>NW_026642649.1:5332500-10332500 GCF_028554395.1 Pezoporus wallicus | reverse complement strand
TGATTATGGAGGGAGGGGGCTTGACTAGCTATTTGTCTTTAATTTTTATTATGCCTACACAACTTGCATTCCAATTTCTTGCATTCAGATTTTGCATCCTAACTAATTTGGCTTGTAGTTTTCAGAAACTTTGGGAAACTTCTTTGATACAACCACTGGTTTATTAATTACTACTTGCAAATCTCCTCTCTTGGCCCATACAGAATGTAATCACAGCTACTTCCAGCTCAAGAATCAATCAGCTGTTGAGGTCCATAGTAAGGTCATCTCCTTCTGTGTACAGTTGCTGTGTAAGTATTATCTGCTAGATTTAGAAACTCTAGACTGTTCACCACTGTATTAATGGGATGTCATAAATGTTTCTCTCAAACCCATATCACCTGTAACAACCAACATACTTTGTCCTCTTTTCTGTGTAAAAGATAACTGCTTAAGGAATAAATCAGCCTTTTCTTTTCCGTGGCCAAGTGATCCTGAGAGTTTGCTGTATTTTCTCTTGGGGTTTCTCTGTAAGAGAAGTCACCCAATTCAAGATTCTCTGCTGTCAGTGAGGCCTTGGAAGGCAATGGCTCAGAGAACACATTTGCCTTACTGCTTCTTCTGTTCCTGATGAGACTATAACATCCTGCTGTTGGAGGTTTTTCAGCCAGGCTAATGCCATTTTTAAATCTCATTTCCCTTTCCCAGTTGCCCCAACATTACTAATATGTGAGCATCTAAAAAAAAAATTATTAATTCTTTGAGTTAGTTCTCAGATCAGCTTAATTCATTTTGTTGTGCCAAATTTGAGATTTCTCTCTACTTGCCTTTTGTTGCTAATGTAAAATCATCCAGAAGATACAACCAGGAATCTCCAAGCCCCTTGGTCTGAGATACAGGGTAACCCACCAACTCCTTGTGCTGCAACATGTGTTCAGCAACACAATCACCATCAGCTTCATGCCAGCCAACACAGACCCACTATTTTCTGCCATCTTTAGTGTCAAAAATCTCTGTTGCTTGAGTATTTTTGTTTCTTCATCCCCACTCTGGCATTCCTGCATGCTTCTATGTGAAGAGGATACCTTTGACATAAGTTTCAATGCTTTGATTATACAAACAAGTAAACACCACTGATTGATTTAACTTTTTCAAGCTTTTCTCCTGATGTTTTAACCTAGTTTCAGACTAGGATTCTTCCTAGCACGATGATGCACATGCTGCTGCAATACACATGAATAACTAAGCCAGCTGTAGAATAAGATTTTGCCTTTTAACAAATATTTCTAGCCAAATAAGACTAGAACTTAATTGTATGAGCTTCTGATTGAAAGAAAGACGCAAGAAAATTTTGTTTAAAACTATCATTACAAAGTATTTTACTGATTTTTAGATCTACATGGGCGTTTCTGTCGTTATTTGTACTTTACATTCACAACAGAAATTGTTGATTTCTTCTTTTCCTAGTTAACAGCTCCCTGCAGTTGTTTCCATGCAAATGATGCTTGATGTGAAGTGGAAAATCCAACTTTGAAACTGTCTGGAAAGGGAAACAAGAAACTGTCTGTTTGTTGTGGAGTCTGATTCAGTGAAAGTTTCACCAGCCATTTCTCAGAATTGCGTATTTCTCGTGAGGGCTTCATGTATGTGTAAGTTATGTTTCTTCATGTCTCCATTTTGTGCACTCAGGTTTGTGTGTGATAAAGAACCTGTTTTTCTGAAGGCAATTAGCCATCTAGCTTCTTCACTTGAGTTGCTTTAAAGTCCCATAGAGCTGAAGCAATCAATAACTATTAGTCGTTCCATTGGGTCTTTTGTTTTTAATCAGGCCCCCATTAGGAGCATGTGAACTTCTTTGTGTTTCATTCTTGTTTGAAATAAGCCAGATATGAAAATCTGGAAGTCCTTTGCAATATAGGGCTTCCACTGTACTGCGAGTGCCCAAGATGAAGCCATGAAAAGAAGACAAAAGTATAAATGCTGGAAAACAAATCATGCTTTTTACCATTCTTGTGGTGTTTTAACCATTGAGAAGTTATGCCTAGAGGTAGTAGATTTATACTGATTTACCTTTAGCCTGGCTTTGTCCCCCTTTACCATAGTACCTGGCGATTGCCTGAGCACCTGGGCTCTTGAATGAATCATCTGCACTGGCTTCGGAAGGAAACCTTCTCAGTGCAATAGCAGCAATATCCGGACTGGCCATCGGTTTCTATTCCGTTCAGCCTCAGCTGATATATTTCATATGTTTTTGTAGCTGAAGCTGGGCCAGGACTTCTCTAGCTTTGACAGGAGGGCTAAATGAGAGCAGGGAATTTTATGTTCCTCTTCCCACAGCATTCCAGTAACCATGCAGGAAGTCATTGATCAATGGGATTTAGGCAGTGTGCACAAGAAAGGTACGTGTGTGTGGCCTGGTGGCCTTCGCAGCATGTGCTATGACGACACCACCCTCTGATTCAATAAACGGAGGGATAAGAGACGAGGTGGTAAGCCACACACACCACTATTATATGATGCATCTCTGTAGCCAAGCGAATGCAGTGTGGTCTGCTTTTAAAGACCATTCTACAAGGCTGCATGGTTCTTACTAAAGCTATGGTTTAGATGTGGTCAAAGGAAAGAGATTTTCCTGGAAAGTTGCTTAACGTGCTGTAACCGAGGGCAAGTTCTCTGACCCAGTGGCTCATCCTACCCTGGGAGCAGAAAAAGGATCTGACCTCTCACAGGTCACTTAGGTTTGTTTTACTGTCCTGATTTGTGCCATAACACAGGAGATCTCAAAAGCCATGTCATCTCCTCAGGAGGCTGCTATGCGTTCAGGCCATGCAGCACAGGGAGGGTGGAAGACCTGGTATGCCTGCACACTTGAGCCAGAGCTGTTAGCAGGAATGGTTTTGCTGGCTTGCTCTGCCCTAAATGAAGTCAAACTCGTTCCTAGGGTAAGTTCACTGACCTTCCTGGAGCTGCATGGGAAGAGTATTTGTCATGTTAAATACGCTGTGGATATAGAGAGCGAGCCAAAAAGAGAGAAGTACTTATCCAATAAATGTGCATCGTTTGTTTGTAGTTGCTTTAGGGCATTAAAATTGCCCTGGAGAGCTCTTCTAGGCCTCTACCTGCCTACATTGTACCAGGAGCTGTTACGCTGCAAAGAAAACTTCACCTCAGCAGTCTGTGTGCGTTATGGAAGGTGACAGTTTGACTTTTTATCTTTCCTGTGCCCCAGTTTCCCATTTGGCCACAGGACGTGGCTCGGGGTAGGATGCAGCTGTGGTGAGGCAGACAGGGAAGGGGTTGATGTCAGTTCAGCAGCTCTGTCATTGCATGACTCGAAGCATAAACTAATGAAGTAAATCTGTTTTCCTTCTCTCTCTCTTTCTTATCTGTGATTTTCCACATCCAGAGGAAATGGAGAGGGGGAGGCAGCAGGAGGCTGTTATCATGCAGCGATGAGACAGGCTGTGGAGAAAAAGATGCTACTCCTTCAGCGCTCCCAAATGTGCTCCCAAATCTCAGAAGAGCTGAATATTTCAGCTGAAAGAGTCAGCCATGAAATAATCTTTTCCCTGGACACCGGAATAGTTATCATTATTGTACAGCATCAACAGTCCATTGAGCTGAACAGGGCAGCCTGTGCAGAGCTAGTGTTTCAGTCTGTCCACCTGCAGCACAGTAAATAATGGCGAGGATAGTTTACTGTTACAGAGGGATCGGAATTGCTGGCTGAATGGTCACAATCCAAGAAAATGTGTTTTAATTTAGCTAAATGAAAAGTAATACATCTGGGAACAAAGCGTTCACGCAGTACCTACAGGACAGGAGATTCTGCCTTGGAAAAACAGGATTATGGGGTCATTACGGTAACTACCTCCACAATAGCTGCTGGTTCAATGGGGCTAAGAGGGCTCAGCTGACTCCAGGAACCTAGAAGCAGATGATGAGATCTGGGGATGGCAGAAGCATGGGCAGGAGCAGCCCTGGGCTGCAGCATGAGGTGGTGGTCTCACTGGGTGTCCAGATCTTAGCAAGAACATAGAAACATTGGGGAGGACCACTGAGACGGTGCCTGGGAAAATAAAAGCCTTTCTGTCATGAAAGGGTTAAAGTGCCACCCAGTCAGCTTTTCGAAGGCAAAGTTGGGTAAGTCTTTGTAACACTGGATCCTCATTGCAGTGAGGAGACACTGAAGTTACTCTTAACTCAGCTGTATCATGAGGCCTTACTTCCTATCGGTGGGTTATGCTGACCAGGCAGGAGATGGTAAAATCACCTCAGGGGGTTACCTTAACAGACATGCCTGAATCCACCGTAGGAGAGAAACTCTCCGTCATGAGCATGTAAAGTTTGTTTGGGGATTATAATCTCTCAGTTCTCATTCTTGTGCCTTTCTGGCATGGTGGTGGAAACAAAGCAATCTGCATTTTCCGCAGTCTGCTCATTGCTGCAGCTCTGCACTGAGACAGTGACAATGCCCAGCCTTCAGCTTTAAGATTTTGGGCCACAACAGGGCAGAGACTTTTCTTGTCCGATGCAAAACAAGCAGTGTGTTGTAGGGTATCACTGTATTTTCTTCACCTTCTTCTGAAGCACTGGAAATAGATGGGGTAAATGCTTGTGTAAGGTCTCTGCCCTTTGGACTTGCCCGTGATTGCCACCTCCCTGAGGTCTTGAATCACCTGCCAGAATTACTTGTGCACATTGCATTAGCCAGTTTGCTGCTTTGGTGTCTTCTAGTCTTTACCCATGGCACAGAACAGCTTCCCTTTCAGAGGACTGTGCTGCCTTAGTCTAACTGAAGCCTTAATGCTCAATGCCGGCTCTTCTTGACTGGCCTGTGGAGCACAGCAGCTACTGTCAGTTGGTCATAACAGGCTCATCTTCAACCCTGGGAGGTCAAAACATGACTTTGAAGAAAGCATCCAGTCATATCAAACAACAGGTCCAGAAATGTGGTTTTCTCTGAAGTGAAGGACGCGAGACCTAAAAACGCGCAGAGGGATTAAGGCCACCTAGGCAATATCCATAGGACAGAGTCCTATACTACTGCTGTTATCTTTGATCTGTGTTCTCTCATTTACTACTTCTGGAAGGGAAGGCAGCACCTGGCTTTCCCAGCCTTCCTTAATGACTTTCCCATCAAGCGTGAAGGAAGGTATTTCATGCTGTGGCAGGATTTAAGCCTTTGCACTTTGCTTCATCCCACCACAACCGCAGACCCGCCTCACCTCCAGGATCCGCACTTCAGCTTACGCGTGAACTTCTCCAGCTTTGCACCTTGGGTTTTGGATCCGCGCTTTAGCAAGAGGAAGGCCAGCCGAGATGAAGGGGTCTGACTCCCAGCGCAGACCTTCCCAGACCGTGGGAGCGCTCCTCTTGCGCAGCTCTGACCTGGGCCCATCTCTAAATATAACCGTAACTCAATAAAATGTAAAAAAGGGACCAAGACGTGACTGCAACCTTCCATCCAACAGTGGTTGAGTTATTACCGCAGTTACATCACAGCTGAAACAGGTGCAAGGAAATAAGCCTCCCAAAAGTTTCTATTCAGGAGGGAAATGACTGAAGAGAGCAGAGGGAAAGGAGGAAGGCGGAGGTAAGGGTAGGAGCCAGGGGACAGAGCGGAAGTTGTTTCTCTTGGGATGTGGCCAACTTAGTAGCTGTCCAAACCCAGGAGATGGCTTGGATGCTCCTTCTGTTACTGTCTTTGCTTTTTCCCATTTTCAGGCTGCCTGCTACCAGAGAGCATGGTAACTCCAGCATTGCGTTGCCCTCTGAATACCCTATTGCCTGGGACCTCAGCAGCCCGCTGAACCACATTTAGGCCTGATGCAAGCAGACACACATCCTTCCGAGCAGATTTTGTGCAATTTTCGAGGAATCCTTCAAGGACTCATCAGCTCAAGTAATTCTCTCTGCCCCAACACTATGGGGAAGGGAAGCGATTATGGGAAAGCTCATGTTCCTCCAGCAGCTGCAGTCGCATTGGGTGGGATTCATCTGACTAAACATAGATGTCTCCATCTGAGCTAGTCACGCTAGGCTTCCTTTATGGAGGAGAATATGGGGAAATATAGGCACAGCTATGAGTCATCCCCTCCCCAGGTCAGTGTCTAAACCAGGTCAGGCAAATCTTGCCCATTTCTCTTCTTTTCTTGTAAAAGGAGGTGCAATGAATAGGTCTGTAAAGTTATGTGGTGCCCATCCTCTATCTGGTGTCCAAACCAGATGATTTGAGCTGGGGCAGAAGGGCCAAGCTGTGGTGAGGGCATTGCCAGAAAATGCTGAGTAACCACAGCCCAGTGGGGTAAATTGGCTCAGATGGAGCTCATTTCACTGTGGGATAGGAGGCAAGGAGTGCAATGCGGGAGAGGAAATGGCCTAAGAAGAATGCCCATAAAAGTCACTGTGGGATGTCACCCTAGTGCCAAGACTATGTTTGTTTTGAATCAGAGCAGGTAGCTCTGCTTTTCTGTTTGCCGGCTAGAGTTACTGCCTTCCTGACACCACTGCAATTCACTACGTGACCAGTTACTTCCCCACTCCTGGCCTCTCCTTGCTTTCCACCTCTCCAGACTGCAATACAGTGGTCCCATCTTCACATCCCTGCGGAGCAGCAGGGTGCTGCTGAGTGCTCACACCCCCAGGCAGGCCTGGATCAAAGGATGTTCACCACTGATAGTGGAGCTCCGAGTCCAGTGCACTTCCAAGTGCCACAGACACTTGGGCATCTTCCAGCAGGATGTTGGCTGTCTGCACCCTGTGCTGTGGCTCCTTGATGCCCAGCTCTGCCTATGTCCTCTTCCCAGCTGCCTGGCCTAGAGCTGAACTGGGTGTTGAAACAGAGGAGCGTTTCCCATGCTATGTGTATGTCAGGGATGCGTGGGGAAAGGAAGTGCAGCAATTGCCAGAAGCAGCAGTGAAGTTACTGTATGGTGTTATCATCTGATGAGAAAAGTAATGAAGCAAAAATGCCTTGAGCGTGCCGTGAGCCAGCTCCTCTGTCAAGGGATTACTGCTGAGGACCCTCAAGACCTTATGTGCACCCATGACTGTAACCCATGAGTAAGAGCGTAAAGCATGCACGCAAGGTAAATAAATGGTTAGAGAGAGCTGCTCCAAGTCAAATTCCTCCCCCCAGACTTTTTTCTTTTCCTTTCTCACCATTGAGACACAAACAAAAGCTCAAGTGATGTCATGGGGCAATGCATTTGGCAAGTTTCTCTCTGCTGCGTCCTGGTATGCACCAAGCCCATTTAGTGGCACTGTCTTCATTTGCTAGAGGTGGCACAGGGAGAAGATAACACCAGAGCCCGACAGTACAAAGCAGGGTGCAGAGGAGGGATGAGGCTTTTCATATCTACTGTAACTGCTTCCCCTCAGTGCTAACCTGGAGCTAAACCACTGGGACAAGTGCCAAATTCCATCTCCCTGCTGTAGGTCGGTGACTGACAGCGTGGGGGCTGGTGCTGTAGGGGCCTTTCGTTTCCCTCCCCAAAAAGTGACTTAATTTGCTTAAAACCAGACAAACAACCCCGTGTGTGTGTGTGTGTATGTGTGTGTGTTTGCACGTGCACATGACGTACTTTGGAAAGGAGTGCAAGTCCTCAGAAGCTGATGTGGGAATTTAGGACCAATCCTGAACTCAGGACTTGGGTTCCTCAGCCTCAGCAGCACACTGATGGACAGTTTTGTGCCAGGACTTTTCAGAGATCCCCTTTATCTAGTTGCTAGGCAGAACGGAGGTTCTGGTGCCTTTAACCCTGACAGAGGATTTGCTATCAAGGCAACTCCTTGCTTTGTGCTTGGATATTTCTGGGAAAGCCAGCTGGGAGGTAAGGAGAGGTATGTTCATTAAGTGCCTTCACTTGGAGTTAAAGGGCCAAGCACGCTCCTGCTCCTTCACCCTCCTACCAGCAGCTCACTGGGATGAAGAAAATGGTTAAAGGTGCTGCATGATGAGAAATCAGCCTGGTAATTGCATTACCCCCAGGGAGGGGTGGCTGCCGGTCACAGGTATCGAGGTACAGCCCTGGGTGAATGCTGCTGCTTGTTTTCTTGTTCCCTTCCTCTGGCCACGGTCCCTCTCCGGAAATAACATCTTTGCTCCTCATTCATTAATGCCCTGGCTGTGAGATTTGTGTGTTGGAGCCAAGTGGCACAATCTGACCTGCCCTGTACGATCAAAACAAGCTGTCCCAAATAGTCACCTCCCTGGCTGGAAGTGGAAGCACCTGGGGTGGGATTCCCACTGACCCCACGTGCCTGTACCCCATGAATGGGTTGGTACCAAAGCCTATTAATAGAAAAAGAGGAAGGGAAGGGGGAAAAAAACCACAGCTCTTTTCCCAACAGCGCCTAGCTCTGCTTGGGCAGAAAGCCTGTCCCGTGCTGCTGGCACATTGCAGTGCATCACCCCAGTCATTGTTCAGCTTTCTATCATCTATACCTGTATATATGGGGGCTTTTTGGCTGCAGAGACCCCACAGAGCTGAGTCCTCTGTGTCACCCCAGCAGTATGTTTGCCTCACGCCGAGGTGACCAGCCTGTATACAGATTTGCTACAAGGCTCATCCTCTTTGTCCCTTGCTTGCAGCGGCTTGGCTAAGAAGCCTGAAGCTTTCCTGAAGGTGACGAGGGGCAACAGCTGAAACCGCGGATCTGCTTCCTCCACTGAGAAATACATCCAGAAATGTTTCACTATTGCAGCCCACTGGAAAAGAGCTGGCCTGGGCCCTGCGCAGCTCTGGGCTTGCAGCACTCCGAGAGCTGAGCAGGCATGGAGGCACTCTCGCTTTAAGGATTGATTTCCTAAGTGAACTGTCAACTCCCGGTGGCTAGAAAAATCTGCAAACAATTTCTAGTCACTGAACAAAGCAAATCCTTGTCCTGTGCTGTAATAGTTCGTTATTAAATAAAGGACCCTTTGTTAGGCTATAAGAAACGGCGTGCACTCCGCCGCGCTTCGCAGTGTGCCTTGGTGTGGCTTTGCAATGATGTAAAATTGTGTATTTCGTGTCCTGTGAAAAGAGACAGAGCGGGTTAGTTTGGTATCTGTAGCACAGGGTGAAGCAATGATCACAGCACAGCTCAGATGATAGAACTTTATTGTTGATGCATTTGATTCATGATCCTATGAGGAGACCCCGAGACCGGACTTTCCTTTGTAACAGGGTAAATCAGGAACAACGTGGGTGGAATTACTAGTGAGGAGAGAGAGGGATAACTTTAGCAGCTGGAAATCCTACAAGTTGTGTTACTTACTGGGCTATCTTTTTGCAGTTCTAGGCTTAAATGAGTCAAACGGAATCAAAGGGCATCAGTGTTTACACATCCAGGAAAGCAGATGTGATTCCAGCTCCCTCCTTTCTTTTGCTCTTCACCCAGCAAGCTGCCAGTCATCTGCCAGTATCTGCCCTACAGCTGCAGAGCCCCAATACGCCGCTCAGCATCTGCTTGTGTTGACTGTTAGTGTCACTCTGTGATAGACCCGGCTGTGGCACAGGCATGGCAACCATAAGCCCTTTGCTTGTGCTAGAGGGGTAAGGGGATCAGACCTTGCTTCACACAGAACTGAATCCACATGGTCCAAAATGCTTCCCCTGCTGCAGCTTTGAGGCATGGGATCTTCTTCTCCCTGCCAGCACACAGGCCCTTAGGCTTGAACTCTGCTAAACTCAGTGTTTTCCTTTGCATGTCATTCAAACACATTCTGCCAGGCTGTGACCTGTCAACCAAACCAGTCATAGAATCACAGACTGCTTTGGGTTGGAAGGGACCTTAAAGCTCATCCAGTTCCAATCCCCTGCCATGGGCAGGGACACCTTCCACTAGAGCAGCTTGCTCCAAGCCCCTGTGTCCAAGCTGGCCTTGAACACTGCCAGGGATGGGGCAGCCACAGCTTCTCTGGGCACCCTGTGCCAGCGCCTCAGCGCCCTCACAGGGAAGAATTTCTTCCTAATGTCTGACCTCAATCTGCCCTCTGTCAGGTTAAAGCCACTCCCCTTGTCCTGTCACTACAGGCCCTTGTCCAAAGCCCCTCTCCTGGTTTCCTGTAGCTCCTTTAGGCACTGGAGCTGCTCTAAGGTCTCCCCTTCAGGAGCCTTCTCTTCTCCAGGCTGACCCAGCCCAGCTCTCTCAGCCCGGCTCCAGAGCAGAGCTGCCCCAGCCCTCACAGCATCTCTGTGGCCTCCTCTGGGCTCGCTCAGCAGTTCCAGACAGACCATCATACAAGCTTGCATGCCTCGTTGTTTTTTTTCTTGTGATGTTTTCCACAGGGTTGGCAGCTCATGAGCAGGGCTGTAGTTTTCCTGCTCCTTCCTTCCTGCTACTTTACATAAGGCAGTTGCTATCAATTCCCTGCTCTGCTGGCCAGCAGCCAGCTCAGGTAGTTGCACTCAGCCCTTCCAGAGAAAAACCATGTTTTTCCTTACTTACCACCTCCAAATGCTGTTTAGAGCATCTGCAAGAAGCTTCTACGTATCTTCCAGACTCATCTTGGTGGCAGAGCCACTGCTGCTGCTACTGCAAGGCAGTGGGAGGTTTGCTAAAATGCCCCATTCACTTGTTCTGATGCTCCCAGGGACAAAAGGGAGGTTAAAGGCACTGATGTCCCCCAGCCAGACTCCAGCATCACTTTCCCCCGTGCTCCTGTTGGTTTTACCCTTGCTGGTGTTTGGCCATCTGTAAAGGCAGGCAGGAAACTGGCAGTGGAGGCTGGAGAGGTCTCACCCCCAGGACCGTGCGGCTGAAGCCTTGCTAGGCAATGGGTCTACATCTTGGGTGCAGCCCAGCAGTGATGCCAGCGAGGGCATGAGAAGCACATCACTACCCTGCATTACAAAGGCTCTCACTTCCCAGCAGTCCCCAGCAGAGCCCGTGGCGAGCGGGATGCCTTGTCCATCAGCCGGGACGGCACTGCACAGTGAGCAGGGTCTCCCACAGCGTGGCAGCACTGAACTGCTCATACACCTCAGTGGTCCCAAACGCGGCTCTTCCTCCGCTGCTTCCAACTCTGCGAGCTTCCCTGTGGCCCAGGGGAGCAGCACAGGTCTAGGGGAGACAGGCTCACTGCTGAGCCCTCGGAGGCCAATAGTGACAGCTGAATTAGAAGCCAGAAAGCCAAAGGTGTGATGGAGTTGAAGAGACGTGTGTGATGCTGAGCAGCGCAGCAACACCGCCACAGTGCAAACCAGGCACCCGGCCTCGCTCCCGAGTGGCAGGATGAAGACAAGGCAAACCCCTTCCCTCCTGCCATCAAACTCTGCTGCAAACAAGGCTGCTCGCACCAAACCCCCACACAGGCACCCGGACCACCATGGACTTTAACTGGGGATGGAGGCTGGCCGGGCTCTGCAGGACGTGTGCTACGTGTCAGTGCCGTGTTCCCAGCTCCCTTGGCTTCCCGGCCCTCCTGGGGTCGGGATTGCATTGCCACACATCCCACACGGCGCCCAGGGGATTTTCCTGGGAGGCAACTGGCTCGTCCTTCCGCTTTTGCCATTTGTTTACCTTTCAGGAGGTTTTCCCTTTCACTCCTCCACTGATGTAAGCTGGAGCTGGGATTTTCCAGCCGTGGGAGCAGGGTGGCACTGGTCTACTCCCTGCTTTAGCCACCCTACCTAGACCCAAGAGCCAGGAGCTGAGGTCCAGCTCGCTGGCAGCAGCAGTGGTGAGGCAGCTGTGGTGCTCACCTCCCAAGGGCCTCAGATGTGCTTTTTGGAGCCCTCCTGCACTGCAAATATCATGATAAGGTCCCTGGAGAGACCTTACTTAAAAATGGGGAGATTCAAAACCCAGAATGCACCCCCAATTTGAAATTGTTGCTGGCCCCATCGCTGCTGCGTGCATGCGGTGGCTCTAAAATGGCCAAACGCTGTCTTTCTGTTTTTCTCCCCCTAAATCTGATGTTTTCATTGCAGTGGACCAGCACTTACCAGCAAAAAGCCTTTGACCAAATAATCCTGTCCAGGGAACACACCACAGTGGCACCAGCAAATCTGAGCAGTGCCACCATCTAGGCTACTCTGGGAACAGAGTTTGGGGTTTTGAGGTTCTCTGGTTTTAAGTAAGTTTAGAACAAGGCCAACCAGGCATGGGCTGACTTTCCTGTGCCCATTTGGGTCTCTTAAAGCAAGGAAATTTGCATCCAAAACTGCTGATGATGTCCTGAACCCCCAAAGTTTTCAGGACAATATTGACATAAAACTCATCACTTGGTGCAGGACAGAAGAAAAGAAAGCCTATCACTCTGCAGCCTGCTCTCCTGAGGGAAAACACTAGTTTTGAGAACATGCACAAAGAAAGGATGATCTACATTTAACTGGATGATCTATATTTAACCTGATAAATCAAAGCCTTTATGCTTGCTTCAGGACTGTTTGTGACTGGCAGCTCCCCCACAACGAGAAATCCAAGGGGATTCTGTGATGGCCTGGGGTTTATGCACAATGGGGCCTTTTGCACCAGTGCTTCTAAGCAAAGCTTGGCAGAGGTTTGCACACAAGGGGCTAAAACTATGGGAGCTGCTACGGGCAGAACCGAGCCTGCAGCAGGAGACCCCAGACCCAGCCATGGTTCAAACAGAAGAGGCAAAGATGGCAATCACAGACCCCAGTCAAAGAGGGCATCTCACATCTCAGAAGAGGCCCTGGCTCCAGCACCAGCAGGGAGGTTACTGGGCGAGGAGGATCCCAATCTCATTTTGCTGGCTGATGCTCCAGCCCTTTCTTTCTCTGCTGATGCTCCAGCTAAGCTGGAGCCAGGCATTTGCCGGCTGCTTGTGCCAAGCAGAGCTCAGGTGAAGAGCTGCGTGAAACTCAAGCTGTTTCAGGGCATGATGGCAAGCAAGAAGTGCTATAGTGGTTCAAGACTGCACTCCACAGAGCTGAGAAAGGCATTGCTGCCTCCCTGATTGTGTGGCCAGCTTTTGCACAGCTTCTAGCGTTTTCTGTAACTGGGAGAACCCAGCAGCAGCCTCCAAGGGACCAAAGAGAGGAAAAAATAGCATGCAATAATGTTTTTTCCCCTGTGCCACAGCCCAGCCTTGAGAAGAAGAGGAAAGGGCAGAGAGAGGCATCCAAGGCAAGGAAAGAGCTGGACATGGGGCAGGTATAGGAGCTTGTGCTGTGCCAGCCTGCAGCGAGGCCGCGTGGTGGGCAGGGGCTGGGACTTCAAAGTGACACCAGTTCCTTGAGTTTTTAGCCATAAAGGAAACAAGCGTGCATGGAATGTCCCCAGTACTGGTGCCCAAGGAGAGCACTTGCCAGCTGGTCAGCAGCGAGCGCTTGCTTGTTCCAAGGGTGATGTGAAGAGGAGAGGGCAGCACTGTGGGACCGGCCACGCTGCTTCTTGTGCGGCTGCAAAGGAGAGTGTGACATTTATGACATTTATGACATTTACTGTTGCTGGAAGGGAGCCAACCCTGATCCCCACATGTGCTGCAACACGTTTTGCCAGGTACTGTGGTCCTGCAGACCTCCAGCCTCTGCCCCAGCCTCACAGTGGGCACTGGGACCTCCTCATGATGACACCCTCATCACTGGGTAGTGGTGAATGCGGGAGACAGGAGGCTTCCAGCTCAGGCAAGCAAGAGCCCGATGTGCAGCCGCATCATCTGGGGAGCTTCCGAGAGGCCCCTGTTTGCCACTGAGCTCAGCTCTGAGGGTTTGGTGCCTGATGACTGCTTTCACAGAAGGTACAAGCTGGTCTTTTGAGCCCTCTTTTACCTCTGTAACCCTCTGGTGAGAGCTCAAGTTCAGTTTCTGCAGCAGGACAATGGATGGGGATGAGGGATGCTGCTGACCATTTGGCTTCCCTTTGACGCTCCATCCAAAAAGCCATATTATGGCAATGCCATGGTGTGGGGTCCTACAGCAAAGTCGAAGGGGTTTACTGAAAGCAATGGACAGGGGACTGAAATAGTCAGCAATTCCAGGAATGAGACACATCTGCCCTTTCCCAGCAAAAGCCTTCTAGGCAAATAAAGAGTGTGGCTAGTACAAATATTGCCGTGACCCTCTGGCACTACGGGATGTACTTAGGTCATCAAAGCCAAGCTGCCTCAAGGCAGGCTAGGCAAATTGAGTTTTCACTAGGGCTTGGAAGGGCTGGCTGCTGATGTAAGCGAAATGGGGTGTCTATCTCCCAGCAGCAAAGGTCCATGCTCAGGGGAGGGAACTACGCATTTTCCATGGTCTTCCCTTGGGAGATGCTGCTTGGAGCCACAGCCCTTCCTCTGCTCAGCCCTACACATGGCTCTGCTTTGGGGTTTTCACTATAGGAACTCTGCATCCAGGTCTGAGCAGCTCTCACCTCCCCCTTTCCTAAAATGGGGCTGGCAGCATCAGAGCTCTGAGGACAGTGGAGGATGCTCAGGTACAGCAGGAGTGGAGTCATACAGCTCAGCTAATTAGTGCTAGTATTTCTGTGTCTGGCCTTTTCTCAGTTCACATCCATCTGGGGCTCTTTTCAGTCATTATAGCGCGTTCCACTCGCCTGTGTTTTGTTTCCTCTCTCCTCCTCTGTCTCCCAGATTTTTGCCACTGTTTCACATCCCAGTCCAAGTTATTTGTCTCTTCTGTCTTGCTCCGGTCGTGGGAACATTAGCAATGTTTTCCTGCAGAGCAGGGTGGCTCAGAGACCGCCTCGCAGACCTGACAGCCACCCTAGTGCTGCTGGCAAAGGCTGGAGCAGCTCAGCCAGCCCCTGGGAAATGATCCTGTTTACGCGGTTCATCACCATCTGATCTACCCACCGCTTCTCGCTCCTGCCTCGGCCCAACTGTGCTGCCACGGGGCCGTGCCGAGCCGGGGGGACATGCAGTCAGTCCAGCCTGTGAAGGGAAGTGTGACTCACATGGGCCTCCCACCCATGAGTAACAGTGCTGGTCTATCACGTCTCAGACAGCCGGGGCAGCTTGGCGGAAGGGAGGCTGCTTCCCTGGAGAGGAATGGAATAGGTCACCCAGGACACGAGCGATAAAAGGGACAACGAGTGTGAGACATGGCAGCTGTGAGGAGCCTCACATCAGATGCAGGGGCCTGTACCCCAAGGTATAGCCAAGGAGGTACAAATGCAGGTGGACATGGGGTACAGGGATTCCCATGTAACACTGTCCAGTTCTGGGCTCCTCAGTACAATGAAGGCAAGGAGATACTGGAGAGGGTCCAGCAGACCCTCTGGAGCATCTCTCTTATGAGGAGACATTGCAGGAGCTCAGCCTTAGTCTAGAGAAGACTGAGAAGGGATCCCATTAATACAGATCAGTCTCAAAGGTGGGTGTCGGGAGGATGGTGCCAGATCCTTTACAGTGGTGCACAGTGACAGGACAAGGAACAATGGCCATAAACTAAACACAAGAAGTCTCACCTCAGCATGAGGAAGAACTTTACATTGGAGGTGGCAGAGCACTGGAATATGCTGCCGATGGGGATTGTGGAGTCTCCCTCTCTGCCTGGACACTATCCTGTGCAATCTGCCCTGGGTGGCCCTGCCTTGGCAGAGGGCTGGCTTGGATGATGTCCAGAGGTCCCTTCCAACCCAAACCATTCTGTGATTCTTCCTTCTTCCTTGTTCAAACCCACTTCTCTTTTCCTGGGAAATGCATGGTCCCAGTCTGAAGCCAAGCAAGGGAAGACAGGCGGAGACAGCGAGAACACGAGAGGTGGAAACACAAAGCAGTTATGTGCTTCTCGGCATGGAAAGAGGCCCAGGTTATTAAATAACAGGCAATTTCAGCATGAGTTATTAATATTAGTTTGTACTGGGAAGTGGTGCCTAGGGGCTCCCATTGCACTAATCACATAACAAAGCCATGTTCCTAACACAAATAGCTTGTGTTTCAGCCTGCAGAGAACAAGTCGTCTCCTTCCCATTATCCTCCCTTTGAAAAAGCAGGATGAAGATTGCACAGTCGAGCCCACAAAAACTGGGAAAGGGAAAAAAAAGACATTGGTCTGCCTTACAGTGCCATCGCTTACACCCATCCATCCAGCCCAGTGACTCCATCACCGCCTTGGGACCACACTGCCTCCTCTTCCCCTGCTTCAGCCCTGACCCCAGCACGTCTGGCCGCAGCAGCACTTTTGGGTGCAGTGATGTCCCATTACCTATTTAAGGTGGTGGAGGGCTGTGGGGTGGGTTTTTCCTGCCTCACTGATCACTGCTGTGTATCTATCTGTTTTTCTCAGACTTTGCAAACTGCAGTTCCCTCATGTACATGCCCTTCTGAAGCAAGAAACCGGTTTAATGAATTAATTAATTTGCAGCCTTGGCACTAAAGCACAGACTAAAGGTCAACAGCATCCGCTAATTTTGGATGATACAAACCATGACTGCCCTACTATATTTTGTTTTCCTGAGGACCTGGCATTATTTTGAGTTTCACCACATGGAAACAGGTCCTCCTACCCCCTGGCTGCAGCTTTCCACATGCAGCTCTTCACTGTCCCAAACCCAAGTCAGGCTGCAGGACCAGATAAATGCCCTGCAGCCCCAGCCCTTCGCCTGGCAGGGCTCACCTCTGCTGATGCTGTGACCCTGGTGTCTTAGCAGTATAGAATCATGGAATGGTTTGGGTTGGAAGGGACCTTAAAGCTCATCCAGTTCCAACCCCCTGCCACGGGCAGGGACACCTTCCACTGGAGCAGGTTGCTCCAAGCCCCTGTGTCCAAGCTGGCCTTCAACACTGCCAGGGATGGGGCAGCCACAGCTTCTCTGGGCACCCTGTGCCAGGCCCTCAACCACCTTTATGGTAAACAATTTTCTCCCAATGTCTAATCTCAATCTCCCCTCTGTCAGGTTAAAGCCATTCCCCCTTGTCCTGTCACTACAGGCCCTTGTCAAAAGCCCCTCTCCAGGTTTCTTGTAGTGTGTTTTGCATCTTCTTCCACACCCTCAACACTGCCAACAACCATGGTGACAAACAGGGCAGGGATCCCCACAGCATCTCCTGCCCTCTTGACATCTAACCTGAGGCAGCCCCAACTCTCCACCCCATTTTCCTTCCCCATAGCTTTTACAATGTGAATGAAGTGAAGCAACATTCTGGGAAGCAGAAACAGGAAAGCAAGAGACCACGAGTGGAAGCGCTACACGTGCTGATTGCAACCAGGCTCTGCAGCTGAATTAAGAAGTAACTCCCTCCCCGGAGGAGCTATTTTAAAAGCTGAAAGCTAAGAACTTAAGTACAAAGGCTTTTGTGTTTTTATTGACATTGTAAGAAAGTTTGTTTGTTTGTTACAAAAGAGCTAAGTGGTTCTGAAAGCAGAAGTACAGTTCGTATGTACACAGTGCTACAGACCCTTCCGATCAACCTAAGGCTTGAGAAACATCAGATCGTAACTGCAGGTTTATCAAATGAAGACCACTAAGGCCCGTTACAGCCAAACACTATTCCTACCGTACGTAAATGTATGTACACATTTTCTTTTTTTTTCTTTTTTTTTTTTAAAAAAAAGGATTACAAGTTTTATTAAAAAAAATAAAAAAATTGGGGAAAAAAAAAAAGAACACATTTTTATCTTACACATCTGCAGGACTGACAACAGTAACTGTTCCATAGGAGACATTCCACCAATCCAAGGACAGTAACACGTGAATACCAGAGGTTTACAAGACGTTTTGGACACTATTAACAGTGGTATGTGCCATCAATCAGCTGAATGGTAAGTGCAGCCTCACTGGGAACATTTGGCAACACATCTTGGTCCCTCTCTTTTTACAGGAGCAACACAAAATAAGGCACATACATTGCGAGAACAGGAACACTGCTGTTGGGAAGGATGGGCCATTGCTCAGCAGGTATGGGAGAGCTGACCGGCCACTTCATCAAGGGCTGGGGGAGCAGTGAGGGGAAGTAAGGACCCAGCCAGCACCATAATGCACGTACCATGTAGGGCTGATCTCCAAGGAGGGAGTAAAGTCATCTGCCATGGGGATGTGTGGGGCCAGCACTCACCAGCAAACCCCCTTGGGAAGCCTGCTGGCTCTCTGGAGGAACACCTTTCCTCTACCTGGGTGTACCTGATGGATGAAGTCCCACTGGTGATCCCACTTTGTGGGAAGTAAAACTGCCTGGAGAAATAGGGGTGCCTGACGCAGGCCCAGTGAGGGAGATGCGCCAAAGGGCAATGGTAACCAATCTGGAAGACCCCCACAGAGCCATTAGAAGAAAAGGTGATTTAGACACCGGCTGCAGTGCTTTAAAAATAGGAAATTCACACTATTTTTTGCTTTTCCTAATACTCTTAGCATGAGTGGTGGGTTTCCCGCTGCTATGGCAATGGCAACTGATGCAACAGATCAGCTAAATACACAAAAGCAAGCTTTGGCTCTGTAACTGGTAGAACAGGAGGGGTGCCAGTAAACATGTGAGC
Source organism: Pezoporus wallicus (assembly GCF_028554395.1). Taxonomy (NCBI): domain Eukaryota; kingdom Metazoa; phylum Chordata; class Aves; order Psittaciformes; family Psittacidae; genus Pezoporus; species Pezoporus wallicus. The sequence goes on along the minus strand of NW_026642649.1, from coordinate 10,314,144 downwards.
AGTGATGGTGGGACATTCCCCAAACTGCCACATATTGACAAGGAGGTTGACAACTGAAAGGTGGTGCCCAGCCTAACAGTGCCACACTCAGAGAGCCCAGTCTACCCTATGAAATCAAAACCCAAACCGAAGACTGCTGGGCTACGAGGTATTGCTACCCTCACAGGTACCAAAACAGGAAGCTTAAGGCCAGGTCGGACAGGGCTTTGAGCAATCTGGTCTAGTGGAAGGTGTCCCTGCCCATGGCAAGGGGTTAGAATGGGATGAGCTTTAAGGTCCCTTCCAACCCAAACCATTCTGTGAAAAGCATGAGATACTAAAAGCAGGGAAATGACACACAAACCTAAGTGGCACATACACTTAATGACAGAATAACGATCAACCATTTGCACAAACTCCCTGGGGACACGGTGGAGTCTCTGGTTCTTCAACCTTCGCAAATCAAAGTGGGATGCCTTTCTGGAGAGTGTGGTTTTGGCCAAGACACACTACTGGCCCAACACAGGGGTGAGTGACAAAGGTTTGCCAAATCCAGGAAGGCAAATTAATGACTCAAGCAGTCCCTTTTAGCCTTGAGCAATATGAATGGCTACTTCTAAGCCCTGATGGATCACATCTGTCAATAGGCTCCAAGCTTCAATTTGACCAGCAAATACAATTATGAACTGGAAATTGAGTTTTAAAAAATAGTTTGAGGTTGCTTTTTTTTTTTAATGCATTGGACTTTATGACAATAAAAGGCTTCTCTCCCAAGTCACCTACTCCCAAGCTGGTCATAAGTCTCCCTGATGAAACTGTTTATAAACACGTAATTGATGATTTAATAAAGAGCCAGCAAATGGTTACCGAGAACCATCTGCAAGATGTCCAGCACAGCCTTCCCTCGTACACAGGCTGCTGCTTCTTCACATGGTTGTGAGCTGTTATCATGGCACTGCAATGTACAGCATGGCCATAGAAGCATCCCTCCTACCCCACTCACCTGCCTGGCTGGTGGCATCCTTTCATGACATGACAAGGGGCAAGGGCTGGTACAAGCAGCAGGTTTCTACAGGGCTGCCTTTGTGCAAGGAGAGCACAAGGAGCAGCATCGCCATGTTCCAAACCGACTGTTTGCCATGTGAGCTGTGCCTAGCTCCCTGTGCAACCCAGGGACCACTGCAGGAGGGCTGTGATAGCTGGACATGGGAAGGGAGGTCAGGAGGGAAACTGGCAAAAGGCAAAGAGCAGGATGGGGGAATATGCGTGCATGTGACAGAGGAAGGAAGAAATGCTTGCTAAAGATATGGAGAAAGACAGGAGCTGGGTGATCATAAAAGCTGTAGGATATTTACATTTGTCTTGCTTTTTGACATTCCAGCTCACAGTGCAAATCACTTGGTACGTGCTGTGTTAAGCACAAATACGGCCCCAGCACCAGATTCCTATGATGTTTTCCTACTGATTTACAGCTTCTTCCTCTAAGAGCTGTTAATAGATCAATGTTATCTGACAGCTTCACTGAGGTTGTATTCCTACACGTTTCCTCAAATGCCATGCCCTGAATCAGTTGGTATTTCAGCTTTTTTTTCCAGTCAAAAGAATGAATACTGTGGCCTCCTAGTCCACAGAAATCACCTTCCGCTTGTTTTTGCTATTTTTAATGCAGTTTAAGTTTCCTGATTTTGTAAAGCCTGGATACAGAGGAAAAACATTTAGCAGTTTGCCTGCCATCACACTGATTTATTTGGTTAGTTTGAGAACTGGGCTATTCATTTTCTACTTACTTGCTTTACATGCCATAACCGTGTAACTGTGTTACATCAGCGGGCATTTACTTAGTTTAAAACATCCACCCATGAAGCTGTATGTGCTCAAAGGGATGTACAAAACAGTTCTGCTGGCAAAGGAACTGCTACTGTGAATAAAATGCAGTGGCTCAGCAAAATACCTCAACAATTCGCATTAAATTAAAAATCGCCAGTATGGAATATTGCAATTTTGTTATTTCACTGTATGAAATACTCCATAAGACCCTGATCGTATCTCCACAAACGTGGTATGGAAGTAAGGGATTCTAGACTACCCAAATCGTGCCCATTAATTTTACTATCCAATCATTTGAAAAAGAAGACTGAAAAACAGAATACCAAACAGTGCAGAAGATGAGATCTGGACTAGGAATAGCTTTCTGGTCCTCTCCTTCCTCTGAAACGGATTAAACAAGACACAGTCTCAGTATCATGATGCAGGGCAGTGACAGCTATCTGTGTGTTTGTTTACGAAAACCTTAAACTTTTGCTAGGGATCAAAGGGATGATGGTTGTACATTTCCTATTTGCTTGAACCTCCTCATTTCTTGTGCTCCATGACTCTGAAACTACAGCCTAGGAGTATCATGTCAGTGCATTTCTGAAGGGTTGTCCACCTCAGTGCGATCTATCCAGTGCATCCAGAGAGGATTTCATCACTGTAGGCTCACTTCACATTGTGCCTGGTTATTTTGTGCCTATATGTTTAGGGGGAAGAGTTGCAACAAGTTGTACAAGGCTTAGTTTCTTTTGAGTGACAGAAAAATTGCGAAGTTATTTCATCAGACCTTTCTTAAAATAAAAAAAATCCCCAAACAAAACAAAAACATGCACTTCACACGTTTACACTGCTTTACAATTAAAAAAAGGCAAAAGGAAGCATACAGACATTCAAAAAGGGGGGGGGGGGGAGAGAAAGAGAGAAAAGGGGAGGGAGGAATGAGTGTAGCAATACTGATTCAAAACTGAAATGGAAGACAGTTTCTCCCTAGAACACTTTAGGGTTTTCAGAGTCCTTATTCCATAAAAGGAATATACTTGAAACACATCCCATTTAGGTGAGATGAGACTGCTAAAATACATACACAACTAAAAAATACGAGTCTTTTTCATCTGTTATCTCCTAAGGGTTCTTTTTGTTTTGTTTTGTTCTTTATGTCTATTGCATAACAGCAAGAAACTTGCTTTCTTCTGCAAGTGAGGTCAACAAAGAGCTCATGTCCCCAATAGCCATGTTGGTTGTGCTTACGGGCATAGCTGGGAATGTAAGAGACGCTCGGGGAGTGGTGAGGCGTGAGGAATTGCGGGAGAGATTCTGAATGATACTCGGGCTCAGGGCTCCTGAAATTAAGCTGACGTGGTCCCCATCATCTATGATAGCATCAAAATCAATCTGCACACCCTCTAGACTGGTGCTGTCAATGCTATCAACTGTGCTCGACACTTGGTTAGCCCCCGGGGAAAGAAGCTCAGATGAGTTTGCAGTTGCAGTCCCCTGCAGCAGGCAGTTAGCTTCTGAACCAAAGAAAGAACCTGTTTTCATAGCTTGGTGGCTAAAGCCCATGGTTTGGTCATATAACTGACCAGAGTAATTCTGCACGTTAGAGCAGAACTCCTGTGATTGACCTTGCATCTCCATCTTAATGGTGTTTACCCTGTACGCCTGGTTGCCATCACTTATATGTCCTTGCTGTTGTGCCAGGTTGCTTCTCAACACGTTCTGCCGTCTGTTGCCGCTGTAGTTAGCACATGGCTGGTAACTTTTGGACACCAACAAACCTGAAGGCTGGTTACCAGTGGTGTGAGACACTGGTGGACAACCCTGCGGCCCTTGGTACAGGCTGCTTTGTGAGGTAGGACTAACCTGCCCTAGCATCATTTGACCAGATTGATCGACTCCCTGGTAATGAACGCCATCCCCAACTGGTTGGTTTTGCAAATACTCCTGTTCCATCATATTCCTGTTCTGTATCCCATTTGCCATACTGGTGGCTTGATCGCTGGATACCATGGGGTGGCTGAAATTTTGTGGGTTCCCACTCAGTGGCATGTTGCTACTTCTCAACTTCTGCCCTTGAACTGCCATGCCACATGAATTGTCCATTGCCCCAGACATTATGGCCTGCCTTCCGATGCTTTCACTGTAAGGCTTATTGGGCTGCATGCTGAAAGAATTGCCAGCTCCACTGCCAAGAACCATGTTTTGCTGTAAACCATAGGAACCAGTGTTCTCCATCAGGTTCTGATAGCCGTTCTGCTGGGCCATGTTGCTTCTTTCCAGACTCTGCTGCTGAACCATCATATTGTTATACAGTCTGAAGGCCCGAGACTGCTGCACTGCTGAGCGCTGGCCGCATTTCAGTTTTGAAGAAGATAAGTCAGAACTTCCTGAGCTTACTTCATTCCACTGAATGGGCAAGTCGCTTTTGTTTGCCTCGGAACCTGCCTGCTGACTGCTCGGTGGAGGGGCTTGGTCGAAGTTGCTGTGGTTGTTGTTTCCTAACACTGAGCTGTGATGCATTTTGTTGCCATCTAGGACATTGTTCAACAAGTGGTCATACATGCCCTGGTTCTGGGAATTCAGATACTGAACCACGTCATCTGGCAGGAGATCCTCATCATTCAGACTGCCACCTGCTTCCATTGTAGCAGCCTCCAGGGCGACGTTCTCACTGATGCTCGGAGGACATGGGGAGCTGAAGCCGCGGAAGACGCCACCCTCAGAACGGGTATAGTTCTGAAGAACAAGGTTGCGCTTTTCCGTGGATGGAGGCAAAGCAGGAGGGTTAAAGCTATTAAGACTGTTGAAACGCTGAACTCTAGGGAGAGAGAGGTTGTCAGAGGCCATTCTTACTGGATCACTGGCTCTTCTTGTTCCATTTCCTAAAGCATCATGAGACAGAAAATGCCTCCTGCTGTAACCATTTGCCCCACCGTCACTACATCTTCGAGGGGCATTCACTGAAGGCAGTGGAGATACTCCAGACTCCCTGCAGTCACCCAAGAGTGCCATCCTTGTTTTGAGGCTCATCCTCTCCATGTTAGGCAGTGGAGTTGGTGGGGGTCCACCAGTAGCTGCTGCATATTTAGCTTTCAGCCTGTATTGCTGGGCCGGGGTGAGGCTGAGAAGACTTGGCAGGTCATCACACTGGCTCGCTTCACTGGAGCGCCGGGAGGCATCTGTCGAGATGGGGTCATAGGAGTCTGCAACACTCACGTTGTGCGGTCTCCCCTCTGCCTGGGAGGCATCGCTGGACCTCCGGCTGGAGAAGCAAGGTGAGATTCCAGAGGACCTGCGGCTGCTCAGGTAGGCTGAACTGATTGTGCTAGTATTGCTGTCCCTCCTGTTCAGCATGTTCAACACAGTGATGTCTGTACTCGAAAGTTCGTTCCTGTTCGGCAGAATAGTCATGGATCCTCCTACACTGCAGCTGCTGTTCGACTGGGTACCTGAAGGTAAAATTCACAGTTAAACACGCATCACCCAGAAACTGGAACAGAAAACACCAAGTAAAGGGGAGTACAGAGGAAAAGTCTGCACCATGACAGCAAATCACAGCAGTGCTCTGTCTTGAATGAAGTAGGGATAAAAACTGTGTCCTTAGGTTAAAAGCTAATTCAGAGGCTCAAGGGTAGCATTTCAGTGTGAATCCCAGCACATAATTTATAGGCCACAGCCACAAACTGTCATCAGCTGGTATAGCACAGTGCAACTATGCTGACTGATGTGCCAGAAGGACACATTCATAAAGGAGCTTTTTATAGGCAAAATATAATTGAAAAGGCATTTGCATGGGATGGCAAAATGTACGAATTGGAGACCATTCAATGCAATTTCTAAGACCTCTTGAATTGACATAACTCCTAACAACTCCAAAGCATCTTTGCTGGTTTCCTTGTTTTAATTTTTGGGTAAACAGAATATATATCTTAACTTTGCATAGCTTCTTTCGATTGAACAGGCTTTAGAAAACCTGGGCTGTCACTGCTGGGTGGAGAGCAGAAACCTGTGGGCACACTGTAGGCAATGTAGAGTTAGGAGGGACAGATATTTTCGCAATGAGCAGCTCCTTGTACAAACCCAACTATGGATCTTCAGAGTTCCATCTCACCTTGCTCCCATCTATGCATATCTGCCCTCTGTAGCAGTAGTATCTGTACATACAATTACTTCCATGTGTGGGAACAGTTTATTTAAAGGGGAGCCCAACACATCTATGCAAAGCGTGCTTTGCTAAGGCCTCATCTGAAAGAGTTCCATACAATAAACTGGCAGGTATTTATTTCACCTGCCTTGCCCCAAAACAAGACAGGATTATGATGATCTTGGGTCCAAATCTTTAACTGTATGGAATATTTAAAACCTGAGGCATGGCTTCCTTGTCTTGCTGCCCCTGTTCTGTAAAATATGGGTCTATCAGACTTCTCTCAGGGTAGGCAGTAGGACTTGTAATGAGGGGATGAATAGAAAGTGATCAATTTATGAACCATTCTCACAGCAAGACTGAGCAAGCAAGCAACGAATTTAAGGGCAAAAAGTGTTACCACTCCTGTTATGTGTATCTCACCATTTCCTATGAGAGGCGGCAAGGTCGGGGCTTTGGAAGGTGGAAGGGGGTTCAGTCTTGGAAGCATTCCATTAACTTGTTTCAACCTTTCTAATTTCACTTGCTCCATCCATTTGGTCCCTGTCATATTCCTCCTGGCCTGTAAGCCAAGTGCTGTGGTGGCTGTGGAAATGGTAGAGTCCATGATTGGGGTTTCATCGATGACACTGAGGTCTCCTACACTACCACCACCGGTCAGAGTAAGCTCGATCCCATTGTTGGAATAGTTGCTGATGGGGGACTGTTCGCTGCTGCATGTAGACTGACCACCAGGGCTTGGCTGAGATGTCTGTTGAAGTAAGAAACAAAAGCACGTGAGGGTTAAGCAAACAAAGCTAAGAAGAGCACTTGCAGCAAATGCAGGTCTAACTGGAGCCAAAGAAAACCAAATGTAAATTTTAGCATTAAATGGTAACAGTGATCATTCATTCAGAGTCTTTCTAGGTAGTGATTTTAACAGTAGTGAATGCCATTGCAAAACTCGAGATTAAAATTCAGTATTATCTTGCTGATACTATACATTATACCTACATGAGACATTTATTCAGTTATTTTCTTAATTACTTCTATCACTTCCTGTCATTTATGTCTTGGATACTCTACTTTGGATATGCACTGTTCCCAGTTGAAGATGCAGCTCAATAAACCAAATCAGAATTCAGTTACAGAGTTTAATTTACACTGGTAGGGTTGCAACAAGCAAACAAACAAGACTCCAACAACGCTGGAATTTGGGGGTTTTTAATTAGACTTGCGTCTAAAGAATGTAAGTATTTTCCAAGCTTAAGGCTCATTGTTAGGAGCAGTGGTTGGCCTGAAATGTTGGCACGTAATAAAACAGGGACAAAATAGCAGTGCAAAACATACTGTATCATATTATGAGCATCCTGTTACAATAGCAGCACTAGGGTCTAACTTCTACCTCCTCTTATACCACCTTGCCCTGAACAAAGGTGGTGATAATCTACTGAATCAAATCCTTCATTTCACTAGAATTTAAGACTTCAAATTGAAGAATTTAAGTACACAGTACAGGCTGCTAATCTACAGGAATATAAACCCGCTGCAATAGCTTCTTCTTTCTTATTGCTGTGTTCCCTGCTGCTCTAGCGGAATTCTGGCTGTGGAGAAACAGGGACTTCATTTATTTTTCATAAAGTTCTCATGAAAGAATGGGAAAACTTCTCTGATAAACTGAAACACTCAGACAGATAGACCGACAGACAAAGCAGGCAGCAACAGGGACAGAAGTCTCTCCATGTAATATGTTATTGTAAGTTGTATCAGTGTGATCACAGATCCGTGGGGCATGCAGTATCATTTTGCTCCCAAGAACAGTTTCACATAAGTATGTCAAGTTTGGGGTTTCTTCTGTGTTTTTTTAGTATTTTTTAGATACTTGAATATTTTCAACTATTATTTTCTGTGATTTTAATGCACATTTTACTGACAAATGCTAGCTAGAACTTCTGAGGGAGCAGTGGGGGCTTTTGCTTTTAACATCACTGGATGAAGACACAGATTCATAGCACTACTGTAGCTTCATATGCCCCTGAGGAGTCCATTAAGATGCAGTAACTATTTTATTATTTCTAACTTGAATGATGATACTTAGAATTTATGAGGCCACACTGAGCAAGTTCATTTACAAATCTTGGCCATGGCAAATCTGGTGACAAAAATAGAAGTAACAGTTATTATATGGAAGAGCATTTGTGCTTCTGGACAACAGTTCCACAACATATGGGAGAAGAGCAATAAAGGTCAGAAGCCTGTTCTTGTAGCCACTTGGCAAGATCACAGTGAGGTAGGTTACAGAAATAAGAACTGCATTATGGAGAGCACACATTCTAGATGTGTAATACAGAAAAAAAATGGATGTTTCATCTACAGGGGAAGGTACACAGGCATTTCTGAAGACACTTCACCAATATGAGCCAGATTTTTCACATGTCAAGTGTTGCAAAATGTTCACAGCACATTACAATTGGGAATGTGTTTGATGGATTGCACATTACTAAATGAAGGAATGATTAGACAACAGGCAGAAGGCTAAAATGAAGACATAAATAATGTTGCAATAGGAAAAATGGCAGAAAAGTTAAAATGCCCTCACCTTATTACCCACTGTCCTTAGGAAGTTAGAACAAGACATTTAAGAGCATTAGACAGAAAAGACATTGGATTAGTTGAAAAAACAGAAAATATATCTTAATTCATACATGCAATGAAAAGCAGGAAATACAGAATTGTTTTCAGATGATATATTTCAGTGAGAAATATTTAATACTATGTAGCAATCAGCATTAATACCCCTCTCCTGCAAACGTTACTCCTGTTAAAACTGCCTATGCTCAACATGCCTCAATAATGCTACACGTTTACCTAGCTAAGCAAGAGGGGCATAGGTTTTGTTCTTTTGTAACCCAAGGTACATCAAAGACAGCAGAAGATCTTCTTTACACTTCAGCAGGAGTTAACTACTCTGGGCTGTTGGAATTTTCTGAATTCAGGATTAAAACTCCACACTTTGGGATAAGCCTTAGGCACAACATAGCAGTAACTCATATTTCAATGAGTAATTGCTTTGAATTGCAGCATGATTAACAAAATGAGCAGAATTTGGAGTGCTCATATTTGTAGTCCCCAAGGGTTGGGTCCAGATGAACCACAGACCCAGACACTGAAGAGGATGGAGTAACTGCCTTTGAAAGTTTCAATCTTTGTGGAGAGTACGGATGGCAAGTGGAATGCAGGCAAATGAAAGAAGAACTTTCTTTAAGATAAGATGTCAAACAATGGAGTAAGGTCCTTCCAGCGTACAAGGCTTTACTGTTTTAATGCAGTATGTTAAGGTAAACCAAGAAAAAGACTTGCAGAGACTCTTCAACTCAACTCAAATTAGTTAAATTGGAATTAATTTGGTCAAGTTAAATTAAGTATCAGATGAACACCTCACCAGAGATCAAATGGTATCTAAAGATCTCCTGCTGCTTAAGGAAAGTCAGTTTATCCTGCCTTGGTCTGATCCAGGATCCAACAACGTCAAGCCCCCAGAATCTGGTTATTTCCCCAGGTTCTTCAAAAACTATCATCATCAAAATCACCATTTTAACCTTTCAGATTTGGTTATTTCTGTGTTCTAGCACTGAGCCTGCAGGATTCACATTCTCCAACTTTCTTCTGTGAACAGCAGAGTGGAAAAAAAAGCACCTTTTCTAAAAATGAAAACTGATTTTCTCCTAACATGCTGATCCCCAAAGACAGAGCTTTAAGAGAAACAACTGTTGTGAGAGTTACTGCATATTGCACAGACTAGATGTCATCTTTTTATTTCCTATTTATCAGGCTTAAAAAAAAACAACCTAAACAAAACAGAAAATGTCACAAAACCAAACCTTGTGAGCTACGGTTTATGGGCTTGAACATTTAACAGAGAGATCATTAACTGGTTGCAAGAAGAAAAAAGGACCAAGGGAGCGGCAGGGTGCATTGCATACCATTGGTTTTTCTGACTTGACCGCTTTCACTTGGAGGCATTCTTCACGCTTTGAGGTAGTGTTGCTGAGGTCCTTCTGCTCACCAATTGCACCCTGAGTCTGATGGCCTGGTGACCGGGTCTGGGAGTGGCTGCCTGGGTCTCTCGGTGGCGGAGGCCTTGGGTGGATATCTCCCCGCTGTTTCTTGGTGACGTGTGCTTCCGGACCATGCACGGTCTTCACATGTTTCCGGAGAGAACTGGGGTCTGTGTAGCGCTTTGTGCAGCCCGGTATCTTGCAGACATATGGTTTCTGCCAAGACAGGAAAAACACTTACATTAGGTTTAATTCCATGTGGGACTCCTGAAGAGCTCCTTGGAGCACAGCTGGTGTTACAGTTATACACTTTCACAGTGAATTTATCTGATTTATGGTCTCTACAGTGACTGAATCATGTAATGGTTTGGGTTAGATCGGACCTTGAAGATCATCCAGTTCCAACCCCTGCCACAGGCAGGGACACCTTCCACTAGAGCAGGTTGCTCCAAGCCCCGTCCAACCTGGCCTTGAACACTGCCAGGGATGGGGCAGCCACAGCTTCTCTGGGCACCCTGTGCCAGTGCCTCAGCACCCTCACAGGGAAGAACTTCTTTCTTGTATCTAATCTATACCTACCCTCTTTCAGTTTAAAGCCATTAACCCTTGTCCTATCAAGTTATGTCTGCACCTAGTCAAACCTATTACTTCCTTTTGGTTTTGAAGGTACCCATTAATGCCACACAGTTCACAGAGAGCAGTGCCTCTCATGGTATGAACTGGCACATCTTTTATTTAGAAGAGTCACAGAAGAGTCAAAAGAGCTATGGCAATTTATGAAGAGTGGTCTTATTTCTATCCTGTGCTTTGCTCTCAGCAGTTTGATACCCTGCTTTTAGTATACCCAGCACCTACTTCTTGACATTCAGACACAAACAAACCCCGTCAAAACATCTGGGACATTTGTTCAGGCAGGATTATCTGAAGAAGCATTTTTTTCCCAGCTCCTTCAGATCACCAGTATAATGTCAAAGCACGGGATACAGTCCATAAACATTTCCATGTTGCAGCAATAAATGTACTAGTACTATTAGTGCTACTTGCATAGCTAATCACTTTAAAAAGAAACAAACCCTGCTTTCTGTGCATTTCTCTAGCTCACTAAGCAATGTAGAATAAAGTAAATTTACTGTCTTGTAATTTAACAAAGACTTTGTTCTTGGATTATGAGAACATTAGAAAGAAGAGTTGAGCCCTTCCTAAACATTTTAATTGCCTCAGAAACAAACTGTCATTTATTCACTTTTATTACTGATGTTTTCCCATATAACTACTATTATAAAGTCTTATTTATTCTAGCACTCAAGAATCAAAAAAAAGAGACCACCATGTGGAGTTCCTCAAAGGGATTCTCTGTGTAAGCACATATGGCACCATGGAGCCTTTGACAAATGTACCTCCGTCATGGCTATTTAAGGCCTGAGCCTGCCTCCACTGACATTAAACTCCTACTGACTTAAAAAGGAGCAAAAATGTTGATCATGAGGAATTTAGAGTTGATGCTGAGCTACTGAGGCAGGCTTTACTAAGATGCCATGGAAGTACGAGTCACTTAGCTCTCTCCTACATGTATAAGGCACATCTGCACCAAGATATGTCACCTGCTTTTAAATCTGTCTATAGGTTGCCTACTTACAACCAAAATGGTACTGTAAGGAAGTGCTGAACTGGGTCTGCACGTTCCACAGTATCCATAGCACTCCATCGTTGCCTGTCAGACTGTTTCAGTGTGAAATAATGGTGTAGGAGATTTCTCAGCTGCCCTTGCTGCTGCACCTACGAGAAATGACACGCAGCAGGAAACTTTTCTTGGTGACTTACTGTTAGATGTGAAACCCTGATATTAAAACACAAGCAGTATGGCTCACGTCTTTAAGTTTGAGAGAATCCTACTCATCAGCTAGGCAACAAACAGAGTGGTTAAGATAGTGAGTGAACGAAAAGCTCAGTCAGCTATTGGCCACACTTGAACTTCCTTCTACCTCGGTGACAATCCACAGAATTGCTGCTGGGCTTCAGTGCAGTTGTTAATTTGGGCTGCTGAGAGCCCACCCTGCATGGACAGGGTGGACTCAGAGATGTGCAACGCTCTCTGCTTCCCTTGTGACTCAAGAGATGCTGAAGGGACCACGGCAGGAAGTTGGAACTTCATAGGAAGGGGCAGCACTACCAGGAAAGACACAGTAATAAACAGTTGTTATACTGAGAGTGTGGGCGATGGCTGTGACTGCCACAGCTGGACTGCTTGAAGAAAGATGAAATTCCCTTCACTGCATCCCTACTCTGTGAGGTCTATTCACGATGGAAAGAAAGACTGAAATAGCCTAGAGAAGACAGATGGAAAAAGCATAGCTTAGAACTTAACAGGGCAACCCATACTGCCAAAGTGCTGAAGACTTCTCTCTAGCTTTCTGCAGCAGCCAAGAAGGGTGCTGGAAGAGGCTGTGGGAGCTGTGGCTCAGGAACTGCCAGTGTCTCCACTGACCAAGAGGGCATGCTCCAGGCGAGCCCTCAGCTCCAGAGGGAAAAATGATCCCAGCTGTTCAGGGACACCAGGATCTGTCCTTGCTTAACGTGTGTGTTCCCATTACATCCTTCATTCAAACCTTTCATGCTTAATAAAATGACCCACAGCCCCTGAAGGTCCACAGGACACAGGGATGACTGTGCTGGCAAAAGCCATCTAGAACTATATCCTTTGAGGTTACTGAGGGTTTCTGTGCCTGTCCTCTGCAACAAATCCCTGTGACCACCTTGTAAGTCTGTTTGACACCACTCTTTTTGATTGTTTTTGAAGCTGTGCTTGCTTACCTCATTAGAATGAGTCCTATTTTGGTGCTTGGCCCTGTCGGATGCATTGGAGAAAGCTTTATTGCAGCCTTCATGTTCACACACATATGGTTTCTCTCCAGTGTGAGATCTCAAGTGCGTTTTCAAGTTTTCTAGTCTGGAGTAGGCCTTTGTACAGCCTTCAAACTGCAGAAGAAGTAAGTCTGGATTAAGTTTCAACTTTGGACATGCATGAAACAGTAAAAGATGACCTATAACCGTTCAGAAACTTTCCAAGCTTCCATAACCTTGCCCAATGTAATTTTGGTTTCATTTGTTGGATTTTAATTTTGCCCAGGCAAACCCCATCACAGCTCAAGTTAAAAAATGCTTCCAGCATTATATAAATCTGCTCTTACACACAGTACTTGTGCACTAAGATAGGAATCTATTGCAAACTCAGTAGGACACCCGTGGCCAGCAATAATGCCCAGCTCTGTGAGAGAAAGTGCTTTTCAATACTTAAGCAAACTGTGCCCTGTGTAAAAATGTCTTCTAGGGCTTCTTTGCACTTTAAACTTGAGGAAGTGGGACAAATTACACCGTGAATCCCACCTCCTACAGCTCATCATCTACCTGAGCTGGATAATGAAGCAGACATGGAAGTTTCCTAGCAGACTAGGTAACTTCTCTAACAAATGTCCAGTGGACAAGGGTTCAGGGAGTGTAGCATCTGTGCTGCTCTTTTCCCTGCATATCCCAGATCCTTCACCCAAGCCTGGAGCTCAGCCCCCTTTACTCACAGTGCATTTGTGTGGCTTTTCCCCTGTATGTCTCCGCATGTGGACCACCAGCATATACTGGGCTTTGAATGGTTTCTGCTCCCGGGAACAGTCCAGCCATCGGCACACAAACTCTTTCTTCTCACCGTGGATATGGTCATTGTTTATGTGCTGTTTGGGTAGAAGAGAGATTATGGCTTAAGAGAAAGGTAACATCATCACCAGCTTTACTGTAACTTTGCAGAGGAACAACACCAGAGGCTCAGGTGTGAACTGGGATCCTGCGGTACCGAACGAGCAAGAAGATTGTCTGTACTTCAAAGTGATCACTGGGTTCAAATTACAGATCTCACTGAAAGGCCACTAAGGTGCATGAATTTGTTTCTACTGATGTCAACAAGCTTTGGATCAGGCCTCAGGGACACAGGCTCAAATGGAGCCTCAATAATCTCACAGCATCGTTCACATGATTCACATTCAGTAATGCTTTCTTGCATCCCTGGAAACATCTCTGCATTCCATTGCTTATGGCTACTGCCCCTGGCTCCATGGGGGATGAGGATGGTAAGCTCTGCAGTGCTCCTCAAAGAGTCATTCCTATAGGCTATCCAGCTGAAAAGGATATGACAGATGAGCTATGAAGCTGATTCCACCAGGAGCTGGCCTTGCAGCAGAGAACCTCCAGCACCGCTGCTCTTTCTGCCTCAGGGCCCTGTAAGTAACTAAAGCAGCTCCTCAAGGACTTCCTTTCAGATGCCTTTGGGCTGCCCTGGGCCATCTCTGCCAGGGGACACAGGAGGCTGCTCCCTTTTATCCTGTCCCGTGGCATTCTGAGTGCTGCATTGCTGGATGGTGGTTTGGAATGGAAAGGAGGCATGGAACGGAGAGGTGTAGAATGGAACAGAATATAATAAAAATGGAACGGAATGGAATAGAGAGGAATAGAACAGACTTTCCCATTGCTGTACTTCCCACCACAGCTTGCTAGCTGTGCCACTAGATGGCTGCATTTCTCAGCAAATGCGATTATTTCCATTAAGATACTAGACAAAATGCTTCCAGAGTCTGCGTCTGATCACAGCACAGGGATGAAATCTTTATCTACTCCATAAGTAGCTCACAGAAAAATCCAGTCATACAGAAACTCAGTAGTTCATAATGGAACACAAAGAAGATAATCCCCATCTTTTCTCAAGTCCTGAAAACAATCAGAAAACCATATAGAATCACTTATGTTCAGCATTCTGCGGCATCGCCATGGCAAACAGATGTGCAGTGCCTATAAAAGATGACTGCTCTTTTTCTCTTTCTGAAACTTTATTGCCATTTCTTAAAAGCTGTGATGGGGCACAGAGTGTAAGAACAGAGCAGATGAGCTGGACAACGTACAACATGTAATCTGCAGGAGTTTCAAGTGCAGATCTCTTGCCCATTTGTACTACACATGCCTGTACAGAAACGTACAGATGCCTTGTGCTCTAATGGCATAAGAAAAGTACAATGAGATCACTCTGCACTCTTCTTTCCTGAAAGAAAAGAAAAAGTAATGGGACAAAACTCATTGCATTTGAGTAATTCTTGGTCAAATCCTTGTGTAAATGTTACAGACTGTGAGTTATTTGTGAAACCTCCACAGCCACGAAGGAAATGACAACTGAATGTGTGACACAGGCATTCCACTTGTTACAAAAACTTCAGGGCTGGTTCCATCAGCTCACAACAGAACCTCCCTTTACCTCCTGCTGTGTGGGCACTCCGGCACTATGGATGCTCTTCCAGAGAATTTCTCCATAGGATTCTTTTTCTCTCTGTCCCTGCAAATGAGCTTGCTCCTGCCCTCCAGGCCTCTAGCCTATACCAGCATGAGCATCCTCTAAAACTGGCCTTTCTCATGGGCATAAAACTCTGTTCCTTCCTCCCGCTCCAGCCCAGACCCCCTGCAAAGGCTTGACAAAGCTTGCCCAGGATGGTGACTTGTCATTCCCTTTTCTCCATCACTCCTCTCTCTGGCTCACTTGTCAAGCATCTCATGATCACCCTCAGGTCACTGCACAACTGTATCCCTCCATACTCACCTGCCCTGCACTCTCATCCCGTCACTCCTTTCCTACTCCCTCTGCTCTTTCTACAATCAAACCCCTCTTTGTGCCATTTTCCCTCATTTCTCTGACCCTCCAAGTGGCCTCTGAGAGCTCACCTGCAAAGCCATCTCATTCTCAGTTGACCCCTCTAAGTAAAAAGCTAGAAGAAACAAGCCCATGGCACCATCTGCTGATCTGGGTAACTTCTTTAGCTCTCGGGTGAACTGCTCATTTGGTTTTTGCAGAGGGGTGATATTTTAGCAGACCTGTAAATATGTCCAAATACTGGAAGGCTGCTCTGGCAGAAGACACTCGCTAGACATTAAATCAGCACAAATAATAAGCCAACAGTAGAAACCAGTGCTCTCAGGCAACAAGATTCACAGCATTTCTAATCCTGACCACAGAGGACCAGATTCAAACACCCTCTGCTGCTCAAGCTATGATTTGAAAACTGATCAGTCATCTGCTATGGACACATAGAACTGCACCAGTACAAAACAGGAACTAAATCTACATCAGGATTTCTTTATCATTATCAAAATGATGGACTAGCGTGCAGTATTTGCAACACGTTTAAAGGAAGAGGGAGGTCTCACTGTGCAAACAACGGCAATTAGAGAGGTTCAGAAGTTTGTGAACTCTGGCATTCAGGTTCTTTGACTCAGATAATTACCTTTGGATTTTGCACGGTGTTTTTGGCTCCCTGGTCTCTATTATGAGAGGGAATGAATAGTTCTGAGCTTGTAAAACAAAGAACAGTCAGGAATAAGAGTATTATGCAAAGCAGAAGCTTTGGTACAGTACAATAAGGATTTATAGGGTTTCAATTTATAATCTGTTTGTAACCTTATTACACCCATGAAATGTCACATTCCAGGGACTAGATCAGAAGGATTTTTTTTTCCTGGTGAAATTGAATTTTGATGCAGTTTCAGGGTGTGAAAAGGCAAACCTGCAAGTTTTACTTAGGTTGGTAATCCTTATTACAGTAAATAGGCGCATGAAAGCCAATGATATTACTCCCCAGTGTCAGGTTTGCTAACATAAGGCTCTGAAGCACCAGCTCTGTATTATTAAGTACTTCTGACCTGAAAAAAAGCCTCCATTAAAAGCTGGAATTCTAGTAGCTATCTCCCATTGCACACAGCTCCAAAAAGCTGCTAAACAGGGGTCATTTGCAGAATACCAGTCACTTCCATGCCACTCCAATGCTTATTACCAAACCTCAGTCTGCCCTTGCTTGTTTTCTTTTCTTGAAAAATGTTGCTATTACCCTTCAGCTCCAAAATACCCTAAAATGAACAGAGGGAGCTGACCTAAATACTGATTTTGGTCTCAGAATGCCCTGGCTTTCAAGCAGGAAGTTTTGCAATGGAGTTCAATTCTAGAGAGTAAAAGCCACCAAATTAATTGAAATCGAAGCTGAAGTTGACCTGTCATCTATACTGGAGAAGCTCAAAAACCAGAGGTAACAAGGAGCACAAACTGCAGCTTCCTGGAAGCATAAATGCTTACGTGGTAAGAAATACTACTAATACACTAAATTGCAATGGTAAGAAATACTATTAAAGAAGGGAACACCTTAAATCCTACATGTTCTCATATAATCAACACGCACCGTACATGCTACTCCAAATTGCAGCACATGATGCGAGGTGACACTGGAGGTGGGATCGGCAATAATCTCAGTGTTCTATTTCCTTCCTCCATGAGTTTTTATGAAAGAAGTATCTAAGCATAGCCTAGCTGACTGCCTGGTACCCAGTAGATATTCAATATATAACCAAAGGCCAAATATGCTCCCACAGTACTCAAACAGCAGGAAGAAAGCCCCTTCATACCAGTGGAATGAATTTGGAACAGCAGAAAAAGGATGACTGTCACCTGCAACTGAAATTGCATCTGAAAGCAAAGCGTTATTTGGTGGATAAAGCAGAAAACATCAGGAAAATCTTCTGATCCTCCTTTCTAGACACACTGTCCCTAGTGTATGGTAAGAGAAAACTGGGAAGAGACTATGCTGTATTGGCATAATGTGATAAGTTAGTGGCACAGCGGAAGGCATGTCACCATTGCCAAAAATTGGTTTAATTTCCATTGTACAATGACAATTCCAGACTTTTATCTTCTCACAGTTATCTCCCTGTTATTTTATGGATTTAAAAAGGAGATGCTAAGTAACTTCTCACTAAATCTCACTACTGACACCAAGCAAAAGTAGCATTTAAGCCATCTTGTAGCACAAATCTCCTCCTGGACTGTACTGCTACAGAAGTTCCTCAAACCAGCAGAGCCACAGCATTTGCTGCATAGGAGAGGAAGCATGAACAGCACAGGCACCGCAATGGAACGGCTGCTAAACACAGCTCATCTCCCAGCTGCACAAGGGAGTCACAGAGCCTGCGGGCTGCAGAGAGGAAACATGCATAGATTGTGTCTGGCCCTAACAGACTGGATAGCTCTGAGGCTGGTTTGGAAGGGGATTAGCTGTCCCTGACCTGTAAGTCCTGCAGGAAACACTCTTATTTATGTGTTTTCCACAGGGGATGTACATTTGTCCTTAAGCCCGCATTCAGTTAGAAATAGGAGGAGGGTTCTTGGTCATTAGACCCATCCCTTGCAGTGGCGAGCCTCGCTACACATAATCCGTCAAGGAGCAAGCTTTGTCTTCTAAGTACATCGGTGATCTGCTCCCAGTGGAAGGCTCTTCTAGGAACTCACTCCTCTGCTGGTTAGCAACTAATTTCTAGCTTCGATTTATTCTCAGCCAATTCATATTCATTTGTTCTTCTGCCAACAATATCCAACAGCTTAAACAGCTCTGTTTCCCTGCATGGTGTTTATTTGTCTCCCTCCCCAACTAACTCACATACATCACTCTACTCTGCCTTCATTTGCTGGATTAACCAAACTGGTTCATTCTGGTCTTCTCTAGGATGAACAAGTCCTCATTCCCCCTCTTCCCCTGCTTTGAGTTGAGGTGTGCAAGTTCCTGTGTCCTGCCTGTCAGTGGCAGGACAGTGGTCCTCTCAGACCTCCTCTTCACATGGTCTAGTACGACCTCAACCTTCTTAACCACGATAGTGCGAAGTACACCAGAGCTTGCCAGACTTGGCTTACCGGAATTCAAACTTCTTAAGCTTAGGTGTAAGTACAGATCTCTCCTTCACTTTGGACTTGAGAACACTACCAGAGCATCTCTCAATAGCTTGTACTTCTCCTGGAAAACAGTATCTACTACTACAGCCACAGGAGAGACTTAAGGCTCCAGAAAGCTAAAGCCCACATGCACAGAGGTATTTAAGTCTCCAATTCCCACTAAAAGTAGTCACTTGTACATGAGTGGTGTGCATACTTTGAGGTTCTTGACCCAAACAGCTTCCTGCGATATGAGTGACTGTAAAAACAGTATCAGCATTCAGAGAAGTGAGAGGGCAGCACTTAAGCAAGTACCCATGTTTGCCTGCTCCCCCGTGATGCAATCCACTGGCTCGTCACTGCTCCTCACTACCATTTTAGGTAGTCAGGCAACTAAGAGATGACATCAGGCAGGCCTCCCTACCATCTCATTAACATCTTGATAAAGATTAACTCCATGATCCACAGCAAGACAGACAGACAAAAGCCTTGAAAAGAAGTCAGGATATAAAGGAGGTCCTGGTGAGGCAGGAAATATCCTGCAACAACAGATATCCCATTGTGAAGAGGAAAAAAAGCCCTGCATGTCCATGAAGTGAAATCCCCAGCAGGCTTTTCAGAAACATTCCAATCGCTGCAATCAAGTCTCTCTCTAACCTTCTGTGACTCTCTGTTAGAACAATGCGTGCATTTTAATTTCCTCTTATCTACAGGAAAATAGGTACGGATCCCTTCTGCCCTTTCCCTACTAAAGATAATTTGCAGGCACAACCAGGCTAAACAACCACAAGAGACTGATGTCTCCTCCCTGCTGCACGAGTCAAGAGTATGCTTTTGACCTCGTGTCCTTAGGGTGGCATAAGCACTTAAGCCATTTTTAGTTCCTGAGATGGAAGAAGCCCTTAAGCTGCTTTAAACCTTTATGGTAGCATAAATGCTTAAGCTGGTTGCAGTTCCTAAACCAAGTCAAAGCTATACGGAAGAACTCTGCACTGCTGCACAGGCACATGCCTGTGGAGAAGCTCAGGTAACTATCTCCACTCCTGCTCCCTTGCCTTTGGATGCATTTACTGTTACCCTGTTAAGAGTTCTTGCGGCTGTCTTGCATATGTTAGGGAAGAAATGCCACTGTGCCAGATCTCTGCTAACACTGATATGCCACATGACAATCCATACAATCCACTGGTCTGTCCCAAAGTGGGTCAGCACCTTGACAGCCTTGACACCTTTGCTGAAAAGGAATACCCACAGCTAAAAGCAGCTGGATCTCAAAACCTGACCATTCTGTGTTTCTATGAAAAGCACTGCGTGGCAATTTCCTCTGTGGATAATGAATGCACTAAATACTCTGCCTGCACACTGCACTCCTCACCTCTCAGTGTCTGATCTTGTCATTCATTCTCAATACCTTAATTCTCAAGGTTTGCCACTATTAGCAAATGAACACCCCACTCCCCCCATATCTGGTTATGACTGTAAAGCTAAATGAGACTAGTGGCATACCGCGTTTCACTGATCAGGTATTTTGGGGTTACGTGTGAAAGAGAGGAGCGTGATTTTTTTAACTAATAAACTATGTATTGCAAATGTTGGTAAGTACAGTGTGACGAAATTTTACTTATTAAAGAAGTCAAATCACTAAATACAGTTTAGTTTCACTCAAAAAGATTATTTCAAAAAGTAGTGAATTACGTGGAAATACAACTTATATTATTTTACAAACTTAGCATATCAACTCTGCGTCCATGACTGTTAATTGTAAGGGAAAACCAAACAGATCTCAGTCAGCACTCCAGCTGAATTCATGCCTGAAACTCATTTATTACTGTGCTGTTCTGGATTCCCATCTCTGTCCCTTGAGAACTGGCAATAACCGTCAATGAAGAAAGGGAGGCATCAAAATTAGAGGCCCAAGTCAACTGGAAAATAATAACTCAAGACAGCCCACAGAAGTAGACGGACGGAGATGACCGACACAGGAGAAGGGCAGCATGGAATCCAACGGCTGGAAGTGAGGATGGGAACAGTAAGAAGGGTAGAAAGTGGCTGGGGGGTGGGGGATCACACCATGTTCTGGCTGCACTCAGACACTGAATGGTTCTGCCCCATAAGGGCTCATGACCTTTTCTTAGTAGACATACTGCTGTATTTCCAATATTGCTGCCTCAATAGCTCGTAAACTGCATCTTCACCTGCCCTAGTCCAAAGGGTCTGGTCTAGCTGTTTTGACTGCAGCATCTGAGAGAGCATTTCCTTAGGAAAGGCAGACCGAGGGAAACCTCAGAGATGTTGCAACAAGCAATTGGGGTCAACAGCTGTCTTGGACCAGTACAGCTGCCACTGGGAGAAGACTGGGCTTACAGTTATATTTAAAGATGTATTTGAGACTTGGGGTCAGGGCACATGGGAAGTGTCACATGGGGCATACAAGCTCCAGAGCACACAAAGACGAAAAGCAGTCCAACTAATAATAGCTAATGAACAATTGCGTTTGTGGAGTTTACAACCTGGGCAGGAGTCCTCTTTTTGCCCCAAATGCTGTTTAACCAAGCCATGGTGAATCAAATGATCTTTTTATGTACGGGCTTGGAGAAGTCTTGCTCTCTAAATGTGAAGCTGTATTACTAATACACAGGAATACACTAATTCAAAGGACACATACCAGCAGGACCATTTTCCCCTCGCCTCCCTGTTCCAGCTGAAAACATAGGTCTGATTGTTTCTTTTTCATCTCTCTGCACTAACAACAGCAATAAAAGTTGTTTTCTTTCTGCTTCTCCTTTTGTTCTCTTGCAATAATTTCTGTAGTTGCCTTCGTTGCCTATCAATAGGTTAAACATATCCAACTTGTATGTTTAAATGCTAAAGACAGAGTAGTCCCCAAGGATACGTCAATCATTGGCTCTTGTACAAAGAAAATACTGTATTTTGCTCAGAAGAGCTTTCTGTGGCAATTTAAACACAGTGAGACAGACACAATATCCTGGAGAGAGGAAAACCTGTCTTATTACATTCCTGACCCTGGAGAAAGGATCTGCCCTTAGGACATAAAAAGAATCAGTGGGGGGAAAAGAAAAGTTATCTAATCCTAAAAATAAAGACAGTGGCTCATAATACACCATGACCTTCTTTTAATCTCTGATATAGTAGCTATACAGCATAGATGTGACATAATACCAACAGGGAAAACACAGCTTGCTCATCAGGTTGCAGACAGACTCCCTCAGCCTGTATCTATGTTTCCAGGTTTTTGGTAGGCTTTGGGATATTCTATAGAGAGAATGGAACTTACGGGATATTGCGAGGATTCTTTCCTAATAAGATCAAATCTTGTTCTTGTTTCATTTAATATAGATATATTCACATACAGAGTACAGCTAAGTCTGTCAGCAGCAAAATGCAGGGCAATGTTTCACAGCTCTCCCTTGATTTCCTGTGTAAGAGCACGCAGCTGGAAAGCAACGGGCAGAAACTTCATCTTTATTTCCTAAACCTGGAAATTTAATAAATGAATTTCTGCCAGAACATCAACATAAATGTTATGGACATAAATCATTGCACTTTTACAGTGGTAGGAAAGATGCTTTGATGGCTCGCAGCTTTGTTTCTCTTCTGAGGTTCTTTTCCGTAACTCTGTCTAAAATCACATGTCATCTCTTTCTTTAAGGTTGCATTCCTGTATTACTAGCTGGGATGTTAATAGGTGAAGAGGTATTTTAGAGGAATTCCAGCTTTCCTCACATTTTTTGTTCCACATGTATGGAAATAATTTTTCAGAGCATGCTGCTGTGATAACTGGGCTTTGCCAGTTCCTCCAACTCTGATGCTCTGTATTACATGCATTTGCCTTAGTTCATTGTGATGACACCAAAAAAAAAAAACCTCAAAACTTCCACCTCTCTCTTCAACCACCTAAATCGATGACCTGCCCAAGGACAGGGCTAATTGCATTTGTGTGAGGGACCTGCAGCAGAGAGGTGAAGAACCTGAAAGAGGAAACCATGAACCAGATGCTGAAGTCAACTGCTCTCAAAGGGGGTGTTCTGGTTATGTCTGCTATGTCCTGCGCTCCTGAGAACTGCTGAAGCAGGGAAAGGTGCTCCTGAAAGAGCACAATGGGCCATTTACAAGCTCACCACTTCTGGCATTTCTCCCAACCACCTTCTACCTGCCTGCTGCCTGCATTACCTCTTGTTCTGGCTGCCATCCCGGGTGCCCCGCTGCGGCACACTCCTCCTGCAGTTTGCATTACCTGCTCCACACCACTGTGTAATGCTGGTAAACTCTCCTCCAATTTCCACTCATTCCAGCATCTTTCTTGGTGCTAACTATGTGTGTTTGGACAGAGGCTGAGTGCTGCACTGAGCACGTAACTGCTATGCTGACAGCAAGAAAGCCTTTCCAGAGAATCACAGAATGGTTTGGGTTAGAAGAGACCTTAAAGCGCATCCAGTTCCAACCCCCTGCCATGGGCAGGGACACTTTCCACTAGAGCAGGTTGCTGGAGGGTAATCCCTTTTGGAAAAGGCGACCTGACAGATAGAATCCCATTACAACTTTCCCCTTCACCACGACTTCCGCAGTGCATAGGAATCACTCTAAGAAAAATAACCTTACATATCCATGTCCGACTTACTTTGTATTTATGCTCTTCACATTTAGGTGCCCAAATTACACCTATATTTTAACTGTCTTCTGTGTAAAGATCACATGAGAAAAATTTAGGGTGATCTGGTGTCCACAGTGTAAACCAAGAGACCCAAGAAAAACTAGCAAGGAGAAAAGAGGGGAAAAGAAGCCAAGGATGATTCTCCAGTGATGGAAAATTCTAACTTGGCTCAAAGGCCAGGTCTGGAAGAAGAGACTGAACAAAGGCTGATTGCTGAAGGGTTTAAGACCCACTGCAATGTGATAGTGACTGAAGGTGGTCTTCCCCCACATGGTATCCCCTAGCCCTGTGCTGATGGTCTTCATCCTGTTCTGCCTGCTTTCCTTCCTCTATTCTCCATCACACATGCACACAAGCTTTCTGAAGCTGGCTGAAGGCAGAAGGGCTACATATTGAGATGCAGGAAGGGTTCTTGCCTTCAGGAAACAGCTCTATGGCATGACTGCAAGGAGGTGCAATGCCTGTTTCTGCCATAAGCTTACAAGAGGGGAGATCCTCACTGCAAAGGGCTCCACATCCCCCATAAATCTGTTACACATTCCTCTCTGAACCTAGTGAAAGCAGTACTCCAAAAACAAGGGCAGAGTTTTTCCTACAGTTGGATGAGGAAGAGGGTAAAGACTGGCCTGAAACCAAACATCTGACCTTCACTAGGTCTGAGATCACCTCTGAATTCTGCCTAGGAAATGCACTGTCTGATACCTTCTAGGAGTGACTTGAGTATGGAAGGGGAGAAAACCACCTGAGGCTCAACCTCAAAATTTTCTGCTTCATGATCTTTTCATTTAAGGATAAAAATTGATTTTACATGCAACTGTTACAGAATTTCCAGGAAAACCAAGTTAAAACCCATCAAAACTCCCTCGCAGGCAGTACCCAAAGCAAGCCCTGGCTGAATTCCTTCTTTACAAACCTGCACTCACATACA
The DNA here is from genome assembly GCF_028554395.1 of Pezoporus wallicus. Taxonomy (NCBI): domain Eukaryota; kingdom Metazoa; phylum Chordata; class Aves; order Psittaciformes; family Psittacidae; genus Pezoporus; species Pezoporus wallicus. The sequence goes on along the minus strand of NW_026642649.1, from coordinate 10,289,802 downwards.
GCTGGGTATCTTTAACAAAAACATGCCTCAAAAAACAGGCCTTACCTTCAAATAAAACCAACAGCCTGGCACTTAACACTGATACAGATGTTAGTGTAATACACTTAAAAAGCGCATATTCTATTTCTGGATTTTTCTCACTGGCAAGAAAATGCTGCAGATGACTCCTGCCAGCACGCCTGAGAAGGAAGTCGTCATAAAGAGCCATTACAATACGGTATTTCACCTTATTTGCAAATAGGATGAAGAATGAAAATACCATCCTGATCTTGTAAACAGCACACCAGCAAGCACAAAGCAGAAAAGGTAAAAACTCTGGATGTTTTTCCACACTGCTGCAGAAGACAAAAAGCTATAGGCCTCCTTCCTGCCACCATAACTCATCTAACTTCAATGGAAATCAGACCTGCTGTATATATTAAATCTGAAATTAACTGTTCTCCCCCCATATTGTTTGGCTTTGATAAATCCCAGCCACTGCCCATAGCCAGGATTGCACAGCTCTTGGTTCTGCTCACATGTGCTCTTATGGCAGCCTGGAGCCCGTTAAATTCGATTGGGTCCTGCACTGAGCTCTCTGCAGGAGCGGGGCTTTAGCAGCTCTTCTGGTTTGTTATTGAGCTGTGGGCTCAAATCACACTCAAAGTAGTAATATTTTCCTTTAGAACAGGGCATGTCCACAAGAAAATAAAACGGGAAGAGCTCTCTAATCTTTACATTCCACAGCACAGACCGGTGGAGCCAAGAAATAAATGCTCAACAGTAAAGATGCCTAGAGCAGAACAAAATGGAAGTAAAAAAGTACCCAGCAAAATAACCTAACAACTGTGGTGCACCAAATGAATACATAAATCCAAGCTGTTTTATAAAAGTTGTATGGCTTTAATGACAAAAAATTGTTAAAATTTACACTGCCTTTCAGTGCATGGGTTTGGAAATATACTGCAAGCAGGTTACTACCAACAGGCTCTTTGAGTTAAAATGCAACCATACATTACAGCAGCTTTATATCATTTGATATTAGCAGAGACAAACTGCTTAATCCCATGAGCGCACTTACAAATCTATGAAAGGATATAGCAAGACAGGACAAGGAAAAGGTAAAAGCTATCATTTTAACAAGGTTTTGAAGTCTTCCAAACTCTCAAGACTGGTACAATGGGTCATCTATCTATCTATCTATGCAGAGGATTGGGAAAATACTTGATCCCTTACAAAAAAGTTAAACCACTGCTGCCTTTTACTGAAAATCCTGTGCTCCTAACGGGGTGAAACAGGAAGGTGAATGTCAGACAATTAAACAGGATCTGCTCTTCAAGGAAAGCACATGGCCACTATCACTAAGCACACAGACAGGACTTGCTGAACAGCACGCGCTTCGCTCAACCTTGGACCACATTTTGTAAAACCATGCACTTCCTTCTGCTTTTCACACTTTGCTCATCATTACAGCACAGCTAACACTGATCCACTTGAAAGGAAAGATATTCCTCAGCAGGATCTTCCTGTGTAAATCAATCAGGAAGTTTTCTAATTTTCCCCAAAAAGTCCCTATACTTACCACATGGACGCATTTGATTGCCTGTGTGACAAAAGTACCAGTGCCTCATCTGCAGAAAGAGACTGCTGAATAACAAGATAGCAAGGTGTTTTTTTTTTCTGTTGAATAAATGCACTTTGTGTCTCCTTACGCATCATCTACAAAAGCTGCAGTTCAGATTAGGAGATGTGCCTGATATGCTTTTGGCAATGAAATGCTCAAAAACCCCTAAGAAAGCTGTGAATGCAGACTTAAAAACACACACCACTTTTCAAAGGAACTACAAAGGAAAATGATGGCATTGATACACATTACCAAAATCTTTACCAGATAATGTACATTTTAAGTTGTTTCATCACAGATGTTGGCAGTATTAATTCAACAGCAGTGGGTAACAGAAGCAGCAGCGTGTTAAACCCATGACATCATGACTGAACTGCAGAAAGTACTTTGGGTGCTTCCTCCCTAACATCCCGAAGAAACACGTCTAACAAGCTTCAGCACATCCAACAGTTTATTACTCCTCTGAGACTTCCCTTCTGGCTTCTTCCAACTGGACATCTGTTTAGGACTTACCTTTCCCATCTCTGCTGGGCTTGGTTGTCCCTGTCACATCCTAGCAAAGTCAGGGTTGGAAAAGGTCTCTGTCACATCCCTTGATGCTCGAGGGAGCAGCAGCAGAGATACCTTCTTTCATCTCTCTTGCCAGGGGACAACATTTTCTATTCTCTTGTACATAACACAGACAGTCTTGCTAGACTACAAGGCATATGTTTGAGCTGTTGGGAGTGAAAACTGTGCAGGATCTCTTAGTAGAACACAGGGGTATCACCTAACACACTTAGCAAAGAGCCAAGGCTCTTTTTTCTGCCCTGCATTCCACTCTCTAATTGACTTGCAGTGAACTTACAGGTGTTGTGTTTCTGGTAACTAAAAAACAATCCTAAAGAGTCTGGTTTATCTCAAAAAAAATCATCTCTTCTCTTACATACCACCGGGGCACCATCTGAACAGGACAGACTTGTGCTGTGCTGACAGTCAGCCCCAGAAGTAAACCAAAGGGCAGTCCTGCATTCTGTATCTCTCCCTCATCCGAAAACTGGATCATAGCTGGAGCCAGGTGCCTCCAGAATGTGATGTAAACCCCACTTCTTTGTTCAGGCTTTTCTTACTAACCGTAAGTATTGGAATTCCCTCAGCAATTAATTTCCTGGCTGGTAATCCCTTGGCTCTGCTCCACAAAGAGAAAGTGGCTGTGTTGTGCTGGAGGGAGGTGTGCGAGGCACATGCTTTGGATCCGCAAAATGAAGTGGTTTCTTGATTTCAGTGATGGTGTCCAAACATGAAAACTTTTTATTTGCCCCACATAATGACTCACAGAACAGTGTGGGCTGGAAGGGACCTTCAAGGGTCATCTCGTCCAACTCTCCTGCAATAAGCAAGGACATCTTCAACTAGATCAGGTTGCTCAGAACCACATCCAGCCTGACCTTGAATGTCTCCAGGGATGGTGCATCCACCACCTCTCTGGACAACCTGTGCCAGTGTTTTACCGCCCTCATTGTAAAGAATGTTTTCCTCACGTCCTCACGTCCCCTCTTTCAGTTTAAAACCATCAACCCTTACCCTATTGCAACAGGCCCTCTCCTCGCCTTTCTTACAGGCCCCTTTTAAGAACAGAAAGGTCACAGTAAGGTCTCACCAGAGCTTTCTCTTCTCCACGCTGAATAAACCCAATGCTCTCAGCCATTAAGGTCCTTTCCAATCCTAACTATTCTATGACTCTATGATTCCTCATAGGTGAGGTGCTCCAGCCCTTGGAGCATTTTTGTGGCCCTCCTCTGGACTCTCCAATAGGTCTATGTCTTTCCTGACCAGAGCTGGACACAGGACTGCAGGTGGGGTCTCACGTGAGCAGAGCAGAGAGGGACAATCACCTCCCTTGACCTGCTGGCCATGCTTTTTTGTATGCAGAAGCACACTGTAAACCAAGTGTAACGTGGTATATGATCAAATACTACATGTACAGTTTTCTTGGTTATCTGTGGTACTGTTAGGAGTAGTTTAGGCACAAGAAAGATGCAAAAACTATTGTAATGGTAGTGAGATACAGAAATATACATCATACAATCATTAGCTCTGATAATAGCTTAAAGGATAAAGCCTTTACTTTACTAACTTTAAGAAGTACACTAACAAACCAAAAAAATCACTGCATACCCAGTGTGTGTCAATCTTCTATATTTGTACAGCAGTACAAAACTCTTGTAGTAATCCTGCCTACTGCTGGTAACTGGCAAAACAACCTACAATGCATAGACAAGGGCCACAGGGACGCCTCTCCATAGCAGCCAGGCCAGGTGAGCTTGATCAGTTTTGACATATACATATGCTTGACACACATATAGATATATATTGCTTAAGGTTTTCTGAGATAAAAGGATAGAGAAGCTGTGTGGGCATAGCTCCTATAGGTGGCCACACTCTGGAAAACATTTTGACTTAGTTTCCTTTTGTTTTAGACAAAGGCTTTCACGGGAGGAAGAAAGTTGGTACCGTGCTCACATGTGCTGTGCAGAGTGAGATAGTATCTTTTTAATTAACTCAGCCTAAAGTGATGCAGTCTTAACTGAAGCACTCCAATCCTGGATTCCTCAAATTAGGAAGCACCATAGCTAAATAAAACCAGAAAAGCCACTTGTCCTTCACACTCCAGAATGCTACCCCCATTCCCCCCCCAAAACCATACTGGATCTCCCTGGATGCACCTCCTTTTCATATTGTCCTGACATGGAGGGCCTACCCATAAGCTTAACTTAAACTAGATTCATAAATAAAACCAGTCCCAAGGGAATAACAGAAGGAAAAAAGGAGAGAGAACGTTTTAGGTATGGATACTGGTGGAGCAAGCTCTTGCTCTTACTGAAAACACTCTGAAAAAGATCCCTGAATTCCAGGGGTGTTGCTCTGCTCTGGCAGAAATCACTGCTGAGGAAAGGTGCTAACTAGAAGAGAAGGACAGACTTAGCTGTGTTGTGCTTCTCCCTGAAAATTTAGTGAGTGCCTACCTGCTGTTGTGCTGCTGCTGCTGCTGTTCTTTCTTTTAGTGCTTTCTTGACACATGTAGGAGAGGATAAAAGCCTAATGGGTGCAAGTGTCAGCACAATATAAATTACTGCAAGGAAAAACTTGATGCATGGCTTGGGATCTGAAAGAGGAATGTCCACCATTGTTTGTGATTATGGATCAACTCACAATCTAATAGCAATTTTTAGTTAATCAATAATTTCCATGCTGAACAGACAGCCCTGTTACAAAGAATCGACAAGCAGGTACTGATAGCGACAAGGCTTGTTATTAATCTTTACCCTGCCAACACATCAACCAAACTACTATAAAAAAGCACCACCAAGATGGATTTAAAAGTATGTCTCTCTTGCTTTCTTTGCTTTTTCTTGCTTGCTTTTTCTTTCCTTTCTCTCATCCTTTCTCTCTCTCTCCTTTCTTTTGCTTTTCCTCTTTTTCTATCTCTTTTTTCTTTCTCCTTCCCTTTCTTCCTTTGCCTTTCTTTTCCTTTTAGCTACACAGCCCTATTACCCTTCTCTCTTTCCAGGTATGTAATGTTCATACACTTCATATTCGAAATTCATTTGAAAAACCTGGGGCTTGAATTACACAAAAAGGCAATTCATATTAAGCAATTTCACAAATCAGTGGGACCTAGCCCAGTGCTCAGTGTTAGCCATTATAGGCTAATAAATCATACTTTCTCTTTGAGATGTCAATCGCCAAAGTGCTTTGTAAAAATGTTGGCATCTGTAATTCAGCGAAGCCTTTTCATCTTGAAATAAGATGCTCCACACTGATAACAAGAATAATCCTCTCTTGATCAAAAAAAAAATCTGCATTTTACCAATTAAAGCTGCTGCCAGAAGCCAAACGGAGCAGCACTGAGACTCCACTGTAGTTTATCTCTGCTAAACACAAGGAGGGATACAGTTAAAGCTTTGTTTCATTTTCAGCTTGACTACTTTATCTCACAGAGAACTGCAGCATCTCAGCCCTGCGATACACATAAGAATGGTATGTGCAGACCTCATACCTACAGTGCAAGCCACCAGAGGACCCACTCCTGACAAAACCACCACCCATTCATTTTACAGATTAGGCACCCGACACCTTGAAGAAAAGTCACGCTCACACAAAAGTTTAAGCACTGCAAAACACTGAATTTGTTTCACCAAGATAAAAGGCTCATCTGCTTTTTTTTCTTTCCATTAAGAGGTTACATGAACTAAACAGACTGCAAAAGCAAATCCATGCAGCCCAGCCCTCTCAAAACCAGATGCAGAAGCTGCCCTTGCACCTGTATTTAGCTTGCCTGTCCCTGCTTTGGTTTGTGCATGCTGATCTGCCACTTCTGCCTGAGAAAAAAGCACTTCCACGCGCAATAGCTGGGCCAGCACAAATAGGTTTCTATTCTTCCAGGGATCAGGCTTCTATGGGCAAACCTTCTGGGTAGAATATAGGCAGCTACAAGGGAGAATATGGCACTTGTGACAAAGACATGATGATGGGTTGCACTATGGATAAAATCCTATTAATCAGGAGACAGCAAAATCAGTGCAGAGACACAATAAATCGAACAGGGGACCCCAGAAAGTTCAAGGTCGATCTTCCACTGGTTCACTGTAGCAACACAGGCTACATAACAGCAAATCACTTAGACAGCAGTAGCAAGGCAGGAAAAAACTGCACAGAGACCACAGCTCTGTCCAAGCCAATCTGCTTTGGTAAGGACTGAAAGGAGCCTGGAGTCAATGCATAAGCCCAGCCTTCCTTGCAGCTCAGAGGCAGGGCAGGATATCCCTTTTCTCGGCACTCCATGGTATGGCAACAAGAGTCGGGAGCCAAAGAGCAAACTTAGTTTGCAGCTTTACTCTTGCCTATGCTTCTGCTCTTCAGTCAGCACAGGCTGCGTTGGGACTTGACTGGCAGGTTCTTATCCTACTCTTCTCAAGTCACCTATGAAACGTCCCTAACCTGAAGAGCTCACCAGCAGAACTCTCAGGCAAAGTAAACACTTCAAGTAAGTATGTATGTCCACAAGCCACCTAAATAGTGCTTTGTGATTAAAAGCACGGACAGAGGTCAAACCCTGCTGCCTGCCATGGCCAGCCCTTTCCTCTGAAGTGCCCACTTCTTACAATTTCAATCTAAATGGCTAGAGTAACTTCTCGGGGCATAGGAGGAGCGCTATTCATCCCTACCCACAACTGCAAAAAAAGAAGTGCTATTTAAATGGCATTTCACAGTTTAGCAACCTCTTTCAGGGACCCCAATTCAAAGACAATGACTTTGGCAACTCATATGAACAGCAGCCCTAGCAGCAGCACACAAACAACAAGTTTTCCTAATGCTGTGAAAGAAATGCTAATTAAGAGGAATTAAAAAAAAAAAAAAAAGATTACATTTCTCTCTAAATCCCCTCTTAACACTTCACAGATTAGGGTGGATTTATTTTTGTAAACCTTTCTCCATCAAAACCAGAAATCCCCACTTTATATTTCTCCCCTTCTCCTCTGCGATTGATCAAAAGCCAGACTTTAGGTAGGGGAACTGCAGATGCGCTCGTGTGGTGGAGTGCCTGAGGACCTGAGCCAAAGCACAGCTGGCCTTTGGGTCAAGCCCAGAGTGAGTAAGATCTCTTCACAAGGCAGCAGTGCTGATTTAACACTGCTGGATGGCAGAGGCATCGCAGTGGCTGCCGCGGATCACGGATGTGCTGGGAAAGCAAACAGGGGCTGTGCCAGACCCCGAGGGCTGCTGAGGCCACAGAACAGCACTGAGGTCCGTCTGCCATTACTTAACCTTAAAACCCAACAGCATTTTCTTTTGATGGGGGCTAAAGACTTGCTTCATTTAAAAAAAAGTGTGTGTTATGTACCCAGACGGGAACCAAGGGAAAATGAACATGATCTTAGCAGCACAGATCTGCTTACTGCCTTTGCTAAGCCATGGAATGACTTGCTGGCCTATAAACAATGCTGCCATTCTGGCACAGCTCAAAACTCTGGATTCATCAGTCTATAATCCAGCATGGTAAAGTGGTGTCTTAATTATAACTCCACCTTTAAAGAGGCAGTGAGGAAGACATTTCAAAATGTGAAAGCTTCTGGGCAGATGTTTCTCATGATTATTCCCTATAACCTCTCCTCCTTCTCTCTCCTTCCCTTGTTACCTCACTGCTACAAAGGTCAAATATACTGAGGGGATGCACAAACTGGAAAAACCCTTTCCATGGCACTAAAACAACTCCCTGACTTTTCCATGTGGTCCCAACGTTCAGTCCAAGCCCTGGGCTTCTCTCATTTCGAGTATGATTTATTTTGTCCACAGCACTGTTTCCCCAAATATGGATCAGGGTTCAGACCCCAGTAAGTGAAAAATAAAAGAAGAAGAAATAGAATAAAACCACCATCAAAACCCCCTTTGCTGTGTACGTGAAACATTCTACTTTTGTCAGGGAAAAAAATGATTACTGTAATGGATTTCATGTTCTTATCTATTCCTTACTCTTTTCAATTTAAAGGAAACATTTCTGAACCTTTCAGGGCAGTAGCTGTCACTGCCATGCACAACGAGCCTGAGAACGGGCTGAAGCCTCTCTGTGTTACTGTGCTAGAGCCAAATAAAACTAGAATGAAAATGCACCGAAAACTGCCTCTGCAAAGGAGAATTAAACATTCAATAAATCCTTGCATGTATTCGGAGATGCATGGAACTGGGATGTGCAATTATGCCCCTTTGGGATTGTGAAGGGTTTGCTTCACATAGCTAGGACTTCAACCAGTTTGCGCACACAACTCTAGCACCCAGAGAAAAGATATCCCTAATACATGAAGGATAATCTGCCTTTAGGGGCATCTCTGTGTAACTGCCTCCTTCCAGGGGTAGATGCCTACGTGCCCAGCTGCGGGTAGCACCCTGATGGCTTTGGCAGCTTGGGGTTGCTTGATCACAGGGCAGTTTCTCCTCCTGCAAGTGGTGGGCAATGTGCAGCTCTTGGCATCATTTACTGCCATTGCAGCTACTAACTCAGGGGAACTGCTTTAATCTGGTTTATTCTCCTCCTTCAGTTGAAGCTTTTCTTAGAGAAAAGAGGTGAAGCTCTTTCCAGTTCTTACCTACCACTCTGCTACAGGAGAGGAGCTGAGGAAGAAGCCTTATGCCAAAGGCAGCAAGGCAGCAGAGGGAGCGTGACTTTTAAATCTACTGACTTTGAGAGTCCTTACTTCTGGACATCCAAAGTGTCCCACTCCAAAGAGGTCTAGTCTTTTGGAGATTAGTGTGCCACTCAGCCCCCAGTCAGGCATGTTAAGTGTTTCAAGGTGTACATCCTTGATTAAGATCCCTTATATCATGATAGATGCTGCAAAACCTTAGCTGAGGCAGGCTGTGGGCACAGCCCAGGTTTTATGTAAGTCTCCATGGATCTCTGGCCAACTTCTGAAGGTGAGGGCTGACCTATATTCTGTAGGAGAGAATGGCAAAAATGCTAAGGAACTCAAGTCAGGAAACTTCATGCACTGGTTCCAGGTATCCTCAGTGCATTCAATTACCTTGGGAACGTGTGGGTACCCGAGAAACACAAGAAACTCTCCTCTGGTGCAATAAGGGAGCCTGATGGAGCACTACAGCAGCTGCCCTGGGGATTGCCGGAGGAGCGCTCCCATCACCGGGGCTTTGCAAACAGGCAGGAAGACCTCAGCAAATGAAATCCTGAATATAAGCCACTGCTGTCAGTTTAGGGCTTTTTGATCTCATCTAATCAAATGTAACAACAATGAGAGAATTTTACTGCTGTACAATTAAGGAGAAAACAGCAAAAAAAAATAGCTCTACAGTTCTTCAAGCATGTTTCTGAATAAGAAATAATTATCATCAAGGCTACACAGCAAGGGGGATGAGAACTAGGCAGCGCTGCATTTTTCTGATTGCCATTGTATTAATATTTAACAATAACTTCAGTCATTTCCTTGAAGGATAATTTTCTTAAACAAACTTTTATCTTTAGTGTCTACCCCTTCTGCAAGATTTTCTTCTTAAACTGATTTCTGAGGGAAAAAAAAAACAAGACAAACTGCAACAAAAAGCAGATTTATAAAAATATACAATATCTTATTAGCTTCTGGGCGCTCAAGTGCATTTATCACATATTTAAAACAAACTGGAGCTCAGCTAAGCCCAATTATAATATCTCACTGAGCAAAGAAATTAATTAAACAGCTGAATGATAAAGACCCCAGCAGCAAACTGAGGGTTTCTTCCCTTTTAAGAAGAAGGGAAAGAAACCTGTAACCCACATGTTCAAACAGTAATGTAAGCAATCTTTTCAGGAGTGCAAATAAGACTACCTGGCAGGAGAACTCGGTGGTGGCTCTAATGTGGCTCTCCAACTTTTTGATTTGCTAATGTGCAACACACAACGGCCCTTTTGCACCAACTTCAAATAGCCCTGGGATCCCAGCAGTGCAGCTCAGCGACAACCAGAACAAGGGCAGAACTTGTCAGGATTTAAGAGCTTTCAGCAAAACCCTTCAATTGCAGCCGGTACCCTATTCCATAGAAGGATATCAATTATAGATAGTGACTTGCTTTAGCAGGGCAGTCGGCACTGTCAGACGCTAGATAGACAACCATGAAGAATCATGAATCTTTCTATTAACTGTAAGAGAAGGGGGGCACGGGAGAAAGGATGGATAGGTGCTATAAATAAGGCAGAGTGTCTGAATGCTTTAATACCTTGCCTTTTGGTATATGTATCATGAAAATTTAACCATGCTGAATTCTAAGCACATATTGCTTGAAAATAAGAGTTCTGGCACCAAAATCATTTTGGTGTCAAACCCTTCTGGGTGGGTCAGTAGCGATTCTTTTATGTAGCTTTTCAGTTATTTATCCATAGCAGCCTTAGTTCTGTTCATAAATTCAGTCAGAAAACATTGTCTCTTGGGGCCTAAGCACATTTTCACTAGTGCTCATATTTACACTAACAACAGGAGGACTTTGCTACCAAAAGTAATGCAGAAAAATGCCATCACATGCTGACTATTGCGCTCAAGATTGTAATTTCTTCTCTAAAGCTATACCACATATTCAGGCACAGATGATGTTCAGATTTACCATTTCATACTGCTGTATCACACATCATTTTGTAATGCAGATATTGCTAGAACCTGATTCACTCTGCTCAACCTGGCACAAATAGAATTCATGCTGAGGTACCTAACACTTTAGGAAACAAAACAGCTAGAAACATACTTCCACATTTACCCTAAATGCTGCAATTCCTCCAAAATCCCAGTCCTTTGGGATGCAAGGCTTAAACAAAAGTCTGTTCTGTGCCATTAGATGTTTTGGGTCTGATATTCTACTATTATTCATGGCTACAAACAGTAGTTTTATTCCCCTGAAAAACAAAAAAAACAACCCCACATTCATTAAGAGACTTACTGCTGGCCACTGTAGATCCTGAAAATTTAGCCTTACCAGGAGGTAAAAAGATGCTTTTTAGGTCTTTTTTTCTGAAACTTGGTATTTTACAAATTTCCTCTTCCCAGCTGAACTTCCAAAGCCCAAGGAACTGGTTTAGAGAGTTGTACAGGCGCAAGCATACTCCAAATACTTCCAACTCAAATATTTTCCCTTCTACAGAGCATATGCTACACACCACATCAATTAAGTGGGTTACAGGGAAGGAGTTTCTTGCAATACATTGGGATGGTCTACATAGCCCCTAACTCTTACTTTCACTGTACAGCTCACTTTACTGCCCACAGCATGGGCAAGCAGGGATGTGTATACAATATGATGTAGTATCACGTGTCGTGCTGTAACACCTACCCAACTTCTGAGCATGTGACTGTAGCTCTCTGCTCATGCTGACCATCCTTTCTGAGTGACAGAGAAAACAGGAAAGTAGGCAGATGTTATCTGGATCTGTCTTGCTAGGGCAATTTAAACCTTTACTGCCTTTATCGCCTTTATCTATGCAGTTGCCCTTGCCTTGATGATAACTACACCATGGCAGAATTAACAGAACTGGACAGTTATCTTTACTTTTGATATCCCAGACAGCAATCCAGCATCTTACCTCAAAAGCCCGTTCAAGCCTGGCTGCAGCAACTGAGGCTCTGCTGAGCATGGTTGCAGGTTGGGAATCACCTGAGCAGCAGTGTGCATAGCCAGGACAGGAAATATGGCAGAGCTCCACTGCAAGGCTTGAAGGTTAATAGCATCCTACCTGTACACAACTAAGCTCAAGTGCCTCCAGACAGCCTTGAACAGCCTGATGTACATGGCTCTGAAGCTGCAGGGTGAAGACCTCATGCCAATAGCAGGGCTTTTTCTGTCCTGATACGAGCAGCACCTAGCACCATGGGGCTTTGGGCTTGGCAAGGCTTCCAGCTGCTACTACAGTGTAACTATTACTGAGTAAAGGACGTACTCATGCCACTGAGGCACACACTCTGTGCCTAGTGCAGATGCACGTATGTACACAGCAAGTCAGGAACCCACCCAGTACAAAGACACTGAGGTAAGCACAGTTACAGCATTTGCGTCTACTCAGATTTACCCACCTGTATTTGGGTAGGAGGCATACACAAGCCACATCAGTGGGGAGATTTTCAAATACCAAACTGCTACCTAGGGAATGACTGCTTTCTGCTGGAGTCACACCTAAGCAAGCCCAGAATGCCCTCCTGTGAAGCCCTACCAAGATCTGGGCTTCTTTTCCCTACTTGCTGCAGGTGTACATCAGAGGGCTGTGGCAATCAAGGGCAGACAAAATGTGGGAGAGACAGACTGGCGTGAAGGGCCAGACTCTCAAACAGAGTTCGATGTCTAAAGCCCTTTGCAATTCTGGACAGAAATAACTTGCTCAAGTCCCCACAGCAGGGCTCTGTCGGAACAGCAAAAGAAATCACAGACCACAGCCCCATCACCGAGTCACACTGGCTCTTACAGAGTGATTTGTGCTACTTGAATGTGATGGTTGCAATGATGAATTCATTGTCTTCAGGGTATCGAGTCAGAACTTGCACCTTGTAATCTTAAATGCCATCATAACGTATCTGAACCCTGAGCCCTGCCAAAAAGAGCTCCTTGGATCACAGAAATGTTTTTTATATCCCTTTTTTTTATGTCTCGAGAAACCCATTTCAGATGTTGCCGTTCTTCAGAAATATAAGAAATAGACTTTTTTTTCAGGAGTCTTGCTGCTGACCCTTATAATAGTCAGATTTGCTATAAAATCACACCAGAAGCAACAAACGCATTTAAAACCCCCTAAAACCAACCAAACTATCACACTGTCAATTTAAGTCACTTTAAGCTACAAAACACTAGCTATTAGCTAACAAGCACAGTGGAATTCAATCATATTTTTAATGTGAAACATCACAAAATCCTCTTCCTTTTTTTTCATTACCAAGAACACCATTATTCTGGATTTCTCTTTTATTTCATATATTTTGGTGTGAATTATTTATCACCATCACAGATCATTTCTGAACATTGAGAAAGGTTTGCCAGGCACCATAAAGCTTCAGTCCTACAACTATTAGCAGATACCAAGACTGTGCCTGTGCAGAGTCCCAGATGATGTCAGTTGGTCTGTTCGCATGGAATCAATAGCAGGGCAAACACTTGATCTTATGTGTTCAAGCCTTTGCAGCAGCCATTCTTACTGCATTTTTTTCCCAAAAAGCTGTTGTGATACCGAAAGAGTCTCTCCTCACTTCATATTCACCTATTAAAATGTTAGGGAATTATTTGCGCAAAATATGTGCAAAGGATTCTTTTAAAATGCCACATTTGTGCCATTACTTTTTTTATAGTCTTTCATTTATTATTATTATTGTTGTTACTGTTACTACTATTACCTAATAATAACAAGGAACTAAAACCACATCTGGATGAATAACTGCAATACCAAGCGGCTCTCCCATTCCAGCAAGCGAAAGCTGGCATTGCTTTACTAAAGTCAGCTTTGCAGCATCAGTTTGCCACTTTTCATGGGGTTTGGAAATATATGGGGTGTGTGTGTGTGTGTGTGTGTGTGTGTGTTAATTTATTTTGTGTGGAAAGGCACATTTTTCAACAATCTATTTCAGCAGCACCAGCCACATTTTGCAATATGTTTTGCATGATCTCAGGAAATTACTGAACAGTTTTCTACAATACATACAATTCTGACGCACTGATATTTGCTGAAGATGCTCCTCTCTAATCTGTGCTAGTAATTCCTTTTTTTTTTCAGAGTATTTGATATATTCTATGATACCAGTAATTAAAAGAGGTAGCTAAGGAGGTTGGAAATGTGGAGGGGACCGTACCTGCCAGGTCTAGCTTTTGATTGCTCCTTTTCTAGCTTACAACACTACAAGTCAGTAAAAATAATTTAAGAGAGGGCGCAGAAAGGAATAAAAAGGCAGATACAACTAATAATTTGGTTTAGCGTAAAAAAGACCATAGAGTTTGCTGTTGCTAAAAAGACTGAAATAACTCAGTCTCCATGTATTTAGCCAAATAATCCCTTTTGGTTTACACACAACAGTAAATTGATACCAAACTCTTCCCTTAGGGAAGGGGAAGAATTCCCCTCACCCATTTCTACTGTTACATTCCCTTTGAGGAGGGAAGAAAAAAATCAAACTTGGCTAAAGGTTAATAATCATTCATGTCCAGCTTACTATTACTCAATAACTATCAAAGTCTCTAACTCAAAATAGCGTTTGCTGGCTTACAGGATCAGAGCCATTACAATCTCTGTTGAAGACTTTATTGAATTTTACACTAAGCTTTAGCTGACTGCACAGGTCAAGCACTGTGGCTCTGAGTTTTCTTTATTCCCAGAAACTCATAAACCCCTCTCCAGTTTGCAGCACTGTTAGCTAAGAAACTTGACTCAGCACAGGGTCAGAGAACCCGACCCTCATGAAAAAGGTCACGTAGTTTTAAAACCCAGTTCCTGAATACCATTAACTTACATGCACTAGCTGTTCCTGCGTGTCAAACTCCCGGGAACAGCCTTCCCAGTGGCAGTTTGTCTCGTAGACCACTTCAGGCTCCTGTTTGCTTTCATCTTTGTCCCCTTCCTCTTTTACCAGGGTCATTCCTTCTGGCTGTTCCTGGAGAGAGTTAAAAAAACAGGGGTGAGGAAAGAGGATATTCTGAAACTGAAAAGGAAGAAAAGTGAATTACTTCAGCATTAGAAGAAAGATGATGGGAGACAGGGGGATTATTTTACTCTGGTTCACAGTCCATTCTAAGCCCAAAACAGGCCTGGTAAGGCAGTAGCCATTTGCAGACTACACGTGTAAAATCAATTTTTGCTCCCCTGAAGTACTCACTACAGAGAATTTCTAAAAGAAATAATTCCTTTACATTTCAATTAATTTAAATCATAAAGGCTTAGCTTCCCCCTCCCTATACTTAAGCAGCTTGTTGCTGTACACTTGTCCGTTACTATTCAGTGGTGCCACTGATGAAAAAGGCACTATTCATTATAGCTGAATTAATTGGAATTTGACTTTAGTACTAGGGTTGGGCACAAACTAGACCACCAGTAATTCACAGCTAATCCACAGTGACAGTTTTGCACACTAAAACCTTTCCAAGAGCAGACCAGTAACTTTCAGGCTACTTGTTAGTCTGTTCTTGCCCATAATGTGTACATGAAAGGGGTGAGTGGGGAAAGCAAGCATTGAATTTGGCTTTGACTTTCCACCTTTAGTTCCTCAAGGTGCCTCATTCTCCCCAGCTTGTTACTTGCTGAGGGCAAGAGTCAGATGTTAGCATCAGCATTTGGTTCAGATTATGCACTCATACTATTTTTCCATTTCAAGCCTGCTGAAGGATTTAGGCAGATCTCTGCTTTGTTTTCATTTATTCACTCACAGGACTGAGGCTCTGATTCTCATCTCCCCCGAGTCCACTGTAAATCAGAAGGCACTCTACTAAAACCAGTGGCATTAACCGGTATAGAAAGTATAGCAAATGAGACTGGAGCCTGACACTGAGGCTTCAGCGCAGCACAGTGTTAAAACCTGGTAAAAGTCAAGGCAGAATAGGTATTTTTGCTGAACAGAAAATATCCTCAATAAAGACCTGAATGTCTCTTTTCCCCGGAAGAGGGTTGAGACTGATCAGAGGCACTTCTCCATCAGCCTCTTTCCTCTCTGCCCTTATTCTGCAACAGACTTTGCACCCCAGCAGCCTTTCACTGCTCACATTTAACCCTTACTACCCTAAGCTGCGGTGTCTGTGTCCGTATGAAGGGCCATACTAGTGCAGGAACATGTGCCACAAGCAAGGTGCATTTTCCCTCTGACAGTGAAATGAAAGGCTTATGACTGTAACGTGATGGCCATACCTGCACACTTCCTGCTCCTGGGCTGGGGAGGTCCTCGTCGGGCTTTATCTTGGAGCGCTTGTTGTGCATGGGATCTCCAGTGCTGCTCACTGCAGATTCACTTGTGGGTTTATTCTGCTGCAGGCAGTTGTTTGGTTGTTTTGGTTTTTTTTTTCCCCCAAAAGACAAAATTAGACTGTGATAAATATGTAGCTCCAAACAAAAGATATGCAGCATCTGCTCAGCAACTTTATTTGGAGAAGCTACACTGTTAATTATACTGGATATGCAATTACATTGTGCTTCAATTACATAGCATTAACTTGTGGAAGAGCTGCATCACTCAACCTTGTAATGGAGCAGGGAGGGAACAGAAAGCGGTAATTCCTTGCTCCAAACCAATGCTGGTTTTGTCAGGCCAGAGAGGGGTAGGAAGAACTTGATTTTCTACGTGATGACGACTTAAGAAAAGTAGTTCAGAAGAGTGAAATCACTGTGTGCTCAATTCAAATGAACACAATTTATTTTTTCACACTTGGAGGAAAGGTTTTGCACTTAACATCTGCACACAAGAACTCAGCTCTTTCACTGTGTTTCCCATTATAATGGTGGGATAGGAAACAAAACTGAATACTGTGAGACTCAGCCAAAAAATCCCAGATGAAGTCCTGGACTCTCCCCAGTCAACAGCAAAACTACTGCTGACAGAAACAGGCCAGAATCTTGTTTTTCTCTTGCTGTGCTAGACTGAACACCATTATCTACACCTGTAAATGGATCTTGTAGGAATCCAGAGATCTTTTAGAGATATCTGAACTTGCATGGACCCCACAAAAAAATCAATACGCTTCCTACAGCAGCATGTTCTGCTTCTACATTTGTAAAAGCTAGCCAGGAGATAAACAGCTCAAAGACTGATAAATAACCTATCCCAAGTCATCTGGAAACAAACAGCACTGGTTAATAACAGGCAAGCCACGAACCGTGATAAACTCCACATCAGGGGCCCGATGCACTGCTTCACATCCCCAGCTTTTGAGAATACATCTTGGTTTATTGAAATTACTAAATCAAAGTCATTAAGTCCAATTTTGCATAAATCAGACAAAAAGCTTTAAAACTTCTGCACTATCTTTGAGTTCCTCTATTGCCCACAGACCCGAGTTACTCTAAGTTACTCACATGTGTGTCAGGAGGGCAGAATACAACCCTGTGTCAAACTGATTTGGAGGTGAAGCTGCTGATCTTTAAAATGTTAGTGTTCTGATATGGTTTTCCCCTTTTTCTTACTCCCCACCTTTATTAAGTTCCTGTCTAAGAGCCATAGGAGACAGTTTTGGAATGAGAAGCTGCTGCATCACACTGCAATATTTATGAGGACCAAGAACCATGCTACCAATCAGGAACCATGCATACACTTCTGTGATTTATAATTAAGGGACAGCTGTAAGAAAACTCTTATCAAAGGGTCTCAGTGACAGTGGTGATTAATTGCCATGGAGGCAATGCCATTTATTTCATTTACTTCATTTTTAAATTAATGGGGTGCAAAGGTTTCTTTTGTTGTCTCTCACCTGTGTGGACTCAGAAGGTCCAGAGCTGACCTGGACAGGGTTCAGGACACTGGGGATGCCGGGGATAGGTCTCTGGGTAGGAAAGGTTGGAGCAGGATGGATGAGTGGAGGGCTGTGTCCAAAGGCTGAACCTAGGGTTTGCTGACGACTTATAATTTGCTGATGCATTTGCTGGAGGGATACCGGTGTAGGAGGGTATGTGAAACTCAAAGCAGGGCTGAATTTGGGAGAAAAAAAAAGGAAGATGGAGGAAAAAGATGAGGGTTATAACAGTATAGAACCATATAGATTAAACCTTTCAAATACATTGGACATATTTACATTAAATGAAGTCACATTCCTCCTTTCCTCCCACCTCATACCCTTCTTTGTGCCCCGAAAGATGATAAATCCTGGGTTTAAATCCAGAGTTGGCCTGGATTTACTAGTGAGGGCAAAAATGCTATCATAACAAAACATAACATCTTTTCCTAACATTTACCAGGAAACCACAGAAAGCCAACTGAAATAAAATTCAGAAAAACTGAAATAAAAGGCAAGCAGTTCAATAACAGCTATTTATTGCAATAACAAACTTCATATAAAGAAAAAGAATGGGCGCCTACATGCTTTATAGTACTTTTATTGATAAAGCAGTTCCCCTATGTTCGCCTGTAGGAAGCAGTTCCTTTAATCTTGGCTCATGCTACGCTCTTTCATATGTCTCTAGATCTTATTACAAGAGGAGAGAAAATCAATTGGTTAAATGTGTTCTGAACACCATGCTTGTCATATCACTCATTTGTTTGCAAAGATGGAAAGCTCAGTTCATCCAGAATGTCACCTAAAGAATTTCCATCAGTGCTGTTTGGTTACAGAAACTGATGGATTAACCTTTCCCCTCTGAAATTGGTGATCAATGAGTTTCAATGTAGAAATATTCCAATGGGAAAGCACTTCTCCTTCTTCCAGTTAAACAACATTAAATGTCTATTAAAGCCCATTATGCATGTTAATACCTGTCATCACTTCATTACTTCATCGTATTTCCCAGACTACAGTGACTTTGGAAGAAATTACACTGCCATCTAAGGACCTATTCTGTGGGTATTGCCAGAGATTCTTTGTGTCACACTTGTGAAATAAATGGCGTGGAACTACATCTTCACACACAAGAATATGAGGTTCTACTGTAAACATTTGCCAATAACTTACAGTCATAAAAGGAAAAAAAAAGAAGAAAAAGTGTATTCATTATTTTTTTTCTTAAAAAAAAAATCAACCAAACACAGCTGAAAAGAGCCATACGGATTTAAAACATTAAGTCTTAAGAGAAAGGGGTGCGAGCATTATACCTTTTCATAATCAAGGCTCCTTCTGATGTCAAAAGTGTGGATTTAATCCAAATTTACAGTCTGAAGCCTTAATTGCTGTTGCCGTTAAGTGCATTAACTGAAAATACTGTGATAAAAAGAGCTAAAATAATTTCAACCATTTAAAGTAGTAATTCTACAGGAATTCTGTGTTCATTAATATGACTATACATTTTTGTCTGTTTGACTACAATCCATAAGGAGACAGCTTCAATGTGATTACATTACTATTATTCCTGGTGAGAACTCTGCATGACAATAGTTTGCCCATTTAGGACAGAATATCATTAAGAATACCCTGGGAGAATTTTACTGGTCTTTGAGGAACTCTCTTTTCATTTTGCATTGTATTCTTTTTAATAAAGGGAGGCAGAAACGTAGTGAAAACAGTAATTGTTCACAGCAAGAGTTAGGGAGAAATCAGTAATAATATTCAGTTATTGCAGCTCTATAGTGTTTGGTAGTGTTCCTGTAAGCAACCATGAATGATTACAGCACGACTTAGCTAAGGTAGCCACTATGGATGATTAATAGGACATTAATCAAAAGATGCATATCAGGCCCAGAATTTGTTCACAAGCTTTCTTCTAATAGCCGATTTCATGTTCACTGAGCTCTGTGCCAGTTTGTTCAATTTATTCTTCAGTGTACAAGCCATTCATCACAGAACATAATGATTTAACACCCCTTTTCCTTTTTAGTGAACAAACATTACTAAGTGTAACTACTGTGGTCTGTTCATTAAAAAACATACAATTACAATGTCATACATGAGGATGAAACTGCCTCCTTACCATACCCCCACATTTTTTGCTTCTATATATACGCTGTGAGTTCATCACGTACACTTCAAACACTAGACGGCACCATCCTGAAGATGCTATCAAATCCACAACATGGAAATAATTTGGATGAAGCATTTTATTTCTCTGTGAGTGGTTAATGCCTAGGACATCTTCACCCTTTGAGCTGAATCAGTTTAGTCATAAAATAATGATAAAGCTAGAAATAAGATTTCATTGGGTCTTCCAAGCACACAGCACCCTTGCAAATACAGGTTGACTTTTTTTTTCCTTTCTAGGTGTTTCAGCATGTTCAACAATACCTAGCTTTGCAAGTCCAGGTTCAAAAGTCTGGTAAGAGTCTTCAGATCCTACATGGTAAAACACCAAAATTCAGTCACAAGACATGACTGACTTAAGACCGTGGCTCAGATCCTGTCCATCACTGCTCTGTGACTATAGTTACATGAGCACCTGCACCTACATTTAATTCTTTAACCTATCCAAAGCAAGAGCACAGGAGATCCCTCCCAGACAGTTCAGGGGGGACACGAAGGAACTGTTGTGATTTGCATGTATTTTTATCTCAGCAGGAGGCTGTTACGATGCCACTGACTAGAAACTGTGGAGTTTGGATGCTGAAGGATGCTCAAGAACTTGTATTCTGAAGAAGACCCTTTGGTCCCAAGCAGGGAACAGACTGCAGGAGCCCCCAGATGTGTATATACAACCTGCTCTTAATGCAGTGCACTTACATTTACTGGAGTTCGGCAATATTCTCCACCCAGTCCCTCCAAAGACGGGAAAGCACTGTGGTGCCAAAAGGGTACTTCTGGTCAAGAATCTCTCTTCTGAATTTTCTACCGCAACACAAGAAGTGATGATGTCTCTTCAATGGCAAAATACCTTCCTAACTAAAGGACAAAATCAGCTCTGATGTAACAAATACAGATTCTAGTTTCACTGGCCTGCAGTGATGTGCCTTACACCAGTACAGTGCATATCCATAAACATTAAGTATACTTGCTATCCCCCTCTTTATATAAATAAAAGCATCTTCCATCAAAAGGACAGATTTATGTCCTTATCTACATCTGCTTTAACACGATTCTGAGCCTTCAGAAGGAGGATGCTAAGCCAGGCACTGCCAGATTCAGTCCACCCTGCAAGCAACGCAAACTTGTAGGGTATAGCAGAGGAGACTGGCATCTTCAGTAGTGGATCTTACTGGAAAACAGTGACACCAGCAGCAGATGCCTTAAGGCACAGCTGGACAGATGTGCTAAGGAGGAAACTATATTTCTTTAGAATCTTTTGTCTGCCCCATGCTCAGCAGCAAAGGTTGAGTCCGAGGTACTTGGATTTTCCTAGGGAGCCTGGCAACCTACACTTCGTTCCCTCTACCTCCAAACTTCAATCACCTCCAACTGCAATGAAAAGGAAGATTGTGAGGGATCAGAGGAATAGCCAGAACAGCTATGGGGAGTACTCAGAAACGGTGACAATGATTCAGCCACTAGGGTGTCTTCTTAAATAGCTGATAGCTTCCTTCAAATAATTCTCTCCAACTGTTTCTGGAGAGCTCTTCATAAAGCAAAATGACCTGGCTGGGTTCAACCCACGCAAGATGCCGTCACAGGGCAACCTGGACAATTTTTCTGATCTGAAAAGATCAGAAGGATCTGAAAAGAACAGAAGGTGTCCTCTTCTGCCTTTCAGAAATAATTCAGGCTGCTTGACAATAAACTTGATGTTGTGGGCCAAAAAGAAGAAAAAGAAATCAAAGCTCACCACATTGCTAGCATGGTGCACTCTGTTGGGAAGGGGAGACCCAATTCCTGCCCTCCTTCCCAAAGTTTTTAATGCATTTTGTTCAGTAAGTAACTCCTGAATACAGGATGTGTGAAGAGTCTCTGTAGTATAGTGTCCCCTCAAACCACATGGGATTCTTCTCCCTTGACCAGCAGCCATACTCCCTCTTGATGGCCCCACCAAGCTCACACTGCTTTCTATCCAGAAGGCCACCACAGAATCAACAAAATGGTTTGGGTTGGAAAGGACCTTAAGATCACCAAGTTCCAACCCCCTGCCATGGGCAGGGACGCCTCACTCTAGATCATGTCACCTAAGATTCTGTTTAACTCGACCTTGAACATTGCCAGGGATGGAGCATTTACCACTTCTTTGGGTAACCTCAGCAGGAAGGGTGGGCAGTGGCATCGCCTGGTCTTGCCCAACTGATACAGCCATGCCTGCTTAGAAATGTGCACCAGGATGGCATCGATGTCACTCAGGAACTCTACGATTCATGCCCAAAGTCTGTAAGCAAGACCTGAAAGTAATCATCTGTAGTCCAGAACTACCAAAACCAACCACTGGGTTTTTCAAAAGCCATGAGTTGTTTCAGAGGTCTCAATTAGCACCATGTTTCTTTCAAGATACCTTAAGGGGGCTGCATTTCGGACGAGGGGTGCTCAAGACTTCCAATCCACATGCCAGAACATAAGATGCCTGCTCCAACTGTTCACATTTCCCAAAACACAAGTCGCTTCCAAAAAATCTTGGACTCACAGAAGTGTAAGTGAATTATTAATCTTTTTCTTCCATCTACCTACTGAGAAATGAAAATCTACACCACTGGAGGTAATCTGATTCGTATTTCTGTTAGAGACATTTTTTAAAGACAAAGTAGAAAAGGAAAAAAAAGATGAATGCATGTAAGACCACTAATAAACTACATGCAGGTTATCTTTTTAGTTGTTGAGTTTTATGGGGATAAGGGTTAGAAAAAGCATGTAATACTTCTGCTTAAGCATTCAATAACTCATATACACTGACAGAAAAGCCCATCAGTGGTATCATTTATTTTTCCATACTGTGGGCTTCTGTGTCTGTCAGTCTGTCTCTCTTCTCTTTTTCCCTTCTCCTCCTCTGCGAAGTCTCAAACTCCCATCACCGGAGGTAAAGCAGGGCAGTGAACTACATTGCAATTACATGAGCACATCAAATTTTAAGGAACAGACTTCAAGAAGAAGAAAAACAGACGTTATAATCAAAACCAAACTTTGTGGCTACTTTGTGGCTGTCCTACTAACAAGGTCATCCAGTTTCTGGTCACAGCTGCGGAATTTACAGCAAACCAGCTGTGAATTTAAGTCAGGAAAAATTCCTTCTTTCCTATACATTGCATAGGTGTGCCTGAGGAGACAGGCTGACACAACACATTGAAAAAAGCACTTTGATATTCTACACAGCACTCTCCACACACCTTCCCCTTCACGGTAGCTTCCTTTCTTTTCTCTTTTGCATATTCGATATCATCACCATGCCCTCTCTTCCTGTCCTGTCTTCTCACCTTTAATCTGGACAAAATAGGTCGAGACTATTTTAACGCATCAGTATACTTTTTCAGACCTCTGACTGTTCTCCCTGCTCTTCGTTGTAGTCTCCCCAGCTAACACCTTTCTTGAAATGAAACACACAGGACTGGTTTCAGTACAGGACCGTGTCTCACTATAAGACACACTGGCTCCATCTACACTATAGTGCAGGTGGACCCTTTGGCCTGAAGGGTCTTTGATGTCTGGGTGGTGCACTCACAGCCCAAGTGCTCACTCCATGAGAAAAAACAGATCACCCTGTAGCCTCCATCGTTTGCTCTTGGCATCAGCAGCTGACACCAGGCAGACCAAAAGATCCAGTTCTCTCCAAAAAGGACCCCAGTTCATGAAGGGAGAGGTGATTTGTAGGTAGACTGGCTTCATGTTCAATAAAGCTGATGTTCAGGTATTAAGATAACACCACAGCTTCTTGAGCTCATGCTCAAGTAGGTACACATTACTACTTTCATTTTTCTTACTCTCCCTTAAGAGTTGCATGAAGCCTGTGGGCAAACAAAACTGAGAAATCAGGGTGCAGAAACCCACTAATAAATGTTGGATGAATACCTGGACTCACTGCATTCAATGGGGTTTTTATCCTTCCCTTCCAGCAGGCCAGGATTTCACCTTTAGATTTTGACTTGTATTTCCAAAGTCCTTATTTATTCTTTAGGAATGCTGCTGAGGGGCAAACGACTTTCCCATTATACAAATGTACCCACCTACTCTTCAGAAAAGCATCCCTAATAACTCTTAAATACTTCTGAAGAGGAACTAACTTCAGGAAGTCCTTAAATGCTGTCCTAAAACCTGGGCCCTACAGACACTGCAACCTTACCTGAAGTCATAATACAAGTCATAATTATGTTAACAGTGATCAAACACTGGTTTTCACATGCTCAGATGCTCATCATAAAAGAAGGAGCAATGTAAGAAATAGCTTAATTCATCTCATGGTAAATAAAGTGACATGTAAGAGCCACTGTCCAAAATGCCGGGTGTATGTAAAGGTGGCTGGGAGTTGAGCCATGGGTACTGAGGGGGTCCACGTAAGCTGACTCCACACACAGAAGTTTATGTATGTATTTTGATGGAACTATGCACATGTGCAATACGCAGCCATGTGGAAAGCTGCGGACAGTCACCAGGAGAAACTCTTAAGTCTGACCCCAGGAGAGACGTGGAGGAGAGAAAACCAATGAGCTCTCCTTGGACAGGACCTACAAGAGAGGAAGCAGCCAGGAACACCACGTAAGAAAGCTGTCTCCTGTTGTTTGAGTTGGTGGAACCAGGAATTTGTGCATGTTCTTTGTAAACAAGCTGGAGTGAATAAAAAGAAGTTCCCAACTCTGTCATCTTCTTCACCCTCTGATGGAAACAACCTGCAAGAGTGACTGTTGACAAACTGCTTGGGTCACAGGAGTGACAATGCACTCAGCAGCCTCGCAGCCCTGAAGAGAGTTGTGAATTTCTTCCTGCTTCAAGTATTTCAGATGCAAAATGAAAACCAAATGGCGTTACAGGAAGTGAGACATTACAAATGCACTTCTGTTTGGAGCAAATAAGTTTAAGTAATATGAAAGAAGAGTTTTGCTTTAAATCCTGTTCTTTTCCCTCTACTTTCCAACCAACAACCCTGAGCTTTGAGTAGACAATGTAGAGAAGTCCTCAGCTGCTTCTACAGCTCGTCACTTACATACAGGGGAAAACAGTATCCAACCGTGACTGTGAAACCAGACATGTGGCATGATCATAAAGGCGGGTATGAGCCTCAAAATCCTTTGAAATAATTTTTCAGAACTGACTAGGTTTCACAAATATCCCCCTGCATTTGCAATGTTGGCACATTTCAGTCAGAGTCACTAACTTACAAGTCATCTAACTGCATTTGTAAAAAGACTTAGTATCCTGCACCTAATAAAGAACAGTCTCTATTGCACTATGTTTTCCAGTTTTCATCAGATAATAGTCATCATCTTACAACTGCATTTAACTCACATACATCGTTGCCTCCTTCTTGACTTCTCTATTACTGGTTTAAAATTAACAGAGCCTGTGGTCTGTACTTTCTCTTCAGCTTACCATATTATCTATTCTGTTTTATCTGCTAGACTAGGTGAATTTTTTCTTCATGAATACATTGCCATATGCCGGAGTAAAATGGAATAGCTTCACTTAGAGCAACAGAGCCACGCTGATTAACCTTATACGCTCAGACAGCACTGACAGCTTTGTCCTTCTCACTGGGATATTCCTGTTCAGGAATCCTTAGTATCCTAACTGAGCTTTGTATTAACAGGACCTTGCGTAATTCATCTGTGCTCCCTCCATGCAAGCTCATGACGCTTCTGGCAAACATCATCTTGAATGAAGCTCATGGCTAAGCATTTTCGCATTTCTAAAACTCGTATCATTAATTACATGTAAAGTGCTAATTAATACTTGTTTTTAGGGTCTGAAAATGAAGTGATGAAGTGTTATATGCCAGCACAGTTCACTCAGCTCCAGATCTTTCCTGGAATCTGCACTGTGCTGTGCCCAATGACTCTAAACTCCTCAAATAACACAGAACCAGTCTGGAGCAAATTACTTTAAACTGACTTTTAATTACAAGACCTGCAACATATGCATTTACAGGCATACATACATAATCACACTTGTATATGTGCATATCTGTACATGTGTACGTGCATGCAACATGTGCCAGCATAGTCTGTATTCTTTGTGTTGCTTGACTGCTGACATTATACATTTTCTGAAGGCAGAAATCTTGCCATTTGTGTGTATTTGTGATGAAAAATATGCACCACTTTCTAATGCAAGATGCAGATCTCCAAAACAATGAATGTCACCATCCTGTAATCTATATGAGACTTCCATAGGAGGCTAGCTGCAGAATTAAGTTTCAAGAGAGCCTGAATTAGATGCAACTTTCTGTAATACTGATGAATTTCATTTTTATTCACTTTGTAGTACTTCTCTGCCATTCACGCTTCTTGAAAGAGGGGTTAAAATGAAGCTATTATGGCGTGATAGAGCATTATATTCCCTTCTTTAGATTAACCACACACAGTAAAAGACCACTGAGAATAAATCCCTGTGCTGCATATATATGATGTGTCTAGTTATAATAGGACCTGTTTCATCGGGCTTATACCTGGTCTGTGTATGAACTGCAACTAAGCCTTCATTTACAACATACTACATACTAGAGACCTTTTAAAACAAGAAAAGCTTTCACTCAAAGATGCAGCTTTGAACCTCAGGCAGATCCCAATAAAAGTAACAATAAATCAGCAAAACACCTGTAATACTCACATAACTAACACACTTTTTACCCTGTACATCCTACCATGAGGAGCTTTTGCAGAACTGCTGAATATATGGTGTTCTACTCTAAACATGTTCTTAAGATTCATTTCACTAAGTATTTGGTTGTGTCCTTTTATGCAGATTTAATTACATAAATACACAAACTTAAAACTCACAGGGTAAAACAGAAACTGAAGGTAAGAATTAAGCACTTGGTTTTCAGGAAAAGTTAGATGTTCTAAATGAGCTGAGCCAACTCACGAGCAGCACTTCCTCGTCTCAATGTAGAATGCAATGGAGGAATGAAAATTTGATCAATGTGAAGCTATGGCAAAACCAGGTTGAAACAAATGGAATGGAAAACAGAACACTGAAAATCACGGTGCATTGGAATTGCTGATCCTCTTATAGAATATGACTGCATGTGGTAGAGGGGGACTGCTTCAGACAGTATCGGCAGAAATGACAATGCAAGAACTCTGAAGAGCAGACTGAAAACAACCATTTGCTTCAGAGAGGAGATGAATGAGAGCAGACATAATAAGAATATATTAAATATTGAATAAAGAAAGAAGACTGAGAACATGAGGGCTCCCTGTCTTATAACTATGAGACATTCTGTTAAATTCAAAAACTGGATAATTTAAACCTGATAAAAGGATACTCTTTGCTCTGTGCATAATTAGGCTGTTGGGCTCTCTGCTGGAGATACTTTCACTTTTCTCTGTGATAACCGTATACTTTATTTGTATGTCTTAATTCTGTTTTTATTTTTCTCTTTGCTTTTGCCAAGGGAAATGGGGAAAAAAATAATACATGGTCACTTGTCTCTAGATATAAAGCAGTTCAGAGAGGGGGACACTGACTAATTACACAACAGATGTTATGTACAAAGAGCTTATATGAGATGAGAAAATAATTGAGTATCCAATACCTGCTTGCAGAAAAGCAGACTCCTGCCTTCCTCGCTGATATTAATCCACTGCTAAGCTCACCCTTCCCAGGGCTCTTTGTGAAAGTACCCTCACTACTGTTTCCTGATGCTCAGCTTCAGATAAGCCCAGAGCAAAGTGACAGGAGACAGAACAGCCAGGATCTGGCTGTAATTAACCACACTATGTTAATTGCTCTTTCCTGTTGTGATGATATCAGGGGAGCAGGGGCAGATCCCGGAGGGTGGAAAAGTGTTGCTGTGCTTTCTCAGTTTCTTTCAAATCTTGGAGGAGATCCCAAAGGGCTCCCGTGCTCACATGAAACTGAATTTTAACATGCTATAAGATGTCTACGGTGAATTCACAGTTAAATCTGCCTAGACCCAAAGAAAGTCTCTGGTAGTAGCTGGAATTACTCCTGATTTAAACACCTTGTAGCTGACAGGGAATTCAGGTCATTCTCTGAAAACTGACTGTAAATTTGGTATTGCAACACTGCTAAGGCAATAGAAAAATACAGAGGTTCTGAGTTTCAGATCATATAGAACATGAAGCCCCAACCTCCTGTGTTTATTAAACACCAGCTAATCTTTTGTAAAGGTTTTGAATCGGTACTCTTAATATTATGGGAAGTGATTACCCCCTTTATATTCACTCTAGGCTATGCTGCCTCTCAAAAAAGAAGTGCTACTGAAGTGCAAAGTCTAATAATTGTCACAGGTAGCAGATATAACATTAAGTACATCCTGACAAAAGATTAATAGCAGGGGTGCTGCACTGCAGGACTGAGGCAGGTAACCAAATGAGTAAATGTCAAATGAAGGATTATCCTCATTTGATGCTATTTCATACACCTCTTTTCTGCATAATCTCTCCCAGCTGAGACCTAAACCAGGTGTTTTCAAATGCATAAAGTAGAAGCTCTACCTGGTGTGCTAAAGGATATCCACTATTAGCTGTCAGCAGGAGCGACATCTTCTTTTCAAGTACTCAGCCAGTAGTCAGGATACAGCACTACACTGCAGCTGACAATGACAAAGCGCTCGCCAAGTCAAGCCCTATCTGGATTGTGCTAAACTATTGCTATTTATTATTCAAACTGCAGTAGTACCCATGTCAAGGACCAGAGCCTTTCTGTGCTTGCCTCTGTAACAGAGCCCAAAATGTGGCTCCTTTCATTTGATTTCATCCTCGAGATGAAACAGAGTCCTATGCTGAAAAGGACTCATAACAGAGTCCTATGCTGAAAAGCCATGTGGAGCACAGGATGCAATCTTTTAGTTAGAGGATGTACCTTTTTCCAGTGCAAAGACTAGTGTGGTCCTGGTGATACATATGGGCAGATTTAGTTCTATGTTTGATTTTACAGGCTCAATGTTCTTCTAACCTGTTTCTGCAAAGTTGCTACCTGTTTGTGTGCCAGCCCATCAGCTTTTAGTCATGTGAGCACACATCCTTTCCCCCCCCCTGCAGGATTAGCAACTGCTTCAGAAATATCAATGCCTTCAACCTCCCTCTGAGGTGAAGCAGGACTCATTTTCCACAGGTACAGGAGTCACAGGAAGATGAAGGTTAAAAAGTGCCACTCATCGTGGTTGCCCAATTTCAGACATGAAGACCAGTTCTCCCAGATTGATTAACATGACACAATACCCGAAATGTTCAGAACAGGAGTCACAGAGTCATAGAACAGTTTGGGTTGGAAGGGACCTTAAAGATCACCTGGTTCCTGCCAGAGATGGGACAGCCACAACCTCTCTGGGCAACCTGTGCCAGTGCCTCACCACCCTCATAGTGAAGCAACTTCAAGCCGTATCTGTGAGCAACCCAGCTCCTCTGATACATTAAGAGTAGCAGTCCAGACGTCCAAAAGAGAAACTGTATGAGCCTGGTGGTCGCTTCTAACTAGTTCACTTTGCCCATCATCAGGCTGGGATTGTGTTTCGAGAGCAGGGTCTGTTCTTCAGGCAGCAAACTACCAGGTAAGAGGCTCCCTCCTCTTCTGCAGTGAGGCAGGGTCCTGTAGCTCTGACTGATGCACAGAGGATGTTCAGCCTGAGCACTGAAGCAGGCAGGGGCCATGCAAAAAAATACTGTGCAACCCTGAAATTAAAGATGGTATCAAAGCACAATCACAAGAGGGCAGTACCTTCATTCTCCTTAATGACTGGTTTCTGCATGCTTTATTCTGCAGCTTTTTCTCTCTCCTAGTGCAACCCTATGTTGTGTTATATAAAAGCATTTGGTCCCAGCTTACTTAACCTGGACAGCTCCGGCTCTGACCCCTGTCTCCCCTGAAGACTGTTTTCTTTTTCACAAGGCTGTTATGGCTGGGCAGGCAGCTTAGCATCCACATGCATCCCGAAGAGGTACCAGATTAACCAGAGCTGCAGCTGCAGGGAAAGGTCCTCTTTCCTGTCTACGGGCCTTGGACTGGAACATGCTGAATGCTTAGGCTATTTAACACATGCCCCTCCTAAGGGCTTTTATCACTTGGCTGAATGGGACAATTTCCCAAGGACAGCAAGATCATATCTATGGCATCAAGGAAACATTCCTGGTGAATTTTAGAGGTCTTTTACTAGCAAAAGGTAGCAAGAGGTCTTTTAGACTCTTCTTCCCTAACTTTCTTCTGATAAATCCATAACTTTGCTGATGCTTTTTGGAAATACTCAGCATTAGATAGGTATCTGCCATGAAAAATGCTGCCAAGTGCAAACTATTTGGGCTAACTTCAAAGTGACTGGACACAAGATCTAAAAGTAGAATTGTGCAATGCTACATTAATGCTACTGATGTTGCCTAAAATATGTAAACCTCCTGTCTCCAATTCCATCTAGTGGGCTGCTGAACTGTACCATTTTCTTCCAGCAAGCTCTATGAAATTTACCTGCAAGCTTCCAGAAGCTGGGATTTTACACTAGGACAAGTGTTTTCTAGGATTCATCACTGTTGCAGACAAGATATTAAACAGGATGAACCTGCGGATTGATGGCACAGTACAGTACAGCAGTTTTCGTGCTGAATGCATTACTTACAGTACAGTGAACTGTAACACATTACGTTTTATTCATAGTCTTGTTCCTATTTAGTCTTGCAATTTATTAAAGCAATGAAATGTGGCTTGGGTTTAATACCTTACATCACTGTTTATTTTGGTGTAACTCTTTTATAGACAGGTTCACACGGGAGAAATTACATGGCACCAAACAGAGGCCAGTTGCAGAACTGAAGAAAGAGCTATTGCTCTCTCCCTTTCTCTCCTTTGCCCTGGGAAGAATGGAGATGTGCATTTCCAACTTTTCAGGTTGAACACGTATACTCTTATCAAAAAGAAAAAACATTATTAATTCAATTTCAAGTGAAATTTTTGATTATGCATTCCTGGAAAGCATGACCAGGAAGTGATAAAAGCTTCAGCCAGCCATAGGCTCAGGCACACAAGCCTTGCTTTCTTCAGTTCACAAGACTCACTGTTCTACCCCTTAGCATCCTTAATCAGTCTCTTCCTAAAACTCACTCCAGTTCCACAACTGCCTTCAACAAACCTATTCATCCAGCTCTGGGTCTGCAGGGATGGCCCTTAGGTTTGTGATTCTATGTGTCAAAAACACATACCAACCACTTCCAGCTGAGAGGAAAAGGAGGGAAGACTTACTTACTTCACTGTAGAGATCATGCCAGTTTCCATGCACTATTTGCTTTACCAAAGTTACAAGCGATGGAAAAGGAGGTTAGCAATTAAAGTGCTATCCCATCTTAATCAAAGGCACAATACACCTCCACAAAGCACATGTATTTAACAGATGTGGTCCAAAACTGCTGCCAGCTATTGACATAAATCATATTGCACATTATGGAGCTTCATAATTGGGCCTGTGGTTACACAGATTGCAGAGACGTATTGCAGAGCTATGATATCATACCTGTGAAATACTATACAGCTATTCAAGTACATCAGGGCTATGAAGCACTACTATTTAAACAAAATGCTTAAAAAACCCCAACAGCACTTAAACTAATACCAAATATTTACAGTGCTGTCACTTCCAAAGTTTGGCAGGCCCGTGGTTTCTAACACACCAGTTGTGTGCCCCATTTTCTCCGTAAGTGCAAATCCCCATAGCCGGGTTTTGAAGTTGTGTCATTTTTGCCGGAGAGGTATGTTTGAGCCTTGCCAAAAATGGGTCTTTCAGATCTCAAGAAATTGCTGTGGGGACTTGCTCCTTTGCCTCATTGCAAATTGAAGGTGGAGGCTGCTTTTAAGCCAGGGACCAGCTGTACTCTTTGTCTGAGTGCCACAAATGCAAAACCAATATTTTCTGAGACTTTGGGGAGGTGGGGAATTCTTTGTGGAACACCGAAGGAGCTTTTTTTCAGTTAACATATAACACTGTCACAAATACAAGAATGTTCTGCAGTTGCACTCCTTTTTATTGCTGTTTCTCTTCATTTTCTTTTTTGACATTCTTGCTTTTGTCTCCTCTCCTTGTGCCTTCTTTACTCCCCTTTCCTGCACAACTTCTGCCCAACCTACCCTTGGTATTCTGCTTTTTTACCTCCAAAACAGCCATTTTTAGCTGTTTCCTTGCACATGCAAGTGGAGTGACCGAGTGGAAATCCCAGCATTTCTGATGGCACTGGGTGATAACAGTACTTCCTTGGTACAGAAAAGAACAGGTAATTTAGCCACAGCATTTATCTTTGGAGATAAATACCGAGAAAGTCTGACCAAACATTTTAGTTGAAAAGTACCACACGTCTGTGCTTTACCCTCTGATAACTGCAATGCAGGAATATTTCACTGTCCATTATATCTATATGGCCATAAGAATCCAAGTGATTTAAGTCACAAACCCATCCTGGAGAGGCTTCTCTGAAAATAGATTCCTGAGGACACATACACCATTACTGTGGTCAGATAGAGCGTTACCTGCACTGGACAATAATATGCCCTTGTGGTTACCTTTCTGAGCAAGAAGAAGGAAAGTATTTTTTACTTTAAGCTACAGTGAACATATACTATAGAAACTTCAAAATACACATAGTCATAAAAACACAACAACTGCTTGAAGATGGGAGTACACATTCACCTTTGTGTTTGCGTGCATAACATGTAAACGAGAATATATAATAGAGGTAGAAAATGCTGTTCTTACCTTATTGCACTTGCAGATAAGTGGCCGTAAGAACCACTGGCTGAGGAACTGCTACGAGAGTTATTCAGAATTGTGACCAAGGAATTTGGAGATGTTCGTATCATGGTTTGAAGGTCAAAGCTGTGATCAGATAGGGGGGATATGGACAACGTGCGCTTCCGGCTTGGTCTAGCTGACAATCTTGGACTTGGAAACCTGGCGCCTGTTATGTAAACACAAATAATTATCCACCAGGGTACTTAATCGCATTTATTTGTTATCAGTGATGGGTAAAGGGACTCGCAAGACACCAACACGCTGTGACAAGCCTACTCTCTCCACTTGTGATATACTGGCTACGATTGAGGAAAATTAGGAAGAAAAATCTGTCTTCCTGTGGCTTACCTCAGGGGAGCTCTGTTTATTAATGTGCAAGCAAAATGATAAATTGCTAAACAAAAGGAAAAGACTTTTATGAGTTATCCCTCTCATTTCTTGTGATTTATGAATCTGATGGCTTCTTAGACATTCACATCATTAATTCAACCATGAGCAATGAGACAGTGGTTCAGATCCGGGCTACCTGCAAACCCAAAGCCGCATCACTTCATACGTACAGCCAAAGCTGTAATTGTAAAATACAATGTAGAAATGAAGAGGCAGATTTTCCTGTGTGGACCATAATTCTGCCTGGTCGATACTTGATCCATTAGACTGTGAAACAGTAGGCTTTATCTGAATTAGTCCAGGATCCCACTATACTCTTGTGTTGGGGTGTACAGGAGCCTAGGACTTTAAAACTAGAGCTTAAACTTTTCAAAGCAGCAAAGAGACGGCCGCCATATAGATTTAAATAAATATATATTGCACTTCTAAATTTTCTGTGCTGCTCTGAAAATTTCCACCTCTTCTGGTCTATTTTACCATGTCACCCCAACTCTCTGCAGTCCTGACAGAAGATACATCACCTTAAATTTCTTCCCTTTATTTAATTATTTTCAATCTCAGCTGAGACCAAGGAGAGAATTAGCTTCCCCACTGCGTACTGAACTGTTTCCTTTGACTATACTGCTGCTTCTACCCTTTTAATCCCTTTAACCTCTAGTAAAGGACTAAGTCCTAACTCTCCTGACAGCCAGGGTCAGCAGGTCTTGGGTATGATGCTTACTTTACAGTCCCTGACATTCTCTGTAACTTGCTAATAATTTACAGTTGGCCAAAAGCCTCCCATTATAGGTCTGCCTTTCCTAATTCTTGCTTGTATCTTGGTGCCCAGGATGATTTTTTCAGCAGGGTATTTCAACTTATGTATACCTAATATTAGCAAGGAGAACAGCCCAAATGACTCTAATTAAACTCACTCCGAGGACAGGGCTGGATCAGAATCGGCTATTACATTTTCCTTACACACCTGAGTGGGTTGCCCTTCTTTCTGTGCATGTTACCCATGTTACTGGTCTTAAACGCTGCCATTTTATTGCTGCTGTGACTGTGTGACCAGATCTCCATCTACAGCCCTCTTCCTAACCTGTGCTTAGACTGGCCTCAACTAGCCAACATGGGTGTCAAGTCTCTTTGCCATCTGGCTAACACAGTTTTTTTTCCTTTTGTGTTGTGTCTCTACAATAGGCCTTAGCCCATACTGGTTCAGTCTTTAAATGAATATTCATGCCCTTGATTCATCATTTAAAACTTAGGTGTAGCCATTTATTTCTTCCTAAAAGCTACTATGTTATTTTATGTAATCTGTTTTATCTCCTTTTTATGAGCTTGCTATTGTACTGTTTGATATTTTATTAGTGCTGTGCTTTGTCTTTAAAGGCAGAGGCCTTTCAGTTGTGCTAAAATAAAAATCAACAACAATCAGCAGCTCTAAGAAGCTGCAACATATTTAATAAGGAAATACAAGATACATGTCACGGTAAGAACATACAGTAATACGTCGCACTTACATCTTTGATCCACAGCTCTCCTCTGCTGACTGTTCAGCCAGAATGAATGAGAACACCTCTGAAGTTAGTGGTAATGTAATTTGCCTCAGCTAAGGATGCAATTTCAGTCCTTTATAGGTGAATAAACTCAGTTATAGTGGCTTTACAAGGGGACAGGCAAGTACCAGTGTTCCTGGTTAAACAGCAGGGGACAAGGAAGACCTGCTAGACATACGCTGACCAGCAAAATGAAAGCACTGCTATCACAGTACTGTGTGTTGCTACCAGCCATCCCAATGGTGTGCTATATACAACAGCAACAGTTTACGGTCCTGTGGACGTAATAATGTTTTCCTAAAATGGGTGGGCACAGACCTCATCATGCCAGCAAGAAGCCAGAAGAGATGCTCAGAGAGGACAAGCACAGCACCCTTTCTTTTGATAAGTAACACCTAGTTAAACATCTGTATTTACAACTGAGACGCCAGGTGCTGCTGATGACCATGTATGAACAGTTTCAAATGTGACTTCCAGCAGAAATGCTTTTGAAAAATTACTTCTTATGGATTTGACGTCCATTCTTGAACCTGACACCACAAAGGGATTTCCACTTCTTTCGGAAATTCATTACAAGCCTGCTAAACACAGACTCATGGCTAAGGATGCTAATTAGAGAAAGGGTGCATAGGTTTGATAAAAAGAAAAGTGGAGCAGTTGTTAAGAATACTAGCACTTGAGTACCTCTCCTTTGAAGCTAGGCTGGGCAATAAAGCTTGAGACAACAGTTGTGTTTTCCTGCTTTTTGCCATTAGACATCATTTATTTTGCACGCCAGAACCGCACAAACAGACTCATCAGTATTCCAGCCTACATCTCAGAGAGGATTGAACAGGCACTACTGACAACTGTTGAAAGCTCTTACGATCCTGAAGAGATGGATCCCCTCCATCTACCTGGTATGGGAACAACGTCCTAAGGGCCAACAGACTCCTGCAAAAAGAGAGTATTTCTGCTTCACAGCGGAAGCCAACAGCTGAGGCAGACAAGAGTCTGGCCACAGGAGAGGGGGACTGGCTTCAAGGGAGGCCACTTTTCAAAACTGAAAAGACAATTAAATGGAATTACTGTTTTTTCAGATCTTCATGGTTTAATTAGGTTTCACATGCCTAAAAAGTCTTAAGCACGAGCTGACCACTTGTTACACTGCAGGACATTTGCTAAACCATTAATTTGGCACAACATCAGTCTTACTTAGAATGTTACTATAAAAAGGAATAGGTCATAATTTGTCAGTGCCTCTGAATAGCAAACCAAAGTTTTCAGCCTTGCCCAGGCATTTATTTTAAAAGCAAACACTTCAGTATTTATTTAGCAACTTGAGATGTTCATCTGCTCACACTATTCTCTCACCAATGCATTACACTCCCTACTCGATACCACTTTAAAACCCCCAAAAATGCAGAAGCACTGATTCACTGAAAATTCATTTACCTTTGCACAAGTGCTGAAAATAAAAGAAACCATCAGCTTTGGCAAAGCACATGAACGGAAGCTGACAGTGAAGATTTGGTTAGGAATGTCACCTTTCTGGAGTAGACATTAAAGTAATAGGAAGTCAGTAGCTGATAGCAAAGACTGAGTGTGACGACAAGAATCCAGCAGGTGACAGAAGAAAAGATCTTACTCCTGGGGTGAAGATCAATTCTAAAATAACAGATATCTATCTCTATCATAAATTTCAAAAATGGAATATGCCATCCAGCAAATTTACCCACGAATTTGATTTCTGAGTTGAAGTTTTTTAGCCTTGCTTAATCATTTATAAGGCAATCTTCAGACACGTATCATTTATCCCATCCTTTTAAATCAAACTTCATCAAACCTTTTTTTATTCCATCCCTTTAAATCAAACTTCTTTGAACCTGTCCCCGGCACTAGTTTTTGTTGAAGGCTATGAACAAGGAAAGCTTGATTTTTAAAAGCTTTTCTTTCTTTTTCCTTCTGGTTTCTGCTCACAGATGTGTAAACTTTGTTTTCACTTCATGAAAACTCTTCATTTGTCATCAGTTTTGCCTTAGCTTTCAAACTGGTAAATCTGTCATCAGTACGAAAGGAAAAGGAATGGCTTTGCTACTCCACCCTCATTCTCCAACTGTGCCTGAAAATCAGAAATCAAACCCAGTCCAAAGCTTCTTACATTGGATTAACTCTTCAGGCCAGCCAAATTCTTCACGTCAACTGGGTTGCTATCAGTGTCTCCAATGCCAAAAGGGGTAGGTCAATGCTGAGTACTCTTGAAAAACAAAAAACCCTCCCATCCTGAGTGAACACAGGCAAAAGTTAATCAGAGTGAGGATATTAATACTCTCAGGGCGAATCTAGAAACCTCAGGCAACATGCCTGCCTTCCACTGAATACAATTTAAAAGCAGAGTAAAAGGTATTCCCGAAGTGAAAATAATGCAGGTATCAAATGCAGAAGACTATCATTTTTTTACCATGGTAGTGTCAGTATCACCCCCATCTACTCCCCTCCTAGTTACTTTCATGTTACACTGAGAGGTACCACATCTGACTCTTTTAGATCAAGCAAGACGATGGAAAGATTGGGTTAGGGATTCTGGCCAGCAATACTGTAGAAAAGCTTTACAGCAGCCAAGAAAACTTTGTTCCACTTTTCATGCCACACAGGACAGAATGAGGAAAAAGGACAATCAAGCATACACACTACTGGCCTTATTCTTCCACAATACATTAGACAGTTTATGGACAGTGAATTTCACAGCTTCAAGAAGTCTGCTCTTTAGGACAGATTTAACATTCTGATTAACGCCTGTCCCACTCATCACCATCTTGAAATCAGTTTCAAGCATCACAGAGCAAAACAAAAGGCCACAAACTGCATGAAACATGCTTTTGAGCCCTGTGCATGCTGCTGCTAGAATTACTATTTGTACTACTGGAGAGGGTAGAGATGCCAAATTACTGTGCTAGATGCTGTATAACCACACAATTAGGAGACAGACTTGCTTCACACAAGAACAATGTCTTGCTTGTATCTGTTTGGTTGTTGCGTGCAATAAATGAGCAGCAGCCTCTGACTGAGTTAAGTCAACTTGCTGAGAATTTGATAGCAGATAATGAGGGAAACTACCAATCTCTCTCCTGTTTCCTTTGACAAGACTGGGCAAAGGCAAAAGAGTACTTTTAAGATCACTATACAAACCCGTAAGAAGAAAGACGTAACCAAATGGCACTGTTTTGCACTGATCACTGTACTTTGTTGTTAAATGCAAACATGGGCATTGTTTTTTAAGAAGAAGTCTTAGTATCAGCTTCCCGCTAATTGTTTTGTTCTTGTTTCTAATCTAGAATTCTGACAAAGAAGAAAGGGGTTTTCTTTAGCATGATGAATGATAGGACATTCAAATTCCTACTTAATGACAATTAATTTACTGTATACCCATGCAAGTTAAGATAGTTTTAATTAGTTTTTGCAAAGTAAAAGGGTAACTTCACATTCTATTTAGATAAAAGCAACTATTGCCTGACATTCTCATCAAATACAGAAGGTGAGCTGAGTGACCTTACTAGGATTCACTCTTAGTTTAATTCTCTATTTACTGTTTAAAAATAACCCATTTGCATAATAGTGCTGCACATTTTTTTGTCTTTAACTCTGAAATAATCCCTAATTGAAAAGTTGCTGCTATAATGAATCTCAAATTTGTGATCTCAGTTTTAAAAACCGAACACAAAACAAAGAGCACATCTCAAATATATTGTAGCTAAAGCTGGTGACAGTAAATATCCTTATTAGAGATAGTGTTTAGGTACCTTTTATGAATGGGCTGAAGTTATGGGCTAAAGTCAAAACATAAGAAGTGATAATGCTCTTGGGGTGCGAAAGCTGTAATTCTATGTAGATTACAGCAACACAATCTCTACTAACACATGAAGGTCCTTTGTACAAACATCATTAGTTGTATGAGCACTGCAGTGTTTCTGTTTTTCTTAGGTTTTCTGGCATACACCTGGGTATTGATCTTCCTACAGACTGAATAGACTCATTCATTCAAGCCTGCATCCAAATACGTGGTTTGGTTCTGCTGTTTATATGCATTCAGAAACTCTTTCCCACCAGGAATCAACACCACTGAAAGTATGACATACCCCTGCAGACAGGGATTGGACTAGATGACCTTTCAAGGTCCCTTCCAACCCAAACTATTCTATGATTCTATCATACTTTTACTTCAATGAAGTCATGTCCGTTCATACAAGATATGGATTTGTTCGTGCAACTGGAACACTACCCAAACCATGTGCTGCTTCTGCGAGATCTTATTACCATGCATCAAATGCATTAGCAGTGTACCTCATCTCTCCCTATTCCTCTCAAAATCCACATCAGGAAGTACCATACTCTTAAGCTTTCAAGCACTGAAGCCTGCACATTAATTTCTGGTTTAAGTCCAGACTACTTGTGTGGGTTTATCACGTTTCTGAAGTGGGTTCAAGGTATGTCACATTACTGTAAAATCACTGTGCACACTACTAGCGCAGTGAGACTGAAAACAGAAACTGAATTAGAAAATCCTTCACTATCAAGGTAACAGAATAACGCTAGTTTCTCTGCCCAGTTCCACAACTATTTGTCTTGTCTGATTCTCATAAAAATCATTGGTCAGCCAACTACTTCCCACTCCCAGGCACGTGTTCTGCAGGGGTAGCTATCTATATTCCCACGTATTCCAGAGGTGAACCTCCCAACTCCTACGCTCCTTGAGATCAGCAGCTATGGCATGCAGCCAACAGCAAGGGAAGAAGAAACTAACATGCTAACAAAGGTTTTAAAAAGCTGTGGGACAACAAGGTGGTCTAATGCTATTGTATTGCGCTGTAGCACCAAGCAAGAGTCAACAGTCACCACCATTTCTCACCACCATCTTTTATTTCCCTTTGTTATGGTTTAAGCCCAGCTCACTCATTTCCCCTCCACTCCCGGAGGGATGGGGAGAAGAATCGAAAGGACGTAATCCCACGGGCTGAGATAAGAATTACCACCGATAATAATAATGGGAACAACAAGGGGAGAGAACATAAAACTAAAAGGGGAAAAGGAAAAGAAACCAATAAACACAAGTGACGCAAAATACAATTGCTCACCACCTGCCGAACGATACCCAGCCCAACCCAACCAGCAATCTGGGCCTTCCAAGTAACTCCCCCCAGTTTATATACTGCGTATGATGTGCTGTGGTATGGAATACCCCTTTGGCTGGTTTGGGTCAGGTGTCCTGCCTCTGCTTCCTCCTGGACTCATCTGGTCACTACTGAACTTGTCTGGTTTCATCAAAGTTCATGCTTTGTTGGGGTGATGATCAAAGGGAAGTCAGGGTCAGTCGATGGTGCCCTGAGGAAAGTTCTGCTGCTGCTGCTGCTGGCATTCCCATGACTTTATTCTCTGATGATAACCATGACAGTACATGTCTTCTTTTCAAAGCCCAGAGTGGTGGAAATGGGCATCTAGCTAATGGGCTACAGAAGTGCTATACAGCAGGCAACAGCATATAATTGAGCTAACTGGCTGCTTTCCCCCAGAATTAAATCCCCTTGAGGTACACATCAGACTTCCCCATCTTCTCGCATTACCCACCAAGGGTATCTAGGTCCTTGAGCAAAAGCAAACCCATGACTGGGTTTGCCTTTACCTTAAGCAGGAATACCCCAGACTGCCTTCGCCAGCCAGCTCTTTACGTGCACCACAGGAACTTTACCTCTGCATTGCCAGTTGCTCTGCTTTCGTTGCTGCAACCACCCCCACAGGGCATTTGCCGCCATCCATGAGTCAGTATAAAGTACTGGCCACTTTTCTCGTTCAGCAATGTCCAGGGCCAGCTGGATGGCTTTCACCTCAACAAACTGACTCGATTCACCCTCTCCTTCAGCAGTTTCTGCAACTTGTTGGACTCCATACAGCTGCCTTCCACCTCCGATGCTTTCCCACAATATGGCAGGACCCATCAGTAAACAAGGCACACTGCTTTTTACCTTCTATGGTGGGGCCTCTTCAGCACACACCACCTCCTCCTCTGGTGACATTCCAAAATCTTTGCCCTCTGGCCAGTCCATGATGGCTTCTAGAATGCCTGGATGACTGGGATTTCCTGTTCGAGTTCGTTGCGTAATTAGTGCAGACCATTTACTCCATGAAGCATCAGTTGCATGATGTATAGAGGAGACCCTGCCTTTGAACATCCAGCCCAGCATGGGCATCCGGGGTGCCAGAAGGAGCTGTGCTTCAGTGCCAATCACTTCCGAAGCAGCTCGAACCCCTTCATAGGCTGCCAGTATCTCTTTCTCAGTTGGGGTATAGCTGGCCTCAGATCCTTTATATCCCCGACTCAAAAGCCGAGGGGTCGACCTCGAGTCTGGAGACCTGGAGTCTGCCAGAGGCTCCAGGTAGGACCGTTCTCCCCAGCTGCAGTGTACAGTACATTTTTTACATCTGGCCCGGTCCGGACTGGTCCAAGGGCTACTGCATGAACTACCTCACGTTTCATTTGCTCAAAGGCTTGTTGCTCAGGGCCCCATTTAAGATCATTCTTGTTCTGGGTCACATGATAGAGAGGGCTTACAATCAGACTGTAATTTGGGATGTGCATTCTCCAGAACTCCACAACACCTAAAAAAGCTTGTGTTTCTTATTAGTTGGTGGAGACATTGCTGTTACCTTGTTGATCACATCTGTGGGGACCTGCCATTTTAATCCCCAAAATAGAATCTCCTGCGCAGCTCCCTTCACCTTACTGTTTTACAGCAAAACCAGCCTTCAGAAGGATTTGGATTATTTTCTTCCCTTTCTCAAAAACTTCTTCTACTGTATCACCCCCCAGAAAAGGAATCCTTGTCCCTTTGTGTTGCCCAGGCTATGTTGCAGTGGCTATTCACAGGCGCGATCCTGCTACTGACTAGCATGGGAGCTTTGACCGGCTCAGTCTCTGACCTGGGCTGGTTCACACCTCCTTAAACCTTGAACCTCCACATCAGTATGGCTCCCTGGGGCTCACAATATTGATGCCGGCCTTAGAGCAGGCTCAAGCGATCTGGTGGGCTCAGCCTCCAGAGCATCTGGGACCACAGGCATGCATCACCACTCTTCTCAGAAGCTTTGGCCACAGAGAACAATGCTGGAGGTTACCATTTATGCTCCACCACATCA
This sequence comes from Pezoporus wallicus, assembly GCF_028554395.1. Taxonomy (NCBI): domain Eukaryota; kingdom Metazoa; phylum Chordata; class Aves; order Psittaciformes; family Psittacidae; genus Pezoporus; species Pezoporus wallicus. Next base: position 10,248,218 of record NW_026642649.1, on the reverse strand, counting down.
GTGGAAGGCAACTCACTGGCATATACTGAAAGGCTGAATTGCAGATGCTCAGAGAACAGGTGGAACAGCACCCATGGATTGCAAAGTATCCCACGGAGAACCATAACCTCAGAGAGGAGAACAAGAACTTTGTTTTTTGCAGTCAGTTAAGGCTGAAGAAATTGATGCCAAAACAGTAACGGATTGGGAAAAAGCTTTCTCAGAAGCATTGGCCACAGAGAAAAGGAACTGTTACAGCTGAACCCAGGACACCCTTGTTGGAAGGAATGGAGTACATACCCAAAAGCATGTAAGCATCTTACAACTAGAGGGGAGTGCTCTGCATTATCCCTTCTGGCTGATCAAAAGCAGCAGTACTGAGCAGTTTGGAATGGAGTGCTCTCTCTTCCTCCTTCTCCAGAGAAAGGGGACAGGTTAGAGCTCTGAAAGATTTTCATGTAGGTAAAGAAGGCACTTAATATTAGGGAAAACTAAGTCAGAACCCTTGAGAATTCAGCAAACTGCTTCACTTTGGAAGTGTTCTCAAAGTCTATCAGTCTACGATACACAACTTGCAAGCACAGCTACTGCTACGTAAGAAGGAGGGGAGCATGCTCTCCTAATGGAAACACAGATGTAAACCTTCTATTAACAGAGAGCTCATCAGGGAAATACTCACCCTAATGACGAAAGTGAGTTACTGATTGTGAACAGAAAAGGACATTTTCAAAAGCACTCCAGCCCTGCTGGAAACTGAATTTATAACCTGTTTTCTGGAGCAGTCCAGTTCCTCTGCCTATTTTCAAAGTTTACTTTCAGACTTGACATAACCCTTGCATCCTTGGCAATCGATGCTTTGGCCCTCCATCCTCATGAGGAGCTTACTCTGACTCCCACTTCTCTATCTGCATGGAGGCCTTTTGGGTCAGGCCAGGAACAACCCATGTGGTTCCCTTTGCAGGACTGTCTAGAAGACATCACTTACTATCCATGGCGTGAAGATATTCCATATGAAGAGCACCGGCTCCTGCAGTGGCAGCTGAAGGAATGATGTCTGCATACGGGCTGCGCTGGCCTGCCAACAGAGCCATCTGATGGTAATATTCAGCTGGGCTGACGCCAGCGTGTGGAGCTAAAAACACAACATAAAAAGCGCCGTTAATGACGTAAGATAAACAAGAAGGAAAGTTTTATCACGCTGGTGGCTATTAAAACAGCTTGTTTATTTTTAATGTAATGCAACATCTGCAGTACGCCACCGCCGGTCAATGTATTTCAGCCACTGAGACTGCAAAGACACCATTCAAAAAACAGCAAGGCATAAAATATTAATGAGCTTGGTGATCTCATATTTTTTTTATTCATTATTAAGTGACTTAAAAAGTGACAGGCTGACAGCAATGGAAACCAGCATGATTTATGTAATGACATAAAAAGGCAGGAAAACCTCCCTAGAGTTTTATTCCCATTTACCTCATCCCTGGCCCAAAGGATTCTGTCCCTAAGGTAACGACGGGGTTGAACTTCCATAAGCATTTAAGTTTCTGGGGTCTCTGCTTAGAGGACCAGAAGATTTTTCGCTCACAAAGTGGCACTTTGTGTATAAATTGAGGAGAAAACAAGGACAAAGCATGTTTTCAGGACAAATACTGCTTGTCCATGAATAACATAGGAGCAGTTTTTGGGGGAGGACAGACTGAAGTCAATGAATGTGGGCATCCCATCCTTCAAAGTTCATATATGAAGTGTACCTGACAAAAGCATGTTTGCAGAGTCAAACAGAGTCTGCAAACATAACCAGATAGGCTCTAAATCCCATAAGCGAGATGATGAGCAATGCAGCCCTCTGATAACGACTTATATTAGCCTTTCTCTCCTTTAAGAATACTACGTGAGCATTCTGTTCCCCTGCAGTTTCCAAGCATGCATCAACTAATGGACAGCTCTGCACAAACACAGAAATCCACAAAATTTTAGTATCACCCCATCTTGGCAGGTTTCAGATGCTACAGTAAACAGAGGGTAATTTCATGAGGTGAGCAGCCCTCCCCTCTGCTCTCTGCTTGTCCCACTTGCAAAACAGTTCAGATTTCCTTATGCTTTGCTCACCAGAAGTTGGTAAGTAAGTTTGCCTAAACCACTTCAAGTGCCTTAGGTTAAGGGACTACACCCCAACAGATTATTTCTGTATTCTTTTATGTTATTTAATGAGATTTCTCTTTGATCCCAGGAACTGATTCTTCAATGAAACCAAAATTTTAAGCTGAATTTCTTTGAGCTACCAACTTTACCTGTCATTACACAGTATTATTAAAAAGGGTGACTCATGTTAAGGTGACAGAATCGAAGCCTAAATGCAAACATGAGAAGCAAAGAATCAACACTGACATGCAAAGGAGGTAAACATGGCACTGGAGTCTGGAGAAAAGTTTATTCAGCAACAGATTTCTTAAGTGCATAATAATCTGCCTTTATTTTTACCAAAGAAAATGGCAGAATGCGCTTTTGATGTTACAAGGTTAAATATAAACTATTTCAGGAAAGGTTCAGAAAAACAAAAGCACATCAAAAAGGAATGGAAATGGCATAAAAAATGAGCTGAGATAAATTAAAGGCTGTTGGCATTTTTTCCACATTACAAATGGATCTCTCAATTAAATACAATCTACTTCAGCCACCACCACTTTCTGTGAAAGGGCAAGAAAAATATTCAGACTGAATTTTAAGAGAGGAGTAACTCACACTGAGTCACTGATGTTGAAAGTTTTACTGTACTAGGTAACCATCGTATCTTTCCAGACACACTGAAAACGCTTCCTGAGCTTTCTGACCTCAGTGTCTGGGTTAACTAACAATAACACTGGCTGCAAACTTTAAAATGAACTGCTGCAGAAAACACGGCGAGCACATAATTGAATTACTGAATGTTCCATATGCTGAGAAATGCTCTGGTCCTCTTTAAAGATCATTCCTTACTACCTTCTTCAAACATAAAAAATTAGCCTACTAAATGATGTATTGCATGAAGGGTAAATGAAGGGTAAATGGGAAGGCCCACAGTCCTAAATTTCTCTCCTGTTTATTCCTGGGTAGCTTCAGCTTTGCCCCAGCTCTTCTTTACAAAGGGGAGGCATTTGCTTCTGCCCTGCGGGCATTGCTGAGCTTGCTTTGAGCGCTCCACTCTACAGGTACCAACAACACAATCCTTACCCCTGTCCCACCCTTTTGCGTTACTCAGATGAATCTTCTGCCACCCCTGCCCCACCGACTCTGCTGGGTAAGTTGAAGTGACGAGACAGAAGACACTCTACCATTAGTGCTGCTGAGGCAGTCATTAATTACAGCTGGCAAGACTTGTAGTGAACATGAAACTGCTCTTCGTTATATTCCAGATTGTTTTGGCTCCTGGCCATCTCCAGATCTGTGAGTCGACAGACTAAGCCCAATAGTACACTGACCTAATTATCTGACTGGCCTAAAGCAGTTAGGGTAGCAAGAGAAATCTTGCTATGAATTTCAGAAGAACAATAACAACTTCCAAGTCTTCACAGTTTAAATGCTAGACGACTTAAGCCATCTATGTCCATTACGTTATTAGTAGATTATGTGCCTACACCCCTTTAAATCACAGGGGGGTTTATTTGCATTCTAATAGTGCCCAAGCCCTATCTTGGATTATCTGATCCCAGGAACCTACACCTGATAAAAGCGTTTACGTGCACACTGACGGATCACACAACAAACTATGGATTCCAGAGAACAAATTCATCAGCTTTTCAATGAGCATGTCATTTCATTAAAACATCTCTGAAGCCTCAGTCAAGTTATTGGTATTTTCACGAGGTGCTGCACAACACCTGGGCTGTGTAAGTGATCAAAGGTGAGCTGTGAGCCTGGAGGAAACATGAAGTAACATGTATTTGTTTAAAACACAAAGAAGCTTAAGCTAATACGCTTAACCTGTATTTATGAAAGGCTAAGACTGTGCATACAGTCTTTCAGCAATCAAAGCTCAAGGGAAGAGCATTAAGACAGAGCATACTCAACTGTGTTGTCCATACCCCAGTGTTTTGTGTCATCTGAAAGCCCATGGGTACACAAAATACCTACATGAGGCTGTCAGGCAGGAGGCAGACCTTAAGAGGAGAGAACTGCCTTTCCAAGGTGGCAGCGTGAGTTGAGGCAAGGTATTTCACAGACCTAAACCAACACCAAACATTACTATCATAGTTATGAAGGAACTCCAGATCCAGGTGTAACGTGCATCGCCTAGAACTCACTGGACTATAATGGCAAAACAGCACACCAGGATCACAGACAGATTTTCTATAGAGACCTAAATTTAGGTGTCAGAATCTGGAACCAAATTCTATTCTGAGACATCTTAGAGTTTCAGAGAGATTACAACTGGCCTGAGGAACAGGGCAAAGCACCTCTAGCGGGTAGCTGCCCTTCTGGAGCATGGCTTGGGTGCTGGGCCAGATACTCCAGCATATCTCAGAGCACTACATATCTACAAGTGAATTCAGTGATGTGTACCTGAGACCAAGAATGTACACAGGTTAATGTCATATGGTTGTGTGATAGGTGGTTTCTTTCCCTCCTTTCTTTGTACGTGCAGCTGGAGCATACCTTAAGCATCAATGAAATTCTGCAGGAATGTGATGTGAAGATAATTAAAGGAAAGATAGTGAAGTGTTCTTCATATCAGCTTTTGTGAAAAGCTCAAATATACATCACAAAAATCTTCCCAATTTATGCCATTACATATAGCTCTATCATATTTATCCTATATCAAAACATTCAAAGCTCCACAAGTCAAAACATGCATTTCTGAGATTCAACTTGTTTCTTCAAAATTTAAGTATATATATTTTTAATACCTTGGCTAAAATAAAAAGAGTAGAATTAGCATGGATTCATACAGCATCCCAAGTGCTGCTAGGAAAAGCCCTATGTGCATGCCATATACCTTGATTGACAATAGGTCATTAAAATTTATTCTCATAAGAATATGTGCCCATAACTAATGGATTAACTGTAAAGGTATATGTTCTTACAAGTGAGGATTAATTAGTTATCCATTTGGATAGGGTGCATGGCTCATTTTTCAAATTCAGCTAAAGGCAGTTTAACTCTGTTTGGTAAGTTTCTGCATATGTTGGGAAGATCTTTCCCCTCATTAAAATAATAGTTTCATTATCTTCACTACATATTTGTTTCCAAGTATGTTGTATTTCCACTCTTCTCAGCAAATGCTATGCTTTTGAAATGTCAAACTGTTTGCTCTAGTATTGAAAAACCTACTGCTAATAGATTGAGCCCTTCTGAAACTCTTCATTGCTCACTTCAGCAAATTTCCCACTTAAATGAATAAGAAGTGTGCCAGAGTAATGACAAGAGTGATCACAGGCATTCACTTCAACCCAAATAACCTGGAAATAGCCATGGTCACACCAAGACATAAAGCATTGATATTTCAAGTCTCCTGTCCACTGTTTAAAGTGAAAGGCCCAGTCCTGATCATCAATTCTTCTGCATTAGCATCATTTCATTTGGCCATATTGTTGGCTGAAATAATTCTACGTAATTCTAACAGAACTGTTAACTAAGTATAACACATCAGTGCATGCTTTACATGATAGAAAAATACTACTTTAATTAATAAGCGTTTTGCACCTCAAGAATTCTATGGCTATACGCTGATGTAATACAAAGAATCTGGCTCAAATCAGTGCCGATACATCAGATTTCTTTGGAGAACAGAATCACAACCTGGGTCAGCCCCACAAACAAAAGGTATCACAAGAGATACACCACCCTCCCAGCTTAAATTTTGAATGAGGCAGGGCTTTTTTGTCTTTTCCTTCTCCCTGAACTTTCAACATTTGTGAGATGTACAAATGAGCCATGATCGGCTGATGAAGTATTGAAACATTTATGACATAATGAATATGTCTGACAAACCTGATGAAGCTGCTTTGAACAGGGGGAAAAAATGTTGACAAGATTAATATAACTTAAGTTGCTACAATGACAGAAAACAGGAAGCCTGTCTTAACCCACCGTCTGTTGGGCTGAGCCCACGGGCTGCTGAGATCATGGAGAGGGATGGGCTGCTGTGCAGGGACCTGATGTAGTCCATGTAGGGGTTAATGTAAGGGTGAGGGGTGCTGAAGGGAGACTCTGATGTTGCAGCAGGATTTCGGTGCGGGGAAATTCTAAGGAATGGAAGCTCTGAGTATGTTGGGCTACTTGATAAAGCAGAAGGCCTGGAAGAAAAAAGAAACAAACAAAACCAAAGACAGCCACATTATTGATATAATAAAGAAAAACACTGCAAAGGTAACACATTCATTTCTTGAAGAACAAGAATTGAGCTGCACATGGAATAACTTCCACTAGAGTCAACTGCCTAGAAAGAGAAGGGATAGGAAATGAATTCTTCTCTCTACCCATAATAGCAACATTTCTCCAACGAATTTTAACTTGAGTTTATACTTGGTTTAATCTTTACATCCATCAAAACTCTTTCCCCATGAAGTCCAGCAGAAAATCACTTTAATTAGTGTGAAATACACACTCTGTATACCACATACTAATTCCTACTGCAACATAGAAAACACACTGAGATGCTGAACCATTTACACCTTCAAAACCACACAGCTATCAGAGTAAGTTTTGAGAGCTACACTGCACCCACTCCCTTCACTTGCCCGCCTACTTCTCTCCTAAAGGTGGAAGATTGAACATTTATATACATGTTATTTCAGAAGACCCAAACTTTGCAAGCTATTAAGAAAGCCAGGTCCTCTGGAGCATGGGATGCAGAAAACATGGTGGCAAAGGAAGAAAGATTGCTGCGTATGTTTGGGTTTAGCATGGCACCAGAGACTGATGCCTTTAACAAGATACCATTAGTTAACTACCTCATTCTTGAGAAGGGAGAGCTGTGGTGGCTTCTCGGGCTATGAGTGTGAAGCCGTGATGAACCAAGGTTGAAAGCTGAGTTCACACCTGACACAAGATAACCTGCTGTAACTCTCCCCATCATCCCACGCTGTCAATACGACAGTGTCCAGGCTCTGTGTGGAGACCTTACTTTTACAGCATCCCGCCTCCAAAGGTGCTGGAAAAAGTCCAAATTTCATCATCTTTGGCAAAAGACAATGATTAAGCCTGTCATGCATTTGCTGTAGTCCAACTGGTTGATCTGAACTAAATGCCTTTTTGTCCCTGTTTTTCCAATTAATTTAGCATATATACAGCAGACACAGGCAACAGCTGTGAGAGCAGTGAGGGCACCCTGTTCCTTTGATGCTCCTGGCTTACAAAGAATAATGAAACAAGAAATGCATGTTTTTTTCTTTAACATACACATACTATGATCAATGGAGATAGCTGTCATCACCTAATAGGCCAACAGGACTTAATCTTACATAGGAGCAGATTCTGCCCTGCCATCAGTTTGGAAACGCTTGCATATGAGTGGGACAAAGATCAAAGTTACACATTCCTAAAGTGACACTGGCTTCACTGTCACAAAATCCATGATGGCTCATAAAAAAATGGGGAATAAAGATTTTTCCTGTTGGGATTTTCTCCCTCTTTTCCCTTCTCTATTTGGCTTTTGTGTGTTTCTTGCCCTCCTACAGCTTTCTTCGAGGTAAGCCTCTTTAGCCTTCCTGTTACGAAATTAACTTCCTAGCTCCAAAGTTAGAGTGCTGCATTCGCTGTGTGCTAGCAGCAGGTACTGGCAGTGCAATCACTCCTTTGGCACCCAAGCAAGTGATCCACAGGAAGAACAGACACCAACTGGTACACCTTCACCATGTTTAAAATGCAGAGAACCTGAAACCAGAAGCTGTTTTCTAGCACTGTGCAAAACGGGCATCTCCCTTCCTCAGAGCCCTTTTTCTCCACATAGCTGAGAAGCATGTTTGTTTTACAGTGGAAACACAGCTCTACTCTTCATGGTACTGTTAAACGCCACCAGCCACGAAGCTGTTTCGTGGTTCCCCGTCAGGCTGAGTGTGGAAGGCAGAAGGCTTAAAACTCACAGTGATGTAAGAAGCAAATATACCACAGCTGGATATCACATTACAGAGTGAATTTCACATCCTGGCAGTGAGGAAAACATGGCAGTACAGCAAATTGAACACCTGGGTAACAAAGAAACTAAGTTTGGAAGTCATTTTACAAGTCATTTTTTCTAATGTGATCCCATCTCAGAGTTAGGAACCCAAAGAGCACCTGAAGAGCACGCAGGCAGGCAGGAGCCCTGGCCTTACCCGGTGCAGACAGAACAGAAAACCATTTAAAAGCTTTTGCAAGATGGCTCAGTCTGTATCAGCTTCAGTGATTCACTCTCCCAGCTGGCCAACAGCCAAGAGCACGATTAAGAGCCAGGCTGTCAGCTTCTCCTTGCAGATCCAATGGGAGCCATTCAAGGACACTAGGACTCAATGGCTTCTCCTCAGCCCAGCCTCTTCCTCTCCCTGCTCCTCTGAGCTCCTCAGTTTTCCAAGGATGCTAGAGGAAAGATGCCAAGCTGGGTAACATCAATCAGCAGCAGGCCTACAAGCTGTATTCAGAGGCAGAAATAAGGAGTCATCAGATTCCACATAAAATTCTCAGTTCTGGACTCTAGTGTTACCAATCTCTCTCCAACATCTGATTTTAACATGCTGCTTACTTCTCCCCTCAACTCCAGTCTGTACTTTTCTCACTTCTCTGTTTCTGGACCCTTCTTTCCCTACAGTTCAGTTTTCCCTCCTGCCTCCATCTGCTCTCAGTCCCACTGTGTAAGCCTTCCTGATTTACTCCGATAAACATCACATATTCCTCCCTTCACTTCCCTCCACGATTAAACTTCACTATGAACATCTTCCAAAAGCATTGTTTAACTCCCTCTCGCAAGCTAAACCATGACTTTTAGAAAGGGTGCACCCAAACATACTTACTACTAGCTGTTGCTTTGCAACCTCTTTGTGTACCAACAAAGAATGACTTTTGTCCCATAAACAACAAACAGCAGAGCCCAGAAGCAGCCCTGCAGACTCTCATTCAGTGACAAGCAACTCGAATCTCCAGATGCAAGCAGCAACCTACCCCCATCATTTTTATTTCACATGTGCTTTGTCCCTAACCTTAACAACTGGTGCTCTGCCTTGGGTCTGAGGCTGCTTTGAGGGATGCAATGAGGCTTCAGCACAAGAAGAGGGACATTTTCAGTGATGCTGCTTGAGACTTTATGCCTTATCTGTAAGCCATTAGAAGGCAGGGGTTTTCCTGTTCAATGACGAACTCGGAGCACTAAGGCTTCCTTCAGAGAAAGGGGCGAAGCGGATGCATGCTCTTTTCTGAATCAAGACCTTTGTGTATAGTCCAAAAGACCTGCAAACCTTGAGAGGATCATATGTATTTTAAATCAGCAGAGAGAATGTGGATAGGGGTGCTCACACCACGTATTTCAGGTTGTTTTTCATACCTAGGCATTAGCCAGTTTTACAATGACAAAGATCAGATGCTCTAAATTCAAGTGGAAATCCTATCCCTTTCTATGACTACAGGTAAAAGTCCCTAGGTAGGTATGCAGGCAGAGAGCTTGCTGACTACATGGCCCTTCAGCCACCCTCTCTTCTCAGTGCCATACTGTCAGCCGTCAGGAGCACAATTTCCAGGCTCTGCCCAGGTCCCTGGTGTGGCAGATTGAGGTGTGAGAGGTACCAGAACAGCTCTGGACACTAGGTCAATGAAGGAACAGAGTATTCCCTATGCTGGGTCATTTTCCCCTTCTAACTTGCACCTTTTCTTCCACCTATGTTCCTGAACAGCTCCTATGGCACGAGACAGACAGAAACCACAGCTGGAAATATACAACTTCCTTGAATTCTATACATTCAAGAAACTAAATTATTTGGTAAATTTGAGCCTCTAAAAAAACAAAGACTGAGAAATATCAATGGGTTCTTATTTTCCAAGCTAATGGACCTGGAACTGTTCAGAAATTTCATTAGAAGAAGGAACTCCAATTTCCCATACTCCTTTTTTCACCCCTTCCCAACTAAGTCACACAGGTCTAACATTCAAATGACCACCCTAAAGTACCATGAAACCACTTTATATGGATTTACATTTGTAACTGAGTAAGAGAATATCAATGCAGTGCTCATTACTCCTGTTGTTGTGTCTCTTGCAACTGTGAAAAGTACAGTGGGCCCTGAGGCGTACTGTAACCCTCCCCTTTGTTAGACAGTGCTCTTCAATAGCAGTGATGTAAAGCCACACAAGGGCAGCCACAAAGGTCTGTGACACGGGAAAACTTGGATGAGAATCTTGAGGTTGGTCTGGTGCTGAAGTAATCTGCCATGAATAGTTTCCAAATAGCTTTAAGATGTGCTTGGGCAAGAACCTCTTTAAAGCACAACCTACCTTAAAAAAACCATAGCGGTTTAATCATTCCCTGATTTTAAAGGAAACTGTAACTCCAGGACTGGAAATTTTAATGCCAAGTTTTGTCCTGATAAATTTTTAAATGGCTCTTTTATGAATCTGTTGAAAAATACATTTATATTGAAAACAGCAAGTGATCCTTAACTATAACATTGTAAATATGACACTGAGCTGAGGTTACAGATGGAACAATAATCTATCTCACAGAACAAAGCTTGTCAACGAAGTGGGATGAAATATTGTAACATAACCTAATTTATTATTGCCTTTTCATCCATCTTGTTATATTATGAAAGTGTCAAAGTTCAAACCTCGATATTTAATCATTTAACAGGACGTTATTCAATGCTGGAGGAAGCACTGATGGCATAACTCTCATACCAATGACATCCACAGTGTTTCCCTGATACCTGCTCAGCTCAACCCTGCCTAGAGAATGGGAAAATGTTGAACTCATTAAACTGCTTCCTATGATCCTTTTCTATTCTCCTTTTCTTGGTGCAATAACCTCCTGATGGCTGCCCCCAAAACATTTAACACTTTTACTTCTAGGAGATCCTGGAAGATGAACAAACAATACGGACTTCCTTGTTGTGTAGTAAGTCCTATTTTAAAGCACATGGCTCAATTCCTTTGGTAGCAACTCCCATGTTAAATGCGTATTGTTTGTTTACTGCCATAGCTGCTTGTACACACCAACCCTTCAGTCAGCAGTCAACAACTGGCTAGTAAAAGGTTTTTATATTAGGAAAGCTGAGCTCTAAGGCTTGATCCTGAAAATGCAAGTGAGAACAATTCTAATAGTTGTGATTAGCCCACATGATCAAGTTACTTCTCACTGTTACAAGCACATACATTGTTGTAGGTGATCAATTAATCAGGCTCAGGCAGCTAACTATGCACCTAATTGAGATGAAAAAATTCGGAGTCAAATAATCATCCTGTTCCTCAAAACCTTTACTTGCTATTATAGGGTTCAACTCCATATAAACCACAATCAATGGGAAACTGTCCACTGATTTAACTGAGAAAATCCTTAAGTGATCATGGACATGACCTTCGCAAGCCCAAAGTGCTGACCCAATCCTGTTCTCCCTAAGAGCCACCAGTAAAGCACCCATTGACTTCAGTGCAAGGAGAGTGAGGCCAGGGCTGAGTACTTTCAGAATGCAAATCCACTTTCCCTTTTCTCTTTGCATTTGTAATTAAATTTGTAAACATTCAAACTCATATAGTATGGAAAATCAACAATATAATCTTTTAACACCGATTTTTTCCCCCAGAAATGGCATCTTAAAATAGGCAGCCCATTCCCCTACAATCACTCACTGCCTCAAAGCTGCTGTACTGCATTCGTGGGCTTAGGAAACTAAGCAAATGATTTTCAAAATTTAAAGAATTAGTTAACTGAATACATGGAAATGTCAGAGCACACTTCCTGTAAAAGAGCTCAAGTGTACAAAACGGTAAGCACTGTTAAATGCATTTTCTTAGTGGTGCAAACAAAATAGAAGGAAAACGAGAACATCCTTTTCTAATATGACAAAGAACCTTGACTTAGAATACTCCTTTCCATATTCCAACACCTAGTCAGCATCTTGTTTACTTCCCCTCCAAAATTCACACTGGAACTGCAGTCAGTATGAGGAAGTCAATCACAGAACCAGATCTGGTAGCAACGTTCCATTCAGTAGACATATGTACAAATAAATCATGAACGGGTCAATGCCTATATAGTTTACATGTAAGAGGAGCCAGATCAGGGTTTAAGGTACACAAGCCCTGGACTGGTTTCCAACACTTATCTGCTGTGCAACCTTGGACAAGTTTGCCAACTTCCTCATCTGCTGTTTCCTCATCTGTAAAACTGTGCTAACGCACTCAGAACATGCTCACTATCTGCAATGGAAAGGTCAGAACAAGAGATGTATTATTAGTGTTTTCTCATCGAGGCATGGAAATGCCTTATGAAACATGTGCAGTTCTGCAATGTAAATTCCTAAAATATACAAATAACCTCACTTTGGGTTAGAACAAAATGCTCCTCCATCCAAGTTACAAGGTATCATTGCAGAAAAAAAGAAAGACGACACAAATGACTGCACAAGAGATGTTCATGGCACTGGAAATCATTCATGACAATTAGCCACTGATCCACAGCAAAAGACTGTTCCTCTGGTTCCCCTTTCCTTCTTCGGGAAGTGTTAACATCATGTAGTTACAGTTAAAAATTGGCTACATTAATCAAGGCACTAAATCTTCAGTCAGTGATTGTATTCCTATTTTTCAGCTGATGGACTGCCTGAACTCAGATCCAGCTTTTTCACATACACCCTGTGCTACCGATAATGCTTCAAAAATAACCCAACCATCAGCTTGTGGATTCCCTCAAGAAGAGTTTATGCTGCAAAAAGCAACAAATACTCATTCCATTATTTAACATTCTGTTTACATAAGGTCACTTGTAACACAGGTGACTTTCAGCCCCCAGGAACACCTGCACTGACTACAGTGAGCTACTGCTGCTTCAGATGCCGTTGAGACAAGGTATATTCATTTCATTATACAAATCCTGACGCATGTTCCTTAAATATGTACAGATAAGACTTTTGACCGATTTACATTTCCTTCTTTATGCAAAATGCAAATAAAACCATGTACTGTCTCTCAGATTTTCTCCAATTCAAGCCCAGGTTCCTGTCCTCCTCACACAATGGTAACCTCCCCATGACAACCTGCTTCTCCTTTTCCTCTAAAAATAGGAATAATACAGCTAAGATCCCTGGTGACGTTCAAGGCCAGGCTGGATGTGGTTCTGAGCAACCTGCTCTAGCTGAAGACGTCCCTGTTCATGGCAAGGGGATGGACTAGATGACCTTTGAAGGTCCTTTCCAACCCAAACAATTCTATGATTCTGTGATTTGTTCCATCCTGCCACCAACTGCTGTCACAGCCTCCTGGGGCTCTTTTGAAACACTGTCCGCTTGGCCTTTGCACACAGAGCATCTCAGCTTGCCTCTCCTTCATCCAAATCCTTCTCAGGATCGCTGCAAAGAAACCGGTGACTATAGCAGGATTATGTAGATTTACTTGGAGAGGGACTTTTTACAAGGGCCTCTAGTGACAGGACAAGGGGGAATGGCTTTAACCTGAAAGAGGGGAGATTTAGGTTAGAAACACGAAAGAAATCCTTCGCTGTGAGGGTGCTGAGGCAGTGGCACAGGGTGCCCAGAGAAGCTGTGGCTGCCCCATCCCTGGTAGTGTTCAAGGCCAGGTTGGACAGGGCTTGGAGCAACCTGGCTGGGTGGAAAGTGTGCCAGCCTGTGGCAGGGGTTGGAACTGGATGAGATTTAAGGTTTCTTCCAATGCAAACCATTCTGTGATGATACTTGGCAATTTCTTTGTACAAACTAAAGATGCAAACATACAGAAACATAACTGACCGTAACTACTCCCTCCAAACACCACTTGCTTTTTAGGCTTCTAGCAGAAGTCCTCCAGCATTCTGCAGCAGCTCTGCAAGCTTTCAGTGCCCCCAACTACTCAGCTTCTGCCCCCCTGGAACAGCACAGGCAGCAGCACATCTCTGCCTCTAACCACTTCAACACCCAGTTTCAATAAGCCACAGCCAAGTTTCCAGCCTGTAAATGGGGCAAAAGCTCATGGTCTGACCCTCCTGAGAGACAAAAGGATAATCTTCAGGGCAAGGAAAACAGCTGGGGCTGTTAATCCCCGAGGCCAACTCACCAGAGTTCCTTTGCCAAAGCGGTCCGACCACGAGATCTTCCTGGCAGAGCTCCTTGTATTTGCACAACAGTAGAGCTCTGATCCTGCACAGAGCTGCTGGACATCACAGCAATGTAAACAGTAAATAAAAGTAATGCTCACAAGGTTCACTGTGATTCCCATGACTTCTGCTAGAGCCTTACCAAGGCACTGCCTCTCTTTGCTCAGCTATGCTGACTTCTATGAACTATAAGTAGGGTAAGTCCCTATTTCAGTACAGCACAGCCCAGTCTGTGCCAGTAGGTTTTTTCTCTATCTTCAGCTGATTCCAAGTGTATTGACTTGTGGTCATTAATATATTGAGGATACTGTATCAATGCCATGTTTGGTGCAGAATTCATCATCCCAAATATAAAACACATGCACAGGACAAGCAAATGTTATTCAAATAAGCCATGGAAAAGTGTTGCTACATATTAGAGGGGAGACTACACCATGGAGCATCACATACCATTTTATTTTCCAACTTCTATAGCTCGAAGTGCAGCAGGAAAATCTAAAAGGTCCACAGCATACTCATTATCTGTTGTTATTAATAACAGACTGGACAGCAAAATTACCAACTGCATTCCTACAGCAAACTTCTCTGCTCTGCAATTCTCTTTTGATGCTCTAGAGGTGGTCTCATTTGCTATTCAAATTTTAGCCTCCTCTCGGTTACAGGCAGGGCCTGCCATCTCTTGAAGTGTTTAACCACAGCAGCACCATCGTATGACTATGTGGGCACATATAAATCCTGATGGCATTCATGTACCTCTTTCTTCCTTCCCTTTCTCCTTCCTCTCCTCCTGCAAAAGAGTGGGTCAAAGGAGTGTCAAGCAGCTTTCTCACACTTAATGCTGTTAAAGGCAGCTAATTGAATAAACATTTGTTTAACATTTGCTCCTATTTCACTAATGCACTGTGAGAATGAGAAGAATTTTATCCCCCTTCTCCCCCATCCTCCCCCTTCCTCAGGAGTGCCACTAGCTGTTATCGCAGTGACTAATGTGCTGTATGTGGCCATTATAGTCTTCAACTCTGAAATTACACCCAGGATGAGCGATAGGCTCTGCCTGTATGCTGATTGGAGTTGGATGATGATTGATTAGAAGAAAGTCGGACTACGTAGCCATGCAAAAAGAACTGCACTAAGCCACAAGCTTAAACGCTAAAGAGCATTTCACCAGTGGCTTCAGAGCTATTAGATGTTTTCATACAAACATTTCTCACATCCAGGTTTCAGCATTTTATCTTTATTCTTTCAAATCCTGAAATTGCTTGGATAAGAGGGTTTTATATATATATATATTTATACACATTTCTAAGAGTAGCCTGAACTTTTAGGGGAAATTGAAGAGGCTTTGTGTCAAGTACAGCTAAATCCAGCCTTTCTATATCAAACCCCTGCTAGAAAATTACTGTGCAGATGATAAGGCTGAAAGATATAATAAAAAGTGACTCTACTCAATTTACACTGCAATATTGGTATGACTGAATATTTTTCATTCAGGTGACTGATAAAATCACTAAACTGTATTGCAGATAAATAAAGGAGGCTTCTGTCAAGAATAAACACCATTAATCATGAAGTCTCACCCTCTGAGTGGCTGTGCTATGCAACTGCACAAATGCACCATCACAAGTGGCATGTGACCCAGTGCCTCCTTTCTTCCCTCAGCTCCCTGGTGATGCTGTCTTCTTAGGAAACTTTCATGTTTTTCCACTGCCTTTACAACATTTGCAAGTCCTGTAATGCCTTTTCCATTTGAGTTTATGCACAACTGCAACCCCAATCTAAATTTCAGTGATGATACAGTCAGCTAAAAACTGATGCCGTGAGACACAGTGAACCAACGCAGACTGCGGCCGCAGCGCTGTAAATCCAGCATTCCAGTGAGAAGTCTGTATTGAAACAGGTGAGGATGAGATCTTTGTAATTCTAAAGCTGAAACAGGCAGGAAAATGTTCTCAGCTCTGCCAAGCCCTCTTCCTCTTTCTCCCCCAAACCACATTTTCCTAGTGGTTTTATTACCTAGATTTGCGATTTCCAAATAGGTGCCGAGTTTCTTTTTGAACCTAAAAATGCAAAATTCTCAGCACTGTGAACCTACCCGAGGAGAATCGATGGGTCACCTTCCAAAAAGCAACTTACATGCTAAACCTGGACATGCGCTGAAAGAAACTGTTACCCACCAAAACCACAGTCATACAAAACAAAACCCAGACAACTTAGGTAACCTTTTTGTAACCTGTTTTAGTGCAAGTGATGATTCAATAGTGGCCATGCTATTAAGTTGGAATGAAGCAGTGCCCTACACACTAATGAGGTTAAAAAATGTAGTTAGGTCTTCATGTTAAAGGCACTTAGCAAGCAGTTGCTTGGCAAAGACCAACTGTGTGTTGGAGCAGAGGACTAATCACACAGGCAGGAATCAAATCGACTGGAAGAATTAGGAGACTTGCGGCCCCGAGGAATGTAATTCATGCAGAAAAGCAGTTGTCAGAGGCAGGCCAGGGAACTGTGTGGGAAGAAAGCAAAATAAACAGCTCAACAAAGAAAACAAAGACGCTCAAATAGTGGCTTTTCTAATGCTTGAGTACACTAAAACTTCAGTGGGAGCACATGACAAAAAGCCCATCAAAGAAGACCTCTATACAAGCAATTCACTGCTGAATGGTGCACCGGTTCAAAAACACTCCCAAAATGCCTGAAGGTCTTTAAAAACTAACCTTGAAGTCGTTATGCATGACAGAGAAAGTGCACATACATACAGGTATGACTGGGAGAAGAAGAAAAACATCCAAATGGGACAAAACCACGAGAGTTTAAGTAGTTTCTACAATTACTTGTGAGTTCGCTCTCTTGCTATTCACAGATCAGAAGGGGATGCAGCCAGCATGCAAAGGGCTCCTGCCTATGTGCAGCAGTGCACTCAGTGGAAAAAAGGGCACTGCTAATTGGGATCTATTCCTGCAGCACCAGGACCAGATTACTGCATCCACCCAAGGGCATTACCCGACCAGAAAGAAAAGCTTGAGGCTGGTCCTGAATCTCAATAACACTCATGTGTATTCAGGGGAAGTTTTTCTTGTGACAGGTATGACTTGTGACAGTAAAATCAAACTTTACCGATACATGAATTTCGCAGGTACTATCTTCTCTCAAAAACCAGCACTTCCAATTAATGGGGTTTTACTCCCATAATTTAATGGGTTTATATTTTTGGAGAAAGAAGCTTTTGGCACTTTAAGTGCTAAAGTATCCCTCCTCATTTCATTCATTCGCTGATGGTCTTTCTAAGCTCTCCCTAGCTTTCACTGGAAAATGCCATGCTCACTATTATTTCAGCTGATTTCAGCTTCTCTTCTTTCCTTAACTCCTTCCTCCCACTAAGGCAGGAATTCCTCCTCCCGGCAGAGCAGCCTCAAATGAACATTCTCAACGCCTGTTCTGTGATGCCAAGACACACTCTTCTTCTAAATCCAAACCCAAAGCAAGACAAACCCCTCAGCTTTCATTTCCAGTGCCTACTCTAAGTCACACCCACAATACTACAAAACCAAGATTTGGGGGAAGAGGGAAAACTTTTCTAAATTCATAGGATAAAATAAAGCTTAACTGTTAAAAACTAAAGCAAGTTGGCAGAAACAGAAGACAAAATCCAGTGACTGAATGTCTCTCCTATTGTACTTTGCTAAATTTGTTTGTGAAGGGACTAAAATTCTCACTTTAAAGGACTACAATTCTGACAGAAACACTGATGTGAAGGTTCAGCATCAATCATTTCTGTTGGGGTATGGCTGGATTTGCTTCACATCTCTGTACTAACATTATCAGAAAGCCCCGATACAAGAATTAGTGACTATTACTCAAGACAGAGTAGCAGCTAGAATTTCTCACCTAACACTACTACTTGCAGCAGAAAAATATAAACTATATAGATGTACAGAAATTTCTGTATACAATTGTGTGCATATGTATTTTTGTATAAAATACACAACTATTTTCTGAAATGACACCCCACCTCCCCAAGACAAATCCATGATCTGGGAAAGAAAAGCCATTTTGCAGGTGAGCCACGGATCAGCACCAATATCCATAAGGGCAGGAGGATTCACAAGTACATGAAGCACAAGTCATACCTAAGATAATGCTGCTAAGTTTGGTGAGGGGAAGGAAGCTATTCTGCGAACAGTTACTTCTTCTTGTTTCTTCTGCCAGCATTGAAGGTCCAGATGTGAGAGCTGGCTGGGGTGCAACCAAATCAGAGAGGGAAAATGCTCAGTTCTCATGTGGAGCTAAGCCAGGCCACCTTCTTTATTTGACCTTGCAGGCACTGAAAGCCACTGTGGTGCTACTTTATCTGCTCTACAAATTGTTTCTCACAAATGGCGAATGTATAATGGATGGAACGCCACAGCCATCAGAAGAAACAAGAGATAAAGGCTTCACACTGTGATTCTTGCTCCATTTGTGCACAAAACTAGTTTAAAAAGTATTTATTGGGCAAAGCTGTAACTTCAAACAACCTTAAGAACTAGAAATGAGTGGGGACACCACTCTTAGTGTGACTGTAGGGGAAAACACGTGAAAACATGCACTAAGCATAAAGCGAATGAACGTTCCAGCTGCACACTTGTTTTTAGAGAAATAGTAAACTCTGTTTTTAAGTAACTCTTTGAGGTCAATGCACTATCTGTATGCTGCAAGCACTGTTAGTTCTCTCAAAAGAGTAGGTCGCTAGGTATGTAGATGAAAACCCCAAGAGGAATAAACTGTCCAACTCGGGACACAACTGCACCACCAGGACAACTTACATACACATTTAATCACGGAGTAACAGGTTGGAAGGGACCTCAAAGATCCTCTGGTCCAACCTTTCTAGGAAAAGCATGACCTAGAATAGACGTCCCAGTGTCCTGTCCAGCCAAATCTTAAAAGCATCCAACTTTGGCTCCTCAGTGCTTCTGCAATTCAGTCTAATCACAAGAGTAGGAACACAGTCCCCAGAAAAGGTGCCAGCATGGAAGTCTGACATCTGAGGAATGCTTACAGCAAACCAAGAGAGAGGCAGCTCTGAAAGCTTTCTTGGTACTGTCCTGATGATGTACGCTGACAGTGGTCCTCCAGGGTGAAGCAGAGAACACCTGATTGCCCCTGGTCGTGCAGCTCCTGCCCTCCCTGCTGAATCTGTCTACAATGTAGTTAAATGGGGCTATTTGTGTTGGTGGCCTCTATAAATTGGACTAGACTATCAATCTTTTCTTCCACAGGCCAGTGGAAAAGGCATGATAAATCTAAGCTGACTTTCAACAGCAGATACAGAAAGATGTGTATCTTTAAAGAGATAGCCGCTTAAATCTGATATGTTTAGAAATTCTCCCTCATGCCAAATACTCCCTAATTTTCTGCTGATCCTTAACACCCATGGTCACAGCACCTCATAAATAATGCTTTCAGGAGGATGATAGCTCTGTTCCATCAGAAGCTTTGTATTCCTGGCTCATGGGCTTCAGGATGCTTTGCCTCTGTGTGTAACCTCTGTGGGGTCTCTAGAACATTACCCTATAAAGTTGACTATAAATGCAGTTCTAATCTACTGTAGGTTCAGACCTACACATTCAGTGCTGGAAGAAACAAAGCCTGGTCATTCACAACAACTTCACATGGCCCAGCTTCAATGAAAAGCTGCTTCTAAAGTAAGGTCCCAAGTCCTTCCTCGGTCACATAATTCATCCTAAGAGCAACAATCAAACAGCGCATCATTTTTCTTTACATTGTTTCCTCTCCTAATCGATAACATCAGTCACAAATGTTGGCCCAGCCTACCCTGAGGCACACAGATAAAACACCCGTTGAACACATTCCTTTGGGTGGAATTAGGGTCTTTTTTTTTCCTAGCATCATATAATAAAGAATACCCAAGGGGCTGCTGGTTAGGACCAGCATCAACATCTCAGAAGCACAGCTGACACCAGCTCAAGACCCTGCTTTTTTGTTACAATAAGCAAACAAATACAGACATATATATAATACAGTGGGTTGAGTTAGGGGTGACAAAAAGGGAAACAAGGCGTTATTTCACTTCTGGGTTTTCTTCCTTTGGGGAAAAAGGTCTGAACTAAATTCAATCCATACTCTAAGATTACAGGACATGATGCTTCTCTTTGGGGGAGGAGAGTCTCTCACATGACTGTGTGAAAGTATGATGAAGATGCTCTGTGCTCCTACACTGCAGATGTAGTCATCACTCGTATTTCTTCCAGTTTATACCTACTCTCACTTTAGGGACCTCCAATTCACAACACAGAAATCTCACCAGTACACTTTAAAAAAAAAAGGAAAAAAAAAAAAAATAAAAAGAAGGCCAAGACTGTAACATTTCAGTTCTCTTTGAAGCAAGATTTAACATGAGTGGAAGAATTGTACTGAAAAAAAAAGGAGTCTGTCACAGTCCAGTACCTCACAGGCCACTGCAACAAGTTTGACAGCGGCCTCTATAGAGTTGGCTTGCTTCTGGTTCACTGCACGTGAATACCACAGTCAATATCTGCTCACTCAACTAATACTGCTGACTACAGCACAAAGAACACAGGAATTTTGTCCAAGAAACCACAGGCTCAGAGGCTCTGAATGTGCACTATATTTAGAGCCTGCATTCTTTGCAGCTGATAACAGAACGAGATAAAAAGAAATTTCAAGCAGCAGAACTCTAGCATTGCAGCTATCCTACGTATTTTGGGGTAGATGTTATATTAAGGTAATGATCCATACGTTCTCAATGATTTTGCCCATGAATACTTTTCCTACTTGTTTTGTTCACATCTTCCCCTCTAATTTTCCATCCTTCTCACACTGTGTAGCTCCTTCCATTAGTTTTAACTGTAAAGATCTAGAATTACTCAGTCCGTGACAAATGCAAGCAAAGACAGTCACCCTATTATGTAAAGAGGATGCATGTACACACAAATATGCACGCTTGGATGCACATCCGCGCACAAGCAGCGTCCTGAAAGCTTGAAGTCATGCCTAGTTATTCCTCAGCCTACAGAAATGTGTATGTGCAACATGGTGTCCCAAGGCATGACTTTGCTGGCCATTCATTATGCCTCTATCATCTCTTAATGCTGGTGTGAAAGCCCACCTTAAGGAACCGCTTCTGGCAGCTGAGAATTGGTCTAAGCACCACTAACTGCCCAGATGGGGTACACCAGCTAAGTGGCAGTGCTGTCGAATGCTGACAGATACCCCACTGCTGATAAACCTAGAACTCTGCCACAACATAACCCATACAAACTTCCTCAAGAATCCCTTTCACTGGATTGGGCCCCACAAGACACACCTGTGCCCCTCTGCCTCCTAAGCAGGGCTCAAGAAACCAGTTCCCTTTAGACCAGCAGACAACCAACTGCTCCTGAGGACCACTGAGAGCTTTCTCCTCTTTTTCCTCCCTCCACATCACACCGGAAAGTTGTCCCATGAGTTGCTGCTCGTACCAAGAGACCATATCGTGAGACGTGCTGAGCCAGCAGCTGGTGGAAGCATGCCTTTCTCATTAAGGCTGGGGGGCTGCTGCCTCTCAAGAGCTCTTCTCAACATAAAAAAAGAGAGGAAAAATTAGGGGAAGTTTCCACCCAAGGGTTTTTAACAAACCCAACCACTGCATTTCGCAAACTTTTCCTTCTGCATTAAAAATCTCAACGAATTTTTCCCCTTACTTCAATTTGCTGTAACTTCCTCAGCCATCCCGAAATCAAGCTGGCTGTCGGAGAAGAACAAAGAGCCTCTGTTAACGCAATATTTATCTGCTGCTATTGTTTCCCCTTTATAAATCTGTAGTTCCTTGGCATTACAATTAGCTACTCCAGAGAAAATGATTATGTCACAAAGTATTATCCGCCACAGAAACAGATGAACGATGTGAACCAAATGTAATCTGGTGAGCTTAGAGGCAAGTCTGTTGACTTTCATATAAATGTGCTTGCTAAATAAAAACGGGCATGATTTTTAGCAGTGAATCCTTATTTGATCTAGAATTTATTTGCCAGCAGAAATGAGCTTTTAAATAAGATACTCTTTTCTCAGTATTGCTAGTAAGGAGAGAACAAATCTGTGAGAAATATAGGGCAACCGAATTGAGCATGCAGAAATTTCAGACTTCAGCTTACCCAAACAAATCAGTGTAACTAAACTCATGTAAAACAGTTGCACTGAAACATGGCTATTTTAATTAACATTTTTACCTGCTTTTTTTTCCCTTTTACATACCTCAAAAAATCGAAGAGATTCACTTAATTCCCCCCTCCCCTGCAGTTCAATATATGCCACCAATAATTTGCTTTCTGAAGTTTTCCCAGTTTCAGACAGGTTTAAAAGCAGTCTGTTTCTGAAGCTACTCTGCAAGCTGCTTGCAAAGGAGAATTTATGATCTGCAAGTCGCAAGGTAAATATTACTAAGCAAGTACCAACAGCTAAACAAAACACTGATTCACTATTTTTAATGATGCGATGCTATATAGTGAGTGAGAGATCACAGTTCTGGTCTAGACTCAGGCTTCCTATTCCCTGCTCTGTAAAAGGCCTGGCACTGAATGAAAACCATCTGCTGAAGTTTATGTGCAGGCATCTGGCCCTGCTATTTTACTTCTGTGAATTACCATTGCCGCGCTGCTCTGTCACTAAGAAAGGAAGGATACATGTTGCTTGCAGAGCCTACAACACGCATATCCATGGCATATAACAAACTCTGAATAACCTTAACAAGTCACCAGATCGTGCTGCTCCCTCCTCAGACTCGCTATAAAAATCCTCCAAGCTATTAGCAGCTGCTTATTCTGGATGCTGCACTTCACTTCCAAGGACAGGTTTCTTGGGGTACTTCCCACTTAATACAAGATTTCTCCCTGCTTACCTAAAAGGCTTTCACGGATGGTTCTGGAAAGCTGCAGCTAGTCATCTTTTCATGTCCCAGTCTTCTTCAATGGCTCCTGGCTAAACCATTAAACCCATTCCAAGTCTTAAAGTAATTAAAGCCAATTCAAGGAGTGATGTTTTTCACACCGGGTGGGGCTCTCCTTCCCACTGCGGAAGGATCAATCAATGCTCTGACAAGCCGATGGACTCCTTGCCAAGTCTCCAACTCAGAGGTACACTGAGGTAAAGCAGCAGGTAAAAGATTTAGAAGGTTTAAAAAATTCTGAGAAGAAATGAGAGCTTAGGAACAAAAGTACTCTAAGTATCAGTGACGGGGCAGGGAAAACCTAAATGTCCTATTGAACGCAAGGCAAGCAGTTTCTCTCATTATCAAGGATATTTTGCGGAGCCAAAGCTTTAATCTTCTGGCATTTGGACATGCCCCATTGTACTACATGGTCCAAAATCAGAGGCTGATGAAAGCTGAGAGTCTGGACCTGACTTTCCCTTCCTTTTCACCCCTGTGTAACTGATGTCTCCATAAATCAGGTATGAAATAACATATCTAAGAATCAGACTCTCTTTTTATCAAGTTGAAGCCAACTGCAAGCAGAACACATGCTTTGCTTTAGTACCAGTGCATTCACACAGTCCAAAATATCTGTTCAAGGTTTCCATGTTAGGCACATGCACAATTATCTGCACATGCATCATTTCAAGATGTAAGACTGCCAAACTCGGATGCCTCTACCCTCAATCAGCAGTTAGAAAAATGGAGCTTGGAGTAGCTTCCTAGGATCAACAATAAAAGACAGCAGCTTTACCTTGCACTCCCTCTGGCCGTAAGCATATGGGCAGCATCAGCGCACCTTCTCTTAGATCTACCTGCTCACGCTCCATTACCCCCAGTCCAGAGGTAACATAAAATGGGATGGCAACAGAAAGAGAAATGGAGACTAAAAGGATGAATGTTTCGGAACATTCATGGTGTAGCTTCTCATTCTACTAGTTGACATGTGTTAACTGCTTGGAGACATACACAGGCCACCACGCTGGAGCCATTCCTGACACTGCCACCAGCCACCTCTGCAGGAGCATGCATCCTTCACAGACTCATTACTGGCGACTGGAAATACCAGGTTATATAGCCTCCAAAGGCTGACCGACCTCACTGTGAAACGAAGTAGATTGGGAGCAACCTATTAACACAACTCAGTAAAGGTGTGGAAGGAATGAAGGAATGTCCACAAATGGTAGCTTCCTAAGTAGTCACAGTTAAATGCACCAACTGGGGAAGGCAGCCCACTCTACTGGATGATCAGCAAATGTCAAGGATCAAAACAGTTTAGCTTCAGTTTCTCCTTTAGGAGCTTACTTTAGAAATCAATTTTGAAAATTAAGGAAGAGCTAGACAAAAACAACAACAAAGAAGAACAAAGCAAGAAGTGGGATTAGTAAAGCCATGCTTTTGGAATGTTTTAATTGTATGATGTTTAACAAGTAATTTAACTTGCTAGTTCAATCAAAAGTAGCAATAATTAATCCTAGTTTACTGGGGTTTTTCTTTAAGCTTCATGCCTTAAATGTCTTAAATTCATGCCTTGAATTTGGAAAAGAAAATAATAAAGCAGGAATACACAAGCTCCAGCTCCAATTACACTGTTCATATGTTGCCACCAAAGAACAACTTCAGTCTCATACATCTTCCCTGAAGTATAAACCGAAGATGTGCTGTAGAAATTCAAGGATAACTACACAGTCCTAACAAACAGGTTTTGGTAACACAAAGTGACACATTTCAGTACATATTCATAAGGGTTGGGGGTTATTATTGGGCTGTAATTGCAGTTGTTCTAACACCTAATAAGCCATGGCTGGAAAAACAAAGGCAGGTTAATTTGTGATTTCCTCTACTCATTCAGAGGCAAATTAAGTGTCAAACAGCTAATACAGAACATATTTCATTTTATGAGATTTTAATTTAATTCTGCACCATATCGTTGATGCCTTAATGTAGGGTGGTTTATCTAAGAGGAAGAGCAATTTATAAACCTCTTTCAATTGAAATCTTTAATGATAGGATACGATAGCATAATTACAGCAATGCCTGCTAGTCCTACTATATACATAAGGATCTGTCAGCAATTCCATCATAAACATAAACCCTTTTTTTAGGGGTTTATAGCTCAAATTACGAAACTTAGCTCCAGGCTGAAATTTGGGATACAACAGTCCTACCCATCAGCATTTAAACTACAGGAAATATATATGGAAATACATATACCTCTTTCGAGCTGCAAGTATGTAAGAGCCCTGTAACACCTGAAAAATTCCTCCTTTCCCTTTTCTTTTTCACTTGGCCATTGTTCAAGGTTATGTGCACACATTGTAGGTATCACGCGGACAAGGCCCGTTCCATGCTTTTTCTGCACTTGTATTATACCTAAACTAATTCCACGAAGGCTTGACAGGTTCTGGAACACATTTCTAAGAGCTTGGATAACTGGAATGATGTCATTTTCTTCCCCCTTTTTTTTTAAATTTATATTCCACACACACACATTTGAGAGCATTACGAAGCTGAGGAGAAAACCACCGTACAATGAAATCATTGATAAAGCTGCGGGTAAACATTTGTATGCCGAGTGGTGTTCTTGCTATTTTATCTCACAATTCTCAACTAGCTTCCCATACCCAGTTCTTATTCCTTCTTGGATGTTTGTTAGGACAGCAGTTCAAGTAATGGCTCCAAATGATCCCAAATCTAACGCTCCTAAGTCATCCCCATACCATGCTCTGTAAAACATGAATAACTGCTGGGTGTTTACCTCATACATACACTGAAACATAACCCTGGGAAGTGCACAAACGTAACAAAACCAACATCTCCAAAGAAGCTGTTGGAGTCAGTGATCGGCTCCTCATTCCAATGGCGATGCAAACCAAATGAGCAGAAGAATCGACAGAAGTTAATGGAAAATTTAACGGCTGGTATCAAGGAAATTTTGACTTTAAAGCTTGGGCTGATATCAGAGCGTATTTTAAAGCAGTTGCCTGCAGTCATATCCCATCACACCAAGATCTCCTCACCTCTAACAAGCCTCTGCAGGGCCCAGCTGAATCACGGCTGCCCCAGGGGGTATGGCGGGGAGCATGGCGTACAGTGCGCAGCACGTTTCCATAGAAGGGGCATTGATTTTGGCATCAGAGGGGAGTACCACTGAACACCAAGTGAGGCATTTTCAGCACCTTTTGTGCCTCTCAGAAATTCTGGCACTTTTAGCAGCGTAGGCTGCTAGTCTCAATTTCCCATAAAACAACAGAACAGTTTGGGTTGGAAGGGACCTTCAAAGGTCATCTTGTCCAACCCTCCTGCAATGTCACCTTCAACTAGATCAGGTTGCTCAGAACCACATCCAGCCTGGTCCTGAACATTTCCACCATCTCTCTGGGCAACCTGTGCCAGTGTTTTACCACCCCCACTATAAAGAACGTTTTCCTCACATCCAGCCTGAATATCCCCTCTTTTAGTTTAAACCCATCACCCCTTGTCCTAGCACAACAAGCCCTGCTAAAATGTCTTTCCCCATTCTTACAGGCCCCTTTTAAGAACACAATGGCCACAATAAGGTCTCACCAGAGACTTCTCCAGGCTGAACAAGCCCAACTCTCTCAGCCTTTCTTCATAGGAGAAGGGATCCAGCACCCTGAGCAATTTTGTGGCCCTCCTCTGGACCCTCTGAAAAGGTCCATGCCTTTCCTGTGCTGAGGACTTCAGAGCTGGACACAGGACTGAAGGTGGGGTCTCACCAGAGCAGAGCAGAGGGGTAGAATACTCTCCCCTGACCTGCTGGTCACGCTCCTTTGGATGCATCCCAAGATAGGATTCCCTACTGTCACCCGAAGTGGGGAACAGTGATCTACCCACCCAAAAGCCTTGCCTGCGGGCACAGGGTGCCATGGCATAGGCTGGGGTCATGGGGCTCAGGCTTCAGAGAGGGCTCAAGCACAGCCAAGTCGGGTCCCACATGGCACAGGATCCAGAAGCCTCCATGAGGACTCACAGGCAGTGCCCAGGTTTTGGGGGACAGTCCTTCTCTGATGTAGGTTAAAACACCTCCTGGGGCATCCTACCCCATCTGCCTCACACCAAAGACAAAAACAAATTCCTCACTAACTTCAGAAGGAGCAAGATCACCCCCTCCAGCTCCCCAAAACATCCAGCAGAACATTCACTGCACCATAAAATCTAGGATGGCCATATGCTGACTGTCTGAGCCTGCCACCTTCAGCTTACAACTGCTTTTAGCAGCAAATTTAAGCATGGATTTGAATATGTTTTATGATGTGGTTGACTGCGATGTAAATAGCGATGCATCAGAAGAACTCTTGAGGAATAAATCACAAGTTTCTGTACTCTCTATAAATACCCACTTTTCCTCTAATGCCTGAGAAGACTGCAACACAGATTGATTACTTACCTCAAGGCAAATCTGCTCTGAAATTACAATGCAGTAATAGAAGACTGACCCAAAAAAACTGTGAGTAAAATATTGTGTGTGTACTTGGGCATGTAGTTAGGATTGTTAATATCAATTAATTCTGCTCACAGAGGAGGACTTGTTTTAAAACAACTTCATTTTTCTTCTGCATATATGTAATTACACAGCTGTAACTAATAGCCATAGCACAGCAATCTGCCATCTAAACAACTAGCATTATTCTTCAAAGTATTACTCGTGCTTTTCTTCTTGTATTTTCTCAGTATGAGGGGTGATTAGCAGATATGATTAAATGTATGTATCAAGCCTTTTAGCAAAGTACCAAACCCCGCTTTTCGGCTCCATTTTTAACCGTATGTAGCAGTTTCCCGGACATAACTGTTTTATTCTGCAATGCTGATATCTGTCTCCCCACAAAGAATAAGATAATATTTATTTCTACAGGATTTCACCACTACCACCCTTTTCTAATGCACGTTATCACTGGTATTCATTTCTTTTATCTTTGTGTAAACCATGTGCTCTATCACATTTGCCATTTTGTTTGGGTGACAATCCCATCAATCAACCGATTGCCTGTGTGTGCACACAACAGGGACTAGGAAAATTTACCAAAAATTTCATTATGCTTCATAGCAGTCACTGGGAAAACAAAATCGTTGGCATGAGAGGGAATTTTAGCCGTGAAGAATCCCAAGCCTAATACAGACAAAAATACACGTTTTGTCTGGCTGTACCTCACAGGGTTCAGCACTTTCTGATTTAGTATTTATAGAACAACAGCACACAGAATAAATGTCACCAAAACACAAAGGTAACACTTGCCAGACACCTATTATATCAGGAATTCCTCAGGAATCCAGCCTGGATTTTGCTTCATGAACAGATAACTTCAATGCTTTCCAGAAGTAAATCTTGCCCTCCAGCAAGGCTGGCAAAGCACTCAAGGGGAATTGCTCTGAGCACCGCAAAGGTTCATATACTTGCCCGTTCTTCTAGGGTGAAGCAAAGGGAACCATTGAATACTCACACATGCAGAGGAGGAATGGGAGATGGTTCGTAATGGTAGCGCCCCTCATGATGTCTCGCATCAATAGGTACAGGAGGGTGGAATGCTGGGAAGAGGTGAGGCGGATCTGAAAAAACAAGCAAGGTTCCCAGGTCTGAGTATCTCCAACAACTCTTTAAAAACAACATTCATAAGGACTAAACAGGCATTGAAAAACATGTGTCAGCAGTGCCATGGCTGCCGGGTCGCGTTCTCCTTCCCTGCTGCAGTCAGTCAGGTCTGTCCAAGAGGACAGTCTGGCCCACAGTGTTTGCATGAATACGTACTTACTAATTTCAATATTCTCTCTTTACAGCTTAAATGGAAAGGGACATAAAGAAGTCTTCAATAAATAATTATGTGCCCATATGTGAAGTGTCAGATCAAAAGGACCATAAAGCCTTTCAAAAGCATTCCTGATTTATTTATTTTTTATTAAAACAAGAAAAAAAGAAATCGTCCCAGGACGAAAAGCCTAAGCAGAGAATACAATACAACAAAAACCCTTTATGTCCTCAGAGGTGTACACACAGTCCTGCAACAGAAAAAACTGAAGCGGCATAATGAGGTATTACTATCTGGAGTAAATCAGACAAGGGAGTTAAAAGGAAAGGCAGTTGGGAAAGGCCTTACTGGAGATGCTTAACTGTGTCACACTGATGGCTGCATCCAGAGGAACGTGCCTGAGGACAGGAGGACTCATTTCACACACCATTCTTAATGGGAAAGGTGCTTTCTTTATCCCCATCCTGCAGTAAGCTCCCCTGCCCCATCTCCTCCAAGGCTTCCACAGGACAGTGGGTTTGCAGCTGCCAGGGCTCCTGTTCCCTGCTGTTCTGGGAAAGCCTCAGTAATGAGGCTGACAAAAGGGGGAACGTGCCCCTGCTGCCCCACAGGCTCTGCCCCACCACTTCTGCAGTGGGATTGCCTCCCGGCTTTGGAGGACACAAGGCACATGGACCAGAGCTCTACCTATCAGCACGCTGGTGCTACTTGTGTGCCCAAAAGAGGTTAGTGTCTGTTTAGCTGCTCAAAACAAAAGCGATGCTGAGCATCTCCAGTGGCATAAACCAAACTGATCCTGCCCAATTATTACCCGATTGCCACTTTGGATGAAGCCATGT
Source organism: Pezoporus wallicus (assembly GCF_028554395.1). Taxonomy (NCBI): domain Eukaryota; kingdom Metazoa; phylum Chordata; class Aves; order Psittaciformes; family Psittacidae; genus Pezoporus; species Pezoporus wallicus. Next base: position 10,218,428 of record NW_026642649.1, on the reverse strand, counting down.
GTTCATCCCACACCAAATATTTAGGCATACAGATATTAGGTCATGTCACGGATATATTAAAATGCTTCTAGAAAGAAAGCTTTAGTTATGCCCTACCAGTAAAACCAAGCCTATTTTGGGTTTTGCCTGCTGAATCCTGATGTTATCTTCTCCTTGTATTTCCTGCCTTTTCTACTCAGCAAAAATGCTATCCTCCTTTTAGATTATCTGTGAAAGCAGTTCCCTCATGCCAGCTAGAGATGGTTAAATACAAAAGCATTTTTCCTCTTGGTGTTCGCCAAAAGTTGAGTTGGTTGTTTTGAAGTGGGAGAAAGAACAAGAGGAACAAACCTCATGGTCCTGAGGGAGTAAATGGAGGAGATGAAGGGGAAATTGTGTAAATTTTGAGGAAAAATTCCCACTATTTCAGGAAAACCTGGGAACATTTGACACAGCCTGTTCAGCGGTATGGCTGGATTTTGTGAAACATCACCAGCATGTGATCAGCCACAGCACATTTCTGCCACTTACTGACTCAGGGGTTAAGGCTCCGTCAATGAAAAAGAACTGTGGCTTACTGCTAACTTACAATAGCTTTAACTCTGGTTCTGCTGCACCAACTGGACCTTGGCATGCAATCTACAGCAAGCTTCTCTAAAAGAAAAGGTGGGTCACAGATGACCAGGTACCCCTGTGAACACACCGTCATCACCAGAGCAGAAGATGCTTGCTTCTACCTTCTGAGACACATTTCTCACAAGCCACCAAGGTGCAGAAGGGGGAAAAGGGGCATGAGAAGTGTGTTTTAGCACACCCCTCCCACCTGCCCTGTTCCATGCTTCACTGGTATAATGAGACTGCATATTCTGTCACCTCTGAGCATGTCAGACAGTACAGGCTCCAGCCGGTCAAGGCAAGCAATCCCACTGGGGATGCCAAACCTCCTCAAAGGCCCACCCTCACCCCCAGCCTGAGCACCTATCCATTAAAAACAGTCCCAATATATATGCAGCAAAACACCATTTAGCCCTCCTGAATGTGATTATCTACCTTTCCCTACCTGGGAAATAGAAAACGAGTATTAAAAGGCCCAAAAGGGTATTCCTCTTTGCAGGGCCTATGCAACACAGAGCACCAAAAAGCAGTATTTAACACATGGGATATAAATCTTGAAGAACACCTTTTGGAGTCCTCCCACATTAGGCTCCTTTGTGTATCTTGGTTGCATCTTGTTTTCAGTTTCCATCTGGGAAACAGCCATACTCCATCACAGCACAGGGAGCTGTCTCTGTCAGCCCTGCACCGACCAGAGCCAAGCTGCATATCAAAACCCAACATAATTATCCATCTCACAGTTTATTATTTACACATGAGCAATACAGCTGGTGAACATCATAACTCAAGTGTATGTGTAATAAGTTACCACACTGTAGCCATCTCCTGTTGCAACCCTTAAGAAAAACCACATGATGACTTTTCCAAAGTCAGGCTAAAACTGCTGAAGCAGAATAAAGTGCCACTAAACCTGGCTACCTCCTATTTATCATATAATTTCCTGACTGATGGTTCCACAAACCAGCTGCTAAGTGCTGTGTACTCCACTGTCAGCAGACTAACATGCCAAATGGGAGACAGGGAGAATAATGTGCACAACTAGTGGGAGTCAATTTTACAGAGGGAATTCAAATTCTGCTGCGTTTGGGTCAGCCCTCAACACAGAGGCAGTAAATTCTACGTGCTTGGGGGTCCAAAACCACTCCACTCAGAAAAACATTGAGTATTTATATGGAAAGACTCTTAGATCAACCAGAGATGTGCCAAAGCAGCCATCAGCCAGGGCTTCACTTGAAACTCCATAAAAATGTAATCACTTGACATGTATTTATATGGAAATACACAGTAAAAAGTTTGCAAAGCAGTAATTCAGGCTGTAGCTAGTTTCACATTGCTTGTTCATATCCCACCCAGTAACTATTTCATTGAAGGCACCATCAGGATATTACAGTTACATTCTGCCACTATTATTTATGCTGTAGCAGAGTAAAGAATGAGAGAGTGCTCACAGGACAGAATTGAATCTGGACCTACCTGACTCCCGGCTGTGAGAGATGCTCTGTCTATCTAGAAAACCAGGGGGCAAATTAGTGTCAAAGACAGGATACTATAATGACATCTTAGGGTTTCTCATTCAAAGTGGAAAGACAAAACTCTCATCCTTAGCAAAGAGGAACTCCATTCACCAAAATGGATCGACAAACTAGCTTCCTATACTGCTAGGAAAGCTATTTACCACCATTTCTAACTTCTTAAAACTTCTGGCTTAGTTGCAAATCACCACAGCGTATGCCAGGCAGTTTTCTTACAGACATTCAAAGGAAACCATTACTTTCTGGACCAATCCTTCAACTACATCCTTGCAGAGACTCCCTGACCTAAGTACAGGAGTCAAGGCAGACAGATGCTGTTTATGTATTTGGAGCCCTCAGTTCCAATTCAGCAGTAGTATCTGGTTCTTTGCTTGAACGGCACTACTTTCAAGAACTTGTAAGGATAAGCCAAGGCACTGGAACTTAAAACACATTCTGCGTGCACTGCTGAACTCAGTAGATTGTGCTGCCTTCTGCATTCTCTGCTGCCTACTACTGTAAGCTTCTTTTGGATGCTCTCCTGTCTCCTGCATAGCTAACAGGGTCACCTCAAAACAAAATGGGAGATGCAACTGCCTGAAATGCTACAAACTCATCAGTTTTAGCACTGTCAGATTTTCTGGGAAATATGTCAATTTATGCTGACTTTTTGTTGTGCTAAATGTGCCTTTTTATTTCTTCTTCACGAATCTTTCTTGCCTTCTTAAAGAAAGTGAATAGGATCATCTGTCTCAAATTACAATCATTCCCATACAGGAAGAAAGAAGAGATCTACCCTTGTTCCCTGAAAGTCAGCAGCCTAGGGCTCTACTGCAGCATCAAGGGAAAGAAACAGAGAAGTGACAGGTATGGTCCTTGCTGCTGAACAGCAAACCTGAAGTCTGATGAGATGCAGCAGGCAGAAGCGATTCACTGCATGACTTGGTGGAAAGGTAGATGCCAGCTGCCTCAGTGGTGCTGTGCAACAGGTGGAGACAACAACAAAAGAGGCTGGGCTGCTCCAAAGCTCACTGAAGTTACGGATAACTTTTCTGTAGTCTCTCAAATAAGCCTTACTCAGTTAGGGTAAGTCAAATCACTTAGGGGACCCCTACATTTAGAAAGTTCACCTGTGGAGATAAGGCTAGGAAAACACTCTGCCCTCAGCTAACCCACTTGCTCCAGCTCCCTGTGATCCCTGCCAAACCCCTGAGGGAGATGGCTGCTGAAATGACAGGCTGCATTTCTCAGCCGTCAAGAAAACATCTGCTACCACTGAAAATGCCTGCATTGACTTGAATGCACCTGGTGTGGCCCCGATGCCTGCATCTCTGTCCTGAGAGCAGGGCAGGCAAACACAGGGCTCAAGCCCAACACGGGAAGCCCTCATCAGGTTTGTCCTCAGGACGATCATCTTACCAAACTAAATGCCATAACTGAGCCAAGAGCAAAACTCTATCTCAGCTGCTACCTCATCTGAGGTGAAATCTCCTTCCCGCCTAAATTCATTGTGGTCTTGATGCTGAACTCGGTGGTACCAAGCTTTCACACCAGATGTAACAATATCAGGCACAATACAGCCTCCTGCTAATGTCTTTTCAATACACAGAACAGTTTTGAAGCGTTTGCCAGCAAACTTCTACACTTCCTTCGGTTCGTAAGCTGATCACCAGATGGGAATTTTCTAATACTCAGGTCTGCAGAGTCCCTAAGGGCACCACTGTTTCTTCACATACATTTGCTTCAATCGATCTGAACTTAATGGTATTGCAAGGTTTTATGGCAAGAACTAGGCTCCTTTTTGCCAAGCAAAGATCTTATTTTGGATTTCTCTTTAATTGCAGCATACATTATGGCTCACTAACAGCACATGTTGTGTTTGGGGGGGGGGGGGGGGGGGGGTTAGCTCTCTTTCAAAAATGGGTGAGTTTTGTTCTCTATGTACGCTCATACAGAGGCTTTAATCAGGAAGAAAAATGACTGAGCCCCAGCCACACATGAATGCATGCACTTAACTTTGTGTGCTTTGAAGAGTCTCCCTATGGTGGCTGGGGTTTTGCTGCTTCAGCGTGGCTGGCTGCCATCTGAAGCACTGCTTATTTGTAAGCTGATCATCCACTGATGTGCTACAGCCAGTTCTTAGGAGGCTTTTTGTGTTTGTGTGTGTCCCCATGCGTCCTTGCATGCACACGCACGCTTGCAGTGTGGCAACCATCGTGTTGACATGGATGTGACTACTCACCACCTGACTTCACAGACGAGGAGATTTTAAGTAGGAAAAAGAAAAAGCCATGTAAAAATGGGGGGAAAAAAGCGGGGGAGGGGGGAATAAATGGATAAAGCCAAGAAATGGGACAGAGGGAGAGAGAGAAAAAGGATTTTTAATTGCCAAGCCCTCTCTGTTTCAGTAACACTAATGTTGAATGCTATAACATACAGTAGATATAACACTTTAAGATAAAAACACAGTCTTCAATCAGATAACATCCCTTCCATGTGTCTGTGTGTGTTAACGATGATCAGACTTCCCCTCCCCACCCTTTGCTTGTGCTTGCACACAGCCTACACACTAATCTTAGAAGTGAACCACAGGAGTTCCAGGCCAAAACCTCACAAAGTAGAGCACAGATCCAGCTCTGTGCTTCTTGTTATGGCTGAAAAATAATCTGTACCTTTGTAAAACCAAAAATGGAGATTTAGATCCCTGCCATCCATTTTATCACTTTTCAGTTTGTAAACTTAAACACCTTGTGGGAACATGTTTTATTGTTTTTAGTAGTTCCACAACAACCATTGTGCCAAACACACGAAGGAGGAGCAGTTATCGGTGTGCTGGAACAAAAGTGGCTGGAAATGATTTCACCAGCTGGCACTGAGAGATCCTTAATATGCCAAATTTGCTGCAGGTATTGGCTAAATAACTGCTGGATTGATTTTAGTTTGAACGCTCTATTATTCCTCCCAGTCACTGCACCTCTCCTGTCTGAGGAGCAGGACTGCCTTCTGGAATACTAACTCTACTTCCACAAACCCATTCAACTGACTCCAGGGCTCTCTGCTGTTTACCCATCCAAAAAAGAGAAACAAAAAAGCTGTAAGAGACAGACTCGCAAGGTAATAAATATATTTATTGCATGTACAAAATACCTTGGAGTCTCAGAATCTTTTAAGAACATCATTTGTGATTCATCACAGCCCAGTGACTTAAAAATGACTGTTTCCACTGTGATGGACTCACTGGTAAGCGAAGAAAGGACTCCTCGTGCAGTCACGAGCCTGCCCGATGAGCGGGGTGGGCACAGCACTGCCACCCCACGTTCCGCCCAGGATGCAGGCTTTTAGAGCAGGAAAGCCAAGGCACTCCAACAGCACAGTCTGCGCAAGAACAAACAGGAAATTGCTGGAAATGCACCAGGAATATCCCACACCTCAGTAGCTTCTCCAGCCAAACAACACTGACTGCTTCACCCAATAAGCAACCTTAGAAAACCCTCATGAACATGAGCAATGGTTGCATACAGCCAGCTCACCAGCCCATTCTTTCAGAAGACAATGACAAGACACCTTAACCTCATCCCAATGTTACTTGGAGGGAAAATTGCTTCCTCTGCCATGGCTGGCTCTTAGTTTGGCACAGCTCCTCTTTTTTATAACCTCTGGATCCCATGCAGCATTTCTTAACAAACTGAATAATGTGGTCTCTGCAAGAAAATGACAAATTGTCCTCTGCCAGGAAGCTGACAAAAGAAATCCCTCCCCCCACTACCTCCAATGGGCTCTGCAGTGAAAAACTAATTCAGCTTCTGCCTTGAAACACACTTGCTGTTGCTGTTTTGCTGCTGCTCCCCCTAACTTCTCATGCCACCGCACATCAGTGCATCCTCCACTGCTTAAAAAATCCTCCCCTCCAGGAATTACAGAAAACAAAACAAGCATCCATGTATAACGCTTAACAGCCCCAGAGAAGTGGTTTCAACCAGCTGCTCTGGAATGCTTCCGGACTTGATCTTAAAGATCTTTTCCTACCTATTCTATGATTCTAACTTTGATTACACATGTGTGTGAGGGATCAAGGCCAGGTTGGACGGGGCTTGGAGCAACCTAATCTAGTGGAAGGTGTCCCTGCCTGTGGCAGGGGGTTGGAACTGGATAAGTTTTAAGATCCCTTCCTACCCTAAATGTTCTATGATCACATCCACAACATCTCCTCCTCTATGAGCAGCAACTAACTGGATCATAACCACAACATATACACAACTTATCTAAACCTATGTACATGCGCACACCCATTGCTGTAACACACAGCTAATTGCAGGGGCTGGAGGTGAGCTACAAAGTAGAAATTAATGAAATGAAAAAATATACAAGAAAAAAAATGATCCATGCTGGAGAGAACTAAAGGAAAAATCTCACAGCAAAACTCTCTGCTCCAAACCACTCCTAAGCAGAAGTTTAAGGTGGGTTTCCTAACTAGTGGGAACAAGGAGCTGACACACAACAGACTGCTTATTCCCTATGGCTCAGCAGAAGCATTTAAAAGCTCTGCTATCAGCTTCGTGCATTAACTCAGCAACGACAAATACCTTTCAAGTGCAAACATAAGTTTGGCTAAGGAGAGGTAGCAAAGCTAGAAACTAGAAAAAAAAAAACCCAAAAACCTAGAAATATCCTTCTATTGATGCTGATTTGATGTGGGAACAAATAAAGACCAATCAATGAGCTTTGGTGATATTCTTATCAGCACTGTGAGTTAGTCTGCAAATGTTATTTAAGGGATGCTTTGGAGACTTGTGTACTCTTCTGTGTATCAGACTCATGTTTAAAAGCTATCTGAAAGGCCAAACCTCAGTTAGGTATCAGTACACCATGATGAAGATCACTGTAGCTAAACAGATTTCCAGCAGCTGAAGGTCTGGACGAAAGGGTGAAAGACTTGGAAACAGGTTGTACTTAGCAGCTTTGATGAGAAATTTCTGGCATGACAGGAATTGAGAGGGAAAAGTATAATTAGATCAATTACATCTATTTTTAGATATTAAAACAGCTCAGATTCTATGGGATGCACAATCAGATGAACACTTGGAGAGATTTCTTTTTCCCTGCTGTTCAACCTGATTTTTTAAAGTTTCATCCAAACATTCGTAATTATTTAGCTTCTCTCTGCACCGTCCTTAGCAATTACTCTCCTTCTGTGGTGTTTACACTCTTCAAGCTCTTGCAGATGAGCAGACGGTTATCACGTGTGCCGTCAGGCCACTCAATAGTATACATTTATTGCATCCTTTAATCTCTATGTTCATATTCTAAATTAATCAGTCACTCGGTTTTGCTCCCTGGGTTTCTTCCAGCTTGGGAGCGATATATAGTTGTCACCCTTGCACTACTGGATATGAGGTTTTCATGTAGGCTGACATGACACTGTTCAGGAAGAGGAAGCCTTAGAAATTTATAATACAAATAACCTATTTCTGCAAATTCCTCTTTCCAGCAGGGGTATGTGTTTCCTACACACAGTCTCAAGTAACACTACTTTTCATCTTCCCACTATAAGACAGGGCCTTCACCACGTGGCAGTGACCTACCCTACTATTTCTAGTAAATATGGCACTACTCAAGCCAAGCAAACGCAACGCAAACTGACTCTTAATTATTACTTCTTGACATTGCTCAATATTTGACTTTAAGATGTTTTCTTCCTCCTTGTTCTCTGATCCTCCCTCAGTTTCTTTGAGAGTTTCTTCCCTCAGTTTCATTTTTATGCTTTGTGTTTCAGATCATTACTGATGATGGAAACTATGGCAGGTTCCCTTAATCTGCCCTATTGACATGTGTTCTTAGTGCTCATTCAGCCTATGTTTGAGAATGTCATATTGCCAATATTCCAGTCAATCTGAGTTAGCTTGTTCTAGTCACGCTTTGAGGAAAGCATTTCTAACAAAACTTGCCACAGTCGAATTACATTACTTCCCTGTGTCCCAGTGATAACATGGCGATATCCTTGCTGAGACACCGAACCTCTCCAGTGAGAAGTGCCAATAAAGAACTACAACAACAGCATTTTGTCCACTATTTCTTGAAAAAGAGTGGTTCAATTGCCTAAAACTGCTCATACTTTACTCACCTCTCTAGGGTTTTGCTTATGACAATATTTTTAAGTTTGTTTAGAGAAAACTTCTTTGTTTCCTATTACTCAGAGCATGAGGGTATCAGCGCTAGATACAACAATGCTTTTTTCGGGTTTTTAGGATTATTGTTAAGATCCCCCCATTTGCTTTTCCCCACCAAAGGCCTTTTTTCTCTACAGCATATGGGAAGTTCCTCACAAAGTCATATCAACATGTTCACAGTCATCCCCTCTTGTTCTCTGCAGACACAGTTGCAGGATCTGGCCTATGTTTCTCTTGCTCTGGGAACTAAGTGTTGCTTACCAAAAGCAGTCAAGCCTTTACATCACCCACTTACAGCTAGCACCACCGCTATAAGCAGGTGCCCCACTGAAATGGGATAAAGGGCACGCATGTCAGATTACCTGTTTAAAAACACAAGTCAAAAAAGCCTCACCTCAACTACTGCTCATGGCTCTCCCCTGAAGACAGCCCTGAGTTAGCAGTGTGAGGTGTCAGAAGCAGATGCTACATCAGAGCTGTGGAGTAGGAGCACGCAACTGCAGAAACGGCATCTCCTGAGCATTCCTGCCCACACTGCTTCCTACATCACGGACCGATGGGTAGTTCCAGCCTCACCAGGGAGGAAAAACACTCCCATTAATGAGAGGAAAAAAAATGGAAGAACAAGAGTTCTGAACAGGAGGAGACAAATGGAGTGGCAGACAAAGCAGTCCATGGCATTAGCATGGCAACAGCACAAAAGCAAACTCTCCAGGGCAGTTTCCATCTTTACCTCAGCTGTCTACTGTGCTTAGCACAATAGGGCCCCAGACTCTAACCTTTTTGGCTCTACCATAATTGATTACAATAGCATCACTTTCTCCAGCCTCTGGTCCAGGCAGACCAGAGAAAAGATTACACTACCTGCCTATGCACAGCTATGCTCTTCAGCTTGGCGATTAAGGGATAAGATGGGATAAAACATAGGACTAGGTGGAGCACAGTCCCACAAATATGAGAGAAGAGGGAAAGAGTCATCCTTCCGCACCCCTGGGCGGGTAAGGGGGCAATAAAGAGGAGGTTACTGCTTTTCATTCGTCTCTTTGCATCCTAGAGGAGAAGCCAAGAGTGCTGTGGGGAGACAACAGGAGCCAGAAGACAGGAAAGATGGCCAAATGAAGATAAGGCACCCACATCACCATTCCCTGCCACACAGCTAGATACCAAGAGTTTCAATGGCCTCCAGGGAAAAGTCACAGAAGAGAAATGTAGTAATGGTCCAAATGTGTAGAAACCACTTACAGACCAGGAAATTCCTAGACTGAAAGTTTTGGGAAGCTGGGAGACTGCTCGGGGGCAAAAGGAGAGGAGAACCGCTTGCCATGTTCTTACATTAACTCCTGCGCATCTGCTTTATGGTCACTGCTTGGAGAGGATACCAAGCCATACAGACGTGTGGTGTGGGTCAGTGCGGCCCCTCATGCTCTGCATACTCCTGGCACGTTCCACAAGGCCAAGATATCTGCAAACCCCTCCCCCTGACCCTCAGCCATCACCTCACCATAAGCAGTGCCCAAGCTGCGGGACTTGGGCCCATACAGCTCTGTGGCACAAGCAGGAAGACTTCCCAAGCCTGTAAAAGCCCATCTTTCAGCTGTATGTTTGCACAACATGCTACAAAGGAGATGGTAATAAAAATAACTTAAGGTATCTGTCCCCTGCCTATAAAGACACAACACTCCCTTCTGTGTTTCCAAGTATAGCTGCGATCTGGCTATAGGAAAATGGGGGGACTTCATTCACCCTCTGGCCAAAGAAGAGACTGCTCTCCTCAGTCCCACCCCCTGGCAATGTTGGAGCTTTTCCAACACACTAAGCATCAGTTTCCCGCCAGTGAAGTGTTTGATGCTCTACTAAATGCAGTGGCACTCGGAGAGGTATAGTAACCCTCCATATGGAAAAGCCATTTGACACAAAGGTTGGAGGTCAAAAGTTTAAATGTTCATGACAGAGACGACAGCAGTCCTTTTCTGGTCAATAACATCAAAGGATTTGCCAGCTCTTAATGCTACTATTGTCATTTGTTTGGACCCTATTGAAATTCTAGCATATTTATTGCACTCCGGGAGTATAAGGACTTTTTGTTTGTTTTAATCTCTATGCTGAGGCCAAGGAGTCTCAAGTGTTGTGACTCCCCTTACTCCCGAGGAGAATGAGCAAGGAAACAATACCAGAGGATGCAGCACTGTAGTCCCAACCAACTTGGCGCTTTCTTCCCCACCAAAAAATATAAATGATGGATAGAAACATATGGTCTCTATTGGACAGGGCTGGAAATCTCTGCTTCTGGATGCCCCACATGATGGGTTTTAATTGTCCTGTGCTATGACAGGGGGTGAAAAGCACTCCCCACCATCAAGATCTCCATTTTGCCAGTCATTGTTGAGAAACCCTGCTCCGCAGCTGACTAATGCTCCCACTAGGCACAAGTGTGGAGGGGCCGGGAACAGCAGCGAGGCTCTCCAAGACGAACTGTAATGCCATAACCACAGAGTATCACTTTGCCCAGCCCTCCCTTGCTCTCTGAACTTCTGCCTGCGGTTAGGCAAAAACTTATTACCAGAGAGCTCTGCAGTGCATGTTCCAAGCACTGTATCAGCCATCGATACCTTGTGCCTTGCCAGGAGCAAGATCCAAGTTCATTTGTTACTACCTTCCTCAGATTCCTGTTCCCCTCTCCACAATGAGGATTAGCAGTTTAAGTTATGTTGCTGACCTCCATCTGGCTAGGCAGAAACAGATGTCTGCGCACTCGGGCACGATCTGATTTCAAAGTGGAGACTCTGGGTTACTAATGACGTTATAAAGGCAAGAGCACATGTTGGCTCTCAACAGTCCATTGTCTAATTGGGATGGTTTTAATCAAATATGAATGTAGCCAAGTTTTCACAGTTAATGAATAAATCCCCTTTTTAAATAAGGGCAGTAATTCTGAGCTCTCCATCGAGGCAGCATCCCAAGGAATGCCTACATGAGCGGCAGTCATCACTGAAAGCCCCTAAGAGACTGCAGCCCAGCTCGTTGTTTAAACAGCTCCTAACTGCCCTTCCCAGAGGTAAGCTGCAGCCAAATTGTTTCCCTTCACTTCACAAACCAGATATGCATGGCTTATGTGAACAGCCCCGAAGTTTACTTTAGTCTCTGTTTAAATACCTTCTACCACATATTTCAAACAAACAGTTCACTTATTAGAAAGGCAAACAGCATAGCCGCAGAATACGAGCACTTGAGGAGAATCACTCTGGGCAGAGAAATCCTCTGCCCCTGTGTAAACACCGCCTGCTCTGCAGCTCCGGGCAGCATCCGCTCGCCACGCCACTTCAAAAGCCTTTCCACAAATACTTCACACGTCTGTTTGTGAGTAAATGATAACCCTGAAGAGATTATCTGCAGGGCTGAGAGCCCCGATGAATATCACTGCGGCTGCACAGGCACAGGCAGAAAAGCCAAAATGGTCACTGCCAGCCGCAGGTGAGTTATGAAACTATAATAAAGTCGGCAGCAATACAGTAACATCAGCTAAACCTGTTAAACTGGAAAAGCAGTGCTGTTTGGTAGCCTGCTTTGGCATATTTGGTTCCACAAAGGGAAGTCAGTTTTACCCTTAGCAATTAAAAGGTTTATGCACCTCCATCATTAACTGATTCGTTAAATCGGCACACAACAGAAAGTTGTACAGAACAGTGAGAAAGCTGCACAGCTGAGACATCACAGAATGGTTTGGGCTGGAAGGGACCTTAAAGCTCATTCAGTTCCAACCCCCTGCCATGGGCAGGGGCACCTTCCACTAGAGCAGGCTGCTCCAAGCCCTGTCCAACCTGGCCTTGAACACTGCCAGGGATGGGGCAGCCACAGCTTCTCTGGGCACCCTGTGCCAGCGTCTCAGCACCCTCAGAGGCAAGAATTTCTTCCTAATGTCTCATCTCAATCTCCCCTCTGTCAGTTTAAAGCCATTCCCCTTGTCCTGTCACTACAGGCCCTTGTAAGAAGTCGCTCATCAGTTTTCTTGTAGCCCCTTTAGGTACTGGAAGGCTGCTATCACCAGATAAAGCACTAAGCTCTGTCTTCCTGAACAAATTATACATGGCAATTCAATCGCCTCAGGAGCGCATGACACTCAAATCCCAGAAACAAGTACAAAAGGAGGAGGAAGACAACTAGACATGGAGAGGAGAGGCAATGGAAGGCAGCCAGTGCTAGGAGGGTCCATCCCCTGCTCCCCTCTCCATGTGCCGATACAGCTCCAGAGAACACCCGTCACCAAGCAGGGAATACGCCCTTCAAGAGAGCAAAGCACCTCACAGTTTGCTGTGACACCCTGCTGGTTTTACTGCTTTGTGCCAACTGAAAGCTTTAATCAAAATATGGACATCTGCATGTTTGAAAGAAAGGACACTGAGGCAGCTCATTACAAGTAAAGGCACTCTCACCACATCCATCACTACCATTGTCTTTGGAGCTACCACAGGAAGCTGAAGGGACCTCTCTTGGCATCAGTCAAAAAGCACAGACCCATGGTATGCCCAGATCTTAACCTTAAAAAATAAATTATCAACTATTCATAAGCTCTTAAATCCATTTTCAGACAAAAATAAAAAAAAAAATCTAAAAACCCTTCAGTTTATAAACAAGGACTGATAGCACCTGGCTGTAAGGTGAAGGTTCACAAGCTGTGAGAGCACTGGTGTTATGCCAACTATCATATAAAGAGGAGAGGAACAGACAATATCTTTATTAGGGGGAATCAAGTATTATCAGTTATGAACCTGAAGGTTAAGACACCTTGGCAACCACAACTTTAAGCTTGCAGTGACCCAAAACATAAGTTTCAGTTATTTTCATTCTTACGGTGAAATTAAGCCCCGCTAAGTCAATGACTTTTTATCATTCATTTCAGTGGAATCAGTGTAGCCAGCTCTTGGGATTTTATCATTAATCTTGTTTTTCTTTTCAGAGGTGTTTTGCTGTTTAACTCCAGTCTTTTCAGTCATGTCATTAAGGAAGAATCTCAGCTTTCATCTAAAAAAAGTTACGGAAAAACCCCACCAAACAGGACCTCCAAACACCAGCATGTGTGTTTCCAGTTGTTATGGTTGCAGAGAAAAGCTGGAAAACGAGAAATTCCCAGCTTTCATAACCTGTGAGCAAATAAAAAGATCCAACAAAAACATACACAAGCACGTAGGTAGGTACAAGATCTTTCAATAGTATGTGTTTTGCATGCTCACATACACAAAGTTCCTATTTTGAATACCTGAGGGATAGCAGGACAGTACAACTTTGTTATAAATGGTATCTGCTGGCATTAAAATCTGTGGGGTTTAACTGTGATGACCTTAAAAGTTGCTTAAAGGTTTTGGCCCATACCAGAATTGCACATCAGGTAACAATGATTTTTTGACTACTTAATGCTTCCTGGACAATGGATATTTTTCATCCTCTCTATTAAGAGCTGAGGATTCTTCCACACTCTGCTTTAAGATCTGTCTGGGTTAATGAAGATTGTTTACTGAAACACGTGAGGTAGACAGATCCTCTCCAAGCTTTTTAGCAGAAAGACTGAATTTAGGTTTAAAGTGGAAATAAAAGCCCTAAATTTCAGCATGAACTAGAGAAAATAACAATCTCAGCCAGCTCTTTAAGAGGCTACGGTAAGACAAGCAATAAATTTACTATTATTATTACAACTGATAACACAAGCTGAGCTAATGGAACTAAAATATCTTATAAACCAGTTCTTGGAGAGCTGATAATATTAACCTTTAGGTGCCAGGAGCTGGGGATTTCCCAGCGTACCAAGCTGGTTGACTTAACTGACACTAAAAATAGGGCTCCAAACCCTGGTGCTCTTGTGGGTTATGCACAAACAATATGATGGTGTTTGTTTTTTTTCCAAGCAACTCTGATCCATTCAGAAGGGCAAAAAAAGAAAAAAAAAAATCCATTTCTTTCAAGATGTTTCTGGCCTGAGGCTTTTCTAATGCAAAACGGGGAAAAACAATTTATTTTTCATTATGCCATTCACCAATTTTCAACTCGAAACACACCACTTCTATACAAGCCGTTCTTTACAACATTCCTTCACTGCAGTTTTTTTGTTCCCTAGCACATTCAGCTACTAGCTGGAATGTGCCTGGCCACTGTCCTTAAAGCATCTTTGCTAGGAACAACTGTGAGTAGTACAAGACTTAAGAGACAGCAACTCCCTTTATTCCTTTATTGCACATATTTATTCCACGTATTAATAGCAAAATACAAATGGTTTGCATGTACACATCCCGGTTCTACCTTCTGTTTGACCACCTGAATGAAAGAGGAGATGCCTCAGCCTGTCCTGGTATTTAAAAGACACCTAAATTTTACTCAGATTGGTCTTGCTCAGCTTCTGCAAGAAGTTACGCTTACCAAACAGCACATGGTTTTGTTGGGCTGATGGTTCAAGGTGCTGGAGTCAATCTAAGCTCCACCTCAGGCACCAGCCAACAGACCACAGCTTTCCATCCAAACGCAGAACACCCTCCTGCCACCAGTGGAAAAGCTCCACGGAATAGCTCAGATATAAGGAATCCTTTGAGCCACAAACACAGAGAAGAGTCCTAGGAACACAGGACAAGCCACTGTCCCATTTTTTTCTCTGCAAGTGTTATTTCTGTTCCTTTCTTTACTCAAGCAGTCAGCAATCAGTTTCATTTCATCTACCCATACTGCAGCAGTAAAAACTTCAAACAACGAGAACAACTTGTGTGAGCATCTTACGGATGTACTTTAAAGAGCAAAAACACATAACAAGCACTCACTGAAGAAATGCAGGTCTCTGTTTTAGCTCCACAAGAGATCACCACGGCTTCTCCTTTCCAAGTGTTTAACTTGGGGTGACATCTCTTTGGAAAAAATGACCTCTCGCTTGATGCCCAAGCCCAGGGTCACCCTCAAGAGACTCTCAATCATGCTTGAGCTCAGCAGCCTTCTTGATAGAGGAATGTGAACAAGCAGCATCAACAATAGCCTGGGATCCTAGATTCCTCTTGGTGACATACTCTCATTAGTCAAAAGAAGATGGCAACACTTCACTGCTCTCTACAAGAGGGGTGGCACAAGCTGCCCTTTATTGCACAAGAGCAAATACGAGGGGTTTGTCCCTTTCTCACGTGCAAACACCATCAAGGCTTCAAAGCAGCAACAAGTACATTTAGTATTTTCTTCAGTTCACCAAAATGGATCTCCAGAACTGGGTGAAAAATCCCAAATGGCTAAAGCAGGTAGGAGCTTGAAAACTGTTTTTCTTAGGTCTGCAGATTCATCGGTAAGTCGTGGTAGAACTTGAGGGGAACCAACAACAGAGACAATGAACACAGTGAAGAATCCTGTGATGAGGTACAGTAGAATCTGCGACCAAAACAAAGTGTTTCAGAAGAACTAGCAACTATCCCCTTCTTCAGACACGAAGCTGGTCCGTTCTGGCAGAAACAGAAATGAAGATACTGGGAAGGTCAAAGTAAGGCAGCGACAACCAGGACCCAACGGAGCTGAGAGTCGATATCTGAGCACCCAGCCAGCCCTAATGGGCGATTTGGGGAGGGCTGACACATTGTGCCAGGCACATGCAAGGCCTTCTTGGCCAGGTGGGAAAGCAGTTTTCAAGATGAAAAGCTCCCTTTGGCTGTCTTTGCTTCTGGCATTTGTTCCTGTTTGTATCTGATTACAGCTCTGGCGTACAATTTGCTTTTGGGGAAAAAATATTCAAGGGAGAGTCTCTTTTTCAGACACAGGCTTAGGGAGAAAACCAGAGCCTTATTCTCCCTCCTCTCCCCACTCCCAAGCTGTGCATAACAGGGTGAGGGTCAGGCGGGCAGCAAACTCTCTGTAAGTAATCCCCAATTAAGTTCATCCTTTAACTGGAACACTTGGCTCACGGGTGGATGCTGTTTCTCCTGCGCACGTAAGCTCAGCAGAAAGAAATCCCTGGCTTGAAGCTGTGTGCCCTGAGCAGAGGGAAGCTCCTTGCTCCCTGGTGCTGAGCTAGCAGGTAAGGAGCAGCAAGAAGACCATGCTGACATGAGACCTATGCTATGGGGACATGAATAACTCCTGACTGGCACCGATGGCCAGCAGTACGCATGGCAAGACTGAAGTAAGTCTGATTGAGAACCCAGTTCATTCATCTCACACAAACCCTGCGAAGCATGCAGCAGGCTGCAAACATAATGACTTCTGAGGGCCTGACAGGGGCCTGGAAGAAAAACGGACAAGGCTGCTTTGGGCTAGTTAAGTGCTGTGTTGTGTATTCAGTTCTTTAAGAAAAGCATTTCTACCAGGACCAGGGACATTTGGTACACACACACACACACACAACAGCGTGCTGGGGCTTTGCCTGTACATAAGAGATGCAGCCAGCAAATACAGCCATCAGAGTACAGTGAAACTCTCCCAGAGGCTGGGAGCTGCATCTCCCATGTACGAACCACACAGTGATCTGCAGAGCCAGTGCCTTAAGTGGGGCATGGCTGTACGAGGTACTCTGACATCTACAGACGCATTCACCCTCTTTGAGAGGCTCATACCTTACCAGCCCTTAGCAGACTGGAGGCTAAAACATGCCAGGGAGTTTCCAGCCCATCAAATAAAATATAGAGGTGTCTTCTGGGAAAGGCTTTTCCAGCCAATGTTCTATTTAATATGCCAGTGCTTCATTGCACGGTGTTAACCCCACCACAGAAAAGAGAAAAAAAAGGAAGAGGATTAGGGGTGGCAGGAGCTGGACTCTGGACATGCTCCAAAACCCACATTCCCAATGCAGCTGAGAATCACTATGGGGACAATTCAGTACATACTAGTTTTCATTTGACAGCTTCAGGCTCAAACCCCCAGGCATGTTGAGCTGTGTGTTTAAATCCCACCACACTGCTCCAGCCACAGCATCTGGAGTGCTTGCAATGGCTGCTGCCGCCCTAACAGGTACTAGTTTTGCTGCCAAACCAGCTGGGGAAGACGTATTGGCAAAGTTCTGGCATACGGATGTGTGCAAGGGCTTTTGAACTTCTTCCCCCTGCCCCATCACTTGCTGGCAGGGGGCTATGCCAGCACAGACACTTTGAAATAACAGAAAAGAACAGAGAGAGCTGAAGGAGAATCAGGAAATAAAGTAACAGCTAAAAAAAAAAACGTTTCCCAACGAACTGGAGTCCAGCATAAACACAGGCGTTAGGAAGCACTGAGAGAAGGATCTGATAGTGAGCAATATTAGGGACCTCTGTGAGAAGGCCTCAGAGCTCATTTGTTACTGAAATAGATACAAATCTGGCAGGCAAAGAGGAATAAGAGAAGGGGAAAAGAGACCAGAGCTTAGCTCAGGGATGCAGAGAGAGAGGGCGGCTGGCTTCCCGCCAGGGTTTTTGTGAATGGGTGGGTGTGCAGGATCCATTTCCTCCCAGTTCCATGAGGGTAGGGGGAACAAGAGGGTAGGAAAATGCTTCAATTGATCTGTTACTTGGTCATGCTTCAAAAATGTGCAACTACTGTCACATAACTTGATATTTTCCCAGTATTAAGGGGATTTTCTAACAGCCCGACTTCTTAACAAAGGTATTTTTCATTGTGTGCTGAATGTACTTGACTTTTACACACACTGTCTACTCATAAAATAATGCAAGCCCTTTAAGTGCAAAAAAACCCTGAATTTGTGAGTATAACATACTTTAATGTACCTGAACTGTCTTAAATTCTCATGCTGGCTTCTGCTGAGCTAACATTTTCTTCTTCCAGAATAAAGGGACACCAAACAGTGTTGTAAAAGGTCCAAGAGGCAATTTCACCTTGCAAAAATCGTAGTTTCTCCAAAGCACATCTGAAGCATAAATACTGCACTGCATTGCTGGCAAGACGAAGAAGGAAAGAAGAACATCTGATGACGAAAATGAACTAAACACATGAAAAAAATTAGAGCTTTAATATGGTGAGGTTTGGGGTGTTGCTGGCTTTTTCTCCCCCGAGCTGTATGATCAAGTCGTGTCCTTGTCTTTCATTGTGTGGATCTAGTTTTTCATTGCAAATGTAACTTAATTACAAAGCACGTGAATTGTGTGGTAGAGATATTCTAAGCTGAAATAATCATGTAATACTGACCAGATTACAGCAATTTGGAAGTCAGCTGCAAAACAAAGGAAGCAAAACTCTGAAGAGTACGTCACAGAACTCAAAGGAGGGACTGAATCTGAGGAAGGAGCACACAATAATTACAGCCAAGACTGAAAGAGCAGGGCCTAAATTTAGGCTTCTCAGCAGAGATTAAAGTACACAAGTCATAGGTTCCTTAAGTTATACTTGCCTAAAGTCAACATGCTTAAAGGAGGGGACTGCCAGACTTAAAAGAAGGGTGAATTTCCACCTCCAACTTTCAAATCTATTTATTACTCTGACACAAATCGAACCCAAACTTCACCACTGTTATTGATCATAAGCTTTCCAAACTTTCTAATACAGGCTTTTAGAACGCAAGCTGTTTTCAGTGCCTGGTAAGAACTGTGTAGCTCCCAGTAAGAGATTAGAGAATGGCATTTATCCAGGGTGAACACCGAAATATAACTTAGCCCTGGCCCCCTGATACGAAGGAGTTTCAGGTTTCCCTTAACCAGCAGGCTGCCCTGTGGGGACCGCAGGAGTTGTTTTACTTTGTACACCACAGCTTCATAGCAGAGCTTCTAAATGAACAACCCCTAATAATCACAGGTAAAAGGGAACTCGCGCTCACCAGCCACAACCCCCAGAGTAAGCCAACCTATTTGAGACTGTTTCTGTGCTACAAAGAGCAAGCAGGGACCAGTGAAAGCAGAAACTCTCCTAACTCCTCCCCAGCTCAGCTCCACTGTGGGATTTAAGACAGACCTCGAGGCCTGCCTGTAAATAAAGAGCAGGCTCCAGCCTTGCAAACTAGTGAATGCTTGAAAAGTGTTTTGAAGATGTAAAGAGGAGGCTGTCACTTAACAGAGCCTAAGTATTAAATAACGATAACCATTTAACATTCCTGCAGAGGCTTTTGAGGCAACAGCTTGTCACGCTGCGCTTGGCTGACTGAAGGGTAGAACAGCCACGCAGAGCATGCAAAGTTCTCTTTGTATCTCTCCAATCTCTCTCTCAAGGCTTGAATTTCTTACAGTTTATTTTTCTTCCAATATCTCACCTTCAGAACAGGTTATGTATTTTGGTGCTGCTCTGCCACCTTGCCTGAATTCGATTTTCGTTCGAGTACAGACATAGAAAGGAAAATGAAGATTATTTTAAAAGAAATACATATTCAATCCCTGACGGCTACTGGGGATGTTTCTGGCACAGCCTATTTTGTTTCTTGTGGGGTTTTTTGTTTATACGTATATATTTCTTATTATTACAGATGGATGCGGTAAGCTGTGTACACTTCAGTAGGGTACAGTGTATACGTTGTCCATCATTCACCAATAAAGAGGTTCTTATTTTCAGTACCACACAAGTTCATTCAACGAGCAGGACGTGATCACGGAAACATAGATCTTCCACGCTGAACAGACGTATCGTGATATATTCTAACAGGTGACATCAGTTACTCTGAGAAGACCCCATGCTTCTAAAACTAAAGGGATACTTTATAGAGATCAGCATCTATAAGGTAGCTAGAACTACAGATATATCTACCACCTTAGGCACATCCCTGTAGACTGGTATCTCAGTCTGTGCCCACCAAGCTGTTCCTTACCAAACCAAAAACCTCTACTCTCAGCTTCAAGTTTAGTGATGGTTTGAAGGTTTTTGGATTTGCTGGGGGGTGGGGGTGTGTTTTTGTGGGGTTTTGTTTTGTTGTTTTTTTTTAATACATCAATTCGTTACTCCTCTATCATTTCTATAAACCTTGCCTACCTATAGGAACTGGCACACAATATGCCGTTTACCACATTCTTATCACACCCTCTTAGTCTTCCTACCTCTTATTCTGTATTAACACCTTTAGATGATGTTACCCTTGTGTGGCCGTCTTCATTACTTTGGGAGAATTCATATTATACATCAGCAACACACACGAGTAATTTCTTCTGACCTTCCTACAACACAAGGGCCAACTGAGGAGCCTTCTGCTTAGAGATCTTTTTCCCTTACGCCAAGATGTAGCAACAGCCTTCTACAAAGCTAATTTCCTTTCTGCCTGTTAATAATTACGAACCTAAGACTTTTGCATGGGTCATGTCTTGCTACTGCTTACATCAGACGATTCCTTTTCCTACTGTCTTTTTTTGTTGCTTATTTGTCTAGACACATCAAGACAAGTGTCTAAACACATCAAGAAGTCCTTGTAATTCTCAATGTAGAGGACTGGGTTTAACCTTGGTTCTTCACACCTGCTTCTTTGTTCTGTCCATCATTTCTGCCAGCACTGTAGCACTGCTACCCTGGAAGCAAAGGTCAGATTCTCCAAGCTAACTTATGGATCAGCAACCCTTTCTGCTCTCTATAGAGTTCACTGTGCAGGCTCATTTCCTAAGTGTTGACTAGCAGGCATGCTACAGGCACCAAGACATCTCTCTATGACTGAAATTCACTGTTGCCGGACAGAAGAATTGGGTCTGTTTCACAGTTGACAGTCCCATGAAGAAGTTCAAGTATAACTGTACTACAGAAACTTAAAGACTACTGAAACCTAAAACTTCCAAGGTATATCACTTGTTAAGCCTTCTAAGGGGAAAAGCCTTAAGTAAATTTCTTACTCTTTTGAGACAGATGAGTTAACACGCTGGTTTGGAGACCTGTGGATTATTTAATTTATGATCAGATTACAGCAGGGATCAGAAGCTCTAAAGACACCCTATAATTAATACTTCCAAAAAACAGTGAGAATTTGACATTCTGTCTGCAGACTAGACCAGGCCAGATCTGAATGCAAGTTCTAAAGGGAAAACAAAACAATCACGAAGTACCAAGGGTAACAAGCCTCAGATCTGTTGGGGCGAGCAGAAGCAATCCTCCAAGAAGGAGCCTGCAAAATGCCAGCAGCGTGACCTTGCAAGAAGCAGTAGGAATCATGGTTGTATATACAGCAGAAGCAAATGCAACCATGAGAAAAGCCCAGCCCGTGGACAGAAACAAGATACTGGTAAAAAAGGTACTGGTAAAAACTACAGAGAAAGGACTAAAGAGAGTCTGTGTCCAAATAAACACAGTAAAATGCTTTGTAGAAGCGTTTAAAGGATACTTAATGAAATGAAGCCCTGAACGTAGATGGATCCCTTTTTACTTACGGGTAAATTAGAAACAAAGTCTCACAAGAAAAGTTAGTCAAGTAAAAAGTGAACCACAGAGTGGGAGAACAGCTGATATATATATATATATATATATAACACACACATACATATATATATATATATATATATATACATATACAGTGGGAATCTGACAGTTTGGTGATGTGGTAACAACACTGCCATCCAAAGTGCTGGCACAATTTCATCCCTAGGATGGCTATTCTGTTTCCATGTGTCTTAGGCTAGGCACTTGAATGTGTGACAAGACTGACAGCTAAGTTGTCCTGTCAAAGTTTAGTGCTCAGTCTAGGGTGTTTTTTCTACTCTGCTTGAAAAATCATAGATCCAAGTACCTGCAGGGCCAATTCACTCCATCTTAATGAAGGTGTTCAGAGCAGCCTGTGGCATGTAGGCATTTCCAGCTCTCACCACTGGCTAATAGAAAACCCAAACCTTCCTCCAGCCACCCAATTTTACCTCCCTCCCCTCTCCATATTCATCTGAACTCTTAGACTTCACCTTTCAACCATTCAGAAACAACCAGAACACAAGCTATGCAATGAAAGCTCTACAATACAAGGCACATATACACGTGGAGAGAGCAACAGAAAGAGGCAGCAGGGGTACTCCCATAGAAGGAAGCTGGTCCCAACTTCCACATGGAAATAACTAACCACAGGCAGAGCCACACAAAGGCATCTTCAGTTCCTTTCAAAAAAAGAGGAGGGAGATACCTATGGATTCTGGAGCATGGAAAGTGAAGACAAAACAAACTGACATATCAAATAAATCCTGTGGGGCACTACAGAGACCCAAGCTGAAAGCAACTGACAACAAAGGAATGTATACTATCAGCTGCACATGCAGCTTTCCCCTACATGGTGGAGTCTGAATATATGAGATTGCTGTTTAAACTTGATCACCAGAATGAGGTACCTGAATTCTTTGCCCTAAATGAGCTGGCTTATTCACTGTTAAAGGAAAGCCTCACTGCAGCCAGGTGTTCTGAGTCAGGGTTCCCATTCATTACTACCTAAGCATGCTGCAGAGACACTGCATGAAAAGAGAGGAAAAAGGTTTGACAGAAAGTACAAAGTGAGCAGAAGCCAAGAAAAGACAAATCGGAACAGAAGCAATCCAAGTCAGGAACAGTTGGAAACGACTGGACATTCCTCACTTCTGCTATCAGAAAAAAGACATTTTCAGCCCCATTGAAAGAGGCTTTGTATCCTCTTCCCCTGCTTCTAGCTGCTCTGTAACACAGCTCAGTTACACAACATGGCATAATTGGTGGGAACCCCTAGCATGCTATAAATCCCAGGTCATGTAGCACCATGGTCCTACGTTTTCTGAGGGTTTTTTCTTGATTACTTAAGAATTCCTACACACAGAGATATTTAATGAATCACTAAGACAAATTCTCCCCTCTGAGTTCTTGGGCACCTGATCCTGCTTCCAAAAATACGAATCTAGAGAGTTCATGGGAACAGCCCCTGAAGACACACATTAATCCCTGTGCAGATTAATGAGGTTAACCCACACAGATAGGCTGGAAGCCATCAACTGACTGACCTAGTGATGGCTTGCAGACCAACACTGACTTCAGTGGGTCACCAGCTCACATGTTGAATCAGGCCATATTTTAAAGGGAAGACATTTATACTAAACCAGATTTTTTCTCCCTTGCAACTACAATTCTTTCCAGTTTACTAATACTTAATGCTTTCTTCAAAGTCAGAAAAAGCACAGAACAAATGATCTACATTTACATATATTAACAGATTTAAAAATAGATATATACATGTATAGGAAAAAAAACAATATAGAAGAGACTTTGTGGTTATTTTTAGCTAACATAAGAGGTTAATTCAGTGCAATAAAGCCTATCAACTTGTGAATGACTACAAAAATCACTTGTATAGTGATATAGCTGAAAGAGCCATACTGAATGCATTCCAGTAATTTTTTCCTGTCCAGGTATTATTGCCCCACTGCAGTGAGCTCAAGTTAGAGCTCTGAGCTAAGGCAGATCAGACATCACAGCTCACACAACAGAAACTGCATGGAAATGCTGCTTTATTTCCACCAGATACACAGGCGGCACAAATGGGCTTTTCCTATAGCTTTGTTTTTCCTCATCCTTATAGGTTAAGATGGACAACACTGGGTTACGCTGATCGCCCCTTACAGAGGCAAAACAGCATGTCAAGTTTCATCCTCCCCATTCCATCCCAAAACTGAGCAAGTCACCTCGCTTCCTGCTGACAACAAATGGCTGTGACCAAGTCGTTCCCCAGCCCAGCCTCAGTGACGCTTCTGCGATAAACAGTGTGTCATTTTCCATGAGGAAAACAGCATGTCATTTTCCATGAGGATATGGTTAATTCAAACAAAGCCTTTATATTTATGAGCTTACGTTGGCACCCGGTTTTCATGTCAGCATTATGAGTATCAATAGGAACGCAAAAGACTATGACAGAATCATCTAGGTGACAGGCAGCTGTAATGTAACAGCATCCACGAACATCAAGCAACTAATGTGCTAGTTTTGAGAAGAAAGCTTCCTTACTGACAAGAAGTCACTCATGCTAATTGAAGTCCCATGCTTGGTTACAGTAAATGACAAATCTCAGGATCTCACATAAGAAAGCTTTCCTTTGATACATCTGCGGGCTTGTCGTGCTCTTCTGACTTATTGTAAAATAAAGACATGGGACAGGAGGCTTTTGAGACTCCAAAAACATGAAGAAAAATAATGGAACTCATTACTGAGCAGTTTTGACTTGTTTGAGGTCTGCTTTTGCTAGTGAATGGAACAAATGATGTTACGGGGTGAAAGCTGCCAAGTTTCATTAGAGTACTTCTGTGAAAGTGTATGATCTCAGAGGCTATACACGTCAATTTACAGTAGAGTTTAGATTAAAGTGATGAATGTGTATCTAGTGTACATTTAAATGCAATTTTAAAAGAAAACCAAGCTGAGGCCTTCAACATGCCACTGCAGATTCTCCAGTGTAAAAGCAGAGCACCTCAAGCTGTTGTTAGTCTCTACTGTGAACACCACTCTATTTAATTAAATGCCCACTATAATTGTAAAGTTCATTTCCTAACCCTGGCTTCAGCTATCAAAATAAAAGCAGTTTGAGCAGTGTTTCGTATCTGCTTGATCGGTAAAAGCTGTCAGAAGGTCCTGTCAAACATGAAACAGAGTAAAAGATGAATTTCCCAGTAAACACAGTTGTATTTTTCCTCTCTTTAGCTCAGGATGCTGGTTACCATTTCACTGTTTCCCTTCACAGCGAGCAGCCCAAGCACTCTTTCCTCCTGAAACCATTTCAGTATTTTTCAACTCTATTTACACAAAAAGCCATTCACTGAACCAGGCACATGAAGAAAACAAGATGAGCAAGGGTGCTATACTCTTACCTACACATGTGGCAAGTCCATTGTCCACTGAGGACGTATTTAGGTATTTTTATCTCCTTGTTTACAACACACATCCAAACCACAGCTAAACTTACACAGCTAGAAACTCCCAATTCTGTCATTAGTTTAATGGAGCACAGGAGCAAGCTTCCTGCTTATGTCTCACATATTTCCTTTGAAACGGGTAGGTTGTGTGAGGGCAGCTGGGCCTGCATGAGGAACTACACATTGCCTACGAAGGGTAGAACGCTGCAGAGAGCCTCCATGTCAAAACCTTCCCAACTGCTAACTTAATGTCGGTGCAGAGCAGCAGACAGATGATGTTCTGGGGCAGAACACCAAGCACACCACGGGCTCAGCCGCTCCCCAGGCTACACTGACACCTCAGGTCTTTAAGCTGGTCCAGGCAGCAGCTGGCTATGTAGTACTCAAGCTGTACTTGATGGCAAGTAGCTGCATGCATTTGGAGGAAACTTTACTTTTTTAAAAGCAGGTCAGTTTATACTGAAATTGAACATTGTGCTTGTAGAAACAGGACCTACCAGCATCTGCTGGCAGCTGCGCTGGTCCACACACAGCTCCTCTTCAGTGCATGACATAGGAAACCGGGGAAAAGATTCTGCTTCGTTATGTGACTGCAGGTTTGCTGACTTCAGCTCTGGTATCTGGACACAGCAGGCCAAGAACCAGAGGCAGAGATGCAAGGAGACACCAGCCTAAGGAGCAGGAAGGCTGCTGCCTGGAAACAGCCTGAAAATCTCTACCTCTCTCCACAAGCTGCAGTAATATCCTCGTGCATTTAGGTGGGAGCAGGACTTCGAACCATCTAATTAGCTGAAGAATGAGGTAATCAGCAGCAAGCTAATGCCTACAAAATAGGTATGTATTTTTAAATGTCGGAGGAGACTTCAGGGGTAAGACCATAGGTCACAGATAAGCAGTAAGGCATCAGAATGATACTCCAGTGGTATTCTGTTTTACACTGAGGCCCTTGAGCGAAAAAACAAAGGCCAGTAAAATAAGAAGTTGTGTTTATTGGGTCCCTAGACTTACCATCTAATACAGCTATTCATCAAAATACTGCATGCTTTTTGCATGACACGCGTCTTGTTCAATCAATGGAAAACTGCTAAAAATCCCCTAAATATCCTATTCTAAACAACGCTTAGCAGCTACAACCAGAGCCTGATTTTGATTTATTGAATAATTTGACCGGAGAACACCTTAAGTCACAACAACATTAAGTGCAATAACTTTTCATTCCTTTGCTGAACACCATATGAAATTAAACAAAATAAAAATTGACAGAACCAAGTTATCCCGAATCTATTCCAGATGGATTAAGTTCCCTATACGTATTAAATGGAGGTTTTTAGCTTGGGTTTGACATTGCATTTCACCAGCTCCCAACACCAAATCAAAAATAACCTAGGATGCGTTACCAGCTCCTTTTCAAATATAAATATTTCTGATACTAATTACAGAGCAAAGGGAAAATGTTGAAGACATTTCAACTCAAACAGCCCTGCCATTCTGATTAAAAAATATCAGCTTTACATCTGCAAGAAATTTATAAAGTGGACTCTTTACAAATTGTTACGGAGCAATTTGTGCACAGTTAGTTCTTTGTTTAATCGAGAAATCTGCCCAAACCCTGATTGTGTGCTTATTTCCCCAAGGCTGGGAGTGAAGGTTATTTCATTATGCCTTTTGGGAGCAGCAATCTATCTAATACGTTTCTGAATTATTCCAGACTGAGACGAAGCTGAACATGAGAACAAAGCCCTGCTTCCACAGCAGAAAGACCAGCCTAACTCCCAGCTGGGAAGACTTAGGCAGAGATTTATAAGTACAAACACTGAAGAAATTTGTAAGTAATTGCATGTATTTGCTCTCTGTTGTGGTATGCAGTAAACTAATTTTTATTAAAACATATCAGCACAGCACTGCTCATTACACCCTTCCCAGTCTCTTCTTGCAAGGTTTTAATGACGGTTTGGTTTGGGTTTTTTCCTTTATTCTTTCAGAGCAAGAGTGCTAACGAAAGAGGGCAACAGAAATCAGGATCACCGACTGATGCCTGCTGTTTATGGAGGCTAGAATGCACAAAAACCACATCTCTGTAATTACACAGAATATTGTAATTGCTGCCAGTGAGCAGAGAGGAAATACACTACTCCTCCCCACTCTATTTATCAAGAACAAAAATCTTCTGGAGTGTATGCACCTTCACAAACCATCACCTTTGGAAAGTAACTGTGAGATGCTCAACTTTACCATTACCTACCTATTGTGTTTCTTCCTACATACTGAAATACCCATATATTTCATTAGTGCCTACACACCGTAGGTACACACTCTGCAAGAACATTTAGTTCAGCTGCTGCTGCGGTTTGAAGTGTTGGTTTAAGCCAGCACTGGTAAAGCCTTAGTGGTCCCGAGCACTGGTTATGTCAGAGATCGCTTCATTCAGTGCCCAGGATATGGCACTAAGGATCACCACATTTAATTATCATGGTGGGAACTCTATTCAACTGCAACACAGGTGGGTTTTTTGAAGAGCAGGGTCTTCTTTCATGGTATGTTCTTCTCCAAAAGTTTTGTTCAAGTCTGAGCTAAACTTAAGCCATAAAATGGAAGCCATTTGCTTTCCAAATGTTTCCTAACAGAGTGGACACCTCGAGAAGTCAGAGCAATATCTGATACTGGAGAATGCCAGGGATACCCAGATTTATTGC
This sequence comes from Pezoporus wallicus, assembly GCF_028554395.1. Classification (NCBI taxonomy): domain Eukaryota; kingdom Metazoa; phylum Chordata; class Aves; order Psittaciformes; family Psittacidae; genus Pezoporus; species Pezoporus wallicus. The sequence continues at coordinate 10,190,730 of NW_026642649.1, read as the reverse complement.
ATGCAATCATGGTCCAAAACTGCCTATTCCAACTACAATTTGTTTCAAGTCTGTTTAATGTTGCTAGGTGACAGAAGCATACCTAGCTAACACATCACTTGCAAACCCTTAGCAGTTTAAAAGTAAAGGAAGAAGTGACTATGGACATAAATTGGACTCTGTCCTTGTACCCTCATCAGGTAAGGAAACATATATTCCCCACCTACTGGAACCTTCACTGCAACCTAAACTGGTAAGACTTTACAGTATAATATCACATTAAACTGTTTTAAGAGGGCACAGCCCCTATTTATTTGAAAGCAAATATTCCTGTTTAGCACTTGCAATATCCAAAAAAAGATGTTCCTGCATCATCCTGTACAGAGAGTTCAAGAGGAAACGTTCGTTAACACAGAGCTTTGGTAAAAATGTAATGTACATCTAGTCACTTGTACTTGGGGGTTTTAGGAATACATCATAAGCACTTAGCATAATACACCAGGTTTATTACTCTTTCATGCAAGATTTGCTCTGTAGTTCTTAGTATTTTGACATTACAGCTACAAAAGCAGCACTTGGGGTTTTCAAACCAACAGTCAGAATTTAGCCTGCCTCTTTCTACTACAAAGCTAAAATAACTAGTAATTACTTGGAGTTGAGTTAATGTAGCTTAAAGTTGGTAAGAATGCTGCGCTTATTTACTATGGGCAGTGTAAGATTTATGACAACCTTAACTATTAATTTTCACATTTATAAGTGTTGGGATTGTCTAAACTATGAGACAGGTTAGCTCCACTGTTTTCACTTAGCAACTGTAACTGGCTATTAAAAGAAGTGTTTTCTTTCCAGAGTTTCCCCATGAGGTCACTGCACTACTTTCTACATCCAAGTTCCTTTCTTTCTATGAGGATACCTGAAGTTTCAGCCTCGTTGCACGAAGGCACTTTACTGGGGACAACAATTAAGCCGACACTCAACTCTGAGACTTTTCAGTAACAAGCTGCAGTTTGTGGAATGCAAGGACACGAGTAAATGCTGCAATATGACAATGAGCTTTAGAGTATGGCTTGTTTTTCAAAAAGCCTCTTTCTGTAAGTGTGAAAAAAACCATGAGCCCATCATGTAAAAATGAAGGTGTGAGTAGAGCCGGCCAGACTGATAATTGCTCCCCTGGGACCTACCATGTTCACTGCACACCTGACAACATCTGCACTTTCATTATGAAGCAGAATTCACCAGGTGCATTACAGCACAGCTTATTTTCACCTTGGTTACTGGCAAAATACACACAAGGATGATATCACAGTTCAAAACTAGAAGTTAGGGCCAAGATTTGCAGGAACCCACTGTAAGAGTGGGATTCACCTTACTAGGCATTCGGAGTGTAAATCCTATTAATCTGAGACTCCATTAAGTTAAAATACTCTCAAAATGACCAAGCACCCAACAGCTTCCAAATAAAGCCCCAAAACTTTGATGCTCAGTACTTCTGAAAAATCAATTATTTTACATTGCTGCCTGAAGCTCTAGTTTGACTCCACATGGTTCCAGAAGCAACTTCACAGCTTGAACAGTAATTAACTATCTAAATACTGACCCAACCTCAGTTCTTAAGCTGCTTCATGTGAAAAAAATTCTGGCCAATAAAAACACTTTGAAAGAACAAGTATGAGATGAAGGGTTAAAAAATTACCCATATTGAAAACCAGGCTAGGAGCAAAGGTTTGAATCCACTTTGGAAGTCTTTCTAGTTAATTGGTAAGGTATGGGCTTAGCACATTAGACAAAGACTTATTTGTGGCTTTGCCACAAACTTCTTTGGAGATCTCCAACAAATCTCAACCTGTCAGTTGCTACAAATGCACAGTCTGTGCGTGCTGCTCTGAGAGAAAACTAGCACTTCATACAGAACACATGACATGGGGCCTCTCAATCAAACCCCTGGAATTTTGTTTCATTTTGGGGAAAAAACGCAGGGGTCCGTGATGAAAACATTCTCCACTACTAGCTGCTCTATACTGACTTTATTTATAACGAGCAATTGTGTTCAACAAGTCCCTTACTATCTTAGAAAACTGCTTTCTTGAGCAGATGGAAAGATTTACTTCCCCACATTGCACCTGGTAAAAAAAATAGGGTACGTACCAAGAAACAAGAGAACAGACAAGAGGCCGAAGTATCAGAGGAATGACTTCTACTCAAGCTGGTTTAGAAGTACTTCACCTGTGCTCTTGTTTTTAGAAGACAAGATCTAATCCTGAACATACCTCCAAGTCTTCAGGTGTTTTGGGTGGGGTGGGGAAGGGTTTCATCCCTAACAAGTTGAAAACTGGTTTGTGTGCTTCACAGGATGAGACCCTCTGCTTTGCTGAATGAGCTCTGCCTACCTGCCAAGTCTGGACCCCACTGTTCCATACTGTACCATCTCTGACTTGGGAAAGAACCCATCTGCCACCTTATCAGAGACCTGTATGTTCTTCCAAAGCTGCAGCCAGTGCTCATATACTGGGGAGTTGAGCTGACACCTACTGAGCGCTCAAAACCTATCGGAGCTGCTTGAATGACATTCCACTGTGCCACCCAGTATTCAGGTCCTTGCTGTATCTTACAGGCTACACTGATACTGCCTTTCCCAAGACAGAAAGCTCTGCAGCACAAACAAGCTCAGGACAGGATCTAACAGTACAGAGCCCACAGAAACAACCTACTGGTTTGAAGATTTTCACTTCTTACAGCATGAATGGAAGACAGGTAAGTAAATTCCATGCGGCTCTAGCTTTGGGAGACAGAGGCCAGGAAGAAAGTATGCACAGAGGTGAGGAGAACTGATGGTTCTGGGGATATCTGAGCACAGATGAACCTAAGTCTGGAAGGGAGAGTCAAGGTTTTTCCTTGTTTTCCGTGAAAAGTTTGGATGACCTTGATGGAAAAAGAAGACCAAGTTGTTGCGTACAAGGAGACGCCCTAGAAGGCTCTGAAGAAAGACAATCTGGAAATCCAGCCAGCTTTTTGTTTTTCCTAATCAAACTCTTTGTTAACGTGATTTGCATCTACAAGAAGTGCTCAACACAACAGCTGGCAACTAAAATCCACTGCAGCAATTTCACTGAGCTGAATTCCTACAGTTCTCACAAGTCACGTTGTATTTGATAGATTTCTTGAGTGTATGTTTCTTCTTGCAGGGCTAGTACCTACAATTTCTATGGTCACTTCTGAAAGAAATCTGTAATACTGTAATACAGTATTCAGCAGCTGTATGGTATGGATGCAAATACTTCATGCACACACTTCTGTTGTATTGCCTTTTCACACTGGGAAATGTTATCTAAATGCCAATAAAAAGACAATCTGGTGTAAGCATCAGATTTACTCTGAACAAGTCCTTGTCTATTACACATTTGTTAGCTTGAGCGCAGTTTGGATTAAACTTTTGCTCCTTCCTAACAAAAAAGGTAAGATTCTGCTCCTACTATAAAATACAGAATTTATTACCATAGGAAAAAAAAAATAGACTAATGAGAGCTATAAAGCCCCAAAGCTGCAATGAAATTTTTAATATATGTAACAGAAATATACACAACCCTATATATTTATACGCAGAGAGGTTTGGGTAGCACATGCTGTAGTAGATTTATGTAACAACTTACCCTATTTTTAGCTGATAACTTTCTGGAAACTTCTTTTTCAGGATTTATGTTTTCCATGCTTGTTCTCCTGTTGAGCAAACTCAAGTTTTGGTTTATGTCACATCCTAACAGGTTTTCATTTTCATATATTGTTTTCCTCTCACAATGAAAGAATGGCTGAACTTTACAGTTTGAACTCCCAGGATGGCTGACCCCCACTGATTACAGGGTGCTTTTGTTGATTTAGAAAACAAATACTAATATTAGTAAATGTTACCATGGTGTATGTACAAACACTGCAAAAGCCAGCCACTTCCCTGTCTCCAAGAGACATTATTCCTCGCACCCTGGCTAAAGGCAACCCTAGGAGTCAGCCCCAGGATCCTGAAGGCAACTCTATCCATTCTTTGCCTCGACACAGACTGCACAGCTGAATCACTGGACCACCACATTCATTGATCACGTTCTCATCAAGCTGTCCAAAATCAGCACTTGCCTTTGTCCCATCCTGCCCACTTGCCTTTAGGATGGAAAGGGAAGGGAGCCAGGGCTCTTAACAGAATAGGTCACAATTTGGCTCGGTACAGCCAAGCACATTTTCCACCTTAAACACACTCAACCACTGTGCTGAAGCATTGCTAAACTGCAGCATGGACTTTTGGTTTGAAAAGATGCTTCATAATGGCACCCTACACCCAAATTACACAAAGAGCCATTAAATTCAATTAAATACTTAGCACTGGCAGTTATCACGCATTTGTCACGAGGTGGAAAAAAATCTCACACTCCCTGCATTTTATGAAGTCAGAAATATAACAGCAGCCTTCAAAATAGTTCTATACAAGTCTAAATTGCTGACAACTAGTTCTAATGTGAAATTAAAGACAGGGACATAAAATTAACATCACATTCAAAGTATTTGTATCTTAGAGGCAGTAAGTATAGATTATTCTGTTTACATACTCAACATATACAGATCAAGACTGCAGATACAGCACTTGACTGAATGTGTATAGATAAATCAGGTGTGTCTGTATAAAGTTAGGCTGCCAAGAATTTGCCTCTATTTCTTCAGAAGACAGGTCTTCTTGAAGGCATCTACAACACCTCACATCATGACATATTTTATTACCTTGATTTTAGTTAATCTTTTTTTCCTTAGTTTCCTGCTTCTCCCATTTCCCCAGCACCACCACTCAGAATTAGCTATGAGGGAAAAAATTTGTATGGGCAAAATTTCACAATCTCCACAAATACAGTAAAAATTAAATATGTGCATTACTCAAACTATGTGCAGTTTGGACATGGAAGACTGTATGAAGGTCACGGGCATATTTTATGGTAATAATGGCACCATACAGTTTTATATAGCCACCATTAGCTATAGGGTTTCCTATAATACTTTTTACATATAAAGAAAACTAATCTGCTATACATGCATTACAAACGCTTTTCAACACACCACATAACTTCCAAAGAGAACACTTGAAAAACACCCCGAAGGCTTGTGAAGGTGCTGTTTTGCTTGCCTTTTCTTTATAAAGTAAAATCACTACATAACTAATGACCAGGTACCTTGTAGGCAACAACGCACAATTCATTATTTCACCCCAAAGGATCCAACTTACAGCTACTGCTGAGCTTTCTACGTGGATTTTTTTTCTTTTAAATAAAACACACTATCACCTTCCAGAGTAATTTGAATTTAAGCCATCAAGCTGCTTCATATGGCTTCAGAACAGCTAAATTTAAGGACTTCTAGTACATGACAGAGATGAGCCCCTTAAGCTATTTATCACCCTCAGAGCAGTTAAGTTTACTCCTACCTGTCAGGGTCACTGGTGCTGTTTTTACTTAACCAACATGAACCTTTGTCTTACTTTTACCTCAACCACCATCTTAAAGTTACAGCATTAAAATGACTTCGTAACGCTTTGTTCAATTAGGGAAATAATGAATGACACTGAAGAAAGAATCCAGTTCAGAGTGATGTTCCTTTCTTTGGAATCAAGGCTGCATGCCCTTTTTCCATCTCCAAGATGCAGACCTATGATAGAGTTACACGGAAACAGTACCAATAACAGAACACACCAAGGAGCTGGAAGGCACTGGCTTCCTATTTCATCACCAAACGCAGGGTATGATTCCCACATGCTTCCATGCTGCCTTCTGATTGCTTCTATTTCACCAAGAGCAGACTTTGCCCCTTGAAAAAAGGGGTAAATGTTTTTTCATAAACAAACCCTTTTAAGTGCTTATGCCTTTTTTAATAAATTAATGCTGATCATTGCCAACATTCCCATATCCCGAGTGCTCTTCCCTGAGCTGAAAGGCACAAATGCAAAATCCAGCAGTACAGGAACAAACTGGCAATAGGATGATTTCTGATTCTGAAGCCAAACATCATCACTCCCCTGCTTCAAAAAGGAGAAAAAGGGAGGTGGGCACAGGAAAAGAACAGAAAAAGAAGGACTGCCAAACCCAGCAGGCTAAGGAGAGTAACCGGAAGCATATAATTTACTGCTAATGGTTCAGTGTCTGCAAAGGACTGTTCAAGCTGTGCTCAACAAAAACTCAGTAATAACCAAAGAGGGGAGCAAAAAAAAAGGTAAGATGTTTGGTTTTACTTTCTGTCAAATACTGTTAAATATGAAGCACTTAAAAAATTAGAATGAAATAATGTAATAATGCTTTGTACAGGTGGTACCGAGGTCCCTGGCTGGGCCTTCAGACAAAACCATTCCCATGTAAACCTTAAAGAGGATTAATCCTCAAGGACCACTGTAATGAGACCTTAAAAGGCTGAACAACAGCAGCCTATCACGGAGGGAAGCAGTAGCCTGCTCCCAGAAGTCTTCTCTAGCAGAGTTACATCAAAGCAAACTGGGACCAGATAGCAGGATTCTGCAAGAATCCCTTATCTCGGCGCTAACGGATGCTTCTCCTCTGATTGTCTTGAACTGCCACCTGTCCCAGGCATCTTTGAAGGCAACGCTAAGCCTGTGATGGATCTGACCTCCTTGAGCTGAGATTCTTTTATGTCTTTCTTCATTTTCTGCTCTGTTACATTCTTTCCCTGCAACGCACACTACATGAAACAAAGGGAGTTCTCACTCCTTGACTTACTGTCCCCAGCTATTTGAAAGCAAAAAAACCCAACAATGTTAAGGATTATATTCCACCCGCAATATGGAGCTGTCCTCAGGAGACAAGCCTCTTATTTTTGAGAGTTATAACTAGATGGCTTTTACACGAAGGGACTTTACAATGAGGTTCAGCATTGCTGGGAGCCAAGATATGAAAGCTGCATATCGGAGATAGCTTAAAAACCAAAAAGGTTCATAATACACAAGTATATGAAAAAATCACATTGCAAAAATAAGCAGGAAAATAACCAGGAAGCAACAAGCCTCAGAGAAAACAGCAAACTACTGCAGGGTATGCATGCATCCCATATTGCACACAAATACCCTAGGATACCAGCATCCAGCATACTGTAACAGTGCCGAATCCATCCAAGATAAAATTAGTTGGCCAGTTCAAGTAAAATAGCAGCAATCAGATCTTTCTACCTAAGACACACTAACATAAAGCATACACCCAGCTCACATAAAGGGTTTTTACCATGGATATCACATCAGGGTGTGTCTGTAAGCAGCAATATGCTGGCAACCACGCTCCCACCATCCTGGTGATATATATTTCTAGTAGGCATCAGCCAGAGATAGAGCTGAAGATGGGTTCAAGGGCCTGTCACCAAGTTTTAGTCTGATAGCTACAAGCCACAGTACACAAGTCACCACAGTCCTAAAAAGGCTGGGCTGAGGAGGAATGGTGCTATAGGTCTGGTTTCCCCACTCTGGCACTTAATTCTGGACCAGTTTTTAAGCCTTTTTCTTCTAAGTACATGGCACCGTCAGAAGGACAGGAAGCAAAGGCTAGCTAGGGTGAAGAGGACATTGTCTGCCAAGAGCACCTCAGTGACATGCACTGACAAAATATAAGGGTATCATTAGCTGCATTTAGATGGGACTCATGGAAGTACCACGCAGCAGGACTGGAGCAGGAAAGAGAACGCACCTTCTGCTTTGGAAGCTGCCTGGGAAGTAACAGCCAGGAGAATTCCATCAGCCATGTAAAAGGCAAGATTCTGCACACACAGCTGAGCTGGACACTTAAGCTCTCATCATTACACACAGGTAAGGAAAGACTGCAGCAAACCCCCTCTGTACAGACCACCTTTCTGTGTGGCATACACCCAACACTAACATCTATGGGAGGACCACCACAGCAGGCTTTGTCCTCAATCTGCCTCTCTGGTTTATAACGTACAGAGGACAAAAGCACTACTAAACACAGGATGTGTGTTAATCTGCGATGTACAAGATAACTAACTCCTGTCTTGGAAGATACATGCACTTCTTCACAAGAACCCAGAAACACTTGCACAGGACAGCACGTTAGGTTTCATTCAGTTTTGTGGGGTTTTTTTCCATGGGAGCTGACAAAGCCAGATCAGGACTTTGGTCTTCATTTATAGGGGTTTCTTCAGCCGGCTTTATCTGCCTACAAGCCTGTTTAAATTTAAATGAAGTTGACAAATCAAAATCTCTAAGAGTGAAAATAACCACAGAGCATGGTCACTGCCAGTCTCAGGCAATGCAGAGGCATATATGAGCAGGCCATACATCAGACTTTCTAAATCAAACATCCCAAGCACTGGGCAGCTCAGTGATTAGCCAGTGATATATGACTAGTGCTGCTCTTCTCCCTTCTAGTTGAAAGAAGAAAAAAATCCCACTCATGTCATAGCAGCAATTTATGTTTTTGATGTCTGGCTCCAATTTATTGTTAAAAGCACTGTAGATCACTGGCCTTGATGCCAACTCAAATACCGTCCAGCATGAAACATGGTTTTGGTGCCAACAGCTTCCTATCACTGTACCATGCTGGTACATCCCGGTGAAGTGAGCAACCCCTGTTTATAGAAAATACAGGCCTTGATCCAACAAACCTTATTCACCCAAGTAACCCAATTTCATTTCAGCAACTACATCTAACAGAAGTCAAAGCCAAAGCTGGAGCCTTTCAGCAGCAGTATCAGTAGGCAGGTTGGTGAAAATCCTACAAATCAAATGCAGTACCTTTTTATGCTAAGGAGTTTGACACACTGGAATGCAACTTATTTCAACACATTCTACCTCATTAGTTATTTGCTTCAACACTCGGTATGGTGTTACACTCAGCTGTTACCATATCAGCCATTTATTGACAAGTATGTCATATGCCAGTACTTTTGGCTTGCTACCATAAGCTACTTCAACAGGGGACTGTAGATAGAGGAATAATGATATTCAGCTCTTCATTTGCAAAATGGTAACATGGATCCTTGGGAATTATGATTTACAATTACAACTAGCACAAGGAGCAGGTAAGATTAAAGGGCAGAATATAAGGCAACTGGGGATTATTCCAAAGTTCACTGAAGCCAGCAGCTGTTGATTCACTGAATTCATTGGGCTGTGGATCAGCTCCGTTTGGCTGCTGGGAGAAATGATGGCTCAGGGCAGCATTGAAATGTGAAAGGGAAACCAGAATTAGCAGCGGGGCAAGCTCACAGCTCCCTTAGTGTGAAGCTCACAGCTCCTGTGTGAAGCCAAAACCAAGCATAATTTGGATGAGAAAGTGATTCTGATATCTGAAGAGTTATCTGTGCTGAACTCAAAAATCTCAGCAAGACAAATCCTGAAAGACAATACATTTGCTTCTCCTCTGTTATTCATTTTTAAAACAAGGACAAAGATAATGGACAAGCCTATGAGCATACACACTCCCATGCACTTAACTGTCTTTCTGCTGCTGTGTACTGACCACCACCACACATGCCAATGACCACACATCAATACACCAGTACTCTTTAAAACACAGCTACCAATACACTGGTGTTTAGCAGTGTATGGGTTACCCACACTGGTGGCTGCTGCCTTAGCTGTAAGTCATATGATCACAGATAAAGGTATCGTATATAGAGAATCATAGAATAGTTAGGGTTGAAAAGGATCTTAAGATCATCTAGTTCCAACCCCCCTGCCATGGGCAGGGACACCTCACACTAAACCATATCACCCAGGGCTTTGTCCAACCTGGCCTTGAACACCGCCAGGGACGGAGCATTCACAACCTCCCTGGGCAACCCATTCCAGTGCCTCAGCACCCTTACCGGGAAGAATTTCTTCTTTATAGCCAATCTAAACTTCCACTGTTTAAGTTTTAACCCGTTACCCCTTGTCCTGTCACTACAGTCCCTAAAGAAGAGTCCCTCCCCAGCATCTCTATAGGCCCCCTTCAGATACTGGAAGGCTGCTATGAGGTCTTATATATATGTAACTCCACAGGGGTGAGTGCTCCTGACATGATCTCCAACCTCAGACATGACCCTCTGAGCAAGCTCAAGAGCCCAAGTTGCAAGTAATTAGTAAGAATTTCAAGAGTACTGTGTAGACTACCCAAAAGCCAGGCTAAGAGAAAGCTAACTGGGTTGCTTTGTGTGAATAAAAGGAAGCAGAAGCTAAGAGGCTCTCCTCCCAAGTACTGAGCTCAATCAATAGGTATAAAGCTGTATTTGCTAGTGATCCTGAAAATGGTTCAGCAATCAGAGCATTTAAACTGTCTTAAAAGTAAAGGCCTGTTCAATCCTGGACTCCAAACAGAGGCTGAAGGTGCTACTGAGAGACTTCAGTGGGACAATCTTGAAGCTGCACCTTGCCAACAGGAACCGTGCTGCCAGTTCAGAACCTCCTTTAGCAAGCCCACGCCATGGGGAGAGCAGGCCCATGGTGCCCCAATGCTGCTATTAGCCCCACTACCTGGCCTGAGGCATCCTCTGGGACACAACACCCTCCTCCAGTGTCCACTCATTTTGGCACAAGAAGGGTAGTGCACGTCTACATCTCAGTGACAAGCACTCGGGATGCAAGGAAATTTACATAAGGGAATCACAGACTGTTTTGAGTTGGAGATTAAGATCATCTAGTTCCATCCCCCCTGCCATGACAGAGGAGCACCCTGCAGACATCACTCACTCTGCAACCCAATTATTCCCACAGATTTCTTCACAAGAGCTGGATGATGGCAGTGGAGATGAGGATAAAAAGAACTGAATTTAAAAGTTTGTTTGCCACATTTGGACATGGTGATTGAAACATTACAAGACTGAGGAGGATTCAGTCTTATAATGAGATCTTCGATACTTTAGAGGTCTAAGATGGGACTATGTATATCCAAGATGCTCATACAGAGTTGACAGATAGATACAACACAGGATGTACTGAAGACCCGTCTTCCTAGGGTGGCAGACAAACCAGCTAGGATCCTCCCAGGCATGAAAATGGCACTGCTTAGGCAACTGTATTCCTTCTATAGCACTGACCACATGGAAGGCCACCAATGCAAGAGAACCATCTCCCTGGTAGTGTAAAGCACTGCCCAACAGTTAAGTACATGGCTTGTACTCACCATCCCAGGAGCATATACTTCAGTTCTTGATGAAAATCATGATCACTGAACTAGCACCTGGTTCATGTGTTCCCCATACTTTGCCATAAAGTTGCTGCAGTCACAAAACTCTTTATAGATGGACAGAGCATCTGACACCAAAAGCTGCACGAGGCTGAGTTCCACCTAACCCTTCTCAAAGCTCTAACTAGCCAAGTCAAAGAGGCTGCTTTTCAAACCCCATCCCTTTGGCCAAGAAATGCTCACAGGACAAAGCACTCACAAAAAGCTGACTAACAAACAGCAACTTCAGGCATTATGGGTTGCTTCAAGATTTGCAACAAGTGATGTTTATCTTCCTTTGGCCCCTGGTTCCCTACATACCTGTCATACTTGGCCAACCACTTGCGCTACACAGCCTCAACAGCACAAAGATCACTCTGATAACTAATAAAAAGAAGGAAACTAATGATCTTGCCTGTTGAAATGGTAGTAACGAGCACCACAGTTATGTGTCAGGCTGGGGGGTTTTGGTGTACAGCAATGGGAAGTACCACATCTGCATGCCAGCAGATCTCTGGGAGGGAAGAATAAATTTATCCAAACTTCTCAACTCAGACTTCTATGGCTTCTAATTTTATCTTTTTCCCCACCTTCCAGCTGCTGTCGCTATGGAAGTTACCATGTAGGGACACAACCATCAGTCCAAACCCGCTACAGACCTTGTAACAAGGCTCTCCAAAGACAGAAATGCCCACCTATCAAGGGACACAGCAACTCCTGAAGCAGCTTTTCATTCTCTCCTGATTTAGGGACAGTTGATCTGCCTTGAGGCTAGAAATAGATTACATTATTTCTTGGCTTACCACCCCGACCCCCCACCCCCCAAGTTCTTAACTATGATTCTATGGCTCTGAGCAATGTATTCTGTCTCCTTCCATGAAGGCAGTATTCAACAAACACATACTGTAAAGTATCTAACACAGGTTTAAGTGACAAACCAAATCAATATGTGAAAGAGGGGTTTTACATTTATTTTCTCTTTTTTCAGGAATGGGAAAATGAAGACAAAACCTCACCCAACAGCTTACATGCACCTGAACAACCAAAAAAAAAGGAGACAGTAACAGAATCCATCTGCTTCTCAGAAGGCTCCATACCTGGTAGTGCCTGGCAGGTAAATTCTCTTTAGGGGATTCATTTTCTTTCAATGGGATCCTCAGGACACAGAAATTTTGAAGTCCAGCAGAATTACAGGGCTATAGGAGACATCATAAATACCCTAATTCTGTCCTCCACACAAACACTATCACCTCTTTCTGTGTCATTGCCTGTAGTTTCCAGATGAAATTATTACTACTGGTAACAACAAAAAAAAGTCAATATTCAAAGGTATGTATTCACCCACCTAAAACCAAAACAAAATAAAGAACTATTGAAAGATCACCTTTCAGCTTCTCAACCACATCACATATCAAGATGCTCGCAGCTCTGCAGCCTGTCTCATAGTGAGGAAAGAGAAAACCAGGTAGAAGAAAGGTTGTCTCAATGTCCTACTTCTAGGTGTAAATCTATGGGTGCAATTGTTACTTCCAAGTGAGAGATTCACACAGGGGCAGCAACTCCATGGCTCTCACAAGACTGTTTATGCCACAAAATTCCTCCAGAGAAACAGGCAGGAATACTCATAATAAGCAGAACTTCTCAAATACAACCCAGGAGGTTTGGGAGGCCTCTTGGAGAACGTTTTGCCATTTATAAGCTGTTAAGCTTACAAGGTCTGCAGCACCTTCCTGAATTTCAAACTGAAGTTGTCTCTGACTCTAAATTTGATTTTGAGAACAGTAACACTTTTTTTGTTGGAGGCTACTGAAAGATACTATTATATTTCACATTTTTATCCCAAAATCTTCAATGCAAACAAACATGCTGATTTTTCTTGAAGACCACCATTTCAGTTGCTCAGCTGACACCAGTAATCTGACATTCACTTTTATACTACAGGCTTTTTCCTGTGAGCTTTATTAAAAGCTTTAGATTTCCCCTTTTTTCAACTATCCCTCCATGACAACATTTGGAACCCACCCCATAAATCACTGTCAGTGGAGAGTTTTGTTACCAAAGCACTTAAGCCCCTCCCCTGCAAAAGGCTGCAGAAAGAGCTAAGAATTAGGACCTAGATTTTCAGAGGTATTAAGAGGCCAAGCTCGCTTTGAAACTGGAAAGCCCCTAAATGTCTCTAAAGACCCCAGCCCTAAATCTCTACAAGGATTCCTTACTGACACTCTCCTACTGCTCTCCCAACAAGGCTGGAGGGAAACCCTCTGCTAAAAGCTGTCCCAGGCTCATGCTGCCCGGTGACACTGAAAAGCTATAGGCAAGTTAAATTCCCACTTTGGGACACTCCAGTCGTACCCCTGGAGTTCCAAAATATACCAGGGGAGACAAGGGAGGCCACCAGCTCCCCCCTCTACAAAGCAAATGAGGACCCATATCTGTGAGCTCTCATCTGGACTGCTCTGACTGTCAGAGCTGGCCTTCATGGTTCAAGCGCCACTGCCATGAAAAGCCATTGCTTTTACTTACTGCATTTTAAGACAGTGTTTCCAGCTACCTGTTTGCATTTACAGAAACAGAATCTGATTTCTCCTGCTTTTCCTCTTCTACGGGGACATGAAACAAAGAGGATTTCTTGTCAGTAGAAATTAAAGCTCAGTAAATAAACAAGTGCACCTCGTGAACCTGCACTGGATTTTCCCTGCTGTGGTCTTTTGCTCATGTTGCCAATTGATTTTGAAATGACACTAACACTGGGTAATCTAACCCAGGCAGTTATGTGGGGTTCGATCCTTAGAAAGCACAAGTCCAGGGACATTCAGTGGGAACCGAGGGCAATCAATACCTTAGGAGGGTTAATCCTATGAAATGTGCAATAAGCAGTTCCCACTTCCCAAGACACAGAAGCTTCAAAGCCAGCAGAATACCAGCAGCCCTGGTAAGGAGGTAAAAGAAAAAAAAGAGGGGAAAAAAAGGAGTTCCTGCTTTGAGCTACATTCAGTGAAACCTTTTGGAGATTAAGCGATGTCCCAGAAAGAGAATCCTGCCAGGGCCACTCCTGCATATACAGATTGTTAGATCAGAGCCAACTGAACTGTCACTGCTTTTTACTTCAGATAATTCTTCAGGCTTTACTAATTAGGTACGAACAATTCTTTCAGATGAGCTGTGAAACCCAGGGAAGAATACCAGCAGTATGTTTTAAATCAAAGTGTTTACATCAGGAATGATTCATTTTTTCCATGAGGAATGACTTGCAAGACAAGCAGCCTTAGCACTGCCATAAATCTGCATGAGAATTAAAACTGGGAAAGAACATAAAGAGAAATTGCTATCCCCACCACCCCTGCCTCAGCCCCACCTCTAGAGAAAGAATCTACACTAACAAGGGGCTCCGACTACCACTGCAATCAGTGTTTGGGAAACACATGGGCTTAAATCTATTTAAGAAACACTGTGATTAAGCTCAGTGACCCCGCTCTCTTCAATGAAGGCGCAACACTTGAAGGCAAACTCCAGCACTGTCATCTGCCCTAAAGCTTTTCAACAGAAAAAAGTTTATAAAAAAGTTTAAAACCACCACAAACCCAAGACCTCCACACTTTGTTTAAATGGTGATTAAGAAATACCTAACAAAAAAAACACAAAACAAAGCTGTCTGGTTCAGGCCTGTATGTTTTCCCTCTTATCCCTCGAGGATAGAGGGCCGTGAGCTGAGCACGAGGCCACGCTCTTTTCCTCTGCTGCTAAATGGTTGAGGGGTTCTCTGGCAGTGCAGAAGGGCTGCCGGCTCTACGGCATGTTTCATCCCAGCTGTCTGAAAAGCTGGTCCACTTGAAACACAACCATTATCCCCACCCGCAGCACTCTGCAGGAGAGCAAACTCCCCCTCAATGAGGTATTTATTCCGCATATATGGGAACTATTATTTCCAACTTTTACAACAGTCATTTTAATTAGGGAAGAAAAATGAGAACAAAAAAGTCCTGCAATGCACAGAGAGACACACGTATTTACATGTAGAACTGGAAAGCATTCGGGTTGTTTCTAATAACTGCAGCTCCTGGAGGGGACATGCCTTCCACACACAATTGACTTAAATGCTCTTTTTCTTTTCTTGCCATAAAAATATACAGATGTCTTTCTTCAAAAAAATTATTTTCCCTTTTCCTGTCTTACAGGAAGCCTGCCCGCACTTTTAAATACAAAGTGGGTATAAATAGAAGCACAAATTAGGCATCTTGAAAAGTCTGTATTTTCCAACCACAGAGAAACTAAGAAATTGCTGTGAGTGTTTACATATCTGACTGTGTTGAATTAAAAACAAAACTGTGTTTTCTATCCATATGCCCAGCAAAACAGGCAAAAAAACTAAGGAAGGGAACAATAGACTTAGTGGTTCTTCACCTGTTGCTACAGTGGGACTAGGGTGTCTTTACATTATTCAGCCTTCTTCATATGGCCCACTATAACTGTCAGCCTGAATACAGTCACCACTTTCATGAAAGCATGTCTTACATATATAAATGATACAACCACTATGAAAATTTCAGTGAGCCTGTCTGCTTTCCTATAAATCTAACTAGACATTTATCTCTTTAGTTGTCCTTCCGTATCACATTTATTAAAGGTAAATAAAAGCATGATGGCTCTTTAGATGACATTAATAGCTTGAGGGATTTTTATAAATCACTGAGTAGCAATGTCCAGCTCACAACAGCAGTGGTGAAACAGGTCTGCCCATCTGATGTTTTCTGACTTAGCCTTCTGCTTTAACATCATGTTGCTCATTTAAAATTAACTCATCTCCTGTTTCTTTCCTGTTGTAACTTCTGCTGTTCTCTCAACTTCTGACATCAATGTTTTTCTAGCAGCCCACGTATCCCAGCCAGCTAGTGTTGTTGGTCACTATACAGATGCAGTAGCTTCATTAAATTGAGAACTCTCAAATTCAATGTAACAAAAAAAACTAAATGCAAACCACTCAGACTCATTCTGGCTGGTCAGCCCTTCTCCAGTCTGAATTTTCAGTAGTATCAATAACTTCTTGAACTAGATTTAAGGGGTGAGCTGGCAGCTGGTCAAAGCAGCAGTCATTACCACTAAATTCAGCATCAGGTTTGCTGCTTATTTGGGAGGTTGTATTTGTCACACATTTCATCTCTCCCCACCTGTACTGCCTACAGAGAAGTTATCTGGCTTCCCTAATAAGGTATATTTTATTTGGGGGTTGCATTAACAAGCTATAAGCTACAAATGGTGTCTCTGACCCACAAGCTCACACCTCTCTACATGCCATGGTTCATGAGCGGTCCTTTACTCTGCACATCCACTCCTCTCTCTGGCAGAGGAGTCTGCTGCTGGTGCGCTGCAGCACATCCTCCCAGACACAGAGATGAGTAACTCCCCCAGTTTGAGCAGGGCTCTGTGAGAGAGCAGGAGGAGGGTGTAGAGAAACCAACTGCCTACACTGAAAGAGAGCTCAAAAGCTTAACTGCAAACTTTTCCCCTAAATACTGATCCAAACTACAAAGACAACAAGTGTTCCTTTTCTCATAATACCTCCATCCTTATTAACAATCAGGCTTTTTTTTTTTTGTTAAAGGAGGCTGGTGAGACTTAAGGTTGTGCAAGACATACTTTGATCTGCACCCTGATGAGTGAACATTCCCCTTTGCTGCTAGCCCAACTAATGAAGGGATAAAATTAGCTTTTATCCCTGGCACTTTCCTGAGCGAAAAAAACATGCACTAATCAGCTGTCCTCACTAATCAGTCATCTGGCTAATGACCTTTTGCCTTAAAACACTCAAATTTCTGAATGATGTGGAAGGCAAAAAAAAACCCAACACAGACTGGCCCCTCTTTGTGGGTCTTAAGCCTATCATCTGGAACTGGAGACTGGGAGGTTAAATCGCAAATCTGTATCCTGACTGGGTGATAAATCTGTAATCAAAAGGCACAAGCCTTGACACCTCAAGATGTACTTCATTACTACACAACTAAATGGGGTTGGTTTTTTTTCCTTTCTTTTTCTGTAAACTAGAAGCAGATGAAAAAAAAAAAAAATTGCTTAACTCCCTCCTATTTTGCCTGTGGAGAAATCCATTCCACATCTGTGTTCAAGTGTCAGTTAATTTCTTACTTCTTTATTAATGCCTGAGCAGGAATTCAGAAGTTGAAAACATTTGCCTTTCTTTTCCTGCCCCAAAACTTCAGGGAAGAAAACGGCAAAACCACTCCATGAGCCCACAGAGTCAAACACACACAAATCCCTAAAAAGCCTCGGAAACAAAGCCTCCCAAAAACACAGCAACAAGCCTTCCAGTCCCCAGCCCCCTGCAATTCCTCACTGCACAAGGCACAGTCCTTCCTCTGAATACCATACTTGAACCTTATTTTAAAAGAGGGATTTTAAGGCCTGTTTCATTTTCCTTCTGTGCCTTCCGTAATGAGCCTTCCCCCCCTCCTCCTTCTTGCATTAAGGAGGTGGGGCAAACGCAACCCTGGATGGCTGAGGAGGATTAGCAACAGATGAGATGTCCTGTGGAAGTTGTTTTGCAGAGGCCTGTGGCGATTTCAAGCTGCAATACTGCACCCTGGTTTCTAACTTCATAGCGAAGACTGTGTTTACCTCAAGCTCCCCCCAGACAAGGCAGTCCTCCCTGGGGACAATGCGAGGCGACAAACAGAAATCACATTACATTTGACAGCCTTGAGAGCCTTCCAACCTTGCATCCCCAAATGACCCAGCACTCGATACTCACGGTAATGAGGGTCCATGTAACCGTTTCGGGGGTCCATGGTAAACAGCGTCCCGCGGTAAGGTACAGAAGGTTCGGGAAGGTGCGATATAGATCCATGGATCTCTTTCTTGATTAATGAGGCCCTTTCCTCACTCGACGTGGAAGGCTCTTCACTGATCTTGCCGAGGCCTTGCCCACCCTGCGGCTGCATTGTGATCGCGTTCCTTCTCTCTCTGTGATAGGTCTGCCCAGGACTTTCATCCTCTGCAAAAAAAACGAGGGAGAAGAAAGAAAGAAGGGAAGGGGGAAGAGAGACACACACTTTTAGCCCATTTATAGCTAACAGAATAAAAAGAAGTTCTTCCCCCTCCCTCCTCCTCATCACCCCCTCCTCACGGTGCAAGTTGGTGACAGTAGGTGCACGTGTGGCTATGAGGGATGCTCTGGGGAAGGCTGCCTGCTCCAAGCGGGAGGCTGCTGGGCAGTAGATCATCGTCACCCATGCGCCGATGCTCCTACCGGCAGGGCTATCAATTGTGCGAGGACAGACATAGGCTTGCTGTTTTCTTGCCTCTGGGACAAGGAGACTGGGAGTTTGGGCTTCCTGATGGGGAGGCAAGAAACAATTTGTCACGAAGAGGAGAAGATGAACCCCAACAGCAGGGTCTAAATCAAACCTAGCCACCCACCGCTGCCCTGCGGCCCAGCTCCAGTGCCTGAGGATTGCCTGTGTGAGACGCTGGAGCCTTGCAGGAAGGTTAGCAGCGATCAGAAGGAAGGTGAGCAACAATAAAATTGCTTAAGATACAGCACGAGCAGCATCAGGCAGGCCCAAGTGAGGCCACCCACTCTAACAGGGTCACCACATGGACCAGTGTGCCAGCGGGTGGGAGCATGCTCCCCATCCCGCTTTTTCCCCCCATATCCACACAAACAAATCCTCAAATTCTTGTTCAAATGAACAAAGGGAAAAGGTGGGGGAAAAATTAGAAGGGTCAAACTCAAGCCTGTCTGGAGCAAGCCTATGGTACCACTTGTAGGGGGAAAAGAGCCTCCTGAGGATAGCTCTACCAGCCTTCCCTTGCAGACAGCCCCAGAACCAGGAGCTCCCACAGGAATTTTAACCCCTGGGGGCCACATGTACCCTTCAGAAACCAAGCCAAGTGGTTCTGTTCCTCAAAAGCCAGATGCATGTTCCTGGGTACATTTTACACATGCCAGAGGGGTTTTGTTAGCTCTGCTGTAGCTGCTCTCCTTAAGTTGCATTTATTGCTTTGAAATACAGAGACCTTTCTCTAAACAAAGCATGATTGCTGGCTGTAACCCTTGGCTGATACCAGGCACGCTCTGAGTACAGCCCTGTCCAAGTCAACCATGCCTCACATGTGGGTGCACACCAGTACATCTTGAAGTAGTACTGGTATATACGCTCAGCTTCAGAAGTTGCTCGGCAGTTCTAGAAGTACACGAGGAACCTCGCGTTATTAAAAACCAGGCACAAAAATAGCTAACTAGAAAGGAAATGAAAACGCCCTTAGGAAATAAAGCTAAGGTAAACCTACTCTACAACACACAGGCAAGGAAGAATCATTGACAATGGTGCCAAGATTGCGCTCAAGTTGTCAGAGATCAGAGGTCAGGGCTAACTTCTCACTTGTACCTTGCCCTGGTGCACTCATTCACGCACCGAAAGCGCCAGCCAGCAATTTACCAGGAGACTAACTACTTTCATCAAGCCTGACACCAGCCTAACTCAACCTATTTGCCTTCATGTGAATTCGATTAGAAGCAGGCTCTGTACTTAGATACCTGGAGCTGAATTTTGGCCATTATACGCACAAACTAGCTATGCCATTCCTTTGAACGCAGCGCTCAGTAAGCTTCTCCCTGCCCCCTCTCCTCCCAAGTACCTACAACAAGAAAACCCAGCAGTGTAGCCTATTCAGTGCTTAATTATTTTCCTATCTCCAAGTATTACAGCAACCGGGGTCTGCTGACTTATCAGCATCTTCCAGGGACTGAATTCCTTTAACAGCCAGCAGTAATTCTCCATACAGAGCTTTTTCAGGGTTGGGTCTGAGGAGAAAGAGTTAATGGAAATGGACAACACCACTGCAGAGTTTAAACCCTTTGCCCTTTTCTACTTTTTATTAATATGCACAGGCACCGGTCCCTGCTCTGGATTAGCAGGGTTTAAGGTTTCAACTTTTTACACCAAAGCTGGTTTTAGTTAGCGAACTGCAAGAAGGGAGTTTAAAAACTTTAACAATTATATGAGGTTTTTAGAAAGCTGCTTGTATAACTGAAAAATAAAGAAAATAAAACACCCCAAAGTCATATTTTCCATCACATTTCTCTCTAGCCAGAGTCTTTTATGGTAAATTTCAACCTACAGTGAACTTTCACTGATGAGAGGTAAACTCTTGTAAAAATAGGGGATTACACTCCATTTGAAATCCTGACAGACCCTCAAGCAGAGCAAACTAACCTGTGCTACCACAGCACGGAAAGCAGCACGCTGGAGTGATTTGTGGGGCTGTATAATCAATCCAAGGATCAGATAGGATTTCAGTTCTTTTACTCTTCCATATAAAGATAATATTTGTTAAAACTGCCATCCTGGGACACAACAAGGAGCTGATGTCTGTCTGCAGGCTCCACTTTTATGCTTTCCTTCTCGAAACATGCATGTGTCATGAATCAAGGTAGCGACTGCTATGGAACAAGCTCATTTTCCAAATTGCCGAATGAAATTCAAAACCTACTTTCAGTAACTTTGAAACTAAAGGAAAAATGTGGTTTGTTTTAATCAGCTTTTTCTTTTGGTTCCTCGAGGAAAAAGAAAAAACAAACAAAAACCATATTAAAAAAGCAGTATTTTTACATCTGCATCAACCAACTCTCTCCCCATTAAGAAATTACCGGTGTGTGATGTTAGAAGTGAAACCGTTTTTGTTTGCCATTTAAAAACTCCCCCAGTAGGATTTCAGTAAACAGGATTATCTATGCAATAAGAAAGTATACTCAATAGCCAAAGCACTTCACTAACTTAATGCTCTGCACTGCTGAGCTGCTTTGGATAGAGAAACTTGACAGCACCCATGCTCCGGGACACGAGCAGGCAGGCGGTTTGCAGGAGCTCCCCGAGTGGGAAACTCCTCCCGCAGTAACTAACGCTGCCGACTCTCCCCAGGGCAGGCGAGCCACTCCAGCGCGCCAAAAGGCACAAGCTGTCTAATCTTGTTCTGTTTCAGCTGAATCACTCAATAGAGTTTTCAGAGTAAGTGCGGGCGAGCCGTGCCAGGCCAAATTATTGACAGAAACATGCTGCCCACCATGGCAACAAGTGGGACTCTGCAGCAAAAGCATCAGCAAACAGCCCGCTTCTCCAGCAGCATCTGCCAAAAGGGGCTTACAGCCAGATACACAACAACTGTTACTGCTCTGTGCTCGCGTTTTAGAAGTGGCCAGCTTTAGGGTCAAAAGAAACATCCTATTTATTAAAGCCTTGCAGAGAGAAAAATGTCCAAGTTAAAGGGCCTGATCCTCCCTTGTATCTCCCATTTGCTTCCTGCTGGTATGATCCCACCAACTCCAGCATAGCTGATTCCACTTCATGTGGGTGTAAGAGAGGGGTTAAACCAGAAAAGAAAAGAGTAATCAGGCCCCAAGAGAAATCTGCATAAGCTTCTCTTTCTTCACGTACACCCTACGCTGTGTTAACAAGGCAGTGGCAAGACACACGTTACAAGTGCCCAGCCTGGAGCGACTGCATTAAGCCAAGATGCTCCCGTCCACTAAGAAATACCCAGTTTAGTGCTGCTCTTCTGATCAGAAGCGGTTTTCACCACAAGTGCTGAGCACCAAGAAACACCTCATTTAATCAACACGCTCTTTCAGAAAGCTCACACTGGACAGCAAACACTTAATTGCTAAGCTAGTTTATGTAGAAAATTAAAAGTCAGGACAGACCAAAACCTAATGCAGAAATCCATTAAACTTTCCTTCCTGCTGAATTGGGGTTTGTCTTTTTGCAGAAGAAGACAAAGTAGAAGCTCTTTTACTTTAAACCTTTTAAAGTCAGCAACTGAAAAAGTTGAGATCTATTGATAGCCCACACAAAACACCCCATCAGTCTCACCACCCCTGCTTAAGCAAGCCAACGCCTCCCGGTTAAATCTATCCATGTACGAAGTTTCAGCACTGCATTCCTGCGAGCAACTCGGAGAGCATTATTACTGTCTCATGAGCAATGTGCCGACACACCTCAGCTAGGTAAAAGACAAGGTACTTACAACTCAGTCCAGGAGACCCTGGCTGATGCTCCCTCCAAGCTCTTCTCTTGACCAAGTTTCTCTGGCTACCGGGACGTGGGCATTCCTCCCTCTCCTTCTGGCTGTCTCTCTCCCTTCCCCCCCACTCTGAGGCAGTGCTGCTCCCATTAGAGGAATTAAAAGTGGTTGGTGCCATGCTAAATCTAACAAGCTCATTAGTATTCTTCCTGTGTGCTTCCTAGTGAACTCTCCCTATTCAAGCAGCTCTCTCTAGCTGAGGGGTCAGGCGGCTAATCATTAAATCAAACTAATGTCACCCTATCACAATCGGCCTAAGAGAAGGAGGGTTTATTATTTCAGTTTATGCTAAATAAACGGTTTTACAAACGGTCTCCAAGCAAGGTCAACAGCAGCTTCAATTACAAGACAAACTTAACAAGAGTTGCTATAAACCAAGTGCTCCATATTGACCTAAGCACAAGCTCGGCTCCGCATATTGCCACTAGCAGGATTGTACAGGAATGCATATTGTAAAATAAAGGAAAGGGTAATCTTTTCTTTGCCAGAATTTGTGACTGCACAGAGACTGCTCATTCACCTCTCCCCAACCAGCTTGCTGCTCAGCTCAATTCACCCCACACAAAGGCTGAAGACCAGACCTCAATGGACCGAGTGAAACATGTTCAAAACTAGGCTCTCTATTGTGACTGAATTTCTTAACATCTTTTCAAAAAGCGGAGAATGCCTTGAGGCTAAAGGAAGAAACAGGCTAATGGTGAATTGGGAATACTGAGCAAATTTCAGAGCCCTTTCCTCCTAGCTTTTGAGGTTGAAAGCAAGCTCTTTCCTTTCAAGTTTCAAAGTCCTTTTTCCTCCCGCAGTGTCACAGAAGGATTTGAAAAGAAGGTAATTGTGCTCACAGTCCCCCTGATCAGAGCTTACGTCCTATTTCTGGTATTTCAGAATACTTCTTGCAATAATGGTGCATATAGCTCAATCCCTTAACCGTCCTGCACTCTGCAATTGCTCATTAAATGAACAATTGCTGGTATAAAATGCCTTTTATGTTCAAGGTCTGGATATAAGATAAGCATTCTAGTACTCTAAATTTGGTTTACTAAGGAAACTCTCCATCATTAAATTACAAAACTGAAGTCAGAATATCAGTCTTTCCCAGAAAAGTAGCATTTTAGGTTGCTGTGAGGCAGAAGGAAAGGGGGGAGTGTGTGGAATGTAAAAAAGACTGACTACTTAGATTCTTAATAGAATAGATACCCAAGTAAGAAAGCAATTTCCCTTACTTAAGCTTAAGAAGGTCTGAGACTTGGTATTTGCTTCCTCAAAACAATGTAATACAGCAACCGCCACGCTCATCTGGACACATGAATCTGCACCTTCCCTCGTACACACGCTGATCGCTACTCTCTGGCCACCTTAAAAGCAAAGCAGGAGGAAATACATCTGTAGGACTGTGCCTGCCTTTAAAAACAGTGCATGTTATAACCAAAGGTTTGGTTTGGGTGGGTACAGTAGTTTAAATTGGGCAGTCTTGGTCCCAAGTTTGTTATTTTCCTGCATCTGGAGCAACTGCACATGAAGTACACACTCTGGGAACACTAACAGATATGATGGACAATGCTCATAACTGGCTTTAAAAATAGACTCCAACCATATGAGAGGCTACAAAATCTGTTAGATAAGAAGTACAGTACTCACTTTATTTGCAATGCTTAAGCATACCTTATACAAGACTTTTGTGCTTATAAATAGCATACATTATCTGAGCTCACCACTGAGAACATATAGATTTATATTCCCATTTGTAATGGATTTTCAGCTTAGTTATTCTCCCATTACCATATGTATAGTATTTTCCAGGAACTGCTTTGTGACCTTTGGAATATGAATACACAGCTCTTTCCCGGGGTTTTTTGTTTGTTTGAGAAACCTGTTATATTCTTTTGTTTGTCATCTTTAACTTTCACTGGAAGAAAAAGGATTTATCAAGGAGGCAGAAAGCAGACCCAATCCCAACAATACCTACATAATACTCCGCACACCCCCATTATTTTCCACAAATGAGATAAGTTCTGTTGCTGCATCTACAGCACAACTCAATTCAGTCCATTTTTTTGGAAGTCCAGAAGAAGCCAGAACACAATGCATCAATGCAGCTTCCATGACTTACAGAGCCTGATCCTGCACTTCTCCAGGTCAATGGCAGAGCTCCCACCGACCTGGAGAAGACAAGATTGGGCCTGTACAGTGCTTGCACTGCTCTAATGCTAAGTCAGCAACGCATCGCTATCAGTAGAACATGCCTTGCAGCCCTCTGCAGCTGTGCACTTTTCCAAAACTTCTGGGGAACCTGCTAATGGTATGAAGCAGCTTAAAATTCAGGTAGGCTTCTTCAGACACCTACATCAGAGACAGCCTTGTTAGAAGCAATATCTTTACCTCAAACTATTGATCATCCCAATGAATTTACACTGCCTGGTGCCTCCCCAGCTGCTCCCAACTAAATGCAAGTGGTTGAATTTGAACGGCCTTCAGTGAAATTCTGTAAAGTAAAACTACCTTTAAAGTTTCGTACAAGCAAAGATCTACTGAACTGGGAGCCTGCATCTAGAAACGCCAGCATCAGACCTATAGGTAGATGCTAAAAACCTTGAGGTAAAAAGTAATCCTACTTGGGGAACACAACAGATAGCTGCAGACACACCTACACACAAGGGCACAGGGTGCTGCGGAAACCTCCTTGTCAGTTCCAAGACTCTCGCCCTCAGAAGGCATACAAGGAGAGCAGGAGCTCTCCTTGCCCCTTGCTACCTTGCACCTTATCCTGTATCTCCTTGATTATGCAGGACATGGGGAGAAAGAAAAAGCAGTACTATTTGGGTAAATGCATGAAGTTACTGACCTGGTGCTCGAGACATCCCACTGACTTCAAGGACATTAGATCAAGCTGTGGAAGCTGCTTGCTGCGAACCAGATTCCCATGGTGTCCTGCTGGCCAAGTTTGCCTAAAGCTGCCCAGCAGAGCATGAGCCCCTGCAATGCCCAACCCCAGCCCGTGGGAGCTGATGGAGGCACTGATTTTCAGCAACCACGAGGTCAGGCTCCAAAGAAGTGGGAGCCTCACTTCTGAATGAGCCCTCTCCCAGCCCGTTTCCACACAGGCTTTAAAATAACAAAAACAAACAATTTAAATCAAACCAGCTGAAAGCCCTTTTCTCCCTTCCCAAGTTCACGACTATGTGTTTCTACCATGGCAGACAGTCGATTACTGCACTGATACTTAACACCATGCACAAGCGCAGCCCCTAGCACTCTGTTTTAGGCGTTAGTGACAGCATTGACTGCTGCAGGAGAAACACTAAACCCTGCACCTAGGTACCGAGCAGGTCATGACTTTAAAGTTTACCTTCATGGAGCCTGCGAGGCCCAAATCCCGCTTGCTTTACTCATACCGTATTCCCAGGGATTCAGAGAAACTACTCCTGAAAGCAGAGCAAGAGGGATTCACATCCAGCATCTGAAGTGCTCCAACCCTTGGGCACAAATGGTATGTGCCTGCAAAACGTATTGGAGCTATTTGTTAGCATGTAGACATGCTGTATCATTAGCTTGATGAGAAAAGGACTCTTAGCACTGGAAGTGCTTTGTAGTTCCAGTGGACAAGAAAAAAAAAAGCAAGCCTTAATGCAGAGAACATTTGAAGGTAAAATTAATTGGCAAAATGAACATGTAGCATGTGATTTCCCCTTTTAAATTTGCAGAACTACAGGGCAGGCAAAACCATCTCCTTTTCTTGCTGTAGTAAATTGTTTTGATTTTGCTACTTGACGACTGGGAAACTCACTAGAAGAAAAAAAAACCTCTCTTGCAAGAACAATCTTACTTTCTCATTTCTCCCTTCAAACAAAGTGTTCCACCTTAAAATCCAGCAAAAGACTGCCAGTTACTGCACAACAGCCCCAGCAAACTACAACATTTGATCCACATCTGCTGATCAGGGCTAAAACTCAAGCTCTGCACTCTCAGAGTATCTCCAGGATATTCCCTTCTCCAACATCTAGCCTCTTCAAAGAGCCAGGAGGCTCAAACATAACTCAGAAGAAGCTGACTATGGACATCAGGATCTGACTACCAGCAACCATTCCTCAGAAGGGAAAAGCTTCTCGGCCTCTTGCAAAACACTCAAAAGGATCCTGATTTGAAAACATTATGAAGTTCCTTGCATTAGCCAGTTATTAGACTGTTAGTCACTGCTTACTTTGAGCAGGCTAATTAGTTACATCAAAGGCACTACAATAAATTCCCAGGAGGGTTTGGGGGGAGAATGTATTTCTCAACCATCTAATAGTGCATTTATGCCTAACCAAGGGTAACTGCCTCATTTCACTCAGACACTGGGGGACATATTCTGTGATGCTGCCACTTTCTACCAAGCCAGCAGCAACCCTGGGCCTTAGAGCTGTTTTACAAAGCTGTTTGTAGTCTGATATAAATTTGATTAGCCCCACTTAGAAGCCACAAGAGTGAAGGAGGTGTTATAAACCCTTCGGTGCACCATATCTCTTTAACATCTATAGCCCAGGCACCTTGGCCTTGACAGAATAAACCAAGTTAACTTTAGTGTTGTATACAGTTTGCACTTCTTCCCTTTTTCTTTCCATAGGTTCAGACTACCAAGCACAATCACTGGCCAATCACTAAGTGGTCTGCAACAACCCAGAGCTACGACAACCCTTCAGAGTAGATGACAGAAAATCACCCATTTCATTACAAGATTTATTTATTGCTGCATCCTTTTGCACAGTTGCGGTAAGAGTCAGTGTTTCCATCACAGCCCTGTACCTCTGGCCTCCCAAGCACACCAGTTTAAAACTAAGTTATGGGTTACTCTGCCCTGATTTATGGTGGCTGCAATCTCAGCTGTGAACAATGATTTCATCAAGGGCCAAAATCTGAATGGCCTATAAAGCTTTTCATCTACAGATGTATATGTATTTCTCTACACACAGAAGTATACACATGTGGCCACAGCATTCACACATTCAACTCCACCTTACATTCCATGAAATTCAACCAATTGCAAAGGAAGCTCTGTGTGACACACGGATGTCTGCGTGTAAGTGTCCACACAGGGATGCTGGATACCTGAACACATAAATGAGACTTTTCACATTCCTCACCTATAGTCTAAATAATTCAGGAGAAGGCGGCTGCAAAAAAAAAATGCAAGACTTAACAGGAAAGGATGTTTTCAAGCAAATTAAAAACATCCCCAGAAAACTCTCAAGTCGTGTATGCCAAAGGATTTGATGCTCTGAATGAGCTTCTGGACTAAGTGCATTAGTTAGAAACTGCAGAGACACTAATGCACAGGTATCTTCAAATACTCCTTTTATCAACACTGCTCCTTCAAGAATGTGGTATCCTGAGAACCCCAAACCTGACACCATCTGTTTAACTACTAAGCAGATGCAGTAAGTGTTGAAGTTCAGAGGCTGTCTTCCCTACCTGGAGACACCCCCTTTAAAAAAAGAGGAAAGTCTCTCCTTAGGCTTTAACAAGTGCTTGACCAACCTAGTTTTTCCCCATCCAATCACTTTCTTCTCAGTATTTTTCACTAAAGAGGATGCACAGGCTCTGGCAGAGATGCACACTGCCCTACCACCTTCGCATTCCCATCATCACAAGTACTACTGCCAGCCGCAAGCAGTGCCTCTCTCCTCCCTTCTTCACTTTCACTGCACACTTCTGGTCAGGCTTTCCAACCTCTGGCTGAGTCTGCCAGCCTCTCCTGCTGTATTTGAGAGAGGCAAGAAAGCCTGAAGAACATCACCTTTTTCCAGCTTCTCAACACAACCCCACAGCAGAAGGAGCTGCACACCAAACACACATCATTTTATGGATGAAACCAAATAACAGTTAATACTTTCTGTTGAGCAAAACTGGCTTTGAGACTTCAGTTTGACTACTTCTGCATTTGTCTTTCTAACTTTAATGCTATACAACAGGTTTTAGAAGACACTGGAATACTGCCACAAGCTTTTAACAATCAACCACATGCAGGTACTTAAGTGCTTATAACTGTCTTAAGCAATATTACAGATTTCCATGGATCATTGCACAATGGGCACCTGAGATAAGACAGACAGGCAAGTTAGAAAAGCACTCACATGTTCAGAAAGCAAGAGTCAGAACAATTTCATTAGAACAGCAGCCTCTCTTCCTGCACTACCAGCCGTGGCAGCTCAAAAAGAGAATTCTTAACTTGTTAATCATGTTTTGATGGCTTCGTCCATGCACAATCTGGCAAAAGGAGATTTCAATGTTTCCTTCTTAGTTTTTCCTTCTTATTTTTGGCTACCTAGATTTTCATGCAGCATTCATTTCATAGAAAAATAAACTAAGCTTCATCCCCCCCCCGAACACAAATTAAATAAGCACAATTTGCATGGGAAGGAGGTTGGGGAAGGAAAAGGGAACCACCTGAAAAGGTCACTTGGCTATGTACAAACAAGCAAACCAAAAAAATAGCTCACTGCACACTGCCCAGGAGTATAATCACTTCTGTGTGCTGAGAAAGAATGCAGAACTGTAGCCAGTAAAGAAGGATCCATTCCAATCCAGAAAGTATTCCAACAACAAAAGAGAATTAGCAAATTTTACTGGAAAAGGAGCCTATTTTTAAAGGCAGACTAAGGCTCAAACATACTGCTACGAATTCCAAGTGTGCCACTGACTTTTTCCCGTCATGGAAGAATCAAAACTAAAAGCCATTTTCCTCCATTTCTGTTAATAAGTTGTGTGATAAAAAGGTGCAGCAACACTGCATTGAACAAAAGTGAGGCAAAACCCCCAAAACTGATGTCAGAAAAGGCGCTTCTTTGTGAAAAACAAAGACCACATTTTTTAACGGAAAGCTCAGCCTCCATGTGCATGTCACACACAGCTGTCATGACAGACTGAACCTCCAAGCTCTTGCACAAATAAAAGTGTTATGGGAGAATTCACAGTGGGCTCTGGGCTTGAAGATCTTTCTGCTCCTTAGATCTCACCCTGGTCCTCCATGAGCCACTTCTCACAACTTTGTCTTCTTCACTCACCAAGTGAGTAAAATACCAGTAACTGATTTCCTAAGAGAAGAAGCATTTTTATATAGCAAATAAGCACAGCAATGATGGAAGGATTCAAAGTCCATTTGACTTATATACAGAAACATCGTTAGATCTGAAAACAGAATGTGTTGAACAGCCAACCCGAAGCTGCCCTACAAATCACCCAGTACATTAAATGTTCCAATTCTGCGGAACACAGCGTGCCTGCCATTCTATTACATAAAATAGTTGTCCACAACTTGCACAACTTCTCCACAAATACATTGACTAATAACTGTTTACCTCGTCTCTCAGCAGGGAAGGAAAAGGAAGAAACAAAGAGACAGAACATCAGAAGAAACAAATCAACCTTTAAAGTGTTACTGCCTCGAATTCATGATGCCCACCCCATTCAACCCTCCTGCCTATTAGATCATTAGCAGAGAAACCTCACCCAACACACACTGTTTCCTCCTCTTCATCTATAAACTACCTTAAGTTCTGAATGATGGCTGCCTGAAAAGAACTGAGTAATAGCAGTGGATTTGATTTACTAGTGCCCACTACAGACTGTTAAGCAAAGCTTATTTCCAAAGAGGGGCCATGTTCTTTCCTCCCCAGCGCAGGACAAAAGGTTCATCTTGCCATAAGAACCCATTTTTTGCCTTTACAGAGAAAGCATAGTCTGAAACTGTAATACAGATCTCTCATCATACTGCCTAATCTTTCATATTAAGAATAATACTTCTATGCTAGTCTCATTTTTGGACTACCTTTACCACCAGCCTTCTAAAAAACAGCAGAAGATAACTTGTAGCCCAAACACATTAAGGTACTTGTACAGTTATTCATGACAGGGTTGTCAACTGTGCCACTTGTTGTATTAACATATCCTCCTTACCACAGAGTATGAGATTTAACACATCTGTTCTATAAAATTCAATTAGCCTTCTTAGATGCACCACAATTGCAACATCAAAACCAGCCAGCTGTAAAGAAGAAATTCCCATCAGGAAATGCTGGAGTTTCATGGCAAAAAGACTGACAGTGCACAGCCTTCTCACAGCAGAATACATACTAGGCTTGCTTATTGCAACTCCTTTCTAAAGACTAGAAAGGAAATTCTTTTCCAGAGCAGTAAGGTTACCACCATCAGCTGCACTGAACTACGTACTTCCCTCCTTTTGGGTCTTATCTTCAAAAATCACGGAAACAAAGATGTAAACTTGGACATTAAAGAGTGTTAACATCAAAGTACATGTGCTACTTTTGATATTAACCAAAGCCTGGAACCAGCAATCTAACTGGCACAAATCAAGGGTGTCTATGTAATTTCAGAAACAGCTGAACCGAGCTCTCTGCCACAGCCTGCATTTGCTCACCGACTCTTCAAAGCACAGTGTTGCTGTATGTTTTCACAACTAGCTGCACATCAAGCAAGCAGGAATCCCAAGTTCACTTCCTGGCATCTTCACAATTCATCTCTCCACATTTCTGAGCACATGAAGCCTTCTATCTGTTTCTGTTCCTTTAACAATTATTTTAATTATTAAATGTTAGCATCGACATCCAGAGCAATTCCCTCACACTGGGGCAAACCATGGCATGTGTAACATCACTGCCCTTTCTTTGGCTTACATGAAAATTACTGTGTACCTCAAGTTAAGTGGAAAAAAGACTATACAAATGCATGAATAAATTATGTAAACAGCTGCAATAATACACTTGAACGCTATCTTGCCTATCTCCCTCCATCCTCCCCCCATCCCACCACACATCACCACATGTATCACTCCTGTCTGAGTCTGCATACCCCAACACAGCTTCAGATTTTCCCCTCAAAAGAGTCAAGTAAAAAAGAATGTTTATTCTCTCCTAACCTTCACCATTTTTAGTTAAAACCCGGGGGTTTGACAGCATTCCCAGACACCTCCCCTTGCTCTCCAAGACAGTTCCAATGCCATCTTCACAACCTGCATCCAGATTTCTCTAGGCTTGAATTTAAAACCATGGCTGTACAAAAGGCCAGCTAACACACTCAAGCAAGCATGACTCCTGCAGAAAAGACAGTGCAAAACATGCAGGTAAATGGCTGGACAACACTTTGATTTTAAAACTTTTCCTTATGCTTTAACTTACCAGCTTAGTTCACAGTGAAGTCTATGCAAGACTCAGAATGTTGGCTCAACAAGATGTCATACATCTTTAGCCAGGACAACACATTACAGCTTCAACTAGTGCAGCTTATGGCACCTTGAGTTACAAATGTAAACTGCAGTGTAAATGTTTCCAAAGGAAACAAAACTAAATGGCAGCTATCAAGGGAAGGCAGAAAGTTTGGTATCAACTCTCCATAGCTTTCAAACCCAGTGATCAGATTAAACCATTTTTGTCTGAGGCACAAGTTTCTGTACAAGTTTCTTACAAACAACAAGCCAAGAAATAAACAGCCAGGTGGAAGAGATGCTCTATATCAGCCCCTCTAAGGTCGCAGAATGATTTCTCTTCATCATACAAGGAAGTATTTAAGAAGCAAGGTGCAATAAGACCCCACAAGGAGAAAAATCATTCAGAGCCAGCATCTTGTTAGACACCAGAGAATCAAGACACAAAGCTATGCCCTGGTGGGAATTCCCAGGATGGTCCATTCCTGCTCCAAGCAGCTTTGTCTTTTGAACAGAGCTGCTGATTGGGGATGTGACCCAGAGCAAGTTTCTAGGCTAAATCTTCTAACTTACAGCACCAGCATGCAACAGATTCACTGCTGTAGTGTGCAGAACCACAGGTATCTGGATGATTAAGATGCCCATAGCATTATAGCAAGTTACTGAGTACTCTGAGGACAGCAGGCTGTCTTCCACGGTGCCCCTCAACCACCGAGGAAGAGAATACACAGGAATGTGTTTGTATACCAAACGGCCTTGTCAGCCTCTCCCAAAACTATACAGACATAAAGATGGAGACTGACCACAGAGTCTGTTTTGCCAGGCTGACCACACAATCCATCACAAACCATAAACTGAGACAACTATGCATTCTCTTCTCAACTCCTCCACAAGACAAGACCACTATTCACTTCAGTGGAAGTTACAAGCAGGAAACAACGGCAGGACCAGTCCCAAAGGAAGCTGGGAACAAATTGCACCTTAAACCAATAAAATACCTGCAGCCCAGCAAGTTGTCTCATTACTGAGTCACTAATTAAAGTTTTAATGGAACACAAGGAGGTTTCTAAATCATTAGTCAACAGAACATAGCGTCAGCAGTATGGCTGAAGAGGGGGATAGAGAAAAATCAACCGGCACTGCTTAATCACCTAGGACTGTGTCCCACAGCTACTCATCTGAGAAGCACCAAGTAGGAAAGTCCATTACATGATTGCAGCTTCCTACTCTGTAGCAGTAGGTCATTAATTTATCCTCCTTCTTCCCAAACTGTAACATTCTACTTGTAAGGACTTGAGAGTAGGCAAGCATTTTACCACAAAACAAAGCTATCATACACTGTTCATAAAGCATTACACATCTATGCACACACAAAGCTATTAGAGTATAAATAATACAAGAGAATATCTGAGAGTAATGTCAAACCTGTAAAGGACAGACATGAGAAAACCAAGATTGCCTGTGCACCAGTCATGGCCTCCCATGTGGACTACATTCCACTTCAAGACACATACAAAGTCAAGTGAAGGGGCTCTCCCTCTCTGCTCTGCTGGGACCCCCCTGCAGTCCTGATCCAGCTCTGGGGCAGCAACACAGGAGGGACGTGGAGCTGTTGGAGTGAGTCCAGAGGAAGGCCATGGAGATGCTGCGAGGGCTGGAGCAGCTCTGCTCTGGAGCCAGGCTGAGAGAGCTGGGCTGGTTCAGCCTGGAGAAGAGAAGGCTCCTTAAGGGGAGACCTTAGAGCAGGTCCAGTGCCTAAAGGGGCTACAAGAAAACTGGAGAAGGGCTTTGGACAAGGGCCTGTAGGGACAGGACAAGGGGAACGGCTTTCACCTGACAGAGGGGAGATTGAGATGAGCTCTTAGGCAGAAATCCTTCCCTGTGAGGGTGCTGAGGCACTGGCACAGGTTGCCCAGAGAAGCTGTGGCTGCCCCATCCCTGGCAGTGTTCAAGGCCAGGTTGGACACAGGGGCTAGGAGCAACCTGGTCTGGTGGAAGGTGTCCCTGCTCGTGGCAGGGGGGTGGAATGAGCCTTAAGGTCGTTTCCAACACAAACCAGTCTGTGACTCAATGACAACACAGCACTTCTGCTCTGCCAGACCCCAGCTTCATCCAGTGCACAGGGTGGGTTTATTAAGGTGCTTGTCACTACCTGGTTCTCCTCTCTGAGTTCAGATGTGGCCCCTGTGCTCCATGTGCTGCACTTCAGTGAAGCCCAGCTCTCCAGATAGAATTATTAATTGCCTCCTGGGCTTTCTGTGGCACTCATCACAATAATATCCAAATGCCTCATTAATATTAACAAAATGTATTTTACAACAGTTCTGCAAGATGAAAAGATGGTTTTATCCACTACGGAGACTACCCATTCAGCATCCCTAGCTGTAAGTGCCCAGTATAAAGAAAACCCATATTCTGGGGCATTTAGCATCAGATCTACTTTATACATTTTGTGTTTAAGAGTTATCTATGATTGCATTTGTTGGCATGCACACCTTTTTGAAGGCCAGCTGCAAGTCACACAGTAAGAAAACCAGAAACACACCGTATATTGATGGTGGTGACCACCCCCAAGCAGTCACCATTCTAGGTGTGCTGTAATTAACAACACCACAAAAGCTCCCATGTATCTGCACTTTGGCCATTAACGTGTTCAAAAAGGCAGGAGTTGTACCTGAAGATGTCCTCACTTCTGGAGCGCTTCTACAAAGTCGCTCTCCTTAAGCAGGTTTTTTTTTTCCATCTAAAAGGTGATCTACGCCTGTAACATCACCTTTTATAGTAGCAGAAGGATACTCTCTTCTACTTGGTTTAAACTCAAACAGAGGAAGTTCAGGTTAGATATAAGGAAGAGGTTCTTTATTGGTGAGGTACTGGAACGGGTTGCCCAGGGAAGTTGTAAATGCTCCATCCCTGGTGGTGTTCAAGGCCAGGTTGGACAGAGTCTTGGGTGACATGATCTAGGGTGAGGTGTCCCTGCCCGTGGCAGGGGGGTTGGAACTTGATGATCTGAAGGTCCTTTCCTGAAAGACCATTCTATGATTTTAATAACAAAATTTATAGTCAGCAAGACCTCCAGCTCCATGTCAATGCAGCAAAAGTTGGCCAAGGGGGTGATGGGCTATGATAAGAAAAGTATGTGCAGAAAGAAATATTATAGTCACATGTCCTGTTTCTTCAGGCCATCACACTAGGAAGGGATAACTGCATATGATCTTCTAATTAAAGACTGAATTATAATGCATAGGCAGACAGAATTCCATGTTGACATTCCTGATATAAACAATATTCCTTGAATTTAATGACTTGCATGAAGCTTTTATTTAGCACAAAAAAGCAACAAAGAAAAAAAGCAGAACAGAAAGCTGAATGTGGCAGCCATAAGATATGGGTGCTTTTGGTTCAACCTGAGTCCTCTGAAAAGCTGAGCAAACAGAACACCTTGTAAGCTCTGTACCCCCCCTCCCAAGACATCCACAGCAGAACACAACAGACAGCTTGTCAAGGGTTCACAGACAGTTGGTGATAACAGCAAGTTCTGCATCTTAAGTCCCACCCCAGGCTTTGAAGAGGAAGGTTGCTCTAGTGAGAGCAAGCTTGCTGCTGCTTCCACTGAACTGTACTTCTGCTCCATCTTTCACCTTGCTATTTTGAAACTGCTGCATCTTCCCTATTACTGTCTCCTCCCCCCAGTCCAATTTGCTATACCAACCCTGCTCTCCACAAGCCTCTCATCTCTGACCCATTCTCTTCAGTCAATATACAGTAACCATAAAATCTAAGCTCTTCATCCTATTCCTTGTGGGAAGAATCTCCTTGCTCAGCTGTTCCCATTTTCTCCCTCAGATTTTTTTCTCTTAATCTTCAGTCGTGCATGCCAGTCAGTGTGCCCTGTTCCTGATGACTGCCCATCTTTCTCCCCAGTTCCCACATTCAATCTCAGCACGCTGTGCTTGGGCTCCTTTCTTCAGCTTCTCTTTATGGACTCTTTTCTCTCTTGCCCCTTTCTCCCTTCTGAGAGGACTCCCACTCTCCATCACACATTCAATTAAAACTTCCCCCATCATTCTCAGTATCAAATCCTGAACTAGCCCAGGAAAAGAGGCAGTGCTGTCTTTCACATGGTATTCAGAACAGTGGGGATCATGCAGGATCTTCTTCAGTTTCCTCTTGCTTGTCCTTAGCACTGCATTTTCTTTGGTACAGCTGGCTCATAACAATGAGATAAAACACATACCCGAGGTCCACTTGCATCCTTTGCAGGAGGAAGGGAGGTAATATGTGGGGAGTAATGATCCCTGCAACTTTCACCACTTGCAGTTAAGTCTTTGGAAGCTGAGAAATGCCAGTTCATGCCATCAGAGCAATGAAGTAGGATCCATCTCACCTAGCTCTAATACAATCTAGTTGCCTAAGCTCTTTATCATTAGCTGAGAAAGACTGAATCACTGTCTGGAGATGTCTAACTCAAAACATTCTTCAGATGGACATCACCGATCACCCAGATGATTAACACCAGTTAGACATCTACTTTTCAGAAAGATAAACAGATAAGGTGAATCCACTTCCCAACTTTTAGAAATACAGGGAATGCAAAGAATTCTTTGCCATTCAGTAGTAGTATGTGCATCCAATCTTCAATTTACTTATGCGACTGTTTGGTCCAATTTAATCTTTCAAGAGTTAAAGCAGCCAAACTGAAAGTTACAAAATTCAGTCTCTATTTTCCTTACAGCAACCAAATATTGCAGGGGGATTTGAAGAGCAGTGAATAACTATCACTTTCAAATAATGCACCTGATCTGTACTGGGAAAACTTAAGTCCCAGTGATGTATGCAGTTGCTTGGGACAGACCAGATCACCTTCTCACTGGCTAGATAAGTTAGCCAGGGCAAGCAATTCCAAAGCTCGAACTGGAACACTGAAACAGCAACCAAACAATATCACTCCTCTAAGTGAATAAACTGCCTTATCTCAATTATCTTAATCAAATATATGGTCTAACCTTTTGTAATAAGGTACCCTCAGCTACAGTAAGCTGAAAGATAGCATAGCCGTATCTTTTAAAATCTAAGGAGAACACCAAATATTTTTAACCTTATGATCAGTAAGGCTATGATAGACATTTCAGGACTGGTAGATACCTCCATTCCCAAAAACATCCCTTGGGTCAGATGTCTTACTTCAGAGACACCTCGCTGTAGACATCCGGGTGCCTGAGATGCAATGGTATGAATGCAAACAAGACCGTTGTATCAGTGAATCACTCCAACTTTCAGTCTCCTCAAATGGGACACCTGGGAGCCAAGGCCTAAAACAATATGGACTTCAGCATCACTGAGAAATTGCAGCCATGATTTACTGATCCACACTGGCTTTAGCAACTGCATTTCAAACCCCTGTGTCCTAGTGAGCAACTGATATTAATCTATGCCTGTGCAGAAGACTAGAGACCAAGATCTGAGTGTTGTGCAGCCAGTTACTTGTCTTGACACTTTCTTCATCCACCTGCCTGGTACTGGTTTTGACTGCTCAGGCTATAAGCTCTCCACAGCAGGAGTTGCCTGTTATCAGATATACATCCACAACTGAGCAAAGTGAGGCCTCCCAGAATGGGTCCTTCAGGGGCACCACAGAAAAATGTTTTTCAGGCTGCACAATTTGAGGCTCTATGAGGTCTACTGGAGAGCCTATATTTAAACATGTTACCCAAAATACATACAGTCACCTCTACAAAAGACAGTGAGATGGCCATTAAGTGCAAACATGGTCAGGTCTCAATCATGGTGGAGTCTCACAAATGAAATGCAAGAAATTCTCCCTTTTTCATCATGTTTAAAATAATCTCTTGAATGCAACACTCAATATTCACCATTCCCTTCCAATTTTCATTGGATGGGCC
This sequence comes from Pezoporus wallicus, assembly GCF_028554395.1. Taxonomy (NCBI): domain Eukaryota; kingdom Metazoa; phylum Chordata; class Aves; order Psittaciformes; family Psittacidae; genus Pezoporus; species Pezoporus wallicus. Next base: position 10,153,378 of record NW_026642649.1, on the reverse strand, counting down.
TTGCCTCACTGCTGCAGAGGCAGTCTGCCTGGAAAGCAAAAGGTCATAGACTTTCAAGTATTTCCCTCTGCCTCCATCACTGTTACCTCCAATAGTGAATGAGGAAAATCACTTGAGTTGGAGTCTGTCTGGTACCACTAGTCTCCTGATTCCATGAAGAAGAAAAGCACATGTACCCTATCTGGCTGCAAACTCTTAAATCCAGCATCCAGTGAAGACAGATGAACTGTACAGTACAATTAACCGTCACTGTTCTCAGTTGAGTTATTGAAGCTGTGGAGTAATTAAACCTCATCTTGCCTTTTCTTTTTACACAGTCAGGACAATCTCCACGTTAGAGGAACAAAAGTAGAAATAAGAGGCAGGAGAAAACCCCTCTAGAATTCTTTACTTGCAGAGCTTCATTTCAGATGGCTTTGAACAGAGCACACAAAATCATGGAAGCTCTGCTTTGGGTGCTTGCAAATAAGACAAAGGGCAACCCTATAATTCATGAAACATTCCCAAGCATGTGTGTGTGTGTGTGTGTGTAGCTGGTACAGATTTAGATTTCATCTTTTGAATTTTAACTCACACTGCCAAGATGTTTCATTTCAAACTTGGAGGAAGCTGTATTTCCCATTGAGGAATAATACGTTTTAGAACACTGTTACCATCTCCTAACAGCTAACAAATCTGGGGAGGAAAATCAACCACAGAACAAAATTGGGACAAGGGGATTGTTAAAGAAAAAATACTTCTCCCTTCAGCTCTACAAAGAGATCACAGAACAGTTCTTTACTCAAACCAGATTGTAGATGCTTCCTTCCGTGCACACTACATATGGCTTGCATCTAGTTTTTCTTTAAAAGAGTTACACTTCTTCCTGTTAGTAAACATATCAAGACTTCTATGAGAACTAACAACAACAAAACTCTTCTTGTTTTTAATAACAAGAGTATTTCAAATAGGATATAATTTCTGTGACCATATGCATAAACAGAATGGCTTCATAAGAGCTAACAGCTAAAAATGCAGCCTTACATAAACTTGTGGAAATCTATTCATTTTTACACATCCAGCAGTTGAGGAACTCCATCTAGCACAAAAGTACTTTAACAAAGACTTACTTTAACTTGACAAGAATACCTGTGTTACCTCTTCATGCTTACTTTCCCACCTTTCTCCTTATTCCACTTTTCTCTTTTATTCACCACCCCTTTCTTACTCGCCTTTTTTTCTCCTTATCAAAAAGTCACTGCTGAGTAAAATATAAAAGGCTAGCAAATAATTCCTTCCCACTGCCCTATCACCCTTTCCTCTGCCATCCTGAAGGCAATACAGTCCTTTAGAAAGAAAAGTTGGTAGAGACTTTAAGCAAAGCTAATAAATATCCCAGGTTTTCATGCCTTCGAGGTAATACGGCACTGTCCATCCAGTCCAACAACAAGCTCTGAAGGATTTCATTTCCTTCCCAATCTTCTCAGCTTGGTTTTAAATACAACAGTGAATTTGACCTCACATGTAAAACGACTATGCAAAATTCCAGCTTACCAGTAATGCTATTTGTCCCTTTTGCACACAGAGGGTGGGGGGGAAGGCAAGAAATCCGCATAGAAAAATGTGTAAAACTGATTCAGCAGTTACATCTTCCTAATATGAAGGATAAACCCAGCTGGCAGAAACCCAGCAGTGAATGACAGCGTAACAGAGATGTAGACAGATAACAGGATCTGGGGGCAGCTTATGCAAATACAGGCAGAAACATGTTCTGTGCTGTATGAAAACAGCACACTGGGGGGGGGGGGGGATAACACAGCAGAGAGGAAATCCTCATCACACCACTACCCAGCTCTGTGCATGGCGGCACTGGCCTTCACCAGCAGCACAAGACAAGGGTGCCAGGGAAGACAAGTCGATAAAGACGCTGATATTGAAATGCTCCACAAAAACTATGCACATGAGAAAAGTGCCACAGTGATGGCACCCAGAATGACATTGGTTACAATTGCCTGCAGCACAGTGAGCTTGGAAACAGCTGAGACAACACCTACAAGTAATTTTGAACAAAAAAGTCTGATATATCCACCCAACTCTGACAGACCAGTTATACCATACTGTTTAGGCCCTGCTAACAGGCAGCAAGAAGCTGCACTGTGAGGCTACAGGGAGCAGGCACTTACCTAATCTTAATGTAGGCCCTTCATTATTGCAGCCCAGCATCAATATGGTACTGCCCCCTTAAAGCCTTCCACATTTGTATTTTCATAGTTGCTACTGTATCAATCACAGTGACTGTCTCTGAAGCATCCAATGCTCCTAGTAAAAGGCATGTACTAAATAACAAACCTGAAGTTCTCTCATTAACAACCTTTTTCATCTGTCCATTCATCCACCCAAAATAAAAGCATGCAGCACATCGTTCCAACCTTTGCCCATACCTCCTCTTCCTGTGGCCAAGCTGCTCAGATATCACTGAACACAAAGGCATCACAACATCATTGTTTTCACAGGTTCTCTATGGCTCTTGGCAGACCTACAAACCAAATGATGTTCCTTCCCTCTCAGAACAGGTACAAATAAACAAGTTCACTGTCTTACCAGGCTTGTACACAACTGCATACCACAGATGTTACCATCATCAATACTTTACTTCCAGCCTGTAGAGTCAAAGGTCCATATAATATTTCTTTCAAAATAGATGACCACCAGCGTAACTGACAGTAACAAAAGCAACTGAGCTGTATCCACACATCATCTGGAAGGGCCCTTGTGCTTTTCTTGAACTCCTTTCCAGAAATATCTGGCCAGCTACTCCTGAGGTCTTTAGCAAAAGGCTGAACACAAGCAGACCAGTGACAACACGCACTGGAACGTCTCACTGCAAGAAACTGGGTGAGAGAAGAACTGCCCAAACCAGCACAGAAGGATGGTTACAGCAGCCCATCAAAATAAAGGCATGACCATCTAGTAACAGAAAACAGATCTGTGCAGTCTCTGGGCTGCTGGCCTTCATTAGCTCTCAGGATCCAAACCACATTACTGCTTATGAACATTTATAAGAAGCTGTAACTTAGACAGAAAGAGAAGAGGGAGGCAGGGTTCAACAGAGGACTTCTGTAAAGCCTCTGACAGCTATCCCTCATTAGCAGAAATGAACGTTGGTCAGAATCAAAAAGACAGAATTTGAGGCTAAAGGAAGCACAAGCTTGGTGTCACAGTATCCATAAGGACACCACTTTGAAGTGTTGCTTCTTTGAAGTATGAGTAGTAGCTGCAGATATGCAAGATTCTTGAGCATCAGGGAAAAAAGAAAAATCAGCACACTCCTAACATTCCTGAAGCATGCCAATAAGCAAGGAACCACAGCTAGGCTAAGTATATTCCCACTTCTGATACTGCAGTACCTGGACCAATAAGAACGAGACTCAGAGGAAGAGTTTTTACTGGTACTACCCCATAAGCTCCCCCTTTCTACTTTCCCTTCTTTCTCCTTATGTTCTTTCACTACCCAGCATGGGAAGGAAAGCAAAACAGCAAGCTAGAGAATGTGCTTTTAGTCTGTCCTGTCAGCTTCCAGGACCAGCTTTAAAGGTCTATAAATCACCCGCGTGTGGATACACGAAGTCCACACACTACTAAAGCTCACTTTAAAGATCCATCCTTTCTACAGCAGTCTCAGCACCAAGAATCCCTCAAGCAATAGCATCACATTCTGCAAGACCTCCAGGTTTTCCCAGTAAGCGAGTGACTGTCAGCTCCAGGGATGCCTTTGAAGGACATTAGCAGCATCAGCCTTTCCCCAGAGCCCAGGGTTTGGAGCAGCACACACCAAGGCAAGCTAAAAAGCCAAAGAAACTTAGGTCCAAGGGCAATGCTTTTAAAATCAGTGTTTGTGTGATCTCATGTGTTACTCTGACACATACTACACTGATATACTGGGTCAATATTAGTTCAGAACAGTCTACATTTTACACCAACCGCTCTTGCATCAATTTTTATCAATTCAGATGGAGTTGTATCCAAAATCTAAACGTTTTGGTTTTATACCTTTCCTGCACGAACTGTTAAAGTCTTTGCACTGTTAAGCATCTGGCAAAAGTTCATTATGCACCATTAAATCTCTTCTTGCATAGGAGCATAAGTGGGTTCAGGGCAGCTATTAACATATGCCAAGGTAAAACAGCATCATCCAGCAAGATCTCCATTTGAAAGAGCATCTTAAACATCGGAAAACAGAAAGAAAACACATATCTTTATCTGTTCAATATTATACCTCTTCATTTAACATCTGTGCTGTTACTCTTCCACTTACAGAACTTTCCCACCTTCTTAGGTGAAGACAAAATGTGCAGCCTGATCTTTTAAAAGAGGAAGCTTTCAGCAAAGTCTTGTGCTTGACACAGTAAGCACCATCGAGGTGCCAGAGAATGCATATTTGATTTATACAGGCCAAAGAGTTGCCTCAGAGCATTAAAAATTGCACAGAAATACTCCCATCCCCAGAAATAATCCAGGTCAAAAGAAAACACAGCAGGGTGCCTCAAACTTCTCATGAGGCTGCTCAGAACTTAGTCATTGGATTGGTTTAGGATCCAAGATTTTTAATATTAACATAAAATATCCTGACAGCAACCACCAAAGTTACCTATCCAGAAAGAGCCACATGCATCTTCTAACTGTGCCTTATGCATTAAAAGGAGCTACAAGCAAGCGAGGAGCTGTCATTATGTGGCCAGTCAGCAGAGCAGTGGTGAGGACACAACTGGTCAGCTGTTGGTGCACCAGTTTTCCCTTGAAATAATCCTGTATGGACTAACAAAATACTTATGGACCTGTCCATTTAAATACAGGACACACTCAAGTTACCACCTACGCATAGGTACCGCATTCTCCACACCATTAAACTTCAGTAGAGGACAGTGAATAATTCCACATCTTTTAAAGACTTCAGCACAGAGAAGTCACCAGCATCTGTACTATAATGAGTACAGACTGACAGCACAGGCAATGCTAACTGCACATAAGATTCTGTCTACATAAGTTAATGAAATGTTATGAAATATTAAGTTAAAGGATTCCAATAGATTCCACAGAAGTCATGTCTCCAGCTTCCTTGCCTCCCAAAGGCATGCTAACAAGCACAAGTAGCCAAATAGCAAATCCTCACCAGTAAGTCAGTGTTACACAGATGTCATTACTCCCCTTTTTGCAATGAAAGCCAAAGGCTGTTCTTCCCACACTCACCTCATCCAGGCTGCAAAGGGTAGCTGTGGGAAGAAGTTGAAATTTAAAGGGAACTGGTTTCTCCTTCATTTCTGGAATTTATGATCAGTCTCCACAAGCTTGAAAGAGGAAGAACTGTTCTGTCTCTGAAACTGCTCCAAACACTACAGTGCGAGCTCTCCAAAAATACTCCAATTCCACTCTGGAGAAGCTATCTCCGTGTTTTGTACGTCAGAGTAAAGGCTGACCTTGTACTGTGGACTTGTACCATTCCTAGAGATGTGGGAACACAGAAATCATAGAGGAGTTTCACTTGCAGCTTTATACCACAGAATAAAACTCATTTACATTCATGTACATGTTGGTTAATTATACTGTGCTCATCATCATGTCCAAGGAATCTGGTGGCAGCAGTTTATGAACCATGACACGTGCTCTGTATCATCGCTGTTTATAAACCACACGGACCCCACCACTGCTACTGGTCCTACACAGAAAACACTCAGCATCACCAGACCTGTTCAGTAGGCATACAGCTCAGTTATTTTGGCTTTCACACAGCTCTTCGCTGTGCCCCTCACCACTGCTATACCTGCAGACAAGCCGGTCACACTGAGAGACCAGTAACTTGAACTCTTCAACAGGTCACATTCCTACCCAAGATCTTCAGAGCTAACAGCTCCCCTGATGACTTAGCCCAAACTAGCCTCTGGAGTGGTGCCAGAATGCAAGGAAAAAGCTGTTCCACACCTAGATGTGGTCTTAAAGGAAACGCTTATTCCATTTGGGGAATATTTAATATTTCCATGGGCTTTTCCCAACTCCTGTGGGCAAGACACTTTCAGGAAACAAATTGACAACCTCGCTGTCAGTTTCATCTGGAAAAGAGCAACGGATTAGCACATCAAAATAAATGACAAGAACAAACAGCAGGCAGAGCATAGTTGAGGGAAATGATGATTACAAAATAATCTTTCATTGTGCCCTTAAATCCATTCCATGCATATGGGAAGTTTTGTACCATCTTTACTGCATATCCAAGCATAGCCCCTTCCCAGTTGAGAGCAGTACCTCAGAACTGCTGACCAGTATCTACAGGACTAACCAAAGCCTAACAAGCCTTGGCAGAACTTCATTTAAGAAATCCACTTATCTTGATAACAACATCTGGCATCGAAGCCAATGTCTATAAAGAGAGAGTTCTATTTGGGCACACACACTATCAATAATCAAACACAAAACACCAATGCATACTCTTTGCTTATTGCAAACCTCAAAACAATAAAGCCTGTATCGCATCACTTCTAAGCCAAGTCTGAAGCCACACAATGCCTACAGCTTGTAAACATCACCATCATGTGCCTGTGAAGAACTACAGTGCCAGTATCTGTAACCATTTATGCAATGCGATTCACAGATTTTGCTGAGTTTTGTGTACATTGGCATATCTTGAGGGCATGCTCAGTCTAGTGTGGTGCCTGGTTTTCATTAAATGGGAAGACTTTTTAAAACAATAAATACAGCTTTTCATCAGAGCCCTGAGGCATCCATTCATCACCCTATCTTGTCCCAACTGATTTTGGAACAGAGACATATAATAAAGGAGTCCTCATCTTGCCAGTTGCATAAAGGCTTTACGGAGGGTGAACGAACAGAAGGAAAGTCTCATACACACGTTTCCACCTTGTCTTAATGTGCTACCAATGCCACCCATTTTCTTCTCTCTTTCCTGCAAAAGTGACTGGAGTCACTTCATTAATTCAGTGCTCAAGATTCTTACTGAAAAATAAATACCATTACATAGATAGCAGAAAAAGGGAACCTTTAATAGATCTTTAACTGACCTGAAGGAAACCAGAACTGCCATTTCCATAGACTGAGCTGAAAAACAGCTCTAGAAAACAGAAGGTCATAAATTCTGCTCTAATGATACCAAGCAGCAAATAAAGCATCAGACAGAGGTACTGCTGAAACCAGCTAAGGTTCTACTGTCAAAGCAGCAACCAGACTGAGAGATGCAAGGAAAATTGTGTAGGACAACTCCATTGCCCACTGACAGTGGACAGAGCTGTAGTGAAGATGGGAAAGAAGGGAAAGCAGAAATGGGCCTGGTAACTGCAGGGCAGTCTCTTTTAAGACTTAAGAACTGGAAAGAGAAACCAGAGTGAATGGAAAAATGGCAATGAATATGTGAGAATACAAAGAAAACCACAAAGAGAGCAAACAAGAGTTGGAACCAGGAACCTGGCAAAGAAATGCTTAGCTAGGAGATCAGGGAGTGATGCACAAAAGTGGCTTGAGAAAACTGAGCAAGGAAAGGATGAAAACTGAAGAGGAGGCAAAGACAGGAGGACATAGAAAAGGCCAGTCTTCCCACAGCATACACAAACAGAAATGGCCAGTGAGAAGAACCACAGGTACCAGACCTGAAGTGCCATGTAAAAAAGAAATCTGAAGGATTACACTGAAATAAGCAGTAAAAGCAGCACGTTTTCTTCAGCACCGCATCCACGTTATGCCCCTCAGGAAGTCACGGCTCCAAATCCTGGCAAATTCAGCAACTCCTCATGTTGTTTATTCCTTCCCTCTCACTTACACAGCCTTATCTCCCCTCCCCACAGCAGGGCATCGTCCTGCATGAGTAACAGCTCCTGTCATCCTCTGCTGGGCAACTCCACTGGGAACTCTGCCACCAAAAAGCCAACGCCACTTGATTTATACTGTTTTTGCAAGTCTTGCTGTACTTCCATGTTTACCACTATGCACTACACCACTCATCACTTGTAGACATTGGATAATGAGAACCCTAGTGACTCAAAATACTTGCAAACTGAGGTTTCCCGTCATGAGAGTCATCAGTTGGGGCCTGCCTGAAGACTGCCATAAGAAAAAAGATCCGTGGGAGAAGTTATTCTTGTTTCAGGTTTGTTTGGCTTCCCTAAGGAAAAAATTGCACAGGCCACTTCTTATGCGTGAGGTTGCTTTAGCAAAGTCTGCATTTCAGCTCAAGCTGTGATCGCACCATCCCCTCCAACTTAACAACACTCATACAGACTGTTTTTGTAACGCTCACCATCCTAACCAAAACACGTGACATAACTCTTTCTATAGGTGCAAAATGCTGCCTCTTTTCCACACACAGTATTGAATTACTTCATTAATCAGACAAAGAAAGTCTGAGTTTGAGAAGCAGAAAGAGTAGGGCTAGAAGCCGGGATTCAGTATGTTAAACAAAAGGTATATTAGTTTGCCGTTAAATTGTCTGCCTTCTTCAGACACGGGCCTGCCTCCTGTATGTTTTTACCTACCTGGGGATTTTCTGTTTCTCTCTAACCTCAGTTCTGTTACTCTACTTTCATTTTTATTTTGCTTGTGATTCACCACAGATGTTTTCTCCCCCAAAAATGCTCACATGCAGTCATCTTTCTTTTCCTTGTAAGCTTATGTCTGCCTTCCTCCACCCATCTGCTCTCTTTCTCCTAGGTATCTCATCTATCATTTACTTTCAGATTTCTTTTCCCTGTTTTACCTTCTACCCATCACCATTTAAGAAATTATTTCTCACACCCTTTTTTTATCCAGATGTCACTTCCCTCACCCTGGAGGGAAGCCTCCTTGTTTCCTCATCTGACATCGTCCATCACTCCCCACTGCATTCCCCAACATCCCACAGCACAGTCCTTCCAGTCCAAGCCTAAGCCATGCCTCCACAGACTGCAAAGCACAGGCAGAGGAAGATGCACCAAACTCAGTAGCAAATACAGCCCTGACCCAACGCCCCCAGGTCAGAATCAGGCTGGTGCCATCATCAGCTGGTGAGAGTCCATTCCCTTTCCTAAAACAGGGGAGTAGCCGCCTGGGTGCACAGATACACAAGCCTGGGAGCCCTTGATACCTCTGCTGTCTTAGAAGAGCATAGGATCTACCTCCTGCACCACTGTTACTATACAGAAGGTCCTTCCTCATTTTTCTTCCCTTGCCCTAGCAGAAGGAACATGAGGAAAAGGACTTTGGGGTGCCGGCTGAGAAGCTCAACATGACCGATGCATACTTACAGCCCAGAAACAAATTGTGTGCTGGGCTGCATCTAAAGGAGCGTGAGCAGCTGGTCAGGGAAGGGATTCTCCCTCTCTGCTCTGGTGGGACCCCCCCTGCAGTCCTGATCCAGCTCTGGGGCAACAGCACAAGAGGGATGTGGAGCTGTTGGAATGAGTCCAGAGCAAGTTGCAAAGATGGTGCGAGGGCTGGAGCAGCTCTGCTCTGGAGACAGGCTGAGAGAGCTGGGCTGGGTCAGCCTGGAGAGGAGAAGGCTCCTTAAGGGGAGACCTCAGAGCAGCTCCAGTGCCTAAAGGGGCTACAGGAAACCTGGAGATGGGCTTTGGGCAAGGGCCTGTAGGGACAGGACATGGGGGAATGGCTTCAACCTGACAGAGGGGAGATTGAGATGAGCTCTTACGCAGAAGCTCTTCCCTGTGAAGGTGCTGAGGCACTGGCACAGGGTGCCCAGAGAAGCTGTGGCTGCCCCATCCCTGGCAGTGTTCAAGGCCAGGTTGGACAGGGCTTGGAGCAAACTGCTCTAGTGGAAGGTGTCCCTGTCCATGGCAGGGGGTTGGAGCTGGGTGAGCTTTAAGGTCCCTTACAACCCAAACCAGTCTGGGATTGTATGATTCTATGAACACCTACAGTGTCAGTGTTGCTCTGGGCAAGACCAGTTACATCTACACTGCCTCCCTCCTACAGGCAGCTAGTGGAAACCACAGCAAATAGTTTTATTGTCCTGACTCCTCTTCTCCTTTTGCCAGGGTAGGTAAGTAAAGGAAGATCTCATTTCCCTAGTGAAGTGAAGCAGTGTGATATCTGCAAAGTCCTCTGGGAAGCAGGACAATGGGCTGTAAGCCCCTCAAGGTACCCACCTTAAACGTGTATGTCAAACAATCCTCTGTATTTCAAACTCATCCTAAACAAAAGGTTGTTAGACACACAGTCCTCTCTTTATAGAGTAAAATAACATGCCCTGAAAGAATAAAGACTTTTGTCACATAGCAAGTCAATCAGACTCAGACTGTAACTGGTCTGGTCCCAGCTCTTGCTCCCTACAGAACAAGGCTGCCTCATTTAAACCATAAGAGACAGCTTAATATTTAACAGTGATTTTTTAGGAAGATCTGGCCAGTGTAAGAGTTCCTTTTATTGCTCAGAAGCAATTAGGGAACAGCATTAACAGGCTCTGCAAAGCTGCGCTCAGTGACTGAAAGGCTGTGCGGAGCTGATTACAGCCAGAGAAAAGCACAACTGCTTCTAAAAAATGCAGGGATCCCACGTCATGCTCAAACAGCCCTGGGGAAGGTCCCAAAGCACTTCCAGTGGGCACACCACACAAAGGTCTACGAGCTAAACAGTGAAAACCTGTTTCCACTCTCTAACCCAATGTAAACCAGGAAGAGCTGTTCACCAAAGCAACACTGAGATAAACTGACCCAAGGGTCTGAAGGAGCACAGCCCGGGCAGAGTTTTTATGATCAACGAGTGTCTTGTTCTTGTGACTTCAGTGACTCTTATCTCATGAAGCTTCACAAACAAGAATTACCCTCTATATAACAAAGCCGTCCAAGGGCATGCTATCACTTATACAGGCACTAAGCCAATCTTACCTAGTCCGCCAACACAAGTAGCTCCCTACTGGCGTCCAAGCTGACCTTTCCTGTGTTCCAGCACAACAGCTCTTACCATACTTTGAGGTAACAGCATTACCTGCTAAATTTCATCTGCTCATCGTCTTGTTTTCAGGTCTGAAGTCTGAGACTCCTTGCTATAAGGCTAAGAAAGTACCATTAAAAACACTCTGTCACTGACAAACAAAGCTGTAGCTGCACTGTAATAAACCAGACAGAAGCTCAGTGCACCATTCCCAGTAAAATCCTCAAGTGAAATGGAGCTCCTCACAGAGCTGTGGAGCATGCATTTTTCCAAAATCGCAGTGAGAAATGAAATCTGAAGCATGCACAGCAATGGGCTGTTCAGCCTGTTCATTCCATACAAAAGTGATTCTCTTGGGGGACTTGTTTTTCCTGCTGTTCTGGCAATTCCTGCACAACCAGGAGAAACTGGCAAAAAAAAACCTGAAAATGTTTATACTTGCTTCCTGCTAAATACAAAACTGAAGCACTTGGCATAACTTTGGTTTTAGCTTCCCAGTGCCATACAGTGATGCCATGAGATTGACTGAACATGACTGGCAGAGTTTTCCAAAATGGAAAACTTTAATACCACCATCCCCACAAAAGGTATCCTTGAGTGTTTCGGGGCATGTTACACACCAAGTATAACGATGCAATTTGACTTTTGATTTCACGTGTTTGGCTTGGTTTGCCTTCGCACAGTACCATCTGCCTGCAGCAAATAGTTCTGGGCAGCTGGGAAGACAGCACTGCATTTAGGGGAAGAGCCTAACAGAAAAAGTTTGAGAAGGTATCAGTGCTCCCCCCCTCCCGCCGTGTTGAAAAGGAAATAACAATAACCACATGATGAGTATTTCCAGCGCAGTGGCCAAGTTTGAAGACAAGGCTCATCAGGCTGTGTGCACTGACACAGCTCTGTGCTGTAGAACACTCAGATTTCTGTGGAAGCAGAGGTTAGACAACACAAAGTATAATCCCACACTAAATGCCTGCCAATACACAAACACTAGACAAGCTCCCTTGCTCCTCTCATACTCACAGTCCAAATCTGTGCTCTGGATTTAAGTGAAAGCAGAGCCTACACCCTTAACCCCACGTTGCCATTCTGTGACAGTGACTCCTGGCCTCTTTCATTAGCACGTTCCTTTAAAAAATGAAAAGGATATACAAGAAACACAGCTGAAGTAAAGCCTTACATCAAGGAGGATCATTGCTGTATCATGAAGTCTAAGATTTAGTGGAAACCTTAGTTTAACTGAATCTAATTCTACAATATCCCTATTGTTAACGGCTTTTACCAAGTAACACAAAATCCAAGTTGTCAAAAGATCCAGAAGTATCAAGAAACATCCAACAAAAACGAAGAATCATACCTGAAATGAAATGTGACTTCTGTGAAACAAGTATGAATCGTGGACCAAACGGACCCACTGCACCAGAAGAAATCAGCTTAGGATCATTATGATGGGACGTGAAGAACAAAATTTACTTTCTTACTCAAAAGACACAAACTTAGGGGAAAAAAAAAGAAATTTAGTAACTAAACTGATTATTTAAGCCTTCAACTTGTGAGCAGTCTATGTAGACACCTAAATACACACTTAAATAACCCAACTCCTAGTGGCAGGCACATGTGTTTCAGGACACAGGTGGTGCCTTGAACGCTACAGTATGTTGGTTATAGCATTACAAAACCAGACCCCAAGGAATCTATGCGACTGTACAATGCAGCTGTATCTACTGGCTGAAAGTTACTGTAATCAACGGAAACAGAAGCCCAGATCTCCAATATCACAAGTTTGCTCAGCAAAGACACTTACCTGGAGATAGCCAAAGTTGTTTTCTACTCAGAAACAGGATAAATAGGGAAGGGACCAATCCTGGACATTAACTACATTCAGTCACTCAACTACTACACTTCTCTACTAGCAGTCTGGTGGAAATGTAACCAAGTCAGGTTATCACTAATGGAAAGCACAGATCAGCTCTTCAAATATTAATTAGTATATTTCCTTACACCTCTGATTGTTGGGGGGCAGGGAAGAGGGAAAAGGAGAGAGAAAGAGAACCTGTGTGTGTACATAAGGAATGTGGGCTCAATATACAACAGCACTAAATATTTTATCCTCCAACCAAGTAGCTACAAAAGAGTCCTGATTAACATTTCATTGCATAAGACGCTCCACTATCCTAAAGGCCTTAAAAAAATCTACATTTAAATGGAATACAAAAAGAAGTTATAAAAAAGCATTCCCTAAGCATTCCCTTTTAAAAGCAGTAGGTTAAAGCCTTGACTTATATAGACTTTAAAGAGGTTACATACTGCCTTTGTCACATCACAGTTTAACTGGGTAGCTTCACACACATGAAGTGGATGAAGACAGCACTATTTCTGAAGTGCAAATCCAGACTTTTATATTTTTTTTTATTTTGGCACATATAAATGCTAACACCCAGCTTTTGAGGTGTTTGTCTTCTTTTTTTTACCTATTGCCCTGGAAAACTAACATATTCTACAGGTTTTAATCTTATTTTACAGTGAACAGCGGATGAAAAGTGCTTGTTGGAATATTTATTAATTCATCTCTTATCACTGCTTCATGATGTACAAAGAATAAACGCACTCAAGGCTTATGTGAAAGAACGCTTGGTGCACCGTGCCTGTAACATGGACTGCACCCTATGCTACAAATGAAAAATCCCTGGCTTTCCTACATTTCAGTGTGCTCTTTGCACAAGCAATGTTTGAATTACTTAAGATCTTTGCTGTGTATCACCCATACACTAAAAATTCTCCCCCTGTGCAAAATCCACCCAAGCTAAATGCAAGCACTGAAGAAAAAAAGTCAAGACTTCCTAACCAGTTGTTCCATAGCAAAGCCCAGTGTAGAAGGGACTGTTAACAGCAGCCAGCCTCCATAGGATGCTAAAGCATTCAAACAGGGGGCTCAGCTTCTCATCTAACTCCCAGCTTTTACATAAGGAAGTGCTGAGAGGTACTAAGCAAAGATACCAAGCTACAGGAGAGCAGCCAACACATCACAAGCTCAGTAAGTGCTGAATGACTCCTAGTTACTTATAAGCTGCAGTCATTAAGAGTCATGCTCTTCTGGATTCCTTCTGTAGAGGAGAAGCTAGCGTGAAAAATGGGTTAGCATCCTTTCTGTAGGGTAATTGTTGCTGTTCTCTCAGGGACTCAGCCAAAGTCTATTAGAATGGGACTGACCTCAATCAACTGTGGATCAGACCTCAAACTCCACAGGTATCTCCAGCTTCCAAGAAGGTCACACTCCACCTGGCTTTATAGGCAGCAGGAGAAGACATAGACAGCCTCACACTGCAGCCTCTATCCCAGAAGACTTTCAAGCTTTCCATGAAACAGTCAGAGGTTAGATGTTGTATAACTCCCCCCCCCCCAACTCAAAGCCGTGATGACCTTCTACAGAAAGCAAAACAAGGGAGGAGTAATGCATTTATACATGAACTCAAACGCAGGGCACCTGTGCCCACTTTGATGTGCCTGCAGCAGACATCTGCACCTGCAGACTGCCTGCTCCCACCCTTGCAGAGAACCTGCCTGCATAACTGCTGCACAGGTGGGTCTCCTGGGAATGTAATGGTGCTCTCATACAAAAAAAAAAGAGCATTTTTACAGTATTCTTTAGCATCCAGACAAAACTGCACTGCAGGCATCTTACACATCCTACCTTCTATCAGACAGACCTTTGTTATCCTCAGGGAAGCCTGTGGCTTTTCTGCTGGGAGGGAGTCCCACCCACACCAAATGTAGTCTGTAGGTAAAGGTTACTGATTAAAACAGCTCCAGAAGTCATCAACCAAATTCTCTCTCCCATCATCCTCACCCAGCAAAATAAGAGTTCTAACCATGAGTTCAGTGATGCCAACTGACATATGCCTTCCTTGATGGTGTTGAAGATCCTGAAGGAGAAACACTTTACAAGCTGTTTCTGTGAAGTATTAGAGAGCAACAAGTTGTAAATATGTGATCTGGACAGTTGTACAGAGTTGCTGAAAAACACCTTTTGTGTTCCCAGCTACTGACCACAAGCTCCCAGTCACAACACTTCTGAAACTCCCAGAATCTGCACCATGGGATATTTGATGACATAGCAAATAACTTCTACTGATGCAGCAGTAGCAGCTTTCAGACACAACTCTGGCATTTACTCCCTGAGAAGTAAATATTGACTTAACAGCAACTCCCAGAGCATATGCAAAAGCCATATGAGGGATTGCTTCCGCCAGTGCAGACTCACACATTCGGAATGACACCTGCCGCTTTATTCTAACTCATTCAACCATGTAAATCATGAGAGAGAAATCTCCTCTTACATCCGCGCTGAAAAGAAGCCAAGAGATACGCCTCTCGTTTCATCCAACCTGTAACTCCATTTGTAAACAAGCATTCTACATACAAGCCATATAACGTCCCAGTCCTGCCAACACACGATTCCAGCCTGTGAAAGTAACACCCATCAGCATCCAAAGACCGCTTTACGTTATGTGGATATAAGACTTTAAGGTCAGGTTCTTATCTTCAAGCAACCACTGTTTCAAGTTAATTTAACAGTAAAAGGTTAGGTTCATACCAGTTTGTAAAGTGCTACACAATGAAATGTCCTCCATCCTTAGTGCATTTCAGGAAAGGAATAAAAGGGACTTCTCTAGGAAGAGGAATAGACCCCATCAGTTAGGGAGACAAGCAAGGAATTCAGGTAAGTGACTGCCATATAACCCAGGAGGTGACCTGTGTCACCTCAGCTCAGCGACCACTGTTGTTATCTAACCTGCTTCCCAGCCTCCTCTTCACACTGCCCTCAACAGATCTGCTCCACTGCAGGTCTCACTTACTCTGTCAAGTGAGCACCCCTCTCTCTGCCTGAGAGGACCTTCAAGCTAAATGGCTCTATGGATCATAAATTCCTTAATGGTTTGGGGTTTTTTTACTCTGAAATGTACCATAGGATGTATTATCCTTGTCACTCCAAGCCTCACAGGAGTCCTCAGGGCATTCCACCCCTAAACAAGCACTGTAAAATGCAAATGACCAGCATCATCCATCTGAGTACCCAATTGCAAGAGTTTATTATGAAGCTGAGGGCAATTCTTGACATAAAATTAGGTCACTTGATAATGAAGCTAGATTGCTACCTACTGGTACAGACTTCTGAGAGCATGACTTCATGGTTCTGCATTAAGTAACCCAAGCAGAAGGGTGCAGTGGTGAACTGGAGCACGTGTAGGTGCACCGAACATGTGCTCATCTGCGGCTTCCGGTAAGGAATTTGAATGAGAGATTCAGGGTCTGCCTCCCTGATGCTTTCCAGTGCCACCACCATGACACTGACAAGAAGATCCAGTCTGCACTGCTTACAGTCATCTGTCCCAGTAGTGAATTTATAGGGCTGGCCTCAACAGTGTGAAATTCCCAGGAATTTCCTTTTGACAAGAACACCTATCCAGCAGAACTAAGGACAAGACCTCAAATCCCATCTCAACTGTGGCACAGCCAAGAGCTGAACATACATCTGCAGACATGAAATACGGGCATATCAAGAAGCTGGGATGGCTTGTTTTTTGAAAGCCAACAAGAAGGTGGTCTAACAAGGGAGTCACTTACACATCCTTCATTATGCTGGCTCCACAATACACTTAACTATCATTTAGGCTATCCCAAAAACACAGCAATTGCGAAATAATTTATAACTCAACCATTACTACTTACTGTGAGCAATGCACACTGCATGTTATTTTCAGATGACACCGAAACAGAGCACTTATTTGGCAAAGGTTCTTAAAGACTGTCTCTCATTAAGCCCAGAAAGAGGGGAGAGAGAGGAGACAGCCATCATCCTCATCATCATCACCACCAGCACTTACCTACTTCTGGCATTCCAGGGCTAAAGGGAAGACAGGGATACTCATCTGATACGACACATTACAAAATAGTATTCCCCAGAGGATACAAGCAAGCTTGTATAAGCAGCGGTGAAAGTGGGCAGCTTTCCAGTGACTTTATCCAACTGCCTGCAGCCCCCATTCCAATGTAGCTGAAATGCTGAGAGCTGAATAAAGTCATTTGATCCACATCCCATGCATTTTAATAAAGAATGGGAAACAACAGACACCTATTAAGTGTTGGCTAATTTTTACTTCCTAAAACACTGCAATGTAAAACATCCTCCTCCTTTCCCCTTGCCTTCATGGTTTGAGTTTTAAGTCACTCGCAGGCATCTCGAGCACTGAAACAAAAAGAAGTACGTGCTTATGAAACAGAGGCATTCTGAGTGGTTTTAAAACCAAAATGTTGTACCAGATACCAGCTAAAAAAATAATATTAAAAAAAAACCTAAGTGGAATCTCCTTTTCCCTTTCCAGCTCTTCCATCTCTCCCTTTCAATTCTGTTCCTTGAAATAAACTGGGATCACTGGGACCTCATGGTAGTAATCACAAGAGCCAACTTCACACTCTTTGCTGACCTCTGAAGAGAAGACTGGACTGGATGGACCTCTCTGGAAGAAGGGAATAGATAAAGGAGCAATATTACCATGTTGTTTGCAACATCTGTCCACTTTTATGTCTCACTTTTCAGGTTGGAAACTGATTCTGCCTGACCCCCAGCATGAGTGAAAGGGAGGAGAAAAGGAACAGAAAGCCGGATAACAGATTTTCAGTGAGATCATTTCATACCTCTTCATGGCTTGTGTTCACTCAGTTATCATCCACCCAACTTCATGGACTCTCTACATTTTGAAGAAGAATTAACTGTTGCTAAATTTTGAACCCTCTCCCTCTCAATTGCAGCTTGGCAGACTGAGATGCACATGCTGCTGCCCTCTGCGTCCTCCAGCAGAAACAAGGAAAAGCAATTTCACTGCTCTTTACTGCTAAAACAAGAACATAAGCACGACAAAATGAAGCATTTTCCTTAGATTCCTCTAAATTTCTCATTGCTTAGGTAAGTTCCACATTAAAATAAGTTTAATCCTGCAAGACAGGGGGCTTTCACAACCAGGCTGCCAAGGATTTGGGTTCCACAGAAGCCAAGATTCCTGGAAATCCAGAAGCATGTGTACAAGGCAATACTGCACCAGCCAGACCATGCCAAAGACCTGCAGATACAAGGGATGCCCATCACATCCCTGCTGAGCACATACATATACATACACATACAAGAGGCCTGGCCAGTAAGTCTGACTTCTCTGGGACTGCACAAAGTCAGCAGCCAACACTATGCCCACGTCCTTGCGCTGGGCTGAGGTTCTGCCTTCCCTTCCCAAAGGGCCTACAAGTCTCAGAGGGCAAGTGATGCAAACCCAAGAGTATGCCCATCCAAATACAAAGACAAAAGCAGCAGCCTAAACTACGTTCAGACACTCAAACAAAAAACTCCTGCTGCTTTCCCTTTGTGGCTAACAGTTACGTCTCAAGGCAACATTGTCCCCCACAATTAAGGAGTCTGAAGTATGTTTTTCTCAGATTCACCTATTATGGACATTCATGTTAAGTTATTCTGTATCAGTGACTCTGTGCCTGCATATAGGCTCTTTCGCTTATGCAGCTGAAGTACTGATCCCATGAAAACATCCAGCAGTGCCAAAATGCTCATTTTCTGACAGGCTCTCAGTCCAACTATGACAACCAAAAAGTTCACCTGAAATCTGCTTGAATGAGAGCACCATAAAGGAGCACAGAGCTCGCCCTTTCCCCTCCTCCTTCCTTTTACTTTAGGTCCTGCCTTTCTTAACTTCTTTCATTCTCTTTCTCTCTCCTGTAAATAGGTGGTGGAATTTTTGGTATCTTTGATTAAAGTTCTTACTTCATGTCCAGATATAATTATTATTTAATGGTAAGCTTATTTTTAGCATCTGTTTTGAGCCTTGAAGTTAAATGTAGCAATAAATCACAGTCCCTTGAAATACGTTTATTACTTGAGATGTTTTGGTAGCCTTCATACTAAGGTTATTCCTCAGAGAAGAAAAAAAGCAACCCTGTAGTGCCAAATGAAATGTATGCAAGGCTTTAATCCTGATTAAAGTTAAAAGGCTGAAAAAAAAGGTCTTTGGGAATCTAAACAGCAAAACCCACCTACTTCCCCCTATCCTCTGAACAACCAAAAGGAAGTGTTCAAAGCTGAGAGCAGGACTTTTACATTGTTTATGCTCTTACATAGGCAGCCTCTATCATGTCAGCAAACAAAATAGTTTTTGTTTGATAGTAATAGCTAGAACAAATATTTTAAAGCTGGAATAGTTCAAACTACAAGGAGTCACTCTAATTATTGTAACCACACACGAACTAAGACCTTACTCATTTTTACTTTTTTCTGATCACACAGAGGAGCCTCCAAATAGAACACTTGCAAAGGAAAGCGCATTTCCAGGAGTAGGTCCTGAGATGGCTTCATGAGAACTTGCCACAAGTTTCACAAATGAAGCTTATAATTTAGTGATCAAGGGTGTCAAGACCCCAGATGTCCAACTGAAGAGAGCCAATTAAAAGACAATGGCTTAAGCGAGGAGGCTGGAAAGCAACACGTAAGATTTAAATATTTAAAGCCTGGACTACTTAAAGAAGCTACAGATCCTTTCAGTGCGAGGCCATAAGGATGCTTTGAGGGCCGGAGCAGCTCTGCTCTGGAGCCAAGCTGAGAGAGCTGGGCTGGATCAGCCTGGAGAAGAGAAGGCTCCTTAAGGGGAGACCTTAGAGCAGCTCCAGTGCCTAAAGGGGCTACAAGAAACCTGGAGAGGGGCTTCGGACAAGGGCCTGTAGGGACAGGACAAGGGGAATGGCTTAAACCTGACAGAGGGGAGATTGAGATGAGCTCTTAGGCAGAAGTTCTTCCCTGTGAGGGTGCTGAGGCACTGGCACAGGGTGCCCAGGGAAGCTGTGGCTGCCCCATCCCTGGCAGTGTTCAAGGCCAGGTTGGACACAGGGGCTTGGAGCAACCTGCACTAGTGGAAGGTGTCCCTGCCTATGGCAGGGGGTTGGAACTGGTTGATCTTAAGGTCCCTTCCAACCCAAACCATTCTGCGATTCTATGAATGGAGAATGTACCTGAACAGATGTTTAGAGGCAGATAAGCAGTAAGCCCTTTACAGCCCACTTAAGACACCCTGCAGCCTCCTGGCTCTGAGAAACTGCGGCTTCTCAGGCACTTCCAATGGGAAAATTCATGGATTTGAGAGGGAAACACACCACTTGGTGCAGCTGCCCCCTGAACCCGGTCCGCTCAGCTACACCTTGCAGTCAGCACTGGAATCAGCCCAGGGTTATGGGCTTAAACATCAGAGGTACCTTGAACCACTCACAGGGTCCATCCTCCATCCTCCTCTCCAGCAGAAATACCAAATTGAAAATGAAAGCAGGAAGGCAGTTTATGAGGAGCATTTTATCTGAGTTAAAGTTGGAATGGGCTGTAAACTCCCACAGGACATCCACGTTTGCACACTTCAGATGAGACTGTAAACTGAATAGTAAACACCCACTTTTATCAAATCATGTTCCTCCCAGAGAAGGCTGAGCACTGCCTGCTTAATCTGATTCCCTAGGTTTACAAGTGGTAGGGAAGCGGGTTCTATCAGCTGCTCCATCTTTTGAGTTCTATTCAAATGACTCTGGTTTTGTTTTTCCAGCACCGCTAAGAAAACTATAGTGCAAACCCCAGTAAATCTGTAATCTGTGGAAAGGCACTCTGAAATCCATCAACCAAGTTGGAGCCATAATTGCTTCCCTGGCTTATCAAGGCTCATTTGCATTATCTGTTATCTTTAGATACCCATCCTGGTCTATAAACAGAGTTATCAATCCCGTTCAGAGGCCAGTCCACAAATTGAAGTTTTCTATAGAGGGAATTAGCTATAAACAAGCCGAAGGCAATTTTCTGTGACAGCCAATGGTAAACCATAGGAAGTAACTTCAATAGTGATTTACAGTTCTTCTCTGGTTCCCATCCAACTTCTCCTCCTTGTGCTTCTGTTCCATCCAAACAGGAATTTTTCAGATGTTCTAATTTCCCATTCAAGATGCAATCAATCCCAACTCTAGGTGTGTCTAATCCAATTTTTACGGTATGTTCATGGGCCAGCACCAGAGAAAAAGAACTCCCTTTATTTTCTTTCAATTGCCTCTGCTGCAATCACAAGACTTGTCATCTCCTGGTGTGAAATGCACAACAGCAGAAGAGAGAGTGAAGGAGATCTGAGAGAGAGAGAGGGGGAGAAATGAGCCGACCTACTGAAAAGAAAGGGGGAAGGAGACACATGAAAATACCATTAACATTTGTGAATTATCCTACAGACTGAAAGCTTCCATTTACCGCAGTAATTCATTAACTCAAGATTCTTAAAGCCTGTGCTGAGTTTTTAAGTTTCTTACATAAATCACAGTGTGCTGTCAGAAGTGGGATATTTAGGAATGGAGTCCATCTTCCTCATCTACACCACAGTGAAGTCAGACTCAAGTCCTGTGCCATTTGTTCACACACACATCACCCTCATGGACATGAGGAGACCCCACTGCCCAACCTCCCATACCACTAGGAGTCAGAGGACTGCTCCTCCTTTACGAACAGAAGATCTTTTCTCTTAAAAGCTCAACATTCATTCTGAACTTCCAAGAAACATACATTATACATTTAAAATACTTATTTTTCAATCCCTAATTATGAAATATCTCTAAGCCACTAACACACACAGTGGATCTTAAAGTGCATCACAAGCACAGAAATAACAAGCAGGGGCATGATTCCTCTCCGGGTGAACTACAGCAAGTGGAAGGAAACCAGCCCAAAATGCACTGATGACACAGACCTAAGTGGATCTAAACCTGTGAGAGCAGCTGCAGAAGAACAGAGAAGAATTACACCCAAGAGTTTTGCAATTAGTATCACCTGAATCAACACAGACCAATAAAAACTGTTTCTCTTCATGTTAAAGTACATTTATAACTCAGACCATGAAGCCTGTACGCTTTCCTACTCCCTTTCTCTATATGCATATACATGGGTGGCTTGTACATATATGTATGTATATATGCATATACACACACATGTGCATGGGCTGCTTTCCCCCCGACTGAAAGCCACCCTAATGGGAAGGCACTAATGGATTTGAAGTGATAAGGAAAAGGCGGACATGCAAAATGCTCCAGAACTTCTGTTCCTAATCAATCACCAGAGATCAGTGACATCACTGAAACCTTTGATCAAAGCTCCCCTTTCAAGCTTAAAAAGGGGGATAGATTGACCCACCCCAACAGAGGGACTGAAAGAACACCTAGGATACAATTCACAGTGAAATATGAGAAGTCACCGGCATCCCTCTTCAGAAAAACAATCCCTTCCCACCTTCCTCAAGGAATACAGCACGCATTCCAGAGCAACCAAGCACAAACAACAGATTTATCTCTTTGCCCAATAATTAGAAAGCAGGCAGGGAAACAACACATCACAAAATCCTTTCAGGTTTTATTGTCGAAGCCTGCGCGCACATTTTATCCCGAGCAGGAGGTTTATTATGTTTGCTTGCATTGAGAAATCTTCTCAAGTCCATTACTGTGGAGAAACAACCACAAAAAAAAAGGGAACTTATTTTTCCAGGGAGCCTGAGCAGCTTTAACAACTAAAGGCTGACGCCTTGTTTTAAAGAAGAAATGATTTTCAGGAGAACCAGCATCGCGGCAACGTTTGCTGCACTTAAGAGCCAGCCTTTGTCCATGTCGAGGCATTCAGAGAGTTGGGATCACTAATCCCACTTCAGCTAAAATTGAGCTCCATTGTTTCTCAGTTCATCTGAGTTTCCATGGCACTTACTAGGACTTAAGTGTTATTTACTCAGTGCCGTTTGTTAAAAACAAAAAAAACCACAATAACTAAGTCTTCATGTGAGCATCAGGTTTGCTTTTTCCCCCTCCCTTTTTACTTTCAATAAACTCAAGATGCAGTCAGCATTTTACAGACTTCTTCTATCTAAAACATCTTCAAGAAGAACGAAGTTGAAAACAGACCTTGACAACGGTCGCTTCATTGTTTTGGCTTGGTTTTCCCCATCTCTATTTTTAAAAAAATCTAATTGAGCTTCCTGAAGAGCAGCAAAACTGTAGTTTATTATCTCCCTCATCAGGTGATCAATGATTTCATTAATAAGACAGATAACAAAACTGTCATATCATCGACACAGTTATGAAAGATGATCCTGGATTCTTGCTCCATTTTCCAAGGTCTGGGATTCTCTGTGGCAGCTCTGAGTCCATTCAATATTTTCCACAGACAGAGAAAAGTGAAAATCCATTTTGAAACCAATTTCAATTAGGATCCAGAAGCTGTTATCACAGGTGTCGCAGAATGGGCCCGTAAGTGGAAATGTCGCCTATCCATTCTGAAATGAAACCTTATCAGGGGCTACGAAGATGGCTGAGGACAGCCTATCTGTAAATTACTTTTCGTCCTGTGTTAACTCAACCCTAGTTCTGTCATATGGAATTCTTTCCAGCCCCTCGTAATAATCTAATGACTAAGTAGGCACTGCACCAAAACGGCTTTTATTCTGCTCGGGCTTCCCCCGCCGAACAGGGCTACAGATGCAAATAGTGGAGGCGGCCAGGCGAGCCGGCGTATTTAGCAAGATCAGTTAAAGCTCTCATAGTTTATTACAGGGAAGTAACGGGCTTGCATTCTGAAGCCTGTCTCCACCCATTGCATTCCTGGTGATTTTTCAATTGCAAACTCCAAGGCCCAGTTATTTCATTAATTCAGCACCCAAGTAGTGAGGCTTTTCTCTCACATCTTTCAGTCTCCTTTTAGCAAATTATCCCATGACGGAGGATTTATTCAGTCAAAGACCTCGGACTTTGAGAGGCAACAAAAGAATCAAGAGACTTTCTGGTCCACCTGCCTGGCGAATGATGAGGCAGGGTAAAGCCTCCCCTAGAGAAACCAATCAAACCATTGTGTGGCACAGTCAGACCTTTTCAACTGTCAAGCCAGGAGAGCAGGAAAAGAGATGAAAGAACTCAGGATGAAGCTACCATTTACAGAACCATGTGGGAATGGTCTCCGAAGATTTAATAATTGGGATGGAACTCAACTTTCTGAAAACTAAAAGAAAGAACAAAAAGGAGGGGGGGGGAAGGACAGGAAAATAAAAGAAAGAAAAGAGAGGAGACAGAAGGAAAGAAAAGAGAGCAGGAGGAGGGGAAAACACTGCTGGTCAGGCCCATAAGGAACTTTTCTACAAAATCCTCTGTTGTTACATATGAACCACTATGCTGGGAAAGAAGAGAGAAGCAAGCACACGACAGGGACAGAGAGAGCAAGAGAGCACACACAGTTTGTAACAATAACTGAAGTTTCAGCGATTTATCATCTCCTCTTAGGAGACACTCCATCAGTACAAATCTGTTCCATTAAGCAGAAAAAATATCCCCTTCGCCCTTAGTTTGCGGTATCTGGCTGCATTTTTAAGCTATTGCATGTGTGGGACTTAAGTTTTCACATTTCCATTTGGCTGCGTGTGGAACATGCATGCAAAGGCGTGCTAAATGAATGGAAACCAGCATGGTTTAAGCAGTTGGCATGTGCAAAGAATGTGCACACGCAGCTTCTGTGTAGCAAGACTCCAGCTGACTGCAGGCACAAGATTAGGAACTGCTTTTTGATATAATCTGACCCATAAAGCCTTACAAGCCCAATTTTACAATCATCTGAACAAAACCCAGTATTTCTGTGTGCTTCTCCTTCCCAAAGTGCCTCTGCACACCTGAAAGACACATTCATCACTGGGTCCAGATCACACTTATAAGTAAATCAATGTTTTTCTGAACTGCCAGACTTACCAGCAAAAATAGGAGCTGCAAATTAAATTGTGACCACTTGCAATACGCATCAAAGGCAAAGACTTTTTAATGGGAAATAAGATAATAACACAGCAATAAAAACCCAGCTCATTCCCTCTTCGTCTGGATGGCAAAAGAATGCGTCTCCCTCCCCTCCTGTCCTCACTCCAAAATAACGAGCTATGGCTTGGAAAGAATACAGAGAGTGTAGTTTTAATACAGTACCTTCTTTAGATAATCACAAACCACACCCTAAGCACACTTCTCCCACTTACTGGCACATGTATTTGATAAGAATGTCTATGTAAGCAGAAGCTGAGGTTTTGTATCTTCTGAGAAAGAGAAAACAAAATAAAGAGGAGAAAAAGCAAACATATAGAGCAGGGATACAACCAAATGCAACACTGATGCCTGATTATTTCCTTTTAACTGGAGACAGACAAGAAACAGAAAACATGTAGAAAAGATGCACGCCATTTGAAAACCTGTTAAGTAATTTAATTACTTCAGCTGCCTTGATTTACACAGCTCCAAGAGTAAAGCCCAATGCTGCTCCTGCCAGAGGGCTCGCTTGCTTTTCAGTCCATTAGAAGGACTTTTAAGAATTCCTTTTATTGACTTTAAGAAGAAGATCTACTCCCCACAGCTCCGCCACTTGCAGATTTCCAAGCCCTGTTCTGGAAGCCTAACAATATCACTGAAGCTTCAATTGCCAGCACTTTTCTTCCTGCTAAAAATCAAACCTCTTGGCTGCTTCCCCCTCCCCACTGCTATGGGCTATAATGCCTGAATTTTTTGAGGTCTCATTGATACTAGACTTCTGCAAAGCACAAGCTACAGAGCCTGGTACTGTTGCCATACGGCAGAGACCCATTTTAAACCTTGTTGTTATTATTATCACTTCTTACTGCATTTCAATACCCAGATACAATTGTAAAATGGTTGTTTGGGTGTTCCGGGGATTTTTTGGTTTTGTTTTTCAGGAAAAAAAAAACTCCCAAGTGTATAATTCCCTAAATTTCACCTCCACCTTGTCCAGGTGGCAAGCTTCTGCTGCTAACTAATGTTTTCTCCTGATTCCACCTTATGTTATCCAGCAGGATGTTAAGTCATTACTTACTGATTACAGTGATTGCAGTGATAAGCCACTCAATCATCTCTTTCTGGAACTTCCAAAGGGATACAGGAGGATTGACATTTAATATCCCTTATGCTATTAACCACTGCAGGGAGAGGCGAGAAGGGGGGAAAAAGGAGGGAAATCTCAGCAGAATTAATGAAGCAATACTGTATTGCACTTGCAGATCACTGGGTTTAGAGCAGGGTGAGGGTAGCGCTGGCTCGCTCCGGAACAACACTAGAAAATAGCAGCAGGCAGAATGAGTTATTACAGGCTACAATAAAGCCTAACTTGATGACTGAAATTTTATTAGCAAGCATAAAAGACCATGGGTGCATTGCTCGGAATGAACATGTATTTAATCAGTTACTCACATCAGATTACAATATCCCAAGATATAGAGTCCCCACTTAACTACAATCTCCAGTACTTTTGCTTCCAATACTTCCAAGCATCAGGACAGCCTATCCTCCCCAAGGATGGGTTACCTTCTTGTAGTGTATCCTCCTCTTAGGACCTGACCACAATTATCAGAATGGAGGAGTACACAAAATCTTTCGAGTTCAGGTCTTTGCCTTTAGTCTTCTGCACTATCAGATGTGCCCATTCTACCCTTACTTTTTATGCTGCTGTTACAGATAGAGCACTACTTGCTGAAAAACAAAACCCTCAGAAAAACCTATACACTGAAATCATCCCTTCCAATATCTAATACTACACTATGTTGTTTCCTCCTTGACCTGAAAATGAGCAGTGAAGAAGGGCCCTCCATTGCCTCTGAATTTAGGAAAGGAGGAGGGCATCTCCTGATCACTTTTTAGAATCAGGTCTCATATAATCAACTCAGCACTCAATTTGCAGGCCACTAAAATAGTACAGGCAGTGTTTCTTGATACCTAACAACCTCTTTTGAACCCTGACATCTCAATGGGACCCTGAGCACATCAGTCCAATGAAGAGGGCCAAAAATGGGTATTACGATTAACACCTATTTTATGGTGAGCTTGAAAGCAAGCAGCAGGACAAGTAACCAACTGGAAGTTTAAACAGGAAATGGGATCCTTACGGGGTTGCAGACTGCTGAGTACTTCCCTCATCCAACCCTGAGAGAACTAATAGGAAGAAAAAAAAAAACAAAGAGGAGACCTAGATGAAGCTGGCCCTTCTTCTGAAAGAATCAAAGTGGACGCCTGAACTTCCTCTCATTTATTCATCTATCAAGCTTGGTTTTAAGTTACCTCATTATTAAGATAATAATTTCTGCTTTCTATCGCTTTAAAGTATGTTCCCAATAACTATGTGACCCTGATAAAGTTAGTCAAGTCCACAACCTACATGCGTTTATAATTAGCTTATTTTTTTAAGGCAGAGTAATAAGTTAATAAGAAATATCAGATTACACTGGAACAAGCTCCTGAGTCAAAAACTAGACAAAACACATCACACTGAAAATAAGTGCTTGCTGTCAGGCACTGAAGGAGTCCCTATACAATAACTGCATTGTTTTAAAGCAACATTAAAAACGTCAGTTTAGAGCCAAAACGTGCGTAAGAGGAAGGCATTTTAGTCACTGACAAAATTCACAAGCCAAACGGTCAATAAGCAAGGCTGAACACAGTATTACAGTCTCCTAATGCTCTCCAAGCAGTGCTGCACAGTGCAGCTTTGCCTTGTAAAAGTATTAATTCAGCCCTCACAGAAATACCCTGCATTTTCCAGAAAATAAAGCAAAAAAATCGTATCTATACTCCACATCCAGTGAAAAAACTGATCTGCCTTTAGCTGAGGGCTGTGTTAAGTTAGCAGAGGGGGTTTGGTCAACACCTCTTAGGAAGTACTCTAACAATAAACTTGATTCACTTATAAAGCAGTGTGGAGTGGAAGCAGGCAGCCTAGTAAAGCATTAAAGTGACTGCCTAATTGTAAGCATGCAAATACCCACATTAGGTGATTCCTGTGCCTACACTGAGGCGTTCACTTGAGTGCTTGCTGGGCTGGAGTTCAAGGCTTTACTGCAGCGCTGGGACTGGGGAGGGCTGGTGACTCCCGGTGCTGGGGTGCAGGAGGGCAGTGCACCAACAGCAGTCCGGCATGGCAGCTTTCATGTCCTGCAAACTCAGGCAAAGGCTCCCCAAGGGGAGCCCAGAACTAATTCTAATCAGTTTATCAATGGATTGATGGCAGCCCTGGGGAGAAGGACCTAGGGGTGTTGATTAAGGAGAAGCTCAACATGAGCCAGCTTCACTGTACGCTTGAGCCCAGAAACCGTGTGCTGGGCTGCATCAAAAGGATTGTGTCCAGCAGGTTGAAGGAGGGGATGTCCCTCTCTGCTCTGCTCTTGGAAAACCCTGCCTGCAGTCCTGATCCAGCTCTGGGGCAACAGCACAAAAGGGACATGGAGCTGTTGGAATGAGTCCAGAGGAGGCCAAAGAGATGCTGACAGGGCTGGAGCAGCTCTGCTCTGGAGACAGGCTGAGAGAGCTGGGCTGGTTCAGCCTGGAGAAGAGAAGGCTCCTTAAGGGGAGACCTTAGAGCAGCTCCAGTACTTTTGAGCAAGCTGCTCTAGTGGAAGGTGTCCCTGGCCATGGCAGGGGGGTTGGAACTGGATGAGCTTTAAGATCCCTTCCAACCCAAACCAGTCTGGGATTCTATGTTTAGAAAGACATTCCTTGCACCACCTGATAGAAACCTGTGTGCATGCAGCAGCTTTTGGGTTGATGACCTAAACCCACATGCTGACACGGTAGGGAACAGGGTCTTACTGCTTTGACGCTAGAAAACTGGCAGGGATGCATGTGTGAGAAGACAAGAAGGCACAGCACCAGGGCAGCAAGGTGGGCTGAGACACTGGCCTCATTACTCCAGTGTCATACCAATAACATGGCCATGACGTAAACACTGTATTTATTTGTAGCCATTATTACTTTGCCAAAGCAGATAAATCTGAGGATATCAAATCACACGAGACACAAAAATAAGCTAACTTCATACCCTAGCACAAACTTATTATTCATACAGCCTTTTGTGAGTTAATATTTCTGTTAGCAGCTTTCTGTAGCAGTTAACCCCACCTTGGCTATGAGCCTAGCAGTAAATACAGGAGTCCAACAGAGGAGTAAAAGGAACAATTTGCAAAGAAATGTATCTTAGTAAACTGTGTGCACTTTGGTTGGGATACACAGAACAAAACCAAAAGTCTGTAAAAATTAATTCAAAACAAAGCCAGAGTGGTCCCAAGTTACAAAGTCCCACTGGGAATCAAACTGCACCAAAGGGTTTTGTCAGTTATTATAAATTAGGATTCTTCAGTTTGTTTTTCACTTTTTGATCACACGTATTTTAAAATGAGTTTTTATTTGCTCCAGCACTAAGACTTTCCCCCCACATATTTCAGCCTGGAGCACATTTTAATGGTTTAGTTATAAATCCCTGAACTTGGGGGTTTATAATGGAAATGCTGGAAAGCAAGCCCTTATCTAACACAGTGCAAGCATCTCAGCAACAGAGTCAGCTTGGCGAGTGCAGCAGAAATCTTGTTTGCATGTAAGTAATGGCAGGAACTCAGCAGAACTGCAGCCCATGCTTATTATTTCAGTCTACAGGACAGCCGGTACCTTCCAAGGGGCACTCTGAAGTCTCTGCCTCATTAACTTGCAATGTGTAGTAAGGGTTAACATACAAGCTGCCCTCCCCAGTCATCTTTCCCACTTTCTTTCCCTTGCACCCACATTTACATCAGGCTCTTCAATAACCAGCTTGCACATTATATGACTGAAAAGTTTCGCACACTCAATATTCATTTTAATACAGATTCTGCTACAGGGTGTGTTTTGGAAGCTGTTGAAACAATGGCAGTTTCTTTGTTTCTTCATGATTAGTAGCTTTACATAAACCCCATAACTAACAGCTTTCAATCTATTTCTGATCCAAGCTCTGACTCCTTCAGAAGACAGCAGAGCTACTGAGAAAATACCAGCTTCTACATCACACCTCAGACAGCTGTCACTCAAGCACACATTTCCCTGCAAACTTTGCCAATTAACGTGTTGCCCAGATCAAGAGAAGCACTGGTATTAGACACGCTTATGAAGTGACACTGGTATGATAGGCAGATGTTGCTCTGCGATGACAGCAGTCTTCTGACAAAACCAGCAAAGATCATTGTGTCTTTTTGTTATTTTTAAGGGTACCTTACCTTGTTTAACAAGAGCATTCAAATGTAAATCATAACCATTTAAAATTACCGAAGCCCTCTGCACTGAATCAACAAAAGCTGCATGTTTTGTAGGAGTGGTGTCTTATATCAACTGATGATGCTCCCGCAGTAATACTCATTCCAGCATTAAAGAACAAAAGATGCAAATGCCATGAGAGCCCAACTTTCATGCAAATTGGTCCTTGCAACCAAAATTCATTACCATGACAATCACATGGGCAACAGTAAAACTCATGTTTCAGTTCTGAAGTTCTGGTATTAGTATTTGCTCTGGTACATGCTCCATGGAGGACATTTTTTATATGCAGGAAGGAATGGAATTTTTTAACCCTGTATCTCTGGAAAGTTGTTTGCTTGGTTATACATGAAGGTAGATTAGAAATACAAACCTTGGTGATCCTGGTGACCTCCCTAAATACAAAGACTAACAAGACCAACCATTACCCACTGAAAACAAAGGTAACTGTCATCACCTTAACCAAAGGAAGCCTCGGGCCCCAGGATGTGTACTACATTAACATCCTATTCTGTTGGTGACAAAAATTTCTAGTCATTCATCACACCTAGCATCATTCCAGTTCTTGGGAGTTTGATGCTCCTAACATATAGTAATACACCACCTAGATGAAGCAGGCCATTAAGAACTAACATTACCATTAAAGCTGATAGGTAGAATAGAGTGAGAAAATTACCTGACCACAGGGAAAATAAACATCTGAATTAGGCAAAAACATCTTGAAGGCTTTAATTTGAGCCCTATCTAAATGTTTAACAATAATGTTAAAACCAGCCCAAGCAGTCAGAGGTATGTGCCAATATCCAGTTTGAGCACAAACCCCTCACACATGAAAGAATACACGTTTATTAAAGTGTGCATCTGTTTGAAAAGTTGGGCCAATGTGGAAAATCCTGTTATCAAAAAAAAAATACCATGGGGAGCTCTTCAGCTAACACAAACCACTGTAATTCTATTGACAGCAACGGATCTGTGCTGACTTACACCAGCTGAGGATCCAATTTCATATGCCTTAGAAAACTGATGCAACTTTTTCCATAGCTGCTCAAGAGTTTCTCGTGGGGATCAGCTCCAACCAGCAAGTCAGCAGGTGCAGAGTTTGCTTTGAATCTGAAGTCCAGTCACACACAAGGATACTGGGACATGCGCCATCTAATTTTTACTGACCCACAGAGATTCCCCTCTAGTATGGCTGAAGGATTCACGTATTTTCTGCTTTAGTGCAGTGGGAGATAAACGTTTCTTCATGAAAGCAGAAACCTTTATTCAAGATATCAGTGTGAGAACCTGACCTGGACCACAAGCCCAGATGAGTGAGCACGATGGAAGCAGAAAGGGTGAGCAGAAAATGTTTTGCCAGGAATAACGCTAGGACTCCAAAATATGCAAAGACACCTTCCATTTTTAGCCACTATCAGACTGCTTTGCAAAAAAACAAGTTTTCTATTAACAACAGTTATCTGCAGTTATATCCACAATCCACAGCTCTAAACTCTACCCAGACCTCTTCAAGCAGTTTTCTTTCCTAATGCAAAGGGAATTTTGCATTAGTAGGGAGCAGTGCACTCAGCCCTCTCACACTGAACAATGAAAGGGCCTGGGCTGGGATTACACACTCTCAAGGAGGCAGAGAATATGTAAAATCTTCAAGTGAGGTAATCTCTGGGGAGAATTAAGCAAACTACCCCAGTTTTCAAACCTACAAGCAGTACATTCACAACTTTGAAGTGAATTCACAGGAGGACACACTTTTAGCATGACAGTATGTCCCTGGCCATTAAAGAGCTTGGGATGGGGGGGGAAGGAGGGCAGCCCTTTACAAGGAACAAGTTTATTTGCAAAAGAAGAGAAGAAGAAAAAAAACCCTTGCCATTACTGTTGACAGAGCTACTTCTGTCTCTTTTGTAATAACTAATTATCTAACTAGTGTAAGAGATTTCAACGGCCAAATGCAAAGCACTCCCAAGCCCTGCCAGGCTAATCAAGACAATTTCCAAAACGCCAAAACCAGGAACTTCCTATAATAAATAACTTAGCACATTTACATCTCAAATTAGAACATCTGGAAGAAAAAGACTACGCCTGATGCCAGAACAGGCCTTATTGTATCCTACCACTTTCCACCACCACCACCCCCCCCTTGTTCATTTTCTTCAGCCTTTCCTTAGAACAAACACTGATCCAGGTGCAAATGCTCAATTCACAAGGAATGCAGTGAACATAAAATTACCGTAGGTTTGGCTGCTAGTAAATCCCTGCTGTTACTCACCATTGGAAGTTGTGCTGGAGGCAACAGCTTTCTCACTGACATCTGTTCGACTGGAGCATTTCACGATGGAATTCTCCACTTTTTTCTTCTCCGTCGTGGCAGAGCTATGGGACTGCGCCTCCATGATGACTTCTCATTACTTCAGCTCTCCTTGTACTAATACCTGAATGAAACAAGCGAGTCGTATACTTTAAATACTATCTGAAAGCTTAGCCCAAAAGCCCTCACACCTCTCACCTGCAGAAGAGTCTGCAGCACAACTGAATTAGCAGTCCACAAGCCATTTCTGAATGCCCATCCAATCATGTTTGCATGCATAAATTCCTAATGGATCCAGGGGGAAAAAGCCACCGTTTTGTTCCTATGTCCAGAGCACTTCAGAACAATGCAAAAGGAATCAAGACAGCCCTTCATGTTGACTATAGAAGCCAAATATTTAAATTTCAACGTTCACGCTATCTGAACACACTGCAGCAAGAATTATCCTGTCTATCTCTACACCTTGTCCTACTCGTGTAAACATCTCTCTTTGTTTGTTCAGAAATCTAACTCAAACAAAAGTGCACTGGAGCAACACCCTGAAAACCACAGGGAAAGGCAAATACTATTGCTAGTGGCAGATAATGAGATCACTTTCTTTTGCATGAAAATGCTGAAAATGGAAAACTCTGCAGAGGTGTGTGCCTGGTTTCTCTGGTTTTCCCTGGCTTTCTCAGTGTCATCTCCAGTGATCCACTCATTTTATTCCCGTAGATCACTTCTCCTAATCTCAAAGCTTTTACATTCCCGATGTAAGCCCCAGAAGCTCACACAAGCTTCCAGAAGGGTAACAGTGCATCCACACCAGGCCCCAGGACTGCAGGCTGCAAAGAACAGAGGCACCTCCAAGCACTGGTCTGCAGCTTAACTTGACGCACAGCAAGCAAGTGAAGTAAGCTTTACACAAGCCCTCAATATTCAGCACACACCATGCTTAGAACCAACGTACTTGGGTACTTTGGGAGTTTGAACAGGATCCTATGCAACAACATAGGATATTAAATAAATATTCATTTAAAGACATTAAATGAAGAGAATGTTTTCAGCTCCGAGCAGCACTGCAGTCATTAGCTCCAGGGGTCTGAAACGGAAGGAAGTCGCACTGTTCTAGAACAACATTTTAATGAAATAAACAACCAAAGGCTCCAAACCAAGCCACAAAGTAAACTCTACTGATGCCTAATTGCATTAGCAACCTGTTTCCCCAATGCGGACAGGACAAAACCAAAAAACAACCCAAACAAACAAACCAACCCCAAAACAGGCTACAAAGCCAACCCTTCACAAACACAGCTGTCTAGGAAACCTTCCCCATCCCACCTCCCTAGGAAAAGCTCTTTTTAATAGCACAATAAAGCACTCCAAAGCCTCACTGTTATAGAGCAGGGATCAAAGAAGAGCCCAATCACTAGATGAATCACTATTTAGCCAGGCAGGTCAGCCAGGGAATTGGACTCAATACCAGAGACTCTCTGCCACTGACATACCAGTCAGTGAGAGAGGTATTTTTACCTCTCTACCTCTGGAGAGGTATTTTTCTTCCCTTCAGTTTCTTTCTTGCTAAACCCAGCAATAACAAAGCCAAGGCAGAGTACTTCTAAGAGTACTTTCAAGATGTGCCTCTGAAAGCGCTACAAACATCGTTGTAATCTGTGAAACGACTTCCCAGCAGAACATGAACGGGAATGTCAGGTGTCTTCAAACAGGAAGCTGGAGAAGACTAACAATACTCAACTTCCAGCAGGCCTCACTTGCACCCAGCAATGCACAGACCTCATTGAGGAGAAGTCTCACATGAGCTTTGTAATAAGCAGCACCTTCCCAAATTTCTCAGGTGCTCTCCCCCTTTTCCCTTGCACGTCTCATGCAAGAGCATCCTCAGCTGTCATGTGCATCAGGCTTCTGAGCCCCTTGCAAAGGCAGAAATCGGGGGGGAAGCTCGCACTCCTGCCAAGCTGCTGACCCCATACTGATATGAACATGCTTGTTTTCTCTGTACAGCCCTGGCCACATAAGCACCAACATCTGCCTCTATACAGCCTCCAGGCACTTCATGAGTGAGTCCTGCTGTGTACTCTTGTGCTCTGACTACTCTCCTTTGAGTTATTTAATATTAAAAGGAGTAACTTTCTGTGCTGTCTCTGAAGGACTTTTAAAAGCTATGCATTTTCAGTTGTGGCTTTTTCTTGTTTTGCCTTCTAAGAACACTATACATCAGGCAGCATCTCCACTTACATCAGAGTTTGACTTTGAGAGCTTGGAAGGGGAAGCTGCAGAACTTGTCCCCTGCCCTCAGCCTGTTTCTTCTAGCTTTAAGCCATGAAAAGAAACAATTATGCTCCCTACTCAGCTAGAAATGAAGAAGCCACATACCCTGTCCCCATTTCACAGGCCAGTGGAGCGGCATGAAACTGGATTTCCATGAACCTTGCCATGGATTTGGGCAAAGATCACACAACTTATCACAGGTATCTACAGCAGCCCCATGCCTCCTGCCACACAGGCGTCTGTGCAGCTATGAGCAAGAAGCCCTCACTTATCTTCACCTCCTTCCCCTTTCCACCATGGCAGGACAGGACCTCCGAGACAATCTGATCCTACCACTGCTCAGAAAAGAGGATAATGAAGGTACTGTAAGGAGTTAACACAGCTTTAACCTGCGATTCAAGAGCTGGCTCAGACTGGCATCCATCCATTCTCTCCTATTTTTTTTGTTTCCACAGCAGGCTACCAATGAGATGTTTCTGGTGCTTTGGGGCTTTTTCTCTTTAATGTAAGGAAAACTAGCAGACATCGTTCCACATTTCCCACTGCTCCCTATCACATTCCTGGTTTATGCTACCTTGAGTGGACAATGGCACGGAACAGAGACCTAAAGTAGTGCTTAAAGTGAATTTTTGATCATAAAATTGTAGAATTGGCCACGAGCTAATATAAACATCTGCTCTTGGTACCTGCTCTGGTTCATGTCTGCTTAGTTTACACCCAGAAAGCTGCTTTTATTCACAGCAGCATGGAAGAGGGAACACTGCAAGAGTGAACTTTCTTATTCAGCTCTCACCCCACGGCATGAGGCAGCAGCCCTGCAGACGCTTCCTCTTGGGCCTTCCTTCCTCCGCTCCCAACCCACATGCACGTGTGGCAAAGGCGTCTGGGAGAATTCCAGCAGCTCCAGTTACACTCCAGTGCCCTATTTAGATAGATGGTGGTATGCATGCATGGCTGGGAAAGTAAGGAAAGCCAGGAGAGATGGCAGGACTAGTAAGTTGATGTATGTGTTTTGATATGCTTTGCCAAGCATGCTGGATAGGGAAGCAGCCAAATGGTAATCAATATGGTGACCCACAAATCTTTTCTTCTCCTGACAAGTGGAAGCCCAAGTTGAAAACACAAACACAAACCAAACACACGTCTTCTAGAATTCCAGACTGGTTTGAGTTGGAAGGAACCTTAAAGCTCAGCCAGCTCCAACCCCTGCCATGGGCAGGGACACCTTCCACTAGAGCAGGTTGCTCCAACCCTGTCCAACCTGGCCTTGAACACTGCCAGGGATGGGGCAGCCACAGCTTCTCTGGGCACCCTGTGCCAGCGCCTCAGCACCCTCACAGGGAAGAACTTGTGGCCAACGTCTAATCTCAGTCTCCCCTCTGTCAGGTTAAAGCCATTCTCCTTGTCCTGCCACTGCATGCCCTTGCAAAAGCCCCTCTCCAGATTTCTTGTATGAAGACTTCTTTCCACTGGCTGCTAATGCCTGTCAAAAAGCATTCTGAAAGCCAGCCAGCCTGACATCTTCACATTAAAACACAAGGTGGTTGACATTACCATGTATACCGCTCTGGCCAGCGTGTGGGTCAGTGACTTCCCTGTTCCTGCCCCAGGCCTGAGGCAATATGGTTCTATTATGCAGCAAGGAGCTCTGCTCTCAGCAGACTAGAAAGCTAGCTTCTGTTGGCTATCTAGCTATCTCCATGTGCATATGAATGGCAAGAATATAACAGTATATGGGCTAAAGCCTGAACTTTCATAGGTAAATAGAGGGATAAACATTCCTTCCTGAAAGCAAACATTCATGGCTTTTTCCCATTCAACCATGCTTGAACCTTTTGTAATTTCCCTAAAGCCTGAACCCACTGCACAATTAATTCCAGATCCCCATTTTAAACCTAATCCCTCTCAAAACAGCAACCTGCCTGCAGGTGTGTCTCTCCTTTTCAGATCATAAATGTGAACTTTTTCCCAATTGCATATGACATTGGAGGAATTTTAGGAACAAGCTACTGGAATGAAGTAGTTAAATGAGGACAACTGCCTCTTTTAAAAGGAATGTCAACAAATGACAATATATTAGAGGTGTGTTTCAAACAAAAAGAATCTCTCAAGCCACTTGAAATTATGTAATTCCTGGTCCTTACGCATGCTGGTCATAAGATTGTGCCTCATGGCAGTAAAAATAATCATATTCATATACTGAGGAGGGAAAAAAGCCATCTTTTTCTTCATTTACTCACAGTGCCAACTCACTGAAAACAGTGGAGGAACCCTCTCCCTGAAAGAGCAGGAAACGTGACCCTTTCTGTACACTTTGATTCCCCAAGAATCTTCAGGTCTGTGCTCCTCCTTTCTGAATTCCTTTTTAAAACCAGTGCATTTATATTGCATACATTAGTTTCAAAGACCAGATCACACAAATCTTTATTCACAGGAACAGGCTCACTGACTTCAAGAAGACTACTTGCCTAAGTGCTTGGCCAGGAAACACCACCTAAAATCCTCAATTTGCACGTTAGACTGGTTTATGTTTCCTGCAAACTTGAACCTTTTTCTGCCTTTACTTGGTTTGGTTATTTTGTTGGGTTTGGGGGGGGGTGGGGGGTGGGGTTTGAGGGGATATATTTGAATGTGTTGGATTAAAAAAAAAAATAAACCCTAAAAGCCCTTTTCGCTGTTCCATTCGATGCTGCTGTAGTTGTATTCAATTCATTAACAAGTGGTTTGCATCCGCTGAGAAGAGCTGTCTGAAATAGCAGTGTCACGGCATTCATCATCATTACATCAGCAGTAGGGAAGTTCATACTGATTGCTATCAGCAACCAGAGTGCCCCAATCAGCGTGCAAGCAAACATAGCATGTTTAATTTCTCAGAAATTACTCTGGGTAGTTAGGGTGCTCATAGGTACTACTTTGATCCACACTACTGGAAGCAGTCTTTGGGGATACAATACATCTTGAACAGCACAACTGTATGAAAGTGAAAACCACAAGGGGAGGCATGAAGAACAATCAGGAAATTACAGTCTCTCTCAACCATAAAGGACCCTTTATCAATTTTATCAAAAGCGGTTACACCGTTCCTTGGGATTATTTAAGGATAAAAAAAAAAGGCATCTTGTTCAGATACGTTCAAATGCAAAATTTACATGAGGCAATCTCATGCTATTATATGGAAGCTATTTCACACTGATTTATACAGACTTGATGCGGGTACATTTAACTTCCAAAACCCACCTAGATTTCAGCATCACTTCCCATCAAAACCTGCTGGCAAAGCCACACTGACAAAGTTACCCCTGACAGCACATGTTGGAAAATACACATTTTAAGAAGTATCTTCCAGTCGCTACATTAACCTCTTGGTTCATGTCATCAGTTTTAGGACAGCCATAGGAACTAACCTGAACCTTAGACAACTTTTAAGTCGTTCTCTCTTTCCTCAGCTCTTTGTAAGCTAGACCCGATTTCTGCAATCCCCCATTAACGACCCCTGGGCAAATTTTGTTCAGATTCTTCCCTGCTGAGACAACTGGTCACACTAAGACCCATATAAATAACACAAAT
Source organism: Pezoporus wallicus (assembly GCF_028554395.1). Lineage (NCBI taxonomy): Eukaryota > Metazoa > Chordata > Aves > Psittaciformes > Psittacidae > Pezoporus > Pezoporus wallicus. The sequence goes on along the minus strand of NW_026642649.1, from coordinate 10,115,145 downwards.
AATAGTCTTGTATCCCTATATATAAAATCACAACAAATCACTAATAAGCTGGGGGAAAAAGGTATCTTGCACTTCACAGTCCTTCTCTCTGTTTAAATTATATGCATGATCTATAAATACATTAGTGGCTAACTGCATACTTCTAAATCTGTTTTGAAATGCAAAGTAAAATTAGAAATAAAAGAAAAAAAAAACACAAAAAATAGCAGCACAAGCCCAACAGAATCAGATAGGTGGCTCTGTTGCTTGAAATTAAAAAACACCCCAAGTTATCGGGCACCACATGTATTAATATAATCTTTCCAAATTCATTACTATCTGAGGTCTTTTCCTGTGTTCCATTCCTTTGATTTCCTTCCCCCACCCCCATAAAGAATGAAAAACAACTAGACCTAAAGCCTGGTTAATGATGATCTGATCTGTTCCTGATAGGTTAAATAGCTTGTGGCAACAATAATGCAGGATCACAAACACAAAGGCAATCAGTTAGGCAAAGCAGTGCTATTAGCATCCTCCCGATTAAGATCCTAAGTGAGAAACTCTTCCATGGCATACACTGAACTACTGATCAAGTATAACAATCACTCGGCTCCAGAGGAATTACATTTGCTTACATCTTTCTGCTGCAGATAAATGGGATTACCGAAAGTTCTGAAAATATTTAAAACACACACACAGAGCAGGATCAGTAAGTGGCACTTCTACTGAGGCAGCACCTCAGTAGGTTTTAACACACATCACCCACATACTCTTACAAGTAGATTATCTCTACTTTTGTTATGGGATTTAGAAAGCTGTTAAGCATAACCCCAATTAAATGTTTTTACTATTACTTCAACAGATTAAACACTGTATCTAAATAAAACAGCTTTCCACCAGGAAAGAAGTGATTCATAGTTCCTTACCCAGTAAACAGAATTTAATGGATAAAAATTCTGACGGATTCAGGTCAAACTATCCATATCCAACCAGTCCACCCATCACAGAAGTTGTTTGGGTACATGCAACACGCTGCTGAGGGATGCAAGCCAGAATTTACAACACGTCTTAGTGGCGTCACATTTCAGGTACGATGTCTCCTCTAAGGTAAAGATTCATAATCCGTTCATTATCCAAGAGTCTTTACAGAAAGTAATGGAACTTAAATTAAGGAAAAAACCCACAATCAACACCAAACAAACCAACCAGGTCATTAACTCTCCATCTAAGCATTTGTTATTGTAATCACAGGGGCTTGGGTTTCTTTATTCCTCATTTTGACTCTCTTATAAACTATCTACATACAGACAATGGAAAGAACAAAGATTAGCTCTTAAAAAAACAGAAAGTGCCAAGTATTTTCCAAGTCTCCAAATGTGTAAACGTGTTTGGGGAGGGGGGTGGGTTTAAACCGGTAATGCACTTACCCTTAAGAAATTGGAACTCCTGCCAATTACCCTGCCTAAAATTGCTAGAAAATTCAGAGTAAGCTCTGTTCCTGCTTGTTTTGCAATCCTACATGTCCTTGTGCTTCAAAGTCTGCAGCAGGAAAAACTCTAGTAATTATGCCAAAGTAAGATTAGCTGTAAGAGAATTAGCATGGGGAGGAGGGAAGGGGGGAATCTCCCGTGGACTTTACTGTTTGCAGCACTAGGCTGAAATGAGTGGTGACACTTCAAACTTCCCTACCAAGCCTACACTTACTTTTCGTCCCTATCTTTCTTCAGCAACACTAAATCCAAACCAAACTTTACAGCACAGTGACACCCTTCTGTAAAAACACTAGTTTAATGAAACCCAAATTAGTGCATTCATATACTCAAAATTTGAAAGGACAGGAATACAGAGAGAAGACAACCAGCAAGACCTGCTGTGTCAGTAACAAACACTATGACTTCCTCTGCTGATACTGTTACTAGCGCTAGAATACTTCTGGTGATGATACAGGATGTTTTCTTCTTTCCCTCCTTGACAGTTTGTGGACCAACAGCTTGGTAAGGCAAATTTCAAACATCTGGAATGGGTGTGCTCTGCACCATGATTTATTTACTTCATCAAATAAGAAGTCACTACAACTGCCATGGAAAAATGCTGAAATACTTTAATTTAGAGCACCGGAGCTAAACGTGAATTCCAATGGCATGACCACTTTCTGCGCACTTTGTGCTTTATCTCATCAGTCCCAAAAGATGAAAGTTTCCTTAGAATCAAAACTACATCTATATATCAATGTCAATCTATACAGGAACTGAGCCCAAGGAAGAACACCTTTAATATACATCTAGTGCATAGCGTTTCCAACTTATGATATGCAAATGAAAGAAGACTGTATGCCATTTTTTTACAATTAACATTTTAAAACAAGATTAAAGGAATCTAGTAGAATGTTTCTGAATGCGCCATGTTTTGATCTGCAGTCCCACTCCTGGAAGCCTGTTTATCTCCTCAGCATACTCACAGGTTAAGGGATGCCATCGTCCAGAATTTCATGTTCTAACCCAACACAGATGTTTTAACACGTAAAAGACCTAGGAAAGCTCCATATAGCCAGGAAGAACTTCCAGTGTGAAAGGTACTTTATAAAACTTTATCTTCAGCTTTTACAGTTTACTTTAGGTTTTACACCTATCTCGTAGTAGCAGTAAAACTGCATCATGATTCCTTCACGTTTTTGTAACTTGACAAAATACAACAGCACACCCCTGAACTCCTGCAGTATAAATTACTTCCCAATCCACTATCCCTGTTCAAACAGGGTAATCACAGAATTACACAGCTGCCTTCTTTTCCCAGAAAAAAAAAACATCCATAGTGAAGGGAAGAACACCAAACCACATCCTCTTAGTCAAGAATCGGTAGCGCTAGGATTTCATTTTAATATACAGAGTTCAGAGCTGCAGACGTTGTACTGAAGTGACACTAACTTGATCTGTGTTTCTGACTATTCGATTTCAGGTATTCATACATCTTATCTAATGAAGGCTTCATTCTCTCGGCAGCTGGATGAAGTATTCTTTACACACAGTTGGTTTTCTTGACACTAACAGATTTGTATGGAAAGAAAACAGAGTATCATACAAAGCAGCAAATATAGCTGGGGGAGGCTCAGATCTAAAACACCAAAAGGTTAGTTGGGTCCTTTAGGTCTGACCTAAACATCAGATATCAGAAAACACAGCAGCTTTTTGAGCATCATTAAAAAAAAAAAACAACAGATTGTCTTGGTAATAGGTGCAAAAAATAACTTGACATTCTTCAGCTAAGGAAATTATTCAAATCAGATCTCTTGGTAGTGGGTTCTGATATTATCAGTTCTGACACCTAGCAACTATTTAGAGACAAACGCATTCTACCCCAATTAGTTTGCCCCTTGTTGCAATCTAAATAATCTTGCAGGCATTTTTAAAATCAATGTATTGTCTTGTTTCTTGTTTTGCTCTTAAAGAAGCAGAAACCAACTCTTCAGATCAGCAGCCAATTTAATACACTTTCAAGGTAATGCAGGTACAATTTATACGTAGAGCGTATACCACAACAAAACCACAGTATGATGCCAGCACAATCTTTTAAAAAAGTTTTCCCCTAAATCTCTGCAGAAAGCAGCCTTGAAAGAAAGCAGGGATTAGAGAGAGCTGGAAGGTAGGGAGGGGACTTACCTCAAACCCAGCCAAGCGGAAATCAGAGCAGTAATTCTACAAGTCGGCAGAGTACACTTTTAGAGCTATAATGGTGTGAAGAAGTGCTGGGCAGCATTGCCTGGAGGCAGCACTAATACACCGCTGACTAATGACTGGGCCATGCAGACAATGAATTTGGGGGTTGAAAACTAACAGAAACCGTGCAGTACCTTGACAAATGGCCTTTCAAAATTTCATTCATTGAATAACCTTTAAGCACAAAATTGGCTCAAGTTCTCTCGGGAATACCATGACACATGTTGTTGGACAATAAGCATTTTCCTTTTTAATTAAAACTATTACACCGAATACATAAACACGATTACAGTGAATAAACCGTAAGAGTTAACTACTGAGCAGCTAGAAAAGAAGACAGGACCTAGAAAGTGAGGTGCAAACAACACTCCTTCAGAAGGGTCAACAAATCCCAGGGTTAACTACCTGATTCACTGAAATTCACCCTTGGCAGAATAGATTTTCCCTTCTTTGACACTTAAAGGAGAATGAGAACTTCAAAGGTATGTTTAATGAGCTGCTACAAATACAACTGGTTAAAAGAGGCTCAGAAATTATGTACTAAAAGCTGCATTGTGCTTAGAATTACAACTGAAAAAGTCTCCTTTTAAAGAGCCCAGTCAAAGTCAAGCCCCCATAAAACAAATCAAGCCTTGCGTAAACTTTGCAACCTTGTGTACTGACAAACACATTAAAACAACAGAATCCCTCTTTAAAGGAGCTCTTTTTTTTCAATGCAACTCGACTTCCAATTTGAAAATGGCCTTTTTGGCTATTTTTACAGACAGAATGAAATACCTGAAGTGTCTCTAAATTAACAAGTACCACTTGCCATAGACAGCATCGCCTTTAGCAGCTCCTAAAAACTTCAGAAAAGGATCTTAAAACAGGAAGCTTAGTGAGCTCATAAAACTGTTGTTGGAGCCAGGAACACATAGCATATTTAATCTGCAAACTGTGAGAGTCTACAATGATTTCAGCAAGATCTGAGGCATGCCCTCAAGGTTTGCTGGGATCTGGGATTAGGGAGTTGATAAGAACCCTCTACTGCCCATGGACATGTTTTTCTTCTGCAGTTAAACACAAATGCATAGAGACGTTTGACTGCTGCTTGGCGTTACTGCTCAAGTTATATAAAAGCTTTGCAGCTCCTTTTGCTGTCAATATATCAAAGTTTTAAAAAAAATCATCAAAGTGTGAAATTTCATTTAAAGTCTGCCAGTCTACAGCTCTATTTCACAGACCTATCAAATAAAAGTAAAGATGAAAAATGCACTGAAAGAACTTGAAAAGTTTGCAGGAGCACCCATGCCCTATTTTTGTTTATTCTGTCTCATTTTATTTGATTTTAAAGTATAACAAATCAATTTCCTTATAAAAATGACAAAGTCTAAAGGGAGGACGTCTATAAAACCTATGGTTAAAGACAACTTGAAATCATTATTACGGCTGAACCTTTTGTTGAATAAAAAGCTTCCTCTGTAGCCATTTTAGCATTTTAATTGCCTAACTGCAAGTTGGCAGAAAATTTCCTGAATCTTCCAAAACAATCGGAATGACTACAGAATGTGAGTGCCAGAAAAACTAAAGCCTTCTTCAAAGTATTCTTTAGCTAGGGATTTACAACAATTGCATAAAGCAGAAAAGCCTGACTTTTAAGGTAATCTACTATAGCCTAAAAGCATTAACATTCCATTACTAAGGTTTTCCTGAGGATTTCATGACTCGTTGATTCACTTTTCCTTCAAGTCTGCTTTTTCTTTGTACATTACTGTCTCCATACAGCTGAGTGCGTGCAACAGTGATCATTAAAATGCTTCCTTTCATAACTCCAAATAAATCCTGCTTTAATAACCATCAGATTCCTTATTTATCAGGCAAAGATGACCAACTTTTCACTAACACTCTGCAACACAAAAATATGCCATTCCTTCCCTGGAGCATGCAAAATGAAATTCAAACATGCTCCAGAGTGCAGGTAATGAAACAGCTTTCCCAAAAACGAGGCAGGAAGTATAACTGGAACTTTTATGGGTCATTATCAAATGCACACATTTATCTTGTTAAAAAACTGAGTAATCTGCAAGATGAACAAATTACAATATCTCAAAACTTGAGCATTTTGCTTTCTCTAACACGGATTCCAAAATAAACAGAAATGATTTATAACCATCGATACTTTTAATTTCTTAGTTACAAAATGGTTTTGTCTTTGAAAAGGCACAACACCATCTTTCACAGCTCAAGACTGCTTATAGCAGTAAAGGCTGTCTTGGCCACTGCACGCGTTCTCAAGCCAAAAACGTTACTCCACTCAAGCAGGAAAATGCAGGTGATGTCTTTGTTTCGTAGAAACGCTCTGGAAAACAGCATGTCCTACTGAAAACCATGTGCAGTTATCAGAATGCAAGAGCGCATTCATTCAGGCACCTTAAGCCACAGTTTTACTACCACTGCTGCTTAAAAGGATATATATACACTGAGGGAGTCCTCTTCTTACTCATTCTTCTTACTCATTCAAAATCACATAATCCTGCTTTTAAAGAAATAATCCTCCCCCTTAAAATAGCCTTCTCTCATAGTTACTATTATTTATGTTTCTAGAATTGGGCTATCCACCAAACGGAAAGTATTTACATACTAGCTAGTTAAACCCAAACCTTCATTATATAAACAAGTTCTCAGGAGGCTGCACACAGTTTACATTGCTGAACTCATTCACCATTACTTTTAATCTATATTTCCTCAGCTGAAACACAGCAGTGCGGACACGGAGCTTTTTTACATTTTCATGTTTCTTTACAACACTGCATCCGTCTTCCTTCAAAATAATCATGACATATGTAATTAAGAAACTGTCAGATCATTATTAATTTTTAATAAAGGACCTAAATGAAATAATTATAGGAATCAATCAGTGAGGCACCTTTCCAAATTACAATGCAATTGCACAAATACTCAAACTACTTAAGGCCAGTTCTTGCAGACTTCAATCCCTAATCTCGCTTAACACCACATCAAAAAACAGTGTTGCAACACAGAGAAAATTCGTGATTTCTCACTACCCCACCGACTTAAAACGGTTTCAGAGAAGATCCTTACACCCTAAGAGGGCCAGCCGCGCCTGCTTAAAAACGCTTGTTGATTGAATCAGCCACGTTATCTCCAGGGCCCTGAAAAATTTCGCTTCCAAGTTTTTCCTGTAGCCCGCACAAAAGGAATGAAGTCCGCACGCTGGAGCTTAAACACAACCCATCACTTTTATTGAGCCTTGGAATGAAGCGGGAAGTAGCAGAGGCGCGATAGCGATGGGGGTTTTGCTGGGGGCTGCTACCTAATGCTCCTTTAGTGAAGCAGCCTCTAAAACGTGACCCTGTATATCAAACGGCCAGCTACCCGTACCTTGGACTAAAAGGCTCTTTGAGATCCGTACAGTCCATCATTCCAAACTGAAGTGGCAGCTGGAAAATGTGGAACAGCTGGCAAGGAGCTGAGAGAAAACGTTTTACATAAATACATCTGCATACGGGCTGGCAGAAGGCCACGGTCACCGTGCCCACAGGACCCCATCAAAACTAAGCACCAGAGGGTTAAAACACACAATTCGGGGAGGGTGATGGCGGGGGGACACGGGACGGACGGATGGACGGACCCCTTTTACCTTTTCTCTTCACGTGGTGCGAGGCTTTGGGAGTGGGCACCGGCGGAGGGGCGCGGGGCTTGTGTCAACACCCGGACTTTACGGGAGAACTCAACCGCGGAGGAGCCGCTCTCCTACCACCCTTCAAAGTTGCGCGGTGAACACGGGGCCGGCCCGGGGCGGCTCCAGCAGCTCCCCCGGGGTCCGCCGCCGCCCCCCGCCCCGCTCCGCTCCGCTCCTCCCGCCTCAGCCCGGCCCGGGCTCCGCAGCTCTGACCCGCTGCCAGCGGCGAGGCGCGGCACACAAAAAGGCGCGGGAAGCCCCCCGCACCTCAACCCGGCCGGGACGAGGCTGTGCCCTTCCCCTCAGCGAGCCTCCGGCACGGGGGGCACCACGGCCGCCCCTCAGCCCCGCCAGATGTGACAGCGCCTTCTGTCCCGCTCCGCCCGCCTCTCCCCCGGCAAAGTTTGCGCCCGGCCTCCCGCCCCACGGGCGTGCAAACGCTGCCCGGGAGGAGCTGCTCGGAGAACGGGGGGGAAACGGTGTGGAGGAAAAAGCAGCTCCGCCGCGGGACGAGCGCGGGCAGCGCGGCCCGGCCCCGGTCGGAGCGCGGGTTGTGCCCTCCGCTCCCCGCACCCTCCGCTCCCGCGCTCCCTGACAGCCATTTTGGGGGTTAGACACCTCGCTCCCCTCACCCCCGCCTCCAAAGTTAGGGAAGCGGGAAGGGGGCCGGGAGCGGGGAAGGAGCGCTCGGGAGAACGACGATAAAGTGGCCCGGAGCAGAGCCCGGGGAACAAAGAACTTCTCGCCCAAGTGAGTACGTACCTGCCGCCGCTGTCGCCGAGCCCCCGCGCTGCCCATGGGCGACGGCCGCTCCCCGGCCACCGAGGATAGCGGGGCCGGCTCCGGGGAGGGGGCACGGGGAAGAGGGGGGGGGGGGGGTACGGGTCGCACGGACGGGACAGGGGCGGCAGACAGGGCCGGCGGGGGATTGTTGGTGGTTGTTTTCTCCCTGCCCGCGCCTGTGCCTCCGTGTTGGGGGGGTTTGCGTGTGCGAGTGTGTGCGGATCCGACATCAGTTCCAGTGATCTTGTAATCTGATCCCGTCTGACTCACCAGCACTTGACTGACATTTCTGATTTGGTTCAACAAAAAGAGCGGGGGGGAAGGAGGGAAACAACAAGACGGGGAGCAAAGAAAAAAAAAGAACGTCCCCAAGTCCCCCGCCTGGCATCGGAGGGAAGGGGGGACCCCTCCGCCCAGTCCCGGCCCCGCCGCCAGGCATTGTTTTGGCTCGGCGCAGGCACCGAAGGAGGGGAATAAACACATCGCGCCGAGATACTCACGTGTCGGAAAAGTTGTCCCTTCTGCTCCCCTCGCTCCCGCACACTCCTCTCCGCCGCCTCCTCCAAGTTTTACAGATGTTGCAGGGCTCCTCGTCGCCGCCCCTCCTCCTCCTCCTCCTCCTCCCAGCGCTGCCCTCTGGATCAGAGCAGGGGAAAGGCTCTTTAGGGATAACTCCCCAGTCAAACACCCTCCGCTAAACTTTCCCCCCTCCCTCCCCTTCCTTTAAGCTCCGCTCTCCTTTCCCCCCCCCCCCCCTTCCCTCCGCGCTGTCGGGACGCGGCTGGCTGCTGCCCGGGCCCGGCGGGAAGCGGGGCCGGCTGCCGGGCGGAGGGCGGGCTGCGCCCCGGGGTGCGGGTCGGGCCGCGGCCTGGCGGGCTGCGAGGCGCGCTCTCGGCATGACACCCCGCTCCCCCTTCCTCCTCCTCCTCCTCCCCGCCATCCCCCCGGCCCGAGGGCGGTGACACCCCGCCCACCGCCGGCAGCAGCGCGGGGCTACGGCCGCCCCCCCCGGAGCGGCTCGGGTCGCGCTTCCTCCCGCTCCCTCTCCTCCTCCTCCTCTCCCGCTCCATGCTCCAGATCAGCCCCGCTTTCCCGCGCACCGCTGCGTTGCACCCCCCTGCCCCCCGTCCCCCCAAAATCAGGGGGTATGGGAGGCAAAACGTGCCCTCCGGGGTGGGGTTCGGTGCGTGCTGCGGCTGCTGGGTTCGCGTTTGCTGTGGCTGACTCCACTACGGACTTCAAGGAAAGTTTCACCTAAGCCATGTGACACTGAAAAACAGAGCTTTCGGGGGAAAAAAAGGCAAGCAGCTGGGCGAGGGGAAGGCTGGCGGCGGTGCCTCCGCCGGCTCCTCCCGTCCCAGCTCCCGGACAGCCTCCCCAGCACCCCGCCCGACTCCTCCAGCCTCCACCCTGCACAACAGGGCTCCATCCCTGCTCCTCATCCCCATCGTCCCTTGTGAGCGGGGCTCCCGCAGTAGTGCACACCCGTACGGCTCGGAAACAGCAGGAGCCAGGATGCCAAAACTTACTTGTTCCAATATGTCCATCCTTCGGGAAGTGATACATCCTGACAAGACACCTTGCCTTTTTTCTAGTCCCGCAGATTGCTCCCCTGATAATAAAAAAGAAGTCTGAGAAACCATAAATGAATGTTACCACAAGCGTTTTCCATCAAGTCAAAAGGTGGGGCCAGCTCTTGGGAAAAGGGTATTATTTAAGTTGTTGCCATCACAATGTCAAATACTTCACATGCACCTTTGTCCATACCTGGCTCACCGCAGAGCCAAGCAAAGATTTGTTACCCATGTAGATGATTTAGCAAGGTACCTAAGCTCAGGCTACCCTGAGAATTGGAGAACTCCCACAAAAAACAGCAGTTCTTGAAGAAAGGCATGTCTGCTGATGGAAATGAAAGACTGGCCTTTGATGCTGTGCGTTTCATAACGCTCCCCTTAGTCGTGCCATTGAAAATGTCCATTTTATTACAAAACAAAACCACGGCTGTTTGTGGTTTGGGGTGACTCGATGCATGAGGGATTTTAGGCACAAATACGCAATCTTATCTGACCCAAAGGCCACTTCAACCCAGATTGCCTCAGACTCACTGGTGGTTTTTCACCTGGGAATCTTCGGGTGCAAAGAGGTAGCTTTGGAGAGATGCCTAGAATGTATGGACGTCCCAGGCATGCTCTCTCCAAAGCACATTTTACAGCACCAGGTCAGTATACCTTGACTGTCAGCACAGACACAGTGGTGAGATGCTTTCAAGGTGAATGACAGGCGCACATCATCCAACCTGCCCTGCACACCCTGCTTGGCAGATCCCCGACTCCCAACTCCTGTGCCCTGCGGGGAGTTAATGGTGAGTACCGGGATGCAGTGGAAGGGATCACAGCCTGTGACTGGTGCCATGACTCAGTAACCAGCAATTTCACTGAGCACGGATGGGCATATATGCCCCTGCGCAGAATGACTGCCCAACTGATAATGCCAGAGCTACACAGGGAGGAGGCATGTGCAATAGCAGGCTCTGAAGAAAGATATCAAGGGCTGATACTCTTTTTCATCTTACATGACTTCCTTTTCCAGTCCCGTTTTCCTAGGACAATGTTAGCTGCTTCATAATATTATGATACTAGTGATGCAGTACCACACACAATTTGGTTTAGACATGCATATGTACCAGGGGGGTGATGGTGTACAGAATGTTTAGGCAAACCTAAACATTCCTTCAGAGGTGCCATCTAAGAGCGATATGATTCCTTCAGAGGTCCCTTCAGAGATGCGTTTAAGAGTGATATGACTCCTTCAGCCCACAAGTCCCCTCTCTCCTTTTCTGCCTTTTGCCAATCCCTTCCTATTCTTGCAATCTTTCGTTTTTTCTTAAACAGGGGAAGTGATCCAACACACAAAACATTACTTTCTGAAAGAAACGAATTAACGTGGAAAACCCTGTTTGCCTAACCATTTCTAATTCAGCATTGCTGATCTTAAGATACTACTTCTAACACTATGTAGAGAAGATGTTCAAATAGGAGCAGGATTTTAAGCTGATTTCAAATCAGAATTTCCTATTTCCTGAGAGTCTGGACATCTTGCCACATCATAAAACTGTATTTCATCTTTCTTTCTAATTCTCATTCACACCAGCTCTGTTCAAGGCACACATTTCTGATTTAAGATAAAAAAGCCACTACACTCAACTCGCATCAAAATTAAGACAGACAAGAGATTTTAAAACTGAAGAGCAGATAGAATGCTTTGAGCTCTGCTTATGAGAAATGAAAAAAGACTCCTGATGCATTTCTGAGCAGTGAAAGCCTAGAGAGAGGGGAAACACAGAAACAACCACCAAGGTTTCTGCCTGCGCCTGTCTGAATGGTCAGGCCGAGCAGAAAATAAAAACCAGTGGAGAGTGGGTAACATTTGCCATTTGAAACGTATTGTAAATGTTTCAGCACCTTGACAATGAAGCACGTAACAGAAGCTCAGAGCATCCAAGACCCTTCAGCTAAATAAAATGAAAATGGGCAGCTCTGTTTTGGGAGGTGACTTTCTTAACATCTTTCATGTCTGCTTCCAGGGAATCGTATCTGAAAGACGCAATAGTAAGACAAAACCTATATATTAATAAAATGTAATGATTTTTCCACACATCTGGATTTCCCTCCAGGAGAAACTGACCTCTGAGACTTGCCTATGACATTTCTCTGCAAATAGGAATTGGCTCTTGCAAAAGACCTGCTGGCCAGTGCCAAAACCCATTTCCCTGACAGAAGATACCACAACCACAGGACATTTCTGCCGTAAGTTATATCGCACACAGTTTTTCTGCCTTTCTTCAGCCTACTTTATGTTCCCACTTCTTTTCAGCCTATGCCTTGAAAATTACAGGCCTCCAGGCTGTGCTTTCCCTTTTTTTGCTTTTTCCCAGGATATTGCCTTTTTTGCTGCACCCCTTGTTCCAGGAAAGCACAATCAGAAGGAGCAGGCACCCTGCTGACATCAGCTGCAATGCAAAAGACCTGATACGAAGTCACACCAAGAGCCAGTCTTCTCACCACTCCCACCCTTCACTTTCTCTCCAATCCCAGTGAATATTCCTCTGGATGCAATCAAGGACCTTAACTGTCGCTGGCTGTCCAGGTGTCACCCACTAGCAGACAAAGCTATCACGATAGCCACATTTTAGCCAACAGGAACCTTACTGGAATAAATTCTATGAAATGGACACATCTGCTGTGCTTTCCCAGGGCAACCTCACGTGGAGTATTAGAATATGGAGCAATAGCACCGATTTCTAGTCATTTATATCTTTTACAAGAGAACTTGGCCAGTGCATCTTGCTCCCACCCGTGCATCCCCCTTGTTGCATGGCTGTCGAGTACAACAGAGAGATCTCAAGAGATAGCTGGTGGAAGAAAAAGAGAGGGATGAAGTGATACCATGTTAAAATCCTCAAAGTCTGCAGAAGGAGCAGCTGGAGGTGCAGAAAGGTGGAATGCAGAACTAGCACATGGAGGTGACCACATCTGGGAGGGGTATCAAGGTCAGGGCAAAAAATTATCTGCAATACTACCAGGGAATTGATGTAGGGAAGTCAGATACAATGTGGCTCAAGTAGGGAAAGAACTAATTACCTGGAATCATAGAATCATCACAGAATCATAGGATGGTTTGGGATGGAATAGACCTTAAAGCTCATCCAGTTTCAAACCCTCTGCCATGGGCAGGACACCTTCCACTAGGCCAGGTTGCTCCACTGCACATTAGTCTAATTTAGGTTTGTGGTGGAAGCCAAATTTCTTTTACTTTCTGTGAGGCGGTGCTGTAGCTGCTGTATTCCTGGAGGAAGACTGAGAGACAGATTACTGAACTGTAATAAAAACCATTCAATATCACGATTTGTCTTGCAGTCTGCTTGGAATTTTTTACCCTTCTAGATTAATGGCAATATAATGTAACATTGTCATGTTGTGGAGCTTACTTTAACTTACATAAATATCGCAGACCTGCATTATTAGCCAGGGAAGTTTGTTATTTACTTACTCATAATTCTTTGCATTTCATTTATCTTATACAGTTAAACTCATTTTATGAATTTCACTATCAGTTTCCCTTCCGGAATGTCTCTTGCTGACACAATTCGGTTTCCAGCTCCAGAGAGAAATTTTGTTTCGCTTTGCTTTAGATTCTTTTATTATTTGGATTTTTGATTGCTGTTAGTGCCATTGGAGGGGAAAAAAATGACAGCAAATATCCAGGTTTTTCAAAATAACAATCCTCACTCAGGAGTCTTTCTTCTAAGGATGCTCACTTAGCCCTTCACAGACTTTGGCATTCATCCCTTCTGGTGGTCCTTAGCAAGGACTGTGTCTTTCTACTTCTAGTAACATTGGGGATCTTGCTAGATTTTAGTGGAAGAAGGACTGATCCCTACTGATCAGGATTATTGTTCTACTCCAGCAGATCATCTCTCATCCACCATTCTTCTTTTCTGAATGTCAAATCTAATCTAGCTAACTATTTATACCATACTCATCACTAGGTTTTGTGAATGCTGTACAATAAAATCAAGCAGGTCAAGGCCCAGTGATAGGTTTTTTAATCTCCTTACATGTTAAATATGCAAGGATTTATTTATCTATTTCTCTATTAATCTATTTATTTATTTGTTTGTTTATTTAAGTTCTGCTCTGATTGCTGAAGGAAAGCTAAGGCAAAGAGCTGGGGTTTACACATGGACAAAAAGAGCATTAGTTTCTGCAGAAACTTCTGTATTGAGGCTAGCTAAAATCTGAGCTCTCCACTTCTAAATATAAACTTTTGTTCAAGATACTTTTACCCGTTTTGACTCAGGCGTATGGTTGCATTAAAACACTTCATTATTAAGAACATAATTTTTGTGAGAAGAATGTTTTCTTCTTCCAAGAAATTTAAACTGCTGCTGTTTTGCATGAGGTATTTTGGTACGTGACCATAAGCTCACCAAACAAGCAAGAGGAGTTAGTTTCCTCTGCTATTTGAAAGCACCCCATCATGTTAATTGTCACTCTGGGAGCACACGGGAAAGCCCAGTCTCTCTAGCAGGCTACATTAAATAAAGACACGAAAATCATCACATTCCACACAGAACAAGCATAAATAATCTGTTTATCTCCTTTTTGCCATGCTATAATAAGAAATTAAATTGCTAGCAGTGCTGATATTTAGGTTGTTTTAATTAGATAGATCATCATTAACATCCCCTTTAAATGATCTGGGATACTTTCAACTTCTCTCTTGGGAATTGTCTCAGCTTTTCTCCTGACCGAGACATCAAACGCCACGTAAAGGGTTTAGCATTATTTTGCAGGGTGTAGTCACAAGCCCTGCTCCTGGAGATGGAGTTTATATAGACTGTTGTGGCAGAATTTAAACCAGTTCCTTGAATGAAATAATCTTTATCAGAAAAAAGGGTCAGTTTTTCCTAGCATATCCAGTCCTACTTTCACATTGCCTAGTACGCTTGAGTCAGTCATGGGTGGGAAATACAACATATGTAAAGGATCCATCAAAATGTCTTTTTTTTCTCTCCAGCTGTTGATGCAGTGAATTGGACACACTCATTCTGAGGTGAAACGTTGGCATTCAGACACTCCCTGAAAAATGACCAGGGTTTTCCCTAAGCCTCGAATCTACTAGCCAATATTTTACAGTTCAAGCGTTCTCACATACCATGCAAGGATTGCAGTTTTCAGACTTTTCCTCAGCCTCCTAAATAACTATTTCAACAGCTGGTGGATGCCCATTGTCATAATTCCAATGCACACAGAATCACAGAATCATAGAATCAGCCTGGTTGGAAAAGATCTTTAAGCTCATCAAGTCCAACCATTCCCCAGCACGGCCAAGGCCACCACTAGCCCGTGTCACTGAGGGCCTCATCCACATGGATTTTGAACGCTTCCAGGGACGATGCCTCCAGCACTGCCCTGGGCATCTTGTTCCAGTGCCTGAGCACCCTTTGGGGAAGACATTGTTCCCAGTAGGCAGCATCCCATGGGCATTAAGGAGTCCCTGAGGATTGCTAGTTTATCCTCTCGGCCACCTGGGTGCAAACTCCAATGTAGGCAGGAACCCACCAGCGTAATGGCCTTCATCTGTCCTTGGTGGATATTTGTCCTTAGAGAAGCCTACAGTGCAACAGATTTGATGATATCTATACAGGAGAAATCTGAGATTAGTGAATCTAAAGCATGAATTTCTCATCCCCTGAGACCTCATGTGATATATCTATCTACCTCTATCAATCTTTCAGTCTCACATCTATCTGCCTGTACCAGTTGCCAGCTTAGTCTCATTTTGAACGGGACACTGAGCTGAGCACACACTAAATGGATCAATTAAATACCTATACTGCACCCGGTGATACTTTGAAGAGACTGTCAGTGACTTTGCTCCACCCTTACCCCTGGCATTACTCCCCGCTTCAGGCTATGGTTCAGAAAGACACTAAATCTCACTTTATAACTTCTAGCACTGGATCAAAAATGCCACAGCAATATAAAGCAAGGTTGGAACTAGATGATCTTAAGGTCCTTTCCAACCCTAATTATTCTATGATTCTATGATGGCAGGAAGTCAGGACATCGGAAAATACTAACGAGCTTGAGCAGTCAGGATTTATACCAGATGAGGCATTTTCTGTTCCCCTGCAACCCCAGCATAAAACCAGCACAAACTTTGTGTGCGGTGTTACGTGTCTGGTTAATTTAGCAGAAGGGTGCACAGGTCTCATGGCAGATCCAAGTTACTGCTGCTGTGTGACCCAGCAGCATGCACGGCTCCCATGAATGACAGAGGACAACAGCCCCATGTACACCTACATGTACAAAAATGCTGTTACAGCCTTTTGTTTTCCCTATAGTTATTTTTCCTTGCATGTTGCTTATTTCAGACCATTTGAGTTCTACCTTTAGCTCTTCGGTAAATGCAGACCTTTAGCAAGACAAGCCAAACAAAGATAGGATCCCAGGATTACAACTGATCCCACAGTATGCCCCCCTTTTTCTTTAAATATCCTTGCACTGAGTTCTTTCGTACTGCTTTTTGTTTCTCAGTCACAAAACTGAGAAAGATAAAATACTGTAAAGCTGAGCTTCCTCCATTCACATTTGAGGTTCTGCACTGAAAGACTAAGTAGACAGTTCTGAAAATTACACCTACTGAGTTCTACAGAGTAGAAGTTTGGAGAGGAGCCCCATGGACCAAAACAGGCATCCCCATCTCCAGCCTGGCCGTAATCCCCACCACTAGCAGTCTGAAGTGGAAGACAATGCCAGGTGGTAGCTAGCAGTAACTGCACTTCTGGCTCTTTTCAATGTCCTTCAGCAAGCCAGGGCATCTGGGGACCTGCAGGTCTTACATGAAAACAGATGTCACCCTTTTACCATTCATATCAAATATGAATGTTGCCTCCCAGATCGGTTTCAAGGCTCCCAGGCTGCACTGAAGTCAGTGGAATTTTTGCCATAGGCTCTGGTGGGCATGCAGGATGTCATTTCAACAGGAAATTCTGTTGAGTTTACTGGAGTCACCCACACACTTAAAGTAAGTGGTATTTTTTGATGTGTTTGCAGGATTTCATCCTAATGAAGCTGCTTGGAAAAGAAGGACTAGAGGAGCGTTTTCCTTGTGGAATTATGACACTTGGACAACATGCC
Organism: Pezoporus wallicus; assembly: GCF_028554395.1. Lineage (NCBI taxonomy): Eukaryota > Metazoa > Chordata > Aves > Psittaciformes > Psittacidae > Pezoporus > Pezoporus wallicus. The sequence continues at coordinate 10,098,283 of NW_026642649.1, read as the reverse complement.
TCGAATTTGTCAACAGTTTGGCAGGATTACCTACAAAAACATGTAACAAATTGGAAGAGCTGCGCGTTATTTTGCTTGAACCTGAAAGGTTTCAGTCCTGGAGTGCTCGAGCTAACAGAAAGCCTGTGAAATTTTACTTGAATAAACACTGCAGGCTGGTGCTAACTTGTTATTGGTACTGAAACAGCTCAGCAATTGGCCAACCAAGAAAACACCAGACAAGGAAAACAATGCGAGAGGTGCTATAATAGACAGTGCTGCGTTTTGAGCCAGTCAGACAAAACCAAACACAAGCTTTGGGAAAGAAAAGCCTCACTAGAGTTTTTTGGCAGGAAATATCACTTCACGATCTGTACATTTCACATTTACCCAGCACAGTGAGCGCAATGCTCCATCAAAGGCACTAGAATGTTTTACAAAGGAAACAAACCATGGGTTTACGGTTATCGTCATCAGGTCAAGTAACCACCACATGTAGCTACAGAGAAAAAGCAAGCTTGCAGAATATGTGAGAGTGAAAAAAAAGCCATTAAAAATAAGACAAACAAACTAGAAAAATACCCAAGCCACTAAAGATTCATTCTAGGTATTCATTTTCCATGCAGAGGGTGAAGCCCAATCCAAAGGCAGAATGCCAAATACCATAAATGCGCATCTATCCTATATGCACTGCAAGCTTTCAACTTTTCCCTTTCCATGGTGCAGACGGACAACTCCTTTCTCCTTTCCTTGACTTATTATTTTACCTTCTCAGTTTTATTCTGCCCTTGTTTGTTTGATTGCAGAGTTTTTGCTTAGTTTGATGAACTATTAAAGTAGAGCTAGGAATCAGATTTTTCCTCCCTTTCAGAACATTAGTTAATAAGAGCACAGGATACACATAATAAGAGCACACATAGAGGACTTTCATTTTTATATAGCTTTCTGAATATACTGTGTGAATGATGCACATGGTACCAGTGAATTTGGCTCTCACAGGTCATGAGATGTGCTTAAAAGACAAGATTAAAATCCAGATGAAATACTCCTGAAATCTCCTCAGTTCCTTCTGGTTGTTCAGTTACTGAAAAGGATGCTATGAAAGTTGAGGCTGCAATAGACTTGCAAGTTTTGGGTTGCAACTGCGAAGGCAGGGAAGACACAGTTAAAGTAGAACGATCGCTGATGCTCACATGATTCTGGCATGTAAAGTTTAAAGAGAGATAAGTAAGTACCCACAAAACTCCATGTGATATAGCAGCATACCTGAGCTAAGAACTAGAACTCAGAGGACACTGTGCAAAGGAATTTAACAAGGCTGATGGGAATCGAGGGAAGGTATTTCTGATTTTCCTAAGTAGATAAAACAAAGGAAATTCCTAAGCAGAAGACAGAAATATGACCAAAAGATGACAGAGAGCTCCACTCATCCTTCACCATATACAACTTCATGACTACTCATACCATGGCTCAGACTTAGATAAGATCAGCTAATGGATGGAAAAGAGGAAGGTAACGAAACAGAAATGATGCTGGTGAGCAGATGAGAGCTTTATGGGGAACCTGCAGCCACAATACTGTCTCCTTCACCTAAACATATACAAAAGTGTTTGGTCTGTGCATTCCACAGTTCAGAAGAGCTTACTCCTCACTCACACTTGTGAGCAGACATCATGTCAACTCCACTTCAACGGCTTAAAAGCTCATCCTCCAGTTTGAACTTCTCATCTGGAGATCTTTGACAGTCCTTGTGTTGTGGTTCATCCGTCCTAACCCAGGTAACTCAGATGGGGTAGAAGAATCAGTCTCTGGATATCCAGGGCCGATTAATCTTGCTGATTACAAGGAAGTCACAGGAGGAGGCTAGGCTCAGGCATCCGACTGCCCCAGCACTGCCTGGTGAGACAAACCCCACCTGGGCTCTGACCTCCCAGCTCCCTGAGCAGTGCTTTCTTCTGTCTGTGGCTCCTTCCTGGCAGCCGGTGACCTCTCCTCTGACTCCTGCTTTTGCCTTCTTCACCTCTGCCTTACAAAAGTGCCCCATACAATACTACCATTATAATAACAGAAAAAGAGCCCTGCTCATGGAGCCTCCTCAACTACTGCAAACAAATCAAGCGTGTCCTTTGTCCTCAACACTGGCTTCCCAAAGAACCCCAAAGAAGATGAGATTCCTCAGCTTACTGTAGCTAAAAAACACGCCTAATGCTTCAAGGTGATAACCACAATAATAACATCATTCCTCAGACACACTGGAGCCTATCAGTGAACCTTGTTTGTATAGGAAACTGAGGTAAGGCGGCACTGAGAAACAATCTCTGCTGTCTTCTGTTCCAACCGCAAAGCTGCGAGCTCCTGCCTGCCATGTCCACACAGGGAAGAGAAGCACAAACAACTGAACACAAACAGAAAACCTCCAGCTGTGAAGGTAGGCAAAGTCTATGTGCAGTAATACACTGAACAGGGTTTACTGAGCTTGGAAAAGGTACAACTCATGAGCAATATGGAGAAGAATTGTTCCGGAGTAGAAGAAAGTTTAATTCATAGTTATGCCCCCCAATCCCATTTAGCAGGCCAAAGTGGGATTAATTTGTTCTTCCATGTTGGGTTGTGTAAGAGGATGAGCTAATATATAGACAGTCTAATACCACTCACTATATCAAACCATTAAAAGCTTCTTCCTCCAAAGCCCAGCCTATTCAAGGAGGTGAAAGACAGCTAGCAATCTACCTTTGGTATATGATCTTAGGTAGAATTGTATCACTCCTTGTATCTATTCATAAGAGAACAGAAGCAATGGCCAGAGAACACATATGTTCTTAAAAAATTCTTGGATCATACATAAATTCTTTTGGTATTGATATTCTTTATATACCACACAAAGAGCAGCACATCTTTATGGTCTAACCCGGGCAACTTCTATGGAGCAGGGAGAAAATGTGTTGGCTTCAGAGCCACAGATGCATTATACATTTATGCATACTATTCCAATAAGCTTTTTATAACCCCAGGTATCAAACTGTGATTGATAGGGATGCTCTGTTCCTTCTGCCTGGGCTAAGGCCAGTGGGCCATATTCTGCAGTCCTTATCCAGTTGCCTCTTGGTTTTTCTACTGTCTGAGTCTGGGAGACATCAGTGAGAAAGCTGCCTTCAGCAAGAACAGCAAATAAAAACCTCAAGAACTGGTCCTGTGCTTGGTCTGCTACCTTTTGAAAAAGCTGTTGAGGCTTGTGGTAACAAAATGCAGCTGTAGATGCTCCAGGCCCTGAGTTTTGAACAGCACCAACTGAAACAGAGCCAAAACAGTGGCAACTCTTTGTGTCCCAGACAGCAAAAAAACCAAAACAGGAGCCTGTTCTGCAGAGAAGGACAAGGACTCCTTGCTTCTTCCCAAGTGTGCAAAGAGATGAACCGTGCAATGTGGCCTGCAAGCAGCAAATGTGAACTCCTCAAGGCTGGAAGAAGCTCAGGGACTTAACTGAGGTGCTTTCCTCCCTAGAGCTCTGTCAGAGGCTCCCTTCTCCTACAGGGAGGGAGTGCCAGCAGGAATGCTGCTCCTGATGCTGAGCTGCCTCTTGGCAGAGGATGAGAGCTGTCCTTGTAGGCTGGGCAGCCTCAGGATGCTGTGGGGCTTTACAAATCAAAGCCAACACCGGCGCTGAGTGTTCGGAACAAGGCAGCCCAGCTGCAAGCGTTTTGAGACGGCTTCCAAATACACCTGAGATGGGGCCTTGATGGGGGTGAGTCTGCAGGTGGTATCACAGGATGAGGTGTGAGGAATCGCAGGAATCTCACTTTGGAGAAGGCAAAAGTAACCAGAGAGAGCTGTGAAGAAAAATGTCCTTCTCAATTAGTCCTGCATTCCTGTTACCCAGCAGGAAATGGAAAGCTAACCAGGACTGGGAACATGAGTAATAAGTGGCAGGTACACACCCTCCCAAAGCGGCAGATATTATCCCTATCCTGCTTGTTTTCCCTGCATTATTAACAGCAACATGCTCTTATCTGGATGGCACCGCAGCCAGCTGGCCCTCCCCACATGCCAGGGGAGACAACCAACCCTCCTAACCAAACCCATAAAGATGAAAACAGAGGTGTGTTGTACCTGTGAAAGCAAAGCCACACAGCAAGCCATGTGTCCTCACTGCCTGCCTGACCTACACGTGAAACAACCTGCTCCCCAAAGGGGGTCTGGCAGCTCCAAAAGTGCAGGAGAAAGCCTCTTGAGTTTAGGGTCAGACAGGTAAAGGACCTTAAGGTGCACAGAGAAGCTTGTGGTGAGCTGAAGGGCACACATATGGACTGTGCCTTCAGCATGTTCCCATGCACTTATTGCCAGGTCAGTTGTAAAGCTGCTTCTACTTAGACTCCATCTCATGGGCTGAGAATCCCCTCCTTTCTCTAGGGGATAATGCATCTCAAAGGTGCTTGAATGTGTCCTGGCTTGTACAACAGAACCATAGTGATTTTCTCTTCCTGAATAAAATCTATTAAACAGCAATGTTTTCCTGATAGAGGATGGAGAATTACTGGATTCATACAATAAAATCTCAGATCGCTGTTACTTCCAGAGTTCTTTCTTTAGTGTGCAACTGCAATTAGAGCACCATACTGCCAGACACAACCCTTGTGAAGCTGAAGCGTTTACCATTCAGACTATTCCAAGGCCACTTTGCCTCACCTTTCAAAAGATGAAGATTTCACAACCTGTTTCTCTGAACTAATAGAAAAAAAAAAGATTTCCACCAAGACAACCCTGATGACAACAGCAAAAAGAAAATAAGCATGTATTTCTCTGAAAAAAAACATTATCCTTCCCCTCACAATCATGGAACCATGGAATGGTTTGGGTTGGAAGGGACGTTAAGGATCACCTAGTTCAATCACTCCCCCCCCCCCCGTAGTTTCAACCCTCAGTACTATCTCTAAGACAAGGACCGCTTTGAAAGCATCATCTTCCTCCTAATGGTTAAAGATGGGGTAGGAAAAAAGCTGACACACAAACGGTGTCAGCACAGACAGGGTCCACCTTTCGCTACATTTCAAACGGACTGTCTTTGAGATGCAGGTAAAGTAAACCATGGGACTGACATCCCCCTTCTCATGTCATTTGTTAAGGTTTTTCTTATCACACAGAAATGTAACATCTGTTACTGAAGATGCAAAGATACAATGGAATAGAGACTCACACTCGCACGCACACAGATATACAGTCTTTCTAGTCTAATGCTAGGAAGATTCCAGATACACTTGTGGCTAGGCCAGAGTGCACATCTAGGGTGGGGGGAAGAAGGGGAAGTGCTTAAAGAGTTGAAATTTTCAAAGACAGAGCATTTAGACAAATGAATCTTGTTAATTTCAGTGCAAGGTGAGTATCTGAATGCCTGAGCTGGCTTTGAGAATGTCAGCCTTAATCTCTTTCTGAGTAAGTCTCTAGATTTCCTTTCTCATCTGACTAGAAAAGCCTAAACTGTCCTTTATAGCGCTCTGAACTCTTCCTTGCTGTTATTGTGTTCCTGAATACAAACCAGGAGAACCTCCATATCAATAGCCTGCTCTCATTTCGCTTTCCAACCTGAGTGACATAGAAGAAGAAGAGCATCTTTAATTCTCTGAAGTGTTGGCGTTGGGGAGGGATTCTTTAAAACCAACTACACTTGGTTTTCATCACACGAGGGCACATCCAGAGAATTCTGCAGAGCTCACTGAAATTATCTCCATGTAAATCTGGTTTCAGTGAGACAGGCTTGAACTAAAACAAACAGGTATTTTTGACTGGTCATTGTCGAGTTGCTGTTTTTCGTGAGCAAACTCAAGAGGGACAGGCTTGCAACCAGTTGCAATGTCATCACACGTGCTTACATTAGTGGTACTTCTGGCTCAGAATCTTTTCAAGTGGTGTATTAGCGAGAGAGCAGATCAATAAACAACACAGATAAACACGATCTCCTTCAGACCTATGCAAGCATTTCTGCAGAGGAAGGAATATGACCCTTAGGTTGTTCTTTAAACTGTAAACACATCATTACCCAGATGCTTAATTCCCCTCTTACGCTGCACAGTAATAAACATAAATAAGCATTTAAAAACCCCCTGGTTAACAATCCTCAGAGCAACTTTTCTATTTGGGATTTCTATTTGGATTCCTGCTCCTTCATTACCATACACTTTACATTTTGGGTCACGGGATCCTCAAAGTTCAGTATCCTCAAGTCCCATAGGAGACGGGGAGCACCTCAGAGGGCTGATGATCGAGCTGGCTGCTCATTTAACATCCTTAGCTCTTTGCAGATTCAACATTTATGCAATTTATCTATCCAAGGGATAGGTTGTGCAGAATTAAAATGAATGCAGTGACATGAATTGTCCAACTCTTGTTACATCATACAATCATAGAATAGTTAGGGTTGGAAAGGACCTTAAGATCACCTAGTTCTAACCCCCTACCATGGGCAGGGACATCTCACACTAAACCATGCCACCCAAGGCTCTGTCCAACCTGGCCTTGAACACTGCCAGGGATGGAGCATTCACAACCTCCCTGGGCAACCCATTCCAGTGCCTCACCACCCTAACAGGAAAGAATTTCCTCCTTATTTCCAATCTAAACTTCCCCTGTTTAAGTTTTAACCTGTTACCCCTTGTCCTATCACTACAGCCCCTAATGAAGAGTCCCTCCCCAGCATCCCTGTAGGCCCCCTTCAGACACTGCAAGGCTGCTCTGAGGTCTCCATGCAGCCTTCTCTTCTCCAGGCTGAACAGCCCCAACTTTCTCAGCCTGTCTTCATACGGGAGGTGCTCCAGTCCCCTGATCATCCTCGTGGCCTCCTCTGGACTTGTTCCAACAGTTCCATGTCCTTTTTATGTTGAGGACACCGGAACTGTACACTATCCTCCAGGTGAGGTCTCACAAGAGCAGAGTAGAGGGGCAGGATCACCTCCTTCAACCTGCTGGTCATGCTCCTTTTGATGCAGCCCAGGATACGGTTGGCTTTCTGGGTTGCATCTTTAAAAGATGTCTTTTAAAAAGATTTCTTTTTAATTATGAATATTGTAATAGGCGCAATGCAATTATGCCCAAAATATCCAGACAGGACACTCAGCAGGAATCTGTTCAGTGTTCATAGGAAACACACTTCCATTAAGTAATCGATCTTCGTCAGTCCCATGAGTGCTCCCCACAAACAGGTTCACTGTATCTGTTCACACTGCCTATCTTCCTCTTTCCTTCCTACCGCAATCTGCAGCATCACTGATATACCTGGAGCTTCTGAATCCCTTTATTTTCCACCCTCTGGCTACTGACTGCACTGGCAGGCTTTGCTCTGTCACTTTATAGTGGGAAAAGCTCCTGAAACCTTGTGGGGAATAACACGGGTGCTGGGCCAGGCAAGGAAATTCAGTTCCAAGCACAGAGATAGGGAAGTGACTGGCAGTGGGAGGGATTCTTTAGGCAGTGATGGAAAGTGTTAGGGATGGAAGAAGGAGAGAAGGGATACGAGTGGAGGCAGTCAGATATCTGACTGGAAAACTCAGGAAATGTTAAAGAACAAAATGGGGGGGAGGTTAGATGTACCTTAGCTCATGACTGGAACACTTGCATGAGTTAGTTACAGCAACAGGATGAATCTGGAATGACCCAGGCAGCTAAAATGGATGGAGGCAGTGTGTATCTCCTACAAGCAGCAACCACATTTCTGAGTGCTCTGCCACAAAACAACTTTGTGCCACATGAAGAGGCTGCCGTGGCACCCGGCTGGTACCAACACTTAGAAAGAGCCCATTTGGTCAGACACACGGGAGTTTAAACTTCATTTTCCTTACCTCTCAGGTGCTGGCGACAGCTTTTCAGGAGGAAAACTGCCTTGTGTGAGGGGAAGAAAGGAACGTAACATAGCCAAAGGAAGAGGAATATCAGAAGCAAGAGTTCCTGAAATTTGCAATGGTGGCTCTTACAGAAATGCACGTTTGGAGATTGTCCAAAGAAATCAATTGCACTTGAAGGCCGTGATATTTGTTTCTTGTTTCAACCTCTTTCCCAGATTCCTGCTGCCGGGCGTTGCCCTTAATTAACAGCATTTTTGTTTAAAATCACATACTTAATGATCCCTGTGTTCTCACTCGCTGCTTTAGGGTTCTCCTGTTTCCTCCTGCTGCTGCTTGGTTTGGTTTGTTGTTGTTTCAAAACGTAAGTTTATTTATTTGCAGAGACTATATTGTTTATCCAAGTGAATAGTAGCTTTAAGTGGAAAAAGAAAAGCTGGGCCAATTCGGCTGCTTCTTTCGTGTCTCAGCTTAATAGCTCTGTGGTTTCTGTTTCATTTTTCTTTCCTCCTTTTTTGTGTGTGTTTCTAATTCCAGCTGTGCAACACACATCAAACCAGTCTGTGGTTCTCCTTCTCGGGAAACTCTGCTACTTAACATTTCATTTACAAAACAATTAGTCTGCTTACCCCCAAGAAAGCAAAATGAAACTACAATAATCTTCTTTCAGTTATATCCACAGATAGGGGATAATTGATTTCTGCTGTACATTAAAAAAGCATTTTTCTGTTGGGTTGGCAACACCAGATCGTTTTAATTTAATTCCTGTTTCAAAAGGTAAACTGGTGCAATTGGGGCAAGTTTTCAATGGAAATAGTGAGATGCAGAAGAAAGCGCTGTTCAGAGTTAGTTGAAGGGTCTTGTGTGATTTCCCTGTGAGAGGAAAGCAGCCCCCTTTTAAATCAGCTGAGTGCCATCAACAAAAGGAGAATGGGGCCTCATGGAATCACTCTGGAGCTGAGTGACTGCACAAATACCTGATGTACTCTTTAGGGGTGCATAATCAAGAGAAGTTTTTGCAACAGAGAACTGAGGTGCCCAGAGTATAAAATGTTTCGGGCTGCATTACATCTTGAACACAAATACAATAGGAAGTTTTGTTCCTCAGGGCCTCCTTTGTTGTCAGCTAACAGTAACACGCTGCTGATCTGCCCAGTACCTGCTGGAGATAGACAGTACACACGTGAGGTAACCTACTGCAGCCAGTAACTGGGCAAGGGTTTTGCATCCCTCCTTAGCACAGTGCTCTGCAGATGCAGCAGAAAAAGGACTCTGCTGTTCTGTCTGTGTCAGGTGGACAGGGACTTCACATATGGTCAAGCAAGGGCTGCATCCCCACAGTGTGAGCAGCACTGGTCAAGGGAGGGGATTCTCCCCCTCTGCTCTGCTCTGGTGAGACTCCCCCTGCAGTCCTGATCCAGCTCTGGGGCAACAGCGCAAAAAGGACATGGAGCTGTTGGAGCGAGTCCAGAGGAGGCCACAGAGATGCTTCGAGGGCTGGAGCAGCTCTGCTCTGGAGCCAGGCTGAGAGAGCTGGGCTGGGTCAGCCTGGAGAAGAGAAGGCTCCTTAAGGGGAGACCTTAGAGCAGCTCCCAGTGCCTAAAGGGGCTACAGGAAACCTGGAGAGGGGCTTTGGAGAAGGACACATAGTGACAGGACAAGGGGAATGGCTTTAACCTGACAGAGGGGAGATTGAGGTCAGACATTAGGAAGAAATTCTTCCCTGTGAGGGTGCTGAGGCGCTGGCACAGGGTGCCCAAAGAAGCTGTGGCTGCCCCATCCCTGGCAGTGTTCAAGGCCAGGTTGGATGGGGCTTGGAGCAACCTGCTCTAGTGGAAGGTGTCCCTGCCCATGGCAGGGGGTTGGAACTGGATGAGCTTTAAGGTCCCTTCCAACCCAAACCAGTCTGGGATTCTATGATTCTATTAAAGTTGTGTCTATGAACCAGCCAGCTCAGGCAGTGCAAGGTGAGGACTCTGGGGTCTGAAAGAGCCCAGGACTCGCACCTACCAGCTTTACAGCTCCGCTTTAACAGTTTACAAAAGCAGCAACACTGTTTTATGGGACCCAAAAATCACCCTCTCTTTCTCATTAGGAGTGAGATGCTGTTACCCTGAAACCAGCAATTAACAGTAATTCTACTTGCCACATTCAAAAGCAGTCATCTTTTAAGTAAAGGCTTATCCAGTCCCCACTGCAGCCCTAAACTCCAGGAAAACCTGCTCTTCATTAAGGCTTTGGATCATTTGCCATTCATCTGTGTTCATGGGACCCCACTGATACTGGCTGGTGGGACTGCCACGCAGAACAAAACCAGTGTGCGGCTCCTTTCAGGCTGCCTTTCTCCTGCGGACATATTTCAACCTGAAGCAGGCCCTGCCTGTCCCGTGATTCATGCACAAACCTCCCACTGATGCCACTGAGGAGGGGCATGTAGGAAAAAGCAGGATCTGTGCCTGTTCTCACGAATGGAGGTTACAGCATCTCCCTCAAAAATCATTTTCTTAATCACCAGGAATGACATCTGCTTTTGGTGAAGACAACTCAAGTCAGTTAAAAGATGATGGGGAAACGACCTCCTGCTTTTGCCTCTGAAGTGCCTAAGTAATCATTTGTCTTTCTTGCAAAGCAGAACTCATCCTCCTTTTACGTTTAGATAAGGAAAATGGAATGCATCCAGCAAAAACCACCAGCCATCCTCCAGCGGAACACAGAAGTCACACAGATGCCAGCACAGGAGGAGGCTCACTGAGATAGACTTGGGAAAGCTACTGGAAAGAGCTTTTCCAGAATCCAACCCCCAGTTGTGCAATGGAGAATTACAAAGTCCCTGAGAACACGAGCTAGCAGAGTGTGCATGGCTCTCAGAACTGCCTACGTAGCAAAACTGAAGGACTGGGTTTTGCAGAGTGGTCAGCCAGAGAGACTTCGTGTTGGTGAGGTAATATTTGTAACCTGATCATCTGCTTGAGAAATGTGACGAAGAAGAAGTTCCTGGAACTATTTTAAACTGCCTCGAAGCCTGCATGTGGATTTGCAGCTGGACAGTTCAAACAAACCCATGTTAGAAAAACACCCATGTCTTCATTAGCTGAGCTTGCTGCACAACACGCAGCCTGTCTCCCTTCTCAAGCTCAGCAGTTTGGCTACCAGGCCAGATAGCACTGTTGACAAGACAAATTGTCGCCTAATTCCTTTCACACTCCTTGATAAGGAGATAAGATAAAACCAGACACACTACAGGTGTTTACACTGGGGTGACACCGTGGTATCCCTGATGGTACCATGTCCTACTCTCTGCTCATCTGCCTAAGCACTGACAATACATTTGTATTTATGAGTCACTGGATGAAGATACTGGGAACAGGAGGGCAGGATGAACGCTCCTCACACACAGTAATATTGCTCAGGCTATGAAACAGTGGAAAGTGGAACACTCTTTTCTCCTGGGTGAGGCTGGGCCATGGTGATGAAGGAATATAAGTTGGACAGGGAGAGGAACAAAGCAAAACAAAAGGCTGTCCTCCCTGAGTCAGGAAAATGAGGACTCTTCCTGCTCTTGGCCCTGTCTAGACAATTCAATGATCCAAATGGAAAACGTTTAATTCATTCTTCTGGCAGGAAGCAGGATTCAATCCTCCTGCATTGAGGCAAGTCCACTCCAACAAACCCCTTTGCTCTATCAATCCTGCAAACGGCTAAAGCAGACTCAAGGGTATGCACTCTAAGAGCAGTTTACAACTTGGTATTGCAAATAATTTTACTCTATCAGCACCTTAATGAATTAGGCAAGTACACAGTCACCCTCCTTCCTCCTGCCCCAAATTCCCACTGGGAACAGTTGTTCAAAGCTCCCTGTTCCACCCTCACCACTCCTGTAACATATCTGGCTTTTACATGACCTTCACAGAGTGAGGGTAGTCGCAGCTCTGGTAAGAAGATCACATATTCAGTGTGCCTGCTGACATCCCACGCAGAGCTGTACCAGCATGTTTTCAGAAGGTAGAAGGAAGGTGCAAACACAATAGAAATAATAATCAAGCAACCTTAAGCAGTGGGGGAAGGAAATGAGCTAATTTCCAAATGCTCAGTGCCCAGTCATGGAGACCGGGGGCAGGTAAACAGGAAAAGAGAGGAAGGAGGAGGTCATTACACCTTTGGCCAGGGAAGCTTCTCGGGTAGTTGTTTGGAGCAGCTACTGCACTTATCTTTAAGAGGCCAGGCAAGATACAGACTGAAGGACTGTCTGAGGCGGGCTAGTCCTTAACGGGTTACGGAGTCCATAGAGCCAGCCATATGTCAGTTGAAGCATTAGGATGACAATAATTACTGTTAGATGTTTATTAAGACTACATATACTGCTGCTAAATGAATTCTTGTTCTTTTAAATCTCTATAATTTTACAGTGCTGCAAATCTACAATTTTAATTACTTTGACTTATAAGTTTATGGGACCCAAAAATCACCTTGCCTAGTGCTAAAGCTGGTTCTTAATAATCTGATTCACAGCACACATGGAGATAAAGAAACCTACCCAGTCTCTGCTCCCTTACACCTCGTTCCATTCATTTTCCTTGGAATAGTGGGGGCTGAAACCTGGAAGAATACCGGGTCAGATCTGTTGAATGAGATAGACTCACTCTGGGTTCACAGTGATTTGCAAGAGCAGAAGTCCACAGGCTAAGTGAGAACGCACCAGAAGAGAGTCTTGCGTGTCAGGGCACAAAGATAAGACATGGGGGAATGGGTTCAAACTTACACAGGGGAGATGTAGGTTAGACATTAGGCAGAAGTTCTTCCCTGTGAGGGTGCTGAGGCGCTGGCACAGGGTGCCCAGAGAAGCTGTGGCTGCCCCATCCCTGGCAGTGTTCAAGGCCAGGTTGAAGGGGGCTTGGAGCACCCTGGTCTGGTGGAAGGTGTCCCTGCCTGTGGCAGGGGTTGGAACTGGGTGAGCTTTAAGGTCCCTTCCAACACAAACCAGTCTGGGATTCTGTGATAGGCTTTTCTCCATACCAAGGGTATCGGGACTTGCCAGGGGCATATTCCATGAAGAGGTTTGGGGTTTTGGTGCTCAGCCATGCAATGCACAAGCCAGGCAGCCTGCTGAGAGAGGCTTTGTGGGTCATGATCCAGGGCAAAGTTGTCATGCTTCCCTGCAAAGTGTGTCCTAGGGGTGAAAACAGAGGATGCTTAGGATACTGCAACATCTAGGCAGATTAGCACAGGCCCAGCAACACTTAGGCATCTGAAAAGCCCTTAAGTCTCTTAATGGATCTTCTCTTAAGCCTTAAAAACGCAGGGAGGTAACGCCAGGGAATCTGAGGAATTTGTTGATTAAGTGACTTCCATCAGTGGGATTTTCTCCGGGATCCTGGATTCAGCTGTCCTTGTGGGAATTGTGGCAATAGGGCACCAATGGTAATATGAGCTGTCTTTCCTCACAGTTTAAGAGAGATGCTGGCACAACAAAGTGTAATTTAAATTTCCCTGTTCCTGTTTCAGGGAATCCATGTCCGTATCTGAATTTTCATTTAATTCTCCTTTTTCCTTTGCTGCTTGTATTATTCTCTCCTTATCCCAATAATCCAAAAGTGTTATTTTCTCTTTAATTTGTTCCCACAGATGGCAAAGTAGGGAAATGGAAAACAGAAGTCAGAGACCTTGGGAGTACAATGAAAATGAAATCATTCGCCTCCAGATTAAAAAGAGGAAACGTATTAAACCTTTAAAAATACAGATTAATCAATTCTGTATGCAAAAGAGGACACAAGAATTAGTCATGAAAAGCGGAAGGAAATTCAGAAGTATAGTATATGCCTCTGGGATCTTCCTGACTCAAATCCAGCAAAGGGATGTATTTTCCCTCCATGCATGCCCATAAATCCCATGAATGTCAAAGGGACACTGTTAATTTAGAATAGGCCCCAAATTTAGGTTTAGAGAAAAGAAAAAGAAAAGAGGTTTCATGAAACATTATCATAACAGCAACAGCTTTAAAACATCTAAGCACGTTTCAGTGACCACTAAGTGGGGGAAGAAGAAGAGGGAATTGAACAGCTTCTCTCACATTGTTACAATTCCCACACCAGAGACTGTAATTTACAGACACTGCTATATTGGCTTTCATTATGCATTGTACTAGTCGAAGAGGCCTGTGGCACTCCAAAAAGGATGCACGGGGAACAACATGGAGAAGCACCTTGGAAACAATGCCTTCTGCTCTTTAGGATAATCTGATGTCTTGGCTTGCCAGTGGTATGGTAGGAAAGAGAGGGATCAAAATGCTGCCATTTGAGTGTAGTGTCTAGTGTTCTGATGCTGCAATCCTTGGGAGATACTCGAGTATTTTCCAGGTAAGATCATAAAAAAGGGGAAAAGAAGAAATAATCATGTGCCTTTTTATGTATGTGTGCTTGGAGGGACAATTTTAATCCTATCTAATTGTCTGGAACCGTAAACTAATTCTTAAGACTCACATAAAAGTAACTTCTCACCATGTTGATGGTGTTCTCCTAACATTCTTTTGTTATTCTGACCAGGTTTCTAGCACCATGTCTTTTACCATTTAAAGTGAATACCTCCCTGTTGTGTTGTCAAATTACATACATGTAAAACTGATATCATTTTCTATAGAAAGATAGACTGACAGAGCTTTCCTGGTGAGGTAAGTCCAAATCCTTATTGTCTCAACCAACCAACATTTGAATTAGTATCAAACGAAAACCAATTTTCCCTAGGCTCTCTTTCCAGACTTCTCAGAACTTACCCCAATCTTAGTGTGAAACTAGCTGGGTTACCTGCCTTCAAACCTCTTGCAGAAGAGCTATTCTAGATCTTCACCACTCTGATGGTTCAAAAGCTTCTGTTTTTAAATACAGGTATGTCCATGGCTAGCTGTATGCCTTTGGTTTTGTATCAACATTGAGCTGAATAATGCTAAAATACTGCTTTCCCTATCTGCTCTTTATCCTCCCTACGTCTACAGAATTATATACTTCCCCTCCCAGCCTTTACTTTGCCACGCCATCCTGCTTTCATCTCATCCATCGAACTTGCCACTCCCGGATCATCCTACAGTTCTTTTTTGTATCTGCTCTAGATTCAGTTAATGTTTCCTAATAAGTGAGGACACAACTACATACACAGTAATTCTAGCTGGTTCTTACTCATACCTTACACAACACTATTACAAATCCTCTCTCTCTGCTGGAAATGCCTCACCAGTGCAAGTGGGATGGCGTGTTACTGATGTGGCTGTGTATCCATCATCCTTTTTCCACAGTTGTCAGCAAGCCAAGAGTTCCTACTTAAGGCAGAAATCCTAGTTACTAGATCCCAAATGACCATTTTCTGCTGTTAACCATCATCCCACTACTACTGCCTCAGTTCTCAAAATCATTCATGCAATTCTCTCTCTAGGGATCCTCACAATTGGCAATACCTTCCAACTTGGAAGGTCTAGAAAAACTCGTTCATACAAATCTAATTGTAGCATTCATTAAGAAAGTATTAAATAAGGTCCTACACTGCTGATGAACTCTGCCAGCTAGAAATCACTACAAGTTTTTATACAGTTAAGAGTAAAATACCACTACTTCTGTTGAAGAGAGAACTGCATTTGTCACAGTCAGTCTTAGAAGTAAAAGATGAAGACTAACAAACAGAAGAGATGGTTATACTGATGCCAGAGGAGATTTTAGTTCTGGGTTTCTTCCTGTCCCCAAGGAATCTTTAGGTCTGCATAAACTGTAAAAGACAAGCATCTTTTCTTATCAGAGCGTCTTTCTTTCCATAGTGTCAGAACTGTCCACACTAAATACCTCACATTCTATTCCATACAGAAAGCAGCTTAACACTGTTGATGTTATGAAAGCTTTTGTGTAAAGCCAAAAATGTGCACATATAATGTAATTAATATTATGACTATTTTCTTCCGGTGTCATTGCAGGTGTCGTGGAATTCCACCAAGATCTCTGTATTGTCTACATCACTTTGCATCAGACTGGCACTTGCTCTTTTGCTATAGCTTACACTGCAGCTTGCAACAACTCCAAAATGCAAATATGCCAGCTTACCTTTGCCCATACACCGTTGGAAGCATCCACCAGTTTTGTTGGTTAGCAGCAACTTCTTAGAAACAAAAGTCTTTAACTCATACTAAGGAGGCAACATTTCTTTGAGATCCCTGGGAACACTGATAGCACAATTTAGTACACAAATTTGCCCAGTACATTTCACTCTCATTTTATTTATGTATTGCTAGCTTTTCCTTTAACAACATATAGAGGTATATTACTCTTACCATATTTCCCATGAAAAGTGTATCAGCTGAGGGGATTTTGGCTCCAGAAGGATCCCTGATTTTTTTTTCCATTCCATGTCTGTATTTCCAACTTGATTCTTTCCCTCACTTTGTTTTTTCATCTTTTTTTCACTTCTTTTCTGATTTTCTAGATCCATTTCCAGTCCTATTTGGAGAAATAAAATGAGCCCGTTAATTACATGAAAATACAACCTGAAAAGATACAATCAAGCAAACTTTATCCCTGTGTGAATGTCTGAGGAAAACACTCTGTATTCCCTGAAGAATCAAATGCTGTGATTTTTTGTGGAAGGAAGCAACATATATTAAGAATATTGTCTGCACTGCAACTTTGGAAGTTTTGACATTGTGCAAGAAAGGAAAAGGACCTTCATTGCGCAGTGGTGTCAACCTGCAGTAGATGCTCTGTTTGTGTAGTTTTGCTATTTTATTTCAATACAAAATAATCATCACACACTATAATAAAAGCTGACAATGTCACAATTATACCCACACATGCCACGCTAAACATCACAGATTTCTAATCATCCAACAACTAGAAGAATTTCCCAATTCCCTTTCCAATTCATTTCAACATTAAGGAATATATCCCTTCCCAAATATACACACTGACTTTACGAGGCAACTTGAAAAAGATGTTCAGCCATGGCAGAGACTCTCATGAAGGAAGCAAAAGTGAGTATTTGGGGCAAGGTCCTATTACGTTAGGTGCCGACTCATTCCAAGTTGCAGATGGATAATAGGTAGTGCACTGTGATTTCCATGCAGCAAATGGGGGTGCTGGGAAGAGATGCTGCATGCTCTCGGTGGTTCTCAAGCTGTTTCTGTCTCCATGATGTTGCCCTTCCAGTGACCTCCTTTCTTCAGGATGTATTTCAAAAACTAAAATAGCCTTTCCAGACTACTTTGAAATTCATTTATTTTAGGATCAGCTTACCTTAAAATAAATAGAATTAATATATATTTGTACATGCTACTTGTCTGGTCGTTCCTCTCTGGTTTCTAAACTAAAAGCTACTGTGATCGCTCAACCTTTTTGATGTATGCATTTATAAGCAATCATACAATATTATGACTTTGTATAGTGTAAGATACCTTTACTATACCAACAGTAGGATGTTGTCCCAAAAGCTTATTCTTACAGCCCAGTTTTGTCCTTTGAAATACAGATCAACTTACTAACAGTGGCTGCCACATGAAGCTGTTATTCTGCATTAGAGGACCAACACAGCTGCTTGACCTGTATGTGTTTACAGGATCGATTTCAACCTCTGTTCCTAAAATCCTCCTAATTCACCTATTTCAGTGCAGTTTACTTTGTTGTCAGCAAGCCTTTTCTCCATACCTATTTATATATGCAGTTTAGGCAGAAAGCATTCTATTTAGAATACCATGTGTTGATAAGACTATATAACACAATGTGATGAGCAAAGATAAATATTAAGTTGCAATTTTCACAGGGCTGCTTGTTCTGATCAGTTGATCCATCCACAAACCCAACTACAAAATCAAGGAGTCAGATGTCTGTGCCATTCCCTGAAATTATACATTCCCCTCAACCCAAACCGCAGCTAATTTTCATCTGCTCTATATAACACTGGCAACATTTGTTTAGTATCGCAATACAGGCAGTATTCAGTGGAAGTTTTAATGTGAAATCAACACACTCATTAATTTACTGAAATTCTCCCCAAAATGCACGCATTTGACAATGTGCGTAAAAGATTTGTCTCATTTCAGACTGTTTCTTAATGACTGAGAGGCATGTGTTGATTTTTCACTTCTGTGTTTAGCATTTATGCTGTTCAAAAGCTGGTATTTGTGTTCCGCAGCATGTTCACAAGTGCCAAGGCAAAATAATTGATTTCACTTTTGAATAAACATCACAAGTCTCCTAAAGCAGGAAAAGCAACCACTTGAAGGTATTTTAAACAGTCGCTTTCAAACCTAAATGAAACTTGGAAGGTCAAACCCGAGTCTCCTGCCTCCCTCTTTCAGCAAAGAATTGCTCTCGCAGAGTGAGAGGTCCTGAGACCTGGCTCCCCGAGCAGGCACTTGGGCAAGATGTTTGGAAAACAGGCAAGATTTCATCAGGATGTCATTGGCGCCTTGTCAGAAGGGCTTTGAAATGGGTAGGCTTCTGGAAAACATTCCATTTGAAAAACATTAGCTTTTTCTGATGGAGTTTGAGAAACTTTCTACTGAAGCAATTCAATGGGGTGTCACTTTAAGAAAGGATGAGACCATGTTAGGCTTAAGATTTTAAAATCCAAACCATGAAGGCGTCTATTAGTGAAAAGTATCGCCATGAACACAATGTGGCCTTCAGTACTATTCTGATGAAAAACAAACCCTCTTATTTCTGGTTCTGTACTCCATGTGCAGAACCATTTACTGCACCAGTGGTCTTCTACCTTTGAAATAGGTTGACACTAACCCAGATATCCATATGCCTTCAGAACGTCTTTTTTTCCCCCTGTAGTATTCCACTGTCCAAAGACGTTGTGTTCTTCTTTACAAATGTCCTGCTTTGGAAACCTGCCCTGAAAACTGAGCTGCCTCAATTAGAATGTCTTATATGTCTGTGTTTCTGTTCCTTGACTGCATGTGCTTAGGTCTTCAAAGCAGATCTTCAGGGCAAATTCTTGTGGATATCTATTCCCAAATGCATTTCCCACAAATAGCCTGTAAGATATATTTAAAAATCAGATATTTTGTTTAGCATTCTTTCAACTGACCTTTCGCTTGTCACAGCGACCCCATCCTACCCTCTCTTCCAGTCTCAGTGTTTCCTTTTATCTGCTCCCTTCCTCTTTCTTTCACCTCTCATTCTCATTTGGTTCTTTTCTCTCCACACTCTACAAACATGCCTTGTTTCTTCTCCTATCTAAAATCTCCCACCTTTCACCCCACTTTACATCTATAATTTCTTCTTTTCCCTCTAAGCATCTGAAGATGCTCTTTATAATAACTCCTTGAATTCCCCCCTTCTGATTCTACCTTACATTCTCCATGTGCTCCTTTCCCCTTTCACCTTGCAGAAACCATAATAGGAGTTCCATACCTGGATCTCAGCACTCCTATTCCATCTTCATCTTCCTGGACCTGTCACTATCACTAACACCACCAGATCGACACCCCTTAACCCTCTCTCCATTCTCAATTCCCAATATTCCCCCTCCCCTTCTCAAAGTATCTTCCCTTCTCCTGCTTTCTGTAGGCATTCCACAAGATCCCCTTCTCTTCCTCTTCTATGACACTGCCTGTGGATAATGTCCTACACCCATGCAAAGAAATCACAATTGCCATAATACAGATTCAGAGTTCTGTTCTGTATCAATTTGTCCCAGACACGTCTCCTTCTATCCAAATGGGAGTCTTGGCCAATCTCTGGATATCACACTTAAGATGACTAAAAGCACTAAATGTTCTTAAGTCCTTTCCCTTATCTTCATCTTTGCTTGTGGTGAGCAACACTGCTTCCAGCCATGGATGTTCACATGCAGGCACACGAGGTCCTGTCATCTCGCTGAGTCTCCCATCTGTGTTCTGATTCAGTCCACATCATGTTTCCACATGCTACCTCTCAACAATGGTCTTAATTGTCTGTACTTACTGCTGAAGTTCTTGTCCTTGCCCTTTTCTCTGGCCTTCACAAAGCACTCTTGCCCTGCTCATTTCAGGCCCTGGCTATATAAATCATTTTCCTGGCCTGTTGTTCTGACTATACCCATTATCTTTGAACCCTTTCAATGATTCCTTTTTCCTCTGGGACATCAAGCTTATTGTGACTCTCTTAACTTTCAAAGCCCTTCATGGCTTACTCCCAAGTTGTCACTTTTTATTCACTATCAAAATACAAATGCCCAGCATCAGTCGGCCCCAGATGCCAGCTTCAATTGATCAATTTGTTAAATTTTCCAACAAGCATCTTTTGTGCTTTCTCCCTTGCTGCCCCTCAGGCTTGAGAAGAGCCTGCATGTGCATTCATAAAACCAACTGTTATCCTCCTTTGAATCCCTTATTAAAATTCTCCTTTGCCAAAAACTTGGAAATGGTTAGCTTACAGGCACAGGGAAAGCACCCCCTGGTCTGACCTCGTTATTCCCTTATTTTTATCCATCTGTGGTCACTGATCTTATAGTTTGATTATATTCCTATAAGCCCTCTGGGAGGCAGGCTGGCTGGTTTCTGTGTCTGCAGCACTTAATGCACAGCAGTTCTAGACCACAATTTGGACTGCAAGGTACTGTGGGAACACAAGTGAGGGGAAAAGACAGCATGAAGAAAAGCAGAGCCTACTCTGAGGTAGAGTTCTCAGGCTACCTCTGAGCAGCAAACACACACGCAGGGCAGAGGGATTTCTGTTAACATTTGCAAGAAGCTTCCTGCTGGCTTTGCTCGCTGCAGAAAGGAAGACTAGAATGCCTGTTCTGGCTTGGACAGCCAGGCACAGGAACAGGAGCATGGCAGGCACAGCACACCCAAGTACAGACTTTACATATTCATAGCTTTAAGCTAAACACAGACTGTATTTTCTAGAAACACGGCTTTGGAAATGCTCACAGAGCCAGGTCAGTTACAGCACACAGAGTGTCAGACAGTTTCAGTTGCTTTAAGCTGGCAGTGCATAACAAGATACTACTTTCTTCTCCTGGTTTCTCACCTATTTTCTCTTTCTTCCAACCAGGGCTGGGATTGAGAATTATCTCAAACTAGCCAGTGGTACAACAATAATCTGTTACCTGCCTGCTGCTTTCAAGCACCCATCTCGCTAGCAGAGCTAAACTGTTCACTGTTTCTTTCCATCTCGATGGTGTTGAACAAAGTTTTATGTCAAGTCTTTTGAAGGCAGGTGTAGGATAGTGAAAAAAATAGCAACTCAAATACACACTGCAGTGCCCGTGTGCCATCTGGGGGGACTGTCCACAACACTCCTTCCTTCATTTTAAAGAGATGGCTGGGAGAAAAAGTACCCTACACCCTATCCAGGATTTTAAAGTAACCTCAGGGAGCCCTCTTGTCATTAAGACACTCCCCTCCACTTTCTTTCTAAGTTCGCTGTAACCAAAATTGCAGTGTCTACAGTGGAAGAATTCGGGAGCTTTATTCTCTGTCATTATAGCTAGACTTTCGCTACATCGGTGATTCCCAAAAGGACAACTGTTTGTGGTGGTTTTCCCTCTGGCTCAGAATCACAGCACCTATTTCTACTTCTGTACTTGTAACTTCCCTGGGTGCATGTTCCTTACAAGACAGCATGTCTCCTGCTCTGGGCTGGCTTTACAGGACATCTCTATGCCTTGTGTATCTTAGTCCTGTGCTTTGCAGGAGCTTCATCTCTTCACCTTGCTGAGCTAAAGCCAAGTGCTGCAGGAATGGAGCCCACTGATTAGAAGCTGGGTGCTAGATGCTTGCCTTTAGCAGCAATCAAATTGGAGAAACAAAGGAAAGATGGATTTGCCATAGGAAAAGCTTTGGTTTTGCTTTGACTTAGATTAATTCAATTATGCTTTAAAAAAAAGTTAAGTTTCAAGAAGGAGAAATAAGTACATTTACATAGAGATTAGGTAATAAAAGGTCTGTTGCACTGTAATCTCACTGGATGTCGTAGCTTGCACTCCAAGTCAGAATTACAAAATAACACTTCTAAGGAGATAGAGGTGTCTTAAATTCCTTCCTAATTTATTTTCTTTTAAATTTCACCTACGAGCTTCCTTACCTCCTTCGCCTCTCAACTCAAGAGTGTTGCATGCACATAGAATCCTTATTGCTGTGCTTTTAAGCTGCAATGCCCTGCAGGCTCCCCCTCCCTCTGCCTTGTATCCTATTTGAAGACCTTAATGAAAGGGCCTGGTTCCAGAATCACAGCAGCTTGTCTGCACAACCAAATTCCATCTCCTAATGAGTTCCTCTAAATCTGCCATCAGGTGACTTTATTGACTCTATGATCATAATGAGGTAGCAGCTCACTTTCTGCAGCTTTGCTGGTTTCAAGCTTGAAGTTCTCCTCTGCTCCCAGACTTTAGCTAATATTTAATGATCAGGAATCAAGCAGGGTTTTAATGTCTGCAAGAAATGTCCCTGAAGTGCAAAAAGCCCCAGACAGCAGTCTTGAAACTTTCCAGAGCCATATGACTCTCTAATGGTACACTAACAAACAGGAAATCAGCCCATCAGTAGCTAATTGACATATCTGAAGGTTTAATTGCTTCCCTATTAGGGAAGGTGATGCAGTATTCAAGTTGCCATTAAAACAAACACACTCTTTACCACATGAGGATTTACCTGAAACACATAGCCCTCAGTTTCCCTATCTAAGCTCCACAGCCTGTGTGATTCGGTTTGACACTGTGCATCTCCCAATGCTGTTTCACTCTTTCATGCCAGGGTAATTGGAAGATTATCCTGTGACATATGAATAGGTACAAGCTGTGCAGGATAAAATGCCATGCGTAGGGAGGGCTGTGCAGGCAGCCCAGACACACACGGAGCCCCATTACCCATTTTAGTTAGCGACAGCATCTTCCTACGTGGCTGTAAAGCATCAGGCACACTTTTGTTCTCAGCTATCCAATAAGGAGATGAAAGCATGGAATATGAAAGTGAAGAGGCCACCTGCCTCTGATTGTTGTTGTGTCAGGGTTTTCGTTACCTTTCTCACCTATAATCTTTAAATGGTTTTCATTTGTGCCTTAGCCATTAAAAATGCACGACACAGCTTTCATTTCATTTGAATTCTGCAGATTCCACTCGGTCCTGAACTCACCCAGAAGTTGAGCAAATCTCACTCAGGGTTTGGAAATGCCTATCTTCACTTCCATTTCTTCTCACCATTTTCGGTCTTTGTTCCACTTGAGATTATAACTGCCCAGGCACACAACATCTGTTCTCCCAATAGTTCTATTCCAAGCCCTAGAAGCCACCTCAGAGCTTCTGCAATATCCAAGGTGGTTTTGCAGATTGGACAGAAACTTGCAGGGGTCTCAGCTTTCCTAATCTGCAAACTGAAGAGAACTGAAGCTGAGGTTCAGGTCTTCTCTCCACTTATTCTGGTTAAAACTAGGAAATGTCAAGTGTCCTTTTGGAAGTCTGAGGCACTTAGCTAGGGAACCTAAGCCTTTATATGTCTGCTTTAAACTTGAGGAGAGAGAGCTTTACTGTTCCATTTTCACTGATCCAGTGGTTTTCACTTTTTCCCCTCCAGACTTGTAGAATTCTCAAATTGCTGGGGGGAATATGTATGCATACAAGTGAGTGTGTGTGTGTAAATGTACGTTTAGTGTAATCCTTTAGATATTAGGTCAGGACTGTTCCCAATAATATCCTCTCATAAACAGCACCTTTTAGCAGAACATCTGGAACTGGTATTAATGCTACTACACTTTCCCTTGTTCAGTCTTTACGTTTGTTCCATACCACTGACAAAAGGAAGAGAAGCTGATAGCAAATATACCACTTTTGGCTCACAAATTTTATCACAATAGTTCAAAAAGCATTCAGTTAGATACTGGTAACTCTCTGTATTTTAATCATGTAATAGCATTTGGTGGCTCCTGTAGAATGGGGCCAAAATAGCCAACATGAAAAGACTCAGTCTTCCCATCAGTGAGAGCATGTGAAAAGAAGAAAAGATAAGCATCAATTTAAATAACAGAAACAAGTGTTTGAAAAGAGTGCTTTCAAATGGGACTCTCTAAAATAGGATTCACCAACGGAGATGGACCTGCAGCTCAGCTCACTCAGATGAGATGTCTTTAGGCAATTGAGTGCATACCCATTCCACCCGTGTTAGCCATACAGGCCATGCCAGAGCTGCTCTCAGTCTGCTTGTGATAAGGCCGGTATTCCCTGTGCCTGCAGCCCCACAGACCGTCTCCGAGCAGTCTCCCTGTACACACGCACTGGTGTCCATGCAGGAGCGTGGCTGGGTAAGGTAAATCATCCCCATGTCACAGCACTGAACCCAGATGGAAACCTGAGCAGAGAGTGGAGGCTGCTGATCCCAGCCAGCCTCTGTGACTGCTGCCCCAAGCGGCCGCAACACTGCTCAGGGCCCGCATGGCCAAGCTGCTACAGAGATTGCACTAATCTTGAGTAATTGATGACCTGGACTGATGCAAGAGGAAACAAACTGTTGAACCCACTGCTCTAATTAGAAAGAGAAGCATTAGGAAGAAAATCTTCCCTGTGAGGGTGCTGAGGCGCTGGCACAGGGTGCCCAGAGAAGCTGTGGCTGCCCCATCCCTGACAGTGTTCAAGGCCAGGTTGGATGTGGCTTGGAGCAACCTGCTCTAGTGGAAGGTGTCCCTGCCCATGGCAGGGGTTGGAGCTGGATGAGCTTTAAGGTCCCTTCCAACACAAACCATTCTGTGATTCCTATGATTCTATTAATACATTATTCTTGTGTTAAAATACCGTAAAGAATGCCATTAAAAAGCCCCAAATCTTATATCCTTTTAGTGTTCTTAAAAGTCTAAAATTGTTATCATATCTACCTAGCTGCTTTTTACAAGTATAAAACTTTGCAAACTGGAAGGAAAATGTATATTTTCCCTTGGGCTTTTGGGATTTCAAACCATGTGAGAGCTTACACCAAACTTGTTTTTTTCTGCTGTGATTTGTAGGGAACAAGGGGGGCAGCTTTGCGTCCAGACAGGCCTAGAGAGGATTCCAAGGCACAACAGAACAAAATGGCAGGTGGAAAGGTCAGCTGCACCTTGGCTCGGGCATGGTCAAGAAGAGATCTCCAACTCAGGAGAAACCAAATCACAACCCAGAGATCGCGGGCACGCCTGTGTACAGGCTCTGCCTGGGGCTGATGCTCTCCCTACTGCTTACAAGCCTTGATGCTTACAGCTCCAAGCCTCTTCCACCCTGTCCCATGAACAGATTTTGAGAGAATTAATCCATGTGGGGCCTTCCACTGGAGGTGTTACTGGTATTCCTTTATATACCTTCTTCCACCCTGCACCCAGCTAGCCAGCAATGGGGCAGGTACAATATGGAGACTGATCATTGAATAGTTCATTAGAATTAAAGGACAGTTTTCAGCTGTAGCCACCTTTGCTTAAGCAGCTGGTTTTCCTACATCATCATGACAGTAGCTACCGTACCCCATTGCAACACCACTCTCTGGCCAGTGTCTTGTCTTCAGATATTCCCTCTGGGCCAGCCTCTTGCTATTACGTGTTTGTGTTCATGGAGACAGAGAGATGAGGTTTCATCCAGTAGACGGATTTTAGCAGTACCTCGGATACTGCTGCTGCCTGTGAAGTTCCTGAGAGTCCTTCATTTTTATCAGGACAGTTCAGTAGGCAGAGACACATTTGGAAACAATTAAAAAATAATGGTCCAACCTCACCCCAGTATAACCCCACTGAAGTAAGTCACTCAGTTTAGCTTGGGGAATTAGTTTTATTGCTTCAGTGATAGTTTTGACCTCAAATGGTTTTTCCTTAGTCTGCTTTAGACTGGGAAAACTGTGTTTAAGGGTTTCTAATTGTCCTCCTGTTCATATCTACATGGTGGTGATTCCACTTCTGTAAATATAAATGTGGTCCACAGCAATCCTGCTGATCACATAAGGTTTAAATAGGCAGAATGTAAGATTTGGGTATTTTTTCTTAGGCACAAAGTGAGTCTTTCTATAATTGTTAGGAATAATCGTTGTTGTCCTTACTTACAATATTTTTCAAAGGCTGCAGTTGAACTGGGGCTTCTTTGCATTTATCTTTATGTCTGAATAGGGAATCTTTCTCCTCAACAAATAAAAGGAAACAGTAGATAGCAGTATCTGTGACAAATAGGTAGGCTTGGTACGTGCTTCATAGAGCAAAAGCATTCTTTGGTTTTAATTAAGGCTCTCCTTAATCAAGAAGAACATGTGCAGAAAAGGAGAAAAAAGGAGAAGAGTTGCCACTTGTCTTCCTATGGCTGGCAGGATATGTTTGGCCAGGGTCAACACAAACCTAAGCCTTAAGAAAGGAAGTGAAGAAAGAGAAGTTTCATACTTTCTCTCAAGAGAGAAAACAGGGTAGCACGGGGAAAAGAGCAACATTTCTTAAAGGACAAGGAAGTATGGCAAAGAGAATACTTGATGTCTCCATAAAAGACCACTGAGGGTGCTGCAAAGGATCTTAATGACAAGACTCTGTGCCCAGAAAGATTACCTTCCAACTATCTTTCCTCTATGCTGGGTATCCTTCTGTGATCCCCAGAGTAGCAAAATTATAGAACCATGAATAGTAATTCTCTTCTCTCTCACATAACTACCAGTTACGTCCCATTCACGGGCAGAAAGCACAACAGGCACCAAGAAGCTGGCTCGGTTTCAGACCCCAGCTCATGGTTACAGAGCTTGCAGCCGAGGGTGGGCAAAGGTTGTTACACTTTGGCTTTCACTAATTCTAGCAGTGCGGGAGGAATCCAACTTCTCCCTTGAAACCATTTAGATTAAGCCCAGCTGAATTCCCCGCACTGCTGATGTGATCACTTGCTGGATAGTGTTATCCCTCAGCGCAAACAAAATTAATTAGATTTGGAGTAATGAAGCTGACTGGTAAATAGAAGCATGAATCCAATGGACATTCATCTCTTGTCTGAGCAGGTCAAGGGGTTTGTCCAGTACCTTAGGCATCTCTGGGTTTTGTTGTTCACAGAGATGAATAATTCAAAGCTATAGGGCATGAAGCCTACCACAGACTCTTGGCTACTGGGAACCAGCCACTCGGTGTGCTTTATTAAAATTCTGCTTAAATTATTGGTAGTGCTGCGTTACCAGTAAGAACAAACTGATCTGCATCATACAGGGTCATTTGCTCCTTCCCGCTCCTGCTTACTAATTAATTCTGGCTGCAACCATGCATTAGGGGAGGTGCTGGAGGCATACAGATGCTGTGATATATTCAAGTCATACATCAAAGGAGGTTACTGAACTATTAGCCTCGAAGAAAGGATCTCTGGCAAGATTATTAACATTCGTGCTCCTTCGCCCTGGATTCCTTCTTTTGTTTGGATGTACACCAAGAGTTTCTTGTGTACACCTAGCTTTTCCTGTGTTGCTGTTTGTGCTGGCAACCTGGCAAACTTCTGTGAGATACAGAGGCGATAAGCACAGTGCTTGCCTTGTGCAATTCTGGGGACGGAATTTAATGTTTTAGTGCATTAGTCCTACGTGAGCTCTGCATTACGCTCACACCATGGTCTCTCCAGGGTTATTTGCCTGTTAGCATCACCATGAAAGAAATCTTTGCACTGCTAACACTTCAGAAGTGTATGCTTCATCTTCCCCATTATTCCCCATGCCTAATGTCATTTGCTAGTCTGAGTCTTACCATCGTTTGTGAGCCTAGCTCTCATATATATTTCTTAGCTAGACATAATGCTGTCAAGCCATAACGTTTCCGTCTTGGGGGGGAATGTAATTTTGGCCATGATTTGCTTTCCTTATGCTTTAAGTACTATGTTTTACACAACTACCCTAGTCTAAAAAGATTAGGTTCTAGTTCCTTACATCTCTAAAATCTTTGAGTTGAAGCCACTTAGACATGAATGAATTCAAGCTTGAGAGAAATCCAGCCGAAGCCGAGAAGAGGATCTGAAAGAGAAACTATCAATAGGCAGTCTGAAGCCCCAGGGAAGTCTCCTACAGAGAGTATGATCAGCAAAGGTTTGAGGATGAGTACTGTAGAACCAAGAACTGGAGGACAGTCTGACTTCAAAGCCTGGGAACCTAGGTAATGGGGAGATTCGACACACAACTTGACTGAACTGAGAAAGGATGATAAAGAGACGGAAGAACCAAAGGAAGACTGGAGAAGGTGTAAATTGCATCAGTATGAGCAATGTTGTGCCCTGATTGAGCTTCTGGGAGTTACAGATTCATTGCTGCTTGAGATGTAGGGGCAGCACAGTTGAAACTGTATTTGCACAATGCCCGCTGTCCTACAAATGAGGAAAAAAGTCTACTTGAAAACGAACAAAGAACTGAAGGTATACATAAAACTCAAGAGAAGGATGTAGTGAAGGATGTAGTATTCACTGTAAACCCTTGCTTTTACTGAGAAAGTCTATGAGAGTGCCAAGAAAAATCCTTAAATCTGGATGAGCTGTCTCTTTACTTCTTCAAAAAGTGACCGAAAGAAAGCACTGGCCAGTGGGAATTTAGGAAACTTCCCCTTAGCAACTGCACATTCATTAACACAAAAATCAGTGTTTTATGGAAAAAGATCAGCTCTGAGCGTGTCTCATTCTGACAAAATTTGGAACAAAGTTTTGAAGATATTGACAGTTTTAAAGCAAACTGCCCTTTTGGTGTGAAATTTTGCTGATTTGAACATTCTGAGTGATCAAATGCAATAGTTGACATTTTTTATCTCAGTTTGACACTTGCTTTTTCAAAATGTCAGAAATTTTCATCAGATCAGAACATTATTTCCAACCCACCCACAGTGGTTGGTATCTATTTCAGCAGCAGTCGACATACTTATCCATCCCATATGGACATTTGTTGATTCCAGCCAACTCCAGCTGCTTGAACAGTCTCCTGAACACCCGATACCATGGACTCATGAGTGAAAAAACATCCCCTTTACATTTCTCCCTTCAATATCATCAGTCATAAGACTTTTGAAGCAGAATCATCCTGTCTCAGAGCTAGACAGCAGACATGGATGAAAAAGGAGCCACCCCCGGGGACATCTCTAAACAATATTCAAATAGCAAACCATGAATACACCTCGGTCAGAAGTGTCTGACTTTGCTTTTTTATTAAGCAATAACATAGGGAAGTGGTTTTGACCATATTTAATTGAAAAAGCTCTTAAGCTTTTTAAAATCATCCATGAACTCCTCAACCTTTCAAAAACCTCCATAATCAATTGTGATGGTTTATGTGTCAGGCACTGGAACAGGCTGCCCAGGGCAGTGGTAGAGTCACCGTC
Source organism: Pezoporus wallicus (assembly GCF_028554395.1). NCBI lineage: Eukaryota > Metazoa > Chordata > Aves > Psittaciformes > Psittacidae > Pezoporus > Pezoporus wallicus. The sequence goes on along the minus strand of NW_026642649.1, from coordinate 10,069,211 downwards.
CTTGGAAGTGTTCACGCACTGTCTAGATGAGGGCCTCAGTGACATGGGCTAGTGGTGGCCTTGGCAGTGCCGGGGGAATGGCTGGACTTGATGAGCTTAAAGTTCTTTTCCAACCTGGTTGATTCTATGTGTGCAACCATGCAAAAATTAGGTTATAGTCTGAATGGGTTTTCCCACTTATTTTCTCTTACACTGTTTGCCTGCTGACTTCCATGTGTGAGTATCAGAGAACACTTGTGGCATTCTGGAGGAGATGGGAATTGAAAATGATTTTGTGGCCTATCATCTGATTGCCATCGGTCCATGAAAAAAAAGTAACATAAAGTAAGAGTTTAGTGGTAGAGTAAGTAAAAAATTAAGATCAGAGAATCTGCAACAAAAAGTAGATATTACTAAGATGTGAAATTCAAGAAATACTCCCTTCATTTTCTTCAGTTTTCACAGCTGACACATACTCAACTAAAAAAGTGACTTTCTCCCGTTTGATTCAGTTTGCAAAGAGGCAAAAAACAAGCTTGCAGTTGAAACCTAAAACAAGAAAAAAACACCCTTACTCTACCTTATTTATTTTAAGAAGAACAAGGAACGAACAGGATAAAAGAGAAAGCCAGCTGGTTATCATTTATGGAAATAACTACTAATCCACAAGAACAGCTTCAGAAATTTTCTCTTCAACTACTAACTTCATGGCAATTATGGGAAAGTTTTGGGGCTTGAAATAAGGACTCTACTGTGAGATGAAGCAAGGCCTTTGCCACATTCTGAGTTTATGAGGTTGTCAGGGTCCTCCTGATGAGGTGGAGAAGGGCAGGATGAGCTTTTAAAGGTGACTGACACTGGATCCAGGTCTGGCGCAGTACCTAGCCCCAAAACTGTGTCTGGTTCTTCCTGTTTTGGGGTCTCAAGCAAAGAACGAGCCCAAGCACTGGGATGTGAGCAGACCTAAGATGTAGAGGACAGGTAGCAAGATGGATGTCAACTGTGCTTAGTGCAAGAAAAGCAGCAGAGATCTGCTATCTCACTCAGAAGAAAACAGATCTTGAGGCTTCTCTTCAGAGTGTCCACAACTGTTATGAATTAAAGTAAATTTAACGTTTACCTCAAAACTTGCTTAACTCAAGAGTAACAACTGGTGATCAGCAAAACCAGGCTAAAGCTAAACCTTCTGAGCAATTTCTCATTCCCAGCTCATAAGTCAGTGTTGGTGAGTTATGTGCAATGTAAAGTCAGGTACAACTGATAAGCACAGCACCGACCATCCTCAAAGTGGCGAGGACTCCTGTCTGCTTTACCATTTAGCATCGCAGCATGCACAAGCCAGACAAGGTGATGAAAAAGCTCTGGAGCCTACTGGGAAGTTCAGGTACTTTGAAGCTCCTTCAGGAATAACTCCTCCTGAGTGTGCTAGACAGCGGGAAGCCATATACTTTTATGGATCCATGCTGGAAAGGGATTCTTCATCAGGGACTGTAGTGACAGGACACGAGGTAATGGGTTTAAACTGAAACATGGAGATGTAAGTTAGACATTAGGAAGAAGTTCTTCCCTGTGAGGGTGCTGAGGTGCTGGCACAGGGTGCCCAGAGAAGCTGTGGCTGCCCCATCCCTGGCAGTGTTCAAGGCCAGGTTGGACGGGGCTTGGAGCAACCTGGTCTGGTGGAAGTTGTCCCTGCCTGTGGCACGGGGTTGGAACTGGATGAGCTTTAAGGTCTTATATTCTATGATTCTATGATCAGAAGCTTAATTCTGTAATGTACGTATGTACACAAATATGCACACACTGGTACAGAATGCACAAAAAAGAGGGCTTGCACTTGTGGAATTTCAAAAGAAAGCAGCAGCAGACCTACAGTGCCTTGTTTTGTAGTGCTGGGGAGAAACAGGCACTGGTCTGCCTTATGAAGAGAAACAGGCACTGGTCTGCCTCATAAAAGGCATTCAAAGCAAAGCCTGGACTCAAGTGTTTCTGTATTTTTCACTCTTTGGGGAAAAGAAGCAATTACTAAAGCTAGTTATCTAGAAAATATAACAATTATGTTATGAAGCTCACTGAGTGCTCTAACAGGCTTCACAGTTTGTTAGTGAGCAGTTACTCAGCACAGGTGGGTTTGCAATGATCCGCTGAAAAAAATCCATGGTGTTTAGTGGCTTCCGTATACACCAGCCTGTGGAAGCTGTAATGTTCCTGCTCGGGGCTGTAACACGAAACATACTGGGCAGACACAAGACTTCAGAGATTCAAGACAGGAAGGGGCTGTTGTCTCTAGGATACGTGAATATGAATTGGCGCAAGCGCTTTGGTGATGTTTCCAGGGGATCAGCATTCTCCTCCTAACCACCACCGTGAACCATCTGAATCCAAGATATGCCTTCTCCAACTAAATGGCTTTCCAGAACACACCAGCCAGCTCCTTTAGGCTAATTCCTGGGGAATGAGTGTTCCTATTGCCCAGACAAGAGCAGGCACAAGCAGCACACAGCCCTGCTCCCAGTTAGCCCCATCCGCATTGGCAGTGCCTGCGGGGAAGGCCCACAGCTGAGAGACCATTTATCAGCAGCATGAGGGATGCTGACCTACCGAGGCGGTGGGGATGACCCACTGCCTGCCGGCAGGGGCAGGGCAGATGGGCCAGGACAGCCCTCAGTGCTGCTGAGCTCAGCTGTGGTTGAATGACAGCTGCAGCCATCCCCGAGCAGAACTGGCCATGCTGAGAGCTGCAAACTGCATTTAGGGCTCACCTGTGACGAGCTCCACTGCTGCCCTCATGTAGGCACATCCATGTCTGTCAGACGGAGGCAGCAGGGAGGGTTGCTGGGGCATCCTGAATTACCCATCCCTGGGAACAGATGGGGTTTCAGCTCCAGCAAAGTAAGCTCAGTAACCTGCACCAGCTCTGAACACACCTCAAATCTGCACCAACTTTGGGTGCACCTGAACAGGCACAAAGATCCTTTCTCCCACAAGTGTTACTTGACGTCCTCAAACTGCAGATTCCCACCCTCGTGCCTGCTTTGAGCTAAGGACTTACTCATGTGTTTGAAATAACAGCCCTCCACCAAAGCAAAATTTCCCCTTGCGCTATCATTTCCAGCTGCAGATTCCCACCCAGTCCCTGTTTTGAGTTACACTTTAATAAATAAACTTGCAATTGAAATCATCTTTCCTTTTTGTCCTCCCTATGCTACAGATTCCCACACTGACCCCTCCTTCAAGCCACAATTAATACATAATTTATGTCTGAAATAAAAATCACCTCCTCCTCCTCCTGCCTTACCCATTCCAGCTGCAGATTCCCATTGCCATCCCTGCTTTGAGCCATGATTAATACATATGTTTAAAATAAAATCATAAAGAAGTAATCTCTAGCCTCTGCTCCCCAGCTGCAGGCTCCCATTCCTATCTTATCCTCCATTTCCAGCCCACGAGCTCTCCCAGTGCTATCTCCCAGTCGATGCAGGAGCCTCCTCCTCACACAGCAACAGCTTCTGAGGCAGCTCTTCATGGATCACTTCCACCTCCTTCCAAGATCAAACAGAGCAGTGTGTGAGGTGGAGGTGGCCACAGCCCTTCCTCACATCACTGACACTTTCAGCAGCAAAGGAAAAGATGAATAAATGCAGTGAGTTCACAATCACTGCAACAGGGACCTGCCAGTGATGGACACGTCTGGGATCATCTCGTCTCACCCTGTGGGGATTTGCTGTGATGACCAGTGACAACAGGTCAACCCTCACTGTGAGGGTTGTCCAGAGAAGCTGGACAGTGTTCAAGGCCAGGCTGGATGAGGCTTGGAGCAACCTGGCCTAGTGGAAGGTGTCTCTGCCCATGGCAGGGGGTTGGAACTGGATGAGCTTTAAGGTTCCAACACAAACCAGTATGAGATTCAGTTCTGCCTCAGCAAAGATTTCCAGCTGAGCTTATACCAAGCCCAAGCATGTAACCTGATGTAAGGTTTGGCCTTGCTGGGTAGCCTACGGCACTGGTTCCAGGGCCTGCATGATGCTCCCCATAGAGCTGACTGGGACAAGGATCCTGGGCACTAATCAGTTCCTGACCCCTTCTCCCCCCATCAAATAAAAATAGATCAACTACCAAAATGCTTCCCGTATCCATTTCTTTACCCAAAAATCCTTTCATAGGGAAACTTTTCTAAAGGATACTGGTAGTGTTGCACTGAAAAAAACACGTCTGTCTTTGCCCTTCTACTTCAGTGAATGAAACATCAGCAGCCTTCAGCGGGATAGCAAAGAAGCTGCCACTGGTGAAGTCAGGAGGAGAGGACAGCTTGGAGTCCTTCACCATCACCCTCAGAGGAGTAGTTGGGAGGGATGACTTCCACAGCACCATTCAGATGGGATCAGGGTTGCTTCTACATTCGGGACAGCCCGCTCTCATCACAGTCATTAGCTCTGATTGTTTTTACTGTGGATACTTGACTAACTTCTACTGCATCAAAAGATTTTCATACGATAGTTAGAGAAGTAACAGCTTGTGAGTTGAAAGCAAATGTCCTTCTGAGAGATGAAGCAGTGTGAGCACACCAGCTGCCAGCTGGGTGACCTGGCCCTGTCTTGCACATGAGGTATCATCTTATGCTCCCTTTATCTCAAATACCTATTTAGCTCAGAAACTCATCAGGGAAGAGCTTACCTCCTTTTGTATACTTGAACTGTGCTTAGAACATTAAGGCCTGAATGAAGTTTAGCACCTGTGCCTGAAAAACACAAAATAACAATTGTTCAAAATCACAGGAATTTAGGATCCTGCTTTGTTTGCTCATTAAAATGAGTACTGAAAATCTAAATTTGAAATCCATGTATTAACTGGCTCCTCTGCCAAAGAACATGCTTCTTATGTAAGTAACCATGAGATGAAAATGGTAGCAGAAGGGATGTGGAAGCAGATTCTGCTTCAGATGCATTTCTGACTGCACTTCCTGAGAACAGGAATCAGCTTTTCATTTCTTAAAGCTAAATCCAGAAAAAGATCCCCTGTTCCACTTGCCTCAGTGGACACTGGAGCCCCTTCCAGGCATGCGGGAGTGTCAACAGTCCTGCCGTGTAAGTGTGAGACCTGCCCTTCTCCACAAAACCACAGAGAAGAGTGGCAAGGAAGGAAGAATCAGCACTGGGAGGCATGGATGGGAACCCAGGAGACGTGCACTTTGTGCTGAGCTCATTAGTGAAGCCCTTTGAGATGTTCTCATGGAAATTCCAGCAGAAAAGGCTGGCATTGTTAATTAAAGTTTTCATATCTTTCTTACTTGGTAGGAGACGAAATGCAGCTGTCAGTGTTTGGTGTTCTGATAGCTGTAAAGATGTTGAGCCATGACCCTGGTCCAGTACTCATTGCCACCCACCCTGCTTCTCTGTCATGCTCACGTCAGATTTCATTTCCTTCTTCTGGGCTGAAAAGCTGCAGTGGATCTTGTTTTAAGTAGCATCATTTGCCTGACAGCAGCCACGGGACGACAGAGGACTGCCCAAGGTGTGCAGACCTGGTGAAGCACAGCCACAATTACATGACACAGGTCTCTCCGGGTGCTTGTTCCCTGCCTCATTTGCCAAGCAAAGCTGTTGGTAGCCTCCTGCTCCAGCTGGTGGCACAACCATCCAGAGAGACCCGATCTCTGCATGTCTGATGGGGCATCACCAAGGAGCAAGAGAGAAATGATGGCCCCACACTGCTGGATCCACACTCAGGGTCTCCCCAGCAGGCACATTTTTCACCTGAGCAAACTCAGCTGGCTTCTGTCTTGGTGGAAGGATGTTAATAATGGGAAGTGTTGGGGGCACGAGGGGGCTGTAAAGCTCCAAGGACTGAGAAATCATAGAATCCCAGACTGGTTTGGGTTGGAAGGGACCTCAAAGCTCATCCAGTTCCAATCCCCTGCCACAGGCAAGGACACCTTCCACTAGAGCAGGTTGCTCCAAGTCCCTGTGTCCAGCCTGGCCTTGAACACTGCCAGGGATGGGGCAGCCACAGCTTCTCTGGGCACCCTGTGCCAGAGCCTCAGCAGCCCCACAGTGAAGAATTTCTTCCTTATAGCTAACCTAAATCTCCCTTGTTTCAGTTTGAAGCCACCACCCCTTGTCCTGTCACTACAGCCCCTGATAAAGAGTCCCTTCCCAGCATCCTTGCAGACCCTCTACAAGGATACTGGAAGGCTGCTCTGAGGTCTCCACGCAGCCTTCTCTTCTCCAGGCTGAACAGCTCCAACTTTCTCAGCCTGTCTTCATACAGGAGGTGCTTCAGCCCCCTGATCATCCTCGTGGCCTCCTCTGGACTTGCTCCAACAGCTTCATGTCCTTATTACGTTGGGGATGCCAAATATCATCTGTGGCTCATTCCAAGTGTCTCTACTGCACTGAGTTTGGTCAACATTCACTCACCAAGAATGACTGCTTCTCTTAAATATTTAAATGTGGATTGCGTACGAAATGAGGGGGGGGGAAGAAAAACCCAAATGTAGTCAGGATTTAATAGCTCTTTTGCAGCTTTTGAGGCGCTTGTGAACACTTTGTGAATGATGGATAGCTCTGCAAATATGACTTTCCCAAGAAAATCAGTCCATTTTGCAGCTGTAATGAATCGTGATATATAGTAGTCCAAACACTGCTTGCCAACCAGCTACCTTAAGACAAGATGCTAAGGGAATATTTTTCTTGATTAGATAATGGGCTGGTTGAAATTCCTTCAGCTTTCCTGAAACAGAAGTTCGCAATTTCAGACTTATCAGATGATGCATCAATTTTCTGTAAACAGAAGACTGTGCAACCCACTTTATTGAAAAGCCCTTTATGCTGTGCTAGATTTAATCTCTCAATTTGAGAAGCAGCCCCATGAAATAAGATGTTTTCATGCAAAATCTCCCAGATTTCCAATGGAAATATAAAACAAAGAAGAGCATGTTCCCTTGGGGACTGCACCTATCTTGGATTAGATTTTCTCTGATGTTTTTGCATCATATTACCAATGGCTTCAGGGAAGTGAAACAGCAGTTTTCTTTCTTGAGAACAAAGGCTTGCAGAGTTAAAAAAAATGTTAATATATTTAAAGTACTTTTGCTCACTGTTCTTTTTATTAGTAGGAGAATTCGGGGGGGGGAAAGGTATCTTATTGTATTATTTTATCATCTCTGTTAATGAAATTTGCATTTAAGGCTACAGCCTAAAAATTCTGTAAAGGAAAATGATTTCTAAATGAGCAGTTTCTACTTCCCATGAACAATGTTTTAACTACTAGTAGTACCTCAATAATAAAGAGCTGGGTCCATAACCCTCTGGAATCATTGTAAGACTTTTCTTTCTTTTTAATTCCAAGCATTTTGGAAAGGATCTGTTGGCCACACATACAATGGATGTAAACTTTGTGGGAAGTTTTGGAGATCTGAGAGCTGAATTGTGTTCTCCTATTCTAGATCTCAGTTGTAACATCTTCCTCGCATGAGTATTTTCCTCCTGGTTAGCTACAAGTATTATTAAATAAGTCGTAAGAGCACTCAGTGGTACAGGCTTCGCTCACCTGGTTTGTCCCACTGAATACAATGGGTAGGCATCACCAGAGGGAGAAGCATTAAGAACATCCCAGAGTTCTGCTCCTGTTTAGGTCCAGGGGAAACACTTTGCTTTTGGTTTGCTTAATCAATGCAGCAGATAGTTATTATTAAATTAATTAATAATTTAAAATTCCTCCTGTACTGATAAATAATTTAGGGATGTGGGCTTTGCCTTCTCTGTTTGGACAATGCAAATTAATAAAGGTCTTTGCTCAGAGGGAATTCTTTTTACCACAAATAACAATGAACTAGAGATGTTTCATACTTCAGGTAGAAAGATTCGTTTTGGTGTTCAAAGGACTGTTTTCCTGAGCAGGCTTTAATCCTATGGAGTGTTATAAAGCTATCAAATAAATGCTTTAAAACAGCATTTTTAACAGATCATTCCTTTACCTCAATAAGAGATTAGCAAGAGGTGCTGTGATCTAAAAATAGATTAAATAAAACCATAAGAGTAGATAGCCTGGGAATTCAGATTCATGGAATCATAGAATCATAGGTTAGGGGTGGAAAGGACTTTGAGATCATCCAGTTCCACCCCCCCTGCCATGGGCAGGGAGACCTCACACTAAACCATATGACCTAAGGCTTCGTCCAACCTGGCCTTGAACACTGCCAGGGATGAAGCATTTACAACCTCCCTGGGCAACCCATTCCAGTGCCTCACCACCCTAACAGGAAAGAATTTACTCCTTATATCCAATCTAAACTTCCCCTGTTTAGGTTTTAACCCGTTACCCCTTGTCCTATCACTACAGTTCCTAATGAAGAGTCCCTCCCCAGCATCCCTATAGGCCCCCTTCAGATACTGGAAGGCTGCTATGAGGTCTCTCCACGCAGCCTTCTCTTCTCCAGGCTGAACAGCCCCAACTCTCTCAGCCTGTCTTCATATGGGAGGTGCTCCAGTCCCCTGATCATCCTCGTGGCCTCCTCTGGACTTGTTCAACAGTTCCATGTCCTTTTTATGTTGAGGACACCAGAACTGCACACAATACTCCAGGTGAGGTCTCACAAGAGCAGAGTAAAGGGGCAGGATCACCTCCTTCGACCTGCTGGTCACGCTCCTTTTGATGTAGCCCAGGATACGGTTGGCTTTCTGGGCTGCAAGCGCACACTGCAGCCGGATCATGTTCATTTTCTCATCAACCAGCACCCCCAAGTCTTTCTCTGCAGGGCTGCTCTGAATCTCTTCTCTGCCCAGCCTGTAGCTGTGCCTGGGATTGCTCTGACCCAGGTGTAAGACCTTGCAGGTCCTACACATTGCAGGTCCTACAGATTCCGACTTTTTAGAATATGCAGTGAAACAGGGAACAAGCAATGATTTGGAAAAGTGTCAGAAGGAAAACCAACATAGAAACAGCTTTGTTGTAGGAAGCTCATTTGATTGGGGAACTCATGGCCTCAGAATGGTAAGAAAGGAAAGCAGAGGAATAAGCAATCTTTTCTGGGGAAAAAAAAACACCAGAGACGTTGGTCACTGCTATGAATGGCAAGAGTTCCTCAATTCCCTATTAAGGGTAATTAAAATAAAGCCAGGAAGTATGGGAAGTATGCACCTACAAACAGCTAATTCTTGGCTATGAGTAAACACCTGCAGTGCTTAGATTATTCTGCAGGCAACCTCAGAAACATTGACTGCATCTTCTCAGCTGTCCCAGAAAACACTAGATTAATCTTTATACTATATGCATTCATACATAATTGTATATGAGCTCTAAAAAAAACCCTAATTGTGGTTTTCCATTTTGACAGGTAAACATTCACTCCAGAGGCTTCACCATATTCCCTCAAGTTATTCTGAATCAAACAAACCAGACTGTAACCACAGCACTGGTAACCCCATTGAAAAGATGGTATGAAATACCTTCCTGGAAGTCATATGGAATCTCCTTAATTTTCTTTAAAAGGCTTCACAAAGGGGAGAGATGGACTAAATCTTATGTCTAAGCCTGGAGGAGGTAATTTGGGAATGAAAAGGAATCAGAAACTGAAGCATAACAGACTTAAGGGTTATCACTCAGATTGGCACGGTGGAAGGTAATGACTGAGGATACAGCTATGTCTATTTCTCCTTAAATTTTACTTACTTGTCACCTAAGAGGTGACAGCCACCAAGACTGTTCTTGAGGTATTCCAGTACTGTCATTCCTGCTCCTGGTTCACAGTCTAACTGGGAGTGCAGAGAGGAGCAGGAGGGGGAAGCAAACACTGACTTCCTCACTCTTAAGTTCAGACGTGCCACTTTATTTGCTGCATCCCCCCTCCACTGACCAGTCTGTTCCCTTCTTCTTTATGAATGTATAAACTGTGATCAGAACAACAGATTTACCAATTAGTTACATGAATTCACCCAACCAGCAGCTTGCGTAAGACAAACTATGTACAGCCCACTCAGCAAGACATTGTGCTAGTTAGGTAGAAAAAAAGTAGTGGGAGGGGGGGTGGAAAAAGTAAGGACCCAAGCCACAATGGCACAGGTAAAGCAGCAATACCTGCAATTCTATTGCCTGACACATCAAGGGGATTTGAATTTCACAAGGTTAAGGAATGCAATCCAAAAGCAAATGACACTTGAGCAACCTGGTCTAATGGAAGGTGTCCCTGCCCCTGGCAGGGGGTTGGAACTGGATGAGCTTTAAGGTACCTTCCAAACCAAACCATTCTATGGTACGATAACAGAACAATACTGATAAGCACTTCCTCTGCTTGAGCTGCTGGAAAAAAAGACAACACCTTCCTAAACTTCTGGGCATGGGGAGAATTTCCAGCAGTAAGTGTCAATCAAAAAATCAGATAATCTTCTTTTAAGTTGCTCAACTAGCTGTCTACAATCCATGTAGAGTTAATCTGAGTAAAACTTTTGTTGTAAAGTAAATCAAGGAAGGAGGAGCAGAATCAAATTTTACGTCTGACATATAAAAGACACCACCACTAATCATGAGTGCAAATGCACTCAAGATACTGGTACAAAGCAATATAGAAATGTAGCCATCCTCTTGCTGTGCAGACATTCCTAGGTTTATATCCAGTGAGTTCCTGCAACTAGGTAGTAAAAAAGATCTTTGCAGTGTTTTCCCAAATGGTTAACATGAAACTCTACCTGCTCCTTATAAAATCCTTTTGAAGAACATCTGAGGTTCAATTTAAGAGCAGCATAGTTCTGGTCTGCATTAGTTGCCCTTCATTTTCTCAAAAATGCCTTTATGTTTCAATGTCCATACATAAAAGGAAGCGTGGATGGCTGCAAAATCTGTGTATGTATGTGTGTATGCATCTAATAAATATGTGATAAACCAATACGTATTTATTATAACAAACTCTGTCTACAATACAACGCTGCTACCTGTATCTAATGTGATAGCCAGAAAAACTATCCAGAAGGAACTTGAGTCTTCATTTTGTCATTGTTAACATTAGGGCCCCGAATCTAAGAAATTCACCTTAGTTGACCTGGAGCCTCAGCTTTGAGCCACTGGTCCTCACTCACTTCACAGCCCATGGAGGAAAATACATACCCATAGTAGTTCCTTCATCTCTTCCTAAGGTGGACACCTTACACAGCCCTCATGAATCCCTCCTTGAAGAGCCTGTCTCTGTCTAAATTGTCCTGACAAGGGTGCCAGAAGTGCTACCAGCTCAAGTAGTCATGGTAGGATTTGACCAAGTCTGGGGTCATCTTAGTGGAGGTCCAAACCAAGGCCAGGAATTAAATATTCAAACTTGTATAAAGTTGCTACGTCCTCTTGACGTTCACTGTCCTAAAGCAGTAGACACCTTTGACCAATGGGATGTTTGAAACCCAGTCCTTTCCTCATCTGTAAACTGGAGATAACGGCACCACTGCACCTCATATTCCAAATATCAGTCTCAACCTAAGACGTTGTTGTAAGATGTTCACCCAACTCTTTCAACAGCTCACAAGTGAACCTACACTGAAATTAACAATGATATGTATTAAATAAGGCCTGGGGCCCCATGTCCCCTGGGGGAATAAAAAACAAATAATGGATGCTTCTCTGAATTGTAAGGCATTGCAAAGGATTGACACTAGCTGAAGACTAGAATAACAGGCAGGTGGAATGACCTCTGAAATTCCAGTGTTAAGTACAGTGCGCTGCATGTTTTACCACGTATTTGTGCATACCTCCATTTACATGTATTTCCTGTCTTCTTTTACACTACAGAATCAGAGAATCACAGAACAGTTTGGGTTGGAAGGGACTTTCAAAGGTCGTCTAGTCCAACCCCCCTGCAATCAGCAGGCACATCTTCAACTAGACCAAGCTGCCCAGAACCACATCCAGCCTGGCCTTGAATGTCTCCATCCAGGGATGGCGCATCCACCACCTCTCCTGTGTCATGGCTTTTAGAATGCAGACCAAATAAGAAGAGCTTGAGAGGAACAGTATCTAAGATAGTCCTTCACTGAACACCAGTGTACAAGTAAATAAAGGGGAAAAGTTCTAACATATAGTTATAGAACATATAGAACATATATAACCGCACCTTCTCCTGATTTCCAGAAAAGCCAACTGATCGCTACCAAGAACAAAATACCACCAATACTCATCCCTCTAAATAGAAGGTGGAGAGAGGTCATTGGAACTGGTCTTCGCACTAGGTTTCAGGGTTTCAGCAGTGGTATGGGGATGTACTGCTGTGTTTGGGGGTGTTTACTCACAGCACTCAGCACAGTCCTGTGCTGTAGGGCACAGTAACTGTACATATGGAAGCAGCCCAGCTTTCTGCCTTGGAATTAAAAAAACACAGAAAGCCAAAGCAAAACTATGGACTCATATGATAAACATTTTCATACGTGCTGGTATGAACTCCCCTTCTCCCTGAGTCATCTCTTGAGTTCAAGCTTCGGATAAAGCTGATTTGCATCCTTATCTTGGGCTCATTGGAATGAAGAGGTTTTGCTCTAACTGAATTTCATCTCTGCTGTGAGGAGTGTGAATCTCACTTCAGACTCAACATGATCCTCTTGAGGCACACTGCAGTGCATACCATCAGGCCTCACTGGGTTATCTGCAGCTCCTCTGTGCTGGTTTTCCCTTTGAAACATATACATAAGATAAAAATGAATGCAACATGTTAGAAGAGGATGCAGCTAAGATGAAGGGACACTAATGTATGAGGTCATGTAGGATTTTTGAAAGGATGACTGAAAGAGAGCTCTTTTCAAGCATCTGGTTGCTGTGATAAAAAGCAAGTTTCCCCTGTCCATTTGCTGTGGATATGATCTCATCTCAGGTGGTTTAAGAAATCATCTCTGAAATGTAATTAAGTTAGAAAAACATGCACACTCAAATCTGGAGGCTTTGGAAGCTTGAATATCCGGTGAAGTATGGTTGGAAGACGCAAAGGCAGTATCACATTCCTTATCTGGTGATGTGGAGGTGTCCCAACACATGGCAGTGCTGTAAAAGCAGCATGGGATCCAAGTAGCTGTAAGCAGCCAGGGGCTGCAGCCCTGCTTGCTGACTGCCAGGATGTGTGCTTCAGGGACAGCCTTTGGGCTATCTCCTTAGCTTGTATTTCTAACTCACAACGTTCCCAAAGTCAGCTGCAAGCAAGAATCACAGTGGTGTTAACAGGACTTGACTCAAATGACAACACAAAAAACCCAGAGACCTCCGGAAGTAGACTGCTGGTTTTGGCCAGCCGACTGCCATTGCCTTCATTAAGACTTCAGGGTGCAAGCACAACTGTATTTTTTCAAGGCTGAGCACCCTGAAAATCAAGGTTCTTCAGTTTCTACATCAAAACGTAGAAGGTGCTAGCACCAGTATTTCCACGAGGGTGGATGACTCCTTTGTAAGCTGGAAGCTGTATTTGGCCTGCTGGCTATAGCTGCCAACACATGTGTGGTAAGAGACAACTTACCACTGGGCTTCTTTCTGCAGTTATCCATCTCCTCCAAGGTCCCGGCAGAAAAGGGCTGCACGAAATACTCCCTCCATCCTCCACAGGAGTACATTATTCTAGGATAGTAGAAAAGTTCTGGAGATAATGAAACTAAGAAGTATTTTGAATGGGCCTACAAGAAAACTGGAGAGGGATATTTTACAAGGGCATGCAGGGACAGGACAAGGGGGAATGGTTTTAGCCTGACAGAGGGGAGACTGAGATGAGCTCTTAGGCAGAAGCTCTTCCCTGTGAGGGTGGTGAGGTGCTGGCACAGGGTGCCCAGAGAAGCCGTGGCTGCCCCATCCCTGGCAGTGTTCAAGGCCAGGTTGGACACAGGGGCTTGGAGCAACCTGGTCTGGTGGAAGGCGTCCCTGCCCGTGGCAGGGGGTTGGAACTGGATGAGCTTTAAGGTCCCTTCCAACACAAACCAGTCTGGGATTCTATGAATATTAACAACACACTACACGTAACTTTGCCATGAGTACACTTGCTAAAGTGACCAGGGTCTTACCACTGAGATTGAAACGCTGGTGGATGCAATCACCTACCCAGAAGGAGTTTGTAAATTAGAAAGCGATGCAGATGCACAGAAAGAAATGTTAGTTGTCTTTAAAAAAGCACACAGAAGGAGCCCACCGAGGTTTTTCTCTCTGAGTTTGTCTTTTAACACTCATGCTTGCAAGCAGTGTAAACCACAAAGCTGAATGCTGAGCTGTGCAAGGAAGGTTCTTACAAGCACCATTCAATAGCCTGCCAGGTATTTCTCATCTGAAAATAATGACAATTTTCCATACCTTAGGATATGTGTACTTTAGATAAATGTCAAATAACCACTCAGCCTGGCCATAATTGGGCTTTCTCTGCATGGGAAAAAACCCACATGTTGATTTGTAGCCACCTCTAGAGGAGGAACTTGCAGAAAAGAGATACGAAGTACTGGATCCTTCATTTAGCCAAACCTAAAATGTAAGCAGAATTGCTCTTTAAAGAAATGCAGTTTTCAGCTGCATAAACTGAGCTCATCTACGATGACCAGATCCTGTTGCATCTGGGAAAAGATTAATTCTCTGACACCGAACCCTGAATTTCTGTTTTGTTGAACTTTTAACTGTTTAAAGATTCTTTCTAGTATAAACTTGAAACTGGCATAGGAGTACTGTGGATTACTGTGTAAAGCCCCAGCTGGAGCAAGTCTCTGAATGTATTGTGTAACTGACTCACACAGGAAGAAAAGGAGAACCTGGTAAAATACTTCATTCATTTATAACTTGGGAGCTAAACTCTTGCTCCTACCAGTGAGCAGTGAATTCAGTCACACAGGTATAACTGAAAGGACAATTTGGCCACTTGTAGAAACAATAAACCTAGAAAGATTCGATATGATTTTCTTAGCAAGATACAAAGTAAAGAGGCACTGGGTGTTTTACAACTAACTACAGATCTCATTGCCACTCACTTTCAAGAACAAAAATGTAGGAAACAAGAAAAAGAGCAGAGCCTGCCTATACAAAGCTGAATGAAGGTAGCTGCTTTCCCTTTACACTCATTTCTGGGCTCTTAGTCTTTTAACATCATCTGCTTGATTAGACAGAAAAAAGATTGGAGGAAAACTATCAACAAAGGATCGAAGCAGTCAAAATTAAGGACATTTCTGTCATCATCTGTTCTTCTTAAGAGTCATATGATTGTCCTGGGTTCAGCAGTAGCAGTCATGTTTTTCCTTTGTGTTAACTGGTGCAGTGCTGTGTTTTGACTTCTAGTTTGAGAACAGTGTTGGTGAAGCCGATGTTTTCGGTTGTTGCTAAGTGATGTTTACCCTGACCAAGGACTCTGTGAGGCTCATGCTCTGCCAGGGAGGAGGGGAGGCTGTGAGGAAGCAGAGACGGGGCGCCTGACCCGGGCTAGCCGGGGAGGTATTCCATACCACAGCACGTCATGCCCGGGGTGGGGGGTAACTGGGAGTTACCCGGAAGAACAGGGGCTTCCGGGTGGAACTCGCTTTCTTGGCCGGTGGTATTGTATTCTCTTCCCTTGTTATTTTCCCTTATCATTGTTTTAGCTGATAGTAGCAGTGGTGATTTGTTGCTGGACTGTTCTTGTCTCAACCCGTAGGAGTTGCACTCTCTCTCGATCCTCCTCCCCGTTCCTCCAGGAGCGGGGAAGGGGAGAGCCCCGGTGCAGGGGGGGGGGAGACGGACACGGACCTTGATTGTTGTCAGCTCGGCACCACTCACTGGGAGTGAGTGAACAAGTTACCTGACTGGGTTTAAACCACGACAGTTCTTTTTAAGAGAGTGCAACTCCTGCTGAACCCAGGACAAAGATCCACCAGGTATAAACCAACATAATTCCACTGAGATGAAACAATATGGACAAGTTTCTTTTAAATGGACAACACTGTCCAAGACTGCAGAAATAAAGTTACTAACAGTGGTGATTTTTAGATCTCTAACATACAGCCAGTGTGTGATCAATAAGGCAGTTTAAACAGCATGCCACTAGAGTGAGGTTTTCTTGGTCAGTAAACAAACCCAATAAAACCATAGTGCTTCACAGAACCACAGAATGGTTTGTGCTGTGCTGGAAGGGACCTTAAAGTTCATCTGGTTCCAGCCCCCTGCCATGGGCAGGGACACCTTCCACTAGAGCAGGTTGCTTCAATCCCCATCCAACCTGGCCTTGAACACTGCCAGGGATGGGGCAGCCACAGCTTCTCTGGGCACCCTATGCCAGCGCCTCAGCACCCTCACAGGGAAGAACTTCTTCCTTACAAGAAAAAATCTCTTCTTACTAAGAAATGAGATTAAATATCAAGACCTATTGAAGGTACAAGTCGGCATGAAAATAAGTTCGCGTATTCTCTTCTTGTCATTATATGTTTCAATGGGCTCTTTCAAAGGGTGCTATACAGCCAGAAAGTGTCCCTCATATGAACCTGTTGTTATGTTAGCAGCACAGAACTGTTAGTGGCTGTGCTCCAGGTCCCAGAGATAACTTTTAAGTTATGAAGTAGCTTGCTTGCTGTTTCCCCCCATATGAAGACAGACGCCTGAAATACTGCTCTTTTGTGTCAGTCTGATTCAATTAAGTTCTGAAGTATATATGCACATGCACACCCCCCCCCAATGCTACATACACATACGTGTGTGCAGACACTCACATCTCTGCAGATACTTGTAGCAGGTCTGAATTCATATAGTATTTTCATCAGAGACACTCATGTTGCATCCAAAGAACCTCATGATCTCCATGTCACAATGCCAGTGAGATGGAGTTTCTAAGTTTTAGATGATGTTACAGATACTATAGAGCTCTTGGCATGGGGAAAACTACGGTTTCCTTGGTACCAAATAGAAAATATTTCAGGAAATGCACAGAGAGGCAGAAGCATAGGCACAGAACACTCTGTTGTCCATTCAGCTCTTATTTAGCTATTTTAAACCTGATATTAATTCAGCAGTTCTTTCAGATATGCTCCTTCTCAGTTCATTCGCCAAAATTAACATCCTTGTGAGCCAACAATACAGCCATCCCCATGCCTACAGCAAGCATCACCTCATCCAGATGTTCCCTGCCAAGAGCAAGCGTAATACATGTAGAATAGGGGGACATGTTGTATTTACCTTAATTTAATAATTAGTCTTCTGGATGACAGCGACCCCATCTCAAACATTAATAGCCTCTATTGTGTGATCACCAGTATCAATCACAGCTGTTCCATAATGAATCTCATAAAAATATTCAATCAGTGATGGAGAGGGCCTTGGAGATCCCCAGAATGAGTTTCAGATGTGTGCAGAGCACTCTGAAGTAGGCTGCAGCTCACACAAGGGAAACTCTACCAGGTGTTTGCAGTTTCATGCCT
Source organism: Pezoporus wallicus (assembly GCF_028554395.1). Lineage (NCBI taxonomy): Eukaryota > Metazoa > Chordata > Aves > Psittaciformes > Psittacidae > Pezoporus > Pezoporus wallicus. The sequence goes on along the minus strand of NW_026642649.1, from coordinate 10,051,875 downwards.
GCTGCATAAGTAATGTAACCCATAAAAAGGAATCTCCCCCCCCCAAGAGCAACTCAGCCAGGGGAAGCAGAACAAATAAGAAGATAAAGAAGCACTTTCAGGACTGGAAATTTTGACCAATAGGGGTGAAATTCACCTTACTGATGTAGCATTTGATAAGGAAAGGCTAAAAGATGTGGGTTGTTTTCTTTTTTTTGGGGGGGGGGAGGAAGACTTGAAGTATTTCAGAGGTACAAGAATGCATGAATATAGTCTCAATGCTGAAAAACGTAATATGTTCAACTTTGTGACTGAAATATTCAGTCTTTCCCCAAGTTTCATGAACTATTCTTTCTCCTGTCTTGCAGACAATGTCTTAAATGTAAATAAATACCTCTAAACTTCCATTCTGCTGGTCTTGGTTTCTCTAGCTATGCAGTATACAAAACCCTAGATACTTGATCTGTCCCACTGAGGCCACTGTCTCAGGTTTGAAGCAGCAATGGGAGTATGTGTTGATCCCCTATACTACTATATAGAGGTAAGTGCCTGTAAGTATCCAGACAGTTTCAGAGCTGGTTTCAGTGATGTTCCCCTCCAGAAACTGGGACCATGTCAACTGAAAGGAAGCCACCTTGCAGCCCTATGCTCTGATCTCCTGTTGTGAATTGCTTTTGGGCCATATGCCATCACACTTTTCCTTTACACAAGTGTTCTCTTCCCCAGATACTATTTTTTTCCTGTGGCTACTCCATGGCTCTAACAAGGAATTTTACCCCTTTGCCTCAGAACATTTGCTTTAATGTCGGTGTAGAATCCATTCAATCTGTGCTTACTGACATGACAACCGGTATAACTTACATACCAGTTATCTCGTTCCTTCTGTCTGCAAAATAAGGCTGTTACACAGCACCTATTTCACAGGCGAAAGCTGCCTATGAGTGAGTAGTTGTCCCATTACTCACAAGGGGAAAATAACCCCAAACCCAACAAAAACCAGAAGGGCCAAAGAAAACCATCTTGTTAAAGTTCCCATTGGCAAACCAACACACCTCAAGAACTGTGACAAGTCAAAGTATCTATTTCCAGAGCCAGGTGAGGATGTCAGATTGGAATAGACTGGGGGGGGGGGGAGTTAACTAACATTTCTGAGGCTCAAAAGCACTTCTGGGCACTGGACACCTCTGTTGCATCCACATGTGCACATCCTGAGCTAAATACAGAGGCTTCAGCAGAGAGGAGCGCAGTCACGGCGTCAGTCAGACACTCTCCTTTGATTCCCTGCCCAGCTCTAGTGTAGCCTCCAGCAGGCTGAGGCCGAGGGACAGCTTTAATTTGTGGCATCTGGACACAGTCATCAAGGCACCACATGGCAGCTGGGAGAAGCCAAGTCAGGACATTGCCTTCCCTGCCCTGGGATACCCTTTGAAGCAGTGGGAGAGAAGCTCTGGCCCCACAGGACACCTCCCCAGCCCTGTGTAGCTCCAGCCCCTGGGTTCTGCAAGGTGTCTTAAGTGGACTGCAAAAGGCTTAGTGCTTATCTGCCTCCAAACATCTGTCCAGGCACGTCCTCCATTCATAGAATCCCAGACTGGTTTGGGTTGGAAGGGACCTTAAAGCTCATCCAGTTCCAACCCCCTGCCACAGGCAGGGACACCTTCCACCAGACCAGGTTGCTCCAAGCCCCTGTGTCCAACCTGGCCTTGAGCACTGCCAGGGATGGGGCAGCCACAGCTTCTCTGGGCACCCTGTGCCAGTGCCTCAGCACCCTGACAGGGAAGAATTTCTTTCTAATGTCTCATCTCAGTCTCCCCTCAGTCAGGTTTAAGCCACTCCCCTTGTCCTGTCCCTACAGGCCCTTGTGAAAAGCCCCTCTCCAGTTTTCTTGTAGCCCCTTTAGGCACTGGACCTGCTCTAAGGTCTCCCCTTAAGGAGCCTTCTCTTCTCCAGGCTGAACCAGCCCAGCTCTCTCATCCTGGCTCCAGAGCAGAGCTGCTCCAGTCCTCACAGCATCTCTGTGGTCTCCCCTGGACTCACTCCCACAGCTCCATGTCCCTCTGGTGCTGTTGCCCCAGAGCTGGATCAGGACTGCAGGGTGGAGTTTCAACCAGAGCAGAGCAGAGCAGAGGGGGAGAATCCCCTCCCCTGACCTACTGCTCATGCCCCTACTGCTCCATGCTACAGCACACGGTATCCAGAGACTACAGGATGCAACACTCAGAGAGACTGCAGCCCCAGCCTCCTCCTTGGAATCCCCCATGGAGTCAAATGCTCTTACAAATTACACCAAAAGCAAGACCTTTACGCCAAGCCTATCATTTCTGCACCGCCGTGGTAGCAGCCACTGGAACACCCTCCCATGATGTGCTTTAGGTGACAGCAGGTCTCAAGGGTCACCACTTGGACCAAGCACTGCAGATTTAGGGACTAAGTGCTGCAGAGGTGTCTGATTTCAGTAAAACTCAAATCAAGTTTGGTCTGCACAAGTTTCAGGTTCAGCACTGATGTTTCATCTCAGCACCATCTTAGCCTTGCCATGCCCTTGCATTAAGTCAAGTAATATTTGTGTGCATGCACTTACAGCTTATATGGCAATCTTAAAAGACATTAACATAATATCTTCATAGATGAGCCAGTAAGACTACTACAGTTAAAAATGACAGGGAACAGTAAATCACAACATGACACTTGGAATATCCTTTAGGCTCTTTTGTTTGTACTGCAGGATACAGAGCTTTCGGTTTTGGTTTTCAAACAATGTACATGTAACCCAAGACAACACCAGTAAAAGAAAATGGAGAAATGTCTGTCCAAATCTTCCATGTGAAAACAGGTTTTCCTATATAGTTTAGTCTAAAAAAACCAAGTCAGTCTACATTCCCAAATGGGCCAGACATAAAAACAACTCCTTGCGGCTTTACACACATCCAGTAACATTCTGAGTTAGCTTTAACCATTAGGTAATACAAGATTCAAAAACTATTACCTCTTTCATAAACCCCAGTTTCATAAACCTTCAACTGAATAGTGCATTCATGTATTTCATGGATGCAAAACCCAAGATATAAAAGTTTAATACATTCCCGTATTTAATGACTGGATCAGAACATGTGTCTTCTCCTTAGGAGGCAAGGAGGTAGATGTTCAGACTGAACACAAAACTGCACAGCTATTTTAATCCGTTTCTCACTTTCCTCCTCCAAGCTCATTTGGATCACGAGCACAATGAGGCACATTAACTTTTAAAGAAGTTGTTTGGCTCCTTTTGGGGTTCACCAGTGTTTAAAATCACATTAATTTTTTGGACCTTCAAGTGAGACATCAGAGAGTCTGAGTGACTGCAGGCAAAGGGAGGTACCCCTTCGTTCATCAGGTTTACACTTGCACTTTGGGTCTCTACAAAGCAGGTGGCTCGCCCTCAGAAGACCTTGCTGGCTCCTGGGGGGTTTCCCTTGCAGTGTTTTGCCCCATAAAGCAATGACCAGGGCTCCTTACAGGCACAGAAAGTTCTGTTACCTTCAACATCTTCTGGTGCAAACCTTTACTTTCACAGGGCCTGGCACTCTGTTTGGATGAGATGTGTGACAATGTGAAATAAAAAATATGTATTTGGTGCCAAAGATACTATGCCACTGAAAAGCAGCTGAATCATTTCCTTTACTACTTGTCAGGCAGTCCACATCTTACGGCCTGAAACTGCAAGGGCTGCTGCTAAGTCTATAGCTGCAGTGACAGGAAACCTGGGGTGTTACTCAGCACTGAGCTACACCACTGAAAGCTGAGAGAAACGATAGGCACTATACCCAGCTCTAAAAACTGCCACAGTCATTAACCCTTCATTAACTCCCCTCTCCTGGCTAATCCGCAAACCCATGAGATTACTCAGCCCCCCTCTTACTCCCCACCCTTCCTCAAGTGGACAGGGAGAGGCTGGGACCATCCAGCAGTAGGGAAGAGGTGGTGGGATCAGGGGAAAAGTTCTGGTAGCAAAACAGTGTGGGGCAAGGATGGGCTTGCCTTGGTAGTACAATGAAAGACGCACTGTATATCACTGTAATGAGATTTTGTTGACAGATTAGTTTGGTGCTGCTGATCCTCAGGCACTCTCTGCCTCTCTGTCTCCCATGTCTTTTCTTGAATACCTTCTCCAACCAACCTCCCTTTCCTTTCCAACCCATTCCTTCGTTCCCCCGCAGCCTCCTTTGGGGGGTTCAGGGAGGATGGCACAGAGGTGCAGGAAGAAGTCAGTCTGCCACATCCACCCTTTCTTAGCAGAAATGTCATGAGAGGACAGTCTGGGTGCAGGAACATAAGGCTGTAGCAGGACTGAGCAGCAGTGATCAGTCATGCACAGGGCACACCGTAACAGAAAAATCACCCAGGTCCTCTTCAGTTCCAGCACTAGGGCAGATAAAGGGAAGCGCTGTTCCTCTTTGGGAACTGCTGAATCAGACCAGCCAATACACCACCCAGCAGGAAGAATATACACCATGGCAAGAGTCAGGTCCTGCTGTGATGTGTATCAGTACAAACTAGAGCCACGTAATAGCAAATGAATGGCAGTAGTTTGAATTTATAGTGGTGGACCTTAGGTCAGGATGAGACCCACAGGTCTGAAAAGGGGAGGAAGGGAAAGATATGCACAGAGCAGTAGATGACAGCAGAATGGAGTGTTTCTAAACAAGAAGAGATGATGAGGAAAACTACAGCAGCAACTCTGGAAATACGCAAGTGGAAATGGTTAAATTAAACTATGTTTTAGTGCACTTTCTGGTCTGCTTGAGTATCATGAATATTATAATCAGGAGATTGATAATCTTAGCAGAACAGAAGTACACAGTCCTCAAAAAAGATTGTATCAGCGTGGAAATCCCACTAACGGGGCATTTCAAAGCTCTCCAGACAGATCCTTAACTGTGGCACTGCTCCCTCCGTCAAGATTATATTTTGTTATTTAAGACTTCTAAAATATCCCCGCTAATAATTAACAAAGGTTTGTATCTGAGAACACAATCTCATCCACCTCTTAGGTAGGAGGAGATCAAAACTGCGCACAGTGACAGTCCCAGGGGACAATGGTGGCAGCTCCGATGCTCCACAGTGGCTCATCACGCTAATTCACAGTGTCACAGGCAGCAGGAACCCACAGGTGTTAAATACAGCTTCCAATGGGAGCCTGTCCTCCTGGACAGCCTTGCCAAGGGAGGAGTTTACAAACCCAGCATTCAGAATGACTGCTCTTTAACTGAAGTAACTAATGACCAGCCCACTCACTGATCAGGATGACAGAGAGCAAAGGTACCATTAGGCTCCCTGCTTGTCTTATGCTAGACAACTTACTGCTCTGCCAGAGGTGGGTTTCTTACTGTTGCTGTGGAAAGTAGCAGATATGGGAAGATCTTCAGAATTTCATCCATAAGCACTAATGATCACACCACTACTGAGGAAGAACATGGTAAGGGAGGAGAAGAAAGGCAACCCCTCAAACCAGACACTTTCTCCAAGCCACACATGGCAGCTCAGCTTTCCTTTTCACAAGCACTCGCAGTTGAGCCGCCCATGCTGCAGTTGCACATTTCTGCCAAATTTCTGCTGCAAATTTCCCTCAATTTTTAGTCTACCAAAATCATATTTACCTCTGTCGGAGTTTTATTGGCATTGGAAGTGAATGAAAAACCTGAGCAAGGACTTTGGAATGTGGTTGAGATATTATATGTCTTTGCATGTGTGTTTATTCATTTTTAAACATTATTATTTATACCCTCTGGAAGCAAGAGAGAGAGAAAAAAAGAGGGGATGTACTATAGGTTACTTTTAACAAAACAACGATGATTTGCATTGCTGCTGACAACTGTCTTCACTCTCCAGCACTGAGAAGTGCCAGATGGTAAATTTGGAACAGTTAGCAGCAGAAAATGTGGCCATTCCAGGTTCAGGGAGTCTCTGAAAGGAGGATTTGGAAACTGGAACTGCACATAAGGATACAATCCAGAAGCAGATCTCACTTTTATTGAAGAGGTGGCTGCAGGTAGTGTGCAGTGCATTAGAAGTGCTTCAAGGTCTTTGTTCTATTATTTGTCTCCATTCAGCTTCTGAGCAGAAGGAGGAAAAATCTTTTCTGAATGAATATACATTGAAGGTTTTGAAGAAGACACTGACAACAGAGCTTAAAATCAGCTTAAAAATAGGAACGTATCACTGCGAGCTGGAACCTGGAGCAGAGTTCCAATTTAATGTTTTGGGGAAGCACTCACTGAGTGCATTGGTTACAGGTGCTGCCAAAATAAGCATCTTCCACTGACTGATACTACCTGGTGGAATTCCACACCTCCACACTTTAATGGTCAGGAGTGGTCACACATCTGGCCAGCTGGGACAGCTGTGTCAGGGAGGCAACAGATGAGCCTGGCCTAAGGGTCAGATCCTTGTTTCTTTCTCTTTTCTTAACAGATCCAGCACCGATAGAAGACAAAAGCAATGGTGTGTGGTATTCATGTCTCCCCAGCTTTGGGTGTGTAGGTAGTTATCCAGGAGCTCTCTATTCTCCCCAACCCTGAGAGGCAGACATACGAACTGGGTGAGTCCCTCCTTATGAAGATACATGTCTAAGACACACTGGGTAAATCCCACCTTTTAGACTCCATGTTTTTCTTGACAACACTGAGTGCCTGCACACCTAGCCTATAGGTGAGGCTGGAGTGCCTAAACAGACACATCACATTATCATAGGAACTCTAGGGTGTCCCACCTGGTCTCTTACTGCCTTCCCATAAGGGCACAAGTCTGTCGTAGATCATCTGCTTGTCCTCTGCCTTTTCAAGAAGGATTTTCACTGTATTTGCTGGTCCTGTCCAAATGTCCCAGGTACATCTGGGCACATCAACAGTGGTGCCAGGCATGGGAACTGCTCCCCTAGTGGGGGATGATCCCATGAAAGCAGACGCAGATACAATATGCCAGTCTAGAAAATACTGTCCTTTTTTCAAGTTCTTAAGAACTGTAAAGGAATTACAGTATGGGGTTTCTTTTATCCCATAGCGGGGGAGCAATTACCAGGTAAAACCAAATCCATTTTGTGTTGTCCAAAAAATGTTGGTTAGAAGAATGACAGTAAGACATAACACAGCAGAGCAAAGGTCCATTAAATGCACAGTGTCTTCTCCAACTGAGGTAGTCAAATGGATGCTTAAAGAAGAGAAAGACCAAGACAGGCATATGTGAAACTTCCCATTAGCGATCTCCCACTCTCCAACTATTTTCAGTTTGGGAACTCTTGATTAAGATGCAGTGCCTGTGTATTTAATAATCCCTACTGGGTTGTTCTTCCAAGAACGCGCTCAGTCTGCCCTTGAACTCAAACTGGCTTTTACCAAAACCAGAAGCAACAACAGACAAACATCCTGCCTTCCCCAACCACCTTGTACAGAAATGCATTCAGAAACAGAGAAAGTCCTCCAAGGCCATGCCATCATTGCTGGCCCAGTGAAACAAAACAGACTGACAGAGCAGAAGCAATTTCAATGTATTTTCTGCTAAAAATGGCGTTGGGACAGGTTACAGGTAGGACTCCTAAACACCCACTGATTCTGAGGTGATCCCATGTAAGCAGAAGCAGAACGTCTAAGACTATGTCAGTCTGGAAAATACTGGCCTCTTGTCAAGTTCTGAAGAACTATAAGGAATTATGACAAGGGGGGGGTTATGCACATTAAGCAAGAAAAGTCATTATTACACTAACTATATGGAAAATCAGATTCCTTAAACATCCTGTATGCCTCCTTGCTAATCCTTCAGTGGAAAAACACACCTTCAAAGGATTTTTCTATTATTTTAATATCAGCTTCCATAGGAGGTTGATCCCGAATTTGAAATGCCTTCTTCCAAACTTCATCCATGACTATAAATGTAACTATATTTATACCTCCTTCCTGTTTCAGAGGTACAGCTCTTAAATAAATTTACACTTGAAAAAATGGGGAAAAATACCTTCTGTAGAATAAAAATTTGTAAAAACAGCAATGTAAATGCTGAGATAGGCAATGATTCTGATGCAGAAATCCCACACGGCAAGCCTATTTGAATGAGGGGCAGGAGAACATCTCAGTGGCAATAAGGTAAAACATAGAGTCATAGCATCATAGAATCCCAGACTGGTTTGGGTTGGAAAGGACCTTAAAGCTCATCCAGTTCCAACCCCCTGCTATGGGCAGGGACACCTTCCACTAGAGCAGGTTGCTCCAGCCCTGTCCAACCTGGCCTTGAACACTGCCAGGGATGGGGCAGCCACAGCTTCTCTGGGCAACCTGTGCCAGCGCCTCAGCACCTTCACAGGGAAGAATTTCTGCCTAAGAGATCATCTCCATCTCCCCTCTGTCAGGTTTAAGCCATTCCCCTTGTCCTGTCCCTACAGGCCCTTGCCCAAAGCCCCTCTCCAGGCTTCCTGGAGACCCTTTAGACACTGGAGCTGCTCTGTGGTCTCCCCTTAAGGAGCCTTCTCTTCTCCAGACTGAACCAGCCCAGCTCTCTCAGCCTGGCTCCAGAGCAGAGCTGCTCCAGCCCTTGCAGCATCTCTGTGGCCTCCCCTGGACTCACTCCAACAGCTCCACGTCCCTCTTGTGTTGGGGATTATAGGACTGGGATATTGTAGGACTGGTGATTATTTCAAAATCACATATAATAAACTCAAGAAATTCACAGTGGATGGGAGAACAGGCTACAGAAAAATCCAGAGGAAGAGAAATCAAACAACCTACAATGATCTAAGGGGACAATGATTTTGCCTCTGGGTTTTTGTTTGCTTTTTTTTCCGCCTTTTGATGCCACCAAAGGATAGAATTCAAGTTGTCAGGGATGTAAATAATTACAAGAGAGGGTTTATTACTTGGACAGAAAAAGTAACATTGGAGTCCTGCTAAGGAACTGATCTTTAGCTATTGCCTTCTAATACAGTTGAAGATGCTCTGAGTAAATTAGTGCACCTCTCCAGATGCTGCTGCTGCTGCTCATAATATGTGAACTGTTATTTCCAATGTTATCTGGACAGACGTTGAGGTATTAACAGTTGTACAAAGCCAGAATAACTCCTCTGGCACCTCCAGACGTACTCTTTGAACTCCAGGGCTGTGACAAAGATGAGACATGCGCGTGGCTACCTTCCACAGGACCGGGTTTTGCGTTCCTGGTGCTGAGGACATCAGAGGATACTGAACAGAACAGCAGCAGGAACTGGGGAGACTGGTCGATGTTTTCATGAGTTTACTGAGTTCAGGAGTGGTCTCAGAGGAAAAAGGATGACTAATACATAATGCTGTAACTTTAAAAGTGAACCTACAGAGATATAGTAGGAAACTACACACTAGTCAGTTTGACATGAGTTGTGAGCAAAAGCCTTTGAAACTCTTTTAAGAGTCAAAAGGGAGAACATTTGGAAAAGCGCAGATGAACTGAAAATAGCCAGAGTGGCTTCAGGAAGGGGAGGTCACCGTGGCTCACTAGCAGAGGGGAATTCTTTGCGGATGTTACTGCTGGGTTACTGCAAGGGGGCTACATCACTGGGGCTGGGGTCTCTCCGAGCAGCCTGACAAGCTCCACCGTGGTAATTAATGGGCAAGGCACAGCGTTCATGGAACCGGAGGAGACTCGGTGCGCTTGAATCCGAGTATGGGCTAAAGCAGAGACTACAAAAGATGACCTAAAATGGAAAATTTTCAAGTTGAAAAGAGGGCTACAAAGCACTGCAGGAACTCGAGACTGAATAAAGAAAGAACTAAAAAAGAAAGCAAGAAGCAAAGCCACAAAAATGAGAGAGGAAGGCTTGTTATTGCTTCAGCAGACGGTGACCAAGATCACCACAACACTTTCTTTACAACACTCTGTAGTGATATGGGATAGTACCATATTGCCAAAGATTTCAAAGTCCTTGGCAATTAATAAGCCCCCAAGTGCACCATAAGTTAGGTAAGGATTGCTATGGCTTTTTCACACACGAGGGAAAACAGAAGCACTGCAATATTAATGGCTTGCCCATGCTCACACCTCCTACTTCAGCTGCCTGACACATCAGCAGGAGAGAGGCAAAACCTGGGAGTTGGATCCTGGCAGGTAAATAAAGGGGAAAATATTTTTTCAGTACCTTCTTTTAAAATAAACATGCTTCATATCTGGGAGGGAGGCAAGGATCTTCTGAGATGAGGGAAAGAAGAAGGTGATGATCGATTTTCCCTGGGGATCTGTCCATTGAAGCCTACCTTCTGCCCTCCTTGGCAAGGACTAGAGAGGTCCCCAGTACTGGGAGCTCTCAGGCATCCAACAAGATTCAGAGTGACTTCTTCCAGAGTCACCCTTGCAGCAAGATGATCATCTTCCCTTCTCCAGGCTGAACCAGCCCAGCGCTCTCAGCCTGTCTCCAGAGCAGAGCTGCTCCAGCCAAGGAGGTGCAATCTACCCGAGGTTTCAAAGAGGCAGATGGAAATAATACCACAGTGCAGTCGCACCTCACCTAATTGCCAGTCAGGAAACTCAACAGAAAGCTGCTGACGCCACACAAAAATGTCCTGGAGGAAGGCCCACAAACACATACTGCTGTTATCACCGCACTGCTGACAGCACTCATAATAAAAACCATTTTTGTTTTATTAGTAACCTTCTTCTTCCACTGAATGCCATGATTCCCCACTGATGCTGCACTGACTCTGGCTCTGGGAGCCAAGCCGGCGGGTAGGTGCTGGAGGGAGGCTGCAGCCCCTCCAGTGGTTTGGGGCTTGGTTTGGTTTAAGGCAAGTCTGGGTGCCTAAAGCCCAGGTCCACCCTCTGAGAAAGACTGATCCTGAAGTGCCACCCAACCACCATGAGACCAAGGAGCTCTGTCCCAGGCACTGAGATGCTGGGGCTGCTCAGAGCCTCCTGTGCTGTGTTAAACCTCCCCTCAAAGTAATGAATCACAGAGCCATGGATTATGCTGTGCAACCTTTTCCAGGCTTCTCCTGCTGTTGACGGGAACTATAAAGGCCAGGACTTTCCTTTGACTGCCTGTGGGTTGCATGTTCTCTCTTTCCTTTCCTTTTCTGGTGCTTCTTTTGCCCTGACTTATATATTCTAATTAGCTTTCCTGGAGGAGTTTTACAAGATGAAGATAAGGAGAAGCTTATCCAAGGCAGTTGTTTGTCTTCACATTTTCCCTCAGAAGGAAAAAAAAGAACAGGATTTTCAAGGACTAACTTGCCTATCTGAGCCGTTACTTGAGGGGCTGGAGGACAGAAATGCTCTGCGCGGTCAAGCAGGGAACTTTAAAAGGCATCCATCTGAAATGCTATAAAACAAATATTTGCAGGGATTTCTGAGGAATTCCAGCATAACCTGCTCCTCCCTCTTTATTAGCTTCACTCGTGCCTGATGAGGTGGTTACATTCTCCAAGCAACTGACAAAAGCCACTTTTATACCATTATTTAAGAAGCAACTATGTGGCTGCACGACCCCACCAGAGATGAGATTTTTGAGCTATGCCTTGAGCTGATATTTTCCTTTCCCAATCTCTTTTTTGGAAGATAACTACTTGCTTTCCTTCAACAATAGGTCTTTGGCGTTAACCAAGTGTACCTGGGTGACAGCACAGGTACAGTAAATATTAAGCAAACACAGTAAATATTAAGCCACAGGGTGATTTTTTTCATACAAGATTGTGACATATGTCTCTTGTTTAACAACTGGCACTTACCAGCTCTGTGTCCTGTGAGAGTGATTTCACAGTCTACAAATTGACAAGGCGGAATGTGGCATCCCCCCATACATTCACTGCAGTCCCAGCTCTAGTGTCACCATTGAAGCCAAGCTTGCACATCTCACTGAAGTGGCTTTCCATCTTAGGAAAAACTGTGGAACTCCCTCCCTCAGCATGCTGTAGATATTAAAATATGAAAGGGCTTTAAAGCACAATGAAACAAGTTAATGGAAATCCACAAGGGGCTGTTAAACAGGAAGATACAGACATAACCTCTAGTTCAAAAAGAGCCTAGGCTGCAGGCTGCCAGAAAGGAGGTAGAAATATCAGACAAATATCAGGCTATGTCAGATAGCCCAGTTTCATGTTAAGACACCCTTTTTGGTGAAGCAATGACGGAGTATCCACTGAAGAGCTAAGTAGCCTAGCAGATGTTGAACGCAAAGTTGAGCCCCATGAGGAGGAAGCCATTTCTCACAACACTGAGCTACAGCACATATATTTTAGTCTGCACATGTCCCTGTTGTCATCTCTTTTTTTCTGAGTTCTGTTTTGATATGTGCAACTGGTGTTCAGCTTATAGAAATCACCCCACGAGCAAGAGAAAAAGCAGGCATGGGAACAGACATGAGGAGTACAACATCTGCCCAGGCAGTGTCTAGGTACACGGCTGCATCATCAGAGAAGTTTTCTATATGAGGAGGAATTGGGAGATCTAGGAGGGGATTTTAACATGGATTAGGGATTCCATGGCAGAGAATTTGGAAGTTTGAGGATGCCTGGAAGTGTTTGTCTTGGTGAAAAGAAAGGTTATTTGGTTATTGGGAGGGAGGATAAGGAAGGAACAAGGAGTAATACGGGCATCCTCTCCCCCTGTCCACACAGGCACTTCTAATCATGGTAATCTTCCTGAAGGGAAGAGAACTAAGGTTCCTTCTTCCCATACTCTCTATCTCACACACACACAAATGCACATGCCCCTGGCTGTCTGATATCTACTCCTCCTTCCCAGTTTTACTACCAGGAGCACAGTATCAGATATTCATTCTATTGACAGAGTTTGGGAGAGTAAGAATGTCTTCACTTCCAGTGGTGACCTTCACACACTTCAAAGCATTCCGATTGTTGAGCAGCTTCCCACATGGGAGAAAACCAACAGACTATGGCTCACTCTTTCCCCCAGCTCATCCCATCTGCCACCTTAATGAGGGGAATATGTATTTGACTCTATCGCTGCTCCTTCTTAAATAACACATAGTCTTCAGTCCATGAGAAGAGGCTCTTCTTTTTCGGTCCTGAGGTTCCAGACTGAGTATCTAGGAATGTACCCATCAGCGGCTATGTACTGGACACTGCATCTCAGGAGATAATCAGCTACTCTGGACTGTGTTGTGTATCCTGGGAGAGAGACTTGCATTGGTTTTGAGGTAAGTAGAAAAAACACAATTCTTCAAAGACATCACAGGAGAAGACACTTGCCTAACACACAGCTGACCAGGATAACTGCCCATGTTCAAACAACAGCTTACCCAAAGAAGCTGTGGCTGCCCCATCCCTGGCAGTGTTCAAGGCCAGATCGGACAGGGCTTGGAGCAACCTGCTCTAGTGGAAGGTGTCCCTGCCCATGGCAGGGGTTTGGAACTGGAGAAGCTTTAAGGTCCCTTCCAACCCAACCCATTGTATGGTAAACCAGGTGACAGAATACACAGGCAAACATATATTTTAATATAAAAAATACTACCCTGAGTACTTTCTCTGCATTATTCCAGATTTTGTAAAAGTTGAACACAGTTTTTTGTAGCTCGGGGAAAAATATATAACATATACTTTTGAATATTTACCATGAATTTAAGGTCACCATCAAATTTTCATTATATACAACCTTTCAATATACACTCTCATCCATTTTGCTTGTCCTTGTAGTATATGCATGTCTACTAACTCTGCAGCAAAACAGAACCCAAATGCCTTGAAACACAAGAAAAAAGCCAAAGCTGGAAACCGTTCCAGACCACACCTCAGCCAAAACTCTACATCCAAACATTCCCTGAAATGCTAGGAACTAAATAGTTCAGGCCTGTTTCCACTGCTATGAAATCTATCCTTCATTATTAACTGCCATACAGGTGCTTTAATTTCTGTCCAAGTCTCGTATGGACAAAGCAGACACCTCATGTGGTATGTTCTGGATCAGATTCTCCTCTCCTTGTTGCTATGCATCTTTCCTGTGGGCTGCTGACATAACGCCATTTAATTAACTGCTGGCTTTTTTCCTTTCTTTTTTCCTTTTTAAGGAAATGGATAAGTGATCAGCATTCCTGGAGGAAACGTTTTGAACACAGAATATTTTCCCCAGAATCAAAGCAAGAGCTTTTCATGGGTCATGGTTTTGGGGTTTGGTAGGGTTTTTTTTTGACTCAGTCAGAAATTGTTCTTCAGCATTACTGTAAGAGGTGAGGGTGTAAGTGACCTCTCAATAACTGAGAAGGATTAGGAAAGGAATAGAGGGAGTCAATATAGCAATGAATATTCATAATACAGAATGCAGCGCTGGTCTATCTGTCCTTTCTTCTCCTTGGCCCTCCAATCACAAAAGGAGCTAGAGACCAAATAAAGCAAGATGAGGATGGTCAGAAATGCAGAGCGGCTTCCAGACAGAGAGAGATTCAATAGCCTAGGATTCATCTCTGAGGGGAAATGACTGTGAGAGGCTACAATGGATAACCCATAAAGTAATGGATAGTGTGTTTATTTAAACTGCTGTTCTCTGGTTATTGCAGTAAAAGGCAAGAGCGACCCACTGAAACTGGCCAGTGAAATTGGCACCTAATGATAAAATAGGTTGAAAGCAAAGCAGGGGAAGTACTTTCTATTTCCCCCTGACTTACACCAAGCTCCTTACACTGGTGCATCCGCTGTGCCCCTGTTTCCCTCTATCCCTTCATGAATGTTTTTAGTTCATATTCTACATTGTTTTCGACTTTGTGGATGTTCATACGCATATGTAGATATTCTACTTTTTGGATATTGAGTCTACTTGAGACTTCTTCCCTCCATCGTGGACTGTGGTCCTTTTATCCTACCTGTGTCCCCTTCCTAACTGGACTGTTTCTGGGGCTATTGTCTCACTTCACATCCTACTTCACACCATGTTCCCACCAAATCATGTCAGCCACGCTTTACTCAAAAATGCTCTGGGATTTTCTGACAGACCAGCCCTACGTCCTTCACATTTAGCTCTAGAGGGTTTTTGAGTAATCAAGGAGGTTTGCCACACAGTAGGGCTTGAGCCACAATGACTCTGTTGGGTCATTCTTACACTCTTCTTGTGGCCCTTCCACATCCTCTTCCATAAATCTTACTATTTACCCAAAACAACCTTGATTTTGTTGCCTCTACAGTTGGAGAGAAGAGATTCCAAACAGAGCTGCTGGGTTTTGCAGTTGCCCATACATGTGCTGGCACTGTAGCAGGCATCAGGCCAGTTAGGACACCAGGATGAGGGATATTTAGGGGGGAAAGGTGGACAACAAGGAGACAATTCAAGTGCCTACATCAAGTTTTGCACTGCTGACAACTCAGGTAGAAATATCTAGCTAAGGCAGGATTGCACATAGAGCTGGAACAGCACCCATACATTTTCCACAGAAGCTTTATTCCTGCTTTCACACGGGTGGTAAGAAAGATAGCATGAATGAAATAAAAAAGGAAGGCTCTGGGGGTCTTTGGCATTGTCTCTGTGCTGTGGGGTTTTCAATTCTCTTACGTCCTGCACAGTAATCTTAAAGACCATCCCAATCCATCTGGCTGGTGTAACTTGGAAGTACGGTTGCCAAAAGGAAGAAATAAGTATGTGGATGATAAATATTCATGGTGCATGAAGTAAGAAAAGAGACTGTTCCTTCAGAGAGAGAAAAAGAGAGCATAATACCTACAGGATGGGAGATATTAATAAATACTGTAGTGCTGGCAGGAACTTGTCAAGAATTGGTGCACATATGCTATTAATAACATTTTAGATATCACCCTTTTTGCTGCACAAATAGGTTTACAGTATGTTTTTAACTAGCTCAGTAGAGCGATGAAGAAAATGGTACAGTGTGAGGGAAGGCAAATATTTCCAATTCCTCCACTACAAAAGCACAATAATATCCTTAAAACAAGGCATTTCCCATTCCTTTATCTCTAACTTCTCTGTCAGAACAAACCTTTAGTGTTGGCTCAAACTGCTTATGTGCCAAACCCAAAATCCAGAGTTAAGTACTTAATTTTCTGAGTATGGAAGTTCGAATTACTGGTACCTGTCCCTATAACCAAGCAAATTAATGCCAGAGCTCCAAACTGCCTAGTTTGCATTTTATGTTTGAATTCTCCCAAATCTTCATCTTCATTATAGGTACTAGCAGCCTAAGTTATGGTACAGTACACACCAAATCGTGAGGTGCACAGCATTCATACACTGTCATTCAATGGCATAGAGATATGACCTGAGAGACTGGGTGAAAACAGTTAAAGCCAAAACTATGTTTAGAGTGAATGCAGGAAATCTAAAGCAAGTGCCCACATCAAAGTATCTGTGACTATTCTGAATGGCATTTGCACTTTCAGGCTCCCACAGTATTATTTGCTTTAGCATTTGTGGTTGTTCTGCAGGCAGAGCAAGCACTATGCTCCAAGAGTGCATCTGAGGAGATAATTTGGGAAAACAATCGGCTTTTGCTCTGCTTCCTGAACAGCAGCATCAAAAATTTCTGAAATCAAAAGCAAAACCACAGCAAAGCACTAAAGGGTCAAGTCCCGGTCAGGCTGGAACCTGGAGAGCAGCCCATGCTGCTCTCTGTCCAGCCAATGCTTTTCTATACCTTCCTCTAATCAGTCACCAGGCAAATCTTTCATGGCCTAAATGAGGTGCTAGAGAAATACAAATTGAGATGAAACAATGGAACTGAATTTAGAGAATCAGAAGCTGATTTACAAATTACAAAAATAGCCCCATTAAATTCTACCTGATGCATTTGAGGTGCCCCAGAGGTTCACCTTGTCCTGGCTCTTCTCTGTGGCAGTTATCAGAGCTGGGCACTTTGGGATAAGATGTCTGACTCTCTAGTAAATGTGTCACTAGGTATGTGAGGAACAGCCTCATACACCTACTCATAAGATGTGTGCAAAGAATGGAATACATTCACAAGGCACATAGTATTGCAGTATTAAAGCATAACCCATGTTTTCTGTTGGCTATTACCACCACCACCCCCAGATTCTTTTGAACTAAGGCTTGATGAACCTTATTTTAAAGGAAAGCTTAGAATCACTTGTCATCCTCAGCCTTTTTCATTACTATACCTGCCCTGGGATACGAAATGGAAATGACTTCCTCCTTAGCTCAGCGCTGAGGAGCTCTGCAGCAGGAGCAGTCATTTCACTATACACAGGTACAGCCCCTGGCACACAGAATCCTAAATGAAGGGCACTGCTGACAATCACACACACAATTCACTGCCACAAATGGATCCACGAAGCGTTAAGACCTGACAGTAATTTTACATCTTTTTTTTTCACAGTGTTTCGTAATGTTCTATGCTATGTGGTTTTGATCTGGTTTATTCTTTACTACAAAACGTATCCTTAAGATAGAATAATCTTTCATAGAACTATTGCTGGTATTAACTGTAGGAAGTACTGCTGGAGCCAGCAACACCCTAAACATTGGAAAGAACTTCTGAAGTTTGATCTTCCAGTACCTACACATCGCCCTGTGACTTCTCTCCATGCAGAGTGAGTGTAGGCTGCTGCCGGACCAGAACAACAACAAAAGGTTGCAGCAAGAGTTCCCGGGGGCCACAGCAGGAGCAGAGTCTATGATCTTCTCTGTATTACATGTTCTGAGTCAGAGTCTCCTCTGCTTCACAAAAAAAGAGAGAAAAAAAAAGGGGGCTGAGACAAACTGCCCTGCTCTGTCATCACTTTCCATCCTATTTCAGCTCTTCAGGGTACAGAAGAACCAAAACCCCTGTGTACTTAACTACCATATCCAACTTTGAAATGCAGAAGAATCTTCCAAAGGATAATTATTCACTAAGGACTGACTCACTCCTTTTATGTCTCTTGGGTTACATTCTTAACTGGTGTAAGGGACTGAGCCAGACAGCCACTGAATTCAGCTGAGGTCTGTCTATTGCCAAACAACAGGGCTCACAGCTTTCCTCTTGACTTCATTGTCTTCTGCTCTCTATTGCTGAAGGACAACCATACCTCTATCTTGTATATTTACCATACTCTCTCTTTTCCCTCAGTGAACCCACCCCCCCCAGCTTAGTGGTGGTTCAGAAGCTGAGCCCTCAGCAGATGGCAAACTGGAAACTGCCTGTGCCAGTGGCTCTCCTGGGGCACTGCTCTTCAGGAAACCCAGCAGCTTCTAGGCAGACTCAGGCACACACATTCATGATGGGGCTACAGAGAGATGATGGTCCTTCGCTGTGCCCTTTCCCTTCGGGTAACTGGGAGGACCTTACAGAACAACCAGGTTCTGTATTCCCTCCCCACAGTAGAGCTGCTCTTTCCTCCATATGCTATTAATATTTCCTTGCCCTGAGTTTTTCCTGCTTCCACTGGGTTCTGATTGGTTTGCAGTCACCACATATGGGCAGAGTATCCCACATGCTAAGTGAACACATACCACATACTTAATTACATAATGGCCTGCTAATATTTTCCATGTTCCTTTTCCCTCTGTTCCTGAAGCAAAATTATCCCCTGCTCTGGGTTCTGTTTTCTTTTTGAACTACCATTTCATATTTAGCAGATATCATTACCGATGTGCTGACATTAAAGCTATTGATTTTTCCCTAAAAGAATATAACAACATCAAGCACAAAAATACAGAGCACTTCTGCAAATAAAGACAGCAAAGTATCTAGCAATTACTGACAAAGTCCCCAGACAAGAGATAACTCATTTTTCAACACAGACATGAGAACTAATGACAGCCCAAGGATAATCAATGAATTGAACTGTATCTTAGATACAGTGTTGGGCACCTAACTCATGGGATGGTATATCTGTGGGCTGACTGAGATTCATGAAAATTTTGTGCCCCGAAGGAATTCCATTCTTGCACCAGCCTCTGAAGTATCTATGAATATTTGTACAATCAAAACTCTTTCCTTACTGACGTGCCTCAATGGCACACAACAAAGGGACAAAGGCGGGCTGAATCAAAATTCATTTTTAAAGTGATGAAAGCCTTTTCTGAAGGAGTTTTATGGTACTCAGTCACCTCTTAACTGGTTCAATAGTCAACAGAGGCTGCTGTACAAAATTATACTTCCTAGGAACATTATTTTGCCCTTAACATTTTGCTGTGAGTTTCCGGACCAGGTGATTGTATGGGTGTCTTAATTTTGCTGTATCACAGGCATCTGGAAATTACCAGATAATTCCAGGAGAACAGCGGTGTCCAATCTCCAGGGGCTGATGTAGTAAATTCTCCTTCAGGTGAACATGAAAGAACCCCAACAATAGACAATGGTAGACCAGTCTCTTCATAGGATGTCTTCGCAACACTGAATAAATGCTGACTTATGAAAGAGTATCTCCCTTGTATTTTTTATTGCCATGTGAAAACATGGTGGGTTTTCATTTTACCCATAAACTTTCGGAATCACTTGAAAACAATGCAATTCCTACAAGCCCTTTGACACCAGCCAGGTATTGGCCAAGCAGAGGAAGCTGCAGTTAGCAATGCGCAGTTAGCGTTGTTGTTTCACTACATGTTTAGCGGTGCACAATCAGCATATCGCTTCTGAGCATCGCATCCTAAGAGAGCTCTCATTCCAGGAAATGTGGTAGGCAGCAGAAAGCAAACTAAAAAGACCTTTATTGGGGAAAACCATGAGAAAGAATGAAAGACAGATGGATCTGACCAGCAGTCCCTTGGGCTTCAACCAGATTGTAATTATCTACCAAAGAGCTCGCTGATGGTGCAACACCAGGGCCCATCTCAGCTTCGTGCAGCAAGGCCATTATTCACAGACATCCCAAACAGCTCACCTCCCAGACTGAGAGGAGCCGGTTTAGGTACATGCTCTTGCATCTTTTGCACGTTCCTTCAGGCAAAAAAAAGGTCAAAAAATTTTATATAGTTCTAAAACCAAAGCATTTTATAAGGTATGCTTTTATATGCACACATATGTTTAGGTGTTAAATAAGTTTTGCCTTCAGTTATGGAATTTAGTTCCCCTGCCCTTTCTCCATCCACTTCTTTACTCGCTCTAGTTCTCAAAATGAGTTCCTGGAAATGAGTAAGCAATTCCTGTAAAACCCATCTTGTGGATTTGTAAGATACTACAGTTAGTTAATCAAAACACTTGTCAAAAAAAGCATTCTCTTGGATATTTTAGGGAAAACCCCACAATTGTGTGCATTTTGCAGGGAGAATTTGCATTGTTTCAGGCCCAACTAAAAAAAACACAGAAAAACCCAAACTCAACAACACCCCCTGCCTACTATGGCAAATAAAACAGAATTAAAAGATCAGTTCTTCCATAGGGTCCCTTATTATTATAGCAAATCATAACCTAGCTCAAAGGTGTTAGGTGAAGGATTTTTAAACTGCTTGAAAAGTTCATGTAGATAAAGTTTGTCAATGAAATTTTTTTTTCAATAGAGCCTAAAAGTCTTGTGATTTTTTTAATTAGAAGAAGAAAAGATGAGAGAATCCATAAATCAAACAAAAATATTAGTCATAAATAGTCCAACGTGTTTTCTCAGAGGCATAAGATTAATCCCCTATGCATGCAGGTCCTTCTCATGAGCCATCTTCATTATTAGACTAGCATCCAGGCCCTTCTGATTAGTTCATTCTTAGAGTAACAGCGGTTAAAAGACAAAGGTGTAACTATGCACACCCAAACTTCATGGGACATATACACCGCTGAGGATGACAAAGAGATCAGCAATGGCAGAAGGAACCATCTGGCAGTCAGGATTTGTAAACTGCTAACTTCATGATTTACTTTTATTACCATATATTAATCAAGACTGCAGAGTATTAGCTACTTGTTTCTTATCAGTGCCATTCTTGGCAGTGGGTAACACACCAAGTAAAGGGAGTTTCTGTCAAGGAAAGATAGCACTCTACAAGCCAGATAGATGAAGGACAAAATACACCAGGAACCTTAGAGATGGGGATTGGCAGCTTTTAAAATACCTGGGTGCTCAAGGCCAGGTTGGACAGGGCTTGGAGCAACCTGATCTAGTGGAAGGTGTCCCTGCCCGTGGCCAGGGGTTGGAACTGGATGAGCTTTAAGGTCCCTTCCAAACCCAAACCGTTCTATGATCATGTGATGTTAAAGACAGTAAATCTCTACTTGCATCTATGACTAGACAGGTCTGCATCTAAGGATGGCAAGCATATTGCCAGTTGTAAGGCTGAGCCCAGCTGTGATCTCAGCATCCCCATGTAAATCAGCAGTAACTGCATGATATGGAATTTTATAACATGGAATTACTCAAGTACAAAAGGGACAAATGACACAGCACTCCTAAATCTTTCCCTATTTTCTCCCTTTATGTATCTGCCAGCCTCCCTGTGCAAAACTGTAGATCCCCCAGGTTAAGTGCTGAAGCTGCAGGAGCAACTTTGGAGATGCTATTTGACAGCACTAGTTCACCCCCAGCATGATGCCAGGGGTGCTCTTTACCTGGGCTTGGAGTAATTGCTTTGGACATGCAACATCATTTCTATGTAAGTTTGAAGCTGGAGTTCGGAGTACAGGGATGTTGCCCGAGAAGCTAAGGACCAGGTTAGGAAAGCCAAGGCCCAGTGAGAATGCCTTGGCTAGGCATATTAAGGATAACAGGAAGGGATTCTACAGGTACGTAGCAAATAAAAAACAGACTAGGGAGAACGTAGACCCCCTCGGAAGCTCTTGGGAGAACTGGCTACACAGGATTTGGAAAAGGCTGAGGTTCTGAATGACTTCTTTGCCTTGGTCTTCACTGGCAAAGGCTCTGACTCTACCACCCAAGTCTTGGAAGGCAGATGCAGGGACTGTGAGAATGCAGACCTTGGGCCCACTGCAGGAGAGGAACTGGTTCGAGACCATCTTAAAAATCTGAACGTGCACAGGTCCATGGGAACTGATGAAATCCATCCGCGGGTCCTGAAGGAGCTGGCGAATGAAGTTGCGAAGCCGCTGGCCATCATATTTGAGAAATCATGGCAGTCAGGTGAAGTTCCCGATGACTGGAAAAAGGAAAATATAACCCCCATTTTCAAGAAGGGGAAAATGGATGACCCGGGGAATTACAGACCAGTCAGTCTCACCTCTGTGCCTGGCAAAATCTTGGAGCAGATTCTCCTGGAAGGCATGCTAAGGCACATGAAAATAAACAAGGTGCTTGGTGACAGCCAGCAGGGCTTCACTAAGGGGAAATCCTGCCTGACCAACTTGGTGGCCTTCTATGATGGGGCTACAGAACTGATGGACAGGGGTAGAGCAGTTGATGTCATCTACCTGGACTTGTGCAAAGCATTCGACACTGTCCCACACGACATCCTTGTCTCTAAATTGGAGAGACATCAATTTGATGGATGGACCACTCGGTGGATAAAGAACTGGCTGGATGGCTGCACACAAAGAGCTGTGGTCAATGGCTCAATGTCCGGCTGGAGAGCAGTAACGAGTGGTGCCCCTCAGGGATCGGTGTTGGGACCGGTCTTGTTCAGCATCTTTGTCGCTGACATGGACAGTGGGATTGAGTGCGCCCTCAGTAAGTTTGCCGATGACACTGAGCTGTGTGGTTTGGTTGATACGCTGGAGGGAAGGAATGCCATCCAGAGGGACCTTGATACGCTTGTGAGGTGGGGTGATACCAACCTCATGAGGTTTAACCACGACAAGTGCAAGGTCCTACACCTGGGTCAGAGCAATCCCAGGCACAGCTACAGGTTGGGCAGGGAAGAGATTCAGAGCAGACCTGTGGAGAAGGACTTGGGGGTGTTGGTTGATGAGAAAATGAACATGATCCAGCAGTGTGCGCCTGCAGCCCAGAAAGCCAACCGTATCCTGGGCCGCATCAAAAGGAGAGTGACCAGCAGGTCAAAGGAGGTGATCCTGCCCCTCTACTCTGCTCTCGTGAGACCTCACCTGGAGTATTGTGTGCAGTTCTGGTGTCCTCAACATAAAAAGGACATGGAACTGTTCAAAAGTCCAGAGGAGGCCACAAGGATGATCAGGGGACTGGAGCACCTCCCGTATGAAGACAGGCTGAGGAAGTTGGAGCTGTTCAGCCTGGAGAAGAGAAGGCTGCGTGGAGACCTCATAGAAGCCTTCCAGTATCTGAAGGGGGCCTATAGAGATGCTATAGGCATCTAGAGATGCCTATAGAGACTCTTCATTAGGGACTGTAGTGACAAGACAAGGGGTAACGGATTAAAACTTAAACAGGGGAAGTTTAGATTGGATATAAGGAGGAAATTCTTTCCTGTTAGGGTGGTGAGGCACTGGAATGGGTTGCCCAGGGAGGTTGTGAATGCTCCATCCCTGGCAGTGTTCAAGGCCAGGGTGGACAAAGCCTTGGGTGAGGTGGTTTAGTGTGAGGTGTCCCTGCCCATGGCAGGGGGGTTGGAACTAGATGATCTTAAGATCCTTTCCAACCCTAACTATTCTATGATTCTACGATTCTTGTTTTAAACTACTACTCAGTTTACTCAGTTTAAATACTACTCAGTTGTGCATGGAGGATGATGAAGTAGACATTTCCCGCAGAAGTTTAACAAACATTGCTGTGCCATGCTGTAGGAACATGGTTTTCTTTAAGCCCTGACTTACTTCTAGTATTATCCACAATGGGTGAGTCATTGTTCCTGTAAACCCAGAGGGAACGGAATTTGAGGATTTGAGGACAAAGAACACAAATCTTAAGGAAACCAGGCTTCATTACTTACATTGCTTATGGAACAGCTTGTTTCTATATATATCATTTAAGAAACATATACAGCGCTGACATTTTATTCCTGAGGAACATGATTAGGTGTCAGTGAAACATGTACTTGGTCCACAAAGGTGTATTTTTCCATAGTGCGTGTAAGGATATTTCCATTGGATTTCAATAAGCAGTGTTTTCCTGTTTTCCTTCCATAGCTGAAACACTGGACTTGGTTACTGTACCTCAGGTGAATGAAAAAACGTGAAATAATGTGACTAGAAACCAGAGCCCAGCTGACGTTATCAGCTCAAAACGCTCATGTCCCAGTCCAGTGTTCAACCTGGTTAAACCTCCCTGAATGAGAGTGTTGCTTGTCTCTTCACATGTCACTTTTACTGCCTTAATTTTTAGTGTGCAAGGTATTCATGTAAGAATCAGCACCACCACACAAATACAGGCTAACTCTTTCTCCCATGTGCAATTCTAAACCCTCCTTCCAGCACTAATCCACAACTGCCACATGAAGGAGAAGAAAGCTTTTCATGCTACTTGGATATTAAAAAGGTGAGCCATTGTCTTACTTCTGCACTTTGCTGAATAAACTGAAAACAAGGCTTCAAAAAAGGTGTATCTGTAAATTATTGAGCTAAGGAGCTGCAATTAGAAAGGAAATGAAGAAAATGGACAGTGGGGTGCCTTAATGTGAAATGTGACATTGATAAATCAAAGGAAACCTGGAATTTGAACAGTAAATATTTCAACTGATTATCAAAAGTAACTTGCATTCTTTGTTAGCACAGTCAATTTTGCATTTGCTCAGAAAGATTAAAAGGACCAGCAGTTGCCACATCATTAGAAACAGCACAGTCACGTGAATAAATAGAGTTCCTCTTTAATTCCTGTTAAAGGAGGCAAAGACTCCGTACTGCTATACACCAGGAGTTGCATGGCACAGGAAACAAGGGACTCTTCATGACCGGAACAAAATGTTCATAGTTTCCAGAGTAAAGGTCCTAATTTTTCCATGAAGCAGACCATATTTAGGGGCAAATCACAGGTTAGGAACTGAAATGTGCCGTAAGTGAAAACAGAATTGAGAAACTAAGCATATGCTAAGAGCAGTTAACAGAGCTCTTAATTTCTTTTGCAGTAATAGAAATCAGTTACCATGTAATGTTTTGTGCCCTAAGTATAACAACTGTATACATTTTCTTTTCATTAACATACCCTTTTTTATTGACTCACTGTATTTTTCCAACTGTCTGATTTTTTGATTGCAATGCAGCTTAAGGACAAAAGTCAATAGAGTTTGAGGGACATAATACAGATTCCTTTGCCTAAAACTGCAAATCAAGAGTAGCTCTGGTTGTAAAAACTGGCAAAGCCAACCATAAACCTCTTTGACTGACAAAGATTCTGGTTTGCGGAGAGAGTTTCCATTTTAAGACATTCACAGTCAGCAGCAGTTGCCCAACCATGGTGCCTGAGAAGGGGAATTGCCATATGTATTTCCTTCACAACACCTTCCCCAGTCAACCTTCCCTGTTCTCTGTGGCCACAGGAAAGAGCCTAGATCCCTGTGGTGAACTAAATGTGGAAACTTCAGAAGATAAACAGCTCTAGGTACCAGCAAGTTTCAAAGTGTTCTTAATCTCAAACTACAGCAGAACCTTCCAGTGAAACATGGATTTTCTGAAAGGACCTGGTCCTTCTTTTTCTAAAGTATCTGGTGATAGGCAGAAATGATCCCGAGGACAGGGCAGTTTTCTGTCATAAGCCCAGCTGGTCTGACACAGATCAAAAATACCCAAGTTTACATGATGTTACCTTCTACAGTCCCTTTTTTTGCAGCACGATATAGGTCTCAGACATCACTGCAGAAAACAGTTGATTCATAGTGAGTGCAGAACACAGTGAGCCATCCCTATGGGAGGAAAATAATCCATGCAAAATTCAAAAGGATGTTATGCTTACTGGGACATTCCATTCTGCCACATTTCTGTTAAGCAAAGCATTAGAGGGGATGGGAATGTCTGCTCAGGAGAAGAGAACGAAAGCTCAAAGCAACTCCCCAGGCCTCCTTCAAAAATGCACAGGAACCCTTTTGCTACTGTTGCTGTGGAGTGCTTTGCTGAAAGGAACTCACACACAAGGCTTTCTTCACCAGAAGGTCTGTTTGGATATCATTTGTAGTTTTGGCTTCTTTAGGATGCATGGATTTAACTAGAAAAACAAAAATAACAACTTGAGCATCATGATGAAGAATGGGGGATGGAGGCCTGGTGATATTCATCATACCCTCATGTTTGGTAGAAAGCAAGGTAGAAATCATGCTAGTTTCTCAAATCTTCTAAGGCAAAGAAATAAGGCAACACAATTTCAGTGCTGCTTAATGGAAGAGGAAACCCAAAAATGTGCTTGGCTGCTAGGCAGAACAGAGGGAGGATGTACTGAGACTGCTCTCTGATGTGCAGAGAACTGAGGAAGTAAATATTCACTGGTAGGCTGATATTTTAACATTCCTACAGAGTACTGACTTCAACCTACAGCAACAGCCCCACTCATTCTATGGCATGTTATTATTCGTGTACTACTGGTAGGGAGTCAGAAGACGACATATTTAGTTCTAAAACTGATGAAGCATCCTTATCAGAGTAGATGAAATACCTCTACATCATACTACCTACAATGTCAAGAGTAGTGTCTTGGCTTTTTTCTGCCCAGTTTCATGCTACTGCTTTGAAAGAAAATATTACTTTCTCTAACCCGAAAAACACTACCAAAGTTGTGTCACATCTGTGAGGAGCAGAGGGGAGCTCACCATCAAGCATCTGCTCTAGCTGCTTTATTTTGACTGGTGAAGACCACACAGTGTTTATCTGTCAAATCACTGGGTTAGCAAACAGGTTGCAGCTAAGGCACAATAAGAAGATCCTCTTTGTTTTCAAAAATATTAGCCATGCAGAAAAAGGATTTATAAATAATACATAAAGCGTGGAATGTAAACTTACCCCGAGATCAGCAACAGCAAAATCTGTTTGGGATTCCACAGTGGCCATTCACAGAATCATAGAATGGTTTGGGTTGGAACGGACCTTAAAACTCATCCAGCTAAAACCCCCGCCATGGGCAAGGACACCTTCCACTAGAGCAGGTTGTTCCAAGCCCCATCCAGCCTGGCCTTGAACACTGCTGGGGATGGGGCAGCCACAGCTTCTCTGGGCACCCTGCGCCAGCACCTCAGCACCCTCACAGGGAAGAATTTCTTCCTGTCTCATCTCAATCTCCCCTCTGTCAGGTTAAAGCCATTCCCCTTGTCCTATCACTATGTGTCCTACTCCAAAGCCCCTCTCCAGGTTTCCTGTAGCCCCTTTAGGCACTGGAGCTGCTCTAAGGTCTCCCCTTAAGGAGCCTTCTCTTCTCCAGGCTGAACCAGCCCAGCTCTCTCAGCCTGGCTCCAGAGCAGAGCTGCTCCAGCCCTCGCA
This sequence comes from Pezoporus wallicus, assembly GCF_028554395.1. NCBI lineage: Eukaryota > Metazoa > Chordata > Aves > Psittaciformes > Psittacidae > Pezoporus > Pezoporus wallicus. The sequence continues at coordinate 10,024,763 of NW_026642649.1, read as the reverse complement.
GCATCTCCATGGACTGGAATCGTTCCAACAGCTCCATGTCCCTCTTGTGGTGTTGACCCAGAGCTGGACACAGAACTGCAGGAGGATCTCACCAGAGCAGAATAGAGGTTTGCCTCCCTTGACCTGCTGGACACAGTCCTTTGGATGCAGCCCAGCACACAGCTGGTTTCTGGGAGCTGGCATTGTCTGCAGATGACCTGTATTCCTATTTACCACAGCTTAGAAGTATGCAAACCATTGAGTAGGTTCACAAGTTGCTTTTAGGAAGCTTTTAGGAATTTAATAACTAAGTTGATAGGCGTACAGTTAGAAAATACTTCTGGAGCATACCAGAGGGATTTTAATGGCAGTGAAGTATCTTCTGCCATAGATAAAATCACAAGGAAGAAACAACAGCTACACTGGTAGAAGAATCGGTCTTACAAGCTCGCGGTATGTACACCAATTGCAATTTTCCTTTGTACGCTGACCAACCACCGAGCTTTCAAACTGTCAGCCACTGTGATGGGGATCCTCTAATGGATACTGTAGGAACACAGGGATTTACATCTCATCGTTTTCTTTCTCAGCTGAGACCTACAGACACAACTAAAATGCAAATGATAAATATTAATAACTCTTCCAAAGAGTTAAAGTGATCAGTTCAGACAGTTAAATATTACTAAAGTAGGCCCCTGATGTGCTTGTCCCTGTCTCTCATGTGTTTTTCTGCTGAGGTATAAGCTCAGCAATGGCCAGTTTGAATGTATGCCACATATTTTCATTGTATGTTCTTCTTACACATCATAGCTGTTAGCGGATGGACTAAGCTCTCTTCTTAGAGACAGCAAGGTGACTCCAACGTAAATCCCTTGTATTCAGTTGAATTACACTGGTGTATAACTGAGAGGAATTTCCTCTGATGGGCATAACTTTCATGCATGATATACATACGTTCCTCACCAGTAATTAAGACCAGATGGTGCTTCACATTTGTACTGTAAGCGTGTGGCTATTGCTTTTCCCTGATACCTCAGGAAGCAGATTACTGTCATTCCCATACATGGACAGTACTTTCCCACACATTCAACAGCTAATAAGTTACAAAGAGTCTCCTGAACAAGTATCTAAAGCAATTTAAAACTGACCAGCTTGGCAAGGAATTAGGCAACAGGTGCCTGGTATTCATCTATCCTGGATTTACAGCTGGAAGAATTAAAGGCCACATCTTTCTTAAAAAAAGGTTTGGAACTCAGTGTCTCCAAAGGAATGCGTGTCAAGGGCTTGATGCCAGAGTGGGTACAGCATCCAAAACTGCAAAACAAAGTGGGGTGCATGGACTGGGGGATGATTATGCGCCTATGGACGCATGTGGGGAGATGAGGTAAAGTGACATTTTTAGGCTGGCAATCCTGGTACTTTCCACACATGCTTTGGGAATGGGAAGACTCCAGAAAAGCCAGTCAGGGTCACTAATATTCAGCTTTATAAGAGAAACTCTGAAAAACTTCTGGTTTATGTATCAAGATATATACATACGTTTTTATGTATATGCATATAAATATTTTTTTTTTAATATATGGGTGTATATACACATGTGTGTTTGTATAGATATATATGCATATTTTTAATGCTCACAATCCTTTACTTGCTACCTCTGAAACTAAAACACCTTGCACTGGCAGAAACACTTCCACTATAGGAGATAAACAGGAGACTGATAACCACAGTTCCCACCTGTGACTCAATTCAGTTCTCAGCCAAGAACCCACAATGAAGGACTGTGTTTGTGGGGTGGAATATCCCCAAAGGGATTTGCAGGGCCTACACTAAGGGCCTTACAAATACATTACACTTTTGCTTTTGTAAGTCAGAACCCTTTAACAGTGTCACTCATAAGTAACAGCTGTAGTGCAGGATATAGGTTTTTATCAGTAATCGTGTTTCTGACAAGATCAGTCTCCACTGAACTGTTGTACCTCTGAATATGGGTGAGATGTCAGAATTAACTCTGCAAATCAATTCTTCAAGCATTCTGGGCTGAGTGAAAACTGTATTTGAATAGGCCTACATTTTTAAACATGATCCCTTTTTCCTTCTGATTTCTTTATATATTACAGCCACCTGGAGAAGGCCACAGACACATAATTGGATAACAAGTTCTGTGACCTTCATAAGAGTAGAAGTACAGGTTTCTATGAGACTAAGGAAATAGGTGACTGGTCTTTAGTGGGTAACTGCTTTTTCTCCATGGACATATATTCAGAGTATGTACTTGTTATACATGCCTGCCCAGTATTTAGCCCTGGGGTGGTTTGGATCTGGACTGCAGTTTATAAATACATCTGCATTACAAAATCAAACAAAGCAACAGCCCCTGCAGAAGGATGTGTGTGCTTTTCTTCCTGAAACTTTCCAAGGTGTCTGCTGGCTCAGTATGTATATTCTGTTTCAAGTGGATGAAAGTATGGATGAAAGACAGCTGCCCCATGCCTGGCAGTGTACAAGGCCAGGCTGGATGGGGCTTGGAGCAACCTGCTCTAGTGGAAGGTGTCCCTGCCCACGGCAGGGGGATGGAGTTGGATGAGCTTTAAGGTCCCTTCCAACTCAAACCATTCTAGGATTCTGTGAAAGTATGGACCAGATTTCAGAAAGTATCAGGATGCATTCTTACAGGCCAGAATTGCTCTTTGCTAAAATATCCCAAAGCTCTCTTCCTCCTCTGCTCATCCCCAGGCACAGGTATCCAGACATGCTCCTGGGGCTTTGTACTGGCATGGGGAAGCAGAATAACCACCAACAGAAAGACTGTGCCAATGTCCACATCTCACCATCAGCTACTCTCTTATCCTCTTCCAGCTGTCTTGGTGCAACTTCAATGATCACCGAGGTGCACAGTGGCTTGTTTTAGCTGAATCCAGCATGAGAAAGGTTTTCCTAGCAGAGACAAGAAGGCATTTTGAAGACTTTGCCTTTTCAATACTGGCAGTTCTCCTAATTGTAATGAATGTTTGTTTTGCTCAGAACTCCAGGTTCTGGAGTTGTGAAAATCTCAGCTTTCATTAAAAGAAAAAGTAGGTTTTGTGCCTGCAGAGACAAGTCTGAACACATGAACTTCAGGCTAGGGGGGGAGCGAGAAAAGAAGGGGAAAAAGAAGAAAAAAGAAAATAGAAATACTATTTTAAAAAAAGTTAATGGCATGAATTGTCAGAGCTTCAAGTATCATTTTTTAAATGCATACAGCCAGATATGCTACAACTAACAGCTAAAAAACTCCTTGCAAATGAAGATAACTTTACTTTTCAGAACCCATTTAGCTTCTATGGGGCTCAGAGATGATCAAACAGAGAATAGCAATGAGAACAGAAAGGAAAGAACAAAGAACTTCAATCCTTTGACAATCAAATAAATTGGCCGCTAAACCACCATTCACCTGCTCAGGCACATTGCTCAGCGCAGCATGTCAGCGTACAGCATCACTAGAAATCATCCAAGAGATGGAGAGGAAAGTACTGGACACATCCATATGATTGAGGTGCTGCTATGGCAGTAGAAGCAGATGAGAGCTTTGCTTGTAACTGGGGGATATGTCACAACCTGCCTGCTTCACACTGCCATTCACCCATGGTCCATGCTGACCTGGCTCTCCAGTGAAGGATATGAGAGTACTTTTCTGGCTAACTCCAGTGCCTCAGAGCATTGGCTTTCACAGCAATAGGAGACCTGAAAGCCAAAACTGCACAACGTCTCAGCAGAAGCAGCCATGGAGCCCTCTGTTCAGCATGATACAAAGCAAAGCCTCTCGCTCCAGGAAGGCACACACCCGTGATTCCAATATCCTCACTCCCAATTTGGAAGCCACAGCTGCTACTTTAGACCACAGCAACTGAAAACACACCAGGGGGAGAGGAAGCAAGAGGCTGAGATCCTATATGTAGAGCCATGACAGCATTAAGGTCCCATCAGTGCTTCACACATCACTGAATACAAGTACTACAGGTACAACCTGCAGTTTGCTGGGGATGAGTGAAACACATATGGATGAGAACTCCACTCCCTTGGAAAGGGAGGACCAAAAGGACACAATGATCTGAGGGCGTCTGGGATTTCAGCAAGAGTCTAGAGTCTGAAGGGAACCGAAAAAGGTGCAGCACTTGTTTTTAAGTACAGCAGAGAGGAGGTTCCTCTCATTCAATAGGCTGTGGATTACGTCAGTAAAATACTAACATAAAAGGACTGATTTTTTTAGACTCAGATTTGCAAAAGAGTTTGTGGATTCTATGACTAACATCTTGAAGCTGTAAGAAGTTCACCACCACTTTACAAGAGGATATAACATCCACATCGTACTGCTCCTCCAGTGCACATTGCCTCCACCACTTCCAAATTGTTCCATTTTATCCAAGTTTCCAATCAATAACCTTAATTCTGGCATTTCCCAACTGCTGCATTCTTGATTTTAGCTCTTTAACTGCTTTGTACATCATAGCTATAAGATGAGTCACTGATGACTAATGCAAATTATTCACTGGGAATACTGACTTCTCACTGAACCGGTATCAATAAATAAATATGGGCATTAATTCACCAGTTTTCATAGGAACAACTCTTCATAAACATCCTATGCTGTCCTCCTGCAGAGGACTTACCTTAGTCTCTGCCAGCACTTGAACCTTTACTTACTAGAGCCGAATTTTTGCTCCCTGTACCTCATTTCTTTTATCTGTTCAAATGTTCTTTTCTGCCTGTTGCTGTGTAAAAGATCCACAAACAGCTGTATGTAAATCTTCTTGACGTACAGTGTAGATTAACTGCAATACATGAGAAACTTCCTGGCCCTCATCACTTTCCATTACGGTTACCTTATATATTATTTGTTACCCCAGATGGTAAAAAAGAAATTAAATGTAAATTTGTCTTTATGCTGCCAGTACTACTGCAACTGAAAGAGATCCATCAGAACAGATCAAAGTGAATATGACAGAGGCAACGGGTAAAGCAGTTGAAATGCTTTAGGGTAACACACCACTGAGGCAAGCGGAGAAGGACTGCACCCTTCCACATCCAAGCTGTGTCTACCTTTGTGAAGTACACAGACTGGTTTGAGTTGGAAGGGACCTTAAAGCTCATCCAACTCCATCCCCCTGGCACAGGCAGGGACACCTTCCACTAGACCAGGTTGCTCCAAGCCCCTGTGTCCAACCTGGCCTTGAACACTGCCAGGGATGGGGCAGCCACAGCTTCTCTGGGCACCTTGAGTCAGTGCCTCAACACCCTCACAGGGAAGAACTTCTTCTTTACATCTAACTTAAATCTCCTCTCTGTCAGTTTAAAGCCATTCCCCCTTGTTCTGTCACTAACTGCCCTTGTATATGTCCCTGTGCAGAGTTCCTGTAGCCCCCTTTAGGCACTGGATGAGTGTTATAAAGTCTCCCCTGAGCCCCTCTTCATGAACAGGCTTTCTTCAAAGGCAAAAGCAACCAACATTTCAGACTGTTTTCCCTGCAGGTTATATATGGATTTCCTCAAACTGGCTTAGCAACCAAACCAATTAAATCAACATGACCCCCTCACACACACACACACACACACACACAGATGCATTCTTTCATGCCCTGCAGTAAAATAAATGTATAAATCTTCTCATCTAAAATAATTCAAACATCTCCAACTTTGGATGCTTGAGGAAAGCAGGCAGGTGGGAAGTTCTGGAGACAGAGGTTCATTGTTACCCCAAAACACAGAGAGCATGACCAACATTGGCATTAACGTCACAGTATCCCACGGTCAGATCTACCCATTTCCATGCCTGCTGTAGAACACCACTATTCCATCCCCCCCAAGGAAGCTTTTAGATATAGCCAGAGCCTGTTCCTTGGCTCTGAGTCCAGCTGGCATGGTTTGGCCATGTTTATACTATTAATCTCTTTCATCCTCTAAAACACACTTAAAGGAATTAACAGCATCCGAGTTGCAGCCAGACTGCTTTGGGAACCATTCCTGGCCCATGCTAATTCTTGAAGCATGCTTGGGATTTGTTTGGGAGAGGGCAGGTTGGTGCAGGCCAAAACCATACCCAGAAGCACACTAACAACAGTGCCAATGACTGAGCTCCAGTGCTCAAGCCTTGGCACTGCTGATTTTACAGCTATTCCTGAGCTAAGAAATCCAGGAACTGGTATTAACTGTATTAGTAATCTTTCATCTCAGATCTCAACTATTGGTAATAAGTTCATTCTAGCAGTGACCAGACAATAAAATCTTTTTTCCTCCTGCAACACAGGCTGTTGCAAGTCATCAGCATACAGAACCAAAAGGCTCCACATGCCCAATCCAGAGCAATTCAAGTCAGTGAAAGTCTGGGAAAATAACAGAAAGCAAAACAGGGAATGTAGCTGTGCCACTGTACAGTTCCTTTATTCCCCTACCTTCAATACGCTACCCAACTTGAACTGGAAGAGGGACTCAAAGAAAGGAATCAGGAGTGACCAAAGGCATGACACGGCTTTCATATGAGGAAACATTGAGTAGTCTCGGACTCTTCTGCCTGGACTTGATAGGGAGATGATGGATCCAAAGTAGCAATGAGCTACTTTGGATGTGTAATCAGTGTTCACTCCCCTTTCCAATGCAAGAACCAGAGCCACCAGATGAAGGGCTAGGAAATCCCCTGAGCTGAATACAGTCAGAGGCTTAAAGAAGAAATTATCACATATGCTTGCCCTGTTCTCACCTTTACCTTCTTGAGGCCACTTCTGGGATCAGAGCACTGGGCTGGGGTGGTCCAGGGGTCTGAACCACCTCAGCCACTTTTAAATCCTCACTGGTGACACAGCTGGACTCTATATGAACTATTCTCTCTTCATCACCAGGGCTGAAATCACACTGACAATGTCCCTGTGGGAACTGCTGTTTTATGAAGGGTTCTGGCCTTGCCCTGCACCAGGAACAAACTGTCCCTCCTGAGCACCCCACAATCACTTGCAGGGTGCCTATGTGTCTAAATCAACTCTACCACATCTAAACAACACTAAATCACAGCACTAACTTAGCCAAAACGTAAGGAACAGGGACACAATCCTGGTGCTTGCACTGTAGGTCATAACCTTGGGTTAACACAGCAAAAGAAATCCCTCAGTGTTGTTTTCGCAGTTAGTTTTTTAATGACTTTCAGAGGTAGCATGCGGATCCTGGCCAACTGTCAGCACTGAATCCTCCCTGAAACCCTCCCTCATTCACCTTTCTAGTTAGAATTTTGCTTGTGATATTACACAGGATTTGGGAGTGAGGGAATAGGGAAGGGTGAGCTATCACTGCATGTGGGATTTGAAAGGCTGCTTCAGTCCGTTTTCTGCCACAGGAAACAGTGATTTATTGGTGAAATGCCTAATGCAGCTGGGAAGCTCTGCTGAAGTCTTGAATTTGTGTGAATATTTCCCACACGAGAAAAACCCAGATGGGAAATAGTCACACAATGGGAGGGAGAAACCTGGAAAGCGGTAATGTCAACAGAGATTTAATAGTACTAGTGTGCAGCAAATTGGACATGCAGTGAGGAGTAATACAGTAGTGAAACAGACCAAAGCCATTTTGGGGTTGAGTCACCAGAAGCTTCGTTTCAGACGCTGGAATGTAGCCTTAATTTCTGGGCATGTTGTTACCTGAAAGACTAACTAACTGGAATGAATCCTGAGAAGGGCAGCAAAACTACCACAGAAGGAAAGACCAGCTGCTAATAGCACATCCCGACTGAGCAATGAATGTGGAGGCACAAGAGAAGAGAGCACAGCTATCTGCAGGATGTGAGCATCAAACTGAGGAGACAGCAGAGAGCATGGTGCTGAATCATGAAAGGCAAAGAAATGTAGCAAAAAAAGCCCATGAGATTAGAGTTACAGAGGAGTTTCCTGACAGTGGGGTATGTTAGACTGTGGGATGGCCATCAGAGCAAAGATGCCAATAATGGAGATGCTATGGACTGTAAAAGGGAGGTAAAAGCACAGCAGGAATGCTCTACATTAGTGGAAAGATGGGTTGGAAATCTTAGTGCTCCCTCAGCGCTGAGCTGTACAGCCTGCAGATTCCTATCTACTGAGTGAAGATGACACAAACCACTCAAAGGTAGACTGTCACAGCTTTTCAGTTGAGTGAAACGGCCTGTTCAGTTCAACCCATCTCTTATAGCCATGTACACCACAATTGAACATCTGCCCTTTGCTCACTGGGGAGGAGGACAGAGGGAAAGTCACACTTCTGGTCTGAATATGCAGAGCAGATACCACCCAGTTTACAATAATGTAATACCCTTGAATGGGAATTGCTTCCATAGTCTTCTTTATGACAGATTATGATATCATGTCTACACTCTTGTTTCACTTATAACAAGCTAAGATACAACCTTGGTAGGGAAGAAGAAGACTGACCATGCTGACAGTATTCTGATTAATAGAGATCAGAAATAGAGATCAAAAATCAGAATTTTTCAATAGAGATTTCATACTATTATTTTTTACAAAAATCCAACACCCAATCTTTAAGATGAAATATTAGGCAGTAACCAACATCACCACTACAGCCTTGCACCTCAAAGAACAGGAAATCAAAATTAATAGAAACCTCTAATGCACATAAGATTATTGCCCTGAATCTTTGCCATTAACTTTTCCACAGGAGAGACTACCACATGTCCTGCAGCAAGCTCAGCCTGGGGGAAAAGAGTTAACAAACAGCTCCCAAAATCACTACAGATGTCACTGACCAGAGCAGAAAGCACAGGGGCTGAAGGACAGAGTTAAAGACAGAGTCTGAGCCTTAACGCTTAATTTCTTATATCTTTATACCTTCTCAGGCCACTGGAGTTATCTCAGGAGGCTGTGTGTATGTCTGATCCTTAGTTGTAAGCAGAGTTTGCAAGGTAAATCTCAGCAGTGTGGCTTTACGATGATCCCCTTTGGAAGGCTGAATGTGAGTAAAGCTGGAAGTTTAAGAAGTCCGGATAAGCATCAGGCGCTGGTGAACACTGTCAGCATTTCCTGCTCCTGTTCAAAGCTGGGATAAGGGTGGCTTGTTATCTCTGAGTTTATTATTCTACAGATCCACAAACAGTTGTACTATGACAAGAGTTACACTTGAAGCTTCAGGAGACATGATTCTGGTTATACTGAACTTCATGAGGCATGTGGACAGGCCGCTATGTTTTCCCTTGCATTTCATCCCCATTTAAGGATACATGTCTATTTAGTTTCTTCTAGTAGTTTCCAAAGAAGAAGAAAGAAAAAGAAATAAAATGAATGGGTTTACATTGATATTTAAACAAAAATCTGTCTCTTAAGTGTTAAGCACTATTATAGCTCCTTACTCCTTCAGTGGCATTCAGCTCCTGCATCATCACAGTCAGCATTTGCCCTTAGAGGTAGGAATAAACCCCTGAGCCTTAGAAAGAACTTTCTGCTGGATATGGGATGCCACTGGCAACCTGCTGTGGGTCTCCTGCAGGAACCTTAAAAGTTCACCCCTTGACATGTGTTTTATTCACCTATTTCACAGGGGCTCAGCGGGCTGGTGGAATGCAGCAAGTGTGGAGACTACTGTTACCTTTCCTCAGAAGCTTGGCCTCTCCGGGATCCCTGCAGCTCTCCAGGGAGGACTGCAGCTTTGTACAATCTCACAGATTATTTCTGCTGTGTACTCGACCCCAAATGGGAGGAAACGAAACATAACCATTCTGTGGGCTGTGAAGGGGGGGAGAGCAGCCCCGTGCCTCAGGCACAGCCTCAGGCAGTGACCTGGGTTGGGTGCCAGCTTCCAAGGATCAGATTCAAACCACGGTGCTGTGCACTGTGCACTCACCAGTGAGTTGCAGGATTGCATCTCCTGCCTTTTCTATTCCTCCAGGTGAAACAAAGCTGCTATCAGCTGTGAGTCCCCCTGAGGTAAAAAAAGCCCCTAAGCCTTACAAATATCATGAGTTGTCATTTTAACGTTTCACTCCATCTTCAAACGAGTGTTGCTCTTATAAGGGCAAAAGCATTCTTTTCCTCTGCCCTCCCCTAGACTAAACCAGAAACCTTGATAGCAGCTTTGGTGGTAAATGTGACAGCTACCCACAGTCACTGCAAAAAACCCAAATATATCTTTGTTAAGCAGCTAAGCAAGTATTTCTTTCCAGGCTGTGTGGTTTTTGAGCCTTGAAAAATCTTATTAGTCAGATAGGGAGGAAAAAGTGTACATAAGCAACCCGTTCTAGGAATCTAGCGTCTCGTAGAAGGAAAGAACACAATTATGCTGAGCTGCACGGCTGAAAGTCTGACAGATCAGACCCTATGTGCCCCAACACACTCAGCCTGACTCTGACTTGCTGGGTTGCTTTAAGCTCTCTGTCAAAACAGCATGAGCCTCAGCAACTCATTTCACAAGCACAAGACACCACTGTAAGGTAAAGCTGATGCAAGCTGGGAGTAGCTGGATCAGTGAGATATGACTCTCGTGTCTAAACAGGGCTTTGGGCTGAGCGGAGCTGGCTTAAAGCAACTTTCTCATCACAAAACAGAATGGATGAACAAAGCAACCAACACACTTCTCTCACCCTCTGGTCCTTAGCTACAAAGGGGACCAGTACCCTCCACTATCAACGCAAGGCCCTTTCCATATGTCAGCACAGTCATTGCCGGAAAGTATTAGTGGTAAAATAAACCAAATTCCTTAAAAACTCCAGAGAATGGAGGGTTCCAAATTCTAAAATCTTATTAGGGAGCTATTTTCTCAAAGACTTCATTTTGAATATTAACCCCAAAGCTTGGAATAGCTCTAAAACCTCGGTGGCTCTTTTAAAAACTAAGCAGCGCTTTTATTTCCCTGTTTCTTATTTCTTAAACAAACGAATAAACAAAAAATCCCCATTTCTTAAGTACTTACAATTTAAAATTGAATGCTTTTGTCTCATGAAGCAGTTATACAAACAGAAAGAAACACTCTGCAACGCAGCAAGCCTGGGCCCAGTTTTGTTATAGTAGAACACTTGGGCTAATGCCCTCCATTCAACAGAGTTACAAAGCACTTCTAACAGGTTTTCAGGCCAGAAACCTGCCTGCTCCTTCCCCAGTGAGAACTGCCTTTGAAGAGCGGCTTGAAAGCTGCTGCCTGTTTAACAAACATGAGAGAAAGTCACAGATCTGATTTAGGCTTCGTATCACCTCTGAAGAAATCGTTATCTTATTTACCCATCTACAACTTGGAGCTCATTCTCCTCCTGAACTGCACCAGTCTGGCACCACTGCAGGACAACACACCTGAGCTACCTGGCAATACCAAAGCCATGGCACATATCCTTTCCTGTCAGCCCCATGGCAGGTTTTTGCCAGTGATGGGAAAAGCTAACTCCTGCTTGAAAACCCTCCCTGAATCTTCTCAGCTCTTCCTAAGCCACCCACTGTCCTCTTGTCTCCCTTTTGCAGGACCCTCCTCTCCCCACAGTGTACTTTGCTCTCTGCCCTGGGTATTCATGCAATATAATGATTTCTAAGGAAGAGGATGGTTGATTTCTCCCTTATATGCCAGGCTGAGGGCTTGTGGGCTTCTCTGGCTGAGTGCTGCTGATCTTAGTGGGAGGTGGGAACCATAGAATCATAGAACAATCTGCTTCCAAAGATCTGCCCAGGCACATACTTCATTCACAGAATCCCAGACTGGTTTGGGTTGGAAGGGACCTTAAAGTCCATCCAGTTCCAGCTCCTGCCACAGGCAGGGACACCTTCCACTAGAGCAGATTGGTCCAAGCCCTGTCCAACACGGCCCTGAACACATCCTGCCAGGGATGGGGCAGCCACAGCTTCTCTGAGCACCCTGCGCCAGTGCCTCAGCACCCTCACAAGGAAGAACTTTTTCTTTACATCTAACCTAAATCTCCTCTCTGTCAGCTTAAAGCCATTCCCCCTTGTCCTGTCATTGCCTGTCCCTGTCGACAGTCCCTCTCCAGACGCAGCCCCTTTAGGCACTGGAGCTGCTCTAAGGTCTCCCCTGAGATAAAGTGTCCCCTGAGAGACCTACCCAGTGCTTTTTTGAGAAGACACAGAAAGTCCCCCAGGCAAAGGATCTTATGAAACATGCACTTTTTACCATTGCAAAATGAACCAAAATTAGCCTTTAAAAGCTCTACATTACCACAGTAAGCCAAGGAATTTGCATTTGTAAAGTACACGCCTGAGGTGCAAAACACATTAACAAAATACACAAATAAACAAAGCTGTTCAAAACCAAATGCAATTATACATTCAGGGCAAGGTGCCATGGCAATGCACATCAGTTGGGCATGTGTGTTTAAGGCAACGGTCTGCCCCGAGTCCAAACTATTTTATTTCCCCCATGGGGAAAATATACTAAAAAATACTGGTGTTATCATATTATTTACAGGGTAGCAGTAGCTAAGGAAATGAAGAGCTTGAAATACGTTTTGTGCTGGACATGACTAGGATGTAAAGGCACACACCTGAGAACTACTTCTTTGCCTGAGAGAAGTGCACACCTCTGTCAGTGCCCATATTAACTGCTGGTACTTACGCAAACAGGATGCCTGAAGGCACCTTGAGGTGATGTAGGTACTGAACTTCCTATTTCCATGTGAAGCATTCCAGCCCACTCAGGCATTTAGAGTAATTCAACGCATCTGTGCAACCATTAGGAGTAGGCATCACCTAACCTCCCTGTAGCTGGTGGTCCAAGAACATTGTAATGATACAGAGATTCATTTTAGTAATCTTCCCCAGCACTCCAGAGACTGTCCCGTGGGTGGAAGTGTGATCCTGGAACAGAAGGAACTTAAGTACCAAGGGTGGCTCTAATTGCAGCTCAGCAACTCACAACGCTCAGCATCGCCCTCATGCCTTTCAAGTAAGGACTGCGGGGCCTTCCCGAAGGTAACAGGGAAATGAAACTTCACAGCTCCTGCACAAACCATGTTCTCCTGCACTGCACCAGCATGTCCTTCAGTGAATCTCATTGCTTTCAGCTTCTGTCATTAGACACCCAGACCCAGCTTTTACTTCCGTATGTCCAGCTCTTGTGTTTGGTGTCATTCAGTGCAATTCAGTGATTTTTAACAAGTGCTTTGCAAGGCCCCTGGAGGGTGGCTTCCACCCTTGTGGACAAGTCCTAGAGGTCTCCAAAAGGTAACTCAGGTTTCACCTATGCATAACACAGCTGAAATCTATGTGGAACTGTTTCTTTCACTGAGAAACCAAAATAGATGAGACTTATCTTAGGGCCCATATGCTCTATCTGGACTTTATCTAGATGACTAAATTGGCACAGGATCTTGTCAAAACAGGGAGCCCAGTTATGGATATTGAGCACATTATTACCTGGTACAATGACAATCAAGTTTGGTGCGTTTTCAGTCAGGCACTGAATGAAGGGAGACAGAACTCATAGATTCTGTTGAAAAGCTTAACCTGAGTGACTTGGTCAAAATCAAGTGAGTCAATAGCTAGGCTGTGAAAAAGATAGGCTGCTGGGTTATAGACTTCTCTTTCTAGCTCAAGTTGCTCTTTGAATCTGAATTCAAACCCCCTGGCTAGCCTATTTCTCATTTCTACTTAGTTCCTTTACTGCAGAGATGGAGACAGAAGAAACTGGAATTCTGACATCCTCTGAGAGATTCTGTTCTGCTGATGTAAAATTGAAGAAGCCCAGCTCCAGAATTTTCCAGCAAAAATGCAAAGCTTTGTGAGATAATGAGCAGATGTACTTTTTTATGGGAACTGCAAGTGGTAAAGTTTGCTTACCAACAGCAAAAAGGGCCTTACCCTGCATGAAAATAACAGGAAAACACAGCAAAACCTATCACACAAAGTTCAGATTAGATGGAAACTGCAAGTTGCATAGCTCAGATCAGGAATCCCAAATTTCCAAGAACACAGAGGACCTCACTTCAAGGGTGCGTGTTCAACCTCTCCTGAGGTATGTGATTCAGGGCTATTTGGACCTGGTCCTTTGCAGCAAAGGCACAGTATGTAGAGAGCATACAGCATCCTGGTGGAACTGATATAAACCTGCCTTAGATAAGAAGCACAAATACCTTAGTATTTTCCATTTCTCCTAGTATAGTAGAGAGTGAATAAATGTAACAGGTCTCCTCCTCCTGAGAACACTGCAGTAAGTTTTCCTTTGATTTTTTCCTTTGCATTATACATGCAGATCCACGTTGTACCTTGTAAAGACAGTCATGTTGTTTTTATTCCAGGATAGATATAGATGTAGATGACATAGATTTGCAAGGAGTAAATAATCAACTGTGTGATTATATGACTGTATGTCCGTTCTGTGATCATCTTTAGTACATAGCAGAATGAACCCCTATAGAGCTCACGTTTGTGAAACCGCTTTGTAGTCCTCAGATGAAAGACGCTACAGGAGCGCAAGACAGTATTATCGTTATTCAAACAGTAAGCCTGAAATAAAGCATAAAACTACTGCCAGGATCACTGTGGGGAGGTAGGAGGAGGGCAGGGGTGCAGGAGAGGGTGAAACAGCAGCTGGCATTCTCATTTGCGGCCATTAGCACGGATCACATATCTCTACGTGGAGAATCATTTTCTAATTCTACCTTGGGAGGGGAGAGGGGGGAAAGAGAGGGGCATTCATTCCATGTCATTCAGAAAAGACCTTAAAGACCTATTTATTATGCTGCTTCCTTCAGGGAGTTCGCTACAGGGTTTTGATTTCATCTACGATATACTGACTGCTGGAGGAGAAAAAAACTTCCCGAACCAGCGCTCTCCCTTTCCTCCTCCCAGTCCTGAATTTCACATCAAGTTATATTGTTCTCCTTCCCCTTTCTGTTTGCAATGTCAAAACATATATGCTCATACGCACATACACAGCAAGAAGTTCTCTAACAGCTATGAATATTCCTGTCTCAAGAACCAGGAGAGTGGAAGGTGGCCTTGATCCTGTCTGGAAAGGGCTAAGAGGAATTTGTTTAACTCTCTCAGCTGGGATTCTCATTTATTTAGATCAAAATTCAGTTTGATTTGTTCGGTCCTTTAAAGCTGAACAGCAGAGTTAAAATGGGACATGATCCTCATTTAATAAGAGAGTCATCAGAGCTCCTACTCTTTGACATGCAACTCCTGCTCCTAATTGTAGATATCCTTCTTTACAACAGGGCAGCAGCTTTAACTATCAACTCATTGTGTCTACAGCTCTTACCAATACGGGATTCAACAACAAATAAGAATTATATTCATACATGATAGGAGCAAGCAGGAATACTCAGGTTTTAGAGCACCCCCAAAACACTGACAGCAGACAATGGTCTGACCACATGAGAAAGCATCAGAATTCCAACAGCGTCTGCCTGACCTTCCCTCTTCACTGCACTGGGAGCAGTGCAAGCCAGGGGTCCTTACACATTCATCCACTCATGCAGCCCTCTATGTTTGTATGTTCCCTTTAGGTCTCCAGACACCGAGTAGCCATTGTAAAACCAGGTAATCTGGTGGAGTATTTGGGTGGGGGATAATAGAACAGAGTATCATCACAGGCTAAATCCTTATGTGGTTCAAACTGGCGTAGTTTTACCTTAAGTCAGTGGAACCGTGCCAATTTACTTCAGTGAGAAGCTGTGCCCATTGCTTCCAAGCACCTTGCAACGTAACAATGCACAACTCCAGACCATATCTATATTTAAACACATGATAATATTCAAGAGAAGTGGACTGTCCCTGATTGCCTGATTCTCCTGTGCTCCTGAATACAGAAGCCTGGACCACTTAATCTGTATCAAAGATGCAGGTAAAAATCCCATGTTGCCATCTTAAATCACCAGTGAGCACACCACTAGGAGAAATTCTTACAAGTGTGGCAAATATGCTCCAGTCAGATACACGTTTGTGTTGCACTGAAGACCAGAGCCCCTTTGTGGACCTATGTAAATGAGGCTGAAGCAGGTAAATTCTGAACTGCTGCTTTTGCCATCCCTCTCATCCCAGTTGTCCCTTCTAACTTATCCCTGTTCATTGCTGGACTGCCACATGTGGCGTTTTTTCACTGCTCTGACAACCACAGGCTGGGCCTCTGACAGTGCTCGCAAGAGTTTGTGACACTGGGATTTTACTTCTGTATCTCACACAGAAAGAAGGAAAGAGCAAGCAAAAGGCCGAGAAATTCCAATTTACTGCTTTATCTTTTGTCTCCCTTCCCTCACTCTATTATTTTTCTTTAAAAGCTTGCTGCAAATCAAAAATGATGTGCTACATCAACAGGATCACAGTCACTGCAAAATGGCTATTTTGCCCCAATCCTCCTTTTCCTACGTTCTCTCCACTGTCCTGCACCTCTGCATAAGCATAAAACAAGAAATAGAGTTGCCTTTAAAACACTGACAGTAAAGGGAAATGCAACGGAAGTATCGGGAGAAAGAGAAGGGTTTAATGTAATATTTTATGAGATATAAATCAGTTCTACAGGGTTTGCTCTTAAAAGTCTATTATAGTACGTTAATTGTGATTTTATACACTAAGTGACAGGGTGTACTCCTCCTCAGTATTGAATTTATGAATAAAAGACCAACGCCAGCCTGCATTAAACGCTGGTGAAGGCGTTTCGCTGAAGCCTTTGGCTACAGAATTCCATTTCTTCAGCTTCTTTCACATTCAAATGTTCACACTGATAACTCAGTTCTCCTCAGCCAGGGGAATAAAGGGGACTCTGATGCCTGATTCCACTTTCAATTACGCTGCTGCAACTCCAGAGGAACTCCGAGGAAGTCGAGTTTCACACCAGTAGGAAAATGAGTACAAGAGCGGATGTGGTCCAAAGGCTGCTCTGACAACGCATCAATCAAAGGTTTTTCTGTCACACTGGATGGGTTTGAGATGACAGCGCAAAAAAGCAGTGCCCTGCATGGCACTGCAGGGTCCCATGAATAAAGTGAAACAAACAGGCCTGACCCAATACTGGAAAAAGTGCAAAGAGCTCTCCTACCCCAAGGGGCTGCAGGGAGCTAAAGGTGACCTGATGCCTCTGGCAGCAATGGGGTGAGGAGAGCAACAGGAGCTCAGAGGGGAGAGGCACTGGGTATGCATCACCTCCACCACCCTTTCCCAGGGAGCCAGCACTGGAAAACTCAGTGAAATGCACACAGCTTTGAATCATCCAGTGATCTCACCAACATCAACCCCACACCAGGCCCTGAGTCTCTGTCTTCAGCCTCACAGCGAGGGGCCGGAGTGCTGCCCGGAGTTTAGAGCCAGATGTCAGTGTTGTAAGCCTTAAAAATATTCCCGTCCAAGGTTGTTTTCATGTGCTCAGGCCCTTTTCCAACTCGGGTGTGGAGCTTGAAGACCACTAAAAGCCTATCTAAAAATTTATAATCCGTTAGCAAAAATTAAGAGACACTATCAATGGAAACCTTCAAGATAGTGTATGTGCTCTGAGCTGCCTGGACAAATGTTGTGATTGGTGTAGGGTTCTTCTGTTTCCAGGCTTGGTGGGAAAACCCATGCAGATTTCAAGATGACTGAAAAGTGCCTTTCTAAACCAGAAACCTAAAGTTTGCATTCACATTGAGACAGTTTGAAAAAGGGGCTGTGTGTTAGATGTGCTGATTGCTAAAGAACTTCGGCATTAACAACAATTCACCCTTTCCAGAAAAATCATAGAACCACAGAATGGTTTGGGTTGGAAAGGACCTTGAAGATCGTCTAATTCCAATCCCCTGCCACAGGCAGGGACACCTTCCACTAGAGCAGCTTGCTCCAAGCCCCGTCCAACCTGGCCTTGAGCACTGCCAGGGATGGGGCAGCCACAGCTTCTCTGGGCACCCTGTGCCAGCGCCTCAGCACTCTCACAGGGAAGAACTTCTTCCTAATATCTAATCTACATCTTCCCTCCTTTGCCTTAAAGCCTTTTAAGTCTTTGATTGGCTCCAGCCAAGGGAAGGCCATGTCCCAAATCTGTACATGTGTCTACTCATTAAACTCGATTCCACATGGGGCCAGTCACTTATTATCAGTTTTAGTATAAACTGTGAAGGATGTTTGTACCCCAGATGCAAGAAACTCCATCAGAGAAGAAAGGCCAAAACAATGACGTGATTCCCTAGGTGGGTCTGTATCAAAACATCTCCATAAACAATAGTCTTACTGCATATAAGGTCTGTTTTCTTAAGGTTTTCCAAGAAAATTGCCCCAAGCCGCCAAATTCCAAGGAACAAATATTAATCTAAAATGTGATTGAAGTGGAAGTCATGAATTTGGAGACTCATTATACCCTAGCCAGCTTACTCTACTAAAATGCAGGCTATAAATGCAGCATGATGGATTGTTGTGTCAAATAAGCAAAACCTTTGTTGTGTCAAGTAAGCAAAATCTAAATCTGTCCAAAATACCTTCTTTTTCAGCAGGAACTTCCAGCTAGCTCAGGGTTTGCTCATTTCCCTCCTGTGTAATTAGCTATTACCTTCGTTCAGAGCGGTTAATGCTATTCTATCTGCAGTTATTGCGCACTCAGGATAATCAGACGCTATGTATTTAACAATAATACATTGGAAGGGACTGAACACAAAGGAAAAATTAATCTATAATCAGTGTTGTAGCACACACAAGGGGAAAACAGCTATGCTAGTGGCCTTGCCCTGCACTGGCCAGGAAAACAAAAGCCTCCCAGTTGACTTCAGGGGACTTAAGGTTTTACTGATCAGTTCTATAGAAAGCTTACATAG
Source organism: Pezoporus wallicus (assembly GCF_028554395.1). Taxonomy (NCBI): domain Eukaryota; kingdom Metazoa; phylum Chordata; class Aves; order Psittaciformes; family Psittacidae; genus Pezoporus; species Pezoporus wallicus. The sequence goes on along the minus strand of NW_026642649.1, from coordinate 10,006,066 downwards.
GAGTTACCATGACAAACAACTAAAACAGAAAAGATTTGTGGGGTTTACATGCCTCTCAGTATGGGGAGCACATATCAAAACAGTGACTATGTCTAAAACAGTGACTAAGGCTAAACTTTCAGCCCCTCTGTATCTCCAAGCCTAAAGGAGATAGTGGACAGAGAAGCACGCATTCTCCCCTGGCCGCTCACACCTCTTGTAGTGCTCTACCTTGACTGTATTGCCCTGGCTCTCTCCTTGGCACTCATGAGCAAAGCAGCAGGGAGAAGCAGAGGCTCTCCCTCCTCTCCTTCCCATCCAGGATGTTGAGAGCAGCCCTGTTCCACCGAGGGCACAGGCAGCAAGATGGTCACATCCCTCCTGGAAGCTGGAGGAAAACATGTGCAGTGCGGCTAGGAAGGGGTCAAAGGAAATGCTTGGAAAGCAGCCAGTGTCTATTCAAGCCGAGCACTTGTGTGATCAACTGTTCAATAAAAGCCTACTTCAGTCCTGGGCTAATGGTTGGACTTAATGATCTTAGAGGTCTTTTCCAACCTAATTGATCTTATGATTCATTTTTTGCATTGTAGATAGGGTTCTTCAGAGAAAAGCCTTATCAAATCCACAGCCTTCTGCAAATTCCAACTGCTTTTCTTCTGCATGTTTTTAATTCACTTCAGCATCCCATCATCAACAAAGTACATTAAATATTGTGGCAGTGAAGTGAGTCTAATTGTCAGTAAAAATATGTGTTTGCAAGCTAATACAGTACATAAAAAAGAGGCAAGCAGGTAGGGGACACATCACCAAAGAGATTTGTTTCTAGACAGATCATAGAATCAGAATCACAGAACAAGCCCTGAAGAAGAGGAACCTGAATCTGTGAACAAGGTGGATCATGGAAGATAAGAAAGAGAAAGCAAAGCATCTGACTGCCTCCTTTCTGAAAAAGAACAAGACACAAGTGAGGCTCCCTTGCCATGAGCAATCCTAAGAGACCCACGGCAGCTGGAAAAGGCATTAGTGGGCTCTCACCCCAGGTGAAATGAGACCATGCAAAGTCAATGGTCCTTCCTCACCCCCTCCTACCAATCCTCTTTCTACTCACCAGGACAACCAGGAGTGAATAGATAGTGCTATTACAGATTGAGAATAATGGTATCCACAAATGGATGTGGATTCCCTCATGGAGACCATGGCTTGTGTGAAACATGAGTTCAAATATCCCAAGGAGGCTACTGGGGAAAAGAGGTCTAATGCAGAGAAATGCTTTCAACTTAAAGAAAGGAGAAATAACCAACCCAACCAAGGATGTAAGGGCAAAACACTACAAAAGGGTGGGAAAAAGAAGAGGGGAGACACTTAAGCAAAACCAAGAGATGTCACCGTAGGTTGTACAGGGCAACTCACAGTTTCATTCCAGCTCTGATTTTGCTAGCCATAGCAACATGCACAGCACAGACCTCCAAAGGGCTGTACAAGCCACTGCACTCCTTATGTTCATTTCTGCTGAATTTTGAGTGTCCAGGCCTTCACTGGCATTGTTTCTTGTGCAACCTTTACGTAGTCATCCTCTCACTCTCTAGTAGGTATGTTCACAGGAGCTTTGCTGATGATTGCAGATCTGTGTGTACAGATGATCAGTACACACACTGCAGAAGGAAGCAGCACTTGACTTTCCATACTTGCAAGTGCGCTGTTAAACCAATTTGATTCCAGCTGGAAAGTGGCATCAGCTGCAATGCAATCCTACAGCCATGAAGAAGCAACAGTGGCTGACTGAAGATAGATAATCATATCTGTCATTGGTTAAACCCAGCCGGCAACCCAGAACCACGCAGCCCATTCTCCCCATCCCCTTCTTCCCCCAGCTCCCGGAGAGATGGGGAGGAGAATCGAAAGAATGTAACTCCCACGGGTTGAGATAAGAGCAGTCCAGTAACTGAGGTATAACACAAACCACTGCCACCAATAATAATAATGATAAGGGAAACAACAAGGGAAAAGAATACAAGCGCTCACACCCCGCCGACCGATACCCAGCCCAGCTGAGCAGTGATCTAACCCTTCCAGGTAACTGCCCCCAGTTTAGTGGGCATGACGTGCTGTGGTATGGAATACCTCTTTGGTCAGTTTGGGTCAGGTGTCCTGTTTCTGCTTCCTCCCGGCTTCCCCTCCTCCCTGGCAGAGCATGAGACTCACAAAGTCCTTGGTCAGAGTAAGCATTACTGAGCAACAACTAAAAACATCGGTGTTATCAGTGCTGTTCCCAGGCTGAAAGTCAAAACCACAGCACTGCACTAGCTACTAAGGAGAAAAATTGACTGCTACTGCTGAAGCCAGGACAGCATCCCAGCCATGTACAGGGAACACACGGAAAGGCCGGTGTGCAAATTCTGTCCGTTGTGAGGAACCCACCAAGCAGGAGATGTAACCTGGACGTATAAAGAAAGAAATGTATGCAGAACAGGCCAAGCCTTGGATAGGGCTGTAGCTTCATGCCAGATATTCTCAGCATGAAAGGGAAGGGAAAACAGTCCCTTGTGCAGCTTTGCTTCTGAAGATACAGACATATGTCAAGGACAGACACACTGAATCAACTGCCAAAACCAGATCCCTGTTGGCAGCTTGAGCCTGTTGAAATATGGAGCTCCATTACCCATGATGAGAGTCTCTAAGGAAAGGGCTGGCAAAGCTACATCTTTATTCCCACTGTAACTTCCAGCCTAGCAGTGACAAGGAAGACTTCAGGTATGCCAGTCTTGCACCATTACACAGTTTGAAAACCCTTGTCATGAGAAATGTACTCCACAGGGTCTTTGGGGCAAAGCACTCCCGCTAGTGATGCCAAAAAGTGAACGCAGACATTCTGTGTTAGAACTCTCCTGACAACCTCTGCTGTATCTTTTGGCATGAACACAAGTACCTCTGGCATCAGCCCAGGCTGCTGGGTAAACTGAACCATTCATTAGCACAACTCCTAGCTACCAAGGCTGTAACTAATGCCATTGCTAGTATAGAAGGTGCTGACAACAGAGAAGCAATTCAGGATTATGATATCAAAACATCCTGAGAAACCGGAAAGCACTAAGGAAATCACGGAGCTGGGGTTATGAAAAAAAAACCTGGGGTACAGAAAGAGGCAACCACCTTTCCAAAGGCTGCACAACAGACAGAAGAGTGAGCCATAGGGCAGTGTTATAGTCAGAGTAGGTGCAGAACCTCTTCCTATGGGAAACGTACGCAAAGTAATGAGCAAGCACTGACTTGAAGTGGGCATGCATGGGAAAAAACTGCCTGGGGTTTCAGACCAGTCTTAGCAGCCATTTTCAGAGGGCTGGAGCAGTTCTGCTCTGGAGCCAGGCTGAGAGCTGGGCTGGTCAGCCTGGAGAAGAGAAGGCTCCTTCAGGGAAGACCTCAGAGCAGCTCTAATGCCTAAAGGGACTACAAGAAACCTGGAGAGGGGCTTTGGACAAGGGCCTGTAGGGAAAGGACAAGGGGAATGGCTTTAACCTGACAGAGAGGAGATTGAAATTAGACATTAGGAAGAATTTCTCCCCTGTGAGGGTGCTGAGGTGCTGGCACAGGGTGCCCAGAGAAGCTGTGGCTGCCCCATCCCAGGCCAGGTTGGACACAGGGGCTTGGAGCAACCTGCTCTAGTGGAAGGTGTCCCTGCCTGTGGCAGGGGGTTGGAACTGGATGGGCTTTAAGGTCCCTCTCAGTCCAAACCAGTCTGGGATTCTATGTATATGGCCACAACCCACATGGCTGAGAATCCAGCTTTAGCACATGAGATATCAGTATTGCCTAGAAAGGTCCCCTCCTGGCTCTCATCACTCCAAACCTCTCTCAGAACAGCACCAAGGCATTTCTCCACTGGCGGTCAAAGCTGTTATGTTCCACAGCATGAGAGAGCACCAATATCTTTGCTAAAAGACTCCATGGGACACAGTGGAGGTAAATCCCAGGGCTGATCAGCTCACAAGAAGCAACCCCTGCAAGAGGTAACCCCACGCTTCCAGCTGAACTGGGAAAAGTAATGTTGCCTCAGGGTGACTGGCAGTCATCCCAGGAGACTGGGAATTATCTCATGAGACTGGTACGTGTTTCACACCTGGGGCTGGAGTCCCACGGGAGGTGATCCAAAACCAGTTTGCAGTATGCTGGTCATGAAAACAGATTTTGCAGTATAAACCCGTATTTTCTAATGTTCAGATTCCACAATTGAAAAACCCTCAAACCTAAACCTCGGGAAGTGCTGACAGGCAGCTTTTTACTGTTAGTAACCAGGACTACATGGTGACAGCATATTGCTGCTCACATCCCCATGAGGAAGGTCTTCTGGGGGGGACAAGGGTAAGAAGCAAGCTCAGGGGCCTGGTGCTACATTCTGTAGAGGGTCCTAACACAACACCCTTTGCTCAGCCAACCGCTCACTGTGCCCTGCAGCAGCATTCCTGTAATTCGGTGCCAAAAGGGAATCCGAGTGCAATGCCTCTTCCCTTGGATGGCTGCAAAAGGAACATTAGCACTAGAGACAGCCCAGAGACCGATGCCAAAGGCTCAGAAGACAGAAGTATGCTGCTTACAAGACAGCATGGACCATCGCATGCCAACATGAGGCATTTTCCCATGGACTAGGTAGTTACTCAGCATTGAAGGGACAGGGAAAGGTGATAGCTTCCTATGAAGAGCCCAGAGAAGGAGTAGTGCAAGGCACACAGGGAAAGGAACAGAGTGAGAGCCTGCAGCCTGCTTGTCACAGAAAAACAAAAGCCCTGGGATCACAGTGCAAATGGATTTTCACCTTGCTGTCAAGTAGCTACATCAAAAAAGTGCAAAAGGCAATGTCCAAGTTGCGCTGAATACTTGTTACATGAAGTAGCTACAGGATGGTGAGACAAAAGGCAACTGCAAATAGAAGACATCCAGCACAGGCGGACAAATAAAACCAAGGCCAGGTGACACAGGATGAGCCTCAGCCTACAACTCTGGATTCAGAAAAATAGGTTTCTGTCACAGCACTTCAGGCTGGCAAGTCATCACTCCAGAGAGTCAAGTTGTCAGCAGGAAGGCAGCAAGTCCCCTGCCAGCAGCAACGATGTGATGTGAAGCTGCTTCAGCCACCTGAGCATCCATCAGTGGCAGTGGCACATGACACAGGCTGGTCACATCGTTCTTTGCCCCAACAGCTAGGAACAAAAACAACAGAATACAGCTGGAAGAAAGAAGGTTCTAAAAGCTGGAGAAGGTGACCACACAGGTTTTCTACCAGGCCTGATTTTCATATTCTGTGTAAAATAACCTGTAATATAATCATAACCTGTAAAGCATTTCAAGCCTGTTAATATTCTGAGCTTGGAGCATTCTGTTCAACCAGAATGCAAAATGAGGTGCAGTAGCTTAGTTCACTTAAAGGGGTAAGAGGCACTTCCTTTCTGCTAGACCCCAGGAGGAGGTGGTGGTGCACAGGGTCAGTGGGTCAGTGACCACGCTGCAGCTCACTGCTTGCACAGGCCTGGGACAGCCAAGCAGCACGCATTGCTCAAAGGAGGCTGTAAAGTTCCAGTCCTGTGTACAGTGTTACAGAGTGCTGTGATATGAGGGGCTGGTTTTTGAAGAGGACATTAAAGCAATTTCTTGAACACTTGCTCATTAAAAATTCTACTGCTGTTTTAACAAGAGTCGGATGCTATATCAGGCGCTGTGAGCTTTTATTAGGAAATGTGAAATCATGCCAAACATTCCTGCTCTGAGACTCATATCAAGCCTAAAGATCAGTTCCCTTGATGTGTCAGAAGATCCTGGACTTAGCTTTTAAACCCATGTTGCCAGTTCAGATCATTTATATAAACGATCCTTATCTGTTTCAAACCTTACCATGTCTCTGCAGAAAAAAAGTCCCCCAAATGCAATTTGTAATTCCTTTTACCCTTTGCTTCCCAGTTCTACTTCATTTTCTATCCTACTAAACTCATTTCTGCAGGGTTTTGTGGTTCTTCTTTTTTCTTTATCCCTTCAATATCTAGTGTACTCAGCCTGGCCCTTCCATGTCCCTGCTGGGAGTTCCTGCAAGCAAGGATGAATACATATTCCCCTACGCATCAGGCTACTGCTGAGCTCCTGCTGTTAACGGTACCCACTTTTCCACTGTACCAATACAGGGTTTGAGGTTACTGGAGCAGGAGAAGACATGCTCGGTCACATACATGTGCTGCTAGAATAGAGAAGATAGTCAGGAAAGCCCTTGGGAAATCCCAGTGCTTTACTGAAATCAGGACAGATCCCACTTTCAGCAAATCAGCTGGGACCCCAGGAATGCTGTGCATGGCTCAGAGAATCTCAGTAACACAGCACATCTGGTAACCCTATGGAGAAAGTTAAAAAGAAATAAAACTTCCCAGGGAAAAGGTCAGAACTTTGATTAATAACTCCCAGCAAAGCAAAGTGCTTGATGCACTCACAACAGTTTTGCATTACTGCAACTCCATCCATTTCACTGGAGTCACCACAGATTTTCACCACCGCTGGAGCAGCACTTTCCAGTGGGAAACTTTGGTTCTCTATTCCTTGCTCCCCAAAATTCCAAGATGTTCACACTCCACAGGTCTGGGAATTTCTCCACGATAGCTGTCAGGGGGTTTGTTAAGTGTATCTGAGTGTGTATATTCCCAGCTGCTCCGTATCTCACATACCTGACTTGCCTGCTCTGGGAGGCACAATCCCAGCAGATGGCTGTGTATGGACAACTCAATATACGAGCCTATATTAAATCCCCTATTTATTTATAGACGTGCAAACACCCGTATTTTTATTTACTCACTCTCATTTATACACTTTGATTTGGACATGCAGGCATTAAGAGTTTCTAGTCCAGAGCCTAGGCACCCTAGCAGAATAGTCACATCATGAAGCCAAGATGAGAAGAGCAGCAGCAAGCCCAATGGGTTCTCTTTGCAGTAAAACAGTCTAGCTATTCACCTCAAACCTAACCACCCCCTAAATTCCTACAGAAAGCTCATTCCTCCAGCTAAAATATTCACATTCCCAGTTGAAGCTCCCTGAATCCAGCCTTTAGCCATGAGACATGATTTCTCCTGCATGCTTCAAAATCACTACCTGGTCTATGGTGATGAAAGAGCTAACTAGAGGGCATATAAGAACAACATAGCCCTCTGAGCATGCACAAGTGCTGCAGGGGCAGGCTGCAGGCTTGGACCTAAGGTTCTCTGTGTGCCCCAGAAGTGAGATTCCCACAACACCATGGCAGAATGGTCCCATACCCAAGTTAAAAGTACCTATTTGGCTGTGCTGTACTATTAAGGAGGGAATACGCCAAGCTGAGGGTTCTCCCAGGGATGAACACCTCATGAGCAATTTTCACATGGGTTTTCTTTCCTCAGCTCCACACCCTGGAGCACAAAAGCACTGCGAGCCTGGCTGGAAAGTTTTGTGGTAACTCCCACCGGGACATTTTGCAGTGGCAGTAAGCAGAAGCCCCAAAGCTAAGCTGGAGAAGGAGAGATTCCACAGCTGGGGTTTCAAGTCGGGACCTTAGTGCCATCAAACCCTGACAAACACGCAGCTCCAGGGCTCTGGGTCAGACCCTGGGTGGAAGAGATTGCGGTAGCCAGCCCTGCAGTCGGGTCAGGCTTCTCTGCTGCATGGGAGTCAAACACAGCCCAGAAAGAAGAACAATATTCTCTCAATTCACAAACTGTGTTTGTTTTGTTTACTGAACTTTACATTTCCTGCTGTACATTGAGCAGAGTGATTGCAGCAGCATATGTACCCAAAGAGCAGGAAACAGACTGCCAACGACCTTCTCAGGGTATCAGCAAAATAAACAAACATAACCCACACCTCAGGTGGTCTGGGATAAAGTGAATCTGCAGAGAAAGTGCCATCGGAATTTCCCTTTAAAACACATGGAGCTGTAAAGTCACTTGGGTGCAGGGAGCAGTCAAAATCAGAGCAGCATGTGAATGGTTTAAAAGGGGTAGATTAAGTCAGAGGAGCCAGGCAGCTCAGCTGGAGCTGCTGCTCACCTCCATGCCTCCTATGAACCTGCTTTGCCTTCCCCTGCAGACTTGCCCTGCTGAGAAGGCAAGTGTCCCAGCTAATGGTGCAGGCACTGCACAATGACCTACCAGACTTTACTCCATAGCTGATGTGGCAGATGCAGCAGATGCAGAAGGTCTGACCCAGGTGAGCAGAGAAAGGGACATGTTCACCAAGGGTGGTTTTGACCCAGAGCATGAATGTCAGGTTCTGGTGTCCTCAATATAAGAAGGATATGGAGCAAGTCCAGGGGAGGGCCACGAAGATGATCAGGGGACTGGAGCACCTCCTGTATGGAGACAGGCTGAGAAAGTTGGGGCTGTTCAGACTGGAGAAAAGAAGCTGCATGAAGACCTCAGAGCAGCCTTCCAGTACCTGAAGGGGTCCTATAAGGATGCTGGAGAGGGACTCTTCATCAGGGACTGTAGTGATAGGACAAGGGGTAATGGGTTCAAACTGAAACAGGGGACATTCAGGTTAGATATACAGAAGAAGTTCTTTACTGTGAGGGTGGTGAGGCACTGGAACAGGCTGCCCAAAGAAGTGGTAAATGCTCCATCCCTGGCAGTGTTCAAGGCCAGGTTGGACAAAGCCTTAGGTGACATGGTCTAGGGTGAGGCACCCCAGCCTATGGCAGGGGTTGGAACTGGATGATCTTAAGGTCTTTTCCAACTCAAACCATTCTATGTTCCCCCTGGTGCTGACCACTCACATCTTCAGGACAATCACTTCTCATGGAACTGAATGTGGCTTTGAGTAAGGGACTCCAGAGGAGTAACGTATGTACATACGTTTGTGTATGTGTGTGTAAATATATATGTATATATAAAATGTGTACATATGGCTAGCGGCTTGAAGTGATTGACTTCTGGGAAAGATGAAAAAATGTTACTGAACCCTTGTGGAAAAGCCTGAAAGAATTTAATACAAAATTACAACCTTTCTCAAGAATTTAATATAGAATTATATAGGACAGTTAAAAACAACAATAGAAAGGATATTACTCTCTATTAAACTCTATAGGTTTCAGAGCAATTTAAATAGGGCCTTTTAATGTTTCTGCAAAGATTCCTATTACATCCTGTAGGGCTTTTCCACATGGATCCTAGCAGCCGTCAGGGAAAACCTGGTGCCAGTGAGTTCCTAAGCAAACAAGCCAAGTAATTCAGGTAATCTACATTAGACTGAGCTCTGCAGCTCCTCTGTGAGCCTCTGAGAGATTAGAAATGGCTCTGGGAAAGTGGGGCTTTGAGGAGACTTTATATTCTGGTGCCCTAGCAGTACGTAGTCATCACCACGTAAACCAGCCTTTCCCTTTGCATTGCTTTAGAGGGATGTATAGATGTAATATCTAAACACAAAAAATAACCTTCATTTTGGACTGAGATACGATAATAAACATAGTTCCATGAAGTAGGACAAAGTACCTGGGGATACCAATGGCTGGGACACTCTCTGGAGAGCCATCTCTGAGGCATGTGGGCACTAACCGCTGCCTTCAGATAAGATGCTATCTTTGGCCAAAGCTTTTGGTTCAGATTTCTTTTTCTCACAGGACAATGCATGTGTACTGGCTTAAGTATTTCAAGTGCATTGAATTAGGTACTTTATGAAAGGTTCCCACGTTCATAGCCCTTTCTTGAGCCATTATAAGAGCAGTGGGCAAACTATTTTGGGTTACAAAACCTCCATAAAACACCATTACACAGTACAGTACACATACAGGAAAACTGATCATTAATTTACACATACAGTAAAACAGGTCATTAATTTACCTCTTTTTGCCCATGGAAGATCCATTTTATGTGTTCCATTGCCTTCAGTTTAGTGGTGTTTAAGATTACTAAATGCATACTGCACATTTGGCCCTCAGTAAAGCCATCCTAAATACCCTAAAATCCATCCCTTGTCAGTCCTAAGGACTTGAAGAACTATTGCCCTTCTTCAGTTTGCACAGCCTGACAGTACCTCATAGCTTAAAAGACCCAACACAAACCCCAGCAGTGCTTGTGCTAACATCTGAACACATCAGAGCTTCACACCAAGTCATTTCCCGACCCAGACAGTCCATGGCAAAGTACTGTTCCATATAAAAACTATTCCTGTTAATGAAAGGGAATGACGAGGGTAGGAAGCTAACTGGCTGAGTTTGCTTAATGCATAGTACTGCAGCTTGGTGCTCCTATCATAGCCCAGATAAATGGTCATAATATTGTTTGAACCCTGCCAGTCTCCTGAGCATGTAAGACTGAGGAATGAATCTCAGTATTATATGACTGCGAGTTTCATATGCTCAGATGTTGAAAGGCCCTTTGGTTTCATTGAATGTCTTCTGTTCATAATGTTTTAAACTACCAGAATATAACAAAGTCCTAACACTGAACTTCATCGCAAAGTTTTTTTAATAATCGATATATTTATCTTCCCTATCTAGTTACAGCCCCAAAACAACTCACCTGGTATTCATCTTCTTTAGATGGTAAGAATTTGGCTTCTTAGCAATGGTGTGATTTTTAAAAGATGCTCATCCCGTCAAATTTGAAATTCAGTTGTTTTTGAAGGTAAAAATCATTTGGTTATGAAATCCCAGCAGGCTAACAACAGCCAGAATTGGTGCTTGGGCCCTAAGTATTTTGTGTAATTCACCCAACTCTACATATACCTACTTGAGAGGTGTCTAAACAGAGGAGCAGGAAGCAAACTATGTACCTGCGCTGTCCTTATACACCAACTGGAGCCAAAGACAAAACTCACCTCTATCTGTGGCAGAGGCTCAAGATGCTGCAAGGATTTACACATTCACAGAAAATTCTTCATGTGAAGCTATTTATTTGCATGGGCATGGCTACAAGATGAGGTTCCAAAAGCTAGAGGAGAGAGTTAAGGACCCATTATAGACAGACTTGTCCCTGAAACGCCATTCTCAGAACCAGTTTGTGGTAGAGTTCTCAGTGTGACCTGCTGGCTAACACTGTCACACCAACTGAAGCGTTAGTGGTGTCTGAATCTCATCTTTCTCCACTTGTCGTTCTTCAAAGTCCTACCAAATTCACACGCTCATTGGAAGCACAGCTGCAAAGGAGGGGAAAATCCCTCTGCCTGGTGAGAGAACCAGAAGCGAGGATCCTTCCAGGGGCAGCCTTATCAGCAAATCCATGGAGACTTATCAGAAGATATACATCCAGAGGTTTTCAAGCTGCCTTTTTGCACTTCTCCTTAGGCCTGAAGTTTGATAATGTTATGGGCCATTGCCAAGGCGGCAGCAGCAGCAGCTGCTGTCGCCTAATCTTTTCACAAGATGTAAATCAGTTGCAGTAATTATCATAATAGATGGTTTGCTCATGTTTTCTTGCTGGGAAAAAATACCATGTCTTATAAATTCCTCAGTGCTGTAACATCAAAGCAGCAGGGTCGGCACGCAGATCCGGAGAGGAGGGGAGACTAATTTGATGAGGATATCTATGTGATACAGATTTCATTTAAGAGACCATCCTGAATGGTGTATGCCAGACTGAGCCCTGAAATCCTGTAACTGGGCATGAGAAGCATGTAGATCAGAGGTGCTCACCCTTGAAGAGCTGAAGCGATACCTCACAGCCAAACACAGCTAGGAAGAGCCAAAACATTTTGAAACAGCATGTTAGGGAATTTGAGGGAAGTCGGGGGGAATCCTACACCTCTGGCAGCACACAGAGGGAAAGGAGGCTGCCTCAAACTGAGCTTCCAAGGGTGAGAAGGGCTCCTTTGGAGCTGACAGGGCACAGGGATGCCATATCTCTCTCCAGTGGTGCTCAGTGAATCTGGCATCCCAGCCCTTCCGTACTTCTGCAGAAGTGGCTCATGGATGTAACACCCAGACAGCTTCACACCATTTCTTTTTGCTCTCTTCAAATTTTACTCCCCTTGACTCAAAGTGAGAGAATCCAGGAGAGCTGCAGGGATCAGGGCACAGATTAGTCCTTTCCAACAGAAATGAAATAGCATCACTTTGTTGTTCAATAAGAACAGCTCTGTGTGTTATACCCCAATGAGCAATAGGTTTCCAACAGAGAAATGGTAGGAGCAGAGGAAATGAAATTTAACAGGAGAGGAAAACAAGTAAACATTATATCCTTTTTTTCAAGGGAGTCCATGTGCAAGTGATTAACTTTTGCTATCAAGGGAGGATAAAGAGGGAGCCAAGATCCTCTGCAACCATTGCACGAACTGAACACAGCAGCAAATATGGAAAATTTCACCAGTTTGGCAGATGCCGTAAAATATTTTTAGCTCCAACACCTTACGTTTGTGTTCCTAACACTGACCCCAGCCTGGCAACCTGTAATCTAAGAACACATTGCATTGGCTTTCACAGAATCTCACTTGTGACCAACTCCCACAGAGCTGCATGTCTCAAGGAGGATTTACAGCCCCTGAACTGGGAATGTGCCATGGTGCAATGATAAACACTAGCTCGTCTGCAAAGATAGAGTGTTCCCTTTCTCAGCATCCTTGGGACCGAGGGAGATGGGCTGTTGTTGTTGAGCAGCTGAAGAACGCACACTGCTCCAAGCTCAAGAATGTGGAAATGACAAAGCTTTCTTTGTAAGGCCATTAAAAATGACATCTTAACAACATCTGCAATTAAAAATGCTCACAGTTGGAAGAGATCTTCAAAAAAACCCAACATGTGGATCATAGAACTCAGTCTGTTCTTACGACTTAAAAATTTCACAGCATAAGCCTAGAAAAATGAGAGAAGTGCCTCTTCCCTGTTGGGTGTTCCAGCAGCTTCAACTCCAAGATGCAGTGAAGGTTGGTGCACTGCCCCTGTGGTGGTCTCCAGCCCTGGGCAGCAATCCACTGCTACGGATACTACTGCAGGAGAAGGGCATCACTTCTTGCGTGTCCCACTTCTATATGTCATGAGTACCTTTCCTATTCTGCATACCCAAATACACCTTAAGCTAAAGAATAACACCAAAGAGTTTTAAAAGGGACTGGATAATTCAAGGGTTTGGTAAAGTAGCCACACTTTACATGTTGTCAGTTTGGCATCACCCATCAAAAACCAATGAAATGAGATTTTGACTCTTCTGATCTGAGTCTGAGCAGAGCAGGAGGCTCTTCTCAAGACCTGCAATGGTTAATAGCACTATCAAGATATATTTGTTAGTGATCTGGGCAAACATAGCCTCAATGGGCCATTGGGACACAAAAGCTCAGCTCATGTCTTCCACCCTATGTGAGAGGACCTCCTACTACCACAGGTTGCGATTTATGTGCCCTGTAACTGAACAGGCATCTCCTACTCCAAGGCTGGCAGGATGCCACCCTTGTCAGAACTCAAATGCATGCTAAAACTAAACAAAGCAAAAAAATCATGGCAGAAAGCAAAGGAAAAGGGAGTCCTTGGTGGGCTTCCTGGGAGCTACCTGGAGAGTAGGTTTAATCGGCAGCTATGAAAGGAACATTCAAATTAAAGAAACGGTGGGATAGGGTTAATCCAAGTTTGTTAATTATCTGGTAAGGACCTGCTCAGATGTACTTTGTCTCTGCATGTGCACGCACACAAACACTTGCTTCAGTGCATTGCTTGAATAATAAGGCACAACAGGGCAATCATTGTTGTGCCATAATTGCACTCCTCGGGTGTACGCCAGCCACGAGCCCGAAGGACGAGTGCCATCAGCAGCCTGAGAAGTGTGATTATGGCCCAACAAGGCATGCCCTGTTGTGACTTATTACAATTAGAAAAGCTATCTACGGTGTTGCAAGCATTGAGGTGAGGGCAGGGAGAAATGCTTTTTAAAAGCTTGTGTTATGGTAGTGCATATTGAAGATGCTGTACCTGCTGCTAGGACTCCCCATTAGCCAATCACAGCACTCAAGTGTCCTTTGAATGACATACTTCATGCCCCATCTCAACTCTGTGCTGAAAGATTAGAGGAATTAGCAACATTTTTCAAGCCTCTCTGAGCTCTCAAGAGACCTGCAAAGCAATAAGTGGTATACAGTGACTGAAAGTACATGCCCCTTGCCAACACCAAAAAGCACTGTCAAATATCTGAGGACAATTAACTGCTTTCGTCCCAAACAGATATTTTTAGCAAGCAGCTCGCAACTCTAGTTAAGAGACACCAAATGGAAAGAAGGAATTGCTTTTTTTGCCACATGCTTTCATGGGTGCGTGTCTCTCCATTCTTCAGCTTCCAAACGAGGGCCAAATGTGAATGAGAAACCCTACCTATTTTAGAGAACAGTTGTGAAGATTGATTAGCTCCTACAGTGGTCTCTGAGATGCTCAACTGGCAGGCACTGCAGGCATGCAAAAAAAGTATCAGGGAAAGCATAGAAAGGATGGACAACCAGTGAATCCCAGTCTGGTTTGGGTTGGAAGGGACCTTAAAGCTCATCCAGTTCCAACCCCCTGCCATGGGCAGGGACACCTTCCACTAGAGCAGGTTGCTCCAAGCCCTGTCCAACCTGGCCTTCAACACTGCCAGGGATGGGGCAGCCACAGCTTCTCTGGGCACCCTGTGCCAGTGCCTCAGCACCCTCACAGGGAAGAAATTCTTCCTAATGTCTAATCTCAGTCTCTTTCTGTCAAGTTAAAGCCATTCCCCCTTGTCCTGTCCCTACAGGCCTTTGTAAAAGGTCCCTCTCCAGATTTCTTATAGGCCCCCTTTAAGTATTGGAAGACTGTTACAAGGTGTCCCTGCAGCCTTCTCAGCTCAGGGGAGCAAAATATCCACATGGAAGAAATCATTCACCCTAATGTGACACAAACTGTTAAAACAAAGACAGTGCCTTTCCTGTGCAGGCTCCCAGGCAGAAGCTTTGTTGGAGAAGTGTATGGTTAGTAATGCTAACGTTAACTACGGACTGTGGCAGGACTAAAACCAGAAACGTGAGGTTCTGCAGCTGATGCAGGAGCAGAACACGTCCTGCATGTTCAGAAGGTTCTTTCACCTTGAATGAGAAAGATAGCTTCAAACAAACGAAGTGATTGTGCGCAGGTTTTGGTGAAATCTGAGCTCGCCCCAACCCACAGTGGGGTATAATAGCTGCCTCAAAACAGCACTTGTAAGAAAACAGAGCTAGTACAGACATTGCAGCTTCAACCAATTTGGGGAAAAATAATAAAAAGGAGGGGGGGACTGCATACAATATTAAATTCAGAGAGCTTTACAGCCCACATCTGGACATTGGGACAGCTGGAGCAGTGTTGTGTAATGCCTGTGAAGTGCAGAATGAAAAAAAAGAGTAAGGAATTGCCCTGTGATACCTCATCACCAGCCAGTCAAAACACGTTGGAGCTAATGTATATTAATCACTGGAAACCTTAGATAAGTTCAGTAAACATCGCCTATTACAATATGGTGAAAGGAAAAAAGGCTTTGAAACAGCACTGTTCTCAGGAGTGTGATCCAGAGCTCACTGAAATATGCTGGAATGTTTCCATGCACCTCGGTGAGGTTTGTGCATTGAGTTTTTCAAGCCCAGGCAGCAGTTCAAAACTAACTTCGTAGCCTTATCCCAGTTGGTTGGTTGTGTACGAGCAGCACTGAAGGAGTCCACATGGCCAAGCAGAAGAATAACACTCAGGAACTGCCATCACCAAAACCACTGACAGTATAAAAATGCAACTATTTATGATGTTGTAACACTGGCTTTACTAGGGATGGTGGTGGAGAAACTATGCTTAATATAATCAACAAACTAACAACCCCCACAGCTCTCCCGAGGGTTTTAACATACAGAATGGTTAAAATATTAAACAAACAGTACTAGTGAAAATCAGGATATGATTAAACAGTTTTAACAATCAATGCTGGAAGTTTCTCTGCTAAATCTGGTCAAACTGTTTCCCAGTCAGCTCACAAGCTGCAGAAAACATGACATCTATTTTAATGTCACTCACTAGGATAAAAATAAAGCTGTGCTTGTCCACTCTTGCCTAACTTTGTGTTCAGTGAGTTACACTGAGTCGATTTGAAATGGACCAAGATGTTTAACATGTGCCTCCTGTTATTAGGATATTCTCTTCCTATTTATAAACAAATGCTTTGTTGGGGTTAGGCTGTGGATTCCATTACTCTGTGTTTCCTCAGCAATCTGAACTTCAGGCCACAAGTAAAAGGTACATTATCAGTCTTCTGAAATCTATTCATGAATGCAGGAAGAAAAATAATTAATTAAGAGCCAGTATAGTCCCTTAGCTGGGTCTGACACCGCCAGCATCTCACCTCATGCTACAAGAGACCATGTTAATACGGAACCAGCATTTCTCTGGGTTTCAGTTAGAACAAATAATCTTATGTTTGTGTGCATGGTCATCACATCTTGTCAAGTCTCTCCTGCTATTCAGGCTCATACATCTCTCCAGCTACTGTTGTATGTGCTTAGAAATCCCAGCACTTCCGTAAACACAGTAAACACAAAACATCTCCTTTGTTCTCCTAGTTCCTCTCTATTTATTCCCTTTCTATGGTAGCTTATATTAATCTCTCCCTCAATCTACTTCTAGTCTGTGTGTTAGTTTGGATTCCTTTCTTCCTTACATTTAGTTTCTTGCTCTAGTCTGGTCTATTCCAGTTAATGTACTGAAACTGGATCCCTTTCTCCCAACTTTACTGACAGCCTGGTTTGTGTCTCTGTTCTCTCTCACCCTGACGTAACACTTCCCTCTATGGCCTTCCAGACTGCATCTCTTCTGCTCTGCCTGTTCTGCAGAAGAGTAATCTTCCTTAGCATGCCTTCCCCCAAACCAGCACTGCTTCCCTCCTCTGAAATTTGCTGTCAGAACAGACTTCTGCCCCTTCCAGCTCTGTCCTGTGCACTGTCTCCATCTTAAGCTGCATCAGTCAATACTTAAAAGTACCTGAATGTCTATGATTAATATAGCCTATGATTAATATAGCTCACATTTATAGGTTTTCTGTTTGTATCTGGAGCACCTTCATGGCCAAAACCCTCAAAATACAGGACTTCACAGTATAATACTGCACAACATGTACGTAAGAATTTCACAGAATCATCATAAAATGGTTTGGGTTGGAATCCAACCCTTAAAGCTCATCCAGTTAAAACCCCTGTCACGGGCAGGGATGCCTTCCACTACAGCAGGTTGCTGCAGCCCCGTGTCCAACCTGGCTTTGAACACCGCCAGCTTCTCTGGGCAACCTGTGCTGGTGTTTCATTCTATCCATTTATACAGATACATTCCCCTCCTACTTCATTACAAAGAATCAGGATCTTAGAAAATAAGACTTCAAAAAAAGGAATATTTTTCTGAGAACAGGATTTTATGAGATCAACTATTCCAGCTACAAGGCTCACCATTAAAGCAGGAATAAGGAATGTCTACATCATCCCTGACATTTTCCAACCTGCTCCTAAAACATGTAATTCTGCCCCCTCCCCTCAAGCTGTAACCAAACTGTCCTTGTCTCTGCATCAGCCCGACACTTGCAGAGAGGACGTCTCCATGCAGAGAGGACACAAGGAAACATTCAGTCCAATCCTCTTCTAGAGCAACCTGTAACATACTGGAAGGCTGTGATCGTCTTTCTCTCTGAGTTTTCCCCTCTTTAGACTAAGCAGACTTGAATCCTTCAGTCTTTCCTCAGGAGGTCATGCTTTCTAGGCCTTTGAATATTCATGATTTCTATTCTTCGGGCTATCACTAATTGGTCCCATCACTTCTTAAAGCTGAAACCAAAGTCAACTTAGCAATGAACAGAAATTATTTCAGAGCCGATTTACTCTTTCACAGTAAATAAAGATACTACCTCAAACAACCAGAATCCTCCACTCGATTACTCAAGTATTACTTGATATAAAGCTAGAGTGAGCAGCTTAATATCAAAGGTAACATTACTAAACATGATAATGCACGTGCAGTAACAAAGCAATAACTCACAGGCAATATTTTTTTCCTTTTTCCCCCCAAGATTTTACACTTTTAAAAGATGATTCATTACCTGAAGTTATCCACCATTAAAATTCCACATGCAGAGAGATTTTGGCTTACAAACTGAATGGGAGTGGTTCTATGTGTTTCATTGATGAAGCTAAATTGCATTTAAGTCCCTGATGTTGCATATAAAGTATCTTGGTATATCCTTGGACTTTTAAGTCAAATAATTGCAGAGCTTATTTCTTAGCCAATATAAGAAATGTTACTCCAAAGCTTGTAGAAGTAAAATCAATATATTCTGATGATCATTTAGCCACATCAAGCTACAGAAACCTTACAAATCTGGCATTGATTTCCTCATGTCCTAAGCAGGAAAAATATATAACACATTAAGCTAATACATGGCTATAAAGATGATGAATGTATTTTCACAAAGTCCCACACAAGCATTCTTTTCTGAAGATGACACTTTAACGATATTCGACACACAGTATTGGTGCACATGTTGAAAATCTGTCATGTCTCTTTAAATACCATGGTGTATGCACATACATGCATACAGACCCCATGGCATGTATTCACACACTGAATTAAACTACATACTCAGGAGGGCTGTGTCCACACGTATTCTCACATGCAGAGAGTTCACAGAATCACAGAATGGTTTGGGTTGGAAGGGACCTTAAAGCTCATCCTGCCACGGGCAGGGACACCTTCCACCAGCCCAGGCTGCTCCAAGCCCCATCCAACCTGGCCTTGAACACTGCCAGGGATGGGGCAGCCACAGCTTCTCTGGGCACCCTGTGCCAGTGCCTCAGCACTCTCACAGGGAAGAACTTCTTCCTAATGCCTAATCTAAACCTCCCCAGAGGCCCCAGAGTAGAAGTATACGTGTGCGGTATCATGGAAGTCTTCTGTGTTTACCCAGTTGAGCTGGGTTTCCACATCTCTGGCATCAGTGAGGCTGGAAGTCTCAGTCTGAAGCAGGACATGCTCCTCAACCAAACGGCTACAAATCTTTTTGAGGTGAGCAATACCTGTTCAGTTCCCTGTGGATTTGGTTTTATTTCTTTGCACGCATTTTTAGAAATGCCTGAGCTGTTTCCCTTGGGAAAACCTACTGAGACACAAGAGCCTAAGAACAGTACTGCATTGGAGAGAAGGTCTGGCTGGCCCCATCTGGTCCCCAGAGTAGCCAAATATCAGAGTCTAAAGGAGAGCCTATGAGCAGCGCCAGCCTACTTCTGACAGGGTTCTGGGGGTGCTCAAAGCCTCAGTAGCTGGGACCCATCTCCTCTGGGACCCTCACCCCACCACCTCCTGCCAAGGGCCATGGGAACACACCTCAGCTCAGCCTGGGGCCTTAAGTCCCTGCCTGAGCCATGCTGTAGCTGAGCCTATCCCTGTCTCCTGATGGGTCTGGGACCTGCACTGCAGAGAGCTGCTCTCCTCCGTGGACCCCTTAGACTTGGGGCACCACTTGTCATGTGGAGTCATAGGTATCACATAGCATAGCCTATTCCATTTCTATCCTAGTCTAGTTTAGTTTATTTGATTTAGTTCCATTCTATGACTGCCCATTCTATGACTGACTCCCCATTCCATTCTGGACACTCATTGTGAGCTGAGTAACAATGGCACTATTATTCCCCTGCAACGCCAGGGGTTTTCAGCCCCAAACCCATGTTTATTTCTTATATTTTATGCTATTTTTATGTTATTTTATGTTATAGGGTGTAGTTTGGGGATTTAGTTAGGATCGCGCTGGCCAATGGAGCCAGAGAGTGCCAGGACACGAGTGGTGCCTTGAAGATGCGAGAGCACCAGGTGAGAGCTGAGCCCAAAAGGAAGCCCTGAGAAGGGGCTGTGCTCAATGGTGCAGAGGACAAGCAGCAACCCCCAGAGGCTACCCTGGGAGTCTAGAAAGATTCCTGTCCCCGGATTGGGGCACGAGGGCCCCCCTGCGTGAAGCAGGAACAGCAGCCTTTGGGCCCCAACAACCCAAAGGAGCCCTGCCAAGGGGCTGCGCTCACTGCTGCAGAGGAAGGCAAAAAAACCCCGGGGACACTCGCAGGCCTCCATGGGGGAAAAAAAGCCTTCCTCCCCCAGCTGCAGGACATGAGACTTTGAAGACTCTCAGTTAATGCTTTTGTGCCCCTCACTTGAAAGCAGAAATATGCTGAAGTTGGTCAGAGTGGTTGTAACCGCTCTTCGTGTGTCTGAGAGCACCAGGGACTATAAAACTGCACTGTGTGGAAAATTCAATTTGAGCAGGAATTACATGGGTAGAGCAGCAACACCAGGGAGATTAGACACTGAATTCATAGAATCATAGAAGGGATTGGGTTGGAAGGGACCTTAAGAATTTTTGTGTCTTCCTCTGGACTTGTTACAACAGGTCTATGTCCCACTTGTGTTCAGTTCATGCATTTCCCTAAATTCGTTTAATTCCTCAAAGTTTGAGACACTTTGAGTTTATCGCTCCAAGTGACTTCAGCACAGCTTAGTTTCTAACTGATCTTGTGTGTGTATTCTATGCTTCTACTGGTAGTGTACCTCAAAATGTTTTCATTTTGCCCCTCCATGAAGCAAGCAGTATACTGGCTACATGGTTCCCTCAAGGCGCTGTTGTCCCTGTACTGCTGGCTTGGCCCAAGTTCACATGAAGTTTTGGGCCACATTCTTTCTCCATGTCATTTAATACAGCAGAAGTGCTGAGTTGTTTTACGTACCAAGGCAGACCAATAGGAAGAAAAGCTGCCAAACATCATTTAATCTCCACCTACTTTAGCTCTACTTATTCCAGCCAGTGAGTTATGACTCCCTTGGCATCAGTGGGTGATAGCTATGATGCAAACCAGAAATACGAAGGTGGTAAAACAAGGACTACTGTCCCTCTTGGCAACATCACACACCATTTGGCTGGGTGAAGATGTTCCCTGTCAGAGACAGAGTCAAACTCTGACTGAGACAAGCATGGGCTGCAGGGCTATTCAGCTTCCATTACTGCCATACAGGTAAGGAATGACATTTTTCCCCCTAAATCCTTGGATTAAAATGGTAATAAGAGATGTGCATTAGCAACTGGGGATAAAATTTATCTTTTCATCTCTGCCTGGCAGTGTAGATTTGCCATAGCTTGAGGGTGTTGATTCCTGGCAAACTCCTGCCTGCACAGTGGGCAGCTGCTGACTGGAGAAGAGAAGGCTCTGGGGTGTTCTTAGAGCACCTTCCAGTGCCTGAAGGGGGCTTACAACAAGTCTGGAGAGTCCTCATCAGATTGCTGTGCTGGCACAACAGGTTAAAACTGCCTGACTGCCCTCCTCTGCTCTGAACTGGCAGGAAACAAACCCAAATGGGGCTTGGAGGCAATGAGGCCAGTAACTGAGTTGTGCTGTCTGGCTGAGTGGGTGGGTTTTGGCACTCCCAGCCCATTCCTAAAAGACGGATCTTCTCCCGAAAGGGTGGAAAGATCCCTGTCCCAGAAAATAACTTTGGGAGTGAAGCCGGTGCGTGGGGGTATTTCCTGCCTTGGAGAGATAGCAAAGCAAAGCTGCTCCAGAGCATTTCCACCACTCAGCCCATTTCTCAATGCAGCAGAAACAGGAAGGAGAGCTTCAGTTTACTAGGAAATGGTCTTGTTCAGCCAGTGGCATAAACCATTTGATATCCTTGTTGTCCAAGTTTACTTGCTTAGGAACTCAATTATCACCTCATCAAACACCACCTGATTCTCTTATTACTTAGATAATGAAGGAGAGCACTTTTCTCCTAAGAAAAGTCTGAAGCAGTGAAGAGTTCATGAATAATCTTTTACAAAAACTTCAAGCTTGTTTATGACACAGGAACATTAAAAGCGGGTGGGGGAGTAGAGTAGAACCAGCCAAAACCCACTGATGGCCGAGTGTGTCATGTGAAATCTCTGCAAGAGATGTGTATCACACATCAGACAACTGCAGATGCATAACTGAGGTACTAAATAAGAATATATAATGCTGCCCATTTATAGTCCTAAGTGGGTCTAGAATGCACAACCCAGACTTGGCAGAGAGGAGATGGGAGTGAAGGGTATATACAGAAGTAAAGGAGGATCCTTCTGCCATCAAAGTACCCAGTCCCAGGAAAACCCACACCAGTATTTGCACAGCTCATGCTGTAGAGCAAAAAGGGAAGTATGTGAGAGGACCTGAGAAGTGCAAAGTGGTTGAACACTGGAACAGGATTCCCAGCGAAGTTGTGGAGATACTCAAAACCAAACCTGAGCTGTTGATGACCTTTGAGCAGGGGGCTGGACCAGACCAACCCCCCAGAGGCCCCTTCTGACCTCTGTGATTCTGTGAAATAGAGATCAAAGAACACTGGACTCTCATTCAACACCTGATTTTAAGGGCTGTGTGTGGAAGCAGGTGGAAAAGCAAACCATGCAGAGCTTAGCAAAGCAGGGGAAGCATCTCCCCTGCTGATGCTGTGAGATGCTGGGAAGGACAAGGAGGTGAAGGAAGCCTGGCTCAGCATAACCACTGTCTGCAGAGGTGGCAAATAAAGGTGTGTGTTGGACACTCTTCACAAAGGTGTCCCTGGTGCACACAAATCATTCTAGTGAGGCTGCAAATGGTTGCAGTAGGGGCTGGCACAGCCCAGTGCTGGCTGCCGGGAAGTAATCCCTTTCTGGCAGGCAGAAAGAAGCAGTTTTCCTGCAAGGAAGGAGCAGCCAAGAGAAATTGTGCAGCTCTTGGTGAACCTCAATCGTTTCCAAGCTGCTCCCTCCCATCAGCCCAGTCCTGCCTCCCTCTCCCCACTTTCTCCTGTACTTGAGCCACCTGGAGCTGCAGCCCTTCCCTCGGGGTCCTCCTCAGCCTTGGAAGCAACTTGGTGTTTGCCTTGGCGAGGGCAGTTTTACTATCAGCCTCGTTACCAAGAGGGTGTTCACTCCCTGAGTCCTCAAAGTCACAACAGGCCAGGCTGGGGTTCACACAGGACCCCGGCACAGCACTCAGCCCTGCTCCCTCCCATTGTTTCCACTTCTTCCTCCCACTGCCTCCCACCCCAGCACAGCCATGCTGAACAGACAGCTGCCCCTTACTACTCAGTAGTTGCTTGAATCCCACTAAATGCTTGTCAAAGTGCCCAGAGAGCTGAAAGTGAGCTCTTTAAATTACATTTGTTGAAAGATCCCTGGTGCCTGTTCCTGCTTTTCGTTTTCAGCAGCTCTCTGAAATCACAGTTTGTTTTACAGTGATGTTTTGTTTTTCTTTTCCTGCATCCAACCTATAAGTCATGGATGATGCATATTAAACACATTAAGTGGGTTTCAGTGGGGCTGCGCACCATGTGTGTGTAACGCTGAGGGCTGGGACAACAGCTTTTTCCTGTTTACTCTCTCTGCTGGGAAGTTGCTCCATTATGCACAGCACTGGGGAGACATTTCACCCCATTTTAAACCTAAGAAAGAGGTTACAAAGCCCCTAAGGACACCACCAAAGAGGAGGAGGAAGAATCAGAGTCTGCTTGACGGGTTAAAGCAGAGGCTGGAAATCAGCACTGCTTGGCTTGATGCCTGACCACAGCTGACAGTGGGCAGGTCTCTTCACTTCTGTGCTTCTGATTCCCCATCTGGGAAATAAGAAGAATAAACAAATTCAGTACCCTTTCCTCAGGGAAGGTGTAGAGACTTCAGAAAGTGTTTGCAGCTCCCCACGCAGAACCAGCTCTTTGTATGCAAGCAGCTGTTATGTATTTTTAGAAGAGTTTTTAATTACAAGAAGAGCAGCTCCCTCCCTTTAAGAAAAACTGACATTTTTGTCCCTATTAAACATTTATGACCAGGCACCAGATTATTATTTCTTTTAATCCTCTGCCTTTCCAGTTTTGCTATTAATATGTCATAAGAAAATCAGGGATTGTGTCCAAATTCCAATTCACGGGAATGGAATTAATCTCTCCATTAAAATGAAAAAGGGGGAGTAATGGGGAGAAGTCTCGGAAGCGCTGGCGGGTAATAATGGTTGGACTCAGCTCTCCCATCCCAGTGACTCAGGATGGGAATGGATAGCGCCTCTGTCGTCTTCAGACATTTAAAACCTCCCTAACAAGATTTAGCATCAGCTGGGATGTGTGAACAAATAACATTAAGCAACTTGAGACTTCCTAGAACATCTGTCTCTAAGCCGTGTTGGGGCCTGATCCTTTTGGAGGCGGGTGGGAGCTGGAGAGGCTGCACATCGTTGGGCTCTTTGTTATTAATACCAGCAGTGGGGAATTCTGGTTACAAGTCATCCCTCCCAGATGATGTTTCTGGAGATGTAAGAAGAAAACAAGGTTCAGAAGACAGCACCCTGCCAAAAGGGAGAGTATTTTAGGAAGATCTTTCTGAATCTCTCCAGATTATGTGTAAATTTAAGTTACTAAGAGAAAATGAGAACCATTTGTTTAAAGTTCAAATCCTGTCTGGCCTTTACTAGGCTAGGTTTCAAGCATCCTGTTTTGCCTAATCTTTGCTTCTCAATCCATCACCTTGATGCAACCTCCCCATGAGAGATCTCCAAGGCCCTACCCAAGCAGTTGGATTTGGGAACAGAAACATCCGTGTTGGAGCTCTCTCCTGGCAACTTCTGTGCGTTGTCAAGTGTTTGAGCACAAGCAGAGTGTGAGATCCCCCTAAGCTGTGCGGTTTCAAGTATCTCAGGCTCAGTAGGTGTCAGAAAATGGAGTTCAAACCAAACCCTTTTCTCAAGCTTTACTGACTTTTATCTTCAAGGGAGCCCCATTGGCTGAGTTTGGGCTGTGGAGTCCAAAAAGCTGATGATGCCTCAACTCGCCCTTGTAATTTGGCTGTCACGGCTCTACCACAGTGTAGATTTACAGTATTCCCACCTCAACTGTGTTGAGACAGAAACTGTGAATTCAGGAGTACATGGGATGGGCTGGACACAAGCACTGACTTCATTTTTAAAAGAAATCCCAATTTTTCAACAGTTTTTCTCCCAGATCTTGTAAGTAGTTTCCAGAGCTGAACTGCATAAAAACAATCCAGAATTTCTATGGAGGTAATAAAATGGCTCTGAAGGTTAGCTGTTGATTGAGAAAACTTGAGGATCCTATAACAAAACAGTAATGAAAGCAGTGTGGTTTCCTGACATTTCCAGCATGCTGTAATTCATTCAGTGTAATTTATATGCTCTCAATTTATTTTTCAAAGTTCAAAGTTTCATTGATATATTCCCCATGAAACTCGCCTCAGCATATCTTTGGCTTTTTGATGGGGTGCTGTAAAAGGTTAGCCAACTATGGCAGGTCCATGCTTTGCTGTAAAAGGTTAGCCAACTATGGCAGGTCCATGCTTCTAATAATCCCTATTCCTGCTTTCCAGGGAAAGCCTTGCCTGCCCTTGGTTTTTTGGCCATCAGACCAAACACACATTCTGTCCTGCCCACAGACCTCCCAGTGGACATACCAGCGCCCTTTGTCATTACAAGGAGTAGCACACATTCATTCTTTATCAACAGCTTGTAAGGTAACTTTGGTTGCACATCTATAATGCAGCCACACTCAAAAAGATCAGTTGGCAATCTTCTGGCTCCACACATGACAACAGGAAGTATGCCAGGCCACCCAGAGAAGTGGGGTCTATGGGAGATATTGAAACAACTTCCATTCATCAGACAACGTCAGCATTAAAAGGGAGATGACTGAAGTACTGCAGTTGCTGTCAGACACAGCTCTGCCATTGCTAATCCCTTCTTTTCACATTCCATGCCTTCTTTCATTTCACAAATACAAAGTCAGGCCTATTTCATTGGAGAATACCATCGCCGCAAGCATGCTGCCAAGTTAGATGGTAGCTTGTAGGAGCACTGAATTTTTTACCAGCTATGGAGGATGAGCTGTTGTACCCTCTGATAATCAAACCATCTCATAGTGATGAGAAGATGGGATGATCAATCAGTGGTTTCCACTATGAATTGCCATACTGAAGGGAAAAATAAGTGTTTCCAGTACGGTTTTACAAATCAGAACATGCAAGGGAAGACACAGTCCACTCGAAACATGGGAGCTGAGGAGTTGTTTAGTAAACTCCAAAGCCTGCACCTGTGCTGCTGGATGGGGAGTACCTGCTGCCTCCCTCCATACCCAGGCTCTTCTTCAGCCCTCCATGGAAAACACAGCATGCCTCACGGAGTATCTGCTGTGCCAATGCTGGGTGACTGGGTTGCTGTAAACACATCTCCATCCGTCACTGAAACTACCCGTCACCCATGGAGTAGCAATCATTCATGAGCACCCTCATGCCATCAGACTACAGATGAGGCTGATGGACTTACCTACCCCATAGGCTGCTGAAAGGCTCTTCAAGGATTTATGGGACTTTGGGGCCCTGAATGCTACTGACCATCGCTGATGATAACCGAGTGAGATGGGTGAGACTTTCCTGAAAGCCCTGGCTCCTGAACTCACCTGGTTACATGAGGAGCATCTCAGTTTTCATTTTCAATGAAAGCATTTCTAGCACTGGTGGGAGCAGAAAAGCCCTCAAAGTGTGCTCTCTGAGGGCTCCAAACACAGGATCCAACACAGAAAGATGAAATTTCATACTTTGAAAAATCCTACTCTTTTACAACAGTCTTATGATTCTTTTTTTAAACTCCTGACATTATATGCTCAGGAGTGGAAACATCTGCTCCCTGACCTCAGAAAGGCTTGTAATAATGACAAGTTATGTCATTAAGATACAGCAGCCATTGTACTACAGCAGCCACCTCTAAAATCCTTCCAAGTGCCCAAGGTAACTAGTAACGACACTACATTATTCACAGGTTGCTTAAATATTCTCTGTATTAAGTGCAGGGAAGTTTAGATAACATCTAATTGCGAAGAGAAGCTCTGGAAAGTTTTTGAGGGTGGTAACCACATACCTAAGTGACATTTATTTATTTAGAAGTGCTTAAGACATGCCTTTCACTTACTCTAGGCAGACACAGAGCCCTGAAATCAAACCCCATGCAATATCGCTTGGCTCAGTGCCTACACTTGGAAGAACTTTTTCAGCACACCCAAACTAAGAGACTCCTTTCCCAGTTTCTCTCATTTAATCATTCTTCTTCTGCAGACATTACCCAGAGTGAAAAAAAAGGGGATAAGCAGAGAAACCCTTGCTGAGCAAGGCTGCAGATGATTGTGTTAAACATGCTACCAAAATAATAAGAAAAAATTGAATTTAATTCCATGAGTTTCATCTGCCGTGATCCATTTCGGAGCTTATTATTCCCCAACTTTATAAAACTTCATACATGTCCACTGGTGTCCACGTTTCTTGACTGAAATGCGGACACCAGCGTAGCAATGGCAGTGAGGCTGGGATGTGACAACATTGTAAGCAAGGCAACTTGATGGCCCAAACTTAGCACTGAGAATCCTTACCAAAACTCTGTGCCCACAAGACACAGATTCAGAATTAACACTTACAGAACAGGAAAGCATGTTATGGGCACTGAGCTGGGGGTGACCCACTAAATACAAGCCACAGAATCACTGATTTCTGTGCCTTCACACTCATACAAACATAGGCTGGTTTTGGTGGAAGGAACCTTAAAGCTCATCCAGTTCCAGTCCCTGCCACGGGCAGGAACACTTTCCACTAGAGCAGGTTGCTCCAAGCCCCTGTGTCCAGCCTGGCCTTGAACACTGCCAGGGATGGGGCAGCCACAGCTTCTCTGGGCACCCTGTGTCAGCACCTTAGCACCCTCATGGTGAAGAACTTCCTCCTAATGTCTAATCTCAATCTCCCCTCTTTCAGGTTAAAGCCATTCCCCCTTGTCCTGTCACTCCATGCTGAGCTGGATTTGTTCAGCACTTAACATGCTAACACAGGCAAGGCCATAACCACAAACCTCTCTATCATGCCACTCGTATTACACAAATAGGTTTGAGGCCTCTTTCAAAAGAGCCTCCAACAATGCCCTTTAAAGATGTCTTTCCTTCCCCCAATCCTGGAACAGCATATATCAAAAGAATCTTTCAACCCTGCAACCCTACCCCTCTTTTAGAAAGAGGCACTTTGTGTTTCAGATAAGCTGGGCCACATTTGGCATTGCTCCAGCCCAATTTGGAATATGCACATTTAGCAGTGGTTTGTAAAGCACAGAAATCTTTACCATTGCTCATTTTCCATAAGGTACTCTTCCAAGGGAAATGAGTTTACAAGGAGCCATGGAGCCCTCTGTTCAGCATGGTACAAAGCAAAGCCTCTCACTCCAGGCAGGCACACACACGTGATTCCAATATCCTCACTCCCAATTTGGAAGCCACAGCTGCTACTTTAGACCACAGCAACTGAAAACACCCCAGGGGGAGAGGAAGCAAGAGGCTGAGATCCTTTATGTAGAGCCATGACAGCAGCGTGGTTTGGAGCCCTGCTGCAACCAGCAGCTGTGGGTGTAGCACATCAAATCATAGAGACACAGAATCATAGAATCGATCAGGTTGTAAAAGACCTTTAAGATCATCAAGTCCAACCATTCCCCACTGACAAGGCCACCACTAACCCATCACTGAAGGCCTCGTTTACACAGTTTTTGAACAGTTCCAGGGATGGTGACTCCACCACTGCCCTGGGCAGCCTGTTCCAATGGTTGGCAACCTTTTTGGTGATAACATTTTTCCCAGTATTCAATTTAAACTCCCCTGGTGCAGCTTGAGGCCGTTTCCTCTTGTCCCATCCCTTGTTCCTTGGGAGCAGAGACCAGCCCCCTCCTGGCTCCATCCTCCTGTCAGGCAGTTCTAGAGAGCGATAAGGTTCCCCCTGAGCCTTCTCTTCTCCTCAGCCGTTCCCCATCACACTTGTGCTCCAGGCCCTGCAGCAGCTCCGTTGCCCTTCTCTGGCCCCGCTCCAGCACCTCAATGTCTCTCTTTGTAGTGAGGGGCCCAGAAATGAGCACAGGATTCGAGGTGCAGCCTCACCAGTGCCCAGTGCAGGGGGACAATCACTGCCCTGGCCCTGCTGGCCACACTGTTGCTGACACAGACCAGGGTGCTCTTGGCCTTCTTGGCCACCTGGGCACAAGCTGGCTCATGTTCAGCCAGCTGTTGACCAACACTACCAGGTCCTTTTCCACCAAGCAGCTTTCCAGCCACACCTCCCCAAGCCTGTACCATTTCATGGGGTTGTTGTGCTGGGAGAGCTCTCCAAGGCAAGTGGACATGTGACAAGGAAAAAGGAAAATTAAAATAGCCTAGTTCCCATTGAGAGGATCAGTGAGAAACAGCAGCCATGGCAGAAGGCTGCTCTTACCGTGATTCACTCAGAACAGGAAAGAGGTACTTGTCTGTAAAGGCAGCAGTGGAGGATGCTTACACTGCTAAGCACTTGCTTCACGCAAGTGTCCCCATAGCACAAGAGAAAACACGTAGTCTCAGAATCAGGTGCTTAAGGACAAGTGAGTATAGCACCAGAGCATCCTTTCCTACTTATAACCTCCTTATCCAGACCTTACTGACCGATTTCTGTGGAGCCCCTCTTCTGTTGAGCTGTTGTCTCTACTAAACCACTCAGTGATACTGCAGAAGAGTTGTGTTCAGGCAAGCTTGTTTGGACCAACACTCTGTAAAATGCTAAATATACTGAAAGTCCTTCACAATAGTTGTGTGCTTTATTCATATCCAAGACTATATGGCTTTAATAAATTCTGCTTTGGAGAGCTTTTTTGTGTGCTGCGGGTCTGAGAATATCTGTGGTTTGTGGTCACTTGTTTTTGTAATACTTTGGTCAGTGTCCAATCTCCCTGGTGTTGCTGCTCTCTACCCATCTAATTCCTGTTCTGAGTTTTCCACACGCTGCAACTTTATAGTCCCTGGTGCTCCCAGAGACATGAAGAGAGGCTGCCACCACTCTGACCAACTGCTGTGTATTTCTGTTTTCAAGCGAGGGGCACAAAAACGTTAACTGAAGCTCTTCATAGTCCTGTATAAGTGCTTTAGTGGTTTAGTCTTCCCAACAGGAACTGAATTTGACCACCTACTCTTTCGGACAGCACAGGCTTCCTAAGGTGTGGTGGAGCTCAGAGGGAAAGCCGGGAGGTGACAGTTTACAATCCCATCACACATTTACTGGACACAAGTACAGGTCACCGTGTGGGTGAAAGCTCCCTGGACACATCTCTCAGGCTCTACCCTTCATGATTTGATGTTATCAGATGTAGGAAACAGGGAAGTTCACAGTAGTTCATTGCAGAAGAACACCGTTGAAGATATGTATGTTTCCTTGTCCACATCATATTCTGGATTTCATGGCACTGATGAGGCAGAAAAAGCTCTGTCTCATGGAATAATTTTACACTCCCCATCCTCCCTCCCAGCTGAAGCTATGACTGAAGAGATGTCCCCTTCATCAATAAACCCTGCAAAAAGAACAGCAGGGTACAAACAGGCAATACAACATCAAGTGGAGCACCATGCGTTTTTGCTCCAGTTCGGAAACATCAGAGTAGGCATATGTTCCTGGAGACATGAGCAGATCACAGGGTGACTGTAAGACATCACTGTGATACAGGCAAATGCACTCTTGTGTGTCAGGCAAGGCATTTCCATAGGAAAGACAAGCCTTGTGCAAAGCTCTGGTGAGAACTCACCTGTACCACTATGGACATTTCTCATTCCTCAGGCTCAACAAAGACAAATTCCATCTGTGATGAAGGCAAACAACAACTAAGCAGTTGATTAGGGACATGGAGAGCCTTCAAAAGAAGATGAGTATCGGGAGCAAGACAAAGGCTGAGTGGGCTACCATCACTTCCAACAAAGTTATCAAGGATGATGGCCAAAGGAGCTATTGAAGTGCATTGAAAAATATGGTAAAGAACACAAAACTGTTCAGGACTTCCTTCCAAGAAGACCTCACCCTAAGCAGTGCAGAGCAAATGTCCCTTGGTGCATTCGTGAGGAACGGTGAGGAAATCAGGCATACTATGTCTCTGTGAAGTTCATGCAGAGGGAACCAAATCTCTGCCTTTCACCTCTGGCATCATCACAACAAAATGAGTGCATATGACATAAATCCCATTGTTTACATAGTCTGAATGTACATACGAATTTTGGCAGCAATGTATAAAATGACAAGAACAGCACTTTCCCTACTCTTTTAGTGCTTGAAATACCGAATACTAAAGGAAAAAGACATTTGCTAGGGGTTTAGATAAGATCTGAACACCTTCCCACAAAGTGAGGTAGGCAAATAACTCTCAGAAAGGTTTAAGTCCCAAATGAGTAGTGAAAGTTTTATACCAGGGCTGAGTGTATTGTGGTGGGTTGACACTGGCTGGCCACCAAGCCACTATCAATCAGCAGAACAGGGGGAAAAAACACAGTGAAAGGCTCCAGCATTGAGATAAGGACAGAGACATCACTCAGCAATTATCATCACAGGAAAAACAGACTGGACTTGGGGAAATTAATTTCTTGGATAAGGATAATGAGAAATAAGAACATATCTAAAACTATCTTGCCCTCACCCCTTCCTTCTTCCCAGGCTCAACTTCACTCCCAACTTTTCTATCTCCTCTCCCCATACAGTACAGGGGATGGGGAATGGGCACTGTGGTCAGTTCATCAAGCATTATCTCTGTTGCTCCTTCCTCCTCACACTCTTCCTCTGATCCAGCATGGTGTCCCTCCCATGGAAGACAGTCTTTCATGATTCTCTCCAGTGTGGGTCCTTCCTATAACTCCATGGGATGCAGTCTTCAGGAACAGACTGCTCCAGTGTGGGCTCCTCTCCAAGGGTTGCAGCTCCTGCCCAAAGCCTGCTCCAGCACAGGGTCTCCACAGGGTCACAACTTCCCTCCAAGCACATCCACCTTCTCTGGCATAAGTTCCTCCCCAGGCTGGAGGTGGATATCTGTTCCACCATGGACCTTCATGGGCTGCACCATGGGCTGCAGGGGAATCTCTGCTCTGGCACTTAGATCTTGGTGCCTGCAGGGTTTGTCTGACATTCTCTGCCCTCTGTTCCAGCTGCTGTTGTGCACCACTTTTTCATCCTTTCTGACCATCTGCTCACAGGAGGCACTCCCTGCAGTCACTCCCTTACCAAAACTTCGCCATGTAAACCCAATACACAGAGCTTCTACTCAATGCCATGTACCTAAGGAGATGCTACTGGCAGCTCTCACTGTGCAGCACACTTGTTAGTGAGTGGTGCTCAGCTGTGGGGACCATGGTAGCTCATGAGGTCCTAGGAGCTCTTATTCCACAACTACTAAACCACTTTGTTGATCCTCACTCTTGTGTTCTGTTTCATCCACAACAAACTGCATCTCTTTATAGCAACAGAGGTCCTCTCCGTCTACTTGCAACTGCTTTACTCAACAGAACTTTACACCCAAGTATAGCAAATGATAAAGGAGACCCATATTATTTCTGCTGAAACTTTCATATCCCTTCACCTTGCATGTGGCTGGAACAGCTTCAACCTCTGTACAAATCTGTCCACCTGTGAACAGCTCCTCTAGATCCCTAAATCAAAAAACATTCCTGTATGAATACTGAGTTCAGTGCTGTTAAGATGCTCTCAGTCCAAGTGGTTTTAGCTGCTTTATTAAAACATTGGTTTTAGCTATTTGGGCTGGTCTTTTAAATGCCCACAGACCCCCAAGGATTGCAATCCAACACATTAAAATGTATTGTATTATTGCAATATTTGTAGTAGCACTTATTAAAGCTGTGTTCAGGGAGTTGGGATCATAAATCCTCCTGGTCTGCATCCATACCCAAGCTGGCGTATGTTCATGTTTGATAGATGGGGTGTAAAATGAGGGCACATTCTCACGTGTGAAGTGTGAATAGTTTCTCCACTTATTTACTGCAGTTGATGTTATGTGGGACCTGACACAGACTCTGTGTTCTAGACACAACTGACAGAAGGGGAAATGACAGTAACAACAAAGTGTGTTGTCAGAGTGCCTGAATACACATCAAGTAACTCTTCCCATTGATTTCTTTGGACTCTAAATAAAGCAAACAGTTCTAAAAACCATTCCTGATCTCTATGTGTTCAACTACAGTGGCTGCTAGACTATTGCAGCGCCAAAAGCTTCCCAGGGCTGCACACCATTCTGAAGCACTGAAAAGATGAATTAAAAAGTGCTCAGTTAAACCCAACCAACACACCCTGAAAACAGAAGCAGGGAGATGTGGAAAAGATAAGGCTTGAACAAATGTACAAAATATACTCTGCTCTCTGTGCTAGAACTTTGCGCTCTAAAGCTACTGTTCTTGTTACAGCTGGAGAATGGTACATGTGATGGCTAGAGAGAGCTTTTAATGTCAAAATACTCCCTCTTCTGCAAGGCTGAGCTTTCATTCTTCCACAAGGACCTCTTCAAGGTTCCTCTCTCTGAAGTTAGGTAAACCAGCATCTTTCATAAACATTAAATTCCTTCCCTTCCTCTTAAAGCAAAGGAAGACAAACAAGGCAGTAACATGAGATGATGACACCTGAATCAGAAAGGCATTTGAGGAAGATCTCACTCTCTGCAAGTTGCTCACAAACATGGTGTGTGACCTTAGGAAAATCAAGCACATTGTATTTTGGCTGAAGTAAGCAAGCAGAAAGAGGAGTAAGTAGGATGAAACAAGACTTTAGCGAAGCAAATCACACTAAGACAGTGTATTACCTCCTTCAAAGTAAAACACACCACAATTTGAGAATGTTCCCTGCCTTTCACAGACCAAGGTGCAGTAAGCAAGAACCAGCTGTTTTAGAATTACAGCTCTTTTCCTTCTGTCAGATTTCAAGGGGCAGACTTTAAATGGGGCTGTCACAAGGCACGGGGCAGGAAAGGTACCTGAAAAGTAGAAGGAAGCTGATGACAACACAGGAAGGTAGCGTAGGCAAGAGAGGATGGCTTCCAGAACATGCCTATGTTTTCTTCACTTCACTTGAAAATCACTAGGGCTTTATGCGTTTCTCTCTTATCTCCTTCTCTAAGCTCCTTCTAATTAAAAAGTACAAACATCCTATAGCCTTTATTTAGTATTGGACAATGATAGCACTACCAAAAATGTGGATGTGAAGGACATGTAAGTACTTACATGTAAGTAGTTACATGAAGACATGTAAGTACTGCTGCAGGCAAGCCTTGGGGTGTCAGGTATGGGAGAGGCAATGCATCTAGTGCATGACACTCCTCTCCCACATGCTCATACTTCTCCTGTTAGCAGTTACAAGGACCAGTGACAGAGAGACTACTACTTGCAGTAGTGTCACAGGGACTTGGAGAACCCAGGTGCAGCACTAGAAGCAGTAATAGCATTGGCTGCAACGCGGGATGTTGCACACAGTATGTAAGGCATGATACGTACAATGGGTGAGGAAGGTGAATGCACGGAGGGGCAGTGGAAACTAAAGTGATTTTATAAAGTCATGCTACAGGGCCAGCAGCAAGAACTAGGAATAAAAAGCAAGCTGGGGTCCCTTCTACTGCTCTATCTACATGTACCTGTTGACATGCCCTCAGAAGGTGTTGTGACAGGGCAAGCTATGTCTGTGTTAAACTGGCAAATTTGCCTCATGTTCTACTGAACATATGTTCAAACATAACAGAAACATAAACCTGTTAAATTATGTGCCAGAGAACAAATCTGCCCGGAAAAGCTGCTTGACACTCCAGTCAGGACTACAACTGAGAACCTATTGAGGCAGCAGTCTGTAGCTATCAACTCTGAATGATTAACGCTTCTGAATCCTGTAGGGAAATGGTTTTCCATAGAGGAAATGCCAGTATGACTAGGGAGGAGGCCAGCACTTGTGAAAGCAGGGCTTGGCAGAGACTACTTCAGCATGTGTTGCTGCTTTGCTAGTGGGACAAGCAGGAGACAGAAGAGCAAGGTGGCTCCATCTGGCTTCATAAACTTCAGTCTCACCCAGAAGGAAGATTGGACTGGGAGCTTTCTGGAGCTGTGAACGTCCCAGAGGTGTGTAGCCCTTCAATAGACTAAGAGTATAATGGTTGTGGTTAAGAGCTTATTTGGCTACAACAGCACTCCTGCAATAAGCATCCTTCTCATTTAGCACGGCACTGTAAGGCAAGGAGTTCTGTATACCCACAACCTCACACCACCCTTGGGGTGTTCAGGAGCTCTGAGACTCAGGTCCAAAGTGCACAGAAAAAGCCCAGAGAAGCTCTTGTGCCCTAACCAGATATCCTGTACAGTCAGAACCAGAAAAAAAAATGTTTCTTTGCAGTCCCATGAGGTCTAGAGGGGCAGATATGCCAAGGGATCAGCTTTTAAGGGGCTGGTGCTATGTGCTCGGGGACACCATGCTAGCCTGTTACAAGTTTGTAACTGTACAATGTCACCTGAAGTCACAACTTCTTGCTCATTGCTACAACTGATTTGCTACTACACTATGTAAGTGGTGTCACTCTGCCCACCACTGTCACAACCGAGCTTGGACTGAAGATGTGTGATTTCCTCCCTTTTATTGAAGCTGGGGAGCAGCAAGGGCTGACCTTTAAGAAACTGCCTCACTGGTGACTGGTAACAGCAAGGAAAGCAAAACAAGCTCAAATTTATTTGAATCCCGTGGATGGAAAGCCGCCAGGTATGCACACACGGCTAGGGTTTGAAGAGGGAGAAGGGGGGATGTATACACAGGTGAAGATAAAAAACCTGGAATCTAAGTGATTACATAAAACGTGAAGTCAGCATTAACTGAACTCTTGATTCAGCTCCCAAAGTTTAGTGCTGTGATAGTACTCTCTGATCAAAGATAAGAGTAGTGAATGTAAAGACAGGCACAGATGGTTTGGGTTAGCGTCAGATTAAACTTTCTTCCTCCAAAATAGCTTCTCACACGTTACATTTAGAGCTGAAGTTCCATATTTTTCCTCTTGCTTTCATTTGCTGTATTTACTTAGACCTGGCTATTTCCTCTTGTTGGCAATTTCCTGAAGCAAGGCATAGTAAACCAGTGGCTACTGCTTAAGTAATCTCGAGTTTCATCTATTTCAACAACCAAAAAATGTCCAAGTAAGTTTCCTTATCTTTCAGAGCCATTATGCTTTCCTGTCTCTGTCATCTCACCATCAACCCAAAATCAGGCAAACACCACCCCTCCTTAAATATGTGAAAGGCTCTTGGCTCTTCCCTTTTTCACCTGCATAACTGCCTGTAATGTGTGAGTGTATTTACTGCATTGTGTATCTTCATGCTACTCCCCGCATAACACTCAAATCTGACTTCATGTCCATTCACTTATCCAAACCTTCAGCAGTTTCTCCCCTGAACAGCCACAACTTCCTCCTCTCTCGCCTGGGTGACATCCATGTAAAACAGAATTGGAAACAAAACCTTCTTTGCCTGTTACCCTGAATACAATCACTCTTTTCAGATTCCTTCACCGACTCCCCTTTTTTCACGACATCAGGTTCAACCTTTCAGTCTTCATCTTCAAAGTGATTCACAGCTCACCCAGTTACCTACACTAGGTTGCTATCTTGTTGTAATCCCTTCCACCCTCAGTCATGGATCTTAAACTGCTGCATTTTCACGTCTAGAAAGTGTGTGTGTGCCTCCCCTCCCAATCCTAGACACCCACAGCTCACTCTGCTAGTCCTGGTCACATATTCCTGAACAGATGTTCCCACAGTTTTAAGCTGAGAGGATGAAAATATGCTTCAAGATCCCTTCTTATTTATTACATTTAAATGATTTTTGCACTGCCTACATTAACACAAATCATACTTTCTTCTTAAAGATGCTGATGAGAAGCTTACTCTTTTGCTGACAAAGCCTTAGGATGTTAGAGTCTGATGTGGTTCCCAGGGCCAGCCTGCCCATGCAGGTGACTGCTGTGTACCTTGCTGCTGTTCAGCTCTGACAACTGGTAACACTAAGAACATGACAGAACTTGCCACTAAGAACTCCCCTTTAAGAAAGAACTTTCCTTTAAAGAGCATCTTCTACACAGCGGTTCTGGTCCATTTTTGTGACAGCAGCTACTTAAGGCCAATGGTTGATGAACCTCAGTGTACTGTGATCTGCTTCTTCCTGCTGCTTTTGTTACCTGAGCCTCAGTATAACTCCTGAAATAAACTGATTTTAGGAGTTCCTGCTCTGTATGAGCTTCATGTCACCTTACTTAAGATCAGATTCAGCTTTCTACTGTGTTAAGATGCGCCAGTTAATCACCATTTCTCCACTGCTTGCCTTTCCCCATCAACAGCCTTCCTCCTTCACTCCTTAATCAATCCCTCGTGTACTTTGTTCTGTTCAGAGTCAACCTTCCACTTGCTGTCAAGTCAAAGAACAGACACAGGCTTTGTCACACCAGGCAAAAAGGTATTATGATATAAAACTACTTAGGCTTTTTAGAATGTTCAAAACTGCCCAAGCACGAACTGGTTCACGTGACACAGGGCAGGATATGATTTATAAATGGAGTAAGAGGCAACAAGGTAACAGTTGTGCAAGGTCTCACAGACAGATCATGGCAGGGTCAGAAGTCTCCTGACTTCTAATGTCAGACTTTTAACTCTTTGTTAAGAACATGCTGCATTTCATTTTATGTGTTTCATTTCATGAGTTTTGTTTTACACCACGAATTACTAACTGACCTATGTTTGAACCCACTGTATCTTCCCTCGGCATGCGAAAAGCATACATCAGAGAGCTGGAGCAGCTCTGCTCTGGAGCCAGGTTGAGAGAGCTGGGCCGGTTCAGCCTGGAGAAGAGAAGGCTCCTTAAGGGGAGACCTTAGAGCAGGTCCAGTGCCTAAAGGGGCTACAAGAAACCTGGAGAGGGACCTTTTACTAGGGCCTGTAGGGACAGGACAAGGGGGAATGGCTTCAACCTGACAGAGGAGAGACTGAGATTAGACATTAGAAGAAGTTCTTCCCTGTGAGGGTGCTGAGGCGCTGGCACAGGGTGCCCAGAGAAGCTGTGGCTGTCCCATCCCTGGCAGTGTTCAAGGCCAGGCCAGACAGGGCTGGAGCAACCTGCTGTAGTGGAAGGTGTCCCTGCCTGTGGCAGGGGGTTGGAACTGGATGAGCTTTATGGTCCCTTCCAACCCAAACCAGTCCGGGATTCTATGGTTCTGTGTTGTAGAAGCATACACTGTACATTGCTTGGGTAAAGGAGAAGTTAATTCTTTGCTTCCAGGCAGACCTGCAATGACCCTAAGGCCCAAGCTGGCATGGGCATGCCACGGTGTTTGTTCCACCAGAGCTGAAGTGCACGTCCACACTGCACAAAGAACTGCTACACTCAGACCTTCAAGCAACCCCCAGATGAGCACAGCACAACACACAGCCATGCAGAGACATTAGCAGGGTCCCTACATAAGGGACATGCACCTTAGTATGGAGCTTTGTACCCCAAAGCCAGTACTTCTACACTTAGATCTGGCAAATCCATTCAGGTGGGGATCCCTCCAACATTCAAATGACTTTTGGAGCCTGGGGCACATTACTGTATCAATTTACATTCCAAATCCAGAATCTGGCCTTTTACAAACAGAGCAGTATTGCACCAGCTCATGAAATGTCGATTCCTCATGAATTTTATCATTTTCTCTTTTTAATACTTCCTACTAATTTATAGGTATGAGCATATAAGCCTGTGTTAAAATAAACCCACTTGGAAAAAATCATTTCCTAGACTTAGATACGGCTGGAATCTTCCAAAGTCTACATACGTGCACATATATGTGTATATACTGAAAAAAAATCAGACTATGTCTACTCACTGCCTCTCCCCATACCTGAGTCACAGACACACATACACCCTCTTCACACAGTACATCTGATTAACTATCTTGTTAGCCAATATACTTTGCTGGGTTGGTAGCAGGATTTTCAGAGCATTAATTACTGTTTCTGAG
Organism: Pezoporus wallicus; assembly: GCF_028554395.1. Taxonomy (NCBI): domain Eukaryota; kingdom Metazoa; phylum Chordata; class Aves; order Psittaciformes; family Psittacidae; genus Pezoporus; species Pezoporus wallicus. Next base: position 9,967,250 of record NW_026642649.1, on the reverse strand, counting down.
GGACTGCTGGACCTAGATGTATCCTACATGATTCTGCTTCGTTACATTTTTCCCAAAAGGGCTCTGAAAACTTATCCAAGTAACTCTGGAGAAGAGACTGAAAATGTCATTCTGCTGACTGGAGGAATAAATACTGGAAGTCACACCATGTATTTACAGTTAGGCAGAAAAATGAACTCTTGGGGAAACACCAGTAGCAGCACGCTCCCTCACACACTGGCCTGTGCTTTCCATATTATTACTGGTTTCAGTAGTCATTTAAAGGAATCTACAGTACCCCTCAGTTACAGCTGCAAATAGAAATACTAACAACTAGAGTAATAACAGACTACTGCTACAAGGCAGACATCAGGCCAATTCCATCCTTACCTGCAAGGGCTCCCAACCTGCTTTTTTCCTCTCCCTGTAGCTCAAAGAAAAGAGGGAACCCTGCCCAATTTCATCATGGAGGTGCTATCCTCCACTGACTTCTCTTGCTCGTGGGTTGAACGCCAATAAGAGCAGAAAGCTACCCCCAGTGAAAACCAGAAAGTCAGGAATATAAGAGAGAGATAAGCACAGTGACTTGACACATATCCTGAGGCAGTGAATTTGAATCCATTCCTTGATCTGAAGTGCCAGGCAACTTTCAGTGTTTTGATATGCATATGCTGCAGTAGCTTTCATTGAAACAAAGATGAGAAAGAGAACAAAGGAACAGAAGAAGAAAAGAGTATGCATCTCATCCCAGTTGTGGCATATGCAGCTGGAAGATTTAACCTGGGTCCACAAGGCTTCATGCTAAAAATGCAATGACAGCCCTGCTTCAGACTGTCTGCAGCACTGATTTTCTCTTATGGACAACTCTGCCTCTCCACCATGATGTTTCAGGACACTTTTTGTATGCATTAGAAGAGTAGGCATGTCTCAACAGAGGGGTCACCTGGGACAGAAGGGACCACTGATGAATTTAGGAAGAGCACTTTAAACCTGACTGGTTTGGCATATGTAAATCTCCCTGCCCACTACTGCTGCAAATCCCCAGCTCTGGCTCCTCTGCACCTCCCTACCCCTTCCCCACTCAAGTGTTTGTGGCACCAAACTCACTAGTAAACACAGTTGGGACAGCTCTGCTGAAGCCATGGAAAGAACTGGGAATTTGGCTTGTTCCAGCTACAGCATCCCTGACCAAGTGCTGATTAATGTCTTCTACCCCCACCCAGTACCTGAGGCTAACAAACAACTGAGTCCTAATTCCCCCAACACAGCTCATTCCTGCTAGAGGACATATTTCCATGTCTCCTCCCAGACTTAAGTTTTCTGCACTGAACCCTGCCTGGCTTTTAATCACTTTCCTAGCTCTTACCTTCAAACCTGTCATTCTAGTTGCTCATGCTCTACTATTTTTTCTGCTATATGTCCTTTTAAAAGAACTGTGCTACTCCAAAATGATTAAATCTTTTTTGCAGCCATGGACTATGGAAGACTGCAGCACAAGTGATACTGCCATTTATACAACTCAATGTATGGAATTATGGTGCATTGGGAAATTCTGATTAGTTTAATCCAGTCTTGTGTGGATGACTCAAATCTACCACACTACTTTATGTAAAGATACTCACTTTTTTCCATTCCAGATGCATAATCTACTAATTTTCTACATGAGATGTGTCCTGAAATCACAAGTAATCATGTAACTGCCCCACAGGAACTAAGCAGTCTGCTTTTACACACACCATAACCTACACAGGTGCCCCCAGCACCTACATAGCAAAACCACTCATGTGCTAGTTCCTTGCAGAAGCAGGAGATCTGTGAGGTGAAAGACCTTGGACAACACAGGAAACAGTGTCCCATAGTAATAAGGATATCCAAAACATCCCAGCACCTCCTCTCCACGTGGCTTGCCCAAACTGACCATCTCTGCCCAGTGGGGAAAGTTGTGCAACAAAGAACCTGAGAGGTTTCCCAATATCACCAGCACTAACTTGCCCTTTCCTACCACGGTCTTTGCCCATTCCTCAGAGGAATGTGAAAAAGCTTCACAAGTTACGCTATAAGGAGAGAAATGCATCTTTTTGCCTTTTGGTAAAACCAACTAAGGCAACTCTTACAATATGGTGTGACAACTCAACAAGCAGGAAGTGCTCAGGTTTCCTTTCAGAACCCTTTGAGGTGTAGCAGCACATTAAAAAAACATCCAGAATCACTCCACCTCTGTTAAACAATTCCTATCACAGCTTTACTAAGACTGGCAGAAAGACAGTTTTTACTTCCTTGCCCCAGTACCTGCACCAAGAGGCTGTTTGAGGACTTCACTCTTCCAGTGCTTAGGAATCTCCTCAGTTCCAAACTGAAACAGCAACTGCTGAGACCTGTTTGAACTTGTACCACTTAGTTTAATAATTTCGTTTATTATAGCTTGTTTTGCTTAAATCTCTTCATATTTGCACCATTTCCTGAGAGCACTACATCCATCATATCTTCCCAAGCAAGCTGTGCTTCAGCCAGTACCAAGGGCTGCTCAGTGCTGCTCTCATGACCACCATCAGCAAATCAGAGCATTTTTTCAGGTATTGAGGGCTTAGAATGTGGTTTTTGACCTCTTCTCTGTATTTCACAGAGACATCCATGGGTACAGATTCCTCACTGTCTGCCTGGTAATATTTTGGCCTTTGATGCCAGAAGCACGCAGCAACACTAGCAGGTAACACCAGCCCTTCACACGAATGGATGTCATTTGTATTTGTACAACAGAAGTTACAAGTCATTCTCCCTCTTGTGGATCACTGATTTCACAGCTCACAAAGCTACTACACATGGAGAACACCCTGAGAAAACAATCTGGGAGGTGTTTCATGGGGATGTGGTGATGACCCATTTGATGTTCCCAGCTCATTCCCATGAAGCCCAGGGACCAGGTGGGCAAAAACATTTCCACAATGCTGTACTCTAAAATCAAAACCAATAACCAACCCCCTTTTTGGAGTATGCTACAGAGTGCACCCTCACCACTGCCTGAGAGCAGTCAGATACAAAACTAGCATGGGAAGAAGGTATTTTACCACTGCCTATCTGACTGCCCTTTGTGTTGCCTCCACCTCCAAAGCATGCAATGGTAGCCATGCACAAAGCCAAGCTCTGCTACCAGGTTGACCACAGATGCATGAAGAAATTGAAGAAACCCAAACACATTCTGTTCTCACCAAACAACCTCAACGAACTTTCCCCAAGAACCACTTCTTTTTCAGTCGCAGTGTTTCAAACCAGCTGCCATTCCGGAAATTAAAATCAATACCTATGAAGTGATTTCTGAAAGTGCAGCTTTCCTGCAAAAGGGGAGTTGAAGTATATCCAGGAGTTCTGAAAAATCAGGCTATTTAATTGAGGGTCTGTCTGACAGGGACAGGAACTCAACTTCACACACCTGTAATGAAAGCCTTGGGCTTCAATTAATGGCAGGCAAAGGATGCATCATTAATATGACAAGACACTAGGAAATGCGTATGTTAAAGTTCCTACTGCAGTTTTGTCACAACATGCAGGTCTTTGTTGGCTTTCCCCATAGAGGTGAATTTCCTGTTTTTCCTGGTTAGATGCATATACCAGAAATTACTCATTATACATCAGGAAATTCATTTCAACTGAGTTAACCATGTTGCTGGAAAAATCTGGATGGAGCAAATTATTTGGTGTCACTTATTTAATAAGGTATTACCTCCCTTCTCTATTTATAGAATCCCAGCCTGGTTTGGGTTGGAAGGGACCTTAAAACTCATCCAGTTCCAACCCCTGCCACAGGCAGGGACACCTTCCACTAGAGCAGGTTGCTCCAAGACCCATCCAACCTGGCCTTGAACACTGCCAGGGATGGGGCAGCCACAGCTTCTCTGGGCACCCTGTGCCAGTGCCTCACCACCCTCACAGGGAAGAACTTCTTCCTAATGTCTAATCTAAATCTCCCCTCTGGCAGGTCAAAGCCATAAGTTGTTCATGGACAGACTTGTATTTTTAACAGGGATTTTTCTCTTTATTCAAAAGCAGCAAGTGAACGATGTAAGTGATCACATTCATTGAGAAGGTGACATCATTCAGAAGACACTCTTCACACCAATTTCAGATACTTCCTACTCTCTACCCAGTCCTCGTGCAGAGGTCCAACACAGGGCCCTTGCATCATTTAAATCCTGCTTATACCTTCAAAATACAACATTTAAATGCACAGTAGTCAATTTTATCACTGTGAAATTGAACACAGAATTCATAAGCTCCCGAATACATTCTTTTTAGAGCCAGTGTAAGCCTCAGCAATGGTTACCAAGCATGTCAAATATGACTGTTCAGTCTGTAAGTCACATGTATTTTTGCAAACAGGCAGAAAAAGCCAGTAATTTCCTCCAAGTGAAACTTCCTAGGCAGCAGATCTTAAACCAAACCCCAAGATACGCTGTTTAATTCACAACCCTGTGTTGCTAGTAAGAACCTCCTGTTTGGATTTCCTTATCTCTGAATTACTTGGGCCATCTCATCTTTGAGCTAAGCATATCCCCCAAAGGTAGTGCATTAAAGCTCCCAACACCCTTGTGGAAGCTGAGCTGTTGCACACTGCTGTGGAGCTGAGGTATGGAAGGGGTTCATTAGGCACAGTAAAACTAACTGAAGGTGAGGTGCACAGAAGGTGATTTAAAAAACCAGAAGGAAGGGGCTTTTAATAAAGACCAATTGTGCAACCAGTGAGCAATAAACTCAGGCAAAATTTGGTTTATGGGAGATATATTACTAAATATCCCACAATTTCCGCATATGGGAATATATGTGGAGACGGAAACAAAAAAAGCCCAAAGCCAGCTTGCAGAAATGCTCATGGCGTCACTGATACTCTGCTATACGAACTGTTTATTGGAACTGTATCCCATGAAAATACTGAGGAAAATAAAGAATGGAAAATAACTTTGGAATTGAATAGAGACCCTGTCACAGTTAAATTTGATACTTGGAGCCCAAGTTAACATTCTGCAGGACAAAAAAAAAAAAAAAAAGAAAGAAGTATACAAGAAAATCAGGAATAAATCCAACATGGAAAAAGTAAAAGTTAAATGAGCATCATACGGGGGAGAGACGTATCAATATTTAGGCAAATGCATAATAAGCCTATGAAGTCAATTACTTTTATAACAGCGGGACGGAAAACACAAGACAGTTTTAGGGCTGAACATTTGTAAAGAATTAAGACTGGTTAGAACACACAATGGGTGCTGCGTATGATCTAAACAGACAATAAGAAACCAGAAGAATTCAAAGATATTTTTGATTCAGCAAGATACAATAAGAAGAAATAGTTTGGGTTTTTTTTCAACCTGAGGTAACTCTTTCCTCCCCAGTCACTGCCACACCCCAATAGGTTCCATTCAGCCTCAGCAGGTACTAACATTGACAAAAATGGAGGAGGAAGCGTAACTATCTCCCCAGGAAAGCAGCCAAACAAAGCAAACACTATTCCTGTCACCAGTCCTACATTTTCCGGATTTTTCTTCCAAACTAACTTCATTTCACTTTCTGGCTGTGCCTACCTTTGAGCTACCCACACCACGTGTTTGTAAAATGCCTCCTAACAGTTCTCACTGGTGATAAGTTACTCTCTACCCGCTCTTATTTCTGCTGTCTGAGGCCCTAAGTGCAGACAGGTCCCCAGCAGCAGCAAAACACAATGCACTGAATCAGTCAAACCACTCTGGAGTCAGGCTGCACCCAGCCCATGCTCTGTTGGACCAGGGCTATGTTGGGCCTTATTTCTATCCCACCCAAAGGCTTCCTGCGGTGCCTGGACTTGGAGAGCTGCTTGGATTTCAGATACTTACCATGACTATAGCACACTCCATTGGAAGGATCATGGAGTGCTTCGTAATTATTTAGCAGAGCTGCTTCACGGCCTATGAAACTCATCAGGATCTTTGTATTAACTTCATGAAAGCCTAGCTTAGGCTGTATTTATTTATCCTCATGGTTTAGGTGTAGCAGTTTCCACATTTTATGCATACAAAAAAAAACAGAGGCATACACAGGTCAGGGTCAGATCCAAGGATGAAACTAAGCACCTACACCAGGTTTACATACAGAGAGACAGTAGGTTGAGTCTCCAAGGCCATGTCTTGACCACAGATTTCCCAAGTCTGTAGATGGTGTTATTTTGCCAGCAGAATCTTCTTAGGTGCCTGACACCTTTGCACACACGGGGGGGCTAGTTCCAGAGTGGTGGGGCTGGCGTACCCTTCCCCCAGGCATCACTCTGCTGATTTCCCATATAAAGCTTCATCCCACAGGTGTAATCAGAGAAACTTCTAACAGTTAAACCAAAGCCAAAGGGTTTGGTTTTTAGACCTTTCTTATAACAGTCTATCCGAATGGGGAAGTAAGATTAGAGTGCAAGACCCAAACCCAATCCCTGCCTCAGTAATTTCACTATGATCATTGCCCATGTCCCACCCAATGAGCTACAGAATCACAGTCACTCTTCCTCCTTATTTTCCCTTTCTCCCTCTCCTTCCCTGTGGATCTGACCCATGTCATGCCTACCTGGATATCTGCCAGGAGGGCTGGAGAGTGCCCTTCCTGGAACAGCTAACAGCCAGGCACCCAGACATTCCTGGAAAGTGGGAAATGTTCATGGTGGGAGGCTTTTGGTGGTCTACATGAAGGGGTGAGAGTATGGGACCAGCTGAAGTTCTTGCTCCTTTTAAAACAAACACTTTTATATATATATATATATATATATATATATATATATATATATTTGCCTCCATTTGGGGAATGAACAATACAGACACTGAACTCCAGAAACAGCTGCAGAGCTGTCAATCCCAATCTAACATAAAACCTTCCATGTCAACCTATGCCTGATGCACAGAAAGGCAGAGAATTTAAGACACCTCATTTCCCTTGGGCACCTATTGCCCAGGCTGCTGGTATCAGAATTAGATCCCATGACTCCAGACTCTCCCAGACTCCAAAAAGTTCAGAAACAAGGTGTCAAGCAAAGAAAGACACTGATTTAAATCCTAAAAAAAACAACAGCAGCTTTGTGACAGAATCGCTGAGCCCGGAGCACCATCTCTGTTCTCCCCAGCTCCTAGCCCTACATCCTAACCAGTGGACAGTCAGTCCTCTAAAAACAGTTAGTGTATATTCGTTACTAATTTGTTACCAATAGCATTACAAAGGAAATACAGGACTCATTCATAAGGTTTCATTTTATCACCACCTAAATTCCTGTTTGATGTAATACACTGCAAACACCTCCCGGCAAGATGAAACTTCTGCCTCCGAAGTGACACCCAACGTAAGGAAACCACTTTGGAGAAATTAAGATCTTGTTCAACAGTGATGTGACTTCCTTGTTATTTGAGATGCAGCTCATCTTTAGGAAAGTATACACATTTCTTAGCTTTTGACAGCTGAATTCCTTAAGTCAGTAAGAAATGAGGCTCACTCAGGCACAGAGTAATTGCATCAGGAGCTAGAACAGATAACCTAGGCCACCCCGTGTTTCATTTTATTTAGTGCATTTGGCACAAAGGACAGACAAGCTTTAAAATGCTTGAAAACAAAAAGGAGGACACCCCCCTAAAAAAGACCCAACCCCAAAAAGCACCACAAAATAAAGCTGAAATAGCATAGCTTTGTTTTTTGAGAGAGGAAAGACCAAATTCCTTGAGTACAAAGGCCTGCTTTGAGTGATTATGACTTACATGCTGCTTTTGCAAGGTCATGCATCCCCATGCTTATCTTTTCTACCCTCAAATATAAGTAGTTCCACACCTCCAAAATGAACTTTCCTCCTCAGTTCTGTTCAGGAGTTATCATGATGCTCACAATTTAAGTTGTTACTCATAGCCTTGTTACAACTGTGGGATCACCTGGTTAGCTCAACAGAACCAGTACTACAGGGCCACTTAAACTAGGGGATCCTAACACATCCTATGTACCAAGAGTAACTCCAGCAACTCCAGTGAAGAAGCATTTCTGTAAAAGCCAAATATGTAACAGAAGAATTCTACATAAAAGCTTTTGTACAAAGATGCCTGAAAAATGTACTTTTGGGAATTACACTTGGAGCGATGCTCATATTCATACACTCACAGAATAAGTAGAACAGAGGGGGAATCCTCACCCTCAACCCGCTGGTCACCTCCTTTTGATGCAGCCCAGCACACGGCTGGTTTCTGGACTGGTGTGCGAGCACACACTGACAGATTAATGGTGAGCTTCTCATTGACCAACACCCCCAAGTCCTTCTCCTCAGGGCTGCTCTCAGTCCAGTTCCAGCCAGCCTGTATTTGTGTTTGGGACTGCCCTGACCCAGGTGCAGGACCTTGCCCTTGGCCTTGTTGAACTCACAGCATGTACGTGAATAACACCACAGAGTTTACAGTGACCAGCAGCAAATACCAGAGTATTTATTTGGTCTCTTTTCAACCTACTCATCAAGGAAACCAGAGGGAAGTTCTCCGTTACAAGTTCTGTTGCAGACAGTGACTGTTCTGGTCAATTAAACAAAGTCACTGTACAGTTTCTGAAAAGGGCAAATAAGGCAGCACAGGAATGGCAGTGAGGGGGGTGAGCCAGAGGAGGGACTATTTTACACCACTTAACTCATCAGAGAAGTGTAAATTCAGAATGTAGGGCCGATCTTTGTTGTCATCTCTTGTACATAGACTAGAAACATAGAAAAGAATCACTACAGACTTTGCAAATTTTTTTTTCCACCATCTCTGGAATGAAACTTTTTTCCCTGGAATACTGTCATGCTTTTCCTGCCCCTGCTCTATTCCCAGGACAAATGACTGCATCAAAAAAGAAGAGAAAGGGAAAGTTTTAAAATTCCTTGATACACAGAAATAAAAAAACTGGGAGAGAAATCACTGAAACAATTATGGGAGCATCTTTAATTGTTGCTATTTTAGAAAGGCTACTACTGACAAAGAAGTCAAGCATTTCATTAGCCTTCCTTAGGCTGGGGCCTCAATCCCTGAATAACAGCCCACTATAGGTTTCCGTTCCTGTATGCAGGCAAACTGGGGTTGCCTGGTATTAGTCCAGGGAGATATAGGAGTCAGGATTCTTGGCACATATCCCCTGACTACCCACTTATTTGCATTGGACAGATCTCAATCTTTCTGTACCATCATCTAGTCCCAATAAGGAAGTGGCAGCTTAATTAGGCACTGAAAAGTTATTTTAGTATCCCAAGTGGATGCTGTCATAGAAGGAAAACGTAACTTTGCATTGATAGAAGGCAAGATAACTCATGCCAGCCTCTTTCACTCCTCTCCAAGAGGCAGCTGTAGTCCCGCTAACTGGCTGTCAGAGTGGAGGGCTTTGATTTTGGAGAGGGCACCAGCAGGACAGCTGCAGTCTGCACAGAAATCCAAAGGATGGTAACTTGGACCTAGTCGGTGGTCATGTTTTCTTTGATTCTGGGAGATTTCATCTGCAGCCATCTTACACAGCCCCATGCAAAGACAAAGGCTTTTCATCATCTGAACGTTGGTCCCTCCAGGAAGAAATTAAATTACCTGACACAAAAAGGGACAGGTTGGAACTGAGGACGTTTCTGTACTTCTCAGGACTGTTGAATATTTGAATTGAAGAGCATGAACAGCAGTTAACTTGGTGGCTGGGTTTCTTGCATACTTACCTGGCCACATGCAGACTGGCTCCTGTGCAGCACCCCTCCACTGGTACCCAGCTGGCACTGGAGGCAGGACCAGCACCCAGTGGGAGCTGTAGCTGGGCTTCCCTTGCCCTCAGCACCCTCTGCAGTGCTAACAAGGGAAACCTCCTGTGAGCACTGTGAACTGTGCTCACCAGCAAACCAGAGGTGCAGGCTGCGCTCCCAACTTTCAGCTTATGTTGAGGGAGAGCAGGGTGAAGCCCCAATCTGCCTTCTCCCTCTTTGGGACTGGGAAAAGAATAAGAAAAGGGTCCAATGTCTTTCTCCCCCTATTCTCCAAGCATGAGAAGGTCCAGTGTCACCTGAGGAGTCTCCAGCCATTTCCCCTTCTTCCCAGAAAAGGGAGAAGGCGGCGCAGAGTGGCATGAAAGAGTAGCTGTGGCTGGCAGAGAGGAGGTAGCAAGGGTAAGCCCTGTTCCTGTGGACTCCCCAGGCTCTCAGTGTAGGACAACTCAGAGAGCTCTCTGGGCCTAACCTATCTTTGGCCTGCAAACAACAAAAATAATTGCACAGATGACAGCATCCACTTCTCCCAGACTTTGAATCAAAACAAACCAAACCCCAGAGTTTCTGTTCAGCCACCTTTGCATCCTCTGTTCTTCCAGTGCCAAACTCTTAGCCAGACATACTTCCATTCTCTGCTGCAGAATGAACCATTCAAGCTAATCTGCTTTTCTGTTTCTTTTCTTCCCCAAAACAGGGAAACAGAGAAGAGCAGGGGGAATTCAATGAGTTTTTCTGCTGGTCATATTGTTAATTCTGCTAAGTCACAGCTCTGTTTTCTTGCTGAGGATGTTTGCAATTACATGCATAAAGGCAACAGACTCCCAGACCAAAGCCCAGGTTCTTGGCTTTTACCACTTGCCACCAAAACACGGAGGGCACTTCCAGAACTGGCACATTCACACCCCATCAAACCTCCAGTTCTAAAACAAAAGCTGAATTAAACTGAGCTATTTTCAAAAAGGTTAGCTATGTTTTTCACACTTTCCCTTCCCTGGTGGTACCTTATATCTCTGCAACATCAAACCAACCCCTGTATAAAACAATAAAGGCAACTGAAGAAGTTGCCCAAAGAAGCTGTGGCTGTCCCATCCCTGGCAGTGTTCAAGGCCAGGTTGGACAGAGCCTTGGGCAACATGGTCAAGTGCGAGGTGCCCCTGCCCATGGCAGGGGTTGGAACTAGATGATCTTAAGGTACTTTCCAACCCAAACTTGTCTATGATTCTATGAAGAAAAAACACTGACTGGTTTGATAAACTAAGGAACAGCTGATGAAATCACTCCTGAACAGGAAAAATACATGGACGTTTTTCAATAGTTCTCATGTCCTCAACGCAAAAAGGACATGGAACTGTTGGAACAAGCCCAGAGGAGGGCCACGAGGATGATCAGGGGACTGGAGCACCTCCTGTGTGAAGACAGGCTGGGGAAGTTGGGGCTGTTCAGCCTGGAGAAGAGAAGGCTGTGCAGAGACTTCAGAGCAGCCTTCCAGTATCTGAAGGGGGCCTATAAGGATGCTGGGGAGGGACTCTTCATTAGGGACTAGTAGTGATAGGACAAGGGGTAACAGGTTAAAAAACAGGGGAAGTTTAGATTGGATATAAGGAAGAAATTCTTTACTGTGAGGGTGGTGAGGCACTGGAATGGGTTGCCCAAGGAAGTTGTGAATGCTCCATCCCTGGCAGTGTTCAAGGCCAGGCTGGACAGAGCCTTGGGTGACATGGTTTAGTGTGAGGTGTCCCTGCCCATGGCAGGGGGGTTGGAACTAGGTGATCTTAAGGTCCTTTCCAACACTAACTATTCTATAATTCTATAATATGCTTCAGCTACCCAATAGTAGTGATCGCCAAAGACTGCCCCCACTCACTCAGCTCTTCCACCCTACAGCTTAGAAATCCAGTGACCTGACGAAAATGAACTTCTCTTCTAGTACCAGATCAAGCACAGAAAAGTGCTGTCTCATGTGCTTCCTTCCAAGCCATTTGACTCTCCTCTACCCTATCTCCAAGCTGTAAATCTGGGTATCTTCCCAGTTCAGCTTCCTAATTCCTCTTACTTGCACTGAACTCTTGACATTTGTCCATGTTAGAAGTATCTGCATGTTTAATTTGTATGCACCCTAACTTATCTAGAAGAATTACAAAGAGCTTAAGGATGTTCACTGTGAACTGAAGAGATGGAAATACTAAGCAAGTTATCTTATCCAAGTTTCAGTATGAAACAAAGTCTAGGAAATAGGTTCTTTCCCTCTCTGTCCTTCAGTTTTTATTACCTTTATTCTTGGGGTAGTGTTTCGCTCTTTTCTTAGGAGTTTTGTGGTCCAAATCAGACTCACAGTTTCAGTGTAAAGAACAGAAAATAAACCTCCAAACTCACAACTCTAAAAGCCACTTTTCTTTCCTTTAGGATGACAAACCCCACTGTCTTCTATAAGCCACTTCAAATCTCTCCCCCTTATTTGCAAATTTCTCTTCTTTTGCCTATCATCCATATGTTTCTCTTCTCCACTGTTACTCAGTGCAGCAGAGAAAAAAATACCAAGATGCTATTAATTTACACTGATTAAGTTGTCCATATATCTATAAAATGAGCAAACCTCCACTTCAGCCTACCTGTGTTCCTAGTCACTCAGAAGAGTCAGACAATGCAAATTATCTGCTTTGCTCTGTCTGCTTTCTCTGGTCCCTGAGGAAGCTGAGTATTAGCCCCAGTGGAGATGGTCAAAGGGCAAATGATAGAATTGGTCATTTCCTGTTTCTAATTTTACACTGTGGGCACTTTCCCCTTAGAATTCTGAAAAGATCTTGAATAAACTTTTAGACCATGTTAAATATGAAAATGTAACGCTAGATTTGGAGGACAGAAATTTGGAGAGGAACTTTTTAAAAAGGCATATCATGACAGGACAAAGGGGAGATTTAGATTAGACATTAGGAAGAAATTCTTCCCTGTGAGGGTGCTGAGGCGCTGGCACAGGGTGCCCAGAGAAGCTGTGGCTGCCCCATCCCTGGCAGTGTTCAAGGCCAGGTTGTACGAGGCTTGCAGCAAGCTGCTCTAGTGGAAGGTGTCCCTGCCCATGGCAGTGTGCTGGAAGTGGATGACCTTTAAGGCCCCTTCTAACGCAAACCAACCTGTGATTCTATGAATGTTTAAGTGTTAGGTGTGGGGGTTTTTCCAAAATGATATTGAAGATCCCCCTATGGTTTCTGAGCTTATGGAAAATCCCTAGACCCTACCCAGCTTCACAGAAAGCAGAGAGGTACAGCATGGTGGTTGCCCTATTAATTATTCTTACAAGTCCACTAGAGCAGAAACTCATAAAGGGACCTATTTTTATGCACTGTGCTATGTCTCACCCTAGAAGCTATGCAGCTCCAGAATGAGTTCTGTTGTGACTGTCGAACACTCAAGTTGGATATTTCAGCACGGGAGCTTGCACACAAAAGCCTGGAATTGTAACAAATCTGTTCCACTAGACCTCTTCTGGTTTGCTGCATCAGGCTGCCAAGTATGAGGACCAGAACTCCAGTGAGAGGGAAGAGAAGGGACACCATATGTCATCACTCAAAGCATCATGCTATTCTTACTGTGCAGCCACTTGGGAGCTCATACTTTTAAAGCAGCAATCTCAGAAAGAATGGCAAGCACACTGGTGGAGAGAAGCCCAGTGGCAGCTGATCAAACTGGGTAATAAAGCATCGACAAAAGTGTAGTTCTGGATTTGTGGATGTAGTAACTGGGTCCATGCTCAGTCCCACTTGAAACAGGGCTAAATACGGGAAGCAGAATGGACCAGAAAGCCCACTGATGTGTTACCACTTTTGTGGTAACAGAGAAGTGTTTTCTTTTAAAACAAAAATCCTGCAAAATGCTCTTTCCATGAGAAAGTGTTGATTTTCGCATAAGTTTTTGATTTTCCATCACAAGTAGTAAAATTTTTAGCTCCAGGATGTGCTAAAACAAAACAAAAGAAAGAAGTGGTTGGAACAAAAGTCATAGTGTCTCTTTTCAGCCTCATTTTCCAGTCATCTTCTTAGTCCTATTGTCTCATGGGAGCAGTAATTCAAGAGCTGCAAGCCCCCCTTCTCCTTCCTCTTTGGCTCTTGGGCTGGAGCACATTTTCCACAGTGCACCACAGTATTCTTTTTATTTGGACTCCTGCAGTTCACGATGGGAAGAGTCATCTGAATGGGGAGCGCCAGCCCTGGAGGAGAGCAGATCACGAGAACCGCAGCTTCCATGAGTCACCGTGGTGGATGCACAGGGACATGGAGGATCAGGCCAGCCACTTGCAACATTCCCCTTTAAAAATGGCTTTTTGTCCCTGATCCGAAAGAGAACTCTGGATACAAATTCATATTCCTAACCATCTAATCATATTAAAAAGCAGGCTTACTGCCTGGCCTGTTTCCTGGCCTCTTTGAAAGCTCTGAATCTTCAGCCTGACTCCATCAGCCCTGTACCATATGTATCTATGACAAAATTACTGCTTGCTTTGTTTTATGATATACTAGCAGCACAGCATCTGGCAATGTGGTTTGAGTTTTGTTTTCTTTTATTTTGACTGGAAAGAAACCTCCCAACTACTCTAGTCAAATCCAAAAAGACATTAAATCAGCACTTTTTTAACTTAGGCACAGAGGAGGAGGGAGGATTTCCTGACTCATGAAGCGAGGACACAGAGCATCTGTATGCCTGCATGCAGGTGGCTGTCACACAGTGACTCCGTGGTATGAAGGGATCATAGAATCAACCAGGTTGGAAAAGACTTTTAAGATCATCAAGTCCAACCGTTCCCCAGCACTGACAAGGCCACCGCTAACCCATGTCACTGTGTGTGAACACTTCCAAGGACAGTGACTCCACCACTGATCTGGGCAGCCTATTCCAATGCCTGCACACTCTCTGGGGAAGACATTTTTCCTAATCTCCATATAAACCTCCCCTGGTGAAGCTTGAGCCCATTTCCTCTTGTCCTGTCACTTGTTACTTGGGAGCAGAGACCAGCCCCTCACTCCATCCTTCTCTCAGGAACAGGTCTGGGGCAAAGCCACCCAAGATGAGACCCATCCCCATTTTGGGGCAGTTTGGCAGGAGAAAGGGCTCCAGGCCTTCTCTCATGCACAAGTCTTTTTTTCCCATACATAAGAAAGCTTTGCCATGTGTGCAGGATATGTCCCCTCCTCCTTTTTATCATTCCATAGCGTGAATGCCCTGTCAATGAAATACACATTTCAACAGTACGTCTCTCATAGCCCTCCTTATCTTTAATTTCCTTCCACTGTAGTCTATTTCATGGTGCCTTTCCTTTGCTGGCATGTTTTTTTCCCTTCCCATTTCAGCTGCAATGGCCAGATCAGGATCAGAACTTCTCACAGATTTAAGGGAGAGTCTGGAGGCAAAAAATGTCAAGCAGGTCAAAGCAGAGATGCAGGTCAGGGCAATAAATGTGTCTGTCCTTCATGTTTAGTTTAGCCAGACCCCTTTGCAGCCTTGTGCTCTGTAACAAAGTCACTTTCTTTTCTTAATTATCCAGTTTAATTCTGCCCCACTAGTGAAAGGCTTAATCCAACACCAAACAGATTGGAGTCTTCACATTAGGAATAAACAGCAGGACCAGCAGCAATCATCCACTTCATCATCAATTTTCTTAGAAAGTGCCTGTTGGGGAGGAAGGAAAAGCCTCATCCCTGCCTAAAAAACCTCTTGCAGGCCAGGGTAGAAGCTGTCCCCTGTTTGGGTGCTGCCTTCTTCCCTGGGTGGCCACTAGCTGTACAGAGTCACACAGTGAACCTTCTGTCTCTTGATGGTTCCCATTATGCCCTCCACCTGAGGTGTAGTGGTGAGGAGGATGAAGGAGCAGAAGGAAGAGGAAGGGCAGGACTGCCCAGGCCAGAGCAAGCCTGGGCTGTGTTACAGGGATGGTGGTATTACAGTTTGGCAGGAGGGAAACAGAGCAGAGAAACATTTTGGGGGAAAGAGGCTGCAAACTCAGATCAGCTTTCTGCTCAGTCTGACTGCGGCAGGAGACATCCCTTGCCATGTTTCCAGAGCACATTTTTTCAATTCATAGGAAATTAAAAAAGAAAAGTTTTCAGGCCAATTGGAGCAATGTCAAATTTCTAAAAAAAAATAATAAAAAAATACAAGATCCTCACAAACTGGAAAGGCTGTTTTTCAGCCAGCTCTGAAAAACCCTAATCAAACAGTTTGAACAACCCATCGACTGTGCTTTATTTACTCTAGCGGTACCCACAGTTTTCCTATTGGAAACACTTAGAAACAGCAAGTACATTCACAGAAACCAAGACTGGTTCATGCATGACTGAGGAAAAAGTGGGATGAGAGGGGAGTATCTAGGGGAGAATATTCCAGGAACATTCATTTATGAAAAGCCTGATGCTCTCCTCTGTTCCTGTAACTGAAAAGCTTTCTTATGAATGCCTGCGCATTTGCACACATCAGATGAGGTTTGTCATGCAAAGCTTCACTCTCTACTGCTCATGGCAGGTTCTCCTGAGAAGGCAATGTGTCTCTGATTTCAGGCCATAGGGAGGGTCACCTTGTAACAGCACAGGGTGTAATGGGTTTCATTGCACCTGGGAACCAAAGAATTTGACCTTTGAGCAAAATAACATGAAATAAAAAATGTGTTTGGCTCAGTTAGGCTGAGTTAAGAGTACAGGTGCCGAGAGAACGCTTTGAATATGGGCCGTGGTGGCTGCACTGCGGCTCCGCAACTCAGTCCTTCCCCTTTGAAGAAAATGGGCAGTGTTTGAAATTTAGGGAAGGAAAGAGGAGAATTCATTGAGGGTATTCCCAGCCTAAATATTCCAAAGTCGGGAATCAGATGTTTGAGGAACTATCTGAAGCTCACGAGCCAAAGAAAGAAAGTGAAATTCATGTGTGTTTCTTCTGGGGTTTGTGGTTGTCTTTAGGATGCCCCTGGGTCATATTTTCAAACTTCTTCACAGTCTGAGGAGTAGGAACTGACTTCTATAAAAATGAAAACTGAGATTCTCACCTAATTAAATGTCTCCGGGAAGGGGAAGTTATAGGGAAAAAAAAACCATCGAGTATCACGAGACTTGCGATAAAAATCACAGGATTTGGCAACCTTGAATTAGTCACACGTTGGGAAGTGACAGCACTTGTTCTAGCCGAGCAGCAGAAAACAAACAGGCAGAAACCTTCTCCCAAAATATTTTGCAGGCTTGACTGCCAAACTGCAGTTGGCTGTGAGTAATCCTATTCGTTATTTCAGAATATTCATATAGCCAGAAGGTATTTCTGGAAATCCTTGAGAATCCTGTGTTTTCCAGAATGCCAGAAAGATTAATTTGTATTGAAAGTTTGTCACTTGCCAGTTATCTATCCACCATTTAAAAATGTGAGTCACACCAGCAGCAGCCAGAAACAATACCGTGCTCTATGCTCAGACATCCAAGATGCAGAACAAATATTACAAGGAGAAAGTCTGCAACCAAACCGCAGGCTGAAAGTTAAGCACTGAAACTGGTTAGCTAAGAAGTGAGAATAATTACTACCTTCTCAACAAGCCAGACCCACTGCAAGAGAGTATGGAGAACAGAAAGGCAATTCCACTCACAACAAGTATTATTTAATATTAATATCTGATCATAGTAATATGACCACAAGATATGAGTTCAAACTGCAAGCAAACAAACTGGGATGCTCTTCTAGCGAGAATATGAAAAGATGCCTTGCAGATTTAAGACCCTCAGTTCGGCTCTGCTTATTCAAATGGATGAGGCAGATGTACTTCTTAGCCAGGATGGTTTGGCCTGTCAGTGCAAACTTCCCAGTAGAGCTGGCTCTGCAGCTCAGTGTAAATCCAAGGTAAACAGCACACTGTATGATTTATAGATGGGTTATTGTTGCGCCAAAGTCTGGCATTTCATTGATATGCCTGTTATTTAGATGCATTCAGAAGCCCTTCAATGCATATGGGTTTTCCCCTTGCAGTGACTGTATTCTCTGAAGAGATGCAAGAGCCAGATCTTTCCTATTCCCCAAGGTTAAAGGAAAAAGTGAGATGTCCTTTGCTTTTTCAACTCCTTACCCATATAGAATAATTCATCTGCTGATATTCATAAGGTGACTTCCACCAGCAAATGTAAAGTTGTCAAGAGGAGAATTTTTAAGCACATATGTAATTGTTTATGATTGGTATCTGCTTTTATTTAGCATACTTGCTAGCGCTCTCTTTCTGCTGCTAGTCTGTAAGACTCTCTCTTGACCAAGAAATCTGCTCTTTAGGGAACTATATTTCATGTTCTTTCACTCTTCGCAAGCTCTGCCGTAATAGAATCAATGTATCAAATCAATCCTGCAAACAGGCTAATGGTACAGGTAGGTGACGGAGAGGTTTTCTAACAGAAATTTTGGCAGGAAGGGATTAATGTGTTTGCCCATTCCTTATGCTTCTCCTTCCTTCCATACACAGTGTGGGAGAAGCAAGACACACGGAAAGTGTCCTGTTTGATCCCTGATAACATTAATTATTCTTTTTTTTCCATTTTACCTAAGAAAGTCTCTCTCAACGAGAAAAGTCTTTGAGATCTTTGAAACCACATTCCTGCGGCTAAGCCCCCTTCATTAGTAATTATTTATATGTATATAGACGCATATCACAGGGCGCCGGCAGAGCACCCCACCCCAGCTCTTTCCCCCATTGAAGTGCAACTCGCAATCCTTGGCACAGGCGTATGCCCGCGCAGCCCAGCACTTTCACTGCCCACTGGGATAAAGTAAAGGGTACATAGAAAACCTTGTCACCCCACCCCAAGTTTGTTACTGATCTCCATTCGCTGCAGGAAGGGGGGGGGGGGGGGGGGGGGGGGGGGCGTGTCTCCCCCCGTCCTCCCGAAACATCACCCTCTATCCCAGCCCTGGGCACGAGGATGTCTCCGGGATGCCGCTCCCCG
Organism: Pezoporus wallicus; assembly: GCF_028554395.1. NCBI lineage: Eukaryota > Metazoa > Chordata > Aves > Psittaciformes > Psittacidae > Pezoporus > Pezoporus wallicus. The sequence continues at coordinate 9,948,590 of NW_026642649.1, read as the reverse complement.
CCTGACGCGCGCGGCACGGTGCTGACAAGCGCTCAGCAAGTTGACTATCCAAGGTAAGTATGTCTGGGGCACGGTACGGGGTAAAGATGTGAACGGAATGATAAAGCCCATTGCCTGCCCGGCAGTCGGGGCTGTGCCGGCGAAGCCGCCCTGTCTCCGCCGGGCCGCCAGCCCCCTCTAGGGGCCCTTGCCATTCACGGCGGGACCGGAGGCTGCGGCCCCGAGCCGGCGGCTGCACTCCGCAGGGCTCCGCGCCCTCGGGACAACCCTGCTACCGGGAACCGGAGAGGGAAATCCCAGCTGTACCTGCAGGCCAGAGATAGGGTTACTGAGGGCGACAGTGTGATCCTCCCACTCTGCTCCGCTCTCGGTGGAGAGGGACGTGGAGCTGCAGGAGCAAGTCCAGAGGAGGCTGCAAAGACGGTGAGAGGGCTGCAGCAGCTCTGCTCTGGAGCCAGGCTGAGAGAGCTGGGCTGGTTCAGCCTGGAGAAGAGAAGGCTCCTTAAGGGGAGACCTTAGAGCAGCTCCAGTGCCTAAAGGAGCTACAAGAAACCTGGAGAGGGACGTTTCACAAGGGATGCAGTGACAAGGGGGAATGGTCTTAAACTGACAGGAGGGAGATTGAGATTAGACATTAGAAAGAAATTCTTCCCTGTGAGGGTGCTGAGGCACTGGCACAGGGTGCCCAGAGAAGCTGTGGCTGCCCCATCCCTGGCAGTGCTCAAGGCCAGGTTGGACGGGGCTTGGAGCAAACTGCTCTAGTGGAAGGTGTCCCTGCCTGTGGCAGGGGGTTGGAACTGGATGAGCTTTAAGGTCCCTTCCAACCCTAACCAGGCTGGGATTCTATATAAATAAATAAATAAAATATAACCCCCCTCCATCTCAAGTGCAAGAGGGCAAAGGGCAGCCTGCATGGCCTGCATGCCTCGTGCAGCTGTGTGGCTGTCCCAGAGCTGCCTGCTTGAGTTATGGCTCATAATTTTCATAGAAAGTTCTCACAGTTCATGACCCACGAGATCCTAAACACATGATTTAATCTGGCATGAGTCAACATAAAATTATTCCTTTCCCAATGCATCTTCTGATCTATACCATATTGTCTGCATCTCCCTGCAGCACAAGGGAGGCACAAGGCACCTTGATGCAGGGTGAGGAAGGGAACTGGGGAAACAGGGCTTGGACTAGAAGCAGCTGCAGAACTGGACAGATGTGGCCTTTAATGTTCCCACACAGTCATCCTCAGCCTATTGCCCCTACAGCCTATAATGTGTCTGTACTTATGGAAGATGACATCGGTCTAAGCTACCTCCCAATGAACACATTTCATCAAACTGGCATCACGTTCAGGCTCTTTTTATCCTCTTCTTCAACGAGCAAGCTGCTGCTCCCAAACCTGCTCTGCTGCGTACTGGACTTCCTCATCTGCTTGTATCTGCAACTGAACAAAACTTGTGTTCTCAGTTTCAATGATCCTCACTGAAAAGCTTTCATTTTGCATACACCTCCCACTACAGCTTAACTCTTACCCTTTGGGCTCCTAAATCCCACAGAAAAGGTGGGAGAAAGCCAGGCGTTACGGAAATGAAGACTAGATATGCTTTGGGAAAGCCATGCTATCATTGTTACTCGACCATGCTTCCTCCTCTTTGTGACAAAAACTGGATTATTTTATTTGGAAAACAACTGCATTTCTATATTAATCACTATTCTTCATTATTATTCTCTTTTCCAAAATTTTCAGGCACCCAATCAAGGACTGGAAGCAAAACAATGCATCCAACCTTGTTTTGTAGAGTAAAGAGCATATCTGCGTATTGAGCCATCCTGCTAAGAACAAGACTTTATGCCATTTAGGCCACAAAGCACTGGTCACAAATGCCAAACAACTAACAGATGGAGTGGGTAGTCTGCAAACAAAGCAGAGGTTCAAATCACATTCCTGGCAAAATCTGCTGAAAACAGGATGTCTGTGTGATTTGCAAAGAGAAGAGAAGCCTGAATTAGGGAACAAATATTCTAACACTCTAATAAGATCTACCTCCTACATAGTGCGGTTCTTGTTTTCCTTCCAGTTGCAAGACTGGATAGGGAACCCCAATTTTAGGCTCAGGCTGAAGATGGTCTTCTAAAGAAAAGCCTTTCTCCTCCTTCTCCCCATAGCTGCTCCACACAGACATTAGAGAAGGCAACAGGAAAACTCTCCCAAATAGTAACTTGTACCTCTTACAGTCTTGATACAGTCAGGCAAATCTTGTGAGCAGCCTCAAGTTAGTTCAACACTAATGGAGTGCTCAGCCTTTCTCCTTTTCCATTTCTTCACCCAGAACCACGTAATGATGAGAAAGAGATGATCTTATGTTTAGGCAGAATAATTCAGTACCAACCAGATAGCTCAGTTCAGGTATTTTCACAATTGTACTTTGTCCATTGGCTAAATAACCATCCAGACACAAACCTGGGAGAACCCCTGCTAGCAGAGAAGAAATGGCAGAGTTTAGGGACCATGTGGAATGCGGATGCATATGGGAAGAGGAGAAAAGCAAAGTAAAGGCTGCTTGCTACTTCTCCTAAAAGAATAAAAGTGATGCCAAAACCAGCATGCAGCAGCTAAGAAAGCTGCTGTGGTCTCACCTGGCACCAGGAAACCAAAGGTGGAAGTTATGATGGGCAGCAACTGTAGATACTGCAGGGCAGACGGCTGTGGCTGTGATGACATACTACTGACACTTTCTTTTGTGGTAAAACACACACCTCTTCATTAAAATATAAACCTGCCCCTTTTCCTAATGATCCTACCAGGAATGCATATTCTGGGACTCTACAGCATGCTTTTAGCTTAGGAAACTGATCATTTACCACAAGAAATCTTTGATGAGGACCTCTTACCAGTGTGAGACCATCTTTACACATCCTAGATGCTACCCATGATTTCCACTCCCTGGGCTCTAGAGCACCATTTTTTAACACGGATTATTTGGCTAAGCAGTTCTGGCTGAACTTTGACTATTTGGTCCTTAGTTTACCAGTTTTACCCAGCTCTCCCAAAGAAAAATCACAGTCATCAATACCATGTAAGAGCCAAAACATTTTTTCCAATTCCCTCTTCCGAGCCCACCATTTATCCAGTATTGCTTCCCCTGGCAGAATAATCAGGACCATCATCTATTAATAACAACAGAGAAGGCAGAAAGACGTAACAAGAAAACTGCACCAAACACTTTATTCTGCCTGGGATGTAGGAATAAAACTTGATGTAAAAAATAACTGCAATGAGCATATGATTTATTGTTTATACCGTGTCATAAGACAAAGCTCTTGGATATTAGTGGCCTAATAAAGTGATATAATGCTTGCTATGTGTTTATCCATGTGGTAAATAGATAGCACAACTGACACCTGAAGCACTGTAAGATGAGCAGTGGCTACAAAATGAGAACTGAGAGGCAGTGGCAGAATTTATTGCTAATTCCATCTCTCAGGAAATAAGGAAACAAATTTCTCTCCAATAAAATTCATCTGGTGAATTAAAAGATTATTGGTGATAACATTACGATACTGCGTTCCTTTACTCCACCTTCTATAGGAGAGGAGGATGTGCAATAGACAGCTCAAGAAGATGAGGCTGCAACATTGTTTCTGATGCAGAGTGAAACCCTTCCAAGAGAAAAAGTTCACAATGTGAAATCCAGCACTGCCTCTCGGAGTTACTGCATCTGCCTGCGCCCTGGTGACCCTAGGAGCTGGCTGCACCACAACGTGTGACCATCATCAGCTACTTCCCACAAAAGAGCCTTAAGAGCAAGATTACTGCCATTATGAGACAGAAATAGCAGTTACTGAGTTGAACACTACCCCTTGGAGCAGGATAACCCTCTGGACAGAGATATGTGAAGCTATTTGGTAAATGTGAGCATCATCAAAAAAAAATAATTCCAACCCTAGTGACTATCCCACTGACAAGCCAAGCCTTGTAGGTAGCACACAGGTGGCACCAAATGGCTTCTCAAATTCAACACTCAGCTATAAATCTAGGCCACACACACTGGGGTTTACGTGGACTGAAGTCATCTGCCTGTCTTCAGTGAGCAAGTATTCACTACAGTACTCTCCCCAGTTCTTATTATTGGGTAACTGGTTTGAGATTAAGGTCTACTCTGATCCTTTACAAAGGCTGACGTAAACATGAGGCTACCCAGAGATTAAAGCCTACTACTCTCAGGAAGCAAGAATGGCAATACTGGGGGGCTAGCGCATCGGAGGTGAATGGTGTCTCACTTGGCATCTTGATCCATTTTAGAAAAGAGAAAATCCAATCAATGTGCTCCAGTTTTCCAGAATTCACTCATGAGAGTTGCAGGCCAGACTGCATAAGTCTTCTGCCTCTCATGGATGATTTGTACAAGAAATCCCCTTGAAACTGAAGGTGCCCCAGTCCAACTCTATTCTTCTTCATATCCATAAAGCCCTTGAACTCTACTCAAGTGGTAATTTTGCAGACTTTGACTTGCCCTAAGTAACACTTCTTCATGTCATGGGGAGACAGTAATACTTCTTCTCAGCAAGTGCAAATTAGCAAGAGCCTCTCCTACCAGAAGGCACAGCCTGCTTGTTCCTTCAGTAAAATATTTATGTCTCTGTAATAGTTCCTTTAGCTAGGAGGAAAACTCCAGTTAGGCGAAGCACTGGGAAACTGCCACATGCTCCTGCAACTATATGTTGCACATAAAATAATTCAAACACACTATTAGAGTGTGTAATTTAGCTCATATGTAGTTAGAATGTGCAGAGTTTGCCAAGTGACTGCATCCAGCTGGAAAATCAATTTATATATGCCAGTTTAATAAAACCTGAAAGTCTTCCGCAATACATGAAGAAATGGCAGACAATGTTGAAATGGTACATTATGTAAAACCAAACGTGGCTGTAAATTACAGGCTGAGTGTGAAGGATCATTCGTCCCCTGCCAAAATTCATATAAGCGGTCGCCAATTTGGGGATGGAGGGGGAAAACATACCACAATAAAATGAAACTTTGTACAACTCGAAGTACAAGCTTCCAGGGCCACATTTTGGCAGAAGAAACTTTAAAACAAAATTGACTTCGGCCTCAAGCCAGCTCCCAGTGATTTAAATCTGCAGCAGTCAGAAGCCACAGTGGCGCAAGTGAAAACAAAACTCAGGTGACTGGGTGGTGCAGAGGTCTTTCTGTGTACTACAGATGAGCCCAGAGCTCTCAATCTGGACTGCCCACATTGTCTCCTGAGTTTCCCATTCACTCTCACTTTAAAAAGCACCATTTTGTCCTCCATGAACTACATATTGTATTGCTACACATGTTGCAGTTCAGCCCAAGTACTAACTAGGCTATCCTCCGCTTCTCCTTTGCTGATGACAACTCAGGCAGCTTGGTGGGAAGAATAAGATGTTGCCTTGTGACTGTCAATCATAGGCTGGCTTGGAAGGGACCTTAAAGCTCATATAGTTCCAGCCCCCTGCCACGGGCAGGGACACCCTTCCACTTGAGAAGTTTGCTCCAAGCCCCATCCAACCTGGCCTTGAACACTGACAGGGATGGGGCAGCCACAGCTTCTCTGGGCACCCTGTGCCAGCACCTCAGCACCCACACAGGGAAGGATTTCTGCCTAAGAGCTCATCTCAATCTCCCCTCTGTCAGGTTAAAGCCATTCCCCCTTGTCCTATCACTACATGCCCTTGTAAAAAGCCCCTCTTCAGATTTCTTGTCAGCCTCCTTTTGGTAATGGAAGACTGTTGTAAGTTCTCCCCGGAGCCCTCTCTTCTCCAGGCTGAACAAGCCCAGCTCTCTCAGCCTGTCTCCAGAGCAGAGCTGCTCCATTGTGGGGAACAAGCACAAAGCTATGTGTGTTACCAGTCATGTACTGGAGACACAGACACCAGCACTGCAAACCACACAGTACAAATGTTGCCGATTACCACGCTTGCTTCTGCTCTGAGAAGAGGAACGAATAGCTAAGGGGCAGAGAGAGACTCCTTGAGTACCACTTCCTCCTCCCTCTAGTATCTTGCTTGAAAGTGAGCTGGGAATGAGTGTGCCCAGGCAGGAGAAAAACACAGGACTTCAGTTTTCAGAGCTATCCATTAACACCAGCAAACAAACTCTTGCTAGTACTAGAGAGCAGACAAAACTACAGGAGTGAATCAGACTTCATCGCACTGAGTTTGTTACTCTGTTTTCTGGACAAACAATACAAGGCAGGAAAAGTAGCACTCGTCTACAAAGCAACGCTAGTCTGATCCTATTCCCACATGTGGTCCTAGCTAAAGTAACTATTCAGAAGATACTTGATCAAACTAATTTTAGTTTAAATTAAATCCTAATCTGCATTTGCACCCAGGCTTGTCTGGAGAGGTTGAGTACAACAGTTGTTGGGTGCACATTACTTGCACACTGCCTACACCCCCCCAACTAGGTCTCCCCTCAAAGGGGCCCCTGTGATGAAAGGTGACCAAGAACAATCAGACAGGAAGTGATTGCAGGGCAGCTAATGTGTGAAGTGGTGAATCACCCTGACTTTGTTCTGAATGCAAAACAAAGACACAGACTCTTCATTCATCACCTAATAGCACCTGAGGGATCAGTTCTGTTCATTGTAGCATTACAAAAACCCCAAGGAAACTGTTCAGATCAATGGGTACATCATCAGTATCCTGGGAACTGAATCTGGCCCAGTTTCTAACAGTTGTATCCTAAAAGCATTTCCAGCTTGTGGAAGCTGGATGGAGAAGTTTGAGATACTCTGGCTGTCAAGGGAATTCCTCAAGGCTTTCAGAATGCATCTTAGCAAACGATTTCCATCAGGGTTGTAGGCATCACCCCTTCCTCACATGAACAAGCTCTTACTCTTGCACCTTAACCTGCTAATCTCCTCCTCGGTCTCGTCATTCGCCCTCGCACTTCAGGCGTGCTGTTTGTTGGCATGGACTGTTGGCGTGCACCTTTGTTTTCACACAAGATAAGGTTTCAGCTTGGCTTAGCACTTGACAATCTCAGTATCAATGCAACCACTCACAGAAGTAAAGGTCACTGATTTAAACCGCAAGTATTTGAGATTATGTTTTTACAATCGCCACTGTCCAACATACAATTAGGCTTTCGTGCCCACAATGTGTTTCAAGAACTGCCAGTAATTTTCATTCCATATACAGGAGATTTTATGCCAATACATATGCTTTATATCTAATGGCAAGAATATCTGAGAGAGTGGAAGGGCAATCTTTTATAGACAATGCAAAAAATAAAAGCAAATCAGAGAAAGGAATGGAAACATCCGTGCTCAGCAAGAACCCAAACAGAAAAAAGCTTTCTAGGTGATTAAATACAAAAATGAGCATTGTCCAATGGGTAAAACCATTGTGGGGCATGTATGCACACCAGTCACAGAAGTGTCTGGAATGCAGAGCCATTCAAGCTCAGCTTTTAACAAGGCACTTCTGGACCTGGACACAGGCCAGGTATAAAAGCCCTGGGCCCAGCGTGGGCTAATTTACCCAGGATCTTATGTTGGCAATCTCATCTAACCTGGTTTATTGGCTTGGAAACAAACTAGGAACACTCATGCAGCCAGGAACCATTTCTCAGCTGGGGGACAGTGGTGAAGAGCTCAGCACAAAAAGATTGTTCAGTTAACTTTGCTAAGTTTGTTCCCCAAAACCATTTCTGACTAAGGTCACAGAAAGAGAAGTACAAGGCACCTAATACTGGCAATGCCAGTTGGAAAAGTGTTTACAAACCCACACCTAGCTCTCCTCCCCTTCATCAAAGTTTAACTATTGATAAAATATAGAAAGCCTGAGATAATTGTATTGACACCGAAGAAAAAAAACAGGAGTCATTGTACCATTTCAGCTATATGAGTGTGATTAAAGCAATGCAATTTGTGTATATAGATAACTTTCCAGACTACCATGCACAGTGCAAATGGCAGCTATTGCTGAATACTGCATATGTACAAGATTTGATTTAATTAGCTCTGAATAAACAGTTTCTAACCATGCGACATTCAAATTTTCTGAGGTATGCAACATCACTGAATGACTCTAATTCACCTCATGGTGTAATCTGTTCAACGTCATTAAGCCAAACTCCTCTTCACCCTGAGAAACTTCAACTTCCTTTTAAAGTATACTGGAAAGCAGGAAAAAGAACATTCAAAAAGTGTTTTCATCCCTTAATAGAGAACTTTACCCTATTGCAGAGATTTCCTGCTCAATTCAGATCAGCAACAAATATGTATGCTATTTGGTTTAGCTTTAATTTACCTTCAACTTGGTCAGTTTACATTTAAACAGGAGGAAAGAGCATCCAGTAGTAATAATAACACAACCAAGGCTTGCCTTCTAAGCCCGGAAGTGATTATGATTTTGAGATTTGCATCATGTAGTTCTTCATCTTGTAACCTTTGAGTATTACTAAAAAGAGACAGGCCTATGTGCCAGACCAACAAGCTAGTATGAAACAGGCCAAAACCTAGCATTCAGTAAGTGTGCAAGCCTCTAGGCTTTCATCTTGAGGGTTAAAGAAGCCTGCTTTGCTCCCTAGTCTACCAGAGTTTACTGCTGCTAGCAATTGCTGGTTTTAATCCTCCATTCCTTTCTTGGATTCAACCCTAACAAAAAGAGAAAGTCAGTTTTATGTAGGGGAGAACTACACCACCAGTCCCATAACTAGGCGTCACTTAAAAGTGCTTTGAGGATGCAGCAATTGGTTCCAGTGGGACCAAATTCATCTTTAGTCCTGTGGAGACCCACAAGTCACTTCTGTCATTAGCCCTGGTAAGAGCCACAGATCATCCCTCAATCCCTCCACATTTCTCCACATCCCTCCACAGATCAGTCACTCAACGCGTTCCAAGTGAGGTTGAGGGCCTGTCCTTTAAAAGCCAGATCTTCTCTGGTATTTTAAGTTGGGTTCCCAAAAACTGAATCTGAAAGAAGCACCAGCTATGATCTGATGGTGTCCAGCAGGACAAGATGGTGAAAGAACAATCCAAGTATCTATGGACAAAGAAAAAAAAAAAGTAGAGATTTTGAAAAGCAGATGATTAATGGAAGAGATACAGCTGAAAAGCAATGGTTTTCCAGTCCTGAAGTAGCCTCCAGGAAGAAAAGAGGTATGGACCCAAAAGAAGGAATGGGAGAAAACACATACAGTTCTGCTGTAGATGCATTTTGATGTGAAAGGGGATATGGTCAAGCATCTGTGTATCTCTTAAGTTTTCTAATGACTTCCAGGACACGAGCACTTCAGTCATCCTATAGTAATTTTAGTGGAAGCATCTAAAGATGGCAGCAGCATTTCAGATCCATTTTTATTGCAGATTTGGTTAATAAACAAGAAATGACAAACACTTCCAGAGCGCTGCATGCAGTTGAAAACTCACAGTCATAGAAATTATCTATGTGTATTTGGGAGAAGAGAGGGTGGGAGAAATTTCTGGAGCTTACTTTAACCGAAATAATTTTATTACATAAAAAAGGAAGAAAGGAAAGTTGAAAGCCATTTGGATTGTGAAGATATTAACACTTTTGAAATGGAAAGGGCATACAGGTCCCTAGCCCCAGCTCCATTGGCTAAGGAATCTTGTTGGGCTGCAATAATCAAACTTGAAAGATTTAAAGAAAAGGAGGTAATTCTGAAAAAGGCAATACTATACTCTAAAGAAAGAAAGCAGAGGACATAGAAAGGTGAGAGAGAGTTCGGATTTCCTCCAGCTCTACCCAAAAAGAAAAGAGGAGAGAAGAAAGAAACTGTTGAATTTGAGTCTTTCATGCCAGGAGGTGAAAAAGAAAAAGCAAGACATGAAATTTTGCAACCTACTACCCCCATAATAACAGCAGGAACCATCCCCACCTACCAGAGGCAGCTGAACACTTTATCAAGGAGGTTTTTCCCTTTTGCTATGGGTTTCACTTTTGTAACAGTACATAGGCTTTTCCATCTTGCTTGGCCCTATTCCACAGTTTTTACTGAAGATCAGGGCTTAAGAGAGAAGAGAAAGCAAACAGAAAACAAGTACAGGCTCAACATCTTGATGGAAGTTTATACTGTGGGTCTGCTTTGTTGCTTTAAATACAATTGTTTTAGCTCCAGGCATTACAATTTAAAACTGTGATTAGCTTAGAGGCTTACTGAATGAGATTTTTATGGAGAAGTAAAAGTGTTTTAATTTCTGTGCTTATTTCCAATTCATCACATACCATCCTCAAAAGGGAGAACAGCCCAACACACGTTCATGTTTCTCATTATGAGGAGTCATTTCCAGTCAGCTGTGTAAGTGTGGGGTGTAAATGGGAAGTGGGAAGCTGTCCCTGGTCAGATCAAGTAGCAGATGCATCAGTTTGTACATACTCACTTTCAATGCTATGTGGAAAGCTGGAAATGTTGAGAGTGGCTGAGTTTTTTAGCTCTCATTTATCATGCTGAGTTTGCAGGTGCTCAGCCCCTCTTAAAAGACAGACAGTAAGTTATGAGCTCTTTTTGTGGTAGAGAGATCTGCCCAAATGAAAGCCAGTGCACGGAAACAGCTCCCGGGCTGCCCACATGCTCCATCCACTGCTCAGAGTATTTTCTAACAGAGAAGCAGAAGAAAACCCCAAACCTTGGCATATTGTGTCTCACTTCTGCACCCTGGAACCTCAAATGCCAAACAAGAGGTTATGTCATGGTTACCCCATGAAAGGCAAGTCATTAGAGGGGCAATACTTTCCTGGAGATGGACCTTGCAGCAGTTAGGGGAAACGTGTGCTGCCTGCATGACCCTGCCCCATGCTGCTGCAGAAGCCCAGGCAGAGGTGCCTTCCCCAAGTGGTTCATTCCCCATCCTTCAGGCTCTCACTTTTCTATCAGGGAATGTCGGTGGCAGGGGTTGGAACTAGATGATCTTAAGGTCCTTTCCAACCCAAACCATTCTATGATTCTACGGTGCAGGGCTGCAGCAACAGCATCCCAGAATACCGAGTTTGGAAAGCCACATATGTGAGAGGACTGGCATCAACTTTCTCCTGATAAGGGGGCAGCTCATCCCCACATCTCCCACCTTTCAGGAGAGCCGACAGAAGCTCTTTCCATCCACCCTACCAAAGCTATTCCCCCTTGCACAGCATCCTGAGCGCTAGGGCTAAGGAGAGCTCTGTCAGAGCAGGCACCTGGAGGGGGCCTTCCTTGTGAACTCTGCATATATTTTAACTGCTGGGTGTGTAGTGTGAAGAGCAGGAAGCAGAAACAGAGACCTGAGTCCCCTGAGGATCCAAGCCTCTGTTTTATTATGTGCATGTATGGCAAGTTATACAGCAGACCTCTGGTCTGGTTTTGTGTCTTCAGGCTGCAGTTTAATGATGAATAATTAGGTTCTAGACAGCTCTTGGCAAAGACTGCCACTGAATACCTTATGCTGTAATGGATGTTAATCTGAAAATTGTGTTTGCAGTTCTGTTTGATCATCTATAATGAAAGTGGTCAAATTGTAATTTGGTCTTATTAAAGAAAAAAAATAATAATAATACCAAAAGTATTTCAAATCAAGATCGAAACCCAACCCTCATCTTACACCAGGGAATATAAGCAAGAATTCCAGTACAGCCACTGATCTTACATGACCACAAAAGATGTAAAAAAAAGGAAAAAAGGGTCTCAAAACAATTTGAAAGGGCCAAGGGTTCATCTGCAGCATAAAACAGCAGGAACTGGGGGGAAGAGCTTTACTCACATAGACAGCTAGAGCCCAAAACCAGTGGTCTATCATTGCAACATAGTAAGCTACACCAAATGTAAAAGATAAGTTACATTAAATACTTATATACTTGAATCTTCCAAGGCACCTTGGTTTGCATTGACTGTGCTGGGAATACCACTGTGAAAATTTTGCTCAGAAGTAGCATGCTGAAAACCATGACACAAGAGATTGGCAATTAATAAATGGTACCTGCATGTCCAACATTGCTTCCACAGTTTGCAACTGACATGAGACACTTGTAGCATTTGCTATGAAATACAGAAACAAATGTGTAACTGATTGAAACACTGATCAAAATACACATGCAAGTAATGTCACCTTCTTATGTTCCAAGCAATCACCTAGGAAAACGTGCGAAATTCAGAATAATCCCTGAAAACTAGATATAAGCATGGGTGAGAAGGGAAACAGGATCATAGACAGTGGGTCATAAACAGGATGGTAGACAGTGGGACAGAGCCAGATGGCCCAGCAAATCAATTGCAGAAACACAACTTACTATACATTAGGAAGAAGTTCTTCCCTGTGAGGGTGGTGATGCACAGGGAGGATCCCAAGAACGAATTGCTCAAGCACTGTTTGACAGTGTTATGATGGAAATCAGTGTGATGCTGGGCCTGCCAGGCTGAAGCAAAGTGGATCACATCGTAAAGTCTGTAAGGAGATACATTTCCACTGATTTCAATGAATATGAGACAGGTTATAGCCAATGAGAGCTTAGTCTGGATAAGGACAGAGACACAAATGAATAAAGATTTCAACATTTAGCTTTACCTTTGTAAAGAAATAATAAAAATATATTGCATATGTTGCGTGTCAGCTAAATTAATTTTATCTACAACACTTTATTGGTCTCCTGCAGCTCTAGAGAACAATCCCAATCTCACATTACAAAACCACCTAGTTTAAGGCTCCAACAGTACTGAAACCTTCAAACACTGAAATACAGTCTCCAAGTTCCCATTCAAATTGTCATCAAAGCTATACTCCAACATTAAGCCCATGTCAGCCTTAGTGGAAGCAGATGAGGACTCCAGCCGCATCTGGTTTGACTTCCCTGTAATAACTACACCCAATTGAGCCATAGCAAAGAAAATGTAAGTATTTCCTTGGAAAGTAACTATTATTTTTCATTCAGGAAGATAATTGCAAAAATTGCTAATTTAATATTTAATAAGTCTGACTTTAAAATACAAGATCAAAATATCCACTGGACTAGAACAGGCCAAAAATATCAGACAGTAAGTTACAACAGTCTCCCTTTGAGCAAATTTGTTTCTGTGCAGGAAGAAAAATATTTGAAAGCCTTAGTTTCTGTGACAGAAGATAAATTTAAACTCAAATCTGAGCTCTTCAAAGACTTGCTTAACCTGCAGACGCCTGTACTGAAGAATGACCCCTGCAGGTCCTTCCCAAGCTCTGGCCCTTGCTCGCTCTGTGATGCAGACACCTCTGCCTTTACCTGCTGGAAAACTGCCTCTTCAGTAACATGCAGGGGGATGGATTTTGCTGTTACTCTTGACAAAGCCAGCAACACTCCCATGCAACTCCAGGCCTACAAAAACATACCCTTTCACTCTATGTATTAAATTAACCGTATTTTCCACTGGCTTTACTATTTTTTTTTTATGTCATTGAGAGGTAATTCTAGCATTTCTCACTACCTGTGTAATATCATGGCTATTGTAATGTTAGTAATTTTCTTGATCATCCACGTTTATGTTCTTGCCCTTCTCATTGCAAACATGGATGATTTATTGTCCTACATGTAAAACTGGAGAGCCATGGCATACACAAATTAAATCGTGGGTGGATTCTCAATTTTTGGAGTACCTTCTTAACCAAAAGGAGACTAGTTTTCAATGAGTAGTTGGCTGGCCAATCACTTCCTACATGTCTCTAAAGAATTCCTTGTTAGACATTCACATGCCAAAAATAAATGAAGTGCTTCTTTTTAGAGGAGAATTTCTCTCTATAGACAAGCTCTAAAGCAGCCAGGCATGGCTGGAAAGCAAAGACCTGCGCCCTGAGATTGCAGTTTACTGCTACAGGTATTATTTACACCCTTTCCCTTTCCCTTCTTTCAGCCCCTTCTCTGAGCTATGGCCATCCGTCAGGCACCCAGCTGAGTGGAGAGAAGTAAATTAAAATTCCACAGATCTCACAGAGAACAGACACAAATGGAAATCTGAAGGATAGCTTCCAACGAAAATTCATCTCCATTTTTTTCTATGACAAAATGTTGAAGTGTTTAAGATCACCCTGGAGGCCAGAAAAGAAAAGCACCAAACACAGTTTTTCTCTACCAAGCTAGAGATTGACAGGGAGGGCCCTTAAAGCCCATCCAGTTCCAGGCCCCTGCCATGGGCAGGGACACCTTCCACTAGAGCAGGTTGCTCCACGCCCCATTCAACCTGGCCTTGAACACTGCCAGGGATGGGGCAGCCACAGCTCCTCTGGGCACCCTGTGCCAGCGCCTCAGCACCCTCACAGGGAAGATTTTCTTCCTAATGCCTAATCGCAATCTTCCCTCTTGTCAGTTTAAAACCATTCCTCTTGTCCTGTCAGGTTAAGCAAGCTCCTTAACATATAAGATTGTTTCTTCCATCCCAGATGTGGACTAGTGACATTGGGAGAGGCTTTGGAACTGATAATGAGTTTTGTTTCTTTGCTAAACATTTTCATAATCTGCATCACTGTAGTATATGAAAACATCTCACGTGAAGCGGAGGAACAAATGCCAGCTTTTTAAAGTGAAAATGGTAGATTTGGTTTAATAAAATAACAATCAAGATTTCTCATGTAACCACTAATGAGCCTGCTGGACTTTGGGGGTTGGGGGATTGATTTGGGGTTTTTCTAACTGTTGGCTTTTTTGGTTGGTTTTAAATGGTCATTTAAACTCAGGGAATACATCATGGTTTTAAATGACCATTTCCAGTTTCAAAACAATTATTTCATAAAACAAAAAATATTATTACAAAAAAAAAACCTAAACAACATTCCACGCTGGTATTCCTTTTTTCCATAAAAAAAAAAAAAAGCCAGATTTTTCTTTTAATAAAAAAAAAAAAGAGAAAATTTTTGCCAGAACTCTCTTTTTATTTTTCCTTCATAAACCCCTTTCTAATTAAAACAGAAATTCAGTAATAAAAATTCTACAAGTTTTCCACTAGTATTTACAAATTGGAAACACTTTTATCTTTCTCACACTGGGGAGAAATAGCTTAAATTTAAACTAAAGCACTGACTATTGCATGAGTCCTTGTGTGAGGAAACCATTGAAGGAAATTCAAAGAGAACAGTACTGCATCGCATTTTAATTCTGAAAGTAATTGGTTTAGTTTGGAGGGGTTTTGCCTTTTACAGGAGAAGTGCTATAATCCATCCCAGCCTTGTCAGGAATTTACCCCATTAAGTGTTCTCCCCTTCCATGCATACTGATGAGTAGAATTCACAGCCAGTTTTGATGAGGTTTAACTCCATAACTTCACTCAGTCCTGTGTCCAGCTCTGGGGGAAACACCACAAGAGGGACTTGGAGCTGTTGGAGCAAGTCCAGAGGAGGCCATGGAGATGCTGTGAGGGCTGCAGCAGCTCTGCTCTGGAGCCAGGCTGGAGAAGAGAAGGCTCCTTAAGGGGAGACCTTAGAGCAGCTCCAGTGCCTAAAGGTGCTACAAGAAACCTGGAGAGGGACTTCTTACAAGGGCCTGTAGGGACAGGACAAGGGGGAATGGCTTTGACCTGACAGAGGAGAGACTGAGATTAGACATTAGGAAAAAATTCTTTACTTATGAGGGTGGTGAGGCGCTGGCACAGGGTGCCCAGAGAAGTTGTGGCTGCCCCATCCCTGGAATGTGCCCTTGACAAGTTAACAGAATACAGAGACAGGTTTGCTTGGTTTGGACTACTCTAAGGTTTTCCTATATGTGCCATATCACTGCTTGCTAAAAAATGTCCCATTTAATAGTTTATAAGTTGTAGAAACACACAGTTTTCCAAATAGTCGTATCAATCATTCTATAGCAGTGTGTAATAGTGCACTAATTTATGTGAGTAGAGGCAGAACTGGCTGGAACCTGTCCTCAACATTTTGGTCATTTGTGAAAGAGTTGGATTCATTTTCCCCTGCACAAATCATCAAGATGAATGCCATTTTCCATTGCCATTAGAAAACTGGCCCAAGCACAAACCAGTCTTGATTTCAGGGATGATGGAGAATAAGGGTGTGTTCAAATACTTGAAGTCAAATGTACCTTTGCTTTTTGCTCTGCTTGGAACTTATGGTAAAATGACAAATGACAGTCCCAGAAATCCTTTCACGAGTTTCATGCCATCATGTGAGCTAACTGTCTTCCTTCAGCTCCAACCCCAGCACAACCTGGCTCGCACTATTTTCGCCTGCTCACCTGCAGCATTTACCAGAAATGTGTGTGCTTCAACACCACAAAACCAGGACAAGAGAGCAGTGACACAGGGCCATGAGAATTTACCTCTTTTTTGTTTGTTTGTTTATAAGAGACTCTGGCAGAACCCAGTTCATAGAACTTACTTCAAACTCAGGTGGGAGAAATTCTGACAAAGGAATAGAGAGCGTGAAATGCCAACACAAATACATGACAATCACAAGCAATATTGCTAATTTAAATTCATACAGGTAAGGTATTTGTGGATCAATGCCATGAATATTACAGGCCTGCACAGCCTGTGTGAGTAGCTGGGACAATTCTGGTAACCCAGGTAGTTCACAAACAGTAAACCTTGAATACACATTAATTAAAACCAAAATACACATGAAAATCATTGAACCCCAGAGTGGTTTGGGTTGGAAGGGACCTTAAAGCTCATCCAGTTCCAATCCCCTCCCATGGGCAAGGACACCTTCCACTAGAGCAGGTTGCTCCAAGTCCCATCCAACCTGGCCTTGAACACTGCCAGGGATGGGGCAGCCACAGCTTCTCTGGGCACCCTGTGCCAGTGCCTCACCACCCTCACAGGAAAGAGTCTCTTCCTAATGTCTAATCTAAATCTCCTCTCTATTCGCTCTGTCTATATACTCTGTCAGTATATTGCACTCAGTTAAATCAGAGATGAATGCATCCCTAAGTCTTCTGCTTTCCTTTATAGCATCAGTTCACTGCCATTTTCAATTCTCTCCTGAGCAGTTGATGCAGAGAATTCAGGATTGTTGAAAGGTTCTGCAAAAAAAATGACTGAAATAGTTTATAAATCCTTGGAGGGAGCATAACTGCACAACATTTGTAGGACAAGGAGCATTCTTTACAGCGGTTATTTTATCCTGTGATTTATACTGGTCTCCTCCATCTATCACATGGCTACAGTGTTCAGTTCTGTCTGGTAGGAATTCACTTTTGGCCTCACACTACACTCTCCCTGCCAGAGCAACACTTCCCTGAGGTTTGTGCAAGCCTTTTGCATCTGTTTTCTGTGTGACCATGTCAACAAATAGCGTTAAATTCCATGGATACATTTGTTCTGTGCCCCTTGGCGATATGACAGGGGTTAATATTATTGCAGTGAGAAAGTGGAAGCATCCCATGACAGTCTACACCCCAGTTCAGAGGTTTCAGGTATAACTCAACAGAAAAGTTTGAGTCTATCCTCCCACAAACTTTACTCAACTGCTCCAATGAAAAGAGCAACAAGGAGCAGCAAGTATCTGCATACAAGGCCTTAGAAACCACCTTACAAGGTTCAAATCCTAAACATGATTGCTCTCAAAGCTCAGGGACATTCATAGTTGAAATACAGACCAGTCTTTTGAAAATGATCCACCTTAACATTAAGTAGAATTCAGCTTCTAGCTATTAAGTTCCTATTACACTGCACACTTAACACTGATAGATCTGATTTATTTTTTAAGTTGCTCCTAAATTTAGTTTGTTTGATTTTTAAATACCAGCCTGAAAACTTGACATTGCCACAATTCCTCGTGTCCTCCTTCCTCTCTTGAAAACCCAAAACTGGGTCTTCAAGCACATTTCCCAGAACTGCTTCAAGTAGAAGGCTGAGCCAAGGCTCTGTCTTACAGCACAAGCAGGTGGGAAGCATCTCTTGCACCTTCCCTCTAATACAAAAAAACCACACACAGGTTTCCCCTAGAACATACTCACAGCAGGCCGCTCACTTTTATACTACTATGATCACCTAATTTAATTATCAGGGTTAATAAAATAGGTATTTAAGCTGCAATTTGTACTTTTGATTCTGCAGTTCATATACCTTCATATACAGTACTTTTAACTTTCTGTGACAGCACTTCCACAGTGCTGTGCACACTCACTACCTGTTAAGTGCAACAGTCATTTGTTGCCAGTGATGTGCAGACCCAAAGGGATTGAGAGTCAAGTCAGGTAGTAAGGGCCCTCAGGAGGCCTCTCATCACCACTCCTGATGCTCCATAACCCCTTCCAAAAATGATTTGCAAGTTTAGAACCATTATAACAGCATAGAGAATAGCAGCTCTGAAGTCAATAAGTTTCCCCTGCAAAAGGGCAGTAAGACAATGTGCCATTTCAGATTGCTGCAGTTACATCAGGAGATGTCTATGCAGAAAGCAGAAGCCTAAGGTAGGTTGCACAGGTTCCTCTACTGCTACTGCAAGCTTGATACAACTACTCCAGGCTAACTTGTAGTCACCTGAGGGTGAACAACTTCTTCATCCCCTGAAGAAGTCTGATCGCTCAACCTTTCTTCACAAAGCAGCTCAGTACATGAAAACTTAAAGAAATTGCTTAGATGCTAGTGGAAATAAAATCTGATAGCAGCCTTCTCCTTAACCCAAAACCAACAAAAATCACCCTAAGTGTTTCCTCTGCAGGAAGTCCCTTTGGGGATAAAAGAAGTCATACAGGATTTGGATCACTTCCTGGATTTGTGTACATCTATCAAACTACACACAGCAGCAAAGCCAACAGCCCTATCCCTGCTTCAAAGTACAACCCAAGAGAAAGGAAAGGGAGATTCAGAACTAAAAGATGTGGATTGCCTCCTCCACTATTCACAAGACAAGAAATGATTTGATATGTAGGCCAGCAAAAGGTCCCCTTTCCTTCATCTAGAAAGACCCATCCTGCTAACACGAACAAAGGAAGAGACAAGAGACAGAAGTTGTGATGCATATTGAAAGTAACAGAGAAAGAGAGACAGACACAGCAGGGAAGGAGCTGATAATGCGGGGGGGGGGGGGGGGGGGAAGAAAAAAAAAAAAAAAAAGAAAACTTCTTAAAATTCTTTCTAAGAAAAATGAATCTTCACTGTACTGTGCTTTTATTAGAACGCCTCATGCATTTTTCTTGCTCTCTCTCCCCGACACAGTAAGTTATGGTCAAGCTAACTGTGACACTTTGTCATGGCACCACATTGTTGGTCTCCCGAACGACTCCCTCCCGATCTTGGCACGTGGCTCAGAGCTCCAGTGGAAAGTGTGACAGCATCTCCAAGGGCTGAGGACACTCACACTCCTGGTGGTGATTAAAAAACATCACCTGCACCCAGATTCAGCACACTTGGTTACCCAAAAGCAGGGGAAAAGTCACAAGTGTCAAACCTTTTCATGACAAAGCTGTTCTTTCTACTCAAGATAGTACTTGGAGGCAAAAGAGGTACCTCTTTTTTTGAGCTTTAAATGCTTTACTTCCTTACAGTGTGCCAAAATTCAGCCATGCAAGTCAAGAGTTCACAGCAATTTAGCCAGATTTTTTTTTAGCATGGCTTTTCTAGGTAACTATTGCCATTTAATGGGACCTACATTGTCACAGCAGCGATATGAAACCCTGCAATGGCATCATTCACAGTCAGGGAAAACAATCATTCCTGTCCTGTGCACCTCAGTCAGAGATAAGACAGACTAAAGGCAGAAGACAAATACAATCCACATTTTACAGGAGGTACGGGGAAGGCATACTGCAGACTCAATCCATGCCTCACCAATGCAGACCCTCACCAAGGGTCTTATGCTTGGAGAAACCATGGACGTGGTGTGCCCCCAGTGCTGACTGCACCTGATGTTACCAATAGATAATCTTAGTTTGTCTAGAAGAAAAGTCGTAAATTGCATGTCCTGCCAAATACTATCCATAGGCCTGCCAGCAAATGGACAACTGGATTTTTGCTATGGCTTTGATCACAATCATATGTAATTTTCTTGTACTTCTTCTTTTCATTTTTATCAGCCAGTACGATTTTTAAAACCCCAAGTAATTCCATGGAGAAGCACACATTCAGTCACAGGGTAGGATTTGCTCTTCCGTTTCTTACAGGCTTCCCGAATCATGCTAACATGAGGCTAATCAGCCCCTCTTTATTCCAGTTTACTCCTTTGCACAAGGCACAAGATGCATCTAACGCTTCTCTTCTTAAACAGAGTATTACTTACCCTTTCCTCATGATATGGGGATAGGCAATTTAGTAAGAATACTAATGATCCTAACTATTCTATGATCCTGACTAACACTCCGGAGAAAGTAACATGAGTCCCAACTGCAAAGCTCAAAATGACAAGCTACAGCCACCTACTTAAAGACAGTTCATCATGGTCCAACAAACTGCACATCCAGAGTCCTCTAGAAATACTGCACAAGGCTGAGGTTTTGAAAGACTTTGCATCTAGTTTAATGTTTCCAGTCCAGGACAAGGTTACTAAATTGATGAGTTCCTTCAGAAATCCGAATCTCAGTTGTGAACATCATACTGAAATAGTATCTTTTCATGCACTCACAAGGACACCTTGGCAAATGGAAATACTAGCAAATGTTGCATGTATGGAAAAGAGAACATGAACACTTCTGTACTTCAGAGAATTTCCCATTCCAGTGATTCTGAAGTCTAAGGGGTACTACAGCCTCTGAGGAGAGTGGAACAGACACTGAAAAAAAGCAGGGAAATTGACTTTATCATACCTTGCTTGATGCCTACCACAACCATCTTATCCATCAAACGAAGATTGAGATTCACCCTCCCTCTAGAAGGACAGAGACCTTCTGTAATGTGCAAAGACAGCAGATCCCAAAATCTGCACTGTTCTGATCAGTTCAGCTGTTGCTCACCCACATTACATGGAAAAGAGTCATATGGAGAACATCTACCAAGAAGGAAGACAATTTAACATGGTACTGAACTATTTGCCACTGTCACTTTAACACATCATTTATCTGCCTCACTTGAGGAAAGATCAGTCTCGAGTCATGCACACACAGTTTATAAACAGACACAGACAGAGCAAAAACCACCCACCTACATTAGCATTCAAAATATTTTAGTAATTGGGAAAACGAAAATAAAAGAAAACCCACTAACACCACCATAATAGAAAGATTGTCCCCAACACAAGTGTTACAAGCCCACAACATCAAACGATAAAATTGCATTTAAAAGAAATTCTGGTGTTTTGAAGATGACAGCCACCCATACAGCAATGTTCCTAACTAAAGCCTTCTGCAAAGCCCACTGCTGCTACCTGCAGGTCCTCCACAAAGGAGACCAAAAGCCTTTTGCTGAGAAAGGAGTCACCAAATCTGTACCTGAACTCCAAGCACCTTGCAGACTGCTGACCTGCCTCTTAGAGAAGACGTATAGGGAACAGGCTGATGGCAGTGGTGGGCAGATAAGGAGAACCATCACCTGAGGAGATACACACAAAATGGGCACCAAGAGAATGCTCAGCCCAGAATAAGAGCCAATGGATTCACACTGCGATCACCACCTAGAAATCCCCAGGCAAAAAAGGCAGTGAGTCTCTTACTGCAGGATGGACACAGGGAGATGCTGCCATGTAGCTCGGTGATGGTAGCCCAGCCACAGCACTCCAGGCTCAGCTAGCCAACAAGTGATGAAGGGATACCAGCTGACCTCAGCAATAGTCCTCTGCCCAGCTGCGGGGGCAATTCTGCCTACAAAGTGGGAATTTCCTTTCACAGATTCGCCTACCCAGAGATTTTCATAAGAGGAGCATTTTGATCAAAAGATAAGGTTTACTCCAAGAGCATTTTTATGTAGGGCATGTTGCTTTCTGTTAGAGGTGGCTGAGGCTACCCTGCTTCCTCACAAAGCAACAGCAGCCCAGCAGCAGTGCAAAGTGCCTTGCACTGCCCCAGTGATGTCCCTCACATATTGTCTAATGAGTCATGAGCTGAAAACACTGAAAGGTTCAGTTTGTTCACTGAAACGCTCAACAACACGCTCTTAGGTGCATACTGATAGTAATGTTTTGACATAAGTGTGAAGTAGTTTTCATTACAAAGTCTATGACAACTGTCAATTCTACCATTAATAAATAAACAGATTATTAATGTAGGGGCAAATCAGTGTAGCTTAAGAGATCAGTATCTGCTCAAGAATCTCTTTGGTTTTAAGATGTTCCTCATGAGAAGTGAAGGTAAAGGCACCAGCACACAGCTGCCCAGACAGAAGTAGTGATCCAGTACATGCAGAATTAGGATAACAGATGTCAAAGTGTGGATGTTTCCTGGAAATCTTTCACGTGCCATCTTAGCTTCCTGCTCATTATCTGTTGTGCTGGTTTTGGCTAGGATAGGGTTCATTTTTTTTTCATAATAGCTATATGAGGCTGTGTTTTGGATTTGTGCTGGACACACTGTTAATAACCCAGGGATGCTTTTGTTATTGCTGAGCAGCACGTACACACACTTTCTGCTTCTCACACACCCCACCAAGTGAGTGGGCTCGGGGTACACAAGGAGTTGGGAGGGGACACAGCTGGGTCAGCTGATCCCAACTGACCCAAGGGATATCCCAGACCATAAGATATCACACTTAGCAATAAAAGGTGCGGGAAAAAGAAGGAAGAGGTGGATGTTTGGGGTGACGGTGTTCTGTCTTCCCAAGTAACTATTACATGTGACAAAGCCCTGCTCTCCTGGAGATGGCCAAGCACCCGCTGACCACAGGAAGGGGTGTATCAATCCCCTATTTTGCTTTGCTGGGGTGTGCATGTTTTGCTTTGCCTTTAAACTGTCTTTATCTCAACTCATGAGTTTTCTCACACATAAGCCTATACCTATTCTATATGAACGTGACTGAAGTAAGGTTTCCCATGCCTTCCTTCAGATTTTTCCTCATAGGAAAATCTTAAAAAAGCTGTAAAAGACTTCCTACTGGAAAGAAACCACCGGAAAAATCTTTGACCAAAACTGACTTTCCAATAGGTCTGATGGCTTAATGTGGCAGGATTTTAACAGCTGTAGTAACTCGGGAAACCTCCTACCTTAACTAATTTCCAGAAACTATTTTAGTCAATTGCATTAAAAAAAAAGGGGGGAAAAATCCCAACAAGATTCAAAAAAAAAAAAAAAGCAGGAAATTCATCATGTTGTGCATAATTTCTCTTTACTTGCCCAAAAGCTAGGCCAAGTTAAAGGATAAAAGGAAATTAAGTACAGATATTTTTAGTACTTGTTTCCTAACCAGTCATTTCTGTGCTCTGCTTGCATGAGCAATTGAAGGTAAGAGGTTTATGTGCAGATGTCATGCTCCACTGAGATCATCTGTTAACTGCCATGAGACAGAAAGCAGTTTCAGAAGACAGAAAAAACAGTCATTTGAGAAGGTTTGCCTCGAGCAGAACTATCTTTTTCCTACCTCAGTTACTACTTCCCCTAAGGCAGAACAAGGCAGAAGCGTTGAAACATTTCCAACAAAACATGCAACTGCAAACATGCAACCACTTGTAATTCAGTTTTATAAATGTGAAAATTATAAATGCCCAACTGGGAAGAATAAGCCTTGCTAACTTATACTGTATAAGCAGAAAATCTTTGCAGAATGGCTCGTTTTGCTCAGGATATCAGTTCTGCTCACAGATCTGAACAAGATGCAAGCTCAGATACATATATGTCACCCAGATGCAGAGGGTAATTCTGTCCAACTGCATATACAGATCAGGAGACAAAGTGGTTCACAGCCTTCATCAGGTGCATGAAGTTGGATAGTGTAAACACTGCTCCTTCTGCAAATGGTCAGGACAGATCTCAGAAACATCTACATGGGGCATCCTGAGTTTCATTTTTAGCATGTTGCAGGCATAGAATAGAAATCAAAGTGAAATCAACTGCAAGGATTCCCCAGCATTTCTGCCAGTGAGGGGGTAGTTTCTGCCCTAGAAAAGCATCATGCCTCAGCAATAGTTCTGGTCATCACCTATTTTTCAAAGGAAAACCATGAAGAACAGAAACTGGTGGACTAATTTGCCTGGGTAACAAGGAGAGAATGAAGTCTGTCAGGTAACAGATAGGGTCTGCCTGGATAGATAAGGTCTCTCACAGAACTGCTTATACACAGACATGATATTGCAAACAGCGGGAAAGAATGAAACTGACACAACAAACCCATGCTTATGTCCGGAAGTCAAGAGCATCCATTGAGACAGAACAGATGAGCCCTGGAGATGCTAAAGTTTTTCCACTAGAAGTCATATAAATCATCATCTCCTCGCAGTGAAAGGCTGGGGTTAAATCTAGTCAGAATTTCAGCCCATGACTACAAGTCAAGACTCAAAGAGTCTCTTACTCAAGTATGTTGAGCTAGGAAGATGGAGACACACTGGCAAAATGAATCTCTGAGAAGAATCTGTGAATACAGCCTGGTTTTACCATACCAAAAGTTTAAATGCCCACTGAAGAGACCAAAGCCTTCAATCTGCAAACTGAGAAAAGGGGATCCTGGAAGAGGAGCATTTGGAGAGTATAACACCCAAACTGTCATGGGAGCTGGCCTAGCAATGCAGGAGGGAACCTCCTCCGCTTTGGCAATTTCAGATCCTAAGGAAATGTGAAAGGACAGAGACACATATTTAAAGGCAGCACCTCTTTTGCAGATGAGAAATACTAACTGAGCACTGTGAGCTGCCAATACACTCATGTCTACTTACAGAGAGCGCACCAGAGGGGTTTTGATAGTCTCCAAGTCACTGCTCTCATCTCTCGTGCACAGTGCATATTAATACATGTCATACATTTTCTTTGGCAAGTTTAATGGAAACAGAGGCTTTCAATGAAAAGGCTGAGCCAAAACTCACAAATACCCAGTTATACTGTCTCTGCACTCTCTTGTTTCCCCCTGCCCTCTTACCATCCCCACCTCCCCAAGAAAAAAAAAAAATACACATATAAAAAAAAGAGCGCATTTAAGTGCTACTTTTTCCATTTGGCTCAAGTGGAAGGTGAGCTGATCTGTACTGAGAAGTTCTATATTGGTTCTTCTTATTTCTTCAGAGACCAAAAAGGGAAGGAATAGAAAACAGCCTCTTCAAATGAAATATGCCCTTGTCAAAACAATTTAACAAATGGAAAAGGCATGCCCATTATGCTAGTTTTCCAGAAGTTCATCAACCTCACTGTTAAATGTTAGCATGTAAGAAACATTACTCTATTTGTTCTTTATGGTTTGTTCCCAAGATCAAAGTGCTGTGGGCGGGAGGGTGTTTGACATCCAAGAAACACTCATTGCTGCAATATTGTCTGTAGTGTCTTTTGTTAGTTTTGTTTCTTTATAAGGCTTTGAAGAACAGCAGTCAACACTTGCAGCACATTGGCATCCCATCAAATGCCAAACTCATCCTTTTAGAGCACATGGGAGGAGATCATTTTTATAACTCTTATTATGGTTTTCTCCTTTGATTAGGTCCTCTGATAGAAGTCACTGGAAATTGTCTTGCATCCCAATCTCCTTTCACTTGCAAGAGATTTGTCCAACAGTGAAATCAATGCTATTAATCCTTTATTTTAAAGAGAAGTTAGAGCCTTATAAAGGCAGCAGTTTGTTTTAGACAAATCTATAAATCATTACAGGCTTTGTTTTGGGTTTGTTTTGTTAGTGTTTTTTTTAATACAGTTTGTTGTCCAACATAAATTTTTTCAGTAGTTTTTATTTAGCTCCTATCAGATGGTGGATGATACTCAAAGGGATGAAAATGTGTCATAACATAAAACTGCTTTATTTAACCAAACCAGTTTAAGTGACTGAATTTGTTTGCACAACTGCTTCAGTAGAAACATTTCAACACCTATGGCTCAGAGTTTCAGTCAAGCTCAGTTAGCTGAGCTAATGTGATCTAAAAAGAGAGACCGACCTCCGTAGGTGCTCAGGGCCACAGCCCTAGGATGATCACCTGCTCAGGGAGTCTAACCCCTGGCTCTCCAGAGCAGCCTTGTTACAGATAATCTCTTCTATAAATTTACTTCCATTATATTTTCTGCTCCCATAGACTGCTTGTTCCAAGCTCGGCCTCTTTTAACAGTTAGGAACTTGTTTCTTATCCCCAACCAAAATGTACTCTTGGCCAGTTAATACCCCTCTGTTCCTCTGCCAACATTGCCCTTCAGCTTAAGAAGTTATTTTCTGCCATGATATTTTTGAAGACAAAAGTATGCTCTCTCAGGTTTTGCCTTGCTAAGCCAAACAAGGAACTTTTTCTAGCCTCCATTGGCAAAACAAATTCTCCATCCTCTGATCATCCCTATAGCCTTGTCTATGCAAACTTCAGTTTCAAGTCATCCTTCTTGAACACTATTATTCAAAGCCATTTGCTGTCCTCAACATTATCCAGCTCTTTCTGTGCACTATCCCAAACTCCCTTTATATTGCTGATGAGTCCCAGCTTTGTGTCCCCGATTAAACAATTTAGGCAGAAGCAGTTCCCCGTGTGAACTGCACAGAACATGATT
This sequence comes from Pezoporus wallicus, assembly GCF_028554395.1. Lineage (NCBI taxonomy): Eukaryota > Metazoa > Chordata > Aves > Psittaciformes > Psittacidae > Pezoporus > Pezoporus wallicus. The sequence continues at coordinate 9,922,118 of NW_026642649.1, read as the reverse complement.
AACTCACATTCGTAATGAAATGTGTTGGGATATGACAGCTGAATCCAGGTAGGTCCAAGGAGGAGGGATATTCTCACCAAGAAGGGGGCATGTTGCCAAAGCAACATACGGGTTAAACAGTATCTTTAATGTTAAGGTCCAAGAGGAAAAGACAAACGCTAAATCTGTTAAGAAAGAAACTGAAGAAAATATGGATTCACAGGAAGAAAAACTCTTGACTTGAAGAACTTTTAGGAACAGAAACTTTCAGGGGGAGGGAGAGGACAGGAAACCAATGATATGCTAAAGCAAATAATGATACAATTTCTTCTCACCATCACCAAAAGCAAATTATTCTTTTTCTTCATAGCTAACCTACCTTCTCCTGACTTCCTCCTGTTGTAACAAGGAAATTCTTTACTCAGTAGAAACCATTGCGGGGAATCATATTCCTGCCATACAATGCCTTATAAAATGGATGTCAAACACATTACAGTGTGCTGAAATTAAGCACTGTTAAACTGACCACTAACCAATTACATTTGAAACATGCTGTCCGCTCACCTACTAAAAAAGCTCTGATCTACTAAATATGCTTGTTATTTTCTTTCAAGTAGAATTCCCAAAACATACTCATGTTTTAAAACTGCTTCCTAGAACAATGACAAGAGAGACTTCCTCATGAAAGCTAACAGCACTAGAAGCCCACAACACTTTCTCAAATAAACTGCAGGCAAACAACCCAGGAGTCTCTTGTCTTCTATGGGGCCTCAATCTTACAGCCGAACACCAGAGAGCTCAGAGCTGCATCCAAGCTTTTATTGTGGTAGAGCTTGCTATGGTGATGTACTCACACTGGCTGCAAAGGGATGGCTCTCGTCTCCCTCAAAGAATAACCCATTCCTAGTCAAAGAAGTATTAATACCAAGAGAACAGAAGAGAAACAACATGGCTGCTTTCTCCCTTTTGGTAACTTGCCTAGTGATTATTAACTTAACATTTCATGCATATGAAGTGCTTTCCAGGTTGTAGTCCTCTACAGTCAAATATAGACATGACAATAACCTTCCTTTTCTGTTACTGAATATTAAACTCCTCCGGATGGGACAACATCAAGTGCACACACTGATGAAACAAATATATGTTTCAGATAATTACGTGCAATATGTATTTGTTTTAAGATACTGATTTATATATTTGAATTCTACATAGCATTTTTCCTATATTGCATATGAATATAATATTCCATAAAATATGTGTAATGTAATATAATGTGTAAATGTAAATGCCATTTAATTTAATTTTATAATTAACCCAATATTTCTATAGACGGAAACACTTTTTAGGAGAAATTCATACTACATTTGGACTGCTCTTTGCATAGTTTTCTGTATTTTTAAAATGTCATTATGAATAAACAATGAGATGCTGAAAAAAAATGAATGAAAAAGCTCATACTCCACAGCTCCCCAAGGTGTTAAGCACAGCAGAGTCAGGAAACAAGCTAACAAGAGCCCATTCTAACATCTACATTCTAGTAATAGCAGCATATAACATAAAAACTGCAAGTGAAAACAACTATGAGAACGTAAGTAACAACTCATCTAGAAAGAAGAACATGAAGGTTTTAGAACTCACGTTTCACAAAGCATCACATACATGAAACTAACTACCCACTGGTTTTAAAAACGCTGAGCCAAAAAAAAACAGGGTAAACTCTCAATGGTTTCTTAGAAGGCAGTGTTTTACCTAGAACATATAATAGTGTAGGCAAAACCTCCACTTCCCTTTACAAGACAGAACATTGCTCACTTAGCAGTTTGCTACCTGAAATCCCCTTTTACCTCCATTTTGCAGGTAAAAGCACGAATTCCTTTCCGGTACTGAATGACGCTCCTCATAACTTGGCAGAAATTCAGAAAGTCATCCCACTTTTGCCCAGACAGAACAGCCTGGACTTACTCATCTTCGGCTGTCCAGCTGCAGCCAGAGAACCCACTGCTCCTATTTTTCATCCCGGCTTTATCTCAAACTGCTTCCTGCAGTCCAACAAAGCCTACTACACCCACTGCAACACTTTTCCTCAATTTTATCAGTTAATATCAAAGCCCACTGCAACACTTTCCCTCAATTTTATCAGTTAATATTAAAGCATTGGACACACCTAAAACATATCCACTGCAGAAAAAGCATCTCAAACACACAGTTCACTGTAATTCTTCCAGATGCTGCCTGTAAAACATCTCAAGTGCCCTCATTTTCATAGTGATCTGCCCCCCATCGGTGACAATCCCATTCTCTAACCAGTTCCACATCACCACAAATGGAGGAATAAACCATGGGTACAAAGAAGACTGAGATATTCAAACATAAAACAGCAATTCGAAGAGAAATTCTGCCAAAATATCATGTAAATATACACAAGAATTATAAAAGGACAAATACCAGATTAAGATGACCAGATAAGTGACCTGAAATTATCTGATTTGATGTCTAGACTTCACCACTGCACTCATCTAGTCTGACTTCCACACATAACACAGACCGCCAGATTCTACCCAGTAGCTCCAGAATTTAATCAACATCGTTAAAGGACTCTGCTGAAAAGCCTTACAGCCTGGAAGGTCTAAGCAACACACCAAAACAAGCCATTCCATTTCCCTGATTGCAATTACAACCAACACCAGTGAATTTCATCTGCAAACAGGCTCTTTAAAACAAAAAAGCAACGCAACGCTAATGATCTGAATCCCGCTCGCTGACGTATGACTTGCAGTTTCATTCAGAACTTAAAGACTGATCAACAGTCACAAGTTACAAATTTCAGATCTTTGGGTGAATGCCTACCTTTATTCTTTTTTCTTCTTTTTTTGCCTTTTCATGAATCCTTATTCAAAAGTGACACATTTGTTCAGTTCAGGGAGATTCTTCTCTCTGGAGGGGAAATAATTTTTATCAGTAAGACTCCCTGGTGATCAGGTAGACTTGGAACTGCTGTTAATCAGCCTTTTTGACATGGCAGCTTGAATAGCACTTCCCATGATGCTTTGTGTGCCTACCTTAATTCTTTCCTTTTGAACTCACCATGACTTATAGGTGTCTTTTTTTCCCTTTTGTGTGTCTGAAGTTATCCCTCTATTAACTTTAATTGGAAAGGTACCTTTTGTTCCCCTAGAGTAGTCATATACTAACCACTGAACTCCCTAGGCTCAAATTTCTGGGGTAGCAAGAGTTCAGTTTTCTGATAACTTACAAAAAAAAAAGAAAATCCCAGCAAAAATATTTGATGTCTTTATTATTGCTAATAAAATAAGTGATATTTACGCTGAAGATGAACTGTTGCATCGATTTATATCAGCAAATACAGAGGCTTCCACTGCAAGTCATGGTGAGTTCAAAAGGAAAGAATTAAGGGCAGATAGACAGAACATGACAGAACCCTGACCCCTGCCATCCACAAACTGCAGTAAAATGCATGCTGCTAAAAAGAAATAAATAAATAGGCATTTTCTGAGGCACTGCTAGGAATTCAAGTTCTTTCATAGAAACAGAAGCAAAACTTTGCTGCCTATAGACTTGTGCCTTCCCCCAAACTCAACTTACCTGCCCCACAGCACTAGTGTTGCCAAGGAGGACGATACACTCGTACTAACCTGCACCTCACTGCATTCCAGTTAGCCATGCAGGACACCTGCATGGGGGTAGTTACCAACCACAACACAGAGCAGCTGAGTTCCCACCCTTTCCTCAGCATTTGGTTTTATCTGGGAGCTCTCCCCTCTTCTCCAGGCTTTTTACATTAAATTTGTCAGAGCTCCTGAGACTTCTGCAGCTCTTCCAGGTCTAGAAGAAGCTGCACAGAAAACCCTAAGCTCTTATGAAGGGACAGGCTGACATGTGCTTTGGATATGACACATTTCTTTCAGAAAGCTAACCAAAAGTAAGATATCCTTATGCATTTTGTTGCACGTTGAAAAAAGTTGGTCACATCTGTTTCATAGCCTGATCACAGTCAAATAAAATGCTAAAGAAAAAAAAAAGATGTAACACACTGGGCTTCAAATCAGAAGCTAGGTTTGAACCTTCCCAGAAAGCCGAGTCTCATCACCTTCATGCTGTTCAGCTGTATGTATCCACAGAAAGTGACCTAAAATTCATTTCTTCTTGATTTCCTTTGTACCAGAAGAGGAACTGAAGACTATTGAAGGGACAGGGCAGCAATACATCCACTTATCTTGCCCTGCACCTCAGCGATAATAATATGTGAGGTATAGGTATATATGCTTTCATCAGCTCTGCCTCCGTACAATTCTAAACGTTCATCGGACTGACTATGTGTCAAATGTTACTGTCCTTGAACAGGCAGAGGTCACCAGTATCGAGGCCGTATTGCTGAAATTGCAGCTGCGTTGGGCAGGGCACGTCTCTAGGATGAAGGATCACCACCTCCCTAAGATTGTGTTTTACGGTGAACTCACCACCGGCTGCCGCAAGAGAAGTGCCCCAAAGAAGAGATATAAGGACTCCCTGAAACAATACCTCAGCCTCAGCCATATTGACTACCATCAGTGGTCCACCTTGGCCTTCAATTGGGAGACTTGGGGACACACCATACATAACGCTGTTGTCTCCTTTGAGAACACACGCAGAACTAGGCTCGAGGAGAAAAGACAACACAGAAAGAATTGCACCCCGCCTATACCACCCAAGGAGACTTTTTGCTGTGCTTTTTGCAACCGGATTTGCCTATCTCGCATTGGCCTTTTCAGCCATCAGCACGCTTGTAGTAAGCGTGGGTAAAGCCCTTCCCAAATCTTCATTTGCAAAGTCAAGCCATGATGATGATATGTATATATGTAATATAGGTGAGGTATATGTATATACGTAATATGCCTGAGGTGTAAGGGCAGCTACCATCCTCTCTGTACTGACAGATTAAAAGAAAAGCTTCAGTAGCGTATCAAGGATTAGCACATGGTCAATGGCACACCCCTATGGTTTTAGAGATGACCTGTTTTTTATCTGCACAGGGTATTTGGAGCCCTTTTTTGCTTTAAAGCAGTCATCTAACAGCAGCTGGGAACAAGTTTTACTCAAGCTATTGGCCCTGTGTCATACTCCTTTACACCTTTATATATAGGAGAAAATCAAATTCACAGTATTCAGTACAAGCTCTTTTCATACATTTTATGAGTGACAGAGAGAAATCAACATGCCCTGTATAGGCCACCTTCTTTCTCAACTACAGTGAAGTAACTCATTTACCCTGTCCTCCTGATCAACACCTGGCTAAGGTACAGATAGACATGACTGAGGTTTCTATGAGCAGTGCTGACCAGATTAAATACATAACCATACTTTCAATCATAGAATGGTTTGGGCTGGAAAAGACCTTAAAGCTCATCCAGTTCCAACCCCCTACCACGGGCATGGACACCTTCCACTAGAGCAGATTGCTCTGAGCCATGTCCAACCTGGCCTTGACTGATCACAGCCTAAAACCCAGGTAAAATTTAAGTAAGTTTTCCAATGGTCTAATTCAGCACATGAAACGACCTGCACTTCTGATTCCTGCCTTATTTTTCCCCCCTCTCCTTTTAGCATGGGCCATATGTTACAAATTCAAGGTGTACCCTCCTAAGTGAGGGTTTATTTACCAGATATTTGACTCACATATTTTCATTTAAGCATTTCAGGCAGAAAGACAGACTGAGAGAGCACTACTATGTGAAGTGACCTGGTGAAAGTCAATGGGTGAAACACCCTGCAGAGAAAAATTCCTGTTTATTCACCTACATTACAGACCAGGCAGCTGTTTGTTCACCAGGAGCCCAGAAACACCTCAACCTTGACCACAAAGTGACACCCCAGATGGAAGGACTGATGCAGTACCCCTTCCTGAGGGTAAACCTGGCTTGTCCCATGCAGCAGCTCCAGCAGCACATCCCTACCCCAAACCATGACTCACCAGGCCTATGAGCCAGCTGTGCGGGACACAGCGCGGCTGTGGCTTCATTGCGCTGCTGGGAATGCGGTTGTTGACCACAGTTGGTTGCCAAGCACCCACCCAACTGCTACCTCATTCTCCCTCCTCACAGGACAGGGAGGAAATAAGACGGGAAAGCTTGGGGATCACTTATGGGCAAAAGGAGACTGGACTTGTGGAAAATCAATGTAATTTGTTGCCAATTAAAACACAGTTGTGGCGAGACAATAATTAAAACGCCATCTCTTCCCCACTCACCCCGGGGAAGGGGGTTTCGCCATTTCTCAAGCTCACCTTTCACTCGCCACTCCTCTACCCCAACCCCGAGGGGTTTAGGAACATGCCAGGCTGTGAGCTCCTGCTCTCTCTGCCGCTACTCCCTCAGGAGCTCTCCACCCGCTCCCTGCGGGGGGGAATCTCCGTGGAACCGCTGTGAGGGACAGCGGGAGCCCCTCAGGGCTGGCCGGGCCGCTCCTCATCCTCCTCCCCTCAGCGCTCTCCGCCGGGCAGCGCCCGCCCTTCCTCAGCCGAGGGCTCCGTGCAAGACGCGCCCGCCCGCGGCTGAGGCGCTGGGCTGTGTCCCGCCGTGGGGCGGCTGGAACCGGCTGGAACCGGCTGGAACCGGACCGGACTCACCTCCGTCACAAAGCTCGGCCTGCAGCATCTGGGCTCAAGGCAGGGCGAGGCTGAAGAGCAGCCTCACAGCCGGCACCTGTGTGGGGATGTTGTATTCCGGGCTCTAGCACAAAGCCTGGGGAGCAGAGGGGTCCTGCCGCAGGTACCCGCGGCACCCGGGCTGGCCTGTGGAAGATGTGGTTAGCCTGATGACAGAAAGCAGTGCAGGGACAGGAATTGCGGCTCTGAGAATCAGTGTGTATTTCTCTCCTTTCCTACCCAAAAAGGCAGTACAAACAGAGCTTTCCATACCATAGAAACAAATTATTTGCCACAACCCAATGTGTGGCAGGTTTCCCTTGTATGATTTAACCCATCGGGGAAGTTTCTGGAAAAGCAGCCTTGCGAGGATTTTAGGTTAGGAAGAAACCCTTCCCTGTGAGGGTGCTGAGGCGCTGGCACAGGGTGCCCAGAGAAGCTGTGGCTGCCCCATCCCTGGCAGTGTTCAAGGCCAGGTTGGACGGGGCTTGGAGTAACCTGGTCTGGTGGAAGGTGTTGCTGCCTGTGGCAGGGGGTTGGAACTGGATGATCCTTAAGGTCCCTTCCAACCCAAACCAGCCTTGGATTCTATGAATTGAACCCAACGCCAGGCCTGGAAGCCTTTCCTCCAGCCCCAAGAGCAGCCACTTGAGCACAAGCAAGGCCATGCAGAGGGTGGAAATCATCTTTCCTATGTGTTCTCTCTGTGCGTCAGGGGAACTCAAGCTCTGCCATTAGGGCACAAGAAGAAACAGTCCCCTAGCAGAGGTCACTGCTGTAGGACCTGCACCATCAAGCCCCGCTGCCATGGATGTCATAGGCAGCTCTGTGCAGCACCAGCTCCTCGGGTGCCAGTGGTCAGCACAGCACGCAGGTGCTCACTGCTGTGTCCCCTGCCCCACCTTTGTGAACAACCTGCAAGCTAGGAAAAGCAACTCCCCCAGGGGAATCCTCTCAAGAAGGCACAGGAGGTGTCAGGGGTGCAAAGGGCCCAGCCTGATGCAACGTGTGGCAGACCAACTCCCCCCTTGTCTTTGCAACAGGCTGATGACTGATTATGGGAATCTTCCCCATGCAGTACCCCCCCACCATGACATCTCAATCATACTCCCGTTTCTTCTTTAAAGTAAAAAATGGCTTTCCTGGCCCAGTATGTTTATCAGAGTCTGAGCCACTTATCTGCACAGGTTTTCCGTATGCAGCCTAGAACCATTAGATTTTTATCATGTCTTATGAAAATCATATGCAGCTTACTCTTGTAGCTGTATATTACAAGGCAAATGTGTATAGAGAGAATGGTTCTCCTTAGATGACTATCTCTGAATTGATGCTGTATGAGGCACAACTGCTTAAAAGGTTATAACTGATGTAATTTTTGCCATTACAGGTAATTTATGGCTCCTGTGTGTCTGACTTGTCAAATCTTCTTAGGGAGATCAAACAGGGTCTGTTTGTCATAAGCATTTATCTAACACTTTTTCCTCTGCAAGCTGCAAAACGCAATAGTTATTCTTTTCTTGGGTGTCAATTTTCTCCTGTATGTCTTGCCTCTTAGTCCTTGTAAATGCCCTCCTAATGCAAAATGCAGGGGTGCTTCAGTAGCAAAAATGAGCAATGACTACCTCTCCATGGGCATTTTTGAAAGAGAGAATTCTTTTCTGAAGCAGGGCTCCAGTGCTTCAGAGATCTGAAGTTAAGCACACAGATGTTTTGCAGCTCCAGCTGTGCCTCAAACATTGCTGCATTATTTACCCCTCAACTTTGCATAACTCTGAGCTGATCTCTGCTGCTGGCAAAGAAAATCCTTCAGGAAAAGTCCTGGAGAATAAAATAGCCTTTTCACTGGTAAGGCACATACCGTATCTGTATCCATCCACCGGCCTGCCAGTACCTCAGCCTCCACCAGGTTGAGGAGTTAAGCTCAGCCCTTATGTCATGCCAGGTCTCCATTCTGTTTCCTTGTCTCCCGTCAGTTTAAAGCCATTCCCCCTTGTCCTGTCACTACACGCCCTTGTAAAAAGTCCTTCTCCATGTTTCTTGTAGGCCCCCTTTAGGTATTGGAAGACCGTTACAAGGTCTCCCCTTATCATCCCTATCACAGCTTCATCCTGTTTTCCCAGGCAAAAATCACCTGGAAATGAAAGGATGTGCCTTTGTGTCAGGCACAGGGGTCTCTCAGCTTACAGAGAGGAGAGTTCAGCTGTACTGTGGATTCAGCACCACTCGGCCCCACTACATGGGCACATAGGGTGCTGGTGGGGAAATGAGCCACAAAGGGGCTGAGTAAAAGGAAGGTCCCCACTCTCCACTTCCTTCGCAGCACAGCAATGCTCCCTACCCAAAGGGGACAGCATCTGCTCTGCTCCGTGCTCTGTGCTCCCTGCAGCCCTTCTATGTGGTCATGGCCATATGCAGTACCCCAAGTGTGAAGTAATATAACGAGGTAAGGAGCCCAGCAGCATTCAGACACACTCATGTTCCACATTTATGGACCTTTTACCCATTGTACTGCCAAAAAGCTGCATTTCTCAATGGCTATGAAGTGTGAAGTGTCTGGAAACACACAGCATGCTCACTGTCAAGGAAAGAACTTTTACAGAGGAGCTTTGCCAGTTTCACTCTGCATTAAGCGTTACCTTCCCGTCAGGTATGAAATGGCAAGACACGCTTAAGCAGGCATTATGACAGGAATCCTAGAGAGAAATAAATTCAAGAAATAAATGCAATAGTAACTAAATTGCTATCATTTATTTGTTCACTAATAAATAGAAAATAATAAAATCTTATTTGAACAATAAATGGAAAGAAACAGAATTAGAAGACCTGTACTTTGCTGAATGTGAAGTCCTTTCGTTAAACGGATTGAATTGGGTATCTTCACTGACACATTTTTAGCAGGGCTTACAGTACAGAAGTTTTGTGCAGCAAATAGGAAATATCCTGAAAACATACAAGAAACATTCAAACCATATATATGCGGAACAGAATTTCAGCTGCAAACACACCCCAAACCCAGGGTTCTTAAGATCCAAGGATTTGCCCCAATAACACTGTATGTATTTGAGAAACTCCAGTCTTCGATGCAGAAACATCTTAACGCCTGCATAAACTGTTCCTCCTATCAGGGAAAACTTCAGTGTTGCCAGTTGCTTGAGATGGCTTTAATGTGAAGTAGGTGACAATCAAACATAGCAATAAACTGTGAATTGCGTGTGTTATAAATGATTTATATATCTGATCACAGGAACTGCAGAAGTATGTTAGTTGCAAAACATCATTAACAACCTCATAATTAATCTAACTGGCACTCTGTTGGAAACTTTGCCTAGCTCTGTGGACTTTTCAGCATCCACATCTTTGAATCTTTTTAGACTATTTGAAAGAAACCCCAAGTATTTTTACTCAGTATTCATTAAAAGCCTAATGAGTGTTACAATAAATTATTTGCTTCTTCACAGATTCATTTCAGCACTGACTTATTTTACCACACTGATAAAATCTGTCTCCATCTTAAATATTTTTCAAGCTGCCTCAGGATCTGCCATTTCTTTTTTTTTCCCCCTAAGTTTGTTTCTTTCTTTTCCTCCAAGTGTCTTAGATGAGGATCTCTTTATCTCTGCCCCGGGCTTTATGCTATAGCAGTCTTGAATGGCGTATTAGAGTCTATTTCTGAGTACTGGAACAATGTCTCTGACAATATGCATTCTGGCACATTCCTCTAGATGAAATTTCTATGTGCTTCAGACAATAGACAATGTTAGGAGAGTTGGACAGACAATAAAGAGCAGCAGTATTCATCTGATCTTCTTGGAAACCATTTTGGAACTGCAAGCAGAAGACGACAGAAGGCAGAAATACATGAAGTTACTACAAACTGGAAAGGAGCTGTAAGGTTGAAGATTTTATGAAACAGGAAGAGTATTGTACTTCCTCTGGACAGACTGACCCATTCAACTGAACAGCAATGGTAACAAAAAACAAGAGACCCCAGAATCATGGATTTAAGCCATACTAATCAAAACATGAAAACACAAAAAGAGTATAAAATGATTTCACTACCAATATGTGCATGATGCTGGCTTCCACAGTAAAACACAGAAAGGCAAGCAGGCAAGATGAAGGGGAAGGGGAAGAGCTAAAGACTGTGAGTTACCTGCAATCTTATGGCTGGTGCTGTGCTGGATTCTGTTCAGGATATCATCACCAGAAAGCCTCTCTATTTTTACAGATGTTTTATAGGCATCAACCATATGAAAGATTGATAAAGAGCCTTAGTAGCACGTGGCATCCATACCATATAGGGTTTTTGATAGCAACAATTTCAGAAGCAGAACAGTTCCTCTTATTACAAATAATTATGGGTTTTGTTCACCACCAACATGTTTACAGCTTCTTCACAGTCTGTCAGGCCCAAACAACTTACTCCAATCCTTCTACAAGTTACAGAAAGTCTTTGCACACTGTTACTGCCATAAACCTTTGAAAAGCTGGATATTAATTTAGGTCATAGGTATAGAGGAATCTCAGCTGCCTTACTCATTAGTAGCGGCAAGGGCTCATTTTCTCTAAAAACATCTTGATAATTAAATTACTGGAAAAATATACTTCCCTTCCTGTAAAATAGCACCTTCATTAAAAAAACATTTCCATGAATTAATCCACTCTGTGAGGGTTAGAGACCTTACTCTGAAGGCGCATTTGTTTTAAATCAAGGGCTTTCAGTCTGTTCTTGACGGACTTACACTCTATGAGGTCCAAGACAGTGGACTAAAATAAGTTATTTCATGTGCTGCTCGGCAATCTACGTATGAAAGTTTATAATAGGAAACCCTATTTCCCTGTTATAGGAAGTCCATAGCAGGGGGTTGGAACTAAATGATCTTTAAGGTCTCTTCTAACCCAAACCATTCTATAATTCTATGAAACATGTGAATCCGATAACCAGACAAGTAAAACCTACTGATTTATGCTATCAACTGGGAGTGTTAGTACAACTTGATCAATGCAATCACTTTAGTCCCTTGCTCATCAGTGATAGTTTACTGGTAAAACAGACAGGGCAGCCTCTGTCAAGTCATTCCAGAATCAGCATCTTGTGTGTTACTACTACATGAGAACAGAGTAAAGAGACAAAACAGCAATGAAAGGCAGTGTTCCATTGAGGATGTCTTCTCTGACCAAGTCTCAGCTGCTATAAGAACTGGGGAGGAAGGTGGCAAGAGAAATAGAGCAGTAGGAACTACAGCACGTGTTTTGAGGAAGAAGCATTCCCATTTCATCCATTAATTGTGGTGTCTCAACTTTGTCATCTTACTAAACTGCAGTTATTTTGTTGCCTTTGTCCCCTGCTGCCTTCCCTAACCCCAAGTTTTTGCTGGCTTTGGTCCATGTGTCACAGGAGTTACATAAGGATTGTTCTCGAGAGTGACTCTCCTTTTTGCCCACTGAGCACCTATGCTGTAGAGCACTACAGATCTGCCTGTCTCAAAGGGGACCTACAGGAACAACCCAAAGAGTAGCAATAAATAAAACCACCTTGCTAAAAAGACTCTTTTTCAAAGCCACCCAGCTAAATAAAACCAAAGAACTGTATTAGCACAACCTTGGAGAATTTCTGCTAAGGGGAAGAAAGAGAATACCTCTTCTTAAAAGCCTTGCTTGTTGTTCACACAGGCACATCAAGGGGATACAGCATGGTCCTCGCACGAGCTAGCTAGTCTGTGCTCACAGCTTCTTCCACAAGTGCATGGCCATGTTACCCCAAGATCCAACACAGGCTGTTCCACTCATCTGTACTCAGTAACTATGGTGGGTCTTCCTGCATGCTCCTGATGCTGAAGTACACTGTACTGTGCCAGTACACCCAGGGCATCTCCCCTACCTCACAGGCCAAATTCTGCTCCTGGTCCTGGACTGGTAGATCCCAGCATGCTCAAAACTGTGCCAGTGGGGAATTTCAACCTTGTTACACTTCTTTACTCCAAATCTCAGTGTGAGAACAATTCCACATTTTCACTACAGAGTTGTACACATTCCACACAAACATGCTGCCTCCTTACAGCTATCAAAGCTGGAAGGAGCATTATTTACCCCAAACAGACAAAGTCTTGGCATTTCATATCCCCTCCATTTCAGTGTGCCTGTTAAAAGAAGAAGTTCCCATTTGGAGCTAGACAGGTTTCTCCCTGGAACTAGGTACTAAACAATGGCACTTCTTCCACTTCAACTCAAAAAACAAAGGTGCTGCAGGGATCACCCAGAAACACACTTGTTGGAGCGGATCCAGAGAGGGCAGTGGAGCTGATGAAGGGCCTGGAGCACAAGTGTGATGAGGAATGGCTGAGGGAACTCCGGGTCTTTAGAGTCTGGAGAAGGGAAGGCTCAGGGGGGACCTCATCCCTCTCTACAACTGCCTGACAGGAAGACAGAGCCAGGAGGAGACTGGTCTCTGCTCCCAAGGAACAAGTGACAGGACAAGAGGAAATGGCCTCAAGCTGCAGTAGGGGAGGTTTAGATGGAGATGAGGAACAATTCCTTCCCCAAAGGGTGCTCAGGCATTGAAACAGGCTGCCCAGGGCAGTGTTGGAGTCACTGTCCCTGGAAGTGTTCACACACCATGTAGACGAGGCCCTCAGTGATATGGGTTAGTGGTGGCCTTTAGCTGTGCTAGGGGAATAGTTGGACTTGATGACCCTAAGGGCCTTTTCCAACCTGGTTGATTCAATGATTCTATGAATTCCAGAAAGTCTGTTCCTGACACCTATTGGACATGGGACCCAGAGGCTCACAAAATTAATATCAGCGATTCAGCCCTGAGTTTTTACACGTGTATTTGCATCTGGTATTAACAACTTCTCAAAGAAATTCCCAGTCTTTCTGAGGACTGTACTTCTTAAAGAATAAATGGGGGGAAAAAAAAAGGAAGAGAATATAAAATGGGAAGAAATTGTTAATCTACAGATAAGTACCCTGGGGAGGGCTGCTTCCCCACCAGGATTTCAAATTTAAATACCAGTGTTTCTATGCATTTGTTGTTTGGATACATAGAGCTCAATAGAAAACCCACTGAAGTTAGCCCCTTTTGCTTCACAGTGAACAAAAACTATCACTACCTGTCATCTCCCATGTCTGGGTAGTCACAGGCATTCAAGCATCAGGAAATAAACTGCAATAAATCATGAAGTTAGCTTAAAATCCACTTGATTTCCTAAATTCCAAGCACTATAAAGGGAAGTGGGATTGTCTGGATATTTCTGGTTTCAATTCTTATTCTTTTTGAGTTCAAGTGCTAACATTTTAAGTTGCTCTGCACAAGGCTGAGGACTAGCCCTTTCTTTAGTAGATCTGGATGTCTAACAGGCCAGCTTCCTGTGGGTGTAAGAGCTGCATTACCACTCAGTTAAGCTGCATACAACTGTTTCTGTTTCCAGGATTGCACATTTTGGCATTAGAGACCTGGGATCCTGCAAAGATTTATTATAACCCCCTTGTTCACTTCGATCGCTCTAAATGGTTTGATCTGAATTTCTCCTTGGGGATTTCTCACAGGGCATAAATTCAGTCTCTGCAGGAGCAGTGTCAGGGAGCAGCAGGCACAGGGCTGTGCCATGACCCACAGATGACCCAGCACAAGCTATGCCTCCACTGACAGGATGCAGTCCTGCAGGGCCTGACCATGGGGCAGAGGCAGGTGGTCATAGCAATGAATACCATCAACAGCCTCAGATGAGGCAAAGTCATCGGCCAGTTCCAGGGTCCATCCATAAGACAAGGGCAAGAGCTTAAGCACCACAATATGGGTCTGTCCAGAAGGACCTTGACAGCTATGGGCTTCAAGGGAAGGATCAGGTGCAGTTCTGATCCCATGAAAACAAAAGAAAATTGCTGCCATTGACTTCCATGAGGTGAGGATCCACCTGATCTCTTTCTTTTCCAGGTCCTGGGACATGCACCTCAAACACCCTTAGGTCAACTATGAAATAAATAGATAAGAATGATAAAAGTTAACCAAAGCCATACAGCATTCAAAGCACCACACAGTCACTGCTGTTATGGATATTAGCACTGTATCAACCACTAACAAAATAAAAATGACTGTTGTGTTTCTGCCCAGCACTGGAAGGTTTTGAAGCTTTTTTTCTAAGGCTAGCTGCTAACAGTGCCATGGGAGTGCTCACACACTGCCGTTTCATTGCAAGGCTAATATTGAAAAACAGTAAAAATCTGCATTTATAAAGAGCTATAAAGGCTAAGGAAAAGATTCCTCTTGTGTCTGGCAGGTTTTGGCTCAAGCAGGGGATGCAGTTTTCATGCGCGAGAGTGATGTTGCCCTCTGCTGGGTAATCCACAAGCAGAGCAAAGACTTCGCTCTTAGGAGTCTCCACAGATTCAAGCAGAAGCAGCCCACACTTCCTGATAGCAGGATCATTGCAAATACCATGTGATTTATCTTTGCTGCACCCCAAGGAGGAAGGAGCACACTGTTAGCCTCTTGTTACAAGTGAAGAGACAGGAGGCACGGGAAAGATGCAGTTTCAGTCCTCATGTCTTTGTTGAATACAGTCCATTGACTTCCAGTGCAGAATCAGCCCCATCCAGCTCTCTCAAGGTCATGTAGAACATCTGTAGGCAAGTTAAATAAAAAGGAAAAAAAAAAACCAAAACAGAGACTCTATGTTTCATGACTCTCAAGTTTTAACCACAAGATTGAGAGAAAAAGACAATCCCTCAAGTATTTCCATTTAGTCCTTAAAACCTCTAGACACCAATTACATAGCGCAGGCTATGTCAACATTAATTCTCACCTATATTCATTTATTTGGTTTTCCTCCTTTCATGGAATCAGATTTAATTTTTTCTTAAGTAACAGATAAATTACCAGTGTCTATATTATCAGCACCCTATTAAGAGCAGGAATCCAGCTCGATGCCACTGGGACATTGTAACATTCCTATCTCATCAGCCATCAGACTAGGGTCTAGGGAGTGAAATTTATCAAATGCCATTGTACAGTGTATCTGGAAGGATGATAAACATGATTAAAATTCATTTCACCAACACAATTGCTCATATGTATTTGATGTCCTTTTCCTTGGAATGGTTAGACAAATTGCACAGTTCCCTAAAATGAAATTTGCTCTCGGATTTTATACAACGTGCCCTGATAATACAAATCAATATTTTGACAAAACACATTTTTGCCTGAAGATGAAGTATAATGTGGGATGAAATACATTTAAGTGCTTTATAATTTATCCTGAGAGCACAATGCATTTGACCAAATGTCATATATCATTCCATAGAAAACTAGGGGGAATATATAATCTCTACTCCTTTAAGAAGCAACTGCCTTGAGAGAGTCCGCAATTAAACACTTACCATTCAGAAAACATTTCAAATAAAGGATCTGTGTGCAACCTCTGACAGACATTTGTTGTTCTACACAATTTAACTGCAAGATCACAGGGTGTTTTGCAGTATCATGTTCTCTAATTCCTTTCATTTTTAAGACAGAGTACATTATCTTCTGTTTGTTAACTTACTTTTGCCATGGACTCCATAAAGCTTATTTACACATACATATAAGGTGAGTGTAAGTACAGGATAAGGGGACTCAAAAAACCCCCAAAAGTTTCTGTGGACTTTTCACATGCTGTGTGACTCTTATCCAACATCTGTAATGAATGAGATGTTTTCCTCTGGAATTGCCATGTCCTAGACCCATTTGGCTATTCACTCTCCAAGTGCCTCTCCCTGTGGAGCCCAGAGGGAGTAAAAATTTCACAGGCAGCAGTGGCATAGATAGAAATGTAAAAGCTGGTAACTTAACACATGCCAGTTCCTAAATCCAGTGCAGCACAAAGGCATCAAGAACATTTAGGAGCCCGATTCTCTTTCATTTCACAGGGGCATACAACAACCTATGGGTCTTAGTGGGTCATGACATCAGGTATTATCTGATGGTAAGGCAAATACAAGGGTAGGGATTTAACGTTTGGCTGAAATACGAATCAGTTGAGGTAGTACTTAATGGGAAGACTCTGTCACTCACCAGTCAAGACTCACCAATACACTAAATAAAACAAGCCATGTATTTTCATAAAACCACAGAATGGTTTGGGTTGGAAGGGACCTTAAAGCTCATCCAGTTCCAGTCCTCGCCACAGGCAGGGACACCTTCCACTAAAGCAGGCTGCTCCAAGCCCCATCCAGCCTGGCCTTGAACACTGCCAGTGATAGGGCAGCCACAGCTTCTCTGGGCACCCTGTGCCAGCATCTCAGCACCCTCACAGGGAAGAACTTCTGCCTAAGAGCTCATCTCAATCTCTCCTCAGTCAGGTTAAAGCCATTCCCCTTGGCCTGTCCCTACAGGCCCTTGTAAAAAGTCCCACTCCAGATTTTTCGTTGGCCCCTTTGGGTATTGGAAGACTGTTGTAAGTTCTCCTCGGAGCCTTCTCTTCTCCAGACTGAACCAGCCCAGTTCTCTCAGCCTGTCTCCAGAGCAGAACTGCTCCAGCCCTAGCAGCATCACTGTGGCCTCCTCTGGACTCACTCCAATAGCACCACGTCCCTCTTGTGTTGTGGGCCCCAGAGCCCCACTTACTTTTTTGCTTATTAAGGTTTGCTCTATGTAATAACATGTCTTACTGCATTCTCATTTACTGCTCTCTTGACCAAAACAGCCTGGCCTTTAGACTTTACAAGGAGTTTATCAGAATTCAGGACCCAAGTGCCCAGACCGTGATCATTACACATGAATTGTTTTCACCAAGGCCAAGATATGAGCATGTTCAGGCAGTACACAAAGATCTGTTGCTAAAACATTTCCCACTCAAAATGCAGTTGTTCTCCAGTTAGGAAGTAATCACTGAAAAGCAGACCCCTACAGATGACACACTGAATTTTATGTTCACAGAAGGTTAATATATTTTCCATCCACAGCGGAACTGTTTGTAATTTACAGGCAAAAATTCAGCCCTGGTGTAAGCAAGTGCAATTCTTATTGATCTCAATAGGAGATGCACTGATTTATAGCGGGGCTGGTTTGGCATCACATCTGTTTAGCACTAGAATGAACAGTATTACAAGGCAGGGCATAGGTGCAGCACACGTCAAAAGCTTTTGCATGTGAAGATTAAAATAGCCTGTCTCCACAATAGCAACTCTTTTGGGTTGGAGAACACAAAATGTGCCAATACGATTGCATAATGCTTTGCATGTCTCGGGGTTCGCTACTCTGAATAGTTCCATCCTGAATGGCTGCTTAATATCTCTGTTACAGTTACTGTATAGATCCTCTATCTAGCAGCAGCTGCAGAGCTCTGCTCAATAGATGAGCCCTGTATTCACTCTCAAAAGCACAAGCCTGTAGGAGAGACTGAGGCAGAGCTTCACGTGAAGAGCCCTGTGGCTTACGCTGGTTTGGTTTAAAGAAAAACACATTTTTTACACATTTGGTTTCCATTTGTTTGAAACAGTTTTGTAGCCTAGTAAAAAGACCTATAGTTTCATAAAAGGAAGTTAACTGGTTGTCTTTGGGCAGTAAGTGACTTTTTCATTTATTACTGGGTTACTCTAAGGGCATTAACTACAGAGCCCATGGGCTCTGTTATAGAACTGATTTGGTTTGCTTTATTTTGGTTTTAATTACACTGTGTTTTATTTATATAAAAAAAATAAATCCCTAAACAAACAATCACCAGTGTGAAAATACTGTATCTGGGGCCTTTTGTATTACACTGCTTGTGGCCTGGCTTGTAAACCATCACATTGCCCACTGCCTGTCTGCCTCCTGGCTGGCTGCAAACTTACCCAGCAGGTTCACGGTGCTGGTGTTCCAGGTCAAGCTCTCCTTCCAGCAACAGGAAGGGATCTAACCAATACACTTTCACCTTTCAACAGAAAGAAATCTGGCAGCCTGATCTCACCCTCCAGCCCTCAGACCCAAGGGGAAGGCAATCTGTCTCAGCTTGTGTTTTGGCAGGGGGACAGGAAGGGAAGTAACCTGTCCGCTTCTGCCTACCCACTGATAACATACAGACCTCAGGATGGCCATAACTTACCCAGTTAGCCACAGTGCCTGCCAGCCTCAAAATACACTCTAAAGACTTATCTGAACTAGATGATCACAGCACACAGCTCAGGAGTAAAACACAGGCACAAGGAAACACATATGTATGTATGTTTACATTACTGTCTTCTTCAAGACAGCACGAGCAAGAAACTGTGTATAAGCATAAAACATTGGCAGCCATCGTTCACCTCATAGGTATGATACAGAATAACAATTATATTGAAAGCTTAATTTCCAGGAACCTAGCCTGTTCCTTCCTTTTTTTTGATTAGACTTTTCCATATAATGTATACTACCTCAATGAATCCACTTCAAAGTTATGACTAGAGTGACTACTCAGTGTTGAGCTGTGTTAATTCAACTGTACATCAAGGGACAAATTAAGATGAGGACACAGTCCAGATAAGTAGAGTAACAGCCCTGGAAAAGTACATGAAAAGCTGAATGCTTTGCTCAAACACATAACCTATAAGAACACAAAGAGATGGAAGAAAGGGCAAAGTCACCCAGGGTCTCTTTAACAGGTACTTTAGCCATTGAATCCACAGTCATGGATCTTTTTGCTCCTACCTAATACCATGCATTTTTTGGTGCTACCTTCTCAAATCCTGTCCTACCAGGCAGCATCACTGTCACATCTTCTCCCAGAAGCATTCAAGGAAGCTAAAGGGATTTAGTTCCTAAGCAAAACTCAGGCCAGCCTGTGAGTCACACTGGAGTTGAGTTTGGAGGAGCGCCGTAGTAATATGGGAGAACTGTACAAACCCTGGAGCTATTCTCAGCTATACCGTGATGTTTACAAAACAAAGGCATTTTGAAGACTGGATTTTATCCTGGACTATGGGAGGCAGTGGAAAGGGTCAGAAAGGACAGAAGAGAGACATTTTAGGTAAGAAATCGAGGATATGTTTGCCTTAGTTTTGGTTGCCTTTTTCTTTCAGCTAACTAAACAGGCAGAAGGCATATGAAACTCACACCCAAAATCTGAGACCCCATCAAGTAAACAAGCTACTAGAAGGCAGATTATCCTTGATATTTCCATGGGGAAAAGAAGGGACAGAGGATTCTTAGTTGGTTACCAGAGGGAGGGACCCCAAACCTACTCTAACTTGTACAGTATACCCAGGATGATAGAACATGCAGTAAACTCTAGAAATCCTCAAATGAATAGCACTGGAGCCCCAAAATTTCAGCAACAGTAAACGTATGCAACTAAGGCAAACAGCTCCTCCGGACATTTGGGGCTGTTACGGGTAGGTTAAAAATTGAGCACCTAAGACATTACAAGGAACACACAAAATATCTGAAAAGGTCATTTGGCTTCAGTATACTACAGGTTGGTCTTGCTCAGAGCAAAGTATTCATCATGTGGATCTGAGGGAAATTCCTGTTATACTAAAGGGTCTGCTTCTTGTCCTGTCAAAGACAGGAGCAAACCTCACTGGCTTCAGCCAAGCAAGAGCAAGGATAATAGCTGCAGGCTTCCTTAAAGCATAGGAAGGTTTTGCTGCGAGTGAAAATCAGGACATGCTGCATGATACACTGAACATGGCACAAAAAGGGGGCTTGCTTTGCAGAGCAATGGAAGACTTTATTTTGTAGGGACCAAGTTCCGTATCTGATGTGTCCAGTCAGAGTTTTAAGAAAACTCTCACACATGCATGTCAGCTATTGAATGATATTGTTTAGGGGTAGAAACTGCGAGCTGTTAGTCTTTAAAGACTAGGCAGACAAGCAAGAAATTCCACCCAGTGATTTATAAGCAGGTGGAAGAGAAAGTGGAAACTTCTGTGAATCTTGGTCGTGATCCAGTTCAGAGCCTTATTTTGATGGAGGGCTCCCTCTTCTGGGCTTGGATTGAAGCAGTTTTCCTGAAGTCCAAACCAGTTGTTTTTTTCCAGTGCAATTGAAAGATGGTTTCAACTAGAAAACCAACCAGGGAGACCGCCTCTGTGTGCTCTCATGGCCCAACAGTCACTCCCCACGCTGCGTATGCTGAGGGATCTGGGCTTTGGGCAGCACATCCAACTGCACCTGCCCCACAGGCCTGCTACAGATGCCACCAAGTTTCTAGTTTTAAATGCGAATATTTAAGTTAAG
Organism: Pezoporus wallicus; assembly: GCF_028554395.1. Taxonomy (NCBI): domain Eukaryota; kingdom Metazoa; phylum Chordata; class Aves; order Psittaciformes; family Psittacidae; genus Pezoporus; species Pezoporus wallicus. The sequence continues at coordinate 9,901,326 of NW_026642649.1, read as the reverse complement.
ACATTACAAGCACATCGGTGAGGGTTTGCTCTAGCTCGTGATTCCTTTTCTTTGCTTACTAAATACAAGGTTTGGAGAGTAGCATCAGTAAGAAACAGCCTCAGTGCTGATAATTCCTGGGAACTCTACTTCAGGACAACAGTGACTTCAAGTTAAGCAGCTCAAGAAGAAAAATATCTATTTGGCTGGAAGTTCTCCAGTGACATGAAAAATAACCTTTTAGTCTCTTATACAAATCAAAATAGACTTACATGAAAAATCCTCCCTAATCTGTGGGGAATTTCCTCCCCCATAGGAATTCCTTCTGCAAACAGATACTTCCTGAAAAGCAGGTGGGACTGCTAGAAACTGAAACTGCAGCTTTGAGTCATTTACAGTTTTAAACAAGAACAACCTGCCTCAGTGAAGATTTCCCCTTAATACACCCAGAGGTTTATACCCCAGAGCAAATGCATCCGTAAGGCTGTGCTACAGATTGCTATCATGGCCAGAGGAGAATTCATTATTTCAGAATAGGATAGGAATGCAAGCACAAGTCAGAGTTTTGCTGAAAATTAAACAGTGGTAATAATAATACATAGTGCTTTGCGGCCTGAAAAAGAGTCACATCTCTCTGGTTTTAGAGAATGGATGCAACTATGCATTTTGTTTAAATGGAGTAATAATCCAATTTGAAGTAAATAGTTTACATTTAGCTATGAGGATGTGACAAAACCTGTACACCCCTTTAGCCGAGAATCATACACTGTTCTAGATATAGGCAGGCTTTTGCCTCCTAACTTTGCTGCTGCCCACAAAACAGCATTCACCCACTCCAGCTATTTCTTGGCTTTTTTTACCCCTGCAGATTAGCAAATATCAATCATAGAATCAACCAGGTTGGAAAAGACCTTTAAGATCATCAAGTCAAACCTTTACCCCAGCACTGCCAAGGCCACCACTAACCCATGGCACTGAGGGCCTCGTCTACACGGCGCGTGAACACTTCCAGAGACGGTGACTCCAGCACTGCCCTGGGTAGCCTGTTCCAATGCCTGAGCACCCTCTGGGGAAGACATTTCTCCTAATATCCTAGTCTAAACTTCCCCTACTGCAGCTTGAGGCCGTTTCCTCTTGTCACTTGTTACCTGGGAGCAGAGACCATCCACCTCCTGGCTCCATCCTCCTGTCAGGCAGTTGTAGAGAGCGATAAGGTCCCACATTGAGCCTTCTCTTCTCCATACTCTAAAGACCCAGAGTTCCCTCAGCATTTGAAGAGATGAGGTGTGTAAAAAGCACAAGTTAAAACAAGCAAGCTGCTTAATCGAGCAGCAGACTGGATGGGGAGCCTGGAACAGAGCATGGGCTTCTTGGGAACAAGCTCAGTGCTCTCTGCAGAGGCACAACTGTCACAGAAGGGGTAATTATAAAGCATCCACAGGAACACAGCTACTTCAAGCTTGTGCAGAAATCAGTGTTTGGGGTAAAAGGTCCCCACAGTTTCCAGTACTGTGAAAAATACAGCCAAGAACTATAAGCAGAGTTCCTAACTTCCAACTAATGTTATTACTGTTAATACAAATGTTTTTCCCTTCTGCTGAACTGGACAGCTATAACTTTGGAATGAATTGCCCTGTAGGACTGGGGAGGTTGGAGTAGTACTGTATGATTTTTTAATTGCTATTGTCATAGTAATGTGGAAGGAGAAGAGTTGTGCTGGATTCCAAATTCCTATTACTTAGCTTTGCCAGGAGAAAGATCAGAGCAAATTTGAGCAGTGTTGTAAGAACACGGCTCTTGATTCTGAGAGAACAATTAAACAAATTAAACACCCTGCTGTTTTCTTACTACTGTGCTGCAAATGAAGAAGTTCCCCACAACTGGCCAAGGCCCCACTCTGGCAGTGTTCAAAGCCAGGTTGGACAGAGTCTTGGGCAACCTGGTCTAGTGTGAGGTGTCCCCGCCCATGGCAGGGGGTTGGAACCAGACGATCTTGAGGTGCTTTCCAACCCAAACCATTCTGTGATTCTGTGTTGGCTTCAGTATTCATTTGTTCTACAAATCTGTTGAAAATGTCTGGAGTTTCACATTTCCCCTGGTACTTCAGAGGAAGAAAAAAGGGATTCATCATTTCCCAGCACAGGCAGGATTCACAGGGTTTTAAGCATGTCAAGTAATTGATGCTGTCCAAAAAAAAGGTAGAAATCAGGGCAACACACAAACTACACCTCACCTCTGAGTGCAAGCTACAGCTAGCTACGGTACTTAGCTCCTAATCCTTTGTTGCTAACAAAGCATAACAGATGCAGCCAAGTTTGAACCCAAGTGTCAGGGCTGAGCCATGACACATTGACTCATCGTGTTGCCTAAAGTATCATCCTTATAAACAGCTTTAGACTGTCTTTTATGTGCATCTGACCAAGTGTAATGGAGTGTCAGCAGAGCCAAAGCAAACAGCATGGTCTTCTATTAAAGCAATCACATACCCAGATGCCAAACCCAGCACTGTGAGACCTCATGCGAATCTGAGAGTCCCTGGGGAATTTGGGGTTGATGAGAAATACATATAAATATTATAATGTGTGACAGATAGAATCTTGCTTCAATATTTGCTGCTTTATTTAAGAGGAAAGGTACCTATTTTGTTCAGCCCCACAGTCTGCAAGTTACAAGATAAAAGGAGCTCTCAGCAGGAGCAAACTGCAAAACGTATTTGAAAATAAATTCGTAATGACAACTGGCATTAAAGAATTTATTTTCAAATGCACTTCGCAGCCTGTTCATGCTGAGGGGTGCTTTTATCTTCTGAACTGGATGCTGCTGGGCTAAGCAGAGAGAAAGAGTTTCCTCTTAACTCTTTCGGTACCACACAAACAGCAGAATCCATCAGGATTTTCTGATCAAGGAATTCTACCTGTGTTAGGCAAACATTGCATTACACGGGCTCAGTTTCTAGTCCCAGGAAAAGCAGCAGATGAGCACAGCTCTCCTAACCGACCATCTGACACTGACTTTTAAGTCAAACAGTATTTCTTCCTTAATATAGTCTCAACATCTTTTCTCCACAGACTGCTGTGCTAACAGTGCCTTTCTGGTTAGCCACAAATTACAACAGCTTTACCTACTGACTAGCAAGCACACTGGAGGACCAGAATTTCCCGTCTCCCAGGTGGGAGTCAGCCTCTTGCATTACAAATACCTCCTTTGTTGACAAGGGTAAGGCAAGCTCTGCTCCCATTTCTGGCATCCATTCTGCTTTGTGTGCCTCATTCCGTTGCTTTTAAGGTCAGAAGACAAAGCCAGATTGCTGCTGAACAACATGGTCCATCCTCTACATCTCAGCCTTGCTGCAGTCATTACTATCCTTTCCCTTTGGGCATTCACACAGCTGCACAGTGAGCCAGGATGGAAAACAAATCCAGCAGAAATCAACCTTTTTGTTCTGAATCCTTCTTCAGCAAAGTAGTTCCCCTGGCTTGTCTGACTACATGGCCAGATAAATGTCACAGAGGTAAAAGTTAGAGGCTGGGAACAAGAAGTCATTCATAGGGATCTGCTGGAGACCTACTCGAAGCATGTGAATTTATGCTGGATTTAAAAAGTAAGTGCAGAAACACAGACTAAAATATGAGCATAAGAGAAGCTTCGATATCACATTCTCAGAGCATAAAGACAGTTGGGATGTGGAGGAAAACACATTACTTGGAAGTATGAACCACCAGGAGGCTGCTCCACGGTGCAAACCTGCCCATTATTTTCATTCCTGGCCTCCTGCTGTTCAATAGGGAAACTAAGGTAACCAAACAGAGAACAAGAAGGGCCCTTCAGAGAGACAAACCTTTTTGATGTCACTAGAGTTGAGATCAGGCTGAAAAACGTAATCCTGCCTCTGTGAAAACTCCATTCCTCTTCTTCTGTGGGCAGAACGGGGATAAAGAGAAATCATCGGAGTACAGGATGTAACTAATAAAAATTACAGGAGGAGGAAAGTCTACAACATTCATTTTTGGCCAGATTGCTCTGTCTCAGGGAGGGGGGCAGGTGGGGGGGAAGCCAGAACAGGTATTTGCATCCAAATTTTTGCTCCCAGTTATCCCCCATCAGATCACATACTCCCTTTCATACACCCATACACCTAGTGTGTCTCATCTTAAAAAGCATTTGTTCTTTGTTCACTATTCCCCTCTGAAGGCTCTGCAAAACTGTCTTCCTTTCCCAGTCTAAATGTGCATAAAGCCTTTCGTCCCCATATTAACACCTAAAGCAGCAGTTCAACTGTGGCATTTACCCCCCTGACATGTTCATGAGTTGGCAGAACAGGTCACCTCCTGCCTTGTATTTGTTCGGCTGAACAAGCCAGCCTCTTCTAGTCCGTTATCACAAGACAGACTCTTCAAGCCCATGATTTACCTATTGCCTTAGCATGGCCTTTCTGGTAAACATCCCAAAACGATGGTCATTGACATCTTTACTGAAACATCCCTCCTCTCCCTAAAAGAAAAAATCTTTCTTGGAATTCAGTACAAATCAGGACAGTGATCTGAAGATGGGTGACCTGCCTATCACCAGAATATCTTGATGAGAAGGTTATTCACTCATGTGCCAATAGTGGCAAAGCAACCCTGTTCTTCCAAGGGGCTCACTATGGACAGACAATGTTTCACAAAACATGTATTGAATATGTGTGAGCTATCCCTGACTGTTTAAACATCCTTCAAACCCATCACAAAGATAAACAGCACATACCAGAACTACAGGCTGAGCAGGACCCATGGATATCCAAGTCCACATCTAAAAGAATAATCAAGATGCTAAAGAAAGCTCTTGCTTGATCCAGCAGCTGCTGTGATAAAGTGCTGTTGATATGGAAAACATGATGTTATCAAGTTGGAGAAAAGGCAATTACCAAAAAGGTATTCAAAAGAACCAAAAATGCTGGATGAACCCAATTTACTGGTGTGATATTTACTTTAAGAGAAGCATACTGCTTTGCTCACCAAGATTAAAAAAGGCAGAAAATAGGAGCTCTCCTCACAGCTGCTCTTACTGAGGTTGATAACACGGCTTCCACTAGCTTTAGTAATGATGATTCCTAAAACAGGGAAAACAATTCATAATAGAGCATACTTTCCTGATACAATTAAGATCATCCTGTGCACAAAATCCATTACTTTATTATGCTACTCACAAGCCATTTTTAAAGCACACAGTGTATTTCTGAGCAACATTTCTGCTTTTCCTCTCATGAGTGGGGCTGCTATTCCTACAGTCAGTGTTGCTGTAGCTGTATTAATATTGCCACCACTTGGGGGGGTCATACAACCCCCCCCAAAATATGAAGAGAATCTTGAAACATTCTGAACAACTGACAGAAGAAAACAACAACATCATTTTGCAGCTTTCACATTCAACTGAGCTGTGTTCTCCATGGCTCCTGCTGAAGAGCTGAAGTGCCCTTGCATAAGCACTCTCCCATTCTCTCATGACCTGCAGGAACTAGGGTACTACAGTGAACACCCCTTACAGAGCAGGTGAGCTCTGGTATCTGTGCCACTATGGCACGTGTTTTTCCATAAATCCTTCCTTACATGAAGCACTCCATTTCAGAAAGGCTCCCAACGCTGGTGGAGAAGCCATGGCATTACGGGGTCAGATATGCTGCTGGGTAAGCCAAAGATCTCAAGGGTTGAGTAGGGTCACATTATCTCTGAGTAAGCATTTTGCCCTCTGGCAGAAAGCTGAGAGACTGAAGTTTTACAGATAAGAAAATACTTTCATCCACTCCATCCTGGCAAAGTTCAGGTGAGCTCCTTCCATCCTGAAGGGAGACTAAGGCTGTCTTATGGAACAGTGGCAAACATGCAAACAGTGGCAGGAGAAACAGATACAGAAAGGAAAGACCTAAAGGACATGATGCTGTTGAGAGATGAAATGACATGGAAGAAGAATACAAAGTGGAGCATGGAAATTATCATGTTGATAAAAGCCGGAAAAATACCCAAGCCTTCATCTCCTACTAAACATGCTACCAAATCCATGCATCAACTAACCCCATTTGCCTGCCTTTCCCCAGCAGAATACCACTACAAACTGCACATCCATTTTCATAGAATTGCAGACTGGTTTGGGTTGGATGGTACCTTAAAGCTCATCCAGTTCCAACCCCCTGCCATGGGTAGGGACACCTTCCACTACAGCAGGTTGCTCCAAGCCCCGTCCAACCTGGTCTTGAACACTGCCAGGGATGGGGCAGCCATAACTTCATATATTACACTGGACTTCAGGGAGGAAAAAAAAAAGTGGTCAAGTCCCAGGTAGTGCTGAAAGTCAGGCCTGAATCACAAAACATGATTTCAAACAGTTATATTTAGATCTTTTGATATGTAACTCAGCCTATCCATAGCTGTATGAAAACCATCCTGACTGTATTTTTTCCCATCTTCTCCAGAGAAGGTCAAGATGTGCCTCATTAACAAACCAAACTGACAAAAATCATTCACTCCATGAAGCCAGCTTGAACATTGAGCACTTGGTCCACGTAACTCTTCTTTCTGTGGAATTTGACTGTGAAGAAACAGAATCTCTGACTTTTTCTCCCAAGCTAATCCCCATGAAAAGGGAGAAAACTCTTTGCAAAGTACAAATAAAGTCCCAGAAGGGACACTACCACTGATCCTTTTCCCAGAGCATAAATAGTTATATCTGACATAACATGCCTTAGGGCATGCCCTAGAACCCTCAGCTCACAAGAGAACAATGAAGTAGTCTCAGCATCCTTCACCTTTCCAGAAAATCTGGTCCTTGCTGCTAACAAAAAAATAGCTTGTTTTCCAAACAGGAGTTTCTGTGTTGTGCAATCTGATTTCACAGGTCTCCAGCATTGAGTCTACTTCTGTAAATTAAACTATTTCCCAATTGACCTCCTTTGGTAAGACTGCAAAGCTAAAAATTGTTCTGCCTAAAAAGATTCTGCAGCTACATTAAGTTTTAAGTGTTCCGCAACTATTTCAGATACCCAAATTAGGATCCACAGCTTTCCCTGCTACACTAGTCCAACAAAGGATACTAGGCAATATGTTTAACATAACCCAGTCCAACCAAGGATCCACCTAGCCTAGTGCTCTGTTTGCAAAGGTGGCCATAAGCTGGTGCCCAGAGAAAGGTAAGAATTTACAAGTCTTTATACAATATGCACATAAAACACAAAGAATATGTCAATCTCTAACACTCTCTCACTTTCCATCTATTTATGAAGGTTACAAAAGCCAAGCTTGACTGTGATAGCCAGAGGAAGGACGAGAGAGAACAGGTGTAAGTTGAAACAAGGGAAGTTCAGATTGACTATAAGGAAACACCTTTTCACCATGAGGACTATCAAGCATCAGAGCAGGCTGCCCAGGCAGGTTGTCAGGCTCTGTCCCTGGAGGCTTTCAACAAAAGACTGAATAAATCTCTGACTAAACTGGCGTGAGTTGGTGTGACCCTGCTTTCTGCAAGATACTGGAACTAGAGACCTCCCGAGACCCATTCCAGGCTGATTTATGCTATGATCCTATGTTTCATCTGAGGATCACACATGCTGGATGTTGCTTCCATGTATTTAGTTACCATCAATTTTACCTGCAGTCTTCTCTTGAGCCTGTGTGAACTTCTGACAACTAGTTCCTGCACCACCTGACTGTCCCTTGCTTTGATCCTAGCTCCACTGAACTTCATCACCCTTGCTTGCTTTGAGCTGAAAGAAATGTAACAAACATCAGCAGGGGAGGAAAGAAATTAAATTTTTAAAGCTATTTTAGTATCTTTTATCACAGTATTCTTACTTCATGAAAACACTTTTAATAAATACCTTGCACTACATGCCCCAATTTGGAGGTGAGGGAGGCTACATATCACAGCTTGCTTCAGTTACTTGCTATCAAAACCTCTTAACACCGCGTCCGCTTGCACAGCACGCACCTTTGGAATACTAGCATTGGATTGTTAAAATGCAGAAGAAGCTTTCACCTCCAGGTACTGCACAGGCACAGAAGTGTAAGAAGAACTGCCTGTCTTACACCTACCAGAGTTCCAGGTGAGAGTCTCCATATCAATCAAGACACCTGGACTAAATGGATACAGAGAAAGAAAGAAGTCCCTTCAGAGAGATGGTATAAGACAGTATCATCACAACCTATCCTGCCCCAGGGATTAGCAGACAGTTTCAATCACTGCCAGGTTTCTGTCAGGTATCCTCCAAAACTCTAATGCAGTTAAGGCAGAATTCACTTTTATTCTCCTGACTAAAGATGTTCTGTGGACATTTGCACAGCTTCTGCATACGAGTGAGCTGAACACAGCTTATCGACAGGTTGTACAAATATCTCTGGTGTGCTGCCACCTCCTGCATTTTAACGGTGAGACCAACCGTCTTCCACTACCCCACAGAGGAACTGGTGATCCATCTCCATAGTATTAAAGTCATATTTGCTTCTCCATAGGAGTCCAATATCAATACATAACCTGGACAATTGAGAGTCAAGAGAACACAAGGCTAAGAAGAGCCATTTGATAATCATACCTACAGGTTTTTTAATCCATCAGGGTTTTTTATACCACTCAGCTCCCTCATAGTCCCTGATTTCTACCTAAACCATTTGTTTTGTTTTGGCATCAAGCCAGTCTCTGGTTATGCCTCTGCCCATGCCATTAATGACTGCTTTAGGACCTTGCATTCTCCTCTTCCCCCCACCCCCCCAGTAAAACTACAAGCCATAAGTCACTCCTCCATCCTTCTTTTTAATAAAATACACAAATTTCACATCTGAAAGGATTTCTCCCTTCATAGAGAGGGATTTTTTTCCACCAATAAACATTTATGGTTCATTTCTTTACCCTCTCTAGCTTAGTTACATTCTATAATGGATGTTAACATCTGGACTGAGGGACACATTCAGGAACTTGGGGAAGGAAAGAGTTGTTTCCCAGGATGCAGCCTCCACTGCTTCAGTATGGCTTTTATTCCTTTAACCTGTACATGTAACTTGCCTTGTTGGCTGGAGTCTATTGAAAATAATGTAGCTAAATGCAATAAACCTGTAACACACCTCTGTCCTCACCATTACTTACTCTTCAGGAATCTTCATTTCTTAGTTCTTTCAGCAATGTTAACTATTTACTTGCAGATCACTGAAGATGTTGAATAGTGCCAGGGTCTGTACTGATTCTAAACAAAACCAACAGAAAACTAAACCAGAAAATCCAAGCCACACAAAAGCCCAAACAGGGAGAACTCCTACTCAAAATTTGTACCTTCATTACTGCTCTTTGAGATTTCTCCTTAACAACTCTAAACAGCAGTGAAAAACAAGTGAATGTAACATCTAACCTGCAACCCTGCTTTAAAATGCTCAGATTCACTTACATTTGTTAGAAACAAACAGGAGAGACCTGGGAAGAGCAAGATGGGCCACTCTGCCCAGTGAGCCTCATGAGAAGGGAAGATAAATCAGAAACAAACTTGAGATCCACTAAGGGAGTAACACAACAATTCCTCTTTCCTTGCACAGTAATAACTCAGTGGTCTAGTGTGAGGCATCCCTGCCCATAGAGAGGGGTTGGAACTAGATAATCTTAAGGTCCTTTCCAACCCAAACCATTCTGTGATTCTATGATTCTATGTTTGCTCTTTTTTTCACAACTGGCAGGCCCATCACCTCATAAAAACAATTGTGTGTTAGAAAAACACTTTCAAGAGCGAAAAACAAGAGTTCTTAGTCTATACTGAAGAATGTTGCTCATTGCAGATAGTTACCTTCAGGTTTCTGACCCGTGCATCGTGCTGTTACCTCTTACAAGTGAGTGAGCGGCAAATTCTTCCATTCACATTTGAAAAAAACAGAAAAGATGTTACACATCAACCTTCAACTGAAACTCGTAACACAGGAGAAACCCTCTGCAGCAGCCACGTATCTGTAGGTGTTTGTGGACATCAGTGTTTCTTTTTCACCTCAACAAAAAAGGAAACCCCTTCTGTTGCAACATAAGAAGCTTGATTAGAGGAATAATGCCTCAGGCAAACCCTAGAGGTAAAAGCAACTTGAAAGAAACACTACACTGAAAAACTCAGTTGATGCAATATTAAACAAGTGAAATCAGGGAAACGGGGTGGGGGGAGGAATCCTGAGAGCCAGACTCTGAATTCCTTTACATTGACTTGACATTAACCCAATTCTGCTAATTATTGCAGGATTGCTACTTACAGCAATTACAGCACTCAATCATATGAACGTAACATACAGAACCAGGCCCACAGTTCTGTTTTCATCACAGAGTTGAACACGCAGACCTGAGGTCCACTGCTCCCCTGGCAGACCCCAAAACCTAACTAAGCCAGTTATATTTGCCACAACCTGAGAGTCTCTTGCCATGGTTCAGTTCCCTGGTTAGTTGTGATGGGGAAGGTCATGGGGGGCTGTATCCATGCAAACAGAGCATCTTTTCTGCATCAGAAATGGTCCTTGGAACAAGGAGCGTGCTTTGCTGATTAAGCCACACAAAGCAGCTGGCTCCTCTCTGGAGGATTTATCCGGTTCTGTCCAAGCCTTTCAAATGCATCCATCACTTTGGGGCTGAGATACTGCCTGTCACAGGCTGGATACACGCATGCACAAGCACACAAGTTTCCAACTGTGACAAAGGAAGGCTTCCCAACAAAATGCTCATCCAGCCTCAGACCAAAACATCCCAGCTCTTTCACACTGTTGTTATTTCCTTACAACAGTGCCAGCTGCATAGTTTTTAGTCACACATCACCTTTCACCTATTACTGCGAGGCATGTTCAATCTGTCAAGTGTCATATCAAAGGATTTTTGAAGGTCCATATTCAAAACCAACAGGATCAATTGCCCTGAGCGACCAGCATTGCCCGAGGCACGCAATGACACTACTATCTATGCTACCATAGTCTGGGGCCACCACTTCCCCACCTCTCTGCCCCCAAATGTCCTTTACTGCTTGAGGTAAAGGTTATCTCACCCTGTAGCAAGGGGCAGGAACTGACTGATTACAGTCCCCAAGAGGTAGGCCCTAAATTCATTCTGAGAATGTAATTTGGAGGCTGTTTTCACAACCTGGTCTTCTCAAGAAGGTGCGCTGAGGTATGAGCTTGCCTTTAAATAGCCAGGGCTTTCTGTCTGCTGTGTACTTCAAGCTTCACTCCAAACGCTCATGCTTAATGTAGTGTTTAGGCAGCCATGCTGAAGAAGATGACAACCCTTTCAGCACTGCTGGCACTGATTCTGGTTGATCTGCTAAAGGCACAAGGTGAGTCAAAGCCATACCGGCAAATCAATCTTTGTAACTTGAAATAAGATTCATGTTCTAGAGTGTAATTATTCCCAGATTTATTCCCCCCCTCCCTCAAACTCCTACTTGGTCTCTCTGATCCATAAAAGCAACTATGTACATTCTTAGATAGCCTTTGAAGTAACTTGGCTTTTCAAACCATCCTCCTCATCCATGTAAATTCCTTCCATTTTATTTGTAGGTACCCCTGTTACTCCTGTGCTTGAGACAACAAGTGTGGAGCAAAGCAGAGATCCCAGCATACAACCAAGCACAGAGCTGCCCCTGCCCTACAGCAGAGACCCATACAAGGAGGAAGGCACGGAGCAAGTTGGGAATAATGGAGTGCAAGAAGGTGAACAGGCCACCTGGGAGCTGAGCGGAGAGCCAAGTACTGAACCTACCCCTGAGCCAAGCATGGACCCGAGCAAAGAACCAACCCAGGAGTCAACCACCGAAATATCTGGTAAGACACATTTTGGTTTTGACTGTCACTGTTACCTCTATTTTGTTACTCCAGTGCTCCTACCTGTCCTGCAAAACGCTGCTTTTCCTTGTAGTCTATTTCTGGCAGGGTATCTGGCATGCCAAAGATCTACCACCTTCTGCTCCTCTCCTCCTTCCTAAACCATAAATAAATTGCTAGTAACAGAGAGGAAGGTGAGACTCCTTAAGATGAATTGTGCTATTATTGCCGAGTGCATTTGACAGCTGTATGTGTGTGAAGAAAGGAGGCTGCACTTCCCCTCTCCATGAAAGAGGTTTCTCTTGTGGATATAGCCAATGCTGGCTTGTAATGTCCATTCCTAATGTAGGGGAAAAGCAATCAATCAAGCAAAACCAAACAGAAACCAAACCCAGATTTATATGGTAAGAGTTTCATTGTTATAAAGGCTGTGGTCTGCCTGAGTGACATTTTGCTCTGGTGAACCTCATCTCTGTAAAGATAGGCTAAATTATCCCCTACAAAAGAGAAGACCTGAAGTCAGAAATGCAGTGACTGCAAATCAGCAGAGGGTCTCCTATCATCCATCCATCCATATGTAGTAAGGAGGTTGTGTGATACATCACCCTTTCTCCTTTAGAGCTATGAGCAACTTCACCATAGCTTACAACAGGACACAGGGCATGGAAGCAGATACACCAAAGGATTACTTTTCCCCCATCCTCACCCATTCCTGCCATGCTTTTAGTCAGGCTAGCAAGACAATCTAACACTGACTTAACCTTCCATATTCCTTCACTCCTGTTCACATCAGCTGCCTCATTTTTTGAGAGCATTTTCCCCTGGACACTTTTCCTTTGAAGAGTTTTTCCCACACACCTCAACAGCATTTAGGGCTATTATCTGTGCTAGGAAAACTGCAAATTATAGTATCATGTCTAGTGTGGTTTCAGAAAACAGCCCCCCCAAATTAACCAGCATTACTACCACCAACATAACTAGGAAGCACTATGGTAGTTTACAGCAAGCCCACGGAAATCCATCATCTTCACTACTGCTACCACTAGAGCGGTGTTGAGACCTCAGATGCTTCAGGAAATGGATGTGATGAACCTCAGCAAAAAGACACGATCAAGTACTCATGTTACTCACTCTTCTAGCCCCTTGATTTTGGTGCCTACCAAAACTGCTGTGCCCTGTGGTGTTTCTCATCCGCAGTGAGCTGCTTTATCATGCACTCAGACTCATTATCAGGTACTGTTAATTCTTTTGGGTTTCTTTGGTTAGATTGGGGTCATTGGTTGTGTTATTTTGGCTTTTGGGGTTCTTGGTTTTTTTGGTAGATTTTTTTGGCAGATTTTAAGGCATTGTAAGCAAGGATCTTTAAAATGGACAGAAGAAGCTTCTGAACAATGAAGGCTTGAGCGTGTGTGTTTAATTCTTTACAATAGTTTCAGTAGGAACAATCTTAATTTCTATGGTGTTCATAGGGAACAATATGCACAGCCCCACAGTCACAGTTCCGAGCAGCTCTGCTGTAGTGTTACATTAACTTTCTTTGTTTTTACTCTAGAATAAATTACCATATTAAATCTCGGTGGAAAAGAAACAGCCACATATACCTAACAGAGTTGGTTTCGCCACACAAGAACACACAGGCAGTGCCTGCAGCAAGCTGGATGGTGGAGTAGTTCCTAAAACTACAGCTTGCAGGAAAACTGTAACCACAGCCTTCAGGTCAAGAACCCTGTCTAGTTCATGCTTACTGCACAAGGTTAATTACCTAAGAGGTGACCTGTGCTGCTCTGCTTGCAGAATAACCTGAAATAAAGAATGTCATTGCAACTACATGCTTTGTATTATTGTAAAACCTCCACCTGAACAAAATAAAGACTTTAAGGTATTTTTTTCTAGGTTTTTTCTCAAACTTATCTCAAACAACTGATGATTGTGGGTCTTTTTGGTGTATTACTGTTGTGACCAAGCCTACATTCAGTTTTCAGGACCTAGGAAGTGGGTTGTGGAAGTATTTCCAGACAGGCTCCAGATGACTTCAGCAGACTGCTTTAAGTCTGCTGAAGGCACCATCAGGTAAGGGGGACAACTTTGAAACACAACCCACTGTTTAGCCATTAAGCTACCAAAGAATAACACTTCTAAACAGCTGTGGTTGCAACACCCAAAACTACCTCTGAGCATCGTCACAGCTTGCAGGTACAATGACAAAGTCATTGATCTGCAAATTTTGTCAGGCAGAACAACAGTAAGTAAAGGATATACACAGCTGTGTCCCGAAATAAGTTTGCCTTTGACAAAAGTGTAGAAGGCAAATTAGAAACACGAATGTATTAACAACTTACCTATTTATTTCTCATATAATAGCCAAGTACTTTCCACTGCCTGGCATCAACTGCAGCACTCCTGGTCTGGCATTCTTACTGCTGGAGCAAAAAGAGCAGGCTGAGTGCTGCACAGAACACGGATGCTGGCTCCCCTCAAAGACTGTGGGACCATACAGAGATAATGTAAAATAAATTAAAAGTGCCAGAAGAACTATTCCTCCAAAACAATTCAGGAATCCACCTTTGCCAAGGACACTGAAAATCCCAAACAGAATCCATAGCAGCAAGTGAGACACCTCTGTACCCTTGAGTGCCTGCTATAGTGTAGACAAAGCAGTGATGTGATACTGGAAGATGAGCAGTCTTGGATTTCATAGAATCATAGAATAGTTAGGGTTGGAAAGGACCTTAAGATCATCAAGTTCCAACCCCCCTACCATGGGCAGGGACACCTCACACTAAACTGTATCACCCAAGGCCTCATCCAACCTGGTCTTGAACACTGCCAGGGATGGAGCATTCACAACCTCCCTGGGCAACCCATTCCAGTGCCTCACCACCCTAACAGGAAAGAATTTCCTCCTTATATCCAATTTAAATTTCCCCTGTTTAAGTTTTAACCCGTTACCCCTTGTCCTGTCATTACAGTCCCTAATGAAGAGTCCCTCCCCAGCATCCCTATAGGCCCCCTTCAGATACTGGAAGGCTGCTCTGAGGTCTCCACGCAGCCTTCTCTTCTCCAGGCTGAACAGTCCCAACTTCCTCAGCCTGTCTTCATACAGGAGGTGCTCCAGTCCCCTGATCGTCCTTGTGGCCTTTCTCTGGACTTGTTCCAACATTTCCATGTCCTTTTTATGCTGAGGACACCAGAACTGCACACAATACTCCAAGTGAGGTCTCACAAGAGCAGAGTAGAGGGGCAGGATCACCTCCTTCGACCTGCTGGTCACGCTCCTTTTGATGCAGCCCAGGATACGGTTGGCTTTCTGGGCTGCAAGCGCACACTGAAGCCAGCTCATGTTCATTTTCTCATCAACCAACATCCCCAAGTCCTTCTCCGTAGGGCTGTTCTGAATCTCTTCTCTGCCCAACCTGTAGCTGTGCCTGGGATTGGTCCGACCCATGTGTAGGACCTTGCACTTGGCATGGTTAAACTTCATGAGCCCACCTCACAAGTGCATCAAGGTCCCTCTGGATGGCATTCCTTCCCTCCAGCGTATCAACCAAACCACGCAGCTCAGAGTCATCAGCTAACTTGCTTAATTTCAAGCATTATTTGGTATCTTCTAATTAGTCATTTCTCAAATCATAAATAAGCGCAACATCTAATCCCCCGACTGTGAAATGAAGTACAGTCTAAACACACCAAGCCAGAACACCAGCTGATATATAGAGATCACTAATATCTTGGAAGGCAACACAAAGGACACCAAATATTACAACTAAAATACATTACACAATTTCTAGAGTTTCATAGTCCTGTAAAATTACTCATATGATTGGTAAACTGATAAAAGAAAGAAAATGCATTCAGTAACAAATACTGTGTTGGGCATAAGGCTAGTAATGAAAAAAATCACCACAAGATGGCTCCAGAGACAGAGGCTTTTAAACAGAGCTGAAGTGGAACGAAGCAGCCGTTTTCCATTACTCATTCAAACCCTCATCAGGGTAGGAAGGTTGCAAGTAAAATAAAAGTAACTTAAAGGATCAGTTCTTAAAAGGTCATAATGGATTACCATGTGTAACGGCACTGTTACCATGCATTTAGCTTCGGGTATATCCTGGAAGATCATAAAACAGATTAACCAGTGATATATAGTAAGCTGTTTGTTGGGACCCCAGCTTTTAAAGCTCTGAGTTGCAAACAAAAAGAACCCCCCTCTCAGGTTGTTTGTTTATAAATTATGCACCAAGAATAGTAACATGTACCTTCTTTTAGGTCTTTGGTATCAAACAGAAACAGTTTTGAAACACAGCGTCCTTTTTTCTTCCCTTCTCCCACACCTCATGCAGAGGAAAGACATCACAGATGTGTCCAGAGTAAGAACTCCATGGCAGAAACAAAAGGCAGCTCTTTATAGTACTGGGACATGTACTTGAGCATCCGTTTGTGCTCTGGTGAATCCATCATGCCATGATAAAGCACTGTCTCCCTAAGCTCCTGTTTGATGAAGCCTGAACTGTAATCACTAAGGCAGACAGTCAACATCTATGTAATTTCATTGCTCTGGTCCTCCTTTCCCTTCAGAACTTCCAGGAGAATTAGTGGATCCAGTGGGGCATGTGTCCTGCCATGAGGTTTCGTTACATCGTGTTAAGACTGTAGGAACAAGCTACATGTTTTGCTAGAACAATTCACCAAGGGAGAACTGTGAAACTGGCAGGTAGAAGACTGGATGTTGAAGCAGCAAACAACTAAATCCAGTTCCATTCATCTTAACTAAACTGCACGAACTACCCCAGTGACCAGCAGAAATGAGGTGCAAGTAAAGAACAGAATGGCCTCTGCATTGTTAGGAGCTACAGGTAAAGATATGCAGCACTTGGATACTGGTGACAACTCCTAACAGGTTATTCTAAAGGCATAGTGCTGTCAGAGCAAGAGTGATACTGACAAAAGTACACTGTTGTTCCTTGGAGTCAAGATTACTTAGCTGGAAGAGGTATGCAGAGTGGCTTTGCTGGCATGCCAGTATCTTTACACCAGTGCTGGAGTATACCAGAGCACTGGAGACAGAAAGAAACACATTTAGACTCTGGCTAAGGGCAGCACTGCAGCTACTCTGTACTAACAAAAGAAATTAAGAGTGTAGTGGCAAGAGGCAAGGAAATGTTCTTTGCCTGAATTATAAGATGCATAATAATGATATCTTACTGAACAACAGCCTGGAAAATATTCAGTGAGTATCTCGTTCACTGACCTGATAAAATGTATAGATTGGGACCAAGAATTCACTCTGGCATCTCAATATTTTCTGCTAGGAACCTGATGCAATTTCATACCAAACAGCAACTCCTGTCATTACTGCATACAGAAACACATTAGAAAGACTTCTCAAAATGCAATTCTCTCCTGAAAAAAAAAAAGTCAAATAAGGAATTGTTTAGTCTACACTTTTGAGTAAAACCAGCAAAAAACACCAGTGAAAAAGCTTCTCCCTACTACAGAGCAAACTAGCGTTTAACAACATGTCCCAGAAACCTCCTCCTCTGCCACACCAACACTGAAGGACCTCAGTGAGGCTTTGGTTCAGGTAAACCTCAAATAACAAAGTCGAATTTGAGCTCACCATGAGTCCTCAGCAGGGAGCTCATTAGTATTAGAACCCCCCTGGGTGCTGGCTCAATTTAGGAGCATTCTGCTATCTCAAAGCCTCAGGCTGAGTTTTGCACCCAGCAAGACTTTGTATTTGGCAAAGGCCAAGAGAAAAGGGAATTGGATTTGCCTCCTTGATCTGTTACCACTGGATGTCCAGTTCAGCCTAAGAGTCACAACATATTAATGCAAATAAACTCCAATTTCAACTGATTTTTAAGGGAATTTTAAAGCTGCTGCCCAATTCAGTCTAACATGGTACACATGCAGAGGTTCCTTTCAGGAAAGGAAGAATTAAGTTGGTTTCTATTCACAGACACTAGTCATGAATTCATGAAACAACATACACCCAAGAAAGGCATAATTCTGTACACAAAGTACCCCCGACTCAACAACGAATTTAGTCAGATGAATGAAAGATTTAAGTTCCACAGAAGCCAAGTCTGAAGTCCATCTAAGGTGCTGAATTTAATCTCCCTGAAGAGGACAAAATTGACAAGGGCACAACAACTGTGCTTTAACTGAACTTTTTAATAGGGATGGATAAAACATGCTATAAACCAGTTAACAATTTTCACTGAAATCTTAGTACCTTAGCGAATAAATTAATGGTCAGCTGAACAAAATATCCCCCCAGGGCTGAGTAAGGATACTGAAAATTCCTTGAGGAGCCCTTCCATTGCTACAGTCACTGCTTTCACTGATGCACACCCAAAAATGCATTGCTAGGATTCTTGTTTCCCCAAATGCCTCCCCTGCAGCATTCCAATGACTCATTCAATGACTTATAGTCCATTACCAGGTGGGCAGCTCTTTGGTAAAGGTGTGGCAACAGATTCCTTGCTTTCTGTCAATGCCCGTGGCTGATGGACAAAAACACTGAACCTGACACCTTGGTTAGCTGCTGCCCTCACAAAACCCCTATTTGCAGTCATGGTGATGGCTTTTAAATTGTCTCCTGTCCCAAAAATGGTTAGAGAACGGCTGTTGATTTTTGAACTAGCCACTAGTCCTAAGGCACGGTCAGATGGCTGATCTCGCACCACTTGAATTCTTTTCACAAGCATCGCAGCTCGTTCTTTCTCCCCGGGTCCTCCCAGCGTTTCCAAGATGGACTGAAAATCTCTGACAGCAGACTCACAGGCAAAGAGCTCCTTCCCCTCCATGAACTCCTCCAGCTGAGGCAGGACTCTCTCCCTCCTTTCCTGAGCTGCTTGCTCTGTCAGCACTTTCTCTTTGAAGATGAAGTTGCAGCCACCATAGCTCAGAGCAGAGACGTAGGTTATTAAGGTAGTGATGTCCAAGTTAACTCTATTGCACATGTTTACTTTAATCTGGGTAGGAAAAGCAACTCTGGCCACTAAATTCTCCCGGTCTACTCTGGTCACCTGTAGGAGTTCAGGGCCTTCTTCATCCGATTCACTGGTGCTAAGGTGCTGGTTTTCTGTGGATGGCTCTGCCAGTGAGTTCACAGCTACAATGTCTCCTCGCACAGATATTCCCATCTCCTTGAGCCGCTCTGCCATAGGACTGGACACACTGTTGTAGAAGGCAAAGATTATGTGGGGATTGCAGTACTCCACTGGCTGCTGATGGCTTGCTTGCAAGAAGTCCTCTGCCTGCTCAATGATGCTTTTGTCACCATACTGGCCTCTCCCCAGCCAGATGTTATGCAGAGCCTCAGCCTTACGGCCGATGGCCTTCACCCATGTGTGACCTCCGTTTGCAACAACATCCACCACGAGCGTCTGCTTGTCTCCAAACCTGTCCTCATAAGCAAAGACATGGAGGACACTGACAACATCCTCCAGGTTCTCCGCTGACTGAATAACAGCCTGGAGATGGGTAAGGTTTGTACTTTGCAGATGGGATTCTTTAATGGCCACCTTCCCTGCTTCTACCTTGTGTAAGAAGTTTAGCTCAGCCTTCAGTTTGCTGCACAGTTTTGCCCCACCTTCTATTCTCCTTTTCTGGGACCTGGAAAGGGCTTCTGCTCTCTTGATCAATTCTTTGGCAAGAGCAATTCTTTCACAAAGCAGCGACTGCACAGACATGTTGGAAACATTATTCCTATCAAGTGTAAGCAAAAGAGAAGATTGTTATCACATAGCCAAGGATAAAGACAGTCAAAAGAGATCTTTGCAACAGTATACACTGAAGCTTTGTAGTAGATTTAGCACAACAGCAACCAGTACTGTAAAGCACAAGCAGCAGGAAACTCAGCACAAGTCTCACCAAAGAGTTTTTAACTCCTTTTCTTCGCCTTTGGGGATCCAGCCTACAGCCTCAGATGATTTTAGGTCTCAGCATGGGAGAACAGCAGCACTCAAGTTGTCCCCACCACCACCTCACAAGTTGGTGGGATTTCCTGCCCCATGCAAGCCCTTCTCTGAGCTAGTCACTTAAAGCTCATTTACAATACTCACCATCCATAGCAAAGTGAGAACTCCTGCTACTGCCATATGCAAACCTCCCTCTTCATCACAGTTACTGTTAAAATGTAAAAGCCACCCACCATGCTTACAGACATATATAAAACCCATCAAGTCTGGCTCCCAATAAGTATTTTAACAAGAGAGGAAGCCCACAATTTTACAGTCATGAGTTGCACAGCTCTGTCCTCTCCAGTTTCCAACTTACAGCGCACAACTTAGTGAATACCCAACTACATCCTGGTAAAGTTTCAGCATTACACAGACAGGCTACAAGTTATAATTCTAGAGCCAGAAGGACCTAGAAATGTCTATGTCTTGTAGTTCTACTAGAGATTTACTATGCTGCACCTCTTCAAGTTTATTCCTTCACATTCATAATACTTTAGTACATCTCCCCAAGTATGACAGCAGTTATTTAACTGAATTGGGGCTGGCTTTAAAAAGACATAGGGTTCAATATCACAGCAAACAACACAATTTTTTTTATGGCAGGCAATAAATATCCAGTATAAATAGTGAAATGAATTGATTTGACTCCCAACTATAAACACATGCTCCTATCATTCTTACCTAAACTGCATGCTGAAGCAATCTGGCATTAAAAAGCAAGAAAAAGGCAGCTTTAGGCTGTGCCAGCACAACTGCAGGGCCGGGCTGAAAGCAGTCGAAATCACCCTCACGTTATGCACAAATCCCAGTACAGCCACAATTAACTGCTTCTGGCCCAGTCAATATCCAGCATTACCAAACTCTCCCCCTTCTTCTCAGCCAAAAAGCCCAGTGTCTTCCAACCTGACCCACTGACTCTCTTCAGGGCTAGAGGAGGCCAGTGACACCAGCCCTCCTCACAGAAGTCCTCACCACCACAAGTTTATTCTGACACACAAAGCAGTGAGTAAAACTCCACATTTCCACTCTGGCACCTCTCACCACAGCAGCTCCTACAGACAGAAAGGCATCGGGATGAAGCTTATTCCCAGCTTTCCAGTGAGCGTCAGCCCCAAACCCAACCACTCTCTCAGCACAACTGCGAGGCGGCCTCAGAAACGGAGCTACCCTTAAAGCGAGGTGGAGAAACCCTAAACCCCTCACGAACGCACAGTTACTGACGCGGGACCGCCTCACCCCGCCGCGCATGCACACACAGGGAGAACGCACTTCCCCGCCATCCCCGCGCCCCCACCCTCAGCAGCCGCGGAGGCACCGCCATGGCCCTGCCGTTTCCCCTGAGGGCCCGCACCGCCCTTCGGCGCGGAGCGGCCGCAACCACCACCGCTCCCGCCCTCCGCCTTTACGTGAGGTGGCGGCGCCATTTTGGCTGAGGGCACGGTGCCCTCAGCGCTTGCCCGAGCGCCTGCGTGAGCCGCGGCCCCTTCTTTTGCCTTCAG
Source organism: Pezoporus wallicus (assembly GCF_028554395.1). Taxonomy (NCBI): domain Eukaryota; kingdom Metazoa; phylum Chordata; class Aves; order Psittaciformes; family Psittacidae; genus Pezoporus; species Pezoporus wallicus. Next base: position 9,880,092 of record NW_026642649.1, on the reverse strand, counting down.
CCGGTACGCCGGCAGAGCGGGCGGCGGCACTCGTGTCATTGTCCCCCACTGACTATCGGTGCACGGCAAGCCCGAGCCCCGCTCCCTCCCCGCAGCCTGTACTCACAGCCCGGCAGCACCAGCCCCTCGCCCCTGGCAGCGGCAGGAGGTGGCGTGGCGCGGCTCAGCCCGGCCCGGCACCTCCCCCGGGCCGCCGGGCGGGGACAGGCACCACATCCGTCTCGGCATGCCTCCGGCCCTCTGCGCTTGGCTCTCGTTCCCGGCGTGCTGGCTGTCCTCTGATAGATACACCTTTTATGCTGGAAAGCCTTTGTTTGAGGAGCAAAGTCATTGCATGAGGTCAGAGACGTGTCAACCTTGAGGCTTTAAGTGCAGCAGGGAAGAAACAACCGTGGCTCGGTGCATGTCATGTCCCTGAATTTAAACTATCATTTAAATGGCCTTATTGAACCACTTAGTGCTAAATGTGAGCAAGGGTCCTCCGTGCTTGCCCCGAGCTGCAGGCTGCTTCAAAGCAGTAGTCACCGCCGCGAGCTCCAGCCTCTCTCTGTGCTGCAGCAATGCTCCGAACAAGCATGAGATTTGCCTTCTCTCCACCTACCGATCATTGGCTCCTATGGTGAGTGATGGTTTTTAGTTGTCTGAATGATTTCACAACATCTGTAAAGCAAGAATAAGCCAAAACAAGTTGTAAACACCTCACTGCACCCTACCGTTTATCACACTGAAACCTAGTTAAAGGAGGTTCATCGCCTCATGAATTGGTGATGGTCAGATCCCGATCCTAATAGTTAAATTAAGCCAAAGGAAATTCACAAGCCCGATGTCGTTGGAGCCCATCATCTTCCAGGACATGCAGATCAATAACGTTACCTACTTTAAGTGACCACTCTTTTTCTTCTTTCACATGACTGCATTAGGGACAAGATAAATGAAGCAGAAGCATACTTCATGGTTAGCTTAGACAAGCTTGTAATTTGTCATCTCACACATGAGCAGTGTTTGTCCATTCCCCCTTGATCCCACTTCATGCAGTGAGTCATTTTTTTTTGTTAAAATATAAACAAAGCTAATAACACAACACACACAAAACCCCATGCATTTTGAAAATGACAACCCCCATATAATTTGCTGCTCCACTGCAGTTGTATCTCTCATCCTTGAAATGATTTTATTATTTGAGAAATATAGTCTTCGAATTAAAATTACTATTCCCTTAAATTCCAAGGATTTTGAATGCAAAAAGACATAAATTAGTTCCCTACGGTTTAAAGGTTCCCTTTAGATATTAGATAAAATTTAATCACTATTTCAGACAGTATGGCAGTGATTTCCTTCAGTGTAGGATTAAGCAGTTTGAAATAGAGAAAACAGGTTGAAATATAACCTATTATAAGTAAGTAAGTTTAGTTCTGCTTAGTGGTCATCCTTGTAAAAGATAAATGACCGTAGTTGATGTAGTTATAGGACCCCATAACCTTGTACAATATTAATTGTAAGCAAAACAGGACATGTAGATGAAGATTATCTAAACTGGAAGATGTTTAGGATGAGTTGTAGCTGAGTTAATTGATAAGTAGAAGGGTGGGGAGAAATCATTCAATTATGTCAGTGGTGTTACTAAACCAATTAAGCTGGAGTAAGCATTTATCTACTGTGCATGCTGCAAAGACTGCCAGGATGAAAGGTCAAGGAATGGCCAAATGAGGAAGACTGTTGGGAGAAGTAAACGGCACCCAAAGCCCACTACCACATTTGTGTGCGTATGCAGGAGAAACTGTCTAGAGAAATGACGTAATACATAAGTAACCTCATGAATATGCATGTATGTAATGAATATGTATGTTTAGTGACTATATATGGACTGCTTGTTTAGCACTTCGGCAGAGACACGTTAGGAGGAGCTATTCCCCGTGTCTCCCGGCACCGCAAGAAATACCTGCTTGTCAACTTTGTTGGTGAGTTTCATTGAGAGATTCTTTAAGTCAAGTCAAAAAAGCAAACCCCATAATCCACATCACACCACCTGCCCCAAAGAACAGTGTAATACCACGGGTCTGTCCACCCACCATTAAGAAAATTATCTAATACAATAAATAAAACCTGAACTCAATACATTATGCATATTCTTTCCAAATTACACCAAGTCCCACAAATGCTAATTCTCTGTAGGTCTTCAGAATTATCAGGGAGCTCTGGGACTCAGTTCTTAACGGTGTAAAAACAGTTGCTCAACTATCAGTTTGGTGGCTCATCAAAATGAATACACTGACAACAGACCATGTAAGACCTACCTGTCTCATTTCTGACAAAACAGATACTACCACAGAAATGACAACTGGGGCTCTGAGATCATAGCTCAGAGACAGCCTGAGGACAGCACTCTCAGGGGAAAGTAATCTCAAAGAAAAGTTTCAACTGATCAGCGTTTTGAAGCTTTCTGGTCTCTTTTTATGACAAGTACTAATAAACTGTGCTACAAAAGCCTGGTCATAGCGCTCTCATCTTTCCCAAGGCACACTTCTGCTTGTTCTCGAAAGAAAACATGCCACCACATAATAATAACCAAACCACACATCATTTTACCAATTCAAACAGTTTACATTCCTGAAAAGCATTGACTGAGGCAACCTGGTACAAGAGGACATTCAGAATATGTCAAACATACTAACTTCACAGTGCCACCATTTACAATGTTGTCTCTAACATGAAGTAAAGCCAGCAACACTTCTGAAATACACACCTCAGTAAACTACTCTGTGTGGTAATGGTTGTCTGTCCTCCTAACAGGGTAGGGAACAGTGGGCAAAACCCCTCTCAACATCTACACCAGTTGTTAGGTGTCTGAAGGACACCGCTTTCCTTGCTCAGAGCACAATGGTTTTCATACTGTGCACAGGAACAGTTACTACATTTGAATTATTAACCCACAAGAAAAGAGGGATGATACTGGGTTTTCCACTTCAGACCTATAAAATTAGTAAAATTCTACACAATTCTGTTCAATTATTACCCCCATCCCTCAAACTTTGAAACATTTTGTTTGTCCCACTATCACCATTTTGGGAATACAATAGCATGATTTATTTGAAACTTGCTTTGGTTTCAGCTACACTCCATACGATGTTCTTCTGTTAATCTAGTAGAGGAGGCAAATAAGCTACTGCAGTTCATGCTAACCATTTTCTGAAGTATCTACCTGCATTTTTTTATATAAAAACACCTTATAATATTTATGTATCATTAAAGAAATGAGTGTATATAAATATTCCAAATTGAAGACGTAGCAGTATTAACTCTCCAGTTTTGGTTCCTAGCTGTTCATTTCCTCTACAAGAAGAATCAGAGCATGGATTGGTTTTCAGAGTGAAATACTCAAGAAGCGATCTGGAGTAAGTCTTAATGAACCGTTTGGACACAGCTTTTATTTCTGACATTAGGAAATAGAGCTTCAGTTATGGCATGCTTCAGAAATTCTTATTTACCTAATGATAACATAAAACATCAGACAACAGACATTGGAAAGAACAAATCAGTGAGCTACACACTACTTTCTGCAGACTAACTCATACTTTGTGCTTTCTTCCTCAGTTATGTCTGGCTAAGATGTATCCTGTCAGACTGCTTCCATATGTTCTTAGCCTTACATACAAGCTATTGCTCCCCGTTCATTATCGACATTTTAACAATCAGACTGCTTAAAACCAAATGAAATCTCCACAGAGTAACTTAAATGACTGCAGACCAAATGATTTCTGCTGAAAAAAGTACATATATTTTATCCTGTTTCTTCTGCAGTAAGTTTTGTGTTTCTACATAACCTGGACAACACATGTAACAAATGCACTGATACATACACCTAACACAATAATATTAAAGCATCTAGTTCTGCACCTGTAAAAGCTGTGATGCATAAATTAAGTGATCTTTTCATTACTGCACCTTTAGAGTTATCTTGCAAGTTGGAAAATATTTTAGCAGAATTCAAGGGATAAAGTAATTATATCACATATCCTCACTTTGCTTTGCAACTCTTGTTGATTGTTATTGATGCATTTAGCTTTCAGTAAGAGTTAACCACTTCTATTATTTCTAGAAGTATTTCAGGGTTGAAAAATTGCAGTTTCTAGGGCTATGACCCAAGTAATAGAAAACAAGTTCTTGAGACACAAAGACCAAGAGGGTCAAGAGCGGAGATGCTCAGGTAGATCACAGTTTACACCTGAAATGGAAGACTGTTCTGGCTATTTGTGAAGGTACATGATCTCTTACACCAGATAAAAACCATTTCTGGATGTAACTTAATATTACACAGAACTCCAAAGTGAAAAAAAATATTACCCTGTCCACTCAAAATTTAAACTCTTTAAAAGAAGGTCTCACATGAGTTCATTGTGGCTAGATGTGGAAAATTCTGTTTCCTTAACAGTAAAGATACTGAAGACTCTGCTTTATGCAGATAAAAAGCTATGATTAAAAAGACACACAGACATCTGCCCCCAAAACAGTGGCCTTCAAATTTTATTCTTTAGCCTTTTTTGAGCTGTCATTGTAACTTTACATTTTGTACAGTGTTTTGTGTACAAAGATTCCATGTATCAAGGGAAAGAATTACCTGTAATAAGATTCCATGTATTACAACATTAGGACTGTTGCCGTTGCACCCATGATATTTAAAAAATCTCTCAGACGAACCATGTAGAAATAAGTATGCAAAAACTGCAAACAAAAACATTTAAGTAGCCAAAATTAAAAAGACCTTTGTGTGAATCACACAGTCTGGCTTGGTTCCTACTAGGCTATTGCAGCCAAGTAGTCCTTAACCTCAGTTGGAGTGAGCCTCCTAAAACCTGCTTCATTACAGATGCCAACTTCGATATTGTCTTCTGTCATCTGCCCTTCAAAGCTCTCCTATTAAAGAAAATACAGTTCAGTGAATCACACCAATGATGCTGTAACAGTAAGAAACTCATTTCTTAAATATTTTGCTAACCTTTAGTGTTAAGATAGCTGTATGAATGGCATCTTCAAGCTCCAAATCTTCATTGTATCTGTAAGCAGAAGTTTGCGTATTTCAGCATGGAACAAAGATCTTGCCACATCCTAATAATCCTGGAGTCTCTAAAAACCCAAACACTGCTAAAATCTTCCTGTTTCTCATACAAATATTATTGGTAAGCATTGTGATTATTAATAGCCAAAGTTATTACTTGTAGAAAAATTTCACTTTTATTACTGACTCTGAAGAACAATATTTCTGCAAATATGTTCAATATAACATTTATTGCACTGAAATAATTTTCTGTAAACACAAAAGCTGGATCTTAAATAAAGCATATTTCCTTGGCATGTGTAAGTAAGTAAACTGGAAGCGTATCTTAAGTACTTTAAAACTTTGCTTTGATAAAACTGTGAATTTTTTATCTACCTTTATATGTCACATGGTACCTGAACAAATCAGACAGCACCCTCTCAGACATGTATCATACATTACCTTTTCTCAAGGAATGTTTTCCCGTTGACGTAATTTTTTCCCATTGCTGTTGCTTTCCATGCAAAGTAAGCTCCCTGTAAAAACAACAATCTATTGAATTGTTTTGTGTACCTTAGTCAGACATTACATATTCAATTACTTGGGAAAAAGTACAGAAGTCATTATAAGCATAGTGAATGTTCTGAGAATACAGCAGACTATTCTGGAGTCCATTCAAACTAATTCAATATGGAAACATATGCTGGGAAAATGTACAAAATATCTGTATAGGGCCCCACCTAATTTTTATCCTCACAGTACTTGAAAGATGAATTTAGTAAGTCATTACCACAGTATGTATTTGCGATTCCTAAAGCGGAGGTAGTATGTTTACCTTTGAGACTGAATACAGTCACATCTTTCCTGAGGTTCACTCCATATATTCTTACTGTTCAAGTAATGTAAATAACTTGTTGCAAATCAGCCATCTGATTTATCTAAGCTACTAACAGCTTATTTAGCCATCATTATTCTCTCCTCTGGCATGAAGACCCTCAGCAGTTCTATGGCTCAATCAAGCTGCCTTACACAAGGCATCCACAGTTTGCCTTTTACATTTGAGCATCAGGCAATAATTCAAATTTCTGAAGCTCATCAATGATCACTACAGTGACCAAGTTTTAGTTTGATGTAAAGCCTTGTAACTCACACATACATCAAAAGGCAGTTTTTCAGAAGTGCAGTGCAAACACAGCAAATAAATTCGCTTAAATTAACCACTGTCATTACATACTAAAGCACATGCATTACATTCCACAATACAACAGATTCTGGTGTAACTTCCATCCAGTTGTGGGAACAACTATTTGAGCAGCATAAGTAGTCAGTTATTCCCTTTTTTTTTTACTGGTACCTGCTGCAGAATGCTGCTTTTGCTGGCACTAGGAACTAGGCTGGAATGCATGAAAAGCTCATCTCCCTCAAAACCAGCTGCTCAAGCAGTATAGGAACATGTAGGCACAGAGCCCCAAGCACCTACTGAAATGGCTTATTCTGACCTCTATTGAATAACTGTTTGTTCTAGCTCTGCATTCTTCTTCTCATCACAGCACATATAAAGTTTTAAATGTTTTATAAAAGCAGTAGGATTTACAAATGTAAGATACTTACAGATGGATCTGACTGAAATAAATAGGGCCGCCCTTCATTCCAGCCACATATTAGCAGTGATACACCGAATGGACGAACACCACTAAAAAGTAAACAAACCCACAGCTGATATACAAAATTTATTCAGTGAAAACTAAAGGTGACCGAGTTATTTGGGATGTGTTAACCTTCCCACTAGCCCAGAGCTGTGATCAAGAATGACTAGTCAACCAACAGTACAAAACCGCAAGTATGCTGCTTTGTTTGACATGTTTGCTTGCAAGAAGACCCCATCTCACTACCAGTTAGTGCTCCTCCTGCTGGCCCACTTTCTGTGGACATTCCCCACTGAAAAACTATCTTCCTTTTCAACACACAGAAAACTGCATTACTGGGTAGCTATTATCATGGAGTCGTAGAACATTTGTATTGGAAAGGGCCTTAAAGCTCACCCAATTCCAATCCCCTGCCACAGGCAGGGACACCTTCCACTAGGCCAGGTTGCTCCAAGCCCCGTCCAACTTGGCCTTGAACACTGCCAGTCACAACGTTGTTTATTCCTTACGTTTAAACAAAACCTTTCTAAGCAACTTCAAAAATAAAACATACCCAGATTGTGTGTATTCCTGCATCACAGAAGCAATTCTCTGTACTAGCTGAGCTGTTGGGATGGGCTCATGATAAACCAAGTAGTATTGCTGGGCCAGCTTCCGAGCTCTGTGCACAAGTACTCTAAAAACAAAGACAAAATTAGTACGTCAAAGAAATTCCGACTAGTTATTACAACTAGAACTGAAAACTCATAATAAATACTGTGCTAAGGAGTTTTATACATCTGCCATAACACCAGTGTAAGAAAACATAGACTGTGATGGGTTATTTTTACAGTGAGTAATCTCTGAAATACTTAAACTGAAACTAAGGTTGAAGCATACTGCTGTTCATTCCCTACTCATTCTTTAAATAGAGGATTATTTGACAAAGTATTGAATATATTAAGAAAAACTTAAAGTGGATTTCAGGTACAGTGCAACACAATATAATATTATGCCCTACACTTAGAAAGAAACAGTTAATTGCTAGTTGTTTCCATTTCTTACATTTCTTGTAAGAAACTGCATCTAAATAGCAACCAAACAAAGTTTGTCATACCTGTAATCTGGACCCATACCGCTGTACACTAAACCTATATGTTTGGTAATTGGTTCTACTTTATGGACACTCCTTTCATCATAAAGGATGGATTTCTGCTTCTTCTCAGTTGCTAACACCACTCCATTTGCAGCTGGAAAGAAACAAGATTTTGGGGTTTTTAAATATTAAAGTGAAATTACTGAAAGCTGTCAAAAAACTTAACAAGCTTATTGGATTGTAAAGAATTTCGGTCCTCCCTTTTTCAAACCCCCTTCAAGTTTACTGTCACATTAAACAGAGATACCTTGATGAATCCACCCAATGCATCATTTCTCATTTTAAATACTCTTACAGCTCCCATAATCCCATTCTAAAGATTCTGAAGCACATTAATAATTGAGCAGTTCAAGTAACTTTGTGATATTTAAATACTGTGGACACACAGCTTGCTTAATTAAGAGACACTCAAACAAACAGATGTCTGCTTCTACCAGCTGAGTGTCTCCAAAATCACCCAAGCAATTTTATTGTTCCAGCATGAAGCTCTATGCTCCCTTCCTTCTTTAGGACAAAATAACAGTTGCAGAAAAAAACATACGTAATATTAAACCCACTAAAACATGTGAAAAAACCCTGAAAGAAAAACAAAGTATGTAATAGAACACAAGATGAAAAAGGCCCAGTACATAGACCAAAGTACTTTATTTTTTCAAGTAGCACTCACAAATCCTTAATTCTTCACTGAATCAGTTGTTTTCTGAACATACCTTTAATGCCAACTGATGGAGCTCCTGCAGCCACTGCAGCCAAAGCATATTCAATCTGAACAAGCTTTCCAGAAGGACTACAAAGGAAAATACAAAAGTAAGGCCTAACAGAATTCTGATATGCTCAAACCTTTCCTACAACAGTCTTTATTTGTGAAATGTCTCATATAGGGAGCAGTGACTGGGATGCAGGTTGAAGGAGAACAAGTTGATTCTCCAGTTTTATACCATTTTAAACTGTTTTTCTACTCAGTAGGGAAAATCTTCAGAGTGTCATGAGTTTCTACTGAAGTGGCATTATATGTCTAGTTTGTAAAAGTTTAAGACACTGATGTTCACTGCTGAAAGGTACAAGCAAAATACAAGCAAGACACGGCCACTCCTTTTAACTGAGGTCAAAATAGCATTGACCATCAGGTCAATGGCACAAGACAGAAACAGCTCCCATTTCTATCCCCAGGTACTCCTGCATTTTAGTGATCCATGTCTTTCTGGTAGTGGATGTAGAATCATCAGAACACAGCAGCAGGTGTCAGGCTGACATTCTCCACCCCAAGGAAAAAGGACAGCAAAAAGTAAGTCCCACTGGACAAGTGATTCTGCAAGTGGAATCTATTCTCTGGGCTGTGTTTCAGACGCTGCTGGTTTAATAGATGCACAAATAAAAGAGAAAATTATCTGACTTAGGAGTTACAAAAAAAATAAAACAACAAAGCAAGCAATAATCAGTTAGCATAATTAGTTATACACTGAGTAAACAGCGTATAAAGGTAACAAAGTAATAATTCTAGCTTCTCCATTACAAAATGCTAACAAACCAGAATAGTTTCCTATGCCAGCAATTAAAACATACAGAGTATCAGCAAAATGTTTTTAAAGTAAGCACAAACTAAAATAGATAATTCCCAGCATAAGGAACTTTTGTACAGTACAGTAAGTTTTTAAACTCCCTTACGAAACCATTTCCAGTAGCTACTAAAGCACTCACTTTTCACTTAGGTAAAGCAGGCATGTTTGGCTGCATCCACCTATTAAGAAGATTCTTCTCCTCATTTTAAATTGTGAACTGTTTTATTTGTTTTACTGCAACAAGCCCTTAGCAACCTACTTTGCAATTACACAGCTTTACTCTCCCCTGAGATTAAGGGCACACTTTACCAAAAGCAGCACAAAGAATCCTGCATTCAGTTTTCCTTTTCATATGTTTAATATAATTCTGTATAACAGCTTCATTAAAAAAGGAGTAATTTCCTTTTCTCTTTATTAAAGTGTACATATTAGAGCAACACTTTAACAGACACCACTCCAACAACATATTAATTCTGTGCCTGCAATCATCCCACATCTAGGCTGTGCCTACAGTGCCTGCAGTGTGCAGCAGAAAGGGACATAAACTATTAAAACTCATCTGAGAGCTTCTTTCATTCCCACATCCGCAAAGCTTGTTCTGAAGCAATCTCTCAATATACCGTATCTCAGGTATCACCCCGCATCTCCAGTTAGCACAGAATTACACAACTACTCCTACCTGCCTAAAGCGTGTGCGTGGGGACCCCAAGAGCGCTAAGCAGCTCCACCACGCACTCCTGTAAGGCACTACCAGTGACGGGACAGAACTCGGGTTGGCCCCACAGTGTGTCCGACTCACAACACCGACAGATGATACAAGCACTTGGGCCTGAAATCAGCGACAGAGCTCGGGTGGGACCCGGAGCTCCCACCTCAGCGCTCGCCTCTCTCTCCGCTGCGCCTGCAGCCGCTCAGCTCACAGCAGCTGTGCACCCGCTCAGGCTAACACAAAGCCGCCTGAAATCCATCGCCTTCCCCACGCCCGCCGGAGTCCAGCCACTGCCGCTCACAGCTCCCGCAGGCCCGGCTCCGCAGACCCGATGACTCTGCAAACTCCTCACTCCGTCCTGCCCCGCCGCCAGAGGACGGCTCCGCGCAAGCTGCGCGCCGTCCTCCCGCTCTCCCGCCAGCCTGCCCGCCGAGAACCCGGGCCCGCAGCCCTATCCCTCCGCGTACCTGAACGTGGTGAGCGAGAAGCTGTACCCGCGCTCCGCCATGTTGGAGCCCACCTCTCCACTTCCCTCACAGAGCGCAGGCGCTACTCCCGCTTCCTGCACGAGGACACAACTAGCGCGCTGATTGGCCAATAGCGGAGCATACGGGGAAGTAGCGGCAGGGCAGCGAGGGACGCGATTGGTGAAGAGGCACGCTGCGGGGCATGCTGGGAGTTGAAGTCCTCGGGCGCTAGTGCCTGTGGCGCCCTGAAGGGCTCAGCGTACTCGGTTTCCCAGAGGGCTCAGCGGCAGGAGCGCTCGGGCGCTCCGCCCTTCCCGCCTTGCAGGGCTCGGCGGAGCCGTGTGGGGACATGGCGGCTCTGGTGTTGGTGCTCTACCCGCTGCCGCGGCTTCGCGGTCTGCTTCAGCGCTGCTGGCAGCGGCTGGAGGGTAGACTCCTGCCGGGTTTCTCTGGGGGACAGAGCCCGCCCTGGGGTAGGTACTGGCTGAAGGAGAGGGCGGAATCGGGGCTTGTTCTTAGTGTTGAATGGTTGAGGGAGAGAAAGGCTGGATAGGGAAAGCGCGGAGCCCTGCGGACGCTCAGGGAACAGGGCGGGAGACGCTGCTGGCTGCTCTTACCGCTTTGGGGGTGTCAGTAGTATCCGTGTCGTGTTTCCTCGGCTGCACGCCGAAGTGGGGCTTAGCTGTAATGAGTTACCTTTCCTTTTTCCTTCAGGACCAGCACTGGCTGTCCAGGCTCCAGCTTTCCTTCCGCAGCCAGTACATGAAACCAATGAAAGTAGTGAGGCGCCGAGCCTGCTGGACAGCATCTTGTGGATGGCAGCGCCGAAGAAAAGGCGCACCATTGAAGTGAACCGCTGCAGGCGAAGAAACCCCAATAAGCTCATAAAAGTCAAGGTAATCACCAGATTTCCATAGGCTGGCCACCTTATTCACTGAAGTTAGTTCTGTTAATGACAAACAAGCATCCTGGAGTGAGAATTACACCGGTTATTTTTCATCTCACTTGTTTTAGAGAACCATTGTAGTGGTCAATATTGACTGGAAAAGTATTCAGGAATTTGTTTATTTTATAGAATCGTAGAATCACAGAATGGTTTGGGTTGGAAAGGACCTTAAGATCATCCAGTACCAACCCCTGCCACGGGCAGGGACACCTCACACTAGACCAGGTTGCTCCAAGCCACATCCAACCTGGCCTTGAACACTGGCAGCCACAGCTTCTCTGGGCACCCTGTGCCAGCGCCTCAGCACCCTCACAGGGAAGAGCTTCTTCTTTATATCTAGCCTGCACTTACTCTGTTGAAGTTTAAACCCATTACTCCTTGTCCTGTCGCTACAGTCCCTTAAAAGACTTTTTTGCTTAAAAGACACTATAATGCGCAAAATACTTTTTAGCAGGTCATTATGTGTGTGGATAGTAGTGGTTAAATAAACAGTGATAGTTTAGGTCCAAGCCAACAAGATATGAATTTTTAGCTAACCAGCTAGTATAAATGGAAAAGGTTGCTGTGCATCTAATTGAGTTGATAGGTCTTTAGTCTTCCAAACATCACTAGGCATAGATTTAGGTGTTGACTTCATAAGCCTTTTTTAGTAGTAAGCATATGACATAGCAATACGTTACAGAAAAAATACTTTCCATAGAAGAATAAGTTTTGAAAAGGCAGTTTAATTTCTCTGATATTTTTCATTTAACTTTCTGAGTAATTTGTGATTGTGTCCTGTTTCTTTTGTTGCTGTTATTCAAATTACAAAATTTTCTCTTTTCCACTGTCTTTTTTCAGACGAACATAGATGTTTGTCCTGAGTGTGGAAACTTGAAACAGAAACACGTCCTTTGTGGCTATTGTTATGCAAAGGTCAAAGCAGAAACTCGACTGATCCGGAAGGAAATGTATAAACAGGAAGGAGGGCCATTTAATGCTCCAACTGTAGAGACTGTCGTCCTGTATGATGGAGAAAAGCCCACAGAAAAAGATGCAGGCAAGAGGATCATTGAAAGAGCCAGGAAGCGTCCATCTTGGTTTGCTCAAAATTGATGCTAAGTAACTAATGCTAACAAAAAGCAGTTACTACAGCAAGAAAGATGATTTTCAAGGATGTTTTCTTCGTTTTGTTCACTTAATGTCGATACAGAAAATCTATGGGCTCCTTGAAAGCCTGCTTGAATAGCCCATCGTGCTGTATGATTTTGCAGTCAAGTGTTGTTTCTAGAGCATGCAGTGGAAAATACTTCTCAGTGATGCATCGTAACAGTCAACAGTTAAAGAGAGATCAGGATCTGCCTTGAGTTTGGACATCTGAGTGTGGTACACTGAGTAATTTGTATGCTAATGTTCTATGTTGGTTTTGTAAATAACCAGTTTTTAATGAACATAAAACATTCACAGATGTAAAATAAAGTATGTGGAGTTTCCCAGAGAAATCTGCTTTCTCGTTTTGGCTGCTGCTCTTTCGGAGGGGGAGGAGAAGATAAATTCAAACCTAATGTTGGTTAGATAGAAAGCATATTTACAAGGAAAGATACAGTAATCTGGTTATTTCCATGGCAGAATCTGCCTGCATCTCTCCACAGCGCTGCTGTTTAAGGTAACGTGGTGGTATTCCTGGTTTTGGGCAAAATAGTGGTTGCCATGTAGTAGTTGCACTTTTTCTGTAGGAGACCGAAGGTTAAGTGTTTCTTGCTGTCAGTATACAAAGTAATTTTCTGTCTTAAGGGACATGGAAAGCCTTTTTTTATCCTTCAAGGTGCACTTAATTTTTTGAGAGAAACAGCGGACTGAAATGCAAAGACTGGGAATCTACATCTGGCATGGGTCAGAACTGAGTCTTTTGCAGCCTTTGCCTTTAAGTAGTCTGTGTAATGAATGGGTGCTTGGAAAACCGCAAGAACAGAGGTGCTTTTAAGGTCTTGAGTCTTCTGCAGAGCTGGGGCACCTCTGCCCTCTGCTGTCCACTGGAACTCCTCGGTGGTGGAGTTATAGCACTTCGCTGTGGAGTTTCACTTCGGTTTTACCCACACACTACGCACCGTGGCATTTAAGGTTAAGACTGTTTTCAATTTTAAGTCGGCCTTCCAATATACAAACAGTACTGCCCGACATTATGACTCAGCCAGTCTAATAGCCATTTGCTGTCACAAAATGCAAGCCTGAACCAGCCCTTTCTAGGTTGCCCTTGTGTTTCCTTGATGTTTGAGTGTGACTGCTCCTGTGTTGTCCTCTTTTGGGCAGCTGTGCTGACAGAGCTGTTCCCTGCCTTTCTACAGGCTTGATTTTTTTTTTTTGTGGTTACCTCCCTGCAGCTTGACTCGTGTCAGGGTCGGAAAAGTGGCAGTGTGGATGATAGGAATATGAAAGTGGGGACACCATGCTTTCCGGATTAGCCTTCACTTATAGGTGGCTGAGCCAATTACACCTCTTTAAGGAGTGGGCCCATGTGTGCTATAACACCTCACTTCCGCTTTCCTTGCTCTGAATTCCATGTTCTGAAACATAACTGTTAGGAACAGATGTTAGTGGAGATCTTGCATTTCCTCCATAGCCTAAGGGAATAATGAAAACTGGTAAGTGTAAACTGATGCCATTTAGTTGACAGTATCCAAGCAAACAACATAAGTTCTTTTCTATTTGTCCAAACAGGATTTATTACAGTCATATCTCTTTTTCACTTACTTAGAACTGAATAAAAGGTGGCAAGCAGAATGCAGAGTGAAGGCTTATTTTTGACAGAGCTGCATGGGATGAGACACACATATTTGAGGTGAGATTAGCCAAGCAATAAGATAGGTATAGATATTTTCCTTGTCCCAAATAAAAGACATATATATATATTTATATACATGTTAGGGAGAAGTGGGTTTTTTTTTTTTGTTTCTTTGTCCACATGTTATGGTATCAATTACGCCTTACTTACTTGCTTTTTTCATATTCCTATTTTTTAACACAGGTTCTGTAGAGATATAAGATAAATTAGCCTGGGATGTTGAGAGTCATGGGTTCGTTCCTCAGAAACGCAGAGGTTTTACTTAAACACAAACCCAAACCAATTTTAACATGAGAAAGAACATGTGGGTTCTGCTAATGGAGTAATAATTACAACTGGTTGTATATTGCATTAGGTCACTGAATTCTACAATATTCTTTACAAGTAGAATTCTGACACATGAGGGAAGTTAGGTTGTGTCAACACTGAGATGCTTTAAGATACTTGCCAGGTCATGGTGACGTTAGGATTCATTTCAGCCATACTACTTATGTTAGTACTGCATTTATGCAATGCATGCAAGAGGAAATGCTTGCTAATGGTTTGGAGTGGTTTCTGACTGGTGGGGGCAGAAAAAATAATTATCTGGGATTCATGGTCTGTAAAAGGAAAAACAGAAACCCCAGACAAATATTGAAAATTCATATATGCAATTGGTAAAGCACAAGTTAATTTAAACAAATCTTTCGTGAGAGAAGAAGAATTCATTCGTCCTTCAAAGAATTCCTTCTCTTCCTTCCTTCTTTTGAAAGAAAAGTAATTCAAGCTAAATATAGCTTTGCTTCATTAACACTGACAATACAAAGCTACGTTAATTTTTAAAACAATAAAGATGTCCAGAATTCCTCTAAACCACGTGGCACAGTCAGTTAGTTGAAGTAAACCCTGTTAATGTGTCCTTTTGAATGACAGAGAAATTGGAATCCTGCTGATATCGAAACATACACTTTTCAGAACAATGTAGGTTAAAACTAACAGGAAGCAAGCAGGTTGTTACAATGCTGTGCTCCAGAATCCATTTAAAACCAAAATCACCTGCCTCCAGAATTTCACTTTGATCCATTGGGAAACTGCTGGTGGTGAGAAAAGTCTTCTTTTACATGCTGTATTTTATTATGTTTTTCTTCTATATGGATTTTAGGTAGAAATTATTTTACTTTATGTTTTGGATCCAGGAGGATGATGTAATGTTCTAAAAAATAAAAGGCTGAGAGTTGCTGAATGATTTTGTATCATAGGGAAGATCTGCAGAGATAGAGATCATCTCTGGCAGTGATCTATTACAATATCCATAGAGGTTGATAAACTAAGTTTCTCTTTAGTTTCCATTTGGCAAGGAAGTTTTAATCAAAGGTTTCTGCACAGTCCTCATCTATTCTGTTGAACACGCTATGACATCAGGAGTTAGTGGCTGATACAAACTCTGCTTCCTCAAAGCACTAGGTGGCAGAGGAGTGTAGCTTGCTGGTATGTGCAAAACAAAAGGCAAAGATCATTAGTGAGATAGGAAACTGTCAGAGTCTAGACATTTGCAAATGTAAGCAAAAGATCTGCAAAAAGACTAAGTTTGCTAAGTATAATGAAAAATACACTAGTCTATTGTAATTCATTGTTCTGACTAAGTTTAATTAGATCTATACTGAGAACGTATGTGCTGTTTTTTGTGTATGCCTGTGCACTTCTCTTTGCTGGGTGAATTATTTGAAATGGTAGTTCTGCCTACAATTTTTCCCTGACAAGATAGTGGAGCTCTTTTTGCACCTCTTAATTACAGATGGCTTTCTATGTTGCTTTGTATGCCTTGTATATTCTGTTAGTCAACGTTTTATGTATGCAGCTAGAAAGTCCTGCAAATAATAGGTCTACTAACATTTCAGTGAATTTCAAGGTATAACTGCTTTGCATTTGTAGAGTCAGTTTGCAAACAGCAGGTACAGAGAGGAAAGACAACCATTGTGGTGTCTAAATGACTATTAATTGCACAGAAGAGAACAGAAGGTGGTGTGTTCTGTCAAAGTTTTAGAGGGTTTTGGAAGCACACAAGTGACAAAGATGCCTGTATCATTGGAACTTACTTGTTAATTAGTATTTAAATGAGATGCCAGCAAAAAAATCCTCCTTTTACCTCATGTGACTGCATTGTGTTATTTACATCGTGAATGAGGATCTGCAAATACAAGTTGTTTCCAAATAATTTGCCTAACTCTTAACCTGCCAAAGACTTAAAGAATGGGTCCAGACAGGAGGAAAATCGATGAAAGGAATGAGAAGGTAGTAGTCTGTGCAGCATGGATGGATCTAGTTTTGCCTGCTCTCAGTATCTTCCTAGGCAGTTTGGTGGAATCGGTGGAATATAATTCAAGGCAGAATTTGGTCCAATGTATTGAAACCCTGGACATATGAACATACGCAAATATATATATGTTTAATTCAGAGCATAGACCTGTGAAACTACTGCTGGATGCCAACCAGATTGGGTTTACAGCTGAAAGCTGTAAAGTCAAGCTACAGGAAGGTATCCACAAATTGCATTTGGTGGGTGTAGTAAATTGAGGCTAATCAGTTGATACTTGAATTTCTTTCAAACATCGTATATTCTGGTTTCCCCTGGTTGAGAACAATATACATAATTAGAATAAAAGGTATAGAATTCATTTCATATTGAATGTGCTGGATAAACATATGAAAAGCAAAACAAACTGCTCAGGAGCAGAAGACACGGGACAACAACTTTTGTGGAGCTATCAATATCTGTATTTGCAAGGATTTCTCTAAAGCCTCACCCCTGGATCATGTCAAAGTTATTTGTTTGTTTGTTTGAAATAAATGAGGCTTTCTGTTCTGAGGTCAAAGATGAAGCAGCAAAAATTTGGAAAATCAGTAGGCAGAAACCCAACCTTGTGTTACTATTTTCTTAAATACCATACCCTTTAAACTAATCCTGTTATTTTGAAAGTAAGGGATATCTGTGATTCTATGATACTTAAGTGTGTAGATCATCCAAATACACAAGCATTGGACTGTTACCCTTGGTTTCTTGAAAGAGCATAGACTCTTCTCTGTGCAAAGTGGCTTTGATGGAATTGTTCTCACTATGGAAGCATATAGAAATATTCTGTCTGACATGTCTTGGGCATAAGCTTGATTAATCCTTTGCATGCCCTGAATTTTGGCACCAGCTCAAGAGAAATAGGCACATTAAATGCTGTGTGTGTCATGGTGTAGGAAGGACAGTCAGTTGGTACTTCCACAGCTGACACAGCTTTTACGTCCATTCCCAAGGTATACTAATGCTGTTTCTATTCCTGGCCCTGTCACAGGCTCATTGATTTGTCTAGCAATATGGCTTACAGCTCTCTCTTCCTTTATGGTGTAGCTCTAGAGCACACTATGTGAAATACTTCCAATGGAACAGGCTTTTGGAAGGATTTATGTTTCTTTTTATCATCTGGGATTAATATTAAATACAAAGAATAGAGGTTTTGAAGGGGCTGTACTGAATAGCTTAAGGCTGAAAATTGACAGATCAGTCCTTTAGGAAAGGCTTGTTCTAAATGTATTGGGTTTGGAAGTTCCTACTCATTCGTCTTTTGACTGTACTCCATCATAATCAGATTAAGCAAAGCATCTAAGGTACTTTGAAGAATAACATCATGATTTGGTCCAATTAAAGGTAGCTTACATAATTCTGTCACTCTTAAACAGGATAAATGATACCTTGATTTTCAAGAAGACATTGGTATCAGTTGAATTTCTTTTAAAGGCAATTGTAATTCCAAGTGACTGAGAGGCAGGCTATAAAACATCAAGCTCTTGTGTTGCAGAGTCACTTAATGAGTTCCTGACAGCATTTTTTGTGTTAAAATCAAGGAAATGAAGCCTGTCAGCTGCCCCATCATGATACATCACTTGAGCTCATGAGGCCAGCTCTGCCATAGTCCTTTGGATTAAGTTCTCTTTGAACAAAGAATATAATCTTTTAGGAGTTCAGGAGAATGCTGAGACATGTGAATTTCTCTTGCTCCAAATGGATCCTTCTCAGATATTTTCGTCCAGCGCAGAGTAGATTACCACAAAGTTACTCTGAAAAAATAATGGAGAAAGGGTTGAAGAGCAAGAAGATATAATCATTAGCAAGTATGTAGAAGCAGGAGGCATCCTGTTGCTGTACGAGGAGTACAATAGGAGTTACTGCAAGAAAACACCCAGATTGTAAAACTGAGTGAATAGTTGCAAATTACTTACATGCATGGCACTGCAGAAGTGGACGCCATAGCAAATACCACTCCATCAAGAATTGCTTTCATGTTAATAATTTATATTGGATGCTAAATGGCACGATTCCTGCTTGACAGGTGGCAAACTGAGGTGCAGAAATAGCAAGTGAATTCCTCATGATTGCTTCCTCCATCAGTGGCAGAGGAAGGAACTGAATGTGTTTGTAGATTATCAGCCTGTGGTATTCTCTGCTGTGTCACAGGTTAGGGAACAACAATTGTCACTGTGGTGGCCATTAATCTGGCTGGGTCTGTGTTCAAGTAAACTACTGCGAAGATACTATACCAAGTATTTCTTAGGACATAGGCCCATGAGGGCCTTTATCCAGAGCTCTTCAGATAAGATGGAAATATGGTTTATTATTAAATAATGCTTTTCTCCTTTCACTTGAGAATAGGAGGAAAAACAGTCTGAGTTTTGCAGGAAGCTTCCAAGAACCTGACTCAATTACTTCTCATCTGCAGAAGAATGTCTTGCCCTAAAGGAAAAGCCATTCTGTGCAGTGGGGTTATTTGTAAGAGTATGACTCAGCTGGACAACAATGGCAGAATCTGTCCCCAGGAATTTTTTGATGTCTGAATCTTAAGGTAGGTGTAGTCCTAGAAGTAAAAAATTTCTCCTCCACAGATTAGATTCCTTTGTGCCTTTTATATCTGCCATATACAAGACATCCTCTCTAATAGGAAAAAAACCCTAACAAAACACAACATCACCACAACCTAACTAATGCAAGCAATTAAATTTTTTGAAAACAACCTCCAAGAACATAAGATCCAGAGGTCATTCACCAGCAAAACCAGTGGCACCAATGTGCAAAGAATTGGTTTAGATCACTTCTCAAAAAAAAACATTTTTCCTCTGAGTCACTTCATGCTGAAAAATATGAAGGAAGAGAATTTGTGATCATTTTTCTGTTTTCTTTCCAATTAAAGAGATGTACTTTCCTTTCAAGCCACCAGAGTGTATCTTCTTCATCTTACAGATCTGGTAGATGCTGGGATCCCTGTATCTGTTGCTTAGGTTATATGAGTATCAGATTCATCAGGCAACTGATCGAGAATAGATAGTCTTGATCAAAAGTAGTCTAATTCTTTCCATTTTATTGATGTTATAATGACTCAGATTGCAATGACTTTATCTTCCCAAGAGCATAGACACTGGCTTTGTTGATACTATTTTCAAGAATGCTATCTGTATCAGGAACATAGCACTTGAAGGGGCAAAAAAAGGGACTCCATATCCTTTGACAGATCTTATAGCCACATTTGGGTCTGAGAAATAAGGAGGAGAATCTGAGACTTTGAGCAAGGTTCCTTTACTTGGAAAGCCAAAGATAAAGCTGAAGTCAAAAAAGTGATGACTGGTGATAAATATGTTTCACTGAGTTCTCCCAGCCTGTGGAGATAAGAAAATAAGAAGATGAAAGTTCCTTGCTGAATTCAAAGCTGTAAAGAATGTTGCCAGGAAGGCTACTTTCTGTGCATACCATAGCTATGTCCTGACAGAATCTCTCTTACATGTATGCAGTCGGAGTTAATCATGGCCACAAGTAGCTCTCATGAGCTGGTTACCATAAACCATGGTCTTTAGTGGGTATTTTGGCAATAACTGCAGAAAACTGTTCCTGTCTTTCTGCCTCTCTGTTCTGTCAACAGAATGGGGATAATCCCAATTTCATGACACTCCCATGGAGCTCTGTCAAGCTTTCCTATGCCATTTACACTCTGAAGATCACCAGAATGCAGACACGGGTGTATTCAACAGAAAATCCAGGTCTGTACAGAGGCCTGCCTTACTGCTGGACTGGGCATTGCTTGCAAAGTCTCTTCCAAAATGGTGCTGGTGGTGCCAGCTTCAGCTTCTAAGTAAGGATGGAGGGGTCCCCTGTGTAGAAATAACCATGCTCATAGTCCATTTCTCAGGCTCTTCATGCTCGTGCCACTAGATGCAGTTTGCCAACTACAGAAAAGCATCTCTTCCTGCTCTCTAGACTACACAACACAGCACCACTGGCCTGCGCAGAAGCACTAACAGCAGCTTTGCACTGACAGTCTCAGGAGAGTAGTTGTGGAAAGTAATCATTCCCACTGATTGCTAGGAACAACAAGTAAATATAAAGCCTCATGGAGATGGCACAAATCACATCTTGGTTTGGTTGTATGCAGCCAGCTGCAGCAGGCTTGTGCCTGTGTGTGGTCTGTGTGTTTTCCTGATTGCGCCACACATTGTGGCTCCTAAATGGTAAGGGACAGATTCTGGTAGTCATAGGAAGCATGAACTATTTGACCTGTCTCAAATAGTCAGGAGGCAGGAGGGAGTGGAGGCATTCCATAGCCAAGAGCAGAACCTTGCAGCACTTCTTTCCACCCATCAACTACCAGCATCTGCAGCAGTCTTGGATTACACATGGCATGAAGATTCTTGGATCTGTGCTGAGATCAGGATGGAGTACAGCAGGAAGCGATTCCCTCTTACCCACTCTTGCTGCCCTTACTGGAGAGAACATGGAACTGAGATTTTTAAATTCAGCTATTTGAAGTGTACCATAGTTCTTCCATCAATGAAATACAAGTATGGGGAACGCTTGATAGGCCAGGCACCAACTTTTAGTCTTCCTGCTGCAGGAACTGATAGCTATTGTTTTCCATGTACTGCTTGATGCTAAGCTTTTCTGGACTCCATCCACAAGGCAATTTTTGCTGCAGTGCCTGAATACTTAAACATTTGCATAATTTGGCCATGGTGGACTTCTTTGTGCTGTTTACCCCACTGCCAAAACATGCATAGCTTTGGCATGTCTTGTGATTTCCCAACATAATCGCTTCTTTTCACTGTTTGAAATTGTAAGAAAACACTTAACAGTTGGACACCTTTCTTAAATGAAGATATTAAGTTTTACACAGCCAAAGTTTCTTAGTACCTTCCTCTTATTTTCTGTGTATGTCCTTCAGGCTAATTTCACCTTTGGCGAGCTATTGATCTAAGCAGTGTACATGGGGATAAGCATGGTTCCCTATTTCCAACCTACTGCTGGGCTCTGCATTAGTCCCTTTGGGTTTTGCAATCAAAGAATTAGTGCAAGACAGACGTTGAGCAGTATTCTCAGCCTTCCTCCATGTTAGATGTGAAATCCTGGACTGGCACAATTCCTGCTGTCTTCCTCAGTCATTTTCCAGTAAAGCAAAATACTGAGCCACAGCTCAAGAACTGGTGAAGAACTCGGTGCAAATCAGCATTCAGTCCCCAAGATAGTCAATAAACATGGAGGACTCTCTGTGCCTTGTTGACTCCTTCTTCCCGGTTTGTATTTTCCTTTAAAGAAAAGGACATTGTGCTTTTGTGGAATTCAGCTCCTACAAAAGAATGCTTTATGTCTGCACGGCTCTGCCAGCAGCAATACGTAACACTGATAACAATGAAGAGCTCGTGCTGAGGAGGATCCTCCATTTGCTCACCCACAGATGTGTGTGATCAGCTGGGAAGACAGTCTGATGCATCACTCATTATGCTGAGTCTAATACAGCTTTATATCTTATTTTAGCTATGGACGGAAGTCCCGAGGCCATGGGGGATTATCAGAAAAGCATGGAAATGGAAATGGAAATGTGTATGGAGGGGGAAGGGGAATGAACAGCTGGAGAGTACTCAGTGCTGGTACTCTATGGGGAATGCAGAGATCTCATAGTAAGTGCTGGGATCGTATCGTAAGCATGTTGATCTCATAGGGTTGTGCAAAGAGAACACGGATTGTTAGTTGTGGACCACCACCAGTTGTGGATTTTATATCCCATAATGATAAGCATGGTTTTGATTCACTTGCTATGTAGTGTATCTGGCTGCAATACCTTTCAATTAATTTATGCACTGCTTTTCTCAAAGCCAGCAGAAAGCCACGTTTTGTAATTCATTGTGTTTTTAGTAGTGTATCATTGCCTTGTTCAGGAATGCTTTTCAAGTGGGTGGCCTTGTCACAAGTTAATAACCAGAAATGTGGATCAATATGGGAAGCGTATATGGAAATTTACTATATATGGTAAAAAAGAAAAGCTTCAATAAGGATAAGAAAGACAGCTTCAATAAAGATAGTTAATTCTATTGCTAAAAAGGGCCATTTTTTCCCTCTGCCATTTCGTTTATAATCCCATGTTCATTCTCCCTCTTGCTTTCCACATTCCTTTGTCTCAGTGAAACTATCAGCTTTGTTTCACTATTCCCACATCTGTTAGATATTCCTTCTTCCTGTATTTTCTTCTAAGGATTTCTCTTTTTTGTTTTCAGCTGTTGTATGAAACCCTGACCTTTATCCACTCTGCATCTGGAGATTGTGCTCTTCCATTGCTCCTGAAAACAAAAGTTTCCTTCTGAGGTCTCACCTTGAAGTGTGTATGGGACCTGACATTTCCGTTCAGCATATATAAAGTCAGTCAGTTTACTGGGGAAGCTACAAGAACACCTAAAAGCTTTGTTCAGGAAAAGTAATGGGAAGAAGAAAACCACAAAGGCAGAGAGGGAGTGAAGCAGGGAGCGGAGAAGGGAAAACCTGTGTGTTCAGGGATGTGAGATTAGGCTCAGATGGAGAATCACTCCAGGACTCACTCTCTCAGATGCTGTGTGTGTCCACCCTAGCTGCATTCCTAGAGTGCTCTGTCTCACATGCTCACTTGCATTTTTTTCCACTCTTCTATTTAATAATTTAACTAGAGAGATTGAGCAGCTACTGACTGAATTATTGAAGGTGTAATTAAACTGGCAAGAGTTGAGGGGAGCATGTAAGCATTTTCCTAGCAAAAGCCCCTAATCTGTTTCACTATGAAATGAAATGTCACAGCTAAATTCAGTTACTACCTAGAAGCTTCTCCCACTCTCTCCGTTAAACATCTGATGCATGAGTGCAGTAGCTGTACATGTGGGTAGTGACTCTTCAGCATAACCACCCAGCTATTGGGAAGGTGACTGATTTCTACACTACAGGAAATAAAAAAAGCTCTCATCTTCTGCTTTATCTGCTGTATTAACGGTGGTGAACTCTTGTTTAAAGGCAAGGTCATGGCCCTACATTCAGCTCTGGGTAAATATTGAGCTGTTGTATGGAACAATTTAGCAGCCTCTGTACTGCAAAGATTACTGTAGACACCCTCCTGGTGCCTGGAGTCCCTCTAAGGTAGAGATAAGGAGCTCACAATTTAGACCTGTGTGTCACAGAGTTCTTCAGGGTTGTGACAAGGATATAATTCAGCTCAGTAAGGTTAGGCCTGATAAAGAAGCAAACGTTATTTTAGATGGGCTTCCTTTTTGAAAGACTTTGGCTAATCTTGACTGTTTTGCTGTGGCCTAAGAAGGCATAATCCAGCTCTGGAAATCTGGTTTGACAGGATTTCATTCATCTAGTAAACTTGCTTTAATTCTGTGATTTAATCATCCCACAGATGAGGGTGTTGTTGTGATGAAGTTGTGTTGGGTGTCTCTATTACTCAAGTTATCCCAGCTCCTATGGGACAAAACCCTAAACTAAATATGCATCTTCTTCCTGCTTTGTCTCCTTAAATTTATGACTATATTTAATAGGAGATGGCATTTCCCAGGAATTATTCCCCACCCTTCCCCAAACATATTTTGCTGCTTATCTGGTTTTGGCTGGATCTTTTTGGTTTATTCCTCTGGGGAGGAATAAAGATTGTATTAATAAAGTACTGTTGGTATAACTTTCCCTTCACAAAACACTGAGTGAGAGAAACAGAACAAGGACTGTCCATTCTGCCTCCACTTGCTCCAGTACAGCAGTAGCTTCTCTCTGCCAACGTGATTGAATCCGAATCTAAGTAGCATTTGATCCAGTATCATCCTGTGATCGATCCAAGTCATGGTCTGGCTATTAATAGCCAAAGAAACCCTATGTTGGGTAGAACCCATGGGGAAAACTGCAGCTGTGGGAGGAAGGTAGAAGTAAAATGATATGAAGTTGAGAAAACTTAAAAATAACCAAAATACTTTGGAATTTAAAGAAAACCAATAGTGTTAGCACATTAAAACAAACAGGAACGTGTCTTCTTTGTGACTGAGTTAGTAACGAACAGGACAGGTGACATAAGGAGAAGCTAAGCTTTCCCACCCATCCAACCCAAGGATGGGTTGATAAGGAGAAATATTGTATTGTCTGTGCTAGCAAGGGTTCTGGGAACTTCTTTAAACAGAGAATAAAGTGGAAAAATTAAACTTACATACATTTCTGACCAATTGGCAGAGCTAAAATTGCTTCTGCAGAGGAAATCTGCCTCACAGAACTCTTGAAAGCAAATATTCTCAGTGCTTCAGGTAATTATACAGGCTTCCCAAATAAGCTATATGATTTCCTCAACTCTCTCTCTTCCAGAAAGTTTCCTTCCCTGCTTCTTCTCTGATGAGCTTATGATCTTTACCTCTCCAGCCTGAGATAAAACAGAGGCAAGCTGCATTTACACAGGGCAGTGTTCTTTATTGTATTTCACCTAGTTACTGTACTACTGACCTTCCCCTCAAAACTAGACTAGACTAGACTAAACTTCTTCAGTAAAATCATGTGTGAGTCTGTACTGAGCCAGCTGCCAAATACATTGCAGGTCACAAAGGCTGCCAGACTTGTGATGGAAGCAAGCGCTGGGAATAAGAAAACGTGTGGTTAATCATGAAGGATGGGTAAGCCAAAAAAAGATGCTGAACGAAATGAGGAGAATGAACACACACAGTGGAGCTGAAGGCAGATGGTAGTGATAGAGGCTGCTTCTCACTGAGCTGAACTCACATAAAGCAGCCTTACTGTTGTGTGATGGCGAAGGCTTGGAGGGTTCTTTTCTACTGTTTTTGAGGCCAGGATACAGTACCTCAAACATGGTTACCAGACTGCACTGGCAGATTTTTGCAGGAGACCTGCAGCATTTTGAAGGAGGCATTTACAAGAAGCAGCAACTCCCACTGGGAAACAAGGTTGGCAGAATCAAGAAGTGCTGTTCTCCACAGAGGCACATCACACCAGCAGCACATCTCCCCCTGAGCTTTTGTCAGCACGCTAAATTGGGAAAGATATGGTCTGCCTCACCAGCCTGGCAAGTTGCTGAACCCTTGATGAAACTGTTGCCAGGTGTAATGAGAGAAGCTTCAGAGCTTTCTTCCTTTTATCCAGGTTGTAACAGTCACGCAGTCACAGCTCCAGATCACATTGTGCCTCTTTTGATCACTTGTGCTGTGCTTCTAAGATGGAGAAGTCTGTTGCAGTCTGCCAGCAGCCTCTGCTTTCTTTTCTTGCAGACACTCATGCTGACTCTTGCTGGGAGTTCAGCTTTGGTTGTCCTTAGTCTCTTAGCCCAATTGTCCTTTGTTTAGGAAAAGTTAATAATAACTGTACTTGATTTTGTAGGTTATACAGCTTGATGCCAGCTTTTGTCTCCATCCCTCCCAGTGTCTCCTCAGTGCTGCTTTTGCATTCTGCACGCCATGGAGTAAGATGTGTGGATGACCACCTTGGAATCAAGAGGAGTCCCTTGAGGCCTCCACAGATGTCTGTTCTAGTGACCTGTTAGAAAAACAAGAAAGCATGTTTAGATAAGTGGATACTTTTAACCTGAAGCTAACAAACTAATGTCTGAGAGTGTGGGGATACTCTTTCCCTCCCTCAGGGGAAAAAAAGGAAACAGAAACAAATCCCACAGCCGATGGGACTTTTACATCTACTAGAAACCAGTTGCTCATGACAAAGATAACAGCATCCATTTTAAAGTGATTCTCTCTTTGAATGATATTTCAGATATCCAGGGTGGTCTTTCTGCTGCATCCATTTTGTGGATGCTTCCAAAAGTATGCATTTAAACACAAACTTTATTTTCCAAAAGGGGATAATCCAAAAGAAGACATTTGCCTCTTCTCCCCTTCTCTTACCCTGCTCAGTGAAGGTGTATAAGTGAGAATATAGAACATATCCCTTCATCTCTGCTCCCCTCATTCTTGCAGTAATATTTTCAAGTCTTAGGTCTCCACTGAGGTTTTGTTCTATTTTTAAATAATGGAAAAAGGGGAAAACAAAATGTAGCTTCCAGCCAGCCCTCTTGCAACACACCACGGTGTATCTCTTATCTCTTATCCAGCTTCAGTGAACTTTTCCCACAGGTGCCATCATCATGAGAACTCAGAAATGCAAAATCAAAACAACTGAGCCAGTTACTTGTACAGCGTGTATGAAAAATTGACCTTCTTTGGAAGAAGGATGAAGGGATTGGGAAGGAGGAGCTGGGGGACAAAAAAGGCAAAAAACATCTTTGCTCTTAGAAAATTTTGTTCTCAGATTTTCATGAAATGGAAATAATGTAGTTGTCTGAATCCCTGCTTTAATAATTCATTGTGCTGTGTTTTGCACTGGGAAAGCAAAACCCAAAACATTTCTAGGAGGAAAACCAGAATAATATGTGTGTGTCTGTTAATTCTGGGATATAGATGAGGTTTTCCACACTGCTGTTTCCCATGTGTCCCAGGAACGCACACAGTGGTTGATGCAGACTTGGCCCTCACAGTCTCGATAACAGTCCTCAACCTGGATTTGAAGCGGTGCCCTGAGGAGTGAGAAGTCGATTCATCTTCAAGTCCACACAGGCAGTAGCCTCTGCACTGAGGCAGCCAGCAGAAGCACTAGTTACTGTAATTTGGGTTATAAAAGGTCTGCTTGGAAATAAAGAGAGACCACTACCTCTTTGCAGCTGAACCCCCTTCAAGCAATCAGCTTGTGGCCAAATCGGCTGGATGCACTCATGATAACTTTGGCCTATCACTACAAGAGTTACTGAGGTCCTGGAGTGGGTCCAGAGAAGGGCAATGAAGCTGGTGACAGGACAAGGGGGAATGGTTTCAAACTGACAGAGAGGAGATTGAGGTGAGACATTAGGCAGAAGCTCTTCCCTGTGAGGGTGCTGAGGCACTGGCACAGGGTGCCCAGAGAAGCTGTGGCTGCCCCATCCCTGTCAGTGTTCAAGGCCAGGTTGGACAGGGCTTGGATCAAGCTGCTCTAGTGGAAGGTGTCCCTGCCTGTGGCAGGGGGTTGGAACTGGATGAGCTTTAAGGTCCCTTCTCAAGCCAAACCAGTTTGTGGTTCTGAGATTTTTCTCCCCCTCATGTGGGACATTTTCCCTCTCCCACTGGGAGTGTTTTCCTGTGCAGATGAATAACAGAGCTTGTGGATAGGTATGTGCTTACTGGAAATATTTGGAAGTCATGTTTGGAAGGCCCTGTTCTCTGATTCCCAGGCGCAGTTTGCACAGGCCCCCTGATGCTAAAAGAAATGTAAATTTGGTGGGTTGCAGCTGCCTAAGGACTCCTCCAGCTGAGGGGAGTCCTCATATCCTCATGTAGTATATGTTACAGCAGCTGTAGCAACTCCTGTGCCAGCTCTGTACTGGGTTGCTGCATGGAATATGTTCCAAATAGCCTGAAAAAGCTCAGGAAAAATGAGCAGTGAGACTGGGAGAGACATTTACATTCTCTAGGCTTGGTGTGGGGATCTAGGGCTCTGCCATTCACCCCAACAGTCCTGGCTTTGCTGTGATGCTCCCTTGGAGTCCCCAGCCTTCAGCTCTTGAGAGGTGCAGGTGAGAGGACTGCTGCCATGTCAGCTGGGTTTTGTGGAGGAGATTACATCTCCAGCAGCACCCAACAGAGGACGAGTGCCCCCAGCTCCTAACCAGAGCTTAGGGCCACCCCGCTGAGCAGTGGCCAGGCCCACAGGGACTGCATCAGCATCAGGCTCTGGTTTCCACAGTGCACGACACAAATAGAAATGATTGCTGCTTGGAAAACTGTCCTGCTGAAAACAATTTACCCAGCCATTCTTAACATCACCATCTCCAAAGCCAGTCTCTGCTGGAATGAAGAAAGAGGCATTCATTTAATAAATTATGAGGAGCAGCCTGACTCAATGCACAGCTTCTTAATAGTACTTGGCAGTGCTACTGCTTGTGATGATACCCTTAATGCATTTGCTACTGAATAAGTAATAGATTTTCCCGATGCGATTGCACACCCTGCTCAACTCATTTTTATTGAATATTCAGGCATTTGCCTTCAGATAGTAGGGCTGCTTCACTGAAATGATCAATCTTGTAGCCTATATTTCTTTTTTGATTTCTATTAATTACTGTGGTGTTATTTATTTGCAAGAGGAAAATGTAATCTCTGATCTGGAGAAGCACTTGTTTAATGTTAAGCACAAGCAAAGTCACATAGACTCTTACAGTTACTTGTTCAAGGTCAATGCTGGATCCGTGCACATTAGCCTCACTAATTTAAGGGGGACCTTTTTTTTTGGTTCTTGGAATTGTTTTTTTATGTAGAGCCAGTTGTGCTTGACTATGTATTATAGAGGAAATTCCAGTCCTTGTACAAATTAGGATTACAGCATCTGTTTTCTTTTGTTTGCTGTAAACAGCAAGCTCCACTTGAGCATAAGTGGGTAGTCTTCTCCCTGAGTAAGCTTCACCCCAGGAGCTGGCCAGAGAAGGAATCAGCGCTGCATCCTTTCCTAGTAGCCAACAGGTTGTTAGCTAGTACATGCAGCTGTATAGGAGACCTCAGTACAAAACCTTCCTCTGTCTGAAAAACTTGACTTATATCTCCCAAAGGCCAAGACACTGGAGCCTTTCAGGCAAACATCCTACTGAGCAGAAGAAGTGGTGGTGTCCTCTGTCTGCTTCTTGTTGGTATTCTGGAGATGCATCATATATTGGTCTGGGAGTCCCCAAAATGCGCTGTGCATCTTCTATTTCTAAGCTTACCTTACAGGCAACTATTATAAACAGCATATGGTATTACTATAGCATCCCATTACACACCTGCGGGGTTAGCTGGCATTGAGGGCTGGGTTTGGGAATGTCAGTGACATTTCAGCAGCATATCTAAGCATCTAAAGCCACTTGGAAAGCCAGTTTTCCTGCTTCTAAACACCTTTAATTCATTCTTTCAATATACAGGAGAGCTCTTCAAATGAGAAATACAGTTATTTGCACTGTACAAGCCAGAAGTTTAGTGATTGTCAAAGTCAGCTTTAAGAATCAGGAAAGTTTTGATCACTTGTGTAAAGCTGCAGACAAAACTACTCCCTTTGATTCTGTGCTCTTGCATTGCTCTTTTATGTTGGAGTTGACTGATGCCTACAAGGAAATGCATTCAGCTAACTTGGCCTCTGAGAGATAGCAAGGGAGATGCTCATATTCTGTATAAATGTGCATGCCGTTTGCCTGCTGATGACTTATTTATGTCTATATGCTATTTGTGGAAGCTGTCAGCATGCTTTGCTTTGCTGCTTTGACAGGAGAGGCAAAGGAATCTGTGTGAACAACTAAGAGTTAAAATTCATTATTAATAATCACACAGCACTGGTGTTTTGCTCAGTATCTGGCAGTCCTCAGAGGTACTACGTGTTACTATAAATGAAACACGTGCTGCCAGGATAACTCTTCTTCTTCATTTGTCTGGCAAAATGAGCCATTTTTTATTTTACTTTTTTAAAGCTGTATTATTAAGGCTTGTGTGTGTATTTGGGCTCTCAGTACAGACAGCTTTTACACTAGGCTCATGTTGCTGTTCCTCCATGTGGTATTTGTACTCAGAGATGGATTTCACATAGTAATGCTGAAAGCTCCCACGCACCATAGAGAACTGTGGACTGGGCTGCTACTGAGCTGGCAGGCAGAGCTGGTGCTGCCTAGAAGCTGGTGAGTAGAGAAGGGTTAGGAAATGGTTGGTGTGTTATTTCAGTGACTTCAGATCCCTGTGGTTCACTGCCTCTCTCCTAGGACCTGAAGCCATCATCTGAGATAGAGGCTGGCTTAGGCTTGATGTGGATGACATACTTACCTCTTGAGCACTCCTGCTGCCTTGCAGCCACACAACCATGCAGAGGAACAGATCTGGGTGAAGAACATCCAGAGGAAGGGTAAAAATAAGCAGAGATTTCAAAGTGTGCAGGCATTATTGCCAGCACAAGGGCGAGTGCAGTAAAATATGGTAGGGGAGAGGATGAAACCACTTTTGATGGCAGTGGCAGCCTGCATTAAGCCAGTTCAAAGTGGTTGTGGAACTGACCTACTGAGAGATGACGTAGTTGTCTTTTACATTGTCTCCATGCATCTTAAAAGTGGTCCTGTAGATAAAAGTATGCTTTAAATGTTTTCCTTTATCAATAAAAGCATATATGCCATAAAAAAACAACCTCAATAGTTTATCTGTAAATATTTCATGGAGAGAAGAATGCCTATCTCTGTATATAGGTGTCGATATCTCTGTATCCATATATAGCAATTAATGTGTGCAATAATGATAAAGTAGTCTTGCCAAAGGATTAGAAAGTGTTTTGCAAAGATTAATCAATCAGTTCCTGAGAGTATTCAGTATCTCAGTTCTACAGAGAGGTCAACTGAGCATGCGTAGATAAGAGTCTGACCCAAAGTCAGAGAAACTTCTTCACTAACTTCCCTGGACTTGCCTGAGGCCAAAAAGTAAGTCAATAGCAGATCAACAGACTGACTGAATTGTCTAGATTTCCTACTTCTGTTTCTTGTCTCTAGGCAGCTCCCTTCTGTGTGTGCCATTAGTAGAATGATGGTCATCTTAGCTTCTTAAAAAAGCCTTTTTTTTTCCTTTTTTTGTTTCCAAAAGGCACATTACAATAATAACTTTTCCCTGGGATGAAATTCAGTCTGAGACTGGTTACAGCAACCTTAGATTAGCACACCCTCTTCTTCCCGAGTTAAAGAATGCCAAAAAAGCACTTTTGCGGTTTCACATTGTGCACTTAGTGCCTCTCTCAAATAGCATAAAGTGGCTTTGAAAAAGTAACTGATAGCATGAACTCAGCTCTTCTAGTATTGAAATAATGTAGTCTGCAAGTGAATCAAAAAGGAATATTTCCTCCTGGGAAAACATCCCCCATACAAGATGAAGGTGCGCACGGACTACAATGGGGGGCAATATGGGGATCAGGCAGCATCACGCGACCACTGCAGCATGTTGCAACAGTCTCTGTTGAAACTTTGCATCCTAATAGTGCAATTTGCTGTGCTGGGAAGGGTATTTGTGAGCAGTTCTCAGCCCAACAGTTTACAGAAGTTGCTGACTTCCACACTTGAATTTGAAGACAATGAACACAGGCGTTAGGATTGCAGCATGTGACCAAGGGACAGAGCTATCACAGCAGCGTTCAGGGTCACCACGATGCAAAGATCATTGTGTGTAACACTTCGTGTAACATCTTGTGCAATTGCATATGATGAACTCACCTCAGCACCAAACTGTGCAGGTTTGGAAGCATGTTTTACAGCCAGTTCTTACATAGACAGTGTCTAGCCTCTTTTATGGGATCCCTACTCTTAGCCTAGGGAAGAGAATTTACTCACAAAATAATTAATGTAAAGCCAAAGAGCAGAACAATGTAAACAGGAGGTTTCAGTCCCTTGGATACACCAAACTCTTGCTCTGCAGTGATGAGACAACGAAATGGAAGACCAAACTGTTCAGCTTTTTTCCTGACTCTTCACAGTGACAATTTCTGTGACCTTTAGGGATCCCCTAGGCATTTCCAAACCTGCCTGAAATTTGGTCCAACAGGAGCTGATTCTGGGCTTACTGATGTGAAAGAAACAGTTCCTATGGGTTTCAGCGGGTGGCAGAGCAGCAGATCCAGGATGAGCAGTCAGATTTCTTTATCCTTATTTCTTATGTACAAGCTGAAGACAGAAAGCAGGACACTCATTTTCATGCCTACCTGCAGGTGCAGGGACTTAACTTCCATTAGCTATATCCAACAAAAATATCTCTAAGATTTTATATACTTTTAGTAGATATAGAGAAAAAATATATAGATTACTGGGGGTAGATGGATGTGGAATTTAATAGTGTGAATCAGAATCATAGAATAGTTAGGGCTGGAAAGGACCTTAAGATCATCCAGTTCCAACCCCCCCTGCCATGGGCAGGGACACCTCACACTAAACCATGCCACCCAAGGCTTTGTCCAACCTGGCCTTGAACACCAAAATGCCACTTGCTTGTATGTTAGATCTCATGGAAACTGGCATTGTCTTGTATCTTCAGGGCACTTGCTTCTGATGTATACTGGCACAGTACAAAGAGGAGAATTGTCAAAGTATATGAAAGGCCCTAATTTAAGGGTTTGGCTTACTCACTGGGAATAAGGGGGCAGAATGTGACATCTGGTAATGGGTAACTTCATTTGCACCGTATCATTTTTCAGTGCTATGGCAGTTTTAAAATGTGTACACCTGACATTCATAGCTATCTTCAATTTCAAGTTTCAGTGTAACTAGGATGACCCTCACGGCTGCTTTTGAGATGGAAATACCGGGATTATTCCTTTTTTAAAACAGTGCTAGGAAATAATTGGTGCCAGAGAAGCTTCTGGGTTTCTTACTTTTGTTTTGCATATCCAAGCAATGAATATATAGAGAAATTAAATAAATTAAATACAGACCTAGGCTTTGTCCTCTTACCTGTCTAGGGTTACAGTTGCATTACTGAATCAGAGTGATGAAACTTGTAATAATGAAGTGAGGCAGTGGGGGAAAACCAGGACAAAACACGTGACAGACCCACAACAAAATAAGCTCATCGTCTGGGACAAGTGAACGAATGTATTTGGCATGGAGGATAGTGTGGAGGATAAGTGGAGAGAAGGAATGGGGCAGAGAGGATGAAGAGGGACCCATACTCTGGCCACCCAGTGTTGTATCCTCCCAGTTCTCTTTCCCTCCTCATCACTGATCTGCCTGTGTAAAGAGAAGTGAAAATGAAGCTTTCCAGCCCCTTTCACACACTAGATGCACTTTTTGTTTGTGCAGCACAGGGGATAATAAGTATTGAAGAGTGTGCTAACAGCAGAGATTTGTGCACCTAATTACTTCTACACTGCACTAAGTGTTTGCCCACAGTGTCAGTGCCCCCCGACCTGTTTTCTAATGAGACCTCATGCTCTTTGTGCGCCTTTTCTGTGAGCCTCTCCCCCCTCCAACTTTCTCCTCCCCAGATTCTGTTTCAGTCATATAAAACAAGAGCTCAGGAAGCACAGTGACACCAAGCACATTAAGTACTGACACGCCGTAGCTCTCTGGGGAGCACAGATGGGGGCTTCAGCTGCAGCAGGTGCTGAGAAGACAGAACCCAACTCAGCCAGAGAATTATTGTGCATCATCTGTATGGGGCTATTGTTTAGATGCATCCAGCTCGGTCACATGCTACGTGGGGCAGTGGTGATGCTGAGGGGGGCTAATTCAATCACTGCTTTTAATTTAGGAAATGAAAAGGATGTTCTCCCATCACTCCCTTCTCAGAACACAGCACATGTGGATTTCACACCAGACTTCACAGATAGGCTGTGTTTGCAAGAAGGGGGGGGGGATGATGAGCTGATTATTCTGCTTATAGATAAATTTTCTGTCCTCTTTCTAAGGGAGCTCTGTTCTGTTTGTTTTGGATAAAGAAAAGGGTCAGGCACTAAGGTGAAAACTACTGCTCCACAAGCTGTAATCCAAGCTGCAGTTTTGGCTGTGCTAATAAAGGTCTGTGTTGCATGCAGTGCTGGCCAGCCATCGTGTGCTAGGCACAGCAGACAGTAGAGATGGTGATATTTCAGCTGTAACTGACAGAGTTCCTTGGACAACTTGCGAAATAGTCGGCAGCGTGTGTCCTGCAGTCGTCAGGGCGTTTAGGGATGTCTCAGTTATGCTCCTGACCCTAAGCAAACACCCTGGTTTAAAGGAGAGGCTTCCCAATCAGCTTTTTCACTGTCTGTGATGCAGTGTGGTCATGGCCAATTTATATGTAAAATAAGACCAGAAGAATCAACTCATCCATCTCTGGAGATGCACATGAACTCCATGCTTTTGAGGAGCTTCACAACAGCAGTGCTGTCAGTCCGCTCAGTGGCCAATCACTGGGGGAACAATAGAAAACATGCTCTCTAGACAAAGCTTCAGCTTCCAGGCTCTTAACTGATGCAGACTGGAAAAGAAAGCCAAATAGATTATATTGCCTCATTGTGACCCTTTTTGTGTGAGATGAGGGAAAGGAGGTTAAAAAATATCAGGCTTATACTTTATCATATACTTTATATTCTTTACAATTTTTTATATACTTTATATTCTTTGCTTCTATTTTATCGTACATATTTTAAGTAATAACATTTATTAAAAGCCACAGGAGAAAATAGTATATTTTAAAAGCTTTATATTTTTTTCCATAAACCACATTACTGTGAATCTGCTGTTTGGGAATGTCTGTCTTCACTTTCCATTCAGGAACCTTAATGATCAAAATGATAATTAAAGAAGATGCAACACAAGTCTTGCTGCATGAGAGGTGAACACCAGGAGAGTGCAGACACTATTAAATCACTGCTTCTGTCTTTAACTCAGCTGGCTTATACACTAATAAGATATAGGGATGTAGTTAGGAAGTCCCAGAGAAGAGAGAACTGTAAACTCCATGAATATTAGGTTATTCTGTATAGGTTTTGAGTAGTAGTTCAGAGAGTTTACTTAATTTTGTGACTCCTTTTTAACCCTGGGCTGCTATTCTTTTATGGGTTCATGGCACCAAAGTAATACCACTTGGCCTGTGTTAGGATGTTAAGCCTTCCACTTCCCACTGGCACTGCCCTAATTATAGCTGTTAAAGCATTTGGGGAAGAAAGGGAAGAGGAATGAAAGGGGAAGCATTTAAGTGATTTAGCTGAATTTACGCCACAAGCACTTGTGGCCCTGCAGCTCTCTCTTCAGCACTGGAGGAGGGAGGTGGGTTGGCTTGAGGTGGGAAAGAAGTTCCCTGCTTCTCTGCTGCCCAGCATCCACATCCCTTCCTCTGTGAGGACACAGACCTTCTCAGTTTCACTACCTGTTTGGGGAACAGCAGGAGCCAAAAGAAGCTGTCCTAATGTGTTCACATTCAGGATCACACTAACGCTAGCCAAGAGTCATGGTCCTGGCCTGTGCCCAGCACAGCCAAAGCAGTTGCGCAGTTCCCCTCCTTTTTGCAGCCGCAAAGCTAATGCAGCTGTTCCCTTTCTGACACAGAAGGTACATCCTTCTCTACCATAGGATTCAGTCTGTTCACAGCGTTCCTGCAGCTTGTCAGCTGCAAGAAGGACTTCTGCTCCTTGCAGGAGACCTTGTTTCCATTGCATTTTTAAGCAAAGTGATCTGGGGTGTTACTTCCAGCACTGCTGCTACCTTTTAGTTGCCTCCTGCAGCTGATGATCACAATACAGTGTGATTTATGTATTCCCAGTTTAAATACAGCCATTAAATGTTCTCTCATTTAAACACAGTATCTCCATAAATAGTCAAGTCATGGAAGTTTCAAAATCTAATTCTAATTCAGAATTAAGATTCCCAATATGTGTTTGCACTGGTCATCTCTATAAATTTCCCTCTTTAAGATGGTACAAAACCTTGACATTGGTTTACACCGGCGGACCCTAAAGTTGCTGACATTGTAGGTCTGCACTGCAAGTAGACAGAGTGTGGGTCAGATTTTACCTGGGTAAGACCTAAAGAATAATTTCTGGCATGGAAAACCGATTTGCTCCCTTCATTTCTGTGCCACAACTCACGCACTAATTATAATGCAAGAGGAATTAAGCTATATATAAAATATTTCAGGAATGGGTCGGTCTTTGCAGAGGAGATGCTCCTGTTTCTAAATCACTAACTTGAATTGCTCTCGCTATAGTAGCAACCAGATTGGAGTAAGGCTCTGTGAAATTCAAGGTCAGCCAAAAAAAGTAAGAAAAATTAAAAACCTCATTGGTGATCTAAGATAGTTGGTGGATGAGTTTATGGGGCTGGTGCCAACTGCAAAGTCATGGAGATTTTGTGGGAGGATCTGAAAATCATAAAAAAGGAGTAGCATCCTTTGATTTTTTTCCAAAGAAGAGAAAATTTTCCTCTTAATGATCATCTCCTGTCTTCGGTCCCTTATGGATGAAAGGATAAGGAAGATGTAATGAAAAATACTGGATTTATATGTATTTATTTTTAACAGACTATGTAAGTGGGTAAACCATGTGCATTATGGAAGTCATAGATATTTTCTTATGGGTGGAATGAAACAAAATCCTGGTTTACAATTTTTATGCACAAATAAATGACAACTACAAGGTGGAGGAAGGTGATCAGTGGGATTAGACCCCCATAGTTTTGCAGGAATAACTCATGCTCTGGTTAATCCCATATAGATAAAGGAATGAGGATGTTTTAACCATGAGCAAGTCCAGAAGAGGCCATGATGATCATCAGGGGCCTCAAGCACCTCCTGTATGAAGATAGGCTGAGAAAGTTGGAGCTGTTCAACCTGGAGAAGAGAAGGCTGCTTGGAGACCTCAGAGCAGCCTTCCAGTATCTGAAGGGGGCCTATAAGGATGCTGGGAAAGGACTATTCATCAGGGACTGTAATGATAGGACAAGGGGTGATGGGTTCAAACTGAAACAAAGGTACTTCAGGTTAGATATAAGGAAGAAGCCTTGGGTGACATGGTTTAGTGTGAGGTGTCCCTGCGCATGGCAGGGGGATTGGAACTTGATGATCTTAAGGTCCTTTCCAACGCTAACTATTCTATGATTTTTCTGGCAATCAAAGAGCATTGAGAGTAAGAGAGACAAAAGCAAACATCTCCTGTGTTGTTACCCATGCTGACATGTTATTCACCAGTGCATAAGATTGTAAAGCAGAAGGTTAGTTTCAAATAGCCCATTTAGCTATGCTAATGAAAATAGAGTATGTGCTCCTAACATAAATGTACTACTGTATAACACTGAGGTACCACAAAATATTTGGGGTTTGGGTAGCAGTTGTTAGTAATATCCCTCTTGAAAACCTTATACAAGATGACTGTAGCACAGGCATAAAGGAGCTAATGAATAGTCTCATTCATGGGTCTGGCAAACTGTCACTTTGATCTGCTTGTACATATTTATAACCAAAACCTCTGAACAGTTTAAGAAAATCCAAACAGAATCTTTGTAATGAGAAATATGTGTTTCATTGGAGACTATCATAGAGGCACAGAGTGGTTTGGGTTAGAAAGGACCTAAAAGCTCATCCCGTTCCAACCCTCTGCCATGGGCAGGGACACCTTCCACCAGAACAGGTTGCTCCAAGCCCCGTCCAACCTGGCCTTGAACACTGCCAGGGATGGGGCAGCCACAGCTTCTCTGGGCACCCTGTGCCAGTGCCTCAGCACCCTCACAGGGAAGAACTTCTTCCTAATATCTAATCTCAATCTCCCATCTGCCAGTTTAAAGCCATTCCCCCTTGTCCTGTTGCTACCTACCCTTGTAAAAAACACCTCTCCAGATTTCTTAGAGCCCCTTTAGGCGCTGGGAGCTGCCCTGAGATCTCCCTTCTCTTCTCCAGGCTGAACATGCCCAGCTCTCTCACCTTGTCAAGCCTATGTACCGTGATGGTACAAATTACCCAGGCACTTGGCTGGGAGGAGGTAAACATAAGAAGTCTTTATGGGACTGAAAGTGACTGTGCGGTAAACCTTTACTTACAGAGTAAAAGTGGCTGAAGCAAAGCCTTGCACCCAGCCGGGGCGCCTGGGCCATCCTCCTAGCTGGGGACTGAAGTTCATCATTATCTGACTTTAGAAACTACCTAAGATCCAAAGTTGTGGTTACATTTAATGGGACTGGGTGGGGGGAGAGATACTCCTCCTTTGCATCAACATGCTGAAGTGCTGCTTTTCAGAGTAAGTGAAAGGTAAGAATAAATTCATGGACCAGTAAATAAATAATCCACTGTCTTTAGTGTGGGAAAATAGCTCATCTACAAGTCAGGACAATATTAATGAAGCTATTGAAAGACAAGAGTTCGGAAAGGAAGCACCAGGATAATCTTATTGAATAACTTTGGCTATCTCCTCCTCACAACTTGATTTCTTGGTTATAAATAATGAATGGCATCAGGAGGGTTTGAAAAGACTTTTTTTTTTTTTTTATTTCAGATAATTTTGAGGTATTTATGAAGGATTTAGGCAAACTGCTGGTTCTTTTAATGCAATGTTGCTAATGAGAGGCAAGTACCAAAACCAGAGCAAGTACCAAAACCAACAAACCTCAGAGAGATTGCCAACATGCTGTGCCCCAGTAAGCCACACATTCAAGTACGGTGCGCATCCTTCCAAGAATGCCTCATTGCAGGCCAGGTGTATTTTATACTTGCTTGGGAAGAGACAGAGATAAGGTACATTGGCCTGTATTGAAAAACAAGCAATTCTGTCAGCCATGGAGTTCATGCAGCCCAAATTCCAGTGGATCCCAGTCTTTTGCCTTCCTCTTCAAGCCCCCCCTTTCCTTTCCTCCCATTCCAGTAATGCCACCCTGTTTTGCCCGTATGCCCCACTCTTGCTTCTGCACTTTTTTTCTCAGCAGGTCACTGATTTTGTTTTTTCAGTTTTATCCTGATGCTGCTCCTTTTTCATATATTTGTGTATTTAATAATTTCATTACCTTGGAAATACATATTCCTCTGAGTCAATGGTTCAGAGGCTGCTAATGAGGGATGGATACTGACAGCACAACCTGTGTGCCTGCTGGCTGTTGACTGTCACCTAGAAGATAATCTTTGTCTGATGGGGATGCGGAAGGTGTTAAATTTGGCAGAGCATTGTAACACATGGTGCTGAGCAACACAGGGATGGACCTCTGAGCCCACCTGCTTCTTTGCATCCACTGGAGCATAATCGTATTTGTTCTACATGATCCCTTCTTGAAAAATAAATCAGTGGTGTCTTTTCTTTTAGCTTCCTGGATGGGGAATAGTCTTCTTCAAGTGGAAAAGTTGCCCAAATATATATGGGAACTGTGCTATCAAGCTATTTTCTGAAAAAAAAAGTAAATATTGTATCTTTTTCTGTCTGTGCTAATCATGGAGTGTGGGGTTTTTGTTTTAATCTGTTCTGTCCTTAAAACATTTGTACCCTCAAGCTTCTATCTGATGCATTTTGTTGAAGTATGTCTTTATTAAAACCTCAAATGCTCTGAAGGGAACAACCAGTGACAGGAAGGTCGTAATATGTAAAACTGTTTGGAGGCAGTACACAAAATAGTGTCAAAAGTTCATTGTACGGATGGACTTGGGCCAATATAAACTGCTAGTTAGGTGATCTCAGGGTTTCTAATGTGATGATACGGTGTCTAAAGGTAACTTGTTTGCTTTTTTCCCATGAAAATATCAGTGTTTTTAGAGATGGAGAAACCAAAGGCACTTGAAACCAAGCTACAGTAAACCACATTGCACTCCTGGCAGAAGTCATCCTATGTTGACCATATTACTTCAGATGGTGTGCATGACCACAGGTTTTGTCTTTTAGAACTGAGCTCTCTGGCTGTTTTATCAGTAATCATAACTTGAAGGGGGGGGTCTTTTCTCCCAGATAACAAGTGATAGGACAAGAGGCAACAGCTTCAAGCTGCACCAGGGGAGGTTTAGATGGGATATTAGCATAAACCAGAAAATGTTTGGTAGACCTTGAAAATGGAGGAACATAACTGCACAGTCTTAATATACTTGCAAAGCATTACCTTTTAGGGTCATGAGAAACATGCTAATAACGTAGCAAGACCAAACCCAAACCATTCACTGTAAGGATGCTGTAGGCATTTTGGCCAGCTGCAATGAACCCTGCAGCAAGGAAGGCAAGATTTGTCAGGAGGTGGCACATCCTTCGCTGTCCCTGAAAATCCATCCAAACTCTGTTAAATTAAGAGCAACAGAAACCTAGTGACTTGTTTGAGTTCTAATCTCTTGTTCTTGTTACCATTAGCCCCAGTGCAGTTTCTGGTTGAACCTCCTTCCCCTTCCTCCACCAAATAACTGGAGCCACACAGATCTGCTGCACAGCCTAAGCCTGTGTAGCCCTGTTCAGTCTGGTTTTCCCTGCTGCTTTGAACCATGGTTTGTCTATCCTAGCCTTCACTGCACTCCTTATTTTAGTGCACTCCTCCACTTCCCACCTGAGCCAGTTTGTTAACCGCTTTTGGACCAGATGGCTTCCTCCTCCCAGCTCCTGGGAAACTGGCCACCAGCTCCCAAGAGAGCTTTGCTCCATCGCTTGCCTCCGCACTGACGTGGGCTTACGGGAAAGACCAGTTTTGCCTCTGGGAGGATGGCACTCGGGCAGCTTGGCTGTACACTGGGGCACTGCATGCTCAGTCAGGAGTGTAATTTTTAGGAGTGTGAATTTCTGGAATGTTATTTTCTTGCTGTCTGAAACCTGGCCAGGTTCTCTTCTTCGCCTGACTCAGAAGCCAGCTCTGCCAAACTTCAATTTGCTCTTCTAGAACAGCAAGTCACCTCCGCATTTCAAAGTAAAACCAAAACATCCTCCCATGTCCACACCAGTATTTTTCCTAGCATTTTATTTAGAAACAGTTGAACTGTTTTGACTGATGTTTCTTGTTATTAAGGATAATCAGCCTGAGGCAAACGTTCAGCAGAGGCAGTATTACCCCAAATGGATAACGTTTGGCAAAGCCAGAAGCAACTGTGTCCTATAATGCAAAGTGTCAGTCAACCTTTACTGGGCCACGCTGGAAGCTTTTTATAAAAGAAACATAGCTTTCCATATCGTACAGTTGAGGATTTGAGGGGACTGTACAATAAAGGAAAAAATAAAATTATGCAGTTGAACTGAAAAAATAAATTAAAAGCTGCAAAACAGTGATGTTTTCTATCTGCTTTGTTCTTCTTTTATAGGGGCAGCTTGAAATTTCAAAGCTATCCTGCCTGTGACTTCTTAAAAGTCTTTCCTGAGGCACTTTAGCTACTGAAACTGAGTATGAGGTGCTGTGAGTGCTCAGGACTTTCAAGAAGAGAAGTTGCCAAGTTTCAGGTTTTAATTGGGTAAATTGCTTTTCCCCCTCTGCTTAAGCACTTGCATGAAAGCCCACATGTTTGCTTAGCAGGTTAACAACGCTTCCAGTGTTCGCAGCACAATCCTTAATGGTGTGTAGTGGGTTTTGTTATTTCATTCCCTTCTCCCTTCATTTTGTATGAAGCTTTGCAAGAGGAGCAGGCATTTGGCCCCTCATACCTTTCAGCTGCTTTTCAAAACACAGCTGTGTTTAAGCCCACCTTCCCAGAGCCTGAAATACTCTTCTTACCTGAACCATACTGTGACACATGACCCTTAGGAATTAAAATGATGGAGGCTTTTATAGAATACGCATGCAAGAGTGATAATCTAATTAGAGGCGATGCATTTTAGTAGATTGGTTTTATGCACAGCTCCTAAACTCATTGCAAAGTCATTATTTGCTTCAATAGAGCCCCCCGGACTGCCATTCCCCAATGCAACATTTGCTGTTACAGATGCTATTGCCCTTGTAACTGAAGCAAAGGACTTCCACCAATTTAGGCTGTGTCCTTTTAGGGAAATGACTGGATCCTTGGTCATGCAAATCAACAGTCCTGACCAGCTGTCCTAGATTTTGCTATTGTGGCATAAGACTGCAGTCTGCGTGTCACAGCCCTGACCTACTGCTTGGTATTAACAGCCCTGGGGACCCTGACAGGGTGGCCGATGCCATGGCCATGCCAGTTGGTGTTCAGAAGTTTATCTGGTGTCAGGGTTTTGTCTGGTACCCTTTGGGCTAATAAAATCTGTGACTTCCTCCTTCAAATCCCACCTCCTTTATATATTTAGACCATCAGTTTCGCCATGGTGGCTGCTATGGCAACACACGTGTTACTACTGCTGCTTTCCCCCGTGCTACAGCTTCAAAACACAACTGATGCGGAGAACAAGGTCTAAAAGCATCTTGGCCAATGTTAGTCCCAGAGAATCATAAATGGCTTTCCATCTTCATGTACTCCCCTCAAAAAGCAGTTTGTTCTGGTTTAGCACTGGCAGTTGAAATCACAGATGGTGCTTCTAAACCACCTGTTTAAATACAGCCCTGGCAAGCTTCCCCCTTTTCCTGGAAGCCACGTCATTTATGTTCAATGTGGTGGCAAGTTCCCTCTCCCCATCCCTAGTCACATAAACTTGGAACTACCAGCACTACTCTCCTGGCCCCTTCTCCCTGGGACTTTAGTTCCAATATGTGCAAAATTCCCTGTCCCTGTCCCCAAACAGTGAGGCAGAGAAGTAGCATCCTTGTACAGGTGCGGTGTTGAGAGAGAGAGCACATAGCTGGCAGCGGGGTTGGAACTTGATGATCTTAAGGTCCTTTTCAACCCTAACTATTCCATGATTCTATGAATCTAAAATCTATAGGTCAAGAACTGTATTAGCTCAAGTCTCAGACCACTAGCATATTTACAAAGCTGAACTTCCTACCTTTCTGTGAAACTTCAATGACTTCCCTTTAGGGAAATGCAGCACCAGTACTGATATTTTACAATGTTAGATCTGCCTTCACTTTAAACTGCATCCTTATTTTAAAGCCTGACACTATTGGCTTAAACGACCTGATGCACGCTTTCCTTCTCTCCCAGCTAGTATTTCTGGACACCTGCTTTCATGGTAATTCTCTAAATCATGACAAAGATGCTCTAAAATTAGCATCTTCTCCAGGACCTAATCCAGCCGTCATTTGCTACCAGGTGTACTGCTTAATACCTTGACAAGCCTCATTACAGGAAAACACCCACCACCTGCAGATGTCTCATAGTTCCACTTTTTAGTGGTGACTCAAAGTGGCACTCATCTTTGAGCACACAGTCACTAGTGAGAGACAATATTTTCCTTTGAAGCACCTGAAATACCCTCTTGCTTAATTTCTGGTTGGAAGGTAGGCTGCTGAGAACTACCATCAGCTCTCCTTTGTTGGATTGTCAGACTGGTAAAATGAAGCATAGTTTTGCAAATGCACTTGTAACAAAGGTAACTCGCATGGTATATTCATA
Organism: Pezoporus wallicus; assembly: GCF_028554395.1. NCBI lineage: Eukaryota > Metazoa > Chordata > Aves > Psittaciformes > Psittacidae > Pezoporus > Pezoporus wallicus. The sequence goes on along the minus strand of NW_026642649.1, from coordinate 9,836,563 downwards.
AGGGAAGAGTCAGAGGATCCCTGTATGTGGATATGTATTCATGCCCAATCCATTCCTTCAAGTCCTATACGAAATGAAGACTATGTTCACAGAATCACAAAACGGTTTGGGTTGGAAGGGACCTTAAGATCACCCAGTTCCAACCCCCTGCCATGGGCAGGGACACCTTCCACTAGACCAGATTGCTCAAAGCCCTGTTCAGACTGGCCTTGAACACTGCCAGGGATGGGGCAGCCTCAGCTCCTCTGGGCAAACCATCCAGTGTCTCACCACCCTCATAGTAAAGAATTTCTTCCTTATATATAACCTAAATCTCCCGTTTGCCAAAAAAACCTACCATAAATACAGAGTGTGCGACAGTGGCTAGTTTGGAGAAGTGTGTATGGCTTTTCTGTCTTTTTCTTACCAGTTTTACAGTACATGGATTGCAAGTGCTCAGGAAATAGATCATCTCCTTGTACCTGCAATGCTTTTTATGTAAAATAATGCTGCTATCTGCCATACTCTGCACATCACTTTTTTTGTTTGTAAACTCTGTATTAGCAGCTTCCCTACTAGTGAGAATTCATGTTTATATACCAAGTAGTGCCAGTGGTTGAGCACATGGATGTTGAGATATAATGTATACTCAGAAAATGAGCTGGATTTGGGTGGTAGGATTGAGCTGGCTAACTCGAGAGTATATATGGTACTACATGTGTCTGCTCAGTGTCAACCCAATACAGGCACACTTAAGGAAACCACTTGGCCAGTGTATGCAATTCCAAAGCATAAAGCCAGACTTCTCTCCTTTTGCCAGACAAAACCTGTGAGTCACTGTCTGCTAAAGACCAGCAGGGTTTACCAGCAGACACTCAAGCCCCAACACCTCACTCTGGCATCTGGAGTTGCCCCAGAGGAACAAACCAACTATCCCAGCCTTCCTCAAAAGCTACAGTGACCTGTGCCAAGGCAGTCTGGGTGTTCAGGTCATAACAATGCAGTTTGGTAACTGCATCTCATGGTCTGAACAGCTTCTGTTTTCTACAGAAAAGTCAGAGCTTTGCTCTCCGAGGCAAATTGTTTTCATCAGCATCATTAAATTTGGGTTGTTTTTTTCAGTTCTAGTTGTTCCTTGCACAGAAATTAAATAGTCAAAGCAGTTGTATATATTTAACAGTAATCCCAAGTGAAAGAAATCCTTTGCTTTTCCTCCCTGTGCAAGAAATGGATGTGGGGACACTTCCACATTCCTCATCTCAACCTCTTCTTCTCACCTGTGCCTTTTTCTTGCCTTTTGCAAAAATTTGCTTTTTGGATTTCTTCATGAATTTGGCTCTTGATGCTGTAGTGAAATCTGTGTGAGCAGATCTTGTCCATGCAAGGATTCCCTTTAAAATCAACAAGTCTGGATGTGAAAACAGTAGCACATCTGTGTAAGGTGAGGACCTTCCTTACTTCCATATCTAATAGATTGGTGGGCAAGTTTTCCTGTAATCAGTTGCATCTGCCTGTGTTACATCTGCTCATGACAACTTAGTTTTATCAGAAATGGTACAGTAGTCTCCTTATTACAAGGCAAATGGGCTCCGTCTCTCAAGGTATGTTTTCTATGCAGAAGTCAAGGGAATGGAGAAGGATAAGAATGAGGATAAGGGTAATCACACACGCTTTGTGTTTCTGCCAGGTTATTTGGTTTGCTGTTAGATGTTGCACAAGTTTGTGTGCTCCTAACTGAGGGCAAGGACGCAAGGAGACCTGGGCGTTGTCAGAGCACAAAGCCAAGACAATTTAATAGGGAAGAAAGGGATGTGTTTAGACAAATAGGGAAGAGGCAGTCGAAAGGCTTGCCTAGTATAATGCAGAAAGATTTTGTAGCAGAAACTGAAAAAAGGCTCCTGTGTCACAGTTTAAAACCTTTTGAAGAACAGCTCATTTCTAAGTAAAACAGAAACTAAAATACATTTTCCTTTAGTAGTCTGTAATACCATACAGTTATGACGGCATTAAAGCTTTTGGAAAATGATGAACCATGAAAGGAGAGGCAGAAGGGGGAAAAGCATTTTCAATTTCTTTATTAAAAGTACCTGAATCTACAAAGTTGAAAATTCTACTTGATGAGCTTTAAATATGGTAATAGAATATAAAACTTGGGGGTTGAGGCTGTCATTTTAAATGGAGCTCATGATGGTGTGAGTTAAAAGATTTTCAAGTCTGACCAGTGTAGGAGGAAATGAGGTCCATCTGCTCCTTTCAGTGCTGAAATGCTCCTTCTCCAAAATGAGTACTGCAAAATCTTGTACGTAGCAGCCTTGTAGGACAGGAATTGGAGGGGAATGAAGACAATTATTATGGATAGCCTAGTAAGATTCATGTTTGTGAGATTGATCATGCTGTACTTGATATGAGGTGTAAGTAAGAAAACTCTGGTCCCCAAGAATGTCAATATATTGCTTTGTACCGTTATTCATGGGTATTCTGATTGTTCCCAGGAAACAGAGATGGGGCAGAACTTGGCATTTTGGTTAAAAAATAGTGTGTAATATGAAAGTCCTTGGCATACCTTTTGAGAGAGAGGATTTCATGCATCACTGAGCTACAAATAATCCTCATTCATGTGATCCTGCTCAAGCTGCAGCCTCACACCCTTCCTCAGTGCATGGGACCAATTGAGATGCTGTGAGATGTTCACTCTCCATTCACTGCTGTTGCTTGCTGTGATAGGTGAGATGCTTCGTGCTGATGGAAGGAGTGTGAGGGCACTGCTGAAAGTGCTTGTCTTTACTCTTATCACTCAGGCCCTGTGGGGGCTCTATCTTTCTCAGAAGAGTGAAGGCTTAGAACACAGGCCATGAACTTGTAGGCGGCAGCTCAAAAGCACACAGACACTTTGCAAGCACTTGTGCTTCCGTGTATTGCTGATGACTGAACCCAAACTCACTCCATCTTAACTGGAGAGGAAGACAGGAGATACCCCTCTGCTTTTGACAAGGCGTAAAGAAACCAGCTGCAGGACTTGGGGAGATCACAACACACAGCACAGACCCTTCTCTCACACCTTCCTTTCTGGCTGTTTTCCACCTCAGCTTAAAGGCAAATACAGATACATAGCAAGTACATGTGAATTGATGCAAGCCCCTTTCAAAGTGTATCAACAAAGTGTATCAACACTGAGTAAGCTTCCTACCCCATGAAACTATTGTGCTGCTTAAAGGGGTGAAAGGGGGAATGTGAGACTACTACAGGGTCTTTTATTGAGGGAAATGGCTAATGCCCGATGCTTTAATTTATTGATTATGTGTGTTGTTATAATTTTGTATGATTTTTAATAAATAATGAGAACCTAGTTATCATATTGCAGTATACCATTACTCATGACACGATCTCCAGTATTAAAGACATATATTTACATGTGCACGTACACATTCTTGTTTTACTGGTGAGCACTGCTGTTCTCACAATCAGTTGCCATGGCACTGCATGCCTATATTAATAATGTAGGTTAATAGGTTGAGGAACATAACTCCACATTCTCATGGTTGCAAATAAAACATTTACACATTGGACTTTAATTACAAGCAATAATTTACCATTTCCTGGCCTTTTGTCAGAGAACTTTAAAGCCTTTGTGCTCTTTAGGAAGCATTTTAGGTAGGGCAATAAGCACAGAGCAATACATGGAAGATTGCCCTGGCACCTTGTGATAGGAAGGTGCAGGTATGGTTTAGTGGGGTAGGAGGTGAAGGCAATTTAATTTTGGATGTGAAAATAGAAGACAAATGTCTGCCATCCAGGCAAGTCCGTTTTATTCCTGAAATGACTGTGCTACTAATGCATCCACAAGCTAGGATGTTGCTGTCTTTAGGTGAAACAGACAGCCCTATAGAAAATGAGTCTTCACTCTTTCACTTGAAGACTGAAGAGAAGTGGGTTCATCTGATAAGTATAAATTCATAAAGTCTTGTGCTACATATTTCTTTGATCTCTAAAAGCAAAGGCTAAACTTGCAAGTGTTGGTGCTGCATTAATCCAACTGAATTCAAGATGAATTGGTTGGTCCAAAAGAACCTGTTGGACCCCAAAGCATCCAGAAATGTCTTATATTTGATGTTTAAATCCTGAGGCTTGTTAATGTTTTAATACTTCCAGGTGCAGTGTCAGTACAGCCTGGAAAAGTCCAAAGTAATTACATATTTTTTAAGCATTAGGCAAATATTTACTGTCATTGGATATCATTAGACAGCCTGAGAAGTTAGATACTTTCAGGACAATCTTAAGCAGGCTATTTTGGGATTCCTGCATTGAAGTCCAGCTCTAGACCTAGTCATGTTTAAATTGAAAGCATTAAAAATACTACTTTTATTTTGTTTTCCTATGAGATACAAGCAACAAGACTCAGTTTTGGATCCAAGGTTCTTCACAGCTTTATCCTGACACCCCCCATGGACAGTTTTCCTGCCATTTTCCATCCCACAGGGTTAAAATTTGCCTTTTTCTAGTTTCTTGAGATGGCATCTCCTTCACTCCCAACAAACCTACCTAGAAGAAGTACAGATAGGACAGTGGTGATACTGAATGTGCTCAACATGTCTTGGAAGGTACTTTTTTGCCCCGCATGATTGTGTTAATAATAAATAGAACAGCAGCCTTGGTTTAAAGAGGCAGTAAAGTCTCTCTGCAGCTTGTGCTGTCTCTGCTCCATTAGTTTTCTCTCCTGATACTGGCCCATAGCATCATAATTTTTATGAAATATCAACAAAATAAAAGTAGCTATCAAAAAAGAACAGACCAAGAAAGCATTTCCTCCCCCTTTCATGTTAGAGCAAAAGACTGTTTTGGCTAGGCAAGGCTCACTGCATCAGAAAGAAGGCTGTATTTCTGACAGCACACTCAGCAAATGAACAACAAATGAACATAAGCTGTCAGTGAAATAACCACCTGGTTGTTTGTTCAGAGGTAATGTGTTAACAGTTAATGTCTACTGCTTGGGCATCTGTCACTGAGGACATTAAGCACCAGAAGGATGGAACCGCCTTACAGTTTTGCACTAAATGAAGAGGATGCTTCTGTACTTCTCATTCTCTTCTCCTCTGCACCCATCCTGCAACTCAGCTTCCACACTGAAAGGAACGTGTCTGCAGAAAGAGAAGAGAACAAAGTGGGGGTCTGGAGAGTGTCACGTTGTAGACAAATTTTTGTCTAGTCTTGGAACTATTTCACAATCCAGCTGAATTAGCTTTATGTGACATACAACTTTGCTCATGGAAGGAAAACTATGTCTTCTTTAAGCCTTTGTTATGATGATGCGTGCATAGAAACTGTGTTCATAAGCCCCGTGTACAGTCAGGTCTTCAAACATTGCCCTCTCCATTCTTGTAGTGGCTCCTGCTAATGGTGGCTCCCTACAGGATGTGTGTGAAGCCATTTCTCAGCTATTCAAGAATGCTGTCAGCAAAGGATAACATTGCTTATGGGACAGTGAAAATAAAAGTTACAATGCCTGTCCAAAACTGCCATCTCAGAGAGGAAAATTGCAGTGCAATCTCTCAGGCAGATGGATAGTTTTGTGTGGTTTTGCATTTAAAAGGTTTATTTAATTCATCAAAGACATTGTTCCTGATAACAGATGTAAGGATAACAGTGTATGTCATGTTTGCATTATCTTCCCGCTCCTTCTAATACTGCAATTGCTGAATAGAAAAGCAAAATCAAACTTGCAGCAGCAATAGTAGCTACTATTTTTTAACTAGGAAATGTTGCTTAAACTTCAGACAGTTTATGCAAGAAAAAAACACAATTTTAAATATCTAAGACATTTTTGAGCATAAATTCCTTTAAGATATTTTCTATGGGAAGCATCCAATATGCATAGCGTAGGCCTGGCAAGTAATGTGAAGATCATATCTGTTTAGATGGGAGATACTGTATTTAATTGGTACGTGATGTGGTGTAGAACTCGGAAGAATTAAAATCAGTTCATAAGAGATAATGCAGATTGAGATTCTGTAAGATTTCTTCATCCTGAAGTCGCTTTTGAAAGAGAGTAAAGAAGCGCTGCTGTCTGAGCATATGCAGTGTTTAAAATAGCAGCATTGTCAGGACTGGGAAAGTGATGACCAGTAAAGAGAGATTTCTGTGATTATTTGTTAAGGAAGTGACCTGCCAGATCATCTTCATTGCAGGAATATGCTACCTGAGAGCTGGGAGAGCAGAAGCATATCAACTTTCTCTTGTTTCAGCTTTTGATTTCTTGACTGGTTTCGTTCTATGTCTCATCACATCATGAACATCAATTTCCAGTGCTGAGAAGCATGGTTATGGGTGATGCTGCAACCCAGCTTTCTGCTCTCCAAGTGTAAGATCTGCTTCCAGCACTTCTTTGCTTGGCTGTTCTCAACAGATGCAAAAGTGGCAATTTTTTTGCCTTTGAACTTCTAAAGCATTAGACATGAGTGAAAGAAATACTCCACATACCTAGCAGGTCTCTGTGTGCTGTGGCTTAGCTGCAGACAGCCACATCAGTGTGTGTGTTTCTGCAGTGCTATTGATAATTTTAGGTAGTGGCTTTCCCAGAGAAGACCCCAGTGACCAGGAGAGCCAACAAAGTCAGAAACTTGGGTAGGACTTACTGTAAGGAAGGAGTATTTCCTTCTCCACAACGATGAGCGCTGGGGCAGGGGGCAAAGGGTAACACGGTATTTTGGTGGTGTGTTTGACCACAAAGTGTAGATTACAGGGTCTGAGTTGTAGTCTGCAGTCTGCTTGGAGACTACGTCCTCAACAGGGCAGGCATTTTGCAACCTGTGGTGAAAAAGAAGTATTTGGGCAGAGTGTTTGTGGGACTGAGGAAGAAAACAGGCTGACCCAGGCAAAAGGATGAAAACTCCAAGAAGCCCAAGAGGAAATGAGAGCTGTGGGGTAATGGAGGGATTAGTTCTTTTTCTTGTGCCTACCTTCAAAGACGTGGGAAACCCACAGAGGGATGATAATCACTCCTAAAATAGCACTGAAGAGACCTTGAGTGCTGCAGGGACACCAGAAATGGCTGGGAGCTGGGGCTGTAGGTGTTTCATTGCTGTCGAAGGGGACTAGCTGTGGATGAATCCACAGCTGGAAAAGGAGATGTGAAAACTTGGAGGCGAGGCCTTGTATGTTCACACTGATGCTCGGAGGAGAGGATGAGCTGCCTACTCAAGCCAAAACTTGTAAATGCCAGTTAGATAACACAGCAATGAGACTGATCCATGGAAACAGGGATTGAAAGAAATAGGCAAAGGGAGAGAAAGGTTGATGGGTGAGAGTAAGAGATGTGGAGCAGGCTTTCTCCACGGTACAGCCTAAAGCCAAACTTAAAGTTTCAAGTAAGGAGGTACGATGTATGTGTGTATGTATCATATCAAGGGAATTGCATGGCCACCAAGCATCTCTCTTTCCCTGCTGCAGGAAAATTGCTAGTGGGATGGAGATTAATAGCAACAGTTACTCAGACTAGGGCTATATATAGCAGAGCTCAAAAATGTCTCCTTCCTACACCTCTGCCTGCCAGCCAGACACATCATTTCTACTGAAACGGTGACAATACAGAGGTGGAGTAACACAGTAAGGGGCAAAGATACTCCAGCCTTTAATGAGTACCCTAATCTGTACCTGCTCTGTCAGATCACTGCTGCACCAATGCATCCCTTGCTACCAGACCCACAGGCCTTGCAGCCATCCTGCCAAACATGTTTAACATAAGGTCCCTCCCAGTCTGAATGGTCTAAAAGCCAGATATATCCCATAGTCAGCAAAGGGTAGTGGATAGCCAGGGAACCCATTTTGCCAAAGATCCTGAGCCAAGGTTGTGTAAATCAGTGCTAGCTAGGAGGAGAGATGGAAGGACCGCAAAATACTATCCAGCTCAGCAATGAAAGACAGAGGAAATTCAATGCAAAGGAAAGTAATCCTAACTTGGTGAATACAAGAAGGGTCCTAGATCTTTATTATTCAGGATATTGGTGTGATTTCAATAAACAGCCCTGCCAAAACGGCACTTCAGTGCTCAGTAGTGACTAAACCAGCAAAATCCAAATGGTTTTGGATTATTAAAAAGGCTTGGAGAATGAAACATCAAGTAATAATCATGTCCTGTAGAAATTTATAATATCTCTGTCTCCAGAATATCATGTGAAGTTCTGCTCTCCTTCCTCCTCCTCAGGAGGATAAAGAGTTGGAGAGGGCTCAGAGAGCAGAGAGCAGGATAATCACACAATTTCCATAGGAAGAACGATTAGGTAGATTGAGAGTCTTTAGGTAGTAGAAGAGATGACTTTAGGTATTAGAAAAGACAACAAAGATCTATACTACAACAAAAGCAAGAGAGACACAGAGAAAGCAAATTAGGACTGATTGTAGGTGAGGCCCTGAAGGCACTAATGAATGTTAATGGCCCACATGAGTCCCACATGAGCTTCCCACAAGCCCTCTGCCCATTGGCCTAGGAGTCCTATTTAAGTCCTGGGGGTGAGGCTTTGTTTGTCTTTGTGTTGAGGATGGTATTTTGAGATGGAGTCTTGCATTCTGTTACAAGTAGCTTGTCTTTGGTCTTGCTTTTTGTTCTCTCCCCTGGGTGTACTGGGGACTTACATGGTAGCTCTATTACCGGCTGTTCCTAGATGCTGCACTCAACTCTTTGTTCTGCATTGACTTGCTGCTGATGGACCCTGTCACCAGCCTGGCCTTGCTCACTGTTATGATTCTGAGCTCCAGACTCATCTTCCTTCATGGATCAGCCCTGTTCTTATTGCTCACTGTACTTGGAAAACCATGTGAGTAGTTTGGAGATATGTGTTTTCTGGTTCTTGGGTTCATCCATGGCTGTGCATACCTGTGTGCTGTTAGTCAGGGTGCTGCCTGAGGTGGATGTTTGGTGCAGGTATCTTGGCAGCCATTTGGTTAAGCAGCCTTGTGTTTTGGAGTTTTTCTAAGCTTTATATCAGTCTGTATTTAAAGAAATAAATGTGTTTTAGGATGTGTCTTAGTTTGTGTGTTAGTGCAGTGCTTCTATCAGCTTCTTTAAGAATGTGACTTTCTACCTATTTATGTAAGAAAGGATATTATGAAGCCTTAAATGACTTCTGACCTTGGCTGTTTTTCCAAGCAGGTAACTTTTTGAGGTGTTTGCTTCATCTCCACTCAGCTCTTCCATTAATACTTGAAAATCTGACCAATGTAACCAAACTTGGCACACAACTAACAACTTGAGACAAGTCCCTACAAGCTACCAAACATAGCCAAGTGGCAGGCCAGATGAAGCGGGATTTGAATGAGTACTAAGTGGGGTGTAACTGGACAAAACAACTGTTGGCTTCTAGTCCTGCTTTGGTCTGCTTCTAAGCATGTGGAAATGCTGGTTTACGTAACTTCACTAGAGTTGCCTAGATGCTTGTTAATAGAAATGTATTCTCTGTTCCTAGGCTAGAATAAATTGGGATGGAAGTACCTTAATAACAGTAAGGTACCAAGCTCTAAAGCTTAAGGTGAAGCACTTAGCTAACAGTGGATACCTCCTAATTGGTTTTATGTATTTTAGCTTTTTGCTGTTATGCTTCCTAGATGCCTCAGTCAGGGTTTTTTTTGTGCCTTTTAATTGAGACTTCCTGCAGAAATAGGTTTCCCCTATCCTCCTTGAGGAAGGGGGGGGGGAAGGAAGGTGCTTGTCAACTTTAGCATTCTCTTTCAATGTAACAAATGGTACAAAGGTACAAATGTTCTGTTTTATTCAGAAGTCGCACTTCTCTTGAAGTAAAGGCTTTTCTTGGCTGTGATAATGAAATATAATACCAAAGCACATGAACAGTTAGTGCACCAGCATGGTTATTATGTAGTAGGACTGGATCACCCAAGCTATTGGCCAGTACCAACAGGTAGAAAGAACAGCTACAATAATGGTTGATTGCTTCAGGCTCCTTAGGAGAAAAATGGCTTTGTTTTCAGAATGATAATCTACAGAAGCATTGCATTTTGGTTGAATAATCTCTATTTTCTGAGCTCTAAGCTGCTTTGGATATTGAGCCTCTACTTAGTAGCGGTCTAATATATTCTACTCTGAAAAGTCTTAGAAGATTTTGAGTGATTGCTTTCCCTTCTTTGAACCTACAGACTGCATTTCCAAGTAGGAGAGTGAAAATGTCATGTGTAGTTTCTTAACTCCCCAATTTAACCCAAATGAAGTTAAAAGTTTGCCTTATCAAAAGGCTGTGGAGTTAGACATTCCCAGAAGAGTGCATGTTTCCTTGTTCTTGGGGTTTTAGTAGTTGAATCCTTGAGGGAGGGAACACTACAGTGATGTTCCTTTCCCAAGAGACCAAACGCTGCTGTATCTTCTGCGTTTTTCTTAAGGTTTTAAAGTACCAGCTGCTGTCTTCATATTTTGCTACTTGAGCTAATCAGTAGCTGAACTGAAGCAATGAATAATTCACACTGTTTTTCAGAAAGCCCGTAGTTATTTCATGAATTTCTGGATTTATTAGTTCCATAGCTGCTTCTGCTACAAGTACTTATTTAAAAGAACTACAATTAAATTGGGATATGGAGCTACCCTGCTTTCCTTGGAGTTCAGCTGAGAAACCTGTTATCTTTAAGAACACACTTGGGAAATGGCTGTTGTCAAAGATGATTTAGTGAAAGAGTGTTTCAACATGGTGACACAGTGAAAGGGGGTTTAGATTAAATGAATCCAAGAATCAAGCTTGAGTACTTTCAAGAAATCACTACCATTTTAAAGGCAGCTTCCACCGATGTCGGAAGCAGGCAACAGTGCCTCCTGCATTGATGTCTGTTTCTGAAGACAATACAAGGCACTAAATGTCTGTAGATCTTCCCTCACAAATCAAGCACAAGTTGTACAGTAGTAAACTCTGTAACTTGCTGAAAAATGAAATGAAACTTGAAAGCTTTTTATCTTATCTGATGCCTCTGAAGCATGTGAGAACTTTATTCTAGAGACCTCTCTACAGACAGGATTGACTTACAAGAATCATTTTTGGTTTATGTGGTCTTATTTTGTTATCTTCAAGTGACTGCAAGGAGAAAAATTGAGCTCCTTCATGGCTGTCTTGTAACAGCTGAACTTTGTCCAGGAGTTACTGAAAGACCAGATGAAAGACACATGAGAAGTGCAGTGAAAGACGCTTATTAACTTGGAATACTCTTGAGTGCAGGCTTCGCTCATGGAGTTTAAGTAGGCATCTCCTGGGGTTCATCCAGGACTGTTCACTGCTGCTCAATACTTCCTACAGGTATATGTTCTTATCCTTGCTAGAGAACAGCATGGGTTTAAAACGGAATCTCGCTTACAAGCAGGCTCAAGCATGGAAAGATGTAAGTGTCATGCAGAAAGTCTGGCCATTAACCGAGTTCAGATCTCGGTCTTCTGTCCTAAAATGAATAGGTTTTTTTTGGTCTGTGGGAACAAGAAGGGACTCTTATCACTGAGGAATAGGAACAAGTCCAGGCTTTTTTTCCCTATCCCTATTTTCCTTTCTTCCTAACAGCAGTAAAATTGTAGGGTTGCATTTCATTTTTCCTTCTCCAAAATAACATTTGCTGTCTAATCCTGCAGATACTCACTGACATGAGCAGGCCAAAATAATTTAACTACTCTGCCTATAAATAGGAAGGCTTGTATTTGCTTGACTTTACTAAGTGACTAGTGTGAAACTGTGACTGTAAGTATAGGTTTCTGTCCTCTGTCAGCAGGCCATGGACACCACTCATCTGAAAACAAGAGATGGAGACATCTAGGTTGCACAGCAGGCATGACTTGGAGAAGTAACTGACAGATTTTAGAGGTGTGATCAGACAGGGCAGGTTAAGTATGCAGTTATGCACTGCATAAATCCTAACTCCAGTTCCTGTGAGTGGAATTGGGGTTAGGATTTTGTGTTTGCTAGTGTCAGGACTATGGTGGTGCAGCTGGGGATGCCGCTGCATTCATTGCCTAGTTCTCTGTGCACCTTTTTGTATCCCTGCTGCACTGCTGCTTCAGTGAAGTGGCTACTGCTCCTCTTCAGCAGGAATCTCTTCCACTTGTTCTGTGAAGTGGAAAAAGCCCCAGGGAATCTGGTGTGCTTAGTGCTGTGCAGAGAGCTTCACAGAATGGGCCTCTGGCTTCTAAGACTGTGCTCCTGTGGCAGTAGAAAAAGCACAAATGCACCTAGTAACTAGGTAGTTCATAGAGTGAGGCCTTCCTGTTTCTGTTGCTTTCCATCATACCTACTGTAGAGAGTATAGTTTTCTGTTCTTCTGAGTGCTCAGCATCTTTCTTCCCTCTTAAACCACTTGAGGCTTTCCCAGTGAATGGCATTACAGTATAGGCTTATGCATTATACTATTGTGAGAGAATTACCTCATTAGTAGTGTTAATTAAGGAAATGAAGACTCTGTTTGGGTATGTCTAATGGAACACTTAAGGCCTGTTGAAAAAATACAGCTGATCTAGATAGAAATGGATACTGTTCTGGTTTTTCTGACTTGTTTTTTGCCAACATGCATGGCTGTAGACTGAAGTATTCTGATACCACCAAATGTTGTAGACCAGGAGAGAATGAATCCTCTGAATGCATACCAATGGAGTGTTTCTTAACGTTACACATGAGCAGTATGTGACCCAGGTTATGCAGGAAGAGAAAAACAAAAGGGTGTTTTGTACTTGAAATGCCAGTGTCCTGCAGCCCACATTTAAAGGATGCTTACAGTGGGCATGCTTTTATGCCTGTTGCCGCTATGGTGATAGGTCTCCATCTTAAAATAGGCTTTGGGTCTTGGCACAATAAAAGCTTAATACTTTCTGAATTGTATTAAAGCCCATGTTCTAAGCAAAGATTTGTACTCCCACAAGTCTGGAGCTTGAGTATACCTTTATATGTCTTTCTTTTTAGAGCAAAGTTAGGAGTTTCATTCACTTTTAATAAATGGCTTGTTTACTGTCTGAACAGATGATTGTTACCCCAATGGATGTCTTTGTTTTATCTTTAATTCAACACTTTCTTGCACAAGCTTTAAAAGTATAATCTAAATGAGTTATAGGAAGCCCTGGAGGGATGAGCAGGAGGGAAGACTTTGTGTTAAACTGGGGTCTGGGGGGGCACCATGGGGACAAGCTGCTGCTGTGCTTAGCTCGGGCTTGATTTCCAGTAACAGTAGCCTGAGGCTAAGTCTTGGATCAAATGCCACTTGGCAAAACCTGTGGAAGCACTCTGGCAGCTAAGTGAAATAATTTTATGGCACAGAACTCCTGCATGGTACTGGCAGCTAATGTAGCTTGGTTTATCACTTCTCTCAGGGTGCCTTTCTCCAAAGACAGGAACTAGTTTGAAGCTTTGTGCTGCAGTAAAATGTCCTTAGTTTCACTTCTCTGTCTCTGTTAAGGATTTCTGTGTGCCTGGCAAACTGCAGGGGTTTATTTAGGACAATGGATCTAAACAGTGTCACTGCTTAACCCCATGCTGGCCAGCACTTTGGGACATGTTTAGAGCTCCTGAAAACTTACTTTTTGAAGTTGGAAGGACCAAGGTGAGAATTAAAGAAGCATGACAGACCAAGAAAATTGGGGCTGTTCAGCCTGGAGAAAAGAAGCTGTGTGGAGACCTCAGCAGCTTCTATTATCTGAAGGGGGCCTACAAGGATGCCATCTGGGACTATAGTGATAGGGCAAGCGGTAATGAGGTTAAAATTAAACAAGGGAAGTTCAGGTTAGATAGAAGGAAGCTCTCAGCTATGAGGGTGCTGAGGCGCTGGTGCAGAGAAGCTGTCTGCCCCATCCCTGCCAGTGTTCAAGGCCAGGTTAGAAAGAGCCTTGGGTGACATGGTCTAGTGTGAGGCATCCCTGCCCATGGCAGGGGGTGGAACTGGATGATCTTAAAGTCCTTTCCAACCCAAACCATTCTATGTGTTAGCATGGGAGAGGGCTTCTAATCAAGAATATGAATGAGCACATCTGTACCATGCAACAGGGGAGGGGTTCTGACTAAGGGTCTCCCTGAACTTGTTAATCAAGCAATGATAGTTTGAGCTGTCTGTTCAAAAGCACTGTTGCACTTTAATTCACAAGGCAGAGATTAGGTGCATTTTATTTGAAGTTAGAGATGTTTCAGACACATAAATCATAATTTTGGTGGCAGCACAATTGAAAAATTATATTGTAATGCATGTAACAATTTGTTGTCTTAAGAGATGCCTTTGGAGTGTAATTACTTATGGCTCAAACAGAATAAGACTAAGCAGGAAACTTGTACCTACTATTGTGAAATCTGGGAAACCAATGGTGAACAAGAATGGAGAAAATTGATTATTTAAAAAAAGTTTCAATCTACACTTGGCCACAACTCCTATGATTGCTCAGATACCAGCTTCAGACATATGAACATGGTCAGCTTTATATGCAGGAGAGCTGATAATAGCAATGGTTAAAAATCAAAGCGGGCATTAGGAAGTCAAGCACAACAGGATTAAAAAATGGGGTAGGGGAGATCACTAGCACTGATCTCTTTTCAGTACTTGAGCTGGGTGGATAAAGGCTAAAACTGTCCTGTTAACTTGCAGCGACTTCAGTTTTGACTTGGTGTGGAAAGCCAGCTAGCTCTTAGCCATCACCCAGTGTGGGTCTGGCTTTGTTTCTAATAACTGAATATTCTAAAGGAGCAGATTTGGCCCCCTGCTTGTCTTGTCAGTGAAGATGTACTGGGCCAAGATGAAAGAGAATCAGCAAAAGTATGTTTGAGGGACTTAAAAATGGATAAATGAGAATTTAAAAGAATAATCCAACATGCTTTAAGCTTTTGGGGTGGGAAAAACCTTCCCTCTTGAGTGGTGTGCTCAGGAATCTCCGGATCCTTACGGATGCAATGTAATTTGTATATAATGCTACTTGGAAGTCCTGGCAGAGATCCCATAACCCCAAAGTATCACCTGAAGTGGTCACCCCTCTATGGACATCACTAAGTCCTGCTGCATACTTTCTTCTGTTTGGATAGCTCTTTATTGCAGGACCCTCAAAAAACACGCATACATTGGTATACCCATGTATTACAGTAGCCTGGTAATTCCTGTGAAAGCAATTGTGTTATATTAGTTTGAAACCAGTCTCAGTTTTATGATTTAAGAATATTAATTTACTTGGAAGAAAATACTGGTCCCTAGGAAGTGAGGAGCATGGGTACTTATTTTATCTAAATGAAAGGCATGTAGATGCTATAACGCTGCATTATGTCTCTCTGCAATTGGAGTTGGATAGTAAAACTGAGCTCTGACTTGGATTCTTCTGCCTTATTGCAGATTCAGAGCTTTTTAAATGTTTAATTCATTTTCCTTAATGAAGCAATTGTATCAGCAGCCAGAGGTACTGTTCAGATGTGTTAAATCCTGTATGGTAGCTTGTGGAGCAGTAATTTATCAGAGCTGAGCATACTGAGAATTCATGTGCAAACTAGAAGTTGGGGCCTTACTTTTCAACTGTATTAAGCAGTGTTGCAGACCAGTTTCAACGGAGCTACTTCAGGCTGAGCTTATATGCATTATCCTTGCTCACTTGGCAAGCCTCCACAGCTCCAGTGCAGACTAATTCTGCCACTGAAGTTGTTGCTTCAGTACCCCAAAGGTTTGGGGATGGGATAGAGCATTCAGTGTTGGTATAGAGGGGATCCCACAATATGCCCCTCAGAATCTAGGGACATCTGCCTTGGGTAATAAGGGCTGACTTGGGGCAGAAAATCTCATTTGCTGCTTGTAGGGAAGCATCTGGAAGTAGACTGAGTTGGCTGTGAAATGCTCCTGCTGATCTCCTTTCCAGCAAGGATGCAGAGGTCAGGGACATTCCAGGAGTAGCCCTGGGGCTAGGTAGGAAAGGGAGATGGCAACTGGATAGGAGAGCCTAGCGTTTGTGCTCTAAATGCTTGTGAGGAACTTGCTAATCTTTGGGGGCAGGAAAGCTGTGCTTTGTTCTGATGAAACACAAGTGTGATGTCTAGGGCTGAGAAGGAAGGGGAACACTTCCAGGAAATCTAAAGCCCCAGAAATCAGAGTTTAAAAATACACCTACCTTTTCCCCTTTTTTGTTTGAGTCTGGTTTTCAGACCATAAATTGTGTCCATTTGGCTTGTCTTTTTCTCCCTTGCAGGTATGTGCAAAGAAGATAACTTAAAACCGAAAGCCTTTTCACAGCAAGGGCCCCCAGCTGTAAGAAAACATGCAGATGTTAGAGGAGCTGAGAACACAGGTATCAGTGTCCCCCTGAGTCAGTGTCTGCTACAAGTCTAGAATAGGGAAGCTGTTCAGGTGTGTCAGCATGGGTACAGACTGCATGCTTTGGGGCAGAACTAGTCTTTCCTAGAGTTATGTGCCTGCAAAATTCCATGGGAATGTAAGAATTTTACACCAGAGACAGAAAATGTTGGGCTGAAAAGGCAGTCTATTTTTTCAACTACCTTGTGAGATACATGATGTGTAGGAGTTGCACTTGGTAAGCTTTTTAAATAGATCTCAAATCTACTTAAAGGCAAGCTGCAGGGAGGTTTAGAAGCTATTTTCAAACCCAGGTTTTCTCTTAGCTGTTTGCCATCTAGTCACATATGCTGCTGGGGTACGGGAGAGGCTTTCTGAGGCTGCTGGCACTCTCTACATGTCTACCTCTGCTAGGCTGTGGCAAACTCTCAGGGTAGAAAGCTAAGCCTCTGGGGCTTCATCTACCTAAATACCTCTGCTCCTTTTCTTTTAGTAGCTCATTCAGATACTTTCACATTTATACTGTGTTCCAAAGGCCTGGCTTTTATTCTTAGACTTCTGGCTGTCATTTCTGCCTGTTACACTTGTAGTTAAGAACTACCCTTAAAACTGATGTGCATGAATAATTTATAATTACCTAAATTTTCAGAGTTAAATTCCTAATTCTCAAATCTTGCCAATATTTGTAAAAAAAAGTCACTTGCAAATACTTTGATCTGTTTTATTTCAATAGGCAATCATCCCTACCATCTTTCTGTGATCCCATTTAGCTGGTTGAATTTTCTGTCTACTTTTTCAATCAAAATAAGCACTTTAATTTCTAAAATGCAGCAGGCTACACAAGGGTATTTTTCCTGTTATCAACCTGGCCTCATGCTGCTAATTAAATACTGGTGCAGTCTGCATGATTGTTCTACAGCCACTGCTATGACAACTAGAAGGCTTTGGTTATTATTTTATAAGGCCTTTTTCAGTCTATTTGATGAAGCCTAATACGGTTTTTCACAGAAGAAATAAAACCCTGAGGACATAACCTTGATCTTTAATTCATGCCCCTTTAAAAAGGAAAAGGAACATTTTTCCTCCTCTTGAACACAAAACCCTTTGCTAGCCTGGTAGACTGGATGGTAAGTTTGAGTGGCAGAGGTTTGCTATCATGTTGAGCATGAAGATGGGCAGTAGGAGGTTGTCCGTCTTTCAGAGTAATTATGCACAATATTGGTTTCCTGTGGCCAGGGAATAAGGATTTATCTCAGGAGTGCTCCTGGCTGAACAGGAACATGTGCTGGATGGGCAAAGAGGCAACTGCTTTGGAGTTCGTCAGCCTTGCCATTCTGATGCAAAAGCAAGTATGTATTCCATGTGTTGGCAGCATATGTACAGTGCACAAAAGTCAAGGCTTGAGAAGGCTTCATAACAAGCAAGAGTAAGGAGAAGCTGTTCCCTAGGGCTTCCAGCAAAGTCTTGTCATATTCTTTTGTTCACCCAAGGCAACTGGCATGCACTGTAGGAGGGGAGTCCCAAAATACCGGAGTGTGTTTTCAAGCCCTGCAGTGGGACCTGGAATGTGTCTGGCACAGGGAAGGTTGTGCTGCAAGGAAAAGTTCCTGACTGCCTCCATGGTTAGCTGGGACCTACTGAAAATCCATATGCAGTGGTCTGAAGGTACTGGATAGGTGTTAAGTGTAAGGCTGAGCTCTGAATCCTACAGATCAGGTGCTTTCTCATCCTGATTAGTTGACATCCTCTGGGTAATTGCAGTCACAACTGTCTAAAAGCTGCTTTATTTCCCCTTCCCTGTTATGAAAGGTAGGGAGAGGTGCTTGTAGGAGGGAAATACAAGTGAGAAGTCATAACTAATCTCTTGAATATACACCCACAAGGCAGGAAGCTTGGGATTCCCATCCTTGCTCCTGGAGCTACCTGATTTACACTAAAATACTGACTAAAGCTCAGTCCTGGATGAGACTAGAGTATGGTTCATCCTCTTAAGGTCAGTGCTCCCACTGTTTCTGGCTCTTTCTGCTGGCCCAGTGATTCTGTGCTCCTACTGCACAGTAAAGCAGCTTCCTTAGGAGGAGCAGGAAGCATCTCCCTGTCCCCTCCTGCCCAATAATGCTAAGTTGAAGCTTGGGGCAAGGAGGCTTTTTCTTAAGAAGAAAGCCAAAAGGACCTGGATCCCCAGTTTGCAGGGTGAATGCTGTAGCCATCTGGGTATTTTACAAAAGGCAGCTGCCTGCCTGCTGCTGAAATGCATCTGAGGCTTTCCTCATGAGGCCCCAGATCCTTTTGATGGGTGTTAGGCACATTTTTAGGTAAATCTTCCAGAATTGGCCATTTCTGGGATTGGCTGCTAAACTCTGTAATGTGCCTTGTTTGCATGGGGTCCTGTGTTGGTTTTTTTTTTTCTATTGCTAGGAAGCCTCACACTTAACATGACCTAAAATCCATGTTATCACTGTAGAGTTTTTGTCTCCTATTGCTGCTGGTAAAGCAGCATCTAAACCAAGGCATATAAATATAACTCCCCACTGAATTGGAGTGATGAATGTGAGTCATAGCCAAGCAGGTTGTACTGAGATCTGGCTTTAAAATAGATATCTGTTGTAGGTGTGCATTAAGTAAAAATCCCTTTTTGACTTTGACTAGACTTCTGTGATCAGCTTTGACTGAAACATGTAAATAAAGCAGTAGTAAAAGAAAGTACAAACCTGAGGTAGGCCTAGGAGGCACCAGAAGGAATCTGCTGATAGAGAAAAGTTGTTGCAGTACTGGATCATCCTTTTGCATCACTACAGCTACACTTGGTAAATCTCTATAAAGGGCTCTAGTAACAGGCAGTTACAGAGAGAAATACATGGTGCTCAGGACCAGCAGCACTTTTGTGGCAAACCAGGGTATTGCCCTGGTTTTGGCTGGAATAGAGTTAATTTTCTTCCTAATACCTGGTGCAGTGCTGTGTTTTGGCTTTGGTCTAAGAATGTTGATGATGCACTGTTTCAGTTGTTGCTGAGTAGTGCTCTAAGTCAGGGACTTCTCAGTCTCTCATGCTTTGCCAGTGAGGAAGAGCACAAGAAGCTGGGAGGAAGCACAGCCAGGAGAGCTGACCCAAACTAGCCAAAAGGGTATTCCATGCCACAGCAGGTCATGCCCAATATAGAAACTGGGAGGGGGAATTGGCTGGAAGGGGCTGATCGCTGCACAGTGATGGGCTGGGTATTGGCCAGCAGGTGGTGAGCAGCTGTATTGTGCATCACTTGTTTATTCCTTCCTCTTTATTATTATTGTCTATTTTAATTTTATTTCAATTATTAAACTATTCTTGTCTCAATTTTAGGGGTTTTACACTTCTTATTTTTTTCCTCCCTATCCCACTGGGGGTTTGGGGGAGAGTGAGTGTGGTCCTTAGATGCCAGCTGAAGTTAAACCATGACAGGCATCATGGCTGGACTCCTCATGCTCATGATGACCTCATTTAAGTTTACCATAACAAACTCCCTTTTTTTCATGTATTTATCTTTAAAACAGATGGTATTTCTGAACACTTACTAAATGCACTGATTTCCAATCACATAATCCTTACACTAATCCTAGCTTCAGGTTTAGGTCGCATAGTAAACTCAGAGCTACTACAAGCTGGTACACTCTTTCCCTCAACACCTTTGGGCTTTGTATATGCCCAAGGCTATGGGGAGCTTCATGCTGAAACAGCCTGAATTATTCAAGTGCTTCAATATTACTTACATTGCAAATGTAGTAAAATGTGAAGAATATGTGGTTTCGTTACCTTTTAAAGGGGTCTTGATAAACGGTAAGACTTGGATTAAAACAAATTGATGACTGAATAATTTTTAGTAGCACTCTTACGAAGATTGCTCTCCTGTGGTTAATATAACTGCTTTTTGAAGGCTGAAGAGTTGTCCTCAAGAGAGCTTTAAAATGCAATTTAGTTCTTTCACTGTATCACTCCAGTGTATACATATTAATTTCTACTTATTGCGTAAAATGTCACTTAAAAATGCGTAAATTAGTCTTAGAATGAGGAAAATAAAGATCATGCCCAGTATGCACAGAGCATTGTGGAGTTTAAGTGAATTGTATGGATTTCTTGCTTTACCAAATTTCTCCTGTGTTTGAAATGCCTTATTGGCAGCTCTGTGTCTCTTGCCCATGTGGCTGGGTCAGTTTAGTCACTCCCGATCTCCGCTTTTCTCAAGAACCATTCTTCTGTAAGTCTGCATTATTTTTGTGATGTTTATAACAAATGATCTTCTCAGGAAAGGAAAAACCACTTTGGAGGGTGGAGAAATAAATCTGAAGCTATTTCTTGTAAGGAGCAGGTTAAATTAGCTCTCTGTTCCCACCCAAAAAGGGGACTTCTAGCAGCAGCTCTGCTTGGTTCTAGGTCCAAGTCCCTCTATATCCTCAGGAAGGACAAGATTTCCTGCACAACTGAGTTCTGAATGAGCCTACCTCATTACTTGGCTCCTATTCATGACAGCAAATGTCAGAATAAATATCTTTTCCTTTCACATGAAATGACTTCTGGCATAAAAGTTCCAGAAACCAATTGCATAAGTGTCCATGTAAACCTTCTCTTTTTATTAATCAGCCTCTTGGACCTAAAAGCTGAATTTGAGTTCCTGAGCTAAAGACAAACCAAAACACCACTGCGAAGCTCCCAGCTACTGTCATGGCTGTGAAAGCCACAAAAGGTCACAGGCTTGCATAGCCATACTGCTCTTCCAGAAAGCAATGCTTTTGGGACTGCATACTTTTAGACATGCCCAAAACCAAAGCATTGTGCTATAGAGGGAAACAAGATTGCAGTAATGAGTGACAAAAGGTAGTCAAACTAATGTGCTGCTTTAATCTTGTATGCTTATTAAACACAACATTAACTGCTGCTATGTGGCTTTAATCAGTGGTGAGTTCCAGGTCTATGAATCTGTCCCAGGTTAATGAAATGTTTTAAAATTCACTGGGCTTCTGCTTAGATGCTACAAACCTGACACAGGTAATGTGGGATAGTGCTAGGCTAATGGAGGTGAGAGTCTAATTACCTTAACTACACTCTTCCACCCAAGCTATTGTATGTGGTGCCAAGGGAGGAACTGTCTAATCCCACCTTTCCATGCAGATAAATGAGTGGAATAACTTTACCAGTTGTATGCTTGCAGAGAGATGTGCAAGACTTATTACAGGCAATGAAGCAGCATTGCAAACCTACTGGTAATATACAGAAGTAAAGCTGAATGATAATGAACGTTGTCTGAAGAAGGAAATCACTTGATGTATCATCAGCAAGTGATTAAGATGGTGGGTGGTTCTTTCAGATGACTTCTGTTTCCAGAAATGTCTGGTTTAGCTTCTGTATTTTGTATTCAGTGTTGGATGTTGTCACATAGGGCGTTTAAAACGAGCAGTGATAGTTGAAAAGCAGGTTCCTGGCTTGTACCATGATCTGATGGTATTATTCAAGAAACAAAAAACCCAGCAGCACGAGACTTAAAATTGTTACAGTGGCCAGATACTGCTCTTCAGCTAGCTTGTGCCATTCAAAACAATGGACTGCCAATTCCATCAAATAAAATTGAGGTGTGATGTCGTATCAAGAGGCCAGAGCAGGGTTTCTACAGGAATAGTCCAAAAGGTTAGAGCATTGCACATTGCTTTTTAGGTCCAGTTCAACAGAATACTTGCCCAATGTCTAAGTATAGACATATCAAGGGGAGGTGTGGCATGTGTTTTAATGATTGCACATCTTACTCATGTTGTTGACTATGATGAGGGCTGCGGAGACAGTTTCTAGAAGTCATCTTTCCAAAGAGGGACAGGAAACATCCTTTCTTTCAGAAAGGCAGCTAGGGCTGCAGGGGCACTGACTGCTCTGAGAACAGTGTATCCTGGAGTTAATGGTGTGGCTCAAAGGTGTGGGAAGAACTTGTGACTCACTGCAGCAGCTCTTGTCAAAATAGATTACTTGTGGCTCTTCTCATGTTGGTGTACCTTCTGTAGGCAGTGAATGGGCAAAATTCACTTGAACTGCTGTGCAAGGGAATGATAGACCTTGCTGTTAAGGGTACATCCAGATTCACTTGGGCACAAATGAGAGCAGAACTCAATCTCTAGAGCTTTGAAAGGTGGTACCCAGTCAGGTCTCCATCAATTCTTTCCATAATGCAGTGGTATGAAGTCCCTGATCCCATCCCCGTTTCAAAGAAGGCTACATGTGCTCTTAAGATCCAGAGGAAGCCTTTTCAAAGTGGAAAAGATAATTTGGCTCCCACACTCTTCAGTCCAGAGAAGGACTTGTGCAGAAGCAGAGTGTCTGATGGGGATAAGCTTTGACATTGCATGAAAAGGTTCTGAGCCCATGGAAGACTTGAGGCTTTCAGGCTTTCTGCACTCTGAATGTGATGGTAGAACCTTTGTGCCTTCTGGTATCACTGATTGAAGTAACCTATGTCCTTTTACACTGCATGCTTTCGTTTGCACCAGTTCATTTTGAGATGGTATGGGCAAATGGATTCAAGTTTGTCACATTCTCAAGGCACTTCTGATGATGGAATGAATAGATCAGAAATGAAAAGCTATGCAAATGTTTGGCTTCTCAGGAATCCTTCCCTTAAGACTTTGAGAGGGTCTGGCTTACAAATAATCGTTTTGTTTCAACCCTCTATGTATAGTAGGGCTTGAAGAAAGTAACATAAGCCTACTAGAAACTATTGCCCAGGTCTGGAACTGAGCTTGAGGCATAGGTAAAATTTACCTGCTGCACTTGCATCAGCCAGTGCTGTTACTGAGTAACCAAATATCACTCTTATGTCTGAATGCAGTCTGTGCTTGAACCGGATTGCACTATAGGGCAATACTGCTTAGCCCTCTGCAGGCAGACTGGGAGCTGCTCTACCTGTGCTCCAAATCATCTGGGCACACTAAACTAATGCAAAGTCTCTATGCTCCCAAAGGCTCTTTGCAGTGCCTGGAGAGCAAGGATAGGTCTGTGCAGCCCTGCTCCTCATCTGAGCACCCTGCCAGACTTGGGAAAGGGTGAATCTGACCAGGAGAATCCAGATCTGTGCTCCCTTTTCCACACAAGTACTTTACATGCTGTGGGTTTTCAAAGCAGCTGTTGGCATCTTCACTTGTTTGGTTTGCATATGAAGTACAAGATGTGGGGGCTGTCTTTAACAGTGTCCCCAAACTCTCTAAAGCCAAACTTGCGGTAGACTGTACTCTCAAGTATGTCAGTCTGCTTTCTAAAAGGACAAGAGAAAAACACATTCTGGGTTTGTTATTGAAGATAAAGGCTGAAGAAGCTGAGATGAAGTCTCTGGGGATGATAGGGAGGAAAACTTGCGGAAAATAGCTTAAAAATACAGCTTGATGGTTTATTTCTACCTGAACATCACAGAAGCTACTGGAGGTTTATAAAACTGACTGTCTGGTTATAGTATAGGTTATGATAAACATATTACGAAGTCTTATGAGCCATTATTGTGACATGTCAGTACTGTGACTGACAGAAGGAAATAGCATTTCCATCAGAAGGGACAAAAATACCTTGTTATGCCTTGGCTAACCTAGTGAGACAGCAAGCTAATAAATACTGATGGGAGCTTGTGATAAACATCTTCCACCAGCAGAGTTAAAGAACTGTGATTATAAACTGATTCCCATGAACAGTAGTTCAGACATTGAATTCTTAAAGATGCTTATTAATTGTAACCTGAAAAACGCAAACCTGAAAGCTTTTTCCAATACATTATCCGTTCTCATGGTACTTTCAACTACCAGCTGCTGTAGCAATGCTGTTCTTCAGTGTGTCTACACCGGGCTGAATCTCATTTACATTAACTGCCTCAGAAATACCACTGATGTCCACAAAGGCTTTGCCCCACTAAACTGGTATGGGATTTGTTTCGATTTCAACAGCTTTATGACTTCTTGTGAAACTAGCCTGTGAGCTAGAATTACAAATCTCTGAATGCTAAGACAGGACATTCTGAAGGAAGAGAAGGAAGATACACTGTGTGGCTTTTCTGTGTCGGGAGAAGAATAGGCAATATCTTCAAAGCTTTTCAGCTGTCTGACTTAAAATGCTATTTGAGGAAAATGAAATCTTTCTTGGGAGAATCAGAACTTCTGGCCTCTCGGTCCAGCTTCTCTGCCAACTTTCTGCATGACCTTGGCCACACAGTGTGCCTCAGCACAGTCACTTACAGGAAGGATACTTACGCTGTCTGAGATGCTAACCAAACTTCACATTAGCGTTGTTTGTCCTCACTTCACAGCTAGCCATTATCTCAAAGCTCTGTGGGCTGGCTAGCCCATTCCTCTCAATTTCTGCTCCGGCTTATCCAACTGGAATGAACTTGTACAAACTGGTATCTTTGTATAAAAATGCTCACTTCCTCTGCCCTAAATAGCTACTGAAATATTAATCCTTGCATTACATTTTTGGGGCATTTATTTTAGGCTAATGTGTATCAAAGGAACAATAGGAAAGTCTGGGACCTAGAGGATATCTGGGCCATGAATTCTGTGAGAGGAAAAGGGCTAAGGACTTAGGAGGACAGTGTTGGGAAGATCTAAGGTTAGAAAAATCTTGCTTCTGCATGAGCACAGGGCAGGCAGTGTGGTGACAAAGTTTTACTTGGTTTGAAGGGTGCAGAACATGATGCTGGGGAGAGACTACTTCCTATAGTTAGACCTGTGTGATATGCAGAGCTCAAGCCACCTGCCCATGTATTATTCTAATGCTATTCCGGCAGGAAAGCACAGGCTCCTGATTGATGGTTGTCTTAAAGTCCAACCTAAACCCTAAGAGATTAGCTGAAAGGACAAAGATAGGTGTTCCTTACTTCCAACCCTCATCCTGAACTGTCAGTCTAATGACCAGGAGATAGGACTATTAAATTCTACAATTGTGTTAGTAGAATATTTCCCAATTTGTTGGTTCCTGAGACCTACTTATCCATATTCCTTGGAGGCCAACAAATTCTGACAGATATTTGTCTGAATCCCTCTGAGGGCTATCTTCTAATAAACAGATTCAAGCAAATTGTATAAGGATGTGATTTTTTTTTTTTCCCCTTTGTTTTCCTTGCAATAATCTTGCTCTTCCTTTGTTTTCTTCCCTGAATCTGTGGTGCTGAAGGTAACATACTTCAAGTGATCTATCACCTTGAAGATCTGTCTGTTCCATCTTCAGAAACATGGAGCTGTAGACCAGATCATCCATAGAGAAGGTACTTTGCAACAGCATTCGCAGATTTCTGAAGTGGACCAGAGATGGTGCAAATGCAAAACTCATGGGAAAAGGGTTTGCAGGGATTTTTCATGTGAGTGTTCACCTTGAGGTATTGTAAAAAAGAGGGGATTCTTGCAGAATTTGCACTTAAAGCCAGTAATTTAAGTGCCTTCAGGCAAGCCCACTGAATTGCTGGTTTATTGCAAAAATCCTTACACTTCAGAATTCCTTAGATGTAAAGGTTTATTTCTGGCATATTTATATTTATCTGTGACACAAATGTAAGGATGAAGGAAATTGGGACAGATACAGAATTTCAACTGCCTTAACATGGAGCTGCTTGTTAATGGTGACACTCGCAACCCTGCTATTCTGCCATACACTTCCACCTTACCTGTGCTCCTGAAATACTCTGGATTTTGAACTGTAACTAGCTATTTGTGGGATGTAATGTTCCTGTCCCACCAGACATCAGATAGGCAACAGCTATTGATTTAGGCAATCTGAACACACCTTTAAGTACCACAGGGTCAGAAAACAGTGTAGTGCACCTGGATTCACTGTAGTTGGTAGCAGTGGGCTCTGCTTTCTACTGCATGTGTGCAGACAAGTCCAGTTGGTTTGAAAGTTGCCCCTTACAGAACTTGCAGCCACTTCAAATGTGCTTACACCTGAGCATGAACTAGTGTGTGTTCTCAGTACTGGATTCCTGGACTGGCTTTGACCAGGATCTCAGCTTCTGCCCCTCTGTTTCACTTGTCCGCAGTGTTTGAAAGGGTGCTATCTTTCAGTGCTAGCAGACCATCCCTGTTTCCACCCGAGTTCCCAAACTTTTAAGCATTTCAGAACTCTTCTAATCTCTCACTTCCATGTGGTGTTTTTTCTCACACCGCAACAACAAAAGGTCCAGTTGGGACAGTCAGAATGTGTGTGCTGTTTACAAGGAAAGGATCTGTGGAGGGAATGCTCAGGAGGGAAATGGAATAGATGCAGGATTACATGAAAGCTGTTATTTCACTCAAATTGAGTGTCAGTGACACTCATTCAGTATTTCATGGCAAACTCATTGAAACCACTAAAATACCAGAGGAAACTGTAGTGCAGGCAGCAGTGTATATCACTGCTGAGTCAGAAGGCTCAGTGACAGTAACCTCCACTAGGTATTTCACAGTCTACTTTCATCTTTTGACAGGCTGCTTCTTGACCTGACATAAGGTTGCTATAAAGGTAGGCTGACTTTCCAGGCAGTGAGCAGGGTCATTTGAACACTTTCTCAGGCAGCCCAAGCAGTGGCTGTTGCTGCTCTGTAGCTATGACTTTCCAAGTCTTTTACCCAAGGTTATGAGCAGTGAGTTCCTTTCTAAATAAGCTTTCCTTGTTGAAGTAAATTGATTGGTTCTTGAGTGAGTCAGTAGTAACAAGGATTGCCTAAAATAAGTTCTTGTTTGGCAAAGGGTTGCTCTGAACTCTAAAGAATAACGTCCGATTCGTGTTACAACCCATCTTCTGTTCCTCAGCTCTCCTAATCTCACTGACTTTGCATGTTGGCCCTATCTCAAGGGAAGTTCTTCTTACAAAGAGAAAATTGCTATTTTGTTTCAATTTGAGTTTTCTAGAACAGCTCAAGTGCAATTACATGGATATGAAAGTGGGAAATGGCAGTGGCATCTTCTGCTGTGATCTGGAATTTCAGTAAATGTCAAGGCGTTCAGAATTCATGCCTATAGGAACAGATGGAAATTTGAGCTGGGACCATGATGTGAGATGATTGAGGAAATAATGTAAGGAAAAGAGGATCACTCATCCGGAAATATGCATAATCAATAAGAAGTCAGTTTTGTATTCTACTTCAAGACCATACTTTTAGATGTAGTACTTCTGGCCTGGTTATTTGACTACACTTAAAAGCTTTTTCAAAATAAAAAGCCATTGAACAAGAAGCCTATCCCAAACCTAGGTACTTTCTTTTGGACCAAAGGAAGTTTTCAAGTTAAGTATGAAGAAATACTTCTAACTTCCCTACTTTATTACCGCATCACGTCATAACTGATAGTTGTGAACAAAGTGTGGAAGTAATCAGATGGCCTAATGTAGACCGTACACCATAACCCAAAACAAGACTATTGCCAAGCCAGGGGAAAAGCTAGCCTTGTAAAAGCGAGCCTTGAATCTGAAGTTTGTTCACTTCTATGTCTTTATTTTGTGGTATACCTCAAAAAACATTTTGAGAAAGGATTAGAGAAAAAGTACTTCAAAGAGAACATTTCCAAAGATCTCCTGTGGATTAATCAAAAAATAGGACATTTCCTGATTAGGAAAGTATTATGAGACATAGCAGATTGAGTAGTAATGACAACAATGGATTACACAATGACTGTTTAGGAAGACCATGTACATAAAATAATTCCTGTACAATACAGATCTCCAAGTTTTAGATATTTGTAGATGTATTCTGTAATAGCCTAAGTAAGGCAATGCTTTCTTCTATATACACAGGCAAACTGGAAAGTCACCCTGTGGGTAAGTGAAGTTTGTATTCGGAATGTGGTGCATTAAATGGAGCAGGAGTGTACTGGCAGGGCTTTCTTTCTCTCCTAGAAATAGCTCAGCTGCTATCTCCTATTCTAATGTTTTATGATCACCTAAATCGAAATGATTCCTGGTAGTTTGGGTCTATTAAATCTTTGCTGTAAAGATTTCTCTGCTAGAAATTCTTCTATAGGATCCCATGTCAAGAGACAGGAATTTGGCAATGGAAAGACAAGAATGTGGTGGGCTTTAAATATTCTGTTTAGAAATGCTTTCTTCTGTACACTTTAGAGGACTATCAGGAAAGTGTCGTTGGATATCTTTTGTATGTTCTCCAGGGAATGTTAGAAGAACAACATGTAAAGGAAGAAGGGAATTAGGGCAGCACCCATGTCCATGCAGGAAGGATGTGTATACTTGCAGTAATTGGACCGAAGGAGAATGTAAGCATGCCTTCTGTATTGACTTCAGCATTTTTATGCAAACATAAATGATCTGTGAAATCACATCACTGGGTCATGAAGTGCAATGATCTGCACTGCATGTGGTATTTATCCTGCTTGCTCTGTTCTCTCACCTATTTGCTCCTGACAGCAGTCAGAAAGCAGATACCTAGCTAGCTGGCCTTTGGTATGATCTGCTGTATTTTTCCATATGATAATCACAAATGCTGAGAAATAGCAACATTATGACTAACAAACCCAAAGTGCAAAGGGAGTAAGTGCTCTGCACTGATGTGTTTCTTTACTGGAAGAAGTTGTGCTTCTGAAGGACTCCTATCTGGCTATAATGTAGTAACACATCTTACAGAAGTAAAATTCCACCATTTAACTTGCTTAGCTTAGTGAGGTTGTGCTAGTTGTCCACTCTGTCCCATATAAAACCACTCCAGAACCTTTCAGAATCAAGATCTCTACATCAGTGACTCCTCTTCTTGTGTCCAGGTTTGAGGTTTGTAGATCTCTATCAATTTAAAGAGCTCGTATACTACAATAAAAGACAGATTGGATAGCTCAGCATCTATCCTTCACTTCTCCCTGTAGAATTTCTGTGTACTCCCTGTTCTTGCCCTCAATACAATTGGGCATATCCAATAAATTAAGAAGGTTTAAGCTAGTGAAAACAGAATTACCCAGCTAACTGATGAGGGGTCTGCCACCAGAGAACCGAGTACTTCAGTAATGCTTATTTTCCAATTACAATTATGCAGCTTGTGCCTGTCGCTTGTTTTCTTCTTCAAGATACTTGGAAATACTGAGAGGTCATCAAAGCAATCTTCTTTCTGTGGTATTTCTTATTTTTTTTTACTTTAAGAAGACTGGAAACTAACAACCTCCAGTATATAATAAACTGTTTCTGTATTATGTCAGTCCTGATTTAATCATGAAGAATTTGACCTATGGTTTGGCTTCAGTCTGCAAATAATTTGTTCATTTTCAGATCTTGAAAAGCAAGGTTTGCCCCTCAAAACTAATTACACTGTTAACATCTTACTCAAGGTTATTAATAAAGTACATTTCCTGTACTCTTGTGCACTTCAGACTGTCCTATCTGTCCAAACACTTCCATGATGCTCACTGTCCGTAACATACATCAGACCTGACATTCTCACAATCCTTTCTGGTTTATTGCTCAGTGATATTTCCCTGGATAAAGCAGTATTTTCCTTTTTACACAGAAGGAACAGACAAAGCAGGTAGACCGAAGTATTTACCCAAGGCTATAGGGGAAGCCTGACAGAGTCAGAACATGACTCCAGATATCTGGAGTTGTAGCATGGACACGAGACATCTGTTGTGATCTATCTGCAGTATCTTACAGTGTTTTCCAACAATGGGTGAATAGATCACTTTTTCCTATGGGACCAAAATGTAGTGCTGTAGAAAGAGAATAATTGGTTACTACCCAAAATCATTGTGGGATTCTTTTGCAAGAGTCCTTCTTTCCCTTTGTGTTCCTGATTGTATTTAGTTTGCTTGTTTTGACCTATATTAAGTGTTACGATGATTTTATTTGGAAAACTGGAAATTACCAGAAACACTTTGATCGACTGATCTGTTTCTCGTATGTGAGAAGTGGTGGCAGTCTAGTGAAGTTCCTGCTGACTAGAAAAGGGGAAGTGCATAACTCCTATTTTTAAAAAGGAAAAGAAAAGGAAGACCCAGGGAACTATAGGCCAGTCAGTCTCCCTCTGGTTCCCAGCAAGATCACGGGGCAGACCCTCCTGGAAACTCTGCTATGGCACATGGACAATAAGGGGGTGATTCGTGACAGCCAGCATGGCTTCGCTAAGGAAAAATTATGCCTGACAAATTTAGTGCTGCATACAATGGGGCCATGGCATTGGTGGATAAGCACAGAGTAACTGATGTCATCTGCTTGGTTTGGCCTGGAGAAGAGAAGGCTCCAGGGAGACTGTATAACAGATTTCCAGTGCCTAAAGGGGCTACAAGAAATCTGGAGAGGGGCTTTTTTCCAGGGCCTGGATAGTGACAGGACAAGGGGAATGGCTTCAAACTGACAGAGAGGAGACTGAGATTAGACATTAGAAGTTTTTCCCTGTGAGGGTGGCAAGGCCCTGGCACAGGGTGCCCAGAGAAGCTGTGGCTGCCCCATCCCTGGCAGTGTTCAAGGCCAGGCTGGACAGGGCTTGGAGCAACCTGCTCTAGTGGAAGGTGTCCCTGCCCATGGCAGGGGGTTGGCACTGGATGAGCTTTAAGGTCCCTCCCAACCCAAACCACCCTATGACTCTGAAATAAGAAATTTGAGAGAAGAATAACTGAATTCACAGTATGTTTTGTATAAAGCATCAGATTTATACAAATCCTGAGTGTGAAGTTTAGCTCAGTTTTCCTTCCACAGCACGGAACTTGGTGCTGCAGCAGCTATATTAAAATAATACAGTTATAAACAGTATGAGTACAGTAAAACTAAAAATAACACCACCCTATTTAAAGTAGCTATATGAAAAAAGAACTCATGTCCTAAGGCTCTTGCACTATTATGCAGAAGTGCCTGAGCATGAGGCAGGGTGTCTCAGCTATAGCAGTAAAAGGCATGTTGCATTATGAACCTTATTTTTGGTAGTGTGTTATTTTTGGTAGGAGTGTTTTTCTAAGAGAAATGCTGCAGCTTTCCGTAAGTCAAGCAGATTGAAGATTGATCAGCCTAGCAGAAAGGCAACAGTCTGCTGGTGGGATACAACTTACCAGGAGAAGCTGTATTCCCATCATCTACCCCATGCTTCCCAGGAGCGGCAGTGTGGACTAGCAGCAAGGAATGGGAGAGTTTGCAAACAGAGGAATGTTTGTGTGGAAGAGTAGTGCTCTAGGCCAATGGACTGCAGCTGGATAACTGTTGTAGGAGAAACTCTTGTTATACTAAACCACAGCTGAGAATGCCTGTGTGCCACAGTATGCCCTGGAGAGTTTTGATATAGGACAAAGGTGAGTCCTTCAAGTCCACAAGGAACTCTGGTCTGCGGAGATGTTATCTAGGCAGCTCTGGCTAAGAAGTAAAAACTATATTTGCTCTCTCTTCTTAAATGGTTTGATTGTATACACAGCACTAATCCATCTGCGGCCAGATGTGTACAAGCTCTACTGAAAATCATTAGATTATAGTGAAGCCAGATATCCTCCTTTCAGCTACTTCCTTATCTCTGCTCTGAAGTATGGAGCCTGGGAGATACTAATCACAAGGAAATTAATATTTTGTAGACTTTTTTAAACAACATTATTAAAATTTAGGAAATATTAGTTATGTTACAGCTTATCTTTACTATTAAAGCTGAAATCAGCAACAGTTTATTATATGTGTGCTTATGTAGGAGTGGATGCTTATGTAGGAATTCAGTCTATTCCTCTGTGTGTATCTCAAACAAGGTAATGCTGAATTTTGATATTTATACTTTTATTTTTTTTTTTTTAAATAATTAGGGACAGATTCAGGTCTTAGTAATTATTCTGGATAGAGAGCAGTGTGATGTATCTGAATTTGTCCCTCCAGGGATAATGCTTACTTCAACTGCAGGTAAAAATGCTTTCAGAACTTGAAGATACCAAAGGCAGAAGAACACTTTAATGAATATACTCAAGCACTGGGTGTTTGGTGCCACTTTAACATTCTTCCTGCTCATGTGTCAATTGTCCTCTAATATCACTTTGGGACCAAGTCTCCTTTTCCCATCAGATGCCATTTTTACCTTGGATTCAGACCCCGCTCCTGGCACGTACTCTTGTCACTTCTGTAAAAACTTTTAATGTTGGCATGAAAATGCAAGTACTCCGTCACTAGTCTTAAAAAAAGAACCACTGCAATGCAATTTCCTTCTTGCACAAAGGTGGACTATGATGGGGGAGATGGGACTGCGGTATAGAGCATTACTTCCCTTTATGTAACAAAAGGAAGAGGAAAACTACTGGCAAGAGACCCTTGGAACAGCACCTTTTACAACTGCACAGCATGAAAGGCCACTATTGATCCTGCCTGGTGGATCTTCCAAGATGTCTTAGTAGTCTGTAGAGACAGTGGTACTCTACTTACACTGATTTACAGGGCTCAGAAATCAATCCTAGATGCTTGTTGCTCTGTGCACATGGCTCATAGCAGATTTAAGCTGCTGCTGTATATGAATTGTCCATAATTCTCCTTCAGTTTAAAACTGTGTATGTTTCAGGTCTGGGATGTAACATGTGTGACTCATATTACTCAATAGAACAGTGTGTAATCAGTCACATCTGCTAACAGTGTCAAACCAGGTTTTATTGCTTTTTTACTCCTGTTAGCTTTGCAGGGAGAGAATACAGCTGAATGGGAAGGCTGGTACATTATTAACAGCTCATTTGCTGAACTCCCCATAGAGAATAGTCTCAGCTATTACTGTGCAAGCCAGATGTGCACCCTTACTGGCTCCCTGATCCTGGGCTGGATGTAAAGCTGCTGGGCAAGGAGCGGCTTCTCTTGAAGTTGTGCTCTCGTGTCATGAGTGTGGATTTTCTCAGCGCTGTGCTTCAGAGAACAGAGAGGTTTAAAGATGCCCAGCATAAATACAGAAGGAAATCCCAGGTGTGACTCAAGTTACACAGAACTGCTGAGGCCTAAATTATACTGCTACTTTGGAGGTATCCATGAGAAAACAGGATTTGTACTGCATTTATGTACATAGAGTAGACCTGATGTATCTTATATTGATGTATCTTTCAGCGGTATGCAACATATGCATACGGTTACGTATGCATATAACTTTGCTATGGTTCCTAGTCATTAGCTCTTACTGAGACAGCTAATGTCTAATGTTATTGGCTTTTTAAGACAAACTGCTGAAGGCAAAGGAATGAGTTGTGCTTCGCACTAAGCACTGCGATTTTTTGTATCAGGCTGACCTTTATGCTTCAAATTGCCGAGATGTTCATTAGCTCCAGCAAACATCCCTCGGGTAATTCATGCAACTTACAAGAAAAGGGAGCTATGCCTGCAGATTTCAGGGACTTCTCTGCAGCAAGAACTCCTCCTGTATGGATGCGGTTGTTTTAAGTAGAGATCAGAAATTGTGTGAGCATTTAAAGGTAGGAAAAGGTGCTCTGTAAGTTGAGTAGATGCCGAAGAACACCTGCACAAGTTGGTATATCTGTTGTAAATCTGGCCCTCAGTCGTCCTACCCAAGAGTTATCATAGTCATGTCCCTTGTAGTTTAAAGCAGAGGTCAGCAAATTATGTATATAGAATAGTAGTTTCTCAGTATCCAGCAGGTACAGTGGTGTGGTGGCATAATTTAGTTTTTCTACACTATTTGAGGTGTTGGTCTGTGGGCTGAGGACTAAAAGGAACCACTAAGTCTGCAGATACTTTGGTAGGGAGACCCTGGAGCTGAAATGCTGATAGAAAGAGCAGCAGCTACAAGCCAAGCTTTCATGATTAGCTAGAAGAGCTGGCAGAGCAAGGGCAAGATGTGCAGTGGCAGAGCTGGAGGAGCAAGCAGGGCTTAAACAGGGGTGCAGGCTTCAACCAGACAGCAGGTAGCGCTTGTGGCCAGGAGGAGCAGCTAATGCTGCAGGGCCAGCAACAGCTTGGATAAAACATCGTTACCCTGCTGTTCAAGTGACAAAGCCGTGGGTCCTGCTGACTGCAAACCGAAAAGGGAATGATAGTGCAGAAGATGGGGAAACAGCCAGATGGCTACACCAGGATGCTAGGAAGGAAGGCTGTAAACGATTACAATGCAACTTGGGCAGAGGTATTGTATCTTCCTGCTTTTGTCTTCCCGTTGATCTTTTCTCCCACTTGGTAAAGTAAGAATTCATGAAGAAAATTTTGTTTTTAGATGTGGAAAAATGAAGCATTTGAGCATAAGATAACTTAGTTTAATTTTGCAAGCTTTGGGGTGGGGATTCAAGCTGGTGTTTTATTATTGGTCACTGAAGTTTAAACCTGGTATGTTTGATAGCAAAGGCGGTGGCAGAGGACTGTGAATAAACTCAGGACATCTGTCCTCAGTGATTAAGACATATCATGGTAGGTTCTTTTGGCTGCAACTGGAAGGGATAAGCTATTTAAATGCATATCCACTTTTCTTTCCCTTTTATTAGTAGGATAGATTGACAGATGAGGGAAGACAGTGGCAACTGAAACCATGCCAGACTTATCTCCACAGTATTTGCATGGGGAGGTGGATTTGATAGTGCAGAACTACTGAGGGTGGCTCTGGATCTGTGCTTACTATAGCTGTATTCATACCGTGATTATAAATGTTTGTACAAGTAAAGGTATTCACTGCACACAAAATGGAGTGTGTGGTGTTGCCTGCTTGGAGTCTTGGGAAGCATTTCCTGCAAAAAATAGCCACCCTGAAAATCTCAGAACAAAACAGCAGATAGCTCTGAAGCACTGTGACAATCAAACAACAAGAGCAGGAAAAATGTTTAGAAGAGACATATGGCATAACATGCTGGCCCATTTTTGGTTGATCTTTTTCCAATCCTTCTGCGCTCTCATCATAACCTCTCTCTCAGTCCCTCCCTATTCCATAAACCCATCTGCCTTCATCTGTTAATTCAGCCCTCTGTTACTATCGAATTGTTTATCAGCCAAATAAATGTGGACAATGTGTTCCTCTATTCCCTCCAACCCAGTTCAAACAGGCCTGCTACTCGGTGGTGGGCCAGTGTTGAGAAAAATGTAAATTACTCACGGTTTGCCTGGAAACCTTTGAGAGGGAGGCCAGCACAACTGAGCATTTGGCATATTCCAAAAAATCTCCCAAGGCCTGAATGCAGTCAGCACCAATCTCATCCTCGCCACCCTCGTGGGTACGCAGTGGTTTTTGGCTTGGTATGCTTTCACAAGGTAAGAGGAATACCCCTGTTTGTTTTGGGCTTGATCTTCTTCCAGTTCAGTCTGGGAGAAGTCCAGAAGCCTGGGAGAATCCTCCTCCAGTTCAGTCTTCTCATAAATCTGAACTGATCCAGCAGGCTTAGTTATCCCATAAAGGAGAAATCTCAGTCCTTCCCCCACTCTTGTTGTCCAGGTGATTTCACCTCTCTCTTATGTACCCATGGGGGGGTCCCTCTCTGTTTCTGTTCTAGCATGATGTTATACTATGTGTCTAAGCATGTGAATCGTTGTCTGGTCAGTAATACAGTAGTGCTGCCTGTGTGAAAGGTGATCTTGGATAGTCTTTATCAGAATTGTTCGTGTTAGGGGAGTACCTTCAAAACCTATTCTGGTAACTAGAGATTTTCTCACTTTGCCCTTTCAGAGGTCTCCAGTTGAGACTGAAATTACATATATGTTAAGCCAAATCAGTCTGGTGCTGAGAGCTTCCAGGGGTTTCCTGTTCTCTCTCAGCTTCTTTGTTGCAGTTATGCTGTAGTACCCTGACTTTTTTCGTAGACAATGAGACAGTTATCCCACTCTTTTAGCATGGATTCCTAAGAAAATAAGGCTGGCATAATTACTTTGAACCTCTGACTATACTCAATCTATGTAATCTCTAAACTGGCCGAGACCTCTCATGCATGTTATATGGGGTAGCCTCAAATGTACCAAGTTCCTAGTAGTTTTGTGACAGGCAGCTAGAGTAGAAGAGACCCTTATCATGTGCATTTCCACCCTCACTTTCCTGTTGTGAGAGGAAAAGTTGTGATGAACTCGCCATTCACTGGACAAATCAAAGGAGCTACAAGGACAGTCATGTAAACTTCATTGCTGACAGAAGGTTTGTTGGAATATGTGCTCAAGCTTTGTGTCATCGAACATGCTTCATTAATTGTTTTTTTTTTCTTTAAGTGGAGCCTTAGTTGTAAAAGTAGTTGGTCTCTTAGTAGGCTTATCGTAGGCTTTATGCAGGCAAAAATATGCAGTATGTTTGCCCATGTAGAATAATGTTTCATAACCCCTGTGTATCTCTTCTGACAAGGATGCTAATATTTAACCTCTTTCTATTTTGGAGCTGGTTAGCATCTGCTCCAGAAAGAGAATCAAGGTAGAGGAAAATGAGCTGAACAACAGGGACAAACATCAAACCAATGTATATCTACATGTTAAACAATTAGGTGAAATGGCAAAAATCAGGCCATGCAAATGACTGCAGCCAAGGGGCTGGAATTCTTTTGATCCAGTTGGGTAAATGCTCCAATAATTCAGTACCCCTTTAAAGAAATTTCTCTGTACACCCAGGATGAAACAGGGAGGGAGTCTGGATTGTAGGTAGCATGCTGCCTGCTCCTGCAAGGAAGAGGGTTGGTAGCTATAGGTGTTGCAGTCCTCCTAGGGGGATGACTGAAGATTATAACTGCTGGGGAGTGTCTGTCATGGCCTCCTCAAATATTCAGCTCTGGGCTGCTAGGGGGGAAGGATATAGTGTCTAAGAAAAAGGCAGCTTGTGCCCAAGAGCTGTTTAAAGAAAGCACTCCAACAGAGCCTGAAGTCCTAGCACCTACATTAGGCAAGTATCTACTGCTATGCATAAGCATAGCATCAGCTGAGATATGAGCAATCCCATCTGTGTAAGGCAAAATATAGTAAAAGACATTAGCATCAGCCAAATGCCTTTTTAAAGACAGTCTGTGTATGTCAAAGTCAGTAATGGAGTACTGAGTCCCAACAGAGCAAACAGTTCAGAATGAAAAGCCCTGTGAGCCAGGTTTGAGAGCATCCCTTAGATGTAAATGAGTCTAGTATCTAGAAACGCTGTCCTGTATCATCTTAGTAGCGCTTGCTTTATTAGGGAAAAAAACTGTGCTTATTGGTAGAATTTAGTGAATACTATGTTTTGGGGAAGAGAGGTACTTCCATGACAAATAGCTCTGCTGGAGATGAATCCAGCACAGAAACTTATGATATGCCCAAATGTACATCTGAACTCTGAAATGGCCCTCACAATGCAGTGTCTCGTGCCAGTTCTGGCACAGTGGTGGATTCCATTTGTCAGTTATCCAGTCTTACTTATACAGTGGCCAGTGGCAGGATGAGGGCTGCGCTCCTATGTTGGACAGATTAAAAGGGCAATATAAAGCTTAGGCAGCTTGATGTTACTCATGGGTTTTATACAACTTAAAGGCAGGAGCATGTTTAGTAAAGGATTTGAGGGTGACCATTTCTTCTTTGAGAAAAGCGCTTTTGGGAGAAGCTTCATCTGATTGCACCGGCCTCCTACAAATGCAAGATATGAGTAAACTCTGAGAGCCTTACTCAGCCCTTCCGTCATCTCCCAGGTCAGCTCAACTCAAGAAGCTTGCAGAGGACACCAGTGTTTTGGGTTTTTTATTGGCTGTAACGTGACAACCACCATATCTAGGTTTCTAGATGAAGGTGTACCTGGTATTTGTTAAGAATAACTAAAATTTGCCACCTTTTTACTTAGTTGAGCAAAGCCTTTTTAAAATCACTACAAGCTATACAAAATACTATACTGTACTAAGTAGAAGTTCCTCTGATCTATATCAGGCATGAAGAAGCCACCAGAATGACAGATTTCTGGAAATACAATGGAATCTCAAGAGTGTAGGCTTATGTCCCTCAAATATTTGGTAGGGAAAGATAAAGTTGCTTCAACTTGCTTTTTCCACCCTCCCCAAGCCAATTTGCTCTTGCTCCCATTTCCTGCTTTTTCAGGACTACTCTCTAACTCACAAAATTCCACAAAATTCCCTGTGCAAAACAGACATGCATCTTGGTTGCTGGCTGCCCGAAAACTCTTCAGCTGATGCTGTCTGTAGACGTGTCCTGTGGCATGAGTATTCCTTAGCTTATGGTTAAAAAGATACCAGAAGATGTTGACAGGCCTGTGGGGCCGAAGAATTTGTCAGTTTGCTTAGTCTGTGGGAGGTTGGGGAGTGTATAATATGTAATAGGTAGGCATATAAAATTCAGAGGTTTGTTTGTAATATAGATAAGCATATGAACTGCCAAAGTTTAGTCTAATTTTAAAGCTCCTGATGCATTATGCAACTCCCCTCTTTTTGAGGAAACTGCAGGGTTACAATGGAAACCACTTGATTTCCAATGTATGTAATTTCCTCCTTTTGAGGAACTGGAGGGCAAAATGTCCTCCTCAAAGCTTGGTTTATTTTCTGAATCAGTTGCCACATTCATCCTCTGCTCAGTGTTTGAATGTACTTCTGCTGGAGGTGGGTACGCGTTTTTGCCTCTTGATCCTAATTTTGATCTTCCTAGTTTCACTCACATTCCAGCAGGGGATAATTTTTAACTTCCCTCTCCTGTAGGGGACTCAGGATGTTTTCAGACTGAAAGGAAAGCAGGGGTGGTAGCTAGTGAAGGGGAAAGCACATGTCCAGTGCTTAAACTGTGTGCTGGGGTTCCTCTCCCCCAGTTCACAAAGCATGGCAAGGTCTTGGTGCTTGAAGTCTTGTGGTCCTGGAAATGGGGGTTTGGGGCTCCTCCTTGTGCACCCATAATGTTAAGCTGCTCCTACAACTCGGAATCAAGCTTTAGATTTAGACTGGGGGTTGGGGTTTTTTAGAGCATGTGCATTTATCAATTTTTCCTATTTTAGCTAACTCAGTGTCTTTAGAATCAATGTATGCATCCATGTGAAGATAAGACACATGTCTGAGATTAAGACATGACGTACAATTACACCAGTAATACAGTAACCCACAAGCAGCAGGAGTTAGGGAAAAGCTTGGAGCAGGGCAGTGAATCAAGAATGAGGAGGCTTGGGTCAGTTCATTGCTCTCTTCCAGCAACTTGCTGTGTGACCTTTGGGCAAACTACTTCATCTTTCCATTCCTCTGTCTCTGTTGTCTTTATTTTTGTTCCTTTTTATTTAGACACTGGAAGTGTGAGGGCAAAAGCACATGCCTCCCATGAGCAGTTTTGGTGTAAGCATTGATACACAGCTTTAAAATAAGGAGGCAAATTTCTGGCTGGAGGCCTCCTGTAGGTATCTGGTAGCATGGTCTACTGTAATCTGCAGTCAGTGGGTGGCTTCACTGGGTGAGGACATCAGCTCAAACGTGAACTAAATTCATCAAACACATGCAGAAGAGTGTGTTTGCACACAGACATGTCCTAAGGTACATGTTGGTTTGCGTGGCCTTTGTGGACTGCTGTATTTTCTGGTCTGCTTTTCTCCTGGGGAAGAGCTGGTGTAATGGGTCCTACATCTTTCTTCCCACTCTGAATGCACAGGGAACATGCCTGCCCACTGGTCTTGTGTATGGGCAATTCTGGGCAAATTGTAGATGGATTTCTTCTTTCACTAATGTAATAAAATACCAAACCATGCTCCTTCCCGAATTCCACTTGATTTTCCTTTTTAGGTTTCTGCTGATAACAGGTTCTAATTTCTCCCATTTCACCTTCTCAAGAAAGGAAATGAGATGATCGAGTGGAAATTAGTGGCCACAATGTCTCTGAAAATATTTGAGTGTTGAGTAGAAATGAGACTAAAAGGTATTTCTTGCACTAGTACCAGCCACAGTAAATCTTTAGTTCCAAAGAAATTTTTGAGAGGAGGACAAAAAGATGCT
Source organism: Pezoporus wallicus (assembly GCF_028554395.1). Classification (NCBI taxonomy): domain Eukaryota; kingdom Metazoa; phylum Chordata; class Aves; order Psittaciformes; family Psittacidae; genus Pezoporus; species Pezoporus wallicus. The sequence continues at coordinate 9,796,546 of NW_026642649.1, read as the reverse complement.
TCTAGAAACAAAGTCAGTGGTGTGTTACTGAGCATATTTGTGGGGGGTTTATCAATGTGTCTCTGCTCCAGGATACAATTTGAGACCGGGAGCCTCTTGAAATACAGATGTATTTAGTAGCATGGAGGGGAATTCACTCCAAAACAATGGCTTAAAAGTAAGGGATTATTATCGAAAAGCCTCTGGCAGACCTCTGGAGCATTGTTCGGTCTCTTCCCTCTTCCAGCTGATGTGAAGAACTTCTTCATCCCTTTCTGCAAGTGGGTGCAGAGATAGCACATTGCTGGTGGAAGCTGGTGTTCCCTGCAGCCCCAGCAGCACCCAGGGCTGGTTTTGGTGAGCAGATTTGCCCAGGGATAGGACAAATGCAAGACCTATGGGAGAAACGGCTGTACAGCACCACTGCCCATATCCTGAACTGCATTTTGACACTTGTTCACTTCCCAGCTGTGGTACTGTGGTTTTCTTTGTCTGGGGCTGCAGTTCATGATGCCCTGTGCAGAAGAGATACAGGGGAGGAGAGGCTGCAGGTCACAGAATGGTTTGGGTTGGAAGGGACCTCTGGACATCATTCAGGCCAACCCCCTGCCAAGGCAGGGCCACCCAGAGCAGGTCATGCAAGAACACCTCCAGGTGGGTTTTGAATGCCTCTAGAGAGGGAGACTCCACAACCCCCCTGGGCAGCCTGTTCAGTGCTCTGCCACCCCCAACTTAAAGCTCTTCCTCACGTCAAGGTGGCACCGCTTGTGGTATAGTTTATGGCCGTTGCTCTTCATCCTGTCACTGTGCACCAGGACAGTCTGGCACCATCCTCCTGACACCCACCTTTGAGATATTGATTGGCATTAATGAGATCCCCTCTCAGTCTTCTCTAGACTTAAACAGGCCGAGCTCCTGCGGTCTCTCCTCAACAGAGAGATGCTCCAGACCCCCCATCACCCTTAGGGCCTCTGCTGGACCCTCTCCAGTAGCTCCTCGTCTTTCTCCTACTGAGGAGCCCAGACCTGGCCGCAGAGAAGAGGGTGGAGAAGGGTGTGTGTTTCCCGGGGGTACAGCTGCTGGAGCACCGCCTGTCTCGGTGTGCGGGGAAACAGGCGGAGGGGAAGGTGCGTTAATTCTGCACTGGGGCGACCCGCGTACTGCGGTGTCCGAGCGCAGGGGAGCGCCGTGGGGCGGCCCCAGGCGGGCAGCGTCGCGCCTCGGCCCGCGCTAAGCCATGGGCTTAGTGCCCGGGGCAGCCGGCGGGGTCGCGGCCTGGGTCACCGCTGTTCCGTGCCGGGCGGGAGGCCGGGGCCGGCCGTGAGGCGGCGCGCTGAGGGGCGGGCCGGGCCGGGCCGGGCGGCGCTGCCGGGCGCCCGCCGCGGAGTGTGGGTGGCTCCGGGCGGCCGGTACCTCAGCGACAGGCGGCGGGGTGGGAGGAGGCTGGCGGGGCGGAGGAGGAGGGAGCGCGGCGGCGTTGCGGGCGTAGCAGCCGGTGCTGGACTATGGTGCGGCTCGGTGGCGGCTGACACGCCGGCACCTCGTCCTCTCTCCCTCCTTCCCCCTTTCCTCCTTCACTGTCGGCTGACAGGCGGCGAGCCCTGAGCCGCACGTGTGGGATGTGAGACCTGCCTCGCCGCGGGAGCATGAGCTGTGCCCAGGCCGGCATTGTCCAGGTACGAGGGGCTGCTGCCGCCCGGCCCCGGGGGAGGGTGGTGAGGACGCCGGGGGGTTGGTGGTGGTGGTGCTGGTGGTGGTGGGGAGGGGTTGACGTTGCCTCCCAGCGGAGAAGTGCGAGGCGGGATGGGTCTGTCAGCGGCCTCGCCGCCGGGAAAGGCCCTTCCCGGGGCGGGCAGCTAGATGCGGTGGCGGGTCGCGGTGTGCGCTGTCATCCGTGCCCGCCTTTGTGCCTCGGAGCCGGCCGGTCCGTGCGGGCATGGGACCCCCTGCGTGTCCGGGAGCGCTGCCGCGGGGGGCCGGGGACAGTAGGGGAGGGGGGGCGACCAGGAGCATATGGGCCCTGGTGAGTTACGGGCTTAGCTGTCGGCCTGAATTTCACTAGCGAGGAGATAGTGTAGAATTATGATGAGCGACGTGCCGGCGGGGATTGACATCATTTGGGGATGTGGATGCGCGCAGGCAGTGGTGAGGAAGAGTCCCGCGCTGGATTTTCGGTGGTTGCAGCTTTTCCCTGTAAAACAAGAACCCCCCAGATTTGGTTCTTGGCTCCTTGACAATGCAGCAAAATTTAAAGCACAGGCTGCCTTCCCCCCCAACCCCCCGCTCTGTTGCTGTAAGCCAATCTTGTGACTTCACATTTTGGTTATTACCTGGTGTTATTATGTAACTGTGTATTTTTTTTGTTAGCAATTATATAAAATAACTTATTATAAGTACGCTAAGAACACTGCCCCAGCCTGTAGCATTGTCAAATGCTGCTTTTCTCATTTTGCAGCCTGCGTGGATAATGGGTTTGTACCGACACAGGCACATACAATTCATTTTGTCGTCTCTTGCGCTGTTTTCCGTGTGTTCCTCTGTAGTTGCAGAAGAAATTACTTGGCCTGGGTTTAGGTTTCTTGCATCCTGCTGTTCTGTTGGGAGCTGCAGTAGTGCCCTTTCTATTTTTTTTCCTGTTATGCTGCACTCAGCAGAAGTGCGTAGTGAAACCGTACAACAGTCGCTCAGGCTGTGCTCCTGTCCCTCTCTGTACCAGCACCACCGTCTCGTTTTGGGGGGCACCTAGCCCTGTCTGAATGCAGCAGCAGTGAGGGGCAGGGTGCTGCTGCTGTGGTGCCACATAGCAGGTGGTCAGCTGTGCCATTCTGATTAGTACTTGTATGAGGATTGCAGTTATTACAGTAATTCATTTTAGCCTGGGGATTCATTTTGAAATTTGGATTTTCCACTAAGAAGGGATTATCGTTTCTCTGTGTAGTATGTGTGTTTGATGGAAGAGTGGAGTACGGTGTGTATCCTGGCTGCTCTCTCTGCTTCTGTCTGTCTCTCAAGCACACATCCATTTGGACAACACAGGTGCAATGTTGATTTTCATGCTGGATCCAGAAGTAGATGTAAAAACCAGTGCACGCTTAGTCAACACGCAACACTCATCCTGTCAAAGCAGTCTCGGTTAGTATGGGTGGGAGGAAGAGTATCTGTCCTTAAGGAGGGAATGGTGGGTCTATTTACTGGTTTGTTTCAGGAGGCTGAGCAGGGAGTGAGTTCAGAACAAAGAGTGGTTGGTCAGATGGCCAGTGCTTGTGAGGAGTGATTAGCCTGTGGGTCGGTAGTGGATGGCACATCGCATCACTCGTGTGATATGTATGCTGATGTGTTTCTGACTTAATGTGACCTAAGCTTTGGACTCCTAACTCTTTTAGTATCAACCAGCTCTTTCTTATCAGCTTACTCGTTTGAAACCAGAGCAGGTCAGAGCAGGAACTGATGCATTCAGTGACTTTATCAGGAACTATCAATATCTGAATGTGGCTGTGATTTATTTGAAAGCAAACTGTGTGCACGTACTCAGAACATCCTGAAGAATTGATTCAAAATCCATATGCTTAGCATTTTAAATGCATTCTAATAAACAATGCAGTATTTATTGTTTTCCAATAAGTAACTGGCTAAGGCTTGTTACTAAAGTGTGTCTTTCTGTGGCTTTGTGTTTCACATATGTGGCACATGATCTAGTATTCTTTTCTATTGTGAGAGAATCCCCGTGGAAAACTTCGTGTTTTGCACGTGCTGTGTCTGACACTAAGTAATGTTCTTTCAAAGTACTGCTAAATCCTTCTCCTGGCCTCATTTTGAATGGTGGTCTTACAAACAATGCAATTGCTTGGATAAACAGCACGAGTGGAATTTAGCTTAGCTGCTTTCTGAAGTACTGCAGAAGATACGGTTGTGGCACTGTGTGTGTGTATGCAGGATTCAGGTTGTGAGAGTGATGGTGTTGAATAGTTGATGGTGAGCCAGGAACTGTTCTGACAAAAAGCTTAGGTTACCTAGTTGTTTAAAGCTGCTGGAGATCTGTTTCATGGATACAGGCATTAAGGTTGCCCCTGTGGTTTCAACTCTGAAACTGCTACTTTAAAAACTCCTGCTAGACAACCTCCCCATTCCCCCACCAGTTAAGTGTGTTGCAGAGCTCAAACAGAAGGTCTTTTAGTAATGAAAAAAAAACTATTACTCCAAAGTATCATAGTTTGTCATGATGAACTTTGCCAGAGAACATAAGTTGTCTTTACAATGACTTTCCTTTGGTTCTTTCTGTGTGTCTCTAGTCCTAAGTCTTACTTGCTTTCCTCCAAACTTAGGGGTACCTAAAAGTCCGGCTTCAGCATGCTTAGACTGTAGTCTTTGTGTGGGCCACTATAGACAGGGAGGAGAGCTTGAGCATTATACAAGTGCTCTGGCTTGTTCTCCCTCCTGTTCTGTAGAAGAGATGCTTGCCAGCCTAAGCCAAAGCATGCCTTTGAATACTGTCCACAACAGTTTCATTGGGTATCCAAATATATGTGTGGCTTCTATGAATGGATCATACCTTCTGCTGTCACAGCCTTCCACCACATACAAGCTAGGAACCATCATTGCACTGGGGGTCACCAGCACCTCAGATGCTCCCCAGCCTCGAGTGACACCTGTGCTACCGGGAATGTCACTGTAGTATTGGCTGTTTCCCTGGGATTGGCTTTCAGGAGTAGCTGAAGGATGGTCCTGCTCATACCACTTTGTGTATCTGCCTATCAGCATGGCAAGGAATTGTGACGCCCCTTTTTTGTCAGGATGTCTGTTGTTTGTTTACGTTCAGCGGCCTTCTGGGTTTTGGCAATAAGGAGATGAGTCAGTTTTGCTTCTGTTTAAGGCTTTTTTTTGCCCATTTCTCTTGTAACAGTTCATGTGCTGTTGTGATTCTGCAGTGGCTGAGTGGCAAACACTGCAGGGGTTGGTTTAATTCCTTAGAAACATATTTCTGTTAGTGTTAAATTATTGTGAACGTTAATTCTAATAAAGTCTAACCAGGCTGGATCTTATGCATTTGCCCTAAAACACAGCCATATTTTGGTTTCTACTGATTAATCTCAGGAGGGTGAGGGACATACAACATGGGGAAAAATAAAAGTACAGCCAGTAGCAAAGGGCACGCTGAGATGCCACCTACTCTAGTTGATGTTTTCAGCTGAGATTTGAGGCCAGTGAGATGCTTAGGATTAATTCAGAAGAAATGGCAAGGTTCTTTGATGTAGGGAGCCCAGGGTCATTTTCGTTACAGTTAATGAATGGTGGCAAGGCAGCTGTATAATGGACTCGTGAGTCAGTCCTGGACTTTTTTGATCAGCTATGCCATGGCTAGGGTACCATTGTCAGATCTGAAGTAGGAGGCTTAGCTTCTCTAGGCAGGGCTCCTTAGGAGGTGCTGGGACTGTCCCTTGGCAAGATGGTGTCCTCATCTCAGATGTTTGTGGGTTCACCAGAATAAGGACCAGTAAGACTGGTCCAAGCTACAGACCAAATAGGCTGTTGTCATGGGCAGCAGACTGCTGGGGGCAAGGGACTGGCTGCACCTCACAGCCTGCGTTTGGTTTGGAGAGAAGGAGGAGTTGGGTTGAAGCAGGGCAGCAGCTGAGCCTGAAGTGGGGTTCCCCTGCTGCAGTACCTGTTGCAGCTCTTGTTGTTCATCCTCTCCCTGGTCGCATCAGCAGCAGAAAGCTCAGCTCCTCAGGACTATCCTTCCCCAACTCTGCCTTTCATTGTCACACCCTCCTTTTCCATGAGTTAGGAGCAGCCTAAACTTGATCCCAGCTCCTCATCCTTTCGTCCACAACGCTGCCTACAATGCAGATAAACCTTGAGATGGTTTGGGGGCTGGGGGGCAGCAATGTGGCAAGCTGTTCCTTTTAGACCTTAAGAAGGGGGAAACTCTGGTGCTGTTGTTTGAAATACTGAAGTAAACGATCAGCACCATGCATTGCTGTATTCCAGAGTTCCCTGAGGACGCGGCAGCACCGGCAGCGTTCCCTTGCTGCAGAGCAGAAGGTCTGTGGGAGAGCGCGTGTGCACAGCAGTCGGGAAGGCTGTTATTGAGACCTTCGCTGAGGTTTCATTTCGTGCATGTAGCAAAACAGGCTCCCTCTTTCACACTTACCAGATATTTTTGTATTTCTCTACAGATGCTTTTAGAGCACCAGCGTTTGTTTGGTTTGAAGCCTGAATTAAAATCCCCAACCAATGTCTAGAGTAAAAAGGAAGGAAAAAAAAAATAAGGCAAGAATTTGTCCCAGAATGAAAATCCATTTAAATTTGAGAGTTGTTAACCCATGAGATAATGATGCAGTATAGAATGTCTCTTGGACTGAATCACTTGTGTTTAAAATGGAACATGCTCTAAAAATAAATGGGTAATTGCTTCGGTGTAGTCAATATGGAATTCAAAGATGACTGACAGAGTGATTTGTCATCCATCTCCACGGCTGGAGTCATCTGGGAAGTCTGTGATGTTAAAGGCATTTGTTTCTATTAGCACCCTTTAAAGTAGTTTTGTTAATGAGCTCTTGAACACCAGGATTAAAATCTGTCATGTGGTATAATTAATTTTTCCATACCATAGGAAAATGTGTGCCATGTGCACCTTCAATTACCAAATCGGGTTTCTCAGGTCCTGAAATGTGTTGTTCAGCAGGCCGATTGTTTTAGAGAAAGGAGGAGCACTGCTGTTCTTCTGGTGCCAGTTAAGTGCTTTCACACATAACCATTTGAAATTTAGGATGACATCCTGCAAGCTTGGGAAGATCTGGCGTTGTGCTACCCATAGGATGCTTTTTGCAGAGGGGAAGTCTGATGGATACCCCTTCCCGAACAGGTGGAAGCAGAAGAGGTGGAGCAGGAACTTTTCCCAAGGGGAAGAGGGAGTGAGAGAGGGGGGATGCTTGATGAGATGGTCAAACAAGTTGTTCACTGCACGCTGGTGAAATGCCTGAGTGATGGTTGTAATGGAGCAGATGGGTCAAGGAGCTGTTCTCTGGATCTTAAGTGTTGCTGTGACTCCTCTGCATCCCTGAAACAAATGATCCTGCCCAAGTCTGTCTCTCTGGCAGAACGTACGTTGTATGTTGTACAGACTTTACTAAGCTAGGTAAGAAGCAATGAAGCTAGGGATAATCCAGCTTTGTTCGTGAGCTGAATTCCTGTTGGAAGGCACTTCCTGAACCATTTGAACTGCAGTCCTCCTTCCAGCTGGAGACAAATGTGTAAGGCTACCTGCCTGGGCATCTGTGGGCATGCTTACAGATGCTTGACCAAATAGTGGGCTGGATGGGATCATCTGATGTCCCAAGGTGGTCTTTAGGCAGCTGGGTGCTTTCCTTTAAAATCTGGGCTCCATCAAGACTGTGTTGCTAAAGTAGGAGATGCTGTCTTGTGCCTACATCTTAATGCAGCCTCAGGAAAATTTAAACTTCAAATTCACATTCTAATGCAGAACTTTCATCAGGTGTTGGGTTATTTGTCTTCAGAGATACATAAAAAAAAGAGCAGCTATGGGAGATGCCTGAGGATTTTCAATATGAAAATATCCATACTTTATACTTTTTGTTTGACGTGGCACTTTTGCGTGCAACTGCATGGTTGCCTGGAGAAACACAACAGCAGATTTACTCTCTTGAAGCAGCATTTTGATTTAAATAGCAAGGTTTAGTTGCTACATGCTTAACATGAAAAGAGGAGGAAAGTGGATGAAATGTTTAATCTTGAAGTCAGAACACATGTTTCCAAGATGATGCTGTTCAAGATTTGTGAAAGGCCCATTAGCCATTAGGTTGCCTTCTGTCTTGTTTACAGGCCTGTGGAAGATGCATAGAGATTAGAAGAGAGGTATTTTCACAAACTTTTAAGTTGCTTAATTTGACTGCACCATGCTCTCAAATGGTAGTCAATGTAAGGTCAATGCCATGATTCAGAAATAGTCCATAAGTACCCTGAGTCATAGTAGAGACCCGATGCTGAGATGAAGCATTATTAAGGCAAATCTTTTGGTCTAAAGATGAACAATGCTCCTCCTAAAGTTGTTGGGAACTTTGCCTGATGAAGGGCAGTGCATGTGGCCTTCTGTCACCTTTTCTATGGTATATTTTGTTACAGAGCAGTGTCATAGGGAAGCTGCTGTTTGCTGTGCCAGCGGGAAGCACTGACATTTCTTTCTCATTACCTTAGCAGCAGGCTAAAGCAGAATCAGCCATAGGAGTTACTACCCACACCAGGTATTAAGGGCTAATGAGCTGAACTATATTTTCTCCTCTTCTTCTTGGGCTGGAAAACTGGGGATTCCAGTATTGATGTACCTGGTCTCCTGTGGTGGAACTCCGTTCCAAGATCCATCACTAGGGTGGCTTAGGAGAGTTAGGCTACCTAATTTACCTTCTTTTTCCACTTAGTGTTCCTTAAGGATTTTGCTTTGTGAAAGAAAATTACCCATTTTTTTTAATGAGGAAAGCTCCCATTAAAGAGTAAAATTTCCAGCCTGGCCAAAGGCAGAATTTCTTATGTTGGCCAAGAAACTGCATGCTGGTGTAGAACCATTACCTGCTCTTGAAATTTGACTGTGTATTACTCTTTCATGCTCCTCAGAACTGTCACTGCAGGCTTTCAAAGGCTCTTCCTTTCTGCACGTGAGTCTGTGTTCTCTTTGATAGTCTCCTCTCCCCCCTCAGCCTTCCCACTCCAAGAACAGGGTGATTGCAAAGTACTGGTGTTCTTTCCAGTGCACTTTGCTGCACAGATAGCTGTTCCTAGGCCATGCGGTATTATGTCTCAGGGAATTAAAACATGGATTAATAACTTGGGACTAATTCTCTGTAGCCAATCGCATGTTGTAGGCTAAAACCTTAGTGTCTGTATTTGAGCAATTGTATTAAGGCAATTCTAATTAAAAATGTGTATCACCTAATTTTAAGCATATGAATTCTTAAATATGTGTCTTTTGCACTCAACTGCATAAAGCAGGAGTAGGTGTGAAGAGGGTACTTGCTTACCCTAAAGCTCTTAGGGTGATTTACAGACCTAGTGTTAGATTTTATTGTTGCTGGGGAGGTGTAGGAGCAAAATAACAAGCAAACATCCTGCAGGAAATGCAGCAAATCTGTAGCAAAGGTGTGGTAAAGTGTTCTGGGTGCTTCTGTGCGTTCAACTTGCCAGCTGAGCTGCTGAGGTTTGGCTAGAAGTGGATCCTACGAGAAGGGTAGAAGCAGGCAGCATCTTCTAGAACCCAGATCTAAGGGTCAGCTTCTTGATTTCCTTGATAAAGCCACATGGTATAACTTATTCTAGGAGTCAGCCATGTCTTGTCCAACTTGGAAGATCATCACAAGCCCAGGGAAATTTCTGCAGAGCTTCTAGAAAGGGGAAGACAGCCCTTGTGCCCTCTCTCCTTTCCTTGTGTGTCTGCCTGGACCTGCCTGCAAAGGTGGCTTTTTGAAGCTTGGAAAGAGGTTAGTGGCCCACGCCATGCTCCCTACAGGGATGTCTCAACCCTGCACCCTCTCCATCTTTAAAGACAAAACCCAAAAACGTCTCAGGCTCTAGTTGGAGTGGAGTAAGAAACAATCTCCCAAAACATTGTACAGGTGGAAGTTGCTTGATTACAGAAAAAGGATGGATATTGCCTTGCGAGCCTGAGGTGGTTTCTTCACACCTCTGCTGGGAGTGGGAATAGAAATGTTTCTGGCAGAGCTTCTGTAAAAATACCTTGATTGCATAGCTCATATCAGAATGACTTCCTCATGGTTATCAAATGTGTATTTTGTGCATGTGTGTATGAATTGCTTGTTGGTAAAATACAATTCTGAGATTTGGACTCCACGTTAAATATATGCCTGTTTTGACCTATTTTTCCCAACCTAATTCTGCCAGCTGTGTGTGTGCATGTGTGATGCTACTTGCTTAGGGAGTCCCACTGACTTCAGAAGGACAGCACACCTTAGGAAAGCTGATAGGTAAGTGGTGGTAGCAGGCTCAGGGATGCTGTGGGGTGGGCTGTCAGGCCAGTTCAGCAAGGGGAACATGCAGGAATAGGATATTTGAGACGTCAGCTGATTTAATACTGTCATTTAGTAGCTCTGGAAGGGTTATGGTGGATAATGTGTTTGGCTGACTTGTGACCTCCTCATAACAGCTCTGAGAGATGGGCAGGAGATCAATCTACTTGATGGCATTCTAATAACCCACTGGAAAACCCAGTTCATCTCCTTTTAGCTACCTGGACCAAAATGGCTATAAATGCAGTATTGCTAATCCAGATAATCCCTGTGGGACCATGGGAGGGGACACCCACATGCTGAAATGAAAAGTGATAAGAGGGCCTTAAGCAAATTAAGATCTAAGCTGCTAAGTCTACATGGCAGACTGTGAGCTTACTGGCTTATATCCAGGACACTATAGCCATGTTTTGTGCAGCAATGCACCAAAAAGAGAGGTGTAATAGATTATCTTGAGTTGGCTGCATGTGACTGGTTCATGTGGAGGCAGCAGTAGGGTCCTTGCTCTGTGCTCCCCAGGGGTTTTACTTCCAGTGTAATGCAGGTACAGGTAGCTTGATGCTTCTCTGCCACCTCAGCATGCTTGTGCCCTGGGTGAGGTGCAAAGCTGGTTGAACAGTAACTGAAGGGAGGCAGGGCCTCAGAAGCAGGTACTCCAAAACCGGTGTGTTGGGTAGGGCCTGTTGCTCAGGGAGGAGCTGCCCTCTCCAGGAAGGGGTGTTATCGTTTCTCTTGCACCTGATTTAGATCAGACCTAGATCTGTGACTTTCCAGGAATGTGCCCGAACATGCAGGGAGTTCCTCTAAGTGTGTGTGAGTATGGGACATGATTTATACCCATCTGGCCAAAGTTGTTATGCTCTACATAGATGATCTGAAGATTCATTGAGCCAGAGAGCAAACATGAGCATAACTCTGATTTAATGGGTAGAGGGGGAGTTTCTGGGTTCCTTTGCCAAGGGCTGGTTCAGGTATTTCACATGTAGAGCAAGTGGGTTGTCAAGCCTGGTGTTTATGGGATGCACAGGAGCAGAACTCTTAAATCCCTGAATCCTGATATGCTGAAAGCAGGGCTCAGTAGCAGTGAGTACAGTTTTTAACTTTAATGCCTAAATTCTGTGCAAGTCCCAATCTTTTGATCTGACCAAAACCATCTATGTTGAATCTTAGGCTTCTGGACTGTTTTCATTTTTGCCTCCCTGGTGTGTCCGATGGGAATCTGCATGTTTGGCTTGTTTTATGCAGTAGTTTTCTGAGTTGAATCCTGGCAGCTAATAGTGAGTATGAAAGCTTTCAGATACAAATTCCCGTGTAATAGGATACCAATGTAATTCAGACAGAGCTTTGATAAGCAACAGATCATGTGTGGTAACCGGTTCTTCAAACCTCAGAGGACCCAGGATCAGAGCTTAGGATGTTGCTGAGCTCACCTCTACATGTAAGAGTGCGAAGATATAGGTGAGAGATCACTGAACAATGCTTTCTAGCTGCACCACTCAGCCAACCCCCTTGTCTTTCCATAACCACTTCCCTTCATCCTGTGTTTGTGGTCTGATAGGTGATAGGGCAGGAGGGTGACTTTGCAGCCGGAGGTCTCGGCTGGGCTTGATGCAGTTGAGGATCTCTCATTAGAGGAGCATAGTTAACATTGCAGTTCATGATAAATGAATCAAAAGTTAACTCCCTCTAATGCTGTTTTGTGCTTAAGTCAGTTGGCAAATTCTGCATCTGCTGAAGGCAGCAGGTCTTCTGGCTAATAAGGAATCATTTTTATGTAATCGCTTTGGAGGAGAAAAAGGTCCCATTTTAGGCCAGAGAGGATTGGTGTGGAGCAAACTTCCTTGTGGATGCCTGTACCTGACAGCATTCAAGGCCAGGCTGGACGGGGCTTGAAGCAACATGGTCTAGTGGAAGCTTTAAGATCCCTCCAAACCCAAACCAGTCTATGGTTGCTAGAAACCACTAACAGAATGCGATGTTCTTCCTCTTGCTGTGCACACTTTGTGTCCCTGCAGTGCTGTCCTGCTGGGCTTGTCTTGGCAGACCCGCTTCAGGGGTGGTTCAGGAGCTTGGAGCTGCTTTGGCAGCCCTGCCGCACGCTGACTCACAGGGAAGAGCTGGAGACACCGTTCCCACCCAGATCTACGTGGCACTGGTGAATTATTTACTGAAAGCTAGAGACCCCTGCAGATCACATGGACTCGTTCAGTTGTTGATTGAGATTGTGTGGTAGTATAGTTACGTTCATTTTTAAGTAGCTGGCTGCTTAAGTAAAGAGCTTGTTGCCATATGAGCCACCCTGAGGCTACCAAGCCTCTTAAACAAAAAAAAAACCACACCTGTATTTTTTTCCTTGCATATATTTTGGGGAATACCTGTCATTTATGTGCAGACACTGAATCATCCTTGTTTTGATGACTCCTTTCCTCGAAATCTCTTGCTCCAAGAGACAGGTGACCTGACAGGAGCAAATCCAATGCGTTGCAAACATGCAGCGTAAGTATCTTCTCAGTGTAGCTCTGGTGCATGCATGTGTGGGAGGAGGGGAAGCATACTAAGAAGTGGCACTGCATGAAGATTTGCTAGTGGAATGGTTTTCTGTCAGAAAGTGCTGTTTTAAACAGAATCAAAACGTTCCTCATGAGAATGTGTTTTGTACTGTAGCTGGCAGCCGTTCAGAGGACCTGGAGCCCTGCAGCCTTGTTTAATGATCAGATCCAGTTGGGAGAGATCAGAGATGGAGGTGTGGCAAGGTGGTGCTTGTTGTTATGCTTCAGCTGTAAGGAAAACTTCAAAATGCATCCATTTCCCACAGTGCAGAAAATGAGACTTGACCTACTCTGCTTCATGGAGCTGTTTCTTCAAAGCTGTCTGGTGTCTCCTGTTCACATCATCTTTATACTGTTGTATTTACTTTGTGGAAACTCAAGGCCGGTTTCATTGCTACATCAAGTTCATTTAAGACCCTGATCTTGCACTAGGGATGCATTTGGCTCATGAGGTCTTAAAATAACAGTGTGAAGATTGACTGTGTATTTGTGTGGGACCGACCACACAGATTTTTCAGCTTCCAGTTTTGTGACACTTGGAAAACAGAAGCACGTCAGAGAAGGAGTGCCCCAGACATACACATTTGCTTTTTGGCTTGACAAGATCACCTTGAACGGGGTCCCCACTCCCTTTTTTAAGTCAATTTTTCCAGTTTCAATACTAATGTTATTTTAGCAAGGTTCTCCTTTATTTCTCCTCTGGACACTGCTGGGAGCAATTTTTTTCTACTCATTATCTCTCCTTTGCTCCACCTCACAAACACGTATTTTTTATAGCCATTGGAAGGCTATAGCTATATTATAGCCATAATATGTCTCTTTTCTCAGTAGCAAGCCTGTAGGATGTTTGGGCTTCAAACCTAAGAGTGATGCAAACCAAGCATAGGTCCTGGTTTTGGTGGCATTGAGACCACCTTATTCTTGGTTGCCAAAAGGCCTGTGCTTTGACACATCTGGGCTGTCTTAGGGCACAGCAAAGGCAAAGTCTCTGCAGCAGGTTGGTCAGAAGTGGTCTTCATAGAGTCATAGAATTGTTTAGGTTGGAAAAGACCTTTAAGATCATTGAGTCCAACTGTTAACCAACAATGGCGAGTCTATCAGTAAAACATGTCACCAAGTGCCACATCTATGCATCTTTTAAATACCTCAAGGGATGGTGACTCCACCACTGCCCTGGGCAGCCTGTTCCAATGTTTGGCAACTCTTTTGGTGACGTTTTTCTCAATATCCAGTCTAAATTTCCCTGGTGCAGCTTGAGGCTGTTTTCTCTTGTCCCATCCCTTGTTCCTTGGGAGCAGAGAGCAGCCCCCTCCTGGCTCCATCCTCCTGTCAGGCAGTTGTAGAGAGCGATAAGGTCCCCCGAGCCTTCTCTTCTCCAGACTAAACCCTCCAGGTCCCTCAGCCGTTCCCCATCACACTTGTGCTCCAGGCCCTGCACCAGCTCCGTTGCCCTTCTCTGGCCCCGCTCCAGCACCTCAATGTCTCTCTTTGTAGTGAGGGGCCCAGAAATGAGCACAGGATTCAAGGTGCAACCTCACCAGTGCCCAGTGCAGGGGGACAATCACTGCCCTGGCCCTGCTGGCCACACTGTTGCTGACACAGGCCAGGATACTGTTGGCCTTTTTGGCTCATCAAAGAAAGAATTCTCCCATTTTGGCTTCACTTCTCCTGTGGCAGTCAAACCAGACAGTGGGGCAATGAGCAGAAAACTGGTGGCTTGAATTAAAGTCTTACCATTTCAACAGCTTTTCCTCCCATTTTGTGGCAGTTTGTCTTGTTCCTACAAAAGATGTTTCTTCACCCTTTGCTCTGTGTGTTGCTCTGGTGTGTTGAAGATCACCCTCAGCTGCTTAGTCTGTTGCACTATGAATGTGTAAATGCATTTTCCTTAGTGTGAATGCTCAACACATTTGTTGGACAGCTGCGAGCAGTTCCTTGTTCAGAGCATGCTGCGCAACAATAACATAGGAGCTTTGTCATCTCCTAAGATGAAGAAAGAGAAGGTTAATGGATTTACTTTTCTTATTATTATCCTGAGACTATTTTTCATTCTGTTTAGTTCACCAATTTCATGTGCTTGTTTGCTTGCACTTGCCTGACATACTGGGTATACAGATACCTCCCAGTCTTCAGAGAATCATAGAATGGCTTGGGTTGGAAGAGATCTTAAAGCTAATCCAGTTCCAACCCCCTGCTATGGGCAGGGACACCTTCCACTAGAGCAGGTTGCTCCAAGCACTGTCCAGCCTGGTCTTGAACACTGCCAGGGATGGGGCAGCCACAGCTGCTCTGGGCAACCTGTGCCAGCGCCTCAGCACCCTCACCAGCTCTCTCAGCCTGGCTCCAGAGCAGAGCTGCTCCAGCCCTTGCAGCATCTCCGTGGCCTCCTTTGGACTTGCTCCAGCAGTTCCACATCCCTCTTGTGCTGTTGCCCCCAGAGCTGGACCCAGGACTGCATGGGGGGGTCTTCTCCTGGCCCTGCACTTCTTCTGGGTGCAGGACGGAATGTGCGTGCTGTGTCACTGGTTCCCTGGATCCAGGTATCCACTTAGGTGGAGACAGAACTAATTGTGGAGTACTCTGTTAATCTGAGCAAAACTTGGAGGTGTCGAACTTTGCCCATGCATGAAACAATAGAGGAAACTTCTGTCCTTATGCTCAGTGTTTTATAGGCTGAGTGTAGATAGGCAAGTATATTTGAAAAACAATTATATTTTGAAAAGTTCTTTCCTTTTCCTTTAAGGTGTCCTGCTGCCTGTGAATGACAGCAATGAAAATGGCAATCTTTCAGAGATCCTTGTCACACTCTGCCAGGGATGCTTAGCCCCTTTCAATTTATGGACCCTAAAGCTTCATACCTTAAATGCTGTTCTAGCAGGGATGTGAACCCCCTTGTAGAAATGTCATGTCGTATCTGCCATTTAATTTTCTCTATAACCTGTGTTCTTCAGGCCTCAGTTTCATTTTTTTTTTCCTTATAGTTCAAGGGAATTCTCTGTGTTTCAGTCTGTTCCTGTTGCCCCTGGTCCTGTCACTGGCCACCATGGAGAAGAGCCTCACTCAGTCTTGCCACATTCCATCCCACCAGCTCTTTATGCACATTAATACACTCCTTGAGCCTTTTCTTCCCCAGTGCATCCTTCTGTTTTCCTAGACACTCTTTTCTGCACGTTAGTTGTTTCCTTGGGTCAGGACAGATACATGCAGAGCTGCATCAGGAAAACGACCTGGGTTAGAAACAGCCAGTTGCTTTATGCCGTGTGGTTTTAACCCAGGTGAGGTCTACACGACTGTTCATGAAGGCTTATGGCAATGCAGGCAAGTACCCAGCAAAGGCTGGGAATGAGCAGTGGGAGGAAGGCAAGGTGTTTCTCCTTATATCACTCCATGCTGGCTTATAGTGTTGGGCAGTAGTCGCCTGTGTGGACTGTGACTAGAGGTAAAGGGTAAAAAACTTTGGTCTGGGCTTCCCAAGAAACAAAGGGAGATGGCTTTTTGTCAGGGAGAAAATCACTTCTCTGTATTGTTTCTTTGTCCCCGCTCTGACTATTTTCTGCTCAGGAGCTTTCTTAACTGACTGTGTTTCTGTGGATTTAGTACCTTTCAGTTGAGACCTGCTCCATGAAATCTCCCTTGTTTTCCTTTGAACCTATCCACTCTTCTATTGTAATTTCCAAATGCATTTTGCATTTTGAACATCGTGAGCGACCCATCACATTATGAGCCATCTCCTTTAGTATGATGTGAACCTGAGTACTAGTGCCTTCTCTTGGAGGAGAAAGTGAATGATCCTTCCTTCTCTTTTTCACTTATGAGTCTGTGAACCTCTGTCATTTCTCTCCTCAGCTTTTATCCTTCCTTGAATCTTCACTTTATCTTCCCCTGCCTTCATCTTTGGTACCTGCATACCCTTCCTCTCCTGATTTGATATCATTATACTGTGCACTCCTATTTTTTGGGTACTCCTTTTGTGGCAGCTCCCAAACTAGTTCTCATCCTACTTCAACCCCATAATGGTCAGCTTTGCATCTCTTGTGGTGCCTCTATGCATCCTCTGTGGTCTGGTTTTCTTGCTATCTCATCTGCACCCAGCGCTGTGTCTTGTATGTGACCTTTTTCTCTCCTCCTTCCACCCATATTTTGCTCATGGACTTAGTCTTTGATTTTTATTTTTTTTCTTTTATTGGACCAAAATCAGCTCTGTTTTCATGTTATTGTTGAATGCAATTTTCTGTCCATCTCTGTTGCCAAAAGTCTTTCGCTATGACTTGGTCATTTTTATCCTTTTCTATTGCAGTCTTCACCTCATCAGCTTTCTGCAAGTTAAAATTTTGCTGTGAGGGCCTTTTTCTCCTTTGTTCCATTTCATTTGAATCCCAGGACTTTTTCATTTTTGTCTGTTTATCTTCATGGAGCTGCTGAATACTGCTGATTCTTAAATATGTATTCTCATGCCCTCTGTCCCTTCTTTTGCTAGCTAATTGATGTGCCTGAATACTTAGTTTCTGCCATTGGTATGGCCACCCTCTTCATGCTGCTCTCTACTCATTGAGCCAGTGGTAAGAGACTGCTTGAGTAGTTTACTACTGTCTTCTTTTACATCCTTCCCAAATATTTACTACTACAAGATGGCTGTTGCAATAATACCCATAAACTGCTGTCACCTTGTCAATGTAAGGCTGTCAGGTTTTTGTGGTGCAGACAGTGGCTGGAGGATTTGCAGGTCAGTTCTATACCCTGCATTTTGCAGAAGTGTTTGATGTTAGCCATTTGTAAGACCATTGTTTCCGATGTTCCTGATATTTTTGACTTTGCTTTATTAATAGGGGATATGATATTTAACTCTTCCAAAATGAAGATGTCCTCAATGAGTCTGGCTTGGGATTTTTATGCCCAAGTTTCTTACTGGGATGGTTATGGCTATTGGAGGCTGCTGAGGAGTCCTGTCCTTTTTGGCGGGTTATTTGAAGCTGTTTCTCCTGCTGTTGTATCTAGAAGCTGTCTAGAATTGAGCCCTCTTGTGCCAGTGGAATAACTGGTCTCTGTAGCAGGAAGAGGGGCTTGGGATGAACCATTCTGTATTTTAAAGGTAAGCTGGACTTTTGTGGGGGGATATTGCTCTCTCAAGAGAGCATTGATGCTAATTTAAGCAAAACAGAACGGAATGATGTAATCCCACTATATATCTGCTACAGGGTTGTCTATGAAGACAGCTATAGGAGACTAAAATTAGAGGTCAGAATTTCTGTGGTGGTTCGTATGAGTATTTTCCTGAACTGTATGTTGCTAACATCATTCATGTCTTCCTGGAGAGTTTAGTTTTGCTTTACCATTCCCAGAGAGTTTAGTTTTGCTTTAACACTGGTCATATCATTATGTTCAGTGGAAGGCATCACAAGCAGTAATGGTAGATTCGTAATCACCAGCACAAAGCTATGTAGAGTAATGCACCTTTTGGAAAGTACAAAGGGTAGTCACATATCCAGCCAATATTTATGTCCTGAGGTATTTCCTGAGGAAACTAGGGATAGGACTCCCTGCCAATATAGGTATTTTCAAGGCTTCTGGTTTGGAGACTTCCTCCTATGGGATCAGGGTGCTTATAGGGTTCCTGATTTGAAGACTTTCAGTGCATGCTGATTGGAGATCCATTTTTGGAAAAGAAAGCTGAGATTTCTTGTTTTCCTTGACCTGTGACTATAGGTACTACATACATTAGGATAAACATCAGTTTTTATTAAACTCACAAGAGTGCTGCTCCCACAGGAAGGCAGTGAGATCTGGGGGCCTTTCTCCCCTTTTTGCAAACAAACTGCTCTGTAAAATTCAAGATAACAAGAAACAATCCTTTATTTTTATTGATCTTTTCCTTCTTAACTTGGCTGTGTTTCACGTTTTCCTTTAGTCTCCTAAGCCTTGTTACATGGTCTGTGTTGTGTGCTTAACGAACACGAATGTTTTTCACTTAAAAAGAAAAATCCCCTCATCTTCTCTGTGGGTTAATCAAGGGAGGATTTGTAACCCGTGAAAGCAGGGTGAGACTGTCTCTGTTCTGAAATATTAAATAAAGGAATCAAAGGGAAATAATACCCAGTGGTGATACCTCAGGGAAGATTTAATTAAGAAAATGAAATTGCATTAAGAGTGACCCATTGTGGACTGCCAAAAAGCCAACAGAGGAGGGAGAAATTTGTTAGCGGTGTCTGCCCATCAGTCAGAACTTGAGCAGTGTACCAAGCGTGTGAGGTGCGATGCTCAGCAGAGTGGCTTAAAGCAATGTTTAATTACAGGATTGATTAAGGTTGTCTTTTTAAATTTAGTACTGGAGGGAGCACATCCAGTCTGGGGGATGGCTTGCAAGATCTGGGGATCGGGGCTGCTCGTGGCATGTGGCCATGCTTGGGTTTCTGCTCATGCTTTGCTTAGACCTCGAACGAATGATTTGCCTGTGATTCAGAGATCGTAGAATCAGAGAATGGTTTGGGTTGGGAGGGACCTTAAAACTCATCCAGTTCCAACCCCCTGCCATGGGCAGGGACACCTCACACTAGACCATGTCACCCAGGGCTCTGTCCAACCTGGCCTTGAACATTGCCAGGAATGGAGCATTTACGACTTCTCTGGGCACCCTGTGCTAGCGACTCACCAACCTCACAGTAAAGAACTTCTTCCTTATACTTAACCTGAACTTCCCCTGTTTCAGTTTGAACCTATCACCCCTTGTCCTATCACTACAGTCCCTGATGAAGAGTCCCTCTCCAGCACCCTTGTAGCCTCCTTCAGGTACTGGGAGGCTGCTATGAGGTCTCCACGCAGCCTTCTCTTTTCCAGGCTGAACAGCCCCAACTTGCTCAGCCTGTCTTCATATGGGAGGTGCTTCAGTCCCCTGATCATGTTCATGGCCTCCTCTGGACTTGCTCCAATAGCTCCTTGTCCTTTTTATATTGAAGTCACCAGGACTGCACACAGTGCTTCAAGTGGGGTCTCACGAGAGCAGAGTAGAGGGGCAGGATCACCTCCTTCAAAGGAGGATGATCACCTCCTTTGAAGATACCAGCTGTTTCCAGTCTTCACAGGCTAAAAGGGAGCTGCTCTCTGGTGCACAGCATCAGATGAAGAGTACTATGCAATAGCCATGCAAACCTCTTATGAAGTTGTACCTGGAGCAGGGTGGGTAACTTCCCTGAGATTTCATCAGGCTTGTATTGCTTTAAATCAAGGGGGTTAATTTTTTGTGCCATACTGGCTAGAGTCAGTTGTGCACCAACTAAACCCCACAGGCAGTTAACTGATTGGCAGAAGGTCAGTTGAGGAGTGGAGCCCTATGTGTGATGGCAGATCCAAGAAAGCAGTAAAAGCCGTTTCTCTTGGGCTCACATTGCCCCAGGTCTACTAGAGGCAAGGAATGGAAGCAGCTCGCTTCGTCCGTCGGTGTGACCAGGTTTTCTAAAGCTCAGAGCTGTGCACTGGGGGAGAATGCATTCATGTTCTGCTCTTACCTTTACACGTGAGGATTGTTTTCTGATGTACAGCCAGGGATTGAATTGGGAAACTGTGGCAGGAGCACATGAACTGAAGGAGGAGGGAATGCAGGGAACTTAATACGTGATCCCTTACTCCTCTAGGCAATACTTCTGTAATGCACTCATGGGGCCTGGGACAAACCAGGGAATGACATTTAACAGATAAAGGCTGCAAGGATGGGTCCAATGTCTGTAATAACACGTGTGATTTTATAAGGCAGCCCTGTGATAGGGTTGAGCAGTTTCTCTTGTGCCCCACAAGCTGCCTGCATCCCCAGAGGCCTCTCAGCCTGCTCTGGCAATTATACAGGCATTCCCTTGCTCTCACCATTAACGTAATGGCTAGCAAGAACATCACTTATCCCTTTGCTCTTCAGTGACTACTGCTTCCATAATCTCTTTTGCATTAAACTAATGGATGAGTTGTGTATGCGATTTTTCTCCTCCTCCTCATGCAGTGAGGAGGGTACCTGTCATTGCTTTTGTCCCATTTGTCTTCTATTGCAGATGAAAATTGAAAAGAGAATTTGACAAGAAATTACAGCAACTGTCATATCTTGTTGTGTCCCACAGCCTCCTGCAAATCTCACTGAAAGTCTGCAAATAACAGAAAAGGCAAGCTGAAAAAAGACAAACACCCCCACATTCAATTACTCTGTAATTCCTCAATTACCAGGAAGCAGAGCAGTCATTTTACTTGGCTTTTATTTATTTATCTTTCAGTTAGAAGCAATGTTTAAAGTAGGTCCTTGATAAAATGGTATAGTGACCGTTTCCAAACCCTCTCTTATGAAAAGGGAAGAAACATTTTGCATACAGATACAGTACCCCTCCCACTGTCTTTTACTGCAAGGAAACAGTGATTTTGAAGACCTGCTTCATTTTCTCTGGGTTTAAAACAGCATTCCAAGAAATAAGCCTCTCTTCATTGATTCTTCCAATCCCATTGCTTTCCAGAACCTTGTGTAGCTGCTCTTGAAGGCAGCTCAGGATGAAATGTCCACTGCTTCCCATTGAAGCATGTGCCTGCGCTGCTCTCTTCATTGCTAAGAAGTTCTTTGTAATGTCAAAGCTGACTCTTGCTGTGGTGTAATCAGTCTCATCTCTGCCAGCACACCAGAAAATATTCTTTCTTCTTCACAGTAGTACCTTAAATACTAAACAGGGTAATTTACACCATTCTTCCTACTCCACCTCCTGTCTTTTTCTCCTCACAGTTTTACTAACCGGTCCCAAGTATATGTATATCTCTGAGTTGTGTTTTCCTGAGGTTTGCTTCTTCCTTTGGCTCTTCTCTGGACTTGCTCCAGTTGGCTTATCTTTTTCTTCAAATGCAGCACACAGGCGAGGGTGTAGTATCGCAGCTGGAGCTTTGCTGATCCTCAGAGGAGTGGAAGGATAACTCCATGTGTTTTGCAGGCCATCATCCTGTTTATCTTTCCAGCCTGTCTGTCTCGTGCTCAACAGCTTGACTCTTTTGACTCATGTTGAGATTGCCATCCCCTCTTACCAATGGATCCTCTCTAAGAACTCTTACTTGGCTAGAAGTTCTTCTTACTGTATCTCTGCAGTTATTTCTGCCAGTGTGTGTACAGCTTTGTGTTTCTTTCCTGTCTGTTTTCCAGTTTCTCCAGTGTATCATGATAATACCGGATTTGAATCCTCCTCGTTGCTTCCATTTGGTCTGCAGATTTCATAAGTTGGTTCTTTCCTGTTACCCAGCTGGATAACAGGAAATCTAAGATGGAGCAGGGCTAGCCCACATAGCTCATCCAGATGTGTGCTGTACGCTCATGTAGAACCAGTAATAACTGCTGCATATAGCTCTCAAAGTTTTCCATCCATCCTGAATTAACTTTCCTTACCATGTTTTCCAAACCTCCTTAAGAGAACGTTGTGTGAGACTATGTCAAAAACCTTGTTTAAAGTCAAGGTATAAAGTACTAGTCCTTTTTCCCAAGCCATAAAACATATTAATTTGATGCAGAAGGAAATGAAATTGGTTTGAGGTGATTTGTTTTTGGTGACTCTGTTTCTTTTTACTTCCTGTCTCCAATCTTTTGATGCTCTTTCTGGATTTGTCCCACTCAAAGAGTTTTTGGGATTGCTCATCAGAGCAGGAGGCTGCCAGAGGGATTTCAGTCCAGGCTTATTCTTCTTTGTCTAGACTTCACAGTCTCTGGATTCATCTCTGTGTCGTGAAGAATCGGGTAAATCTTGAGCCCTCCTGAAATCAAACTAGTAACATTGTGCAAATTCAGTGTCAAGCAAATAAAAGTCAGTTGTTTTTTCTCTCCTCTCCCTAGGAATTATCGCAAGATCCAGAAAGTTAATAAACTGGCCAGACGCATAATGTGTCAGCTGGTCCTGTGATCGCTGCACCAGTCACCAGCTAGGAAAAAAGTATTTGGTGCTATTTCCTGGAATGTTTTCTATAGCATTTAAATTACACCCAAGTAGAAGAAACACTGCAGATAAGCAAAATCTCGTTTCTCCCCAATACCTCATGCATTTTTAGCCAAATATATGAGATGGGAAGAAAGCAGGATCCAATGTATATCATAAACTTTATTCTCGGGATGGTTAAAATGGAATGACTGTAGTTTTCTGATCTGATTTTTCCCCTACTGTGTGTGTGGAAAAAAATCTTTATGGGTGAGAAGTCTCTAAGTGTTTTCTAGATACCCGTTTATAGTGAGAAAGGAGACGTGTGAAAAGAAACAGAAGTAAAGCTGTAGCATCTCAATGAATCAGGTTGTCCTAGTAGAGATGTTTTGCAGGGCTTCAGCCTGTCCACTCAAGGTGCTGTTAGATCCCAGCTGTTTTCGGAGGGCAGGAGCACTGAAGGATGTTAATCCATTTTTAAGGAGTATTTTTGAAGACTTTTTTGTGAGGTGAATCTGTGAACTCTGTATCTAAAGTATCCTTTATTCACTGAATCGTATGACAGCCTAAATTTTATTTACTGAAAAAGTAATTTCATTGCTGTGTCCTTGTGAAAGCTGGTGGTCCTCATCATTTTGTACAGTACAGCTTACAAACTGAATAGGGCAGCTTTCTTGCTTGAATGCTGAAAATAGTGTTACATGCCTCGCAGCTTGGTGTATTGGATGTAAGGGTTGGATACTACTGTAAGTATAGAAGTGTTGATTATATATGTAGTTTTGTGAAAAGCACATTGGAATACCTTAAGTGTACAAGAAAACATGAAGAGCTCTTAGGACAAGGGGTAATGGGTTAAAACTTAAATAGGGGAAGTTTAGATTGAATATAAGGAGGAAGTTCTTTACTGTAAGGGTGGTGAGGCACTGGAATGGGTTGCCCAGGGAAGTTGTGAATGCTCCATCCCCGGTGGTGTTCAAGGCCAGGTTGGACAAAGCCTTGGATGGGTGGCATGTTTTAGTGTGAGGTGTCCCTTCCCATGGCAGGGGAGTTGGAACTGGATGATCTTAAGGTCCTTTCCAACAGTAACTATTGTATGATTCTATGATTTCAGAGGAGGGACTAGAAAGCTTGTGTGGAGTTATAGCAGGATGGGTTTCAGGCACTTAGGTATGTGTACTGTTTTTCTTTGATAAAGCCTGTGGATGGATGGATGGATGTGCAAAGTTTTCTGTCAAGATGTAGCTCTTCATTTTTTTCTCTGAAGTCTATCAGCTTGAAGAGGGAGATGTGTTTCTTCATATTTTTAGTGTTTGTTTCCACTTCTTTCAGAGAAAATGGTCTGGTTGAGTTTTGAAACCCTAGTTTTAGTCTCCACTCGTACGCATTTGTAAGATACAAAAATCTTTGTGGCTGTGAGTTATAAAAGCTCAAATTGTCAGTGCTGGGTGCAGAGCCATCAAGTAAGAACCGGTATGGTTTGGAGATGCAATATATCTTGCATAAAACATAATAGATATTTTATTTGACAAGATTTAGCTTTAATTCAGGAAGGGATTGCTCTTTCTGATGCCTCTTTAAACATTAATTTATACGTTTCCTCATTCAGAGGTTTTATTATCAGTGATTCAAGTTGTTTCATGAACCAACGAACTTACTTTGTCCCTGATCTGGCAAAGATTTAGACATGTCTTTAATTTTGAAGCAAGAAGACTGTGCACGCTGATTAGAGAGCCTCTGCTTAAAATTAATTTGAATGGGCTAAAGCAGAGTTTGTGTCTATTAGGTTTTGCTCAGGGAGCCTAAATGCTTAGGATTTGGCTACTGGGAGGATTTACAATACCTCTTAAGTCCTTAATTTAGTAGTAGCTTTTAGCTTTAGCTTCTACTTTTCATTTAAAGAATACAGGAAAAAATAAATACCAGAGTTTTGAAGTGCAGGGAAATGAATGCACATTTTCTGTATCCACCATTCACTTTAGAAAGATGCTTAGATGATATTTTAGTTATTTCCTTTAGAATGAATTTCACTTCCTTAGTTTCTTTAACCGAGGTCTTAATCTGACCATATATGTATGTCATGGATCATTGTTTGATTGATTTATTAACCCACGTGCCTTTCATGCAGCTTTTACAGTTAATAGGGTGGTTTTTTTTTCCTTCCTTTTGTGCTTTTTGAAATTATTTTACTTGGGAAAATTGTCAGGAAAGGTTCTTTGGTATCTGGATGGTCTAAAAATGAATCTTCGATTTTTGACGCAGCTTGTTCAACACCCTGAAGCCTTTAACCACGATGGTTCTGAGAATATTGTTAAAAGTGACTTCTCTAACACATTGCTGCTCTTTAACACGCAATGCTTCTCTTTAAGCATCAGTAAGTGTTAACGGTTTAAGAGTGCCCTCAGTTTTTGTCGAATCTCTGAGTAGGCTTGCTAATGTTTCAAAACACTTGGTTTTCCAAGGGAAGAATTCCTCCTCCCTGGCTTCTCTTCTGCCTTTCTTGAGTCTGCAGTGAAGATGCGAGGCTGGAGCTGACATGATCTCCATGGCAGCACACGTTAGTTTCCATGGCAACATATTTCACAAACAACCCTACAACTTTACTACAGTGTCAAACAAAAGGAGAAGCCCCGACTGTTGGAGCAGGCTCTGATCTAGGTTACAATTAAAAAGAGGGGGAAGGGAGAAAAGAGATAATGACTTCTTGCAATTTGTCCTTTTAAAGCTTTTGCCCAGGGTAAGCACATAATTTAAAGCCCCCCCCCCCCCCAATTCTCCAGTCCATAATTACTCTGCTACCCAGCTGCATTCCTGCACATGAGTAGGTAAGTGATGTGCTGTCACAAGTCCTTTGTCCCAGGATACTTCTTCAGCCTGGTTTTGGAAGGAAATGAGGCTTACAGAATAACAATCCTCTGTTCTGGTTGTCTCTTTGTCTCTTTCCTAGGGCTACCTCCCATTCATTGATCAGATTATTTGAATTTGACAGAGGGGCCGGAGTTGAGGAGGTAAAAGCTGAGTTCTGGCTCCCGGTTCAGTCCCTGGAAGGGAGGCAGTAGGCACTGAGAATGGGAGAATTACAGGCATCTAGGATAGATGGGTATAATAAGCAATGCATAAATCCTATTTTCTTTGGTCTGAATTCAGGAGTGTGTTTAAGCTTATGCTTAGTGTCTCTTTTTCATGAGCTGCTTTTCTAAACCACAAAATAAGGGAACTATGAGAGGCAAACAGTTAAGATTGCTTCTCTTTCAAGGTAATGGTACTGGGAAGGCACAAGGGAAAAGATGAAAAGACTGCAAGGTGTGAAGGGGTTTCAGTTATAGACTGAACATAATCCATACTTTCAGCTTTGTACAATGCAAAGGTGGCAGGCAGTAGGCTTATTGCATTGTGCTTCTGTTGCATATTGTCTGGTTGGGAAGCTAAAATGCAGTTGTTCCCCGCACCATGCACTTATCAGGGTACTGTGGGCAACCAAATGTGAAAATAGAAGGTGGGGTTGGGGGACAGAGGGGTTGGGAACATGGGCAAGGATGAATTGGTGTATTCAGTTGTCTGTTCCATTATTTGGGCTGTGCATATCTCCTCTGTCTCTGAAAGATGCAGTTCCACATGCATGAGAAATACTGCATGGTTGCATTTTTGCACTGGAAAGATGGGGGTGTTTTGGTACAGTCTGTTGCTCAGCTGCATTAGAGATAGGTTAAAACAAGGAAAGGATGACAAAGTAGCTGAAAGATTTGGATTGACCCTGGTTTAGGAGTACAAGGCTGCCACGTTACTCTTAGTTCCCATTAAGCTTAGTATGGCATACTGTCTTGCATGTGAGCTTTTAGGGGAAGATGGGAGGGTTTTATATTTTCCAGTTTTCTTTATAAATATTAGGCTGCACTGTATAGGTGACTGTACACAGTTAAATGCAGGGGTGAACTCATAGGTATCAAAGATGTATTTTAACCAAAAGAAATACAGATAACGCATACTGGTATTGCTGCAGGTAATTATGTAGCAAATGGAAGGCAGTATTAGGCTAGGGAGCTGCCAGCAATAGAATCGGGTTGCGGAGATACGGCTTGAGGCTGGGGGCACTGTCTTGCTCAGGGAATGGGATCCAGCTCCAGTGGATCCTAGATAGCTGGGTCTTAAAATACATTACTGTTCAGAGATAACTACTGCAGACCTCTGCTTACCGTACAAAGTATTGAAGCAGCAAGAGACTCTTTTCGAAGGAAAGAAAAAAGTTGTCTTTCAGAATTGTTTTGTTCTTCTGACTCTTGGAAATGATCCTGGTGGAAATGGGCTGTTGAACAGGTTAATGAAATGGTCAAAGATGTACGTAGTCATGATGTATTGCCCGCCTTGCCATTTTACCTGATCACTGTTGTGTTCAAAAGTGGCTAGTGATTTTTAATAAGGATCTTCATTCCCTTAAAACTCCTCAGAAACTAGTTCTTAGGGGGTCTCCATGTACTGAAAACTAAGTCCTTTGAAGTTCCTGGGGAAATAAAGACACATGCAAGCACTGCCCATGTTAAAAGGCTTGCCTGTAGCAGTCTTAACTATATTACCAGCCTATGCTATGCTTCCATTTTTGATTAAAAGTAATACCTGTGATGAAGTACTAAGCTTCCAAAACACCAACAATGAAGTTTTTCTGTGGCTGAGTTCCTGTCTCCACACATTTAGGAGGGTTGATGTAGAAATTCAGACATTCTTATTTAACACCCTTTCATGGCAGTTATGTTGTCCCCTGCCTAGGCATCGCAGGGGGCTTAGTCCCTTCCAGACTGACAACCCACAGAACCTGTCTCCGGTTAGTTTTTGCTTAGCTTCCAGCCTCCTTCTTGCCCTTACAACTAACCAGACCCAATCAATGGCTTTTTACCTTGATTTAGATGCGCAGTGGTGGTCCATCCTTCTAGGGAATCTTAGCTGGTTTCCTGTCCCAATCAAGAGCACCTTCTCTGGCTATCTTAAGCCCGTGAAGCTAAGCTTCAGAGGTGTGTGATCCAGGCAAGGTTTAGCAAGACAGGGTAAACTGTCACATCTAGGTTTTTTTGTATGTTTGACCAGGGACAGGATTGATGTGGATGGTTTGCCAGTGTTATGATTTCAATATGTATTCCCAGTACCTTTCTGTGAACTGCTTTCTTCTGCTTTGCCTCAGAGTGTTAAAATTGCAATGTGGGCTCACTGCTGAGGAGCTACTAACATACCCATCTGAATGAAAACTGTGAATCTGTTCCATGGGTTGTAAAAATAAACTTGCTTCATTGGGCTTTCCTGTATCAAGAGATTTGCAAATGTGAAAATGCAATATAAAGGAAATGGATTTTGAAAAATTCCTTAATCTGGGTTTCAGTGGTTAGGATGTTCAGCTGCATTTTCTGTCTTCTCCCTAATCACTTTCATATTAAAGATTAATTGCGTATCATAGAGAATCCTTGATTAAGTCAATGAAAAGTGAGAGTATAGATCTGTTCATTAGAAGCAGTGTGAGGAATAATGATGAGCTATCACCAGACTTCCTTGTCTGCCTTACAATAAACACGTAAAGGGCATGTATTTCTGTGATGCTCTGTTTGCTGCTACTAAACAAAAAAGAATCATTGACAGTGTTACTGGGAAGCTTCTTTATGAACAAAACACAGGACATGACTCTGCTCCATACACCTCCTGTGATGTAAGTGTAACAGGGAAAGGAGTTGATGTTTTACGAGTGTGTTTTGCCTCTGACACCAGTTGGCTCCAACAAGGTGATTTATGATGGGATTTTTCTTTTAGACTGTGTCATTTTGATTGGGCCTTTTTCCTTTGTGCCTCTTTGCAGTGGTTTTTGTCCTGAGTTTCGGGGGTACTGCCTGTGAGGTTTGTGCCACATCTGGAAACCTGCTGAATTCACTTCCCATTGCACAAGTAGATGAATGTGTGTGTGCTGTTTTATCCCCAGAGTATGTTGCTCTTGAGCTGTCTCTGCTGCTCTCTGTAGAGAAGGAATGTCAGAGGAACAGGGTGTAGGCAGGGCAATGTCAGGAAATATGTCAACAGCATGGACTACGTATGCCATAATTAAATTAGAGTCACATTATAATACAAAAGGAAGCAGGTTGAGAATGAATTTTGTTCGTGAGGCAAAATAGTTGTTAAAGGCACACCCTTGTTTCTAGTAGGTGCTAGTGCTGCAGCTGCTAGATTCCTGATCAGCAGCAATATGTGACTGTTACTTGGAGGGAATGATTTCTTTCCACTGGTATACCAAATGAGTTTGTCATGAACCTTTGAGCAAGACTACGAGGCTGTAATCATACTTAATATTGCTCAGAGTCTGCAGCGGTGATTCTGAAACTTATTAGAAAGGGGTGACTGTCAAGTCTCAATTTGTCATGGACCATCTTGGATTCTTCTCAAATTTTAAAGACTGTGAGGGAATTAAAGCCAGTCTTACCCAACCCAGGCCAGTCATTGGAGAAATGTAGTTTGGGAACTGCTAGTGGAGTATCATCTTTGTATTGGATGAACTACAAAATGAGAGACCTCTGATTTGGCTTTCCTGTTTGAGTGATATTTTTCTTGCCTAAGGCTTAGAGGATCAACAAATAGAACAGAAATGTCTGATTATGAAAAGGCTGAATTACTCCTCCTTTAAAGGCCTTATACAGTCAAGTTCCTGCAGAATGGGAAGTAGTGCCCGGCGATCCATCTGGTGCTTGTCCTGCACACTACCTCAAGTGTGGACATTAGACCCCTGTTGCTTAGTATATGTTGTAGGGAGGACAACTGGATGCGTATCACAGTCTGTGAAGGTACCAAAAAGACTTCCCAGACTTGGAGGCCATTCTGACACAGTAGGAGGGTAGCAAAGCTGAAGAAATTGTCCCTAGGGAATAATTAGCAACTGACAAGGGGCTGGATCCAGACCTCTTGAAACAGAGGCTGTATCATGACTAAAGAGAGATGTGGTCATTGGTGATAAGCCAATGGAATTTTTCTTCCATCGATTGTCAAACAGCAGTTAGGAATAGCTGGTTATTGAGTAATCCACATTTGCATACCTTCTTTTGCTATTGTTGGACTTTATAGATCACTTTTTAACACTTTTTCTGCTTCTCCTTCCTGCCTTTTTTGAACTAACGTGAGTAGTACTCCGAAGGGAATAGCTAACCTATTTATCTTGCGTTTATCATGAAGTCTCTAGGCAGCATGTTCTGATCGCCTTCATCTTCCAGAATGTCTGCACTATAGTCAAAAAGATTAAGGAAGAGAAACTTCAGTCTTGGTAAAAAAGAATAAACGGAGATGTTGGCATAATAAACCTTCCGGTTTAATTTGTCTCTTCTGAAAATCGTGAACCAAATTGAACTGTGTGGATGGCTGGTCAAGTTGTCACAGGTCTGCTTCGTGTGTCCATATATAATTGTACTGTGTGGGTTTACATCTGAATGTTTTGGATGCAGACCAAAGGGATCCCTTGAATTTCAAAGCTTACTTCCTTTTATATTCACAAACAGTGGCAGGTCCCAAAACACGTTTGATTTACTTTATCTGCTTTATAAAGGTTTCTAAAATAGATACTGTGATTGTCACTTAGCAATATACCCCTCAAGGCATTGTTGCTTTTAACAAACGAGATTTCTGAACAGTGATATCATGTAGAGAAGATTTTGAAAGATGGAAAAATTCAGTGTCAAAAGTTAGATGAGAGAAAGGTATAGTTTAAATGACAGCAAGGGAGTTGAGCTGGTGATCAAAGTTGTGTACGCTGTATAGTCACTGCAGGGGCTGGTTTGTGGGGATACAAGAATTAGGTTTTATCTAACTTCTCCAGGTACTGTTGGCTGTGTGATCATAGCGTCATAGTTAGTGCTGCAGCAGTCACTGGTGAAATAGCACGTGCTCAGGTGGTGAACTCATTCAAAGTCCTGTCTACTGCAGCAAATACAGGGTGGTGGTAGAGAGCAATGGTAAATGTGCTCCTCAGTCTTGTAGCTTGAGCTGGTGATGTATTTGGTTCCTGTCCCCTGTCCACTCTGTGGGGTTTTGGGTGTTGTTTTTTTACATTAGCTTAACTAAAACGAAGAATAATCAATAGTGAAGCAAAATCCCCACAGTGCACTGTGAATAGTGATGCATCAGTCTGAAAGAAGTTAATGCTGCAGCAGTTTGCTTGGGTATTGCGGGGATTTGAGGAGTTCAAACCCTATTTACACCAGTATGAGAAGAATTATGTAGGTATGGCTGCCATGTATATTCCTTACTGGCTTCATCTGAGTTCAAAGAACCCAATAGATTTACCTGTTCGCTTTAGGATTCTGTTTCCATTTTATTGCAGAAAAGAAATGAAGCTTTAACAGATGGAGAGGCGAATCAGGCCCTGTTCTGGTCCAGAAAATTTACACCACTCTTTCACCGTGCACAACTGGTAACAGCTAGTCCCGTGAAAGGTTGAATTCTGCACAGCTCTCTGTGTAAGAAGGGGTGAATATTCTAAGGAAGAGGTGGGAAATGTTTGGATAGTCCTTAATGTGGGCTTTCTGCTATCTTCTGAATGAGAACAAAAATCATCTGCAGGCTGCTGTACCTTGGTGCAAGAATCACACTGCTGCTCATGCTCTTAAACTAATGGGCTGTCTTCCACTCATGCACTTGTCTCCTTTTCCCTGGGTAAGGCTCTGGGCAGGCAGAGTTTTTGATCATGGGTTCAGATTTGCCACAGGAAATCTAGGAGGAGCGAAGTTGTCTTCTAACCTCTTGTCCTCTGCAGGAGGCCTGGGACCACTGCTCCTGTCCTCCTTAAATGAACACCGGACTCTCCTCCCACTCCCCATTCTTCACAGAAAACACATTTAAGATTAACCACTGAAACCAGCTTTATTGTTGTTCGTACAGCTCAAGCCCGTATTCTGTCTTCTTTGACTTGCTCCTGATGTTTTGGATAGAGCAAGGCATTTTTGGAACATTTAATGTGCTTTTTACCTTTCCCCTTGACTGAGCTTCTTTCCCTTGCACCAGCCCAGAACATACAGCTTGTTTTGTTTTTCTTCAGGCTATCCACATCCTTGTGCAGTGCAGGAATAGGCAGAAAAACTTGTATTGATTCTACCTTTTAGTGTTGGACAGCAATTTTTATTTTTAGCCACAGGAATGCACAGTGGGAGTTTTTCCTCTATGACTAAATTCATCCTAAAGAGTTTTTACTGGTATGTACTGGGACATGGCCAGAGCAAGAGGATAATCCTTTCTGCAGGGCGCCAGACACAACTATCTTTATGTATATATATATATGTACATGCACATATATATCTTGGTGAAAGAAGAATGTCATTAAGGTCAAGGGGGAAGACATTTGGGGAAACAAGATTCATAATGACTAAAAGACCTTGTAGAGATTCCTGTTCTATCCACTCACAGAACATGCAAGAGACCATTTAGAAATTAAATATAGATGAGAGATAACAAAAGGTAGGGAGGTAAAATAAGGGAAGAAATTAGCAAGTTTGCATAGATTATCTGCGTGCAGCCTTAATATGAGAAAAGAGATCTGGAGTTTTCATTTGAGATATTCCTCAATGACATTTCAGGATTGGGTGGTTGTGGGGGGGAAATACTGGGATTTCTGGATTGCATAGTTAGAGCAAAGTATTTTGCTTTAGTTTATCCAGGTCAAGATATTTTGACCTTGGCATTGAGCAGAGTTTGTTGTCTTGTGTATCTCTGGCATATATGGCTTCTATGTCACCAGATGGGGGACAGAAAATTAACTTTTACATTTAAGGAAGTCAACAAATCCAGAGATCTGCATTGGATAGTTTTAAAAGTTTATCAAGGTGTTCTGCAGGCCACTAATACAAGTTTTAACATCAATCAGAGCCCTGGAGAGGTTCAAGAGAACTAGAAAAAGGAAGAGTTTTATAGGTATTTAAGAAGAGTGAACGGTACAACTCATGTCCATTACTTGTTATTTATGGCAAGCAGAAATGATGGGATGCCTGGGATGTGCTGAATACAGCTGGAAGGAATGGTAGCATGAGGAATGCTAGCCCACGTGGGTGTCGACTTGTAGAAACAAAATCATGTCAAACTGGCCTTTTTTCTTTTTTCTTTGACATTTTAAGCCTGGTTAAGTAAAGTTATACAATTGATTTAATACACCAAGACTACTGTAAAGCATTTCTCTTGCTGCTCTACAACATTTTGATTGAGACACTAAGTTTATACTGAATCAACGTGACAGATTAAATAGAGAACATCTGTATAACTGAGGTCTCCAAATATAATGGTAAATAGGAATAAACATAGCTGACATAAAGAAGGCTGCTGCTCCTTTCTGTGCTGCTTCCTCTTCTTGTGCCCACAGGTCAGGAGAGTTTTTGACAGTGGAATTTGGAAAAGAGCCGCAGTAAGAAGTGATGAACTGAAGATACGGGGCCCCTTAATCTGTTGATATGTTTATCTTATCAAAGAGAGTTTAAGTGGTGACTTGATCACAGTCTTAAATAACATACAGAGGAAATAGAAACCAGGAAGAAAAGGCTCCAGGGAGACTGTAGAGCAGCTCCAGTGCCTAAAGGGGCTACAAGAAACCTGGAGAGGGGCTTTGGACAAAGGCCTGTAGGGACAGGACAAGGGGGAGTGTCTTTGACCTGACAGAGGAGACTGAGATTAGACATTAGACAGAATTTCTTCTCTGTGAGGGTGGTGAGGTGCTGGCACAGGATGCCCAGGGAAGCTGTGGCTGCCCCATCCCTGGCAGTGTTCAAGGCCAGGTTGGACAGGGCTTGGAGCAACCTGCTCTAGTGGAAGGTGTCCCTGCCCATGGCAGGGGGTTGGAAGTGGATGAGCTTTAAGGTCCCTTCCAACCCAAACCTGGTCTGGGATTCCATGATCCCTTTTGGTGAGAGAAGCTAACCCTGTTTTCCCCCTCTGTGAGCCCTGGGTTCTTGGAGCTGCCCCCCACTACCCTGCCCATTCTCTTGCTATGCTGAGTGCAGGGAGATGTAATGTGGCTGGGAAAATCAGCCCTTTTGGGAAGAATAAGGTCAGGAGGTGCTTCTGGGGGGTTCTGTGGCACTGTGTGTGGCCTCGGGGATGGTTTAGACCCAATACGATTCAATGTCAAAACAGTGTAAATGAAGACTTCTCTATTTAGTCCAAGATGGAACTGCATTCAGCTGGGGAATAGCGAAACATTTAATATTTGAAACCAGTGCTTTCTAAATGCTTTATTCTGTCAAAAATGCTGATATTTTGAATTTTTGCCCTAATTAGAGATGAAAGCGAATGTCAAAACTGGGATGTTCTGAGGAGTGGTAGTTCTGTTTTTTATTCAGTTTTACAGAAAAGCTCACCTTAATAGCTAGAATCACTCTTTTATTATCCTCATCAAGAAGCCAAGCTTCCACTTGTCTTTAAACACTAGGCTTCAGTTGGACCTACTTAAAATTAAGCATATACTTAAGCACAGTGCTGAACTGAGCTTGGTTTCAGAAAATGAGCTGCTGCCCTATTTGTGTGCATTCAGGTCTTCACGAGGAGTAGCTGAGAGAAGTGGGAGTGTTTAACTTGGAGAAAAGGAGGCTTAGGGAACCTTATCACGCTCTACAACTGCCTGACTGGAGGATGGAGCCAGGAGGGGGCTGGGCTCTTCTCACAAATAACAAGTGACAGGACAAGAGGAAACGGCCTCAAGCTGCACCAGGGGAGGTTTAGATGGATAATAGGAAAAAATTCTTCACTGAAAGGGTTGAAAGCATTGGAACAGGCTGCCCAGTTAAATACCATACTTGAGGGTATTTAAAAGACATGTAGATGTGGCACTTAGTAACATGGTTTAGTGGTGGACTTGGTAGTGTTAGGCTAATAGTTGAACTTGATGACCTTAAAGATCTTTTCCAACCTAAATGATTCTATGTATGAGAAGACAGAGGTGAGGCAGTGGCATGTTGCGGAGAATATGGCATACGAAGACGGTAAAGTCCCGATGAGTGAGTGCAAGATAGCACTGAAGGCATTGGACTTGTTCATCGCTGAAGGTAAAAGGGTATGAATTGGGAGAGTAGCTCAGGAGGCTGAGACATTCCTTCTGCATCTCTTTTGCTGCGTAAGATTGAGAGAGTCCTGGCTGTTCCTGGGAGTGGGGGACAAAGGAGATGCTCTGTCTGTGCTGCCCAGAGGCTGCTAGGTGTGATATCCAGGGCTGGTGCAGTTGACAATGTCCTCATCTCTGCAGCCCAAGCTGCATGGCTGAGCTCCCACTGGGGTGTTGTCCTAAACCCGTATCATATGTGAGCTGGGCACCAAATGGGAGGTATAATGCACCAGGATCAGTGGGTTAAGAAGCCATCAGTTAGTGCTGGTGATAGCTTACATAATACTTCTTCATGGGCACTTTAATATTTAATGTTTGCTATAGCATAAGAGGAGCTCGCAGGCAGCCGTACATCAGCTGCATGAATTTTTAAGAGCGGGGGGCAAAGTTTGGGAGGCAGGAACATCACAGAAGCTTCCTAATTGGCACATACCCCAGTAGAAACCAAAATGTGAAAATTAAGCAAGTGCCCTAATTACCAGAGGCTCCCAGGGATACATTGTGCTGGGAGATATTCCTTTTTCATTTCATGCACCGCTTTAAAAACAAGCATTGTGCAGAGCGTAACAAGGCTTTTAATTAAAAGGCTGTGCCCACACAGCAACTTTTCACTGGTGCTAGCTGGTGGAAGGAGCTGCAAGGGGTGAAAACCTTGCTTTGTGTCCACAAAAGATGGAGCTAATCATCTGTTGGTAACAAGTGGTTCTTAAATAGGTTTGCTCCAGTGGTGTGAGGTCTGATTCTGACTGGCGGCAGTGTGAGCGGTAGGTTTCTTGTAAGGATGAATGCATCTGTGTGCTTCCTGTGGACAGGAATCACCTTTGCCCTCCTGCTCCCCTGCAGTTATGCAGCAAAGGATCACAGACTGGTTTGGGTTGGAAGGGACCTTAAAGCTCATCCAGTTCCAACCCCTTGCACGGGCAGGGACACCTTCCACTAGAGCAGGTTGCTCCAAGCTCTGTCCAACCTGGCCTTGAACACTGCCAGGGATGGGGCAGCCACAGCTTCTCTGGGCAACCTGTGCCAGTGCCTCAGCACCCTCACAGAGAAGAAATTCTGTCTAATGTCTAATCTCAGTCTCCCCTCTGTCAGGTCAAAGCCATTCCCCCTTGTCCTGTCCCTACAGGCCCTTGTAAAAACCTCCTCTCCAGGTTTCTTGTAGCCCCTTTAGGCACTGGGAGCTGCTCTAAGGTCTCCCCTTAAGGAGCCTTCTCTTCTTCAGACTGTGAACAAACCCAACAAGTCCTTGAGGCATTTTTTGTCAAATCAAGAAATGAATGGAAAATTTATTAATTTTGCTTACATAGCCGGCTGTCTCTTTGCCTGTAAATAGGACCAGAAAACTCTTGTTTTCCAGTACCTGTAGTACACAGCTATTATGAATACATGCATTATATGAACGTATATAAAAATATGTATTTGTCATCTCTTTAAAACACATAATATTTCAAAAGCCCCCATGGCAGGGGGTTAGAACTGAATGACCTTTGAGGTCCCTTCCAACCTAAACCATTCTATGAATTTATGGCTTAAAGTCAGGAAGAACTAGCAAGGTAGGATTGCTTTCATGAGTACAGCCTACTTTAGTTCAGGGTTAAAGCAATCAAAACCCCTTTGTATGGTAAGAGCTTTGAGTAAGTTTGATAATAGATACTGTGATCAGCATGGTGTGTAGGAATGGAGTTCCTTGTGGAAACGTGGGAGCAGCTGTCTTGGATCTGAAGGAAAGATCCCCCTTGTGTGGTTCCTGTCTCATAAGCCAATGATATGTGTTTAGTTAATAAAAGTTAGAAGCATCACAGGCTTTGTAATGGTTCTTTGCCAGTACTCTCCCAGCCTGCAGTACTCTGTGGCTCCAGAACTTCAAGTATGTGTTGTCCAGTAACTCTGAGGGGATTTTTTAGTGGTTTATTCAAATACAGTGGCATTTCCCCAATTTTTCCCTCTTTAACTCTTTTCCCACTTAGCTTCTTACAAAAACAAAGTTTCCATCCGGAGGCATATCTACCCTGAAACTGCAGTTT
Source organism: Pezoporus wallicus (assembly GCF_028554395.1). Lineage (NCBI taxonomy): Eukaryota > Metazoa > Chordata > Aves > Psittaciformes > Psittacidae > Pezoporus > Pezoporus wallicus. The sequence goes on along the minus strand of NW_026642649.1, from coordinate 9,759,967 downwards.
GTGGCTATCAGAGAGATGTGGTAGTGTGATATTGCTGTTGTAATTCAAACAGGTATGGGTTGCTGCTTTCGAAAACAATGTGATTTCAGTTTGGGATATTTCTTTGTAGTAAAGAAAATAGTGACAGCAAACATAATGTCTTCACCCAAATTGCCCAAATCTGTGTAAATGGTATGAACGAAAGCATACCAAGTAATCAAAGACACAGTGATCTCTGTAATGTGGCTACAGTGCCCTGTAACTGAGTGAGTAATCAACCTGAAGCATCTTGCTCTGAGCATGACTCTCAGACTCTCACCAAGTGTAAATGTCACGTAGAGAGTCTGGTAGCTGATAACACTGTGGGCAGTACCTCTCTATAATTTGTTCTTTCCATTTTGCAGCAATCTGACACAGAGCTCTTTCCACCCAGATTTGTGCTTGTGCCTTATCATTTTGAATGTGATAAGGCTCGAAGTGCCCAGACTACTTCTTCTCCTTCCCCCCCCAGAGAATCTATTGAGCTGATATGAAGGTAGGAAAAATATATCTTGGGAAGAGGCTGGCAAAGATCCATGGAAGACGAGATAGGTGTAAATGTACGAGTGCTACCTGAAGGCAAAGAAAGCCACATTGAGCCTGTGAGATGTTATGAATAATAGCTGTTAACCAGGAGGGGCATATGAGTGTCTATCACTAGAAAGTATCTAATGGTGTTGGAATTGAAATTTCAGCCACTGACTTTGAAATCTAGGAAAGATTGTTCCGTCAGTGATACTTGTTATAGGATAATCTGTCTGTCCAGTTATTCCTTAAGCCAAGCACTTAGAGAAAATCTTGTTCTTCAAGGCAGAATAAACACTGTAATATACTGGACTAAGGACCCAGTTTTTGTACACCAGACATTAATATCATAACACTTGGTCCTTCTGAGTAGTCCCTCTGTTGTCTCTGTCCCACAGATTTCTCTTTCCTGCAATCTTATATTAAATCTGAATGTAATAAATTTAATAAATTTATAATATTTATAATTTAATAAATGATATAAATTTATAATAAATTCAATAAATTCAGATTTATTAAATCTGTTCCCTGCTTTATAGCTGCCAGAATTACAGACCCTGGGACTCACCTCCCCATAGGCGTGACTGCTGTTGTTTTCAGTGGCAGATTTGCCTAATGTGTGTGCAAGCTGCATTGGGACCCACACGGCTGGTTTGCTATACCATAAGATGTCAAATGGTGGTAGCTGGAACTGTGGCTGTCATAATGTGTTGTGACCTGAGATACACTCTCTTTATGAACTGAAATATGAGGAAAGGTTGGAAATATAATTGGGCATGTGGGTCTACCTTGCAGCCTTGTCATTATCTTCAGACGCCTGGCTTTTCATATGTATTTTAAGGAGCAGAGCAAAGTGTTCTCTATTAGAAGAAAAACCTTTCTCCTTGTGGTGGGGAGTGAAGGATTTCACCTGTTGGAAGCTAAAAGGATGTATGTTTTTTCTGCATTTCAACAGTAAAAGGGAGGCTGTGAGGCACTGTGGGACATCACTGAGTTTTTCCGGATAAAGAAACTCCACCTGAAGTCCCTTGTTTGTAGAGATCAGTGTTATTTGCACAGCATCAAAATTGAGTTAGTCCACTGCAGTGAGACAAGAGCAGACTGTAATATAAGGCTTTTTTTCCTCTACAAGTCCTAGAAATAACACTGGCTGTGATAATAGAGACTGCCAATGTTTAGAAGTACTGTATGTCAGATCTGTGTTCGCTGCATTGCCCAGGCTTTTAGTTTTCCCATAATTATTACCCACACAACATTTGGCAACCAAACTGCTCATTTCAGTGCTTATTCTGTATATTTTAAAGGTTCTGTTTTGTTTTTAACAAATATTTTCTTTTTAAATGCCAAGTAAAAACATCCAGTGGTGCTTAAAATAGATTTAAAGAAACAGCAGGCAAGAGAAGTCTGTTCTGGAGGTGGTGCAAGATACAAGTTGGACATCTTTCCAGCCTTTTCTTTGCACTGGGAGAAGTGAGGTTTGCAGATGTTGTCTTGGCTCATCTATCTGCTGGTGTTTTTCTGTTAGAATCAGATACTGATTATCAGATTCACTTAGGTTGTGCAAACCCTTATACTTCTTGTCCTGACTACTCACGTGTCTACGCTATGTGACAGACACTGCTTTTGGGTTCTGTTAGTGAATGTTGAATATCTGTTATTGCCAAGGCAATGAAAATAGCAAGTTGTACAATAGATATAAGTACATTAAACATCTATACAATTAAGAGAGGCAGTGATTGTACTCCTAAGTAAGAAAACATGAGTAGCACATATTAGTATGTACAACTTGGGTCTCAACTCGGGTACCTAACTGTGCTTGTTATACCAAATCTCAGTGCCAAATGGAAGTAAGCTGCCTGTGTTTGGGGTCATTTTTAACCTGTATATTATTCAGTGCCACTTGGGACTTACTGATGAGTGTGTGGAATATTGCAAGCTTTGTCAGAGTTAGGATAGTGACCTTGTATTTACCAAGTCCAGTTGGACATATAGCCAGTGCAAAGCCTGAACAAGAACTAAGGTCACCTGTTGTGCTTACACTTTGCCCATTGAATTCTCTTCTGTGTGAAAAACCAAAGTGCTAAGCAATTGTGCTAGTGGAAACAGGAATAGCTCCCGGTATCAGTCCATCAGAAAAAAATTCATTTAGATTATTTTTCATGTGCAGCATTATCCGAACTGAGGAGCAGCTCTTTGTCTATAATCTGTTCAACTATGTTTTCATTTGTGGTGTTCATACTTACGGCAGATCTGAGGTGTTCTGATGACAGGTGAGTTTACAAGAGTGAAGTAGATTCTTGCTTGTTGCAAAGACAGTGATTCAGAGCTGCTTCAGGGCTACACTCAAGATGAATGTTTGCCTTTGATCTGCATGCATGACATCTGTTAATATTGATGCAAAGACTGAAGGTAGATGTATCAACATGCCAAACGTTCATATCTGGCCTGTCCAGACAATTTATTTTAAGCATGACAGAATGATGCAGCAAATGAACTAAATAATAAAATGAAATTAGACAGAAAAAAAAAAAACAAACAACAAACAAAAACCAAAACCCAGTTCAGATTATGCCAAATATCAAGTTTTTTCCCTTTTCTCTAAAAACCCCTTTAATTTGCTCCAAACTAAACCATACAGTACCATTTTCAGCAGCAGGTTGGAACACTAAGGAAATTCCTGTGTTCACAAAGTGGTCATGCCCCCTTTTTTCTTGGAGTCTGTTGCTTTATGTTGCTATCTAGGATGGGGAAAACTTGCATTTGCTTCCCATATTTCCTGAGGGGTCATTTAAATTTGTGTGTCAAACCGGTGACTTTAACCACAAAGGGGAAAATTAGTCTGAAGCAGGGGAGTCTTCGGGATCTCCTCTGTTTAAATTTTATGGAAATAATGAAAATCTGATTGGAGCAGAAAAAGAGAATGAAGGGTTTTGCTTGGCAAGTGAGCATCCTTACAGGTGATATGGGGAGCCAGACTCATTCTTCTGCTTGTTCTGCTGGTATTTAAGTATTTTATCTATAGTGGATCAGGTTCATCTAGTGCGGCAGAGAGGAGCTCACTGTTAACTGTCCTGTAGTGTGAAGTGTAGATATTGGTGGTTGACTGTCCGCTGGAGCAGAGGAGGGGACAGAACTCAAGCCTGAAAATTGAATGCCAGAGCTAGGGAGCTGCTGGACAGACTGGAGACAGCCACCACCAGCAGTTTCGTGACCCAGGGTTTCCTCTTCCATTCCAGTAGAGTGCTGGCAAAATCACGTGGATCAGATTCAGATAGTGCTGGGGGACGTATGTCTTGGATGCATTCTTCAGAGAAGCTGCTGTTGAGGCAGGGACAACTATATTGGGTTCCTCACTCTGCAAAACAAGCATATGTCACATTAGTAATAGTGGGTTTAACAGCAAAAAGGATGCTAATTGCTGCTCGGATCTCCTACAGTGTTGCTTTTTAATGACATCGCAGGTTGAGCAAGCAGGCAGTAGGAGCTGTTGAGAGGACATACAAGTTACAGTAAAACTAGCTGCTTTGGTAGGTGGAAAGGAATTAATGCAGAAGTCTTCCCAAAATGTAATATGTGAAGTTTGAAGACCAGTAGGGATGCTACGTGGTCATGCAGTTTGACCTTCTGTGTAAGCCATAGCTTCTCCAGTGTTTAGTCTGTTCTTTATCAAGCCTGATTATTTGTTGTGGCTCATTTTCTAAACATGCTGATTGTTCCTGTCAAAACTGTGTAATTAAAAGTCGTGTTTTGAATGCTTAAGAGGAAAACTGACTGGTCAGAAGAGAAAAAAGAATTGATTCTTACCTAGCTAGTGTACTTTATCAAAGCCTTACTTTACTGGCAGAGATGTATAATTGTTGTGCTCTATTCTTCTGTCTTGTTGAGGTATATTAAGGGGATACATTGTCATGGACACGCATTTTTTTGGATGTTAAAAGAAGCATATCTGATTCCCCAGATCACACACCAGCATTTTTGTCAGGGAGATCTCCCAAGTGATGGGTCTGCTTGTTACATCAGTTGGCCAAACCTGTTGGTATAGTTTGGAATAACTGCATTCATTCTAGCAGGTCTTTACTGTAGGACTCGATGATCATACAGGTCTTTTCCAACCCTAAACCATTCCATGACAGCTCTGTGCCATCTGAGTATTTGGCTTATTTTTTGAATGTACCTAAGAGCAGCCACTTCCAGCATGTGAGATGAGACCTGCCTTAGGGCAGGTGAGTTGACAGGATTTTGACTAACTAGGAAGTATCAGTTTTGCTATGAATATGAAATGTGTAGAAAAATATGAGTGGTATGAGAGTTACCAGAAGTTACAGCCAAAATTCCTGACCAGTCACAGTTAACATAAGTAGTTTTTAGGAAACATAAATCCACTACTCTGATTGAATTCAGTGGCTGTGCAGACCATCTTCCTTTTTGGCCAGGCTGAAAGCATGGTATAACAGAACGCAGAATGCAGTGGTCCAGGGCAACAGAAACCCCAGGTTTTTTATGGGGTGAGTAAAGAGAAAAATTTAAGGATTTCTTAACAGGGAAAAATGATGAATTTGACAGCAGAACTGTTCCATGTCTTACTGTAGAGTCTTACACTACTGTGAAAGGGTCCTCGCTCTCCCACTCTTTGAAGTCTTGAAATGGGTTTCTCATGGTGTTCAGGGACAGGCACTTAATGAGTAGGAGAGCCAGCTGGAAGTGAAGGAAGGGTGTATGTGCAAGAGCAGCCTTCTGGAGTGCTCTTCAGGCCGGTTGCACTCTGAGCCACGAGTGTCTTTGCGAGCTGTGCTTTAGGAACCTGAGGGATTTACAGTCTAAATTTCATTGTTCATTTCAAAACAGCCAAGGATAGTCTCCATAAATGCTTATCAAAGCATCTCTCTCCTTAATTCCTTTCTCTTTCTGCTTCTATTACAATTTGCTCAGTAAAACTCTTTCCCATGATTTTGTGTCCATGCTGGTGTGCCACCCCAGTTTAGTACTCATACATGGTTAGAAGTGTACCTGTGTCTGGTGGCTGAATGTGGTGTCTGAATATTCTAATCATCTCAGCTCTTCAGGCTCCAAATTAGTTAGACACCTGCATTTGCTCAGGCTTCTAGCATTTGTGATTACACGGGTTTACAAGATACCCTTTGTGCCTTTGACATGGGGCAATAGGAAAATGTCTGGTCAGTTCTTAGCCTATTGCTTAGTATCAGCTTCTCTCCAGTGGGCAGGCAAGCCTGTGGAGTTTCACAATTTCAATACTGAATGAACAGTGAAGATAGAATCTAAACATTGTCTTGTGAGGCTACTTTGCTTTAGAGGCAGCATTCCTGTGGGTGTTCATAGGGTGAGAGCATCAATGGTCTGCGTTTGAAAGTCAAACTGAACCTGACATTTGCAGCTTTAAACTGTCTTATCGAAAGCTTGCTTTTTTTCCTCTTGTGTGTGTCCATCTCTATATGTGCATGAATCTATATAAAACCTATATAAAAAAATATGCGTGGCTGAATCTATCGAAGAAATGTTAGTTATTTGAGGGAATTCCTTCATAAAAGCATTGTTCCCATATTTGCAAGCTGTAACTGGTACATTACAATTCATGCCCTTATCATAAAGAAAATGCTGCTGCTTTGTCAGCATTACCTGTATGTTTTTCTTAAGGCAAGTTATTTAAAGGTAGAAGGATAAGCTGTCTAGGCTTACTCATTTTAAGATGAAAATCAAATAAATCAGCGATGAAAGTGATTCAACAGCTTATCCATCTCAAAGCCAGGCCAAGATGTTTCCCTGTCATTACCCCCTGGCACATTTTATAGCACTTTATCCAGCTTGAAAGAGCTAAAGTGATGGATATTCTGCTGTATGGTTTATGTTCCATCTGGAGTGCTAGCTTTCCCATGTGAATTTTATTAGAGTCCTGTCCAAAGACCATGGATCAAGTCTTTACTCCTGTTGCTTTCAAGGGACTTTAGAGCTGGCTTCCTAAGACTCTTGAGTTGAACACCTATGTGTGTGTTAACCCCTAGCACCTGAGTAACTCCACTGGTATACAGCTCTGATCCTCACCAAGGGTACAGGGATTTAGGATTTCTGAGGGACCTGCCACAGACATGAGTGGGCCTAGTATCAAGGCTAGGTTTGTGCACTTCACATCAGCAGCAGCCTAAGGTGCAGAGTGCCTCTCCATTAGGGACATCTGGGGAGGGAAAGGATGTATGTCCTGCACCTCAGCCGGATTTGTTAAATGAAGCTGAATACTCCTCTTTTGGGCCTCCCCAAAGACACTTCCTCCCAAATGTGTCTGCACAGTGGCTGCTTCAGAGCCAGCCTGGATGGTTTGTGCTTTTCTAATCAACTTTGTAGAGTTCTTGGTTGGGTGTTTTTTTTGTTGTTGAGTTCCCAGTTTTTCTCCTTGCTACGTTTCTTTTCTGCGGGGAACTTTGTTATTCCTTGCAAAGGGGAGTCATGCTGCTTGTGGCATCTTCCCTATAAAATGCAGGATGCACAGCTTCAATTAATGAAGGCAATTTGTCTTTTTCAGAAATACCCTAGCAAGCAAAGCTCTGGGAAGGACACAGGAGATGATCAGAACAGTATTGTTCTTACAATACATCATTACGTAGTGTTAAGGCTGTTGTGTGAGGTACAAGAGCAGAAAGCAGAGAGCTACTTCCCATTTATCTTGCAAACCTTTGTGCCATTGCTCGATATGCCTTAAGGATTACTGTGGGGGCATTTGGAGATGAGTGAAGGCAGAATGGGGAAATGAGCTATGATGCCAGCTCAGCCAGCCAAGGTCACTTGGAAACCAGGATCTCCTGAAACAATTTAGACCCATTGACTGGCTGCTGTCATGCTTTCCTTGGGGGGGTTGAGTAACGTCCAGCAGTTGTCAGATAAAGCATGGGAGAAATCCCCTGTAATCTTGGATTGAAGGATCCTGCAGTTTTGTTTGTGAAGCTCTGGCTTCTGGGGTTTACTCCCAGGTAAACATTGGTTATTTCACTGTTCAGAGCTCCGGCGTGGCTTAGCTTTGGCAGGAACAGTTTATAGAGAGGTAGTAAACCCAACTTTTATAAGGGCTTACCCAAATGTGAGGAGACCGGTTCTGGATCAAGATTGATCATTCCAGTCTCAATAATGGCGATCTTACTTTATATGTCTTTTAAATATGGACTCAGGTTTTGTTTCCCAGACTTTCTGGGCAGAGTTACAGGGTGTCTCTGCAGAATCCCACCACTGATAAAGTAATGTGGTTTTGGTTGGGGTTTTGTGCCTTTTCTTGTAATCATATAACTCTCTTAACTTGTTTATTATCAGTAATCTTGGGATGCCTCTTTCAAGGTGTATGGTTTTGGGGGTACTGACTGCTCCAGTAACTGTGCGTTTGCCAATATCCTGACCTTTTTCTCCCTTAAGTGGAAGGAGGAGATGGAAGTTTAACTGGGAGAAGCTTTATGTCATTGCTTCCTTTGAGCATCCAAAAAGTGCTGCGTGCCCTCAGGTATCTCAGATACAAGATCCTTTATGCTTTCTCATATTCTGTCCTCATGCTGGGGAGAATCTCCCCTGCTGAGACAAAAGCACTGGAAATCCACCTCAAAGTAGAGGCGTCCATGCCTGTGGCAGGGGGGTGAAACTAGATGATCTTAAGGTCCTTTCCAACCCAAACCATTCTATGAGTCTATGTGGCATACCCCAAAAGCAGTGATTAGTCTGTAGTTGCTATGGTTTGTCTCACTGTCAGGCAGTGCTTTACTGTCCCGTTGTGTTTGTCACAGGCTTGTTGGGACTGGAATTGGTCTTTTGTTCTGTGTTTGCACACTGTCTTGGGACACATGTCCTGATTTAAGGATGGAGTTGTACTAGGGTGACCAGTGAGACGCATGCAGCAGGAACACATGAGGCTGGCTGGCTCAGCCTGCTCAGTGTACCCAGCTTCAGCCTATAATGAAGTGCTGGGACTGCTGCAAAATCACTGCTTGCTCCCATCTCCACCCTGTTCCAGAGTTGAGCCAGTCTCAGAGCTGCCTCTTGGCTTTTTTGGGTGTTAACGAGTTTTAATTCTCAGTCATGTGAAGGGGTGGCTCATAAGATTGGTCTTGTGCTGCAGTCATACCAGCAATAAGTGGCGCATAAGTAGCTGACTTAAATTGCCCTCTGGTATGTCTGAAGGTAAACCTCAGGTGCTGTGCAGAACCAGGGCCTTAGAGCTAAGTTCAGCAAAGACGAGTTATCCTTGCTGAGCTTGCAAGCTAAAAAGGTTAAATCTGGTTAGTTGAAGCAAACTATCTGCAATTGTGTTCATAGAATCCCAGACTGGTTTGGGTTGGAAGGGACCTTAAAGCTCATCCAGTTCCAACCCCCTGCCACGGGCAGGGACACCTTCCACTAAAGCAGGTTGTGTAACAAAAGCAGGTCAGAAGGTTTGATCACCTCTGGTTATTCGTATCTTTCTATGTTAGGGGTCCTGTTGCTTTGGAGTTGCTTTGCAGAGCTTTGGATCTAAAGAAATTTGTAATCACCAACTTGTGTTTTCACTTTGGGGCTACTCCTCCTTTCCATGGAGACGTGCAAATTGCTGCCTTATGCTTTAAAGGGAAGGAGGATAGAAATGGAGTTAATCTTACACATTTTATGTATGCGAGGAAGTAATTTTGTGGTGTCTGCAAGTTATAATTTGAAGAAAAAGGCAAGCTCAGTATTTGTAACCACTGACATCTAAACTTGTGGTAGTCTAATTCTTGTAATCAGCTTTAAATACATGGTGAACTTGGGCCATATTAACTTCTACAACTTTATTAAGCTCGGAGTAGTTACCAGGAGATATCCTTGCCCACTTCTTTTTGACCTTTGTATCTTAATTTTTAACTCACCTATGCTGGTGTTTGTAAATGAGAAACAGATCCAGTTTGTGTTATTCTGTAGAAGAAGGAAGTTTTCAGGAACTTTGTAGCCTCTATCTCAGGAAACAGATATGTGGAAATCCTGGCTTCATTTTACATGGGACAATTGGTTTCTTTCCCTTTGCAAACAGTGGCTCTTAGGCCACCATAGGTAGAGACCAGTTTAGTGAAAGGCAATTGAAGACGCAAGGAACTTTGACAAGGAGCTGCCAACCACAAGTGCATTCTCCAGGTGTGCTTGAGAAACAAAAAGAGATCTGGCACCCAAAACAGAGAGAAGTGAAAACCCTAGTGAAAATTTGACATGAAATCAAATAAAACCAGCCCCAGATCAATGCTGAACACAGAGAGGAGGCTTCATGTAAATTTTAGTGCCTTTGTGTTGGTGCAGAACAGGAGAGGTGTTGGCCTGCCAGCTGCTGATGATCAGAAAGATGCCTTCAGTCCTGAAGAGTCTCTGTGAGAGTTGTGTGCCTTTTCAATGTGCTTCGTGCTCAGTTCATTGAGAGCTTGGTCGATGGGATACGTTATTTAGATGGCTTCTCTGTATCCCTACGACTCTTCATAAGCAGACAGAAAGAAGGCAGTTCATTGCAGGGCATGTTTGCTCTGGCTCAGTATGGTATTAGCCACTGCTACCTGAATTGTAGTAACTTGGAGGGTAAAGCCAAGGGCTGTGACTTGTGTTTTGTAAGATCCATTTAATCTCAAGAAGAAGCAACCGCTAAGATCTTATCTAAAGAAGTAAGCTACTTCCCCCATCCCAAGTGAACGATTGGTAGCTGTCAAAGACCTCGGGTGATGTTCCAAGGAGAGTCTGTTGACTAAGTGGATTCTGCCAAGACAAACTTAGGAGATTTCCATATCAGAGCTGGAGTCTACCAGTAGTAAGCATTTCTCAGAGTATCTAAGTGAGCTGTAAATCATAATAGCTTGTAACAGAAAAGGATCTGTCATGGCTTCTGTTAGCCAGTTGTGAAATAGAGTTGGTTCTCATGGGGAATACTGGGAGCTAGAATCCGCACTGTTTATTGGCACAGCAGGAGTAAGCAGGGGTGAGATTTGAAGTGGTAACTGTGTGATGGCATAATTAAAGCTGTACATCAGTAGTGGTTGACTACTAAGTGATCAGAAGAGATTTTGGAGTCAGTGTGGAGAGACGGCACCATTTTTCATCATTATCAGCTTATAGTGCTTATGAGTAAGTGACCTTTTCAAAAGAAGATGAGTAAATGTCTGGAAAACACTTTGTGGTTTCTTTGATTCCAAATATAAAAATACTTAGAACAAAAATACCCATGACTTCTGTGACCAGATGATTTTTTTTACTTCAAGGAGATTTGTGTTTTTGCCACACTTTATCACATTATCTTTTTAATATAGGTTGGGGTTTGACAGACTTTCTGTTACTATCTTTGGAGGGCAGAGCTCTCATAATTCAGAGAGTAGAAATACTTCAAAAGATATGAATAATGGTCTTGAAGAAGCAGATTGATGCTGAAGCGGCAAGCAGTCTATTTTTGAGGCTTGCAAAATGTCAGATTAACCATGGTGTGCGAAGGGATGCTGCACCTCACCGTTTACAGAGCAAGGATAAGTCCTATTTCCATTTTGGATCCTTTTTAATTAAGCATTTCTGAGCAGTTATTTTCTTTCCGCCTGTGTTTTTGTAACTGCTTGTACAAAGGGCTCCCAGCCTTATCTATGGAATGTGGTACTACAGTATCCTGCTTTTGAATTAAGGAGCACAAGATCTTCACAGTCTGATTAAATCCAATGGGAAGCTTTTCCAGTTTTCTCCAGACACTTTTCATTTGGAAACCTCGTTCATATATGGACACGTATTTCTTAAAATACAACTACTGGTGGGGAAAATGCAGAAGTTGCATAATGAGGAAGTTTGGATACTTTTTGCCAAAAGGACTCTTTTTGATCTCTGTGGGCCAAATGAATCTCTGAGCAATTTACTGCTTATAGCTATTCATAATGAATTAATGAGTAATTAAAACTGTTATTAGGAGAAAACCATGGGGTTTTAGCCTTTGGAAAACAAAGTCCTTGTGTTACTTTTTGCTAGAGTAGAACGGGTATAAATGTGAAGGGTCTGATTCCTTCCTTCGTTGCATCACTGTTAACCCGATGTAGTTGCTTTGATTCCAAAGGTACAGGTAGATGTAAAATTGGTGTGGCAGTGGATAAGATGAGCAGTAAATTTCAATGGATTTATGCTGCTTTTATGACATGTTTACTGCAGAAGAATTATAGGAGCTGGATGTGTGAACTCTAATTTTTTTATTAAAACTTTCCATTATAAGGATGTTTTGGAAACCTTTTCTGAGACAGTAAAACCGCTTTTTCTTTTCTGAAGGAGCCTTTTTAGTTGGGAGGGAGAAGGCACTTCAGGTAGTAGTGTCTTTTCTTTGCCATACATGAAATCCCACTGAGGTTTACTTGAGTGATAAGCTGTTATAATTGTTTCTTCACATATTTTTCATACCCGTTGCCTCCTCCTGCAAACATTTTGGCAAGTAAATGGCTTTGCACTCGGGCATGCTGCAAGTTATTCACCTGTACAGATCTTTGCAGGACACCAACTAATATTTATTCCCAGACTGAGTGCATTTGACAAGTTTCAGCGAGATGCAGTCTTCTACAACAGGGTTGTCAATCTCCAAGAGTTAAAAGGAGGAGAATTACCTTAGGTCCAAGTATATTAAAAGTAACCATCACCTAAACCTGTATCCTTCGAGAACATCTCCTTGGCTGTGTCGTCTTCCAGCGCGGGTATTAGCATGTGTCTCCTGAAGAAAGTGTTCTCAGCTGGGCTTCTCACAGGTTTTGTTAATCTTGTACAGATTAATCTGGTTTTCTTTTGTTAATCTTGTGGGTTTAGGTAAAGTTATGGCTGATGGTTAAATGAGAAATGCTGTGTTGTCCTTTCTGCTGGGAATTTCTATGAATGGCAAGCATCTTAAGGCTTCCTGCCTGCCCCACTCAGTCTCTTCTGGATGTGCTCACTGTCTTCATAGAATCATAGAATAGTTAGGGTTGGAAAGGACCTTAAGATCATCGAGTTCCAAACCCCCTGCCATGGGCAGGGACACCTCACACTAAACCATGTCACCCCAGGCATTGTCCAACCTGGTCTTGAACACTGCCAGGGATGGAGCATTCACAACCTCCCTGGGCAACCCATTCCAGTGCCTCAACCACCCTCACAGGAAAGAATTTCCTCCTTATATCCAATCTAAACTTCCCCTGTTTGAGTTTTAACCCCTTGTCTTATCACTACAGTCCCTAATGAAGATTCCCTCCCCAGCATCCCTATAGGCCCCCTTCAGATCCTGGGAGGCTGCTATGAGGTCTCCACGCAGCCTTCTCTTCTCCAGGCTGAACAGTCCCAACTCTCTCAGCCTGTCTTCATACGGGAGGTGCTCCAGTCCCCTGATCATCCTCGTGGCCCTTCTCTGGACTTGTTCCAACAGTTCCATGTCCTTTTTATGCTGAGGACACCAGAACTGCACACAATACTCCAGGTGAGGTCTCACAAGAGCAGAGTAGAGGGGCAGGATCACCTCCTTCGACCTGCTGGTCACGCTCCTTTTGATGCAGCCCAGGATACGGTTGGCTTTCTGGGCTGCAAGCGCACACTGAAGCCAGCTCATGTTCATTTTCTCATCAACCAGCACCCCCAAGTCCTTCTCCTCAGGGCTGCTCTGAATCTCTTCTCTGCCCAGCCTGTAGCTGTGCCTGGGATTGCTCCGAATCTGCCTGGCTTTCAGGTGTGTCTATGCTGGAAGAGCAGCAGCCGAGGCAGCTCCACATGAGCCAGTGTATGTGGCTCCGTATCCTGCCATGCAGCATGAGAACCAGTTCACAAATCTCTTCCTCTGCAAGCTCTCCACTTGCATCTTGGTCTCTTTTGGCTCTAAGTCTTTACTGCCCATCCCAAGTGCTTAAAAGCATGAGTGAAGAACCAGAAGCCAAGAAATTGTCTGATGGAAAAAATGATGTCTGTGGGAAGAAAAACCTCTTTTAAATTTCTCTTGTGATTTTTAGGCCTTTAGGGTTGACCTTTTCCAGTTTCTCTGTCAAATTAAAGCTAGGAACTCACAAGATAGGAAGGAAAGGTTTTTACTTGTTCATACAGCTCCAGGGTTGTTTGTTTTTTAAGAATACCAGTTACTGTAAAAGCTGCAATTAAATCTTAGTTGCTAATTCTGCTGTTTATCCCCAAACCTCTCAAACACTCCAAAATAGGTAACAGTGCTTTTTGGCTAAATATTTACAATAGTCTTGTTCTTAACTGCCATCTTTTCTTTGTTGCCTCTGTATAAGACCTAAGGAGCATATTTCCACTAGACTGAAGAACCACCAGAGGTAGTGTATCAATCAAGGCAAGGTGCAATGCTCACATGTGTTCTGTGATGGAAAAATGCATCCTTTCAGTTCACTTAATGAGCAGCGCCTTGTCTTTTCAGTTACCATAAATACAATCTCATTTTAATAAGCTATTCTCATGGTTTGTGGTGCTTTTTGATTAAATCAAACCTGCAGAAGAGGTTTCATATATAGGCTAGGCTGACAAATCAGGATACATCTATATATACATACATGATATGTGAGTGTACACACATGGGTTTTATAAACCATATATAAAGAAAGAAATCAAGGGTCACTCAACATGGTAATACAAATACTTGTTCAGATTATAAAGTGAATTACTGCTGGATTTTGTTTCCTTAAAAAGGCTGAAATGTAGAATGAATCTTCCAGCACAGAGTTCACCAAATCTTCACAATTAACAAGTAATATTGATTGTCTTCTTTAGTGCCAGCTTGATTACAAACACACACATAATTGCTTTGATAGTTTTAGTCACATAGTTAAGCATATGCCTCAATTTGCTAAATTAAAATCGCTACATTGTTGATTTTGGTAAGGTAATTTCCACCTCTGCTAATTGAGTATCAAGGGTGGCGGCACCTTTTCAGGTGTCTTCTGAGCTGAGTGGAAGAGGCAGGGGAAGCTCCAGATTATATTTTGCTGCCTGTATGTAGAATCAGTACCTCCGGGAAGCCTATTTCACGAGAGGTTATTTCCAGAAGCGTTTCACATGCATGTCTGTTGTCACGTACAAGGCCTGTTTCTACCTGAGTTATAGCCAAGAATGAATTAATTGACTTGAATGAACACCAGTCTTTGGATTCTCCTTTACAAATTAGCATCTGGAGTATGTGGCTTAGAAAATTATTAGCTTTCCAAGCACCTTTTACGGATGCAAATGCATGAAGTGCTAGAAGTGAGTTATTAAATAAACAACCCTCACACCTTACATAGCACAGATTTCTCTTAACAATCTTGTGTAACTTAACAAATACCCGCTTTCCCTTTTAAATAAAGGTGACAAAAAGGGAAGATCAGTGGGGCAAGAGTGTATGGAAAAAGCAGTCTGGCTGTGTTTGCCACAGGTCGTTTTGAGAGTATTCCTATGCTAACTGCGTGCTTGATGATGATTTTGCATGATTCCCACATGATCTTGTTACAAAATGCAGTATTCCAGGCAGCTGATCTGGCATATGGTTAATCAGTGTCTATTAGTTTCTTTTGGAAAGGACACAAACAACCTCATCATAAGAATTACTTGGAGAGAAGTAATTGTGTTTTGCTTGTTCATCAGTAGAATTTGCCTAAGCTCCTGCTCTTGATTTCTTGATACAAGTTGGAGGTTTCTTAGATTATGATTCACAGGTCACTTGTGGTTCACTGGATTCACTTGTTTGGTATTTCACTTCGAAACTGAGAAGCTAAATTTTGGTTCCCGAGAGGAGTTCTGGCTTTTTTTTGTGCATATAAGTGTGAAACTTGGATACACCTGATGGAAAACATGCTACTTCCCAGTATTCGCATCCTGCTGATTATTTCTTAATGTATGACTATGCTTTTATGCCACCATCTAAATAGACATTAGTAGTCATTAAATTGTAGGGGGGAAATTAACTGGGGGATTTGGAGGAGGGGAAAAAACAGCAGTCAGCTGAAAAATGGTAGGTTTATACTGAAGGTTTCTTTAGATTTAAAAGAACATTGAATTTCTCAGTTGCTTCCTTTTTATGTGGCTAAAGAATACACTGTTGTGATTTTTAGTGGTTTAGTTTTTTTTAACAGCAGTCTTCAAGTGGAATCTGATCCCTGGAATTCTGCTAGAGAATTACTTTGGTGTCTAAAGGAGTGCACATAATAACGAATAATTTTGTGTTCATTCCAGCCAATTGTACGCTCAGACGAATGTTTGCCTGCACAGTCACCCATTTGGAATCTGTCCCAAATGAAATGAGAATTAATACCAGGGGTTAGTTCCAGGATTTAGCTCTAAAGTCTATTTATAATGTTGCAATATACATAAAAAATAGCCACCTCTGCAGACTGCATTCTGCAGAGGTCGTTCTAGCTGCTAACCCATGTAGCTGCTAACCCATGTAGCTGCAACAATTGCATGCCATCAGGTAAACTTGCACATAGGAGTTAAGGGACTGGTGCATGTGTAATATGAAGAAACAGGCCAGGCAGTGTTAAGAGGCAATAGATAGGACTGCCTTGAGCACCCCTTCTTTTTCAAGCTCCTCCACGCCATGCTGCTTGAGCAGTGGCTGTGTAAATGAGGAGATGGACTATTTCCAGGAGACAGCCACTTCAGTTTAGCCCCCCTGAGATGATAACGTGCACTTTAAGAGTAATAATAGCTGCCAGCCATTGCGGGCCCCAGGGGATGGGATCATGATGTGCTGCACGACATTCAGCAAGTGTGCCTGATGCCTTGGGTCGAGCCAACTGGCCAGGCTTGAAGCGCTGGAGGGAGAGGGGGCAAAGAAAGCGCTTCCTCATTTAAAATGGATATTGCATCACTTTCATAGTTATTCTCTTCTGCACCTTGGTGCCCCCAGCTGTCCGAGGGACAAGGATTTGGACAGAGTTTTTCACCTCCTGTCCCATCCCTCCATGCTCCCTTTCTGCATAGCAGCTGCTACGGGAGCTAGGATCATAAGAGAATCCAGTGTAGTGCTGTCTGCCATTCCTTCTGATGTTATCCATCCCTTAACAAATCCATATCTACTGGCTGTACTCTTAGAGGGTTAAGTACTGTGTCCTTGTAAGTGGTGAGGCCAGGCTGAGACTCATACAGCATCCAGGGTGGATTTCTGTCACAGTTCCACAGGAGCAATCTGCAGAATCCTGTCTGCCCCCACTGTTTGTGGTCAATGATGTGGTCTCTAGAGATGGAGCTAGTCTTAGTTTTAACAAACCTGGTGACTCAATTCACACTATCCTATGTTAGACAGTGGTGTAAATTAATTTTCTGTTACTGGAAAACACTTCTAACCATGCCTTTGGATCCAGTCCTGTAGAAAATAACAGTATGGGTGGCAGAGATAGAAATGTGGTCTTATTCATAGCTTTATTTTCCGAGAGACTTTTAGTCATTTAATTTCAATTCTTAAGACAAAAAGCATCAAGTACTGTCACACTTCTGAAAGTAAGACCTTGCTTTGATATTCCTTTAAAATTAATTTCATCTACTGCCCCTTTTTATAAGGTGAAATTAATGGGGAAGCAAGGTGTAATTAATGGGGCCGATGTTTCACTCTAAAAGTTCATAGCAAATTATAATCTACTTCAGCAGTACAGGAATTTCACCCTGTTATTTCCAGGCCCTTATTAAAAATGAAAGGGCGTAATCCATTGCAAGTAACTTTTTCATCCAGATTGTCTAATGAAGATCACCTGAGATACTTCAAGAGAAGATGGAATGTTGCTGCTTTTGCCCTGCTTGGATGGGAATCATCTAAATGGCCTGTTTTTAAAAACATGCTTCATCTTGCTCTTTCTATTTAGAAGATAGTGCATGGAAAGTAGTAGGAGGTTACTGGTCTAGGTAAGACATTGGGCTGCTGTCCCTGTGGGCAGGTTTCTATGAAGATAAGCTGTTTTCTTCTTCTGGTGAATGTGTCCTTCTCAAGTGTGTCTGCTTTAGACATAGTACTTGCCTTCTTCAGTGGCCTTTCGTAAAGCTTTGTGTCATTTTTCTTCTATCTGATTATCCTATTTGTCACTTCTAATGACTATAAAAAATCTCTTTTCCTTATAGCCAGCTTGAAATGCAGTGCAAGTTAACTACTGGATAAATAATCAGTGATTACTAACTCCACTAATCACTGTGGCTTTGCATTCTATCTGTGTAGAAAATTTCAGGTTCTGTAGATACTTAGCTTGCGTGTAACTTCAGACATGGCACTGGTTATCTACTTTTTGGGTTTCCAAGCACATACCTGTTGAGGCTTGGTGCAGGTTCTCCTTGAGAGGTTTAATGCGGAGCAAGCTGGAGCCAGACAGTTAACAGAAATCATGCTTCTGGATTGGGAATTCTTTTCTTCCAAGGAGGAAAAAAAGTTTTTCAATCTTTTCCTTTTTATATCTTCCATTAACAACTTGGTCTGTGAATATTGCTTTGAAGAAGTGAATGGTGCAGTTCTAAACATGACTCGCTAAGATACTGTTGTGTTAACCTTTGCCTGTGTGTTTATGGGAAAGCAAATATAAGTCTAGTGTATCACAGTCTTGGCCCAGAGCTTGCAAAATCCTTTTATATAGTGAATCCACCTCTAACATCTATTTACCATAACCTCCATGTTTAGGAAACTATCCAAACCCAGCGTGTAATAAGGTAATAAATTCATGACTGTGGTATATATAGTGCCAGTTTGTTGTTTTATAGCATGTGGTTACATCTGTAGTGACAAGAGGATGAAAGTGGGGTGCAGGGTAATTCTGTTGTAACAGTAAGGATGCTGAGCCTTGTCTGCTGCCTGCGTAGCATTGGGAGGGTTGGTGTCATGTCAGTGCAGCATTAAGATTTCCAGTGGTGGCTTAGAAACAGGAGTAACAGGGTCTGGTATTTATCATTTATAGTAGAAGCTTGTTATTGCTTTCCCTCATCTAAATATAAGCTGTGGTTTGCAGATACTGATCATTGCACTGAGCAGCTGGGGGAAGATGCTGCTGGTGCTGCTAATATGTGGATGTTTCCGTGTCACAATTCATCAGGTAAGTCGAGGAGGTTGCCAGCTCCAGAGAGGTCCAGCAGCAATTTGTTATACTTGAAGCACGCTGCTTTGCAGATGCAGGCTTTAGTGGTTTGTTGCAGTCAGAGGGGAGTAATGGCATTTAGGCAGGGCTAAGTAAAGTTTTCTGTCTTGTACATTCTCCTGCTGTAGGTCTAATAGCTTTAACATCCTGCTCGATTACGAAATACCATCATAGTTCACTGCATGACTTGCGTGTGCTGTCTGTTCAAGTCTTTCCTCTCTATTCCATTGTCTCTTTCTGCTCTAGTAAAAGGATGCTTCTAGAGAGACCCTGAAATTGCATTTGTGAATACAGGGTTATAGAGACAGGATAAGGGGTGCAGATGCTGACTCTTCTTTACTGTGCCTGTTTCTTTAGGAGATGGGTCTGTTTTCCTTGTGCTTGATGTTTATGGCTCATTCATTGGTAAACTTCATTTGGTAAGCATTAACTCATGTGCAGATGTTAGTATTCCACCGATCCTTTAGGGCCACAGTTCAGATCTAAGTTCATTTCACAAGTGGCTGATGAACTGTGTTAAACTGTTTTTCCACTTAAGTCAGAGTACTGCCAAGTATCCACATCACTGGGAAAATCACGATTGTCAGGGAGAGACTGAAGACTTGAAGCCAGTCCCTTCAGCCAGTTATTAATCACAGTGTATTGGAGCTAGTGGAGCAATGAAAAGTTACTCTGTCTGAAGATGTGGCAATGTGCACAGTTCCACCTCGTCAAGCACAATGGTTTCAACTCAGGCAAGCACCGAGTCCTGGTTGCAGAGCTCTAACAGGAGTTTGGCAGCCGCTGTTTCTGCGATTGTCCCATTACTTCTTTTGTGCCTGGGGGTTGCACTGCTGATGCCTGTCAGCAGCATGAAATTTCCTTCATGAGAAAAAGGTGGAATAAGTAATCAAAAATACCGATGGACCGCTATGGAAAATGTCGCTGCTGACCGAAATACTAGGTAGAAACAGATACCGATTGATGGCTTGGCTTTGTGAACGAAGATTTGGGAAGGGCTTTAGCCACACTTACTACAAGCGCGATGACCAAGGGCAAGTGGGATATCCAAATCTGGTTGGAAAAAAAGGCTGCTTAGGCAATCAGGAAGTGTCGGACCACTACTGTCAACTCCTGAGCTAACTCGAGCTACCCATGCGCTGGTCCACCTACATGCAGCGTTGGATCTGCAGCTTCCCATGCACCTTGTCACCTGCCGTTTAGACCCTCGCCCTTCCACACAGACAAGTGACAGTAAGCCCTTCCAGCCTGCGCAGTGGAGTTTTTAGGTGAAGCGCAGCTTGCGCAGAACTGGCCCCAGCCTTTACACCTGAGGTTTGACTGCCACGGCCTAGTTAGCTAGATGGTGACAGCAAAGTCCTCAGGTCGTAGGTTTTGTAAGAGTGTCCTTCTCTTTGATGGAAGACCGTACAAGGCTAGAGGAGCTCCATCAGCCTGGGTCTGAAGATAGGAGTTTTCCTTCTCCTATGAGGAGGGCCTGTCTTTGCTAGCAAAGATTTGGGAAGACCTTTACCCATGCATTCTGAACAAGACTGTCATCTCCTGGGTCAGTCGCAAGCGACCGATGACGCAATAGCACAACAAGTGTCTAGGCGGGCTCTTAGAGGCATTCAGTCATAAGCCCACAGATGGTAGCCTCGCACCAGTGGCTCCTCAGCCAAGCGCACGCACCAGGGGTCTGACCCTGAGGTTCCTCTTGTACTGAGCAGGATTACTATTGCAACAACACGTCATCAGTAGGGTAAAACTAACCTGTCTCACGATGGTCTAAGCCCAGCTCACGTTCCCTATTAGTGGGTGAACAATCCAACGCTTGGTGAATTCAGAAACAGATATATATGTACATCATGTCACCACATATGAGAAGGGGATAACTGATGGTGGTGATGCAGAAACATCAACGCTAACAGACCTTTTCTGTTAGTGCAGTAATGCTGACGTGTTTTACTTTTTGTTGCATGCTGTCAGTAGCTGTAGTGTTATACACACAGCCAAGGAGTTCAGTGACAAAATCCAGGGGAGGAAGGAGAGGTTGCTGAGACGTTTCCCAGAGGCTCGTTAAAACAAGAAGGATTTTGTGCTCTTTCAGAACTTGATCCCTCCGTTGAGGTTAGGAAATGATGCTGGAAATTGATTGGTGGAGATGGGCTGTGCAGGAGAAGCTTTCTGGAGCTTTCCAGCTCACTGTCCAGTGTTTCGTTCCCTGGGGCCTCAGTTATTGCAATATCGTTTGTGGGAATGGACGTGCCTCACTTTGTATCTATCTGCGGTGCTGCTGGAAGCATCCTCTACCTACAGAGCATGTTCCTCCAACTGTATTTTCTCTCTGCCCCCTTTTTGCTTTGTTGGCTCCCATTTCTGAAGAATACATCAAACAGCTTCTCATCTTCTGAGGAATTCATGACCTGTGGACACCCTTTCTATCATCTTTCCTTCCACACCCAGAGTTCAGCACCGCTGCTGGTCAGCCTTCATTGCCAGCATCCCTGGAATGCTTGAGCCCCCTTTCAGTTAATCTCCACAGGCTCTTCCTTGCTGTCCATCCTGCTTGTCAGGCAAAGGAAATACTGTGTCAGTCCTCCTTTCTGCAATGCCTGTAGAAAATAAGCCAGACAGGTGGGTCTCTCCTGAGACCACAATTTACTGTGAATACTGTTGCATTTTCTCTTCAGTCTCTGCTCTTCTCAAGGTTTTAGTGGGCATGTGCTTGAGATGTCGCCTGGTTGGGGGCAGAAATCATGGAGTTTGTTCTCTGCTCATCTGTCTCTCTGCTTTATGGAGGGTCTTCATTCAGGGCCTAGGCTCTAAACTTCATCTTTGTGTATTAGCATTTCATCACAGAATGCTTTGTGTTGAAAGGGACTCTTGAAGGTCATCTAGTCCCACCCACAACATGATGTCATTTATAATAATGTCAGCTCTTTGTGGTTAATATTATTGTCTGATGCCTTCAAAGCTGGGCTGCAAGTTGACATCAGTGTGGTAGACTCACAGATTAGCAAATGGACGATCTCACCTGCAAATGGCCTGAAGATACTGCTCATTTAATTTGCCTTTGGTGTAAAGCGATCAGAGGTTTCATTTTACATTAATACATACAGCTTTTTGTGCCTTTACTTGAGAAAGCTGGAGTGCTTTCCACAACAGATGTAACTGATTTTGAGCCAGATTTCAAGGCAACTGAGGTTTGTCTCTGGGCAATTAAAATCCTCAATTAACATTAATTATTTTTCTAATTCCATTATGTTCTTTTTGTCTAATGAAGGGAAAAGAAAGTGTCTGATATGTATATGGGATTGAGGTATTTAGCTAATTTACACATGAGAATTTGTTGGTGTTTCTCTCGCAGACAAAAAAAAGATGAGCGTTTACCTAAAGAGATTTTATCCTGCTGTTGCTGTTGTGAGGTGTGTTAAAGTAGTGGCTCCTGCTATTCTGCAGGTGGAATTAGCATCATTGAAAAACGCAGGACCTTCTTTTACATGTTTTCCTTTGTGTTGAGAGAGGGGGAACAAACACTTCTAGCATAAACACCCAGGATTACCTTTTGTTCTCTAATCTTTAGAAAAACTAAAGAAACTTTCCAGTGGAAAGGTGGAAAAAAAGCCATTCTGGTGTGTTCAGTGTCGTCCCGATCCCTGCAGTGCAAAGACAATGCTTAAACCGTGCCACAGGCAGCTGCTATTAACAGCGTATTGGGGCTGGTAGGGGAGAGCAAAGAGGGGAGTGACAGAGGAGCAGAAAAGTGTATCTGCAGGAAAACGAAATCGGCTCTTCTGTTGTCATTAATGGAATAGCTTATTGACAGAAAAGCATGTCCTGTGGGGCTTCGTCTCAGTCTGAGTGGTGGCTGAGTATTTGGGCAGTTGTCTGCTCTCTGTGCTGCCAGAAACAAACCGCTGACCACTGAATGGAATACTTTTTCAGCCTTAGATGTGTTTTCTTGCAAAGACTGAGCTCTTAGTGACCAATTACACTAAGTTCAGTACTGAACAGTTCACAGGCTAAGAGCAAGCAATAGAGAAAGTGTGGGCAGCAGCAGGAGGCAAGGATACAGTTGAAATGTAATCATGGCCAAGGAGATGTGTGCACATGTATGTGGACATGTAAAACAGGCATTGACTTTAGCTGTTTGCATGCCAGCTTTACCATGATCAGGGCTTCATTTTTTTATTTCCTAAATGAATTTAGCAAATTCTTTTCTAAAAGTGTTTCTGAGTAGGAATTTGAAGCAATATGGTTGGTACCAGCAGTATATGAGTCTTGGGATCGCTTCAGGCAGGGCATAGCATACATCATCTTTATGTTAATATCCTTCAGAGACTCAAAGAACATTTAGGGTTGGAAGGGACCTTAAAGCTCATCCAGTTCCAGCCCCCTGCCACGGGCAGGGACACCTTCCACTAGAGCAGGTTGCTCCAAGCCCCATCCAACCTGGCCTTGAACACTGCCAGAGATGGGGTATGATAAGCAGAAAAGCCAGAAGGAACTCAGACACTACTTAAGACGTAGGATGGGGGGGGTCAAGTATCACCTGCAGAGACCAGTGATGTCTTCTGCAGGGAGAGGGACAAACCAGAAGGAAGTGAAAAGTGGAGGAGGAGAATGGGTGGGAGAGGGAATAATAGGAGAAATGAGGGGGAGAGATAAGAAGCCTGAAGGGAGAGAGGTTAAGGCACAGCTGGGCTTGTCAGAGCTGGATAGCAAACAAGAAACCTTGATGTTAAATGATGGGTCATGAAAGAGAAGGTGTGAGAAGAGATGACCAAGATAAAAACTGGAATCAGGGAGGTAGTAAACAGCAGTTGAATCAAATTGAACTTGCCACTGGTTTCAGAAGGAGAAAGGAGTCCACGCTGCTGAGTGGACTCTCCTCCCTGCTTTTCACACTTCTCCTGGATCATGCTATTCTTGTCCAGAGAGCTCAGACAAAACTGCTCATCTTCTGTGGATGCAGTGCTCACTTTGTTGAAAACCTGTTGCTCCTAGCCAGAAAATGGATGCGTACTTGGGCTGTGGGTAGTCTTGACACAAGCAGCTCAGCTCCTGTATTCTTTAGTCTGTTCCTCTCACCTCTTTATCATGCAGGTTTGAAATATAATGCTGTTGCTTTTCGTGGCCCTTGAGATGATGAGTTTCTGTGCACATGTATTCAAATAAGTGCTTTTGAGACTCTTATTGCAATACTGGCAGACCCTGTCATGGGCTGAGGAGGAGAAGGCAAATGCTGTACGAGTGAACACGGAATAGAAGTGCCAAGAAATGTGCAATCTAAATGTAAGGACAGGAGTTCACAGTTGACCAGAGACAGACTACAAAGAAATCCAGGGAAGTGTTTCTGGGGGGCAGCGATACTCTGCCTGATCACAGGCTCTCCAATTTACCTGAAGTGCACTTCATTTCTGAAGCACGTCATTTAACATAAATGTACCCCTGAGTAAATCTATTCACGTAGGATAGCTCTTTTCCTGTCTATTGCTATTGAAGTTTGGACACACACACAGGCACATGTGCCACTTGTCCTGCAGCAGGGCTGTAAATTACCATCCGTGGCCAGAGCCCCAACCTCAGCATGGCACTGGAGCTCTGCTGTCTGTGGGGCCTTCATGGCCAAACAGGATGATGGCAGCTGGGGCTGCTGGCAGGGTTGCTGTAAACCCTGAGCAATGCTGTCATATCTGGATTAAATGTGTGGAGGCATCACAGCACATCCTGTCTTATAGAATGGAACACCCATGGACTGGTTTGGGTTGGAAGGGACCTTAAAGTTCTTCCAGTTCCAACCCCCTGCCACGGGCAGGGACACCTTCCACTAGAGCAGGTTGCTCCAAGCCCCGTCCAACCTGGCCTTGAACACTGCCAGGGATGGGGCAGCCACAGCTTCTCTGGGCACCCTGTGCCAGCGCCTCAGCACCCTCATGGGGAAGAGCTTCTGCCTAAGAGCTCATCTCAGTCTCCCCTCTGTCAGTTTAAAGCCATTCCCCCTTGTCCTGTCACTGCATATCCTTGTAAAATGTTCCTCTTGAGATTTCCTGTAGGCCCTCGTTAGGTACTGGAAGACTGTTATAAGGTCTGTTGCAGATACTCTATATGCAGAAAGTGTTTTCCATGACTCAGAATAGGTTTTGCATGGTGTGTGAACCTGGCAGTGTGGGTAGGTTGGTGTATCAGTTTATTTTTTCTTCCCAATCACAAAGTGACTTACGGTCTGTAATGCTGCTTTGAGGAAGGAAAGGGGGAGAAAATGGATTTTACTGCAACACCTTAGGGTTGTGCTGTTGATGCAGCATCACTCAGCACAGGAGGTGGCTTGGGGGTGTGTTTCTGGGAGCAACTCCTTGCTCCAGAGTTTTGAGTGGGTTTTTACGTTGCCTGTGAAGAATCCCAGACTGGTTTGGGTTGGAAGGGACCTTAAAGCTCATCCAGTTCCAACCCCTGCCATGGGCAGGGACACCTTCCACTAGATCAGGTTGCTCCAAGCCCCGTCCAACCTGGCCTTGAAGAATGAAACTTTCTGAAAGCTGCATTAGATTAGGAAGAGACCTTGTGCTTTTATCCCAAATTACTAACAGGAGGGATGTTAAGGAAAACACTATAGTACATTACCTTCTGCTATGGGCGAAGCCACTAAGTCTCGAACCAGCTTCTGTGTGGCTGTAGGAAATTCATGGTGATTGTGGTTGCGACAGGTGAAAACAGTGTGCATGTGATTAAACTTCTCTGAGGTTGTCTTTTAAGGTGATGTGGCTCTTTGCCCAGCTTTGGGATCACCTTGCTTTATTTCCAGTGTAAATATGCTTTCTCAATAAAAGCAAAGGGCCACCAGACTACAGGCACTCTGTAAATCTGGGACTAAAATGGATTATGTCCATGAGACTTACTGCCTTTTGGAACACAGGCAGATGACAAAACAATGTGTACTTTTGTTGTGTTGAATTTCATGGCCGTTGTGTGCTTTGAAAGCTTTTTAATCTCAGGGGAGTGTGAGCAAATGACCTTGTTTTGTTTTATACATCTTTTCTTAGCTAAACATTTCTGAACAATAGAACATGTTCCTAAAATCCACTCCTTTGGCCGTTGGTTTTGGTTTTCTTCTTCATTTCTGTGCTTTTGTTGAATTGACAATTTTAGTAGTGGTTTTTCTTGCCTTCTCAGCTGCCACTGAGGGCACAGCAGAAAGTGCTGGTGGGGATGAAGGTTAGGGAGGGATGACAGTCTCCAGAGGTGTGTGATGTGAGGAGATGCTGGTACTGGACGGTCCAGTTGCTGAGGTGCTTTCCCTGCTAGTGCTGTGGAGAAGCTGTAAAGTTTCAGTGTGCCCTGGTCACATAAGAGAAGGAGGCAGAATGAGCTGAAATACAGACATCATAAATGTTGTGGCTAAATTGTGGTTGTCTGTCTCTTTTTTGTTAAAGCTTTATTATTGCATGTTTGGGGAGCCTTCTGTCCTTGCTGGTTAGCTCTCCCTGACTCAGGTTCAAGTTTTCCTTTGTTTCATTGCTTCTCTCTGTATATTTTTGTAGCATGGGTTTTCTCTTAAATAGGGTTGAGGTTGATGGAGAAGTAGAATATTATTGTTCACTGTATTTTGTGGTCTGCTCTTGGGCCATTCAAACTGTGTTGGCTACTCAGTCAGCTCCAGTATGATACACTGAAATTTGCTTTTTGTGGCTGGACCCTACCAGTATCCCAGGTTATCAATAAACTGATGGGAAGTGGGAATGTTGGTGGGCTGCCACCCATCTGAGCTCACTCAGTGCGAGGATTTTGCAATGAAGCTGAAGGTCCATTGCTGATGTCTTTTGTTTCCTTTCAGTTTCTTCCTAAATTTAATGAATACGATGCTTAATCTTATGCAGTCTGAAATGTTTGTTGTAGTTAGCACCATTCTTATTTATTTAAACGCATGTATTTCAGCACTGAAGTGTATGACAATGTCTAGCCCTGCTGGAGCATGTAGTATGCTGTTAACATGGGTAAGATATATACTCGGTACCAAACAGTGAAACAAATCAGTTAATAAAATGTTGGCAA
This sequence comes from Pezoporus wallicus, assembly GCF_028554395.1. Classification (NCBI taxonomy): domain Eukaryota; kingdom Metazoa; phylum Chordata; class Aves; order Psittaciformes; family Psittacidae; genus Pezoporus; species Pezoporus wallicus. Next base: position 9,733,349 of record NW_026642649.1, on the reverse strand, counting down.
AACCAGAGAGGTTTTGGTGGCAAAAACAGTGTTTTAAAATGTGGCTGATGTTGGTTCTGGAACACATGCTGAGTTAACCTCATTGAACTTTTCCCCAGGAATTGATGCGCTTACAATTGGCGGGTCATTATGCTGCTCCACCTGTGTAGTGTTAAGGTCAGTGTGTTTTTCTGATTATAAACCCCATCCATACCATTCCATTATAAATTCACTACCATTCATATAATGGAATGTGCCAAAGCTCGGAGCTCGTTGCAGCTGCCCCCGGTCCATGTTTAAGATCAAACAAAGTGGTTCAGGTAATTTGAACACCTTTTCAACAACACGTCCAGTCAAGCTTCATTTGAAGTGATCTTTTGTTGTTTATGTTTTGTTCTCCTTTCTTTTGTAACCTGCTAAGCATCCATCTGATGTCAGTGTTGGTTTTGTTTTGTGTGGCCTGCCCAAGAATTCTTATTGAATCAAGACCCGGTCATTATAAGATCATAGCAAGGAGGTCCTGGGAGCAGCAGGCAACTGTGACATTGCAGTTGCACGCATCCATGCCTAGGCAAAGCACATCAACCACTCACCTTCACAAGGCGTTTTCTGAAACCTGCAGCTTCTAACCGTGAATTAATTCAGAGTCATCACAACACACAAATCAGCCATCACAGTAGACACTAATGTGTGAGATGCAGGAATGTGTGACTGGCACTAACCACTTACCAGGGCAAACTTTGAGATCACTTGCATGCATAACACACTGCTGCTGTATGCATCTTCCTGCACAGCTTAGTCTTCTGAATTGCAATGCGTTATCAAAGAGAGCCAGAATGTGCATTCAAGCTTATCTAGTGTTATTTCTGTCACGGAAATGTTATGGTTGGGGCTTTTGTTTGTGTGTTTGCTTCTGCATTTTTCTTTGTCATTAATCATCCAAGTGACTTCAGTTCTGCAACGAGGAAGAAGTCAGTGAACAGCCATATATGTAATAGGTCATTATGTTCTTCCAGTTTCATGAGGACGTATCCTTTCTGCGTTGAGTTTTGCACTTCGTAGTAGCCACTAAGAGCCTCAGGCACTGGCACTTTTACTGGGAGGTATTTGGAGCCTCTGTGCAAGTTAAGCAGTACTGTAATTGCTGAGGAAATACCTGCAGGCTCTTGATGATGACAGCTGAGAGGTTGTGTGACCATGTCCAGCAGCACTCCTCCTTTCACCTCTCTGTAGCTGCAAACTCAGTGGGATTCTGCATTAAACATGATGTGACACCTTCCTGGATGTATGTGCTATATACAGTACATACAGTCTCATGTAATGTGATAAAGAATCACAGGAAGACTCCAATGCAAAGCAATCCTTGAATTTTCTAGGTTATGAAAACTCTTCACATCCTGACATTTCACATGACAATAATCTGAATTTTGCAGCTATTGCATCAGGTAAGTGCATCTTCAGAGGTGAAAAGTATTTCAATGGTTTTCGGTTAGTTCCAAAACTAAATGAAATATCCTCCCAAAAAGATGATACAGGTCATGGTAAGGTTGCATGTGTTTTTTTTACCAAGTGAAGAGACTCAAAGGGCCTGTTTAATAGCAGAAGGGATATGAAAAGGATAGAGATTAGGGTTTGTTTTGGTAAAGCAGAGTGCAAAATACCTTATGAGCAAACCCATATTTTACTTGGCCTCCAGAAGACTCCATTTTGCATTATTTTCAAGTTCACCTGTGATGATGAATCTTCCCAATTTTTAAACCAGTGCATTCCTCACCACTACCTGAGTGTCTTAACAAATTTGGGCCCTTGTGTACAGCACACAGGAGATCCTGGAGGCTGGATTAAGTACACCCCACCAAGAATCCTGCCAGAGATACGTTGCTGACGCGACAGCGGGAGGAAAGTAAATGAACTATGTGCTGCAGCATGTTCAACAGGCTGTGATGATTTGTTTCCTTATAGGGGAGTCTTCTGGTTAAGATAAGTCTGATTCTCAGTCTACGTGGGCAGCTGTAATCAGATGTACGAAAGTGATGCACATCAAAAGTACTTGTCACAAAGTGCTGTCTGTTAGATATATCACCTACGTCCTCCTTGCAAGGAGATTTGATAAGTTTGACAAGCAAACCAGATGCACTATTTAGTCTATAGCAATGAACAGCCTGCATCTGCAAGGGCATTTACTTGACCTTGCAGATAAACCTTTTGAGTTGCACATAGGCATTTGAGATGAGTATTAGCGATGTGAAGACTGGACTGGTACAGGGAATGCAGGACCCTTCCAAATCCTAGGGGGCTTCTGAGCACTCTTCATAGCCCTGTGTTTAAGTACCTAATTTAGTTTCTTATATTAGTTTCCCTATACGTGCCCTCTGCTCAACAGAGCAAAGTCATTATCTTGCTGGTATTTTAGGGCACCCTTTTCTCTCCCTTAACTGTCCAGCCAGTGTAGAAAAGTTAGCCTTATGCAACTGCCCAAAGCTCAATGCAGACTACAAGTATGGAATGGAAAGGTACAAATATAGCTGAAAAAAAATGTTATGGCACAATCAAAAGAAGGTTTCGGTTAGAAAGGAATTAGTGCAATAGTAGATGGTGGCTTCTGCAAGTGGTTTCTCACTTTAAAAAGGTCTTCCCTAGATGAGGCGAAAAACAGCATCTTAGCCTTTTGGTTTGGATTTAGTCCTTTGTTAGGAAAGAAAATCAATCCATCACTTATAAAAATCAACTTCTGTGTGAGCTCTGTGTTTATATTTGGTCTGTCTGTGGCCACTATAGAACCACAGAATGTTTTGTGTTGGAAGGGATCTTAAAGCTCATCCAGTTCCAACCCTCTGCCATGGGCAGGGACACTTTCCGCTAAAGCAGGTTGCTCCAAGCTCTGTCCAACCTGGCCTTGAGCACTGCCAGGGATGGGGCAGCCACAGCTTCTCTGGGCACCCTGTGCCAGCACCTCAGCACCCTCACGGGGAAGAGCTTCTGCCTAAGAGCTCATCTTAATCTGCCCTCTGTCAGGTTAAAGCCATTCCCCTTGCCCTGTCCCTACAGGCCTTTTTCCATAGCCTCTCTCCAGGTTTCTTGTAGCCCTTTAGGCACTGGGAGCTGCTCTAAGGTCTCCCCTGAGCCTCCTCTTCTCCAGGCTGAACATTAAAACATCCAGCAATGTTTTAGTACAAAAATACCTGGTTTTAGTTGATCATGTGTGGAGTTCATCCTTTTAATCACACAAGTTCTTTATGGAGAAAAGATCAAACATTGTTAGTGTAGAGTTGTTACCTGTGGGTTGTTTAGGACTCAACATACAGAAATCTTTCAGACATGCTTTTTCAGTGTAGTGCTTGAGCAAAAATAAATAACAGATAATCAGTTACAAGGATTGTTTTCGTAGAACAGGGCACACAGGTGGAAACTCTGCTGAAAGCTTTTTCCCAGCCCAAAATAAAGCGATTTGCAACCCCCTTTGTCTTACACTTTACTTTATGTACCCTCATTGCCTTTTTTTTTTGCTAATGAAAACCAAACAGACATCAAGAGTGCGTTTTGAACTTTGCAGCTCTTCTCAGATCTTTGTCTCATAGGCAAAGAGCCAGCAGATCCACCAGTCCATTTGGGTGCAAATGAGTTGTCAGTCCCCGGAGTAAAGGTTGGACTTGATCTTAAAGGTCTTTTCCAACCTAGCTGATCCTATGATTCTATGGAAAGGAGGGAGGTTAGCCAACCTGCGATCAGGAAAGAGCTCCCACAGCTTGTCCTGTAGACTCTAAGCTAGGTGCTGGCTGTGCCAGTGAAGGCAGCAGATGGAAGGCAGTGGTAGGAGGAGGGGTGGAGCTGCGAACCAGAGCCCTTGCTCTCCTAATGTCTTCTTAATTAGAATAATACAAGTATTGGCTGGGATGATAGTTGTATCTTACTAGAGAAATTAAGAAATAGATTAATTTCTGGCACAGCTCCCTCTGCCTGTTTACTTCGGTCCCTGTTTCCAGCACCAGTTTTAATTGAAGGAACAATTTGCTGTATTTGCTTATGAACAGATAACAGCGTAAGGAAAAAACTCTACATTTGGGAAAGCACAAAGGGGTGTAAGGGCACCAGCAGAAACAGATATGTATCGAAAGCCAGCACAACTGAACAGTGCTATCATTCCACTTATTACGACAAGAGCTCTTGTAAGGAGATTAAGTTTGCTATTCTTCCCATTCTGTCATGGAAGTGAAAGGCTGTGAGTATTTAGGAATTTAATCTAACCTTGAGTGTTTAGGAGTTTAAATGAACCCCAAATGACCCAATGGGACAGAATGTGCTTCAAAGTTTGTTGAAGTCAAGAGGAGTTTGTCCATCTCATCCAGGACACGTGAGATCAGGCCTCTGCTGAATTCACTTCAGAAGAACTGAGAAGTTTTACATAGATCTATACCAGTGTGTGCAAGCTGGTGTCTGTACTGGAGAACCATAGGAAACCATATCTGCAATGTGTGACTTTTGATGCCACTTTAAAACCTCTTCTTGCTCTTACTGGCTGTTGCCAGCTAGAAGCTCATGGGCCTTGTAAAATATCTAATGTAAAAGGCTTTATCATTTCTTTTGGTAAAATACAAATACACTTTTAACTTCCAGGATTTCCACACTGAGCACCTCCATTGCTTAAAGAGTATTTTGCAGCTTTGCCCCTTGAATGACATGTGGAAATACTTTGGTTTTGACATGCACAAATATTTGGATTTTAGTGGGAAATGCGAGTCCTTTCTCAAAATATGGTCCATTGCTTTAAACCCAACTGAAAAGATGCATTATCTTATGAAGTTCTGTATGATAAAAGACTAATTAAAGTCAACAAATGTTTAAATCTATTAATATTTAACAATTTACAGAGCTAGCCTTAGAATAAAAAGCAGTCTTCTACAAAACAGGGGGAAAGCCGTGTCAAATACATTATCTCTGATTCCTGTGTGAATATATACCTTAATTGCATTGGGACATTAAAAAACATAAATGAGGGTGGTTTCTATACTTTGCAATTTAAATTAGTCCATTCTTCATGACACTGAGTTTCCACCTGTATGGATTTCTTTGCTTCTCGAAGAAAAATTATACCCTCGATGCCTCCTTTAGCATGTGAGATAAAATTCACATTAAGTCTACTAGTAAGCTGGAAATCTGTTGCAGAATCCACGTGGAAAATACAAATCTATGTTGTTTCATTTGTAACTCAGATTTTCCACAGAGTGAGAACATGCTGGACACTATACAGACAAAACCCTGATTAGAAAGAGTGAAGCTAGAAAGGGAATAGTGTTGTGTGATGTATTAGATCAAGTCCAGGTCCTGTTCACACGGAAGTCGCTTTGCTTAGATTTCTGTTATGTTTTTGTACTGGCTTTAGCAGTGCCCAAACACCCATCTCTGCAGAGCTGTACACCTGAGGAAATTGCCTTCTGTGAGTGATCGATTAAATCGGTGAGGCTGTTAATCATGTTGTTAATAGCCCATCTTCCTGCGCTGATCAGACTTCTCTGCTTGTGCTGTCTCTCCATCTTTTGCTCCCTTACCTAATTACTGTTGAAGCCATTGGCTAATTCCAAGTGAAAGAGAGAGGAGCAGTTGTCTTTGGGATAATTATGTTTCTAGAAGTCTCAGGAGTTGGGGAGAGGAGGGAGACCCAAGCTGGGGCTGAGGGAAAGGCAGGTAGAGCCTGTCCATAACCACTCCAGCAGCTGGGAATGTCGCCGGGATTGTCTGTATCTTTGACAGGAAAAAGCTGGAACTTCAGTAGAGGTTTGTTGGTGAGGAAGGACAGAGCTCTGCAGGAAAACAGCTTCATTAATTCCACTGCTAACAGGGCTGTTTGTTTTTGTTTCCATGAATGCTTTCTGAATCAGACCTGAATGTGCTTAATACAAACATTTGGCTTCTGGTTAAAGGTTAGAAAAATACAGCAATCGAGTTAATTTATCACCAATATCGAGAGAAGTAGTACCACAAACAGCATTAGTGTGTGGCCATGGAGCTAATGCATTACCAGTGACAAATCCATCAAATTACTGTCTTTCCTGTTTGCAGGTCTAATGCTGTGGGGGGTCAACCCTGGGTGGATGCCAGGTGCCCACCAAAGCCTAACCTTCCCTTCTTCCTAGGCTTGCCTTTGCTCCCAGATTCTCTACCTCCTCACCCGCAGTGGCGCAAGGGGATGGGGAGTGTGGTCAGTTCATCACACGCTGTCTCTGCTGCTCCTTCCTCCTCAGGGGAAGGACTCCTCACACTGTTCCTCTGCTTCAGTGCGGGGTCCTCCACGGGCAGCAGGGGCACAGCCTGCCGCACCATGATCTGCGCCATTGGCTGCAGGGGAATCTCTGCTCCAGCACCTGGAGCACCTCCTCCTCCTCCTGCACTCACCCTGGTGTTTGCAGAGCTGTTCCTCTCACACATTCTCACTCCTCTCTCTGGCTGCAGTTGCTCCAGCACAGTAACTCTTCCCCCTTCTTAAATACGTTCTCCCAGAGGTGCTGCCACCATTGCTGATGGGCTTGGCCTTGGCCAGCAGTCCGTCTGTCTTGGATCTACTTGGCATTGGCTCTATCAGACACAGGGGAAGCTTCTAGCAGCTTCTCACAGAAGCCACCCCTGTAGCCCCCCTGCTACCAAAACCTTGGCATGCAAATCCAGTATATACACACAAATAAATTCTTGCAGTGCTTGAGAGCCCTTAATGGAAATTCTTGCTCAAAAGTCAAGTTTTAACCTCATTGACATTCCAGCTTTACAGCCTAAGGTTGAGTAGCATTTTATCCAGCAATACCATCAGTTTAAAAGTAGCATCTGTGGATCAAAGCACCGCGTCATTGATTTGTGCATGGAATTGAACAGGAGGCAGTTCTCATTGTCCTTAGGAGACTAGAACTGAGTCCCACACCAAGATACCGAAGCAGGGTCTGGCTGTTTGCGTGGCCACATCCTTGCTGCCTGGTGATGTGAGTGTCTCAGTCTTTCTTTCAGAACTCAGGTTTAAGGCCTGCAGACCCATGTTCCAACTTGCTTACTTGTGCATTCTATAAATACTAGCTAGTTAAACTGCAGACTTTCATCACAACGCCCTAGAACCTAATTCTGAATGGATTTAGGACGCTTCTGTGACAGAGGTGTTGTTATCAAAAAAATAGGTTAAAAAAGTTCTCCTTGGGGCCTTACTTCAAGTGTAGTGTTAAAAACTGTAATTACTTCTCTTCTGTGAGGAGTCAGTGGCAGCAAAAAAGCACTGGGTTAAGGCTAAGTGTCCTCATTAAAGTTAAATGTGACTATGGTTTGAACCTTCAGAACCATTCTTGTACTTTTGTCTGTGGATGAGTGGAATAGAACATCTCCAGTCACCTCTGCAGATGTTCTTCCTCTTCGAAAACTCTCACGAGACCTTTCGAACTGAAGTAAAAAAGTAAATTAGAACCTCATGGAGTAATGTGAACATTATACGTGAAGACTGTGCATATGGCTGCGTGACAGAGCAGAGTAGTACCTAATTACTGTATTATGGGTCTACTAGCAGCACAGTAGGTATGGGTGAAGTTCAAATACTGTCAGAATGGGACTTGCCCAGCTGTGCATGCAGGTCCTGTTTATCTTGGTGGTAGTCAGTGGGGCTTGTCTCTAGTTGGAGGAGCCTGCACCAGTTTGCTCTTCATCTCCTTGATCTAGTTCCCCTCTGGTGGTTCTGTGCAGTTTCTGCTTTGAAAGTCTGCTCTGTGCCTGTACTTGTTTCCCAGGGGGAATTACCAGGCTACCTTTCATCTAACCTTAGCTAGCAGGTCCCCCGAAAACCCTCAGCATATAGCTCAGAACCAGCTTGCAGTGATCCAGAAGAAAGCAGAGTCTCTGAATGCAGCTTCTCTGATGTAAGATTGTTTTTGTGCCCTAGATAAAGCCAGTTCTTTGTAAAACCTGAATCTTGTTCTTCAGCTAGAGACTGTAATACCAGAACTACTCACTTCCTCTTGGGATAGCTTCCCCAGTTTCTTTGCTTTCTCATGAATACAATTATAATAGCAATTTAATATGATTTATACAATCAAAACATAAACAACTTTTAATAAAGATGAAGCAGTAAGGAGCAAACTGGTTTGGAGATAGCTATCTGAGGCTAGTTTTACCTGCCCAGGGAGTGAGAAATCTCACTCTTTAAACTATGCTTTGTGGGTTTAATTATTAAGGATTATTAAGAATAAATTATTGGAGCTGAGGCAGTACTAAACATAAACCAGTTTTCTTTTGCTGTTTTTCAGTGCAAAATAAGAACTCTTAATCCTCAAAACTTTGTTAGAATAGATTTTTCTTGAAAACAAACCTAAACGCACAGAATGAACTTTAGATAGATGTATTTTTAAGGAAATTATTACAAAAGATAGAGGGGGTTTGTCATCATATCCCCAAGAGTGCACAGACATAAGAAATCGTTGTTGAGAACAAGCTTAAATGTGGAAGTCAAACTCTTAATATTGCAAGCAGTTTTCATTCTGCCCTCCAGTGACAGGAGACAAAAACCGTGCAGTAATGATGAATACACTTCAGTGGCTGGGGTTCCAGTTTAAATTCATGAGGGGCTTCTTTTCTTTGGGAAAAAAAATGAAGTGTGTTGGATTCTATTATTATAATTGCATAGGAAAAAACAGTCAGATACCATGGTCTAAAAGGAATCATGTTTTAAATGAATCCTTACCTGTCAAATGACATGTTTGTTCCTAGGGTTTGAGATCTTATTCTATGAGTAGTTCTGTGATCTGTGTTCTAAACCCCAGCTTGCTGTTCTACATGTTTGTCTAATGGGTTTTCCAACAGAAGAGATTGTAGCATGGACGAAAGCATTTGAAGTCCTTCAGTTAAAATACAACCTCTTGGTTTTCCAGGTCTGGATTAGCCCTTGTTGACTGCAGCTGTTGATGATACAGTTTTTCCCTTGCTTTACAAAGTCACTGGAGTCAGAGGGAGTTTTGCCTTTATTTTTATCAGAAGCAGGATCAAGCATACTCAAGTAGTTGCATTTCTGCATTTGTCTGCAGGTAATATCATAATAACAGGAATTCTGGAGCCACTTAATTGTAAAATGTGAGGGAATATTCTAGGCCTAATTGGAAGGTAGAAGATGGAGCTGAGGGCATGTTCCAGAGGTGGTGTCTGGTTCAGAGACTGGTTTATTGCAATAGTTTGTTATTGTTTGTAGATCAAAGGAGTGATTGATGTAGGCATGAATACTCAATAGGCTGCTAATACCTACCTGCCTCACTGCCTGAGGAGGTTAAGATACTGACACTTCAAACCACTTTTCTCTTAAAGAAACACAGATGGGGATAAACAGCATGAGAGAGTGCAGGGGCAATGAATGAAATATCAGTTTAAAATGTTCCCTTTGCTGCGGAGTGGGGTCAGCTGAAAGGAACCATGAGTGAAAGGTACTTCATCCATCCCTCCTTGATTTTGTGTGTTTTATTGTCTCCACGTGTTAATCCAGTGCCTATCCTAGGGGTGGTCCAGCAAGTGATGCCTTGTGCCCTGTCCCTTCCTACCTATGGGTGAGGGGAGGGTGGCAATACTGATGAGTGAAGAAGAGGAACTATGCCCTAAAGATAAAAAGGGATGGAGAGGAGAGGAAGAGGCATGGTCACCTGGGAATATGGTACTGGTCACCTGGGAATATGGTACTGGCCTTGATGTGAGGGACATAGCACAGGAGAAATGGGGCCCTTGCTGATGGCCTGGCATAAAGGGAGGGAAATCATACACAGCTCCTGCAGGGAATAGCAGTCATGGAGACAGAAATTTTACAAGTCATAGCAGCAATGAACCTCTTGTGGTGTGTGTATATGGATCCCTTTGACTGCACACAGGAGAGTCCAGGCAGAGAGGGAAGCGTAGGTGGTGAGAGCACTGCACGGGTAGAGCTGAGCTCTGCAGGGTAAATCCTTTGATACATACACACACGAACCTTTTGCTTGCAAAGATTCATACATGTGTCTGAAGGGAGTCTGATACTAAAGTCTTTGCTTTGTGTTTGGTTGCTTTATGTTGCCTTTTGGGGGTGGGTGGTTTATATGTGATAACTGTGCCTGAGACCTGTGTAATACATTAGACACCTTTTCTTCTATCTGGTAGCACTGCAGACATCACAAGAGCTTTGTGTTTTAGCAGTGGTAGAAGGTATAATACATTCTTACTGGTAGGATTTTTGTAACTCATATGTCATAAGAAATTAAGAGGTTTTCCTTGTAAAATGATTTCAGAGGAGTCTTTGGACTCTGGGGAAGGGATATGGGAAATGTGGGACTTCTTCTGAGCAGTGAAATGACTGTACCTGGCAGTTCTGGGAAACACTGTACATTACTGGATATCTTTCTGCAACTCATATTCACTCTACATCGTTTCATTAGAGGTCTGTTAAATTTTGGAAGCTGTCTTCACAGCTTTTCCTGTAAACCCTTGCTACATTTACTGGTACACTTTTGAAAAGGTCTGTACATAAAATGTATACATTATGCTGAGTATTTTCTTTGATTTTTCTCTGCTTTGATTTTCTCTGGATGTGCTGTCGAGTTTGCAGTGTTAGAGCTGCCTAGAAAATCAGACTGCTCTTAAATAATCAGGTAGTAGTTTAGTATGGGTTTTTAGATACGCCTTATTTCTATCTCACATGCCTGAATGTACTTGCAGTGCACATTTTCTGTTACCCTAAGGAGTGCTTTGCCCACTTATCTTTATATACAAATATAAATTCTTATAGCTTGAGAGGTTCATACACAGGTCTGGCTCCTTCCTATCTAGCTGACGTGGTTTAACCCTAGCCAGTAACTAACAGTAACCTGAAGTAGCTAACCTAGGATCCCAACAGCCCTTGACTCCTTAAAAAGGTAATAAAGAGAGGTGAAGCTAAATCCTCTCTGGGAAAACCTTACCTCAGTCAGTCTTTTTCAGGAGAAGCCTGTTTCTTCCCTTTAAGTATACAGGGAGTCTTGGGAACCTGCATTCCTAAAGTAGGTGACTGAAGTACTCAAAGCTTGAGCTGGAGGAATCTGGGCCCCTGTTAGTGCTGTTAAAGATGGTTAATCTTCTGCATGGTTAAAGTGCTTGAACTGGTTATACAAATCCACCAGGTAAGAGATGTCTGTTACCATATGCTGTGCAGAAACTACAACAGGGCACCCAACACAGACAGGGCTTCTCAGTATCACTTGATCACTTTGCAGAAGAGCATCAGTGTTTCCAGCCTCCAGAGAAGAGAGTCCCTATTCTTACACCCTGCCTCCTAAAATCCCTTTGGAGTAAACCAGCATTCCTGGGAGACCAGCAGAGTCCAGCTGTGCAGTGGACCTGATGAATGCAGTGATGATCCTTAAATAGATAAATGTGGGGGCACACAGGCTTTTGGAGACAGCTCTCTACGGAGTGTGATGCTTCTCTGCTTTAAATAGCAGGGTAAACCAGTACCAGTGCCTGGTACAGAATGGCTGCTTTTCTTCTTGCAGTGATTATTGCTCATAAACATTATCCTTGGGTTTGAAAAGATGAGGAATGGAGAGTTTCAATCTGCAGCACCACAATCACCAGGACTCTGTATCTGTGAGGCTGGCGTGGTCCACACTGGCCTTTAGAGACATGAGGGTGCTTGTAACAGAGGTGTGTTGTCCTACCAATGAGTGCTTTATCTTGCACTTGTTGAGAGGTGGTCACTGTCCTGCCTCTGTCTGGTACCACAGCAGCGCTTCTCTGCCTGCTTCTGGTGTTTAAAACCAACCAAGTCAAAAATACATAGTCCTTGTTATGTGCATTGTAGAGCACCAGCAAAGGCAAGTGTTGTGGGCTTTAGAGTATTAGATAGTAGCACATGAGCAGATCCTAAGGTTATTTCTTCATTTTCATAGTGTGGAAAGACCAGAGTAAAGCTGTGCGGTGTTGTCATGGTTTAAGATGTTACCATGTTGACTCTTCTATTATTTCCTTGGTCTCTTTTTGAGACGTTTCTATTACATGTTTACCACATTCTTGAGTACCTGAATGTGTCCTGTAAAAACACTGGCAATGTTTTCAGACCTTTTTTTCTGTAGCGGGTAAGTCAGATGGCCGCTTCTCATCCCTTGTTGTCCAAACTGCTGAGACCAGGCTGTTCTCAGCTACTGATTTCAGGAGAAATTAAGAAAATAATTCTGTCCTTTGCTGCATTCTGTTGCAGAAACCTCCCAGTGCTTTGTGTGGTGAACTTGGGTGGGTTATCACTGTGCAAATGCGTTGAATGTAAGGTTGTTAATCGTTCCTTGTTAGACAGAAGTAGACTACCATGTAGAAGCTTGGAGTGATCCCAGCTAAAGCTGGTAAAATGTCACCTTTATCAGAAACTTGTTTCGTTTATATCCTTATAGGAGTACAAATCTTAATTCTTGGAATCATGTAACTGGAAATATGATGTATCTTTTAGCGTGCTCTCTTGGGTTCATTAGACAGCATTCTTTTTTACTTCTTCCAGAAAGAAAAGGAAAAAAAATAAATCTCTTTTTTTCCCTTTCTTTTTCTGAATTCCAAGAATTTCCCTCCAGTCATTGCTTCATATTCCAGCTTCCATCTGCTTGCGCCCAGGAGATTGTTTAAGTGCTCTCAGAAAATGTGGACTGCTCTTAAACGTATTTTTCCTTTATAGATGCTAAGAGTGCCCCTGGTTACTGGGCTGCCAGCTTTTGCTGCCTTATGACTAATAGACCTACATCAGGAATCAATCTCAGGCACCAGTGCTGAACCTTGCTGGGTTGAACTTGAGGCCAGCTCTTTCATTTTGATTCTCATTTGTGCAATGATTTGCACATCATTGAAGCAAAGTTAAATGTAAGAGGATACATTAACATAGCAGTGCAGCTAGGCTGGAAGCACACAAAGGTCAGAAAATGGAAAAATGAGCTACCTAATAACGTCCATTTGCTCCACTGCTGATGTATAATGGCTTTGCTTTTCGATTGCTGTTTATTATAGCCATATATATATATATTCTGCCTTAGATGTGCAATATTGAGACAAATGCACTTGAAGCTCTCTAGTGTTATAATGGCATGCATGCCTCTGAAATGTTTGCAGCCTTCATTTCAGTCTTCCCAAGAGCAGCAGTTTCACCTATGTGCTCTATAATGTCTTGCAGGGAAAAGGGGGTCAGTAGATGATGGAAGCCTGCGTGTCCCTCTTGCTGTTAAATGATTCCTTTGGAGCACTGAGAAAACCATTGATGTGCCTCTCAAACAAATAGAGAGCTCCAAACCCTTTGACTTCATAGCATTCTCCAATCTGAAGCTTGATGATTTTCATGTTGTGTTCAGCAAGTCAGATGTTGCATCATTTGCACTATGTATTGCCTCAGTATTTTGCTCTGGGTGTTCACACCTGGGTTGGGACTAAGTTTCTGTCATCCAGCCAATTAAACCTTTCATATACAGACTGTTAGTACCTTCTGTTTCTGTTAGTACAGTATCCTTCTTGATACACACGATCCTACCTTCCTGACACTGCTCAGAAGACTTCTGCTGTCAACTTACCACTTTCACCAGGTTACCCTATGTTTTTTGTATCTGCCTTGGCTTCTCCCTGTCTTTTACAAAAAAAACCTTCATCTCTGGAGCAAACAAGACTGACTCCACATCTGATTTGCCTGTGATGTCAGGATTGACTACTGGCCTGTTAAATTTTCAGGTGGATAAACGTGCTGTATCCCAACCTTCCCGCCACACAAAACCATCTCATTGTCTTTCTCGGTACTTGCTCTTGAAACTCTGGTTGCAATGATGCTTGCAGACATGTGAATGACTACGTGTGTCTCAGTTTGAGCCCACTGTCATGCTGGCTAGTATTTTCACCTTGTTACCTTTAATTTCTTCATCTGCCAATGCTCCAGCGATGGGTTGTATTTCGATCATATAGTATCTTTGGTATGGACAGTAAAAGTCTGTTTGTTATCACCATCCTGACTGGCACAAATACATCTTCTCTGACAAAGCAGCAATAGAAAGTAACAGTGTCAGTCCAAATATCTGAAAGACAGCTCTTAATTGTCTGAACAGGTAAGTGAGTTGCATCCTTGCAGATGCTTAGCTGAGATCTGTCCTCTGTATTGCTAAAGCATCACTTACCTTTCTGGAATGAATTAAAATGATAAATTAAAGTCCCTGACATGAAGCCCTTCAGCTTTCCATGGGAAGTTGGTCTACAGCAGCTTTGAACCCCATAGTGAAATTCAGCTGGCAGTAATGGTCTGCAGCTCTCCAGCCAGAGGGATTCTTCTTGTCTCAGAGAGGGATACGCTAGGGTTCTCAGGTGGTGAAGGAAGGGGCTCGCTGCTGTCCCAGTGCCAAACAGCAGGTGGGCAAGGAGAGAGGTGACAATGTGAAAGGGAAAGAACGTGGAAAGAAAATCTGTGTTATTTGTTGGTATTAGTGATTAAAGGTTTTCTACGTGTACATTTTTGAGATTAGTTTTCTTTACAGTCAGATCTCACCTGTCATTTCCTTTGCATTTATATGAGGATTAAAAAACCTTGAATTAAGTTTTGACCTTTGTTTTCCTTAGAGGGACTGAGTGACACCAATAAGGTAAGTTCTGGCCTCCAAATCCTCTAAAAATCTTATTTTGAGCAGGACTTTTATGTGGGTGGATGATCTTTAGAGAGCTTTCCTGAACTTTGTGACAATCAGAAGGAGGGCCAGTGAGAGGGGAAAACATCCCTTTAGCCGGTTTTGCTCAGCACACTAATAGCTTATAGCTAAATACTTACTGTCCTAGCTGTCTGTACAGAAAAGGGCATTAAAAAAACAAAATTGCTAAATTCATTGGAGTAAATGCTTATTTCTGCTAGAGTAGCTGATAGCAGTAGAAAACCTAGGTGATATTTGCATTTCCTGATGTAATGTTAATCTAGAAGTTGTCTCTTATACAGGTAGCTGAAAATTGCTTGTGTATTGTGTTACATATTATGTATGTCCAAATGAGGAATGTAAGGGGAAAGACCTTTATATTTGCTACTTGGTGTGTTAAAAGCTAAAGTGACTGGACATCAGTGATATGTCTGAAATACTGTACATTCTTGTCATCTCATTCCTCCTGTCCTAGGTAAGTTCAGACATAGGAAATAGCCAAGTGCATCACTCACCAGTGCAGTATGGGCACCCTCAATTTAGGACAAGCTTGAGCTCACATGTTGAGCATACCCTATGCATGATGCGCTTAAGTGTGACAAGATGCAGAAATCTGGTAATCCAAGACAACGAGGTTAAACAGTGTAAAGAGAAAACCACCTTTCCTCTTACATGCATAGACACCCTGAGCAGCAAAGGCTATTCTCGCTGCTAACCATCATACAAGTGATGAGGGGAGTGGGTGGAAAATGAAGTTTGGGGATCATTTGGTACAGAAAGTCCATGGGTGGAAATTCCCCTAAACAGACTGGCTGTAGAAGCAGCTCTGAAATTATTGTTTTGAGGCAGGAATAGAGAGGGATTTGTTTCTGCTGACAGCCAACCTTGATCTTATAACAGTCTTCCAATACCTAAAGGGGGCTTACAGGAAACCTGGAGAGGGACTTTTTGCAAGGGTCTGTAGTGACAGGACAAGAGGGAATGGCTTTAACCTGACAGAGGGGAGATTGAGATGAGACATTAGGAAGAATTTCTTCTCTGTGAGGGTGCTGAGGCACTGGCACAGGGTGCTCAGAGAAGCTGTGGCTGCCCCATCCCTGGCAGTGTTCAAGGCCAGGTTGAACAGGGCTTGGAGCAACCTGCTCTAGTGGAAGATGTCTTACTATGGCTGGGATTCTTATCACCAGGGCTTGCGGGCTGTGTAAATGCTTCAGAGTGTTGCATGGAAAACATGCAAAGCTGGTAATAAAATGTGGAGTGACTGTTTTTTTTTTAACCTCTTTTCTATTTATTCACACAGCCATGCTTGTATTTTGATGGCATTATTTAATCCAGTTAATTATGTGTGTCCGTGGTCCTGTTTGGGGGGGATTTTTTTCAGTTTAGGGATTTTCTTTGTTGCAGGTTGATGTATTTGTGTAGAATCAGTGCTGGAAACAGGAGCTACTCAGATTTCTGGAGAATGTCACTTTCTGGGTTGCTTTCAGATTATGCCATTTGTTCCACTGGCATCAACATACAGGAAAATGGGAGTTTATGGAATTAGAACATAGTGATGAATTTACCATTTTCATTAAAACTGCTTAAGGTCATGCTAAATCTGAAAATAATCAAATGTTTATGTCTGATTTCATTTGAAAGTGTGCAGTTAATTGATACTCTACATCCATTAACATTCAAAAAATGAAAGTGTCTGCAGAACCACTACTCCCGGGAGTAATTTGTCACGAGAAATAAAATGTCTGCTTTTGTACTGAAGTAGCTTTTGGGTAGCATGCTATGAGCGAAGGAACCCATGTTAATGGTACAGACTAATATAGAAGAGGGTGCTTGAAGTTCTTCACATTACTATCTCCCCATTATTCAACCCATAGTAGTTGTCTTGGGTGCTGTTGTGACAGCAGATGCCTTCTTTGTTAAGAAACTCCTGTTGATTTCAAATGACTGACTTGAGTATGAGAGTTGTGTGTGTCCACAAGTGCTTCCCAGATGAGAAAATGTTCACAGCATGTGAGCCCCTGCTTTTTGATGAGAGATGCATTTCCTGCTCACAGGGAGTATTGGTCTTTATACTATGAAATGAACTCTCTTCAAACAGTGAATAAACACAACTGAGAAAACAGGCAGCAGAGATATGATTAGATGCATGGCAAATGCAACACTATGTACTTTGCTTCCTTCTCTTATTCCTGTATCTCTAAGGTAGCCTTTTGCATTCCTAGTTTCAATCTTGCCAACACGTAATGTAAGGTGTAACATTTGTGTTGGAGCTGGTTTTGCTTATAAACCCTGTTTAATGCAGTAAGTGAGGATTTGGGTCAACGGACTGTAAGCATTGTAAGGCAGCGTTTGTAGAGTGACAGCATATTCTTGGGGTACAAACATGCCACTTGAAGTGTTTGTTCTCTGTACAACATTTGTGCAAGAGCCCTAAGGCACAATGATAGGTTTCTTAATGATTGCACAAATATTGGTATTAATGAACAAATTGTTTTTTCAGGACTTCCTGGTCTTCTGTGCTACCACAGTCTTAACAAAGCAAGGGTTAAATAACTGCTTGGCTGGACAAAGAAGCTGTGATTTTTCTTCCGCTTAATTTGTTTGAGTTCAAAGGGATGATTTGACTTCTGATCATGTGAAAAGCATTTCATAGCATACTGGAAAGCTGTCTGGTTTTGTATCTGATGGACTTGACAGCACGGTTGGCAACAGTGGGATAATGGAAGGCTGATGAATAATGAAAAGCCAAGTGATTGAAATAGCAGAGCTGCAGGGAGAGAGGAGGGAAAGCTGGGAAGGAAACTGGCAAAACCAAACAGGCCAGAAGGAAGGGATAACCAGTATTTTGATCACTATCAGAGCATGTCTCCACATCAGAATTTAACCCAGTCATAACTTAAGCATTCCCTGTCTGCCAACTCACAAGAGCTCTTAACTCACGCCCTGTGACGCATTTTGTACAGGTCACTCAGCTCGCCTTGAGGAAGGAGGGTAGGTTGGAATTTAAATACTTTTCCAACGGCTGGGATGATGACTCCTCTGCAGTAACCTTCTCAATTCCAATTAATTGTTCAGTGCATTCCCAAAGTCCTGCTGGAGTGAGTGTGCATTGTATCCCACAGTCACCTGCAAAACCAGAGCAGAGCAACAGTGCCGGAAGCTATCAGCTGTACTGAGACACTGCAACACTTAGTTTGTATTTACACTTCAGTGAAGACACCCCTGTTTTGGCAACAGGGATACCTCCGTTTTCCTGACACTCACTCTTCAGATCTCTAGCAGGGAGATCTCTCTTTGCTAACCAGTGTCTACAAATGGGATACGACTGTGCTTAGGAAGATTTCCTCTGCAAATGTAACACGAATTACTGGGGAGAAGACTTAACGCCGGGTGTCAAAAGTGGGAAGACTGTTTCCTGTTATTAACAGAGAATGGCTCTCTAGCAGTTTGATGGTCGCGGTGTTTGTGCCTGGATGCATGCGTTAACATAGAGGAAGCCAGCTACTATTAATTTCCTCACCCACTGCCAATTGTAGCTTAGTGTGGTGGTGCAAGGCTTACGCTTACACTTGTCATGCTAAGAATTAGGGAGTTGGAGTTGAGTTAGCGCTGTGTTTCCTGCTATACCTTTTCATGCCTCTTGTTTTTGCAATGCCAAATGGAAAAATATCTGCTCCTTTCTCATTCTGATGTACCGCTTCTCCTGAGCTCTGATATCACTGAGAAATGAATACTACTGTAAATGCCCTGCTTTCTTCTTCTCTTTGCAGAATCTGTACCAAAACAGGTTCCTGGGCCTGGCAGCCATGGCGTCTCCGTCTAGGAACTCACAAAGTCGGCGCCGGTGCAAAGAGCCTCTCAGATACAGCTATAATCCTGACCAGTTCCATAACATGGACATCAGGAATAACTCCCATGAGACAGTCACCATTCCTAGGTCTACCAGCGACACAGACCTTGTCACTTCAGACAGCCGGTCTACGCTGATGGTCAGCAGCTCCTACTACTCCATCGGGCATTCGCAGGATCTAGTGATATACTGGGATATAAAGGAGGAAGTGGATGCAGGGGACTGGATTGGCATGTATCTCATAGGTGAGTCCCTCTTACTCCTTCCTCTTTGAGTTTCTTGCTTCTTTTTTTTAGTTATAGGTGTTAGGGAAGTAGGAGCTAATGGTAATAATGTGCTGATACAGCTCCATGAGTGTAGTCTTCCAGTGGGTTTATATATTACAAGTGTGTTTTTTCTGCTCCTGAATTGCTGGTTGCAGTCCTGGCGCTCACTTCTTCTTCAGCAGAGATATGAGGAGGCTTTCTGTGGGCAGATTCTTGAAATTTCAAGATATTTTCATTTGAAAGCCTTTTGGATTTGGAGAAAATCTCTCCTGTATAAAGACAGCCTAGTATTTTCAGGGTTTCCTCTTGAGTCCTTGAGTAATCTGTGACAGATGAGGGGTTTTACAAGTCAAGAACATGAATCATTTAAAAACCTCGTGAAACAGAATAACAGAATGCCTGTTTCTGTATAGCCAAAGGCTGTTTTGATATGAACAAGAATTACAGACTGAGGCAGTCTGGAACTGTCCCAGAGAGTTTTGTTGTGATGGGTTTTATTTATACTGGAAGCTGTATTCAGCTATGCATGTTAGCATGTTTTTGGCATTTGCATCTAGTAAATCCAACCCGACATAAGAGTAATAAATGGTTTTAATACACTTTTTACCTGGTTGGGGTTGGAACTAGATGATCTTAACATCCTTTCCAACCCTAACTATTCTATGATTCTGTATGATTTAGTGTGAGGTGTCTGTACCCATGGCAGGGGGGTTGGAACTAGATGATCTTAAGGTCCTTTCCAACACTATTCTATGATTCTATGGTTGTTTCACATCCCTATAAAATTAGTGGGTTTTTAAGCTGGTTTGGTTCCTATGGAAATAGTCCTGCTGCCTAGACCGAAGTCTGTGTTAACTCTTTGCCTTCTGGTAAGCTTGAACATGGTTGATCAGTTTCAGATGCTTTCCTCTATGGATTAGAGGTCTTAAAAATATGAAGTTTTTAAATATTCCCTGAAAACCAGTGACTTGGAGAAGAAGACAAATTCAAATTGGTGCTCCCACAAAGGGAAATGTTGGTAAAACCTGCCCTGTATCGATTTGAATAAGTGTGCCTAGCACTAAGCATGTGTTTTAATTCAAATGGCACTGTTTCACCTTGCCCAGGTAGTGAACCATGAACAGGTAAAGCACACGATGTTGTGAGTTGGGCTTTCAGAGCAATCACAGGGGGAATTGTAGGGAGCTATGATGTTACTTAAGTGCTTTAACCAGAAGTCTTGGCATCACGTGTTGAGAATATTGGGAACAAAAATGTTGGTGACATAGGGGATGTGAGGAGGTACTGGAAGGGAGGTCTGAGCACGCAGAGGAACTCTGGTGGCACGGTGTTAGGCACTGGATATTGAGTTCAGAGTATTGGAGAAACTGGGAGAAAGGGGGAGATGAGGGTGGCTGTTTAGGATGTGGAAGGAAAGGAATGGGCTTTTCAATAAGCCTGGCTGCAATACTTGTTCCTGTGAGTAACCTCATGAAATACCCTGCTTTAGGCTTCTGAAATTCACAGTCTTTCAGGAAAAAAAAAAAAAGAGACTGGATTTAGAATCACGGAATCACAGAATAGTTAGGGTTGAAAAGGACCTTAAAATCATCAGGTTCCAACCCCAGTCTCATTTATTTGCCTGAACAGAATTACTTGAGGTTATTGTTGAGCTTGCAGTTGAGTGTTTTACTGGAACAGATGAGAAGACAGCAGCCCCCAGTACTAGTCACTAAGAAATACTCTAAGCCTATTCTGCCATAGCACGGGCAACTCATGAAGGATTGTATTGCTTCAGTAA
This sequence comes from Pezoporus wallicus, assembly GCF_028554395.1. Lineage (NCBI taxonomy): Eukaryota > Metazoa > Chordata > Aves > Psittaciformes > Psittacidae > Pezoporus > Pezoporus wallicus. The sequence continues at coordinate 9,712,838 of NW_026642649.1, read as the reverse complement.
AGAGACAAGGCATACCTTCTGGTGGTCTGGAGTCAGCAGACAGTGAATAGAGCTGTTTCACATCGACTGAACTTGTTGAACCAGGTTTCATGCCTCGGACATCGTATCCAGGGCTGTGAAGACACGTTCTAAATTATTTTGCTAGGTAACCTGAATACACAGAGGTTTAAATGGGCAAAAGAAAATCCACCCTGCTACTCCTGCTTAATTTACTGTATCAAACAGGATGTTGCTCCAGACTCCCCCAGTAAATTGGAAGTGTAAGTTGTGAAGTGGATCCTTGCCCCTGCTGGCTGAATGCCCGGTGTTAATGGTGATAGCCAATGGCTCATTCCAAGAAACACTGCTGCCAAATGAAAAATGAATAGTGTGTCCAGTCCCCAAGAAACCAACAGACTCTTGGTGTCTTTGAAGGTGTTTTGTCTCCAGCCTCTCAGGTTCCCAGTCTAAATGACTGAGGAAATAGCAAGTAGCAGCAGTTCTCATTCCTTTTACTTGTCTTCCCCTCTTCCCACTCCTCCTCTCCCAGAATGTAATGTAAGGTGAGCTTTGGTGTTTTGGTTCCTTTAAAGAACGAACATAGGAGACCATGGGAGATCACTTGGGTTTTGGTGTTAGTTTAATGTGGAAAACACTCAGAATCTTGGAAGTTAATTGGCCCTATGGCTCTATTCACATTAACAAAGTAGGGGGAACCAGTAGGAACGGGCAAAACATCTGCTAAATGTGTTTCAGGGGTTTGGCTTTAGAACAGTCTCAAATCTGGCAGACTGAATGCCCTTGAATTGATGTAGTGCATCTTTCAGTTTAGCATTGTCAGGACAGAACCAAGTCTGTGTGCCCAAAGATCACCACACAGTCTGGTGGAGAAAAAATGGGGACAATTGGAAGGGTCGTAACAAACATGCTTCTGACGTGGAATAAACCACTGTATTCAGTGTTTGTGACCAGTCCATAGGGGTGGGAGATCCAGACACCCCTAATGGCTTAGATTTGAGTGTTTGCTTTTGCACAGATTTTATGAGCCTTCACTCCTGTTTGGAGAGGGAATGTTCCTGGCCTTGTGGATATGACCTTCACAATGTAAACTGATATATGACTATGTTTTGAATTAACAGCCAGACTGGAACAAGAGAACCAGGGAAACTATGAACTTTTCCCAGTCTGTTCGATAGAAGATTAGTGTTGAAGCCTATTATTACCACTTGCATGGCAACGCTGTTAACTCTCACGTTGCTGCTGGCTGTTCTAATGTTTGTCTCAAAGCCAGCTTGTGGATATAGCCCCGTCCTTTTTGTGATATTGGGGTTGATGAAATTTGAGCTGAGAGGTTCGAATGTAGCAGTATTTAATATTGTGGAGAGTCATGAGAACAGTGGGAAATTATTCTTATTCTTGGGGTATCGGGTATAGATTTTCTTTAAAACTGGGTGTTGGGAGCATTAGAGTTGGTGTTTGTTATTTGTCTTGAGGGAGCTCCTGGGTACCCCAGGAAGGGACTATATAAAAGCAGAACAGCATGCAGTTCTCACCTTAGAGGAGTTTAACCATTCTAGGAAATGTCTCCAAATAATTTTATGTGAGTGTTGGTGTTGAAACACATAAAACTCACTCTGTTCCCACCACCGCTGCTGTTTGATGATACCCAGTAAACTGCAGGCTTCAGAATAAAGATGTTCTGGGGAAATACATGCAATAAAAAAGGCTTCCAAAAGAAAAAGAGCAAAAATCATGTAGCTCATGCGTTTTGATACCATGGGGATGCTACTCAAAGCGTGAAGTAACCCAAAATAAGAGCTTAAGGGAGTCCTCCCTGTATGGAAATTCTGGCAGCTTGCTCCCCATGGGAAGGAGCCACAGCCCCTTTTATCACAAGGTATCTGTTTTTTCCGCTCTTCAATCCATGTGCACATTCCTAAGGGTGGCCGAGGGGAAACAGTCTTTGCAGAAGCAGTTAAAAGCTGGATTTAAATCGATTATGAGAATTAATTTTGCTCTTGGTCTCAGAAGGCAGCCAGCCATTCTCTTGTAAAACAGTGCAAAAAAAGGGTAGTAATTTGTGCCATGGCAAAAAATAGTATGGAATATATCCACCCTGTAGCTGCGTGAAAACATCCATACACACATGCATGACTTTGATGATGGGCCATGGAAAAACTCCTTAATTGAAGGAAGAAGAGTAAATGTTGTCTCTGTTATACAGATGTTATTAAGTGTTTGTTAGTTCTTAGCTAAGAAGATGAGCTAGCTAGGTGTGCACACACACAAGTATTGTCATGGAATTCCTTTTCACTTGAATCAAAGGTGAACGTTTTGAGAGGGGAGTTCGAGATGGGCAGTCATGAGGGGAGAGGAGGCCATGAGGGGCTGAGGGAAGATGTTGAGGGGAAAGGAGGGATGGCCATGAGGGCTGAGGGGAGATCATGAGAGAAGAGCAGGGGTGACCATGATGGGAGATCCTGAGGTGGGATATTGAGGGGTGGCTGTAAAGTGTAGGGGTGGCAGCTGTACAGAGTAGGCCACTATGGGGATAGGTGAGGGGTAACTGGTGAGTGGAGATCATGAGGGGCAGCCATGAGGGGAGATCAGTTTGCCCATAGTGACATTATTTAATGGTGGGCTTGGCAGTCCTGGGGTAAGGGTTGGACTCGATGATCTTAGAGGTCTTTTCCAACCTAGTTGATTCTGTGATTACTTTGGTGCATTTTAAGATTAGCCATGGTAAGATGACAGAAAATATGGGAATTGGGAGAACAGGCCTTTTGGGGTGTCTAAGACATACTGTGCCTTCAGGAGTGGGAATGACATTTCATTCCTGCTAAGCTTGAACTCCAGAGATGTTCTAACTTCCCCATATATATATTATATATCAGCTCTGAGCTGTACAGAGGAACCTCTAAACTCTGTAAGAACTCACCTGAGATGTGCATGTGTCTCCCCTTAACAAAACTGTAGCACTGTGAACACCAGAAGTCTTTCAGAAACATATCCACAACAAAAAACACATGTGAGCACTCAAACAGAGCTCTGAGAAATCTGAACATAGCACATCTCTGTTGCTGTTTGCAAATCTCTGGAGTTCTCTTGGCAGAAAAGCTGTGTGTGAAGACAATGTACGCTGAGGCGGGGAGAGAAGCGCAGAACCAAAGCAGTTCTGAATAATGAAGACACCATGTTTGGCTGTTTTGTTTTTAAAAAGCAGGACTCTTATTTAGTGGCTATTGTGAGACAGACGCAATATCTGCAGTTATTTATCTCCAAGTTTTCTCTTTCCCTGTTATCTCATTTACTATTACTATTTGCTACAGTATGGAGCTAGATTAATATGGACTGCTGGCAGCTGCCTGTAGATAAAGAGCTGTCTTATAATTACTGCAGCAGCATTTTAGCTGCTACTAGATTTCCCTTCTGTCATCATCTCCATATCTGATGTGGAGTAGCTAATGAGAAATATTTAAACCAGACTTCTGAAAGAATTGTTTGCTCCAGTGTCTGCACACGCTGATGTTGGTAATTTATCAGGGCTAACATTATATTCTTAACCATATGCAGTAGGCTTTTTTCTTTCAGCACTTCCTCATGGGAAACAAAACATTATTAAAGGCTATTTATTAAATGTTTCTTTGTCCACACATCTTCTAGAGTCTGATTTCCTGTCCATACTTGGCTTTTGACAGAGTAGTTCCTCTCAAATTTATATCAGGAGGAATGTCTTGATGTAATTAGTGACTGAGGTTTAGCTTTAATTTTCCTCCTCTGTTTCAGCTTTTGATGTTATTTCTCTCCCCAAAAGGCAATTCACCATAAACTGACACTGTGGCAAGTGGAAAGATCTAAATTTTTCTTGCTGTCACACTTGGATCAGGACTTGCTTATCCGGCTGTTTTACCAAACATTGAATGTATAGAAGCAGGAAATGTCACGTGTTGCCAGCAGAGATGGAAGGTGTTAGAAATGTGCATATAACGGTAGCAGTTGTGGGTTCTTGTGTTACGGTTCTGAGCCCTAATTCAGGCTCTTTTTCTGTGTTTGGGTGGTTGATCCACCTTCCTGCTTCAAATACAGCCATCTGTAAAAAAAACCACCTCATAGTGTGCCTGCTTAGACCGAATTCTGTTGATGTTTGGATTGTTGTGTCCTGGGGTTACCCATCCTTTCAGTCCTTTTATGGGTCTTGCTAGAGAATCTCACTCCAGTTTTAGGGCTTCCCCTTAATGGGTTACAGAGTCATAGAATGGTTTGGGGTGGAAGGGGCCTTAAAGCTTCCAGTTCCAACCCCCTGCCATGGGCAGGGGTACCTTCCACTAGAGCAGGTAGCTCCAAGCCCCGTCCAACCTGGCCTTGAACACTGCCAGGGATGGGGCAGCCACAACTTCTCTGGGCACCCTGTGCCAGCACCTCAGCACCCTCACAGGGAAGAACTTCTTCCTAATGTCTCATCTCAATCTCCCCTCTGTCAAGTTAAAGCCATTCCCCTTGTCCTCTCCCTACAGGCCCTTGTCCAAAGCCCCTCTCCAGGTTTCCTGTAGCCCCTTTAGGCACTGGGAGCTGCTCTAAGGTCTCCCCTTAAGGAGCCTTCTCTTCTCCAGGCTGAACCAGCCCAGCTCTCTCAGCCTGGCTCCAGAGCAGAGCTGCTCCAGCCCTTGCAGCATCTCTGTGGCTTCCTCTGGATTCACTCCAGCAGCTCCATGTCCCTCTTGTGTTGGGGGGCCCAGAGCTGGACACAGGCTGGGGACAGCAGCCTTGCCCAGCTGTGATCACCTCAGCAAGTTAAGTTTTGTTAAACACCTGCAATTCTGCTCTCTTTGTAAAACATCAACAGAAGTACCCAATGGCTGGACAGCTTGCACTAAGCACAGGACTATTTATTTCCAGAACAAAAAGTGTCAGAGGAGCAAACCTGTCATAAAAAAAGGCAATAGAAAGCCTGCACAAATGCTGAATGGAGAGGGTGTTAGGTATCATAGGACTTGGCAGATATATTAGTGCAGTGATATCAGTTCTTTATTCCAGCATGTCTTGCCTTCACCTAGCTACTCTTAGATCTGGTGAGGGTGGCTGCTCTTTACCAAGCTGAGTCACTTTTTGCCTTTCCCAGTTCTGTATCCTGTGGACCACTTAAGCCAGGCAAAACGAGGATATGCCATTCCCAGACCAACCAAGTGTGACATGAACACAGTTAGCTTTTGCTTGTTTCACCCCTTTACAAGCAGAAACAGCCAACACTTCAATGCAGGAGTCTCTGAATATTTCCAATATATCTGGCTTCTCCTTTTCAGTGCTTCCAAGGTTCACCTCTGTCATTTTTGTGGTGTTAATGTTGTTTGTAGCAGTGCACCAAAAAGCTTATGTAGTTAGTACAGTGTTGGTGTGCTTTATGGTCTTTCAGGGAAATCATGATAAAGAAGCCTGTAGGTTACCAGTTCTTTTCCTTAAATACCTGTAGTATGTCCTAGAGGTGTTTGCCGTGTGCCAAAAGATTCCTGTTTTCATTTAGAATCTCTCCATAAAATAACAGCTATAGTATTACAAACTTCTAAGTGAATGGGTGGAAAAGAGTTTACCACTTCAACTGTCATACTGAGTATGAGGAGAGGGAAATAATGCGGACAGGGAATACAGCTGCCTTGCCTTTTCTCAGTGATTTCCAGGGTCCATATGCCTGTGGATAAAACTGCCTCTGTGCTGTTCTGGGTCCATGTTGCTATATAGCCCAGGCTAATAAGGAAGCCAGTGATGATAACTCACTGAAGCATTTCTGAAGAAATCAGTCAGTGGGGGATAGTGGTGTGCCAAACGCTGGGTTTTGGCCTCAATCCCACAAAAGAATCATAATCCATGCAGAACGTTCAGTCCATTGACTGATAGAATCAGTCATGACACCAACTGTGGACAGCACAGAATTCTTAGCTGGATAAGGCTTAAAGCAGAAAAATTTGTTCTGTAGAGGCTGTCAAGTACTCATGTGGATTTTGAAGGTTCAGCATGTGGTTTTCTTCTCTTAGAGTTTTCTAAACCAAGCTAAACCATTCCCGCTCCTTAGTGTTTGTAACACTTAAACACACCGTTTGTAACATGTGAGTATTCCCATGCTGCCCTCCACAACTACTGTAATGGCTGCGTGTGCATTTAGCTTTTGTAACCTTTCTCATCTCCAGCCCTACAGACATTTTTTTTCCTTCACTGAGGATCTTCCAGTTTGTAATAAGCTTATAATTGAATACCATTTTTCAGATAAAACCACTTCAGATTCTCAAGAGATTCTTTACACTGTGGTGCTTCAGTGTGCATGTCTGAGTTGTGTTTGTTTGTTTGTTTGTTTGCTGCTGTATCAGATCACAAGCTCCTGTCTAACCTACTGTCTGCTCGTAGGTCTTTCAGCATTGCTATAGGCCCATTTTTCAAACACTGCAAATTATTTCCCCCCTATTTAATGGGTGTTGTTAACCTGGACAAGTGTCATCCTTGTTCACATTTCAGATCTTCCTGTGTCCCTTTATATCAGGTCTTTATACTGCCTTGGGCATGCCGCATCTCTTATCTTTTAGCAGATTTCATGCATGCACTGTTTTCTCCTAATCCTCATTTTCCAAAATGCACTGTAATCAATGGGGAGGCTTCCACTGACTGCAGGAACTCTGGAACTGTTGTTACATTAAAACCAAGCAAACAAAACTCTTCCATGTTGTAGCTTAGTGTGTCTTCAGTTTTTCAGTCTGGCCTGAGGCAGTCTTGCTCATCTTCCTTTGGATTCCTCCCTCCCGTTTTAGTTCTGCATGTGAGCTGGATGTCATTAATTGTGGAGAGGTTTATGCAGTACATAGCTGAAGTATAGCTGTGCTGTATTAAACCCAGGCGTGGTCCATGTGCTGTAGTGGTGAGAATAAATCTGGAAGTGCAAGAGCTTTAAAGCAAGAACTGTAGCTGGGACAGGCATAGCTGAAGGAGAAACTGGAGTTATGTAGATAATATCACACTTTTAAGTGTATGCAGAACCAAATGACACCAGTATTATTAAATAGACGCCCATCCCACTGCAACCAAACATCTGCTGTGGGTCTTTTAGCCTCCACAGAAGCTGTTGTTGCGGAGCCCCAGCTCAACAATTTGCTCTTCTTGTTTGTTCTGCCTTTTCAGCAGAAGATCTGTAGTTAGTGGAGAGCAATAGATGAGTGACAGGTTGCACTGGAGGACAAATCCCAACCGCTTCAAGGATGCCATAGAAGAATAAGGCCCATTGCCACCAGCTCTGATTTTAGCCAGAGGATCCATAGTTGCAGGGAATGAGAGAGAAGTCCTTCAAGTGACAGAGCTGAGATTCTCAGTGTGGTTAGTTCCAGTGAAAGGAGGATTGGGCAGTGAGGAAGAACTGGATCCACAGTTCATCCGGACCCTTCTGAAAACCCATAGGCATATCAGTGTGATTGGGTCTCTCTACTTTGCAGTCTTGTTTGCTTTTTTAATTGGTATTGGTGTTATGAAAGATCAGGATGTATCTCCCAGCAGTAATTTGAAGGATGCTGAAGGGTAACGTTGTATATGGCTCTGAAAGCCACATGTCAAGGGTGAAAGTGTTCTGCTGAAAATCTTAGCTCTTTGATTTTGCAGGTGTCCTTTGGGGTTTATGTGTAGTTCTTCCTGATTAGGTGGTTCAGGTTTTAAAACCACCATGCCTGCCTTTCCTTGTGTCTGGAACAGATTTACTTAGGACATCATCTTCTGCCCGCAGTGGCCAAGTATTGTTGCAACTTTGCCATCTATATCCCTATTTTATGACAGTTTATGCTCTTTTATCTCCCTACTTTCTTTTGGTCTTTCTCTTGCCATGTCTTCCTCTCACTGCTATTCTCCAGTCATTGTTCACATTTTCCCCCTCCCAGTTTACTTTTCTTTAGGTGGGCAGGGGATTAATTTTTATGGCATTAACATGGAACCTTTCATGTACTTCAAACAAAGCACCTGCAGAGCTCTTACATCAAGGACTGAGCTTTCAGGATTTGCCCTTGTTTTCCAGAACTCTTCTCCTTTGGAAGCTGTAGAAGGAATGATGCAAACTGCGAATTGCAGTATATTCATTGTCTGCAGGAGAAATTGGCAAATGAATTAACAGTGAAGTTTCGATCCACATTGGAGCTGGGTCTGTAGCTGCTAAAGTCAGTGGAAACATTCCTATTGACTCCCATAATGAGAGCCATTATTTGTGATATTTATTTATTTATTTACTGTTGTATCTGTATAAATAAGAAATCCGTATGTGCATCTTCTGCATACACTTCTCATTAATAGCTCGTCTCCTGCAAAATGATAAGCATTTGTACAACTCTTTGGAATTAGGGTTTCCAAAGGCTAGGTTTTGTAATGGTAAATTGTTGCAAAAGGAAACCCTGTCATGGCCTGATAGAGCTCATTACAAGCTGCACTTGTGAATTGTAGGGGCTGCTGTCATCATTTTCTGTGCTTCAAGTGATAAATTGGATGGTAAGAGAAGAAACATTAGAAATAGGAAGCTTATCCATGGCTTATACTTGTATTATCTAGGGTAATTTTATTTTATTGATATTCTGTGCTGTATAATGTAGCTTTCCTGTAGCTTTCAATGTAAATTGCAAAACAGATCAACCAGAGCTCAGCCTCTTTGTACAGAAAATGATTTTTAAAAGCAATTAGCTAACTGTCTTCGTATGTCATAATAGCTAGGGCATATTGGCCAAAAGCACTTTTAAATTCCAAGCTAAGGCAAATTTGTTCTACTAAAGACTATAGGTCCTTCTGTAATTTCAGGAGTACAGCATTTCTTATTCATAAGGGATCGAGACAGAAAGTGTAGCTTCTATTTTTACAGCATGATTGCATTAAGTTTATAGAAAGCAAGTGTTGTAATATGGACTGCTAAATCAAATTAGTGATGGGTGAGAGGCTGGAATACTGTTCCAAGTTCAGGCACGTATCTGACATTGTGCTTCTGTTTCATGTTATTTGCTTCTTTGAAGGTAACCCCGGTTATTCTGAATGTTGTAGCTGTTATTCTTGGAGAATGTGGAAGGATAGACTGATTATGGGTATCAACAAGTTACTGTGTGAGAAAGGGGAGTAGGTTTTTCATTTCTGCCTCTTAAGTAAAACCAAACTGAGCAAAAGAGTCTCTCAGCTATTTATAATTGGAACTCCATCAGTCCTTCTGAGGAAGATCTATTGACTATTTGTTTGCTTCTCTGTGGGAATTTCAGGCAAGCTTTCAAATACTGAGGTCGTGTCTGCTTAGTGCAGGCTGCTGACAGCACTTGAAGTCCCCATTACGTTTTTTACAGATCCTTTTGAGAATTGGCCTTTATCAGCATTTCCCTATTTCCTCTGAAGAACAGCATGCTTTTTGTCAATTGGTTACTGTCTTTCATCTGAAAGATAGCTTTCTTGGTGGCCATGGTTCTTTATCTCTCTCTATATATAGTTCTTGTGAAGTATATTGGGATTGCTCAGCATGGAATTGATAGCACAGAATATTTTTAGCAATGAAAAGCTGTGCTTGGAGGTATCTGGTTTGGTGAGGACAAGCAGTCTGTCAGAATTGCTGCCGGCTCCCAAAGCCCTTGTTAATGTTTGCCTCTAGCATGCCTTGTTCCCTCTGGCTGCTGCTCAGGCCCGGCTTCCTGGCACCGGGTCATGCATCACCTGCTCCCTTGAGGTTCTCTCTAGGGACTGTGCGGATGCAGGAGGTCTGACGGCTGCTGCTTCTGTCCCAGCACAGCTTTGCAGGTCTGCAGCCGCCTTCCCTCTCACCAGCAAGAGGCAGCTGGCACCTTTGTGTGCCCCAGAGCAGGGGAAGCGGAGAGCAGTCTGCTGGCTCCCCGACTTAGATGCCCTCAGCATCCCTGTCTCGACCAGCTGAAGATGTTCAAAGGGCAGCACATTCCGAACACTCCCTCATTTGGCACTTTGCTTAATTATTTAGCTTTTTACCGTCCAGGGAAATGAAGCCACAGATTTTTGAGCTATCACAAAGTGTTTGCTTTTTGGCCAAGCAGGACCAAACCTAGGCTATGCAACGGATTGCCAGCTATGCAGGAGCTAGTTTAAAGGTTAACATCATTTAAAAAATAGAGGGAAGAAGATGCATTAGAATGGTTCATTGGAAAAATGTCAAAAGCCATTAGCTGCTGGCTGAAATATATGAAAAGGAGCAGCATTAACTCTGCTCTTCCTTTTGTGTGGAGGTGAAATGAAGCATTTCAGTACTTACCTTTGGGAATTAAGATGCAACATGTTTTTAAGGTCAGTTCTTTTGTTATAGGGCTTCTCAGCAGAAATATGAAATAATATCTGTTTTCATTTGCACACACTCATTCTCTTTAACATACCATACTGTCTATTCGCTTACAGCATAAATGCTGATAAATATATGTATGCACATGCACATATATGTAGTGTGCTGAAAAGCTCTGTATTTCACATGCACGATTTTCTGTGTCAATGTGCTACATGCATAATGTCCATGTTCAGGGAATAACATGCCTGGAATAGAATCACCTGCCAACTAAAACAGGTTGATCAGGCACATTCATACATTCCAAGCTCCTGATGAATTTAAGTTACTGCTATCTTTAACATGTCAAGGGATATATCTTATCTTTCACTTTCCAAAAACACATACCTTCAAAAACTGGAAGAGAAAGACTTCCCTTTTGGACCTGCATGTGTTTTTCTAGAGCTAAAATTTGTCTGGCTTAAAAATCGCAACTAATGTAAATTTCTACTGGACTAAAACTAAGTTTTATTTCTTTAGAAAGAGGGCAGTACCTGCCTTTTCAGAAGAGACTGACAGGGCTTACATCTGGCTATGGAAAGGATCTACATACTGGATTTTTAAATAATGACATTTGTAAATTGGTTATATTTACAAAGATATTTTTATACTTAAAGGCTCCACTGCTTCTACTTGGGGTGAGCTGCATATTGCAGAGCTCCTTAAACTCCTATGAAAATATCCTTTCTACTGCTTGAGCCTCTATTTAATCAGTGGCTGCTCTCCATAAACTGTGTGCACGTGACCAGCTCCATGTGCATGCATTCCTTCCCTGATGTGCTTTGTGACCTGACCTTTTGCTCTGGATGCTGTCCTTCCTGCATACCCACATCTCTCATCTCACCTCTGCGTGCAGATGTTACTCAGTGAGAGCAGCTTATTCCAGCTCTCCCGTGGTCTTGCCTGTCAGCTAACCTGTCAGTAACCGTAGATCGGCTTGCTTATCCCTTCCCTTCAAGAGTCTTCTACCTTGGGGATGCAGATGGAGAGCGGTCGTTTTTCTCAGCCTGGCTTTCCAGGTTTCTTGCATGTTTCCAACAAAAAGTAGGAAGGGGCTTCCTGCAGTCGTCCCTGCTGGCTCAGCTTGCAACAGGGACGTGATCTGGTTTGGGTATGGGCATATGTTGACATCGCTGTCAGAGAGATTGCGTGATGCAGAATTCATGCTGCCTTTGTGCCAGCTGTGGGAAGCAGGAGACAGCCAATGCAGTGGAAGTGCCAGCTGGCCCCCACAGATACTATACCTATGAACACAGCATTCTAAATCTGATTGTGCCACTAAGCTCTGGCCTAAAATGTCTGTGATTTCCTTAAGCAAGGCTAGCTAGCCTACCTCAGTGAAGCCACCTTAAGTAAGCATGTTATTTTATAAACAACATATCTTGAGGAGCAGTAATTACCATACATCTTAATAACATGGCAGCCATTGGAGCATCTCCAGCGGCTTACAGAGCCTAAATAGGACAAATAAACGTCACTAGTGATAAAGCCAGAGAGCAGCATGCCTGAGTTGAGGGATGTCCTCTCTGAGGATGTGGGGCCGGGCAGGGTTCCCAGGCTCCAGCTCAGTGCATCACTGCAGTATATGCTCACATTTAAGTATAAAGGGTTTTCCCTGCCAAAGCAGAAGAGACAGCTCATAGGTTTAAATCTCCTGGCGTGTTTAGATACGTGTTCCTACTTCCATAGGTTGATGTGGGTGATTCTGGATAGTCTGTATGCAGGATAGTCCTTCACTAAAGGTGGTCATTAGTAAGCCAAAGCTCTGAGAGCAGTGTTGTGTATTTTCCTGCCCTTTTTTTTTATATAGAATTTGTCATTTAAAAGAAGCCACAACCAGACACAACATACAGAGGAGGAACAGAAATCATTCCAGGGGATTTTACCATTGAGAGGTCTACCACAGAGATGTACTATGTGAATGTGCTGAAAGAATTCCACTTGAGGGGCAGTCGTGAGGGAAGGTTGTGAGAGGTGAGGAGGGGTGGCCATGGGAGGTGAGGGGAAATCACAAGGGGAGCTTATGAGAGGAGAGCAGGGGCGGCCATGGGCCATGACAGATGGCCATGATGGGAGATCTTGAGGGGAGATTATTGAGGGGTGGCTGTGAGGGGTAGGGGTAACAGCTGTACAAAGTAAGCCATTATGGGGGAGTAGATGAGGGGTGACTGTGAGTGGAGATCATGAGGGGAGATGTTGAAGGGAAATCAGTTTGCCCTTAGTGACATTATTTCATGGTGGGCTTGGCAGTCCTAGGGTAACTGTTAGACTCGATGATCTTAGAGGTCTTTTCCAACCTACTTGTTTCTATGATTCTATTTTATTCTATGAAACAGCTGGCGAAATAATTGCTGACAACTACCAAGTCAGCAAAGGGAAAACGTATTGTAGATAGCATTGCCAGTTATAATTATCCATTGCAATCATTAATGACCTCTTTAAAAGGATTTCTGTTGTAAACCCCTCAAGTGACTGGCACCAGAGTTCAGTGTCAGGAGCCCACTTACCTTCCTCCTTTGGGAGCACAGCTATGTAAAGCCAACAGGACAACATTGGCATCTGCTTACTGCTTTATTCTTTCAGTGAAAGAGTAGTTTCCATTGATTTAGAAGTCTATTTTGTTTAACGTCTGTGTGTGTGTGTATATATATAGTATTACGTGTCTTTGAGTCTCTTGGCTTTGTTCATTGGGCTGCCTCTTCTGCTTTGCAGTTTGTCACACTGTCAGTCTGTCCTCAGGCATAGTGTCCCTTGTTCCATGGCTTCATCTTTATCTTCTCCTTGACCTGTATGATAACAAGGCGAGTGAATGCTTCATAGCGTTTGATGTATTTTAATCTCAGATGAGTGGTCCGCGTTTTTCCTTAGCCTTTAGGGCAACTGATAATTGATGGGAATCATCTTCGGAACCAAGTCTCAGCACCCACCCAGCCACCCAGGACTGTTTCCAAGGTTGAGCTGATTAAAGAGCATTTGTACAAATCTCTGTTAAAATTAGAAGCCCCCCTTGCTGAGAGGAGGGCATCCAGGAGGCTGCTGGCTGCTCTCTGCAGGTAGAGACCACAGCCCTTTAGTGCGAAATCCATCGCATGCCCTGGAGCCGCAGCAGTGAGGGTCCCTGCCTCAGCCCTCCAGTTTGCCGCCATTTTGGGCTCCCACAGGCCACTGCTGTGAGCCCTGCTCCCTTCTGACAGGCTCTAAATGTCCTCTCATGTCTGTCCTGGTTTTGCTGTGCTGTTTGTATTTAGTGATGATCAGACCCACATGCTGGCCTTCTGTGGTAGCAATGTGTGCATTTCTGTTTGCTTGAAAGCTCAGTGGTCAGCGAGCAGGGCCCTGGTGCTGCAGCGCGGTCTCGCTGGCTGCTCATTTTTAAGCTGCTGGATAAAGGGTCAAGAGCCAGGCCCTGACCTGGGCGGGGGGAGATATGTTTGCTCACATCTACACTGTGTAGGGCTTGCAGATTGGTGTGGAAAGAGCTTGTTGAAGCAGCCTGCAATGAAACTTGGAAGCAGACTAAACATTGTCATGTGTGGACAGCCAGAAGGGCACTCCTCAGGCTCACTGCCGGCCATTTATTTGCATGCAGCCCTGCGTTTGCAAGGCAGTTGCTTCGTCAGCCTTGGCTTGCAATGGTTATGTAGAGATTATTCACTTTTATAGATGACTCCCTCAGCCTGAAGGTCAGTTTGGTACTTTGGCAGCTGCTGGGTGTCTCGACACACTGCGAGGGGACAGCATTTTGCTGTCAGTCATTTGATTTTGGAGGCCGAGAGCTGAAGGCATGCAGTGGGTAGGATTCTGCACAAATGAGTATCCTTCACAGGGCGCTGCAAGAAAGAACCACATCTGTTGAGATATGAGTGAGTGCAGTACAGATGCCTCCATCTGTTTTCTGTGGGGTTTTGGTAAGGGAAGAAGCGGGAGGGGAGATTATTTCTTGTTATCATTCTCTCTCTTACAGCTAGATAATTACGTTTAATTAAGTAGGGCTTCTTCCATGCCCAGATAGGTGGTTTCAGTTCTGAGAATTTTGTAGGGATGTATCCATTTAACATTACATTTCAGGAAAAGCCGTGACTTTTAAGAACTGTACTTTGTAAAAGTATAAATGAGTGAAAAAACTGATCTCTCAGCATGTGGTGCCAAGCCGTCTAGCAGCTCTAGTATGTTCTGTCAAGCCAAAGGCATATTTTTAGCCTGATTCTCTGCTATAGATGATGTCGTAACAGGCGCTTGATGAGACTGTTCCCTTTGTTTACAGATGAGGTCTTGTCCGAAAACTTTTTGGACTACAAGAACCGTGGTGTCAATGGCTCTCACCGTGGTCAGATTATCTGGAAGATAGATGCCAGCTCTTACTTCGTGGAGCGTAAGTATTTTTGCAATCCTGCTACAGTATAATTAATTCAGTCACTTCACAAAGATAATTGGCCTGCTGGAGTTCTTATGATGGTTTTATGCCCCATATGTCCCTTAGGAGAGGCCAAAAATGTTACCAAAATCTTTGAGTGTATTGAGAGGAACTGAAACATTTTATGGAGTAGAAAAGTATGGTTTCTGCAAGCAAATAAATTTTGTGGACGTTGACTTATTTACGTCTTTTCAATACAGTTATGAGTAAGTGTTTTAACCTATTTGCTGTTATTTGGACTGTATCTTTGGTAATGACCTGCATTAACTTTAGCGTAGTATTAAGGAAAAGAGGAACTCCGGCATAATCTCAGACAGTTTCACGCTGACTTCTCAGGGGAAAACTTCATGGTGTATCTGATTTCTACCAAATTTGAGTGGATTCAGAGGTAAAAAGGGTCAAGTTCTAATCATCATGTAGACTGATAAAAAAATAACAATATGTTGTTGCAGCAAGGTACACAGTTTTCAAATTAATTCTTCCTCATTATATTCATATATTACCCAAGGCATCTGATGCAATGCTGTGTAACTCTTTTCCACCCCATTAGCAATCAAAATACAGAAACACTGAATTTGCTTTTGCAAAGTACCTGGTACAGCAAGTTAGTATTTCCAGCCTGGACTGTCTCACATCCTGGAACACAGTGAACCTGACCATTCAAGTCATTCTCTTTTTGAAGAGTTACATGTGTTACTGTGAATGGAATTCACGGTCATCTTTAGAGAACAGAAGTAGGGTACTCAAAAGGCTGGACTGAGACCTACAGCAAAACATCTGTGGTGAAAGAGCTAAGTGTATCCTTAGGGAGGAGTTAAGCATGAAGAAGCCTAGCATAAGAAC
The DNA here is from genome assembly GCF_028554395.1 of Pezoporus wallicus. Taxonomy (NCBI): domain Eukaryota; kingdom Metazoa; phylum Chordata; class Aves; order Psittaciformes; family Psittacidae; genus Pezoporus; species Pezoporus wallicus. Next base: position 9,697,281 of record NW_026642649.1, on the reverse strand, counting down.
ATTTTCAGTTCTTCAATTGTACGGGATGTTTCCAATGTTCTACCTTAACTTCTGGGCAAAATTCAGCAGTTTCATAAAAGCAAAACAGTCTGGAGGTCTGAACTGGTATATCTGAACAAAGTATGTCTGAACTGCCTGAATCTGAGAGCAATCAACAGAATCTTTAATATAACCTAAACTCTGAAGGATTTGGAAAGGATGTGTGTTATACATGGTTTAATTTATCTGTGACTCTTGCCTCAAGTATCTGGTACCAGCAAAGATGCTACCTGCAGACATTTTACAGATACTCAATCCTAGAAACAGGTTATCTCTTTGCATTACGAAGCACTGCTGATGGTCTGGGATTCCTAGTGTTAAGTTAAATTGAGCATGTTGTTCTAAAGAATTAAGGGAGCTGCTGAAATGTCTATAGGACATAGAAGATGCTTATATCCTGTTTTTAAAAAAAAAAATTTATGGCAAATCCTTTAATATATAAGCACATTGGGTTTAGTTATCCTGGTTTTGGGGCAGAAATACATCATCTAGTTCCAACCCCCAGCCACAGTCAAGTAAATAGAGTTATTACTTATTTTCTGTATTTTTCATCAGGAGGCATATATAATGCGTTTGGGAGTATTTTGTTCAAAAGGCTCAATGCTCCCCAGTTAGTTATCCTTTCTTTCCTGCATTTTGAAAATTAACAAGCAAATGAAGTATGACACTCTAACTATGTAACCTGTAGTCATTATACATAAACTCACTGTTTAGGTAGTTAACAGAATATTGACATCTAATTCCTGAAAGTAGTAATTTGCATGCAATACCTGGAATTGAAGTAAGTAAAGGAAAGAGTGGCCGGAAGTTTTCTTCATGGTAGCAGATCATCACAACAGAAATCTTCTGTTGGATGTAGTTGTAATGATAATTATTGACAAAAATGGCAACCTGGAGACAGAAATTCTGCGCATGCTGCTGTTGTGGGCAGCAGAAACTAGCAACATTGTGAGAGATTTGTAGAAGTGCATCAGGAGTGGAGCACGCAAAGGAAAACATGACAAGAAATTGAAACAATTTTTTGTGTGTTAACTGTACTTCTTGTACCTTTATAAAACTCAAATTCTGCAATTTCAGGTGCTTCTCTGTTGCTTAAGCTATGCTTTCACAGTGTTCTCAGTGGATTGCCCAGTCCGAGTCATTAAGAGTTACTTTTTCTGGTATATTTAAAATCTCAGTAGGTTAAGAAAATGCTTTTTGTGTGGTAGGTCAGTTACATCGCAAACCAGTTTTCTCTTTTTGAAACATGCTTCTTTCTTTTGGGGGTATCTGGGCAATATATGTGTGGCTTTTGAATTTGCTGGTAGCCTAAGGCTGTCTAGAGGGCCCCATCACTTTTCAAAACAAAGATAATTCCTTAATGCATACACATACCACAGAATTTGTGTTTGGTTTAGCGATCTACTTTTTCCCCTTGCAAAGGGCTAGTACTGTTCCCAGAGAAGTGCATGCCTTTCCACTTTGCATATCACAAACTTACAACATAATGTTGCCAGACAGATAATGTAATTGGTGTGAGGCAGTGAGGGAATTGCTTCCAAATTGGAGCAGAAATGCCAGAATAGAGCTTGCCTTCTGTTAGTACCCAGCAAAAAAAGAAAGCCTTAATGGCTGCAGAGGCAGTGTTGCAGTATGGCCAGTTGTGTATTTCTGCAGTTTATGGTTTTATGACAGCCAATGATAAACAGTAACCATCCACTGTAACCATTAAGTGGTTGTGGTTTAGGAAAGGAAGGAGGGAAGACAGCCCTACCTGCCACTGGGATGTAGACTTTGTGTTAAGGCTTGGAGGGCACTGCAGTGAGCAAATCAGCCTATAATAGGTTTTCTAGGAAAGTAAACTTGCTCTGCTTCACTGCAATTTCTCACACACTTTTTTGGCTTATACACCAATCCAGAGAGAGAGTGTGGAAGAGACCATCTCACTGAGGTGAGATACAGCATTGTCTTGTAAGCACAGTATCAAAGTACCATATCCTTAAAATGATGAGAAAAGTTTTGATATGGTTCAGAATTGCACTAAAATTAGCCAAGTATCTGGGACTCCTGCTAATCTACTGGTCTTTCTGTAGATTGTTTTATCACCTAGCAACTAAGAAAACCATTTCCAGGTGCAACCAGTCACCTGTGTGGCACTTTTATGTGTAAACTTATGCAGCAGTTGTTTGTTAAAGTTGTTGCTGGCAGTGTTCAAGGCCAGGTTTGGTGGGGCTTGGAGCAACCTGGTCTAGTTGGAAGGTGTCTGGGCAGGTGGCAGGTGGTTGGAACTGGATGATCTCCAAGGTCCATTCTTAACCCAAACTATTCTGTGATTCTATGGCTGTTATTAATATCAAAGATGAATGATGGGCCTTGCAGAAAGCAGAAATTATAGTTCTTTATTCTGATTGACTAGTAGGAAGGTAATGGTAAAGAAAGCATGAAACTGAAGTCAGAGAGAGGTCCGAGAGATCCTGGTACATCTGCAGATAGATGGCATATGTTCCAGGTCATTGTCAATATATGCCATATGTGTGTGTGTTTATGGAATATGTATGGAAATGTCCCCAAAACTGACAGGCAGTCAGCCCTTTCATCTGGTGCTCTCTCTAGAAAATACATCTTCTGCATTGCTTTAGGAAGCTGATATAAAGGCCAGTTTCAAAGTATGAATAATAGAAGGATGTTGTAGCCTCAAATGTACCCAAATAAATAAGGCACAGTCATATCAACAAGAGCTTTAATAAAGCTGGAGTATTTGTAAAGTTTTCTTTTTCCGGGACAGGCTGTTGACAAGTCCAGCCCACTAAAATAATTTCCTGTTTCCTTTTATGTTACCCCAGTACCTCTCAAATCAGGTACACTTCACTTTATGAAAGAAGGCATGAGGAGAGAAAATAAGAGTTAAGGCTGTTGAAGTGCATCCTGCTATACCTTAGAGCAAATTAGAATATGCTGCATGACTTTAACCTTCAGGAGTCCACAGATGGTAAAAACGGAAGCCGCACAGAAGCACCTTCAACAGTGTGAAAACTGTTCAGCAGAATGGTTAAAGGTGTCAGAATAAAACCAGATATGAAGCAGTAAGAGACTTGTACTCCAGAAAAATACATCTACTGTGCTTGTCTCTCTCCCAAGGAAGACATACTGTACTTTGAGATTCTTTCTCTTCATTTCCTGGCACAAGCAGTGGTTTTATTGGTGCTTTCTGTTTATTTTCTACACTACACACAGTTGCAAAATTTCTTCTCCTTTTCCTCAGCCTGGCACCCTATCGTAGTTCGGTATTCATATTTGAGCCAGGCTTAGCTTTGGGAAGAGGAGCACAGGCTGAGCCTAGATGAAAGCATTTCGCAGCTCAGGGCTGTTAAGGTTCTTCAAGAACCCTGTGCTTTGGAGCCTTTGATCAGCCCTTTAATCTGAGCATTTGTTACATTTCCTGTTAGTTTTTGTCTTACAAAGTCTTTCTGCTCCACGAATGTCAGCAGCAACCTGTCATAAACAGAAACCTAGGTCAATCCACACAAGGCATTAGACAGCTACTTCTCAGCTCCCTACATGCTTGCACTATGGTAGGTTAACTGAGAGACTTCTGTGAATCAGTTTGTTCTCCATCTTCCTTTCCCTTTCCACAACTTGTTTTGACACTTAGACATATTTTGTTTGTATTGTGGAGATCGGGGCTGTTTGTTTGTTCCCACACAGGAGAGAAGATGTTTGTCTTGCAGGGTGCATGCTTGGTGACACCATGCTGGGAGAGCTTGGCTGGTCCCCACACTAACTGCTCTCTGCTTTTCATGTCAATGCAAAGAGAAATTACAAAAAATCTCTGCTTGCACAAAGCTGGTACTGAAGTGGGAGCTCTGATAGGGAGTTTCTGAAAGCTCTCTTAAGGTGAACTGGAAAGCTTTAAATGAGAAATAATGCCTGATCTTAGGGATCCTAAAGTCAGAGCAAGTCTGTCTTCACTAAACCATAGTTCCCAGTCACAGGGACCACAGCTTACATGGTCTCTTCTTCGCTACTTAACCCTAAACAGGCATGGATGTTGTATCAATGCATCAGAGTCTGGCCAGCATCTCATTCCCAAGGCAATGGTCAAGAAGTTGCAGTAACATTTAACTGAAGGTTTAGTGCTAATTACACTGAGCCTTGGGGTGTTTGGCCTCTGGTTTGGACACAGGGATGTGCTTGTGTTTGGGAACTTCCAGATTTTATTAGTTGCCCTTTTTTTTTTTTTTTGGTTAGTGTCTAGTATCTCCCATGAAGAGTAGATCTTTTCTATCTAAACTACTGTCCTGAAAAGCTAAGGCCAGATTTTTGAACATATAAGTTCAATGCAGATGTTTGAGAGCTAGGCTTCAGTGCTGAGAGACAAGATAGATTAAAAGGTGAAAGGTGGATACAGAGGCATGGAGTGAAGAAAAGTGACTTGCCAGTGCATGGGTACAACTGTAGATAAGACTTCAGCTTCCATACTCACCACTGAGTGTCTTATCTAGTAATTTTCAGTCATTGCTCCGTTTGCAGTCTGAGCTATTGGGAACTGTTTAAAAGTTGCAGCTTGAAAATAAATGTGCCCTGTTGTATGTTTATGTTCCTCCTCCTTTTGTTCTATAAGGAACAGAGTTTCTGACAGCTCTTCTGCTGGAAAGTGGAGAGAGGTTTGTGTAGGGCTCTTACAACTTTATTAAAGTTGGAAAGAGCCTCAGAAAAGGTAGTTATGAAGGAACCAGGATTTTTCCTCTCATTTCTGTTCCATTTTTTATTTCCAAGTCAGCTGTGGGCATGCTGGATCTGCTTGTTGTTTTCTTTCCCAGACATTGTCAGGTAGAAGATCAGCAGTAACTTCCCTTGCAGCCCAGCAGCCTGACTTTTACCTGGCTGAGCCTCTACCTGGGATAGACAAACATTTGTGGCATTACCTCACTGGCTGAACATAAGACTGACACAACTGGTTCCAGCTTTGTTACTCCCCTGCAACTTGGTTTCTCTGACATATGGAGGAAGAAGGGCACTGTTGAGCCAGTGCTGCTGGATGACACCATGTTCTGGACACAGAGGCCATAGGGCCTAACCCCAGCTTTGCCTGGTGTCTTGTGTCCCAGAGTGGGAGAAGAGTGGAGATGGGTGAGGATGCCTGGCCCCTAGGCTAGGTGCAAGCTAGTGCTGAATGGTACCTGAGGCACCAGATGTGCCTCCCCTCGTGAGATGCAACACCATGTCATTTTGTATCTTCGGAAAAAGATGCTTGACAACAAAGGGAGAAAAGCCCACTGCCCTTTCCTGTTCTTCTTCACTTATCACAGTGTTTTCTTCATCCCATTTATTGTTGTGTTGTTTTTTTTCCCTTGCACACATCTATTCAGCCCCTAATTTGACTGTATCTCCTCACTCGGGGGATTTGGGAGGACACAGGCAGTTGTGACTGTTTTCTGGGAGCCACCGGCTTTCTTCCAGGCTTGTTTGATCTTAAGGTAAGGGGAAAGATGACAGAGTTCACTCTTTCCAAGCAGGAGCTTGTTTCTTAACAACGTTTACAAGAAACAGGTAAGGATTGGGGAAGCAGCCAGTAGTGCTACCAGTGCCAGGAGATTGGAAAGATACTATGTGGTCCTTTCAGCAGTTCCTTCTTGAATCTGTCAGGAGATGGGAACGCATGGCTCTCCACACTCCAGTATTAAAACTTGTGGTCAGCTATAATTTTTGATCTGGTGTGTACCATCCGTCTTCTCCAAATCCCACTCAAGGTGTCAAGTAGGGTCTACATCTACAGCACTTCTGGAATCACTTGATCATATAGTTGTTCATGAGGATAGAGTAATTTAAGTAGAAGTCATCAGACCACTCTGTACCTGGCAATGTGCCTTGGGGAATGGCACATCTTCGCTTTGAGTCTGGGGGAGTTTGAAAGTACAGGCTCACATAAGTGTTCATTTTGCCCTTCCAGTCATGTCAACAGTGTCCTCAGACATGTTGTACATGCTTTAGATTCAGAACTCTTGTGCATTTAATGTGTTTTCTGCTTTAGCTTTGGTATCACTCAGGGTACCATAGTGCATATCACGCACTTGAGGAAAGGAATAGAGATTCCTGAAGTCCAGTAGTGTGGCTACTAGCTGTTTTTTTCTCACCTAACCTAGCATTTGATAAATGAACAGATACCTGCTGTTTTGCTGCTTTGAACTTTGGATGTTAGTATTCTGCACAACAGGTGCTGAAGTCACATTGTTTATTTTAATGGATCTGTATAACTTAGGTAATGTTGGTTTCTGATTGATAATCTTTCTGTTACTGACAGTAAGAGATTACAGTGTCATGTTTGACTCACAAATCAGTCTTTTTGACTGTTAAATGCTTCTAGAAAGTTTGTTTAGGTAATGATGTCTAGGGATTTGGTGAAATTGCCCTGGAAGATGGATCCCCTCTCTTTGCTCTATTACATGGGGGCCCCATGCTCTCCCCTTGCATACTTCCACTCTTTCTCAAGCTGCAGCCAGCCAAGCTAGTCCCCACTGAATTCAGAAATATTTGCTTGCATGCACCCCCTGCTTGCCATCAGGCCTGGCACCTTTCACGTACAACCATGTACAGAGAGCCAAGGTGCAGACTTTGGCCCAAGTGGTTGTATCTTTGTAGAAAACCAGAAGACAAATGCAGTGGAAATGGGAAGGTGCTGTGATTGGCAGGGTATCAGTGCATGCATCAAAAGGTCGTATTTACTCCAAAAGTGTAGTAAGGTAGTGAGCCTTGTTTCAGTTTTCTTATTAAATAACAAAAAAGTACTGTTTTCAGTATTTTATAATTAAGGATGAAAGTTCAGTTCATGGGTGCACAGTTCTTCAGGAGACAAGGAGTCTGTCTTGTTCATGTCAGATCTCAGCACCATCAAACTTGAGCATTTCTGATGGAGGGGATAGGGTCCCCAGGGACATGGGTCTCTGAGTAAAGGCTGTGTTGCATGAAGGGCTTGTCTGAGAGAGCAAACTCAGCGGGTGGTTTGCACTGCACCAGCTACTAAGAAGGAGAAAAATGACTGCTACTGCTGAACTGAGGACAGTGACCAAGCCCGTCAGTAGTTTAAAGTTCCCAAAGAATAGATCAGTGTCAGTAATTTACCATTTCTAATTTTGGGGAATTTTATGGATTTTTTTATAAGCCTGTTAAAGCACACTGTGAAAGTCATTAATCAAAACAGACCTTGGAGCCTGTGTATTCAACAAAACACCTCTCTTAGTTTATGGAGGCAGTGAGTTTGCTTCACAACTACAAGAAAGGCTTTTTATGCCTCTCTGAAGTAGTAAAGCATCTGAAGGGCTTTACTATCCAATGTGGCTTTACTATCCAAACCTCAGTATAAAAGGGTATAAATCCCTTCATGTAATATAGAAAATTGGTTGGAACCCTCCTATGTCAATGTCTGGTTTCAGCCAACCACTATTTCATGCCTTGTAGTACTTATGACAGCATTTATCCAACTCATACAATGGTGTTTAGACAATTTTATTAGATACAAAAACTTGTGTGTCCTTCCTTGAGAAAGGCCAAATTGTTATCTGTGTAGTGCTGTAGTAACTTATCCTGCTTCTATAAAAATGTGCATAGGATGTAGGAAGCCTTTTGATAATGGACTTTTTGCTACAGAGCTATTGAGTCCAGCCCTGTTGTCATCTCTACTCCTAGTCCAGGGTTTCCTGCTATAGGACTACAACATCTTAGAAACACTATTTATATCCAGAGTAGTCTTACTCAGAGAGCAGGAGGCCAGGAGGGATGAATTCCCATATCCCTGCAGGTTTCAAATGCTTTTGCCCAGCAGAACCATCCTTGGAATGTCCTTGATACTGATAATGACACCTTGAGAGCCTCAGCCCAGTAGTTTTTAATACTTCCAAGCTATTCTCCAACCCTCCCAATACTTTCAATGTGCCCAATTAGTAGCAGATATAATTTCCTCCCATAACTCAGTGCTAATAGCTTTTCATAAAGAAAAAAAAAAACCAAAACCCAACCTGGAAAACACATACTTTTGCTGTAATTGTTTATTAATTAAATTTACATAATGATGCTTCTTTCTGACCTTCCCCTTTCATTGAATTATCTGTTCTAATTTCATTAAGCGTTCTCTCTTTAAAAGTCCTTCCTGCCTACGGATTTTTTTCTGTCTTCTTTGCCAAAAGCAGCTGCAACAGTGAGACCTCTAAGAGTAGGAAGCAGTGTTTATTGCAGACTTTTTCTTGGCAGCAGAGCCTATGTGCCTGGTGGTACTTGTTCGCTTCTGAAGCAGTAGGAAGCAGAGATGTGGAGAGGTGGCATGTTCGCATGCTGTCTAGACTCATTCTTGAGAGTAAGAGCTACAGGTCTGATTGCTTCTCACTCGAGGGCCATTTTGAGGCAGTTTTCCATGATTAGACTGCATAATACTGATAATCTTGCTTTCTTTTAGTGGCCCCTTCACAGTGTAAGACATATACCAGTAGGGTGGTTCAGTGATTTTGGTTGGGTTGTCTGATCCAACTGCCAGCTCAGGGCAGGTCTGGTTAGAGCAGGTTGCTCTAGACCCTGTCCAATTAAAAGTTCTGAGACAAGGGATGATGGGTTTAAACTTAAGTAGGGGACATTCTGGTTAGATATAAGGAAGAAGTTCTTTACTGTGAGGGTGGTGAGGCACTGGAACAGGTTGCCTAAAGAAGTGGTAAATGCTTTACCATGGCACTGTTCAAGGCCAGGTTGGACAGGGCGTTGGGTAGCAAGGTGTAGTGTGAGGCATCCCTGCTCATGGCAGGAGGTTGGAACTGGATGATCTTAAGGTCTTTCCAGCCCAAACTGGTCTGTGATTCTGTGGAGTTTCCTTCTTGGCAATCTGTTCCAGTGTTTGACTCCCCTCATTGTGATTTTTGTTTTCTTACACCTAATCAGAAAATAACGATGTAACCTAAATATAAATGCATCTCAGGCCTCAAATATACAAGTGGACCAAGTCTTATTTCGTTTTCAATGGTGATCTTTCTCTATGCCTTTCAGTTTAATTTTTTTCCCTGACCCATTTGTTTGGATATCTTATGGAATGGAATAATTTCCATTCATTAGAAGATCTAAAAAGGAACGATTAAAAACAACTTGTTAAAAATATATCAAAGGAAAAAAATAATCCTACAAACAAACCACACAAAGATATCAGGAATGCATTTTCTTTAAAGAAAACTAGAAGAAACAAAATCAGTATAGTGCATGGCTGCTATATTGCAAGCATGAGGTATAACTGGGATTACAAATAAGATCGGCAGTGTCTCAGTTCAGTCTCAGTTTCTCCTCCTCCTAAACTGCTATTTATCCAAGCTGCTGAGCAGCACTTCCTGAGGGTAAGATCGCTTTGTAACATAGAAGCCCTGGGTTCCTCCAGAGATCCCTGGGGACCCACACAAACTGGCATGTGATTAACCTCCATGGATTGTCAGGCAACACTTGAACAGCAGCTTTACCACACCAAAAAGCAGTATGCCTGCAGTGGATTAAATTAGTTTGCTTCATTACTAGTCAAGATTTAAGGATGAAAGAGTATATTTCTTTAAAACAGAATACAAGCACATTACTAAGCTTTTGCTTTCAACAAGAAATTCTCCTTAGTTTCTCATTTATACTAGTTACCATTTATTTCTCACTTCTGATACTGTACAGTTTATGTTATCTTAAAGACCTCCAAGAAGTGCATTTTTCCTGTTCCTGTTGATAAAGGTGTTTGCCTGAGGTGAAATGAGCCAGCAGTGCTCACTTACAAACACTCATTACGTGTTTGGGATTCTTTTCATTTGTCACTGTGGCATCTCATGGTTGTGGGGAGAGATGAAACTATTCTCTTCCCTCCATTTGCCTAGGAGTTCCTGATTTACATATGAGTGATGTTCTGTAATCAGAACGCTTCTGAATTCAGGCTTTCAAATGTTTTCCTGTTTACAGGATATTATGGTAAGCTTTGTCAGCTGCCTGTGAAGAATATTACATCTACATAGCTAATAGATTCACCATTTTCCTTTTTTTCTGTGAACTGCACAAAGTCTGTGCATGGTATGTGACAAAAATGAGAAATGAATTTCAGTACCAGTGTACTTTGGCTTTATCCTTTCTTCTTTTCCCTGTCTACTCCATAGATTTTGGATAACCTATCATAGAATCATAGAACCCATAGAACCGTTTGGGGTGGAAGGGACCTTAAAGGTCATATAGTTTGAAACCCCCTGCCATGGGCAGGGATGCTTTCCAGTAGACCAGATCAAAAAAAGGCATAGAGTGACATTTTGGATTGCAGGGGCTTAGTTCAGAGGCTGCCATGGAAGTCGTCTGTGGTGTTTAAGATGATGCTATCTCAATGAGTTGTCTGTATTGTCTCTCTGCCAGAAGTCATCTCTCGCCACCACACCGTTTTTGGAGTGACTGATTACTGGCCTTGTAAACAGTTGTAATTACTGGGTTGCTTGCTCCAGTCCTGGGAGTTTAGATCACCTCCAAATGCTATTCCTGAAGGTCTTCCTGTCTTACTAGGCTAGCTAATGTAAGCAAGTATTTGAGGCTGAATCAGGTCACATTATTTAGAGACTTCAGATGTGTGGGTTCATTTGTGGGACCTTAGCAGAAAGCATCTGAATAGTGGGGGTTTTGTTTGTTATGTTCTGTTGCAGAGGGAATTTTCATGTGGGTTCATGCTGCTTTGCCATTAGAATTTCTCTGACTCTTGAGGGAAAGAAAATGAGACTTAGCCAAGAGACACCTCAGCTGCAGCTATGTTGACTTTCCTCATGAAGAGTAAGTGGCAATCAAACAGATCAACCAAGTTTCCCATGATTTCTGCCTTACAAAGGCAGGGGATTCATAGGTAGAGTCTATTCAAGCTAAAATCTCAATTTAAAGCCTTATCCTGGAAGCTCATGGCAGCCTTCAGCCTTGGTGCAAAAGATGGTGGTTTTTCAAGAAAATAGACAAAAATCTCACTACTGTTTGTAAAGAGTCCCTTACACATGTGGGGAAGGCACAGGGATTAAACCAATGTTGATTCATGTGAGGTGACTCTTTCAAGAGCTGTGAACAGCCATACAGGGAGGCTTCCAGTCATTCTCTAGGACATCTCTTCCAAAAGATCCCATCTCTAGTTGTATCAAACACTTAAAAATGCTCAAAACAGGGAGATGTGTGATAGTGCATGAGTGTAATAATCTAGGCCGATGCTTTTTCAGTGGGGTTTGAGCTAATGTGCTTTATGTTGCAACTGGAATAGGCCTAAGATGCTAAGCTTAATGTGAGAATGCACTTGCTCTCGCCAAGCAGCTCTGTGGACAGGATCAAGCTCCTCTGAGCAGGATCTGCACTTCTCCAGAACACAGAGATTGAAATCCTGTTCCTGCTGCAGGGAGCTAGCTGCTAATTTAAACAGGATAAGAATTTTACCCAAGAGAGTCAGAATTTGCTGTTTTAAAATTATTAACTCTCTCCCTGTTATATATTCATAGAAAAGCATGAAAATATGGTATTATTCCCTTTTTCTGTTTGCACTTTTACAACAAGGAAAAGTAACTAAAATGCTTCTGGGATGAAATTTGCTATGGTGGTTTAAGGCCAGTATATGGGTGATTTGTGACTGAGCTATGAAACCATGAAAACTGGGTTAATAATGAAGCCTTAGCAGTAGCGCTGCTAGCAGGCACCCCTGTAATTACTGCTTCTCTACAAAGGGTGCTGAGCTTCTATGATGGATTCAGAATCTCATATTGTGTTTTCTTCTGTTAGAAAATGACTCAGTGGAAACCTTTTAAATAGATATAATATGTGCAAAGATAAAGTTCCTGCCTGTGAACCAGCCCATTTAGTTTTTGTGCAGCTTGGGAAATAGAAACTGGTTTTGCTTTAGCAGATCTATTTCTTTTTCTAAATTCCATAGATTTGTTGTAGCTGAGATGCAGTGAAACGCTAAGTAATACTTCTGTGACGTGCATAAATGATTCAGCTGACCTGTGCATGAAATGTGCTGTGGAATTTAAATCCATTTAGCAGATTTTTTTTTTCTTTACTTGGCTGTTTTCAGACAGAAAGACTTAGAAATATCTTGGAGAAGGGCAGCAGGACTGAGTGACGTGGATGTGAAAGGAACAGATTACAGCTGGGAAGATTCTCTCTTTTGGAAGGCAAATGGGAAGATGGCCTCTGTCCGCTGAAATCAGTGGGAGTTTTTCTGTTGGCTTTAATGAGATGAATCAGACTTTTGACAGCTAGTGTGGAAGAGGCATATAGTATGGATGTTGGAAAATACTTACTAGAATAAATTAATCACAGAATTGGCAAGCTGTTCTTGTTGTGCCATGGACTAAAAGTTAGTCCTTCAAAACACTTTCATTTTAGAAGCCACAGCTTGTCAAGGCTGACATAAGGATTCCTGCACGCTGGCAGCTGACTCAAAGTAGTATCTGACAGCTCTCTCTGAGATCATGGCAGTCGCTTTATGGTTGGTATATTCTCCAAGCCAGCAAGGAGATGGAAAAATGAACCATCATATCTATAAATCAACCATACTGAAACACATTTGCCTCTTCTGGAGTCTTATTGTGGTGCTTGGCAGTTGGATGTCCATGACAGCATTATACAGGTGGACAGTGTACATGAACATGTTATTTCTTTGGCAGACAAAATTGACATGGTAAAAGTGTATGTCATGCTAGGAGGTAAATCTGTGTATCAACAGAACCTATCTGAGGCTTCAGATCTGGGATATACGTGTGCTAGTAAAGATCTCTATTTGAAAAACAAGAGGCTGGGTATTTTGTGTGCATGAATTAGGATGGATCATCACCATCCTAGCGTAGCAGTTCATAGCATCCTAGTTCATAGCAGGTGAGAGTTCCAGTATTTGGTTTTCAGACTAGAAATTCCCAGAGGTAGTAGTATTTTTTTGGTAGACTCTTTTTTGGCTTTGTGAGTGAACTAAACCATGTTACCTGCAAATACTTTTGTATTTGTGTTTGAGCCTCTCAGCAAATGAGATTGGTTTCAAAAGCCTACTACAGCTTCTGTAAGAAGAGGACAACTCCCTTGATGTTGGTGAAGCCCCAGCAGAAGATGTAAAGGAACTGTTTGGTTAATACAAAAACAACAGTTGGTTATGTAGCAGTACACCGGTTATTGTTGTCATTGCATTAGTTGTTCATGACTGTTTACATCCCAAAAGAGCTCTCCTTCCATAGTAAATGGTCCTTTCCCTCTGTGTGCTGGCTATAAGTGCCTACAGCCATCCAGTTAGACCAGTAACCTTCAGTCTCACTTTCCAACCCTTCCTTCTTCCCTTGTGATTGCTGGATAAGGTGCAAAATACAGTGCTTGCCTGAATGGTGTGCTCTTGGTGGGCTTTTATAATACCAGGAGTGACAGGGTTACGGCCCAGGAGACAGAACTGTCTGTGATTTAAGGCAAAATGGGTGTAGGGTAGCTCTGAGCAAACAAATACTTTGAAATAAATTTGGAATGTACTTTTCAATTTTAGTGTGACCTGATGATTGCAGCTTAAGTAATAAGTAGAGCTAACTCCTGTGATGACCTGCTCAATCCAATCCCTTCAGGTCAGCAGAGAAGTGTGTGTGTAGCGCCTTACCTTGACAGAGGCAGACTGAGCAGCTGCACCGTATACCTCTTCAGAATTTGACTTACTGAGCTCCTATGCTTCCCGTTGCTAATATACATTGATAAGGCCCCTACTAAATGTGATTGTGAGCATTGCTTTGCAGAAGAGAATGCTTTCCTCTTGTGACTGAAGAAAGCCCCATTATTATGAAAACTGGCTTATAGAAGAACTAGCAAACACTCTTACTCCTCTCTCTGTTGGGTTGCTGGAAGTGGAATTCATCTTACAGAAGAGAAAATTAAGTTAGAAAGGAGTGAAACTACTACAGTAAGTCAGTGGCAGAGGTTCAAATAGAATGCATCAAAGCATTTCATGTGAATGCTCAGCATGTTTCTGCCAGGGATAGCAAAGTGGTGGCACAGGTTGTGCAGGACGCTTGAAGTCTTCAGCCTTACCCAGGTGCAGGCAGCTGACATCTATCTTCCAGAAAGAGATACAGCATTTTCCTTTTTCAGTGTTGCTGCATATAGGGTAGTTAATAAAAGGCTGAGAATCTCTTGCTTGTGACTGGCTATAGGAGGCATGACTGTGAGTGCCAAGTTTAGGATAAAGTGTCATATTTTTATGTATGTAACTGGCAAATTAGAGGAAAAAGCACTATGTAAGATACACTTAAGTATAAATTAGTAATAGTACATGTTACAAATGTGCAGATGATTCAAAGACAATTTGCTTCAGGATCATCTTTTCCCCCACTTACTTCCTTTTTTCAGATGCCCTTTGCTTCTGCTTTTAATTTTTTCTAGGTTGTCTTCAAGCTTATTTCTGGAAAAGTGTTTTAAAAATAGTCTAGGTTATCTGCAGTCCGGACTGTACAGTCATCCCGCTGTGTCTTGTCACATAACAGCTGTTAGATCTTGTTCAGGTGATAGATGATTTGCATTAGGGTTTCCTATCCACACTGCAGCAAATCCCATGGGAGCTGAGCATGCTGTGGTTGGAGACCTCAGCCTTTACTATCAAAAAATCAAACCAATAATGTTACCTGTCTGTTACCTGTTTGTGTGACTGCAGCACTTTCAGCTTGGATGGGCTTGAGCAAGCTGGGAGTTACTGCTGTCAGGACAGCAGCTCTGAAGGCTTGCAAATGTCACCCCAGCCAATGAAGCGAACATCTGCTTCGCCCCAGTGAACATCTGGGTCCCAGCAGTGAAGTGCAAAGCCAGGGAGAACGTGCCAGCCACCAGCCAGACATCTCCAGGTGATGGACGTGCTGGCATCTGATTGTGGGTTTATAATCAACAGGAACTAACAATGACTTGAAGACCCTTTTTTTGCAGTCTCCCAGTGTGCATCTTGCTTTATTTTCTGGAGACTAAACTTCCTTCACTCTGCAGTATCTTGTCTACAACTTTGTCCCCTTCTTTGTTTAAACATTGTATTTCCATTCCTTACTATTCCACTCTATGTTGCAAGATAATAATGTTTTTAACCTTAAAATGCAGCATGGCTTTCATAGTAGTATTTCTCCTACAGTTCCATATTTTTATTTCATTTGAAAACAAATACACTCACCCAGTGCTCTCATTAGAGACTCACTGATCTTTTTACAGTCAGGATATTTTATCTTGCTTTTTAACTTATTGTAACCCATTTATAGCCCTTTCGTTTTGCCGGTATTGAGTAAGATGCTTTTGGAACTGCTGGGTTTTAAACAGTCATGTTTCATGTTGTGATTACAGCAATTTTCTCACCTAATTATTAGATTACAAGTAAATGGTGAACAGAAGTTGGTATTCTAGAGAAGAAAGAAAATTAGTTGTTGAAATAGGGGATGTCAGAGGGATCTCTAAGGTGAGAAGTGGTAACAGGTAGAATACCTCTTTCTTAGCAGGCTTTCAATTTGTTCCTTTTTGATAGTTTGTGCTTTGTTGCATAAATTCCCTGGAAAGTTAACAATAGCCTCCATAGCAAGGGCACCTAATCAAAATGCCCTGGTGAACAGGAGCTTTCTGAATGGGTGAGCAGGTACATACGGGCCATCTCAAGCCAAAATGTAAGAAATCCTTCACTCTGGAGTGACTCAATCAAATGCAGATGTTACCTGCTTTCTCCTTCTACAGTGGAAATTGTAAAGTGAATCCCGAAAGTCTCGTACTATGCTTCCTGTAGATGATGACTTTGTGGACAAGCTTCAGAGGAGCAGCAATGTTTGATGGATCTGTCCTCATCTTTGTAAAAGAGAGCAGAGGCTCAGTTCTGTGTTCCAGCATCCCATACAGATGTGAATCCAACTACAGTCAAAAGCAGAAGTGCACTTCATGATTCCTGCTTAAAATGTTATTTTTCTAATGAGTAGATTCTTACTGATCTTCAGAGAGCATCTGACAGAGTTGTAGACTTAAACCTGATGAACTCCAGCCTTAATTCTCATTCTGATGTGAATCTTTCTCAGTTGATTCAGATCCTGAGCTCTCCAGAGCCTCCTTTATGAGACATGGGCACCTTCTTTCTCTCCCTTCGAGACCTCCATAGCAAGGGCTGCAGCTTGGCATCATCTCTGTAGGTAGAACTGCCTGTGAATTGCTTTCCTTAAAGGAATTTCATATGCTGAGTGTTGCAGGACCAAGCTTATGGCTTACATGTATCTTACTACTGGGCATAATCCATATATACTATCAGCAGCAACAGTCTTGTCATTTTAATAGCATGGAAATACACATAAACGTAATTAGAGCACAATCCCAGTTCCTGGAGCAGGAGTTGCTTGTGCTGCCTTCTCTTTGCTGCCAAACAGAGACCTAAGCAGCTCTGAGGAAGGAGAGGTCCATGCCATGTGAGAAAGAAGCCACAGAGGCACTGATGTGTATCTCCCTGGAGCCAGCTGCACTTCCTCCTCCGTTTTTATGTGGAGTAGGTGGTGGCAGATATGCACAGCATCATGTAAAGCAGCACTTATGTTGAAACTTGTACTGCAGGGGCCATAGACAGTATGTGAACTGGTATTGGAATAGAAACCGTGATATGAGACTGATCAGAGTATATGAAGCTGGAATGCCAGGGGCTTTTCTCTTCACCATGTGTCTTATGATGGCCATCAGTATCAGAGATTTTTTTATCTGCAGAGATTGTGTTGTTGCAGAGAAAGGAGAGACCTACAATAGGGGCTGTGTGTCAAGCAGACAATTTTGGGATCTCCTGTGTGTCTCTGGGTAACTGGGCTTTGAGTTTATTTGTCTCTTCCCAGTCTTTGCTGAAAAAAGTAAATATAGCTAAACCCACCCATGCTACACTCCTGTCCCTCTTGAGCTTAGCAGCAGTACATGGGAGAAGAGCTCTGGTGGGTTTATTTAAAGGAATAAGGCCACATTTTTATTCATTATACCCAGATGCGGCAACGTGTTTGCAAAGGAGGCATGCTGATGTGGTTTCACCAACCATCAGCATGGCTCACAGGTCTCAGAGAACTAAAGGATGCCAGTGCACTTTCTCTACCTGTGGTTTCTCAACAAATGGAAGATTGTAAAAACAAAGTATTTGTAAGACTAAAAGGAGAGAAAAAAACCCACACAGCATAGCTGCATAGCATGCAGCTTTTTTTTAAGCCCGTGGTTCTGAGTGGGCGAACCCAATTAATTCTAAATGCTTGGGATGTCTAAACAAGAGAATGGCTCTGTGTTGTGAAGATACAGAAGTCTCTTTTCCTCTGTTTAATTAATGCTTACAAGACCTATCCAGGTAAGTCTTTGGAGTACTAAGACAAGACCTCAAAGAATGCCGTTTTCAGAACAGCTAAACTTTAGGGAATTGGAGTCATTGGGTAATTGCAGTGCAAGGCTGTTCATCTCACATTAGTATTTAATAATGTAACAAGTATTTAGTGATAGAATACATATTGTTCATTGCTGTTCATCTCCTTTCTGCAAAGGAAGAAAAAAGTAACATGGAAAGAAATAAAATGTTTGTAAGATGGTAATGTGAATCCAGGAACCAGTGTGCCAAAGATCCCAGTCTCTGCTGCACTGTTGTGCTGGAACTGTATTTTGCCTTCAGTAGAGTTACAGTGGCAGAGCCCAGGTGCGATTGTACCTCATTTTCTCTTCACGCTGTGCAGATCTCTTTGGTGCCTTGCAAATAAGACCAAATAATCCTGAGGTGAAGGGAAAGGTGTATGCCTTTCTTTGTGCTGCTCTTTTGTATGTTTTCCTTGCCTTTAATGCCACGGTCAGGAATATTGGCCTTCATTTTGGTCTTCCAGATTTTGCAAAGGATTCTCTTCCAAAATTGTCTGCAGATGGTTCTACTCTGCGGTAGAGTCAGGAAAGCTTAAATTATGACATTAACCATCTCATTTTTGGTTTTTGTAGCCTGTTACCTAACAGAATAACACAACATCTCTCCTTACTCTTCTTTGTGAGTTCTCACTTCAATCTAAAGTAGTGTTTTGCTGTCTTTTTTTACTTACATTCGGGTGCTCGTGCTATGACAGCAATGAGCAGTTGTGTGATAATATGATGTGTAAGTCTCTTAATCACTCAGAATGAGTTTTTAATTTGATGATTAGGAATAACAGCAACAAACAAGAATGTGCTTGGTGTAGTGGGTAACTGAAACAATCTGAGCACTGGGAAGCTGCTTCTACAAGCATTTTCAGTTTTCATTCAGCCATCTTCTCAAATTGACCGTTTCTTGCTTTGTTGTCATGGAAATATTAGGCTAAAAATATCTCTAGATATGCAGTAGAGACAAGGAATGTGTGCATATGGATTCTGAAGTGTGAATGTATTAAAATGTATTAAATGTATTAAAAAAAGGAAAGAAGCCCTTGTTATGATATTGTCAGTAATAGTGCTAGGTTCTTGGCTTCTTTTCTATCCAAGTGCAGAGGATTTTTCTTTGTAATATTCACGTCTTGTTGCACAAGGACTTCTTGCAAGACTCTCTTTGTATGCTGCATGGCACATGCTTGACTGACTGTAATAGCTCCCAGTCAAAGTGAACACTATGAGTTTTAATATTGCATGGTCTGGCTGCTAGACACAAAGAAACTGTTGTTGCGAAGCATTCTTATAGTGACTGTAGAGATCTTGGCTCTTGAATAGATAGAGCTTCTGACTGGGATTTGCAGTATATCAAGAGAAAGGACGTAACACATAAGAGGAGCTGGGGTAATGGTTTGGTCCATGATGGGTGGTTTTGGGACTAGCATCTTCAAAGATAGCTTTCTTGGAGAGGAAACCCAAAAGAGTAACTCTTTTGTTTCTGCTTCTAATATGTTCTGTTTCTGATGTGAAGTTCAGTTATGCTTGTCAGGTGATTGATCATAAACCTGCTCAAGAAGTGCTGTAGCAGGTATCTTGAATTAAACTGCTTTTAATGTAAATGGAAACATGAATCCTCCTGAATTTCAGTACTTGGCTGGATTTGGCGTTGCAAAATGTCTCTTTTCATGCTCTCCTCTCCCTTCCCGGGGCAGGCACCAGGTGAAGTTAAGGCTTACACCTTCCTAAATACTAATCATTGATCATAAGGCTGATGTTATTTCTGCTTCTATAAATCCAAGCAATGCCTGGTCCACCCATGTCTTGAGATCAAGGGGAATAAAAACATGCTGAGGGCTGTGTTTCAGGCACTTGGCTTCTGAAGTTCATGCGTTATCTCTTGCTTAAGGCTGTGCCTGAAGGTTTAATCCAATCATATGTATTTAATGAATGCTTTAAACTGCTGTTGCCCTGATAAAAGCAAGGAGCTGATGTTTCACAGGCAGGTACTCTAGGACACAATTAACTTGAGGCAAGCATAATGTCTGAAAGCCTGAAGTATATATTGCAGCCGGGGCAGTCCAGAAGAGCTTGCTTCATCTGGGACAGCCCAGTGGCTGTAAATTACATTAAAGACAGGAGAAGGGTCCCCAGCTCTGCCCATCCCTCCTCTTCTGAGGAGCTGTGAGCTTTTGTGTAGTTTTGAATTCACCTTCACAGTGCCTCTGCTGACTGACAACAAAGCTCAGGGATGTCAGTGTTTCTGTATATTTATTTTCTATGTGTTTATGTTGTGCTTTAATTTATATTGTCATAACTGAGTGTGAGGCAAGGCTCTACTATTCAATTTTGATAAAGAGCTGTCAAGTCCATCGAGTCCATTGTAACCAAGATGGTGATGAGCAGCTTTAAAACAGAGGTGTTATTTAAAAGCTTAGGCTGATATAATTGTTGCATTTCAGAAGTTATTTTAGGTCATCTCCCTCATAAACAGATGAACCATGTGTTTGATTTTGCCTGCAATGTTGTCTTTCACGCAAGGTGCATGAGTGCTTAGGATCAGAGAGCAAACTTTAGGCATAGTTTCCAGTTATTATGGACTCCACTATCACACAGTTAAAAATGCTTTGATGATTGCAAGTTTTTCCTCAAATAAATTGCTCACTTGCTAATGCTGGTGGTGAAAAACTCATCATTAGGCTGATTTACATAAAAACATTATACTCCTGTAGGCTCTGGAATTTCATTAAAGTCTCGGTCTCGGTTCAGTCCTTAATTTTCAGTTTGCCATGGCTAAAATGTCTCTCTCAAGCAGCTTTTCCTTCTCCTGATGAAAGACAGGTAAGTTGTTACAACACCTACCCACCCCCCATCCTCAGCTCTATCAGTCTATCAGTCCTTCCTTTACAACAGGCCATAAAGGCAGAGCAGATAGATAGCAGTGTTAGGTTGGACTGGAGGTAAGTAGATAAAATTCTTCCTGTTCTGAGCCGGATCATGATTTTTTATGAATATAGAGCAAATAGTTCTGTTGGTTTCAGTGGGATGAGAGATGACTCAGTGCCATTAATGGTAAAGCAGAGGCCTTCCTCCCCCCCATCTCCCATATCTGTAGATACTTTTAGGAGGAGGTTGTTATTTTCAAGGATGTGAGCTGTCGAAGCAACCCAAATTTCAATTCCATTACTCTTGTTATGCAATAAATTTCAAGTAGTGGGTAATAGTTGGAAAATATGCCCCAGTGCAAACTGCAGGTTCTATTCCTAGCTATGTAAGGGCTAAACCACCTTTTTATTAAAGACATTTAGCATCTTTAGCTACTGCCTGGGCAGTGGCATCCTTCCACTGACCTTCTCTGTGGTGGGTATCTGCAGAAGCTTTGCCTTGCTCTACTCTGCCTTGACTCGTCAATCTAAACACCAGTCTTACCAGGTACTTGGATGGTACAGGCCCCTGAATATAATGAACTGGACTTTCACAAGGGCTGCTGGACGGCACTAGATTTTAATGCATTCCAACCCCTGCCTAACTGGACAGAATTTGAGCCATAAATCCCATTGCCATCTCCCTGTGTTTGCCTAATTGAGATCTTGGAAGTCCCACAGTGCATGCATTGTGTTCCCACCATGAGGGCAGCTGGCTGTGTTCATTTGTCCTAGCAAGACTGAAACAGTGCTGCTGTTTCCCCACTCTGCATTCCTTATCTCCCCAGCTGCCTCCATCTCTTCCTTCAACAAGGGAAAACTGGCAGTGGATTCATATTCTCCTCTTCCATGCTACTTGGCACAGTGGGGAGAGAGCCAGGGATACAATCCTCCTGATCCCAGGAGAGGCACCCAGATGTGGCACAGCCAGGAAGAGCTTAGATCTGTATCGCAGGAAAAAGTCTGTCTTTGTGCCAGTCTGGAACATGCTCAGCAAAGATAGGATTTCCTAGGCATTTAGCTGGTAAAATCACAGGTGTCTCAAATGAGCATATCAAACTGAATTTTCTGGAGAGGCTTGTAAGTTAGCTGAATTTTAATGTACTTTTACAGGAACAGCAAAAAATACACGCTTTGTGTAGTGACTTCTGCTGCATATTAACATGGAGGGTAAAAGGGAAAGGTCTTCAATGGAAAAACATCCCATGAAATCTTTAAGGGATATAAACCCATGTTTTTCCCTTACCTTCATCTACCAATTTCTGGATGAAATTTTCTTGCTGTGCATCTCTGTAGATCTGAGGTGGAAATCCAGCATACAAAATTTTATTCCAGATATATGTTTCTTTGAAAGCATATAAGCAACTGAAAGCAAGGTTTGTAATGAAAAACGTCAAGCAACTTTATTAATCAGCAATGCTAGATGTCCTGCCTGGATGGAGAAATATATTCAAGTGCTGGAAATTAATGTATAAGCATACATTTGTTCCAACTGCTGCCATTCTTTAGTAATTAGTCTTGCCAATATGACGGCTTTTATGAACTTAGCACTAAAGGAACAGGCTGCTGAAATTAGATCTGTATATTCTTCCTGTATAGCAGTTTACAGAGCCACTTTCTTGTATCACTCCTGTAATAGAAACTCCTGGACACCTTTCTTTTCATAAGGCAAAACTTGTGTGATTTTTGTCTGTCTTTTATGCTCAGGATTCTACACCCAAAAATACTCTGGAGAATATTAATGAAACACGCATGATGCAGTCATGGGGAGCCAGATCAATGTCACTTCATATGAACAGCATAGTAATAGAGGTGCATTATACAAAGCTAGACCCAAAATCAGTGCAGTACAGAGCATGCAACAGTGAAGGCTCAAAACAAGTGAAGCTGGGACAGAGGAAACTGGCCCACTATGAGGATTTGTCACTACCCTGTAGTGCATTAATTTCCCATCCTACTCTTGTGGTGGTTGGAGGCAGGTAGCTGCTGAATCAAATGCAAGGGAAATACAAGTGAAAATCAATCGTAGAGAGTATCCATGGATCACAAATCAGAACAAAGAATCAATAATATAATAAATGGTAATCAGCTCTCCCGTTACAAAGGACACAACTCCAGTCCTGGATGTGCAGCCCTTGTGAAGCAATAGCAGTCTGAGACAACCCATCTGAAGATGAAATAAAATTACTAAGGTCACTTACTCTGTTCTTCAAATGTCAGATACAACTACAAACAGCAAAAAAAACAGTGTTAATTGTTGCAGAGTTAATGTTATTTGCATGTTCTAACTGTGCATTTCTGCAGCTTGACAAGTTTAGATTTTTGGTTTAAATTTAATCTAGATTACAGGCTTTCCAGGTGTTCTGCTGCTTGGTTTTGAGCTATTACAGTTTCCTTGTAAAGGCTTGTGCCTGGAATTGTTGCTATGTACTGGTCAGCCTTAATTCTGTCTCCAGGTACTTCTTTCTTTCTTGCCTGGGAGTGTTAATCTTGTATCTCAGAGTTTATCAAAAGAGGTCTTTTAACAGTCTGTTCACTTGTGTTTGTGCACATTTTAGAGCAGGGCAAGAAAAAAGTAATCAGAGAATTGGAAGAAATTCTGCAACAGGGATTAAAGAAGCACATCTGTTTGGGCCTCACGTGCTTCGAAACTGTCAGCTATCTAAAAACTGAGGTGCCTTATGGAAAACTGTAGGTGGTTATGATACTAAACAAACACTGTGAGCAGATGCACTTTGCAGCTCAAGGAAATACCCAGTCCATAGGTGGCTGAGCAGCAGACCTGCCTGACGGTTATAGTGTCACTGCTGTGTATTGGAAGGCAATTCCTGGAGCAGGTATTTTTCCTAATACAACACAAGAAATGAGAGCTGTTGCTTGCATGGAGCAGCATCAGGCACACATAGTGGAAATGAACGGGGCAGTGTCATCGATGCTGGAAGTACAAATTAGATCTGCTACTAATAACCTTACCTTTTCTCTTTGCTACATGTCTTAATTCTTTGCTGACAGGGCAGTATCAGGAGAAGCTACCTAAATTTATCTAAAAGCTATTGATTCCCAGGGAGAGTCTCACGCTGATGCAGGAGCACTGGGTTTTGACTCTCCAGGTTGCACAATTGACCTGCTGTCTACACTTCCAGTGGTATTCAAAGCAGGGGGTGGGTACTGGAAGCAGCAGCAGGTGGAGAAAGGGGGTCATGCATGAGAAGTGGACAGATTGCACACTTTGCACAGGGTTTCACAGATAGTTGCTGGTACAGCTCATAATTTGTGTTCTATGCTTTATGAAGTGCTTGGTGAGAGGGCAGTTTCTTCAGGCTTGACTTTCTTACTCTCTTCCTTTATGCCTTTCCTTGCCTGGTTTCTTTTTCCCTGCTTTCTTCTTGTTTAGCCTCATTTGGACAGTCCTAGTCTTTCTCCCAGCTCACACTCTGCAGTGAGCCTCTTCTAATCTCAATCTTCTTCTTCCCTCAGACCACATTTTGGTGCTGTTGCTTTCTCAGTATTGCTTGCAGTACTGCAATGCCTATAAACTGCCTTTAAATTTTCTCTATTTTGGCTTCCTGTTTTAATTCCTTGTGCTAATTTTTCATATGCCTCTCCCACTTTCCCCATTGTATTCTATCAGTTCTTCCCTCTGTCAACTCCCTACCTCCACTTTGACTGTCTCTGCTTCCAGTGATCACCATGGCTACTTTAATTCAAGATGGTCCCATAACGATCTGATTATATCACAGTATCATATGTTTGTATATTCCAATTCTGGATACTCTCTAGGGAAGACTTTATGACTCAGCTTAATTGCCTGGCTCTGATTTGGTTCACTTGGTTCTCACCCACTTACCAAAGACCTTTTCATTACTGGTGTTTGACACCTCTCACTTTTTTTCTGCACAATGTTTGCCTAAAAGAGCAACAACAGCTTTTTTAGTAATAGATTAAATCGATCACAAATGACTCTGTTCTGAAGAACTTCCCTGAGAGGTTGTTCAGTGCTGAGAGATGCTTAGCTAATGCCTAGGCACCTCAGCTAATTGAAACACTTAAGTGTTGTGGGAGTAAATCACAACCAGGTTGTAGAAGTGCCTCAGGTGTAGCACGCACTCCAGTCAAACACTAGCTGATGCTTCCTGCCTCCCCCAAAGAATATAATTTAGTCTTTCCTTGAAATACTTGTTAGGCTTTTTGGTTTGGTTTGGTTTTTTAGGAGAACAAGGGAAACTGCTTAATCCTGGCAGTGATGCTTTCTATATTTGAGAGAATATATGAATAAACCCACCTTTAGGTGGAAGCTAAGCCTCTGAGGCCAGACTAGCCTTAGTAAGTCTTAGTAAGAGGAGCAGAGGGTTATAAGAGCAAGTGAGCTTTTGAGAAGAGATTTAGGACAGTTTTGACAGCTCGGAAGGAAGGGTGAGTAGGAATAGAAGTATTTTAAAGGGAAAGGATATCAAATACACCAACAGGAGCAATAACACTGACAGGCAAGAATGGCTGGATGGAAACTTAGACACCTCTTAGAGATTTTCAACCTTCAATACATCCAGCTGCAATTTATCAGCAGACCCTACTAGGTTTTGTCCCTTCAGTTTAGTAAGAAGTAGGGTGTTTCAAGGGCTGGATGATTGAGGAGGCAGAATAGAATATTGCAAAGAAGAGTTATGTCCAGCTGGTAAATTCATTTTCCAGTTAATTTGCAAAACTGATTTGGTGACTGAGATAACTCAGGGCTTTGACAGAGAAATCGTTTTCTGCGGACTGGATTATTATTTGTCTTCTGAAAGGGATGGAGCTCCTTGGCAGAGATGTTCTCTGGCAAAATTCAAACTTCCCAGTTTTCCTCTGAACCAGGAGTGGTCCCTGTGGTGTCCGGGGATAGCTACATCCCAGCTCCTCACCCTTCCCTGCAAGCATCCATCCTATTGGACCCTCAGAGGTGTTTGCAGGCTGTGGTGCAAGGAGCAAAACAGAATCACCCCTGCTGTTGCCTGGCTCTGGTCTGTTGCCTGCCTTGGGGGTCTTTCTTGGACAGTTGTATTTTCTATATCTCTGGTAGTTACAGACTACAACACACCTCTGGTAGTGGTGGATTTGAGCATACAACTGAGGACTGTCTTATTTATATCAGTGCAGTGGAAGGCTGTAACACAGCTGTGGTTTGATAGAGATTCCAAGCCTGGTGTCAAGGGAATATAATGCTGTTTTGCTCTTCATCCACTAATACTGCTTAGTAGTTTGGTAATTGTCACGAGCACAAGTATTTCAGAGCATCTTCAGACATGTCATCTCTTGCAAGATTTACCAGTATAACTGCCATTTATGCTAATGGAAAGGAAAATTTAACCTCGTTACTTGCTGATTTGAACATCGTAACTTCATTACCTGATCCAGTGAGCTGCTACTTGTAATTACTGAGATGAAAATAGTAACAGCATGTATTTATTTATACCTGGGGATTAACTGGACAACACCTACTGATGACCTGTGCACTGTGCCATGTAGCTAGGACAGAGTTAAATGGCCTCCTTTATTCCCGAACAAGCTAATCTACAAGACTACAATGCAGACAGCCCTTGTAACTACATATAATGTCCAAATGCCAGCTGGATAATATTCAGGTTAATTTATATCACTGCCGTGCCTACACTTCCAGTGCTTTCTGTTCATCTGCAGAGGCAGTGGTACCAAGCCAGTGAATGTCTGCATCTGTTTTGGAAATGTCTCAGAGGTAATTCAGGAATACAAGAACAGTCTTCAGATGGATTAAAATGTTAGGACTCTGTTGAAGTAAAAAACATGACACCAACAATGGTATTTGGAAAGAATGGCTCTCAGCCAAAAAAAAGCCCAACTAGAGTCTGAGTGGCATTTTTGCACCGAAGGAAATTGTATGTAATTTTATTTATCCCTTGACAATAACCATTTTTCTAATATTTTTGATCTGGTAAAAAGGGAGAAGGGGGGAATCAAGAAAAACAAAATGTTGTTCCCCTGGTATTTCCAGAGCAGTTTTTCTAGCTGTGAAGGCTCCCGTAAGACTGTTTGCTGTCAGATCTGCTCTCTGATGGAAACCTTTGACGTTCATTAATCACCGCCTCAAATACTGCCTGAGGAATGGCTGCACCTCTGCCACTGTTCTGGATTGGGTGTGACATTTGCATCTCTCTGAGTTGCTTTCTTGCCTGTTTGCATCTGTATGTTTCATTGAAAATTGTGTTAGAAATAGCAGTTGTGTGAAACTGAGAGGAAGGAGCCTACAAGGATGCTGGAGAGGGACTCTTCATCAGGGACTGTAGCACTAGGACAATAGGTGGTGGGTTCAGACTTAAACAGGAGAAGTTCAGGTTAGAGATAAGGAAGAAATTCTTCCCTATGAGGGTGCTGAGGCGCTGGCACAGGGTGCCCAGAGAAGCTGTGGCTGCCCCATCCCTGGCAGTGTTCAAGGCCAGGTTGGACAGGTCTTGGAGCAACCTGCTCTAGTGGAAGGTGTCCCTGCCCGTGGCAGGGGCTGGAACTGGGTGAGCTTTAAGGTCCCTTCCAACCCAAACCATTCTATGGTTCTGTGATCTTCAATAACCCAGATGGTTCTTTCCAAATACATATTCAGTCATCTTAGTAACCCTTTGTCCTTGAAAGGAATACTAATATCCAGAATACCTACTTAAGGATATATTTTTTCATCCTTCTGTTCTCTAATACTTTTAGTTTAATTAAATAGGTTCTTTTAAACCATCATTTCCCAGTGTACATGGTAGCCGAATTGCTACTTGTCAGCCTGTGATGGTTTTGTGCTGTGAGGTCTGAACATTGTCATACCTTCAGGCTAGTCCTGAAGCTGTATTTTGTTAACCATATGAGTTAATAAAAATAAAATAATTTTACAAAGCTTCTCTTTATTCTAGTTCTCAGTGTTCCATGTAAACTGTAGCTAAAAATGTCCAGGGGAGAGGAAAATTAAGATTTGAGTAATTGGTGAGAACTGCATGTTTTAGCTATTGTGATACTCTCAGCTTTTGCTGTCTTCAAAATGAGTTTGCTGCTGAGCTGTTAAAAGTCCTGTAGAGAAAATTGCAACATGGAAATTCACTCTGGACTTGCAGTTTTTCAGTCCCACGTGCTCAGCCAGCTTTTTTATTTTGCTGCCAGAAAGAAACAACTGCTGCTCCCAGGTGCAACAACAGGGTCGCTTGCTCAGCTCCACTGATGCTCCACTCTTGAATTTGCAGAACTGTGTTTAGGGCAGAGTTGTGAGTTAAACCCCAGGATGGGCCACACTGATGCATTCCTCGTGGAGCGCTGGGAGGTAAAAAGGACACAGGTGCAGGTCTGTGCATACAGTGGGAGAGGTTTTCACTGTGTGAGTAGAAATGTGCTCCTGGTTGTCTGTTGAAGAACAGATGGGGATGGAAACCAGGGTGGCATATGTACTGTGCTTCTTGTCGATGGACTGCACCTCCTGATGCCTCCTTAGGGAGGAGAGTGGTGAAGCCACCTGTGAGCGAGAAGTGCTCCAATCACTTGAAACATAAGCTCATTTCCCTAGTCATGTAAGAAAGTTGGGAAGGCTTTACACTTCTAAAACTGTCATTCCAAAACCAATCTGGGACTTATTTTTCCTTCTGTATTCTGTGTATCTGTAGGTGTCAGGGGAAGCAGTTCAGCCCTGTGGTTTTGAGGTTCACCACCACTTTTTATGTCCCCATGTTTTGCTTCCTCCTGGGGCACTGCATAGTTGGTTTTTGGTTCTGCCAAACGGCAGGTCACAGCATCAGCTCTTAACACTGTGTAATCTTTTGTCACAGCTGCACCGATTTCGCTTACTTTGTTACTGGTGTTACAAACTGAGATGCATTTTGTATGTGACTGTTTTCTTACTTAGGCACTGTAGTTACAGGGACTGTTGTGGCTCTGTAGGCAAAGGTCAGTGTTTTCCTTGGGTCTCAGCAGCAGCAGCAAAGCAAGGTGTTAAGTCAAAACTGAGTGATGAAAAGCACCTTCAAGTGTATTATGGAACAGCTGAATATTTCCATTGCATTACCCACTTAAAACTGCCTGATGTTAATGCTGCTTTTAATGAAACAGGCATTTTTCAGATCCTGCAAGCATGCCTGTTTCACACAGTGCATGTGTGCTGTGTCCTGGCTGTATGTGAGCACATACCAACCCAGTTCACATGCTAGTTTATTATTATAAGAAAGTGGGTTGTAAGGAGACAATTAACAAGAAGCTGATTTCACTACTTCTTTGCCTTGATACAGACATTGAAGTGGGTTTCCCTCACTTAATGTAGTGATCTGAATACTAATGTATGTGGCAAAACCCAGCACTATGAGTCCAAAATCATGGTCTTGCTTGTGTTCCTTACTTAATCAAAATCTTTGGAAGTCAGTGGAAATGCACTAAGATGGGGTCTCATCATACTGTGCTTTAATGTAGGAGCTGGCAAAGCAGTTAATCTGTGTAGATCTGTGTCCTTGCCCTGACCAAGGCCAGAACAAATTGGCTCAGTGAAGCCTGTCAGAAACCAACTATGGAACCTTGTTGTCCTAAGGAAGTTTCTCACTTTCTCTGCACATTAGTGTTCGGTATATCTGAATTGGGAGGGTTTCTCTGACCGGCTGTTCTTCTTCCTCATGTAGCTAAAGGATGCTAATCAGGTACTCTAAGGTCTGTCAGCCATAAGTGCTGCTCAGAAGAGGTAGAGGTTTTAACTGTTTGAAGTTGCAGGAACTGATCTCTAAATTTCACTCTGAAGGGGAAGATTGGAGGCAGGGGGTGTCCTCTCATGCCAGCCAAACAGGGATGAACCACTTGCAGTTTAACTGCTTGCCAGCCTTGTGCTGCACCCCATCATGCAGCTTCTCCCTGGCAGTTCTAATCTAAAATAATCCCTTTTTTTTTCTAGCTGAAACAAAGATCTGCTTCAAATACTACCATGGTGTGAGTGGAGCACTACGAGCCACAACGCCGAGCGTCACAGTGAAAAACAACGCAGCTCCTGTAAGTTATTTCCTGCTTTATGTACTTTTATATGAAAACCAAGTTTCCTCTTCAGTGCAAACAGAGGTATGGATAGTCTTTCAGTTCAGGTGTAGGTTTGTATGCCAAGAGAATGCATATTCAGCTCTCAATCTGTCACAGAGAACTGCTCTGGTCAGGGGCAAGACCCACATCCTAGCTGTATCCTGTTCTGTAAAGTTACATTCTCTCTGCTGGGTGTTGTGAGGCTTGCGTGATACTTCTAGAGGATTTGGGATCCTTGGGTGGTAAACACAATAAAGGTCCAGAAAAGTGATAAGATTTTCCTATGTTAAAGTGCTTTTTCTCAAAATCAAGGCATGAGCATTTTTGCAGCACTGCCTCTAAGCTCCAGGAACAGCTATGCTGTGACATACTCCCATCAGTGGTAAGAAGCAGGCATTCAGGGCCTGATCCATCAAAAGACTGAACACTGGTTTTGACAGATTGAGGCTTCATTGAGAGCAATCTTGATTTGCTAAAGCTTAGCAAACTCTGCGGCTGAAATGGCTCCAAAAAGCTTTATATCTCGCCTGATTTTGGAAAATTTGATCACCCTGAGAGCGAAACATTTTTTAGAAGCCTGTAGAGAGACTTGCTGACCTCCAAAGCTTGTCTGGCCTTGCTGACAGTGTTTCGCTGCCTGCCAGGCTTGTCTTGGCAGAGATCTGCATGAGCTGAGTTTTTAGTCCAACCTGCATTTTAGAATAGGACTAGCTTGGATGTTTAGTCTGGAAGATGGGTTCAAGAAAGTATTGTCTTACCTGGTGGTTTCCCTTCACCTTCGTTTGATTCACACAATAGCTGCAAACTGGATGCTAGGTAGAGTCTGATAGCATGTCTTACAGGAATAAAAGGTGTTCATGTCTCAGTGTGCCTTTCTCATGTGCTCATTGTGAAGCTATTCACCACTTTCAGAGCCTGGAGAGTTTCCTTCAGCTATCTTCATGCCATGGTGTGGCTTTTGATATCTTTACTGTGTTGAATGCTGTAAAGTTCTTTTTAGCCTGTAGTGAGTAGTGTCTTGTTGACTTGGGACTTGTTCATTTCCCAGTTATCATCAGTCTGGGGGAACAGTAAGGTAAGCCAGCCAGCCAAGGCAACAAATACCAGTAGGCTGAGAGTTAGAACAGTATTTTTGCGTGATTCACATCCATGTCTTAGATCTAAGCTTGAACCAATTAAGCAAATTTTTCAGGTCTAGTATGGAGGGGTTACTCTTTCATTATTAACTATCAGCAATACGTTTTAAGTTGATAGAAGAATGTACCTGTGTCTTTGTAATGTGCAAATATGTCATCTCTCCAAGTTCTTCTGTTAAGGCTTATGAATACACATATATATATATATGGAAATAACCATTCAGACTTTCAGCTGAGAAGGACTTGTATTTTAAAGAAAGTCTTCATGCATTACTCATGGTCTTCATGGAGATCAGATGAAAACCACCTATTCTTACCTTCAGCTGAGTGTGCTGTACATGACTGAAGAATAAAAAACATGATTAAAAGTGGTATCAGATAATAGTTTTCCATTTGATGGCCAAATCAGTGCCCTTGGAAGTAGCATTCTAAAAGTAGATATTCTGGTCTGTACTTTGCTATGCTTATCCATCATCAGCCAGACAGTAAAAGCACAGCTTTCCTTACCTGGGAAAGGACAAGGGTCCCTCCCCATCCCTTTGGAGTGGCTCCACAGTGGAGCAGCCTCATCTCTTTTTATCCCGTGTCTTGAATCATAATATGAGCACAACTGGGCAGGGAAGCGGTAGTTTGTTTTATTTCCACCTCTTCCTCTGTGTGATCAGTTAAGGGCCATGACAGCCATGCTCATCTGAGGTCCCTGAGACTTCTCACCCTAGTGAGACTTGACATACAGGGCCCTTTGTGGTCAAATTGGATGCATCAAACTCCTGAGTTATTCTCATTGCTCCAGTGATTCTGAGCACTGCCCCAGGCATGGCATGTCTCACACTACCACCAAAAGCTGTGATCCTCTTGACTGCTGTGGCTTGGGTGCAGAGAAGGGCTCTGATCAGAGGAAGCCTTCTTCAGATCCTGGGGCAGGTTCTTGAATATCCTTTCTGCTGGAAGGGGGAAACCTGTGGTCTGTGCTTAGAAATTTACCCTCTTTTGCAGTCAGTAGGAGTTTTAGCAGTGGCTCTGGGACCTTAGTGTGTTAGAAACAGCAGCTGGGCAGGGAGGAAATCTCAATAGGGATCCTACTGTGGGTATAGGGGCTGAATTTTTCAAAAAGCTGGTTGCCCTCAACCCAAGGTTGAGGGGGTCATTAAGAGCAGCCAACTTGGTTTTACCAAAGGGGAAGTCATGTTTGACCAACCTTATAGCCTTCTATGAGGAAGTAACTAGGTGGATGGATGATGGTAGAGCGGTAGATGTGTTTTTTTCTTGATTTCAGTAAGGCGTTTGATACTGTCTCCCATAGCATCCTCATAGATAAGCTAAGGAAGTGTGGGCTTGAGGATCAGGTAGTGAGGTGGATCAAGAACTGGTTGGAAGGAAGAAGGCAGAGAGTTGTGGTCAGTGGGGCAGAATCTAGCTGGAGGTCTGTGACTAGTGGAGTCCCTCAGGGGTTGGTGCTGGGACCAGTGCTGTTTAATATTTTTATCAACGACCTGGATGAGGGAACTGAGTGTACTCTCAGCAAGTTTGCTGATGATACTAAACTGGGAGAAGTGGCTGACACACCAGAGGGCTGTGTTGCCGTTCAGCAAGACCTGGACAGGCTGGAGAGCTGGGCAGGGAGAAACTTAATGAAATTCAACAAGGGCAAGTGTAGAGTCTTGCATCTGGGGAAGAGCAACCCCATGTACCAGTACAGGTTGGGGGTTGACCTGCTGGACAGTAGCGAAGGGTAAAGCGACCTGGGGGTCCTGGTGGATAGGAGGATGACCATGAGCCAGCAATGTGTCCTTGTGGCCAAGAAGGCCAACGGCATCCTAGGGTGCATTAGAATGAGTGTGGTTAGTAGGTCAAGAGAGGTTCTCCTCCCCCTCTACTCTGCCTTGGTGAGGCCGCATCTGGATGATTGTGTCCAGTTCTGGGCCCCTCAGTTCAAGAAAGACAGGGAATTGCTTGAAAGAGTCCAGCACAGAGCCACAGAGATGATTAAGGGAGTGGAACATCTCCCTTATGAGGAGAGGCTGAGGGAGCTGGGTCTCTTTAGCTTGGAGGAGACTGAGGGGTGATCATCAATGTTTACAAATATGTAAAGGGTGAGTGTCAGGATGATGGAGCTAGGTTTTTTCAGTGATGTCCAGTGATAGGACAAGGGGCAATGGGTGTAAACTGGAGCATAGGAGGTTCCATGTGAACATCAGGAAAAATTTCTTTACTGTGAGAGTGACAGCACTGGAACGGGTTGCCCAGGGGGGTTGTGGAGTCTCCTACGTTGGAGATATTCAAGGCCCGCCTGGACAAGTTCCTGTGTGATGTACTCTAGGTTACCCTGCTCTTGCAGGGGGGTTGGACTAGATGATCTTTTGAGGTCCCTTCCAACCCTTGGGATTCTGTGATTCTGTGAAAGGTTGTTTTTCCACTGTAGTGACAGCATCACAAATTCCCCCTGAAGCTTAGACTGTCAGTAGGCAGACAGTCTTTGGCTTTGTGTATTTGACACAAGCAAACCTTTTCATTTGGCACAGCCTGGGACAAAGATTCAGAGCAGGTGTCCTTTGAGAAGCAGCATTTGGGGACAGGTGACCCCCTGGGGACAGCGTCTGCGCTGTGAGCACAGACTCATCTGCAGCTGATGCCAGAGCCACCCAAGCAGG
The DNA here is from genome assembly GCF_028554395.1 of Pezoporus wallicus. Classification (NCBI taxonomy): domain Eukaryota; kingdom Metazoa; phylum Chordata; class Aves; order Psittaciformes; family Psittacidae; genus Pezoporus; species Pezoporus wallicus. The sequence goes on along the minus strand of NW_026642649.1, from coordinate 9,664,167 downwards.
CTGTGTCCTAGCCCCCAGGCGCGTGACATCTCCCACGGCACGGGCAGCAGCTGGCGCATAGGCTGCTTGGTGCATGTCCTGTCTGTCTACACCAGTAACCACCAGTATCCTACCACCACAGTTCAAAAAACACAAGAAAACCCCCACCCTTCACTGTCTGGCTGCGGTTTGCTGCAGTTGAAATGGAAAAGGATCATGCTTCCAAAGGGAAACAGAAGTTGCTGTGTTAGTTGGATGTCTTTTATAGCACCAATGATGCTTCAGGCTGAGTAGCGTCTTGTGTTTTTTGTATTATGAATGTTCTGCTCCATTTGAGTTTATCTCCACATGCTGTAACCCAGTTATTAAAGCTGCCTTGCCTGCTGATGAGGATGCCCTGCAGTTCGTTTGTTGGTGAAAAGTCCTGTCACATTTTATCCCCTGTGAATCGTCAGGCTTGAATATCTGGGAATGAAGGGCTGCGCACTTTGGCCAGCTTATATGTGGCAGGAGAATAAATGGGAATTGGGGGCAGTGGATAGGCCTAGGGGTAATGGCATTAAAACAAAGCACCTGCAATTCTGGAAGAAAGAAACATCCTGGCTGGCTTTTCTTTCTCTGGACTAGTGGCACACTGAAAGCAGTGAAGCTTATGCACAGCAATTTATAATACTAAAGCAGAAATGTTACCATGATACGGATGAGCAAACTGTTTTCTCAGTAGAAAAGAATATTTTTACAACATCCTCTATTTGTTGCTCTTCATTCATGCATAATGTCACCACCAGTTCATCTTCACATCAGATGTCATAGAAAAACAATGTAAGTTGCAGCAATTAATTCTAGCAATAGGAAAATGTTACCTTGCTAGTGTGAAAGTGGTTTAACCTGAACGTGGCTCTTTTGCAGTTAAATAAAACTGACCCGAGAACAGCATACAGAATGGAAAAGACTCTTTTTTCCCTTAGAGTTTATAGCCTAGAAAGATAAATTGGATATATCACAATTAAAGACAGTAAGTGGAGAATCAATGCTTTAGCCTCGGGACAAATGTCTCCACTAAACTGGGAGCATTCACTCGCTGTGTATTAGATGCAAAGAACCACGGCCGATCGAACCTTTGGAGCTTTTGTGTCACAGTTCCTGTCTCATAGATCATGATGGCACTCGTCAAATACACTTAGCATCGTGGGGAAAGCTATGTAAATTGGAGCTAATTATTGAAAGAGACCTTCTCTGAGTTGTGTTTGTGTGGAAATGCTGCCTCAGCTGGGTTTCCCACAGCAGGAATAACTGCTTGATAAGCTGCTGCCATTTGGTGGTGGCTGATCATTCTTGAGGACTTCCTGCTGTAAATATTTGCATTACGTGCTGTCACGTCAGAGCATGGGCTGCTGAGGAGTGTTTGATAACGAAGCATTCTGCCTCATTTCCATGTGTGTGCTGCAAGCCAGGATTTTATGAGAGTGTGGACGTACAAGCAGCTGTATCTGTCATTCTTCCAAAGTCTGGATTTAAAAATCTCAGCTGTGTGTGTTCTTTTTCCCTTCATGTCTTATTCTGTGATAGGTGAGTTTTAAAACAGTATTTCTGAGGCTATGTGATAAATCTAACAGTCTGATTTGAGAGTGTAAGAATAATTGTACTTCAAGAAACAGAGGATGAAGAGGGAGCAGAAACTTCCAGTGGCTTCTTCACTGTTCAGCAGTTGAGGTTAAAAAAAGAGAAAAGTTTATGGAAAACACAGCATCAGGCTTCTGCAATTAATCATGGCAAAGAATGCAAGCCAGGTACATCTTTAACAAGTGTAAGTGGTGTACCTTGAAAGGCTCAGCATTTTCTGGGAGGGAAGTAGCAGTTTTCTGGAAGCTGTGAGTGTGTTGTAGGTGTAGGTGATGGGGTATTTGTCAGGAGTAAGCAAGAGAATCTCCTTTCCTTATCTTGACATAAGAAGTAGTTACAAAGTCCAGTGTGCACTCCCTGTACACTTGTTTTGAAGTGTTATAGAGAGGTGAAGTTGAAAAAGAGAGCAAGGAAAGGATTAGGGGTAATAGAGAAGGATTTTCATCAATACTGTTTTTAACACTGTATATTATAGCATTAACTAAAGCCTTAATCTGAGATGGCAGTATGAGCTGAGTGCATAGATAAGCCATTACACAATCTTCAGCTAACATACATTGGGAGAAAAGGAGGGATTCCTGGCAGAGTTTCCTCCCCCTTCCCCTCCATCTACAAGGGAATGATTTTGAGTGTGAGCACAACCTTCAGCGCAATGTACAGCCAAAGAAAATGTCATTAATTCATTTTTTCATTTGTTTTGCTTCATTATGAAGCCATGGTAGTGTTTTACAGCCTGATTTGGTGCTACTCCGTTATGTTCAAGCACAGTTACTCACATGAGCAGCCTCCTAATAGTTGCAGAGTTGAGCCCTTAGTTCAGTGTAATGATGTTTTTGGTTGTGCTTTTCTATATCCTAATTAGTAAAGAATTGGAAGGTTAATGACATGTCCAAATTATTTCTTATTGCCACCTCAGTAACGTGGGCGCTTTTGCACTATCTAGTTACATGAAGACTATTGTATTTACACTGCAATTACCCTGTCATGTAGCAAGCACTCCATTTATATGAATTAGCAGAGTTGGGAAGCGTAACCAGGGTGTAATTGGGCTCTGACTGCAGCATAACTATAGTCACTGTGTTATAAATAATAACCTTCTCCTTCCTTTTATTTCCTCCGCTAACATTTTAAATAGGGATGGCTGGCAAGAGATTGTCTTTAAATATTAAGAAAACTCATTTGCACTGAAGGCTTCTGAGTGCAGCCGAGTAATATGGGATGTTACAGCCTTGGTTCAGTAAAGGTGTGGAGCATGTGCTGAAATCCCACTGACTTTACTGGAAATGTTTAAAGATTTTCTTCCAAATTGGCAGAATCTCTCAGGATGGAACAGAACAAGCACTCGTAGAGTCACTTCAGGCAGCATTTTCATTATGACAGATTTCAGATACGTCAGTAGCCGCAGTGACAAACGATACAGTTCTGTGCTCCTGGTGGCTTTTTCTCCCTGTTTTGGTATCTACTTTTTCAGCTCAGTGCGGTTCAAAATCCTATCACCACCCATTCATAGATTTACACCACTTACAGGAGGTGAGTGCTCAGAATTTATTATCTAACATGAGCAAATTGAGCAGGGGAAGTACAATTTTCTTTGTGAGCATCAGCATTGATTTCCTGAGCAGCAGCCCATAAATCTCAGCATGCAGGTATGTTCTTTTTTGTTGTTCCAACCAAGGAGGAATGTCTTTGCTTTCCAGCACACAGCTGTTTGAATATTTAAATGTTACCAATTTTTTCAGTCTTCATGATTTATTAGTCCATCTATATGAAAGACAGAGGTGTAGTGTACTTGATTGTCGTAATGGAATTTCAGATACAAGCACCTAGAATTAGTCACGATGTCAAAAACCGGAATGGATTGGAAAACACTTTATGCAAGAAATGCACCCAGAATCTCAGAATCCCAGACTGGTTTGGGTTGGAAGGGACCTTAAAAAGCTCATCCAGCTCCAACCCCTGCCGCAGGCAGGGATACCTTTCACTAGAGCAGGTTGCTCCAAGCCCCATCCAACCTGGCCTTGAGCACTGCCAGGGATGGGACAGCCACAGCTTCTCTGGGCACCCTGTGCTAGCGCCTCAGCACCCTCACAGGGAAGAATTCCTTCCTAATGCCTAATCTAAATGTCCCCTTTAAAGCCATTCCCCCTTGTCCATCGCCCTACAGTCCCCAGTAAAAAGGTTGTTCTCCATACTTCTTTTGGCCCCTTTAGGTGCTGAAAGCTGCTCTAAGATCTCGGAGCTTTCTCTTCTTCAGGCTGAACAAGTCCAGCTCTCTCACTCAGCCTGTCTTCTGTGCTTTTGTTTTTGCAGTAAATCACCTGCATATTTCACACACTCACATTATTCACACACTTCTTCACATATTTCCAAGGACTGCACATGTAGGAGAGCAAGGAAAAAAGCCACCTGTGTGTAGTGAGTGTGATGCAGGGCAGTGGCTGGGCATGGTCCAGCACAGCGCTTCTCTCAAACGTGGTGTTTGTCACCAAGGAGAACATCCAACACGTGGTTGTAGCACTTTGAAACAGTCAACATAGAACGCTGTGTCCAGCAGTGGCTCTGCACATATTGCTGATGCATTGACAGCCAGTGCCCTTTTTGCATCTTGTGGTGAATCCAGGTAATATAATACAGCATGAAAGAGCTAGCCTTATATATCAAATGTATCCCTGGCGTCGTACCAGGCACTTGAAGCAGAGAAAAGCACAGGTGGGTGGCAGGAGTGCCTGTCCTGGTCAGTGGAATGAAGGGTGGAGCATGAGTGACCTGAAGTGGAAGTCGCAGCCATCCTGACATTATCTTCTTTTAGTAGCTTCACATATAATGCACTGCTGTAGGCATAGCTGAAATGGATTTAAACAGGGAAGAGATGGCATAAAAAAAAAGCTGGCATCTGTTAAATTATTAAGCAAAATAATTCTTTAAGTGTTCATCCATCAGACTTTTTCCTACAGGGGTAGCCTGAATGTGCAGTTAGAAAAGCAGAGTAGGAGCAGATCAAAAAAGCAGGGTTAAGGCCACTGTTTGCACATGTTGTCAACTTCTTGCCCTCTCATGGACTCTAATTAAGCAGCATTAATTGTAGAATTGCTGAGCGATCCCTAGATATCACTGGCCACAGCCTGCTCTTCACTTTGCAGATCAGTTGTAAATTTTGGGCTTGTCCCTGTTACCCTAGTTTCTTTGCACACATTGTTTAAAAGAAAAGGTTGAGTCAGATTTAACCTTACTGGGCATCTGATGCTGTATGAACTTCTAAGTGCAGACTTAGGGTGGTTAAATTAGCAGGCTTGCAGTGCAGCACAGACTTGAAGAGAAGAAATGAAAAGCATGACAGATGGGACCTGGAGTGATTTTATTTCAGCAACACCAAGAAGATCATTACACAAGCCATTTATTTGTTAATGGGTTCAATTCGTGTCTGGTATTTCCCAGCCACTTACTTTCTGAATGTCTCTTGTTATGGCCACATAATAGCTATACTAATAGTCTGCACATCATGTTACTCCCTTCTGTAGTTTAGTAAATTATGGGAAGATCAGCAACTCTTCAGCACACTGCACTAGTATAACCATGTATGCTTTTGCCTTTGACCTTCTTAAATACTCCCTTCTGCATCAGATTCCTGAAGACCAGTGCAATTCCTGAAATTATATAGTGGGTCTGAGGGCAAATATTGTAATTTTATTGAAGGAAGGAAGGAAGGGCTCAGACCTGTGGAGTGCACTTCAGAGGTGAAGGTAATGATAGACTTCTGAATGAAGTATCTCCTGCTTCCTCCTTTCTAAGAATTACCTGCAGTGATAGGGCATGAATCTGATTGTGGGTAAAGACCAGCTAAGTTACTAGAGGTAGTTTACATGGCTACATGACACACCTTTCTAGCATGTATCAGTTCAGAAGTTGCAAAAAGATTTGCTTTGATGTTGTTTTACAAAATAGATAATTTCTATCCTTTCCCTCTGCATTTATCAGTTTGATTTGTTACTGCCAATTTTGTACACATTGACCAAATCCCAGTTAGTATTGCTTATAGCTTCACCCTGTTTCCTTTTCCTGAACTACTTCTGAGGTGCTTTAAAAGCATATGTATCAATCTAGAAGCACCTCTGCTCTAGAGGCAGGCTGAGGGAGCTGGGCTTGTTCAGCCTGGAGAAGAGAAGGCTCTGGGGACACCTTTTAACAGCCTTCCAATACCAAAGGGGGGCTACAAGAAATCCCAAGAACTTTTTACAAGTGCATGTAGTGACAGGACAAGAGGGGATGACTTTAACCTGACAGAGGGGACATTTAGATTAGATGTTAGGAAGGAATTCTTCTCTGTGAGGGTGCTGAGGTGCCGGCACAGGGTGCTCAGAGAAGCTGTGGCTGCCCCATCCCTGGCAGTGTTCAAGGTCAGGTTGGACAGGGCTTGGAGCAACCTGCTCTAGGATCATTTATGTTGAAAAAGACCTTTAAGATCATTGAGTCCAAGATGCATGATTTTGATCTGCATCTTCTGTCACACAATTTTTAATTCAAAATGAGGTTTTTCTTGAAGGCGAAAGAAAGTATTTTCAGGAGCTCTTGATATCCTCCAATACTCACAAGTTAAGGAAGTTCTTTGTGTGTTTGTATAAGAATATAGGAATGGAGAGGAAATTTTGAGTGTGAATGATAACCATGTGGTTTTGTTTAGAAATGTACCTGGGGTAGAAGACTTTTGAAGCAGGAACAGTGTTAATTAGCTAAGAAATAGGAATCAGTTGGGATGAGATGTACCAATTGGTGTATCTGCTGGTCTCCATCACTCAGAAAGTAATACCGGTGCAGTGTTTCTGGGAGGACATTGTGCTTTCATCAAGACAAGAAGCCTGCGTTCTGGTAGTCATTGAAATGACACTGACACTTGTTCAAGACTAGCTGAGTTAATGCATGCATTCTAATTGGTCAGATTCTAATCTGCGCAACTGTGATCCAGCTTTAGTACCTCCAATTTCAGATTAGCTTCTTTTCCCTGTCTTGTTCAGCTTTGTTGCGTAGCATTGCTTTTGGATATCTTTATGATTCATCCCAGGTTTGGGTGGCAATGTGTTATCTCTCAGGTATATGCTAAGAATTAGTGTTTTCTGAAAGGGTTAGAAATTCATGAATGGAAGTTGTTGTCATAGTCTTTAATTTGCTGTTAATTCCTCTTAGCTGATGAGACAAAGCAGAGAGAGGACTTATGAGCAAGTGTTAGTCATGCTGAAGAAGGCAGTGGCCAGGTTTCTGACTAACATGTCCATCCAAGAAAATCAGCATATTAAATCACGGTCATTAGACTTACATCAAGAAGAGATTACTCATGCTGAGGCAGGAATGCAGATATTAGCTGAGGGGCAGCAGTGTGGATAAGCCTTCCAAAGAAGTTGAATGTATTCTAAAAGGTGTACAGGGAGAAACATGAGCTCACTGCTTATTTGAAGCAGTGAGCACTTTTAAGAGCTTACTATGAACAAGGCAAAATAAGCAGATGGAGCTGGGGCAAATAAAAGAGCTTGTTTTGTAAAACTCTTGAGATACTTCTGTGATGATATGAAAATAGGACAATCAGGAAGGTTGGCAAATACAGTGGAATTACTGTCTTTGGGCTTGTTTTTAAAATACCTGTGATATTGTAAGAGATCAGTGACTTCTAAAACAATGTTAGGATGTCAGAGGCTAATCTTCTTGAAGGTGGTGTTTTGTGTAACTATCTGCTGCTGCGTCTCAGACATGGTGCCAAGTGAAAAGGGAAGAAGAAGCTTCATCAGCAGGGAGAAATGCTTAAAAAGGTGTGGCTGTGTTTTTTTCAGTCGATGGGTGTAGATCATGGCAATCTGAAAGCCAGATCCACTGGGGTAATAGAGATCTTCCTGCCTATTCAGTGGGTCATTCTCTCAAAGCCTGGGTGAACTGTTGCTCAAATATAGGCTAGATACAATTTGCTTGTCGTTACATTGTGTTTCTTTACCTGGCCATTTTAAATGACCTATTTAACTATAAAGCATGATGCTTTGGACAGCTTCTTTGGGCTATGATGGAAGTTGTAAGAGTTGAATAAAATCTGTAGGTTTTTTGCAAAGGAGCATTGAGATATATCTGGGGTCTCTGGGGGTTCTTGATGCACTAGGCAAGCTTGCACTATGTTATAGTCAGAGCTGTAGCCTGCAGATTTACAGATGTAAGGGAAATGTTGAGGACACACAGATGAGAAATTACCCAAATATATGAGTGCCGTGCAAAAGCAAAGTATAATTTTACAAAGCTTTGACACACACACTGTTAGAGGAACTTTAGTCCTGATTGGATTTTCAGTAACCAAGGATTTTCCAGCAGCCAGTGTAAAGGAGAAAAGTAACTCGCTTTTCTTGGAACATTTCTTTTGTTTCCTTGTCTGCTTTCCTTTGTCCTGGGAAGAAGGGAGAACAGGAGGAAGATTCTGGGGGAGAAGAATATTGTTGTCGTTTCACAAAGCACAACCCTTTATAAAAGCAATCAGTATTTAAAATCTGTCCTGAAATCACTCATACCCTCAGATAACCTATGTAAAATCAGCAGATATAACTGCAGGGCTGACTGTGACGTGAGCTTGCACCCAGTTATAGTGTGTGGATTTAGAGGACATTTTGGATGTTTATTGCTTTCCACCATGCTTCTCTTGTTTTCTACTCTTACCTTTCAGTTGTACATTTCCCTTTTTTAACGTTGATGATTCAGCCTTTAGGTTTATGTTTTATCTGAATCTCAAGTATATCCTGGATTGCCTTTACTTCTCACAAAACCCAGGTGATCCAAAAATGTATCTGTAATGTTACACTGGGAAAAGGTTATGACCAGGGACAGCTAAAAAAAGAAAGCAGCATTGCAGTTTATATTCATCAAGAGGCAATCTTAAAGCTTCAGAGTTATATTTCAGGTTTACATTTCCTGGTTTCTGAGAGCTCAACAGGATAATCCTGTTCCCTTAATGTTGTTTTGCTGATGGAATACAGTTATACAATATTACATACTTTTCTAAATCATTTTTGCTATAATTATTACTTGTATGAAAAAGATTAAGGACAAAGGAGGTTCAAGTGAGGACATTGATGTAGGTCAGTATATCAGCAGGTGTATATAAGAATATTCTTCAATAGAATTTTGAACTCTGTTCATTTAATCCCTGAATATCTTGAGAAACCTTTTCCACTTCCTTTAAATGTTGGGTTTTTTTCCCAGCTAGCTAGCTGGGTTCTCAGACGAGCACATTTCCATCCGGACTGAAAGCATGCAGCCCCTCCCCGCTTAATATCACAGAATCACAGAATAGAATCGTAGAATCATTTAGGTTGGAAAAGACCTTTAAGATCATTAAGTCCAACTTGGCAGCTAGTGCTTGATAGCTAGTGCTGCCAAGTCCACACAAAACTGGGTCACTAAATCTCTCCAGTGTAAATATCTGCAGTTTAAAGACAGGCTTATATTCTTACATCTACAAAATCTGATGGAAAGCAACTAAATTGTTCTTAGACAGTTTCCTTTTTAAGTCAACAGGACTGATTTTTATTTACACTGAGACCCTTTTTGCCTATATGTCAATCCAGTAGGACTTTGTGGTGAACAGAAGTATAAACCACATTGGTTACACCATATGTTGATATTGTTAGCAAAGGACCACCAGCATTGCTCATACTACTGAACTAACTCCAGGAAATTGTTAAGGTTTAGTTCACAAAATACATAATGTATTATATTTCAGGTGCCAACACATTTATGACCTTTTGTCTAGCAGAGTGTAACTGTACTAGGACTGTGATTCCAGAGGTGAAGTGTTTGAGGGCAACCAGTATCTGTTACCACAGAGGTGATTCAGCTGTATGGGAATAATTAAGCTTAATACTGGAAAAGTCTGGAGATGCCGGTAGTTGTCAGGAAACCCTGGGTTTTATAGCAATCTATTTATTTCTCGTTTTTTTCCCAAAAGGATCTAACTTACCTTCATCAACACAGAGGTTTGAAAGCTGCAGCCCTCAGGTTTGAGTTGTAACAAAGCTGTACTGATCACTGTTGACGTTGTGGGGGGGGAGCTTTTGGTGTTTGTTCAGGGGTTTTTTAGATGTGTCTGAAGGGAGGAGGAGAATTGTATAGCTTACAGAAGAACTGTTGTTTCAAGGCTGTATGGAGACCTCACAGCAGCCTTCTGATCTGAAGGAGGCCTGCAAGGATGCTGGAGAGGAGTTCTTCATCAGGGACTAGTGATAGGGCAAGGGATAATGGGTTTAAACTTAAACAGGGGAGATTTAGGTTAGATACAAGGAAGGGATTCTTCCCTGTGAGGGTGCTGAGGCCCTGGCACAGGTTGCCCAGAGAAGCTGTGGCTGCCCCATCCCTGGCAGTGTTCAAGGCCACATTGGGCTTGGCGCAACCTGGTCTAAGTGTGAGGTGTCCCTGCCTGTGGCAGGGGATTGGAACTAGATCATCTTATGGTCTTTTCCAACCCAAACCAATCTATGATTCTATTATTTGTTTGCTTTCCTTACAGCATCCTCCACCACTCCTTTCTTTTTTCTACTCTTCTTCTATATAGACTTGCCTTTTCTATTTTTCTCTTTTCCTGTTCTACTTTTTCTTTCATTTTCTAGGTAATGCTTTCACATTTTTGTTGGCTGCTTCCTTTCACAATTTTAAATAGCTTCTTGATTAGGAAGTCCAGGAGGTCTTGGTTTTAGAGCTTTTACCCCTGAGAGGATGCTCTGGGTTTGCATGTTTATTTTTCAGTTGTGCCTTTGAGGGTGAAGAATGAAGGGGGAAACTGCCCAGTCTGTGTCATGACATCCTCACTTTCTATTGTGAGTGGTGCATCATTAATGGGGGATCAGCACAGGTTGCTTCAGTGTCTTGCAGTTCAGGGATATATAATGCTACTGCAGCAGAAGAGGATGAAATATTAATGCCACAAAACCAGTGGCCAAACTCTTCCCACTTTCAGAGGGGTCAGAGTTGACTTCTGTTTTCAGCAGTCATCCTTTGTGTCTCTGTAGACTGGTAGCACAGCCTGCCCCAAGATGGGAGGGGAAAAGTTAGGTCTCCTGTTCTTCTCCTACCAACTGGTTAAGGGGCATGGTCCAAGGAGGTGGCCTGGATCAGACCTGCTTCTACTTAGCCCAAAGGTTTGGATGCTGACAAAGAAAGTTTTATTCCTGCTACTGGAAGAAAGAGAAGAGCAGAGTGAGAGGTGCTGCTGGAAGGGCAGCCTTGTGGCAGAGCACCAGCCTCGGCTCACCATGGCTTCCAGCAACAGCCCAGCTCTGCTCCCCTCTCTTTGCTCATCAGCGCTCATACAGCTGCAGACAAGTGAGTGTAGGGGCAGCCTGCACAGGGAAAGAAGGGAGGGATGAGCTGTTTGCCTGGCAGAGGTCAGGAATGTTCCTGTGGGGATGAGGGGCAGATGTTTTCTGCAGAATATACGTGCAGGGGAGGTAAGGCAAGGGGAGGAGTCTGGGGAGCAGGGGATATGGAGGTTGTCTGGGGATGGGAGTCACTTCTGTATGAGTACCGAATGAGGACGGTGTGGTTGATGTGTGTAGCATGAGGTATGAACCTCTGTGTTGCCTTGCTCTGTTCCACAGAACAATTTCCCAGGGTTGACTGAAGTGTTTGAAATGAATTCTACACTGATTTCCATCAAACCTGACACATGCAACAGAAAACACCTCTCTTGCTGATAAGATGTGATTTATTTATTAAGAGCTGCAAGAATTGTATCATTATGCACACTATAGTTAATGATATGTCTGCAGTGACAGCACTCCTGCATTTAGTTGACATCCCTTTCCCCTCCTGTCGTATTTAATGACTTTATGTTCAGAAGCCTTTTGCATTCAATATGCAACAGGCCAAATCCTTCAGGAGGCTTTCTCTGATGACCAAAATGCTGTAGTGAATTCAGCTGTTATTGGAGATTGGATTTTCTAAAAGCTGCTTCCCCGCAGAAGTCTGAGCCATACTTCAAGTTTGCTGTAAACACCCCATCATGGTCATTTTCAGGATGAGTCTGGCCCCCGTTTGCTTCATCCTTTAGACTGGTTGTTGCTATTACATCCAAGGAGTAGCAGAGACAGAGCTAGATTTGTTCAGTCTTAAGAGAAGTTTAGGTGGGATGTAGTGATGCCATTAATACTTAGTGGGAGATTGTAGGGAAGGAGGAGGCAGACTTCTCACAGTGCATGGTGAAACAGCAGCAGGCCATACACACAGGTTGCAATACGGGATATTCTGATTAGACCTCAGGAATATTTTTTTTCCTGAGGACAGTAGGCAAACATTATCACAGATTGCCCATAGAGTTTGTGGGACCTCCATTCTTGTAGATACTCAAAACTGAACTGGACAGGGCCCTGAGCAGCCTGCTCTGAGTTGGTCCTAAGTTGAAGGGTTAGATGACTTGAGGAGCTCTCTCCCAACACTGGTTATTCTATGGCAGTTTGATTACAATCAGTATTGCTACAAGCCTGCTTCACTGGAGGAGGCTGTTGACTTTTTGAAGCCCATTGCTCCAGAAAGAAGCAATGTAAGAAAAACAAAACAGTGAATGGGAAATAAAAGTAATTAAAACCAGGAAAAATTAAAAACAACCACCACACAAGCAACCCTCCACCTCGGTTTCCTGAGCTATGGTAAGTAGTTTCTGCTGGGTGTAATCTATCTCCCAAAAGATAAGACAGGAGAAACACAGGGAGTGAATAAGGCTGCATTAACTAAGTGACTGTAGATACTGTAAAAGGAAAAACTTGGGGTTTTTGTCTTCTCAGCTTCCTATGTCAACATAACCAGAAAAATGCTTTGTGGAGCAAAATGTTTTATTAGTCATTCAGCAAGATCGAGGGGCGCTTGAAGTAGCAGAGATATTTCTCTACTTTTTAAATCAGACTGTAAATCTCTGCAGTGGCTTCATTGCTGCCTGAAGCGGGATCCAAGGTTGAAAGTAAAGAGTCTGTAACTCACTACTGGAAATAATGTTATTCATAGGGAATCGATGTTTGGGGCGTTCATTTAGAAGAATGGGCATTGTTCAGTGCCTTGCTGCCGCTTGTATGGCGTGAAGGGTCATTGACTTGATTCTCTTGTCCAGAGGCTTTGACAGCAAGACTAATGCATTGAGCGTTCATGCAGAGCTTAGCTGAAGGATATGGTTGTCTCTCACACGTGAGTTTCTCATCTGCATATTGTTCCAACCAAACTGCATTAGAAGACTGAGGAATTTCTGAAGTTCTAACTCAGGCTGTCTGGAAGTACAGACTGTTGCCTAACACAGTTTCCTGCCTGCTGAAGACATCATGGATATGTAAGAGTTTAGAATATTTTCACTACATATGCCCTACAGTTTGATCATTTCATAGTGCAAAGAGAAAAGATGTTAACAGCAGTTTTTTAGTTTTCCATGCAAACAAAATGTGTTCTTTAAAAGTTTGAATTTGGAGTCTATGGGATCAAGTCTTACAGAGAATTACAGGATCCAAGCAGTGCCCCATGGCCTGTCTCACCTGTCAGTGACAAACCTCCCGGTTATTTCAGGGGGCTATAGGGTCTTGCTTAGCTGTTACCAAGAGGGCAATATTTACAAGCGGTTCTTGTTTTAAGGGTGCTTAAGCGCATTAATACTCTGTGTACGGCCCTGTCAGGTTTACAGGGCCAGTCCTGTCCTGCATTAGGCAGCTGCCCGATGTACATTTGATCGTAAACCCAGATTTTGTTGAAGGCTTTTCTTTTCGTGGATGGTGGTAACTCTGGGAAGCACAAAGCTGTTTAGCAACTGCAAGGAGCCGCCTTCTCTGCTAACTCAACCAGAGTTTGTTTTGCACTTTGGGGCTGTAAAGTGCTGTCACCCTTGGACCACTTCAAACTTACTGAGAGACCTGTTAGCTCTCAAAGGGTCACTGGCATCAAAGAGCATGCAGCCTTAGAGCCCACCTGTGAGCAGTTGGTGAGGTATGCTGCAGGAAGCAGTCATCCCAGAAGTACTCTATATACACAGAAAAATTGGCTGTTGCTTCAGTGTAGTCCAGCCATTACCCAGAAGGCACAGCCCAAAGCCTGTCCGCATGCACATGTGATTGTGTTTAAGTATCTGAAAATCTAAGAGTTTATTTAAATGAAGTTTCAAAGAGCGAAGGAAGATCAGAATATGTAATCAAAGCTTCTCCTCTGCTGCCAAAGGATAGCTGAAGTTTATTAGCCAGAACTGCTGAAATAATTAAAAAGTTAAATCTAATAAAATTTTGGAAGAAAAGATATTGGACCCTGTGGGAGGTACTGATTTGTTGCCTCAGTCCTCGATTTTGTTTTAATTGGAAGTGGTTGCTCTTCATATTGCTTTCTAGCTTGCGGTTATGCTGAAATAGCATTGTACCCCCATACGGTAGCTTGGAGAATATGAAAGATCTTCATGCAGACATGGAGATCTCATACACTTGGCATGTACTGTCATTGACTGTCCTCTTGTCACAAGTGTGTTGATAGCTGCCTTCTGGAGGGACTAAGCAGGATTTTTTCGTGGTAATTTAGTTTGGCTGCCAGGGTTTGCTCTCTGGAATCTGCTGAAAGAATTCATTGCATTTTCAATGGGGAAGAAACTGTTTACTCATTTCCTTGATATCTTTTTAAAGGGTTTCTAGGGGAGCAGTTTTTTGGAATGAAAAACTTCTGTCTCCTAGCAGTCCATGAAGTAATCAATAAACAGACATGCAAGATGGGCGGTGTTCAAACTAAAACAGGGGAAGTTCAGGTTAGGTATAAGGAAGAAGTTCTTTACTGTGAGGGTGCTGAGGCCTGGAGCAGGTTGCCCAAAGAAGTTTTGAATTTTCTATCTCTGACAGCGTTCAAGGCCAGGTTGGACAGAGCCTTGGGTGACATGGTCTAGTTTGAGGTGTCCCTGCCCATGACAGGGAGGTTGAAACTGTATGATCTTAAGGTCTTTTCCAACCTAGACCATTCTATGATCCTGTGATTCTGTGAGGCAGACAGAGGGCAATTGCCATATGCCCACAAAGGGCAAATTCTCCTCTTAATTAGGGAATGGCATTAAGATATAGTGTATTACAAGGCTAGAATAGGGCTGACTGTGACACATGAGGCAGACCCTGTGTGTGTGTGGCCACAGTCCTTCAGGGATGTGAGCCGGCTGCAGGGAGCTCCAGGCTGCTGCTGGAGCAACTGACTGCTCATCGGAAGTACCTGATAGAAAGATAGTCCGGTGCCAGCACAGTGGCTTAACCAGCTAACAGGATAAGTGGAATATATTGCATTCAAGAGCTGGATAATTCTGTTAACAGAGTGAGGGTTGTAGCTGAAGCACTGCCAGTAATTAGGACTAGATTTTCAAAGTGGTGCCTGGGATTATAGCCTTAATTCTGTCAGTGACAGGCTCAGGACTCTGTCTGCTCCTTTCATGATTTGTCCATTATATCCCAGTGTGCCCTGTGTTCCCAAGATGTGGCAGAAGTCAAGTGATGGAGAAAAAGGAAGCATTTATTTAGTGTCTATTTATTTAGTCATTTTTTTTCCACAAAAAAAAACATTTCTTTGTAAATTCAGCACTTGGGAGGAAATGGGAGTATTCACCCATTTGCAGATCTACTGAGGAATTCCTTCTTTAAAGGGAATGGTAGTACATGAATCGTGGACTTGGAATGATATCTTATATTCTTTTACTCTGGAAAGGTGCTTCACTGCTGAGCTGTGGGAAGGGAAAGGCTATGAGACTTTTCTCACTTGCTTAAAGAGTTGTCCTAACGTTAAGAATTCAGTGTAATAAAGAGGGCAACCATAAAAGCCAACAGAACTAGGTTAGGGGAGAGTAATTTCTTGACACCCGTGCCACGTATATACAGGTCTGTTATAACAGTAGCTCCAAGGTGATTTAAACTGACATCAGCAAAGCCATGCAGAGTGAAAACTGGTATCCTGCGTTGTGCTGGGCAGTTTTGGACCTGTCTTACATCTCAGACGAGCTAAGGGATACAAACAGATGGAAGGAGACAGGGCCAAAGCATCAGCTGCTTCTTTTGCTCCTGACCATTGAATTCAGGCTGTTAACCCTGTTTAGTTTGCTTTAAATCTGCAGGCAGGTGTAGTGCTCTTGAAAAGCAGAGAACAGATAACTGGAGCTTGAAGCAAGCGTGGTACAGGCAGTTACTAAACAGCCTGTCTATTCCCCCAGCTCTGTAACACCGCATATTTACCTCTGACACATCTAGCAATACTTTTTCTGTTTGCTGAAGCACAACTGGGGGCTGAGTTGATGCTATTTTTCACTTGTGATTTGAATCAAGCACAGGTTACAGCCTTCCATTTTCACAGTGCTCTTATCTACTGCTTTTCATTCTCAGAGCTACTGTATACAAACAGAAAATACTTTGTTGCTTCACTGTTGTAGTTTCTAGTGTTCTTTTACTTAGACTTCAATCATGCATACAGATTTGGATAGTACTGCTTAGAAGTGAGGGTCTATCGGAATACTTTCATATGTTCTTAGGTATGTTATTTTAAAAAGAAGCTCTTGTGAATAGATAGTATGGTCCAGGCTAGAGCTTTGCCAGTTTACAGTACCTGATTAATCTGCATTAACTATTACTGTAGTTATAATCTGTACTGTCAGTGTAAAATATTCTAGGTTTTAATTAGCACCTTCTGAAATTGGAACTTGACTGGATTGAGCCATTAGGCCACATCCATGATATTCACCATATAAAGGCAACAACTCCAGACAGTGCAGTGTTGGATTTAATATAATTGCAGTTTCCTCTGGTTTAAACATAAGAAATCCTGGCCTACGTGAGATAGTTTATATCAGTTATGATCATCAAATGTTACCATTCTTTTGCAGCAGAAGCTACTGATACAGAGCATAAAGACTGAGGCATGACAGTGTTTTTCTGTGCTGTGCGTAGGAAAAGGAGTAAGGGCTTGTATTTGTCAGTTGTGCATGTCTACCAATGGTAGACCATGTAATAAAATCATATTAATCCTGCTTCGTATCAGCAGGACTTTTAAATCAGCTAAGTTGGGCTGCACAATATACAAGCATGCTAAAGGGATTTAGTGGTGCAAAGCATGTTTTATCAGCATACTGCACTATTACTGGTCAATGTGGTACCCAAAAGCAGATTTTCTAAGTGCAACACCAGGCAAACATGGTCACAGCTTCTTCCAGACCTACTTCACACTGTACATATGTCCAGAAGTATTTGCCTCATCTTAACCTAGAGGTACATGGTACATGGAGGCTTAGTAGGGGTACACCAGGTGTACACTGTAAGCAGTTTACATCCAGGAGCAAGAGTATTGTCCTTGTTACTGTTCCATGCAGATGGGTGAAAGGTAGAGGTATTTTGGGAAGATATTTTTAATTAGCTGTGAGAGCTTCTGTTTCTTAGCTTCTGCTTAGTCGAATTTTTGGTGATGCACTTGGAATTTTGCCTGAGCCGTAGCTGATGGACTGTAGTGCTCTGGGGTTTCTCAAGTTTTTTTGATGTTTTATAACACATGCCATGGCTAAAGAGGAAGCAAGTCTCAAGGGCTCCATTTGCTAGTGTGAAGTTGCCTTCTTTCTCATTCAGGGTCACGTAACTTCCCTCTAGCATTTGCAGGAGCTACTCACAAGGAAAAGTGATACTAGGACAAGACATTACTTTTAGCTTTCAGTCGTCTCCTCTCTTCTTTTTTCTCTCTACTGAAAAAATGAAACGTGCTACCAAACATGAACCTTTTCCTGAGCTCAGCAAGTCCCGAGAGGCTTGGATCTGGCCTCAAGTACCTCTCCGTGTTTCACAGGTAGCCATCACAGGCTCTGGCATTGTCTTTTGCCATGTTTCTGTGTTTGGGGAACTGTGAGCAGACCAGAAGATTTTACAATGTGTGTTTACTGGAGAATATTTTAAAGGAAGTGCTCATGCATCTCTAACTGCTTGAGTACATGTGCTCCCATCAGTGGCCATGACACCAAGTGTGGATACAGGCAAGGAAAGCAAAAGGAGGTTTGCTGCTTCAGGAAGCCTTTGGTTTTCTGAGAGACTCAGCTAGGCTTGAAGTTGCAGCTCCCATCCCATGTGTTCATGTCTGGATAGGATAGAAGCATGTAATAAGAGCATTTTTATCCTGTTTCTTATCAGCAGGACTTGTAAAATAATAAGGCTAGGTTGCACAATGTGCAAACATAACATTATAAGCTGAAAATATAAACTAATTCAGACTGAGCTCTCACTTCAAGGGCATAAAGGAGCACCAAAGTTATTGAGGGAAAATCACGTTTGTTCCTTTTCCTACCAAGGACTTCAAGTCCATAGGATGTCAAGTGAGAAGATCAATGTTGTCTTTCTGTCAGCTATATTTTAAGAGGCAGTTGAGAAGATAGAGGGGTTTTATCTCCAAATGACTGAATTCAAGGCTTACTTACAGTGACAAAACTCTCTATGTAATTATATTGTAGCCACTAAAATCAGTCTGGATTTCTTTCATGATAAATGGCAAGCAGGAAGAGCTTGTGCACTTCCCCATCCCAGTCCTCAGAACACTGTAAATCCCAGTTGGCGTGGCGGCTGGCAAGTATTGGTGACCACGCACCCTCATTTGTCCTGCCCTGCATTAAGTGCTGTTAACCTTGTCCTAACTACTGGGGACAGTCTGGTATTGCATTAGTGAAACCAAACTGCAGCAAATAGCTTTTTTATTTTCAGAAAATCAGGCTTTTGTTGGGAGATTTTTCTCCCTTCCTCCCCCTCCGTTCCTACTGACTCTGAATGCCAGTATTAAAATATAATCACTTTCCTGACCTTCCTAATAACCTTCACTGAGTGTGTCCATGCATAATTGTTCCTTCCTTTGACATATTGGTATCTGCCTGCTCTTGACCCCTCTCTGGCACATGCCCTGCTGTGCCTGAGGATCTGTGTTGTGAATGAGAAGGTGCAGCATACATGTGGGAAGAGTGGCAGACCAGTGCCACTGGACCACGGAGGACAAGGAGCATGGGACAATGCTTCACAAAATAGATGGATCCTTTGTTGTTGTTATAGGGCTGAATGTGTGATTACTCTCTTTGTATAATGCCAAGCTTGGCCAGTATAGGTTTGGCTGTGTTGGTGATGCTTTGTCTCTATCGGGATTTGTGGCAATACCCTAGTGTCTCGGTGCAATCTACTGATGTAGCCATGGCCCCTAAAAGGGTCATTTAATAGCAACGTACTTTAAAGTTTGGAACAGGCTGGACTCCATCAGATCCACCCCAGTCTGTTCAAAGCAGAGACTGTTCAACTATTCATACTGCTTCATGGCAGATCTAAAACCCCAGAGAAGCATTTAAGGACTGAGAAAAAGAACATTTTGCAAATGTGCACATATCTAGGTCGGTTGACCCGGTTACTGTCCTGGACAAAATCCTGAGAAGACCATTAGTAACAAGCATTAAAGGATAATGTGTAATAAATGTCAGGCAGTGACATAATAGGAAAAATAGATCTTGACAAGGAAATGTCTTTTCTTGGCGCGACCACACCTTGGGCTGGTAAAGATTACTGAGCTCTTCTCATCAAACTCTCCTAGTCACATGCAATATCTTGATTTAAACATGTCTCTATCCAGAAATCAGTGGTGGTGTCAGTGAGTAAATTGAAACCTGCTTAGCTGAGAAGACCAAAAGTGCAATTGCAGCTAATTGGCTGTGATCCAATAGGGATGTTTCTATTGGAGTTTGCTCATAGTCCCACTCTACTCACTATCCTTTTTCCTGTTTAAATAGTCTGTGAGGAACAAAATGATTATGACAGTCAAGTCTAACAAAGCCCACTTTTTTATAATGGTGTTTAAATCCAACCTATGATCTAGGCCTTATCTGTGCCTTTACCTGCCAGCTGTGCGTGTTGTTTAGTCCCTGCTAGCTGGGCTATAGTGCCCCCTTGCCCAGGTTTTGTGCTCTCTGGGGGCAAAGAGCAGCTTGTTTTCTAAGTTAAGCTTGAATACACAATATTTAATATACTGAGCAGTGAGTCACAGCTGAGTGGGACTTCAGTTACTGTTTCCTGGCAGAAATTGGAACTTCACTGAAAGCCAAATGACAAGAGTGGTGAGAAGCTGCAGCTTTCTGGGTGCAGAGCACCACTTGGTTTGACTCCAAAGTCAGTGGGAAGTAGTAGCAGTAGTAGCACCATCTCCCTTCTGAACTTGAAGCCTGACTCCCAATAGCATCTCCTCTGTTCTGTTCAAGGAGACAGTGGTGAAAACTACTGATGGTGGCGTTCTGCTGATGGTGGCGTTCTGCTGATGCCCCAGACACTGGCTTGAAGGCTTCCCAGTTCTGATCACAGCCAGAAGGTAGCTTGGGTCCCAACAACAGAAACCCACTAATAAACTTGTTGAGCCAGAGACTGACATTGGAACTAAACTCTGGAGTTCAAAAGGTCATCTGTTGATTTCCCCCCCCCCAGATTGCCCTCAATGCTTTTGCACACAGTATTAGTAAACTTTAGGAAATCTTTCTCACTTGTATATAATAAACTTTCTATGGCAGTAATAAGGTATTATAAAGACAGAAGTTGTTTCTAGAGGTTGATTAGTGGTCATCTAATTGATTCTTAGCTGTAAAACTAAGAATCTTTTAAAAAGGCAGTTACTAAGCCATTTGTCTGTTCAAGAGTTACTGGAGAATACACACTCTCACCACAATTTTTCTTCCGGCAGATTTTTAAAAGCATCACCAATGAAGATTCAATCCAGGGGCAAGGAAGTCGGAGACTGATAAGTTTTTCGTTGTCAGGTAAGTCACAGCTGAAGTGCAAGTTCTAAGCCCAGAGAGTGGTAAACTGCAGTTACTAAAGCTTTTCATGTACATGTGTATCTATGTATATGTATGTATTTATGCATGGATTTCTCCCTGTTGCTCTAGAAGTGAAGCTGAGACAGAGAATTGTGATTGTTGTCACTTGTCTTCCTGCAATGACAGTTACGTGTTGAAGTGTCTTGTTGAAGTAGAGTTTGGGGGCCACATTAGGTTTTCCTGTTTACAATTAAATGTGGTGCCATACATGTAGGGAAAACGAGATCAAAGGCATATGCTTTACTTATAGAGCAAAATGGGGTTTGTGGTAGTTGTGAGTAGTTTGTTCCACTGTCTTGGCCTGGACCTGAGGCAGATCCATGTGCCAAGGTGCACAAGCTTGTCTGTATTGCTCAGAAGTGACTCTCAGACTTCCTGAGCCAGAGGACTGCTCTCCTCTAAATTTTCTGAAGAATGCTTAGCCCATTACTTGGCATATCACTGCAGGTTTTAAGGGCTTACTATGGTTCCATGAAGCAGTTATGGACCATTTGATTTGGCTTTGGTAAAAACAATTTGTAAACCACTTCTGTAGAAAAAATAAGTTTGTCAAAAGAGAGTAGTTGTGAGCAAGGTTCTCGTTTTGAAGTCTTATGCTTGCTACTTCATTCCCATGGGGTTTAGCTCCTGGAAAACAAACAGAAATATGCTGAACATGACTTGGAAATTCTTGGGGGAAGTAGTACAGAGGAGAAAACAGTTGCCCTTGTTCAGAGTTTTTACAGACTTAGGCCTTTCTGTTTAAAATTCTCCATCTGGCCAGCATCCCATTAAGTGATTGGTTTGGCCATGTGATTTATTTCAAGTTTCCCTCCAAGCTGTGTTAAAGTCTTCCATATCTCTTCAATATTAAGAGTGCAAGTCAGTGCTTTTCCAAACTAGATATCCAGTGTGGTTCTTGAGAGGCTATTTATGCTCTAGGCAAGTTGGACTGACTTTAGATGGGGCTCTTTTAACACGTATTTTTTCCAGGTTGGACACTGGGCATCCACCCAGTTATTCAATTTGATAAACCCACAGGTTTAGTTCAGCAGAAATAAAGGAGTAGAGTTGATTTTTTCCTGTTCTAAAATAATATTATCTAGAAATATTGCTCCAATTAGTAGCATTTTTTATTCTCTCAGGTTCTTTGGCCTAGTAGACCAAGAGATACTAAGAGTCGTAATCTGTGAGACTGCTAAATAATGTTGTCTCAGTGGGCCCTTTTATTAACTGAACTATATAATTTACAGCTTAATTCAAAGTATACAAAGACTATACCTTGTAATACATTTGGGATATCTTATTCTAATGGTTCAGTAGCAATTCATTTACATTTCTGTCACATCCATATTAACAGCATCATCACAGCCAGGTATTTGAAAGGCCTTGAGCTAACAGTTATTTTATCAACAATCTTTGCTACGAAGATGGCTCAATTTCAGTCTTTCTGAAATGAACAGATTAACACATCACAAGGATTTATTTATTACCTTCTTACTTAATCAATACAACAGCAAAAAAAAAGTTGTGTCTCTCTCAAAGTAAAATTATTGCTATTCCTTTATCTGTTATGCTAGCTAATAAAAAGTAAATCAAGCCAGGCCTTCCAGAGGCATCAGAGTGAACTGGGATTGCTTTGTGCTTGCACTGCTGTCACAGCAATAACCTCTATATTGTCATTGTCAGCTCATATAGACTTCTCCATTTCAGTATCTATATTTTAGTATACTATCACCTTCAGTCTCATTACTTAGCAGTTAAGTTTCCAAATTATGATTGATTTAGTTGCAATTAAGGGGGGGAAAAAAAGTGTAAGGCCATTAGTCTGAGTGGGGACCATTGCATTAGGGGCTGCACTACCACAGAGCCATTGTGCTCTATACAGTTTGTCATCTGAATAATGTGAGAAGAGCTATGCCTTCTACCGTAGCAGTTTTAAAAAAGAATAAGTTATTAGAATTGGAGAGAAAAATCTTGAAATAGAACAAATCCCAAGAAATGCTGAACAACATCAGTCTGTTTCAACAGACTTGTGTGGCTTGCTCTGCTGCCTAGGCACTCCAGTGAGGCCCTGTGATAATGTGAACTGTGCAGAAACAGTTTCTTTGGTAACAGAGTGCTTTATTCTTTCTGTAGTTTTATTGAGTATTTGGTTGGACAAAATCCAACTGTTTTCAGTGGAAATTTTGCCTGAGAAAAGATTAAAATGTCAAGCAAAGACAAAAGTATAAACTGATGTTTGAAGGGAAAAGGAGATGGGTAACTCTTGAGAAGAGAAATAGCTGATAGTTTGCATTTGGTCAGTAGGAGGTTTTTTTCCTAAGTGTTTGCTTCTTTGGAGACTGGAAGTTGGTCCTGTGAAAGGTTCGTTCAGATTAATAGGTTCTCAAAGAAGATAACTTCCTATCATTAAGCCTCTTAATTGTTTATATGATGACTATTGTTACAGCTTTTGTTATTAAAAATACCAAGAGAAATCTTGTAAACCTGATCTAGCTAGATTAAATACTGTCTTTAAGGAAAGCTATGCAGTCACTTAGCATTTACTTTCCAACATGAGTTTTCTGCTGTTACCAGTGAATGTCACACTTCTGATAAGACAGCTGAAAGTGTCAGAGCTCTCATACATGAAGCACAGAAAGAAGAAATGTGCTAAGCTTCCCAAGATGCATCAACCACCTCACTGAAGGCTCATGGTTTAGCAGCAGTGTAACGCATTCACTGAAAGCCCCTGAAACCGTTCTGTTGGCTGGTATATTTAGAAAGTGTTATCATGAGGTTTGCATGGTATGCCTGCTAGCTGTATGTTGCATCAGATAACATTTTTTCAAGCTTTAATATTTCACCTATCTCATGTGTTTGCATACTCTTTATTTGTAAGTGTTCTTGTGAAATAAATGACCAGAAGATCTGAATACTTCACAAACATTCAGGTGTTTATCCTCATCACACCTCTATGAGAAATGTGAGTTATTTTTGTGTGGCTGTGGTGAGGCACTGGAATAGGTTGCCCAGGGAAGTTGTGAATGCTTTATCCCTGGCAGTGTTCAAGGCCAGGTTGGATGGAGTCTTGGACGACATGGTTTAGTGTGAGGTGTCCCTGCCCATGGCAGGGGGTTGGAGCTAAATGATCTTAAGGTCCTTTCCAACCCAAACCATTCTATGATTCAGACCAGGCATTCAGGTAACATTAGTTGTCAGTTTATAGAAGTCAGAGTATGAATCACAACTGAAGATAGTGTTAGGTCTGTTAAGGGTCACTTTGACAATAGTAGTTACCAAGAAATGCTTGATCAGAATACAGGTATATAACACATTTTATCTTCCAACCATTCTTTACAGTCCTGATGCCTGACTTTGTAACAGGAGTTGTAGGCACTAAATCTTGTTTAATATTGCTATAAACCTGCCTCTTTTTCTGCCTTTCCCACTCAAGCTAACTTGCCCAGATGTATTAAAAACTGGAGTTTCTAATCACTAGCCTTTTTCTTACCCATCAGAGCTTGTGCAAAGGTGAGGTGACCACGCCATCTCTAGTGCACCTACAAAGTACTGCAGTGCTCTAGATTAACAGTTTTAAAGGCCTCAAAAGGCTTTGAATTCAACTGCTCCATTTTGCTGTATAACACCTTGCTCCATGGGGTGGAGCTTTATGTGAGTTTGGCTCAGATATATCTCACAGAAGCATGAAGTCTGAGGATACCAAGAGATGGTACTTTGCTCCAGTGGTTAATTGCTTGCAGTGATAAAACCTCCCCCTTGCTGTGTTAAGATGTTCACATTAGCTGTTGAGAAAAAGTTATATACATCTAACAGTTCAACAGTGTCAGGCTAGCTCTCATGAAAAACAACAGAAGGAAGGAATTCAGGTGGAGACACAGCAACCACAGACTCTTTCACTGCTGCAGATTTCAGTAATTTTAAGTACATGCATCCTAATCCAAAATATGCACCATCAAGAGGTGAGGTGGACTCAGTCTTCTTGAGACACATTTATAAACTGCACAAAATAGCCTTTCTAGGAAAGTTCCTCCACAGCTGTTGGCAAAAGGTTCTTGTTCCTGTGGAGAACAGCTTCTAACAACTTTAGCTTACTACTGAAAGCCTAATCGCTTGTATTGAAGCAAAATCAAACATAGTAAAACACAGATGTATTCTAGCTGTGTCTGCTGCAGTTGATATTCTCACCTGGTTCCATGTTTTGCCAGTAAATATACGCTAGTTTCCAGATTGCCACAAAAATAGTCTCCATCACTATCCAGTCATCAGTGGCTCAAAGTTTCTGTGCTGCATGGAAAATGGGTTTGCAGAATGATCCTTTACAAGGCAGACAGGGAAGTCTATGCCCCGCCTTAGGGGCAGAGGCTACGTGCATGCAACTGGTCTAGAACAAAGGTTCCTTGGGTCTCATCGGGACACTCTGAGACCAGCCTGTAAGGAAGGGAAGCCCTAAAATTGAACAAATTCATAATTCACTTGGGGGCATCAGCATGTAGAGGTTAGTATAAGCCATTTTTCTACAACGAAGTGTGCCTAGCTGGATTAGGATGCGTGTACTTACAATTACTGAAAGTCTGCAGCAGTGAAGGAGTCTGTGGTTGCTGTGTCTCTGCCTAAATTCCTTCCTTCTGTTGTTTTTCATGAGGGATGGCATGACATTGTTAAACTGTTAGATGTATATAACCTCTTGCATGCCAAAGTGTGATTTATGAGTGAGTGGGAAGCTGACATAGGGTATATTAATAACTTTTTTTAAGAGATTGGATGAAAATGCACCTTTGCAAAGCATAAATGAGTTATGCTGGTAACATTTCCTCGTATGCCTCCAAGAACTACTCTATAAAAACTACAGTGTACAGCAAGACACATCCAAGCCTTCTGAATTCATTGGTTTCAGCAAAGATTTAAATTCAGCTAACCTCAAACCATTAGTTAAGTATTTAGTATCTTCAGAGCCTTTTACTGGAAGCAATAGCTGGGATTCTTCTATTGCGATGTTACACAGCAGCGGTAAGAGAGTACCTGAGCTGTTGGTTACAAGTTACAGCATCTCTAGGTTTCACTTCAGATTAAATGAATGGCTTCAGGGTATCTGCAGATGCCCATCTAGCTTTATTCAGAGCTTTTGTGGTCTTGATGCTCTGTTTTTCATGGTGCTGAGAATTTTCAGGGAGATATGTAAGTACAACTGTCGTATTTTTCCTTGCAAAAGCTATTTCTGCTATCCCTGTGTGTGCTTAGACATTAAAAATTGAAGTTTCTAACTGCCAGTTTTACAAAATCTATTCTATTATGCAACTAAAGCAAGAAAATTACACAAAATTTCCTGTTGTGTGCTTAGCTAACTTTTTTTTTTCTCATCCAAATACAAGAATTAGACTCCTAACTAAGCACAGGAGTATCTTCACTTTCAGGGCTGTGCTTAATTCCCATAACTGGAAAGAGGCTGGTAGGTCATCATAATATGTATGTTCTTTATGATACGTAAGTGTACACGATTGAGTACTAGGTATTCTTTTCTGTCTCAATAGCCCATTTCTTTGCATAGTGATACCCAAAGATAGTATGGTCTTTCTTTGAAGGGAAAAAAAAATCAGAAGTGTATGCAGCAATAAATATTTCAGTTTCAGATTCATTTGAGGAAACATCAGAGAGAAAGAAAATAAGATCCCAGAGGTCTTTACTCTCATATGTTAGCAGCCTGACACTATTACAACGCTGCATCTTGTCATTCATACTGCCTTTGCAATTTTTAGTTTCTATTTCTGGAATTCATTTCTAACAGTATAACTTCCAAAGCAAAAGAGTTTGCCATATAGGATTTCAGCAGGGCTGATAGATGAGATATGTGCTGGTTACACAGAGATTATACACTCAGAGAAAAAAAATAATCAGTGTTGTCAGTTGGAACCAGATAATTTTCTTTGTGGAAGAGTATTTCTAGGATCACGGCAGTACATTACAGTCAGCAAAGTATTTTGAAATAGGCTATTAGTAGTGATAGCGTCTATTTTTTGCTAATTGTTAGAGAATGTCACAACAATGAGATTCTTAAAATACAGTCTGGTTCAGGACCATCTGTCCAACAGCTTTGGAATATGTGCAACATGAATTCTGTGCTGGAATAGATGATTAAAACCAACCAGAACAAAACTGAACCATTTGTTGTGTTGGCTATTACCGTATGTTAAGGAAGCAAAATACAACTGGGTGAACCTTATCCCTGTTCTTGATGCAGCTGTTTTCTGGGAAGAAAATACTGGTATTGGTGTGGAATATGTATGATTTTTAGATTCATCCAAAATATCTGCCTGGAGGGTTTTACACAGCCTCCTGCAATCTGCCAGAATAATTGGGTTTTGAATCAGAAGACAATTAAAAACTGTGAAAATTAATGTTTTCAAGACCTGCCTAGAAGAAAAAAATATGTGTTTAAATTGAATGTTTATGTAATATATCTAGGCAGCTTTGGAAACTATCTTAACTTTATCTCTTCAGAACAACAAGAGAATGCAGTTTAGTGTGTATAGCCCTATGTGAAATAAAGCTTTAAACAGAGGAGAACATCCATGCAGAAAGTGGTGGAAAATAAATCAGCTACTGAACTTGCTAATAGGAGTAAGTGCTTATATATTCCAAAGAAAATGCATCTGGAATAAGGTCAGAGGCTTTCATTTGTAGCTGTTGAGCCAGAATTAATGATATACTTGTAGATTGGTTTGTGTTTCATTGGCTTCACAGGGACACATCGTAATGGACTTTATGTCTGTCTTCAGAACACAATGAGTAAACTTTGAAATCAGTGCCTGGGGATTTTTTGTCTTCACAACTCATGTTCCTTGGGTGTTCTGCAGCTATAAAGCCCTGCTTAGAATCTGAACATTATATACAAGTGTTTTACTAAGTTACTACAGGTAAAGTTAACCCATGAGGGAAGGAAATGCTTTAAAGTGGGGAAAAATATAAGATTGCCTCTCCTGTAGAAAAAGAGTGGTCTAAAATCTATGATTTGTAGAAAGATAAAAGAGATATTTAGGGCAAGTGACATACATTGGGTACTGAATGCCATGTCTGTGTGATTAAATGAATGGATCTCTTTTTCAGAGGAGTCCTGCCACTTGAGTCAGGCTGAGCAAGTGCTTAGCTCCTTAGCAAAATCAGCAGATCACTTAATTTAAGTTGCATGAATCCTATTTAGAAGCCAGCTCATGCTGCAAAATCAGGTTGTAAAACTTGCAATTTCATTATATAATCATTTGTAAATCGTAAATCAGAAGATCATCGTGGTTTGGCTTTATGTTACCTCACAAGAAGCAGTGAGTTTTTTCATATCCCTGCCATATTACTTGAATTCCTTACCAGTGTCCTTATGCTTTTTCTCACATACCAGAGAGTTACTTGGAATGTGAAAAATAATCAGGTTTTTTACTTTCTTTCAGATTTCCAGGCTTTTGGTCTGAAGAAAGGAATGTTCTTCAATCCAGACCCTTATCTGAAGATTTCCATCCAGCCAGGAAAACATAGCATCTTCCCAGCACTCCCTCACCATGGACAGGAGAAGAGATCTAAGATCATGTGTAATACTGTTAACCCAGTCTGGCAAGGAGAGGTAAGCACTCTGAGTGTTGAGCTGACTTTTCTTACTACAAGAAATAACTCTAGCAGTATCCTTATGGACTTTTTTCAGGTTTATTTTAATTCCTTCCTTGGCTAAATAGTTGTTGACCCAACTGTGCTTGATGCATTTCATGACTTCTTGTCTTAACGCAAAAGGCTTATATCTAGTTACAAAGATGATTGATACGCTAAAACTTGCAGTATAGGTTGTCCCTTATGGCTGTAATTTATGAAGTTGTTAATTATTGAAGGCAAGCATAAAACAGAATTGAAAAATACACTTGGATAGCCTGAAAGGCTGCTGCTAGTTTTGCATGGTGCTCTTACACTGAGAGGAGACATTATATAAAGCAGAAGAAGTACAGCAAGCAAATGAAAAGAATCTATGTGATTGAAAAGTGTCAGTGGCAGTATAAATTAAAAGCAACTTTGGCACATTTGCCCATCACCTTGAAGAAATACTCTCTAGTCTGCTGCTTCTTGTTGGAAGGGCTTAGGAGGTATTAATGAGATCTGAGAGTTCAATTGCTGCCTGCTGTTTTTAAATTACACACAGAATGGCAACAGGCAGCAAAGAATAAGGAATCACTTTGGAATTAAAGGCGCCTGACGTAATGGGTGTGATTTACTGTCATTCTCTGTCAGACCAGCATCTTCACTGCAGGAAAGAGTAAATAAATAAAGTAAATAAATAGACTAAATAGATTTATTCAAATTAAAATGCAAGTTGTAAAATGGTTTGGGGATAATTAGGTCAAGCTGTATAGACATGGCACTGTAAGTGGCAGGAAAAAAGACAGCAGAAATGTCACTGAATTCTCTACCTGGAGGAGGATGTTCAAGAAGCTGGGTACCACATCAGAATATGTGACAGGTGAGCCTAGGGGGGAGTTTATGTGGCAGGGTGTAGAACTTTGAAAGTCTGAAAAAAACGCCTTCTAACAGGACTTAATTAAGTGGAAGCCCCTGTCGTGAGGCATCCACCAAACCGTAACTACTGTGTGGCTCCAAGCATCAGAAGTATCTGGCTGAGGAGTCCCAGGCCAAGCTGAGGAGCTGGAACTGACATGGAAGATCAGGGAGCTGGCAGAGATCTTTCAGTGAAGTGCATAAGACATAGGCCTAGAGGCAGACAGGCATGAAGGGGAAATCTGCTGTATGTGTGTGTCATGCTCAGTACGGGTGACTGTGGGAGCTGGCAGCAAGTGTGGATGCCAGGAGTTAACATTCAGAGGAGGACACAGGATACGAATGTGGACCCACCATTCTGTATCAGGCAGTTAACTGCTGAGATGGCACACAGACTCTCCTTATCCAAAGAGTGATGAAGGCTGAAAATAGGCTTTTCAGAATTGCACAACAGTCAGAAGGTCTTCTCTCAACCAAGACAGCCCCCAGTCGATAAAATTTGTTCTCATTTCAAGGTCTTTTTGCACTGCTGGAAGATAAAATAACCAAAGAGTAAGAATTTGGCCCTGATAAAATGTCAAGGGTGTCTTCTCCTCAGGCCATGTGGGATGGCTGAGTTTGTGGGCTGACACTTCTTTTCCAGTAGAGCTCGGCAGTGAGAAAAGGAGAAACAATAAAATGGCCTAATTATGGACATCACAAAGCAGAAGAGCACAGCTGGCTTCTAGCTTCTCTCTTCAACCCCTGGTTTTCCTGGTTGCACGCAAGCACACTGCTTCTCCCTTTCTCTTGTCAGCCTCTTCGTGGCTAAGGAGTCTAAAACAGCCAACGTGTTCTCCCTCTGCATTCTCTTCAGCTAATGCGGAGATGTTTAAGTGCATGCATTTGTATTGCAGTCTGTGCACATCAGCTACTCTGAAGTCTTTGTTACTGAAAACCCACCTTGGTTTCTATTGCACAGAACACCCTTGGCCTTATCTTCTTCAACTTTGTCCCTTTATGGGACAAGGGGAAACGGAAGACTGTAAGCTATTGCTGAATCATGGTGGTAGCTATTCTTCTGTCTACCCTTTTCACTGATGGAAGTGAATATACAAAGGGAAAAATACTGAGAAATCATTGCCATTCCATTAAATAGATCAGTTGCTAGCTGTTTTCCTCAAAAAATATTTTAGGCAATATATTGTTTCAGAAGTGTGATTCTTTCCTAAGGTTCTGTGTCACCACATGTAAATAGAAGGAGGGGAGGAATGTTGGGTTTTTGGGGGGAGGGAGGAGGGGTGGTTTTGTTGGTTTTGGTTGGGGTTTTTGTTTGTTTCTCAGTTGAATTACATTCTAATTTGTTTTGGCTGCTAAACGTGAAAAAAATCTGGAATAGGGAAATAAAACTATCAAAATAACCATGAGACCTCAGGCAATTTCTCATCTGTCTCATGTAATGTTGATGATCATAAATTCACAGACTGTTCGAATACTGTTCAGCAGAAGTTATCCTGACTTAGAGCTGTTCTTCCATTGCTCTGTTTTGCAATACAAGAGGACATAAGGAAATGGAAATTGCTCTTTAATTGAGGAGTAGCATGTGATATCAGCAACTTATATACTGTTAAATGAAGTGAGTGAGTTCCTGGACAGCACATGGCACTGCATAGCTTGACTGTAAACCCTTAGGTTAAGCAGACATTGTGCTGGCAGTCCAAAGAGCATCAACAGCCTAGTGGGTGAGTTGTCCTGTCATGCTGGTTTGACTTAAAATGCAAAGGAAGTGCCCACTTCCCAAGTCTTGTGTCCATCTAGTAGAATAGAGACAGGTGAATGTTGATCATCTCTTCTAATACTGATACAAGAAAAATAATGACCTTATCCCATTTTGATTCATATTGAGGCAATGTGTCTGCTGTCACGTTCTTTGGAAGAAGCTCCTTTTAAGAAGATTAATTTGTCAGCAAGCAGTAAAGGGACAGAGAGTTCAGAGAAGCAATAGAGATCACTGGGGACCATAAGCAACCAAGCAAAGTGGTTTAAAAAGTAGTTCACATACCTCCAGCTGGTTAAGAAGTTCTCTGTATGGTTTTGCAGATAAAGTACTTAAAGCCTCTGGACTTTCGCTTAGACATTCTTTAACTGTGACAGTTCGATCTAACTGCTGCTTCAGTTTCTGTTCATTCACTAGTGAGTGGATTGAGAGCTTCAAGGAATGGCCAGTGAGACGACTATAAAATAGGCTGTCGCAACTATCCAGCATAGTTAAAGCAGTTAGGAAGTGTCACCTGTTAAATGATGCATTGAATTTCAACTCTAGTAGTTAGAGCTCTGGAAGAATAGATTGCTTTAAAGTGGGAGCCCAGTACTAGGATAAATACTATCTCAACTCCCTGCAGCTTCGCTGTTTGTTTCTTTGCCTCAGACTTCACAAATCCTGTTAAATTATAGCCAATGCACAAAAATAGTGCTGCTTATCACTCTGAAGATAGCTGTGTTTCACTGGTGACTTAATTGATGTGTGTAAGCAGAGGTGTTCAGTACTCCGTTGCAAGAGCACTTGACAAATAGTAGTTAACGTGTCAGATCTCATAAACAGAATTACAGTATTTTCAAATGTGTAACTTGTACTCTCTGCACCTCAGATAACCCACAACCTTTCAGAGATGTAACACGTGATTTCCACATAACCTGTCTCTTCAGATTGCCAGTACAAAAGCAGACGAAGGAAGCTGGCAGGGGCTTGAATGCCCGAAGGAGTTAGTTTGGGGAGATAGGGATTCTCTAGCGCAGGCCATCATCAGTGATGGGTTTGCATGCTGCCTGCAAGAATGCCAGCTGACTTGAGTGCTGGTTTGTAACTTCCTTTGTTGTGATGCAGATTTGTAAGTCAGGCATTGATTCTGTGATCATAAATGCTGGACTGATGCATGATGGACTGAAAGACACTTTGTCAAAGTAGCCGTGTCATGCTATATGGGGTTTATGGTAGTATTCTGCTTCTCTTGAGGCTTTATGTTGGCTGATAGGATGGATACTACCTATTGTAGCAGAAACCTACAGTGATACAGGCAGGGGATACTTCATAAAAGGTGAGTCTTTCCAGACCAGAGCTAAACTAGCAAGGATGCTTAAATGTATTTGAATCAGTGGTATGAATTTAACCTAAAGTAGGTTATTTTTGATCGAATTTTGATCTAATATTCAGAGCACTAGATGCTGACAGTCCTGCTCACAGAACCATTGAATGACTTCACCAGAAGTCCTAATGAAAAAAGGAACATTACACTGATTGAACTACTTATTTATTGTTTAACTTAGGTGTCTTTTTCTCCCTTTTACTGCTAAATACAAAAGAATCAGCTGCATAAATTGGAGGCCTTTACACCTAAGCATAAATGCAATTTAGGTGCAATGAAAGCCAGAGTGTGAATTCAGTATGAATTTGCTAAAGGCGTCATTGGGACTGAGTGGACCCTTGTGGGTGGTAGCTTCAGTGTATGACATTTCTGCACACATGGACAGGTAAAGTGTAAAACATAGTTTGATTACTCAGAAAAGCTGTGATTTTACAGCTGTAGTTATTTTAATATCTGGTGATGATTGAAGTGTGAAAGCCCAAGACAACTTCAGTTTCTCCAGAAATTAGTTATGGTGTGAAAAAATTGTCTAGGTTTTATCTTTAATGTGTTATTCTTCTGAAATGCTTTTTAATTGCAACTTCTGCATCCCAGTAGACTATCAGTCTTACTAACCTTGTTTATGAGTGCTCATGAGAGTGCTCAAATATGCTCAGTCTATGCTGAGCTAGTAAGAGATGAAGAAAAACCCTGACTCTTTAAGCAGTGTTTGCAGTTGATTTATCCAGAAGTTCTTTCAATTTCTAATGTTTTAGGGCTGAAATTTGCCATTAATAGAGTAAGAGACATCTTGCAAAGCTATGTAAGCCATCAGAGAGAATTCATGATGAGTGTTGTGCAATATGTGAACTAGCAAAGACTTTTTTATTCCTTGTTTTCAGTACAGAAGAAATCTGAGGGATTAGTGATTCTGAGTTCTGAGGGAGCAGTCTAGGAAGCCAATTTGCTGAAGGCACTGTCCAACTTTGAAGAAGTTCATTAGAAAGGATTGAATTCAACTTTAGTAAAACACCACATATTGTGCATCCCTCTTAGTGCAGGGAAAAGGCAAACAAACGTTGTGCCATGCATAAGGTGCTGCATTGGATCTGGCACCTTGCAGTCAGTGCTGAATTCCAGGATGCTCTCAGAGGATGCATAGGCCTGTCCCAGCCTTTAGGAGCAGTGGAACTCTGTGCTTGACACTTCTGACTGTAATATTTTGTATTGCCATAGAGAAGCACTGTAGTAAGTTTTAAGAATCTGGAATTCCCTTTGATCTTACCCTGTTGTTCATATGGGTAGCATTATATGGGGGAGAAGAGATACGTAGAGAAGGTTTTGGATGGGGATACAGATGGAGAGTGGTGAGTACATTAGAAGTGTAGTTGTTTCAATAAAGTATTTGAAACAAGGAGCCCACTAATGAAATATTCAGCTGAAAGACTAAGTCTGTCTTCATCCATCCAATGTAATTTACAGCCTTTTAAGATTTGCTTCAACTTTTATCATCCCTGTGGTATGACGGATATCTCAAATAAATTTTCTTTTTAATTCTGTAGTTTATTCAGCTCCAAATCAAGAGCCTAGTTCTTCCTATCACCAATGTATTAATTTATCTACCTTTCACCAGTTATTATGCTGACTATTGTTAAAGAACTTGACTTGCACTTAACTTGTCTAATTGGTGCTAATGGGCATACTGTGTTCATTTTAACAATTTCCTTGATAGTGTTACTGAGAGCTGATCACGGTGATCTGCCCATATTCAGGGATGTAAATAATATTGGTAAAAATAAAGCACAGAAATTAATCATCATCATTAGTTGCCTTTCTTGAAAACTCATCTAGAGCTCTGGAAATGGTTCTGTTATCTTATAAGTGGATATAGATGTATTCTGCCAGGTCAGCATAAGCACATGCCTTCGTTCGCCGTATGTAAGTTGTGTATTAAACCCCCACAAGATCTGTTCACATTAAGAAAATTAATCATCTCTGTCTGTAAAACCGTTGCTGGGTCTGGAAGCAAACAGGCCCTGAAAAGCAGATTAATGTCTGAAACTTCTTCAGTGGTGTTTACTACAGTGTTTTCAGATCTTGCTTGAAGATGGCAGCAGTAGTGTAAAATCAGATTCGCTTTTCGGTCACTGAGATGGTGTGAGACAATGAATGTGTCAGCAGGATCTAGGTAGCTTTGATTCTGATTAGTGTCCCTGTGAGAGTGAATCTGTAGGAGGTGGCTGTATAAAATCTGTGTAAATGAAAAGAGAATCCTAATGACTTGCTAACAACTAGAGCCAGAACTGATGATACACTGCTAGCCCAAGAAAACTTAATATGTTGATGTGATTCTCTCCACTCTTGCTTTTCCCACTCCCTCCCTTCTCTGTATTTCTATAATTAAGTAGAAATAATTACTTATGGCTTGTTGATTGCCTGAGGAAATACCAGCTAAAGCTTTTCCTTTGGCAGGCACGTTTTAAGGCTGTGTCTGGGACAGATTCTTCAGTGTCCAGTAAGATGTGCTATAATGATGCAGATTTTCTCTTAGTGAGGAATTAATAGAGTCTCTGTCTGCTGTTCTACTACTCCTATCTTTTCATTAGGTGTGTAGGATTAAAGCAACTGTTGGATCTCCTGCCACTCTGACAAATGGGACGGCTATTGACAAACGGCTAAGTGGGGACAGTAGAGAGATGCAATGACTTTGCTTCTAGATCAAGTCTATTTCCTATCTATCATAGTTCCAGAGGAGTGCAAGAACACCCAAAAAAGAAAATAATTGAAAAAGATACTGGGAAAATAATACAAATGCTAACTTCTATAGATCGTAGTTCTTAATGATTCAGTGGGTCCATCTACAATACTGTTTTCATTCCATTCAAGAGAGCAGTTTCAAGGCAGATCTCCTGCTCTACCCACTAAAGACACCACTCAGCAGTCTGAAAGCATGTGAACTGAATTACTCTCAGTGAAAGCTAAGCCAAGAGATGTGCTTCAGGAGTGCACCAGACACCTTTCAGATGATAACGGGAGTTTAGCCCAGGGCACCAGCCTGGAGTTACTTTGTAGGAAAACCCTTGCAGCATGTCTGGATGTGGTAATCAGGTGCACAGCACCAGCTGCTTTGCTCTCCAGAGCCATTCACATTGTACCACGTCTTCCCATTGCAGATATGACCAGTGTGTTCCAAGGATCAGGAAACATCAGTCTCCCCAAGGCCTCCTTACCGCTGCTTGTGACAGTATATCAGGGATGTTCAATCATTCCTTGTCTTCAGACTTTCTGCATACAGCTTCCTTTTAGGAATCCACCTGACAGATAACCATTTTCATGTTCATGTTTATGAACATGAGCAGACAGTGTGCGCTTGCAGCCCAGAAAGCCAACAGTATCCTGGGCTGCATCAAAAGGAGCGTGACCAGCAGGTCGAAGGAGGTGATCCTGCCCCTCTACTCTGCTCTTGTGAGACCTCACCTGGAGTATTGTGTGCAGTTCTGGTGTCCTCAACATAAAAAGGACATGGAACTGTTGGAACAAGTCCAGAGGAGGCCACGAGGATGATCAGGGGACTGGAGCACCTCCTGTATGAAGACAGGCTGAGGAAGTTGGGGCTGTTCAGCCTGGAGAAGAGAAGGCTGCGTGGAGACCTCATAGCAGCCTTCCAGTATCTGAAGGGGGCCTATAGGGATGCTGGAGAGGGACTCTTCATTAGAGACTGTAGTGACAGGGCAAGGGGTAATGGGTTAAAACTCAAACAGGGGAAGTTTAGATTGGATATAAGGAGGAAATTCTTTCCTGTTAGGGTGGTGAGGCACTGGAATGGGTTGCCCAGGGAAGTTGTGAATGCTCCATCCCTGGCAGTGTTCAAGACCAGGTTGGACGAGGCCTTGGGTGATATGATTTAGCATAAGGTGTCCCTGCCCACGGCAGGGGGGTTGGAACTAGATGATCTTAAGGTAGTTTCCAACCCTAACAATTCTATGATTCTATGATTTCTTGTACAGTCCTAAGACCTTTGTAAAGGGAAATTAAAAGGTCTTCCCCTTTGGAGCTCAGCTCTCAGAGCTTGCTTACACTCACTTCCAAAGCCTTAAATCTGGGGGTCTTCCAGATCAGACACAGGGGCAGCTGGTTCACCACCTCATCCTTCCAGTAGTACTCCTCGCTGTGAGGGTGTCTAAGATCTCCACTCATCTATAACCTATAAAGAGCAGCCCTCTCATCCCTAGTTGGTAAGGATCAGACAGGGGGATATATCACATGGACAAAATGGCATCTGAGACTGTTCTGAGGGCCAGGCACCCTGTGAGAAACAGGTTGTTCTTAATGGTAATTTCTTGGCAGTTTCATTGAGGCAATCTGCCATCTCTTCAGTGGAGTGTGCTGTGTCATGTATCATCTCAAGTTTTAAGAGTCATTTTGTACCAAGCAGTAGTTGATGTGATATACAGGGTAATGCACTGTGACTAATGCAGCATTGTAGGTAATTAACATTGTAGGTAATTACTGGTTTGGGCTAATCAGAAAATAGAGATTTAACTTACTGTTTCTTAGCTGTTCATCTACTGCCTGCTGTAGATCATACATAAATTTTGGATCCAGTTATTCCTTGAAAGAGTTCCCTCCCCCCTCCTCCCCCATTTTATATAATGCATTTTACTTGGATTTCAGTTAGGGATCAAGTAAAGACATCAAGTTCTAGCCATCACTTAAAATTTGTGGATTGTTCTTCCCATGTGTCCTGTTTTCTGCTGTTATCCAAATAAATACAGAATCGGTCATTAGGCAAAGTCTTTTCCTTGGGTGGGGTTTTAGCCATGAAACTATAGTTGTTTTGGTAGATGACTTTGCAAATGTGTTGAAATCCATTACTTCCTTTGAGTGTTTTTGTATTCAAGTACAAATAAAGCCTCAGATGAAATCACAAACCACATCCATGCAGCCATTGTCAAGTTTGGCGGAGCTCTGGACAACTGGAGAGGCTAAAGCTTTTGAAACATCAGAATATAAAAACTGCCAGAAATTACATGTTCACTTTGTTCTTTGAGAAGAAAAAGCCCATTTATGTAAACTTCAGTACACCCTTCTACATCCAGTTAGTCTCACTGTAAACTTTAGTGTCTTTGGATTCTAGCAGGTTCCAGGAAGTTATTGACCAGTCTTGCAGAGTTTGCACTAATGGTGGTGATCAAAGGAACTTACATTTTTGGGGCAAAAAAAACCCAAACCAATGAACAAGCCCCCAGAATGAGCTGTGACCCCAATGAAAATATACAGCTTGCAGATTGCTGTCTTAGATTGGGAAGGAAAATGCATGGTAGCCAATACTAGCTGCAAAACATGAGAGAATCCAGCTTCAAGGAGCGACTGCCAGAAAAACGGGAAGTTTTGTTAAAATAAGATATTTGAGCTCATTTGAGCTGAAGTTCTTGTATTCTTTTTTTTTCTGTGCAACCATGAAATGATATATGACTACTGTGTTAGGATAACTATATTGAAGATGACCATGAAACACAGGGTCCTTTCTCTTCCAGATAGAATAGTAAAGGCCAAGGCTTTGAACAACGTAAATGCAGCTAGTGTTTCATGGCTAAGTTATGGGGGCTGACACCTGTCCAAACAGAAGGTGAAGGAAGGGAAGAAGACGTGGGTTTGATGGAGGTTTACTTCCACATGCAAGCACAACAGTACCATCTTTAAATATCACCAGAGCCTGCGTGTTTTCAAAAGTGATTGATGGTTTTGAAAATGTATTTAAAAGCTTCTGAGTTCTCAAACCGAGGTGTTCTGCTGGGATCCATCTTTCAAAGGGCCAGAGGCCTGTGTGTTCTTCAAACAAGGATCCCTTTGGGCTTTTGAGTTTGGATGGCCTGGGCCTGAAGCATCCACAGTCAGGGATTGCCTTAGAACGATCTTGCCCACTACTACAGGAGAGCACCAGCAGGACCGAGTGTTTAGGTAGCGGAAAACTGAATGATGTAAAATTATCACTATTTTACAAGTTGTCTCCAAACCCATTTCACTGAGTTCACTTTTGATCTCAAACTGCAGTTGTCTTCAAATGGCAAAACCTTTCAGCTTCACCACAGAAAGCTTCTGGTTTTAATGGCTTAATTGCATTTCCAAAATGCTGCTGGTTTATTCATTGAAACAGCCTCCCAGAGGAACCATTTAGGAACTGTGATCATGGACAAGAGGCTGGTCACAGGGCAGTCTCATGTGTCCTCGCATGCAGTGTGGTTGGCAGGTGAAGAAATCAGAACAAAGTTTGATTTTCCAGATTGCATGGAATATCCTGGCATTTGTACATCTGAGGGGCACTCCTGTTCAAGGAAAAAATGATATTTCCTTTGGTTGATGCCAGAACACCTTGCTTTGTGCATCCATACTCACTGCTCAGGTGCTGAGAATTACTCTGGAAATGTCAGTGTGTTTCTTGTGCAAGGAAAGAGCTGTCAGGCTTGGTTCTACCTGATACTATGGAAACAAACACACAAGCAGAGTCTGATTTGCTTCAGAGCTGTACAAGACAAAATACTAATTACATAGGAAGGTGCAGATCAGTAACCTACGTTTTACTTTCCACTTATGAACAGTTCAGCCTTTCACCTGTGTGTGTGCATGCTCTACCCCACAGAAACTTTTTTACAGTAGAGGTGTCAACAGAAGAGTAATAGAGAATTCATTAAATGGCAAATTGCTGTATGTTACAATACCCTTGTTCAGTTAAAAGTTAATTCCCTTCTGGTTTCATTGTAAGTGTCATAAAATGGCAGTTATCAGAGGGTTTTTTAGCAGGTGAAACAGTAATGATAATACAACTTAGTTTTATAAAGCAACTTTCAATATACATGGAGAATTAATGTTCTCCTTTTTGTTAGGTTTATCTTCTTTGGTAACCTCCTTTGTTGCAAAGCTATAGAAGAAAATAAGAATTAAGTAACACTTTTGCTGTTACTTGAATTGTATTTCTCTGATGATTTGCATTTTTGCAGGGCCTGATTAACAGAATATCCCGCTTACTGGTTTCACTTGAAGCTGTTTGAATTGAGCATTTCTGAAAATTAGATCATGATTCAATAGAGCAAGCAATTTAGGGCTTAACTCAGGCCTCAATAACCCAGAGCATGATTCTGTTGTGAAGATTGGTTTTGGCAGCGGGAAAGCTAGAAAATCCTTTCATCCATCTCAGTATTCACTTACTACAGAGGTTGTCTTCTGGTTCAATGCTGACCTTTCTGTGAGGTGAACAGCAACCTTACAGCTTTGCTACTACTGCACACCACAGCAGAGATGTGCTTTCTTTGAATAATGATATACTAGTACTAGCAGGTCTGTTTGGAAAAATGATTGTGACCTATGTCACCAGCTCCAAGTGTGTGCTGGATTGAGCC
The DNA here is from genome assembly GCF_028554395.1 of Pezoporus wallicus. Lineage (NCBI taxonomy): Eukaryota > Metazoa > Chordata > Aves > Psittaciformes > Psittacidae > Pezoporus > Pezoporus wallicus. The sequence goes on along the minus strand of NW_026642649.1, from coordinate 9,624,709 downwards.
AGTCTTGGAGATAGCAGGGCCAAGTTATCTAATACATTTGCTTTTCACTATTTTCACTAACCAGAGCTTTGCTTTCCCTTTGGGGAGATACAAGCCTCTCCAGGTGCCCTAATCCTCCCAGGTTTACAACCTGTACACATGGATTTCCTTGCTCCTGCAACCTAAAATATCACCCTCTGTGTTCCTACCTCAGCTTTGCATGCACACAGTCCCTAAAAGCTTATTGAAATATTACTAAAAAATAAAAATTGATCTTTTTAAAACCAGTTTGGCTGAGGTGGTGGACACATGTTTCAAAGCACTTGGTAGCAGCAACAGTTTTAGATGGTGCCATTCCTATCTTCCCCTGTATTGTTTGTTCCAGTAGCCTGTGCCCTGTCTCACCTTTTGGCTTAGCTCTTTGTGGGACCATGCTGTAAACCAGGTTAGGGACTTGGTCCACATAAACAGTATTTTCAGAGTTTTTCCTTTTAGAGTTGGGACAGGGATGAGCAACAGAGCAACAGAGGGATGTATCTGAAAACTGTGATCCTTCACCTCACTAGATCCTCACTTCTCAGTTGCTGAGGTGTGCCTCCCAGCCAAAGTACCACAAATGGCCACACGATTGTAAAGAGGACTAAATTCACTTGGAGGGAAATGCTGAGTAAACATCTCTTCAGGCTGCCAATTCAGTTGTACTTATGTGCAGCTTTTTAATGTTTTTAGGTCTTGGGGCAGGGAGGGAGGGGAAATAAAGGAAAGAAAAAAAGAAAACCAACATAAAATCTGTTCAATTACATTTAGATCAGTGACCATTGCTAGGGCAGAGTTCATTAGATTTCTGTAGGTATAGCGTCCTTACCATTGGCAAGCCTTGTTTGAAGTGTTTGGGTGCTACCATGACATGAATCAATGAAATCCATGCATTCCTCAAGCCTGCTTCTGCAGCATTACGCAGCCCCTATAGGTACTTTCACCTGCCTGCTTTGAGGCCAAGCTCTTTTTATTTTGTAGGCTTGTGCCTTGGGGTGCAAGGACTGTTTCTGTCCTGTGAAAAAGCCAGAGGCTTACACAGGTCCATAAGCCATGAGCAACTGTATACTGTTTTGCCCAGCCATCAGCTTCATGTCCTGTGCTCTTCCTTTATTGCAGCAATTCAGCTTTGTCTCCCTACCCACGGATGTCCTGGAAATAGAAGTTAAAGACAAATTTGCAAAGAGCCGGCCCATCATCAAGCGCTTCCTGGGAAAACTCTCTATGCCAGTTCAGCGCCTCTTGGAAAGACATGCCATAGGGTAAATTTGCTGCTTATGCTACTCTGATGTTTAACAAGTGTGTTGCTGTTTTGAAGTCCCTGGTGAGATATCGTTATAGTGATATAATGATGTTGAGGAGGAGTTATTAGACTGACAGTTGTCTGATGAATTATCTTGGTCTTAATTAGAATTTATAGGACTATGGGCCAGAAAAAGAATTCCCTCTGTAACCTTATCCATTGCATTTGGAAAAGTGAGAACTGGCGTTTAGGAAAGAAGACTGTTTTGTATATTATGGCTGCGAATATGGAGAGTGCAATATTTTCAATATTAATATTCTTTTAATGTTATCAACAGGCTGTTTTCATGTTTCAGGGAATTACCTATGGGCTAAAATTGTGCCAGACCTGTTCCTCCTCCCTTTAATTTCTGGACAGTGGAAATACTATTAAAAAAAAAAAAACTGTGGCATGTTGTAGCTAAATCTTTCTGACCCTACCCTACTACCAAGGAATAACCACTTCACTTGAGCTCACAAGCCCTGCCCTGCTTCCCCTTTGCATGAAAGTCCTGGGAAGGTGTATGCTGCCAAAGTAACACAAACCAATTTGAGGAAGATAGGTAGTATTCAAAACCAAAAAGTTGGTTCTAAACTTGTAAGGTTCAGACCTTGAGGAGTGGGGAGAGAAAGAGTCATCTCCTGAGGAGAGCATACACAATGCAGTTTCCAAGAAGGCAATTCTGAAAATTGGATCTCAATTCAGCGGAACAGCAGGAAGCTGAGCTTGTTGGAAGTGTTTTCGAACAGCTGGTTCAGAAACTGGCTGTGATATTGACAGCTGAATGTACCAGAAGGGACTAAGCTACCTCCCTGTTTCTCATGTAGAGAGGATTGAGTAGCTTTTTAGAAACCAGATGGAAAAGAACAGCTTGGAGAAGGTAGAGCCCTATAACTGATATCATTGGCTTCCCTCTGTATGAGAAGATTCCTCATCATCTTCTGATTATATCTTCCTATTTTACTTCCTTTTTGTAAACACTGTCTATCTAATTATATACTTTCTGGCTTAGTTTTAATACTATAGTGGCTTTTAAATCTCAGGCAAGCTCAATGAGAAGTATACACACAAGTTCAGAAAGGTCATACACAAATCTTGTGATCGTCTCATTTACATGAGTTTCTGATGCATGTGAAACTATATCCTAGGAAATAATTGGGCCCAACTGGAAATGAACTATGTTTCTTCAAAGATGCATAAATATTTAGTGAACCCTTTACACTCAAGAAATGCTTTGCAAACATTGATTCAGCCTCATTTTGGGCAGCTGGGAAGTTAATCTCTTCTGTAGTTTCATTCTGTTCTGAGGGGTGGATGAAGTGTGGCAAAGGGAGGGACCTGCACAAGGACAGAATGGAGTCATTGATCAACCTTGTCAGGAAGGTGTTCTCCTGATATTTCAGCTTCATAGAGGTAAGAGGGGTGGAAAGAGATGAAGAGCAGTCATTCAGCCAGTTTGGAAAGAGAAGGTGGTAAGCGGGGACTGTCCTGTACAGGGTATTAAAGGAAAGACCAGGAAAGCTGAATTTTATGCAGATGGTGAAGGGAAGGAAATACAGAAAAGTGAGGTTCTACGGAAGGATAGGTAAGGTCAGATCAGCAGGGAATCTTGCTACAATAGCAGAAGTGGGAGTTGTTTGCTTCCCGTGTCGGTATTTTCATACCCATACTGCAGAAGTTCCATTCCCACCCTTCTCTCTCTCTCTATATATATGCATACGTGCTTGTGTATCCCAGAAGCCTGTCTAGTCACTGATTCAGCTTTTCCATTGTAATTGAAGACATTGTCCTCTCCTTCTCTGCCATTCTTTCTCTCGTATGGAAGTCAACATGCCCTCATGGCTGGGTTGAATAGCCTTGGAAAACCACTGTGTGTATTTGTAGGCCACAGCAGCTTTATCTATGCACAGTAGATGTTGGGTAGGTTATAGTCTATTGTGACAATATCTGTTTTCTTGCAGGGACAGGGTTGTAAGCTACACTCTGGGTCGCAGGCTTCCTACAGATCATGTCAGTGGCCAGCTGCAGTTCCGATTTGAGATAACTTCTTCCATCCATCCAGGTAATTCTCAGTCTTAATCTATCATTTATCTAGGTCTTGTTCTTTTTTGCTTTGCATTCTTTCTCCTCAGAAATCTGAATTTATTCCTGACTGCTCTGGGACTTTAGGTACACTCATGAGCAAAGGACAGTCCATAAAGTTCCCCATCACAGGATGCATTGTGAGTCACAGCTTCTTCCCTGTTTCCCCTTAGCTTAGAGGTACTGGTGTCTCATGTTCATCTGTTCTTGGCTGTTTCAAATACTCTGCCACATCACTGGGAGAGAAGAGGATGGAAAACTAAATTATCATCTGCTCCTCAATTACCTGTCCTGGGGAACTGCTTACATGGACACTTGCAGTCATCTGAATTTCATCACTTCATAAATAAAAACAGAGAATGTAATAGTAAAGATTGTTAGAAACTATGTTATTTTGATTATTTTTAATGAAAAACCTAAGTAAAATAATCAATGTTCCCCTCCTTCCCTCCCTTTTGGTTTGGTTTTGGTTAACTTTCTCTTGTAGTTATTAGGAAGTCACTGTCATGATGGTGTAAGTTTGAACCTTGGCTTTCATGTCAATATCTCAAGAGCGTTGCTTGGGGGCTCCTTGCATCTCTGTGCTAGTGCCCTCTCAGGTACACTTGGGATGGCGTGAAAGACCCCAGCTTGTCTGGTATCTGGGAGGAGGTGGTACAGTTGAGGATCACATCAAAGGATGTATTGGGGAAAGCTTCTGCCTTTCAGTGGTGTGAAAAAGTCTACGTTCTCTGTTGTGGTGTGCTGTCAGCTTCAGCATGACAAGAAAAACTTCATTAAAAGACTTCATTGTCATACCCATGATATTCCCTCCAATGCCAGTTTGTCTCAAAGAGTAGTTTCAAGAACCTGTTTCCTTCAGGTTATGTTGCAAGGAGGCAGGGTGCTGCATACAGATTATCATCATTAGTAAGCCCCCTGATTGTTAAATCCACTCTACAAAGACTGCCTAGCAAAACAAAAAATGTGTCATTTCTTGATAGTTTCTCAGTTTCCCACTCATTTCACACTGTAATTTATGCTTTCAATTTTCTCAGATTGCTGTGGATACCTGTGCCCCCACAGCCAAGCTTCTGGTTCAGTCAACACTTCTTGTTAAAGGAGTAAGTAATTTCTTTTCCTATCTCATACAGATGATGAAGAGGTCTCCATTAGTGCAGATCCTGAGCCAGCTGAACTCCAGGAAAGCCCCGTGAACAACCCCACAGAGGAAAGCCTCGGTGAGCCTCCATGCATCAACACAGTGACCTCAGAAAGTACAGCTCCAGAACAGCTAAATGGATACAGTGTGAACAGTGTCGATAGCCCAGGGGCTGTCAAACCTCCTGGGGAAGTCAACCAGAACAGCTTAAATGAAGAGCTAGCAGGAGATGGGGAGGTTGATACAGTGCAAGTTCCTGAGCCCTTGGAATCCATCCCAGGAGAAGCACTGCCTTCTTTGAGTGCTACGGACCTCACGGAGCAGCTGGCTCTGCTGGCTTGCATGTCTCCTCCTGAGACTGAAGTTAGGGAAAATAACAATGTCAATTCTGGTACTCAGGGAGATGGTGAAGTCTTGACCAGCATCGAAACGTTAGATACTGATGAGGTGAGTGCAGATGTGCATGCTGGCAAGGACGTAGAGAAAAGTCAGGAAGAAGGGGCTGCAGCCCAGGAGGAAGAAGACAACAAGCTGCAACTGAGGACCACGGCAAAGAGGAAAAACAGGCCATGCTCCCTGCCTGTGTCTGAACTCGAGACAGTCATAGCTTCAGCTTGTGGTGAGCCAGAGACCCCTCGCACACACTACATACGGATCCACAACCTGCTCCACAGTCTGCCCTCCGCACAGATGAGCAGCGATGGGGAAGAAGACCAAGATGGTGGCAATGCTGGGGAGAACGATGAGGAATCTACAGTCAAGGAGGCATTGGATAAAGAGGTGGTCAGTGAGAGTGAGACAGTGGCAGCAGAGCCACCTCTGGAACATGAGGCTGAAGAGAACTTCAGCCAGAGCACGGTGCCTCCTGGAACCTTGGATGAGCAACTCTCTGAATTAAATGATGGGCTGTTGGATGGGGAACACCCCAGGACAGGAAGCGAGAGCGAGTCAAGCTCCAGGCCCAATGGTGACGAGTGTGAGGCGTGCGACACCTCTTGCTACAGCCCCTCTTGCTACAGCACCTCCTGCTACAGTACCTCCTGCTACAGCACTTCATGCTACAGCACCTCCTGTTATGACAGTAACAATCGCTTCTCCAGCCATACCCGCTTCTCCTCTGTCGACAGTGCAAAGATTTCCGAGAGCACGGTCTTTTCCTCACAGGATGATGATGAGGAAGAGAACAGTGCTTTCGAGTCAGTGCCAGATTCAGTGCAGAGCCCTGAGCTGGACAGGGAGCAAGTGGATGGCTCCTCCCAGTGGCCAGATGAACTAGTAGCTCATGGTGGGAACCCACAAAGAGCTGCAGAGAGTCTAGACACCCCAGTAGCAGGTCCAAGCAGCAGAAGAGAAGGTTAGATCCTGAGAATTGATGCGCTGAGCAACCCTGATTATCTGGATGTCACAGAAGGCATCAGATAATCAAGGTCTCAGATTGCTCACAGTTTATTTCGTACAAATTTGGGGGCTGTGAGCTGGGCCAGATATCAGGGAAGGTTGTATAATTGAGCCTGTCCTTAAAAATCCCAGCCAAACCAGATAAATCAGGTGGGGATCTGTGTATACGGATTCCTGTAGATACACATGCATCATTATAAAATCAAGATTAGCTACCGTGTTTTATGTGGCAGATCAGAATTACCACATCCACCAACTCATTCCTTATTTCTTGGGATTGTTTCATTTCACATTCTGATGTGCTGCCATGTCTCTGGTAGTCAGTGAGGGGACCAGCTTGTGCTTGTCAAAGGGCAGAGATGCTGATTTACACCAGCTAAAGTTCTAGGCCAGTTTCTGTGTATGATTTGTAGCCACACACAATAATAAGCATGGAGAAATGCAAATATTTCTCTTACAAACCCAGTTTTCTAGCCCCATTTATTCCAATTCCCCAAGTATCAAACAAATCTACCTCAGGTTTCACAGGCCATAGGGCAACTCAACAGAGGGGGGTTTTTCATAGATACTTCCAAAACTGAACTATATTGAACAAAGTTCTCATCTCCTTACCCTTCTCTAGATAGAAAACATACTTAAAGTAATTTTTAATCTTTGTATTTTAGGTACTGTTTTTTCCAGTCCCTCCAAACCATTCCATTAAATTGCTTCCTTTTGTAACTCATTTAATGTCATATGGAGTTACATGGAGGGTGGGTTTGATCACACATCTTTTCTTCAGCTAATGTATCATTTTTCTCCAACTGAAGAAGTAAATGCCTTAGCATCTAAGGAGCATGCAGCAAGGTTGAGAGGTAGTCTTTGCATTCCCAGACCCCAAGTCATCTGTCTTCCACTGTAAGTGACGCTAAATTAAAATTGCAGGAAAAGGGTAATATATTGGAGGACCACAGGGAAACCCCGCTAAAGCATCCCTCTGCCTTCTCCTTCTCCATTCCCAATTTATTTCACCCCACCTTCCACTGCCACAGACATGCGCAGTATTTCCCAGCAGGAAGAAAGGTGTAAGGGTGGCCTTACACACTGGATTGTGTGAAGATTTGTAGGCAGCTGGGCCTAGGTAATTGTTTTCTCTGCAAAGCAGAATCTAGCCTGAAAAAGAGTATTAAATTCTCAGAAGTACACAGAGATGTAGAAACCCATTTTCCCTCATTGCAGATGAGAGTCTTTGTGTGTGGACAGCATTTATATGCAAGTATACTAAGGGGGCACGAGCGTGTGTGTGTGTGTGTGTGTGACCATGCTTACAGATTGGGTGGTTATTTTGAATTGTGTATACTTTTGAGAATGGACATGGGAGAAGAAAGTGGCTTCTTCATATGGATTCAGTACAGCTTCAAGATTGTGCCCTTTGAGCTTGTATAAAGGGCACTGCAGTGCTCGCGGTGGCTTTGCTTTGATTAAGTGGGAAGGAGCATGGCTGAAGGGCAGCCCTGCTCTTAGCACTCTCTTAGTCCCACTGGGGGTGCTTCAGTAAATGTGCACATTGCTTCATGACTTGGCAGCTGTTACAAATACAGTAGATGTGGTCACCTCCATCCGCTCCAGGTGACTGATACTACCATGCTTCCGCTGGCTTGGCGTAACTATCTTGACTAGGGGAGAGTCAATTATGGTAAGTAAAGAAACATAGATGGATGATCTGGTAGTTGGTGCTACACCACCTGTAGTAACAGAACAGTTTTTAAGGCTATGAGAGATGGACTTCTAACACTGAGTAATAACTTACATAACTCTGCTGTCTGTTCCAAACATGCAGCAGATGCTGCTGTGAGATACGCCTATACACAAGTGGTTTAATGGAGACATTTAACAGGCCATACGGTATCATCAGAGCACCTAGAAGAGGGAGTATTTTTGTCTTAAGTGATTTTTCTCAGTTCTGGGTGGTGTGAGATTTCTTTACAGTTTGATACAAAATTGGCTTCTGCCTTCTAGCTGTTGGTTGTTTAAAGAAAACCCATAAGTTTTGGTAAATGTAGGGTTTTTTCACATTTGATAGCTGTATGTTTGGGTCTTTAACAAAATGTTCACTCTTAGGCTATTAAGATTCTGACATTAAAGACAGCTAAAACAACCAGCACACAGCAAGTTTGGCTTAGCTGAATGGTTCTGGTGATGTTGGAAACGCTAAATATGTTTTTTTTTTCATAAGCTGCATCTTTTTGATGCATGTAAATGTTAAATATATGCAATTCAGATTGTATTAATGGGCCCACCTTGAGCTGGAGGTTATAGTGAAAAACTGTTACCACACAGTATGCAAATGTGTCTGCTTGTGGGATAAATAGTTCTGGTTTCTAAGATTCTAAGAACAGATCAAGAAGGAATCTTAATTCTAGAACCTGTGAAGTTTTTAATGTACAGGTTCCTCATTCTCACAGTTCAGTCTAAGATAAGGAATGCTTTTACATCCCTACTATAACTTCTTAGTTTCTAAAAGGGTTCTATAAACATTAACTAGATCTTAAATTACTTGTTCCTTTCAACAAAACGTGAGTTTGGACGTTTGTTTAGGTTTCATTTATTTCATATTTGGATATATAGACCTACATACAATGTTAGTGTTTAAAAACTTCCTCTGCACTGTCTACTATATGTCTCTCTTCTTCTTCTTTCCCTCTTCTATATCTCAGGTCTTCCTTCTTTATCTTGGATCCTGACTATGTCTCACTATCTTTTGTCCTCTTCTACCACCTGTCTACCTACCTGTTTCTGATTCCTCTCTCATTCTCCCTCCTTACACTCAAGATGGACTCTTCATGTTTTGAAAACTACCTATAGAAGGGGATAGTCTTCTGCTTTGCAGGGACTGCAGAATCCTGCCGTTCCAGCCCACTTAGCCATGGGTCTTTTAGAAAAGCAGATAACGATTCAAGGCAGCTTTTAGCCTCATATTCCACTGATGTGGTGAATTAAAAGCTGGAACCAGGATTTTGCATGTTCCTGCCAATTTCAGCAGAAGCATGAGTTTGGTTGTACATGCACTGTATTTCTCAGAGATCAAGCCTGATTCTTCTCTCGCTTACATTATGAGTCCAGAATCTGGCCCATAGCAGTTTAGCATTAACTCAAATCAGAGATCAGAGCCTTGATTGCATTATTTTAATAACTTGGGCATATGAGTTGTTATTAAAATAGTGCCTGGAAATAGGAATAACCAGAGCTGCTAGTACACCAGGCTAACCTATTGACAAAATCACTTGTTTTACAATAGCACATTTTTTGAACCACATTGTGAAAACAGTGAATGACTCTCAATGTCTTGAATATCTTGTCCGTAGGTGATTGTCCTTTACTCCATAATTCTCAGCCAGTCAGCCAGCTTCCTTCTCTGAGGCCTGAGCACCATCACTACCCAACTATCGATGAGCCTCTTCCACCAAGTAAGCTTTAGTTTTTTAATTTCTTGCGTTTTTTCAGCTTTTCCTGTTAACTCAAACAGTGTAGAGGTCAGTATGTCCTTCTAAATAACCCCATCTGTTCTGTATACACATTCTTCAGAACCCAAGCAATATGCCCTTTTGTTTCCCTTATTTGATCCTCGTTTCAGGTGTTGTCATGTTATTTTGGACAAGTTCCATATAACCCCCCTCTGCCTTGGTCCATCTTCTTCCTTAGCTATCATGAAATGAAAATAATACTATTTCCCTGTTTCCAGTCAGTGTATTTGAACTCAAGTGAGTGTGTATCTGTCAGGTGTTCCAGAAGCCTTACTATAAAGCTTTCTGGGTGGTGTATCAGCAAAGTACTCTGATTTCTCTGTAACATTTGTCTCCAGGTTTTCCGTGGCTGACTTCAAAGATGGTTTGGGATGGCAGTCCCTGTGGCCTGCCAGCTCTGCTTGCAGGTCCAACAGAAACCCTTTCACAGTCAGGATGCTCAGACAGACAGATCCAACTCTGTGCAAAACCAGTGGATGCTGGGAAAAAAGCAACTCACATAGAGTGGTCTTGTCTCTTGGATTTGAAAAACAGAGAATTTTATGTTCATTGTGGACTGTAATTGCATCTGCAGTTACGTTGGATAAAAAATGAGAGGGTCTTAACTAGCGTCATTGAACAGCAGGCTGACAGTACGGGATTTTTACCATTGAATCAACTGCTGGAGGTGTTTTCAGTTGTTTCTGTAGCCTCTCCCGTGTGTATTCCTGGGGGATTACCCGCTCATGATTACCTGCTTTCTGCATTGTCTTTAAATGGCCAGCAGAGCGCACTCTATGCCCTGCAATGTGCTGCTCATCACCTTTCAGCTTTGGCACCTATTTAACGACCTAAAATGTGCAGAGCCGCAGAAAAACAACCAGGCATATACACAAAGCACTCTATTTTCTTCAAAGCCCAGGAAGGGAATACACTTATTTGGCCTATGTGGCCATTGACAAATAATTCATCGTTTACCAACCATGCTGTCAGTATTCCTTAAGCCAAAAATAGCCCCGATGCTGGCGTCAGCTGCACAGTAGCATGAATGATTCAAATGCCTTTAGCCCATGAAGTCTTATTAGAGTACCACTGTGGCTTGCCAGTGAATGATGAAATGGGAATGGTTACCTCTGTAATAGGCAAATATTTCTCTTCCTCCCACTCTTACCTCAAGACTTTGGAAATAGGGCACATTCCCCATTAATGATGTTAATGATAGGACACTGACATCAGCTCAGGTAAACAAAACAGTGTGAATCCGTTCCGTATTCTTCCATCACAAATTCAATACATTTTTCCTCTTTCTGATAATTATCCTCAAATGGTAAGTATTTCTACCACTGGTTTTCACAAGTGCTTTCATGGTAGGGTTTAAGGACATGAAATGCAATGTGTGATGATACAGAACTATACCCCTTTGTAGGATTCTATTTTAGCATTTGCATATAACATCATTTTTTACAACAAAGGCTGGCAGTGTGGGCTTAAATATGTTGATCGTTATAGGACTAGACTATGTTAATTTGGAGAGCAAAAATGTTGAATTTAATAATATCACCTAGGAAGCCTGTTTCCAAAAACTCTTCGTGAAATTTTAAGGTCATTTCAAAATAACTATAACTTTAAACTAGAAATGTTTCTTATTCTAGCATTCAGTATCACTATCTCAGTGCCTTTAATGCCTCTTAGTCTTACATAAATAGTTCTTTAGTCATGTGAAAGTAAGAAACTTTGTATTTTAAACATTTTTAAGCCAGGTTGTATGATCAAACCTGGCTTACTTCTCACATGCAGCATTCACTTCTGCCCATAGAGCTGAAGATGATTTGCCAGTGCTGCAAGTTCAGCAAATGGACTGGTTTTACTTTGGTCATGGAGAACCTTCTGGACAGTTTTCTTTGTCTTTTGAATAGTTTTCTTAGTAACTTTGTTTCATCGTAACCCCACAACATTTGGGATTTCAGACAGTGTTATGTAGGAAAGTAAGTTAGAACAGGTTCATTTTTTATGTGGGAATATCATAATGGCCAGTCTGAATGTGAAGGTCTATACAAGATTGAGAGATTTTCAGAGTTTGTACGGCCTCATGACGGCATTATTAGTCACCCCTTATTATGTGTGTGTTTGCCAGTACTGCTGGAAACCCTACAGAACTGAGGCCAAGAAAAATACGTGTGCCCAGTTCAGAGCTGCTCTTTGCTGAAGGTGTGGCTGAGCTTGGAAAGGGAAAGACAGTGTCTTTACTTTGCCCTGCCAGGATTGTGGTACTGCCAGAAGAAAAAGTTGTGTCTTCTGGTACAGATCAGAGTGGTTTCAAAGGCTGCTGTGAAATATGACTGGGCTGATGGAGAACAGAACCAGCAGTGTCCTGTCCCCAGCCCTGTGCTCCAACATGCTCTGAATCTGAAGGTTAGATGGAGGTTGGTCTGTGTTGTAGTCACAGTCTTATTTTGCCTGAAAAACAGACAAAAGACCCTGAGGAGATTTGGCTGCTTCCTTCATCCCCTGTGCCCCTGAAGTAGCACAAAGGGACTTGAGCACAGCTCAGCAGCAGAGTTCTGTTTGTCAGTTCACCTATCAGCATGTTTGTCTCTCTGTGCAGGTATCCATCTGTCCACAAATCTGGTATTGTATGCAACATCAGTGACTTGTATGACTTGCAGGTTCTCTTGTGGGCAGGCAGAAAGTGCTCCTGCCACCCTCTGACAGCCTTCCTGGGAGACCAGAAGAAGAGTTGTTCAGCTGATGAGAAATACTGCTGCAGGTTTCTCAAAAGCCACGTGACATGCTGTTCCTAATATTTGAGCATGCCAATGCAAGTGTCAACCCATGGTTTCAGGTGTATATACACATAAAGCGATTAATAAAGCAGCACTTACTGATAGGTGCAGTTCGTGTCTGTACAGACCACTGCTGGATGTCTGGTACATATCCGAGAGATCATCTTCCTGAAGTTGTGATCCAGTCTGTGTTATCCTGGCCTGCTGTTTTCACTGTGACCTCCAAGCTCTGCACAAGTTTCATTGCTCCTAGACTTCCAACTACTATGCTTAGGAGCTTGGGAATTCTGAGTTGCATTTAATAAGAGAGAGACTGCTACATCACCTCTAGAGCCGGTCGTGCACAGGGCTGGATTATGAGAATCCCTTGTTTGACTGTGTAATTGGCTAGTATTATTCTTACTAAGTGTCCAACGGCAGACTTCAGACCAGTATGACCAGTTAGCATTTTCTGTGTAGACTGTCTAGAGTGTAGATCTGCAGCATTGCCTACAAGCTTCTAATTATCCATCAACCTTTATTATTCTCAACTTCTTACATGTATACTGCAATAGTATGGGGTGAAGGATTTATCCTTTGCCAGACAACAGCAAGGAAAATAAATATCTTTGTGATGTTAAGATAGATCATGCCCCCTTTGTTCTGGCCAAGATTATTTCCTTGAGGATACTGCAGATAATGCATAGCTCCAGAAGGACCGTTCCCACCAACAGTGGTACACCTGCCACCAGTGTCAGTGTGCTGAGCAAAGCTCTGGCCTTCAGCCTGCCTTATGTGTCAGTCTGATTTCCTTCATTGTGCATCTGTTGGTGTGCTGTTTTTCACTGTCTTATGTTTTAGACATTGTTTTCACAAAGCTTTGATCTTGTTCTTGAAACAGCTACAGTATCCTTGGAAATCTTTACCTGGTGGGAGGAAGAGAGAGTCCTCTCCTGAAAGTTATATTGTGATGTTCACAGTGAGAAGCGGTGTGTGTACCCATTTAACTATAGGTTTTGTGTGTGTAAGAAGTCAGGTACTTCCAGCCAGCTTTGAAAGAAATAATGCATGTTCATATGGCTGTTGTGTCAGAGTCTTACAGAAAATTCCCCCAAGGACTCCCAGTGCCCCTCTTCTAAGGTTTGTGATGTTAACATGCCAGGGGCAGCCAGCCATAGAATTTACACAGCCTACACTTGGCTGGAACCAGCCCAGGTATGGAAACCGGGTTTAGCCAGGGCTGGCATTCAGGGGATGGGAACTGGTCATGAAGGATACGTTTCCAGATGCAGCAGGAAGAGGTAGAACTTCAGTCCTACTCTTAGATTGTAGGAGATAAAATACATAAAGTATGAAATCCAGCTGATCCTGAATTTGATCCATAGAAGGAGTGGACTCATCAGGGATGAGGGTATCATAGTAAGAACATGGGAATAAGATGAAGTGTTTGCTGCCAAAGGTAATCACCATATGTGCATTTGTGTGTGAATGTGAGTGAGGTTTGTATATAAACACATGTAGAAAGAATGTGCATATATTTACATAGCTCTGTCATCAGCTGATGAATCATGTAAAACTGTGAAGCTAGCAAGTTGAATTTATATCACTAATTCCATACATTCCAACCAAGTTGATATGTGACTTTGCTAGCTAACTCATTCCTGAATTTCTCCTGTCCAAAAAACTTCTTTTTTTTAATCAACATTACCATTTTCCACAAGCCATCATATACCAAATAACTTAGTTTTCAGTCATGGGACAATATAAACGTTAAACGGAAACAAGAGTGATGGAAGGCTCAATATTATGCTGCAGACTTTCAGTCTACTCGGCATCCATCAGAGCAATAGATTTATGATACTCATCTGTTTAGAGAGATTTCTAAGGATATGTCCAACCAGGCTTTGATCAGTATCCAGGAGAGCCTTTAATTGTGTGGTATCCTTCAAAGCCACTTTATAAAAAGAGAGAGAAATGAAACACATTTGTTCTGAAACACAGCAAAAAAGAATACATGGGATTTGACATATTAGCTCAGATATAATCCTTTTCCACTAAGGATTGGTTCTGTGTGGCTACCCTGACCTGTAATCAAGCCAGCAAACTAGTGCTACTAATTGTAACATTATCTAGCCCTTTAAAAACTGGGGCCACTTGGTTTTTATAGTCTATGGCAGTGAACTCCATAGGCTACCTATGTGCTGTGTGTGAAATATTCATGTATATGCATATGCTGCCTATACATATATATAGACAAGCACATAGTATATATACACATTTGAATGTATACTTTGACTATATACACATAATATATATTGCAAGCATGTAGACTATATATATGGTATTTCTTGTGTGTATATACCCTGTTTGTGTACATGTATGTGTGTGTATATATATATATCTCCCACAGTTAAGTTTTCTGGAAGGTATCACACTGACAGCATCACCCCTTCCTTTTTTTTCCAACCCTAGACTGGGAAGCTCGGATAGACAGCCATGGGAGGGTGTTCTACGTGGATCACGTCAACCGAACCACCACGTGGCAGCGCCCCACAACTGCGGCAACGCCGGATGGGATCCACAGGTCTGGCTCCATCCAGCAAATGGAGCAGCTGAACCGGCGGTGAGCATTTGCACCTATACTACTCCCTTGAGATCTGTGCTCCCCAGTGCAATGCATTGGCTCCCTGAGGATTTATCTTTCCTCCTTGTCAAAATCCAACATACGTGTTCCTGTCCCCACTGCTGATCTCTTTTACCCTCCTGTGGGTGTCTGGTACCCAAACTTGCCCATATGAGAAGTGCTGTTGAGTGAAAGATGTTGCAAAACATTTCAAACAGCAGAAAGGGCCTTTTTGAAAACTTTTTTGAGCTGACTCCCAGAAGAGGAGGGAGTGTTCTTCCAAAAGATGGAGTTGCTTTTGCTGTTTAACTGTAAGAGTGCTACCAATGGGTCAGCATCTACTGCTATGCTGTGGAGGTTTCTGAGCTGTCACTGAAAAAGTGTTGCTGTATCAGTGTGGCATTTCTGCTCAAGCTAATTAGGCCTGTTGAAAGGTCTGTCTCCTTTTCTAGGACAGAGCACTGCTCTAATAGGACTGTACACGTCTAGATGTAGACAGATCTGCTTAGTGTTACACTGGGGCCTGTAAACCTGTCAGTTCATTCTGAGATGGCTGAGATATCTCTTAACACAGGGAATATTTTCCTTTTAAGTAGTCCACACATAGGTTTGTTTATCATTTCGTTTTCATCTTTGTTTTCCAGACTGAATTTAAGAGGAAAGAGAAACAGTAAACAGTTGGTCGAAAGTCTTCCTTTTTTATTTCAGAAAAGGATTTTTTTTTTTAATTCCCTGCTTACTGTAATGGTACAGTTTCTAGAAAAAGACAAGCCAACCAGAAATTATATTCTAATTATAGCATGCAAAAGGCCACAGAAGTTTTCTGGTCTTTTTTTCTATTCTAAGAGGAAGATCCACAGATGAGAGAAGGATGCAGAGTTTCAAAGTACTCTGAAAAGAGTGCAGAATAGTTTGGGTGTTACTGCGTGAGAGGAGAACTGGGCCCTGAGTGACAACAACTAGAGAATTAATGCAACTTGTAGAGAGCAAGCCAGCCCTTTTAAAGGGGTTGTTTAGCAGGTTAAGTTGACACCATAAGCACACTCTTGAAGAATTTATCTTTTTTTTCTCACCAGATTAATTGTTTTGGATAGCATTTCATAATGTGTTATGTCTTGCGGAAGCCACACTAAAATAAGTGAATATTTAATGTAGCTTTTTTAAAGGGATTTGCATGACTTTTCTGTCATTTAGCATTTGTCTTTAAGAGGGATTTGGACTGTGTCAAAGGTGTCAAAGCTCAAACTATTTGGCTGCCACTTAAGCAAGTTATCTACCACAGAAAGCTGTGTTCTGGACTTGGAATCATAGAATGGTTTGGGTTCAAAGGTACTTAAAGCTCACCCAGTTCCAACCCCCTGCCACGGGCAGGGACACCTTCCACTAGAGCAGGCTGCTCCAAGCCCCATCCAACCTGGCCTTGAACACTGCCAGGGATGGGGCAGCCACAGCTTCTCTGGGCACCCTGTGCCAGCGCCTCAGCACCTTCACAGGGAAGAAATTCTTCCTAATGTCTAATCTCAGTCTCCCCTCTGCCAGGTTAAAGCCATTCCCCTTGTCCTCTCCCTACAGGCCCTTGTCCAAAGCCCCTCTCCAGGTTTCCTGTAGCCCCTTTAGGCACTGGGAGCTGCTCTAAGGTCTCCCCTTAAGGAGCCTTCTCTTCTCCAGGCTGAACCAGCCCAGCTCTCTCAGCCTGGCTCCAGAGCAGAGCTGCTCCAGCCCTTGCAGCATCTCCGTTGCCTCCTCTGGATTCACTCCAGCAGCTCCATGTCCCTCTTGTGGTGTTGCTCCCAGAGCCGGACATAGGACTGCAGGGGGGTCTCAGGGTGGAGAAGAGTGGAAGAATCCCCTCCCTCGACCTGCTGGACACACTCCTTTTGATGCAGCCCAGCACATGGTTGATATACATCAGCTTTTTTGTTGGTGGGTTTTGGTTTTTTGATTTGTGTTATTCTTTTGAGTTTGGACTCATGTAAGTGCAGCACAGCCAGGAAAGGAATAAGTGCTTGAGAGAGTCTACCTGGGAATTTACCATTCTGTTAGTTAATGCAGGTTAATCACATTTGTCTTTGTGACCTCCTTGCTTCAAAATTGATTATACCACGTTTTCATGCAGGCTGCCTGGCTTTCATGGTTATGACTTGATTATCATGGGTTTGGGTTGGGAATTCACAGTTAAGGGGACTGACCTTTGAATATGTCTAGTTTTAGTATTCACATATCCAATTGCAAAGTGAGATGTATAGAGCTTTTTCAGCAGTGACATATCTCTCCTTACCCA
This sequence comes from Pezoporus wallicus, assembly GCF_028554395.1. NCBI lineage: Eukaryota > Metazoa > Chordata > Aves > Psittaciformes > Psittacidae > Pezoporus > Pezoporus wallicus. The sequence goes on along the minus strand of NW_026642649.1, from coordinate 9,607,643 downwards.
TGTTCCATTGGAAACCAAGCACTTTGCAGCTTAATTTAGTGTGAACTGTCATGGCTTCTTGGGACAGAGGAAGAAAGCTGACGATTCTCTGCTGTCTTCCAAAGAGTTCAGTTGGTTTGAGAAGTTGAATACAGAGGTCTCCTATTGTTCCCAATTTTGGGAACAGTTCCTAAGATTCTAGTAAGAGATTCATACTAGATCTCTGAGTGTTTGTCCAATGGCAAGTTACTGCTGTGTTTTCAACGTGGCTGCTGTAAGTTTTTCAATTATTGTTGTCCTAAAACTAATCTCAATTATTTCATCTCTCCAGATTTCAGGATTGTGAGGAAAACCCCTTTTCATAAATGGTTATTCTCAGCACTATGGAGGATCAGACTTTGTTTTAAGCACTCGTTTTAGAAAGACTGTTTTGTTATAAAACTTCATTATTTGAAATGCTCTTCAGCAGACGTACCCAAGAATCATTTTAGGTGAGGCAACAGCAAGCATAGACCTTGCTGATAGAATTAGCAGCAGCCTGAACTTTTGCTCTAACCTCAAACAAAATTTGGACTCAGGATTGCTTAGCAGTTTGAGAAAACTTGGCGACTTTTCTTTTCAAACCAATCTACTCGCTTTCCAGCTTCCTGGTTTCATTTGTGGAAGGGGATGGAAAGACCAAAATATTACAAGGAAGCTTGGTATTTCCAGCCCAGCCAAAACCACAAAGCTTTGGAAACTCAACTTGAAGAAAATAAACCCTACAGCTGTGATTGAGCCTAGTCCTGCTTTCCTTTTGTGCTCCCATTAGCTGTACTAGCCACTTGAGTATACAGGGAATGCAAAACTGGAATCCAGGTGTTGGGCAAACTCCAAGAAGACAGTCATACTTCTTATTTTAAAGACTCTTGCTCATTTTCTATAGCACTATTTGACTTGCTTACTTGTTAGCAAACCAGATAACAGCCTTTTGTTCAAGCTCTGTTGGAAAGATGCTTTGCAGCATGTGTACATCTAGATGTGTCTTTGCATTAACCTAAAAGGTACGAATGACACGATAAATGGTAACCCAAATAGTTATAAGACATCCACACACTGGTATTTCTAAACCTCCATTTCTTTGACAAATCATTTTGATAGGAGACTGCAATTTCCAGAGGCATTCCCATAACTTTTGCACTTTCAATGTTTTCTCCAACAACTGTGGCATTTTCTGGTATTTATAGAAGTTTATTTTATAGTCTAGAGACCTAAAAAAAAAGTGTAGCCTTTTGTTGGCATACAGCTAGGGTTACTCTGTAAGGTTTGCCAACAGGGATTTTCTACCATCTAATTAAATTGAATCTGCAAGGTTGGGTTTATATATGTGCTTATATCCCTTGATTATATGAACTCCCTTTTTTTTTTTCCTCCCCTCTCTGTTGCATGTGGGTGTTGTAAAACTGGAGGGTGCTGGAATGGAAAGTTCATTCAACTGCCTGCAGTCAAGTGAATAAAAATGTAAAACATAGGTCTAAAGCAGAGGATTTAAAGCTGCAGTAACTTCATGTTGTTGGGAAACCTGCTATCAGAGTTTCCTTGTGAAGATGGGTGTTTACTTAAACTGTCAGAATATGCACAAAATGTAGCTTCACATGACTTTGAGTACTGGGGACACACATAGTACTGTGAAAGCTTTAGAATATATCTATTAAAACTTCAATAATTTTTCCTAATTACCTCCAGCCCATCTGCCTAAGATTGGATTGCAGAGAGCTACTGGAGATGATGTCTGTTGAGAGATGCAAAAGCCAAATCCTAACTGCTTGTCTTTGATGATCCCTTGCACTTTGAGGAGCTAACTCCTGATTAGCTTCTGATTTGGAGTAACGCATGCATAAATAAAGAGAGAGAAAGGAAGTGAAATTTGTAAGTCAGAACTTGGGCTGAGGAAAGTAAAAAGAGTGTAAGACAGGAAAATGAGAGACAAGCAATGCTGGATCAGATTAAAGGCAGGCAGTAAAGCTATTCTGGTCTATATACGTATGGAAATGCAATCCAGAAATAAGGATTAAAAATACTAGGGTGGAGTAAACCTAATTAAAATGATTAATAGTGCCTATTTTCTTTCTTTTCTTTCTCTTCATGTTGCTTTCTTTTGCTTGTCTTTGTCTCTGTATATAAAATATATTCTTTTATTCAATATATGTCTTCTATTCATAGCTTGTCAATAGAACCAAAGAAACCTTGATCTCTCATCTTACTCATCTTCTGTGTGAGTGAACAAGTTAACTAGAACTTGTTTTGTGTAGTGCAAATTCAAAATACTTCAGGTTATTCCCACAGTGTTATCCTCCTCACTGTTGTTTTCATATCTTTATATTTTTTCCTCTTCCTTGCTCTGCAACTAGTCGCCATACAAACTAAATGCTCAAGCCCACTGATTTCCAACATAACACATCCTCACACTGTTCACTCAGCTCATGTGTTATATCCTACTCTATTTTCCTGTGGCTGTCATATCAGTGAGATTGTAGCTGTTGGGGTCACACTACCTACTAGTTTACACTCCATATTGCCTACTAAAATGGAAGTGTTCCCAACTGCTGGCTGTGCAATATCGTAATAAACATTTTGCGAACACTCTTAATAACCTTTTTAGGGATGAACATGTGCATCCAACATTGTCATAACATTTAAGGGTACTCAGTGCATCACAGGATTGATCCTTACTTCATTGGTTGTGCTACCATAAGACTAAATGAGGGGGGGAACCATGATCCACCAGTAGATTCAGGTTGCAGACATCCAGATGTTTTAAAGGGAAGCCTTGTAGCAACCTGTAGCCTAAATACCTGTCTAAATTTGACCTTTGAGCATTCCTTGCTTTGTACTCTCTGTAGCTATTTGTCAGTCAGTGCAGAAGGACATATTAGCAGAGTAATGGTTGGCCCAAGTGCGAGTAGCTGCATCAGTTGAAGGGGAGAAATTAGATGTACTCTTACTCTGTTGCATGATCAAGATAGAACTATGGAGTCATTCAAAACCGGTGCTGATTGTTGAGGGAGAAGGGACCAGAAAGCTCTTCTGTTAACTAAAGCATGTTGTTCCTTTCTCCGAATGTATGCAGGTACCAAAATATCCAGCGAACTATTGCCACAGAGCGGACTGAAGACGATGCTGTAGTAAACAACAGGGTGGAGAGAGTTCCCACTGGAGGAGGAAGTGACTCTGAGGCAGAACCTTCCCAGCAAAGCTCAGGTATGGGGGAAGCTGTTGAGTGGTGTATGTTCAGTGCCATTCAATGGTGGCATTCAGTTCTGAGAAAATCTGCATTTATATGGGAGACTGGAACTTTATTGTACTGGATTACAAGATCTAGTTAAAAGAAAAAAGTTTGTGCTTGAAGCTGCAGGTTTTAGATCTGAAGCTACAGGTAGGAAGCTAGATACAAAGGGCCTCAGTTTTTTTAACAGCTACTGAGACAGACAAAGTATTTTTTACTTTAGTAAAGGGCTATTTGAAATTAAAATGTAAAAGACATTTGGTTTTTATACCTTAGCAGTTACAAAACCAGCCCTGTCTTACTTTTGCTGCAGTGTGATTTTTTTGTCTCAGGGCATTGCAGTTTATTTTCTCCAGGCATGGCTTCTGAACTGCCACATATGCCCATACCTGCAGCAACTCTGGCATCAAGTGTGAAATACCTGTGGGTTTAAAGCTGCAATTTTGTGATATCCATGAGCTGATGTAAGTAAGTGTGAGCTGCCACTGAAGGAGGCACAGCTGGGTTTTTTTGCTCATCACTAACTTACCTGACCAGACCCCATACCAGAGCAAAAAACTGACCTGCATGAAAAAGGCTTTGTTGCTTGTAATTGACCTTGTTTATAGCCAGATTAGTTCTTTCATCCAGCTCATTAGGTGACCAGATAAGAAGAGTGTCACTACAAAGAAGATAACATGTACCCAGGGCAGGATGGGATGGCAGGGAACTCTTCTGCTCCTTTTGGTGGTAGTCATATTTTCTTAAAACATCTGTGAAACCATAGCCTAAGTTTTTCGGGTGAGAAACACCAGCAATCACTCTAGTGACTGCTTTGCAACTTGTGGACATGCAAAAATGGCTGTCTACTTTGAGAACTCTTATCACCAAAATGAGCAGAGAGTTCTCTTCCTTTGGATCATTCTCACCTCCACCTAACTTTGGTTTCTGTGTTGTCTGCTGGAAGTCTGACTTCTTGCCATCCTTTTGCCATCCCTCTGTAAATAGCATTGACAAAGGGAAAGAACCAGCACAACATCTCCTTGACTTTTCTTGTTGTTCCATGTTGAATAGGAAGAATTACACAGAGAAGCAGTTTTAATTTTTTTTAACAAGTTTAGAAAAATACTCGGTTTTGCCTGTTTATTTTTCTGATCCATTATGTAATTATAGCTTGAAAATCAATTTTGTCCAAGACTGTTTAAAGTTTGATATTCAAAGCTTCCTTACAATCCTTTGTACTGCAATTTATGGAAGCCTTTTACCTATGCTGGATCTTATAGGGAGAACCCACTCCTCTGTGTGAAATGGAAAGGAGATACACATTGCATTATTAGTATTTAACTTAAAAGTAATGCAGTCATTACTTGTAACACGTGTAATCACTTGCTATCATAGCCTACATAATAAAATAGTAAGTCAATAGGAATTGCTACCAGTAAGTATTTAAGTCAGTTTATTAAGTAACATTCACTTTTTTAACCCTGAAGACCTAATGAGTATGATATATGTCATCTTAAATGATTAGGTAATTGCTTTTGGTATAGGTAATTGCTTTGCTTTTAAAAGAAGAAATCAATATTGTATAAAGCCAAGAATTAAAAAATCAAGGGTGATATAATCACACTAGAATAAGAAAAAGCTGCAGTATGATACATTTGCTGTTTGCCTTTTAACTGAAGGTGTCAGAAGGAATACAATTTAGGCACATTAATCCAAGCCAGTAGACATCAGTTTAACTCAGTTACAGCAGTTTAACAGTGGATCCAGTCTGCAGTTTTAAGTGGATAAAATAATGTGAGGTGTCTAGCAGGAAGAAAAGAAAATGGGAATCTGTATTTATTCTGTTGATAATGTCTGCATCTGACTTCCTCGGACGACAAATAAAAGTTGGCTTGCATTTGAAAACACCAGAACTGCTCACTGAAGCCATAATTCCATGCTAGGAAGTATTTTCTGGTGGCTGTAGAAGGTCAAGGAGTTCCTACTTCTAAAGAGTTACATTCTCAAATGCTCAGTTCCGTGCTTTGTGAGTTGATACAGGTTAAAAATAATCCCTTTGTGTCTGTTTTTGTTTTCTTGACCGTACAAGTCTCCAAAACCATGGGCTTTCCTAAACTAGTGCAATTACTAGTAAAGGACAATGCTTTGCAGCACAAGCATGGATGTGAGTGGCTGAGGAGGGGGCTTCCTTAACCCAGTCTCTACCACATGCTTTCTGCTGGCAAACCTCATCAGGCTGGATTGGGAAATCAGATCTCTCTAAAATCAGCAGTGGGGGGAACAGTCAGGACCTGGGTGACAATACTGAATTGAATCAGCTGGTAAGTCTGTTGCAATCACATCAATATTTAGAGACAGCAGTAGATATGACACAGAGTATTATAACATACAGTACACAAAAGCGTCTAGCTTCTGCCCTTGCACTGCACCACTAACCACAAGGAGAAAGTGCTGATTTGCCAGCAGACTTGTCTAGGAGACACAAAGAAGGAAGGTGCATTGAGCAGGATGGTGACTTTTTTATACTATCACTTTTGCAGCCATTTATTAAAGGTTAAATAATGACTGCACTTGCCACTATATTAATAGGATTTTGCTGCTTGTTTGTGTTTATTGTCCAGAGATTAGGAGGGAAGGTTCCCTTTCTCCTGTGAATTCTCAAAAAATCACCTTGTTGCTGCAGTCTCCAGCTGTGAAGTTCATCACGAATCCTGAGTTCTTCACTGTGCTGCATGCAAACTATGTGAGTAATTATGATTTGCTCTCTCACATTACTGGTTTCTGAATACAGGTGCTGCACCCCAGGCTTGCAGGGAGGATGCACAGTGAATTTGAGCTGCATGATTCGGGGCTCAGTTGTTCTTTCTGAGCACCAGACCAGGTTGGGGACAGTATAGACAGGCTGCTCCAAGGACTTTCTTGCTGGAATTCTGCCTCATACAAGGAATTTCCTGGTACAGAGAAGCTCATTAATGTTATCCTTCCAGAATAAGCAGGAACCCTTGCTTTCAGCTCGGTTGATTCTGTTGTCTGTTGCTGCAGGGAGTGAGGTTGTTACCTTTAGAGCCATGTTCCGGAGAAATCTTACTCGGATACCACCAACTCCTAGGGAAATAAAGAGAAAACACTGTTAGTTGACACAGTTTGCATTCCCAAGAATAAGGTGGGCATAATGCAGTGAAAGAAATACTGACTTGAGTCAGTGTAGCTATTTTGGAAAACACAAGAATGAGAATGAATTCTCAAAATTCAAATAACTTTTCTTTTGCCATTAATGCAATAAATCTGTAATTTTTCTTGCAAACCTGGAGCAGAGTGGAAAAATTTTATGATAGGACAACAAGGAGGAAGTAGATAGGGAAATATCACAAGGAGATGCAGTTCTAGTTCCCCATATCTTGAACGTAGCTCAGCTAGGCATCTACACAAGACTTGGGAATATTTGGAAAGTCATCCATTTCTGGGTAGGGATGACCTTTCTTTTTGAAAGGAAAAGAAATGAAAGCACTTCAGGAGTTGATCAGCAGAGTTTTTTGCTAACTATAGGCATCAAGTTTTGGCTGTAGTGCTTTGCGGGTTTAAGCCAGCTGTCCGTCTCCATCTGCCAGAGATTATTGCCTGTGAAATCCACAGAGGAAGGGATATATTAACTCATCTGATATTACCTGAACTAGGTGATATAAAGTCATGAAGTCTTCCATTGATGTGCTGCTATATGATGATTTATAGCCGGGAGCAGTATCATTTTCATTTGGCATAGTTTTTTGCCAAATAAGCAACTGATTCCATAGTGGTGTAAGGAACAGCTCACAAGGGACTGAATCCCAGTTTTATTTCTCACTGAAATAAAAAAGCTAAGAGAGGCCTTCAGTTTGAGCTATATAAAGTTGTCTCCGCGAGAGCCAGAATGATCTACTGAAACATCTGTCAAATGGTCATACAGATTCCACTTGTACAGGAATAATGGCCCACATAACTTTTGGCTTAACAGGGTTGTAATATTTTAACCACAAGCGCCTATTAAAATCTCAAGCTATTAATTATACCAATGAAGTGGGGATTGGAAAATATTATCTCACAGTTAGAACTAAAAGGGAAAGGCTCTAATTTTTCAGATATTTTATTTCCATGGAGGAATAAAACTACATTACATTTTTTGTTTCCCTTAGTGCAGCTAAGAGATACTCAGACAGTCATTGATCACACACAAGATCAAAATACAACTTCTGTCGTGGAGTAGGCTGGGATCTTACCCATTCGTGACCATGAAGCTTTCCCAGGTTATAACCAGGTCATATCTTTAGGGCAGAGATTATATCTCTGTGATTTCATAACATTTACCAAACCCTTGCTATAATTAAGGACCCTGTGCTACAGGGAGCATTCTCCTCTCAGCACTACCACCCTGATAAAGCCTTACATAATAAAGATAATATTTGCCAATGTTTAGTGCATTATAGTGGTTAAGATGCATTAAAAAGTACTGGAAAATTGAGAATTAAAAGCTGCCAGGTCAGATTCTCTGGGCAGATTACTGGTATGCACGCTGGGACTCACTTCACTGGAGGCACAAGTCCTGCAGTATCCTTTATTATTCTAGTGAGTAATTAAAGCCTTCGGGCTGACCAGCAGAACCAATGCACTCATTTTCTCTCTAGAGGTAAGCTTTTGTAAGCTTTCCTACCCTGTGTTGAGGAGCTTTTCCCCTGAAGTGAAAGATCCCAAGAGTAGCATGTAGGTGAGAAAAAGTGTGGTTTGTGCTTTATTGAATACACTGTGGCAACAAATAGAGTTCACTTTGGTCCTTACTCTGCAACCAGATCAACGCTAACTCACTTGTGAACCGCACCAGGGCATGTTCTTCTAGGAGGTGTATTTAATGACCATTGTGAGATATTAACGAGCTGCCCGAGGGGTGGCATTCATCTGATTCATGAAAATATCTCTATCTGACATGCTTTGTGGTCATTGGAGAAACAAACACTCACTTACAGGAAACGATTCCTATCTTCCAGAAATAGACAATTTAAAGTGTCTGTTTCTGGCTTGTGGCTATGAAGTGACCATAAAGTGGCAAGCTTAGATGTAGACATCTGCACTGTAGTCCTCTTAAGTTCATGAATCCTATCGCATGCATCTTGATTTGAATTATAGCATAAATACACATTCATAACTATCTTTGCATCTTTCTGGCTTCATCCAGTCACACATGAATTCACCAGTGAAAGCACTGAAATAGGCACAGCTACATTCATCCTGAGTGTGTGGTGTTTTAGCTCACTATCTGTTTGGAGTGCATTAGAAAGGCAGTTTATGCACAAGCGAACTGTGCATAACATTTGGGATATTTCACTTTCCAGATTGTATTTCTTAATTCTAGGTATTCATGTGAAGTAGTCATTCAAATCAAAACAGTGAGATGGAAATGATTCTTTACTCTAGAAGGATTTGTTTCAGTTCTTTGGGCATATGTCCCATGAAATAACCAAATATGTTGTTTTGACATCAGAACTGGTTTTCCTCACTTCTGTTTTCCATCTCTTAGAGTGCCTATCGAGTCTTCACTAACAGTACATGCTTGAAGCATATGATTCTGAAGATCCGTAGAGATGCTCGCAATTTTGAGCGCTATCAGCACAACAGAGACCTGGTAAATTTTATCAATATGTTTGCTGATACCCGACTGGAGCTTCCTCGTGGCTGGGAGATAAAAACTGACCAGCAAGGCAAGGTAAGGGTGCCAATAAAACGGATCACTTGTTTAACACAGGACATGGGGCTACATGATTACCAAAGGTTCCTTCCTTCTTGACTCAAAATTTGTGGGGGTTTGGTTTAAACAACACAAGCAGCAAGCACAGTTTTCTTAAAAGCAGAGAAAAGCTTCAAGAGCAAATGTTTTGAAGCATAGTGGTGACCCCTAGCTTTCTGTGGAATTTTTTATGGGTTCAACATTGGACTATTAAAAATAGTTTAAGTCATAGTTTAGATCTGTCATAACTGCAAAATTTGGCTTAGGGTGTTTGCCTCCAGTGAAGCCTTGCTAAGTGACTTTTGGAACCACTGAACAGGCTAAAGCAGTGTTCCATTCTTTTCTCTCTTGTTTACCACATGGCCGTTACACATGATTTTGACCTGCGTAGCTTCAGGTATTTGCCAAGAGCTATTCTAGCTTTGACTAAGAAAGTCCTGTCATTTACAGATGTCTTCCATGGGCTGTACCTAAACAGGGTATTTGTGACACACAGTAGCCAGTGGTTTTCACTTTATGATCCCACAATATCACCACAGTGTTGCCAGTCATCTTACAAAAAACCATTATTCCCCTGTGTTTCAGTCTTTCTTCGTTGACCACAACAGCCGTGCTACCACCTTCATAGATCCCAGGATCCCCCTGCAGAATGGCCGTCTCCCCAATCACCTGACTCACAGGCAGCATCTGCAGCGACTTCGTAGCTACAGCGCTGGAGAGGTAACGATGCTGGTATCAATGCAGTTACTTTTGACAGCAGTCGTCTGTAGAACTAAAAGCACTCCTTATCTTTGAAATGCATTTAAACAGAATGTCGTGTGGATTTTTGTCTTCCAATGGAAGTAAGGGATTTTTTTCTTTCTGAAGGGTTTATCTCGGAGCTTGCTGGTAGTGCAGGTTCATACTTTGACTATTTTCAGAATAAAATAAGAAACAAGTAAAACTAAATAATGGAAGTGAAATAATGACAAAAAAGATTTTAAAAGAAGAATCTGTATTTGACATCCTAGTCTTGCTTAAGTGAAGTCATTGTTTTTATAGCCTGCTGCTTCAGCAGCTTCAGATGTTTCTTCATTCCCCACTGTGACACTGTGCTCTGAAAAGATATCCCTAGCAGTAGTGTAGTAATGTATGTTGACGTTTGCTTCCCTAGCTTTCAACCACATTAAACATCTTTCCTGTGTTTCATGGGGGTGATTTGTATCACTGAGGGCCATGGGCAGGATTGATAGAAGCATAAATACTGGGTTTGTATTGTGGATTTAAGGAGGAAAAAGGACCAGCAATCAGATTCTTCATGTAACAAAACCATGCAGTTGAACATCTGTAAAGATTGAAGCTGAACAGCAGTAAAGATTAAGGATCTTCCTCTTCCAGAAAAACATCTGGGGAAATGCTTGTGAAGTTAACATTGGGATTTATTGCAGCAGGACCAGCCTGAACACCTCCCACTGCCAAATGGGGTTGGGATCAGGAAGTCAGAACTTCAGAACCAAAGGCAAAGCAGGCATGAGTAGCTTGGGTAGATTTCCCCCATCTTGGGTGAACACAGCAATATGTTTTCTGAAGACAGAAGTGTATCAATGGATCTGTTTCAATCACATCTTCTCACCAACTTAGCAACCTCTATCTGCCAACAGCCTGCAGTTTAGTATTGCTGTTGTGACTAATCTGTTGACATGAATGTGAAAGTCACCTACATGCTGATTCATATTTGGGCCCATGCTTGCCTGGGGCTTGCTTACAATTTCACCATATCAGGGACAGAAACACCACTGAGCAACTCAGGTTACCTAAGCCAAAACATACACTTGGTTTTGCAAGTGCTGTCAAGGCTGACAGAGAACAATTTGCAATAAACCCAAAATATCAAGTACAGGGGAGGGAGTGAAAAGCATTGAATATTTCTGAGTAATGATTCTCTGGGGAAATTAAAAAACTGTTAATTGAGGCCACTGATTTGGCATGATCAGCCAATGAAACAGATTTCTGTCTCGGGAGCCATCACTGCTGGCACCTTCATCCCACCGTCTTGGTGGCCTGGATCTCACAGTGCTTTTGCACCCTTGTCATAATCAGTAGCTTCCACTCTGGAAGTACTACTTCTCCACTGGAAGGACTCCCATTGTTTTACAAGGACTTTTTATTGGTGCCTAAAAGCCCACCATTTTCAAGGTGAAGATTCAACCCTTTGCAACTCAGCCCATTTATTAAGAGCCACACGGTCCATGGTGTTTCTTCCAAGTCTATTTGGATGTGCTTTTATCCTATAAATCATGTTTGTGGGGACACACTTGGGGCTTTGTCCTGGCCATGTGTCAGCCGTCTGCAGTCCAGCTGGTTTCTTTGCTGAGCAGGTGATGCGGCCTCTGGAATCCATCACCAGGACAGCAAGAAGGACCAGGAAAGACAATCACAAGTTTTTAACATTATGTACAGGTATCAATTGAGCCCAAAGGAGAGCAGAACAGTGCAGTTCCAATCAGGATAGCTTGTGGGTGCCAGAAAGGATACAGAAGAGAGCCAAGGTAATGAGAGATAAAACTCCCTGCCTTGGCACACACACCTGGCATCCTGCCCAAGTGCCAATGTGAGTTGCCAGTGTCATGTGGACTTCCCAGGGACTTTGTGACACTGACTGATCAGCTGGGGAAAGAGCAGATGAGCCCAAAGTGGGAAAAAGGAAATATCCAGCTTTACACGCTCGGTGGTGGCTCTAAGGTGAGTCACCATAAAGAAATGGTGATGGTTCTAAGAGATTGTGATCTTGGTACTCAACAGTGGACAAAAAAGCAAATGTAATGTCTGGAATTCTTGGAAAATAGATAGAAAGATCTGTTTAATCTGGGAGAGGACAGGCATTACAAGAACTGAGTTTTGGTAGAAAAAGCCAAAATAATCAAAATAAGGCAGGGTTGAAATTCAGTGACAGTAGCTAACCATAGGAACTGACGATTTCATGGGCACTGGGTCTCCATTTCTTCATACTTTCAGGCCAAAACACCATGCAAAAGCCAGTTTTATCTTAGTCACCAACAAGTTTCAAAGCTCCCTGTCCAGGGCAATGCAGTGAATTGGCTGTGGTGCTGGTGTAAAAGTGATCATCTCCAGCTCTCCCACCTATCTTCTAAATTCTTCTAGCTCATCAAAATGTGGCCTTCATTCCTGGCTAATAATCCATGGTACTGAACAGAAAACCTTGCAATACTAATAAAGAATTATTTTTTATTATTTCAAATATACTTTTAAAACTCCCTCATGAAACTGGAACATAAAAAGATGCTTTCTCAGACATGGCCGTTTCCTTTGCTTTATGACATTTAAAACTCATTGTCAGTAGAGAATAGAAAAAGCTATTGCATAGCTACTATAGAGGGCTCGCTGTTGCTTCCAAGTACTTTTATTCAAGGCTTACCTCAACTATTAAGAGGCCAAGTGAAGATGAAACCTGCCCTTTTTCCCCTCAATCTCCATACGGTGAGCTGTGTTTTTAAATGGCTGTGCATATAATAGTACTCCATTTTGCTCCAACAAAGCATCCATTACATAAATCTGTAATATTTATGCTTTTCTTTATGTTGAAGTATTCTCCTAAATGAAAGAGCTCTCTAAAAACTTTTGCTATCCACCTGAGTAGATTCTTGATTTTAAATAGTATTATATACATATATTTGACAAAAATGCTACAGATTCTTTCATAAGCACTTATTTAAGGTATCAATCTTTTACAGGAAAAAGGTGATTGATGCTTCTCTTGGTTACCTGATTTTTGAAAAGCGAAGTTCAGGGAGCTGTACTGGCCACCAGTAAATAGGAGAACACAGGTCACCAAGTGCTTTGTTTCCTTCTGCCACTGCTATAAACAGAACAGAACAGAAGCACTTTCCATTCTCTCTAAGAGACTTTCCATCTGCAATGGACATGAACATGTACGATTATAGGGTAGGGATTTTAAAGACAAAAAGAAGAAAGAAGCAGGCATCCATAATGAAGAGGCAAGAGTTTCTGGTTAGCAAGAAAAGCAGAGGAGGTACTGGAATATAGCAGTATATAAATCTCCTTACTGACCCAAACCACAATGAGCAAGTAGCAGAATTCAAACAGGCAGGAGCCTCTCAAATCCAGCAGTGATACGAAACCCAGGAAAGGTTATTGTATCATTGAAAGGCTCCTGTGATAGTTTGGACTCTCCACTCTGGTTGCAACATCCCAATATCAATTGCAAAGCTGTTAAGCCTGCCATAAACTTGTCAGATTCCCCTGCTCTAGATGAACCAGGTCACTAAATCGCTAACAGGGGTCACTCTTCTTTTTTTAATTAGACAATAACATGCTTATCTAAATGAAATGATACTATTAAAAAGTAGACAACATGCTTGTGATTAAACATTGAATTGCAGCTATCAATTAATTGTACTGTATTAGCTAAAGATTGGAAAGAGGAGTGTTAGCAAAATGGAAGTTAATTGGACAGCTGGGAATTTTCCTCTTGTGTTGCCAGAGAAAAATTGTTTAGAGGTGTAAGTGTGTAAAGAGCATGATGCTGGTGATGAAGAGAAGGACAGCACCACAGCACGTGCAATTTATTATGGTGAGGTGCATACAGAACTAGATTCCTATAATCTAGATGACTTTAGCTATTAAACCAGAACTGGGGAGAAGGGAAGCGGGGAGTGAAGGCTCCTGTTCAGTGAAGGGCTGTAGACACTTTTCCTTTCAGAAAGATGCCTGGGCCAGAGGGTAAAAGCTTCTTAAAACTGTGTCAGTTGGCCCATGGGGGTGTGTGAAGGAGACAAAGGAAGAAGATATAGCACAGCACGGAGGGACTTAGTGAATTGTGTATGGCCTGCTTGAAAGTTCTTCCTGTGTTTAAAGGTGAGAAGGGTTGGACCAAGGTTAGCACATCAGTCCATTAAATACTGTGGCCTGTTCTCTCTGACACTGGGATAACTGTGTTGCAGTCAGCAGAAGCACACCGATATAAAACGGGTGCAAGTAAAATCATAACTGAATGATGGAGTAAAACATTCACCATGCCCTTTCTCATCAGTTTTGTGTCTTCAGTTACTGTATGTTTAATTAGAATCATTAAGATTTTAAAATTTTTAACCTGTGGATTGACATATATCAAGTGCATTGACTGGTATCTTGTTACATATAAATATCTTATGCTTTATGTGCTCCAAAGGCAACTTGCCAGTCTTCTCGGCTTTCATTTGTATCCAGTTGGAAGACCTGGCATTTGGCCGTACTACTGAAAATGGGTTGGCACTGTTTGCTTGGATGCAGAGCTAAGCATTTAAAACATTGGAGTAGGGGCAATTTCTTCCTGAAGCAGTTGCCAAGTACTACAATTTGTGCAGTGGAGAAAGGAGCAGCTATTAGCCCAATAGAATGGCAATTGGAATTCCTAACACACCTTGTCCTGATACAGGGTGTCCTCACACTGATTTTGTAGCACTGCTCTTCTGTTGGCTTCCCCGTGGCTGTATTTTGGAGGAACACACATGAAAGAGAGGTGGATTCCTCTCATCTTGCACAAACCCCCACAGAGTTACCCAGCAAGTAATGACTTACTGAAGACAGATTGACAGACCTCATTGTATGGCTTTTTATATCCTCATACCTAAGTGTTTTCCCACCTTTTAATGTATTTGTCTTCCTGACATGATTCCATTCAGTGGATGCTGTTTTTAGTGGCATTCTTTAAGTGCCTTACTTAAGTAGTAGAGATAAATTTCCTTCTTACCACTCTTTCTATCAGCTCTTCAGATTATGTTCCTTTTTCAGTGTATACAATTCAGCTTCTCTTTCTGGTTATGCAAGTTAGGCAACCCCTTTTTGCGACAATATAGCTCTTTTCTGTCCTGTGATCTACATAGATATACCTTCCTTATGTTATTTCCAATATTAAATTCCCCTTCAACATGTTGCATTGTTATGGGTTTTTTTTTCAAATTGACATTGTTGTAAAAACCTTGAAGTAAATGCAGTTGTGCTAGAACAAGAGACTGTATGGTATTATAGAGACTTTTGTTGCACCAGAGGACTCTTATCACTGCAATACCTTTGTGAACTGGCATTTGATTCTGCATTCTGGTGTCTTCACTGCAGCATCAAAGGGATGTGATAGCTGCAGATAATGGTGTCCCTCCATTTGGGAGCACAGAATTACCTGACTGTTTTAAGTTGAAGTATAAAGCTGTAGTTTTTGTACAGTCTTTCTGTCCTTCAGTCACTCAGCATCACAGACCATTGTGAAGGTCAAAGGTGTAAAGATGAAAAACATTTTTGTTGACTGATAGCTACCAACAGTCAGTTCTGATCATTCTTTCCCTTTCCTTTGATGCTATAGGCCTCTGAAGTCTCTCGAAACAGAGGAGTTACTCTGTTGGCCAGACCAGGCAATAGTCTCGTAACAGCTATTCGAAACCAGCACCATCACGAGACATTACCTCTGGGTAAGCCAAGTTTCTTTTTAATTTTCAAAGCAGTGCTCACAAAGATGCTTTTTAGAACATCTCATCAACCACATGCACTGCTTCATGTTGCCCTGTGCCTCACCAGCTGGGCAATGTGCCCCTGCACAGTCATGGTGATGTGACCAGGCCCTCTGTGGGGCCTGGCTTTATTTAACTGGTTACCCCCCAGTAAATAAAGCCTCTGTATTTTTTCCCCCCCTTTTCCAGCTTACAATGACAAGATTGTTGCATTCCTACGCCAACCCAACATTTTTGAGATGCTGCAGGAGCGTCAGCCCAGCTTGGCCAGAAACCATGCGCTCAGGTACTGCTCTTTTCCAGACTGTTGAAACGAAGTTCCAGGAAGGACTTCTGGTAGTGGGGAAAACCAAACTGTAGTAACTGTAGTACAGAAGATGAAGCTGGGCCTCATATGGAACTGTCACCAATAACAAGTAGGTGTTGACCACCAGAATCTGTGTAGTGAATACAGTTATTTTCCACAGACACCCAAGAAGTAAGAAGAATCAAAATAGCTATGGGCAAACAGTGACATATCTTATTTCCATTCTAAGTGTTACAGAATAGCAGCAACTGTCTTCACCTCCAATTGTCACTTCAGTTTTCAGAAGATAGGTTGAAATTGTGTTTGAATGGAAATCAGCAGCAAAACTCCAGTAACTTCATCAGAACCAGGATTTTACCTCATGGTCGGATTTACACCCAGGCCATGGACATTGTCACACTAGATTTCATAAATAGGAACATTATGAGATAGTTCTACTCCTGTCTTTAATCTTTCTCACTTAATGGACTTAATGGAGGTCCTTTCCAAAGTAATCAAATTGTATTTTTCTTTTTCTTATGCCTATTCCTTTCCTTAGGTTTAAAAGAAAAGTGAAAACAGAACCAGAAGTCAGTATAATTTAAACTCATTCTAATTCCAAAGTTAAATTAATTGTTTTGGCCAAGGACCTAAGCTGGCATTAGTTGGTCTCAGCAATGCCAGTCTGACCAAGAATTTAGTTTGTGCTCTGCAGTAGAAAGTGTGGCTGCAGGACTGGTAAAGTAGGGAAGGGAGAGCAAAGGAAGGACCTTAGAGTTCCTGCAGTGCAGTTTCTGCTGATAGCTCTACTGGCTCACTGTTTACCTGTAAGGGCCAGACAAAGAGTTCTTTGGGTGTAAGGATTAGACTTCCTTCCTGGAGGATTTAATACATTCAAATAATATGAGGGAGACAGAATGAAAAATGCTCCCAGTATTCAAGATGTATGTTTCCGTAACTGAGAATTTTTTATCTTCGCCATCAAATTATTCCACACTACTTTTTTTTCCTCAGCTGTAATTTGAATTCTCATTTCTCAGAGAACAGATGATGCTTTTATCTCCTTTTGAGCAGAGAACAAAATTGACTAGTGATAGGGACTAGACAGCTTACCCAGTACATAATGAGATTTGTAACAGGATATTGAGCCATTTGCCTCCAGGTCATTGCTTTGATTATGCCTTAGGTCAGGAGCAATCCCAAGCCACTACCTAATGCTTATACAGCAGCTATTAAGCAAACTCCTAGGAGACAAATGTCTGTCTTATACAGAGCTTGATTCTGCAATACATTGCAGTCCTACCCAGCAAGGTGCTTTAGCACATCCTTGACTTGAGATAGAGCCCTTTTACTTGATACTAGAATAAATACTCTTGGACATGGCAGTGCTTAAGAAACACACTGACAGAATGGAATGTAGATCTCTATCTTCCAGGGTCCTGATCTGCTGATAGGATCCTATCCTGTGTTTCCCACTCCTTCTTAGCAGTCATTTAAACAACAAAATGTATGATTTTACACATGTACTGTATAAATTCTGTGTGATCAATTACTATCAATATATGTTAGTGTTATTTTCCAGATAGGCCTGTCAGAGGTAAAGGAAGTGGTATTGTGTCAAATTCTGTTGATCAAAGGTGGTGTACTAGTTGTAGCCTTAAACAAAAACCCCTGTCTGTCAGTGACCGTAGCTACGGCACTACCCCTGAGCTTGGAGGACTAAGAATCATTCTGTTTTCTAAAATATGGTATAAAATCTGAGTGATAGAAATAGATTACTTTTCTGCAGTTTCTTCATGAGATTAGAAAATGAATCAGGCAGTTAAGATGCTTGCCATTTTTGTAAAGAGAGAAACAGGAACTGGCAAAATACCGAGGAATAAGTCTATGCTTAGTTCATGCCTTGATACTGGCATGATCTCTTCTTTGTCTTTTCTTTCTTCTCAGTACTATTATTTTTGTTTCAGGGAGAAGATCCATTACATTCGGACAGAGGGTACACATGGGCTTGAAAAGTTGTCCTGTGATGCAGATTTAGTAATTCTGCTGAGGTAAGCGATTTGTTCAAAAGCATAATGTCATTACTTATGGTACCAGAGAAGCTGGTTGGCTCTTTCTCATAATTGAAAAGACTTTGTTAAATCTTACAGGTCATTTGTAACTACAGCAGTATTTATTGTTACTGATAGTCACCCAAAATAATCCACCCAGTCTGTCAACTCTTACTTCTGGAAGGCAGCCTCCTTCAGTGCAGTAAGCTCCATCCCCAGCCAGCTGAATCAATATAGCTGTTACCATCAAGTAGCAGAGAAAAAAGAATCGGATCAGAATGTTTTCTTTTTATGGAAAAACTCTTGCTTGTTTGTTTGATTTTTAAAAAAGAGGAAAAACCCTTGTCTTAGTACAAGTACATAATGTAACTGCTTGTGGAATCACTAGTTTTACTACAGCAGCGTTGCCTGCGCACACAGGGCATGCTAATGAAACCTTGATGCACAGTGCAGTGAGCTCTGTTTGGGTAATGTAGATAAGGCTTCAATTTTTATTGGAGCCAGGGAGCTTGATCTTTAAGTCCTAGCTACTTTTGTTCAGCACAGATAAGGAATTATTTTATTGTCTTGGTCTTACATGGAAAACATTGCATTATCCAGGTATTTTTGGTATGCTCTATAGCACTGCCTAATGAAAGAAGTTTACAACTGATGCCCATCAGCTTGATCCAGCTGGTCAAAGAGCTGAGCTGTATGAAAATGTATGACCCAGGAAAAACAACCTGAGAGACACATGTGTGTATCTTTGCTTCTCACTGCTAATATGTTGAAGTTGTCCCTGTTTACTATATAGCCTCAGATGTAGATTAAGCCACTGTGTTAGCATGAAACATAGATAAATTCATTTTGTTCTTCATTACTGGTACCACACCTGATTTGGGAAACCTGTGGATTTTATGAATCCACAAGGTCAGAGATGCACTCAGACTTCATGGGATGAATATGAACCAACTCTCTCCCTGTTGCTTTTTCCATGCAGCCTTTTTGAAGAGGACATTATGTCCTACATACCACTGCAGGCTGCCTTCCACCCTGGTTACAGTTTCTCTCCTCGCTGCTCACCCTGTTCATCACCCCAAAATTCTCCAGGTAAGGGGATGTGAAAAATTATACAAGATCTTGCATTTGTGGTATTTCTCCTGATAAATACACGGGGGCAGCTGACAGCCTGCTAATTCCAGTGCCCACTCCAAATCTGAGCCCAGCTGCTGTGTTACTGAATCAGTCACCATTGCTGTTATGTATCTGTTGATATGTTAACAGTAGCTGAAACACAGAGCTCAGAGATTGTCCATGTGAAAGAAGGTATTTTCCTGCTTTTTGTGTAGTTGGAAAAGATAAGGATAAAAGAATGGTACACTCCAAACAGAATTCACTGACAGGGAAGCACATTCATATTCTGTGACAGCAGCGAAGAGCAGCTTCCAAATCGAAGGTGTATTATAATACTTCCAGTACCCTGGTAAAGTTCAGTCTCCTCCCTTTGGTGTTCCAAAGACTTCTGTTCTTCCCAAGTCACATCTATTTTAAGACCTGAGGTGATCATCTTGATCATGTAGTGTGACCTCCTGTGTTGAGCCCATTAACTTAGGTTTGACGGGAAGCGTATTTTCCAGAAAGACATGCTGTCTGAGAAGGTTATTTCCAGCTGTGGTATGTCTCTGTAGTTATTGTTTATGCTATAGAAATCTGAGGAGCTAATGTCTCCTTTATGCCAAGATATACAACTCCCAGCGCAGTCTCACTGCATGGCTGTGTCCAGTGGCCATTTGGATGGAATCGACAGAAATGTGATCTGAAGAAATCCAGTTTTGGCTGAGCTTTTTAAACATTCATTTAAATTACCTGGTTTCAAACAAAATTAATGGACAAGAGACATTCAGCTCTCAGAGGTGGCTGTGGAAAATTGGAAGGTTTTTCAATGTGAAGGTTAAGTCCTGAACCCTTGTCTGTAGGAGGACAGTGTTTCATCAGAACATCCTCTTTTCATTGTTGGGTTTTAACACCATTGTTAATACAATTCCCCTCATCTACATTGGGGCAGGTCAGAAACAGTCTCCTGCAGACAAAATTCAAAGTATTTAGTGAGAACATGACCTAGACAATATTGAAACCACCGCACTGGTCTTTTACGTGTTCTTGTGAAAACACAAGAAGGGCAGATATTAGTTTCTGGCAACACACTGCTTGCTTATTTCTGCCACTGGCTACATAGCACATGAGAACACCCATTCTCTTATGTCCCGAGGGAAAAAAAAAGCCTTAACAGAAGAAGTGTCACAAGGGATTCTCTTTGCACTGCATGTAAATACGCCTTTCTGTTTTACCAGCAGAGAAAATTAGTAATGTGCTTCCCTCCTGGCAGCCACGATACTTTGTGCTCCCAGTAAATGTGATGGGTGGGGTTTTTTGTGGCCTTCCTATGGAGAATTTTCTGCCAGATTTCTCATTAAAGGCCTTGTTTTTATTGTCTCCTGTAATGAGATAGGGAAATGGGATTTCATGGATCCATTCTTTGACTCTTTATGGCATGACACTTGCTTATACAAAAGGACTAATCAGCTCCTTTGAGAATGCAGACTTCAAAACGAAGCAGGTTCCAAATTGCTGGAAATCTGCTGTATGTGTGAATCACAATAGGGAAATGTAGCATTTCTTGCTGACAGAAATCCTTTTTGATGCCACAAAGAGGGTTTGTGTTGATAGCTGGAAGTGTTTCATATACAATCAGATTAACACAAGGAAACCTGATTCCCAGCTTGGCTAGGGTGCTAGGCTCCAGTGACAAGTGTTGCTTTGAGCTCCAGAGGTTTAATCCTGCCAAGTAAGGAGATCTCCCATACAGTGTAGAGGAGAGAGATCTCTTAAAAGTGCAATAGGTAAAGAAAAGCTAAATACCAATGCCCGTGAGAGGGAGTCATGCATGCCAGTCTTCCTCTGGCCTTTCTGATCCTTGAATTCCTGTCCAGATCAGTCACAGTTAAAGGCTGGCAGCACAAAGGCACACACAAGCCGAGGTTAACAATTCTTCTAGTGAAAAAGATGCAGCCCTTGGAAATCATTGCAATCACTGCATCATTTTCCTCCCAGGTCTGCAGCGTGCAAGTGCAAGAGCACCTTCTCCATATAGGAGGGACTTTGAAGCCAAGCTGCGCAATTTCTATCGAAAACTTGAAGCCAAAGGGTATGGGCAAGGTCCAGGTAAAATTAAGTGAGTATTATGGCAAGTCACTCAAATAGTCTGACATGGTGTAGCTTTGTCTTTTATCATTATCCATGAATGAAGACACTGATAGGAAGTGGGAAACACACCAGAGAATGAATTTTGTACATGAACCATCATCAGGGCAAGGTAAAATCTTAGTATATCCTGCAAAAGAGTGACCTTCAAGTGGCTGTTGAGTCGAAGTTTTATTTCTTACAGATTCGTATTCTTTTGGACTCCCATTACCTACCTGTTTAACAGGGATGTTGGTATTCCTACATGTTACTTGCTAGTAGGAAAATCATCCGTTCAGGCAAACACCCACCAGGGATTAACAGCTGTGTCATTTGTACTGATGAAGTGACTCCAAATCCTTTGGATCTACGTATCAGCATAACTCAGAGACAGAGTATGGCCCTACAGAAGTTAGCCTGTACATGCAGGTTTAACTGTCAGCAGTTCTTTGTGCTGGTAGCCCTCCTGGGTTTGAACTAGAGAGATTTTCACCTCTCGTCATGCATTTTGGGATCTTTGTCACTTGGTTGTGGAGTTTGCTTTCCAGACATCTTGTTATTTGACTTTTGAGTCTGTACCTACTTGTGCTCAATCTAGTTACCCAACTTGGCCAAAGGACTGTACGTTTCAAAGGTATTTCCTTGGCATCTGGTGAATTTATGCATCAGGTTGGCTCCCTACCAAATCACATCTGTTGTAGGAAAAAAATACCCGTATGAAGCCAGGCAACTTGTTCCAGGCAAACGTCATCATCAGAATACTGTTACAGAGCTGGGGAGTCCAAGCCGTTGCTTATCCCTTTTAGTGTCCTGCTGAGTGGGTCTGAGGCAGACATAAAATACATTTTGGAAGATCTGTCTTAAAGTGTCCATGGACATATGAACAAGAAGGATTTCTTGCACAGATGTTTAAATGTACTATTCATGAAGTTGCTTTAGAGGTTGGCAGGGGAGTGAGAGGTGTGTTGTAAACAGAGGCTGATACTCCCTTTGCTTACCCTGATACAGAAGCAGTGCTTCCATGGATCTTCACTGGATTAAATCCAGAAAGAGTTTGGATCCAATGCCAAGAAGCCTCATATACACAGAAAACTCACATCTCCTCTACCATACAAAGAGAGTGTTACAGAGAGCTTTAGCAGTAGAGCAACTCTTGGAAACTAATCACAGCATTGTGAAGAAACTCACCTTTGAGGCACATAGAAAAGCCTAAAGAAACAACTCACTGAAAACCCATAATGGCCAAGTAACATGTGCAACTTTATTAAGTTCTCTGACAATGAATGTCTGTCTTTACCAGCTCTTGCTTACCTTCAGCCTCACAGGCTCACACAAGACTCAGTCATTAGATCTCCATTTCTGCCTCCCTTTGCAGGTTAATTATACGGCGTGACCACTTGCTGGAGGGCACCTTCAACCAGGTAATGGCATATTCCCGCAAGGAGCTCCAGCGGAACAAACTCTACGTCACGTTTGTTGGCGAGGAAGGGTAGGGAACTACAAAACGCTATCAGTTTTGAACTAGCTGTTAATGTTGCAAAACATACAGTTGACTAATGCTGAGCCTCTCTTGTTATGTAATGTTTCTTTGGTTTTGTTTTACCTCCAAGTGATTCATCTTAAGCTCAAGCATTTGTTAACAATAACAATAGCAATAATGCTTCATTTTCTTATAGCACCTTCCATCTAGATGTCTCAAAGTGACAATTAAGTGGTTAAATCTACTGTCATCTTGTTGGCATCGGTATTTTGACTGCCTGGAAGGTAAAACTGAACTACTGAGAGCAGACCTTTATCCCCTTTGTTACTCTAACTCTTCCAAATGGATCTGGTTTTCCTTCAAAACTTTTTGCTTTGCATGCCATCTAGTAATCATTTGTTATCCATATGTGGATTTCTTGTTTCTGGCTGAAACAAGAGGTGTGAATGCTGTTTAGTTCTTACAGTTGAATTCACCCATTTTGGAAGCCGAAAGTAACAGAAGCCTCTTGAGAAGGCCTTCTCTCAGGAAACTTTCTACCAACCTAACAAATCCATGAGCCACTCCTGGATGATTAAAGCCAGCCTCTGAACTTTTGTTTCCAGTCTAAACAGAACCTTTCAAAGCCACCCTGGCTCATCTCAAGAGCTACATTGCAATTGAGGCTTAATCCACATGCTTTTAAAATGGAAAGATCATTGAGCATATTTCCAGTGTTCCATATAACAAAGGCATGAAATCATAATTCAGTAGCTTTGCATATAAAGTTTCTTTTTTTAAACAACCCCATGGGTAGGATTTTGTTTTTCTCGAAGAGAAAAGTACTGAACCTCCAGAGGTGTAACAGGAGGATGGGCCAGCATGCCCTTTATCATCTCTGTAGTTTCACGAGTCATTCAACCCCTTGTGCTTATGCTTCCATAACTTCAAATGTAATACAGAACATCTGATCCAGCTGCAGAGTTTTCCACTTCCTTTACATTTGTTGAGTAGAAGGAATAGTGTCCACCTCAGAAAATCTTTTGGCACATGTGATATATGGCTACAGATCATTTGTTCATATTGCTACATGTATGTTAATTTTGGAATGAAAGTCCTACCTACCATTATTAGAGGATGATCTGTTTTTAATTAATCCATCACAGTTGGGTTTAATGTATTCATGAAGCTGTTTTGGTGTTGGGTTTTCTGGGGTTCTTTTTCAAGTTGAGATAATTTGAAACAGCTTGATTTTAAAAAAGCAAGGAGAAAAGGTGACCCTACAGAACAAAGTCATGCAACAGCAAAGCAGAGCTTAAGGTGTACCACGTGTATTTGAAAGTGACAGAAAAGTAGAAGAGTTTGGATAGAACAACTGAGGAATCACCACTTTCTCTTGAGAGAGTTCTGTTGGGATTTGGTCTTGTGCAGCACTGACCTTTATGTTGTACCTGTAGCTAAGAAAGCATTCTTGGGGCTAGATTTTATCTGTGGTTACATCTCAGTGTAGGAGAGTAAGAGCAATTTCTGCTTCAGTCTGGGCTGTGGTCTGTGAACCCAGGTGTTCATAGGCAGGTCAGACCCACTCACTGCAAAAGCAAGCCTTCTGCTAGCCAGCCAGCCAAGAGAAGGCTGAGCTTTGTACCTCAATTTGCCAAGCCTTTGGAGCAAAGGAAAAGATGCTACCTGTGGGATGTGCCTGTGTTATGATTCCTCCCCCATCAATCTAGATGCTGGTTAAGTTTCAGTATCGTGACCTGTTCAGGGCTCAGAATCAAGTTTTGAAAAGAGAGATACACCATGTTAGAAATGCAGTGACTGTGCAGGGGTAGGCGTTAGACAGCAGTCAGTGTTGGCAAAACCCAGGAAATTCACTCGAATGGGAATGAGCCTCATTTTAGCTTTTTTACCTTTTCCTTTCCAGGTTGGACTACAGCGGCCCCTCCCGAGAATTCTTCTTCCTTCTGTCTCAGGAGCTCTTCAATCCCTATTATGGGCTGTTTGAGTATTCCGCCAACGACACTTACACTGTACAGATCAGCCCCATGTCTGCCTTTGTTGAAAATCACCTGGAATGGTAAGAGCATTTTATGCAGAATTGAACAATTTATTTAGAGCAGCAGAAAAATGGAAATGGAAAAACTGCCAATTTAGACTATATAAATATCATTGCTTCTGCTAGGAAGAAGTGGGAAGTAGCTTGGGAGGCAGAAGAGAGGGAGTAAGTGTAAATACAACAGCAGGCTCTGCAAAAAGAGTTATGATGAGGTGCTACTGTTAGAATGTCCTGCTTGCATTACCTGTGACTTGATGTTTGTGAAGTCACTTCTGTGTGAATATGAAAAGGACAGGGAGACGTGCTCTGCTTTATGCAGGCCTCCTCTCCTTGGTTCCCTTTTAAGAATGGAAATTGTGGTCTTTCTGTACGTCAAGCTGCATTGTGCTTGGAAGCTGTACGCTACGAGACCTGTTGCTGCTCTGTACCTACTACAAGCCTTAAAGAAGGGGTCAATGAAAGAGGTTTCCCTTTTCTGCTCTGACAGAGTGTCCCTGCTTGTCTGTGGGAAGGCCAGCAGTGTGATCAGGTACTTCACCTTACCAAGTATATGTACAGACAAATGGCTGATCCTGTTTCTTTATCAAAAGTCCTGAATGCATTATGCTATCTCCTCATTTTTCTATCTGCCTCCAGAGCTGTCTGTCTTTGGGAGTTGTTTTCACTTTGGTAGTTTCAGATGTGGTTCAGTGAAGCATGGGCTGCAAGCCCTGGGCAGTATTTGATCCCTTGTAGGATTTCATTGTGTCAAAAGAAGTACTGCCACATGGGTTTGGTCCTGTGATGTTTTCCTTTGTCTAATCAATCTCACCGGCTCCTCTGAGAGATCCTCGTCTGAAATGGAAATAGTACATGCCTATCTATTGTTGTAAACAGATCCTCCTTCTCTTTGGCTTAGGGTGGGCAGGAGATCAAGAACAACTAAATGGTTGTACCATCACCTCTATTATGGTTGCAGTGGGAGAAAAGGGATGTTGCTGGGACTAGGATGGTCTCTGAATGGGTTTTTTTGTATTATCACTTCCAGGAGCAGAGCATTATGCTAACAATGATCCTTGCATTGTCTTAGAATCATAGAACGGTTAGCATTGGAAGGGACCTTAAAGATCATCTAGTGTTCCTCTATTGGCGTTAGGAAGAGAGCAGCTTAATTCCTATGACTTGATCCATCTCCCTAGGCAATCCTGTTCGTTAGACATTATGCAGTGGCCTCCCAGTTTTCCAGAAGAAATGCAGTCTGTCCTTTGTTCAGCTTAACAGACAGGATGCATAAACTTTTGATTTAGAAGGCTGTGTTTGTGAAGATGCATTTTGATTTCAGGGCACAGGACCACTTAGGCAGCTGCAAGCCCATGATCATTCTGCCCACACTGTGAGCAAACTGGACAGAGGTTTCTGCCAACAGAAATGGCATTGCCATGTTATCTCAGAAATGTTTGCAATAGGCTCTGATACTTATCTGTTATAAATACTGTGGGTGCAAAGAGTTCAGCTGCAGTTTTCTTAAGTGATAAGTAGAGCTGCAAAAAGTATATGCTCTATTTGATCCCCTCATTGAGAGATTTCAGCATGGAAGAGGTAGGGTTTTAAAGGTATCTTCAGCATATAGAACAGCAGAAAGGCACCTAATATGATTTTCTATAGCAGTTAGTATTTAACTCAGAAATAACTAGCAGTTAGACACTTAGCACAATATTTCTCCAACTACATGTATCTTATACAGGCTACTTGTATACAGAATGTTATTTGGCCTTTGGGCATTTTTGGTTTTCTTCTTTCAGGGAAGAGAAATTAAGTCCCTTGGCCTGCAGACGGAAATAAATGCTAAGAAGGAAGAGGTTTGTACATAAGGTAAATAGGGCAAGATTGCAGAACCCAAGGGAAAGATAAGCAATCCAGTAAGTGCTTTGAAATACTTCTTGAACCTGTTATGGAAATAACTGGCTGAGACCAGGAGTTTATAATTAGCCCGATAGGTTTCATGATTGGCTTGTAGATACCTAGACATTATAATGGTTTTATGCTGTCTACGTTGACTGATCTCAGCTATTCATGTGTAACCCTAGAGTACTGCACTCAAAAGTCTGTGCAGCCAGCTAAGACAGGATTTGGACCAAGCTTTTTAAAACTCATGGTGTGATCTTCCCAGAAAGGCTTTATAGGCCAACTGCTCTAAGGACACTGAACTAACTTGTTTGTCATCATTTGGTCATAAGGGAGGGGGCTTTCTGAAGTTCTCAGTCTTTTCTCCAACTTTGTTCTCATCAAAGTCAGTGCTAAAACTTCTGTTTCTCAGATTTGCTTGATGATATGATTCCAAAAGAGCGTCCTCCCTCTAACATGCAAGAAATAAAGATAATTTTCCTGTTCCCAAATGTGTTATGAGGCATCAGTTAACATAGATGGATGAATCAGTTTTGAGAGTCCTAGGGTCACAGATAATTAATTCATAGCCTTTTCAAAGCTTGAAGTTTAATGTCAGTCACGAAAACCACACACGCACAATTGGTTTAGATTTGCAGATTTCTTGAGCTGAATGCCTTTTGGTGCTGTGGGGCTTATCGCTTATGTGGGATCTACCCTCGACATGTTCTTCTGTATAGTAATTCTGCCAGACCTAGCCAGACATGGCTATATTAAGAAACAAGGACAGCAAAAAAAATCCCTCAAAAAATTTCTTTTACATTTTCTCTTCCTTAAGCGAGTGACGAGTTTGAGGTATTTGTAACAAAATGCGAAGATGAGATGTTTTGCTTGTATTGGCACAATTGAGAAATACACTGCTCTTCTCCCCCCCCCCCCCAGCCTAAAAGTTACAGTTCTGCCCTTTTTAATGGCTTATTTCATTTATTTCATGCCTTCCTCTTTGTACAAACAGCCTTCTGAGTCCAAAATGAGCACATCAAAGCACGGAGTAGTTGTATGTATGCCAAGTTAAGAAAGAGACATAATGACTGGAAAATATTTCTCATTTATGAAGAAACTGAGATTTAACACCTTTCTTGCAAGCTTCCATTGAATATGGCTTTTTCCTTCAGTTAACATATGTGCTTGCTGAATACACAAAATAGAAGATACCACACATTTTCAAAGCTTGAAAATGATTTTAAATCCCCCTATATCTGGAAGGATACAGTTATGCCTCTCTAGTCCTAGGAAGTTTGATGGTACACATTTTTATGTGCACGCTGCAGGATATACCTGAAGCTCATAGCCACAAGAGCTGCTTTTAATCCACGCCAGTAATGAGACGTTCTATCTGATCTAGGGTAACTCTTTACCTGGGTGTTTGGAAACACCTTCTAAAATACTGCTTACCTTCCACTTACGGTGGTTTGCCTGTCTCCAAATAAGTGGGCAAAATGTGGTGGCAGCCGCTTTGTATTATTTCAGAGAAACAAATACGGTTTAGCCTAGAAATAATTTGCTCTTGAACAGATCCTGGGTCTTGGTGAGGTGCTTTGGGCAACTGAAATAGGGTGACTGACTGAAGAATCCTCCTCAAGTTTTGCTCAATGTGCTGGGAGAATTGGGGAATAGTAAATGTTCCTATCACAACCTCATGTGAAGTTAGAGGTGTAATATTCAGTACAGCTCCATAATTTACATACTCATAGATGGCTCCCAATAGCTTACCACAGTAGCTTCTCACTTTCCTCCCTGCTAACAGTCCTTTGACAGATTTTAGACTGCCTTTCAGTTCCCTGCAGCACTGACGCCCAGAGATACCTTTTCACTGGGGTTAAAAAGGTTTCCATCTATGATTTGCATGACTAAAATTTCATTGAATATTGTAGTTCTCCTTTTCACCAAAACTAGGTAAATAATAAAGGGCTGCATGGGTAAATTAACCCTGAAAGGAAAAAAATCCTGATACATAATAGATGGAGGAAATGTATTTCTAAATTCTGGGAACAAAATATCTAGTTCCAGGGTTTGCATCATCTCAAATCTTTGTCTCTGTCCCTGGTCCCTCTCCCTGTATTCTTCATGGTAGATTTTCAAGAGGTCTAGAAGGTTGCTGGTGTCTTTTTAATGCATCTCATTCATTCTCTATTCTAACAAAATGATTTGCCTAATCATGCTGTGACACACTGTGGTTTCCCCCAGGTGTTCATTTTGTCTTACTATTTCCCATAGTGTTCCCCTGCTCAGCTCTAGCTAAGCAAAATACTAACCTAAATGTTTGTTTCTATGATGATTCCTGTATTATTTTCACCAAACCTGAAGAGTATTATCTCTGTGCTATTTCACTGTTCACATGGCTACCAATTTCAGATGATACAATTTGACTGTCATCATTATATCACATAAGAAATTTAATTTCTTAGAATAAGGCAATTCTCAGTGTTTTCTCGTGAACTTTCC
The DNA here is from genome assembly GCF_028554395.1 of Pezoporus wallicus. Lineage (NCBI taxonomy): Eukaryota > Metazoa > Chordata > Aves > Psittaciformes > Psittacidae > Pezoporus > Pezoporus wallicus. The sequence goes on along the minus strand of NW_026642649.1, from coordinate 9,578,726 downwards.
TTCCCTATTGCTTTATCTGACACTGACAACAAAAGCTCCGTTGTTCACAAAACACAGTGTTCACAATCTGCTGTCAGGTGGAAATCCAGTCTCTCTCTTTCATGTCTTCTGGGTGGGCTAGAAGTCCTGCCCCCAGGAGTAATCCAGTGAGATAATGTACTGCACCCTTCTTCAGGAGACAGCATGGTACTCATGGTGTGGTCATCTGCACCAGACATTTTGTCCCCAGATCACTTGCCTGGTCTTTTATCTGACTCACCCCAGCAATGCCATTTCACATCATCTACGTTTGGATTTTTAGTTCATTGCATGTTTGTAAATGTGGAGCCACGGCCAGAAATCTGAAGGGAGGCCCAGGCTCTGCATAGAAGACCAGATGGTCTAGATAGATAAAATTGTTCACAGACATTCATTTGGAGATCTGAGGGATGCTAACTTGAAACATCTTATTCTGTGTTTTCATAGGGGATTAATGACAGCATGTTTTTTTTTAACTATTAGGCATTTGTGGACCTCACTGTGACATTTATGCAGTACCCCAGTGTCACAGTTATCTTGGAGGTATTTACAGCTTGCTACTCATACTTAGCATTCCGTATCCATCTCAGAAAAGCCCTGTTGTGTTTTGTTTGAATAAAATTTAATACATTTATTTAACAGAACCTCATTAGAAAGCTGAAGACTTGTGAGTAAGATGTTTTTGTGCGGAATCCTAGAAGACCACAAAGATGCTGGTGTAGTCAGACCCAGTGGCCCAGGTCCCTAGAAGCTGTAGATTCATTCCTGACTGCAATGTCCTAATGAACTCCATTACCCTAACGCTCATTTAGAACTGCTTTCTTCATTCAGTTCCAGCCTTTCTTTCTGCTCTCCAGACCCCCTCATATTCTAGCCCATGCTGCTGAAACAGAAACCCTGCATGTATTTCTACATTGGGTTCTGCAGGCAGATGCAAGCCTGTTGCACCCACTCTCCACAAAGGCACGGATTTGCTTTCCCTGTGCTCCAAGCCAACTGACATGGTTACTGCAACATTGAGCTCGGAAAAAATATGCTGTCTCCCATCAGGGTGGGTTACTTCAGGCTTGGCACTGCCTCGGTTGCCTTTACGTGCTCTGGCAAGCTTGGCACATGAGTAGAGCGAGCTCCCTTGGCCTGTACAGTGCTGTGTGGCTCTACCCCCAGCCAAACTCTGACCCTCTCTTTTATTGATTTTGTGTAAGCAAGAAACCACATAGCCATCACTGTCCATCTCAAGCGTGCCAAAGAATGCAGGGTGTTGTTTTCCCCTTTTTTTGTTTGAATAAACCCAAGAAGAACCAAGAATGTTGCAGCCGCAGCTGTCCTTTCTCCTTAGAGAGCTTGGCTGGTTTTCTTCACCCAGTTTCCTTAGGAGCTGAGCCTTGTGCAATTGCCCTGCCCAGCCATCAGACAGTTTCCTAATCAGTCTGTGACCTGTTTGACAGGAAGGTAAACATCTCAAAGGTACTTACTTCCTAAAAGCAAAACTGGTGGCTGGGTAAAGATAGAAATGCAGAAGAGTGTCTCAGTGAAGGCAGGCTGGTGAGCTCAACAGTTATCCGTTCTGCTTGGCCTCCAAACTGGCCGTGTAGCATGGGCAAGCTGACAGGTCTATCACAGGCACAGGCTGTGAACCAGCTATACCATCATGTCAGTAGCTTGAGGATGTCAGGAGCAGCTGTGAAAGCTCAGAGGAGGCAAAAGCTGGAGATGCTCCAAAGTGTGGGAAGTGCTAGCAGAGGTGTGTAGGAGGAACTGGAACTACTGCAGCATGGCAATGTAGAACCATCAGAGTCAGATCTATAGGAAACAAAGCTCCATTAATGCTGCTACACAGAGAATGACTTATTTCATTTAGTTTTTAAAGAAAGTGACAAATTGCCTCATGACCTAATGGGTTGTATTTATATGCTGACCAGCTCATAGGATAGATTCAGGCACACTCTTTGGCTCTTTATAGAAACAGGCTTTTTATAGAACATCTTTGTAGTCACAGCATCTAAGCAGGAGGTCTGCAAACAGCCATCACTCCTCTCCACTGACTGAAAGTAGCTCTGCATAATATGTGGCCAGAATTACTCAGTTATCTCTCTAATTTTGTAACTGTTATGGCAGGCAACCTACATATGGCCCAATACCTGTTTATTAAGGGAGTCAGTAACCCAGAGTTTGGTTTGGGGATCAAATATGCCGGTTGTGTGGGTCTGCATTCAGGGGGAAGTATGAATTTGGAAGACCAATTTTGCAGTCATCTTGAAGGGACTTCTTTATGCTACACTCCAAAAAATCATCCTCTTAAAAATCAGATCAGATGTAGCACCCCAGAGTGGGGCATCCAGCAACAGCCAGTTGTTTTTACAATTAGGTGGTTACCTCTTTGCCTCTGTTTCCATATGAAGAGGTCTCCTCCTATGTCATCAACTTGAAATCCATTTGATGTACGCTGGTGCTGTGAACTGCTTTGAAATTCTCAGATGAAAGGCACTATAGAAAACCAAAGCTTTCAATGTTACGTTATACTATAAATTTTAATTACTACCAATACCTGATTTTAAATAAATTATGTTTGCATGAGAAATTTTCAAGCACTATTGTAAATCTTCTGGACAAGAATGATATTTAAATATGCAGCTGAAATAATTTTGTAAGACCTTTTCATGATGTGAAACGCTTATGTTACTGAAAGGCCTCGCTGCTGCACTGTGATCTCTCTCAATGCCTTCTGTACTTACGCAAACTTTGATTTTCCTATTAAGTTTGATGTATGACTATAAGCACATAAAGCCTGCCTCAACAGCTGGTTAATTATTTATTAAGGGTCAGGAGGAATTGGAAGATGAAAGGCAAACCAAACTGAGGGAGAAAAAAAACATTCTCCCTAACTGAGCTTCTACAGAAACTGGTTTTTTTTATAAAAAGGCTCTGCTTTATATTTACCTTAATTTTGGCTTTGATTTTTTCCAGTTCTTTTGAGGATCTGAATGATGGTGTCACTTGGGTTGAAAGAAGAGATGTCTCTTGCAGTCTCTCCTCCTTTTCCCCTCTCTGAACCTCATAGTGTCTAGCACTGCTTCCATAATTAGAGTTTGGTTTGAGGGAAAGGCGGCTGTTGTGTTTTGTTGTGTTTTTACAAAAGTCATCTTTATGGGTTTTTCCCTTGCTTAAGGCCATGGAGTCTTTTGCAGCATTGTGGATTAAACTTGCTCGGAGATGGGAGGCTCCGCATGAAAATCTCTAGAGCGTCTCCACCTTGCATGTGGTAGAGGAGAGAAGGGTAAAATCCACATTGTCTCTGAGAATGTGAGCCTGCAGGGAAGCATCAGGGTGGGCACTGGTTGTGTGTTTATTTGCAGTGGCGAAAAGCTCCCAGGGAGTGATGAATGTCCTCGTATCTCTTGTTCCAGCCACACTGGAATGGCAAGGCTGGACTGTCACTGTGAAGTATTGCTCAGTCATCTTTGCCCCTCCTTGTTTCTCACTACATTTTATTCACACTTGGGTAAGGTAAAGCAAAGTCAATTAGAGCAGGTGCAGAAATTCCCAAGCTGACTTTTTTATTAGTAAATACAATTCATACATCAAAAGAAAGACTTCACAGAGCAGAATTGCTTTCAGTAAATCACCCAAATCCATTTGGGGTATTTTTGAGTAGAAAAGGCATTTCTCTTTGCATAGGTCTCTCCCTGGGATATTTTGAAAGTTACAAGCTTCATTTGTCCATTGAAAATTCTTCTTCATTTCAGTATATTACCTTGGTTTTACTAAATGGGAAGATTAAAGATTTGAATTGATCTGATCCAGATGCATTTAAAGGGAGAAGGGCAGTGTCAAGTTTGTCAGTTTGCCCAACTTGGAATAGGAATATTTGTCAAAATCTAACTAAAATTATGGAGGATGAGGAAAATCCTGACCTGCCCACCTTCTGTGTTTAATAACAAGAACAGAAAATTCAGTGTCTTGTGTCTGCTCAAAGGAGCTTACTGTGTTGTGACTTACGACTCGCATTTTGGAAGAAACAGACTAGAAACTGGAATTCTTTAATTGTATTGGAAAGATTCATAAAGGTGAAGTAAAAAAAATTCTTGCACTTGAGGACAGCAACTTACAGGTCCAGGTCTGCATTCTGCATGCTCGCAGAAGAGGATCAGAGCTGTAGGTTTGCAGTGGTATTGGTAAAAGTTGGAGGTGTTCAGTGATTTGCAAAACAAGACCTAAAACAGACTGTCAAGCAATTAATAGCATGTCTGAATCTGAATTTAGCACACAGATTCCTGAGCTTACTCAATGGAGGAACCACATCTGAGAGGCAGGGATCATTAGCTGAGTTGCAGAACAGTGCAAACCCAAGTGTATGGCTTCTGGACCAGGGCTGATAAGTGCATGTGGCTCTGCACTGCAGATGACCTGTCCGCAGTTAGCTCAAGGATATCTGCATCATGCTTCAGCACATGGTGTAGACATTCCTGGGTGCTTACCAGTGAGGTTTTATGATGAGCAGTCTCTCTCATGCTTAGATACCCCAGACAGTGCCTCCTTTGACTGAGCAGTTGGTTATTGTGGCTTCAGCAGTCATAGTTAGCTATTGAAGGAAATGGTGTGGTCATTTGGCTTGCGCTTTTCTGTCCCTCTTGTCTGGCAGATGACTAAATCTATGGGTTTTCCCTTGTAGCTTGACCAATTTGTTACAACACATGGCAAAGCAAACGTGAATCATGCAGCGTATGAAACTTTACCAACTCACAGGTTTACAAAGTGCCCCTGCCACGACCAGTAGCTTTTCCAAAAGGTTTGACTGAGAATTCAAAATCTCTTGATAAAAATGCCTTCTTGCTGGCTTAAAAAAAAAACCAACCCATATGCATCAGACTGAGTTGGTCCATAAGGAGCTGTCATAAACTAGAGCCGAGTCACAAAATTTCCTGTCATTCATATATCACTTTATAGAAGGTAAGAAAGTAAAAGCTGTCAAATAGACTAAACAACTAAAATGGAGCTGGGACTCAAGAGGACTGTGATTGTATTCCCGTCTCTACCACTTGTTTTCTGGATAACATTGGATAAGTCATTTTACTTTTGTAGTTATGTTTTCTCATTTGTCAAATGAAATTCTTTCCTGTAAGGGTGGTGAGGCACTGGAATGGGTTGCCCAGGGAGGTTGTGAATGCTCCATCCCTGGTGGTGTTCAAGGCCAGGCTGGACAAAGCCTTGGGTGGCATGGTTTAGTGGGGCGTTGGAACTAGATGATCTTAAGGTCCTTTCCAACCCTAACTATTCTATGATTCTGTATTGGTGCTGATCTCCTTTGTAAGCTGCTTTGAGATCTGCCTGTCAAAAATACAGTCTAGGATCTGGGAATCACAAAATGTAGAGGTTTGTAGTCTTCTAGCCAGTAGTTCATACTTCAGTCTGCATCTCTTCTGTAGTTACTGGGCAGAATTGGAGAAGAGTTTGCCATTGTACCAGCAAGAGAAGCTAAATCTAAATCCCACAAGCAGCCCAGTTTCTGATGAAGATCATGTTTGTGATGCCATGTTTTGTCATGGTTCTCTCAAAGGAGAGATTTTGCGTTTTTATTCATGCGATCGATAGCTCTGCAAGCAGAGATGGCAAACCCAGCACTTGGCCACAGTCCCCCTCTCCTCCAAACAGTACGTTCATGGAACTTTGTTATTGGTAAAGTGACACATAGCATGATTTCGTGTTATAGAGAGACCATCTACTTTATTAGTTTAAAGACATAAGTGGAAATCAATTCTCTGTTTCCTGTGACTGGAGTCTGTGGTGACACTGAGGCTGGACTGCCTGCGATAACTGCACACGGTGGAAGTCCCAGAGCCAGATTTGCTCAGTTCTGTATCTGCAGTAGTGACTTTTGACACAGTTCAGCTGATGTGCAGGGAGCCAAGGCAGCTACCTTGAAGGGAAACAGGAGGGGATACTGTGAGTTTCCTTTATCTACATTATCTTTGCCCTTCCTTTACTTAATAAAGCAGAACAGCCTTCCGCTTCTCTAATAAAATCATGGTTTTTTCTGTTTTACACAATTAGCCTTTTAACCTTTCCTAAGGGTTCTTTTGTGGTGGCTATAGCGAGGATGTAAGGAAGATGGAAAGACATTTTAGAATCATAGAATCATAGAATAGTTAGGGTTGGAAAGGACCTTAAGATCATCCAGTTCCAGCCCCCTGCCATGGGCAGGGACACCTCACACTAAACCATATCACCCAAGGCCTCGTCCAACCTGGTCTTGAACACTGCCAGGGATGGAGCATTCACAACCTCCCTGGGCAACCTATTGCAGTGCCTCACCACCCTAACAGGAAAGAATTTCCTCCTTATATCCAATCTAAACTTCCCCTGTTTAAGTTTTAACCTGTTACCCCTTGTCCTATCACTACAGCCTCAGTTTGAGTGAACATGCAGTATAGCTAGGTTAGAGACAAGGAAAAGACTTGAAGGATTTGATTAGCTTAAATAAAGAAGCAATAAGGTTCACATTATCTCATTGTTTTTCAGTTACTGGTAAATTAAGCTTCAGGAATGGCTTGAGGCTTAGTTGCTAATTCAGGATACATGAGCTCCAGAGATTTAGAAGAACATGGATAGTTCACATTTCCATCATGTGTAAGCAATAGCTCTTTTTCATGTGGTTACTCTTTTGTACTGAGAAACAGAAACGTTGTGTTCCATTTGCAGATAAATCCAGAAAATAAAAGTAGGGAAGCACTTGTTGGAGTGCCAGTATTACACTGGCCTTTTGAGCAGGAAATTCATGCAATAAATTTGAGGGCTTGACTCAGATAAACACAGGTTCATCATACAAAACTCAGGTGCCCAGCAAAACTAAAAGTACTTGAAGCAAGGCAGGAAGGAGAGGACTCACTCCTGCAGATCTTCACCTGAAGAGAATTACCCATTCAGGATTTGAAGCCTGATGGAAGTTTGTTTGTACCAGGTTGTTCTTCTCTCTAAAAATCAGTTTTAAACCTTTTTGTCTTGCTTAATTTCCATTCTTGGGTGTACATTTCACCCATCTCTGAACACCCGCTTTGTATTTTATGACCATCTGCAAGCAGGCCTGCTGGACTGTCTGCTTTCCATACACTTTACAACTGGGGCTACTTAGAAAAGGCCAGTGCTTTCTTAAATGAGTGTTACAAATTTCCTTTAAAATATAATTAAATCTCATTAGTTTTATAGGAATAGTAAGCAGACAGAATATTATCAAAGAGGGACTCATGGAATATGCTCCTTCATCTTTTGATGCCTGAACAAAAAACCTTGGCTCCGAGGTGAATGTATCCTCTATTAAATCCCAATAATGTTTGCAGGGGCTGCAGGGATAAATCCCTGTAGGCTCTAACTGTTTAACATCCATCAGTTTCCAAGCTGGAAATCTGCACAAACAGTTGTTCCATGTCAGCAATCCTCAATGTTTCCTCTCAGTTTTAATTTGGAAAATAGACTGAAATTTCAGCTTTCCTGGCAGAATTTTCTCTGGTTTCATAGTGAGGAAGTATGGAGATTAGCCTTGAAAAAAATCAGTAACTGTCGAAAACCTGGAATGTGTTTTGACCATATATGGGTTACGATGCCTTTCAGTATTTAGAACATAACCCAAAGGAGGTTAAAAAGAAAACAGCAGAACTTGGTCAGGTGGGTTATTACCATTCCTTCACAAGAAGTGTGTGTGGATCCAGGTTAAGTTCTCAGGTAGGATGCTACTGTGGTTAGATACCAGAAGAGGTGGGACAAGTCCTTAATGTGATGTTGAAAGATGCCACATACAGGTGTCTCAGTGTTGTAGTTTTGTCTCTCTGAGAATTCTCCATATTAGAGGTGCATGTAAGAAAAGAAAACAAGCCAACTTTAATCTTATTACTCCTCGTACTGGAATTCTCCTCCAGGACTAACAAAGGAATTATTTTACCTTTTCTCTTTAATGTGCTAAGACTTAGTGGAGTTTTGTCTATTGGCCTTCCCAAGAGCCATTCCTTTCCTATTAATGACACATGAGCTCATCAGATTCCTGAGCTGGAGAGGCTTCCGGCGTCCTGCTGGAATGCCACAGAGTCAGCCTCTGAGCCTCCAGGTATGCAGAGCAAATATGCCTCGCCACCAAATGACATGGTGGCAAAGAGGCGGTCTGCAAAGTTTGCAAGATGCAAGTCAGATAACCAAAATGGTGTTAGCTTCCTCAGCCTGCCTGGCTAACCTTCCTGACAATAGATCCCTCACATCATCACATTAGTCTGCTCAAATGTTCTGTCATTTATGGGAGTAGGGGTTAAATATGCACACCATTTGTTAATGGAGGCTGATAGAGGTGTGAAGTTGATCCACTGCCAAGGGTTTGTAAAGATTATCTGATGTAGCTCAGTACAGGACATGTTGGTCAAGTCCTGCATTGAGCCAATGCTGGGATAGGTGCTGCTAGCACATAGACACACTCTGGTGCATGTGTCTGACACACTGCCAGTTTGCTTAAAGTTCATAGTGTATGAGGCCAGGCAGAGATGCTGTAACCACCTGGTGAGCTTCTTTGCAAAATACACATCTTTAGAGCTTTCTTGCATTAAAAAATAGAATAAAATTGTTCTTTGTTTAGAAAATGCCAGTGCTGGTGATTCCACCACAATCCAAGAGTCATGGATCAGTACATACTCCTCTGTATGCCGTGCCCTCTCGTCCAAGTGGCAAGATTACAAATGACAGTATTTTAGGCTATAAGAATGGATTTTTATTTCCTTTCATTAGTAGTTTCTGGCCTTCATGGTGTCTCCTTCACAACAAGGATGCTCACAAGTGTCTTCATCACCATGAAGGTTTTAACTGTCCTGTAAAACAAGCTGCCTCACAGACTCTGGATCCCATGGTGCCTGGTTTCCTACAAACCTGGGTTTCATGACTGAATTCTCTGTTGTCTAATAAGATGTATGTTCAGAGTGAAGCCATTCACATAACTTGAGTCCTTCCAAATACTTTCCCCTTTTTAGGTTCTCTGCTGTCTAATAATGGTTGAGATTAGGTCCAGTCTCTTCCACTGTGGAAGGACTAATGGGCTGTCCAGCTGCATCCATCTGCCAAATATCATTTTCCCTTAAAAGAGGTGCCAAGGGCAGAAATCCTGTACCGCAGTGCCGCCTCATTTTTTCAGCTTGTCTTTCAGGTGGCCAAAAGTTTATCTGCATGATTAAACAGTGTAAAACTTTAAAACTGGTGCAATTTGTCTTACAGATGAAAGCAAAGTGTTCAGTAGTGTTGTGAAAGGAAAACGACATCTTCAAATTGGATGTGAACCATATTATAGTCACCTCTCTTGAGCCCTTCTTTGAATATTTTCTCACAAGCTACTGCACCAAGAAGGGCACCCTTAAACACCGCTGATGTGTTTGAGATAAGGCTTGCAAGATTTTCAATTCCATCAGGTGCTTCCTCTGTTTAGGACTTCAAGTTTCTCATACTGTAGCAAATTTAGCTGGCAAGGCATGGCTACCGAAGCATCCCTTACAGAATGATAAGAACCATTCTTCCCCTGTACACATAGATGGCAGTTTTGTCGAGGTGCTTCATTCTCCATCTGAATCCAAGGAAAGACTGTCATATCAAGAAGACCTGCATTAGTTCAACCAGTTGAGAGGGAGCCCTGTAACAAAAGGTCATTATGGGTCCTGCCTTATTCTGCTGCTATATGATAAAGACCAGAGTAAATTAAATTTCCTGTGACTCACCTGCAATTGGAGGAAAATGTATTGCTTAGTCGCTGCTACAGCATATGGGTTTGTCTGTCCCTGTGTACCCAGACATGCAGTAAGTATGCAGAGGAGAACGAGCCTGTTATTTTGCAACAGGCTGTTGTGAAAACAGGCTGTTTCAGGGGCACCTGCAGCCTCCAGAAGGAAAAGGAGTTAGCTGCTGGGTAGTGTGGAAACTCCTGCAAATAGGTCAGAGAGCTGTGTTGTTAAAAGCCGGGAGGCAGGTGTGCACAATGTCCTTTTTGAGCAGATGAAGTGTGTCAGTAGGAGTCAGAGCAGAGCAGGTCTCCTGCTCGTTAATTCTGTCTCTCCTTCCACCATTTCCTGTTCGTTAACTCCCTCCACATCTCCCCTCTCTGCCAGAGCACGGTACTCAGACTCAATCATTGTCTCTGAAAGGGAAGGGTGTTGAAAGAAAGGGCCAGAGCTAGACCTCACATTCCCCACCTCTTCCAAGCTATCTTTTCTGCTAGAAACCAATCAAACAAGCATTTTACACTTCCTTGGAAAGATAAATGTAAGTCAGGTTTAAAGAAGGTATGTGCCCTCCAGCCGAGATTTACCTTTGTGCTGCTTACTCTGTCAAGAAAACTTGTTTTTTCTGAGGCAGCTGTCTCACCCATCTCTGGATCTCACCCGTGTTCTAAATCCTTCAGGAAGAAATAAACGCAAAGGTCTGGTTTTGTTTTAACTGGCTTTTGTAAGGAGATCGATTTGTTTCTTGTTGCTTCTTTGTAGGTTTTGATCGATTTTAAGTGGTAGTGTTATGCTTGGCTGAGCATGGTGGCAGCTCGATGCTCTGTATGGACACACACAGATAGACTGTTCCGGTGTCCTCTGAGGACAGTAGCAAACACCTCCCTTTTGATAGGTATCTCTTGGCTTACCATGATCCACTGTTCTCAGTGCACTGCTAGACCATAGAAATGCCATTTGTCATCCCAGACACTGTCCAGAATGGACAAGGGGCCAGAGGTCCTTCAGCCTTCAGATCAGAGTCAGGTGTAGAAGGCTCTGCAGACATACCAAAGCTTTGTGCAGGGGAAGAAGGGTTTGTGGGCTGCAGAGCTCACATGATGTGGCCACAAAGCACTGTGTCTGCTGGGATGATACGGAGCAGCTAAGAAATACAATCTGCAGCATAGCTTTTTTATCCATTGTAATGGCAGACTCCAGGAGTGGCAATGTCTTCATAATTATCTCATCTCCTTTATCCAGACCAGTTAGTGCTGGACTTGTTTTCCTACACAGTACCATTGCAAAGGCTGGGGCTGTGGAACCACAGTCAGACCCCAGGTTGAGCAAGCCTTGGTGTGCCCAGGGCTGCCGGTGCAAGGTCAGACTGATGGACCACACAACCTAGAGTTGCTCTGCCCACATTTGCTTAGTCTGACCCCCCAGCCTTAGTCCTTTCATGAAGAAACACTACCCATAGCTTTTGAATGGTTTGATACACATCTGCCATAAGGCACTGATTCAAATGAAACTTGCCATTAACGGCCACCATAACATATGCTGAACACCTTGATCTAGGTGCAGTACCCTTTCATGACAGCTTTGCATGAATGCCCTCAAAGCCACATGCAGGTACAGAAGCGATACAAGCAGCAAGCGGAAAACTGATGCTGTTCATACTTTCAAGGAGTTTCTTTGCAGAACCAACATTCCCAAATCTTTCTTGGCAATTTACTTTCTGCTTTGCTCTGTTCCAAAAGGCTCCTGCCTGCCCTGCCCTGCACAGTTGAATAGCCATGGGGTGGGTGTTGTGGTGAGGAACACCCAGTGCTTATAGTATTTTCATTCAAAATGTGTAGGGATGGATAGATGGAGATGGTGAAGAACGAAACCAAAAAAGCCGACATGCATTATTTAGGACAAATGGACTTGATTATAGATCCTGAAGGTACTATAAAACTGATGGATTACAGCCTCAGCATTTCTGGGATTTGAGCTGTCTGGCTTCCACTGTGCTTTCATTGTGTCAGCTCCCCCTCTTTTCATTGCTTCTTGCTGGAAACATTGCACTGGAGCACAAGTGAAGTGAAGCAGGTCCTAACTAGACCCAACAGCTGTCTTTTGTTGCTTCTGTGGAAACAGCTGTAAGGGGGTAATATAATCACCCTTCTGTTACCAGTCAGCTGCATATCGTAAGCACCTTTCCTGGATGCAGGGGACCCAGCGGCAGCTCTTGTGGTGGTGTAAATGCTAACTGGGCCCACAACATGCTATTTTGTGCCCCATTTGACATACTAAGGACTTGTTCTGTCCCATGAGCATAAAGTTGACTGAGCGAATGGATACTCTGCACTGCTTTCATAAGTGAGACTCATGTTTCCTTCATGTACAGGAGAGGTCTTCACACTCATTCCTGTAGTGGAAAAAATGGTTTCTTGGCTTTTTGATCTCTTTCTCATCTTTTGAGCAATGAAACTTCACCATGATGTCAGTCAGCTCAGGCTTGGTGTGCTCACATTTGGGGTGTTGTTTCTTTTCCTTTTTTTGACAAATAAGTTTTGGATGGGTAATGGGGTTGTTTTTACAAAGAAACCCACCAGTTCTGTATTTTTCTGTCTGAGATGACTGATTTAAAACCAGATTTGATGGAATAATATCTAGTAAGTCATTGAAGAAATCATAGACAAATGGAAGAGCTTATCATCACAAGTCACAGATTGTAATGGGCAGGGCACTCTCTGGATGTACTTGGAGTAGGACTAGGGGTGGTTGTTCTTTGAAAGCAGAAACAGACACAAGAGTATGTAAACACTGAAGACAGCAGAACATCACCATTAAGAAAGTGGTCAGGGAACAGCTAGCCTGACCTTTAGATAATGATTTTAATTCATATTCTTGGTCACAACAGGTAACTTAATTAAACATCAGTTTTCCCCTGTAAAGGCAACTCACTACCCATTTAGAATACTTAAGAGCCCCACCCTGAAAAGGGTTGTAACCAGTCAGAAATTGGATATACTGATTCACCAAATACCCTTTGCAGCTGTTTTGATAGTATGTTTTCTGCTGAGGGTGGAGTATTATAGTATTTAATAGCTAAAAACTGAGTTTGGTGGAGTCAGTCTGTATCAGAACATTCCACTAAAGATCATAGATGGTGAATCTTCAGAGTGTTTACTGGTTTGGCACAGGAGAGCATGTAACATGCCAGGTGCATGTATGGGTAGAGTGGGAGCTAGATCAAAAAGAGATCCATTACTGATCAGAGGTGGGAAGGGTGGTGTTAGGTATCTGCTTGGAGAAAAAGAAATAATAATGTAAGAAACTAAGAAACAAAACCCGTTGCTACCTCTGTAAGTTTCTGTGCTGAGTATCTTGAGTTACACTTCATTTACTCTGTATGTTTATATCCCAGGTTCAGGTTCAGTGGTCGTATTCTTGGCCTTGCTCTCATTCACCAGTACCTTCTCGATGCTTTCTTCACAAGGCCATTCTACAAAGCCCTACTAAGGCTGTAAGTATAAGTATGCAGAAACTGTGCAGGAACAGTGATCCCGTAGTGAGTCCTGCAGAGACAGACCCTTGTGGAGTTGCTTCAAGCACTCTGACCTTCAAGTTCTTTCCATGTTTGGTTGGTCTGTGATAGAAAACAAACATGTTTTAATTTTCCTTTACTTTGTCCAAGACCCTGCCTTCCATAAATACTGTGTTGATAAAAATGCATAGTAAGTATAACATTTACAAACAGACATTTGAAAGTACCAACCCATAATCCCACAGTTTACTACTTAAAGTAGTAACTTACTGATGAAAACTTATCAGACTTCAACTATGTGGAAGACTGAAAAGTATCTTTGATGTGAAAAAACAAAATAACAACAAAAAAGGGAGGGAGGTCATATTAAGAAAAATATGTAATTTCTCATGCCTCACTGGTGGAACTGGGTTTAATTCTAAAACACAACTTGGGTTCATTAGGTGTGCTAATGTAGATATCAACAGTGAATGTTTGTTCTTGGCCTTGTACTGTCTTTTATACTAGTAACAGAAGCTACCAGTAATATATTGCTTCCAATGCCAAGTTTATAAGGTTAGCTTTATCTGACAATCTGTCCCTCTTTATAGACTGCAGTAAGTTAAGGTACGTAAAATTTGCAGCAATGAGAAAAGCCAGAAGTAGTAAGTTCAGACTGCAATTAAATGACAAAGAGCAGAATAAAACTTGGCTGAAATAGTTCATCAAGTTAGATGATGCCAGGTCAGCAGAGATACTTAACATCCTTTGAGTTCTTTAACATGTATTTAATTTATTACTGTTTTTTTTTAACAATGATAGTTGCTGAGGTCCAAACAGTTTCCTCTCTGTTGTATCTGAGCTAGTCTGGAAATAGCCTGAAACCTAGAGTTCTCCCTGCGTCATTATTGCCCCTTTAGGAGGTTTGAAACCACCTGCCCTTTCAGCAAACAAAGCAGGCACCTTACTAGCAGAAGTTTAGGCTGCTTGGTCTGCCTTATGTCAGTCTTGTGTGCTCACCTCGAGGATGATAGATATGTGGAAGCAGCCAGGCACAGCATGGTGAGGCCCATCCATCCTGAAGGTAAGCATGTGCTCTGAAACAGGGCATCCTGAAGATTCACATTAAATCAAGCCCCAGGGGTGCCCTCTGACAGCAAATAGTGCAGGCAGCCAACAGATTTGGCCTTGAGCCCAGCCATGCAAAGCAGTTGCAGAGCTGCTTTGAGAGGGTCTGTATAACAGGCTTTGATGTTCACAAAACCAAATGAACACCAGCTTTATGCTGGCTCTTCAGCACATACCTGTTCACATTGTTAGTAGTAAGTCATCCTGCCAATAGTCATGGAGTCCTGCATACAACTACATCTTTTTTTTCTTGCCTTGCAATCAGGCCATGTGATTTAAGTGACTTAGAGTACCTGGATGAAGAGTTCCATCAGAGTTTGCAGTGGATGAAGGATAACAACATCACAGATATCCTGGATCTCACCTTCACAGTGAACGAGGAGGTGTTTGGACAGGTGAGCACAGCTATGTAAAACATCTGAAAAGCCAATCTGAAGCTGACAGAGTTGCACATGATGAACATCTTTCTGTCAGAACAGATCCTTTAGCCTTTCAATAGCATTTCCTACCTTCTGATTCTTTCAAGCCACTTGTTTCAATGCAGATGTTTATTCCTAGGGTTTATCATATAAAATACCATCCCCCCTACAGGCCTATTGAGCCACACACTGATGAGCATGAGGAATTCTCTGGAGTGCAGCTCTTCTCACCAGGATCTGGTTCACACAGATGTGGCATTCAGTGAATGCAAGCAATGTAACTTAAAGCTGATGTGACTGAAAGGGTGGGGGATTAGGAGGGAAGCAAAACATTTGGCAGGTGGTGTAAGACCTGGCAACTCTCACCATTATTTTGTCTAAAAGTTCCTTGTTAGATTCTGTGTCTCTTACCTTCCACCTACTTAATAACTTGGTATGTACATCCATTTATTATGCTTTCTACCATTCATCTCTGCCTTAGTCGGATAAATCTCTTTGTCCTGGCTGATCTGGATAACTGTAACTTTAAATGGGGTGCAGCCCTGGCTTAAGTCCAGACTGGCCACGAGAACAAGTGTCCCCTGCGGGATTCTTTGGCTTGCACTGAAGCCCTGGCGCTCTTTGGTGTTGTAACCCGTGCTAGATTACAACTGTCTCTGCAAAGCCTTGAAGAGACCCAAAGCAATATCCAGACCAAGATTAATGACCTCCAAGGAGATATGGAAAACCAGAGAGGCTGAAGAACCAAGCTCACCAAGTACTGCAAGTTAACTGGAAGTTAACTTGTATAAGGTGCAGACACATGGTGTCAAAGGGAGCAGAGATCAGGTGGAACATACAGAGAGTGGCTCTTAGCCCTTGAAAATGAAGTTGACAGTAGGAGTTTGCACTGAGCTAGGGTAGCTCTGTGAGTCAGAGGAGAGGTGACTGATTTCTGAAGGGAGGAATTCTGGCCCTGGGAGTTAAAGGGCTGCTCAGCTATAAGCTTGAAGGTAACAGAAAGCATGCAAGACTTCAGGGGATATTTTCAAAACTGAACTTAGGGTGCTTATAGTACAAGGTTATGAAGGATGAGCAGAGTCAAGGGTGAATGAAGTTAAAAGGATAGGACAGAAGAATTTAAGTAAGAAGCCTCTGTAGAAACAACAACCCTGTTTCTCTGCAGACTTAAATGCAGGGGGGGCTCATGAGCTTTGAGCTGAGAGTTTGCGTGACATTCAGTTGACAGTACAGTGGTTTCCCTGGAAGGTATGGCTATATAAGACTAATACACAAAGACAGACAGAAACATACTGACATATTCACACAGACAGATGAGACAAGTTTGTATTTACATTGGAAGATTGTGAAGTTGAATAAGAATCTCAGCCTGAATGGCCCCGACACATCTGAAAGTAACATTTGTCTCACTAATTACTTGGTATGCTGGCCCCAAAGAAAAGAGCTAGACAATTACATAGCAGTCTGTTGTGGAAGATAAGAGATGGCTCCAAAGAGAATAGACACAAATCACAATCTGTTGTAGATACTGTGATATGAAAGTGAGAAAAACAGAATTTTATGCCAGTTGCCATGTTGCCTAGTACTTTATTTCATATGCACTAGACATAACCTTGCTAGATCTAGGGATGGGGGAAACAGTGGTTCTCGCTGTGAATTCTGGCTGTCAGAATTCAGGAGTCCCAAGTCAAAATGAGATTTTCACCCTTCTGAGGTTTGCTAAGTGCTGACAGCAAAATAAAGAAGAAATCACAGTCACGTTTTATGCTCACAGATGGATCCCAGTTGGAAATTCATGCGTGCCAAGGGTATCTGACCACTTAAATGCCATCTGAGCATTGCTTTGCTGGGTATGTGTCCAAGTGTAGATCACGGTGGGAGCTCTGCTAATATTTGAGAAGCTGTAGCTCAAGGGTTGGGTAAGGGAAACAAGAAATAGTGGCTTTTTGAGAAGCTTTAGATGGGTTACAGCCCTTTTGTCCTGCTCCACAATTATTATGGACCAGTCACTACTTCTTTCATTTTTCCTTTCTTGTCTCATTCCTGATGGGTGTTTAGCTTTAAGCCTTTCAGGCAAAATCCTCTTTCTTGGTACCTTTTTAATTGGAATTTACTACTGAGGAGTTCCAGCCTTCTGGCATACTGGAGCCTGGAGCACTACTGTAATAGCAAAGATCTGAGAATTTCACTTACAAGAGTTGTGTCTGTTGTAACCCTAAGTACTTTTTCACGCTTTTACCCAGTAGGAAGTGTTCTTTAGGCCTTTCTCCAAGCTCTATATGTGGACACAGCCTCTCTCTGAGCCCTGGCAATTGCTCCAGTCAGGTTACAGGAATGGGCAAGATTGCTTGAAATATCTTCTTGCCACTCTGAAACCTGATTCTGAATTCTAGCTCTAGTTAATGCCTATGAACAAGAAAGAAAAAACAGGGACACATTGTTATTGATTGCCTGCCTCCAGTTGTAGATAACCACTGTATTTGGAATCGTATGGATAATGACAAGTTGAAGAACTCACCAGCATGTCTGGATGTTTGTGGGAAGTCTTGCAACTGGACATGTGAACTTACAGTCATGCTTTAAACTAGATAAGATTTAGTCTTTACTTTTGACGGATGTATCTTAGTGCTGCACAGTCTTGAAGAATCCAGCATGGCAACTGGGCCAGAGTGTTGCCTTCTGGACAGTGCAGCATTGCTTGTATAATGGTGATCCATGACATACATTTGGGAGTTTAACCTGAACTAGCTGAGAGTTCCTAACTCATTACATCTAACCTTACTGGTTCTTGCTGTTTCTCAACAAAGCTACAGATTAGGTGACTCATTCAGTGTTTCCGTAATTCATAATGTTACAACAGGTCCCTCAAGCAAAGTGACCTAAATACTATATGTATGCTGTGTGTTCTGTTGGGCTAATAAATAGATAATAATATAAATAATAAGCGAATAATACAAATAATGAATATGTATTCCTGCAGCTCATTTGCTATCTGTGCTAGACATCATTGTTATAGCAGCAGAAAACCGAAGAGGAGAGTAAATCATTCTTCCACTAGAGTTGGCTGTGAAAATAATTGCAAGATAAATACTGTTTTCCATCACATGAGGAGTATGTGCTTCCTGGGTAGAATCTAGATTGATTCCTTAAATCCCTTCTCAGTTTTAAGCCTTACTAACCCAAGCCAACCAAATTACCATTAAAATGCAATGAAATGCTGTAGGTTTTGATATAAAACAAAGAAGAAAGTTATTGTAGTACAAACACGGGTTTGGATGGTGGATGCAAAACTCTGAATCCCACAGTGGCTGTATTTGTCCTCTGTGCAGGGTGCTGTACAGGTTTTGTTCAAGTAGTGTGTTGGCAGTATGCATTTTGTGATAGTATCTTTGGCTATTGGGATTTCTGAGTAAACATTTTTATTAGCACTTAGGGAAGGATAACACTCGTTGCCTAAGAGACAAGTAGATATCCCTTCCAGTTGGCAAAACAGGCTGCCTATTCCAGTACTGTGATTGCCTCTCAGTCCTGTTGTTTCCTATACTATTGCTTGGATAATCTACAGCAAGTAGCAAGCTGGTATGGTTGCAGCTCCTAGAAGGGGAAAGCAGAGGAGAAGGATGAAAAGATGGACCAGAGCAGCACATTGTGCATGGCTTATGGATGGTGCTCCCTGAATCACTTTTGCTGGTACAGTCTGGAGTAAGGTCAGTCCAGCTTTAGCTGGGGATAAGGCTCTAGGGCAAGGCCTGGGGGGGTGTCCCTCATTACCCTTTCTGATCCCACTGCAAATAGGCAGCAGGCCAGAACAAGAAATACAGCTGTTAGGTTTTTCACTTACATTTTCAAAGTACAAGTTAAATTTGAAACGGAATGTGAGCCATACATTGCTACAGCACTATTTGTGTCTGTTCTATAGGTGACAGAGAGAGAGTTGAAATCTGGAGGAGCAAATACAGCCGTGACAGAAAAGAACAAAAAAGAGTACATCGAGAGAATGGTTAAGTGGCGAGTGGAACGGGGAGTGGTTCAGCAAACAGAGGCCCTGGTCCGGGGCTTCTACGAAGTAAGTAACAAAGAGATGTTCTTATAGTCTTCCATTCCTCATCTGAATGAGATGAACCCATGGTTAAACTGTTCTTCATCAGTACCCTAGGAAATAGCTAAACAGACACAGATGGCAAGGAACTGGAGTGCCTGGATCGGTAGAGAGTGCCTGGATCGGTAGAGACAGGTACCTTGGGTATGACATGTTTAGCATTAAGGGAGAAAGGGTAGAAATGTGTATTCTGAATATGATGAAGCATAATGAACAAATGCTTTCCATTCACATAGTAAGAGAAGTAGGCATTTGCAAATTTTGTTTTACCCTTCTGTGGTACCTGAGAAGATCATGAAGAGTTGTACACTTTGGTGTATCTTTAGGGACTAATCCCAGTAAAGTCAGTCCTAGGATGCAGTCAGCTATTATCTTACTGGTATTCATGGATGCTGCTCTGTTGTTGTTTCCCCTGGATTTTGGTAATTTATTGTTGCTCAAGACCTGGATCTGAAAACATTCTTCTGACAGAGATGCTACAAGGACTGCCAAAGATGGGACGAAAACGTGTGGCTTTGCTGACCAGCCCATGTAGTCACCTATTCTTGCCCCTTACTAAGCATATTCAAACATTTATCTTGTCCTGGCAGCTGTACTTCTACTGTAAGTAGAAGTTAAGGACTGTCTTGCAGAGGGAAATAAGAAAGAACGGCAGCCCTAGAAAATAAAGCAGCAGATAACAGACACACAGAATACTGATAGCTGATGGTTCCAGGGAATTGTGCAATGATGTTTACAGGGAGTGGAAGCCAGTGAGGGTGGATTTGTAGCTGAACAAACTTGGTCAACCCTTTCCTGTAGAAAGGGGTTGGTAAGTGACTCCGTATGTTTTACTAAAGTGTGCATATGGTCTGCCAGCTTTTTTTCTCCCTGTGAATACTGCAGGATGTTAAAGCTTTTGCTTTCACATAATGAAGAAAGTGAACCTCAGCTTCATCTTCAGTGGATGAAGACCTGAGGGCACTCCTGTGCAATTGTAATCAAATTCCAGTGCAAAACAAAGATAAAATAAATTGTCCATATGACAAATCCAGTCTTTGACTATGAAAATCACTTGTCAGAATGAGTGTAACAAAGAAGAGTGTTCTGCACACATGATGCCCTGAAACTTGTATTGTTTCATTCTGGCCAAATCTCATGTGGCACCATTGTTTGCAGCTCAAAACATCAGCAGACTCCCTGAAGAGGAGCACAGATTTACCAGCAGAGGAATGGAAGTCAGCTGTCAGCATGCAGACTTTGTCAGATTAAAGAGCTGGCCATCAGAGCCATAGGTTTACAAGATACTGCATCTGCTTTATTTCCAGTCTGAATCCGTGCTTACAAGTGGTTTTTGTTCCAGGTTGTAGACTCCAGGCTTGTCTCTGTTTTTGATGCCAGAGAACTGGAGCTGGTTATAGCTGGCACTGCAGAAATAGACCTCAATGACTGGCGAAACAACACAGAATATCGTGGAGGTAAACTGCCTGCTGGTACTTACTATATCTTGACTGATTTCAGTCTAAAACATGAAAGACTTTGTCCATCTCTTCCTTCTGTCTTTTGTGAGGGAAATGACCCATTTTGTTCAGGAATATTTTGAGTAATAACTCATGAAGTAAAATCTCAGGTTTGGATCAACAGATGTAATAATAATAATGGAATTGCTTCTGCTACTTCTATCCAGGTTTTATCCACTCAATTCCTACCTTCTTAACAGAACAGGAGTTTTGACTAATAAGGACTGAAAAGGATTTGCAGTATTAGATTTTAAAGTCGCTTAGATGACTGAATGAACTCCTGGCCTCACTTAAAGTAGTACCACAAGTTCTCTTGGCTTCAGCACAGACCTGAATTTCACAGTTCCCGATTACACTTCAACAACATACAGATCTTGCTTAACCATCCCCTCAGCCTAAACTATGTCAAATCTGAGTTTTTATCCCTTCTCCTCTAATGCTTGGCCTGGTCTTGCTTTAAACACTGAGCGGGATTTATCCAGGCCGTCTTGGATGATGTATAAGTGTGAAATCCACCAGTTCTGCACTATGAAAGGGAAGTCCCCGAGGTGCATGTATTCTCCCCTGAAATACAAGGTTTAAGCCTTTGCTGCTCACGGGCCAGCCTTTGTGTTACCTTGAAATATGCAGCTTACCACAAGCACAGCCGGTCCTCGAAGTTATTCTTCTACTTTTTTCTGGTTAGCTATTGAAACTACATTTAGCCTGGGCTTATCGTGGCTTTCACTAGCACAAACCAAGGCACAGAGGCCCTCAAGTGGGAAGTTTGCCAGGGAAGGGCTTGTGGCTGGAAACTCCTTTCCATATGTCGAACACTATTGCAATACAAAAGAGATTTTTATTTGGGAGCCAGAGATTCTTAAGGCATTAGGACTCACACTGTGTGGTATATCACAATTGGTCTTTTATGTCTCATGCAGGTAACCCCTGTTCTTGCCAAAGGATTTGCAAGAGGCCGGTGTACCTCAAATGTATCTTTGAGTGCCAGGGTTTCAAATGACTTAGTGATACTATAGTACCCACAGCCAGAACAGGATGAGGGCTGGGACCTATTGCTCATCAAGAACAAGATGTACTATTATGTCAGGGTCTTTTCAGAGAGACCTACTGTCCCATGATAGCAGGAACATGTTTTGATATTACACTTCCCACTTGGTGGGAGTGATTTGAATTTCTCTCTTGTGCTTTTTGGTTTAGGTTACCATGATGGACACATCGTAATACGGTGGTTCTGGGCAGCAGTGGAGAGATTTAACAATGAGCAGAGGCTCCGGTTGTTGCAGTTTGTCACTGGAACATCAAGCGTGCCGTATGAGGGCTTTGCGGCTCTGCGAGGGAGCAATGGGCTGCGGCGCTTCTGTATAGAGAAATGGGGGAAAATCACCTCCCTCCCAAGGTATGTCCTAGCTAGGATATAAAACCAGAAATGCTCTGGGAAAGGTGAGCCTCGTACTTGTGTCTCTCTGCCAGTGAAAGATAATGAATCCAGTGAGGACATCTTATAGAATCATAGAATAGTTAGGGTTGGAAAGGACCTTAACATCATCAAGTTCCACCCCACCTGCCATGGGCAGGGACACCTCACACTAAACCATCTCACCCAAGGCCTCGTTCAACCTGGTCTTGAGCACTGCCAGGGATGGAGCATTCACAACCTCCCTGGGCAACCCATTCCAGTGCCTCACCACCCTAACAGGAAAGAATTTCCTCCTTATATCCAATCTAAACTTCCCCTGTTTAAGTTTTAACCTGTTACCCCTTGTCCTATCACTACAGTCCCTAATGAAGAGTCCCTCCCCAGCATCCCTATAGGCCCCCTTCAGATACTGGAAGGCTGCTATGAGGTCTCCACGCAGCCTTCTCTTCTCCAGGCTGAACAGCCCCAATTTTATCAGCCTATCTTCATACAGGAGGTGTTATAACAGCAAAGAACAATTATGAGTTTGTTCTGTAATTACACTTGGATAAAAGGGTTTTCTTATGCTGCCTTCTTGATTTGCAGGCTCAACTTAAATGTCTTTGAATCCTGGGAAATAGTTAAGATCAAGATTTCCATTGGTCCAAACCTAGTTCTCTTATTTTTCTTCTGGAACAGATCCAGAGCTTATTCTGTTCCCTTTACTTCCAGAATATTAGTGAAAATATTTGTGAGTTACAGAGCTATGAAAGCCAGAATCTGTCTAAGTTTTGGCCAGAGACCTGAATGTAATCCCTTCATTTGCTCTGATGATTCCACCTTTCCATCACAAAGAAGCTTAGTGAGGGACTTCAGACCATGTGGTGATAATACCCAATTTGTTACATCTAGTTCAGTCAACCAGCTAGAAGCAAATGAGCCATAATGTCATAGAGAGTCAACAGATTTCACAGTGCTTCCCAAAAGAGAGGTCATCTTCCTTTACAGAACAAAGGGGCTGAGGTACGAAGGAGTGGTCTGACTTGCCTAAGTCCACCCAAGAGAGTCATAGCAGAGCTAGTGATATGTTCAGCTTTGAGTTCTGCTCCAGCACTCTGTCAGTGACCAGCACTCATCCTTCTTCACTGAAGTGAGTCACTTGAACATCTTTACAGTTGCCTGAGGTTCTGCCCCATTGTTCATGGGGCTGCATCTCAGCACCTCTGAGATACTTTTGCTGTGTGACCATTTTACATAACATTTGCCCTCCAAAGGATGTTTTCCTGGTTACTTGCCATCCGTGTTGTTTACCCAGAAGCATGCTGTAAGACATGGACCTGAGCAGACCTCCAGAGTCCTCTGGAGAGGGGAAGTCCAAATATGTTCACCTTCTTAGTCCAGGCCTACTCAAGCCCATGTTTATGCAGTGGGGAAACACAGGAGCAGACATTCAGAGCTGACATCTTATGTGGACTCCCTCTAAAGTCAGGAAAAGGAAAGTAAGCATTTTTAAGACACAGTTCCTTTCACCTGAACACAGACTTTTACAATGGCTCAGCTGAATCACACCTGGCACATCCTGATTTATCTCCATTGACCATACTCTAGAGACTATATGGAGACCTATGTGAAAGCTAGACATAGGCACTGAGATGTAAAAACAGATGGAAACATGTCAGGTCAGTGAGATGACTCATGCCCTCTGAGCTCCAGCCAGCAATGCGGAGAGAAAGCGTGAGAGCTACAGTTTGCTATGTGTAAGCCAGATCCCCCTTTTGCAGCATATATAGGTATAGTCCGGTTCTACGTAAGGGCTTCAGAGCTTACCAAGGGCATTCCTGCCTGCAGACAGGCAGCGACTGGAAGTCACAGACTTGCAGCATTCCTGCAGAGATCAGTTTTCACTCTTTTGGGGATGGAAAGGGGCGAGAGAGGAGGGGAACTTTAGCCACAGAAAATGCCCTGGGCTGACCCATTAAGTTCTGAAAAGGTAATTGGCCTCTTTCTGCTCTGCTTAACTTCCTTTGTGAACCCAGGCAGTGCTTATGACCTAGATGCTGTTGGCCCCAGGATACCCATATTAACGACTTGATGTTTGTCTGCTGATCCCCAGACTTGTTGCTCTCCCTGAAAGAGGCCTCTTTTGCAGGTGAAAGTTGTTAGCACCTTTTAGAAGTCTTAGAGCTCTGCATTCATTTTAGCCAGAGGAAAGAGAAACAGCACTTGCTCATGGGGGATAAACACAGCTTGATCACCCTGAATTACTAGGTGCATTTGTATGAAATTATGGGGTGCTGCCAAGTATACACAGTGTTAAGAAGTACATAAAACACACAGGCTAAACCTGGAGGCTCCCTTAACCCTTAGTCAAGCAACTAAATAAATGTTATTTAAAACTTTCTTTAAATGCCTGATTATGGATTGCTCATGTTTGGTTAGATTTACTTACGTATTTACTTAGACTTAGTGGCTAAAAGAAAGTTACATGTCATATCCTGTAGGCCTTTTGGCTCTGTGATACGCTATGAGTGTAACTAGCTGTTTAAAATAAACCACAATAAATTCCCTTCTCCTTCTAACAATTCCTGCAATTTCACAGTGAGGGTTACCTTTGCTCCATGCTTTCAAAGTCCTAGGAAAAACCCCAGCCAAATAGCTTTCTTGTGTCTTAGCAATCATCAGATTTAGTCATTTATGTGCTTAGGTGTGGATTGTACCTCTTAATTACTGGCTTAGTTCTTAGGCCATGACCAAATAAATGCAATGCTGTGAGGGTTGTTATGGAAGCTTGCATAAAGCTGATGCATTTGGCTTCTCTGACATGCAGGTAGCTGGCGGGTCACTGGGGATAGGTTAGCCTGGCCTTTGGGTTTTCAGCTGTTTTACAAAGCATCAAGATAATTTTTAGCTCTATTGGGAGAGTCCAGGACTCTTTTTGTATTATCTCAGTACTGCTCCAGATGTCTAAAGCAGTGAGACAGCTCTCCTGTACATCTTGTCCTTACACTTTGGCAATGGAGCATGCAACTGCCATTTGCTTATGGCAAGCAAAGATGTGACAAAACCAGCCACGCATTTGCGCTTGTGACAGCACCGTGGCACTCCCAGAAAAGAGGCATGGTGTAAATGTCTTAATTGCAGCACTTTCTGAAGAACAGCCCCTAGTACATAATGCCAGAGTGCTTCTTGAAAGCACTGAGGGTGCAAGACTTTCTCAGCGAAGCTGAAAATCTGGTACCTTCATTCTAAATTGGTGGATTTTTTCATCAGTACCAGTTCCCCTACATGAACAGGGTGATGGTGGTGTAATATGTTCATCTAATACAAATAAGAGTTAGATTACACCAGTAGTTCATTTCTGGAGTGTGCATGTGTACTAGACATGTTATTCCTGTCTATATTGACCTTGAGACCACCCATGTTAGAAAGTCAGAGTACTGTACAGCTCAGAGGTATGTTCTAATCCCAGATCTCTTGACACTGAAAGGCTGAGGCAGGTTCCAAAGAGACTGCCAGATTTACAGATCTGTCAGTGTAAATTTGTTCATCAAGGTGGATTTTTGCTCTACCTACCTAATATGCAAAACTTTGTCCCAAAATAAGGGAGTTGCGTATTTTACTTTTTGTAACTGGTTGCCTGAGTAGGGATGGATAGAGAATTCTTCCAGCTATAGCTTCTTCTGAGGCAGGAAGCCTCTCTTCACGTTTCCTGGGTCATGCAAGGACCGTAAGAACTTATTCTTTGTTCCCCACCAAACACTAATGAACAGGCACAGCTTCCTCTGATACTGTGGGAGCAGAACTCCTGGCCCAGAACAAACCAGTGCAAAGAACTAGCAGTGTTTTCTACTGCAGCTATAGGAGGCAACAGTTCCCTTTTCTCAAATCCTCAGCCCGCAGAAGTGTTCAGTGCCTAGAAATGCCACTGCCCCATCTTCTGTTTTTGTGCTCCTCCCCTGCCCAAAACCCGTCAGCTCCAAGGTTATTTCTGTTTGAGTATCAATGAAGTAAGTACCTCAGTGTGAATCCCAGTGAGTCAAATAATCACATTTGACACAATGAGGTCACTTTTCCAGCAGTGCTGAGCTACAACTACCCTTTCGTCAAACAAGATTTTCATTCAGCAGAATAATGTAAGTGATCACCACCATTGTGTCTGCAGGTTGTGCATGATAAAGATTACCAGTGCTAGTAAATATCTGACCTTTTGTAAGAGAATTCTGTCCCTGTCTGTTAGATGATCAGGTATTTAATCAACCAGAATACCATATAGCAATTAAAAAATGATTCTCTGTGACTACTGAGAACTTTGTTCTCATAATTTCTGTCCTTCTCATTGGACTGTGTATGCTTTGCTCTCCTTTATCATTCCTTATCTCCCATCCCTCTTCTCTTTCCTCTTTTCTCACATACAACAGAAATACCAGCTATGAATGTATATTAACCTACTAAGCAGTGGTTCCCAGGCAGCATGTAAGTGTAAAAGGAACAAAAGTTGATACCTGTGGAACTGAGGTTGATCAAATAAGGTTTTGTGGGTTCCTCTTCTTTCTTCTAAAGAAAGCAAGGTGAAAAAGAGAAATGCCCAGTTTCTGCCTGACAGGCATGGCTGTGTTCGAATGCCAGCCTTATGTTAGTTGGTAAGGTTCATCTCTAAATAAGGTAGGAGGGGGTTCTGTGCACACTCATGGCCTTTTTTGGAGTGAACACATTTTTTTCTACGAAGTTGTTGAACTGGAGAACAGCAGAGCACTACTTGGCAAAGTGCTGCAGTTTCTAAACATGTAACTTTTTCTTCCTTTCTTTGTCATAGTTGCTCCCCATAATAAATTCCTTGAGAGGCTGTAAGTAAACCTTCTAAGACCTTCTAAGCAAGAATGTAAACACCAGTCAGCGGCTGTGGCTATGTCTGCACCACACAGTAGGATGTGTGACAGCAGTGTCTGAAATGCTGTGATATCATGTAGTAAAATGTGCCATGGTTAAATACCATACAGATGTATTACTTTAGGTTCAGCAAGGTTACATTAGCAGAATCCACACCTGAGCCACCACAGAATCATAGAATTGTGGAATAGTTCGGGCTGGGAGGGACTCTCAGTTCTGGAGCCAGGCAGCTGAGCTCCTGAAGACTGTCTGTCTCTGAATGGTGCTGTCTTGCCTATGATAAGCACAGTCTGAAGGGACTACAAGAATCCTTCAGTTAATAACTCCCAGTGCTTGATATGTATTGGCAATTGTAGAAACAACTTGTGCTGCCAAAGGTTGCTGAGATAAACAATAAACAGTGCAGGGCTATTCATGGGTGAGACACGTGAGCTGCCATGTTTAATTTCAAGAGATACATTCAGTAATGGCTTTATTAATGTTCCTTTTTCACTGACTCAAGTGTGCCCAGCTCATTCCCACAAATTCTGTGTTTATTTCACACTCTGAAAGAGTGACCAGCTAACACATCTTCATTCGGAAAGGGAAAAAGATGGTAAAACCTCTCCTAATTGAAATGCTGAGATGCAGTGAAGATTACGTGCTCCTGGCTATTTCAGTTGCCTGATTGCTTTTAGTGATTCACCATTGGTGCTTGATAAAACTCTCCCTCTGAATCTGCAAGTCTCAGGCCAGCCCATGTATCAGTATCATGTTTTTCTCACTCTGTGGGTGGCCTAAGGGATGACTAGCACGGTTTCAAATAGTTTCTCCAAGGTAGCTCTTCTGCTTCAGTTTGGAAGAAATAACATTAAAGTATGAGATAGAAAAGCTGAAAGTGAAACAACTTCACGGCTTCTACAAATACTAGGGGCCAGAAGCGTAGACATTGTTAGCCATTGAGGCTGCATTTCCCTCTGTGTAGGGTTTAATCAATTCACATTCATTCCAGGAAGCAAGAGGAAACAAATATTTGTAGGATCATGTAGAACTGCAAGCTGACTGAACAAAATGAGACCATTTCAATGAAAACGTGCCCCCGCTGTTTGCTGAATGAGCTTTACGGTTTTTCAGTCAGTTGAAATGGATGAACTGTTGGGGCAGGGAGTGTTGCTTTGCTCCACGTTTGTATAGCTCCCCACACAGTGCAGTTTGCATCTGGGTCTAATTGCTGCTACCAGAAAAGCTGAAACAAGGTGGAGACGTGAGGAACCCGTTTCACGGCTTCTTGTGAAGGTGCTGCCAACTCGGGGTAAATACAATGATAGAACTGTGGGCAAAGAGGGTCATCAAGTTGGCAGCTTGCTCTGCACACAATGTTTTGCTTTTACCTTGGCTATTACAAATAAATAACATCTAAAGGCCAGCCTTGCAGTAGATGGGCAGCAGCTGACTTATAGGAGTGTTTGCAGCAACCTGCCTTCCTTAGCAGATCACTGACTGGTCTTTCACCAGTCAGCCCTGCCTCACTATAAACACATGCTGAGCCCATTCTGGCAGTAGAGTTCATCACATGATGCTTGTCCACTTGTGCAAAACTTGCCGGCTGCTCATGCTGGATGTACAGCTGAGTTGTATTTTGGGGGGGGGGAAACTCAAAGCAACCAAAATAGTGGAGTTTTCTCTCTATCTGGGCCTAGACCCCATCTCCTCAGTGACCTCCAGTGTTCTTTATATGAAGATCCCTGCAAGATCCTTGCAAACGTTGAATGCAGAGATAGCAGAGAATGATGTTATGTTGATACTTAGCTTCTCTTTGAAATATTTATGTGTATGTGCACGTGCATTGCAGTACCTCAGATTTTGGCAGAATTTGTTGCAATAGTTAGAATTTCTTTTTCTCTCTTGAGTGAACTTGAATGTTTTGAGTCTCAGTAGGAACTTGTTTTCTCAGTTTTTACTTTCTCAAATTATTCAGGATAAACTTAACCTGAGGCATGTTTTCCTTTTGCAGGGCACACACATGTTTCAACCGTTTGGATCTTCCACCTTACCCCTCGTATTCTATGCTGTATGAAAAGCTGCTGACAGCTGTTGAAGAAACTAGCACCTTTGGACTTGAATGAGGGGGTTCAGGCACTTCTGGTGTTTTTCTGGCTGATGATGTCACCTTTCCTGTCCACCATCATTTGATCTTGGTTTCCCATGTTTTTAGTTTTGAAAAACAAACAAACAAAATCAGGATTAACAAAAGCTGTGCATGAAGAACTGCCTCCCTCTAAGATCTAACCTTCATGCTTTCATCCTCTGTTTCCAATGGACTGCTAGTCTGTATGCAATAGAAAACCAACTGTTTCAAGGTTTCTGTATATCTCTACATACCTCCATTAATAACAATGAAAATACAAATGCAAGTTACACTACACTTGACCAAATGTTAATAAATGTTTACTTCCACCTACGTTGATTAAAAAATAAAAAAAAAACCCTCATCAGGCATTCCAAGCTTTTATATGGCCACATCTTCTAAATCAATTCACAGCCCATCTTACTTCTTAACCGTTGAATCCAGTCTTAGGAGCTGGTCAAATGTATCTTCATCCATCCTTGTTTTTCTCTGTACGTATTGTCCATCTGAGAGACGCCTATGAGCAAAACTGACATTTTTATAGATGAACTCATGATCCACATCACTTGCATCAGCTGGAACTGGCCCAGACACATGGTGCAGATCAGACCTTCAGAAACTAAAAAAGCCAACCTGTAACGCAATGCAAAGCATAACAGCGATTGTTACGATTGGTACTTGCCAGCACTGGAGAGAACTTGCACTTCAGAGATACTGGGAGGGGCATCTCCATTGTAATGTTTACCACATAAGAAGCACAAGGTTGTGCACACTCAAGATGGATGTTTTATTATGTAGCATAAAGGATAAGGCTCCTTTACCTTAGTATTGTATATGACAAGGAAAAGGAGAAGTAAGAAGAATGTTCTACTCTATACCCTTGGGTTCTGTTTACCAGGTCTCTGTTTTCTGATGTTTAAAATGCTCCTTTCCAAATGAGAAGTCTAGACAATCCCATCCCCTGTGTCAGAAGCCATTTATTTTCTGTGAAGCTGGGCTAATCTGTGGTTGCTGGGGGCAGTTTTCACTTCTGTCATTTTTCTTTTCTTATCCAGTGGAAATCTCTGAAACCTCGAGTGTGGTCGTAGAGAGAAGGTTTTATCCTAGGGTCTGTTAAATGAGAAGCTGCAGTGAATGAGGGTGCTAGTCAGGGATGAAGGGGACTGTAACTCTCTTTGGGTTAAGACTGTTGCACTTCCTCTTGGAGTAAGCCCAAAGGCCCTCTGGTCATGCTAGGTACCGCTGAACTAAAGATCTAGCTCTTGTTAATGGCAGGCGTAACCCTCTTCAGTTTGGTGTACTTTGCATTCCAGCTCTGAAACCAGGGCGCAAGAGGTAAACAGCAGAAGGCTTGTCTTCAAATGGGTTTTGCTGAGGCTGTTACAACCGACCTCACTGCTCTGATTGTGTTTTATTTATTACTCTTTGCTGCCCTTGTTTTCCAAGGCTAATCTCAGATTGAAAGTGTTTGTCTTAACTGGGAAAAGGAATACAAAGTATCTTCTGACGCTAACTATGTTAAAGGATGCATGAAATATGAAGTGAGAGACTTGTGAAGGGTGAGTGAAGGTAAGTGAGAAGGTAACATCATAGTACCGAGCAGCTCACATGAAATACCACACCCCCCTAGGGGCTTGTTACTGGTAGTTCTGTGTTAGCTATGCTTCAGAAAACTGTAAAATCAGATCAGTTCAATGTCTGACACATGTAATTCCCGTAAGTTTTCTCTCCAGAGAAAAGAACTGGATGCTGCTTTCCCACATATTTTTATGGTAACTTTACAGAAACTCATCACAATTGAAAAACTGCATTCTGAGAGTTGTAGATCATTCTCCCACTTTTATTCTTAGGTCAGTAGGTATTTGAAAGGTGAAACGTGGTGGACCCGAAAACACGTTTCTAAGCAGAAATAGTAGCTTTTGTTAATGATATATAAAGTATTTGGGATATTTAAATTGCCCCATTCATTCCATTTCTGTGACGTTTCAGCCACTTTTATACTAATTTACTGTATGGCTTTTACTGAGAATCTGTTTTATAGTACGTTGTTATTCTTACTGAGTACTCATATTCCAGTTGTGTACGGAGGCTGCCACTACGGGCCAGCATCATGGTACTAGGCACTGAAAATGATGCTCATGATTTCCACACATGAGCTCTCAGGCGTCTGTTCCACATGACCACCCCCACTGCACAGCAGAGATGGAAATCTTCACTTCTTACATCAGAGCAAGTCACACCAGGAGAGAATGAACAACCAAATCTTCCAGTGTCTGTCATTTCTGCCTCTTCATCACTGGGCCCCAAAATCCAGCGATTCCTGTATGGTTCTTATTTTCTTGCCTGGTGATGTTATAAACTCACCTGCACTATGTCAAAAGTTGGATGTCTTCCAAAAATAGAGGAAAAGAGAAGCATCCAACTGCTTGGTCCATGTTTGGCCAAGGCAAATAGTTGCATCAAGAGCTGTCTCAGTAACATAGCAAAAAAGGAAAAAAAAAATCTCCAATCTTTACACAGTGTATAGTGAAATTTTTTAAGTCTTGAAAAGCTATATTTTATTAAGAGAAAAGGGAAACTATTTTTTGTAGCATAATAAAAGATGTTTGTTATCTCAGAGACAGCATCAAACCCCACTGATTGAAACAAGGAAAGCTTTCTCCTGAAATTCTTCTTCACATGTTCTGGCACTCACCACACACTAAGCTGGATTAGGTGTTATGCATCTCCATGGTGGTTGGCAGATACCATCTTGAGCACTTCATGTGTTCCTGCTCTGGGAAGCATTCAGCATAGCTAGCTGCTTCCCATCAAATTCCTTGGTCCAAGCTGTCTTTCTAGCACACAGCTGAGGATTTTTTAAGGTTACTTTCTTAGGTGACTGTGGTGACATCAAAGTGCCAAGGTCGTGCAGATTTCCTTGCATGTTTTTTGGGATCTAAAGCCAGGAACAGAGGAAGACAGTTGACTATTTTCATTTTTTACAGGAGAGAAAATGCCATACTCAGCTTTTCTTGCATTCTACCATGCCAGTCCATTCCTCTCTCTTCCCCAGATGCCCTACCCCAATAGATTTTCAAACACTGACATCATCTCTAGGATATCCTCATCGATGCTCCACACTGTTTTTCTGCATTCATTGCATCATATCATGGGCAGAATCAGGCCTCAGTCTGGAGTGAAGGGAAGCCGTGCATCCAGGTGGCACTGCAGTGTTAATGTGAGGCAGCGAATGGTGCTAACAGGAGAGAGGAGGAGCCCTTTCTCCCTTGACCTGC
This sequence comes from Pezoporus wallicus, assembly GCF_028554395.1. Lineage (NCBI taxonomy): Eukaryota > Metazoa > Chordata > Aves > Psittaciformes > Psittacidae > Pezoporus > Pezoporus wallicus. Next base: position 9,546,668 of record NW_026642649.1, on the reverse strand, counting down.
TATTTAACCTGTCCATTACGCAATTAACTGGCTTTGTTGTTATGCATATGCAAGGCATATACCCTTCCTTGTTCAGCTTTCAATTCAGATGCTGTTACTCATTTAATCATCTGTGCCCTCCCCAGGTCTGCGTTTTCATTTGTAAAACACTGACTGTTAATTACAGAATTTCTTGTTTCATTGTTTTCCCACAGGAAAGTCTGGAAGACATTCCATAGGGCAGATTTACAGTAAAATAACCTGTTCAGCTCAGTTCCCTTGGAACATGGTGGGGGCTATATTAAGAAATGACATCAACAGCAGTAGATTTTAAAATGCAAGTGAAAAATGGAATAGGCAAACTGACAGCTTTTGTGGATTTCAGTTTTTGATAGGAACAATGAATATTGGTAATTTGTACACTTGGTTTCAGAGGGTCCATATGTTTCTCAAGGTGACTGTTGTGATGCCATTAAGGGTAGAGGGAGAGAAAGGGATATTTTTCTGTATGAAATCCTGTTGCTGTACTAGCATTAAGCTAAAGGTATGAGAACGAAAATAGGTATTTTAAATCACTGGTAGCTCTTCCGCATTGACATAGTCTCCCTGACTGTTCAGCCACATAAGCTATGCAGGATTTGATCCAGTACAACCAACCGTACCTTACAGTTAATTGCGTCTAAACCTCACAGATGCTGTCACTTCAGTCTGCAGTAGGTTATGTGAGCATTCAGTTTCAATCGCGTAGCTGCACATATTCAGAACTTGACTTTTATGTTCCAGGGACATCCGTGGCTATCACAAGGCAAGAGTGAGTGATCCAATGTACATCTAACAGAGAAATCATGAGTTTTGTACAGGTCTGACACAAGGAGTTTTTTCACCCAGATTGCTCAAGTGCCCATGAACTGCAGCAAAAGTTTGAGTTCATAGTCTAGTCTGAGAGACAGCCTGTGGGAAAGGGGGTGTTTGTTGGGTTTGTGTTTTATTGTTCTAGTTTCACTGTAACAAATAGTTGACATACCTCTAGTTGAAAACAATAGGATACTGAATTTGGACATGAAAATCAAATAAGAAATAGGCTAAAATACACATGCACAGAGGATGAGTTAAACTCGTCCTTCACTGTTAATCCTGTGACAGTCTATGGAATTCCAGAAGGATGAATTTGACTGGAGATTTGGTTCATTTCTGTTGAAATAATAATTTGCCCTGTCTCCATAGTAATATTAATAGAGCTTCCCAGTCAAGATTAAACACTTTCAGTCCAATGCAGACCAACAGATCTTTCTATGACAAATGCGGTGCTTTTTGATTATTATTCTTGCTGTACCTCAGTGTTCATTATTAAAAGAAAACAAAAATTATTGCAATACACTAAATCTGGGAGAGGATTTCCAGTTACCACAAGGTCCAAAAGATTGGATTGTTCCTTTCTCTCTAGTGAGTCATGTAGTTCCTTTGTTCTAGTAGAAAAACAGATGCCTGTAGATAGTAGATACTAGGTATAGTAAATAATGTTACCATTAGCCAAATTCCCTGCAGCTTCCAATTTATCTAACAGAGATGTCTGTTACGGTTTTTGTTAAAGACTACATAAAGTCAATGGCAGGAAAGGTCCTCATTATTGGACTGATTTTGCTTCTATTGACAGAAAAATGTCACATGATACTCAGGCTGTGCTTTCTATTCAACCATATCATTATAGAGGAATGTCAATAAAATCACTTTGTTATGGCATTGTGTGGACTGTCTATTACAAATAACTTGCTTTGTAGAGGATGTATTTTACCAGAGTGGGTGGAAAGAGGCGCTAGTGAAAGTCCACTGATGTAAGTAGTTGCTCTTCCAGGTTCTTCCCCTTTCTGACTGCTGCATTCAGGTCCTTCCATTGCTTTTGTTCAATTTTGTACATGCTTAAAACTTAAGATTCTCCACATAAGTGTGCGTAACCAAAGCCCCCATGCTCTCCTAGACTAGCCTATGAGCAGCCCTGCATTGAAAGCATGTGAGCTTATTCCTTGCTGTAGAAAATGTCTGAACAAAGAGACAAAAGAGATGCATATGCTCCTTACACATTCCTTCCTTCTAGGTATAATTACTGCATTGTAGGTATGAAATGCAAGTGCAAAGATGATTTCTTAATAGCATGTGCTGGGTCTGCATTAAGTGTTGACAGCAAATAAATAGTAAGATGCTCTGGCATTCTCAGTATGTCACACCCATTTCTTTACTGCTACTGTAATATCTCAGGCATGTTTCATTAGCACATTCCAGGATAGATTAACACACCTCAGATACACAGTCAGCACACACCTTGCTGACCATACTTGTTTTCTTACATAAACAGCGCCTCAAGAGGGATCATAGAACAATATGAAGGATGGGAAAGCTTTAGAGGAGGAAGAGTTTCTATGAGGAAAAAGATAAACCCATGGAAGACTCTCCAACAAAAATGGTAAGCATATCTTGTATAAGACAAATCAGAAACTGTGACTATGACAACTCTTAGGAGACCTTCTGCAGCTGGCACTGCATTTCATCGTGTGGAGGAGCACAGTTCCACAAGCCCGTGGCTCTTCTGCATCAGGGAAGTTTGTGGTGGCAAACATGTACTCATGAAATCCAGATCTCGAACTTCTTTGTGTGATTGATCATGTATGTGAGGAGGAAGTGGAAGGAAAGGGCATGTGTGATACTAAGCTACATTCCTTTGACACTTTCACACATGAAGGGAGGAAAAATCAGTACTAAGAAGCAGTGAGATGAGGTACTGATGGTCAGGGTACATCCAAGGTGTCAGCTTAGGTGGCTTTTACCAGAACCCATTCTATGATAACCTGTTACTGAACTTCTGTTACAACACAGCAGCAGTTCACCTGAAGCCTCCATACATACATTAGATGTCTGTCTTGATATGCTAAGAAAACTCCATAATCCCGTAGGACATTAAAAATCTATAATAATCCCTTCCCACCCTGAGGTAGCAAAGTCATCGTTTTTTGCTACAATGGACAATAAATACACTTGTGGCTTGGCATTCATTCTTCTACAGAGGCCAGACTGGACAATAGCTGGAGAACATTGCTGGGGAACAGTGGAAAACAAAGCCGCAAAGGATCTGCTGTGTCTCCTCTAATCATAAATCCTCCTTGAGCTGCAAAGCCACACTCTTTTCTTTCTTTTTTTAATTTCATTCTAGTAGCCTTCAAAATCAATTTTGCCTGAAAATAACCTTTCATGGGTATATCAAAAGAGGAACGTGTGGCTTTGTTTGTTTAGTTCCTACCCTCTTGGAAATAAGTTTTGAAGAAAAAAAATGACAGATTATCCTGTCTGAAACACTAGACTTTGGTGTAAAACACATTTGTTTTAACTTTAGTGTAAATGAAGCTCATCCCCACAGTGCTCTTTGAGATTGAATAGAACAGAAGTCACTGAAGAACAGAAAGATTGCAACCAATGATGTTTTTTTCCTGAATTGCTGGCATGTAGGATTTAATTTAGTTAACTCCTACGGCATAAGAAGATAGTGGAGCTGCGTGCAAATTTTTCTGCATCAGTGCTAAGCAATAGTAATATTAAGGTCACTTTTGCCTTTCTTTCTGTGAAGAGTAATACATTTTAGGGACATACCTTCAGCTTGTAAGTTGCACAGCATGAAAATAGAGGACTGGTTTGGGTTATCTTCTTTCCCAGTTACAAAATCAGTTTTGTAACAGTTTTTACTTACAACTAATCAGTTGTAAGTTAAAAAAAATGCTCTAAATACTCTGTGGTGGGACACCAAAAATCTGTTTAGTCAGTTTCAAAATGGACCACAGGTAGCAGTTGAAGAACTATTGTTGGCTGGGATTTCCTCATGCTGGTCTTCCAGAATCAAAACAGCGTACAAAAATAAGTGGCACATGCTCTTGTTTTTCTGTTTTCAGGATTTAGTGTGCTTCAGCCTGCAGACAAAGCAGTACAGGCACCTAACCAGCGTGCCACATGGAGTCATCGTTTTTAGATAACAGCTTTTCAGGAATGCAGCTGGGGCAGCACTGGAATCTGCTTAGGAACTTTGTTACAGGCTGTGATTTGACTTCAGTACCTCTTAGGTATGTCTTAGTATTCAATCCCACCAGTGACTTTTTAAGAATGACTGAAATTGGTAATACAGATTACTTCATAAGATTATAATTACGTGTGAGGATATGTTTATTGACAGCTTTGGCATCTTTGGCAATTGAATATAAACTTCCCTGCTTTAGGCATGTTAGTTGACAGCTTTAGTGATCTAAAATGCTCTGATTAACACAAGTGGGAGCTCAGTTTAACCCCTACTACTGTGGTATGTAAAGCACGCAACATGCCTTTTGGACATTATAATTGTGCTTCAGCTATATATTTTAGTCATCCTAATGCACAAACTGAAACAGGTTATCTTTATGCTCTGGACACAGACATAAGGTGAATAGTAAAGCAGCCTGGATTTTGTAAAATATGGTCTGCCTAACTTGTGTAAGATGAATCCGTGTCTGGAACTGCTTTGGCACTGAAGAAAAGCTGTGAAACTGCTTTGAAGACCATGCAGTATAACTTCTGAGGACCCATATAATGTGTTTTTCAACTGGTAAATTAATGTTATTATATGTAAAGTTCATATTCAAGTGGAAATTTCTGCGCAATATGAACCTGTGAAAGTATTTTGTAAGGTTACGCTTAGGCTCTCCAAGTACATCTGTCCTGGTAATGCTGAAATCAAACCCTATGAGCAAAAAAAAAAGAGGCATACATATTGTTGCAATTTAAGTAGCAGTTTATATTAAATCTCTCACAAACATACAGATAATTCAGTGAAGGGGGCAATAACGATGCCTAGTGCTGCCACTTAGTGGAGCTGTGCTTTCCTTCCTTAAATTAGAAAGGGAAGACTAGGAATGCTTTTTTGTTGCAGCTGGTAAAATCCTCAGTTGGTACAGAAGTGTTTCGCAGTGGTGTTGGGTACCCAGACCTCTTGTATAAGTGCCTTTACATGAGGACAGGAAGCGTTTGAGGAATACAGGAGTGAAATACCTCAGGTGAGGAATGCGTACTCTTTCTGCTGCCTCATATATAAAACAATCACATCAGGAAATAAGTACCCAAATAACTAACTTCATCTGGAACTTAAGCAGCCTGCAGAAATTCCAGACACAGGAGATCATGGGTTTCTATCATTATGGAAGTTGAAATGATGAATTTAGCACCTGAAAAACAATCAAGTTACGTGTGCTGGATGGATGGTTAGATTTCATGTTTCTGTTATAAATAGACCACGATGACAATTATTATTATTTTGGGGTAACTCATGTACAAGTTGCTGGAATATATTCATATTGGGAAGAGGAACGTCCCATGAAGATCAAGCTAGAGTCAGACTGGTGTAACTGAGCGAAGCTCATGTCCCCACACAACACATTTGATCTGCCCCTTCAGGGCAGAATCGAAATTGCTCTTTCACTCCAGTGCACGCACACATAAACTGAAAAGGACATTCTTTTAAACAGAATCCCTGTGGTGCTGTCTTCCACCTCACCTCCTGTTTTTCAGCTTCCAGGCCAAACGCAGCTCATGAGAATGAATTCCTTGGAAGCTCCTGGCAGAAAAGAAAAAAACAGATAAGAGTTAATGTTATCTGTACAAGAAGAAATCAATGTTTGTTGTACCATCTGAGTGCAATTGAGCATATAACAGCTATTAATATTTCAGTGATTGAAGCCAAATAGCCAAACAACAGAAAGAAAATCATATATACTTTATCAGTAGGTAAGACATGAGAGTAACCAGTCTAGATGTGTCTGTTAGCTTATCTCTGAATAAATCAAGCATTGTTCATATCCGCATGTTTCATATTCACAGGTTTCTCCCTGTGTGGATAGCACATACAAGCTTAAGCTGCAGTATTTACAACTAACATCACTGCTGGCTTAATGCACAGGTGGAACTACAGTGAGTCATAAAGCTTTTGTTTATCCTTTCTACAGGGAAAATGTAATACAGCATATATCGGCTCCATAATACTCTGGCAAAAGGCAAAGCATAGGCTGTTCTATGGTTAGTGCATAGTAAAAGTGGAAAAAGATTTTATTTTGGGTCAGTTTTCAAGACAGTAAAGCACAATTTATCTTTTTGCCATTTTCTTCCTCTTTTGTGGGTAATTCTTTATAAGAATGCAACAAATCCTCCTTCCTGTTCTTTTAAGAGACGGCTCATGTCTTTGGTACTTTTTACCCTATGGAAGGAGAATAGATGAACTTATATACTATATGGAATAAAAGTACTTCCAGATAGGAATATACTCTGGAACTCTATTCCAGGTAGGAATAAACTCAAAACTCACTGTAAGTTAGATACAAATATATCATAAATTTATCTGAATAACATAATCATATGTGGGGAAAAAATGTAAGCCAAACAGAACCAACTGCGAGCTTTTTAAAGGCATTTAAGAATCTAAAAGTCATAATTCATTTTAAAATATGTCCAGAGAACCTTAAATATCCCAAAGTATTTTGAAGTATTCCCAAAGCATTATGAAGGTGTGTTCGTATTCCAGAATCAGTAGCTGCAGTCCTCTTAGTTAATTTTTTTGCAGGATCTTTCCCTTAGGAAAATGTCATTGTGAAAGCAAGGGAAGAAGTAGGAAATATCACAAGAACTGAGCATCTGAGATCTTCACTTAGGGTTAACATGCTTTCAAGATGTGCTCTGCCAGGCAACAACCTTTTCTCTGTAGTAAGCACCTCTGATGTACTTTCAGATTTCTTAACCCCCGTTTAATCCTAGTTTTATTGTGCAGTAACAGTCTGGCCCTGTTACAACTTAAGTGATGTTGTGAGTGGAAAGCACACTGATACACCGTAAGTCCCGAATCTTCCATTACCCTATATACTGGTCCTGGAATTTATTCCTAAACTAATCAGATTTGGCATTAAGTGAAGGAGGTAATTCCAGAAAGATGCCTTATCAGCAATTGCACTTCCATCCCTGATCGGGGTTTGGGCCGAATCCTTTCCTGTATGTTGCCCTATTTCCTCATTAGTCTCTTCTCCGTGCTCTGGATGTTGCCAGAGAGATTCTGTGCCCTCAATGGAGACAAGCACTGCAGCACTGGCTCGATAAGCGACTGCCAGTCAGGAGCAGGCCCCTTCGGCACGTGCACTAGGGAAGCTGGACGGCAACGGGCTCGTGATGCACACGCAGTGCAGCCATTTATCAAGCCTCTTCCAACTATGCTCATGTGGAATCCATGAGACAATTTCCACCGTCCCACAGACGGATGACTGGAGGCAGTTCCTGCACACCTCATAGGGACATTTAAGCTCAGGCATGTGCGGAGGAGAGGAGCTAATCATGCCCCAGCTCTGGGAAAGGCTTAATTGAAGCTTGTGCCTTTGACACCGCAGAGGCCGACGTTTCATTCAGGGCTCAGGTTTATTTCTCCCCTTCCAAGCTGCTGCTGCCCCTTTTGTCCTCACCTTCCTTCAGCCCCGCATCCCAGTGTCCCCACGATGGGCCCGAGCCCTGTGTCCCCACTCGGACGTGCCCTCCATGACCAGCTCTGGCAGTTTTACCTCAGGCTTTGGTCTTCTGAGGGAGCCCTGAGGTGCTCCCTCAGGGCACACCTCAGAGACTTCCCGCGCCGGGCGGACAGAAGAAAAGCGTGATACGAAGGCAAGTCCGTACCTGGGCGGGCGGGAACGCGCGGCTCGGATCCTCACCTCGGCTTTATCAGCACTTAACCCCCAACACCGCGGCCATCTCCCGCCTCCTGTCTCAGCCCTGACCCCCACAGCTCGCTTCCAGGGGCCGCCGGCAGGTGGCGCTACCCTCCTGTCCCTGCGAGCGCCGCGCCCCGCCCCGCCCCTCGCTGCCTTCCCTTCCACCAAGGTGAGGCGTTGAAGGGGCGGGGCCCCGCGCCTGGCCACGCCCCCCTCGGCGCAGCGCGTGCTGCCCGGCGGCCTCGCGGAGCAGCGGCAGCGGGTGGCGGCTCACCGCGGAGCGTGAGGGGAGCTCGGCCCTAGCCCCGGCGCTGCAGTGAGCACCGGAGCGGGAGCGCGACCGCGTCCTCTGCCTGCTACAGGAGAAGCCATGAGCCCCGAGGAGAAGCCGCCACCCGGCCGCTCCCGCGATGGCCGGCTACCGCCGCCGCCACCTCAGCCCGCTCCCGGCCGAGGCCGGCGGCGAGGCGGCTTCCTGACGGAGATCCGCACGCCCATCCGCACCGAGCCCTTCCAGGAGCGGTACAGCCTCAGCCCCGGCAGGGAGCTCGGCAGGTGAGCGAGCGCTGGAGGGGTGCCCGGGGGCCGTCCCCGCCGGCATGACCCGCTCCAGGCGCTGGGTGTGACGGGGGTGCCCGCGGCGGAGCACCTCTTCCCCGCTGTGCGCTTCTCGGCGCGCTGCCGGCAGGGTTTCACCTGCTGGCCCATCCGAGCACCATTAGAGGTAGCGTAAGGAAAGGGAAGGTGGGGGTCACTGCCCTGTCGGTGCCTCCCTTTGCTGGCGTCTCCCTGCTGGGGTGAGCTCGCGGGACGTGCTCTGGGTGTTGGGCTGGGCTGGGCCGGGTGCGGGGCGGCAGCTGTCAGCGCAGCTGTACCCCAGCTGCCGGCCGCGTCCCTCCTTCCGCTGAACGTGTCACCCCGGCCCGGCGGAGCCGGCTGCTCCCCGGGAGCCCGTGTGGGCAGTGAGCATTGCCCCAGGTTTCCACTGGAGACGGAAACCTGCCCGTTTGGGTTGTTTTTCCTTAAGCTGTGATACGGAGGAAGGCGAGTCTAGAGGAGACGGGGTTGTGGTCCCATGTGCTTAAGAATAATCCAGTGGTGGAGCTTTTCAAAGAACTAAAAAGCTGGTTAAGAACATGGATTTGAAAGTGATTCCACATGTAAGGTTTAATAAATGTCTAATTTCAACACCTGGCACATAGCAAGGGTTGAGACAGAAAGCCTTGTTAGCAGCTTTTTACCTCTCAGGGGCTACATATATGGCATTTCAGCACCACTAAACCAGTATTTTTGTCTGAAATTGTCACTTCTTACCAAAGAATGACAGTATCCTTATTCGCAGTCACATGTGCGTTATCTAAAGAGTATTCCACTACAGGAGATTAGATGAAATACCACAGGATCTATGACAAGATGTATGTTCTTTTGCAAGTTGTGCTGGCTGTGTAGCTCAGTCTATACAGCAGCAGAACCAACCCCTTCCAAGCTAAAGGGGAGTTTCAAAGCAAATGTACCTGCTGTAAGTAACAATACTTTAGGTTGCCTAGGTGTCAACTTAATGCTCACTTAGTGACTCTGGTGCACTAATAGGATAATGCCTGTTTAAACATAGTGGCCTAAAGCATTCGCATGGGAAGCAGGTGGGAGAAACTTCCCATGAAGTGAGAAAACTTCTTTTAGCATGATGTGACCACAATGTCCAGGGCTTGGTAGCTGAAGCTGACTAAGTACAGGCTACGAAACAGCCTGAATTCTAAGCAGCAGCCAAGAAGGTGTAGGAGCAGCACAGCACAGGGTGTCCTGGTATCGCTGCTGCTCCAGGCTTTTTTATCTGGAGATCAGGTGGCTTTTCACTAAAGGTATTCTGCAGTTCTGCGGCAGATTGAGAGTTTCTCCTCAAGCTGGTGTCTCCGATTAAGTTTCTCTTAACCAGAAAATAGACTGGATGAAGATTTCTTCAGGCACACAGAAGTACAACCGAAGTGATTAGGTTTACACCATGAACAAGAATGAAGTTCTACAGTAAATCTTATTCTGCAGTTTAAACAAGTAAATCCCAGCAGGCTTTTTTTGTGGAGTCACTTTTGACCAGAATACATGTACAGATGATCTTTGCATGGAGGCTGTGATGTTGCACCTGTAGTTAAGTGACTGTTTGTCCTGGTTTTGTGCAGCAATTGCACCTTTTTGTTTCAGACTATGCCTTTTTTTCTCCTCAACTTCACAAATGCTTTCACTGGCTTCTCTCTTAGAGTACAGAAATCAGTGCACTTCAGTGTATGCACTTGAGTTTTTATTCAACAATTCTGAATGCTTTTTCTTGCTGCGTTTTGATTAAAAGAAGTGAATGCTTCAGCTCAAAGACTCATTAAAATGTTTGGTTTTGCTATCTCGTGACAAAACGCGAGTGGTAAACAGAAAGTCTCTCTGCCTCTTGTAACTGTCTCATTTTATTGATAGCGAATGCTTAGCAGGAATTGTTTCACTTTTATCTGTTCAGAAAGTATGTAAGTCTCTACTTACGGCTGGAGTGTATCTTTAGAAAGGCCTTCGACAAACTAGCTCCTAGATATGACAGGGTTTTGTCTCGGATGAAGAGCAGTCCTTGCGCACACAACATTATTTTACTTGTGATTTGGTAATGAAAATTTGCCAATGAAAGTGTTTCTACCTTCTGTGAAACTCACAATTAGGGAAACGATTGAAAAGTTGAACTTTGAGAATAAAACGTTTTTATGAGTTGTGTTTTAACATGACAGTGGGGAGAGAAAAGAAAGATTTAGTGCCTTTGAGAGCAGGGTAGCTGCGTGAACTCAGCAGGTTTGTGTGCTTTTTGGCCTCCAATCAGTCAGCACACTTATGTGAAACTCCCCATGGCACTTGGAGCCTCTGCCTTCTGTTCCCTTGTCACTTGTGTGTGAAGAACACACCTATATGTTCCTCCCGGGAAGAGGGGGGAACATGGGAGAATATTAAAGCGCTGTAGTTCTAGCAATGCAGGGAAGGGAGGTAGTGGGGCTGCTGGCCACTGGTGGCATGTTAGGGGTGAAATTCCTGGGAAAGTATAGCTGAAAGTGTCAATGAGCCTGGGAGGAACCTGATCACAGGTTCTCACAGCAACTGCTTTGAGAATGTAAAGCTTATGCGCTTCAAAAGGTTGCTGCCTCATTCAGTAGTTGAACAGGCATTTGCAAGTCTCTCGAAATACAGCTGCTAGGCAAAACGAATTAATTTAGGAAAAATACCCCAAAATATGGTTATATAATGGCTACTTTGGAAAAGTTCTTTTAAGCTGCTTAGGAGGACATGGAAATAGCAGGTTTTTTCTAATGAAATATTTTAACAAATGAAATTTTGGGCTAGTCTTCACAGCCTTAATGAATTGTACTGTCCCAAAATCGGAATATTCTCACACAAATCTTAATCTGCATGATGTTTAAAATCAAACCTCTGATGGATGTTGTAAAGGTGCCTCTTCCCATCAACTCACTCAGACTTCAGTGTTTTCAGAAGGTGCTAGCTTGAGTTAGGTTAGTTTGAAGTGATGTAACCTTTGTGGAGAACAAAACACCAATTGCTTAACTCTTCTTCCCCTTACCATCTGTGCTTAAGCCATAATTGTACTGTAAAGTGGGGAACAATGTATTTTGTGTTACCTAGCACTTCCTTAAAGAGTCTAGTATAACTGAATCTAGTTGCTTTGCTCTTTTTCATCAACAAAAAGCTAAGTTCACACAAAATATTACTAGATTGTTAGTTAATTCTTCAGCTCATTGATGGAGCACTCTGTAGTTTCACATGCAGATAACCCATGTCTTTGAATATTTTACTTCTTTTGTTACCCATGAACTCTGACATGAACTTCCCTATTTCTCAAGTAACTTTCAGTAATGTGTGTGTCTTAGTAGTATATGGCACTTGTATGATTTTCTGCATCAGTAAAAATGTATATGCTATCACACTTTGGTCTGCAGCTCCCCTCTGCAGTAGCACAGCTAGGGTGAAACAGTTGTGGAACTAAGTGGAAGTGGGAAAGAGGTTAAAATGAAGAGTTGCAAGTAGTTGGTTCCACCATTTGAGAACAATTTTATGTGAGTAAATTATTCATGAACATCAGAAATGGAATCCCTGCACCTTGCTGTTTGGAAATTGGGAATTGTATGGAAAAAAAAAACACTTTAGAAAATGTTTGATATGAGTTATGAAATAAATTGCATGTAGTTTTTTGGGTCTCAAAACTTTTCTGAGCTTCACAAAAAGTAAATGTCTTCACAGGAATTGCAGTTATTCCTGCATTTGTTGCAGTGTTTTATAGGTCACTTGAAAAATACTCATTAAAGTAAGGCTTGTTCTCTGCTCTTCTGAGCTTATGACAACCCAAATTAACAGATGTGACATGAGTATTCCTGCTTACCTGATTTGACACTTGATTTGTGATTTGAGGCTTTTCCTTTAAGCCACAATGTATGCCAGGTGAAACAATGCTAATTCTGTTGACAGTCTGAAAAGATGACATTGAGCTTCTTTGTAATCAGATATGATTTATCTTAAATCATAATTCTTGAATGAGACCCTTGTGAGGACTGAGAACTACTTCTAGTTTCCTCTTCATGTCTGCCTTCAAAGCATTTTTGTTTGTGTTGGGATGACTGCAAATCAGTTTTCAACTTTGGAAATGAGCATTTGCCCGTTTCCTCTCAAAACTGTTCTTCCTTCGATGCAATGCTCTCGCCGCCAGCTCTTCTCAAGGCAGCCAAACTAGCAATGCTCTGTTCTAACAGTGTTTTCGCTATTTAGTAGATGATTTGTTTCATAAAGAGTTCTGAAAAGCAGCATTTAAAGAAAAACAAAGATTAAGTGTATGCAATATACTTTATAGGAAAGCATGTTTTTAGCTATCTTATCTACTATTCTGTCTCTATCAAAAAGCAATTTTTCACAAATGTCTCTTGGTCTAACCATACAGTGGATGGTCTGTTTGGATCTGAGCTCTGAAATTGGCTCGGGCATGGATCTAGACTGGTGCACAGAAATTAGTTCTACTACTTACAAGCATCAGGTTTGTCAAGTTTGATCTTTTGGGGGATTGTATTCAGAACAGATGAGTTCTAACAGGCAGCAGTTCTAGCAGCTCTAATTATAGGTATAGACAGAAGGAATCTGGGCAGGATTCTTGGTCTGAAACAATTAAGAATTAGTATTTGTCAGCTGGCTAAACTCCCGTGTAACCTGTCCTTTTAATGGCGTCACCTATCAGGCTTCTGGCCAGCTCAGCCAAACATGATGTGTGACCACACACAGTGGTGGCTCTTGCTGTTCCTTGCTGCCCCGTGAATACTGTTTCCTTTCCATAGTGACTAATGTGCCATGAATCGGCAGCATTGGTACTCATTAGGCTAATTAACTTGCTCACAGATAGATTTTGTATGTAATGCAAAACGGGGCAGTGCTTCTTGAAAGTTGTATTATAGAGATTTCAGACTTCCCTAACCTGCTTTCTCTAGGTCCTTCACTGCTGCTAGAATTAAAAGTTATTGACCCTGTGCAAAGCCAGCATACAGCCAGAAGGAAACTGCATTTAGAGACTGTTTAAGGAGAACAGAGAAGGCTGAACCAAGCAAGGGTCTAGATCTTTGGTACAGAAGCTTAATATCTTCTTCTTAGTATCTTCAGGTATTAAAATAACTTGCTTTTACAGGGCTGATCTTGTAGTATCTCAAGTTTATCTGTTGGGTTTTATTCTTGTACTGGTTTTGGTGCTAAAAAGTCAGCAAGGATTTCAACCATTTTCCTAAATGCATAGCTTTAGATTGTACATGAATGTCACAGATGCATGTCTTTGTTTGGAATAACTTAAAATCCTTTTCACTGGCTCCATAGGGAAAGTTGCTTTCTGTTGTGGTTAAGGTTGCAGTACTGGAGGGATATTTATACCTGTAGCTGCAACACTAATGTCACAAGCTTCCTAGAAATCTAGCTGAAACACACGCTATCCTTGCAATATTTTTGGGATCAGAAGCATTGTTAGCACATTCCTATGTTTCCTGATGAGCTGTCTCTACTATACACATTTCTTCCAATGTGGTTTTTGATAGATGTGTACCAGACACCTAGCAGGTTGTTAGCGTTTAGGTGTCTGTTCCTTCTGTGCTAACTCTGTATTGATTAACACACCTTATAGTAATCTTTTGACCTTCCTAGTGCTATGCAACCCTATAATATTATTTTTCGGGCATTTGCAAAGCTATAATGTTGTCTTAATGGGCACATTAATAATTAAGAACTTTCTCCCTAAAAATTGTGTTCAAGACATTGAAAGCGTATTCTTACAGTTCGTGTGCCTTCACAGACATCTGGGCTGTGCTCTGATCTAGTCTTAACACACACTGTGCTGTAGATAATATGTGCTTATGCAAAATATTATTCCTAGAGGAATAGCTGTGGCTGTATCAGCGGTTACAAGTCCAATTATTTTAGTGAGATTGCTTAGCAAATACCCACTTTGTGGGTGCTTATTTGACTTCCTTCATTTAGACTGGGGGATTTTGAAACAAATGCCTATGAAAAGCAAGCTGGCCACAACTTCTTTTAGCAGTTACATTTCATGGATAGCTGTATGCCAATAGGTTGGGAGCTATGAGAGTGAAAACTCTGACATGAGCTGAATTGGTTAATTCTGTGAACTTCAGCTTGCAGATAGGAAAGGTAAACCCCATGTCGTTATATTCCAAACCAGGTGCTTATTTTGATTTCAGCAACCCTATAGTAAGTTGAGGAAAGAATAAAGACCTCCAAGCTATTCCTGCAGCTTTATAAGAAGATTTTTTACATAAAAATCATAGAGTGGTTGGAAAAGACCTTAAGATCATCCAGCTCCAACCCCCCCTGCCATGGGCACCATGGGCAGGGACACCTCACAAGACTGTCCAACCTGGCCTTGAACACTGCCAGGGATGGAGCATTTACCACTTCCTTGGGCAACCCATTCCAGTGCCTCACCACCCTTACGGTAAAGAACTTCTTCCTCATATCTAACCTGAACTTCCCCTGCTTAAGTTAAACCCATCACCCCTTGTTCTACAGTCCCTGATGAAGAGTCCCTCTCCAGCATCCTTGTAGGCCCCCTTCAGATACTGGAAGGCTGCTAGTTCTGATGAACATTATACCTGTATGGTGAGACTTAAAACAAGATTGCTATACTTCAAAGAATGAGAATTCATTATTGCATTAGATGACAGATAGTAATTAACAGACCTTTTCAGTTAAAATATCAGGACTGCATGAATAGAACCAAGTGGAGCAGGTGGGACTCTACTGCAAGGAAGTTTAGAGCAGACGCTTCAGCCCAAACTGCTGTGGGAGAAGTCTTGTGACACAAGTGCTGCAGTGTGGTTTCAGCTAGCCTGCTGGCTTGGTGTAACTCATGCCTTGTGTGTTTTGTCAGACGTGACGCTCATTAATGTGGGTTAAGTGCTATGCTCAGTGTGTGTTTGTGTTCACATTATTGTCACAAATCTTCTTAGAAAACTTTATATTGGCCAAACTGCTTATTTTAAGATCATCCATGTGTTTTATGCAGTAAGACTAAGAATAAGAGATTTTGAGAGCTGTTAAATGATAAAAAATACCATCTGAGAAGTATTATGGTGAAAATACAAAGTGCTGTCTTTGAAAATGCAGAGCAGAATCTGGATGTTGCATAGTAAATGGAACAGGTCTTCGAGCAGTTATTCAGGAAGAGTGCTGGTTGCTGTTGCCTTGACTATGGTGGGATACTTTGCAAAACTGACTGGGTTATTGGGCATAGTCATACAAAGCATAGGTTTTCTATTTGTACACTTTGGTTTTGTCAGCATTTTAAATGAAAGGTTTGAGGAGAACTTCATCTTGTGACCTAGCACAGCTTGTTCATTCTGTGGGGTTTTAAAATCCAGGTTCCTTGAATTGGTAGGGTTTTTAATCCCCTATTTTTCATGGAGGTTAAATTACATTCTGGGTTGTGGTGTTTAAGTGTAGGGATTATCACTCAGCAAGACATCTTTCTTAACAGGGAACATTTTAAATGTATCCATTAATGGCAATTGAGCTCAAGTTTCCTGAGATGTTGATTTATAAGGGCAATACTAAATTTGTCACTAAGGGACTTAAAATTAACCTTAAATTCTTTAATTTCAGGGGCAAGTTTGCAGTGGTGAAGAAGTGTATCCAGAAAGACACTGAAAGAGAGTTTGCAGCAAAATTCATGAGAAAAAGAAGAAAGGGCCAAGACTGTCGGATGGAAATAATCCATGAAATTGCAGTCCTGGAGCTGGCACAATGCAACCTTTGGGTCATCAACTTGCATGAAGTTTATGAAACTGCAACAGAGATGATTTTAGTCCTGGAATAGTAAGTACTAGTAATAATTCCTGAATAACCTTCTGCAGTATTTGTTTTAAACTATTAATGTAAAAATACTGTGTGTCAGTATGAATAATGTGAAAATACTTTGCTTGCCTGTTACACTTGCTTGAGTTCTAAAAGTACTGCAAAGAAAATCAGTATTGCAGGAAGTCTTGTAACTGCTGCAGATTATCAAGAAATTTCTCCAGTGATGCACTATCTTTCAAAGCTGAGCTACAGTTTATGCAGTTAAATCATAGTGAAATAAGAACTATGTACAATCCCTACTTGTAAAAAGGAAGAGGAAAGAAGCAGTGAGCACGTGTTCAAAAACTGAAGTATGTTTCATTGACAGTTACAAAGATGGAGTAAAATCCGGGGTGTTTTTTTTTTACCAGTTATGACATACTGAAAGCAACATTATTATTAAAAAGAAACTGTCAAAATCCCTTATGATCTACAATGAAAAACTCTCTCAATCGTTATCTTTTGGGGAAAGAAAGAGGATTCAGACCTAGAAGAGTTTTTCAAGTTACATTTATCTTTTAAGTCTGCATTTGTCTGTGTGGTTTTCTCCCCTTGAATTTGTCCAGATGGATGCTTCTGTATGTAGCTGCTGTAACAGTCCATCTAATACACCAGTGGCCTAGATATTTGACCTCTAGGGTGCAAGAAGCAGCCAAATGCTTGTTGCTATTGAACTCTGTTAAGATCCTGTCCAAGCTCTATGGATTTTAACTAATTAGGAGAGGAACAGCGATGCTCACCAGTTCAGAAGTGACTTAAGTTGTCTGCAAAGATACATCTAGTTTATATGGCTCTTTCCTTGCTTGACAGCAAAAAGAAATGTTGAGAAATCTCATGTCCCAGTCTGGTCTTGTTTAGAAGTCAAAAGCAACTGTAACTTTGAAGCTCAGTGAAATGGAATGACACACTGTCTGCTCAGGCAAGCTTCCTTCTAGAACATGTTTTTCAATTTCATTGTGCCTTTATCAAATTCATGAAATATTCAAGTATCTGTTATAATGCAAAGGTGTGACAGAGCTGCTGGAATTTTAACTGCTGTTACTGGGGACTCATAAGTACATGCTTCAAACACTAGCAGCACTGATGTACCTAGAATACAGTTTAAATGTCTGGATCCCCATAGGGATGTAGCACAAACAGTAGAATCCAAAGCTTGATACAACTGATGGATTTGGTGATAATTTTAATGCAGAATTGCTAGTTTTCTTTTAGAGCTCAATACTCTTACAACTCCAAACATTTTTCATCCAAAGTGTTAACTAGGTTGTTCAGTAGACACCAAGTTGTTCAGTAATTAGCAACACTATTGGCTTTATAGCAGCAGTCATACCTTGCTTCAGATAGAGCGCTGTGTGTTAGAATTGTTAAGCTGCACAAACAGCCTTCCCCTGACTTCAGCAAATATGTCTGGATGCTTCTTTAATGTCAGCATGTTCCAGAGACATGTTGCAACAAAACAGGTATGAATGTTAGTAAATTTCTGACATTCTATATGCAGAGGATTAAAGAATGTATCTAGACTGCGAGCTTCTCCAGGGCATTTCAGTCTCTGTTCAGCTTGATGGCTTGTGTGGCAGATTTTTATCTTGGGAAGGAGAAAAACAAATACTTAATAGTTGGCCACTAACTTTATCTGCTAAGGTTTTTGAGTGTCCTCAAATTAAGAAGGACATGGAGCAGTTGGAGCAAGTCCAGAAAAGGGCCACAAGGATGATCAGGGGCTGGAGCACCTCCCGTATGAAGATAGGCTGAGAAAGTTGGGGCTGTTCAGCCTGGAGAAGAGAAGGCTGCGTGGAGACCTCAGAGCAGCCTTCCAGTATCTGAAGGGGGCCTATAAGAATGCTGGAGAGGGACTCTTCTTCAGGGACTGTAGTGATAGGACAAGGGGTAACGAGTTTAAACAGAAACAGAAGTTCGGTTAGATGTAAGGGAGTTCTTCCCTGTGAGGGTGCTGAGGCACTGGCACAGGGTGCCCAGAGAAGCTGTGGCTGCCCCATCCCAAGCAGTGTTCAAGGCCAGGTTGGACAGGGCTTGGAGGAACCTGGTGTAGTGGAAGATGTCCCTGCCCATGGCAGGGGGGGTGGAACTGGATGATCTTAAGGTCCTTTCCAACACAAACCAGTCTATGATTCTATGATTCTATGTTGAATCCTAAGGTGTGCAAGAGACACCTAGTGTTTTGTCTTTATGAAGAGAAATACTAATGTTACATGGAGGGTTGTCTTTCCAGCAGTATCAATTTTTGATAGAAAATGGTGTTGGCTTCAGCTCCAGGACAGCAAATCAGTGGCTGTCTGCCTTCTGTTCGTTGTCACAAGACCTTAAACAGAGTATTTAAGTAGGCATTGAAGAGTTAAGTCCGAATGGATAGTATGTAAAGTCTGGACCTAACCTGTGGGCCAGCTACTTTTCTGTATTTCAGTGAAAATAGAATGAATGAAAAAGGAAATGGGACTTGTAGGGATGCGGTCTGGGAAACCTGGCACATCACATATAAAAGGAAAAAAGCAAATGTAATAACTTGGCTCTTTCGAGTTTCTTTTGAAAGAAAGAGCAAAAGAGCATCTAATGCTTAACAACTGGTGGTTTTGTAAGTGTTCATCACCATATGTTTATGCATCTGTGGGACAGATAGAAGATATTAGTGAGTCAATGCAGAAACTTGTATGTGTAACTTCAAAATCGATTCTATTAAGTATATATAGGTGAACTGAGTAATCACCTGCCAGGATCTTGTATAAGTATAGTACAATTTTGTTAATTTTAGTTTAACAAAAATTAAAAACATTGTCTTTATCGTCTTGCCGGCACAGTCAGGGTTTATTGGATATGCTGGATGAGGTGCTTCTATCACCTATATATTTGGACCTGGATAATGTTACTACTTGTGTTGTCTTGGATGTTACTGTCTGTCTTACTGGAGGTGTGACTGGTCAGAGTCTGCTGCCCAGAAATGATTCATTTGGCATTGGATTCAACAGATAGAACTTGAAGCAAAACCACTGGGATCAGAAATAACAGTGCTGCTCCGATGTTTGCATCTTGTCTGTTGCAGTAATTGACAAAGTTGTTCTAACTGGCAGACCTAAAGCAAGGCTGGAGCTCTTCAAAAGGTTTTAGGGGAAAACTTTTCAAATGGCGTTGGTTACCTTTTGCTTCTGTTTCATGTAGTTCTTGGGTGGCCTGATCTAAAAGGTTAAGATACCCCTCTAAGAAAAGGCATTTGTCTGAGAACCAGAACTTAAAAGAATAGTATGTACAATTTAAGGCATTTGGATGCTTCTCTTCCTGTATGTCAAGGGGTAACAGGTTAAAACTTAAACAGGGGAAGTTTAGATTGGATATAAGGAAGAAGTTCTTTACTGTAAGGGTGGTGAGGCACTGGAATGGGTTGCCCAGGGAAGCTGTGAATGCTCCATCCCTGCTGGTGTTCAAGGCCAGGTTGGTCAGAGCCTTGGGTGATATGGTTTAGTGTGAGGTGTTCCTGCCCATGGCAGGGCGGTTGGAACTTGATGATCTTAAGGTCCTTTCCAACCCTATCTATTTTATGATTCTATGTCCTCTCACCAGAGATGGATTTAAAGTTTTCTCAGGTTTTTGGAACATTGGTGTGTTGTGGTAGCCTTACACTGGAAAAAAATATAGTAAATTTATGTCTTGCTTACAATCTACTAGTATGCCTAGCCAAGGAAAGAAGGGGGGTATGACTGTCAGCAGCAGTGAATGTGAACCTCCTTTGCTGATAGCAGTGCAAACACCTTGGTTGATCTTTTTGTAATAGCAGATGAATTTCCATTTATCTTCCAAAGAAAACCTTTTCCAGAAAGGCTTTTGACAGAGCATAAGGTTCAGGAAGTAAATTTTGGGGTCTTGCAGACTGTATGTGGTCACACTCAGCATTTGAAACTAAGTGTATTCTTGCGACTTGTCCGTATATCTGTGCTCTAAGGGTTAGCACTTCTGAGTCTTTTAAAAGACAAACCTGACCCATTAAAGCTGGGGGAATGTTTAATTTTCTGTGCTGCACTGAACTAGATTTGTTCAACCTTTTCCTAATGATACACTAAATGTCTGTGTTCGTGTACTGTAAGGGCACTTGAAAGAGGTCGGATGCTGAATTCCATCCAGTGCATTGTTAAGATATGTTTCAAGGAAGATAAGCGGTCTCCATTGAACTGAAAGTCAACATGATTGTAACAAAGATTAATGCTCCAGACTTCCAAATGACTTTTAGCCCCTTTATTCTGATAAGCAGTAATAAAGTGTTAGCATGCTTTTCACTGATGAAGAGCAGTTAGATTTCACTTGAAACTACAGAGAAGTTAATAGCACAACAGTGCTTTCATAAGCAAAATAACTAAAGAATTCTGGTTGCCTTAGCTTTTAAGTTTGGAAAAAGTTCTTATGTCTTGCACTTTCCATACACCGAGCTAAGGGAGCGTGCGCTGGAGAAATAATGCGTTCCAAGCAACACTGGATTTCCAAACCTTGTGTTCTTAAATATCTCCTTATCAGTTATTTTCTCGGGTTGATGGCTTGTTTTCCTACAGACTTTCTTGTCCTAAGGACAATTCTTCGCTTTTATCCCCTAGGAACGCTTTCTGTGGAGGTGGGTGGGGGTACGCAGTGGTTTGCAGAGTTGCTATTTCATAATGACCATTCGAAAAGATGCAGCTTAATGGAAAATATGTTCTCAGAGGACAAATGGGTAAATGTGATGAACACCAGCAAACTCTTGGTCTGCATGTTTTCAGAAAGCATTGCAATGACATGCCCATAATACTTTCCTAGGTACTAGGAAGAAAATTGTCTGTGCCCCAGCCGAAATCAGGACACAGGTATTTTAATCCCTTCTGTATATGGATTATATTTTTTTCCCCTGAGCTCTAGCTAGGGAATGCAAAACAACTGAGTTGAAACTATTGTTAAGGAGCTTGTCACAGTTTGGCATAGGTGTGTGGGAGAACCTTTCTGGAGTGCTGTTTTGACAATGCACTCCCAACACTTGTGACTGGGTTGGCTCAGAACCACTGACTGTTTTGCTTAAGGGAATCAGTTAAGCTCCCTCCCCAGCAACAATACATGGAACAGGCTGGCAGTAACAAATTTCCCATGTTCTTGTAAAGGGTTGCTAGTTGCTTGTTTCATTATGGTAATTTTGGAAAGAAGGAATTGTCTGGAAGAAGTTATTCCAGCTGCATCCTAAATAGCAAAGTTGATAAAAAATGAAACTGGGGTGTAATGCTGAGTGTATTTGCCTATAGTAGCTGGGAATAGCTCTCTTTCCTAAGTCATGAAGTTGGTGTGAATGTGTGAGGGCCCTATTTGCTTGTCTCACTCTTACAAATGCTGATGAAGCTAGGAATCTGCAGAAGTATGGGAAGTACTGAAATACCTTTAAAAAGTCATCTGAACTGAGTGTTTTCTAGTCTCATTGGGTAGTGCTACGTCTTGATTTCAGTGATGGGACGTTGTCTCCTTCAACTGGCATTGCTTTAACTTTTAACACATTTAATTCAAAGTTCTTTAAGTAAAGTATTCTATGTAGCTTAATTTTTAGCTTGGTGCCTACTTCAATGTTAATTTGGTGTAACTTAATTGTAACAGATGTCTACCAGGTAGGCATAGAGCAAACAGGGCTTTGTAAGGCCTACCCTTTGCTGAGTTTTCATCTGTGTCTGTATTCAGTGTGATCCCTGCTTGGCAACAGCAGGTTTTGGGTTTAAATCAGATTTCACAGAATTAAATAGGAGAAGTATTGTTTTGCTTATTTTAGATGGCAGAGCTACACCAGCAAAATCCGAGGGTTGTTGCTGTAAAACACATTATGTTAGTAATTTTGGTAGTAGATCTTATCACTGTATGTGCATGGTAATTTACTGCTACAAGGAAATAAATCATTCTTCCAAGTAACTTTCTGTGGCGTTTTTGAAGTAGAAACTTTAATTTCTTGATTACAGTAGACTTTTTTCCTATCCCTGTCTTGAAGTTCCAATTGATGTTGCTTTTTAAAGGAACTTGGTTTAGAATATTAGAATAAACTGGCCCGTGTCCAGATTTGAAATGTCATTAATATCTGAATCCCAGTCAAAGCTGAAATAGTACTAATCTTTTCTTTGAATTCAAAATGTGCTGAAGAAAGATGTGACAGTGTCAGGCATATGCAGATTTTTTAGAGGAATTAAAGTATTCATAGTCCTTTGAAAGCCTCATTTTATATTTGAGCTCTCTCATCTTTGAAGAAAAATAATGTAATGGGTGTTTCTTTTCTAAAAGACAATCTTAGTTTAATAAATCAAATTGTATTGCTGTGCCAGTTACCAGCACCCAGAACAGAAACCAAAAACTCTGAAGTGTTAAGATGTAAACCTCTTCTAAATGCATAATGCTTATAAGGCTATCTGCAGGGAGAATTTTAATTCGCAGTAATAAGAATACTGGGAAGGCAAAAAAACTTGCTTTATAAACCATGAGGACTGTAGCAGCATAGTATAGGCAAAATGAAACCTGAGTATATTTAAGTGTTCTTTTTCTGGGGGTACATAATCCAAATGCACCATTGTTAGAAATCTCATTTCCTGTAGCATTCATGTCGGATGTGCCTCTGTCTTCTGGATTGCCCAGGTAATGTAATTCCTTAGAAAAGTGCAAGCAAGAGTAGATGGCTAAAGATTAACACTTGTCCAGAGAGTCGTGTTTGGCATGTCACAGTTTGGGGTAACTGGAGAAGATGCTGTCCTCAGGCCTTTCACCATCTTTCACCAAGGGGCGATTACAGAACTTCATGCAGAACAAAGTGTGTATGTGCTGATTTCATAGTGGTAATTCGACAATGGTAGTAATGCAAAATGGCCCCATTCCAATGCTCTTACGCCCATTCTTGTTTTAAGATGGAGCCTCTGCTCTGCTTATTTTAATTCTAATGCCACATGGTTATGTGGCTTTGGACTACTTTAAAAACTTTCATTCACTTCTAGTCATTTTTATATTTTTTGTTACTTTGCTATTTATTTAAGCATATAGAAACAAAAGATGAGGATGCAAGCGGAGAGCTAAGATTTTCACAAGTGTTTTTAGATGAGTTGTTTAGAAACTTAGTGCATCCCTCTATGCCACAGACTTCAGAAACAATGCAATTATAGACTTTACATTGAGTCTTTTATGTATGTGCAGAGTGTTTTTAGGAGGATGGGGGGTGGAACTGTTTTGCTTTGTGTTCACAAAGGCTTACCTTGGCCAAATGACCATGTAGCTTCGTAGCTATGGTGAAAGGTACATCTGTTATGTATACACTGCCCTTAAACAAATGTGGCATTCATCTAAAAGCACGGTCAGTAGTGATTCCAAAGTAGTCCCCAAAATTTCTGCAGCATTCACACTCTCTAACCTAAATGACTAAGGTCTTTGCTTCTCTCCAAAGAATAATAAAGCAGAGAAGCCTTCCGAGGCTGTAAAAGCTTGCCAAATGCTTAAGAACTGAAAATATCACTACTGGATGCTACTGCCCACTGATGTTGCTTACTGTAAATAAAATAGTGCAAGTAGAACAAAACGGGTGCTATAACTTAGTCTTTGAAATAGTAAAATTCACATTGTTCCATAGTGCTGCTGGAGGTGAAATCTTTGACCAGTGTGTGGCTGAAAGAGAGGAAGCCTTCAAAGAAAAGGACGTTAAGCGACTTATGAAGCAGATCTTAGAAGGAGTTTCATTCTTGCACAGAAACAATGTGGTTCATCTTGACCTAAAGGTAAGATTGTTGCTGTATTTTTCTCATTAATTTCTTATCTGCTGACTTTCTCATTGGCTATGTCATACTAATCCTAATTTGTAATTAATACAATTTTTATCTAGCTATGATTCAAATGATAAAATTCAGCATTTGGGATGCAGTAGGCACCAGGGAAGTTTTCTGTGATTATGTTAAATATAAACTCCATTTGATCAGTGAAATGTAGTAAATTCAAAAGTGGATTTGCCTTGCACCTTGAATTGCAAATGAGTGCTTTGGGGAAGACCTGACTCATTTTTTACGTGCAGTATGATTAAGAATTGAATTGTAACAGGGATCCAGAAAAACTATTGTCTCCCAAGCTGCAGTTAATTTTATCCATACACTCCTATGGAAGATGCAATTTGAGCTCATTTTGAGCTTGAACTGCTTTATTACTAAGCAAGGCAGTATAAAAAGTATCTTGCATTGAAATGTTTGAAATCTTTTTACATGTCCAATTCCCATATTTACTAAGTACGTAGTAAGCTGCTACATGCTTGTTCTGTTGCTGAGATCCTTACTTACACTTAATTGCATTTTGGCAGTATTGCAAAGCTGCCAGTAGACTCCAGTATCAAGCTGCACATACTGCATGTATAACCTAGCACATCATGAACCATTCATCAGCTAAAGCAGATGATGGGGTAATATTTGCACATAAATGTCACCTGCCTGGTTTTCCAACCAATCATTCAAATTATCTGTGGAATTCGGTAAGACTTTCTGTAGCCCACTGATTTAGTCATGCACATAAATATTAATAATTGGATGAAAATAATGAATGGAAAACTTTAGCAAGTGATGTGAGACTAAGTGTTCAGAAGGACTCAAAATAAGCAGTT
Source organism: Pezoporus wallicus (assembly GCF_028554395.1). NCBI lineage: Eukaryota > Metazoa > Chordata > Aves > Psittaciformes > Psittacidae > Pezoporus > Pezoporus wallicus. Next base: position 9,521,921 of record NW_026642649.1, on the reverse strand, counting down.
ACAATTCCTTACAGTTCCAGTACGCTTAGACAAGACACACTCAGTGTTGGTCGGCCACTGAATTTCCTTGAAGCCAAGTGTGTAAAATTAAAACCAGTTCAGAAAAAGCTTACTTGAAAACTTCTGATCCGACTGATCAGAAAACTTGGGATTGTAAATTTGAGGGTATCTAGTTCTCACTGAAGGACCCAGCATCACTTTGCTGCCTTATGAAAGTTAAGTAGCAGAGCAGATTGTCTGATGTTTGAGTTTATTATGTTTAGACATTGCTGCAGTGTGTGCAATGTGCTTTTGAAAAGTGGATCTTAATAGGAGTCCTAATTGCAGCATGATTACTTTCATTACCCATAAGGTCTTAAGCAAAATAAGGTTTAGGGAAGTCTTCAGAATACTGGGAAGTAAAGAGGATGCAAACTGGATTAAAACCCATGACTTGTGAAGATTGACTGACCCATATGCCTCGCAAGACTTTAAGAAAGTTCCTTTTTTCAAGGAACTCAGAAACTTTGGTTCTGGTTTTGGCTGCATGTATATTAACCTACTGGCCTCAATCTCCTCTTGATTATATTATGGCTCTTTTGCTAGTGGCTTACAGCACTATGGAAGTTACTAAATACTTGGTTTTGTGGTGATATTTGCAAGACTCGTGCAAGGGTACTGCTGTTAAGCAAGGAGTTTGCTAGTATCAGAAAGCTTACAGATTCTTGCTAAAATGTTTTCTATGCTATTAGTTTCACCTTTGGGTTTCTAAAGGTTTCCTTTTGCATTTGTCTGGTACAGATAACTTTGGAAAGGTCCATCCAATTTTCCATGTGTTGCACCCTCCAAAAAAAATCAGGCTCTACACCCAGAAGAATTTTAGTCAAAATGGCTGTCAGTTTGTGACTGACAGCTGCTTGTTGTAGTTTTACATTACAAAATGTAATCAATGACACTGACAGCTAGCTTGCTTTAGCTTCTGTCTGTCCACTTAATAGATGAAAGATACATTCTATGAAGCTCAACACTACATGTTAATAAAGGGGTATTTTGATATGGCTTACTTAGCAAGGTTGCCACCTGATCATTTCTTCCCAAAAGCATGGTTCTCCTGAAAGACAGCAGGAATATGGCTTAGTTTCAATAGCAAAACACAATCATGTAATCCAGCTTTGACTTGGAAAAAGAGCAAATATAACACTACAGAGCGCAAATTAAGTCTCACTTGACAGTATTGTGTGGATGCTATTTAATTTGCAGGGTGTGCATAGATTGTAGTCAGGAGTCTTTCATCTCCTTTTAATGGTGCATAAAAGCTGCAGAGTAAGGGAAGCCTCCTTCCTCTGTTTTCATTTGCTGTTTGACTTCAGCTTGAATTGGTGCTTGGTGAAAGCTCACAGTAGTTGGGAATGGAAGAGAATTATCAAGGTGTGGGAGCTGAGGAAAGGCTAGCTGCCTCTTCTCTGCAGCAGAGATAGGTAGAGCCTCACATAGCCCTGGTGTCTGGGAGAATGACAGCTCCAAGCAGCAGTCTCCTGTACTATGTATTATCACTCTGGTTATCCAACAGACAGCTTTCCCTTCTTCCTTCTGTATTGTGCTCAAGATGTTGCGTTCAGTGAGGACAGCTAGCAAAATAATTGGAAATTATTTTAGGTGTCATTTTACCCCAATATTCAGAAAGCAAACTAATGCAGTTACAAAAGAAGGAACACTGCTGATCTTCTCCATTTTCCAGGAGGATTAAGGTGGAATGTTTATTACACAGAAATGGAGTATCATTAGAAGCGCAGTATCCTTTGTCTAAAGGAATATCCAGGAAACTAACAGAAGAGCTGTAACTTAAAATATCAAATCTTCAAGGCAAAAGAAGAGTTTAATCTGCAGTTCAAACCTTTAAGGCAAAGCTGTTTGTTAGTAGACAGGTACAGAGTACCCAGATTCTACAGAACCTATTTTGATTATAGTCTTGTTCCTTAATTTATGCAACTTTCATTGTTTATTTTGGGGAATAAAGTGTGATTCATGTCTAGGATATCTGCTCCATAAGTGACCAAAGAATACCCCAAACCCTTATATTTAATTTCTTAATGATACGGAAGCCCTTTCACTATTTTGAGGGTAGACTGATCAGCCTAGTTCAGTGCCTTTACACACAATGTAGCTAGGGTATCTCAGCTAGTCTGTTTTTCATGTTTCTGCCCATTATTCCTTGGATAATTCCTGTCTTGTCTTCTAGGAATCTGATGTTTTTTACAGTATCATAAAAATAGATACCTAACTTCATTCATGTTGCAAGTTAGGGTGAGGCAATGATTAGCTTAAAAACATGACCTTTATTATATATCCTTAGTCATGCTCTTCTTGAAACCAGCTAAAGATACAAGAGGTATTAGGTGGAAGGCTCGTATAAACTTCTGGAATAATGGCAAATTTGCAATAGATGGATTTTGCCATTATTTAGTTTAGAAGATTCCGAAACCTGCTGCCAAGGTAGGGATTTAGGGCATCCTATTTTACTAAGCGCATTTTTTAGAAACAAATCATGCAGAAGAAGGTTTCAGAGGAGACTAGATCTTTGTCTACACTGCCTTAGTTTGGCCTTTGCATTGACATCCATGGTGTCAAGGAAGCCATGTTCTCCATGTGACAATAGTTTAGTCCAATTTAAGTCAAAAACGTAGAAGCAGTTAATATTTGCAACGATAAATGATGCTTTCCACTGCTGTTACTCTTAACATGATGATAGAGGTGTAACCAACACAGCAAATTCCTAAAGCCCAAGTTTCTGGCTGTTGACAGTATTCCTGGAAAAAAACAACTCTTTGGCTTGTTATAATCCTTCCCAAGGCACTTGTTTCTGGCTGTGCCAACTAAGGCATTGGGCTAGAGACTCCTGTGACTATATCACATGGTTTCTGTGCATATACCAATCTTGTAGTCAGGTACACCTGTCCAGACTGCCCAGTTAGCCAAGGATTTTTCCCTATGTTTTTGTTTGGCGCATAACACAAGAGGATCTAAACTGGAACATTTAAGCCTTACTGCACTGGAGGGGGAAGTGTTACCATTTGACAGTTTTCATCAGCCATTTCATTACTGCTTGGTGGTAAGAGTGAAAGGCCCTTTTTAGAATGGCTACAAGGAGAGCCTCTGGCCTGCACCTCTCTTGCCTTTATGGGCTGATCAACGTTAGGCAAACCTAGATGTGCTATAGTACAGGAAAACCAAAACAGAAAGAGCGTTACACACGTGTGAAAATGATCTTCCTTGAAGTTTTACAGTAACTGCGTCAAGCTGAAAACTATGGTAAGTTCAAAGCTATGCCTTCTGTAAGGTTCCATGGACTGTCACTTAACATGAACCCCAGAATTCTTCCTTCAAAGACAACTGGTATTTCATTGTGAATTGATTTAGGGCTATGACTCAATTCATACTCTAGGTGTTTTCTGCATAGGTGTGTTTTGAATAAGAAGATCATTTTGGAAAAAAGACAATAAAACCTTATTCTGGCAACTGTATTATCTGCTAAAATACTGTAATAGAGGCTTCAGGGTTTCACAAAGCTTCCATTAAAAACTTCCTCATTTAAATATAAAGAACAAATGCTTTTCTCGTGCTTTCTATTTGCCTCTTCAGAAAGTGACTAAATTTCCCACTGGGAAGAACATCTGAGAGGCTAATTAGGGAGGCCCAGTCAGCTTTTTTGGATGTTTGCTTTTCAAATACAAATACAGAATAACAAATGTGAACTAGAAAGCAGGCGGTAATGCCCAGCTCCCGAAGCCTTTGTGCAGCCACCGGGTACCAAAAAGAGCTTTTCTTAATACACAGATTTACAAACAGAAAGTAGATGGACAACATGCTGGGGTCAGTTTGAAATACCGCGGTTTCACTTTGCAGGAATGGAAGACTGTATTTAGGTCTTGCAGCAAGGACTGGCCAGAGGCTTTTAAAATGTTCTTGCAGAGTTTTACTTGTGTGTTCAAAAGCAAGGCTACCCGTGTGAAAGCACACCTTCATGACTGACAAGTGGATGAGGAGAGAGCATCCCTTGGTGATGAGGGAAATAGGATAAATGCTGGTGGTAATCCAGGTGGATTATCAGCCAGTGGTTGCTTTGGTGTTCTCACTCTTTTGCCTTCCTCCCTTCTCAACCACCCCTGATGCAAGATGATCCAGGTTCCCAATAAGTAAGGGCTTCTTCACTTTCATGGGACCCCTGCCTCACTGGAGGCATGAAGGCAGTGTCAACTGTCAGCATTACCATTCAGAGAAGTTTGTAATAGAACCCAAAGTGATTACTGGCCTGGGGGCAGGGAGGGTCACACCTTTTTTGCTTTCTTTTGGCAAGGATATGCCTCAGTTGCACCAAGTCCCTAAGACCTGTTGTCTAAAGTTAGCTTTCAGACTTTAAACTGAACTAGCATTTAAAAGAGATGGTAAAGAACTTCTTAATGACCACAAAGTTGCTTTGAAGGATGACAGCCAGGATCTAGTGACGTCAGAGCAAACAAGTTTATCCAAAGGTGATGCTCTTAAAAACCTGTTTTTCAGGCTGCTGTATTTTTTTGACCTGTTGTGCAGTTAGTGTTCTGTAATGCAGTCGTTTGTACTTGGAACAGGATTGAGGTCGGTTGCAACAGGCTTTCTTCAAACAGGGGTAGTCAAAACAGTTCTGTGTGTTCAGGCTTTTTAGAAAGATGGGGTGTTTTTGGACACCCTTCCACAGGAAGGATTTTACACCATCTGTTGGTAGGAAGCAAGCAGGGGAGTTAAGCAGGTGATATGGGGGACTAAAGGTGCAAATGTGAAGGTATTTATATGCTGTTGTTGAATGACAGCTGTTGGCATGTGCTTGTATGTGTTCCAAGCTAGTAAACATAGATGTGTGATTCTCAGTTATGAACAGAAAATCCTGCTCTCCTTTTAGCCTGCCTGTCTCTTCAAGTTCACTTTGGGGGAAGTATAAATGATCCTGGGTATTGGACTTGTTATGGAATGCGTTATTGCTGCTCATGATCTAAAAGCGTTATGCAGTATGGTGTCATAGACATTATATTTGGGTGATCCTGAAAATCTCCTCTTGTTTTTCAGCCCCAAAATATTCTACTAACCAGTAAGTCTCCTCTGGGAGACATTAAAATAGTGGACTTTGGCCTTTCCAGAATAATGAAGAGCAGTGAGGAACTAAGAGAAATCATGGGAACCCCGGAATATGTAGGTAAGTTGCTACTATAGTGAGTGATGTATAGTCTCAGCTTTTGAGGAGTGAAGAGAGCCCCTCAGGTTGGTGAATGCCAGACTGGCTGTGTAGTTACTGTGCCCAAAGATTAGTTTATTACTTGGATGTGGTACTGCTGGAAAAGCTAGAAGTGGTGAACCTTGCCAGTCTAATGAGTGATGGTTGTGTGTTTGCACTGAAGGTGAGTACATGCTTTAGATGAGTCTTACCAGCAGTGATGATAAGTATTACTTGGATTAAAAGCTAAGAATTACATATTCATTCTCTGAATACATTTGAGCCTGTGGAGGCTTGTGTCCATTTTATTTTAAAATATATATGTATACACACACACACATATATATCATTCCAGGTCTTGAAAGTGTACTTGAAAATGTCTCTAAATTGTATGGTATGCCTTTATGGGTATGAGGTTTAGTGCTGGAATATAAGGAAGTGATCCTGCCCCTCTACTCTGCTCTCGTGAGACCTCACTTGGGAGTATTGTGTACAGTTCTGGTGTCCTCAACATAAAAAGGACATGGAACTGTTGTAACAAGTCCAGAGGAGGCCACGAGGATGATCAGGGGATACTGCATTAAAACTTAAACAGGGGAAGTTTAGATTGGATATAAGGAAGAAATTCTTTCCTGTAAGGGTGGTGAGGCACTGGAATGGGTTGCCCAGGGAGGTTGTGAATGCTCCATCCGTGGCGGTGTTCAAGGCCAGGCTGGACAGAGCCTCGGGTGGCATGGTTTAGTGTGAGGTGTCCCTGCCCAGGTTGGAACTGGATGATCTTAAGGTCCTTTCCAACCCAAACCATTCTATGATTCTATGAATATGGAATATTGGATATTTCTGATTTTTCTGTAAGAAACTTGTATACAGCTTCCTTATCAGGGAAGGAGACTGCCCTGGCTTCTGAAGATAGTTAATAAAAGGAAAACAAATTTTTTTAACTTAAAATCGCGTCACTTGAACAGCAATATCTTGATTTCAGAAGACTGTCGTGCTTCAAATGGTTTGTCTTAAATTTTACCACATGCCCATGATCATGCTATGTAACTACAATGTAATCTCTGCAAATGACAAAGATCTTGGTTTCTTTTCTTCCATGAATAGCTCCTGAAATTCTGAGTTATGACCCCATCAGTACCGCAACTGACATGTGGTGAGTTGAACAGATGAGCAGTCATCATAGCTCGCTTTACTGAAAAGGGGTTTCTTTTGTTCTAAAAACTAAAAGGCTGCTTTTCTGTGTTTTACTTTTGATTTAGGAGCATTGGAGTGCTGGCCTATGTTATGCTAACAGGGATCTCCCCTTTCTTAGGGGATGATAAACAAGAAACATTCTTAAATATATCTCAAATGAATGTAAGTTACTCTGGAGAAGACTTCGACCTCGTATCAGAGTCTGCTGTGGATTTCATCAAAACTCTGCTGGTTAAGAAACCTGAGTAAGTAAAATACACAATTGTGTACGTCAGTATGTCAGACGGGATTCATTTTAAATACAGCAAGTGCTGGCATTGTCCTCCCTAAAGTATAAAGGAACTTTGGTTATTCATATTTCACTAGGCTATTACTTTTCTTGTGTATGGAAAGAGAATTCCTCCATTTCCCTTCCAACCTCCATGTTCTGAATGTGGCCAAACTCAAATCAATTTCAGGAAACTGTTTGAGCTGCACCATGTGATACAGTTTATTGACTTCCCTTGCAGGTACTTTGCTGATGTCTTTTAAATGACCTGTGCTTTGAGCCTTCTATTATTGCTTAAGTGCCTTACCCTTTTCTGGTTTGTTAGTTAGTTTTCTTGATGGGAAGCAAATTGGAACTTCCAGGGCTCAAACTACAAGAAAACTACTATTGAAACTGCACCGTTTATCTGTGGAGATTCCTTAAGAATGTAAAGATTGGATAATTTTCATATCTATAAAAAAATGTATAAACATCAAAAGTTGGTTGGCAACATGGTACCAGAAAGTGATACTTAAGGATCTGTGGATTCCGTTATTATAGATGTTGGCAGTTCATCTCCTTGGGCTGCTGTTGGTCTTTTTTTGGTAAAGGATAGTTATCAGCTCTTTTTTAAAGTTCTATCAGTCTGTCTTTAATACAGCCTTATCCTTGGAATAATCTGTATGGATCTCTTCTGCAAGGTACTGCATTTCAAAGTCATTTGGGCATTTATTCTAACACTTTTCTTCCTCTGCAGGGATCGGGCAACTGCTGAAGAATGTCTTCAACATCCATGGTTAGAACAAAGTGATAATCCTGCTTGCAGAGCCAGGAATGAGAGTACAGGAGGGGAGACCAGCGATGTCACCCAGAAAGATGCAGATTCTGCCTCTGAAAAATCAGTTGATGGTGAGAAGACCGAAGAGGAGGAATCAGTAGTGACAGAGGAACTAATTGTAGTGGCTTCATATACACTGGGACAATGTAGGCAGTCAGAGAAAGAAAAAGCAACTGAGCAGAAAGCCATTTCCAAACGATTTAAATTTGAGGAACCATTACTGCAAGAAATACCAGGAGAATTCATTTACTGAAGTCTGGAGCTCCATAGCTGTAACTGGAAGGCAGTGGTTCCTACTAAACAAAAATATCCTAGCCAAGTGAATCTCTGATATGCAATAAATGTTCTAGATTAAAAAAAAAAAGTCGATAAATGGCATTCAAGGAAAATGTGCCAAGCTTTTTAATTCCATGGAGCAGATAAGATTTCAAGTGGCTGACAGGAATTTAACCAAGATAAAAAAGCTTATTTTTGTTTGTAACTTTTTCTTCTGTTTTTCTTGCTGGATAGCAGAGTTTTTGTTAATTGTTCCAGTGTTCTGGGGAAGTTGACTTTGGAAATGTTTCAGTGACGGATGTCAAAAGGAGTATTTTAGGTTATGTTTTGGCATTTAATGCAAATATATAATGCTGGGTTTTCCTCAAAAGCCTCTTAGCACTCCTGACTTCAGTGGAATGATCTACTGATCTAAAAATGTTGTATGAGAGGAGAATCTGATCAACTGGTTTGACATACAGATTTCAAAGTTATACTGTGTATATATTTCTGTTTACATCAAGTCACAGACCCAGACTCATCTGATGTATAGCCAAACAGTGAGCCGCTTTTCTCTAGGGAGAGATGCACGTGTCCCACAGGTAAAGAAATCTGTATCTGGGAACAGTTTCAGATCACAGTGGTGATACTTCTTTATATGGGAGCACAGTAAAATCCTGCTCCAGAGGGTGATGAATTTGCTTCAGTCACTCTTGAGAGCCAGCAGAGATCGTTCCCCTTCCCTCCTGTGTTGGGTGAGATGTGCTGATAGAATCCAGCTCAGTGTGACTGCACAGTGTTGAGAAGTGGAAAAATGAATGGCAAAGGGTCTGATATAGCATTGAAGTTCTCTCCCCTGACTTTGCCATGTTATATCAGGCAGTTTGTCCAACTAATGATAAATCAGCCCTTGATTCCACCTCCCCCAGAACCCAGCTGGGGATTTACGGGGAGTATGAGGTCACTTCTGCCTTATTTCTCTTCCTCTGGCCGCTGCTTTAAGGAAGAAGGAAGCATCCTTAGGCTAAATCGCATAACCTTGTTCAATATAGCTATCAGATGGGGAAGAAAGTGCCACTTCCTCTGAAACAATGAAGCACAATTCATGCCTCATGCTTTCCCTTAGAGACTTGGAAAAACAGCATGTGTATGATGGGGCAGAGTGGGACTAGGGAGCTGTATGGATGGGTCATAGTTCTCAATGGACGTGGTCCCGCAGAGGACAAAGCTGGGACCAACTGGGCATCAAAATTGACTGGTTTTTGCAATGTACAGATCTGAGGATCTCAGACTAAGTCCTAGTTTTCTAAGAAATCTTTCATATTGATGCTGTTCCAAATTTTAAGTTTTATGTAATTGAAGTTTAGTACTATTATATTGCATACTGTTAACTATTCAACTATTTATTTTGGTTTCCTTATGCTGTTCCTTTATAATAAACCCTGACAAAAGTTTTCTTGCTATAAAACAATGAATAGAAACTCTTAAGCTAGTTCTTTTTTTATTTCCATGTTGCTATCAACTTTCCTAATTTCAGATGTACCAAGGCTGTCCTTACTCTTTTTAGTGAACAGGGCTGTGCTGATATTACAGTCCCTCCTTCACACAACAGGTAAATGGCTTATTAATAACACAAGCAGTGCTGGGGTGATCTGATTAGCATTGCTACGGGTGGGAGAAAAGCACTAGTAAAGAAGAAAGCTGTGTGACACGGAGGGGGGCAATAAGCATTTTTCTATGAGGCTTCATTGCTTGAAGCCACATCAGAAAACTTGCACTTAAATTGAACTGTTTAATCAGGCTTCTTCCCCTATGCAATTACATATTGAATATTCATGTAGGGAGGGCAGCTTCTCACCTTTTGAAGACCTTCATATAAGAAAACATCCACTAGTACTCACAGTTGAGCTTGGAGGTATTGTATGTCAGAAGGCAGAGATGCCTTTCACACTCTGGAGAAAACGAGTTATGTGCTGTTACTTCCCTGCTGTAGGCAGTAACCTACGGACTCCTGCTGAGAAGCTCCTGTGTGCAAGGTTTTCTTGGATGGCTTTGGCTGGCCATTAAAGTTAGACAAATTAAATCCCTGACCCAACAGAGTAGCTGTTACCTGGGTGTTTCTGGAGGTGGGCAGTAGCTGCATTGCTGCGTGTTTGCTGATCCTACCAACAATGCTGATCTCTCTCGAACTTTTTAGGTACAACAGTACTTGTGATGGGTGTCCTTTTACTGCTCAGTCATTTCAGTCATTTGCCAAGGCAATTTGCTTGAGTGAGGGGACACTAACTTATGAAATCCTGTTGTGCAGCACAATTTCTCCCAGCTTCCATCACTGCTGCTTTGACTTCTTTTTTCCATATCCGTACTTCCTTGCTTTTACAAAGTTGAGCACAGCACTGAGGTTGAAGCAAGCTCACATCCACCCTTGCAAAACAACACTGTCATACCTGCATATACCAAACATGTAACAGCACATGATTGCTCACAGCAAATCATTTGAGGGATATATAGCTATTTCAATTCCTATTTGTAACCACAGATGATGTCTTGGATGGGGGCTAGTACTGATGAAACAGAGTAGATGCTGAGCAGCATACATTTTGTGCTATTTTTACTGGTATTGATGTATGACAGTGAAGCTTAACATGTATAAATGAACTAGGTACTTATTACAAGGCCAGCTTCTCTTGAATTGGCTGCTTTGAGATTTCCAGTGAGCTGCGTTTGTTTAACTTTTTGTGCCTTAAGATGGTTTTATACAGTGTTTTTTAACATTGTTGAGAATTTGTATAAAGTTGTGAAAGTTTAATAGTATAAATTGTACACAAGGCATCTTAGATCGGGCCTGTAATAGGAGAAGCTTTCTGTAACATTTAACTGCAGGACTATCAGCCAGTCCCACACGCTTGAAGCTGTTTCTGTTCCACTGTGAGTGTAGGTAAAGCTGTAAATAAGGTATTCTGTAGAGAAGGGGCTGTTGAGGTTAATGTTTTTGAGATGCTTTGTTACGAGTGAAGTAACCTGCCAAGACTGGGAACAAATCAGTAGCTTGGGAAGAAGAGCTGGTTTTCTGCGGCTCCATGAATACAGAAGATTGCGTGTACATACGTGTCTCATCTGAAAGCTGCTTATGCCTTAAATTATGGGAAGGGTGGGGAGGGAGTGGGTGCAGAGAAGGAATCCACCCCCTGGACCTCGTGGGCAATGCTCTCTGTCCCTGCTCTCACCTGCTGGCTGCATTCCTAGCACTGGGAGCATGGTACCGGTTTGCTTGAATGCAGGAAGCTGGAAGGAATGGGAGTGCCAGTGTTCTTAAAAGTTGCTGGAGAATTGTTATTTCTATGGTTCTGATGTGAGAGACATGAACTCTGTAGGCAGGGTAAGCCCAGGACTCTGCCTCTGCTGCAGTTGTTGGAATAAACAGCTAGTTCAAATCAAAGCCTTGTCTCCTCTTGTCCTGTTGCTACATTTACCTCTTTAAGCAGGAGGCAACAGATTTTATAGTCATTAAATTAAAGCTCTATAAAATAATCTTTTTTGCCCAAAGCTGAATTTGCATTGTGATTTGTCTCATTTCTCACACCTTTCATTTGAGGGCCCCTACATACAAAAAGGCACGTTCCAGGTTGTGATCCACCTGGTGAATCTTGAGAGCCATCATGTAGGAAATGCAACTAAAAATCAACTGCCCATTCTCCACTGGTGGTGTTGGCAGGGGACAGGGAGCAAGGTGGACCCTGCACTGAGCTATCCCATGGCTTAAGATTTCTCTTGAGTATTCCAGGTGGTGTTCCTGGAGGACAGCTCAGTGTTTTAAAGAAACAGTGCCAGTTCACTGTACTTCTGATAAGGTGTTTACTGTTGCAGGAACTTCGCAATAAATGAAAGCTTGTCTTCTGAATACCTGGTGGGTCTTTTGTTCTTCATGCATGGGAAAACACTTTATAGACAGGATTTAAAGAAAAAGAATAATCTTTCTTCAAGACAGCATTACTGATTTGAAACAGAACTCCAAAAGTTCCTTGTTTGTTTGGTGTGGAATGACTGGAATCAACAGTACAGCACTAAAGTACAGTGCTGCATTGCAGACTAACACAGCTTCCACTCTGCTGTGGTTGGTGACTACACCTTCATACTTGGCTTTGAATACTAGCTAGAAATACGTTCCTGGGACCAGGCTGTAATATGTTAGATGGAGTCTCCTGGTCAAATGCCCTTGTTTTTCTCCAAGGGCTTCTGTAAAGTTACTTCTCTCAACACCCACATAGCATGATTACTGATATTCTAGTTTTCTAGTTACATATTGGTCCAACTTCTGCAGCAGATATGAAACACACCGATCATCATCTCCACTCTCAAGCAATATGCTTGCATTGTAGAGGTCTTTACAGTGTTTATAGCTGTTGAATAAGGCTGTCATTGGGATTAATAAATATATCACGTTATCCATGTAAATATTCCTGTTTGGGTTTTTTTCTTGGTGTACACTAAACCTAGAAAGGCATTGCTATTAAACTTAGGGCTGTTATTTCAGGTGTCTGACAGGTGGGAAATAACCTGCCTGAAGACATGGGCTTGGAAAGATGGTATTTAAATGCCAATGACTGGTGTGCAATGTAGGACAGCTGTGTATCTGGGCCAGGGTGGAGCAGATGCAAACCAGCCTTAATCCAGGTTTAACAAATCATGCTAAAACATGTGCTCCAAAGCACTGAAACTTCATTGTCCCCTCCAAGGCACACTGTGTCCAGAACCATGTTATTTGCCTGATGTGACTTCCTGTGGGGAAACACAGAGCATTTACTAGATGGTGGCTGAGAAAAATATTTCCTTTTCTGTGGAAAGGCATTTCCTCTTCTAACACTGCTTAATTTCAGTAATTGTCCCTGCTACAAGACAGCTGACAACTCTATAGCTCTGTAAAAGCAAAATATTTTGGTTCCATAAAAATACAACCTGGAAGCTTTCTAAAACAGGAAAAGAAAAATAGGTCCATATGGATACAATAAAATTCTCTCTTAACGAAACAAAGGTTAGGATTTGTCAGAGTGAAGCAGAGCGTTAGGACCGCAACAATTACTGCAAAATGAGGAGAGGGAAGGGAACCTAACTACTTGAAAGGATTATCTTTTTTTCCTGTAAATACAGAGCCCTTAATTGCACTAGGTCTGTGCTTCCTTCTGCACTCAGAATCACAGCTCTGCCAGTGATGCATTGAAATCAGTGTACCGCATCTCTTCAATTAATTTGTAATCCCAGTGTACAGACCATATTACACAGGTGTCCTTTAACTAATCCTTACAGGCAAATCCCCTGAGCTGTTGGGGTATTGCCTTACAGTCTGCCACCTTCCATTTGTACCCTGTGGGATCCAGCTAGGCTGGTGGCTGGATAGATGCTCTCATCATGGGCCTTACCATGCAAGAGGCACAGGCTCTGTTCATCTTCTAGGAAAGCCACTTCACAGAAACTCTGTTAGACTGGTCAAGAAATTCCATGATTCTAGTATTTTTATATACTCAGTGCTACATAAAATGAGCCAAAGGTATTTAGCCAGGTGTGCTGTGTCTTCTAAAGCAACACTCAGAATGTGACAGGTCCCCATCACTGCTGGTGTAACAGGACTCCCTGTGCCATGCTGCCAGGAGCTTTGTAGCACATTTTGCAGAAAACATGCAGGAAAATGATTCTGCTTTGACAAGCAGATAAGGTGCTGGCAAATGGCAGGGGAAGGACTGGAATCCAGAATCCAAATGGTTTGGGCTGGAAGGGACCTTAAAGCTCCTTCAGATCCAACCCCCTACGATGGATAGGGACACCTTCCACTAGAACATGTTGCTCCAAGCCCCATCCAACCTGGCCTTGAACACTGCCAGGGATGGGGCAGCCACAGCTCCTCTGGGCACCCTCAGCACCCTCACAGGGAAGAATTTCTTCCTTATGTCTAATCTCAGTCTCTGTCAAGTTAAAGCCATTCCCCCTTGTCCTGTCCCTGCATGTCCTTCTAAATAGTTCCTCTCCAGATTTGTTGTTGGCACCTTTAGGCAACAGGAGCTGTTCTAAGACCAGCCCAGCTCTCTCAGCTTGGCTCCAGAGCAGAGCTGCTCCAGCCCTAGCAGCATCTCTGTGGCCTCCTGTGGACTCATCAACAGCTCCATGTCCCTCTCATGTTGCTGCCCCCAGAGGCGGACACAGGATTGCAGGGCGGTCTCATGAGAGCAGAGTAGGAGACAATCATCTCCCTTGACCTGCTGGACATGATCCTTTTGATGCAGCTCAGCACACGGTTGGTTTCTGGGCTGCGAACACACACTGAAGCCAGTTTGTGTTGAGCTTCTCACCAACCAACACCCCAAAGTCCTTCTCCTCAGCGCTGCTCTCACCACTTTCTGCCCAGTCTGTAGCTGTGCTTGGGACTGCCCGATCCAGGTGTAGGACCTCATTTCTAAATGGGAGGTGAATCCAGATGACTAACATTCCCTATGCAATGCAAGGCACCCGCCCAAGCTACAAAGTGAAATGACAGGCCCACAAGTTGGCAAAAAGCATATTACCACCTGGAGAAACATACTCAAATGGGAATGCCTCAGCATGCTTAGCCTTTATAGAGCAAGTGCTTTCAAAACAGCTGTTTTTACATAGTCCCTATGTTATGGTATGCTAGTCAGGAGCAACTAAAATAGGTACAAGCATTATAACAGTCTCCTAAGCAATATTTGTTGTTCCTCAGTTGTAAATCAAGTTCTTGACCTGAACAGCCTGCTGCCTTGATAGTTTCCTTGAGGGTGATGACTGCTTGGCAGAAGCTATTAAAATCAAACTAGAGAGTAAGGGACAAACATGCAATCCAGCAAAGGCCATGAAGGTGATGGTTGTTTCAACCACACCAACTGGAAAAAGAACTATGCAAATTTTCAAGGCAATTTAAAAGAAATTATTTAACATACTGAAAATGATTAAGACAATTAAAGGATTGCAGCTAATGAGGCTGAGAGACCTGGGGGTGTCAGCCTGGAGAACAGAATGCTCAGGGAGGGGTCTTACCAATGATTGTAAATACCTGTGGGGAAGAGTAAAGAGGACAGAGCCAGGTTCTTCTCAATGGTGCCCAGTGGAAGGACAAGAGGCAATGGGCACGCACTGAAACACAGGAAATACTGTTTACATGTAAGAAAAAGCTTTCTTCACTGTGAGAATGGCTGAACAGAGTTGTGGAGTCTCCATCCTTGGTGATCTTCAAAACCTGGCTGCGTGCAGTCCCAGGCAATCTGCTCTCGTTGACCCTGCTGTGTGTGAAGCACTTGGGCTAGATGATCTCCAGAGATGGAGATGACCTTAACCCTTCTGTGATGGAACTTGATGATCTTAAGGTCCTTTCCAACCCTAACCATTCTATGATTCCATGAGCAAAGAATGGCTTTTTTAAACAGTTTAACTGAGGGGTTTAGGGTCTTTTATCAAAAGATGATTATTTTCTTAAAAAAAAATTAAATGATTATCCAGATTGGTATTGAGTGACATGCAACACAATCCAATTATAAAGAATTAGTGCTCCAGTGACCTAAGGAAGTTAAATACAACCTAATCTGCTTCAGTGAAAAGACTGCCAGGGAGGAGGTGTGCCCAGGTGTCCTCTTGAAGTTATATGGGCTCTCAGCAGCTGCTGGTATTTCTGAGGCCTTTGCTCCCTCTCTTTTTCCTGGCATGCTCCAGCTCTCTTGGCTGCTCCTGCAACACCTGTGTCTCTGAGAGCAGCCACTGTGGGCTGTGGTGTATTTAATGGGAGCCACACAGCCAAAGCAACTTGGCACTGCACGCATTGGTTTGCTGTCCTCTCCACCCCCCCTTGAATATGTGCATCTTAAAAGAGCTCAAATATGGAGAGGAAGTGGATTCTGAGGCTCTTTGAGGTCAAGAGGTAAGAGATTCTGTGTTTGCTGGCTATCAGGCAGTTGAACAAAAGCAGGGATTTGAATGCGGGTTTACTCTTGTCCCATTCTGTTGATGTTCCACCCATTGCTTTCTTCCTTCTCCAGGCTCAAAGATTTGAGAAACATTAGTATGGTATGGTCATACTGCCCATTCTCACAGCTTTGATGACCCCATGGATTGGTTAGGATGACTGGGAGTGCTCAAAGTTAACAGGGTGCTCTGCTGGGTCTCTAGGGGGAAAGCAAGAGATGGAGCCTCTTTGCAAGCTCTGCTTCCCTTAAGAAAGGTAATAGAATCTTTGCTGTTACTGCTTACAGCCAGGCAAGGTTAGGGGGAGGGACTGAGTAAGCTGTGATTGCTCTCCATAGCCACAACTTCTTTGGAGATGAGTAACAAATCAAAGCTGCAGCCAGGGAAGTGGTAGTTGATGAGCGTGAAGTGCTTGAGTTGGCTTTTTCTTGATGGATGTGAAGTGGTTGTTTTGGCTTTAGCTTGTCAGCTGTTTGATTCCCCATCAAACTTTTTCAGTGACCAAAAGCTGGAGCTGACCAAGCTCTGAGACACTGGGTGGCTGGCAGATCTCCACATCTCCCAGGTGGTTTCCTTGCTAGGTGGGCTGCAGCAGTGCAAGGCTGATGGTTTTAAATCACATGGTTTATGTTTTGTTTTGTGAAACCAGATAGCAGTGATTTCAGTGTTAAAGCTGACACGCACTGTCCCTTCTTGATTCACTCTTTCCCTGATGTGTGGGGCATTCAAATGGGTTGGATCAGGTCTCACAAGCGCTGTTCATCCTGGCAGCTCTCCATGAATGTCAAGCTGAAGTTTATATGTATTGTTTCCTTCTCAAATAGTTTGTCCAATGATGCTTTTGCTGTGGTCCTTTAGTATCTCCTTCTTTTGATATGTGTTTGCTCTTCAGACTTGTTCAAAAGTCATCTTGCTCAGTTTGCTGTGTTATTGTTGAGCACGAAGATGCTTGCTGGTCTTTAGTGAGTCTTTACTTCCAGCTCTCCCTTCTGTACGTAATACTCATTATTCTTCAAAAACTTTGCATTGCCTGGGCCTTTGAAGGATTTCTGGGATTCAAATTTGGATGTTGAGATAGAAGGGGAACGGATTTCAACAGTGTAAGTTCTGGGCTTCCCTTAGATGCAGCTTGCTTAAGCTGTTCCATTACAATAGACCCAAAATAGTCTCTTTTTCTGGATGTTCTTAATGGCTTGTGTGTACTTCAAGGTATGAAGGCAGGGCAGTTACTTGTGTTTCCTCACTCAGACTGCCTCAAACCTTGCAACTGTTTGAATGTGCAGTTTGGGGCTGTATAGAAATTATGTGGATTTTGGGGTTTGTTGGGAATTTTTTGCTTATTCCTCAACTTGCTCCTGATGATGGGCAATTCTCTACCTGATCGACAGTATCAAGGCAGAATAGAAATCTCTTGTTGTAGTCAGTTAACCACTGCATTGTTTGTATGTTCTGTACCTTCTGAGTGTTTTCCTCCCTAAGTAAATGTGCTCTCATGATCTCCTCTCTGTCAGTGTTGATATGAAGCAGTTCTGAGTAACCTTCAGCGTGTCCTTATCTTGACACATGAGCTTTTTGTTGCATTTTCCTTCCCCTGTCCGACTAAGGAAGGCAGTGATAGAGTGGCTTTGGTGGGCACCTGGTGGCCAGCCAGGGTCAACCCACCACCCTGGCAGTTTGTTTGTTATATTTCAGATTCATAATCCCAGCACACACAGGGAATAGCACATGACTTCTTTGGAACAGCGAGTCTTTTGCAGTATCTTTATTTTAGGCTCTGCTGAACATATGAGTAAACCAGCAAAAGAAAGAAATTACAATGATGAGGTCAATCTCAGATAAATTGTCCTGAAGAGCACCCACTTAAGTGGAATTGTCACTTGTGACAACTGTGCACATCCATGGGCACAGTGGGATGCGATCGATTAATGACTCCTTCAGCTCAGTGGGAGGTGGAGAAGCAGCTGCTTTTGATTTTTAGGCTTCTTGCACACTGATGCTCTCCACTGGGGAGTGGTAAACACGAATAATCTGCCCGTCCCGCAGTTTCAAGGTGACATCCTGAAGGCACCAGCTGACACAAACCAAAAGAGATTTTTAACTTGTTTCAATCACTGTTAATACAGTAAGTAAAGTCAGAGTACAAACAGCTGGCACGGAGAAACAATTCCATGCATTCATTGCTTTTAAAGATTCTCTCAAGTGCTTTAAAACTTGGCTTGTGAGTGCCAGCTTCTGAAAGCTGTTTTCCCTAATAGCATAGCACAGCCCAGATTTAGAGCTCGGGGATGCGTGTTCTTATTGGATGCAATTTGGATAAAATCCTGCCAGCTATTTTTAGATAGGACATTCCTCCCCCGACCCTGTGCCTTTCTTCCTATCCATCCTGTGGGTGCATTCCTTGCTCCACTCCTCTCCAGCCTTGGAGCCAGACTGCGTTGCTAAGGAATTATCCTGGCTTGGAGGAGTTTGAACACTGTGTGATCACTCAGTGTGACTGCTGAAACCCTGACAGAGTATGACAGTGGTTACTCAAAGGAGAAGGAAAACTGTGTTGTTTGGAGACAGAGTGGGAGCCTTTTCTTTTCTCTAAGCCTTGCTTCAAACCCACTTCTGTGAGACTGCTCATGCTGCTTTTCCAGCTGGGAAGGACTATTATTTTGGGGCACTAAGATAGGATTTTTTTTTTCCAAAGCTCCTGGCACTCACCCAGTTCTGCTTTTGCTGGAATCAGTGCCGAGTACACACAACTGGGTAATGAGGCTGTGCAATGGGTCTGCAACAGGGTTTTTTGCTCACCAACCCTCTGCCTCCATCTGACTTGGGAGAAGCAACTGCCTCTTTTATAACAGGGCTTGAAGGAGTAACTGCTCACTCCCCTCAGTCCGGCATGGAGTCCCAGCCCTTCCCTCCATTTGCTTCAGGGCAGACAAGTGTCATTTTGCAGGACTGGTGCCTTGGTCACTATTGCCTCGGGGCGCCTTCCCCATTCCTGTGCAGTGCATGCTTCCTCTCCTCTTCCAGATCCAAACCAGCTCATACACTCCATATTTCCCTTTTTCCTCAGTTGTCCTCTTCTTTAACTACCTAAATAAATAAATCACTATGGACAGACTGTGCACTCAGACAGCAGCATTCAGTGGCTTAGGAGCCTCAACCCCTCTTGCACAGAGCAGTGTGTTCACCACCTGCTGTCATTTGACTGTGTGCGTATCAGCCTGGCTGCCTCCCAGGTCTCCACTAGAAATGCCAACATGCATGCCCTGCAGAGCCACACCAGGATGAGTTTGTTATTCCTACTGGGACTTCAGGAGCTCTTCTCCATGGACCAGATGGGAATGAGACATCTCACTCTTAGCTCCTCAGCAAGGACACCAAGTCCTGCCTAGCTGTGTGGAGCTCTGCACGTGTAAGCAACATGGCTGAGTCTGATGGGTGTTTTTTTATTCCCCTCCTTTTAAGCTTGCAGAAATGCATGGAGAGCTCACTGTAAAACAACACTCAGAGGTGTATGTACTTCAATTACTGCTGTAGTTTAACATCTTGTAATCTTCAGTTGTCTTCACAGTAACTCAGTAACGCAAGAGGGAACTGTTATTTCCCTCCATCTGTGAGGAAGGGATAAGGAGCAGTGAGGACATCAGAGCCCAGGCCCCAGGGAAGCATAGGCGTGCAAGAGAGGGGGCTGGGCACTTCTGGCAGTATCTCTGGTCACAAGGGAGAAGACCTGGCCCTGAGACTCTGAAGTCCCAGCCTAGCACCTTCTTCCCATCATTTTACACCTAATTTCCCATACTTATCCAGAAGAGAAGTCTATTAAGTAATGATCATCTAATTACGAAAAGAAAACATTACCATATGGCTGGTGACAGCCGAGTAAAAATGTTGTAGCTTTGGGTTTCTAAATAGAGCTAACAGAAATGCCTAACAAATTCCAATAACAAGTACATGTGAACAGATTTGTGTCTAATAAACTCTCCTCTTTTGCAACAGAAGATGGACTTCGAAGTCATGTAATTATTTGCTCGGTTCTAGAAATCAGTTTACCCTTGACAAAGGGGGTTTTCAGGCTTCAGCACTACAAAAATGTAAAGTTGCCACTATATGATGTGGAATCGGACTATCCCTCTACTATAATGTATCTAACACATGCTTTGTTACTATAAGGACAGTATTTATCATATGGCTTGAAAAAAAAAACACAGCCATCCTGCATGACTTTTAGCTCACCTTGATAGGCTTTGATATAATGGGTAATTTCCTTACTGCAATACATAATACTAGACTGGAGGTAGGATTGCTGTTCAATGGCTTCTGTGTCTCCTTGGGGACAATGTTACCTTGGCTCACAGTATTTGTATGTACACTGAGCTATAGTTTGCAGAACACGTTTCACACAAATGAATGGCTTGTGTTGTTCCTTCTATTTGTATTCATGGGGATGAATTCAATGTAATTCTCAACTAATTTACATTTTTGCTGTAATGATGGTAATAACCTTTCACAAGATCTTCAGACATGAATTTCTGCTTCCTTTGTGTGCATGAGCTCAGCAACACAGATGACTAAAGCAAATATCCTGCTCCACTCTCTTCTCCTACAGTTTCTCTCCTGGTACCCCCCCCACCAGTACGCACCATTGGCGGGAATGGTCCATCTCTGAGTTAATGTAGAGGTACCCCGCTGATTTTGTTCCAGATACTGGTAACTTTATCTGCAAATGTAAAAGTATGTCAAAGATTCAGTGGAGCATGTCATGAAATGGACACTTATTCCTTTTACAGTCAAAGATGCAACACCTTCTTTTTACCTTAAACTCTAGTGTCATTTTTTTACTGTATTTCAGAGTTTCACTGTGTTTTCTAATGGCTAACATGTGCGTGGCTATACAAGTACGCCTGCTCTGCCATGCATTAATCTCTCTCTGCTGAAAGAATGTACTGTGTTACAGCTGCAACCCCCAGGGAAAACCACTTGCTCTCTGAAATATTTATGAGCAAACACCTTTCCTTACCAAAGTGCATGGTGATCCAGAGGTGACCTGCACTGTTAGAGCTTCCCATAACCACAATAAACCTTAGGTTGAGAGCCTCTATAGATCAGCTCCTTGATGTTAATCAAGGCAATCGGGAGCTCAGTGACTTTTCTCGGTGTCACAAATTCTACTAATCTCTTGTTTAACAAAGTTAGAAGCTATAGGATTGACCACAGATAATTGTACTTGGTCTAATCTTTGAATAAGAGAAAGGTTTCAGGTGTAATGTTTGCTGGTGGTATTGCAATCACAAAGAGAAAATGCCAGGGGTTCTCCAGCAGGCCCTGGAGCTGGGGATGTTCTGGAGTCAGTAAATCAGTCTATGATATAATCACTAATGATGATTAACCAGTTTATTTTACAAGAACATGAGTGCTCAGGAGCATGAAAAAGCAGAGAAGAAAGTTGGTGGTTCGTGTCTTGGGTGAGGTCGGCAGAAGGCAGGGTCTGACTTCACCCTGAGTCACCCAAGCAACCAGCATTCTTAAACAGTGACACAGGAGAACGTCAGTGGGACAGGTTCTTTTCTTTTCATTCAGCATAAGAGGTTGTGGGTTTTGCACATTTATGGGTTTAGAAATGTTTCCTGATAGAATCTTGAATACCTGGGAAACTGGGAAATGTTTTGGCTCAGGTATCATGTGGGTGAAGCCTGGCTGGAGTGAGATGGAAAGTGGAATTTTACATGGGTTGGTTTCAAGGTTGATTTTTCTTGCCCTGACAGCCCCTCTTCTTTGCTGTACCATTTGCCCCATTCCTTAATGTCCTTGTTTGGTCCCCAGGACTCAAAACTACTCACCAGGAGGAACAAAATGAGGCAAATGTGACAAGATCCCCCAGTGAGGGACCTGAAGAGGTCACTAGGGATGTTCTGTGTCACCAGCAAAACTAGGGAAGTCCTGGATTAAGGGGTAAAAGCACTGATGGAAAATGTCTTTTCAGGCAGCAAGCCAGAGTGGAAGTGGACCTGTGTTTGTGAGGTTTGCCTTGGCCCAGCCCTGGGCTGATGCAAGGCAGACTTGTGCAATACTTCAGAACCCAGCACAGCATTCTCCAGTCACTACGTAACCCAAGTGCTC
Source organism: Pezoporus wallicus (assembly GCF_028554395.1). Classification (NCBI taxonomy): domain Eukaryota; kingdom Metazoa; phylum Chordata; class Aves; order Psittaciformes; family Psittacidae; genus Pezoporus; species Pezoporus wallicus. The sequence continues at coordinate 9,500,093 of NW_026642649.1, read as the reverse complement.
AGCCCTGGCAGCTGTGCTTCGTGGCATAGGCTTACGGTGCTTTTAAAAACCACCCCGTTTGTGCTGCACCACAGCGTAGCTCAGAGGCAGCTATAAAACTGTTCTGAACAAAGCTTTAAAAAATAGTGTGGGATGTATCCAGGAGGGAGAGGGAGGGGGAGGCAGCTGCTATTTTAAAGCTAGATCTGATATGTTTCTGAAAATGATTTTCTGGGTTACAGTAGCAGGAGGGGGATCGACTGACTTGGGAGGTCACTTGGCATTCTGTGATCTGCCCACAGAGCATAACATAAAGATGCTGCTCGTCCTGTATCTAGTCCCCCATACTGGAGCGTAATTTATGCTCTAGAAACCTGTTCCTCTTCTAAATCAACTCGCATCCCATCCTACTGCCTTCCAGTGTCCCCAGGTAACTCGTGACCTGCTGCAAATCCCCCAGCTGATCTCATCACCCAATGCCTTGGGAAGCCACCCTGTGACACCACCTCCCAGCATTACCTGTGCTCTTTCTGTGTCCACACGGTTACTCCCATCTGTCAGTCGGATGTTGTGAACCTTGAGAGGGGGGGCACCCAGGGCTTCCAGGGCATCAGGACTGCTATTCAGTTGCTCCAAAGCCTGCTGGTAGTACTGGGTCCTGGCAAAACCTTCTGGGTGGGAGAAACGGGGTCGTTAGGAGAACTGTTCACTTAAAATCCAAAAATAAGTAAAAATGACTTAAAAAAAGACATTTCCTCCAGACTATCCCACCCTTCCTGAAAAACAGTCCAAAACTATTAATTAAGAGAAATTTGGCTAAGGGAAGAAACACACCCTTACATCAGAGAAGCAGTGCTCAGCTCACTTAAGTAAAGAGGACTCTGAATATAGCCTGTTCTGTACTGATGCACAGTTCGGCTTGTGGCTGTGCCTCCCTGCTTTTCATACATTTGTATCTCATCTAAAAAGAACAGAAAAAGGGGGGTAAAATAAGGCAAAGGGTGAATAGGTGAAAATGTTCTGAAGGTAATTCAAGTTTTCTTTTCAAAGGAGATTCAGAAAATACTTTAAGAATGGAGAATATTTTGCAGACATTAGTGTGAGACTGGAACAGCTGCTAATACTGTGAAACTCTTGCTGTGGTCTTGATAACAGCTTTTCAAGTGGCAGCCAGGAAGCTGCAACTCTACTGATGGATGCATTAAAAGAGAGGCCATTAGAGAAGCACCATTAGAGTTAACGGTCAAGCAGCAACAATAGCTAAGCAGACTGGATGCTGCAGTGTTGGCATATGGAGGACAATTGTGGTAAATTGCTATTTATCAATGTCTGTTTGATAGGTATAGCTGGGAAATGCTGTGCAATGGTCACCAATGGACAATGCTGAGCCGTGAGGCTGGAAACTTGCCGACCCTCCTTATGGAGGCAGAGATTTACTGATAAACAGGTTTAAGGCTTGCCTGCTGGGATTTCTACATGCACTTTGCTGCAGCCTAACTTCACTCTCTTGAGATCAAGAAGGGCAGAGTTAACCCAAACATATCAAAATCCTACTCAGGCAACTTTGCTCTTGCCTTCCACAGAGTTTAAAACTAAGTGTAAGGTTTGTTTCCTGCTCTCTTGCCTGTATTACTCTTGGAGCATGAGGCAGAAGGATGCTGCCCCCACTCCCTAATTAGAGGCATTCCCTGTGAGCAGGCAGCATTCAGTTGGCATGGGAACAGCTTTACTAGCCTGCAGCCTGCACTGGTCCTCCCTGGTCCCCTAGGCTACCCTAAGGAGCTCCAGGTAAAGGGGTTGCAGCACAGGAGTCATTTAGTGCCTATGGATCATGGCAAGCAGCCATCCAGGAGATGTCAGAAGTATGCTGCACTCATCCTACAGGCTGAAGGGAAAACAGGTTTCAGTTTCCTGGTGCTCCTTCTCAGCTGTTTCTTGTTAGTACTGGACATAAAATGCTTGACTAATCTGTTTGTCCATGTGTGTTTCAGTAGGAGAGCTGAAACAATCCTGGGGTTGGCCTGGGAGACTGCTCCCACAAGGAGAGTGTGGAGGGGAACACAGTGAGTAGAAATAGGATTACCTGACTGCTTGCTTTCACAGAGATCACACATATACAAGCTTTCCTTCAACCTTAAGGGAGAGAAGTCCCCCTCTTCCCCTGCTCCCACCATAATGGAAGCCACTTACTCCTCACAGGCTCCAGCATGGGCCAGTTCTGTGCACTGGGTAGAAGGAATTGGATAGCCATGGGTGTGGGCCAATAAAAGTGTCCTTTGTCTGTTAGAAGCTACAGAGGTGCACAGTTTGCACTAGCAAGTGTCCTTTCAACAGCCTGGTTGGTTTGTATCAGACAGCTACTCAGTGGCCACGGACACCACAACAGAGCAAGACTTAGCTGTTGTTTTGCACCACTTGATTGCACAGCTAAGTGATCTGGGGAATGAGCCCTTTGACTTGTGTATAGTACAGGGGGTGACTTCCCCCTCGCCAGATAACAATGCTGAAGCTGAAAATTAAAAAATGCTAATGTCCTTGTTAAAGCCAGATTTGGTATTTTAAGCGTAAGAGGATCATATATCTGTCATGTACTCCAGAGCTTGAGGGCATGAGCTGCCTAAAATTAAAGCCTGCTTTCCAGCCTTGTCTGATTTGCTATTAATAAGTGTAAAATGAAGGGGAGGTTTCAGAGCTTATCTGAGGGCTTGAGGAACAGGCTTGGCTACGCTTTTCTGGCAGCAGGGGTACCTGACCTACCTGATACAGGGGTAGGTCAAAAGCAGTATCATTTGATAGCTCCAGCAAGGGACAGGCATAGGGCTGAGAGGCATGTAGCACCCCCTGAGAGAGGCAAAGCCCATTTCTGGTCTGATGCTAAATATCTAGAAACAATTCTAGATAAAATAAGAATCTGTCATTTGGACTAATAACTCGTATTCATGGTCTAAGACGCACAGCAACTAGAGCTGCCTATATATAGCAATGTTGCCTGTCTAGCTTTTCTTTCCTTGTCCTAGTCTTCTTGATACTGAGCGCTCTTATCTGCCCTTCAATCAGGAGAAACTAATGGTGTCTTAGCACTTCACAGGCATGCTGTGTTTAGGGCCTGCCCCACAGAGATTTACAGATAAAACCACTAGACATTAATACCTTCTCACAGACGGTCCTCTCTTCCTCCCCAGTTGTAAAATCTCAGTAAGAAATGAAACCTGCATTACTGCCTAAGCATCTATTTTGCCCTCACCCTCAGAAACCAGACTTTCTCCTAACCATGACAGCCTCCTCCCTAAGCAATACCTCTGGAAATGTGTGCAACAGCACTGGGGAGAGCAGCAGCTCTGAAGCTGAACAAAGCGGAGCCCACAGAAGCAGAACCCAGAGTCTCAGCCACACTTCCCTTCACTTCATCTGCTTTTCATGTCTTGCATGCTGCTATTTTCCCCGCTACACAAAAGCAAATGAAAGGGGCAGAGGAGAAATAAGGTTGCTAACAGCAGCAAGGCTTACTTTGCATAAGATTATACATCACGATGCATCCCCCGCCGCTGAACAGTCCCATGAAAATAGCCATTTGCTGCAGTTTTCTTAGAGAAGCTGGCATTTTTCTTCCCTGAAAAGAAAAAAAGGAAGACATTTGTTGTAAAAGAAGAAAGCTAAAGGGTTATCCCTCCCCCTTCCTCCTCTTTCCTAAAAGCCCTTTCCAACCAGGCCTGAATGAAAGCACAGTACATTGGGCTCTTCCTCACTGGGGCCCCACCGTGTGCCCAGAAGGAAGGCTGGTGAGAACAGAGCAAAGCAGGGACCTAGCCGGGTTGAATGTGTTTATTCAACTTCTTTTAGTGATGCCACCACTTTGCTAATTGCCGAGAAGAAAATGACCTCCCTGGTGTGGCCAGGGGCCAGAGCCACATTGTCACGGGGGCTCCGGGTGCCTGTGCGCTCGCTCGCACACTGTGAGCATTCAGGCTTCGGGGAATGGATTTCTCTCTCGAGTAAACTCCTCTCAAGTAAACACGCTCGCGGCAGGGCTGGATTTGGCCTGGAGGGGAGAGGGACAGAGCCAAGCCAGTGCTGTGCCAACGAAGATAATGGAGCCAGGGTGTGTATATTCTGTTGTGCTGTTTTTATTCCCAAGCCATGGGTAAACAGGAAGGATTTTGCAAGCTATTTCTCTTCCTTCCTGCACCCCCCCAGCCCCAGCTTGCCCTTTTAATGAATCACAATTTTGGCATTTGAATGCATGACCCAGCAGAGTAAGAAACACCTCTGAGAAAGTCAGCCTACTATGCGTTTCCATGGATTGGGTGGGAAGGCTCAGGAAAGACATGACATGGGGGAATGGCTTTAACCTGATGGGGTGGTTTAGATTAGATATAAGGAAGAAATTTTCCACTAGACACTGGCACAGGTTGCCCACAGAGGCTGTGGCTGTGCCATCCCCAGCAGTGCTCAAGGCCAGGCTGGACAGGGCTTGGAGCAACCTGCTCTAGTGGAAGGCATCCCTGCCCATGGCAGGGGTTGGAACTGGATGAGCTTTAAGGTCCTGTCCAACCCAAAACATTCTACAAAGGAGACTCTGTGGCCTGATGATCCTGAGCTAACGGTCCTGCCCACAACAGGTTAGTAGGAGTTGAGCTGAGTTCTTAGTGGAGAGTAGCATGTTGCTTCAGGCTGTGGCAGGATGGGACTTGACCAAGCATCAGAGTATAGACTTAATGCTGTTGCTGGTCTCACAGCTAGGATGTCAGGGAGGAATAGTCCTGACAACAGTTTAAAAATAAATAAATAAAGGAAAGAAAGAAAAGCTAGCAAAAGGCTGCCCTTTTTGATGTAGGCATGCAGACAGCTGAACACCTGGGGAAGCTGTAGGTTTCTAATCCCAAAGGCTTCATGCCTCAGTGCCACAATGGTGTGACTTAAGTGTTGCACTCAGTGAGAGCTGGTTAACAAACCAAGGCCCAAACCAGTTACAGAAATGTAACCTGGGCAAGGCTGTTTGAGTCCTGTTGTGAAAACCTCTTCTAGCATCCCTCAGGTATGTGTTAGTCAGGTATTGCTCAGCTGACAACCACAGTTTAGAGAGCATGGAGACGTAAATGTCAGGACTGTTTCCCACCATGGACAGGTCAGGGTGATATGGGCACCCTCCTCTTCTCACTGCTCTTGTGACATGCCCATCTCCTGCATCCTCTAGCCCAAGGGAAACCATGAATGCAATTCAGGTCCAACTTTCATCTACTACTCTATCAGCACTAGCATTCAACTGTAATGTATGCTTCTCCTTAGTTGAAGGCTTTCCTTATTAACTAGCTCACTTGACTGTAAGAGCTCTTAATGTTTAAGTTTACTCTTTAACTTACTTCACATTTCTGGATGGCTAGTAATGGTAGTAACTCAGAGAAGCATGTGGGCATTATATGTGCTTTATGCTCCAAGATCCCCAAATTGTGCCAGTGGTACAGCCATCTCTCACTCCTGATCTGCATCTCTGAGTTTTCTTTTTCACTTCCCCTGGGGAACTTGAGCAGTGTGAGAAGTTGCAGCAGAGGAAGTACAAGTGTGTCTTTGAAGAGAAATGGTATTGGTGGTTTTACAAGCACAGCAAGAGCTCTCTGCTAGCCCACTTGTGTTTGCAACCTTCCTTAGATTGCAATTCATAACGTTATTTCTCCCCCTCAAACTGCAAAATCTGATTAATAACCAAGTTTCCATAAGATATAGCCAGGCAGGATCCAACACCAACAGAGCATAACAGGGAGGGGGAAAAGGAGGTAAATCTGGAGGGTGGATCAGGTACCACAGGCTGTGACCTGCGGTATTTAGTTTTGCCCCTTTCAAAGTGTCAGCCAGGCAAAATTTGCTCTGTGATGAAATTCAGGGTAATTAAACTCAAATGTCTGAGGGTAGGAGATGCTGCTGACAGGTTGAATAAAAGTGGGAAGATGTGGAGCTCTTGCACCAGTGAGGAAGTTTTGACCAAGGCTCAGGGGATCTCCTTAGCAAAGGGTGGAAATCAGAAGCTCTGCAACTCACTGTTAGGGGTTTGAGGTTTGATAGGTCTTGCAGCCTGCTCATACCCAAACAAGGGGAATAGAAAGAGAAGCTTTGTGCTGATGAGTAATGTGCTCACACGCTCATCACCAGCTCCGCTCACAGCAGGCCAGGGGCCACAAGTGCCCTGATGGTGCTGTGCCAAGGCAGTGCCATCTGGCAAGGAAGCTTAGCAGCAGAGAAGTGGTGATTCCAGCAAGCACTATTGCCTCATGCAGCACTCCTGGCTGCTCCTGATGCGCTGACCCTGCCTGCAGTTGTCACTTCTGCTGGCCCTGCTAAGGCAGGGATGTGGGGGGCTGAGGTGCACAGCACACACTAGCTCTGCGAAGGTCCTAATTGATGTAACAGGGAGAAGATCTCTGTTGCTTGCTTTCAGTCACAGTGGGAAACCTGCAGGCTGGACCATCCCATCCCCAGGCTAGCCCTTCATGCTCTCCTCCCACTTGTTTCTCAGCTCTTTTCCCAAGCCAGTCCCATGACAGCACATTGCGGGAAGAGGTTCAGAGCTACGCGTTTTAACAAGTCTCTCAAGACCTTGCAAACCTTCTCTTTGATCCCACAGTTCCCTGTTAGCTTCCAAAAGCAAGGACAGAGGTGTCTTTGGAATCGAGTGCCTCTCTGTGAGGGGGCTGCTGCTCCCCTCCCCTGCCGTTATGGTCCCTTGCTGCATGAATGTCCAGGTGGTGCATCCAAACCCTTGAGCATCTCAGCATGCAGTTGCTGATGATTTCTGAATGATGACACTGGAGATACTCATGGTGCCAGCTTGTGTAAGACTGAAATATAGTAAGGAGATGTTTTTGGCAAGGACTCATAGCAAGGATTTCTGCCCTTTTGCCAACCATGTTAGCTGCTCCCATCTGCTGCTCTGGTGAAGTGTGGTAGAGCAGAGAAGGGAAGGGAAGCAGAGGCATGCCCAGAGGTGTACCTCCTGTCCTGATCCTTTCTGAAAGCAATTTAAAGCCTGCAAAGTGTAGAGGCTGTTAAAGGAAAGGACCAAACCCCCTCAACTTCACTTGCTACAAAGGGAGTAGCTGTAAGAGAATGCATTTAGGAGAATCTTATAGATACAACATGCACTTGCTTCCTGAGAAGGGAAAGTTCATGTTGTTATCTGCGGCGGAGATCTCCCCTCAGAACCTGTTATACCACTAAAAAGTATGCAAGTCAACTAGTGGAAAAACGGATTTCTTCACAGCTGGTAATTAAAAAAGCACAATTTCCAAGCTAGGCTGTTCTTCCAAAACATCTTTTCCCTTGTGCTATTTGCAGTGGTAAACGATTAAGTGAAGATTAGCACACACAAAATCACCGAGCCTACACTTACCAAGAGATATTAAATCATAGTAAGTTAGTGCTCTCTAAAAATGAGTATTAAGGAGCAGAGCTCTCTAACAAGTGCAGTGTTCATTTTGAGCCTTGAAAATAGTAAGAAATGATGGAGGAGGGAGTATATGATTCACACTTGACTCTGAAATTAAGCAGGACTCAGGTAGTTAATAACAAGATTTAACAAACTCAGAGAAGTGGAAGACTCCCAGGGTCACATGTGAAATGGTGGGTTACTGCAACAATGAAGTCTGGTTTTAATTAGACTTGTTTCCTCCACAGAGGATCTTCTAAAAACAGGCTGGGTTTATGAGATTCTCCCTTATTTCCTCAACTTCAGATTTTCTGGTTTGCTCTCTGAAATTCATGTTGTAGAGGTTTGTCTTGGGTACATCCACCAAAAGCAGGTAGCATGAAGCAAAGGGCATTTTCACCAAGCCACAGACATTCATTTTATTTCCCTCAGACCTAAGTGAAGCATCTGGGACTGCAGGTTCTATGGAGAAGATGTTTCTTCCTCCTCCTCCTCCTTTTCCTTCTCCTCATCCTGGCACTACCATGCTCCACCAGCACATCCAGCTTCTGGGTGCTATCACAGGCCAAATAGTAAGCAATAATACAGTTCTGAAGTCAGAGAAGCAACTTGATCCATGCAAACTCAGTGTGATCACTGCTCCCTATCTCAATTTGGGCCACTGCCTACCTACCTGGCCAAGACGATGTATTGCCAGGCCACCAATACAAGCGGCTGGGAGCCTTCAAACCACTTTGAACCACTGTGGTCCTGAGATGTTTGCATGACACACTAAATATGCGTGGCAAGAGACAACTATTAAATTATACTTTTTATCAATAGGCCTGAACATGGACTTGAGCATCTGACTTCAAGGCTGGAACTGTTGCCTAACTCTTCTGCAAATAAACTCTCCCTTGGGCTGGTGGGATTTGAGTCAGCCCCAGGTTCAGCTTTTCTGCAAGCCACCCAGGCAGTCATGGAAGTACAGGAGATGAGGGTAATGTCAGGCAAACCACGCACAAGCACACACCTGCATTTCACATTTTTGCTCCCTTGCCCATCCATTGATCTTGAAAGATCCATAAGGCGTCTGGGTGTAAGCCAATTTCCATACTAACAACATGCCAGGACAACATTTTAGAGACAGCTTCTTGATACTCACTGTCTACAAAATACCTTCATCATCAGTATTGTCACCAAAGAAAGGACAGTACAGAAGAAGTGTTTCAACAGGACAATCATTTCAGCATCTTTATGTTTCCCTTTTTCACGGAAATAGTCTCAATGTACTATTTACCTCATTTCTGAGAAGTAACAGCACAAATTGTGCCCCCAGCCCCCACGTTCAGAAATACCAAAGATCTGCACAGACCTGCAGGATCTGCACTGGCAAGGCACAATTTGGTGTTTAGGGAGGCAAAACCTTTTCAGCCAGCACTGAAATGGTCCCTTCCAGGGTCTCCTTGTGGATTGATTTCTAGGAATGTGTAACATACCTTATTTAAATGCTTTGAAGGGACAGCTGTAGGTATGAGGAAGTTTACTGACAAGCCAGGACACTGCATTAAGCTTATTTTCTTCATTTGCTGTTAGCTAATTAACAAGTGCAAGTAGTCAATAGAATGATTAAGGACTCTAAGCAGCCACCTCATTCTTGTAGTTGTATCACATCTCTGGGGCACACACTACAGCACAAGTGGCTTGCTCAGTTAGCACAAAGGCTCATATGGTGCCTACAGATATTCTGGTTTCATTTCCTTTTTCTCCCTTCTTGGGTGCTCTCATTTGCACATTTCTATATCTTTAGGTATTGTCATACATGTTTTGTACTCCACTGCCACAGACCACTTCCCTTTTGTGCTCTTGAATTACAGTCTCATCCGGCAGGCTTGCCTGTACTGCATTTCTTTTCCTCCTGCTTGCCCACCTTCCCCCCTCTGTGTGCCCTCTTTCCCTGCAGACTACTGCACCAGCCCAGTGCCAGGCTGGGGACACCATTCCTGTTGTCCAAGGAGCCTTCTCCTGCCACCCCTTGGTTTATCCCTCTATGAAATGGAGTCTGTCTTCCTAACTGCAGGTAATGAAGGCATGTACCTAAATCCTTTTCTGCTTTTGTCCGAAGTTGCAACAATGTGCTACAGCCTAGTTTGTTCAGTCTTTCTGAAAGCCAGCCAGTTCAGCAACCTGCTCCAGATCATCCTCCAAAGACAACTAGAGCTGCCCATGCTTCAGACTGAAATACTAGGGATATCACAGAAAAGAGACACAACTAGGGTATACTATTGGAGAAGCAGGATAATTATACCTACAGAGTGACCCATTTTTGCTGTTACTGGAGCACAGCATTATAGGTTAATGCCTAATAATCTGTCATTAGCATCCCTAATTGTATGTTTCTGTAATTGGACATCATGGAGGCGGGAGGAAGGTGTGAATGTTCACATTTTGTCTTTTAGAGGTGAACTGCAAAGGATTTAAGAGTGAGAATGCCTAAGTAGGGTAAATGAAAAAGTTGCATCCAAGTTGCAACTTCCTGCATTCTTCCAAATGCAGGAAGAAAAGAATCAGTTGTGTTTATGGTTTTAAGAGTGAGTGGTTTACCTGAGAAAGCTATAGGACAGCTTCTTGGCTTCCCTGCCACTGGGGGTGAGGTCACAAGAGCTGCAATCCAAGGTTCAAAAGAATTGCTCCACGCCGTACCTGTGCCTCCCCACAGCGTGCGTCAGAGCCCAGCTTCCAGATGGGCACAGTAGAACAAAAGAATCTCATAAAGAAACAGCAAATATAGTCCTTTGACTGTCTCATGCTCTCAGGATTAGAGGGAATAGCACTGTGTTTAGGATGAGGTTATCAGAAGTGGACTGTGAAGCTAGGGAGGTTTTCACAGTGGGATGTGAATTTTCTGTATATGGTTTCCTAGAATAGGTTCACTGAACCTGCAAGGTAAGTGATCAGTGAAGACTACCAAGCCATTTCTCATGGAAACATCAAAGAGCTTGCAATGCTTTCTGTTCAGTGATAAATGCTTTCTGTGCAGTGATAACTATTTAGCTTTCTTGCCAGTCCATGGGCATTTATCTGTGTCAAATACATTAATTATGCTGAAAACACTGACAAGATCTCAAAGCCAAACCCAAGAACCTATCTAGCTTTAAGTCAACTTACTAAATCCTGAGATGGAGAAAAACCATGAAGAAACACAAGGAGTCTGTAGTAAACTGCTTGGCTAACAGGTCACATTTTACTTTGGAAAGAGAAAATGGTCACAAAAGTTTGTAGAAGTACTGCAGATGTCATTGGGCTAAGAACTGTTTGTGGCTATGTTAAAAGCTAGTACCTGCCTGGAAGTTCACAGTCTCTATCTCCAATCCTGGTAAGGCTCATGCCTGCCTGTGGCCTTACTAACTTCAATAACACAATCCACATGCATGCACTAAATAAGCATGCAGCAGACAGTGGCCTAAAGGAACTGAATGCCAGGGGAGGCAGTCACAGGGAAAAAATGTTTAAGGCAGGAACAGAGTGTAAATCATATGATCTTGTTCCCTTGTAATGTATCTGCTTCTGGAAATGAGGAGGTAAAAGATGTGATCTACTCTGCTGTGATCAGCATGGAGTCCAATTTACAAAGCCCTAAAAAGAATCAGGGCTAACAGGAACGTTAGCAGCCCTATGGCCAAACATCTTGCTGATATAATGCCTTTTATTGCACAGTATTATAGCAGTACGCACTTTTGGCACTTCACAAACACCTTGCTCTTCCCCATGTTTCCTGCTGAAAACCAAAAATAAATAAAATGCTACCCTAAATTCCCCCAGATTCTCCGATGTGGTAAGTTTATTTCAAGCACCCATCTTTACACCCTCCTCAGAAGGGCCTCTCCTTCAGAAAAAGCTGACCCTACCCTTCTTCAGAAACTCAAGTCCCTTTGAAATACATCAGATCAACACTGAAAAGTGAAAGGCTTTGAGAAAAACTAATTACTTTCTAATATCTTGGACACCTGGATCATTTCCAGAAGTGGGTCCTTGCCCATATGAGCAGAACTGGTTCAGTATCAGCTAAATCTGTTAACACAAATTAAGATCTGAGGAAAAAATAACCTCAAAGGCTCGTGACTTTAATAAGCACTGAAGACCAAAACCAGCACAAGACCAACAGGGACTCTGACCTAGAAACATTCTATTTTCAAAGACAAAAAGAGAAAAAAGTTCTGATGGGAACTATTCAAAAACAAAATACAAGAAACTTCTATAATACTTGAAAGTTTCTGTTCCGACAGATCCAGCTTGTTAACTTGTGCAGAGCTGTGTGAGATAGAGATGGAGAGAGCAAAAGAGTGAAGAAAATGGTGGAACCTGCCACACTGTTTGCAGGTGCAGCACCTGGAGTCAGACCTTTAACTTGATCTCAGAAATAGCTATTGATTTATCTGTCCACCCTTGGAAAAAGATATGCTGGATGCTCACAAGGCAGCTGAATGTGAATCAGCTTCTCTTCCAAAAATGAGTCAGGGCAAGAGGAATTTCAGGGAACAACTGACTGCAATCCATATTTTCCCCCTCAGAACATGTGTGGGAAATGATCTGAGGGGAAAAGTATCTCTGTGTTTAATGCTTTAAATGATGTCTCTATTTTATTCACCAAATATTGGGTCTTTCCACAGCTCCCGTGAGGGATGGCAGGAAGTTTTTTTCCTTTCATTTTGCAGAGCTGTGGCAGAAAAACATGAAATGATTTTACAGGAAGCTTGTGTCAAGTCAGGCAATTGGTCTCAAGAGACCTGGGCTGTGTCCCTGCACATACACCATCTCCTCTCTCAGGCTAAAACATTCCAACCTAGAGAGGTTCACCACAACTGTGAAGGCTGTTTCCTTCAGCAACGTACCTTTAGGGATATGGGGAGAAGCTTTTTCTATGGAGCTACAGCACAGGGCTTTGCCCAACAAGGGGGTGTGACAGTCCAAGAGGTGGACAAAAGCACAAAACCACATTTTTACATACTGTTGATGAGGGAGATTTTTCAAAACATCATGTGGTTTCTGTGGGCTCAACAGGCAATACTTTTACAGGGTCATTGTTTCCTAAAAGTGCTGATATCCTTGAAAAGTAGGCTGCTTTCTGGCATTGTGAAGAACACCTTCACTAGAAACTTTTAAACAGGGCTGCTAACAACATGATGTTATTTCCTCATAAACTTATTGCTACTTCAAATACTTGGTTGTGGGGTTTGTTGGGAAAATGCTAGATTGCTAAGGGCTAAATACAATGAAATGTAGCAAAAGTGGCACACACAAGACACATAGGTGTGCTGTGAGCCATCAGGAAAGGGAACAGGACCAGTTAGCAGGGAATCACTGCTGCTAATGATGCTGGCAGGGATCCATGCCCACAGACTTCTGAAAATGAAGGCTCCAGAGGGTGCCACAACACATACATTTTTCTGTTCACTTTTCTTTTCTCATTGCATGCTACTGAGCTCTCTTGTTGTGGGAATCAGCAAGAGAGATAAAGAGATATCACTTTTATACAATGCTTACTCCCAGGGACCTCTGCTTAGGTACAAAAAGCCCCTACTCAGTGTAATGTCCAATTCATCTGCAGCTCTTGTACAGGCACAGCAGAAGACTGTGCTCCTGGGTTTCACAAGCAGCTCTGGGACTGACTCACTGCATTACTATGGCTAAATCCATAAACTTTGTCTCAATTTACACATGTGAAAATAAGTGACTAAACACTTCCTGGTTCCTACTTTGCTGCAAGATAGCAACATTTAATGGCTGCAGAATGCTTTGACAGCCTAAGATGTAGTTTTACTTAAGTAAAGTTGCCTGAGTACTGTACATGCATGTTATGAGGCCCAACAATGTGTTCTAGTGACAAAAAGCATTTTGCAGCATGGCACAGGATGTGTTGTAGGACCAGCAGAATAATTACAGTAGCTGGCACTTATTAGAAAATTAAAGAAGCTGTTACCAGGTCATTAATAATCTGTGACTACCTGCCTTAATAGTATTCTTCAGTCAACAGGCATGAGGGTGAGGGAGTGGAAGAAAGCGTCACACCTTCTTCTAAATCACTGTAGAAGGCTGATACCCTTGTTTTCATCACTTTGTAATCTGGTTGTTTACTTTCCTCCTGGTGTCCCTTCGGACTGGCTCTTCCCTCACTGCTAGCTCTCACACCAAAGGACTGCAAGGCTCTTGGCCAAGGAAGCCAGCAGCTGCACCTGCAACAGCCAGTCCCAGGGGAAAGGCAGCCCTCTCTGTGGTCTCCCAACCTGGTAGCTGTCTCCCTGCTGCCTCTAAACACCTCTCCTGAGTATACGCTCATATTCCTGAAGATTATTTTGTCTGCAAAGTATCCTTGTCCATTTACAATGTACTATGATTTGTTCCCTTGCTTCTTGCTCTTTGCCTTCTGTGTGTAGACAGATGGTTGGAGGAAGAGAGAAAAGCAACTTGTTTCCTGCTTCTTCAGAAAAACACGTGTTCTCCAGAGCAGACAGATGCCTTAAAGTCAGATCCAGGGCATCAATTCATCTTTTGGGTTCAGCTGTAGCATATAAAGCATTTGCTGGCTCTGGTGTAATGCTTTTTGACATTGTCAGCCCCCCTTCAGTGAACTACTGCCTTGTAACCAACTTGACAGCAAGTATTGTTCTACAATTATTAATACAATGCGTGCTACCTTCAAACTGACATGTTCTGAGGACAGGCATCAGCTGTGCTCAGCTCTGGCTTCACAAACAATATTGAGACAACAGCACAGGCCTCCTGCTGCTAAGACGTACATAAATAAATAAAACCATGCCTTTACCATGCTGCTGTTGCACCTTTTTAGCCTTTCAATCTCAATTTTGCAATATTTCCTTCTTTTTTTTTTTTTGGGGGGGGGGGCGGGGGTGTCTTAAATTTGGAAGTATTCACTTCTCTGCACCCTCTCTTTTTTTGCTTCTTTAGGAAACGGCTTTCTTTCTTTTCTTTCCCCAGTCTTCTTTCAATTTGTTCTTTTCTCTCTCTTTTGGATCCAAACTTAGATTCCAGAAACTTGAATCTACATAAAAGTTAATTAACTTCAGGAACTGGTTTTCCTCTCCTATTTGTTTTCTTTTTTTTTCTGGAATGCAGATTCTTTTTTTACTACAGCCACTGTAATTTTCTATTATTTTTAAAATGTTTGGCTTAATGGGTTATGTTTGCTTAGTCAATAAGCTGACGACGCCCATGACAGCACCAGAAGTGTTTGGTTAGCAGCAGGGAGGAAAAGAATCAATAACTCCAAGCATTTGGCAGCTTTGTGGGCAGGAAATCATTTGTATTCTCTGGTTTAAATCAATGACCTTCTTTTCTTTGCTGTTCTAACAGGAAATTATAAACTCTGTGAACACTATTTGCATAGTGCCTTCTGCAATACACTTGTATATGCCTGGGCAAAACAATATGTTAAGCCCAGCAGTGCTTCTCTGAGGTCTCCGTTAGAGAAAGCCAGCCACTTAACATAGACTTTTCAGCTGCAGGCACTTGTGTTTATAGGGAGCAGGGGCAGAGTAGAGCAAGATGTGACAAGAGCTCCGCTTCCACCAGCACCATCTAAAGATGAAGGGATTATTATTTGGTAACAGGGTTGTGTACTACAGAGTATGAATAAAATGCCACCTTTGAAACTTGGCAAGATGTTGTATTTCCAGTGACAGACAGAACGTTGCTACTTCTGCATTAAAGCTGCAATTGAACTTCTGTCTCTTGCTTGTCAGGGTTGCTCTGTAGTGCCAGGTACAGTTTGAAAGTGCTGCACTTTGCTTGAACTCAGCTTGGTGTTACAGAGCACGTGTTTGTGAAAGGTTCAGTCTCCTCTATCCTGCCCTTTTGCCAAATGCACTTAAGCAGGAAAAAGAAATTGCCACCTTGTCTTGCCATGCAGATGGGAAACCGTTCCAGGAAAGCAGCATTCTAACAAAGGCGGTATTGAGCCTGGCACTGAACTTGCCTTCCAACTTTTTCTGCTGCCCACCACCACATTAAGTCCACCTCAGCTACTGCTTAGCATGCAGGAGAGCTCGCATTCAAGAAGGCAAGCCAGTCACAGGAGATGAAGGTGCGTGACCCCTTTTTCTATGTTTCCCCCAGTGTGATCACAGTACAGCCCTTAATTCTTATCTATGGCTAGAGTTAAATGTTGCAGCCTGCAGCACCAGCAGCTGGCACTGTAAAGCCCCTAGACCTAAGTACACCTTGATGTGCTTATCTTCATCCTGTGCAGGAGAATGACATGATAAACCATTCTGAAAAACACTATTATAACCCCAGATACTACCAAAGCCTCACTAGCCTGCACTGAAATTAAATGTCATAAAAATCAGCTATCCAGATAGCTCTGCTTTGCTTTTGCACATGACAAGTCCTTTCACAGTAGTTCTCAGCATCCCTCCTGTGCTCCCACTGCCGCTGGCACAAAGCTGTCCTCAGGTAATACTTGAGGTATACTTATTCGTTATGTCACAGCTCTCCCTCCCTGACACAAAAATTATAGGAATGTTACTCGGAATGACTGAAGTGGAAGTAATATGCAATTCTTTCACTCCTGCTTTGTTTCTATTCATTTGCCAGATGTAATGTTGCCATCCTGTCTTCACAAGCATTTCATTCCTTCCCTCTGCAAACTCTGCTTGTTGGAGACCTTTACAGAGCTCCTGGAGCACCCTTAGCATTTCTAAAATTTGCTGTTCCTGACTGAAGGAAGCCACCAAGAAAATAAGGTGCCTCACTTTCTCACTGACAAGAGGCTGAAGCAGTATCACAGTATCACAGAAGGGACCTCTGGAGGTCTCCAATTCTACTGCTCAAATGGGGCTGCCTACAGCCAGTTGCCCAGGAAAATATTCAGATGGCTTTTGAGTATTTCCAAGGATGGAGACTCCACAGCCGCTTTAGGCAACCTGTGCCAGCACTTAGTCACCCTCAGTGAAAAAGCGCTTCCTGATGTTCAGACTGCACCTCTTGTATTTCAGTGTGTGTCCACTGCCTCTGGTCCCATCAGTGGGCATTGCTGAAAAGAGCCTGGCTCCTTCTTTTTCACACTCTCCATTCAGGTATTTACATACATCAATGAGATCCTCCTTGAGCCTTCTCTAAGCTGAACGGTCCCAGAAAGCAGAGTGCCAAAACAAGGGATGAAGTGGGCAGCTATTGTTCAGTTGACTTTCTTCTATTGAGTGGGTCAAAAGCAAATGTGTGTTTCTTTCCTTGTTGCTTTTCTTCCCTTCTCCACACGTACATCGCCTAAATGTCATGCTGTCACCTTTTCCCATTGAACATCACGTACCTGGAATCTTTCCATATCACAACAAGAAATGTTTTAATCTGGAAAGATGTGCAAATAGAATAGCTCATGCCAGAAATATGAACTGGTTTGGTAAGCTTTAGGCTTTGGACAGATTTGTGAGTGATTTATGATTACAGATGAATAAAACATAATCAGAATCTGTGAAGTGATAGTGGTGTATGTACAAAAAGGAGAGCTGCTCCTGTTACGTGTGGGAACATATAGGCCATAGTCTAATACTTTTGAGCTTGTGAAAGGTGTACTATGTGACTAATTCATTTCCCTAATATATTACCAGCCACTTTCATAATGGAAAAAATTACTTTCCTAGATAATTTGTTTTTTAATGACTTATCATAGCTGTTCATTCCTAAGGGTGTGTATTTTACACTATGCAAAAAACTGCTATGGAATAAAAAATGCTGATACACTCAAAACCTGCATTTATCTTCAAAACAGAAGTTCGTGGGTTGTTGTTTTTTTTTAAATATATACAAGCTATGGTTGTTGAGGTTTTTGCTCAGAAGACAGCCATGTGTTTTACGTGGCCTTTTGTTTATCCAAAGGAAAACAGAATTCTTTCTGGGGAAAATAAACTAGATTATACAGGAGGACAAGGAGATTTAGTTCTGCAGTGTTCAAGAATACTCAGAAACTCTGTACTAAATTTAGGGCACAGATTTACCAACTGGCTCTGTTCCTGCATTGCACTTAAACTTACAGCTGTACTTATGCTGAATTGAATGGATTTGCTGTAGAGGTAAAAAGTAAGACACGCTCGCTGTCTTTTGAATTTAATACGAGGTAATGGCCTCGTTGACCTCAACAGAGTAATTCTTGATTTATACCACTCTTTGCTGTTTACAAGAGCAAAGCCAGATTAGGAAGGTACCTCAAAGTGACAGTGTTCAGATGAGTATTTAATCTTTGTTAAATGAAGCATCTGGAATGGAACAGAACACAGTATTCACTGCTTTTACCATTCTCTCTGTAAGCGCACTGTGAAACAGCTTGTGGTATTTTGTTTTTTCTTAACCTTTATAACATTAGCAATGAGGACTCATTGTCTCCAAATGTTACTCTCCTCATGTGAGGCTTCTTCAGTGTAAATCAAATTACTTTAAACACACTACAACTTGGTACCAGTGAAGATACAAATAGTAAGATAGCAGAATTGGCTGATAGATACATAGAGCTAACTTTTACCAATCCGCTCCTCTGCCCAAGGCTGGCACAGAAGAGAAGCAAAGCTTCCTCCTTTCCTGCACTTGATATTCAGATCCATTAGACACATCCTCAAGTGTCTTATTTACTCTTCTCCATTTGTGCTGTCCATTCTTTTCTAACAGGCCATTCTCCTCCACCCAAGACAACCAGCTAGGCTAGCAAATAGTGCTATACACTGGCTTTTGGAAGTTCCTATAAGCATGGCATTTCCCCCTGGGCATGTTTGTCTGGGCCGTTTTGTTTTATGATGCAAAGGTCTTACTGGAAGAAAGAACTGGCCCTACCAGGTCTGGATGCCTTGCTGAGAGATGAACACTAGTTAGCATATATATTACCCAGTACTGGTGGGGAAAGTAAGAAAGCAGCCAAACATTTTTAACTTATGCAACTAGCTGCACTCCTCTGACTGCTTTTTTCTCCAAATCCACTGTTAACTATGATTCAGTATGTGCCATTTGTGCTTTATGGAACTAGGAGTCTAAGCCACTTTATTGGTGAAAGTAACAGCTCTCTCATTAAACATTAATGGCAATGTTTTAATTAGTCCCAGGGTTCTGGTAGAAAGTTAAGTCCTTCCTTCAATAACCAGCAGTTACAGATGCAGTAAGTGTTAATAACCTAATAGGAAACAAACTAGGCAAGCGTACATTCCTTCACCCAGAAAATGGATTTCATGTAGCATTTTCATGGACTGTTCACACTTTAAAGCAAAAAAATGTGGTTGATTTTTGATAGAGAGAATCGGGCTGTTTGCAACACCTAAAACTGCAACCTTATCATGTTGTTTCCCGTTTCTCTCAGACGTGATGTTTAACGTGCTCTCTGCTATAAAATTTGAAGCTAAAAATGCCACCTGGTTTAGGGATGGGGAGGGGAAGAAATCTCAATGGGATCAGCAGATGTTCCCAGGCTTTCAGCAACGGTGCTCAGATGCCCCCCAAAAAAGAAGAAACATAAGAAAACATGAGAAATTTAAATAGTTTTCTGATACAAGCTTTTCATGCCACCAATGGACTTTTATAAAGAAGTATAAAGAAGAGTATGTATGGGGGTTATGTTGGAATGGGAAAGGGCTATATGTGACACTGACACCAGAAAGGAGTTACTGGGAGCAGCAGTACAAAGTCTTGCACTATCAAATGCTGGCCTGAAGGACAATGGGAGCAACTGGATGGTTTTTATCTCTATGCTAAAGGAGCAGTTGGTTATACTGCCCTTTCTTGCCTATTTCTCTAGCCACTGAGGTTTTAGTTGGGGGAAACTTTCTCTTAAACAATGCTCAGCAAACTGCAAGGAAAAACCAAGATTAGCTTTTTGAAATGTTGCTTTATCTTAGGGATACAGTAACCTTAAAGGATATGTAACAGATACTACATCCTGGATAGCAGCTTTTTGAAAGGTTACTGTCTCTTTAGGGCTACAGTAACCTTTAGTGGTAGTGTATATGGGGAGAGAGTTTTCACTTTGGCAACACTGCTTTCTGATCCTTGTTTTTCTGCCCCAGTGAAAAAAGTAGACTGCCGCTTTGCTTAAGTAACTGGCCAACTTAGGAGATGTCTTCTGCACTTTCCAGCTTAGGATGTGAACTTAAGTTGCACAAAGAAATCTTGAGCTTTTGTCATGGCCAAGAAACAAGATGGGTTCTGGCAGTGGGCAGGGCAGTTCCAAGGATCCACTACAGGTTTCTGTCCTTAGCACTGCTGTAACTGAGGAAGTTCTTGAAACACAACCCAGCATCAGCACAGTGCTAACAAGAACACATTTATTGTAGGTTTAGTACAACAGGGAGAGATCTGGCAATGTGAATGTCAGCTACATAGTACTGTGTTCTAGTGATATTTCCTGTGGCTTGGTTTAAAACAGTTGATGACAGGCTGGTGACTCTTACAATTCTGAACTCAATTATGCAATGGATGCAGGCTTCTGAAGCCTGACTTACCGTGTCAGTGCGGTAATGGAGCTCAATATCTATGGCTTGATTTTTGGGCAGCTGAGGAAGTCCCGTAAACACTCAGCATAACAACAGGCTTTTTGGTGCCACTCCTCTAGAACTGTGGTTCAGTATCAGTATCACCTGGTCGCCTCAAGCCACCTAAAAAGGTCTCCTGATATCACCTGGTAGCCTCAAGCCACCTAAAAAGGTCTCCTGACAGCTCTTATCCAGACTTCACCTAGAATAAAAGGGAAAATGCAAAGGAGTGGGTATGTAGCAGAGGCAGAGGAAGAATATTCAGACATTCCTGAAGATTCAAGAGGGTGCCTCTACTCCCACTGCAACAAAACATCTAGTACTGTCAGTGGTCATGATTGCCTTGTAACCAATATACAGTAAAGCAAGAAGGTAGCACATGACACTTTGACATGACAGTAGTCCCATCAGAAACATCAGGGATCTCCTGCAGCTTTGCCCATCGTTATTCACAAAAACCTTATGAAAACAACCACACATTCTTTTCATTAAACCATGCCTGTTGGCTGTCTGAACAGTGCTAGCAGTACTTATTAAGAAGTAACAGACCATGTATTTCAGTCCTACAACTAAATACAATTTCCATAAAAGGCATTCCTCCTATACAGCTCTTCCTCTGTTGGCAATGATTAATAAATCCACAACGGTCCATGGGTTGGGACTTTCTGTTTATCAGTTTACCCAATTTTTATGCACTAGCCCACCTGAAAAGGGATACATTCATGCTTCAATGGTACTTTTGTTTATCAGTCTCTGCACATAGGAGCTCTGTAATGTACCAGGTGGAACAAAGTAGAGAAGCTAATGTTTTTAAAGATGAAACATTTCAGGCTTCAGCCAAGATTTTTAAACTAATAAGCTCTGTGAGAAGCAGAGTAAGAAAATCTGGGATCCTCCAGATTTGGACCTCTTGGACTCTCCAAGGCCAACTGAGAGCACAGGTCCCTGCAGCCTCTACCCTGCAGAGAAGACCCAGTCACCTTCTTCCACAAACATCTAATATCTTCAATGTCTCAAAGAGCCTGTGCCTCTCTGTCAGGTCTGCTGTAACAGGGAAGGAGGATCTCAAACTGTTAGACACGGATGCAGACACACACACAACATGCATGCCAAGAACAGTAATTTCCATCAGAAAACAGGCTGAACTAGGTGCAAGTCAGTCAATAGACAGACAACTTTCAAGACAGCTGTTTACATACTTGTTAAACATTGGCAAAACTCTGGGAACAGGTCTGTATGCTTGTGACGGAACCATGCACCATGGCATCCAAACAGCAGCCCCTTGAGTGCTCCCAGCATGCAGCAGTTAATGTTACAGTATCCCCATGAACTGTCCCAGGAGATGAGACTTCATCCATTGGTTGCTCAGCTTTAATTAATAGGACACTTTTCAATTACACATCAATGACATCTTTTGAAAACAAGGTTTACACCTACTATATTTCTTCTGGACAAAACAGTCTGCTCAGCTGTATTCCCAGCCGTATGTTTTGTTTCTCCCAGCCTGCTGGCAGCCACAGCTACTTAGAAAGAGAGTAAGTTATGTCAACTGCTAGGATTTTCTACAGTACATATTACATCACCTTTCCTGAGAAACTTGTCTGAGCAGATCCCTTTTCTTGCTTTCTTCTTTCATAATGCCCTTCACATTCCTCTTTCAATATTTGCTGTTCTCTCTGTGGAAGCTCAGTTGCTGGCATTTTAAGGAAAGGTTACATAGCAAAAGGGTCACTAATGAAGCTTTCTCCTCCCTATCCCATGCTCCCTGAGAGAAAACTGTAGCATGTGGCACCTTTAAAGAAAGCATTCATTGATGGTTTCAGGACAAGAAAAGGAATTAGGGGTATAAATGACCTTGGTCATTTTAATTCTAACAGTGAAGAAATAAGGATGAAAAAGAGCAAAAGACAAAACAAACCCCAAAGATGGCAAATTATGCTTTGGTGCAAGTAGTAAGCCAGATCCCTAAATTTTACCCTCAGCTCTGACACTTAGGTGACTGTGCCCCTGATCAAATTGCTCTGTGCCTCTGCTTGCTTCTTTGTGAGTTCTGGTCCTTATAAAATGACCTTGGAAATCAACAGTTATAGGTCTTTCAAAGTGTCCTCTAGATAAAATGTACCAGCCAAAGTCTGGTCCAGAGACAACCGAAGGTGGTGGGAGCCTGCCCAGTTCAGGTCCATAGACTTCAAAGTAGGTAATGTAAGAACGAAGTACATTAAGTTTGGGGTTAGGATTTGGAATAAGCTGGGAATGAAGGCTAGGAAAAAAAAAAAAAGATAAACATTTCCAGCCAGAGGTACTTAAACTTGAATGGCTTAATATATACATGCTCACCAGTGAACACATGCACATGTGTGTGAGCTGGCATGTGAGGTGGTTGCTTGCTGCTTGTTTATGAGGGCTCTCTCACAGTCCCTCGCTACAGCAAGGCAAGTAGTGCAGTAGTTGACTGGTATGGTCCCTTGTAGGGCATCATCTCAAAAGCATGGTGAGGATGGTGTCCCTGCCCATGGCAGGGGGGTTGGAACTAGATGATCTTGAGGTCCTTTCCAACCCTAACTATTCTATGATTCTACGATTCTGTGCTTCTTTTGACTAAAGCTAAATGGCTGAAGTTGGGGGTATCTTCTATTCAAATGCAGCTCCTTCTTCTAAACACAGTGGCTCTTACATGATCTTCTTGAGTCTGAGTCTTTCTGTACAAACAATGGAGAAGGAAATCTAATTCCCACTGTAGGAAAGGAAACACAGCTAAATGAATGCTGTTAGCAAGGGTAAGCGTATTATCTCTGCCTGTTGAGGGCCCACTGAGGTTGAACAAAATCTTTTCATTAGCTGCAGTAGAGTGTTTATTACACTCCATTTGAATGATCTGTTTAAGATTAAGCATTTCTGGAAAAACACAGTGCTTTTACTCCCAAAGCATTTTCCATTCCATGGTACTTGGTAATGCTTCCATTTAGCAAAATGCTGAACGATCTGATCTGTGTCATGTTTAACACAAAGTGTAACTGAAGAAGCCTGCAGTAGTGTTCTTTGGACCTCTGGTTTTTAAGGGATCTGTGAAAAATCATTAGAATAAACAAAAGCAAACTATTTTGAGCAGGCCTAAATTTAGTACAAATAGGTCCTCATCTTTACTGGAAAACTTTTAAAGGAGCCAAGAAAACCAAACAAACAAAGGAATTCAAACCCACTGTACTTCAGCACCGAAATCATCTAAAAATCATCTTAATCCTTTTAGGATTCCCAGCAATCTGGGGAGATAAATAAAGCAAAGGGTAATGAAACAGTCAAGCACTGGGTACCCCGTTAATGTATCAGCATGCTGTTGATGGTATATAAACAATGCTAAAAGAACAGGAAATTATTACAGCAGAAGGCACTACTTCATTTACTATTCAGCTGGGATTACTGCTTAGGAAGTCACTAATACACACTCATAATGAATACTAGAAGTGAGCACAGGCAGAAACTTGCCTGTTACCCAAATGAGTATGACTAGTGCTGAATGTTTCTCTCACTAATCTTTCTTAAAGCCTGAACTTAACTTCCAGAAAGGCAAGATTATTTGGGAGGTTCCGTTTTCACACTTAATTGCAGAATCAGAGACATGGAGCTCTTCCAGGAGCTCTTTGGGTGTTGGTTTCTTCTGAGCAGAAAGAACATGAAAGAGTAACAAAGCCCAAAGCACCTGCTTCAAACTTGTTTTGCCAACCTGCCAGTTGCGTGTTGGATTGGGAATTTCCTTCTCTTTTCTGGAGGGTAGAAAAGAAGCGGGGGGAACTAGCCCATGGTAGTATTCTTTACATGTTCCAGTTGATCTGATAAGGAAAAAATTCTTCCCTGTGAGGGTGCTGAGGCGCTGGCACAGGGTGCCCAGAGAAGCTGTGGCTGCCCCATCCCTGACAGTGTTCAAGGCCAGGTTGGATGGGGCTTGGAGCAACCTGCTCTAGTGGAAGATGTCCCTGCCTGTGGCAGTGGTTGGAAATGGATGAGCTTTAAGCTAATCCATTTGAACTTCCACCCCAAACCATTCTATAATTATGTCACTAGCCTCTGCCTGACCAGGGAAAGGCTATGGTGAATGAGAAACAGTACTAAGAGATCAGATTGAAAGGGAACATACCAAACTAATAGATGCAGTGTGGGGTCCCTGGTATGGCCAGACTCCTCCCATGGTACAGTGCCCTTTTTGACAGAAACCACCCACAAGACTATGTGAGTACTTTCCCACTTCTCCTGTCTTAGGAGGCCCTGGTGAAGAGGCAGCTGCCTTGTTCCAACCGATTGGGAAATGTTAGACATGAGGTGTGTCTTCCAAAAGGTCTGAATCAGGACTGCAATGCCAAGTCAGATGCCAAAGAAAGGAGGCAACCTCAATCCAGACCACCCTTTTCCCTTCCTGAAATGCCAAGGTTGCTGATTTTCCCACGTGCCTTTTCAGTTGCTAGGGATTTCTGTTAGAAAGGGATGACACAGTAACTTAATTTCTAAAGCATCCAAAAATGCTGCAGTGATAGATTCAGATAATGGTATTGAGGAGCACTTGGCATCATATACAGAAGCCCTGCATTGGATGGGCTGCTATCACACGTACAACCAACCCGGTTAGTAACAGACTGGAAGCTGTAGCTTCTACAAAGAAAAGGCAGACTCAGGACAAATAAAGGAACATGAAATAGGAAAGGAACTTCTGACCATACTTGCTCCCCCATCTTCCATTTTTACCCCTTCCTTCTCCACTCCATCCCTTGTCCTCCTAGCCTTTAGCAAAACCAAAAATGGTACTGGTGGTGTTACATATACAGATCACTTGTCAAAGATTTGTCTCCTCCCTCTCTGTATGAGCTAACCCTTCCCAGCAAGCTTTAGGGGGTGATGAGTCAGTGGTATAAAGAACTGACAGACTAGATGTGGTATTTATTTTCTTCTGCCTTTTTTTTGAAGCATGGCAGTCTCCCACATCCCCAGGCATTGAGGAAGGGTTAATCAAATGCACTGCAGCTGGGAGCTCGAAGGATAGTGTCCATAAAACCTGCAGCTTCCAGTAAAAGCCTTGTATTTTTTGTGTTCTTTTTTGGTCCCTGGCATTGCTGGGTATTTACTCAGCGACACACTGTTAAAAGTTGCAACATTCATCTTTAAACATTAATTACCAAGGCATGAATGCTTCAAAAATCCACTGCCTGAGGCCAGGGCCTAGGAAGTGGAAAATGTAATTTCACAAAGAGATGAGAACAAATGCTGAGCCTTTTAATTGCAGGTTAGTACAAATGACTAACAGTAAAGCAAAAATGGCTTGGATGTATTTGTTGTTCTGAATGCCGAATTCAAAACTCAGCAGTGATTTGCCTGGGGTTTGGTTTTTATTCCCCCTGCTTTTCTTTTTGTAGAAGTCAGAGAAGCTGGTGAGTTATGGAGAGGTGCAGGAAGTGTATTTCTGAAAATTCAGTTAAAATCAGGTACTAGATTGGAAGAGAGAAAGTAAGAACACACTAATTGATGGATGCAAAGTCAGGCAATAGATGCAATAGTTGGACAGTTACTGTGCTCATTTGGAGTTTCATCTTGGGATGAAGGCCGCAATGATTCTCAGTATCTATCTCCATCTCTCTCCGTTCTCCTGAAATCTACCTGGAATTACCAACAATATAACAATGACTGGACATGCCTCACCACCTGTGGCAACACAAGATTAAATGCTGCTGTGACTCAACACTGTTGTACTGGGTGTCCCAGCCTGAAGCCAATGGAACCATTGCACTAGCAATGGCATCTTCATCTCCACCCTTCTGGCTTTGCTGCTGTCAGACTGGGGACAGCCCTGTGTGAGCACCTTTGCAGGGTATCAGAGGCACTTCTTTTCCCACAGGAGTAGAGAATTAGTTCATTCTAGCCCCTCATCACCCCCTCAGTGTTGGCCATGCCAACACACTTATGGGAGATGTAATTCATGGTCTGGTGGGTCTGAGGCTGGTTTCTTGTGTGATGGTCCTGAAGCTGCAGTTGTTCACCAGAGCCCAGAGGCCAAAGAGACTCCATAATGTGACATTCTTCTAATGCTGACGTTCACCTGGAATCTTCAGTCCAGCTTCTGGGTGTGCTCAGAAGCACTTCTGACCTCACAGCACTAAACAGCTTGGTGCCTGCCTCTCCAGGATTGAGAAATGGCATGCCACTTCACTACCAGAAGGGCCTGATCCACTAGGTGTATCCAAAACCTGCCTAACCCATCATGTTTCATCCACAGGAGCAGAGAGAAGACAAGAAGATGGTGGTGATGACAGTACTTGTGTCCCATCTCCTCTCCCCACTTGCTTCTATCTAACAGTTCTGTACTGAGAACTGCTTCCCTGTGACCTGGGAGATCTGGTTTCAACATGCTCTGAGGATGCTCTCTTGCTGAGTCAGTCTGCACCCTTCTGTTAAATGGGGAATAAAAGACCTTCTTTACCTCATGGCCATTTTCACCAGGCCTTGCCCACATGCCAATTTTTGCAGATCAACTCATGGTCACACTGTCAAGAGTTTGCTCTCTTCTGAGTGGGCTGCTGCAGCCATGCTGCACAGTGCTCTGCTCTTGTCTCCTCTTCAGCAGTCATTATTTTCAGTTCAAAGTACGGAGAACACTAACAGGTGTATGCTGTGGGCAGCAGAGCAGTGCTGCATCAAGAGTACTACAATGCCAGGAGAAAATATTGTGTGCTCTAGGAAAAGGACGGGTGAGAGTATAAATTATGCTATTACCTAACCTGGAATAACTTGGAAGCACTGTCCTTGTTGAAAATGATACATTTGGTGCCTTCCACATCTATCCTGTCTGTCTGGAGCAAACCCTGGTATGAACTACACAGCTGGTGACACTTAGGTTTGCCCTTGGGGATACCAACAGATTTGTTCCAGAAGAGAGCTCAGACACTGACAGACGTCTGACATTCTGACCATGGGGAATATGAGTGACCAGGAAACCCATCCCTGGAGCAAAACAGGAGTGCACTAAGCTACTAGTACAGACACAGCATTTTTAAGCAATAGATGTTCTATTTTGATGGGACCCATGAAGTTCAGGAGAGGTGTCTCTGCTGAGACCACCTCTACTCAAAGCACCAAGCAGAACATCACACCCAAGTGAAACACAGTGCTGTCTAGCAGCCCTCAGTTGGTATGGTCAAATAAATAATGACTACGTTCATTTTCTCATTATTTCTTTCTTTCACACTTATAAATAACCCAGGTGGGCGCTGCATTTGTAGGGTGCTGCCTGGAAGCATGAAGGAGAACACTGAGGCATGCACTATCTCCCATCCAGCAATCCAGTGACCAGTTTCAGTTCTGTTTTATTGCAGGTATGACCGGGAGACTGAGACAAGTCTCCTGTGCCTCTGCCCTCTTGAATGTCACTGCTGCTCTATGGTAGCCCAGCTGCCACTGTGTTTCCCTGCCTGCCTCTAAGATGATTGTCAGGCATAGAAAATATTAATTAAATTTTAATTAATAAATTGAATAGTGTGGGGTTAATTATAGTTATTTACAGGGAGTGTATGGGATTTGGAGGGCCTACCTTCTGGTGTTTCTGCACAAAGTGTTGCCTCTTCCTCTAAGCTCTAATTAGCTGGCTTTTTGTTTTTAATAGCCAGTCTCCAAATGATTGCTCAGTAGCTCCCATTTTGTTCCTCATCAGCAGTTCTTCAGCACAGCTGCTACAGAAGGGAAGCAACCCTGCAGTTTGCCTTGCAGGGAGTAGGTGATAAAGAAGCTATCAGAAGTAGTGTAAGCCAACAACATAAAAAGAAAGGAAAAAACCTGAGAGGCTCAGCCCTCAACATTGTCTAGTAAGGGGACTGTATAAGAAACAAAGGACACAGGCAGCACTAAGAAAGAAAAGCAACATCTGAGGCTGTTGCAAGGTCAAATTTTTTTTCTCTGTATGCAGCCCTCTTGTCCTGCTGCATGTTCTGCCTTCCTGCATATGTGTAGTGCCAAGAGTCACCAACAACAGATAAGCACCTGGGAAAAAGCAGGCTGTTCCAACACAGTCAGCTGCACAACGTGGAATAATTTCTTCTCTACTTCTTATTTTCAACCTACATGCTTCTTCCTTTAAAATCTTTTCAAAATCTAGATGGATTTAAGCAGCTGTATTTTAAAACCAGTTACTTTTAGTTGCTCAGTGGATAGCTCTAAAGAACAAGGGTCCTTTCAGGACACTGTTAAACTAAAGGGACACAGTAAACACGCTGTGCCCAGTTTATTCCAATTTTTCAATTTCATGCTGCTAGATGCAAACCAGCAGAGCCTAAGAACCAGCACAGAAGAGAGGTTTGGGGGTTATTTTGGATATTGTCTTGTTGGTTTCATTTTCGCAGAAGCGATCGACATGATCAGCAGGCTTTCCCTCGAGTGTCTCCTCCTGCCTGCTACTGCTCAGGACTGAAGTGCTGCCACAGAGGGAGCAGAAGGCAGTGACTAGAGGATGAGGACTGGCAGCAGTGCCACAGCCAGCAGCTGGCCTAGTGCCTGCCTTCTCCTTCCTACTGCAGCAGCTGGCTCTGCATGGCAGGTACAGGAGCCAGGGTTTGGCTCCTGTTGAGAGGAGATGGGGTGAAGACAAGAGTGGGGGGGGGAAGTATTGTTTTAATTTGTAACCAAAATCAGTAATACTAGTCAAGGAAAATGGGGACAGACTGGCCAACATGGAGAGCAGGATATCCCCAAAACCCAGCACTGATCCCTGTGGTTTCTGAGGTCAGGAAAACCATTGTCTAAATTAAGAAAGCTATCTTCCAACCTAAGAAAGGAAACACAAAAGCCAGAATTGCTCTTGCATGAAAGCTTGCTTTGAAAATTTGACCCATTCTTCTTTGCAACAAAACTGTTTTACTGCCCAGGGGCTCTCCAGCACCAAAGTGTCTCCTCACCCTACACTTTTGTCTGAAAAACCTCAGATCACAAGGCCAAAACTCTGCTCCACATCTACCTTCCACAGTCACAGAGAATCCCCCAAAACGGAGAAGGTAAAGCATGATACTGTCTTTGAGTATTTACAGTTGGGTCACCTGAGATGCTTGCCGGTGCTTGTGATAACTCAGCTGCTTGCACCAGTAGTAAATGCACATCCAACAGCAGCAGTGCCCACGCTGCAATAGCAGCTGCTGCAAGGTATCCTTAAAAAAAAAACCTAAACCCTGAATAGTGACCTCAAATGGGCTTTCCTCCTCTTCAACAGCAAACCTAATTTTGTACTGGGGAGGTAAAGATCCCGCTGCTAAAAGCTTCTGCTCCTCCCCGGCTCAGCTGCTTATTTAAGTCACAAGATCACAGTCACACATCTGATTATTGGTGTATCCCCTATGCCGGTCACCCCTGTGCTGTAGCCAGGCAAGGCGAGCACAGGCTTGGCTGTAGGTTTAAAGTGCCGAGAGCCTTTAAGAAGGCTGAGTGCCCAGATTAGCGCAGCAGCTTCCAGCCGGGGCGACGGTGCCCGTCTGGCTGGGGCCGGGCTGGGCCCCGGCCGGCCGGCCGGGCGGGCAGGGAGAGAACTGCCGACAGGCTCGGGCTGCCGGTGCCACCTTCTGGACACAAGCATCATTCACCTTTCTCTGGGATGGAAGAGCACGAAGGGAAGTGTCTTCCTTTCATTCCCCAATCCTGCTTTTTTGTTTTTAATGTCCTCTTTTTAATCCACCATCATGTCGCACATCACTGACGGGGAGAAGCTCCAATAAGGTGGTGGCAGCAGCAGGATCCAAGACGGCTCTGCAGTGCATCCCACCTTCCGTGAAAAGGTACGTGCTGCAAGCTCAGGAAAATGCTCCCTCCCTTTAACATTTCCTCTTTGTCAAGCACTTCTGAGAAACATGGGAGAAGTAGAGACAAGACAGTGGTGCTCAGCTTAATGGATGTGTGCGTTCTAGGCCAGGGAGGAAAAGCAGGAACAATCAAGGGCACACTGGTTAACACCAGTGGTACCACTTCAAGGCTCACAGAGTATCAATTTCAGCAAGGCCTAGCCTGTGAAGAGGGGTCTGACTGGTCTTGCTGTCCAATTAGATTTAAAGGCCATGTGTGAACACAGACATCATGAAGTCTTGCTATTTATATCAATGGCAGTTGTGTTCTTAAATGGAATTGTCCTCCTTAACCACAATCCAAACCACAAATTGTCGAGCATGGTTATACCACAGGCATTACCACCAGCAAAGCTAAGGTTAGAGAGGCCACTTCATTCTGAAACAATCCCAAATTGTATCTCCTGAGGACAGCAGCTGCAGTTCTACCTATTTCTTACAGCTCCAGAGTTGGACCCAACCACTGTCTTCCAAGTTGCAAACAGGATGCACCCAACATAGCCTCAAAACCAGCTAGCAGAGTAATAAACTTGGGAGCAACTTTTAGTGCAGAGAAGAGGTCTCCAAGGAATGGTTTAAAGAGCACAATCAGGAATGGCAGACCAGGAAAAGCTGTGAGGTTGCAACCAAATACTGAATTGGTAGAAAGCAGAGAAACCAAAAGGAAGAGCTATGGGACAAAGGAGGCAGGCTGCAATGGTAAGTTGCAGGCTGCAGAGTGCAGAGCTACAGGGCTCCTCACTGAACATGTTCTTCCCCAAGCTTAAGAAATGTGGAGTTTGAAGCTGTCAAATGCCTGCTGCAGTTACAAGGATGCAGCACCTAATGAAATATGTTTTGATTACATGTAGTTTAAATCTGTCAAGCCTTCCTTTAATATGCCCATAGCTTAATGATAAATACCAGCCGTGTGGCCATTAAAGCTGCACTGTGGCTTTGATACTGCTGTGTTGCTATGATGCAATTCAATTTCAGATGCTGACCCATTTAGGCAGTCAGTTTTTACAGTTGGACTCCATTTGAGTTTAGTTGCTGCATAGCTGGCCCAAATACATGTACTGTCACTGCTTGTTCGTGCAGTGGCTTCACTGCATTTCTTTCAGTTAGATTTATTAAAAATAGCAATAGCCTATCTTCCACAAAGGTGTAATCAAAGTAACTGATAACATCAGTTTACACATGTCAAAGCATCTGACTCCTACTGCTGTTAAGTCTCACTTCCAATCGCTTTTCAGGAAGGACATACTCCTGTATGAACTAAGTTTCAACAGGACCTGGGATTCTGAGCCCTGCAAAAAGGGATTCATAGCTGTGCTTCTCTCTAGCACTGATACTTGATAGTGTTGTGTACTTTATAACAAAGGGGGCCAGTGAAGTCCTTATACTCTTTAGCTACTACACTGAGCAAGATCTCTACTTAGAAATTCTATGATTTCCGGTCTGTATTGATTTTAATAGCATCTTTAGCATTCAAGCAGCTGTTTAATGCATTTTGACCCCAAAGAAGGGCATTTGCATTAGTATTCCCACTAGAACATTTGTCTTTTCGTGTCCATGCATTAAGGTCCTGTTTAAAATCTGTCCATGTCCCTAATCTCTCTGGGGAGCTCTCCCTGAATATTCAATGCTAGTCCACGGTCTGTAACAAAAGAGGGAGGGGGAAAAAAGAGACAGAGAACAGTGTTTATGCCTAAAGTTCAATAGCTTTTTAACATAAAAAACATATGCACACACAAAAGCACCTCAACTACAGAGCCTGGTATTTCCACAGCAAAGATCCATGTGCAATTTTTCAAGTTAACTAATTTACTGTTCAGGCATAAGGCATCTGAGCTCCAGATGCACTCGT
This sequence comes from Pezoporus wallicus, assembly GCF_028554395.1. Classification (NCBI taxonomy): domain Eukaryota; kingdom Metazoa; phylum Chordata; class Aves; order Psittaciformes; family Psittacidae; genus Pezoporus; species Pezoporus wallicus. Next base: position 9,468,491 of record NW_026642649.1, on the reverse strand, counting down.
TCAGGCAGCCAGGGCCATAAATAAAATAGGAAAGAATGCTCTGACTCTAACATGGGTTTTGCAGAGATGTGTTGAAGGTCTAGCAGATGGGTTTTGCTGTCTCAGCTTTTACCTGTGTCACAGAGTAAATGCATAAAGCTGCTTACTGACTCCTTCGATACAAAAGCTTTCCTTTTGCTCCCATATGCTCCTGTGAAGATGCAGCTAATTTAAACAATGAGCAAAATCCTACCCTCTAGGGAAGCTGATGGCAAAACTCCCACTGGCTCCAGCAGGCTTGGGGTGTTGCTCAACATAAATGCAATTGGCTGAACTTGACTAACAGCAAAACCAATACTGTAATGAAATTTGTATTCTTTCACCTACAAATCTGCCACCTAACACTGACCCTGGTGCTGCTGTTTCTTGTGGAAGAGCAAAAGCAGTGACAAAGCTGCTGCCACTGAAACTGGGCTTGCTGCAGCCTCAGCCCATGCTGGAAAGCAGCTCTCTTGCATGGAGGGGTGAGAAAACCTCTCTTGAATGTATCAAAACATTCTGTCAGACCATTAACTTTCTTATGCTCAATCTACCTGCTGTTCTAACAAAGCAGAAAACTGGAATCCTGCATTTGAAAGACAGATAGCAAAAACTTTGGATTTTCAAAGAAGTTTACCAGTTCAGAAATCAGTTTTTTCCCCTCACACAGAGATTTCAACATCATCATCCAGTCTAGCAGTTACAAACATCTGAGTATTCTTTCTGAAGCCAGTGTGCTGTTTGGGCAGATGGCACAGAATTTTTACAGTCCATTTCATCCCTGATGCCTGCAGCTAATGCTAATGGGATACATACACACGGATACATGCACAAACACACGTGCATATACAGACATGTTAACAGAAGAAAACATACCTGACACTTCTGATATGGGAATTAAATTGGTGAAGGAAAACTCCTGAGCTCAGCATGTGCTAGAAGTACATCCTCAAAACTGTACATCTGGCTGACTTTAGGAAAAATAGTGCACTATGAACAACTAAGCAACACTTCCCAGTTTAGTATTTCTGGAAAATCAGTTTATGCCTCTCTTAATCCTTACCAAAATACATTTGCTCACCTGTATCACTTAGTTTTAAACTATAACCACTTGGGTGCCCATATTCAGTTTGGTTACTGTGGATGCTCACTACTCACCACACTTCACTTTGATCCACCCCTGCAAACCTTAGATTATCTTGCCAGAAATTCATGAAGCGATTTAAAGGTATATTTGACTCATTCCATTTCATAACCGGGCAATACTTTTTTTCCCAGATCTAAAAAAGAAAATCCCAGTACTAAGGACAGAAAGTTGACAAGAAAAAGAACCCCCAGCCTGGGACTCCCTAAGACCACAGCCTGCATCAGGAGGTAGCAACAGGGGCAACTCCAGGGATGGGAGGTAGAACAGGCAGTAGAGGGAACAGGCACCAAGGGAGTTGCCAAACTAATGCATGGCTTAACTATGGTTGGGTATGTCCTTCCAGAGCCCTCCTTAAGAGGCAACACTTGACTCAAGCATGTTCTTGCAACATGGGCTCTGCTCGTCTTTCTCAGTGCCTCGGTTCAGTCCCTCCTTACAGCCCCCAACCCTGACAGCTCTTGGGAGTCCCGTCCGCCCCCCCATGATGCACCCCAGCTTCTAGTCAAAGCACTGCTTTGTAATAGAGCTTAGGGAAAGATGGAGGAGGAAGAAAAGAATAAATATATTGGAAGACTGATGACTCAGACTAACTAGAGAATGTGCTTACAGCAAGTTTGTTTCATCAATGGCAGTCCTCTGCTGTTTGCTTTACCCCTTTTAGACTGGGTCATCCCAATTCTTTTATTCCATTTAATGGTGACATAACTAAGTGGCCAGGAGGAAGCTGCCTCACCTATCATAAAAGCACAGTATGTAGTAATCATAGGAGGCTACTGTTCAGGACAAAGCCATGAACTCCGCTTTTAAGAATGCGCTGGGCTGTAATTCTGAACAATGCATTTATTAGCAAACTCCTGGTTTTATAAGCTGCAAATCAAGACACAGCCTCCTTCAGCACTCGGCTGGCTTTATGAATCATGAGCCCTGCAGTGCATTGCCCTAAGACTTTGCTTTAAAAATACAATTGTTTGCTCAACAGCAGAACACTCCAGCCTCTTCTTTCCACAACTGCTGCTTAGTCTCAAACTAGAATGAAACAGCAGCTCTGGAACTAGATGCACTTAATGTCCAGTTAGTATCTATGAGATCCAGTATAAAAGCATCACGGTGAGTTTCTAGGTCTGACATCTGCTTGATTAAGCAACATATTCAATATCTGGTTACTTTGCAAACTATCTGCAAAATACTTTGCTATCTGCAAACATGGCAAAAAAAAAAAAAACTATCTGCAGAAATAACTGCAAAATATCTGGTTACTTTGTAAACCAGGCAGCTAAGTAGAACAGGTCTAATTCAGAATCAATCGTGATTTTTTTTGGGGGGTCGGGGGGAGGGTGGTGGTGCTAGAGGTTTCCCAGATATCCCTTATTTCAAAGCAGGAAAAAAAAACACAATGGCCAGCTCTGTACCAAACCACAGGTCAATAGATTTCAATGGTCCAAGGTTAAAACTGGCAGCCAGCTAGCTGCACAGACTTATCCCACAGGTATTAAACAGGAAACTTTTAAAGCTTAAAAATAGTTACAGTTATGTGACTTATTCCTGTAAAAAGATTTTTATCATGTACATGAAGACTAGAAGCTTTCCTCCTTAGAAATGTTTGTGTTCGACACTTCCTCTGTAGCACAGCAAGTCTGTGTTTTACCCTTTTGCACGGGCTGTGGGTCGAATTTTGTTTTGCTATTTTGTCCTTTTTTCTTTCACAAATCAAGCTGTCAGCAGCATGGGAAGTAAATCTGTAACTGGGACACGTAAAAAACCCTTTTCTGAGACTGCATCGCTGCCCCCAGTAAAGTCACCCTTGGAAACAAGAGCATTTGAGAATAAGCGCACTGTGAAAGGCTTTTCGCTACGGTTGTTTTAGCTGAAAAGGGACAACATAATTCAAGTAAAATACTCCAGAGATTAGAGATGCTAAAAGTATGTGGTCTCTGCTAAGTTTCCTGCTACTGCAGGCCACAACCTCTAAGGAGTACTGTATTTGAATATCTGCTTTGCTGGCGACAACACTTTTGGGCTGGGAGATAAACCTTGTTTTCTTGGAGTGATATGAAAGCTACACAATAATATATGCTCCTCTCCTACTACTACAACCACTCCCAAAGCTAAGTAAATCCAGCCCAATACCAAAGGGCCATGTGCTGAACACAGCTGGTTGCTCCATGAGTTGCTTTAGTCTGCTATTAACTTTGTCCTCTGCTCCTTACTCACCGCTCTGTATCACAGCTAGTAGCTGTACTGTCCACATGTCCAGCCTCCTCCACCCTCAGCAGATCCATCCCATCTGTCCTCAGATGCCATATCTAGTCACCACTTCCCAGGTGGCCCAGTTTACCTAACCTTGATCTCCTGCTGGACCCTGAAGCCTGTCTCCACTGTCAGATGCACTATGCTCAACCAGCCCAACCATGTCATTAGCAGTGCAGCTGCAGAGCCACCAACCTGCCAGTATGTATGTGGCAGACCACTTCTTGGCATCTATTAATCATATATTGCATAAGAAACAGTCCCTTAACGCAGTCTGGTCGTTCCACTCCCGAAACATGGAAAGGACATAAAAGCTTTTGGCCATGCAGAAAAGGAACAAAATGAGTAGTAATTAACTCTCATGACTACAAAGGCTAACAACTTCAGCACTGGCAAAGGGGATCAGAGGCAGCTGAACTGAGAAAGAACTTCAGCAGAACAAGTATTTGCCTGGGAGCAAACACTGCCAAAGTGCTTATTTTAGAATGAATAGTCATGTTAGTTAACTAGAGCTAACTATTGAACAAATAGCTCACGTTACGGCATACCGAGGTACACTAGATGCAGACTTTGATCTACTGACTGACAGACCTACTGCAGTGTTGGTTTTTTTTTCAGAAATTAAAAAAGAAAAACAAACATAAAATTGTCCTTCTTGGTTTTGGTGGAGTCTTCTCACAGATTAAGCAGAACAAAACCTGTTTGAAAAAAGAACCTAAACTGGACTGACTTACTGCAGCATGAGATACTTTCAGCGTGAGCATGTGGTTTGCAAAGCAAGAAAGAGCTACCAAATAAAAAGTTTTCCCATAAATTCACAGGTGTGACTGTTAACCCCTTACTTGTACCTCCATCAGGACAGGCAAGCTTTGGTGCACTATACGCCTTTGTCATTTCTGACCACTGAACACAATTGCAGCCTCTCAGCATTGGGATTTGGCCTGCTGTTCAGTGGCATGCTATGTAGCCTGCCACATCCCACATGCCACTTACTTAAAATACCACGGTCGACAATGAATATGACTCCCATGGTTTTCAAGAAGTAGGGGAAGAAAGCTTGGGGGCTTTAGGAATGTTTTTTTCAGGCAGCCAAAATTAATCCTGAAAATTACAAGTAAGATGTGTTCTGGTGATCATCATACAAGTAAATGCATCTCATCTGAAAACACCCACAAAAAGTTTCTTTTTTACATGAACTGCTTTACACTGGTCATAAATTGAAGGGATTTGAGGGATTTGACAGGGATTAAAGATTCACTTGTCAGCTGCTATGTCCTTTAATAAGCTTCTTAACATCTATACTGACAGAAGCAGCATGTCCCCAGTTCAGGAGACTAGGCTGTCTCTGTCCAGGTTTCACTACAGCTCTGAAGGCCTGGAAAAAGTATTAAATGCAGTGAGTCTTCTGCCCCTTTTAGGGAAATAATCTACTAAATAGATTTGCTTCAGACCCAGTTTTTGTGGAATGGACAATAAAGGTACTAACTTAATTTCCAGGCGCTGCACAAAGCGCGTGGGGCTCTTCATGCTCTACTGAGGAGAAATTCACATACCAAAAACCTGCGTTGTGCTCTGCTATGTCCTATTCTTGTACCTCCTGCCTCAGTTCAGGTCCAGAGCAAGCTTCTTCCTCCAGGCTCATTCAGCTCGGTAAGGATTGCCTTCCTTGTAAAGCACTTGAGAGCAGCTAGGAGTTCTCTGCCACAGGCAATGCAGCCACTGACCGTCTAACCCAGACAAGACAGCTTAATCCCTGTTTTGCACTCTCCCCTGTAACATAGAGATGAAAAACATTCTTTCAGCTTTCCAGCTAAGTATTTTTCTACTTTTTAAATAGTATGCTCTTTAGAACACAAGGTTGACCACATACTTATCCAAAACCAAGAACAAATCACCTTTTGCTTTAATTCTTTGGGACCTCTCGAGAATGGCCTTTGTTTAGCAGCATTTTTAAAGTTCAAGCTAACTGCAAAGCAGACCAGGCAGATTCTCGCTTTGAGCCCTTAGGTTTATTTGGTTTCCATCCTCCTGTCTTTCTATGCTCTGGGCAATTCCAGCCAAGTTCCTTACTGGTCTCTTACACTTGTTTTGTGCCATCTTACGCTGCTGAAGCCATGCAAGTAAGGAACTGTAATAACAATACCAACTGCTCAGCTTTGACAGGACATGGCTATTTTTACTGGATTACTTTTCTGGCACAGCACTTAAAGCACCAAATGATTTGACACCTGTAATTTTATACTTGGAATAACACAAGGTATTCATACTTCTTTTGTAATGTAAGATAAAAGCAAACACTACATATGTTCTCATTCCAGTGCTGCTGTCTGGCAGCTATTTGCCTAAGGAAGAAAAAAAAAAAGTACTGTTACATTACAGAATATGTGGAAAAGTAAAAGCTATGGAAAAGTCATCATTAAATAGCTAACTTATTCCCCTGCTAGCACTAGACTGCTCCCTGCAGCATGTTTCAGAGTGTTTTGTCCAGTCTGGTTTTACAAGTTTCACATTACTTTCATTTATATATTTAATACAGTGCTGAGTCCAATGTGGTTTGGTGCTGCTTATTTTCCTTGTCTTTCAACTAGCAGACTCAGTGCTAGACCAGCTGTTCATATAGAGACAGCTCCAAAACTACTGAAAAAAAACCTGGACTCCTTCCACGGACTTCAACAGGCTTTGGATCAGGCTCATGAGAAGACAGTGACTACATTGCATGTAAGACTAAGCAGGTTACAGTCAGCAAAGTAGAAAGAGGATTAGCTGTGTACAATCTGAAGGCATATTATTCTGCGTGCTTCTGAAGCAACTGGCTAACACACTTTCGCTTTCTCAGAGAGAAAGGGCTCTGCCACTAAGTCAACGTCACCATGCCAGCAACGAATTTGATCTGGAATCTGCCCAGTTAGCCTGGTTACAACTGGGATTTTCCTAAACTGGAGGTGAGAAACTTTATTTTCTAAAATAAAATGCAAAACCAGTATGCAAATACTTTCTGCTTCCCAGTTTATGTTTGGGTCTGTAGGTTAGAGACCTATGGAATGAGTATTAGGAGAAACACAATGGGTTTTTCTCTTTCCTCTGTCATGGAAGTATGGATCATCTTTCTTCTTTGGAACCTAAAATGAATCATATTTGGTTTAAAACACACTGACCTTCGCTTTCTGTCACCAAAACAGATGGGCAGCCCCAAACCTCTAATTTGCCTGTATTTTAGAGCATACTGGTAGTTCAACACACCCCCACAGTGTATGCTCTGAGTGCACACCTTCTGAAAGCTAGAATGCCTTTTATTAGAAATTATTTTTGGGGGGGGAGATTCATTCTGAACAACATAATCAAACAAAGATGGTGGTGCACGGTTATTCTTCCAACCCTTTCAAATTCATAGCAGTGTTAGAGTTAGTGCTGCTCTCAGCCACTGAGAATGCTTTCATCAACTACACTGATTTTTTCTTCTCTCTCTGTTCCCTACGGATAGGGTACTTCGTGCATTGCTTTGTTGTACGATGTGTACAGTTATAACCTACGCTAAAAGCATGCCATTAGTGAATGAACACTGGGTGTGGGTGTCAAGCAGATGAGAATGTTCTTTTGATCTTCTGTGCTCCACTACTGTGGCAGATGGATGTCTAAACTGCTTTATTAATGTCCTGAAATGTTCCATCATTTCTCAAACAATATTGATGGAATAATCACAATTTTACCATGTTTTGATTTTCTGCTCTTTCAGCTCTAATCTAGGTGGAGTAGGGGAAAATATGTGTATATATTTTATTAATTCTCCAGGTGTTTGGGAGGGATATTTCATACGCTTGACACTCTCTGAGGCAGTCAACAGAAGCTTCTCAAATTTCTGTTTAATTTAAAAGCAGTTTACACACAATATGGAAGATGTATTTAGCTTTAGGTACAATTTTGACACTAGTTCAAAGGCGCAAGATAAGGGATTCAAGGGTTTTTTTGAGAGTATCTTAGAACCCGAGTAAGCACGTTTAAAAGCACAGAGGTTTCTGAATATGATAGCAACGCTTTTAGGCTCCAACATATGAAGAACCAAGGAAAAACAAATAACCCAACTAGTTTGAGGCCACAGAAGCATATTAAAGGAAGTTTACGTGCAATTGCCTGTAAAACCATGACATATAAAATCCTTGATAATCCTTCAAGAAACATGATTATTCTGCAGTGGTGTGACTGTGAATCCCTCCGGATTGAATGACCTAGCTATAAATGACAAGTGGGAGACAAGAGGCAAAGTAGGGTCCTGCCTGTATAAGAAAGAAATCAAACTACCGCCTCACAGGCAGCTGAGCTGATCTAATAAGTGACTGTTGCAAAAGTGTGAGGTCAAGTCTCTCAGTCACTTTCCCAGCCTCCCAGCTGCACTTGCAGCAGTTCAGATACTCCTCTGATCTTTTACCTTCTATCTGTCACTTAGTCAGGTGATTTACCTCACTGTTACAGAGAAAGTAATCCCCCTTTCTGCTACTTTTCTTCCAGGCTGATAGGTCAAAGTGGCTAACGCATGCCAGCAGCAGCACAGAGTAAGCAGCAGGATGATCAAGAGCATGGATTGCTGAGAGGGCAAAGGACTGCAGACTGCTACCTCTCACTTCTGACAGTAGCAAACTGTGAGATTGTCTCTGGGTGTCTTGTGGAAGCACACTGCAAGCACTTGTCATTGGAAGGGAAGGGGGAATCAAAGGGAGAAGTGAAACAAGTATGGATCCTGACCATTGCTGCTTTGGAAGAGTGTGGATTTAAGTACACAAACTAGAGAGGTAGGAATCCCATACGTTTGCAGACAATTTCCTGGGTAGAAAAAAAGCATGTGCATTTGCAGCAGCTGCAGCACTTGCTGCAGTGGCAGGAGCCAGGGGATGTATAATCTATATGCAAATAGCTGCATAGCTCCCCCATGAAAGCATGGGGCTGGCTGCATGGAGTCTTAGTAGCTGCACAGTGTGTCTAGGTTAAGCCTGCTGTTTCTGAAGGGTTTTGCTCTTAACTATGCATGGCTGGACAGCACAGCACATACAGTGCTGCTCCTGCTAGGCTGCTTCAGGTTCTTTAACTGCAGTGCATGTTCACAATGCTAAGGCCCAGGGTTTCCAGACACGCAGCAACTAGTTCAGAAGTGTCTGCTCCCTACAGCTATCAATCAGACATTCGGAAAACCCAGACAAATTTATGAAGTCCTCAGAATTTGCCTAAGTGTGATTTCCAGGCAGAAGGAGTAAATGTGTCTGGGAAAAGAAAGCCCACAACATCCAGAAAGTCCTTCACTACATGTAGAAAAGCAAACAGGACAACAGAAGTTTAGGAACACCCATTCTGATGAACTGAAGGCAGGGCTGGAGCTCAAGTCTTAACTTCTTTACCTGTCTTGATTTATTTTAACTGTATTTTACAATGAGAATTTGGGAGGACATGCTTTCACTTAACAGAAATATGAGAGGTGTCTTGTAGTTCAGCTTCATAAATGTTCCTGCTACTGTGGTCATTCCAAAAGCTGTATAAGGAACTTACTTCAGGTCTAGACACCTATGAAGAAAATAACTGTAAACGAGTAAGAAGCTATGCAGTAATGTGAGAATCCACCCTGCTCTCTCCTTCATATGGCATTGGCTTACAAAATTAATTACTGACATACCTTACAGAGACGCAATACTTAATTAATATTTGTTAAGTGCTTTGAAATTCTGATGGCAGACAACATATTAGCGTGCTTTCTGACTAATACAGTGTAAAAGTGATGCCAGTGGTGTTGCTCAAGCAGAAAGCTAGAAGGGTATCTATCTATTCAGTTCCTCATTTAAAAGGGTAATGGAGATGAAGAAGGTTTAGGAAAGCATTTTAAAACTCAGCTATCCTAAAAGAACAGGGAGAACTGGGGAGGAGAGGAACTAAAAGTGTTCAGAGGAATTTACTGTGCAGTGTGCATTAACTCCTGCAAAGCGCCTCCAGCAAAATCCTGACTCCAATCAAGTACATGGAAAATATTTCACCACCTTCAGTGAGGTGAAGATCGTTAGCTTTTGTCATGATTTCCATGAGATGCACCCAGCATCCCATATGCAGGTCTGCAACTTTGCACAGTTGCTTGTTTACAGTTTAGGTTCAGGAAATAACCTCATCAAGCTAGGCCACACTCACCATGGAAAAGCAACTACTCAGGTTCTAATCACCTTTGTACTACATCCCACATTTGGAGTAAATCTTTCCATTCTGTTAATGAATTTGGACCTGAGCTACCTATTCAAGTTGGTGGCAAAACTCCAATGAAATGGAAGCAGTGTGGAGATCATTGCAGATTTTGTAATAAAGTTGGGAAGAAAGCACCCTGTGTTTTACAGTGGCTGTAACTCATATATACCCCTGGAGTCCAATTCATTTACTCAGAAGTCTGTAGAATTTGCAATGAATTCCTGACTGGGGGGGGGGAGAAAGGAAGCAACAGAAATTCAGACAACTTATTTTTTCAGAATCAGTTTTCCATACCTAGCAAGATAAAGAGTAGGAGAAACATGCCTCTCACCACTTCTGGGTAAGGCAGAGTTAAAGAGCACATTTTTCAGCTCAAAGCTTTGCACCTGGAAGGCTCCAAGGAGAAAGGACATAAAGAGTAGCAGGTGATACACATTACTATTTGTGAGAAAGTACCTCAGAGCTTCCAGTAATAAGAAGAGTGATGTTAGAGCAGGCATCTACAGCTACTATAGGGTGGAAAGTAAGTGAAAATATGTTGGGATGCAAGTTCTGGTTTTCAAAAGGGCTGGAGCCTGTTCACTTGGTGTACATGGGACTCTTGGTAAGTTATTGCTTGCCTTTTTCCAAGTGGTGTGTGATGGCTTCTGTTGAGCATGTCTTGATGCACTTTCAATAGCACAGGGAACCTTAGAGGTATTATTTATTGTAAACCATCTCTTAAGTTAGGTTTTCCAACTGTGCTACATGTCACAATGTTGTACTTAACACTTCTAAAGCAGCTTTTTCTCTACGGAATTGCCTTTACCATGTGTAATGATGAAATTGCACATAGCAACTTTCCCTCTCCACTGGTGCTAGTATGCTAATTGTCTTTCTAACTGTACTGCAGGCTTTGAAGCATGTAGGCTTTTAGTTTTCTCTCAGTGCTTGAACAGCTGTGTCCACAAATGTACATATCCAACAAAACCCAAGGAAATGTTCCTGGATCTCAGAATTAAGCATAGATAGCTGCAGCTCTAGTAACTTCTATGCAGATCTGGTGTCCTCAACATAAAAAGGATATGGAGCTGTAGGAACAAGTCCAGAGGAGGCCATGAGGATGGTCGGGGGACTGGAGCACCTCCTGTATGAAGATAGGCTGAGGAAGTTGGGGCTGTTCAGCCTGGAGAAGAGAAGGCTGCATGGAGATCTCAGAGCAGCCTTCCAGTATCTGAAGGGGGCCTATAGGGATGCTGGGGAGGGACTCTTCATTAGAGACTGTAGTGACAGGACAAGGGGTAACGGGTTCAAACAAACAGGGGAAGTTTAGATTGGATATAAGGAAGAAATTCTCTCCTGTTAGGGTAGTGAGCACTGGAATGGGTTGCCCAGGGAGGTTGTGAATGCTCCATCCCTGACAGTGTTCAAGACCAGGTTGGACGAAGCCTTAGGTGAGATGGTTTAGTGTGAGGTGTCCCTGCCCATGGCAGGGGGGTTGGAACTTGATGATCTTTAGGTCCTTTCCAACCCTAACTATTCTATGATCTCTGCTTTCTGTTCAACAGAGGATTTTCATAAACTTCTCGCAGCAGTTCATGCTGTAGCTCTAGGTGCTGACAGTTGCTTTCCAGGCCTAGTGGAACAAGCAACCTCACTCTTCTATCTCAAATTGGTAGTTAAAATAGGTTGGTGTACGACTTCCGTGATGTTGCAGCTCTTTGGATGGATCCAAAGGAGAGATGATGCTAAGGGGCCAAAGCAAAAATTCAGTGCTAGAGCTGTCATTGACTAAAAGTTAAATGCCTGCTATTTAAGTCATGTGAAAACAGTGCTGTGTCACTTGTTTAAAGAGATAGGCTGTGTGTCCTTCCTCTGAATACACAGTGAACACACTGGACAACAAGCCCTATCAAACTTGGCAAATGTTTCTTTAGAGTCTGACTTTATTATGGCTGGAGATAATAGTGGGCAGGCAGCATAGAGGGGGAAAAAATGACTCTACTGCTTGGCAAGGCTGCTTTCAGGGATGGCCACTGAAAAGGTGCTTACTATATATTTTGGAGAGGTCTAATTTTGTGGAGGGCCAGCATAAAATGATACAGGAGATCAGAGTATGCAAAGTCAAACAACTTTACTTAGTGATGCCTACAGTGAGCTCACAAGTCCTGCTGGAGTTTTTAAGACAATAGTGTTCCTAATTTTTACACTTCAGAAAGTGCTGCTAAATAAGGTGCTTCAAGGCTTGTTCTCCTCATTGTGTATCCATCTGCATTATTCTTGACTTCTTGACTGGCTAGCTCTGGCTTTCTCTTCCTGGCCTATACTTTTTTTTCCCAGGAGGCTGATGAGCAGCCCAACAGCAATCTCTGAAAAAAAACCACACTTGTATTGAAAGCACCAAATTGCTTCTAAGCACGTCTAATCAAGCCTAATCACCCTGACATATCATGCTTTCCAGAGTAAGTTCTTGCAGTTCTCTAATCTTCTGATTTAATGTTTCTGTGCCTGGTTTCAATGTGAACACTAATTTCATGGTTCTCTTATGAACTGGACACAAATCTGTTAATTTGTGTCTCTGGCAAGATTTGTATTACTTCTACCCGCAACCTGCCAAAATGAACTCTTGTTAGGCACTCTAGTCACCCTTTATCTACAAAGGTCTCTGCGTTCTGAGTATCTTATTTTCTTCTACCTACTAAGTGCCCTACTTACATTTCCCAGGCTCAGGTGAATGACTTTTCATATTACATTCCAATGAATGTTGTTCAGGTGAGCATATCTGTTAAAGTAGTCCAGATCTCAGTGCACCACTGTGTTTACACTTTCAATTTGTGGTGTTCATCACTACCATACAACCAGTTGTAGAGACTCCTGTAGAGGGCTCAAGACTGGAAAGCAATGAAGTGAGGTCTTTTGGAATGTGTTAAGCCTTCTGCTGGATCTTCCCTATAGATATTCCTGCTCCTTATGGATGTTCCTTCTGGTGGAGTTCAATACATTTATTTCTAATTATTCTAATGCTAGACTGATCACTCTTATAATTACTGCTGGCTATAGCTACATCAGGAAAAAGTACAGTTCTGTAAATCAAAATACCTGATGCTGAGGGCTGTGCTCCCACTATGTGGGTTGTATGTGTGTGTGGTTTGTATAGATTAGCTCTTGCCTACTCTCATGGACTTTCTCGCCTATGAATTGTGGAAAGTATAAGGTATTCTCCCATGGTGCTGCCTCTGTTGGTCCATATGAAATCTTCAAGCTCAAGTCATAGTGCAGTACATGGAGACAATATGCTTCAGAAACACACTCTGGGCTCTAACGCATTTAGCATCATCAAAGCAAGAATCTACATTAGTGCTGGATCACAGATCAACACCTGCCAGACAGACTGGGAGATTACTGCTGCCATTAATGAAGTTAATCTGCATCTGGAGAAGGCATACAAGGATGTGGAAGATTTCTATCTCTTTGTTAGTTAATGGGAGAAGCTTACAAAACCATTCTTCTAAACAGATACAGCTACAGATATGAAAAAGGAAAACATTCCCTGTTCATGTGCCTCCAGTTTGATCTTTGAGAGGTCTTAACGTGATGGCAGAATCCATTTTTAGGTAATGACTAATTGGGCTTACTATGTTTAGTGTAGTGATCAAATTAATAGCAGGAATGACTTTTTATTTGGTGTGGGGAGGGGTGAGAAAGGCAGGGCAAACCCCTCCAAATTATCTGCTGTGTACTGAGGTTATGCAGAGTACTCTGAGACAGCTCTGGAAACAGGGACTATGTATTTCAGCTGGTAGTGTGCTGTGCAGTCACTTAATGAAAACATACACCTACCAAGAAAAGCAAGTTACTCTGCCCTTGTGGAAGAGGGGAGGGTTAAATACAACTGTTATTACTGCTGTGTAGTTTTTAAAACAAAAAAAAAAAACAACACCCCACTAGATGGAAATATTCTATCACTTGACTGAAAATGCTAATGCCAGAAAGCATCTCTGAAACATGCTTAAAAGCAAATGGCAGTAGAAGTAGCTGGTGATGCTTTTCAAGTCTTTCACAACAGGGGAAAGACTCAGAAGCAACGCTGAACTGACAACTGGAACCACGTTAGTCAAGTAAGTTTTCTAGCGTAACTTTTCAGAAATACACTCTCAAACAGCTACTATTCCTTATGATATGCTGAGTACAAAATGTAGGACTGTACCCTCAAGAAGTTAGCTCCCACACTAGCTTTACGGTCATGTAACTACTCCTTACTTCCAGAAACTGAGAAACAATACAGCCTTTTTCTGCAACCTCTTCAGTTAGCAAAATCACAGCTCAAAGCTGTGAGTCACTAGCAGCAGTATAGACAAATAAAAAAATCTAGCTAAGTTCCTTTTCCTCCTCTCCCTTCCCCCTCACTTGAATATGCAAATATTTCAAGATCAAGTATTCACACATCAGTTGTTGACTTCTGTTTCTGTGGCACTTTTACAGTTGGGGTTTGCACAAGCAGTGAGGTGTCTGCATGGAAACAAGCTCGAGCCGATGTGGCCTTTGGATCTGTATCTAAAGCTCCTTCCCAGTTGTCTGAACCAACCACAAGTTTGGCTGCCACTAAAATAGCCTTCGGAGTTGCTCTAAGGGATGGGCCGCAGACTAGGTAAGGTAGTACAGACAAGTAAGAGAAACTGCTGTGCATAAGGAATGCTCACGTGGAACTATATTGTTAACAGATAAGCTGCACTCACCTGTGCTTGCTAAACTAAGGCAGGTAGAAAAGAAAGGCCAAGTGCCTTAAAAGCCATGTTGCTAGGGAGGGCATGTGTGGGCCTGTCTCTTTGTGTGAGCTCCAACACTTAAGATGCCTTAAGTGTAGTGAAAACAACCCCAGCATCAGCTCTTCCTCCTGCTCGATTTTTATGTTGTGGTCACAGCTGCAAATGTAAGGATGTTATTTTGCTCCTCTGGCGTTGAGTCAAAACCCAGAAGTTTGTATTAGAAAAGTGGCCTGGAAAGTACTATATTAACAGACATGCAAAGCCTCTGACTTCTGGGGAATAAACAGCTTTGAAGGTAAAATATGTGCAGCAATAATCCATGCACACTTCATTAATTTCAAAACTGCAACAACAAAGTACTTCTTAGAAAAAGCTGTAAGATACTAATGAAGGGTTTGGGGTTTATTTTTTTCTTTTAATCCCAAAAGCTCCTTATCTCCATGTTTTTTTGTTCAATTTACAGTAGTCTAAATTCAAGCTCATCTAACAAAAAAATGATACATTAAGTTTGACTAACACCTTTGCCCCCCCCCCCGGAGAATCCTTTTTTCCCTGGGGAATAAATGCAACAACTTTAAAATAGCTTACATTGCCTGTTTAAGATGACTTTTCTTTGTGCTTTGTGTTTGATGGAATTTGGCTCATTCTGGATATTTCAGCACCTTAAATTATTATGTTGAGATAAAGAGGGCAGCAATTCTTGTCAAGTCTTAACAAAGACAAAAAGATCTCTAGGCATTAAGCTGCCAGAAAGGCAGTTATTTTGTTATCTGTCAACACACATGCATCTTTCTCTACCACACCCCTGTTCAGGTTTAAGTACCCTTAACATGGACTACTGCACAATATGAAACATCAGTTTACTGTTCAAATTTGAGTTAAAGCTTAGACTCAAAACAATGAGTAAGTGCAGTTCAATGCTGTATTTAAGTGCAGTTTTGAGTTACTGCTGAAAGGGGTACTTATGCCCCTTTCCCCCTCCCTTCTGCTAGCCTGCGCAGCTTCAGTATATGCCATGTCCAGGAAGCCATAATGCACTAGAAAACCAACTTTCAAAGAGGCAGTTGATCCCTAAACCTGATACAAGAAGCAAGATGTACAGCTGGGCAGTGGAATAGGGCCATCTTGCTGTCACAGCCTGCTATTACTCCAGCCCGTGAGGCTGGCCTAAGTGGGGAGGCTCATTTTTTTTGTTTCAGTTCAGTTTATCAGTTTCACTCCAGTTTATCAAAAAACTGGCTCTAAAAGAAGCAATCCAGCCCACTCTCATAACTCATGCTCTCTCCTTGCACTTTAGAGTTCATGTGAATCAGCAGTAAGTACTTAATTTGAGTGAAAAGCAGCTAGGGTGGGAGGCAGGAGGAACTGGACTTACCAATATGAAGGCACAGGGGTAACGTTATCTGCTCTACTGATGAAGCTAGTCTTAAACTGGAGTTTCAATCTTCAGGGAAACACAGCAATTTCTTTTCTTCGCAGTGTCAGAATAAACACGCTTGAGACAACTTGATCACTTCTCAGAGTCGTGCCTGAATGACAAAGCAAATCTGACTGTAGTTTTCTTACCGTGTGAAAGTTACTGCAACTGACTTGCTTTATGCTTGCCCTGCTTAAATTCCCACTAGCTGCGCTTCTTGCGCTGGGGTTTCCACAGCAGAGAGTACTGTGGGCCTGGCCCTGTTCTAAACGTTACCTCAGCCCCGGGGATGTTAGTTGCCGTGGCCCTCTGGGGCAGAAGTGATGGCATCCTGTGCCTCCTCCACCTCAAACCCTCAAGAGGAGCTGCAGTGCTCTTTTGGGCAGCACCGGCTCTGGAAATAGTATTTAAGTGTGTGAAACCAGCGTTAGAAGTGCAGGTCTTTGCAGCAGCTTGAGTATTTTCTGTGTATCCGCCTTTGTTTGTATTTGTTTGATAGATGTGTCCCACATCCCACCTCTAGAAGTGGTGAGATGTACTTAAAGTGCAATTACCATTAACACGCTCCTGGTAATTGCACGGCGAGGTGTAATTACTATACTCCTTCATCCTCTTACGCCTGTCAAGACTGCTGCGGCCACCTCGCTGCAGAGCTTCCCTCACCGCGATGCCACATGGTTAGTGCCTGTTTTCGCCCCACCACCTCTGTAAGTGACCGCAGTTCCCCTTGCCACCGCTGCCTCCACAGAGCCACCGGGGCCCTGTCGCGCCCACCCCGGCTCCCGCCCTCCGCGGGCCCCGGCTGCTCCACAGCCCCCTCCCGCCCCACGGCCGCCATTTTGTGCAGCGCCGAGCCCTCCGGCCCACGGTGCCGCTCCCTCCGGGGAGGGGCGGAGGAAAAGAGGGGGGGAACCGCGGGGCCCCGCCGACCGGTCGTGCCCGCACCGTGGGCCCGCCTACCCCACACCACTCACGGCAGCGGCGATCGGCGGATCGGCTCACACGGGGGCCGCCATTGCCGCGGCTGCGATGCCGGCGGGGCGCGGCAGGGGGCGCTGCCGGGCGGTGCTGTGCGCTGGTGCGGCTGCGGGGAGAGCGGGGTTTCGGGACCGCTGTGGCGGCGGCGCTGGGCTCGGCCATGGTTAACCCGGGGACGCTTTGTGAGGGTGCAGCTCCTCGGGGTCAGGGTTAGGGGTGCTCTCGGCCTGTGCCTCGCCCTTCTCGCCTGAGGTGGCGGGTGCCCCGCAGCAGCGGCTATGGGAGTGAGTTGGGGGAAACCCGTGAGGAGGCGGCAGCGGTTCCGTGCCGAAGGGCAGGGTTCTCTGTAACCCACATCCCCTCAGTCAGCTCCGTACTGGTAATGCAGAGCACCCCTGAACTTGCGTCTTTTTTCTGCCATCAGCTCGCTTTTGTGGTGTTCCACTATTCTTCCGGGCCAAGCCCCAAACCAGTGGATACTGTAAAACCACCCTTATACATTAAAATAAAAAGCCCAACAGAATTTCTGTGTCTTTCCAGCAATCCCCAAAGAAAACTCTCTGGATCTAATCTGATGATGTGATTCCACGCCCCGATACGCTTATTAAACTTAATTACTGCTGTCTTTTGCTTATCTTTTTCATTCCAAATTTATCCCTCCTCATTGTACCACATAAGCTGGTGTCCCTGCCGGAGTTTATCCAAGCGGGCAGTCACTGAGCTCAGCGCTTAGGCTGTAGCGTTTGTGAAGTGTGTGTGATTGCTGCTGGATTACAGGATCCTGAGCCTTGGCTCACGGGTTTGATTCATCTGAAATTAAACAATGAGTGTACCAGTAATTTCAGAGTGCTCCCTGTTCCTCAGTGCCTCACGCTTGCCTTGATACTTACTGTACAGCCTTCCTGGATGAGGAGTTGAATCAGGCATACTCAGGGCTGTTGCCAAGCCAGTTTGTTCTCTTATCCAAGTAGTTTCCAGCTTCTTATTTATGCTTTTTGGCTTACCACTGTGATTTAGTGCAATGTTATCTGCTATTGGATTCTCCCAAATAAAACTGTCTATTCCCATGGAGGGCTTCTAGTAGTTGCCAGTCAACTTCTACCATCAGAGCGACGATTACGTTGTTTTGCATTGCTCACTTGTGCCTGGCAATATAACTGACAAGTGAGAGGTTGCAAGGTTGTAGCTGAAGTTAATTAATACATCTGCTTGCTAGGACTTGTAACGCTCGTGGGACTGTGGAAGGTGGGAGTGGGGAGAAACATGGTCTGGAAAGACAATCAGCAGAGCAAAACAATGTGCAGATATGGCCAAAAACCCACAGACAATGAGAAATACAGGACAAAAAAAGGGAGCGGGTGGCCCAGCCTAGTGGAAACTTCTTTATGCTCCTAAGAAGCCCTGTTAAGAGGATGTTTTGCATGCAAAGATGCAGGTTTTTAAACTTTCTTTCTCTCCTCCTGCCTTTCAAGTAATGTCCCTTCTTTGTCTTTATCTTCAGGGGTGGTCTGACTCCTACATATATCTAATTACTGTCTAAAAAATCTGTTTCATACATTTCAGACCTGAAGAAGGATTTTGTGCCAAAAGCTTGTCTACGGTTCCCAGCTATGCCTGTGCTGGCCTAATTACCCCTGCAGCCATTCTCCTTGTGATTTTACAATGGTGAAAACTATACAATATCTATCCAATTCTGGTGAAGTTTTATTGGTATTGAAAGGTACTAGTCATTTATAATACTCTCTCTGCTATTTCTCATATGAAATGAGAAACAGACTGTGTAAGACATCGATACGCAAGTGAAGCTATGTCCACACTGGGGGTTATTTGCTGCTGCTTTTTCCAAGGTTGGAATTTCCCCCTGCCCACTGTGACTGCCCTGGGGACCCTAGCTTCTCCTGCCATGCCAGCAGCTCATCTCATAGCCACAAATGATACCTTCAGAGCCCATGTTTCCTTCCATCTCTGGAGGAAATGCTCTACCCCCAGCTCCCCAGGTCTGGAGTTCAGTTAAATGTTGGGTTTGTTATCTAGCTACCTGAATAAATCAACAAACCTATGGCAGAGCAAGCTCAAGGCTGTATACAGGGATCAAACAGCAAGTAGTTACCTTACTCGTTTAAGCTAACCAAACTCCACACTGTGGTGGGAAGAGGCAGTTGTACCTTCCTGTTCGGCTGCTTGTTGTCACTCCCACCTGGTTTTGGGAGCTGATTCATCCAGAAAGTAGGGGTTTTTAACTTTTCTACAAGGTTAACGATGAGATCAGACAGGTCCCGCATCCTATGGAACATGTGGCTGTACAAATGGGAGCAGGGTTACTGAATCCAAAGGCTCTGAGTTACATCTGCCTCTGATCGCTCCCATATGCCTTCTTTCATATGTTCTGCTATTCGCTATGGTTTCCTATCATGTACTAATTGATTAATTACTTTATGCTAAGCATACGGTCACGTGCTAGTCATTAGCAGTCCCATATGTTGAACTCATGTATATCTTTAAATGCCATATCTCCTGCCCTGCCAATCCTCCTTTAGGCAATAGCACACATATGTTGTAGATCTTCATGCTTTGATGGACTTGAAAATGCCTGCTCATTAGTCTTGTATGTAGTACTTCAGTTACTCTCTGGAGCTCCTCCTTATTGCAGTTGTGTAATGACTATAATTAAAACTGCTGATACATAGATCAGTGCTTTAGCTTGTGGTAATATGACATCTTAAAAGGGGAAGAAAAGAATTCTGAAAAAAGCCTGCGACATATTTGAAACATCCTGCATAGTAATGTCAGTATAAACCCCATGTTCAGATGAAGTTATATGTCAGACCATGGAAGTTTTGCATGAGTTTAAACTTGATAACTGGCTCAGAAATTGTGACCCTGGAAAAGCCAGTTTGCTGGGAGGAGGACAAGTGAGTTCCTGAAATCTTGCTGATGAGGAAGTTAGCGGATGAGCAGGAATCAGTGGGAATAGATGAAAAGAAGGGCATGTTACTCTTACAATCGCAACCTGCAGGATTTCAGAATAATGGATTGAAGGAATCTGGAGCTGCACTGAATTTTCACATTTTAGAGGAAAAAGACAGGCTTCTGGGATTGCTACTTACACATAGCATGGCCCAGGTTTTGCCAGAAACAGACTGAACAGACTGAGACGCAAAAGAAAATAGTTACTGATTTCCCCAGAGTTATTTCTACATTATGTCGGAGGTGAATGAGTACAGGATTTGATCCTTTGTTCCTGTAGTCCCAGTGTGACACCAGTTTAGATTCTTTCATAGTCTGTAAATGCCCAACATCAGCATAGCATAGAATGACCTGTGTGATTCAGATGGATCCTCATTTCAAACACTGTTTATTGCAGGAACGACTGGCCTGGGGGAGAATAGCTGTGTCTTTACAGGCTCTTATCTTCCAAGCCCTGAAAGAGGCAGCTGAAAGTCCTGTTGCATGTAGATAAGAAACAAAGTAAAGAAGCTGGGAGTAAACGTGGCTCTCCATGGAAAACCTAGTGCTTCAGTACAGTATGCTATAGGCCAGGAAGCAATGCGTGTAGGAAGTGAGACGGTCTTGAGTAAGAGCTTGTGTAACACATGTCCTGAGCTGTTCCAGCAGCTCCTTTCTGTATACTGCCTGTTCAGGCACAGCCAGGCACGGAATGATTTCTTGTCTACTTGGCTGTGCTGAAATTCCTGATTTTCTGAGCCATGGGCTCAGTCTGCAGCATAAATCCTAGGGATGCAGCTGGGTGGACACAAGCACTGCTCATGTACCACGTCTGTAAGCTTTGCATGACTGGGCTCTGTGTAATGCTTGGCTGGGTGACCGCTGTGAGGGGCTTAACTGGGGGTCTTGCACAGGTACCCAGCGAGGTGTCAGCCCCTTCCTAACCATGTGCAGCTTTCTTGGTGTTCTCTAGGTGACAGCTTCCAGCCTCAGTGCCTGCACCAGCCTTTCTGCAGCTGCTTCTGGCTATAGCCCGCCCCTATAGTGTCCTTATTGGATTCCAGGCCAAAAGGGGTGTTGCTGCAATGATAGCGACAGGGCGTGCAGTGCATTGATACGGTGGAGCTGCAGAGCGTTGTATAAGAAGGAGCTGCAGGGAGCAGCGTTGAATTAAACAGGATCACGTTTCTTCTCTGTGAGCCAAAGAGGTTAGTGACTATTACTTAATCCCTGCTAACTGTAATTAGGATTTGGAAGCACGGCTTTCTTCTTCTGACCCTCCCTCCACCCTTCCCAAGATTGCTTGCCATTAGTGCTTCCCCCTCGGTTTGTGAAGGAATGGGGGAGTCCTACAAGTCACGTTGTCCTAACTGCTCCAAAGACACCCACCACACTAGAGAGGATTTAGGTGGGGGGAACAGAGAGAAGAGGGGGGAAAAAAGGGAAAAGCCTTTTGTTTGTAAGAATGTCCAGAGTGCAGTGAAGCATTGTATTAGCTTGTAAGTGATGTGGAACAGACGAATAGCATCATTAAGTGTCCAGAGCACTGTGTGGTGAAAGGTCATTTAAAACCTTTCCTACAAAGCGTCTTCTGGGCTTGTTTTCAGAATTGCTGAGCTTCCTCCAAATCCTGTTAAAATCCATGTTTACTGCAGGTGTTTGACACCCCCTTCTGAAGCAGCAGACCATTCACCTTGCTGCACCTCAGTTTGCCCATGTGTGAAATGCGGATGAGAATGTATACCTTTGTTAAAGAAATGTGGTGGGGCCATATTCCAGACAGCCTTTGGTGGCAGAAAAGTGACTAGTACAGAATTGGCGTGTAAAGCACATGGACACTTCACTAGTAATTACTTTATGCTGTAGTCACAGCTACCACCAATCTCTAACTCTCTTAAAAACCCCACGTACCAAGGCTCAGTCTACACACAGAGGAAAGACAGGCTCAGCCTTTATATAACTCCCCTGGCATCGTGCTGAACTTCTGTGTTGGAGCTTGATCAAAAAACCCAAGCTACTGTTAATTAGGACAACAGTTTATTGAACTGATTTTGTGTGAATCATTTTTATCAAACTCTTTGCATTGCTTTGCCAAATTAATTTTCCTGGAATGAAGATAGTCGTTCAGCTGTTGGTTCTCTGGTTACAGATGTGAACACAGATGACACTGTGTCAACAATCAATAACTTAGTGCTTGAGCATCTTTTTTGTCATTTGTGTTGATAAATGGGACAATAAAGACAAATCTGTTTTAATAATATAAATCCAACTTGAAGTTTAATCATCCCAAAATAAAGAGCAATAGGTAAATATTTAAAATTGTAAATAGTTAAAATTATTTTCACATATAAGAATGCACATTTAAGAAAGCCTTAGTTAAAGTGTTACTAAAAACTATTGTCACAAGCACTGCATGCAACTTAGATATTCAATAATCGATAGTAAAATATTAGTGATCTATATGATTCTTCCTGTTGGATCAGAGAACTTGCCTTACACTGAAGGGTTGATGACTCCAGACTTGTCCTCCTGAGTTTATATCCACATGGTCAGTAATCTTTTTTTTTCTAATGCCAACCTCACAGTTTCTTTAGACAGCGAATTGAGTTACTGTTTGTAAGCAGCTGGAGTTTGAGTCAATGAAGTATGGTTTACATTATCCCTAAATGAATGGTAATGCTTATTTTGTAGAGCTAAAAAGGAGAATCAGTCCTTGTAGTTTTCAACTTTGTATGCTTAGCATCCTCAGTATTTTCCAAATTGTTGCGCTCACTGGATGTTTCAACACCTGTTCCTCACTTCCTCCAGAATTCCCCAATGACCCTAAAAGATCATGTTCAGCTCTGTTAAATGTCAAAGGACCAAACATTTTTAAGCTCAGCAGATGAGGACAGGATGAGAAAAGGGCCACTTTGATCTCTGCACTGAAAATGAACCGTTCATGTCAAAACAAGTGAAGATAAATGGATAAATTAACTGGTCAGTTCTTGAATTAAAACATGAGTTACTTTCCGTCTTACACTTTTGTGTCAGGACTTCAGTAAGACGCAGAAGTGGAATGCACATTGGCATTTTTGCTTTTTTAATGATGACTCTGAAGTTACCTCAGTTTCATATGGCTTGTAGAGAGGATATTGCCTGTATGTTGTGCAGATTTGTCGTAGGAAGCTTCAGTGGGTATTTTCCATTACCACTGGTGTGGTACATTGGAGCTCCATCTGTGCTGCCATCCTTGGCTAGGTGAGCAGCAGTCAGGCAACAGGAGATAAAAATAAAAACAAAATCAAACTACATCTGGACAGAAGTGGAGGAACTAACAGGAAGAGCTTGGATAGATGTGATAAAGCAGTAATTGCAGTGGGAGAACAACTCCCTAGGAAAGGAGTTACTGTGTTTGACACAGTGATACAGCAAAATCAACATATGCAGGACCAGGGATGACTCTTTCACCTCTAACTTTCAGGCCACCATAGGTCTTTCTGAGACTTGCAGGTAGCACACAGGGTAGTAAAGGAACTGATATTATACTCGTACTGCACTTCAGGTTACTTCACCAAGGGGGTAGGAATGGGGCTTAGGGAAGAGCAACAGTCTGAAAACCAAAATGCTTAGCAGCTTACTCCTGTAGTAAAAACCCCAAACAACCCAAAATTTGAATGCATACATGCCCTATTGTAACTTAGAATGAAGGTTGCTGAGGGCCTGCCTCTCTCATCTGAAGCTAGGCTTGAACATGGAAACTGTTCTCATGCATGTAAGGTCAAGCTTTTGGGCTTTACATCTTGCAACTTTATGTGCAACTGCAATAAAAATATAAATACATGTTTGACCTGTTCCCTCTTTACTAAGCAAAATGAGCTTTCACTGTTTGTTTAACTGAACTTAAGTGTTCCCTAGACTCGTGTTTGCAACCCAGACAAAGCTCTACTGTGCTAATTAGAAGGCATTGCAGAAAACACACCTGTCTAGGAAAGATAATGAAATTCATTTGCTAATCCTTTTACTCCAGATGACTGCAATCTACCACTTTAACAATGAGTTCAACCGCATTAAAGAAGTTTCTCCTTTTTTTTTTGTTTTGTTCATTCTTTCTTCTAAGTTTAGCATTATAAATCAGTTAGGCCCCATTTGGGGCAACTAGTGTTCTTGTTATAGTGACTATCCTAGATGCTAAATTAAAGGCTGAACTACAATGGCTGATACAGCAAGCATTCTCATGGCTCAAGTAATGTTACTGTGGTTATTAGCTTTCCCTCTTAGTGAAATGTGTAGGCAGAAAGGGATCTTTATTGTCTTGTTATTACCTTTGTTCTGTGAAGGAGAGAAGAGGAAAGCTACCAGAAAGAACATGGAATTATTAAATAATCCCTAAACAAGAGGAAGAAGTGGTACAGGATATGAGGGGAGAATTTGAGACTACAGTCAATGTAGTTGAAACGCCATGGATGTTTTTTAGCTATGCCAGAAGCTGCAGAGCCTTGAGAACTTTTCTGTTGCTAGGGAGAACAGCCCTTTGTCAGTATTTACTGCCTTTTGCAGGCTCCGACACAGATCAGCAAAAGAAAACTGGTTCGTCTGTTGTTTGGTGATGAATTTTGAGAGTGCAATGGCTTGCTTGTACTTGTCTTTGGCATAATTTGCTGATATTATTTAGGCGCAGCAGCACTCTGTGCAGCTGGAAGTGGGTCAGTGTGTTTGTGTAGATCTCTTTGAGCTTAGGGGTGACAGATTCAAATGTATAGAGGACTGAGGTTATTTTTTAGTACTCGTTAAATAAAATCTAATAAAAGGAATTTGGATGGAGGAGGTAAATTAACTCCTGGCTTCTGTCTTCTTCTAAAGCTATGATTCTCTAGTGGCAAAAATCTGCAAGGAACTTGCAGAAAAGGATAAAGATGAATTTTCCACTGATGGCAATTGACTGTTAAGTGGTGAGGCTGTAAATGGGAGTGATACACTTATGGCACTGGAGATGACCATGGGCTTCACCTGCTTTCATTTTTGGTGCCCAGTGTAAGACAGAATAGGCCTGGTTTAGTTTGGGTTTTTTTCCCCAGAAGTACAGAGTATTTGAATTTGCAGTCTGAGTAATGATGAGTTCATCATCCAGAAACCAGGATAATTGGTATCAGCGGCCGCTGAAAATGTTTGCTCTAGGAAACATGTTTTCCGTGTAACCTTCATTGTAATCTTCTCAAATGGCAGCAGCTGAGCAAAATGTTGATTTTTGAAATCTATTTTACATTTACTAACTTGCATAGTGAAGTGGAATAGCTATCCTTGCATTTAGCCTGGTATTTACAAAGGTAAGGCATACTGTGTGCTCTTATATGCCTGGCATCTGTAATGAGACCTTAAGACTAAGAGCTGTTGACTAAATCTTGTCAAAACAAACAGGTCATTCGCATGAGTTCACTTGTTGTTTAAAAGTAACATTATTCTTACAGGTGTTTCCAACTCAGTCCTTCCTTTCCTGGTGACAACCAGCCTGGTCTAGTAATATTTGCAATATAAGCACAATGAAAACACAGCAAAAGAATCATAAAATATCCATGTTATATGATAATATAAGCAGGGCTGGAAGTAGCTGGATGGCAGCTGGTCCTCTGTTATAGTGGGGAGAAGAGCTTCACATCCTTTCTGCTCTTGCCCTCCGAGCAGGGAATGTGGCAATGTAATCCTCTGGTTGCTCTGAGTCCCTTTTGTCTCTTAAGACTCCACCAGAAAGGATGCTTTCTCAAGGGGACAGAGATGGAGAACAGAGTCTTTATTCTCTGGTTGCTCTGAAGAAGACCTGGTTTTGCACCAGGGAAATGCATGAGGCATGTTTCCCCCAAATGCAAGGTCAGCAGTTTTCTTGCATTCATGTACTTGGGTTGGGAGAGCACCTTTCAGAAGAGCTGCTGATCCACTCACTGCAGCGTAGTGCCATCCCTATCAGTTGGCCAGTACCTTCCCAGCATCAAATAACCTGTAATATCAGAAACAAAATGTTCCTGTTTTCAAAACACATGAGGGGAAGTCTTTATATCCTAGATGCTGCTAAGTTATCAACTCCTAAGGAAGCATGAAGGTGATGATAACCCCGGAGATGAAGTTTCTTTTTGGTTAAATGACTACTAAGTGAGGCTTCAACACTTCATCTTTTGCCTTTGGGATCTCATAGTGCCATGCTGACAGAGATGGCCTTTTTCATCGAAAGAGTTATCACGAGCAGGGAGAACTGATGCAGTTGCCAAGTCACTCTCCATCATATTTGAAAAGTCACGGCAATCAGGCTCAGTCCCCAGTGACTGGCAAAAGGGAAACATCACACCCATGTTAGGGAGGTTGTACTAGATGATCTTTAAAGATCCCTTCTAACCCAAACCATCCTGACATTCTAATCAACAGAAGTTCAGTATGTATTCCTTTACAGTGTGCTCATTGTTTTTAATTTCCAGCTCCTATATGACATTATTTTTGCTTATGTGCCTATCTGGAGTAAAGTTTCCTATTCCAGACTGCAGAACTAAAATTCATGTGGTAAGAGGAAAAACCATCCAGCCTGACAGTAAATGTAGTCAAATGGCTTGTGACCTGTAAGTCTTGCTCACAAACCATTGTTTGCCCACACTGTTATACTCTTTCTGTGGCTCAGTTGAATCCTAAACAATGCCGATAGATCCAAGGGGACTCAGAGGACAGATCATTTCCAGTTGTCATTTATGCATTCAGAGCTGCTGAGGCTTCATTGCTACCTTTATATACACAAGTCTGACCATGGGAGGGAAGAACGGAGATTGATTATCTGATATCTAAGGGAAGTATCTGTAAACCAGTGACACCTTAGATGTGCATGTTTAGAGCCTGTGTTTGTGGTATTAGTGTAGGATGCCTTGTGATACCTGTTTCTAATGATAAAGAGTTTATTTGTCTGAAACCCATTTTTTTTTCGAGAGGCCATAGTCATGCCCGACATGTGGATGGCTTAAATAATCAAAATGTATCTTACACAGTGAGCTTCTTTCCCAGAACTTCAAAATGCTTTGTTGAATTACAGTAGCAGAGGGTAAGAAGAGATTTAAATTGATATTTAAAAAAGCTACAAGGCTGAATAAAGTAACGAGCAGGATTGCTGTTACATTTTAAAATCACTTTTATGTTATCATTGGTAGCACAGGATAGTGGTGGTTCAGTACAGCCACTCTCTTCAGAACTCAGTGACCTCTTTGGCCATTTAAAAGAATGGTGCAGTTAAGGACAGAAGCTTGAGGTGGGGACAAAGCTCTTCATAAGAGTAACTGTTAAATCATTTCACCAAATATTGCAGAACAAAATGAAGTTGCTATATTCTAATAAGATCTGGATAGGAGAGAGAAGTGCCTGTATAATGTTTCAAACAGGATTATTCACTTGTGGAAATCTGCTTCCATGGTCCAGTTCTTTTTCCACCTCTTTTACATGGTGTATTTCCCTCTTCCAGTGGCCAGAGTATTGTCTGCTCCTGAACCTTTGTAGCAGCCGTTTTAGTTACTGCAAAGTTAGGTGGTTGTGCCGATCCTGCCTTTGATGGGATATGATCCATTTGTTCAGCCACAGTTGGTGTAACTAAAATACCGGTCCACATTAAGCCCATTCACTTGGCAGAGGAAATGAAAAGAGCAGTACTGGGTTCTTTTATCTTAATTATATGGCCATGCTGGTTCTCAATAGGCTGTGCATTTAAAATACTCCTTCAAGCAGGCAGTCAGCTTCACTAAGATCTTCCAGCTCCACATCTTTGAAAACAGATAGAGAGGAGGAAAGGTTTTTTTTAAGCCTACCCATCAATTACAGTTATTTTCACATAGATTTTAGAGAGGGTCATGAGTTTTGTAGGTGCTGCCAGCAGTTTTGCTGGTCCCAAACCAACAATATTTAACAATGTAGAACCTATGATGCCCCTAATATGCTAGCAGAATCCATCCTTATCCTTTTCCAGCTAATGTCAGTGGGTGGACCCAATCAAATTTATAATTTTTAATGAGTTTTGTATTCACTACACATCTGTGTCCAAGAGTTGCCATATATATTAATCTACCTTCAAACATGTTTTAAATATCAGTAGCTGTTGGAGTGGCTTGAAGCAAGTAGAATCTTCTGCTTTGCTTGCAGTTGGACCCAACTTGATGGCAGTTTTTTAGGTCCTTGTGGAGACTTTTTGGAACAATACGTCTGGTGATGGTGGTCTGTAAAGAGACAGAAGAGTTGTAAATAGGAACCATTTTGTATGTCATTCTTTCACTTCTCTGTCAAGCTTTAGCATAAGCAGTGTTCTTCCTAAAACTTCGTGTAGGATCTAATGTGCTGTTGAAGTACTGCAGGCAATACGCTTTTACAGCATTCGTATAACCTAATTGTTTTTAATTAACTTCCTTATCAGTGCTATTTAAGTAGGATACCAAATGCCCCCTCTAGTGGCGGATATTTTGGTAAAGGTGGTTTTGGTTTCTTGGGACAGTTTTACCAGATGAGCAGCATGCTATTAGTACTTGCCTGCTAAATCCCATTGAATTGCTGACTAACTCTTCATGAGACAGCTGGCTAGTAGCTGGCCTGTATATCCTTTAGTGTTGTGATGCCTGGTAAGATGAAAAATACTGAGCTCTAAAGTTAGAAGGGATCTGAGTAACCTCAATTTTTATTCTTCATTCAAGGGCTATTTTTTTCTTTCTCAGACAATTGCTGAAATAGGTATATTTCAAAAATTTAATGGAAATGAAGAGCATCTATTGCATTTTTCAGGCCCTACTGAAGAGTGGTATACTGATAAAATGACAGAGGTCTTAGCTGTTGCATGCATCATTTTTAGGATTACAGTGTTATGCCAAACTTTATCTACTTCCCAAGTTTTATCGATCTAGTTATTAAAGAAAACCCCAACTTTCCATCACTCTCAATTGATATAAGAAGGTTGAAAACATTTTTGCTGGAGTAGAAGAAGAGAAAGTTTGCTAAAAAAAGGTATGCTGGTCTGAGCAGCTACAATTTACGTGTATATTGTTTGCTCTGAAGAGAGTATGGGGCAGGCCTCTGGTGTTATGAGTTGCATCATGCTAACGGTGGAGGCAGGAGGCTTCATCAGCCATGGTAAGCAATATCTTTATGGTGACTGCAGCATGTAGCAGGAGTGCTTTTTTTGTTTGGGGAATTCTCAAAATAGGTTAGCCTGTTACAGATCTGGGATGCAGTGACCTTTAGTGGACCGGAAGATAGGTATCATCAACTGGGCTGAGTCCAGAAGGTATTAAAAGAACATACTTGTGGCTGGATGTGTTTTGTTCTTCTGCCTGCTAATATTACAGTAAACAGCAAAAGCTCTTATTTCTTAATGTACTTGTAGGAGCCTTCTCATTGATGTCAGTGGGATTACTTGTGATTAAAGCTAAGCCTGCATAAAATTCCTTGTAGGGCTCAGGTTTCAGATGAATTTAACAGCGAGAGAAGGGAAAGAAAGAATGTTTCACATGTTATATGGTATTGGTTTATATAGATATTTCTATACAAGCATTACTTATAGCCACCTTTTCTAGATGTCCGATCTGTGTAGGGTTTCCTACAGTGAAGAAGAATGATACCTGTGTCTTACATGGCATCATCATGAGGTCTGAGAGTGCTTTACAGAAGAGAGAAAGAAATTTCACCTGTTCTGGAACTGGGAGGACTGACAGGAAAAGGAGATGCGATTTGCTTGCTTCAGGTCACCCATTAAACTTATGGAAGAAAGTAAGAATACAGCCTGGAAATACAGCTTTCCTGCATCTGCTCGGCCCAGCTCTGCATTCCTTAGGCCCTCTGGAGAAGAAAGTGTTTGTAGAAAGGACTGCAGTAATGGGCAGGCAAATTCAGGGACAGATGCAGTAATTTAGAATATATATCAGAACATTTCTCTGTAATTGTCCGTCATCACTTTCATTACAGCAAAGGCTTGGAAGCCTCTCCTGGCATTAGAATTTACCTGCAAAGCACTTGTGAATTGTTCAAGTGAGGTGAAGAAGCCACTTACCTCATTAGGTGACACAGGGAAAACAAAATGAGCAGGAGAAGGGAGGGAAGGGAAGCAGGGAGATTATTTGGCATGTCCCAGCTCCCTGCCTGTTCAGCTACACCTCATGTGATTAGCTTCGAGTAAAGCTTCCCCCAGAATGCAGGTATGGATGAGCAGTCCTCCTATTTTATTTTTAATATGGAAAGCTCTCCATTTCGAAAAGTGCAAGAGTTGGCACAAACCAGCAAGGTCTTTTATCAAACAGGTGTTTAAGCAGGGTCTCAGTGGGTAGCCATGTGGAGACTTTACTCTGGTGGCTTTATTGTTCTGCGGGGAAGCCAGGGGACGCCGTTCATGGTCCCCAGGGAGTTGGCAGAGTTCAAGTCTAATAGCTTTAGTGTTTACATGAGCATTAAGTCAAGCGAGGGTGGATAATGTGTATCATGCCTTTTTATTTTTCCCCTTTGAGCAAGTATCATTTTTAGCTTTACTCAGGGTTATTTTCTCCAGCCTGTGTTCACACACCAACTGCTACTGGAGCAATAATACTGTTTGATCCCATGGAAAACACTGATCTGTGAACTGCTGATAGCTCCATACCATAGTGCATTCTCCTGAATGCTCATCTGAAATGGTACTTTACTCCAAAGTAATTGACAGTTGCTTGTTAAAACACTCTACTGCCAGGGACAAATCCACTTTCAAAAACTGATAGTACATGAAAGCCTGAAAGAAATGTTTGGGACTTTTTGTGGCTCTCTCTGCTTGAGTCATATGCCAGTTAGCCATGTACAGGCAGCCTTTTGGTTAAAGAATAGCTGTGATGAGGCTGCAGTTATGTGGGGTTGTTTATTTACCCACCAGACGTTTCACAAAACAATCTGTAATTCCCTCCTGAGTAGTTCCTGGAAACTTAACATTGGAAGTAATGGGCTGGGTTTTGGTTTATTTTAAGGAGATATTTTTATATTTATGAAATAAAAAATTAAGCCCTTCATGTTGCCCAGGGAAGTTGTGAATGCTCCATCTCTGGAGGTGTTCAAGGCCAGGTTGGACAGAGCCTTGGGTGGCATGGTTTGGTGGGAGGTGTCCCTGCCCATGGCAGGGGGGTTGGAACTAGATGATCTTAAGGTCCTTTCCAACCCTATCTATGATTCTATGTCATCTTAATAGTTTTCAGGTGCCTTAAAGGCAGGCTCAGTTCTTTCCTGGATAGTTCTAGCCTTTAGCAGTGTAGGTGTATCAAAATGTAATCTTTTCTCTCAGAGTTTCAAACAAAACAAGCCTGACTGAGGACTTAGCTTCTCTACACACCTCTGGGACTCCATCTCAGAAATGTTATTTGGCTTTGGTTTTCTTCTTCAGACTAGCAACCAAATCTGAACCACAGACGGTGATTACAGACAGAGAACAGGATGAAATGGTCATTCATAGCCATGCACGTATGTCACAGCGCTTCTGATTTAGTCACCCACAGGGTGGAATATGTCATGTATTAAAAATAGATCTTTGGATTCTTCCAGTACTGCTTATGGTTTTTATATTACTTTTGTGAAATGTCTTTGCTGCAAGTACAGAGTTGTGGCTGTGGAGAGCTGCCTTAATGTGATGGCAGTCAGGACCACTGCAGACTCTGGAGTCAGCAGGGTTAGGTTGCAAAAGTGTGTTTTAATAAATGTTTTTCTTTCTGATGAGATATTAATGCTGGAGACAGCATATCTGTTATGAGTGCAGTCATTTATTATTAATCACCCATTGTACAGAGTAAAGGTGCTTGTTTGGCAGCTGTAATACAGCATCTGGCCATATCTCAGTATAACGACATCAACTTCAGCTTTGGCAGCCAGCTGGAAAACCAGAATTTAATCAGAAAGCCTGCCTATAAATGTAAAATGATGCATGTGTATTGTTCAAATGGCTTTTGAAAGCTGGGAAGAAAAGACCATTCTGGCTGTTTCCAAGGCACAGTGGTGCCAGTCAGGATGAAAGACTGTTTTCTGCTGGCAAACCTCTGAGAGAGTTGGTGCCTTGAAGTTACAGCTCACCAGAGCCTATGTGCCTGCCAGGACACTGCGGCCTGGGTTGTGATGGCCAGAGTGATGAGTGTGAGAGATGGAGAGGCACTGGGAGGCAGTGGGAGGTGGGGGGTGTGATACTTAAGACTGTAACAAACAGCTCTCAAGGAAGATGTATGTGGTTGCTCTGCAGCTTCTTGGTGCTGTTGTTTTCCTTTGAAATATGGAAACTGTAAATGGTCTTGGCAGGTCTTCCAGAAAATTTCTGACTCTCATTTTATGGCCAATTAATGTTTTAAAAAGAAATAATGAAGAGTGTTCGTGGTTGCTTTCCTCACTGTCTCTTTCTTGCATAAAGACTACTTTTATCTCTTGGTTGCAGCAAAGGCAGAGCAAAAACACAAAGTCACGCTCCAATGTGTTAGCAGTCGAGCAATTATTTTCTTTGCCTTCATTTCTGTCTTCCCTTCAAGTTCTGCCTATAGTTAGGATTAGTGACTCCTATGTATGGTCTCCTTGAGAAGGTACTTCAGCACATACAGGTGTTAAAGCAAGTAAATGGCTTTCTGCAGAACAAAGGATATTTATGCCTTTGAATGGGCTGCTAAATTGGAGCGTTTGTGCAGTTCTTCCCTTTTAAAAAACAGCACTAACAAAAGCCACATTGTTCAGCTCCTGCTTTCTCTGCTCCAGGCAGATGTGTCTTGCTAATAGTAGGCAATGAGAATAAGATGGGGTGGTACAGGCTCTAGCATGTACCAGCACCCCTCTGCCAGGTTGTGACTGCTGTTGTCTGTCCAGTGTTCCCCTAAAAACTTCTGTTGAGGAAGATGCTGCAACTCTCATCTCAGGGCTTTGCTGCTGTAACAGGGAATACATTTTCTATGGTGCTTAATCCATAAGTCTCCTCACAGAGATCTCTGGAAAAATTCCTCAGTCCATTCTGGGTTACGTTAGGGGAAAGTATCAGGCTGACGCAGCCTGAAAGGGGCACGGCTGTAAAGCTCTATGGACCCCGGTCCAAGCAGGCTGAAAACATACCCGGTCACCACACACACAAAGAGCACACATATACACCACATATACAGACATGTATGTGGCCAGCCACACAGATTACAGACAGAGCACTCACAGAAACACAGATGGCACCAGCAGCATTTCTGGCTGAAGGTCTGCTAGTGAGAATATATATATATATATATATGTAAAGTACAAGGTGAATCCCTCCAGCAGCCAGGTTCAGGTTCAGACACCCAGTCTGCCCAGTAGCAGTCCCAGAATCCCAGTCTCTTGCTGGCACTTAGCCATGTGAGTTCTCCTTTATTCTTTGGAGTACTGGGAGGTGGCTGCCTGGAGTGTGGGGGTTGTATGGTGTATTTTTAAGCAGCAGGAAGGAAATGATGATGTGTCGGCACTCAGGTTTGGTAGAGTTATAGATTTAATGTAAGCGAAGATGTGACAGGTATAGAAGGGGGTGTTGGAGAGAGAATTGCTGAAAAATCACTGTGGGAATGAAATGGATCAACTGTTGAGTTTGCTAAAGTGAACAAACCTTGACAGCAGTGTTTTCAGATTAAGTACTCATCCGTAAGGTTCCTGCTACTCTTAAGATACATGTGGCAGTGAAGCAGTAGTCACTTGAAGTGGCACAATTAAAAAGACCAGGCTGGGAGCACTTCAGGAAAGCCTCCCACATTAGTGTTACGCTATTGCAAGTGACATTAATGGCAAAATATTTTGATTCTATGTGAGTCACTCATTCATCTCTGTGGGAATGAGACTTTGAAAACTGCAGGGACAATGCACAAGGCTTACTGACATTCTCTGTGTACCCGTTCTCAACCTGTCATGTCTAGAAAGGCCATGACAAATTTTCTTGACGGGAAGATAATTCTTCAGTTCTGCCTTTTACCTTGCCTCTGCATTGGCCTTAAGTGATAGTACACACAACAGAAGTAAGCCTTGCTCCCCATAAGCTCACCTCAGTGAGGTAAGAGGTTTTGAGATGTAGGGACTGAAGTCCCATAGTGATTGTACTGGGGAGGCACACACTTGCTGGGTGACTGATCCCTTTTGGCATACTCCATTGCTTGGTTTGCTGCTGTTTTACTGCTGAATTTTGCAAGAATATTTGAGTATAGAGCTGTTTGCTTGGGTTTTTAGCCTAGATCCGTCCAATGGAGGAAATAAGCCAAAGAGTCACAGAAATCTCAACAGAGAGCAGAGGGGTGATGTGACAATGATGTATTAGTGTAGGATAAATGATCCTCTTCAGCTAGATGCCTTTCTCATCTCTACTTCTGTGTCATGCAGGGCTTGTCTCCCTGGGTAAGAGGACCCCCTTTGTGCTGGCCATCAGTGGGAAAGAGCTCCCACGCCAGCCAGCACTCACCATGCCCCAGTTCAGAGGGGACCCTTAGTGGGGCTGGCAGAGCTTCATGCAACCAGGCCAGGCCAGTAGATGCTGGGTGGTGGCAGGTACTCCTCAATCACAATCTGTGAGCATGAAGGATGTCCCCTTCCAATCTTCTCCTCAGCCCCTTTACTTTCCTACAGCCACTTAGGTGGAAAAAATGCTTTTGGATGCAGGCTGATGCACTGTTATATCACTTACTGTACATTTCTTTTTTCAGTATGACAGGAGTCAAAGTTCAGCAGCCTTAAAAACACCTCTGAAATCATTTTGTTAAAGCTTTAACCAATATCACTGATTTTAAGAAAAAAGCATGGAAGACAGGCACAGCAGTTTACAGCTTGGGCTTCTTTCTTCATCATTTTCCTACTTGAAAGAGAACGTTGCTGTTATCCTCATGCAGAGGTTTGAAGTAAGGAGTAAATTTTCATATATTCATCTGGACTCTCAGATGAGTATTCTCTGTTCTGCTCTTACCTGGTTCCAAAAAACACCTAATTTACTTTTCTCCCTGAGCAGCTGCAGGATTTGTTGTGTGGGCAAAATGAGGGTAATAAAAAGCTGCAGCAGGGATGCAGACATAGCAATTTTTCTCCTCACTATGTGCAAAAGCAAAGGCTCTGTAGCGTACGTTTAGCAGCTGTCTCTTTCCGTGTGGATACCGTATTAGCCTGCAAACCTTGACCTGGACCAAATGGCTGGTTGCCATGACAACATGTTGCATCAGAACAGTCATTGGGTTTAGGTTGAAATCATTTCGCCCCTCTTAAAATGTGATTTCTGGGAAGGTCATCAGGTGAAACTTGGAAAGTTTTCTCAAAGGAGAGGCAAAAATGTTGAAGTTCAGCAACACGAGCATCTGCCGAGAGATGTTCTTTGGTCATGGCAAGAAGGTAGGTGGCTCCCCACATCCTCCACTTCATTGGAGAAGGAGGTCAGCAGATCACCAGAGAAACAAGCAGTTCTTGGAAACGAGATGACTGTAGGAGGCTCAGGGGAATCTGTCTGCTGTGTGACTCCCACTCCCAGTCCTGCTAAAGGCAGTAGGTGAACATTAACAGCTTAACACTCCAGTAACCTTGAAAATTTCTGAACTTGAAGTAAGCCCATGATCAGTTACTGCCAAGCTGGACTGCTTCTAAACCTCTGCTGAACTGGTCCTGATTCACACTGGGACCCTTTATGACTCTAAAGAATTACAACCATACACTTTAGAAAAGCATTTCTCTGGCTTTTTGATGGCTCTGCTTGGCAAGATCCTATGGGAGACTGCCCTGGGGATCAGAGGGGCTGAGGTTGATCTGCAGGGACAACCTCCCCAGAGCACAGGTTTCTCACTCCAGTGTGCTGCAAGCAGAGCCATGCATAGCAGAAAGCTGGTGTGGATTGGCAGGGACCTGACCGAGCTCAAACACAAGAAGTGCACAAACTGGGAGGGACTATCCAGGAGGGACATAGAGACAGTGACCAAGCTTTGCAGGGACAGAGCAGGGAAAGGCAAAGCTCAGCTGAAGCTGAAATGAACCACAGGAAAAGTTTCTCTGGGTGCGCTGGGAACAAAAAGAAGGCTGAGTAAATCTGAGCCTGCAGCTCAGTGGGGCCAAGGTGAAGGAAATTATAGGCACTCGATGCCTTTTTCTGCTGTGGCTTTGACTAGTAAAGGTCTGTCCTCAGACTTCCTGGGTTTCTGAGTCTGCTAACAGTTGTCTGTAGGAATTTAGCATTACCCACAGTAGCAGCAGACAGTGATAGAGCTCTTGAGCTAATTGAATGTACAGCAGCCCCTGACACCAGACATGGTACATCCAAGGGTGCTGAAGGACTTGGTTGATGTCACTGTGAAGCCAGTTGTCAATCAGGAGAGAGTCCTGGTGACTGGAAAAGGGCAAGTACTGTTATATGTCCTTATTAGCCACCTGGACGATAGGATGGAGTGCAGCTGTGACAAGTCTGTGGATAAAATCAAAGATGGGGGAGTGGTCAATGCACCACTGATGCCTGGGGAGGCTGGAGAAACGGCAGACAGGAGCATCCTGAATTCAACAGAGGCAAACATGGAGTCCCTTCTCCAGGGGCAAATAACCGTGTGCATCAGGTTGAGGACTGCCTGGCTGGAAAGTCAGAAAATGCCCTGCAGAGGCTAGTGGACAAGTTGAACCTCAGTCCACAGCATTCTCTTCTGACAAAGAAGAGGCTAACCTTGTCCTTGACTACATTAGCGAGAGTGTAGCTTGTTGCATTGAAATGGCAAAAAGCATCAAGGGAATTCTGAGTAGATACTAAGAAGTTAGATCCCACTACTACTACTAAGAAGTAGATACTAAGAAGTTCTTGCTGTGAGGGTGGTCAAAGGCTGCATCAGGGACCCTGGGAGGTTGCCAGATTCACATCTGTCACTGTGGGGTCAGGCAGAACTTGGTGTGACCCTGGTGTGACTGAGTGGGTTTTGAATCGGGTGACCTCAAGGAGTTTCTTCCAGCTAAGATAATTCTGCAACACTCAAGTCTCGTCTCTTCGGCCATAGAGAAAGTTAAGCCCAGACCAGGGCTCTGCCTGTGATGGAGGTGAAAATGGGTTGTGTGCTTATGTTGCTCTCTTTTCCCCCTCGCTCGCTCTCAGCCTTATACATCTCTCCTTCCTTCTTTTACAAGGAGGGCTTTTACAAGTTTCTTTTATAACGTGCCATCACGTTGTACCTCAGATATTTGGTAATGCCATGTCACTGTAATCCCCCTGGAAAACTCTTCCAGTATCACTCACTTCTTTTATATTAAACACGCTGCTGTGTGTTTTACCCTGGTACCCTTTTGGCATGTATAAGAAAGCAGAGTTCAACACTGACAGGAATATCTACATAGGCAGGAGCTCATAATAAAACAAAATCCAAATGACGTGATTTCTTTGAACTTTTCTCTCGGTGTCAGTTGATGTAATTTCTTAGCAGCTGTCAACCTCTAACACTGCCAGAATGGTCTCTTACAGCTGTGATCTTGTCAGACAAGAGGCACAAAGAGGAGTGAAGTGGGGTTGTCCTTTTATCCATTTAAGTCTTAGGAGGATTTGAAAGGCTGCAGCCAGGTAGTGGAACTGATTGAAAGAGTTCACTCAGGTGAAGGGATTGGCAGTGGCAGGAAGGAGAACACTGAAACAGAAGAAACAGAGTTTGAAGGGATGCTGTAGTAGGATGGAAGGAGGAAAAAATGCAGTGGGGCTGACTTGGCTTGGTTTTAGGACGGCTTTCCTCTAAATCTTAAAATTACTGTACAAAGTGTTGCTAGTCCTCAGGGTGGTGGAACAGTGCAGGTTTGAAAGGTTACAGCAGTTGCCTAGTGCTTCTGCAGATCAGTGGCAAGTCATAAATCCAACAGGAGAATTTATTACCAGTGGTCCAGCAAGTGCAATTCCTGGCTCATCCTCTCTATGATGCAATTGTGGCAGGAATGCGCTTCTGGGAGATGTAAATCTTGAAGACATGCCTGCTTGTCATTAAAGGGATGGCAGAGCTTTCTTCATGCATGGAAATGTCAAGCCGACATCTTGACCAAATTATCAGATGGTTGGTTGCATCTTGACGTTGTAGGACATGCCAGTGGTTACCCAGGGGAAGAAAAGACGCTCTTTGCTTCCTGTCCCAAAGTATTTCAGCTATGCTGCCGTGCACTATGAATGTTGGTGTGGCAGCCCAGGGCAGGCTGTGCTGCAGACGCTCAGGAAGTCAGCAGGGTTTATATAAAGCTCTGCTGGGTTTGTAGACCTTTTTGGCTCCTTTCCAGCATGGAAATGCTGATATAAATAGCAGAATGTCTCACTTTTGAAGTCTGCCTTCTATTCACAGAAAGGAAGAACTTTGTGCTGGAGCTGTGATATCATAGCTGTTAAATACAAGTCTCAAGACCAGCCCTGTGACAGTCTGAACCGCTTGACCACATCTCAATGGGATGCAAGTGAGCTCAGTAGCCTGTAGCATCACATCTCTGTTAGCTGGTTGCTGACATCTGAATCAGGTTTGGCTGTATGAAAGCAGGGTTTAAGAGTAAGCCATCGTCCCTCCTCTCTTCCCAGATGCTTCTCTCCCCACTAAAAGACAATAAATCTTGCTTTTTTTTTTTTCCCCTTTGGCCAGATTAACAAAATGTTTGGGACAGTGGTGGTTGGAGTTGGAATCGCTGGCTTAGCACGAATCCGGGACTTGATGAATCCGATGCCTTCCAGCCCTTCTGAGCACCTGAAACTCTTTGGATTTGTGTCCAGGTTAGAAATGTCATCTTAGCATGTTTAATATGTGTACTGTAATGATTCTTTCTTCTGGTGCACATGCCTTTCCATGAGGAGGACTATTATTTGAGAGGGCAGGGGATTAATATCTGAAGTCTTATATTTCTCTTACAATTAAGGCTGTCTGAACAGGGAAAGTGTATGCAAATATGCCTGTCATTCTGAGTGGCAGCTAGGAAATGAGCACAGAAAGCTTTGCAGGAGGGAACTAATGGATTACCTTAGGGAGATACCTTGCAGAAATTGCTAAAGTAAAAGCTGGGAGATGTTCATGCTGTAGGATCTGTGTGGTAAAAGTTCTGTCTAAGATGTCCTGTAGGTTCAGAGCGATACAGACAATAGTCACTCTAATGAGCTGTTTGCATGACATTTGTAGAGATGTTTAAAAGACATAAGAAGTTTTACAGCGTTTAAAAAAAGGTGTGTTTTACAAAAACAGAAGTTTGTAACATTCCTAATAATGCAACTTCATCATAAAATTCTAATTATTTTCTTTTTGACCAGGTACTGAACCTACAGTGTCTTTAAAGGAAATCCCTTAATTTAGTACCTACAGTAAAGTTGCTTCTTAGAGAGCCAGAGTTTTTCTCACTAGCTTGGAGACATGGAAATTTATATACCTCCCTCTGAGCATTCCTGCTAGACTGTCTGCCCCATAACATCAAGGTTTTAAATAGTTAAGCTGTTCATGTATGGATCTCCGACTGTGAATGTATTTTTCCAGCTATATTTAAATCATGCAGTCAGGGTTGTTTGTTTGAGACTGAGAGGACCCATTAGGTCATCCAGTCTATTTCCCTGCCAAATAGACTCTTGGTTCCTTGATGCCTTTGCTAGTGGTACAGCTAGCCTCAAACAACACTCAAGATAGGGTTTTCACTACTTCTGTTGAGAAACAGTGCTGTCAAGATGCACAGTTCACAGGTTCACGGACAGCTTGCTTGGATACGTTGTCTTGCTCTTTGCATTCCAATCACATGCAAACATTATTTATCTTTGCTTTCAGGTCTGGCTTGTGGCCTACCCTCATGCCCTCTGTCACCTATCCTAACACTGTCAAGGTGTCTGCTCCAGTCTTTATTGATGTAAAAGGCTTTTGGGGGCGTTGCATGTGTTTCATTTTCAGGTGGAGATTGCTCAAGGTGGTGGCCAAGGCCTTTCCCTTAGCTCTGGCACAGGGTGTGTGCCATCATAGCCAAGCATCTGCTTTGTCCCTCTCCTTGTCCATACGTGTAGTTGCACGTGGCCCTGTCGACTCAAGTGCTTTGGCCCGTGTTATCCAGCATGCTGGGGAGAAGTTCTCCCATAGGAGCAATATCCTCCTTCTAGTCATTCTTTTAAAATGGTTCTTTTGTAATGATGCTTACTAAAACCAGAACAACAAAACTAATCAGAAAGCACTTTACGCTTCAATAGCGGGGCAGTTTCTGGATTGATACCACCACCTACGCACTGGCCCATCTATTTTGTTCTTTTGTGCACTCCACTTCTGTCTGTAAGTGCTCATGATCTTCCTGGATAACAGGCTGCCTTTGTTTTACCCTGGTTGAGCTCAGTGAGACAGCCATCCATGGGAACAATTTCTATGTGCTGTTGCACAATATGCACTTGGGGAGAATGGACTGTGACAGTTATGCTCTGGTTGTATTTATGCTAAATACACAGGAGAAGCTTTGGCAATATTAATGAGGTCAAGCAGATTAGCCTGGAAGATGCTCTAAGAAGCAAAGAGATCCATGCAGCCTTCATCAGTACAGAGAACAGAAGCCATGAAGAAACCATCAGGTATTTTGAAGTGTTTTTTTTCCCCTCTTTCCTACCCTTTCCCCTGTAATTTAGAAGCATAGAGGAGTTGTGGAAAGCTGTTTTAGGAGAGGATGTGGACACTGGAGAAGAGACTGCCAGACTAGAAGCCTGAAGCAAAAGATAGTGAGTTCCCTAGGTCACCCAATAAGCTCTGGAAGAGAGTACGATTTAAGATGCACTCATTTCCCAGGTAATACAAATTGCATACCTCTAGGCCTGTGTTTGGTGGACAGGCAGCTAAAACCAGGATCCAAAGATTTTCTTCACAGATTATATAGACAAAAGGCACTCTGGTGCCCCACTCCAGCCACTCAAGTGTCTGGAAGTTAGAAATGGCGGTGCTCAACGCTGTGGCGTTTTAGTGACTCGCTCTAGGTGAGTGAGAGGATTCTATGGAAAAAGAATTAAAAGCCAGCTCTCCCTGTGTTTAAATGTGTGATGCAGCCACACACAGTCCTTGCTAGGAAACTTGCAGTGGGTTTCTGTTACTCTGCATTGTTCTTTTCTCCGCAGGGGGCTGACGGTGAGAATGAGAAGCAGCTTGCACAGTGTGGAGAGAGGATTATGATGATATTCTTTTTAAAGACTGATCTTGTATCCCTTTCAGAATGTTTCTAGAAGCTGGGAAACATGTCCTCGTTGAGTATCCCATGGCTTTGTCTGCTAAGGCGGCCCATGAGCTCTGTGAGATGGCTGAGCAGAAAGGTAATGCATATGTTCTCAAGGGTGTAAGCAGTATTAGCTGTTGGGTAGCGCCAAAGGCATCAGACTCACAGGGCTCCAATCTACTCTTAGTCATAACATACAAGGGAGTATGCTTGTCTCAGAGATGTGTCAATCTGGGATTTAAGTTGTGTGTAATGGGAAAACAAACACACAGATGTCATCGCAAAGAGTAAGGTACATTTGCCCTCACAAAAGCACTGGTCTCTGCTTGTGATGCTAAGAATGCAGTTAGAGAAGGAAACATCTGTCACACTGATAGTAAAGCACTTAATTAGTGTAGCCATTTGACTTGTGCCCTTTGCTGTTCTCTCTCCCTGAAAATAAACTGGAAACAGCTCCCCTAATTTCTAGTATTTGTGATGTGCTGGTCACACACAGCTGTTCATGCTATAGTAGGCCAGCAAGACATCCC
The DNA here is from genome assembly GCF_028554395.1 of Pezoporus wallicus. NCBI lineage: Eukaryota > Metazoa > Chordata > Aves > Psittaciformes > Psittacidae > Pezoporus > Pezoporus wallicus. The sequence continues at coordinate 9,427,127 of NW_026642649.1, read as the reverse complement.
TGTCTGAAAGACAAAATCTCTTTATTTCTGGAAAGTGCGTGGTCCCATCCCTGCTGTGCCAGGGGTCAGGAGCTGGCAGTTCAGCTGAGACCAATGGGGATGTATGGGGCTGCAAGGAAAAGTACAGTGGGGCAGGAGCACAGTTCAAACCCTTTGGACAAGCTGCACTATTTAAACCACTACTTCTTAAAAATCTCCTTTGTGACTTTTGTTCTATAACACCAGAGGTACAGGATTTCTGTTGTTTCCTTGTGCCATCACCACTTAACTGCCTTCTTGCTCGCCAAATAGCTTCCCATTGAGCAGAATTTATGCCTTTTCTCTTGAAGCAGCAGCAGTTACTGTCAGCAGCCTAAATTGTCTCTCCTGGAAACCTTCCAGAAACACACATACTGAATGAGGGCCACATCCAGTGTGTATCGGACAGCCTCTATTCCAAAGTAGTCCGATTAATTGCAGTGGAGGGAGGTTATCTTTAACATACCGTTACAGTGGTATAATTGTTTTACTCCATTTTTTTTCCTCACAGGGTAGTAGGAAAGAAATGTGGAACAAGGAAATGTGAGGGGAAAGAGGCCAAGGATTAATCTGCTTTTTCCTTTGAAGACTCATGTTTCAGCTTTAGTTGGGTATTGGGTTTCATTACAGAGTTTCTGTTAAACATAGTGGCTACTGTTCCTGTAGTCTCTATATTTGTTGTCTCCTGAAAAATCCTTAACCCAGATTGATGTCTCAGAGCAGGGCCCTTGTCTGATTTTCTTTCTGACATCTTTCTACCAGCCATGCATGAGAGCATTTATAAGTGAGTTCCCATGGGTGGCTGGTGAAGCCTTTATTGCTTAGACGTGCCTTTCATTCATTCAGAACTCTTTTATTTGGTCTGTCCTGATTTTTGGTGGGTTTTTTGTTTGTTTGATGGCTTGTTTTGTCCTGAATGGCAGATAAAGTACTTCATGTGGAGCACATTGAACTTCTGACTGAAGAGTACAAGCAGCTGAAAAAAGAGGTGGCCGGGAAAGACCTGGTGAAGGGAACATTGCATTTCACAGGTCAGTACCTGTGAGGGAATTGAAGTCCATCTGGATTTGTCTTGACTGCTCCACAGGGACGCCAGTCCTTCTAGGCTTCATTCAGTCCTTTTAGATGAGAATCCCTATAACTGACTAGAGACACAGGTATCAGTTCTGGATATTCCCATGAAATTCATTGCAGAGCTGTCTGGACCTTTGAAATTCATTGCAGAGCTGTCTGCACCTTTGCCTTAACAGTTGTCTTCTGTGGACTGTTGCTTTGCTAGTCTCTTTCTGCTGTTTGGTGAAGAATGCAAGCCCATGCCTTGTTGTATGGAGGAGAGGATACTTCCTCACCCCTTCTGTACGTTGGTGGTAGTGACCACCATTTCTCATTCATATTTGTCTCAGAGAAGAGAATGTGTCCCAATTTCTACTGGGGACTTTGTTTTCACTACTGGTGTTTGCCCCTGGAAGAGTTGGGAGAGGCTTTCAAGCTGTTGTTTTCTCCCTATTTTATTCCCTTGTTGAATCCAACAGTTGAATGTAACTTCTTGTCTACAACGTATCCTGAAAGGTTTGTTGTGTATGTACTTTTTGCAGCCTTATCTTATACCTTACCAAGTGATTTCAAGGTTGACCGTGTTTGTTGACTTTCCTGCTCAGTCCCTCCACTCATGGCCTTTCTACACCCTGGTCTCTAAGCCTGCAACACTGCAGTTTCTTCATCCTTTCCTATGTAGAGGGCATTATTCTCTTTCCCATTTCTCAAGATTTTCTGTTGCTGTGTTGCCAGGTAGTGTCCTCGATGAAAACAAAACAGGATTCCCAGCTTTCAGTGGAATTGCCCGACTGACTTGGCTGATTGACCTCTTTGGAGACCTCACTGTTACCTCTGCCACCAGAGAAAAGCAGAAGGATAAGAATTATTCCAGAATGACTGTTCACTTTCAGACAGCAAACAAGAAGTAAGTAAATGGGCATGGCAGACTCCTCAGGTGTCATCTGCAGGAGATCTGCATCCTCTCTTCCGCCTGTGGAAATGGAATGGGTAGATATCGGCATAGAAGTGTACAAGACAAACAGGCCTGAAAGTCGGGCATCAGACATTCTAGCTGTAAAGCTAATGTTTCTTTAAAGGCTGAAAAACTCCAGCTGTTTGAAAAGGTGGTGCACTGCTTGTGATACTTAACTTATAGCACTGTAATGCTGTGCTCGTAGGTAGTACTAGCTGGAAGTTAATTGAAAATTATACATTTTGAGCAGAGGTATAATAAACTACTGACATGCCAACACGCCAGGTTTGCTTTTGCCTAATGCCTAATCTGCGGTACTGAAGTTTCCTCGATACTTCCTGAGTAGGACAACAATCTGTTTCCCTTTGTTGTCTTTTTGCTTTTCTTCTTTTTTTGTCTTTCGTTGCATGGGTGAGAATCCAGCAGCCAGGATTACTTGCCATTTTTTCCAGCCATTGCACTATGACTTTCTTGCAGAAAACTCTTTTGATGATGCATTTTATAATAATGTTTGACCTTCCTTTTATCTGATAACAATAGCCTTGTTATCAAATAGTATATTTTTAATGCTACAAAATAGTGTATTTTTAAATACTATGTGACCATGAAGTAAGTCACCAGTGTTTTATACTGTGGATTGAGTACTGAACTTGATCTGAAGTCTGGTGGTGTAGTGTTTCACTGGAAACTCCCAGGTTTTGTCATTCTGGGCCATCTGCCTGAAAGTCATGTCCCTCAGATAGGTTGAAGTTACTTACGATGGCAGTTTACTGCATGCTATAGGTGCAACTGGGTAATCGTCGGACATGAAAATGTACAGAGAAGTTACCCAAGGTCTATACATTTCCTAGGAAGTAGGAATGGTGACGGAACAGTTTATTCCGTTCCCTTCGCTCCTGCTTTCCTGTTTTTCCATATAGCATGCTGTGCCTTTGAGAGAGATGACCTCTTCATAGGCATATGAGAAAAGTCATAGGAGAAGACTAAGGAGAGCAAGGGAAAATAAGACCATATGGGAAAATGTTCTGGCCTGTCTGTGTAATAAAGTACCCTTTGTACTGCACATACACTGCTAGAACACTTAAAACAACAAAAAAACTCAAAACAAAGAACAAACCCCCCAAAGCAACAAACCCACCCCAAAAAGAAGCAACCACAACAACAAAAAAGAAAATCCACCAAACTTAATGCTTGCTTCTTTAGGAATTTTATGAAAGCTTTTAGTTAAAAATTAATAACCTGAAGGACCTGAAGGGGAGTGAATAATCAGGGCTCACCTGAACTGTTGGTTTCACCACGGGTCTAATTAAACATTTTACCAGCCAGTCCTACAAAGCCCACTGCAGTTTATTGTGGGATTTGCATCTTGTCTTACCAATCTTCCTCTCTTTTTAAAGAAAACATCATTTCCAATGCCTTTGAAAACGCAGTTCTGAGAGGACAGAACTCCGTATAAAAGCTCTGTTTACCCTCCTAGCAACTTGCCAGTAATTGAAGTAGCTGCAAAGATCTATAGAGTGAGATTTGAACTAATTCCAGCAGGTGGAACTAGCGGGTGGTTTAAACATTTCCCTGGCTGTCCCGTCTCCTAGTAGTCCTTAGCTGACATAAATATTTGCTAGATACAAACCTATTTCTACAGTACTGTTTTTTTCCTGCTCTCTACCACTCTACACTGATACCCACTACTGTTGGTATGGGTCAGTGTGTGTTTTGTCACCATGAGCGTTTTAATGACCTCGGGGGCAGTCAGCTTTATGCCTGTGGGATAATTTACGCTGGCTGGAAAGTTACATAGCGTTCCTGTATTCTGTTCTGTGGCAGGGCCATATTTCCTGCTGACCTTCCCCCATTGACGTCAATGGAGTTACAGCAGTAGAGAATTTGGCCCACTCTCTATCGAATGAAGTTATGGCCCAGCAGTAACGGTGGTGGTGTTACAGCTCTAATTTGCCCAACCGTTATGGTGCTGAAGGATGGGACAGGTCAGCACCTTCCCTCAGAGCTCTCTCGTCCGTTTTCGAAAGGCACGAATGCACTAACCCTGAGAAATCAGGTTAATTCAGCCTATTTTTTACCTTGGAAAATACAGCAGGTGCAGAATGCAGGAGCCTGTGTTCTGCTTGTTAAGCAGGGATTTGTGCAAAGGCTATAGCCTGCCTCTGCTGCAGAGCCCGCGCTGGCTGCTCATCTGTCTCCGGGTGGATTTTGGAGGTGCGTGTTAACGCCTGACACCCAGCTATCTGAGAGATGACCTCTGCCTCTGTTCTGTTTCCAAGAGAGTTGAGCTGACAGCCTCTCTGTGATAAAACATTGAGCAATCCAGGAAAAGCCAAACCTCCACTGACAGCATGGCTGGTTTGGGACTGCAGTTCCCGTCCCACGATTATGGAGCTTGGATTCAGTGAATGTCAGAAATGAATTTTTAGTGCGAGCTGGAGAGAGAATGATTTGGGCAATGTCTCTTTTAATGTTAACTAGGGGTAGGGTCTAATTGTCTAATTCCCATCCAAGGTAAGGTAGCTCCTTTTGATTGCATGGTAAATAAAAATTATTGACATTCTCAAAGAGTGAAAAGGAAAATGTCTTAATTTCTTTTAAACATTTTCTGAACACATAATCTGACAATAAGCATTTGAAATGATGTTTTTATTGAGATCTAAGCTTACAAAGTCTAATCAAATAGCTTCAAATTGAACATCCATAAAAAAGCATATAATAACTGCTTTCTGCAGATGTTGCTACATAAAATATTAAGCTGAGTGGACCCAGAATTCTTTCAGGCATGAAACCAGCTAATTCTTCTGCAAGTACAAAGATTGCTTGCCCCATTTTGGTTTATTGAGTCCAACTAGAGCCACTCATTATTTGAGGAAACAAGAGAATCAGAAGAGCAGAAAGCCTCTTCCAATCACTGAGTAAAATATAGCTAAGAGAGCTCTACCAGTCAGCAATCCGGAAAGACAGAAAAACCACAGTAAGTCAGGATGGTTTCTTCACTGCAGATGGTGCTTGCTTTTAAGAAGTTAGTGTAAAAGTGGTTTGTTACTGTTTGGTTAAACTTTCTTTGTTGTCTTTAACTGTCCAACATACTTTATGTGGCTTTATTCAGTTTCCAAAAATGCTGGATTTGTTTCTTCTAAGTAACATAGACCTCATAGCAGCCTTCCAGTATCTGAAGGGGGCCTATAGGGATGCTGGGGACGGACTCTTCATTAGGGACTGTAGTGACAGGACAAGGGGTAACGGGTTAAAACTTAAACAAGGGAAGTTTAGATTGGATATAAGGAGGAAATTCTTTCCTGTTAGGGTGGTGAGGCACTGGAATGGGTTGCCCAGGGAGGTTGTGAATGCTCCATCCCTGGCAGTGTTCAAGACCAGGTTGGACGAGGCCTTGGGTGATAAGATTTAGCGTAAGGTGTCCCTGCCCACGGCAGGGGGGTTGGAACTTGATGATCTTAAGGTCCTTTCCAACCCTAATTATTCTATGATTCTATAACATTTTTAAATAACTAACTTGCTCCATTATACTTCGTACAAATCTTTAATGAACATGGGGAAGTTATTTTTTGAAAAGCAGCAGCCCGTCACAGTTTTCTGACATAAAATACAAACCTGTTTCTTGAGCTACAAAGTTGCTTAAATCATGTGAGACTTGCAGCATGCGTATTTTTATGGCAGAAGAGGGATTAATTTTAGTGTTGAAGTTGTTGTTAACTAAAAAATTAATAAGTTCTGGTTACCAATCAAGTAAAGTGGACCTGTCTTTGGGAAAATAACTAAAAATCTGATTGCAGAAGAAGATGGATCTATTTCTAAACCCAGCATTTTCCTGCCCACTGATCTAAATCAGTCATTTTAATCACTTTGATTAAATTCTGCCCTCTCTGCATGATTGTGCTTTTGGTTCAGTGGCTTCCCCAAGCTAGAGCAGAAGGAGCATACGCTTGAGCCTGATCACTGCTGTGTGTGTGCACTAGGTCATCCCAGGGAGGCTTTGACACTGCCTGTTTTGGATCATATCATGGTGGAGATCTTTGTGCCCAGTGGTTTCTTCATACCTGTCTACCTGAGATAAAGCAGCTTTGAATAACAGTGGCCTGAACCCTCTGTAGCTGTTTGCTATCGTAAGAACATAGAGCTGGCTCTGTTGAGTTGGAGCAAAACCCAGCTTGCTCAACAGCCTGTCTCTGACTGAGGTCAACGTCCAGCTCCTCGGGGAAGGAGGATGAGGACATAGAAAACGCCGAGTGATATGGTCCTCAAGCACCCTTCTGGCCTGCAATGACACGTAGCCTTGAGACTTCCTGAAACACGAGATGTCTTTCCATTTATTATCCTCTGAGGATTTTTCCCTGTGCACTTTGCAAGCTGTGATATAGTCTTTTTTTTCTCCAGCTGTGTTATTCTATCCAGTCAGGTTCATCTGGCCATGCTTAATTTGTGAAGAATAATTGATACAATGATGTGAATGTAAAAACTGGATCCTAAAGCATAAAAGATGAGGTGCTGAATCATTAAGCTGAGCGCTCTGCAGAAAGCATTCAGGGTAGATTGACAAGGACTTTCTTTTTAGATCTGATGATACTGAGGGTTTAATGGGCACTACTTGAAGACAGAGTTAATTCTTCCATGCTATTGATGCCCTCATAATTTGTGAGTGGCAGACTAAAATGGGTCATAAAGGACTGTGGAAGGGCCATCAATAACCAAATAAGAAAAATAACGTGCATCCTGTAAACACAGGCAGTAGTGAGTGCTGATGAATGAGCTGCAGAAAGGTAATGGCATGTTTTGGGCAGTTGACAAAAGAGCAGGAAGGGAGGATCGTGGCTGTGGCTTGTGTTGAGGACCATTCCTCAAAGCCTCTGTATGCGTTTGCAGTTTAAGTCCCCTGAAATGATGGAGCATGTGCCATGGTTCCTCTCTCCTCAGTCAAACTAGGAAGTTGGGGAGGAAATTGCAAGGACCTGTGAGCTATGCCAGTCAATAGCCAACACCACCAGTGCTTGGCCTGCGGACTGTGTCTCACGTTGACTTGAGATTGACTTTGATTAAGACCTGCTTGAGAGTCAATGTAGCTGAAACAGGTAAAATTGACATTTTGTGGTGTAATCTCTAGGATCAACTTGGTGCTCCCAGAGAAGAGAAAGAAAAGTATTTGAAAAGCTTGGAGAGTGTGGATGCTAGTGTGTGCATGGGTGAACTTGCCATCTGTTGAGCTCATTGTAAAGGGGTGGCGTTCAGCTTGCATGGAAGCAGCTGGTTCACCTAAATTTATTCTTGCAGGAGGAATAACTGGACACTGAGGGCCTTGTGAATTTAGCTGTGATTGGATCACTCACAAAATATTTGGATGTTTAGCTGCACTTTTCATCCAAGTCCACAAACAAGCAGATTAAATTTCCCTCATCGCTGTGAGATGGCTAGACATTGCTGGCTTCACTTTGTGCAGAGGGACATCAAAGCTGTAGAGAGAGCTCAGGTGGTGTGCTGAAAGTCATGGCATGAAGCAGTGGCAGAGTTAAGACTGTTACCTGGTATTCATCTCTGCAGTGACTAGGCACGTTGGTCAGAAAATGTTACCTGAATATGCAGTGATTGAAATGGTGCATTTATTAGGGCATTTTCTGCAACTAGAACTAGAACTGTTGACTCTGTTTCTTCATAAATACTCTTTCTTTGTTCCTCCACACTAGACCTCTGACTTGGATTGAAGAAAGGGGACCAGGGATGAGACGTGAAAAGAAAATCAACTTCTGTTTCACAAGTGGTTGCCTGGAGAACTTCCCTCAAGCCCCGAGGTCTGCTGTGGGCCTTTTCATGCAGGATCAGAACCTTTTTGCCAAAAAACTGCTGGGCCAGGTATCCAAGGAGGAGCTGGCTGCTGAGAAGTGGCGAATTTTGCGGTGTCTTGACCTTGCCGAGGAGATCCAACAGCACTGTGAACAGCCAGAGAGAATCCGTTCCTGAGACTGCGCTTAGGGAAGGAGGAACATGACAGAAGGGAAAGCTGTAGGGCGAGAGCTCACTGTTGCCATCAGGCAGTTGCTATTTCTGTTTCATTACCTTCTTTTTGCCTAGCTGTGATTCCTAGGCTCTCTGGGTGGGCTGGAGAGTCTGGGCTATACCCTGTGCCTTCTGGTTTGTGCCAACACAAAGCGACGTTACCTTGCTTCAATGCATTGCTGTCCTTCCAGGCAGGTAGGAACCTAGCAGCAGCAAGCTTTCCTGTGACTTGGCTGGAAATGTCCCTGAGAGCATATACTGGAGGACTGCAAACACTAGATATGATTTTCCCTCATGAGTTCTCATCTCCCCCATGACATGTCTTACAATGAGGTATGTCTCATTTAGTAGTATTACCTAGAAAGAAGTATTAGCTAGAATGATGTTCTAGGTGAGTTTTCCACCTCTTTACCTGATCTGCAGAACTTGGGCCACCACAGTCCCAACCTTTTCTTCCAGATACCCCACATTGTTCTATGTATTTGCTCTAGTTAGTTGTTGTGCCTATTTAGGGGGTTTTGTTGGTGTTTTTGTTGTTTGGGTGTTGTTTTTTTTTTCACAGTGGAAATCATTTACTTTCAAATAGAATCAAACCAGAACAGAAGAAATACCTTGTCTCTTAATAGATGCCATGTTGAGTTCACTCAATTTCAGTGGAGCCCTGTGCCAACATAGAAATCTTTTCCCAGCAGAAATGAGAACAGTGCAGAAATGAGAACAGTACATTAAACTAATGCATCACATGGCTGCTTTCTACTGAATTTAAATACTTTTCTGGAAGCAGCATATTACTGTCCTTCATTTGTGTTCTGTATCTAAGTCAGCATGTGAGTGGATGACTGCAAAAAATAATATACATCCAACTCTCAAAGAAAAAAATAACTCCTGCGCTCCTGGAAACAGTGAAATTACTTAGAAATAGTGATAAAATTAGAATAGGACTATAGAAAATGGAGTGATTTGCAAATATAGCCATGCAGTTATGTTGTGGCTTAACCCTAGCTGGCAACTAAGTCCCACACAGCCATTTGCACTCTCCCCTGGTGGAACGGAGGAGATAATCAGAAGGGCAAAAGTGAGAAAACTTGTGGGTTGGCATGAAGGCAGTCTAATAAGCAAAGCAAAAGGTGTGCACGCCAGCAAAGCAAAACAAGGGATTGATTCATCCCTTCCTATGGTCACCAGGTGCTTGGCCATCTCCGGGAGAGCAGGGCTTTGTCACATGTAATAGTTACTTGGGAAGACAGAACACCATCACCCCAAACATCCACCTCTTCCTTCTTTTTCCCGCACCTTTTATTGCTAAGTGTGATATCTTATGGTCTGGGATATCCCTTGGGTCAGTTGGGATCAGCTGACCCAGCTGTGTCCCCTCCCAACTCCTTGTGTACCCTGAGCCCACACACTTGGTGGGGTGTGTGAGAAGCAGAAAGGGCCTCAAGTGTGTGTATGTGCTGCTCAGCAATAACAAAACCATCCCTGGGTTATCAATGACGTGTCCAGCACAAATCCAAAACACAAATCCATACCAGCTACTAGGAAGAAAATTACCCCAGTGAGACCCAGGACAGGTTATGGCATATGACACCTGTGAGGCATTTTATAGTAGTCACATATGAAGACATTATCACTTCCCTAAAGAAGCATTTTAGTCTTAGGAGAAGCCTAAACAGTGCACAGAACTCTTAACAGTTCCTTTGTTTGCCTTTTACTTTCTAATTACATCTGTTAGTGCTATATTAATATAGCAGCAGACTTCAGCCTGTGCAGTTGTTCTTTCAGACACAGAACCATTGTTTCTCTCTCATGTTGTTACTTGGGCAATTTTAAATTAGGGCACATAGATGTTGTGAATGGCTACAGAATTACAGCCAGTCAATATTGATGGGGAAGAAAGTTTTCCTTTGGGTAAATCGTGTTCATTCAGAAGCTGACTACAGTTCAGTTACTTAGAGAAGGTGAGAGACTCCGTGTTATTTTCCCCAATCAGTCAGATTTAGGAGCAACTGGAACTTGATATGTGAATGGATTCAGCATGTGAAATTCGTTTAAAGCTACTCCTTTGTTTAAATCAGTGAAAACCTTTCTATTGACTTCAATGGGTTGAAATGTGTGGTTTGGCAGCAGGTCTGTGCAGGCAGTTCATGCATTTGCCTACCCAAATGGACACTTACCGAGCATTCATAGGGACTTCTTTATCAATGTGATGGACATTGCCTGGGTAGATCTGATGCTGTAGGAAGGGGAAAATGTGGGTTTGTGGTAAAATGCAATTGGAATCTCCAATCCCATTTCATTCCAGTCTGGGATTGGAATGAATTTAGTTATCTGCTGTGTGTATATCTGCTATGTGTAACAGCACAAGAGGAGCTGTTTCTTGACAAACTCTTCAGTTGCAAATACGGGGTGAACACCACTTATTTACACACTAATTCACAACAGGTAGCTAGGGAGGGAGAGCAAAGGACTTACACTCCCCATCTGCAGGCATCAAAATTAGCCACCACGTTTCCCAGGGTGCACTCTGCATCGGTGGCGAGAGCAGTATTCCTCTACGGAATGAAGAATAAATTCAGGGGAGCGCTGCAGAGCAGCAGTGTAACATTGTGCAGTGAATCACTCTCTGGAGAAGCTTGTTTCCATAGAGAGTGCCTGGGGAAATTAGCTGGTTAATTGGAGCTAGGGAAGGCAGATGTCTTAGAGCTGTATAGCCCCCGCTCTCCTCCACCCCCCTCCCCTTCCTCCCAGCTAACCTGCTTGCATACTGCTCTCTGCCCTGCTCCTGGGAGCCTGTAGCTTTCAAATGGCTTTTCCTTCAGCCCTTTGACTTTGCTGAGGTGCTGTCGTGGTTTGCATACAAGACCTGCTGGATGTCAAGCTTCAAATACATGTTGTTCAACCAGATGTTGAACTCGCCAATAAAATATTGGAGCTCTTAATCATTCCTTTTAGTTCCCATCGTCTTTCATTTGCAGTTCCTATTGCCTGTGCTGAAATGATTCTGTCTCAACTGTTCCCCCCCCACCACCTCTTTCACTCTTCAAGCCCTGTGAAATCCTGCCAGTGCCTACAGGCTGTGATCCTGTCCTAGAGCCCTCAGCTGTCTCCCTCTCCTATTTCAAAGTTTTCAATACAAGTGTGGTGGCATTTGTGACCTTAACTCCCACAAAATTCCTGCCCTTCCGGTCTGCTCCGACTCCTTCCCAGGAGTACTGGCAAGTCTAAATCTTGGCTGTTTAAATGTTTCCCAACTGTTGTACGCGAGCAACCTTTTTGAACCTGCCAAGTAGAATCTGAAACAGGTATTGAAATGGGTTTCCTTGTGGTGTTAATAAACTGCTTTATCATAGAACAAATACTAGCAGGAGTGTTTTTCAGACAGTATTTGGTATAGCCTGAACCCAACCAGTTTTAGAGAGGCAGAGGAACGAAAGGTAAGTATAAGCTGTGACATGGGCAGGTTAGTATATCATGTTCTTTGGAGATAGCTGATTTTCTGCTGGAAATCACCCTACTCCTGTGGGATGCTGTAGGAAGTCCATTGCAGTACACTTGGTCAACTCTGCCTGGTGCTATGGAGTTGGTATGGAAAGAGCTGTCATGCAAAATGTTCCTACATAAAGGAGGGGTGCTCAGTTTGCCGACACAGGCTGAAGGCTGGCAGATGAGAGGCATGGAGTCACTAACTGCAACGCGCTAGCTGGAACCTGGAAGAGGTGATTTGGTCCAAAAGCCCTCTGAGGGGGCTAGAAATCAGGGGAATGGAACATTTCCAAGGAGGAAAGAAACTAACTGTTGGCATGAAGACTTGCAAAGCTGTGTGGGAAGCTTTAGCTTGGAGGGAAGGAGGTGGATTTACCTGAAAACCTGTTCTGTGGGTGCTGGGAATGGGGTCTAATTTAACTGTGAGATTGCTCAGGACTGTCAGGATCAGTATGGGAACATGGGAGGTGGGATAAGGGAAAGGTGAAGAGGACCTGGGGGTGCCACAGGAGCTGCTTGAGTTGACGTTATTGATGGGGAGGATGTCATTGGAGACCCCAGTGCTGGTCAGGAGGGCACAGAAGAACATTATGTTTCACCTGTGATGGCATCTTTCTTGTGTGCCGTGCTGCAGGGACACATTCCAGCTTTCCAGGCAAGCATTCCCATGCACTGGCTTTCAGCATGTCCAGATGCCTTGCACAGAACTTCCCCAGCTATACAGCTTTTCCTCTGGAGGCGATAGAAGTACCCAAATACACCAGCCCCCAGTACCTCACTGTGGGATTCAGGGAGACAAGGAACAACATGGTAGGGTCACCCAAGCCAAGCAAAAGCAGGAAGCATGGGGAATGTTTTGTCTTGTTTTGGAAATTGTTAATACATGCTTTTAGGTATATACATGACTATGTATTTAATTATGACTAAAGACATATTTCCTCTTTACAATATGTTTCCACTCTGCAAATTAACTGTGGCCTCAAGGATTTCTAAGTTTCCTGCCTTTCTGCTTCAAATCTGCTCCTTTTATTCACTCTTCTGCCTCTTTTCACACACCATATGCTGGGTGTTTCCCTCCTGGCCCATCACTACCAGACATCACCCCATGGATTCCATCCAGCTGTGCCAGAGACCCCTTTTCCTGCAAAGGCCCAGTAAATAGGAGAGGGTTTGGGAGATGAAGGAAATGTTTGTCACCTCTTCAAGTCTGTCCAGCCCAGCACAGGCAACACTTGGATGTTTTTCCCTGACCCCTTGTTTGGGTGAGGAGCATTTCTTGTGCCAAAGCTATGCTGAAGGGAAAGGCAGCACATCATCAAGCTGCCTCAGTGCCTTTGTTTACCAACAGCAAGACGCTTTCTTCCAAACCTGAGAAAGCCAGTGTGTGAGGTGAGGAGATGAGGTGAAGACATGGTGAAAGATGGGGGGATTTTGTCTGCTTTTTCTTTTCTCTCTCCTTGTTCTTCCTTTGTTACTCTCACAGACCCAGCACAGAAAGCAAGCCCTTTGGGACCTGTGAGAACGATGTTTCCTCTCTAGGCTTGAGCTGGCTGGTGCTATGCAATACCTTCCAGATGTTTTGTAAGGGGGTGCGTTAGAGGCAGGAGTGGTGCTGGCTTACCAGTAGTTCCTCATACTTGTGGTTTTGAGTTGAGTGGGACAAAGAAGCCTCAGCTGTAATCATTTGATGTGGGAGGAGTCCTGCAGTTTTGAAGGAAGGCTTAGTGCAGGGGCTCACATTAGGATCTTTGGGATGTTCATTTATGAGCACAGTTTGCCTAAGAAGGGGTGGCAGAAGGACAGGGAAAACTGGAGACTCACTTAAATGGAAAAAGAAGGAAAATAAAACAGAAGAAGAGAAGAATTAAATATAAACCGTATATCCAAGTGCAACAGCAACTTGGATGTGATTTTTTCTGAAGAGATGTTTCTGACTTCAAGCACTGTTCTAATTGTGAACTCTGGCACTCAGGTGGGCGTCTGTGGAAAAGCTGGCTTTGAAAATAGAAGTCCAAAAAGATGTTACATTTATTCCTAAACCTCCAGGTTGTTGGTTTTTTTTTTAACAAAAACCCTTCAACACACAAAAAACCCTATAGGAGAGTTCCCATTTACAGTATTGAAATACAAGTCTGCCATTGCTTTGACTACCGGAGAGGCAGCAGTTTGCTGTGTTTTGCAAGAAGGTTCAGCTAGGACAAGGATTAATTTGATTATTTATTAATGCTTATTTCTGACACAGGAAAAAAAACCACTGTTATTCTGGGATGGAAGAGAATGGGCAGAATGGATGCCTCTTCCTCCTGTGGGAAAAAGAAGGACATCTGAAAATTAGCTGTTTCCAAACTGGGAGCTGGCTCTTCTCCCCAGGGAGATACTCCTCCATCAGCATCGGTACTCTGAATCAGAGAATCTGAAAGAGCTTGTGGCTGGGGAGAGATCAGAACAGCAGGGAGCAGCAAGATGGGGACTGAGGGAAGATGCAGCCTCCAGCAGCAGATATTAGAGAAGAATTGATTTCCCCTTGAAACATGGTCCTTGTGACTGATATCACTGGCATGTCACCAGAAATCATTAGCAAGAAGAGCACTGTCCAAAGCTAGGTAAACCTAGATGGTGCCAAGTTATTTTTCTTGGGTTGAGATATGTGTCCAGTGTTACTAAATCCTTCTTGCCTCCTGAGCTGTACTATTTTGGCCTTAGGCAGTGTTGGAATTGAAGTACAGTAGCCCTGTTTCTCACCCACCACCTTGATGTGAATTTACTATAGTGACCTTACTGGGAATGCAGCCCACAGACTGATCTTCCATCCTCAGAGACACAGTTATGCTTCATCTTGACCCTGACTGATTGTAAACGTGGCATCTCAGAACTGCAGGCAAAAGAAGGATATAATGGATTGGCAAATTCAATGTGTTGCATTTGTGGCATGATAAGAAAATTCTTCTTGCAGTGCAGCAAACTTCCCCTGCAGTAGCTGTAGGCCTGAAATTATTGATCCTATTTCAATTTATATGCAAATCCAAAAACCATCCTGGGTTTTGACCAGTAATTGCTAGTGTTAGGTGCTTTGGGCACCAGGTTGTGCTCCATCACTTCAAACAGGTAACACCTGTATTTGTACACACACAGAGCACAGCTGGATTAAACCTCTTTGTTGAATGGAAACAAGTTATGAATGCTATTAGATGAGTAGAAAGAAGTAGTCTGTTTTAAGCCCCTGAATTAGGATTATTTGTACCATTTTTTGGTGTTGTGAATCCTGTTTCTTTTGAATGTAGACGGCAAGCCCTCCAAACATCCTTCATAGTTTATCTTAGCATGCTGCCTCATCTTGTTGGTATCTTTTTGCTTATCTTTGTCCTACCATGAAATCTACTCAATTTGTGCAAGTTCCTTTGTAATTACTGTAGCAATGTGTAAGTTTAAGTAGAAATGAGTTTTAGTAACCCATTTAGTGTGGTTTGTTGAAGCACAAAGTTTACAGTTTGCCTGTAAGGAGATCAAACAAAACACATGAAACATTCAACACTATTAGAACTTAATGTGGTTTCTAAACCAGAAGGAAAAGGGCTGCCAAATGCTGTGTTGAGCTGATACTACCACTGTAATGCCTACTTATGATTGTGCCTTATGGCTCGCTGTTGGTGTCAGAAGAGCAAATGTCCTGGTGTGGTGGCTTGTTTGTTAAATACACTGTCCTAAAGTTGGTAGGGATAAAATGGAGGCACAGAAACAATGATTCACTTATTGTTTGAGCAGCCTTTGTCAGCATCCTTTTGAGACTGATGAAGCGGATGCTTCTTAATATGAGCTACTAAATGTCCTCCCTGGCCTTGCACCTGCAGCAGACTTAAAGAAAGCTGAGGAAGAAGAGGTATGAGCGAGATGGTTGGGTAGGACAGTGAAGTATTCAGGAAATTAATAATAAGGTAATTTTAGGATGGAAGAACTGAAGCTGGAATGGTTTACACAAAAGCTTGTATAGCAGTCATGTAAAAATGGGAAAGAATATGTGTCTTGGTGAAGAAAAGAGGTTGGGAAGAGGCATGTTTGTGGTTCTCAAAAGAAGATCTTTCTATATAGAGAGAAAGAGGAAAACTTGTGGAAAGAATGGAAATTTAATGGGCTTGGAAGTGATAATGGTGGAATTTTGAGGAATTAAAATAATACAGGGAAAGGAGGAAGTGGCTTACAGCTCAGAGGCAAGAAGGGCTTGCAGAATAGCAGCGCAAAATATAGTGTGGCAGCAGAGACAGGATCATCCAGGGAGCAGAATGGGAGGAGCAAAGCATGAGGAGGGTAATAAACCAGGCATAAAAAGAAGAGCAAAGCAGCAGTTTGGAGGAAGATGGTTTTTATGTGGAGATGACAGGATACACTCTTTCTCATCAGCACTTTATTCTGTCCTATTGATACCTATTTTTCCTGTCATTTTCTATGTCTGTTTCCACTTTTGCCATCTCATCCATCTATCCAACCATTCACCCATCCAAATCCTCACGCATCAGAAAGAAGCTGAGAAGCCACCTTCATTGTGTCATGATGACCCCTGGTTGAATTCAGCAGATATTTTAGGCAGAGGTTACTTACAGGATTGACTTCTGGTAAACTGTATATGAAGTGCTCTGCTTTCCTATTGACCATAGTGTATGGTTTACTTCCTGAGAAGTGTCTCTACTCACCCCTTGACACGAGAGAGGCGTTTCTCTTCCAAACAATGCTGGGTTCTTGAATTCCTTTTGTTAGCAGCTCTTTACAACCTTTTCAAACAGCTGGAAATCCTTCTGTGTTGGGGGAAACCTCACAGGTCACTGGGAAATGCAATAAAAAGAGGCCATTTGTGTACAAGGATCAGTAAATCTGAATGCAGTTTCAGTGAGTGAGAGAAAACTGTGTCATGAAAGAAGGGGGGAAGGCTAAAGTGGCCCACTGAGTGAGAATGCTACTTACACTGGAAAACCCTACTCTAGCTTTTGATAGGAAAGCCTGTGCAATAAGAAGTGATAATAACTGAGCAAAATTAATGGGACTTGTGTCACGGAAAGAGTTACAAAGAAACTTGGAAGTTAGTACTGTAGATGCATGAAGGGATTTTGAAGTTAGTGAGATTCAAGGAGGTCAAGAATCTGATGATCCCAGAGGGACAAATCATAGAATGGTTTGAGCTGGAAAGGACCTTAAGATCATCCAGTTCTAACCCCCTCCCATGGGCAGGCATGCCTCACACTAGATCATGTCACCCAAGGCTCTGTCCAACCTGGCCTTGAACACTGTCAGGGATGGGGCATTTGCCACTTCTTTGGGCATCCTATTCCAGTGCTATTTGCAGCCAGTTTGCAGATTGGGCTCTTGCTGATCTTGAAAATGTGGATGAGAGTTGTTGGGAGCAGGAGGGAAGAGATACGGGATCCTAAGTGTTCTGGGAAGATGCATAGGTCTTTTGCAGCACCTGGCACTGAATCCCTCAAAAAAGTGATTATGCAAATGATTTTATTTGAAGCAGGTGCTGGAAATCCCTAAATATTTTGTGTGTGTATGTTTTGGTGTGGTGGGGTTTTTTGGTTTGGTTTGGTGTTTTAACAACTGCATATTGACAAGAATAGAGCACAGCAGTGGTTTGACAGACACCAGCTACAGCTATAGCAGAGCCAAATGAGGCCTTGAGAGAGGATGTGAAAAGTTCAGCATACAGATTAAGAGATGAAGGTGAAAATCAGAAGCTCCAGCGGAAGGTCGCAGAACTGAAAGCTGACTCATGCTGCAGCTTCTGAAGGCTGTGACATATCAAGAAGCAGGTGGGTAATTTGGTAGTTACTGGAGAGTATGTGGAGGATGGAAAGTTCATAGGAGCTGCTACAATGGAAGTGCTAGAAGGTAAAGGCATTCAGCTGGGAAATGGGTGTTTGTCCAGTGATACCTCCTTAGGTAGTGAGCCAGAACTCCCATCATTATTTTCCTGCTCTCCTGGTAAAATTAAGAGTGGGAGAAAAGGGATTATATAGGGAAGGAACAGGTACTGTCACTGGGACAAGGCCATGGAGTGTGTCCTGGAGTGTTTCAACACAGTTCAGAGAACAAACTGAGTTTCTAACTTCATTAGGGGGTAGTTTTCAAGTCAGATAGTCCTGACTTGAAAACAATTTCTCTGTAGCCAACCTTGCATTCAGAATCCACTAACACAGGAATGAATGTGTAACACATCACAGTGGATGTCCTGCAGATACTCTGAAACAGAGGCAGCTCCCAAGAAATGATGGAGAAAACTGTAGTAGTGTCCCCTCAATAATGCCAAAGAAGGACCTCAGGATGCTGCTGAGCTTGGTGGAGGATGAAATCCTGTGGGAAGTCAATGTAGGTGATTCTGCCTGATCTCCCTCCAGAAACAGGGACAAATGCACAGTTTTTAAACCTTTTCATGACCTTTTTATCCCAGGATGTCTCAGTGGGGTCAAATATAAAATCAAATGGCTAAAGCTGTTCAGAGAATGCAGAGCAAGTGTAATTTTTCATCAAAGAAAGGAATAAACCAGAAGTCACTCTGCATGCAGAGGGGAGAAAAGCAAGTTGAAGTATTACTTTATTAAATTATTTATTAAGCAGTTTTTAATTTGAATTCCTGAAAACTGGTTCATTCATTATTATCAATGTGGGTTTTGTACAGTTGAAAAAGCTTCACAGGAGTTAAAACACTGGGAACTTAAAAATTAGGAATCAGTTGATGCATTACACCCGGTGAAACCCTTTAGGTTTCCACAGGGAAAAGCCTTTGCAGCCTTTGTATTATTTCTTAGAGCAAGAATCTTTGCAAGATGAAGTGGTTCCAGTAATGTCTGATGCCTGCAAAGAAGAAAATCAGGTAACAGATGGAAAAATACTTCCATGCTCTTAAAGTTAAGATCAGAAAGGAAATAAAACGGTCTCCCCACACCTAAGCCTAATGAAAACTAAGGAGAAGCCATCTGCCACCACGCAGAGGCTGGGCCAGGCTCTGAATAGGTGTTCACAAGTCAAACAAAATGGGAAATGAAATTAGTGAATGAAATGTCTTTACAGCAGCACAGAAGTGTATGAAATGTCTGGCTCTGCCACGTTCATGTAGTGCTTCTGTGGGCTCCAAGCAGGGGAACACAGGATTGTCAGTTTCAGTATGATGTTATGGATCTCTAACTTACGTCTAGATCTATCAGCACGCGTTTATTTGATGCTAGTTGACCAAATTGTGAGTGTTAACATGGAATGTGCTCGAAAAGGGATGGCAACAGCTACTGTATCCTGTTCTCAAGGTTGGGTAGGTGCATGCAGCAGTAACTGTGTCCCCTAGCAGCCCATTCTACTCCAGCACTTAAGTCCATCCACAGTGGAGCCAGAAAAGTATCTGGCTTTGATCTCCTCTCAGTCTGCTCCAGGCATGAGAGAAGAGCACCCACCCACCCTCCTCAATGCCCTGAAGCGACAGCAACTTAATCTAGAAGTTTTCTTCCGGATGACAAATGTTGACTGAATGTAGCAGTGGGATCTGGCAATGGAATAATTTGTAAGTAATTGGGAGCATCAGAACATGTTTAATAATGTGCAGCTTTGCAGATGATGTATAATGTGAAGACCTGACAAACTTCAAGTTGCCGTGACAGCTTTGTCACAAAGACTCTGTACACTTTTATATGGAAATAGTGCCAGAAGCGATGCAGGAGTTTTAAGTAATCAGTAGATGAGATGATACTGGGGGCAGGGAGGGAATCTGGCATCCCAAAAGGGAAAATGTTACAAAATGGAGAGAAGGAGAGATTGGGATGCTGGGAAGGATGACAGCCTGGGGCCTCTGTGGCCTGGAGGGACTGGTGGGAGGAGAAGCAGCAAGAAAGGGTCCAGGAACAGAGGCTTTTGTCTGATCATATTGATCTCTGACTGGGTCCATATATTTTCTGCGGCAGGGGTTTTATTTCAAAATGGAACAAGTAACACAAGCAGGAGACACCGAGTCCTTGGTCACAAGTCCCACATCATTCAGCCGTTGACCTTTGGCTAGTGCTCCTCTGGAAGCTGTGGGTCAGCAGAACTAAGTCCTCCTTCATCTCTGGACAGACGTGAAGAGCTGATGAGCAGACAGCTGAATGAGTTGATAGCCTAAGGTATCTATGTCTCTGTAGAGACGTAGATTTGCTAGGAAATTCTGCTTGATTACAGCTACCCCATCTATGATCAGAGCATCTACTGTGTACAGCAGTTTAGTGAGCTTCTCCTAATAAAATGACATTATAATACTACTGGTTATTCTCATGCACAAAGCTGAAGGCTAGAAAAGAAGATTGAAGACGTGTATGGAAAGCATGGATCTTAAATCCCTGGGAGGGATTTGGAAATTCCAAAATACTGACAATTATTATGGGAGCTTGTTGGACAGTTATGAAAAAAAACCATGAATGAATGTTAGCAAAGTTTCAGAAGAGTGATGTATAAAGTGGACCATAGATGTGAGGATGCAGAACAGTTAGAAAGGAAAAGGAACACTTGGAAAGTTAGCTGAAATTGATGTGAACTAGCAAGGATTTCTCATTAATGAGAAAGAGTGGGAAAATTAGGGAAATGAAGGATTTAAAGAAAACAGATCTGTTAATGTAATGAAGGCCTGGTATGTCAATGAGGTATTGATCCCAGAGGGAGCCCACAGAGGACTCTGCTCCTGCTTGTACCTGTGCGTTACTTCACATATTCAATTAAAATGTTACCCCGAACTCATTGATGTGGTGAACTTTACTCAGAAGGCTGTCCCTTGTTGCTCTTCATACAGCAGCCTACAGCCTTGCCAAAGCATAGTTTACTCTCTCAGGCCAAGTTTATCCTCCAGTTGCCGCTGGCTGTTTCACCTCCAAAGCAGCCCATTGTGCTGGTAGCTGCTTATTATCCTCATCATGCGCCTGTCCTGTAACTGCAACACCTACACCTAACTATGCAAGCCCTTAGTGCATGAGGACAGTGCTATGGAAAGCATAGCTTGGAGAGTGCTTGGAGAGCAATTTCCCTAGAGAGGCTTTATCAGCCTTGGGTCTCGTCCACACTGTCCATCTTGCAAGTTGTTAACCACGTTCCAAGGGAAGAGCGTGTCTCAAGATAACCCCTTTGCTCCTCTGGGACAAGCAGAAGCTTCCTCAGTGGTTCATCCATTAATGGAAGAAAACAGGACCTGGTCAGCAGAAAAAGCTGACCAATGCTCTGTAAGGTCTGTCTGTACACTAGTGGCTACTAACAAAGGAACTGAGGCAAATTTAACTGTTCAGGGTCCATTTTTCACCCTGGCAGCAGCACGGACTTCCTTGTTCTTCCTGGGTTTGTGGCTCTGAGAAAGAAATGAAGATCAGCCTGAAATTTACATTTAGTGCTCTTTGTACGAAGACTCTCTCTGGAGCCTTGCAGTGCCTTAACAGATGGAGACGGGGCAGAGATTCATACCATGATGCTTATTTATTATTAATGTAGCTTTTCCTGAGACATGGGAAAAAAATACGTTTTTGTAGGAAACCTTTTCCCCTTTCCTGGAATGGAAAAAGAATGACATCTGGACATCTCTTATTCAGCTGCAGTTGGGATGCATGTTTTCCCCAGACATGCATTTCTGAATCTCATGACGATCTCGTTGCTTAGAAGTAGCTCCGGTAGGCAGTTTCTTTTTCCCCACAGAAAGCAGCTTGAAGAAACCAGCAGTTTTGTTGTATGGCATTGCCCTGTTCCTTTCTTGATCTCAGAAAAACCCCTTCTGCTCTTATTTATCTACCCTAAATATATCGAAAATCATAGAAGGTGAAAACTTTACCAGAAGCAGTTCCTGCTCGATAGGTGTGATAATAGGCTGTTGTTGATTCTTGTCTGTAAGACAGGGGTTTGAAGTATTAGGAAGAAGATTTAGACAGGCAAGGGATAAAAATTATGACATTTGTATCTCAATTCCTTTTTTACTGAGAGGCAGGAAAAAGGAGTGTTTCTGGAGCAGTCACTGTGAATTCTCCCTTCTACGCATCAGTCTCTGTGAAAAAGATGGAAATGTCCGTTTTGGCTCTTTTCCTGAGGCAAATATCCCTTCTTCTGACTGGTATTCTGCAACAGTGAGGTTTAAAATAAGCCAGAGGGCCAAAGGCCTGGAGTCAGGGGAGACTGGAAGAGTAGGGAATAGGGAATGAAGGACTCAACAGAGAGGCTGCATTTAAGAGAAAGACCAGATGAAAGGCAAACCTGGATTTCTTTTTGTTGTTTTTCACCCTTGGGGCCTAATTTACCAGCTTGGTCCCCTATAGAAATAAAATGGTTAATCAGGATGATTAACGGTATCTACCAGTACCCATGGAGCACAAATCCTAGACTGGTGACAGTGCCAGGGCCTTGACTGAGCAGAGATAAGCAATGACCAGCCTCCACGATTTCTGGCTCATGGAATGGTATCATTTTGGCAGTCAATGCCAAGAGAGCTGGCAGGACTCGGGGAACATAAAAATGCCCTTTAGTCATGATTCTTCCCCACGGCCTTGTGCTGTGCATCCTCTGTTGAGACTCTAGGCCAGCATGGCCCCGAATGTGCTCTTAAGCCTGCAGGAATACAGATCCTGATGCGTTAGACCCAAAACCAAACCAATTTTATGCATGGCAGATGACAGTTGTTGAGTTGGCATGTAGGAAAAGAAAGGTGCTGCAGTGTGGGAGCCCAGCTGGCTCCTCTCTGCAACCTGCAGTTGAGATTAATGGAAATCTTTTCATTAGTGCTAAAAGCTCTGGGGACCAGTTCTGCTCGGTTAGTTGTTTCAGCTGGACATGTGTACACACAGAGCAGACTGTACCCTGGACTGGTGATCACTTCACATACTACTTACATGGCCCTCTTGCCCCAGTTTGATGATTCTCTTCCTTTCTTTCCAGGGGGAAGGGAAAGGTGAGGGAATTGGAGGAACCGCACAATGCAAGAAAACCAGCAGCTTCCTCTTCCCTGTTATATTCAAGTTTTCACAGCTGTATTTTCTGCTTCTTTTTAATATTTGCCAGGAATTCAGTTCAGGAAGGATGACTGCTGAACTAGGGTCTCCTTCCTGCTCCCTCCTGCCTTGCCTTCTGGTGTATCCATTTCTCCTACTGCTCCCAGTACCCAGGTCTCTTTCATTGGTTCTCTCACCCCCTTTTGTCTCTGCTGCATTGTGCCACTTACTGACACAGTCAGGCTAGAGCGAAACAACATGTTTGGAAGAAGAGAAGGTGCCTTTGCTTTCCCAGGCTTGTCACGCCTGCAGGTCAGTGCCTACTCTCTGGAAGGAAGGATAAGAGGAAGGAGAAGATGACTGAGACATCCCAGCAAAGAACAAAATCAGTCTTTCATCTCATTGGCATGTGGCACTGTGGGAAATGAGTGAGTAATTAGAGAAAGTCTTTCAACTTGTTTTGCATATATAGCCTATGACAAACTCCTGATTGCAGAATCAAACAATTGCATTTTTCATATTGCTGCTTATTTGTTTTGTCGGGTTTGGTTTTGAGGATTGCTGAATAGGGTGTGCTATGCATTTGTGCTAAACGACTGAAATGAGCATGTCCCCTAGATCCCATCAATTACAGTGTCTTGGCTCTGAGGGCAACCTGTACCCTCCAGAGATACCCAGACTAATGTGGTTTACTTCTGGGATATGGGTTAACTTCGGTTCTGAGAAAAGTTTGGTAGGGTGTGAAAAATAAATTTAACATAAGATGGTAAAACCACCCAAACAAATCAAGTCCCCATTTGTCCTAATCTTATGCACACATGTAGACCTGTCTCTGTGTGTTGCACTGATCCAGAACACCAGCCTCGATGACAGGGAATCATAAACATGACCCACAGCCCTCCATGTACCTCCAAAGGTGCCAGGCAGGGTAGGGCTGACCATAGTTGCCTTCTCTCTGCATTTCTCTGTGTGACAGATAAAGCCCAAAACTTCAACCCTCAGCTGGGTAAGGTGTTATCTGGACAATTGCATAGCAGCATGTGAAGCCTTTATTATTCTGTACAGCTAGAGATTGGCTCTCTGTCTCAGCCTGTGCCCTTTCCTGGTATAAATTAAGGTGATCCTGGACCCTTTACAGCGGTGAGGTGTGTAATTTCACAGGTTTTAAATGAAATACACTTAACCCTATCAGCAGGATAGCTCTTACTCTCAGCTATTCAGGGCTCCGCAGGCAAGCAGAATAACTGAGATGAGGGAAGACATGCATAATGCAAATCATAAATGATTTAGGCCAGAAGAACAGATCTGGTGTGTTAATCTTTGAAGAACACGTAAGGAGATGCCTGTTGAGACTGGGGGAAGGTTGAGAGATCAGCAGGCTTGCTGGGGCCTGACCTAACTCTGCATCAGGTCTCTCTGGGACACTGTACCATAGTCGCAGGCAGCTGGGGAGAAGTGGTTGATGCACTAGCCAGAAAGAAACACCTAATGGTCCAGAACAGACTGTGAGGACAAAGGGATGTAGTGAGAAAAAGCCAATAGCATACCAATTGTTCTTCCTCCTCCCATGCCCTGCAGTATCTCATTGTAATTGCTTATACTATGGGAAAACTGTATTATCCTGTGGGTGTGCAGCATCCTGAAACCTAAGGGTATTGATGACAAACAGCACCCATGTGGAAGTAAGTGGCTTTGCAAAGAGGAACAATACCTGTCTTGTGCCTACGCTGAGCAACACAGGCTTTGTCAGAAAGCCTGGCGTTCTTCCAAGCTTGGCAGCCTGTAATCCTTTTACAATCATTTCCTTCTCTTTCTGGGATATGAATATAAATGACATTTCTTGCTCCAGGGCGTTTGGAGAGGCTCCACAGAGATTCAACACACAAATGCATTGTAAACAATATGTCTGCCAAAGCTCACACGTGGATATTGCTCTTGATGGCACCTGGCTTTCCTCTGGGTCCTGTTAGGAGCGTTGACAGAATAGTAGTGTGTGTTTCATAGCAAGCTGAGCACCATGCTGTGGAACAGCCTGGCTGCTCATGTGGCAGGACTCTTACAAACTTCCAGTGCCTTTTGACAACCACCACAAAAGAAACCTGAAATATTCCCTAGGGGGTTTTGTATCATATTTTTGGAAATAACTAATGCCGTTATTAGCTTTTAACAAGTACCAGGTTTGCTTTCTTGTAACACAAGCCTGAGGCTGAAACCAGCCAAAAGCAGTAGAAGTCTTTTAAGGACCTCCTGAATTGTTTCCATCAGATTTAAAAACAAGCAAACAAACCAAACAATATTGAGGCCTAAGAACAGGAAAGCTGTTAGAATCAGAACTTACTTTATGTCATATTCTGTGAGTGTTCTTGACAGGGATAATAAAAGGAGAACATAAAACACTACCTCATCTGGTCAATACAAGCTGTTCAAACTACAGTACTTTTCTCTTTCAGAGACTATCATCTCTTTCAGCCAGACAATTATCTTCCTCACTTTCACAGCTGATTTCCTTAGCTAAGCTGCTGTTTGGATGCTTTCATGTAACGACAAAACAGAAATATTCCAACACAGTAAATTGTTGTAGAGCATGATTATACGTGTAGGATGACAGGTAACTGAACAGCTTCAAACTTCCCGTCTTCAACAAATACTCTGTGCTGAGTTGAAGATATCATTATTGGCTGGATAATTGCCCAGAGTCAAATGCAAGTTGTTCTGTGAGCAGCAGAGCTAATGAAGCTTGCTTTGCCACATTGTTTATGCCTTTTGTCCCTTAATTCCATTTTCCACATGGAAAACTTGTTGTAAAATGCTTCTTACAGGAGAGACCAAGTGTGCTGTGATCTGCAGTTATCTCTCTAGCTCCTTGTTTTTCCCCCAAAACTTGTAGGACTCCGGAGAGGAGTCTGTAATGATTAAGGGATGTCCTCTCCTATCCAAATGTGAGTGAAACAGGTCAGCAGCCTCCAAAAGTGTTAGAGTTACCAGGAGCCACTAAGCAGTGGCTCATCCCCAGATGATCATGTTCCTCATCAAATTAGTGCTGCTGTTGGTGAAGAGTGCTCGCCTGGCACCATCTGAGATGAGATAGTTAGGCAGAGAGCTGGGTATGCCCTGATGTATGCACAGATGATCCATGAGAGAAGCTTCCTCAGCTCTCCTTGTTATGGTGGAAATCTAGGAGAACACATGGGCTTCTCAAAGGAAGTTGCCAACTGGAAAAGAATAGCAACCAAGTGAGATAAACATTTGTGCTTGTGTGAGAAGAATATGTTAAGATTTGGATTGGGAACATAGCTGGTAGATTGCAATGGAGTGTGCTTATTGTTACTGGAGCAGGTATCCATCCCAAAGGCAGTGCCTCCTACCCAACAGGGCTGAGCTGAAGAGGCAACACAGCATTGACATCCCTCAGTGTAGCTACCAGCACAGTGCCATGTGTGCTGCTTCATGTGAAAAGCTATGCCTATGCTTAGATAGATTGTTGGGTCCAAAGCTTGGAAGCCAGACACAGCAGCCACCATAGGGGAAGAAGGTGCTGGGATGCAAAAGCACCACTGTCACAGTCCCTAGAGTTGTCTCTGAGTTGTCACTTTCCTGCTGCATTGAAAATAACAAGACCGGTTATTTATGTCACAAATAACAAGTGTGGGCTTTCATTTATAACAGTAAGGATGATATACTCATTAGCTCAGATTTACTATGTGCAGAGTTAAAGCTGCTCTCATAGATTTTAGCAGATGTGGAATGCCAATATTAAGAAGATCAGAGTTTTAAATTAATCTAAAACCATGAGCAATATGTTGATTTGGGGAAAAAATACCAACTGGCTGGAAATAACAAAAATAAGAGGGAAAATACACCTACCACCAGAAACAGTGTGGGGAAGTATAAGCAGCTGCCCTCTCATTTCTTCTTTTTGTGAATATTAAAGGGTTACTTGGAGAGGTGGTGAAGCTGTCAAAGCCATGGCCAGTGACAGGGCTGCTTTCTGTGGCCTCACCACGAGTAACATCAGCAGATTTTGGAGCAGGAGAAAGTGGCTGGCGGGTACATCAGTAGTATAATGTGTGATTTCTAGTACAAACTTCAGTAAGAAAATGAAGGATGCAGAAGATAAAGAAGCAGTCATAGGGTTTCATTAACTTGTAAGGAAATAAATGTATCTGGCTTGTTTGACATAGGACAAGAGAAGGAATTATGATCAGGGGCAGGACATGGGGATAACATGGTGGCTCTCTCATGGGAACCGGGAAGTCCTTATCTTAGGGTTAGCACAGTGATGCTCAGCTTCTTCAGACTGGGTTTTAGGATCTAGCTGTGAAGTAGGTGGCTGAGGTTTTAAATAGCAGCCTGCCACCCTGGCTACAGCAAAGGGGAAGGAAATTTGGCCACAGGAGCTAAATGCCACTGATACCACTTGGTGGTATCATTTAAAGCCAGAACAGTAATTCAGCTTAAGGGGCTGACAGTGCTTTTTATAAGCAAGAATGTTAATAAGTCCCCAGGGACGCTGAGGATCAATCTCGGCAATCCTCTCTGTTGGAGGTCACCTGAGAAGTCTGAGGTGCATTGACTACATGGCAAATAGAAGGCAGGCAGAGATATGATAAATTTACAGGATTCAGAAATCTATAATTTTCTCTTAAAGTCAGAATAAAAGGAAGTAATAAATTCTCAGTCACTACATGGGTTTTCCTGTCTGGGAATAAATCCCAGGTCTTCCCAGCAGCCAGGACACACAGCTGTGCCACTGCCAGGGGCGAGGAGGCTGTGGAGATGGAAGCACAGACAGTGAGCTTTGCTTGTGCTGGAAGGGCTGGGCAATATAAGTGTTCATAAACAGAAAAACACTGGGTCAGGTCTGACTTCTGTCAGGAATCAGAGCTCTGTGGTAGGAAAGATCTCTGCTAAACCTCTCCCTTGGGCAAGTTAACTCTGAGTCACACATGTAACAGGTAAACCATAGGATTATATATCATGGAAGCGTGCCAACTAAACCTTTAATGGCATCCTGGAACATAGCACAATGACAGCGATAAACAACATGCAGTAGTTGATATCCGGAAGAGCTAAGCCCAGATGAAATATTTTCAGGAATCAATACAGTGTTTTTGGTGTATTGTGTTGGTGAGGGGCTATCATGTTTACAAACAGAAAGATCTGTGTTGTTTAAATACCTTTCTACTATTAGCTTAAATGACAAATTCACCAAATAAGCTTAAATATCTCATCTGTTATCTCTTTGCATTCTACACAGTTCCCTAAAATCCTCAAAGGTAAGTTAAGGATCTCTGAGCAGCCAGGTCACAAGGGCAAGTGGCATGTCAGCATTTCAAAACACATATACTGAAATCCACTTGATGTGCTGATGTCCTTGAAGATAGCTGGGGAAGAACTTCCGGACTTCAAGAAAACTGGAGCCCTCTCCTCCTGGAAGTCTGAAGTAATTGTTTTGGATTGGAGTTTCCTCCTTAACAAGAAAAATAATCCTAGGAAAAAGATATTTATTTAGTTGAAGGGCAGCGTAAAAACTCTTTGGCACCTGCAGAGTCTCTGGTAAAGTAGTGAAATCTCCAAACAAGGACCTTTAGTTATTTTCTCTTGGTATGTATTTATGCAGTTCTTATGAACCACCACAGCAAGAGAAGCCTCAGTGCCTTGCAGTAACATGTTCTCATCCTGTGGGCAGTTGCTGTATACTGCTTAGAGTGACTTCAGTGTAGAAATAAAATTTAGGATGCCTATTTTTAGGATGCCTGTTTTTTGGTGTCGCAGGTATGCTATTACATTAATCAGAATTTTCTCCTCAGAAATAACCCTCTTTGCAGGTTTTATTCTGTGAAAATAACGGGCTAGACTCGAGCTAAATTTGTGCTGGAGAGGTGGGGTTTAGTGCTCCTTTGGCATCAGCAAACGGTTTAACCTCATGCCCCTGTGCAGTCACACTCAGGCCAGCAACTGCATCTCAGTAATGTCAGAGAGAACCTCACTAGTGGGGAACCAGATGTGGAAACGATACAAGATGTTCAGCTTACATCTGCTAAGCTGGCACTTACAAACAAATAGGGCTTCTTGCTTGCAGAATTAAGACCCTGACAGAAACCATAATGCTCCTGTTTTACAGTGGAGCTACAACTATATTGCGGGCATGAGTTCAACAAATTCATAAACTAAAAAAATATGAATGTTGGTTTGGGTTTTTTAAAGGTGCTCCCTTTTCTGTCTTAGCCATTTTCTTTGACTCTTGCTCTATTTTTGCCTCTCCATACTTTGCAGGTACCTTCTCTGCAGCGTGTTCTGTCACAACCTCCAGAACAGATTTCATCAGTGTCCTTCCCTTTCTCTATTTTAGAAAATAAAAGAATTCATTCTATTTCACATAGTGTTCCCATTTGAGACCTTCAGTACAAAGCAGAAATGACAAGCTACTCAAGCCACAGGGAAGATACTGTTCAGAACCCACGACCATGCTGTGTTACCATGCTGGAGACACATGCCGTGCTCTCTGAAGGTGTTTTATTTTGTGTATCATTCTCACTTGGTTGCAGTGTGCTATTTTGAAATCATTTCAGGCTGTTCCTTGCTGATATGAGCACTGTGTAACAGCAGCAAAAGTATTCTTCAACCATTTAGAAGCTATCAAAGGTTACAAATAATGGTATTCCTCTGCCCCCAGATCTTAACCATTCAAATGCTTTGGTTCAGCTCATTAAAAATACTCATCACACTAGTATGCAATTTATCAAAGAAAGGTTTTCCTACTCCTCTGTGTGTTTTAATTCAAGCTGTGGGCTTAAATATACTTTTTCATTAATTATAAAAGAGATTTTCTTCCTGCCTTATGTTCTACTCTGTATAGCATCCCAAATTAACAGCCAAGGCAGGATGAAAGTAAGCTCCCCTGTGCACAAGTTCATCTGGAGGCAGAGTCTGATCTGCTACAGATTGACATGAGAATCACCAAGAGACAGGTTTGCTCTTGCATCACAGACTGTGTTTGTTATGCTGGCACCCAAAGGAAACATGTTAGGTGTAAATGGAGATGTTTAACTGAGAAATTGCTAACATAAGAAAATGGAACTTCATGTCACCATTTATGCAATTATTTATCAAAAGATGTTTGTTCCTTATGGTTCCTAAAAGACAATACAACATTTTGTATTAAACTGTTTAGCTGGAAATCCTATGGAAGAGATTTTCCAAGCGTTTGGATTGATTGGCATCAGTCCTTCTGAAGTTAAAGCTGGCAGGTTGGGGAAGCTGATTGTGCTGCTGCTGAGACCATTATAAAAGTTCATCCTGCATAATACGCTGCCTTCAACAACGCAGCCAATTCCTGTTAAACAGCTTTTTGTGTCAGGTGATGCTTTTTTTTCCTTTATAACGAGCCTGAAGTTTATAAAAGCAGAGCTTGCTCTATCATGGGTAGCAGTAGGGTTTCTTTGTCAAAGGAGCTGAGTGTTTGCACCTGAGTTTTGCTAACAATTAACATGGCCTTAAAGAATACACTGAAAGCAACCTGCTGAGCATCTGTAAAAGCAAGTATATCCTATTTGTAATTGAAAACAAGTGTTACTTTGGTGGACCCAGGTTTGAATTCTTTGGGAATAAGCTGTGTTGTTTAGTTTCCATGAGGCCTGTTTCTGCTGGAACAAGTGTGTTTTGCTAAGTGGTGGTCTCAGCAGAACCTCCAGCTCAGCACAGGACTTTGTCTTGCCATTGTGGTGGTAATGGTTTGAGAATCCTGCTTTTTCCCATTTGACAACCAATGTATTGATGGGTAGGTAGTGACTGGGCTTACAGCAAGCTTCTTATAATGCAGATGTGTATTTGCATGGAAAAGATGGTAGGAAAGAGTGGAAGCCTTGCTATGGGAACCCTGGAGGGGGTTACTTCTGTCTCTTCTGATCATGGTTTGCGGGACACACTCAGTTCTGTAATCTGCACACAAAATGTAGTCTACATGAGGAAAACTCAGCCAAACTTGTTTCCATGCGGGGTGTAGTCGGTATAGAAACTGAGGGCCTTACTCCACCTGCTTTTATTGAGTAAAAAACCATTCTTTTTCAAAAAGAAAAAGCATTGTTTGAAAGGTTGAAATGCTTATATGATTATCCCACTAGGAATAATGAAATAATAATACTGAATATTATGAATAATAATGAAATAATTTCTTTTTTAATGCAAGTAAAACGCTTGACAAATTCCTTGTAGCTTATTATATTATACAAACACTTAGGAAATTGTCAATAAGAATACAAGGAGCGTACAGGGGATAAGAAAATACACCTGTAATGTAGATAGGGCTCTTTTTGCAGTGAGAGAAACTGGAAGGATAGGAGGTGAGGTGGGAACATTTGATATCTGGGGTCAGAAAGAGACAGATATAGATTGAATATGGTGTGGCTGTGGTGGATTGATTAAATGCTGTGAGAGTGGACCTGGCATGCAGATGGAAGAAACCCCTCCTATGGAAGATGCAGACAGAGAAAGAGCTGCTAGATGGTTGTGGAGTGGGAAAAATAGGTTTCTCAAGCTAAAGATGTATCTTCCTCAAGAACAGTGAGTTTGGTGAGGAAGGAAGTATAAAGATGTACTTTTTCAATGTGCCTGCTACAGCTTTTAACAGAGCAACCTAAGATCAGTGTCACACACTGCATGAAACAGGAATTTGTTCTGGCAAGTTTACCAAACTGCCTGCTGATCTCTTTATTTTTATAAGGAAGAGGGACAGTATTCCTATGTATCATTAACATGAGAATTCAAAGCATGATAATGATAATAGAGGCAGATATAGGAGCAGCAAAGCTCTTGGCTTTCAAGGGTCTAGGAGGCAGTGGACAATAAAAGTGGCCTAGGTCAACCTTAAGGCAAAAAAAGCATGACTTTACAACATCAAAGCTGAAGCAGCCTTTCTGTTAGGGTAATTTACCCAGAGGTATTTAAAGGTAATGGTAATGAGGTGGAAACTGCATCCAAACATGCTGGATGCAAGGAATATTTAAAGGAAAAATGCTGAGCTGTATTTAGCACAGTCACATAGTGATGAACTTGCTTCTGAGTTCCTCAAAACTAGGTCTGTGGTTTTACGTTCTGCAAAAGCCTGGCACAAAGTATTTGGATAAATTGTAAAAGCAGAACGTAATTTCATTTGTGGAATTTATGGAAAGGGCTGCACCGTTTGCAGTGCTCCAGAGAGCGATGGCAGCTTAAGGAGCTTTGGGTGCAATAAAGCCACCATAAATCCCAGCTGAAATGAATCAATATCTTGTTCCCAAATTCATTTGCAAAACTTGAAGGCTGGGTGGAGCTTACTAAACTGTGCTTGCTTTGTGTGTCTTAGGAGTGAGTATTTGAATTAGAGCTGAACATGTTTCTAACAATGAATGTACATGAGAGACCGTTTCAGTGTGAGCAATTACCCTACAGCATAGTCAAGTGCATTTGTTCTATATCTAAGAATAATGAATTAATGACTTCCAGGGTGTGTTGCCTGATGTTTTATGGCAATGGAGTAAGGAGTAAAATAAAATAGTGGGCCATGCATAAAACTGAGATGGAAGTCTGCATTCTGCCTCACCCCAGGAGAATATAAAGTAGGTGTGGATAGGAAGGGAAAATGTGATTTTTGAAGAAGCAGTGCTGTTGTAGGGAAGAACAAGCAATTGTACCAGCTAGTGGTTGTTGCATATTCTTTCTGGCCAGAAATGGTGCATATTATAAAGCAACCTCTCCTGTAAAATTAGTCGAAGGAGTATCAGTTACGGGTTGCCAGCACAGCTGCTTTTGGATGAAGGTCTACAACATAGCTTTGAAGTGTAACAGATACTCGTATGGCAGGAGATATTTAAATTGGCCTCACGTTGGATAATAAAGGACTTTGCACTGGCTTCAAGAAGGGCATTATGCAAAAGCAATAGGGAATCCATCAGTCCAGAGACTATTCCAGCAAAGAGATACTTATACAGTGGGAAAGGCTCTGATTTAGTGCAAGTAGACTTAGCAAAGGACTCAAGATGAAAATGGCAAATAGCAACAAAAATGCCCCGTGGTCTGGATCTCCCCTAGTTTTGCTGCATAAACCAAATAGTGCTGATACGTGACTGAAAGGAAGGAGAGAGGGAGTAATCCAGTATGGCAGAGCAAATATTGGGATGGGTGACATATTTAGCAGTGAAGGAAAGGAGAGCTAACAAAGAGGCAGTTTATCTGCCTGCAGATAAAACCAAAGGATGGTTATAGAATATGCACCCTGTCAGTAATGAAAAATCAGTCTCAAGCTTTTATGAGCTGCAAGAGGGAACCAGGAGGTGGTACTGGGAACTAATAATCACAAAGAGATGAGAAGCCACGTTTGTAATGATCGCAGGAGCCAGAAAGCAGACTCATGCTTATCACATCCCCTGGTGCAGCTCTGCAGGTTTCTACACTTGGGGCAGGCAGGGCTCTGGCTGCTAATAAATCTTCTCTGCCTTCCCAGAGAAGGCCTTACAGCATGTGGGGTGCAGATGGACAGGGAAATAGAGCCAGACTGTGCCAGGCAGGAAGGTATAGGCTTGGGTCCTTCCTAAGGGTGGTTGTGGGACCCAGCGTTCCCCAGAATCTCCAGCTGTGCTCATATAATGTGGATGCAAGGAGGGTTTGAACACATGCACAGAGCCTGTCTTTCCCTTTAGATGTAGAATTAGATGGAGACAGGGATTCTTGGGGGTAATTGCTCAACAAAGAAGCAGCAACAAGCACTGGAGAGCTGTTTCTCCTCTGGGAACTGTGTGCCCCACAGTTCTATAAGGATAACCTGTGGATGTTTTTGCAAGCAGGAATGGTTTCTTGAGAGAGGATCACCAGCAAATGCCGCAATAAGCTCAGGACTGCTTGCTCTGCTCTTGCGCTTGGGCAGCAGCCCTTCTGCTAGATGAATGATTTGCAGAGCTATTTTGCGGACTGGATTTGCGAGGATGATCTGGTTTTAACAAAAAATAGCTGAGGGGAAAAAATGTTATTTTTAACCCAGATCAGTTCATTATTCATGCTTAACAGGAGAGCCTTACAAAGTCAGGAAGGCACAAGTGGGAGGAATGCATACTACCGAGCAGGGTACGGTTTCAGCTGCCTCAAGAGGGGCTGTGGGGCCTGGGGTTTAGACTCTGCTTCTGGAAATCTGTCAGGTCTCACCCTCGTCCAGGGTTTTTCTTCTTACTAGTCATTGTTCTATATTTGAGCTGGAAAAGGGAACTCTTGAAGTTGCTGTTAACTGTTAAAGGCTGCTGCTTTGCCAGGAAGAGCATCCCTACTTTTACTTTTAAGACGCCTAGGTTGGGAAAAGGTAAAAACACTCCCTTTTTTTCTTCCTCCCACCCCAAGACTGTGTTTTAACTCGCAGTTCCTCTGTGCTCAGCTTAGAAATCACAAGGACTATAGTGAAGGCCAGGTTCAAAGGAGAAAGCGATGGTCACATCTGGCTTCCTGTGCTCTGGTCAGCTGCCTGGGGAAGGCTGGGCTTGAGGCTTATAGGATGGGCAACAGAAAACAAAGGCAAAAATAAAAGCCTGGCTTTTAAATCAATAACAATACTGTCTCTTTATAATTGTTGGTGTCACGGTTATGCGAAGTCCATCCTTTGTAACAATGGGGTAGCCAACTAAGAGATGGTGCCCAGCTTGGAAAGGAAAACAGAACATTATGGGTGTGCTACCACCAAGGTATTAACTGAGGCAGGGTGAGGCACATCTTGACAAAAGCTACCTGTCCTCCTGCTATGCATGCCTCACATGGTAGCTGTGAAAGCAGCCTGCATTTCTTGTGCCTCAAGTACATAAATGAATTTCTCCTCTTCCCTTGTTTTCTTTTATCTTGGGAGATTACTGAACTGAGAGTCTGCCTTCTCTTAATGAGGCCAGAGTACATTGGAATTATCTGCGGGCATCAGTTAATAAATAGCAGAATAAAAGGCAACGAGCTGGCTGAGGCTGAATGGGTGTCAGAGCTTCAGAGAGCAGCAGCCCCTCTCTGCGTGGGGTGGGAGCAGAAGATGAGAGCCAGGGCAGGAGGGCACAGCTCGGCCATGCTCCTCATGCAATTAAACTCAATTGCCTGACTCTGTTACCTCCCCCTCCCTCAAAAAGCAAGGGTCTAAATTGCTGTCAGGCTACAGCTGCTAATGAGGCTGAGCTACGCAGTGGCATGTTTAGTGTATACTCTACTGTGATGGAGGAGATTGAAGTAAGAGACAGTGGGCTGCACCAGTGGGGACAGCAGAATCTCACAGCCTACTCTAAGAGAAAACCATCAATTCTGATTTATGACTTGAGTGGCTATAGCAAGTCATTAAGCAGTTACCACTCATCTCAGCAGGAGACAGAACCAATGTAAATGGAAGTGTTATTTACTTGCTGTTCTCCTTTTATTATTATTTCATGCAGAACTTGTTGCACTGCCTATCAGTAAGGCTGCCCAATGCTTTCCTTTGGGGAAAAGCTGTTTTCACTTGCTTCTAACAATTCCTAACCATTTGGACTGTGATTTTTCCACACCATATACCAGGTTCAGACCCAAGTAGTATTGGAAAAATTCCCAGTCACTGTGGTTTGAGGTATTTTAGGTGTTACTTGGGGAATACACATTATTTTGTGCATGTTAAAATTTAACCTTTTTTTTTTTTAATGCTTTGAAGTGGGAAGGAATTTGCTGTCCCTGTGGTGACCTGCCAAGATTTGGCAATATTATAAACTGACGGAAGAAAATACCGTAAGAAATAAGAAGGGAGCACCACCGTCCTTCCCTGGCCAGCTCAAGGGTAACAGGATGTTGTGCTCTGAAGGTAATTGAGCAAATAATTACGTGCTGTTTGTTTGCTGAGTCTGTGGTTCTGTTTTCAGTCTGAAGCTTGCAGATTTCTGCATTTCCACATGGGTTTGTGTGGCAAAAATGAGGGCAGTTTATCAGTCCCAGCTCCTAAAGCAGCAAGGAGATGTTTTCCTTTGGAACTGGCCCTCTCTGTAACTCAAACCTCTATCCTTAATACAGAATTGTATTTATTTTTGATGGAGCTGGGGCATGAAATAAAAAATGGGAAGCGCCTTTCCCTCCTCCAGGAAAACACAGCAATTACTTCAAAATAATTGTTTCTATAACATCATGTGCCCAGGTAATCTTCTAGTTGAAATCTTGTGACATTCGTGATACAGATAAAATCTCGTGTTTTCATCTGTTTGGATCAAGGAACCTAGAAACGGTGACAGCCTATTTATTTTTATGGTTGCTGAACCTCTATTAAGAGGTATTATGCATGGTGTTTGATTTTTCTGCCTTTACATCTTCACATCCCCATGGTTACTGTTTGATTAAACTTTGATCAGAGAAAAGGCAAATTATGTTGTTAGTTACTTAACCCTGTATAAAAAGGGCTCTGCGGGTAAGCAAGTCAATTCTAATTCACACAGGCACAAAATCTGAAATCCTTTTTCCACTAGAATTCCCACTTACAGGGGAAAAAATGGAGTTTTTAGCAGCCTGTGTATGATATGGTCTTTTATTCTGTTCCTGGTATAAACTTGTCAGTCCTTGTTTTTTCTCATCTATTGACTAGAGCTGCCTGCTTGAATAAGAAAGAACTCGTTCAGATTGAAAACCCACCCTTATGTTCAATGTTAGTGACATTAGGCAATCAATGCTGGATTAGAAAATCAAAGCCACTTCCTTTTTCATTCTTTGAAAATGTTCACATATTCACATCTCTTCAGGCTGAGCTCTAACGGTAGGATAGCCTGGTTACCTCTTTGTGATGCTGACCAGCTTCAGTGTATTGCTAGAAGAGAGAAGTGACCCAACCGGGAGAGAGGATGGCAGCAGCTCTGTGCTCTCCATGTATCCATATATGTAAAGTATATGGGACATCTCATATTGGACCAATTAATGAATGCTCAGCTTTTGCTGCTTAGAACTTGAGCATCAGCAGAATATTTTTTCCTGATTCATGAGGAGTCAACTCAGTTTCTTGCAGGGTTTGACTCTGCAGCAGCACATATGCCCAGCAGTGTGAAGTACATGGTTGGGGAGAGACATCTGGGGAGCTTGCACTGTGGTGGGACCTGTTTGAGTGTTTGTCTGTGTGTGGCCCTGGCACAGGTTGCCGGGAGGAGTGGTAAATGCTCCATCCCTGGCAGTGTTCAAGGCCAGGTTGGATGGGGCTTGGGTGACATGGTCGAGTGTGAGGTGTCCCTGCCCATGGCAGAGGGTTGGAACTGAATGATCTTAAGGCCCTTTCCAACCCAAACTGTTCTGTGATTCTATGATTCTATACTGCAGTGTGACATGGCCAGCTTGACTCTGCACAGGGATGACTGGGTCAGGATTAGGCTAGCCTTATCCTTAGTGTACTGGACCAGGGAGTGACAGAGGGATTGCAGCATAGCTTAGCTGGCAAATGTAGCTGGAAGCAGGCTGTAGAGCTCAGCTTGGGAGTCTTGACAAGCCTAGTTTTAGGAACATGTGATATTCATCACAGTGCTTGCACTGGCAAGAGAAGAGGAAACTCCTGTGAAAGCAAGGGACTCCATCATGGTCAATGCTGTAAGCATGGGACTGTGCCAAGCTGGGTGGAAAAGAGGGATTCTCATGTTTCATGGTGCTTGAAGTGCCTGGAAAGAAGAGTTAAGTTTGGTTTAAACCAAGAAGCTGGCAGTCAGAAAAAGCAGAGAAGCTACTGCGGTAAATTCTACTACTTGACAAAATCTGTCACAGTCAGGAGGACTGTTTGAAATATAAGTTAATCCTGGGATAAGCATCACAAGGGAACAAGTCCTGCAAATGACATGGAAAATAGGACAGAGAGACAGAAAGTAGGGTTTTACTTAAGCTGAGGCAGTTAACAAACTTGATAGCAACGTGGCTAGCCCTTGAAACTGTGAAATGTGCAGGAGTCTTGGACTCTAATATGCATAGATTAATGTGATAATACTAAGGCTGATAAATGAACTACCTATTCATCTGCAAGGGTGCAAACAGTGACTGGGGATTTTGCATCCCCTTAAAAAGGAGGAAATTGCACTAGCGCTGTAGACCTTGTCAAGAGAGCAAGAACATTTGATAGACAGTTGATCTGGACTTCATTAAAAGTGAAAGATGTACCAGATAGGAATGCACTTGAGAATGACAGCTTGTGGCAAGTTATGATAGCATGTTTCTTCCTTATACAAATCAGGAAACAAATGCCTTATTCACTTTTACATAACAAGCAGAGGTTCAATAATCATCTGCTCCAACAACAATAGGAGACAAAAGTATCTTGGATGTGTTTCAGATGAACTATAGTTGAAAGTTGCCATGAATTTAAACACAAGAAAGCTGTTAAGATGTTATTTCTATGTAGACAGGTGACCCTCAGTTGTTTTCCTTTGCCCCTCTGCCATGTTCAGCTATGGATCATCACCCAAGGATGATGGACAATGACATTAACTGCTTAAGGAAAATAACTTGTGGAGTGACTCAAAAAACCAATGAGGCAGGGGTCAAGCCCTCTGGCACTTTCAAACCACCAGTTTTTACAACACATGGGAAATAGCATCCAGTTGTCCACATAACAAATTCCTCTCTTCATGCAACTGGATGTAGGGCACTAGGAGGAAGAAAAATATTGCAGCCTTTAAAAGGGGGAAAGCCCCCATCCAGAGGCAGTTTTAGGGTAACTCCACAATAAAACTGAAGTGAATGAAAACTTCATATGCTCCAGCCAAGGACAGAAATGTGTCATATCAGCTCTGTCACCAAGGCATCAACAGAAACACACAAAGCAGTCAACAGAAAACTATTTAGAAGTAGCCACAGTAGCTCTTCTTATATGGCCCAAACACAGAGCCTATAGTATGTAACACTAAGGTCAGTATTTAAGACTCTGGAGCTGCTGAACCCTCAAAGTTCTCTTTCTCCTCTCTCTATAGCTGAGAGCAGAAACTTGCTCCACCAACAAAAATGCTGCTCAGTCAGAGGTGTATCAGACAGATGCCTGGATGATCTGTATAGCTACTCACCACTTCTGCTGGTCATCAGGAACTGAAAGAGAAAGAATGGGATTTAATTTTAGAGACTTCTTTGACTGATGTTAGTATTTGAAATGCACGTAACTGCAAACATTTTCCACCTAGGTGTCACGCACTTCAGTTTTGGATTTTTACCAGATGGTGTTGTATGCATATGCCTATTTCTTGTTGGCCAAATTAAAAAGTATCTTAGGCTAGTTGTACCCTTTCTTTCACAGCATTGCTGGGAGAGAGAATAAACGCTTGACAACTGAGAGGCAGACAGTAAGTGATTGTCAAATAAGACGTTAAAATAAAAGCCAAGAGAGTTCTTGGCACTTCTTATTCTCTGCTACAATGGTTTGATGGTTATGTGCACCTGGAGCTGTACAATATGCACATTCAGATTGCACTTACAGGGGCTACTCTTGGCTTTCTGGAGTATGGCTGCCTCCTACTTGGTTGTTCCTCCACCTTTCTCCATCTTCTGAGGAGACTTCTGCAAGTTCCTCCACTTCTCCCTGTCATCTCACGATCAATCCATGCTTTGACACTTCAGTCGGTCTCTTCTTCCTTCCAACACCCGGAAAAATGTTTGGCTCTTCCTCTAAGATCCAAGCTCAATACTTGGAAGGGGCTTCTAAAAACCCAAGAACGGTCCTTAAAAGGACATTACTAACAGCTCCACAGCAGAACCAAGAATCTTTCTTTCTACTTATCCTAGCACATGCTACAGCTGGGAGTAGGAATATTTACAAGTGGTGAATAACATAAAGGTGTTATTCTGAAAATAGAATCAGAGATGTAAGACTTGTAACAGTAAAGTTGGCTATCACACACAATCAGTAAAGAGGGAATTTCCACCATCAGAAAGAAATACAAAACTGTGCAAGCTGGGCCAATTCCCCAGATACTCACAGCAGATGCACACAGGGCTCAGATCTTACCACAGGAGCTTTACCAATATAGCAAAACCGTTGTGATGGTTTATGAAAACGGGGAACCCAGAATTCACCAGAGTGAAAAAAAACCCTCTTGAGACTGTTTCCATTTTAGCCAACCCACGTTTCCAACCTCTGGGGGAAGATTTAAGAGAGAAAAGAAAAAAAGCACTTATCATTGTAGGAAGTCTTGATGCAAGAGCACAAATACTGCCTGCGAAGGGAAAAAGTTTCAGCCTCCTGCTGAATGCAGGATGCAGCTCAGGGAGAAAGGAGTCATGATAACAATAAATTCTTTCACTGAACCACAAAGGAACCCTAGAAAGGCATCTCTCCTCAGTTATCTGAGTAAGGTTACCTGCAACTGCTGTATTATTGTAGCATACTGGGCAGGCTTAGTGCAAGCACATGCTGAACTGTGGACTACAGCCCATTAGTCCCCACCTTGGCTGAAATGCAGGCTTGCAAAATGCAAAACAAAGCTGTAGAATATTTGATTTGGAAGCTAATTTGGATTTGAGATGACTTTTCTAACAGGCAAATACAGAGTAATGAGCTTGTACAGAGTTTTAAAATTGCTAATGTTTCTTTGATTTTCAACAGAATTTCATTAGTGGAAAGATGTCATTTGGTAAATTTATGGTTGAAGTGAGTGAGATTTTTGAGATAGCAAAAAACTAGGCTTGCTGACTCGGGAGATCTCTTTTATGTTAATGGATATAGCCTGAACATATTGATAAGCCATGGTGTACAAATAGATTTATGACTTCTAGCTGATGTGTGAAGCCATGCTAAACCTGACCGTGAGTTGTCCTGAAAGCTCTGTCATTTGGGTGGATGGTGCTCTGTGAAACCTGTAAGGACTGCTAGTGGGCCTGCTGATGTTTAAAATGTGGGAGCTGCAGCTTCATTAGCAATTTTTGGGTTTAATGTGGGGTGTTGTACGGAGAGGTGGCAATGGGAGACCTTAGATACAAAGGCCAAACTCTTTCAAGCCAAACAAGCCCCTTTATGTAGTAAAAACAACAGTGTGTGGGAGAATATGGGCATTAAGCTAAAAGCAGACTAGACCAGCACTGCTTGGTGCTGAGGATGACTGGCTGCAGGCGCTGGAGCACAAAGGGTGAGGAAGACATGACCTCAGGAGGGAGCGGAGGGAGTTTCTTGGACTCAGTGTTGCTGGAGTGATAATCAGTTACGACTCTCAGCACACTACAGGAGGAAATGTCTTCTGCTTTGCACAGGAAAGCAAACTCTGCGTACAGCACCGTAATAAGACACGACTAGAATGAGAATTCTGTTTGGTGACACGTAGAAACCTTATCCTTCAGGAACACCCCTGTGAGACCCTACATACCGAGTGGCTCACCACATTCAGGTGAAATGAAGCAACAGTGTTTTCCATGTGTACTTAGATCTTAAAACTGTCTCTTTTTGATGAGTTTGTTTCCTTGCTGAAGAATTTAATGAAGATTTTAAAAGTGCAATGCATACCGTGTGCAGCTGCCAGGACAGGCAGTTTTCCCTGGGCTGCGCTCACAGAGGGTCTTGACGTTGTTTCTCTGAAGAGTCTGTCACCCTTGCTGAAGCAGTACAACTGCAGGAAATGAATGGCTTACGAAGGCTCACCAGGCTACCACACATCTTACTAATTACTTCACTGCATACAGAATCATTACAGAAAAAGAAAGATGAAAGCCTAAATGAAGTGCAGAATGCTACCAGGTCAAACACTGCTGCCATCTCTTCCTTCTTTCCTCTGGACCTGTCCTTTCATCTCAGCATTAAGTAGCTTTTTATCCTGACCAACTCTCCTAATTAACAAAGCTGCTTGAACTTGTTTATTTTTGTTGACTGTTTGCAACAGAAGGCTTTAATGTTCCATTCTTTGTAACTGAGTAAGCTTTCTGGACTCCGCTTTGCTTCTAGCAATCAGGCAATGGTCATCTGCCCCAAAAATGCTAACTTGGCTTCTTCAGCCAGAAACAAAGTAGACTCCTTGAGTTTTGGGAGTGAGAGAGGGTAAAGAAGAATAGTTAGTGTACATAAAACATGGTCTATAAAGAGGAGCATGTATCTTGATCAGTAAACACAGAGAATTCTGCTTCATTTATCTGCAGACTGAGTAAGCTGCTTGGTATTCTTCCTCCCCGACAGAAAATGACAGCACACAAAGTGATCACATTATTAATTCAGATGAATAGTAGCACACA
Organism: Pezoporus wallicus; assembly: GCF_028554395.1. Taxonomy (NCBI): domain Eukaryota; kingdom Metazoa; phylum Chordata; class Aves; order Psittaciformes; family Psittacidae; genus Pezoporus; species Pezoporus wallicus. Next base: position 9,385,481 of record NW_026642649.1, on the reverse strand, counting down.
TCCCTGTGCTATATAATTATTTCACTAAAGTGAAGGATCAGTTTAAAATGTCATTAAAATCTAACCAGCAGAAAATAATACGATTCCACTGACATTTATTTAATTAAAATCTGGAAGTTAGGAATATTAAAATGTGAATTAGCTCTAGGAGGTCTTTGAGGGCAACATCACCCAGTACCTTACCCCTCTACGTGTCGTGCTTCTCAGGGAGCCAGGGGTAGAAGGGCCCGAGATGTTCCTGGGGACCCGACTCATCGCTGAGCTTTACCAAAGGTGGCTTGCACGCAGTTGTCCAAAACATCCTCACATTAGTCAAGCAGGGTTTCCACATTACCAAAATATTTTCCATTCAGTCTCCAGAGCTGAAGAACCAAATTGATTCTCTGAACTGAGAGAAGCAATGGCTCTGAGCCAGAGCCCGCTGAAACCAAGACAAAGGTCCTGTGCTGACTTCTATAGCTTGCTGGATCTCACCCAATGAGAGTAAATGATATTTTCTTTTCTGAAGTGAGTTTTCTTTCCTGTAGCAGCTTCAGACAGTATTTTCCACTGTGGCTACCTTCCTTCTGTTCCCCTACTTGCAATTTCAGACTCGTATTGTTTTGAATACTTATAATTTTGCATTGTCAGGGTAGTTTTCTCCGTGGTTTCACAGAGTGAATTGACCTAGTTAAAATTAAAGGTTGCCAGCATAAATTAGATTAGGTTGGTCTAGTGATCTGAAAAAGCACTGTAACATGCTGTGTTTGTCTGTATTTCCTTCAGTAAGAATGGCTGGGTGAAAAGACAGCTACTAGAGCTACTCGGTTTAAACTAATACAATTACAAGTCTGATGGTATCCTATTAGGATGCAACAAGACCAAGTGATCAGTTATTTCAGCTAGATATATAATAATTCCACCGTTTTATTTTTAACTATGAGATTTCACATTCCATTTGAAATGTATATGAATCTAGCTAGCAATGAAGTGATACCATTTACTGACAGCAAGGATATTTCTACCTTAAGACCATCAGTGCTGTGAACTCTCAAGCCTGACATAGAAAGAATCTTATCCTGAGCTTTAGAGATTGCAAGAAGCAGAGATCTTGCTCTCCATATTATAGCACAGCCCCAAGGTCTCTCATTCACGAGAGGTACGAATACAGCAGACAGGAAGGGTGATACTCTTTCTAGGCACAGTGTGATACTTTGAGGCTGAGCTGCTGCTTGAATACTGGCTGGTTCAATCTTATGCTTGCCCTTAAAACTGGGTGGTTATTCTTGGACAGTGAAAAGCAGACTAATGTCTCCTTAAGAAGGATATTTTCTCCTGACAGTCCTATTGTTCCTGTAAATAGCTCCCACCACCACTAAAAAAGGACAAGAGGATAACGAATATTCATCTGAAGTAGAGTCCAGAAGCAGTTTACCTTGGGAACTGCATCTTTCTTTGCAGGCAGAATCCCTGCAAAAGTCAAAGCGATGTCTATTATCAATAATACCTAGATAATAATTAGTAAATAATTGGTGTTGACATGGCCATTTGCTGCTGTGTATAGCTCTGCCATGTGTATGGTAAGCTGAATTTTTGGCTCCACTGGCAAAAGCTGTATTGCTTTTTGGCTTGTTGATATTCAGCTGCTTGTCACTTCACTATCAAATGCATGGGTGTGTAAAGATTGTTACACTGAACTGTGGGACTCCAACACTCCTGCTACATGTGGGAGCAATTCATCACAATTCTATATCACACCATAACTCTTTCTCCTCGAGCCAGTTTTTAACACAGCTGCAGCCCAAAGAGACTCTCGTTTGGATCCATTTTTCAATGTGGAAACTGTTATTGTTTTAAATCCATTTTCTGCTCTTTTGTGTGCTTTGCTGTTTGTTACTAAGAATTCAATCTATCTGTCTAAAAATGCACCTGGGAATGAATGGTGTTTTGCACTGACTGTAGAATGGTTTTGTTATTTTTTGGGCTATGGCTGCATTATAGCTGTCACCTTAAAGGTATTGGGAGACTTCAGATTTGCTGTTTTCTTCCTCCTTTGTGCAGTCAGTTACTATTTTGAAAAGAAAGGAGGGAGAAAGGAATGGGATGACTTAGGATGGGAACACCTGGGGCAATGAACAGGGAAACATTTTCTTTCTTTTGGAGTAACTCATCTTGTGCTTGCACCATTTCTGAGTGGCTGCAGCAGTTTCTGCCTTATCTTAGGTGTCTACCTCAAATGTTGCACCAGTTAATGCTCCTGGGATATCTCTATTTGAATGCCACATAATCCTTACTATCTGAGAAGCACTAATGAGATACATGCCCGTCATAGTACACAGTGTTGTGTAGCAGTGGTTGCTATAGAGAGCCATGTAAGATTATCAGCTTCCCTTGGCATTTGGTAGGACTGGTTTTTACCATCCCTGTATGCCAGAAGTGTTATTTAGCCCCACCACATTCTGGGCCCTGTGCTCAATAAACAGCTTTACTTCTGCAGTTGGGCACACATAGCCTCTTCTGTGGTATCAGCAAGCTTAGAAAATCCAAACCTCCCTTCATAAAACATAAGGACACCATGCAGCACGCTCATGATGTGGTTTCTCAAGGGTGGGCTGGCTGGAAGAGGGAGCATTGCAAGAAATGGGCATGGGAGCACAAATACTGATTTGAATGACTGGACTTTGCCAGCCCCCTTTGACTGAGGGCAGGGCAAACTGTGCTAATAAAAAATCTAGCATAAGGCAAACTGTGCTAATAAAAAATCTAGCATAGTTGAAAATGAAGCTCCTTAAAAGTTATTTAACAATGCACAGCACACTGCAGTGGTTCAGAACAACCGGGAAGGAGAGTCTCAGACAATAAACACTGTAGTGGAGTTTAGGTAGGTGTGAGATGTTTGTGCACACTGAATAGCATTAGAGGCTTGTTAAGGCCAAGCAAATAATAAATCCCTGACTTCAACGGACTTTACTGTTTAGTATGTCCTTACATTTAGATTTACACAATGAACCAGACTGCCAGAATGCATCTTGAGTTAGTGAACTGATACTCTTCAGCTGACGGAGTTAGCTTGATTTATGAAATAAGCAGTAACGCACACCTAGAGAAAAACAAGGCAGTTTCCTCATGCAGAGCCTTACACACTTCAGTGCCTGCATGCACATTCCCTTTTGCACTATTGCCTGGGAGAAATTCTTGGCTCTGGTCCTCAAGTTCCCTGAAGAAGGTACAGCACATGGTTGGAGATACTCCTTTCGAGGGTGAAAAAACCCCACTATGCAGTACCTTCACTCAAGAGCTCTTACACCTATTGAATCTATAATCCATTGGGTTTCTTTCTTCACCCTTGACATAGAAATTGCCTCACTGTTTATATTCCAGCAAACCTAAAGTTTTCTTGCCCACAGCCTCTCAGGATCCATTTAGACAGCAAAAGCTACCCAGGTGCCAGCACTTGTATCAGTGCTGTGTTTTCTGCTTGAATGGTTTAGCGCTATGAAACTCTGAGATAAGTGCTCGGAAACCCTGCCCAAGGGACAAGCCTACACTCAACCTCCTGTATTCCCCGTTCACCTTCTTTGACTCATCATCTCTCCTGGAAATTTCCTTGTCTGACAGCTCATTACCTCACATGAGCATACAGTGGACAACCCTTGTCCACAGTTTAAACAATATGAGTTGTTTAAAGAACAGAGTTTAAACAATGTGGCTCTGCTACACCTCATGCTGTCTGTGCCAGCCAGCTTTGCAGATCTGCCTGCCCTACAGTTTTACCTAAGGTATGTATCCCTACCATCAAGACTGCTTCACTGTAGACCAACCAAGTGTTTAGTGCTTAGGCTCAACCACTGGGCACACTTCCAGGACATCACTCAGTGAGAAGGAAATGTTACTCATCTATCACCACTGACCTTCCTTCTCTGTTTTAGTCCCTGTTGAATTTTCAGGAAGGCAGGAGATATGCTTGATTCCCTCTTGTGGTTTTGTATGGAACTAGTAGTGGTGGTGGTAGTAGCAGCAGTAGTAAAACCTGGGAGAATAGCTGGATGGAGATGCCACTGCTGGCAAATGCTCCCTAAGTGTTGCATGTGTGTGAATGTAGATGGAGACAGCACATCTCAAAGAATTTTGATTAAAGGTTAAAAAGACTTCCTTTTCATGATGGACCCCATGAGGCTTTCCAAGATTGCTATATCAGAGTGAGTGAACAGCATCGTTGCACAATTGTTTTAACAGCCCTACATAATTTCCATTATTGAAAATAGTTTTACAGATCAGATGCCCCATTAGTATCGTTCTGATTTCTTGTCATTCTGACATCAGTTGCATTTTACCACTTGTGAGTTCTAGAATACATCTAGTGTTCATTTTGTTTCAGTCCAGCACCAGCTTAATCCGCTCCCCATCTCATTACAATATGAACAAATTGAGATTGCTGTAGGGGTTGAGAGATTGTTCACTGCACGGACAGGGAGATGAGCTAAGACAAAGTGAAAATAAAGTGCTTCAGACTATTTCATTCCAGGGGGCTTGTCCTCACAGGCCACAGGGGATGGCTTTGCATTTCCATTATGCCACCTTGTGCTTGGAATTGCATTCCCCAGGCATTTACTCCTGAGCTGAGAGAGCTCACTGACAGTATCTGTATAAATCGCATACTCCTGATGATAAGTTCTCAAGTCTCTGCCAACACTCCTTTACTCTCCTCATCCCTTTTAACTTAGAGAAAATAACCATGTTTTTAAAACAAATGTCTACTCTGTAGAAGAAATTTGTGGTAAGCAAAGCAGAGAGTAACCAAGCACTGACAGGGCTGCACGGACATTCAGCCAGAACATTCTTTTTTTTTCATTTGCAGTTTACTGTACTGCCTAAAAAAGACTCTGAAACAAAAAGTGGTTTGGTACATTATATATTTATACATACAAATTACAGCTGGGTTACTCAACCTCAGCGGCTGTTGGTTCTGTGCTTGCTCATAAGGGGAGAAGCTCTACCACCTCCTTGTCCCCTACTCTGCTACCATGGGCTGTCACTTTCCTAAGGGAGGATGCAAACTGCATTTTATCAGCCCCATGGCACTACCATTCCATGGCTTGCAGGCCACCAGCAGTACACATATCACCACTAGGAAACTCTGTTTCAGTTGACTTCTGTGTGCAACACACTGCTTATAATCACTGTGCTCTGTACCGTGCCTTTCTCTTCAGAGCCCTATGTCACTCTGTCCCATTATCCTCTCACGGCTTTCAGACCCTCCTGACAAAATCTTGCTTTTTCTGACCTTGATTCTGTCTGGCCAACGTTAGGCTGTTTTACCTGACTTCCTACAGATGTAATTCAGCCCTGTCCTCCCCTGGCAGATGTGAGCATCTGCCCAGAAGACCTTCTTCTGTCTCCTTACAAACCATTTGAAGACAGCTTGAAAAGTTACCACCTTAATTTGACGGTGTTTCATACTTATGGTGCTCAGGTCTGAAGTATGTTCTAGTTCTAACAGCATGTGTTTAGACTTCTAACTATCCACTGAAATCAATAATAGGAACCCAAGTAGGAATTCAAAGCTGAAATGTGTTGTTGGCGCTGAGCTTTTGTCCTAAACAACACTCTGAATGAACTTAGCCTTCCTTAATCCTTCCACCAAGCCAGTGTTTGTCCTTTCACCACGGACTGCAAACAAGAGTTTGCATTTACAAATGATCCATCTTATAGGGAAAAAAAATCCTTCTGAGCTCCTGCTTCTCTAACATGAAGCATTAGTATCTTTGCTGAGGGGATAAAACTTCATTCTTGGCTGAGAAAAGTGAACAAAAAAGCATTTGATCTGATTGACACAGCTATTCTGGTTGCATTGGGTAGTATGTTTAATCAATAAGCTTTGTCCTTTGGAATACTAATGCTTATCTTGTACTTGCTGCCTCTCAAAATACTGTTTGCTATAGTTATTTGTTTAATATGACAGGCAAATATCTGACTCTACCAAGAAAGTCTGAAAGTCAGACAGTGTGAACAGGGGGCTATTCTTTAGGATCCCAGGTAAGGTGATGTATAGATAACCACTCCACCCTTCATTTCTTATCATATCTGTTAAATACACTTTCTTGGAAATGGTGTCTGGAGTGGCCACAGATTTCCACTGTGGGAGTATACAGTGACAAGGAATACTCTGAACTCCCTGCTGGAGGTCTCTGAGTACAATCCAGTAAGCAGTCATTCTGTTCCCATTCAGGGATTTCTTTTTAATGTCAGTAATATGAAAACTGATCTCTTGGTGTACTTTGCATATATGAATGAAAATTAAAAAAAATAATGTCTGGATGTATTGAAATAATAAAATACAAATCAGGTACACTATTTTTTTTTACTGGTGCAGCTCAATAATATCTTCCCATACAAAAATGAAGTTCGAGGAGGTATATTACCACTGGAAGGAGGGTTACTGTGTCTGGGTCATCTCTCTAAACCTCCACAGACTTTTACTGAAGATATAATTATTGAAGATGGAGGCACTGGGGGTAATCTGCTACTGACTGTTATAAGTTAAGCAAGTCATGAGTCAATATTTCCTTTAAAATTTCATTTAAACTCAGTCATGATGAGTAGTTATTGGTGCAAGTAATGAAAAAAATTAGCCTTTATTCTGGGAAGTTCGTTTATAATTTAACTATTATTCTGCCAAGAGACTACACCTTTGTGTAAACTGCTAGACAGTTAGGAAAAATGGTCATGTTTTTTTCAGCAAACATCCCATGTGTCTTAAAAGAGGCATAGGATCTTTAAGAAAACACAGCACACACAAAGAAAGTGCTTTGAACAAGCCACGGAAGCTGCAGAAATATGACATTATGTTTGTCTTGGCTGGTTATTGCTGCATTCATGAATATTTTTTCCTACCTGTTTTTAAGTGAATAATGCTAATGTAGTTTCTCAGCAGATATCAGTGGTGATTTTGAAGGGCTGAGACATTTACTGAATTTAATGTAATTTAAAAGGGTTTTCTTTTACTTACTGACAAAGGCTATTGCCATTTACACAATCATAAAAAAAATCTCAAGATATATTTGAGGTAGATCCTACACTTGAATGCGGAGTTTGGAAAACAAACAAGAATTTGACTAATTTTTAATAGGACCCATGAAGGAGATAGTGGCATATTTTAATAAATACAAAATTGTAGATTTACAGTCCATGCAGAGTTGCAAATGAGAATTTGCAACTGTATTTGTTTGCTCATAATAAAGTTGTTAACCTGCTTCACACACACTGAGTGGAAACTGAGTATTTCTCAATAGTATTAGAAACAACTGTTTCAATATAAACAAGAAAATGCTCAATAAAGAGCAGTTTATATGCACTATAGTCTTTAAAAATATTTACCAGTCTAGGTTCAAAATAAATAGAGTACCCCCTATGCATTTTTACACCTGTTACTCAATTTGAAATCAATAGAAGAGTGGCAGTCTCAAAAACAGTGTATGCTTTTATGTTTCAGGAAAAAGATGGCTGAGTCAAAGAAATATGTTAATATTGGCACCTCTGCTAAGAGAATGACGGCAATATTATTGCCCAAGAATCCACAGGAAAGGGATACTGTGAATGTTCTAGCTGCAGTGCAAGCCTCGATCAGAGTAATTCAACGAAAAACTGAACATGAGCCAGCAGCGTGCGCTCACAGCCAGAAACCAACCATGGGCTGGGCTGCATCAAAAGAAGCGTGACCAGCAGGTTGAAGGAGGTGATCCTGCCCCTCTACTCTGCTCTCGTGAGCAGTGTGTGCAGTTCTGGTGTCCTCAACAGAAGGACATGGAGCTGTTGGAGCAAGTCCAGAGGAGGCCATGAGGATGGTCGAGGGACTTGAGCACCTCCTGTATGAAGACAGGCTGAGGAAGTTGGGGCTGTTCAGCCTGGAGAAGAGAAGGCTGCGTGGAGACCTCAGAGCAGCCTTCCAATATCTTAAGGGGGCCTACAAGGATGCTGGAGAGGGACTCTTCATTAGGGACTGTAGCAATAGGACAAGGGGTAATGGGTTCAACCTTAAACAGGGGAAGTTTAGGTTAGATATAAGGAAGAAGTTCTTTACTGTGAGGCACTGGAGCAGGCTGCTCAAAGAAGTCACGAATGTCCTGGCAGTGTTCAAGGCCAGTTTGGACAGAGCCTTAGGTGACATGGTCTAGTGAGAGGAATCCCGGCTGATGGCAGGGGTTGGAACTAGATGATCTTAAGGTCCTTTCCAACCCTAAACATTCTATGATACTGCTCCTAGAACTATTTTTTATTTTCTTTTCAAATATATATGTTTGCTTATATGTGCAGGTTCTGGGGGCTATAGTGTATTAAGCTCTTTGAATGCCATATCTGAAGAAAGACTGGAATCAGGATGGAAAGGAAGAGGCTGTTTTTTTTTACCTAGGGACCTTGCCTCCAACAAAAGCCTTACCTCATTTCAGTGTTGTATCAAACTGGCACAGTGCGTGCACCCTCCATGCCTTGCTGCCGAGCTGCAGTGCAGTGGAGTGAAAGTGTTTATTGCCTAGACAAGCTTGAAGGGGCTCTGCTGCCACTCGCACTTTTGCTGAGAAAATGCCACATGCTGGGCTAAGTTCATTTGTACTCGAACTCCATTAAAGCTAATGGGCTTTCCCTGGGGATGACGATGGCTCCTTGAAGCTAGGCGGAAATGAAAGAAGACATCACTTAAAGGAGCAAAGATATGACTGAAATGAAATATGAAACCATTTATTCCTGGGTCAGGAGCTGGTTTTCCTTTTTCAGCTTATCTCTTGGCCTGGAAAGGATTTTATAGCATAGGATATCCATATCCTTATCTAGCCTGGATAATAAACCATGTGCTAGGAAGCTGTGTGGCTTCCTATTCTTCCAGCCCACTCTTCCCATCTCACTCTTGCTAATCTGTTATTGGATAAAAACAGTGTTTATATATATTTTTTTTTCCTTTCTTGCCTTTTTTTGTGAGGAAAAAAAAACCTAATGCGTTCTCAAGCTAAACTTGCTAGTGATGTATGTGTTAATGATTAACTGAAATGTATCTGACAGCTGGCTCTTGCTTAGGTGTATTGGATAGTGGGACATCAGATGAAAGGGCAGGTGCTGATGGCCTCCAATGGGTAGTGATGTCTTATGTTGCAAGACCCCAGATTCCTCTCCTACCTTTTCTTTATGCATTAGTGCTCTCTCAGTCATCCCAGAATTTGTGCTATCAGGGTTTCTGCCCATCTCTGGGCTGTCAGACCAGCCCCTCAGCGGCACAGAGCACCTGTGCTCAGCACTGACATTCAGATTCACTTGGTGTCTCCCTACATGAGTCACGCTGTTTGGCTTCTCTGTGAGAAGTCATCGTGTCTTGGTTATGTCTCCAAAATGCCATCTCCTGGGTCACACAACACAGAAATTAGGAATGGGAAGGTTGTTTAGTGATAAAGGCATGTGCCAGGACAGGGCTCTGAAAAATGTCCTTCTAATATTTCTATGAATTGGAGCCTTTTTGAAATGATGCCTGACTTTATTTGTATGTACCTAGTGGGGGCCTGAAATAAATTCGGAGAGGGACTATTTACAAGTGCATGTAGTGACAGGACAAGGGAGAATGGCTTTAAACTGACAGAGGGGAGATTGAGACTAGACATTAGGCAGAATTTCTTCCCTGTGAGGGTGCTGAGGTGCTAGCACAGGGTGCCCAGAGAAGCTGTGGCTGCCCCATCCCTGGCAGTGTTCAAGGCCAGTTTGGATGGGGCTTGGAGCAAACTGGTCTAGTGGAAGGTGTCCCTGCCCATGGTAGGGTTGAAACTGGATGAGCTTTAAGATCCCTTGCAACCCAAACCATTCTATGGTTCTGTGATGGGCCTGCATCAGCCTGGTAGACAGGAACAGGAACTGCACGGATGGGCTTTGACCCCCAGCCTGCAGGGTGCACCTTTGACACTTCAGAGGAGAGGGTGTGCTCCCACCCTGGTCCCTCATTTCTTCAGTATGCATAGTAACAGTCCTACGTCATCTTATAAAGGTCTGAGGACTAATCCTAGACCAGAGAGAAGGTGTTCACCAATTCCTGCAGTGAGCCCCATGACTAGGTGTCTGGTATAGTTATGGCCCAGATGTTTCCTTCACCCCCACCTTGTCCTAGTGCTTTGAGCCTCCCTTTCCAAGCCCTTCCCAGTCTTACAACAGCAGGGCACCTGTGTTTAGTCTGTTTTTTTAAGTTCAGGAGAGACTGGAGTTTATTGAGGTCTCTTGCTCTTGCTTTACAGGACAGCTAGCTATTTAGTCCTCAGGAGAATACCAAAATAGATAAGGGAGGAAACTCTTACCTTCTCCTGTTTCCCTCCGAATGCAGACCTTTCCAAGCAGCATTCCTGAAGGAGGTGTACCCTTCCACTGTCCTTTTGTGGGCTATCTATTAAAAACTGATTAGCACATTCTTGCAACACACAGCTCCTTCATTCAGCACTTTCCTGTTGTTATAGTCTTCAAGGGAGAAACTTGCTGCCTCCTGATGCCATGTTGCCCAGCGAAATGTCAGCAGGTGGTTGTTATTTCTATACAGTGAACTTTGGGGGAGTTCTGGAGTGGCTTCCAGCTGGCAGTTTTTATCATCCATTAATCATACTTTTTCTCAGGTCTAGGTCATATGTGTATGAGGTGACTAAACTAACACATTCTTGCACACTGTGTGACATCATGTACTCACAGGTAGCCCGTACAAGTCCTTCCTGGTTTTGATATCTCTTTTTGTCTCTATTCGATGTCAACCAGTCTGAAGTTGAGAGGTGTATTTTTCAGACAAGCACATCTCTGAATTTGCTAGATGTCTAAGGAGAAGTCACAGCCATGACTTTGTCCAACAGTGAAGACGGAATGATGCAACTACGCACACGTGTCTCTATTTATAGTTCAAGTTGAAAAGTCATGTTTTCTTACATAGGAAAAGACACACTGTACACTGGGTGTCATCATCTAATATGGATCAGCTCGTGTCTTTATATAGAATCAGACTGGTTTGGGTTGAAGGGACCTTAAAGCTCATCCAGTTCCAACCCCCTGCATGGGCAGGGACACCTTCCACTAGAGCAGCTTGCTCAAAGCCCCGTCTGGCCTGGCCTTGAATACTGCCAGGGATGGGGCAGCCACAGCTTCTCTGGGCACCCTGTGCCAGTGCCTCAGCACCCTCACAGGGAAGAACTTCTTCCTGATGTGTAATCTGAATCTCTCCTCTGTCAGGTTAAAACTATTCCCCCTTATCCTGTCATGACATGCCCTTGTAAAATGTCCATCTCCGGATCTCTTGTCAAGCTCCTTCATCTATCGGAAGCTGCTATGAGCCTTCTTTTCTCCATGCTGAACAACCCCAACTCTGTCTTCACAAGAAGAAAACCTGTTCCAGTGCCCTGACCATTTCCACGGCCTCCTCTAGACCTGCTCCAACAGGTGACTGTCTGGCGCTGGGGACCTTGAGCTGGATACCGCACTCAGGTGGGTCTCACGAGCACAGCAGAAGGGGACGATCATCTTTCTCCACCTCCAACTGGCCCCGCTGCGCTCCACAAGGCCCACACGGGCCTGCTCCTCCACCTCGGGGCCGGCACGGGGGGCACCCCGACCGGCTGCTGCCCTCTCCCGGAGACCCCGCACGACCCCTCCCGGCACAGGCCGCCGGGCTGCGAGGCCAGGGCCCGGTTCGCCCTCCCGTCATAGAGGAGTCCGTTACTCGCCCCCCACGGCCCGGCAGGGGTCCGCTGGACCGCTCCCACTCCCCCGTTCCGAGGCGCCAGGCGGTGCCGGGGCGGGCCGACTCCTCTCCCCGCCCTCGGCCTCTTTGTGCCGCCCGCCCCAGCACCACGCTGCCCTCCGCCTCGCCGCGGCGCTGCCCGCCAGGCTCCGGCTGAGGGGATCGGCGGGTCAGCCCGCCTCCGTCCCCGCCCCGCCTCGTCTTTCTGCCCCCTTCGCGGGCTTCTCACCGCCCCTTCCTCCGGGCTGTGTGTCAGCCCGTCCTGCTCGCTGCCCCTCGGCTGTCCCCGGAGCTTCCCCACTGCCCGCCCGGGATGGCGTCGCTGACAGCGCCTTGAGCCGGCCAGGACGAGCCCACCGCCGGAGGAGCAGCAGGAGGAGGAGAGATGAACCGCTTCCAGACCGGGGTCGCGCTGCTGCTCTCGCTGCTGTGGGAGGTGAGGTGGGCCGGGGGGGGGGCGAGGGGATCTGCTGACGGAGGGGCAGCTGGCAGCCCGTGCCTAGCCCTGGGGTGCGGGGGGTGGTGCTGTAGTGTTTGTTTTGAGGTGAATATGAGGTGAACGTCCTTGCTGGAACGGGCTTGGCTCCGGGATTGGAGGGGCCAGGCTGGGCAGAAGGCGGCTCTGGTGCCGGGGGAGGCTTCCCTCCCCGGGTGCGGTGGTTACGGCTCTTGGCAGCGACCTGGCTTTGCTTTCTGTTTAATGTTCTATTGCCGGAGCAGAAGATGATCTGTGGTGTGCCCGAAGAGAGTAAGGCGGGACCTGTAGGCAGAGGCACGGGATGGTTCTTAACACCCTAACGTTCCTAACAGGCAGGCTGGCCCTCCGGGGGACCCGGAGCACGCTCCTTTCATCGGGGTTAAATGCGGGGTGCGTCTTGTATTTGAAGTACCCTTTCGTGGGCAAAATGGGCGTTGCGAGGTAGAGGTGCGGCGGCATCAGCTCGGGAGGAGCCGTGGCAGCGTGGTTGAACTTCTCCGAAAGCCTCGGTCGTGCGGCTTTGGTAGTGACAACAAACAAGCACAAACAAACAAAAAAAAAACAGCAAAAAAAAGGGGGGTGGGGGGGTGAAATAGCATCTTACATTAATTGGAGGGGGGGTTGCGCCACGCGGTTCTGTCACGGGGCTGGGAAAGCAGCTCCTTTTCTAGCAGGCAGATCCACAGATGCGTTCTGGTGGAGAGCTGTCCCTCGGTCTTTGGTTTGCCCTTGGGGCTGGGGGTATCGGTGGCCACCCTGGGACAAGGTCCATCATGGGCACGCTGCCAGGGTTGCCATCGAGTCATTGCCAGGACACGTGCAGTGGCAACGTGCTGGGGTGACTTCGGGAGCACCCCTGGGCTTGTCGTCTTAGGTGCAGCCTTATATGTATATAGCCCGTAAGGCAGTCTAGCTGAAGGTGTCGGAAGGGTGGAGAGCTGTGTTGTCTCTGTGATGGACCAGTTTAGACAGAAAATGAATGAATTTCTTAAAAGAACAGCATACCACCAAACACATATGTGGAAACAGGAGCACTGGCTGTGTAATTATTGGTTTTGGTAATGGGTATAATTCATGAAAATTATATTTACTACATGTTTATGCCACCTACATAAATGAACGATTTCTGGTATGTTGCCCACTAAGTCATCCAGCATCATCCCATTAAAACATTCCGATCAGAATCACCATTTAATGTAAATAAATGCAACTCTTTTCAAGTTAATCGGGCTGTGTCTCATTACCCTGGCTGTAAACCTGGCTCAGAGCCTGGCCAGTGATTGCTCCTTGACTCTGCTCTTCAGAAAGCACAAATGGCAAAACGCTGATTAAATGAAACAGGCACCGGCATTTCCCAGAGGGGATTTGTTCATCCTGGAGTGTGAAAGGTTTCACCCCTCCAGGATCTGTTTGATTAGATGTCTCTGCTCTCTTAAGGTGTATTCTGCTGAAAAAGATCCGGCCTGCCTGAAAAAGAGTGGTTTGCATAAATCCCCTTTGGATCTAGCCAGTGTTGCTGTTATTTAAGCTTTTGTACTGGTTTTAATTGTGAGGGTGGGTTGATTCTTCCATTTAATCTGTTTGTTTTGACATCTGGTTTTACGGATTTTCTTCTTTTTTTTTTCATGTTTTGGAAGTGCTTGGGATACCTTTTAAAATGAGATGCTATGTAAATAAGTGTTACAAATTGTTTTAAGTTGTACTCTAAAGGAATCAGGATGCTGGGGAGTTAAATAACTGAATTGAAGATATCTGGTTGTTTAGGTTTTTGGTATTTGAAACTTTTGCTGTCTTCTGCACTAACTTCCGTACTGGCTATTATCTGAAATAGCTTTACAGTTATTTTAAATCTATTTGCAGCTTCAACATGATCTTAGTTAATATTTAACAGAGCGTGAGCTGAGGAATATATTTTTCATTCAGCGTTCTGCAAGAGGCTTTGGCTGTTATCCAGATAATGGAGGGCATGGGAGGGAAAGCCATTTAATCCCTCAGAGCAATTTACAGTAGTTTACTGATGCTTAATATTCGCCTTGGTTAAATTACCCAAAATACTTGTTGCAGGATGTTCCTGTGTTTTCTGGCATCGCTGTCAAACGAGGGTTTACATGTAAGGAGGTGCTGTCTCTCAGTGCTGGGTGCTAGTCCTTTCTGCAGAAGAGCTTGAGATACACTAATTACAGAAATGCCCAAAGCACTGTGGTGGTAGGAAAGGGATATTAATTCTGAGTTTTCTTGTTTGATGAGGGTTTTCCACCATAACCACAAAGACTTCCTATGCTGGAAGAAAAATCTCCAACCCCAGAACCCAGGAAGTTCTGCTCTGGGAAGAAATTATTGCTAAAAGCCAAGGATGCCATGAGTTTTGCTCACAACTTAGTCACAGTTGAGCAGTTTAACATGAGCTAAAATGAGGAACTTTTACGGTGGATAACTTGACAGGTAATTTTTAGTTCTTGCAGGGAGAAATGAATGCTGTTGGATCTTCATCTGTCTGTTCCAAATTAATTTGGCTTCTTGGAGGTAGCAGGGTATTATTAACTGCAGTTGCCTGAAATGCCCTTTCCACCAGGAACCTGGATGTCTGGTAGACCTGTACTACTGGGGCATGTGATTTCAGCATTCAGATAGCCAGGGGTCTCACTTGCTAGCGTGGCTCATGGTTTCACTCACAGGACTCAGTTTTGTTTCAGTTTTTTGTGCATAGATGGCTCTCAATTTTATGGAAGGCTTTGAGAAGGCCCTTAAAGTGGTGTCTGTTTGGGGTCTCTATATCAAGATTTTTCTGCTTTTATTTCATCAGACATCTCAGGAGCTTTGGCCGTCTCAGCTTAAAGGTGATTTTAATGCAGTGTCTTTGGGATGGGAGCAAAAGTAAAGCTAAACAAGCAGTCTGCCCCCTTAATGATGAACTGAGTTTATTTTCAGCCTGAATGAGGGCACTGGAGTATCTCTTTGTGGCTTATTTCTCAGACTGAGTGCTTGCTTTTTTCCCAGCAAGCTGTGGAAGTGCTGGGTGGAGGTGATCTGGGTTACAGAGGCTCGGTGGAGGATGGGAAGGCTCTATAGAGTTGCTTGAGTTTGGTAGAGGACCCTGCTTGTGCTGCAGTGGTAATAAAGAAGGTGTTTTATTGTTATGGATAGGTAACTTGCTGGGTAGCCTTAACTTGCAAAACTGTCAAATAGTTTTTAGGTGCCTAAGCTTCCGTTTGGCCCATATAGTGTGTCTAGAAGAACCTAGGAGCTAATGCAACTGCCTGAATATTTAAGTCAAGCTTTTTCGTGCCCTGTATTAAGGTAAGCTGAGGCCTGTGGTAATTGCTGTAGGTGGTGTGAGATGTGGGTGAGAATCTCACCATGAAGGTTTCCACATAGCTACACAAAATTCAGATCATCACTTTTGGAAATACTAGCACTGATATTTCTACACATACAGTTTCTCATTGCTGAGAATTATAGCGTAGATGCTGACAGAAATACTGGCAATTGAATGGTTGGGAAAAAATGAGCAGTGTAGTCCTCCTCTTATATCTTTCATCTGAAAAAATAACTACAAAGGAGCCAAGTGTCTATTTTTTTTCTTAAAAGAACGGAAGAATGGACATGTCATATGAACAGCAAAGTGTGTTATCCTGAAATAAAATTCAAGCACTCTCGACAGTCTGTCATACAAGATTTGCTTAAATAAAAGCCAAGTTGGCTAGAGCTTCTCAGTTGGGTAACTGTTGTGTGGATGTTTTTAGTATTATTTTTGTGAGTGCACTTCAAAAGGAGAGATTTTAGCAAATAAGAGAAACCTTAAATCTCTGTCCTTCCTTCCTGAAGGAATGTGTAGGAATGTATTTACCCATGAAAGTAGGAATGTTCATGCACACTGAGGTTATTGTCTCTGTGAAGTCCCTCTCTGTAGAAGCTCACGGATACCGTTGCATTGCTGTTTTAACTCCTGTGGGTGTTGTGTCAGTGGGTGGTGGGAGGAATAATCCTGTCCAGACTGATGGGTAAAAGTCTATCCCAGAAATTCTGCAAGGGAGGTGTTGGTGTAGATGTGTTAACTAACACTTATCCTACTTGTTGGTTTTAGTTATGTAGAGGCTTAGCAGCTTAAACAATTTGAGGTGTTTTGTTGCTGTTGTCTTACCCTCTTGCAGCCAGTTGGAAAGCAGCTATTGCATTGCTGAGTGAAGGCAGGAAAGAGATTTCTTAGGATTTATAGTTTGGGGATCCAACTGGTGCTGGCAGATCTTCCCTCTCTCTTGACAGCAGTGAGATGGGCTGTGATTTCCAGGCAGGAGGACTGAGCTTGCACACTTTTCTCACTTTCCTCCTTTTGAGGAGGAGATGGATTCATGTTCACTTCAGGGAGGGAACAGTGGCCAAGTGCCATTTGCATCCTGTAAGGGGAGGTGGAAATAGCTCTGTATTGGAGTTTTTGGGGCTTGGGTTTGGTTTTGTTTTTGTTTTTTTTTAATGAAAAAAAGCATTTATAAAACTGCTTATTTTTTTTTACAGCAGTCAGAAATGAGCACCTTCTGTTATCCATTCTCTGTAAAAGGGAAGTGATCTGACTCTCTTTAATTTTGGTGCTTCACACTCAACTAATGCACGTGTGTGGAAACATGTATTAAACTTGACCATAGCAAGCCTTTAGACTTCAGCTGTTCTTTGAAAATGGATTTAGTTAAATCACTGACAAAAGGCTTAGTGGAAACTCCCTGTAGTTTAATGCAAATTTGTTTTTGTTTACTCCAGTAGTAAGAGGCTTAGGAAGACTGCAGTGAGTGTGCCTACATATAGAGGTTTACTCTGCTCATCTATGTAGGCTGAGTTTACAGGCAGGAATAGATTAACGCTTGTGCTACAAAATTTAGAATGAAGGTGGCTACCAATGTACTTCAAATTTGTTGTGATATAAAGTAAAAACCGTATATTAAATAAAACCCCAACAAAACAGAAAGCTAGCAACTTTTGAATTTTTGAGCCTCATTTTTGAAGATGCTGATTTGCTTTATATCCCCAGCAATGCAGCTGTTTCCACAGGTTTTGTAGTTCTGCTGGAAGCTTTGTTGAAATCCTGTTAGGGTTTATTATGGCAAGTACAAATTCTGTTCTGACTAGCAAGAAATAAAGCCTTTCTAAAATGACAGGCACAGTAGTGCCTTTTGGGCAAGGAATTTTAGGTCTGTCTAAACGCTGAGAACACAGCCTGGAAACTTGAGCATTAAATAGCACTTGCAAGACAAGAGTAAGATAAGGTCTTAAATAGTGGGTATTATCACTTTCCTGACATCAGTAAGGTAATACGTGGGATGAAATACCAGGCATGGGAAAATAATACCAGGCATGGTATTTCAGGGGTCGTGAGAGGGGAGTCTGATTTTATTGAATGCTTTCTTCTTTTTTTTTTCTCTTCTTTTTGAGAACAATGTATCTTGACAGGTTTCTCACATATTAAGTGGAAAAGTTTTCACTGCTGAGTTAAAAATGTCTTTCTTCTCAAGTGTGTCTTCAGCTTTGCGCTAGATAGGTGTTAACTAAACCCATGTTTTAAATAACTCAACTAAAAATCTCTTCCTCTTTCTCAATGACTCAGCTTTCAGTCTGGTATGTTTTTTAGAAGGAAAGGAATTAGCAATCTGTGTGTCATCCAGCCAGAGGTGGCAAAGGTGGTCCCTAACCCCTTGTTCTGGCAACTCTGGCAGGTCTAGCCACCATGTGGCTAAAGAAGGATTGGCTCAACCCACTGATGCTATGGATGACTGAGACACTAAAATTGGATAGGGAAAAAATTGAGATGGAATAGTTTCCCATTGGTAGAGTAGAGGTTTGTGCAGTGGTAGTGTCATGAATCTTGCTTCAAGGGAGGAGGGGGAGTGTATGGCTTGGAG
Organism: Pezoporus wallicus; assembly: GCF_028554395.1. NCBI lineage: Eukaryota > Metazoa > Chordata > Aves > Psittaciformes > Psittacidae > Pezoporus > Pezoporus wallicus. The sequence goes on along the minus strand of NW_026642649.1, from coordinate 9,367,393 downwards.
CAGGGCTGCATATTTTGGTAGCATGCTTCTTTCAATACATTAGGTGTCACCTAATGGGAATCATAGAATCACAGAACAGTTAGGGTTGGAAAGGACCTTAAGATCATCTAGTTCCAAGCCCCCTGCCATGGGCAGGGACACCATAGCATCATAACATCATTTAGGTTGGAAAAGATCTTCAAGATCATTGAATCCAGTTGTAAACATAACACTGCCAAGTCCACTGCTAAACCATGTCACTGGACAATACTGTGTTTGTACTGAAGCAGGAGGCAGTCAGGCAGACCTTTTCCATGCACTGCTAGAAGGGAAAATAAGCGGAGTTTAGTTTTTGGTTTTCCCTGAAAGACGCCATTAGATAAGACTAACTTTTCCAGACCGTGTCTTATCATATTCCCACATTGCTTGCCAAGTGTCCATCAGAGCAGAAGTGCTGAAGCTGGTGCTAATGACTTCCCCAGACTTTCCTGTCTGTGGGGTTGGAACGGGTCATGGCTAGAGGCTGTACCTCTGGGGAATGTCCACCATCAGCTGCAGTGTGGGAGGGACCATTGTCCTTGAGTCCAGCCGATGAGTAACTGCGACCTAGCAGTTGTCCAGTGCACCCTACACAGTGTCTCGTTTGTGAATTGATCTGGGCCTGGGTTTAAAGTTCAGTGGCGGTAGTGGAAAGTGGCTTGTTTTGGATGGCATTGAAGCAGGGTGTTGGGATTGTGCTCCAACTCCAGCCCTGGCTGCACTCAAGCACTTGTTAAGCAGCTTGTCCTTTCCAGCTGAAGGAGGAATGGTGGTATGCCACTTGGCTTGGTCTCCCACCTCTGACATTCATGGCTGTCATGCAACTAAGTAGCTGACAGTAGTTTTGAGGGTGGATCCTTCCTTCTCAGGTCTTGCAGTGATAGAATTAGAGGTGAGGATCGTGGACCCCAGATATGCAACCCGTACATGTACAGATCTGTCCTTCCAATACACTAAAGCAAGTACATTTGATGTATTTTTATGCCTTTCTAGTTACATGCATTCTAGTCTGTTTGAATCTTCCCTCCTAAGAAGAACTGGATAACCCTGTAATGAAATTAATATGAGAGGAACATAAACATGTGGCAGGGGGCTTATTGATGGCAGACTGAAGACCAAAGGCATCACGGGTTTCAAGAGCCCTATGCTTGATGTAAGAGGTGTATATTACACACGTTCATCTTCTTGAGGCTCAGTGACACTGCCATCAAAGGGAGGCCGATGCTTTTGTAGACCAACAGACCTACTCTGCTAGCTCAGTCTTGCCAGCAGTGTAGTTACAGTGACAGGGTTGTGCTACCATGGCATTAAGAGCTGGTAGTGTGTCTGTGATCTGGAAGGCTTAGTCTTCAAGAAGTTAGGAGCTCCATCAGGAAATGTATATTAGCAAAACAACCTGATAAAACTCCCAATGATGTCTGTAGTACCAAAACCGGGCTTGTTTTAAGTTGCTGCAAACTTGGGTTGTTTTTCTTTTGTTGACACAGTTGTGTCTTTCTGCATGGCTGATGGAGGCAGGTAGACTGATGTGTGTCCTGGCCCGAGTCTGTTTCTCCCTTTTTGGACAGGAGATGCTCCTTCCTAACCAGAGAAACTTAGTTGTTTATCCTGTGCTGGTTTTAGTACGGTCCTGTTAGTGTTGACACAGCACATTAATATTAAAGTGCTTGTATTGCGCAGCAACTTCTATTTAGGCATGGCAGTATGATTCAGACAGTGTAAGGGTCTCTACCTGGGGAATTGCTCATGTGTAATTCATTGTTTTGTTTCTCCCAATTTTATTGAATCTCTCCCCTGAAGTGGATAGAAAACCTGTTAACTTTGTGTCGTGGTTTAAACTCAGTCAGCCATGCAGCTGCTCTCTTGCTCTCCCCCACGCTTCCTCCCCCCCCGCTCCCAGAGGGATGGGGAGGAGAATCGAAAGAATGTAACTCCCACAGGTTGAGATAAGAGCAGTCCAGTAACTAAGGTATAACACAAATCACTGCTGCTGCCACCAATAATAATAATGAGGGAAATAACAAGGGAAGAGAATACAACTGCTCACCCCCCACTAACTGATACCCAGCCTGACTAAGCAGTGATCTAACCCTTCCAGGTAACTGCCCCCAGTTTATATAGTAGGCATGACGTGCTGTGGTATGGATTACCTCTTTGGTTAGTTTGGGTCGGATGTCCTGTCTCTGCTTCCTCCCGGCTTCCCCTCCTCCCTGGCAGAGCATGAGACTCAGAAAGTCCTTGGTCAGAGTAAACATTACTGAGCAACAACTAAAAACATCGGTGTTATCAGCGCTGTTCCCAGGCTGAAAGTCAAAATCACAGCACTGCACTAGCTACTAAGAAGGAGAAAAATGACTGCTACTGCTGAAGCCAAGGCACTTAGTGAATTACTTTCTGCTTTCCCCACAATATCTCTGTAAATGCAGAAAGTCAGTGCCGGCAGGTTTTGCTGTGGCGGGTGACTGTAAGCGTGCTTCAGCTCTTCATGCAGGAACTGGGCAAGGATGAGTCAAGCAAGTGTTTTCTTTCATTTCTGCTCCTCAGGGGGAAAAATGTATTGCTCATCGCTACAGATAATTATCTCAATACTTGTGTGATATCCAGGAATTTACTGCTAGCTCTCTTACAGTGTGAGTTTCCAGCTTAGTGCCCTAATCCCCTGCCACATTTGGAGCTGTGGGCTCAATCTGGGACAGGAAGGATAATGGGTATAAAAGTTCACCTTCTTTGTTCAAATGCTGTTAAAACTGACAGGATTTCAGTCTAAAACAGAGGAGGAAATCTTCCTGTCTAAATATGCTGCTTTCAAATGGTCAGCCAGTTGTTTAGCCTAAAAAAAATGATGGGAGACAGGGGGAAGAAGTGGTGTGTCAGAAGTTTTAAATCTACTTTTACATGGTATGATTTTCTTTTTAAGGCTGGCATGAGCTGCTTCTATCCTGAGTGCTGTCTTATCTATCCTGAACAAATATCCCTAACGAGAATCGTGATTTTTCAATGGTTTGAGCAGTGCTGAGGATGCCTGCTGGTCCAGAGCTATCAGCAGAGCTGTCATAACAGGAGCTGTCATGTGCAGTGGGGTTTTGCATTTGGGACCCTGATTCTGCTCTGATCTCCTTTTCCACTAAGGTAACACCCATCTCCTGGCTGTCATACAGAAGTAATAATAGAGTATGGGGTTAGGTTAAACCTCTTCAGAACTGGGTCATCCATAGTTTGAGACAGTGTAAGATAATATTAAGCTGCTTTATTATTTTCTTTCTGTACCTAAAATGATAGCAGTGTCTGTTCCTAAACCTGTGCACGTGTGTACCTGCATAAAGTGTATTGTGCCACGCTAAGGCTGGGGTTTTGCCTGCATATTGCTTGTAATTACTTGTATTTTGAGGGAAACTAGGGAGCACAGGAAGCAGTAAGTGCCAAGTGATGGCCAAATACTACTAGTTGTATAACCTTGAGAAAAAGCTAAGCATATTCCTTTGGATTTGAGCGTCAATTGGAAGAGGTGAATTGAGATCAAAGTTGTTAGTTTGTTCTGTCTTGTGTTCCTTTGGTATTTACAGAACCAGGTACTTGGTTTTTAGTGGTGTTAATGCCTTGTTGAGGGGTTTCACAGTTTGGGGTTTTCCCATAACGCCAGCAGTGTGCAGCTAGCTGAGCTTCATGCCAAAGGTGCAGTGTGGTAATGGAGAAGTGTCCCAGGATCTGCAGGTGATCTGGGGATCTTGGAGCTTGTATTTTCTGAAATCCAGGACTTAAACTGTGCTTCTCGCTTACTGTGGATAATACTTTTGCTGCTGACTTCTTAAAGCCCATGGTGAACAGTAGCAAAATGGGTCTTGCTACACCCTGTATGTGGCAATCCTCTGTGTAGATACCTGCAAGTGCTCCAACAGACATTGGACAAGATCCTGAAAACGCTGCAGGAGATGTGTTAGAGCATCCCCCAAACTGTCTGGTGGGTGAAACTTCCCAGGATGGCTAGGCTGACCCATACTTTCAGCTCCTCCTGTATATGCCCGTCACAAGGTGCCCTGTGGGAACCTGTTCTGGTTGCAGCTTCACCTGGCTTTCCCTGTGCATGGAAACTGTGGGCATGGCTGTGGCACAAAGCCAGGAGCATTTGGATCAAGTTTGTTTTAATTCTCTAGTAATCTTGACCTCCTATTTTTATTAAAGCCTAATCCTGGGCCCCTTCCAAAGGCCATTAAAAGTCAATGGAGACATCTCACTTGCGAGTGCTGGGTCAAGGCTGTCTGGAGGGTGCTGGGCATCTTTGGCATCTCAACCAGCTTGAGGTGCAAGTGATCTCTGCTCTGTGTATATTCTGAAGCAGCATGGACAAGGATGCTCCTGTCTTCCCTGGGCTGAAGGCACATGTTTGTACATTGCAGCTTCTGAAAAGCTCAGTTGCCTTGAGTTGGCTATTGCTCTTGTAACTCGTCTTTGCACCTCCAGTAGCCAGCACGTCCGCCCATGGTGCTGCTGGTACAGTTCTCCTTGGGGAAGGAGCTGCTTCAGCTATCCGCAGTTGCCCTGCATGTTGCATAAGGAGAAGAGCATCATAGTGATTATATAAAAGAGATTATGCAATTGGGTAATTTGGTAATCGCCTCTCCGGTGAGTGCTAAGAATAGCTTGTGAAGATGCGTTTATTTCTGTGATAGCCATCCACAGTGATTAAGTGCTAGAAGCTGCGGGTGCCGGGCTGTTGCGTGGGGTGAAATACTTCGTGCCTGCTGTATGAGTGTTGACACTGAGACTCCCCAGCTCTGTTGCCTGTGTGCCGCCTTGGCAAGGCACATTGGCTCCTGTTCCCCTTGCCCTATAGTGTGCTGTGACCTGCCATGCAGGTACAGTAAAGGTATAAAACTGCTCTGACTGTAAGTTGTCTTGGCTCTTGATGAACCTGTACTAGCTGTTGGTGGCATCCTTATGGTGGTGTGCGATGTGTAGGCAGAGCAGATGATGGAGGAGGGAACATGTGTTTGCTTCTCGGTGAATTTCGTCTGGTTTTGCTTTCTCTTGCTTCCCAGAATATCTTATTCATGCTGAAGTTGCCAGTACCCCCCATGAGGTGTCTGCTGGGTGCTGGATGATTTCCAGGATCCTGGTGAGGAGCAGGGATCCTCTTGGGCTGCTGTGAGATGACTGAGAAGACCACATGTGCTTCAGCCCAGCTCCTATTTGTGTCTCTGCTTGTGGGCTTATCCCTCACTTGCAGAGGGGAAGGTGACTCACAAAATACCGGATGCAGCCAAAGCCAGCAAGAGCTCCTGTAGTGCTAATTGAAAGCTACAGAGAGAAACGGGGAGGAGATAGGTGCTGTTCCTTGTAGTCTCTTAGCCCTAAGAAGGTTGTGCGGGGATGAGCTAAGGATAGCTCGGGAGAGGGCGGGAAGGGAGAGGAAGCGAGCAAAGGAGCTTTCTGAGCACGGGTGATTCATCTGGGAACATCAATCCTGGCTCTGAAAATGTTCCTGGAGCTCTCAGCTCGGCTGCTGGCGTCTGGGCAGCTGCTCTGGGCTTTCGTTTTTCCTTTTTCTTTTTATTCCCTGGCTTCCCCTATTCTTGCTTTTGTGGGTTTTTAACTTTCCCTCCCATACACTGTCCGGCAGGTATAGTTGCCACCTTCTCTCGTTGCTCCAGCCACATCATATTCTCTACTTTGAATTGCTTTATTAGCTCTTCAGCTCTTGCTGCCTGAAGCTCAAGCTGTTTAACTGTATCTTCAAGCTGCCACATAATCCTCTTTGTACCTGCAGCTCTGACCTGGTTTCTTCCTTTCCCTGGCCTTGCTCTGAACCATCTCCACCCTTCTTGGCTTAGGATGACTTTTGTCTCTTGTACATTATTGACTTCATTATTTGCAATAGTTTCCGATTCTTTGGCTGCTGGGTGCCCATTCTTTTCTAAGAATGGTTGCAGTTCTCTTTTAAAGAGACTTTTAACTTTTTCTGTACTTTCAACTTCTCTTACTCTTCTAGGCTTTCTTCAGTCCCATCATGATTCAGCCCTGGCACATCCATTTCTCCCATGGACTTTGCCTCTCCCATCACTTCTTTACTTTTTCCTATTTGCAGAGGTAAAGGCTGTGCCATCTGCACTTACAAGTGCCCTGTAAATCTGTTTCTCATGTGTTGAAATTAGGTGTTGGATACAGATTAATGAAATGTAATTAAAAATCCAATTTATTGGAAAGGAATACAGATTTCCATCTTTTCCCTTTTGCTTGAGTATCTGTTCCATTGCATGCTTTTTCCCCTTTTTGTATGTTAGGCTAGAGATTTGAGGGGTTGGCTTCCTGCTGCTTCCTAGAATTCCCTTTGCAGCATGGGTGACCCCTCGTTGCAATGAGCTGCCCTGTGTACAGACCCTTTCACCTCCATATTTATGCCTTCTCTTCTTACTAGGGTAGGAACCCTGGAATATGCTGCTGTTGCTGTCAGGGCAAAGGAGTGTTAGGGGAATGTTTTTAATGAACATATGGTTGTTGCCTAATGTAGATGGGAAGTAGGCAGAGGGGGATGCATGTGCGGCTCTGAACTGTAGAGAAGAACATGGGCAGCCACAGGCCATGAGTAATATGAAATTAGTATGATACCATGTGAATTCTCAGGTGCTTAATGGACTTTTTCAGTCTCAAACTACCCATTTGGAAGTTATGAGTTGAGAGTTTTGGTGCAAGAGCATGTAAGGATGCATGAGAGCTGTTGTGGGAGCTGCTGTAATGTGAAAACTGTTTAATTTGCAACTGTGCAGATACATTGAGAATAATCCTAACAGGACTGATAGGCAAGTGTGAAGTAGTGAAAAGAGGAGGAAGGCCAAATGCATGTGCTATAATAACTTGTTAAAGCCAGTGAAACTGAGATGGTATCTTGTTTACATCAATATTAATGAGACGTATGTCTGCAAACTCCTGCCTAGGATCAAAGGGAAATATTATTCCTCAGTTTCAGATAGATAAGAGTGCTCAAGGTATATAAATACAGTTTAAACAGGTGTGATAGCGATATTCACATCTGGAGCAGAAACACTGTACAAAATTTTGCTTTACTTTTGTCTATGTTGCCAGTGGCACATACAGCACGTATAATCTGATTAATTTCAGTGGGAGTGTATATTCTATGTTCTGGTACCCCCAGATGCAGCCTTGCCCCCAGAAACCCTGGGGCTCAGCTGGAATGTACCCATTATCTCACTGCTGGGGAGGAGGATGGTGGGTTACATACTTTGGGAGTTTTAACTTGGATCCTAATTGAACTGCTCCCTTCCAGAAAAGTAGCTTGTAAAGATATAAAATTTCTTATGATGGTTCAAGTTCAGTTAAATATATTCTGTTAAATAGATTCCCAAAAGCAAGTCTGATGGAGGGGGAAAAAAATGAGTGGCGTCTGCAAATATCCCACTGTCTGGAAGAGTCTGACGGAGCCAAATTAGTAACTTTAAAGAAGTTTCCTTTTGAAATGTTCCTGCAGCAAGCTTTTAAAAAAGCTTTAGAGAGGCTTGGAAACAGGAACCCGTTGTAAAAAGTCTTTCCTTCAAGCAAAATCATTTAAACATGATGTGAAGGAAGGTAATGAAGGGACAATTAGTACTGGGTTCCCTGACTCTGCCTAGAGAAGGCTCAGCGGCATTATTCACAGAGGGAGGGATGGCACTGGTAATTTCATTGTCAACATTTTTAAGTGTTACTCGAACACTGCTAATGACTCCCTGGATGTCTCAAAAGTGACTGCCTCACTTGTAAGGATTGTAAGCATGTGGGTCTGGAGGAAGGACTGAGACCTGACAGTGAAGCCATTCCAAGGTGTTTGATCTCACTGTCTACACGGATCTGCCAGTTTTGTCTGGACTTGGCCTTCCTCAGCCTGGTAGGTGTTTCTGCAGCCAGCCGATGCCAAGTGCTTAGGAGCTGTATGTGTGTCAGCTTGGCACAGAACTGCCTGCGGGGCTGGCATCCTGCTGCTGTGCCGTATACAGCTTCTGTCTGCAAGGTCTACATGGACCTGCAGGGCCAGAGAGTGCTCATGTCCAGGAGCCTGTTCTACAACATGCACTGAACGTGGCAATATCGTGTACCTGACTTTAATACCTGGCTCTTCCACTGCAGAAAAGTGGAAGAGCCAGGTATTAAACACCCACCTCCCCCAGTTCCTTTCTTTAGTGCTATACATTGTTCTGGAGGAGCAACACCTTGATGACTCCCTAGACTTTGATATATGCTGTATTCATGGTAACAGCTTCTCCAAATATCCGTCTTCCAAATTACATTAAACCTATTTATACGTTTGTGGTATTTCTTCATGCTTTATTCAAACACAAGTAATCAAATAAAGAACAAATCAGGCTGTCATGCTTCAGAAGTCTCTGACAGTTAGTACTTAGATTTTTATGGGGAAACAGAATTTTACAATTCATTGTAATGACGAAAATGGTGCTTTTCTGGCACCTCTCTCAGAAAGATTTCATAGTAAGTAAGAAAAATACGCTGTAGTATGTTCCAGTCATATCCAGGCCAGATGCATAGCCATTGTACAGGTGGATAAGTGGGCAGAAGGTAATGAGTGAGTCATGTCCAGTGTTTGTGATAGAATTACAAGCTTAGTATTTCTGACCCCTAATTTCCCACTCCGCTGCAGTATAAGGGAACTGCTCTGACTTCACAGTAAACACTTTCTTTGGCTTAGGTAGGTGCATGCTTTGCAACAAGCCCTCCCTTTTTGTGGACTTCTAAACAGGGGCATTTTTGGAAGTCCCATGCTAGACATCTTGTAGATGGGTGAATCCATCTAGGCACATGAGTGGTCTGGAGACAGATATTTTTTTTTGGTTGGGAATCCTGCCCTTGTGGAATTACCAAATTGCTAGCCTAGTATTTGTTCAGTGCATCCTGTTGGTATTGAATCTGAGATCAATAGATACATCCAGACTCTTGTCCTATAGGCATCTTTATCCTAGTCTTTTGATTTATGAATTTGGACATTTGCCACAGAGCTATACTAGTGTTTGGTTTGTATACTTAATGACTTTCTGTTGATCTCATTAACCTCAGAGACTGTTAGTGATGGCAATATTTATTTGGGTAGAATATGAGCTAACAAAAGTCTTCACCTCATCCCATCTCTTTTCATAGCTGACTAAATCTGTTTAACTTATTGTTGTCTGTCTTAGTGCTGTGTTCATGTACACTGAAATACTGCAGGACCTAAAGCTTGCATTTGAGGGTGGGTTTTTTGGTTTGTTTGCTGTTTTGTGGTTGATTTTGTGGTTCTTTGGGTATTTTTTTTTCTTTCAATTAATCATTCATTGAAATACACAGTCCTAGGCCAGTCTAAAGTTTTGCCACTGAGTAGTTTTGGTCAAAATAGATACTACAGCACATCGAAACAATTTCAGCACTTTCAGAGTCTGGTTTTGTTTCAATACTTCTGAAAGCTAAGAAACTGAACGTATAGGTTTACAATATGTGGTCAGAGGAGAGTGGAACTTCTTTCTCAAAAGCTTGGCATTCATCCAGGGTGTGGGAGGCCAGTTTTATCTCCTTTATGTCATCGGGATTATTTGAGCGTGAACCACTCATCTCCTGGAAGAGGTCCTAGCTGGCAGGAGACAGGATGTACTGGGATTGATTTATGTCAATTGTTGGCATTATCCCTCTTCTTCAATGTGTAAAATACAAAGGAAATACTGCACTAAGCTAGGTAGAAAGCTACACCATAGCTCAGGCTTAGATACTCTTTGAAGAGGAAGACTTGTGTTTGCAGTGCTTGTTCCAGTTAAATACACATTCAGAGACAGAACAACACAGACATTAAAGACAAAAAAGAGATGACATGTTAGGACTTTTGGTTGCTGTTAAACAGCGTGGCCTTGACTTGGGAAGTGCTTATGTGGGGGATTTGGGTCTGTTGGAGAAGGAGGTAATTTTGTACTTGGCTGGGTTTTATGTGATGTGCCCAAAATTTTGCTACTGTGTCCTGGTACAGATAGGATGTTGGTGTAGGTGGGCATTTGCACCTATATTTAGGCATTTCATGCAAACAAACATTGCCAGCACAAAAATCTGTGATGTTGTCTCCTGGGATCACGTGCAGCTTAGTGTGTGTTCACTTCCAGGAGAGCCAGAGAGGTTCAAGCCCTTCTGGCAGGAGACTTGAACACAGATTTGCCATATTCTGGCAAAAACACATTAATGGTTTGGGTGGATCTTTACTGCAAGGTGACAATTGCTACTGCCTCCTTTCCCTTACCTCTCTGTTCTGCAGATGCATCCCTTGGGATGCTTAACAGATACCAAGAAAACAAAGATATTTTTCTTGTTTCAGGAATGCAGGAAACAGTTATGTTTCAGAACTCAAAACCCCACAGTTATGTGCCCAACTCCCTAATAGGAGTGGGTTTCTGTTAAAGTTTCAGATCAAGCTGGCACCATCTGGAGTTTACCTGCCACTACATATTTAATTCATCTGCTGATAAGAAATATTTATATTTAACAAATAGCTCATGAAAATCTGTCTTCCCTCCTCCTTTTTCATTGAGAGCATCTCATAGCAGCATTACGAATGTTACTGCACACCCAGGCAAGGAGTGTGGCAGTACTGGAGAGATTTATTTCAAATAAGCACTGTTCCTCTGCAATAACTAGGGAGATTGAAAAGTGGTACAGTGAAGGCTGCAGAGAGGGCAGTGCCTTGTATACCTTTCCCAACCTTAAAGACTGTTGTAAAACAGTTCTCTCTGACATTTGGGCTAAAGGCGTTTATAGTGTCTTTTCTAAGCACCAGATTTTTACAGGGCTGTGGTGTTGCTGACATTGCCGTGCCACTTCACGGTACCTTCCTCGCCTCCTGTCTGTCTGATAGGAGCTGTGGTAGGGAACTCATGCTGAGGGTGATTATTTAATGAAAATCTTAAGGTAATTTTAGATACTTTTTGAAAGATGTTATTTTTATGAACTGATGAAAGGTCCCTGGAACTGGATGTCCAATACATGAAGTGGTGAGTGTATATATTCCTGCATAAGTCTCTTCTATGTCTGCTGCTCTTATTTTTGTTTGTGTTTTTTTTTTCCTGATATTTTGAAATAATCCAGTGATTTACACTTTTTCGGGACCTTTTTTTTTTTCTGTTTCAGTTTTCCAATCTTGCATTTCTGTGGCCAAGGACAGGGCTAGTAAATCAAGATTGATTTAGCACTGACAGCTCTGTTGTCAAGAAAGACCATTCAAGGGCTCTCTGCAGTGAAATTAAGAGAGAAAAAACAGTTTTGAAATGAAAGTATGCACATCAGCAACACCAAGGCTGAAGTTCCTTGTACCAACATGTAGAATTTGCACTCCAGGTTTCCTGTTGCACACTATGAGGAAGAAACCCTGCATCCTCAGCCTGTGGTCACAATTTTATGTGCATAAATAGTGCTAGATTGTACAACATCCCCCAAGACTTCTCTGTCCTGCTATCAGGCAGACATAGCACAGGTAGTGTGGCAGCAAGCTGCCTACACACATGCCTTGCAAATATGCCTCAAACCTGACCTGGAGGGAACACATCTGTGGGTGGATACACAGCACAAGCTTCCTACCTCTTCAGTGCTCTGTCCCTCAGCTGAGGCTGTCAGCAAAGCTGATAATGAGTCCCGGTGATGGGGATGACTTTTTATGGTTGGTGGAGGAGAGTCCAGTATGGTGATATGACAGTTAAAACCCCCATGTTATTGCTTTAGACCTCAGCTTATGTTGGAAATAATCGGTTACCTTGTTCATTTCTTCATATATTTGAAGATATTTTTCCAACCACTGTTTTTGTATGTGATCTACCGTACTTCACGGGGAACAATAGGAAAGTATGGCCCCATGGCTAAGGGCCATTACCTCTGTTGAGAAAGATTAAATTCTGGGGTTCTCTCTTTCCCTTTGTTTCATGTCCTTGGTGACATCAACTTTCTTCTTGGCCTCAAAAGCAGTGCTTGACTTGTGATGCAGGTGGAGTTGTACCTGAAGGAGCCGCAGGCATTACCATTGAGAAGTCTCCTCCCTCATTTCCCAGAGCAGGGCTTTCTTATTTCTCTTGTGATTCTGGAACTTTGATACATCACTCTGCAAGGGAAAAACCCAAACTCTTCCTATTTAAATCCATGCAGCTTTGATTTGATATTTGTCTTCAAAGGAATTCTAACTCCAAGCAAAGTTCAGTCATTAAGTTATCTCAGTTATGGATTCCCTGTGATTTTCCAAATGCTTGCCCAAGTTAGTCAGAAAATGCTTTAAATGAGAAAGATCTTCCACTGGTTTGATCTGTCTTGAAATCCAAAATACTTTATGTGGCTTTTTCATGATGCTATCATGAAAAGCTCATGAATAAGGTAGCATACAGACCCATCCGTTCGCGATGTGGATGCCTGGGAGTGGTTGGTCAGAATCAGATGCCTTTCTAAATCCTCCTCTGGACAATTCTCAGGCCAGGAATGGGACTTCAGTATGGGTGGGAAGAGATGGTCCTCCTGCTTGGAGAGCTGTTGTGTTAAATTTAATGGTCTGTGTCTTGTAGACATAAAATCATCTTTGTGGTTGTTTATGGATTTTTAAATCGCTGTAATCATGGGGTTTGAATTCTTTGACTGTAGCTATATAGGGAGATTCTGAATATTTAATAGGGTATTGAGCCCTGCATAACTTTCCCATGTATGGACTTGCAGAAGGTGTTTTGATGGATAGGGTGGTTTGTTTCTCAAACTCTGTAGGGTCAGAGATCATGTGTGTGAAATATTTTATACATGTTGTGTGGGTTTTAGATAATTAATACTTTATGCTTGCCCCTGAGATATGTGGCAGTGGTTAAAACTCAATTAAGTGGTGATTATACAGTGATTATACTGAATGATGAATATTTCATTTATTTGGTTTGAAATAGGAAATAAAATGTATTGCTGCCATGCTGGTTTTATTTCAAAAGACTCTGTCAAGACTAGCACGTTCGAAATCTGTTCAGTGTCCTAAATTGATCCTGCTGGAAGAGTGCAAAAATTTCTTTGAGGACTTTTTAAAAGAGATTTTGTTGTCTTGTTTTATAAGGATGCTTGTGGCACCTTTAATAATGGCTTTTTGCCTTGTCACCTTTAGATTTAGACCAAAGTCTTATTCTGTTCACACTGTTCATTAATTGAGCTCTTGCTGATTGCACATTGAGAAATGTATGTAACTGAAAGAAATAAGATGGGTGAGACAAGTGTCTGTCTGTACTTCTTCTCCATCTCAGACTGTGGTGCTGTGCCAGAAAAGCTCATGAGCGTGCCTAGTGTCAGAGGTCCATTCCTGTTATACTCCTCCAACATATCTCCACTTGGATCAGAGATGTATCTAAAGGTTGTAGCTCCCTTTTTATTTCCTTTAATGACTGGTTTGGATCTGCCTTCATGGATTTATCTAGTCCCTTTTGAATCTGCTTCTGCAATTTCTTGCCGCAACAGACTTCAGATTTTGTCTGTCGGCTACATAAAGAAGTACTACTTAAACTAATTTCCTGCTAGGACAAGAGGCATTCATTGAAACTAATGTTACACGGCATGCTGAATAATAGCTTTGTACTCGGCCTCATTCAACAGTGCATTCAACCTTGCTCTTGCCCATCACCCAGGTGTCTGTTTTCCAGGTTGAAGGCTCTCAAACCTTTTAGACCCTTCTTGAAAGGTAGCTGCTCCATCTCATTATTCATTGTGGTTGCTCTTCTCTGTACTTCCGACTCCTACTTTCTGGAGAGCAGAAATAAGGGCTTGGAAGTGCACTTCAGCTTCTAAAGGGAGAAATTGGTCATGAGTATCTGATGGAAATTTGGGATTGCTCTCCTATATGGAAGAAGACTCTAACTGGTCATTAAAAAGCCCCCAAACAACCCTAACTTTAATCTCTGAGCTTTTAAGGAACTGTAACAAAATAACTCATTGGCTTGATTTGGATTCCAGTAGCATTACTGGAACTTAGTTGTAATTTACTCTGAATGAGGTTATTAGTGAAGTAAAGGACTTCTCAAAACAGAGCTAGAGACTATGAAACCTGCCTTGAAAAGTACACAATGAGTCATGCCTTGTGAAGATTCATTGTCTTTGATAGGGCTGGCGAAGGGGTAAATTAGTATGTGTTCACCTCCTGTGCTGACACTGAGAAAGAGAGAAACTAGTCTGGCATAACTTTGAAAGCTCAATGCTTGGAGGCTTTCTTGAGAGCGCCTGCAGGAAGAGATGGGCAGATTGTAGCCTGAAGGATAAGTGGATAAGTGCAGCTGTCAGAAGAAGGTTGGGATACATGTACTGCTTCTGCACCGAGTGCTCAGCTCCCTTCTGTGAGCATCAGAAGGAAGGCTGCTTGTCATCATGACTGACTCCTAAGAGCTCTGCTGTGTAAATGGAAGTTTTATCATGCCATTTCTAGCTCACGCGATTGTTGAGGAGTAAGTTCTGATTTATATAGCTGTCCCACATTTATGGCTGTACTGCCGCAGTGTCTTAGCAGTGTACCAAGCAACATAGCTAACATCCGTCTTAGGGTCTTTGTGGCTCTCAAGGGAGGCTTTTTGGCGGAGCTCTTGGTTTGGTTGAGTGTCTTGTTTTCTTAGGTTTTTAATGTTACACGTTGTTGTACATGTTTTTGTCAGGGTGATTCTTTGTGTGTTTGGAAAGGAAAGCAGTGGTGTTTGTGAAGGTGTGTGTCTATCTTTGAGTAAGACTTTGAAAGATCACAGAGCTGAGACCTGGGCTGCTGTCAGAGGGGAAGCTTGTCTCACCCTGCTTTCTCAAAGATGAACTAAGACTGTGTAAAGACACTGCTCCAGAGTCTGCTGGGCAGGATCCCCCCAGCTAGGTGATCTTCTACTAGCTGAGTGATTTTTCAGGTAAGAGGCTCAGGCCATGGAAAATTCAAGCTGGGGTTTGTATTATTTTATTGAAGAGAGGAGAGAATCTGGGTTTTTGTTTTGTTTGTGGTGGGGTTGTTTACGGGAGGCCTGTGGGTTGTCTTTTCTTTTTTGTAGCCTGTATTGAAGGAATGCATGTTGATACTCTGAGCCTGTTGGATTTTCCAATGTGTTTATGGTATAACATCTGTTAATGCTGTAGCTGGTGGTAAAGGCACCTGTGCCAAAGCATAGTCCACAGTCCATAGTCCAAGCTGTTGGAATCTCTTAATTATGCTCTGCCCTTGAAACTGCAGGCAAATTTGACCACTTGTGGATGTGTATGGAGGGTCAGAGATGAACAGAAAATCCTCAAACCACGTTTTGGTGCCCATTTTGCCTGCCTTGTATAACCCTGTCACCACACTGATACCTCTGTGGTCACAGTGGTGAAGTCCTCTTAGGACTGGAAATCATCTGCAAATTGTTATTATTCGCATCCATGTCACTTGTATCCATTTCAGTATTGCTATAAATAGAGAAAAATTGTCCTTTTGAGCCTTAATTTGGTTATCTGGACACAAACTGCTGGAGAAAGAACGGGATTATGTGCTTTCATCTGTGTTGTTTCAAGCAGTCAGGTTACGTAGTCGGGCTGTTAACTAGTGCTTCTATGAGTATATCTTACATTAAATATTGTAAATCAAAGTTCAGCTGCTAAGGATCTTACTTGGTGGGTGGTTTGTTTTTTTTATGAGCACCAGTGTGGGCCTATAGTAACTGTGAGTTCATCAGTACGGAGATATTTTTAATTTTGTTTTTTAGAAGGGCTCTTTTAAGCACATCTGATACTTAAAGTTATCATGACATGAACTGAGTGAATGAATGACTTGAAATTCAAGCATAGATGTCTTGGTTTAATCCCAGCTCTAATCTCAGATCCTGAGACTTCAGACCTGGATACACTTAGTCTTTTTGCTTTGTGTTGAGTTGAAAATAGTACTATACCATCAGTCAGCCACTTGGTACCTAGGTCTTTCCAAAATTGTTCTACAAATTCTAGAAAATTACTTGATAGAGCTTAAAATAAAGAGAGGAAATGATTGGCAGCCTAATGCCAAAATAAAGTCCTGTTTATATGGGCCCAGAATATCAGGTAGAAAAGTTGTCAGTGCAGATGAGATTGAAAAATATTTGTAGGCTTGTGAGTCTCATGCACTCCCTGTGGTTACTTGGTATCTGTTGACACTGCACTCTGAGGAAGACTTGCAGAAAAACACAGGGATGTGAACAGTAGCATTTAGTTTGGGTGTAGTATCAGGAAAGAAACCAGTATGAAATTCCTTGGTGCTCCCGATGTTTCCTTGGTGCTTCTGATGCTGTCAGATGTTTTTGCTTTGCTGCTGCTTGGATGAAAACATGTATAGGTAGTCAGTATAAGACTTTGCATACCTGTCCTATTGCCCTGATCCTAGTTCTTTCTTCCTAAATCCAGCCTAATCTTCAAATAAATCCATGAAGTTTTCAGTAAGCCTCCTTCATGCTGCCTTTCCCCTTAACCATTAGGAAAGTCTTTAAATAAATACCTTCAGTTTCTTCCCTTGCCCTTCTGCAGGTCCTGCCACCGACTCTATCCATGAATGCAGAATGTGACAGCAGTTGTGCAACTGTACTGAGGCCGCTTGCTCTTGTGGCAAGGAATATTGTTTTTACTCTTGTGTTTTTACCTTGCTTTCCGTTGTTTCTTTTGTTTTAGACTTTGCTAGTCCCTGTTCCTATTTTGTGCAGTGATTGTGCAGCAATGACCTGGTACCTCATTAGGACTTCTAAATGTGACCAATGATAAATACAACATAGTAGTCATCCTGACATACTTTCTATCAAACTCTACTTCTAGTGAATTTATTTCCCCTTTATTTTTTTTCTGTGGTGCTAAGCACAGCAAACAGCTGCTTCTACCAGCAGAAACTCAGGGGAACTGACTTTCCCACTGTTCATTTTCCCTTTGGTCCATATGGATTTCTGCTTAGACCTGGGGGCAGATGCACTGTGCCTGCGCAGTTGTATAACACGCCATTGCCTGCTTTTCTGCCCTGAACTCATAATGAAATAACCTAAATGATTATAAAAGCTTTAGCACCAGCTTCATTTCATTTTAATAGAGCAATAAAAACAACCAGTGTGCAAGCTGCTGGCTCCAGTACTCCTGCATAAGCCATTAGTAAAACAACGTTACTGGCTCTTGACAAAGGAAAACAGCAGTAACAAATCCAAGAATTTGCTCTGTAAAGAAGTCAACCAAGTGCTAGTGAATCCAGAGACCCGCTCTTATTCATGCTGGCTGCTGTGAGCTCTTTGTTTGAAGTTGAGAAATTGGCACTTTCTCATAATTTGTTTTACATGCTGGCTTTGTCTTCTGTAAATATCCTTTGCAGTGTTTCCAGCAATGTTGGCAACTGCCCAGGCGCCCAAGGAGCTTTTCCAGTTAACTTGTATGTATGGAGACCTGACAGGTTTTGCATTTTATGCATGAGTCTAGCTCATCTGGCTGCCTCTTATAGTCTCCTTCTGCAATACTAGCAGCTAATGTATTTGCAACATTATACCCTGCATGCCAAGTACAGTGTGTGGAGTCTCCACATAAGGCCCAGAGAAGACCTGTGTGGGGAAGCATTACCATCTCATGGGACCCAGCACATGGAGCCTTCTGTACTGAGCCCTCCATCTACCTAAGGTTTGTTAAGTGTTCCTTGAAGGGTGCCTATGCCATTGGTATATTGTGTATTTGAAAGCATATAGAAATTGTAATTAACCCTCATTAAACTAGTACCAACTGTTTATATATTATCTAGTGTTTTACTCTGTTTAAAGAACAAAGTGCTGCTCAAGGCTTGGTTCCTGCATGGACAGCAAATGGTCTGGTTTCATTTATGGCTACCTGTCAGGGTGGTTGCATCCTGGTGCTTTCTCATGTGTGGTAAAACACCCAGCAAGGCACACTGGGAGACCTCTGAGAGATTTGGTCCCCTCTTCCCTTTCTCTTCCATCTTTTTCCTTCTTTCAAGCTGAAAAAAACCTTTTTAATTTCACTGCTGAATGTAAAGATGTTGTGATCACTCTTTTCCAGGAAAAGCTTTCAGTATTTCAAACTGTCCTAAGACATTCACTGCATATAAGCATTCCCAAAACCATCCGGCCAGCTGGAGCAATCTAAAAACGCAGTATCAGCTAGAACAAGAGAGATGCTGGAAGAGAGACATAGATGACCGCAGGGTGAGTGAGAAGATAGGAGAGAAGATGAAATTATCCCAAAACAGAACTTGAGAAAAGAATTAGTATCCCTTTATTTTGTGTTACATTCTAGTAGTTGTGTAATTCAGTACAAATAAGGGAACCAAGACTTCTTTTTGTGCCCCTGTAGCCTGGAGGAACATTTAGTAAGTTTGTATGGATTCTTCCCTTCTGCTTTGCAGAACTGAGTAAACAGCACAGCATCATCACCTTTCCCTCTTGGCCAGATCTTGTTTCTCTGTTTAGGTTTGTTTCACTGTCCCTGCAGAACATCTGTCAATCACCTAGATGGATGTGGTTGCATGTATACATTTTTTACTTTGATACTAATCTGTGATTCATTTCTGTTAAGCAGTGCCATTGACAACAGCCTGAGAGGTATCCTGGTCCCATGTACTTCTCTCCTTGCTACTTTCAACTGACCTTTGTAGTTGTGAGCCTTTGAAGAATGTTCATCCTGTTGTTTCCAGTCTCCTGATGCCTGTTCTGTTTCAAATGAGATGTATCCAAGCTGTCAGGAATGCCTTTTCTGCAGTACCTAGACCTTTCAGTCTTTGGTAGAGCTGTTCTGAAATAGGACAAGAATTTCCAAATGTTTATCCTTAGACTCTCAGTGCTTTGTGGATTTGTTATTTTTAGTAATTTACTTGTCAGTCTCATGTTGGAGATCTTCCTCTTCCCCACCAAGGCCAGCTGCTAGAATCAAGGGGTTATGATGACTTTCACAAATGAACAGGGAGCTTTGTAGCCTGATGGTTGCAGACAAAAGTGCTTGACATTTCCTTCTCTTTGAACAGAGTTATAAAATGTCAACACAAAAACATTCTGTGTAAAGAATTCCAACAGCATCCCATGGCAAAGCCCTACTGATTTTGGTTCTGAAGTGAAGGTTGTTTTTTTTTTTCCCAATGATGTTTCCTTTCCTTTCTTTTTATTTAAATGAACATTGTACTGTTCCAAGAGCGGTCCATGTGGATGTGCTGGGAGAAGTCATTGAGTTATCTCACAGGTGTAGTCATTCTGGATGCAGGGTTTTGGTTTTATGAACATGGGGCCATGGTAAAACAGCTTCATAGTGTGGGGTTTTCTTCCCCCCACTCCTCCTCCCACTGTACTGAAAATGTAGTTAGCCCTTTAGTTGCATTACCTGGTACTATAGTTGAAAGCCCTGAAGTCTCACTGAAAGCTTCTGGCTGAACTAGGCTTGAAGTGTAAAGAACATCCTCTAGTTGTAAAAGTAACCAGTAGAAGTTTCCAAAATGTCATACGAGTACCACTGATAGCATGAGTCCAGACGCATGCTGATGCTACCTGGTTGTGCAGGTGTGGGGTCCATTCATACTAGTGTAATACCAGTTAAGTTTTCTTTCTGAAACCTCTGTGTTAAGTGAGTTGTGGGAGCTCAGCAATGACTAGGGTCTGGTTTCATCCCTTCCATGCATCACTTTCAAGTTGCAAGTGTGTGGAACAGCACTGCTGTGAAGCCAGGTGTGTGATTCTCCTGTTTGTGGAGATGTTTCCTCTGTTTTCCTTGCTTGTTTTGCTTTACCTGGTTCTGCAGTTGTTCTGTGTCAGAGGGAGTTGCTTACATTATTGGTAGCTCTAATACTAAATGTAAAGACTGAATAAGATAACTTCTATCGTCTAGTTTCTTTCTTTGGCGAGAAAATGAAATGTTTTAACAAGGTGATACCTTCTAAGAGAAGTATGTACCAGATGGACCCTGTCTGAGAATGTTGAGTAGCAGCCACGTTTGCTTCAAACCATGAAGGCCCTGTCTTTTCGACCTCGGGACTATAGCCTATAGGTCTTTACCTGGCTGCATAGGTGCCTGTATGCTTTCATATGTTTATTGTTCTGTGATGTGGCCTAACATGTACAGGCATCTTCTGTCACAGGAGCAGACATGCATGCAGGGAGCAAGCTGAAGAAAGCCGGAACAATTACTCTAACATGAATAGTGAGTTCCGCTGTATCACTGCTGTCTTTGTAGACACCAGAGGGATATGGCTTTACTCTGTTAAATAGCAGGAGGAAGGGAGCAGGAAGGACCAGACAACTTCTATGGGCAGGATGAGGCCAGGGAGACCTCAAAAGCCCAAGGAACAGCTGGAGACCAATCTGTTTCCAGCAGGCTCTCCACAACTCTCATCACTGCTTTGTTCCTTGGCAGAAGATTTCCCCACATCACCTGGCTGCTCTTTTCCACCCCAGGACTGAGGGTAGGAGCACAGTGCTGTTGAGTTGCCCGCCCTTAAGTGCTCAGCAGCAATGTGTTTTGCTGCATGTGCACTTTTGGTTGCTTTTGGTTTAAAGTCACCCTATTCTTTACCTGCAAGAAGGCACAGGGGCCACGTGTGAAACTGTTTCAACCCAACCCATCTTCCCCACCTCAGTCACGTTCACCCGGTGGTTTATTTGATGTGATAGAGAGATGCGAACTAGAGTCTGATCTCTGGAGTGCTGGATTGAGCCTTTGCTTTCGCAGGGAAGGATAGTGCTGCTTGTCTTGGCCAATGGTGGGGAAGTCTTGCCAAAGGCTGGGTTGTTGGAGCCTTGTGTTTTGTTTTCCCTTCCCTGGAGTAGATAAAACTCTATCTAAGCATAATAGAGGAGTCTTGGTAGCGTTGCAAGCTTTGACTTTTTAAAAGTTTCTCTTTTTTGGTCCTCTTTAAAACCGTTACTTATTGTGTTTTACGTTTTATGCTGCCAGTGGGCCCTTAACAAGAGGGGAATGCATTTTTTTCCACTAAATACTACCTGCTGAATGCTCTGCCTTTATGACCTCAATCTGCCTGATTAACATGCATAAAAGCACAAATGAAGCCCAACAGAAATAGAAGCTCTGTGTAATCAAGAGTTTCCCAATTTCCCTGTCGCTTCCAAGCTTTTGATTTTTACTCCTATACCTTAGTCTTAATCTTTTGTACTTCACTGCTACTCATGGATGTTGTGTGTGTATGTGTATATATATATATATGTATATGAGCATTGTCTCTACTAATTCTGCTCAGGCTACTTTGTAAGAACATAAGCATGAGAAGGTACTTAGCAAAGGAGTACAGAGCTGCAAGAGATGTAACTAATAAGCATTTTTACTGCATGTGACTTCTTCAAAAGTGGTTTTAGTATTTAGATGTGGTTTTAGTTTCTAGATTCTCCTTGCCAAGCCTAAGAGGCATGTTTTACTTCCCTTCTGTTCTCTACAAATACCAAGTACTTTATTACTTTGTTCTGTACTAAAGGAGGGAAATCCACTCATCCAGACTATAGACAAGTTGGTTAAGAACTTTATTCAGTGAGATAAGCAAGTGAAACCTCTCTGTGTAGTGCATTTAACATCAGAAACACTTGATACTTAAAATAGAAAGAAAAAAAAATCAGCTTTTCATCTGTAAAAAATGTTTTGCACTGCATGAATTTTTTAGGCACATGTTTTTCCTGCTATATGCAATAGTAAGTCTGTGAACCTCATCTAGTCAGTTGTTGAGTTGACTGATAGTTTTACATGAGAAAGAAAAAGCAGGAGAAAATGTCTGGTGTGGATGTCCAGTGATGTAGATCACGTTGTCCTCTTGCCCTTTCTCTGCTTGCTGTAGTCTGACTTGCCTTTGGCATTCTCACGAGCTAAAATATCTGCCTCCCGCTCAGCTAGCCTTGTGCCAGGACTGAAACTAGAGCATATTGTTCCATCATTAAATGGGCAATGTTGAATACTTGGGAAATTAACAACAGCTGCAAGTTCTTCAGCTATTTTTATTTGTACTGTGGCTATAATTTTTCTAGTGTGTTTGTGCTGAAGTCAGAAGAGGAAAGGAAAATAGATCCCCCAAGAGGCTGGCTTTTTGGTTTTAATTAAAAAAAGGCCCTGCTGAACAAAAGCATCCATAAAACAAATAGTACCGAGGGCAGCCTAGGAGTTTATTCAGTGTTATGTGGGCCCCTTAGTCTGCTGCTGATATGACTTTCTGGGGATTTTAGTGGCACCTCGGCACATGGTGAGGTAACTGGCACTTTCCATGGTCAGCCCTCTCCTTTAAAAGCCCTACTGCTTGTAACATCTGTCTGAGCTTTACATAAAGATCGATGGCAGCAAAGCAATTTTCTCTTGTATTTATGTTTTATGCTCCTAGCCAGAGACATCAGCATAAGTCCATAGCCAGGCACTCTGTTCAGCAATCTTTGGATGAGGCCCTAAAATCAAGCTAAGAAGGCTTAAGAGCATGATTGTAGAAGTGTTTCTTAAGTATCATTTAATAGTCCAGTGGCTCCTGTTTCTTCCCAGAAGTCGCATGGTCATGAGCCAGGAATGACAAAGCAGAGCCCACGCTTTAAAACAAAAGGTCAGCATGGATCCATGAGGTGGCATCTTGCCCTCGTACCAAAGGGATTCAGGCTTCTCCTTCCCCCACAGCACCAGGCAGCTCTGCGGGTGCAGAGGGGAGGTTAGGAGGTGGTACTGGGGGAGAATGGATATCACAGCATTTGTTGTTGGTGCTTTTTGAGCACCTGGAATTAATATTCCTCACAAGGAGTTAGGATGTTGCCTTGAAGTTGGAACTGTAGTGAGAAACAGCAGCTGTAAGCGTCACTGAAGGGAAAAAGTGAGGTCTTTGCTTGATCTGTGGCCTTTTCAATAGTCTGTCTAAACCCATGGTAAATGCAGGGGTGAGTGAGAGGAAGCTCAATCTGAAACATTACCCTTTCTGAAAGTACAAAGAAGATGCTCCTTAGAAGCCTTGCCATTGTGCAACTGTAGGAGCCAGACATAAGTGCATTGTTTGTTTATTTGGAAGCAATTTAGCAGGAATGTCTTTTTCCTCTAACTGAAGAGAGATGTGCTCCAATTCTTTTTGTCTTTTTATGTGACCCAGCTCATGGCAAGACATTTATTCCTTAGGCTGCATGCAACTTCAGAAAAATGTGGGAATGCATAGCCGTTCCTTTAAGAACTTGGAAAATATGTTGGTATGTTTCTAAATTTGAATGGAAACAAATAAGAGAGGTGTTTTGCTGTTCTTACTGGGTATCTTAAAACTTTAAGGGCAAAGCCAAACCCCTTCCCCCTAGCACTTGTGCACATGCTTAAACTTCACTACCGTGAATAGGAACGGTGGTAACACAGGCTGCTCTTCGAATATGGAGTCTCCTTCACATGTTTGAAGGACTGAGGCTTTATTTGGTATCTGATGTCTGATTTGGGGGTCTGTAAACTGGGGTAAAGAATTCTGCTGCTTTAGAGAAACATGGCTTTATTGACATGAGCTGGCACTGCTACATTTAAATTTTCATCATTTCATTGAGAATGAACAATGTCACGGCAAGCAGCCTTCCAGTGGTGAGGTGCCAGGCTTTGCCTTTCCCAGATTAAAGGCTAAGCACACTATAAAGGAAAGGGTTGGGGTTTTTTTGCCTTGTGCTGTGGGAAGATGATAACAAGGTTTCTGCCCTGGGCTGGAGTGAGGAGCTGTAGCTAATTCATGGTGTCATGCTTCCATGTCAGAAAGAGCTCCTGGTTTGAAACTCAGTTGGAGGTGAAAAAATGGGAACTGCTGCCTTGCATGGAGGAGAGCCCCACCAGTCATCTGCCAGTGGAGTTGTCCCCTCACCCTTTACAAGATGCTGTCATTCCTATATGGTTGCCTGTCATTCATAATCTGCCTCTCTGATGTCCTCAGCTGCCACCCTGCTGGTTTCTGACCTCTCAGGCCTGTTTGGAAAAGGGTTGGGAAGAAGCTTTGACTGGCTCAGTCAGTGCCATTTGTTCCAGTTAGTCTCTTCTGCAGCCTGATGGTTTTGTTTCTGAGGAGCAGAAGGGAGGAGAGGATACGATCTGATGTCCTTCTGGATAATCCACATCCTGAAAACTACACCCATGGGGTCATAGGAGATAACTCTGTATGATTCTGGTTTGGTTCTCTGCTTCTTACCTGCTAACTCTAACTGGTGTACACCCTGGTGAAAGAATTAGCACCAGATTTTATGCCTTTTCTCACCTTGCTGGTTGTCTGGACACATCATTCTCTTGCTCACTTGTCTGCCCTGTTGCTCCTCCTGCATTTCTTTCTCCCGTCCATGAGTTTCAATTTGTAGTTGCAGTGTAAAGGTTCCTTTGCCTGCACAGAACTGCCCTGGAAAACTGTAGGAATGGTGCTGGTTTAGTGCCTTTGTTCTGTGGTGCTCTTTACCCTCTGGGATGAACCCTGTAGCGCTTGGAAGAGCAGCTGGCAGGCCTGTGAAGAGAGGGGCAGCAAGCCAAGCCACGTCCTGTGGAAGCAGGAGCAATGCCCTGGATACTTCTGGAGTTGCCCACTGCTTGCATAGGGATTGAACTTTCTCCAGAAGTTCAATTTATGCAACGCTGTTGACACTGACCAGATATGCAAGTGTGTCTGTGCTCATTTCTAAGCTATCAATGCTACTTCCATCTGTTATTGTGGGCAGACGCTATCAAAATCCTCAGCACTTTCAGTCTAGTTGAATAATTTTCTAGCTGCTAGGTTTATAAATTAAACATTCATGGCCATATATCACACTATTATCCATCCGTAGCAATACCTCCAGGCAGGGATCTTGAGGTTTTTTGGAGTGTAGACCACATCTTAGTGGAGAGTGAATGTTTCGTTTATGCCTCGCCTCACTCTTGCAGTTCTCAGCTGCAGAATGTCCCTGAGGTAACCCCAGGTATTCTTTGTGAGGCGATAACCTTGGTAAAGAGATTTTTGATGTCTGTGTCAAAGGAACGAGTGGAATTCACTACAGCATCCCAACTTTTCTTCGTGTCTCATCAAGTAACTTCCTCACGTACAAGTAGGATCTATCATCTGCAAGCAGGAATAAAGAAAATGAAGATGAACCGCTGGCCACAAGAGGGGTAACTAGAGGTCCAATAGTGATAACTAGAAAATTTGCATTGTAACTGTTACTAGAGGAAGCTTAAAGCTTGATGAGATCCAAGAAAATCCACATAAATGGATGGATGCTTGAGTGAGGAGCGTGCCGTGATTGAACAAGAGAGGAGACATGCAAAAAGCCATCCAGCATGTCCTTCATCAAGCTAAGAAGCAGGTGGTTTGAGGGGTGAAAAGCAGTTTGAGCCAAGACATGGCTCCTATACCAAGAGATAATTCAAGTACTTATGGTTATGTGTATCCAGTATCTCTATCTGAAGGGGCACCTTTGGAACCTGCAGTAGATTCTTCCCCACCCCTTCTAGGGAGGTACTTTGAATGTGGAAAAACTCACGTGATCACTCAAACCAAGAAAATGATCCCTTTAGAAACATGCCAAATGTTAGTATGCTTTTGACTTAAATGGAGAGATTTGTCAACACTCTTAGTGGGTTATGTTGAAGTTTGACAAACTGGGACACTGGAGATTTATTGTTTAAGTACATTCCGGCTCCTAAGAGAAGAAAAGCAAATGTTACGGTCTTGGGTAGGAAGTTACTTCATTTGGAAAAATGCTTTGCCAGTAGTAGGCAGTGTTACTTGCCAGAAAGAACTGAGTATTTATTTTCTATTACAGTCTTTTCATGGGAAATACTCCAAGGACAAATGTGCAGTATTTCTTCCTGCTCAAATAAGTAGTTGTGAGGTACAGCTGTTGGATTCGTCTCGATGGAATTTAATAATCATATGCTGTCACTGTTGGACTGTCTGAGTAGGAGCCAGTTTAGGCTCTTAGTTTAATTTAAAAGGCATTGATGTTTCAGTCTACCTGGTCAGTGTCTGCCCAAAAGCCACAGTAGAGCATCCCCCTGAGAGCTTGAATTGACTTGTTAAATAAATACAAATTACACCCTGTCAAACTCTTCTGCTGTTTCTTTCTTTGAGGAGAAATTTGGCCTGAGAAAGAAGTGTGTTTGCTGCCAATCAGTAGGAAGTTTAATAGACTGCAAGAATAGAAAAACCTGATTATTAGCCTGGATGAACCCAAACATATAAACTCCTCCCGGTGTTCCAGGAACTGAGTTCCAAAGCAAATGGTTTTCTGGATGACAGTATGGAGATGATCATATTGTAGCATTGTGGCTTCCGCAGTATTGCAGCCCTGTTCAATGAGCTGGTCTTGCAGACAAGACCACATTTACCTCTGCTGTGTTCCTGTGTGAGTTTCAGTGTTTATTTCAAGGTGGTTAGTCTAGTTGATTTTGTCTAGCTACATTGAAGTTTCCTTTAGAACTGTTTTTCCAGCCTCAGTTTGGTCATTAAACCAGACTGGATTTGTGCCATAAATTATACATCTGTGCTTTTCCCTTGAGAGACTGAGATGCCTTGTGAGGATGTGAATGACACAGTAATGATGGCTGTTAATGGAGATACCTGTAGGTAAGCATCTGACAATTCACTGTTAAGCAGGTGGGAGCTGGCCAAGAGCAAATCTTCCCCCTGGCAGTGTTGAAGTGGATGCTTCTGCTCAAATACCTGGAACCTGAGTTGCTGGATTTTTTTTAGAAACTGGTTTTCAAATATGAGAATGTTTCCAAGGTAACCTCTTTAATCTCTATTGTAGTCAGATGCTCATTTATTTAATACACACATAATGTGTTTAATCTGATTTAAAATGAGCAGATGCTCCTAAGAACAATCTGACACTAAACATGAGGGGTTTCCAGAATACCCTCTTGAAGGTGAGAACTTGCCTTGGCCTTGCATACCTTCCAGGGGAGGTATGCACTGAGATGATATTTCATTGTTATCGATTTCTTTTGTTCCCTGCACTAGGTGTGTGATTAGTCATAAACTCAGCATCTTGTTTCTTGAGAATGAGGAGTCGCTGCCTTCAGTGTTACACATGTTTACAGGACTTCAGAGTACAAAGGGGTTTGATCCAGTAGTTGCAGAGTTGGAATAAATCTCTCTGAAAACTGGAAAAGTCTCAGTTGAGTAAAAAAAGAAGTTGTTTTCCAGTGACTGCTCATAAGAAGGATCTGTGGAAGGTGTGCATCACTGGATTAAATGTCAAGAATGAAAAATAAGGATAGTAGAGAGAGGAGCAAGAGTTGCTGTGATTATGCAGCTGTGCTCTGGCCTGTTCGCATGCTCTCTGCGGAACAAATGAGCGTGTGGGGGATGCATAACATCAACAGAACAAAGCCTAGGAACTCCCAAAGCAACTGCCCTGAGTCCTGGAGACCATTAGAGAAATCTATTTTCCTGCAGCCTTTGATGGGCTGTCATAGCTTAACTAACCAGCATCTGTATGTAGCAGTGTTTTTCTACCTCAATCTTGTCTGTGCTGCAAATGACTGAGAAAATTGAGTTCTGAATCCGTCTTCCTTTGCTCGGTCTTTCTTTGCTTTGTTTTTTCTCTTATGGGAGATGAAAGGCAGCCCCTGAGGATTTAAGTACTAGGTAATTTAAAGGTTGTTTTCATTCTTGGGATGGTAAAAAGAAGAATGAAATGTACATAGGAAACAGGCAAATTTGCCAGTTCAGCATGAACTGAAGGGAATGAATGCTGGCATGGTTTTAGAAAAACTGGGGGAAACCCAAATCTGTAATTTGCTCTTACTAGTACTCTAGATAGAGTAAGTTCCTGTGAGGAGTAGGTTCCTATTAGGGTTCAGGCTGGAGATGAATCAAGCTTCCAGTCCTTAGTCAAAGGAAAGTGCGTTTGGTATGCATGTCTTGATGCTGACACTGAAAGTGCTACCTATGTTCATGAGAGGCTTAAAAGTAAAATCATTGTATTGCTGTCATAGTATTTGTTTTATATATATGTTATATATTTATACACTATAGATCATAGTATTTGTTTTCTTTCATTTTTAATGAGACTGAGGGTGGAAATAGTGAATATCCTCACTCTTGGCATGATTTTCATTTCAATTCCTGACAAATGATCCCTTTTCCCCATGCACCCTATTTTATGGCTTGTTTTATAAGGTGCCTTATGACTTGTTCTGTAGTTAAAGAATGCAAATAATAACCTTGGTTTTATTTCTCATGCACATATGAAAGGAAACAGAGTAAGTGCAGAAGAAGCTAAATTAAATTTTGGAGCTGTGGAACCTGCCCAGTATCATTTGGAACAGATCAACTGCTTCTAGCAGAGTTGGGAAAATGTTACATCTGTTTCCTTCCATTTGGAACCAAAACCAGCTACCACTACCCCCTTGAAGCTGCAGACTCCAATGGAATGTTGAATGGTTTTTGCTCTTCTTAGGTGAAAATGCTTTCAATATGTGTCATGCCTCATGCTTTCTTTCAAGTCTGCCATTAGAACTTCCAGTGTAGGGTCAGTTCCACCAGGAAGGTGTAAAAAAAAAAACCACCCAGCTTTTAGGTTTGTGCAAATGTTGCTGAGTTTATGGGTGTAGAAGTAAGAAGGTAAAGCATGTCCTGACCTTCTCTGGTACTGAGGATCTCTCATCACTTTCATAAGCATCTGGCTTGACATTCTGATGGAGATCCAAGCTAGATATTTCACATAGCAACTCCAGTAATTATCACACCTATGGTTTCCCAAACAGTTTGAAGATGATTTGGTGCAGTTGTTCCATCCAAGACAGTCAATGGGCGTTTGAGCAATTTGATTATGAGTCAGTGGTGACCAGCAATAGAATACGAGGAAATGGAATGCAGCTGCATCAGGGTAAATTCACACTGGACATTAGGAAAACCTTTGTCACTGAAAGGCGTGGTCGGTCACTGGAGCAGACTGCCTAGGGAAGTGGTCACAGCACCAAGCCTGTCAGAGTTCAAGGAGAGTCTGAGTGATGCTCTTAATCATCTGGTTTAGCTCTAGGTAACCCTGCAAGGAGTGGATGAGTTGGCCTCACTGATCCTTCTGAGTCCCTTCCAGCTGGAGATGTTCTGTGTGTCGATAAGTTATTAATGTCTCAATTAGCGCTCACATATGCCATGAGCTGTTTAGCAGGTGCGGTGCCTCCCGCACACCTTGCCGAGTGCGGTGCGGGTGATGGATTACACCCGTGCGGCGGGGCGGAGCGCAGTGGGAGGCTGCTGTCCGCGGTGCTGAACGGGAGCCCAGCCGCTCGCCGATCACCCGGTATCTGACTTTGAGCTATGGAACATGAGGGTCTCCTGCATTTCCTTACCCCCATCCCCTTTGGAGACTGATGAAAGGGTTATATTCAATTGAAACTATTGTTCTAGGACTGAAGTGCATTTGCGATTTCTTGCATAATGGCAAAAAAGAGTTAAAATAATGAGTCAGGCTCCTGAAATGAAATTGCATGCAAGGGATAGTTTGTACTTCTTTTGTGGGAAAGGTTAATAGATCTAAATGTAAAGTAACGCTTTTTGATGGGAGGCTATCTAATGTACAGTCCACATTAATTCAAAATAAAACTATGATGACTAATGCATGTGCTCTGAGCGGCAGAAAAACTAATAAGAAATTGCTGTTTGTGTTGAAATTTTTACTGTTGCAAAATGCACGTTGATTAATTCAAAGTGGAAAAGGTGCTTCTTCTAAGAATCCTGTATGGGAAATATTCTGTTCTTTCTTGGAGAACAGCCCTAAAAGACTGGCCAGTAACACCTCCTTCTGAAATACATTAAAATCGTTCTTTATACTGCAAGTTATATGACTTTGTGATCTTGGTCTTGATGAAATGGCTGTATATCTGGAATAGATTTTTGTCCTGTTTATGGTTACATGGGAGGGAAGGCTTGGTAAAGGATCAGCATCCTTTTATACAAGACTTTCCTGCTGTTTCCTTATTACCTTAGTTAGTAAAAATACCTTAGCATAATCCTGGCTTTTAGTAAGACTTGCTTCTGTCTTTTGTGACAAGAGCATGTCTTGAAATCACTGGTAATGTGGCTTGCAAACTCAGTTTCCTAAAATAGTGTGGAGATGGGCTGCTTTTACCCTCAGTTGTTAGCATCACTGGGGAAGGAGGAGGGATGAATTTAGATAGAATCAGACAAGGTTAAAATGAAATGTATTTTCTCCAGTGAAACGTTTTCACCCTTAGGCTACACTTCTCAGTTTCGGCATGTGTTGTCTCTAGTGGATGATATTTTGCCCTTTTCTGGGCTGTGGAAGAGCAGTATACTCATATTCTTGTCTCTGTAAATCCAATCTTTCAAACTTTCAGCATGCAGAAGTCCTTCTGGTTTCAGTGCACCACATCTAATGAGCAGCTTGTAGCTCATAATGCTTTCAGCTCTTGTCTAGGCACTGAAATGGATAGTGTTCTGAAAACTGATACAATTTTAAAGGTCAGATCCCTTAAAGCATTGTGATTCCTAGCCATTAATGTACCTTCTGGAACTGATTATTTAGCCTGGAGTTGCACTGTAGACTGTCCCATTCTTTTTTTCTGGGCTTCATCAAATACTTGCCAGGTGCAGCGACCAGTAAAACTGGGAAAGAAAGATGTGTGCGAGTGAGTTTTGCAACTGTCATTCTGTAACAGAGGCAGCAGGTATAGCCAGTTGTTTCTCAGATGCTGTGGAGCCATCTGGTCAGAAAGGTGTGGTCCTTCCCATTTCCTCAATTTCTAGTTTGATCTAGCTGTGTGGAAGACAGAGTATTGGGTGTAGGTTGGAACAGGATTGTGTGGTCCTCAGAAATAATGTTCCATGTCAGATACTTTTAACTCTTCTTTCCTATTCCATGCCTTGGATACTTTTAACTCTTTTTCTTCCTGTTCATCTACGAATTAATCCTAGCAGAGCCTCAGAGGCTGTCACCACAAGAATGACATTTTGATCCACTTGCACTCTACTGATGTATAGCATATAACCAGTTGATAGGGAGGCAACAGCACTAAGTGGGTCACCCCAGCATACTAGGAGCCATTTCTGCCACATCAGTGTGGCGAGTCACTCTGTCAATTATGGTTTGGGTTGTTTTTTTTTCTAATGAATCTACCTATTTGAATCCTTATAACGGTAGTATGTCATGGAAATTGTGCGTGTCATCTAGGTTTTTTTGTGTGGCTTAAAAGGAGCCTCACCCTCAGTTGCTGATAACTGATAGGGTTTCATTGACTTTGTGATTGATAGCAGACCTGTGCCTCTTAACAGAATATGGCTTTGAGCAAATGTCACAAGCTCACTCTGAGTGTCCCTTCAGCATACAGATAGCAATCGCCCTCCCTCTGCCCTCCACAAACACATTTGTCCACTGTTGGCTGCTTTCTCATTGGTACTCGTAACAAAAATGAGCTATAGTCCTACTGGAAAGTATTTACTGCCTGCAGATGGGGTACTAATTGTTTTTACTTTTCCATTATTAATTTCCAACCTCCAGTAAAAGCACTGGGCGTGAATCCACTGCTCTCTTGATTACAAAGAGTACTTAATTGATCAGCTCTGTTTTCTTTTTATTGTCCTGTGGACTGGAAGATAATGATGTGCAACGGGGAGGATATTCCTGCTTAGAGATAGTATTTCTGCAACCCCTGCAAAGCATAGCTAATGATCTGTAGAGTACCATCTGACACTTGGTGAGCAGGCTGCCTGCTCTGTCTTCCCCCACGCCATGTGCATACCTGTGTATTTACATTCTATATATAACGGCATGATCAAAACCAGTCTTTGGTAAATGTTTTAGTAACTTCTCCTCCTCATTGTTCTTACTAGCAGTGGTAACATTTGCAATTTCAAACTGTGGCAGGAAGCACATTTCATTTCTTAAAGGAAATCTGAATGAATTTAGAGGCCACAGAAAAGGACAGCTTGCAGTTTGTGTTGCTGCAGTCTGTCAAAGAAAATGGTCTCTGAGACAGATGCTGGTGTATTTAAAAACAAACAAACAAGAAAACCAAGTCTTGTGTGCTTTTTCTCTTTCCAAATATGGAATCTTAAGGAATGTATTCAAGCATCTGTCTAATTCACATACCATTAATTCCCTAAAGATTACATATGGACACCAAATCAGACCTGCGTCATTTATTTGGAAAATGAATGTACTCTTATATTTTATATCTGTGTCCAATTGTTAAAGGGCATAGAAAGAGGAATCTTATAAGCAAAATGTGCAGAGTCCTTCTAGAAAACTGAAAAGCATCAGCAGGACCATATCTAAGCCAGTTTAAAACCCATAAACGTACTTTTTTTGCTATTAGTGAATGGGTAAATGGCTTTTTAAAGACATGAACAAACGCTTGTTAGAAACTCTTAGGTACAGCCTGTCATCATATAGGAGCTAGGAGAATGGACACCAACGCTGGTGTCTGAGGTCCTATTGTATTGCAGTGATAAGAGTAATCTCCCCTTTGTGTCTGTTTTGAGGACTCCAGCGAGTTGCTGCCAGATAGGGTTTCTTGGGGGTTTAATAGTCTCAAACAAGGACATCATCCTCCAAAGGCTCCGTGAGGATGAGAGCCGATGCTGGTGGATTACAACCCCTCTCACACTTATATGGCTCTTCATCAGCTTAACTAAGAGGCCAGTAGCACTCAGAAGAATAATGTGGATCTTGGTGGGAGACAGATGATCACAGTCTGCTTCAGTGGATGTGTGTGGGATGGGAAAAACTAATCCATGCCCTGGCTACCCTGTTCATTTCTCTGGTACATGAGTGCTAAAGACACTCAGATCCTTAGAGGCAATGACATTCTTGCCTTGCTCACAGCAGTGAATTCTTGTGAGCTCTGCTAACCGGCAGTAGAGACAGTGGTTAGTAGCCTCTGCTTTATGTCAGGGTTTACAGGCGTTAAGTTGCCATGGAGATCAGTAGGCGTTTCAACTGAGGAGGGATGGCAATTGTTCACCCTGTGTGTATAAATCTGTTTGACATGTCATGTGTGTCGGATTTGGCTGTGCTGCTCACACCTGAGGTCCACTGGCTTGTTTGCCTGATTTCGTGTAGGGGAGCTGAACAACTGCCATGTAGTACTCATAGCACTGCGATGTTAGAAGGCGGCAGAACTGGGACTGGTACCTGCTGTTCCAGGGTCCGTATAATAGCAAAGTCTGGGCACTGAAGCACTTTCAGTGCAGTAAATCTAAAAGAAATTGTTTCTTGCACAACTTTCCCAGGCTGGAGCCTTTCTTGTGACAGCAGTAGGCATACTGGTTGTCTGAAGCAGAGAATTAAGAGACAGAAACAGAAATCTTACAACTTGAGAGATGTGGGAAGGAGGAATCTTCCCAACTCATTTTAGAACTTGTAAAGCAGATTAAAATACAGGGAGAAGAGTGAGCAGAATGAGTGCTGAATATAAATGTCTCGTTTACACTTGTAAAGGGTACGCAGCCTCCACGTGCTCAGAAACATTGCTGGGAAAACATCAATTAAAATGCTCCAGACTGACGAAGGCTTTAAAGCTGTTGAAGTAAACAGTGACTCATATTGGTTGAGAAGCAGGAAGGAAAAACACTTAACGGCCTACAGCCTGAGCTGGGCTCTGAAAAGAGGCTTCCCAAGGGGTCGACCTGCAGGCACTGGGATTTTAGCCAGCGCCTGCTGATCTGCAGCCTTCAAAGGTGAAGAGCCAAAGTATTTTACACTGACTTGGCAGCAAACCTGCTGGGTTTACAATGCATATACATTCGCAGGGTGCTACAGAGAAAAACTTGGCATACTGCTGACTTCAGAGTACGAGGAAACAGCCAGGGGATGAAAATATTTGGAAGGAAGGGTAATGAAGTTGGATGCTTTGCAGGAGGTGAAAAAAAGAAGGGGAAAAGGGCAAATGTGGAGATAGATTTTTGAATACCACTTGCTCCAGCAGCGCTTATGGAACTTCCTTCCATATACTTCCTGGACTGGAGCATCAATTTGAGATTCCTCTCTGTTTATTCCAAGAAAAAAGCTCCAGTCCTTTCAACAGGAGCGTGTGCATCTTGAAGACTGGTGTGAGCCTGTTGTATTAGCGGAAAGGCCTTTTTGCGCTGATCAAAAGTGTCTTCCTTCTCCTCCCCCCACCTCGTGTACTGCTTTTAACAATTTAATCCAGAGCAGTTTGTCTTCATGGGCTGTAATTGATCTGTCTGTGATTTAGCTCATCAGATGCTCATTAAAGAGCTTGCAGCCTTTCTTATTCATGAGGAATGAGAGTCAGGGATCTAAAACCACTTTGTCTTTGTCTTAACTGGATTCATTTAGTATTCTGGGATTCAGGGAGGCTAATAAACTTACACAAGCTATTATTTAAAGGTGAGCTGCCAAGTGAACATGAAGGATGATACAGTCACTGCCAGTGTGCTGAGCACTCTCCCACATGGGGTGTCAGGTGTGAGCAGCAGAGGGAATTGTAGCTAAAACCGCAGCAAGACATTCCTCTGTGGAGGTGTCCCACAATGTCCTGGCTGTGTGTGATGGGATAATGCAGCTTGCGGTGGAGCTCCTGGAGATGTGTCTGCAATGAAGATGGCATTCTATGCTAGTGATGTCAGTGGGATATGCAGAAATATTTTATGCCTTGTATATAGAGTTCAGGCTTGACATCTGGTTTTCTGTTTTAAGCCCTGCTATTGTTCTCAGCTGCCGTCTGTGCTCTGGCAGTGCCTGTAATGATGTGCACTTCCCACGTCGCCTGCACACACACACTGAAAAAAACGCCTTGTCTCCATCCTTTAACAAGGATACTCTGGCAGTCTGCGAAAGAGAACAATACCCCTGGGCTGCAGAAAGCAGTTTCCTTTCCCCCATACTTTAATGAACACTTGAGATATTTCCAAGCTGTAGGAAGAAGAGATGGGATGGATGAGATCTCCCTTCTCTGGCTCCGCATGCCAGAGACTTCCAGAAGATGAATAATTCCCAGCAATTACTGAATATACTGGATAGTCCTATGCTTAGTGTCATCAAACTGGTTGTGCCTCGCAAGTCTCTTAAGTAACTATGACCACGAGTGGGCTCTTAAGTTCTCTTAAGAGCTGTCTTTTAAGACAGCAGTTCTGCCAGGGAATACATGCAGCTGGATCCTGGGCCTGCACGGAATGTACTGACTGTGTTTGGGAATCGGGGAAGCTATGTGGCCTCACAGACAAAGGGATCTGATCCTTGTTAGGGCATGCTGCCATTAATGTATCCTGACTTCCCAGTTGCTGTGTGTATCCGGATTGGGAAATCTTCGGGAATATAAACCTTTCCCAATTTCTCAAAGTCACGGAATGTATAAATATTCTGTGCTTGTGTTTATAATTGTACATTGTCCTATGTAAATATTAATACCATATTTTCCTTCCTTTGTAGTGTACGGAGGCCAAAAAGCATTGCTGGTACTTTGAAGGATTATATCCTACATATTATATGTAAGTAGTCATCGCTTCCCTTTTTGTGATTTCTAGTGCTCGAGAGAATTAGATTCTGAAGGCTCTTACAGTGTTGTTCTTTCACTGCTTACACTTTTCCCATAACTTCTTAGATGCTTTTTCTAATTTAAAAATGATGCAATAAACTTCCCTCTGTCCTCATGTTCCATCTCTTTCCCTTTCTCCATATGAACAAAAGTGTACAGACTTGTTCCACCACTCAATCCAAGGGACCTTTCCAATTGAAAACAAAATGCAGCTTCTTAAACAGCTCTTATTTCAGAATGCTGAAAGGAAACAAAAGTAGAGCCATGTGAGGACAGTTCTCCCTTTGTTTTGAGCAAGGGCAGGTAATCAGGCAGAATACCAAGAATGCCTTGAAAGTAAATTTGTCCCTTTGCTAATAATGTTGTTTAATTTAGGGAGTCAGGACGATTTTCTTATCCATGGCATAATTGTCCTTTTGATGAGTGGCATCTACATTCACATCAGGCTTTGTGTGACCCAAATGTCAATGACCTGTAGGTACCTGATTGAGGTTCTCTCTGAACTGCAGTTTTCTGTTTTAAATTGCCCACAGCAGCAACAAAGAGGTGGAGGAAATGCATGGGTGGAAGGTATCTTCCCTGTGGATTTCAGGGCAGAAGGGAGGTAAATGTACTAAACCTTGTACCTGGATTATATAGCTTTATAACTGCAAACATCTATAAACATAAGTTTAAACACATAAAGTGGAGTGGAGAAGCAGGTAGCACCATTAGGTTGTCTGTTCCCTGAGCAAGCTCTTCCTTGCTAAAAGATTGGAAATTATTGTAATCCTAATGCTACCCAAGAACTTTCCTCCCTTTTCTTCTCCACCTCCACTTCATCTGCCAGAAACAGGAGAGATATGCTAGAGACAAAAAGCAGTCAGGAAGCCAGGCAAGAAAGCAAGCTCACTGAAAGAATTAAACACTGTGTGGTTTATTCATCTGCGATCCTGAATGTTATCTGCTTAGGAAGTGTTTGTGCTTAGAACTCACTATCCTTTTTTCAGGTGACTGAAATGTTGAGAATTACTCATAAATGGTTGGCCAGAACAGATGGGTGAATTTAAATAAGTTCATTTTCTTTGCATACCAATAACAGGACTTTGGTTCCACCTACATTTTATTTTGTTTTACTGCAATGTGGGAAAGAAGCTGAGATGTTATGAAATTATGAAAATCTCACTGTGCCATCTCACTGTACTTTGGCATTCAGGAGTGTGTTACTCATCATCACCTCAATATTCTGCTTATGTTTCTGCCCCCATGCTTTTGCAGCCAGTGTTTGTCTCCCTTGGTAATACAAAGGGGTAGCTGCTTGCGTATTGAGTGTTAGTTCAGACTCTTCATGTCACAGGTAAATACATACTGAGTCCTGCAAAGGCAAAGGGTACAAAAGGGAGGCTTGTTATGTGCAATAGATCTGATGCATGAAAAGTTGCTTTCTAATTAGTTTCCTTTTAGTAACTAGCTTACTGTTTTCTTTGTGCGCTGACACGGACCATCCTGTAGAAAAGCAGTGTGTTTATCTTCTGGTCCATAGAAGAGGTTAATTGGAATTGCACACGCCTTTGAACATTGGAAGGAAGGAAGTTGTGAGAGGGCCTATGGTGTTGGTGGGTTGCTTGGTTCCTTGGTTTGGGAGATCTTTTAATGTGGAAGCAAAACTGTTGTGTACTGACAGTGTGTGCGTTTGTGGTAGTTACTGCAGCACCCCGTTATCTGAGTCACTGCATAGAAGTGTTGTGATTGCCAGTTTCCTGGACAGTGTAAGTAAATAGAAAAAGGAAGGGGAAAGGGGTGGGATCTGTGTGTGCTTGGTGATTACTGCAGTGGCGATGAGTGTCACATTATTGCTATTGTAGTTATTGTGATTGCAAATCTAAGTGAGGAAGAAGAAATGCCAAGGAAAGACAATAAGGAGTTGGGGATGGTAAAGCTCAGGGGATAGATATGGTGTGACAAGTGGAAAATATGGAAGGGACGGGAAAGAGGGTATTTGAGAA
The DNA here is from genome assembly GCF_028554395.1 of Pezoporus wallicus. Taxonomy (NCBI): domain Eukaryota; kingdom Metazoa; phylum Chordata; class Aves; order Psittaciformes; family Psittacidae; genus Pezoporus; species Pezoporus wallicus. Next base: position 9,329,978 of record NW_026642649.1, on the reverse strand, counting down.
CATGGGAGTACAGTAGGTTTAAAGGGGACATGCATCAAAAGAATAGGAGGTCATTGATATCTTCGGTTTCCTACTTTGTTACTTCTGCAATTTCAGTTTCTGTGTCTAGGATCCCCAGCTGCTTCCTACCTGCACTGTATGTAGGAGGTAGAGGAGAGGCACAACACCAATCTTAATATCTTTGGGTGAAGTCCCATTGCTTTGGCAGTTGTTTGACCCTTCACTGAGTTAATTCAACTTGCTAATCCCACAGAACATTGTTCATTTTAGCACATTCGAGTCAGTGTTGAATCAGCTTGGTATGGTTTTTGGCGAACACTGGTGAAATGGGAGGAAGGGAGTATTCTGCATATTGTGGGGGAGGAGGCATGAATAGGATCCTCTCCATTAGCATATGGTTAGATGTTAAATCATCTAAAAACATAATATGTAACTTTATCCTGAGAGTGTCTCCTCTGTGCAAATCTAGCTCTGGGATGTGCTGTAGTGAAATGGGTTTTATTTTATCTTACAATTTCTGGAGCAACACTCCATGAGAAGCAGATATATTTAGTCGAATGAATTCACAGTAGATTCCCTTCCTTTCTATCACTGGTTTTCTGACAGAAGTTTTTTCTACCCAGTTAACATATGTAGTCAGTCCTTTGGTCTTGTGATTATCTTTGGAGACTTATGAAACCCAGCAATGCAATACTTGTTACTGATTTCCCTGTGATCTCTGTCCCATACTGAGAGTATGTCACGTCTCTCTTGGAGACACTTTGTTATAATGAAAAGGTTGGCTTGTCAGCTCAGAAATACCAAGTCCTGTGTGTGAGTTCACAGATCTAGCGTGGCATGCTTGGACCAAGGCATCCCTGAAGTGGCATGTCCATATGCCCTATCCCTTCTGTGTAGGCACATCATCCTAGGAGGTGCCTGCTTCTTCTTACTTCTCCTGTTGATACAGAGAATTTCTAAGACTGCTCTTAACTTACTTCGCTAACTAAACCGACCATTTCTCCGTATCCTAGTTGACTGAGCACAAGATATTGTCAGTTAGATACCTTTCTCCTGTGTCAGCAAAATGTTTATGTGGCCTGGAAAAAATAACAAATACAAAGCAGAGAAAGGAATTAGTCATTGGAGTCTAATTCTTATCATTTGGAAAAGCAGGAAGCCAAGTATCCCTGGCGTTGCTTAAAGAATTAGATCATACATCTCCTTTCATGGATGGACATAAAGCAAATCAGAATTAAAGCTGTCTCAACAGACTTAACTCTGATCCTCTGCAAGGATACTCTTCTTACTCTCACTTCAATAAGCCAGCTCAGTCTTATTTGAGATGTACCCAAAGTGCTTATGGTTGGTGGAAGAGATTGTCAGGATACTTCTCTTACGTGGCAATAATGTGAATAATGACGTAGTGAATGCATTAGATTGTGAAACCACCTTCTCTATATGCAGATGGCAGCAGCCCTTAAGATACTCCAGTTGTTTTTTCAGCTTCTGAATTGGGAATGAATAGTAAAGGGAAAGCTGCCTTACGTTTTGCTGATGAGGAGTAGTTTGATTAGAATGATACTGAATGTCTCCCTCATTGTTCCCTGGTATGACTGACCAATGCCATAGGTCTCTTCTGTTTAGTTTTCCTCCTGTTGTTAGCTACCAACACACTGGAACTTTTAACAAGGTGATAAATTCCAGATGCTAGAACCTGAATGTTTCTAATCCTTTCCTTTCCAGATTCCAAGGCACATTTATAAAGCAGCACAAATGTTTTTGAGTATGAGTGGTAAGCACGTGTCCACAGCAATAGAAATACCATTGCTGATGTCACTGGGTCAGTGAAGTTGTCACCCATAGGGAGGGGGTTGGCTGACTTGGAGAAAAGAGTTTTGATGCTACGCAGTATTGAGTTAACATTATTTCAGCTCATCCTTTTGGATTATTGTGCATTGAATTTTTTGACAGTGTGATATTCTAAGAGAAGTAGTGAGGAAAATAGAGTAACTCTGGTTAGAGAATTGGAGAATAGATCAGGTAGAAAGGGTTCTCAGGAGACCTCCAGTCAAACCTCTTGCTCAGAGGTTGTCCTCCCACCCTACACCACTGGGAAGATCCTACCTCCATCTTCTTAGTAACCCCCTCCTGGGTATTAGCAGGCTGCTCTTGGGTCCCTCTGAAGCCACTTCTTCCCTAAACTGAACAAGCCCATGTCCCTCAGCCTCTCCTTATTGAGCAAGTGCCCCAGCCTCTATCTTGGTGGCCCTTTGCTGGGGACCAGTTTCTTAAATTCATTCTTTTTACTGAGGATGTCAAAACCTAATGGGTGGTTTTTAGATGTGGTCTGACAAGTGCTCAGTGGAAGGTGCTAAGTTACCTCCCTTGATGCACTGGCTAGGCTTCTGTTGACACAGTCCAGGATGCTACTGGCCTTTATTGCTGTCTTGGCACATGGTTGGCTCACATTTTGCTTGCTGTCTACCATGACTCTAGTGCCTTTTCAGCAGAAGTGCCACACAGCCAGCAAGATATTCGTCCTTCCCACAAGCAGCACCTTGCTTTTTGGCTTTGTTCAATTTCATGAGGTTCCTGACAGGCCATTCCTTCAACCAGTCTAGATCTTTTAGCAGTAGCCCTGCCCTAGAGGTCATTGACTGATGCCCACTTTGGTGCCATCTCCAAATCTGGTGCTGTGTCACCAAACTGAGCATCATGCTTGTCAAAAGGACAGGTCCAGACCTCTGTGGTACTACCACCAATTACCAGTACTGTCTAGGGAGTTGACCGCTGCCCTCTGAGTTCCACCATCCAACCAGTTATGTTTACCCATTTAGCTCTCTGCCTGTCCAGACTGTCATGGCCAAACTTGGGTACAAGAATATCATGAAATACAGTGTGGAAAGCCTTGCTGAAGTTAGAGTAAATAGTACCTGCCGCTCTCTGGCTTGTCCACAGGTACAATCCACTGCTTGTGTAGTGGTAGAAGCTCGTCTGCTGCACTTGTTGTAGGTGAGGTTTGGCTTTCCTAACTTCACACCTACTTGTGTATGTGATGATTCTGAACTCCTCTTTGGTAGCCTGCACCTGCTTCCACTTCCTGAATACTGACTTTTTGCGCGGGGTTCCTTGTCTAAGTGTGTTTTGAATGTTCCCTGGTGTGCTACTAGGTGAAAGATCTCCAGGAAGAAGCACAGAAACGTTCTCTGGAAGAAAATGTTATCCATTGCTGCTGGTAAATATGAAGAATAAAATAAGCATAGGGGAGTGCTATCTTATAAACTCTTCTAATTCTTATCCAAAGCAGGGCCTGAGTTAATGTTACCAGCATGTGCAGATGGTTGTGCTGTATTTTTAGGCTAATATATTTCTCCCATGGAAAGTAGTTTTACTTTATACAGCAGACAGCTGCACATGTACTCATTTATGTTGATTAAATCTGTTTATTTTTTCGTTTAAAATAAATATAAGAACATTAATGTAAACCTAAAAAAAAGAGTGTTTGCTATATTTTTCATGTTTAAAACATGTTCCTGCCCTACATGGAAACAGTCGATTCTTTTTCTAATTATGGAGAAGAATGCTGATTGTATTCTGTTTGTGGTTTTTCATGGGTTTTGAAATAAATTTCTTGTGCATTTCCACACACTTCTCCACCTCTGCATTTAAATTTTGTTGTATTTATCACACAGTTGTAGTCATCTAGGTTTTGAATGTAAGCCCTTATGTGCTCGGTGGTGAGCCTATAATAATAATCGTTGTGCATTATCGAGAACCTGAAAAACGTTCCAGATGAGAACAATAAAAAAGCAATGTTCTCTTGCTGTTATACAGACAGCTTATAGAGTACTTCTTCCATCAGTGTGTCTACAAGAGGCTGGAAACCCCGCCAATCTAGACACATGGCATGTTGCATGACGGGAGCTACTTTCTGTGCTCCACATCCTGTTATGTTTACTGCTTTTAATTAAGTTGGCTTTCCTGATGATACACTTTAGCTTTCCCATTGCAATTACAGCTGCATGAAGTGTCAGCAGGTGTGTGCTTACGGCAGTAATCTAGCTGTTGATTTATTCTTCCATTTGATTTGAAGCCGGCATGGAGGAAGGAGAGGGGAGGCAACGTAATAGTTTTGCACGCTTCCAGGCACCTTGAATAGCTGGCATCATACAGAAATGGAGACCTGGACTCAGGCCAGGGCCACCAATTTAGCAGCAAGCAGCCTCAGGAAGAGCCTGTTTGCATATGTAGTTCAATGCAAGAATGTAAGCGCACAGTTTGTATCATGAAGGAAGACAGCAGTAATTATCCGACCATCTGTGTATAAAGGCAACAGAAACCCACCACCATTGCTCAGTCTTGAGGGGCCTTGAGCAATGATGGTACAAACTGTCACAGCTAGCTTCAATAGTCTGTGTCCTCGTGGTGCTATATGCCTTGCTTCAAGTAAAGAACAAGATACCCTCAGTGTTGATGAGTTTTAAGCTAAAACAGGAGAGATTCAGGCTACACGTGAGGAATTCTTTACAATGAGAGTGGTGAAACACTGGCACAGGTTGCTCAGAAAGGTGGTGGATGCACCATCCCTGGAGACATTCAAGGCCAGGCTGGATTGGGCAACCTGATCTAGTTGAAGATGTCTCTGCTCATTTCAAGGGTGGGTTGACCAGATGAGCTTTGAAGGTCCCTTCCACCCCAAACTGTTCTACTATTCTGTGATTGGTTGAGGTTGTAGTCCTGCCTGCTGTAATCACCCAGCAACCACACACTTTAATTGGCTTCAGTGGATCAGTTATCTGAATGCACAACTTGGGGAGAATAGGGCTACCAAATTGACAACCCAGTCAACTTGCTAGGAGTGAGTCCTGAGGAGGGGAGAGGTATTTAATATCTCAGCCTTCAGAGGCAGTCAGGCAGGTGACTGACCTAATTTGAGATCTGAAGCTTCGAATGATTTCAGAGTTGGAGGCTCACCAGCCATAGGCAGGTTATTCTGAGAAAAGTGAGGAAAGAGGAGAAGAAGGTAGCCTCTGTCTTCTGGTGGAATACTCCTCTGAAACAGGGCTGTCCTCTGACTGAGGGGGAGCAGAGAGTTCAGTCCCACACTGCTCTCATTTCCAAATGTGCAATAATCACTGTTATGGCTTATAAGGAGTGAGCCTCTGTTTTCCCAGCTGAGGCTCTTTGACCTGACCTACGCTTCAGAGCATTAAGTCTTCCATGTCCCAGGCAAGAACCTTAACGCAAGGCTGAGAATCAGTTTCTTATGGCTTCCTGTACCTGGTTTGAGCTCTAGTGGACAGCATCAAGGAGCGCTTGACCCCAAAGTCATCTTGAAGCATCTAACCCTTGCCGCAGGGGGAGACCATGAATCAAAAGACTTGGTGGCACCTCACTGTTGACCGTTAGTTCCTGCGTCCTTCTCTGTGTTTGATCATGCAGTGGCTTGTGAAGAGGAAAACAAAAGACTGCTGAACATTAGTATGTTCAGTTCAGGCAGATAGCAAATTCATAGACACCCATCGCCCCCTGCCAGCAGACTGCTTATGATCTCGCAAAGCGGTGATTAGATGCATTAGGACTGCTCGCCCACTGGGAGCAGCTTGAGATACCAAGGACTAATTGTCTGTTTAATAAGGGCCCCAGTGATTCACTAGAAGTCCTCGTTCTTGTCGGTATGAGAAATTTGCACTTCCACCTTCAGAAAATTAAAACTAATCATACAGATTATCTATGACTTACTTTTGCAGAGCCTTGAGCTATGCGGTTTCTCTCCTTTGTTCTGTGAAAGGCCTGCAGCCTATGTTGAAAAGCACCTGTTTAAGGTACCGTGTACTGCCACCATACCAAACCCAAACCACAGCCGCTCTTTCTAGGTTCTACCACAGGAGGAGCAGAGGACGTTTCTAGATGGATGTGTGCTGGCCAGTGTGCCAAGTGGTGGGACTTGTTGCCTTTAGAGATAACAAGGAGAGCCCCTCCGTAGGGTGGCTCTGCTCTTGGGGTCTGAGAACCGGTGTTACAGCAAGCTGCTGGGTAGCAGAAGGCTTGTAGAAGGGTTGGTTTGATAGATGCTAAGTTTGATAGAACACTTCTTATCACATCAGAAATGGGGGGGGATTTATCATATTCCACCCAGTTCTTGCACAGGGACAGTGTTTATAGGCAATTTACCTAAAGAATAATTGAGAAATAACCCCTTTTCAGCTGTTGCCTGCTTCTGTTTTTCAAGTCTGTGTGAAGGACAGGAGTTGAGTATCTCGTCTCATTGTAGGAGAGTTTAGTTGTGTCAAAGCAGACAGTAATCTAATCTGGGTAAATCTTGTTTCTACTCTGTAGGAAAAAATGACCTGACAGCCCCTTTCCCTCTTTTCCCTTACGCACCTTAGGCTGGGTGACTTACCAAGTACCTGGGTAACTGTATCTCTAGTGCTGTTCCAGGTAGAAGCAGCAGTGTTTTGCTCTCAAGTGCTGATGTTCCGTTGCTGTGTTATCTATGAAGCAGTCGCACTTGTTTATGTAGTTATATATTCACCAAAATCAGACTTGCATTTTACAAGGCGCTGTTCTTGCGTGTGCTGGGAGATCATCTTTGCTACATATAAGAAAAGAAATGCTTAGAACCTGTAACTGCAGGTGGAGTTGTGTCCCTGCTGGAAATTAGGCCATGTACACAGACACGCTAAGGGGACACAAGAAGCTCTAAAGCTAGGGCTGGAAAGTGGAGGTTGACTATCACTGCTCCGCCAGCCAAAGACCTTGCCTGTGTTACTGCTACTCAAGCATTTAAGTGAATGCTAGTGGAGGGATGTGGTCTTTGGTTGCAGCATCTTTCTGGAGAGCGATTAAACTACTTTGGGACTCAGAAATAGTTCTTTACTCCTGAGGGCAGAGTTGGACTCTGTTTTGGTTTCCATGTTTAGTGGCTGTAGCAAAATGGATTCCTTGGGGTAACATCTCCACCATGTTTGTAGCATTAAGCTCTTCCACATTTCTGGTGGTCTTCCCCATGGATGCAGTCAATAATCTGGATTTTTCCTTGCATAGCAGCACAGGCAATGGTTTTGCTTTGAAAATTCTTTTTTATTGAAAGATGGAAATGTACATACAGAATGGCTCAAATGAATCAATGGTGAAATAAACTTGGTAGAAAAATAAGTCCCTCCCAGTTATGTGCTGCACCATCTATTGATCCTCATTTCTTATCCTTCAGGTCTAAATCTGAATCTTGTCACAGCATAGTCCTGTTGAGCTCAGTGGCAATAATCCTTATGGAGAGCACAGCCAAGACTGAGCTTCACCAGAACTGTTTCTGCTAGTCACTTTGTGGTTGTTGCCTGCTTTGCTTTTCTTTTTGTTTCCTGGCTTGTTTGATTTTTCTCTGTTCACCCTCACTGTGTGCTGGCAGCTGAGTTCCAAACACATTAAATATTGAGAAAAAGCTTTCAAACCTTTTGTCCTAGAACAAGTAAATACATATGCACACTTCAGCTGTCTCCCTTCATCTCTTTAATGCTAGCAGACCTGAGCCTTCTGGCCTTGAGGGCTCAGCACTGAGTCTACCTGGAGGTGATGCAGCAGTCCACCCCTTCCAGTTCTTATGAACATTTGTTGTTCTCCTTCTGGTTGTTTCCCTTGCCAGTATTAGGACCAGAGCTGGGACTTCCTTGGAAATCTGATGCTACTAGCCATTTCTTCATCTTCTGATCGTAGTTTTGGTCTATTGCTATATTCTCCTTTTCATAATTTCCTGGCTCCCTTTGGTTTTTCTCCCTTCATTTCAAAAACTGCCAGTGCTGCTTGTATTCCAATGAATCCCAGTTTGCTTCCCAGATCTTACCCATACATGCAGCAATGACTCAAGCTATGACTGGCATGCAGCCCTTTTGGGAATTAAAGTCAGGTTTGTCTTCAGGACACTGGTTAGAAATCATGCACTTTACAGGTACAGTAATGGTTGTGGGGGGGTTGTGGTTTTCTTTCATCTCCCATCCTCTGTCTTTGTGTCTATAGTTGTGTTTCTGCCACTACATGTAGATTAACAATTTATGTTTTGTTTTACTCTTCCAAAAGGCATTGATAATCAATCATGTTAAATGTTAAATTGGGTTCTGGCACATATGATGCAAATGGTCTAGAGAGGAAAACCAGAGACCCCTACAGCCTGCATTTCAAAGGTGTTGATGGGGAATACCCATGTAAAGTGAGGACAGGGAAACTTGTCATACCACTAAGGTCATGCAGTCTACTGGAGACTGTAATCCTTGCTTTCCCTCTTTAACATTTCCACTTTTCAGCGATTGCCAGTCAGGGAATTATTTTTACATGCAGTGCTTTGCTGTGGCAGCTCTGATAACAAGGGACTTGTTCAGCTGTGTAGATGTGGGTATAAATGGGAAAGAGCTTCTGGACCGTTGCATTGAGTGGCTATTATCCACAGAACACCTGCTAGTATAGGGTTTGTTTGTGGGATTTGGGTCATACCATATACCTTTATGTGAAACTTCGTGCTTTCCTTGTCCCTTAAGGAAAGAAATTCAGCATCGTGACTTAAGTGCAAACCCCTGCAGAAAGCTTGTCACTGTGATCTGACGTGCAGCGTAGCTTTGGTCTCTGACACAGCAGTTCCTTGGTGTGCTAGCAGTGCAAGTCATTGGGCATGCAAGTGCATTCATTTCATTCTATTGAATTATGAATGAAAAGATGTATCTTCTAAATCATAAATCACATTGTAGACAGTTTTCAAAAGAAAGACTGTATCCTTGGTGAAGTTGCAGATTAGCAGCTAATGGATCATGTCTTATCCCATGTAATGGGTTAAATTTTCATCAATGAAACAAGCATTGCCCTAGGGAAATGCAGTTCTGGGGATCATCATTTATGTGTGAAAGAGGGAAATTGGCTTTAGAAAAGTCTTCTGTAGGAGGTGGCCTTGGTCCAGTTCAGATTGGAAGTAAGGCTGATTCTGTTTCAACTGGCATTGGGCACAACCAGTCCTTCTCCATACAGCAGAGCCAAAACATAAGTGTAACTTAAAAGATATGCATACCAGTTCAATAAATATATGTGCCTGTGTTTAATTGTTTTTTTTAATGAACCAGGGTCTTAATTCTGCTGGGATTTGCTGCCAGGCAGTAAAAGATAGTACATCAAATACTGATTATACTTAAGCTTGTAAGTTCCTCTGTTAATAAGCTGATTTCATTGTCATCTTTTGCCTGCTAATAAATCTGGCTTTTGTAAGTTAATTTTCTTGTAATTGGGATTGATGTTATTGAAGCTGTGGTGCTTTTTCATAGCACATTGAATCAAGAACAGGAGATCAGCAGTGCTTTTGTGGTACCCTGACAGCAGTATCAGTAAATGGGCCATTTGGTCTTCCAGTCTTTTTTGATGCTACTATCAAGTGGTGGGGAATACAAACAGCAGGTTGTTATCATGGCATCATCCTTGATTCCAGGCTCCTACATATGGGTACATGTGTCAATACTCACAGGCACACAAAATACAGTGCCTACGTGGGCGCTGGGTAAAAGTGAATAGGTTACTCAAAGGGATTTCCCTCTGAGTCGTGATACTGGCTTAGCTTCACAGATCCACCCAGCAAATGCAGTGCTTAGCCTTGGATAAGTTGCCTCAGAAAGCTTACTGGCTATTAGAAAATGGAGCTTCTCTAAGCACAGCCTTAATGAGAGACTTCTTCATCCTTCGCATCATAGTTTTCATCCATTTGAAAGTGTGATCATCTGTGTAGGAGATGAAACTTCTCTTTGATGGCCTGCTTGTTTGGCATTCAGTGGTCTCAGGAGCTTCATAAACATTCAGCAGTTGAGCCTTTCTGTCTTCCAGCTGGTACTTTAGTCCTCTCTTGCTGGAAGAAAAGCTAAGCCACTGAGACTTTAAAAACGATGCTGACTTGTAGCAGGGACAATTTAGAGATTAAAAATTAAAAGTAAATTCAGGTATTATACTACTCATACAGACGCTGTGTTAATTTTGGTGCCTTCAATGACCATAATTATGTATTTTAAAAGAGCCTTTTTCCATCTCTTCTGGCTCTGGAGGAAACATGCAAAGTAAGCGGCGCAAGGGTGGGCAGGGGAGAAGTATATGTTTTAGTTCAACTTTTAGTACAAGTTAAGCTCTTAGAGCTTTATCTGGGAAATGGCTCTGGGGCCAGGCATTGCTTGTGGTCAGGTGTATGTATCTGTGCTGACAGAGCCAGGGTGTGGAGGCAGAGGCAAAGACTGCTCACATCCCTAAAATCCTACTCTCTTTTTGGCTGGAATTGCCTCAAGAAGGGCTGCTAGGTTTATGGGCTCTGTTTCCTCTCTGCTTTTCTGGCCCAACAAAGTCCTTGCTGTGCAGCCCATTGACATGGATGAGGTGCTCCAACCAAAAGGATGTTGAAGAACAAAAGGGGTACCATGACCACTGGTTTAACAGAAGACAGCTGCTGCCACCCCTTTTGTAAGGGGCCATAACCTAGCCATGCATTTAACATATGTCTTGAAAGCTCCTGTTGGGGGTGGGGTTAATCCATTTGAGGAGCATGGAGGAAGTCTTAATTTCTTGGTCCCAATGGGACTGAAGTTAATGCTGACTTACTAAATCTTGTCAGTAGTTTTGTGAGCTTTGAGTATGAGCAGTTGTTAGCGTCCTGGCAAGCTTTAAAGGAGAAAGGTTGAATATGGGTTGCTTTTAGTTCCAGGGGCAGCAAAGTGCGTGTTTTCTGTTTGGGCACAAGCATCTTACTGTTCTTGTGTCTCAGACTGAGTGCCTGAGTATCTTAATGGGCTGACCATGTCAGATCCTCTGGCTTGCTTAAATAAATCTTGCCTACTTGTCATCAGAAGAGTGGGTAACTCTTTTCACTTGCAAAACAACTGATTATGTATCTATAGAACATCCTTCTCTGGCCCCAATTAGAAGCTGAAGCCGATGTGACTTGACATATTTTGTGAGCAAAGGATTGGTAATTGAGCGTGTAAATGTGTAATTGTCTGTACAATTATCCAATTGAGTCTTTTTTCTTCTTAGTTAGCATACAAAAACGGCAGCACAGTCATGCAGGTGGGCAGATTTTCCAAACCCAAATGCTTAAACGTGTACTTTGAGCATACAGATGTGAACACCGTTAAAAAGATTGATCCAGTTGTGTAACCTCCTCTTTTTCTTTTGATAATCTGCATATTTTCATCAAAGTCTGTCACATAACATAGTTTTGGTGTTACCTCTGTCCTTTTTCCTAGTAAATGTTTCATTGGGCAGTTACCATAGAAATTGTTCTGAGGTTGCTGTTAATGTGCTGGCTTTTAGTGAAGTGCTATCTTGTGCTTACAGTAGTTGGTTCTGTAATACCTTTTAAATACCTTCTATTCCATTTATGAAATATTCATTTTAAATGTGTTGGGGTTTTATTTTTTTGGACGAAAGTCTATTTAAATAATGGGACTTGTTGGCAGTTGCAGTCCAGTGGAACTTCTGAGAAGCAAGAGATGCCATTAAATTTGCAAATAACAGAAGTCTTGAAGTTTTCTCTGCACTCCGTGATTTCTCTGTTTGGAAGCTGCTGATTTGCAAAGAATGAGAGATCTGGCAGCTTCGACCTTGCAACTCTTGTCTGTTGCAGTGACTAAAATCCCAAATGGCTCATGTTTGAGATCTGCAGTGTTCATTTACTGTGAAAGAAAACACAGTAATGCTGATTATAACATGTCCTTTCATATAGAATTAAACATTACATTCAGTCTTTTTGAGATGGCTTTAAAAGAAGTATACAAGAAGGTAGTTTCAGTAACATGCAAAAAGTTCCTGAATAGTGATACAACTGTGCCATGGATGTGTACATATGATTGACAACTTTATCTGGCCAAGGGTAGTCTGTTCATATCAGTAGTCTGTTCGTAACAGTAGACCCACAGAATGGTTCGGGTTAGAAAGTCCAACTCCCCTGTCATGGGCAAGGACATCTTTCAGTAGATCAGGTTGTTCAAAGCTGCATTGCAGCTGGTCTTGACACCTGTGGGAGGCTTTGCCTCCCAAGCTCATGGCAATGTTGTAAGTAATGCCTCGGACAGGGGTGCAGACGGCATCAGAGTCGGGGATGCTGTTTTAATGTGAGTGACAACCACTCCCCTAACACCCTTTTCTCTCTGTTTCTCTGCAGATGTCGCTCCTATGAGGATTGCTGTGGTTCAAGATGCTGTGTGAGAGCTCTCTCTATCCAGAGACTATGGTATTTTTGGTAGGTCAGGGTGTTTGGGAATTTTATGTCTGTCCTGTTCTCGTTTTGTTTGCAGGACTTAAATCAGAGTGTTGCCAGCCTTAGTATTTTAAAGTAGGGTACAAATATGCACTGTCTGTACATATGAATGTAAGGAGTGTAGGTTTTCGCTTAAAAATTCTCCTGATGTAGTGAGAAAACATTTAAAAATAGAAGTTCCTTGTTTCAGGTTGACCTTTCCTGCTTATGCTTTCCACTAGGCTGTGCAGGCAGCAGTCCCATTATCCAGAATAGCTGAATTCCTTATGCCTGTCCCAGCTACTACCAAGCAGCAGCGTTTGTCTGCTTTTTTTGAGCACTCAGTTTTAAAAGAGGATTGTATAAGGAGGATTGTGCATTTAGGCAGGGCTTAAGATATTCCTGCCAGCTGAATTGAGGCTTCAATTAAAAAGGAAGAGAAGTACATTTATGACTATGAGGATTTTACTGGAGATGACATCAAGGCGAAAGAAGGCAGGAAGATTGAGCTTGTGAAACCAGCAGCTCAGTAATCTAGATAAAGCTTAAACTAAGCACTGTTATATGCATAATGAAAAAATAAGGTAAATTCGTTTTGGAGAGGAATTTAGGAAAGCACCTGAATAAAAGCTTCTTATTGCAGGAGAGAGAAAGCAAAAGCTCTCCTAGGAAACATGAGTTTCAAGCATTTTTATGTAGAATTTGATTTGAAGACTGCTTAAAAGAAAAAAAATTCCTTCAAAATGGAAACGAATAAACACTGAAACCAAGAAGCCTGATCATAATACAGAGATTTCCTGAAGCTGACTGTGGGATTTGGGTGTACAATCCTCACTGATATAACTGAGGAGCTCTACATCTCAATCCCTGGGGTGACGTTGTAAATCTCTGTTTTTCTGTTCAGAACAAATCCTTTGCAGGAACGCTGCCAAAAGGGAATGTATTAATATAGGCTTACGGAAACGGGACCTCCTTCTGCTCTCGTTTCCACTGTAAAAACAAGGAACAGAATCTGACCCCTTGCATGAAATACAACTTGCTGCCATGCAGTGTCACACTCTTCCTCGTGGGCACTTAGGAATGCTCCAGAGGAGATAAGGATGGTGTGTAAGCTTGCTTCTGGCCAACTTCAGTGGCGTCTGGCCGTATTCCATTCTTTCCGAAAGAGCACAGTTGGCACTGCCTTCCAGTAAAAGGCCCTAAAATGAGGTGGCAGTTACAGGCAGAAGAACCATTTGGGTTTATGGGAGCTTGATTCAGTCACTTGCATGTCTGATAATGGATCAATGCAACAGTGAAAGCCACTGTCTGAAGAACAAAATCTTCTGACCTGCCCTTGCTGCATGTGCCCGTTTCCATGGCGCCCAGGCAAGGGAATGGTGAGGACAGAGTAGTCAGGTTGGAAAAGGACCTGAGAACAGAACTGAAGCAAAATTATGTCCTTTTCGTTGAGAACGTATATCCCATCTAGGAAGCACAAAGGAAAGTTAGTAATCTTCAGTGCCAAGTGCTTCAGTCTTCTGGCTTGACTTTAAGCGACAGCTACCATATTTCCCATGGGAAACAAAATTGCAGTGTTGAGTAATTTAAGAACATCTAAAAATCTTCTTTTAAGGGCAACTACCACAAACCTGGCCAGCCTGAATGCAGTAAGCATGAGGCTTATGTCCAAGATACACAGTTTGAAACTGTACTAACCTGGAATTTCAGTTCAGCATCCCAGTGGCAAAGATCAGGTGTGAACCTTAACTTTCCAAAAGTTCAGGGGCATTGTAGTTTCAGATTTCTATTTTACATAACAGAAAATATTGGACAATAGTACTAATTGCTGAAGAGGTCTATAATATATCCATAAGTGCCTCATGAGTGCTATCTCAAATGACATAGACCTTTTTTCAAGGGTTAAGAAACCCTGATAAAACTTGTAGGCTGATGACTGCTAGATGATACTCTTGTTTCTCTCAGTGAACAGTCTGGGTATGAGAGCTGCCTATATGCAGATGGGTTTTGACTTCCCTTTTCTCTTTGCTTAGGTTCCTTTTGATGATGGGAGTTTTGTTCTGTTGCGGAGCTGGTTTCTTTATCCGAAGGCGGATGTACCCTCCTCCACTAGTAGAAGAACCTACTTTTAACGTGTCTTACACCAGACAACCAGTCAACACTGCGTCAGGTCAGACACAGCTTGTTAAACAAGTTTCACTAATTTCTTATATTTGCCAAAGCATTTAAAAAGGATGGGTTTGGGGGTTTTGCTTGTCTAGGTTTCAGAAACTGTGGGATTTGGACAAGGGATTGCACTGCATGAAGCCATGCAGCTACCTCCTGTGATGAGTGAAGTCTTCTGCCTTTCAAACAGCATAATTCAGCTGCAGTGTACTGAGTGGTTTTGAAACTCAGAATGATAGGACTTTCAGTTCCCTTCTGTTTTGGTTCCTAATACCTCTACAGCTGTCTGTACATGTATGGAAGGAGTGTAGCAAGTTCACACTTTGCAGCATAGACAAAACAATAGTGAGATGATATCCAAAATGTGACATGAAGAAAGTTCACAATCTGGCTATCAAGTATTCTCTTTTTGATTTGCCTTCCATTCTCTGTGATACAAATTTTCTGCAGCAGACTGGTCCTTCTCCCCTTGTTAGTCTGGTTGCTGTCTCTCTGGCCAGTGATGGCTGTGAGCAGCAGGAGGATCTACCTAGAGATAGCTCCTCTGGCAGTACTGCTTCCTAAATTTCTTATTTCTTCCCGTCTAGCTGTTAGATAGTCCCAGTTGGGAGAATCCTGAGAAGTAAGACTCACCTGTAAGCAGATGTTTGCGCCTTATGGGAGCATTTTAAATCCAGTTCTCTCTAGTTGGGAGATCTTTTATAGTGCTGAGACTTTGAGTGCACACTCTGGTGCTTGCTTTCTTCCTGCCTCATCAAGGCCAAAGCGAGACATTTTTAACCACTCTCCAGATTGCATAAGCCAGTGCTAATTTGTGCCAGCAGAAGTACACATGCAGGCATACTTCTACACTGATGCTTCTGCTCCCAGGCTGTCATTTTACTGCACATTGTATTAGAGGGAGCTGAAGCCAGAGGATAATGAAACCTTTTCTGACAATTGTTTGTTTTAACTGGCAGTTGGGTTTTGTTTCATACTGACTTGAGAGTGGCAATACAACTGGTTTATAATGAGAAGGATGATCTCTGTGAAAATTTGGTGCTTCAAACCTCTCTATCAGAAATCGCCTTCTGAGCCATTACATCTCTGTGCAATACTGTGGCTGCATCAAGACAGCCTCCTTAGAAAAGTGTTCTAAAGCCCTTCTAGATACCTATGACTGTGAGTGTTGTGCAGAGATGCAGCATTTGTGCTGTCCCTGCTGTTGTGCCAGCTATTCACACCCATGTGCCTTGTGCAGGCTGTGGAAACACTCTTTTTTGCATCCTTAAGCATGTACTCATAGACATGCATTTCCTCCCTCTTTCACAGGCCTAAATGGATAGAAAGATGTTACAGACACAAACTGACGCTTTATTCACCCTCTTTGTGTTTAAATCCTAAGAGTTGGGTTTTTTTATAGGGCTTCCATTTAGCATCTGTTTTTCTGCTTGACTGAACAAGCATTTCCACAGAGAGTATTTATTTTTCAACAGTGGAGGGTTGGGGAGGAGCCAAAGTAACTAAAGTCATACTTTGAAGCCTGAAAAATAACCTCAAGATTATGTGAACCGGGACCATTTTTGGCTGGATTGGTGAATACCAGATTTAATTTTAGAGCAGTTTTGTTTTTTTGTGACACTTCATGGAACACAAGTTGTGGGTAAAATATAAAATGAGCACAAGTCCCTTGATGACCTGCTTATGCCACCTGCATCCAGACTGTTATTACTGATACTTAAAAGCTTTGGGCTCTGAGCTAACCCCACCAATTTGGGTTGGTTGTTGGTTGTTGGTTTTTTGGACTTCTATCCTGGGAATATTCAACAGCAAAAGCAATGGGAATGAGTAGTCAAACCAGTTCGCATTTTCTGCTAGCTCCTCTTCCAGGTTTGGGGGCAGTAGCCAATTCACTGTTGCAGTGGAGCACTTGAAATGTGGCTCCTTGCCCATCTCTCTCCTTCCGTGCAGCATCTCCTGCCGTCCCAGCAGCAACCTGGAAGTGGGAGGTGCTTTTTCTGTGGGCCTGAATGGGAAAATGTATTGAACGCCTCAAGCAGCACTTTGCAGACCTGGTGGTATCTTTCACTTCAGTCCTAACCTACACAGCCCCAAACTGGTAGTTCAGGTGTTAGAAAAGGTCAGGTCCCTTTGTAGACACTTAGCAAATACTTACTGAGCTGATCCCATAAGGAAGTTGATACTCAGGTGGTGTTTCCTGCTGGGTTTAATGAACTGAAAATATATCTCAAAAGACTGGTGTCCACACTTGCCCCCTGCCTCCCCCCCTCCAAGTTTTAATACTACACAGAAGCTTTAATGAAAACAGGTATTTTCCTCATGAGCAAGCTGCAGGGAGCTACCCCAACCTCTCCCATTTCCCCGGTAGAAACGTGGAGCTAGGCAGGATATAACTTAAACCCAAAACTGCTTAAAGAAAAATGCTACAGAAGAGGGTATTAGCTCAAACTGTGGAGAGATAGGGCTCAGCTCCTGTTCCCAGCCTGCTTCTCCTGCAGCCATGTGCTGGTGCTACAGGTGGAAGCAGAACAAGGGCTTCTCATCACTGCAGCAAAGGGAAGGAGGCTGCGGAGAAGCTCTCTGCACTCAGAGAAAAACTGCTGTGTGGTGTGTTAAAGGTTATTGTGTTAAGAAGGAGATAACTGCGTTGCTTATCTGCTTTCCTGCTGAGTGTCCAAACAAAGCTCTCTAGGCAGACACCCCAGGCTCTGGGACACTTTGTACCCCCAAGCCTTATGGCTTGACCCATCTAATTTGATACCAGGACACCTTTTTAGGTTTGGTATGTAGCTCCTGAATGCTTAAAGTACTAAAGGATGGTGAAAGCTTCAATAGGCATTTATTCCTTCTGTAGCAATATTGAGTCCTAGTGTCACTAAGTCACAGAAAGGAATGATTGAGGGGAAAATCCCTTAGAATCTGTGTCATTACAGGAAAACCAGACTAGTTCCAAAAGAAGAAAACCTGTTGCTCAGTCATTTTGTTTGTTGAAGACAAGCTTTGTGTAAACAGGCAGAGAGAAAGGGAAGAAAACTAATTTACATCTTGAGATAGAGACACTCTCTGATTTTAGTTGCTGGAATTAATTGCTTTAAGTCATCTTCCACCAGCCGCTGCAGTAGCTGAGGAGGGTTACACGCCACCTTTGTTATTCCTCGTGGCAGCAGGTCTGTTACCCCTCATGTGTCACAACTAAGGAATTCTGCCTTTGATCCTCCGTTTCCTTTCCTTGTCCCTACAGGCTCCAACATCATTTCCTAAATTTAATCTGTGCAAAGCAATCTTGTCGCACTGTGTTAGCCAGCCGTAATTGGCTTCAACTTGGGGTTTTGCTTCATACATACTTACTCCTTAGCTTTATCATGCCTAGAAGGGAAACTATCTATTTGAGATGCTCTTTGGCTTACAGGCAGATCCAGTACACCACAGAATAATCTGAATCCGTTTTGCAAGGCTTAACTCCTGGGTCAGGGTTGCAGCAGAAACCCCTTTGTCCATCTGGGATCCCACTCTTCTCTCTGCAGGCCTGGCAGCTTTTCTGTCTGGGGAACTGAGCAGAGCTCAGTGTTTTCCCTCTCAATTGGTAGTCACTTGGGGCAGTGGTGCCCTTTGTTGCACTGAATGATTTCTGTTGCATGCAAAATTGAACCTTTTGGGGGAAATCTCAAGAAGTCCTGCAAGCCTGGGTTTTCTTTGGAATAGGAAAGAGGTGGCTCCTTGTCTTTGCTCTGATGAACACCATGAGAAAACTTGTCCAAGCATGCAGAGCACAGGCCCTGGGAGAGCACAACCTGATGCTGTTGCTGATACCTTTTCTCTTTTTTCCTTTCTTTCAGGGTCACAACAACCTGGAGTGCCGTACTACACGGATCCAGGTGGACCTGTGATGAATCCCATGGCTATGGCTTTCCACGTCCAGCCCAATTCCCCGCAAGGAAACCCGGTTTACCCCCCGCCACCTTCCTACTGCAACACACCACCTCCCCCTTACGAGCAGGTGGTGAAATCCTCCACGTGAGGACTCTCTGGCTCTCTGACCTGACTGTGTGAGAAGAAGGTGCCATTGTAAAATGACCGCAATGGAGGGTATCCACCCTTTTGAACACTTGCTAGTTCTGCAAGTTCTCTCTCCCTCCCTTCCCTGCACCTTCCCCATTCAAAGTTACTTGCAAAGGGGTGATCTTAAAGGGTTTTTTTCATTTTTTTTCTTTTTTCTTTTTTTTTTTTTTTAGTAGAAGTGTATTTTTTCTTTGTCTTCAAAATGAGAGAAGTTGTCTTTGTAATGCTTTTAATGGAAACCTATATTTAAAACCTGTATGTCTTTCTCTTTATTTATTGTTCGTTTCAATCATGGGTTAAATTGCATTGTGGTAGGCTATTGATAGCAGTTCCTTATGCAATCCCAGAGTGATGACCCCATAGCACAAATGCCCTCATCTAAGGGAAATGGCAGAGAGCAGAGGGTAGAAGTAGAAGAGGCAGGGCAATGCTTTTACCACAAATGGTAGCCACCATCTTTTTCTGTTACAATTTTGTTGTACAGCTCGGTTCTGACAAACAGCAGAAAGATGCTGTGATAGAAGTTGCTGTGACTGGAGCATCAGCGTTGGTCAGGTCATAGCAGGGGCTTTGCCAAGTGCCCTAGAAAAGAGGGAGTCATTACTTTAAACCATGCATCTAAAAAGTGGAGGACTGGGACTTGACCAGCACCTGGACTCTGCCTGTGTGACCAGCATCTTGCCTGCGTGGTTTTGACAGCAGTGAGATTGTTTGAAACAGCTGATGACCTAAGTGTCGGTAGTGAGAGGGAGGTGTTATAACCTTGATAATATTTGTGCTTGTGCCTCTCAACGGAACAGTTAGAAACACTGAAATATGTAGCAAAGTTTTCTTCCCTAAATTGGGAAGTAAGAAAGAATGGAAACCTGGAAGTTTGCTCCCTTTGTTAATGGGGAGTTTTATCCCTGAGAAATAGTAGCTTTCATTATGGTCTTACTGCTGCCACAGAGTAGAGCTGTCCTCTCCAGGTGACACATCTGTAAAACTGCTCTCTTCTGTAGGCTAGGTGAATAAATAACTTTTGGGGACTGGTGCTTAAGAGCAGTTCCTTGACCTGAGGCACAGAAGTTTGGCTCTCTGTGACTCCTAGCTCATCATGTGTTTTGTTGTGAGCAGCCCCAGCACTCCCAGTTCACCATCTCATGCTTGTGGCTGGCTGTCTCAGTAGCAAGTCAGTGCCTTCAGATAATCATAAAGCCCCTTTACCTGTGAGGGCTCTCACACCCATCCATGTCTAGCAGCAATGTGAAGCTGCTGAGACATGACTACATACATACTAATGGGACCTTCTCGTGCATATGCAGAACCATGTTACTAATGAATGACAAAAGATGCCATCATCTTCTGCTTCTGAAGGACCTTCACAAGCAGCATAGCTGAGGGTTAAGAGTCTGATACGGTCCTTTGGGTACCAGCTGGATGCTCACTGACTGCCAATACATCAGCTGCTCCTATGTCACTCCAGCCAGGGCACAGAGGTCACCAAGGTGGTTTGGAGTAGTCTGAAGATCTGTGTTGCACAAGGAGCCAAAGCTTTATTGTGCTGTTAATGCATGCCAGTGGCTTATGAGAACTCGCTCCTAAATTGGCTTTTGCAGAACTGGCAGAAAAGAGCATCCCTTTCATTATGAAAAACTACTAAGGGTCACTGTTACTAAAAGCTGCTGGTGGAGTTAGTCATCCAGAGCAGAGCTAGCTTTGGGGTGAAATAAGCTTTCCCTTACTGTGCATCATAAACGAGGACCAAAGCAAAGTACTTCTGTGTGTGCAGTGTAGACCCAGCGGACACTTAAGATGACAAAGAAGTACACTTTATATGTGATGACTGCGTCCATCTGCACACAGCAACTGTATATAGTTTCTAAATTAGTGTGCACTTGAAGTTCAAAGCTGAATGTCACTGAATGTGGTTGTGTATAACACAGTGTTTTTAAAGGAAATCCAGCCTTTCTTTTTCTGTCAAGAGAAATGACCGCAGACCTCCTGTTAGTAGATAGATGTTGTTATGTCCTTTTGTATTTCAAGATGTATCTGTGACAGCAGGCATTTTCCTGGACACATTGAATAGAAGCCTTTTATAGTGAATTCTTATGCTGTACATTGAAATCCAACTTGGTGATTTCAGTGGTGAAGTCTGGCTGGTTTATTTGCTAGTGTTGATGGATGACACTACCTCTTACAACACATGCACTCCTCTGCTAGCAAACTTGCTTGGTCTTCTGAAAACCCAGTACCTATATGGTCAATCCATATGAATTACTTGCAAACTGCTTACATGCCTTTCCTCTCATTGCCTCGCTTTTGGAAGTTTTTAGGTTTTCCTTTATTTTTCCCCCCTCTTAGTTTGAAAAACAAGATGTGGAGAGAAAGAAGGGAGAAACCCTGTAACTTTCAGTAGGGTGATACCAACAATACGAAGCTTATCAGGAGTGTACATTGCACGTTTTGCAAGGTTGGGTTGGTGGGTTGAAGGATGGATGGAGTAGAAATGAAGGTCTTTTCTAGGACAAGAGGAAATGGCCGGTTTAGACTGAGATTAGGAACAATTCCTTCCCCAAAGGGTGCTCAGGCATTGGAACAGGCTGCCCAGGGCAGTGCTGGAGTCACTGTCCCTTGGAAGTGTTCACACACCGTATAGATGAGGCCCTCAGTGACATGGGTTAGTGGTGGCCTTGGTAGTGCTGGGGAACGGTTGGATTTGATGATCTTAAAGGTCTTTTCCAACGTGGTTGATTCTGGGATTCTGCTGTCTTGGAGGCTTCTGTTGCTCATAAAACTTGTGCAGGCTTTCCCTTGGAATGTGTTTTAGTAAAGTAAGATTGGATGTTGCTGTACCTTTAGCCCTCTTCATTGCTCTTTCCTGAGCCGTATGTTTAAAGTTCTTTGTATCACTGAGCTGTGTTCGGAGTGTGACCTCTTGTGTGCAGAGCTGGAGCAAAGGCAGGGCTAACACCACCGAGAGTCTGGTACTCAACAGCACTTTGGCAAGGCAGGTGTGAAACACAGACTACAGGCATGCCTCTGGAAAGGGCAGGATTCCTCCTCACCAGCAGGCAGTGATGACAGGTCACACAGGTAAAGGAAAGCCTCATCTTGCAACAGGACTTTACTTGGCAGTAGTAATGCCTTAGGAGCTGCCAGCTGCTGCAGCCTCACTGATGTGGACTTTGCGTGGTGTAGTGGATGCTTCATCTGTTGGGATTCCTGTGCTGGATTCTCTGGGTGCTCCTCCTGCATCCTCTCTCTAACATAGCTGATACTTTGGTGCCTCACTGATGAGGCAGGGTGGTGTTTGCCTTTGGGATCCTGCCATCTACATCAGGAAGTTGATTTAATGTGTTGTGGGGATCAGTGACCTGGTTCTTGAAGATTGGGAGTGATGCAGGGTGAGAGGGGTTCAGTCCCTTTCTGCCACAGTGCAATCTCCAAATACACTGCTTTGATGAGAGCAAAGGCACTGCCAGGGGCTCTTGGTACACTTAACCCTTAGCCCTGGTGTGGCCTCCTTCATATGTCCAGGGCTTGTGTGACAAGCCCAGGCTTGGGAAGAGGAGGGAACCTGCTCTTGCTGCGTGTGGGCAGTTGGTTTTCAGCTGGAGGCTTCACTGTCCTGGCTCAGTGAGGAAGAGCAAAGGTTATAGAAGACTGGTTGTGCTCTGCTCTCTTTCCTCCTCGGGGATCATGCAGGCAGGGAATGAGCAGAGGCCTTTATAGACTTGTCAGGACCTGATGGTCCCTGTGTGCAGCTTGTGCCTCCAGGTACACTGCAATCAAATTTGGCTCTGAAGGGCAATTGAAGGTGGTATTCTGAGACCCTCTGACCTGCCTGGGGGGTTTGCTCTGGTTTGAGAGGGGAGAAGAGGAGGAATATACTTCTAGCATCACCTTCTAGTTAGCTACTACCAGCAAGCAGGGGTGCAGAGTGACTCTGTGGTCATTGTCTGGCATTTCAGATGCTGCCTATCCCAGGAGACTTTGGGAATTAACTTGCCTTCAGCTTTTGGTTCTTCCTCATCCCTTCTTGTACATTCCACACATCTCCTTTCAGCCCTGCAGTGGGAGAGTGATATCTCACTCAAGATGATCCCTGCTCAGAAGAACAGCAGCAATGAGGCTTGCTTTAATGTCTTACAGCAGGGCTGTAAAGCCTCTTTGAGTAGTCAGGCTAGAGCTCAGCCTTCAGCCACTGGTGACATTGGGCTCACATTGAAGGCAAGAGCTGGCTGTAGCCAGAGAACCTCCCAGGATCAGGAGATGCTTTTTTTCCCCAGGAAGGTAAGTTTTCTTCCCATAAAGCGTCTTCCCTCCAACCTGCTTTGCTGCCCTGTGTACTGTTGAGGGATGGCTCTGTGTTGGTGGGTGAATTGAGTTTGCTGCAGTCTGAGGGTTCATCAGGTTTTGCTGCTGCTGCTTTTTCAGCCTTCCAGCAAATACACAGCCCCAGCACTTGCTGTGAGGCTCGGAGCAGCTGAAGCACCACTGCCAAGGTGGGTGAGAGCCCGTCAAGCCAGCACTGCTGGGCTGAGGTAGCACAAACTTCATTCACAGATGTTTGTTCTCTGTTCTCCCCTCCCCTTGGGTCTCTCTCCCTGCTCCCTGGTGTGACTGAGTGCCTCATGGCTCGCAGGAGAGGGGCAAGTGTTGCCTGGAGCATCCTGCAGCACCTTCCATGTGCCTCGGTCATCAGTTGTGCTGTCGATAGGCTTGACAAGGGGGGTACCAACCCTCCACTTCTGCTTGGTGCTGCCAGGCAGCTGCACTCGTGTCTCTTTACTTTGGGAAAAGCTAATGTAGTGACAAGGTTTTTTTTGCTGTGTGGATGGGTTTTCTTTTCCCTTTTCTTTAGAGCCCTGTGACAGCTTCCAATGCTGGGACTGCCTGTTCCAACAAGCTCTTCAGACTATGTGAGGAAGCAAAGGAGGTACTGCTCTGTCTTCCCTATTTACAGCAAACAAACCCCAGCCCCTCAGATGGGTTAGTTTTATATGCATATACCCAAGATGCTACCTTTTTTGACACATAGGTCAGCCAGGAGGTTACACCACCTTGTCAGATGGTAGAGCCTTACTGGTTTTTGCTTAATTTTCTTTTTCTGATCTATCATCTAATGCATCACTTCTAATTCAGTGGGTGAAATAAATGGGCCAGGAGGTATTTGCAGGTCCCATGTAGGAGTCATTGTCCATCCGCCCCACAATGCCCTGTTGCTGAGGGTTTGAGCTACCTTCTGGGATTTTACAGTACTCTTTGGCCAGGAAACCACTAAAGAAAGCCCAAGCAGGGGAAGATCCAGCATAAGGCAGTTCCTACAGAGCACCTGCTAGCTAATAATGCTGTTAAAGAGGAGACAGACAACTGGCAGGCACTGTCCCAAGCTGCTGTGTGCTGCAGGGTGAAGGGGACAGCAGAGAAAGCAGAGGGAAGTGACAAGTGAAGCTCCCACCCCAGCCCCTGCAGGTGAAGGTAGCTCCTTAGCTGCACATATGTGTTATTTTGGCTTGAGGTATAGAGAGAAGTCACAAGGATAGCTGTGTGTATCTCTGTGTCTTTGTCCTGCTGCTTAACCCCAGCTTATCTCATAGCTGCAGCAGGATTTACAGCAGCCCACTTGCAGATGTCAAGGAGAAGCAGTGGCTGAAGACGGGTCATGAGTGCTCCCTGTGTACAAATCACAGCTGCAGTGCTGGGCGGAGAGGGGCACTTCTGCATCAGCATGAAACCAAATGGGAGGCAAGTGAACAATTTCACCAGGACAAAGCCTGCTGCATCAAAGCACCCTGATGGGACAAGGCTTCAGGTATTACCTGACACACAGCATACGGGCTTCCTCCCGCCTCTATCCTACCCTATTATGATAGGGTTACAAAGAAGTACTGTGTTAGAAAAGCCCCAATGCATTTATCTACCTCACTTTGTACAGATTACCTTACCTACAGAGCAGAAATGCCATTAATTCAAAAAAGCAGCAGTTGCTCTAAGTAGTAAGGAGAGCCCTGAGTGGCTCACGCAGCTTTGTGAAACAGGAACACTGCCCCTTGCTTGCAGCATACTTGAGGTTTCCTTCTGTTAAAGCCTAGCTAGAGAAACCCATCAAGTGTTTCCAGCTTTTATCACAGCTGGAAAACAGGTGTTAGTCAGCTGGGCAGAGAGGCTTCAGACAGAGTTCATCCTGAGGAGGGTCTGGAGATGCTGTGAGGGCTGGAGCAGCTCTGCTCTGGAGCCAGGCTGAGAGAGCTGGGCTGGTTCAGCCTGGAGAAGAGAAGGCTCCTTAAGGGGAGACCTTAGAGCAGCTCCAGTGCCTAAAGGGGATGCAGGAAACCTGGAGAGGGGCTTTGGACAAGGGCCTGTAGGGACAGGACAAGGGGAATGGCTTAAACCTGGCAGAGGGGAGACTGAGATGAGCTCTTAGGCAGAAGTTCTTCCTGTGAGGGTGCTGAGGCGCTGGCACAGGGTGCCCAGAGAAGCTGTGGCTGCCCCATCCCTGGCAGTGTTCAAGACCAGGTTGGACAGGGCTTGGAGCAACCTGCTCTAGTGGAAGGTGTCCCTGCCCAGGGCAGGTCAGATCAGTGGGACAGCTCTCGCCCCGGGGCTGGGGGAAGGAAGGAGTATAACAGGAAGACAGAAAAAGGAAAACACCACAAGGAATCACACCAGTTACCACCACACAGCTTGATCTTTACTAATAAAGCCAAAGAACAAAACATCAGCATTTTTTCCTCTTTTTCTGCCCAAAGAGCATCTCCACTATTAACACTACTGCTTTTTGCAACAGATAAGACTTATTACACACGGACAAAGCAAACCAGGGAATATTAAGACATTTTCCACATTTTTAGTTTGAAGTGATTTGTGAAAACAATGCCTTGGTGAAATGCCTCTTTTCACCTTCACGTAATACCCTTTCTTAGCTGGCCACCCAGATCCCGCAGCACTGTGAGGAACAGGAAGGAAGAGCCACAGGGAAAGTCACATCATGAGGCAGGTGCACTGTCAGACACTTCCCAACTCAATACGTTTCCAGTCTTGCTCAATTCCAAGAGGATTCTGTGGAGGAAGTCAGTGTCGTGCCCCAGTGCAGCAGAAGACTGGCTATGGTACACAAAGAGCTGATAGCTGACTGGCTCCTTAGTTTGATGGGTGCACTCAAGCATCTTAGAAGAGTTTAATACCAAGCAGGTCTCCAAGTGTGTGGATGCATATGGATTTTTTAAACCAGCAAGTTTTAATTCCCTTGGGAATTCCTTCAGGTGCCACTCCAAGCTCAGCAGCCAACATATGCGTGTGTGTGTATATATATATATATATATCTCTCTATACCGTCACTGACTGAACACCTGCCTGTTGCCCCCCCATGTGAAGCTGTCAGTACAACACATGCTTGCAATTTGCCCCAAGCCCCTGTTAACCCATCCCAGGTGTGGAGGGGAAAGAAAATAAGGGGTAGGGTGATGTGGAGCAGGATGGGAGCTGTCCCCTGCCTCCTTTCCTAGAATTTGAGAGACTTCACCCTGGGCAAGGTTCCTCCCTGGCTTTACCTATGGGCAGGATCAGTGATGCACAGGCTGAGAGTCAGGCCTGTGCCATGGAGGAACATCTCATTTGAGATGGTCTCTGGTGGTTCACTCTGCGCATTGCTCTCCCTGTCACTCACTGCTTGCTGCAGCTCTGCTCAGGTCTGCCTCACCCCACCTCCCTGCCCTGGAGCATCCCTTGCTCCTGCTGCCTTTTCCCTTGCCCCAGGCTGTACAGACACAGCTGGGTTTGGTGTCTCACAACTCATTTTCTGCCCTTTGCCCAAGCTGCTCTGCTGTTTTAGTCCTACCCGACAAACCAGGAGGAGTCACACTGTGACATTAAGCTGTCCCTGCACTGGCAGAACGGAATGTGGAGATGATTTAACATCCCAATGGATTTGCGAACAGACTCTCTAAGGTTCAAGGAAGTCACTTAGGCAACACTGCATTTCCAAGCCTGTCTGCAAACACTGGAGCTCAGCAGATGGCCCACAAGTCACACATCCATTAAAATAAGCACCTGGAATGACACAGCACAAGGAGACCTGGGGGAAGGATCACAACAGAGCTTGAGCAGGTGAGAGCAGTAAGTATATTTACCATCTATCTATCTGGCACATATAAGCCTGCTATAAGTGTACTCGGAGTGTGTCCCACTACTTCCAAACCAAGAGCCTCAGGAGCAATGGGAGGTAGGTCTAGTATTTCACAACCCCACCACACTACAATGGGAAGCAGAGCACCAGCAGCACAGTTAAAACTAAGGGCAAAGGGCTCTTTCTGTTTGGATTTTAAGATGAAATAAACATCAATTACACCCTCTAGCAATGGTTTCATAGCGCTCATTAATCTTCTGTGGCCTCCACAAGCAGCTGGTATTTATCACTCCTGTAATACTACATGGGCTAAACACAGCTGGGCTGGGAGAGGGAGGGAAGGGCCCAGAACAAATCACTGCTTTGGTTCTGGAAGCCACAGCCATCCTGAGTTACCAGGGTGAGAAACTTGCACTGACACCCTCCCTTACTCATTCAATACTAGATGCTGCAGGACAGGCCTATTAGAAAGCCATGTACAGGAGAGGAGAAGCACAGTTAATGCCATCCCTGCTCTGCTGCTGGTGGCAGTGGGAGGTTCCCATGGGTGACTCAACCTCCAGTTTAAGCTCGTGCCATGGGCTGTGGCTTTGCAGAGGTGGGGACAAGCATCCCCATCCTGTTCTAAGTGCCTAACACACTAAACAGGGGCAGGTATCAAAGGAAGCCTCTTTTTCAGGCTTTCAGCAAAACCCTCCCGCAATAGCAGCAAGACAATTCATGTCCCTTTAAACTTCTCTGAGAACATACCTCTTCACCAAAAAAGGCTGATCTCCATCACTTTAGCTTCTAGGAACTATGGAGAAAAATGCGGAAAAATATGAACATGAACATGTTTTTCATCTCTTTAGAAGTTGCCAGCTCAGCAGTGAAGCTGGGCACTGTCCTGCAGCAAACTCTGGCATAAGGTGGAGCTCTCTGGATAACCACGCTGCAGAAGGCAACAGTGCTGTCGTGAGTCATGCACAAAGGTACAGGACAGAGATTCACACAGGGACCAGCTTTTTGCTAACAACAAAAGACTCGAGTCAACACACAACACCTATAAACATGCAGAGCATGTCAGAGACCTGAAGAAGACAAATACAACAGGAGAGAGAGAGTTCAAAACTTGACTTCTCTTGTCCTACTTTTGAAGCTGTCACTTTAACAGAACTGAAATGTGGCTTCTCCCATTCATGCTCCAATGACTTCATGGTCCTCTGGGGCAGGGGTGGGGTGAGACAAGGGGTTTATCCATCCGTCAGTTCAGGGTCGAGTTGGTTCGGTATCAGAGGCACTGAACAGTCTCATCTCTTTTGGCATCAGTTTCCTTTCAAAACGATGTTTTAGCTGTCCTGTTCCACTTTGTTTTCCCTCCTTTGAGGTCCAAGTTCAAATGCTGGAAACCGGGAAGTCTCCGGTACTGAAATATCTGAGAGGAAATGAATAGCTCCAGCCATGCCTAAAACATAATGAGAAAGGGATTCTTGTGCATCTTTGACATTAAAATAGCAGAGATGACAGCAAAGGCAACAGCGCATGTTTGAACACCTCCTCACCAGATCAAATAGGGCCTATAGAAAAGCAAGTTCATTTGTACTGTGCTCAGGAAACCAAGTTTCACTTGAAAAGGTAAATGGCAGAACCACGCTCTCCCTGCTGGCATCTTTTCAGCTGCACAACCTCAATGCTACCTCACTTAAGAAAGTAAATCCCAGCTTTGGGCTGTCCCTCAGAATTCGAGCAGCTCTTGCTCATCATTTCAGTGATTAAAAAACAAAGGCAAAACTTCATTATACTTATGATGATAAGTATATACTTATATATATATTTATAACACACATATATATACTTATATATAGTATATCATATACTTATGATATACAGATTCAACTGTTCACTATTCATAAAGAGGTCATGCAGAGCCTGAAGCACTAACAAACACCAGCATAACCTAATAAGAGCCTTGGGGTGACAGAAAACAGAGGCACCTAAAGCAGGGGAGCATAGAAATACACACAGTTTTATAACACTAAAATCCTATTTTATCAACAGCTAAGCACATACAAACAAAGGAACCTTCCTGAAATACAGCACCTGATGCAAATGAAACAAACGTGCGCATACATGCAGACTTGGACAACTTCATGCACAATTCTGGCTCCCCACAAAAGACCCCCAAATCAAGAAACTAAATAAAAAGCAGCATTAAAGCATGAATCGTCCTATTGCTGCACTACTTCACCATCTCAACAGATTTCAAAGCTGTTATACAACAGATTTTATGCCTGCTTGTTTCCCCTTGTGCATGGAAGGGAGCTCTCATGAATGAGAATAGTTCCATTTCTCCCCTTAAATATTTAGACAATAACGCAGCATATAGCAGGAATCAAGCATATAACTACTTGTATTCACACCTTGGATTGGCCTCTTTGTAAAATAATCCTATTTGGTCTGCTGTAATTTCATGTATTTGTGGTAGGTGGCACACTAGGCTCATTGTTCATGAAGCAGCAGCACTGCTTTAAATCCTGATTCCTTATGTTTCTCAAACATATGGATGAGCTAAGGAACAGAATTCCTTTAGATGGAAGTAATAGTAGAGAGCGAGTCTATTTTTAATAGCAGAGGAACCCAAAACTTTGAGGTTGCCCTATTTCCCATATAATGCCATGCCATTTACAACGCCATCCCTTTACCTTCAAAGAGAGAATAAGGTCGGTCAGGAATACGACATCCATGTGCACCATACTCCAAACACCATTCAGCAAACTGCAGGACACAAAAAATAAATACATCAAAAGTGAGTTTGGGATTTTTTTAGTCATTATTTTGATTTAAGACTGTCAAATGAAAGCTTGAGTATCTGCATCTCTTTAATCTCTACACAAAGGTACGTTTCGGTACTAAAACAGTGTAAGCAGAGACAACACAGATATCACTGTCCCAGATCAGTTTGTCCCACTTCAACCATGACAAGGCTGCAATTAGGTTTTAGGAGATGTATTTCCATAGCACAAGTTTCAGTTCCATAACAAAGTCATTAGGTGGGCTGTACTTTACTTCTGCTTCCTATAAATCACCCCTGCTATATGGCAATGAAAAATGCTGCAAGAAGAGATACATTCAGTTTCAAACTGTTCTCACACTATAATAACAGTTTCTTATCTGTCTCGGTGCTTTATTTATCCATGTGCTCAGGACTCAGTGTTGTTAGTTGTATTCTGGTTTTCTTTCACTCTGCACCAATTCAGAGTATTAAATCTCCAGCTGCCATTACTTAGCATTATTTATTTGCTCTCGCCAAGCCTTATGTAAAACCATTCTATATACAGTTAGACAATTATGGTCATCAATATTTTGCT
This sequence comes from Pezoporus wallicus, assembly GCF_028554395.1. Lineage (NCBI taxonomy): Eukaryota > Metazoa > Chordata > Aves > Psittaciformes > Psittacidae > Pezoporus > Pezoporus wallicus. The sequence continues at coordinate 9,300,070 of NW_026642649.1, read as the reverse complement.
GCAGAAGATGGAATACCATTAAAAAGAGTTCATAGAGTGTCTGATCAACGCTGCTGCAGTAGCTAACATCATATATATGTGACTTATGAATCACATCTGGATCAACTTAATAGCAGCCATCTATCTATTCCTCCGTTATGGCTCCCCAGAGCATACAGGGGGCTACAAGTTCCCCTGGCATTTCTGTGCTTGGAAGTAAACCACTGCTTATCCAAAATACAGTGTGAAGATTCCTGGAAAGCAAAGCACAGAGAGGTTTCTCCCAGCTCCCCCTGCAATTTGGGCAAACTGCTAGCAAACGAACCAGAGAGTTAACCTACTAACGTAACATCCTACTAACTACCAGGTGCCAAAGCCATAGAGCTGGAGTACATGGGGTGTAAGGATCACTCCACAGCCATCACTCTGTTTAACAGGAGGATAAAGGGTGGCATCTTCTCCCTTCTTCCCCCCACTTTGTTCTGTTTTACTGGGAAGTGGTTTTTTTCTTCCCTTAGTAAGGGTGTGTGTATGTGTGTGAATGTCTTGAGGAAAACCCAGCAAAACCCCCACAAACACTGTGGTCCACACTGTTATTAAGAACTAATGAAACATTTTTGGACCCCTGACAGGTATAAATCGTCAAACCAAGGTTTAATCCCCCACGTAACCTTATTGTATACGTGAGGACTGAACACATTAATGGCATATTTCTAGACTACAATCAGTTCTTCCAACATGCACATCTTACTGCATATACTGCCAGCCTGGGAACTGCAACAGAGATTTAACAAATGCACCCCAGGCTACTGAAGCACAACCAACATTTACAAGGTCGCAGCTCCAGCACAACTCACAGATCCAGTAAGCCACACTCATCTTGGTTAAACCAAGGGGAAAAAGAAAGAAACCTCTCCTAGCAGGATGACATCTGCCATTCTCTGTCACAGACTGGGCATGCTTGCCATCTGCAGTGGTTTAATCGCAACGCTGAGCAGCACAGAGCTCGGATGCTCCCTGCTGCATGCAGCCAAGGATGCCGCAGCCCCTCTCACCTCTCCCAGGCAGGCTCAGCCTCCTGGGAGCCTTTCTGATAATGCTGGAGAAAAGCTGCAAGGCCAAAAACAAGAAGCACAGCGGTCTCTGCAATTCACAGGGCTCTTCTGGTTCACTTGTGAGTGTTCCATGGCTCTTGAGAAGCAACCAGGGATTGCTGGACGGACTCCTTCCCCTGGGGCCCATGCTTTCAGTGTGAGCAAACACCCCTGGGAGGGGAGCCATCAGGTTCCCCCAGTTACATCCCTTCAGGTACCAACATAACTGCATGCTTGCTTCCCTGCATGTTCTGGCTCAAGAAGAAAAGACTCCAAGAATGCCAGACAAGCAAATTCCTCTCCCTGCTTCTGGATTTCCCCTGCAAGAGCCCAAAGGGCCTGACTGAATGCCAGGGATGCTAAAATGCAGAATGGCTGCAAATATGCTGCCAGACCTGACAGTATTGGGCACCTCCAGCAAACAGCCTCTGGCCACTGTGCCACATCTTCCCTCTCAAAGGCATTTCAGGTCTGTAACCGAGTCTCCTCCTTTTTTTTGCCTTTAAAACAGATATATGCTTTCTTTTCTCTAGGCTGGTATGGAAGAATGTCAGGGCTCTCTTGAGCCAGAAATGCAGCACTAAGGGGAGTTGCCAGTGCTGGCAAAAGATGACAGGGAGAGCCTGACAGCTATGCCAACAGCAACGCCTGCTTGGGTGCTGTGGCTCACACAACAGCAGTGGGTGAGTCCACGTTTAAGAAAGTCACACATGTGCCATGGGAGTGCTCTAGGAAGCAGGTCTGCCTACAGGTGTCCTCATGGCGTCATGCTTGGGTAAATGTGAAACAAGCAACAACTTTTTAAAGCTCTGCTGACAGAGGACAGGCTGACAGCGGAGATGATACTGATGGTAGATGATGGACAGTAGGTAATTTAGAATACCAGACGGGGCTTTGAGCAACCTGCTCTAGTGGAAGGTGTCCCTGCCCATGGCAGGGGGGTTGGAACTGGATGAGCTCTAAGGTCCCTTCCAACCCAAACCATTCTATGATTCCATGAATACAGCAGCTTTACACACAGTCAAGCTCATCTAAAAGCACCTAAGAAGCAACTCATAAAATTTCCCATTGCAATACTTTTTAACCTCAGCTAAACAGCTATGTTTGCAATGCAAAACCTAACATCAGTGAACTAAGCTGAAAACAAAACCCCAACAGAACAAACCAAAACCCAACCACAGTCTTATGAGATGAGGAAACAGAAGCAGAGAAGGCGCTCGTATTTGGTAACTGGCAGGGCTGACAGCAGAACATGGACAATTCCATTAGAAAAATTCCGAGTGTCATTCTCTGCCATTTGTACTAATGAAAAAATCCAAGTGAGCAATTTAATAACTGCAGCTCAGAGCTCTGAAAGCCCCACACAGGCACTAGTCTGAAAACAAATAATTACAAAAGACTACAAACAGTATCGCTTGAGGAGCTGCGGATGACAGTGGATGTCTCAATGGAATAATTAGCGCCACGTAACATCAGTCAGTTATTATGCAGGGAGGCTGATTTCAGACTCAATGTCTGAGTACGTGATTAGCTCTTTCCTCTTTATAGAATATTGGTGTGTTTCACTGGGAGCAAGTGATGGGACCCTGCTGTACCACCAGCAGCACAGCCAGCTCCAGCTCTAGCACACAACAGCTGCTCCAAGCACAGTTTATTCTTGCACGGGTGTTACTATGTGAAAGGAACAGTGATCGTGCTGGGATGCTGCAGAGCTCACCTTGCAAGCTCGGTAGAGGTACTTTTTGTCCTGAGTTAGGTTATAGAGAGACAAGAAGGAGTAGCCATTGCCAGCTGTACCGTGGCAGATCCCATATCCTTTTCTCAATAAACCTCTCTGCCAGATGACATCGCTACAATCCATAGCATCTTTCAAGTATTTATCTTCTTTAAAAGTCTGGAATAAAAACAGAATAAACACACAGAAATTAAAACACTAATGACAACAAAAGAAAGCTGGACCTGAGCACTGTTTTACTGTTGGAGTTTTTCCATATAAAATTTTGTTTAAATTTTAATAATCCATTCATCATAGACTTGCTTTCCTAAGTTGCTTCTCCTTTCTCTGCATGGAAACAGACAGAACTTCTCAGGTTTTTGCTTCTGAAATCAGGACCCTAAAGGAAAAATTCAAGTTCAAGACCCTTGGTTCTACAACCTATAATCTATGGTCCTTTTTGATCCTTCCCTCCATTCCCAAGCCACAACATCATTTGATTTGAAATACAGAAATGTAATTCTTGCCTCCAAGAAATGTAACACACAATACCGGCCATCAAATATAATCCCAAAGGGCTAGGTCCCAATCTGCCTGAGTAATTCTTCCTGGCTACTCAGACTTGGTTATGTCTGCCTTCAATTCCATGTCAAAAATGCACAAGAATATCTCTTTGCATAGCACAGGGCTCCTTTCTCTGTCACAACTACAAGGAGGAACACCCCAGTACCTTGATTAGTATTTGTATTAGAAATACTCAGAAGCACTAGCCAGTTGGGCAAAGGAGCAGTTTTATAGGGTTTATTGCATCTGAAGTGCACTTTGCACATAGAGAGCCCATAAAGACAGCAGAAAATAAAAGTAATTAAACTGAACATCACCAGATTCCCATCTTCGTAAGGCTACTTTTTTGCTTCCCTTTGCCTAAGCCTCTCTACAGATCAAGAACACACCAAAACCAAGTAACTGATGCACTACTGTAGACTTAGTCCTTTAGAAACAGCTTCCCTGCCAGGTTATTTAAGAAGCAATTAACATGCAAGATTCTTAAATCCATAAGCTTCATAAAGGCCGTCTCTCTGAACAGGGTTTGCCAGCTACTGAGCTGTAGAACATCAAATTAAGGCCTGGCAACAGTGTTTGATTTCCAGGACAAACACTGCTTTATCACAAGTCCGTGTGCTTGGTGTGAAGGAAAGCACAGCCAGCAAAATGTACCCTAATTTTCTTATTGCCTCTTTAAAAAGTGTAACATAAAAACAAAAGCATCATATCCCCATCACCTCAAATGTAAAAAGAGGCCAGGAGACTGTTAAACAGAACTTGGCCCTAACCCTTTTATCTCCCAGAAAGTATTTTGTGCTGGGGCAACCAACACATTTGGCCAACATGGTCTAGGGTGATGTGTCCCTACCCATGTCAGGGGGTTAGAACTAGATGATGTCAAGATCCTTTCCAATCCAAACCATTCCATGAGTCTATGACAAAGAAGGGGGAAGAAGAATTAAAAGAGAAAATAAACTTAAGTAGTCTGCAGTGTTAACCTCCTACCACAGCCCAAAGAAAAAGCAACTGTGACTGCTACTCCATGTGGCAATGCTGTAAGAGATTTACAGCTCACATTGCAGGTAGCAGTAAGAGTAGTTATGCCATAAACCAAGCCTGCTCTTCATCAGCCCACCCGAGCAGGGAATCTGCCAAGGAGGGCTGTCAAAAGCAAGAATCAATTTGCATGAATGTAATTAAATGGCATACTTTCAAATGCCACGCAAATCAGAAGTGCACAACACAAGAGAGACAGCAAACCTAGTTAAGGATGGAGAAGAGCAAACAGTAGGCTTGTGGTAGCTCAGCAGTTATATTTATGCCCTAGAAGGCGCCTGGGACCTTTGCTCTGGTGGTAAGCTCCCAAGAGCTCTATCTCATTAATGGAGTAATTTACGGAAGATGTTCTTTGGCAAGACACATGAACCTACGCTTCTGAAAACCAACATCACTCTTAAAACTCTTGGGATGAAGATTTGAGGAATTTAGGTCAATAGTCTTACCCAGGACCCAAAACTGCTTAAATACATGGCCCTTTTCCAGGAGAGCCTAAAGCCTAGTAACCACCAGCACCCTGAGAAGCACTTTTACCCACTTATTTCCTTTACAAACATACCTATGTAAGCATTTTAAGATTTTTGGGTGCCTAGCCTGGGTTCTGTTTGAAAGTAGACCTAGAAAGATGGAAAATGCAAGCCTTACAATCTAACAAGCCTACATACAGGTCTCTGTAAAAACAGAGGTCTATATGAACACACAGCGATTCACCTTGTAAGCTTGCATGAGCATGTGGATGACTCCGGGGGCACCATGGCACCAGTGAACCAGTCTGTCAGTCTCATTGCTCAGTGACGATGGGTAATTCCCAGATCTGAACTTCTTATGGCGCACATAGTCAATGCTTGGCTTCACCAGCTCTGTCAGGGTCTCCTGGCCCACATTTGCAATCGGCTAAAGCATACAAGAAAGCACAAAACCATTAACAGGAGTAGTAACAAACTGTGTATCAACACTTCATGTTAGAATCTACTTTCGAGTATCCTACATATGTGCCCCCGATCCAAATACTCTGAATTGCTTCATACAGATTTAATTAATGTCTGATTACAATACCATTGTGAAGAGCATTTTTACAGCTACTGGAGAGACAAAGAAACTGGGGCACCAAGTTGTCACCTGTCTTACTGGAGGTGACACAGAAAGACTACAGCAGAACTGAGAACAGAATGTGGATTTCAAGACTCCCAGGCCTCTTTTTATAGCTTAGAATAAGAGAACACTTACAGGAGAAAGATGGTTTATAGCTATGTTGCTCATAATACACACTTAAAACACAATGGGTTACACATTTTGTTTTAGCAGGAATTGACACAGACAAACCTGCCCTGTTTCCCAGGAAATGAAGAAGAGTGTAAGTAAGTAGTGGCATACCTGGAAAAAGCTTATGAAAGTCAAGTTTTCCAGCATAAACAAAACTCCCTGAAGCTATGGGTTATAAATCTGCATTTCCAAATCTCAGAAGCAACAGCTATTGGTAGCTGAACATCTTTGTACTGCAAACTCATCCTTAGATTGCTATTCTGAATTTTCTTTCTCATTTCCTATATTTAGTTTATAACCTTGCCAGAAAGAAAATATATCCATCAACCTGCATGCTTCTCATAAATAAATGTTTAGAAACCCAGTATGTGTTGGGTCTGCAGCTGTTGGCAGTCTACAGCCAAATGAAGGAAGACTTTCAATAGCTGCATTTTCAGTAACCTGAAAAAAACAAAAGCCTCTATTTCAGGAAAGTTTTGCCAAATCTCTACCTACCAGGTTCCTCAAGCAAAGTCGACCTCTGCATTTTGTGAGTGGAACAGAAACCTTCACGCTGTTAATCAGAAATACACCAGTCTGTCATCAGGAACACCCTATTGCTGATCAGCCCTCACTCACTGACCTGTGGGGTTGGGAGGCACTGGGGGAAGCTTTGTTTGGGGCTCTGATTTCACGCTGCACCCCTTCAGCAGAAGGCAAATGGGATGGTACCAGCAATAAATGCCTTCAGTCTTGAGCTGTGCAAGGCAAGCCCAGCCCAGCACATCTGTTCTTGGGAGGTAAATCCAAGAAGAGCAGAGCTCTTCACAAACCTTCACACCTTGTGCTTTTGAGAAGATCTGAGTACAAGTGAGCTCTTTGCCCAAGCTGCTGAGGTTCCCAGCACCTACTTCCAGCCTACAAAAGCAACCTACAGGCATGTGTCCTGACCCTCTGGCCAAGAGAATGATGTAAAAACAGTAATTTTTTGCTTCAGAGTTAGTGAAAGGGGCTAGGATTCCGCATTCCCTAGCTAGCACTTCAGAATGCCCCCTCTACCTCCTGGCCAAGTTATTTAACACTGCTGAGGTCCTATTCCTCCAGTAGCTTTCTGGAAATAAATCCAGCAGTACATGTTTCCTCATAAAGGCATTGTAAAGAAATGATGGTCTCAGGTGCAATGCTGGATTCTTTTGTTATCAAACAAGCACTCAACAAACCATCTCCTGAATTCTTTGTTGAAAACACAGAAGAATCCTTCTCATTCAGCGTGGGAGGGATGGGGAAAGGATGAACTCCGATACGCCATCTTCTTCTGAGGTGGATGACTCAATTCTGCATGACTCACAATATTTAATGTACAGTGAAAAGACCGTAATCTAGTGCTGCATAAACAGTGGCTTTGTGGCAATTCTTAAAAGCAGCAATTATATGTAAAGTTATGATTTTAACATGTAGACTAGCTTCTGCTTAAACTAAGAAGCACTGTGCAACTATTTCTGCTATCAGCCTTGAATAGTAAATGAAGAGTGAGAGGCTTCTTTAAAGCACCAGATGTTTCTCAGAAAATCCAGCAGAGCTAGGGAAGGAAAAATGGAAGCCAGAAAGATACAAGGAAGAAATTCTTTACTGTGAGGGTGGTGAGGCACTGGAACAGGTTGCCCAAAGAAGTGGTAAATGACCCCAACCCTGGCAGTGTTCAAGGCCAGGTTGGACAGAGCCTTGAGTGGCATGGTCTAGTGTGAGGTGTCCCTGCCCATGGCAGGGGGGCTGGAACTAGATGATCTTAAGGTCCTTTCCAACCCTAACTATTCTATGATTGTATGAAGATGAGGGAGCTGGAAGGAGGTAGACATGCTTGCTGAAGAAAGCAGGAAGTGAAAGGCCAGTAAATCAGAGCAGCCCAAGACCCCAGTGAGTTGGTCACTGCAGAAAATGGCTGTAGTAAGGTTAACTTATCCCCCGAGGAGCAGAGAAGTAGCCACTTCCATAGCAAAGTCAGCCACTTTAGCCTGAGCTGCTGGTGGAATTGGTGTGAGTTAATCTGAAACAGCTGGGGGGGAAATCACAGCATCTTTTGCAACTGAGGAACAGCGGCATCACCAAATATCAGCTCAGTCACTTCTGTAGTGAACATCTGTATGCAGGTTCAGGCTGCAAGGATGTACAGTCCTTCCACTTGCCTGAAGGAAAGTCATTCTGCAGGAGCTGCTAAGAAAATTGACATTTACAGAAATGCACAGACTGGGAGCACCTTTATAAAACAGGAACAATACAAATTTTACAGCTCTATGGTCATCTTCTGTAATGAATCTTAAGGTTCCTCTTGACTGCACAACAGAAGTAAGATACAGAGGGATGAAACACACTGTTCTGGAAAACACTGCAATCCTATGGCAGAATCTCAGGGCAGGAGGGAATGGATTCAAGTGTGGGAAAGAGGAGGTATACAGAAGAGAGAAACATACTGAGGTATACAGAAGAGTGTTCCTCTCTTCTGCATACCTCCTGTCTCAGGACAACAGAAAGAGGAGAGCAGGGGCACAGATGCACTAAGGAACATCAGATTTTTGGGGAAGAGATAGGGGGGATAAGGAAGAAGAGCATCTACAGAATAAAAGTGTACTGAAGACTAAGGTGTGATTAAGGGTAGTCTTCCAAAAGCTTCAGGACAGTGAAACTAAAAGTCACCAGAGAAGAGAGAAAGGACGCGGAGGGCAGGAGGCATCACCAGTGCACTCATTTAAAAACAGCAAAAAACTGAAGAGTGATGGATGGTAAGTGAACATTTAGCTGGTCTAACTGCAGGCACCAGAATTAAGTATGAGGATAAGGGAAGGCATCTCACTGTCTCTGTAGGCAACTTCAGCTCCTGGAATGCCAGCGCTCTGGACCACAACTCAAGGGTTAATTCACTCCCATGTTAGTCACAGTTTTCTTCTGCTACCAGGACCTGAGCTAGCATCTCTGCACAGAGACTAACTCCAAATTGTGAGACCCTGACCCAGCACAACACTGCACATGAATGAAAGCTAAAGATAAGATCCTCTGATGCAAAACCAGAAACCCCTGTGTTCCACCACAGCCTACAGAAGGTGCTCTTACCTGCATGAGCATGTAATAGATCCCAGCCACTCCATGGGCTGCTCCAACATATTGCTTCCTGTGCCACTGGTACAACAGAGGACAACGCTCCGTCTTCCGCTCCTCCTTAGAGAAGTTTTTCCCCGATTCAATAATAGCATCTATTACCTAAGAAAGAGAACATACCCCTTCTGTCTGCCTCACTTGCTTTCATTCAGAAGGTTTTGCTTTGTCATAATTAAAACCACAGTAAAATATAACCCACAATAAACAGTGACAGAACAATAACATTCAATTCATTTGGACTCGAGTGTTGAGGTAGAAATGGATTTTTCCTAAATGATGGAAACACCTTTGTAAGTGTAGAAAATTAATATATTAATATTTCTAGTAACTTTTTTTCCAGGCCTGCCTTCTCTGGTTCTGGTATCTGCAGAATGCTAGTGCATCTTCCCCACACTGAATTCATCCTTCACTGAAACACTTCCACACTTCTGACTGAAGGTGTTTTGTTACAATTTCCCATCCTCAAATGCTCCAAAACTAGTTACAGCTTCGATTTCCATGGCTGGCCATGGACTCACCTGCAATGGCCTGTCTCAGTTCTAGGTGGGCAGCAGGGAAAGGGGAAAAGATTAGAGCGATGGATGAGACCGAGTTTCCAGTTCTAGGTTCCTCTCCAGCATCCCTCTCTTAATCCCTTGAATTATGCAAAAAGTGACTACAGATGCTGTGGAAAGAGAAAAAAGTATCTTACCTCTTTGATAACAGACTGTGGGACTGTGTCTGGACCGATTTCAGTATTCAGGTACAGCAAGGCATACAGGTAACCTGCTCTACCATAAAGCAGCTCATCTGGAAGTTCAGCGTCTGTGCTTACGACTGTCCTGTGTAGCTGCAACAACCTGCATCAGACAAAGGAAGGTGGGGAGAGAGAGCCTCTTCTCTAGAGACCATAGTGGACTATGTGTTGTACAAGCCATCAACCAAAACAGAAGCAAAATGAGTGTGAAGCCCCACCACTTCCCTTCAGTCATCTCCAATTCTGCTGGCTGTCAGGTTTATTCACAGGAGCCATCCCCAACAGACAACTCTGAGCCAGGGCCAGGTGAGCATTAGTGCAATTACCAGTTTTTTGTGCAACAGAAACACATGTAAGCGCGCAGAGCAGGAGCTGGAGGAGGCTGGAATGCTACCCCAACAGATAGGGAAACCTCCTGGAACCTCTGGGAATTTCACCCAAATGAGGACCCTTAACTGTAGGTGTGTAAGAGGGAACAACCAAAAACCCCCAGTACCAGCCTTCAGCATGCCCCCTCCATAGACAATATGTTGTCTCAAGCATTTAAGCAGCTCAGTTTTGAAAATGGCACTGCTATTGTGCACAAGTGTTTAGCAATGGAAAAAGAACAAACCCTAGGCTGGCCCATTGCAACTCTCATTTCCCCCAAAGAGACTCCCTGCTATTATTCTACCAGTTTGCACTGGCATTGAGGTGGAGATCTGTCTTCCTGCCTAACCCCTATCTGCCTCTTCCCATCTTTTGTGATTAATCTGGCAATTAGATGAAACCATGGAGATGATCACATTTGAAACTGGGGGAGGGGGCAAGACCATAATTAAGACTAAATTCAATTCCCAGATTCCCCCAGCCACTATTATACATCAGAAATGTTAACATTAGCATCACGCCAGAGCAAAAACACTGACCCAAATGGCTTGTTTATGCTGTCACTGCTTAATACCAGGGCAAAGTCACTCACAAAATAAAGATTTTTATATTATTCCTTTCTTGGAACTATGCTTTGGACTTAGAATTAAATTGTTTTCTTTTAAATTGTCCACTGTTAAGTTTTATTATTCTAATCATACAATTGGACAGCTACAAGGTAAAATGTTAGAAGTGCACAGATTACATTTTGACATCTATAATGTACCACTCATCTGGTGTCATGAATATATTTGTAAACCAAAAAAGGAAGAATCAAACTAATCTCCTTTTCAATCCTCCTAGAAATTATTTTCCAAGGAGAGGCAAGACTAAAAGATTTACTGCTAATCTCATTTTGCTATATTCATGCTTCATGCCTCACAGCAACACTGCTTTCCTAGCTGCATCCAAAATGGCATGCCCAAGTTTACTGCCAGGTCTAAAAGCAAAAAAAAAACCCACCTAAACCTACCACCCATTTCAAAACTGAGATACTCATCCAGGAACAGCAGCAGAAATTAATCACTCTAGGATTCGAGATTAGAAAGAGCCCAACTATACTTCCAACCATAAACCAGAACGGAGATGAGGACATAAGGCTAGTCCCCACATTCTGGCAGGCTAAGGTATGCTGCTGGACAGCTAGTAAGTGGATTGCTGGTGCTGAATGCAAATACCACAAGGCTCCAGGGCTTCCAGCCCTCACCAGGACAGCAATCAGCTCCAAGACAGCAAAGGGACAGTCAGCTCTCCAAGGAAGCTCTACATCTAAATGGGATTTCTAAAGATGTTTGTTACATTTAGATTACTTTGAAAAGAGGCTGGGATTTTTTCAGGCTACCCTCCATATGCTCTTACCTAACTAAAGCCCTTGTCTTTGACGGTTCAGCAAACACCTCCTCTTGGTTTTATTAAACCTTTGTTACATGTCAATCCGACGTACCATGCTCTTGTCTGGATGTTTCCAGATCCCTGCAGCTAAGCGTTTTGATAATGAATCTACAATTAAGGCCCACTCTTCACAGAAAGCATCACATACTGCACAAGCAATACATATTGTCGACGACAAGCGTGTGGCTTTTGTTAAATGTCACTTCAATGTGACAAAATCAAAATGTGCAGGCACTACAGATATGCCCAGGACATCCTGTCCTTACAGCGATAAGAGGACTCAAGATAACTCACTAAATATGAATCAAGTGTAAGCCAGCTTTAATAAAGATAAAGCCTGTTATGTATTCTTCTACTGAAAATGCATCAGGGGAGAAGATGTCTCCATTTTTAATCCTGTCCTCCAAAACTGCCCACTTGCTAATGCTACTGAACCGATGCTCTCCGCAAGCGAAGGGCACGGCTTTTTCTGACATCAACCACTTACTTGGCAACACATTCTTTAGACTCGTTGTCGATTTTCAGCTTGTGATAAACCACTGCACCCACTGCCAATGGCCCAGCATCACCACAGAGGAAAGTAACTCTTCTGCCGTTCAGATTGCGAAGGATTCTCTTCACGTAATCAAGAGATCGCTGTAAATGGCTCTGGTTTTTCGTCACGCGGTACAGTTGAAGATATAAGAGGGCAATACCTGGAACAACCATGTGAAAGGGAAAAGTTTGATTTAGTTCTCCTTTTAAGTATATCATATTCCTCTCTTTAGTGCCTCTGAAACAGTAACTCGAATGCAAACAGGTATTTGGGCAACTAAAACATGTCAGTCAAGGGTCCTTGCTTGGGCAACGGGAAGGCATCAGGTCATCATCAATGTTTCATTACACTGCAATTTGGGTAGTGACAAAACTTTTAAGATTAAAAAAATTAAAGAATTAACATTGACACCCAACATCAGACTCACAATTTGCAGAGAATGAAGAAAATCCATGTCAAAGGCACCAATGCTTGGTAAAGAAATCACTGAAGAGTCAACAATTTGGGCTAGCAAGCAGATGTATGACCAAGTACACGGACTGTACAATACTCATCTATTATATGCAAGAAGTGACTTATCTTCCATTTGATTTGTAAGAAGATTTTTTGATGAGTTTTGGGATTCAACTTGCCAAGTTCTTTATAAATGTATTCCACAACATAATTATGAGCTTCTACAAGCTAAGCTGGTTTGTGAAAGCCAGAAAGCAAACAAGTCCTCAGAGAATGCCAGAAGGTTATTACTAAGCTTCACTCCATTAAACTCATTCCATAGTTTTGCATTAAAACAAATCCAAATCTTAAACATTTCAACAATACAGACTGAAGAAAGCGAAATAAATCCATTTCAGTGGATGGTTATTGGTCAATTGCAAGCACACATATGCAGAGGGAAAACCTTTACCTCCAGACCATACTGCACCTCAAACTCATTTCTGAACAGGGATAGCACTCTCCTGAGCCACAGCTAAAGCTGTGTAGACATAAGGCCCACTTAGCTCCCCAGAGACGCCATCTGAGGAGCACATGAAGAACAGCACAGAAGAATAGTGCTGATACATCCTCAGATGTTCTTTGGACTGGATTAACAGGCCTTTCTAGATGGGTCCAAGAGGAGAGCTGCAGAGCCCAATAGAGCGGTATGGGAGCTTGTGGGCTATTTACTGGGATTTCTGTAACCCTTTTTTATGTTGCAACTATTGTGTAGGTATCTGGGCCTGACCAAAGGATGACCAGAAACATAGCCACAAGGCCCAGTTCATCCAATCCTTCCTTGTGCAACACCCTTACAATGGCTCCTCCAAGATCTCTGGCACCTACAAAGAGTACTTGTACAAGAAAGATGAACTCTAACCCGAGTCTTACGATTGTTACGTGCCAAAAGTATGTGCTCCAAGATTTTAAAGATGCTTCACAAAGAACAAGCCAGTGCTCAGGACTGCACTGCCAATAGCACTGTCTAGACCTGGTATATAAAAAGCAGGGCAACTGTTTTCAGCATTACTTTTACCTTCTGATTTGCAAAATGCTGCAAGGAGCAAGTCGGGAGGAAGTATTTGCACTAAGTATTTTAAAAGCCAGATCATTTCAGTATTTTTATTCAGAGTCATTTCCACAGGAGCCTTGAAAGAAGTTTACAACTTGGAACAGATGCAATTGGTGATCCTTCTACAGGGTGGAAAAACCCCGCTCTCATTAGACTGCGTTACGTGTTCATCTACATTCTTGTTTTAGCTAATGAGGGCTGTGTTACTTTTAGCTTATGACTCATTTTCAGCATGTTCTGGTTTATCAGCCATAACTTGAGTTGTCAGTCACAGTGTCAGAACACAGCTCCCTGGGAGCCGTTCTGTAACGTCAGTGTGAGAAAGCCCACCAGTGGAGATCATCTACACTCGCTCAGCAGCCACACGCTTCCAGACCTTGAAACACATCTACCTTTTAAGTGTGAGTTGTCTAAAACTTCCCCACCCATCCACCCACAGCACCACCTGTACCGAAACATCAAGAAGGCAGCAAAAAGATGGTACCCTTTCACTGCCAGAATTAAGCCTCAGCACGGCCAAAGCCTGATGAGTTTTCCCAAACTGCTTCCCCTCCCAATACCAAGATAAAAGAATAGATCTCCTCAGAGTGCATTTCAAACATGCTGTGCTAAAAGCATAAGTATGTCTCAAGAGTGAGCTAGACAGAGCAGGAATAGAATGTGCCACTGTAAGTGGCACTTAAGAGGCCTAGATGGAAAAGCATGTTGGCAGCTTGAAGAGCAGTGGCTGCATCAGGCTTGTCAACTGCAGGCTCTGCCTGAAGGATCCAAAGGGCTCATTCACATTTGGACATGGATGACGGTGCCTAGCAATAACCAGCACTTGCACATGCCTGTTTATCTTCATGAACTTCACAATCTCACAAGCCCGCCTCCATACTCCCCCTCCTCACACGTTCATTTTACCATTTTTGTACAGACAGAACAAGCAGAGCCAAACTATCCATATTTCAGATTTTAGCGGAACAGAACACCTCCCCCCCATGATTAGAACATGCTGTTACCATTAGCAACTGCTAAGTTGAAGAGAAAAAGGTGAAAATTACTTATTTTAAGAAAACTTTAAAGAAACGAGAGGCAAGCTGAAAGAGCGAGCAGCCTTAGAAAATCCATTCCTTTAGCAAGACAAAGATCTCCATCATACACAGAAGCCAATTATTTCCCTGCAACTTTATCTGCTGAAGTCATTCCAGACAGTAGCGACCTAGAATTCAGAGTTAAAAGAAACCAACTCACACAAACGCCTCTATCAGAGTCTTTCTGTCACCCCTGTGTGAATATGAGAACCTCCTCCTGTGAATAAACCCTATTACTTCATTTAACACACTTCATTCAAACTCAAGCTTTCTCACCAGTCCAGCCAGTATAGGCAGAGCAGTCATGTGGATCTGCTGTCTTTAGCCCTTCCTCCATTTGTTGCAGAAGGTCCTTGATTTTTGCCTGGATCCGTTTTGAGAACCGAGCACTGACCTGAAAACAGCAGATAGGACAGAGTCAGAAAATGAAAGCATCCAGGAATGCAAACTGTCTGCTCCACTTTCTTGTCTGGAAAAAAAGTAAAATCAAAACCAAACAACAAACAAACAGAAAATAACTAGAGGATAAATACTATATACAGCAACCAGCAGGGCCGAGATGGTTCAACTTAAGCATGCCCCATGCAATGTGTTGCGATTACATACTAGAGTAAGTTACTAGTGTCTACATTAGACAAAAATCATCTGAGGGTACTTTAAAGTCACGTGGAGAGCAGCTACGGACACTGTGACAAGTATGTAATTGCATCCTGCTTCTTATCTCAGGCTCTTAATACAGTAAGCAAAGCTTCTCTGAGCTCAGTAAAAGGTGAATAGAAACCAACAGAAGACAACCATCTGCTGCCACTCCACGGGCCAGAGATCCATTGAGGGTCGTGGTACCAAGATCACGTTATGGATGAACACAGAACAGTGAACCTACAAGCCCTGTGTACAGGTGCTTGTGCTCATCACAACGTCCTTGCACATCCACTGTGGCACTACAGAGCAGGAAATAGCTATAAGAAAATAAATGCC
Organism: Pezoporus wallicus; assembly: GCF_028554395.1. NCBI lineage: Eukaryota > Metazoa > Chordata > Aves > Psittaciformes > Psittacidae > Pezoporus > Pezoporus wallicus. Next base: position 9,284,618 of record NW_026642649.1, on the reverse strand, counting down.
CATACTTGAGACGATCAAGTCAAAGTCAAGCCAAGCTGACATCAAGCCAAGTTCAATGATGTGCTCAATCACATCATCCATGATGTATCCCTATTTTCTTCTTAAATCCAAGACTTTTTTTGATGTTTGCAATCACCACACACAGGGCAGGTCACCTAAATGCCCTTCCTTGTGCTTCTTCTTCTCTCCTCTCTCCAAAACAGTATTAGGATTGACATGCTTTGTAATGAGATGAGGTTGTTAAATGCAGTGATGTATGAAAAACTACCTGAAAGAGCTGGACACAAAGAGGATGAGTTAAAAGTAGCTCATCAGCTTCAGCTCATGCATGAAGGTGAAGAAACAGATGTGTGATCTTTTGCCTTGCTTGCTTTTACTTCTGACAAAGAAAAGCTTACATAGATGAATATAAATGCTATATATGAAATATAACAGGGGACACTACTCTTGCCAACATCTCTCTCTTATTCAGCACTCTGTACGGGAAGATACATTACTGATTACTCCTTTAAGCCTATGGAATGTGGAAATAGTCCATTAACTAGAATTTATTGCCCTACTAACTTCCACAGGAAGGAATATTCCTGAAGTCCCTTCACAGGACGATTCTGATTTGAGTGGGAGCATCAGGACCACCAGTCAAAAATGTTTGTGGGTTTTTTTTATTAAACAGAATCACTTATTGATCAGCTTTTCCTATTAACACATTTATTACAAACTATTTCATGTATTTAAACAGAGTTTAAGGGCTAGGTTTACTCATAGCACAATTTATCTACTACAGAGCTAAGAGATGAAGAAACAAAAAACCTCCTCGCTTCCTGAGCTATAGGAAAAGCTTCTGACAAAATAGTGATGTACACAAATCTTGTGCCACTCAAAAATACTTCTGAATGCGTTTTCCATCATCTATGAAAAGCCCCAGGCATACATCACTTGCCATGCATATCTTAGTTATTCAGGAACAGCCAGAATAGAAACCCCCTAGGAACATGGAAGCCAGCAGAGCTTCCCCACCTTCCAAACCAAGAGCTACAACACAGCCATCATCAGAAAAATGGCATTACACAAGTAGGCTACTTGTCAGCTTACACTAAGTTACTGTTTTCTTAAAGAGTGCTTGATCCTCCACCTGTTGCTTCCCCAGCCTGCTCCCAGATAGCAGCTGGAACAAAGCAGATTGGTGAAGGCTTAGTTTGGTGTTAAACACATCTACATTTATGAGTCTGTTTGTTTTGGTTTTTTTTTACTGGAGAAGAAGAAATCAGCTCATTAGGAAAGTTAAGTTCTTGTTTGATTATAATACATCCCAAAAGGGAAGGGTTCAGATAAATGATAGGTCCTGGATGCCACCATGCAACTTATTCCTCCAAATACACTACACTTTGTACTCTTGTTCAGAGTGGAACTTCAAATAAAACCCAGTGAATTCAAACATCCATTCAACACATTCAGAAATCAGAAAGATAACGGGAATTACACAAGTCCTCTGACACACCAGAAGTTTTGCGGGTCAATGGTTCAAACCCATTTTATGATGGCAGGATAGGAAGGGAGAAGGAAATTATGCCATTATATCTCATGTCACACACACACCACCCTAGGAAGAAGCTAGAGCCCCCTTAACCTTCTCCAGTAACTCTAGAAATAGCAACCAAACACAGTAAGCATCTGATGCCTACTACTCTTTGCCCTTAATATGGCATTAAACATCTTTTTACTGTATCACACACACACATGACATCCCCTCACACCCTTTTGACTCATTCAGTGAAGTCTCAACAAAAAGCAAAACCTTTCCCAAAGGCTCCTCTCCTTCAAAAGAGAGCTATGCCAATGCTAAGACATATGGTAAAACAGCATGAGGATGTCCACATGGATCCAGGCACAGAGGACAAGAGTGAACTAAGGTTTCAGACTCCCAGTTTATTTACCTACTGCTCATCACAAGCAGGCTGGTTACCTTTTGCTTCTGACAATACACTTGCTGTTAGCAAACCAGGGTATTTTTTATCAAACACCAAATAAAATTACTTAAGAGGCAGGAGGGGAGGACTAAGATAAGACATCAGGACTCCTGGTTCTGCTTTGAAACAGCTGTCCCACGCAAACCATTTAGCTCAGGTTGGCATATATCTATCACTAAAATGGGAATTGTAACATACCTGTCTTGGTTTAGTGTTTGGAAAAGCACAGATAAAAGGATTTTAGAATATTATTACTTACCAGCCCAAAGTTACTCACTCCCAAGCTTATGCCAGTGTTAACAGGTTATGAGAGGCAACAGTTCTCCCCAGCTACTTCACCACTGCTCTGTTGCTCTGAAGCTTTAACTGGGTACTGTCACTGTTCGTTTGATAAGATTCCACTATAAACTTACAATAGATGCTTACATGCACTAGAATAAATTAATTACATAAAGAAATGAATGTTGAAAGGTGGCTTTAGAAGATATATAAACCTCCTTAAAGGAATCTTATGGCAGCTTTACAGCTGAGTATAAAGCATGCTAATTCATGTTGAGCACAGACTGATTTTCTTGAGAAGCATATTCACTGCATGAGGATGGTTCCAGCTGGCATTCAGCCTTTTCTGCAGGTTACTCCTGTTATTCCTGTAGGGACAAACTAATACCAGAAAGCCTGACCTCTGATATCCTTTATCACATTTACTCCTGGTTCACAGAAGACTTGGTGATAACAGGAGCTAAAGAGTACCTTTAACCTAGAAAAGGTTCTTTCCAGGAATTCAACTGCTGCATTACTTCTCTGCTGCTGCAGGAAGAACAACCACGATCATCCCAACTACTGTTCAAGTTTTACGCTGGCAAAACACAAAACATGAGAGCTCATTCTCCATTATACCCAACAGAACCCTGCACCATACTGCTTATGGTAATAGGAAAGGCTCATTATCAGCATGAAATAAAAGTTGTGCAGAAAAACACAAAGATGTTGGTTTTGCAAATCGTTTTGTGATTTATTTGGACCACATCACTTTTTCCATGGCAGTGAGGGAGAATGCAAAGCTACATCCCAATCCAAAACGTTTTAAAGTCAACAAAAATGTAAGGAATGTAAGCATACACGTAACATCACCCACCTCTGGCACTAATGACATGGCCTCCAAATTATGCTGCTCTTGTCAGTGATACCTGTTTCCCCTAGCTGCTTGCTTTCATTTGTATGGTTTCAAAAAGAACTTACACCATCTTCTTTTGTAAACGCACCACTAAAACTGCACACAGAGGTTACAAAAAAATACACCATACTGAAAATAAAAATATCCTTAAACACACGTTTCACTTGCAGTTGCTATTATAGTCACATACCAATTCTTAGCGACCTACCTCTTCGTTACAGCCATACCCAGCTTTTCAGCTGTGGCTTTAAAACAAACGGGCACCAAGAGCAGATGAGGCAATGAGCAGCTGCTATGTTTGTGTTTTATATCATGATTTATGGTAGGTAAGAGAAGCCTGTAACTTAAACTCTTGCATGCACATCTGGACAGATATCACAGTGCTTATGTAAGTCTGACAATGCAACTGTTTGCCTGATAGCACTCTTTTTGTGGTTAGAAGTATACTTTGGCTTGACAGACACAGGGTGAGTTATTTTGTTTGCCTCTGTAAAAGACATTTATATACTGATGTGTTTTTCAAAAGCATCTCTCAGCATTTATTTGCATCATGACACATCTATGCCAAGTAACTTGTGCAGACTCATGGTAGGACAATGGAGACCTGAGCTCAGCTTCTTCACAAGCTGCCAACGCACCAGTCTTTCTTGCACCACCAGCTTCCAAAACAACGTCTTGCTATCACCCTATTTTATTCCATCGGGTTTTGAGGGACTGCTGCTACGTGCAAAATGAGACTGAAGAAGAAAGCGATGGATTCTGCCGAAGCAGAAATAAGATGGCCTATGCACACAGCGTTACCTAAAAGTACTTTTATTTCTTCTAGGTTCAAATAAGGTTAAAAGGTATCTCAGAGAAAAGGGATTTTATTGTTGGCAATGGGTGGAATAGGAGACATAACATGATGCTGAGTTTTCTTTCAGCCGAAGTGCATTTCACAGAGAAGAAAATGCACCTCAAGCTGGCACTGCAGCAAGTACTCATTCAAAAACTCATTCAAACACAGAAGACTGCACAAGGGACATGACAGACACTGGTAAGGGAGAATGGGGTGGGGGACAACTCACAAATCTACTAAAACAAGATATCCTGCCCATACTGAGATCATTGGGAACTTTGCCACTGACTGTAAGGGAGCCAGGCTTCATTCCTGAAGCAGGATGAGGTCTCATGCTCACGTTCAGAGAGCTCCAGCAACAGCAGACCAGAAGGCAGTAGGATCCCACATGCAGAATCTAGCAAGGTCATATGGGAAGTGACCTGCCTTTTTGTACAGAAAACACATTTTACTTTGGTTTTATCTAAATCAAAAGACTGTTACAGCTCCAAGAGCAGTGGTTTCTTCATCTCAAAATACCAGATGCTAAGAAACTTCACCACCCAGCCTCTTAAACAGTTAAACACAGCTGTCTGCTACTACTCAGATAGGTCCTTCCAGAAATGAATGCAAAACCACATGCTTAATAAGTGATTTGAAACACTGCTGTCTGTAGAACACACTGCTCTGCTGTTCAGTGATCTGGCATATAGTGATAGTGGGGAAAAAAGAGAAAATAAAGAAGAAAGTAAGGGGAAAGGAAGGGAAAGAAAGAGGACGAAATCAATAGCTGTAGGCAAACTATGACACTGCTTTAAATGCCAGTTTAGGGATAGGCTTTAAATGCAGGCATCACCCTTACCTCAGAGGAGACAAGGGTGTGAAGAACAGCATTAAAAGGCAATCCATTCAAGTTACAGAAAGAATTGTTTAAAGCATGTAAGAAATAATGAGACCCCACCTCTAAAGCGTTTGTGTGTAAAAGAAGCTATTTGTCTCCTTGGTGATTATGTTGCAAAACCCCCAAATCTTAAAGATTTAGATCACCTTAAGGAGTCATCAAAAAGCTTCAGAATATTGGTAATGAAACCAAACATGATTAGCAGACACTGAAGAACACTATCCTGTGTTTAGGAAATGATAAAGTAAAAAGAGCAATACTGAAAATCACCAGACGTCCAGGTAGCCTAACATCAGCATGATACCTCTTGAAAACTAAGAAAACAGAAGCCTGTTGTGAGGCGATTTAAAGTCACCCCCCACACAGAGGTCTGTGCCCTAGCTGGAACACTTTTAGGTGGTCCACAATTTGTATAAAAAGCTAAAACCTTTACCAATACTACCAAATTATTTTGAAGCACAGACAGCAGATAACATTCCACATACTGAACTTGACAGCATATCAGTGTTTTGCGGTTAGACCCTAACTACTATTTATTTTCACCAAAAAATAAGTACCTATTATTGCACTTGCCCAGGCAACTAGCCAGAGTAACAACTCATTAACACACAGGTCTGCAAGAGGAAACTAGAAACTGGTGAAGAGTGGATGGATGGATGGATGGATGGATGGATGGATGGATGGATGGATGGATGGATGGATGGATGGATGGATGGATGTGAGACAATTTAATCAGAACTCTGGATATGATTTTTAGAAGTGTCTTCATTCAGAACTGGTTGACTAAAACCAAAGAGGCTTAACCATGTGGTTAAAGTGCTGTCCTGAGTAGCAGAAGAGGCTTTCAATATAGAAGCATGAGAAAAGTGCTAAGTGGTATTTGATGCTGATGTGCACTGTAGGGAAGAAGCAGCAGCTCTTCCTCTAAGATTGTGTACGCTGACTGTTGGGAGTTAGTAATGGACAATGAAGCACAAAAAAACGGATTTTCAGACCCAGTTTTGCCCGAGACACACAAAAGGCAGAACAAACTTTCCTTCAGCAGAAATGTGACTTGCAGTAATCAAATCCTCTGTTTAAACAGCACGCGCCTGAGACAGGGTGGCAGGAAACGGTAAAAAAAAGTGGCAGTCTCAAGAAACTCAGATACCCCATCCCACATCTCCAGAAAAAATGTGGGAAGAAATATCTGCTGGCTGTGGAGGCTCAATTTCACCTTCAGTGCAACGAGGGGCATGATTCCCACTAGTGCATGTGGTTGCAGGATCACTCCCAGAACAGGGAGAACTTCCTGCTCTCAGCGAGACAACTAAAATGCCCTGTGAGACATTCCCAAGAAATACAAAAAACAGGGAAGGGGAATGAAGGGTGAGGTGATGACAAAAAACTTCATATATATATATTTTTAATATATTTTAAAGGAGGAGGATGAGACTGAAAAGCCACATAATGGAATTACTAGAACCAACAGGAGACTGAGAAAGCCCCAGGAAACTAAACACCACTAAATCATCCAAAGGATAATCTAAGTAAATAGATTTACAGATACAGAAGTATTCTTATTAAGTGATGATCTTTGTTGGTAAGCATCATCAGTTTTAAAACAGGTTCCCTGCAAGGAAGCCCCTGTGAAGCTGAATTAAGTATATTGTACATGTTTGTCAGAACACACCACCTTTTACAAATATTCCTAAAGCATTATGGCACATCAGAAAAAAATTAGCAAGAAAAAATTGACCTGAAAAAGATGTTTTTGTTTGGACATCCTTGTGGCCTATCCATGAAGTCTGAATCCAATTTGGGGGTTTTTCAAATAATAATGCTTTCCTCAAAAAACAATTATGGTGAATTAAAAATTAAATGAAACTAACAGAAAGAACTATTTTCCCATGAACTAAGGAATATGCTTTGATCCGAGTCTGCAGCTGCCTATTCATTCCTCTGCCTCCCTCATTTCCATTTCCATTTTGAAAACTTCTGGACCACTCTATATCAGGCTAAGGTATCACTATGGGATCCACATCAAAAGGAAACGAGTCACAGAATATACACTTAATTGAAGGATTCATCATTTTTTGAACAAAGGCTTACATTTAAAATTGTTTCTTATTAATCTAGACATACTCCTGTCTGATGAATTACTACCTCCAGCTTGCTCAGACAAGTTACAGAAGCAATTCAAGCCCACAATACTTTCATGGTGAAGAAATGTACTTAAGAAAAAGTGAATTTCAACTACATGATCACAGCCCACCGAGATAACTGAAGTGTTTACTGTGAATATTTTTAAGAAGGCAAATCAGCAGCCCCAAATTTGTTTTCTCTTCTCCTGCACTTTCTACCTTCCTGAAGGGTACCTTATGCACACAAAGAAAGATGCTTCCATATGCAGCACTCTGTTCCAACTGTCTCCCATTCAGACAATGACTTGAAGAGCTTCTTATCCTTCTATCATCCAGATGGATTTTAGATGGCAATCGTGGCAGCTTATGAAAACAAATGGAGGGATTAATAATGCACTACCTTCCATGACAATAGCAGATCCCCGCACACCTCTAGCTGTCATTATGTGAGTCAGTGCTCACTGCTCCACACAGCAGCAGATGGGAGGAAGAAATCATGCAGTGCACTGAGGGCTTCTGATAGCTGTTCTCACCTTTAGGAAACTTGTGTGGTTCTGTACAGGGGTTTATAGAACAGACTTCCTAACCTGTGTAAAGTTCTTTTGTCTTCACTGAGGTTTTAGGCAGGCAGACATTTCTCTGATGGGACTGGAGGCTGCTAAATGCAAAAAAAGAACAACCCAAAAACCTAAAACAAGCAGCAAACTTCAAATCAAAACCCACAAAAAACAGGACCCCAAAATCACAAAGTCTCATAAAAGCCAGGAGAGTACCAGTATTACTAACATATAAATACTGCCAAGAATACAAACACACATAAATATATCTATGCCATAGACCAGAAATATGGACAGTTCCTCACATTTTGCAGATGCAGAAACAAAAGAAAATCATAGAATCACAGAATCAACCAGGTTGGAAAAGACCTTTAAGGTCATCAAGTCCAACCCTTACCCCAGCACTGCCAAGGCCACCACTAACCCATGGCACTGAGGGCCTTGTCTACACAGTGTGTGAACACTTCCAAGGACGATGACTTCAGCACTGCCTTGGGGAGCCTGTTCCAATGCCTGAGCACCCTTTGGGGAAGGAATTGTTCCTCATCTCCATCTAAACCTTCTCAAAACAAAACAAAAAAATACCTTTTCTGCAGCTCCTACTGTCTTCTGGGTTTTCTTAGCTGCATGTCTTTTGTGATCACAGTACTGTAGTTACATCACTTCGATGTGATACAGAAGATGACATTTTCCAGAGGAGCTTCATACTTTTGAATCTAAGAATGCCTGAACACCACCTTTTATCAGACACACAGCTACTCAGGTGGTCAAAACTGTTTTGTGAACAAAGCTGCACAAATAGCTGCTAACTGCCACATGGTAACAAGGAATGTCATCCACCACTGATGCTGGGAAGAAACATCTGTACCCACAGTAAAATAGCAGACTCATCTACAGCAGAGCAGCACCAAGCTTCCTGATGTGAATATACAGCTAGGAATTCCTGACTTACTTCAGCTCTGCCACAGAACAATGTCTCTGAATTTGGATTAATTCAGGAATTAAAGATGAAGCAAATCAGAATTAAGCTGTTTTGAAATACATCTAGAATTCTCTTGACGAAATTAATTTAGGAAGTTCACCCTCCTGCATTATCAGTTCTCACTGTGGAAAGCCATAATCAACCTAGATCAGCAGTAAACAAAAGCTTATTTTCTCTTTACAGAAATGGGCATGGAGTGTGGGATCTAAAGCAGGTACATAAGACAGGCCTACAGAAGGCCTCAGAAGAAAGCTCGTGGTATGTTTTTTATCAGTTTAACAACAGTAAACAGCTACAGCTGTTCTGTCACCTCCTCTCCACCTTCATTTGTCAACTCATGGTATTTGGGTGGTTTTTATACACTGAACCAGATACAAAAGAACAAAGAAATCACAGTTCTTTTCACAAAAATAAATAAAAAATAGATTTGCTTACCAGCACTGACTACACTACCAGGGATTTTGTAACAAAGGAAACTGCACTTCCACACCCACTCCTGCTTTTTAAACCTTTCAAGTGCCACGTTCTGCTTTTGACAGCTGCAATTACCTGCAGCGGTAAGACATCAATCCCCAAAGCATTTTCTTCTGTGTGCTCTGCTCAGCTGCATCAACCTAAGCTGCAACAACTTAGTGAAACATTTTACTGCCTCGGACTGATGGCGAGTTAATGCTCTCCTGCTCATTCTTACGATATTCAGGAAGAATGCTACTCTCATTGCTGGGTATCACCATCCTCATCCCACCCTATCAGTAAATCAAGGTAGTTCTTTATTACCACAAACAGAAAAATACAGTGCTGAGGTTAAAGGCTCTCCTTTATCCACCCCGGCATGAAACTCCACTTCCCACTCAGAGTGTTTGTGCTTCTACAAATGTCACCACACAGTGTTTTTCACCCAGAAGATGACAAAGCAGCACAGTACTGAAAGATGTGGCTGCTCTGGGCTAAAATGACAGAAGGTCCGTATTCTGGTATTCCTTGTGCAGCTTAAGCCAGTCTTGTAGTAACAGGACAGAGTAACATCTGTGCTTAAAGCTTAAAGCACACAAGAGCTTCCCAAACACCTCCGTGCGAGGCATTGAGGAGTTAAGTGGAGTAGGAAGACTGCGACCAGCGCCACAAGAGTGTCTGCTAGCCCGAACTGATTGCCAGGTGCCTGCCATGGTGCGCCTGAACGGATAAACGTGTGTATGGCAGTAAAAGCATGCCTTGGAGAGAACGGTCCAGCATCACCTACAGCCTGAGTGCGGCTGTCACCTAAGGGGAAACTCACCTCCTCTCCCTTCCCTGTATGCTTTGGTGAAGCACGGGCAACGCGCACGAGGTGTGGCAGAACCACCCTGGTAATAGCAGCACAAGCAGCGCTGCCTCCAGGCCCTGCACCGGCTTCACTCGCACTCGGGGGGTAAATAAACAGCTTATGGCAGCCCCTTTCACGGACCCCGGGCCATGCTGAACTCCCCCTGCTCCCCCCCCCCAGTTCACCCCGCCCGCTTTTCCCCTCCGGAGCCCTCGGGGCCGCTGCCACGCCGCGGTGGCGGCTCTGCGCTCCGCACCGGCCCCAACAGGCCGCGGGGGCCACACCGCGGCTCCGGAGGCCGCGGCCGGGCCCGGGGACCCGCCGGAGCAGCGCCCGCAGCCGCAGGCACCGTCCTGCGGGGAGGGAGCGCCCCGCTGGCGAGGCAGGGCCCTGGGGCCGGGACCCGGCGCCTGCCTGCGCGCCCGCCCGGGACTCACCTTCCCATCGGCGTCGAAGGGGAGGGACTCGTCCTCCGCCGGGAGCGGCGCCCTGTCCCGCTGGGCGTCCGCCGCGCTGGGAGCTGCCGCGGCTCCCTGGGGCTGGTAGTCGGGATAGGGGTTAGCAAAAGCCCGCTCCTCCATCTCCGCCTCGCCTCCAAGCTGCAGCTTCAGCCTCTTGGACATGCTCTCTCCCATCTCAGCCGGCCCCCGGCCCGCCTCCCCGCACGGCAAGCCGGCGGGGACACACTCCGCCCCGCAGAGCGGCGGATCTGCAGCAACGCGAGCGCCCCGGCCGGCAGCTGTCCCGGCTACAGCCGCCGCCCGGCGGGCGATGGGGCTGGGTCAGGGTCCCGGAGCGCCGGCCCCGCGGTGAGGGGGCTGCGGTGGCAGTGCCCGCGGCCGCTGGCCCATTACCCGTGGACGTGTAGCGGCGATCACAGCGGCGAAAGCATCACGCCCGCAGGGGCAGAGCGCGGCCGTGGCCGCGGCCGGGCCCCCCCGCGGGGAGAGGCAGCCCGCCCGCCCGCGCAGGCTGGGTGGCACCGCCGCAAAGCCCGCCCGAGCTCCTCATCGTCCCTCGCCAGGCCGTCAGGCCCTGGGGCTGCTGCTGCTGCCGCCGGCCGCACGCCGGGCACCGGAGTGGGGCTCCCGCCGGCTCCTCCTGCCCGTCCCCCGTCGGCAGGGCCGAGCCGTCGCCCGGCGCATCTCAGAGAAGCGGCAGCAGCAGCAGGAGGGGGAAGGACAGCCCCAGGAGCAGGCAGTATGCCACCAGCTCCTTCGCCCGGCTCATCCGCAGCCTCCGCCGGGCCGCACTCATCCGCCGGCAGCCCCTGGGCCCTGTGCGCCGACCCCTTGACCAGTCCCGACGGGTGGAAGGGAGGCGGCGGCCGCGACCACAACGCCCGCCCTGAGGAGGGGGAAGGAGCAGGGACAGTCCTCAGCTGCTGCCTCAGCCGGCGAGGGGAGGAAGCTCTTCGGGGAGAAGCGGAGAGGGGGGGCCAAGGGGTGGCATCCTCCCCGCGTCCCGCCCTCGGGCTGCGGTGTCGGCCGCTATCCCAAAAGCCGAAACAAAAGAGTACCCCCTTCACGCCGCATGGGGCGGGCAAGGGCCCCGGCGGTGCCGGCTGGGGGTTGAGGTGTCCCAGGTGGGTCCAGCGTTTGTGTCTAGGGTCCAGCCCTGGGGGTCTGAATGCCAGAGCACCGTATCAGCATCGATGTAACCCATTGTTTTATGGGCGCCTCTGTCGACAGCTGGAAGAGCTCCAGGGGAAGGGGCACTGTACAGTAATAGTCAAGGATAAATCTTTTCTATTCACAGTAAAAATTTATTCACAAACGGTAGGTTCTTCCCTGTGAGGGTGCTGAGGCGCTGGCACAGGGTGCCCAGAGAAGCTGTGGCTGCCCCATCCCTGGCAGTGTTCAAGGCCAGGTTGGATGGGGCTTGGAGCCACCTGCTCTGGTGGAAGGTGTCCCTGGGTTGAAACCGAATGAGCTTTAAGGTCCCTTCCGACCCAAACCAGTCTAGGATTCTATGATACTGTTCTATGCTGTTGATATTGTAGCTTTCAGGGATTCATATTTCACACTGGAACACCCTTGTGTAGGAGCAGCCTGCAAAAAGCCTGTAATCCAGCCAAACACATCTCGGGATTGTGTAAAAGTACAGGCACAGGAGACCTCATTATCCCATTAAATATTTACTCCTGACAATGCCATCACTTTTTGCTTGTAATTGTAAGTCAGCCAGACCATAAACTATTAACTCAAGACCTGCAGACACTGTGCAGACTTATTGATTTTTTTTCAGCATGTAAGATTAAATATAAGTGATGCCTGTCCGAGCATTGGCTTCAGTTTACAGTTGCTCGTAGCAATATACATGTGAATAAATGGGACAGGACCATCACCCTGTGGCAGGGTATAGCTTTTGGGCAATGCTTTATTTATTTATAAAAATTGAGCTCACGACAAAGCAGAAATTCCAAGCAGTTTGTCCCACAGGAAGTACTTTGTGTTCCCTCTGGAAGTGAAAAGAAGCATCCGCTCAAAAGTTACACAATCATCGCTAAAATATCATCTTTAATCTGGAAGGGTAAACACAGACTCCTAAAAAGAATCTCTTGTCTCTGTGTAGACATTTTGCTGTGCAAAGAACGTGTTTTCCCTCCCTCAGTGAACACCAGCTACCTCACTGCAAATAATTACATCCCCTGCATCCAGCTCTGGGGCAACAACGCAAGAAGGATGCGGAGCTGCTCGAGTGAGTCCAGAGGAGCTGGATGATCTTTAAGGTCCCTTCCAACCCAAACCATTCAGTGATTCTATGATAGAAACATGATCATACCAACCTGCTCAAAGCCTATAGATGAGGAGTGAAGGCGCTTCCTGCCACCTTTCCTTTACTCTTTGTCCTGGGTTCAGGACCTTAAAGATCATCTGGTTTCAACCTCCTGCAATAGGCAGGGACAAACCATGCATGACACTGCTTTCCCATGTATTTTACCTTTTAATTCCAAGGATGCATAGTAAATTATGCTAACTAACAAGGAGGGAAAGAGCATTTTCTGTCACAGAGTCAACCCTAGCACGCAACTGTCCTTCACACAAGAGCTACATCATGTTGCAACGCAACAGGCTTGCAGAATGACTGTGCTGTGCAGCCATCAGGAATCTCCAGAGCTCTAACCATGACATGTTTAATGGTTCCTTCACCACCTGTGTTCATTCTTATTGCAGTATAATAGCACTCATTTATTTTTGCGTGCAATGGCCCAGATACATGCAAGAAACAGCCCCATCTATGTTCTGGTCCCTGGAGACAGAATGGTGAGTATCTGACTTCAGCACCCATGGTAAAGTGCCTTGTAAATTCTGGGAAACCAAGGTAGCAGCTGGCATTAATATGATTTCATTTCTAAATATAGATCTATGAGATTCAGCTGAAAAAACTGAGAGAAGTGAGAGCTTCAGGAACGGACCCTGCTAGCGTGATATGTAATGGAGAATAAGGCTGTAAAATGCTTTCTTCAGTATTTACCTGTGGAAAAGCAGTTATGGCAATTTCTCAGCTGGTATTTATTAGGACAGCAGGTCAGTGGAAATGGGGCAGTTTATACCTGCTGCAAATCCAAAATCGTATGTATGTATATATATATATATGTTACATATATATATATATAAAAATGAAGTCTTTCATACTGCTGTTTACTTTCTCTCTGGTCCTTTCCTCTTCATCTGTGCTTTGTCTGTGCTGCATCCTTTGTACTCTGCAGCAAGCCATTTTCTCCCCTAGCACTAAACAAGGATCTAGCAGAAAGGAAGGCTGTCAAAGGGACATGGGGCTAAAGGAAAGGTAAGAGAGTTGATGGCTAGGTAACAGAAGGGTGGATTTGGGACTGATCCTAATGGACATTTGTATAAACCCTGTAGAGAAAATAAGGAAAAAACCCAGTTAATTTTGCAGAGTGATCAGAATGTTGTAGTAGAAGACTTTAGTGGTAGAAATAGGCAAAATTGGTAAGTTTTAATAGGGGCAAGAGGTGTATAGACCACAGTCCAAGGTTATAATAACTCTGCCTGCAGTAAAGCTGATCAGTCATGCTCAAAAAGTATGAAAGAGATGTGAGTATAGATCTGTATCTATTCTAGGGAGGAGACAGAATGATTAAGGACCGTGCTTGCAACTGAACGACATGATTATAGATGGCCCGTGATGCAATTCAGTCTAAAAAACAGAAAAGGGGGTTTAACTGTTCAAGGAGGAGGGTTTTGGAGCAGTCTTTCTAAATGCAGTGAGGCTTTTTAGAAATACCTCAGTAAGCATCTCTTCTTTAAAACCAAAAAGTTATAATGTAGTGGTTGTGAGACAGTAAACCAAGAGTCTCATATTCCTGTTCCTCTGGGAAGTACAATGGTCTCAGGAGATGTGAAAGAGCTCCTCCTTATTCATTGACAGCTTCTGGTAGCCAGTGATTAAGAGAGCATAGTTGTTTTTCTCCTTTTATAAAATTCCTGCTGAGGGAGGTATATTGGCAGGTGGGATGGTTGTAATGCTCACTGAGCTTCTGGGAGAGATTTCCTACACCAGGCTTTTAAATCTAATTGTCATTAATAGTTTTGCATGTGTGGTGTTTACATGGGGATGGAGAGCAGGCATCTAAACCTGCTTTAAATTCTGCCAGGGGAATGACAGCCAAACCACTGGGCTGTCAGATAAGATCCTTCAAAAAGGATGAAACTAGGCAGCTTTTCATTGTATGGCTTAAAGGGAGATTTCTGTCTGAAGTGAGCTCCCCATTCGGACAGTTTCCTGACATGTGTGTTTTCCTCTCTCCTGGTGTTTAACTGTACAAATATTTCTGTCATCCAGTAGAGCTTCCAGGTTTAGCAATAATGAGAAGACAGCTGAAATATGAACGTGGTGCCCCCCTGAAAGCAGTTTAAAATGTCAGTCTGACATAGAACCTACTAACAGTGTCATATTTAGATTTTTCCTAAGCTGAACAGGTAAGGAATTTATGTGCATGTGCTCCCCCTTTTTCCTCAGATAGCCTAGCTTTGGAGAGCATTTTGAGTTACAGAATAGAGAATTGACTTAGTTGTTGTGTAGTCCCTCCATCACTGTTGGACTGGATGCAGTTCACCATAAGGCTGAATATGAATATCCCTCTGCAGTTCTAAAGGTGCTAAGAAGTCATACAGAAATTTGTATGCTTGCATACTGTGAGTGATGACTGCTAACTGCATTGACTGGTTTAGGTTTCCTTAAGTAACAAATAGATTAACAATACCTCTCTGCATGTGTGTTGCATCTCGGTTGCCACATCACATCAGAATTAAGCAGATCACCTTTGCACGTTTCGGGAGTAATGCTGAACCTTATCAAGTAGTACAAGTGTCGTTGTGTTCAGGCTTAAGCAGGACGTGCTTTGCTTTTTCATGTCTTTTGTTTGACCAGAAACTGCAGCAGCTTTCAGGTACAGGGGTTTCTTAACACACTGGGACAACTTCTGTAAAAATGACAGATTCCAGGGACTAAGGGAAAGGAAATGGTTGCAAAGCAATTGATCGTAGCTTGCTGTTTTACGAGAAGGGCAGCATGAGAGAAGCAAAAGAGAGATAATGGGCTTTGGTAAAACAGACGTTGAGAAATTCAGGGAATTTGTAAGAGGATTCTCTTGGGAAGATAATTTAAGGATAAGGAAGCGCAGGAGAGAGAGCTATTACTGAAGGAAGCTGTATTTAAGACACAACAGCAAATTATTGTGCTATGAAGGAGAAAGGAATCAGTGTAAGAAAAAGGAATAGCTGCAGCAGAAGCTTTTAAAAGTCTTGAATATGAAAAAAGGATTTATTTACAAATTAGGAACAAGGATATCTGGCTAAAGCTGGGTGGAAAAAAGTGACCAAAAGTGTGTGGCTGAGCCTAGAAAGACAAACTACACAACTTGCTGCTGTTGAGGGTGATAAAAATAAACTAATGTGAAAAGACTGTATGAGCACTAAAAGAGCAGGAAAAGACAAAGTAAAAGTCAGTCCCATTTCTTAATAGGGGAAGATTGCAAATAATGGATCATGATGATACTCAAGATATTCAAAGGCATCTAAGGTGCTTTCCAACCCTAATCATTCTATGATTCTGTGATCTTTCCTTCAGGTCATACATAAACTGTGAGCAAATGCCTAAAGCAATTAGCTTGTTTACAAAAGGCACAGATACCCAAGTCTGAGTAGGGAAAGAAGAGGTTAGAAAATATTTAATGTGTTATGTATATTAAAGTTAGAGTGGCCTGGTAGAATTTACCCTGCGGTATCTAAGAAACTGAAACAATATCTGAACCATTAACACTCATTGGTAACAAAAGAGGAGAAGGTTCTCTAGGATCTAGAAGAAAACCCACAGAACCCATCCTTCAAAAGAGGAAAAGAAAGGTTCAGGGAGATAGCAAGTCTATCTGTGTTACCTTGAAAGATACATGGCTAGATTATTAAAGAATCAATGTATAAGGTACCTAGAGAATAATAAGCTAATGAAAACAGCTGGAGTAGATTTGTGGAGAATAAATCATGTCAAACTAACCTTGTTTCCTTCTTGACAAGATAATTATTCTCATGGATAAAGGAGACGATGTAGATACATATTGACTCTAGCAGGGCTTTTGATAGGGTCCCACCTAATATGCTCTAAAAGAAATGAAAGAAAGACGTACCTACAGACAGAGTCATGATACAGTGAGCACACATTCATGTGGTTTGATGTTAAACTGGAAAAACATTAAAAGCAGGGCTCTGCAAAAATCATGTTTCTACTCAGGACTTTCATTAACAACTCGGATCATGAAACAAACTTGTTCAAAGAACACTGAGGCTATGAGGGATTACAAGCTCTTTGAGATACAGGATCAAAATTCAGAATCACACTGAGAAATAGCACTAAAGGCCCCAAAACCAACCAAGGAGAAGTAAGTACTCAAATACAAACACTTAGCCTTAGGAAAGGGAAATTGAAAAATAAATTCTAAACTAGGGAATGAAGAGATGCGATTGCTCTAATGGAGCCATGATGAAGGACATTGTCATAATATGGTGCTGTTACAAAACTAAGCGTATCTCATGCTGTGCAAGGCTGACGGAAGTGTTATAGGTAACATATGCAAGGTAATTATCCTTCCCTGCTTGGCCCTGGGATGCCGACATTGGCACTGAACAGTTCTGGGCACCGCACTTTCAAAACTGTTGCCAAACTGAGAGGAGTCCCGAAGAGGGAAATCAAAAGGGTAGGAGATAAAGAAAACACAGCCAGAAAACAAAAGTGAAATCTATGGCTTCTGAGGAAAGATTGAAGGAAATGGCTTGCTTTGGTACAGGAAAGAGACTAGAGGTAAGATGTAACAGTGTTCAAAGACCTGTTAAAGGGAAAAGCGGTAATTCGTTCTCAAAAGACCCTTGCAAAGTAGTCTGTGATGAACTCAGTGAATTTGCATTGGAGATATTTCAGGATGTAGTAATAGGAATTATGTGTGCTGCAGTGGCTAAATGTGCTACACAGAGGAGGAGTGTTTATGGAGGGGCTTTAAGATCAAGCTAGACAAATTATTAGACATGGTCTAGGTATAATAGCGCTATCCTTCAGAGAGGACAAAGGAATATGGGATCCCAGGAGGTCCTTACCAGGCTTGCATTGCCATTATTCTATTAAATTAAGACCAGGAACACAGCAGGGTTGACTGTTATTATCTTTGCAGATAATTTTCAGTTCCGAGGATCAAATACATAAGGCTATTATAAGGCATCTTTTGTTTTATATGGATGTTGGACAACCACAAGTGAAAAAGGAAGCCAGTTATGTTGTGGTGGGTTTTTTTTAACTGACTTTAATTTGAGGCCAGTTAAGGAATAATGGTAAGCGGAGAACAAGGTGTAATTAAGAAACTGTGGGAGGCCTGTAAAGAATTAAATCTGGTGTGCATAATGAAATCCCAATAACCTCAACAGGCTGGTTGAGCTGTTAGTCTGGTTGGCAGAAATCAGGCAATTGCATGTACCCTGAAAGACCATGCTTATGGTTATTGTGGAAAACAAAACAGAGAAGATTCAACACAACCTTAATGTGAAGAGCAAGCATACAGGAGACTGAAAGGCAGCAAAAGGCAAAGGCAAGCCACAGGAATCTTGAAAACCTCAAGAACCAGAAGCAATAGTAGAGAAAGATGTTTAAGCCCCAAATCTGCTCTGTGTTTACTAACCAGGACAGAGACTGTAAAGATTTCCAAAGTTGTCATTTACTCATTTGTATTTTCCAGCCATGTGGTCTAGTATGGTGGTTGCTGCAGAGGTAAGACCCTAATCCTCTTGGGAAGCTGGGAATGCAAAACCTGACTTTGTACTGTCAGTTTAGTACTGCTCTATTTGGAAAAGCTCTCCCAAATAAAGGAGCCTTATGGTATGGTGCCAGGGCTTCCTTCCCCCATACGCTTTCCTGTTTGCAACATCAATATCTGTTTGAACTCCTCTTCTGCTGAACTCCTCCAAGGACAGCAGCCTTCAGGAATCATCTCTGCATCTAACACGGGTCCTGGGGTTGAGCCTGGGCTCACTGACTCCTTTCCCTGTCACGTAGGGAAGGCAGGTGGAGACCCTCAGCACAAGAAGTGAGTCTGGGATGCAGATGAATCTGCCCTGTGGTCTGGGGCAAAAAGATCTCCCTTTCCTACTTGGTGACCAGCATACTGTCCCCACTGCATCTTGAATCTTGGTGTCTCATAGAAAAAGACCCATTACAGCAGCATTTCCAGTCTTTAGCAGAAACTCTGACATCTGCTATGGTATGTTGTTTAGAAAAGGCACTGAGTAGGAGGGAAGGAAGAAACTGTTCTGAGGAAAGTGTGGTTTTCTGAGAAAGCTTCAGAAGCAAAGGGAATTAAGTTTGAACGAGTTTTAGCTTTATTCCACATTAATCTCCTGGCTGTTAATCTGGAGTCATTATCCTTGAGCACCAGTGATTGCAAATGCCCTTCTTACCCTTCGAGCAGAGGTATGAGAGTACACATGCATTGACCTGCACCTCAGAGGAGTGGCAATACATAGTGGGCAATAAGGATTGGATGAGGGAGATAACTGTCCTTAGCAGATGGGATTTATTAATTCTTTGTTCTTAACCAGACTCCCACTGTTACTGAGAAAGGAAAAAAATATTGTGATCTTTCTGCATCTGAGGCAAGCAAATGCCTGACATAACTGATGTATGTCTACCCTAATTTACAGGGACATACAAGAATACTATGTGGTGTATGCCTGAGGATGAAAGAGATCTTGACCCTGAGGCACAGTGACCTGTTAGTCTTAAATGTGTCTGCTCAATTTTTGAGTAGAAGCAGAAGCAGCCATAAGGTCAGAATCTTTGCCTTCTAATGCCTGAGGCTTTGAAGAGTTGTTCAGGGCAATTGTTGATTTAACTCCACTTGTACCTATGAGGAGTTAAACAGCAGGGAAAGGGTTAGCTTAGAGGAAGTAACAGCAAGACTTCACTCCTCTCAAGAAAGAATATAAGAGATCTTAATTAGCTAAAGGACACAGCTAATTAGCTCTTGTGTTCAAGGCCAGGTTGGATGGGGTTTGCAGCAACCTGCCCTAGTGGAAGGTGTCCCTGCCCATGGCAGGGGATTGGAACTGGATGAGCTTTAAGGTCCCTTCCAACCCAAACCATTCTATGGTTCTATGATTCTGCTAGTGATGCCTCAGAAGATCTCATCAGCAATAAAACAGGGAAAGGAAAATGTATATGGGGCATATTATTTCTCTACAAAAGCAAGGATTTATGCACAGTGCTTACTTTAAACTTTAGGTATTCTTGCTGTATGACAAACAGCCCTTTCCTCATTAATGAATAAGATTAAAATTTAAGAAAAAGCCTTTAATCTCTTCAAGCACCTCAACAGAGAAAAGTTAATACTCAATGATGCAATCTTTGTTTTCTGTATCCAAGATGCTTCTTATTGCACTTTCAGACAGTGAGGTAGCCTGTGCTACAGCTAGTTAAGCTCACATTTTCTTGAAGGTGGGTGGAGGTGTAATCAACACCCAGCAGGACATTGTCCAGAGAACATGATCTGCTTATCTTCTTATCAGACGTCTACCCTAAGAATGCTGAAACAGTGTAAATGTCCCTATTTATTCAGCAATAATTTGAGCATCTTTTGTTAACAGGAGTGCTGCAGAGAAGGCAGAAGACTCTGCAACAAGAGGACATTGAAAATTTGCAAATCCTGAAAACCTCAGCTTGGTATTTAAGAACCGAGTACGAGTTTATTTTTTCCCTGGCTTGTCCTCACCAGTGATTAAAACTTGCCTGCAGCTTGTACACTCCTTTTGGCTGGGATTTAAACAGTCCCCTCAATGAAAAGCAAAGCAAGCTAGACTCTGGTTTGTACTTTCCTAACTGTACTGCTTGTGTGACTAAGATGCAAAGAACAGTATTTTCATCTTGAAACCAGTACAGAAGACTCTGAGCAGATGCCTGTGTAAGACCAGCTGAATAATAAACACCTTGCATATAAGGCTACTTTCCTGGTTTCACTGACAATAAAAGTATTGTGACAAAGAACTTGAGAAGACTCAGAAGTTTTAATGTATTTGGTGTAGTAAGACTTTTTTTCATTATTTCTTTCTTTGCTTTTAGGTTTTAGGAATTCATCTCTAACATTTAGATTTATATGGCCAAAATGGACCTCTCTGCATCAGTCAGGAGTAGTGCAAAGCAAAGAGCATCACATAGCAGTTTCTGCAGCTAGTGGAGAACTGGATTATAGCATGTTTCAAAAAGATGTTCCGGCTTCCTTTTCTCTCTGTTACAGATTCTGTTCTATTGCCTCAGTCCTTATCTGTAGGTATTTTGGCTTTTAGTAGTGCTTCACTATACCAATAGAAATCTTTCATTGTAATATGTCTATATTGCTCTCTCCTAAATAAAAGATATATTAATTTTATGATAATTAAGATGCACATATTACACATACTATCTTGATGGTGTTAATGGATTCCACACCGGGTACCCTTTCTCAGGAAAGAGCTAAATGGGCACACAGAGATCTTTATGATGCTACTATGTCATCCAAGGTCAAAGCTGAAGGGCATTGGTGTAACAAGAAAAGCAGCTTGTTTTGCTGTGGCCTGTCCTGTCATTAGATGCATTGATAAATGTGACCTGGCAATCTCATATTCATTGAGAAAATGCCTGTGGGTATGTTGTGCTTGTGACACTTTCGGAATTTACAGTCTTAAGTAAAATATGGAAAATGGATATTTATTCTCCAAAAGATCTGCCTCTAGTGGAAAAGACTGGCATTAGTTATAATCCCTCCCATATCACAGATATCACAATACTTTTAGAGGAACAATTATGTCTTAAAAATACCAAACAGCCATCAGTGGCGACTACATAAAATTCACTGGTTGCTAAAGCTAGTTACAGACTTTACCATCCCTAGATTTTTGTTTGTGTTCACTGGAAATTCATTCCTGTGCTATTTTGGGCCTACTAACAACATTAATGATGTGATATTTTCTGCCTGCTGCCTCCTGGTTTGTCAGCATTGGGCTTTTTTATTCTTGGTATGTGTCGAGTTTGCATTCCTTAAATGATCTCTCTGTGTTTTCTTCTCTCCCTGAAAAAAGAGATGCTTCCCTCTTTCCAAGTAGATCAAGGCTTAGAAACCCACTGCCTCAGGTATTTTGAGACTAACCTTATTTGCCAGGATTCTTGCCAAGGGCCTCAGGATGCAAAAGAATCATAGGCACATCATCTGAGAATAGACAGTGTTTACACCCAAACTGAAATGGCTTACTGGTTGTATAGGGTACTGGGAATATACATATTCACTATATCTGTCTTTAAGCCAGGAGTTCACTCAAGCACAGGAGGAGCAAAACTTAAGATTTTTGTTTTAAAAGAATTGTCAGATATGTTCTGCCTGCCCAATTTCTTAATTCTTTTTCTGTTGCCCAACGTTTTTTAGCTCACTGAATGGCAGTGCCATGTTCAAACGAAGAAAAGGTGTCTGATGACAGCACATTTCTTAGTTTGGTCTTCTTTTGTTCTGAGCATTTTCTAACCTGAAGATGAGTGGATCTGTGTTTGGATGCAAATCTTGCCAAAGCTCAACTGTATCACTTGGACATACATATGATGGCGTTGGTCAAAAGCGATGAAATTTCACAGGGATCCTTGGGAACACTGTCACAAAGAAGGAAAATGCCCATTTTGGTGATATTACTACCATTTAAGCATGTGGTGCTAATCTTATCAAGATACCATGTGCTGGACAGACATCTTGATGTAGGCCAGCATCTTGGGGCTTTGCAAGGTGCACATACACCCGTCTGGTAATTCTCATTTTCCCTAAATTTCACCTGCTCATGTCCCTGCACTGCTATCTGCTGCAGTGTTACAGCTTTTCAGCCATGTTCATTTTCTTATCATGAATACTACCTTGTTTTGAAAAAGGTGAAGGTTGGTGTTTGGCTATGCTGGGAGAACTACGGTATAGAGGGAGTTATTGGGAGTATCTGGAGACAAGGACAGCTTGGAGAGCCATTAAGTTTCAGTGCTTGGCACAGCTGAGGGTGGAAGATCCTGGGGTAGCAAGGCTCCCACCTACAAGAGCCAAGGTTAGGGCAGCTACAGGTCAGTAGATTGGGAGGGCATCAGGAAATGTTTTTTTGGAGGCTTACAAATACATGAGATAGGACACTGAAGGCTTTGCAACAAAAATCATTTCATGCCAGAAGTGACATTTACCAGATCACAAAGCACTGAGGCTGCTCTCACTGAGCTGCAGTTTGAAAGTGGAGAAAATGATCCTTTCCTTCTTTCTTTCCTTCTTTGCTGCACTCACTTGAAGGCCAAGTGTAATCTGGCAATATAGAATTCCAGTTTATAAGCCACCTTGAATGCCTTACAGTATTTTCCAAATTGAAAACATTCAGTGGTTGTCAGATGTTGCATGTTGAGCCACATTGGTACCTCCTACATTAGACATCTATGAAATACCAGACTTGTAGCATCTCAATCTTCTAGTATTTGAAGATGAACGTAATTGGGACTCACTTTTGTGAAACAACCAAACTTGAACAAAACCAGTTTTCTGATAGTCCACTTAATTTCAGCTACACTGGATTCAGTCCATCAGAAGGCATTCTGAAGTGTCCAGGCTCTTGATCTGGTCCAAAGGAGAAGTCCATGCTCAGAGACCCCCCTCAGCAGCGATGTGTGACTGAAGACCTATTTTAGATTTTGCACAGTGATGTTCATGGGGGACATCTCTGTATCACCATCTACATTGAAGAAATGATGGGAGGATCTCTTTGCCTTGTAAAGGATGGAGGTTTCCCAAAAGACCCGCATGTCATGACAGCATCTGGCCAGACTTCACCGCCCAATGAGTGCTGCATCCTGTCTGGTACAGTGAATGGTTTCTGACATGCATAGCCTGCTAACACAGGAAAGTAATCTGCTCCCTCAGAATCAGTTTCTCTTGGGATACCTAGAAGCAGAGTTGCTGAGGGAAGCCTAGGTCAGTGGCTAACTGCTTTACTTTTCAGGACTGTTGAAAGCATGAGATTATTATACACACAAGATGCCTTCTATCCTTCTCTTCACCTGACACAACATTCCTGTTCCAAACTGCTGAGCTATTCCTGCTGGAAATTTCTACAAAAATAAGCAATTCTGGCAGACACTGAAAAAAAAATAATAAAATTACAGCCAGAAATAACTGTGTCCCAGTGAAGACTGTGGGGAATTCTTGCATAATTTGATGTAAAGCAGCCGCTGTGACTCCCGTTCCAATTACTGTTGCTTTCTGGCAAATCAAGGAGAACTGATGTAGAATTAAACCACTTGGGAAGCAGAATAAATCGCAGTCATCAGGCTGCAGAGCACTTCATTAAGTAAGTTAAACTATCACCTTTCCATATTTTATTTCCATAATATATGAATCTTTCAAACAAAGCAGCTCAGAGGGGGAGAAGGCAGCATCAGCATCATCAGTTCAGTGGCTGGCAGGATGGAAGTAGGAACAGGCTTCGGTTATGAGATTTTCTTACCTTTTCTTACCTTTTCTTACCTTTTCAGTAAGGGTGCACACTGCTTGTAGCTGTGTCAGATTTAGCCTCCCAGAGAGCATACGGCTCTAGTCAGGTCTACATGTTAATGTGGAGGAGCATGGGGCTGAGGTCAGAGAGTGGGAAGAGATGTGAAACTGAAGAGCCATTGGGCAGTCTGAGGAGGTGAAGGAAAGTGGGAAGAAGGTACATGATCCCATCAGGTGAAAAAATGATTGTGGCCTAAACAGCAAGTGAACTGAGAATGGGAAATAGGAAAAAAAAACCCAACAAAAAACAAACAAAAAAAAACTAAAAAGAAAAACACAACCTTTTTATAGCTTTGTCCTGAAAAACATCTTGGTCTTGGCCCGCAGGAGTTCTTTGGTCATGCAGCATAAAAGAATGGTGAGAATGGAATGCGAGAAAAAACTTTGGGGACAATCCCAGAGAGGTACTTCTTGCTCAAAGATTATAACAATGGAGGCAGAAGGTGGTTTTAGAGTTTCACCAAGCTGCTTGAGAGGTGATGAGGCAGGGAAGGTGTCAAGAGAAACAAGAAGATCAGACATACTACTGCTATGAGTGGGGTAGATTCAGCAGCCCGAGCCTGGCGAGCTGGGACGAGGAGGAGAGGTATGCTTCTCTCACCAGAAGGGTTTCCTCACACCACTTCAGGTACTTCTGAGCAAAAAGCTGTGGCAGGATGAGGTAA
The DNA here is from genome assembly GCF_028554395.1 of Pezoporus wallicus. Classification (NCBI taxonomy): domain Eukaryota; kingdom Metazoa; phylum Chordata; class Aves; order Psittaciformes; family Psittacidae; genus Pezoporus; species Pezoporus wallicus. Next base: position 9,260,040 of record NW_026642649.1, on the reverse strand, counting down.
AAAGAAAGGAGAGGCTTGATGCCTCCATTCCCACTCTAGATGTGGTCATGATGTGTATATTTTCTTGATCATGTATTCATCTTGGTGCTCACAGGCAGTTATATTCTGGTAGATGCAGAGGCTGAAATCTTTCATGTTCAGGTACAATCAGATATCGCAAGCTTCTGTAGTACTGAGGTCACCTAGGGCTAATTCCTAGGATGAACTTCATGGTGATTAAATCCAACATTTTGGTGGTGTCACCATTTTATTCTAACAAATAAACTGAACCCACCTACCTACAAATGGTTGTCCAGCTCTCAGCAATCCCCAATTCAAAGCAGCCGTGTATCATTAGTTTAGAAATTCATCCTAGTCCTCTACCAATTCCGTGGAGTTTCCAAATCTCCCTGTGAATATTTCTCTTTCTTTCCATCCCTGGTTTTTAATTTTAACAGATGGAAGGATTAGAAAAAATAAAAAGGAATTGCTGTGTGGTTTCTAGGTACTGGTAAATACCCAGATAAAGTGACCTCAATAGATTAAAGTAGTAAGCTCTTAAGAAGGTTATCTAGCCTCATCTCTACTATTAAACCTTTTTTTTCCAGAGTTAGCACCAATTTGATTTTTCCCTGAAATTCCTTCCTGAGTGGTCTGTCTTTGCAATGTGTAGCTGTCCCAGTGTGTGTTTTGGTGTGTGCTGCTGATAAATGGGTAGGAGCTCTGAGGACAGCGAGCGGTCACGTACCACTTCAAGGACTGGAAGAGGGCACAAAACAGGGAAGGAGAAGCTTTCAAAACGTGCCCACAAAATGATGATGTATTTAATGTGAGACTCCAAAAGCTGATAAGACAGTAGGAAATACACAGTGCTTGTGCTAGCGTATGTCTGATAGCAATGCGCTTAATCACTTAGAGGAAAAAGACTGGGCTCTGAATTTTGCTGTATTTTTCTCCTTTTTGCATAAGGCAAAGATCAACAAAATCTTAGGCACAGTGCCTAATTTTCTGAAACAATAGCTCTGCAGTTTTGAAACAGTGGACCCAAACCTACATGGACTCATTTAAAGCCTGAAAGCGTTAAGAGTACATCAGGGGCAGGAACTTCAACTCAAATATCCCCAGACACCGAAGTGGTATACATTAGCACTGCTGACCTCCAGGCCAAGCCTCTAAGTTAGGCAAAGCAGTACCACTGTGGAAAACAACTGCCATGGGAAAAAGTGCTTCAGGAGCCCCACAGAGCTTAGCAGAAGGAGAGGGTGGTGTGGGTTTGTAAGAGGTAAGGAGGTGCCCTCCAGCTGTGCAAAATGAGCTCAAGCTCTCTTTGAACTTTCTGCTGCTGAAAGTTTCCCTGAAAGATGAGGGAACCCTTTGTATGATGGAAACAAGCGACAGCTCTATGCCTCAAAGAAATAAGATGTGAAGGTTGTCTTGTGTGAACCTGAGACAAAAGCTTCAGTGAAAACTTTTCAGAGAGCCAATACAATGGACTTTGAGGTCCCTCTGTGCAGGCCTGCGTAAGAGCTTTCATCTGCATCAACAGATGTACCCTTCTTCCCACAGGGAAGTTAAAGAGAAAAATCCCATTTATAGTAGCCCATTTGGTGTTTTGGTGCGTGTCTTGCAACCATTTCCACACCAAAAAAACTAATAAAGTCTTGCACAATTTGGATAACTCTGCTTTGCTGTTGACAGACCACACTCAAAGACAAGTTTCTGATGTTTCCAGTTACTCACCCACAACTTCATAGATCTAGTTTTCCACTAACAATTTCTCTTGTCTAACAAACTGATGAAACTGGTAGAAATTGCAACTAAAATGGTAAACAGCAAATCCCGCTGCTCTTGTCTAATTGTCATTGCTGCCTGCTTGCCCTGATCTTATCGGAAGTATCATAGAAGTCTAAAACTGAAGACAGGCTTGGATTCTGTCATGGCAAAGCCTTTAAGAAGTGAACTAAATAATGCAGTCTTCAGCAAAGTTGCGTGGTACTAAAGCAATCACAACTGCATCAGACAAAATCTATGAGAAAGTCATAAATCATCTTGAGTTTAGTTCAGAGCAGGAAGAAATGCCTCCTATGAACACATTGCTCAGTATTTGTTTTCAGGTGCATTCTCAAACCACACTGTAGCCAGGGATGGGAAACTAAACTTTATGACCACTTTCCTAAAACAGCTGAAGAAGGTTTATGAGAAAAGAGTAAAGCTTCCATAAATGAATCAGAACTACGTTTTGACAGCAGATAATAACCCGTCTGCTAGGAGACTGTCTAAATATCCAAGTCCGTGTTTACTTCGAAGATCTGGCTCCTAAGCAATCCAGGTATTCAAAATCCCACTTAGAAGTCTATTTCTGTGTCTTTTTAAAATGCAGATTTTACTACATTTTACCTTTTGGATTACAACCAGCAGCTAGTGAGTTGAATTCGGCTTTTACAACATTCACAAATGACTGATGCTCTTATCAATGGCATGGCAGCAGACTGCTGCGGTGAGGCTTTCTGGGGCACACTATAGCTTGGGCCTGTAAGGAAGCCACAAAGTTACCTTCCCAGGATGTAAGAATGCCCAGAAGAAAACAAGTGATTTGAAATGTGGCACCTCTCTCCCCTCCCTTTCCTAGCACCCTCCCTTTCCTAGCAGTTAAGTCTGTTTGTTCCGGTTAAGCGTGGTACTGTGATTTGCAGTTTGCTCTGTGGCTTTGCATTTGTAGCACAAAGTGATGTTTTGCATACAAATTCTCTTTTTTTTTGTGAGAGTTTCTTATTAGGGGTGTTAAAAATCTCAGCACTTGATTTCTTCTCGATAGTCTCTGAGTGTGGGATGTGCAAAACCGTATTAAAGGGCTATGGTAGCCAGCTCCCACTGACTGACCATTTAGGGAGCTCTGGTCCTCTAAATTCAGCCTTCTCCTGTGCTCTGTTGAATGCAGGGGCACTATGCAGATGGTGTTTTAAGTGGCAAACAAGCGCTCATTGCCATTTTGGTGGCACCAGTCTGCAGGTCTCCATGTGTACGTGATGGTCAGCAATAGCTTTCTGTCCCGGCACTATGGACTTGGGAACAGTGGCTGGACGTTTGCACTCTGTAGCTATACTCTAGGACACCGATTGCATGGAACAGAAGGGAAGTATGCAGAATGTTTAAGATGGCAAAGGAAGGGCGGATTGCCATGTTGGTGGCACCACTCCAAAGGTCTCTATGTGTAGGTGCTGCCCAGCACCAGCTTTCTGTCCCGGCATGTCGGGTCTGGGAGCAAGTTCTGGACATTTGCACTCTGGGGTCGTGCTCCAGGATTCCCAAGTGCATTCAGCAGGGAGGCAGTACACAGATGGTGTTTTAGGTGGCAAACGGGTGCATTGACATGTTAGTGGCACCATTCAGGAGGTTTCCGTGTGTCAGTCATGACCAGCACCAGTTTTCTGTCCTGGCTCTTTGGCTGTGGGCCTGGAAGTTTGCACTCTGTGAGCCACGTTCCAGGACGCCAAAGTGCACTGAGCAGAGGGGAAGTACACAGATGGATTTTGAGGTGGCAAGGCAAGGATGGATTGCCATGTTGGTGACACTGTTGTGGCGGTCTGCATGTGTAGGTGATGCTCAGCACCAGCATTCTATCATGGCACTATGGGCTTGAGAATAAAGGCTGGATGTTTGCACTCTGAAACTGCATTTCTGCAAAAACAAGAGCACTCAACAGAGTGACAGTACAAAGATTGTGTGGTGGTAAAGCAAGGGCTCATTGCCATGTTAGGGGCACTGTTCCAGAGGTCTCCCTGTGTAGGTGATGCTCAGAAACAGCTTCCTGTCCTGACTCTATGGGCTTCAGAACTGAGGCTGGACGTTTGCACTCTGAAGCCGTGCTCCAGGACACCCAAGTGCACCGAGCAGAGGGGAAGTACGCAGATGCAGTTTTAGGTGGCAAGGTGAGGGTGGATTGCCATGGTGTTTGCACCGTTGTGGAGCTCACCGTGTGGAGGTGATGCTCAGCACCAGCTGTTTGGGGAGAAAGGCAGAGCAAGCCCCAGTCCTCTCCTTCTCCCAGTGCTGTAGTGGATGCTTGAGGTGGGATTTGCTAGATGACCACTACCCCTGACAATCACAGAGCAGAAATGTGCTGGTAATTTATTGTTAAGGCTAGAAAAACAGAAATCAGTCTCAGGAAATGCCATACTAGAGCAGTCTAAGCTTATTTGCTAATACAGTGCAGCAGCATCAAAGCTCTTCAAAACATCAGGGAGTGCCAAAAGATGCAAACAGTTTGGAGAATATGCTGGAACCCTGAAAAGAGGCTTTAGACTTTTCTGTTTCCCCCCTATTTTCCCTTTTCTATCTACCTGTGGGGAACTGGTGTCACTAGCACACTCCTTTTGCTGCAGCACAGAATGGCTGATGCCTGTGTAGCTGACTTAAATCTGAGACTGAAAAGGAGTATTTAGTATTTACTGGTGGTAGCTGCCTTCCAAAGAAACATAGAGGGGGGCTAAATAAAAACAGCAAATTGGAACACCCAGAGAAGCAGGGGAAGCTGCCATTGTTCCTGGTGCACAGGTAGGGAAACCGAGGCACAGACCACTGAAATCATTCCAGAAAAGCTCCCAGGGGAGAGATGGAGAGCTTGGAAAAGACCCAGAGCAGGGCTTGATGAGGACACAACCTGAATCTTCCTCTGATCTAAAGACCTCACTTTGCCACCTAAGCCTCCATCTGTGAACTGCCCCTCAGGTGCCCGCTCTTCGGCATCCTGGAGCACAGGTCACAGAGTGTGAATGCCCCACACCAGGTTCCTGTACTGGCACCTCTGGTGTATGAGCAGGAGCTGATGTTTGCACTCTGCCAGTTGTGCTCCAGGATGCTCAAGTGCACTCAACGGAGGAGCAGCACCGAGATGGAGCTTTAGGTAACAAAGGGCGGGCGCTCAGTGCCATGTTGGCGGCACCATTCCAAACGTCTCCATGTGTAGGTGCTGCCCAGCTGCACCTTTCTGTCCTGGCACCTCAAGCCTGTGAGAAGGGGCTGGATGCTTGCTCTCTGGGAGCTTTGTTCCAGGGCACTCCAGAGCATTCAACAGAGGCAGTGTACAGACAGAGCATTAGGTGGCTCAGGGAGGTCTGAGTGCCATGTTGGTGTCACCACTGTGCAGCACAGCCTGTGTAGGTGATGCCCAGCACCAGCTTTCTGTTCTGCCTCCTCAGCTGTGGGAGCAGGGGCTGGACCTCTGCACTCTGTGTGGTGTGCTTCAGGATGCTCAGGAGCACTCAACACAAGGGTGGTATGCTAATGGGGCTTTAGGGGGCTGGTGGGGTTAAAAGCAGGGTGAACTGCCTTGTTAATAGCACTGCTCCAGAGGTGTCCATGTGTAAGGGCTAACCAGCAGCAGTTTCCTGTACTGGCACATCAGGCATAGGAGCAGGGTCAGGATATCTGCATTCTGAGAGCTCTGCTCCAGGAGACCAAGCGTGTTTTATCGTAAAGTAGTAGAGAGTCAGAGTTTTAGGTACCAAAGCATAGATGGATTGCCATAGTAGTGGAACTGGTGATGATAACTGCTGTGTGACAAACAATCAGACCCAAGCATATTTCTACCTTCACCAAGGAACTGACATGTAAAAAAAGACTTTTGGTTCTACTTTCTTGTCACTGCTTTACTTTAGTTCTCCAGGCAAAAAATATTTCAGCTAACAATCCAAAACAGAACAAAAAAGGTAAAAGGTAACCTCAGAACTCTCTCATTAGTAAAGAAAACATTCAGTGGCTAATAATAAAAATATTATAACAAACCATAAGCAATGTTAGGAACCCTAAATACCTCCTATAAATATAACACCTTGGAAAAGAAAACCTTAAAGAAGTAATTATTGATACATACAGGAGTAAACCTTGTCATGTCCTGAAGCAATACGCTCAGCTGACTGCATCCCTGTAAACAGCAAAAAATTAACAGCACAAAACATTACAATACCCAAAAGCTACAAAAGACAAAACAAACACCAAGGAACCAACCCCATTGATACCCAAGAGCTGAATGAGGTCCCCAGTGAAACACTGGGCCTTGTATACCCCAGACAACAGCCACAAGCCGTCCTTCAATGCCCTGGGGCAGGGGTGGGGCAAACCATCAGCTGGGATAAAAGAGGCAGGGTGAGCAATGGGCTGTTATCTGTTCTGTCTGTAGCATGGAAAGGGTTGAGAAGAGACAAATGATTCTTCAATGCAGCAAGACCAGTAGTGTTTCTTCTGGGATGCCTGAGGCTGGGTACCAAAGAGGCTGTCCTCCAATGGAGCTTTAGGTGGCAAAGCAAAGGTTGGTTGCGTTGTTGTTGGCAGTGTTGCAGAACTCATCCTGTGTAAGTACTGCCCCGCTCCAGTTTTTTGTCCTGGTCCTTGGCTGTGGGAGCAGGGGCTGGACGCTCACCCTGTGTGAGCTGTGCTCCAAGTTGGCTGAGAAAGGATACCACAGAGGCCGTTCACAGAAGGAGGTTTGGGTGGCAAAGTGATGGTGGCACCATCATGGTGGCGGCACTGTTTCAGAGCTCGCTGTGGGTACGTGGGGTCTGTGAGAGAAACAGTGTTGGTTTTGCATGCTGGGGAGGGGACTTTGAAATATTCAGGCTTTGCAATACCGGAGCTGGGGCTAAGTTACCAAGGGAATGAAACGAAGGGTTTGAAATACCATGACTTAAAGAGACACACTCTGTGCTTCAAGGACAATGTCATCTTTGGGCAACAGACACACTCTGTGGTTCAAAAGGATGCTCTCTTTGTGCAACCAATGAAACTAAGCTGGTGCAGGCTGGTTCTGTAGTTAACCAGTAAGTTGAGGTACCACATGTCTGCCAGAGAGTTGTGAAATCAAGCCATTAAAGGAGATAAATAAGAGGAAGGGGCATACGTACTAGAGTAAGAGGAGATGTAACCAGAGGTGGGACAGTTGACATGTAGGTTTTACATGTCAGATAGGCTGTAAACCATGGAGTACCCAAGCAGCAGGGAAATAAGTGGAGGGAACCTGTGGATGGGACAGGAAATGTAAATCCAAGCTCTGCTTTTGCTGTGTGTGCCTACTTGCCAGGACACTGTTTTTGCACAGATGTTAAATGAACAGCTGCTTCACTGCTGTGTCTGACCGAGGCCTGCCTGAACCTAGGGACCATTTCTGACAGATCTGCTATAAATGTTTTTTTCTTAGCTGCAATGGGTGTTGCATTTCTGTTTTCTCTGTGGTTTAATTACAAATGATGGAGTGTCCCAGTTGGAAGAAAGGCTTTGTGTTTCAGTCGTTGCTGCTGGCACTTTTAGCAACAGAGATCTACACACAGGTGGATTGAGATGAGCTCTTGGGAAGAAATCCTTCCCTGTGAGGGTGCTGAGGCGCTGGCACAGGCTGCCCAGAGAAGCTGTGGCTGCCCCATCCCTGGCAGTGTTCAAGGCCAGGTTGGATAGGGCTTGGAGCAACCTGCTCTGGTGGAAGGTGTCTCTGTCCATGAGCTTTAAGGTCCCTTCCAACCCAAACCATTCTGTGATTCCCTGATTGCCTGATTTGTGGATGTCAGTCACTCTCCACTTCTCGTAGGTGGACGTGATGCCCTGTTCCATTGCCCAGGTTGAGCTGTGACCCCCTCACATGCCGCACCTCTGGATGAAAGGCACTGAAAACATGGCAGGCCGGCTGCAGGGGTATTAGAGAGCAGGCACGCTGCTGCAGGAGTACAGTGTGCTGCTTTATCTGAAGAGCATCATGCTTTAAAAGCAGCACCCCCCACCTATCCATGGCTCTCACCTTCCGTGTGCACCTACCTGGTGTGAGAAACTATTGAACGGATTTCTAGTGCCCAGGGAGACTGTCATAAGGGGAGAGCGGGTATCCCAGGTGCCCTTAGCAAGGTCTAGAAACAATCGAAACACCATGAACTAAAACATGAATTACTTTGAATTGTTTAATGTTTCGGATCTTTTTAAAATCCAGATTTATAACTGCAGTGCTTCTGTGGAACTCTTAATGCAAATGGTTAAACTTAGAATCACGGAATCACAGAATGGGTTGGGTTGGAGAGGACCTTAACATCACCTAGTTCCAGCCCCCTGCCATTTGCTTGTTCCTCTTCAGCCACCCCACACCAGCCCTGCTTGTGTTGCTTTATCTTGTTCTTTTTAAATTGAAAAAAATTACCTCTGTGTGACATGATTTCCTATCTCCCAGAGTCCTTGTGAGGCTAAATCTGTGTCACATGCTGTGAAACAGCCAGGGGCACCACAGAGGTGTCTCCAGGGTGACTTTGGATCTGCAGGATCAGCGTGGCCGCCCTTTCCAGCAGCGGCCCGTACTTGGGTTGATTAAATGTACCATGAACCTGCAGTCCAAAGGGACTGGGAAAATGAATCTCCTATCCAAGCTTGGGTTTTTTTCTGCTCTGTTTGTTGGGAGACCCGTTCTAGAGCTATGTGCGCTGTTCACAGTTTCTTCTTCTTCCAAGAGAGGGCACTATTAGCTTTCCTTCTGCTGCTCTCAGAAGCAAGGGTCATCGTAGTAGTGTTGGCTGGGCTTTAAGTGCCAAGCCCGAGGTACAGGTCCCAGAAACTACACAGACTTTGCAAGCTTGGATCCTTTTGGAAGTCTCGGATATATGTGCATGTGTTTTCTATGTTTGCCCCATGGCAGGTCTGACCTTAGAGGAGAACACTGTGTCTGGAGGACACCACCAGGCTGTGCCAGAGCTGCATCCCAGCTACGTTTATGCCTAATCCAGTTTAGTTTGACCTAGCATGGCTTGGGCTCCACACACAGTGGAGAGGTCATATGCTGCTGTACGTCTTATCCATGAACATTAAACTCGCAGTCCTCTGGTTTTGATGATTTAACAGGCTTCAAGAGCCAGATGGAAACCTACACAACCGGCTGTGACATTTGTTAGCTGTACTTTCCCTCTTTAAATGAATGCCAGTACAAATATTGCTAAATAAAAGCAGTCTGTGAGGCAAGAACAACCATCTTTTTATCATCATCGCTCCTACCTGAGTGATGATGTCCAGTGAAGTCTAGTGCAATTCATAAATCTGTGCTCCATCAAAAAATAGGGAAAAAAAAACCCAAAGTGTCATCTTTATCCAGTATCGTATAGGCTGGTTTACAAACACTGTGCTATTTCTGAGCTAGCTCACTTTCACAGGGCTCTAACTCACCGAAGGCAGCAGTCTCTGGGGTTAACACATGCATTAAATAACATTCCTTCTGCTCTGGTTAGAGAGAAAACAGGTTTTGAAGCAAAAGGCTTTCTGCAACAAGAGCTCTGGTGTTGGACTTCACACAGATGGTGCTTATTAGAGAGATTTCAATTCCCAACAAACAGTTTAAGGCACCACCTGACCTGCAATTCCAGCTCCTCTCTCAACTGACCAGCAACAACAATCCACACTGTGGGACTGGGGTGTAACTCCCCCACATGTACTTACAGGTGGGCTCCAAGCAGGACAAGGATATGGGGAGCAGTCACCGCGCTGAGCAGGATATGTCCTTCCCGAGGTCTGCCATGGGTCTGACTCAGGTGAGTGCTGACACAGGACCTGAGGCTGTCTCTGCCAGCAAACATAATGCAACTTTAAGGAGGCTGAGTCCCCTTTTCCCCATTCCTCAGCACACACCTTTGGTAACTGCAGGCTCTTCTTTCTTGCCAGACCCATGCCTGGTACAAACACCCTTTGTCAAACACTGCTGTGTAAGTGTTGCCCCAGTTGGCAGCCTTAAGACAGGAATGAGCAAAGCCATCTGTGACCAGTTACGGCTGAAACGTGACCACCCCACAGAGCTGTGGTGAAACCCTTCCACGTGAAGTGCTGCAGTAGGTCTATCCCATGTGGTCTGACTATGGCTGGGGACCTCCTCAGCACATTGGCTCCTTTATTGGCCACCTTGGAAATACCCTGTGTGATCTGATGTAATTATTACACGTTCAGATTAAGGGCTGGCTCTGTTGTTTTCCTGGGTTAAGTGCTGCAGGGTGAGGCTCACTTAGCACTGCTGCTAATAATGACAAAGCACTGGAAGAGACTTGTATTCCTCTCCTATCTTTAAATAGCAATTTTCTTTATCTTATCTGAACCTACCATATCCTGTGCAGGCAAACAGGGGGGTTTGAACTGCAGCCTTGGCGTTTTTTGGCCGTCTTCTTTTGCACCCTTTGTCACACAGGAGGTGTATGGATGTACAACAGATATTTCAGTTTCCTTCTCAATATTAATTATTATTCTTCATAATATCAGTACTAATTTACAGAGCTACTTACTAATTTTCTCAAGCTAGCTGATCACTAAGGGGGAGAAAAAAAAATGCCCCAAAAGCAAAGGTTTATTTAATTACTTTTATTAAAATAAAAATATCATGCAGTAATACGCATTAGACGTTTCTGAGAACCAGTAATATGAAGATTAAGACTACATCATTTCTGCATAAAATAGGTTGAGCTGGTAAAACATGCAGCCTACATATTTGAAGGGACTGGATGGAAAGATGAAAATGAGAAAGGTGCTGTAGTGGCTTTTTTTTTTTCCTGTGTACAAAGTTCATTTATGAAGACAAAAATGATTTAATTTACTAATTGTGACACCAGGGACTATCCAGGCTGTATGTGCACTGACAGTTCCAGCTCCTCTCTTCTTTACTGTCTTGTCAACCCAGATGCTCTGTTGAGGACCCTCTAATTCCTTTAACCTTTGTGTGCTACATGTTCCACCAGTTGGGTAATTACGTGCCAATGCTCAGGGGATGCTGGAGTTTCATTTGACCAGCTTTGCTAACAGAATTCCTTATTCTGTCTAGTATAATATCATTTAAGTCACCAGTGTGACTCTGGTCAAGACTTTGTTTGCCTTTCCTTACAAGGGAGCCCCAGAACACAACCAATGTATGTTACTTATATTGAGCCAACAATATGGCTCATATGCCACATATCACACGGATGAGCTTTTGATGGATTGCTTTGACTCTGCTTCTGCTATTATCATGAAGGTGAAATGAGAACCTGCCATGCAATTCAAAAGAGCAGCTTTTATTAGCGCCCCTATAAGCAGCACCTGGGCTTTCATATTGCACTTCCAATGATCACAAGTGTTGGCTGTATTATTGCTCACATTATGAAACTCGGGCACTGTGCATGCAGAGAGTCAAAGAGTCTCAGAGAGAGGAAAGGGTCCTGTGATTAGCTTCACTAAGCCCTGGATAAATCCCCAACGTGACAACTTTCATCAGAAAAGGAGTTAAAATCTAAGCCCATCAATAAAGAACCCTTAACGCGAGTTCTTCTCTGGCTACAAACCCTACAAGCTAGCCACTGATTTTTCCTCCCCCCACATACAACAGTATATTACAATAAAAGTTCTCAAAAAATTAAAAACAATTAAAAAGAATAATATACACCTCATTTTTATCGCTCAATATACAAACAATCTTTGATCAACAGTATAAACCATTAAACCATACAAAAGTCAAAAGAGTTTCTTATTGTACAAATAGTGCTTTCATAGACGAGTAACTTTACAATGCTGCGAGGGTACCGTCTGTATCTGTGGATATATTGCTTGACAGTTTATTAAAACCAAGACATTATACCTTATACTCGGTTGATTGCATCAATACAAAGCAGCCTAAAAAGGGCAATGGATCCATAGGATCTCTGATTATTGCGAGGGATTTTCAAAAATCACTCAACATTAGCCTTGTTTTATACTCTCAGTGTAATCAAGTTAAACATCCCATTAAATTCAAGGGGAATGATATTAGGAATGTAGGATTAAAAAAGCAACCTAGGTATGGGAGTCAAGCCTCCTACCATTGCAGACACCTACTTTACTTATTCCCTTTTGTAAAAGATGAGGATTACATTGATGGTGGTTGCAAACGAGCTCTCTGCAGCTGGCTTGGGAGAGGTAAGAAGAAGGGGCTGGATGAATTCCAGCGTGAGTGGAACCTATGTACTGTACCAGCTACATCAGAATGACACCTTCCACCAGTCCAGTTGTTAGTGACAAGTTTGATTTCTTGTTTTCACCTTATTAATCAGAAAAATCTATTGCTTCAAGGCAAGAGGTACAGAGGGACCATATGGCCCATACTGTCATGCATGCAGTCCTGTCCACACCATCTAAGCAGACAAGAGCAAAGTTGGAGGAGCACCAGCCCTGAGTCTTGGCCAAAGGCTGGCTGTCTTCAGAGGTGCAGTAAGTGGCATGTCTTTTGACAGCTAATTCTCAAACTATCAGTTTTCTCTCTGAAAGCCCTTTTTTGGATGCTACTGAGGGTTTGCTTCACCAGTAACTGTGGTACTAGCACTGCACTCTTCTCTCCCTGCATGGTTGCATACAGTACCTCCGACCAACCCGCAGCTCTCAGTCTGCACGGCCATGGTACTACAGGTGATCTGCCAAAACACACAATGTCAAACGGAGGCAGGATGTGTGGCAGGAAGCAAAGCATGTCATGGAAGTGCCATGATTTCAACTCCCCCACGTAATTAAAGTAATACATAACCAAAACTGCTATCAGTTTAAAGTCTCACTGCCTGCCTACACACTTCCTCACATTAAAAGCAGTTATCTCATCATGTCTCATCTTCACATAATTGTATCTTTTCCCGATACCAAGCCAAAACATCATGTATTTGTTTCATTTTTTCTTGACTGTGCCCCTGTTTAGCTGTTGTGTTGAGTAGAAAATAAATCAAAATGGAGTAGAGGTTGTAGATCTGGCCCTGAAGTGATAACTGGTCCTCATATTTGGTTTGGTCTTTCTATGGACAGGCCTCATCCTCCTGTCAAGCCCTCTTGGAGGTCTGGCCAAGCCCCAACAAAGAGTGGAGATCTGTATAGCTTTTCCCTGTAATGAGAGGCTGTGGAAGTGGTGATCAATACCCTATTCCTTTAAAGCAACAAAACAAGACATTACATCTTTGGTCCTAATGCAGCCCATTTGGCAAGCTACTTGAAGGTGTCATGTTTTGTGGTTTTTTTTTTTGTCTATTTTTTTGAGTTATTTTAAAAAGGCTCCTTAGAAGTTGTATGTCAGAACAAAGAGGTAACACAAAAAGAAAGCTAGAAAATGGGATCCCAATATAAAAATTTGAACCAGTGGTGATAAAACATTACAAAGCATCCTTGCTAAGTGTTATACACAGAGCTTGACATTCCATGAGTATACACTTTCCATCAGGAAGGAGGACACAGGTACATTTTCATACTTTGTCCTGATTCAGATGTTTTCTCACAGAGAATCGCAGGGTGGAAACAAAAGCCAGAGTACACCAGAACCGCTGATCTGGAGAGGCAGCGGTGGTGCTAACAGAAGATGTTGAACTCTGAATGTGAAAAATGAGCGCTGGTCTGGAAATGCAAAGTTTCTCCTTGGCACCCTGGAGCACCCCCAGACAGACAGAGGACACCCCAGACACCTTGTGATGGGACCTGTTTGGGGTCCTGTGACATCATTATACGCCTAACTGCATCTCCCAGGGAAGAGGAGAGATTCACCCCATAGTACAAGTGCCATGTACATTGGTTTCACACAGGAAACCTCTGCAAGAGGGCTTCAAGCTGGTAGCAGGGACAGGAACAGCGTGTCTATTCCCACCCATACCTGCAGGAACAGTCACTGGCATTAGTAATGTCCCTGGACAATTTGATAGCTGCTTTGGGTACGGACTGCCTGGCTGCACCCCTTCCCGGGCATTACTCTCCCTACACAAACCCTTCCTTTCAAATACACCACTGGACTGTATTTTCTAATGCTGGGGCTTCACATGGCCATCCGACGGTGATGCTGGTGGGACAGGGCATCAACTGCTATCTAGTTCCAACTGTTCTCAATAGAAAACTCACTGCATTGTTTCCTGCCAGCTGGAAACAAGAGCAAGCCCCCAGCCTCCTGGATGAATTTACCTGACAAGATCAATTGCAGCATGAAGGAAATTTCCCAAGCCAACTCCCTTTGCAGCACCCAAGGCCCAGATGAAGTCAAGTACACAAATCACTGGAAAAAATCAAAGTAAGATGAAGCCTCCCAACTCAACTTACATTTTCATATACTTAGCAGTTATTAAGTCTTATTATTGCAAAAGCAGTTGCATGTTAACTGCTGCTTTATGATCAAGAGACGCTAAGCCCTAACGTGCGAGCGGTTTTATTTTGCCTTGCTTGAGAAATACAGTAAAAAGGGAAGTTTTAATTTCCTGGATTGACAAGACTCTGTCGGCTCATACAAGCATCTGTGGCCTCCTACATTTTTCTATTTAGTTGCACTTTAAAAAATCAGCATTTTCTACCCCAAACCTCCTGAGAGACAATGGCAGAACTTTCAGGTTATTTCTGGATGCTGAGTTATGCTGCCTAAACATGTTCACCTTTATGAGCACCCATAATTCTCAGGATGCACCTTGCTGTTCAATACTCAATGAGCTGCCGTGGGAAAACCAGACCATTTCAGCTGCTTATTGATCCTTCTCCTTTTTATCATCCCTATGGAAATCATTTGGTACATTGCTAATGTCTGTTACCCTACGGACATCACCAGTGCCTCCTGCAACAGCCACACAGCTGCCCAGTCCCACCTGCTCCCAGTGCTGCTGCATCTGGCCCTGCAAGTTCTCCCTGGAATCTGTATATTCACATCAAGAGTTTGTGGTCCTACATCCTCTTTCCTACTTTTTCATTAAACAAACACATTCAAAAAGCAATGCTCTTTCAAACTTACATTGCTTGATTTTTAGATGTATCTCCTTGCTTCTATCAAGGAGTTGCTACTGAATCCCTCCTAAATTGTCTTAAAAGGCCAAGCATATTAACCTATATTCAATCATTTTTATGCTACATAATGCTGGCGATACATACTGCTACTTTTTAGTGGCTTTCTTGTTTTAGCTAACAGATCAAAACAAAACATCAATAAATTCCTTTGTGCAATGGTGTCAGAAAGATTCCTCAGGAGAACACGCACACCATGACTTTTCCAGTGTTCTGCTTGGAGATTTAACAACAGATTTAGCAAATTGAAAAGGATCTGTGATTTCTGTTGAGATCTTTTTTTGGGTTTATGTACATTCCTCCCGGGGCGGTGGGTGGAGGAAAGCGGCGCTGCCTGTGCATACATGTTGCACGCTTGTGAGAGCAACACAACAAATCTGCTCTCAGGAATGCAGGGAGAAATCTGCCACTAATTGGACGTGGGAACTAAATTCTGGTTAATGTTTTAAATGCAAGTCAGTCATAATCAAAGCCAAACACTGCATTCTCCACACTGCAGTGCCTGCGTCTCGGTCACAGTGACACGCATGTACCAAAGAGGAAAATCTTTGGATTTTGACCCGATATACTGCTTTAGCTACAGGATGGCCGATGAGCTACTGCACACACACAAGATACTAATGCATTTTACACCATGTTACTTATAAAAGGGGTCATTTCACATGACAGCTCTCCTTCTTTCCTCAATAAATCTGTAAAAACGATGTTCTGAACATTTTCCGCTTGATCCTGGACTCCAGATGCAATACTTAAACTGAAACACATCCTGATGTATTCAGAACATGGTAGTGGCATAAATCTATTTCTAGCTACTTTATAGGCTACATATCCTCTGCAACTTAGCTGCTTATGCTACCCTCAAGCAAGCTGCCAATGTTCAACTAGTTAAGGGCCTTTATAGCAAAATCACCAAATGCGCATTTGCTTTGTGATCTAGTGGTCTGATTAAAATAGTACTGCCAATGCTGGTGGCATGCACCTAAATTACTGACTAAATTCACACGTTAAGCACTTTACTCATCCTACATTCATAAGAAATGTTAATGATGGAAGAATTTGAAGCTCTGTGTCACAGGCCCCTGGAAGGAGTAGCTGCTTTTGCTGCTGTGATCGATTTATACAGTCAAGCTAAAATCACAGCCTTGCCTCGCCTGCCTGTTCCACACTGGCAACAGAAGATGATGCTGGGTATTTTAAAGAAGCAGTAGGCAGCCCTGTGTTTCAGAAGAGGGAGATCATATTTTCCATCACTCCAGATTATTCTTCCTTAACTCATTGCCACTGCCCCTCCTAGATTGCCAGGCTATGTAACCCCAAAGGGACAGGCAACCAGCCCCAGCCTCTGCCCCAAGCAATTGGCAGTATTCTGCCTTGAAGTGAGTGAAGCGTAACACTGATATACCCCTCTTCTTTGCCAGATGTACAAGGGAAAATTACTTCTGCTCTGTGCCCCTTTAAGAAGGGAAATAAAACATCTTGCTACCTGTGTTTCTTGCCCTAGTCAAGTTTAATTTAGGGTAGTTCTTCCAGTCTGTCTTGTGAACGCTCCAATTTGCCATTATTTGCATTTCCTTGACATTTAATTAAAGTCTGTTAAACGTTATTTGACACTTCATTTTTCAATTAGGGCAACATCTTTAACAGTTCTGTTGGAGAAGAAAGGCATTTTGACAACTTGACAGCCGCATAAGGGATCAGAAAACAAATGTGTTGAGTTTGACCATCAGAAAACAGAGTAGCAAGCACTTTGTATCCAGGTACACGTGACTCTGAGGCGACTTCCTCCTGGCAGTTTTTAGCAGTAGTGGTCAGTAAGTGATGCGTCGTGCCGTTTCGCTTCTTGTGCTAGTTTTCCCTGGAGCAATCCACTCCATACAGGCCCTGGGCAGAGTCTCCCACATGTCCCCCAGATGCACTTCTCCTCTTTGTGCCAAGAGGCAGTATATGAAGCCAATTTGTAAAAAATCCGGTGGTTTGGGAAAACTGTTTCTGTTCTAGGAGTATTGGAAAACTGTTTAGAAACATAAGGGTTTGTTTTCCTGCTGGTGATCTGAGCACCACATAGCAGACCAGCAGCACAAGTGTCTGATCAGGTAAAAGATCCAAAAATTCTCTTAGAAACATTTATAAAAATACAGGCTGTAGAAAGGAATCTAAAACTGTACAATGTGTACAGCTCTCGAGTTCATCCCAGAGTGGCTTCTCACCGTGCTACCATCTGACAATGAAAGGAATGCATCCATGTTTCTTTTGTCCGGGAAGATCCCAGTCCATCACAACATCCATCTGAGTGCAGGTTATGGGCCTCAGTTATTACATGGAAATAGGCAAGAAAAGACCCAAACTACCATCAAATAGACCTCACAGTTTCAGCCCTTGTGCTGAAAAGGAAAAGTGTGCTTCTCGATGCATTGCAGTTGCTGTCCGCTGTGAGCAAGCGTCTATTCTTGCAGCAGCCAGGTAGTTCACCGAGAGTCTGGCTTGCCTCACTGCAAGAAGTAATCCTCTGTGGTCATGCTGAGGCTTCAATGTATTCACTTTTTGGTGCTGCTACCCTCAAGTACTCCGGGTTTTCTGCTGCGGGAACTTTCAGGAGACCGTTAGGTTTGGTTTCCTTCGGTAAGAAGTCCTGCTGGTAGTCAGGATTGTCCAGATTTATTTGGTGGTTGCCTGCCTGGATCCAGTAAGGAGAGGTCTCAAAGACTGTCTTGGCCAGCGGAGACTGGTTGGTGTTGAGATACTCAGGGTTGTCCACAGCTGTGCTGTGTGAATTCTGGTAGCTGGAGTCTGTGGGGACCTTTGAGTTTGCTGTGAGAGAGAAGTTGTTGTAGATTGGATTCTGGACTGCTGAGGCAGAAGTTTTCTTGGGCACCAACTGGTTTACATACTCTGGAATAAAAGGAAAATAAAAATAAGAAGGAATGAAAATGAAGGCATATAACTAATGCAGCCATTTGCATCACTTGAGGTGTACGTTCAACCCAGCTGCCACTTGCTCTTTGCACACAGCACCTCACAGAAGGACAGACTCATAGAACAGTTAGGGTTGGAAAGAACCTTAAGATCATCGTAGTTCCAAACCCCCTGCCATGGATAGGGATGCCTTCCACTAGAACTGAACTTCCCAGAGTGAAAAGAGAGCCAAAGACAGGGACTGACATGCCATGGCACCACACATCCTGCCCTGAAGTTCACCTTCACGAATCCAATTTGCAAAGCCCCAGAAAGACGCCTTGGACCACAAGACAGCGAGATAGCTACTGCTGATTTTAGTGACGTGTAGGTGGCTACGTCCCAGATACTGTTCTGAAACTGCAGTCTGGGAGCTTAGCTGCCAGGAGCTGTTTCCCTAGAAAAAACGCTTAGAGATGAGAAAAATACTGGACTGGCGATAACAGGCACTACACATTTCACTCCAGTGCCATCCCTTGCAGCATCTTTCACCCTTTGTAGCTGTGGTGTATTCTTGGAAGGGTTGGTTGGGATTTTTTAAGGTCACAAAGCATCATGACTGCACAACCCGGCATCAACTCCCTCGGTGCTCTTTGGCTCACTCTTCAACCGCCTACGATGTAACCATGAGCTGCCTTCTGTGTATCAACATCTGAAGGCAGTTGAACTGCCAGAAAGCTGTTTATGTTGCTAAAAAGGTTTAAGGGGTGAAACCTAGGTTTTAGAGGATATTTTTCCAAGTATGAAGCTTTAGACACATAACTATACATGCAAACTCCCCGGCCAGATGGCACATGTGATGACCAGGAGGAACGTGGCTGGTGAAGGAACTGAAATGAGAAATGGCCAGAAGCAGCCAGATAAAATCTAGGAAAAGGATATGTGCACACATTTCCACTCATGTTTACTGAGCAAAAAAAGGTAGGAAGCATATGGGTTGCTTCCTTTCTGCAGAAAAGGAAGGACAATGATTACATTCACAACTGAATGGCTCGCAAATTAGTGGCCATGGGATGGAAACACAGGAGAGGTACTCACCTGGGGCTGGCAGAAAGCCGTCATCTATGCTGTCCTCCAAGAAAGCGCCTGTTGGATCTGAGCTATACCTCTGGACAAAGCTGTCTTCCCTCACAGGATGCCCCTGCTAGGTTGGAAGTAGAGAAAATCCATATTAAAGGCACTATTTTGTAGAAATTGATCCACATAGAAGTTGCTCCTTTTTCAAAGGTCATCCCACTTACCCCATTCCTGTCAATGCAGGTTGTAGCAGAGTTGTTGCTAGTAGCACTCTGAAAAAGAGAGAGAAAGAAAACACAGACATTACAAGAAGCACTTCACTCTTCAGATTGCTTGTCATGTTTCCAAAGAAGAAGAGTTTCATACCAGTGAACTCAAGAGAGGAGTGCGGGATGTTGAAGGGCTGTTGAAAAAGCCCTGGTGTGGCACGAGATACTCATCAGCGTCCACTATATCTTCCATGTCCTCCTCCTCCATAAGGGTGCGATAAAACTTGGAGTCCGTAGGGCTGGGCAGGTGCATCCTATCATCTCCCTGTGAGACAAGTCAGCGTGAGAGAGGTTTAGGGTTAGGCTTCCTTCAAGCCCACATTATTCCCTTCTCTGAGACACAAAGTAGTTTAGCAAGAGGCCCAAGATGCAAACTCTTGACCTGTGTGTTTATCCAAATTTACCTGGAGTTTAGGGGAATTTGGGCCTGCAATCTCTGCTGTGAAACAGCTGCAATTTTTAAGAGGATCGAACTGCTCTCCTCTTAGGACTGCAGTATGGACTGTTACTGGTCCTACACTGGGACAAGTCCTAAGACAATAGTGACTGGTCTTGAAATTCTGTTGGTGGTTGGTTCTAGCTGAATGTGTAAGACCTTGAAAGCAGCAATAAATCACAGACTCATAGAATAGTTAGGGTTGGAAAGCACCTTAAGATCATCCAGTTCCAACCCCCTTGCCATGGGCAGGGACACCTCACACTAAGCCATGCCACCCAAGGCTCTGTCCAACCTGGCCTTGAACACCACCAGGGATGGAGCATTCACAATGTCCTTGGGCAACCCATTCCAGTGCCTCACCACCCTACTATGTGTTTTCAGACGCATTACTAATGATTTTGTGCCCCATATTAAATGCCCATCAGACACGTTCCTACCACTGGGTTTAGTACCTGTATAACGAGATAGCGTGGAGGGTCACGGGCCATTTTTGAGAACTCTGCTATCAGTTCACGGAACTTGGGACGGCTGTCTGCATCAATCATCCAGCCTGGAGGGACAACAGGGGGAGCAATCAACAAATAAGATTGGTTTTGGTGATAAAACACAGAGCTTAGAACGAAACGTAGCAGCAAAAGGAAGTGTCCTGGATGGAACAAAGAAAGGAGTTACCCAGAAGGGACCACCATAAAAAGTTCAGTCACTGGTGTGAATTTCAGCATTTAAAATGCATATCTTGGCATTGGATTACTCCAAAATAGCCTTGAAAAAGCTATTGCGGGAGGGGAGAAGCAAACTAACTTCAGTGGGTCCCTGCAGAGGTACAGTGATTTGACTGTCTAGTCACTGCACGGCTTTGTGAAATCCTGGGAAGCCTAAAACAGAAGCTACCCTCTGTACCAGATGTCTTTTAAAATTCAAAACATCCTCTCTGGGGACATTCTGAAAGATTAACTGTATCTAAGCTGCATTCAATTAGCAAACGGACTTCAACAAAAACAAGTCCTACAGCTTAGTGTGGATTGATGCTAGAAGAGATTTCTAATCTAGATAGTGGTGGTTTTACATGTGATATCACTTAGGAAACCCACACTTTCTGTTATCAACTAACAGATGAGCTGATGAAGAAACTCTTTATGTTTAAAAATAATGAAGGTCAAGCTTTGTATGTCTGAAGAACCCATGAGAAACAGCCTATCCATGGTAATGGAGAAGACAAGTGATAATACGCCATTTGAAAACTGCATTAGACAAAATCTCATCATTGCCAGTGACTTTTTACCATGGTAGAAGGAAGAATTCCTTCTTGCTTTTAGAAAGAGTGGGGCCTTTGGGAGTTTGCTCCTGTTGCAGAAGTAGCATCTCCTATTCCTGAATTTCTGAGTTGCATCTGTTTAAATTCTGCTTCTTTAAAAAATGTTGTGGATTAACTTTGAACATCTCAGTTTATACTCTCTGCTTATAAGAGATGAATGGGCCTTCTGAATTCCTACAGTCAAACTGGCACGGCTTCAACAGGGGCTGCCCTGTAGCCTGTAGACATGAAGGGAGAAGAGCAATGAAAAATGTGGAGCTGAGTCCTGTGGCAGAAGGAAGGCTCAACCCCTTGATCCTTAAGCTCACACTTAAATTCAGTATAAGGGTATGATAGGGGATGGAGACACCCCACTGGTTGTGTTTTAAAAGCTGCAGGTACCTGGTGAGGTGTCTGCAAAAATGTCTCCTTTCTGCATCTGGACTGGCCCAAAGGAAAGGCAATGGGCTGAGGTGTCTGTAGGGTTCAGCACCTCTGAGGATGATGAGATGCGTTTCTAGAACACTGCTTTTGGGACTGGGTACCTCCCAGGGTAGGTGCACACCTCTGGTCCCGATTCCTGCTTGCCTCGCTGAGCACAGGATCAGGCTTACCCTGTGTGGTGCCTGTCCCAACAAAGCAATGTGTGGGTGCTCCAAGATTCCCCAAGTGTTGTGCTATGGGGTGTTCATGGTAGTGTGGCTCCTATTTCAGGAACAGGTACATTTTCCTCTAGTTAGAAGGTTTTCTATGCCACCTAGTGGGCTGCTTATCAGCATCCTCTTAATACGGAGCAGGGATGTTGCAGCCATAGCCTAGAGGAAGCCACATAATAATCTAACATGTTAGCAGCTGACAGAGGTGCAAAAGGGGTTTGGGGTTCAGAAGTCCTTTGACATGCCCTAAAAATAGCTGAAAAGTGCTTCAGAGACCCCTCAGCTTTTGCGCTACTTTACTGCAACAGCTGTCTGCCAAAGAAGGGCCTCATTTTCATTCATGAAATGAGGGAGAAATTGGATGAGGAAGTCCAGATCCTCATGTGCATCTGCCGTCATTGTGGTGTCTGTGCTCCCGGCACTCCTTTAGTAAAAGGAGTACATAAATCCATGTGTGTGATTCCAGAGGGGAGGCATATGACTGAACTAAGGGGGAGCCTGGAGGAGAAGGTAGTGTTGATTCTATTCTCTAGACATACAAAACCAGAGTATCAGGTACAATGGGTGGTGCTATGCTAAATTGTACTGCCTGGCAATATCAGCCTAAAGTAACTGACTGTCGGTCAGTGGTGTGAATGGTGAAAACAGCATCAATTGTTTGAATCAGTGACTAATGAAACCATATCCTGTACTCCTAGCTAACACTGCAGGTACAGGAACACGCTGGTGTCATCACTCTTATCACATAACCCTGTGCCATCACCAAGAACACAGCATATACAAATACTGCACAACGAGGGCAATCGGGCTACTTATGCAACTTAGGTGAGCACACACAACCCCAAACGGAAACTCACATTTGACCATGATCATGTACACGTCAATGGTGCAGATAGGAGGCTGGGGCAAACGCTCGCCTTTCTCCAAGACAGAGGAGATCTCACTGGCAGGGATCCCTTCGTATGGCTTGGATCCAAATGTCATCAGCTCCCAAACTGTCACACCTGCAAGGGGGAAGAGAAGACCATGAGAGAAGCTTTACCAGGCGCCAGGTTGCTTTGCTTGGGTGCAGAGAGGTGTGAGCAGAGAGAGCTCTCACAGAGGCACTGCATTGCCAGAGCCCCACCCAGGGAAAAACGTGGTCTACCATGATTTTAAAGAGAGACAAATTAATAAAGCAGGTTGAAATCACCCTGCTTCCCTTTAAGGCTTTGGTTTCTACCACTCTTTCCACTCCTTCCCCTGTTTATTTTTTATAATCTCAGCTACTATCTCAGTATTCAACATCCCACCAACTTCCCAGCCCCACAGGAAGGAAATGCAGGTTACTGCCTCTTGACTCCAGCCCAGCAAGTGGCTGGAGTAAGTTTGTCTTTTTGTTTGAAAATCTAAGTTGCCTTTTTGTTTAAAAACAATCAATCTCTCTGGAGACGAGCAAGAGCAGTTTTTGAAAGACGTGTACACCAGCTGCCCCAGTGTCATCTGCTGACATACCACGTACTCTCGTGATGTAGCCGTTGTGATTGTCTGGTAGCTTAGGATACAAAACAAGGTTTTGGATGCCAAGATACATAAATGGATTAGAAGGACCAGAGGCCAT
This sequence comes from Pezoporus wallicus, assembly GCF_028554395.1. Classification (NCBI taxonomy): domain Eukaryota; kingdom Metazoa; phylum Chordata; class Aves; order Psittaciformes; family Psittacidae; genus Pezoporus; species Pezoporus wallicus. The sequence goes on along the minus strand of NW_026642649.1, from coordinate 9,237,047 downwards.
ACTTCTTCTAAAAGGATACAGGATCTGACCATCTGCATTGAGTATTTTCCAGGAATACAAGAGCCCACGGAGTGGAAATTTTGTAATAAGATACTCTGAAAAGTTTCCTTTTTGCTCCTTTTTCTTTCAAGCTGGCTGATGAACTATACCAAATGTAAAACTGGTATATAAACCTCTCTAAGGAGGTTTTTACTTTCCTCTCCTTTTGGCCTTGTCCTTTCAATACCAAGACAGCACAAGCATTTTAGGTCACAGCAGTGATACTAATTGACACTGACCAACGGTGTGGCCATTGCTTTTAGGTCCTCTCTCTAGTTATGTGGCTTTCCTGTCAGCCAAGTTATATTATTTCATGGGAAGCTGCTGAAGAAAAGCATCCGGAGAACTTCAGCAAATGAAGCAGTCTCCTACCTGCAGCCCCTTTCAGGGGAAGGACTCATCATCTGAAAGCATGTTCTCCAAAACATCTTACACCTCACTAGCATGTGATTTCATGGAACTTTTACTTTGTTGAATAGTTTTGGGACCACTGTTCATGTTTAATCTCTCAGTCTTCTCATAATGGGAATGAAAAAGGTCCGCATAGAGTCACTAGCCAATCCTGTGATTCTCCAACCCATTTGCAATTACTGTAACTGGTTTTAGACTCACCGTAACTCCAGACATCGCTTTGATGAGTGTAAATCCGATGTAAAATTGACTCCAAGGCCATCCATTTAATAGGAACCTAGGAAAATTCACAAGCAAGCCTTAAGAGGCCGGTCCAAAATTTATGAGGGATATTTGCCACCAGGTGGTGTGTAAACCTACAGTTTGGTTACAGAAGTGAAAACCCAACCAACTACAACACACAACTATCTGAGTGGTAGAGCAGGCAACTTTTGAGTCTTATTATTATTTTCATTTATTATGTTGAACCTGGGAACTTGTGAAATATCAGGCATATTAGAAATCTCTCTTACAAATTAGTTTTGGATACTTTTAATGGTCAGATTACTGTTTTTTTAACCTTCTATCACAACAGGACACAAATCCAATCTCAGGCTGTAGAGCCTGACAAAGACTGATCTGCACTCATATGGTTTCCATTTATGGTCTCTGCAATATTTGCAAGCAGTTTCTCTTTAATTTCTCAGCAGGACACATTCCCTCCATCAGCACGCAGTATAACACGAAGGCGTGTTGAACCAAGTCTGACAGGTCTTTCTTCTGCTATAAATACACAGTATTCCCTTTCTCTTCCTAAACTGCACAGCATTATTGGTGTTGGCTACACTGATGAATTCAGCCATGCTTTTTTTTTCTTTTTTCCTCCTCTTTAATGTTTTTTTAATAATCTTGCTTTTTCCCAGACATTCTGGGTGGGAATTTCAAACGCATTCGCTGCTCTGCTACCTCTGCTCCCACTGCAGTCCCACTGGCCTGACACTGCTTCGGCTGATTTCAGAGGACTTCCTCAGGCTTCAAAGGCAGCATGCTGAGACGGCAGCTGAGTGCTTTGAAAAACACACTTTCTTTCCCCCCCTCTATGTTCAAGGCTTGCGCACAAGCACAAACACCGACGAACGCACAGCAGTGGCTCATTCTCTGATGCGCTTTACCTTGCCTCCCTCGGCGTGATACTCCTTCTCGTCAGCACCGAGCAGCTTTGCCAGCCCAAAGTCTGTGATTTTCACGTGTTGAGGAGTCTTAACAAGGACGTTCCTGGCAGCAAGGTCACGGTGCACCAGGCGACGCTCCTCCAAATAGTTCATTCCCTGCAATACAACAAACTGTTGGTGGGCATCACATGCTTTGGGTTTGGATCACAGAATCCCAAGGGTTGGAAGGGACCTCAAAAGATCATCTAGTCCAACCCCCCTGCAAGAGCAGGGTAACCTAGAGTACATCACACAGGAACTTGTCCAGGCGGGCCTTGAATATCTCCAACGTAGGAGACTCCACAACCCCCCTGGGCAACCCGTTCCAGTGCTGTCACTCTCACAGTAAAGAAATTTTTCCTGATGTTCACATGGAACCTCCTATGCTCCAGTTTACACCCACTGCCCCTTGTCCTATCACTGGACATCACTGAAAAAACCTAGCTCCATCATCCTGACACTCACCCTTTACATATTTGTAAACATTGATGATCACCCCTCAGTCTCCTCCAAGCTAAAGAGACCCAGCTCCCTCAGCCTCTCCTCATAAGGGAGGTGTTCCACTCCCTTAATCATCTTTGTGGCTCTGTGCTGGACTGTTTCAAGCAATTCCCTGTCCTTGAACTGAGGGGCCCAGAACTGGACACAATCATCCAGATGTGGCCTCACCAAGGCAGAGTAGAGGGGGAGGAGAACCTCTCTTGACCTACTAACCACACTCATTCTAATGCACCCTAGGATGCCATTGGCATGTGCAAACAAGTGAGAGCACCACCATGGACATGTGGTAATCTATCCCACCTTCAGAAGAAGGCTTCCTGTTTCAATTTATGTGATGTTTATTGCAGGGTGAGGACAGTTACACTGAGAAATAACTATCACCCTCCAGGAACGTTTTTTGTAGGTCCACACACCGGTGAATTGATGAAGAAAAAAAGAGACAGTAGCAGGTATATATATAGCAGGGGATGAGATTCCTCACAGGACTTTCAAATAACACTCCTTGCAGCTGCACTTGTGCAACCCAAGTGACTTCAGGAGAGTATAATACAGAGTTCAACTATCACTTTCCACATGCATGTAGACCAATCCTACAGAGAGTATTTAGACATTATTCATTCAAAGCTGCAGATATTGTGCCTTACTCCACCTTCTCCCTGCTAACAATGAGGTATCCCACTGCAAATATGAGAAAAAGGGGAAAAACAGTAAACAATTTTGCTCTATGGCTGAGCTCAGAGTTGTATCTGTTTACAGATGCCTCTTTGAAAGGCACGTACTTCTTTGAAAAGGCAGTTTCACTGCCTGCCATGATTAAACTGGGTTTCCCATGGCATATGTGCTTTTTTGATACAGCTGCCCCCCTAGGAAGAATACAACTAACTGTGCCGGTTTGACTTCTAAAGCATAAATCAGCTGTGTTTCTGACCACAGAGATTATTCCCCTTTCCTTCAACACCAGTCTTTTGGTGCATGGAATCAAAAAGTTCATGATTTCTAAGTTTCCTGCAAGATCTAACCACAATTATTCCCAGTCCATAGGCTTTTGCTGGTGCTTGTATTTTTATGAAGAGGAAATTAATAAAAAAGCACTTGTAACCTACAAAGTTAACAGCAAAATGATCATGTTGATGAGATGACAGAGCACTGGAGGGAATAATTCCCTTCCAGCCTCCCCCCCTTCCTAAACCCACTGCTAACCTGGACCACCATGGAATCCTCCACCCGAGTCCCTCAGCAGAACTTCACCCATGTGCTGCTGATGTTGCCAAAACAAACCACCCAAACAACCTGGAGCAATGCCACTATGAGCATGCATTTCATTACACAGATAGTTCTTCAGCAAGCAGAGCTCTGGAAACAAAACATCTTGAGCTGCCGACAGAAAACTGTCTTAAGAAAGAAATAATAATCACATAATCTAGCCCTAGTAGGATAAAAAAGTTTCTGCTAAACACATCTTGCTGCAGACTTATTATGAGGCAAAGCTGCTGAAAGGCAGAATATCAGTTTCAAACCAAGTTTTTCAAGATGCTGATGGCTAAAAGGCTTGTGCACGCACATAACCATACACCGAAGACACCGAACTGCTTATCTAGAATGTTCAGCAGATACTTAATTGTGTGCAGGCCTGGGGTTTAAGTCATTTTTCATCATTAAGCATGAGACTAATGTGTTCAAAGAGTTACTTCACAGTGCTTCTGCACATGGAGTGCCTATGCTCTGTTATAACATCTCATCTGAAAGACAGGACTCCATACCTCAGTGAAAGATGATGTTTGTAAAAGATACAAAGCAAACTTATTTCAAAGCTGTGAAAACAGAACGAGAACAAGCTTCCCAGGGAACTTGCCTCCTGCTGGTTCGTTACCAGACATAAATACATTGGCTTCAATCTTTTCCCCCCTCTGAAAGTACACTTTTAAAGAGTCAGAGAATGTCCAAAAGTCTGGCACGACTTTATCAGAGCAGTAACACCAGATGCATTGGTGGGAAAAAGCCAAACACAGGATTTACGAGTGCTTTGAGGAGAACTTCAGTGAAGAGCAGCACAAAGGAGTATGTTGAAGGTCAGGCATCTCTGGAGAGGGTAGAGGTTGCTATGGGCAAATGTTGAACCGACATGAAAAAGAGTGAAACAGATGCTAACAATTGTGAATGGCAACCTTTTGGGCAAGCGATGCCTCGAGGATCAGTCTGGGGACTGAGTTTGCCACCTTAAAAATTAACAAGGAGGAGGAGGGAAATGTGGCTTCCAGCTCATCCTCCAAAGGGAATGAATCCAGGACAGAGCAGTAATTGATTTAAAACAAGAGAGCAAAAGAGTCAGAAAGAGGCAGTTCACATCCCAGGTTGATGCATAAATAAAAATTCACTTGCTGTGGAGCATGCTGTAAAGAAGTGCACACACCAAGATGAAAAATGCTCTGTGTACTTTTGGTGGACACATTTCTGAGGTCCTCAGCATGTTTCCTGAATGCAAACCACAGCCAGGCAAGCCTGGGATGTATACAAGGTCTCAAGGGACCGATAAGGCTGTAAGTGTGCGGTTAGCTTGCAGACTGGCATTCCTGAAATGAGGAGCATTAAATCAGCCGGGCTTTGCGGATACTGCCATCTTATACAACGAATCTCCAACAAACTGAACCTATTTTTTGTGCTGACTTTGCTCTATTCGTCCATGCTTGCAAGCAGCTAATCACCTTCCAAACACAGCATGTTGCTCCTAAGTGCAAGAGGCTGTACTTCAGCCTCCTTTGCTGCTCTCCTCTTTGGCAAACAGTGCCAAGTGTAATAATTAGTCCTTTATTTGGCACTATTGGCACTGTAATTAGATTACAGGCACCAACTCAGTGCATATAAATGACAGAACAGCCCTGATATACCTGAATGTCTTTTGGTCACAGCCAGCCTCTGCTAGAATGGAGCTGGTATTTATTAATCAGCAGTTTTGATCCTCAGGCCTCAGAGATTTCAGCCTGAAATTCTCTGAGGCACACAAGAAAGCGCCTCAACACTGTTTGCCTCGTGCCACAGCCCAAGGAAATCCACTGATGGAGTCAGCATTTTGGTACGGGAATTGCCAAATTCTACTCCCTGCCACAGCACTGTTTAATCACACTATGGGGTGTTTGGTTTGGACATAAATCTGTTGGTGATAATATTACACTGTCTAGGAGCGTTTTGAAGAATAGCTAAGGTTTGCTCAGCAGCTTGAAAACAGTAGATTGTTTTAGACAAAGCAACCACTCACTGTCACATATAAGGTATCTACAAACCACGTGATGAAATAGAAAGATTTACAGAGACAGTTAAGTAAATAAATACATTATGTTGCTGTCAGATCTGTGTTATAGCATGAGTTTTAGCTGATACGGAGGTATGCTGGTCCACTTACCTTTGCGATCTGCACACACCAGTTGAGAAGGTACTGGGAGCCGATGTTGTCCTTGTGCTCTCGGATGTAATCAAGGAGGCAACCATAAGGCATCAGTTGTGTGATGAGCTGCACGGTGGACGTGAGGCAGATTCCCAACAAGCGGCATACATGAGGATTGTCAACACTAGCCATCACATAAGCTTCCTGAGAAGAAAGCAAAAAAAGCAATGTGAAACACTCCCTTTGGCATGACACATATTTGGAGAGAGTTTAAAATGAGTTGGTCATTCAAGAAGTTGTTAAAATACTAAATGCAGACTCTGTGCTTCATATCACATATAAAATACTTGTATTTCCCTCTCTGTGGATCGAGTTTTTTCTACTCAGTGGAAGGTCCAGATTTTGAACTGAAGCATCACTGAGATGCCACAGAAGAGCCAGGCTCCCACTTCTGTTACACCAAGGACACAAAATCCTGGGGACAAAACTGGCAGACCTAGGCAGAATTAATAAATTGAACATCACCTGGAAACTGATGGGATTTCATCACTTTAAGCACCCAATTGCAATGGCAACACATCTTGTGAACATGTGTCATAATGCTTTTTCTCCTCTACAGATCTTTTGACCAACATGTCTGGACATGAGTATTTTGAGACTTTTGCCCTTCTGTCAAGGTTTGTGCTAACCCAGAAAGTCAAGAGTTGTCATCTAGGATGTGACCGATGGTTTGACTTCTTAAGAGACCATGTTCTTCTTGATCATTATGTTCTTCAGTTGATGTCAAACCAAATAGGCTAATAATCAGTTCACCTCTTTAGAGGCTTGAGTACATGTGGTGAAAATGTTGTCCCCAGTTGGAAAAGCTGTTTCAGTCCCATTTAGCCATGTAAATTATACCAGGAATGTACTTATAATGTGGGAGCCCAAGCATAATAAACCCTTTGGTCAACTGGAATTTTGGGTCTGAGCTTCATAAATATGTGAAAAACTGTCAAGTCTGCGTTCACCCTACGTAGCTTTAGGTACTGAGCTAAGGTGACCTTTCCCTTTGCTCCTCTGTAGGAAGGGAGATGCTCCTTCAGAGGCTGGTGAAGTACATTTCAAACACACTGAACACATCCTTTAACATGGCCACGAGGTGAAAAGCACAACTTCACATTTTCTTGTGTGCAAAAACTACTTACGGATTGGTAATTGAGTTGTGTATTTATATTGACATCCACTGTCAAGTGCCAGCTCAAAGAATGGATTCCAACTGGGGAAAAAATTACAGCTGAAGTTGTTTGGATTTTTTAACTGATTTTGGGTCTGATTTACAATATGTCACATTTAGACATTTTTTAAGCCATCTGATTGAAAACCAACGCAATGGGAAATAATGAGAACTTTTCCATGCATCTTAACTCAGCATCTGGAGAGACACCAACTAATCATCCCTTGGTGATTTAGTATTAACCTAGCAGCCCCCCAGTGTCTAAAATCATAGTGAAGAGATTGTTGTGGCATGGAAAGGAGCAAATCTGCTCTAAGAGCTTAAGAGAAGAAATACCATAGCACTTTACTCATCATCTAATAAGCTTTCCACAGATGTCACATAGTTGTGTAGCTGGTAAGAACTATTATTAAACAAAGTTATTAAAGCAATGACGTTCAAGAAATAAGCAACCCCAATTCTTAAGCAATACTTTCTGGCCTTGGTACTACTGTTTGACTTGCCAGCCTAAGCAAAACATGATGTAATGCAGCTTCTCCTGAGGTGCTAATTCTGTGTTTGGTATCCTTGTTTTGGATGAAAGTGGCCTCCAGGCAGCGAGGTTAAAGATGATCACCAGTAGAATTGGACAACTGCTCCTCAACCTACCGCAGGATGTGAGCAGGTCACTGAAAAACAACCCTCTGTCAGAGAGAGCACTGGTTCTGTCGGCTAGCTTGAGGAAAGATGAAGCAAGAATACAATCTGCTGTTCAGTTACGTAGATATTTGCAGCAGTATTTTGTAAAGAACCTTTCAAATCCATTATATGATGTTCAGATGTAAGCAGAGACCAAAACGTGCTCATCTCCCTAGGCTTCCAACCCAAGCCATCAGAATGACGAAGGGCATCTGTTCCTTGCCTTGCTTCCTGTTGGGATTCAGATCCATATTGTACTCATTTTAGTGGGGGAAGGGAGGGAAGAGCGGGAACTCTGCAGAGCTGGAGCTCTTCTTACTGCCCATCTGCCGCACAGCCCCCGTGGGGCTGACCTGAGGGCCGAGAACTGGGATGCTGAAGAGTGGGGTGGGTGTACGGGCCACACAGCTTTCAGACAGTGTCCAAGCCTTGGCACTGGTATCACATTCGATACTGCAAGGTCAAAGAGGCCACCGCCTCCTCGCAGGGAGCAGAAGGGAGCTATTGTGCGGTCACGGGTCCCTCTAAGTAGCCCAAGACATTAAAGTGGGCCTTTGTTTCAACTGTTTATCTTGGAAATCTCTGCGGTACACTCTAACCTGCTCCAAGTATGCTTGGTATTCAACAACAATCTTCTGAATTAGCCCTACCCTAATAAAGCTAGCGAGAGCTCGCCTGGATTATATGAGCTAAAGCTGCTGTGCCTGTTCTATACCTAGCATGTTTCTGTAAGGTAAATCATCTTTAATTGGACATTATTATCTCTGCAGTTTCAATGACCTTGAAAAGTTGGTTGTGTAGCAAAATATGTTTTGAGAGGAGATTTTGGAGTCATCCCTCTGACTTCTGTTGACTGGGTTTGTATTTTTTTTTTAATTTTCATCTGAAATATAGAAAGAATTCCACCAATAAAATAATCTAAAAGATGAACAGGACTGAAAAAAAGCAAGAGCTTTTTTTAAGTGTCCTAATTCAAAGGAAAAGAAAAGATAACATGAAGATACACTACAGAAACTTTGAAAAGGGGAAGTACTTTGATATCACTGAAGAGTATGCAGTTCCTGCATTTACTGCCTTGCATGTGACATGTATGTGACACGTATGTGACACAGTTCAAGGCCTAAACATGAGAGTAAAGAAAACAGAGTTAGCTGTAAATGTATGGTCCCGACCTCTCCATAGGTGCTACCCCAGGAGTACTACACCAGTATGTGGACTGCGAGCGCAGGGTTCATATGAGACACAAAAGCATTTCACAGACTGGGCTTCAAAGCCCAGAACTTTAGATAGAGAATTCAGGTTTGGGTGCAAAATATTTCTTCCCACCCAAAATCCCAAAATCCCTTTAGTTGTTACAGAGGAAAATTCACAGACCACTGACAACTTGACAAAACAAACATGAAAACTTACATCGAGTATTTCCTTGTTGGCTTTTGGTGAGGTAGCCTCTCTCAACTCTTTAATAGCCACAGGAATTTTAACCTTCTCCCCTTCTGGGATCCAAAGTCCCTACCAAAAAGAAGTAGAAAGAGTTACTCAGTCTCATATCTACCAGGTTAATTCTCACAATTACATACACCTTTTACATCTTCTGAGAGGACTTAAATATTCTGAGCAATGGGAAGACATGGCAAGCAACAAAAATAGGCAAAAAAAGTCTTGCGGGTGTTAAGCAATCCTGTTAATGGAGTGGTATTTCTCTTTCAGTCACCTCTAGAGTATCTTTTTTGGAAAAAAACACCATGTTCATTTCCATCCCTCTATAGGGGGGATGCCCAAGAGACGCATAAAGAGAAACTTCTGTGGATGGAAAACTAATTAATTAGCACATCACAGCAACTGTACGTGCAAAACCTTGCTACTTCCAATTTATACAGACTGGGATGAAAGAACCAGCATTTTCTCATGACAACAAGATGGCATCCATACTGTACAAATATAAGCAGTGGCAAGTAGGTTTCTTTCAGGCTGGTTCAGTGCTCTACATTTACAGTGTCAGCAGGCCATTTAGGCAGCAGGTGAATAGTGTGGCACTGCAAAGACACACTGCTGATGTACTCAGCGATATAACAATATATGTACTCTGTGCATTTTCAGAGGTTAATGGGATTTGAGCTTCAAAAGTTCCTAGCCATAGCTGGAAGCCTGCTTCAGAATACAAAGCTTTGTAAAGAGATACATGGTTCTATGAAAGTCTGTATTTCAATACTATTGGCATTTATCCTGAATAAGAAAAGTACAGAGAAGTAGAACTTGGTGAATAAGAAACACAGAAGATAAACAAACACCAAGAGAAAAAGAACCCTGTGGACCTACACAGTTGAAGGTGTGTAAACACTCCCATACATCCGAATCAGTTCTAATGAAAGAGATTGACAAGTATAAAACCAAAACCCCAGACCACATAGAAAAATGGCTTAGCACTGAACTGACTGCTTTTTTCGTAACACAACAGCGTGTATTTGGCTGAGGTAGTTTTTAAGTTGAGAACTTTGCTCTCCGGGTTCAGCAGTATGGCTTGGAAACATATCATGTAAAACCTCCCATGTTACCCAATTTGTCACTCAACTAATGATGACTGAGTCATCTCTCTACCATTCAATACAGACATGCTATAAAATCTAGCTTAGTGATCACAATGATCACAGCTCCCAGTTCATGCCCTCTTTGGGTGGCTTCTGCATAAGGGAGTAAGATTGAAATGGGAAGGGAAACACCCCTTTTCTCTTAAGGTGCATCTTACCTTATAAACAGTGCCAAAAGCTCCAGAGCCTAAAACTTTGACCTTTTTAAATTCTGTTTCCTTTAAAATTCTCAGATGAGCCTGGTTTGGTGCCTCCCCGCTGGGTGTCAGTGGTTCGACAAGCTAAGGCAGAGAGAAGATGATGTTAGAAGGACATACACTCTAGGAGGACAGCAAACTGCATGCTTTGGGAAAGCAAGTAAATCCTTCCTTTAAAATAATGAACATTTTATTCCATGTGAAGTTCCAAGGAAGACAGCCCCACTCTGACTTGCAGCAATAAATACCTCAAGTTGCTCCAAATTTCAGAGGTAAAACCAATCACAGATTGCCAACTGCCATTTTGAAGGAGAATGAGGGAATACTACTGATCAAATGAAGGCTTTGACTTCAAAGCCCTAAAGCACATGGGAAGAAGAAGCATGCAATTACCAGAGATCCTAAAGAAGATTTTTCTTGTTTTGAACTTGTGAATACATTATTAAAATGTTTTAAATAAAGGGCAAGAATCACCCACAACCATTCAGGTCTGCTCTTGTTTAACTGGATGGAATTCCCATGGTACCAGTGGCTCCCCCAGACTGCAGGGTTTACGAGCGGCAGCTGGAACTCTGAGAGTGCTTCTTTTGTCAATAACAAAGGAGATGGTGAATTTGCTATCAAGATTTTAAAAATTTGGCCTAGGCCTCATTACCAAACAGCAGCAATGCCTTCCAAACAGAGGTATTTTAACCCTTTTCTGATGCACAAGTCAGCTTTTTCCCTTTGTGCTGCTTCTTTTTCCTTACCTTTGAGCATTTAGCTGGATACAATCAGATTTTAGTGGGCCAGCAACCTTTCTGCTGGATGAAATATTGTCATTTTGAGGAGTACAGGGAGTACAAGATGAGCTGAGCACAAACTGAACTCTACTATTACAACTGTAGAATACAGTGGTATGTAAAATATTGTGAGGTAGTGCATTAAAAGCAGCACAGCTTTGACTTTAAGGATTTCAGCAGCTGACTTTGTGAAGCCAGTGAGCACAGAAAGGAGCTGCAACTGGGCTTTTAGCAGGATGCTAAATACAATTTGCTAATGATTTACTAGGACTGAACTAGAAAAAGAAGGTGGCTAATTATAAAAGAGTGGCTTTAATCCAGGATAATGAATTTTGCTGGTTTATATGTGAGGTACTCAGGGGGTGATGCTGTAACACAGACAAAACCATGCAGAAAACAAAAAAGCAGTGTAGGAGCCTTGTTTGTGCCCAACAGCATGAACCATCCACTTTGATGGCTCTGCGGGATTTTTGTGCTAAAAGCAAACCAAAGACAAGACACAAACACTTCCTCAATTCCTTTCCCTCCTCTTCTTTCTCTCTTGTTTCTTTCTGAAGAAATGAGATGTGTGTCTCATCAAGGGGGTAGAATTTTCAAGTTGCCACAGCACCCTCAAGGCTTGTCTGGAGGTAGAAACTATTCAAGGCTGAGAGTCTACACAGCAAAGTGCTATGGACCAGCAAAACACACTGCACCTCACCCTGAAGGTGTAGTTTTTTCCAAGTAGACAATCTCAATGATTTTCCTTGGGATTTAGACATCTAAACCCCCTAAAGCTTTTAAAAATTACATCCCGAAGGATGAGACTTCAGATTGAGAAGGTGTTAGATGCGCATCGCCTCTTTCCTGAGGCAGACACCATGCTCGCCAACCGAAGGGCTTGTTGAGTTACAAGGCAGATGTAGGGTGCTTTAGCTCTCAGTATGAGCAGGCTGGCACCCATTAAAGCAGGTAAAACAGCCGGTGTTGCCACCGTGCCATGCCAGCAGTGCTCACCTCCCTCTCCTGCAGCAGCCGGCGCAGGGTCCTCTTTCTGACGATGTGGCGTCTCCGCAAGTAAAGGCCGATGCCCAAGCCGACCACCACCAAGCACAGGAGCCCTCCAACAACACCCGCTGCGATAGATGGGATTTTGGAGCTGCAGGACAGAAGGGAACGCAGAAAGACAAAATAATGCTTAGGTGTAAGATTTAAAAAGCCCTAGGTTTTGATTAAACACACACTCTGGACATCCGCTTAACCCTGTTTGAGATGAATCCCCTGCAATGCAGGTAACCATATCAATCCTAAATATCTCTCTGCCTTTAATCCTTTCTTTTTTTAGCTCCTCCTTTTCTTCCCCAGTAAGATCCCAGGTCTCACCTTGACAAGCAAGCTAAGCAGAACGAGCTTTTGGAGTCTCGTGCCAGTAGGGATATTTCTCAGTTCTTTAGATCATTTTTCTCTGCTCTAATCTGTCACTTCCCTGTACAGAGCTGAAGACTTAACTTTAGCCCCAGCCTTGCAGTGTCCAGCATGGAAATGTAAACACGCATGCATTCTTCCCAGCTCTGTCGTTAATTGTAGCAGATTAGATACTCACCCGTTCGGACAGCCTTCAAGACCTGGCCCTTTGCACCTGTAAAAACAAATGAACATCACAAACGTATGAGCTCAGGCATACATAATTCTATAATTCCAACTGAGAAAAGTGCTACTGATTGAAAAGTTTGTGTTTCAGAGCAATCCAAGTATTAACACTGGAATTTATAACAGTTATACACTCTACTAAACATCAGTCAATGGCCCTGCTCCAAAATACTTTGTCTAGAGGCATAGTTATAGCTTCATACTCAGTTTAAAGAATATTTTAAACCAGCTTTATATCATGTGGCAGAATGATATTCTACCACATGAATGTCATGTGGGGGGTGTCATAGATACACAAATTCATGGACTCCCTGCTGTGAACGGACATCTGTGCTAGCGCAGAAGCTTAGGGCTGACTGTGGAGGAGGACAGAAGTAGCCTCTCCCCTGCACAAACGCACACAGCCACATGGAAACGTGTCACTGCAGACCCTTCTGCATGAGCCTTGTTTCTTGATAAGTAAAACCTTCCAGTTTCCAGACTTCCTATTGCAATGGAGAACTTGTGTAGGAGGTACACAGTCCCATCAGAAAACAGGATTTGACAGCACTCCCTTCAGCTATAGTTTGTTGGTATGTGTCCATGATAATTTTATTTCAGCATCTAAGGTCTGATGTTGAAAGTGTAAACAGGAACAAGAGTTATCCAGACAGCCAGAAACTACTAACAAGACATTCACCCTCCATTTGAGTTTAAAATGAAATTCATTTTGGCAGCCCAAATGCAGAAAACAATACAGATGAAAACACAGTGACTGCATTCACTTGATGGTCTAATGGGTGTGAAAGGCACCACACATTCCCTAAATGCTGCTGGGCTACAAGATTTATGCTTTTCTTGGGAACTGTGGTCTTTGTGGTATCTACGGAGCAAGAACAGCATTACAGAGAGGGTTACATCACCTCTGAAATGCAGAACACAGCAAGAAGAGAAGTCCAGTTTGTGGTATCCACTCCCTGTGTGGACTTAAAGAAAATGGGCCATCCGAAACCAACTCCAGAGGAGGTCAAAGAGAGGGTAAGGAGTAAACCTGTGCCAGGAAAGCTGCTCTGCATTCCCTTTTGCTGAGAGGAGGAACCAGCAGGTTTCCAAAATGGCAGGTAGAGGTGGTGATCTTATCTCATAACTTGTTCTAGGTCTAGGGGAGGAAGAGGTGAAGCAACTACTCATTTTATTGTGGTTTTGTTTGTTTCTTTTCATTACTCTGATCTTCCCTCATGTATTCGCCTTGTTTCTGGGCCAACACAATGCTCCAAAACCCAGCATCTGGAAGATCTTGTGAGTTCACTGGGCTCCCATGCAAGAATGTGCATCCTGGTGTCCTGGACATGCTGGAAGTGCTGTACATACTGGTTCCCGGATCCCGGGCGCCCAGCTTTGTTCGTGTTCCCTGTTGGCCTACAGCTTGGGTTGTTTGCTCAGTTGTGTAACTAAGCACGTGCTTGGAGAGGCTGCACATGCAGTGCAGAACCACCAGCTTGCTTACAGTCACAGGAGACGTATCTTGCTCTACACCGGACTTCTCTATTTGGGTGCTCAACAGAAAAATGACCTAGGACCCAAGACCTCATCCCATTCATGCTCTATCAGCCAGGAATGAATTTCTACATGCTAAGGCAACAAAGTATGAGCAGCTTGCACGTCAGGATGTTAAATTTAAAAGACCTCACTTTATCCCAGAATGTGACTGTGGTCCCTCAAATTCTCTTTTCGTAAAAGTTCTGGTTTGCCATGCTCCTTTACAATGGCAAGTCCTCTATGTGCTTCCTTACAGTAAAAACAATGGCTTGAGGAGATAGTATCTAGAGTCTGAGGAATGACCAACCAGTTATTTTCCTACACCAGAAAGCAGAAGTGTAGATTTTCATCTGTCCCCTTCTCCTTATAAATTATTTCTCACACAAACCCATCAATATCAAATCTAATGGGGTAAAGTAAAAAGGTGTTTGGGAAGAAAATGACAGATCAGCTTGTGCTTTTCAAGTCCCATGTGATTTTCTGATTCATTTCACAAGTCTAAGAAGAAACAAAGCCTATGAAAAATATCCATCCAGGACTAAACATAACCATCTTTCTTACTGCGGAATTTTATGATGACATCCAACATAAGTAATTCAGGTTTTATGGAATCTAAACAATCACTTTTTCCATTCCTGAATCATTTTTCTTTTGCTTACAGAAACCAAAATGAGAAATGTGACCTTGTGTTATAAACTGCCTCAAGACCTTACGGATGTATTAGATGGAACCTAGCAGTGGTTGTAGTCTCTGAAATATTTCTCTACTTATTGGAAAATTAGTGCTGTGTACAGTCCTGGAAAAATATTGCATCCTGAACTCAGCATTTCATCTATCTATGTAAATATTACTTGCCCCAGTACAGACATAGCTATTTATTTCCCAAACCCATCAAGATTTTAACAACTTTCTCCTCAACCCATAGTTCCTAATTTGATGTAAGCCAGGTTGCTGTGATTTATGGCCTTTCAGAGAGGACTATAACAGCCTAAGTTACTCCACAGTCATAAAAGAAATTGAAAGTCATTGGGCTTTTTAAAGCCTTACAAGAACCTTTCTCTGCCCTTTCTTTCTCATTAACTTCCAGAATGTGACAAAGGCATCACATTGATGCTGTGCTGCAGCAACCTTCCCTCTCATCCCCCCCAGCTGCTTTCTCACACCCCCTTCTAAAATCCCCTGGCATCTAACACGAAGGCTGGTGAGGCACATAGTGTCGGTAGTGACTGCGGAGGCTGGATGCATCAGCCAGTGCTATTAACTACAGTGGTGGTTTCTTCCCTCCTTGCTCTTTGACCCCAGTGGCTGTGGCTGAATTGAATTCCTGTACACTGGGAGAGTGGCAAAGGAAAACCAAATCCTTCAGCACCGAGCAGATTAATTAAGCTGGTGTGTGTCATTAGTTGCTTGAGTTATAAACTGAACAATTCCCAGGCTTTTGGAATGTTGCTCTCTTTATCGGAGCATATTTTCTTAGCTGTACTAGAGGCAGAGCAAAAGGAAGCTTGTACAAAATCCCCAAGAGATTACAGGAGAAATGGGAGAGAAGGGATCTTTTGGGCTGAGCAGGAGAAAGCTTCTTCCATTCTGTTTTTTAACGAAGGCTGAGAAAATGACTCAGCAAAGAAGATGAGACTAGATGGGGTTCTTCACAGTGATACTAAAGAAGAGAAGCATTACCACTCAGCACACCTAAGTAAAAAAACCAAACTTCATGACAAAGCTCAGCTGGGAAGAGCAGTCCTCTTTCAGCTTCTTCAAATACGGAAAATAAGAGCCAGATCCTGGAACCCATTACTTGCATGACTCCTGAAGCCAGCACACTTAATCATGCTGATAAGATTTTGTGGGCTCTAGCCACAAAATTGGACAGGGACAGAAAAAAGTTGCTGTTTTCTTGTCATGCAGAAATCACTGAGAGTGTGGTTTCTAAGGATGCAAAAACTTTGCGAGACAGATGTTTTCCACCCACTGCTGATCACATCCCATTCCCGCAGCACAAGGGAAAGGCGTGAAGAGAAGTAAGCAGCATTACTGATTGATTGCCTTCAAGGGGACAATGCCGTGCCAGACTGCACATTCCCACATTACATCTCTGACACTGGCTCCCTACCCATCAATGCCATTGGCCTCACATGTTCCCTCTGTAAAGCAAATATAGCAACATAACCTTCTTCTAGTTCTCCTGAGCCCTTCAGGGATACAGTCTATTTCTTCTGCCACATTTGGGCAGCAACTTGAACAGGACCATTGAGCACGTCCACAATATAACTGCAGCAAACTTAGCCCAGTTCTTTCATGCATCCATACTACTTTTTATGTTCTGCCTTAGTAACAGGGCCAAATATGCTGAGCCATATGTTGGGTACCCCTAATTTAAAATACATCTCTTTACCCCCATCTCCCAACAGATTCCTGTCGTACTCCCATCCTCTGCTAAAGCCAGGCAGGAATTGACTTTTCTGATGAAGTCTGCTCTGGGACTTGCTTGTGCACAAAGAGCCACCACATGGCTCCTCACTACATGCACGTCTGGCAGATTATGCTCTCCAAGTTTGCATTCATTCGAGTCTAGTGTTTGATCTCACTACTGAGGCTGCACAGTGGAAAGCCTTGTTCAGATGTGGTTACCCATTATGCTGCATTTTGATGTGGCCACTTAGAAGGATATTGGATCACTGTGGCTAGTTTGTATCAGTGGGCACTACTGAGGTCATCAATAAAGAGTAAAGTTATTAAGATCCTGTTTCTACTGAAGTCATTTGTTCTCAGGTGTGTGATGGGAAGCCCGATAAGCCTTGCCTGCTTCTGTAACAAAAAAGAGGGGGCACTGCTGTAAATCATAGCAACCCACGTGGCTGTTAAAGCTATCATCGGAAAAACAGACCCCTAGGAAAGGGTGATACTTTTTGGCTTAACCCTTCATCTCCTTTTCTCCATGACAGCAAGGGCCTGGGCACTCTGCTCTTTGATGACCTGGCAGTTGAATTAGCTAATGGACGATGTGATCATGGTTCACCTGAATATGTTATAACTTCTCTCTTGCAACAAGTATTACAGGTATAATACAGGAGGATCTGGGATCAGACAGACCTGCAGGGTACAGGGAAAGGGCCTGTAAAGGGAAAGACCCCAAACGTGGGTGTTTTTTTTCTTTGAAAGCATTGCAGTCCACCAACCAAGTCTCAATCCCTAAAACCTTTTATTAAACAAGCCATGTCCTTTGCAGGTTGGAAACCAGGAGAGGAGATCGTTCTTACTGTCATGTAGGACAAATAATGTTCAATTTACAGCTTGTTACAGCTTGTTACGGGTGGCAGTTTAAGCATGCCCCCAAATGAGGACAAAAATGGTTTATACAGATTTGGTTTACTGTGATGCCCGTTAACAAAGTGACACTCAGGAGGCAAGCAAGGCTTTAAACTCAGACCAAGAGCTAGCATCTGGGAAGATGGAAAAGTAGAAAACCACTGTGGTACCCCACTGGGATTTCCCTCTTAAAAAATGAAAGGTGCAGAGAAAAATGGTCCCCAGGAGCTCAGCATCCACCAGATGTCACTGATGATCCTCCCAAAGCCAGAGGACCCAGCACCAAGCCAGGTGGGAAAAGCACCAAAAAAAGCATCACTGGTGAGGAACTCCGTAAATTCCAGGGTATTTCCTATTCAAATCAACAAACAAACATGTTTCAAACCCCTAAAGTGGTTTTTTTTTCTTTTTTTGCCTTCTGTGTAAAGAAGAAGTGTCACTGAACTTTGCCTATTTACAGTTTGCTGTGCTTTGCTTACATTACCTGTGTACTGACCTTTCTCACTCCCTTTCTTCTTCTCGGTTGTTTGAAATGGGACCATCAGGAAGAAAAAGAGGTCAGTTCAAGCTGTTCCCCTATTTCTTCCCCCCATCTTTTACTCACCCACGGGTGCAGTTTGGATGGCAGAGCTGGCAAACAGCATTCCCATCGGCGTATTTCCAGACAAGGGTGTCATTCTCACCCAGAACTCCCGCTGGGCAGGATTTCACACAGTGGGGGCCATCTATAAAATGGGCACACTTCATGCAATTGTCAGGGCCCTGCAAAGAGAAACAGCTTGTTTGTAATGCCCTTACACCAGCCTATTGAGGAGGAAATTCACAAGATAAATCTAAATGGTTTTCATTGCTGGAAGTTTTCAGCATCATCTGGTTTTATTACCTTGCTACCTGATATTCTTGCAAGTATTTCTCGTGTAAGATGGACCGTATGAAAGGTAGTACCTGATGTTTAAAGTGCTTAATTAAGCCTGATGTTTAATATTTTCTTAAGTTTCAGCTGCTTTTTTTGCCCTGCCTTCTGCCTGGTTGGAAAGCTTACATTTTGCATTCGAAATGGGGAATAATTTAGTAACATCTTGATAAAGGGTAAGCTGAAAAGCAGAGGGCCCGGCTGAGCCTGTTGCAATCTACCATCACACAATGTAGAATGATGGACCTGGACCTGGTGACACCTTCCTAAAGTACTGGCCTCAGATCAATGCTTTCTTGGTTTCTCAGCATGGGTTCTTTCACTTGTTAGTGAGAAGCAAGGGATAATGGAGGCAACTCAAGTTGAGTCTGAAAATTGTTTTTTTTTTACCTTGAAAAGCACTTAGTCTGTATTTAAAGGCATTGCCTTTAGCCATTTTTAGCTGAAATGTTTTTATTCAGGATATAATAGCACCAGGGAATGCACTAAGTATTTTATAGCAGCAACTCTGGGTCAAATTCCACTATGGAGAAAACCAGACCTGACCCACAGGGCCAGTTTCAGTGGGACTACAGTAAGACATGCTATAGGATGGTTATTTTAATTACTGTAAAATCTAAGGGCCACTGTAATAGACTGATTTCTATGTGCTGGGCAAATACAGAACAAGGGGGCTATCACTGCCTGCAGGAGTTTCTAATGTTAACAATATCCCTGAGGCCATGGTAGTCTAAGCTAGAAGGGAAGATGGAAATGCTTCACATTACTGAGCAGTGACTCTTGAGACTCATGATGGGCAAGGGTTGAACACTCAATGGCTGCAGAGAATAGCAAGAAGTGTTTAAGGAGTTGGGTTAAGTAGCACAGAGAAGGATCTGTGATGGAAGCACGAGACTTGGTTTCAATTACCCCCCAAAAAAAGAGAATTAGAGCTTTACAGTCAAGATACTACTTTGATCCGATTAAAAGGAAAACATTAGGTACCGTTGCCAAACTGGACATTTCATTACACAAAATAGTGTTCTCAAAATTAAAGAACAACAAAGTTGAGGAAGACTGGATGACCAGCAAGACTGCATTGCACTGACTTCTGTAAGAGGAGCTTGAATGAATTGGAGTATTTAAACAAGTTTGAATTTGGAATATTTAAACAAGCTTGAAAATCAAATTGTTTTGATCGCCTTTCTTTGAATATAATTTACACCTGCAATTACTTTAACATAGGCATTTACTGCAATTTCCTAGAGGTAGGAACATGGTTAGTGGAGGGAACATGGTTTTAAGTAAAAACTGCATAATTTTTGGTAAGCATTTGGTCTTGGTGACAATTTTAGCACGGCTTTTCAAAAAGGCAAAAAGCTACCGGTTTAATCCATTACTTGAAGCAGGTTATCTTCCCTTTCAATAAGGGAACCTAATCTGTTCACACCAACTTGGCATTTCATTAGCTTCATGTTCCTGAAATACTTGCCAAGTTATGTATCACCACATACATAAGTAAGCCTCTTTTTTTCCTCTCTGTCTGTAAAAGGCACAAAACAGAAAGGCCCAGCAATACCTTGGACTTTGTATGATGTGTATGATGGATGACAAGAAAGAAAAGGTTCCCTTTCCAGTTTCTGCACCCCTGCCCCATAATCTTGACTTCCACCCCCTTTTATCTCTACTCCATCTTGGAGAAACGTAAATGAGACCTCAGGATCATCTCAGCACAGGAGATACATATTAATACACGGTCTGAGGTGCAGGTTTGCTAAGCTGAATCTGCTCTTACAGGTCCAGTGCAGGTTGCGTTGTACATGGTGGAGTTCTGCACCAGGCACTCAGGGTGGCAGGGGAGGCACTTGGAATCCCTTTCAAACTCTCTTGGCTCCCTGGAAAACAAGAAAGGAGGAAAGAAATAATAAAACCCCAGGCTGATTAGGGAGTGATAAATTGTGCTCATCTCCCCTTTTCCTGATTTTTCCAGCTTAAATAGATTGGGATGATGGTGCTGGGGCAGGAGGAGGTACAGGGGGAACTCTCCTGGCTACACCAGTAGCACTTGCTTAGGTCAACTAAGGGGAGGTAAGAGAAAGGGAAATTTGGCTGACGGTGAAACACACAGCACTCCAGATTGCACACTACAAATCAGTTTACTTTCCCTTTTAAGCTAACAACACAGAATATTCACAACGATTTCCAAAGGCTTTTAACTGGTTGTGGTGCAAAGAGATCAGCAAAAACAGTTCAAGTGATTCCAAGGCTCCAAATAATAATTAGGGAAGTTAAACAGCAAAGCACTGGTAATTAAATTCATGCCCTCACTACAACACACAATGAATCATTAAAATATGAAAGTTGGGAACAGATGGTTTCAATAGCAATAAAGCTGTTCCACTTCAAGTAATGGTGTTATTAATTAAACTAAATCTACCCATCATTTGACACAAAAAATGCCCAGATCTGCCCTTCAGGTCATAATAGCTGCTGGCAGGAATTCACTTACAAAAAAGACAGCTGCTGAACTGCAAACTGCTAGAGAAATACAATCATCAGGGGCACCAGCGCCCTGTCAAGTACTTGCTTAATACTCATGGTTTTTGCCAAACTTGGAAAGGTTCATTAAAAATACCCCTGTAATTTTCAGTGCTCGATGTGCCTTTCCTGCCTACATCACCCGCTGAACTGCCTGCAAACCCCAGCCGGAGCCCTGACACACAGGCAGTGATGTGTTTTCCTCTGCCTGAGTGAGGCTGGAGCAGTAACTTTGCCTGAAACTGCTGCTCCCATTGCTTTTGCAGATAACAGTTCATTCTCCCTTGACTGTAACTTTGCAAACTACAGGGGCAAGCCGCTCATCTGAGCAAATAAGAGTCCCTCTGCAACAAGGAAGTCTACCACATGGTGAAGCCCTGGCTCTGGGGACAACTGAGCTCGCGGTGACATCAAATGGCTCTGGCTCTCACTTGATGTGCTAGACATGACAGGTATAGCTCAGATTTTCACTGGGGCTTTAAGGTCTGTTATTTCTTATGGGAAAGAAATGCAAGGCTTAGTCTCCCTGGGCCTCCAGATAGTCTCCTCATGGCTTAAGGGGATATTTTCTTGGCAGGAGCAAAATCCTAAGCAATGCTGCATGGGGAAGAAGATGTACCTCAGGTCCTGTGCTCACACAAAACCTCTGCAAAGCTGGTGAAAGCCCATGCAGCCAGAGACCCTATTTTTTTTTTTTTATTTCTTTCTAGTTACAACACGTTTTAAACACTAAAACCTCAGAATCATTTCAGACACCTTACCCTTGCAGGATGTTGCACTGTTTCACACACTCCTTTTGGCGATCGAAAAACCTGCAGGAGAAGCAGTGGAAGGGCCCTGGGCCCCAGCAGCCCACATCTGAGCACAGGGGGTCACAAACATGCCCGGCAGCAGCTGGGAGAGAAAGAGAGACAAGAAAAGCCATGAACATCAAGGGAGGAGAAAGGGCAAATGAATCACTGCCAGTGACTCTATCCTGACCAGTTTCTCCAATCTGTTCCAAAGCAGACATGAATGGTCCTGGCAGTGTGGAAAAGGAGTAATCATAATTCTCTTAATTTCCAAAGCCTCAAATTAAGAGTGATTTCTGGCCTTTCAAAATCAGAATGAACTCTTCTGTGACAGCTTAACAGCTGTACAATAAAGCTAAACTAGTACTAGACTATTGTGGTTTAACCCCAGCAGGCAACTAAGGACCATGCAGCCACTTGCTTACTCACAACCCCCAGTGTGATGGGGAGGAGAACTGGAAAAAAGGTAAAACCCATGGGCTGCAGTAAGAACAGTTTAATAATTGAAATATAATAATAGTAATAATAATAATAGCAGTAGTAATTGCAATGAAAAGGGAGACAACAGACAGAAATAAACCCCAAGACAGACAAGTGATGCACAATACGCCACCTCACCACCCGCTGACCCAGCTCATCCCTGAGCAGCAATTGGAGCCTCCTGGCCAGCTCCCCCAGTTTCTGCACTGAGCATGACCTGCTGTGGTATGGAATATCCCTTTGGCTAGTTCAGGTCAGCTCTCCTGGCTGTGTTTCCTCCTGGCTTCTTGTGCAACTCCTCACTGGCACAGCATGGGAAACTGAAGAGTCCTTGACTTAGCAAGCACTAAGGAGCAACAACTAAAACACTGGTGTGTTATCAGCATTGTTCTCAGACTAATCCAAAACACAGCACTGCACCAGCTACTGGGAAGAAAGTTAACTCTATCCCAGCCAAAACCAGGGCACAGGCTGAGAGAGTTTGGGCCATTCTGCCTGGAGAAGAGAAGGCTCTGGGGAGACGTTATGGCAGCCTTCCACAATACCTAAAGGGGGCTTATAACAACTCTTTACAAGACCTGCAGTGACAGGAAAAGGGGCAACAGTTTTAAACTCTAAAAGGGTATATTTAGATTGGGTATAAGGAAGGAATAGTTACAATGGGTGGTGACACTGGCACAGGGTGCCCAGAGAAGCTGTGGCTGCCCCATCCCTGGCAGTGCTCAAGGCCAGGTTGGACAGGGCTTGGAGCAAGCTGCTCTAGTAGAAGGTGTCCCTGTCCATGGCAGGGGGTTGGAACTGGATGAGCTTTAAGGTCTCTTCCCTAAACCATTCTAGGATTCTCTGATCAATTTCCAAAGTACAACAAATTCACATTCTGCAAAGAGAAGCAGTAAGATTTTGGTGCAGGGACCACTGCAGTCACAAAGTCTGAACAACAGCTTCAGCCTGGTCAAAAAAGTCCAATGTTTGCAGTTAACTTCTGTGTCCTTCAACCTATGTGGCTTCACTATGACCATAGTGGTGAGGAAGCTCTTTCACATCTGCTGGCCATGATGAAGTCCACATCCTTGGTGGGAAAAAAAATCCCACTTTTCCCACACCATCTTCATTAAAGCAGTAGCATTGATGAATTTTGCATCCAGGGGGACAAAGAGAAAAAAGCCTTGCTCAAATTAGGCTTGCATTTCAGCACAGGCTTCCACAGGGAGCAGGGAGGCAGTGCTGACTTACCACACTCATTTTTATTTCTGTTCTGTATAATCTTTGTTTTCTGGCTTGGAGTTGCAAACAGTCTTTGCCAGTCCATGGTGTCAGCATAGCAGAGGTTCTTGTTCTTCATAATGGCAACATCTCCATCACTGATTTCCTTGAGGGAGCGCAGCCCTAAGGACTGTATTTTCAAGTTAACAACAGCAAGGGAATACTGGCCACTAAAATGGAGAGGGACAAAAAGAAAACACATGGAAGAAAGAGTAAGCAGGGTATTATTCAGCACTTTTTCTTTTGATTTTCAAATGCATGTGGCTGTAAACTGAATTTTGTCCAAGCAAGATGCTGCTCAGTCCTCTATACTGGTACATGACATTCCTACTGTAAAGCAACTGCAATACTTATATCTGGTTTTGCATGGGCTTTTAAAGCTAAAATTGGCAGGACATGCACGCTCTGTCAAGTAAATTATGTGCAAGAATGGTGGTAGATAGAGCAGCTCTTATTTTGTGCTGGTCCACCAAGCCACCCTTCCTCCTGGGGTAAGTCCAGGAGGGTGCTGGAGGCACTGCCAGTGTCCATACCATCTGGCAGACATAGCCTGGTCCCAAGAGCTCAGCTACCTCACATCCCAAAGCGCTCCTGACAGTAACTTGCCCAGACTGCAAAGGGCACTCTCTGTTCTACTTGTGCTTCCAGGCTGGTGGGAGAGAACCTCCTCCTGAGAGGCAGGCTCAGGGCAGCCCCTCTCATGTGGCACTGAGCTGAGGGTTTCACTCCCCAGGACACACCATCTACTGCTACAAAGATGGTACTATACTCCTTGACAGGTTTTTCTTCTTTTGCATCAGCCTGGAGAAAAGAAGGCTCCTTAAGGGGAAACCTTAGAGCAGCTCCAGTGCCTAAAGGGGCTACAGGAAACCTGGAGAGAGGCTTTGGACAAGGGGGAATGGCTTTAACCTGACAGAGGGGAGATTGAGATTAGACATTAGGAAGAAATTCTTCCCTGTGAGGGTGCTGAGGCGCTGGCACAGGGTGCCCAGAGGAGCTGTGGCTGCCCCATCCCTGGCAGTGTTCAAGGCCAGGTTGGACAGGGCTTGGAGCAAGCTGCTCTAGTGGAAGGTGTCCCTGCCCGTGGCAGGGGCTTGGAACTGGATGAGCTTTAAGTTCTCTTTCCACCTCAAACCATGATGATTCTGTGAAGACACCTGAGTCTCACACTGTTCAATACCTTGGGGTGCTCAGGCAAGCGCAGCTAGAGTGTCTTTTACAGTTGCTTTGACACATGATTTACTTACTGTTGCTTGGTTCTGCCTCGTATAATCTCCAGATTTTCAAAAGCATAGAGATCAGTAGCATTTTCAGGCCAGGCCTGAATCAACAAAAATCCTGAAAAGAAGAAAAGAAGATATAGAAGTAGTAATAATAATAATACTAGACAGCAAACAGTGGTCAGTATTGACAGCAGGACTTCCTCTGCCTGCGCTATGAGAAGGTGCTTGTGCTTTCCCTATGCTTATCTGAGAATCTCAAAGTAAAACATGACATTTTAGGGAACAGGGAGATATTTTTAGACCTCACTTTATAAACAGTTTACTACTTATCCCACCATAAGGGCTTAGGAGAGTAAGAGATGATTGTGTTGGTGAGCCACATATCCTCGCCATGCTGAGCCACCAATGATAACAACTCTTTCGAGATACCCTAGCTGAGAGGCTGGGGGCTCTGGTGCTGTGGGAGAAAGGTACCACTCCCTCCTATAGTGAGATACGCTCAGGGAACAGGTAAACTGAAGACAAAGCAGGAACAGAGCAGAACTGACAGCACTCAGAGTGGATTAGCTAAGGCAAGCATGTTTCCCTGCTCAGTAGGGAGGGGGAGAACCTGGGAGATTGCAGGCTGCTGTATGGAGCTCTGGGATTAGTCACTGCTACCCTGGAGGGAACCAGACAGGTAAGAGACAGAAAGAAATGGGGAACTGGAGTCATGTCTGTGGACCCAGCTCTAATGTTACACTCATTTTATAATGAGCTGAGCAAAATTAGTTTTAATTGATCTTTGGCACAAGACGGTGGCTGAGTGCTCTGATGGCCACTTTGTGCTCGTGGAGACACCTTCACCCCAAGGAAGAGCTCTTCAGGCTGGAGAGGGTGTCTCTGTGAGGATGATGCAAGTCCCTAAGCATGCTTCCCTAAGGAGCTGCTGAAAGGTTTTCCATAAATAGAAACACATTTGGCTGTTTTCAGCCGGAGTGGCACGCCTCTGCATCACCACATACTTCTTGGGTGGCTGAGGATCTCCTCTGCTTTTACTGGTTGCTAGGACTGACAGTTCAGCAGAAGGAATGGTCTGCCCAAACCACACACCTTGGATGGGAGACCCATATAGGTTACATGGGTGTAATGCTGGCAAGGTGCTGCTGACCACCTCTGTGAAGAGTGAGCCCTGGTAGCTCAGAGACAGAAACCGTTTCCTTGCATTTCTCTTCACATGCCTAAACACTTCCCTGCTTTCCTTTTGTGGTTTTGGCAGTACCACTCAAGAGAACATCTGAGTTCTAGCCCCATTGCTAACCTGTGATTTCTTTGACTGTTTTGAAGACATCCAGCTTCTTGGGGTCCAAGGGTAGGGTCTTTGTGAAGGCATCACTGAAACAAACAGAACAAGGAATTGGGAAAAGAACAACTCAACTTGAATTTCTCACTAGCCCTTCTCCTCCAGTGCTAAACGACCAGCAGGCAACTTACCCTAGAAATGCAACTGGGAGGATGCTTACATCCCCATTGATCTTGGTACAGTTTTTGAAGGAGTCGATGTTTGTGGCATTTATGGAGAGGATCCCTTTAAGTTCACCTATTCCAATGCCATTGCACACTGTTAAAAGAGACATACAAAAGTCAGGGGGGAGAAGAATAAAGCTCAGTTACCTGGAAGGGAACAGACATGGAGATGCCATTAGTCCAGAAAGCACTCCCATACTTTCGAACCTACCATTGTAAGATGAGTTTCATTGATCTTTTCCCTACTTCTGCTTCTCATAAAGCACCACAGGGTGCAAGCTTCCTGCTTGCCCAGTTGTGCAGCTCTGCTTTGAACATCGCTACTAATGCCCTTCTCTCTGTCCCATTTTGCTTTTACTCCCATTTGATAAAATACCAGGAAGAACAAACGAAGGAGAAGCCTTATGTGAAGATAGACATACCGCATAGTTTATCCACTGCACTTGTGGTGTATCCCAGCTGGAAAGCATGCTCCACAGCCATGTTTCTTAATCAAACCACTTGTCAAATCCTCAATCACTGGATATTTATATTGAATTTGCACTTAATTTAGGTCAGAACTACATGTACTTTTTCTAACAAGTTACCTATCATCTCAAAGCCTTACTGGCTTATTCCATGATTGTCATACCTTTGCTGCATAGCCCATCACACTTTTTACACTTCCGAACACCATTTTCTTCCACTTCGTAAGTATCGGTATTACAGGAGCGAACGCAGGAGCCGTGGTCTGTCACCACGTAGTTGTCTGGATAAAACAAGGATGCAAAGGTCATTGAAATACAAGAGGCTGCACAGGCACTTCAATACTAGGAAAAAGAAAAGGGGGGAGGAGTTGAACTTTTGGCATACTTAAAGTACAGGCATCAGTTCTGAGGTCTCACAAACATCCTTTGAAGGCAGATGGGGATACGGTGATATCGCTCTTTTACAAAGAGGGGAACAGTCACAGAAGGATAAAACAACACTGCCAGGTCAGGTCAGGCTGTGCAGCAATGCCATTATCAGAATCAGAACATGGCACTTTTGATCTCTCACCTTCTTTCACTCTTCCCAGGCTAAGGGCCTGTCAGGGCAATGCTCAATCTCAGTTCTATATGCTAAATCCTCTCCTACACTTACATCTTCATGGGTTAAAAAAACATGGACATGGAACAGTGTGAAAGAAAAAGCAAGCACTTGTATAGGAAGCCATGATCAGTAGCCTTGAGACAAGCGTGTTTAAACCGAAGACTTTCTACCAGTCCTAATTAAGAACCAGTTAAGAGCTGGTACTGCTTTGGCAATCCACATGATTGATCCTATATGGCTGTTGTTTTGATGATTCTCATTAGATGGTTTTGTCCCAGTCAAGAGAAAAATCCTCACAAGGCAAAGTTCCATGGTTAAAAATCAGGGAAGGTGATGGATGCAGGCAGTTTGAAGAGGCTATTTACCAGCTATTCTGTCATTTTTGTCACCTGTTCCTGGTTCCCAGAGAAGCAGAGGAGAACAAGGAGGTCCTCCTGGCCACCACACAGAGGGAAGACACAGGCCCCTTCACACCTCCCCACCTCCTCTGTGGCTGCAATGTGAAATAAACTTACGTGGACATTCCCTCACACAAGTGGCTCCAAAGCTGTATTTTCCATCAGGATTGACATCCATCTGATAAGTGGTGGGGTTATACAGGACCAATGGGGGACACGTATCCTTGCACGTAGCATCATCCCGAAACTTGCGACATGCCTGTCATTGAACAACACCTCCCATTAAACTGCTTTCTCCTTAAAAAGTGATAATGGTTTTACATTAGCTTTTTCAAAACACTCTGATGTGCTCAGCTCTTTCCTGCTTAGGAAATCCCAAGCAGCTACAGGGATGGTTCCTTATGCTTGAAGGTAAAAGGTTGCTTCAGGTCAGGCAACTGAGTTTAATATTTGGGGGGAGAAAAAAGAGAGAGAATATGAGGTTTTCTTGTTCCGAACAAGAAACCTTGGCACTGACGGGAGAGCTGCTGGGATTCACGTGGGAACAGGAGCAAATCTGCATGCCCTAGACAGAAAAATTTTCCCTACAAGCAGTAACCAGATCAAGACATACAGTACGTTTCTTGGCTGCTTTTTAATAACCTAAATCAAATCAAGTCCTTTCCTGCTGATTACTGACTTTTCTGGCTAAATATTAAACTGAAGCCATTATATTTTGCTGCGAGTAATAAACAATTTAGGAGCCATTTATGAAGGACAAGTTGGGTCTTCCAATCTAATTCTGCATAAAATTAATAATCACTCTATTTTCCCCTTTTATCTTCCCTAGCTTTCTAGTTGAGAGAGAATAACTGTCTTTCCTGTGCGCCAGTAAAAGGCACCATAGCCTTGCAATTTATAAAGGGACCAGGAATGCAAATAACAACAAAACCTGGAGTGAACAGTTTCTGGAGCAATTACTTAGGTATCATTTAATTCAGAATGAAATGCAAACATGGAGCAGAGTTAAAACCACAGTGCATATCAACACCCCCCGAAACTCTTGTAGAAAAGCAATGGGATGTTTTCTTTTCCCCCAAAAAAGCTCCATTGCTCCTTCTCCCTCCACTGCCCCAGGGTCCTCTAAACACAATGCTTTTGTGGCACATGAAAAACAGAAATGGAAACCTTAATTTCATTGTCTGAAGTTCAATGAAAGGCAAAAAAAGTGCAGATCTATCACACCTTATGCCCCTTAGAAGTTCTTGCTCTAGTAAACCAAGATTATTACTGAGTAGCACTAAAGAGCACAAGGCAATGCAAAGCCACTGCACTGTGGTGGCAGCTGAAGACCTGGGGATCTGCCTACATGGGGAAGACACCCCACAGCAAACACTTAGCTGCCCTGCAACAGCTTTGAGAAGCTTTGAGTTCACTGGGGTCTCAAAGGCACTGACACTGTTTTAACATGTGCTAGGAAGGTCCACCCGCAAAGTCAGTAAAGGTTAACTCAGGGCCAAGTTTGTGTTCTCTTCCTTTGAGGAAGCGCTGAAGCACCTTCCAGGTCAGCATCTCTTAGAGGCCTTCTGGGATGGAAGAAGGCTTGAGGACATGCAGCTGAAAGCCTGCCTCACTGTGTCAGGGATTTATGGTTATGGTTATGGAGGTGGTGTAGAACGGTTACCAGGCAGTCGCTCTCCCGAGGCCCTGTGCACCCTGCAGCACACTGGTTATGGCAGCAGTCGCTGGGCACCTTTCCCCTGCACCGGCCAGAGCACTGCTGGGCACAGATGACTTTTGTTACTGGAAGACACAATAAAAAAGGAAAACGCATCAGGAATGAAGACCATTTAAGCTGTATTTGCTGCAATGAGATCAGAAAATATAGAGAAAAGGTCTGGTGCAGGATCTGTGCTAGATTTTCCCCATGGGATGCATATTCTATCCTCATCTAAGGCCAAAGCTTGGGAGGGGTGAGACCTGGTGTGGGTGGTGATGAGAAGGGGTTGTGTTCAACCAGTAATTATCTTGGCCCTTGTGAGGTGCTAAGCACTTTGGTCCCAGCCAGCAAACCATGTCCTGCTTAGAAAAAGCATCCAGGTCCCTGTGGCATCAATGCCTTAAACCGTGAAAAACTCCTTAGAGTCCCTGCAGCACACAGCTCGGCAACAGAGCAGGATCTGACCCATTTTGTTCAGAAAATCTGCTATTATTAGTGCTAGCTTTGGGAAAAATGACATGACAAGGGTACTGCCAGGACTCTCTACTATAACAGGAAACTGTATATTGTTGGCATGCGGTTAGGATCCCTTCGGTGCACTAGAAGCACTTCTGCATTGCAGAGAGAGGGGACACCTACTCAGCAAACCCATTTCATACACATGTTGTATTAGTTTAGTTTAGGCTGCAATTCCTTGGCCAAATTTTATCTTCATTACTCAACTCCCACAGAGTTTGCACCGGCGCAGCAACCCGGAGGAAGAACTGGCCCCAGTTCAGCTTTTTTTCAGGGAAGCAAAAACTGCCTGCAACATTTTGTGGAGAATCAGGAAATATTCTCCATTTGAATATCAAAGAATGTGTTTGAACCAGAGACCCAAAATGGGATTGTTTGTTCTCTATAATTACTGATCCACAGACCTTGGCAATAGACATCAGAGAAACCCGATGGCTAATCTGCTGCATTACAGCACCCTGAGCATTTCAGCTGTGCACTACAGTAACTGATACCAACTTCACAGTTGGCACAAATGGGCTACAATATCACCAGGAATTCGTGTAAGTCCAAAGCAGATGGTTGTTAATTAACAGAAAACTATTGGAAAATACAGCCTGCTACGGGGTATATAACAGGGATTTAAAGAAAAAAAGAAAAAAATCCTATTTTTTTTTCCATTACACACTTTTGTATGCAAACTTTATTCTCATTTTTCTTGTAGGCCTGTAAGCAAGGTATTATATTTTCAAAGAAACAGATTATTTCCACAATAGGCATTAGCTTCTCTGATAGCAACTCCTCTATTCAACTAGAAACAGGGCAATAAAAGGCACATTTTTCTACACGAATGGCATTTTGATCTCATTTTTTTCATAGGCGTCAGCAGGGGAGTAAAACAGCTCATCATTTTGACAGCTATTGACTAGAGCTTCCTGCTGGAAACACGTACCATGGTAAACATTTGTATTTCATACAGAACTTCTCATGTTTGTGGAAGGAGAAAGATACATACGACCCCAAACTTTCCCACATATGGAAATGTGGGAAACATTTCCAGTTGGCCGGCCTCTCAAATGCCTGGAGAGGAGAGCCAGAGCCTGCAAACGTTTTTGCTTTATGAACTCCTTGTCATCATCCTGAAGCCAGCAAGGGTTTGTCAACGCGGTAAGCTTGCACGGCTGAGACCTGAGGTTTCACAAGCCCCTGGGACAGCTGTGTGGTCTCGACTACAGGGACCAACCTGGTATGGCTTTGTGTGTGCACTGACCACCTCAAACTGCAGGGATGACTGAAAAAACCTAAAGCTTATACACTAAAGGAAGAGAGAAAATCTGTATTTTTCTTTTTCCTGAAGCTCTATACGCCATACAGATTTGGCCTGATACTTGCAGGCAAGAAACTTAGGTTTAGGTGATTATTTACAATGGAAAACCAAAGATAGGATGCTGATTTCATTTGTCTTATGCCATCAGCAGTCTTTCCACTGAGCTTTACACAATACAAAGAATCAGAAACTGTATTTCCTCACTTATTACAGAAAAGAAAATGATGGAGTGGAGAAACAAGCTGAAATGGTCTTCTAAACTCAACCTTCACTTTAGGAAAAATAAAGCCTTGCAAAACATCAAGAACTTCTAAATGAGGGTTTCTGTAGGCAAGCAAGCACCTAACTTCAACATTTTACAGTAAAGCACAGGCAGCCAAATTGAACAATCTCACAATGCCAAGCAGCTCCATTTACAAATTTAGAAGGGCCATGCATTTTCTGAGAGCCTTCCAAAGGTCCTCTGAGCACAGTACCTAGTGTGATAACCCACATGAAGGTGACATCTTTTGTGTTTACAAAAGAAACCTACAGGGATTCCAAAAAGAGGAATTAAAGCCAGAAAAAGATCAGGTTGTGTTATTGCTTCTAATAGTAAAAATTAATCCAAGGTATCACTAGCTGGCCTGCAGAATGGCTCTGCAAGAAACATCAGGAAGGCAAACAATTCACCACACAGCTACTGTGCTCTCATATGGTAAAATAACTTAATAAAGGTTCTCAAGTGCAGATGGGAGAAAGTTGTGGGCGACAGACAAAAGCTTTCAGTACAGGGAACAGCTATAGTCTTTTGCCTCTGGAGGAGCACCACATCTGCAGGGATATCCAGACCAAAGCCAAACAACCTCAAGGGTTCCCTTCCAGAAATGAAGCTCCTTGGTGAGAGTGGCCACAGCCATCCTCCCCATGACTATGCTTCCGCAGAGCGGGAAGCAGGCCACATCCATACACAGTGTGCTTCAAGGAGCCCCAGCATAGTGGGATGTAGAGAAGGACAAGTTTCAACACGTCACTAATTTGCACTTGACAAGTCAGTTTTTCAGTAGATAGAACTTCAGTGTGTCAGAGCACACAGAGTATTTCTTAATCTGCAGGCTTACATGTCTGGCAGTTCTGTTCGCCAGGGCCCCAGCAGTGGTCTTCTGTGCAGTTTGGATGGCATTTGGGACCTAAAACACAACAGCAGATTATTACTTTCTATAAACACGCGCTACAACAACAACATCACGTGAGTCACAGAAAACAAAGAGTTGAGCTTTCCTTCTCGATAAATCAGGGGAGGAAGCTCAAACATTTTGAGAGCTGGACCTTAAACCCTTATACTTTGTTCATCTCTGGTTTCCTACGTGCAGTTCTCCACACCTTTGAGCAAGTGAGCACAATACCCAGCCAGTCTAGCTTACGAAAGAGGCATATTTTTCCCAGGAACAGGAATCTCAGCTACTGCCCGGCTGGCCCTTCTGCTGGAGTTTGCATGCAATGGCAAGTCACCACTGGCTTGCAGCTGGGCATGTGCCAGCTGCTCACTACAGGCCACGTGTAAATCAATGGTACTGAAGAAGGCGGTTCTAAAAGGAAAACAAACCCAACTGGATTTGCAGGCAACTGCAACTACTCCAACCACAAAGAAATTTGACTTGCCTGCCAAAAAACCTCCTTGGTATAAGACTATGTGGCAGACAGGCAGTCAACAGAGAGGTGGCAGGATGGACAGACACCCTGCCTAACCTTGGAGGTTCATAGCCAAGCTCCTTCCCATCCCTCCCTCCTTGCTCTTTTCTCTCTTTTTCTTTCTTTTAATGACCAGCAAAGTCCCGGAGAAACAACTTATTTTAGATTATGGGATCATTATTAAAACCATAAATGACTGTCTTAGAAGATTAATCTGGCATTCACTACATTTAAGAGGCATTTCCTACTACAGTGATTCTTTCTCCAAACACCACGATTCTCCTTCCCCCCATCTCCCATCAAATAGCTGAACAAATGCCAATACTTGTCCAAGAGCTGATTGATTTGGTGTGGGACCAAAGAACTCTTTTCTTTTTTTTTTTAGTTGAAAAGTTAAAGGTTAACATTTCTGTGAAGTTTCGAGCCAAAAATCCTGTGCTGACTTGTATAGTTCACAACTCCTTGATTACGCTAGGGCTGCGCAGAAAAATATGTCAACACAAAAGCTGGCTATCAGCTCTCAGGCAATTATGCAATTGGAAGAAGATAAAGAAAATATGGTTGCCTGCCAATGGATAGAGCCAGAAATTAAATGTTCAGAAATGAAAATAAACTCTCTTTTCTGTGAAATGACTGGGGATTTTGTAAGGCACTCTTAAGGATTAGCTTGAGCCCACTCTAAGCGTATGCTGCACAAACTTTTAAATACACATTCATCTCCCTGCTAAAGCATCAGATTTATCTGCCTGTTTATCATTAATTTTGCAAGGATAATCCGTGCAGCCCAAAACACCAAAACATGTTGAGTTTTATGGCACTCAACATGGGTCTTAGCTGTGAAAAAGGCTTCAAGTCCCATAGTAACTCCACAAAGGCACCCATATGGGTTTTCTAGACCAGAGCCTTACATTGTAATCAGAAGATGGCTGGAAAGCAAATGAGTGCACGTTAGTCTGAGCTGTCTTTGAAGAACACATATGCAGAGTCCTGTCTGAAACCAACAGAAGCTTTCCCAAGAACTTCATTGAGAGTAATGACCTAACACCATGAAAAATTACATCCTAAGTCAGTGGTGAAGAAATGTTTCCTTGGAACAGGGCTTAGAGGCTCTGCATGCAGGAGGTGGTGAACCTGAAACCCACTGCACGGAAGATGGGATGCTCGTTCTTCCCTCTGAAATGGGGGAGCACATAGCACTTTTGGTAAGTTAATACTCACAAGAAGACAGGTTGCTTGCAAATTCAAGCACCGTGAGGGGCTTCTTGCTGGTGTCAATGATGTCATTCCAGAGAACAGTGTCCATGTTGCACAGCTTGGGGTTGTTGCTGATTTTAACACCTCCATTGAGAATTTCTGCCACAGAATGAAAAAAAAATGGTAAGTGAAGCAAACTGCCCCAGTCTTCTATCTCTGATCTAGAGAAAGGGAAATAAAATACATAGTTGTTTGCCTCAGTCACGCTATGCTGACAGGAAAGGACAATGTGTGCTCCTGATGGTACAACTAACAGCAGGCTCAGACTGATGGGTTCTGGACTCTTGTTTTTAAAGCAGGATCTAATGGCACATGCCTTTGAGAGGAGATCTTCAACCAGCTCTTGACACCAATAACCTAACAGTTGAAGTTTGCTTTACAGGTGCCTCCACTTGTAGCCCTTGCCTCACCTGATAGCCGCTTCATCGGCAGCTCTCGGAGTCCCTGGGTTTTATTCATGTGGTAATTGGATAAAATTGCCAGGGCATAAGAGTTGTCATAGAGCACATTTCCTCGGATGATCTGGAGGTTTTCTAGGGGAATGACATCCACCATGTTAAGCGCGATGAGCACGTAGCCTGCAACCTCCTGTATCGTCTGAAAGGACAACAGAAGAAACAAGGTGTTTAATCCACAGCATTTTCTACACTTGTCAGTCATTTTCGTGCTCTCATCTTTCAATTTAAGGAGCAACACATCACTTAATCTCATTAAAAAATAAATATAAGAACAAGAAGGGACTATGACGAAAACTTTGCTGTCTAAGCAGGCGTAAACTGAGCAAATACCAGGGGGCCATTCCAAAGGTCCAGTTTACCCCTGTTCTGTCCTAGGGGCTTCCTAAGGGGTGCAGAAGAACAGATGCAAGCATGTGTGGTATGGCAAGTGTGATGCTTCCCCTCAGTGTCTGTCCAGCCTTTAACCATTGGCAGCACAGAGATGCCACCTGATTGAGGCTTTGACACTGTGTCCCTTCCCTTGCAGATCCTCCTATGCTCAGCAGAGGAGAAGATGAGGTACCTTCTCACTCTTAAGTAATAAATAGTTATAGGATAGAGACAAGTGACACACTGTCCCTGGATGCAGGTTAATTCCTGCCTTATATTGTGAAATGTGCATATCTTTCTCCTACAAGCATCAGCATAAATGAAAAACCCTCAAGCTACCGCTCAGGATATTTTCCTATTCTATGAAGACTACCAGTGAGTTTTCAAGAGACGTATTTTGTTCCTGGGAACATTGAGCTCCATGGTCAAGTTGTGCTTGGGAAAGAAAAATGGCAATACCATCATATTTGTAACCCATACGTCTGAACCACCTCTTTTCTGATGTTCTTGCTTTTTACTATAATGAGATGGTTTTTGCTCTTTCTTTGTTTCCTAAGAAGAAAAGCTCACACAAAGACATTACTCCTCTCAGTCCAGAGGACTAACCTGTTTATTCCTACAAGAGCTACCACACAAGAGCTCTTGATACTAGACATACACTTAATATGTCAAGAAACCTTCTTCCTCTACTGCTTCCTCCTTTGGAAACCTCCTAAACTAATAACCAGTTAGGTAAAAAGCATTTAAAATGTCTTCTTTAAAATATGTATATATATACATACATATATATATATATGAAGGTGTGATGTTATTGCCACTGGTGGCAGCCTGGCAGTGGGGAGCAGAGTTGTACCCCTTACCTGGTCTCTGTTGGTGGAGAACCTGAAAATGCCCATGGCAGAGAGTGCTCCTCCCCGTGCCATGGATGCATTTTAGCATCCATCCCCTGCCTGTTCTCCTGTCAGCTTGCCATGGTCACAGCTCGGAGGGCAGGGTAAGGGCCTCCACACCTCAAAACCTGCCATCAGTGGGTTGCCACTCACTAGTGCTTTGCTTTGCCCAACAACACCAGAAAGCCTTTTGCCCTCTGAGAAGTGAGGTGATGGCTAAGGATGTAATTGTATCTGTAAATAAGAAGAAACCATCTGCATGGCAGCCAGAACAGGCTGGCAAGTGCTTGAAAAGCTATTTCTCAACGTACCTGATTTACTAAGTCTGAGCATATCCTGCAGCCTACAGGCGTATCAAGACTGTGATCTGCAATTTCTCTGACATTAGCGAGCTATGTTTTTGGATCACCACATAACTTTATAGGTAGCTGATCCTTTACACTTAAAAAAATGCAGTCATATTCCTTTAGCAGGAAGACAATATTGGCCAAGAACACTAACCTTCAGGAAAGACAGGTCACGATTGTGCTCCACATATGTAATCTCCAGGTTGCTGAGTACCACCTCGCAGTTGTTGTACATCCTCTGCAGGCTGGTGAAATGATCTTCCACATGTCCCAGTTGGGTCAGCTTGTTATTTGTCCCTTGACAAACTGTGGAGGAAAGGAAAAAGCTCCATGAAGAAAAACAAGAATAAATGCAGGGTTAAGACTTGTTGGCCACAAGCAACACAGGAAGTGAAGCATCACTAAAGATCCATAAGAAACAAGAACTTTATCTTGCATGACCCTAATGGCAACAGCTCTCGCATGAACAGGGATGTACTGGAATTAAGAGCTGGAATAACCCTCCATCACTTTCTGTTTTATGGTTTTTGTACATAAGCAGCACTAAGTTTTCTGTGTCACAAACATAACTCAGTTCCTGAGGAGTGGCCATTGATACAGTGCCCTCAAACACTTACGGAAGTGGTGTGCTGCCAGCTATCACCAAAGGCGATTTCCCCCAGGACTCACAGTATTTTCAGGGGCATTGAGTTTCTTTGTAAGTGAGCAGGGGTTCCTGCAGGAACCCTCAAGCTACAAGAGCGGGTTTTAAGAGCAAGCTGAACCTCCATGGCTCACACATCTCTTGCCATTCTGACATACTTGCTGTATGATTCAGAAAGATTTCAGAAAGATATTCAGCTTTGGCACACAAATCCACCTAAGCCTGCTTTGCTGGTGGGGAAGGAAGCAGCGCCACATAGAGCACCACCAAGATTACAAACATGTATATTGGAGGGATGGAAAAATTCTATTACTCTGCTTTAGCAAACCTAAAGGAACTGACAGAAGTTATCACTGCTGCATTCAATTGCAATGAGAGCACAAAATGCAAATGCTTTGAAGAAAAAAACACCACACACAACCCCAGAAACTCTGTACTCATCCAGTCATTCCCTGGGTTATCCCTACACAGCTGAAATTAAAACATCTCTAAGCCATGCTGTCACAGAGGAACTGAGAACAATACAGAAGGCAATGTGGTAAAAACTTAACACCTTCAGGTGGAAAGCTTCAGCCCAGCTTTGCTCTTCTGTGGGAGCAAAAGGAAGCTGTTACCTCATCGCCACTGTAACGCGACCCCAGCCTGAAGTTCATGGTTTTCCATAACACACTGAAAGAATGGCATTCCTTTAACTTGGAGAAAATAATAAATGAAACTATACTTTTGTGAAGCCATAATTCCTAGAAGCACCAGTCACAAATGGGAACATCACTGAGTGGGGTGCTGTAAAGCAAATAAAGCTGGAAGCAAGTGTCGGACCTAGTAACATAAGACAACACCTGTTGAAGATTCAAACAACTGATGTTTTATTAGTAGGGAAAATAACTTAATAAGCAGTGATAAAAACTTCCTTATCAATCATCAAAACCATTCACTGAACATGTGTTATTTCTAGTACAGTCACCACCATTAAAGAGCTACAGTGATAACAGATTAAATACTCTTCATCATTGTTTAAAGCAAGGCTATTCACTCGCATTCCTCAGTTATTTCTCATTATACGTTCAGATAAACATTATGGTGCTTGGGATCAGTGGCAACCATTAGTAAATGGGGACATTTTAACAGGGGCTGTGATGACACCATGTAAGCTGTTCCTACATGAGCCTCAAGAGTAGAAATGATCTTTTTTACAATTGCCTTGAACTTCTGTAACAGGAGAACTTTCTAAGCAGATTTTCAGTTTCAAACTTAACTGTTCCCATGTGCTTAACATCTGCACTTGCCCCCTCCTGCCTCAAGTATGAGGGCCACAAGTTATTAGTCAGAGTCACAGGAGGGGTCTTATTCTCTGGGGTGGTCACGTGTTGAAGGTAGAAAGTTAGATATATTGTCATATGCTGGTCTGCCCTGGGAAACGTGGTGTTGTTGGGGACAGGGTGAAGAGGCTTTGAACTGACTAGAAAAGTCAGAGTTGTCCCAGAGGTCATCGTGAATTTTAAGCTATGTTATCCTTCAACCAAGGAAAAAGCCATAGTAATAAAAGATTCCCAGATGGTTCAAAACCTCAGCTTGGATGCTCAGTTTAGGCATATCAGATCTGATCTCTGAAACAGTGATTTTGAAACGCACTCAAATACAGTGCAGGAGCAGGTAGAGTTTAGAGTGCTCCCAGAAACGAAGACATGTAAGTCAGCCTGTTATGGTCTTCAGGGTTTACAAGTGGCCTGATGCTGTTGCTGCATCTTCAGTGTTAACAGCAAAGATCTGTTCTGGTACTCAAGACAGGCTCTATGTGACAGCTTCAGTGTTTATACCACATCTGAACCAAAGGAAGTGGGGAAAGAGGAGCCTTCTCTCGCAGCATCCTCCCGGTCACCCCGTGCCCATGATTGACCCTACATGGCTTGGCACCGGTCTGATCATGCAACAGGACAACCCAACTCACTGCAACAAGTCCTAGGAGAAATGGCACATATTTGAATGTGCTTCCCTTGGGATCAGAGAATCATTAGAGCTCTGAACTTGGGTCAGCTGTCTTGAGAAACACAGACACTGCTTACTAGGTCAAGGCTGATGCAGCACGCTGAAGGCATGGTTACTCTTGCACATCTCCCTCTCCCTTTTCCATGTGACTGCTCAGTGAATCGTGCCAAAGACTTGATCCAAGCTACAAATAATGCAGTACAATAAATAAATAAATGGATAGATGGTATTTTTAGCTCAGGAAGACTTGCTGATTTGGTTCACCATGCTACCCCATGAACCGCTGCACTGGAAACAGCTCTGAGGACAGTGAGGATGCAGGAGCAAATACATAGTCAAGAGAAAGAGCTTGCCAGCTTGTGAATCTGCAGAAGGAAATCTAGACATAATGAGGTCCAAAGAGGCTTCAGGTTGGTCCTCCAGGACCTACTTTCTTCCCCTGTTCTGTGCATAGAGAGAACTTTGATGGCTCTCTACCAAAGGTGTGCACCATGCAAAGGTATGTCACATACAAAACCACTTGTCGCCTCCATCAGGTTCATCACATCCTCCACGCAGCAAACTGTACATGTAGACAGAATCTTAGTTAAGATCCAGAAAGCAAAAGAGGGTTGCTTCTGTTAAGACCCCAGCAGGATATGGCCAACAGTCAGACCACCCTATAGGACAACCCTCTGCACAAAGTTTTTTATTTGATCAGAGGGATACAAGGCCAAAACCTTGTTCGCTGCAAAAAGATCTATGTACATCCAGAAAGTGAACTTCATCACAGCAGTGTTTACCAAAGGAGAACTCGGGTCATAATCAGTATATGCTGAGCAAATAAAACCCAAACCAAACAAGCTAACCCCCTGCAGCAATATTTACTGAACTCAGGCAAAGGTGCTGAAAACATTTCCAATTAGAACATTTGGAAAGAAAAGAAAATGGCCTGCTTGCATCTGATGAATAATACCATTCCTCAATTTCTCTGCTTATGAAAACTGTGTTCTGAAAAAGATACACACTATAATTATCTGTATATTACAGTGTGAATGCCATCCTAGCCAGAGGCAAAAGCACAATGAGGTGCTCGCCTCGCTCCACAGAGTTTTAAGTGGGACGTGCATGCTTGAGTGGATGGATTATATTATGACTTAACCTCTACTGAGCTTGACCTACTTGTCCTCCAAAGGACAGTTTTTGACGCCACATGCATTCATTATGTAATTTTGTTTCAGTGTGTAGCAAAGCCAGTGCTATTCAAGATTAGGAGTCAATGGTGGGCATGGGTGCTTGCATGGTACCAGTGGGAGCTGTGGGTAGTACGGATCACATAATATCTGTTTCATGTGGACACTTACACATGAATGCAGCACATTTTACCTACAAAGGAGAGCAAAAAACAGGTAAGTTTCCTGATGAAAATTCAGGGTGAGAATGTCTGTGACCAATAGAAAAGCTGAGATCTGGGCTGGAACTAGATGAGCTTTGAGGTCCCAACCCAAACGAGTCTGTGATTTTATATCCCGAGAGATGCAAACTCCCTGAGTTCTAGTGCCTATTTAAAATGCAGGACTGGCTGCCCTGGATACTAAAATCCTCTCTGTCCACAGACGTGCTTGTTCCACTTCTCTGCCTTAAATGTGGCCTTAGAGGAGTATTTCTAGGCGATGCAAATGGGCTGACCCTCTGCAACCCTCTGCTCCTTGGCCTCTTTTTTCTTGTGCAGCCCGAAGAAGAAGAATGAAACCAAAGCATTTCCTAAGTGGCATTTTCCACAAGTGATTGTAGGGAGACAGAAAACATTCATCCAGATGTAACACTAAGCGACTATATTCTCCCAAATACATACAAGCTCAGATTAAACAAAGTGGTCCCTGCAGCAATTGCCCTGATACAAGTGAAATCTGTTTTCATCCTTTCCCCAGAAGATCTCTGATTACTGTGGTCTCAATCCTGTCACGCATATTTGTCCCAGACTTGGGAAAAAACCCGGAGAATGCTTTGAAACCAAGTTATCACCAATCCCCAGATCATCAGCTGTTTCCACCCATGCTTAGCCTGCATTAGTCTCCCTGCAGCTCTGACAGACACATCCAAATAATAACTTGGAAACGCAATTTCAGAGCCATGCAAGTCCATTTCCATGCTTCATATATCACTTATAACTCTATACGCCCTGACGTAATAAATGTATATACTTTTCCTACGTGTTTTCCAGCCATTGTGGACAATAACACAAAACCTGCAGACAAGAGAGATTTGTTTAATCCGCCAGCACATTTAGAAATATTCCTCTCTTCTCTCTCATTGGCAGCAATTTCAACTTTCATTTTGGTTTTAGGCATTTCATGAAAGAGCAGTACCTTCCCAGGCACTTGGTCCAGATACAAACCTGCCTCTAAAGGCCAGGGCAGATAGTGGTCTGTGTCCTACCATCAGTGCTGCCCACAATCAATTCATCTTGATGAGAGCATGGGGAACAAAACCACTTTCAAACAAACTGGAATCATTTTGTAAGAAATACTGCTCAACATGGGTCTGTATGGGCAATCATGTCATCCCAAAACCTTGCCCCCTGTACCCCCTGCGTCAGCCCTGCACAACACATGGGGGATCCTGGCCATGCCCTGCACCTCCACACTCCTCCCTAGGAGAAGAACTGTTTCCCCCATTGCAAGGGGAAACACTGACCCTCACCTAATGGGGCCTCAGAGATTAAATGAAGATCCTCATGTCATTCCAGTACAAATCCGTACAACAGCTGTAAGGGCAGGTCCACTATATCAGGTATGTATTTTTAGCTGACCTCAAAGCATTCCCTTATAGCTATTGAACAGGTCCACATAACTGACTGTGGAAACCAGGAAAGTGCAGTTAGTACTGGTCAAGATAATGTCACTTAAGCTTACAAGGAGGTATTAGAGCAGACAGGATGTTTGTCATCATGATTAGCTTCATTTCTGATAGAAAAAGAAAAAACCATGCAATGCTTTCCTTAATGAAAACAGGGTAGGAAATGTCAGAGACTGGATAAAGAAACTGACTTCATGTTATGACATGTGATTAACCATTTAAATAGAAACTTCTATTCACCAGTTCCCCAACAGAGATGTGATGGAGAAACGTCGGTATTACTGGGTTGAGCGTGTTTTACAGACTGGGTAAGAATTTGAGGAGGGAGGAAAGCGCATGTGACACAAAGAGAAAACCAAATCTGCTGTGATGTGTTGTGGGAAGTTCCGAAAAGGAAAGGAAAAGCTAGAAAACAGGTGAGGAGTACAAACAGTGCGCAGTTGCAGGCAGATGTTCTCCCTTGAGAACAAGGGTTGCAAATGCATCCAACGCCTACGTAGCTCAGTTTCAGCTTAATGACAGCAGCATTTGGCCACTGGAAATGCTGCCACAGATGATAATTTTTGCACACATTGTAATTCAAAACACTGAAAAACAGCCTTGTGTGGCTGTATTAAGTCCCTGCTCAAACTTAGTGTGGCTTAGAGTAATGCACTTACTGAGGTCAACCCCAACTTTCAAACACACTAGGAACAAAACAAAGACAGACCTCTTAAAAATACTTAGATGGAAACTGTAACTGCAAAAATAACCCAAAACTAGTGCCATAGTGGAGAGAAAGAATATGCCTTAAGGAAAAGCTTTTTGCAGATGGTTTCTTATTTCTATTTATTTGTCAAAAGCAACTTTTCCAGATAAATCTAATTTTAAGTTTTTCTTGCTCCAGTTAGGAGTGGAGTCCCCTGATTGAAAAAGTCACATCCTGAATCGCAAGCGATGGAGGCAGTGTGAGTTAGATGGCCTGATTGCTGGTTATTGCTTTTGCCTGAAAGAATAATAATCATACACAAACCAACCTGCCCCTGAATGAAGACCTCTCAAAAGTCAGAGCATTTCTGATAAGGGATTCAGACTTATTAATTCCACAGGGTCCTTTTTTTTCCCGTCCCAAATATCATTTGGTAATATTTCTATTTTAATTCTGTTGTCATTATTTAATTCAGTCTATATCTTTATTAATCCTCCAGATTAAGGCCAGACCAGGATGTGCTGAAATCAGTCTTCGCACTGGCTTCAACAAAACTGGATGGAGGATTAAATCCTTCTCTTGCTGATGCTGATGTAAATTTGGGGCAAGTACAAGAACACGGTGGGCTAGCCTAGAGTTTGAGCTTTCCCCTCTGAATGCCTTAGGATACAACTATGGGAGGGGTGCAGATATTTTCTGTATATACCAGCAGAATTTCAAAGAAATGGGAATTGGTACCTTGCTATTTTCTACAGCTTGGGAAAGGGTCGATTTCCAAAGTTGAATAACAGATGGGAAACTTTGGAGGGGATGTTTCTACCAGGTACTGAAAGATAACCCGGGTTTAGATCAGTTTCCTTCACATGGCTTTGTCAGTGGTCTGCAGGAACACATCATATCACTGCTGAGAATGCCTGCAAGTGACAAACACTGCCAGGGTTCTAAACAACCAAGAGGGACAGATGACCTGCACAGGCTGGTTTGTATCGCTTAGGAAAAAATGCCCCCTGAACAACATTATCTGAACTATGGCCAAAGGCAATGC
This sequence comes from Pezoporus wallicus, assembly GCF_028554395.1. Taxonomy (NCBI): domain Eukaryota; kingdom Metazoa; phylum Chordata; class Aves; order Psittaciformes; family Psittacidae; genus Pezoporus; species Pezoporus wallicus. The sequence goes on along the minus strand of NW_026642649.1, from coordinate 9,193,741 downwards.
CTTACATCAAAGACTGCAGAACACATACTAGACAGAAAATGGGGTGCTGGGATGCAGTTGCCCTGAAAGGGACTTGAGGATAATAAGAAGTGACCAGTGCGTCGCTTGATGCAATAGGAAACCACAGCAGTTGGGTGCATCAGCAGGAAAATGCTGAGCAGGAGCTGGCATTAATCACTGTCAGTGCCCAGGCATGCCCAAAAGCAGTGGCCTCTGCACTAGAGGGCCCCCCTCTCCCAGCAAAGCGGGTGCTGCCGAGCACAGCTCCCACTCCCAACAGCACCAGGATGGTCCAGTCATGCTTCAAATCTTCTCCAAGCTGCATTTCAGCCCATAGAATCATAGAATGGTTTGGGTTGGAAGGGACCTTAAAGATCATCTGGTTATTTATTGAAAGTGATGGCTGGAAAGTCAAGCCCCCCAAGATGTCCACACCAGCAGATGGGGTGCTGCTGCTGGCACCCTTTGGGGAGGCTGCCAAAAAGGAAACCAAGAGCTTGTGTCAGGCTTTCTCTTTTGAGCTGTTGCTTAAGGTTAATGGCCAGTCCTATCACAAGCACAACCACCAATGAACTCAAATAATGAGCTGTTCCTATGATTTATTAGTAAGGAAAGCACAAGCATAAGGAAACTTCACATGCATTGACTGCTATGCAAATATATGCACACATATATATACAAATGATAACCAACAGTTGATATATTTTATACACACCACTTAATAAATTTTGCACATAAAACTACCCAGGCACCTTCCTCCTTTTTAAGCATCTTTTGAACAACTCCGTCTGCACTGACTGTGTTATATGAAGTCTGTAACTGGCCTACTGAAAGGAAAGAGACTTTGGAAACTGCTGTGGAGGAAACTGGGGATGGTGGAAAGGCAGAGACGGTGGTGTATTTGTAACATGGGATGGAAGTACTGCCATCCCACGTACGCTGGGTCCTCTAAGAGAAAGCACTGCCCACACATGTGCTTCAGGACAGTGATCTTTGTGCTGTGTGAAAGCCGTATACTGACCAAAGTAAGTCTGTCTTGTACTGTGGAAGACAACCCCGAAAGGTTGTCCATGAAAGGAGTAAAAGACCCTGGTATCAATACCAGCAGAATCCATACCCCAGTTTCCCCAAGGATGGGCCTACTACGTATCACAGCCTCTGGCTAAGAGTCCATGGCTGCAGTGCCCCTACCCTTCAGCTTCACGCACCAGCATAGCTACTACACCCATCACAAAAACAACCATATGCATCTGCCAGGCAGAGCTCTGGAGCAGAAGAAGAGTCTTCATGCAGCCCCATCCATGTGGAGGTTCAGGCCCTGGGAAATGGCTCAGAGAAACGCAATGGTTCTTGCCATCCAGGGTGAATTTTGAATTACTGTGTCACTGCAAGTGGCATAAAAAGCCTGTGCAGAGCACAGCAGCAAGCGGGTGAGAGGCCTCCAACAGCAGGCATGGCTCACCAAGCCTTGTATTTGGCGAGACGTGTGGCATCTCAAGATCTACACCGGGATATTTGGGAAAACAAGTGGATGACAACGGGTACGTAAACCTGTGCTCTGTGGTCTAAAAAAATCACATTCTTCATTGTTGTTTCTTCTGGCAACATCTACAGAGCAGCAGGATTTCATAGCACAATAAAAAGAAACTGAAGATGTGTGCCCATGAAAATGTGGGACCAGTTTCTAGTTACATCAGCGCTCAATTATTTCAAATCGTTTCAAAATTAGTTAATTTGAGAAATGAGATTTAGAGGCATTAAACTATGCTGTGAACACTTTGCCACGTGGGATTTCTTAAGACACTGCACTTGCGTATTTTCATTTGTGCCTGCCAATGAAAAGAAATCACATGTTTTTCTTTATTTATATTAAATGAAGTCTTATGTTGAAATATGCTGTGGTGCTCATACATGCACTTATGAATCCCTTGAGGTGTAAATTCTACGTGAGTGCTCACACATTGACTCAAAAAGGGGAAACCACTTACATCTGATTCCAAGTAGAAGACTAAAAGCTTGCTATTACAAATTCAACACATTTCTGGTTTTTACCTATATATATACACACATGCATATGTAGCTCTACTAGATAACTTGACTGACTTCTCTAGAGACTGTAATATATACGGAGAGCTGCTGAAAACACAACAGCAACCATGCAAGTTTTGTTCACTGCCTTGAACCACAATAACCCCATCTACTTCTGTGTGCTGTTCTGAAGTCACAGCAACTGCTGCCACCAACCACAGTGAATCCTGCATCGTGCCTCTGGGCCTGGGTTGTTGCATCACTGCACAATGCTTCCTCCAAAGCAAGGAACTGCAGCGAGTTCCAGCCTCCTGTGGATTCAACTTGGAAAGCAGCAGAAAGAAAGGCCCCAAAATTCCCCAGGAGACATCTTGTCTCTTAGGAATGAGATAGCCTTCTCAAGTGAGGCTAAAACAAGATAAAAACTGCAGACAGGACCAAGATAAACAGCATTTGCTGCTTCAAACAATAAAGGTACTGTTAAGTTATCTGTACTAATGTAGCAAACGCCCCGTTGACTAAAACTAACTACAAAGTAAGTAAAAAGCCGATAAAAAGCTTTAAAAGCTTGTCTCCAGCTACTACACATTCATGGGAATGAACGCTAAGGTTAACACTTACACGAGGGCTTCCAGCCGAAATTCGGATATTTGCACATGTTGACAAGAAAGCAAGTTAATACACGCTGCTGGGTTTGAAAAGCCTCCAATAATATTTAAGATTAAAAGGAATAGCTGAAGAGCATATTAAATGTAAATGAGCTCTGGATCACCTTCAGATCTTTATTTAAGCCTTGACTAAAGCTCAGTGGAAAGACTGCTACTGAAACCAATGGGATCTGAATTAAGCTCTTATTTCACTTAATTTAACTGTGTGAAATTCAATAAATGAAGTAAATAGCCTTTCTACCACCCTTTTTTCTGGAAGGAGGAGAACTGCAATTACGTTTTGAAAGCACAACTAAAAAGCCACAAAGTGATTTAACAGCACCTGGGTAAGTTTTGAAGATGGAGACCAATTTATCTTCAAAAGTCTGGGAAGAAAAAATGTTGAATTTAGTTGTTGGTACTATAAATGTTGCAAGTTACAGCAAGTGGACTGATTTGAGAGTTGGTCTTACTTAGCAATAGGGAATCTCAGCCACATTTAATGCCAGGGTTTAGTTCTGTGAAGAAATATAAACAAGTTTGAACATTTTCAAAGGTACCTGAAATGCACAATTATGGTACCTTACATGCTGCTCAAACTGAAAATGTTCCCTCCATCTCTTGTTTTGCACGGTTAAACTCCGCCATGCAATGTGAACTGGAAGGCAGGCAGCCTTCCTCATGCTCTTGCACTCTCTTCAACAAAGCAACTGCTCCATGGCTTAGTACTGAGCCTACAAATACTGCAATCTGAGCTGCAGCAATACCACGTTATACCGGATAAACCTCTGCTAACGCTCTCAGACCTGTATCTTCACAACACCCATTCACACAGGTCCCAGAAAATGAGATGGTGGGGTTTGTCTTTTGTTTTGACTGGCTACAGAATAGGGCCCATGCACAGGTTTTATTTCTCTCTGACCTTGCCAAAACAACCTTTCCACTTCCTCTTGCTGCATTTTCTCCAGTTAAAAGAAACATTCCTGCTTCTGTGTAAAGTATTTGAGGCCCACACATGCAATGGGCTGCACAAAAGTCTGTAAAGCAACTGTTCCTTTGGCAGACTTTTAAGGACCCCTTATTTATCGCTCGTCTTTGAAAACACTAATCAAAAAAAACCCATATTAACAAAATGAAATTATTTTCTTTCCTGTAAATTATGAAAATACAGCCTTGTCAAAGCCAATGCATCATTCTGTAACAGTCTTTTCAAGTTAAATTACAATTTCCTATACACTCGTGATTTGTGACTGTTCAGTTGTGAGTGGTTTAAAATTACTATGAAGATAACTGCAGCTGCTGAATTTGATTCTGCAACTCCTTTGGCCCCAAAGTTTGAGGGGCAATACTGGTTTTGTCTTCTTCATCGACCTGTTCTAAGCAACGAGGCAAGCAAAACGCCGGGCAGCTTTCTCAAGCACAAAACCCCCCACTATATGCAAATAGGAAAATGCAGAAGACATGCAAATAAGGATTAAAAGAAAAATCTACTCTTACACAAACGCCACAAACCTGTTTTAACGCATTCCACTCCCTGGAGAAAAAATCTCATGAAAGAAACTGCTCCATCAGGTCAGCAAAGGGGGGAATAAAAGTTTCATCCTACGTAAAAAGCTGGTGAATTAGCTACAACCTAAGCTCTAGCACAGAATGGAAAAATGTTATCGGCAGCAGTCATTTGGATTGTGCTTATCTTTGCCAAAGAAGTCTTGAGAGGGAAAAAAAAAGGAACATTTTACTTGTGCAGCAAGATGCATGTAGAGACATGAAAGCTTGACTGTAAAACTGATCTCATTCACTCCTGTTCCCATCTGCTCCTCTGTCCCCACAATATTTCTTCTGCACAGATTGCACTCAAGTACTTATTTTGGTGGATGGTGGTTTTTATTTTTTGTAATACACTGGGTTTGGGGTTTTCCCCCACTCTCTGGCTAGAAATAATCGACTTTTGCCTTTTGCAACATTTCAGCATTCTGGAAACTCACTGCTGTACCCAAGTTTGGGTCCCTGGGCAGCGAAGTGATTGCCTACTTAGGGGCAATGGGAGGGTAAGAGTGGGTGTGCAAGTCCTGCTGCACACCCACCCTTCCCCTGCGTGCATCGATGCTGTGCCAGCCACACGCAGAACAGCTCTTAGTGTTGTCCTTCACAGAGTAATAGGTAGGATTTTCTTGTTTTCTATAAGAAATTTAAGGGAAACAGGGCCAGGAAAACCCCAGTGTTAGCTCCAGCACCAGGATTACTGCTGTGGGAAATGCTTATCATGCAAACACTGCTACGATCCATCCAAAATACAACTACACCTTCCTAAGAATCCCATCACACTTTGTGTCCCTGGCATTACCTTGCCTTCCATCTTTTTGTTGTGAGAAGTTTCTTTAGCAGAATGTAAATCACATCCTGGCATACTTCTGGCACACCACATTTTTCCCTAGACCGCTTCTTACATGGAAATTCAAAGGAAGAAAGAACTGGTGGCATAGCAAGCCCACAAGATACTAGTTGGAACTAGATGATCTTAAGGTCCTTTCCAACCCTAACAATTCTATGATTCTATGATTTGAGCTCCAACTGCTCTAAGGATCTGCACACTTGAATCTTTACGCTTTCAGGGACTTTTAGTGAGTATTAAAAATATCAAAGAAAAAAAATGATGCAAGGCAGGCACTTAGGAACCTCTGTTAAAAAAATAAATACATGAAACAATCACACTTAGCTTTCCACAAAATGACATTAACTTCGGATCTGGCTGTGGCCGCTGCACCCCAGCAAGTTTCCACAACTGCAAAACAGTCGCCTTCTGAGCAATTACCCACATCACATCCCCAACCCTCCCACCCCATTGCGAAGCTGCTCCCTCCGTTAAGTATCTTCTGATAAGGCTTACGCAAACCAGAGCCACCTTATCTGGGCAAAATGGCACCTAGCAAGTTTTTAAAGCCTTGGGTCTGTTTGGCTGCCTTTGATGCATTCCCAGTCTTCCATTGCTATCAGTCTCTTCATGGAGGAGCTGCAGCAGCTCTCCTGAGCCCAGTAAATCACCTAGCTGCAAGTGATGAAATGCTACCCGCTCTGCAGAACAAAGCAGCTTTGTGTTGCCTTCATCTTCACCCCCCCAAAACTTGGCAACAAATACTCATCTTGAACAAACCAAGCTGTTTATTCCATGGGCTAGGAAATAAATTTTGCAGTGTTGAATGTGAGACTTTGCATACATTGGATTGTGTGGCCAGTCTCCGAAAAATAAAGCAGAACAATCCTCTTCCCCAAACCAGAAATTAAGGTCTGTATTACAAAACCTCAATACCAAAGCATTTAGGTGGAGATCTTCCAAAGCAGGAATAGGATTTCAGCATGCAAATTATACAGCACACCAGTGGGAGGTGGCTACTAGCTCTGGCTTTTGAAAATCCCCTCTTTAAGATGGATTTGTACTGCTCAGACAAGGATGGAAGGTCTGCCACTGAGATACTCCTAGTGGGTTTCCAAACCTACTATTCCCCTGTGAAGGATCATTCTGAATGAACAGAAGCACAAATTCACCCCCAAACACCAAATTATTGTGTTGGTATGAGTGCTGCATGAGGCAATTTCAAAAGCTTGTCTCACTCCAAAATGAATTACCTTAGTTGTACTGGGCTGTAGTACCTCGAAGCAGCTGAGCACAACACAGTCTTAAAAATAACAGCAGTAAAAGAGAAAAGAAGAAAGATGGGCTTAGAAGGGACAGGAACCAGCTGCTGGTAGATGCATTACATCCTCACTCAGCTTACAAGCTCCCAAAAGGTTCTGTTACAGGAGTGGAGAAAACCCATGAGAAAATTGAGCTTGTGATCTGAATACGTAATGCAGCTATGGGATGTCTCTGCTGTCACCAGGTTTGCTTTTACAAGGCAGCCCCTGATAAAAGGGGTTTGTGTTTTAGCTCTCGGATCTCATAAAGAAAATTATTGAGTGCTTTCAGAGCTTTGCCAAAATAAGTTTCCATTAAAAGTCTCAAAACGGTCTACGGAAAGTTTCTGCCATACTCTGCTGAACTCTCCCAATAAATGGCAAAACAGTTCATCCTTGCAAGAAAAAGGTTTGTCAGCATGCATCTACTGTGGATAATGCGCTACTAACACAATGCAGAAAAGAAAAATGTAGGTCCAATAGTAACTCCAATGGAGTTTTTAGGGTGTAGATTTTCTCCCTGCACATTAGAGCTGATGGTTCCAAGGAGGAGTCCCGCAACTTTCAACCACACTTGGCATGATGTCCTGCAGGACACTGGACGCAGCAAAATAGTGGCTTTCTGAGACCTCAGGATTAAGCCTGTGTTCTTGGGAGGAAATAATCCTACCCAGAACTGTGCGGGTGCTCATAAATAGCAAACGCATTCTTACCTGCACCTAATAACATGGGTCTTCAAGCATGCAAAACTGTCTGCTCTTCTTTTCCCATTTAGTTGAGTTTATTTCAAAATCTGGCTTTCCATCAGCAAAGTAAAATACATTTTACACTTCAAGAATACAAAACTCGTAAGGTGGAAAATCTGTGCTGGCCTAGATCAATGACCGTGTGAAGATCATGTTGCTGAAGCTCTGATGGCAATACTGCTGCTTTTGAAACTTCTGCCTTAAAGCCTTACTCCATTCTTTTTGGTTTCAAGCTCTTTTTTAGATCCAAACTTGCCTGTAAGTAATTAAATCCTATACCACAGAATTGGAAGGCCATCTCTTAATTGAAAGCTTCTCACTGTGGTCATTACGTGAAGACTTACAGAGAGACAACAGGATTTCAGAAGCAGTGAATAAATGCACACATCTCTCAAGACAGGACACTGGAAACTCTTTTTTTTTTGCCTGTATTTTAGTAGAAGGATGTTATTAGGTCTCTGTGGTTATTACTGCAAAAGTGCATTATGTAGCATCTCCCCGAGAGTCCCTGGACTGTTTTCATGCCCATGAAAGGTAAATAATGAAAAACAGACACTCATTAGACAGAAGTCTGTACCCCATCTCCCTTAGAAATACTGTAGGTGCCTGCACATTGAGCAATGCTGGAAACCACTGGCATGCATAACTGCATTCCAAATGTACTGTGAACTCCTTCAAAGCAAATCCTTTCGCTGCCTTCCCCCTCCACAGCATTGCACACACACACATATATATAAAATATATATACTTAGTGGCCTCTTGAAGCCACTATAAGTCTATCTTAACTTAAAAGTGAAACTAAACCTGCAATTCTTGGGCATAGAAGGCAAGTATAAATTCTCATTTCATAGACAAAGAGAATGCACGTGCCTAATTATGGTTAAAAATACAAAAGTGAATGTGGGGAATAAACAACTTAGTTGCTAGAATGACAGCTCTGCTGCATTTAGCCATCACAAGCCCCTGGAGCCCCTGCTCACTGACCCCATTAATACTCCCCATGAAGACACGTGGCTGCAGAGCTACTGCTGTCGCACCGTGACAGTCCCACTCCATCACGGTACCTCCACTCCTGTGGAGTTCAGCTGGCCAGAAAGAAAGCATGCTTTACTGTCAAAAAGACAGTGTTAGTCACTTCGGCTTCACCAGACGGTGCTCTATATTCCATTTTAATACATGTTTGGTTCAGGAAACACATGCATGAGAAGAGGGCAGAGGCAAGACGGCTCTTCATTTTGTAACAGTGTAAATCGGCAATAGGTGAACAAGCTATTTACACTCTCTTGAGATGATCTAAATACATATAAGTATGTATTCCCCCCACCTCCCTTAGAGACTGCAGTTCTTTCAGGGTAAAAAGTTTCTGCCTCACGCTACTAACCCAGTGCCAAAAAGGAAACAGTACAGTAACTACATCCTGATCCTGCCTCCCATTCTTAACACGAAGCTTCCCACATGAAGAAGCTGGAAGGCATCTGAATGCACAAAACCTTACGTGACCCCAGCACGGACAATTCACAGGGACACAAAGCCTGGTTCTGGGAGGCAAGCAGTACACCCCAAAGAGAGTGCCCCTTCTTCCACAGAGGCTCCCAGCTCACCCAAAGCTCTGCTTCAGCAACCAGGGCAGATTCCTTAGGGCTGCCCTAGGGCAGACAGGCGGTATGAGCACTGCACAGTGAGCTCTCCCCACAGCACGCACAGTCACCCATAAAGTCTCGGGTGCTAATATGCAGACCCCTTAACAAGCAAACACTCCCAATCATGCATGCCCTTACACGAGCCTCCCCACGGGGCTGCTGTCATTTCTTCCCCTTAGTTTCAATAAATGCATGTCATCAGCTTTAATTTATACAAAGGAATTAAAGTTCCAGATCAGATGCATAAACACCCCTCTAATTGCACAATGAAAATCCCGATGTTGAAGACACAGTGGGCTAAGAAGTGCTCTGGATCAGTTCAAAAAGAACCGAGCTTAATGTATTTTATAGCTATATATGATACTAACTCATACATGGCTGTGAGTGAAAACCAATGCTGTCTTGATTTCCACAGGAGTTTATCATCACATCCCCCAGACACTGTAACTATTTCCTTGCTGGGACATGAAAAGCTTCTTTCCTTGCTCATCAATTGCTTGGAAGAAAAGGAGGGATGAAATTACAGGGTGTTTTTAGTACATTCCCCTGGGATGAACATCTGAATTACTGCAATTATTTCTTAGCGCCAGTATGTAACAGTGTGTCCCTAAATGAAAGCAGTCAGCATATTTATCAGTGACTTAAAAATGTACTTTATCCTCTATGGCACAACACCATGACTCAAAACAAAGCTTGAATTCCTCAGTGTTTTTGCCTCCAGGGTCATGCTCCTGTCTTTATTAAGAAAAAAAAATAAAAGAGTTTTGTTTGGGAGTTTTAGGGGGAAAGTACAGGATCTTCTTTAGTTCTGTTATGAGATTATATATTTACTACTGAACACATGCTACAAATACATGACAGAGCAATAAAGACAATTTAATAGCCTGGGAACCTCTTGCCTAAGAGAGCTAAGAGGTTAAAAGTTACAGCATAAGCTTATGATATGGCTTTGATGTATAACATATGCTTCCCGAGTGCCTTCTAATTGCAGGAAATGTTTCAATTTCACAATCTCACAAATATTCCTGAAGACTCTGAGGTATTTCTCAAAGTGATTCACTGACATGGGATTTAAAAACTGATGTTTCCTCTGACCACCTTAGCACCGAGTGCCTTAACGAATGTCTACTTTAAGTTGTATTTCTGGTATCAAGGTATTTCCCCACCTGGAAAGGCTGAAAATGATATTGCATGCAAAGTGCTGCAGGCAGAGGAAGAGATCACCCATAGGACAAACAAATACCAAGTCCAATTGTATGTCAAATACACACAATTCCCACCAACTCCCTTCCAGTAATGCTCAATCCCTGCCTCGGCAAGGGCAGAAAACCCACATCTCTCTTTACAGACTGACTACTGCTGAATCACCTGTGACGGGGAAGAGGAAGTAACAGACACAGTTGCTTTCAGAGGTCTTCTCCCCATGAGTGCTTGCTAGAGCCTTTGCAGGCAACAGGGAGAGATAAGCATACCCAGAGAACTATTCACCCCCTCTGCATAGGATACCATGCTCCTTTTTTGCAGAAAACTAAAGATTTCAATAGAGACACAATGTAAGTCATATTTCACTACAAGCATCTGGGTTATAATGAGACCTAACTTGCCTGTGATTTACTATTTTATGAACAATTAGTAGATTAATAGGAATGAATGACAACAGCGATAGCTATAAGCAAATTACTTCTCCACTGCAACCTGTTCCTACAGGTTCCCTTGTGTAATGCTCAGCTCTGTCATGCCACCCCCCCTCTGGAGACACACGTGGCTCTCCATGCCTCTTGGGATGTTGCTCCAGACCTTCATTCCTTTGCCATTTATGAATTTTGCTTCCAAATGTTCAACCTAAGCTCAGCCCTTACGTTTCAGACTATTTGTATAAATTGAGCTAGCATTGGTCTTTATATTGAAGTAGCTCATTCCCCAGGCTGGTATTATCTTTTCCAATGCACATACCAAGTCCCAGATTAATTTGATTTATTCAATTAGCCAGACTCAGACCTGTCTCATAAACCACTGTATTTTCCCTTATTTTCCTTATATTATATCTCTTCCAGTTAATACCCATCTTCCATTAAGCTAAGGACCAGATCTGTACACAGTATTCCCGAAGAAGACTTAGCAGTGCATTGTAAATGGTATTAGTGCCTTATCCCGGCTGGGACTTTCTGCACAGTGTATTGTCATTTTCTGCATACACACAAGGGCTCCACTGTTCTTACAGCTTAAAGCAGAGCCAGTATGAACTTCCGGGCTTTGTGCAACTTCATCTAACTTTTGTTCCATTCCTTAGCATCCTTCAATTCTACTTAAATGCCATTCAGATCTTCCTCTTCATTCTCAGCATCTCTTAGCTCTCTGCCATGAAGCATCACTAGGACAAGCTCAGGTAGCCCACTAAGATCCTTAATGATAATATTTAATTAGACATGTCCCAGAAACAACTCTTAAGGACACCAAGTAGACACCTGTCTCCAGAGCTTTTCTGATACAATCTGTTGTGTCTTCCTTAATCAGTTCTTCATCCAAATTTAAACTCTTCCACTACACTTCATCCCTTTCAAGATAAGTAAACTTCCACCATTTCATGATTTCACTTGGGTTACTGAAGTCTAAGTAAGTAATTATCTCTATAAAATAAAAGCAAAAGCATCTCAACAAGAAAGACTGCCTGGTAGGACTGATCTTTGCTAACACAACTAAAGCTTTTGACTACATACTTTAATTTTCCTCTCCTTGAAAACACTTTCTGAAGCTGAACATGGTCTCTAAGGCAGAATGAAGGTTCTGTAGCTCTGTGGTTTTCTTCATTCCTTGAAAATACGGGAACCTCATTTTATTTCATAGCCATATAGAATCATGAGTGCCTGATGGCAGGTTAAATTGCATGCTTTTTAAATAAAGTATTTATTACTTCTTCTAAACTATACATAAGAGGAGCTTGACCCAGGTATGCTGTGACCAGGGAGTGATGGGAAAACTGGAGATGACACTGAAGATTTAAACTTGTGAAATTCCATCAAGAATTACATTCCTACAGACACCCTCCTGGCCATGCCTCTTTCACTGTACATTTAAACATGCTGTGTGTCTCCAGTATCATATAACACATTTCACGGTGGCCAAATCCAAACCTGATACAATTTGGAGTTAACCTCTGATTCATTTCCTTCTTAATCAATGCAACTTTTTGGTGTTCACACCCTTTGCGGAGAAATAAGGAAGGTTAGTCTTTAAAATCAAAGTTAAATTCTAAGGGCAAATACGATTTTAAAAGAGCAGAGCAGACAAGTCGTATCTGTGTCCCTGAGGCTCGATGAGCTGTACCTGATAGATTACCTGCCTGCAGTGCCTCAGAACATACTCAGTGCTGCCTCCTGTACACCTTTGTAAAGCTCTGTTTACTTACCTGTCACTGTTTGGCTAACCATTAACTACAATTAACCTGACTTTTTTTCTTTCCCTCAAACAACCCAAATATTTATCAGAAAAACAAAACTTATTCAGTAAGCCAAATGCAAACGTTGTCTCCGGCAAGGTCAGAGAGGTTGGGGGAGCAATAGAGTGCACTGCCACACACAGTAGTTTGCTCATTACTGCTGGCTGCAAATTAGAAGGAGATAAGTGGAAGATCAGACCCCAAATTTTCTGTTCATTACTGCCTTCTTAAAAAGTATTCTTCGCACTCTGATATGTAACCTGCTTCCACGGTTCAGGGAAGGAAAAAAACCTGTTTTCAAGACTGGTTGACAAAAATGGTTTAAAAGTCGCTGCGATGCTATGGCCAACTACGGGTTTTATCTTTCCTACTGGCTGCTTCTGAGCAGCAAAGTATATCTGGAGCGCAATGGATGACACATCCTACCAATAACTTCTGCATCCTTTATGAACCTCTTGCTGGCACCTCTGCTTGCTCTGACGCAGGTGATGGCTTCTGTTCCCTTCCCGGTGTCCCCAGGACAGATACACAGGGCTGTGATACTTACCTCTCTGAGACAGAGCCTTATCTCTCTGAGACACTGCCCCCCCATGTAGTTCAGATCACGAGAAATTACAGGAGGTGAACCCAACTTTTATACTAATAGTGCCAAAAGTAGCCCTGGCTGAGGCTGAAATAAAAATAAGGAAAAAAAAAAAACAAAAACCACCAAAAAGAACTTTAAAATGGATCAGATCCTCCTGGAAACTATGCTAAGGCACAAAGAATGATGTTAGGAATAAATTCTTCCATGTGAGGGTGCTGAGGAGCTGCACAGGGTGCCCAGAGAAGCTGTGGCTGCCCCATCCCTGGCAGTGCTAAAGCCAGATTGGACAGGGCTTGGAGCTACTTACTAGACCCTAGGAAGGTGTCCCTGCCCATCCCTGCATTCATGGAGCTGGATGATCTCTAAGGTCCCTTCCACTCCAAACCCTTCAATGGTTCTATGATACAGTAAGTGCCGGCAGATGAATCTTATTCCCATCTTTCTCAGAGGGTGGAGGTGTTTCACAGGTATTGCAGACATCTCGGCTGAGAGCTCAACCTGTAGTAAGACGTTTCACTTTTCCCAGACAGTGCTCGTATTTGAGGATGCTTATGAAACCACGCTGCCAAATCTGTGATTTCACAAACTTTTCCACAGTGATAACATAAACAGTGAGTAGTGATTTACCTGTGGCATCGAGCTGCATTAAAAGGGGATGTGAAACAAATGTGCATTTGAAGGCATTCTCTGAGGAAGGAGTAAAGTTCATATACATACATAAAATGAACCACATGCCCCAGACTACAGAATTGAGCTTTTTTGTGTGTGTGCTTTCTGAAAACCCATGTCTATTCAATGAACTGAAAGCAATTACAAACTTAAAAGTCTTCTTTGTTAACTGAATTAACCCTTCCTTACCTCTTACAAAGGCAGATTTATGAGATTTGCACAACAGATCATTAATAATACTCTCCATAACCCACTGAGCTTCCAGTCTTCCTTTTAAACTAGCAGATGATGGGTTTCTCAGGGACAATCAGATTTTGCTCTCAGTTACATCCGCATCAAAACAGAAGCAATGCCACTGACTGAGGAAAAATTATTCCAGATTTACATCTGTCTCATGGAAAACACCGAGTAGGAACAGTTTAAAGACAATCTGGTTAATTCCATCCAAATTCATCATACTTTTAAAAGTAGAAGAAAAACTAGTCTTACTGTGTTAGTCTCATTGCCATAAATCACTATAAAATTCCCTTCAATTCCAGATGAATGTGCACATACACCGTAGCAGTGAAGCCATGGCAGAAAGGAGAATAACTTGCTTAACTTAGATAAATGGCTAATGTGGAGTTTTGCTTAAACGGTCCTTCCAGTAAGAAGTTATCCTCTAAGAGGACAGCAGCCTTGAATTCCCCCTCGTATTTCCTTAATGGCTTTCACATTTTATTTTCTCTGCTGCAGTCAAAACAACTTCTTTGGCAGTCACATCTTCCTGCACTCCATAGCCTGTTTGACCACTCTTATTCCCACCAAAGGCATCTGGGACTACGTTCTCTCCTGGATGAAAGTGAAAGCATCTGTCTTCGCCATCAAAATGAAACCCTTACTTTTGCAGAGCTCTCAGGGCCCTGGCTTTAAGTGCTGAGAGCAAGGAAGGATATCACATAGGGCTGCTTATGCAATTATCAGGATGTGCCTCCATAGCACATGAGGGGGACAGGGAAAGGAGAGGAACGTAGCCAGCTACCTGCCCCAGCATCCACACCTTGCCCTGGTACCTCCCTGCTCCAAAATACACACCCAAGTTTACACCAGCAACACTACTTAGAAGAACCACATAGAATTCCTTTCTAATATTTGCTCGTCCTCAAAAGGGATGCTCAAATGAGTAAAAAAAGGTGGTAACACTGCTCATAACATAAACTAGTCTGTGGTTTATCATGTACTCGGCTACCACTCACAGTTGGGCAGCATCACGTAGGGAAACAAGCACACCAGAAAGCATAAACTCTGTCCTAACATATGCTACTCTGAAGGTCAAATGAGTGTCAACATCTCAAAAGCAAGAGGGAGAAATGATGATCTTGCAAATCTCGGTTCATCATTTGTCCTGACATGCATCACCACCCCACCGCTACTCCTGTGTCTCATCTAGGACACAGTATTGAAAAGCCAAAGTCTGCAAAGACAAATACTCCTGTCATCAATAGCAGGGCTGTTCTCCTTGTGATCACTCACCATCAATCTCCTGCTAACACATCCAAGGTTGTGCCTACATGTTTTTTCATCCTGGGCTCTTCTTGATTTCATCTTTTTACTTGGTATTTTCCTGTTGAGATTCAGCTTTTTCTTTTCTTTTACACATCTACCCTTTGCAGCCTGCTTTCTTCCACACAGGCAGCCAGGTAGCAGTGAACCAGAAGGTTGCTCTCCCCCAACCTCTCTTGATATAGCAAAAAGGCAAAAAGAAGAAAGGTCTGGTTTTGAAAAGTAAAGCCCAGGAGTGAAGAAGGCACAGTGAGGAGCAGCCCAGGTGGGTCAGCATGGGCCAGGGGGTCATTGCTCCTGCATCCCGATGCCCATCCTAAAGCCAACACTGTTTCCTTTCCCACTGCTTGACATCATCCTCCAGAAACCCTCAAAGCGGAGTCCTTTTGGCTGCCTTATCTACATCATCCAAAACCATTTGAAAGCTGAGAATCAGGGCTGTGACATGCTCAGTGTAAATTTACCCAGAGTAAATTTAATAACAGCAGACTTACTGTTTGTTAATGTGTGGGGCCTTGTGCTTTATCGTTTTATTAAAATGTCTACATGTATTTATCCACTTTCAGGAGGTGTTTAATCTCCTCTGTGACCATTAATAGCGAATCCCCGCCAACCCAGTATTTGATGTTACAAAGTGCTAGGCAATACTGAAGTGCCAGTTTCCAGGAGCCACGAGTAAAAACTCCCTCATGACCAGACCAAGGGGAAAAAAGGACAAAAAAGAGAGAACTAGGTTATTTAGTTCTCTGAGTGGAATGAATAAAGAAATAAATAAACCCTACCACAAGTAACAACAGAAAAAGATGCAAAAATCAAGACAGCCACTTTTTAAGGATGCATTTTATTCGTAGCAGCCAATGGTTCTCATAGTGGCAGCTATAGGGAAAAGAGGTGCTGGGAGCAACCCGTGATGGGCAGGAGGTGAGAAGTGCCACCCCAGCCTCCCGACACATGATTTGCACGGGTGACACTTCAGGTAGCACAATGAGGAGCCGGAACCCAAAAGATCCGAATTGCCCCGCCATGTCTCCATCAGCTCCCATGTGGGGCAGCACAAGCTACCCACACCTCTGGGAACACTGCTTGGGCTGTCCCTGACTCAGGTCCTGGTGCTGGGGGAGCATCAGGCAGTGAGGATGTTCCCCAGAGCCAAGTGGAATCACTATTTTCTAAGCAGCACACTGTCATGCTGAGTAGGCATCGTCAGAAAGACAGAATTGTTGCAAATACTTTTCCAATTATGAAAACACTTGGGGTTTATCCTTCATTACAGCCCTGGCTTTCTCATAGAATGGTTTGGGTTGGAAGGGACCTTAAAGCTCATCCAGTTCCAACCCCCTGCCACAGGCAGGGACACCTTCCACCAGACCAGGTTGCTCCAAGCCCCATTCAGCCTGGCCTTGAACACTGCCAGGGATGGGGCAGCCACAGCTTCTCTGGGCACCCTGTGCCAGCGCCTCAGCACCCTCACAGGGAAGAACTTCTGCCTAATGTCTAATCTAAACCTACCCTCTTTCAGTTTAAAGCATTCCCCATTGTATAACAGCTCATGTTTTATTTGCAGTCACTAGAGGCCCTTCACAACAAGCCAAGTGAACCCAAGCTCACTCCACTCAACTGGATTTCCACTTCCAGCCCCAAAAGCCTATCTCAGGAGGTTTCCCAGCTGTCACAGGGTGCTGAGCGCCATCCTGCCCACTGTCTGATTCTGTAGCCAGGCAGGGCTCCTGACAGGCAGGGCTGGGCCCCTGCTGCCATGAGGAAAGGCCAGGAAAGCCTCACGAAGCAAGATGAAACTTGCCCGTGTGTGATAGCTGACTGAAGTCAAGGTTACCAGGGGCTGCAGGAGCTCTTGCCCTTCCATCCCAAGCTATGGACATGCTGAGCAGAGAAGCCAGTGTTCTGCTGCAACAGAGTGTGAACCCCAGATGCATAAAATCACAAACAATAATAACATAAAATTGCCTTCACATACTGAGTTACATATGTGGGGTTTGGGAAGAGAGAAGGGAAGCGGGTGGCTGCTCGCCAGCACACACTAACTCAGGCTTGGGTTTGCATGGCCACTGAGTCAGCTTCTGGGCTGCAAACAGACGAATCCAAACCACAAGGAGCAAAACATTACACACAGGAGGAGCGTCCAGGCACTGGATCTGTCACCCGCTCAGCTCTGCTTCTCACATTCTGGGGGATGACAGGAAACCAGGGTAACAAAACCAGCTGGGACACAGGATGGCGCTGGCTTTCCCCCCCGCACACCCACTCCTGCCTGCTACTGGGAATATGACAGGACAAAACCCATTCTCAATAAATACATTGCATTTCGTGACAAAACAGAGTTATGCCCAGCGAGACACAAGGGAGCTACATGTCAGGTATTATAGCTGCTGGTACTGTTCACGTACGGCTCACAGGCAGCCGATGCAAGGCCAAATGGGAATTACTCATAGGATTTGGCATGACACACTGTTTTACTGTGAAGAAACAAAGGTCACTTTGGTCCACTTGATGCCAGAGCCTGAGGAAGTCTGAAGTCAGTGCAAGTTATTGCTTCTTCAGGCCTCTCTGAAGCACATGCTAGAGCCATTTAGGTGCCCCTGAGGACACCAACATCTCTGCTACCTCCACCACCCTGACATCTCTTCTCTCCAGGGAGGCATCAGACAGGATGAGGATGCATTAAGCAGGGCAAGAAGAGAGTAAAAGCACTGAAATCCTATGGAGTTCTTGCACAGATGCCTTACTCTCAGAAACAAAGCAAATTGCAGCATGTGGGGTTGTTCAGCATGGCCAATCAAGGCTACTAATTGTCAAAGGAACTCCAATGTACGCACATGTAGTTGATGTTACACCGGGTATAACGTCAATTTTCTTGCTGAGTATGGTACAGTTCCCTTTCTAATTTCCAGTGCTACAACAATGAAATGTGAAAAACTTTGCAAAATGCTCCATGTAGAATAATTTCCTTAATGCTCCCTCTGAAGGACAGCATGAAGAGAGGGGTGCTACTGGCCACATGCTTGGGGTTATTAAACCAAATCCGGCCCTCACTTAATGCTATGCTCTGACTTGCAGGGATAAAGATGTGGGGCAGAACACAGTTCACAGCACAGGGCAGGTAACAGGAATGATAAAGGCAGTTTACCTGTGCCCCAAAGCAAACACATCTCCCTGAATTACCTGCCATGGGAAACTGCCCTGTTCAAACTACCAGCTATTCGCATCGTGTTCGTGCCTGCGGCTTTGGCAAGAACACCGGAGGGGTTTTCCCTATGGATGCTCACGTGCTCCTGGCGACAGGGTCTCTGGACATAGCCTAAAACATGCAAGGCAGCGTTTATCCAGATCTACATTTTATGGCTCAGTTCCAGGACTGCCTTAAAAAAAATAGATAACTTAAGGCTTTTTGCAATGCAAACAACTCGCACTAGGGAACATGAGCAAGGGCAGTGTGAAGCAGGTTTCAAAGTACAATTCAATCCACATGTGAACTTGAGGGTATTTCTTTAAATCTCTGCTCTTTTTGTTGATCATATGCATAAATGGCAAAGGCAATATTCTCACAAAGACTGACTCATCTGGGAAAAAGCAAGAGCTCCCAAATATTCTTCTTGTACCTGTCCCTTCTTGCTTTGCAGCTTATTACTTGTAAAGCGAACAGGTATTAACCAATAGATAATGTGTGCATACTACCCCACCTTCCTTTTTAAAGTGATCTGAGATCACCTGCTTTTTTCCCCTCAAAGAGCTCATCTCTGCACACAGAAGGGGCTTTGCATGAGCTGTGGCCAGATTAATCCTTTTTTTAACTTCTCAGCATTGCTATAAGCCTATTTGCTGAATGTTATTTTAATGGATGAAAAGTTATTGAAACCCAAACCTGAGAAACCTGTTCTTGGAATCTGGGAGAAAAAAAAAACAAACAAAAAACCCAGAAAAACCCAAAGCTCTGCACCTAAAAATTTAGATTTCTGGCAACTTTTCCCTTCCTTTTAGCACCTTATCAGAGCTCACTGTTGGCTCCAGCACATGAACAGGTCTGCACGAGGTGTATTAATGAAAATACCTTTAAATAGACACATTATCCTTGACCCATTAATGGCGAAGAGCACACTCTGTGCAGCACCTGCAGCTCTCTGCAGCAGCTATTGCCAATGCTAGCCCTTGCAGAGCCTGCCCTCTCAGCTGAAATCCAACATAGCTGCCCACAGCGACACGGGATGGGAATCTGGGGGCAGTCAAAGCTGTGACAGCAACCTAGTGCGAGCATAATATTCTAGGGAAGGGGGCAGCAAGCTGTGTCCCCCTCTTCTTTTCCTATTGCAGTCAGATGCCTCACTTTCAGTCTTTGGTGAACAGAAAGTCAGCATCTAGTTACCAGGAGAGGTTTATGCACTGATTCTCTGTATATTTACACAGCCTTTAAATATTTTTCTTAGCTCCCAAACAGTCCATCCTGCCTGCTGGGGACTTGTTTCAGGGCCTCACAGATGTGCCCCGTGGGTATTAAGGGGGAAGGGGGGAAAGGTGACTTTATTTTGTGCTGATTTTCCTCACAAAACCACGCTTCTCAGAAGCAGGATTTCACCAGGGAAGGTTCTGAGCACGAGGAGTCGTGATTCCCCTTCTCCGTGTCTCGTATTCAGCAGAAGTGGCAGAATTACATAGAAACCGAGCAGTTTACACAACCACCTGAAATAACAGGATTTGCACTGTTTTAACTCTATAGGAGTTCATGACTCACTAGCAATGATAATACACTTCAAATAAAGACATTCAGCTCAATTTTTTCAGTTCAGCAGCCTAGCCTAGCAGGGGAGGGTCCAAGCTGTCATTCCTCCATTAATATTCTTTCAATAATTAGCTGCTTCTCACAGTTTTCCCTTTAATTTCATGCCAGAAAGCAAGCTTTTCCATGAACACCACACCAAAAGAGAGCACTATTTTAAAGTGTCTGTGTTCGTAATATGAACCGCTCTGTGTAAACAGTGAGCTCTTCCCCTGCCTTGAGTGAAGCAGATGTTTCAAAAACATCCTCCCCACATGGAGGATGGTTACAGCAAAGATTCCTCCACCAACCTGACTGATGGCCTTCTATTGCTGGTGGAACAAGTCCACCTTCCACCTTTTTATTTCGCCCAGCTGATCCGCACTATTTGCACGAGAGGTATAAATCAGTTTTTCACACTCATGTCTTAATAGCCACAGTGTTAAATACAAGGTTATATCTTCTATCACGCTTGTCCCCTCTCTCTTACACAGACTGTCCTTACTATGTTAATAAGTTGGATATGGTTGAACACAGTTGTTTTCTAAATCCTTGCCAAAGCCCAAGTATTGGGCCATATTTTATTGACACAACAGAATACCATTGGGCCACTTGTAGGCAAAGAGTTAAACAATATCGCCTTCTCAGATGGCAGAAACAGAGAACCAGGCAATAAAGATGCTTCTAGTCCTCCTCATACTGTTTTCTGTCCCTGACCAAGCCTGCTCACATCCCACTGCTGATCATGGGTTAAAGTGAGTGATGTTCTGGCTGTCGCTTGCTCAAAAGAGCCAACAGAATGGGGATCAGCCCAACAGCAGCTCTTTACTTAGTATTTGCAATGATAATTTCCAATGGCAACATGCTGGAGAGAGAAATCAGCGTTCAGTGTGTTATTAAAAGAGGGCATTTAATTAGCCAACAGAAGAAGAAAAACAAACCCCAACCAACCAACCACACAACACATCCCAGAATGACTTCCAAAAAAGCAGACATCTACATTATTTTTTTCCTCTTTCCCTTATGAATCAAAGTTCAATTTCTCACTAAGGTGACTGATACAAATTTCATTTTCTGAGGTAAATATTCCTGTGTTTTCCTTCTGTCTCCTTTTATTGTTAAAAGAAAGTCTCAGAATTACACTAGTGAGAAACGAACTTGCTCTCTCCTCTGTCCTACACAGAAAAATTGATTGTGTGTAACTGTGTTGTCTGTCTTGGTAAAAGCCAGTGCAGATGCAAAATGTTCACAGCTGAGTTCAGATTATCTTTCAGATGATAAATGTGAATACAGAAATTGGGCTACAGTACTGAGGTCAAGCATCTGATTTTATTCTTCGCGTAGAAAAAGAGAGTTGAATACTTGCTACTGCTTAAGAAATTAAAACCCCCATGAAACGAATTGAACGTGGCCAGGTACCAGAAAGGCATGGAGCTGTTGCACTGCAGGCTCTAAATCTTCTTGTAAGTCATCAGTCAGGACAAGATTTTTTTCCTCCTGTTTTCTACCAGGTTGACTCAAGGACCCCAAGGAATCCCAGTTCCAGATGTGTTTATACTTCCAGCTTTTCATCCTGGTGTCCTCAGAACAGCACAAATAAAAACCAGAACCCCTATAAAGATGTATCTAAACAAAAAAATACAAACACAGTCTGCATCAAAGAGCC
Organism: Pezoporus wallicus; assembly: GCF_028554395.1. NCBI lineage: Eukaryota > Metazoa > Chordata > Aves > Psittaciformes > Psittacidae > Pezoporus > Pezoporus wallicus. The sequence continues at coordinate 9,172,341 of NW_026642649.1, read as the reverse complement.
TGCGCTATAAGGATCCCAAACTTCTTTAAAGTACAGCTGCTGGAGCTATCCTCCACACAGCTATTCTCAATTCATAGAAAGAAGATTGCCTACCTAAGCCCTCAACTTACAAAGACAGGGACAGCCCCAGGGCTCAGATGAGTTGGAAGGAGACATTTCTGCATGGGGCTTGGGAGAAGATGAAGATACCTTGGGATCACTGCACCTCTTCACACCATGGCTGCAACTCCTCCAGTCCTTTCTTCCCCACTCCCCCTGGCCCCAAACCTCTAGGAAGGATACCTGCCGAGATAAATCCAAACACATCCACGTATCCTGGTCTTGAGGGACAGGTCACTTGCTGGACAGCCTTCATACGCTGGCAACCATTACATGAGCTAGTATGGCATGTTGCCTTCTGTCAGTGAGGCTTCAGTGCCTAAGAGCTCAATAGAAATCCTGAAAAGCTGCCAAACTGATTGTGAAACTAACGTTGCTGTCTACAGTCATTGCTTAATGTCATCATCAGCTATAAAAGAATAGCACCATAAACTGAGAATATTAGCAACAAGGTGAATTACTCATATCTCTCCCCCAATCCTGATGCTCAAGTCTCTTCGCAGCATCTACACTGCTACTAGACAGGCTCGAAACATAGCCTGAAAGTCAACAGTTTCTGCTAGACCAGAAAGGGAAGCCTCCCCCTTCCAGACTTGCCAGCTGAGCATCCTCTCCCAGGCCAGGGTTCTGGCAGATCTCAGCTTCTAGAAGAGGGGACAGCATTGAAATGGGCATGTCTTTCTGGTGCCCTACCAAGAGGATGAAACCGTAACTTGCTGGAAAATCTAACTGAAATTCCAGAGTTTGGGTAGAAGAACAACTCCGACGAAATGTGTGCTCCCATACACAGTATTTCTAGCAGGGTTGCAATAGTTACCTTCAAAACTAGAATCACAGGCTACTCCCCATCACTCATGGGGAATAGTAGTAGAATATACTACATGAAAAAGTATACTTCTGACACTGTTTAAAATATATACTTGAAGAGAAAGGTCACATGCTGCTGGCATGCAAAAATGACTTGTAGGCAGTAGACAACACAGTCTGTTAAAAAGCTCCCAAAATGGCTATAGAACATGATGAACAATGATTCGCTTCTCCAAAGAATTTCCGAGCTGGTGAACGTGACCTTTCTTTTACCAGGAAAACCAGAAGTTGCCTCTACTGCTCTCCTGCCTCTCACTTCACTTTGCAGTACCTGGAGGAGCTTCTCAGTATTCTCCTCTGTCCTGTACATTAGAAGTTCAGCTGAAGTCTTTTCTGCCTAAACTTAATGAAAAATACAGGATGATAAAAAACCTTTCCTCCCCCCTCCACTATCAGGTAACTTTTTGGAAAGCACTGAAAGTGATAATGAATACACCAGGCTTTCTAATACGTGTAGTTCCTGGACTGGATAGGATTTTATGTTAATACTCTTTACATTAAACCTGGATGTGTTTAATACAAAGACAAGAAACTAGAAAAAGCACATAGGAATAGGCATACTGAAAAGGTAAGATGTAATGTAAGGACAGAGTGTGCCTCTTTGTGCTCTCCAACTACGTTTTGTGGTTTGGGACCACATAAATTAAAAAGGACCTGTAGTGCAATTCCAGCTGTTGCATAGTTTTACTGTTAAAGAAACTTCAAAATTCCATTAAAATCCGAATCAATGAGACTGCTGTTATCAACACAACTACCCTAAATAGTAGAACCTGCCCGGAATGAGATCTGCATCTCTTCTGGATGCCAGACACACGAGTGACAATTTGGGGGTTGAATATCTGCTTATACTTTAATTGTAGGCAGTTTCCCCCAGAAACCTCCTTTGCCAAAAATTTATGATCATCTTATTTTGAGAATCCGCATGTTTCTATCCTTTCTCAAAGTCTGAGCTACAGAGATGTCATCATGAGCAGGCTTCCTAAGCTACAGAAGCTACTATGACCATGGTCTCACGACCATGAGAACTACAACTAAAACTGCCACTAAAGAAAACAATCTTTTCTGGCCCCACTAACGTTATTTGCAGACTAGACTGAACTGATACTATAAGCTGCATGCTTGAGTTTGTCATGACTTAGCACCCAGCGAAAGAAAATAGTAAATGTGAAGTCTCTTTAAGGTCTACAGTCATTTTGACTTTTATTGCGATGCATGAATTATGATATTGAGCACAACCAGCTCTCTCATGCCAAATAAAAAGGGCAGAATTAACTTCCAAGAGTCTCATCAGACACATATTTAAACACAGACACAACAGCTTCATAGATGTACTTAATATTATATACAGCCAAGATCTCAAATACTTCAGAAGAGCAAAATTAGGCACTTAATACATGCTGAGCAACAAAGCTACACCCATATACAGAAGCTAAGCATCTTTCCTGACCTCCTAATTCTATTAATCTGGAAAAATGCATCCATGGAGAGTCTAGTGAGTCTGCTTATAAATTAGCTGGTTATAAGAAGCACATTTAGTATATGTTACATCTATAAGCACATCTAGTATATATACATCTATACATCTGTTACGGGTTTCAGCTTCAAACTCTTTTCCTAAGTTGCCTTCTTCATAATGGCTTAGCACAAAACTCACATACTTCCATATCTGTTCTTAAAGCAGTTATCCTAAAAGCAGCCTACAAACAGAAAACAGATTTTAAAAGGTAATTTTAAAGAACATCCATGAAATCTGCACACAGAGCTGATTTTTTTCCCTGTTTTCTATTTAAATATCTATTGCTGCAGCATATCCCTTAACACTCTTTCAAGACACTTCACACAGCAGAATTAACAAAGCGTAGGATCAGCAAAACGTTAACTATAAACAAAGATGTCCTGTTCTTCTTCAGCCCTTCACCAGAAGAGCCAAAAGCTTTACACAATGGGACAGGTGTTACCCTCCTTTTTCAGTAAGAAGAACTGGATCAAAGGTCAGTGGCTTTGAGGATGCTGAAGAAAACCAGGCTGCAGATCAGTCAACTGCTGTTAACCCAATACAATTTCTCTCTCATACTGGTCTGGAGAAAATAATAAACAATTGGTTTAGGACCAACATGCCTTTCATGCATCAAATCAGCCCTTCTTTCATCTTGCTGGGAAGCACAAAAACCCCAGCGCCCAGACAGACAAATCACAACAAATGTTCTTACAAGATATCTCTGATACAACTGCTTGCTGAAAACATCTGTACAACTAAATACAGTCTCTGTGTGCAAAACCCAGCTGAGATTGCATAGTCTCCTGACCACGACATCATGATTCACTAATGGAAAATGTACATCTATACAAAAGTCTTGAAGTAATCAAAATTCAATTTACAACTAAAGGAGACATAAAATAAATTCTCTGGCCACACTGGTCTCCAGAACTCAGTAGGCAAGGCTTCTTTGCTGCTTGGGACCTTTGGCTTGGCAGAACTTGTGCTTAACTGCATGCACTACAGGTAGAGTATAGCAGGGCTCTCCAAGTAAACTGCCACCAGCACCATAAGTTGTGAGGTTTGATGCTCCCTAGAAAACAGAGGGGAAGGCCAGTACACATAGTTTTTAACAAGGCATGATTGAGCTGGGGAAGCAATTGCTGTATTAATGCATGAGGCTTCAATAAAAGCAGCAATAACGCGCCTGATGCTTAAAGAAAGGACTGGAGCATCTGCAGTGCTTTAACCATAAGGAGCAGTATCTTGTGGACTGATGCAGTAACTTTACTAGGAAAAGTGAGACCTACACTCAAGTCCATGTATAAGCCTCTGGACCAGCCCCTCCTTATTTGAACATCACACCATTAAACCCAACATGTGTACAGTGGCTTTTCATAAAGCCCAACCTTTAACAACAAGCCAGTGGTATTAGACAACAAACACCAACAAAATACTCAGCATTATGGAGGGATAAAGGGGAAAATCCTTTTCCCAAGAGAGGGTCAGGCTTCAGGACTGGTAAGGCAGTGCCACCTGCCTCAGAGTACCAGCATGGCCCCAACCAACCAACCAGTTTATAAAATTTCCTTTTAACAGAAAACCCACAGGCCATATTCTGCAGCCTTATGAGCCACCAGGACATCTACAGATCTTTGCAGCAGCTGGGGAGAGAGAGGTCTCCCTCTAAAGATCATGCTTCAGGTCAGGCAAGGGATGTGCTGGTAAGGGAAGCAGTCTCTTCAGTTCATGGACACCCAGACACCCTTCCCTCCCCAGTGCTCCTTTGTGCTTTGTAGGTGCAGCATGGATGATGGATGCTGGCACTAACTCCGCAGGGTGTGCTCTGCCCCAGGCAGAAGCCCCAGTCTCATTGTATTTCCTGCCAACCAGCAGATGTTAGGCATATCCAAATACCTCACTAATTTTGCACCTTGGTACCAGGCTGGAACACGAGGAGACCCAGCTCTTAGACTTCCCTCCAGAACAATTCAGAGGCAAAAAAGTCTCCAGACTTTCCACTGCCACAGTACCTAGAGTAAGACAGCTGCTGAACACCCACCACATTAGCAGTGTAAGGACATCCGAAGCAGCCTGGTCAATTCAGGTGACAGGGCTTGAGCCTGCGTGTGGTGGGAGAAGCCAAAGGAAAAAGCAACACAAACAAAACCTCACCCCACACCCCCGATTTCCTCCTTCTAAACAGTACCATAAGAAACCAGATGTGTGTGTTATTGCCTTTCTCCGAAAAACCTCATCTATCACAGTTTTTCCTTCTTCCTTGTCACACAAGTCCAAAAAAACAGGCAAAGAGAGACATGGTGAGCATTTCCCTCAAGAGGTAGGGAGAGAGATGCCTAGAAATACAATATGTACCGAGTACAAAGACTGCTGGATACACCAAGATAAAAGGTGCATTTCTGGGAAACCAAAGAGAATGCATCCTTTTATTTTACCTCTGAATGGCTCAGTCTCCACTGATCAGAGGACTGGGGGATTTTGCTGTTATTTTACAACCATGAAAAAGCACAGCATAAGGCTTTGACTACAGGCACTACAACCGAAAATAATACAATTAGCCAAATATTTGTATAGGAGAATGATGGATGCTTTGTAACCCAGACACATAATGATGATAATGATGGGGAATGAATAGCAAAGAGGCTGGCAAAAGGACTCCAGGGTAGCTTCTCCTCAATGCCTGGAGTGACAAAGAGCATAAGCGACCTACCCTAAAATCTAACTGAACTCCTTCCCCCTTCTCTGTAGGTCAACCCACAAGCCAGTCTTGTACAAGGCATGCTTGAAGCCTAACTAGAAGGTTTCAATGGCACTTATAAAGTTCAGAGCCTTGTGCAAGCCACACAGTGAATTTTAGCTTTTAAGAAAACAGAGCGACTGTCTACCTGCTGAACACCACGTGTTTTAGGCTCGGAGCTGAGACATCCCTCCAAATCCCCATGCAAATCATCAACCAAACCACAAAACAAAGCCCCAGCTTATACAGGTAACAAGAACCTCTCCCCTGGCACAAAAAAACAACCTTCACATGTGCCCAAATAATCAGCATGAAAGCAGAAGACCCAGAAAGAGAAAGCATCGCTGGGCTCTAACTTGGTTTAGCCATAACTCACAACCATGGTCCCCATGGTTGCGTTGAGAGCTGGTGCAATACCAACATTGAAGAGACCATTGAGAAAGGCAGTTGGAGATCCTTCTTCTTCTTTCCAGCTCTCAGGAGCCATTCAAGTCCTCTTCCTTCTTGTCACCTCTTAGGAGTTTTGAATCCAGGATGGGTTTCATCCTTGAGAGCAAGTGTATACATTAACCTTCAGGAAAATGCCTCACCAGATGAATTAAGTCAGGTGACATTTTATAGGCAGCAAGTCATTTTGCAGGAATGCTTCTTTACTCGTTAGTAATAGATTTGGATAAAATCTCAGTGTTGCTCCTAAGGCTTAGAGCTGTTAGGAGAAATGAGCACACGCTCATGATGAGGAATGGGAAAAAAGCAGCACCAGTCTCCCCCTCCACTGCAGAAAGCAATGTTTTCTCTGAAAGATTACAGATGAGAAGCTTTGGCACGTTACGAAATGCATATGTTTTACTTTTCTAGTAGCTTTAGCCTATTATTCCCTAAATATCTGAGGCCAAACCTTTTAAATCGTTAAGTTTTCATTCAGAATTCAAGCATTAAGAGATGAAACCAACACTGAAAACTATTCCCATTTCCCTCCTTCCCTGGGGGTTTTCTCCCTATACCACAAGGCTTCCCCCTCTTGAAAACCACCATCCCCAGCTCCCTAGACAGCTTCTCCGCATCAGCCTCCTGCCATCCCATAATTGCCTATATAGGGAAGCCACTGATTTTAACTCCACAGCAATGCTTCCCTTGACTGAGCTGCATGTGGGCAAAAGCCTGCACAACTTACTCCTCTGGCTGTCAGCCTTCTCCAGATAGGAATGTTGCTCTCCCTGCTGGTGAAGAAACTCCGCTCTTCATTTATTTAAACTCGGTTTACTTTAAATGGAGGTATGTTATGGCTGACTGACTTAAGATCTGAAACATTTCAGCGTAAGGACATAGCTGTGCCTCTGTGCCATCTGAGGACAACCACAATTTCATGTGGTAGTGCTCAAGCCTAACAGGACCAGACAGACACCAGTGCCCAAGAGCACATGGACGCCTCAAAAATCATTCACAAGCAGGATGGAAACTGATCGTAGACTAGATCTGAGTGCGGGATGCCATCTGGGATGCCTCTCGTCTGTGAAGCAAGGTGAGATACAAGCTCTGCTAACTGCACTTGAGAGCCCTACAGAGTTTTATTAAAAACAAAACACGTCCCCACACAACCCATGCCAGATCTTGAGTTTTACGTTTATCAGCAGCACAGGAAGGTAAGAATAGGACAGAGAAGAAGGTGTGTGGCCACCAGAATAACTGTTCACTCTCGTGAAGGCAATGAGATGTCATTTTGTGTATCACAATCTTCTTCTCTACTGTAGGTATGGAAAAACTTTCCAAAAGTATCACAAGAGCATCTCAACAAGATTTTTACATTTTTACAATGGGTGCTTATTCCTCTGAGTGGACCAGAACCACTCTTTAATAATAGGATCACATTTCCCTCTGCCAAACACAGAGCTAATTAGAAGCTGAGCAATACACCACAAATAGAAATATTAACCAGAACTCTTTGTACTAAAAAGCCACAGATTTATTTTTCCAATGTATAGACCATAAATATTGTTAGAGAAGAGAAACACTGAACATACACCATCTGGCACACATCTTTAACTAGCACACCAGAGTTGTTAGCAGCTTTATTTCAAACATGGATCTGTTCTAATGAGGCCATCCCAAGCTTCTAGAACTGAATTATATTGTTTCAATGCACAGCTGAAAAGCTTCCATTACAATTAATTTTTCTGCATTTTCAGAACCGTGTATGGTTTCTAACCTTTGGGTTACAAAGGCTAGAAGCTCAGCTGCTTAAAATCAAAGCAGCTTCAGAGCAGGAGACTTTTCAGATCGCAACAGATTCTCGAGCAGACCATGCTGTACCAGCTGTTGGTGACAACTGGAAAGGGCTGTAAGAGATTGTGGTGGTGGCAAGGGAATAGTTAAAGCTTGGTTGAAGAGCTTCAGCTAGTTAAAAATAAAAGCTCCACTAATATTTCCCAAACTTCCTTTGGCGAAGGGCGTACTATGTGAAAAGATGAAATACACCACCTTTTCTGCTCCTGTGACTGCGCAGAGAATAACCCATACAAAAGGCAGGCAGAACCTTTTAGATGAAGAATGGAAAAGCTGGGATGTTAGTTACGCATCCAGTCTTTGTAAAGCAAAGGGGTTTATAAAGAACGCATCATTTCTGGTGAATGGAAGTGCTGGGGGTAAGGCGCAACTGCAATCCTCTGATCCCTCCCCTTGTTTCTGCAACCGAAAACTCTCTCCACATGTACAGTGTGCCCAGCCCCTCCATTAGGAGCTCTCACTATGTTTAAGGTTCTTATTACAGACTCCAGCAAAAACTTACTGAGCAATAAGCTTGTTGTTGTCCCAGACGTCAGCAATGACCGTGACAAGGGTATTCTGACTACGCTTCCCTGAATCACCCAGTTATTTATCAGTTGACTAGAATAAATATTGACTGTTCTTTGCACTGTCCTCTACAAATACAAATGCACCAAAGGGCTCAAAAGGCTAAGAAAAAAATCAAAGTTGCTAGATAAATATGAAAAAGAGCTGGTTATTTGCTCAGGGATTTTCTTGCTGTTTCAGATTTCCAGTATATAAAATAATGGCATTTAGAGTATCATCTTCAGGAAAGAAGACCTGGTACTGCTATGAAAACCTCAGTAGCTGAAGCTTTTGTTGGTGGGTTTGCTTTAAAAGGAATTCTCCACAAGAAAAATCAAACCAAGAAAACACTTTTTCACACATACTCTGACTTGCATGGGTTTTGAAAAGCCAATGACAGTTAAGCCTGGAGCTCTTTCCTGGATCTTCAGCTAGAAGTTTGCTGCTTCTCTCTCCTCTACTGCTTAAATTTTCAACTGCAATCCCCATCTGGGAGGTTTCGTTTTTAGGCACCCACCTCGAGGCACCTTTCTTTTCATTTTCCAAGGTGCCTGTTTCCAAAAACATCATGAAAACAAACAGGGAGGGCAGCTGGGGCTACCACGATGAGATGAGGCACCATACCCAGGACACACAGGAAATATCAACATTAATTCTACCACTCACGGAGGCCTTGATGCTCAAAAGTAACATTGAGCTAAAATCCAAGAGGCAACACTTTCAGGAGTAACTGGATGCAATTAAATGCTTTGTGTTATTTTAGATGATGTTAAGAGCCACTTTTAGCCTGAAAAAAAACAAACAGTCTATGATGTATGCATCAGTATCTGCTGCTGGTTTATAGGCAGAACCCCCAAACTACACACACAAGTCCCTTTAACCTTACAAGCGGACAAGTGTAGCAGCAGAAATACCAGTAACAGGAAGGGAAAAGGAAAAATCTTACAATTTTAATTAAAAGACAACCCTAAACGCCCTGTTGGGATGACCGTCAGACTAACACTTTCTGTCTCTATTAGTTCCCCTACTAATAATGTGCATGTGGTAAGCCTTAGCTAAGGGCAGCACTCTATGAAGAGAAGGTGCTCTTCCCATGATGCTTCTCTCTGTTCTGCATGAACATATCCACAGAATTTTGAGAGGCAAATGAATACAGCTCCCCAAATGAAAAGTATGCATGTAATGCTAAGATACTGCACACACTAACATAACGTTGTTAATAAAACATGGACTCGAACAAAGCGCTTTTCATGAAGATCAGACACCGAAAGATTCTTCTAATGTTTTCAGAACCAGTTTTAATCTCACACTTAATGATATGCATTTCACTTCTCTAAAATTCCAGCCCTCTTCCAGATAGACTAACTTAAAACAAAAGGAAACAAACTCCACTGGCTTCAAAGTCACTCCAGCTGCACAGCCCAGCCGGAGGGAGACAGAAGGCGTTATTCCCTATCCACTCCTTCAGGGGATGGAGGAGTCCAGTGTTGCCCGTGATGGTTTGATATGTGGAGGGGGAGGAGAAGGGACTCAAAGTTAAGAGCCATCAGAAGGTCAGACACGGGGATGAGAGGGTGGGAGCCCTCCCTCAGATACTGCTGTTCCCTGAATGCCAAGAAGCACATCCAATTTCAGATGCTCTCCTGCTGCTGGCTCTGCTGACAAACCATCAGATCCTGTGGGCATCAGCAGGAGCCCGTCCGTTCACTTAGTGGTGCTTTAGTACCAGGTTCCCATTTAAGTAGGTGGAATTTTAATTAAAGACAGAGAAAAAAAATGTTAATCGCATTATTAACCACGAAGGGGAAAACCTACTAAGATGAAAGCCTTGTTTTCTAGGGGCATGAGAAGAATTTCCCTACAACTGGCATATGTGGTGCTTTTCACTGGTCTCTCCATCCACCCTTCTCTTCAGGAGCATTGCGTCAGTGTCCTGGGTTCAGCAGTAGCAGTCATGTAGCTACTGCTGAACCCAGGACAGTCAGTGACGGATTTATTGTCTGGGAAGGGATAACACAACGCTCTTGTCACTACCCTTGTACTAAGCACCAGCAAAGCCAAAGCAAGAAAGCATATGAAGAAGTAACTTCATGCATTAAATCAGTAAAATTATCCAAAATGCAGCATCCTCATGATGGTCTTTACAGTGTTACTTCAGGCAGTATTTTTGTGAGGCACATGCCAAAGCACATTACACAGACACATGATAGATAATCAGTAAGAAAAGAAAGTACAACTATAGCAATTGATGACAAACCTGCTCACAGCTGAATCAAGGAACATCACTGTTAACATTTAAAAATACAATCTCTCACATAATTGCATCATCACAAGGGTTGCAAAGTGTGTTATGCTGGCTTCCATAAGCCATGAAAGCAGACTGCAGAGCCAATGTGAATAACTGGTCTCAGGTCTTTGAAATTTAAGTCTGTTCTTTTGTTAAGGAAGTGAAGAAAAACCCTCAACATCCAAACATTTTGGAGAAATTTGTATTGGCTGATGGATGAGAAAAGAGAACCGGGTTACAGAAAGAAAAAGGAAGTATGCTGGCTATGGCTATTCAAGCAATTTATATTACTCGGTTGTGAAAGCTCTTATTCACCTGACTTGGAAGCGCTAAATAGTCTTGACCATCAGGGAGTAAATTAAATGGAGTATAGATGATAAGGTTTGCAAACTGTGGCCTCAGAACCCCCTCTGGAATCCAAGAAAGTAGAGAGTTTTTATCACCTAAGAAACTTTGAAGTGTCCTTTTGTGCCCTTGCTTTGCAGGTTTATCTCCTCTTGACTTGAACCAAGGACAAGATTAGACTCAACAATTAAAATCCTGTCAGTCTGTTAAAGCACAGGACCATTTCCTGCTCTGTCTTTCAGAAGTCTGGGATTCTTGAACTGCAGCTTAGATGCAACTGCTATAAGAAGAGACTCTGATGCCCATGAAATGGAAATAAAAGACTTGTCTGGAAAGTGGAATAGCACCCGTTTCATCAGACAGTTTTCTGTGCTGGTAAATATCAACCAAGCCACCTTGTAAATAGAGCGGGTTTATTTGTATTAAGCAAACGTTAGGTAATTTGCTATCTGATGAGTTATTTCCACATCACTTTCCCATGAAAATTTTAGGTTTAGAGTTCTTTAAATGCTTCAAGCAGATGAACAGAAATAAACATTTGTCAATGCTCTTACAACTTTATCAGCTATGTAAAAAATACACATGGCAAGTGCTCTGTAAAGAGCAACAGCACACATTTTAGCCAAGCTACCCTGTTAATTTTTGCTGGATATCCTCCTTTGGCAGATCAATATAGCATACAGCACTAAACTGGTTACATCCCAGGGTTTTTACGCAAGACCAGAACTTCTTGCATGCAGCTCAACACTATTTAAATTAGAAGTCTTAATTCATTTAAAGAATTTAATTATGTCCTTTAAACAATTGTACTTGGGAGATGGTTGTGGTTAACATCATTTGACCACCACGAAAATAATACATGAACTTTATATCACTTCATCATTGCATCTGGTTCAGCAACATTAATCCAAACCTCCCCCAAAGTCTAAAGTCATTTCCAGGAGACATCTGAAACTTAACAATATTCTTGTGTAATAAGGCTGGATGAGTTATGTCCTAAGTGGGTGTGCAGTTTGGTACCGTACCAATATATTTTTTCCATCAGTGGCAATTGCCGTCTGCACAGAAACAAAAGTTCCAAAGGAGTAAATGTTATCACCAGACATCACCCCTTGGGATGCAGCCTCAGAAATTATGTTTTCCTCCCGTAATGTGGAAAGTTGTTCAGCGTGCAGCATCTCTGGGAGTGTTGTGGACAGCATGTTCTTTCGCTAACATAAGAAACACACTTAGTAAATGATGGGGCTTGTATTCTGATTGCTAAAATATGCCTCTCACCTTGAACACAAGAGGATTCACTCTAGCAACTGGATACACTTAAGAAAAGCCAAGACCAGCTCTAAGAGTAACACACTGGCAGTTGTGACTAGTGGTCCTATTACTGGTGCTTCAGATGGATTTGGAGTTATAGAGGAGAAAGTAGAGGTTCAAGGACTCATTTCTCACATCCTGCAAATCCAGGAAGGCTCTTTCTGCATGCCCTCACATCCAGACTACCTTCCAAAACACCTAGACTAAGTTTAATTAACAGATGGCTTACACATTATTTAAGGCCATTAAAACTGCCTTAGGATGGACAAAGTGTCCTCCCAACATGCCCAAAAGCCCAGCAGCTTGCTTGGGCTTTGGGCATAGCAACAAAGGAGCTGTGCTGTCTAGTCCTTCCTCCTCCTTCAGGGCCACAGCCCAGAAGACCCCACAGGATCCATCATAAAACTTCTTCCTGGTCACAAACATACCCCAGACCCACTTGCAGCACACACAGGGAGGGGAGAGAGAACTTTTGCATGCCTTGCTTGCTGTCTTCCATTAAAGCCCCTTCAAAACATTTTAAGCAAATATTGATCTAATTACTGTTGAACTACAGCAGAAGTCACTAGCTTTATTTGGGGTGTTTCAGCTTAAAAGCCCTAAAGAATAAATACTATTTGTCTAGCAGAGGTTTGCAGACTTGCACGTTTGGTTCAACAACAGGAAAAGCTGGTGCATGCAATTGCAAAGGCTTTGCAGGCTGAAATGTCCAACGACTCATCCTGAACCTGATTTCAGAAGAATAAAACCCAATTGTAAAACAGAAATGTAAACTTGGTGTTCAAAGATCACACACCTGTTTTATCCTGCTCATTTGCCCTAACATGGACTACTTACTGACTTTTGCTTCCTCTTCTCCAGTAAGTTGCACAAGGTTCCTGGCAAAAAGTAGATCCTATGATTTGTCTCATGCACAATTTTTCCAGTGGCTCACCTATAGGTTGGCTGAATTACCTACGTTACATCTGAACAGCAAAACCAAAGCCACAGATTATCCTGGAGAGATGCTAAGGAAGTCTTAATTCCCATCCCCCTACAATCTCCGCAAGACCTGCATCAGGATTCCCAAGTTGTTACTGGCAATAGCTTTCTTCTGTCCCATTAGTACATGTCAAAGACCTACTGCAATTGCACTAGCAGAAGTGGATAATTAGGCTAAAGCTTCAAATCTGGCAAGCTTCTGAAGCTGCTTTTCTATAAATAAACAATTTTCCATGATATAAATAATATATAACATAAATAATACCCAATGCTGTTTTAAATAGTAGATTAAGAGGAAGAGTTTTTCAGTCTTTCTTTGCACTGACTATTAACACCCATCCCAAACCCCAGTCTGCTGCTGGAGTAGAGCAGCAGCGCAAACCCCACAGGCATCAGGGATCCTGTGTCAGCAACTGAGGGCAGCTGTAGTGGTGGCTTGGGGGTCAGAAATAGGGTTAAGTAGGCAGAGTGCAGGTGTGGTAGTTACATGCAAATGTGATTTCTGCATGCAGCTACACACTACAGATGCACAGGTTCACCACAGGCCTCAAGATCACTCAGGAGCTGTTTGTTTGGTGTGCAGAATATATGTTATTGGCACAGTCTGGTTCAAATATATATGATTGCTTTCATGGGGGATATGCATTCATGTTTTCTGCTCCAAACCCAGCCAAAGAGGAAACAATCCATGAAGCCGTGCCAGTGTCCACACCCCAGGCCAGCCAGCATCACTGGGATGAGGCTAAACCTAGCACACACCAATGGAAGGCAGCGATTGTGCCCAAAGAGCAGAGGATGGGAGAATACCTGTGCCCACTACAAACCTTTCACCAGCCTACATTTTTGGACACAGCAGTCCCAGTTTAGTGCCAGGACACAGAAATGCAGAAGAAAACCCCTTAGGGCTGAGATTATCAACTGCAAAATTTCACTAACCATCATCAACAAAAACTGAGGAGAACAGACATATAAAGGATAATTCCTGTGCATATTTTTTTAGTACACATCCAATTCTTTGGTTTGAGTAATGCCACAAGGTGATTACTGCTTGTAATAGAAACCTGCAAAACAGATGCTGCAACCCCATGATTTTTTATTTCTTTTAATAGAATACAAAGATGCAATTTAAGCTTTCAAACAGCTCACTGGCTCTATAGAAAGAAGAATGAGAAGCCTTTAAACACTTGACTTGCCAAATAGTCCTTTTACAGGATAAACCAAATACAGAAATAAACATCAGCATTTCAGAAGAGGAGTTGAAATAGTAGCTATGCAAAGACTCTGATTCAGCATAAAGGACTGGATCTTTTCTTTCCCATATGTTACAGAAGATCTGGTAACCACAGGGGCATCTCACACTATAATGGACTTACTTGACTATACTGTAAATGTTACATGCCCATAGGTGTTCCACTGCACTATAATTTGCTCTATAATGTAGGATTACCTTAACAAAATAACAGCCTCAGATTTTATTTTTAAAAGTTAAAAAGACCCAGCAATTCACTTAGAAATTGCACTGACATTTTCTGTATCTGATGTGACATGTGTTCCAACTGCTCACTGCCTGAAAACAGGGAATTGCCTTGGGAAGGGAATACCTTATCTGAGAGCTGCCCACTGGAAGGTGAGCATCATCTGCCCACCAAGGCCCACCTTCCCAGTGAATGAAGATATCAAATGGACAATGAGAAAACAACCAAAATCAGATTAGTGACAGATTTTTAAGCACCTGGGGAAAAAAACCTCAATAACCAAACAAAACAAAACCCTAGAAGCATTTCTCAGTATTGTATATGAGATTGTATACAACATTGCATACAATATCCCCTCCACCTTTAGAGCCAAACCTGCTGTGTTTCTTGGAAGAAGGGCAGGCTGAGAGCTAACCAACTTCAGCTAACCACTTGGTCTTTGCTGTCTCAGATCTATGCATCCTGCTAGCTGAACAAGTGGAGCCCAAAGAAAAGCTGGCAAAATCACTGCATGTTTGCTTTTTCCCTCGGTGCAGTGTCACTGCATCTATCTTACCGGATGGCACAGCTCACATTACCTCTTTTCCGAATGTACTATTACTTCCAAGCATCAGAAACACTTGAATGACAGCTTCTAAGCAAATACAACCACCAAAACACCCTTTGGGGTTTATCAACCACTGCCTCATCTAAAGTTATCATAATATTGCCAGCATGCTTCAAAGTAAAAGAAAGGAAGGAAAAGATAAAGGTTTCTGCAATGATTAATAAAGAAGTGCTCTTATCTGATTGTCCTGTTCATGAAACATACCCAAGTAAAATCAGCATTTAATATCTATAACTTCTGGGCAGCAAAGGCTTCTTCAACCAACATCACACAAAATTACTGGTGCTGCTGGATTAAAGCACGTGAGCAACGCTCTGGGGGTCTCTCATGCAGGCGAGTTCCCAAAGCACTGCCAAGAATATGGACAGGATGCTTTACTGCCATAGTGTTGGGTTGGGTTTTTTTTTCTTTTTTTGTCCTGTTGTTATTGTTGTCTTCAGGGAAAAGAAAAAGTTTCCAGATGAAAATATGCGTGAGTGTAATGGAAATGACATGCAGGCCACAACTTCCCTCCCCCATTTGGCTGTCAAACCGAGCTCAGGCTAGAGCAGCCCAGCAAACTGCATGGGGAGGGTGAGGGGGAGGGTTCAAGTGGGCAGGGGAAGCAGTGAAAGCCTAAATAAACTTTGAGTATTAGATAACAGGGCTATTATTGCTCTGTAAGACTTCCTGAATGGCCTAGAAAAAACAGAGACAGTTCTTGTTCCTGCCTGAAGGAAAGGAAACACAAGGATGAGCGCTCAGTATGTCAACTGAAAACTGTTTCCTTCCTTCCTTCTTTCTCTCTCTTTCCCTTTCATTTTCTGACTTGTTCTTTTTATTTTCCTACTTAAAACCCACGCTGCAAACTTAGCCAAAGCCAGGAGGACTGTTACATAAAGCAACAAAACCCCAGCAACTAAACCTTTAAGTTTCTATTTCAGGACAGAAACCGCACACATTTCACCAGCAGCACCCCAGCAGGGAACAGCCGCAGCTCCCCAGCAGCATCCCTGCATCCTGGCAGCAGCCACAGCAGCAAACAGAGCAAAGATAGGAGCGTCCCTGGTAATTAAAAGAACTAAAACTGCCCCTTCCTGTACATTTTCTCTCCAATACATCACCTCTCTGCACAAAGACACTCAATTCTTTCAGAACTTCACAAAGGTTTTTGCTCACTTAAGTCACCTCGGTCAAGGATATTCACTGCTGTTAACCTCTGCTTGCATATATGATATTGCTGCTAGACTCATTAGGAAAGCTATACCTATATCTCTACACCAGTGATATATAATTACAATTCCTCAGGCTCAAGCCAGATGCTCCAGACTGTCACGAAAACACTAACTTGTGCTGTTTCCAGTCACTGTTCTCTTTTAAGGTGAAAGCAATGAGAACTAGATCACTCACCACCACATTTGGAAGATAGCATGGCTTAGGAGTGGAGTCCCAGCTGCTCTTCCTCTCCTGACCCATTACAAACTTCTCCTTTCTTCTCTACCTTCTCCTGGTCCCATTAAGCACTTCCCATTTGCTGTGAGCTCCTGCTCTGGCTGCTCAGCTTGCTCCATCTACATTGCAGCAACTGAGACCACCTCACTGTACTGCCTCTCGGGCAAGGCTACTCACCTCCCCAAACCTGCTCACCAGCTTCTGTACCACAATGGGAACTTCCTATCTAGTGCTCTCTGCTACTGCAATCAGACAGTATCTGTGTTTTCCACTTATTTCCACACTCCTTGTAGTGTTCATGCTCTTGTCCAAAACACCCACTTAAGTAGAAGTTTTCGGTTCTTCCCCAGCTCCCTACTGCTCTATACTTTCTTTACAGGTATTTCCCATTCCTTCCCCACTAATTCACTTCAAAGCCTTTTTCCTTGCAACATTCAGTATAAAATCCCACTGATAGAAACCATCTCTGGCAAAGGAAAGGTGGGCTGGATCTGCACAGGACTCCTCACACCCTAACACCAGCTCCTCCGTTTTGAGCAGCAGGATGGCCACTGGGTTGACTGGTGCAGACTGCTGAACAGGAATGTCAAACTGGAAAGTACTGGTCTGGAAGTAACGGGACAGCCTCTACCAAGGCCTCCCATGTCTGTGCACTCAGAACTGAACAGAAAACATGCAGCTAACATAAACACACACATTACAAACAAAAAAAGACCAAACCCCTTAAATGCCCCAAATTTTGGTCTTGTGGCCTTAATAGGTTGCTTCTCACTTGAGCAGGGAGTGAAAAACCAGAACTGTAGAGGAAGGAAAAGAAGCTCCAAACCCAGGAGACCACATGAAGGCATTAAGAAGCTAACAGAGAGCACGTGCATGCAGGTTGCTGAAATGTAAAACTGAGCTTGTGGCAGCTGAGATTAATGCTTAAACAGATTTCTGGTGCAAATAATCAGGATTTAATTTTTCATAACTCCTTTCTGATATTCCCCCAAATTGTTTCTCCTAAAATACCTGCCCCTGGATGGGAAAATGAGCACCCAGAGGGACAAAAAAAGAAAAACTGGACTGAAAGCACGTGTATTTTAGTAAGCCTCCAACATAAAACATTCACCAGCCATGAGCTCATCTGAAACCTTAACGGGCAGAAAAGTCATTCTGCAGGACTGGAAAAAGTGATGTTACTTTACTTTTAAGTGACTGAAAGAAAAGTTTAAGCGTGTTTCCTCCAGTTTCAGCATCCTCACAGGAACATGGAAGAGTTAATTT
This sequence comes from Pezoporus wallicus, assembly GCF_028554395.1. Taxonomy (NCBI): domain Eukaryota; kingdom Metazoa; phylum Chordata; class Aves; order Psittaciformes; family Psittacidae; genus Pezoporus; species Pezoporus wallicus. The sequence goes on along the minus strand of NW_026642649.1, from coordinate 9,154,608 downwards.
AGGAGCCCTTATAACTGTAAACACTTCTTTTTTCTGGTTAGGGACTGTTTAAGTTTTTTGTTCCCAGAAAGGCTGTCATTAAATAAACAACAGGGTTCACGTAGGAAAAGACAGACATCTTTCAAGCCTGAACAAAGAGAAAGCAATTCCAAAAGCTCCTAAAATGAGCAACTGAACAAGAGACAAGGACAGTGGTCGGGTATGACTCAAGGTCTGACACACTCCTCCAAGCCCTAATGACCATCCTCAATGATGCTCAATGGGGAAAATCAACCTTTCCAGAGAAAACAAAGCCTACATGCAAAATAGGTGAGGAAGGAAGGAAGTGAAGCCCTGTCACTACATCCTGCAGGTTTGAATCAAGCCTCAACACAGCCTGTGGCTTGGAGGACCTCACAGGGTACCTATGATGAAGAGACCGATATGCTGCAGACCTGTGATGGGGACAGAATAGAGGAGCCAGACATGCTTTATGTGAGCTGCGGGACACTAACTAGCTTTTAGAGCTTGCACATGTTGTAGTGTTAAACTGCTACAACAGTTGATAACTGGCTCCTCTTATTCTACCTAGTGGTACAGGACTGGACCGTGCAAGTGTATTCATGGGGTCCCCAAGCAGGGGTGAACAGCACCAGCACGTGAGCTTTGTTTGGTCTTTGGCCTGCAATGAGTTTTCCCTCCTAAGAGCTGGCTGGTAAATTCTTCTAAGCCACAAGGCTGTTCTACCACCTCCTGTGTTGCGCCCAACACTGGTGAAGCCTCACTTATGGGCTTCATAGCATATTGAAAAGCAAGGACCTGTGCTGCAATTGGAGCCTTCAGGGGTGCTCAGAGCTCATCAGGGCTGCTCTGAGAAAGCTACTCCCCTGAAAATGATGGGTCCAGACCGGTAAACAGACTAGACATCAATTGTCACAGTCTTGGTTGAGAAGCTGCAATTAAATATCAAATCTGCTGAAGTGTTAACTATGCCATTACCAAGTATTGTATCTGTCTTTTATGAAGAACCACCTGTTCAAAATACTCCATACAGATGAAATCTTGAAATGCCTGTCCATATATTCAAGCCTGGAAGGAACAGTCCCATCACAACTGCCTAAGCGTTTGGAACTGAGAGCATCACCACAAAGAGAAGGCGTAAGCAAATTTGTCAAAAATAACTTCAGAAAAAGACATTCTTTGCAGCAAGACGTTATTTGCACCAAACCTTCTTGATGAAAGCATTTCAATGTAAGGAAAATAAAAGAAAACAGAGACTTTCTATGTTCTATTTTTATTAGACCTCCCCGAGCAAGGGATGCTTACTCCAGGCTTGTGGGAGCGGCACATCTGTAAGGTGGGGTTTTGATGTGCAGCTTTGCATCCATATTACTTGGAATGAAATTTCTTTTAAGTGCACTAAGAGGAGTACTTTTGACAATACACTGTTAGAGTTAACCAACTTGAAAAGGGAAAAAAAGCACGAAAACAGGTTTGAACTGGCTAATAAAACTTTTCTGGTTGAACGCATTTACCTCTATGCTCATTTAAATGAAAAGAATGCACTCCATGAGTCCCATTAGTCTGTATAACTAAAGAACTTAACCAAAACTAAATGAATGAAAGAAATAAATCCTAGGTTTTACTGTAGTTTCTTGTTTCAAGCTATCTGTTCAGCACATTTCCTTTTCTTGCCCTCAGCCCCCTGAAGCTGTGGCAAGAAGGTACCCCCTTGCACAGGGTTCAGTGCCACTTTACCTAGCTAATTCTACCAAATGAAACTGAATCCCAATGCCAGTTTTTCATCAAGTGATATTATCACCAGAATGATGGAAATGGGAACGTAAGAAACAGATTGCACACCTTCTAGAAAGCAGTATTAAAAACAAAACCAAACCAACAACAACCAAACAAAAAAAACAATCCCCCCAAAAAAAACCACAGAATCCCAGAGACCCAGTTATTGATAAATAATGTGCATTAAGTTATCTGAAAGTTCCAGTGAGAGAGATAAGTGCCCAGAATCCCTTGGGACACAGTTAATACCATGTCAATATGAATAAAATACATTTTCCAGATTGAGGGTAAATCATATGGATGCCTGATGAAATTGCAATAGAAGGTAGGATCTGTTTGCAAGGTTGCCTCTCTTTCGATGCCTGCCCATGCTTTGTTTATTTTCCCCACTGTAAATGCTCTCCAACTGAAGCCACTTGGTATCAAATAGAATGTTAAACAAGACACATGAAGTCTAAAACACAGGAAAGCCATAGCCCCATTCAGCATTTCCAACTCTGCAACAGGAGGATGCTGCACAATCTAAAATGCAGGATTATTGGGTTTCTTTAGCCTGTCAGAGCATGGTTACCTCCAGCCCTTTGAGGACACTGTCTTCTCCACTTCTTCGTCCAAGCCCATTCTTATCCCCAGCCCAACTCAAAGTATTGCTTTTTCTCCATGCCCAACACTTTCATCTCCCCAAACACCACTTTCATCCTGTGCCAATAGGACCTCCTGCTGTTCTCACAGCTAAGAAACACTTTTTTTCTAAGGATCCTCGAGAGAAAAGTAGCTAAAACGCCGTAGTTAATGATCTGGGTGAGGAAACATCACCTTTGTGTTCCAGGCTGGGTCCCATCACACAGTGGGTAAGTAAATCACTCTCCCTACATCTTTACAGAGCCAGGCACAGAAGAGTCAAATCCAGACTGGATTCACTAATGTTTGCAAAGCAGTCATTAAGCAGTCATTGATCATGGCTGGGAAGTGTTATTAATACCTTATTACAGAGAAGACCAGTGGCTTTGCTGCAGACACTTATCTCTTCTCCTCCACGGCCGAGGGTTTGTGAAATAACCAACTATCTGGCCTAAAAATCTCATCAGCCTCGGTGGCTCTAGCCCTGCCATGCTGTGGGACAGAAATCTCATTTCATCTCATTTAACAGGCTCAGCTACAAAAAGCTAACAAATTGCTTAGAGACCCGTGCAAAGCCTGATCAGCACGGTGGTGGTGCATGACTGCAACGGAGCACACAGACTGCGAGCCATGAGAAAGACTGATGAGATCTTGACGCAAAACACACCCAAACTAAAGACTAGCAAATTAAAAAGAGCTTGTGTGGGCAAGTCAGCCTCATTCCCTCTGGTTTTTGTAGTAGGAAAGATGCCATTATGAAGTGGCTGGAGCGAGTTAAACACCTTTTAAGTGTGTTCTAGCAATTAGTGGTATTATGGAAAAAAAACCTTGGCATGTTTAAAAGTCGTCTTATTTAACTACAACTCCAGTGTTTAAAGTATTAATAGCTGCCTATGCCACTCGTTCCTACATGCTTACATGCTTTTCAAATTGCATTTGGTAAAGCCTGGTCCATCTGTTTTCCCACACTCCGTCAACACATGCAACAAAGTGAGCAGAAGCTACCTACGGTAGGGTTGTATTTTGTTCAGAACTTTCTGCTTGCATACCAGAAATTCAATGCTAATTCAATATGCTTTGGGGGCGTTGGAACTACAAACGAGGGGGCTCAGGAAGGGGAAGGCAGAAAGGGGGTTTTCGTTCATCAGGATACACACACTTGGAGATGAAAAAGTGCCTGGGAAGGATGTGCACATCGCCAAAGCCATTGCCTACCAGTGCCTCTTGACTCCAGCACAAACATGTAGCAATACAGTATTATGCACCAGAAACTGGACAAGTGGCTCCTAATTCACTGCACTAACTTCTAAAAACATAAATTTTCTTTTCAAACCCATCCAACAGGACAAAGAGAAGTCTGTTTGAGATTCATCACAAGTCCCAGGCTGATGGCTAATTTGTATGAAAATGGGTATGGTGCTTCCTGTAAATAGCTCTCCTCAGACACTGTAGGTAAGTGGTCTGGGGAGGCTTTGTAAAGATATCACCCCCAAAATCAGCATGCAGAGAGTCTAGAAAGAGAGAAATGCTCAGACATGTAGCCCCAGAAGGGATGGTGAGGAGTCTTCCTAAGAGAACCAAGAACCACCGTGGAGAAGGAACAGAGGCAGAAAATGAGGATGAGCTACGGCTATGGCTTTCCAGGCAAATTCTTCACCAGGCATTTGTCCTGGTTCACTGCTGTCCTGCTGCTCCTCCATCCCTGCCTGTCCTCACAAGGCTGGCTGGCTGGCTGCCACCCCCTCCATTGCACCAGCACAACTGTTTGAGCAGCCATGCTCTGTAAACCGGATTAGCAGGTCTGGCTCCCCCTCCAAAAAGAAAAAACCCAAACCATTTTAATCGCAGGCTATTTTTAAACTCTCCAATGTTGCACAATGTGGCAGGTATAAGTGAGGGGGTGGCACTTATTAGCACAAGGTTAAGCACTGTCAGAGAATGAGGATGCTTTTAGCAGGTAACATAAGGAAAGGTTTTGTCAGCTGAAACGCATAGCTTCACTTTCTCCTCCATTGGACTTCACCACGGCTGCTTTGTCTGTCCTTACTTTTAGGATGGCCTGATTTTGGAGTCATATTATCCTGTGTGCTAACATAGAGATTTTTAATTACTACCCATTTCTTCAAACTTCTACATTTTAACTTATAAAAACACTTAAAAAAATCTACCAACTCTTACAAGAAAGCCAAGGGGCGCAGAATTTTTCAGGCTTTTTTTTACAGTCTTCTTCGGAAGGGATTTATACCAGAGCACACAACCTACATCAAATGCTAGCCAGGTATTGCATGACCATCACTTGTATTATCAAATTGTCTGAAAGTACCAGGGAAAAGACACTGTGCTTCGCAGAGCACAGACAGAATAAAGACAGAGGCAAATGAACCAGCACTACCATCCCTGGAAGCAGTTTTAGGTGGAGAAATGAAGCAGCTATGACTTAAATCCTTTGTATGTGAGACTTCAGAGGCTTTTTGGAAGCAGAAATTATTTTCAAAATCCACCAAGAAAAAAAATTGGAGTTGTCTCAGTAAGGGTTTTTTTGCTAACGTAATTTATCATCTTTGCTACACATAATGGTAGATGAGCTGCTGAGCATTTACTATTAGAGATTAGAATGGGTATTTAAATTACCCCCTGTTACAGATGGGTTTCTGGTGATGCAGGTGGGATGCTGCACATATTTGCTATTAAACACACAGGCATCCGTCACCTGCATGTGCTCTGGATGCCGTCTGAATGTCAACCAGTAACCCTGAAATGAAGCTTAGAACAAAAAATTCCTCCCATCAATACAAAGGTCGAAACCTGTCCTCAGGCAAAGCGTAGATTGTAAATGTTTTTCCCATTTAGAGCTCTTGAGCTCTAACACACTGAATTCTGATGCAGTGATGGTTTGTGCTTCAGGTCTAAAGGTTATTGTTTTAAAATATGGGTCCCTACTTCATTCCTATATCCCCAACCATATATTCATTTCCACTATAAAGTTTTCCAGTAGCTTATGCCAATGTAAAACCTGCAGTAACAAAAAGGGGTCCCCACTCAGCTTTTACTCTTGCTGGGAAACTCCTTATGGAAGCATTTAGAAATGTTCTTTGGCTAAAGATTTTTATATTTGGTTCAGAGAATAATATCCCAGTCCTGTTTGAGCCTGAACTTTGCAAAACTGACTGCCTGCTACGCTTAAATTTAAACTGGCTTCCAAAACCTGTCACATTGTCTGAAGTATGGAGCCACACTGCTTGACTGATGCATTTTACTTTCCTCAGCATCCCTTGTCCGGAGCATTTCCTGTGGCACTGGGAGGTAGTCACAGCTCCGTAGCCTTTTGACTCCCCAAAGGAAAAATCCCTGCACCTTGTGGGATTTCCCCACCATGCAGCATGGTGGAACTTCAGGGCAAGCAAACCTCTACTTCCACTGTGTTTATGTTGAGTAGCATGGAAACTCCGAGTCAATGAGTCAGTTAAAGGAGTTTGGTGTCACTGTGATATTTCCAACCCCCTACCCCATTGTTAGTTTTTATACATACAACGGGGGAGGAGGAAGCGCTGCAAACATGGGAGACAGTTATGAGTTCTTCCTTCAGCTGTTTTGCTGCTGCTTGCAGTCAACTCTTAAGGATAAACAGAAAACTATACTATGACACAGTCACAGAGGTCTTCTCTAAACAGCCTGGAAGCAAATAATGGCAGGAAGACTGTAAATGTAAATTGCAAGAGAAGACTTTGTGAAGCAGAACATGGTACAAAATGAGTGCATTCACAAGAAAATCCAGAAAGATGGGCTATGAGCTGCAGTAATTAAAGTAACATTTCACTTCTGCATGCCTGGTTCACTTCTGCTTATGAATAGTGCAGAATTTCCTAACAAACCGGACCTTACACCCTGCTTTTGACATCTATGTAGCAGGCAACGGATACCGGTGGAGCCTCAATAGCACCTTCCCCTCCAAACAGCCCTAAAACTTGGGTCTGTTAAGATGACAGCAGACAACAGCTAGACTTTCAGGCAATGCTTTCATAACAGCGGTCAGGTTGTAATTTGCTGGGAACAGGATGAGGCTATCAAAACAGCAGAGGGGGATTTTGTTCACCGCTATTTTTCTTCGTAAGCCTAGTGTGCGCTTGAAAACGTATCACTTTATCTAGGAGAGATTTTCATTCACAAGCAATTTGTCATGCAACTCCAAACTCCGGGGCTGTATTGATTCCAGACTGCAATTGCAGTTGTCAGCAGCACGGGCTCCTGCGATCTGTTAAACACATTCCTCGAAGGTGGTTAGTATCCTCCCTTCTCCTTTCCTGTGGGAAAGACAGTCGCAACGGACTCTCACTCACCATCCTCTGGAAGGCTTCGCTAGGATGGTTTATTATCCTAAAGCCCCGGCGGTCTCTTTGCCTTTCCTCTCTGTGATTCTGCCTTGTACCAGAGCCAGCCAGGCTAGCTGGTGCCTGGCTGTAGCCTGCTGACTTACGGGTACCACGCAATAGGGGCTGGAAACTCGGCGCTTGACACCTCTGACACCCCTAGGACAGGGACAGCACAGCCCCAAGGGCAGCTGCAGCATCAAAGGCAGCCAGTAACCCCAGCCCAGTTTGTACACAAGTATGAATGAGTCTCTCAATGTATCTAAACCCAGGGTAAGAAGATTTTTTCCTTGTTCTTTATATTTTCCCTCCCCCTTTTCAATGTGTCTAACAGGACTAGAGAGAGTTATCAACAAAATGCTTGGTCCTCCACATATGGCCAAAGAACCAGAAACCTGGCAGCCGAGTTGCTGTTGCTTGCTGCTGCCTCACTTAGCTTTCACTGCAGCAACAAATCCAGCCTAGTTCTTCTTAAGAAAAGGCCATGAGCTACACACAGTGTGGAACAGACCCATTCCTAGGACCTCTCTTCTTCCAGGAGTTTTTCCTTTGCAAATTAAACCCTACTTCAGACCCAACAGTAAGGTGGAATGAGGTATAAGAAACCATCTGGGCTCCTTGGCCAGCCGTGCCTGGCAGCGAGCCACCAAGAAGCAACGGTACTGGGCTGATTTGCACCAGCTGAGGCTCTGCCAATAACCCTTTTAAGGATTTGGAAGGAGTCCCTGTGAACTAATAGGCCAAGGGATTTTAATCCGAGTGAAGGGGAAGGGCAATTCTGTCTGACCTTTGCATCTTCTGAAGGAGGGGGAAAGAAAGTGGGAACAGTGGAGCTGAAATGCTCTGCAACAAAAGCAAGTTTTGGCATACACAAGGTATTGCCTGGAAAACAGAAAGCTGCTGCAACCTAAACCAGCATTCCTTCATACCAGAGACATGAACAATATCAAATAATACATGCAAGGAAATCACGCATCATTCTCATGAATCCCCTGTTTCCTTCCCCCTTGCACTTCCCAACTATGACAAAGATCAAAGATGAGGCTATGCCGGTGTGTAACAGAGGCTTTCGTTTATTAGTTTTAAATAAAAATGCAACAAGGATACCAGAAATAGCACTCAAAGTATTTGCATCAAAACAATCCCACCAAGGGTGCAATGTGGACAAGTGCCACAAGGGCTAAACGCATGGTGGTCAAAGCCTAAGAGGGATTACTCAGATTTGTTGTAAGAAACTCCTCACCAAGCACTTTTTTCTTTCAGTGCTGCTGAAATTGTTGCTAGCAATGAAGCAAAGTAAATACAGAAGAAAATCTGGACCTAACATGGTCTCAGCAAGAGAGGGCATTAGCTGGCAGTGTGCACAGCATAGCAGACCCGCAGAGCTCATGGCAAGCTCTGCCAGAAATGCAATGTATGTATAGTCAGCCCTTCTGCAAACTCTGCAGTTCGCCTTTAATTAATTTACTGTCATATCATCTAGCTATATTCAATGCTCTTTACATGAACTGCTACAGATACCTCAGTAATCATGATATTATCGAGGGCAAACAGCATGTTTTAAGAACAGCCACTTGAGCTGCAGCTCTTTTTACAAACTAACTCAACTACAGATGAGCTTTCTTCATAGGCACCATACACTTGGCATCAAAGGCTGCTGGCTGTGTTTTTAAATAGGTGTATGGATGCTTAAATGGATGTGTATCTCCTCAGAAAGCAGAAGATACTGGATAATCACTAAGTGCTATCAAGGGGTACTCACAATTGGGAGAGCAGGACATACTATGCACTTTCACAGAAATACAGGAGTGATGAACTGCACATATACAGCTGCTAGTATACTAATTCCACTGTATTAGTCATCATGTTCTTCTAGATATTAAAATCCCTTTCTCTAATGAGCTGCAACCATAAGCTACTCCAGGTCTCTAAGTAGGTCACAGGATACTGGGACATTCAAATCCTTCCATTCAGCACCAGTATATGCAGCAGCTCCACTGAAGAAAGTGCGAAAAAACAAACCCCAAAACCACATCTATATTTCATCTATTTGTCCTTGCTTTGTTGGGATGCTCAGCTTGGTACTTTTTGCATGTGGAAAGAAGGGCAGTGCAGGGTACATGCCTGTATTTGTATATATGAGGTGCATAGGGGAGCAAGAAACGCGCAGAAAGAAGCTGTCCTGAGCTCCCAGGGAACCAAAACTTGGCTATCACTAGCAAACCTTCCCCCAATTCCAGCCCATACCCTACCATCTCATTGTCAGATTCTGCAAGGGAACCAAGGCTTTCAATTCTTCCTTATTTTGGAGGCAGCCGACAGGATTTAACGCCCCATGTGACACCCACTTCAGCTGTAATTCGACAGCAGGTAACAAAATGCCCTGGGCTATCCTCTAGCCCCTCCCCAGTCTCCCAACAGAAGAACTTATTATTCTCATTATTCTCTTTTTACATACAAATTAACTACTCTAAGCAAATGACCACAGATGCGTCTTCCAGCACAGCCCTATGAACAGATGTACAGCCACAGGGTGGAGGTGGGAAACTACAGTAGGTGGCTAAGACAGAGGGGCAGAGCAAGTATTCCCTAAGCCACCTTTGTGGATGAGGAAAACAGTTTTGGAAGCAGTTTCTTCAATACATGCATACAACAAATTATATTGGCATTTCATTCACTGCATGTATCTTTTACTTTACTGTCTATGTTAACTTCACACACACTGTACTTCCAAATGTTTTAAATAAAGTAACAGAGGTTATTTAACTAAGGCTCTGCTCTAGATAAGACGCTCTCCCCTGGGTGCTTCTGATTAATTTTGGTTAAAGCTTAATAGAGAAATTGCTCACTGATACGCCTTCCTACATTTCTCACTGCAGAGTATCCTCTCTTTCCGCTTAGGCTAGAGAACCCACCCCCTCAACTTAAAAAAATCAAGAGTTGAGATTAATTTAAAGAAGTCTTCCTCCTCTCTAACTTTTGCAATCCATTAGACCACCATAAGTAAACCAAATGGGAACCCTTCCAGTCCCCCAGCGGGTTTTTGTCAGTCAGCAAATAAAAAGGAAAAAAAAAGGAAGTTTTCCTGCATGTGCCTTTCAGCTTGTATTGAGAATCCCAGGCTTTTCGTGGAGCAGCTGCAGCAGGGTTACCCAGGGTCGGCCTCGGTAGGAAGCAAAGGTTTCCTCCAGTCAGATAGGAGAACATAACTATGGTTGGCAAAAGGGAAAAGAGAAAACAACTTCCATTCAATTCAAAGTGCTTTTAAAAAGAAAAACAACAAGAAACATTTCAGAAAGGGACTGAGCTAATGGAGATGAAGGAAAGAGGAAAAATCTAGATGAAATGCTAAACATTCAGGAAAAAAAAATTCAACAGGATCCAAATAAAGCCCTGACATGAACATTTGATTTTACATCTGTTCACACAGTCAGTGTACCTTGCAAACCTTTCTTCCAATCCTCAGTTTCAGCTAAAGCAGCTTTGACTCACATGGTCACTCCATCTTCTTCCAAGGAACCCTAATCCCTAAGAACGTGGCAGCTAGGGTATCCCACATACATGGCTACACTCAACAGCATGAGCCAGCATACATGGCCTTATCCTTTTAACTGCACTGCATTTGCTTTGGAGCAGGACAGGACCATCTCCCTGCCCCTCAAGCCAAAGAGGAAAAGGAGCTAAATGTGTCTCGAGAACGTCTCCATAGCACTACCTACCCACAGGCTCGAGTAAATCCCATGACAGTATGGGAAGGTGCTCGGGCCAGAAAGCAGATCCACTCTGCAGGCTTTGATGCATCTACAACCCCACCTCTGTGAGGACTCAAAAGTCAAGAATAAACAAAACCATCCTTCTCCTATAAAATCCCCCTCAAATCCCAAAATGCACCTTGACCCACAAGGTTCTTGCAGTTTCAATTTCCATCTCATTTATGAGGAAAGGCTATTCTTACGCATCAAAGAAAAGCAAAGCTGATCAGTTTTAATATCTCAAGGCCAGGTTGGACAGAGCCTTGCGTGACATGGTCTAGTGTGAGGCATCCCTGCCCATGGCAGGGGGGTTGGAACTAGATGATCTTAAGGTCCTTTCCAACCCTAACTATTCTATGATCATTCTATGAATATTACTAACCTCAAGTGCAGCTCTTTCTATTCTGCAACACCTGCACCCCGCTTGTGTACATGCTTAATTCTCCTTATCCAATGTGTGCCACTCATTAAAATTGCTGGGAGACATGTCCCTGTGAACACCTGACTAAAACACCCACAGTTCAATACTGGCAATACTCGCGTCTCCTCCTCATTGCATAGGATAAAAACATGAGAAACCAGACTTTAAAACATTTCCTTCAAATTTAAAAGAACATACGAATAATCTTTAAAAACAAAAATGAAGACAGAGAAACACCTGTGTAGCACCTGACAGACTGCAGTACCTGCAGAAACTGACGTTTGGTTTATGTCCAGAAAACTGCAAGTAAGAGATGCAGCAGAAGTTACTCCAGCTAGCTACCCTAGGAGGACCTCTCCTCTGCCTCTGCACAGTGGGTGTTGGCACAGTGAGCAGTGCCAAGCCCACTCCAAGGGCAGCCACCATTCATTATGCAGAGGCCCAACAGGCAGTGGTAATGCGGCATAGAGATGAACTTGAGGTCTAGATGTTCAACATGACAAGCAAAAATAGGTGCGTTTCCACCCCTCACTTCTGACCCTACACCATACACCAGTGTTCTTGCAGCCAAAGAACTTGATGCTACTTTACACAGTCTCAATGTTTCCTCCCAAAGCATCAGCCTATGTAAGTATATAATGTACACAAGCAGATGTTCAAGTAATCTCCAGAATCGACATTGATCGGTCATAGCTCGTTCACCATGTTTTTATTCTACAAGCTGTACATCTCACCAGGAAACCACGTACCTATAGAAAAAAAAACCCAAATAACTCTTATTATTTAGTTCATGACAAGATTAATGACTTGAAATGCATAGATTAGTTTCTTGCTCAGACCACGCCAATCCTACAACTCAGATCCCTGTTGCGAAATGAAAGAGTACAGCTCAATATGCTGTTCATGAATAATCCAATGTGGATACAAAGTTATTCAGCTACAATGCAATTAAGAATGAAAAAGAGAGGGTAACAGCAGTAAACACCCAGGGATATTTTGTATTTAATTGGGATTAGCATGTAATAAGCTTACAGCCTTTTGAAGAGAGGCTACACAGCAGTATTGAGACCATTGGTATTTGAAAGCCACATACACCTCCTTTAATGGTCTTTTCAGCTGCCAAAAGCTGCTTTTGACAGTGGGTTCATTTGCAGGGAGTTTAACCCAGCGCTACTGCTTGAAGCTGAACTGTGCTGGAGGGAACGGACTCCAACGCTAAAGTACATTTCACAGTTTCAGGGCAGGGGAGCCGAAGCCCATGAGGATATTTCTGAAAGACCACAACCTAATCTCCTCTGGCACACTCAGCTCCTCACACAAAGAAATACTACATGTAATACCAGGGAGTGCTCTCCTTGAAGAAAACCACAGAATAAAGACAGATCTGGAGCGCTGCCAACACGATGGTAGCGGGTGTACAATGCACCTACCTGGATGCTACCCTTTTGTGCATAGTTCTTCCTAGGACAGGTATAAATAGGGCAGAAGGACTACTTGCAACTTACGTTTTGGGAAGATGAATGGGAAGAAATCAACCAGCTCTTGGTGATTTAGCCTCTGCTCACAGGAATACTTGTGGCTTGTACAAATACTTCAGTACTGCCCAAGTTGTTTAAGAGGTGACAGTGCAAATACCTGGAGCCTGTTTGCTGGAGGGCACCTATAGGTATCTCCGATAGTTGTGCCGCCCTTGCCTAGAAGGATGTCTCGGGGAAGAGAAAGGGCTGGTTCAGAGTCCACATCACTGCTATGGGCTCCCTAAACATATTCAGCAGCTATCAAGCTCACAGAGGGAATTTCTAAGGCTGAAGAACTGAAGTCCTGTGAATTTTACGTTGCGAGTTTCCACAGCCTGTTCATTTTTCGGTGACTTAGTCAAAGGAGGATAGTGTGGAAAATAGGGCACATGGGGGAATGAAAAGTAAGGGAAGCCTTTGGTATTTTTTAACTTTCTACCTGCTGATTCTCTCTCCTTCAGATCACAAGTGTCCAAATGGTTTTATAAAAGCCAAAGTTTGCAGTAGGGCTCCCACTGCAAAGACCCTACTGTCCTGAGCAGTCTTTGAAGATTTCCTTCCAAGCTGTTCCCACCGTGCTTGCTTCTCCTCAGTCACCAAACCCAGTGGGAATCAGCTGCACATGTTGCCTCAAGTATTTCCACAACTGAAGGGCTTTGTTTGCATGTGGTGGTAGTGGGGGAAATGGCTTTATTCTAAATATACCTCCCCCTTACATCTGGGTGAGCAAATAGGGATGAGGTTATCCTTTTAAGTGCCGGTAACTGGGGCTAGTGTATTTGTTACTGCAGCACCTCTGAGAAACCCAAATTAGGGACCGCTGGACTAAGTGTTACTTTTCTCATGCAAGGACAATCTCTGCTCCAGTGAGCTTATACAAATCCGCCTTCTGCCAACAACTTAGCAAAACACGGAGCAAATATTCCGCTGACTCACGTCTGCTGCAGCCCCACTGAAATCAATGAGGTTGACCTACTTGTAAATTGAGCAGAATTTGATTCCTGTGTTTATTTGTGGGTGGCTATGGGAGAGACTGAACAAGTCTGAATGGAAAAAGATAACCCAGAACATCAGAGGTAGCTTCTGCTTGGACAAACTTCAGAGGGTTTCAGGACAGAACATGGGAACGGATGGACGAATCCTTACAAAAATAGCAACCGGACTTAGCAACTTTGCTTGGTTAACCTGAAAAGTGCCCAGGGAGCTCCCATGCTGGGAAGATTCATGTGATCTCACTATTACACTTAATACCACTTTTCATTTATACACCTAATTTGAATAAAAGGAAACCGGCTGCAGATCAATAAACACACTAATACCATGGCAGCGGTACCTTGAAAGCACAAGGCAAAGAAAAACACAGAAAGGATTTTCAGCTAAATGCAACTGGCAAGGCAGCAGAACCTGAAACGTGCTTCACCAGCCTGGCACAGCATTCAGCAACTGGCCTGAGCATCGCAAGCAACACAGCAATGTAAATCCAAACATGTGCCCTCTATTGTAACAGGGGAGCATTAGCATTCACCATGTGGCTTCTAGTTGTCATGGGTTTAACACGGACAGAAGTAGTGAAGGGGCATAGGTCAAAGCCAAAGTAATGAAAGGTTTGGGGTGATGACTGGGATTAAGATACCGGCACCACTGTTTATCTGTAAGCACCCAGGAATCCCAAGGAGCAGCTGCACCAGTTGCCGAGCTGCTACCCCAGGTTCAGCAAGCATCTGTGCATCACAGCCTGCAAGTGTTACTCCACAGGGATGGGAGGAAAGGACAGCTAGATGGAGCCTCAGCAGTCTGCAGAATACTTCTGAAGCTTGCACCTTTGGCTTCAAACAGCTTTTTTGGAGACCACAGGTTTTAAAAAGGATGGAAATTATAACCACATAAGAATTGGAAAGACCCAGGACCTGGAATTGGAAATGGCTGGGAGTAAAGCACCTCTTCAGCATCCTGCAGACAGCGAGCCAGCCTGCTCCCAGACCTAGCAGACACTGTGGCTCTTGCTCATGGACTAGCCAGTTGGGTGGGTTGACAGACAGATAACATCATGTCTGCACCCTCCTTTCAGAGGCAAAAAAATGGACAGAAAAATGTCTGCCACCATTAAGTGAGTGACTACAGGAATTATTCAAAAGTTCAGAGGGAACGGAGAAAGAAAAGTCTGAGCACAAGCAAGGTAAAAACATCTTAAAAATGAGCCTTCACAGAGGGCTCTGCATTTCCAGGATACTCTAAACCAAGCTGGCATGCTGCGGTACGAAGGCCAGTTTTGCCTGGCACGCAATAGCCCCTGGCTTCCAGCGATTTCCAAACTCAGCAAGAGCTTGGAAGCCAGGAGCTGCTACCTCTCACAGACACGCTACCAGTATGCTTAATTTGGGAAAGGAAAATACAGTCTGGCACATTAGCCCTGAATGGCTGCCAGTCGCTGCTCTCATCTATGGAGCAATGGAGATGGCCAAAAAAATAGGGGAAATAAAACGCGTCCAACACCAGGTTGGACATCCCTCACTAACAATCCCCTTCCCACCCATCTCAGCCTCAGTGCACTTACCTCTTTCTGAGCATATCAGAGCTGATACCAACATCAAGCCACGAGCAGTCTGGGAGAAACTGGGAACCAGGCAACACAGCACAAAAGGAGTCCACAGGGGAGCTTGCACACTCTCCAGTGTCAAAATAACCAGTTCTGGGGACTGGGCTTGGTTCACCATCCTGCTTGATATTACCACCGAGTATGAGAATAGTCTTGCCTTCAAGGCTGCCCCACAATACACACTCCTGTGCCTAATCCAACTATAATTAAATAAACCTAGTTTCAAATGGGAGAATTTCAAACCTATTAAGAAAAAACCTTAAGCTCTTATATGGATTAAGAAACATTTTGGAATTATACATACGTGTATTATTAACACAAGTCGGGCCTATTCAGAAGAAAACTTCTACATCTTTGCATAGACTGCTGCAATCACCTTAATCTTTTCAGAAATGATAAACGGACATCCAGAAATAGGTTTTATAAAAATAAATATATGATAATAAATGTGGAGATAGCTGTATTTATTTACCTTTGAAGCCCTAGGAAGTACTGATGTCTCATTTCAAAAACACTCTCTGCAAGCAGGAAGACTAAACCGTGCATTTTGGGTGGGCTTGTTTGGGTTTGTGAGGCTTTTTTAAAAGCCCTTTGTCATTTAATCACTTGCTTCCAGGACACTGGGATTTAAAGAAAATGTCAAGTGTCATCTGTTGTCAGTGCTGACAATGGGAAAACAAGGGTTTGCAAGTACATACAGAATCTTCTATTTGACCAGTACTAACCAATAAACAAAGTTTACCCTCAAAAAACAGCTCCAGAAAACACACTTAAATACACATGGAAATGTATTTGCTTGCTGCCTTTTGTTGCAAGTACTCGTATGAAAAGCTTGAAACTTTTCAGCATTCACTGGAGGAAATGCAGGAAGAATGAACTCTGGTAACACATTACAACGCAAGACAACAATATAGTGTGAAGAGCACTGACAGAAATTCAAAGCTAATCTATAATCCACAGTCCCATGAACTGCATTTGACAACAATTCCTATGAAGGACACAAGCAACACTGGATCACGTTGGCCTCCATCACTCTCCAATGCTCCCACTCAGTCATACCAGCCCACGGAACAGACGATAGGTATCTGTCCACTACACTGATACTAGCCATCCCACTGAGTCAATCAGCTCCACGCCTCTCACTTTCCTCCCCAAACCTGAGTCACCCTTGAGTTTTCATATGTGGGGATGAGCCACCCCAGCTGCAATTTCAATGGGCGCTGGTGGAACCAGCGGCTGGGATCAGCTTAGAGGGTTTCCTGTGTAGATGACCTTGTGTGGGCTATCTCCCAAGACATTCGTTGTCAAGAACCGCAAGAAGCTGGCATAATAATTGGTTCTTACAGTGACAATTAACAGGACTATTGGTTTTGCCCCCATCCTTAGATCAGCCCCGATGATACCTCTCCAGCTGCAAGGAGGTGTTAGGCAGTTCCCCATCCACACAGCACAGTGGAGTCAACACTGAAGGTGTCCTCCCTGGCCAAGTAGTAAATAAAGGGGATCAAATCACCCATTCTTTTGAAATGTCCCTATCAGTTAGAATACTCAAACCACCATAAATCCCAGGGAAACTAACTAAAGTTCAAGAGAATTCAAAAGATGTGTCATAGATAAACACAAAAAGAAAAAAAGACAAAAGAATTGGTTTTATTTCTTGGATGGATAAACTATTGAAAAAGGTCTTGGAAGAAAAAGGGGAAGTTTTTCCGATGAACCACACAGTAAGACAAGTGCCTTGTTTTGGAATCAATTTTTGGAATCAATTTCTGATGCTTTCTTGCCTCCTCTTAGGTTCATTCATCTAAAAGCTAACTGCTCAGAAGTGCAGCATAACTATGAAACAATGATGCCGCTCATTCACGAGAAGCGAGCCTGCTGGGAAAGCAGCAGTGAACTCCCTGCTGATCCACTGCGCAACAGAACTTTGTTCAAAGTGTATGAAAAAGAGCACAAAAGCTTACATAAACAAGGCACTGTTCTTATAAAAACCTTCATATTCTAGATCTACGTTGCTAACTTTGCTACTTGAAGATGCTGACCAGCTGGTCTGTCACACAAGAATGACCCAGCCTCTTGGATACAGCATAGACTAAACAATGATAGCCCACTTTCATAACCTGGCAGAAGTGTCCCAGACCCACCCCATCCTTCTTTAACCACAGGCTCCCTCCTTAACCTCTTTATTTAACATCCGCCACCTGTTCACTGCCTTAGTTTCTGGAGCTGACAATATTTATGTCACTCACAAACCGGAAACTTCAGTTATCCCAGAGAGGGATGGAACCATCTTTTGCTCTTTCTTATCATTTGTTTTGATTAACAGTGGTTTCAGTGGGAAAGAAACACGCACACACAAAAAACCCAAACAAATTAAGACAATTTCCCCTTGAATTGGCCCTCCCTGAGCAGACATTCTCTCTCCTAGTGCTAGCACAGATGAAGGGGCTGGGGAGGTTGGTAAAATAATTGTGACATCCTCATGGTGCCCACCCTGCTACTCCTCTGCCTTCTGTTAGGGCAGTAATGCTGATTAGGGTATTCTTCAGCTTAGAATCTAACTAGGGTCAGGTATTGATGGCACTTAATGAAAAGCTTTGAGAGGAGTTCATAACCAGCTATCATTTTCAAACACATTTTGGTAAAGGACAGAAATGCACATGAACACAGCAAGAAAAATAAGCAGAAGATTATAGGTGAAAGCATCCATTTTTCAGCAGTATCATCAGAAGTTAACAGGAGGAGATCTCCCCCGTCCTATAATTTTCCCATATTGTTCTCTTCTCCCTTCCTTTTTGGATGGTACAGGGAAAACTCATGCTCCTGTTTATAATTTGCTTAAATGCCAGCCCACTGGAGCTCTGATACAATACAGAGAGCCACCTCCCATCAGAAACCAAACTGTTACATGAAACGGGACAGACCTAGCTATTGGGCCACATCAAACTACAATCTGAACAACATGCGATGGGCCAGAGGAAGAGCAGCAGAGAGGGGAATATGCTTCTAATATTCACCCTGAGAAGTTAACTCTGAAACTAAAGGCAGTTCTTCCACTTGACCTAGGACTATGGGCCATGATGGAATAGAGCACATCTCATCCCTACTTTCCTTACAAGCACTTCCACAGTTTGACCAATAATGGGATCTTCATGGCTGTACTTCATTATCTGCCTATACAGTAACTTTTTAAGAGGACCCTGATCATGCCGGTACCAATGCTTTAACCCACCACAGAAATAAGCGTAACAGGAGCTCACCTCCTGACTGTCTCACTTGCAGACAGCGGAGACCCAGTTTTACACAGGCAGAATTTCATGCATCAAATCCTGTTTCAGCTACAGTAATCCACTAACTACAATAACGTCATGGAGAGGCGTGCTTTCCCGTTTCAGTTCATGCACATTCTCTAGCTGCAGGGGACATTAAGCTTCATAAAGACTACTTTAAGAAGCCAGCTCATTTCTCTCTCTTTTTTAATTCCTAAACTCAGCTATGAAATTGAACCAAACCAATTTGTCATTAATCTGTCAATTGAGATAGACCCACTGAGCTAAGATAATGGCATATATTGAGTGGTACAAGCTCAAGAATTAAGCTGAGCCGAGACTGTGCTACGCTGCCATGAGAAATCTGTGGTGTCTCAGCGGGATCTAGCACTGTAATTTCCATTCAAGGGAGGCTCTATCAATCAAGATACATTAGAAATGATCTAAGACTCCTAGTGTTGCTCAAAAAGGTCTTCAAGCACCAAATCTACGTGACCATTTCAGTTTTAGTTTCTGACATAACAGAATGTCAATGGCTGAGGTATTCAGCGCTGTCACAGCATAATCAAGACATGCAAGCAAAAATAAATGAAAAGAAGGCCCCAAAACTGAAAAGCAAATCTTAAGACATGTTGGAAAATAGGCAGCAAGTCAACATGGAGCAAAATTGAAAGGCAAATTTTAGAACACGTTGGAAAATAAGCTGCAAGTCAACATGGTATAGTGTGTTCTGGTCATACATGGCAGACCATGGGAGAGTGAGGAGCAAGTCCTATCTGTAAAACGATAGCGAATAAACACATATTTTTCCTTAATCCAGTGTTACAGAACTTGTAAATAAAGGTTTTGGAGGAAAAAAAAAAATACCCAAAGAATCAATAACTGAATGCTCTTCTAAAAATGAAGTTAAATCTCCAGCTGTAACTCATGGCAGCCTGTGACGGGCATCAGATCCTCTCTTACCAGCTCCTCCAGGCTTGCGCTGATGTTCAGCAAGCAGAAGTCAAGCAAGCCTTCCAGCTTCACCCGCCCCCTCTCCCATTTTTTGGCACAAGGATTACCTGCCAGTGTTACTCCTATGACATGCTTGATCTGTGTACCCACGTTGCCATGGAGTAGGACAAAACTTTGTAAATCTCCACTCTTCAAACAGATTCTCTCAAGATGTGTCATTTTAATGCATTTTCTCAATCCCTCTTTACATACCATCTCTCCTCCCTCCTCCCCTCCAGCCCAATTTCCCTTCCCATCACCTTCAAGAATAGCACACGCAGTAAGAGGTAAAAATGCAGCAGCTGCTCACTTGTTCAAATATTTGTATTTTTCATTTCTGCTTTACAGATTGAGCCAGTTATGCCCACTGACCCAATACGAAAAAGACAGAAAGCTGTATGTTTTATTTAATCTAAATAAACATGCAAGGAGCCCGCAGCATTTGGGAGAGACAAGCACAAGTGACAGGTTGGGAGATGGGACAAAAAGAATATCCTGGCTATTTCTTTTTAAAATATAATCCTGCTTTCCAATCCTGCCTTGGGAATGTTTATTTTTGCATTAACACCATGAATTATTTCAGCGGCACTGTAAATATTTCTATTCATTTCCTAGTTTAGTTTAAATGTAATTAGTATCTTAAACACGGAAAATGGGAAACATCTTTAAACGATCAGCAAGATGCAGAGAATTCTGCTGGGATGCTGGAAAGGCTCCTCTCTGGTACTGAACCCACGCCACTACAGCAGCCACAGCTCCATAGTGATCTTGGTAACTTGCCCCTAAGTGCAGTTATAGCAATTCCTCAGAAAATGGCACAGACGCTGCACTAGGACACAATTAACATGCAGACAAACAGAGGTGCATTTTCTGCAGTGCTGAGTGCGAGAATTAAGGCCTGCTTAGGTTTCAGCTGGATTAGCATGAGTTGAGCACAAAAAGGCAGTCCATATGGAAATCATCAGTTAAATGAAGACTGAACGCTTGGTATGAACTTTCCCGAAGTAAAGCAGAAAAAGACGTTACTTTTCAACTGTACAAATGACCTGAATTTATTTTTCTTGTCTTTTCCAGTAGAAAACTCCCACCATTCGTTAAAGCACTTCATGTACAACAGAATCCTTAAAAGGAGATATGGCTCTTGACCACAGGCAAGATGGATATCTACCCGGCCCCTACTCCTACAGTCTCCTCAGCTCACAGGCTGAGGGGAAAAGATGATAATAATAATAAAAAATAATAGGAAAAAATGTTACTGCAGGTATCTTCATCTCTAATTTTCCTCCTCATTTATCTTTGCTTTTCATACCATTAGGCTGAGCTGCAGCTGGATAATATGTCATCAACGGAGAGACAGGGTTAAAACCCAGCCATGGGTTTTAGCTTTCTTGCTTAGCAGTTCTCTAAAACATGGGTGTGTTGGGGGGGGGAATCTTCAGATGGAGAGTAACTCCCTGAGATGCCTCACACTTTTGTTGCTCTGAGGCAGAGACCCACAGACACGTACCCATTTAACAAACAGCTGAAGCAGTTGAGCACACTTCCATCTCCTCCCTGTGCTGGTCCAAGCTACCAGGGACTGATGGACCTAGACTCAAACACTGACACACTCTCAGTTTACATTCCGTTCTTATCTGGAGCAAGACTTGAATGTAGCCACCTGGGCTTTAACTAACAGCAGCTTCAGCTTCTGTAGCTTCCTGAAAGAGCCAAAATTAAATGTACCATACAGGTGAAGCAGGCTATCATATGGACTTAAGGAGCTCGGCTTTTCATTGTCATTTTCCCCAGAATTTGATGGTTTTGCCCATTTACTATGAGTAATTTTCAGGCAAGCCTTGCTGTTTCTTCTTCCCCAAATCACAGATGAAGACAGCAACTCTGTATTCATCACCTAGATTGGAGAGACAGTTTTCTCTCCTTGTTTTTAGTCCTAGTGCAGATAAAATACTGGGCTGACCTGATATGACAGCTTTATGACTGTGCACATCTGAGGCCAGAAGAAAGACACAGCACCCACCAGTGCACTGCAGGCACACAGCAGGGAACGATGGCTGAAAGAAACCTGCTCAGGGCAGGAGGCAAGGTCACCACCGAGAAGCAGAGGGCTGAATGGCTCCTCTTTTCCCTCTGCTGTTGGCACCGGTGTTTATTTTACCAGATCCAGATACTTCACATCACAAAAGGGTGCAACGATTTCTGAAACAAACCCTAACTCTGGTTATTTTTATATGTTTTTTAAACACTGCCAGTACCAGATTAGTTCTCCACAGTAAGAGTTAAGACTGTCAAGAACTGGCTGGTCCTTTGATCGAAGAACCAAAAGTCACTTTGGTGCCCCAGAGAAAATTCAGCTTAGCTCTGAAGGGAGAGGCAAACCCCACCCAGGTCTCGCTATTTAAGCCTTCATTCAAGAACAGACTTGCCACAAAATTTCACTGGCTTACAGCTTGGGAATCAGGCAGAGTCTTCCAGCAGCTTCTTCTGCCTTCCAGAATACAGCATGCCTATCCTGGATGCATTAAAGATGATGAGATGCCAAAGCCAGATGTCTGACAAAGAAAAATGAGCTGTTGGTTACGCTGGAAAGGTGTATTATTGGTTGCATATAAAGAGGCTGATACTGGGCTCAAAGTACACTAAAGGACTGAGGATTGCCCACTGGTGGCATCCCACAGGGTGAGTGCCAAACCTATGATGGCCACAGATGGGGGAGCTGTAGTGGGGTAGGACCCTTCCCCTCATGTTGAATGGCTGGTTTCCTCTTGAGGAATTGCTGCAGGGACCACCGTAGGTCATGCTGATACCCTCCCACCTCTCTCTTTGGTTTGAACAAGACATGGTCTAGTGTAAGGCGTCCCCACTGACTGCAGGGGGTTAGAACTGATGATCTTAAGCAACCCAAACCATACTGTGATTCTATGATCCTAAGGCAACAGGCTCCTTCATTGTCCAAGGCAAGCATCCCACGGGAGGACATGAGAGGCTCAGATCAGCCGTGGGTACATGACAGCATTTCTGGTGGGTTAGCTGGGGCATGTGGTATGACATTTATTTTGACTCCATGCCTTTACACCACCTTCACGCCAGCTGCCGAAGAACAGCTGATGAGGCACCAAGCCAATCAGTACTGAATTACATCATTCAGCCTTCCTTGGGGTTTATTATTTTTAAATAGAAGTCTTGAAATCGGCTGTGCAAGGAACAACGAAGCGGGATTTACCTCACATGAAGCTATCACAGCAAAAGACAGTAAGCTGGGGAGAGGTGTCTACAGAATATAGATTGAACTGCCCATCAGATGTGGACACTATTTAATAAGGTACCTGATCCCTGCCCTTCCAGTCATGCCTCACAACAGCCTCCCACAAGGAACATGACTTCTCCAGCCTCCAAAAGGCTTAAGAAGAACATGAGGCTCCTCCTGGAGGAGGAGAGCCTGAGGCAGCGGGCTTGTGCACAGCTAATGGAAGATGCCTCGAAGCAAGTTCTCCCTGTCAATGCCATGACATGCCATCTACTATACCTCTTCTGGAAGTGGGAGTGCAACAGTCATGAAGGCAAGGTTACCTGAAAAGATTTAAGCCCCACTTAAATTTAGCCGTAAAATTTTTAGCATGAATTTCAGATGCTTTCAGACACTATATGGCTCCCCCTGAGCAGAAAGCACTAAAAGGAAAATGGAGTTCATCCTAAACTGACTGGTTTATCCCTGTTTTCCAACATAAGTGTGCATTTAGCATGCTGGCAATGTTAGCAGGTAGCTAACTACAGACCAGAGGTTAAAATCATTACAAGAAGAGAGTGCTGTTACAGAAAAAAACCAAGATAGTAATTAGAGAAAAGTGGTTTGCAACCTGTGATTTCTCCCTGTTCTTTTATATAGTTGATATATCAGCTCTTCCCCTCCATTTCTTTTCTGACAATCCAGCTGGCAGTGCTGATTATGAGGTTCAGCTCTCCAGGGGTAGCAGTGCTGCAGTGACAGCCGAGTGACCCGGATAAGAACACAACAGCAAGAACTTGAGAATGGAAGCGAGTATCAGGTGGTGTTCTATAAAAGTCCTCCCTTCTCCTACAGACTACTTCCCTCATCTTCTACAAAGACTGTCCAAAACACCTTGTCTACCCATCTGCAAAGCAAGGTGGCATGATCTATACAGGTATGCGTACCTATAGTGACTCAGAAGTCGGCAACCTTAACAGTGAGGACATGACAGGGGGGAATAAAGCCCCAGACCCAAATAACTCCAAGCAGACGTGATATCACAGTGGAGCAATAGCAAAGGGAAAAGAACTGGAAATGAACAAAAGGCAATATAAGTTCAGAGGTTATTTCCTGCTCATTTATGTCTTTATTTTTTATTCATGTGTAAATTGACCCATCTGTTTTTTCATTCAAGCCCTGAACGGAGAACATAGGCCACAGTTTAATAGCACAATTCCCACAAGACTTGACAATTCAACATCATCTCGATACATAGCTCCAAAAAGTAGAAGGAAGCACAATGCATAAGACCATCAGAGTGCCACATGACAAGCAACACCCATTTGCAGAGACATGTAGGATAAGAGCAAACTGACAGCAGAACAGAGAACAAAACAAATATAATCCAACATTAAACACCGAAGAAAGAGCGTACATTGTGAGGGCTAGTTCTAGCATGGCTGCAAGCAGCATGAGTACTTTCCCATCACTATTCCTGCCATGAATTTTCATGGTAACCATGGAGCACTTGCCACATTGCAAGAAATTCACAGACCAAGAGTACAGTATTTCAGAGAAAAGTCTCACTAGATAATGCTTTTGACATCTCTTCAAATTGAACATTATGGAGATGGAAATCTGTAATCACCTTTAGGCAACTCTGCAACATAATGTTCTTATTTCCTTTTAATAGAGGGCTAAATCCTTTAAGGAGTGCCATCAAAGCTACCTAGCTCCCGCCTGGCTGAAGTGGCCATACTCCTTATTCATATAAAGGCAACCATTTATCCACGACTTCATAGGAACCCACCTAAGAATCCGTTTTTACACCAGCCAACTTCAGGTACACACTTTCAGGGTTAAAGACGAAAAAAATACCACTTCTTAACAGCTACATGCATATCACCAGAAACCTTCTGTGTGGAAAGAATAGTGCCAATGTTATTTGCATTGTAGTCCTTCTAATATGGATTATAGAGGTTATGACCTTGCTTTAGATGCAAGTCTTGTCCACAACTTATTTATGATAACCTCTTCCTTAAACCTAAACCATTATCATCTATATTTCTGCCCTACACTTTGGGACTAAAGCCCTCCACACGATTCCCTGGTGCTCTAATTTGGTGTTACAATCTTACAGCACAAATTGATTTATTGCCCAAGGATACTCAACGAAAGGTATTCAGCTCTGAAAACAGGCTCAAAAAAGGAAGCTTTCATCACCCAGCTCATAATAAAAACATTTGAAAGAAAGAGAGGAATAAAATAGAAAACACATGCGCAACACAGATGTTGAAGGAAAATCTGTTTGCTCCTAACGCACACTAATGAAATTGGTCAAGACCACCACATCTGTTCTGAAGTACAGTTCTCGTAAACACAAACAAGGCCACAAGGCAAGGATTGAGCAGAAAGGAGAAGAGGTGAAAAGCCTTTACCCCTTTCAAGCTGGCCACCGTGGAACATACCCTCATACTTTGTGAGAGGCAGAGATGCCAACACATACCCCTTGAGATCAGTGGCTCTTCTCTTCTGAGTACGAGACAGAGGCATGTGCTCAAAACAGCGCAGCACTAGGTCCTTGGGAAAGCTGTTCCCATATCTAACTGCATCCATCTGCTTTGGGACACAGACACAAATCCCATTACATTGTGGGTTTGGGTTTTTTTTTCTGAGAAAACAGACATTTTGTAAAAAAAAGCTAGAATAGAAAACACACAGATCAGATGCCTTTTCATTAGATTCCCCAAACCCCCAGATATTAGAAAAAATTTAGTCAGTATAGATGGAAACTGTATTTTTGGAAACACAAAATTCAAGCCTGTGTAAATTCAGAACAGCCAAGCACAGTCCACCCTGCAGAAAAATCCCTCCAGAGCATTCCCTCTTAGCCCTGAAGTTGGAAACAAATCCTTTTTGCTATATAGGCAACCAAGTTTTATGTAGAAATTCTTGTTTTGAATTGGGTATCAAAGTCAATAGTGAATTCTACTAAAACAAAACCAAACCAAACCAAAGAAGGAATAGGAGGGTTTTGGACCAGCGAGACTTGTATGTGTCCACAAAAATTTATAGGGATGAAATGACAACACTCTCGGGGTACTCTCTGGGAGCAACTGTTGGATGCAGCTCGTGATGAAAGAAACCCAAGATACGAAATCAAGTCTGAGAAATCTTTTGATGTATTCTATTTGCTATGGAAATGCACGTAAGAAAGCAGTATGCTGAAATGGAAGAGTGAGAAAAATACACAGTTACCCACAAGGAAGCAGCATAGAATCATAGAATGGTTAGGGTTGGAAAGGACCTTGATATCATCTAGTTCCAACCCTCCTGCCATGGGCAGGGAGACACCTCACCCTAAACCATGCCAATGATCAATTGCCTCATTTTGCTTTAAATTTCTTCTGTAAAAGAGGGGCAGAAAAAAGGTGTTCTATGGATCCTCAGAGGTAAAAGAAAGGCTATTTTATACAGAGAAAAATCTCTATTAAGATTAATTACAAAATACTGTAAACCAATAAGCTTTCCTTTGCCATCCTCAGTTGTCATTTTCTTTTAAAACCTCATGACCTTCTCACCGTGTCCTTGAATCCTAGCATTAGTTATACACAATATATTGTGAAGTAAAATGAACAATGATCATCCATGCCCAAACTTTATATATAGATTTTAAAAAAGATTGGCAAATGGGCTGTTAAAAGTGGATGCACCGTATTGATTCCCCCTTAAAGCAATTTACAGTGAGACAACACTATTTGCTCAGTGGCATTAGAGCAAAAATTGCTTGTATTTATCTTGTTGGCAAGGACAAAATACATCAATGCATTAGAGCTGAGATTCATACCTTGTTCAAACTGCGCTGAGGCTGTCCACTGAATCTAGCACAGATCTACACACGTGCTAATGTGCTGATACTTTAAAACATGAAGATTAGCGAAAGAAGGAAATATTTTGCCATGCAACTGTCTTTCCAAGTGATTCCCTATATTCTTCACTCCTCAACGGCTCTTCCAGACAAGTAATTACAGAAAACACTTTCACTGCAAAATGTCTGGAGATTTAATAGTGCATTTCATCAAGACAAAAATATCTTTATCTATAATACTTCAGTTGACACTCCCAAAGAGGAAAAAAGCACATATTCAAGGAAAAGACAGCTACAGAGACCAGGAGAGGAAGGAAGAGATATCTTGACTGACCAAATAGTGCATAAATCAGAAAATGAACTCTCAGTTTGACTAGTTCCTTATGGCAGCCTGGTTCAGAACAAGTCTCCTGGCTAATGTAACTTTTTCCTTCGTAAGTCTCCTACTGGACATCTTTTTCCATGTCCATTCATGGAACTTTTAGTAAAATGAAAGAGCACTGGTATTTTGCTTAATTCAGTGAGAAAACTGGACAGACCATGTAGCACTAGTCAGTGTTTATTAAAGACATACAGAGGTTCTCACCTGCACATCTGATGAAGCCATGCTTACTGGTTGCAAAACCCTGCCCACCCTCACCAGGCACAACTTCGGGCACATACCTTTTCACTGTTATTAACAGCCTTTCTCAACCGTGAGGTTAAAACCATGCAGGGATGCTAGTGATGCCATCATAATATTAAGTCACCTGGAGCACTGATACAGCAGAGGCTAAGGTGAGTTGAGCCTGTTCCTAGCAAATGCTTATCTTTCTGAATCACCAACCACTGCCACTGCTGCATGCCCAACCACCTACCGTTAAAGAGTCAAACTACATTTATTGCACCACACGCAGCAATGCTGTGTCACACACAAAGTGATGATACCCTGATCTTGACCTGAATTCCTCTGCTGCTCTGGTTTGGAAACCTCTTACTTGTGCATGAATGCCATCTTTCTTTCACACTTGTTCCAATTCAGGTAAATAATTTTCTCATTCTGATAAATTCTGAGGTGGATCCATGAAATGGATTTACTGGTTTGAGGATATAGCTGTGAAAATCCAACCTCGTGAGTGTCTATTAGGTTTCAGACTAGAGGGTTCTAATGCCTCAAACATATTCCCGCAGTAATAAATTACCCCTTATTCACTTAACACTATTTATTTTGTTCTTGATGAATTTAGCAGATATTATCAGAGTGTTGAAATGCCTTGAAGAAGTTAAAGAGGTCACGTCCTTGAGATTAACTGATCAGACACAGCATAAACCAATATGTGAAAGCTCTCAATAACCAGAGACGACTGTGATTTTTTGACAGTTTCTGCAAATGCATTCTAAAAAACAACCAAGGACTTTTCTCCAAAGAGTTTATAGGGAGATAATGGGAACCACAGAAACCCTGCATCCCCAAAACACCAGCAAAAACAGTGAAACCCTCTCCAAGGGGTCTTTACCTGACATTTGCTGTTGGGAAGTCAGACTGGGCAGCCCCCCTGTGCTGAAGCAAAGGAGATGCTCTCCAACCTCTGAGAAAAGGCACTTTTGTCACGTGAAGACCATGCACGTCCAGGAATACTTCCCGTGACCCAAGTAACTGGCATGTACTTGAGACTGGAATCAGGACGCAGAACAACAACAACAAAAGCCCTGCAGCTGTCTCCACGTCATACGTTTGGATTGCACAAGTCATCAATAACATTCTTCTACTGCCATTACACAAAACAGCCGTTTCTGTCCTCCTACCTCTTACCAACGGGCACTATGCTTCCAGACACACACTTCATGCATTCCTGCCTGGATGTGGCATGTCCCGAAGTACATATGTTAACAGGTAAAACAGACAACCACACAGTTGTGCCTTGTCTAGCAGATCAGGTTTTGCCACCATATCCCTCACACAAATAAACTCCTCATCAGTTACATATAATGCCACTACAACAGAATCAGAAAAACGCTTGTGAACTTATGACTATTTAAAGAAAAAAGATGAAGCTTTTGGAACAGGCAGCAGCAGAGGCATACAAAATCTGTGTAACATTCATCTGACCATAACAGAGCTTCAAGTCTCACTTTTGGCTTCTGGAGCTGCATTAGTTACATCTTTATCAAACGCTTCAAGAGAAAAGAGTCAAGATAAAAAGCATGCCACAGATGTATTATTTCCTTACACTAAAGTAAATACTCATTAATATACTGGAGATGGCTGGTTTACAAAGCACTGGGCCTGATCCCAAAAGTCACACCCATGCACTGACTTGCTTTCTTCAAACCAGTGTGAGCTGAAGTTATTCAAAGCCTCACTAGAAAAGCCTGAAGAAACAGCTGTGTTTTGCACTTTTAACTGTTCTTTCAGCATTTACAGGGAGGATACTGTTAGTAAATAAACAGATAATACTTCCACGATACACTCCATTTCTATCCTATTGAAAGGCAAGTTAATTTTACAACTAAAGCTGATTTCTAGTGATTGCAGCTTTAGCACAGATGCTTTGGTGCTGCTGAAATCGATAGGATTTACACAGCATCCGCACCATCAGTTATCACCACCATTAAGTGAACCTATCTGTGGTTTGCCAAATCTGTACTGGCAAAACTCAGAGTCGACTTCCAACTGGGAGAAGGTTCCTAGATGTCAAAGAGGCCATTCCCTCTGAATCAGCAGTGCTGGTTCTTGGAGGCATTTGCTGAATTCTGCAAAGTAGACGGCAGCAATTTGCCTGGCTCCTCTGAGCAATTAACACTCATTCAAAAAACATTTCAGAGACATTTGAAGTGAATAAGCAGCATATGAGCACTCCTGGAGATTATTGTTATGTGTGTGTGGAAGGTGGAGATTTTCATGCAAGAAAGCAGCTTTAGCTGGCATCATCATGATCATCTTACAAATGGTCCCCTGGAGCTCCAGCCAGTGGATGCTAAAAGGCGAAGAGCACAGAAACAACAACAGGGTCTTCTGCCTTGTCAGGGAGAAAACTGAAACTGGTTCAGGAATTTTTGTCCCTGGGAATATCAGCAACTTCAGGGAGCTGGTTTACAAAGCCATTTATGGCAGTTATGAGAAGCATCTAGGGGTCAGGAGAATGCATTAGCCAGCACCAGCAGATCAGCAGGAATCGCATTCAACCAGCTGAAGGAACGGCAGTTTATAACCTCTACCCCATTCATGGTTAACTATAAAACATCCTAAAATGGATTAATTGCTCCAAAGGTTTTACAGATCAGCAGAATAAGAAAAGCACAGTCCTATAAACCACATACACACTGGGCTGGTGGTGGAAACTTCACAACAGTATTCATATGCTTGGATTGAGATCCAGAATCATGTTTAAAGATCCGTGTGTGGGGCAATGCTCCAGGATGGACAATTAGCCCAAGTTATTTTCCTGGAAATTACTAGAGGGTAGAAGGAAAATCTCTGAAATTCATCACCAAGTTTTACCAGTCTTCAAAATCTTTGCTTTGATATCCATTTGCTGATCACCCTGATGTATGTATGTCACCAGCCTGATGTCCACAGTATCACTTAGATTAGGAAACTGCCTATGTTTCAATGAACTACCATGCTGAAACTGGGTTGGTAACTACCCATGGAGAAGAACAGGCCTGGCCCATTTTATTCAGTACTAGGTTAATCTCCAAGGATGATCCTATTGTTTCTTTTCTCCTTCAAAGCTGATGCCATTCAACCCCCCATTAACCTGCTCAGAATTGAAATAAAACAAGCTTAGCATGTCTCAGGACTGTAAAAGCCTTTTGATCATTGGGACCATAAGCCTCTTCATCTTATCCCTTGCTCCAGTGGTAGCAGCCAAGGAAAGCAGCCAGGACAGCAGAGAAGCAGGTACCTCTCATGGTATTTTTTGTCTTCCCATCAACCTGCCGCAGAACAAATTCTGCGGCCAGGAGATGCAGTTGCATTTAATGGCACTTGATGGATATTTCGTCTACAGATTTCCCCTGCTTGCTCTCCGAACCCATGTAAACACTGCGGTCACGAGTTCAAGGGTTTAAAAAAAAACTAAATACAACTTGACACCGCTGTCGAATGCATGACAGGCTATATAATGTACCGCTGCAGTACCGTGGTATTTATGAAAAAGCAAACATAGAAAAGCTATTGGTGTATGGCATTGGTGTATGCTTGGGAAAGGGGAAAGTCCGGGCCTGTCTCCAGACCCCTTTTGCAGGAAGAAACTCATTAGTGACACAGGGCCATGCCCCGAGGGATGATTAAAGACCCTGCCCTGCAAACATTTAGACCCAGCTCAGTTTCAGTGGGATTCCTCACATGCTTAAAGCAAAGCAAGTGTGTAAACGTTTGAAGAATGCCCCTTGGCTAAAGCTTGACGCCGTAAGAGCATCACGTTTTGTTATTGCCTTGGATAACCTGGGGACTCTCAACGACATGTTACATTCCTATTCACGGAAGGATTCAGCA
The DNA here is from genome assembly GCF_028554395.1 of Pezoporus wallicus. Classification (NCBI taxonomy): domain Eukaryota; kingdom Metazoa; phylum Chordata; class Aves; order Psittaciformes; family Psittacidae; genus Pezoporus; species Pezoporus wallicus. The sequence goes on along the minus strand of NW_026642649.1, from coordinate 9,123,740 downwards.
GAATTTGGATCCCACAGCAAGGTGAACTGTGTCAAAGCAAGGTCAAGGGAACTAACTACTAAGAATTCACATCTTTTGCTCTCCTGGTTCAGAGCCCATCATTCCAGCCTGTTTCAGCTTTAAATGCCTCTGCCAATACATAGTTCTCTTCCTCTTGTCAAAACAATAAAATGAAAAAAGAAAATAGATAAAATAAGCATGAGACAGGCTCTTACCTCACTCTCCTGCCCCTGGACATAGCACTACACCACACTATTGTATAAAAGCAGCCACTGTCCAAAGACTGTTGGAAAGCTGTCGTGAATTACAGATGCGGTGTTATCCCCTGATGCAAGCACTATGCACATACAGACACCTCTCCTTTGACACTCAAAAGTTGTTTCACTGAACCAGAGTTTGACAGACACATAGCTTGAGGCTCCCACTGGTATAAGCTTTGCAGCAATCCCTCCTCCTGAGCACCACAGGTCCTTCCTTCCTTTCTGCTCCACATGCAGGAGGGAGCTCAGAGCCAAGCAGGTGTTTAGCAAGCAAGAGGCATAGCCCAGCGGTTCCTGTGCCCCACAGCACCACAAAACCCCAGGGACCTCAATGGGGTAGTCCTGGCCCAAGCAAGGCTGTGGGAGTGGGAACTGCTGTAGGGAGACACAAGTAGAAAGGGTGCAAGCTCCCCAGAAGAGAAGAGCTCTCTCTAGGAACACTTGGTAACACAGAGCAAAAAAGAAAGCAGGAGGTTTAAACGGGTTTATCTGGGGCTTTTCTAAGTAGATTCCCTTGTTTAGGATTAGAAGATAATGACCTCTGCTACACTGCAAAGCAATTACAAAAATGATTTTATTTACCCAGTATCTTTTATCCCAAGAGATCCAAGGGGTATTTATGAACCATAGGCCAGGTTTTTTAGTTCAGGAATGTGTGCAACTGCAAACAAACACCTTCTGGGCTTGCTCAGTTCAAACATTTGCACGTATGAGCATCCAGCTACGTGTTTCATTTCATCTGCTTTTCAACAAGAAGAAAATGGGCTGCTTGCAAAACTGACTTGTAGAAATAAACTTCAGGTGGGTTTTTTTAAGGGAAATCCTGAAAAAGCTCCACTAAGAAACCTGCTGCAGTAAAATCACAAATGCAAGTGTGGTCCTGTGGCAGATTCCATCATAACTACAGTTAATTATACCCATGCATACCAATTTACCTCTGCTTTCCCCGGGGTTGGTTTATTGTCGCTGCACAAGAATATCTCCCAGGCAACTCACTTGGGGGAGTGGTGACAACTGCTGTTTAATCAGTACAGCAATTAGCTAAAGATGTGCTTATCGGCTGAACATTCAACCACCGGCATGGACTTCAGTGATGTTTAACTCGGGGATGCAGCAAAGGCAAAAGTTTAAACCTCGATCTTGTTTCAGAAGGAAGTGCGATGAAGATGAAATAAAACATTAAAAAAAAAAAAAAAAAAGATAACGAAGTCTCATGTAGCACCAAAATTTCATTTTCAGGATGTTCTTTAAAATAAGTAGGGTCCATTTGGCCAAATACAGTAACGCAATTCCCAAAGGGAACTTCCTAAGGGAGTGCTGAGGGTGGGAAGGAGAAGGAATCTTCCTCTCCCACTGCAAAACTGTTTTACATGTGATGCCTGGAACAGCTTTCTGCAGCCACACTGCTCCACAGAGCTGGGGGCACAACCAGGAAAACCCTTGCTAGATCACACAACTGCTTCCAGATGCACTGTAAATAAGTTCAAGTCAAAACCCCACCAAACCTTCTATTGAATTCCCATGCCGCTCAGTCTCCCAAAGACAAGGGATGGTTGTGGGCTGGGAATGCAGCTCTCAAACCCTGCTGGGAAGCCTCGGGGCTTCTCTTCCAAGCTGTGAATCACTGAAAAAACTGCTGCTGATGGGGCGGGGAAGGGCCTTATCGCCTCTGTTCAACGCTGCAAAAGAGAGGCAGAGGGCTCAGCCAGCCGTTTAACATCCTGCAGTGGACGCGGCTTTAACTGAAATTCAGATTTGGGGCTTGATAGCTTTGCCAGGGAAACGAATCGGGCCTTTTGAGTCTGATGAGAATCCAAGCTGCACTACATCATTCACAGGTTTTCTTGAATAATGCTTGAATAATTGCTGTCTCACAATTAGAAGTGAAATCAGACCATCTTCCTCAGCAATAGCGTACATTATTATTATTACAATTTGCAGGAAAAATATCTAAAGGATGCTATTAATTCTAACAAAAGCTAAGGTGCTTTTAGTAGACACAATATTATTACTGGAGCTGAACCCTCAAGAAAACTGTTTTTATCTATTCTATGATATTTGCTGTTATCTGATGTTCTGAATATGAATTACTGCAACAAAGCAGTGCCAAACCTCTCCTCCTCAGAGGCCAGGGCAGAAGATACAATTCAATTTACTTTAAGCGGACATGATTCACTCGTTTTTAGAAGCATATGAATAGCTCGCCATTTCATGCCTGGTTTTCCTATATAAAGTTCATTAACTTTACCATTTTGGTTGGGGTTTTCATAACAGTGATTTTTTTCCAGCCTTCTTCCAGAGTTAAAGTAAGGCTCAAACCTATGTATTCGCTGAAAACGAAAATCTGAGTCCCCACCAGATGTTAAACTGCATGCTGCATTTAAGAGGTATGCAAGGCACGAGTATATTAGGAAAATAAAGAAAGATGGTGCATTAGTAACGGGCTTGTAGCATCACTTCTCCTTCTCTTTCCTTTCCAGCAGAAAATATTTTGCCATAAAATTGTGCTGCTAAAAAATTATAAAAACATAGTATGCAGTATCAGCTGTCTTAGTGTTATGTTCACAATTACAGCAGAAGCCCTTCCCAAGTGCTATGGAATAAATACAAGGGTGTGCAGGTTTTAACTGGCAGGGCTTCTTTAATACAGAGTTAATTCTCGCTCAGCTTTGCACACACACACACACACACACACACACTGCTCTTCTGCTGCACCACCACCCACATGTTGTGCTCTTCAAGTGTATCTGCTCACCATTAAACGGACAGTTTTCTGCTTTCCTAATCTGCTGTGACTTTCTAGAGTGGGTTTGGCCACACATGAAGTTACACCAGCTTACATTCACCCCTTTGCTTACACCACCACAGCGCTTGCATCGAGGCTAGCACATGCTTGTGAGATGCTACCACATGTAATGTAAATACAGGGGGCAGAGCGCCTTGGGGCTCCTTCTAGGGCTCCTTCTCCATGGAAGCTATGCGCAGTACCCTTCGCTCCAGCCACTTCGTCCTTCTGCTACCAGATCATCCGAAGGGAACACTGGCTCCCACCTCCACTGTTCCTGCAGGGGATCTCGGAGCTGAAACCTTGGCAGTCAGGGCTGCTGTTGCTGCAGAGGAACTGCCTCAACTTGAAGCTCTTCAGAGAGGGCAGGGAGTAGTTTCACCAATCAAGAAGTTCAAGGCAGAGGAGGGGGAGCGTGTTCCAGTTTTTAATATAAACACGAGAAGCTCTGCTCAGCCAAGCTGAGGGTTTTTTTGTCTCCTTTGTAAGGCTCACCGAGGTGTTCCACATGGAGGCACAGAACAACAGGGTTGTTTAGCACCCCGGGCAAAGAACAAATGTTTATTAACCAAGAGAAAATATTCCTGCTCAGACATGGCCTGGCACGCACAGCTCTGATGAAAAGTCACTCCAGCCGTCTACATTAATCAGGCTGAGCTCTTCATTAAAAGAAGTGTCTGCTCCACATGTCCATCACAGCTTTTACTCTGTTTTTTTCTTCTTTAATATACAAGTTTTTCCATTTAAGCTTTAATTCATCTGCCATTCCTACCTGTAGCCATTTGCTGGGTGCATCATGACTTCAGTGAAAAGGGACCTGTTCAGTCTCCGGATAATTTCATATTTTTAACTTCCATCCCTCCTTCCATTTCTTAAGACACTTGAAAATAAACTATCTTATTCTAAATGCTTCAAGAAAACACATACATTAAACAAGCCTGAGAAGTGCTTAAAAGCCCAAAGCTTTAGCAAAGTGCAGGAGAAGCAGAATAAATTCTAGATCTTTGCTTGCAAAAGGAGAAGAGTCTCCAGGACGTGAAGCTGCTGCAAAGTCACTTCTTTCCATTTTATCATTTCCTTTTGAAACTAAGCACAGAAACTGTTAACCAAAATTCTGCTGAAGTTGCATCCTCCAACTGGTATCAGGGCCAAGGGCCAACAGCGTAACACAGAGTTTCACTGCGAAAATAATCTACATTTCTTTCTGTGGCCATATCCCTTATTTGTGCTTCCTCTGTACAGTATGGGATTGCAGTGTCCCTCCCACATGGGCTAAGCACAACCACTGAATTTGGATGAGTAATGACTGTCTGGGGTGAAACGTCTCCCCTAAAATGTTCCTCCACCACAATGTCTGAAGCCTTTTTTGATTCCTGGCTTTAATTCAGAGTTCAAAGTCCACAGGTTCAAGCAGACACCCCTTGCTTAAGCCAAAGATTTGGTCTATGGGAAGTTCATGCTTGCTTGGTAATGTAAACAAGAACACACGGTCACCTGGAAGGGACTAAGGGAACAGAAACAGAATGACATGTACAAACAACACACTTTGAATACTCAGCTGAAATACAAGATACAATGCAATGACCTGGACAATCAGCATTTGTCCCAGTAGCACTATAGATCCTAATTGCACATAATGACCTTGCCAAGTAGTAAGTTACACTCATCACATCCACCACCACAGTGCAAGGGCACAGACGGTTCCTTCTACACCATGCATGTTTTCCAGGCAAAGATAGGAAGAGGGAGTAACTATCCCAGATGACTACTCCATACTTCATTGTTTCCCATTCATAAAAGATTGGTTACAGTCATTTTCTTCACAAGCAGCCTTACAGGGAGGCTGTTACCCCAGGGCAGACATTCTGAAAAACCTAAAGATAACTCCCTGATAGAGAAGCAGTGCTAGTATAAGAGATGTCCAACAGATCCCATACTCCGCACCAGCTGCCCGTGGAACAGCATTTAAAAAGAAACAAACGTCAAAAAAGCCCCCTCCCCAAACCCCTTTGTTCTTCCAAATGTTGAGGATTGAGACAAAGCAAGCAGAACACAGAGCTTTACTTCCCCAACCGAGGTCTAAGTGTGAGGCTTCTGTATGTCTTATGCAGAAAGGATTCAACAGTCTGCAGTGTTAGCCATGGGCATTTAACTGTATGGAGACAAGTATCAATTTGAAATGTGGGAAGAGACCCAGAAATCTTTCCCCAAAGACAAACGTATGGAATTTAACCACATTATCTACAAGAACTTGGAGACATCCCAAAAACAGGTTAGAACAGCCTTGACATATCTGATGCTTCACCAAGAGCCCTGTGGGAATGGCTCACACCAACCTGTGTAGCTGGCAAGCATCCAGCTTCCACACAGAAGATGAGGAGAATCCCAAGAACTCACCAGGGCAGTGAGAAACCCTAACACCTTCAAAGGCAGGGGTATAAAAGCAATTTTCCTTTTTGAAGTGTGGGCCAGAAAACCCATAAAGACAAAGGAGCCAGTACACATTTGGAACTGCCCTGTAGCTCTCCAGTTGTAATGTTTGCCTCTCTCCTAGAAGAAATTAAGCACCTTAAATCCTACCTATACTTAAGCGATCCAGGAATCCTACATGCTTTTAAAACTACAGTGTTGTGGGCCAGTGAGCCTAGCAAATGACTTCTCTATCGAGTGAAGGATAGAGATCCACTGCAAACATGAGTCATAGGGTGATGGGGTATGAGAAGTTCCTGCATCTTGCCACTCCCCAGAGGTTTATATAAACATGGACTGTACAACATCACCCACTCAATCTCAGTGGAGCTCTAAAACTCAGATTATGCTTTTCAGGTGTGGCACTTCACACAGCACACCTTGATTTCTCATTAATTAAAACTTAATTCTGCATATCAGCATGGCCCTTTCTTCCAGATCAGAACAAAAGCCTTCGCACACGCAGTCTTCTCTCCTTTGGTTCATTAGACCATGTGCCAAGATCGATCATTTCAGCTTAATCATACCTTGATGCTCTGTTAATCCTACTGCTACTCCAGGAGGAAACTGCCCACACTGTAGAAGCCAACACTACAGACTACGAAAGTCAACACTGCCAATGACATCTAACGCACACAGCCTACTATAAGACTTCAGGATTTGTGCTGAGAGTGAGCACTTGTATGCTAAAGAACCTGAATTGTGTGCCTAGGCTTTCTGAGCTTTTGGTTTTCTTATGCTGTTGCCAGTTGTACACAGATTGGAGCTATCTCACTATCTCAATTCAAATGAAGAAGTTCGATTCACACTCTAGCAATGGAGGCGTTTTTCCCTTTGAAGACCCTCTGGCAGTATGGGGCAGAGGTGGCTCATTCAGCCAGTCCAGCAGACCAGCCCAGGGGTCTGAACTTGACCTCTGGTCTTAACTGTCCTTAGTGAAGCAGAGCTTTGTGTTGCAAATGCAGAATTAAAGGGGTGGGAAAGGAATATATGAAAAAATTCGGTTTCATAAAGTACTTCTGCTGGCAGAGACAAGTTCCTCAGAAAGGTCAAAATTGGGTGCTATAAGCAAGTCACCGTATTTTGCATACACAGTCAAGTAACTGTAGAATAATTTCTGGTATTAAACTGCTGGGGGTATTTTGAATTGTATCACTGCATGTTTGAAACATGATTAATCAACCTCCTCAAATTAGCCTTAGGGAAACAATTGTTCTCCCTCTCTTTTTTTTACAGCCGAGGCTTAGATTTTGAACCCAGTGACTAACCAAAACAACATCCCTTCTCTTTTGGAAGGTGAAAAGTAGAGATACCTTTCAGCTGAAAGACAACAAGTAAAATCTACCTTCCATTTAGCCACTTCACTGTCTCCTCCCTCAGCTTCCTACTCTCTCTTTGCACAGCAGGCTCAGATCCAGCCAGCAGGTTGCACGGCGCTAGTTACTAACCTTATCTTCACTTAGTAAGCCTACATATCTTTAAGAGGCACAAACAGCTTTGCAGAGCATAACTTGAATAGCCCATGAGCTTAAGAGGGTGAGCCCTGGCGTGGGCCTTTCAGGTCATTGCAATTCCACCTGTGTAGTACGGAAAGTCACCTCTTCTACTCAGTTCCATGGAGATGAATGTGGATTTCAAAAGAGATACAACCTCATAGGAAGTATCTACTTTCCCAAACGATATTTTATGCTGCTCCTGCTTATTTAATCCAGCAGTTTGCATTAGGTTTTCAAGAAAAAAATGAAAAAGGATTTAAAAATATATATATATATTATAAAGGCTATGATATTTTTTTTCCCTCCCACAAACATGTACAAAGTCCTTGCATGTTCCCATCAGTTTCTGGCCATGTCTTTAAAGACGTTAATATGCTTAAATACCTGGGAATTAGGTTTCAATTACCATGATCCCCCAGAGGTGTTTTTACTTTTTCTTCCTCATTATGCAAAGAACATGAAGCAAGATCAGGGTTTTATGAGCCCACCCACAGAGGCATCAAATCTGCTCTTTCTTAATAACAAATCAGGAATGGAGAACTTGGTGAATGTATTTGGCACAACCACAGGACAGTAATTAAAGTAACGTGACTTACTAATGTCCCCAAAGATCAGTCCATACGATTTCATCACCAGCCAGGGTGCAGGGTAGATCTAACTATTCCTGCTGCCTTCCTTCTTAGAAAACATTTGGGATAAAAAGAGATCTGGCAGCTCCACTTCCACCCTGTCCTCCAGGCAGTAACATGAGGTGGGCAGAAGCAGCACCAGCCATCACTAACTACACTTCCCTGGCGTTGAAAAGACTGACCTGATTACCGGCACAATAATGCAAAAATCAATGGGTGTAGACCCATAAGAGGCAGTTAATATAGTTATTAATAAATACAGCCAGTTAGTAAAACCATCCACTTTGTTTACACACTAGAAATTTTAGGCCTCCTCAGAAATTATTTTTCATCCTCTGGGAATGGAGTCTCATGGTTGGCTTCAAAGATCTTGGCACAAAGCGCAGACCTTTGGTTTAATTGCCCTCTTTTGAAGCAGAATATTAAGTCAAATTAAATTGAATATGAAAGGGAGAGGCCATACTGGAGTCGATGGGAATGAACAACGCTAATGCAGACCGTATCTGCTCCCTTCTCCCCATCTCTAATGCTATTCAGGGAAGCATACTTTCCCATCTAGCCTCTGCAGAAGGCTTCAGCAGGAAATAAAACCTCTGTTTTTGATGGGGGGAAAAAACCAACTGTTGTACTTCCCCAATTAAATTTTATTTCATTTTATTTTTTAACATAGAGCCACATCCATAGACTGTGTATTTCAAGCTGGCTCTCTCAGAAGTAGTGGCACTGAAATAGCTCTCCTCCCATTGTCATGAAATCACTGATACAGAGTTAAACTAAGGCCACTTGAGGAAAACAAACGCTGGTAATTTGTCTGAAGAATCAAGATTTCTATGCAGCAAATGTGTGAAATATGAACATACATACGCATGCATTTCCATGGATACATGTAAGTAAATACATACAGAAATGCACCAACAACCACACCTCTGTGGACACTAGGGGTTGGTCATCCCCCCCCCTCCAGGATTCAGAACTTTTCCAGCATGCTACAATTCAGTATTTGCATTCCCTTGCTAAAAAAGAAGCTGCCAAAGTGAATAGCTTGAACTGTGTTTTCGCTTGCTGATAGAGACTGCTATGCAAAAAAAGGAACAACTTCTCAGAGGACTGTACCTATGAACATGCAGTAAAGTACTTAACTTTCAGAAAGGAAACTATGGGGGCAGGGGAAGAAAATTGGTTTCTTCTCCTTTCCTTGTTATAGCAAATTTTTCTAATATTTTCACAGACATTTAGGACATTGCATACTCGAAGCTTCTAAAATTTAAATGAAACCACTACTTTGTCTTTATCCAGTTAAGTAAGAGATTATAGATGCTACAAGTATTACATTTCTAGAGTGCAAGGAGATGGCTTGCTTAGTCATCTTATTTGAGTGCCCTGAAACTCCTCTTTAATAAGTCTAGTGATGGATTTTTATGCAGCATTTGAAGACCGTGTTTTCCTTTCCCTTGCAAAGTCTTCACCTCAAATGAGTTATTGCAGGCTGGGATCTGATGGGTTGAGAGACACAACCATGCCCTTGACTTCTGGCACTGGGAAGCACATGTCATTCGCATGAAGGAGATAAAAATGTGGTCCTAAAACGGATGTGCAATCTGGTATTAGACAGCTGATAATGAGCCATTACATGTAACATGCAGCAAAATGCAGAGGCCACGTGGATCCAAACAGCCGTGTACATTAAAGACAAATGCCTTCTTGGGGCAAATGCAGAAATGCATGCTGTTCCCTGCCACGGCAGACACGGAATTCTCCAGGCAGGCATAGATCCATACTGTATTGTAAATTATGGCCTGCTAGAAATGAAAAATGCTGATTTGGGGATTGTTCACTTTGTTATAATTTTCCAAGAGTAATATCCTGCAGCGAACAGCCAAGTTAATACAATGTTTCCACTCAAAAATTGGCAGCCTGAGTGCAGCCGATGGGGTATATTTAATGAGAGCTTGCCTGCTGATAAAATGTTATTGCAGAACATGCAGGCTAAGGAGAGCCTCAAATTTTCCATCCCGGGATGTAACCTTAACCTAGCAAAACCGGATAACTAGCAATAGTTCTCTGGATTTGTAATACACAGTGTATTTTTACTCTGTCTTAAATGTGTTCTGTAATTTGTAAGGTCTCTCAGCCATTAGAAGAGTACAGACGCCCTTTTGTCTGGCTTACTCTCAAAGGTAACGGCTTGGGATCTGCCATGGATGCGACTCCTACCCGTTACTTTCATGCTTGGCTCCAGTGTGCCACGCAAGGCTCATCTGCTCCATCTGAACAGGAGCGTAACTCACAGAGCTAATCACCTCCAACATAAGGATTTGCTCATCCTTCCTTAACCTATTCACGGCTAGCTCAGCATTACCTCCAAACTTCCTATTTCTGGCACGGCAAGTGAATAACTTACAGTGAAATGTGAAACTACAGTAATGTACAAAACAAAACCGGGATTGAGCAACTGAGCTGAACACAATCTGAAGTGTCAAAAGCCCCTGCTGTTCTGTTGTGAGCGTGGCAGGAAGGTAACAGATGTGCGCGGCCCTGAAACCATCCTCCTGCCCCTCTCCTTACCCTACAGCGCTCAGCACTCCCTTCGCATCCATCAGCTTACATAAAGCTCACAAGCTGCTGAAGTCCAAGACTCATGGAAATGCACAGGGCAAAACCTCCATTTCACACTACATCTCGGTGATCAGCATCACGCACAGATGAGATTTCAGCTTCTGCAGCCATCGCCAGATGATGGATCGGAGAGAGCTCGAAGGAAGAAGCCAAGTACCACAAGAACCCTTTGGGCTGGGCACGGGAGGATGCAGAGATGCACACCAACAAACGTTTCGTATCTCCCCCAGGGAACTTATGCATGCTGTACAAATTATGTCTAAACCATCACTCTATACAATATCATTCTGCAGTGTATCTGTTTCACATACAGAACTGTGCAGAGGAGGAAACAAAACCCCAAACACTGCCTTGAGATTGCAAGCTAAGTGCTTGCTAGAAGCTACTAACAAATTTGTGCATGTGTCAGTATGCGTGTGTAACTCCACAGCTCCTTTCTCCACCCCCATGTATACAGTGCAGGGAATCTGCTAATGCTTAAATGGTGGGGAAGGTCAAGGATTTATTGTGGGAAAGCCAACAGTAATTTTGCTGCCTCTCTGGGATACTGCAAACAGCCAAATTGCACAGCTTAAGAAGAAAAATAAGTTACCCTTTAATTTAGAAACTGGAGCTTTACTGGTCCTAGAATCAACCACCCAAGGGTATAGACCCACTGTATGTTTCCATAAACTGAGGGCAGCAAGTTATTCCTTCGTAAGCAAAGCTCCTTCTACATAATGTGACAAGCTTTCCAAAGGTAGAACTGGGAATTCAGAAACCTCCTTGCTTACAGGCCTGCCAAAACCCCAGTAACCCTTCCTGCCTTTCCTAAGGATTCCTTCAACATTCCCTAGTGTTCCTCCAGAAGGAGATGCATGCAAACATTTTGGCAAGAGAAGCAGAAAGAATTACTGAAGACACAGCACAGCAGTGTGCTTGATCTGGAAGCATGGGTTCCCTTAACACCACAAGGAATGAACAAACAGGATTTTGCAGGAGATGTCTTCTGTCCACCCAAGTGCATTTGCCTTTGGTCATGCACAACTTTGGGGAACAGTGACTGCTGCAACTGTTAAGTGTCCCAAAGAGGGGATGAACGTATCTAAATGTTCATTCAGTCTCCTGCCTGCAGGGTTGCATCTCAAAAGATGTACCAGCCACCCCAGGCTGGTCCCAGAACTGCTCTTGGTCTTTTGGGAATACGGTTTTCCATGGAAGAGGGCAGCTAGGAGCAAAGGCCCCTGTGCTCAGGAGTGGCTGTGTATTGCAACAGCCGTATTTGGCAAAGGAGGCTGCAGCATCCCTGCAGCTGTCCTGGGTAGCAGCCAGGGGCTCTCACTTGAAGGTGCTTCATCCCATGTCCAACTCTTTTATGAGTCCCAGACTCGCATGAGTGGACCGATGCCAAGTTCAGTATGTTCTTGGTTTAACCAGCTGCCTTTTAAATGAAATTAATTTAATTCATAATGGTTGAGAAACTACAAATAGTTTCACATATATTTCAGTAGGGCTGAGAAACTACAAGTAGTTTCACAAATAGTATGAAAGCTTCACTTGGTTTTGTTCAGGTTCCTGGTGTTTAGCTGGAACTGTTCACCCAACAGCCCAAGACCTCAGTCAGTGCCAGTGGGTGATGAAGTTTGTGTGGTAGGAGCAGGAGACAAAAAGCATTAAAGCACCAATCCCATGTAAAACCAGAGAAGCATCTGGCCTGTGCTGTAGTCTCCTGTGTTAAACTGCTGCTAAGTGCCATAAAAAGTGAGCATCCTATGTACTTCATCTCAAAGCTTCCAGCGATTTGTTCCATTACTAAACCTCAAACCAGCTACTCTTTCAATCAGCTGCATTTTAGACTCCTATGCACTACTTCTTGATTCATCACAGATACTTGGAAAGCAGACACAGTGATTTTTGCTCTCTCTACCCTTGAGTAGAACTACAGAAAGTCAAGGGGCAACACTCTGTTAGGGCCTCCCTGCCCTCTCAGACCTCACCACAAGCAGTCCTCCTGGTGACTGGGTTCACTGAAGAAAATATTCATAGAATGGTTTGGGTTAGAAGGGACCTTAAAGCTCACCCAGTTCCAACCCCTGCCACAGGCAGGGACACCTTCCACTAGCCCAGGTTGCTCCAAGCACCGTCCAGCCTGCCCTTGAACACTGCCAGGGATGGGGCAGCCACGGCTTCTCTGGGCACCCTGTGCCAGCGGCTCAGCACCCTCATAATGAAGAATTTCTTCCTTGTATCTAATCTAATCTACCCTCTTCCAGTTTGAATTCAATGCTATGTGTAGGTCCCAGGCCTGAGGGATTTTCCTTTGAATCATATACATTTTTCATCCAACTGGCAACCTCCCTTCTTGCCATGATGGTCAGGAAATCAAGTTAACAAGCGTTCACCCACTTTGAGAAGAAACCCCAAGGAGGCTATATGAACCCACTAAGCTTTGATGGCACATGGCCATGTACCCTGTCCAAACAGCTCAATCTTAACCACCGTGGGAAACAGAGTGGACAAACCGTGCCAGCAGTTGAAATGGTTTATAAAAATCACTAAGAGAAAACAAAAAATTCAATTGCTTGCCTCACAGTACCATCAATATGTGACAAAAAGCAAACACTTGGTTTCAAAGGGGTCATTAAACCTTTAACTATCCACTTAACAGGAACCCACTAGCAATACTGGTCAAGTCAATGTTTGTGCATGATTACGCTTCAAATTTAGATGGGAAGATGTTGTACATAACAGGATCTGTGGAGACTTGTATCTCTCACTAATGGATTTAAATTGCCAATAAAACAGGGCCCGGGACCGAGATGCAAAACGAAGCTTGAAGAACAAATATTTTCTCCGTCGTTCACTTTCAAAATGCTGTGAAGATCAAGGGGATTCTGTCTTGCCTGTTCAAGGACTGTAATTTAAAAAAGAGTAATTAAAAACAAATAAAAATTGTGGGAAGGGAGAACGTAAGGATTTGATTTTGAATCAAATCACATTCTAGGCAGCCATCATATGGTGCTCTTCACCACTCCTCACTCTAAAGAAACAGGCTGCAGGTACAAATACCCTGGGGCAGTAAATTAACTGGCACTACTGCCCTGGGGGAGAGCAAGCCCAAATCACCCGGCTATAAACTGCTTTTCCTTCCTGTGGAGCTCCATCGGGAGCGTGGATCAGCCCTGCCTGTGCTTAGACACCTGAAAACTACTCATGAGGGCAACGGGCAAGTGCTTGGGCAAAGGAATACGCCTATCTCGGCTTAGGAGAAAAGAAAGCAAACACAACACGCCCAAGACTGGTGTTGGGCTCCTTGGCCAAGGAGAAGTCTCCACCCTGCTTCTTCAGGGCTCAATCCAGCCAGCTTGCAAGTGTCTTTGGAGCACATTAGTTAAGTGTAGAAGTTGTTCAGCACCTTTTGCAGGCTTCTCAGATACTGCAGGGCTAGTTTTTGCTTACAAAGCCCTTCTGCCTTCAGGTATCATGTGAGATCTGCAAACCGACTATGGTCCCAAGATTTCGCCGATGTATAAGAAAAGACTGAATTCTGGTTTGATGGAAATAAGCTATGAACTCCTAAGCCTCTATGGGATCAAACACTTGGAAAGAAAAAAGCAAGCAAGAAAGGAGGCAGAAATATCCCACCTGCTATCCTGGCATGCTGCAGGAAGTAGTGTCACTTGAAAACGAAAACAGCAACAAAACCAAATACCACCCTCCCAAACATCCAAACCAGAACTACTCCATGCATATGCCCCATAAATATCCTCTTTAAACCTTTACCCACAGTCGAATTTGGACGGGAGCAAAAACCTAATTTGTATTCAGCAGAATTGCTGCTAATGCTGCAGTAGAACAGTGCAGCTTAATTCTCAATAATAATGAAAGCAGAATATCCCAAAGCTGTGAACTAGTAAATTCACAGGTACTGCTAATGGCACTTTGCAGGCCTGTAGTTCAAAGCTTAATAGATTCCCCCCTTCCACCCTTTTTGTTTTCTACTGCTCCACAACTTACAAACCCTTTGCAAGAAAATGCTAGTCATGGATAAATTAAGAGGACCCTAAGGAAGAGGTAACGTAACCCCTCACCCAGCCAGGCTTTAACCCAGTGAATCGCACCTAACCCGAACACAACCTCCGAGCTTATCAAGGAGACTTGAACCACCCCAGGCTGCCAGCCGGGACCAAAGAGCAAACAAACATCTGGGCGGGCATGCAAGACTGCCAGCAGTGCCGGGAACCACGGGGCGGGTAGAGCCCTTCCTCCCCAGCATCCTGGAGTGGGCTCCCATAGGGACATCTCTCACCCAGCAGCAGCCCCTGGTGCCTACTGACTCCTTGGAAAGCCAGAGGCAATTGACAAGGGACACGCTTCCTTTAACCGTTGGATTTCATGGCTGTTTTCAGACACACGGGCAGTTTGTATGACCCCAGCTTGCTGTGGCTTTGACCGTCCCTTGTTTTATGGGTAAGGAAATGCCCAGAGGAAAAAAAAAATGTAATTTCCTTTAGTCTGTGTGCCCTGTATCAAAGCATGTAATTCCTTGATTATGTGCAGTTACTTGGGGTTGGGGGTATGGAGGGGCTTAGACAGTATCAAATGTATATAACAGTGCAGACAATTATAACAAATACACAGATCCAGATTTTATAATCCTCTTTTGACTATATCATGGGAAATCCATCATTCTGATCCTTACAGAGCCAGTCAAACCCACCCAAACAAAACCAAAACCAACCCCCATCTCTCCCCAAAACTCAGAGTCTGCTGAAGACTTGAACTTTGAATTCAGGTAATTTTAGTTCCTCCTTGCTGTATTTAATTCTTGGCAATACTCTTACCAGCTCCAATTCTGAGACACTAAACCAAAATCCCCTGCTTTATCTGCAACAGATTATGATTTACATGCAGAATTCTTTACTGCAGTTACACAGTGGCCTGAAATAAAAACCCTAAACAACCAAAAGTAATTGAAAGAGTACCGCATAGGACTTCTCTGCAAGGACTTGGATTCATAAAGGACAAACTACTTTCTTTTTTGCCACAAGCCCTTTATGCCAGGCAGCCCAGATTGAGAGCAAACCTCAAACACTTGCATCCCTGCTTTTGAATACTGCTTTTCCTGGCTGTAGACCCACGTCTGCTTTCAGTCCTGAGTGCAGTATCTCAGCACTTCAGCAGGCCTGCAGAAGATTCACCTGAGGGCAGAATGTGGCCTCATGTTTTCAAACCTCAATGCACAAAAAACTTGCATTCTCCTCTTCCATACCTGCCCATATAAAGGTACTGTTAGCTTTAGATAACCACAGCACAGGTAAATATTTACTATTCCTCTTCATAAATGAAACTATGCTATCAGACTATTTTCTTACATGACTTTCAGAAGTCTCTAGTGTTTAACTTGGTCTCTCTTTTTCGCACACTGCATCACACACCATCAGGAACACATGGCACTGCAAACAACAAGCACCAAGCATTATAAATAAATTTGGTGCAATGAAATATGGAGCCTACAAAATAACTTTCCCAGACTCAAGAAGCTTTCTCTTACATCAGTGACTCGTTTTCACTTTGAGCATATGTTGGAAGTTACAGATAAAACATCATCTTCAGGTATCAACCTTAGCTACCACCACATCCTTTAAGCAAGGCTCTTAACTTCACGTACTGCCATAATCTCAGTGCTTTTCATTTTGAATTTTAAATAGACCATTCCCTCAATGTCTCCAAATACATTCCCTGCCTACAAACAGGGAGCCCATTCCTCTGCCCCTGGGAACTCCTTTCAGATAAACAGTCATCAGACTCCTAAGCTTTTGTCTGTCTCCAAAAGTATTTTTAATACACATCTTAAGCACCTTTTAAACTCCTGCTAGTGCTGGAAAGCTTTCCTCACACAACACCGAGTTTATCATCTCAGGTGAGTGATTAATTAGGTATCAGGCAGACAGGTTGCATTTTTAAAGGGGTATGTATATTTCTGAGATAAATCACTGCCTGCCTTATTATGGCTGTATTCAAAACACTGAAGACAAACAACAAAATATAGCATTAAAAATTCTACTTTTGACTATAAAAATCACTTTTTTGTTATGTTTCAGGCAAACTATCATACATGTTACATGTCTGAACACCTTCACTAATAATCCATTCAATTTAACACAGTATTGCAATATGTATGGAAAATCTTTCATGCACTGGAGCCTTCTGGTGTATTTGGTACCTGAGCTAAACTGTGTTACTAAAGAGACTTCTTGGGGACCATCTCACTCAGCTTTCCTTATCCTTTGGGCAGCACTGCCAAGATGCCCCATGCAGAGTTCCCAGTCCCAGGATACAGCCACTGTCACTGCTTTAACTTAGTGAACTTCAAAGTGCTTTTGGAATTCATTAAAACAGAACACTGAGGCTGCAGGATGCTTATAGAGTATAAACCTGCTCCCACCGTCCTGAAGGTCCAGGGACAATAAAGATACTTAAAGGGAGAATATCTGTGAGGAAGATCAGAATTTCACAGGCATTCTAACAGCACCCTGGCTTCACCAAGACTTGGGTTCAGCTCTGAACATCCAGCTATAGCAGATGAGACAAACTTGTGCAACGCTCACTCCTACATGATCCAACTAAGGACCCTCATGAGGAAGAAAGAATGCAAGATCCCCGGCACTGCCTTTCTTTCAGTGGATTGTCAGGAGCAGCCCCAGAGCGTTCCAGGGAATGCATACTAATCCTGGAGGAACAGAGGCACCACTAGAAGACCTGCTCCCTCCAGCCTCCTTCCACGTCATCTGTCTCACAAATAGCAATAGCTCCTGGTGAACAGCAGTAGAGGAGACCAAAATTCAGGCTGCAAAGCACAGGACTCATTTTTACACAGCTGAGGATTAGCACCTATGCAGGTTTTTGTCCAAACATTGATTTCAAAACCCTATAAAAAACCTAATTGTGCTGTCCAGAAATTACTGTCAACAGGGAAAGGGACCAACACACGTGCATAGAGTTTTTCTGGGTTTTATCTCAAGAACGAGAAAACTGCATTTGTACTTCTGCTTTATGCAAGAAACAACAGCTGTGGGGAAAAAAGTCAACAGGAGAACAGCAATCACTAATAATCTTGCAAACACAGTGCTACAGAGAATAATAAAGCATTCCCCATAATCCCAAGTATGCTTTTCCTAAGCACACAGGTTTATTAATATGTGGATACCTAGCTCTACAAGTTGATAAGGATTAAGAACACAAAGAAATGTCATAAATTCATTAGCATAGAAAACTCCTCAGTAGCATATTGACCTTACATTACTAGGTTTTCAATGATAAGGTATAGTCTTACTGAGTCCCATCTAGGTTAAAACCTTTCCTAGTCTTCCCTAGGTCTCCTGCCTCCTCTATAACAATTACATTCATACACTGTTATATAATGTACCACTCCAAAGTTTAACAGACAGCAAAACATCATTATATGCACACAGCTCAACACTGTTTCCTTGCTGTCAAATACAGATGATGCACAAATGTAATATGAAAACTTACCCAAAATTTGCACCCATAAATCACAACTTCTGATACTGCCAGTTACCCATGGCTTCCGCGTCAATCATCCTCAGTGGCTCACTGGCAAGAAACGCCAAGTACCTGCCGTCACCAGTCACACCCCAGTAGAGTGTTGTCACTTGAGCCTCTCCAAACCATCACTCCCTTAAACAAAGTAATTCTTGCCCCTGCAAAACAAGGCCCCTGAACCTATACAAACTCCAGGCCTACACACAACTCCACTGATGTCAAAGGGATCACACACAGACTTAAAATAACACATCTGCCAAAGCAGCTTGCTGAATTCAGAGCTATTGCTATTTCCATTGAGAACTTTTCTCAATTCCAAAACAAATTCATGCTCTCCTTTTACTGTAGCATTCAGCAAGCATTAAGGTCCTACTCTCGCTTCAGTTACGTGCACTTTGAGAATCTGTCTAATGTACTTTATAATTGCTACATAGGGAAGAACTGCTTTAGTACCGAGTGGTATAGCAGTTGCTGTGGTAACACCATCTTTTTCCTTAAGTACAAAGCAAGGGTGCCAGAAGCCTCTATAAGCTAAGAACTGCATATTAACATATCGTCTCAGGGCTATAGTAAATAATTGAGATATGTATGCACATACACACAGATGCTTCTTTGTAATAACTCCCAAGTTTTTGCTCCAACGCATCCAGTATGCAAGTGAAGTGCTGCTCAACTCCATCAAGTTCATTCCAGCAAGTTTAGAGATACCTCCCTTTTGCTAAACCATCAGACCACCACTTTGGCTGGCAGAAATCGAGGTGGAAGCCACACCTCTTTACACAGCCTAAAGAATTCATCCATATTAATTCCATCCAACAGTATATCTAGAAACAATCTTTTAGGAAAAGAAAGTGGAAGGACAATTACCAGAGTATGTACTTAATAGGCTTACTTTTAAGCATACCCAAGCAAAAGCCTCATTTCAAGTAATAACACTGACACCACAATACTTTGTGATGTGATTATAATTTATAATCTTACCTTCTGTTTTAAGAGAATTACATTTGGCATAGTCTTCAATATAACACAGTGTGGTATTCTAGATCAGTTTTTCCCTTTAAACTAGATGAGAAGAGTTTTCTTAGGCAAATAAAGTAATAAAAAACCTGATCATGCAGTCCTGGCAGGTAAAATATCCATAGACTTCAAAGGGATATTATGCCTAAGGTTTGCTGGATCGAGCCTCAATGTAAGATGTGTGTCCCTGCTGCAGCATTACTGTAATTGAGAAGCAAGAGTTCCAGATTTTCTTCTTTCTCCTCCAACTCTCTGTAATTTTACCTTTTCCATAGACTCCCCTGCACGTAGCTTTTCTCCAAAGTTGCACGCTCTGAAGCTGGGGAGCCTGACTCTCTTCGAGGCCCTCCTTGAATTCCACTTTACCACCCTCTGCCAAATACATCAGGAAGGTGGAGATAAAACAAGGAAATCATCACAGAGAGTGGGCCAGTCAAGATCATTAGTTTAAGAATTACGTTTTTCTGGAGCAAAGCATTCCTGAAGCTGCAGAGGTGGAGACTGGTGAACATATTCCCCAAGGATATGTTTCTGCCTCTACCGCCACCCCCTAAAGAAAATCAAGCAAATAAAGACAAGCAAGCCATAACTCTAGGAGGACAGACCCTGTGTCTATTTAGCAACAGGAACATTTCTGTTCCCCTCCCCCTTAGAGTACAAAAATGAAACTCCACCTACAGGCAGGTAAGGCAGCTCCTCCTCTGCATCCCATGCTGCAAAGGTGGAAAGTCCACGTTCAGCTCTTCATTATGTTTTGCATTATCAGTGCATCTGCAGTAAATATGTCGAATATGACCAACAATATCAGAGCCAGAGCAATTCACTGCTTGACTAAACTAATGACATACAGAGTATTTTCCTGCTCCCATCCCTGTATTATCAGTGTAGTCTAACAGCTACGCTGCTTAATGCACTGTTAAATACCCTGTACTATTTATTTCCTTCTCTTCCCACTTTGGATTATAGCCCATTATGCATCACACTGTGGCTGATAATTTGTTATTTAACCAGTCGTGTGGAAGGGATGGGGGGGGAGAAGGAAATGTAGGAAGTTTGTAGCTGTGAAAACAATTTGAAATGGACCTTACATTGACACATCTTGTAAGTGATGGACAAAATTATTTTTAGAATGGCATATTAATGTCTGTGAAAGTAATTATGCCTTTTTAATGCTCTTGTTCTAATAGCTGCCATGCTAAAAAAAAATCCACAACGCACAGAGACAAAACTAACACCAAAGGAGAACTATAATGAACTTCAACTGTTTCTCAGTTTTCATACAAAACCCGCAGTAACACTGCTCATTTCTGCTGGCCTAGCGAGCACTTGTGAGGGGTAATGAAAAGGCGCCTGTTCTGGACTATAGCTTCAGGTGTAAATCTACCCCAGCCCAACCCAGGTGAGTTCTGGGCAGTTACAGTAATTGTGGACCTTACCCATTAATTTCCAGCTGACAGTATTTGTTAATTTTCTGTACTTGTGTTAGTACACCTTCAGAGCCAAAGTCTGACTTTATATCACATAAACACAGTCGATGGGAGCAATTTATTCCAGGGGCTGAAGACGTTCGCTGGCAACCTAACAATGGGGGGAATTATTGCTGACAATTTTACAGAAGCTTTTATCAAAGTTTATGGGCCATTAAGCCCAACAGTGTGATTACCAGGACGATATCATCACTCTCAACTGTGCAGTGTTGGCCCAGAACAATCCATTTCCTAATCCTGTCTATTACAACTAGTCTGTTTACTCAGAAGTCATATGTTTGCTATTTCTGAAATGATCTGAGTCTTTGAAACAGTATTTGAGTTTAGGTCATAGACAGGATCCAGTTGGTACCACACTGAAGCAGGAGGAAATAGCCCGTGTCCCTTTCAAGCACAGATAACCAATACAGATTTTCTCTTAATATGATGAAATACAAACTACAGATACCAGCTGAGCGTACAAGCACACGTATGTTAAATTCCACGATACATAAAGGCAGCTCTGCAAAACTGTCAATACAATGAAAAAGGGAATATTTCTCTCCAGAACTTTAAAGAATTTAATTCTTGACCTGAGCTTGGCATTGGCATCTTCCATGCCCTATGCTATCGGGAATTAATTTGGTTCATAGTAACTGATAACCAGACACAAAAGAATCAGAAGTTGTTAATTAGCTACTTTTACTTTTAATTCATTGAACTGTACGTGCTCACTGAGGCAAACCAGACTGCTGCTGTTCAAATCAAGATGACCCTCATTTAGAAAAATGGGCTGTTCTACCTTTTCTATGCTTGACACATCCTTTAAGTGTCAGGGAGAATTATCCACACATACTGATGGAAGCATCTTACACACTGATGAACACAAACTTCCATGGTGCTGGATTAGTTCCTCTACCATAGACAACTGTGATAAAGTGATGTTGCCTAGGGGATCTGCCTCATTAAGGAGGGAAAGACAGAACAAGAGCAGCTCTGAAATAATAAAATCATTAACAAGAACACCTTGCAGAGCTTATTAGGTAGGAAGCAGACTGACAACACCATTGCTCAACACTTAATTACTTTTTGAAGACCAAATGGAAATGAGACAGCATTTCAATGATAATCCTTTCAATTTCCAAAGAAAAAGACACATATAAAACTGAATCATTAACTGGGCATGTATCCCAACAGAGGTGTTTTAAGAAATGATCAGATCCTACCAGGTAACTGAAGATGCTGAAGTTCTGACTTCACCTCCTACATATATCCTATTGCAAGTGGCCAAATCAGGAATTAAAAACAGAAGGATCACATTTTTTGGTTTCCAAACTAAACCTACTGCAACTCAATTGCTTCTCCTCCTTTCCAGGCAGGCAGAAGCTCAGCACACAACATAAGTGTCTTGCATGTTTCCCTTTCTGGATCTGCTGTGAAACACTTGTCCCTGCTCCTGTTCTCCAAGACTGAACTTCTGTCCTTAATTTTGAGGAAGTGACAATGGCATTGATACCTTCCTAGATGCTACCACGATGACAGTACAGGCAAAGTGTGGAGCTGGTACCACCTTGCAAGCCTTGTGCACTTTGTTCAGTCTGCTACACAAAGACACCAGCTCAATTCTAATGCTGCCTTTCCTCTGCTCCATGAGTGAAACTTCAGAATGGAAGCCTGTGCTCTGTCCCCAACATGTACAAGCACACAAGGGTCAGCTACAAAGGTTTCCATTAGAAAGCCAAATACTTGTCTTCCTGTATGGGTAATGAGTGCCCTGCCAGCCACTGTGCCTCAGTAAGGACGGTCTTGGCTGTGAGCGATCAGACACCAGTCAGAATACTGAACCTGAAGAGGGTAAAATACTTTTCCTGGGCATAATTCAACCTCTGTTCACATTACTCCAGGTCTCTTTGGGAAAGACCTGGATCAGTACCTGAGGGAAGGGAGATGAGGCTGTCACTAGGTTTTCCAACAGCTTGTTTCTCAGGGAGCGACTTCTCTCCCTTAGAAGCCACACTTCCACCACTTCCCAACTCTCAGCAAACACCAAAGGCCCCGTGTCCTACACACTGCTCTGTGGTGCTAAACCCGTGTTCCTGTGGAGACCCAATAGCTTGAATTATGGTCCAGCTGTGACAAAATAGCTTCCAGAGTCAGGATTTTGCCAACTAATGCTTGTATTTCCAAAAAAATTGGTTTGTTTTGTTCTGGTTTCATTGGTTTTTCCCTTAGGGTTTTGTGTTTGTTTTTAACAGGAGGAAAAAAAAAGGCACAAACTCAGTGCAAAACTATTCTGAAGAGCAGCAGAACAAATTGAACCCTGTTCAACAAGTGAGAATGTCAAGTTTCCATTCATAAGAAATAGGCTGCAATAAAGACGGAGAAGAAAAAGCACTCCAAACATGTAACAGTTTTTGACTAAAGGCACTTTCTGTTCAGCAGTTCCCAGCAAAGTGGTGCCAGCAAGTGATGGGCTGTCACTCAGGGACATGAGGACTTCTCCCCCTATTTCTTTGTGGGGGAAGGTTTCCGTGTCTTCACATGCCCAGTAGATAATGTGTGTACCTTCAAGATTTAACACATGAGAAGCAAACTTGTCAAGTATTACTCATATCTGCTCTGCTTTTATCACAGCTTTCCCTTGCCAATGATTTTTAACTCTCCCAGGCTTCCAAAGTCATAGTTTGTGCAAAGTTCACCACCAATGCCTTCAGGTAGAGGAATTAGTGGGTAACTGCCAGTTGTAGAAGCAACTGATCATATATGCAAAAGGTAATTTTATCTGGCACTGAAGATCTGTTATCTTCATTATTTTGAAAGGCTTTTTTATCCAATAGGCATCCCTAGTATCTCTACATACCTTTTAGTATTTCATTAAGTGAAAAAGTTGGAAAGAAACACAGTAACAAAATTTTCTCTGGAATAGAGCAGATGATCGTCTGGCCAGAAGGTCCTGAAATCTTACCTATTCTCCATATCCCCAGAGAGCACCATCAGGCAGAGCTACTTACAGTCTTTGATAGCTGAGGGTGTATTTCCTTAAATTAATCAACATTGCTTTGTACACAGAAACACAGAATGGTTTGGGCTGGAAGGGACCTTAAAGCTCATCCAGATCCAGTCCCCTGCCACAGGCAGGGACACCTTCCACTAGAGCAGGTTGACTCCAAGCCCCATCCAACCTGGCCTTGAACACTGCCAGGGATGGGGCAGCCACAGCTCCTCTGGGCACCCTGTGCCAGTGCCTCAGCACCCTCACAGGGAAGAATTTCTTCCTGATATCTGATCTTAATCTCTCCTCTGTCAGGTTAAAGTCATTCCCCTTTGTCCTATCATTACTTGACTTTGGAAATAGTCCCTCTCCAGATTTCTTGTAGATTCCCTTTAGCTATTAGAAGTTGCTATATAATCTCCCCTTCAGGAGCCTTCTCTTCTCCAGGCTGAACCAGCCCAGCTCTCTCAGCCTGGCTCCAGAGCAGAGCTGCTCCAGCCCTCGCAGCATCTCCGTGGCCTCTTCTGAACTCGCTCCAACAACTCTGTGTCTTTATTACTTTGGGACAGTATAACATGGCATAACATGGTATAACCAGTAATGACATGGTAGTAAAGTGACCATTTTTTTTTAATACCACTTTCACAATACCAAAACCACATGGGATCTTTCAATTGCATAATACAGCAACTTAAAATTGAGACAAAAAACAAAATACAACATGAAGAAACAAAGGCCAAGACCACCTTTTCTTCCTTGTCTTCTACACTGAACTATAATGGTCTTGTCACAAGTCCAAACCCAACAGTGGAAGTTGCAGGTGAACCATGAAGCATGTTCCCTTGGGAGCACCAGAGGTAGCATGCAATCCATGAGCACATCTGAGCAGTTTTCTGCATCTCTTTACACCACATCCATTGGAATTGATGGCACAGGAAGACATGAAGGGAAGCTAAGACTGCAGCAAATAGTAAATGTTTGGGAAGCACCTCCTTGCGAATTCCCCACTACAGTTAAAGAAGTTGAAGGTGCACTTGGCAAGGTGACTCCTTTTGCCTGTTAAGTATCTGCTTGTAGAAAACTAATAAGAAAACATAAATGTTGAAGATACAGCACAATGCCACTCGTTCAAAACAAATGCGTATCTCGTTTTAATGTAAGCTTTGGTTAAGTGGCTTGTGTTGAAATGCTACCTAGCATTCCAAGTGTAACCCAACTTAATCGTATCTATTGAAAACCACAGAATAAATAACATGAAATATGCAGCATGCCATCCTAATTGCAGAGGCCGTCTCATATACTAGAAGTCATTTACTTATTCAAATGACTTGGACCACGTGATTCAATCTGAATCATGGGAACTAGTTACTGATTTGTGCAAACAGCCTCTTACTGCTTTGCCAAAGGCATTGTTGAAATAACTGACCCAACTGCTAAAACAAGCTTCTTCCTTGAACCCTACCTCCTTCCTTAGTCTTACCTCCCAAGCGAACATCGCAAAACATGATTGTTCTACAAAAGCATTTTGAACTTCAGAATTGGGAAAGAAAAGAAGACTTAGTGAATTATAATGCAATGTATTAATTAATGCAATGAAATAAATCGGTATTCCCAAGATCAGAAAACTGCTTAGCAATAGGGAACCGCACATGCAGCCACAGTTGCAGAAATGAGTACACAGCTTTCAAGCAGAAACATTTACTACCTCAGCTGTGAATCAAATTTAGCTTGCAGACGTGCATGTATGCCTCTCAGATCTTAATGCAGGGGGTGAATACATATCCCCAGACAAGATTTAAGTTAGGCCTTGTAAATATGAAAACTGCCATCATAACTGTGCTGCATCTATGTAGAAAGCATAATTCAGGAAGCAATTCAGACTTTACATCTGCTTACACCCAACTCTGATTTGCAGCTACTGTCTCATGTTGCTGGTAACTTTAAGAGGTGCTGGGGCTTCCCTGGGGCAGTGGAGCAGTCGGCCAGGCACCCTAAGCCTACCACAGGCAGGGAATGAGCATGCTTCTCTGAAGGAGCTGAGCCAGATGCATGCCACCATAGGCCACCTGATCCCATGCTATGGCCAGCCTCCATCAAGGGACACGTCCCAGGGAAGGCCATGCAGAAGAGCCTTCAGGAAAGAGAAGAAACTACGCTCTGCGTGAGGCATCATTTCAAAGCCTGCATATAACCCTGGAATAGGATGGTGGTTACCTTCAACTCCAGTCAGTGTTTATCACTGGCTTGGGCATGGGGCGAGAGGCCAAAATCCTAGCAGGCAATTTCACCAGCGGACTGCTGTGTTGCATCAGGCAACCATTCAAAGCCTCCATGGCTGTGATCCCACGGCTCCCGATAGGTAAAATAATATTTTTCCCTACATAAAAGTGTTGCATGAGCTCGCAGTGCCTCAGAGCCAAGAGCAGCTGATTTCCAGGGTTACCCTGGTCATCTTCATATTTACTGCTGAATCTGGCGACGGGAAGGCAGGGATTATACAGCCGCTCTTTGATTACCAAACGCACACAAACCTCACTCCCACAAACTGATAATTTTCTTCTCATGAAAGCCAGAGGTAGAATACTACTATCCTGCCATCAAGACAGCTGGTCTATATCCTTTCCTCCTTCCTTCCACATCTTCTTCCCCAGAAAGCACCCCACCTCACTCACCCAGCCCCAGCGGCCCCTGCGCACCAGGAGGAGCCTTCTACTCTGCAGAACAGTTCTGGCAAAACCACATTTGCTGGTCCTGCATATTTGGTTTATTAATTACTATTAACATTATTATTTTGGGATGGAGGGGACTGGCAAACCCACCACTTTTCCAGGGACCTGTAGGCTACACCAGCAAGGCTGCCCACCCTTCACGTGTCACCTTTGCAAGGTAAAGGAGCTTCAGAGCAGTCATCACTAGACAGAGCAGGCTATTAACCCACACAGAAGCACCACCAGCCTTGGGGCATTGCTACTGCTCGGCAGCTTTCACCCTGCCTGCCCAAAGCCCCGGCCAGCCTGCTTGTGGACTTCCAGCAAGGAGGCTACAAGCCTCCAGCTCCTCCTCGAGCCAGAGGTTAGCAAGATATGGTGAAGGCACCAAAGGTACTTAAGCCAGGGAGGCAAGGATACTAAACTTTGTTTAAAATGTATTTATTTAAAAAAAAAGAAAAAAAAAAGTTTGGTTATTTTTATTATTATCACTTCATTATTGTTATTTATTTATTTTTATTTCATTTGATGAAAATGGAAAAAAAAATCATCACAAACATTCTGGACTGCTTTTCGCTCTCTACTTAACATTCACCCCGATCAGAGCAGAGCGATTTATGTGCATTTAAATGACACATTACACCACCCCCAAAACCTTAAGTTTTTCAGTGGGGGAAGAAGTGAACTGAAGTCAGTTCATTAATTTGAGCAAAACTCAGCAAACACGCCTTGGCCAGAAAACTGAGTGGGAGGGAGGCATAAGAAAATCAAGCGGTGTTCTGGTATTTTCAAAATAAACCTGCAAATTTTCATTTCAAACAGCATTTCATTTTCCTTCGTACCCAACTTAAAAAGAAAAGAAATAGTCTCCGCTCAAATTTAATCTTCCAGATTATCTTGAAGCAGGTTTGGGGCTTTTTAGCTGGCTTTTTGTTGTCGGGTTTTTTTATCCCCTTCACTTCACTAGAACCACCCTGGCCTATTTATTATTTCAGTTTGACTGGAAGTTATTCTGGTTTTTGTCCCAGGGTTGTTGGTTTGGTTTTTTTCCTCTTCAACCACTGCAACAAACAGAACCCACCCATGATCTGATGCACTCTAATAGTACAACATGCATGCGAACACGTAGATGTTTACTTTCATGTACGCAGATGTGCCGAGCAGGAGAAGGCATGCTGGCAGGAGGAGGAACCTTGCATCTGCCTTGCATGGATCTGTCAACAGGCAAAACACACTTTGCATTAAAACTTCAAACCAAAAACTCACACGCCTCTACGGGCTCCATAAATCCAGTGCTCCTCTCACCTAGCAATGCCTTCTGTTCTTTAAAGACCAGAATGTTTTAAAAGGTGCAGTGTGGTAGCACATGTACTTTTTAGCTCAACGGCCTCGTCTTTTCACTCCGGTCATCAGAAAGCTTTCCTGTTCAAACACACCATCTCACAAGTGGGTTTCTCATGCTTCTTCCCAGTGAGCAACAACGTTATTAACCACAGGACCCACACCTACATGTTCTCCCTATAAGACAAGCTATGAAGGTGTATCATAGTTCTGAGTAAAGAATAATCTTGCTTCAGGAGGAACAGACATTTATTTTAGTACAATTTCTCTATGCAGAGGAGTACATCTTCCCTTCCCCCCTCCCCACATTTCCTTTAGGAATGACTTCTGTTGCCCATATTCATGCCAAATGTTCTGTAACTATTTCTGAAGAAAAGAAAAATACACTATTACTCAGTACTGTTAGGTCAGCAGAATTCAGCCCTAAAAAGAAAAGGGAAGTGTTACAGTTCTATTTGCTGTAGTTGGAAGAGAAGAAGCAACACATCAAAAACCTGACTGGGCAGAAACAATACTAGATCTGCACCTACTAATAAAGTGTTCCTGGAAGGGAAGGGGTATAGGAGAAGGTCAAATCGATGCGTTTAATTTAACAGGGTCAGTGTGTACTGTACCAAGCCAAGGGACTGTCAAAGTCCACACCAAACAACACGCAGTGGATTCCTGCCCTGTGTACTTTTAACTCCTAGCAAAAAGAAAATCACTGAACACTTTCTACCCACACCTACACAATGCTGATAAATCCAGAATGCTGCCTCTCCATGTCCTCATGCATTTCATGAGCTCTTCAGAGCCAACAGGTACAGCAGCAGCAGTCCTCCAGAATGAAGGACTTTGGATGAGTCACATCCAACACAGCTTTTATCCCACCCCTGTCATGCAGACCTGGGGACATGTGGCATTGCATCACCCTTATTTGAAGGGTGCATCCCAGAGGTGAAGGCCCATCCGCTACTCCTCCATTATTATTCCCACTCTTCTGCCACAGACCTCAGTGTCACACAGCTCCTCGTCATTGCTCTCATCACAGGCACTGGGTGAAGGGTGCTTAGGACCCAGAAAGGCAAATTCTGCACTAACTTCAACTGCACTTACAGCAAGACGTGTTGCTCAAGCTCACCTTGAGGCGAGAGCAAGGCAGGTGACTATCCCCAGCGCAGCAATAACTGCTGCTTGAGTATTCGTTGGTGGCTATACACCTTCTGCAACTGCTACAGAGTAAATCTGGGAAACAAGAAGTGAGAATGCTGCCTTTCCCAATCGCTTTCTGCTAAAACTAGCAAAATCCTACCTATCTGGGTTGAGTGCGATTCCTGTGCCAGAGGAGCCCTGACTGAACTGCTTAAGGCGAGCAGCACGGGAGAATGAGGGTTTGAGTAATGACGAACACAAACAGGAGATACATAATGCAATTCACCTATTTCCAAAAGTTATTCTAGCCAACAGGTCATCTTCTTACAGAATTAGGCCTCGTTCCCATTTTGATTAGTTTGAATTATAAAGGTTTGCCAATGAGGTCACCCCAGGAGGTGCTCCTAATGTAGACATGCCAGAGAATGCTTTTAAAAGTACAGCCAATGCTGGCTCCCTCAATTACGGTTCTACAAATCAACGCATTTCTCTGACAGTACAACCACATTTGTATTACACAGATCTTTTTGTAATACAGATCCAGGACTAACATGACATCCAACACAAGTTCGCATACCTGTAATCACCAGTGCTTATAACATAACATGCATATTAGTTCTTTTTTGGCATACTCCGCTCACATACGCAGGGTGACTGCACCCTCTGATGCACATACGCTATCGAAACTTGGACTAATGCAGAAGTTTGTAGCAATATCTACAGTTCCTGCACAAAGCCGTTCCATGAAGATACTGTCATCCTCCCTAAAATGAAGTAAACCTTTCACTAGGCTTGTTTCTGTAGCGCTATTAAGGAAAGGTAGTTCATGCTCAAGGAAGATAAGGACACCTCCTGAAGGAACTGGTTTGGCTAGTCAGCTATCTTGCTGTTAAAGCTAACATATCCCAGTGATTTCAGTGATACATGGATACCCGAATGCAAAAGTCAGCCCTGAGGACCATAATGGCATTGTGCGACACTCCCTGAAAGTCTCGTATCTCTATAAATTAACAAATAAATTACAACGGACTACTCTGATTGTAAAGTCTCCAGGGGATTGATCTTGATTTCGTATTTTATCTGTAAATCTCTTAATATGCAAGAAATAACACATTTGTATTTACTGTCACTTCAGCATGTGGTTTGTTCACCATATACACAGGCTTTACCGAGAGGCCAGTCTCTTCTGTAACATTTTGTACAGAGTGGCTGTATTTTGCAGATTGCCCAAATTAAGCAGATTGCTGGCGTTCTACCTTCCCTTCGCTATCGGTCAGAAATTGCCCTCAGTGATGGGATCTGGGTTTTCTTAATCATTCACACACTGAGGTACTGGAGTAAGAGCAGGTCTACACTTAAGAGTATTTAATTAGATTATCTCACCAAATTGGATTGTGTTGATATCTAAATCTCCGTCTCTCTCTCTGCACTTGCTGCCAAGGCTGCACAGATTGATTCTGGTTTCCAAATCCAAAAAAGTTTGGTCATTTATCAAGGAGAAAGAAAACAAAAAATGGCTACAGACAGGACCTTACATGATACATACCTACACACACACACATTAGGAAAAAAATGTTCACTATGAGGGTGCTGAGGCACTGGCACAGGGTGCCCAGAGAAGCTGTGGCTGCCCCATCCCTGGCAGTGTTCAAGGCCAGGTTGGATGGGGTTTGGAGCAACCTGCTCTAGTGGAAGGTGTCCTTGTCTGTGGCAGAAGATTGGAACTGGATGAGCTTTAGGGTCCTTTCCAACCCAAATCATTCTATGATTCAATGATTTGCTCCTGTGTTCACATAGAAAACTCTACTCGCACCAGAGGATATACACATACAGGAATGACAGAACACCGTATCAGTCATATCAATATATCAATCATATCAGTATCAATCATATCAGTCATATCGATCACAGTACTGTAATAGGAGCATGAGACAGGGGTCTCCTGCAAGATCTCTGCTCCCACCAAGCAGCAGCCAGATAACACTGGAGGGCATCTGAAAAAACACTGGATGCCTGCACGTAACCAGGTCAAGCCCTACACCACCCACAAAGATTAGTCTGCTTGTATACGTCTGTTGCAAGTAAGTATGGAATCATACACAGCACAGAAACTACAAAACAATGTAAAGGGCAGAAGTACATCATAGCAATACACACAGAGCCCCCATGTAAACACTGCACAGGACACTCGACGGAGCTTTAACATTTCACTTGAAAATGAATGTAACATCCCTAAGGAACTGTGTTTCCTTTGTTTTTCAGAGAGCAATGTAAGACACCAGGTACAGAAGACCATCGCAGCCAACTTTTGCAGCTACCAAGCAGTACAGAGCAGCACATTGCCATCCCACAACAGCCGCAGCTATGTATCAAAACTAGCAATATAAACCCAATACATAGGAATGCAAAGCAGTTTGCACGAAAAGCACTGACATGGGTCAAACACCCCTTGCACAAGTGGCACACCGGCTGTCACAGGTATTTATCTCAGGTACCGCTGAGCAGACCAACCAGGGTACATTAATGGAAACCTGGATTAGTTCCACTGTGGTTAATGTGGGTCAACATCAGAGCAGGGAGATAGACAGAGAGGCAGGTATCTATCCTGTGAGCATACTTCAGTCTCCAGCACTGACATTTGGTTCCAGAATACACAATAATTAAGGGCTTTTTTTGTATCTTAATGCCTACAGTGTTATAACTAAACCAGTTTTCTCTCATCTATATTCACAGAACTCATTCTAAAATTTGGGGAAAAGACACAATTGTATTTAAATTTCCATTCAAACATTATGTTGATCTGACTTTATGAGTTCATTCTGACAAAAACTTTTGCCCAGCTACAGGGGCTTTTTGGTGATACCTGCTTTTCGTGGTAATAGAGCAAGTCAGGTTGAAGGTTTTAAAAGTGCAATTTCATCTGTGACTTGAACTTTTGAACCGCACAGAATGTAGTCTTAAAACTCAACAGTGTTGCATGTATTTGTTACAGCACCTTTACTTCCAGAATTACTCTGGATTCTGCTGCTAGGTCGTATCACTTGACCAAGGAGGCAGGTCCTCAACACATACTGATGCTCTAATACCTGTTGCTTCAAACCAGTATCTCACAGTTCCCAAATGACACTTTATTTTGTACCTCTTATTTTCTTGTTTATCCTGAAGTGTGGGTAGAAACCAATGAAGACCAATCAATCGATTAATGCTTCCAGAAGAAACACTTCTGCCTTCACAACTGCCACTGAGCCTCCTGCTCTCCTCAGAGGAACAGTTACTTGCTGACACAACATACTGGGAATAACCTCTGTTGGGTTTTATCACTAAGCTGCTGATTATTTAGTAATCCTCAAATAGCTGGCACCCTCCTCACTTTACAAGAGACAGAATTAAACACTATAAACAGGGTATTTCTCCTGACATTTTCTGTCTTCTACGGGATACGTGCACCTGAGACTGCAACTCAGAAGGCTTTTAACACAAGCACACGGATGGAGTCGCCTTGCTTATCTATTTCAAAAGGTGAGGAGGGGGAAGGAGGGAGGAGAAAGAAAACCGGGAAAGGAAAACTGGCCATGTTACATCAACAGCAGGTATGAACTTGATTTCTGGAACAAGAGAATCTCTCCACTTTTCAGAGGTTGTGCAACTAGTTCTTTTGGACAGGGTGTTTCTCCCTTTCAGGGCGGTTTTACTGTCTGCTGTCACGAAAAGACTAACCCAGTTACTTTAAGCCATGCATCAGCCCTTCTAAAAACTATTAACTCTCTTCTCCCGCTTTTTCTTTAAAAAGAAAGAAAAAAATAATAATAACAAAAAACCCCAAACCACCCAAATCTGCATTTTTTCCTGGCTGGCAGATGTCCAAGGTAAAGAGGACTGCACTCAGCCTGGAACAGCAGCAGCCGGGGCCTGCTCTCCAAACTCACAAAAGAGAGCACCACACACAGAGGAAAAGCGATGGATCTGAACAGACAGAAACGTTTTCTCACCCTTTAAACCGGTTTCTCAAAGCAAAAACCGGTACCGACCCACCGGACCCCGGGAGCCGGCCGTTCCCACGCACCGCGGTCAGTGCCGGGGGAAGAGCGCCGGCGGCTGCTTCGCATGGGTCAGACAGGGATAAACGCTCCTCTTTAATAAGGAGGGAGCCAGGACCCGCGGGAATCGTGCTCTCTTTCCCTTCCCAGGTGCACACATAAAAGGTGAAAACACACATCTATTTTCTTACTACAGCACAAGCGGACGTGTCCCCGTCAGAGCCACAGGCGGGAGTTACCGCAGCGGCGCTTACTCGGGGGCTCAGCCCCACCGCCCGCTCCGCACCGCTCCCGAAGCCCCGCGGCGGGGCTGAGCCCGCTGCCCGGCCGGGGAACACTCGGACAGAAGAGATGGAGGTGGCGGGGAAGAAACACGAAAGGAGAGAAGCACAACCGAGGAGATGTGCCAAGACTTATTCCCTTTTATTTCCTCCACCCCCACAAAAGAAAATAAGCCTAGAATCAGGAAGTCGGAGCTGCGTGATCGCTGCTATAGGTTTATTCCCCCCGCCGTCTCCTCTCTTTTTTAATTAAGGAAAGAAGTTGGGACTTTCCCTCCGCCGCTCCCCACGGGAGGCCGCCCGCACCTCGGCTCCCGCAGTCTCCCGGGGCGCAGCCGGCAAAGCGGCAGCGGGACCCCTCATCCCCCCCCCCTTATCCCTCCCTTACCTTTCTTTTCCTCCACGGCGAAGCAGAGAGTGAAGCGCCCCAGTAGCAGCACCAGGACAGCGGCCCCGGCGGCAGCGAGGGGGCTGCGGCCGCCCATGCTGCGGGACCGCCGGCTTCCTCGGAGGGGTGTGTGTCGGGGGGAGGCCGGACGGGACGGACAAACGGCGGTTTCCGCGGAGCCGCTCCTCCGCTCTGCTGCTCCGCTCTTCTCCCGCGGCCGCAGTCAGCTCCTCCCCGCCGCGCTGCCCCGCGCAGCTCCGCGCAGCATGCTGGAGGGTGGCCGTCGAAAGGCTGCTCGCACACGTGCGTGCCCCGCTGCGGGCTGCTCGCTTTGCTGGCTGCCTTTCTCCTCCTGCTTGCAGGCGGCGGCGGGTGTGCAGGGGCTTGCGGAGCGGCTGGAGCCGGCTGCGGGACGGGGCGCGCCCGGCTGCGCTCTCCTCCTAGCCGCGGAGAGCAGGGGCTCCCTCTGGGGACGCCGAGGAGGAGAAAAATGGGGAGGGAGCAAGGAGAAGAGGGGAGGAGGAACCGGTGGGGAAGGGGCGGGCTCGCCACCTGTCCCGGGATATGGGATGAGAGGAGGGATGAGTGGGGTGGAAGGTAGTTCAGTCGTCCCTCTTTGCTCCTGTTGGGGCGGGAGGATGTCCCGTTTCCTTACCGCTGCCAAAGGCATGAGTTCGCATTTGTGCCGCTGCTCGCAAAAAGCAACGTGACCCTGGCACAGCTTTTCCCCCCGGCAGAAGGCACATCGACCCCGTCCTGCTCCCCAGCGTCCTTGCAGCCACCCCGCCGCCAGAGGAGTGCGGGCGAGGAAGGACTGGGCATTTTGTAGGGGAGCAGCTCCGGAGGTTAAATCCGATTCTGCTCCCCAGAAATCAGCAGAGCCCGCTTCGCTTCTCTGCCAACAGCCCTGTTCTCGCTCTGGGCACTTTAAGCCCTGTGCTGGCGAGGCCAGGTACGTGTGTGTGGAATAAAACTGCAGTCTGTATGCGCGCGTTAGCACAAGGATAACCAGGTCCCTATCTGCGCAGCCGCTCCTATTGCTCTGCACCGGCAGGGGGAAAGAGCTCCTTGCTCCACGGAGCAAGTTGCTTACTAAACACGCAGCAATACAAGTGGTGTTGAGGGGCTCCAGGGACATCCATGGACGTTAAGCACCATGCATAGTGCTCCTTCTCCCCAAACATCTTTTGCACAGAAAGGCAGACCCAAGCTATTCAATAAAATATACTTATGCTTACGAGCTTCTCCCCTCTCCCTCCCCGGAAAGTGGGAGGAAGCTCTGTCCTGTCACTCAGGCATGTAAATACGACATTTAAGTGCCACTTGTCTGGGCTGGGATTTCTCCAAGTAAATCATGATTCAACACTCAAACTTGTTAAACACTGGTGGTAATTTCTGCATAAAGGTTTTGTGAGGACTTGGGTTATATCTACTCAATAGGATATGAAGCCTTAGAACTGTTACGATTAATTGGCAACTCCAGAACCGAAGTCATGACATGACGTTTGAGAGATCAGTGCTGAATGCCTGTGTCTATCACAAGGTGCTGGAAGACAATAGATTGCAAAACAACCACTGAGTGTATCTTGACTTTCAGCTGTGATGCATGTTCCTCTGAGAGATGCATCACTTGTCTCCTATCAGTCAACTTCCTCTGTATAATCTTGTTCTGGTAAGTCAACTAGTCACTGTCGTAAACGAGGCAAAGAACCATCCCATTTACTTACCTTAGCACAAAGCCTGACCACACATCTTTAGCCATGTATCTTCCCACCATGCCCTGTAATAATTTATTAAGATGAATTACCTTACAAGTCAGCTTTAGTATGTTGTAGCTGACATTCTGGTTTGATTATATTTTGTAAATAATGTGAAAGATATACTTTGAAGTAAACTCAGACATCAGTAATGGCCAAGGAACTCTACTCATACAATTGGGTTTGTGGCTGTAATTAAGGGGAGAACCTGTTTATGATAGAATATTAATGCAATTTGCTTCAAAGATGCTCACGCAGTGCAACTTCATAATCATCATGTGCATATGATTCATTTTCCTTCATTTAGACAAATAGGAGGATCTTTAAAAACAAGAGGGCCAGGAAAAAAGGATCACCTTCTAGGGATGGAAGATTTGCAAATCATCCTCAGAGCACACTAATGACTGCAGCTTGCACTATAGAAAAGAACCATAGAACCACACAATGGTTTTGGTTGGAAGGGACTTTAAAGCTTATCTGGTTCCAACCGCCTGCCACAGACAGGGACACCTTCCATTAGACCACATTGTTCCAAGCCCCGTCCAACCTGGTCTTGAACACTGCCAGGGAAGCACAATTAACACAACCAAGAAATGAACCTCAAATCAGCCCTGTAGATCAATACTAAATAAAGCTATGTACCTCTAGACAGACATGCTGAGAGCATCAAGCTACCACTGTGGAAGGCAATGGAATTTTTTAAATCTCAAAAAAGAAAGGATTCAAAATGACAACTGAAAACCAGACAAAACATAGGTAAGAAGAAGAAAACATCCTTCGCATATGAACTCAGTGCAGAAACTTGCCCAAGTCTTGTCCTAACATGCTAAAGAACAAATACTTGCTTTGCAGAAGTTTTTGTGCAGTTGTGACTCTACCTGCTTTGTGCACAGGAACATTTCAGACCCGCTTCACCTCCCATCACACATTGCCCTTACACGAATGCACTTAAACCCAAGCATTTGATCCTAACTAAACTTCTCCTTCATTCCTGACAAAGGAAGACTAGGCAAATTCCCCTTTACATTTTCTTTCCCACACTGCAGATAGCCACAACAGGAGACCGTCACCTGCTGCTGGCAGTTCAGTGTGGTGCAGCTGAAGGGGCTGTGGTGAATTCCATCCTCCCACTTTAGTGAGCACAAACATGTTATTTTTGTGGCCAGGTCCTGCCCAGGTCATGAGATACATAAGGAGACTCTACGGCTGAGGTTTGAGATGCTTATGAACACAGGCAGGGCTTTCACGCTTCTTTACACAACTGGACAATTTCTCAAACAGCTTGAATTCAAACATGACATCTCCCCTGAACAACTGGTCACATACCCAGTGACTGCCTTTGGTGTAACTCCTTTGAAGCTAATGTAGCTACACGAATTTTGCCAAGGGCATGCAATATTCATATTGCAAAACCTTTATTACCAGCTGCATGTGTGCATGGATCAAAGGTCATGGGACAAAGGCCAACCTTTTCACCACCGCTTTTTAAGCTGATATTTCATCGTGAGAATATCACCCTAAATTCAGCATCTTGCCTCAGCTTCTTTTTGACTCACGTGCTTTATAGTATGTTTATAGCTCCAGTCTTCAATATATTAAGCATAAACATGCTGGCCTTATGAAGTAAAGTCCATGTAAGCTGTTAGTTCCTTCCTATGAATACAGTGCTGGATTGCAGAGCTGACCTGCAATTGCTCACCACCACTTGTGGTGCGGCATGACCGAGCTCAGAAATTTGCCACATGTAGAGAGGAGTAACTATAAGAGGATGAATAATTGATTTCCCTAGCAGTAGAAAGAGCAAGATAAATTCACTTCTCTCTTCCACTTTCCTTTAAATCAGAACAGAGTCTCAAAATCCTTCCAAGAGTAAAGAAATCCCTGCTGCTGGGTCCTCTCTTTGAATGAAACAAAAAAATGCATTGGTTTTCATTATCTACCATGAAGTGGGGCAGCATTTGCCCCTCCAGAAAAATTCATCAGCAACTGTTCCTTGATGGCAATGCAGCTCTTCTCTGCATGTTGCAAAAGTGATTTTAAAGGGCAGGCTTTTTACTGGAAGAGAAGAAATGAAGTAGAACTGAATTAGCGGGGGTTTAAAATCCAGCTTGCTCAGATTTCATTTGCATGGTGTTTGAAATTGTGGACATTGTAGTTTGCATTGTAGTTTGTATTCTATGACTCCTCACTGAGGTTTTAAAGCAAGGGCCAAGGTAATAATTTGTGGAGCTTTATGGCACTGCATGTTGAAAACATTGCACAAACATTAACTAATTTATCTTCACAAATCTCCTGTAAAGCAGGTTAGTAGCTATCATTTCCACTTTCAGATGTAAAATAATTTGCCTTTGGCAGAGTGTTAGTGTCAGAGCAAGGGTTATCACTCAAGAGCTGCTTATTCTAAACATTGTACTTAAACCTCCGTGGATCATGCTGTTTCTAGAGAGAGTCCCTGATGTATGTAGTTTTACGCAGGTTCTCTCTCCCTTCTCTTACCACTGTCTTTTTGTTTGTATAACAGCGTTTAGAAAGGACAAGACCACCGCACACATGGGTACTGGAATCAAACCCTAATTACAGTAAATTGCAGAGTCAATATTTCAGCACATGACCACAGCATTCTCTCAGGAGTGTTCCTACACGTTCTTTATCTGTTTTCATGTCCAGGTTTTATCTATCATCTCGGTCACCAAGTTCAATGTCGTGTTTTCCAGGAAAGCTTTGCTTAACTCAGAAAGAGACTTTTAAAATGTTTTATACTCTGACAGGGAGATTTGCAGCATCAGTTTATTTGCTAATGAAGGTAGGCAACGAACACATAAATACAACCTGCGTGGCTGTAGTGGGGTTTTGTACCGAAAGATCTTACTGCCACCCATTGCATGGGATAAAGTGCAAGCTACCCTTTCAATTATGGCTTCTCTTTGGAAAGACCCCCAATTTTTGTCCAGTATAAAGCAGAAGATAAATTGCTGTTGTATTTTGTTTAACATCTAAAATAATTGCAAGAAATAAAAAAAAAAAAAAAAAAAGGGGTATAGCAAATTCTTTCAGTGTTGAAGATAAAATCATAGAATCATAGAATAGTTAGGGTTGGAAAGGACCTTAAGATCATCTAGTTCCAACCCCCCTGCCATGGACGGGGACACCTCACACTAAACCATGCCACCCAAGGCTTTGTCCAACCTGGCCTTGAACACTGTCAGGGATGAAGCATTCACAACTTCCCTGGGCAACCCATTCCAGTGCCTCACCACCCTAACAGGAAAGAATTTCCTCCTTATATCTGACCTGAACTTCCCCTGTTCAAGTTTTAACCCGTTACCCCTTGTCCTGTCACTATAGTCCCTAATGAAGAGTCCTTCCCCAGCATCCCTATAGGCCCCCTTCAGATACTGGAAGGCTGCTATGAGGTCTCCACGCAGCCTTCTCTTCTCCAGGCTGAACAGCCCCAACTTTCTCAGCCTGTCTTCATACGGGAGGTGCTCCAGTCCCCTGATCATCCTCGTGGCCTCCTCTGGACTTGTTCCAACAGTTCCATGTCCTTTTTATGCTGAGGACACCAGAACTGCACACAATACTCCAGGTGAGGTCTCACAAGAGCAGAGTAGAGGGGCAGGATCACCTCCTTCGACCTGCTGGTCACGCTCCTTTTGATGCAGCCCAGGATACGGTTGGCTTTCTGGGCTGCAAGCGCACACTGAAGCCGACTCATGTTCATTTTCTCATCACCCAACACCCCCAAGTCCTTCTCCACAGGGCTGCTCTGAATCTCTTCTCTGACTGCTCTGAATCTCTTCTCTAAAATTACAATTCATAACAAACTGAACAGAGTTATTAGGGTGTCATGGGAATAACTATACTATATTGACAAAAGTATGCAGTTTTAATTCCCCTATAGTTATTATTTCCCCTCTTGCAAAATTCCTACTCAACTGTTGGGGAATATGCTGTCTAATAGTTAATTTCAAAGGGTAGAATGCATTTCCTGCTTAAAAGCATTCATTGCTTTGGTGTTGTATCATCATGTAGGTACTACTGTGGCTTGTCTTTAACAAATGCTAAAGCTAGGCTTGTTCTTCTGTGTTCTTACCTAAGTAAGTTTTACAGTTCATATGGTTAAAGACATAAGAACTGATACTGTGATGGAATGAGTTAAGTTATAGTCAAAATCTTTGTTGCTAAACACTGCAGTATTTTCCTACATAGAAACAAGCTTCTGCCTTATTTCTGTACTTTGCTAGGGTGACTTGCACTGATATTACATATACCCTTTTGCTCAGCCAGAAATCATACATCTATATGACTGCAGCAAATATAAGTTGAACATGCTGTCAATAAATCAGGTGTCAGTAGTAGCAGAGCTAACATCACCAGATCAGACAGTATAAATATTCAAGACGGGTGACTAGTAATGGTAGGTGCCTGATTATGAACACAAACACTGATAACTAATTGCATTACTCTCACTGCCCAAGTGAAGGAGCTTTATACCTTTGCTCACCTAACTGACCCACTGCATAGGCTGTCATAGCCCATATATGTCTACAGTGACACAGAGGGACAGCAAAGCACAAGCCTGTGTCCTGAACTTTGCCTTAGGGAAAGCGCCATGAAGCCAACCTCAGGTATGATGGTTGGCTAGGGCTTGTTGTGCTCATTCTGCCCCATCCTTTCCTAAGTAAAGTCCTTTGGTCTACCACAGCTCCCACCTGGGGTTGGGTACAATGTGCAAATACAGCAAGTAGTGGTCCAAGATACTGTCTCCTTAGGTGTCTGTAGAGCTGTGAAATCTATGGCAAAGAGAGAGTGAGGAAAGCTGATAGCCCTGAGTCAATGCACAAAGAATGTGCGTTGCATCAAGGGTGCGGCTAAGGGGGTTTCTTCAGATTCAGCCATCTCCTGCTGCTTGCATCCAAAGCGGACACAGATAGAAATGATAAGAGATTGCAACACCACAATTCTCCTAAACAACTGCAGCTACCAGTCCTTATTTGGACTATCAAACGTAAAAGTAGTCAGCCTTCCCTTATATCCACTCCTTATTTTGCATTATGGAGATAACTCTGCCTTAACTCACTTTTCCACATGAATTCCTATGTGATACTCAAATTAAAACAAAGACACACAGAAGGTGTCTATATAAGCAAATTCAACACTTTCAGGACCATTCCTCAGCATGTAAATGAATTGCCACAGAATAGCCTGTGTCCATCAACATGATGAACTCTAAGTCAGCCTCCAGATTGGTGTGGTTATATCCAAACTACCTATCACAAGCAATCCTTGGCCTCTGCTACCTCTCAAACCATGTTTGGGAGAATACTAGCCAGCCTTGCCTCAGACTGTTGGTATAATGAATAGCATGGATGATCTAGCACATGTGCAGGGAACACCGCCTGAATAAGTGACCAATATGGACATGATCATACCTGTTTCCCAATATCTTGAAGTAAGCAGTTCTGTTTCTAACTCACATCAGCATGTGCACGTTCAATAACCAGAGTATCTCAGTAGGCAGATTTTCCTTTCTAGCAAAGAAAAAAAAAGGCAAGACAATCATCAGTTCTTTTCTCCCAGCCCTTTAAGACAATAAAGTCTCAAAGTATAACCCTAATGATTATAAACACCTTATTACTTGTTGCTTCTCTATGACTCCAGAGATATGCCATTGAAATCATTAACCTGCACTTGCCACATGAAAACTTGGGCGATAGCAAAGTTGTCATTAACAAAAATGGGAAAAGGAATTTTCTGTCACGTACTTTGAGGTTGTGTCCCCAAAGCATTTTAACCACAGAGTAGATGGTTGTTTTTATTTAAAGCAAAATAAGTCATAATGCTTAAAAAAACTATCACATTTTATTCAGCACTGCATAGCTAAAAGAAGTATGTGGCAAAAGCTGGGCAATTCAATACGATTAATCTAACCTATACCCCAGAGATACTGCAAATGTGCTTAAACAAATCCCACAGGGCATGGCCAGAAAGCCTTTTTCCCTTTATCGTATCTCTAACTTCCAAAATTCTTCTCAAGTAGATGTTTTCTTCAGCATGTTGGACACCGATCAAATATGACTGAGCAGAAGAACAGGTTCTGGAGACCAGAGAGGTCATGCAGTGCCTCACTTCCCAGCAATGGCATCTTGATTTTCTAATGAGGAGGAGCCAATGTAAATGCTCCTGAGGAAGGCCCTATGGCACTTTGGCTGATGTAGCAATGTACCATATTGAACTCCGAGAGTTGGGCAAGTAATGTCATAATGGAGGACTGGATCTGTAAAGCAAAGCAGCCAGTACAGAGGCCCTGACATCCTCACTGCCTGTGTCTCTAGGCATTTTAATTCAGACTGCCTCCCTTGTGATCCTATGGACTGAATGTCCATTACTGGTTAAGGTGTGGTATGTATGGCCCTGGAACACACCTATCAGTTTAGCTCCATCTGGAAGAAACACAGGTTATGTACCCCAGGACCATGGCACAAAGAGGATCACCTTCAAAACCATACTTGTGATCCATACCAACATGCTTTCACAGATGGGTTTTGTTTACACTCTTCCTTATTTCCCTTTCTCTTTGCCAATACCCCTGACCGCAATCTGCTGTTCCTAGAAGAAAGAAACAACAATAAAATGTTTGAATTCTTAGGAAGTTTTAATCTTTGGAAGGCAAGATGGGACCTGGATCCCAGCTTCAGTTTTTGAGGTTTCCAGACTGCGCTGACCCCAAACCCAGAACATAAACAAACCCAGTCTTTAACGGGTTACCCAGAAAACCACTTGATATGAAAGTGGCAGTGGGACGAGAATGCCAAGCACTTCCCAGTGATACTGCAAGATAACCTAGATGAAGTAAAACCATGGATAGTACAAAACATACATAAGACCTGCAAGGAACAGAATCGGGTGC
Source organism: Pezoporus wallicus (assembly GCF_028554395.1). Classification (NCBI taxonomy): domain Eukaryota; kingdom Metazoa; phylum Chordata; class Aves; order Psittaciformes; family Psittacidae; genus Pezoporus; species Pezoporus wallicus. The sequence continues at coordinate 9,081,912 of NW_026642649.1, read as the reverse complement.
TCCTACTGGATCAAGGGAAAGTTACTTCATCCACAAACTAAATAATCAAGGGCTGGCATCACATTTTATGTGCTGTCAAAACACAGCTACAAAAAGGGGTTGAGAGGGGTCACCTAAATGCTCTTGAGCTTTTTCTTCCTTCCTATGCATAACATGATCCCCAGCACACCTCAAGATATCTGTTTTATCTCTAGTCCCTGGTATTTGCTTCTTGATCTCCCAGAAGCTTTGATGGCAGTACTCCCTTTCTGTGCAGATGGATGAGCAATTCTCCAAGCATTTCAGTAAACCTTCCAGAGGTAATTAAGATATAGCTGTCTCCACAGCTTCCTCTTCTCCAAACTCAGGTTCAGACCTTAAAATCCCCATGTGACTTGCCACTGAGAGGATGAGAACCTCTAACCAATTCCATACGCACACTCCCACCTCCATCAGACCCCCCAGCTATCAGCATGTGATAGCCTTCACTACTGGTAAGAACACAATATCCTGGTGTAATGGAAAGTATACCATAAAATAGCTCAGGGATATAATGAGAGGGATATATGAGAATAAAGTGTGTCTTGTCATTTTTTTTTCTTCTAAAATGGGTCAGATTAGGTAGGCTACTTCACATTCTCCATCACCCCATCTTCAAAAGCAGCTCCCCAAAGTACAAGCTCCTCATCATTTGATTTTATGCATTACTTCCTTTCCCAGCCACTTCTGCAGAACTAGAAACCCAACTCATTTAAAAAAATGAGACCCAGCACAAGAGCATAAACTTCTCCAGACCTGCTTCCTTCCTGACCTCACTGCTTATTTGATTGTAAAAGAACTGATGCTGCAGTTTTCAAAGAGGCAACTGAGGACCACAGTTTCTATTCCCAGTCTGTGGGAGTGGGAAAGTGACTTCGGCATAAATACATGCAACTTGATACTTTACATGTATTTTAAACCAGCTCCTTTTTCTTTAAAACTAATTTTCTCTGAAGACAGAAATTTATCACCAGTGACTCAAGCTTCCTCAAGGTTTTATCGGTTTAAACTTCAGTAATGTTCTTCCTTCGTGTATTCATGCTACATTGCCTAGCCTTCGTTCACCCAGCGAGCACTAGCTAATGCAAACTGATACTTGGCTTTTCTGGTTTATTTGGGTGACTGAGTGCTTTTTCATTATATGCCTTGTTCAATCTATTCATTTGAGGCAAGGGTCTTGTGGGAATTGCAGACAAGTCTGCAAATGGATGAGTGCCTTAAAATCTTGCCTGTTTTCTATATGGTTGCAGCAGAATGAAAACAAATGGCTGGGCCTCTCAGCAGTGGAACTACAGGAGACTGTTTCTCTTCAAATGATTTTGTGCTCTCCCTTTGCTGCCTGTCATCTGCAATACCTTCTTGTGCCCTCCAACGCCAGCAGGATCAGAGGCAGCCAGTATGGAGATGTATACATGTTAATTGGCCATGTGGGCTGATGGCGACAGAGCTGCTGAGGCTGCAGCCTCTCATCTCTGCCTACCACCAGGTTTCACAATGTCCTTGCTTTTCCATGGAATATGGTTAAAATTAATTAATAGGGACAGGGAGTTATAGGCGGAGTGACTGCATGAATCTTGCTTCCAGGCTAAAAACTCAGGAGTTGGCAAGAAGCTGCGATTGCCTGACTTGGAACAGTTGAAATGTGTCCTTGATATCTTTGCTAGTGCCTCAGGAATAATGACAGGTGTAGAGATCACAGCTCCATCACCTTATTTGAACTGGAGCACACTGAATGCTCTCTCGAGGCTTTAAGTTTAAAGAGACTATATCAGGACATCAGTGTGGTCCAAGGTTACCAAAGTTGTTATGGAAAATGGGAGAGGCATATGCGCCCCACGATCCTGATGTTTCTCATTCACAGATCTGATCCTGACCTTTGTTTTTATCTCTGCATCTCACCCCCGAAGCTAACATAAAGCACAACAGAAGCCAGACCTACTTGAAAAAGCCCACACAGAAGTCAGAGGGCTTCCCTGCAGAGTTGGCTGCTGCCTCACATGGACTTCCCTTGGGAAAGGAAACCAAGAAGGTCATGTTTCATGTGCAGTGCTCATGCAGAACAAGAAGATTGACCATACGTGGATGCCAGGCTTATCCAAGTATAGAGAAGGCAGCAAGGCTAAAACAAGAACTGCAATGAAAAAGTCTCAAAACCACAATGGGAGCACATCACTGCCTTTCTGCGAGACCTGTGCAGCTGATGAGTGCAAAAAGCTAAAAAATCTTTCCCAAAGGAAGTAAATTCCTCTGCGTGGCCTGAAAAATTAGATGCTGAAGCAGGAGTTAGAGCTTCATAAGCCGTGAGCCTATCTGAGCCCAGCCTTCCCTCTGTAAAATGGGGATAACCAGGAGCACAAATAGCTAAAGTTGCAAGAATAACAACTCAATAACAACTTGGTGCTTTACAGCCAGAGCAGGCTTTAGGAATGCTAAATATTATTAAAATCTTGACCTTTCACCATGATTTTGGTTTGGTATATCCAAGAGGGTGTTTGCTGTTTGAGGGAAGAGCTGCACTCCCGTTTCTTAAGCAAAGCTTCATCCCTGAATTAGAAAGGTGGCAAAGCCGACGAGATACAGCATTGGCATTACTGCTCCGTTTATGCTTAATTACTGGTGTGGTGATGGGAGCTGTATCAATCTATCCAGTCCAGTAAAGAGCTGTTACCACAGGCTAGTTAACCACTACATTAATACGAACATCTGACACTTCATTTTCTAGAAGGGATTAGTACCAGGGTAAAAGCTTGGGGGAGGCCACTGTTTGCATGCATGGGGCGGGGGAAACAGAGCCTTTGAGCAGCAAACCCCACGGTTTCAGCTGGTTTAGCTGCTTCAGCCTTCCCCTTTCACCCATCATGTGCAGCCCACTTACACTTACTCAGAGCTCAGTGTGAAGGAGGGCAATGAACTCAGATTCTGCTGCACAGTGGTTGCGTGTGTGCCCATAGGCAGGTCCAAAGCAGACAAATAATTCACCACTGCTGGTAACCGGTGTGGAATGATGTATTTGCTTTCTTTCCATTTTAAAACTAAAATCCAGCCTGAGCTTTTTTAATAGCAGCATTTATCTAGGAAAGGCATTTGTTTACTTTAGTGCTTGTAGAATTTGTCAGAACGACAGTCTGGGAAATAGAAAGCCTTGCCTTATTCACAGAACAAGTAGAACAAGTCCTGCAAGCTCTCTTCCAATGTTTCACCAATATGCCTCTACTCAAAGCTGGCAGATCAGACTTCATATTCAACACAGCACAGACCTTTTCTTTAAGGTTAAGAATTAAACACTGCAATGTCTTCATAAATCTGGGTCTAATACACATAACTACCTCCCACCCAAATAGCACCAGCATTGCTCCAGGCACCAGTTTTGTTGGGGACAGGGCCAGGACATTGGGAAACTTGTGCTGCTGACACTTGCCCAGAAGAGCAGAGGTCGCCAGCCATCTCCTGCAGGTCCCATAGCCCATACTTGACAGCAGTGTTATTTTACCACTTTATTTTTGCTTTTCTCCTCGGTGCCTAGCTTTGCTGTGGAGCTCATTGATGGAGGATCTCATGATATATGTCAGGAAGACATAAAGAGCTCAAATTCACTGAGGGCTGTTAAATACAGTGACACAAATGCAATCATGGTCTCAGGGAACATCTAACACCACAGCAGCCATTGGGATTGGATGAGATAGGGAAAGAAAGGTGTCGTGGAAGCACTGATTTTAGTTTGACACAGTACAACTGCTTTCTGAATTAATACTGGCAAGCAAAAGTGGAAGTCCTTAGGCACTGATCCCCAGCTTTTCAGGTGTTTATATATACAGAACAGCTCTTCCTCTGGGGAGGGAGCAGCCCTCATCTGCCACGACCAGAGCTAGGTTTGAACAGCAGAGAAGGATCTTTCCCAGGGTCAGCTCAGGAGCTGCTCTCTCCCTGAGCTCATGGAGTGTGAGACACACTCTGTCCAGCTATAGAAAATGCCTGTTGAGTGACAGGGGTCTAGGGACTGCCAGATCCCTGGGATATCTATTAGAGGTGGGTGAGAATTTGGGTTGAGTTCCCCTGATTTGGCTCTGATACCAGGCTGCCACCCACATGCCTCTGGCTGTTGGCTGTGTAAATCACTCCCACATGACACAAACCTACCCGGGATCTGTATACGTGGGATTGGACTGGCCCAGAGGAACAGGAGGGGAAGAGACAATATTTGTGCCTAATGTTATGGGGAAAGTCTCTAAAGCTTGACCCCGTGTTAAGTAACACTTCATTTCACTAGGAGCTTCCCTGATCTCAAGGCATTACTCATGGAGGAGGGACTTAACCTACTATGAGTAAAAGCTTTGGAATCTGGTGCTTGATGTGGAGCACTACCTTAGCAATCCTGAATATGTAAAACTCTGCTTTGTACAATGCATGCATGGTATTAGGAAAACACTGCATAACAAAAGAGCAAAATAAGGAAAGCAGTGGCAGCACTTCAGTCTACCTTCAAGCTTGCCCAGGTTAACAAAGCCCTGCTGATTTACACAACTGTAGAACAAGCTCTTAATCTCATTTTCCAACAAATCACAGTAACAAGATGCTGACAAGTTATTTAAGGAATGTGCTCCTCTCAGAGCTTATCAAACCTATCCGTAAGTACATCCACGTGCAGAGGCATTGCAATCTTGAAGAGCACTAAAGAGACCAGCCTCCATAGGCACACATATGGTTTCCACAGATCATAGCAGTGTGTCACAGAAGACAAGGATACTCAGAACCATTAACACTTGCTGCCTGGCCTTTCTTTATCCCAGGCAGCAGATTCCTCAGAATAACTTACCACAGAGGTAGAAAGGTGACAGCATTTTATCTCTGAAGACTTGCTTTGCTGCAGAAGAGCAGAGCGTGTAGCAAGACAGAAAGCTCATTTTCTGCTCTGCACTGCTGGGTATGCCCAGTGGTCCATCCTGTCTGCTGGTACCACTACAAAAGAAGAGATCAAACTCATCAGATGATAGCCTCATGAATTATGTTTGTAACTGATCTGAGGCGTGGGCAGAGTTGTAATGAGAAGGAACGGAGTCTGTTTCAAGCTTGAAAGAAAGAAAGATGGGGAAAAACCCCACCAAACTCTTAGTTACTTTTGCTGGAACAGAATTGGGTTCAATGACTATGCAGCCTAAACGTAATAAGTGTTGAAATTAACTCATGTAATACATCACAAAAATACACTAAGGTTCTTTGACTACTTTAATTTCATATATGGCTTGCAGTTCACAATCTACAATGAGATGCGAGAATGTGATCACAAGAGCTGAGAAACAACTAGAAACACCCAAGTTATTTTAATGAGCAAATTCTGCAGTCTACACCATATTATCTCACTAACTCCACTCGAAATGAAACAACGTCCAGTCTGAATATCTGCTCAGTTCCTGCCCTATGCAGAAGTGTCAACAGGAGGGCACAAGCTGATTTTTATGATGTGAATCAAACCATTACTTCTTAAGTTTCAGCAGTGTATTGGTCCCATAGATGATATAAAATAAAGACCATCCCTGCCCTAAGGGATTTGCAGTCTAAAAAAAGACCAAAGCAAAGCGTTTGTCTCTTGCAAAGTGATCTATTTTGTTTGTTCCTCGAGTTTGGAGGTTGGCACAATTGTCATGCAAATGTTAGCGTTCTGCAAGAAGCTTAGTACAGGCTGCACTGATAATGCACAGTTTCAGTTCTTCCATAAATTGTTTTGTCCAAGAAAAAGAGAAAATCAAAAATAACCTTTCCAGTCTGTTCAGGCATTTTGAACTTGAAACACTTCATTATTGGTTAAGAATGATTTTTATTTCTACATGTCTTTTAATATTGGTCCTACAGAAAACATTTTATGGACAAAATGTGTCACTCCCAGAAGTGATTCTTTCTACATTTTTTGTCCTACTGAAAAATTTGGGAGAAAAAAACCTATTCTGAAGGAAAAAACCCAAAGCTGAGAATGGCCAACAACCTGCTCATCAGGAAGCTCTGCCACGCTAACCAAAGCTAATCATGTCAAGAAATAGAGCTCATTCTAAACAAACCCACAGCAAAGCAAAGGGCTGGACTAATGGTCAAATCGGGTCATCCACAGGACTCTGATTTAGCATTCCAGGTCATAATTGGGTCCATGACCACCTGCTTTGGTCACTGGAAATGAATGCAGTTGGACTTGGCCAGTCACTCTGCCAAACATTTGCTAAAGGATGCACGTGAGGGCTCTTGTTAGCTGGTATTTGCTGTTCAGGCTTTAGTTAATGTAAATTATTGCTGAGCTTAAAGTCTTGCTGTCAGTAGTAGCAGTAGTGGCAAAGGTCCTTAGGTAAAGAAATACAATTTCCTCTCTCTATCGCCACAGGGCTTTCTGAAGTACAACAGCATGAGAGCATGTTGATAATCTGCAATTCATAACGCTTCCTACACAGACAAGGAAAGAAAATGTAACATGGCTTAGTGGAGACTGCAGCCTTTGTGTCAGAAACCTGGTGTCCTGGTCATACCTCTGCCAATGACTTGCTCTGTATTCTTCAGCAAAGGGCACAACCTCTGACCCTGCACTTCATTTTCCTTTAGATAATGATATCTACCCTCACTTTATAAACTATCTTAAAATACAAATGCAAGATGGGATCATTACGGGGCAAGCACACAAACAAATACATACACACCCAGAGCCATAGCGATACATAAAATGCAGACGCTCCCATGCACAGAAATGTACTGGTAACCTTAGGCTACCAACTGAGTCTGGGTGGTACTGCTGGTATTCACAGAGTACACACTGGAATAGCTGTGCAGGTCTGCATAGGCAGCCAGGGAGCCCTCTTCACACCATGCTGGCTAGCATGGATGTTCCCGGGCATGCTGAGCCATTTGGGATAACTGGCAGCTGCCAGGATGCTGCCGAGTGAGCAATGCTGTGAGCTATTCCCTAGTGTCAGAGGAAAGGGTCTATAGCCACAGCAGGGAAAAAGGGAAAACTGTCCCACTTTCTAGAGAGATGGGATTTTTATTTACTTATTTATCATAGCTGCTATCTCCCCTTTCAAGCCCTTATGCAATTAGCAGGAGCCTTACTAGACTAAATGCGGTGCGGCTGGTGGCCAGGTTCCAGAAGTGTGTCTTGTTCCACACTCTGCAGCGGCGAGTGGCCACATTTCTTCCATGTAGTTTTAAATTGCTGTGTTTGGAAAAGCAGAAATGAAAAGTCCTGGGAGGAGAAAGGAAACAAAAGGAAAACCACTTATGGAGAATATCAATTTCCCTGAGTTTAAGTGCAATTTTAGAAGCAATCTGAAAATAGTTTGTTCCAGATGGGCCCACGCTTCGTAGTTTTTGCCGAGTCCTCCCACAGGATATCAGGTTATTAATATTGTTTTATCAGAAACAAATCTCACAGGCATATTGTATCCTGAGTACATGGCACTGCAGCTAGCTCTGATAGAGCTTTACCCAAGCAATAACCCCTTCACTGTCTGACAGACATCTCACAGCTTCAAGTCTTACAGCAGCTCACATGTGGTACACAACTGAGTCTTGTTTCATGTATTGCTTGCTGTATCGCCTGCACACTGAAGTTAAACTATTCTTCTTGAAAAGAAATAGCTCTAATGATACTCCTGCTCTCTGTGAACTGAGCCCTTCTTCCACACTTCATGCAGGGTTCCTCTCTAGTCTGATGCTGGTTGTTTCAAATCCTCCTTGCCAAGCCAGTTAGCACAGACTGAACAACATTCGTCAAATTACTTTCATCTGCAGTGTTCTGGTTAGAGTCATAAGCTGAATGTTACTGCATCCCAGAAGGAAGAGGTATACGATACTTTGCTCCTCAGTCTGCCTGGTCTTTGCCCAGATCTGAGTTCAGTCCCATGTGAACAGGGCTGTTTGTGAACAGAAGCAGTACCATGCAACTTTGGACCTATCCTACCTCATAAGCAAGCCTCAAGTTCAGAAGTTATTCAGAAGCTGTTTGTAGCAGTTCTGTAAAATCAAAACAACACCAAACGCACCCAAGCAACAATCGAGGCCTGAACTCAAGCACCTCAGCATGCTTTTGGCTGTTCCATAACCAGACAAATCAGTCTAATTTCTCATTGTGTATATTCAAACAGGAAGCTACCCTGCAAGCTACAGGATTGCATCTGACCCTGAATAAAACTGCTGCTTTATCACGTAATGCAATCCTAAGCAGACTTATAGGAGACGTAAAGTTTATTTCATATGCAGGCAAATAACTTTATCACTGTCTAACTTGCTTTATTGCTTTGTCTTTCAACACGTTAGACATCACGGGATCTTCCTAAGGTTCTCCTCCAGCAGCATCTCCTCCCTGCTGCTACTAACCCTTCAGGCACTGCTTCTCATTTGGTGACTCCCAGTTACCAAATATAAAAGGTCCTTCTGACCCGGTTTCTGAGAAGAATCAGTCTTGTTACATACTTGAAACTGCCCACAAAGAGATAGAAATGTTGTGCAGCGAAAAAGATTTCCACTGAACTCCTCCTCTTCAAATACCAAAGGCCAGAATAATTGACTAGATTTAACTCTTACAGGATTCCTACATATTTATTTAATGAAACAGAAATTTATAGGAAATCAGGTTTCATTCGTACATCTATCCTTGGAACTACTCCTTTTCCTAGCCTCAAGATAGTAATGAATTTTACAGATTTTTCAGAATTGCTCAACAAATGTTTGCAATGGTTGAGAAACGTTCCATTTCCAAAAGCTGTTTCAAGCAAAGGCTCCTCTGCATTTCTTGATGCCTCGTACTGTGTATTTGGTCAGTGTGACTCAGCGCGGGAACGTGGCTTCTGGTTCCCTGAATGGATGACTCAATCTGTACATACGAGAACAGTGCATGAAGAGAACACATCACGTCGCATGTAGGCAAAGATAAGGAGGGAAAGACCTCCAAGAGTTAAGTGTGCTTAGGAATATGAAAGATGCTCTGGAAATATTATTGACTTTTTCTCTACAGGAATATAAAGAGTCTGTGATTTTGAGGAAAAAAATAAGGTCGTGATCGAATTCACCAACAGTTTTGATACTTGCACCTTCTTGGCACAAAATAATTTCCTGGTTCGTTTTGGGTTTCTTTAAATGCATTTAATTAATGGATTAGTATTTGTACCTAGATAAATAAAGCTCAAAGATTCCTGTGCACAAATGTGGTAACTAGTTGAGTTGTTTAATGCACTGTAAGAAGAAACCATATGGTGAACATGGTACAAAGAAAACAAGTAGACAATCCACACGCAGCGATTCGTAAGAAGTCCGGTGAGATGGATTTAGCAAACACACTTGCCAAAATCCAAGCAAACATTCCAAACAACATCAGATTGAATACTAAGCCCACAGACTCCAAGAGATGGAATGACTGCAGGAGAGCACAGGCATCTGCAGCGGGCTGGTCCTTTGCATACAGAGGCTTTCCTCACTAAACATCTCAACAGAGAATACATCTCGCTCTTCAAACGGCTCACTTGAGGGTTTCTGCTTTTGTAAAACATGCAAGAAAGCTTTACCATTCCCCAGTCTGTCACTCCAGGAGGAACAGTTACGGAAGCATGGGTTTAAGTCTGTAGGAACACTAGACCAACATCTGCTGTATTTTAATACTTCAGCAGTAAGGTTTTATAGATGCTGGAAAATGAAGACACATACACACACACAAAGGATTAAAGCTAGTATTTTTCAGTCCAATGTGACTATAATTAGGAGTTCTACATCTTAACCTACTCACTGCCTAGGTGGTTGTAACCTCCTAGTTATTACCTAGAGACCAGGGGAAAAGGAATGTGAAGAAGGAATCCAATAAAAGCCGGGCTGCCTCCTCGCAGAGCCCATCTCTTACGCAAACATGGAGTAGCCTGGAGTACACCCTGACCACAGCGATCGTGTGCTCCAGGCAGAAGAGCCCAATGTCTAAAGAATATGGCTAGCAGGCAAAACAGGTGGACAACTAAGCACCAGTCACTCTGCTTGCAGCCACCCCTGCAAGCAAAACATTGTGGGCCACATTTGCTGAAGTGTACGGGTGCCATGGGGTTCTAATAGGCTATATGAAAGTGGCCTGTTGCCTTCCCAGGGCAGAAAGTACCCATCTGTAGAGGCAGTCATTTAAGTCTTACCTCACAAGTGTTTTGTGAAATCTTAAGGATGCTACTTGAGACCCTTACCTGAAAAGTGCTCCCAGGGAATCATTTTAGTTCATTACCAGGCCTGAATTTTTAAATAACACTTGATTAAAAGGTGATTGCATACCAGCACAGACCAATAATTCGCTTCCCACAAGCCAAGCCATATGAATTAAGAATAAAGAGCGCCTATGGCTCTTGTGCAAGACTTGCCAATAGCGCTGCTCACCCCATCAATGAAATACAGTCCTTACCTGGCGTCTTGCTGAACAGGTTGTGGTGAGGCAAACACATCTGTTGAGTGGTCTTGCCCTGAACTGCACAGCTCCAGGATGACAGAGATTGTTTCGTACCATGGCTTCTTCTGAAAGTCCAGGTTGAGGAAGGATAGCAGGCAAATGACGTGCCCAGTTGTACTGGGGCCTAAACCAGAGCTCATGAGACCCAAGAGAGTTTATCTTCTCCCCATCAGGATTTGAACCCTGCAAAAGCACTTGACAGTTGTATGAGTATTCAAAAAACTTCATTCAAATGGTAGAAACGGCTAAAACTTCCATGTTCAATCCAAAATTCTACTGAGATAAGTGACTCTAAGAGGGTACAAGTTATATCTCCATTTAAGATGGTCTGTAGCATATGAAGACAGAATTCCCCTAATCAAGCTTTTGCAGGTTGGCTATGGAGTTTTGACCTCCAGAGCATCAATACTTCCTTAAATTTCTTGTAACCTTGAAGTTTCTCAGAGTTCAGTACTCCAAGGTCCTGAAGCTCTTCCCTGTGGGCATTTTTATGATGCTCTCATTTGAAAGGGAACTACTCGATTCCCTATCAAATCTTGCTGTCCGGCATCATTTTATAAAGCCTGACTTATTCTGATGCATGTTATCAAGGTTGTGCTTTTGCTATTCACTGGACTCTTTATATTTCACTTAGTCCATGTTTATAAATAATAGTTTTGACAACAAAAGGAAGGAAGAGGGAGGGGAAGTAATGCCCTTTTCTCTTGGCATAAAAACCCTAAAAAGCCTGAAAAGGTGACCTGTAGACGCAACACTAAAAGGCAAAGAAGCAGAGCCAATACGCATAAGAAGACACGAATCCTAAAACCAATCACACTACTTCTGTGTAGGCTGCAACACCAGATACAGAATTATCTGTACAGATACAGGAAGAAGGGGGAGGAGGGAAAGAGGCTCACCCCTGGGGATGCTCCTTTTCATCTTCCACACAGAGGCTTCTTCACCTCCTACATAAAGTTCAGTTAAGTTGTAGGAGAACTCCTATGCTATTTCTTTCTCTACTTCCCTGTGAAGGCTGGGTTTGTAGAGGGCTCAGTCCAGGGCACGCCAAGAAAGGTTCCCTGAGGAATAGTGTTGGATCATCGCTCAGTTCCAGGAGTCCCAAGCAGGGAGTCAGGTTGCCATACACAGTTCAAAGCAGCTTTTATACAAGAACAATTGCAATCTGTGGCAGACAGCCTTTGAAACTTTCCTTCCACAGTATAGTCAAACTTATTCTATTAGCAATTAATTGAACTGAATTTACCTTTAAGAAAGGTAGTTCTCTTCTCTGTTAGGCATCTTTCTACTTACTGCATTAGAAAATGCCATGAGAATAACTACTGCTTATAAGCCTATGGAGTTTATGACATAGTTAAGAGCTGGGAAAAATGCTTTACCTATGTCTTACCAACTCTGTGAAAGCATAAACCTGAAGAGAGACGTCAAAACATTAACTGATAGAATGCAAAACAGACTCTTGCACAGTATTTTGCACTTAGCAGAGGCTTTCTCAGTTTTGGAGAGGTAAATATATTTATAGCTGCCTTCAGAAACGTCTACAGTGAACTCAGCAGGACACAAGTACTTAGTACTTCTGATACTTCAAAGAAAGGAAATAGCTCCATAGATGTAATTCAGAATTAAACACTGTCATTCTTGCTTTTATTAATTATTATTTTACTACCTACCGAGTGCTGTACAAGTCATGATGAATTTTAGTAGCTGATTTCTGCTGTCTGCATCTTAACCTCAGTCATTTACAATTTCACCAGATAGGACTGCAGACTTCAGCTGACACCTACCCTAATTCCTAGGGCATCGAAAGCCTATGGAATGCTGGGGAGGAATTCTCTGCAGAGCCAATTCACCCAAAAATAGCCTTGGCATGAGCCAAATCCTGAGCACTGGGAACAGCATCTTGCCCTAATCTGACATCCACGCAACAGCTCTGGAGCACTGGGAAATTCTGTAACCACATCATGACCACTATGACAGTGTATAGGTTAGAGGAGTAGCCGCAGTATCTTGTTCCATGTGAAACAAGGAGCAGAGCCAAACTTAACCTATAATCATCCATAAGGGGATGCTTTGGACAAGTCAACTTGGCCATTGCTAGATGGTTGTGTTTCGGACATTTGAAATTGAATTCTCTCTATTTTGAAAGAAAACATTGTGGATTGACTTGCTGTTCAGTATAGCCAGGACAGTACTTCACTAGGCAGGTTTAAAAACAGACTTCCATCACAAATCTTGAATATGCTGTTCTCTAATTCTGCAAAGAGAAGAAAAACCATTCTACTTGCTTTAAGTACCATCCCTTAAATAATACACACTGGACATACATCTGTGTGTGTATGTCGTATTAAAGCACACCCACGCTTTAAAAATATGGTAGTAACTTGTGTATATTTTCAAGGTGGGTTTCTTTCGTCCCCTTTTGTTCTGCATTAATTTTATCTCTCTATGTATATATATGTTCAGATGTCACTGAACTACCATCAGTTGTCCAAACTTAACTGACTATCCTGCTATGTGATAAAAATTACCATTTTTCATCTAATCCTACTACATCTCATGCTACTTGTAGATTAGTTTCCCAAGGCAATGAGGTTAATGTAATTGTATGCTGTGTGTGTATGTTTATGTGTATGCATAAACTTGAGTCAGTCTCCTTCCAGTAACCTTTGATCCTGCTGGCCAACCAGTCCAATGTATCAAAGACATGGCAGCCTCAGGTATTTGAAGTTCCTCCAGCTAGGCAAATAGGCAAGCAGACAGTGAGGGGAAAAACCCAACATAAACTCTTCCACCGAGAAGGCTACAGCGTGGACACTGTGGCCGAGTCCAGAGAGCGAAGTGCCCCACATTCTCTAGACCTGGGGAAACAACTGGAGTTTGCATCTAATCAGACAGCAAAGAACACCACTGCAAGACAAAACCACAGGAAACCAGACTCCACCACCTCCACAGCTCTTGAGTGAGTTGGGGATCACCTAGATCTGGGTTAAGGCTTAGGCTGCCTCTTATGACATGGTCCTTGCTCAGGGGACACCTAACCCAATTTTTATACCATTGAAGCCTACTGAATGTTCAAGGAAAATTCCTTGCAGAGCAACTCGCCCCAAAATAACCTGTATTAATGAAGTTGTGGAGTTCTTCTGTAGGCCAATGGGCCAACTATGCTTTACAAATTAACCTTTGATGGCACATGTACTTTTCTTTCCTCTCTAAGGTGCTCAGTAATTTGCTGCCTATACAATGACTGACTGCAACATGTTCCAAGCTGTGGCTGTGGATTCAGAGGAGAGGGGAGGAGAGCACAGCTCATTGACCCATGTCTGTTTTAGCTGCTGATGCCTACTATTAGCTTAAGCCTACAGACAGCACACACAGGGTACTCAACTCCTCCTGCAGTCCATGAAATTGGATATATTAGCAAGATTACAGAGGCCCTGTGTGTAAACCCATGTGTTGAAATGCCCTTTTCCCAATTCCCTCATCAGTAGGCAACAGTGTACCTTCTCTTGTGCTACTGGGCTGCCCTGCATGGTCAGAGGCCCTGTTAGGGGTTCAGCAGCGTAGCCAACTCACCTGCAGACAACCAAAGCTAGGAAAAGAGCATGCAAGATGTCCTGCCAACTCATCAGGACTGTGATAAGTGACGCTGAGGAAGCAGCATCACTTCCTCATACCCAACTCTTTCTAAAATGATGACTAGAGTTAGATCAGCAAATGTGGCCTTCCATACACTGTTCATTTTCCTCATGGAAATGCCTTATTCCTATAACACCATTGCCTCCATATAGCCAGTAGGAAGTGTCCTGGGCTTTGCAAAACGTAGAAGCGTAGAATATCTTGAGTTGGAAGAGCTCCAGAAAGATCATTAAGTCCAATTCCCTGCTCCTCACAGGACCACCAAACACTGAACCATATGACTAAGAGCATCATACAGATGCTCCTTGAACTCTTGACAGGCTTGGTGCTGTGACCACTTCCCTGGGAAGCTTGCTCCAGTGACCAACCACCCTCTCACTGAATAACCTTTTCCTAATGTCCAATCTGAACTTCCTGTTTCCTTGTGTCCTGTCTTTAGTCACCAGAAAGAAGGGATCAGCACCTCCCTCTCCACTGTCCCCCTTAAGGAAGTTGTAGACTGCAATGAGGTCACCCCTCAGCCTTCTCTTATCTAAGCTGAACAAGCCAAGTGACCTCATCTGCTCACTTAACTTTGGCAACACACCCAATCTAGGTGGACCATCATCTTCATCATTGTTTGCTTCCAATTTTAAAGCCTCATACCTATTGTACAAGGGAAGAATAGATATTAACTATTGCTTTATAGTAAGCACAACTTGCATATTTTTTAACAAGATACACTAAAATCAGATAACCAAACAACACACAAGATAATTCCTTACTGAAATTTCAAATGAGTATTCCTGCCAAGACGTATGAGATTGTCAGAGAACAGGAAGAGCAGGGTTGCTTCATGAGAGAGGATAAGTCAGAAGTCAAAGGTGACCTAAGTGCAAGCAGTGCCCTCACCACCTAGGGTGCCATTCCACAGGGCACAGGGCATGAACAGGGTAGGGATAACATGCTCCAGCAACAGGACAATAGCTTTCCTACAGGGCAAGCTGATGGATGAGGTCCAGGGCATGTTCCAAGGTCCAGCCTTGAGCAGGAGGTCCACCCAGGAGATGAGGTCAGAGACAAAAACTGAGTGCATGCAAGAACCACAACACAGTTCAGGCAAGAGCTAAACATAAGGGCAGTGTTTAAATAGGGCCCGAGGCCCATTGGCAGAAGAGGAGCCCAGGTGAGGCTGGTCTGGGCTATTAAGGTCTATTAGTGCTTTAAGAGCACTGAAAAGAGCTTGAGGAATGTGCCCCTGGTCAGGTATCAGGACAACATCTGTTGCTGCTCACAGTTACTTCTGTCTGTCTGTCCATTTTGCCCCCTAGAAGTAACTTCCACACAAAACTTTCCATGGTCCAAGACTAAGAATATGTGATGGAGGAACCAGGGTGTGCACCTGCACCAAGGGAAAGCACTACAATACAATGGGTGGAGTCACAGACAGTAACAGCAGTTAGGAAAGAATGATTCAAAGATGATAGATCACCACCCAGCACTAGAAACCAGCTGCAGGATAAAGGCAAAACCATAGCTGATAAACTAAACACTTCTTGGTTTCTGGGTCAGCAAAGCAGATTTGTTGCAAAGAGCACCTAAGAGACCAGCTTTTTAGTTCAAAGACAAGCCAGCCTGCATATCCAGGTTATATTTGCAGTGTGGAGATGGGAGGAAAGGGGGAGTGGGAGGAAGAACACATGGATGCTCGTGTCTTGCTGGGTGTCAGTGTCAGGAACTGTCCAGGGCTCTTGCAGGGAGACAGGCAGTGCTCCCAGGACCCACAGTCCACACAGAGCCAGCTTATTCCTTGACAGATATCTTAGCCAGCGTGCAGCAACCAGCAGGAAATAAACCTAATTTGATTGCCAGTACGGGCCTCCAAACTGTGAATGCCCAACCACAACGTGCCTCGCGCCTCCAATCTCCAAAGTCAACAAGAAAATTCTCATGAAGACAGGTTTATGTATTGCACTTTGATACCATATCAACAGAGAGTGATACCCACCCGCTGAATACCTCTGACATCCTGAAGCATCGCCACAAGAGTCTTCTCAGTGTTTGAACATTAAAGCTATCATAGGGTAAAGCAATACAGTTGTGAGGTTAAAAGGTAGAGCAGGAATTAACGTTTTGGTGATATCATGTTTGCTTGATGATAAAAGGTCTTTGTTATCTCAGACCTGTGTTTGGCAAAACCATACATATAAATAGACATCTTTTTTTCAGAATTACTATCTTTGTTGGAGCTTTGGTACCTTGTACCATAGCTAATGGTACAAAAATATTTGCACAAATGCAAGCACTGGAAGGCAGACAAAAACCTTTGCCATTTAATCTGTTAGGAAATGTCAACAAAGATGCTACATAGAGCAGCTGTAGAAGAAATCTACCTTTTCTTGTTATGGCGTGACACAGTGCTGTGTTGTGCTGGCTTTGCCTGTAACCTTATCAATGGTATCTCATCCTTTAGGAATCTCTGATACAATTTTGGTTAAGCACCTTTCTGGAAAAGAAAAGTCTTGAGAAAGACAAGCAGTTGTACAAGATGACCTAAGAGTTGAATGATCTTTTCCCTTTAGGCAAAGCATGAAAGAACATGAAACCTACCAAACAGGGTGATCAGAAATAACTGGAAATACGTGTCCTGAAGGATGGTACGTGATAGATCACAAGGGTCAGTCACTCAAAACCACCACATCAGTTATTTGCCCTTTCTAAACCTGGTAAACTTTGGAGATTCACACTCCCCCTTATTCTCTTTGACACACACAGATACTCATTTACACACATGTAGTACCAGGATCTCCATAGATATGTACCACTGATGGAAAATAAATGGCAGTATAGGAGCCCCAGAGATCCAAGAACTTTCCTGTTCTTATTTGAAGATATGTCACTGAAGGTAGAATCTCCTTTAAGGTACCTACCATACGTATGTTGCCCAAAGACGCACACATTATACTCCACTTCATTGAACATGCGTTTCTTCAAGTTATCTCTGCTGAGCTAATTCAGCATAATGACAGTGGACTGTAAAGACCATTACTTAGACAGGACAATATTAATATACATTTTGTTTAATGGAGCTTTGCTAGCTAGCTGCCAAGGAATACGTAAGCAAATCATCATTCATTAGGGAAGCTTGAGTAACATTCTAAGCTCTAGGACCCAATTTTGATTGAGAGTCTGAAGTTATCTATGGGCACATATCCAGTGTTTATCAACAGCATAGAAAGAGTAGTTTTTTACTGAAGTTACTTTTGTATTCTTCTGCTCTTTAGATGTATATTTAAATTAAAAAATTCAAATGAACCTAATACCCAAGTTACTTTCTTGCAAAGAAAAATAGTAAGAAACAGGTCAAATGCTGATCCCATTTACAACTTCGAGGGTTTAGAGATCTGCCAAGGACAAAAATTTGGCTCCATATTCCCAGAAAGGGTTATGGTTAGGAAATCTGAAACCATGTAACCTTTGTGCAATCATCAAGTGTGTAAGTAATAGAACTGCTGGTGTACAAACTGCTTTTGGACTGTGCCCATGGGATGGTCTGTCAGCTTTTCCAGAGAACAACGTTGCCTCTTTCCTCCCCTTGACTGGAATGTAGAAAAATACAAAACCCCCAGAACAGACTGCCTAGGATTAGGGTAAGGGGAATCAAACTCAGGCTTTCCTGCAACAGATTAGCAGCATCCTCCCCATACCCTTACAAGTGATCTCTGTAAGATTGGGGATCAGATGGCTTGTGCCAGTTATCAGACACAGTAGGGAGGGAGTCAAGAGTATTCTGCAGAGAAAAACGTATTGCAGGAGGGAAACTGGCTGGCCTTAATGGGAGCAACGGGTAGACAAACTGGAGATGGCTATAGCGGGAGATTTGTGCTGTAGGACCACTGCCCCACACCTGAGTTAGAGGGACTGCAACGAAATCCCCCTGAGAGAGACACGGAAAGAAGACATGCAAAGGTGCACGGAGGTAGTACAAGTCTCCAATGGTTCTGACTCCCTCTCCTCTCAGACGGAAGACACACTTCCTGCGAGTTTGGATTCCTCCCTTATGAAGAGACATCAGAGTTGGCAATTCAGCCCCATGCTTCCTAAAAATAATTTAAAGGAATTATTTCCCAAGTTCCCCTTTTCTACTTTCCTGGTGCCCCACATCAAGTACAAGACCTTTGGATAGCAACAAGTTTACAGGAGATACTGGCAATTTTCCCATTCTGAGAAATGGTTCTCTGAGAGAACCGTTTCTTTCATGACAAAAACAATGGGACCAGGACTAGGTGCATTTCTGTGACAGATATATCAACTCCCAGTCACGTGGCAAGAGCTCTGCAGAAAGATTGCAGTGTATGTGTTCTGAATTGCATTATTATTCACATACACACATAGATACATTGCATTGTTTTTGTGATCATAATCACGCTGTCTATGCAAAGCAGGCTCCAATCTCACATTCAGACACTGGGGGAGAACTTACATTGTAAAAACAGACCAGTCAGGTGTTGCACAGGGCTGCCAGGTTCCCAAAAGGCTGCAGCTGTAACAGCTGGAGTATCAAAAACACCCTCTACATGTGTTTGCTTCCAGGTTTCATGCACTGCTGCCTGTATATATGTTTATGTGCACAGAGCATGTCATGTGCGAGCAAGCACTGTGAAAGGGAACATAGCCATTACTGGAGTACATACATGTAAGTGCAGAGGAAATCTCTCTTCTCATTTATATAGAAAAGTAAGTATCATTAGGGCCACTTGTTGCCTTTGGACTCTAACTAGTAAAGTACGTTTATGAAGTAGCAAAGAGTAGAACAGGAGTCTCTACCCAGTGGGATGGGGAATAACACATTTTAAATCTCATTACTTATACAAAGAACACTGAAGACACCATCCTAAATGCATGAATTTAAACAATGTAAAGAATGTTTTATGGACCACTGATTTCTGTAAAGTTTAAATAAAGATACCTTTTTACCTGTTGAAGTCTTTTCTCCTCATATATAATTTATTGAGATTACCCAAATCTGTGCATAGTTTCCTGTAGTAGAAGCTGACTGATTTGGATATATCTGCTTCAAACCCTGAAGAGCTGAAAAGCCAGAAAAGCCAGTTATTTATTGATATTTATTTAATTATTAGACCTGACTGAATATATTCCATTGAGACTTGTTTTCCTCCCTTTTTCCTTTAGAGGAACACCTAAGAGCATGTAAACACACATGAATGTAACTATATGTTTAACCCTTTGCAAAAGAAGAGCCTTAAAATTCCACCTGTGAAAGCACGAGAATCCCTTATGTTTCATTTTTATATATATGCATATGTACCCACCAGAAACTTTGTCTCATCCTCTTTACAGGCAGTTAGTTATTTGAGCCCTTTGATTAAATGATCTGTGAAAGATCAGTGTTCCAGAGTCCCAGTGCTTTAATAGAGATTTAATTGTATCTTTTGGGTAAGTGCCAAAGTGATGGATGGAGTTATCAGACATGACATTCTCTCCAAGTGAAAATGCCATCTTTTGGTACACTAAGCAACACCAGATTGGCCAGGTAATAGTTAAGTGGTATGAAAATAAAGGAGCTGATACCAGCAAAACCCCCCCAAAAGTACTGAGCTTGCATTTGCCTTTTGGGAGGACAGTGCAGAGTCCAAATGCTCAAGGAATTGAGGTTTAAAATATAATCAGGTCAGAGATATTATATTGGGTATTTATGGTGCAGATCAAAGGGAATTCTAAAGAGCTCAATTAAT
Source organism: Pezoporus wallicus (assembly GCF_028554395.1). NCBI lineage: Eukaryota > Metazoa > Chordata > Aves > Psittaciformes > Psittacidae > Pezoporus > Pezoporus wallicus. Next base: position 9,062,079 of record NW_026642649.1, on the reverse strand, counting down.
CCTTCTGTCCCAGCATGATGCCTGCTCCTACATAAGCAAAATCCTGTGGGCTGGCATTCATATGAAGGTGGTATCTTTTCAATGACCAGCTCACAGTCATTGCTGAGGATGTGCAGGAAAGCCCATGAAACATTGATTATTTTGCATGAAATCGTAGTTAAACATTAGATATTCTCTCCAAACTATTCCATACTTTGACCAGTTCTTATTGACATACACACACGCAACTCTCTTTCATATCCATTTTCTCTCTTGGAATTCAATCCTCCACGGAGATGGTGCCCAGTTTGTAGGCAGGTAGGGCTAATGAAGATGATAGCCACTGCAAAGATATTCTTACTGACTTTCTGTTGTATAAAAGAATCTGTTTCTCTGTGTAAACTCCTGAAGATTTCCAAAGATGCCTCCTGTACTTGGGCACTTTCTTCCCTGGGAAGAGGCTGTCAGAGGTGCAGCGTACACATGTGAGCACAAGGCAGGGGAACACAGCAAAGCTGGCATTCAAACACCTGTGATAAGGTGCAATTTCCCTCCCAACCCTTCCCTCCCACACCACCAAGTGAAGCAGATTCCCCAGTTCTCCCTGCCCGCTGGCAGCACACACCAACCTAGTGGTGTGCCCTACACAGCTCCAGGTGCTGCTTTTGGCAGGGCCCCTCACCTCTGCTCTGAGCAAAGATAGCCTCAGGAGACAGCGGAGGAGGCTTGGCACAGCCTTGGGTGAGTTTTCTTTGTGTTTATACCCTGTCTTCCTCTGGAGTAGGCAGAGTGCTGCTCAGCTCAATCCCCCAAAAGGCATCCCACGCGTCGGTCCCTGGGCTCTGCCACACTGAGGACTACATGTTCTTGTTGCAGGAATCAACACATTTGAATACTGGCTAACTTAACACTTAAATAATACATACATACATGCATACATACTTTCCCTTCTTGCACTGTACTACAAATATCAGAACAGAGAAGAAAAGTGCCACTATCCCATAGGAACTATCAGCCAGAGTTTGGCAATTTCCAATACATAAATTACACTATTGCTTCCAAGCCTTAAAACTACATGAACAAACACACCCGGGTTTGCATACATTCATTTCCTGGACCCACAGATTTCAGTCTCTTGCAGAAGGTGTGTACTACCAGAGAGCTTGTCTTCTTGTGTTTGACAATGTGCTGCCACCACAGCTCTCCTTGGGCCTAGGGGAAGGGCTGCCCATTGCCGTATTTCAGGAAGGTTCGTTCTGTCTTAAAAAGATGCAAATTAGTTAATCAGCATTGGAAGTTGGACAGCCAGTTGTAAACTTCTTTACATATTCTCTGGCTGTCTTGCACTATCTGCATGAGGCAGACAGATCTAACTATGATAAAAAAATCTGACCTAAGGCATCAAAGACATCGTTGATTGAACTAGGACTGGAATGTCAGACTGGAACGTCAGAAGAAGTCTGGGGAGGGAGGAAGGCTACAAGAGCTGTGTCCTCAGCTGATGTCATGTCACTGTGCCCAAGAAGAAAGCCTAGTTCACATATAACCCTTTGTACAAAGCCTAGTTCACATACAACCCTTTGTATAAGCACACTCTAGCTGCCAACTTTAAACCCAAAGGATTTATTTTAACTGCCTCTCCGTTATTATAGGCTCTGCAAAAGCACACAGGCTGTAATGGAATCCCTGAAAAAAACTCCAAATGGAGAAAAATTCCAGCATATTTTTGCTTGCATTCGCAGACACAGGCAGAGACCAAGCAGGCCATATGGTCTAACTTTGACACTTCTCATCCATCAAAACAGTTAGGCCCTCTAGTACTTCACATACAAATCAGAAAAACCACAGGCTGGGCAGACATGAAGCTTCCTGCCCAGGAATGTTTGGGCTGCAGGAGCAAATCCTGCCATTGGGCAAGGAAAAGTGAGCACTTGAACAAAGTCTGAGATGTAGGGCTATTTGGAGAGTTTAGTGTTTTTAGGTATGTCTGAAAAGAAAGGGAGGTCAAACATCTTTCAGGTATACCAGTATAACTCCACTGACAGCCCTGGCTTGTGCCAGTGTAACCAAGAACAGCCTTCTAATTATACATGCTAAGTAGCGTAACAAAGGGCTTTGCTCATCCTTACTAGAACTTGGAGAATACCAACTAAAAAGTCTGCCTGTTTCCAAATAAGATGGGCTTTCTGTGTTATTTGTCATCACATGTGGGACGCAATAACAGAACTGCTACTAATTTCTGCAATTATAATATCATTTTACCTGGAATTTCGCAGAGGACCCCAACTCTCACCTTACTTTCCAGTTGGAGGGGGATTACAGTCAGTCCACTCAGGTCTATTTTGGTGCAGTTCAAGACAGAAACTGCTTTTTTTGTTTCAAAAACCTAAGGTTTCTCATAAGTGGGTTCTATTAATTATCAGCAATCACAGGTGGGAATAAGCTCTGATTAATCAGTTTCCATATGCCTTCATTTAACAGTTTGCATGCTATATCCCAACCACAGGACACCTGAGTTTTCCAAGGAATGTGAAGTCAAAGTTAAAGTTAAATAACAAAATGCTACCCAGTCTTTCCTTTTGGTCTAGATGACCTCTAGAGGTGTATTCCAATTTAAATCATTCTTTGCTAATGAATTCTTCCATGAGGTTTGGGTTCTGCTATACACATTCAAAACGCAGATGAAGAACCACTGTTTCAGCCTTACTCATATCCCTTTGCTCCTCACCCAAAAAGCTCTACCAAGGCTGGCAAGATTGTTGATGGAGTGAAATCCTACTCAAGGTGAGTAAGGGTGCCCACCGAATCCAAAATCTGCTGTTAAAATGCAGCTATGCATATTTGCACACCACTCCATGCTCTGTGTTTGGTAGATGGCAAGATGAAAGCGGGTGTGCTACCTTTGAGATACACTCTGTGACTAAACACATTTCCCCAAAGAAGCCAGCCCAGTTTGCCATGAGTTTGTTATGACTGTTAACCATGGCTGCAGCAGAGACACGTCTTTTGGGCTTGATCCAAAGCCTGTGGAAATGGATGGAAAAATTTACCCACTTACAAAGGTGTTTTGAGAGAATTTTCTGCTTTATGTAGTACGAATAATATTTTAAAGTATCACACTTAGGGCAGGTAATCATTAGGACATGCACTGCTTTGTGGGCTGTACAAGAAGAACACAATGCTTTGGCATTTACTTAATAAATCATAGCTAGGATGGGAGAGGTATGAAGGGAAGGATCTAAGTAAATACCTGATGGAAGAAGTGGTCAGAAATGAACTTCTTCAGAATTCCCATTGGAATGTCTTTTTGCGCATGAAGACAAATGGTCACACTGTTTTGGCCCCTGTGCTTCTGCTGAATTCTTTTTAAAGCACCACTTACTTCACAAGGGAGAGATGTTTCACAGGAAAAAGCCAGGACCAGCACAAACAGGAACAAGGTGAGAATGAGCAGGACCAGCTGTTCAGACTTGCAGAGCAAAAAAACCTAAACCAAAACCCAAATAAGACACATGATTAAATATGTGAGAACTGGCTCAGCTCTTTAATAGGTTGTTTGGATTAACATACCCACAAGGAAGAAAAAGACACCATTTGTGTTTGCAACCTTCCTTAGCCCTGCACAGCTTCCTGAGAAAGAAAGGTCTCCACAGCTACTGTTGGTGTGGCAATGAGCTCAATCTGAAGAACACTGAGGGACATTACTGAGATGGAAGGGACTGAAAAAACAAGAATGAGAGAATGACACAGGGGCCCTGGTCTGCTCTCACAGCCGCATGCCCCAAGTTGCCTCTGCCCATCAATAGAGCACTGGAGGTCAGCCTCTGAGTCAATCAGCCACCAAACCAACTCAAAACAGCAAGCAGGAAGTTGCCCATTTCAACAACCACTTTAAAAGGGGGCAGGCCATTAACCCCTTTACTTCAGAGGCATGCTTTCCTCTTGTGTAGCTTTGCCATCATTACAAACACTGCTGTGATCTGTTGCTCACCACAGTCAGAGCAAGGTTAAAGTTTTCATGTCATGCAAAAAGCCCTATCTCTGCTACCTGAGATGGTCCTCAACAGGCAGCAGTTGTGCAGTGCTGTGTTATGTGAAACTTGGCCATTGAGGCTTTACAAAGAGTCAATAGATAAATCAACAGCTGGACATGCCCTTGGATCTTGGATTCTAGTGTGAGGTGTCCCTGCCCCTGGCAGGGGGCTGGAGCTAGATGATCTTAAGGTCCTTTCCAACCCAAACCATTCTATGATTAACTCTGCCCCACAACTCCCATCATCCCTCCAGGGCAGATAAAACTGGCCAGAGGCTGCTAAGCAGCCCCAGAGAGCACTGACCACTCAGGTCCTTGTTGTACAGATCCTAGAACGCAAGTGAAGCTGTGGGTGGTATCTCTTTTTCTGCTTTCAGATCAATTGAAGAGCAGCATAAGCCTCTGGCTGAAAGTTAAGGCTGAGGGAACACAATCATAATTCACTGTCAGATCGGGAATGGTATCACAGACTGAAGCATTATTACCATGAATCTTCTAATTCTGCACTCGGAAATATCTTTTCCAGTACGTATAAGGTGTGCCATTTCTATTTCACAACTGCATGCGCAGGACTCCCACACAGGCTTCGTTCAGACCATGCAAAAATCAGAGATGCCAAAGAAAATGTATGTAAAACTCTGCCAGAATGCATTGCCTCTCTAGCATTTCTTCTCCACAGCTGTCAGCTGTGTTGGTGGGAGCCCAGCTCTACAACACTGGAGCATCCCCAGTTACCAGCTACAAGTGGCACTAAGTCACTTGTTCCTAGATGTCCTCTTCTCCACTTGGACCTTTTTAGTGGCTGAGCACAACCCTTTCTTCTGGCTCTCCTGCAGTAAGAGATAAGGCTCCTGAGCAGCGATCCAGAGAGGTTCTTCACAACAATTTCAACAGCATATTTTTAATCAGAGTGGTTTTTCCCCTGTGGAGCTGTTCATTTACCTCTTCCACTTGGGTTCTGTTTTTCTGGACTGTTGTACCTTTCCTGAGGTCAGAACCCACATGGAAATAATCACTGAGCTGTGCTAGCTCAGCACAAAAGATGACTTAACTCAGATCCAAACCAGTTTTGAGAAGGAAGTTTCTCTGTGTGCATGCTTACAATGCTTTCTGACAGCACCTACAGAGCCACTGTTTATGATCCTCCTTTGTATCAGCAGCCTGCAGAAACAACCTCTTTAGGCAGGGATGGTACTTCTCCCATGTTGCAGACATGAGTGTGATTCAATATGTTCCTGGAGCAGTGTGGTCTGACTTGTTTTCAGAAAAGCAGCCAATGATCTTGGATGTCCCATCTGAGACATCTGACTTCCAGAGGGGAACGTCAGGAATTTCCAAAGAGTCAAACCCCCATACCCAGCATATGTTTTGAACTGGGCACCCAAAACAAATGGTCGCTTGGAAGGAGGCTACTGTCTTCTGAACACTCCCAAATATCTCTGAGTACTCTGACGAGGCAGTGATGTGTCCACCAGAAAACTGCAAGCTATTTAGAGATGCTAGGCACCGGAAAAGAACACTAAGAAAAGCTCCTTTGATATTAAATAAATTAAATAATACGAAAGGAAGAAGAGAGGTGTGGCAAAGCCACGATTAGCTCTTAAAACAGGAAAAACTTCCAACTCACCCCATTCATTGGCATGTCCCTGGCAGACCTGGGGTTAAGAGTAGCCCAGCCAGCAGAACACCACCAGCTCCGAGCAACCAGCCAGTCACCATTTGCTGCCAAAGATCTCCTCTGGGATGACTATGCCTATATATTTGCTATTCTGCCTAGAAGGCCCCCAGTAAAGGACAGGGATAGAGCACTAGAGAAGAGAGGAAGAGGATGTATGGCACTGGCACCCTACAACAGGACATGATACCTGGGCTCCACCAGCTGGTTACGGGCTCTGAGAGTTTGATCTTTCATTTTAACTCTGACTCAGGCCTCATGCTCACAGTTCCACACCGGCTGAAAGCAGGCTCCAGACTGCATGAAAGCTAAAACCAGAGCAAGGGAATTCTTGCCCTTGGCATGAACAGCTACCACAGCAGCTGGCCGAAAATATTATAATACATGGGAATCTGGCAGGTGGCTGCATAGCTTTTGGGGAAATATTCTGTATTGCCCCAGAAAGTAGGAGCCATGGAAAAACACACTTTGCATGTGCTGCAAAGGGATAAATAAAAGATTTAAATAAATAAATAAAAGATGCCATCCGCGTTTAACGTTTAATATAAAGCTCATAAATTACCACAAAATCTTCGCATGTCCCAAGAGCAAAGCAAGATAAGTCTCAGTGAAGGGATACCACGTACATACCACAAGTTCTCCAGATGGCATAACAGTTCAGCAGGAGATCGTGCTGCTGCAAATACTAGAGGCCGCACTTAGTGGTCTGTAGGCTCTGAAGCCCTGCTAGCAAGTGCTATTTCCCATGCAGAAAATGAGCCAGGACCTCCTGCATGGGCAGGGTTACGCCATGACTTTGCAACATGGACAACACTGAAGCCTCATCTGACTTCTCAGGTAATCCTGCTTCTCCAGAACCATTTCGACACTTGCAGATGTTGATCTAATTGTAGATAATACAACAAGTTGCATTAAAATTCCCAAAGCTGAAGACAGGGATTCTGTCCATCATAGAAAGGATTCACCATTTTTTCCCATCCTGCTACATACTTGTTCCAGAGAACTGCAAATGCTTTTGGAAAAGAAGAGGAAAAACAGCGACAGAAGATTCTGAATATCTCTACAAGCCATCAATTTCTCAAGCATTCTCTCCAGAACAAGTTTTCATATGTTTTGGGTTGTTTTTCTGGCAGTGAAGAAGTGATGCTCACAATTTAATACAATGATACTCATGAAATCAGAATTACGCCATAATGTTTTGCACTGGTACCACCCCCAAGAAAAGCCAACTTTCTACAGTCCTCATTCTTCTTCAACAGAACTTTAAAAATACACTGATTTAATTCTGTGAGTTTGTCTTGGCTCAGCAATTGGAATATGTAAGTAGTTAGAAGCCAAATTTATCCTGGAGAAACGGATTTACCCCAAGGATGAAACCTTTAGTTTTTAATTGCATGTTTTCAAAGCTATCTAATTAGATTCAGATTAATACTAAATCAAATTCAGTAGTAGATCTGTGACCAATCAGTGAACACTTCCTATTCGTTGCATTTTTAGACATGTATTTTTGCAGCTAGTCAGTAGCTTCACAGCAGGCAACACCTGCAGAGCTTGGGTCCCAGAACACCATAAATGCTTCTGTATGTACAGTTATTGGTAAGTGAGGGTTAATCTTAAACACCTTTAGTGAGAGTTACAACTTTTTGACTTATTTTACCTCATTTCTTGTTTCTGAAAAAAAAAAGTAAAAAATGAAGTGGCCTTTACCCAAAAGGGAGGAAGAAAGGTCAGTTCCCAATGTAAAGGCCATCCTCCTTGGCCACGCTACCTGCAAGGTGGAGCACACTCAGTCCTGCTACAGGCTTTGTTTTTCAGTGGTATTTAGATGCCTCATGCTTTAGAGAGTGCTTGCCTGTTGTGAATGAGGCCTGAGGGGCTCACACACCATTTAATAGTTCATACAGGTACATAAAGGATACTGCACTGTGTTCCAGGCTCTCTAATTCTTCCTTCATTTTCTCCTCCTCTTTTCTTTTGGTAGAAAAGTTTCTGTAAAACCAATGCCTTTAACATCATCATGTGTTTGGCCACAGAAGTTGCAAACTCAGAACCAAGGAAACACTGCTCATGATTTGACTGTTTGCCAGTTATTTGCCTTAATGTTTTAATCTTATGCGGCTTCATAAAATAATTCTACGCAAGTTTGATTTTTGCAGACATTTGATCAGTCCAGCTTGCTTGCTAAAAATGCTGCTTGACTCACATCCTGGCAACCGTGTTTATTTGATGTGTGCTGGTGAAGCACTCTGAAAAACTGTGCTCAGGCTATTCCAAATTTAGCCTCCTACATCTGTGTGTATTAGCGTTTGGGTGAGTCTTGAATTATCAGTGTGTGTCAAGTGGGTGACACAGGCTGATCAGTGCACCTTTGCTGTGTAAGTTCAGTGCTGAAGAAGTCTTCAGACAGAAAATATCTGTGTTCCTCGTGGGCTTTTTTTAGATCTGTTTATATTGGGTAGCTTTGTGCTGCAAGAAAATCCAAGTTGCTTTAGACCGTGTTTATCCTCAGCCAAACTCCAACTACTTTTGTATTTCTCTCCAAATAAAACTACTTTTCCTAAATCCAAACCTATTAAAAATGTGCAGCTGTGAAGTTGAATCCATTCCTATGCTCAGAAATACTAAACCATGGGGTCAAAGATGTTTAAGGGGAGGCGTACCTGCAGACTAACCAGCGAGGGGAAGAGGCCGGTCACACACTGTTTCACGTCGGAATGCACCAGCAGGATGCAGTGAAGAAGGGAGTTTCTCATTAAAAGTAGCTGTGCTCAGTTGGCTGAATCGCTCTTCCAGCACACGATGGGCAATGTGCAACATGAGCACCTTGCCAAGGAGCATCCTCCAGGATCACGATAGCTTTGGTGGGAGCGGAGGCGTCAGGCCGAGGCTCCAGCCAAGTCCTGGGATGGGATTGCATATTGCTTACTGAAAGTTTCTTGCAGTTTCAGTTCAGTGACGTGTTCCCTGCTCCTGCTCCCAGAGGTGGAGAGATCCGGGGGCTGGTTCATCCTTCAGAAATGGGAATGAAATCCTCTGGTTCCTGTTTACAAGAAGCAAGCAAACACGTAGCTGCCTCAGCGAACAAGTGGCCAACTTTGTTTTACGGGCATTTCCGCAGCGGCTCTACCACTCCACACAGATTTAACTGCACGGTTTGTGGTGCTGCATGCCAGTGCTAATTGGTTTTGTTCATCAGTGGAAGCAGCCATCATGCTGGTGTGGGCAGTGGGAAAGGGCAAGTGTCTTCACCACCACCCTTTCACCATTACCATTGCCAAAGCATTTTCACTGAGCAGAGGCACTCCTGCCCTGTGTGTGCTCTGAGGACAAGGCAGCACCTCATCCCAAGGAGTGATCGCCTTTCTGATGGGCTCTCTCTTACAGTGGGACAATGCAGCTCCTTCAGGAGATGCGACTGTTCCTGCCTGTAACATATACGAAGCTGTGGAGGACGATGGGGCTGCCAAAATTCACTTCTCTAAGTCATTCCTACCTGAGATGATTTACCTTCACGGCCCAACATCAATCTGATTTTGGACCAGATCAGCTTGCACCAAAAAAAAGCAGAGGATGGAGAAACAGCAGGGAAACAGCACGAGGTTTTACACAGGCTACCTGCTGCCAGCCCTGGCTCTGCACACGCTCTCCATCTCACACCACACAAGCAGGGTGACACACAAAAGCCTTACTGCATTCAGAACATTTCTTTTCAGGATGGAAGTGTAAGTATTTCCACCCAGAACAGCAAACTCGGCTTTGCCTGCCAAGATTTGTTGCATTTTTCTTTAATTACAGCAGCAGCCAATAGGTTTAAATTTAAGAACCAATGAACAGACTCCCTGCCTCTCCTCCCTCATCGCTGATGGTTTGAATCTTCAAGAAACAGCTTCGTAGTCTTAGTCTGGGGAGCCTTTAAGCACATGCTTATCTTCGGCTAATGCACTGCAGTCTGGTGCATGTTTGCCAAGTTTGGTGTGCGCTTAAGTGCTGTCTGGGATGGAGGCTGGAATATATTCGGTTCACAACTCCAAAAGAATGTGATTGCCATGAATTAATCTTGCATCAGAGAGCAATTTTTTTTTTGGAAGGTCTCCTGTTTAAACAAGAATCCACTGGTGTTTTTGAGGCTTCTAGATCAAAGCTGTTATATAAAACAACCCCACAAGTATTTCAGTGCTGCACAGATACAACATTATGGGTTGTATATAGTTTGCAAAGTGTGGGAGCCTTTTGCATGAAAGGTACTCTGCGCATACATAGTATCACCATCATCATTACAAATGCATTGAAGGCACAGAAGCCTGAGCTGATTTATTATGGGCACCTGTCCCTGTATAATTTTCTAACACTGTCTGCCTGAGAGAACTGATGAGATCCCCACTAAATTGGGGTAGCCTGTCATTTTACTCAGATTGAAATGGATTTTCTTGCCTTGAATTCCTGGCAGAGAGAAAGCAATCAGAAAAAAATGGCTTGCAGATAATAAAGTTGCATGTCGAGCTAGACACAACAGATAAACGGCTTTCAATGCTTTTCCTGCACACATTTATATCGTTTCATTAGGAGATGAGCAAGGCCAGGATGAGAGACAGAACAGGGGCAGGGTGTTTGCCATTTGGCCCTGCAAAATACACTTGAGACCCTCCTAATAAAGGTGGCTCTCCTCATTCTTTACAACAGCCAGAGAGATGGACTCCCAGGCAGAAGGGCAGGCAAATAGTTTGCCTTCCTTCAGATAAGGAACACTGATTATGTTCCACTGAAATGGTATCTAATAGGGCTTTGTATGTTTTGGCCTCAGCATGGCACCACATCTCCTGCTCTCATCTCTGGAGAGTTCTTAATGGCCAAGTGACGCATTTTGTGGAGATTTCAAGAAAAATACAGGCATCCTAGCCAGCTTTCCCTCTCCCAGGCTACACGGGAAGCTGTAACTCCATACATAATGGCTTGCTTTGGTTGTCAACAGAGTCACACTGGCCCAGGACAAAGCCCTGCTTGAACCCTACAGCTCCATCATGCTGCTGTGGCCAAGGCACACCAGCTCCACAGCCAGCAGCACAGGACAGGGGTGGTGTTATCACAGTGGGCTGACTGCGATTCCTGAGCCTGAATGAGCAGGTATCCAGCGGGATGTGCCTACAGCATCTTGGCTCTCAGGCTCCAGAGACAACTACTTCCGTTGCTCCATCACTCTGTCCCTGTCATCACCTCCTTTCCCTTACCTGATTCAGCCTGATATAAAGCCCCTTAATAAATTCTTCTTGGAGTATGAAAAGATATCCAAGGTCTGCGCGTGATTCCTTCCTTCCTTGCCGCGTTTGAGTATGTACTGCAAAGCTGAAAGCAGTGGAGGTAGCAGCAGCTGCCTGCAGCTCATCTGTTGGCAAGGCTGGAGCTGAACTCACATTCTCCAAGTGCCAGAAAGACAGACCTTCTGGAAGGAAGTATGGGGTGAAAGAGCAGGAAAGCGAGTTTGCTTCCAAACAATAAACATGCAGATCGGAAATAATTGAGGCACTAGAACAAGGGGGAGGGAAAGCAAAACAAACTGTAACAACAGATCCTCAGATGAACTGGTTTTCCCTAGTAATAGGGAAGGGGGAGGAAGGGGAAGAGACAAAAAACAAACTACAACTTTAGGTAGCTCAGAACTGACCGGAAAACGATTTCTCACTTTGTGATAAACCCTGAGGAGTTGCTAACTCTTTATGTTGAGTGTCACGGTGACAAGCTGGCATCCTGGTGGTTCTGGCAAAACAAAGTCTTTCAGGGCCTGCCTGCCTCCTGGCTGACCCACCACTGAGCCAGGCAGCCAGTTGCTTTGCCTGGTTTCCTTTAAAAATCACCAACAAAATTGACCTATTTCAGCAGAGCATTCCAGTTCTACCAACTCACCGTCTTCCAGCAGACTCCTGTCTGATCAGGGGATGTCCGAACAGCTCCGTAAGGCCAGGTGATTCTAGCTATAAATATTTCCATTACAGGAAACCACGATACCTTTCTGTAGAAAGACATAAAGACAAGGAACCATAAAGGCCAACATCCTCTACTACTAGACATCACTTAAGCTGTGTGCGAATGACCTGCAGCCTCCTAAGCAGACAATTTGTGCATCTCTTGAGGTACAAGGGAAAGAGGGACAAAGAATTCTGGAAAGGTGGGAAGCATGCACACACACACACACACACACAAACTGAGGGCAAGTGGGAAAATGGACTTCTGCTTGCTACAGCACAAGAAGAGGTGTTTTCAGAGCACAGAATTCAGGCACCCAGCCTAGCTGGTTAAGTTACCTGGCTTGCCTCCTCAAACTCCCTTAATAGAGCAGCTCTCCTAGAGGCAATTCAGAATAGGAGCCTGACACGGGCTTACTGACTTGCTCCTGGAAGCAAGTCTCTCTCTCCCCTGCTCTGCTTTTCCATTGACTCCAGCAGGAACCTGGAGAGCCTAGCTGGCTAGCTTAAGCTGCCAAGTTGGGTGGCTAAATTTGGGTGGTCTGAACACCTCTGCTTCTTCATGGGCCCTGGATTAGGATCTGAGCTTTGCCTTTAACATCTGCATTTGCTGAAAAATTACATTATCCCTCTTCAGCCTTAATGTTGCTATGCTTTAGATGAAATACGTTAACGTGAGGCATACCTTATTTTTCGTTTGTACATAGCGTGTGGAAGTGTGGTGTGTCCAAGAGCAGAAGGACAAGGGGTAAGTCGATAAATAACCTGGAAGCAACCAAAAATTCACATTCACTTTGTGACACTGCCTCTACCAGAGACTGCATCTTCCTGCTTTCTGAGTCACAGGAGTGAATAATGAATATCAATGAAAGCCCTGAGTGATCGTATGAGCAACGTGGTATTGTTCACTCCTTGTTCACCAGCTTTATAATGAATTCTCTCTTAAGCACGTCTGCTCTCTGTCTGGTTTTCACAGCCTTCCAAATATGAACATGCCTCCCCAGCTTCAGCTTGCATTATTGCATTCCAGCATACTTGCTTTGCGTGACATACCAGTTACCTTCAAACGAACTGTGGGCTAAGTTTGCAAAGTCTAATTCAAAGGCTGTCATTTCAAGAGGCTAAATGTTTCACTGCTAGGTATACTGAACCTAAGCACTCACCAGACATTTAGTTGGATGGTACTTTCAAGCCAATGAAATAATACGCAGCCAGCTGCCTACTGCATTTCCAAAGCTGGCCTTCAACAGTGCAGGCACTGGATTAGGAAGCTGAATCATAAATGATTCCTTAAATAAATAAACCAAGTCACTTGTCTGTGGTCCCAAAAGACCAATCCTTATCACAGCAGGGTGAGCTACCTCTCCTGTGCCACAGTGACAGTCTGAACACAGGGGTACCTCCACACGCCTGGCATGCAAGAGAAAGAGCACTGTACAAACCAGGTCATATCGCCCCAAGCAGGCGCTTGGGAGAATGACATGGTCCTGCATCTGGAGCATCAATCCTTTCCCAGGTGATGCAGAATCACCAAAAGGGTCACATTTTTGTAGCCCAGACCTCTTGCCACTTCCTGGAGAGACAAGCCTGTTAAAGAGAAATACACATTTATCATCAGAGCAATCCAAAAATGAATCCAAAAGGTCAGAGTGTAGATCTGTAAATGAAGACGGAGTTACTGTTTACTAACTCATTTTTCAAAGCAGAATCACAAAGATTCTGTATCCTGCATCTAACCCTCCCATATCATGGGGCAGTGTGATTGTGTGATGGGAAGAGAGACAGAAATGCTTCTTATAGTTTCCCCCAGCTGAAGAGGCAAAAGAATCCACATACACTTGGATTTGTGCAGGCAGGCTGACAAAAATAAGTAATTTTTCTCAAGCTCCTGTTGCCTAATTTTTCACCATACAGAACACAGACCAGCAATATATTCCTCAAATAGGGGTAGGTCTGAAAACAACTGTCCTGATCACATCATGCTTGGCACAGATGAAAATTCATATATAAACTCTCATAACCAAGATCTACCAATACGCCAAAAATGCTGAGATTTTGTTGTGTATACTTTGGAAAAAGTGATTACATTTAGTTATATAATCAGCTATACAACACAGGTTCTCCTCAAAGTAAGTGGTAGCTCCGTGCATGAAGACTTTTGATGTGTGTTCCAAGAATTTATTATAAATCAAGGCATAAACGGGCTTTCCGGCAGTGCAGGTTGGAAATCTTACAGGGATACAAATCTTCCTTGAAAAAAAAGCCATTGCTTTTAAACAAACACTTCGTTTTCACTGAACTTTTACCAAATCGAAGATTCTGGGCCACACATGGGTTCTTGAAGGGTTTCTCTGAGGCCATAGGTCCTCAGACCCTGGAAGCCCTCAAAGCAGCTCACACATGTATCTACTCCCCAGCCCCAGAGCAGGCAGGCCTCAGGGTTACCATCCAGCTGCCAAGAGCTGCTAAAACGTGAGGGATCTTGGCTGCAGGGCTTACCTCCACCTTAGGAAAGGGGGCTCTGGAAGCTGCTTGCAACCACCCCAAGAAATTAATGTTTTGGAATACTGGCAGAGCCAGGAGAGCTTCCAACTTGATTGCAGAAAATTAAATAACAGCTGGGGTCTCATCAGAATCCAAACAAGCTGAATTAAAATAAGACATTATCCTACAAGCCTCTGCCTGGTGTGTGGTACTCTCAGTACCAAATGTCTCCGTTTCCTCCAAAACTGGAAGCGGTTTTGTCAGCACACAAGGCAGGACTATCTGCTGGTGCTTGCTCAAGGCAGAGTGGGCTATGTCTTATCAAATCTGTCAAGGGTATAATAAGAAAGCTCATTTTGGGTACAATTAGTGCAGTGTAGAAGTAACTTTCTCCTGTCACCCTTGAGAAGCTTTGATATATTTACCGTGGTCAGCTCAAGAGCTCGCATTCCATTGCTACAGTGCAAACAGGAGCAACGTAAGAAAAGAGGTTCCAAAGTCTCATGTTTCAATCCAAAATCTCGCATCTTTCCTAAAACAAAACAAAATTTCTAAATAATGAGGGACAAAAACTATTCAAAAGAGAATGTGAAGAAGAAAAAGGGTGGGACCTTGTCTAGAATAAGTAGCTTGAGTATCAACAGAAAGACTGTAAGGGATAACAAGCACGTAGACCCATTTTGTGCTATGTGTCTGTAGGAGCTGGCCTGCAATAGTCCTAATATTTGCTCCTGGAGGCTGACTGACAGTCAATAGCCAGAAGATTCAGGCTGAGGGACTGGTGGGGAGACTGACATCACCTGACATGACCCCTCAAATTCATGCACAAGATTTTAATTCATTTTATTGTGGCTATCCTGAAATCCTCTTTCTTCCACTACTACTGTCCTGAAGTCAGTAATACGCTTGAAAGCATACTTGTATTTTTGATATATCTTTGAACACTTGAGTAGCCCCATTATCTTCAATGAACTTGTGCAAGAACCTTTTTGGGGCCTGTGTACGCACTTCCTTAACAGCATTGGCCAGAAGAGCCTCACTTTCTCCTTTTTTTTGATTAAGTAGAGCATGACAATAAAGATTCTCTAAATCACATCCCTCATTAACCAATAGAAGCATTCATTTTGATGCAATCATTATTTCTACTTCACGGCTCCAAATTGAAGCAACAGCGTTCTTGCAACAAAGGTTTAAAAACACATTCAGTGTTTTACATAGCTCCCCATGGTGACCTAATGTATCCGGAGCTGTAATACAGAGATATATTAAAGGTATTACCTTGTTTTGGTTATTTAGATACATCAATGCACAAGAGCAGGTGGCCTTCTATCAGATCTTCCTTCATAGGCTTGGGTCCGTGGCAGTCTGTCAGGAGTTGGTAGGACTGAAGACTCATTGCATTTATCATATAAGTTTCTCACAGTACCTTCAACATTCCTCTCAGAGGCAATGTTCCATGAGCTCTCTCATGCACTTCGGCCATCTTCAGAGCAATCTATGAAAACCTTATTGTCAGTTTCAAGTTTGGAGCCTTATAAATTAATGCAGTGATGGCAAACAACGTGAAAAGATCTAATTCGGTAAACACATTTATAAACAGGACATTCTTCTTTCTTACTAAAGTAATAACAGATGCATTTTCTTGCTGAATGGCCTCTACAAAATGGGCTACATCTATTTATGCAAAGTTAATTGGGTCATAACATTTATTTTTCCTGTTCACAGATGAACAGCTTCTTATAAATCAAAATTGAAGCCTTGCCTCATTTCTAGCATGTTATTTTTCAAACACTTCTGGTGAATATCAGCCGTACTTCTTTTTATTCCAAAATTTAATGTTTATGACAATATTGTCAATGAGAAAATTAGTCAATTAAATCAGCTCATGGCTCTTCAGGCATCACACTTTCCCGCATGGCAGGTCTCCACTCTTTTTAACGCTGAAACGCAATCCGGATTATTTACCGAACTTACATTAGAGCTTTTCAAAAGACTAAACCCACCAATTAATAAATATGCATCATTCAGGTAATATCATCCTGTTGGTTTTCATTTGAATGTAAATATATTCAGTCATTCAGTGTTGATCTGAAGTCTACAATAAAAAATACTTCATGTGTCAGAGGTGAACTACCTGCTACTGTAAAAGCAGTATAGTATAATCTTATTTATAAAGTTACCTGGCCCTGTTATGAATGTGTTTATTCTAACTATTGGAAGCCTGTGCAAGAAAATACCTTCTCATTTACACACTAAATGCATTCACAGATATTGACATTTCTGTCTATATGCACAATATACACGTAGCACTGAATAACACTTGAAAAGTGCCCGTCAACATGGGGCTGCCCTTAGTCCCAAGAAATTAATTAATGGATAACTGCAATGATTTTCTAAATTACAGTTATAATACTACTATATTATTACAGGCTTGAAAAGGGGCCATGGTAATATTTTTGACACAGTGTGAAGCTATTCTTTTCTCTTTATAGCTATGTAACAAAGTTATTAAACACATGCATAAATCCCCAATAACCTGAACTGAACTGCAAAATGTGCTTCAGGGCTTTGCATAATGGGCCTGGGACTTGGGAGGTCCAAAACAGCACACTTTGACTTCCCAGAAACTCCCGATATTTTGACATTTTTCCAGTTTGAAGCGGGGCAAAAAGATGAAAACTTTTTTCAGACTGAACGCTGCAGAATTAATTCTTCGAGCCAAAGCTCGTCATTTCAAAGAGATTTGTCAGATAAACCATTATAAAATAGTTATATGTAAATTCAAATTCATCCCTGTGAGGTCAACAGAAATGGAAAAATCCAGAACACAAAATAGTGATGCCATCCAAGTAAAAGAATTCCCCATTTACACATTTTCCCTCTCAACAGTATAAGATCAAGATAATCCGCATAACTCTTTCAGTTTCAAAAAAGTACAGATTCCAATCTCATTTTTTATTGAGCTTTTTTTTTAAACCCACCAGCCAGTTCTATTTGTAGGTTTAATCATGCAACACAAATCTTGATATCCACCCTACCTTCAGCATTCCCGTTGAGTTTCCACAATGCTGCAGAAGCTGATCTGTGTGTTTCGCTACACAACAACTAGAGCTCGGAATGCATGTTTCATGGCTCCAGGTTACGAATCAGTGGCTGGGTATATCTTTCACAATGGAGTTCAGGTGAAACCATGCCTAGAAACACTGCACATCGTTTTGGAGTAACTCAATACTTGAAATATATCAACCCTTTGCAAAGGAAAGCAATGAAAAGATGCACTGTTAGAGCCGGGGAATCATACGCACTCAAAATTATGTATTAAGAAAGTATAATTCACCTAACTTCAATAAGAGGCCTAATTTAAAACAGGCTTGCTCACGGCAAGGTGCTTATCCTCCTGTTATTATTTATGCTGCAGTAGTCCCCGGAAGCCCCAGGTCCCCATTGTGCCACATGCTGCACAAATACAGCGATCATACATTTATTTATTTATAGGCCATTAGATTTCCCTGCTCCTGAGTTAACAGGTAAAGCAGTGATTACCGAGGACGCCACATATACCCAGGCAGTCAGCCACAGAAAGTAATCTCAGCCTCAGCCTTTGTTTTAAATAAACACCTGCATTTTCATATGGAGAAAAGCATTTGTTTCACAATGAGCTGTCACAGCATGTTTGTCTGCTAATGAACCGAAAGCTCTTTGAATTCTGTCTCCCATCCTTCCCGCATTGCAATTTTGCCAGCCCTGACTATCCTCTTCATTGATTTTTGTTGGTTTAGTTTCCTTCTTTTCTTTCTTTTTCCCTAAACAAAACATTCTTGCTTAGCCCTGCAGTAATTCCAGTATCATTCACTGCATCAGGAGTCCATGTCTCCATCCACAGGAGAAAGCAGATCACTATCACTGCTGTGTGACACAGGTAGCTCCTATCTGACAGTATTTCAGGGCAAAAATACATTCCGTGGCCAGGACAGGGACTTTGAGACAAGGCTGCTTGTCTCACCCAGGACTGTGGCATAGGATATTACGCACCCAAGAGTCTGCATACAACCCAATCTGGTCCTGCCAGTGGCTGTAAACTCCAGTCTATTAAATCCTCAAAGATCTCCATGGCTGAGGCCCTCCTCTGATGTCAGACTGTCTGGCACATCGCAAAGCACTCCCCACGCAAGCCAACCCTTGCTTTTAGCATCATAAAACATGGAGTCAGCCTTTGCCTTTCTGTATCCTTTTGAGATGTGCTCCAGAGGAGTTTTACACGAGAAAGTCTGTTTTCTTTGGGCTCCTCAATCAAGGCAAGTCCTTTGGCAATTGTGGCATTTAACCTTTCTGCTCCTCACGCTGAAGCACATATTGGAAAAGTGAAGTTATCCAAAGCATATAACCTAGGAAATTTCTCATGGGGCCCATTATATCATATGAGGAAGAACAACTGAGTCATTTTAAAGTATAGGAATTAAAACATAAAAATAGCCAAAAAATCCTTAACTCGAGTGCCTGCCCCAAACTCACCCCTCCTCCCATCCCTTCTGCCTTCCCATCATGCACGGGCTTTCCCCTGCACTCATAAAGATTGTTTTCCTTGCCTGCATTATACTATTGCACGTATCTCATCAAAACCTCACTTCACAGCAACGTGAAAGGGGGCTCTGAGGATGAAGAGGGTCCCTTGTGACCAGAGCTGGGGCTCATCCCAGGGTAGGGATGAGGAGGTGCTGTGGAAGCTCTCTGCTGCCCAGCAGTATGGGGACATGTGGGCACAGGGGTGTTGGTGCCACCATGGAGCATCTTCGCAGGATGTCCTGGTCATCTTCAGCACTTTTTGCAATAGGAAAAGTCTCTTTTAAGCTCCTCTTTTCCTCCCAAGTCCTCCTTCCTTGACCACCAAACTCCACAAACCACACTTCTTTTTGGAGCTACACACCTCAGAGGTACTGAGTGGGTAAGAGCAGGGGACAAGATAGCTCACCAGGCTCCCCCCTTTCCCTCCTCTCTGCAGCAGCCAGCTGGGCAATCATACAGGTCCTCATACATTAGCCCCCAGCAAAACTCCTCTGGAGAGAGGGCAGGATCACAGCCCTGCTCTACCCTGCAGAGCTACACCAGGCAGGCAAAGGGCATGCTGCCTGCTACCAAAATCCTCATGCTGGCACAGTGGTGCTTCCAGAGGCATCACGTCTACCTCTGGCATAGGGCCAGGAGCATATCCCCAAAGGGTCACTCCCCAAGCAGTCCTCCTGGGGCAAGCTCACAAACCCAAATGTGTTTAAGCTAAGACTCTAGTAAGCCTGGGCTTTACTCCTGTGGTAAAGTTCCCCTCTGTTTTGTCACCCACTCCTTGAAACTAAAAGCACCTCATAAAAATATAATACAGAAGAACATCGCAAGCATGAAATTCACATCATGTTCCCTCTGAGGCTAGACTGCTGTTCCACCGTGCTGACTGAGGGATCAGAAAAACCCTATTAATGTTAGGGAAAGGGGAAGGGAGGTGCTTTCAGCTCGGAGGCAGAGGACACAGGGCTGTGACTCAGTCCTCCCGCTGCCCTGCTGCCAGCCCAGCCACTGAGTTACTCCTGCCCCACGCTCCCTGGGGTCTGCTCTCTTCCCTCCCTTCCAAGTCCTTCAGACACACGGGGATGCCAAGCACAGCCGAGGCTTTGGAACTCCGCCTCTGCACAGGTAAGACACAAAAGTAGAGTATTTCCTTTAATCCTCGCAGTGACCAGTTTGCAACAGTGGAGTTCTAACATGGAAGAAAGAAAATTAAACAGAACACATAGGTATCTGACACAAGTTCTCAGCTAGAGGTCTTTTAGACATTTACTGCCATTCTTACTCTACCACACACCTGTTTTACACTTCCAGGGATACCAGGCAGCTAATACTAACAGAAAATAGCATATCATGCCCAGAGCACAGCTTAACCAAGAAATAAAATCAGAATCTGCCTTGCTTTGAATGGTGGCTGAATTTAACCCTTGGATGTTGATGTCAGATTAAGTTTAGAGCAAGAAAAAATCCTTTATTTGGAACTAGATGCTTACCACGATTGAAAGGACTGTAGTGGTTTTCTTGCTATTTGATTAAAGGGAGTGAGCAGGCCAAAACCACATTTTTAAGCAGTCTAGAAAGACAAACTTAAAAGAAATACCCCAATAACCAGAGGGGAAGGTGGTAGGGTGGGATAGGATTTTCTTCTCCTGTTTATTAAAAACACACCTTGGGCACCATTCTAATCTGATTTAGGCATCACGTGAGGTGTATTCATTACATGGGAAAATTGCCTCAGTGCTTTCACTGACACAGTTTGGACCCAGCCTGCAAAAGCTACTCTGCATGCAGAGGACTCTCCAGCATACAGGGATGGAGCACACGGGAGGGAAAAGCAGCCAGAAAGTAAAAAGGGAATAACTCATGGAAAGCTACCTGAAAAACAGCAGAAGGTGGCTTAAGGCTTAGTAAGCAAGGATGTCCTGCTCCCAAAAGCTCCAGGGCAGTGGCAACCTGGAAGCGTGGGCCCACTGGTAGAGGGGAAGGGAGAGGATGAGTTGAAACCAGTGATGTCTGAAAGGTCTTGGAGGCACACCATAAAACTGAGCAAAGTAGTCGGCAAAAGAATATGTGAAACAGCTAGCTCTTCCTGGATGTGCTGAATCCTGCTACTGCACTATTGCAACTCTTATAGCCTGGAGGGACAGAAACCCCAGAACGAGGCATAGGCAGCAAGACTCCCATCTTCCAGCCAGAGCAAGGAGCATCCGTGGGTCCCCAGCACTACGGGCCACTCGCTTCCATCATAAATGCAACTGGAAGACAACTCACAGTAGCAGGCAGATGACTGCAACAGGCAGCAGCTAACTGAAGCACCTTATCGAAGGTGCAGCAAAGCAGAGGTGAGCAGCCTCACGCTAATAGGGTTAACAACCACTTGGCAGGGGCTCCGTCCATGCAGCCAAATCCATGCTACACCTCGATGGAGCTATGGGACTTGACATCAACACACTGCGCATGGGATAGGGGAGGTAGTGCAAGAGAGCAGCCAAGGTTTCATGTAATCAGCAATCTCTGCTCCAAAAGGAGGACTTATTATTCAAAAATAGCCAGTTTTCCGGGCAACAGCCCAGGGTAGAGCTTTGCTAGAGGTCTGTAGAAACTCAATCCAGCCTTTTCCCTTTGATGCCAGCCAAAGGCATTGCAATAGGCTCCCTGTATCACACTTACTCCTCTCTCCAAGTAACATAGATTGTGAAATCATCCTGAATGTCTCCAGGGTTAAATCCCAGCCTCTCAGAGTACATCAGTCAGTTACCAAAAGGCCCCAGTGCAACCTTAGCAGCAAGTCTAGAATTACTGTCTTGAAACTGAAGTATACTCCAGGCCCTTACAAACAGAAACAGTTCCTCTGGAAAACTCTCCCTACAGACCTCTGTGCTGCATAGAAAGGCACGTTTAGCCCAGTCTCACCCTTACTCACAGCTGGAACAGGTCTGCAGTGTCAGGTACTGTCAGGTACACTGTTAATGTGGGATACTACAGCCCCCATGCCAGCTACTGAAGTCCTTGCCAGGGGTGTCCAGCCTGGAAAACAGCTGGCAGGAGCAATGACTTAGACTGCAACGTTGGGATTTTTCTCCAGTTTCAGCTCTTCTGCACAAGACTACAGCCCTGCAACGCAGCTGACAGAGGAGGAACCCCCTGGATAGCCTGAGCTATCGAATAAGGACACACATTCTGCTCCCAGATGTTATAATAAGCGACAGTATTAAGATCAGACTAGGCATGATGATGCCCTGTGCTGGTTTTGGCTGGGACAGAGTTAACTGTCTTCCTAGTAGCTGGTATGGGCTGTGTTTTGGATTTGTGCTGAAAACACTGATGACCCAGGGATGTTTTTGTTATTGCTGAGCAGTGCTTACACTCAGTCAAGGCCTTTTCTACTTCTTGCACTCTCTACCAGTGAGTGGGCTGGGAGTGTATAAGGAGTTGGGAGGTGACACAGCCAAGAAGGTGATTCCAGCTGACCAAAGGGATGTCCCATACCACAGGGCATCATGCTCAGCATGCAGAGCTGGGGAAGAAGGAGGAAGAGGTAAGTGTTTGGTGTGATGCTGTTTTGTCTTCCCAAGTAACTGTTACACACGATAGAGCCCTGCTCTCCTGGAGATGGCCAAGCACCTGCCCGACCACGGGAAGGGGTGAATGGACTTCTTGTTTGCTTTGCTTGTGTGCATGGCTTTTGCTCTTGACCCACAAGTTTTCTTGCTCTTAGGATTCCAATTCTCTCCCATCCCCCTGTGAGGGGAGTGAGTGAGTGAGCAGCTGTGTGGGGCTGAGCTCCTGGCTGGGGTTAAACCACCTTTTCACATGATGTCTATCAGAATTCATTCTAAAACTGGTAAAGTCATTCTGGAACTTAGTTATGAACTATAGACTGTGTGGCATTTATTAGTAGTAAGCTTCCTACACCATTATTATCCATTTCTTGGGATCAAAACTGATAATCTACATTATGGTATGGAGATCCCTCATCCCAGACCATGGAAAGCAATTTCAACAGGTAAAACTATAATGGCAGCAGCATTTTATGTGAGTCATTGGCATAAAAATACCCAACTCCTGCCTACTACCTCCTCAAAGCGATCCTGTGTTTTCCCTAAATGAGGTGTAAAATGTTTAGTCCATGCCACGTTAGAATATGGGATCCTACTTCAGGGATAGAAATCCACAGTCTAGTCTACAGGTGACCAAAGCACCACCTAAACGTTGGCAAGCAGATGCATACGCAGGAGATACTGATGACCATATCCGTTGCCAAATTCTAGTCCTGTAGATACAGTCTGAAGGTGAATTCAGGGCAGTTAGTTACACAAAAACATTGTTCTCACTTCAGAAGTCATATACAGACAGAGGAAATAATGGAGAAGTCAGTTAGGAAAGGGGCTCAAGATATCTGTGTTTCCTTCTATGCTGAGGAAGAATTGCATCCTGGTTGTTGGTTCTGTGACTGAGAGAAATGCATCTTAGTACGAAAGAAACCACATATTGGCTTTCTATGTTACCAGGTCACTTCCTATAAAGCTACATGGCCCAGAAAAGTAGATTGCGGTTGCAGCAGCTGGATTTATTATTAATTAGGTCTTTGGCTGCAGCTTAAAGGGTGCATTGTAACTTACAGGTCAGCCTTTCCTGCTGCCAGTGCCATCAAAGAGTTTGTAATTGAGTCCATAAAACACTTAAACTTTTCTGGCAAAACATTGCATTGAGAACTACCTGACACTCCTTCCTACATAAGTTCCTTACAGTGTACATGGTAATAATAATTTATTTAACCCTTGCATACATGTTAGTTGGGTTTTTTTTAATTTCTTTTTTCTTTTTCTATGCGTAGAACTTCCATTGAAACCCAGACTAGTCTTTTATCCACATAAAACAACTACCCTGTATGTCACGTGGACTTCATTGCGATTGCAAAGACATCCTGGAAGAAAGCAGCCATGCAGAGACACTTGCAACTAAACATTCCTTCTTTCTTGCAATATGAAATTAAGGACATTATGAAACTGGTTCTGGCTCAGCTAATCTGACTGCCAAGGGGAGAACCATGCCTTCCAGTCTGCCCTATCCCATCTCTATTAGATACTCCAAATGGCTCAATTACACAAGGGAAGACCTACGGTTACACAGTTACTGTAGAAAACTCACTCATGTGCTGTCTACTGCTCCCAAGACAGTTTGGTGCTATACATTGTCGTACAAATTCCATGAATTAGTGTCTACATACTTAATGGCAGAACTGCATGAAAAGGAAAAGGAAAGAAATGTAATAAAGACAAGAAATAATAATTAAAAAACCCAAATCCATACATGGTAGTCCAAATGCACATTACTGTTCTTTCCAACGAAAGCTAAATGGATCTTCTTCAGACTCTTTTCCTCACACACAAACAAGTATTTCCCTTCTGATCCGAATCAAGTAACACCATTGCAGGGTTTTACTTTGTTTCAGAGAAGGCTCCACAACACAGAAATAGAAATCATAGTTTCACTATGGAAGCGCTCATTCTCAAGGGTATTGCTGTCTCTCCAAAACATTGTGGGTAAGCGGTCATGCAATGGGAAGCTAAACTCGCAAACACTGTGCCAGATATGCCTTTGATAAAGCACTAATTCATTTTTGCTGACTTTTGGTTTGCTATCTTAGCCTCAGCTGCTATATCAGCTCCTGGAGCGACAATGTAGATCATGAAGAATTGCCAGTCACCATTATCTCTAATATAAGGGATATTTGTGAGAGAGACCTATGAACTCCTCTCACTCTCTGTGGGATAAGTGCTTCATAAGATTGGTTTCCTGAGCTGGAGGATTTAAGAAACCTGTTTTGAGGTGACCCTGCTCCACAATATCTCTGTATTCTGTTTTATAGGGAAGAAATCAAAGCTGGGTAAAAGAAGGTGACTTGCCTGAAATTACACAGTGCTAAAAATAAAACTCAAGTGTCCCAAATCCCGATACAACAGGAACCTCTGCATAGTGACAATCCATCTCACCTCCAGCTCAACAACTCCAGCAGCAAGATACTTGTACCTGGGCTTTCTGAGATACTGGCTCCTTACATAAACTGTAGATGAGTAAAAAAAGCCATAGTCTAGCCCTGAAAAAACTCAACCCTCCTCACTACCGCATACCCTCCTACAAATCTACACCAGCACAAAACACACGAGGTTAACTATTTTCAACTAAACTGATTTGCAGCATCTTAACATACTTTTAGTGGTTGTTTAGCCTTCTGATGAGTGTCAATTCACTTTATTGATAAAGTACCTTGCTTTCACATTTACTTGTCATCAATCCCTTTAGAAGTAACTTATGGGCCAGGAGGGCTCTGCCAAATGAAGACCGAAACCACCTCTCCAAAGAACTGCCTGTCAAGTGATTTTATGCCCCAGTCTCTTACACTACAACATAAACCCCACAATAAATCTAAACCAAACTTTATATACAAGCTGACCAGCTTCCAGAATTTATTACTTCCTATTTTATCGTCTCTTCACTACCTTTGATTTACATAGCACTTCTCATCCATTAGGGCTTTAGACTCTTATTCCAAAGTGTGTCTGAGTTTATTGCAGACCTGCGTGCTTGCCCAGGACAAAAAACAGAGCAACCCTCTCTCCTCAAACCCTGCCACAAAGAGGAAAAGAGTATTGCTCCCTACTGATGACAAAGCATTCTTCAAAATGGGAAATATAATAGACAGACTGTATCTGTTAAAGGCTCATACGAACTACAAAGTAGTAACCAGTAAGCAAGTTTTCTGTGCGGATAACTTGCACGTCTTGAGCAAACGCCTTTTTCTCCCTCTCAGACTGCTGCAGAAGGATGTCTCTGCAGGACTTTCCTCAGAGAGGCAGCAAATCTCCTTTGCTTTCACCCACTGCTGAAAAGCAGCGGCCACATTTGGGAAGGACTAAGCTCCTGGCCACGGTTTGCATGACCGTCATTCTCAGCCCTGCACCAACTCTTTGAGAAACCCCAAGCAAAAAACAACCAAAAAGAAGAAACAACAACAAAAAGACTCTTCTTCAGTCACTGTTGGCATTTCACCTGTAAGATGAAGAAAACAGTAAGTTCTTATCAATGTAAAATGTCTGAGGATCAACAAGGAGACCTGCAGCACTGCAGACGTTCCTGAACAGCCATCGCTGGCTACTGAGTACAAAGCAAAACTTCTCTGGGAGAAAAGCCAAGAATAATTGTAACAACTAGAAGTATACATGTCCATGTAAATATAGAAACACAGAATGGTTTGGGTTGGAAGGGACCTTAAAGCTCATCCAGTTCCAACCCCCTGCCATGGGCAGGGACACCTTTCACTAGAGCAGGTTGCCAGGGATGGGACATATTCTATGTAGGCATGGATTTTTTTTTTTAATTTAAATTTTTAAGGTTTTTACTTATTTCCTTATTTAAATAAAAGAAAATTGAAATTATTTGATGTTTGGATTTTGCTTAAGAAGGAGGAAAACTGCCTTTCATTGCTTTTCCCCTCTCTAAAGACATGCTCATTTTGGAAAATAACAGACAAAAATTACAATCTCCTGAATGCTGAGCAAGTGTCTCATCCCTGTGACATTCCATGTTCTTTTATTGCAGTGCTTCCTCTTGCGATACAATATCACAGTCTCTCTTCAGCATGGAGATCCCTTACATCAGGTCTGGCTGATGCCAGTCAACCAGACAGCCCTGGCATGTGATGACCTCCAGTAAGGGTATGAAACCACCCATAATGGAGCAGCATTTACCTTGGAGTGAGGCTTCTCCTAGGGCAAAGCACTGCTGGGAGGCACATGCTCCTAATGGCATGTCCAGTTGGTGGCCCTTCCACCACAGCAGAGCCTTATGAGCTCCCCCCATGGGAAGACAGTGAGAAAGGTGACTTCTAGGAGGGAGGGAAGGCACTGTCAACACCTGGCATGGAAGAGGTCTAAGAGGAAAGAAGTCTAAAAAACATAAGTCTGAAGTGCAGCTTTGCTTCAGTTAAGAGCCTAGATGTCTCTGCCTATCCAAGCTATCTGAGATCTCTTGGGTTTGTAGCAAATGGGCTGTGAAAACCCAACGCTGGTTTTCCTACCATTAAACATATAAATAAATTCTGCCTCTTCTTTTTTCCCCTCTCTTTCCACCTCCCCCCTGCCTCCCCAGTTTGGTGCCTTATGTTGACATCTGAACTCCTGTGCAGTGAACGTGAATGTGCCCCCACAATCTGGTAGCACTGAATATCCACTTTGCACCAGCATAAATTATTTAGCAGGGTTCCAGACAACAGCAATCAGGCCAACACTATCCACCCTCTCACAAAGATGTTGCTTTTTACTCTTGTCTTATTCGCTTAATCTGAAAGGTCACTGCACCTGGAAGCGTATGATTATTCTCTCATATGGAAAATATAATATTACTTATTTCTTTCTTGAGAAGCCAGAAATGCTGGAACAACCACATCTTCCACAGAATTACTGCAGTTCTGTTTCTTATCCTGTCTGGAACCAAGGATTTCAAAAGGGCATAAAATGATGGAAAAGTTAGGATAAACATTTCTGGAAAGTTAAATAGGAAAACACTGATTTGAGTTGCCTCTAACAGCAAAAATTATTGCACATTTAAAATCAGTTCATCCACTTTGCGAGCCCAAAGGCTGTCATTCAGAGCAATCACTAGGGCTTCACAATCAGCTCTCTTGAAAGGATGCATCTTTTGATCATCTTTGACTTATCACTGCAAAGTGATAAAGAAATAAATCTCTATTAACAGCATACACCGATACAGTCAGTCCGTCCTTTGCTTTTAATTTAAGCTGACAGAGTTTTGTGGCAGAGCTCTAAGCAGTTCTATAAACCCTGTAATTCTCCAGTTCTTCCCTGTGGATCTACCTAGTTCTGTTGCCAGAACTGAAACCAAGCTCAGTTGCTAAGCCAGCAATTGCATAGGTCCACAGAATATCATTTCCTGGTGTGTGGCAAGAAAATACTGTTCAATTCATTAGCGAGGTGAAAAAGCAGAAAAAAACCATCCTTTGTACCATAAATTTGCAGCTCTGCAAACCGTGATTTCAGTTTCTGAAATCTGTTCTGCATAGTTTGAGCTTTAACTTATTTTAGCTCTGAGTCTCCCATGGGGCACTTCTGGAGGATTCCTGATGGGTAGCAGCCTTGGCATTGCCCTGCTTTCTACATTACTCAGTGACCAGGAGCCTCAGTATTGAAAAACTTTTTGCTTCCACAAAAATAGAAGTAGTATTTGATGCATGTGATACATGGAGACCAAAGTTGAAACTCTGCACCCGTGGGTCCTCATGGAGTTTTGCCTTCAGTCTTATCCATGCGATCAACAACACTCCTACTAAGGAGTGATGGGTGACAGGAATGAAAGACATGCGGAAAAGTCTTTATAAAGAATAAAACAAACAGGACAACTTTTGCTTTTGCACATGATTTCTAGCATGCCAGGAAAAAAAAAGCTTCTCCAGACATACTCAGACTAGTGTAATGAACATAAATGAAAATATGTTTTATTCAGCCTTTCATCTTTGGTGTTTTGTGGGTTTTTTTTCCCAATTAATAGCTTAAAAAGCTAAATTCTTCCAGACAAAGAAACTGTTAGACATTAAATCGTGACAGATCTCTTGCAGTTGTACCTTGGGTATGCCTGTTGGATTCTTACAGAACAGATTCCTCTTATACAACATTTTACTCCACAGGCTATGCACTGGAAACAAGCATGAAATGAAGAGCTGGATGTTAGGTGGGTGAATCGCAATGCCAGAACTATAACAAGTAGATCAGGCAACTACATGTGCATTGTAAGCAGGTTTATTTTAACCTATGGCAAGAGCTTTGCAGAGCAAGTACCTGAATTATCTAAAGAGGAGTGCCAATGTACTTAACCAGCAAGGCAGAAACCACTAGACAGATCAGTACAGTACAGTGTAAAGATACTGTCAGTGGTGATTGAGACTTTGTCCTTTCTTTTTTTCTCTTAAGCTATTGAGGCCATAACGGGAGAAAGGGCTTTTTCCTTCACTGGAATTATAAAAATCAATCTATCTTTAGTCATTATTTTTACATTTTTCTTAATAAAGAGGTAATCGACAATTTCTCCTCTTACATTTTTCATCCAGACAAAAAAAATCACTTACAAGCCACAAAGAAATGACCTTCCAGTTCCATAAATCAATATGACAGGTGATTCAATCAGCCACATGCCTTCTCTGATTTAAGCAGCTGCTGACTCCCATGGAGCATGCTGAGTGCAGGTCCCAGCGGCCCCGCAAGTGATGAAGAAAGCAGCAGGTTTGCACTTTTAAAACCACTGAAGCCTGGCGGAGGAAATCACTGACACAAGTGAAATAAAAGGGACTGAATATTTAATCTGCATGAGCTGCTGGCACCGCACACACCTCCGCAGTGCGTGTTCTCACTCTGTGCGCTGTCAGTATCACTGGAGAAGCTGCTACCTCTGTGTGGATTCTGTTCCTACAAAACAATACTGGAGTCCAAGCCTGCGATTTGTGTGCTTCTCGGGCATGCACTCTGAGAACTTCAAAAGAAGGGGGTGATCCTGCCCCTCTACTCTGCTCCTGTGAGACCTCACCTGGAGTATTGTGCGCAGTTCTGGTGTCCTCAACATAAAAAGGACATGGAACTGTTCGAACAAGTCCAGAGGAGGCCACGAGGATGATCAGGGGACTGGAGCACCTCCCATATGAAGACGGGCTGAGGAAGTTGGGGCTGTTCAGCCTGGAGAAGAGAAGGCTGCATGGAGACCTCATAGCAGCCTTCCAGTATCTGAAGGGGGCCTATAGGGATGCTGGAGAGGGACTCTTCATCAGAGACTGTAGTGACAGGACAAGGGGTAACGGGTTAAAACTCAAACAGGGGAAGTTTAGATTGGATATAAGGAAGAAATTCTTTACTGTGAGGGTGGTGAGGCACTGGAATGGGTTGCCCAAGGAAGTTGTGAATGCTCCATTCCTGGCAGTGTTCAAGGCCAGGTTGGACGAGGCCTTGGGTGATATGGTTTAGTGTGAGGTGTCCCTGTCCATGGCAGGGGGTTTGGAACTTGATGATCTTAAGGTCCTTTCCAACCATAACTATTCTATGATTCTAACTACAAGGAGGGTCTGGGAAGTACTGCTGGATTTCAGATGGGAAATGCAGAACTGGACAAGTTGCTGAGTGCTGAAAGGAAACCCCCACCTCGTGGGCCAAATTCTCCCTAAATTCAGAGTGGCTCTTTATGTCAGAATGTCTCTCTGCTGAATTCTTATGGCATTACTTTGGATTTATTCAGATAGATATAATAAAAGGGTTAAACAGAGCATAGCAGGGTCTAAAACAAGATATAGTTTATGCCTGCAACCAAAAAGTTGGTACTTCATCTACTCTAGTCCATTGTTTTCTCCTCGCTTAAACTTTATTTGCCAGCTCAAAATAGCCTACAAATTCAACAGTCCACAATGATTTCCCAGGACCAAACCCCATCCTCAACTTCAATCCTTCAGGCCACCAAAAGGAAGATTCACGAAGCTTTCTTGTGAAAGCTGAAAAGTTGCATCTTTGAAAGCAAGTGGCCAGTGTGCTCCTGACTTGGCAAGATCTATTTTGAAGGAGTATTTAACAAGCCTTGGGGACTGGCAGGTTTTATGCAATGACTTAGAAACAAGTCCCTGAGCCTCAGCACTGTATGTTTTTAATAAAGGACATTGTACAGATTAATTAACTGAGAGGAAACAAAAATATGGAATAAAAAAACCCCCAGCAGATTGTCAGCCTCATCTTCATAAAACTGGTAAAATTCACCTCTTTCTTGGGGGGAAAGCAGTGGAAAGGCTCTGAAATACGTATGGATTAGTTCCTCTCTACCCTGGAACACAAGATCTGGCATACTGCCTCAGCTGAAAGATCCATCTATCTCAGTGTCTTGTTTTAAAGTACAAACAGTGGAAGTTCAGGGTAAAAGACCCATGAAACGTAACAGATGCCACAGAATCACTGAATTGTTTGGGTTGGAAGGGACCTTAAAACTCATCCAGTTCCAAACCCTTGCCATGGGCAGGGACACCTTCCACCATACCAGGTTGCTCCAAGCCCCATCCAACCTGGCCTTGAACACTGCCAGGGATGGGGCAGCCACAGCTTCTCTGGGCACCCTGTGCCAGCGCCTCAGCACCCTCACAGGGAAGAATTTCTTCCTAATGTCTAAACTAAGCATCACCGCTGTCAGGTTAAAGCCATTCCCCTTTTCCTGTCCCTACAGGCCCTTGTCCAAAGCCCCTCTCCAGGTTTCCTGTAGCCCCTTTAGGCACTGGAGCTGCTCTAAGGTCTCCCCTTAAGGAGCCTTCTCTTCTCCAGGCTGAACCAGCCCAGCTCTCTCAGCCTGGCTCCAGAGCAGAGCTGCTCCAGCCCTCGCTGCATCTCCGTGGCTTCCTCCACTCACCCCAGCAGCTCCACATCCCTCTTGTGCTGTTGCCCCAGAGCTGGATCAGGACTGCAGGGGGGGTCTCACCAGAGCAGAGCACAAGGGGAGAATCCCCTCCCTTGACCTGCTGCTTGTGCTCTTTTGATGCAGCCCAGAATCACACGCAACAGCCAAGACTCAGCACAGCATGGCTTTATCTATACGATGACATAATTGTACGTCTCCCTTTTGCTAACACAAAGTACACAGACCTACACATACGCACACACACATACAGAAGGCAGCACCCCAGCCATCCCTTACCTTGCTACCTCCTATCTCACAGCCTCAGCATGTGGCCACCATCCTGACCAAGTGGCAGCTCCCCTGCCAAGGCTCTGCAGTCACACTAAATTCAAGCACCAGGATGTGCCAACCACATGAAGCATGCACAGGGAACAGCTGATATTTCATGGCATGGCTCCTTTTGCCCCCTCCTCCACACATGGCTTTGATCAAGGCTTAATTTGGGGGCTTTTTGTGGCTAATGCTACAAGGAAATCAGACTGATTTACTGCAATGATCCCGTTTTGGCCTTCAGATGGAAAAAAACCTGTGATGCCCAGAAAATCTGAAGGACACATTCTCCCATCCTCAGGAGGGAAAAAGAGAAAAGAAAGGAAATGTCTCTAATCCCTTTATCTTACGAATTGCTTTCCTTCCACTCACCATGTTTTCCATCACCATTGTTATTGTTCCATGGATCTGCTCTCTCTGATACCTTATTGTCATCTTTACCCCACAAGTAAATCCATTAAGCATGTTTAACTTTAAAAGCTAACTGGCAAAGGTACAACAAACCACCCAAACAGACTAATAGTGAGCCATGGTTTCATGCTTTTCAGTGCAGCTAGTGCACTAGAATTAACGTATGTTGTCTAAACTCTATCCCACATAATGATCCAGACTTCAGAGCAACAGCAGCCCAGTCCTGATCATTTCAGGCATGCCTCTAGTCTCCTCCAAAGTCATGGCTTTCTACTGGATCCTGAGCCAGCAGTAGAGAACTTGGGAGTATGAAGAGCAAAACACGGAAATGAAGAGTTGGGATAAAAGATTGTCACTGGTAGTATAGATTTTGGGTGAAAAATCTTCAAAACTAAACTAACCTCAGACAGACTGCGTGACTACATTATTTCATGCTATTTTTACTTGGACAACATTAATATAAAGCACACACCAAAAACACGGAAAGTGTTTAGGAAGAGAACATGGAGCACGCCTCCCAGCTGGAAAGTTAACTTCCTTGTCAACCCTAATCTGTGACGACAAGATGAGTTTAAAGCTCGGGAGGACAGACACTGCCGGCTGGATTCAAGAAAACAACAAAATAAAAGAGGAAAAAAAGAGAGGAAGGATTTATGGTACATTTGCGCTTATGTTCCTCCAAACCTCAGGCAATAAATCATTCTTGATTATTCCATTTTAGTGGTTGGACAAAGGATTAAAGGCTACATTCTTAGTTGGAGCAAATTAGTTTAGTTCTGTGAATGTGGATAGAGGCTTGCGTAAGGCAAGGGCTGGAGCTGTATATTTTCCTAGGTGCGTAGTGGATTTGCTTGTTTTCATTTTCAGCCAGAGAGTGGAATAATCTGGGGGGGGGGAATCATGAATGGATTAAAGGAAAAACATAACATGGTAGCTTGTGCCAATGCTCCAGCTGCTCTGAAACAACAAGCTCTCCAGGCTGAAGCTACAGTGAAACATTTCTGCCTATCGCATCATGTGCTTCAAAGATTCCCAAAGAAATACATTGCTATGTACCAAAAACTCGGTCATTTGTCCCATATTACTTCATTTTTTGGAATATTTTCGAAAATACCCTCTCTTGCATAAAATAAGACTGAGGAAATGAACAGATGAAAAAGAAAAGCTATTTTCAAGGAGTTAAATCACCAAACTATTCTGAGAACCAGAGAGATGACAAAGACTTTCTTTTTTTCCATAAAAATCTGTAAAATGTTAGTCACAAAAAAAATCTAGTAACTTTAATGGCATAATGAACTGTCCAGGCATGGAACTTGCTCTATTTCTTGTTTTAAACTAGCAAGATCCCCAGTAAGGGAGAGGCAGATATACACACAAGGAGACACCTTGTGTCTCCAAGACCCTTTCTATGCATTGCATTCAGACGCCTCTTCCCTTTACAATAATTAGGCATCTCATAACTTATCACAGATCTGCAGTTCATTTGAGATAGGACTGCCTGTTGCAAATGGGAAGCTGAGTTGCGGCTAAAGCCTAGAAAAGGTACTTATGAGCTTAAATCTCTTGAAATGAGTTATTTCATTGCATAATCTTTCTGTTGATCTCTGACTGGCAGTAACAGGAGGTGAATTCAAATGTTAGGAGTCACTAATAACCACTGGCTGCAGCATCTTCTAACAAACCTGGGAAAAATAAACTGATCAGTGCTCAGATTGAGCTAACCTTTCTCACTTGCAAAGGGTATATCGGGCAGCTGTACAAGGGATGCTTCAGGAAACAACAGAAAAGGACAAGAGGAAGAGAAACAGGTAACATGCAATACCAGCTGCTTCTTTTCTGAAGCACAGCAATAAAATGCAAATATCCCTCTCTGAATTTTCTGCTGAGGACAGCTGGCTACTTCTCTCATGCAGGAACACCTCACTCACAGCTGGAGGGTGTTAAGCCGTGGGGCACTGTCATGTCACATCGTGGGATCTCAGCCCCAGCCCACTTGATAAAATTGTTCTACTTTGGGATGTGCTTACATTTTTAACAGAAATGCTCCCAAATACAGCAACACAAATACAAACCAGTAATACAAATCAGACATTTAAATCCTATCCATCGTTTTTATTCATGCCCACTCCTCTTTACAAGATAACTCTGCACTCCTTCCCCATTCCAGGCACTGGAAGACCAAACATTAGACTACTATTTCATCTGCAACATGCCTTTCCCCAAAGTAAAGGCAGCAGGTGGAAGTGCAAGATATAAGCTATGTATACCCTTCCTCTGCAAGTGTAAACAGCTTGTTCTGCTGCCTTGCAAGTCAGGTACATGATCTTTCTGCTAGGCAAAAAAGTAATTATCTCTTTCATTATCTGAAAGGGAAATATCTTTATCTCATTGTCAAAAGCAAATACTTCCAGACACTTGATCGTGAGCCTTATGGGAGGGGGTTGTGTAGAAGGATCTTCTAATCTTAAATTTCTTAGGCAACTTGAGGATTATGTTTTCCACTCTCAGTCTCTGCTCACAAGTACAAGCACAGCTCAATCAGCTGTAGTAAGGATGAAAAAGAGACAACAGTTTTACAAATTAATCCAACTGTGCATTGTTAAGAAACAACCGAGGTTTTAACTTTATTTGTGTTTAATCCTTGTTAGTATCTCTACTTGGTTTGGAGGCACCAAGAAGCAGGAGCATGGGAACAAGGAGAGTGCTGGAGGGATTCTGTTCACTGTTCTCTTTAGAGATGGAAAAGTTCACTTTTGAAGGTGGATATTTTGAGCATCAGTAGGCAGCATAAAACAAAGCATGCTTTTCAGAGTTGGATAAAATGCAGTTCCACTCCTTTGCGTGGCATGCCAAAATCTCTGTATTTCTCTGAAATTTTAAATACATTTTGCTAATGCAGTTTAAGGAGGTTTATATTTCTCTGTTTAAAAGCTAACGCAGGATACTTTTTCTACTTCTCTTTCATTCCTTCAAACAACTTGAGAATGAGGGGTGTCGTGGTTTAAACCCAGTCAGGTAATTCGTTCGCTCACTTCCCCCCCCTTTCTTGCCCTCCCCCTGCTCTCGGAGGGACGGAGAGGAGAATCGAAAAGAATGCAACTCCCACTGGTTGAGATAAGAACAGTTTAGTAACTAAGGTATAACACAAATCCCTACTGCTACCACCAATGATAATAATGATAAAGGAAATAACAAGGGAACAGAATACAACACCTCAGCACCAGCTGACTGATAACTCGCCCCCCAAGCCCGACCAAGCTCCGACCGATACCTCCTCCAACCCTGCAGTCTCCCAGCCCTTCCGGCTAACTCCCAGTTACATCCTGGGCATGACGTGCTGTGGTATGGAATACCTCTTTGGTCAGTTTGGGTCAGGTGTCCTGTCTCTGCTTCCTCCCAGCTTCCCCTCCTCCCTGGCAGAGCATGAGGCTCACAAAGTCCTTGGCCAAACCAAAACATCGCTATCAGCTCTGTTCCCGAGCTGAAAGTCAAAACACTGCACTACACCAGCCACCAAGAAGGAGAAAAATGACTGCTACTGCTGAACCCAGGACAAGGGGGCAAAACCTGACAGTAAATACCACCCATGAAAGCTCAAATGATAGGAAACGTAGAGTTTATCCAGGCTTCTGGAAGTGAACATAAGTCTATTTATTTCAATACAATCACTACTGATCATGCTACACTTCTAAAATTCAGAGTTTTATTTTGGGACTTTTTATGCTCAAGTAAATTTTAAAAGCCTAGTACCAGTTTGGGAAATCTCAGCCTGAAGCAGTGTTAGTTCCAAGCATCAATGAGTGATGGGTGGTCACATGTAAGGTCTTCTGGCTTTAGGGAGGGGAAAGGTAGGGACAAAACATAAACCAACATGCCCATGGATAGGTAGCAGTTCAGAGCACTGGTCCACAGGCCTCATCCATTGGATTTGGTGCCCGCTAATGGAGTTCCCAGCCTTGCTCGATACTGTCACTCTTCCCAGCTCAAGCATGCATATGGGTTGGGACCAGGAGCCACATCAATGAGCCATACTGCTGTTCTAGCTCCTCTATGAGTTGCAAGGGGTTTACACTGAAAAAACAAGTATGTGAATGAGGGGAGGAAGGACAATGTGGGAAGGAGGAGTTCGGATGAGGGATCCTGACAAGGGAACAGTTTAGACCAACATTACTTCCAAATAAAAGGTCTGAGCTGGCTACACCTGGAGGAGAACATGTAACTTCCTGACATTTAATCCCACAGGCTTGGGTGATACAGCTCATTTCTTGATTTCTTGTTTATCCCAATTCCCCACCTGAGCTTCCTACCCAGTTCTTCAGATCACCCTCAAACATTAAAATTTCTCTTCTAGCTTGCCTGACCACAGTTCTCTTTATTTTCACCAATGACATTCAGAGTAAGTGTAAAAAAGGTGCCACAGAGCTCAAGAAAGAACAGCTTCATGGAAGGAAGAGAAGAATTATCCCTTCATGTGGCAATTCATATGTAGGTAATGGCACAGTGTTTGTCCACCACAATTTGAACCAGGTCTCCAGAATCTGTGAA
Organism: Pezoporus wallicus; assembly: GCF_028554395.1. NCBI lineage: Eukaryota > Metazoa > Chordata > Aves > Psittaciformes > Psittacidae > Pezoporus > Pezoporus wallicus. The sequence goes on along the minus strand of NW_026642649.1, from coordinate 9,025,682 downwards.
CCAACCAAGTATGCTGAGGCCAGGACTTGACTGAATCTGGGCTGAATTTCCAGTGATCTCACTCCTTTTCCATGGGCTTCACAACAAGGTTGATGCATCATTTCAGCATGGTCTGGCTAGATACAGTGAAGTTAGAAGTGGTGTCCGCAGATGGGTTTTAATTGGGTTTGAAATTAGGAAATCATCTTACTGCATGAAAGTTATGAATGCTCCGAGATGCATGCCATCATGTGAGCCTCGAACTCTGTTTTTCACATGAGAAATGCTGCAACAGTAACTACTGTGAAATCTGGATGGTTTGCTTTCCTGTCCTGTAACACACAAAAGGCCTGCCCAAAATTATCAAATAGCTATGAAGTATTGCTTATAAGGTCGAAAAAATATGCATATAACTCAGCTAAATAAGGAGCAAAAGGGTAAGTGGACTATAGGAAGAGTCAGTAAACAAAACATAGGATATGGCTAACAGCAGCAGATAAACTAAAATGTTGCCTAAAAGGAAGAAGGAACATGCCCTCTCAGATCATAAGAGAGACTGGAAGATGACAGTGGATTGTCTTCCATACTAGTGTGGTGCTAATCACACTAAAAGGTCCATGTTTACTAATGGTTATGAGGGTAACCATGAGTCTTTTGTTCCTGAACAAATGCAAGATGATGACATGTAAGATGCACACACCTAGTAACCACCACAGGTAGACTGAACAGACTAGCACTGCTTGGGCAAGAACCTGGCTAGATGATACAGCAGGCAGGAAGGTGTGATAGTGTTTTCATTTTTCTAATAGTTTCAGAAGTAGAAACTGAAATAATCCATGAATTGTATTCCAAGGGAGGACACAGCACAGCCACCTTCAGATGGCACACCCATCTGCTGTAACCACAGTCTAACACAGCCTAGATACTGAGAATTAACACAGGGGGTCATCCCAGGACAGGGCCAACAATTGTTCGTCGGCAGGATATCACTCAGTGTCTTCTCAACTAATCCTATGACTGAATGCAAAGAGAATGGTGACTATTCTCATAATGTTTTGAATCCATCTATTTTTACCCTTAAGCTTAAAAAGCTCCCAAGCCAAGCCCTAATGCACTGCAAGACTGTCATCTGAAAGATGGCATGTCTATGCACTGGGGATTTTGGATGTCTAACACATCAGCAGTCCTACCACAGAACAACTTCACTGCATTCTTCTTTCTGTTTTTCTCCTTTCTCTTTGGTCCAATAAGCATCCAACCTTCTGGCAAGAGCAATTGCGGGATCCGAGAGAAATGAGGGGAGCGTTCAAGAGCAAGCGTAATGCCGTGCCTGGGATGTTTCAGGCTGAGCTATTTGGACACTGCAGAGATGAGGCCACTGACATGAGCAAGACAAACTACAAATCCTACCCATGCAAAAAAAGATTCATGGTGTGCTCTTGATTCTCCGGATAAACAAACGACACTGCTTCCCAGGACTACCAGGCTGCAGTTGCCAAGCCTGCTGTTTCTGCAAGGGCAGCCACGGTTTTGGGGACTCCCTCTGACCCTGTATGCTTTGGCAAATCTCCCAAGTTTTCTTGGAGGCCTTTGTGGGCTCAACAAGTGAGGCGGAGAAGATACTCCAAACCTCAAAACAGCCTTCAAGTAACAGCTGGGAAATTGGAGCAGCAACCCAAATCAAACACATCCAGAGATCTGGGAACGAGAACCACTCCTTCAACAGCTGACAAGGAGGAAGCAGAAAAGACTACAGCACTGAGAGGAAAGCAACCTGTAAGTTTCCCATTCAAAAAGTCCTCCAGAATTCATCTAAGCCCTTTCAATGCACCCCTTTGATGGTCACACACACACTGCTGCACCTCAGTTTTCTACCACATCCCACAAGGTTTTCAAAACTGATTCTATAGAAAGCTATTTATTTAATCCTTTTAATCTCTTCAAGCATATTTTCTGTGTTTGTTATATTCAGTTCTGATCTTTAGATCTATGGGATTACATTAGTATTGTAGAAGAGCCTGGAGTGTTGCTTTTCAATTGTATTTTACTTGGGGGCGAAGGGAGGGAGGGAAAAAACCCCAAGTTCAAATAACTAAAATAAATATCAAATGACCCAAGCAGCAAGTTCATCAAGTTCACACCACTACAAGTTCGAGCAAGCTATGGACTCACAAAGCATGAACCACGAGAACAATTGCAACATAGATCCAGCGAAAACTCCACCGAGTCCCTAAAGAATTGCACAGCTGTTTTAGGCCGTCTGCATCTATCTTCCCTGGGTGCATGCTTTGATCATCTTCCCACAATGACATTTTCATTTCAGATTTTGTGACCTCCTCCCTAATTCTTTGTTGCCTCGCTCCTTGAATGCCTCTGTGCAAAGTAAGTCTGGGGTGGCTGTAAGAAGTCACTGAACTGAAACAACTCCACCGCCCATGGGACATTCACTTTGTATAGGAGTATGCAATTCTCTCTGTTAGTTCCAGGAGGCCAAAAAATAGTGGGTCTTGCTGGGTGGTTTTCTGCTCTCCCCAACCCCACTCTCCTGCCCCTTTTTAAAATCAATTTACAATATGGTTCATGGCCCAGCCTCACAAATAGCTTTACTGCTGCAACCCAGGGAGCAGCATGAGGGAAGCAATGGCCTTAGTGGTTAAAGGACAGAGCAGAGGAAGCAGGGATCTGCTGAGTTACATGAAATTAACCTGTGGGGAATAAAAAGATAACTGTACTGACCTTAGCTTGAGTATATTCTGTAGGTTCAAATTCATAGACAGCATATATTCATTGGCAAGAATCTACCAAAAAAAATCCAAAAAGAAATTCCTCAACAGAAGAGAAGAGCAATTTCTCTTTACAAAAGGTCTTTTTTTGAGGCTACTCTCAAATAAGACTCATTTCAGTATTTATCTGTGAGTTTAGGATAACCATTGAAAGTGTGAGGGGAAAGGTGCTTGGTGAAGTTTATTCTCAGTTGTTCTGTCCTGGCAGTGGGCACTTGGCCTTTGGCAATGCAGAGATTCAAGGTCATACATTTAGTTTTGCAGGTAATCTGTTACCAGCCCAGCTGACAAAAGGTAACTCATTTAGACATGGAAAACACCTCAGCTGCCTCACCCCAGTGCCTGATGTCACCAACCAACACCTGGCTCACACATCTCACACCAAGACCTCACACCTACCACCCTCACGTCCCTCCCTCTTGTGGTTCATCCTGACTAAGCATAGCTAGATGGGAAAGAGGATGTGATCGAGTGGTGATGTTCCTAGTGCCTTTATAAGCAGCAATTCAATTTGGCTGCCATGGGAGAACCAGGTTCAGTTCCTTCTCCATCAGAGGAGTTGCAAGGCTGCACCTCCCCTATAGTAGTGAAATGTTTTAACCCAGACCAGAAAGTTAGGGGTTATGTTCCTCAATCCTCTTTGCTGGAGAAGGCTAGAAACAAACCAGACATATGAAATAAATCTTGCAATTATTAATAAAAATGGCCAAATACTTCTGAAACTACAATTACTGCAGTTCTTAGAAGCAAACACATGACTTTAAGCTTCACAATGACCCAACACAACAGAAGGATACCTGCTGTAATTAGAAGAGGGCTCCAGGACATGCACTGGTCCAGCAACCATGCTACTTTTAGCCAGAAGGGCTTAGCTATTTGCATTGAAGCTCAGCATGGAGCTGAAACGAGCAGTTATCACCAACCACTACATGGTCTTGTAGTCTTTTATCATTTTCTCTAGATCCCTTTTATAAAACATTCCATCCTCTTGTAAGCTGCTGCTGCAGTAAACTGCAGCAAGGCTTTGTGCGCATGTGTGCTGTGCTTTGAATACAGAGTAAGCAGCTCGGTTACTGTGTCCCTGTTTGCCTCATGTAAGCCAGCTCTTGCTGCATCTTCAGAGTTTGCTTCACTTATTTCCAAAAGCCTAATAACGATGCTAACAAGTCTGGGTTTGTTTTGCTTTTTAAAAAGATGCCACAAGCAATCAACAAAGCAGTAAGCAGTGTCCTGAATAGGGACCTCTGAACTACACAAAGTTGAGTTTAACTACAAAATTTAACTTGCTCTCCATCTCAGGCTCTGTGAGGGGCATTATTCATCAGCAGTATTTAACACTAGGACTCTGAATGTGTCTTGAAACTATCCTTGGCAGCTCGATCGGAGGAAGAGGTCTTTAAAAAACTGCACTAAAGACGTAAGATACTCAGTAAACACAGATGTGTGTTTTGACAAGCGCAGAGCTGCATGATTTAACTTCAAACACTGACAGTGCTTCAAGGAGTACCCCCCCCCCCCCTTGTTTTTTCTCAGAAGTACAAGGATGTTGGGCACAGAGCCTCGAGACACAGTAAAGCAGCCCTGTTCTTCCTAAAATAGAGCCATTCCAGACAATGCAGAACAAAACCCATCCTCATTGACAGTAAAGTAAGGTGAAGAACAGGGCAGAAGTAGGGGAGAGCAAGAACATCTTCTGGCTGAATTTAAACCTCACACTTCAAAGCCCGACCAGTGCTAACCGCCTCTCTGAGGACCAAGTGAGGCAGGTAGCAGAACAACAGAACACTTTGAGAATGTCCGAAATGGGCAGCTCCACTGCAGTGGCAAGCTGACTGCTGACAGCCTCTCAGATAGATCCCAGCTCACAGACACCCTGAAAGTCCTGAAACGACGCCTGCAGATACAGGTGGTGAGAAGAACAAGTATATTTGCCTCTGTGGAAGATACAGCCTGTTTCTTGGCCCATCTGCCATTTACAAAGATTCAGGGCAAGAAGGAGCAGGACACAGAGATTAGGAACCATCCTGGGAAATGGTAAAGAGCATATTTAACATCACGACAGCATGTCCTCATTGTGCGCAGCTAAGCTGGGCGATAACGCCTCTGCTGCACTCTGCACACCCCACACCCCCTAACATCTCTTGGCCTCGTAATGGCATACCTTTCAGAGCAGGATCTCCACTGTCTTCTGGCTCCTGTGTCCTCGATGGCACTATTTGCCCAGCTGGTGACAACTACATCTGGGCACATGCAGGGCCACTCCAGCTGGAAGGTTGCCTGCTGCCCTCCCTTAGTGCTGCACAAGCCTCTGAAGTAAAGCCAGTTATCATATTAACAGCAGTTCAAAAGAGATTGGGGAGAGGATGGGAAACCACCGCCTCCAACACTGACACTGCAAGAACATAGGAGGCCATCAGAGAACCTGCCCTTTTATGAAATGCATGGGGCTCCATAAGGAGGACAACAAGCCAAGACTTCTTGATGTGTCTGTCATAACAATCCCCTAAGCAGACTTAAGTGGATGTTCTCAGTCTTTGTGCATAGGGCAGGGAGCTGGAACAGGAATGGTGGAAGAGAAGCAAAACTCACAAGCCTGGAAGAACATGTAAGTGCTGTGAGTGCAGGGTGTTGATTGATCTTCAGATACCACTGACTTGCTCTACGCTACTTATCCTCTCTGGCAACCAGCAATGCTATGGCAAAATGAGATGCAGTAGAAAATGCTATGGTTTTGATTTTTTTTGTTCTGAGGAGGGATTGAAGAAGTTACTGCAGTCCCCAAACAGGTTCTTCAGTCTTTTTTTGGTCAGGATATGACATGGGGATGTTCAGCTGAATTAGGGCTGTGGGGTTTGCCCTTCAATACCATTGAAGAAATCTTATCAAGAACTGAACCTTACCATTTGTGCTGGCCCAGCTTCTCCTGCTTTTCAGAAAGCAGTAATTGCACACAGCTTGTTTTACTTAGCATCAGATCTCCCCCCTGGGAACCAGTACTTCTCATTTCAGTGAATGGAGCTGAAGCTGAGAAAACGAAGCCTATTGTTACTTGAGCTCAAGAGGCAAAAGATGTTTGGAAGCTTTATAAGTTTGGCTTACAAGACGAGAATCTTTCCTACCCTCACCATCCACTGAGACCAGCTGAGCTACAGGCTCATGCTTTGATAACATGGAAAAATACTTCTTTCACAACTTCAGGGGCACCACCCTTCTCCAAACACCTCCATCCATCGAGCAGCTCCTTGGAAGCTCCATTAGTGCAATTACAGTCTATCTCAAGCACTGCATATACCATGTGTCCTGGCTTTCCCCTAGATGTTCAACTCACACCGAGTATAAATGAGCCATAGCTACATCTCAGCGGGGAAATAAGGTTTCTAACCAGTCGAGCAGAGAGGATCTGAAAGAGTCAATGCAACTGGGAGGAGTGAATGCAAAAGGTTTAATTACTTTTGAGATAGAGCTTGATCTAGCATTCCTTAGGATTAGAAGGAATAACTGCCCACATAACCGTGAGGTTGCTGCTCACAACACTTCTAACCTTATGGAATACTAAAAGATTTGCACAAAGCTAGGGACAAAAGTAAGCCACAAGTCTAATTGTGCCGCACAGAGATAACCTGAGCTCACTACGGCTGTATTCCCAGCTCTTTACAACCAGCTTTGCACTTAATGGAGAGCTCAAATACATAAATCTTCTTAATCCAGTGGAAAGATCATGTGCAGCACAGGATTCCACAAGATATATTGCTTAAGGCCATCTTCTGTTTGCCAGGGAGGCGTCAGATAACTTTTGCTGCAGACCTTTATCTTTACATAAGCTAAGCTACCATGAAGCTGCAGGACACCCTCAGGAGCTCACAGAACATACTTAGAGGAAGTAGTGGTGGAGGAACAATGAGTGGGCAGTACTTTATCACCAGGTCTTCCTCCTGTTCCCATGTTATCACTCCTCTTCCCTTTCTCTTAAGAAGGCATCAATCAGCCTTTTCTCTTTGAGCTCCTTACTCCCCACATTTCTGGTTTGCATACAGCTTGTTGAGATCCAGTGAGACTTATGGCAGGCGAAGGGAAGCGTGGGTTAACCATCTTCAGAGACTAGGTCTGGCCACACTGCAGCTAGGTGCAAGTGTGGGGTGGGCTAGAACCTCTTATGCCCAGTCCCTCTATTCCTCAACCCTTCCCTACTTGGGAAACTGCCATAAGGAATTCAGAAATAGCACGATCAGACCAAAGGTGCTTGTCATTAATTTTCTGGATCCTGTTAAGCAATTCTCTAATCAGCAGCTGACAGGATTTGATTCAAAGTATTCTTAGCACTGATACTTACCTTCCTGGCTTGGTCTGAACCTACCATATAAATAAATAGTATTAGCAAAACCTTAAGGTGTCTTCAGTGCATTTGGACATTGAGCCTTAAAACCTGTAACTGTTTCCCACATTACTGTAAGTCAGTCCCTGCTCACAGTAGCTTGCTATAGTGAATAACTAGCACTGGTGATCCATCTCGCTAGCAGTGAATCTAGCGTAGTCTTCTACCAAAGGTTTCAGATGCTGTAGTCTACCTCCTAAATAGTCAGTAATTCTGACACACACATAAGATTATGAAGCCCAATATATGAGGAAAGGCTGAGAGAACTGGATTTGTTCACCCTAGAGATAAGGACCAGGGGACACCTTATCACCCTGTTCCACTACTTAAAGGGTGGCTACAAAGAAGATGGAGAGCAAACTGTTGAAAACAGGCCCTAACACGGCATTTCACCTTCTCCTGCAAAAAGGCACCATTTTGAAAGCTTTTTACAATTGTAAGCAATTAAATTTTTCAAGATGCTGCTTAGGAAACAGATCCTGCCAAGAAAGCCCTAACTTAGGGATTTTGCAAAACATTTCTCTGCACATGGTGAAGTTTGGATTTCTGACAGCTCATACATCAGGCAATTCAAAGCTTAGAGGTCCGCCTTGTAAGAATTGGGTTTGTTCCCTTTTTTGGCTTCATTATCTGGCTTCTTATATGAGATTTGTGATTTTAAACAAGACTTTCTTTCAAAACAAGACATTTTTCCTGCTGGAATTTAAACAACAGTCCCACAGCGCTACATGAATTATCCCCTTAGACAAATGTCAAAATTTATAGCAACTCAAAACAAAATAGTGTCTACTGTCTTCAGTTCAGGCTTACAAATAATGAAAACCATAGAGATTATGCAAAAGAACCTGACCATGTGTTTTATATGGGATAGCAGGAATACTTATGCAGCAGAGTGCTAGTGCACAGCATAAAAGTGTACTTCTGTTGTCTTTTACAGAGATCAGGAAAATCCATGAGAAAAGTCAAACATCAGTATTTGGTGCTTTGCATTGTTATTCCAGGTTTCCCTTAGCTTCAAGAGGGGTATGAGCTATAGGATTAGAATTGTAAGTGTCACTGAGCGAGCATGTTCTCCCAAACCCATTGAGATTTAGGTTGAAACTGAGGAAAATATCTTTCAACCTATAAATCAGAGGTGTGTACGTGAGGAAGCAAAAGCACTAAGTTTGCCCACTGACTTCAGCGAGCGTCTCTGCTTTTTTGAGTCTGGCTTGGTTTATGATTCCCATTTTAAACATCCAGCTTCAAATATCCAGGCTTTAATTTCCATGGCTATATAATGTAAGCTGCTACATCTGAATTTTGCTGTGAAGGTTTTATATAGCTTTATGAATGTGTACAGAAAAGGGTATGTTCAATGTGACCACAGAATACTGTGGAAATGGAACGTACTTGTACCTTTTTCAGACAGTGTAACCTCAGAGCATCATCACTTGAGATAAAACTCTTCACAGTTAAATTTCAGTGAGCTACAAGCACAGTTTAGTGCACTCTTTCTCTCTTAAGGGGTTCAAAAAATGGCCCTATGCTACATCTTCCCCATAACACACTTGTAATTACTTTCTGCCCCTGATTTGGTCCTTTGAAACCAAGCAGATGGTCCTGCCACCCCACTGTCCCCTTCTCCATGAAACCCTTGTGTTGGCAAATGAATCCTTTGTCAGTGGAGCCTAGGACAGGGAATTCACAGTGACAGCTGTGGGACCAGCTAACCCTTGACTAATGGGGCAACTGTGATGGCTCTGGTTTCTGAAGACATTGACAGGCTTGGAACCACACTGACAGCCTGGAGGGAGGTCTGGTATTTCATACACACTGTCCAGTACATCACTTTTACATTTGGGGGTTATGCGTGGCTGCACATGAGCTGGGCTCTCCCCAGCCGTATTTGAAGCTTTCCTCATGCTTGGCAGTGCAGGTGCATTCTCTCTACATGCCTTAAAAAGAAACAAACCCAGAACACCAGGCTTGATAATGGAGGCCAGAAGCAACAAAGCCACGGTGTTGACAAGCAACTGTTCAAATAATGTTCTGGGATACTGTAGTTCTGAGACAACAAAGTTGGTGAGCAGCACGCTTCCTTCTTGCTGCTGGGTGCCTGAACTGCCATCCAAGAGCCAGGTCCTTCTGTCTGGCTACCTGTCATGAGGTGCTGCAGACTGAGTGGTAGCATCAGAAGAACCTGCACTCCAGCACTGCTCTTGCACGGAGCTGGTCAGTTTGGAAGTCAGTGGTTTGCAAGAAAGCTGCTGACTGTGAGCAGCAGGAACAACACACCTCTCATGAGCAGAGGCATCAGACAAGACAGAAAGCAGCTCTGTCAGATTAGAAGATGCTATTTTAAAATAGGCAACACATTTGAGGAGGACCATAAGGTGGTGGAAAGACAACCTGGAGGTAAGTAACCTGTTCCAGCTGTTGCTGGGCCTCATTTGCTGATCTCCGGTATCTAACTTTTGACATCTACTAGATCATTTGTTTTCAGCACTGTACCAGGAATTGAGATAATGGCCTTGCTCTAATGGGGACCATGAACTCAGAATTCTGCCCATTTGAAACATCTTGACCACGTTTGTACAGATGACAAGGTACAGCTGTGCACAGCAGCCAAATAAACCTTCATACGTTTAAAACACTATTCCTATGTAGAGCCACTTTGTAGCCGAGGGCAGGCCTGTCTCATCTCTCTCACCTCCTCAGATGTTAGTCGAGTGAGCTCTCCTAATTCATCAGATGCCAAATCACCAACATAATCACTTCCTTCATGACAACTAAGCTTAAGCTAAACATACTTTGCAAGCTGTTCTTCAATGCTTTGTGTCAGTTGCTTATCAAATACTTCGCTGTTAGTTTTTTCCTCATGGTTTTCTGCTGCCCACCCATAAATCTTGGCACTTCTAAACTCAGCATCTCTTACACTTCTCTACAAAAATGAGTGTTTTCAGAACAAGAGTCCAGTCATTGCTTTTTATCCTTGCACACAGACTAGTATGAAGCCTATCCAACTACTATGTAACATTCAGGGGAATAAGGGTAGAGAACTGAAGGGTTTTACTCAGACTTAGTGGAAAATGAGCCAATTTTTTGGCTTATGTGATGCAATTTTCGTGCAACTAGAATAAAGTTCTAGTTTTGTGATATTCAGGAGTGCTTTTCTAACAGCTCTGAAAATTACAGTTATCCACACTGTTCTGAAACCTTCTTTAAGCTTCTAGGGAGATAGGGATGGGAGGTGTATGCCCAGTAATCTGTTTTTGTGGTATTTGAGCCACATATACATGCAGCTTCTCTCTCCCCAAAAGAGAGAAGAGCTTTCTTTGAGACAGTTAGATTTGAATAGATCTGTCTGAGATCAAACTGCAGTCCTAATGGCTCGACACCTCTTCCCAAGCCTGTCACATGCTCTCTTTTTGGTGAAGGAAAGTTGATGCAAGCAGTTAACTTCAAAGTTTATAACAGAATGTAGAGCAAAGCTCTCTAAACAGGCACCTTCTCAACACAAATCAGATTGATTACCCGATACACACATAAACTGCACTGCTAACATTTATCCTGCCAGTTTTGCGTGTGAGCTGGTACCTCAAAGGGACATGCAGAACCTCTTGTACCTGACCTGCACCCAACCTGTGTCACTCCAGATGTCACTCTTGGCAGGAAGTGGAACAAACAAACAAACAAAGCACAGTGCTTCATTTTACTTCAAAAACCATGATCTAAGCCTGACAAAACCCCCAGAAGTTGCTCAATCCATTAAAAAACAAATAAAGGAGATAAATGGATGTTTGCTCAAAGTGACAGGAGATCAAAGCACAAGAAAGGATTTGGGAGAGCAGATGAGTGAAGAAGAGGACAGAATGGATGAGATTATCAAGTCAGGGATACATATTATGAGAGATGAGGAATTTCCTGAACATTCACATCCTGGGTAGCAAGGCCATTGAGGCCCCCAGATGGACAAGGGCCACGGCTTAGTAGGTCAGAGCACAGCAGGGACCAGATGCCTAGGAAAACGGCTCATTTTGGGCTACCTACAAAAAAGATGAGCCATCACTTGGGCTTGCAGTAGAAGACATCAAGAAAACATCAGCAGCATCTCACCTGTGAATAGCGTAAATGAATGGCCTGGGTCAACAGGAGGGTAACTGGAAGCAGTAGCTGATGGAGGAGGGACACACCTCTCCCATGGTTTTGGTTTCTGTAGCCACATTGAAATAAAATGGCCAAGGCTTCAGGATATAGTGCAGGACTGTGATTCCTCTTGATTGGTGAGTTACAAGTGACACACACTGAATGCTTCACAAGACAACTATAATCCCCATTTGATGTCAAAGGAGAAGCAGGTAAAGCACTGCAATTCCTAACTGCAGTAGTATCCTAGCCACGTACACTCATTTCCCATTTTGCTGTGACCATTTCTCCGTGGCAAGAAGTCTGCTGAGAGCTGCCACCACCACCTCTCCTCTGCAGCAAGGAGGCATGTTGAGGCTCCTTCATAGGCACCCAGGGCTATTTGTTCATACGTGGCCAGGTGAGACAGCAGGGTTCTCCCATCTGGCACAGAAACATGGCCCAGCCACATCTTTTCCTATCATACCTGAACTGTGCTTCCTTATAAGCACAGCTCTCTTCTAACACAACAGCTACAAACTAGTCTAGTGAGTGCAGCCAGAAAGTATCACTGGCTAATGGTGGCTTCGAGGAAAGCGCAGCGGTAGACTGCAAAACACTGGATGTGCGCTACAAGTGTTTTACCTTTGCTTTTCCAGAGATCTCATTCTGGGACATCTAACTCTTCCACCCCTTCAGAGGCAAGATGTTTGCTGAATGGGATGTTTCGGAAGGTAATGAGACACTGGGGGATAATGTTAACTCACTGGTATCAAAGTTTACCGCTAAGGAGCAAACTCTGAGGCTGCAAGCCCAAGTTGCGATGTGCTCCTTGAGTCCCCAGAGGAGACAGTGCCTCTGCCAGCTCTTCCTTGGCTAATACTATTCCAGAAGCCTCACTTTTTTAGCAGCCAGTTTCCAGTGTCAGACTCAGCTGATTACTTTTCTCTACTGCACCCACCGTATCCTCCATGACCCAACAACACAAGTGAAAGTGAGCTTCTACCTTTCATGTCATTTATAGATTGTGTATAAACATGATGCAAAGATAAGCACTGTATATGGGAGTGTTGACTGAACCCCTCCACGGTGTCTTGTTTGCATGCACATGTGACTGCAGGTTGGCTCACGCTGAAGGCTGCCTGCAGTAATTCCTTCCCTGGTGTTGTTTACAGCTCTGCTTCTGCATTTTGCGTAACAGGCTGCGTGAGCAACTGCTGCTTGGGACTCTCAGCATGTGTCTGACTTAAGGAGACAGATACCAATGCAGAAGAAGCCAGAAGCAGCAACAGAGATTGTTGGCACTACTTCTACATATTGAGAGCGAGAACCGCTCTTGCTTCACATATGTAAACTTGAAGCACTAAGCAAAGAACAAGAAGAAGCTGTATTTTCTTCTGCACTGATCAGGAACTATGGGCCAAAATTAAACCTTCTTACTCCCTATTTCTCCCCCACCCCCAGCTATAATAGACCCATTAAAAACATTTTATGAGAACGCATAGAGCTTGGCCATGTTCAAGTGCTATGAAGTCTTACGGCTTAAACCAGCTTACCATTTGCCCATATGGTCTTTATTAGGGAGCTTGCACTGAAATGCTTGTGCTCCCTGGATTCTCATTTCTACTCCACTTCTTAATTACAGAATTCTCCTGGCCTGAAGATTTGAATTTTGCTGCATTTTAAAAGAATGGAAAATAATTATATATCAAGGAATGAAGGATTGCTCTGTAGACTCTTGGCCGCTGAGGAAACACACAGTGTTCATTCTGTCACTGAGCCTAGTGTCTTTTATATTGTTTTGAGCTTGGTATAAGCAGCTGTCTCAGAAATCCCAGTGGGAAGAACTAATAAGGGAGCCAGTCAGCACAAGATGCTGTTGATGAAACCAGTATTATCAGAGGAGTCCCTGAAGCTGAAGAGCAAGACTGTGCTCTGACAGCTTGGTCCTGCTGCCTTCTGGCCAGCTGATCCCAAACCCATAGGAGGTAAAAATGCCTGCAGATGTGTGCTTTTCTACTGCTCAGTGGACTTCTGCTCAGCTCCTGCTATGGACATGCCTCATAGCCATTTTCACCAGGCGTGGCTCCCATCTGCTGTCACTGCAAAGACACACACGTCTCCTGCAAAGATGGGGATTGCAGTTTCTTTCTTACACATCCACACATTTACAGTGACAAAGGCAGCGATGATCAGGAGAGCAAGGTTAATGGTCGTTATAATCACTGATGGTCAGTATAATAACAGACAGAACTAATTGTTTCTACTTTAGACGATGCTTTAGAAAAATCAGGCCCACTGAAGAATGCCTTCTTCCAGAGTGGAAGGCTGAGGAGACTCTTGGGTGACCCTTTTTTCCTCCTCAAACAAAAGTCAGAATTTAACAGCCAAAGCCACTATTTGCTTACATTTACTGTGAAGACCTGGGGAACTGGTTTACAATTCTTTCCTTCATAGAAAGAAATATAACAATTCCCAGGATTATGAAAACAGAAGGAATTTATCGAGTTCTACCGTATCCAAATGATAATAGTTCGAGGGAGTCAGATTTTCCATTTTAGCCCTCCTCCTCTTCACGACACCCCACCCTTTTCTCCAGACTTGCCAAAATCTCATTCCTTCCATCTGAGCTGCTCCAAGACAAAAATGGAAGAAACTATTTTCCTCTGCAAAAGCTGACTTGGGAGAAAACATTATCCTTTTGAACAGAGCACGCAGCACGATATCTTATCAGGAGCTGGATGAAAAACGTCTTGGAGACATTTCCTTTGTTCAGTACAGTCACAGGGAGCTTTAAGACAGTCCAAAAGCATTCACTGACAGGCTGTTTTTCCAGAGGGTATCGCTATTTGCCTTCCATATGATCCCACACTACTTCATACATAACTCTTTCTACAGGTCCATCTAACACACCTAGACACGGAAGGCCCCGTCTCCAGCAACAGCAGTGGTGGTGAGACAAAGAAAGATTAATAATTAATTTTATTACACTGTTGCAACCATGCATGCAATTCAATGCATAAAGCAAGCTTGACTATAAAAAGCACTCTTAAACCTGCCACTAGGTCTAGCACCTTCTTAAGAAATGCATCAGGCTACTAATCCCTAGGTCTCTTCCTTTCACAGAAGATGAGGTGGCCAATACATACTTTTGGAGGAAGCCATTTCCTTGTCAACCTGTATACCCAGATGGGTGAAAACAGATGTTAGATGTGGGGCTTTTTCCTCCCCTTCTCTCTTTTGCAGATCCTCTAGAATCAATACGGGCAGCACCTGGCTGTGAACACTTCAGGAGCCTGAGGCACTCCATTCCCATCTTCTCCAAGATGAAGGTCAAAACGTGGAGCCTGGCTGTGTGCAGTCATCTCACTTTCTCACATACTGCTATAGCAGCCTTTACTGCCTTTCCATGGATGAAGTAGATGGTAGCCAGACAGCTAGGTCACCAGCTACCTTGGGTTTCTAGAACACGTTAAACAAATTAGCTCATGCGTTATCTGCCACTGTAGAAATGGGTGCCTGAATAAATAACCTGCTTCTCAGAAGTACAAAGCAGTGCCCATCTGCTTTCAGCATTGGCTGGAGCCTTGGGGCACAAAGGACTCATAAAACTGGGGCATTTATGGGGACTTAGAGGGCAGCAATCAAATACATAACACTAGCCAAGACTCTAACACTTACCCAGTATGTGGGCAATGTTGAAGCCTGCTCAGCTTCCTATAAACGTTAACACTGCTACAAAACGTGTAGAAGAGCTTTTGGCTCGGTTTGGTTTCAGGAAGAAGGAGAAAGAGAGAAGGAGGAGGAATGAAGAGCATGAATACTCATTGGCACTTATTTTCAAAGCACTCGCATCCAAATTCAGTAAAATTCCTTTTATCTCACAACAAGTGAGGCTGGAGACACTGGCAACCCTTACAGTTTGTCAGGACCCAACTTACAAATGGATGGTGTTTGGCTAAGTGTCTTATTAAAGTGTGCCTTAAAACATGTATTCTGCTATTTGTGAATATTTGTTAACCTAAAAACACATAACATTCTGTAACAGACACTTGTCTATCCAAATTTCCTTGACAGCTAAAGACAGATTAATATTCCTATGCAAGACATTTGTACCCAGATATAGAAACATGTACACCTTGGATTGCCGCTCTGTCCCCTGCTGCAGCGTGCAGTCACAGCACTCACACATGAAATGTTTCCTGAGCCCTTACCCATACAAACACACAAACACTTTATAATGCTACAACTCCAAGACCCATCCTACATAAGAAGAACAGGTAATGGGTTAGTTGTGATATTATATTGGAATTTCCACTTCCATGAACCTCTGTAAAATAGACCTTAACTTTGCCAGGCTGTCTCTATGACCTTTAATCCACTCCTGCCTGCATTCCCTGTCCTCTGCTGCAGCTTGGCTGCCATTTCTGTCTCCTGGACAAAACTAGTAACATAGATTCCTTCTGGGAGTGATGGTCATCTGTTCTCCCAGCTACTGAAATCTCCTCCTGGCTCCAAAGCCACAACAAATCCCGGCTGCCCTACATGGTCTGTGATTTTGTGATTTACATATCATACGGATGCTCTTCACGCATGAATGTCTTTCATTTTCCACTGAGCAAAACTCATAGGCTAAAACTTTTCCCTTTTCTTCCACAAAAAAGGGAAAGCAGATCCAAGTACTCTGCAACTGGAGGGAGTGGGAGAAAGGGGGAAGAGGGAAGAGATGGGGAAACAGGAAAAGCTTTACCCTTCTTAGATCACACTGATGTATCTGTCTGATGTGGGGAAGCAAAAAGCCATGTGAAAAATGAAGAGGGACTGTTAATGAACGTTGGAAACTGTGGGTGCAATTTAATTAATGAGTAAAGCAAGGCCCACTGTGGAAAGCACTCTTAAATCTGCCACTAGGTCTAACATCTTCGTGAGAACTATATCTGGCTACTAAGTCTTGGGTCTTTTCCTGTCAAGGAAGCCGAAGTAATACAAGCAAGAATATATATTTTTGGAAAAAGGCATTTTCTTGGCCATAGCCTGATGACCACGGTTATGTGGTCTTGTCAGTTCACTGGGAACCAGAAGTCCTCAGAATAGGCGTTAAAAACCCCACTTTTTCCTTGTTTTTTAAGAAAGAAGATGACTGTTTTACAGCCATTAGCACAGCCTAAAGGCAGATCAGGATGTTTCACAGCCTGGTACCTCCTCTCAGTCAGTGGGGGTGGAAGCTGGGCATTGCTTTAGGATTTGCCTAGTTGAAGCTGTGCATGCTTAGAGAAGCCCTGCTCTGCCAGCTCGTCCCAACCACCTCCAGCTACCCTGCTCCCAGGCTTTTCCAAGCCTCAAGTGCCAATATAAACACCAAGATGTATGCTTGGTTTACTTCTGCTGGTGTTTAGAAGAGGAACAAAACGTCATGGCATGAACTAGCAACAAGCCAGAATTCATTCAGTTGTTTCAGCTATTTATTTGTTTTTAATCAAAGCTGGTGCTTTGCTTCAGGAAAGCATCTGGAAACATTTGTTTCCAAATAAATAGCTTTTAGACTAAATTTTGGGTGACAAGCTTCTGAATTAAGTGAGTTTTTCTTGCAATTTGTAAGAGAACTGCCAGCAAATGGTAAAATACAGTGCTTAGCTATAATTAGAGTAACATAGATGCATTAAACTTAGAGGCATTTGGGTTATGCCTGGTTTTAGTCTGGAAGGACCCGCCTTGTGTCTGAAAAAAACTGTTTCAGTGTGAGGCTGAGTGAGGGAGTACTGACAAACCCATGCTACCTTCAGAATCTACACAGCTTGGCTAAACAGAAAATGCAAGCCAAAATGGAAGTGTCCTAGGAGCTTGCAGTCACTAGGGACTGTGTTAGTGCTAGTGAGGTTAAGCCAGACAGGCAGATGCTGCATGTAACACCCCAAGGTACAGTTGGACAACAGCCACGAGTCCATCTGACCTGCCTAGCTATTTCTAAAATGCCATCAACTGAGTACTGGGATACCAATACCACTGGGCTGTTGAAGGGCAATCAATTCAGCTTTTGACAGTCAACAGAGAGAGACGTTACGCACAATTCACAGACCAAAGTGACATCTATAATGTATAACAGGAGGTTAGTTATTAACGTCGCTGTGGAGGTTAATATAAGCCTTGTGCATAGTAAGGTCCTGAATCTTTCCAAAGCAAAGCATTACTCATGACTGTTTTCTTTCCAAGTAGTTCATTTGTATGAGCCACCTCTGGTAAGTGTGCTTGGTTGCTCACTCATGCACTCTCTTCCCTCCAGTGACTTTCCCCAGCTGATTTTAAAAGGAGATGCTTTTCAGGGATGCAGAGTGCAGCATTTAGGCCGAGTGCAGAGCCTTGGTACCCCCTGCATGTTTCCTTGGCTGGAGGCAGATGGTGGCAGGGCTCTTGGGCAGCCGGTGAGCAGATGACATGCTCAGGGTGTGCTGTCTGCTCCAGCACACCATGCTGGAGCCAAACTGAGTTCCTTAGAACCAATCCTCCCGTGGCATGTTGAGGTTTGCTCTAAATCTGGGAAGGAGGGAATCAGGCCATAGCTGGCTGTAAAGTGTCTGCTGCCTTAGAAAGCTGATCAATATTTTCTTTGGAAGCAAGACCTTCATGTAATCACCCTCAGCAACCTACTGAGCATCCAACTCTTTTGTAAATGCTCCAGCATCAGATATCAACAGCATCTAATGTTATATTAACAAAATGATTTTATCAAGGTTTTTAATATTCACAGAAGCAATGAAATTCAAAGCTACCATCTGCACATCAAATTGTCACAGGCACCAAGCCACGAACTGTATTTTGTGCTGGTTTATATCCCAGTCAAATCACAAGACCTTTAGATATGCAAGAGCAGGGATGACCCCACTCCGGAGTGGCATGGGAGTTGGTTGCAACAGAGGGATTTTAAATTCAAGTTTCCCAGAAGTTTGAGGATTGTGAAGATTAAATGTTGCTTTGGAATCATCTTTCCCCTGTCTGAGGCATTTAGTCCAGCACCCTGACCAGACACGGCATGCTGCTCATTCCCTGTGGCAGATCTTTCACGCTCGACTAATTTGGAATAAAATCAGAATATATTTGCTGGAACTTTTCACCTACATCACTCCTTGGCCAGATTTAACACAGGACAAACCGTACAATCACAATGATTCTTTCAGGGAAACAAAAGGATCTTAAACCATTGAAAAGGTTTAAGAGGGACTTCTAATAAAACTGTTTAATCCATATCAGCAAGTTGCCTATAGTTGGACTGTAAAAGTGTCAGAGCACATAGTCCAGTGTGAGTATTTTAGTCTCTGAGGCAACAGCATGATTGTTTCACATCACCTTCAGGAATATAATGCATAGTTCAGTGTCCATGGGAAGAGAAGGATCACTCCCTTTCAGTTAAGGGTGTAAAGCATCCTCAGCCTGTCCTCCATAGTGGAAAGGGAGCCAGAGCACACTCAGACATGACTGCCAGTGAAGAATGTAGTCTACGATACCCTGCTGTGAAAGTGGTTTGTTTTGCACAATAGTCTTATGAAAGATGGCATACTATATAGCTGTTGGGATTTCACTCTTGGTCTTCTACAGCCAGTGGTTATTTAACCTTTAGGTCCTCAGCTGCTCCCTGGTGCAGCAAGCTCTGTCCTCAGTAACCTCACCATCCATCACTCTGCTTCCAACAAACATTTGGAAATTCCAGCCCGGTTTCTCAAGACCTCCTAAAAAGTGACTGAAGCAATATCCTCAAGTCAGAGATAATCACAGATGCCTTCCTGCCTGCAGAAAGGAGTTTTAAAACTTAGTCACACAATAGTTCGTGTAACTTGGCTACTGCTGCCAAGGAGCAACAGGAAGGGATAGTCAACCTGTGTCGCGGTTTATCACAGAAAGGAGGAGCAACTGTTGGAGTCTGTCCCAGAACAATTATGCTGCTTGAAAGGGGGCTGATGCACACACAAACACACACTCATTGGTAGGGTCTGGGACGACATGCACTTTACCCTCAGCAGGGAGGTGAAAAGTGCAAGACTGGACCTATCTGCCTGTTGGTCTGTGCAGTGAGACACTCTGCTAGCTGAGGAACGTGCTCAACTTGGCTCCCCTGGCTTCATCGAGCAGAGATGAATCCACACTGTAAATCTTGGTTCATGCCAACCAAGATGATGTAATGCCTTAGAGCTTGCTGATATTTCTGCTTTTTGTCTACCAGAGAGTGTCACCCTTCCAAGTCCCATCCAGAAGCTTCCCAGAACCTCAGCAACATTTCCTCCATCTCCCTGGTAAACTTAAAGAAAAATATCTT
Organism: Pezoporus wallicus; assembly: GCF_028554395.1. Lineage (NCBI taxonomy): Eukaryota > Metazoa > Chordata > Aves > Psittaciformes > Psittacidae > Pezoporus > Pezoporus wallicus. The sequence goes on along the minus strand of NW_026642649.1, from coordinate 9,006,136 downwards.
TCCAGATGCCTGGTGCAAGGAGAACCAAGTATTAGGTTGCTCATAGCTTCAGCTCTGCTCTTACACAGCTGAACATGTGCTGCCATTCCCGATCCAAACACCACTTCAACACATTCTTCTTCCCAGATTCAAAAGCCATTCATAGTGGGGCTCACGACAAGTCTGTGGAAGCTTGCCAATGCTCAGGTAAAAGTTAAATTAATTCAATAATGTTTATTTTGGGTACTTTGGATGGTTTTGATTAGAACTGCCTATGCTAAAAGGATCTTTCCTTTAACTTTTGGACACTGCTACTTCCTCAGCAGAGATTTAGAACATATTTTCCACACGTATATGTCTATGCTTATGTTGGAGCGCTACATATCTGCTACGTGGCTAAGGGAAGCAGATGTAACTGGCATTGTCTACATTCTCCAAGCTGTTAAATACATCAGGCTCTAGACAAAGATTGGTACTTCGGAACGTATGCATAAAATTAATCAGATGTCATACTCATGAGAAATAAGTCAAAACCACATCCAAGTCTGGATTCATGCTGCCAATTATACTTGAAACTTGATGGTGTTGGGACCCCTATGATGAGTTCATTCCCACTAGGCAGAGGCTGACTGCAAAGGTCATTTGTGCCAGGATTTGACAGAGCTCCCAAATGGCTTTGCTGGCCAGCTTGGAGAAACCAAATTGCACCAAGTGGAAAGTGGGGGAGACACAAAAGGATGGCTTTTGTGGGGGAGCAGTCAGGTAGGAAACCTCAAACCCATCAAATTCAGACAGCCAAAGCGTCAGAATCTGCAAAATGACCAATTTAAGACTGTGAAGGGAGCTGAGTACAGTATCATACCCCTCTTCACTCCTTGGGGGGCTTAATCCTGTGTGTTTCCTAGCCCTGTGCTTCACAACCTTTTGTTTTGGACACTTCCAAATGAAGATTACATTTTGCTGTAAGTAACAAACATGTAGGGCCCACAAACTTACGGGAAACCTTTATCCATGTATCCAGTCTAGGATTCAGCCCTCATTTCAAGATGTAAGAAGAGGCGTTTTCTCACCATCCAGAAATATTTTGCCCAGTCCAGAATTTACGAAATCCCATTATACAATACTTCAGAGATGGATGTCAGCCTGACCTTTAGGAGGCAGATTTAACAGAAGTCACATCAGTCAGAGGCATTTTAAAGCAAAATTAGCAGCATGGGATCCTGTGGAATGACCTGACGGGGCAGCGCATGTTTGTTTTAAAGCCAGACCTTCTGGCACTTAGAAGTTTAAAGAAGTTCAGACATTTTGACTGGCCTTGGTACTCAGCTCCTATTATCTTATGCCACTTCTCTACAAGCTGTGCAAAATAGTCCTACACACAATGGAAGACTGCAGTTTTTCTTCCCTGTGACTTTTTCCCATAATAAAACCCTGCTCTTTATCTAAAAACCAATAGGGAGCAAAAGTTATTTAAAGTGAGGTTCTAGGTTTTTTTTTCTTTGCAGAACAAATTAATCATCAATTAGAAACAAAAGCCTATTAAGTGAGCTTCTCCTGAACTCGTCATTACTGTAATCACGCATGGGATGGTAAAGAATTGCTGAAACTAGAGTGGTAAGTAAATGCACAGTTTTCAGAAGACAGGGCAAAGCTGAGTTGCAGAGGAAGATGATGACAGGGACACAGTACCCAGCTCTCCCAGGAAAAGGTTTAGTGATGAAGGTGATAGGATTAAAGAGGAAAGGAGTCTCTTGAGGCTTATTTTTCACCCTCCCTCTCCCCAGGGCGAAGTTTCTGAAAGTTTGAACACACTCAGATCTAAGAGGACAGGATCGGGAATCTGATCTGGCATCCTGTTCCAGGGACTATCTATGATCTATGGAGCTGACGTGAGTGGTCCCACACATTACATCTTGCAGTAATGTTATTGCAGCTGTGAAGAAATCCCAGTGTCTGTATTTCTATATTATTATAGATGGATACCATGCCCTACATATAACCTTTTGGTATGGTGTGTAGCAAACTGTAAATCTACCATGACACTCAGGAACAGAATTTCAAATCAAGAAGCCTTGGTTTTAACTGCTCAACACTCACTCACAGGAATGTAGCAGTTAAAGCAGAATATAACACAGTGAAAACACACCAGTCCTCAAGTCCTCACTATGTGAAAATCATCCCTCTAGACTGAATTCAGCATTGGTGTGGATGAACATTTGGGGACAAACATTTAACTGCCACTTAATCTGAGTGATGACTGCAGACTAACCCATAGGCTTTCCATTAAAGCATATTCAAAAGATAGCTCGTATCTCTTCCTCTGACATATGGAGCAGCAAAGCTAGACATGGCAGTTACAAAATATGCATTTGTCTCACTAAAATATTCCTAGATACACTTATAACCTAGTTTCCTACACTATGCAATTAGCTGGAATAAAATGGTCTTTACCATTATCTTTGGACCTTCTCTGGACACCCCATTTATCACAAAATCTACTCTGAATGAGGCAGACAGACTCTTAGCATACTTGCGATGAATAGTTAACAGCACACCAAGAACTAGCAATCACAGGTTCCCCCTCCTCCCCCCATTAGCTTTCAGATGGATTTCCTTCTTCTGCTCTGACTTTCTTCCCTTAACAAACATTAACAATTTTGAGCCACTGGGAAAGTTGATTGAAAAAAAACAAATAAATCAGTATCCCCTAATGACTGCTTTGTTAGAACTGATAACCTTCGATCAGGCAAGCTGCAGACATGTAATGAATAACCAGGGAAACTGAGATGATGTCCCGTCCCCCCCCAAGCATTCACACACAGAGTAGAAAGCTCATTGCTTGTCTCTGCTGCCTTTCTCAGAAACTAGTTAAATGTTTCCCTCATTTGTCCTTGAGAAAGATTACCTTCTCAGGCAACAGCAGCAAAGAAAAGCATGGCTGTGCTCTTATCTCTTTTAAATGCCTGTTGTGAAAGCAGCTTAGAAAGTACTATCTAGAAAGGGTTGGGTGGTTTTTTTTTCACTGTACTTCTGGCACTGTCACCCTGGTGCGTCATTTCCACTCGTGTGCTAAAACAGAAACACAATGTGCTAGCGCATCTCGTGTGTCTCAGATTAAAGGGTCCACTGGGCAACCAGGATGCAGGACAGTCATCACGTCTATCCCATGCTCTTCTCCAAGGAGAGGACAAATGGTACAACTGATTTTCTAGACCTGGAGATCTAATTTCACCACTCATAGTCAACAATGCAGACCTGCTTCCTACTGTGCCCAGCATCACTGAATTATAATAATAGTTCCTGATCCCACTGTCCACCCCTTTTCTTTCGTTCTTTTTTTACAGATAAGGAGTCCACCTATCAGCAATTTTAGGGGTCTGATATTATTCAAAGTGAATTTTGGCACATAAGATAGAAGGTTATTTTTCTTCTTGAATTAAACCTGGCTGACATTTGCTTAGCCATGGCTCAGCTTTACAAGTAAAACAAGAGAAGTAGCCTTGTTATTTCAGTCTGTTTTTATCGGTTTTTGAGGCCAGCTTGAATTAAAAAACAAACATGGAGCCCATATGCTGGGCTTTGAAAAATAAAGAAGCCCTTTGAGCAGCTAAAAACAGTAAGGCCAGGTTCAGAGGTTATATGACAAATGGTTCGAGGTTTTCATCAGAAATAGATGCAAGAGTCTGAAGATAAAGTCCCACCTCTTCTTAAATCAAAGACTCCCAATAACTTCAGCCCAAAATCACATAAACCACTCATCACAAAGGAGCAGCCAGCTGAAATTTAAGTCAGAAAGAATCATATTCAACATCCCTGCATGATCCTTCATTGTGAAAGACTGCTTCAGAAGGTGGCAAACAGCCCCAGATAGGGGCCCTATAGGGATGCTGGAGAGGGACTCTTCGTTAGAGACTGTAGTGACAGGACAAGGGGTAACGGGTTAAAACTTAAACAGGGGAAGTTTAGGTTGGATATAAGAAGGAAATTCTTTCCTGTTAGGGTGGTGAGGCACTGGAATGGGTTGCCCAGGGAGGTTGTGAATGCTCCATCCCTGGCAGTGTTCAAGGCCAGGTTCAATGAGGCCTTGGGTGATATGATTTAGCGTAAGGTGTCCCTGCCCACGGCAGGGGGTTGGAACTAGATGATCTTAAGGTCCTTTCCAACCCTAACGATTCTATGATTCTATGATTCTAAGTGAGGGGTTTAGAGAGATCAAAGTTCTATGGGACTTTATAGATAATAGTACTTTTTCTATAAAATCTTAAAGTAATTTCTACAGCACACTGACAATTGCACCCTGTTACAATAACATGCAGATGAAATTAAAAATAATGGAATTAGGGAGTTTCTATTACATGCCATAGCTCTTCCACAGCACTGTTATTGTTAACCATGTCTTTGGATTGGGCCGAGTGACTCATGAACACTGGAAGTGACTCATGCCTTCCACTGAGATCACCATTAGGCCAGGTAAGCCCTGAAGAAAGGTGCTTGTTGGCAGGTATGCAGACAGTGAGTCATGTGTAAAGCCAGACGTTTTCCCAGCTGAATGCTTCGGATCACTTTGGCCACATCAAAACAAGGGAATTGCAGTGATAGCAGTGCAGATACCAGCCAGGCAAGGCTCAAATCTGGTTGAGGAAGGCAGGGGAGAGGAAGGATTCCTCCTTTTTGCTGTTGTACGGTAGCATCCGACATCACTTGCACTGTTTTGTACCTTCACAGAATCCGTGCCCGCTAATGACCTTGCTGTAAGCATTAAAAGTTTTACTAGAGAAAAACGGTTGGGATTATGTCCTAAGGACAGTAGTAGCCACAACAGGGAGGAGACTTTCGACTGCCACGCTGCTAATAGCGAATTCACTAAGGCTATCACACAATGAGAAAGATGTTCTTTCCCCTTCTCCCAGTATTTAGTGCAGAAGAAGGAAAATCATGGCATGGATCATGATGAATCCCAATGTATTAAAGAACGGACTCTATGGAAAGTGGCGCAGTACAAACGATCTATAACTTGAGATGATTTTCATCCTGACAAGAAAAAAAATGTGCCATCCATGCTAGATTGCTAGATGACAAAAAAACAAACATGCAAAACTATGCTGGTTGCTGGAACATGTATCAGAAGTTAGGTACTTTCCTGTGGCATTAAAAAGGGTACTTCCAGCACCTATCTTGGATTCCCAAGTGGTAGCAACTCAAAGGAATTGCACAAGTGGTACACCACACACAGATTTGGCATGGAAAACCATACAGATTTCTTACTCTATCACTAGCTCCTGGGCAGTAAAATACAGCTAAAATATGATAAAAAATCCCCAGTGGAAATATGCTCACACAGCAACTGAGAAAAGGATTCAGGGGCGAAAGAGCAAGGCACATGGAGAACATATTTTCTGCATGAAGTAACTGTTCTTCCTGCTTAAAAAAAAGTCTTAGGGGTTCAATGAGGAATTCTAACAGAAATCCCAAATGTTTGATTTCCCTTGAGCATGTTCATTAAGCATGTACAGGCAGATTTTCAAAAATACTTGTTTCTCAAGAGCTCCCATTAAGAATAATGAGACTTGCTGTATGCTAAACAAATTAAAGATGTAGCAGGAACTGGATAAGGAAGCAAAGCCTTCACAAACACAGCAGTGCCAGGGACCTGCCAGTGAGCTCAGCACTGCTGATTCTCTACCTGTTCTCTACGTTGGTGCTACTGGAAACGTTTGCTAGATGAGGTAGTCACTGGATTCTCATCGCAGTCATGCAGCACCTAACCCTGAGAAACTACAGAAAACCATGTCGTTATTTGGCTTCATCATATTTACATTGATCCCACATATATACAGAGGAATGGGAACCTGGCCCTGAAATTCCACATGCTATGTGGAAGGAAAGTCACTCGTACAGCACCAACAGCATGGTCAGAAAGAGCCAAGAATCACAATATATTAATAATATTTTCTTTGTGGCGTTAAGAAGCTTGGAACTAGATCCAAAACAGCAAAGAAGTGGCTTGGAAAAAATGTCTTGCACTTTCACTGCCATCGTATGTCATCCTGCCAGCATGATTGATCCCACAGAAGATGAGCCAAAATAAACAGTGGGTGATTTCCTTTGCAGTAAAGACAATAAAATATATTTGCTATTAAAAGCAAGCAATACAGGTGGAAAAAATGGTCAAATTAAAAAAAAAAAAAGATAAAATATGTACATTTCTTGTAAAGATTTGAAAATGGAATTAAATAATTAATCTCTGTGATTAAAATTATCTCAGTAAATGCTAGGTAAGGTAATCTGCTTGACAGCAACTGTTGTTCTCAACTGATACAGCTAAATCAGTAGATACCTCATTTAAGCCAAGCTAGTGCCCACCAAAAATTTTGCATCATCATAATTAAGCCTGGTGTAAGAGGTAAAGGGAGGAAAAGAAAACAGACAATCATGGTTTAATTAAATTGACACAGCTATGCTTTTAGAATGGCCCCAAGATCCTGGATTTAATAATCATGCCTCTTGGGTCTGAGTTTAGAGCAACACCTCCCTTATACAAGGCAAAGGTGTTTCTGAAGCCCTGCAACAGGCAATCTCTCTGTTACTCAATGCATACTCCAAAGATTAGTTCAACTGAACCCAAGTTGAAACAGGGTAAGAAACCCTGGAAACTGGAAAAGGAGGAAGAGTGTAAACAATAGGAATATATGATTAAAGGCAACAACCAAGAAGATTTGAGATGAAATACAGATGCAAATAAATAACAGAGCAGCCAACAGTGACAGTGAACGGCAGCAATAAGATCTTCTCTGTGATCATAGTTAGTGTGTCATATCTCCTTATCCCTGGGGAGATGGGTATACAAACATGCCTTCCTATCACTATGTGGTTGTGAAGGTAAGACTATTGCAGACTGCAAGGCATTCAGGTACAAGGATAATGGAGACCAGATTAGCTTGTAGTACAGGTAGGGGTAGGACAAAAACCTCATACAAAGGTCAAAGTGTGGTAACCTAGAAAAAAACCCAAAACAATAAAAGACAACACATCTGTGGTTGCAGATGGTATGGGGTCCCCTCTATAGCTACAACTTCCCCTACAAATTATGAGTCTCCTACTGCCATCAGCTAATGCTTGCAGACATCTGTTCTATCTTTCATGTTATGGATACAGATCATTATGAGACAGCAAGTTACAGTCACATTCCCAGTTACTGTCCATTCTTAGCTAGGCTCTACAGCTAACATGAAACATGTTAGTTTAGGGCTGCTTCAACAGACAGTGATATGTGGAGCAGAAACCATTTTGCCCCCATTGTTACAGGTACTGCTGCCTTCCTGAAGGTTTTAAGTTCCCGGATCCTACTGCAGTGGTAAATTAGGAATGGTTTAATACAAGTGCTGAATTGCATTGACTGAGCTATTGAATGTGCAGCTCAGCACTGTAACTACCTATATCCCAGTGCACGAACTTCCTGTAAGGTTTCCCTTGAATCATGTAGGGTTATAAAGGCCAGTATATATGCCACATATATGTAAATATATATATGTACACATACACAGAAGAATCCATTTACAGGATTTGAACTTAACCTGTAGATCAAATCAACGGGGAGAGGTTCTTTGGTTTTGCCATTTTCCCTTTTTTATTGTTTGTTTGTGAGGGACACCCAGGGTTATATACTGGCTTCAGCCTTCCTCTATTAACTCTTACTTTTTATCCCAGTCCTCCTCCCTGCTGCATATTAAATCAAGGACAAACATGCTAATAGCATCAAGAGATACTGAACGGATATTTAAGATGATTAACAGGCATGCACACCTGGCCCTTCACATCAGCCTATGTCAGCGTGTTCCGTAACGTTCCATTCTACAACGTGCCATAAAATAAAGTTATGAGGCCAGAAACTAAATTACTCAATATTTAGATCAGATATGCAGCTGTAATTCATATCAGGTCAAAATTCAGTACAGTAAGCTGAAGCAGGGGAAGAAAAAAGGAAAGACAATTCAGAAGAGGCACTAATTACCTTTTGCAGTTCAAGCAGGGGAGACGCATAAGAAGGGAATTATCTCGGGTTACATTCAGAGAGAGTTTGGATTACAACCTTTTAATAAAAGGCCATAAGCTACTATGCAGAAAAATCAAGGAAAACAAAGCTCCGTAATGAAGCCTCAGTGATTTTCTGGTTTGACTTGGTGGGGAAGGGGGGAGAAGTTGCTCATGGGAAGTTTTGGCATGTGTCACAAAAATGTATTTAAAACCAAGATGAGTTTCAGCTGCAAAGCATGAACCTGGAGTTCCCCACAGCTCACAGATGTTTGATTGCAAGGTTTGGTTCAAGCTCATCTGTATGCAAAGAGTTGAATTAACCCATTAAGATTCACTCTAGCTGTTACTTTAAACCTGTTTGGGAAAGTACAAGAAAAAAACCTGAATGACCCAATACAAAGAAGAGAATTTGAGCATCTACAGTTTGAGACAACTGGCTGATCTCTAAATCCAACTGAGATGCATCCAGCCAGGTCTGAATATTCAGGAAAAATTCCACCCCTACCTCTTAACAGTAACTTTTAGTCTAACTTGGTAAGCAGTCACTGATTTAATGCTCACATTTAGGTTCTTGCAGTTGCTTTCCCGAGTGACAGTTCCTGTGGCATTTGATTCACACCATAACTCCACATGCTTTTTTCCCCTGTATTCAGTCTTAGTCTATTCAGCCCACTATCTGATTTGTCTTATTTGTACCTGCAAAGCAGGAGCAAAAAGCAAGCTACTGCAAACATGGTTGATGTACTGAACAACAGAAAGTTGCACCTAGAAGTAACTGGAGAGGAATGAGGAGAGGATGCAGCAGTAAATAACCACAGCAGTCTCGTAAGCCCAGGAGGTTGCAGGCAGCTGATGATGGCCAAAGCTGATACCACAGAGAATCTCATGTCCAGCTGCTGCCGAGGTGAGTGAGATTTTTCCTGCTGCCCTCAGCAAAACCATGGTGGTCTCTTTAGAGACAAGAAATCCAGCCTGTCAACGTGAAATACTTCAAATAAAGCAACTGCTGCTTGTTCAGCACTATGGCATTAAAACCCCTCTTCAGGTAACCATATGAACAGTCTAAGGTTTTTCCTTCAAGTAATAGAGCACAGATCCATTTATATTCCAACTGCACTGAGTCACAAAGGCCTAGAGCCAAGGATTTCTCTTTCATTAGCCATATCATAGACGCAGGTCAAAGCCCTGCTCCAAACATGAGGCACAGACATGAGTCAAGACATGCCTTCCACATCCTACCATGGAATGAGCAGAAGCCTTTCCTTTAGCTGTCATCAGCCAATAACCACCTGCAGTTTGCCATTCCTTTCTCATCTTGCCATCTTTTTCTCTCAATTTGACCCAGTTTTGACCTTAGATATTCTCAGGACTGTTATATGTAGCAAAGCGTTTGCCCTGACGGTCCTCCTGCTACCTACACACTGTGAAAGCTGTACGATGGCATTTTACTTCTTCACCTGGTGGCACACGTGTCTGTGAATTTCAGATCACCCCATTGAACACTCACCATCTGCTGGTGGCCGTTGACTCTGCAGATTTCTAAACCCACACAATATCACCTAAACAACCCATTACTTAGGAGTTATTAAGAAAACAGCATGGCCTTCATGGCCACACATGCTCCAGGTCAAGAGAGATCACAGGATCATTGCATAAATGACGTTAGGAGGAGTGTGGCAGCCTATCACTCAGTTTTCAGTGGAACAATCCCATCTCGGCACGAGAACACTCAACATCTCTTACCAGGAACTGGCTAAAAGTATTCAGGTAGCACACAAGTACATATATACCAGCTCCTGAAGACACAGCTTTTTGTTTGCAGTCAGGCTCTGGCAGAACCTCTATTCACAACCACTATTGCTAAGGAAAAAGAACACAAAAGTGCTATGTCTTGACTTGCTGTCACACACACGCAGAAAAACCCAGACACAGGCTGTACATCTAAAAGAAGATCATAGAGAAGAGGCACCACTTGGGCCTGAAAGCATTTGGTGGACTTTTTTGTGATTTACTACATACAAGGTTGATTAAATAGTCTCAAATTCAATTAAATATATCGATTTGCTATCCTACAAGTAGAAGTAGTCGTTATGCAAGGCTGCCGTATCAGCACGGTCTTTCTAACTTTGTCCAGTGTTGCTGTAGATTTCAGGGATGGCGCTTATTTGGTAAGATATCCCTGCCTTACATACCTATGTAAGCACAAATTCTGAAGAAAGTATATTACATCGGAAGTCATTTCATGTCTGTTTTGTAGTGGACTGGTTATTTCTGGGAGAAGAAACTAAAATAGAAAGAGTACAAAGCTGGCAGCATTGCCGACCTGTGAGAAATATGCTTACAATTCTTATACCTTCACATTACACATTATTTTAAGTGCTCCCATTGAAATCCTGTGGTTTGGAAACATCAGGAAAACTTCACATTTTGAGTGAAAACAGAATCCCACTTTTCATTTACTGAATGAGTAATGGAATTACAGGAAAGCAGTTCCTCCATATGTCTCCTCTAGCTTAATAAAGCATTGGCCTGTCACTTGCCAGACTTCCAACTTCTCCTGCTGACATGGATTACACTGGGAAGTATAATTAGGAATATGCTCCTTGGAATCATCCTGGGATACAGCAGCCTACTGAAAAGCACCCGAGTTCCTAAAATATCTGAACAAAATGGCACTTTTGAACACAAACAACATGGTGAAACAGGCTTTTAATAGCATTTCTTAGGCATTTTCCAGCCATGCTTTCCTCCTTCCCAACTGTCCCTGGCAAGACAGCACAGGTCATCCAGGCCTACAGCAAATCTTGAGAGCCTCAGACATCTTCCCAGAGGAACACCACCACAATATGGCTGAGGTACATAAAAGTTTGGGTACTTCTAGGGTCTCTGCATTCCAAGATAAATAAAGCAGCAAACTCTTACACACACCTGCTGCACTCAAGCGCTGGCAAATTATCAGGCCTCTCTTTCTGCAGGGAAACTTGGATAAATAGCAGTCTTCCTTGGTCTTTAGCTCTTCCGCAATGAGAGGGTAAAGACCTCTTCAACTGCCCTACCCAGCTTCCAGCCTAGCAGCTGTGCTCTCCAGCTCCATCCTAGAAGCCTGCACAGATAGGACTTGCTGCCTGGTGGAGGTTCAGTCAACACCTTAGTTAAACTGCTGATAAGTAAATGGGTTTTCTTTATATCAGAGGTATCTCCCTTGCTGTGGGCAGTAACAGTAAACACCTATTGGAAAATATGGGCATACATTTCCTCGGGAGGAAAAAACCCCAGCTTGCTGTTGACACCTCCTTATAATGTTGGTTACTTCATTGTAAATACCACACCCAATAATATTTGCAACAGATTTTGCCAGTTGCTGATCATGAAGTTCTTGTAGGACACAATCTCTATTCAGAGGTAACTCCTCTTAAAGGTATGTAAGTAAATGGAGTCTTCATTTTAATGCCTACTTTCTGTGCCTTGCCCCAAGTTAATAAAGATGAAAGAAATTCTTGCATTAGGATGTGAGTTCGAAGGAAATACTTTGTTTCTTTTCTGGGTAACTCAAATCTCCTTTCTGAAACCGCCAATTTTGAAACAAATGGTTCCACACTTCCATTCTGAAAATACTGAAAACACATTTTGATATTTGAGATTTTAATTTTCTTTTTTCGTAACAAAACCTATTTAATGAACAGTAAGAATCCTGTTTGAAACAGTAAATTTGTTCTGAAACACCATTCACCAGGGAACAGTTGCCTATGTGTAAACTTGCTCGGTGCAAGCTTTTAAGCAACAGCAGCCTCCCAGTGGACCATACTGATTGATTCTTCCTAGGTTGTATAGTTCCTGCAGCAGAGGCTCATCAATGGCTCAGGAGCCTTTGAATCTTTTTGTCCTCAAAGACTGTTTCGTTTCTTTGGTGATCATGTGGTTACTTTTGATGCATTCAGCAGCGTGCTGGCATTCTCTTCCTCTCAATGTTCTACATGTCACCAGACATCACCAAATAACTCACTGCAATACGCGATGTTCTTTCACCCTTCAGACAAGTCTCCTTGATAGAGAAGTTAAACTCCGTTTTCTCCCTTCCAGTAAGTACATTCACCTCTTGTAAACTACAGCTTTTATTTCTTTTCACCCTCATGGGCTTCTACACAATGTCAAAGAGGATCCTACTCTTTAGGGTATCCCACTAAGAGGGGCCTGCCTTCTGACCTGAAGTTAACTCATCGCTGGTAAAACCACACACAACAAAGTGTGCATTGATCATCCTTGAAGGCTAATTACACCAGAAAAAGTCAATTTCTGTAAAGGACAAGAACACTTGTGAAGTACTGTCACCAAGCTAGTATAGATGCTTTACCAGATTCTTTTCTTATGAAGAAATAGATATACCATAAAACCTTCTGCATGTTTCGCTGTCAACTTTCTTGGCAGAATAGGTAACAAACATGAGTTATGAGATTAAATTGAGACTGGCACCATCACCTACTTTCCTTTACAGCACAGCCAAATTAAATTTAGTGCTGTTGACCCTTGCAGCCAAAATAAATGTACAGCTGGGCCAAAGCTGGCTGGTGGCTCCAGTTTACTTAGCTCTGGAGCTGAGGATGCTTAGAGTATTGCAGAGGCGTTGCCTTCCAGTCTCCAGGGCAAATGCCTTTTGCAGGGGCATGCTTTAGTGACACACTACACTTAGCATCAAAGTAAACAATGTGAAATAACTATAAAAGACATATCTGGAAGGAGGAGAAACAGATTTGGACATGAGAAGAAACACCCGTTTCTCCTGTCCCCTTCCAGTTTCTGAAGTGTTCTCTCCCTCCAGTGACCCAAAGTTGAGCATAGTAAAGTTAAAACTACAGCTAGTACATGATAACCTTCTTGGTGAGCTTTTTGCTTTCCTTAGAGAGCACCTTTTACCGTTAAAGAAGCTACCTCACAGAACCTGATGCTCTCCTGATTTCAAATTTGCAACAGAAGTCATCGCCACAGCACTGGGTCTTACTTCCTAGGAATACATGCCCCACCTTGGTCCATGAAGCTTTCATGAATCATACTGCATCACTTTCATGTGCCTCTCCTCTGAAGGCAGATGGGCATGAGCCCCAAACCAAACTCAATTTTCAAGTAAGCCATTTAAATTCACGAGAAGCAGCTTGCTTAATTGTTCAGCCTCATGCATATTCCAACCAATTCTGGAGAGCATAAAAAACCGGAGCCACCTGTGGTTTAGGTAGCCAAATAATAGACTTTTTAGTACTTTCCAGGGTTGAAGTGAGTGCCAAGAAAGAGAATCAGAGAAAGACCAAGCAGTTCTCATGATGTTATGTCCCCCTGTGGTCTAATTTAATTCCTCACTTCCACTCCAGCCCACTAGCTAACCTATCCACACAGGTTATAATGCTCTGCCAGTCTGATACTGCAATCACAGATACAGCATTCTTTCTCCCGGCAATTTCACAATAGCAATTCCCCTTCAGCTGTATGGTGAGTACATGAAAAATACTTGACACTACAGGTTCTTTAGGGTGGATGATTAGAAATACAAGTGCTGCTATTGGGATGCCCTGAGAATCACTGACTTAGCTTGTTTGAAAAGGCAGTGCTTTCTTTAGGTTGCAATTACAAGGTAGTCAAAACACATAATGGGCAAGAGTACTGCATGCAGCTGTAACTCATTCAGAGAGCACTCTTCCTTTCCCTGGAGCTAATGCTGTGGAGAAGCTGTTCCATCACTCTTTTAGATTAGTTTAATGTAATGCCCTTTTCTACTTTGATCAAGTTTATTGCCACAGAGGTGAATTACTGTCTGAGTTATTTCACATGCCTAGTTTATAAAGCACATGTTGAACCGTGTCTTTGTTAGTGCTCCAGCATGCAGAAGCTTAGCTACAGCCCCAAGTGTTACAATAGTTGTACCTATGAGCTCTTTTGATGAAGCAGAGTTTGTGCCTTGTCTTATGCACGTATGCTTATCTTGAAGAACAACACCTTACCCTTATTTATTTAATTGCTCTTACTTCCTCTTTTCTCTACTCTTTTTTGGAGGGCTACATTTTTTCCTTTATGTGGTCCTGGGTAGAGACCAAAATGTGTCAGCATTCCACCATTCCTGATGGTAGAAATTGAACTCCCTAGACCCAACAAGCCCAGCAGAGAAGCAGAACTCTTAAGTATCTGCTTAATAGCACAGGGTACAGTGGGGCAGATTTGCACAGGCCAGTTAGTAACAATGGAATCATGTCCAGTGGCTGCATCCTTTCTCTCTTCCTATGATGCCTAGGAATCCACCTTCCACCTTCCATGCTCTAGCAGCGTGCATGGGAGAGGCAGCACACTCTTCCCTGAGCACCATTACTCTTGGCCTCCCTGCCATCAGTGGCAACAGCACAGCCAGATTTACTCCTAGTGAGCATCCAGCATAGGAGCCAAAGGATTTTTAGCCTTATAAAAGGAGCAATACTGCAAACTTCTTCATAAGGTCCATGTACTGTTAGTGAATATTCACCCCAGGTTTAAGCTGGTTACAGACTAAAGCCGATGTTCATGCATGCAGGTGCAAGAGTTCCTGGAGCCCTTGCAGTGAAGTACATGCATTTCCTTTTTGCAGCTGTAGTCACATTATTGCTATAGCTATTAACTGAGTTATTACAGCCACCGAGTTTAATAGTCACCTGCAAGGAAAGACAAGCTGTTAAGGCAAGGAGCTCAATATTAAATACCTTACAGCAATTCTTTGAAGGTTGTCATTGGACAAGGCAGAGCTTAAGGTCCTGCTGAACTGGTTTCAAGGAACAGGGCAAAAATCCAAGAAAAAAACAAAAACAAAGGACTCTATTGCTTTAATGAGGACATCAGACTTTGACCAAGCACAGAGACTGCATTCACGCTTTGTATTATGCTAACATAAACACAAGCCCTTGCCCCCATTTCTCTTGACTAGAAACACTGCAGCAAGATATCAGTAAGAGGTCCGAAACAAAAGGGGAAGGACATGCTCCAACATAAAATGCAAGAGCAGATGAGGGAGAAGGAGATTGATAAAGGGATTACTCAGCAGGATAAGGTTACAGCGTGGAGGACCTGGACTCAATTTGATGGTCCTCTTTTCAGTCCCTCTGTGACCTTGGACTAGTTGGACATTCCGCCTCCCTTCTGACAAAGGCAGCAGGCAGCGCTTTCCTAATGCTTAGGAGGATTCACTCAGGCACAAGGCCACATGGATGGGCTGCCAGTTTGTGGGGAAGGGGCACGAGTAGGCCAGTGGACCCAAGCATCATACAGCATCACCAAGCTGCAGCTCCAATACTCTCTTCCCTTCCTCAATTCCCCAAGGTACTTGTTAAACCAAAGACACAAACCCCTTCTCTTGTAGGTCAGATATACCTGATGGCTTTAGGAGCTTACAAAGGATTCAGCTAGCAGATCTTTAGAACATACAACTCTCATCTGTCATCCACTAAAAACCAACAAATGAAGTTTTAAGACCCATTTTTTTTTTTAGCTACCTAGAAACCTAAAGTTGTTTGCTCTCTATTTACAATATAGCTTATGGTAAACGAACATCTTTTAACAACCACTGTTCACATTCTCTACAGGAACTTGGTATATTAGGGGGACAATAATCCTGGAAATAGCCAAGAAATAGCCAGATAGAAGGTAATAATGAAAGGCCACCGTGACATACAAGATTTAAGTGAGTACCAGTAGTTGTACCTCACACCTGAATTGCATATGTGCTTTCTGGGTTCAGTAGCAAAAGTGTCACCAAGTGTAACGACAGCAGGTGTGAATCCCCATACAGGTCTGACAGGCACTCGCTGGTTGTTGTAAGCCAGTTCCCCGAGGGCCACAGCTACAAAAAGCCCAGTTTTCTACGGAATCTCTGTTCTTCATCCTGAACATGGAACAACAGGAATGGTGAGAAAACACACAGCCTCATCATGCTGCCGGAGATCACTGGTGGAGACTAACAGCACTGCACTCATCAAGCAATGAAAACAACATGCCAGTATGTTTGTCTAGGCAACACTTTTAATGCAAATTAAAATGGATACACATTACTTAGATCTGAAATTAAAAAGCAACACAGAAATCCAGTCTACTATTATATTGCTTTGCTACTTCTGAGACCATATTCCCATTCATTAAAAAGCCTTCAGCATGCATAATTATCATCTAACACCCTCAAGAGGAAGATCCTGTCCTCAGAAAGTTAAGTACTGAAGCACTTAAGGATGCAGAATGGGAGTAACTGGACAGAAATTCCCTTTCTGCAATTGTCTATGCATTAACCTGCAGTAAAGAAGCAGGCATTGGATATTTGGAGCAATTCATTGTGGTGAGGCAGAAAGAATTAACTCTTGGGGTTACGCATCAGTTACCTTCAGGAGTACATGATGGCCAACCCCCTCAGCAAGGGTTACATACAGTGAGGAGCTACAAATGCTAGGTGTGCAGATCAGCCAAGAGGGCCATTATAGTACCTGAGGAAGTCTTAAAAATAACCTTTTGCTCAGACTTTTTCTTTCCTGAATATTTTTGTTTCAACCACAGTTGGTCACTAGTGGGCCCATTTTGCCTGTATGTTATCTGGGCCCTCAAATTAAACTAATTGTGGTCCTTGGCAACACGACTGGATGGGAAATCAATTCACTAAAGGGAAGTATCTCATCTTTAGTGTCTTAGAAATACCCATATTTCAATGCTGGGGATGTCAGGACTGCAGGACATGGGCAGAGGCAGTGACAGACAGGACTCCATTGAGCACCTTGCTATGGAGCAGCCACGCCAGGTCACGGAGAAGAAACAGCAAGGCAATTTGCAGCCAAGGGTCTGATTTATTGGCGATACAAAAGCTTATGCCCCGTTTCCAAGTACAGCTTTCCGCTGCCCTTCTCCCTCAGCGACTCCTTGCACACATCTGCAGCTTGTGCATCGTCAGCCAGGCAGTGGGACTGCAGAAGGACAGGGACCCAGCTCTGACCTCTCAGCTTCAGCCCAGAGCTGCCAGCACGAGCTCCTAAATGGCTCAAGCTGCTCTCAGACTTTAAATAAAGACTTTAAATGCTTTTATACACAAAGCTCGGCGCTGGAAACTGGTTAGCCAGCTTTAATGATGAATCAGTTTGATGTTGCTGTATTTCCTCCAGACCTTTGGGGCAAGAATGCCATACAGGTGTTCTGGCTTTCAATCCATGCGTTTGATAAGAGATGGTGTATGAAAGCAGGCTTCCCTTGTGATAATAGCACCTTTTCACCCCTTCCCCAGGGCAGCTAAGCTCATGGCGAGAGCTAATGCTCATCCTGCAGGTACATCGGCATGTTGCAACGAAAGAGGAAACGTGAATATAGCTGTCTCATTTCATGAACACAGAAGCTGCCATGTGCACACACAAAAGGAAGACAAGAATAATTTTCTCCCAGCCTACACCACACAGGATTTGTTATCTCCTGACAAACACAGGCCTAAGCAATTGAACTAGCTACTTTCCAGGGCTGCAGGTGCAGCACCAGCCAGGCAGTACACCCAAAACAGAGCAGCAGAAGACTGTAAAATATATACATTTAATGTTGTTAAGCTCTTCCAAATAGCAACATGCTGCTTTAGTAATCTCTGTCTAAGCCCTTGGCTCCTATTTCCCATGAAACCTTAAACAAACCTTTTATTGAAGAAGAAAAAAATCTTTTTGTCTAAATTGCCTCTTCTCCCCAAGATGCTTCAGTTCATTGTGCCTGACCTTCTCTAGCTACTCAACAAATCCTTGTATTTTAACTTTCATAGTCCGACCTTTCTTACTGTCAGCTGCTTGCTTGTTAACGCTGACTGCACCACCCAAAGGCCTCTTGGGAAAAATAAATAGCAAATTAAACTTTGAAGGACTAACAGAGAAGAGATGCTTTGGCTTACATTGCGTGAATCTCTGTTGTACCCTCAAAGGATGCAATGCATTAGTTCCATCACCTCTCCTCTCTTTTTCAGTGCCAAAATCTATATGTAGAAACCACTTCTCACTGGCTACATCTGTCATATTGTTTCCTCATGTCAAAGCAGTTGTTGCATTAAATAAACTTGATGTGTCTTGTCGTTAAATTCTCTGATATTTATCCTGTGCAAGACGGAAGATGGGAAAGGCTGCTATTGATCATCGGGCTTTATAGGGACAGAATGATCTCCTGCCTGGGCCAGAACACTTGAGTTTTATATACTTATTCATCAATCTGTGTATTTATTTATGCAGGTTGCATTCCTATTATAGTAGTGATCCATGACTACACCAAAGTCTTATTTTGATACCATAACACAAAATAAGCAAAGCATTTGAAGAGCAAAAATTGATTGCAAATGGATGCAAGAAGACACAAATCAAGGGACATCCCTTAGATCCTTTCTAACAGTTTGTAGCAAACCTTTTTTCACACCCCTTTGGAGTTCAAGTGATGTCTGTACTATGGAGCTCTATGGCCTGGAGGGTAACTTGGATTTATGCAGTCTGCTAAAACCTTGCAGTGGGTGTCACTACTACATTTAACCTACATAAACACTCAACTGTTCTTAGCTCTTCAGGAAGGGCTGAGTCTGCTGGATTTGTTCACCTAATGCCTGCCCCGTCTGCAGCAAGAAACAAATCCTTGGTGGCTTTAGGGTAGATGCACACAGAGGCTTTGGTCTTTGAGAGCAACAGTTGGGAAAAGACAGTATCTGTTACCCAAGAAAATACAGCTATTTCAATATAATACTTACAGAATACAGTTATTTGCAATGCTGTTGGGACTTTGGAATTCATCACATGACAAGAAGAAAGAAGGTGCTTGCTGGTTAGGAGCAGTATCTGCATCATTTGAATTTCTGACATTCTTGTAGGTACAACTGAATTTTTTAGTGTAACTACACACGAGACTGTACAACTTAACACTGGTAGAATTCCTTCCTAAAATACTGCCTTACCCCACTGAAAAGAGATTGAGAGCAAAGAAATAGGAAATAATTTTCCAGCAAATTAAAGTGTAAGTAATATGAAATATTGATCTGAAATCATAAGCCCATGAGAATCTTACATCAAAAAGCTTCCTGAGCTGGACAGCACATCCTTTCACATAAAGCAGTACAATCTTCTCCATGATACCTGCTCCCATCAGCTCCAGTCTGCTTTATTATTAATTACTTCTTACAGATGCAGCAGTAGCTGGGAAAGCTAAACGGGGTGGTATATCTGGCAGATTTTTTTCCTTCATATTAATCCCTTTTATGTCTGAATTAAAGCCAGAGGCTATGGAAGTTAATTCTATGCTGGCCACACTAGAACTGTAATAACCTGTGAAAACTGCAACCTTGAAAAAGAGAATTAATCACTGCGTGCATGTATGGGCTTGTGAAACCGAGCAAAGGTTTACATCAGTAGGAAATGCATTTTTCTTACGCTGATTGAAGGACGTGAATGTACGTGCTCGCCCATCTTCTTGGCACTGTGAGACAGGGATTAAAAAAATAAACCTTTTTACCATCTTTCCAGACGGAATTGGACTTGCCAAGCCATTTGAAATACAAAGGTGAAAGATTTATTTGTGGAGGATTATATTAAGGGAGGGAATTTTATAAAGCCAGGCTGTTACTGAGCCAGTGCAGAGAAAGCAACGGCTGGCAACAAGGCTGGCAATGTAGTTACCCCCAGCATGCAGCTATGTTCCTGCCCCAATCAGTGCCATTAAATTCAATGCAGAGGCAGTACAGAGTCAGAGAAGACTGCTGGTGGTCCAGGAAGCTTACAGCATGTCCTGGGAATAGGTTACTGAAAAACCTCTGAAGCTAGGACAGGATTGTCATTTCTCTGGCATGCAGGAGCCTGCATACAATCCCTGATCCAAGAGCACAAACCCCATCTATCTGAGCAACGAAACACTCAGCATTACTTGTAAGACCCTTGTGGTTAAAGTACCCAACAGGGGACCCAGATTCAGCTTCTTCTGCTACAGATTCAAACTCTTCTCATGTCTCTCACGCATTCATCCACCTACCTACTGAGCAATCCCCATTTGGGCAGTGGGTTGTGTAGCTGGCAGGAGCCATGGGGGAAAGGAGGCTGAGCAAAAAGGGAGACTGATGCTATCCTGGCAGTGACAGCACTTAGCTGGGGCAAAATCATAGGCAGTCTGATCTGAAATAGCATTCCTCATACTGGTATATGTGTTTGACTTGTTTTATCCTAGACAGTCAAACACTGAAGGAGAACAGTTCCAGGCAGCACGCACTGCACTGCTTGACACCTATGGTCTTTGCTTATTTCCTTCTTCCAGACCCCTGTTTAGATCCCTCCCTGTAGTTGGCCAAAAGCAACCTGGAGGTTAGGGTGCTCTTTCAGGATCTGTGGGATGCAGGACTAAATTCCTTTGCCCTGGAATAGGAAGTGATGTGATAGCTCCATTCTTAGGTAAATGCTCAAACTATTAGACCATTACACAAAACAAAGGAAGCGGAGCTCCCAGCTCACTCTGTTGCCAAGCTTTGTTCTCAATTACTTTCCTCCTGCAAACACATTAATTGTAGTCAGAGACTTCAGCATTAGACCAGAACCTCTCTGTCTCATTTCTGAATTGCTGATGTGCTAGGTAAGGTGCTAAGTAGGCAGACCCTAAGTTCTCCAAAGTGAGGGCTGCTTCTTGCTCTGTATTTGGGCTGCATCCACACAGAGACATTCAAATACCCTTGAGGATCTGGATCTAATTACCTCTTCAATATCACAGAATTCTCCAGTGGAGCAAAGAACCAAGCAGAGGAATTTCCAGTCTTTAGTCAATTATTAATCTGTAAGAACATCAATTCCCAGGTTCCTATCTTTAATAATTTATTTTTGACTAAAAAGCCCTAAATTATTAAGATGAGACCCACTTTGAATTCTCTGTCTAGCTATTGAGAATTGCTTATTTTCATGATGTCTATTAATTATTTCCACTTGTTTTCCCTTGGCAATGCAATAAGTTAAATGGTTTATATAACTTTGACCTTTACCCCTACCATTTCCATTCAAATTCTGCCAAACATTTTCCATACTCAAAAATCAAGCATGTATGTGCTTTGAAAAACAAAACAGGAAAACAAAATCATATACAGTCGCCACAAGAAATTATGTTTCTGTAACAGCACTTCACAGATCTCCTTTATAGCTGCTTACAGGTGATGTAAAAATGATGTTGGTTATGCCTGCAGCCAGAGAGCATTCCTAGCTGTTTAGAAGATACAGACAATGTGACAGCTCAAATCCTCAGTGACAGGCCAGTAAACTGCCACGACCTACACCACGATCCATGAGTTGAGACCCTACTTATTGTAAAGGAACATGCCCTGACAGAGCAACTTTTCAGTGACAAAACTCTTCCAGAGTCTTTCAGGAAACATCTGTCAAGGCTCCCCTGCTGCCTTTGGGTTTTACTACCAGCAGGCTTTCCCTGCCCTGTTGCAGTACATTGGACCTCACATGAATTTGCCCATGACTCACGAGAGCACATGCCCTTCCTCAACACCACGATCCTTACACTCGGGTCTCAGTGCCATTAGCAGCACACAGAGGAGGACTGCAATTCCTCCCAGGTTAAAGTGGCAAACGTCTGTAAGTTCAGACTCAAGTAAAGCAGATCAGATGTCGGCAGCTTCAATTCATGGGCACTTTCATGAGCTTTTGTTTGTTACACCCGTGGCTTCTATAAGTACACATCACACCAGTCACAAGGGAGAAAGTTCAGCAGAGGGGGTTTGCTTATCCTCCCTGTGCTGTCTGCCCTCTCCATGGCCCCACGACAGGTTCATTTCTGGGGAAGAGACTGAGGTGTGAGTCACAGGTGAAGCAATGCCAGCTTGTGAGAGGTCACTAAGTGCTCAGGACGAGTAACGGTGTGGACCAGGAGATTAAAGGAAAGATGGAGAGGGGCTGAAATGAAGGGACCTGCCTCCCAGACTGAACTCAGTAGGCAAATACATGAGGCAACAAAAATTTCCCAAAATCTACACCACACTTTTCGCTAAATTAGCATGGAACTTGCTTTGCAACTCAGAGTAAGTCATAGAAAGTAAAGGAGAGCTGTAAAGCAGGACAGTCTTCTACTGCAGCCTCCTGCCACAAAGGGGCCAATGCCACATCACTCAGAGAAAGACACACCAAAACTTCTTTTCATTTTTGTACGGGAACACCCACATTCAGAAAAGTAAAAACCAAACCAAACCAAAGATCCCCAAACCAAAGCCAGTTTCTTGCTGAGGGTGCACTCAATCCCACTGTCCATGTAACCTACAAAGACATTAAACAGCACTGGTCCACAGCACTGGTCCCAAGACCAGCCCCTGAGGAACACTGCTCATCACTGGTCTCCACTTGGACATCAAGCCACAATGAGAGCTTACACTCTTTCTATAAATAAGGAACAAAACGATGGGTATTCTCATTATCCATAGAAACACCCAATTCTCTTCTAACTCTCACTGCAGTCTTTGCTTTGCTTCAGGCTCACTGTTTAGCTGAGCTCCATGTTGCACTTCACCTGTAGCACGCTCCTGCCCCACCAGGGAGATTTTATATGTGATGGGCATGTTGTGGCTATGTCGAGGCAACACCAAGCCTCTACATATGCTGAGTGATGATACCTGTCACACCTGCCAAAACACAGAGATGATGCTGCATGACCACATCTCCTACTGTAACTACATGTTCAGTTTTGCTGAGTGTTGAAAAGCTTCATTATGCTCTCCATGGCCTGTTTATCTGTAACTTAAGAAGAACCAGTCTCAGAATATGCCTCATAAAAGCAAGACCCTTGATGTGACAAGTCAATCAAATTTAAAAGGTTACCTGAGGGGATACTAAAGGAGGGCTCTTAAGGATCACAAAGCACTTATTAGATGCTCAGAATTTATTTGCAGAGGGTGACTTTCTGGAACTACTCTTTCTTTACCTTTCCCACAATGGAGCTACTGCTTCTCTAATTTAATAATTTATACATCTGGAAGTATTTCCTAATACTTATCCTTTAAAGGCTGATCTGGCAGAAAAGGATGAATCAGTGGTTAGGATACTGCCCCAGACTCAAGACTCATGAGGTACCCACTCGGAGATGGATTTTAAGCAAATCACTGAATCTCTCTATTTTCATTCAATGCATCATGGTGATAACAGGGCTAGCTCACAGGAGTGTTACAAAGATGTATTCTCTGGATCACTGTGGCAGCTGTAGTCACATAAACCTGCAAAATACATGGGGGGTAGAAGAGGGCAGAGAACCAGTAGTCAGTGTTGAAGAGAGACCCTTCAGCCTTTCACATGCTGTTAAGGTGCGCTGCTGGCTGGGTATTCAGAAGCAGCTGTGAGAAAAGTCCTGATCCAGCTGAAATACACAACATGACTGAGAGCCCTGGGATTAGGATTTAATTCTTTGTCTTTAAAGAAAGAACAACATGGGCTGAAGCAGATTTTGGGATCTTGTCCCAGGGACAGGGCTGTCAATCGACAGGTACAGAATAAATCTGTCCAACCCCAAATGATCTTACACCATCACGTAGCATTATAAAACATATTTGCCTTTCCACTCCATAGCATAGAGTTATACAAGAACCCTGCCCCCACTGCTAAGGCATTGCACAGCCCTGCCTGCAGTTATTAACTGGGATTGTCTTTCTGTTACATGTCCAGGCTTTTCCTTTCTGATGTGGACTGGTTTGATTCCCACAAACGAGCCTGCGAGCAAACGATTACGCTCTTTGCATTTTATGCAGAGGGATGGAAACCAGCCTGCTCTGTCCAAATGGCTGGATGCTGCCTGGAGAGAGTGTGGGAACTGCAAAAAGGGGACTTTTCTCGTCCTTTACTAAAGTTTGGTGCTGGGTATGATACGAAACTCCTCGAGGAAACATGCCAGTAGAAACCACGCAGGCCTGAGCTTGATTACAGTCTGATTCTTTAGCATCTCAATCATCTTTTAATTCAGAAAGGATGGGTTCACTTACCTTTTTAATTTTAAATAAACTAAGCTTTATGGCACTTGGGAGAAATCTTGAGCTTGAGTAACAGACACAGAAAATTACCTTTCAAAATGTCAGTATGCAGTGTGGAAGTGCAGTCACAGAATCACAGAATGGTTTGGGTTGGAAGGGACCTTAAAGCTCACCCGGTTCCAACCCCCTGCCACGGGCAGGGACACCTTCCACTAGACCAGGTCTTCCCAAGCCCCATCCAAAAAGGCCTAGAACACTGCCAGGGATGGAACAGCCACAGCTTCTCTGGGCACCCTGTGTCAGCCAAGGACACTCTCTACCCCAGTCTGTTAATCAGCTTTTTATCTAAGGACTACAGTGTCCAGCCTTTTCAGATTTCTGATTCATTTATCCATTTACATATACCTGGATCATCTTTATCCATGCATTACCTGCTTATATGCACTCTCTTTACCCTAAATATCCCACCTGCATAGCCTTATGATAACCCTTCAGATATCTAGGGAAGGCCTTGGAGTTATGAGGTAAGTGAGCTATATCACCATCAAAATGAGGAGCTGAGCACTGCTTAGGTAGGTGTAGCAGCACTAACTGCTTGGCTCTACCCTTGCAGAGCTAATTCATTTCCCAGATCCTGTTAATAGAACATGGAGTGAAAACTGTGGAGTGAGTTGGGTAATTTCCGTCCTACAGAAAGGTCAAAGCTGGGAAAACACTGGCTACAGTAATGGGCAAAGGTTATTGTTACAAATACTGCTTGTTAATTAAACGTGGAGCTTCCCATCACATCTACTGGAACAACTCCACTGATGCTGGGAGGAGTCGGGTTCATGAGACAATCACTGTGCTAATGAGCAAGCAGTCCCAGAAAGAAAATAAACAGTAAAGGGAAGCCTTACTGTACAGAAGATGGAAGTAACATCGAAAGCAGGATGTCTCCAGCCTCGAAGGTGAAAGTGGGTCACCTCTACCTTACCCCAAGGCAGTACTGATAGCTGTGACAGCCTTCTTGAGTTTAGTCTTTTGGATATGAGAATATTGGCATTTTTTGGAGGCTTTAAACATTTTTTCAGGAGTACGTGGAATTCCAATGTTTCTCTTAAAGCCTCAGCTCCAGGGAGCAAGCGAATGTGTGAGAGGTTCAGTCTTCATCTGAAATGAGAGAGTTTCTAGTCTCATAGCTCTGCAGAGGAAAATATGGGACAGGAAAAAAGAATCCCAGAAGAATCCTTAAGGTTCAAAATCAGTAGGGCAAAAAGGTCCAATCCTTGATGCATGAAATGATAGTAATGCCAGCTACAATCAAGAACCGTACAATACTTTTGTCGAGACAAAGGTATTAATGCAGCTGCCCTGGCACATTTTCCAGCTTTCACCCTCCCAGTTCTCAGCATTTAAATGCTTTCCATTAGCAACAGGCTTTGTCTTCCTTCTGCCAACAGAGACTGGAAGCTAACTTGGCAGAGCACAGCACCCACCACGCTCTTCATTTTGGCTATAGGTGAAGAGACCTCTACACACAGAGCCAAATTCTCCCTTCACTTGATTGTCCCGTCTAAGTCACCCTGTATTTTCCCCTGGTGAAAGAGCAAACATTGGCACGGGGCTTCGAAATACTCTGCAGCTCTTCAACATGAAAGATACTGTTAAAGAGGAGGGGTAATTATTAACCCGTGAGCTAGAGGAGACTGTCTAAGAACTTGGAAGCAAACCTAAAACTTGGGAGCAAGATCAAACTAGTCACCTGAGGGAGGGCGGAGGGGGACAATAAAATTGTATTTCACAGGGCAGGAAGGCAACAGCAGTCTTGTTAGTGCATGCTAGTGAACGTACCCATTTCTCTCATTTTCCATCTGAAAATTAAGGTTATTATAAGGCATATATTTCCTTTGTCTTACTTCACGAAAACATCTGGAGCCAGGCTCTGCTAAATGATACTTAGCATCTCACAGCTTGTGCCTCTAGGTATCCTATTAAAACTGGTCCCACGTTTATTGGTTTACGCTCACTGCGGTGTGGATGTCATGTTCGCACATATCTGAATAACAACTGATAAACAACGTGAACAGAGGGAGCCTTTGTGGATGAAGATGATTTGCTATTTATCAGGTACATTTATCTCCTGTGTTTGCTAGAGCTCAGTTGTTCTCCCCCAGGGCTCAGAAACAGTGGTTGGGTGCCCTGAGGCTGGACCCGTCCTTCTCCAAAGCCTCTGTCTTGTACTCTGTCTGCTTCTCACGTTTCAGCAACACCTCAAAGTCCCAAACAGGACCATAGAATGATTTCGGATGGAAAGGACCTTAATATCACCTAATTCCAATCCCCCTGCCAACATCAGCTTGCACTTTACACAAACTAAAAGACATTCTACGGCTTAAATAACCAAGAAGCAAGCAAACACTCTTCTCTTCCTCCGCCATCCTTTACCTGCCTTCCAGCTCTCTGCCCTCTCTGAAGCTCCAGGCAGCAGAGTGGTGGCCTTTCCTATGTCTACCCATCCTGGCTGCATTTGTACACCTCCTTCATCACGTTTCTGCTCCTCTACTGCACAGACCCCTGCTGCTTCTCTGTTGGACCACACTGCTAGAAAACCACAGCCTCTATGTGACTGACAACGGGTCCAGCCTCCTTGCTAATACCCATAGGGCAGGAGGCATGATCCCAGCAGGGCTGTGTGGGACAATGAATAAGGGACTTGTAAGCAACACTTCCTCTCTCTCTCTCTCCACTCCCCTGCCCCCCAAAAACCCAAACCCAACACTTTAATCTCTAGCATCCAAAAGGAATATTTCATTTCCCATCAGACCCATGCTCGCCTGTGCTGGTCATGGTGCCCCACAGGACATGCAGCAGGAATGCCACATCCGTTGATGCAGAGTAATGATTACCAGGACTTTACCTCCTAGGAGAGGCCATGGCCATTCAGGTAAATGGAGATGAACTTTGAGTTCAAGCATTTCAAAAACCAAACGAAAGGAGTGTGTACTTTGAATCAGAATATAAATAAATGTTGGGACAGGAAAACTTCCTGTTATTTAACCTGCTATAGTACCATGTCAGCCTGGTTGCATCATCTGAAGTAGCTGCATGGGTGAGTCAGAAGGGAAAAAGGAAAAAAAAAAAAAAGGAAAAGTAAAATACAAATCACATTGTTCAAATTTTACCTTTATGTTTCCCATAAAGTTATGGGAACCTGACCTGTTTCATCCCCTAGTGTTTATCCCGTGCTTCCTAAGAAATGGAAGCCAGACCTACTTCTTTTGCAACAAGGCTCTGATCTAGGATGAATTATACTTTCAGCTCTGTCACCAGCCCCATCTACTATGCTGGGTGGCAAATTATTCAACCACTCCGTGCTTCAGTTTCATGGTCTGCCCAGCGATGACAGTTTTGCCAACCTCCTTTGAAGCAGCTCCCCATGATATCTTTATGAGAAGGCTCATTTCAACACGAAGCAGAGCCTTCTCTCCTGATCACAAGAGGCATGCTAAGGCTTCCACACGCCAGTTGGGTGGCATCAATACAAAAGGACACTGCAGTTAACCTGGTTTAGACCCGCTGCTATAGGGAAAACAAGCAGTTGAGTGAAGCACAAGGAGCGCGTGTGAAACAAGAACAGGATCTCCCATTCCAGCAGCAGAGATCTGCCCTTTCTTCTGCACCCAGGAGCAGGAATGTCTCCTACAGTCACACTGACACAGACCTAATTAAATAGTAGCCCTCACTGTTCTCCATAATTAATATTCTTTCCTCACACTGCCTCTGCCTCCTTTGATGACTTAAACACCAGCTGTAATGAGCTTAATGTCCTCTAAGCTTAAGTCTCTTTCTTAGCCATAGCTTCAAAAACCCCCAAACCCTTTAGTTTGTTCCATGACTTTCAACCATGTTCTCCCCCTTCCACAGAGTACAAACAAATAAGTTGTCAAACATGATCTGCTCCCTTTTGGGCAGAAATCCCGCATCTTGACACAGTTACAACACACTTGAATGGCTCTTTTTTACTCACTCATTGGGTTCCAGTAACATTTAAACATGTCACGTAGGGGAGCAATCACCAAAGGTGATTCTTTAGCAGTGTTTTCAGTTACCATCCACCACAATGAAAGGATAGTCAACAGTGCACTGACAAGGGGTGGTGGGGAGGAGAGGTTAAACTTTTATCCCCAGCAGAAATGCTTCCTCCAGCAGGATGTTCTGGAATGAAGCCACTGTTGTGTCCCTATCACCGATGCAGCATTATTAAAAACAAATAAAGTACAAATCCCACCCACTGGATGAACTCCCTTAACGGGAACCTCTGTCCATCTGGACTGAGCTGCCTCCCAGCACAAGCGGCTTTTGTTTCATGGAGCCTGCCACGTATTGTAAAGCTGAAATTCCTGTTTGGACTTAGAGGACAAATCCCAGGACAGCAGAGCAAAGGAAAAAGTAGCAGCAAAAAGAAATACTCCAAGGGGAAAGCATCAGCTGCCTCATCATTACAACACAACCACGCATTTATTTTATTGCTGTTTATTAATAAACAAACAAATCACAAGAAATAAATTACTCTTTCAATCGTTTTTCTTCAGGAAAAGGAATTCCATTGCTCAAGGCAAAATCCGTTACGTCTTCTTCTATTTTAAGACACTGTTCACATATCTCTTATTTGTTCCTACACCTTCTGAAAGTTGTTTCATAATATTGTTTCAATCAGCATTCATAATAGCCATTAAGTGAAAGAAGAAACCAAGCAGGAAACATGTGCGTAAAAGGGTGTTTTGATAAATAGCAGTGATTTGCTAAGGAGTAAATGAGGGTGAGTAACAGCAATGTGCTACTCTGGGGCTTAGTCAAAAAGGTTGCAAATAGTTTGGCACAGGGAAAGGTTCACTTCCTAGGAGACATACAGGAAAGGGGGAAAGCATATAAAGAAATCCCAGGCCAAGAAGAAAACAATCTCACTTGCCCTTCCAGAAGCCTTCTGCTTTTTTTAATCCCTGTTTTCACTAATTTTATCTGGTTCCTTACTGTCCAGCACCTATGCTGCTACACTTCCATGCCTGATGAGTCTCCCTGCAAAGGTGTGGATTAACATGGAGTAGCTCCTGGTCAGGTGTCCCAGAACCAAGGAAAATATCATTAACCACCAGTGCAACCAAAAGGATGTGCTTGACACACTGCAGATTTGCAGTGAGCAAGAAAGCTGTTCTGTTTCTATGGACACCTCACCTGGCTTTCCCAGGCAAAGAGCTTTTCCTCATTCATGCCTGAAATATTTCTCTCCCTTCTCCTACAACACGAGTAGGTCCATCACACACAGCTGTCATGAAAAGATGGGTTTCCTCCTACCTCTTCTACAACTAGACATTTTCAGGTGCATTGCATCCACTAGCACCTAATAAAGCAGCAGCACCTCTTTTCTTTGGATTGCTGGTAAAAGCTACATAGCTACATTTTAGAAAGCATTCTAAGGAAGCCAAGTGTGTTTTTCATTAACAAATCAACGGAAAAGAAATTGGAATTGGACTTTTTCTACTTAAAACATGCAAATCCTCTCAGGATTGCATCTCTCATTTAGCAACTACAGGTATCTGTACATGCACTAATATTGGGGCAGGCAGTCTGTACATTTATCACATAAATCCTGACAAAACTACCTGTAATATTCCAAATGTCAAGGCTGCTGTTAAAAATTAACAAACCCCTCAACAGCGTTTAGGAAAAATAAACAGAGCCACAAGGGTCTTGCCTATTTTTCAGAGCTGGAATTTCTTCTCCCTAAACTATGCTTGTACAGCAAGAAAAAGTTTATCCCAGATCAGCACAGAGGTATCTACTACTCAGGGTCTTGCAAACCACACTCAGACCTATATATGCAACTCAAGGGGTGAGATGGCTTTCAAATGCCTACAAAACCAGGCTCTTCCCAAACAGTGATTGAGAACATCTTTCCAATGGTATTTTTTTAACAACAGATGCATTTCTCATAATCAAAATAGAATCATAGAATGGTTAGGGTTGGAAAGGACCTTAAGATCATCTGGTTCCAACCCCCCCTACCATGGGCAGGGACAATAGCTCTCTGGAAGAGTTTAGAGGAGCCTAACCACAGCCTACTTCTACCTCAAGGAAGGTAGGCACCTCCAGCTGTACATCTTCAACTGAGGAGATCTCCAAAGCTGCACTAGAGCAAAAATAGGCGAGGATTTGTCTCCGCTCAGACAGTGTGTTGAGGTGGCTATCCTCAGCTTGTTATATTGATACCAGCGTGGTCCCATAGCACTTACATGGCTGAGAAAGCCATGTCAGATCCTGCTAACATGGTGGCACTCAAGAATTTCAGTGTTACGAGACAATGAAAATGAAGCTTGTGCTGTGCCCGCATCCTTTATGGCGATGACAAAAGGATGTGCTGCCAACCATAGGACTGCTGCCCTGCCAGAGAAATCCACACACTGCAAAGAGCTGGACTTGAGGAAACTGTGCATCTAAATGGACACAAAACTGTGGAAACAGTGAAGAAAAAAGGAAGGGATGTTACCTGGAAACTTAATGCCGTTAGAAGTACAGGACACAATACATGCCAGCTGCCTGGGTAGGATCCGGCCATCAGGTATTTAAAATCACTGTTCTGTACATAAGAGCTATTCCTGGGATTCTGAAGACCTTCGAGTATACATTGCTGCTCACTTGTTCTTCCTTCAGGGTTCAGGTAATAGTCTCATCCTGGCAGCTCTCTGCAGTTCAACAAGACTAACTTAGTTTGTATTTGTTTGGAAAATGACCCTTAATAAAAGGGCTATAAACAAGATGAATGGGTACGGCTCAGGAAACTGCAAATCACATACAATACACTGTCAAACAAATGCACCATGACAGACTTCTCAAAGCAAAGCAAGCCTAGAACAGTCTGTATGTTTTGTGCAGGACCCTTAGCATGGGGTGCAGTGTATTGCACTAAAGAAGTGTGCTAAAGTAGCTTAATTTGTGAACTGCTCACTTGCCCAATGTGAGCATAGTAAAGAGCCATGGTTATCAAAAGGGACAAAGACACACAGGCTGGTTTTTATTAGCATTTCAAAAAGAAATGAAAATGTGCAGACTTTGGACGCTTACTGTCCTGCAGGCTGACATCAGATCTGTAGTCACAGCTCACAGAAATCGTTACAGGACTTGTCTGCCATCGTCTCCAGAGACAGCTCCTCTGCCACCATTACCCGGAAAGATGCAAACATGATACTGAACTCATGGAGAGTCCCTTATCTGGTGTCATGAGTAGTGCTCAAATAAATCCTTTTCATCTGGTCATTAGCAGAGGTTAGACATTCAACGGGGGCACGAATCAAAGTGAACATCCACAGTACAACAGTAAAACAGAGTTAGAAATCCTTTCCAGCCTCTGGGCAGAGTAAGGATTTGCTTTCATAACACCATCCGCAGGCAGCTAACGCGGAGCCGAGATCTGTTAGTGATGGCTGGGCTTGACTCTGCTCAGAGGCTCTCATTCAAGCTGGTATTTTAAACATCACACTTCCCCTTAACCCCCTGATGACTTTTGGGACATGTTTGTTGCAATGGTAGGTGTTCTGCTGCTGGGGTAATTACAGGCACTTGCCATCCTCTCAGAGGCAATCGGCTGAGCACTTAAGACTGCCTGAAGATCACTGCTTCAAGGGTATAAACAGAGGGTGACTGCTGAATCACTTCAAATGATGCTGCCCTGCAGATGGAGGTGACTGTGAACCTTTTTCTTGGCACCTGTGGCCCAACACATGGGAGATGTAGCAGCCAGATCTGCCCCAGTAGCAAAGAAAGTGAGGATTTGGTGTGCCAGCAGGATGGATCTCACAACCTGATGCAGAAAGCCACGTTATGATTTACGTTATCTTCTCAGGCGGAAAGGTATTTGTTGTATTAATCAGGGATTCCTGCATGGCTTTTTCCACTTTGTCAGTAAATATCAGTTAAGCTTCTTTACCAGAACACAGTCTCTTGATGTTTTATGTTGAGAATTAGTATCGCACGCTCTTGATACTGGGATGAAAAGACAGAAACCTAGTTTGACTCAAGGCTTGACCTCTAACATTGTTATAACTGTATCCAGCAGCATGAATCAGCACTGCTCAGTCACACTCTGAAGTGAAGGGAGAAAAAGACCCAACACACACTCACACCTCCCCATCTCCCTCCACCCGTCAAAACATTAACCTTCGATAGAACCCCAATCAAGGCACCAAAACAGCTCTTGGTTGTGGAAGCATTAGCACTGCTATTCTATATATAGAAAATACCTAATATGTACATATTAACATATGAATAATTCATCAAAACCATGAATATATTAATAGAATATATTAAATTATATTAAAGAATTAAATGTATATATAGCATTAGCACTGCAGTACCTTAAGGCCATGTATATAAAATAGAAATCACGTCTCTGTGTGTGTATGAGAAAAATACACACTTTTGCCTGGAATATTTCTCAGCTTGCAATTTGATCTGTAGGTCTTACACTGGACCGAACTTTCCTGAATGCCTGGGGCTATGCAGGGAGCCTGCAGTCATGTGTACAGCCTGGGTATCCACTCCAGTAACACCTAAAGGCAAATGGCTATGTCATCAGGAGCTGATGGATGTAGCCAGTTCCTGCTTCGCCTAAAGTTTGAGGTTGAATGCTGGAAAAGACACCTTTAGAAATGGCCTTTTTATTCACAGAATGGTTTGAGTGGAAGGGACCTTAAAGACCATCTAGTTCCACCCTCTGCCATGGGCAGGGACACTTTTCCCTAGACCAGGCTGCTCCAAGCCCCATCCAACTTGGACCATCCAAAGCTATGTGAAACCAGCAGTCCACATTTCCCAGGTTTGGACAGCACTTCTGGAATGGTTTTGTTAAACTGGTGATCCCAGGGTCCATTTTTTATTTCAGCATGTATTTTGTTGTAGTGTTCCCAGAAAGTTAGCGGCTTTCTTACTGATAGCTGGCTGATAGCAAACTACAGTACGAATGGGGAAAAAAGATATAAAATCATTAGGGAGACCTTTCTGGATCTATTCAAAATGGCTTCAGAAGGCACCAGAGATGTTTCTAGAAGGAAAAATCTAACATAAAATTTCAAAATCTGTTAAATGTTGAAAGGAAAATTAAACCTCCTGAACATTGGTTATTCTTTTCATTACATGCGGCTTTCCATTTGCAAGCTTTATTTTTACAGTCTTCACAAGGTCAATGGAAGGGGAAGGAGTTATGTTAAACCCCCAACTCTTTTGTTGTCATCCTAGGGGTATGACATTTTTATCTGTAAGGATCGGGAGGAAAGGGTTGTGTCCTCATGCTAAAGAGGCTAATGAGGCCCATGGGAACACAGCTCTGCTGACTTCCAGTGCTATTTACATTGGAGCCACTCTTCATTTCCTGGTCTTAGCAAGGTTTGAAAAGAAAAACATTGCTGATCAACAAAATATTATCTGCACTCCAAGATAATACAGGCGCTAGTACACGTTAGAATTTGACACAGGACATAGCAAAACCACACACATTCATCTCTCTCTATAAAGGTACTTTCTTGCAGCATCTGACAAATAACTTGTTTCAGCTACAGGAAACACAGGCTCTTGCTAAATGTCTGTAAATATCCTTAGATATTTGTCATTAACAATGAGATAAAACCAAGTTTAAAGAAAGAAGGAGTTTGCTGAGGGTTTGATTTGTTTCCCTTTTTAGAAGGCAACTGAGCAGGACTTCTGTCTTTTGAAGTACTAGCAGTAGGCTAGGCATGGATAAACTTTCCACTGAGATAAGAGGAGCCTGAAGTCCAATCTTACCAGGGCAGTGAAAGCAACCAGAAAAACTGATAAAACTCAGTAACTAATGACTGATGAAAATAACCCTGTTTGGGTAGGAGCAGCCAGTGGTAGTACTGGAATTGAGACTGGAATTGAGACCCCAAAAGTGACCAAAAGTAAGATATAACCGGCTTGAAGGGAATCCCGACTGCACAGACAGGACCACACGGCAAGGAGTGCTGGCTGGTTTAGAAGCTTTTCTAATAGCACTTCTAGGGAAGAACAATACAGCAATGCAACACTCACTGTAGCCAAGGACAGCCTTGTATTATACATGCACTTCACAACACAGACCCATAGTCTCTGAACCTGCTCTACCTGATCTTTATGACTCTGAACAGCCACCCGTGTTATCATAGCTTTTACTCTGCCAGACACGTATCTTCATTACACCTTTTTGGGGCAATTCATGCTAAGGCTAGGTACTGCAAACATAGGATTTCATGGTTTGGTGTAAAGATCTGCTTGTCTCATCCCGTCACCTGAAGGAAGATATAGAGCAGGTAAGTGTGGAAGAGCAGCAGCCTGAACACAAAGGTTGAGTGGCTTTGGCTTTAGGTGGAAAAGGGGACCAAAAATAAAGGCAAAATACACATCCTAAAAGTATGAGTGGGCATATTCTGGGCTCGAAACCCAAAGACAGATCCACATATCTGAATCTAGGTATGCACTGAGTTTGCAGAGGTTTAGAGTAACACAGGACATTGCTGAAATAGTTTAAAGAGCTCTGCAGTACATAACACAGCTGAGACCAGAGGGACTTGTCTGGATGCTAATATGAGATTCATATGCTCTCAGTACAAGAAGTATCTATCACCTGTGCACAGACCTTAGAAAGAGGTAAAAATTAAACTGAAATATATAATAATGTTTGTCATTTACAAAACAGTCTATTTAGATACTAGCATGAAAATACTATATATGTTATGAATGCTTTACTGTGAGCATACAGTTTGGACTGCAATATAATATCATGCCATGATTTACACTAGGAGACAAACAGCCAGGGAAATGGTTAAGCAAAACAGATCAATGCCTTTTATGAGGCCTGGGAATTTAATAAGCCACAGGATAAATATTGACAAGCTGCAGACAGGTGGAACAGGTTTGTAAAAAGACATAAAATGACTGTTCTAAGGTTCAAGAAACCTTGAAGCTTACCAACGGGTTGTACAAGATAAGTTCTTGGCACGTTCTCCTCTTTCTAAGGTGGGTCAATCAGGCTCAGTCTGTGCAGAACTGCGATGACTTTTAATGTTCTTCTGAAGTAATGCTGCCATCTAGATGTAACCTCCTTACCCATGCTTGCTGCTCACTTAAGAGCTGCTGCCGTCCCGATTAGAGCATAGCAAAACCAAAGCATGCTGAGTGTGTGAAATGGATCTGCAACCGAAGGTCTGAGCCTGCCCTCAGGCAGGTGCTACTTCAGAGGGAAACCAGGTCTACTTAAATGCCTCAGCCTGCTGGGGCAGGTGAAGGATGGGGTCCCAAACTGCAGTGGAGAACAGAAGGAAGCGTCACGGCAATTAGCATTGGTGGTCTGAATCTTGTTTCATCCCAACTATGCATGAGAAAAGACTAAGTACTACTTTAAGGCCACCATTAGTGGTTGCAGACCCCTCACCTTGGCATATATGCAGAGAGACTGTGAGGTCCTTTGAGCATCTGTGTCAGCAACCATTTTTGTGCAGGAGGCAAGTACTTCCATTCCTGCAGTCTAGCTGGGGAACTGAGGGCAAGGTGTTCTATGACCAAAACGCTGAGCCATAGACCACCACCATCTACAACTTCGTGAGAGTTAGACAGCAACACAGTTCTAAAGCTTTGGGGCCTGTTTTACTCACAGGTTTTGTACAACAACAGAGGTTAAAGATATATATATATATGTATACACACACACACACATATATATCCATTTGTGAGCTGAAACACCTGCCAATGGGATGCTTTCATGTTGACATAAGCTGCTGTGTTTCACTGGTGAGCTGCGAGTTTGGTGGATCTCGAGAAACTGCAGATTCGATCCAAGCCAGAGTTCTTAAGATTTCTTAGAGCCCCTCTAGCACCACAGTTTTAACAACATGCTCTTCCAGAAGTAAACTGTTTTCATTCCAGGCACATGCATGCTCCCTAAATAGGCACAGATCTAGATGGGAGGAGGAAAAGGTTATGTTGATTTTTATAGCCCTTACCCTTTATCTAAAGGGCACATGAGATGACTTCTATTATGAAGCTCTGACATTGAGCCTCTTTACGCATGTTTGCATTTCCTCACTTAAAATATGGAAATAGCATTTGATCTTCTAATGCCTACAGAAGCAGCTCTGATTTGCATTGCTAGCAGAGGGAATAGGGTGCTGCCCATCCACAGAGCCCCATGCTGCTTGCGTGCCTAAGACGGACTGGAAATGTGGCACACTTTCCATGTAACACTTCTAATTCATGTACACAAATAAGCAATGTAACTGGCTATTCTGTTTACTCACTGCTGATCCAATACAACTGTAAAATAGCCTGTCAGACTTTAGAAAACTAGCTGTTCAAGCTCCAAATGTATGACTTGCACTGCCATCAGCCAGAACCAAAGTGATCAGCAAGTCCCAGCCTCAGCTTGAGTGGGTAACAGTTAGGGAAACCATCCTGGTACAGGTTTGATGCAGAAATCAATTCAAAAGCATAACCAGGTAGGCAGACTCCCCACAGAAAGCAAGATCATTCTTACAATCTATATAAAGGCGTATCTCTTCGGATACACAGCAGAGTTTCAAGTAGGAAAAAGTCAGGAAACACAAGAGCAGAGTTTCACTAACACTGAAAAGGAAAAACCCCACCAAGAAAGGGACGATGGTCTTTTTGCAGAGTCTGGATCTTCTTCACAGCACTTGCAAAAGCGAATGCAAAAAGATTATAGGCACCACAAGCAAATTGCTCAGGATTAGCAGCATCCTACAGAACCTGCAAATAACACTGGTGCTGCTGGATGAGGCAGAACAAACACACAGACACCAGAAAAATCACAGAAATGGCTATT
Source organism: Pezoporus wallicus (assembly GCF_028554395.1). Lineage (NCBI taxonomy): Eukaryota > Metazoa > Chordata > Aves > Psittaciformes > Psittacidae > Pezoporus > Pezoporus wallicus. The sequence goes on along the minus strand of NW_026642649.1, from coordinate 8,969,291 downwards.
TTTCAGTGCCTGCAGCACTGTGCAGTTCCATAAATAAAGAATTCCCCCCTTCCTCCCCCCCAAAAAAGGCCAGTTTGCTACAACTCCTTTTGGCATTCAGCTGAAACAGCCCACAAAAGGGCACGATCCCTTCTGAAAGCCAAGGTGTGACGTTTGCCCCCTCTGCTGCAAACGGGGCCCTGCCTCCCTCCTTCTCCAGGTTTACTTTTACAGCAGGAGCAGCCTCGCAGGCAGATTTCCTGCCAGCGTGGTCACACTCGGTGTGGGAACGCCGGACGCAGACAATGAGTGTTTAATAAAAGCTTACAAGGTTGGGCTCTTTCTGTTTGGGTTTTGGTGGGGTTTTTTTGTCTTTCGTTGTTTTGAACTTGGGCTCGTTTCATCGCTAATGCAATAACCGATTGCAGTTGAAGTCAAATGTGGTCAGAATTCAAATAAACCTACAAAAGTCCTTTCTGGGAAGTTACAAGGCATCAGAGCAGCCAAAAATTTAAATACATAATCCCCCATGTTTCTCAAGACAAACAAATGGCTAGCCCAAGGGTTGCTAAAGAATTCAGGGCAAGGCAGAGCAGAGGCGGCTCAGAGCTGTTGTCTACTCCCAAAGAATGCTCAGCTCATTGCCTTTATCTCCCATCTCCTGTGACTACCTCTTGGTAGTCACCATCAAAAGGACCAGTCATCCTGTAAGCTGCCCATTTTCCAGAGAGAGAGAAAATGTGCATCTTCCATATTTCAGAATAAAGAGGTTAGAAAGAGAATCGATGGCAACTCCAGAGGAGCATCCATTATCTCTCAGCATTCACCAAAGCCACACAGAACATCCCAAGCATTCACTAAATCACGCGTTATGAACCTAGCATCACTGGAAACTACAGGGACAAAAGCAGATTTCATGGTTTATGGGGATATTTTCCTCCAACTCTCTGTATGGCTTCAGTGGATTAAGGATTCTTCTCTTTAAGTTTGTGAGTTTCTCTGGTCTGCTTTAAGTGCTTCCAACAAAGCTACTTAATCCTCTAGCTTCCTTCCTGCATGTGGAAATATGAAGTTATGCTGAACACAGCAAACAGGCATTTTTTCACAGGTTTTAAAACTAACCAGTTTTCCATAAAGAGCAAGAAAGTATCTGTAGAAATCTCACAATGCTTTTTCTTGTGGTTATTTGAATGGGTTCAGTTATTTAAAGAATGCGTCTTCAGAGAGGGCTCGCCTCTCAGGTTTTGCTGTCACCACCTCTTGTTTTGGCAGTTTCTACTCTTCAAGCAAGTAAATTGAGCGACCACTGTTAAATGAACTAAGGATTGCAATTCCCTGTGGGCAAACATCCACATCACTCATGCCACTGCTCTGACTGGTACTGACCCATCAGCTGGAAACTCTGTGCATACAACAGAGTAATGCATTACAGAAATAAAAACATAGTCTGTCCAGAAAATGGTTAAAAACCCTGAACAATGTTAGGGCAGTGAAGAGAAGTCTCTATTTTTATTGTCAAGATGCATCTCTTCTTTGGATAAATAGACAAAAACTCTAAGCCCAGCAGTCCCTAGAAAAAACTACTTCGATGGACAAAATTCATAGAATCATAGAATAGATAGGGTTGGAAAGGACCTCAAGATCATCTAGTTCCAACCCCCCTGCCATGAGCAGGGACACCAAAAATATGAGTGTGGAAGAACACTGTATGAAAGGGTATGTGTGTGGCAGGAAGATATTTGTTTCCATCAGATGATTTGCTAGATACGTTCTTCACCTTTACACTGAGGTAACTCCACTCAAGCTGGCAAGTTCCTACTAGTGGCTGATGCAAACCACCCAAGCCCTAGCAAAGGCATGCTTCCGTTGATGGCAAGGGGGTTATTTTCTCAACTGCCTATCTGCACGATGAGAGGTTTTCTTAATTTCCACCTCCCTTTTATTTCCTGCCAGTTCCTGTGGTGGTTAAAACCCTGTGACTTGTGACCGGTTCCCTGGGGGCTGGATTTGCAGACAGCAGTCCCACCAAACCTAACCTGGTGCTGAAGTCAGGGGGGCACACGTTTAATTCATATCCTTTTACCAAAGATTCAAATATTAGATAAAGGTGATCCAGAGAAGAACAAACACCCAAACCCAAAAATTTCTTTGTGTAGAACCAGAACTGAAGCCACTAATTTTATGCTCCTTTGATCATTTTCTCTTTCCAAAGACCATGTAGAAATAGTTTACTGGAATTCACCTACACGCTCTACACCACTGAAACTCCCTACTGCTGCCTCTCCTCAAGCAGGATTGTCCCATCTTCAGAGGATGTTCCTCTGTACCGTCACGTGAACATTTTCCATCAGGATTTTGTCATGGATGTGTGCATTTCCAACAAAATCATACTCGCGGTAGAAAGCTTAGCAAATACTCAGGATTAACCTTAACCTTCATTAATCTCCAACTAAAAGACTATCTCAAGCGCTGCTGTGGTACAACCAGCATTCTCTTTGAGGGGTTTGCAAGGTCATTGCTGGCTTCCTTGGAAGCCATTAGTGCCTCAAGAGCCTTCCCATACCACCAGCTGGTCATGCTGGCACAGGAGGTGCTGGGGTTTCTGCACCCCCAGCCATAGGAGGAAAGGCACCAGTGTAACCACACAGACTCTTGGCCCCAGGAGCAGGGCAGGACTCCTGGGGAACCCCTGCCACTTCCCTGTGGATCTCCCTCCCAGGTGATCCCTCCCTTTAGCTCACCAAGGGATGCTGCATACCAGGGCAACTTGTCTCTCCCCCCTGGAGGGCTGTAAAGGTTTGCTGCCGCAAGGACCACACAAGATGAAGCACGCACACTTTATACAACAGATTGTCCTTGCCCATGACATTTCTGCTACACCTAAACCACCAAATAACAGATGGTAATGACAAAACCTTGTGCAGAACGAAGAAATCAGCTGATGTGGTAAAAGCACTGGTCCATAACAGGGCCCCGGGTAAAGAGACCATGAAGAGAGTGCGCTTAGGTCACTCCATCAGATTATATCATACTCAGTGCATCATTACACCTGACATTTCATCTAACCTGCTTAATACCTCTACTGATAGTATGCTGGCCATGCTGCTCAGGATCAATTTCTCTTGTTATTAGGCATTTTTTCCCTTATTGTTTAATCCCAAGTCTGTCTCACTGTGGTCGCTCAATGATTAAAAACCCCACCTCTGTTGCAGGAGGAACACCAATTCCTTTGTTCTACTGCAGTTATAGCTTCGGGACTATGATGTCTTATCTACCTGACATCCCTTCTTTCAAGGACTGGGTGGCGGTTTGGTCCTAGGTTGTGACAGAGTTGCAGTGCCTTGCTTGATACAGAGATGCTGCCTTCTAAAGCTAAAGAGGGCTATGTAAATAGTTTATCATGAAGAGAAATCTATCATACGTTACAGTTATTGGTGCCTGGGAAATAGCTGACCAAATAAAATCTGAAGCGCATTGCTTTGGTAGCTGGAAAATACATGCCATGATCTGCCTACCTTAACACAGAAAATGCTAAACAATAACATGGTCTGCATTAAAAATAGATTAATTTTTCTGAGCATAAAAATCCTTTATATGTAAGTAAACTTTCCTGGTTTTGTTATCTAGAGGAACCCACAAGTTAGACAAGGGATCTACTCAATTCTCCTTTAATGTGGCACTACAGTCCTTCATCTTCCCTGGTACAAATGGATCGGGAGGGGCTGAAAGCCCAGGAAATGAGGAAGAGGAAAACAAGTTTTCCCATGAGGTGGAACCAAACTGCTGTCCAAGGACCCCACAAAAGAGCATGAAAGGTCTCTCCTTCTACTCAGTCTTTCGTAGATTCCCCACTTAGAACAATTTTCTTAACTTAAGGCACATGGAACAGGGAAGGACAAGCATTTGCCATGCAGAGTTCCTGAGTAAAATCCAACATCCCATGGGATAAAAGCCTATTTGGTGTGCTCTCACTCCCAGCCTCTCACCCTCGTGTAAGTAATTCTGAACGCAGCATGTCTGTGGCTGCACAGACTGTCTCAATAACTAATTCTTACCCAAGTCAATAAGGCAGAAGTATTCCAGATTTGTTCTGAGTAAAATTAAAATTCAGTATCATTTATATTTTAATCTACCCAAGTTTTCATGGCATTCAGTATCATTTATATTTTAATCTACCCAAGTTTTCATGGCCTTGGTACAGAAAGGAGATAGAAGACATCACATCACACAGGTAAGGAAATCAGAAGAAACAATACTACAGAATCCAAAAGCTATTTCTTCCATAGTAAGGAAAGACTATTTACATTCAGTATTTCAACTGCTGAGGGTGTTGACAGAGAGAGTCAATAATTCAGATCTACTTCAACAGTGTGCAGAAGTCTGACTTCTTGGCGATGTCCTACTTATATCGACAGTATTAGTTTGTATTTTCCAGTGGTCAGTTACTATTGGTTTCTGATGCAACTTTCTCGCTCATGATAGGAGCTATTATCCAGCAAGGCAGCCAAAACTGAACTGTTTCCATGATAAATCCCACCCACATCTGAGGTTACACATCGCAGCTGGTACTGTGATTTTACAACTACTAAACAGCAGAGTCAGCCAGAACAGTTTCAAGTTCAGCAGTGCGGTCTCTGTTCTCACAGCAGTATCTGCACCGAGCCCTGGGCTCTGTAGTGCCATGGGAGAGATGCTGGCCAGGCATCCTGCAGACCCTCTGGAGAAGTTGGCCCTGCCAAGGCACACAGCTGGTTTAAGGGAGTCCCTCCACCACCTTAGCGGGATTAGGGGATAATCCTTTCCCTCAGGGTTCACATCATTTTTCCATCACAGACTCATTACTGTCAGTCTAAGATGCTGAATTACTGACTGCCTGCATCATACAGAGCAAGAGACTGGACAAAGCATGGACCAGAAGTGATAACAACTCCCAAAGCAAAGCCATAACCTATAAAGGGTTATATCCAGCCAGATCACCTTCCTGGCAGCTCAGTTTAACAGCCCCCAGGCTTGCAAAACCTCTACTCCATCAGCAGGACTGGCTGCAGCTGTTTCAGTTGACCCTGAAAGGCTGAATAAATGAATCCCTGTTTCCTTCACTGGAAATCCACATGTGTGGAAAGGTGCAGCCCTTATCAGCAAGGGGTCTTCCACAGGATGAGCTGTTCACAACGGAAGGAGATAGAGCTCATTGATGGAAGTGGAAAGTGAGAGACTTTCTTAGTAAGCCTTGACTGCAAGCTGTACAAGAGTATGATCAATATTACCAGGTCTATGACAGCAACAGCAGCCTTTACAGTGTGCTCTGGACAACCTGTTCCTCAAATTAATTGTTCTAAATTACTGTTCTCTATGCAGCAGCTACTACTGCAGTATTACTCCTACAGCTATTTTGCTTTTTCTTTTCCTTCCACACTAGATGTCTTAGTACTGCTCCAGCCCTTTTCATTTCCTCTCCTGAGAGAGGCAGAGTACCAGAACCACCAAAAGCAAAATCAAAAGTGCTATGTTCAGAGGGATGATTTGGCAGGGAATATTACACACTCTTCCCTCTCCTTCTCAGTCAGACCACAAGTTTCATCACAGGATGTCAGTAATCCAAATTTTTACCCAACCCCAGAAAGGACTCGTGAATTTTTCCTCTCTGAAGGTGGGGCTAACCCCATCGGCATGTCCCACACAGCATCCTGACTAACAGTAAGCAACCTCCAGGCACTCACAGTGTGTTTTTAACAACCCTACGATACACTTTTCTCAGAGCCGTCTTGGGCAAGCACAGCAGCAGCACAGGGCTGTGACACCCCGCAGCACCGCTCCAAATGGGCACAACACATGCCCTGACCTGGCTTCTGCTGCCATTCACAGGCACATACATGGCCTTGCCCTGGCCACACACAAACCTGCTTCTGCAGCACTCCTTCATCCCATCAAGCAAGCACCTAATGGCAGGTAAGATGTAAACCCCCGCATAGAAAATAAGCGACAAGGAAGCTACCTGTCCTCCCTGATGCATAGGGGCAAGGAGAATCTGGGCCCGGTGTCCACTTTCTCTAGCCCTTTTTAAGTTATGAGGTCAATGTCAGTCTGCATTGATTACTAAATGCAAGGAAACAAATGGCTTTGCCTTCTAAACTAATTGTAGGCCACAGGCTGCTAGCAATAGCGATGCATTGCCTTGAAAGGATTGTCTAGGAAAGCCAAAACCAGCAGCTACCTCTGGCCCTGAGCACCAAACTTGCTTGTCTTCCTTCCCCCGGGAGTGCACAGGCCCAACTGAATACAGGATTTCCCAGGCTCCCCATCCTCAGCTAAGAGGCCCTTACAAGGTGCTAGCACATGTAATGAGGAATGCAGAGGACAGAGCACATCAGACGTCTTGGAGGTAGAATACGGCAAAGATGTCCTCTTCTGAAAGTAGGTACCAACACTCCTTGCAATTGTCACCAAAATCAAGTACTTCCAAAATGTTGTGAAGGATACCCTTTTGTTGTCTTATTCAAAAGAGTATCTAGAGAGTGGTACCCAAACTTTGGGATACCTTCTGTCACCCCACTCCCTTTCTCCCTCCTCTTTCTCTCACATATACATGCACAGATGAGTACCTAGCCCCTGTGCCAAGACAAACCTGACCTCCAAAGAAAGAAGAAGAGAGGCAAAACCACACTTATATAAATGGCCTAACATTAAGATTTCCCCAGGGACTGTATGCTACAAATCTATTCCCTGAAGGAATGCAGCTCTTCTCCCAGAAGTCCATTCCATGGACAAGCAGTCCAGCCAATGCCTATCCCAATTGCCACAGGTCTCCTGGGCTGACAGGAGCTCCTGCGGACAGAGTGGGCTCCCTGGAACAGGTCCTTCCTCGTTGTGAATAGCCCTGAGCTACTCTGTAAAAAGGGATCAACCCCTGTTTGGAAAAGGTGAGACCACAAAGGCAACAGAAGTTACAGCCAAGCCACATTAGAGTTGTTATTTCTTTTAAACCCCAGCCTTTCATCTAAATTGGCTTTTGCTTCTGCCCAGAAAGTACCAGATCTTCTCCCCACCTCTGAACAAGGCCCAGCCCTAACCTCTGCCACTATAATACACATGCATTGGGCATGGCAGAGGCAGTACCAACAACACTTATTTCCTAATGCTGTTTTCCTCAGTGCTCTTTTTGAGGCACCACTGTAACATTTAACAACTTCCACACTCAAACACAAAAGCAGACCACACTCTGGAATTCATAGGAGCCATCTATCAGGCACAAGGGTGATACAGAAACCAGCTTGCTTAGTATTACTCTTGTATGTCTCCATATATTTAGAAAGCCCTCGACCCCATTTCTGACCAAAACACGAAAAGATAGGAATAACTTCCGGCACCAACCCAAGAACCACACTAAATAAGCTCCTTACCGCCCGTAAATACAGAACAAAACAACTCAGATAAGCTTCCCTCCACCAGTGCCCCTGAATAAAACTGATAGAACTTTACCTGATTAATTCAGCAGCTCCTATCCGCTCCTCCAGCAAAGAATTCCAGAAACTTCAGTCCACCCAAAACACCTCTCAGTCCTCCCTCCACTTGAAAACAGCCTAACAGCCACTCTCTACTAACAAGCATCACCTGAGCGAGCCTCCTGCCACAAAAGCAGCACCTGCAGCAATCACACCAGGGCTTCTGCTCCCCCCCCACCCTGTGTTGATTTGTGGGTCTGAATAGTCCCTTGCTTTTGCTTTGGGCTGCTGCATATAAAAAGTACCCCCAACTACTTCCAGCCAACTTTTACAGTATCTGGAGTTTATCGTATACCTCAAATCACTTGGATAAGGGGATTAAAAAAATAACCCTCAAAATAAATTCAGATGCTCCCAGCACTCACAGTTGCAAAGTTTGAAAATAAGACCCATTTTGAGGAAAAGCTCAGAATTGAAGCAAATAAAGACAGCAGAAAAGTTGAGGACACTTTCATTTTTTAACAACTACCCTATGATTTTGCTTTATTTACCCCAAAGGCTCAAACCCTGGTGTTTATTTCTCTAATGTCTGCAGGCCTCAACGACTGATTACACAAGAGGCTTTTGAAGAAGCTAATCTAGAGTTTGAGTGGCGGGCCCCTGACACAGCACATGGACCCCTGGTGGCTGAAAGCCAGCGCTTGTAAGGACTTGCTGACATCAGGATGTCCCCCCTGCAGAGAGCAGCTTGGACAAGCAGGATTCCTTTCGAGACCTCAAGCAATTCAGATGTGATCCCATCAAGCTACCATATGTCACAAGCAATACACCATTTAATTTTGTCTCTGTGCCACGAATTCACTCTGCCATTTTTAACTCCCTGTTAAATGCCCGCTCTTTCCCTTCAGCAATGATTCCCACCATTTGTTTAACCCCTGAGTCCCTCATTCTCCTGGATAAAGAGACATTAAGAGTGTCAAATACAGATAAAGATAGAAAGAAATAGAACAGAAATATAGAATAGGATAGGATAGACTAGAATAGGATAGAAAGATAGAAAGAAATGGAATCAAACCTTAACAACTGGGATGCTTTGGAAGGTCACAGAATCATAGAATTGAATCACAGAGCACTCTGGGTTGGAAGGGACCTTCAAAGCTCATCTAGTCCAACCTCCCTGCAATGAGCAGGGACATCTTCAGCTAGATCAGGTTGCTCAGAACCAAATCCAACCTGGCCTTGAATGTCTCCACGGGATGGAGCATCAGCTACCTCTTTGGGCAACCTGTGCCAGTGTTTTACCACACTAATTGTATGGAATTCCTTCCTCACATCCAGCCTGAATCTCCCTGTGGGTCAAAACACGGTATGGGAAATGCTTCAAATATTTGCTTTAAAACATGTAATTCCAAAGCAGTGCTAATTCTGTATGTCTGCTTTTGAAATGTTACTTTAAAGGAAAGAGCACTTGAGATGACTCCAGACTGCGCTCGGCTTTCCAGTGTATATTTGTCCCTTGGTTTATCACCGGGTCAGACAACAAATCACACCTCTGAGAACCACTCAGAGTCCCACATGGGCTTTGCGGGTGGCCACAGTGAACTTTCTGGTTGGTCTGCACTTCCCCCAGGGCTTAGGCCTTCCTCCAGAACAGTTTTCAGACTGCCTCTGTCCTTCTGCTTCTTTCTTGCAGTCTCCCACACGTTGTAAAAACGCCGCTTGTTCTTCCTGGTCATTCTGTTTCAGCTCACTCTCAGTTATTTCCATTTCTCCACAGACTATTCTGCAGGCTGGCCCAGACCCTTCAGTGTTCTTCAGGAACTGCACCTCTTCTTCAGGACGCTTTTTTTTGGCTCTTTCCCACTGTACAAGGACTTCTTCCTGAAAGTCCCCTCGCTTTCCAACACACAGCTCCTGAGTGCTCTTCAGGGCTTTCTGAGCCCTCTCCTGTTGGATCCAGCTCGATGACACTGAATAGCATATCAACTGCTTTCTGGTTTTCACCTTTAGGAAATCAAAGGCCTCTCTTGTTTTTTTTTTCAAGTCTGCTTCATCACCTCCTCTGAGAGCCCTAAACTGCGTCCCTTTTGTCAGCGTTTTCCAAATCATGCTCACCCTCATCTTCTAGAAACATTCCTGCTGCTGTACCTAACTCTGCATCTGTTCTGCTTGAAGCAGCTGGTAAGTAATTTTCTGTCCTATGTATGCATTTCCAGACAAAGTGATGATCCTCAGAATTTAGAAAAGATGGGTCTGATTTTGCCAGTATTGTCCTTGAAGACATGATGCTCAGATCCCAGAAGGCTGGTATCACACAGAATTTGTTGTCACTGAAAGCAGAGGAAGAAAGACAAGATGAAAACCAGCTTAACTGGGAGCTCCGACTGTTAAGGTAGTGCCAGGTATACATGACAAGCTTTCCTGTTCTCTTGCTGCTGGGCTTCATTAAGGGGTTAAGGCCAGCTGCAGGGTCCCAGTGACTCCAGAAACTAGAACAGAATTTGTCACTTCATATACTGTGTCATCTTGGAATCCTGAGATGGCTTTTTAAAGTCAGAGCACACAGGAAGGTGTCTCTGTAATCTTTCCTCTTCAGTTTACTGCACGTTTTATGCATCACGGGTATATATGTGTGCCTCTCTGTGTGTGTATGCCCGTTACAAAGAGCAGACACAGCACTGGAGAGTCTGTTTTGTTTTCACATTGAAACAAAAATGTCCTTTATGAGCCTCAACAACATGAAGGCAATAACAGCTGGAGAAGAATTTTGTGTTTAGATACGCTTTGGTCAAGGATTTTCCCTTGCAAATGAAAAACTAAACAGCTTCTCCTGACAATAAGACATGCCTATAGGGAATACGAAGAGCAAAGAAACTGTGCAGCACAGTTGCATGGGGTATCCTTTGTGAGGACATTTTCCAACCTTTTGTCAAACTAACTTTTCCTGTTGTTGATGTATTTGTTTCTCAGGAATACCTTTATAGCTCCACAGGTTGTTAGAGAGACTGTTTAGCTGCATCCAGAAGAGCCAAGAAATCTTCTTGATACACAGAAAAATCTCAGACTTCTCAAAAACCTTCTCAAGCTGAGTCCTTGAACATCCTTCCTTAGCTTTCATGCTAGTTTGGGGCTGATGAGCCTTCTTTTCAGCTGGAGACCCTGGCTGATGTTTGTTCTTATTTCAGATTTGTCCTAGGTTCTAACAGGCTGGGCTGGCCCTGTTTGGTGCTAAAGGTAGGAAACTGCACTGCTCTCATATGGGTCACAAAGGTTTTTAATGCTTCTTTACAGATAAAAAGTTTGTTCTCCCCCCCCCCCCCCCCCCCCCATTGTTCCTAAACCCCAGCTGTTCACTCCTATCAATTTCCACAGCTTTCTATCTTGTCCATGCTATGAACCCCCAGGTCTCAGTCATCCTTTATTTCCTTTCACCCTGTTTCTGATCTTCTTCATGTGCTTCTTGCCTTTTCTGAAACACCAAGTTCTGGAATCCTGTTTCTTGACCCATGTTTTTCTTCACACACCACTGGCTCGTATATTAAGTCCTTACATCTTACAGACTTGAAAACCAAACAGGGACTTGGGGCTATGTTGCTTTTGCTTATATCACACCTTGAAGCACCCGTTCTAATTCTGACAACAAGTCACCTTAGAATTACATTTGCACAATCTCTGCAACATTGCTCTATGCGCGGATAGGAAAACCAAGCAAACCCAGAGCAAAAAAGAACAATCCAGATGTGCTTAAGAATTAACACCAATGCAACAGAAGTTTGTCCAAGCTGCCCCACCTGCAGAATCCGAGCAACACCCAGTTAACCTGCATAAACGAAACCTCTTCTGCGCAGCTCGAGAGGCTGTCACTGTTTTGAGGGCAATACCGCCATCTAGTGAGGAAAAGGGCTCACTGCACCAGATACATTCACAGGTACAACACAGAATATACAGATCCTCTTTTGAAATGGTTGCATGAGAAGTGCACTACAGGAAATAAAATCCCTTCTCAGGAGGCCACTGTGGTTTCTTAAACGCAATTAACAGATTTTTCATCAACACTCCAATATTTATTACTATGGGAAGGTTTTATTCTCTCTTCTGGACTTGCCTATTATAAAATATTCTATATATAGTGCCTATTATAAATATATATATTGCCTATTATACAATATACTATATTAAAACAATGACTGTAAAAATATTTCTTATGGAATATTTTTAAGGAACACTACATTCTTCACTGGTTTGCCTGTAAAAATCTATCTGACAACTGATTACAATGACAAATGCTCAGATAAAAACAAGTTTCAAAGCTGATTTTGTTCCTGTTTTGTTGACTCCAAGGATGGTTGACAGACACTCTGTCTTCCTGTTAAATACATTTTATTAATCCATGTGTTGTGATCATAGAATCATAGAATAGTTAGGGTTGGAAAGGACCTTAAGATCATCCAGTTCCAACCCCCCTGCCATGGGCAGGGAGACCTCACACTACACCATGTCACCCAAAGCTCTGTCCAACCTGGCCTTGAACACCGCCAGGGATGAAGCATTCACAACCTCCCTGGGCAACCCATTCCAGTGCCTCACCACCCTCACAGGAAAGAATTTCCTCCTTATATCCAATCTAAACTTCCCCTGTTTAAGTTTTAACCCGTTACCCCTTGTCCTGTCACTACAGTCTCTAATGAAGAGTCCCTCCCCAGCATCCCTATAGGCCCCTTTCAGATACTGGAAGGCTGCTCTGAGGTCTCCACGCAGCCTTCTCTTCTCCAGGCTGAACAGCTCCAACTTCCTCAGCCTGTCTTCATACAGGAGGTGCTCCAGTCCCCTGATCATCCTCGTAGCCCTTCTCTGGACTTGTTCCAACAGTTCCATGTCCTTTTTGTGTTGAGGACACCTTCAACTAAATCAGGCTCCCCAGAACCACATCCAACCTGGCCTTGAATGTCCCCATGAATGGCGCATTCACCACCTCTCTGTGCCACTGTTTTACCACCCTCATTGTAAATAATTCCTTCCTCACATATGATTATACACTGAGAAATCTAAGCAAATATGAAACACTTATTTACATATGCAGGCAAACATTCCTGGGCTAACACATCCAAAATCTTGGACAAGGCTGAAAGTCCCTAACTTCAACACAGACAAAAATGTCCAGGTAAAAGAAGAGAATACGTCTGCAAGAAGAAGGGGGGTAGAAATACCTTTATTATTCATAAAGACCTCGAATAAGCCAGACGCTTCTCTGGTCACCCCTTTGCACTGCTGCGCCTCATAGCACAAGAAACATCACAGACAGCGTAGCTAGCAAACGGAGGAGAGGAGCCAGCACCTTCCAAACACATAAGGCCAGTGTAATTACAGCACAAATGTGTTCCTTTGCTTTTTATACTGTTGAGACCCAGCCTGCTCCAAATGCTCAGCTAGGTGAGCATATACTTACATTAGGCTAACAATACTCATAATTGCAATAAGTGGCATACTTGCAGAGGAGGGATGCGAACATGAGATGTAAAGGTGTGCTGAGACTCTACATCTGACCCCAGCAGCAGAGAAACAGGGCTTAAGGCTCACCTCTCTCCTCAGCTCTCAGGAGCCTGCAACCATCCCTCCTGGCAACATGGCCTGGATAATAGCAGCGATAAGGCAGGAACGTGAACATAAGCCCAGGGGGGAAATAAAATGCCTGTATGTGGTTCTGGGAGAAAACGGGTACTGCTAAGAGCAAGTTAGCAGCGCCAAAACCTGACTGGGACAATCATCGGGCAGATTAAAGCAACCAGGGCACTTGTGAAAGAAAGACATCAGCTTGAAAAGGAGCATAGAGGAAGTCTTACTCTTTGCAGCTGTGAGAAGTAGGACTGGAGCCATGGATGGGGGGGGGGGGGGGGGGTGATAAAGCCAGACGCTGTTCCTAATGCTATGAACACCCCACCTCCCACAGCAGTGCAGGATGCTCAGAGTACTTCTGTAACCCACACCACCATGGAGGTGTATGTGACCATCAAGATGTGCTTATGCGTATGTGTTTGGGATGAGCTGCAGGAAAGTGCTTAGAATCCATGGGTGTTTATAAACCTCTTTGTCTGGTGTTGGGGTTTACCTGTTGGATTGGTTACACTGATCCTGAAGCTTAGTTCACCAATTGCTGGTTACTTGTTCTTAAGAAACCTATATTCTCCTTTGAGCCTGATTTAAACCATGTGAGCTGACCAGTTTTCTTCCTTAGATAGCAATACCCCATTCACCATGGTAAATCTGTGAAGCTCATTTGGGCACTTGGCTCTTCCCCTGCAGGAGATGATCCATCTTCTCAGATGTACGGGTTGCTCTGGCTGTTAGGACACCTTCAGGTTCATCACTGCAGCATCTATATCCCATGATATTTAGCTCCATGCATGCAGTGGGTACCCAGCAATGCCTGAAATAAACTTCTGGTAAATACATGTATTTGTCACTCAAGAATTGCTCTTTTGCTTGACAAGCTGTAAGAAGAATCCCCTGACAGAATGATGACTTCACAACTCACAGCTGTTACTTCGGCTCTCTAAAATGCCACCAACATCTGCTACCATTGCAAAATGCAGTGCTGCAATGCAATTTTAAGTTCAGATGTAAACAAACATGAATTGTTTTCAAACCGTGGCATAAAAGGCACTAAAGCTGAAATAACCCTGACTATTTTAAACCTAAAAGGGTATCAATTCACTGATTTTTTTATAGAATGAGCTGCATGAGAACAGAAAGCTTCAGTTTTCCAAATGCAGTTCTAATGTGTCTGAATAAATACGAGGTTTTCAAGTGCTGTTTGTGTTTTTCATCTCTTCTTTGCCATTGTGGCATTCTTGGCCCTTGTGTTTCATGTTCACAGAAAGACAGGGGACACTTCACACAGTGCCTCTGGATCTGTCACCCCTGGGCACTTCAGAACTGCCACAGGCACACTGACTGTCACATCCAGAAAGGAATGTCCTGGGACATGGAGCCAGACCTGCAGGCACCTCCTGCACTGGCTCATGTCCATAGCACTCAGGCTAGCAGCAGCCCTGAGATGGCTGGCGAGGGGAATATACACACTTGCCTTGGGGCAGCCAAATGACTAACTGGTTATTTCCAGCAGCTGGAAATGGCTTTATTCAGTGAAAAAGCATCAGTTCTTGCAATGCAAACAACTGAAACTTAGAAACACCTTGTGAAACACTATGAGAAAATGCCACCACTGCACCAGGGATGCTAACTTAAATGTGCATTTCTAAATACACACAGTATCATTCTTATAGTCTGCAATGGATGTCCACTCCTCACCTTTTGTTTCCTTTGGTACAAAGAAGTACCTCTTCTAACATGGCTCACCTAAAGCAAAAGAACCTGTCCTGGTCTCCTAAATTCCAGTAAGATCTTCATTTCCTGGGCCTTTCTGAAAGAAGTCCCTGGAAAAAATGATCAGCAAGGGACACAGGCCAAAGGCTGGACAGGCAAATCTTGGGCCACTCCGTCCATTTGTTGGCACTGACAGCCAGTCTCCTAGAAGTAAGCTTCACTGTGACAGGCAATGATGAGAACTTGTTCCAAATGTGCAGCTCTATCCATATACCCCAAAGGCATGGGCTGGTGCCAGAGAAGCCAGAGCCCAGCAGCTGTCAGAACAGCCCTGCTCTCCCTGGAGTCGTGTGAACACTAAGTTATAGTGATGGAGCTGGTGCCAAATGTCACTGAGAACCTGCTAGTGCTAAACAAGATTGATGAGAAGGCTTTTTCCACCTCTGGCATATGGAAAAACTCCCATGCAGAGGGTAGCCAGGCAGCCTTTCACAGAGTGTGAGCGCCAGTTAACTTTCTACTCTGAAACAGATGCTCCTCCGCCAATACGTGGACATGCCAAAGACTGAAATACAGATCTTCCCCAGCACCAGTTTTAGTTTGGCACAGGCCAAAACTATCAGCAGAATCATGGAAACCAGCACTGCTAGGTGACCTTTAAAAAGGAATGTCTCATGAACTCTACATTTTCAGAGAAAGATACCGAAAGAGAGCTACAGATGGCTTGCTACCTTGAGGACCCATTTGGTAAAGCACAACTTGAAAGTGCCCAGGCACTTAATAAATTAACCTCTAGATAGCCCATGTGTTCACAGACCTTGGAGCTGTCAGACACTCTGAGGTTGTCTGTCCTCTTCCAAGGCTCTAGCTCCAAAGGCTGGCTGGGACAATACTACCAAACAGCTCTTCCTGGAGACAGCCAGAAGTTAGATGCTGTCAAACAGCACCAGCTGTGGCTAGCAGGGGAGCATTTCTGTGTCATGTTAGGGATTATGGAATAGGATAAAACATCCTCTGTTTCATGGACTGTTTCAAGGACTTGAGGTAGGTATTTAATGAGGGTGCCAGCATTTCAAGCAGCTCCAAGAAAGTTCAGGAGTCTAAGGATGGACATGTAAAGATCACCCTCCTGAACAACCTGCAGGGGTAATAAAAGAGCTAGGGAAGACTGAAGAACCTCTGCCTTCAATGCCACATTCAAGGGATGGATGGCAGAGCTTGAAACGGATGCAGACAGTACTATAAGTGCTTTAACAAAAGATATCTAATAGGGAAAATCTACAGACACATGTCTGAGGACTTGAGGACTACTAGTAAGGCAGGACAAAGCTTGTGACTAATGAACTGCAGACAAGAGACTGAGCCAAGACCTAATGGCTAGGAATAATACGGAGTCCTGGGAGTTCTAGGAAAGCAGAAATGTTCCAAGAAACTAAGAGGAACTGACAGAGTAGTGCAATACCACCCCTCTCCGTTTCAGCTGCATGGGGGGTGGGTGCCCATGCCAGACCTAAAGGTCTGACCTCATTATTACAGCCCACAAAGACTATCTGGCTTCAGTGCCTGTACATTGGTATCCCTACAGTGCAACTGTACAGGTAGACAAAGCACTCAGAGCAGAACTGTGAGTCTCCTGACATATGCTGACATAAAGGAGACTCACTTCACAGAAAAGATGTCAGTTATGTACAAAACCATTAATTTTATACTGCTACAGTCTAAAAAGAAGCCCAGCCCAACTCATACGACAATTTACCAGCAACTGCTTCCTAACAGTTGTCAAACTGGAACAAACTGGGGTCTAACATTTATTTCCAGCCTACGCTTCCAGTCACATGAAATCTTCAAGTGACTCCAACTGCAGTTCCACATCCCCTCCCATAAGAGAGGACACAGAGCCTAAGACGGCTATCAAGGAGCCCGTATTAGTCAAGTCTTCTCATGCCTCCGGGAACTGTTTGAGTCTTGTCTATTGAACAGCTTCACAGAGATGATTTATTTGATAATTCAGATCCTTTGCCCTACTCTGAGGCTGCAACCCCTGAAAAGTGAGGCATTCACTGCTCTAGGGTAAAACAACAGAAAAAGGCATCTTGGATATTTCTGTGTACTGTATTTTGTAATTACTTTAAAATCAGAAGTCTATTAGCATCACTTCTCTCAATTCTCATCACTTCTCTGACTGCCAGGAAGTCAGTAGCTTATCATGGATTGAGAGTCAGTTTTAGAATGAAAAAGCTGCTGATGCAATAAAAGACTGTTATTTATGTAACTGAAGCTGTATATTTTAAAGGCCAAGGGTCTCAATAATGCTGAACTGATGATAACAAAGATTTGTCAGCCCTTAAAAACCTTAAATCTATACAGTAGGCAGAAGACATAGATTTCCCAGCATTTAATATCATTTTAGTAGTTTAATGATTAACTCACAATTAATTACATCATGTTCAGTGGCCAGTATGTTTGTCAGGTTCATGTCTATAAATGATTTGAAGGTGTCTAAATGATAATCTATCTACACTTCAGTTCCAGAGGGATAACAAGAACAGACCAGTACCATAGATACCAAAGTCACAGCTGGGACACTAAGCACTAGGCATCGTTATACTGCACTCGAGGTAGAATAAACTCCTGAAGATCCACTGCTGCCTTCAGGTGAGCTATCTAAATAACATAGGGAGAGAGCTTGATGCAGACAAATTACACTGCTGTACCCCGAGTCAAAGGATGTTTTGCTTTGCAATTTAATTGCCAAATGGGCTTAACACAGAAGTAAAGCAAGAAGAAGAAAATGAAACAAAAGGTTTGTACTTCGAGTATGTAACCAGTCCTTCACTGCTCTGCCTTGCATTTTCTCTGGTTCCTGAGCTTTTAACTTCCTTCAGCTCAGACCTCCTACACCACCATGCTACACGAAATGTGTTGTTTCTACTCACCATACCTGAATGTTCCTTAGCTTCATCGCTGTAAGGCAACAGAGACTCACACCTCCTTATCTCACTCCTACAGGTAGAATGTACTAAACAAGGGGTTTTCCTAAGCACCCAAAGCTAACTAACCTAACCTGAACCTAACCTTGGAAGACAATTAAGGGTAGCTAAGGGCAGGTCATTCTTTTACAGTGAAAATCAGCCCTGGGGGTGAGTGGGGACTGAGGAGGCTAAAGGAATGGTTGCAGAAAGGATGCTTGTAAGTGAGCTGCATTAAACAATTACAAGCACAGTGGTTTAGTGCCTCAGGTAGGTAAAAAAGTGAAGAGACTTCATACAGCCTCCTTAGGCAAGGAAAATTTCTCAGGCAATGTTTATCAGTGGCACTGTTTTCTTACATAAGGATTATTATTTTAGGTTCTTACATGTATATTTTAATGCAAGAAGAGTGAAACAAATTCAACAAACAAGGACAGTAACCCCCTGTAACGTCAATTTCATGTCTGATTCAGTATTAAGTTATAACCAGGATTACATCTCTTACAAGCCCAGAGCAGGTATCTTTACTCCAGCCACATACACCCAGAATAACAAAAATGAATGATTTATACTTATGAAAATACATATGAGATCAAGTTCTCTGATGCAGGTAATAAGGAAAAGTACGTTGACTACACTTGAAAACTGTAATGTGATAAATGCCAGTACCAAAGAGCTGCCAGGCACTTTTAAGATGGATTTTATACATATACACCAGATTTCATTCAGATTATGCACTACGAATTAGCTAGAAGCAAGATACACAAACGAGTTAATAGCATTATCAGGCCAGCAGTGTGTCCACAATTTAAAACAGATGCAAGATTCAAAGTGCAATCTGCAGATAATCATTTGGGGAAGATTATTTCATACTTGACTAATTTAGCTAACAATATCAAAAAGGTGCTAATTAAAAACTGCCGGAGGCTGTCACTTGCTGCCAAAATTGCAGAGATGCTGCCATTGAAATGTTTCCATCTAATTATTAAAGAAAGCATTTGGACTGGTTCAGGAGTTGGAGAACAGACACAAACTTACTGTTGTGTTAGCAAAACTCACTTCTGAAACTTCCTAAATCTGATTACTCGAACATTCTGGACAGTTTTACAACACTAACTCCGTGATTCACAGGAAGCAATTTCTGGGTAATAAAGGCATCAGGAAGTGCTAGATCCTCAGGTACTTATTTTTTAAACCAACACCATCTTTCAGACTTCTGTTCTCCACTGATGCAAGTAATTGATTTTTATCTTACTGGGAAAGGAAGTGAGAGAAATGAGATGCACAAATATGTCATTGCCTGCTCCAGTTGCAACTATTAGACAGGTATAGAAACTACCAGCAATTTTGTGTTGAAAAACTGCTGGATACATTTGTACCAGTTCAACAGAAGATTCCCCAAATACTTTTCACCAATAAAGACTTGGAGCATTACTGGTGAGATAAATAAGCAGAATAATCCACCAAAACTTATTATTCCCTGTGCAGGACCATATAAATCTCACCAAGACTGGCACAGACTTGGGACAACAGCAAGAAAGGTCTACAGCTGATTCATGCTGTGAAATGCAGCTTCACCCTCAGCATTCTCACTTGCATGTGAGGAGGACCATACACTCAATTATGACAAGCAAAACTACTTCTCTAATGACCAACATTTTCAGGTCGTTCTCAAGACATCTTTATTTAGAGGACCTACAGTTCAGAGGCACTACTTCTGCTCACTGAACAGAAGGTCCCATCAAGGTTCCTTACACTGAGCACCTAGAAACTGAAATAGTCAAAAACGACAGATCCGTTCCAATTTCTTTTTAGGTAAGACACAGAGAGAAGATTTGTGAAAGCAGAAAGGAGCTAGAAGGGGATTTAAAAATACCTTCAAAAGAGTAAGAATAAGGTACATTAAATAAAGAAAATTTGCAATTCTGATTTTTTGAAGTTCAAGAACAATCGCCATCCCTGTGAAACCTTCCAAAGCTGATTATCAGCTCTGACATACCCAGACTCCTCTGGATTCTTCTATGCCCAAGTTATTACATATTTAGAGCATGTTTCCAAGGCAGCATTTGTGAAAGCACATGCTGTTAGCATGCCTGAACCACACAGCTCCTGCGCAAATCAGTGACATGTCTGCTTTGGCACAGGCACTTGGCAGAATTCAGGAGAGCTCAACAGTATTATAAAAGCTTAATCTGAGCCAAAGGCAAATGTCCTACTTAATCTGAAAGCAGGAACAAAGACAGGCAGCCAAACAACTTTATATAGATCTGCAGGAAAAAAGCCCTTAGGGGAAAGTAAGTTATTGCTCTTCTCAGTGGTAAGAGGCTTTTTCTGCCTGTCCACCTCTATCTATCCTTTCAGCTGCTCACTCTGCCCTACCCCATCAGATGGTTCCCACCCTCATAGACTGATAGCTCCCAACTTATTTAATTTTTAGTTTTACAACAGGCAAAAGTGGAAGAAACAGCTCTTACCTGCACAGAAAAGAGAGGGCATTCTGGTGCACTCTCCTAGCCAAGTAGGATTTTGGGCCTCACCAGAGATGCTATGTAATGAAACAGTTTTACACCAAAACATTTATCATGATAGCAGGACTGGGGTGCAACTCGGCTGCCCCTGTCACCAGTATGCAACAGACATCCTGAGCAGTTACTCCAGAGCCACAAGCTGAGTAGATGGTCTATTGAATGACATGACAGAAAGACAAAATAGTTTTAGTTTACTACATGTATAAAAACCCCTAAAGGGGCACAGGGCTTTACAAACTGAAACAAACATAGGTTTTCCAAGGCAAAGTATAATGAGATCGCACCACGAAAGTGGGACTTGACATTAGTGTTTTGACACTACAGCCATGCAACAATGAACTGCTTGCTTATGGTTACTGAACACATTGGTTGCTCTGTCGAATTGAAGCAGATGGGGACTATGTTCAATATGCTTTAAAAGATGCTTAATGCTCACAGTTTTTGCTGCTATATCTGTATCCACTGTATGATTGTTATGAATGTTACATGCAATCACTGCACATTTTTGAAAGCTATTTTTAAATGTCTGAACACACACAAAACACCTGAAAACAGCTTCTGCTGACATAAAATACTCTTCTGCTACAAAAAGAAAACTATCACTTTAATTTTAATCAAACTTTGTTTTCAGGAGGAAAAAAGCCTCATCTTAACCTTAAGAGTACTTCTTAAGGTTAAGAGTATTTCTTAAGGTTATTTCCAAGTTTTATTTGGCTTTTTCTCTATCTGAAGTGGTAATTAGTACTTCCACAACTACTATCAAGTTGTTCTTATGAAGGATTGAGTAACTTGTTCCTTATCACACATAAAAATCTTCAGGTGGAAATTGCAAAGGCAGGAACAAGGCCAGTATCATCAGCTGCTATTTTACCAGAGAAAGGTTGGGAGGAAGCATTTTCTGGCCCATTGTTTATCAAAGTTACTTTTCTTTTTACCTTTATTTCTGTTGGATGAGCCCATAAATGATGGGAGAATGAGATTAAATGGCACAGAGAAAAAAAAACAGTGACCTGAAGAAGTGGTGCACCTCAAAGAATTGAGAAGTGGCTAAAAGCAAGAGAACTCAGAGCCATCAGTGGCAGCTCTGCTAAAGCAAAACAAACCATTACAAGCATTGTATCAAAAAGACTAGCAAGTGTGTGATTTTTCTTTACCCTCAGACCTGAACAGCTGATGGAGGCACACCTATTCCTCTGTTAACATCCCTGTATTCCTTTTGCCAACTAGAAACCTTATCTTCACACCTATATAGTCTGAAGTATCATCTAGTGATACTGTTCTAGTTTACTGCCCTTGTTTCTCTTATACTGTATCTATCATTATACCAACACAAATCTTCCAAGTGCTCTCACTCATAAGGTCTTTCAAATGAGATTGAACATAGACTTTGTTTAAAAGGTCATCTTTAAAATGATACACAATAAATCTAACCCTGTTAAAAATCTAATTTAACAGCACTCTTTGCTCATCCCCACATTTCATCTCCATTGAATATTAAGCAGCACAAATCAAAGGATGGGGCTTGCTGACTGCTTCAGACTAGCAACATTCCCTTTCACAACCATGGCATTAAAGCCTGATCTAGTGGCATTTCTATAATTAATGAGGCTAACCCAAAGACATGCTCCACGAGCACTTCATCATTTCCTTCTGAACCCCAAATCTGAGCTATCATTTCCTTCCTAACATTAATTCCTCATTTATGTTCTTCCCCTGCATTTGTACAGCTACTGAGGAGGGAAATAATCTTTCTTCCCATCGTAAATCATGCAGACGTGCTTATCAAGTCCAAACAGAGACTCAGGATCATTTAGGAGGATGAAAAGCTAAAAATAATGTTTAAATGTCAGAAGCCCATAGATATTGCAAAGGTTTCTCAATTTAAATTAATCACATATATTTACGATAATGTAAAATTTAGAAATAAAAGGTCCCATATATCTTAGCAATTTCTAAAGACTGAATTTTATAGTCATTTGGCCATCCAACACCACCAAATGTCAACCAATTGATCATTAGCATGACTCCAGTCAATGGGGCTACTGCCTTGGAAAATCTGAGGAGGCATCTGCCCGCAGTGCTGTTCAACCGGCTGCTCCGTCCAAGTCCCTTAACACCTTTCCCACACCACCACCTTGCTTTCTCCTCTCTCTCTTCCTCCTCTGCATCCTTTCCGCCTTTAGGCTGTAAACTTCATGCTGCTGTGTGGTTTTTGTTCTCTGCTAATGTCTGTTTTCTATCGCAAAGAATACTTGGATGCCCACTGTCCCCAGTGGCCTGTCTTCCTTGCACATCCAAGTCCACAAGCTGCCACCTTCCCAGTTTTCTTAGTCTCTCCCTTTGCCTCCTCTCAGGATAACCGTTTTCTCCTCAGATTCATGAAGGCAAGTCAGATACTGTCCCCAAAGGCTACCCTGCTCAACAGTCCATCCCTCCCTAAAACTCCCCTGGAAAAGCAAAGAGTCTTTTGCCTTGTCCCCCTCCAATTCAAATGCTGCCTCGTGCCCCGTCACAAGGATGGCATCTGGGGACCCTGGGCACAGCGTTGTCTGTTCCTGCTGCCCGCTCGATCACCCCTACCAGGGAGCAGCTTGATTCCTGTTGTCCACCCTGGGATGGGTTGGGATGGGAAGGACACAGCTGAGCAAGACCCCGTATCCCAAAGGTATCACATTTTGTGCAGTCACAGACCTGCCAGGATTACTGTCTCCAAGTAATTTCTTCTAGGACACTGGCAGTACTCCTTGAAACAAGGAAACCAGACTGCCAGGTTGCTCCCCTCTTGGCATGCAGCGAGAAGAGCATTTCCCCTACTATGGAGCTGCTGCTGAGCCCAGGCAGCTCCAGAATCACTGAAGCCTGAGCAGGAGCAGGCACCTAGCTCTTCTCATTTGCCTGGGGCTGGAAAACGGGCCAAGGCAGGGAAAATGGGGTTACCTCCCACAGGAACAAGGAAGCTTGGAGGCCCGTCCCTGCGCCACTCAGTGATTGCACATCTGCCATCCCAGCACACAGAAGTGAACTCCTCTCATGCTGAAGATTGTGTCTTTTCTCATCTCCAGCTGATGTGACAACCACATTTGCTGCAAGTACTGGCTCCTGTCACCCCACCATGCTTCGAAGGCTGCAGCAGGATCTGTGCTGGGGCAAGCAGCATGGAATGAGAGAGGCTGAAGCAGAGATTTACCTCACTCCCCCTTCTAAGCATGGGATCCAGGGGGATGGGTATCATACAGAAGTATAACGTGCTAATAGTTAGAAGCAGATGCTTATTTTTCACATCCTCCAAAGGACAAGAAACAAACTACAAAATGAAATGTGTAAATAAGCAAATAGCAAACTAAAAGATGTGGCTCCAGTTTATGCAAAACAAATATCCAGAAACAGCTCAGTACTAGCACACTACAGTATAGGACAACAGTCCTTTCTCTGTTGAGAGAATGGCTATTTACTGCTTAGATATTGTCATAGATGCAGACTTGTAAAACTGCCATGAAAATTTACATGCACAAGCACACCACATTCTTTCCCAACTTTGTAAGAACCATAAAGAAGTAGAAATCTAGTCTAACTTTCAATGAAAAAAAAACCCTACACATCCCTGGGAGATGTAAACTTTTTCTTATCTTCTGTAAATGCAGATAACTTTGTAAATACAGGGAAGAAGTAAATAACTTCGTAAAATAACACAGCTGCCCCAAAGGCCAAGTCTAAGGAACAATGTATTAGTTCAAGGACACTAAAACCGAAACAAAACCCACTGGAAAATACTTTTAGAAAGAACAGACAGCAAATGCTTTCTGTGCGCAAAACAGACCTCTCCCTCCCCCCCTAAACTGCTGAAGTCCACTCATAGCCTAGCAGGGAAGGAAGAGAACTCATCATAGGAAAGTAAGGGACTGCCAAGACTGAGGACTGATGACACCTTCTGCCCCATCCCAGAGAACCCATGACAAAACCATGCTGTTAATGCAGGCAGAATGCTCTGTGATTCTCCATACTGTTCCCCCAAGGAAAAACAACTTAATATAGAAAATTTGGCAGGGAACAAAGCTTTATTTTTTAAAAAATAAAAACTTAATCCAACCAGAAGTCATTGTCATGAATTTCCATACATGTGTGCCTTCTTGTTTCAGGTTATTTAGTTTTTTTTCCCTAATAATTGCCATTTTGTTTCAGGAACCTAGTGCTGTGGAAATCGCAGTGATGGTTCACAGCAAGGCTCGCTGTGCAGCACAGCTGGGAATGTGAGTTTCCTCTGTTGGTAAAGTCTTCAGCATTTATCTGTGACACTGAAGGGGTAAAATCAAATAAAACAGCATCATAGTCAACCTCCGCATACCGACTTCTCATGCAGACGATCAGCAAGCTGCTTTGCCTTACCCCATGCTGTGCACTATGGCTATCAGGACCTCAGCTGCTTTCCTCAAGGATCTTCTTCTCTCTGAGTGCTGAGACTGCCCATCCTTGCAAACTGCAGACCAGCCTCCAAAACAAGACACAAACGATACATGAATCTGTCATGGGAGGCTTAACTGACGCCAATGGAAAAGGTCCAGCAGAAACTGGCCACCAGTATTATGGTCCCATCTGAGGCAGACTGCTACATGAGGTCTGATTCAAAGCAAAACTCAATTCAAAGCCAGGCCTTTGCAGAAAACTTCTGGAGGAGCCTACACTAATAACCCTTCAAAGCCAGAGAGAAAGCTCTCAGTTGAAGGAGATCAATAATACTACAGGACCTGCCCTGTGGGCAAAGACAAGGAAAGCAGCTGCTAAAAACATCTGTGGAATACCCAACAACCCCCTGCTGTCATGCACTGGTACTTTATTTGTCATGCAGGCTGTCAGCAAAAAAGCTCAGAAAGTATTTTGTGCACACTTAAATCCAACAGTGAGCTGAGCTCAGCAAAGTATTTGCTTCATCTGGCAGCAGAAGCCTCACAGCCTGACTGAATAATTAGTAAGCTTTGGCTACTCAGTAGGCACTCAAAAGGCATCAGCCAACTAGGAACAGAATTCTACGCTGAAACGAATAATGTCAAAAGCAACTTAAACATCAATAAATGTCACCTTTTTTGTCCTTTACCTGTTAACATGATGTGATTTTCCTTTCAAAAACAGCAAGGAAAGAACCACTTCAGGCAGCAAGAGCCTCTTTTACCCCCTCACGCAAGGAAATGTTCTACATTACCCCTGTGCCGCTGGAGTGTTAAAAGCTTTCCCATTTGAAAGTGCTGCTCCGCACGCCGCTCTATACAGAACAGCCACAGGAGCCGATGCTTTCAAAGGCGATGAACTCCTGTAGTTCACACCGGCTTCAGCATTCCTATCGATCAACAGATGTCTGACTCGCGGGCAACCGCAGCCTGAACAAGCTTTTAATGGTGCTTTTCCCCCTTTAGAATCAACCAGGTAGGAAAAGACCTCTAAGCTCATCAAGTCCAACCCTTCCCCAGCACTGCCAAGGCCACCACTAACCCATGTCACTGAGGACCTCATCTACACGGTGCATAAACACTTTCCGGGACTGGGTAGCCTGCTCCTTTATCAACCAACACTTGTTACAGCTATACCGGTACCACCTCCTCTTTATTCCCCGCTACAAGGCTCCCGGACCGTACGGCTACAAGCGCTCTGAAAAGCGCATCCACCGCCAAACGTCCCCAGCCGCGCCGCCCAGACACGGGACAGCCGGCTCCAACAGCACAGCCCCACCGCACCCCCGCATGGCCTTAACCCCTCGGAGCCGGTGATGCGACCAAGGGCAGGAAAGCAATCCCGGGAACCGGAAAGAACAAAAAACCCCACAAACAAGCACCGCTTGATCAGAAATCCGCCTTTTTCTCCTCAAAACAGCCCCGACCCGCCTCCAGCAGCGCGGGCCGCCGGGAAGGGGCGCGCCTACGCGCACGTCGGGCGTCGTGGCGTCACGGCGCTCCGCCGTTCGTGCGACGTGGCCTTGGCCTGGCAGCGGTAAGGGCGGTGGGGATGGCACCGGGACGGGTTGTGAGGCCCCTGCTTCCATCCAGCCCTGTCCCGGGGGGCTGAGACTGTCACGGAGCGGGGGGACTGGTGTAGATGGCCCGGCCGCGGTGCTGAGGAGGGGAGACGTGAGAGGGCCCGATCGAAGGGACGCGGGGGCAGCCGGTCTGTCTGGTGTCCTGCTCGGGGTGGGCAAGGCCGGCAGATGCTCGCTTTAAGGATGGGGTTGGACCGCGGTACTGCCCTCGGTGCTCACCAGCCCGCCGGCAGCAGGTTTTGGCCTGGGGGAGTTCTTGAGGCGGGTGGCCGTTTTCCATTTAGACGCCTGCCGTATGTTCTCAGAGGCGCAGTGCAGGGCATAAGCTGAAAGCAAACTGGGATGGAGCTGTTGTTTGCCTCTTCGGTGCCGAAAAGCATCATTTTTCGTGATTTTTAAAGGCAATAGTAGGCCCTCGTGTTGATACAGTGTATTTTCGCAAAATGGAAGTACCTTTTAATGCCTGGTTAGGTTGCAGTATCACATTTTAAATTACCTTACAGATTTAATTGGTAACTGCTTTTTCTATTCCTGTAACTAAAAAATCCTCCTTTCATGGCTTCACCAATTAAATCCATTCATCTTGGCAGGTAATCATGGATCAGGTAATGCAATTCGTGGAACCCAGCCGTCAGTTTGTAAAAGACTCCATACGACTTGTTAAAAGATGCACCAAGCCTGACAGGAAAGGTAAAGCACACAATAAACCGGAACGCAATCCTTATTTCTCTTTAAATCTTATTATGTATCTTTCCAAATGTCACTTCTGTTGATTCATTTGTTGTGAATGTTTCTCAGGATGAGATTTAAACTTGAGCAGTTGTCCAAAAGTTAACAAGTTTGTGGTTCTGGATAGAATAAGCTTGATTGTGTTCTTTTCTGGTATGTACGAAGGTGCGTGAGCAGTACTAAATCTCATTGCATGAAATAGGCCAAGTAGCTGAAATAAGCCATTTTGAGACAGGCAAGTGGTAATTCTTATGTATTAGGTAAACTGATCTGGGAAGAAGGTGGTGTGCACTTAAACAAGTTTGACTGCATTCAACTTGGGGGAAATTGTGGAGAAAACTGCTTGTTAAATGAGCAAACACTTCATTTTAGGAGCCTGGAAAGGAACTAGGGTTACTTTCTGCAGTTGTCCATTCAGCCCTTCACAGTTGTCAGTGACTGCCTGACTGGGACAGGAAGAACTTTGTTGCTGGAAGTACAGCAGAGAAAGTTTTGGGACTTTCTCAAAGGCTTCAGAAGCTGTAACTAGAATTAGCTGTAGCAGGTTGTCCCTAGTGGTAGTAGTTAAGGTGCTTTATTCACATGACATCTTTTGAGATCAGTGAGGAACTTTGTTCACTGTCAGACTGGCAGGGTGGGTTGTGAGGGGCTGTTGACCTTAGTCCACTTCATGGCTGCTGCCTTAAAGTAACTGAGAATATCACTTAAGTACTCAGTTTTTGTGAGGACATAAGATGCATTCTTCCTGTGGCAGGCATAAATCAGCTTTTCCATGTTTGATACTGTATTGAGGATTATTTGCAGAGATACAAAGGGAAGATAATGGAATAAATGTGCCATGAATTGTTACAGACTGTGGGTATTCCTGATTTTGCATATTACTGAATGAATGCTGAGATTGGCCATGCTTTGTGGAAAGCAGCACCTTCCCCCTTAAAACTCCTCTATCTAATGAAAAAGTGGATTTGTTTCTCAGTGTCAGTACAGTTTGACCTGCTTCCTCTGTCACATTACTGTTTGATAAAGAGATCTCTCTCCTTTGGTCACTGTAGTGCACATCTCCTCCAGTGTGCCATACACAAGGTGTCCTATACTAAAGTTTTGGTTGTTTTTTTTTTTTTTGCAGAGTTCCAGAAGATTGCCATGGCAACAGCAATAGGCTTTGCGATAATGGGATTTATTGGTTTCTTTGTCAAACTGATCCACATCCCCATCAATAATATCATTGTGTAAGTAAATATGGTCGTACTTGCATATTTCAGTTTCACTACATTTTGCATTCATTTTTACCTGTTCAATTTTAAACAGAGGATGTTCGTGAGCCCTGCAGTATCCATGTTACTGTAGTATATGTGCATTTTACATGTTAGTGTAATATGATGGCTATTACTTGATTCCAAGGACTGGATCAGGAAGTCGGTTCTTAATGTAGGATGCTGCAAAATATTAATAGAATCATAGAATCCCAGGTTGGAGGGACCTGAAGGATCATCTGATCCAACCTTTCTTGTCAAAGCATGACCTAGACTAGATGTCCTGGCACCCTGTCCAGCCCAGTCTTAAGAGTGTCCAGCGTTGGGGAATCTACCAGTTCCCTGGAGAGATTATTCCAATGGCTGTTATCATAGTGAAAAATTTTCCTTTTGTATCCAGCCGAAATGTCTCCAGGAGTAACTTGTGCCCACCATTCCTCCTCTTTTCCACATGATTCCTTGTAAAAAGGGAGTCTCCATCTTCTTTTTAGCCACCTTTGAAATACTGGAACACGGTGGTAAGGTCTCCCCTGAGCCTTCTTTACTCAAGGCTGAACAAACCCAGTTCCCTCAGCCTTCCTCAGCTTCTGAGTCTTCTCATCACTGAGTGCTACATATGTTTAAAGCCTGGTTTTACATGTAACTGCATTTTGTGAAATACCTTTTGGAATGAACGTTGCAGCATGAAAAACTTAACCCTCAAGTTGACCAGAAGCTGTGGTACTGACATATTAACCCTGCCAATTATCATAGAATGGTTTGGGTTGGAAAGAACCTTAAGATCATCTAGTTCCACCCCGTGCCATGGGCAGGAATGCCTCACACTAAAATCTTCATTCTCCAGAGCTGATGTCATCCCATTTCTAGCACTGGAACAGGTTAAGTACTATTCTGTGACTTGTGGCTTGCTTTATACCTTTAAGAGTGGTCCTCTAGGCGAGAGGAAGTGTCTGAAAATAAGAGATAAGCTGTAACTGTAGTAATGTTTGTCCTAAACAGGGCAGTGGTGGGAGGATGAATCAGACTTCAGGTGGATTACTGGATCACACTTGATTAGTTGAAATTGATTACTTTGTTCTCTCAACAGAGGCGGCTGAATATTTACCATGAAGAACAAGATGTTGTGACACTTGCTGCAAAGATTTCACAGCTTTAACTTGTTTTCTATTAAACCAGTTCAGTTTGGGTTTTCAAACATTCTTGTCATGCCTCTTTTTGAAGTCTGTGGGATCATAACTGTATACATCACATGCTTTTTTTTGCAGTACTACTGTTTGTGTTTCTTTGGTTTGATGGTTTTACTTTTTTAAACTGTACTAGAATCACAGGGGTAGGAAGGAATCTTGGGACATCTCTAGTCCAACCGCCCCCTCAAATCTGGGTCAGCGTTGCATTGTGACAAGGTTGCTTAAGGTTTTGTCCAGTCAAGTACTGAAAACCTCCAAGGGTGACAAACTTTTATCAGAAGCTGTTCCAATGCTTAATTTACTGCTTACTAAACGGCATTGTTACAGCAAAAGTAGACAGGAAGAAAACAGTGTTACTGTAACCTCTCAAGTGGTGATTTATAAGTCTGTTAACTGGAATTCTAGTTTCTGGAATCACCATGATAACCCATAATAACTTTCTGCATTTGGAAGTCCTGTTAGGTTATGTTATATACTTGACACGGGGAAAATATTCCATCAAATAAAGAACTTGTGTAATTCAGACAGCTAAACTTAGGTGGTTACTAAGATGTACAGTTTGAGGTTAGGTTAGTTGCCAGAGATACTAAACAGTCCTTAAGCAAATGAACTTGCTTACAGTATTGGGTAGGCTGTACACGCCTTTTTGGATAATGGTTCTGTAAGACAACTGCACATAGAATTATAAAGAGATCTGCATTTGTTGACCTGGAAGTTTCTGTTATAAAATGATTGAATATTTTGATTTTGAAAACTTAAGTGTGCAAAACCTTTGGTAGATGCAATGCTCTTCCTCCTGAGATTGAAGAAAGCTTACTGTAAGCATTTGGTATTTGCAAAAGTTACAATGCTAGTTCTATTACAGACTTTAAACGCACTTAATACTTGGAAATCTGTTACTGGTATTACAGTAAAAGTGATTTCTTCAGTACACAAAGTTGCTTTGTCAGTAGAAAGTTCAGTTATTGATCTTAAAAAATCATCACCAGCACCTACGTATGTTACAAATCAGGACAGAGAAATGAGATTAACTAACTTTAGTGCTATCACCTTTTAATATAGTTATACTGTGTGCACTGTGTACTGTATTTCCTTTTGGCAGAAGGGGAAAAAGCCAGCAATGTAATAAAATACTTTGTAAAAGAGTCTGAACTAACCTGATAAGCAGCAGCAGTGCCTTTACATCCACTTCTGTTTGTGACTGTTTTTGAGTAGCAACTTGTGCCTTCTGATTAAGTAGTGTTAGGTACCAGAATGAAGTATTCAGTTGTTGCTACTAATGTTGATTGGATCTCAAATGACTTTTATTTTCAGATCTCTTTTTCATTCAGTACATAAAAATCAGTGCCTGCTTTTATCTTTTGGCACAGCTTTACTGTCTTAATTCTGTGAAATTCTGTAGTAATTTGAGCTGAATCAGATCAGAAAATGTAGCTATAGCTGATCCTGTATTTTGATAGACATTGTCCACAGCAAAGGCTTGTCCGTCTCAATGGTTACAGTCCCGGAGTTGTCATAGGTGTTGGAAGTACTGACGAGCGTTCCAAACTGCAGCATCTGGTTAGCTATGCAAAATAAGGGAGAGAGTGAGTGGTACTCTTGAAACAAATGCATTGATAGAGATTTATTGTTGTAAAGGCTGCTGCTCCTGCAAAGAAGGAAAAAGCAGCTGAGTAAATCTAACCCAGATAAACAACATCTAAAATAGCTATGTTAAATATTAATTAGCTTGTATGAGACTATCCAATGACCTGTAGAGGGAATAAATTAATACTTAATCCTCAAATTAGCATTTTGAGTTCACAGCAGATTATTTATTACAGGAGCAGATTGTTGAATGTCCCCCAAAATTTCACATCTGGAAATCTGTATTCCATTAGCATCAGCTGAAGTAACAGTGCTAGGTAAGGTATTTACAGTAAAACAAAACAGAAGATCTTACTGTAGTTCCAAACATGGAATTAATTTTAGCCCAGCAGCAAGCCTATAATCTCTTAAAATGAAAACAGTTTTAGAGCAGAGGCCAGTAGTTAATCATATAATCATGCAATGCTTTGGGCTGGAAGGGACCTTAAAGCTCATCCAGTTCTAATATCCCTGCCACGGGCAGGGACACCTTCCACTAGAGCAGGTTGCTCCAAGCCCCGTCCAACCTGGCCTTGAACACTGCCAGGGATGGGGCAGCTACAGCTTCTCTGGGCACCCTGTGTCTCACCACCCTCATAATGAAAAACTTCTTCCTAATGCCTACTGTGAATCTCCCCTCTGTCAGTTTAAACCCATTGCCCCTTGTTCTGTCACTACACGCCCTATGAAGAAGTCTCTCTGCAGCACTCTTGTAGGCCGTTTTTAGTTGGTAATTACTTAACAAGTAGTACTATTCAACAGCTTTTGCTTCAAAGTAAATGAGTTGCATCTTCTGCATACCTAGTGAGGTGGGTGTCCCTGTGCATTAGTTAGACCCAAACTTGGTCCTGGGTTTGCTCTGACAAATAGCTGATGTCAATTTTAGGAGAGTTTAACCCATGTAACAGTGCAGTTACAATGATAGTTTTGAAATGTCTGTGAAGTTCTAAACAACAATTCTGTCTCAGTTTAGCTGACATGTTTTAAGGGTTACACAGACTTCCTACAAGCTGAGACCAAAGATACAAGCTGCCCCCAAACTTAAAAACATATCAACTTCCCTAAAGGCACTTTTAAGACTAGTCAGTTCTGTATCAGTCCTTGCTCATACAGGGGTTCAGAGAAGGAGCCCAGAAACTATTCTTTGTTTTAGTTTGTAAAGCCAAATGATAGGTCTTACTCACTGGTGCCAGAGCTACATTTCCATGGAGGATACAGAGAGAGCTGTAACTGGGGAGAACTGTTCAGGCCCATCAGCAAGTCTGTGTGGTCTGTCAGAATTGCCAAATCATGCATTAATACTGAAGGAGGAATCTTCTGGCTTTGCTATCATGTTGCCCACTGCAAGTGAAGATCTCCCTGTGATCAAGAGGTGTGCAAAGCATCATACTAAGCTCTATTTTGTAATATGCAAAGGAGACAAAGAGGTGCTTATGAACATGGGCTATAGTAAACTTGTCTGCAAGTTTACAACAGCAGCTGTCTACCCATTGCTGGAAGCTGCACAGGAGGAATTGAACTTGCTAGGTTCTGTGGCTTGAAAATGAGAGCCTGACAAAAGGCAGGACACACAATGTGGTTCAGTGTCTCTTCTGCCACATCTCTGCCTGCTGCTGCTTCTTCCTGTCTCACTCTTGTTTTTAGCCTGAAAAGAACTGAAGACTGCAAGCTGTGTTTGGTTAGAATGAAAGATTAACACCTGAGTTCTACTGCTTTAAAATGAAGAGTCCTACCATTTGAATCTCTCGGGAGTTTGGAGCATTAACTGCAATGCAGGGCAGAGGTTCAGCAAAAAGGAGAGACACCCCCCCTCCCCGCCCAAAAAGCTAACAACAACAAAGTACTGCACTAACTAGATCGATGAAATAGACCTAAAATAAAGGTGCTAGCTTCTATCAGGATGATTCTGTACACGCAGGAATGCTGGGCAGGCCCTTAGACAAATGCTAGGGAGAAGTAAGTTATGTTTGCCTTTGTAAGAGACTGTAGAGGCCAGTGGGGTGATGCCTGGCCAGAAGCTGATGCATTGGACTGAGTTTCCAGAGAACCCAGATCTCACCCTTTGCCAGTAACTTAATAAAGGTGAGGTAACACATGGGCAGAGTTTCTAGTGTAAAAATAGTACCAAAATCCTGTGTTACAGCCAAGTTACGAATGTCTTACAAACTACTTAAAGTCAGTTTTAAGTTGGAAAGAAGCTTAAATAGTTTACAGTATTTGTTGACACACAAATTACCCATTTTTGGTTACTATATATTGAAATTTGAAAGTGGGAGCGGGGAGGAAGAGCTTTGTGGATACTCTTCTGTGTAAACCCACTCATTTAGTATCATTTATTGCTTCTTGCTCAAGACTGTCAGAATAATTCTTAATGTTTCATCTTTGCCTATGAAATAATGGCTCTGCAGAAGGCAAGAATTAAGAACAACATGGCAGCTTAATGAAACAAAACTCTAAAGCAGTATTTCTTCATGCATAAAATTAAGTGAAAATGAGAGGCCTGTTTGTTTTTTGCTTTAGATAAAAAGTCCTTGCCCACTAGATGGAGCCTTTTATCTTTTTCTGTCAGATTCTCTGTGCAAGAATCACCGTTTGAAATGCTGAAGTGAAAAAATGCAGGACCCATAAAACTACTGCTGATTCACGTGTCTCAAATGGAATAACTCCAAGCACTTGGTTTCACAACCAGCCAACACTTCATAGAATCATGGCATGGTTTGGGTTGGAAAGGACCTTAAGATCATCCAGTTCTAACCCCCCTGCCATGGGGAGGGAAGCCTCACACTAGACCATGTCAGCCTTTCAACTTTTAGTATCACTAAAAATGCAAACTTTCTATTTAATCCATGAACAGAAATTAATGTGAAAAAACAGGTTTAAGCCATTAAAGGAACTAAGAAAATGTACATATCTACTGCTTCTAGGAAAACTTGTATCATGCATTATCACATAAAGTTTACACGGTCAAAGCCTGGAAGTTTTATCAGTTCATAATTGATCCAGTCAAAGTGTATTTACTGATAATGGACTGTTGATGAAATACACAGCATCTTCCAGTGTAGCTATACTCACTCTTTACTCTCCATCCATAAAGTCAGCATGTCTTGGTGGCACTGAGGCCAGGAGGCCCTGCCCTCAAGGAAAGCCATGGGGGTCAAGAGTGGTTACAGGAGAAGGTAACTAAGTTGTAGTTCTATAGCGTGGTTTTGACGTCTGACAACTCTGAACTTGGGAACTAAAATCAAATGCTGTTCCTGCCTTCTGGAAAATAAAACACAACAACCAAACAACCACCACCATACAAACCAAATCAACCAACCAGAACTATTGTAAGACAGCTTTTTACGGCATGCCCTATGTTCTTATTAGTAATGAGTCTCATTTCTGTCTCATGGATTGCAACATACCACTCATTCAGAGGTGAACATGGTCTTGGGCAGGGCTTATTTTGATGTGGTACTGGAGCAGTGTTTTTCTAGCAGGTTTTGTTTTGTTTAGCAGGTGGTTGCATCTGTCAGGGTTTGAGATGCTGGAAATAACTTAGAGAGTTATCTGAGGGGAGGCTCCTAGGTGAGCTTCCCAAAGGAGCATAATCACAAACATTATTTCCTAGACATCCCTTTTGCTGACAATTTATATGACAAAGGATGTTTCATTAACCCTAAAACTGCCTATTTCCAGTATTTTATTGCTTGTCTTCTGATAGTTTTTTTAATACACAATTCTAAGGAAGCCTTGGGGAAAAATGTTAATCTTGGATATGAGATTCTGAAATTGATCAAGCTTATGGTTGCCAGAACATTTGGAAATGTTACCAAAGTGCACCCCATGAGTAATCGAGCTCTATAAGAAAAATCAAATCAAAAAGCCCAAACCTAAAAATGTTTTTTAGAAACTCTTACCATATTTATACCTCTACCACTGTTGGGAGTTTTTGTTTTCAGTTGACAGTACTAAAAAGGAGACCCAAGCCTTTCATGCAATGTGTTCACCACTGTGCTGCAGGCTTTCAGCCTGGAAACTAAGTGTGGACTAATTAGAACTAGATTGGGTCTCATCATGTTAGGTGCTGCAAAAACACCGTCTCTCAATATCAAGTTATTCCTCTTAATAACTGTATTCATGATGTAGTAGACTTATAAACACTATGACTTCATTGTACTATTTAGGATACTTGAAGTCCAGCAGAAGAGAGCTTATACCAAGACCTCATGTACATTTTATGCGCTGCACTTAAGCAGGACTTGAGGGAGGCACATGCAGAGGAAAATCTTCTTAAACATATCATATATGGCAAAAGCAAATGATGTCATTAATTTGAAAGGCTTAACTGAACAGGAGGCTCTCTGGTTATTTCTACATCTATACCAAACCACAGTAAAATTTGGACAGCTGAGAGGGAGGCTCTTAACTGCAGTATTTAATACTTGTGGTAGGTGCAAGTCCCTCCTTACCAAGGAGTATTGAAGGAAAGGATTTTGGTGTGAGAATGGCTGAACGGTCACACCTCATGTCTGTTATATGAAGACATGTAGGCAAACGGAAGCCTTTTGGAAAACCCTTGACTGTAAAGCATAGAAGTATCCCCACTTCATGGGATTTCACCAACAAGTCAGGGTCTTGCTACTGTTACCACAAATGACTGAGAACAAAACACTGTCACAATAAGCATGTTCCATACAGATACCGCCACAGCTGTCCGATGCTTCCTTTTCTCAACTGCCTTTCTTGATTGCTTTCTGAAATATGTAAATTCACACCTTGCTGAATCCCACCACTGAAAATAGAAATAGGTACAGGAATACAAGCAGACTGCCACTGGGGGCATGGATGTTTGCAATATTAATTAATTATTAATTAAGAGCCATATTATAGCAAATGTAATCCTCTCTCCCCCACCCCCCAAGGCAAATGCTGCATCAAAATGATAGAAAATTAAGATGAATAAGATGAAACACAAGTGCAAGTGAAATACTGAACTATCAGTCGGTACTCTGATACAGCTGATCTGGCGAGAATTTCCCTGATGCTCTATGTTGGGAGCAAAAATCTGCATTTCAATGGAGATGCATTAGTAATGTATGAGCTAGTACTCTGCAGGTCACCCTGTGTCTGCAGAACAGCAGCATTAATTCTGCTGTTTAAAAATAAAACCCAAACAGTTTATAGACTGATTTTCCTTTCCTTCCTCCTAGTTTTACACCTGCGGTTAGACTGACTTCACTGGAGTTAATCTTAATGTACGCTGAAGGATACAAAGGAAAAATTGGGTCCTTGATGTCTGTGTAGTGGGAGCTGCAAAACCTGAAGTTGCAAATAACAGTAATGTACAATAAAACACAAACTGTTTTCAATACTGATACAACAGAGAAGTACCATGAGGGCTTGCAGGGTCAGCTGGGAGGGGACAGATCCCCTCAGGGCCAGGGGGAGTTTTGGAGAAGCAGAGACTGCATTAGGCGATATTTATAACTACAGTAAGTTTTGGTACCTGGTGTTTTGTAGCACAGAACAACGTTGTGTAATCCCAATGGATTTGTATGAGTGGGCTCCTGAAAGCATCAAGAGCATCTGGGGTGAAGGGGGCCCAGCAGGCAGGCCCAGGGTGTTATTCCGCTGGTTCAGATAGTGGCAAAGATGCTGGGCAGGGGTTCTGCAGCACAGGGAATTCAGGAGGTGACAACAAAAGCACCGGCTGCCAATGCTTAACGATTTAATTTAGAAAGAGAGAAAAATATGTTAACAGAACTGTGTGTTCTCCCCTGGAGAGAAACCACCCATGTGGGTGAGCCTTCAGCAATGCAAATGGATGTCAGGAATCTGCACATTTATTTCCAGCACACATTTTTTTTCCCCAGCTTTATAATCACGGTGGTACTGTAAGAACAGCTCAAACTCCTCCTGCCACATCACCTGCTTGGCAGTAATATAAAAGGATAAGCTGATAAAAATGATGCTAAGAAATGGAGTGCTTCCTACGCAAATGTCTCTGCAGCTACTACTGCCTCACCAGAATCAACAACAGTCATTAACTGCAGGAAGTTTCCATGGCTATTAGCTGCATTTGAGCACTATTAGGAAGATGTGCTCCAGTGTTTGTTCAAAATCACTTTAGCCTCTCAACTTCAAGTGACCTAGAAAGTCTATCACAGAAACTATATGCATACTATTATATACTACATATTTTATATATATAACAATGTATAATATATGGTATAGATATAATAATCTGTTTTCAGTAGTGCCTTTCCAGCCTAGATATGATAAAGCTGTACCAATACTACAACAGTAAAGTGATTTACCAAAAATGTAAGTATAAAGTAAGTCAGGGAACTAGCTGGCCTAGGGCGATTGTTGTGCTAAGCTAAAGGCAAAGCCAGGCTATGTTAGTTTAGCCAGTAAGAAGCAGTGTTTGCTTAATTTTTGATGCTTTCCAATAAGTTTCTGTAATGTTCATCTAACTACCTACAACTCTAAGGGGCTGTATAAGTGACAGGTACTATGAATAACAGCGTTACAGCACTGAAGAAACAGCTCCTGAAATAACATATAGCTTCAGTTTGACAGTTACTACTGCAGAGATCTTGCATATTAGCCAGGCAAAATAACTCACTGCTATTTTGGTCTGCCTCCCCTTTGTGCAAGATGAAGAATGCTGTTCTCATGAGGAAACAGGGGCAAGAATAATGCTAAGATGCATCAGTTAATGAACTGTCTTAGTTCCAGGCTTATCCATCAGACACCTCATAGTGCACATCATCCTGTTACGCTGCCTTGTGTTAGAGACACTGCTTAGTCACACAAAGCTGAGAACGACACTCTGGTAGAACACTGGGACCCAAGAATAGCTGAAAAAAAAATGATGGCCTATCCTGGCATTTCATTTGTAAGCTCTGGTTTGACATGATGGCAAAGAACCTAAAAATATTTGCTATTTTGAAAACTTCCTCACTGCCAAGTTGACATGATATATCTAATGGTGAAATCTACCAAATTCCAAGTGATCCTAGCAAATGACCACACACAGTGCTGCAGAAAGGAGTGAAATTCCCCCTACATTCTTCATTGATTAACCTGTTGGAGATAGGGAAGACAAATGGGGGAAGAGGAAGGAGAGGTAATCTTTTCCTGACCCAAATCTGAGGGCTAGTAGACTACATCCATGTACTCAAGCTTCCAACAGCTTGGCACCAGAAAGCTTTCCAACACAACCAGATCCTGGATGGAACTTGATCAACATCTTGCCTCTAGCTACAGTCATTTCCCAGCACTTCGTGTAAAGACGAAAAAAGCACCCTCTCACAGAAACCTATCTGTCCTTCAGTGGGTTTTTAAGTGTGACATTAGTTAACCAGAACACATAGCTAATTATTTTTCTCTTCTATTCTTTGGCATCCTCATATATCCTGTCACATTATATTCATAAATTCACATGAGGAGGCAGGGAGATTTTTAAAACACATGCATAATACAAGTCTCCCAGCTTCAGTGTGGTGCCGTTCTTTCCCATCCTTTGCAAGAATGTGCAGATACAACAATTATTCCTGTAACATCCAAACCAGGCCCTTGCTGAAATATGCGTGTATGGATATTTTCTCAGGAAACATATGGATATTTTCTCAGTAAGTACGTACACAGCTTGGGTTAAATCACCCAGGGGATCTCGTTCATCCATAGCATGGAGAACAGCAGCACTACCATAAACACTGCACAATGGTTTCAGACAACCTCTTCTACTGCCTATCAGTGCATATGAAGAGTCCCCAGTGTCAAGTCTGCCATCAAATTCATCACTGCTCTGCTTCCTTTCTCTATGGTGAGGATATGATTATCCTAAGGGAGTTCATCTAAAGCCAGTCCCTAGCCAGCCCTGAAAACCAAATTTAAGCAGGCTTGTTTCTCCTCCTTATCACTGCTGCCAGCACTAGCTCAGCTCCATATCCAGAGGCCTGTTCTGCTGCACAAGTTGCTCTGTCACTGGGCTCCAATGCCAAAATTAAATTAAATATAATTTGACAAAGCTCTGTAAAGGCTCAGTCCTTAAGTCCAGCTCCTGCTGTGTTCTGTAGGGGCAGAAAGCAGAGCAGCTGAATGGTAGTGGGCTGGAATCAGTATCTGTGGCTGAAGAAAGATGGCTGTATGCAACATTCAAAGTTAGAATAGTGAAGGTCAAAGTAGATCTGGGAGGAGTTCAGCATCTTGTAGATCTAAACCCTTCCTCCCCAAGTGCAGCCCCAACCAAAGCTGACCCAGGCCATGGCTGCTCCATTCAGGCTGCCGGATGGCCCCAGGAGCCATGTACATGCCATGAATGCTCTGGATCACCAGTTGCAGGGTGTATTGCTCCCAGACCTCATGTGAATCAAGTTGCCAGACCAGAGAGATTATTAAACTGCCAGAATAGTGCACCTGGTGCTCAGTGAGTTCCTCTGAGCATAAGGAAGTGAACAGTTGCCTTCACCTCTCAGCACCGGTCAGGGTACCTTCTGTGTGCTGTGCCACACTGAACCCCAGGATAGCTGGCTGCACAGTGGCTTGCAGAGGGCAAAGGCATCGCCAGTCCTGAATGTAAGCAGCAGCCCCTCTTAGCTACTCGCACTTTATTACAACTAACCTACTTAGATCAAATTAAATCCCTAACAAATAATTCTCTTCTGAAAGCTTTAATAGTGAACGGCACCATTTCCTGAAAGAGTTTTATGGAAATATGATACTACATTTACACGGAAAAATGAAAAGAACAAACTCCAATATTCCTCTTTGTGCACAAAAGGCACCATCAATAAAGCAGCTGTGCTTTTGTCTAAAACATTTCTCTGGAAGCAGGTAATTATTATTTAAATACCCCACACTGATCCGCTCCTGACAGCTCACAAGGCACATGTTCATCTGCTTGCTCTCCCTGACAGCTGATCTATTCTCAGCACAGGTGACTAACTAATAAAGTCTATTATATTTCTAATATAAAAGTAGTTCCATTTCTCTTTACCCCTTCCCAGCAGCACTGCTTCCTTTCACTGTGCTGGGGTGGGATGCTGCGAGAGGTTTCTCAGCTGTGGTTATTTTCGCCTCTACAATTGCTGTGCATGACTTCGAATTTTAGACTACTCTGCTTTCTTTCAGGAAAAACAATTAGACACAGATAATATCACCCTGAGGATGAAGCAAAAGCAATTATTTCTGTTGCAAAACGTCCCCCTAGATCTTCATGTGAACAACTAAGCTTTTTGATTTTTAATTTTATTACTTTGTCTTTCTGTTAACAAATAATTAATATGATTACTAACACCCTGTGTACCTCTAATGTGTATACTATTTCAATTATAAAGCCATTACTGATGCTTATTAATTCTATTCCATTTATCTTCAAACTTGCACGTTTAACTTAAAACATTTGTTGACATTCATGCAGCTGTAGCTCCTCCAAACTCACTCGCAGGAATCCAGCCAAGTTTATCTACTGCAACCTGAGACAGAACATGTCTGAAGGGGGCCTACAAGGATGCTGGAGAGGGACTCTTCATCAGGGACCGTAGCACCCCTTGTAGGACAAGGGGTGATGGGTTTTAACAGGGGAAGTTCAGTTTAGATATAAGGAAGAAGTTCTTTACTGTGAGGGTGGTAAGGCACTGGCACAGTTTGCCCAGGGAAGTGGTAAATGTTCCACCATGGCAGTGTTCAAGGACAAAGACTTGAGCAACCTGGTCTAGTGGAAGGTGTACCTGGCTGTGGCAGGGGGTTGGAACTAGATGATCTTATTGGTCCTTCCCAACCCAAAACATTCTATGATTCTATGAAATGCAACAGGAGACTGCAAACCACACTGGCTTTAGTTCCGAGTCACTCAACTGGATTAGATGGCTTTCCATGACCTCTGAAAAAGAAAGGATTTTTTTCAAACAGTCCACTGTTTCCAACAAAAATGACACTCAGGACACAGCAAAGTCTACTTGAACTAGGAATACCCGCTTCTTCCACTTCACTCACCATGAGAGCACTTTCCTCAGGAAGAACACGGGAATGATGTCTGCCACGTACAGGAAAATCAGTGCATATGGCTCATTCAAAGTTCTTGTCTGTTTGCTTTTACAGTCTTTTTTTGGATACCAAACTCAGCACTGTCACTGCTGCTGAATACAAACAGCTTCCAAACATAATGTTTGTCCCCAAAATTAAAAAAAGGAAACTCATCATTAAAGAGAAGCCCTAAGTCTCACTGACTGTCAAAGACGTTACTGGAGTGGAAAACCAGCTACTGAGGATCCTTGTGCTACTTGTGCACTCTGTAGAAGTCCAATTGATTTTGGGTAATGATTTCCAATAGGAGCAATGCTCTGTGTTGGTGTGCTTCCTCCTCCTGACCTTTGAAGAGCCTTCTCACAGCCCCCTGCTCCCCTTTAGCTAACTGGCTAGTGATTCATCCTCTACATTCAGAAACATGTCATGCACTTCCAGGCCCTGTGATTGTTAAGGATTCAATGGTTTGGGAGATGTTTCCTCCTGCTTCTTCTCTGGGCAACACTGCTTTAGCAGGGCTATACCATGCTTTCTGGGCTGAGTGAAATTAAAGGCTTCTGCATTAATGATGGATGCAGTGCAACGTCAGGCACTGCCCAGGCCAGGTGATGTAAGCTCCTGACCCTCAAACACAGAGGCCGAAAACACTGCTAAATTAATGTAGTGCTACATGGCGCAGTCAGAGACATTAAAGTTTTAAGAGTGCAATTGATTATCTGTAGTTCAACTTTCAAACACATTGGTCAAGATGGATTGCAACAGTCATGCTGTGGCACAGTGATGCATGTCAGCAGGCTCTCAGTTTTACTGTGTGCAGGACTTGACATTGGCTTTTAACCTACCAATAAACCACCCCAACATGCTGCGAGAAGTGGGAAGGAAAAGGAATTACAAATCCAGTGGCCCCATGTAAAATCAAAGATTAAGCCAACTACATTGCAGCTTGTCTACTTCTGCCAACACCAGTGAATTTCTAGTACTTGGGGTTGAAAGGTCATGATGGCTGTAATTGCCAAGGAAGGAAATACATCCTCAAACAGCCTCTTTTTTTTATGCTATGGGGAGCTTTCATAAAGTAAATCTGATTTACAGCCTGGGATGTTCCTTATCTCACCTGAAATACATCTTCAGGTGAGATACATCTTCAAACATCTGTCATTCCTCACTAATTACCAGTGTCTGAGGGGTACTGCAGGAGAAATACTCCTATCAACAGCTGAGGAAGCTACCTTTCTGAAGTCTATGTTGAACTCAAAATCAGACTTATTAAATATGAATGGCTCTTATTTGACATTGCTTTTCCCATCCTGGCCATTTGGTGTACTGAACATTTTCCAATCTTGTTTTGTAGTCACTTCACAACATAGAACCATAGAATCAACTAGGTTAGGAACGACCTCTAAGATCATCGAGTCCAACCGTTACCCCAGGACTGCCAAGCCCACTATTAAACCATGTCACTAAGGGCAAACTGATCTCACTTCATGATCTCAACTCACAGTCTCCTACCCCACATAATGGCCTAGTCTGTACAGCCGCCCCTCAGTATCTCCCCTCAGTATCTCCCATCATGGCCACCCATCACAGCACATGGCCGCTCCTGCTCTCCTCTCATGATCCCCCTTCATGATTTCCCCTCACCCCTCATGGCCACCCTTTGTCTCCCCTCAACATCTTCCCTCAATCCTCTCTCCTCTCCCCTCATGAACTCCCCTCTCAACTGCTCCTCTTGACCTCCCCTCACAACTGCCCTTCTCCCATACCAAGCCATATCTCTTACCTGACTGCATCAGCAATTGTCT
The DNA here is from genome assembly GCF_028554395.1 of Pezoporus wallicus. NCBI lineage: Eukaryota > Metazoa > Chordata > Aves > Psittaciformes > Psittacidae > Pezoporus > Pezoporus wallicus. Next base: position 8,926,414 of record NW_026642649.1, on the reverse strand, counting down.
CCCAGTCCACATTGCACAGGAGAACCCCTCAGTTTGCCAAATGCCCTGCACACATTACAAGGAGTTCTAAGAAAACATAAAATGCTTGTGATCAGCACTTACAAAGGCCAAACCCTTTGCTCTTCTCCAAGACCTGCTTGCAGTGATCTACAAGCAGATGGATGTCATGCACGATACCTAGCAGAATTTCACAGACACTGTCTGACCCATGGTTTAAAATCACCAGATGTGAAATACTTTATTTCACAAATAGGAAAAATTGCACTGAAAGCAAAATTATCCCAGAGGAAAAGCAAACTTTACTAAATATTACTATTAAAACATGACTGGAGGGTTGGAATGGAGGAACACAGACTCTTTAGGAAGGACAGGAAGAGCAGATGAGAAGGGGGTATCACCCTCTATGTCAATGACCAGCTGGAGTGCTCAGATCTCTGCTTGGGGATGGATGTGAAGCTGACCAAGAGCTCATGGGTCAGGATTAAAGGTAGGGCAGGGACTGGGGACATTACACTGAAGGTTTGCTAGTTCTGGAAACAATGACAGCAGCTGAAGTGTCTCTTAAGTTCACATCTTTCTTCAAAGTGTAAAGATGAAAAAAATTTGCCCTGTAAAAGCTTTCTGCCATCTACAGCAGACCAGCAACTGTTACAACTATAAGCCTTTCATTTGAATTATTTGACGCTCTACTATCCTAAATGGTCTATAACACCCAAATAAAAGTCTCTGATGTCTGTGTGCTCACAAAGAAAGCAGAACTACCCAAGAATGTATCGAGACACCTGAAGATTAATCCTGGGATGTTCCAACAGAAGTAGACACTTTCCATAATTAACCAGACGCATAAGTCTCAAAGCAAGCAAGACCTACAACTCTATTTCACCTCTTGGAAGATGTGGATATAGACACATTTTCCTTCTAGTATCATAACTTTCAGGGTACATTGTTACATATCACTACAAAGACATCCAGTGATATGGAAGAGGCCAGTGCATCTCAGAGGTAATCCTTAAATCTAGAGACGTCTTATGCACGTTTTGGACCCAATATCAGGCATGGTGATCACTGTGATATCACCATGGTGATACCTGTTTCGTAACTTAAGGCATGGTCACCTATCAAAAAATGTATCTGTTATGGAAGAGACAGCACTGCTTTCTAGAAACAGGCAGGCTCGTTTTAAGCCCATCAAAACAGTACCATATGCATGTCCACTACAAGTTAGATATCGTAAGACCAAGGGAAGCACTTTGTACTGATCCTCAAAATCAGCCAGGAAGGAAGGAAGTCTGATAAGAGCTTAAACCTTACTTCAGGGTGGGTTTAGAACAGACCAAGTAAAACAACATTCCCAGGAAGAGCTGGACAGCCTTGCACTGATGACTGGTGTGGATGAGCCCTGCAGCAATGAGGTCAGTACATGGCAAGAGGTTCGTCATGTCATGTGCAAGAGTGAAAACTGGATGATAAAGATTTTGAAGTACAGAGCTCATTTACAGGTACGTTAAGCAGAAAAGAGAGCAATAAAGTGTCAAGCCTAAAAGCTGTGAGCAAAATGTAGTTATATGACTTATAATATCACTGGCAGCCAGGCAGATAAATCTCTGCACGCTGCTTTGAAAGGGTACCAGTAAATAGTCATAGGATTCTCTCCAGCAAAGCACAGGACCTTTAAGAAAGGCCAGAATACTGCAAGAAGCTCTTACTCAAATATACCTGAAGTCAGTCAGCCATAAAGGATGTCTTACAGATGTCACACAAACTATACTAGAAATGGATTGAGGGGCTTGAAAATAATGTTGCAGAACAGAAAAAGTCCCTTGAATCTATCATTGTGGGCAAGGGAAGGAAGACTAACAAAGATTTAACTGTAGAAAAAAACCATCCTTTGGAAAGCTTTACTTGCTGTAGCACTCTCAACTCACTAAATGCAGTTTGCTGGCTACCCTCTGTTGCCCCCAGGTAAACACTTCTGTTAGAAAGTTTTGTTCCCTCTCTTGGATCACGGACTTCAAAAAGTCACAGAATGCCGAATGCAACACCGAGACAACTCCCGTAATTTGTAGGAGACAGAATGGACAATATCATTGATGTAGCGTAATGAGCCGTTTCCCTCCTCCCTACTGTGATTAATGGTTTGGAGAGGAGGTCTGCTTGCTGAGCTGATAGAAACATTGCTAGCCCTGGAGGCATGCCCTATATATAGCGCTGTGTGAGTACATGCATGAGAGATTGGCAGGCAGAAGCAGCTCGGGGAGCCTTTGTTATTGTCCAGTTTGCTCTTTCCTGAGCTCCTCCAGCCTGCACAGTCTGTGTAGCCTCTGGGAAGGCAGCTTTGGAATTGGTTTACTTCTTGGAAAAAGCTGCTGCTCTTGATGCATGGGATACAAAGTAATGTGACAGTGGTTGACAGCTGGGGGGAAGAGGAGAGGAAAAATCAGTTAAGTCGGGGTTTCACAAAGGAGCAGAAGGGAGATGGGGAAAATTGGAAAATTTCCCATTACCACAGCACGTGTGTGGTGGCAGATAGGAGTTACTGGTTTTAATACTACTACTACTAATCATTACTAAAACCAACTAAGTGGACCGTGGCCCTGGCTCTCATGGGGAACTTCAACCACCCTGATACCTGCTGGAAAGACAACACAGCACACACAATCCAGGAGGTTCCCACAGAGTGCTGGTGATAACTTAACTAATGGTAACTGCTTGGAGGAGCCAATGAGGAGAGGTGTGCTGCTGGACCTTGTGCTGACAAAGAAAGAAGGACTGGTTGTGGATGTGAAGGTTTGGGGCAGCCTTGGCTGCAGTGACCATGAGATGTGGTGGAGTTCAGGATCTGGCATGGAGGAAACAGGGCAATAAGTAGGAGTACAACCCTGGACTTCAGGAGAGCTAACTTTGGTCTGCTCCAGGACCTACTTGGAGGAATCCAATGGGTTAGGGCTCTAGAAGGTACTGGGGTCCGAGACAGCTGGTTAATATTCAAGCACCACTTTTTCCAAACTCATTATCAATGCATCCCTATGAATAAGAAATCAAGTAAAGTGGTCAGGACACCTGCATGGGGAAATTATAGCAACTTGAAGAAACTCTGTAGCAAAACCAGAGACAGTAAAATATATATTAAGAAGGAAAGAGCTTATTTAAACAAATCTGATCTGGCTCTTATTCTTAGTGCTGAGTAAAATACCCATTTCCAGAGCTCCAGGAGACATGCTGGAAACCACTGCTCACTGCTGCTGTTTGGGAAGTTTTATAAGCATCTCGTAAGAACATGCCATGCTTGCATTCAGCCTAAAGGAACAACCATCATTAGTAAACAGGTTATGCTGCAGTTTTCCTTCTGTTTCTGTGCATGCAGCTCTGTATAACCAAGCTGTAGGAGACAAGGTTAGGAAATGACATGCACAGCAGTTGTCTGTCAACACAAAAACCCCTTCCTTAAAGAACAGGAGCCACATTTTTATTAAACTCTGATCTTCTACAAGTACTGCTATCAGACCACACAGCACAGCACACTCGGTTTGATGTAGCATTAACAGCAGTATTTTAACAAGGAATCATGATGGTCTAAAACACTAAACTGTCCCTCAAAACCCTTTTATTACTAATGAGATTAATTTTAGTGTATGCCCCTCTGAAAATCATGGAGCTCAAACCCTTCACACTTTATAGAAGGCTCTAATCCAGGGTCATCTCTGCAACAGCTCTGCAAATCAAGATGGGTCATGATGGGTCAAACTCTTGAGTATCTTTCCTGCTTTGAAAACACATGGGAGATCTGTTTTTCATTCCTTAGGGAGACTGGGTTCAAACAGTATCAATCTTCAAGCTGAGTATACTCACTTCAGGGACAACTGCAATTCCAAGACGTATGCACACTCATCTTTAGAGTAAATTCAGACCTGATTTGGACCTTACCTAGTTGCTCTAGTTTGCTGTTCTCTTCTGCAGGCTACAGTTTAGAGAGGTACTAAATCGCACGCTTAAACTATGTCCACACAATGTATCAATGATACCGTAGAAACCTCAGTACCCAACCTGTGTTATGCTGAAGTCCAAAGGATTCCTTTTAAAACCTCTGACCATGTAATACGATGGAAGCAGGACAAAGGAATTTGTAAGCTCTTACAATGACATCTAGACCCACCAGTGCCTTTAATTCTTGATTTAAAAAGCAAGCAAAACAAGACAAAACTTAGCTTAGCAAAGTCCTTCTCCTTTTAAAATAATCTTTCTTTATAACCTTAGAGATAGTAAGACATGTCAATGATAACATGGCATGAAAACTCCTCTCTTTTCTTCCCAAAGCAGTTTTTCTTACAATGATTATGGTAATTTTTCTTGTTTCTTGATTAAATGAAGGCAGCTTTTATATGCCTTGCCTGAGCCAAGCTGGCTTTACATTTTGGCATGCACACGGAACTCCAGAACCAAACCACCATTGCCAAGAAAGATCTAGCATTCAAAACCTACTCAGTCTTGACACTGTCTAATCTCCTCCATTTTCACTGCAGCTTGGTCATAGAATCATAAAATGGTTTGGGTTGGAAAGGACCTTAAGATCATCCAGTTCCAACCCCCCTGCCATGGGCAGGGACACCTCACACTGGACAATGTCGCCCAAGGCTCTGTCCAGCCTGGCCTTGAACACTGCCAGGGATGGAGCATTTACCACTTCCCTGGGCAACCTGCTCCAGTGCTTCACCACCCTCACAGTAAACAACTTCTTCCTTATATCTCACCTGAACTTCCTCTAAGTTCTTTAATTATTACACTAAATCAAAATTGGGTTGATCTGACCCCAGTGACAACGAGCCTATTACAGGAACATGCAAAAGTCCTGTGCTACTTTTCAAGAAGTGGTACATGCAGGAGTTACCTTTCCGCCTGTCTCTCAAACAAATACCCCTTTCCCACTAACTGGAGATGTATGTTTAGAAATTCACCCTATGGAGCAAACTAGACATTCTGACGGCCACAATTTATCTACATAAATTACTGCACTTCACAGCAAAGCCTCTGTCATAAGAAAACACAGTGTGCCCTAAATTACCTGCTGCCCTCTTCAATAATCAGCCTAGTTTTTAAGATCTAGAGACCTGCTGATAAAGGACACCTCGGTGCACAGAGCAACAAAAAAACCTGAGGTTCATACACATCACTGGAAACATCCACATGCTGCTCTATTACTCTTCAGACTGACGTAATTTTTCTCTTGAGATCTGATAATAGATTATTTCGAGAGAACATGGGGGAAGAGCATCCAGACAGGGGCCAGCTGCATACTAAGCAAGCTTGCCTCCTTCCTCCTTGATTTAATCCTAAGGAGTAATGTCCAAAGCTGCTGTTAACTCTGTACTGACCAACACCAATGCAAAAGGAGCATACACTGTGTTAGTAACATCAACCTGTCCCTACCTCCCCTTGAGCATCCTGTGCTGCAAGACCCACACTGGTGTTGCTGCTCTTCTATCCTCCATCACATTTCCCTGGTTCCAACATACTGAGTTTTTTGGGACAACACAGACTGGACCTGACTGAGAAAAAAGTTATTTATATGAGGAATAAACTGATGTATTACCAGTTAGTCCCATACATAACAGGACAGTATAATACTAACCAAAGAAGTGGTAAACACCCCATCCCTCGCAGTGTTCAAGGTCAGGTTGGACAGAGCCTTGAGTTACATGGTCTAGCGTAAGGTGTTTCTGCCCATGGCAGGGGGTTGGAATTGGATGATCTTAAGGTCCTTTCCAAACCAAATCAGTCCCCAATTCTATGATTTCTCATTTATTTCAGTCTTGAATCCCTAAATATCACTTGTCCTGTGGGAGACTTACAGACCCTCATTGATATTAACGACATCTGCTTCACAGAGCCAGCAATCCCTCAACAGCATCAGACATTTAGAGCTTTAGAAGGGAAGACTCTTCCATTATACCTTATCTTAGCCTATGTGAAATTCTGCCACTCCACACTCTGGGAACATCACCCCAGTTTCACAGCAGGGATGATTTGCTGCTTATGCTGTTTCTTGCCATTTAGATGCTACACACTTTATTTTACCGAACCCTCCCTCTCCCTTGCATGGCTTGTTCAAGTCTCACAACTTCATGGAGGAGAAAGAACTTCCTCTGGGAAAAGCTGCACAAATGAATGATAAAAGTCCATACTAAAGACACAGAGAAAGAGCTGCCACATATTGGTCCTACCTGGATGCTAAACCATAGACAAAACAGTTTTTGTCTGCCAGCAGTGGTGTTGAGTATCTGCACACAACATGTTGATCACCAAAGCTTTGGGATTTAACACTAAGTAGGTCATAATTTTTGTTAACAAGTCACTAAGCAGAGAAAGAGAAACAAAAAACTACTGGGGCACCCAGTGACATAATGTGGGATAGGGTGGGGATAACAGTGCTTTCTTCTTCAGTAAAACAAAGCATCTGCCGCCTTGTTAATACTCCAGCACGCTCTGCTCTCAGAGAACTGTGAAGGCACAAATGATTAAAACCAGTTCTGACCGGGGAAAGTGCATGTTACACTAACCTCAAGAGTGTAATTCAAAATGTACATGGCTACACCCACCAGACAAATGGTCCACACTCTAATCCAAGGAACCATCTGTGTAGAAGTAGGTACAGCACATGCAGTCTCCAGAGAAGCACCCTGAACTTCTCATCAGCGCAACAGGGAACAAACGATGCTCTACTGTCAATCCCTCCTGCCCACAAAAATGATTTAGAGTGAAGCTTATGGCTTAGAAGGTGAAAAGTTACTGAATCTAATCCTTAGAGAGGCCCCTGCAATGACCCCATCAGCTGTAATAGCTCAAAGAAGGTACCACAGGCTGCGCAGGGCAGTTTTCCTGTAAATAGACAGCTGTGAACATAGAAGGCTACAGTGGCTTCCTGCCAAAAATGTGCATTTTAATAACTGTAATTGCATAGTTTTGCAATCTGTTGACTCTGACTTATTTTAAGAACATCCAAGGAGTAAAACAGTATCACCACCAGATTTTCTGGTCCTTTAAATTTCACAATGAAGTCTGCAACAACTCAGTAATTACTGTGAATAATTCATAATATGGGTTATAATGATGTGACACGTTTTAGTGAGCCCCTGAAATTTAGGATGTTTAAGTGATAAAAAAACTCAAACAACCCCCAAATCAAAATTAAATTCAGTAGTAAATATTAGAAGAAAAATAATTAAAATTCATAATTAACACAACAGATCGCAAATGCAGTCTGGGAGGTGGTGTTTCTAGCAAGCTTTTATAATTATTAGAAGTGATTTGCTTTAAAGATGAAGCATGGAGAAGAGAAGGCCCAGGGGAGACCTTGTAATAGCCTCTTCCTTCTTCCACCCTAAAGGGGGCCTATAAGCAACCTGGAGAGGGACTTTTTGCAAGGGCCTGTAGCGACAGGACAAGGGGGAATGGCTTTAACCTGACAGAGAGGAGACTGAGATTAGACACTAAGCAGAAGTTCTTCCCTGTGAGAGTGGTGAGGCGCTGGCACAGGGTGCCCAGAGAAGCTGTGGCTGCCCCATCCCTGGCAGTGTTCAAGGCCAGGTTTGACAGGGCTTGGAGCAACCTGGTCTGGTGGAAGGTGTCCCTGCCTGTGGCAGGGGGTTGGAACTGGATGAGCTTTAAGGTCCCTTCCAACCCAAACCAGGCTGGGATTCTATAATTTTAGCAAAACTGGCTATGACCCTGCAAATACCAGCAGCTGTAGGCAAAGCCATGCATATGAGTGGTCCCACTGCCCAGAGGGACAGCTTGTTTGAAACTGTTTGCAAGACTGTAGCCCCAGTCACAACTTGCACAATGAATACTTGAAAAATAATTCATCATAATAAAATAATATGGAATTAAATCCACTTTTACTTGGTTTCATGTTTCAGATTAGTGATATGAATATATTGCGTAAGGGATACAGAACAAGTGATCCAAGTCCCTTTGCTTAAAGAAACGGAGTCAAGCATGCCTTGCTTTTCACCCTTTGCATCATCTGATATTCTTAAACTATGTTTCCTAAAGCCAGCTTCCAGGGACAGCCACAAGACACCTAACTGCAGTATTTCTTCCATGTACTTATATGGTTTGGGATATCCTGAAAATCTTGTTTGACTTGAAATCGAAAAAATAGGCTTTTTACACCTTCACTCTATACAGAGCACTGACTGACCATTCAAAGTCAACCCCTTGACCTCTAGTGCTTAAACAGAATAAGAACCTAAGTTCAGTTTTGTATTTACAATGACTATTTCCCAATTTAAAGTCATTTTTTTTACAATGGAAACGCTTGTTTTCCATTCATGAATGGAAAAACGAAAGCCCAGTTTTCTTTTTTTCAAGCAGCAGGCTGAAATTCCAGTCTCTAGCTTCCAAGACTGCCATCTAAGGAGCCTTCTTATAATAGAGCAGCCTACAACATACATCTCTAAAGGTTCATCAGGCTGAATGGGCAGTGACTGATTGCTGTTCTTTCTCTTTCCTGAAAAGCAGTGATACAAGGACTTCTGTGGGCAGGTGAGCTCACCAGCCCCAGTATACACTGGGAGGGACAGGGAAAGACTGCCAGAGGTACGCTTTAAGGTAGAGCTGAGCCAGCGTTCAGCCCAAGAGGAGGATGGCATTTTTGTTGCTACCCCCCACCCCGAGTTGTCACTCCTTGTCATTAAAGTTTATTTCCTCAGTAAGGTGGATGTGGTTTGCTAGGAAGAGAAGTGCTGTGTGACAGATCCTGGTGACAGATTTGCCACATATAATGATATATGGATGTGATTTTTGTCACGCTTTGCAAAGGAAACTGTTTTCACCTAATTCTGAAGAATTCTTGACAGCTTTTCCAGTTGTTTTTCTGTTATGTCATTAATCTCTTAATTATTCTCTTCCATAGCCACTACACATACCTTAGCCCTCCAGTTTGAAACAGTATCACTGAGCCCCAACAAAGCCTCGCGTGTACAAATTTTTACCAACAATGAATGAAATATTAAGAGAAAATAAACTAGAGTTGCACTTACTTAATACTGGTCACTGAATACAAGAGAAGAAATATAAGATCCTAAAAGAGTGGCAGCCATGATAGGTAAGACAGATTTGTGATGTACGTCGAACACAAACTCCCTCCACCTTCCTAATGTGACAGCTTTTCTAGTGGCAAGGAGTCTTTTCACCTCCCAGTCAGCTCCAAGAAGCAAACTGAAGAGCTTCATTCACTAACAAATGTAAAGTAGTATGACAGTGAAAGACCATTCATGAAAGGTTCTCCATCACTCACCCAGTAAGAAACCTTCATTGCTACAGCAGCAACACCAACACTTTCTACCAGCGGCTTCTGGTGGCTGCTTCAAAGCTCAGTGATGCCATAGGAGGAAAGTAACATTAAGTTTTACTTCTTTATTGGTGGGTGGGAGGGAGGGGGATTTAACAAATGACCCCTGACATAAAGCATTTAATGGAGAATTGACCATTTGGGATTAACGGCCCTTGGCTGCATTTGGACTATAAAAGTTTTCAGCCAGCCATTAATTTTGAGGAAATGCTCTGTGCCTCAGTCATTATTACTTAAATAAAAACATATATTGTATATATGGTTAAATCAAATTATGGCCAGAATTTTGTCAAGCACAGATAAGGCTGTAAATTTACTCTATTATTAAGGCTCTTCCTTTTATGTTCAGATCACTGTAGTTTGGTAGTAGGAATGGCTGTTATATACACCCAACACCCTTGCTTTCATCCTTGTGTACAGTGATCACAGGATTAGAAGCTAGGATAACTATTTAAAGACAAAAATCATCATCAATTACCTTATTTTTTCTGTTATGATCATGAAGTAGTGTACATATACATACAGATGTTCACTGTCATTACATCCATCAACATGTATCCTTATCACACAAACATATATACAGTATATTAAACACATAAGGAGAGGTATGACAGTTCTGCAGTGAATTTGGGCTGACTGCATTAATGATGTGTGCCAAAGCTCGAAGTGCAGCTCATCCTAAAGCAAGGCTAATAAAACTTCCCCATCACACTCCTGTTCCTTGCTTTTTGCAGAAGCACCAATTCATAAAAGGTGTTTAACAAAATTTTATGGAAGCTCTGGCTTGCAAGCCTGAGTCTGTAAAGCCAGGTACTTCAGCTGCCATCAGTGAGTCCATGCAGTGATTTGAGGAGGAGAAAGACTATAATCAATAAAATTATAGAAGTCTCTATAAATGACTTAAAATACATTTTCTATACAAGTGCCTTGACTGGAAAATCTAGCAGTAAGGTCTGGACCCATGACAGGTATATAGTCCAGTACACATAGTATAAGCTTTTTACCATTAGGGAAAGGGAATTTATAAGCTTAGCAGAGATTACAAAGCATCTATGCAGAACCAAGGCTGATCCAAAATATCTGACTTTAAAATCTTGAACGCTTTCTATGTACACAGAAGTGATGTTGGTTCATGTCTACCTTTATGAGATGCACTGGTTTTCTTCCACCCAGCCCAGGGCAGCACACTTGCTGAGGCAGGCTGTGTCCTCAGTTGCTGAGGTCCTCCACTGAGGATGCTGCCGAGCAAGGACCAACTTTGAGGTGACAAAGGTAAGAAAGAAGGTGATGCTTCACCTCACCCCTGCAGTAGCCTGGTCCCCAGCAGCTAGTGGGGAATAATGCCATTCCCTGAAGCCCTGAAGAGGGCAGGGCTGAACATCAAGCTCCATGTTGTCCCTCACCACCTGGTACTGACAGGACACCTGCAGTACATGCCAGGTCACCCCAGAACCCCTGAAGAGCAACTGGGCTTTACACTCTTCTTACAACACTGCTAGTAGAAAATGAAGCACATTCTAAATCTATGTCGACAACACCCACTTATTGAAGGGCAAATATCAATGTTATTTATGCTCAAATGCATACTACTTCATTTCAGCAGACACATCTGAAACAAAGGAAAATTAAGACAGCACATTCTGATCCACTACTGCCTTCTCCAGCCTTGTACTTAAGGTAGTCACTGATACGCAAACCAATTTTGTCAAGTCTCAAGAGGTTATTTCGGCTGGCACTAGTGAACGCACCAAAAATATCATGTTTGATCAGACTCTGATGCTGAATAGCTGCATATTCAGCTCTAAAGCAAACATTTCTGCCATAAAAGCAATGAGCAAATGTAGCAAGTATTCTATATTGTAATTTCTATAATCAGTCCGGTAGAAGTTGGTGAAAAATACACATCCACTTTAAAAAGCAGTGAAACCCTGTAATGAAGGCCAATAGTAATTATTACATTTAATTCACCAAACAGATGTAACATAAGGGATCATACAGTGTGAAAGGTACAATTCAAACAGTCTGGAAAAATAAGAAAACAATAGAGAAAAAAGATATATTTATATGCCCTGGATTGAAATTCTTTTTGTGCATAGAGAAAAGGCAGGAAGACACCATTAGGTGGTATTGCCATGTACGTGCACAAACATACCTGAGAAACAATGAGGTAAGAAGAGTCATGCTTTAGGTACAGAGATGCAGCTGACGGTGAAAAACAGCAATCACAAACCAGTCTTACCAGCACTTCAAAGCAATGCATCAGCTGGCAGACAGAAAAAGCAGAAGTACTGTTAAAAAATCAAATTAAAGGTTCTTATTAAAAAAAATGTTTTAAAATTTATTTTTTCCTTTTTTTGAAAGGAAAATTCTTTCCCTAACAGCATGGTTATAGGGAGATTAACAGCACTAGCTGTGACCACCGGTTAATGCCAATCCACTCGCCCCTATTGCTACACCCTCCTTGCTTTATTTCCTTCTGTTCATCAAAGTATTCCATTCTTTTTTTAAGTCTTTTTGCAAGATTGAGAGCTTTTTGAGGCAGGGATTGTACATAATCTGTACGTTCACATATCACTTCTTCAAGCCTTGGTTATAGCTTCTAGACATCACAGCAATCCCTGAAAAACTGAATTTCTTCAGCTTTAAAATACAACATGAGACATAACATGAACAGATATCTAGGTGTATAGTTTAATTTTGTAAGTATGAATGCAAATACTTGCAAGAATGTTAGCGGTAATCTGTGCTACCCCTAACAAAACTAAGGATGGATTAACAGGGTGAAAGAAGTCATCTTTATTTCCAAGACTTTTGGAGATTTTTACCTGTAATGGTTATTAAACATGGTTATTAGAGGGAATTTGTTTAGTATCTCTGAAAGTTCAGGCCACTTTATACAGGGCTTAATTTTGGAATGTGAATAGAAAACACATCGTTGGGATAAAATACGTAAAACCTTCTGCAATTTAAAACTGTATTGTACTATTATTTTCCACGTCGGCCCAACTCCTTCAACTTCCTTCCACAAATGTCTTATTCTACATGTATCTTCCCATAGGTTATAAAATAATTAAAGATGGTAAAGAATTTGCTGATGATGCTTTGAATGATGCCATGATATTGTCTAAGATGAGGAGCTACTCATTAATATAATGTGAAATTTTTTCCTACATGGCAGTCCTCATATACATGGATTTAGCAAACACACATATAATATATTCATGCATTTCACAAAATAAACCAAAAGCACTGTTAACAAGCACCACTTAGTCACTATCAAATGATGTTGACAATGAACACGAGAATTATTTGCCTCCTTTGTACTTATCCATTAAGATATGATTTTAAAGACTTGCTCAGCAGCTATTTTTTCTCCTGTTTCTTGCCTCTTTGATACTGAAGTGTTTTCAATCAGACCTTTGAATTACAATTCTGTGAGTGCTCTTTTTGCCTGTAGAATAGTCTGAACCTGACAGTACTGTGTTTATTCCAGCAGTGCTGAAAGGTTTCTGTCCAATGCACAGCTCAAGTTGTGGCGATGCTGAATTCAGCCCTGATGTCTGAAAAGCTTTGAAATCTCACAAGGTGAGAAACAGCATGAGCTTCCTTGATCTTGGTATTTAGGCCTTTTGTTCACTCCTGACTGAACAGGCACTGTGGGTGAGGACTTTGACTGGGAAAGAGAAATTTGAGGCCAAAACCCTACAGTGAGATGCAGTCTCCAGAAAGGTTAACATGTTCTTCAGAACAGCAAAGATAGATTGCTGCTCACAAGTGTGAGGCACACCAAAAAAATCTTGCTCCTTCTGCTTTCTCATGCCTTTCATCACTCTTTCTGTAGGGAAGTAAATAGTTGATGCTAGCCCTGCACCTGGCCAGACAATGCCCTCTTCATAAATCAGAATAAAGCAAACATCAGTTTCTCCACGATGTAATCAGGACACAAGTTCCCAGTTGATGGTGTTTTCAGCTGTCAGGTTTCCCTATTTACCTTGTCTTTTGAAAATCAATCCTATACAATGTGAACGTGGGGAGGTGGAAATGAAGAGGAGATAAATTTGCACAGTATCACTCCTCAAGTTTACTTATCTTTGTAAAGCCATAAAGTACCTCTCCACACTTGTGAAATGAGCATGTTATGAATAAAAAGAGAAAGAAATCATCTCTGCAAAGTAAAATCAACAACAATCTAACCCTTTTACCCAACTAAATGCTAGAAAATGTGTGGAAAAGAGATGCCCCCTCTTAAATAATTTAAGGCAATATATTTATGCTAGTGTAACACATTGGATGTGCTTCCAGTATCAAAGGGGGAAAAAAAGATTTCCTTCAGACTCAGGCTGTGTTGGAAAAGAAACAACAAAAAAGGCCATTTATAGTGGAACAAAAGCTTTCTCACATGGAATCAGACCTATATAGATAGAGTGTGTTTACAGACCTGTATAAATAAAGCCATTATATTGGGTCAGTAGTAACTCATTTGGAATTTCTGCTGTAATCAACATAAAATTGATAGAAGGAGAAGGATTTATTTTCAAAGATGGTTTGCATTGGTCATGACAGGCTATTTACTTCCAAACACTAGGACTTATGGTTCAGTTTCCTTTTAAGTGGCCCAAGGAAGATTTGGTGATGAACCAAGCGAGAGCCTCAGGACTTCAACCACTGTCAACAGACAAAGATGAATATGTATTTGTCAGGACTTTGATAAAATCTTCAATAGTGCTTTACCTTTGTCTTATTTGCATTACACACTGTCACCCCACAAACAGGCACACTGCAAACATTCAAATCATGAAACTTCCTCTAACAGTCCCAAGAGGAAGTATTCATAAAAGTTCCTTTAGACATCTAATTCAATGTCTAAACAAACCTCCAGAATTGTACAGAATAACCCCACCACTGCCTTCTACCACAGAGGAACTGAGTTGCCTGACTTCGAGCCTCTGAATCATAGAATCACAGAATGCTTTGGCTTGGAAGGAACCTTAAAGTTCATCCAGCTCCAACCCCCTGCCATGGGCAGGGACAACTTGCACTAGACCAGGTTGCTCCAAGCCCTGTCCAACCTGGCGTTGAACACTGCCAGCAATGGATCTGTCACAGCTTCTCTGGGCAGCCTGTGCCAGCTCCTAATCATACCTAAACTAGAAGCATAAAGCGATTACAACAGGGGGTGGAGATGCCCCTGAAAGAGGTTTCTATAGGACACTTCTAAGCCACTTCTGATACACTGCTCAGCACCTTCTTGTAGACTGTGGATCATGAGCCTATGGAAATGGAAGGCTGCGATGCAGAAAGGTCCTAAATAATTCTACAGTCTACCTTAAAAATGAAGTAATTATCTTCATATCCTGGGTGCACTGAATACTAGGCGGCCTTTTAAACAGCTGCAACCTGTCATCCCCAGAAGAAGCTAAGAGTGAAGATGGGGATATTTTCTTCTGTATTGCAGCTCACTCTTCTCAGACTGAAGAGAATTCAGTCTGGTGTCATCTACAGGCAAATTTCTAGGGAAGGCAGACCACTGCATAGCTTTCAGTAAGAAATGCCAGCTGATATTCATTCTTGCCACCTCACCTTCAGATGCCGTGGAGCGGGAAAATCAAAAGACAGCCAAAACACAAGTGAAGTTTAAATGAGACTGGTGTGCATCATGACTGTAATAACCAGCTCACCTGGGGCATGTCTCCTGTGTATAGACAGGAGCTCAATCAAAGCAGTCTGGTATAAAGGGTGTCATTTTATAGCAAATGAATTAAGCTAACTCAACCTAGTATGCGATTTTATGTTGATCAAAACCTGAAAAAAAAATCAATACAAAATGAAAATTCAACTGGTCAGACATTTATCTCAGGGGGAAACAAAAGGAAGACCTGGGGAACTACAGCCTATTCAGTCTCCCCTCTGCCTGACAAGATCATGGAGCACATCCTCCTGGAAACTATGCTACGGTACGTAGAAAAACAATGAGGTGGTTGGTGACAGCCAGCATGGCTTCACTAAGGGCAAGTCCCACCTGACCAATTTGGTGGCCTTCTATGATGGGGCTATAGCATTGGTGGATAAGGAAAGAGCAACTGACATCATCTACCTGGACTTGTGCAAAGCATTTGACTGTCCTGCATGAAATCCTTGTCTCTAAACTGGAGAGGCATGGATTTGATAGGTGGACCACTCAGCAGATAAGGAACTGGCTGGATGATCACACAGTGCTGCTGTCAACAGCTCGATGTCCAAGTGGAGATCAGTGACAAATGGTGTTCCTCAGGAGTCAGTATTGGGACTGATGCTGTTTGACATCCTTGTCACTGACGTGGACAGTGGGATTGAGCGCATCCTCAGCAAGTTTGTGGATGACACCAAGCTGTGTAGGGCAGTCAACATGCTGCAGGGAAGGGATGGGATCCAGAGGGACCTTGACAGGTTGGAAAGGTGGGTTAGTGTAGGAACCTCATGGAGCCGTAAGGCCAAGTGCAAACTCCTGCACCTGAGTCAGGGCAATCCCAAGCACAACTACAAGCTGGGCAGAGACTGGATTGAGAGCAGTATGTATGGTACGATAGTACTAAAGTACTATCTCTACTACAGTACAGATAATTTTAGGCAATAAAGCTCAAAAGACAGAAAAAGTCCTTCTTGGCAAAATGACTACAATATTCCCTACAGTAAAAGGGCCTTTCAAGGCTCTTCAGGTTCACATCGCACTATCCTAGCCACTCTTTCTGTCTGCTTTTCTCTCCTCCTCTCACCTACAAGCTCGCTGAGCACAGGCTCCATTTTCAGTCATCTTCTCACCTGCTGCACAGAACAGAGGTACATCTTTGTGAGAACTATACAAATGAGGTGACCAAAAACTAAACAGCTTTTGTTTGCTTGTAGAAGCTTACATAGGATACTACAACAGATATTATATTAAAACTATAAATAAAAACATATAAGCTGTTCCTAGCATAGCAAATGTAACACTACTCTCTGAGTATCCAAATTATCTGAAAGACAATGGAAAAACCCCAAACCTAAAAAAGGTAATGGAACAAAACGGACACTATGTCACAGTAAAAATGAAGCTCCTTTTACCTGCACTAAGACCCTAAAGCAACATTTGTGTCCTTTCGCATGGGTGATCAACAGGGAGTAATTATTTGTTCATTAGCTGCTCAGATCACCGTAAGTTGGTGACGGGTTCAGAAAGGGCTGGGGAGTAGACAAAGAAATATTTCTCCCAAGAAATCAATTCTGCTGCTTCAGGAGAACATGATTAATGTTTTCTTGGGATGCTGCCTGCACTGGAAAGGCAGCTGTGTCTTTAGACATTATTGAGTGTACTCCTGCAATAAACTTTACTCCTCTCAAGTAAAGCCACCTATGACAGAATTACTAACCTGTTAAACCTCATCAATTTACTTTCTCATACCAGCCCATCCAAACCATGTGTGTGTTTATCAAAGCTGCTGTTTTTCACTACTCCTGCCTTGCAGGGCCCCATTAGTAGGCATGGGGAGGTGGACAGGGCTTTTCTTCCTTCTGCATACATGCATAAACACATGTGGAAACTTGGAGAACCACCAATTACATGTAAACACACTCTTTATTAAACACATGAGCATCTCCCCCAGCCTGAAGCTGTTTCAGTTTTCCTCTTCAAGGTGAGAAATACAGATCACTGCTGCTTTTCATGCAAATTTACTGCCTTGGAAACAGGTTGTTGAATAATGTTCTCAGGTTTTTTCTTTGACATTACTACAGGTCTTATCTCATTGAAAGTCCACCTCATGGCATGGCGACCATGTATGTTTATACTTTCTTTGCCACCAAGATATAGATGTACACTATACTTACAGATGTTTATACCTGAATGTGCATTTGCAGCTATGTAAATCCGCTTATAGAATGTAAATGGTCCTAGAACATAGCATTGTGCAAGTGCTTTCTGTTGTTAAAACTTCCCCCCTGCCCCAAATAGAGACCTCATAGCTTTTAACTTCTTCCCCATGAGAAAAGATGTTGCAGATACATACGGAAAAGTTTCTTATTACTACAAAATAAGACAATTTATTCTCAAGATGTCAACTGAGCAATAAAACACAACTAACCATAAAGTATTTGGCAACTTTGCTGCAGTTTGCTGTATTTCGTTATCCAAGATATTTTTGTGTGTGTGCAAATGAGAACATATATTATCCACCTTATCATTAGCTTATATAAAATTTGACATGGAGTGTAAATTGTTAATGATGTGCTAATAACACTGCAAGCACTAAGAACTGTCAAAAGTATATAGTAGGACCAAAAGTCAGCACAAAAGGGAAACTTTCAGTGGCATCCTCTTTCCTGCTCTTACAAAAACACAGTTCACTTAAACACCAGTTAACCAGTCTTTACACAGCACTTAACAGGTAAAAGGGTAGAAAAATCCTTCTTTCACAACAGTACTGACAGGAAAAATAACTACAATTCCTTGAATGAATCCTGGAATAGTCAGTCCTAGTCCCTCTTTCATGACAAGAAAACTTCAGATTCTCCTATCTTTGTGCAGTTAACTGCATAAGAAAGGGTCTAATTCATAAGCACTGTTAAATATTTAGACACCAAAATATGCAGAACAGCTGTTAAAGGTCTAGAGTTTAGAGGTGTAATCCCTGTCAATGATGTAGTAAGCATAATGTACTCTGTAATGCAAATAGATATCCCAGGGAAGAAGGAGGGAGGGTGGGAAGTGCCAGTTTCTTTCTTGTAATCTGTTCAGATGCCACAGCTCCTGAGATAAACAGAAAGATGTTGGTTTCCACTTTACATAAAGATGTATAAGCAGGAGCATTCTTTCCAACTAAAGAAGGGAAGGGTCATCAAACATCTCCCCACATCAGACACACAAGTCAGCATGACTGCTCTTGAGATGTTGCAATTTAAACACTACTTCGTGCTCAAAAGTGCATAAAATCAAGTTCATCCTGGCTTCTAGTAGCTGCACAATAAATTGTAAGGTACTCTACTGAGGCTAATTGAGTCAGTTATGATTTATACCAGTTTAGAGCAAAGCAAAACAGAGTAACCTGCACAGCCCACAGCTTACGTACTCCTTGTAAGGATGTGCGACTATGAAAGTTTATCCAACCTTTGTCCGAGGATGTATTTACTTTGCAAACCACACGTTTCAAAGTCACATTCCACATCCAACACATGTTTACATGGAAGTACATGCTATTGGCAACTCTTGGCACACCAGTCTCCTTCTACATGCAGCATCGATTCTCCACCTAGCAAAGCTGCCCTACTTCCATGAGACTTTCAGGCTTTGCATCAGTTTTGTAGCTCAGTGCTCTCTGACTGAGGTTTAACATGTTCTAGAAGCTCATGCAGAACATCAGCTACTTTTCAACTGAGACAGACATCTATATTTCACATTAACAGTCTTTATTCAGTTTGCAGGAACACTGGTTTGTAAAGTGCACTGACAATTCAGTGTGGTCTCCTAAATCAAAGGGCCGTTATTATTACTACTGAACAAGCCACTTATTGACACTTCTTGGAGAAAACAAAACAAAACCAAATCCCTCAAATTCTTTTACTTCTATGTGGTTTCAGAGTGCTCCCATGCTCAACAGAGAAACACAGAAGTGAGAACACAAAACCAGGGGTGAACTGCCCAACTAGATGGCCTCAGACCATAAAAAGAATATGTGGAAAATGAAAATAGCAACAGAAACAGAGACTTCCAAGTGCCAATGTTTGACATTCGGAAGGTTAAATTAATTCATACCCCAGTTTCTGCATCAATGGAAAACAAGTCAACAAGACATCTGTCAAAAATGCTGTATTTCAGGTGAGATATAAGGAAGAAGTTCTTTACTGTGAGGGTGGTGAGGCACTGGCACAGGCTGCCCAAAGAAGTGGTGAATGCTCCATCCCTGGTTAGTGTTCAAGGCGAGGTTGGGCAGAGCCTTGGGCGACATGGTCTCGCATGAGGTGGGAACTAGATGGTCTTAAGGTCCTTTCCAACCCAAACAATTCTATGATATATATAATTTTTTTCAACATCTATCACAGATTTCAGGGTGTACAAATCTTCTGAATTCAGAACTGGATTTCACAAAGATTGACAGCTTTAGTAACTATTCAAAACCACAAACCACAGCACTGATTTTGGAACAGAGAGGAAGAAGTCCAAGCAGCGCTGCTATTAAGCTGGGACAATTAAAAAAAAATCAGAGGAATAAAGCCCACATTATCTTGTGGGATATGTTTTTGTTTCTGCAGAAGTGACCTTTACAATTTATTATAGAGGCCCTTGATTAACTGTTCTGATTTACAGCCAGTAACAAACAGAAAAGCAAGTGCAAGTGCTGTATCTTTGCTAGCATGAAAATGCCACAACTACCCTCATTTTTCAGTTCCGAGTTGCACCAATTATTAATAAAACACTTTGGGAAAAAGGGCTATTGCACTAAGAAAACATTAGGGAAGTATTTGTCAGCACACTAATGGTCATCTTAAGAGAGCACCAGAGGAATTGCATGGCAACCATTCCACATACCGCCAACTTCATATTCCGCAGAAGAGGCAAGGATGAAGCATTTTGATCTTGTATGTATGGACTTACACATGCTCACATTTGCACCCACAATGACAATCCTCTGAAATTACACAGAAATAAGAATGATGGTAATTCATGAAGTACTTTTCCTTTTAAAAAGTACTGCACTCAGGAGAGGAAATGGGGGTGAGATTCATCTGAGTAAATACAAACACCTACCCTGCCCAAAGGCTGTAGCCGTACAGGGGCGTGACTCATGGAAGGTAACCATCTGAAGTAAATCAAATAAATTATACTCTCAAACTTCCCACTCATCTGCTGAGCATAAAAGGAGCAACTGTGAATAGCTAGCTGCAGACCTCTAACATTTGGCAAGATGAATCACAGCACAGGCATCTACGGTTTCCTAACTGCACTACCATGGACAGGCAATTTAGCCCTTATTCCCTTGTCCTTTCTGCCCTTGTAAATGTTTTATTTCCTACGTATTTTCCTAGTTGTAATTTGAGAGAAACACAATAATTGTTATAAGCCTGAAGTTCCTACATCAAAACTGCCTGTAATGGATTATGTGTGCATGGATCCCTAGATCCTTTTCTGCCAAGGCAAGGACGCAATGGTATTCCATCTGACTACACACACATCATGAAAATGTCTAAAATGTTGTAAAAAGCAGCCTGCAATACTTTGAGTAGCATAAATTACAGCTGCTGATTTCACAGAATGGTTTAGGTTGGAAGGGACCAGATGCCCCCTGCCAAGGCAGGGCCACCCAGAGCAGGTCACACAGGAACACATCCAGGTGAGTTCTGAATGCCTCCCCAATGCCCATGTGCAGCTTGTCTTAGCTGCCACCCTCAATGTGAAGAAGTTCTTCCTCATGCTGAGGTGAGACTTCTTGTGTTTAGTTTATGGCTGTTGCTCCTTGTCCTCTCAGTGGGCACCACTGCAAAGAATCTGGTACCAATCCTCCTGACACCCACCTTTGAGATTGATCTCTGTTAATGAGAACTCCCTCTCAGTTACCTCTAGACTGAACAGGCCCAGCTTCTGCAATCCCTCCTTGTAAGAGAGGTGCTCCAGACCCCTCATCATCCTTGTGGCCTCTGCTGGACCCTCTCCTTGTCTTTCTTGTACTGAGGAGCACAGAACTAGTCACAATACTCCAGATGTGGCTTCACCAGGTTCGAGAAGAGGGGGAGGATCACCTCCCTTGACTGCTGGCCACACAAAATCCTTTTCCCAAAAGCTACTTGTGGTTTATGAGTTCTGTATTGATGGGCTCTTTATTAACAACCACCTCAGTTCCCAGAGCACCCTTTGGTTTCTCCTGCATTGGAAATTGTAGGCATCTCCAGTGGAACCTTCATTTCTGTTTGTTCACTCCATTGCCCACCTACATCAAGTCTACAAGAAGTGAAGTGGCGTGAGTCCTAGGCAAAGGAAGATGTAAATCAATCCCCCAACTCTGGTGTTGCACTGGGAGCTCATTTAAAGTACAACAGTAGGAGGAGTTAAAAGTCAGATTAACAACATACAAATGAAAGCAGTGTTATTGCACTAAATGTGACATTTGAGAAACTGTACTGCAAACAAATACAGAAGGAAACAGAAGGCAGCCCAAGCTGTTTTGCTGACTCTCACGTGCACATATATTAAACTCTCAACAAAACATTTTAATCATAATTCTGCAGGAAAGCTGGTAAGCAATGCTCAGCCAGGCTCCCTCTCAACCTTCTCTGGTCACACAAGCACTTCTGCAGCTGGCCAGCTGTTCACTGCTTCGTGTTGTCATGGGCAAAGAAATATAATGACATGCACAGATCACTAAAAGACAGTGTCAATGTTGCTGGACATGTTGGAAAAGGGCAAGTTCCCCTGCTTCCAACATAGAAGAATTTTACAGAGAATTAACCAACTGTCCCAGCGGGCAACAGCAATTACTTGGGAACATAATAGTATGGGTAGGAAAAGGACAGTGCAATGAGCATTGACTTGTCAAACTGCTGGCTGGCATTTCCCACAGTGATTTGGAGTCCCACACCTCTCAGTAAGCTGTGGCATTAGCTTCACAGAACACCACAGTACTACACAGGACAGTATGTACTTCTGTGGTCAAAACCCAGCTCAAGAACCTCTGGCAGAACAGATTATTAATACTAACTTTTCTATCATTTCACTAAGAAAATAAGAGTCTTTACTGTTTTGTCAGGGCTTCTTTAAGTACAAAATACCTTATTTCATAAGAAGCGTTGGAACAGTCTTGAGAAGTGTTCAATAGGAGGAAAACCAGTGCTGTGGTGTTTGTATCAGCAGCTGTAAATGGAGATCCACCTGTGACCTGAGGCAGCGAAGAGAATAAACAACTCCAAAAGTCAGGTTTCTTAACCTTGCAACCTTCATAGCTCTGTTAAAGCCCTTTATGTTTCTTTTTTAATGCCAGCTTTCCTATGTATTTTTTGACTTTCAAATGCAACAACACTCCCACCATGTTCAGAGTTGTCATTGAAAGATTGTGCTATAGCTGTTGCATCTCACTGAACTCAAAACAGTCTTGGTAGAAGCAGCGAGAAAGAAGTTCTTTTTTTAACGCTCTGATACAACCCACTGATTGTGCCATCTGTCCAACACATGAAGAGTCTCTAAACAGAGAATAGCTGTGGGGGACCTAGTACAGTATTTGTAGATCTATGCTTGGTAAGAGATAAGAGCCTGTATTAAAAAAGAGAATTTGGTTTCTTTGAGCACAGTATATGAGATATGCAGTATGTTTCTGGCATGAAGTGAGGGAAAAACCCAGCAGATCTGTCCAGAGGGAGGGGGGAAGTACCACCAAAGGCAGGAGAAGGAAAAAGGTTCTTGCTCCTGTGTGAAGGCCACGTCAAAGCAATCTGCCGATCATGAGCATAAAGGAAGACACTGGGAGTGTTAAGGATGTCTTTCTGCAATGCAGGAAGTCACACAAAGGATAAAAAATACACAGCTCAAATTACCATGGAAAGTGTGTGCAAAACTGTGCTAATAAAAGTGACAGAGCTAAGTGCTTCAGCTAAGTATTTAATAGGGTTGTAACAGCTCCCTCCATAAATCTGTCCATACCAAGTATCAATTACATAGGGATCTACCTACCTGCAATAATTTCTCTAAATTGGCTCCTCACTGGTGCCTCTCCAATTATTTTAGTAGGAAGGATAGTATGTCTTCATCCTTTTGACTGGCATGGGACAACATATCTTCAATGAGTCTGATATATTTATAGGTCATTTAACTTCAGGAAAACCTGTGGGTATTGCAGAAATCTTAAAAGGTGCAGGGCAAAGCAGCACTGAGGGATCAGGGACATGCAAATCTTCTACCTTTTCAGCATCTGTGCTTGGATCCCTCTGAAGTATCTCAGGTTGTCCTCAGCACTGACTGCTGTTGCAGTGACATGGCTGGGGCAATGCCCGGACACGGTGACTCTTTGGGTATGCAAGGACAGGGGAGGATGCCCTATAGGCACAGAGCTGAACAAAGGCCAGAGGAATAGCTTTATAAATTGTGGAGACTCATGGTCTGTTTTACTGCCTGCACATCTCATGGGCTTAATCTTCTCCCTTCCGAGGATGCATTGCTGAAATTCCAATTCTTAGGGCTGGCAAGAGCCTTTGAGCAGCACTACTGTTAAATCCGATGAGAACAGAGGTATTTTAAAGTCCTTATATGTTTAAGTACTTGCTTAAACAAAGTGAACAGAAACACTCTTCCCTGTACATCTAAAGCCAAACCCACAACCTAAAATATTCAATGCCATTTTTGTTTTCTCCCACAGAATTGAAATTATGCAGAATTGGAAGTATAGCCCATGCAAACACTGTAGTTTATATAAAGAACAAGTTAGCTGTGTCTGGCTTGATTACAAGATCTTAAAAGAGTTTCACTTGAAAAGGTAAAGGAGCTTGTAAATTTAGCAAGACAAACACATAGACAGATCATAGAATCACAGAACGGTTAGGGTTGGAAAGGACTTCAAGATCATGCATTCCCCCCCCCCCTTCAGAGCAGCTTTGTGAAACCAATGGAACCAACGTACTTCAAAAATTAACCAACAGCTACTGCTTTTTCTCTCAAAGCATCCCAACTTGCCTAAAAATCAACAGTTTGCATTTTACTCTGACTTCATTGTGCTGGGCACTGCACAGACAAAACCACGCGATTGCTCCAATCCTGAAAAAAACATCAAAGGAACCGTGACAGTGAGAGGACAGGAAGAAAAGCAAACCAACAGTGAGTCTTCCACCACAGTTACACACAGTGCATCCAGTGACCCAGTCAGAAGTAACACTGGTACCATTAGCTGCTCTACAGGGATTTCCATCAGTAGGTCTCACAGCAAATAAAGAATGACAGTGGCACTACTCCTGGTTTTGAAGTGGAGAAAATGAAGCACTCAGAAGATCTCTCAATCCCCAGATCTCTGTTCCTACTGAAAACTGAGGCTCTGCAGTGGTCTGTCTGCTTCTTATTCTGGAAAAACTTCCTGTTTTAAAAACAACATGCTGGTAGATTCATTTGCTGCTATAAGGAAATATAAACTACTGAGACCCACTACACATCTTTTAACAAGTCTTCCCCTAGTTAAGAAGTTGCCCTGAATACCACTACACTGCATAGTTGGGGTTATGTTAACGCTGTCACTGAGATTGGCTGTAACTTATTTAAGCACTTCTGATTTACGCCCCATGATTCTGAAGGCAATTAAACTGAAGAAAAAAAGGTATACGAAAGAAGTGCTATTTACCTCACATTAAAAGTTGCTTTAAATACATATTTTGGGTTTTAGGCAAACACCAGCCTTAAAGTGCTGATTCTAGCAGGAGGAAAATCCTAGGAAAACAATGAGAACCTAACTTTATGTGAATGTAAAATTATGATGGAACACTAAAATGCATTCTGGATCCCTGGAAGTACCAGGTTTTTCTCAAAATTGCTCATAAAACAACAGCAACAATACAACGTACTTGGAGTTTATTCTCATCTTAGGATTTCAGTGAGCTTTTATAAATGCTAAATAATTAAACTTCAAAAGGCTCCTGTGAGATATAGTAGGTAAGTATTATTATACCTATTAGATACATATAAACCAGAGTTACAACGTTTAATTATATTCAGAGCTGTTTCTTTTTAAATTGATTTTCCTCCATAAAAGAAGATGCTGATTGTCTATTACCTTTAGAACAGGTTTTTATGAATTCAGTTTTTAATAGGCAACATTTCACTGCACCCATGTTTGCACAGGCATTTAGTCATTTAGGGCTTAAAAATACAGAGCCAATCTGTGTGACATTCTACACAAAAGCCAGTAACATTCTATACAAACGGTCTGTGAGACAAGCCTTGAATCAGAACTGTGAGTAACTATGGGAAAGGGCACACTGGTGTGAAGAAGTCTCCTTTTTTCTGTTTTATAATTTCTGGTAACCTCCCAACCACACTCAAAGGTAAGAACAAACACCCCTAATCCAGGCAGTTCTGACACAGCTAGAATATTTCACCTAAAAGCTAAAGAATGACTATACATACATGGAAACACAAATGATGTTCCAAGAAGCATTTGTGTCTTTTCTCTTTTAATTATGCACAGTTCCATTAATCAAATAAATTATCCACTCTCTCAGATCTTCTACCATCCTCACATCAGGAGCATTTGTGACGGCTTGCATCTGTTGTGGATGTTGTGTGTCATTATGTTATATGAAGACAAGGACAAGGCAATCAGGCAGGATTACATGCTGCTGCCAGCACTCACTTTGAAGGAACACGGTGTACTCAGTCACAGACAACCAGCGTGTGAGTCTTGTGGTTTAAGCCCAGCCGGCAACACAGAACCACGCAGCTGCTCGCTCACTCCCCGTCCCCCTTCCTCCCCCCGCTCCCAGAGGGATGGGGAGGAGAATCAAAAGACTGTAACACCCACGGGTTGAGATAAGAGCAGTCCAGTAACTAAGGTATAACACAAATCACTGCTGCTGCCACCAATAATAATGATAAGGGAAATAACAAGGGAAGAGAATACAACCGCTCACCACCTGCCGACCGATACCCAGCCCAGCTGAGCAGTGATCTAACCCTTCTGGGTAACTGCCCCAGTTTATATACTGGGCATGATGTGCTGTGGTATGGAATACCTCTTTAGCTAGTTTGGGTCAGGTGTCCTGTCTCTGCTTCCTCCTGGCTTCCCCTCCTCCATGGCAGAGCATGAGACTCAGAAAGTCCTTGGTCAGAGTAAACATTACTGAGCAACAAAAACATTGGTGTTATCAGCGCTGTTCTCAGGCTGAAAGTCAAAAACACAGCACTGCATCAGCTACTAAGGAGAAAAATGACTGCTACTGCTGAGCCCATGACAGTGAGCCTGACACCATCTCAGCCCAATGTGGTTCAAAGTGAAATTGTGCAATGCAGAAAGCAGTACTTTCTCATCAGTTTTTGATTTAACACAGTTCAGTTTTGCTGAGTATTCCCCGTTGGCTCCCAAGTCTGTATTTCATCCAAGTTCCAGAAGAACAGGATGTGTTTAGTAACTATCTAACTGAAATAAGCAATTTCTAAATCTTTCAAGAGCAGACAGAACAATGAATAGGTATGTGTTCCAAAACTAAAAGATGTAAGGCAATACAATTCTACTAATAATTAGTTTTGCTTTGACACAAAATGTTATCCGATAACACCAACCAACCTGCATGAGCTGGACACAGGAGGATTTGATTTGTTGCTTTTGGCTATTTAAGAAGCAAATTCTCTACACAGAAGAATCTGTTGTGCTTTGCCTTTGAGACTCTGGGGTTCCCATATAATTATCACTGTGACTGTTATTCCCAGCCAGATTAGTGATAGTGGAGACTAAAGTGTCATCTATAGGCTATGTCAGAAACTATATATTTGAATCAGCCTCCACTAGCTTAAGCAAACCTTTGATCTGACAAGACAGAAGGTCTAAAATACTAAGTACTGTAATTTAATGCATTTTTCTTTCGAAGACAAAACACTGCACTTTCAAGCAATGGGATGATTTTTCTTCTGAAGCAATACAATCAGCACCTTGGAAATTTCCTACTAGCACCATACATTACCTGAACCACTGATGAGGAGGGAGGAGCTTCTGCATCATCTCTTTCCATCAATTTCTTTTCAATTTATCACATGGCAAAAATCACTTTTCACATCACTCATCACTTATCACTCTTTCAACAGGGCAACTTAATTCCTGAAACCCAAGACTTTTAACTACCCTGCTGAGCACAGCATTGCCACTGCTTGCCACAAAGGTCTTGCTGTTTCCCTGCCTCTCCTGTAAGGTCCAGGATGCGACACTGATAGCCACTCATGTTTGTAACTTTCAAGTCATGGGCTATTTCTCTTCTAATATATGATTATACCTAAGTGGTGGAGAGACAGAGGAATTTACGCTACAGAAGCACAAAGAATAGGCAAATATGGGATGTGGATGGTGCAACTCATGCAACATGAACTAACACTGCAGAAAGGCAAAGTTACATCTGAAGCACCACTTTTGGGCTAGAGATTATACCCGCTTGGGGTCAATCTCCACCCTTCTGGTCACCTGGGATGGTCAGGTATTCACCTTCAGGGGCTTAGTTTTGATGAGTAAGGCTTCTGTCAGAGTCAGGTGGAGAGAACAAATAAAAGGTATGAGCTACTTCAAAACCAAATATAACATTAATCCCTTGAAGGTGTGCTCTTCTGAATATTATCTAATGAAATGCCTCTGATAATCTGAATCCACTACCCTGTATATAACCCCCAATGCCCATAGTACTTCTCTTCTGCATATGGAAAAAACTCACAAGCCTTTGTTGGATATTACTTCAATTGCTTTCTACATTAGCTCTTCAGTCAAAACATCTGATTGAAAAATCAGATTGAAAAGAGAAAGGTTTCCTTTTGCATGGTGATGGCGGCACATATGAAGGATATCATCCACCTGATATTCCTTGGAAGCAAGGTGCTAAAATACCAGGATCTTTTAGAAAGAGGTGAAAAATAACACATTTTGCTTCCTAGAGCATAATTCAATTACCTCTCCAAAGTGGAAGTTGAATCATTTTACAGATATAGATGTAAACTCACAGCAAGGTAGTCCAAGAGAAACATGTTCTTGAAACCTGTGAAACTGGTTATTACACACCAGGCCAACAATCACAGGAACAACAAACTGAATGGCAAATTATGACATCAGATGAAACCCCAAGAGTGTCATTTCTTCCAGAATAAAATATAACACGTCCATATTGGATTTTGTTACTATAACATGCATATACATTTCACTCACCTTCCTTTCCCTTCACCCTGTATATAAATGTTATGTAGTAGCATAAAAGCCACAGAGTTGTAACGGCTGCGGTAAGAATTCTGCAACCTTATGCTCCTGCCAGCTGCTACTATATCTGCAGCAAAATAAAGAGGCATTACAGCCTTCAGAAAGCACCATCAAGTGGCTATTATGCTGTAGTTTTACCTTTCAAGTCAGTGATGCAACATGCCAAGAAGGTACCCATGGAACATCTAATTTGCAGTTTCAGTCCTAAAACTGATTTACATAAAAACTACAACTCTAAAAGCAACATGGGCTAGACAGAAGCCTTGTTCATGGCTATATCTGCCCAAAAGCATTCCCTCAGCCAGCACAGTTATAAACACCAGAGAAGATACAAACAGGATGAATCTGAAGAGAAATCAAGGTCAATTTAATTATTCCTTAAAGAGGGCTTATGGAAAGTAGTAAAGAGCTTCCACTTTTTAGGTGAGGCACTATGAATACACTTGTGGTCAGCAACCACAGCTTAACAAAAGTGTTTTATGAAAAATCCACTTCCTAAAGGATAATATGGCGATTGCTTTAAGTTACATATACCTCTACTCTGACAGCTCACGACTCCAGATGCATTTTCATGTAGCTGGATACCATGTTACACCCTGTGTATTTACTTCACAGCCCCTGGAAGGGAAGCTACAATCACACCATTAAAAAAACATCCTACCAACCAAACCCGAACAGTTTTCTCTGCTAGAAGTCCTGAAAGCTCAGGAGAGAGGAAGAAGAGAAGTCAGCTTGTTTTCTGCTTGACACTCCATGATTTGGGCCCAGAAACCCATTTCCATTGATGCCTGCAAAACTACAATGGCACCTTTGGAAGACCCAGCTAGAAAGCAGTTTTTCAAGTAAAGGAGCAAAAAGTCCTCTGAAACCTCTACAGCCAAAGCCCATAAATGCTGAGGTAGACTCGCTCAATTGCTAACAGACTTTGACAAGTTAGCAAGTAATTGAAGGCTGTATTTTGCAGCAGCCCAATACTGCACTAGCAGAAAGAGCATGGAGATGTAAAAAACAGATGTGGAAGCTTAGATGTTTTCAACAGAGAGCACCACATTATCACCACAGTACAGGCAATACACCATGCAGGGGAATACTTTCTGAGGCAGGGTGTGTAGTTCTAGTCTTCTATCAAAGAAAGGACAACTTAAATTTGAAAAGATGAGCTCCTAATCTCGGCAGAGGACAAAGCAGCTTGGAACAGACGTCCAAAAGGAAGATTTTAACACTCTTAGGAGGAAAAATTCCCACAGAGTCTAAGGGTCAAAAGAGCACAATAGCAGCCACTGCTATGGTTCCATGCATTATCTCAGTAGCACGCTGACTCAAGAGCCTCAGGCAATACTCCATAATGAAGATTTAGGAAAGAACTTTAAAGACAGGGCAATCTGGAGTGCTGTTTCCCCCAATACACCCTTCCTCAAATGACCCGTACCTTAGGGAATTCATGATGTGGAGACTGTATTACTGTGTTAACTGGATCATTCTTCCTTAATTTGTCAGTTTTTTTCCTGAATCGATTTATATCTGTGGTCCACACAGCTATTCTATGGCAATGAGCTCCACAGCCCAGTTCTGTCTTGCACAATGGAGTCTGGCTGGGCATTGCATGGTATATTTGCTTAGGGAGCAAAGACTAGATTCAAATGAGTCATATCCCTAAAATCCCCTGTAGAACCACAAATAATTTCAGTTCTTGGGCAATGAGTTATCTCAAAGGTTACATGCATAGATACAGGTGCTGTCACACTGACAGCTAGCGGTGAAAGGGGTGTGAAAGTGGAGATAAAATATTACTCTTGAGCTTTTAGGAAGCACAATTTCAACTCAATTTTCACACCTATACAGCCTCTTTATGTTGACGCACACACACAAAATGGATGGACACACACAAAACGACCAACAGTTGACCATATGTCCTAACAAAATGGCGGTATTTCTAAATATCATCTTACTAGATACACTTTGGTAATAGTAACAATGCATGATAATATTAAATACATCTTAAAAAATGCTAAATATCAAACAATGATTTTGTTTGTTCTGATTTACTTTATCAGGATAAAAAACAATCCCAAACCCCAGGATACTAGGATTCCTACCTTTTATTAGCTTCACTTACAATCTCAGACCAGATGTGACTCAGTTTCCTCAGTGAAAGGTTGGGTATTAAGCACTTTCTCACCACAAGAATGTTTTCCAGACAACGCGATGCACTTATTTTGGTAAAGCACCTATATCAATTGCTGATGGCAGATGCTATGTAAGTGCAATGAATTATTTCCTTATGTTTCTCCACTTCCTCCTTTGAGAAGGAGGGAACTTGTCATCTTTCCTTTTATTAGCAAATGCAGCTGGGAGCTAAATACACTGGTGACTCCGACTGACTGATTTGATAGTGTTTATGCAAGTAAGCAGCAAGAAACACTAAATCAGAGCATAAACAAATCTTAGGCTAAATGCGCAGATAAAAACCTCACACTAAAAACTGTCTGTTCCTGAAATTAGTATTCAGCTGGTAAAGGTCCAAATCTTATTTTCCGGTTTAATTTTCAAATAATTTCAGTCCTAAAGCAGAACTGCAAAGTGCACAGGAAAAAAAATACCACAAAGGTTATTTTCCCCAAATTTTGAAACCATCTGTTTTGAAGTTCTGTTTGGCTAAGCTAATTACAGGACTCGCAGACCAGCTAACCAGTTAAAACGCATACAGAAAAGCTTTTTTTCAGCGCAGGAGGAAATGTCTTTAGCTGAGCTGTTTTGCATGGCACCTCCAATTTATCCCTTCTCCACAGTCTCTGGCATCTGTGTTGCTGGTGAGGGTAACAATCACATCAGGGTGCTCCACAAAGGTTAACACAGACAATAGCCTGGCAGCATTTGATGTGTAAGGAAGCAGGACTACCATTTCCCTTGCATCTTAAAGGTCAACAAAACATAACCTAATTCACTTCTTTTATACAAGCCCAAGGGCAGGCACATGACAGAAAAGCCAGCAAGTTCATTGTCAGTTCTACAACACCATAGGAAAAATAACAGACAGATCTCAGCACTGCAGGTGAAGTGCACAGGGCAGAGAGCAGAAGCTATTAATGATATGGGCTTTTCTTTGATAATATCCTGCTTATTTTTTTTTCCTCAGTGTATAGACCAATTTATGCAGAATGAAGACTTAGTCTGTAATTTAATTACCACAGGTTACTTTTTGCATTGTATGATACACAAAGAGCTGATATTAAACTCAAGCTATTGCATTAAAAAGCCCTTTAAATTAATCTAACTACCAAATGTTGTTACTGTGATTAATAATTAGCAAATGGCACGTGACAAATCAAATAGAATTACAGCATGATTCATGCTACAGAAACTTCTTATCCTACCCTGCTCTTCTAGAGACATCCTTGGTTTTCACATTGTTTCCATCAACTTCCAATTACCCAAACCCACTTACTTGTTCTGTCCCAAATGGCTTTTACAATGAGGGTGTACTTCTGTGACTGTCAACTACTGCATTGCAAGTATCTCATAGACCGTAACAATCCACAGAGCAGAAGAAAGTCACAAATGTTGACTTTAACTTAAGGAGACAGTACACCAGAGAGCTGAGAAGAAATGCAGGAGTTGGGAAAAGTAATAGAAGATTGAAGAGAAACAGTGCCTCCTCTTCTTCATTTGAGCAAGTGGATCAGTGGGTCTTCCACATGCAAAGCCATTGTTCAGCAGTGCTGAGCTTCCCCATCTGTACTTTCAAGCTCTCTCCTATTTATCCACCTTCCCTGCTGCACTTGTATTCAGGCCTTGAACATCAGCTGGAACAAGCTTGGTGCTCAGTCCACTGGTATCAATGGCAAGGTTCACCAGTTACTCAGGTAACAGCTCTGTGGTTATCCCAGCCTACAACATTGGCCCTGTGTGTTCTTTCAAATATTACAGTTTGAATTCATATTCAGCATATCATCATTTTGCCTACAGGCTCTATCCTTGCTGAGGAAGAAAGTGTTTACAACAGTGTATAATGATAAACATGTAAAGCCATCATCAATCATTCATCAGTTACAATTACCATTTGCATCCATTTATCTAATCACAGTCTGCAGTAACCGCTGCACTTAAGCGGTTCAAAACCACTTTAAAGATGGAAATGTTGAGCATAACTACTACATAATTAACTCCACATTTTGTAGCACTCTGCTAACTCATATTTCTGTCCCTTTTCAGGTTTAACGTATATTAAATGAAAAGGGAATTACTATTTACATATACCCCCACACACCTATACATTCACATGTACTGACTGTGACAGTACAGGTGAGAAAAGGCAGACTATCCTCATAAACTCTATTTAACATGCAACTTCAACTGTCTCAGACACTCAGTCCCCCAGTCTATCTCTGCTGCTACTTTAGATACACTGAATTTCACATCTAGCTATAAAAATACCACAGATTCCTCTCTTTTTTTTTAATCTCCTCCTCCTCCTCTGCAAGATCACCTGCCACAAAAAGTACTTCTTATCTGCCCTGGATATCAGAATCTGGTTTTAGCCTTCCCTTCCTGTTCATCTTTTTCAACCCTGCTAATCTGAAGATGGCAAACAGTGGGTCCTGAGCTTGTAACAGCTTAAAGGTCAGATAACTTCCAACATTCAGAAGCTAGACAAAAAAGGACAGACATCAGTTTGTTCTGCAGCAACTACAATAACTTAATTTGCTATATTACATATTTAATGGGTTCCAGAGAGTGGAAAGAGTGGTATTTGCGTGTTCTTTCACCTTTTCTGGCTTAAAAAAAAACAAACTATATTCGTAGAATCATAGAATAGTTATGGTTGGAAAGGACCTTAAGATCATCAAGTTCCAACCCCCCTGCCATGGGCAGGGACACCTCACACTAAACCATCTCACCCAAGGCTCTGTCCAACCTGGCCTTGAACACCATCAGGGATGGAGCATTCACAACTTCCCTGGGCAACCCATTCCAGTGCCTCACCACCCTAACAGGAAAGAGTTTCCTCCTTATATCCAACCTAAACTTCCCCTGTTTAAGTTTTAACCCATTACCCCTTGTCCTGTCACTACAGTCCCTAATGAAGAGTCCCTCCCCAGCATCCCTATATAATATTTGAATACTATATATTCACACCACAATTAACATCTGTCTGAAGAGCACCCTGAAGATTTTGGGGATTAAATCCAACTCTCCCTGATATGCCAACTGTCATTTCAACTAGT
The DNA here is from genome assembly GCF_028554395.1 of Pezoporus wallicus. Taxonomy (NCBI): domain Eukaryota; kingdom Metazoa; phylum Chordata; class Aves; order Psittaciformes; family Psittacidae; genus Pezoporus; species Pezoporus wallicus. The sequence continues at coordinate 8,892,923 of NW_026642649.1, read as the reverse complement.
GAACCATGCAACCACACAAGCACTCCTGAACAGACATCGCAGATGACAGCTCAAGTGGGTGAGCACATAAACAACCTCCCATGTGGGTATCCAGGGTGACAGAATCAACTTCCAAAGCAGCAACAGCTGAGAGAGCAGGAATTATACCCCAGCACTTCAGCAAGGGTTCAGCCAGGCCCCATTGCTCTTGAACTCCCATCCTCACCCTTCAAGTCTGCAGGCACCACCTAAAAACTTCTGAAACACTCTCTAGCCATGAATGTCAGCTGCACTGTGACAAAAGCCTTGGACAAAGCCTTGGGTGGCATGATTTAGTGTGAGGTGTCCCTGCCCGTGGCAGGGGTGTTGGAACTAGATGATCTTAAGGTCCTTTCCAACCCTAACTATTCTATGATTCTAAAAAATAAACCAACCAACAAAAAACCCCAACCAAAAAGCCCGTGTAATGTATGAGGTACAGGCTGCACAGCCTATTCTGTAGATGGCACTGTATGTTAAACAATGATTTTCTTCTCTTTCCACAGTACAATTTCTGAAGATAACAATCCAGATGCAGCCTCTAACACACATAAAGTAGGTATTTATTTTAAACCAAGAATCATTCCATGGTATTAACTTTCAACTGTAACCCCAAAAGTCACCTCCCAATTGCAATTAATTATGTTTATCCCTGTAGCGACTACCAGGCAGCACAGGATGCACTGTACAGACCCAGCATAGTACACAGTCCCTCTCCCAAAGAGTTAACCAGACAAACAGCAGGAGAAGAGAGGCAGTGTACTAATGAGAGCTAATGATGTATTGCAGCCTTGCTGCTGGATCCCCAGCCTGGCGTGCTACCTACCGAGTCAGCAAGCAGTGCTGCACCATGATGACGATTAGGCTTTTTTTTTGTTTGTGTGTTTGGTTTTGGGGTTTGTTTCTTTTAAAGACTGTGTTCTTTGTCAGTAACATCTGAAGGATGTGTTGGGAATGGCATCACAGGAGCTGGACCATAAAATTGCAAGGAAATATAGGTGCAAACCCACAAACAAAACGGGAATGGCTGAAGGGACTGGGGGGGTTTAGTCTGGAGAAAAGAAGGTTCAGGGGGACCTTATCACTCTCTACAGCTGCCTGACAGGAAGATGGAGCAAGGAGTAATAGGACCACAGGAAATGGCCTCAAACTGCACCAAGAGAAGTTTACACTGGATATTAGGAACAATTCCTTCCCCAAAGGGTGGTCAGGCATTGGAACAGGCTGTTCAGGGCAGTGGTGGAGTCACAGTCCCTGCAGGTGTTCACAAAGTGTGTAGATGAGGCCCTCAGTGACACAGGTTAGTGGTGGCCTTGTCAGTCCTGGGGTAAAGGTTAGACTTGATGCTCTTAAAGGTTTTTTCCCACCTGGTTGATTCTATGATTACCTCAGGAAGGTAGAGAATGACACAAACTGGAAAAAGTGAATTTCACAACAATGAGTAAAGTTCTTCGGAGGTGATTTCAGCTGAGACACTAAAGTAACTGTGGAGGCATTGAAAGGAACACAAGTTAATCTAAAGATTCACTGATGACAATGTTTGCTTGAGATATTTGGGATGTAAAATTAACTAACATCTGAGGAGCTCCCAGAAACCCATGACAACTATTAAATGGTCCAGGTCTGTTTCAGAACTACACCAGCACCAACACACAGGGTAAGAAAAGGCAGCAGCAAAGAGCAAATGGCATGCTGAAGCTCTGAAGAGCCAACCAACCTCGCTCCCAGATATTGCAAATGAGTAATGTATGTCTCTACATAAGCTCACAGCAGAAAACTGCCCTTCAGAGTATTGCCAGTATTGTTGATTTGCACTTGCCCAACAACAGTTTGCAGGTTGTTGGAATGTTAGAAGGTAAACACAGTAGCCCTTCATACTTTAAAATAAGGAAGGAGCAATACTTCATCATTCTAGCACAACTAAGATTTATGTCGATGTTAGCATTTTATACATTCCAGCCCATAACATGATACAGAGAATTTTCCCTGTTCCCTAGTGAGTGCCTTGCACTGGCTGCATATACAGTTTTAATGTGGATTGAAAACATTGCTTTATGTATGGCAGACAAAGCCACAAAAGTGTGGCAAATGTTTAGCATCATAAAAAAACAATGTAAAATAATTCAAATTCACTGTGGTCGATTCACCCTATCCAGAGTGGTTTTTCTCTTACAACTATGCAGACATGTACCATATTCTAAGGTTTTTGGCTATTTTAATGAAAACTTTATGATTGTTTTAGAATTCTGGTAGGGATCCAGAACCCTTTTTTCCAGAATTCTCATATGAGAAATCTACTTGATGCATGAACCTGACAGCTGAATTAGTAGGAAACTACATCTGTTGAACTGCAGGTAAAGCAGCCAGATGCAAGAAATACTTGAGAGTCATTTGTCTTACCATGTCTTCATACCTTACCTAGACATTCCATAGTAAAATTAGGAGGAATTCATGTAAATTACTACAGCCAGCCAGCAATACATAAAAAATGTTAAGAGCTGGAAAGGGAGCATTGGGGAGTGCAAAGAGATATTTGAATAGGAACCAGCACTGACAGCTAACCCCAGAGACTGAGATTAAAGTCACTGCCACCTCATTTTACATACAGAAAAGCCATTTTGGGCATTTTTTAAGGTTATATCTCCCAGTGCAGCATTTGATTGTAGTAACTATTTCTGCACATGTTTAACTTTACTTACTGAATAATCCCTTTATATGCCACAGAACTAGTCATATGTATGAAAATACTTGGATGCCTAAATCTTCTCATGAATCAGGGGCTTAAGTTACCCCTAGTTCAGTGAAGAAAGGGACAGAGGCACCTCCACATTAACATACTGATACCAAAGTCAACGTTCAATTCTCCTGTTAATTCCACAAGCTTGGTATTAAGCTCTAATGTTTTCTATAGGGCATGAATTCCTCAACATACATTGGATATACACACTACAAGATGGCAAGGTGCGTTTACAAGGGGTCTACAGTGCTTACTTGGAGCTAAATTTGGAAGAGGCACTTTATTTGTGTATACCAAAGCTATTGAAAAATTGTGCAGGTCAAGTTGTTAAAACCTCTTAAATCATATAATGAATTGTTTCCATGCTGGCCACACTTGACCCAGTTTACATGCGGTTTAGATAACATTTTTCTAAATTAAAGCTATTCTGTCTATTACAGAACAATAAAAAATGAAATAGGTAGAAGAAGGCAAGGAAAAATTAATTATTCTTTGAGCAGAGAGAGGGTTGGCTGATTTTAGTTGGATGAAAACTATAATCTGACATGTGAAATAAACGGAAAACTGACTGTGCTTCAGCTTCAACTTACTAGACCCAACAGACTATCTACAATGGCAAATCATAGCATTACTGTTAAATGATGATTGGAAATATAACACCTGTTAAACCCCAGAATGTTACTGTTTCAGCCATCATCATCCAGCTTCAAAATACACGAAGAAAACAGCCTGAGAAATACTGACTCATTCACACCACAGCGTTAAACTCTACACTGAGCATTTAAGTGCATAATCCAGATTCGTGATATCAAAGCTCTCTACAATTTTGTTTTGCCTTTGTTTTTACTGTATCAATGCTTCATAAAAGGGAAAAAAAACCTGGTATTTCTCTGTGGTGCTTTCTTCCCCAGTTTGTTTTTATAAGCAAAACAAACTATCTTTCTCTCCAACTCCTTTGCTTTGAATCAAGAAACAAGCTCCTGATGAGTGTTCATGCAGCTGATTAGAAAATTGTCTTATAAACAGCACCATTAAGTGGCATGCCAATCAGGGGTGATACAGTGGTACTGCTGGTGCCTGTGTAGATTAGAGTTATGCCCCACGCTTGGGAAACCTAAATGTACAATTCTGAAATTTCTTATTGGCAATTAGTTTATAAACACTGTGTTCTAATGCTTAACAGCAGGAAAATGTATTTATCACGTGCTGTATCTGCAGAATACAGAAGGGGAAAAAACTGGAGCAGACTTTCTGAAGCAGCTGTTATGAAGAAGACCCCAGTGATGAAAGCTTATAAAAGAGGGAATTTTTTTTAGGTTTTTCAGAAGTGATGCCATAGGAAGCCACATGGGTTGTAAGATCCCTTGACATCCATTCCACCCCCATTTATTTGCATTTACTATTTGGTTTCTGACATGCATCACCACCCACTTAATATATACTAAAAACAGCTGGACTTGTTTGAAAAGTTTAATTGGTTTTATCAGTAGTTTCTTATTAAAGACAAGGAAAAGCTTCAAAACATAGCTAACACAGGAAACTTGGCTATCACATTGTCCTGGGTTCAGCAGTAGCAGTCATTTTTCTCCTCCTTGGTAGCTGGTGCAGTGCTGTGTTTTTGACTTTCGGCCTGATGTTTTGGTTTGGCCAAGGGCTTTGGGAGCCTCATGCTCTGCCAGGGAGGAGGGGAAGCCAGGAGGAAGCAGAGACAGGACACCTGACCCAAACTGACCAAAGAGGTATTCCATACCACAGCACGTCATGGCCAGGATGTAACTGAGAGTTACCTGGAAGGGTGAGGACGGCAGGGTTGGAGGAGGTATTGGTTGGTGCTTGGTCGGGCTGGGGGGGGGCGAGTTATCTATTGGCTAGTGCTGAGGTGTTGTACTCTCTTCCCTTGTTATTTCCTTTATCATTATTATCATTGGTGGTAGCAGTAGTGATCTGTGTTATACCTTAGTTACTAAACTGTTCTTATCTCAACCCGTGGGAGTTGCATTCTTTTTGATTCTCCTTCCCATCCCTCCAGGAGCAGGGGGAGGAGAAAAAAGGGGGGGGAGTGAGAGAACGACTGCTTGATTTGTGGCTTTGTTTAAACCACGACACAAATACTGACCCAGACTTGCATGACTACAATGTGACATGCTAAATACAGCTACCTGTTAACAGCACTTGGGTCCACATTCACTTGGATGGATGGAGGATGACTCTTCACTATGGCTTCAAAGTCATGGACTCGAGAGCAATGTGATGCCAGAATTAAAGTTTGCCTCTGCAATTTTAATTCAGGTTCTTTAGCTTCCATCCTTTAATTATACAGTCACATGAACCAAACAGTATTTATTATTTATTTCAGTAAATAGTATTCTCTTAACTAATATACTCTGAGCCCCAATTCATCACAGTGCTTTATGCCTTATTTACTGCACAGATTAAAACCGTATTGAAAGCATGCATATTAAATTCCTCACAGGCTTCTCTATGTTACTCATTACAAGAGAATCGATAATGCCATTGCACCTGTTTAACTGTTCCAGACCAAAGGTACAGACACATTATCAAAAGCGGGTATCTTAAAGACAATACCACAGATTTCATTTTGGAGTGTCCTTGTGCTTTACAGCACCAAGGCAGACCTCTCAGAAATGCCAGGGTGCTGAGAATTCACCTCGAGAGCCAAGAGAAATGAATGGCTAACTAGCAAGTAGCTGAAGTACCTGCATAAAGTAAAAACTCCAGAGAGCCAACTGCCTGAACCACAAGAAAATCCCATTTTCCAGCAGTACTTTACCTTATTCCTCCCATGTAGCTCAGTTTCTGCAGTGGGAGGCTGACGTTGTACACATCTGCAACTTCAACCACAGCTCCAGAACATGTTTCTAACCCCAAAGAGGATCTACTCACATCCCAGTTTTGCTACAGTATCTCTCTTTTGTTTATCCCCCTTCCTGCTGTTGCCCTGACTCCCCCATGCCCCATGTTTTTGGGCATCTTTACTGCCCAAAAGAAGCTGCAGCTGCTTCTATAGCAAGACATGTATTCATCTATTTAGGTACCTTGTACTTTCCAACGCACGTGAAAACAACAGGTTTGCTTAGAGGTCTAACTGGTACGTACATCTAAAATGAGTAACTGAAGAGAACACCCACAACAGCCACCTGTTAACAGCTTATTAATTACACATCAGGATGCCATAAACATAACTTTTCAGAAGCATGTAACAGAAGTCAGTGACCACATCCACCAGACTTTTGTCCTCTCAGGAACTTCATATAACAGCAAGGAAACCCACCTTTTATATACAAACAAAAACCGGGAGAGAGCAGATACACCTGCAAAGTGTTTATACAAAGGGAGAGCAAATGAAGAATTGAGACAATGTACAGGTAATAGCCACCACTGTTTACCATTAAGGTACAGGAATCGATTGCTGCAGAGGAAATCATTTCCCTCAGTGCCATGTTTTTGGGGAGAAGAGATCAATTGCATATACTCCAGTATGTACTAAAAGATAAAGAGAACTAAAAGGTCCGTAAACAAATTGGGAAGGCGCAGTTAATTCTTAACAGTAGCACCCACCTACTTGAATAGCCTCCCCCCCACATCTAAACAGCACACCCGTTCATTAACTCAGTCACCACAACCATGTCATTCATTAACTCTGGAAGATTTGAGCCAGACTGGATTTGTCCTCCCACTGGTCTATGCCCTTTTGTGGTCCTGCAGACACTGGAGCTGGCAATAACTCACCACATGCTTCAGAGAGGTTTCTTGTTTTGGGAAATCTCTCAGCAGGGTGACATTTACATTTATTATGGCTGATTCTAGGCATTTAAATACTAAAACAAAGCATATTTAAAGTATATAAAGATATGACAAACTAGCACATGTACTATGGTCAGTTTTTCACTGACTTTCATTCAAGCACACCATTATGTTTCAGCTTTGCCTCTGCCACTGTCTATATTAGATGATTTCCCAGTATCCATATGGGCAGGCTGACTGGTGAGAATGCCTTTAGGGTTAAACGTCTTCAGTATAAACTCAAAGGTCTCTTTCTTGGTCAAGTTCTGCCCCCACATTCATCAGTGAGAATTCAGAGACAGCACTGAAATCCACAGAGTAACTTTGGACCCTGCCAATCCAAATGGATACCTCGCTGGCTCTCTCCAGACCTCTCTCTTCCCCAGCAAGGTGCTTCATCTATACAACTCATATCCTTCAGTAGTAGCAGGGTGCTTCTGATTTTTGAGTAACTTTGGTATTCTTACCAACCTACTGCCAGAGAGATGAGGATTATCTGCACCAAAGCTGGCTGAGGCAGAGCAACCTATTTCCTCATGCCTTCAGGTTACATTTCCATTAGGAAAAGCAGGGTCTGAAGAAATGTAAGGGATGCAGGGAAGAACAGCATTTTGCTCTCTTGACAATCCTCTCAGCTCCATAGTAAGAAATAAATCAGTTTCCATGGTTAGAATCATAGAATCGTTAGGGTTGGAAAGGACCTTAAGATCATCTAGTTCCAACCTCCCTGCTGTGGGCAGGGACACCTTACACTAAATCTTATCACCCAAGGCCTCGTCCAACCTGGTCTTGAACACTGCCAGGGATGGAGCATTCACAACCTTCCTGGGCAACCCATTCCAGTGCCTCACCACTCTCACAGGAAAGAATTTCCTCCTTATATCCAACCTAAACTTCCCCTGTTTAAGTTTTAAACCATTACCCCTTGTCTTATCACTACAGTCCCTAATGAAGAGTCCCTCTCCAGCATCCCTATAGGCCCCCTTCAGATACTGGAAGGCTGCTATGAGGTCTCCACGCAGCCTTCTCTTCTCCAGGCTGAACAGCCCCAACTTTCTCAGCCTGTCTTCATACGGGAGGTGCTCCAGTCCCCTGATCATCCTCGTGGCCCTTCTCTGGACTTGTTCAACAGTTCCATGTCCTTTTTATGTTGAGGACACCAGAACTGCACACAATACTCCAAGTGAGGTCTCACAAGAGCAGAGTAGAGGGGCAGGATCACCTCCTTCGACCTGCTGGTCACACTCCTTTTGATGCAGCCCAGGATACGGTTGGCTTTCTGGGCTGCAAGCGCACACTGAAGCCAGCTCATGTTCATTTTCTCATCGACCAGCACCCCGAAGTCCTTCTCTGCAGGGCTGCTCTGAATCTCTTCTCTGCCCAACCTGTAGCTGTGCCTGGGATTGCTCTGACCCAGGTGTAGGACCTTGCACTTGGCATGGTTAAAACTCATGAGGCTGGCATCAGCCCACCTCACAAGTGTGTCAAGGTCCCTCTGGATGGCATTCCTTCCCTCCAGGGTATCAACCGAACCACAAAGCTCGGTGTCATCGGCAAACTTGCTGAGGGCGCACTCAATCCCACTGTCCATGTCAGCGACGAAGATGTTAAACAAGACCGGTCCCAACACCGATCCCTGACAGATGCCACTTGTTACTGGTCTCCAGCCGGACATGGAGCCATTGACCACAACTCTTTGCATGCGGCCATCCAGCCAGTTCTTTATCCACCGAGTGGTCCATCCATCAAATTGATGTCGCTCCAATTTAGAGACAAGGATGTCGTGTGGGGCAGTGTCGAACGCTTTACACAAGTCCAGGTAGATGACATCAACTGCTCTACCCCTGTCCCTCAGTTCTGTAGCCCCATCATAGAAGGCCACCAAGTTGGTCAGGCAGGATTTCCCCTTAGTGAAGCCATGCTGGCTGTCACCAAGCACCTTGTTGATTTTCATGTGCCTTAGCATGCCTTCCAGGAGAATCTGCTCCAAGATTTTGCCAGGCACAGAGGTGAGACTGACTGGTCTGTAATTCCCCGGGTCATCCATTTTCCCCTTCTTGAAAATGGGGGTTATATTTCCCTTTTTCCAGTCATCGGGAACTTCACCTGACTGCCATGATTTCTCAAATATGATGGCCAGAGGCTTTGCAGCTTCATTTGCCAGCTCCTTCAGGACCCGCGGGTGGATCTCATCAGGACCCATGGACTTGTGCAACGTAGTTGCAATGTTCCATGGCAATGTAGCTAGACACAAGGAAGTGTCTCCAGTTTACTTCAGGATGGTATCACTTAGGTTCTGGAGAGCCACCTGCTCTGTGCACAGCTGTGCTGGGGAAGTCTCTGTGATGCTTTTATTCTACCCCTTCTTGGTAATTACTGCCTATTATTGCTGTATGAAAGGATCATATATACACTCCCCATGTCCCATTAAAGACAGCCATCCAGCTGGGCTAAACTTACCCCTGGAAGTGGTTTGAGCTAGCTCAGAACTAAGGTACTCACATGAATCTTTCTGTAAGTAGAGTCCTACAGCAGTAATGCTGCCCCAACAGTGCTACCTGGAAGAGCATTTCTGTTTATCACCTTAAAGCAGCCTTTCCAAACTGAATGCCAGGACCCTGCTACCTTGCTTTAGAGAGCAGGAAGCAAGTATCTTACAAATTCCAAACATCCACTGAAATACATGGAAATTGACTGAACATGTGACCTCAAATCCCCATTTCAAATCTCTGCATGAGATTTGAGAATCGGCTGACTGAGTTTTGAAGCTGCTGTTCAGGAAGAAATACAAATACAGGTTTAGGGGCCGAGCACAACTGAGCTCTGTGTTCAACAGTCCTTTAATGTATGCCAAATGGTCTTTCTGGTTCAAAATCATTTAATGCAATGCTAAGCAATGCCCTCACTGTTGCTTTTGCTGATTCGCAGTAAACCAGTGGGATGCCAGGCTGCCACCATCAGAACATATGCTTTATTGGAAAAGTATTTCAGCAGGCCTCACCTTGTAATACATTATGTGACCCTGGAAGGCAGGCAGCAAACACTCCTACGGGCAAATAGATCACTAAAAGTTAAAGCGACCTATCACTTTGGGAGCAGCAGCATCATTTCTGTCATCCTGCTCTACCCAGGGTCATAAAGCTGTAATGGATAAGGAAAAAAATACATCACTGAAGCTCTGAAGACTGATCCCAGCTGATGGACTGGGCGTCTTGTACCAGTGAAGAACAAGAGAAGGGAGGGAAGGAGAGGAAAGCAGAGGAAAGAGGAATCCAGCTGTGAAGCCCCGAAAACAGAACTACTCCTGGAAGTGCTGCTCAGTTTGCTTTGGTCAGAATAAACTTGGGCAGCAAAATGGGCCATGTAAGTTATTTCAGTTATGAAACAGGTTAGAGTGCTTATCTAAACAGCTTCACTAGCACATAGACAGCTGCCCATCTCCATTTACAGCCTTTCCCAGAACAGTCCCTTACCTCTGACTTTTACTTTAAAGAATTACTCTTTTCATCTTTTAGACTCTGAATTCTCCTAAGACATAAAACCCTACTGGTTTTGTAATCTTTTTTGTTCCATTCATAACATGTCAACAAAACCCCAATGAAGCAAAGCAGTGAAAAAAGCACAGCGCAAACATTTCAATTCTAACAATGTAAACAGCATCGAAAGGATTCTGAATCCTGTTTATCTACCTGTGAAGCTAGTAGTCAGTGGATGATCTGTTGCTAGAGAAAGGTCTTGCTCCCATTGTTATTGCTATTGCCTTTTGAAGGGATGACAGTGGCACTCTTTTGAATGGTAGCATTTTTCAGCAATTTAACTCCCTGCCTAAAGAAGCAAATTTGCATGAAAATTACCTGGAAAGCACAATCACATACCCACACAGTTTATACAAACACAATGGTATTTTCAGCACAGGTATGACAAACAGCATCTCAAAGGACCATAGGGATGAAGAGTAAATTAGTTGGCAAGAATATTTTCTCCAGTAATTTCTTAGAAAAGGAATAATTTCTTGGGGAAAACCTACAATTATCTTCCAACCTCTTTCTCCATGAGCACTGCAACTGATTTCTACCTTCATTCTTATTTACTTTCCATGAAAGCACCACTTAGGCCCTAATGAAGAATGCCGGGTAATTCTGGTGTTATTGGATTTTTCATTACTTATTTATTAGACATGAGGACTGTTACCAGTAAGCAGCCAGGTGAGTCAAATCAGATAAAGCATTATCTGATTTCTGTGCTGTAAATCAGATTTTAATAGAGAAAAGATCTGTATCCCTTTGGGAGTGCAAAGAATATGTTTATAATGTGCTCTGAATGTGTGCTACACAGTAGCAAGTATGGGTTAAAAAAAATTTCCTCTATTCAATTTTCCACCACCTCCTCCCAGGGTCTTCCATCCAGAAGATGAGAATGAATATAAATGTGCCAAGTGCTAGGAAATAACTAAGATAGGATAAGCATGCACACATGCTGCATTCTCACACAGACACACAAAAATACTGAATTCTGCAATATTAAAAATATAATCAAGACCTCACTGTTTCTCTGCTGCCAGGAGAATTCACAGATTTCAGGTTCACTTAATTCACCCATTGAAATAAGACCTTTGGTAGCCTACTCTCAACCCCAATACAGCTTCTGTCTCAGGTATTTTTCCTTGTCTCTATTCAGAAGCTATGAAATGTCACCACAGGAGCCGTGAATTAGACACAGATAACATTTGACTACCCCTTGAAGGTTTTACACATTTTCATCAGCAGAGTAATCTAGATACGTTCAGACAGATATCAGTATTAAACATTAAAAACCTCAATGCAAAGCCAGCTCTTTCCTGTACTGCAGTGTTATTTGAATTCTGACTTGTTGGAAATGACTGCAAAAATCGGAGCTCCCTTCTCACCTAAAAACACATCATGTTTGACTGTTCAGACAGAACTAAAGTTGTGGAATTAGTTTAGCGCCCCGATACTTAACACAAATATTCTGGGGACTCAAAACCTAACTTTTTAAAACCAAACTTGTTAGGTCATATTCAATTAATTCCATAACAACCTGGAGTGAAAGGCCTTTCAAGTCAAGTTTGGCTTAAGAATTCATTTTCTTTCATGATTTACACATGAAAATGAATTTATAAACCAAACCATTTTATTCATCGAGGTTTGTGAAGGCGTGTGGTCAGAGTGCCACTAACGAATGAACAGAGGAAGCTCTGCTACTGTCAGCCATCAGCACCAATGCTGACATCTATGCAGCACTTCAATATCTTCATTTTCCCACTTCTTCCCAGGTGAGCCTTTGCTTCTCCATCACAATTTACAGGAGGACTGACATTTTAGAAGCAACTGCAAAACTACAGGCAGCACAGAAGCCATCAACACAATCAAAAGTAATATTAAACTTAGATTACCTGAATGTAAGGCTTATTTATTCCAGTTAAAAATCCAAGCAAGTCACAACTAACCATATGCTGTATTTGAGATACTGGCTTCCTTTTTCAAGGATGCAGTTACACTTTAATTTGTTTTATCAATATCTGAAATATAACATGGTACCACAATTTGTATTTGGATGAGTAAAGGTTAGCTTTAGTCACTTGGGCAGGAGAGCAGTTTCAGGTTGTAATGACCTTAGTTTCTCATAAACATCTTCAAGGAAGACCAGAGCATTTTTGTTTTCATGTATCTTAAATGATAACACAGAGAAATAAATAAAGGAACTAGGACATGTGAGAAACATGAATACTGAAAGTGTAGCCTGAAATGGGGTGCAGCACATCACGAAGGCAAGCACTGTCAAGATCTGAGGTTTCCTCTTGGAAACAGACAGCAACAGGGACTGCGAGAAGCAGAGATGGTGTCATGTTCACATGAAACAAGTAGGAAACAGACACTTAAATACATCTTTTCCCCCAGAAAAAGCAAAAGAAATAAAATACCAAATTAAGTGTAATAAAAGTCCCTGTAGCTCCATATCCAACTACGCCTCTAAGTGACCTGACCAAGTTTTATTACAGCACAACTAGAACCACAAGCACGCAAGCAACTGATATATCAACCCAAACCGAGATCCAAACCATTGCACCCCCCACTGCTTTCCCCTATAGCTGGCACAACTAGGTAATAACCCTGTTCTTTCCTTTGCTTCAGCAGATTAGGCAGTCATAAACTAGTAGGAACAAAGCCATGTCATTTGTGGGAGTAGACCACCTTTAAAGCTACCATCTTTCTAATAAGTACCTTGTAAATTTGATGAGATTTATGTCATTAAACTCAAAAAAACCCTATGTCTGAAAAATAACTTAAACTAATAATCAAAACCACCAGAAAGGACTGCAACCTCACTGCATCTATCACATTTTGACCCATGCAGTAGCCTTCTGCAAAGCAACACAGGCTTCAGAGATACTCCCTTAGTTAACATGAGGCTACTCTGAGCTTCTTTGACCTCACTCTGGAGGGGAGAACATTTACTGAGAAATGAGAAGTCCCTCAGTGGAACAGGCCACAGGAGATAAACAGATGAAGATTTGGTACTTGTCAACTGTACCCATCAGTGCAAATGAAAATATTTAACTCATTATCAAATTAAGAGAACATCCCTTATACAATAGATTCAGCTCTTATAATCCAGATAGCAGTTACCTGGCAAGTCTCTCAAGTCCTGAGTTAATGCCATGTTTGTATCTTCTATCATCAGTGAGCCATTACTGCCTACAATCTCAATTGCACATGGTCAAACCCTCAGTGGAAGAAGACACTCCCTGGACTATCACACGTCCTACTGGCCAGCACAGTGGGTCAATATCCAATTACGTATTAACTAACCAAGGCACTGCACTACAAACTGTGAGAGCCATGTGCCCTTTCTTGCATGGGATGGCTCTGAAGTCTGGCCATGTAAATCACATTCCAAGACCAGAGCCTCCCAATTACTGCTTTGCTTCCCTTGTTAATCTGTATCTAAAATATCCCATTATTCTTCTTAGTAAATACATTCTGAATGACTCAGTGGGGGAGGAGGAGGCAGGAGGATGAAGATGGTTTTCATTTTGGTGGGGGTCAAGAAACCTCCTTTTTCTACAGATAAATGTCCCTGTTCCAGATCAGATGCACCTTTTCCCACTTGAAAAATAAGAGAGATATCTATTCATTCAGAGTTGACAAACAGACAATGTAAGTGAAGCAGTTCAGGGGAAGGGAGGTAGCTTTAATAATCTGTATCACATTATTATTTGTTGGTTATAACTTTATAGCTTATAACCAGGAGTTTAGACACTCGCAGCTTCCCCTCCCTGGAGGGCAATGTATCAAGGTGGTAATGTATCATGACCTCAACAAATGTTCTATTTAAACAGCACAACGACTCCCAAATGGAAAACATGTTTCTGCCTGTGACATCTCAGGTAAAAATGTATTTCTTTTCTATTTTTTCCAAACCCCCCTTCATTTCTAGATAAAAATTGGCCTGGCAGGGATACAATGCCATGTTCCACCTTCAAACACATCAGGCCCTTCAGCACTGGTGAGGCTCATGTAAACATGCCTTTAGGTTAACATCAAACCCCCCATCCCTGAGGTGTCTGACTTACTGAGGTTCCACTTGAGGCCTGTCGTGGTCACACTCTCGCAGGGGTTCCCAATGGGGATGAGGCCACACCAGTCGCCTTCCAGTCCCGTGTCCACATGCAGCTTGTGCTTGCCCTGAAAGACAGAAGGGCCTCTGGAGTCAGTGCTCATTAGGGACCCAAACTGCATTTGCCAACAGACCTTGCAAGCGAACTAGAAAACACTTGGATGGAGACAGGTCCAGAATATCCCACAAAGGTTCGGAAATACTTGGCTGCAGGAATACAGGTCACTGATGTTTACTGAGGGAGGAGACACGTGTGCTTAGGCTGCAGACCTCAGGGCTTTCAAAAAGTTTGTCTAGGCTTTTCTAATCAGAATCTGGCTTTGCTCATTCTTCCCTGGCTTTTTTGAAAGAGGCGCTTCTGTCAAAGCTAGGCTCTTTGTCCCTGTGAAATGAAGGCATCCTAACCCAGTCATTCATTTTTTCCCCTCATCTAAACAGCTGCTTCACTTCCTAAATAATGCTAGTCGAAGCACCACTGAAACTCCTTCATTGTTTTGACAGCATCTGTAAAAATTCATGTGTTTCTCCAGGCATATACTCTTCCCAGAAGGAAGAATACATGCAGAAACTTAACCAGGTGCTAGAAAAATTGACCTAAATATTTAAAGGAACATGATTACACTACGCAAGAACAATAAAGTAAAATTACAACACATTTTTTTGTACATGCAAGCTAAATTTATCTTCTAACTATCGAGTTCATGAGGTGGAGGAGAAGCTGCAGCTCTTCATGATGACGGATTTGTGACCAAGCTCTTAATCAGTACTTACAGACCCTGTGTGAACATCTTGCCAGGTACCAGCATAGGAACAATTGCAAGGAAGAACAGAGTGAAAATCTTTTACAGAATAAAAAGGGGGAAAAGAAGCTGAATGATATAGATCTGGCACAATTTGTGTTCTAAGAAAGTGTTTTATGAAAAGTAGCTACAGGAAAACAGCAAAGGCAAAACAGTGACAAGATCGGTGAAGAAATCATCCTCTGGTCTTTTCTACATGGGTAATTTCTTTCCAACAAACATGGGCTTCACCTGGAGGAATGTTTCTTTGAACGGAAGTTTTGTTGGGGTTTCATTTTATTCTCTTCTGAATTCACAGGCAAGTCAAACCCTTAAGCATGTCTTTTACACACAAATTCTGCACCACTATAAATAAAATCAGATGTACCCAGTTAATCATCTACCAAAATAAAAGACGTCTCTGAAACATAATGACTATTTCGTGAGTAGTTTGTTAAGCAGGATGCCTGGGTTTCATAGCAAAAGAATGAAGAACAGTTAAACTATATAACTCAGGTAAATGTCCCAAGCAGCAAAAATACTGCTTCACAGTTTTAGTCTGGAAAATGTATTTAAGCTTTTTTTATTCACCCTGTTCTCTCATACGTTCATTCCAAATGCCCTTGCAAATATGAAGTCACTAGTTAGAAAGTCAAAACTGGAGGCAAAATATTTTATTGCTGAGCTGTTGCTGTCTGAGGATTCGACAGCTTCTCCTGTTAATGCCAAATGCATTATGAAGAAACAACTTCAATACATGTCATGCTCTCAGTTAACAAATGAACCTTGGAAAAGCTGTAAATTAGGGAGTATCAGACTGCATAGCTTAAGCCTGTCTGTCTGCAGAGCAACAAGAAAACCAATCCAATATCAAGTACCTTCTCAGGATGTCCAGGTTCATGTGGAGATGAGCCATGTATTTCTAAAGTGGTTGTGAACACTTGCCTGCCAGATCCAGAGGTGTAACAAATTCAGGCTTGATAACCTTTCAGCTGTGCAATAAGGCATGCTACTTCTCTCTCGCAGTACAGAGGGAGGATGAAAGGAGAGGTAGAGGTGCAAGGTCTCTTGTTATGTGATTGCAGATATGGTCTATAATGAAGATGATGATGAAGAGAATGAAGGGGTGGGACTGCCTGTTCCCAATGGATATACACACTGCTGCTCAGAGCTGCTGGAGGAGAGAAACAAACTCACTACTTTTATCAATTAGTAAAGGAATCTGAAAAAGAAGTAACTGGCCAGAAAGAGAACCTGATTAAGACCTATATACACAAAACCTGTCCATTTTTGGACATATAAATTCAAAACCTACCACTGGGTTTGCATTTCCCATCTTATGACATTCCAGCCCAGTTTACAGATTGGAATTTAATTCAGCAGAAATTTATGCAGAAAGCTGTCTTTCTGTGCTCATGAAATAAACCTCTAAACCAAAAGATGCCATTACCAGATGCCTGCTAATATGGAGGATTTTATCACAACTTTTTCAATGTCTAATGCTTCCCTGTTCACACATGCCAGTAATTATGTGAGAATCCTGACCTTCTTCCCTAAAAAGATGTTTTCTAGCCCTCAGTTAAGAAATTTCAAACCAGAAGCCCAAAGGGCTAAACCCAAGGCAGTAAGTAAACAGGAATTTAAATATTAAAATGCCAATTATTTGTTAAAACCCACTCTCAACTGTTAAGCCAAGCTTGTGGTTTAGAGACTGGGTCACTGATAGTACACAAGGCACTTAAAGACTTTTCCTTAAATAAATCAATAACGGATCTTAATGTTATTAAGGATGGTGGGGGCAGAAAAGGGGAATGAACACTGGCAAAAAACCGCAACCAACCAACCAAAAACCCCAACTAACCCATTCTGGTTTTGCCAAAAAAGAGTAATCAGCCAACGCATTTGCTAAGTAAGGCTTTACTTTCAAAGCACTGTGAGTCTGCCATGGGGGAAATGAGGAGCCCAAGCTGATCTTCAAACTTTTGAGTACAGATCTTTCAACTGAGCAAGACGGAACTGCTATTTGCAGGAGGAAGGGAGGATCAGAGCTTGTAATTTGCAAATACAAGTAATAATTTGTTCCATTTAAGCCTCTGTGATTAAAGGAACAATTATATACTGGCACTTAAAATCTGAAACTGTTTTCAGTTTCTGCAGAACTCCAAGTTCCAAAATTAGGATTAAAACAAAAACCAAAGTTTAACTAAATAAATCCCTCCTTCTTAAGGTTTTTTCTGCCTCTGTAGGTGGTAACTGAAATATTTTCACATTTAACTTAGGAATCAAATATTATCATGTTTGAATGATACCAGTCCTAAAAAAATGGCAAATCATACAGATGCATTGATTTTTATCTTATTAAGTCTGTTTTGAAGAACATTGATTTCTTTCTCTTCATTTTGTCTCTGATGCTGGAAAATAAGATCAATTTCTAAGTTCAGCAATAAGAAGAAAATGTCAGAAGGTATTTTTAAGAACGCTTCATCCATATAGGTTAAACTTTTCCTTTTGATTCTAATACCTTGTGTTAGAAGAAAGTATTTAAGAAATAGTGGTTAAATATACACCCACTCCAACATTCCTTTTGCTGAGGAAGCACCTAAAGACATAGTTGTTCTGTGTCACACCTCCTAACTGAAAGGAAGTCTGATTCGAGGAATTAATACATTTAACCCTGTTCAAGGCTATAAGACACTAGAATCCTCAGTCAATTCTGCAAGCTGAAAAGCATATGAGCAGTATCAAGATAAAACCCGATAGCTTTTTGCATGCACAGATACCCCAGTACAGAGAAAATGACTTCTCCAAGTACTTTCCAGGCCCACTTGAATAAATGTATTACAATAAATGTATACTCAAAAATAGATACAAAGCTACCACATGTTATGAAAGACAGAGAGAATGATGACTGATCTTCAGAACTGCATTCTGAAGGGATGTGAAGGAGGGAAACCTGGAACCTGGCAGGCTGGAATTGACACAAAAGAGAAGCACAAAGCCAGTGGACAAGATGCTAGGAAAGAATAAGGAATTAAAATTAAGCCTTAAAAAACAAATGAAGAAAGATATAATAAGCATCTTGGAAACTGCTGAAGGACTGTAACTGAGGAGGAAAAGGAACGAGTTACAGGATTAAAAGACAAAGCAACCTTATTCTAATTTTCAGGCTGTCCTTGCAGTTTTTTTCCAGCATATACAGAATTACTGAAAACTTAACTCCCAGAAGCTGATTTTCACCTGTGCTTGCTGTGAGATCTGGGACTACAGAGGAACAGGGTTTTCTGCTCTATGAAACCTCCTCCGCTAGCTAGATCTTGTTTTCTGTAGTCTTTTGATAAAAAGCAATTTCAGATCAGCTTTATTTCAATGATTACTCCATAGATGGCAGCACACACTTAAAAACAAACAGCAGCAGCAAAAAACTAAATGCAGATGTCATAGTGTTACCCAAGGAAATGGTAAAACCCCACAATCTGTTTTAGCACATAAACATCTGGGTGCAGAAAATGGTATATTTATGAACAATTCAGGGAATAGGTGGAAACCAACACACTCACCAAAGACTGCAGCGGAGAGGATGAAAGGAACAAGGATGCAACTAAGCTGAGAACATTCATGTTTCAAATCAAGTATCATCACTGACAATAAGGTAAAAGCAAAGTTGCAGAAGTATTCCTACTAATCATTAGTTGTGTAAGAACTTAACAATAATAAAAGCTTTCAGGCTGAGGTTGTGAGCACAATACAGCCATTTTTCTAAAAGGATGTATTTAAGAAGAGCTATTTTGTTACAACCCTAAAATATCATCAACTGTCAAACAAATATGCATAAGCTGCTATTGCATGAATGCTATTCAAAGAATGTCATCTGAGCCAACCAGGCTTTTTGTTGCTCTTGAAAATAACATTATCCACAGTTCTAGTGAAAACTCAGAAGTCTAAAAGCTCTTGTATATCATACCAATGACTGCTCAAACTCCTATGGAATAAACAGCAAATTTACTTTACTTCAGTACTGAAAACTGTTGGACCCAATTCAGCTGATCCTTACTATCAGATGTTAGTGGTCCCGAACTGGAACTGACAGACTTCAGAATATCAGTTATTTGTAAGGCAGAGTACCATCAAGCCTACCCTTCAAGGGGAGCACTCCATAAAACAATGACTTTAGAGTGAATAAACTCAAAGGCAGTAGAGACACAATAAATTACAATCATTATTAGACCCAATTAATAAACACATCTGCTTCAAACCAATTTATGACAAGGGTATAGAAAGAAATTCCTGTGGAGGTAAGTGCCACTAAACTGAAAAGATTTACTGTACCCTGAGGTTATGCATTGAAGTTGTTGCTACTGTTCATCTGGCGCACAAATTATCCACAAAGAGGAAATGATCCCAGAGTTTCACACATCCACATGTGAACTTTTTCTACTGAAACCCTCCGGAGAGTACACTTCTGATGTAACATCCACAGCACGTTTTACTAATCACAGCAGGTGCATCCCTTGTTTGCCCATGACCTACTGCAGCATGAGCAAGTAAAAGTATTTTCTGCAGTCAGTTTTTCTAAAAGGATGTATTTTAGAAGAGCTATTTTGTTAAAACCCTACAATATCGCTGTCTTTTCAAACAATTATGCATTTGTTGAACTCAACATTTGACTGACGAGAAAAGAGCAGTCGTAGGTTCAAAAAATGCACAAGTGTTTCTCTTTGGAGGCTGCAAGCAGTTAAACCTGCCAGCAGTGTAGACATTGCTAAAGTGCACAAATGCAGTGATGAAAACACTCATTCCCACTTGCAAATGGAATTCCACAACATTTTCTTCAGTCTACCACAAATCAGTGCAAAACACCCCACAAACACAGTGTGAAACAATGACAATGAAGAACTCGCTGGTCCTTCTCTAAAGTCAAGCAAGCCGTCACCAGCCCAGTGTGACATTTTATCCTTGAGCTTGTGCATTTGATGCCCTATCCTCAGCAGCCCCATCATCCTAGGCTTAATTAGCATTTTTAGTGATGCCTTTAAAAAAAAGCATCAGAACCATTTTCTTTACACCCATTTATGAGACTACAGAGTGTAATAGATTACAGATAAGAGTGAAAAGTAGACAAGCTGCTGAAGATTTCATATTGCCTGTATAATTATTATGCAACATTGCAGTCAAATTGTCAATGTAGAGGGGCCTTCACTAAGGACACTAATATTCTGTAATTCCTAAGTGATAAAAATTACAGCATAATCTTTCTCATCATACACCAGTTCGTAATACATTTTGTGTAACTGCTCATTCTTTTCATGCACTTTTACAGGGGAAGAGTCCAGAGGATCTCTTCTACCTAGCCTACATTCTCTTCTTTTCCTTGGTATTAGAGAAGTGTGGGAGTTAATTTAAAAGACAGGATATTGTCCACCTAACTTGTGGCAAGAAAATGTCTTCACAGCACTGAATTACAAAGTGTTGCTGGAAGGCACCTTAATGCTATGTAAGAATACACACTTTTTTGTGTGAGTATATAGTGCTAGGGGGTTTGTGGTTTGTACTTTGAAAGTGCTTAGGCTCTGTTAAGAAAAAAAGTATGGTTACCAAGCCTAAAGCACATCAGTGTTTACTAATGTATGCTATACAACAATATTTGATGTATTTTTTGCTTGTCTGGGTTGCTGTCTACGCAACTTGCTTTTTCTTCCCTATTACAGCTAATCTGTCTTTCCTTTCACGTAGTTCTTCACAGTCCATCCTGTGATGGAGCCTGTCACATCCTATTTAGTGGGAAGAGATTAATATTTTCTTTCATCAACTACTGATCACCTGACTCTTCTTTGGCTGTTGTAGCAGGTGCCTTTGCAACTTCCCTAAGAATCAAATCTGTTTATCTGTTCTCAGAAGTCTTCCCAGACATACTGGCAAATCTCCTTGGGCTCTCCTCCTCCAAAATCTGACCTGGAAATCTTCTCTGCTGCATAACAAAGAATGAGCAGCAGGCTGCTGGTCAACATCATCTTACTGATTCTTGTACTCTTCATTCTACATCCATGTGATGCCATTGCTTTTTTATGTGTTATATGATGCAGCAAATCATGACCCCAAAACTCCTCTTATGTGCCACCATCCTTTTAGTAGAAGTGGCTTCAAATTCAGGGGCTTCATTTTATGATTAGGGGCTTCATAGAAGCCTGACCCCTATAACTTCTTTGGTACAATCAAACTGATGGACCGAGTTCTTCGCACTGAGTAGTGGAGTGTCATATATACTCTTCTCTCCCCTTCATTTCTGACTGTTACTTTCACATACCTCTAAGTAAGAAACAGGGAGGTTTGAAGTAATGAATAATGAACTCTGGGAATAATTTTCAGCACCCCTTCTTGATTTCTCTTACAGGAAAGAATAATTTGCTGCTATTACAAAGACATTCTTTGACCTGGGATAAGAAACTGTATCTATTTTCAGTAGACAAGGAAACAGATTCTGCATTATAACAGCAGGCTTTGAAGAAGTGTTACGCCCCAGCAATGACTGACTGCTTCTCTCTACACCCATGAAATTCAAAGACATGTTGATCAGGTCAGGAAGAACAAATATAATTAGAGAAACTTCAAACATATGTATTTTTCTCCTCTTTTTACCACCTGCCACCATTTTCTTGTATAGCTAAGCAGTCAGTTAGAGATTGTAGTCCATGCAGAACCCCATTCTTTTCTTGGAGCATGTGGTGGGGGAACAGAATACTGTAATACCCTCAGAAACAATTTGCCTCCTTCAGGAATCGCACTTGGATAAGGTTATGAAGTTTATTTGCAACAGCCTTTTTATAATGGTCACAGCGTCAGTTCCCTTGCACTTCAGTGGGAACTGCACCCACGTCATCACTGTCATCAAGTGACAGATTAGGTCCTCAGAATATAGATGAACATTCACAAGCACACTAAAAGCATTCAAAGTAGGCCAACCCAAGTCCTAAATATTTGACAGTGGTTTCTTATCATAAACAGTCAGCCTGGCATCTTTTCTCACAAGACTTTAAAGCCCTGAAAGCATTTTTGTAGCCCCCCATTTGACATCACAGTTATAATTCTGAGGGAGCATCCCAGAAGAATTATACTGGTATATTCAAAATACCACAAAGAATGGAAGAAATTACACTGTGTAGCAGACTATAAAAGAATAAAACCCCCACGTGGATTTTGTCTTCCTTAGACCTGTCCTGGGGTAAAGGTAGGACTTGATAATCTTAAGGGTCTTTTCCAAACTAGGCGATTCTATGTCATACGCTTGGAAAGAAGTCCTAAATGGTTTTGTGTTCTTTACCATATTTTCCCTTGCACTTCACTATCTATCGTCCTCCTTTGGCCTTTACCCTCAATATCTTTCTTGAAAGTGATGGAACTGATAGCAACCCTCTCAGTCTTGCTCCTTCTCATCATCATCATCAGCTGTAGGGCCTCCATGTCCTTAATCAACTGCTCAGTCTTTGTTTGCCTTGATCCCAGATGGAATTTGTCTTTCTTGAACCTGAGGAATGAGAAATGTCCCTAGTGGTACAGGTGAGTTCTCATCAGGGCTTTGCACAAAGGCTTTTCTTCGCTATGGAAATGCCTAACCCAAAATGCATTTGCCTGTACCATACCTATGCCTCACAGCCACACCCTGTGATCTATTCATGGCTCCAGAGTACACATATTCAGTTAAATAATCTCAACATTTTGATGCAAGCTCAGTGTGAAGAGACAGGCGTTTGATTGTGTCTTTAATTTGCTTTAACTTTTGGTCAGCTCTGAAGTGGTCAGGCAGCTGGAACAGGTGATTGTTGTAGTCCATCTGATCAATGCTATGCCATCTATATGCTATGCAATCCTTTCCATTTACTGTTTGGCAATAAAATAGCATTTGAACCATGAAGCAGGGGACCACTGTAGAATAAGTAATGCTGTATCAAATACAGAGTACTATAATACAAAAACACCAACATAAAAACATAAAATAAGGGTCAGAGTGACAGGTTGCTGTAAAAACAACACAGAGCTCACCCTGCTGAATGCAGAAAGACTGGAACAAGTAACACTGCTTATTTAGGCCCTTTGACATATATATTCCACTTTCTGTACATAAATATTTTCTGTCTGCTTCACACAATAGCAAGTCAGAACCCACGCTCTGGAAAAGGTGCTGAACCCTCCTATGAAACAGAAACTTGCTCTGTCAAATCTATTTGTAGCCTGTAGTCATGAGATAGTAAATCACCACAAAAGTATCAAAGAAGAAACATAAAGACAAGCTAGAAAGAAAACATATGGCCAAATCCTTAGAAAATCTAAGAGCTAAACAATTAATTACAAGCTAAAGTAGTAATAAACTTCAGGAGTCTGATGTCTCTCATTAAACAATACATAATCAAGGATTGCTTATGGAATTAGATGCATTACTCTTGGATACAATATTTTCTGCCATTCTAATGTTCTCTAGCTACATCTCCCTCTTGGAAAGCATTCATGTGATTTCATGGCTGCTTCTGCTCCATGAAGTGAGATGCCTTTGGGCTACAACTAGATTGAACTGCGTTCAAGCCATTTAAGCCTTCAGAATGAAAACCCTACTGCTTGCTGCAAAACACTACCAGCAACAAGGCTGTGGAAGTTTGCAGACCAGGAGAACTTTTCTGCTATCAGAAAATACATTCTCTTTCAACAAATCCCTAAGGCCTACACATGGTACCAAGAGGAATCTGAAGGTTCAATTCCGTCCAGCTTTAAAAAAACTAGTAGTGTTCCAGGAACTGGGTTGCGGGACACCGCAGACACTTAGAATCTTCTGAAAATTAGGTGTCTTTATTTCCTAATGTTATTTTTGGATCCTCAAATACTGTACATTCACCTCCTCAATTTCAATTATAAATTATGATGAATTAAATGCAATACATACAGGTAAATTCATTTTCTCAGCCTTACTGTATGCTTATGAACATTTCAGCCCAATTTCATAAGAGCATATACTGATTGAGAATTATTTATCTGAACAAAGTTGTCTTCATTATATAAAAACTACATGTGGCTGTTTGTGAATATATCTGTCAATTTCTCCATATCTCCATCTACTTTAAGGATCTTCTTATATCTAATGACAATTTTCCTCTTCCTAACATACGTGTACGTGCATACCTTTCCCAACCTTCACGAGTGAGCAGTGGAGTTCATTTATTTCCATGCCTTCTTGGCAAGCTGAGCTGGTCCAGCTATCTAATACCAAAGCCTTGTCTTTGTAGCTGCAGGTATTGCAGACATCCCTCCTGTAGCTGCTTGTTGGGCTGTGCCTCTGTTTCCCTTTGCTCATCACCTCTGAGTACTTTGTCTGTCCCCTACAGTCAGCAGCAGGCTTCTTCCCCATGATCCTCTCTCCTGCCAGTTTCCCAGTGGGAGTGGCAGTGAGCATAAACACCACAGAACATACTCCAGGTCAGATTCTGAAACACAGGAGAGGACTTCTTCAGCAGTGAAATAGGCTGCTACATGCTTTCATGGGAAACTTTTACCTCCACATATCACAGAATCAATGGTTTGTGTTGGAAGAGACCTTAAAGCTCATCCAGTTCCAACCCCCTGCCACAGGCAGGGACACCTTCTGCTAGACCAGGCTGCTTCAAGCCCTGTCCAGCCTGGCCTTGATGAAATATGTTACTATTAATTTCTGTCTGGACAATAAAATAGTATGTGCTTGTCTTAGCTGTCAGAGAGAATGAGGTTTGGAAAAGAATCATTTTTGACTATGTTCAAATGTGAACAACTCATAATAACGTAATGAGAATTCTTGGCCTCCATCTCCACTTTAGACCACAGGATTGCAACTTGTCTTTTGGTGATACAAGGAAGAAGAAAGAAATCGGGTCTGACTTCTGAATTTGTACATCCTGTTTCTCTTGATTTCTCCTCTCTTTTGCTTTTCATAGGATAGTTTCAGGGCAGCATCGTATCAGCCTCAAGGACCAATAAATTCTTGAGATTAGTGTTTTCTGTTAGCTTCAAAAAAACATTACTGCTGATGAAAGTGAGTCATCACCATTAGTTCTTGATGAGGAAACCATTCTATCTCATCGCCTGCTCTCAGCCACCAGCCTAGGATTCCCCACAGGTCCTGAGAATGCCAAGAGGGTGTCAAAAGCCACCAGGTTTTCATTTCCTGTCATTCAAATCCTTCCTTGTCTGCTGGTAAAGACACTGTAAGAGGCCATCAAAAGAAATGTTTAACTGCACCAAGATTTCTGTTGTCACACCTGGGCCTTAAATGTCATGCTAAAACTTAACCAAAATGTGCGAATCTTCCATTTTAGATAAATTATCTTTCAGTGGTCAAACTGTAGATGCAGTTGTTTCCCCCTTTGCTTCATGTCCATCCACCTGGGAGCTTGCACTTAAATTTCAAGCAGAAAAAAAATAATGAATTCAGATCTCTAAGATGCTTCCCATTGCAAGACATAACAAGACAGCAGAAATGTTACATCTGACTGTGTGAAGCAAGACTAGAGAATCAAACCCAAGGTTTTAAAGGGACATCAGAAGTTCTGGGGTAGCAGAACTTTTATCAAACTGGAGTGAAACTGTTGGCAAACAACACTGATAAAGCTTCTGAGAATTTAAATGAGAAGGAAATCTGGCAGGTGGTAAGGAGCACACAGGTCAGACAAAGACATCTGCCAGGGATATCAGCAATGTAAAGGTAACTTTGAATCCAGCAGTGGAGGACAAGATAAAAAATTGCAGCGTTGAAATGAAGGAGGTCCGAGCTGAAATCACAGAAGTAATTTCCATAAAGGGAAAAAAAATCCATCCAGGTGTGATAATGGATTTAAATACGCCTATGGATAAAATGAGGGAAAACTCAAGGCCAGGTTGCATGGGGAGCAACCTGGTCTACTGGAATGTGTCCCTGCCTGCGGCAGGAGGGTTGAAACTGGATGAGCTTTAAGGTGCCTTCCAACCCAAACCATTCCATGATTCTATACTAGGAGGCTTTTATAATTCATAGTGTGTTTATGGGGAAAATTTACTTCAGATCAGGAGGTTTGGATTGATTTTTTTAAAAGTACTGTGGACTGTGTCCACATCCTGTGCTTTGATTCACAGGGAGCCAGAGCACAGCGAATTCCTTCTGGACAAAGCTAAACTGAAAGATGCTCTTCAGAAGAGCACCTAAAGCACTCCACCCAGTAACAGGCATACACAGAATCACAGACCCAGATTAGGACCAGTGTGAAATAAAACACACTGAAACACATACAGTGGGGACATCAGTCACCATGAAGTGCTTCAGCCCTAAGAACCTCCTTCCCTGGTCTGTACTGCTGGCTGACACAGACACAGAGTCCGGAGATGAAGGAGATCTAAGACAGTTGTGATAATAGTTGGAGGACAACATCATCTGCCTCCACTGAAAGTGGCTAGCCATTACAGTCAGCGAGGTATTTGAGAAGCTAGGTCTGCCATCACCAGAGCAGATTAAGGCTAACCACTTGACAGAATCTGAAGCAGCAAACAACCTGCACAACAACTTCCTTAAGTGTTCTGGGTTTAATGTTGAAACACACGGGTTGATTCAAGGGGAGTGAGAGTCCGATCAGTATACTGACTGCTGCTCACAGGCTCCTGAAAGGAGGAATCACAGGAGCACACTGGCAGTGGATATGCTGATTCTACAGCACACAGGACAAGAAACTACTTCTGACTTATTTCCTGGATGCCTACACGTGGTTTAAGCAGTTACAACAACAAAGCTGCTACCAAACCCCCCAAATTCCCAAACTGAAATTTAACCTTCTCAACAATAAATTTGAATAAATTGCAACATTTTGTGACCTGCTTACAAGTTAATGACCACAATTCTCACACTGCATCCTAGCTCCATTTAATCTTTTCTTCATTCTGTCTAGATAAACCTCTTTCTTGCTATAAAGTAGGTAATAATATATTGACACAGGGAAAAACCTATGCGGCACACTGTTAGACCTGCAATCTCTCCACTGCACAAGTTAGTTCCTCTCAAAATTATTCCTGAAGCTGGGCATGACTACTAGGATATGTTGTAAGAAATAACCATTTTAGTCATACATACAACCGTGTATACAGATTTAAATATTAAAACTACTACTGTTTTACGCTCACCATACTTTGACATTAAGGAACTAAAAAATAATGAGATCAAAGAATAAATCAATACCTCCTTGTTTACTAAGTTTCTCCCCCTCCCTGCTGAATTATAACCACACATGTTCCTTCATTTCAAGCACGGTATACATGGTACTGACTTGCACTGGTTGAGAAAGAAACACATTTTTCTCTTAGGAAATGGTTACATCCATGAGCAAGGGGAGATAAATTCAGATACAGAACAATCAGAAAGTTCAGATCCAACCTTAAATCCAAGCTTGCCCCAGGCTTTCAATGCTAAGATATGACATTTTGGTTTGCTGCTGCTGCATTGTATTGCAAAATGTGACTCATCCCAGAAACCTGCTCTCAGACCAGCACAGGAGAAACACCTATGGAAGACAGGTACATCTATTATAGCTCTAGAATAAATGAATGTAACAGAAACAAAGCGGGGAAATGTCAGTGTTCCTGATCCTTGTGCACAAAAATAAAACAACTCTGTCTTACTGATTCTATGCAGCCTCTTTGCCTATCTGCTGGATGGAGGAATACTCCTTTCAGTTTTTAAACAGCTGCAGCTGCTGAAAATGAAACAACTATTACATAGACTGCTCTGCAATTTCCTGAGGTGCTGGACTGTCTTCAGTCTAGATGTCATTCATATCAGACAGCTCTGTCTCTGAGGGGCCCATTGGCATCTGGGAATTCCAGCTATAAACTCTGTGGTGGTTCTGTTTTGCAAAGGGGTTAATTTTCCATGTGTCTTGTCTTAATGTCAGAATTACTAGCTGCTTCGTTGCTTATGACCTTTTTCTTTTCCACCTGCTGTCTTTGCAGCTATCGACTGTATAATCCTTAAATTTGCTTCACAAGGTATAATCCGTAGGCAGTTTTCTTCAGAGCAGCTAATGATTTTCTCAAAAGAATTTAAAGAAAATCTGAACATTTTTCACATTTTAGCCTAGAAAATAAAGAAAGAGCAAGACCTAACAAAACTTAAACTTGAGTTATTACCCTTAACCTAGAGTTACCGCAGCTACATCCAAAAGAAATGTGTCAGTAGTTTAAGTTTCATGCTCAAAGTAGCAAGCTCACTTCCAGGATATTGCATCTTAAACCACTAACAGGTACAGCTAAAACCACCATAGTGTTTCCTGACATCTGCACCTGAGGTAGCCTTAAATCCACTCTAAGCTTGGAGGTTTTAAGAACCAAGCACTTTGGGGCACAGCTGTGATGTCTACTCTTCACCTTTTTTGAACTTGTGTACTCTTGTGTCAGCAGACATAATGTGTACAGGTAAGATTTTAAGTATTTTCAGACTTCATATGTCTCATTGGCTTGCTCAATTAAATGTCTAAGCAGTCAAAACTTATGATTGTCTTTAAAATCAGAAGAATCACAAAGAGCTCCAAGAAAACATTTGCCTATCATATATTCTTATGAGCTATTCCAACTATCACTAAAAGTAATGTGAGTTTATACATCAAACCTCTGGACAACTAGCAATGCGTTTTCTACTGAACAGGTTGTGTACACAAGCAGCCATGCACTGCACATATCTTTTGCCTCTGCTCAAAAGCAGAATGGTTTTGTGAATAATTACCCTCTTTCCCCATATTCCAAGATCAGAGGTAAATATGTCTAGAACAATGTACTACCTGCAATTACACTGCTTTTTTGCTGAATCACTTCTCTCTCCAGAGTGCATGCAGGTATGAACATACAGAACTGTTACCACACATGATGTTCATCTGCATTAATATTTATAACCTGCTGAGTAAGTTTTGGTTTTTTTTAATGAGATTCTAGAGTTTTCATCATTCAACAGCACATTCTAAAAATTGGGTGTAGTTAATCCTGAGAAGGACAATCTCTCTAAAACCAAAGGTGAACTTTTCTAGTGCAACTTTTCCACACCTCCAAGTCAGAGACTGCATTTTCACCTATTTTCAGAAAAGGACACAAGTAATAAATGGTACACTACACACACATATATATACATATAATACACATACACATACATATAATAAATGATACCTACACATACATTTTTAATTGAAAATACTGTTAACCTGGCATTTCAAACATTTAGTGATATCTAGAATATGATTTTAGATTCTTATGGACTATAAAGCCCTTAAGCCTCTGACTGTATGACAGTTCACTGCACATTTACACCATGCATATTTTTAAACACTATTTCCACGATGAAAAGGAAAAAATCCTGGCTTAGAAAGACAAATTCTAATGTGTTCCAAGTTAAAGATAAGCTGCTATGCTGTGTAAGAAAAGGAAATGCTGTTTACATCTTAAACTGGCTCACTGTATATCGAAGCTTATCCTGAACACAGATGTGGGCTGTACAGTAAACAGGATATATACTAGGGATATGACATTTGAAGGACTGAAGGATAATATTAGCCCTAAATCAGGCCACTAACTGATCACATACACACAGCTGAGATTAAAAACTATTTGATGTAGGCACCTATTCATTCAGCAAGAGAAAAATAAGGGTCCATTTCTTTTGCTGCCATAAGAAAGGCTTCTAACTTTTGTTAAAAAAGATTAGATGACTGTCACACTGAAAGGCTGAACAGCAGCCAAAGGTAGAGCTCACCACAGGGATTTATCAAAGATAAGCATGTCCAAAATTGTAAAGTACTTTCTGCTTCACAGTTAAACAGAATCCTCATGTTGCATCTCAAGAATTCCTTCTTCACTGCTGCCTTCATATCATCATACAGAAATATTTTAAGACATTTCCAAAAATGCATCGTTCAGGCCATCTGCAGAGCCTGAACAAAATTAACAAATCTGGTCTGACTTTGTGAATGAAAGAACCTATGTTTCAGTGACTAGACTGTATGCAGCAAATGCCCATTAACCAGCCAGCTGATCATGTTTCATTTCCACCATCTTCCCCAAAACCTCATTAATGCCTTCTGCAGATTACTGACACACAGTCAATCTTGGTTTGCGTTAACAGTACTGCATGTAATTACGTGGCACAACTAAAACCCAGCAGGCTACAGGCCAAATCTTAGTTTCAGCGCAAGGCAACGTTTTACCATAGATTTCAATGACTGGAAGATGGGATTTCTTCTTTCCTTCCACAGATTCATCTAATAATTATGAATTTGAATCACTACTGAAATACACTGCAGAGACTTCAGCAGACTTAAGACCTGAAAGGTGAATGATGAAATCAATGTATCCTAGCTCCTTAAAAAGCATTTACGTATCTACTTCCAGCAGTCCCTGCCTAGCCCAAAGGGCAGTTTGTTATTGTTTTTAATTTAAAACACAAATTTGCCCTTCCTGGAAAATTCTCACAGGGATCCCTGTGTAAATAAGAAAGTCAGCTGGCAAATGCAACAGGTACATGGGTAAGCTTTTGAATCTATTCCTGCTTTCAGATTAGCTATTATTAACCAGAGGCAGAGAAAGGCACCACAGGATGCCTTTTCTGTAGCTGTCTAAAGATCAGCTCCACAATACCTGCCTGATGGGGAAAGCTCCCTCACTTCCTGGAAAACAAGAAAGCAAAAACCCCAAACCTACCCTGAGCAACATGAAAGACTGTTCATTTTCATATTCAAACAAGATTATTGGTAATTGCCTCTGCATGCCATGAATACGCTGCTGCTGCTGCTAAACCTTATGCTTCCACACAGTGCACGGTCTGCACCATTTTTCTCCTTCGTGTAAATAACTCTTTTGACCTAGGGCTCACATTCCTGAGGAAATCTCTTTTCATTGTCTAAAAACCAGCAGGTTTCATAAAACTATAAGCACGGGAAGCAAGTAAAATGTTGATCAACAGACTTAAAATGTACTTGTTGCCAAGGCAATGCAACATCTCTCACCAGCAGCCATATAGCTTTTGTATATTATGCCCACCTCTTGTGCAACACTTCACTTGTCCTCCAGTGCCCAGAAGACTGAGTAAAGGAGCCTGCCACAATTTCACCAGTATACAACTAGAAAAAACAGACCACAGTGTGGGGGTCCTCATGGAAAAGCTGTGTATGCAGAGGGGAGGGCCTGACTCCTGCAGTAATGAGAACACCTGAACTCCCTCTCAGCTGAACTCACTGATAAACACATCACTGATTTTGAACACCAAATCCCCTTCCCAACACCCTCCTGGGGTCCTAGCACCCTACAAGCCCTCACTGTTCCTGCCCAGCCCCCTGGTGTTCCCTCACCCTGCCTGCTGCCGAGGACCCCATATCCTGCTGTTAGCCCCTGACCTCCTGGGTCCATGTCCTGTCCCATCTCCATCCCCAAGTTGGTGCCCAAGGCTCAGGGCTGGGGCTGTCACCTAGCTTGGGTGGTGGGATGGGCTGGGCTGGGCTGCCAGGTCTCCTTCACCCCCAGTCTCCCAGTGCCAGGGAAGCCCCAGTCCTCATCACCCCCCAGATGTCTCTGCTTTTATGTTACTCCAAAGTAAAAACAATGAAGGCTCATAAAATTGGGATGGAGGAGGGGGAAAGAAGGAAATTTGCAGTTGGAACTCTTACACCTTCCAGAGCAAGATCTGATATTTCTAAAGCAGAAGATAGAAATAACTATAAAAAAGAATCAGATTGTCTTTTAAGTTGAGCAGAAATAAAAGGTCACAAAGAATTACTTGCTTTTCTCACCAAAAATGAGACCAGCTATCAATGACTAATGGATCATCAAACAGAAAGTTGTTATTTTATTGAAAAAGGACATCTTCCAAACCATCTTTTATTCATTCTTTTGCAGAAGTTGTTTCATTTTGACTGATTTTGCAATATTAAAATGAAGGTCAAAAAGCACCATCTCTTGTCAGTTACAAAGTTATTCAACTGAGCCCACTGCATTAATTACAGGCTGTATACTGCTGTACCAATTACGCTTGAAATAAGAATGAATGAGAAAAGCCAAATTAATGTGTGCAATACTTATCTGAAACTAAGATTTCTGCACTCCTTTCTACGAAAATCAATTTCCAAAATCCAATTGTTTTTTCTTACAGTGACAAGTAACCAGCCAGCAGTATATTGGTATTTTATTGATGGGCACTGTAAAAGAACACATAAAAATATATTCTGTAGATTAATTTACAGGTTTTTTTCCATGTTTCTTCATGTGACATTTCTTCAGGTGATGGCTGTTCCACTTATACATGCTAAAAATAGTGTCGGGCTTGAAAGATCTGCCTTGATTGAGACATCTCCTTCCTCTACAGTGCACAAGTTGGGAAACCACTTCACCATGTCATGGGTGTTTTTTTGCTCCCAAGCACTAGAACCAAGTAAATTAAAAGACATGCTTTCCCCAAGCTCAGGTCCTTGGAAGTACATCTGCAGGTTCCTCAGTTTTATTAACTATTGCAGATGCACTGAAAAGTAGAAATTAGCTTTCAAGTCAACATATACATACTTTCTTCTTCATGCACCATGTTTCAAACATCTGATAACAGTTTTATTTCAGGATGGTTAATCAGCCATCAGTATTTACTTATAAAAGCCTGTTTTCAAGAGAACCTAACTAAATTGGAAAAATCTGCTTTAGGCAGAGCAAGCACAAAACAGAAGTTAATGCTTTTAGCTTGTTTCCAGAAGAGTAAAAATCCATTTAAGCACTCCTAAGTCACTGACACCAGCAGGTCCAGTAAAAAAGCCTTTAAGTTGTTTTTACTAACCAGAGTGTAAAGATGCTCAATGCTTCTGGTATTTTAGTCCAAGATGCTTCAGAGAACAGGCAATGTCTGACAGTACTTTTCTTGAGTAGGGATGCTCCCTTTCCCGTATCTCACAGAGGTGTCACTGGAAAGAGCCTGTTGTAGGTCATGCTCCTGTAGCATTTCTTCTGCACATCAGTGAAATTTCAGAGATGTTTTCAAGTGCACTCTGCACTCATCTGCCTCTCCTCTCACTAGTATCACCATCCCTGGCAGTGTTCAAGGCCAGGCTGGATAGGGCTTGGAGCAACCTGGTCTAGTGGAAGGTGTCCCTGCCCATGGCAGGGGGTTGGAACTGGATGAGTTTCAAGGTCCCTTCCTACCCAAACCACTCTATGATTCTATGATCAAGTTCCCCAGGGCCCAGTGGGAGCTCAGGTAAGTCAGACATGTCTTGTTAACAATGACAACTGCATGTGCAACATTGCTTAAAAACAGAAGCACTCATTTTTCTAATGCCACCATCCCTGCCTTTCCCCCATGTTTTTTTCTTTACTTCAGATATATTGCCTAGCTGCCTAAACCATTTGTTTCCGATTTGGTCCTATACAATTACTTGTAGTCAGCTTTAAGAACAGTAATCTTTAAAATAAAATAGATTTTTTTTTTTTTTGTATTGGAATATAATACATACAGGATATTTTCATACAGATATGATATACTATCCTGAGTGTAAACCCCTTTCCCTATCCATTTCTACCTGTCCTGGGTTCAGCTGTAAGTTATTTTTCTCCCTCTTAGTAGCTGGTGCACTGCTGTGTTTTCAACTTCAGTCTGAGAACAACGCTGATAACACACCAATGGTTTTAGTTGTCACTACGTAATGCTTGCCCTGACCAGGAACTTTTCAGTCTCATGCTCTGCCAATGAAGAGGGGCACAAGAAGATGGGAGGGAGCCAAACAGGACACCTGACCCAGACTAGCCAAAGGGATATTCCATACCACAGCACGCGATGCCCAGTACAGAAACTGGGGGGAGTTACCTGGAAATCCCAGACCACTGCTCGGGTAGGGCTGGTTACTGGTCAGCGGGTGGTGAGCAACTGCATTGTGCATCACTTGTGTTTACTGGTTTCTTTTCCTTTTCCCCTTTTATTTTTATATTCTCTCCACTTGTTATTTTCCCTTATCATTATTATCATTGGTGGCAGCAGCAGAGATTTGTGTTATAGCTTAGTTACTGGACTGTTCTTATCTCAACCCGTGGGATTTACATTTTTTCAAATCTCCTCCCTACCCCTCTTGGAGTGGGGAAAAAGAGAGGGGGTGTCCTGAGTTACAAGCTGGGCTTATAGCATGGCACTACCCCACACTCAAGGCTATCAAAATTCCTTTAGGAGTTCTTTTATGCTTTTTAGAAACAAAGAAACTGCCGCAATTGAACTGTTCATTTGCTAGACACAGGTGCATACAATGTACCACATGAGAAAGCATCCCAAGATCCTAAGCACTGCTGGCAACTCCTACTAGGCATATACTTTATACACAGAACAGTTTCCCACACCTTTATTCTCTCTTTCCTGTCTTCATTTCTTCTTCCTTTTTTTTTTGTTTTCCTGTTCACTCCATATTCTATTTTTACTTTATCTCTGAGTATTTTTCTATTTGTCCCAGAGAGCAACATGAGTTAAACTATGCCTGAATTTAGCTATTCAAACTGCAGTAAGCATATGTATTCAAGGCTACACAAAGCTCTCTTATTCATAAATAAAAGAACAGCAGAGACGGGCTTGGACTAAGCCTCCAATCTGACCTCCTCAGAACTTGTAGAAAGATCAGATCTAACTTGATCTAATCAGGCACATATATGTGTAAAACCCAACACATTTTAGACAACAGTTACATAAGAAAGGTATAAAATCCGAAAAGTACATCAAGACTGAAGTAAAACAAGCGCATATTGAGGACAAACATCCAAGTGACTTGAAAAATGTAGGTTTGTTGCTTGACTACTCAAGAGTCCCAGCAATGCCAGTAAGACTTGCTAAGCTAAGGCACATCAAGGCAATGTTTCTCAGCTTGGCATAACATTTTGACAAGTCTTTTAAGGCCTTAAACTTTAATGAATATGGAAGCAATAATAAGAATGCATGACATAGTGTGTGTTTGCTGCCTAATAGGATGTATTTCTCCCAGTATATGTTCTGCCTGTAACCTCCCCAAAAGTAGCTGGGTAATGTAATTAACTCACAAATGCTCTTAAACTTAATTCGTTATTATAAAAGTTCATGTGGTTTTATTACTTGTGTACACAAATATGCTCATATTTCCTACCCATTATAAATATCAATAAGGAAATAAGGAGTCAACCTTCATCCATTCTCAAGAAATGCAGTAATCTCATTTTCACCATTCACAACTCACACGTACAGAAATACAGGTATTTTTTTGCAGCATTCCTAATACAGTAAATTTAACTAAGGAATGGTCAGGAACCATGTGTGGCAGGAAGGTTGAGGTACCCTTTGTAAAAGTTAACTCCTACAAATTTGAGTCCTGTCCTCTGGAGAGAACTGCGTTGTTCTCAGCAGCACAGTTACACCAGTGTCTTAGGGAAGTGTAAGAACACATGAACACAAGAGTTCAGATAGTGCTAAATATTCACCTTCCTCTTTCCAAATAGCTTGTTCATAAACACATGTACCTTCATGCTGATGCATAAAACATGTCTGTTAGTCCGAGCGACGTCTTAAATGCACAACTAAATCTTTTTTATACTGAAGTAAATGGCTGCACACACAGCCCTGAAATTGTGTATGTATTTCTAGGACAGATGTCTTTGGGATATTCCCATTGTAAAGACAAAGTTATATTCATTTTTCCTTTTAAAAAACACATACAGGTAGACATTTGGAGAAGACTCTCAGAGTGTTTTAGCTCTGTTACCTTACAGATTACAAGAACAGACTCCTCTTTGCACTTCTGTCTAGAAGAAAGCTGCATTTTCAAACACTCAGTTTTTGTCTAATTTGTCTTAATATCATATAATGAAAACACCCTTTTTAATCAGCAGAAACATCAATCAGTTCAAATGCAGTAGCCTTCAAGTAATTTGCAACAGATATCATTATATTGCTTTTTCTCCCCTGTAACAATAAAAGACTGGCACAAAACACTGTCCCAAATGACTTACAAGCATATTCTTTCCATGCATCCATCATATTCCTGGGAGAATAAGTTATAACACCATGGTTAATAACTTCCTCTTAAAAAATCATGTTCCATTTTTGAGAACATATTATGAGTCTATAATGAAACTGAGCAAAATGATCTTTATTGGCTCAGACTTTCTAGAACTATGCAATTGTCTCCAGGTAGCTGAGAACACACCCACACAGCACAAACAAATCCGAAGAGTTTTGGAAGGAGAAAGGTCCTACAGTCAGAGAATGTTATTTTTTTATACATGATTCATTTTATCATTGTGATGTATTTATAGCTCCACACACTGACCTACAATCTTTAAAACAAACTATCCTCATTATGTATTACATGATATATCATGTTTAAGTGATACTTCTTCACAGAAATCACACCAGCGACTCAGAGATGAAATTACTTCAGAGAAGCTGTACCTTTTAGTCTGGCTTTGTACAACCCTCGCTTATTCTGACCAAGGCCATTCAATTGTAAGGAACAGACTGGAAGGAATCCTGTTCCTTCGAATATTTCTTAGGATGGAGAAAAGAAGTCAGACTTTTTGAGTGCCACTCAAAATGCTGTAATGAATATTAAGGCTCTGGCTGGTGCCAATTACAGCCCCTTTTGAACAGACTGGTGTAGCTTATATGACCTCTCTGTTCTTGAAAATGGAAGACTCTGCGTTTGATTTGGGAAACTCATTGGTTTGTTCTGCAGAAACAGGGCTGAGGTAGGAAAAATGCTCATCCTACCAGCATACCTCCCTCTGCTTCTGCTTCCCTTCCAAGTCTTTCTGTGGCTGTCTCCTCAGCTGGTTCTGTCTTCACCTACCACACCAGCTGTGTACTTCCCACAGTGCCTGGTCTCCAGAGAAACCTTTGTGCTAAGCTTATGTATGAGAAAGTCCTTCTCCTCTTATCCATAGTCTGCAATATGAAACACAGATTACTCTGTGTGACTCAAATGTATTTCCACTGATCTCACTGGGACTAGGGAGATGAACAGAGAAAAGCATGCATACAAGTGAAAGACTACACAATCAAACTTCAAGTACTTTATTTGACACATATTTCTGAAGTATCTTAATTTCAGGGGAAAAAGAAAAGAATTAACTGTATGCTGGTTCTATACAACCATGGTGAATAAGCATTCAAATTCTGTATTTTAAAACTAATTTCAAGAAATTTGGCCTCTCTAAAAATATAGGACAGCAGCATTTCTGAGGAAGGAAAGAAACAATTATTTGCTTAAGGATTTATACAACATCTAACGTTAGAGATTAGTTTGGAAAAGGAAGGGGGAAAACGTGATTGTCCATCCAACCACAAAGGTTTATCTGACTACATACTAAAGCAGCAGCAACACACTGCTATGCCTGAGTAGGCTGTGCTCATGAGAGCTCACTGGACTGGGATATGATACATGAATTTCCAAGGAACCCCACAGAATGAGAACAAATTTTGCTGTTAAGCCCTAGTATGTGATATCTTAGGATTTTCTTTTGCTCAGTTGTCTATGAAAGACTGTGATAGTTACCGTGTTTTTTTCCTTCTGCATTTCTAACCTAAACATCTCTCACACATTAAAAAAGGCAGGAGGGAACAAACACCCATCCGCTAACATCTCCTGTGAACTGCTTTTTGTTATGACTACCAAAATAGAACTTGTAATATTCTGATGAGATGAAAAGTGTTTTATTGGATGGCACCACTCACTGCTCATGCACAGGGGCAGGAAGCTAAAAGATGCAACAATGTAGAAATTATTAGTTCTAATAATTGTCTGCCACACTCTTCTTTTTGTTCCTACATATATTCATTAGAAATAATCAGCTGTCATGTAGATGTATATTTGGCCAATCTAACCTATGACATTCTCAGGCTTAAACCATGACAAGATGTGAGATTTTTTGTCTCATGCTTCTTAAGAACTGAGACTAATTAATTTCTACATATGCCATCTTCACAATTTTTCCTAAGGAAGTTAGGGTGATTTTTTTGACCACTATAGAAAAGTGAGCTTTTGTCATTTTTCTGAGAGGATTAAGAGATTTCAGTGAAAACCTCCAGCATCTCTAAAGGTCACTCCTAATCAAGTCACAAGCACCAAGAAGCGGGACAAAAGGTCCCACCTGACAGGTCCCTGGAGACAGAAAGCTAGAAAACTGGATTCAATTTCCAACAATGTATTGACTCCCTGGGTACCTGGACAAATAATTTCACTTCCTCATCCCTTTGTCTCTCTCACTGTCCTGGGTTTAGCAGTAGCGGTCAATTTTTCTCCTTCCTGGTAGCTGGTGCAGTGCTGTGTTTTGACTTTCAGCCTGGGAACAGTGCTGATAACACCGATGTTTTCAGTTGTTGCTAAGTGATGTTTACCCTGACCAAGGACTTTGAGAGTCTCATGCTCTGCCAGGGAGGAGGGGAAGCCGGGAGGAAGCAGAGACAGGACACCTGACCCAAACCAGCCAAAGAGGTATTCCATACCACAGCACGTCATGCCTGGGGGGGTAACTGGGAGTTACCCAGAAGGACACGGGGGCTTCTGGGTTGGACTCATTTTCAGCGGGTAGTATCATATTCTCTTCCCTTGCGGTTTTCTCTTATCGTTATTACCACTGGTGGTAGCAGTAGTGATTTGTGTTATACCTTAGTTACTGGACTGTTCTTATCTCAACCCGTGGGAGTTACATTTTTTCAATTCTCCTCCCCATCCCTCTGGAAGTGGGGAAGGGGTGTGGGGGAAGGAAAGAAAGAGGGAGAAAAAGCGGGGGAGTGAGTGAACGAGCTGTCTGGCTGGGTTTAAACCACGACACTCACTGTAAGAATAATATACCTTGAAATCTAGCTAAAGACTGTGACATAAGATGTAGCCTGAGATTCACTAAGACCAGAGTCTATATGAGAAGCTACGTTATGAAAAGCTAAGTTACTATTTCTTGTCCTATGGATTCTTCTAAAAATAACTATTTCTATCAAAGACTTTGTATGTCAGGCGTCCCTCATGATAAAAAATACTGAGAATACACACGGCCCTAACAATCTGATTTTAGGTATATAACTTGAAGGAAAGAAATCATGGCACCACAGCACCATATCCTAGTATAAAACTGCACAGACCAGTATCAAGCACGTCTAAATACTAGGCTTATTTTCAGATTTACTTCACCAACATTCCCCCTTCTTCAAGGTGACTAAGAAGCAGGAATTACCAAAACAATCAGTGAAGAGAAAGCACCATGAGGTAATCTCTAGCTGACTCGCCATTGGATTTTTATCCCTCAGATGGGGAAAAATAATCCAATTATAAAACAGTGGCCTTAAAATCACCCTGCATTTCCTGAGTCCCATAGAGAAACACTGACAGATTTCAAGGATAAAGTCTCATTCGCACTCTCCCAGCTGAAGGTGAAGTTTGCATAGGAGCAATGAGATGCAGGCTCTTGGCAGGAGATGCCTATGGGCTTCCAGGAAGAGATCCCAGCAGGGTGTAGGTTTCACTGAACCAACGGAGCTGTCTCAGCCTGTCTCACAAACGTGAGCTCTTACCATCTTTCAAGATGAGATCTGAACACAGTCATGCACGGCTTTCCAAGCGCGGCAGGAATGAGCAATACATTCACTTCATTATCTGAAGACCATGGCTTGGGCTGATGCTTGTGAATGTTGCTCTCCTTGCCACCAAAGAGCATAAATTAGGAGAACACCTCAGCTGCACATCTGAATTGCATAACCAATGTTAGGCAGCTCACCATAGTGCTAGCAGTTACTTTTGACCATTTAGCACCTTTTAACAGACCACACTAAATTGGTAAAATTGATTCATTTTCCCAGGTGACTTGGAATAATATGAAAAGAATGTTTAAGTACTTCACCTCCTTAAGAGTTTTCTAGGAGTATGTTTGACAGTACAATGTGCTTCCATACTGGAAGCACTTAAAAACTTCCTACACTATTGCTGGAAAAGGCACAGAATGCATTTAGTACAGTAAGATGGGACTAGGTTTAAGTACAGAAGAGAAACCAAAAAGACAGGTGCTACCAATCGTGCAACAGAGATTACACGTTGTCCTGTACTTCTGCAGTACCACTGATTGCTTGTGAAGAGGTAAGAAAGGAGATCTGTAAGTCAGGCACATGAAAGACCAAGAACTGACACAGGCTGAATGGCATTATTAATTCTGTTGGTATCATTGACCTTACAGAAGAGTGATAAAATATGTGTGATCAGAAAGATGAGCTACTTCCTTTAACTGCATAGGTCCTGCAGTGCACCTTCATTTGTGGCATACGTCATCTGACACAATGGAGTAGCTGGATTTATGATAACTCAGGCTGCTGCTCAAGAGATCTGGCCTGGGGCCACCAATTTCACACAACAGGAATATACCAGACTCTCCGCATTTCTCGTGGGATTTCAAGAACTAGTGAGCATGGTTGGGTTTAAAATGCATTCAGGAGCTTGCACACCGGCAACACATGGAAATAACTCCTAGTCCATCCTGAATGGACAAGAGTGTCTGGGACTGCACATGAGACATACTGGCCCCTCAGAGGCATACAGAATCCTCCTCCCTTAGTGCTCATTTAACTCCTTTAAAGTTTCAGCTGATCCCCAGGGTACAATGAATACCTTATCAATTTTATTCCCAGTACCCAGGTTCCCCTAACATAAATGAAACAGGCAGCTACTCCTTGAAGAAATTCACCAAGCTCACAGCTAATGAGACTCTCTGCCTGTGGCATCATTGCCACAGAAGACTAATTTCAGATATTCAGCTGCTCTCACTTCACTCTGGAGTACCTCCCCTAGTTGAGGAAAAACTGCTGCTGGTTACAAAGAGGAGAAAAATGTACCTTTTCTACCAGAGAGGCTTCCTCTTTTCCCTGTCCCAAAAAGAATGTGATAGCTGAGAAAGGACTGAACAAGGTGACCTCATTATTAAGAGCCTGAGGAGCTGCAATGCAGCTTTTAGATGCATATATCTAAAAACCTTTAAGTTGCTGTGAGGTAGGAAGACCTCAGACTCATAATGCAAGGGCACATTTCATTGCCAACACTGTGGTTACCAGCAGAGAATTCTGCCAGCTAATTATTATTCAGTCTGATAAATTATTCTTTCATCAGAATAAAAGGATTCCCCTCTGGGTGTAGCTTCTTCCTCTCCCTCAGGTACCTTACAATGCTGAAATTGAAGGCCATAATTCAATTAACAATGGATGGGAACTTTTTAATGAAAATTAACCATACAGAAACAGATGTTGGTGCCACAGAAACGCAGATACTCCCTATGAAGCATCACTGGCTGTCATGTGAATGGGAAAATGCAGACATCTTAACTTGGAGTTATACACCAGATGAGATACTATACTTACATCTGCAGACCCACAACTCAATGACGTGCTTAAGCACATGCTTGGATTTCATTAATCTGCTTTGCCATATGCTTGAATTTATTCTGTACTGGTAACATTACTAGCCAAAAGGGACACACTTCCACACTAGTAAAACTTCCCTGACTGCTAAACCACCTTTGGATAGCTGTGATTTCTTCTGGCATATACAAAAGTGATGCCCAGATTTCCAGATACAGTAAATAAAATGTGAAAGGGAACTGTATTTGTGAAACAGACTCCATGGCTGGGGCTGGAACTAACACCAACTGTTTGCAAACCATGGTTCAAAATGACTCATGCAACTGCCAGGCTTCAAGTTTAAAAAGCTGGAAATGAAGAAGAGCTGGAAACACAATGTCTACATAAGGTTGTACGTTGGCAATTTTTAAGAGTTTTATGTTTGCTTTTTTTTAGGAATACAGTTAGGAATATAAAATCAACATAGTAAGCTCTGTTTTAACTGTCTCCCTCCTCCCCATTATTCCTTTTCGAAAAGCCATTGCAGCATCTCATCAGACCAAGGATTAGAGACTTTTTTTTTCTGATTTCCAATAGAAATTTATCCATCTCTGGTTTAAAGCAATTTACTTGTGTTATAACATTGGCCTTGCACTTAACCAGCCTATTTATCTCCCTGGCATTTACTCAGTGCATTTAGAGACAGAAATCATTTCTCCTTTCAGCATGTCATCTGAGGTCACACAAGAGAATAAAACAAATGTCCCCTTGTAAGGTAACACAAACTGGAACAGACATCAGAGTGGACAGAACTATTTCTGAACATGGCCACATAGTCTCCTGTATCAGGAGATTCCAGACTCTTCTCAACAGATACTTGTACAATGTCTTTAACATACCTGTGTCTGCACAACTGTGCCAGAATCACTTAGGTAGGAAGGTGTCTCGGGAGGTCATTACTTGCAGCCTTCCAGTCGGGTTCTGAGCACTTCCATGGTTGGATATTCACTGGGCAACCTATTCTTGTACATAATTATCCTCATTGTAGAAATCTTCCTTTACATTTACTCAAAATCTCCCGTTTCAGTTTAGGACCACTCTCTCATTCTTCTGTTGTGCACCTCACAAATAAGTCTGACTTCATCTTCTTGATAACCTCCTCATAGATTCTGGAAGACTGCTATTAGGACTCTCCAAAACCTTCTGTTCTCCAGGCTGAAGAAGCCCAGTATGCTCAGCCTCTTTCACTGGGCATGTGCTCCAGTCCCCAGCCATCTTGATGTGCCTCTGCTGAACCTGCTGCCTTGACATTCAGAGCTGCCTCCCACAGGATCCCTTCCTCTGTGAACTGGTCATTTCCAGAAAGGGCCACCAACTCTCCTCTTCTTCCTTGTCTATGTTTCCCGAAGAGCTGTTATGTCCCTATCAGATCTCCAGCCATCTGAGCTACCCCACCACTTCCCAACTATTCCAATGATTTCACAGTTCTGTGTCCATACATGGAGACCTAGCTCCTCCTGTTTCTTTCCTAGGCTGCATGCATTTTGCATACAGGCACATGAGACAGGTTCTCTTTTGACTAGTTTTATCTTTCCTGAGTGCTCTCTCACTCCATACTTCTGTCCCTTGAACCTATCACCCCCCTAAGAACCACTCCCTGACTTAACTATAAGCTGTCATCACCATCCTCCAATCTCACCTAGTTTAAAACCCTTCTTGAAAGGCTGGCCAGACTGTCGGGAAAGATGTTTTGTCAAACAGATCATGTCTCTCACTAGCAATTCTCATTCCTCAGAGGAACCCACAGTGCTAAGAGCCAAAGCATTTCTTGTGACAACAGCTACGCAGCCCGCCATTAACTCACAGGTTGTGTCTGCATCTACCTTAGCACTTCCCTCTCATCTGCAGGATTGAGGAAAACACTACCTATGCTTGCACGTAGGCTCACCTTTGCCTAAAGAGCTCTGCAGACTGTCTCGATTTACTTCAGATTTCCCTTGGCAGCGTCACTGCTGTCCATCTAGATGAGCAGCAAGAGGTAACAGTCCAAGTGCCAGACAAGCCTCAGCAGCCTCTCCACACCATCCTGGATCCAGGTCTTGCCAAGCCATACAACTTGTGTGAAAGCATGTCTGGTCAGCAGATGAGCACCTTTATCTCCTGAAGTAGAACATCTCCAGTCACTGTTACCTGCTGCGTCCACCTGCTGCTAACGCTCAGATAGTTCTTCCAGAAGGAGCTTGTTCCCTGTCATTGGCTACTAGGGCATTGTACCAATCCTGTAAATTTAGATCTGAGTATGGAGAAGGAGCCTTTCTTCTGCTGCGAAGTCACAAACTTCCAGACTTTTCTTGCTTTTAACAGGAACGCATTCATCCCAAGTATCTTGATTATAGGACTAGGAGCAGGAAGCCTGCTCCCATGAGGGTCACTGGGCCCAACTGGCAAGTACTTTTAACTGCAGCTGACATAAGAGACACATTATAGTCTTTAAAGATGCTGCAAAACTCAATCCCTCATCACTGTCTCCTCTTGGGATGTTCTCCCACAGCAGACAAAGTGCTGAAGGCACATAACCAGCTTTTGCTAACATGAAGAAATTTCAGATTGCGAAGTAAATCACTTCCAATGGCAAAGCTGAATAGTTCTAGCTAAATTTTGTTTATCAGGGTAGTACAGCATTTTCCCTAGAACCTCAGATACTACTAAATATTATCATTCTTCTGCACTGATCCTTTTCTAACAGTAAGTGTATATGTAGAAAATCCATACGGTTGACACCACTGCCCTGGCAGACACAGAATTAACAGTGATCCTGTAAGGGATTGGAAAAGCCTGAGGGATTTCATAAAGGGATGGAGTTTAAGAGGCAACATTTTTTAAATATAACTGAGGCCAGGATATGGATGCTTACCTTCTGCAACTTTAACTAACGCCAGTACTCAGATCTGAGCAGAAAGCACCATTTTTAAGTTTTCCTCTAAAGGAATCTATAAACCCTTCAGGCTTGGTCAACCATTAAGTATTCAGCATTCTGATTTTGGGGTGGTTTGTATTAGATAAGAATTTCTCACCTCCTATCACTTCTATTTTTTGCTGTCACTTACATTCAGTCTAGGAAAGATAATATTAATTTTCCCTGCTACATTTTTAATTGTATGAAGTAACATACTTCGCATTAGTTTTCTTTCCAGAGGAGGCTCTGTCACATATTACAGACTTCTGATACCTGTTAGCTTCCCTA
The DNA here is from genome assembly GCF_028554395.1 of Pezoporus wallicus. Lineage (NCBI taxonomy): Eukaryota > Metazoa > Chordata > Aves > Psittaciformes > Psittacidae > Pezoporus > Pezoporus wallicus. Next base: position 8,848,344 of record NW_026642649.1, on the reverse strand, counting down.
CAGAACCTTCTGTAATACCAGGGAGGGAGTGAAAAAATCCTGTACCCCCAAACTATCACTGAAATCCATTTAACACTCAAAGAGAAAGTACTTACTACAAACCTTCGGTGAAATGCATTTCAAGCATGACTTCAGTGAGACAGTATCCCTTAGTGGGTAGCACAGAACCCTAGGACTTGTGGGCTAACATAATAAAGCTGAAGAAAGAACTCTAAGTCCGCACTAATTTAAGGGTGATGTATAGGCATGCTGCAGTAGACATCATCCCCATAGTTTCTAGCACTAATCAAATGAGACCACTTCATTTGTTGGTACTACGAAATCAAGAGGAAATACTGCAAGATCCAAGAAGAACTGATGAAGCCAGAATGACAAAAGAGCATTGATGAATTAGTGCTTCATAGCATAGAACTGTACCTGCTGGGAGGAGTGGAATCCTGGGGAAAATCTTCAGGGCAACAGTGGCTGCTGAAATTAAAACATGAGTGTTTTTTACAAAACTCAAATAAAAAAATAAGATATCATAATGTACTGAGAAAAGACAATTGATGGGATCCAAGAAAAATCCAGAGGGAAAAAGAAAAAAGGGAAGAGGAAACAAGATTAGAAAGAGAAGACAAGATCTTGCTGTATGGTGATTAAACTAGTAAGAGGAATGAGTTCTGATCAGGCAATTCACAGGAAGTGTTCATATATTATCCCTCTAAGCGTCTTTAGTCCTTTATGACGGTGGTGAGGCACTGGCACAGGTTGCCCAAAGAAGTGGTGAATGGTCCATCCCTGGCAGTGCTCAAGGCCAGGCTGGACAGGGTCTTAGGCAACATAGTCTACTGTGAGGTGTCCCTGCCCATGGCAGGGTGTTGGAGCTAGATGAACTTCAAGGTCCTTTCCAACCATAACTATTCTGTGATTCTATGTCTAATGGCTAACCTTGAAACTTCAAAACATTGTATTACTCTCTCTAGGTACCAGGTAGTACACAAATTATTTTAAACCACAGCAATATTCATAAAAATACTACAAAACCAGTCCGTAAAGTACCAGTCTATGAGATCTTCATAAAGACAAGCATATGAATAATTTTTAAAGTAGAAAAATATGGCACCTTACAGCAAGCTTATTAAATTATGCACCAAGTATTTCATCCTGACCAGATTTGGAACCCATATTAGCAGTCTTTTCAAATGCCTTTGTTTTAAAGCCATTCACAAAACAGTTGGGAATTCCTCTGCTTGCTACAAAGTCCCCATATAGGATCCAAGTCCTACCTGGAAAAACCCCCAAAACTAGAATGAACACACCCAGGCACACACACTCCAGTTTTGCCCTGTTTAGTTGCAGAAGAAAGAGCTAATAAATGCACACTATATTCAGTGTTGTGGTCTTCCTCAGCTCACCACTACCACCAAGGCAGAAGTTTTACCAGCTTCCTACTGTTCTCAGTTTAAACATCAGCTCATACCGATAAGCAAATGTCAAGGACAAATGTTACATGTTTTGCTGATCATTTAATGTGAAACAGGCAACTTGTGCAGCAGAAGAGTTGTTTTACAGTACAGAAAATTATTAATAACATATTGCACATACAACCATCAAGTATCAGAAAGAAGCTGCAGAAAGAAGCTTGTTAAGGGTGGGGATGAAAAGAAGGATTAAAGCTTCAAAGGAAACACAAATAATTGATAGGTTTGGGGGAAAAAACAGCTCTAAGAAGATTATCTTTGTAACAGAAAACTACTTGTGGTTTCCAAGAAGCAGAAAAATAGATATTACCATATTAACAAGATAATATTACAACAGCTAAGGGCAACAACAGAGAGTAGGAACCTCATTGGAAGAGCTTTATTTAGGGTCAAGATTCCCCTAGATGATATGCCATCAGCTGCTGTAGTAACTAAGTAAAAATCTGGACAAAGCCTGAAAAATTCTGAGAGCAGAACCATTGAAACTTACCAAACAACAGCTACTGGTTCAGAATCACACTGGATGACTCCAGAATACACAAATACATGAGTAATCCAATTAGACGCCCTACATTATCTTCTCTTGCAGACAATCATTAACATGTGCATTGAAAAACAGCTGTGTGATTAACATATCCTGCTATAGACTATTACTTGTTTCTTAAGAATTATGAGCAGACGAAAATCTCATTTAGTAAAGACTATTCTTTTTCACTTGGCAATGACGGTTTGGTGTTTTCTTTTCCTCTGAAAGGTAAGTTGTTTTGATTTTTTTTTAAAGCGGTTTACCTGCAAGCTAACTAATTGACTTCTGAATTTATTGTACCCTGTTTGTCTTAGCAAAGCTGTAGGATGAGACCTATAAAAAGGTATTTTGCTTTATCTTCATTATAAAAAAGTAATCCGTAACTATCAGATGTGATCCTCTGCAAAGGAGTTCATGAACAATCCACATAATTCCAAATATTTTATAAAGATGATGCAGGCTGCACTTTTAACTGATACTAAATGAACTGCTCAAAAGGATATAAGTGTCTCAAAAGCTAAATATTATTTCTAATATACCATATAATCTTTGGGTATTTCATACTTCACATTTGCTAATGCTGGAATAGAAGCAATGTATAAAGAACTTACTTGTTAAGAGAAAAAAAACATTAACATTTTCCTTTTGTAATAGTGAGAAGCAAGATAACCAGTAAATCTTCCCCAGACCAAGATATGATTAACAAAAATTCATTAAATTTGGATTACTGATATCCAGTAAAAAAAATCTTGTGGTAAACATGAAGCAACATTACTTTATAGCCACAGACCACTGGGAAACAAACCTGAGTCACTTGGACCTGAAGCTTCTTGAAGGTGACATTTAGAGTCCAGCACAACAACACATGATGAAAATGATCATTAGCCCAGCTGGATTTTCCCAGGAAAGAAGAAAAACACAGGCTGTAATTCTTAACAGTCTGATTTTATGAACAGAAGCTGAGCTGTAACCAAATCCTCAAGGTTTCTTACCAAAGAAGGAAACTAAAGCAGCTGAACTACCAACATAGCAACTTACTTTCTGAGAAGCTATTTAAATGTACTACTGAAGCCCCTTTTTGTAAGGGTTCTTATGAAGTAGTCAGGCTCCCAGAGAGGGGTGTGAATAAGTTCTTTCCACCACTCATATTTTTGACATGAGCAGTGTTCTGTCCAGCTGAAAAAGTCACCAAAAGATATATTTATCAAAGAATGAGAAGTTGTATATTTGTAAATTCCATAGACAATCATTCAAGTGACCTACAAAGAGGTCAAGGCACAGAGAGACTCACTTACTCTGACAACTAGATTAAGTTACAACAGCGCTCTTTGAGAGCAGATACCAAACAGGAACGACAGCCTTTTAGGACAATCAATATTTTAAGTACTAACTGTATGTTCATATATTTTGTTGAAATATTAAATACATGGTTAAACACCTTCCTTAGCAACTTGGACCTTTCTGCACATGAATCTACCCACAAAATATATTAATAATATAGGAAAAGGAGACATTAAAGATTATCCTCAAATTTCCAAATTGCAGAGTTATCTCATACAAGAGGCACACTCACTAAGGATTTTCTCCACTGAGTACCAGTGCAAGCCATATCTGCTTCTTACACATACGAGGTGGTATAGAACTGATTCGATAACTCATTCTCAAAGCCTCTGCAAAATTCAAGGAACTGGCTGCCAGAAGAAAACTCTGAAATTGCAGGGTTGGATTTGATCTTAAAAGTCTTTTTCAACCTAACTGATTCTATGGAACTCCCTATGATAGTATGAAATACTCATTAAATTTTACAGCCATGTACACAAAGCAAACCAAGTAAAATTGGCATAAGAGAACCGCAGCAACAGTAGAGCTTCCAGTCTTGTCCTTCCCTTTTTTATACCTGTTGCAGTGCCCCCACCTAGGAGCAGATCTCCATGCCTAGTCACTTTGCCTACATCTGTAATACAGTTCAGGTCATACTCTCTGGACCTCAAGCCAACCAGCACAGCAGTGCTCACATACATATGGATGTTCTCTCTTGCCCCCTGGACAAACCCTTCAAACTTCAGTAAGGGTTTGAAGTAAGGAGACCCTTCAAATTCCTGGCAAGCACTTACTGGCCTGTGCCCAGGCACTGTCTGTGAGAATGATAGCTGGCTCCCACTAAAACTGTTCTTTCGACCACACAAACTAATGAGCTGCACAGCCTACTGCATGGCAATATTTATGTTAATTAAGGGCCTTATTAATACTGTTACTATTACCTATGCGAGCCTGTGTTTCACCTCAGTGCAGAGCTAAGGATGTAATGGTGTTTTGTACAAAACTAAACGAGCCTCCCAGTACCCATTCAGAAAAGGACCTGAGTTTTATCCAATATACAAACCAGGAGACTGAGATCAAAAGACAATACAATTTACTTCAATGAAATGGTAGTAAAGAGCCAAGAATAAGGGACAGGACTCATTTAGCTGCTGGACTATCTATGATGTTAAATTATTTATTGCTTCTCACAGGGAAGGCAGACATGCACTCACAAGAAAAGCTGTGCGCAGGGAAGAGAGTTATGAAAGTATTCACACACTCTCTCAAAAGAGTTAGCTAACTGCCAAAATATGCTGCTGTAACATATTTTCATGTTTAGGTAGCAATTCTTTTCTACATCCCAGGGCTGGAATCCTGTGTGGGGAAAACTGAACTGCTCAGTACATGTAAAAGACAGGCCTCATTAAGTCTTGGACATCTTCTCATTTCTTGGTCATAAATCCTATTACCTTGTATTACAAACTGCCATAAAACTCACAGATAAAAGATAATTTATGCTCAGTGTACAGAAGCTAATGTTTCTGTACTCCTGAGAAGCACACAACCAGAAAATGAGAAAGTATGTATGTGAAACCTTAAGCCATTCATATTGAACATGACTAGAATGATAAACATGACTCTAAGGGCCTAATGCTCTTCAGCCAGGGTATATTCTAATGGTAATTGATATTACCAAAATTCCAAGCATAAAATGTACAGACTGTTGCATAAAATATCTTGCATATAAGGACTGATTACTCTTTATTTAGAATTCACGCTTTCTTCCCTCCCCCACTACAGAAAGAAGTATGATGGCTATTCAGAACAGAGAGACTTTTTTTTTTTTTCTTCTTTTTTTCCTTTTTTTCTTTTAATTCCAATCATCACATTAGAAAATGCTTCAGGCCAAGCATCACCTCCTGGAATTCTTACACAGTCTCCCTATTTCTGACTCTTGCTTTCGGACTTGGCACTGATTTTAACTGGGGTGGTGATCTGCTAAAGGAAATATTTTGCTGTAATGAAGACTGAGCAAAAGATGCATTTCATTTAGGTTGGTTGTCGTTAGTTTCCTTTCCCATCCAGATGACAGAAAATCTTTCACTGTCAACTTAAAACTTCCGTAGTTACAAACTATGCTCTCATTGCTTACACCCTTTGTAATGGATGGAAACCTAGCTGAGAGTTGATTACCTCTCATGACTGAGAGGCATAACAAAGTATGGTTTTTGTCACAGTGTATTCAGCATAGTATACATATTTATATTCATCGTGACTGTATGTCGGAAACAGACAGGAAAACAGAGGTGTGCAGTTGTTCTGTGACACTTGGCTTCACTGGGGCCCTGGACAATGCTCTCAGGGTGGACAATGGTGAGATCATGAGAAACTGCACAGCCCCATGAGTAAACAATCAGAGATCTGGCATAAAGCTGGTTGTGTTTCTAAGGGTATAAAAGCAGGACCCTCTTGCGGCCATGAGAAAAGCCTTACCTACAGGTGGATGCACCACATAGGGACTTTCCCAGTTACCTAAGACTCCTGGCACTGGATGCAACGGGGCTTCCCAGCTGCAAGTGTGGGCCTGGATGATGCTTCAGTGGTAATCAGTGATGTATTTCTTCTTAATCTCTGTTCTCTCTACACAGTAATGATTTAACGCATTCGTAACTTTCTTTGGTACTTCACTTACATACCTCTATCTCTGATTTGCTTTATTGTACTTATTCACTATATATAGGAGATGTTTACTTCATGCACATTAGTGTGCTTGCTTTAGTGTGCTTATTGGCTTTAGTGTGCTCATATAATAAACTGCGCATGTTACACAGCTAGTGTGTGGTCACTTTGTGGTGCACCCCGCCTGTCAGCAAAACACCCTTCCACAGGAGCAACCTGTTTCACACCTACTTTCTTTTTTTTAATACTTGTTAAGTAATTTGACCAATATTGGAATTCATTTATCTAAATTTAGATACCTACAATGTATTTCTATCGCAATCCCAGCCAAACACCCAGTCTCTCCACAGACACAAGTATTTAAGGGGTGTAATAATTCCCACCTTTTTTCTCTTCATCTCTCAGCATAGTTCATCCTTATAGGTCAGAAATGAATATAGAAATTTACTTCCTTCTAGTTTTCTTCACTTTCCATGCCAAAACATATTTCCCAATATCTTTCAAAAACTTGCACTGTCTGTGTCTATTTTCCAAGAAATGCCTTAGTACTCAACATGCCTTTCATTCAGTACTTGGATAACTGTAGTGACTGATGAAAAAAGGACTTGCTTTACCTGGTCCTCCTTGGTTGGTAGGCTGCAATGGATCCGAAATCAGGCACTGTCCTTACTGTCTTCCTCTATCATCCCAAATACTTTCAGCAAGTCTACAAGCCTGTTTCCTACAACAGTGTGGACCCTTTACAAGTGTGTTAAAACCGGATCTATTTCTTCTGCTGCATCCCTCTATATCAACATTGTAGTAATGTAAAATAGCTCTCTTTCAAAGCAACTGCTTATTAGATTTTCTGGTGTACTTAGAAACCCACTCAAACTGTCCCCATCTTAGTTTCTGCATTAGTACCAAAAACTTTAGCAGCTTGAGTTGCTATTCTCCTTTGTATCCTTCCTAGGGCTTTCATGGGATTAGCAGTTTATCTGCTCTGTGCAAATATTTTAGCCTCTGCCTAGGCACACATCATAGAGAACCAATAATACTCTTTCACTATAGAAAATGGAGGGCTAATGTTATTTTGAAGCAAAACTATGGTTATATTTTGCTCATATATTTTATGCAAAGAATAAAAAAATGATCGAATTCTTCTTTCCCCAAGTGAGAAAAGTTTCAGATCTACATTTTAGAGTAAAAGAAACATGCTCTTAACTTCATCATTTGTATTAGCATTTGAATCTCAAAACCTTGCTTCATTGGTTGCACAGTTTCCAGACTTGCATTTCAAAAAGTCAGTGGGTCTCTCACCGTGTTCAGCTCCCTCCTACCTTGATTTTAGATTACAAAGGGGAGAGAGGAAAAAGAGAGAATATTTTGTTTGTAGCTGTTTGTAAGAGAAAAACACCACACTGATGTCCACATAAAGAGTACTTTCAAGCTTAGGATCCTCAATTCTTTCTGTGTATGAAATACTCACTTGATTTTTACCTAAACTATGCAGGAACAATGTTATTATCTGGAGGTATCATGACAGTTGACTGAAGATGCTGACAGTGACAAGTTTAAACCAACAACAAAAAGCAATTTTGTGTCAAAGTTGGCATTAAGATTGTTGAAACAGTCTGCCCCCTTTATCTTCCCCTTATTTCCGTACACTAGAAAGAGCCTGAGGCTACAGAAGTTGGTTACTGGCAATGCAGAACACCAGCCAGGAACAGCAGGGAAAATTAATACTCTGGGGAACATTCCCCATCAACAATAAAGTATTAAATGCTTCTCATACAGCATTATTAAAACCAGAACATAAAGAAGTTTCCAGCAAGCCCAAACAATTAGCAACCTCCCATTCCTATTTCAATGCACAAATCATATCTTTTTTTTTTCCAAGTCACAAAGGATTGAATTATTCATTCAAGACTCTTCTGAAAGCAACTTTAGGCATGGCATTATAAAGCCTCTTATGGAAAAGATGAATGAAAAGAGTTAAGTCTTTCCAATTCAAGTGAATTGTAAGCTAAATTGGCGGATCACCATCTTGTTTTATTTTTTCAGTATCTTCTTAAAAACATTCTAAAATTATTTTACAGTCATCAGTGGAGTTCTGCACCCACAAATCAATCACAAGGGAGTTACTCTTCACTTTCAGATTTTAACCACAGTTATCCTTAAGTCTTCTTTCTCCCTCACTCTGCTGCCTCTATCCATTTTGTGCAAGTAATGATCAGAGCCACTCCTCGTCTTGCTGCTAAATGAGCTCCTGTATCTACCATCTTTCCTGCAGACGCAGTGCTTCAAAGCTGTTAATACACCATCTGCCCCCTTGGATTAATATCTATAATCTCACAGAACCTTATTAATGCTTTTCTCAAATTACAATGAGGTGTGGTGCAGGGTCTTGTCAAATTTATCAGTGAATATTATTTGTTTTAATGAAATAACCTTTCCAAGATAAAATGAGAAAGTTAGTTAAGCTTCCAGAAACCCTGACATCAGGAAAAGATGCTTACAAATAAGCAAATGAATCACTGTTAGAAAAGACTCTTTGATGCTTAGATTTGCCTCTAAATTAAATCTTAAAAGGAGAAGCCCAGCAAGATCTTTTGCGTGTGTTGTTTTATGAATCAATAAATGGAATAACAGACCTGAAAACCCACAAAAATAACACATCTTAAATGAATTCCCTTGTTGATGCTAGCTGGATTACCATCATAATGAACTGCACCACTCGGACCACATAAGATCTCTGCCTAAGTTTGTCAGGAATTCCCTCGTATCTTCCTCTTATATCTTTCTTTTGTTACTCTTACTTCAGACATCCCTACTGCTACTCAACATTGCTACTCAACATACAAAAGTACTGTGTGCTAAATTTAAACTTACTGGAATCTAATTTAAAAGTTTTGGGTTTTGTTTTTCATTTATAATCAAAATCCTGTATTTACCCAAACTGAGGTTTCATACTTTCTGGATTTCTTGTTCCTCCCGTTTTAAACAAATCTCTCTTGAACAAATTAAACACAATGCTTTTCAAGGCAAGAATGCAGAGCCCATCATTTGCTGTCCACTTCCCTGCAATATTTTCTGTATTTATGCTCTGACCCTAGAGAATACAATTAAGTAAATGAGCATTTAATGGCGTAAGACCTACAGGGTTAGCATAGGTGGAGGGTCAGTTTTATTATGAAGTAGCTTTTCATAACACTTACCGGTTGAAGCAGGTAAATCAGTGAGCACTCCTGGATAACTATCACTGGCAAAGGCGTGATTTTTGTTGCATGAAAAAGCGTTTCCACTGATGCCATTATTTGGTCAAAGCGTCCTCCAAGTCCACCCAAAGTCACAATCACATCGATCTAAAAGATAAAACAAGAACATTCACTGACAAAACTTTCAGGAGTGATCTCTAAACCCTGAAAATCAACAATAAAATCACTTTGGGGAAAAGAGTAAGAAAAAAATAACTACTGGCTTTACAAAAGCAGATGTCAAATACAGTTATTTACTCCCATTACTGATAAATACCATTATGTGAGTTCTGAGGCTGAGTATTAAAGCTCGGTAAATTCATGGCCAACATGTGGTGCTTTTATAAAGTACATAACTGTTCTCTCTAAAATAGAAGCCAGTCTTTGCATGCACTTAACTGTCTGCCCTGATTATGTAGAGCCTATGATACATTACTCCACACCTAAGCTCTCAAATACCTGTGGTGTATCTGAGCCTTAGTATCCCCAGATCTTAACATCACTTCTGTATTGTCACTGCTTACAAAGCGAACAAAGGAAATTTCAGATCAGGGCCATTATATGCCGTTCTCCTCACAGCATTTTAATGTGCAAGCACTTCCACTCACAGGCTGGCTCTACTCAAGACTAAAAGTACTACTGAAGTAGGAGGTTCCACTCCAAACAACTGGAACATCATCTCTACCTGACTACTTGCACTAGGCCAAGGGGTAGGACTGCTGCTGCTTCATTTCCCTTATCAAGACTCTGCACACTTTATTTCCTATAAGCAGAAAGGGAGTATTTAAAAGCCTTGATTAAGAGTTTTTGGGTCCTCAGATAAAAGGTCACTGAGGGCAAAGTATTATTATTATTACTACTTCCATAATGTGAATCAGTTATGTTCAGTAATTGTGTTTTAAAAAGCTACCACTGACTAAGCCATATCTAGAGCCCTAACACATTGCAGCTCTAAAGTCTTTAGAAGCTGCCTTGACAATGGCCATCTGGTGAAGTTTCCAACTTTATGGGGCTTAAGTCTATGGCTACTGTGATTACATGAAGTTTTACTCAACCCAGGAGCCACATAATGGTGCTCTGTGTATCTGCAATGATAAATTAATAGCATCAGCTTCTATTTTTATTACCAGGGCTAGAGCTTTATGATTCTGTTGAATATTGGTTTGCATGAAAATTAACCTCTCTTCCTTTTTGTGAAGAATTACACCATCTTTCTCAGTACCACCAGGAAAATACTTGAGAAGCCAGAACGGATCAACATAACACATTGTATTAGCAGCAAACACTAAAACAAAAAAAACCCTGTTCTTGTACTGCAAACAGCATGTATTTTCTGTGCAGCTTACAGATGACACAGACCTAACATGCAACCAACAGAATACAAATGGTAGGAATACATATCCTTAAACAGAAGACAAAACAGCAAAAGCAAAAAAGCATGTGTTCCCAGTTAAACCATAATACATTATCTGTTTTATTGATTCCAATGTAGAAACAAACTGCTTTTGTTTGACTGGTGATGATGGTGATTTAAAAGGATGAATAAATTCTTGAAAATACTATTAAAAAGTCCCACCAACACCAGTTCCCTACCAGACAATCAGCAGTAAAAATGCCCCCAACCCCAACAGAGGCCATGGGGAAAATCTGCTACGTTAATGTGGAACCACAGTGAAGTTTAAAGTAGCTTTGCAAAGGCTCAGAATCCACATGTATGTTGTTTTTCTTGTGAGCAATGAGACTTAAAGCTTAAATATTAACCTAGCCCAGTCTTCAAAAAGCTGAGCAACTACTGTATAATTTCCTAGTATGCATGTCTCACCACACATGAACTTGTTTGTTTTGGCTTTGACATTTTCTACAGTTTAAAAGGTAAGGATGAAGGAAACACAGAACTCTGCCTGATCTGTAATTAAAATGGTGCAATAACATTCTGAGTGTGTCTTATTTTCCTTATAAAACTGCCAGTATGTCAGAAAAATCCTGTTCTGTTATTCACACGGGTACTTATTGAGAAGTACAGGACCTATCTCAAACAATGAAGTGTTCAGTGACTGCAGTTTTTTCTGATAGATTGCCACAGAACTGCGTGTTGAAGAAAAGTCCTACTCCTTATTCAACAGCAACAGGGAAGTGAGTTGTTTTCCAAAAGTAAGAAAATAAAATCAACCTAGCACAGAGTAGATCTATTGAAAAGGTATTCATAGAGCAGAGGTTTGGGGTTGTGGTGTGTTGGAAGAAAACTAACAAAAGTATCTGAGGAGGGAATGTAGTATTATTTAGGGTTTGCATGGATTGTGAAAATGGAAAACATGACATGTCAGGTTCACAAACAAACCCAGCTGGAGTACAAGAGAAGCAGGCAGAGAGGAAAGCTAAAATTCGGCACGTCAGGTTGACAGTCCTGCCCTTCACTCAATAGTCTTGGCAGCAGTGACAGGAATCCCGACATTGTAAGATTTTCAGACCCCCTATTTGAAGGTCTAGGTATATACACGTTGTTTATTTAACAAAAAAAAAAACATAGAGAGGCTAAGGCTAACAAAAACCTTGACAACCTTTTCATCTGAAAGCTATCAGCTCCGTTAAAAAACAAACACAACACAAAACCGACAAACTAACAGAAAATCAGTTCCTTCCCTGCAATCACTGCTCCCCTCACTCTGCTATGCGCTTAAGAAAACAGAAGTGCCCTGAAAGCACATACACATCTTTTGGTCATTCCAGAACCTAAGACAGAGCAAATACCAAAGCAAAGGACATGTATATATTCCCACACTACAAAGCGCAAAACCCATTTGTTTTTCTACTATGATTTCCTGTATAACACAAACTACAGAACTATAGTGCTACAGCTAATCAGCCCAGCAGGTAGCATTTGACTAACACACTGTACTTCAATTGAAATGTCTATGCTAACTTAAATGTCCTGTCATCAGTGCCTTTACACAATTTGTTTTCATGCAGTGTCACTCATATCCTGAAAAAAAAGGTTATAAAATCCTAAATAACTACAAAGAATAGCTTGGATCATTGCAAGCACATGTAAAGGGCAACATATTCTCTTAGACTATCTATATATAACTTGACTTAAACATATTGCACAGCATCTTTAATAGCTATCAAGCTTTAATTTAGAAAGAGCTGAAGATTTAAGAGTGGAATTCAATCATCTTTAAATGATACACTTATGCATTACAATCTCCTGAAAGAGTTTTAGGAGTCACTACCGAACAGCAGGGCTGTTTGGAAGGAGAAGGGAAGCATAAAAAAAGACACTGTGATGGCAATTCAGTGATGTATTTTTTCCTTCTCCTCTAATCTATAATTTAGAGAGTGCAGTAACCAAGGGGAGCTGATGAGCATCACATCAGAATGAAGTTGTTTAGGTTCCTGCTTCTACTCTCACAGAGACTACTGAAATAGACAACTTGCTGTAAAATGTTCGCAGGCTTGCTAAATGCTATCCTTCTCCCAAAACTGGTCCATGTGGCACTCCTTCTTCTGGCATGCATGGCTTAAATACAAAGAAGATTTCCAGTATAGGAATGAGGAAGGTTTATTTAAGGAGAATGGTGAAAGGACACAGGAAGCTGGTAACTGCCTGGGATGAGTGAAAACACTGCAGGATCTAGCATTGTAATGTCAGCAACACGATGACATCTAAGAGCAAAGTCCAAGGCTGGAACTGACAGCAAAGTATGTCCATTCTTTTCAAACCTGGTAAGAAATCCTTTCCCCAGGGTGTGGGTAAGGCTCTGGACAGACAAGTTGAAGGACTTTCTTCCACATCAGCATGGTTTCAGCCAGAAAACTTGCAAACAAATATGCCTAAGTGGGTAGGTTAAAGGGAACGCATGTACTGACAACAACTAGCATTACTGGATGAATTGTGAAAAAGACCTTCCCTAAAGCAAAAAGGGAAGGCAACAGTAATCAAGGTGCTGTAAAAGCTCTGGAGCCATGAACAAACCTGCCCTCCCTGTCAGACCATCCGCTGCTAATACCTAAGATAATGCCAATTACAGATCAGATGTTGTATCTGCTTTGACCATAGCTTCCTTTCATCACTTTCTCACTTCACTGGTATCTTTTCACCTTTCACCGCCTTTCTGAATTTCCTACCATTCACAGGCCTATTCCTTTAATTTAAAGTTTTAGGGAAATACGATATAGAAAATACAATTACTGTAGTAACATGCACTGAAGTGTATTAGATGCTGAGACACATATATATTGAAGTATATGCTGAAAAACAATTAAGCAGTAGTGTGAATGCTATAATTATTACTGCTTTATCACTTTGACACTTCATAAATTTTGACTAGTTTACAAGAAAAGCATTTTTTCCTTCAGAAGGCAATTTCATCCACTCAAGATGTGGTTTGAAAATCTGGACATATCCTTTCTGGTCTCTGCCTTAGCTTCACTACTGAACACTTTAAAATACAGCAAGCACTTTCCTTGATAACAAATGAGCCAGATCAGATTTCAGCTCACTCTCTCATAGTTGTATTATGAGCTCTTGTGCTGGTCAGGTCACAGTCATTTTTTTGTATCATCCACAAAATAGCAGTGTAAATTTAATGAACTATTAAAATCCCACAACCCAACAATAAATATATAGCACGATATTGTCCATTTTAGTTGATTATACTGGTCTGCTAGCTCAGGGTTTTATGTAAAAGGTATGGCATTCACTTCCTACAGAAAGGATATGCCCAGCCACACAGCAGCATCTGAACTTTGCTCAGGTAGAACCCTCTTTAGCCAGAATTCACTCATGGCTTCAGTTTTCTATCTCTTCACAGGAACAAGAGCTCTCAGCTAAAGGCTGCCATTCTGTCCATGCACCTGAGCTGATAACCTTCAATCAGCTTCCTTGTCACTTCACTGATTCCACTAATCTTTACATTGTACCAGCTCTACAAAATCCACGTGAACTGCTCAACCCCAAGCAATCTGGATTTGACTGCCTGGTCTTGTGCTGAATATTCCTAGATGGCCTTGATCAAACAGGACTCCGTGGGCTTCAGAGTAGGGACAGCAATAACTCCCACTCTACTACAGCCAATCAGCTGGAGCACAGCTCTACAACTGATGCTGCATCTGAGATCAGGGTAATTAGAATTCCCTATTGACTCAAATTTTCTGGGTAAAGGGCTTGTCCCTACTCCAGACTGCTACCATGCTGTTGTGAGTAGGCAGAAGTGCACTAAAACAAGTCTCAAGAGCAATCCGTCCACTGAGGCTTTGGAGAAAAATACGTGCTGGTTTTGACCCAAACACATATATTTTGCACATGAACAAGGATTCCAGAGCAATCAATTGTGTCTTCTGAAAAATCATAAAATTTTTATGTCTTTTAAAACAATTTGAAAAGACACTGACAAGCATCAGGCTAACCTCTGTTCCCACAGCTGAACCACTGTAATCCACAGTATGTACTGCAGTATCACGCCTATGGAAATGTAAAACCGATTACTGTAAACTATCATACCCCTAAGAAAGCAAGCCCAGTATTTCTGTTAGCAGTAATGCAAGAGGCCCTCAAAAGATTATGCTAAAATGGTCTAGAGAATCTCTTTCATGGTCTCATATCCACTCACATCTAGTGCCAAAAGCTGTGTTTGGCTCATGCTGTGTTTTTAATTTCTTCACATACTGCCGCCAGCAGTTAAAAAAGGGGGAAAAACTAACTATAAAATCCTATCAATGAACAACTCGAAGGAGGGAAAAAAATGATCCTACATTCTTCAAGAGAATGTGTTCGTTGTGAGCTTTCCATTTCACATTTCACTGAACTCTGTCAGTCTTTACTGGAGTAGCTTCCTTCCCCTCCCTCCATCAGATTTCCATGTTGTCACAAAGTCAGCGGGACAACACAACTACAACCCTACCACATCCCTTCCAGCAGGACCCCAGTCATCCCACACTCCTCAACCACAGCTAACCTGCAGCCTGTGCTAAAGGTTAAATCAGTTCCGCAGGCGCAGCAGGTGGTAAGGGCACTGCACAGAGAAGCTTTTGGCTGTGAAGACTCTCCCTAAAAGTCTCTGTTATTCCCCCAAAGGGATACAGATCACGATCCAGATGAGGCAGCCTTACCCGGACCACAGCTCCTGCTGCAGCATGTCAGCAGAGGCGTTCTTGTACAAGAAACTCTCCATACCTGATGGATCAGTTTTGCCTGCTAGCCTGCAGTGAGGATACATATCCCACGACATGTATCAATGAGACCCTGCATGTCTGCATGGCTCCATGAGCCCTGACAACTCCTCTTTGGTTTCCTATACAGTCCTGTGGTGGGTTCACCTCAGCTGGCAGCCAGGCACCCACCCCAGCTCTTCCTTCCCTTTCCTCAACAGGACAGTGGAAGAAGAAAGATGAAAAAGCTCATGGGTCACAACAAGGCCAGGAAGATTGTCAATTACCAGGTACCATCAAAAGTAAAACAGGTTGAACTTGACAAAATTAATTTATCACCAATTAAAAATCAAGTTCGAGAGGGAAAAATAGAAGACAAAACTAAAGCCATCTTTCAACCACTCCTTTTTTTCCAGGCCCAACTTCATTCCTAGCTCCCGTATCTCGTCCCTCCATAAGCAGCATAAAGGAATGGGGGGCTGTGACCAGTTCGCACCCGCTCCTCTCTGCCTCTCCTTCCTTATCATGTTCTTCCCCTGCTACAGTGTGATGTGCTTCCCGCGGGGTACAATCCTTCAGGAGCAAACTGTTCCAACGTGGGTCTCCCACAGGCTGTAGCTCCTGCCACAAGCGTGGTCCTGCGGGGCCTCCTCTCCACAGGCTGCAGCTTCCTTCGAGGCACATCGACCTTTGGCTGCGTACCTGCTCCATCTCTGGCTCCGCGCAGGCCGCAGCTCCCTCAGGAGCTCTCCACTCGCGACCTCCGGAGGGGAGTCTCCGTGGAACCGCTGCGGGGGGCGGCGGGAGCCCCTTCTGCCGCTCTGCCCTCGGGGCTGGCCGGGCCGCTCCTCGCCCTTCTCCCCTCAGCGCTCCCCGCCGGGCAGCGCCCGCCCCTCCTCAGCCGAGGCCGCGGTGCACGAGGCGCCCGCCCGCGGCCCAGGGGCTGCGCTGTTTCCCGCCGTGGGGCCGCTGGAACCGGCTGGAACCGGACTGGACTCACCTCACCTCACCTCACCTCAGGGAGACCTCGCCCGCCCCCGGCAGCGTTCAGGCACAAAACCCGGTACAAGTCCGTGCTTCAGCCGAACTGAAGGCCCTCACCGCTTAACTCACGAGTATTTCCGCTTCTCCAGAGCCTGAGGAGAACGTGAGATGTGCCTATGAACTCACAGCTCCGTTTCCTACCGCACCTGTGTGAGGTTTTGTTCCAGCTCCTGCCCAGAGGCTGGTCTGGGAGCCCTGGAAGGCCTGCAGAGGAGGCCAAACGACCCTGTGGTGTTTCAAGGCAGTGGGGTACATTTTCCATAAATAAGGGTCACCGTATAAAACAGTCACCAGCCCACAAGTGTTTACACCCAGGTGAACACAGAAAGTCAGTTTCAGCCCTGTGAGAGGTGAGATCTTTTCCTGTGGCTTTCTAAACCAGATGTGTCTTTTCTTTGAAATTAACCTTCATCCTATTTTTATTACAATTTTGTCAATTCAGCTATCAGATTTTAAGGAAGGAATCACAGGGAAAACATTCTGCACAAAATGGTGTAGTGTGAGGCATCCCTGCCCATGGCAGGGGCTTGGAACTAGATGATCTTAAAGCCCTTTCCAGTGCAAACCATTCTGTGATTCTATGATAATACAGAAAATGGAAAAATCTCCATTTGCATTAAAGGGTGATGCTGGTTGTTTATTTACTTCATCTGGTAAGAATTAATGGCTCAGGCGCTTCCCCTGCATATCTTAACATTTAGCAATGAAGTCTGTATAACAGATGCCACAATTAACAGGGAGCTGCGGGGCATCCTCCTGCTCTGGCAGCAGCACTGCAGAGGACATAATGACAGGAGGCAGTTGTGCCTAACCAGGGCGAGATGTTAGCTCTGCTATTTAAAAAGTTTAAACTTGAGTTCACACAGGTCTGAAGATCTCCCAATAGGTCCCAACAGAACAGTAATATTTTCAGCTGGTCTGAACATTAATCTTCATGACGAACAAGGGGATAATAGCCTGTCCTATTATACTCAAGGGACAGATACAAGATCTGAAACTAAAGACAGAAAATATTTCCAGTGTCTCTCAGGCCCTATTCTGCACATAGCTCCTCTTACGAGTGATTTCACTGAATACCTGGGCAGTACAGAATGAATTTCGGTTTTATTTTTCCATGCAGATTTGCAGAAAGAAGTTTTGAATTTGTTTCTAAGAGGCTGGAGATATTCTCATGTTGAAGGAAGTGGGTTAGGATCTTAGAAGTCCATATTCCTTTTCAGAGTAGGTTCAGTATTTATAGCAGGTAAGCTAAACATAGCCTGAATAATGTCAGACTACACCCATTACAATATCTCTTTTATTTTTCTGCACTGCCCGCTAGACCCTATAAATTTAGCCATGCGCTTAAAAAGAAATGAAGCATGATTTCTTAAACTGGAGGCGCTTGTGAAGCTGTAAACATTTTATGCACACATTTAATCTGCACAAAATACTGAGCTTTAATTGTTCAGTGCTTAGTTATGTAGTTGTTTAAAAGGGAAGCTCAATGGGTTCTTTAGGCAAGCTGAAGAGACCATCCCCCTTGAGTCTCCTCCTTAGCAGTGTCAAAAAGTAGCTGATTAAAAAGAGTGTGAGCATCCGAACTGGCGAAGTCTAGCTGACAGTGCAGCTCTGCTATGAAGACCTTTCAGTCCCCACCTCTGCTGAGCTTGTGCTACTGCCTTTTCAACAGTGGGAATACTCTGAAAAGGAAAATTGACATCCAAGATCCCAACCAACTTCCAACAAACAGAAATCAATGCACTGTCCAGAAATCCCACTCTACTTCTGCTTTTTTCTTTAAATTATCTTCATAGACCCAATACAGGCCCCTGTAGGGCACAGAAGGATTACACAGGAAAATTACTCAGTATGTGACGTGCTGTGTTCTTGTAGACATCCCTTTTGCATGAAATTATTCTAACACAAAGATACTCAGTGTGTCTTGATGCCCACAACTCTACTGGAGCAGGTAGACAGCCTGCTTCCCTTTCATGAAATTAGGTTGTTTCTCTTTGGGAACTGACTAGTTCTGAAATCCTATATTAGAAGAAATGTACTTTGCCATACCTGTACAATGGGAAGCCTCAAAATAATTCAACAGTAGGATAGATGGGTTAGATACTACACTCCTGGAAGGTGCATTTGGACCTTAGAGTTGAAATAGTCATCACTCAAGGATACACCTGTACACCCTATAGGAGGGATTTATTCCTGTTGAAAGTTCTTATGAAATTCTACATTTTTTAAGTGAGAATTTTCAGGAAACGTTTTAGATCCATTTGTTTCTGACAAAGGTTTATGAAGAGGATTACTGTTAATAACTCATAAAAACCTTTTGATACAGCACTTGACAGTTTAGAAACCTTTTCATTACACATATTTAACTTCCCCTAAAATAAATCTCATTTGCATTTTCTATTCTCTTCCTGTGAGGCATTAAGAAGAAAAACTCAACAGTGCTACCAAAACAAAATAGGTTCATTCTTAGACCTGTGTCCTATATGGAATTTGGAGGTAGAGCCACAAACTTGAAGGTCCCTGTAAAAGCTGCACGCTCCAGTTCCATACCAGCTTTGGTATCTTCCAGACTGCCACTTCCCCTGTTTATGGTATTTAGTTACTTCCCTGTTCTGAAATCCTTGAAACAGCCTGTCCTCATTCCTAGGCTTTCTTTTAAAAGCCACTACTGCTACTGTTCCGGGTATCCAAAAGTTTTCAGAAATGAAAACAAGTAGTGATCTGGCATGAAATTTCCTGAGTTTCATTTTAGAGTTTTTTCTGTTTTCCTTCAGGGTCTTTTTCTTAGTGTAAAGACAACCTGGGGTGCTTAACCTGTCTGAACACTGCATAGCTGAAGGTGGTACATGAACATCACTGTCTTCCCTTCAGCACTTTAGAAACACAGGACTTCACTAGCATTATGCTTAGTTTAGCCTCCCTCAACTGAAAAGAAAGCAGACTGATTTGACTCTTTCTTTAAAAGAGCAAAGAGAAGAATGCTTGCATTCACTTAAAAGACTATCTTAGACTGCTAACAGATTGAACCTTTAAAGTGTAATTTTAAAATGGAAATGTTAGTATAGTATCCCTTTACTGCAAAGGGTTTCTAGGAAGAGTTGGTTTGGATTTCTTCACTTTTCATCTTGACATTGATGCTTTTATCAATTTAAACACACTAACATTAAACCACTAGGAGGCATGTAGGTTTCAATAAAATTCATTTTTTATATCTTCAGCCCATATAACCAAATGAGCTGCTTTAACTTTTTTTTTAAGCAGAAAAGATAATAAAGTTAAATGAAAAGTCCCAGAGTTTAGTTTTAAGACTAAATGGTATTTTAGATGAAATAGTTAAAAAAAGCTGAGTTTGTAACTGTGAGATAAAGATAATGGCTTAAATCTATCTTTACATTATGAGGATTCTCTTAGAACTCCATAATTGATATACACACTTCCACTTCTCGCTGCCGTGAGCTGCAATGAGCTGCCTGTGAGTCAAACCAGGGACACTGTTCTGAAAAAAGCACTTGATGAAGGCTGGGAGTAGGAGTATCCTCCCCAGCTGTGCCACTAGCATGCTGGGAGACTGTGGACAAGTTGTTTCTGTATTTCTGCTCTCCAGCCTGCAAATTGAAGACAGTAATGTTCACTTTTAATGCAAGACATGTTGATTTCTAAGTAAGAGATACTGTAAGTATGCCTACCACTTTGCCAGTTCAAATGTTTTCTTGAAATAGCTTGTGTTACATGAGAGAAAATTAAGAACAGAAAGTAGAACCAGACAGAAATTACTGTAAATAAGTTTACTTGAAGGTCTTGTAATGAAGAAAGGGAAGTACCCACATAACCGCAGAAGGGATAAAATAGTGATTAAAGCAGTAAAGCAAAATGTTGCACACCTAAGTGCTCAATAGACCATAAACACCAGAAAAGAAACATACAGCAGAAATAAAGACAGAGTGATGAAGACATTAAAAAAGCATCATATAAGGCCAGGAAGGTATAATGCAAGAAAATGTGTGCATTTATATACATGCATGTGCGTGCATGCATACTCACAGTCATGCAGAAAGAGAAAGAGAAGTATGTAACAGCCTCTAGGTTGGAAAGAAACTTCAGGAGTCACATTCTGTTGGTGGTATTTCACTGCTTCACCTATCCAATACAATGCGATTCACAAATGAATTAGGGCTTTGGAGAGGGAAAATTAAGACTGATTCTGGCTTCCACATATAAAGGGTACTGCTTGTTCTAACATTCACTGCAGTATGTAATTACTGCTTGTTCTAATATTCACAGCAATATGTAATTATAAATACATATAATTAGGTGACTTAGATTATCACAAAATGACTCCAGTGCTGCTCTCTGCATGACTTGGCTATTCAATGTAAACCAGAAGTGAGTGACCCTGAGGATTCAGAAACTATTGTAAGAAGTTATATTTGAGACAAGGAAAAAACAGTTATGAATTTGGCTAATTATTCTAGAAGACAGATATTCAAATAACAAGGTGGTTTTCTTCCAGATTTGTGTCTCAGTTGACTGTCAACTCCAGCTGCATGTTTTCTAGTGGTAAAGGCATCTCTAAGGCCTTTTCTCAAACTGAATTTTCCAACAACTAGCAAAATCTAAACTAAGTTTGCAGCCTTCTCTCCAGTGGTGGCACTGAGTGTCTATCTCGCCTTCGCTCTCACTCAGGTGACCTCTGAGAAAGCTGTTGAACATGATTATCTTTCACTACTTTATTCCAACATCAAATGCTATTTGGGTGAACAGGAAGGGAGAAGACGAGGAGGACAGAGGTGTAGAGCCATGGAAAGTAAATTACACAAACTTAAATTCCTTTGGAACAAAGTACTGCCTCCATGCATTCATGTGAGCTCAAAAAACTCCATGACATAGAGCTTCTGTAGAGGTGACCGATAGATCAGAGCAGAAATTTTATCCATTCAGTGTATCAGGTAAGTGATGACTTACTCTCTAGCCAACAGGGAAACATCTGTTTCATATACCTCACTCCTTACAGCTGAATTTAATCCAGATAAACTATGTCACAGGATTGTATATACATTGCATGTAATTCATTTCCTAGCTTAACATATTGCTACCCAGAAAGAGCAGCAAACACAGCATGATTGTAGTATCAATATATTTTTTTTTAAAGATACTAAAGAGAGATTTTCCTTGTTTAGTAACTTCAACTATAAATCATAGGAAAACAGATTTGTACTGTCTCTCATACTCCTCTTTGACAAGTGCTGTGGATAAACCAGACAAAGTGGGTAAAAATCAAAGCTGGAGACATAAATATTTTCCCTGGAACTAGGAAGACATATTCCAGCTAGTGAATACTCTCAGTTAAAAGGAAAGCTTTTATGATACTTCTTTCCAGAAGGGAAAACACCGTCATAGTGACATGCAAATTTGTACTTTTGGACAAAAATCCCAATGCAGATGAAAAACCCCTTCTCTAGTCACTTCTAGATTTCAGACCCTGGACCTTCCTTTCTTCTCAATTGTATGTACTTCCTGGGTGACCACAGAATTCAATGGTAGCTTTCTGCTCTGAAGAAATTTGCATTCTCCTCAAACATTTTAGATCTATGGCTTGAACAGTCTGTTTTCTCACCACTTGACATTTTGTATGCCAGCACATTACCTGTGCAATTGCAGGTATTTAAAGAGGCTGGAGTTTCAGAGGGGCCAAAAGGCTGCATCTATAAAATAAGGCCAGTATATGTTGTAAGCACTCAGAATCTGTGGTACCTGGAGACCAGCCATCAAGCTAAGTATTGCATTATAAAGACATCCAGAACAATTACCAAGCCTTCCACTAATGAATGATACCTAATACTTTGAAAATAGGGCAAACTGGAACCCAAACTAGTTATTTATACAATTGTGATACAGTTTTCAGCTCCATTTGCTTAAGTTTCTCATACTTGTCTATGTTGAATGAACAACTTCTTGGGAATTCCTTATGTCAGAAGACAAAGGATACCAAAGCCAGAAGTGCGTGCTTTGCCAGTGTGTGTGAATCAGCTCATAGCTTCTCACTAAGGTTTTATGAAAGAGACACTGCAAGTAAGAAGCAGCTGGGGCTGAACAAACACAGTACTTAACTTTAGAAAACATATCTGTACTATGTCTTGCACCTCTGAAAAACTCCTGATTGTATTTAAAGCACATCTTACATCTAACTGAACTGAAATCTTATGTTTAGTGCATTGGCATGAACTATGCAATTACTGCAATTACACTCTGGCTTGTACTTGACAAAATATCAAGGATTATAATGCAGTATCCTTTAGCCAACTTAACAGGGCTTTACCTAGGAGAGTGATCAAGGAATTCAAAATTTTACAAACAGGCTACTTATAGTTGAAACACATCTGTAGCTGTCATGTTCCCACTGCTCTTATTTTAATCACACATTGATTATTCATTATAAAACCTCTTGTGATACCTTAAAAAAAGAATCCCTCTGTAGCAATTGCTGGGATTTGATAATGAACCAAATCCAGGAAACACTCAGGTTCCCCTTCATTCTAAGGGTAATTCTGTTAAGAGGGAAGCACCTTACTCGCCAAAGTCAAAACAAATCCTAAGCATAGGTCACCTGTTCTAATGGCAACCATTATCCTTTGTGTCCCAGTTGGGAAGCTACCCCTCTGTGCTCATGAAATGATAAATTATAGGGGGCAAAAAACTACCATATAAAGGGGTTCCTGACTCACAGCCAGACAGATAAGAGAAGTATATAGAGAAACCCCTCTCTGTCTATACTGACTGGGGAAAAAAACCCTGATGAACAACAGCCTATATTGAGGGTGGCAAGAGGAGACACAGTTGCAGATGGGCATTGTGCAACAGCACTCTGAAATGTCCCATATTTGCTTCAGAAGATAATGATATTTCAAAATAGCTGAAGCAAAACCAGGTTAATTTTTTATGAGCCTGAAGTGAGGAGAGTAAAGAAAGAGGGAGTGGTATTTGCATTTCCATCTCTTGCTGCTTTGTTGGAGTACAGTGAGCTCAGGAAGTCAGGCAACTTTCCTATCCTGATACCATGAAAATGGAAAAGGAGGAGGTTTACACATCTCCTTCCATCATATGCTGCTGCTTTCATTTTCTTACATGTCTATTGCCCTCACTATTGGTAAGAGTATGTAGCAGCTGTTTCCTCTTAGTTCCTTTCACCTATAGGTACAGAGTGGAAGAGAGAACTCGGCCCTTATGAACGACTGCTTGATGGGGAGGAAAGGACATCAATCCCAAGAGCACATCTGCCACGAACTCATTCTGTTGGAAGTACCCAAGGAATTTTAACTTCATGTCTCAAAGAGACAAAAAAATAGTGGGCTTCCAAAACCAAATTATGGAATGGGAGGGGGAACATTGCCTCCATTGCCTTTCGAATGAAATGAGCAGCTGGCAACTCCATATGGCTCCTTTTAAGTTTAGTACATAGCTTGCTCTGCAAAGGTTCCTTTTGATTCCAGGGGAACTTTCTGCAGAAGGAGGTATGGCTTACCATATGTAATGTTGGCAGGATGATTGCCTCCCCCCTCAACTCACCTTTGGGAAGGGAGAGGAAGGAGATGAACATCAAGGCTCAGTGTGCCAAAACTTGAAATTATATTTCCATGCCAAAGTGGGACTCTTGCTTTGAACACCAGCCACAACAGCTCTTCTGCACTTTGGGTAGTTCATTAACAAAAATCAATACAAGCTGCCTTTTGAGAGAGCCAGCCCTTGTTCATTGACACACTGTGTAATTCCTCTTAGCAGAAGCATCAATGCTTACAAGGTGTGCAGTAAATTATGGCAAAACCACAGAATGGCAAGGCTACAGGAAAGAGTTTCATTTCAGTACAGACTTAAAAAATAAACCAAAATACGTGGAGAGGAAGAGTAATTACTAAGAACTAGAGACAAAAGATGTTTTGCCTTTACCTGGAGACCCTTGTTCTCTATCTTTTTTTGGAGTATCTGAAGGCACTTGGTGAAATCTGTGAGGTCCTGATCCATCGTCTCAATTAATTCACATCCCTGTGAAGAAGCAGAAAAATGGAGAGGAAAACCCCCAGTGTCAGTCATCTTTCAATTACAAGAACTAATATTGTCTTTGGTGACATTAACTGCTGTCAACGTGTCTTAAAGTCTCTGCATTGAGATAAAGAATTAAGTAAAAGAATATTACCCTTAGAGAGCCCAAAGACCTAAGTCCCAACTGAACACATTATTATGAAACAATGGTTTAATAGGCACAGAGGTAGATATTCAAAACCCATCGAGTATGTTTGTGAGTTTGGATGACCATGTTGTACAATGCTCTGCTGGATGGACATGTTTTGTTATAGTGAGCCCCAGGTGATCAGTAACTTCCAAGATCAGGAAAATAACTGTCCTCTGGTGCTGCAGTTACTACATTTCTGCTACATATATTCAAATGTATATAAACATAAGCATACCAAAGTGTTCAGGCATCCCAGAACCAGTGCAGTTCCACTAGTTAATCTGCAGTGATACAATTTCCTTACAGTGGGGTAACATGGATGAAAGCATGCTAAAGTGGAGAAAAGCAGGAGTTCAGTTTTCTTAATTGAGAGCTAAAGTAATTCCTAAGTCTCTGATAAAAAGCTGAATAAGGAAAAGTGGAGTATATCTGCCAGATAAAGTCACTATCCAAAGAGATTTCAAGGATATAAAATCCCCAATACAGCATCGTAAATTAAGAACCATACATGCTAGATTTAGAGGTTCCCCCTCCTACAACTTCAGGGTCCCCTTAAAAGCCTCCTAGCTTTGCCTTTATCTGACAGATTTTATGTTTCTGCTACACACAGTAACAACTGATAAGAGACAAGCATTCATACTACAGAATCTTTGTATGTGTGTATAAAGTACATTCTTCTGTTAGATCAGAAAAACATCCCAACATATTAAAGTTGCCTCTACCTTAGTGGTAAAAGTAAAGTACAGAAGACTGATTTCCCCAGCCAGTGCATGGATGGAGTTTAGTGGATTGCATACAACAAAATAATGAGCCTCCAATAGGAAGACACTATAATTGAAATGCTTCCCTGCACAGCCAGAATGAACATAAAACCAAGCAACACAGTAGGGGATTTGGATGAAGTGGAAGAGATAAGGGAGGAGATAACAAAAAGCTTTTTATTATACTACTTCTCCTCCCTCCTCAGAACCTTCAGAAAGGGAAACTGGTCAAAAGCAGTAGCCTTTCTGATACCTGATACTGCTCTAAATACCTTTTCAAGCAGTAATAACAGGCTGGCCAAGGTGAAGCATCATATAGCAGTAACAGCTTATATGATCAAAGACCTCCCTTGATGAAGTGAAGCTGCTGCCACCATGAAAAAGCTAGGGAAGATGCAGCTAGAGCCTAGACTCAGTGGTAAGCATCGAACAATTTGAAAAGCTGCCATGTCTCCTTTCACCAGGAAAGGCCAAAGCATAACACAGGTAGGGGGAGAAGGAACACAAGCCATCTGGAGTCAGTAATGAACAGTGAGTTGAACACCAGCCAGACACCAAAGGAGCCCAGGAAAGATATAGGGATGTTCGGGCCCACCCAGAAAGTTCACAGTTGGTTCTGAGAACTAGAGAAGGGAATTTGTTAATTAAAGCCACTCTAAATGAAAAGATGTCTCATTCGCTAAGAACAGGGTGCTCACACAGTCTTGTTATTGGCATTGACAGCGGTAAGAGAGACCAAGCTATGAGAAACTGTGGACAGACAGAACCTCCCCAGTCTTTCACAATCAGCCTTTGAACAGCATGAGAACGTGACAGACAAAGACTAAATCAATGGCAGGGACAGCTACTGCTGACCTTGGGAGAAAAGGCAGAACCTGCGCTCTTAAATTAGCAGGAGAGAAGGAAGATCTTTTATCTTTTGCCAGGGTCATAGCTTGGCTTCACAGCACTGGTAGAAGTGGTTTATAGATACCGATTTATAAATGAAAGATTTAACCCTCACTCTCCCCCAGCACTTTGAAATACTTCCTGCAGTCATTAACAAACTGGAACTCCTCCTTGGACAGTCAGGGTTTGGTAGCTACAGGTAGGCTGCAGTTCTTCCTTCCACCCAGGGAAGACCAAATTGGCTTTTTATATATGTATTTTTAAAGTGCTGACCTAGAACAACTTCAATTATTATTTATTATTTTATGCTTTCTACTGTTAAAAGCATTTCACTGGAAGTTAGTTCTTGACTAGCTTCTCAGGACATTCTTTTATAAGAAAAATGCTTCAGAGCAACTGCAAGGCAAGGTAATGTCAGCATGGTGGCTGCAGAGCACTGATTGTGACTAACTCCAGCTCCAGAAGAACTCCATGATGCAGCACACATGGACATCCTACTTTCAGACCTGGTACTGTATCCCGAAACTGTTCACTCACTGCACCTCTGATACTTTATACAAGTACTGCTGTAGATCACACTGAAAAACGTTGACCAAGTGTCACCACTTCCTTCAAATTAAACTAATTTCTTATTCTCGTTCCACATCAAGCAGATAACCAGCTCTGGAATTAGCAGAGACTCCTTTTGCCACAGTGGCAAAGAGACTAGCATGGTCAGGCTGTGCTGGGGAAGAAGACAGGCAGCAGCACTTGCATCTTCCTGCATCCTTTTTACAGCAAGCTGCAGTTAATGTCTGTGCACTTCATGTTCACTGATGGTAAGAGAGTTTATGATAAATCTGATGCTCCTGGCGTATCAAACATAATACTTTATACCACAGAACTGGACAACAGTTCAAATGCAGTTCTTGTCAACCTTCACCATATTACTCCTGAATGACAAAAACCTACAAGGCAGAGCTTTCCGATGCAGCTAGGGTTTAACAAAAGGACAGTACAACTACTGCAAGGTAGGCAGTAAGGCTTGTAGTTTTTACAGCTACCTGCTCAACTTAATAACATTAACCTTTGGTAAGAAAGTTAAAAAGCCAAACAAATTTAACTTTAAGAAAGGTTAGAAAACTCAATACCACACAGCAGGAAAGAAAACAATACAGTGCTTCTGATGACAGTATAACTTTTGCTGAGTGACAGGATGAGACACACAGATTTAGGCTTTGGCTGTTCTGTCTTATTATAGCAGTTATGGAAGGCACATCGCTAAAGGAGGAGTGTGCCAGACACACATAATAGGATTATTGAACCCTATATTTCAGACAGACACACAAATCAGACAGGCACTGAAATGTCAATCTGAACATCTCAGCATTTCTCCCATTTTTAGAAATATTAAGCATCACAGCATGTTGTGTATTTGAAGAAAGCAGTGTGTAGGTGTCCATTCCCCCATGTCCTTATTAATCTTTTTTTAAAAGAAAGTCATGTTTGTTCTTTCTCTATTCTTTCTGAGCATAAGAGTATAATTAGGACAGAATACATAAAATACTCTAATTTGTACCCTATCTCCAAAACTCTCTTAATGGCAAGCCATTCAAATCTATCTTTGGAAGCCTGTGTCTGGCTGTGCTCACTAAGTTGCACCAGTGATGTCCCGATCAGGCTTTTAACAATTCCTGTTGCACTGAGGCTCAATTTTGAGGTATCAGTCTCAACACATGCTCTTATGTATAGTGTTAATGACAGACACACGATAACCATATATCCTCAAGTTAGAAGAAGGGATACAGCTTAAAGAGCCTTTCAAAACACAGCATAAGTAGAATTTAAGGAACCTATATAAATTAAATGGTATTTCTACACATTCTCCTTCCCCTAGACCACACCTGCTCTCTCACCTGCCCAAACCTAGTCAGTCCAATACCCCACAGAGCAACTGAGTAAGAGCCATAGATTCACAGAACTATTTCAGTTGGAGGGGACTTTTCAAAGTCACCTGTTCCAACCCCTCATTCAAGAGCAGGTTAGATGTACATAGGTTGCTCAAGGCCCTTTTCAGTCTAGGTTGAGCATCTCCCAGAATGGAGATTCCACAACTTCTCTGGGCAACCACTTTCAGTGCCTCACCCCTCTGGTATCCTCTTTCACTTTTACCCACTCAGACAATGACAAACTTAAACACTCTTCATATACTAGCTGCATTCACCTGAATGTTTTGAACCCCCAAACCATTTTCATACCCAAATATGCAGGCAAATACATTCTGAGCTGGACTCGATGCAACTGATAATGAAAACCAGCTGTAGGAAAAAGCATACATGGATCCAAGCAAAGTGCTGCTCTAGACCAGGCACCAATGAGCAGAAAGGGACTACAGGGTCTGACTGCAGGTTTTGGACCAAGACTAGCGAAGAAGATGAACATGTGGATGCGCAATCAAGTTTAACAGAAGACAGACATCATGTTCTATTACTTCATCTATAATAGAAGAGTGATGTTATAAGACCAGACATTCAAGCAGTGTCAGAAACTAAAAAACCCAACTAGTTTGGGAAACATTTTCTGCAGAGATGGCAGTCACCCAGACAGTGGTTGTCTGTATTGCTGACCCAGTGTTTCACAGCTGACCTGAAACATTTCCCAGAATAGAAACCAGGACTAGCATGGGATAAAGATGAAGCAGGCAAGAATGTCACATGAAGTTTTTGAAAACATTTAACAGAGACAGGACTGGAGAAAGAATAAGAACATACAGCTTGAGCTATAGCTTGGGAGTGGGATGCAAGTATGGAAGGCAAAGCAGTTCACCGATTTCTTTTGGGAATTTCAGATACTGCTGAACAACAAGTATTGAACAGCTTCTCTTCTGATCAGCTTAATTGTATGAATTGCCTTTTGATTTCTGCAGTAGAGAACAAAACAAATATGTGTAATTGGTGAAAATGATTTTGGATATTTAAATAGCCAAAAATACATAATTAAGTGAAATGCATTTTCTTTCAGTATTTGGATTCAATTTTGGCTTGGCATCAGCACAAAGCTCATACTGTACAGATTGCTTGGCCTTCAGTTCTGGGTGGATGATGTTTTCACTTGTCCAATCGCACATTAAGTGGCACTGCCACTTAGATTAACTAAAATAATTTATTAGTATAGTTGAAGCATATGCACTGGAAGCCAAATGACTGAAATCCACTCTCAACTGAAAGCCCCATTACTGCAAAACAAACCAAGAATGCTTCAGTTTGACCATCACTTCTAACTTTATATAATACCACTTATTAAATAAGAACTATGTGGTGGCATGAAAATAAAACAGTAAATGTATGTAAACATATGCGCACCCCCACAAACCAACAGCTCCATGAACTTGTCAAATTTGACAAGTGTTAAAAAAAGATTAAAAAATAAGAGCTCTATAGTTGAAACTTCAGACTGCAGCAGCTGCAGCCTCTCCTCCCTTCCCCTATTTCTATTTTGATATGGTCTTTTTCAAAGTAAATAAAATGTTTCCTGTTTTTGTTTTTGATGAGGCAGCATGTGGCTTCTGGTGGAGTATAGCTTTGTTATACCATACATTTGATGTTGAGATAGCAGCCATGAGAGTTCCTCTGCATTAATGAGGTTGCTCCCTTTCAAAAGGAAAAGTCTATTATTCATTAAATCATGACAATTACTTAAAATGAACAAAATATGAGTCTGTTTAGTTGGTATTCGACCAATACCAAAGAAAGCCAACATGCCGCCTTTGCCAAAGAAACCAAACCCAAGCATAAAACAAAAGAAAAAACAACAAAAAACTGAACAGCACAGTTAATATTCCATCTGCTGGATAAATTCCCAGAGTTTATACACAAACACATATATGCACACTGGATGGAATAAATCTTCTGATTTATTGAGTTTGGCGAATGAAAGCAGACAGCTTAAATACTCACCAACAGGTCAGAAAGTGCACTAAAATATAAATCATTGCAACACCTTTATCAGAAGACCACTGACATCTTTTAAAACTTTTAAATAAAGCAGAAAAGTAAGCGTGTTGCATGAGAAAGCAGGTAGAAAGGTCTGTCAGGAGCTGCAGTCTCATCTGTACAATCCATATCTCTCCATACCCATTTCTGGCACTTAAAGACTGTAGACCTACATTTGTACATCCCTGTGCAACCCATACATGTTATTTCTCCAATCTCATGATTAAAACTGAGCACAATGCAGAAGTGACAGCCACCTGCTATTTTTGGATCTTCTCTGAAATATCCCTTATGTGCCCTTCCTTCTCTGAAAAGAGAAAGAGTTTTAATTGATGGTCAGGCTCCCTCTGTAATTAGCACTGGGAAAAGCTTTTGTCTACCAAGCTGACTGGGCCCTTTGGCTCCTAACCTAGTGATAGGATCGATTATGGTACCTTGCTTTTCTTGGAAAATAACTTGGAAATAGGAACTGCTCTCTACCTGTGTGCATTTATGTATGAAGAGATGAGGTAGCTTGTGTAAGGGGAATCAGAGTCCTGGAATAGCACCAGTCTCTGACAGAAGGGAAGCACACGCCACCCAGACATGTCAGTGAGAGTCTGTCTTGTTGACCTGGATGCACTTTGAACCAAGACTAAGAACTGCATCTGTCCTGGGTTGAGCAGTAGCCGTCATTTTTTCTCCTTCTTAGTAGCTGATGCAGTGCTGTGTTTTTGACTTTTGGCTTGGGAACAGCGCTGGTAACACCGATGTTTTTTGTTACTACATTACAGAGTAATGTTTACTCTGACCAAGGACTTTGTGAGCCTCATGCTCTGCCAGGGAGGAGGGGAAGCTGGGAGGAAGCAGAGACAGGACCTGACCCAAACTAACCAAAGAGGTATTCCATACCACAGCACGTCATGCCCAGGATGTAACTGAGAGTTAGTCAGAAGGGCTGGTTCACTGCGGGGTTGAAATAGGTATCAGCCAGTGCTCAGTTGGGCTGGGTATTATCGGTCAGCTGGTGCTGAGGTGTTGTATTCTCTTCCCTTGTTATTTCCTTTATTATTATCATTATTGGTGGTAGCAGCAGTGATTTGTGTTATACCTTAGTTACTAAATCTCAACCCATGAGAATTATATTCTTTTTGATTCTCCTCCCCATCCCTCCGGGAGCAGGGAGAGGGCAAGAAGGGGGCTGGGGAGTGAAGAGAGAAACTGCGTGGCTGCCTTGCCAACAGGGCTTAAAGCACGACAGCATCATATCTAAAATGCTGTAACTACACTTAAGGACATATTAAAACTAATACTGCCTTTGGCACTTGCACCAATGACAATGCAAGTAAGAGTCAAGCGCTCTCCTGAAATAAAACGGGAAATAGAAAAGCCGCACCAATCACAAATCCTATGCTTCACAAAGCTGAACAAATAGGGCATGCAGTACTCCTTGCAATTCAACCATCTGAGGTAGCTTTTATGAGGTGGTAGGAAGCAAGAGAGGTTATCTGCATTTCAAATCCCACACCACTTTATGCACAGTAAGGAAACTGGGGTTTGTTTGGGGTTTGGGGGTGGGGTGGGTGGTGTTTGGTTGGTTTCTTGTTCTGTTTTATTTTAAATTGAAAGGGCTTCAGGTTAACAGCTTTTGCTTTTTATCACCTAGGATGACAGACACTTTAAAGAACTAAAGTTAATAAGCAGACACTGTATTTGAATCGACTTCAGTTTCCAGACTGATTGCCAATTCTCAAGATCATCTCAAGGTAAGAAAAACAAGGAGAAAACAGCAAGGCTCATACTGTGATGTCTTCAAGGATTTGGGCTGGCAAATTTCAGCCATATCAACTACTATCTTAATATGATACTTTGCCAGCAACCTAAGGACCACAGAACACTGTGACTGAAAAATGCATCAAAAATAGCAAAAAGAGATGTTAACCTTGATGGCAGAATATTCCCTGCAGGGTGTTTCTAATCATTAAGCTTATTTACATATATACAGCCAGTACAGCTAGTCTCTCTCTCTTGCATTCAGACAGGCTTTATGTGACAGAATCCTTGTTCCAGTATTGTCCTAGTTGTAGAGATGTGTAATTGTTCTCAACAGAATTTGGATGGTGAGAGTGGAGCTACATCTCAGATATCAATCACTGGACAGAATTAATTGAGACCAGGCCTCAAATATGTGCTGTGCTTGCAAAAAAAAAAAACAGTACTTTCTTACACAACTGCCTACGTGTACAAAATGAGTACAAAGGGATTCAAAAATTTTGATTACCTGAAGACAGCAAATTGAAGATAAATCCTCCTATTGTGTATAAAACTCAAAAATTTGTGCTAACAATACAATTCGGTAGCTCATTTTTCTTGTTGGTAATGGGGTATTAATGAAAAAAGCAAGATCAGTCCCAGGACTGATCCTTCAGGTAAGTCACTGATAATTTCCCACTGCTTGTTAGTTTTCTTATGAACAGCTGGCTGCCTTTAATTTGTGCATTAAGTTCTAAAACTTGGCTGGGTATGTGACTAGATAATACTCTTTTTTTCCCCCTTGCTATTGTTCTGTCTGGCAGTTTCTAAAACTTCTCAGCCTCAGCACAAGAGCTGTATGTCACAAGGAACAGAAGAAACTTTCTGTAGAGGGAGTTTATTTATTGTCTAGAATACCCCATCATTTCAGGAGCATTTCATGTAGATCAAAAGAATAACGCTAGACTATACATATCCTTAGCACATTTCAGGTCAGCTGTGTTCAACATTTTAAACAATATGCCTTGCCCTTCTTCCTCTTTCAGTTTTGCAACCTTCTTTCCAGTCGTATGTCTCCTGCTCTATGAAGGGAATGGCTGACTTAAACTGATGGATGTCTCCTTTACTTTTCTAAGCAAATCACGCAACATTTCCAGCGGTTCAGGCACTGGAAATGCCAGCCTGGTCCAGTTTCAGGCACTCAGGCTGGTGCCTGAGAAAAGCAGCAGGTTTACATTGCCAAAACTTGGCATCTTCCAGCATTGCTACACCAGATCTACATCCTACTTGGATATTTATAAGATAGCAGAACAGTAATGCAGAGTTAAGTTAGCATTTGTTGTTAACCATACATACTCCACATTAACTACAGGCAGAAAATTAACACATAAAACAGCTGCTGCTTTTGGGAAGTAATTGGAGGAAAATTTTTATCTACTGCTCTAAGAGATTCTCATGTCAGAAGTACCAATGCTGTAAAGGGTGCCACAGTTGAAGGGCACATTGCTACTTATTTAGCTATAGTCTTGTGTACTGAGCTGAATTTTATGGGTCCAGGAATTATAAAGACTGAGTAGATTTTGCAAATGCCTAATATTCATGCAGACCAGTGGAAACAGGTTTTCCAAATTCAAAAGTAAATTGCTCTGTATTTCCACAAGTGGTATTGCAAAGCTAGCAGCAATGAAACAAATAATAACAACAACAACAACAGCAGCAACAACCACCACCTAGCTTTACAATCCTTTTCCATCAAAGATCACCAGACCATCTGGGAGCAATGAACACAAGTAATTGACATGCTGACATTTTGAAAGACATAAGGGAAGGCTCAGGAAAATAAAGCCACTGCCCAACAGAACAGTTCTGACTTCATCCCTAGCAAGTGTTCCACCAACTACAAATACATTTCTAAATGAAATTCAGGATATTGGCTACATTTCCATGTAACTGAGTAGACTCTTGAATAATAAAAGGTCACATATCATATTCACATAGTTGCTGTGGTTTTGATCTGTGGAAGGCTTCAGCTACTCTGAACTGAAATGTGATGTTGCTGAACAAACATTCAGTAGTCTTTAGGTCTGAGAGAGCTTGATTACTTGGAAAGCTGGAAACCAGTTTTATCTTCCAAGGCCTGGTTTTTCAATAAGCAGAGATTGCAGGTTTAGAAACAGAACACCTTGCAATTGGGCTGTAACCCTTCTCCCCATCTCTCTTTTCCACAAGATATATGAACAGCTCAGGGGGCTGTTCAATTAGGTATCAGACTATCCAGTTTACTGCACTGAAAATACTTCCATTGCACATGTGAAATGCTTCAAGCTTTTCACAGGTGACAGACATTCCATCAAACAGAATAATGTGTAGCCAACTAACAGCAATGACTTTGCAAGTAATATAGTGCTTTGCAATAAGAGATTTGGCAGTGGCATACCCTAGGACTCTCCTAGTAGGATATTCCTTTGTTTTGTATCATGACAGTGATTTTGAAAGTCTACCAGTGTTATTTCTAGCTCTCCTTTACAGACATCTGTGGTCCCTGGCAAAGGCAAGCTAGTACAGCATAACAGATATAACAAACGGCACTATACATTCATCATCTTTTTCTAGCAGGACTGTTTAGAACACACCTCATTAACTGTCCTGCAAGCTGTGATCAGTCATAATCCACTGAATAGGTTGTATTTTAAGGGATATACGTCCATCTCCAGAAAGCAGGGGCCCAGTCTACACTACTAATGCTGTAGTGTATGCCTTAAATGAATTACCCTGAACTGACATCTATGTGAAAGATCAGATCCCATGATCTTCCCCAACATGACTGAGAGCAGAATTTAGCCTCGTGCATCTGTTGTTAACAAAGGACACATTCATAATTCAAAATGCAAGCCACAGCCATTTGCACAAAGAGCCGTAAATGTTTTGCAGGAACTGAATGCACAAAAAAGCAGTTACATATTGCACTAAAATAAGAATGCAGGTGTCAAAAGGAGCCGGGTGGACGCATGAGGGCAGACTAACCTCATAGGCTATTTGGAACATGCAAGGATGCGAGACAAGACATTTCCTTGACTGCAGCCTAGACAAAGCATGAGGCTAAGGAACATTCTGCTGTGCTTTGAGTCTCCCGTCAGTTATACAGGCTAACATGATTGCCTGACCTAACATTCATGGATAGCAATACTGAGGACAGTGAGGCACAGTATGAAATTTTATACCCCTATTCTAACACAATCACATCTGGGAGCTTCTCCTTTTCTGCCTTCTTTCATTCTACTCATCCTCTATTTTGAACTACTGCTGTTAGAAAGAAAAGAAAGAAAAGGTATCGAGACCCACTTGTGCATTTTGATTAGGGATCTAAAAAAAGCTTACAGCTTCAAAAAGCTGTGAGAAGAGATATCAGAAGCTCAGCAGGGCTATATGTGCACATTTTGAAGGGACAATTCGATATTTTTTTGGTTCATGGAAGTCTTCCACACATGCTATTTTGACTGAATCTTGCCTGAGCTGTAAGTCTGAAGCAGGTCCACATGAAGATAGCAACATATGCAGATACATACTTCCCATGTTCTGAAGTTTTCAGAATATTCGGCTCTTTTCCAGTCAGTGCTGTGATTGCAAACTGAATGGATCTAACTGGGCTTTAGTTGGCAACAAAGCTCAGTCTAGGCTCTGCCTAAAAGCCTCTGTCTTCCTTGGGTACACAGGGAATAACAGTAGGTTGCGACAGTCTGAACAAACACTTTTAAATACTGCCACTGCTTCTGGGAGGCAAACTAGCTGGTTCAGAGCTAGGTAGGTTTTCCCAATGATGTAGTTCACAGCTAGGCAGGTTGTATGTCTGCACTGAGCAGGCACAGAACAGCCCTATGAGCAGGTCAATGGCAGACCTTCCTCTACCACTCAAATGCTTCTCCCTGCAAAGCAGTTTCAAGCAATGATAGTGACTGCCTTTTAACCCATCCTGTTAAATATTTGTCAGACATTTACATTTCTGAAGGTATAAGGACAGTTGCAAAGAAAACACTTTCTAAATGTTTTCCAGGGCTGGATTTGCTGTGAGAAGGCAATTAATACACTAATCAGATGATAAAACATGGAGATTAAACTAACCTTTTCGGTTATCCTGTCCGTCTTGCTAAGGAGAAAGTTACTCTCTGGTACTCTCTAACGTTGTGTTCAGTTTAATTAAAGGATTTCTTATGCCTCAGAGGTTTTGCTTCTCTCCATCAGAACTCTGCACCATGACACCACAACTGATCCCTGTAGGTGTTCCTCCTGATATTTACCGAAGTCTTTTATTTGGCCATATCCCTCACTGCATATAGGCATTACATATCTCCCCAGTCCAGGTGATGCCCAGTTATGCTCACTCTCTTCAAACTCAAGTTTCAAAATCCCTCGCATCCAAACAGAGAAAACGTAAAGGTAAAGCCAATACACAAGCAATACCTGTGGCGTATACAAAGCAGCCTTTCTCTACTGACAGAATGCATTAGAGCTGCTCTCCTTTCTGCCTGAATTCGTTGTGCTTTTCCTTACATATTGAGGTATCAGCCCTGTCCCTGAACCTGACCTCAGAAATTATTTGTTGAGAGGCTTTGCTTTTCAAACTGCAGATCATATTCTGAACATCAACAGATGCCAGTACAGTCAGACACTTACGAGTTTTCCCTTAAGCAAAAAAAAACTCCTGCAAGACCTTTCATTCAATGTCTTCCTAATCACTAGTTGTCCACCCATGGCATCTGGAGACAGTGCCCTAACTTTTCCTATTCACTGCAGCCTCCAGTTTCATAATCCACATCCAAGAGATTCAGAAGGAAATTGTGTTGCTCAGGGCACTGAGACAACATTAATCAGCAAAGGGTCCAGCCACTGATGCTGCCATGGGAATCTTGCATGATCTGGGCAAGCTGTCAGTGCACAGCACCACAGTCATACATGGGCACTAAATGGTTCCTAGCTTCTGTGGGTTTGATTCTGGCCACTCTCCATCTCAGTCCTGCAAGTTTTGGTCTCTCTCCTTCTCAGTTCTGCACATGTGCAATAAATTAATACTTCTAGCATGCACTGTGAAAACAAGTGAATACACATTCAAAAGGTAGTCCATACAGCAAGAACCACCATCATGAGACAGACATGTAAAGTAGCCATAATCCTAATCAGATAAACAACTGTTTAAGACAAACACCCGCATCTCCTCCACAGTTCTTGAAGACATAGCTATTATGCATGAACATCTGTGCTTTTCCTATAGTAAAATGTTTAAACACTCCATTTCTTCACCTTGACTTTTACAGGGAGAAAAAAAGCATAAAAAGGTAGCAACTGTCATCTGTTCTGCATCCCCATTTTAGCCATCACAGAAGCTTTTGCTTCCTTTGAAAATTCAAAACCTAAGCACTCTAGAATCACATGCTGCATCAAGTGAAAATAAAAATACCACAACAGAGGAAGGATGCAACTCGCTATTTTTTCATTTGAATGAATCACATTGGAGACCCACAGTGGAAAAGGTTTTGCAGCAGATTTAAAGCAAAAGCTGTTCTTCTGATCAAATTTTATTATACTAAGTGAAAGAAGACAGTTTTTCAGTACTGTCTTCATGTAAATTTGAAGAACCACTGTTACACTTCTAGGTATCTTATGTGAAGTCAGTACTTTTGTTCCCGACATACTTCAACTCTTTTCAGTTTTTGTTGTGCACGTAATGCAAACGAAACTCAAAACGGCAGCTTTCAATCAGGTAGTTTTTTAAATGTGACAGTCCAACACTAAAACTGGTATCAGGATGAAACAGAGTGGAGTGTAAAATACATTGTTTCTAATGGTTTCATTAGTGAAAAAAAAAAAACAAACCAACTAACCAAACCTAAAACCACCACTGTGATCGATTCATTCTAATTATGATTAAGCAAGTAAAGGATTTGGCTGGATTGTTGAATAGAAGAGAACTACTACAGACTTAGATAAGAACATATCATTAAGGAAAAACTTTGCATTCAGGATGTTTGGCAAAAGACCATAATAATAATGCCTCTCTTCTGACAGTAAGAGCATTTTCCTTCATCCCTAGCAAGCTCAGCCAAAATGTAGCTAATATTAAACTTCAGACAGTGCTATAGCACCAGACATTTTAATTAACTACTTGTTGTTCCATATAATTTGGCTGAGAGTGAACAGAGCTCATTTTAAAAGGAGCCAAGATTATCATGTGCAAGAAGAAATAAAGTCCCTCATTCAAGAAGAATTAGGAGGTCACTGTAAGTAACATCTGCACATTTATTGTAAATCATTTTGGTGACAGAAGGTACTGCCATGCAGTCTGATCAACATTACCAGTGAAGCACAGCCAATTATTTTGATATGTTTGTATGACAGATTGCTGTTATTAGTCAACATCAGGATGGCTGATGTAGTTGCACAGGGCTGCCATCCCCCAAACTTCCTGGTTTGTACTATCAAAAAATCTAAATTGAGGTGAGGAACAGGGATGAGGGGTTTCTTTCATTTGCATCATATAAAGTCCACTTCCATCTGCATCTTCTCTTAACTTCTAGCAATCTGTAACTCATCTTGAATTCTGTATAAGTTATCTTCAGTTATACCTTCAACACTTCCATCATCACCAGTGTTTGTGCTTGGAGGATGTCTCCAACCTCTGGACCAGCATAATCAGGAGAAACAACAGGATGGAGTAGACTGAGCCAGATGCCTATTAGTACAGTATTAAACCTGTACAGCACAGTACAAGGAGGGGGAACAGGAAGAACACAGACACCTATACCCTATCTAACCCCTGAGGATCTCCTTTACTCAGTTTTTCCTAGTGACTGAAAGGAGATAAATGCATTAATTGACTCTCAGATACTGAATCACAAAATCATAGAATAGGTAGGGCTGGAATGACGCAAGCCCAGAATACAAGCAATTCAGGGAAGGCAAAAGTCCTTGACCAGCCTTTGAAAACTTCCGACAAGGCATCTTGTGTTGGAAGGAAAACAGAGACTTCACCTAAATGGGAAGCACAGCCCCCTTCTGGAATTGCTCTTTTCAAAAGAGAGTGGGGGGCAGACGGAGAGGCAGGGAAGAAGATGACCTGAGCATACAGGGCTCACAGGTACTGTGACACCACAAAGAAAAACAAAAACATCATACATTTGACTTCCAGATTAAGCGCACGGATGTGCAATGAAATCAATAAAGCAAAAGGGATAAGGAAAACAAAGTATTCAGAAATACATGGGCATGGATCAACGAGTTAATAAATTGGCCCAGCAATGTTGGACAAAGGTTCCTTGCAAGGTATGCCCGCTAAACTCAAATTGCCAGTCATATTCTGTATTATCCCATGTATTATCCCATTACCCCATCCCTAAACTAATATCATCCCTTCCTCTATTACTGATTTATCTTGGGCCTTCCTTCTTCTGTTACAGAGATGCAAAATGACACTGACCGGATTAAATCAAGCACTTGGTTTTAAGTAAGTTGTTAGTAAAACTCCAGGGAGGCAGGGTGCAGGGAGAATAAACACTGTCTACTTGATGGAACCACAGCAGTAGCCTTTCTGGTCAGTAGTAAGCTTACACAGATGGCTTTCTTAGATGAAAAATGAGTCACAGCAGACTTTATTACTTCCTGTACAACAGAATGATAAAGACAACAGTAGTATGCTATGATTAAACATAGTAACCAATTATCAAGGGCATAGCAAAGCTCTGGAAGTATTCTGAATTCTAAACATCCTGTGTATTTCCCCAGGCAGTCGGTTAAGGACTTTCCTGTACTAATGATTCGCAGCCCATGACCCATAAGCAGAGGACAAGTAAATGCCAAGTGCACAAGCATCATGCCAGCTCTAAGGAGAGCTGCTGCAGACACCTTTGTGTCATGTTCTCAGGGTCTGGAGCACTGCAGACACAGCTCAGGTCAATCAGGATAAAGACATCCCAGGGGACACCTAATCAAGTTGGCCTCAAAAGTTGGAAACAAAGCCCATGCTGGCAGAGGTGGCTGGGAGGAGCAGGGGAAAGAAGAAAAGACAAGGAATCTTACTAGTGATTTTGAGGGAATTTAGCCAGAAGCACTAAGCCTGCAGTACAACCAAATCAGATAGACTGTTGGTTCTGAAACCAGCATGGCAAGGACACATACTTGATTGGGCAGGAAAAAAATAAATAATAATCATAAACATCAAGATTTCTTTCATTGTCTCTTTTATCCTCCCTATGGCACTATATCCATGTCCTGCCTTAGTCAAGGAAAATGCATTCTCTGTTTGCACTATAATTCTACAGTACCTGGCAAAAGGGTAACATAAATAATAAAAAGCAATAAAATGTCAATCACAACTACAGGCTTGTAACCCACTCCTTAACCACAAACTGGACATTTGATGTGGAACCTGCTTGATACAGAAGGGCATGACAGCAAATAAAAATCTGCATCTATCTACAGCAAAGATGCACCTCCACTTTATTTCGAGTACAGTCCTTCCAGGATACTCAGACAGTATCTGTACACTGTTCCGTATGATAGACTGTCTGAATTTCTTACCTAAAATTTGCATGAAATATGGTGGCTGGTTTGTCTGGAGGTCAAACAGGGGATGTGACCTGAGAATCTTGCTTGCATTTCTTGATCAAAGACACAAATCTTTGAAGCTCTACTGAAAAACACGTTCACTGTAGTAGTCACTCATCTGGATTAGTAAATTTGGTTAAGTGAAAAGGGAACTTCAGCTCTGTAAGTAGAAGGACTCTTATTTTCCATGAAAAATTCGGTGTTGCACCTTAAAATGCACATACCAGCAGTTAGCAAAATGCAGGTCGACTGCTTAAAATAATATGCATACACTTTAACACTTAGTTTATTTAATATTTAAATAAACAACACTTAAAAACTGAATCTATGAATCAGGTATATGTTGATGTCAAAAATTAGGACATATGCTTTGCTCTAATTCTAGCTTTTGCTGTATTCCTTAGAAATCACCAAGAAGTCTATCAGAAGTCCTGGAACAGTATTTGTGGCAATAATCAACTTAATTTTCCAATACAAAAAAGGGAATGTTGGTATCAACATTCAAATAAAGGCCATTCTTATCCTACATTATTTAACAAGATTTAATCTATCAATTGTCAAATTAACCAATATAGTCATTAAAATGAAATACACCTTCTCTCCACGACAGATGCAAATCACATCAGGTCACATTAAAGTGGCTATTAAAAACATGCAGAAGAAAAATAACCCAATGATTGTAAAATCCGGTTTTGCTTCAAGGGTATTTATTATTGCAGATTAAAAAGGTCTAACAAACAAACAAACCCATCACCTGCACTGTTTAATGATTAGAATTACAACTTGTAAACCATATGCCTGGCTTCTTTAGAGTCGAGCTGGTTTCACCAAGGTCACAGAAGCATCTAAACTGATGAGACAGTAAAGAAAACAAAAAGTTACCTCCCAAAAGAAAGGGTCTTTCTCAGTTGATCATCACCATCAACTCAACCCTGTTTGTCTGGTTTACTCTTAGAAGGAATTCCACACCCTCTGTCTAAACATGCTTTAAATCAGATTATTAATTTTATATATCTTTTTATTTGTCTAGGAAACGGTGACTGCTGCTTCTCATTCACCACAGGAACAGTTTTGTGTGTTTTTCCTCTTTAAATCAAGCAGCTTTCAGATGGAAATTGGAATTAAATTAAAATGCACATAACCGCCATTTCACATTTTGCAAAGCAATGAAAGACTTTCATTACAATCTAGGATAGGTAGGATTATCCTGTCTCATCAAATTCAATCCAGTGCTGCTACAGGAAACATGTCATGAAATACTTCTCATACACTTTCTAGCATCCATTTTAAAATCACTCAGGCTTCTTCTTCCCCAGCTACAATATCCTGGAAGGCTCATTCCTCCAATTGATAGCATCACAGTTCTAATTTGCAGCTTGATTTTATTTGAATGGATCTTAAATCAAGATTGAAGATCAAGTTATTTCACATTAAACTTTATTTTTATTCCAACTATTCATGATCACTGTATGCCTTACAATATTTCTGTTCAATCCTTGCCTGCAGCTTTGCCATGTTTCTGGTAAAGCTATAAAAATTTATTTGAATACCGGTAACAGTTGGCTTAGTTCTTCTGTTTTGCTGCCAAGATTCTTGTACATTAGAAAACAAAGCATTTCAGTTACTCCTTGCTGACCTTATCCAATATTCTAGCTGGGTTACATATGTTGACCAACTATTGCTCCAGTCCACATTAAATCATACTTCCCTCTGTTCCATACCCCAAACCCCCAGTTGTGTCTTTATTCTCTACTCAATAAAACAATCTTATATGCTACAGAGACATAAATAAGCTTATCTAACCTCATCTTGCATTTAAAAGTGAACTGATTTACTGGACATACGTGGTTGAATTCAGTAGCTGGGGATAATATTGATCGTTTCTCATCACCAAGCCCTTCCACACTTTATGAGTAGCACTTCTCATTATCTCATACCTCATTTTTATTCATACACTGAAACAGAAAATAAACCATTCTACTTTTTTTAAACCGAAGCATTGAACTGAAGTCAAATGACTACAATAAAATAATA
This sequence comes from Pezoporus wallicus, assembly GCF_028554395.1. Taxonomy (NCBI): domain Eukaryota; kingdom Metazoa; phylum Chordata; class Aves; order Psittaciformes; family Psittacidae; genus Pezoporus; species Pezoporus wallicus. The sequence goes on along the minus strand of NW_026642649.1, from coordinate 8,805,743 downwards.
ATGATTAACAAAAAATACATCTCTGACTTTCCAGTAGACCCCTATAAAAAGCTTCTTTAGCTTACTTCAGCTACAAATGCTTAGCCGGTAATGTGGCCAGTTTTGCCTATCCCCCTTAAGCTTTCAGCAGCTCAGTTTAAAAAAACTATTTACTTTGAATGATTTTAAACTAAACTGAGGAATTTATAAACAAAGTGCCACATTTTTCATTTTAATCAGGTCTACTTTTCAAGAGAAACATACGAATTCAGTGAAATACAAATCCTGTGCTTTTATCTTTCCAATCAGTTTTCTATGTTTCATTTAAATTTGTGACAGTGATACACAGAATACTTAAATGCTGCTAAGTACTTATTAACTGCTGAAAGGTATGTAGAGGACACTGTATGTTTCTAAAGTGGTTACCAGGGAAGTCCCTGACAAGCAGACTTCAGAAACTGCATTATCTGCCAACACAACAACTGGAGACCTCCTCTCTCATCACAGTTGCTGCCGGCAGCCCTAGGTAACTACATCCTAAACACCCTTCCACTGAATCACCAAAGACTAAAGACAGGCTCTCTGTACTCAGGCACCTAATTTGGGGGTGAAATGTCTGTGATTGCATAGTCTCATCATTATCAATTCCAAGAAGAGCTGGTCATTTGGAAAGTGTGTCTGTGTACTGTACAAATCCTTACTACACAAATACATTCAATTAATGCACTTCTGAAGATGCAATTTCGAGGCCATGGTCTCCTGCCACGGTTTAGTTTAGGATTTTGAGTCCAACTGTAATGCTTTTGCTTCAGTCATAACTCAGACAAAACTCCCAGCAAGAAAAGCTTAGGTGCAATCATTTTAAACTAGTGAATCACTGGAAGTAGGGAGGAGAAAAAAAGAAAGGAAAGTGGAATGGCTTTTGATGGGAAGAAATAAATGATCTGTTGACAGGCAACAGGAGAGGAAGGCATTCTCCCTTGTATTACCTTCTGTGCACCTTCTTTGAAAGCTAATTCAACTAAAGGAGAGAGTGTAAACACTGTAGGGACAGTCCATCTTTACAAAATTTTCTGGTATTTATCAAACCATATCAGATTTATCCTAACCATTCAAAGCTTCCTGAGTTTGCCACAAACAGTACATCATAGAAGTGGTAACAGTACTCTCTAAGGACCCTTAAATTTGCGATAGTTTCCTTCACAAATCTAACCACTCACTGTACACTGGTACCTCTCTTCTGCTCCACTATACTTTCCTTCTGCCACAGGGAATTCTGAGCTATTCCACAGCATCTATAAGCTGTCAACCCATACCTGTATCTTTCACACTGTATAAAGCCAAGTTCAAGAAGAACTTGTCAAAAAACATCAAAGGCAATTATTGTCTTTCCCGTATCATTTTATTTCTCTGCCTACGCATCTGCTTGCACTTCAGGTCTGCAAGGAGCTGAGACATAGCCATAGCATTGACACAAAAAACATTACACGGGGCTGTCCTGTACTTGGTACAAAAGACTTTCCAGTGAAGCAAGAAGTTTGTTTTACATTTAAGGTACAGATTTGATTTGTACTTCATTTAAAGCACTGAAACACTGAAGGTTCACAGCTAGTAAGAGGCTTTTCTATGGAAGGAGAGGAAAGCAGAGAGAAGCTGAGACTGGCCACGGCGCACTTCCAGTCTGGGATGAGCTCAAGATATTGAGAACACAACCTTATAGAAGAAAAGATTTTTTAATCACTCTGAAGAGCTCCTGTGTAAGCGATGTGTTGATGCCACATCAGAAATGCACCCCTGTAGGTATGTTAGGTACTGACTAGTACATTTAGTTGCTCCAAAACCCCGCAATAAATATAAGATACAGAGCATGTTCTGGTGCCTGAATATGCTCCACTACTGTCCCTGTTATAATTTCCACTAGGAAATGTATCTTAAAGTCTGGAGAAATACACCCACGTTTGACTTGAAGACAGAAAGATACAGTCCCCCCCCACTGTGAGCTCTATTATCCCATCAGATTGTCTAGGCAAAGACTGACATTTTACCTCGCAGAAGTATTTTTGAAGCAGGATCCAAATACATCAACAGGGATGCAGGGAAAGGGAACAGGAACACAGAGACCATTACATGTCATTATTCCTTCCCTCTGTCCACAGCAAATTGCTTAGTACAAACCTAGTACTAGAAGTACAGAGTCTCAGCCAGGGCAGTAACACCCAGCACAGTTATTAGCCTGTTGCAAACTCCGAGATGCCTCTACAGGCAGGTCTCCAATTTTGACTTCTTCCTCCAAATACCCTTACCAAGGTGATCAAAATACAAAGAATCTAAACCACCAAAGTACAGCAGCTACATTTCACTGTATGCAGAAACAGCAGATGCTGAACAAAACAAATGAAGATTTTACCTGCATACTGATATGTGAAAAGAGTCTGGCTTTAAAAAGTCAGGAAAAAAAGGAGCTGGGTCACAATAAGCAGTTATAGCCCACGATTAATCCCTACTCTGTTCTCTAATGGTGTTCTCCTGCTGCTGAGCTTAAAAGGAGGAAAGTCTTTTCAGCCCTCAAAAGAAGGCTTTCTCTTGAAGGCTGCATTTTTATCAGATGGAAATCTGGCAACATCAACTCACTCATGGTATATTGCCAGTTCTTTACTCGATTATTATTATCAAACAAATGCAAAGTAAATTCTTAGTTGTTTCAGTTGGATTAACAGTTGCTTCAACACAATATACATTATCACAGCAGCTGCTGCAGAATTTGTACAAAACAGTCTCAACACCTGTAAATTTGCAGGCTGAAGGAGGTGATCCTGCCCCTCTGCTCTCTTGAGACCTCACCTGGAGTATTGTGTGCAGTTCTGGTGTCCTCAGCATACGAAGGACATGGAACTGTTGGAACAAGTCCAGAGGAGGCCATGAGGACGATCAGGGGACTGGAGCACCTCCCGTATGAAGACAGGCTGAGGAAGTTGGGGCTGTTCAGCCTGGAGAAGAGAAGGCTGCGTGGAGACCTCAGAGCAGCCTTCCAGGATCTGAAGGGGGCCTATAGGGATGCTGGGAGGGGACTCTTCATTAGGGACTGTAGTGATAGGACAAGGGGTAACGGGTTCAAACAAACAGGGGAAGCCTGATGTAAGGAAGAAGTTCACACACCCTGTGAGGATGGCGAGGCACTGGCGCAGGCTGCCCAAAGAAGTGGTAAATGCTCCATCCTTGGCAGTGTTCAAGGCCAGGTTGGATGGAGCTTGGAGCAACCTGCTCTAGTGGAAGATGTCCCTGCCCATGGCAGGGGTTTGGAACTGGATGAGCTTTAAGGTCCTTTCCAACCTAAACCATTCTATGAGTACTATAAATACATTCCAGCTTCCACTGTAGTTCTATATTTTAAGCTCCTTGTATGATTTTCTGTTCTTCACCTGATGAAACTCCCATCAAAGCTTGGTCAAGGATGGAATAAACACAGGTTTTCCTATTTTAACTTTGAACAAAATGATTTGGAAACAGTAAAAAAATCCAGCCAAACAAAACAACAAAATTAACACCCAGGCACTCATTCCTAGTAACTGAAAGTCTCACTTTTGGATTAGTAAAATACAGTTTCCATGTGTGTGTGTTCATCTTATCACACTCACTTCTTCACAGCTGCAAAAAATGACAGCAGAACTAATTTGCTGATGTGTCAAGGAGATTTTTCTGTTTCTGTCCCATTCTCTTTCCTACCCTCTGCTGATGTTACCTTTATTTTCCTCTCTTAAAATGCTTACCCTTATCTAACTTTGTAAAAAGCTTCTGCCTTTTTCTCAGTTTCCATTCCTCCTTTTCCTCTCCCCTGACATTCCATTTTTCTCGCTTAACTCATTTTACCACATAGGGCACCTCCACATCTATCTGACTTAAGAAGCTTTTATTATTTTTTAATCAAAGACTGTCACAGCTTCTTCAAATGAAGGAATCGCAATAGCACATCAGAACACAAACTAACCCACACTGGTCCTGAGACTCACTAGATTTCAGCTGAGCTTCCTGCACAGTCAGCTCATCAAACCTTCCTCCAACCCCTCTTTGCTGGGCTCTACCGAGCACTCAAAGCAAACAGCAGAATTGAAACAGAAAAAGAGCTTCAAATGCATACTGGTGACAGTGAAAACAGCAAGAGCCCAAAAGAATATTACAGTCAGGAATTACAGGACAGAAGAATAAAAGGAGAAGGCATCATGTATGAGAAATACTTCAATTTGCAGAGCTTTCCCTGGCCAGCTGTGGTTAAAGCTGCCGGAACTTGAGTCCCTTCATTCCTCCCCAACCCCATAATGATATTTCTCTGCCTCTAATGGTCTTCTTTGGAAAAAATACATCTTAAGTTCAATTTCCTCCTAGTAGTAGTGAATGCAACCTTTATTATCTTGTATTATTTCTGGGTGCAGCTATAAAACCAAATCTTGCATTTCACATGGTTTTGACCAAATGGTAATTCAGTAAGGTAAAATAACCATCTGTGCTCCAGACGCTGCACTTGAATTTTCCTCTTGGACTCCACATGTGTCTTGGTTTATATCAAAACTCCAAATAACACAACACTTCCATGATTAAGTTAATGAATACAGGCAAGTTCAGATTTGGCAACTAGCTTATTCTTCAGTTCACTGACAAGCTGCAAAAGCTTTTAACTTTTCTACCTGAACAATGGAAATCATTTTCTCTTTCTTTTCTATTTAGAGGCTTGCAGAGCATTCACCTATCTGCATGAACACAAACAGACTAAATCTAATCTTCGTGCATCCTTGAGGTTTTATAATAAAAAAGGTTTTGTAAGTACTCTTTGTAGTGCTGTAAGAGAAGCAAGCGGAAACACCATGAGGGTAATATGGTAAGTAAAGATACGGTAACCCTGGATCATGTAACCCAATTTCTTGTGCCTTTTTAAGGCCACAGTTGTGTCAAAGAAGTAAAGCTTACGGTTGCCTTGGCGAATCAGCCTCTGCAATTTGGAGATTAAGGAGAATGATCCTGAGCAATCCACATCCTCCTTGTAAAGCAAAAGAACGCACTCGCCAAACTGCTTGCTCCAGGTCTATGAAAGCATGTCAGAAGCATTCCTCCTCTCCAGCCCATCAGCAAACCTTCCTGCTTTGAAATGAGCAACAGACTGCATCTTTTCATTTTGCTTCTGAAATGAGAGCTGCCTGCCTGCTCTTTGACAAGATGCATAATAAAACCACTTGCAGAGGCTGCCAAGCTGCTTCTTTAAATACTTACAAATTGTAGCATCAGGATTTTGGGAACCTTTTCCTTGGTTAATGGCCAAGGGTTGTGTTCCTGTTGTTGGCCCAAGTCATGTTTTGGCTAGCTAATGGGCTTCCCCACAACACAATCATGCTTACACATTCCACAGGGCATTTGGGCTGAACTTGAATTTGAGCAGCATGAGCTGTGAGGATGTGGGTTCTGCAGCTTCATTGGAAACCATTCTGATGAGCAGTCCACAGGCACTGGGCCTTGTGTTCCAGGAACAATGTTATCTTAAAGTCTCCAAAAAGAAGAGATGGATGTATAAATTCTGCTTACACTTTAAAAGACCTATCATCTGAGTCTTCAACCACCAGTACCGTATGAAAGCTGCCTCTTCTGTGTGAAGAGGCTTAATCACAAAATAACTCAATAACACAATTTCCTCCTCCAGATAAAGCTGTTGCTTAAAACACCTTTTTTTTGTGTGGTGTTCCTTGCACTGGAAATGAAGTTAATTTGGTACATTTCCATTTTCCCAACTTTTCCCTTATCTCCTCCATCACGGGCTGACAGAGCAGAGCAATGACTTCTGTCAGAGATTAACACCACATTGCATTTTCTAAAACTCTGGAAGTAACTCAAATACTATTGCCATATAGATTCTACCCTTTACCCTCCTCGGGCCATAACCAGTGAAAGGGAGAAGTAGATCTTGTCCAGCAACATAACATTAAACTGAAATTGGATGCAAGACTAAAATACCACCAGCATCATTTTTGTTATATGGTGCGCTGTTTTTTTGCATATTCTACTGTCAGGCAGTTGAGCTTCAGCAAGTGGGAAAACAGCTCGTAACCTGCAAACTGTCATTTCGATCCAAAGCAAAAGAAAGACAAACCACCTCTAATAAAAGTTTGATCACTTAATTTCTATACACTAGCTCCCAAAGCTACATAACAAGTAGCAAAATACTGCAAAGGAAAATAGAGTAGCGCTTCTTTTAGGGAATGAGAACTTGGTCGAATTGCATTTTCTATGCTACCAGATAAATTAGGGCCTGACTCGGGTCCTAATAAACATACACAGTGACTCTCAATGACCGCAAAACTTGCTGAATCGCAGTGATATTATATTGATCTTACAGCACAAGTAGGATTTAGCTGTTTCTTCAGGTTAGAAAGGAGCAATGTGCAACTCCAGGAGGTAACACAAAGAGCACACATTACTTGAAAAGAAGCAGGACTGTATAACTGAATTTGTTACTTTGGGTTTTGGTTGGTTTTGTTTGGTTGTCGTGTCCATTTCCCCCCCCCCGCCAAACCTCATCTGCATTTCAACAGATATGCTGTTTTCTGGAAACTGCTTCCTCGGTGAAAACAGAAAGAATCATATCAAGAACTGCACAGAGATTTGTCTTGGTTTTGTTTGAAACCAGCACATAAGAACAGCACCACACAAGCCCAGAGTCCTGAAACCCTTGGCTTTACAGAAGACTCTCTTCAATGGGACTTCCTAGCCATTATACAGACACTAACTCAGCAGAACATGAACATTTGTACAGGCTGAACATACTTTTAGGCCATAAATTTAATCGCATATGCAATATTCCATTGGTTTACAAGTCCAAACGCCCCCTTCTTGTGTACATACAGAAATGGTAGGCACAATCATACTAATACTACCACAACAGGAGTGAAAAGGTGGTTAAAGTACGTTTTTCCACTCTTTATCACAAGATAAAAACCCAGGAGAATCCAACATGACTATCAAAAGTCAAGCTCAAAACCAAAATAACATCCAAAAGAGATCTGCTTTACTGTAATCACTTGAACTGGGGAACATATTGCCATTTCTTTCGTGGACACTTGCAGTCTCATCTGTGTAGTGCATAAACTAACTTGGGGAAAATCAAATCAATCCATGAAGTGATTAAACACAGAGATACCACCTGTGAGATAGGAAATCTTTAAGCCATATTATCTGTGGGAGATAAACAAGTATATCAAAGAAACATCACTGTGCATACTTATGCTTTCAAAGGTATTCTGTACCAGCCTAGCTGAGACGAGACTGGCTGAATGAGCCTCTGGTCTGACCTAGTGTGATTGTCTGTCATGTTTGTCCATAGAAAAGTGCCACTGAGCTCAGCATCTCTTACAAATCTATGACATTTCTGGAACATTATGATATTACTTTCATTTGGCATGAGTAAGAAATCCACATAACCCAAACCACCTACACAACTCACCTGGAAGCATAATCTTGACAAGCCCTCTGACATACTGTTCAAGAATGGAACCGTTTCATGAAAGCTCCCACTGAATAATTACATGACTAAGGCATACACGAAGCTTCCAGTCCAAAATCCTAAACTGCAATGCAATTTAGTCTGAGCTGTTAATAACAGGACCATCCCAGCCCTACATATCATTTTAACCTGATGAACTTCTATTTTATTAAGACAACGAGGCTCTTTCAATGAATTTACATCGGTAGAAAACGAAGAAAAATAAAAGGTATAACTTGGTCCAGGCAGCCCTGGGCACCCTCAACACATCAGAAGTTGGACTGAGGTAAGCACAGCATATTTTATAGTTGTCAGAGATGTCTTCAGCAGGACACATAAAACAAGGCATTGCTTGAAAGCTTAAGTGGGGTGGCCAAGTAGGAGTAGCCTGTTCAATGCCAAGACTGAAATGTTTCAGATCTACCTGCCAAACTTTTATAGATCCTTCTGAAACCTTAAAACCTCTCCAAAAGAAATGAGGCCCTAAAATGAGCCATGCTTTTCTTGGAAAACTGTTCAGTCTAACAAGAATGCTTTAAATGAGTCAAACTTCATATTTAAAGTCCCATCTGGTATTAAAAAAATATTTCTTTAAGAAATATTAATATTTAGGGGTAAAAAGTAAAGTAGTCATAGAAAAACTCAATGTGTTTGTATGTATTTAAATGATAATAACTGAGGGGAATCAATATTGTCATTTCCCAAAATGATTAAAAATGTTGGCCTCAGAAAACAAGCATGAACATGACACTGAAGGATGCACTTTAGCAAGAAAGTGTACAAGTTAGAGATGTACAAGCACTACTGCATTGCTACAAATACATTTTGTAAACCTAATTATAGGTGCATCATCGTGGAACAAAAAGGCAATAGCCACACCACACCTATTAAAGATTTCTACAGCCTGATAGCCATTAAAGCCCGGAAATGTACTAGGAAAAGGAAAGGAAAACTGCTACAGCTGCAGAAGTGCCTGCAAAAATAAGCAGCTCTATGGGGCTTAAAAAGAAAAGATAATAGGAAAAACACTGGACTTGTAAATAAGTTCACAGCATTTAGTGTGAAGTGTCCCTGCCCATGGCAGGGGGGTTGGAACTTGATGATCTTACGGTCCTTTCCAACCCTAACGATTCTATGATTCTATGATTTAATTACAGATCTGAAGCAGTCTAAGTCTACAGAAGCCTCTTAAAGCACATGAAGGTTGCTTAGCAGAAAAGCCAAAATAGGATTTTAATAAACAGCATAATCTGGATTTCAAAGGGCGCTGGATTTAACCTTCTGCTTCTAGGCACAAGCACAGATTTGGTATAATTTTAGATAATGGCTTTGGTCTCAAAGCTTCAGAAAATGAGCCTTGTTTGAGGCATAACAAGACAAATGGCTGCTTTAACTTCCAAGTAATGTTTAAAAGGTTTCAATAATGGAAGCATTTAGCTAAAGCAAGAAACAGATGAAACTGCAATGACAAAAATATCACCTCCCTTTGTGCCGTGTCATTTCCAATGCACTTCAGACTCTACAGAGAGAGATTGCCAGCACATCTATTACACCATCATATGAACATGCATATTTATCATGAAAGTACAAAACCTCAATATCTGTTTTAACAATGACAGAAAATATACAGAATAAAAAATAATATTGAATTGTTATTCTTTATTCTTCAGTTATAGTGCAATCTGATTTTAAAAGGAAAATTTACACATGATATTCCATTTCCAGTTGTGGTGAGATTTTATCCAGTTTTAATAATTTAATTCTAAGAAATGGGAGAAATCATCAGTAATTTCTTAATCTAAAAGACTAAAAGACTACAAGTACCTAACTGATGAGCCAATAAGGCAAAACCAACATTGCAGAAAGTAAGTAAAGCTGAATAATCTATGATGTATTCTTACTTATTCTCTCCCAAAAGCACCTCTTAGCCCATCACTTGCACATCCCACTCTTAAGTCTATTACCCAATTACTTTCCAACACAAGTGAAGAAATGGTACTTTTGCCTTTACATCTACTAACTATGGCAAGCCACACCTAAGAGATAAAATGGATTTATTTGCTTCATATATATGAGATTTATTTAAATAAGGTTCTCCAACACAATAACAATAATCCTTCTTAAGCAAAGACGGAAACACTTGTCATGTAATCCTTGCTCAACTGAAAACACCAGAGGAATTGGCTTGAAGATATCCCTTCCAGTAAAGCCCTCTGGCTTCAGAAATCTGTATGTCATGTTTCCTGCAGTGGCATATCTCCGCTATTGCTTTCACCACATGAATGAGACAGAAAACCTCCTGAGTCTAGCAGCAACTCCTGGCATGAATCTGGTGTGATGAAAGAGTCAGGCCTGTCCTCCTTTTGTGATGATGATTCACAACTTATAGACAGCGCTTTACAGAACCATAATTAGTTTCACACACAGAGTTTAATGCTCCCCCTTCTTACTCAGTGCTACCCTAGGCTGTCTTTGACACAAACACTTGTAAATGAGTATGTTTTATAACTCAATAACCAGTGTTCACAAGCTTTACTGTGCAAAAGCAACACCTCTTAACCAGTGGTGTGCTGTCTTCAGATAGAGTCATGTATTCATTTCTGTCAATATGGGTAGCATTTATTTGAAACAAAAAGGTCACTCTGGCACTCTGCTGTAATCATCATACTTAACAGAACTATAAAGCATGTTTATAAAACCCAGAGAAACTTACTTCAGCTTCACAAACACAAAGGAAAAAATAATAACTTTAATTCCTGGTATAGATTAAATCATGGCAATCAAAATATCAAAGGAACCTCCAGCTCCTTCCACACCACCTGCCATCCATCTGGCAGATGAATCTACAGCAGTCAAGTCAAACTTAAGTGATAGAAAAGTTGGTCTCACTTTCCTCTGTGCATCATATGTGAAGGCAGACAGGGGTGCAGAGGCTGAACACTTAGCACTTGTTGCTTGCTTCACTTTCCTTCATATTAACTCCAAGTATCTGATAGCTCCACGCTTCTGTTGGCCATAATAAATCTTCTCTTCCTTTTTAAATGAATGGCCCTGCTCTGGACTTGCTCCAATAGGTCCATGTCCTTCTTGTATTAGCTTAGTTTATCCCCTTCTATATCCTACTCCATTTTTCCCCCTCCTCCCTTTTCCATCTCCCCTGTCTCTTGGATAATCCTTAAACCACATTCTTTCTTAGGACTCACCTACCCACCAACATGCAGTTTATAGAAGTGTTAATACCAACATCCATGGCAAACCGAGCAGTGTGTTTTGTGATTTCACCATTTACTTACAGGTCATAAATTTCCAGTCTGTAATGAACAGCATTAATCCAAAGCTTTTTAGTTTATTTCCACTTCCCAAGCTGTAACCAAAGATCCTTGAGCTGTCCTTCCAAGTTGGACAGCCATCACACACTTTTCCTTCTAATTCAATGAGGCAGAACATGGGGAAAAATTACCTATGGAACGCTCAGAGAGGGACTCAAACCCAGTCCTACACACTCCCCCAGCCCTCCCCTCACTGTTGGAAATCTTTTGTTTTACGTGATTGATCCTGAGTCCATCATTGGGGATTTTAGGCAAATCTCAGCCTCACACGTTGAATTAGCAGCAGACATACCGCAGACCTTTAAAGTCCACTAGCTAATGAGGATCAAACACTTCCTGCTCCTGCAAGCACAGCTTGCTGCAAAGGTAAGCTGGCACACTGAGGCAAACTTTGATTTTGCAGAAACCTGTGGTCCAAGACGTGAGGTAAAGAACCGAGCTCAGCACATAAGCCCACAGAGGCAGGCAGCTGAAGTGTTAAATACCACACAAGTCATAATTAAGGCAGCATTTTGAGCCCTAACACCAAAGAAATGCAAGTGTATCTTTATGTTGCTCACTGGAAACACGGTGGCTACACTGGGAATAAGTTAATGCATGCAGCATTTGTCTGAAAACCTGTTAAGGAGGGCACTCCACTAGTGAAGCAAAAGTAGCTGGGGTGTAATTCAGTGCTTCAGTGGGTGAGGAACAGACTGATGTCTCCATCTGCAGCTAAGAAGGTCAAGTCATACAAGGAAAAAAGTCAGAGGGACTCTCTGTAGAAAGTCTGTGGGTGACAGTTGTATGGGAATCATGGGAGGTTAATCCTTATTGCTCTGTATCTCATGCAGTAAAAGAGGGCACAGAGTTTTCAGGAATTTTTACCCTAGTTTCCAGTTGCTCATAATCTCCAGCAAGGTTTGGGCAGGACTCAGGCAGAACCATACCTCCCACCTTTACTTTAAGCATCAGTACAGTGCCGAGCACAGCACGTCTGAGTTTGTAAGGTGCTTCACAACTGAAGCCTCAAAGAAACCAGCGGAATCAGAATCACTTAATGACCACCGAGGGCACTAATGGGTTGGATCCTACAATGCTCTAACACACAAACTCATCAGAGATTTGATTTACCTTGACCTTGTAGTACTCCTTGACTTCAGGCTGAATGGAATCAAAATCACCACTGATGTAGTCAGGCAAGAAGCTGAAAGGAAAGCAATGAGCAGTGAAATGAAAAAGTAATCCATCTTTCTACATTTACTATTTATCTTTTCAAGAGCATTAATCTCTGAAGGGAATAGGAGTTAGTTAAAAGTGTGTTAAAACAACAGCTGATAAGAGGTGATACAAAATAAGGTAACAGATGAACTGTAAAACTGGTAAACCCCTTCTTTGCTGACGGATCAACACATTGCCTCGATGCCTATACATCTCCTGGGTAAGGCAAGACTTGTATGTGCATGGTTCTGGAAAGACAACTCTCAAGTATCTTTCAAATGTATCATTTAGTCAGCAAAGTATCTCAAAAAAGCCTATCTGAGTGCTGTACATTAAGCCTTGGAGGATATCTTCTAATAGATGATGATGATGATGCTTCTTGGACAGCTGGTATGCCACAGATGTTCCAAAGACTTGTATTTTAGTTGTTACTGATGTCATCTCCTGTCTGCTCTTCTCCTTGGTTATTAACAATACTCACCCCAGAATATGAGAGCCAAATGCTCAGTGATTTTTAAATCGTATCTTGGATGTTCAAAACGTGTACGAACCCAATTTGAAATCCTAACCATCATTTGCGTGGTCACATTAAGGCAAAGCACATCGAAATAATGCTGGCATATTTATCTCAACTTGCTGTTATCACTTTTTAATTGCAGAATGCTTCAAAATATTTACCATATAAATCCTTACCAAATTCATACTGAAACTTCAACTGTGCTGCAGGAAGAACAGCTTAAAAATACAGGTTGGGAAAAAAAGAAAACTACACCAAAACCAACCGACCAACCCCACAGGAATACAGCTTTCCGTCTTGCATAATTCCTGGAGCCAGGACAACAGGTGAAAGTATTGCCACTGTTTCAATACATCAGACTGAACGGAGTTTTGAAATCAAGGCTGTGATTTCAGTGTTTTCTAACCATTTAAATACGTAGTTCCTCACCTCCGAGGTTACTATATGAGGTGTACGGGAGTTCCGCAGCAAACTCGTTTACAGCTCAAGCGGATTTACAAGGAATTGGGCAAAGCATTTTGGGGCATATTTTTCTTCCACATGATTTTAGAAGGACGTGGCAGGGTCTACAACACCCCCCACGTAAAAACTGGTACAAACCTCGTGTTTGGCTCTGCTCTGAGATTTCAAGAGACACGCAGTCACTGGCCACCATTTCCTTTGAAAACGGAGAGCTGCTTCAGCAGAAGCTGGTAAGTTCAACTGTTGTGAGTTAGCTCGTGCAGCTCTGGCATTTCTAATTCACTGCTCTCTGCTAGAACTAAGGCTTTATAAAAGGATATGTACTAAGTATAATCCCTCCAAAGGTGATGCTCCCACACTCACAGCAGGGACAAGGGCAGTCCCTTCTGCGTGAGGATTTATCGAGGACACACAGACCAGCTAGGAGAAATGCAAATGCTTCAGGGCTCTGTTTCATGTGCTTAAGTCTGTTTCACGCGCCCAAGTAGATCTGCTTCTTCAACGTGCAGCTGACCTTTTCAGCATACAAAAAACACCATGTTTTCAAAATCTAAATTTTAAATTGCTGCCTTTTTACCTTTCCACTATTTTCCCAATGAAATACTCACTGAATACAACAAGCCTAAAGAACTACAGGTATTCTCTTTCCATTTGTTATTTTCCTTTCACTTCTTCCTGATTGGAGCAAAGCCATTAATAGTAAATTCAGTCCAGGCCTTACAGGGGTGGCCCCAAATGTGAGCCCTGGAGGCATCCCAGCAGGTTGCCAGGAAGAACAACAGACAGTTGTCATGGAGAGCCAAGTTGGTATGACACACACATCCACTCTGGTGAAAAAGCAGATGTCTTTAGGTTCTTTATCTCACTGAAATGTGGTTCATAAATCCAAAAGTGTCTCTGCCATGTTTTTTTCTCTACAGTAACTACAGACTGCTGTGCTTTTAGATGATCAACCATTTCTCCTGAGTGCTTCAAGGGGCATAACTGGGAGCAGAATTAGCCAAATAAGTATCTTCTCAGCATCAAAAGCTCCTTCACAGCTTTAGCTCTCATCCAAAGTAAAGCCATTTTCATGACAAATGGTAGCTGAAGTTCTCTGCATTTTTTACAAGCAGAAATCTCCACTGCACGTCCCATGTGCTCTGCCATGGCTCCTGGCCATGCTGCCTGAACACATATCCTATGCCAGGAATTGCAACATCCATTTTCAAAACATCCTAAACAGCTCACTTGCAGCCACCACAAAGCCAGAAGCGACTGATAGAGGATAAGGAACTGTGGCTGGGAACTTCAGAATTTCTTTCTTCTCTTCTCCTTCCTTTTTAGAAATGCCAGAAACAAGGAAAATTCGGAAAGTCACTGCTGATGAATCCTGAGGAAATCTCAACTTGCACTGTCTGCCTCACAAACATCATAAAGTGTTTCAGCTTTGTTGTCAGATGGCAGCTCTTTGTAACTCATTGGCTATACAACCCAACAAAAGCAAGCCAGCCTTCACTCAGGAGTGAAAAGGTGTATTTGGCTTGGTCCTTTTGAGCTCTGTGGAACAAACTACCTGAGTCAGGTGAGCAGAATCAAATCAAAGCTTTTCTCTAATTAACATCAGTGAAGAACAGTCATTCTATCTTAGTCTAAAGTTGTCCCAGGCTGACTAACCTCAGTGAAGATTAGCACAACTGATAAAGGGGAAATAGTTCAGAGAGATATATATGGAAAAAAACCTCATAATGAAGTAGCTTAAGAATATAAATGTAATGATTGGTGTTCAGTTCTTTGCTATGCTATAGTTCTGTATTTACTCCAGAGTACAGCCTAGTCCAGGAGAACAGGCTCTGGAGAATCATGTATCAAAGCTTACTACTATGTGAGTGGAAGAAATATTGTCACAAAAAAAGCAACAAGAAAGGCCCCTCCTTTGAACTTAAATCAGCCACTCTGATTTAAAGTGTGGATTAAAATCAGGTGTTCTGTTAATCTAACCTATGTTTTTCTACCCTCTGACCTCAAATTTATGAATAATTCTTACTGGGTGCCATAACTATTGAAGAAGACATGTATTTCAGTGACATATATGGCACACATCATCCTTTTCTCTTTTTGCCCATGGTGGCAAAAGAGAGTTTTCATTCCATTTCCTAAGGGCAATTTACAATTGCAATTTCTAAGTGGTCCACATGATGCAGTCTCCCGCACTTCAGAACCACGTTTCACCAGTCTCATTAGCTGTTAATTATCGCTCTGCATATAAGGTCATGACCAGCTCAGCTGGCTTGGTTCTCTGCTGCTTTTACACTGACATTTATCAGGAGTGAGCCAACTCCATAATCCTCAAGGTGTAAGTATGGAATTCACGTGAGATCAGCTTCTTCTACCAAGCCTTTTCTAGAGCTGTCAAGCACCAAGCAATGAAAAAATCCTTAGAGACTTTGGGCCAACCGGAGTCTTTCTTCCTCTTCTAATTCTGTTTCCCTTTTTGGAGGTTAAGGGTTTTTGTTTGGCTTTAGGTAGTTCCTTTGCTGTTGCTGTTGTTTTGGGGTTTGTTCTCTTCAGGGTATTTTAGAGCCATACGGCATCCATCTAAACCGAGTTTGGAGTCAAGAGACCAGGACTGCTTTCAGATAAGGACCTGCAGGCACTTCCAGAGCAGGCAGTGTTTCCTGTATATAAATAGTGGGGTTTTAAACCCAGAGTTTAATATGAAACCTTTAAAAGTTTAACTAGTTTACCAAGAAAGCAACCAGCACTAATTTCTCACAAATTTTGAGATGGATCCCACCTAGGGGATTTATCCCAATTGGATAAAGGGTAAATGTTGTCTGAACAGTATTATAAGCTCCCAGGACGCCAGGCTGGACAGCAAGAGGAAAAGAATAAGATTCCAGTAGGTTTGCCATAGTTTTAAGATACACTAATGAAATCTCAGTCACCAGTACCATAAAACAGTCATTGACTCTTGCCATAGACACAGATTACAAAATAAATAGGAGCTATTCAGATTCTGAGGTTCTCATGCTAAGCAAACACAACTGTGCCTTTTGCCTTCAAGTAACCCATCTAATGGACACAGTTTAATTCATGAAGCTGTTTTACTTTTAAATATTCCCCCCTAATGAACAGCATTTATAATACCAGAATACTTGCTCCTTTATTCACTCACTTTCAGAATTCAGTAGGGGGTGGCAAATATGCCTTTTTATCAGGTTATAAAAAAGAAAACAGAAAACCCAAGAGATCACACTTTAGCGGTTATAGTAAAAAACTGTGCTGCCTCCTTAAATAAATTGCTCTGGCATAACTGTTCAGTTCTATCATTAATTCAAAGTTACAGTTTCCTAGTACTATTGACTTTTTGTGTGATGTAGCTCCTTTAGCACATAATTGCCTGCAATTAACCTTCTTTAAACAAATGTTAACATCAGAGACATGAGCATATAAAGGCAGTATCTGCGGTACCCTTTGCTGCCTTCAGTTAGAGCACAGCAAACGTTCCCACGCAGCCAAGTGGTATGCGTCCCAGCTGTACCATTCGGGAGCATGGAAAGGGTTCCCTACACTGTTTCTTCCACTGATAAAAAAAAGCCTCAAAACCAGTGCCTTTTACCCTGGACCAACAGAACGAGCTGCTTCTCAGTAGAAAGAAAGGCAGATAACAAGGTGCAGACTTAAGATGAAGCAGTCAGCTTTGACTTTCAGAAGCACCTCCTAATTGGGAGTACAGAAGGTAAAGCACTCTGGCATTACTTTGTGATAAATGTTAAAATCACAGTTGAACAAAAAAGCCCAGCAAACAAAAAATAATGCCCCCAAACCTACATTTGCTGACCATTAAAGTGCACTTTCACCTTGCCCTCCTCACTGTCAGTCTTGACTAGAAGGGTGAGTGAGGGCTGTTCTCATCAGAAAGCTGTTAAGTTGTTTAAGTCTGTCACAAGTATACTATTAACTGCTGTGAAGATGAAAGTGCCTTTTTAACTCCTGGAGACAAGTACAGCACAAGTAGATGCATTTCTGTTTTGTCTCAAAGCAGCATACTCAGGTGCCCCATCTAGCTGTACAGAGACGAGTTTCTCACGAAAGGAGGAATGTCAGACTGCAAGGTCTATTCAGAGTTGCTGGCTATTAAATCTATAAATACCTTCCCAGTATTACCTGCAAGGTGACCACAAGTACAGATCACACCTGAAGCTCAGAAGCCAAACACCAAATACCAACACAATTAATGAACCTCAAACTGACCATAAAAAAGCATTTTGGTTTGGTTCATCTCAAATCACATGAAGGATTCCACTACTTATTATCATCAGGCTTTTAAAAAACAGCTAAAGCACAGTCCTTTCCCTTCTCCACCCTCTACTTCCCAATCAAGACTCTCCTGAAGTCAGCTAGCTCACTTGTTCTGACTCCATGGTTCAACATCACTTATGTCAACCCACAAAGCCTCCTTTATCACTACAGAGTGTTTCTATGAGGGTGGCACTAACAACAATGTTGTGCTAGCTGCCGTATGAATTCAGAAAGAAATAACAAAAGAAACCCCAATTGCCTGTGCCTTCCTCTAAGACCTTAATAAACGCTACTGTTGGTTATGCAATTGCTTACACAGAACATCATTCCCAAACAACATTCTGTATATTGCAATAAGATTACAGTAAATCCAGAAGAGTTTTAACAAGATTAAAAACAAAACGGGGGGTGGTGGGGAGACAACAACAGTTGCAGATCCAATTTAACACAGGAAGCGAGTGTATGCGCACATCGGGCCATACACAGAGAGCAGACTGGTGTGACCCTGCCAGAATTCTCGGCACAGGCTGTTACTATGTCTGTGGATTGCAGACAGGTAGCTCCGTGGTTAAAAGTACTTGGTAATATTTGGCAACCTTGGAGAACAGCGTCTTTTCTCCTTACTTTTAAAGAGCTTAGTGCTAAAAGAGCATAAAAGTATTATTTCATTTGCAAACGCTATGATTTAAAGAAAAAGATAAAAGTGTGTGAAGATATGAGGGCAATAATGCAGTCATTTATGCTTGCCTAGTATGCAGTGTCACCTTGCAAATAGTAAAAAAATAGCTGAAAAAAATTGGAGAACATATTACCTTCAGCTCAAGCTGCTATGCAAAGCACACATCAGGGGGACATCTTCTGCAAGGGACAGCCCGCTCGCTCCCATTATCGTTAACAAAAATCAAGCAGCTAACACCCTGCCTCCAAACCTTATCCCTCAGTGTCAAAGAAAAGTGTTAATGATTGCTACAACTATTGCATTTTTCTTTTAAATTACCAATATTTGAAACTGTTCTCCAGCTACAATCAATACAGTGCAAAATAAAGGGATGCTCCAGGATTGAAGAACTGCTCACTTGTTTTCCACGGTGCTGAACAGCCTCCTATGCTCCGGTAAGTACAAGTACTTCAGGAAAAACCCAGTGTGCACAGGACAAGCAGCTCCCAGAGGCTGCTCCTAAGTACCCATGGCTTCTTTTTTATTGCTTACAGACTGATATGTTGCTTAAAATAAAGGCCTACATGACTGCAATGTCGCCATCACCTTAGAGCCAATTAAAGCTGAAACTATTCAGCAGCACCTCTCAGAAGACACTCAGCACCTCCCAGGCTGAAGCACCACACCTTGCTGTTGGCCCCTTGGCAAGAGCAGTGAATAAAATGGGGCTGAGCTGTGAGTTTCCATCCTTGCACAGGGCAGCACGGCTCAGGGCAGAGCAGTAATTCAGTGGCAGAATAAGCACCAGTGCCTCAGTGTGAGTTGCACAAAAACATGTGGTTTTGAAAGCTGGGGAAGCGTAAGTGCTTATCCAGAAGTGCCAGGCTCTAGTCTTCTAGGACACAAGGCCAGAGGAAAGGTGAGAGAAGATGAGCAACATAACCAGGACTCCCTCCAACAGCTGACTAACTGAGAAGATAGAGGCTGACAAGACACCCAAAATTGTTTTACCTCTTGTCATGTCAAAGCAACAGATGGCAGAAATTGCCCTAAAAATTGAGGAAAACCAGCCATTGCCTCAGAGAAGGCTAAACTGTTCATTATTAACAGTTTATACTGTACGTGAGGAATCAAAGAGATGGGATTTAAAACCTGGCAAACTTAGATCGAGGCTGTCACAAAGCACACTGAGATTTCAATACTAGTCTCAAAAAGGCAGCAGTGGAAGGAAGCCAAAGTCTCCTCAGGCTTCTTCATAGAGTGCCACCAAAGGTGGATTCTGCTGCTCTAAGAGGAGAACAAACTCATTTTCCCTTCTAATCAGATAGTTCCTAACAACACCTACAGTGTGGCTTGAAAGCTCATTATACAATTTCAAAAGTCAGCTTTGATGACAGGTATTTTAACCCTACATGTCCGTTCTGTGAACCCTCACACCAGTAAGAACACTTACAAGTCAAGCACAATCAAACAATAAGCAGCTACATGTGAAAGACCTTCACTGCGATTTCCTTGCTTTGATGATTTACTTATCTTGCCTGAGTACCTTAAGTACCTGCCTTGAGTTTAGCATCTCTTTACTTGTAGGGATGACCACTTATACAGGAGAGGTTGAGTTTGAAGAAGCCCCTTCGTGACTTGAAATTGCAGTCAGTAGCTTGCAGCAGAAATTCTTTAGAGCCCCTTCTACACAACTCACGAGAGCAATGAGAAGATTTGTTCCCTTCCTGAGCAACCTGTTCCAAACAGGCAAGGAGAAATCTGATGGTTTTTAAAAGTCCTACTTGTGCTTCTCCTGTTTGAGCCTGCATTTTCTCTTCCAATTTCCATGTATACATGATTTTATAGATTAACTTTTGTGGCTACAAAGAGACGTCTTGACACTTTTACCTATAAAGAGGAAGACCAGCCATAGAAGGTGAACTCCCCCACAAAAACGTATTAAAACACACCTACTGAGAAGACACGAAGTGTTCAGGAGGAATCCAGAACATCTGACAACACCACAGCTGCTGAAAGGCAAAGCTGACTTCTCTATGGTTAATGAAATGGCCTTCTCTCCTGGGCTCTAACTGCCTGTAGAGCAGCCACTGAGCAAACTTCTAACCCTTTTTGGTGCAGATGTGCGTAATGACCTCAGATACAACAATAAAACCTCTTCAGGTTTCGAGCCCTTTCACCAATAAAGTACATAACATTGTGCAGAGAAACAGTGCACTGAGGATCCCGAAAACCTTTGTGCTACACAGGAACAAAGCACGTTTGTTACTTAACCTTTTTAGGGGCTGTGAGCCCAGATGGCAAGGAATGGAGGAAGGACGTGTAACAACAAACAGCCCTTTGAAGTCTGTTGTCTCTATATGGCTGAAATTTGGTAACTCACTGGGAGGCAGAAGTTTTATGAAACCTTTCACTGCTGACCTCTGCGGCAGCATCTCCAGAACTGACAGAGAACCAGGATACTCCACTGGATCATTAGCATTTCAAAAGGTACCTGCATCTCTGCCCAGCACAGCACAGAAGCATTAATTAGAGAGACAGCAGAAGATAAGTGTGCATACAGAATGAGAGCTGGGCTCTATCTGATGCTGAGTAACCTTTACCAAACAGTATCCTCACTTCCATCAGAATAACTCAAGGGACTATTCTCCCATTTCTACACAATTCAGCTGTACAATGTATGACCCCATTTCATTTTCTGGAACTTGTCATTCAGAAAACAACATCATATTGCAAAGTTTGATAGAAATTCTTTAAGGTAAGTCCTAATCACAAAGGTGAAAGACCTTACAAACTCTGAAGGAAGTGTTTAATACACCAGTGTACCTGTATTTAGTGGGATGGAGCACCACAGCTAGGTATGGCTTCACAGCTGGCAGAGACATCCTACTCACTTTAATCCTTTCTTACCCTGCTCATAGTGTCACCACCTCTACAGAGTACCAGTATGGATGTTTTAGTTAGGCAACTCAGCAGGTTTAGAGTTATGAATACATAAAAGCAGTTCTCTCTCAAGTAAGACTGGAAGTATTTTAAGTAACAGTTTTTGTGAGCACAGCTGCAATTAAAGTGCCTCTGATAAAGCTCTAATTAAATAATAAAAACCTCTTTTATAGTTACCTGACATACGGATGAAATTAAGAATGCTGGGCTGCATCAAAAATAGCACAAGCAGCAGGTCAAGGGAGGCCATTCTCCTCCTCTGCTGTGCTCTCATGAGACCGCCCTTCAGTCCTGTGTCCAGCTCTGGGGCAACAGCACAAGAGGGACATGGTGCTGTTGCAGTGAGTCCAAAGGAGGCCATGGAGATGCTGCAACGGCTGAAGCAGCTCTGCTCTGGAGCCAGGCTGAGAGAGCTGGGCTGGTGTAGCCTGGAGAAGAGAAGGCTCCTTAAGGGGAGACCTCAGAGCAGCTCCAGTGCCTAAAGGGGCTACAAGAAACCTGGAGAGGAGCTTTGGACAATGTCCTATAGTGACAGGATGAGGGGAAATGGCTTTAAACTGATGGAGGGGAGACTGAGATTAGACATTAGGAAAAAATTCTTCACTACGAGGGTGCTGAGGCGCTGGCACAGGGTGCCCAGAGAAGCTGTGGCTGCTCCATCCCTGGCAGTGTTCAAGGCCAGGTCGAACGGGGCTTGGAGCAACCTGGTATGGTGGAAGGTGTCCCTGCCCGTGGCAGGAGGGTGGAGCTGGATGAGCTTTAAGGTCCCTTCTAACCCAAACCATTCATGATTCTATGAAACCTCCTTTGATCTGCTGCTCACGCTCCTTTTGATGCACCCCAGGATACAGTTCGTTTCTGGACTCAAGCACACACTGAAGCTGGCTCATGTAGAGATTCTCATCAACCAACCCCCCCAAGTTCTTCTCCTAAGGGCTGTTCTCAATCCAGTCTCTGCCTAGCCAGGCTAAAGTGCTATAGTGTGTTTTCAGCAAAGCAAGTAAGTATGTGCAACTACTGCCATTAAGCCTTTAATACCCAGACTGTTGCTGGGCTGTATCCACCAAACTCCTACTGTCTGAGGCTTCAGCTGGCTGTTGTCATTAATGTTTCATCACAAGCATTGAGTTTACTGTCACTTCCCAATATAATACTTAGAGCACAAATGACAGCATTTAGATAACTACCTACCTGACATATCAAATCCAAACAGGTCAGTGTATAGATTTAGTGCTTGCTCATAAATGGCAATCACAGAATAAATTGCACACGACTGAGGCATTATAAACATTACATACACACATGATATTAGAGATCTGTCTCTTCTCAATCTCTTCTCTCCAATCCTCCTCCTTTCCCTTTTTATGTCTATTTGGGCTAAAAATGCTCAGACAGAAAATACCTCATTCTCAATAAGTAGCACCAATAGCCCAAAGAGCCCCTGTCTTGGGCTCTGTACAAGTAATTTTACATCAAGTAGAGTAGTTGAAAAAAAACCCCAACTTTTAATATAAACTCTGCTGCTGTTGGTGCCCTGCATATTATAAGAAGGTTTTAACGATACTCCCTGTATCAACTTCACAATTAATTATGATTAAAAATATATTTATAAAACCCTTAACTGCTCTCCTACTAAGATCTATTACTGCACTACCACTTTCATTTAATCTTTTCAACATCCTAATTAACTTTTCTTATAGAATCAGAAAGAGATGTTAAGGACACAGGTCTACCTATAAGTAATACAAATGCCATAATGAGCTCTTATTAACAGCTATTCCCTTCATAAATAGTGATAGTAGTTGCTCCTCAGGGAAGACATTCGAGGTCTGATATCCCTGCTGCTGCCTGCAACCATTTATGCTACAAGAAAGGAAAGGAGAACTGACTGGATGCAGCACTGGAAGTGCTTTGGAAAAGCCAGGACACAGATGAGTTGAGTATCAGACACTTGGAATTAGTGTGCATTGAGATGCTCTAGGAGCAGCCCAAAGACCACCACAGGTGACATGATGTAATGTAACCATCATTAGAGATGTCATTTCATAGAAGAGTGAGGTTCTGGATGCCCATGTGGCCAAGTCCTTCTAATTCACTGCAAGATATTTTTTTCCATATGCTTTAATGCCAGCAGGTCATTAATTCACAGGTTAATGAAAGGCATGTAAAGTTGGGAGGAACAGACCCATCCGCCTGATAATGAAGTAAGAGACCCACATTTTATTGGAATGACAGAAAAACTTTCATTGAAGTTACTTTCATAACTGTCTTCAGAGAGAAACGGGAAGTCTGAAATCCTTCAGATTAACAGGGAGCTCCACTTCATTGTAAGCAAAACCATCCCCGAAATCCTAGGCTGTTAAATACCTGGTTAAGCTCAGATGCCAAACAAGCCTGGACCAGCCAGTTACAGCCAGCCAGCTAGTAACAAACAGGAACTGGGACTTACAGGGTGATAAAAAGGCATGGAGATTTGTGACCTTTCCCACCTTCAAACTGAGCTCAGTGCACTCAGCAGCACACCTACTCTAGGTAACAATGGCTGGTGCGAGCCACACTGCAGCAGTCTGGGAGGACCCCATCACCAGTGTCTCTGGCAATGTGGCATCCCAGTTTCTAAAGCAGCACCTCCCTTACCTAAGCCCATAGTAGAGAGGGAGGTGGTGGACACAAAATCCCCTTCTCCTAGCAGTGGAGGTTCCAAGGCCCAAGAAGGGCAGGCTGTGAGCCATCAATGAGCCCACGCAGCTTCCCCAAAGGCCAGGCTGTGGAATCAAAGAGTGATTTCAGTGAGAAGGATTCCTTCTCTTTTAGATGGAGTTTCAGCTTTTACAGGATTTTACAAAATGCAGGCTCCTAGGTGCTATGATGCCTGTGCTTTGTCTGGCCCAAGAACGAACACGTACAAGCAGTTTTCCTCATCCCTTTCTTCCACAAGGTGGGGAAAACAGTTTCTAAATGCAGCTTTTGGATGAAACAAAAATAATTACAATTACTTTAAAAACACAGAAGTAAGGAATCAAAGCTACAAACTACTGGCAACCCATGTGTTTGTCCTATATGTTCAGAGATCAAAATAATTCACTCTTCAGGCAAGAGTGGAGCAAGGCAGTGTATGAGCATTTGACTCAGCTCATTTACAACGATGGTTGTGGGGGGGATGAAGCAAAATCTACATGTGGATTGAAAACTTGCCTGTGGCCCTGTGCCAGGATCCTGCCTAATACACTTGAACATGCTGAAATATTAAACCCCAGAAGCACAAGAACGAAAAGGGAAATTTTGATGAGCTCTTAAACAGGGTCATGAACATGATTGTATTTCTGCTGGCACTACTGAAAGAAGTCAAAACTTGCCACGGCTGTTCCAGTGTGAGCATGGCAAAGAAAACACTTTCCAGTCTGATGAGAAATGAGATCCTGCAGAACGGGGAAGGCATCACTCTCCTGATGAAAGCCCTCTTCAGTGTGTCGGGAATGCTATTAACGTTCCCGAAGCCACTCCCGAGGCGTATTACCATCACATATATGCATGACAGCGCTGACCACTTAATCCCTCTTCTGTCACAGGCAAGTTAGAAACTAAAAATTACACTGACACCCAAGGGTATTTTATAATAGAATACGAAATAAAATGATAAATTTGCAGATGATTTTGGCTTTGCCTCATGGTACTCCATTATAGACCAAATATTCCCGGCCTCTCATTCATTACTATTTAATTACAACAGAATACCTTTCTTTCAGCCTTCATTAACCTCTGAAAGTAGTTTGTGACCTTGGGACCCTTCTTGCAACATGATGTTAGAATACTGCTTTGCCAGGAAACACTTCCTGAAATGCTGAATTTAATCAACTGCATAGGTTTCTATGGGAAACACACAAACCATGAGAACCCTGCATGTGGTCACTTAATGAGCAAGAGTTAGAGCGTATCAGACTCATAAATCGATACTAGATTAACGTTAAAAGGCGCCACAAGCGTTTCCCCAGGGGACAGGCGCATTACAGTAAACATGATCACGGATGCTCTTCCCTACTACTTTCACTGTGGGGCAGAGAAGATGGAGTAAGGAAACAAGAAGGGATTTGCCCATGTAACTCCTGTTTGTTTAAGCCAGCAGAAACATCAGTATCTCACCAAGCCCAGTGACAGCGCAGCACAGTTCCAGCTCCTGTCTTTGTCACAAACTGCTGTTCAATCTGAAACGCTTTGAGTCTAGAAGGAAATCTGAGAGCACAACCTCTTCACAAGAGGAGAGGCAGAACCACGGCCCGTGCAGTCGCTTTCATTGCTTTGCTGCAAAGCTTCGAATGATGGATCAGTGCTGGCCCCTCGGTGCCAATCAGAGTGGATGCTTGCAGACTGGGCGCGGGTTCAGCAACTTGCTTGCTAGCAATGTTAACGCCTCAAAACAGAGTCTTCATCATCCTGAGAATTCCCTCTGAGGGCTAACACCCAATCAATCCACGCACGCTCCTCACACGATTCCCTCCTGTACAAAACCGCCCCAACATCCCTTATGCACAGTTTTCTCCTAAAATTAAAAGCATCAGCCAGAAGAGATATTGACACCCACATCTGTCACTTCCTTAATTAAAAGTATTCGTTGTCAAAACTTGCAGATGAGGCTTTAACACAAAAAATGGCACTGAATCGTGTACTGCCTCTTTTTCAGTTGTATTTTTGGGACAGTCTGTCTTTCCCTCCCCACTCAAACTACCTTAATGCACACAAATCCAATCTGATCTGTCACTGGCATTTAACACGCCTGCCGCAGCTTGTAAAATCAGAAAACATCAATCCTCCCACAGATACTGCTGGAACTTGCCGAGGCAAATCACAGCTTTTGCCCTTACTACTACAGAGCCTTCCCTCCTTTTCTTTCATGTGACAGAACAGCAGTTGTTCTACTGGAGTTATTAGCTAGGTTTATTCCAGAGACTTTTTCTCCTTTTCAGCTTTAGCATCACAAATATTTTCACTCCCTCCCCACCCTTTTCCTTGTACTGTGTTTCTCCCTCCCGTCCAATTTTGCTTTCTTTAGATGATGCCTGTGCCAACTGTCACCTAACGTGTTCAACTCTCCTAAACACCGAGGAAAAAGCCCTGCTGACAAAGAAACAGAGATTTTCAGAGTGCTGTTGCTTCAGTGAATATATGTTTTCAATCTCTTGCAAAATGACTTCCCTTCTGCACAGAGGGGATGACAACCACAGGCCCCTCTCTCAATGCTCTGGTCCACAGCTGGATGTCCAGTGCTCTGAACGATGTCATTGGACTTGTTTTCCCTGCAATCAGTGTGTGTTACAACACCACCAAAAAAAAAGCCACCCTCAAAATCTCACTACCCTCACTAAATATTTTACCAAGTATTTTAAGCTACACCTGAATACCCATCTCCCTTTTATGCTAGAGAAAAAGACAGCCAGCTCCAAAGGCACAGCCTTTTATCCTCTGCCATCGGTACCCACTGTGTCATTGTGTCATGTATCAAGCACCCTAAAAATATACCTTTTCTAACCTGCTGATCTTTATCCATCTTCTTCACTGGCATCCTATTAGCTCCCTCCACACTAATAAGTTAATCCAGCCTCAAGCCGCAAATCCTTAACGCTGCCTTCAGTTAGTCACTCTTTATCCATAGCGCTTATAATGAATGAATTAAGGGGAACAGCTATATCATTATTTACTGCTTCTCTTTTTTTTTATATGCCAGGCAACTTTTATACAGAAATCAAAATACTTAATTAAAGCCACACTGAAAGAAACACGGAGCAAACTGCACACACACGTGTACTCTGTCTGATCCAAAGCATCTTATATACACATCAGCCACGTGATGTAGGTACCTGGAACAGGCTGCTCAGCTTCATTTTAACAGAAAGAAGAAACATATTTCAGCTGGAGTTTCTTAACAACCAGGGAGAGCCAGGCAGCTTGAGAATCAAGCAGCTTGTGTGGGTGGGATATCCCTCTAGAGTTACGAGTCCAAGAACAATGTATTCCTGTAGGATGAATTTCATTCCTGGTCTTACCACTTCCAAAATCTATTCTAAATATTTTTATCACTGTGTGGGCACCACAAAGTACTTCCAAATACAATAAGCAGTAACTATTTCCAACTATGGCCAATGCTGCCTCCAAATCTGAAATCAGAGCAATAGATGCTCAAACAATATTTACACAGCTAAAAATGGTTTGGTTATATTTCTTTTAAAGCACAAGGGATAAAAATGGATTGTGTCCCAGTCTCTGGAAGACACAGTAACTGACATAGCAGCAGTGAGAGTCTCATTCTTGCTCCATCCATTTCATAGGCTGTTGGAACAGTATCCGGCTGCTGTGGCAGTCTCCCTGCTTGCAATCACCATAGAGAAGGGATGCATCACATCAAGCATTAATTGCATTGCAAGAATCCAGGACAGTGTATGGAGAGGGTGTAATTGCTTAGACATTTATAGCTTAATCGCTTCTCTATTAAGTCAACAGAAGATCCTGAATCTGTACAAAAGGTAATCTAAGTCCCTGTTTGGCAAACACAGGCCATATCTATTCCTATGCTGTGACATTTAATGAGAAAAACTCAGTAACATTAAAAAAGATAGAAAACAAAAACCAAACCAAACCCAACACACAAAACCCTGTGTTAACAGCTCTGCTGAGCTTGCATCGAATCTTAGTTTCCCCTCATTCACCAAGTGCATTTAAAACCCCCAAACAAACCCCAAACCTGATTTCTAGCACGTATTTTGCAAAACTAAAGCCCCGACTGGTTCTTAATAAGGCAGGCAGCTTGTGGCTTGCAGAGGCACATGCATAGCCAGGAGTGTGACTTTTACATGAACTGTGAGTTGAAGGAGAAGACTGGAGTTTCCTGAACATAAACGTATCTAAGAGCAGCTCTGGAGGTACCACTGTAAACATTATCCACATGCTTGGGCAAGTTATTTCTGGTAGCAGAACACAACTGGCTCAATGATGTCCCAGGGCTCTAACTTTGTAGCAAAGGTTAACCCTCATGTCTTCAATTGGGGAATTTCAGAGATGCCCGACTACTTTACTTAGTCCAAATCAATGTTCAGCCCGTCACATGGATGGCTTTGCAACTGGTGCTGCAGTTTTGCTCCTTGCCTTGTCCTCGTCAGAAGAGGCCCGTAATGCTCATCGCTTGGCCCTAAACTATTCTTATTTATCAGTTGTAATAAGTAGGCTTGATCAGAGTTTGAGAACACGGCTCCTTGCTCTTGATAGCGTTTTCTGTGAAAACTGGGGCACAAAACATTTTAAAATGAAAAGCTGAAAGAGTCCATTTGTAAAACAGAGACATGCTTGGAATACAATTAGATTTAAACCCAAATCTTAGCAGAAGACCTAGGAAAAATAGTTTAAAGAAAAATGGATTTATATTTTTAAGTTTTACTTCTCATTATATTCTCTAATGCGTAAAGTCCCCCACTTGCAAGCTACTGGCTTCACTAACACTCAGTTTAAACAGATTTGAAGTATACAATCATGTATCCTCAAAATAAAGGTGTCCATTTGAATGCAAAGTGTTCAAAGTCAGGACTTCTGCCTTTTCCATGTTTATAAAAAGAGAACAGAGAGTCTACTGAAGAAAGAGACTAGGAAAGAAAACCAAGAAATAAACACCCAGGATATGTTTACGCTCCAACAATCACTAATAAGCTTACTGAAAGAGCATTTTAGACAGCAAAAAGCTAATCTGAGTAAGTTATCTATGGTTGTTATTTGTGCTCAGCCCCATTATGTAGCAGTCTGTAATATCAAGTCACCTGGAAGGGACTATACCTGCACTTTCCAGGAGTTCTCTAGACTACGAAGGAAAGGAACAGCTGAGAAAGTGAAGAGGTGCTATAGCACTAGTTAAGGGTAACACTGCAACTTCAAGGACATTTATTAACATACATTCATTTTAAGGCACTGCTGGCACATGTATTCCTATGCTCCCAGACTGAGTGCTGATCTTTGCAGTCTTAACAAGCTTCTTTCAAAGCTAAGATTGCTCTTGCCATGTTTGTTATAAAGTTTGTATTTCACATCTTAAATGACAAGCTCTATTGCAGCAAAACCCCAGCCTGGTTTGAGGAACTTCCTAGCTTCGCTTTGTTTCAAACACAGGAAAACTCCCACTCCCCAGCCTGCCCCAAACACTTGTATAAAAAGTATTGCTCCATAAAAGCAAGCACTGCCTGCCTAATCCCTAATTTCTAGTGATATTCAGAGATCCAAAAGAAGCAAAGGCATACATTTCATCCTAACACTACACACAGAGCCAGCTTTTCCTGGATCCTAGAATTACTCCTTAGGCACAACAAACCAAACCGCTATAAAGTGCGGAGTGCTCTTAGGCCAGCTCAGGACTCTCTTCCAAGCTGATGTGACTCAAAGCACGGGTATTTTATCACTACAAACTCCTAACTTCTAGCACTGGGGTGGCCATAAATGATTTTTACCATGTCATAAAGCCAGAAATCACCCAGATGGAGTGATTTCTCTACCCACAGTACACTTGGGGCACAGATACAGCTATGTGAAGAAGAAGCTGAAGCAATACAAGCCCTCTGATTGAGAGATCTGGGATTAACTGTAAGTGTCCCTATATTCTCCTTTCCTCAGCCACTTTTTTTCCTTCCCCACCCTGAATTACTGCTCTGGACAAATTGTGACCTCTTATGTCCCCGATTGGGAATTATAACTTGGCTTCTGGTGCTCTTCCTGGGACAGCACAGTATTATGGGCAGAGGCACCTCACTGGCAGCCAGGAGACCTGGTTTCTGTCTGAACAAGCTGTCCATCTCTTTTGTATTTGCCCATCACTCCATCTAGCCAGACTTTTGTCCTCATCCTTCCCATCTCCTTGAAGTGCTCATCAAGTCTGCCTCCACCTAGGACCTACTATTCCTTATTAAATACTGATTTTAGGAGAAATGATACCCAGCGCTTTTACAGGTTCATCTTTTTACAAGGAATTACCAGAAACTCTGATGAGACCAGATGAAAAAGGGCAGCATTTTACCCCTTCTTAAGGGTATTTACCCACATGTGGAAGGTGACTGAGAATCTGAGATGATTTGCTCAGTGAGCAAACTGGGAACAAAACAAAGGTTTTGATTCCCAGTTCTCCATTTTAACCAGTGGATAATACTCTCACTCGAGATGAAACCTGGTACCTCTACCTCTGCCACTTGTAAATCATTATCCAGAAGTTCTACCTAAGAGTGCTTTTCTTTCTTAACTCTTCTCTTGTGAAGAAAACATGGTCCTGTACTAAGGGAGTAACTTACTTGCAGCGTCTCCCAAAATAAAAGAAGCGAGGCATGTGTGCTTCCACATACACACAGTGGCTACCAAAAGCAACAAGAATTCAACATAAGTAATTCAAGAGTAATTTAATCTCAACTAAATTCAGCTGATATTTATAAGCCCATGTGTTTTAATTAGATGATAATCTGCTACTTGATTTTCAGATTGAGGAAACGATGGGAAAGCCCTTTCCCATTTCCTGTTACGGTTTATGGAATATAGTAGTAACTACAATTAGAAGCACCTCCAAGTAAACCGAGCTGAAACAACATTTACAGCTGGTTGCTGATGTCCCCCTCAAAATGTATGTCCACTTTGTGTGACCTGCAAAACCCAGTGCTTCTGCCCCTCCTAAAAGTCTGACTTAAATCCAAACCACGGCTATGTAACTCCGAGATGTTTCTTTTATAGCATCTGATGAGTAATTGAATAGATATAAAGCACTACAGTGATGTAGTCAACTCCAGGAAAAAACCATACTCCTGAATCTGGCTTTATGTGCTGTCTAATATCAAGAGGAACCCAGCAGTGTAAAAAAAGCCCCAATTTCACCTCTCATCAGTTCTGTGAGCATTTGATTCAGAGACCAAATAAGCCTGATATGCCTCGTGATGTTATTGCCCTTTCAGGAAACACCTCCCAGTACAGGAAGCTAATCTTGGGTTAAACTGAGGATTGAATCTATGAGTATCTCTTGGTATCTCAACACTTGATTGTTTCTGAAACAAGCTCTGAATTGTATTTACAGTGCACGGCCACTGGAATACAAATGTATTTGAAAACATAATCAAGTGAAAATCATTATATTGAAGACAGAAATGAAAAAAGCCAAAACCTAGATGATCAGAATGTATCTTGAGAGTTTCTCATCTGCACTACCTGAAATAAACACAGTAGGTAACTTCAAATGGATTCATCTTTCCAAACACTGAGAAATAGGTTGCTTTGGTTTTCTGAAATGTGTTGGTGCCTGGCTGCTTTCTCAAGTCAGCTAGGATTGAAAAACGGATCCCAAGTCAGGTATTCCCTAAAGGACCTGACTGTGGTTAGGGATGAGCTTCCTGAACACTCCTGCAGATTTGATTAGGATAAACTCAAGATCCCGATTTTGATCTTTGAACACTGCTACAGTTCTTAGGTCAAGCAAAAATGTCTGATGTAAAAGACCTCCTTAAGCCCTTTGACAAATGAAGCATGGTCTTAGCTTTCAACTTTCTTGGCTTTCAGAATGCAAACCCTCAATTCACAGAACTCCTCACCACCAGCAGCAATGGGAAAGCCATTTCAAATAGCTTTGACCTCACATTTGAGGCCAATATCATTTTTTGTAACGTTACTGAAACACATCCTTACATCAACATTTGTAAAGCAAAAACTTCACATGTATAGGGCTCTCGCATCCTCCCCCAAACATACAATGGATAGATTTCAAAGAGAAGGAAAACCCATTGCAGTCTTCCAGTACAACATTATACTCTGAAAAGCTCATTCAATAATTTCTGCATCAGTGCGCTAAATTTTGCCTGAACACAAAATAGCTCAAAAACAATATCCAGTTTAATCCGGAGAGTTCAAGCAAAGAATTCCTCTCAATCCTACATTAAGCTACATCAATGGCTAATTACTTTCATAAGTACCCTATTTCTAATCCAATATAGAACACAGTGAAGTATATATGAATTTCTCACTCTATAATCCTATTAGGGACCTACTTTTCCAGGAGGAGAAGGTTATTCAGGAGAGAATAACAAGACAAAAGATCTCATTTTACGTATGGGTATTGCTAGCTGTTGCCCAGCTGTTTCTTTTTGGATTATATTGACAATAGAGACAGTGATTGCTAAGATTAGGCAAGTTCAGTGTAAGTCACAATAGACAACTGAACTAGCCAACCAAAGGAAGAAAAGATGGCTGGTGAATTGGCACTACAAATCCTCAGTAATTGCCAAAATGCATGCATGAAGCCATAAAATAGACAGACAATTTCACTATGAGACATCTTTCCACCTTTCACACCAGCAAATATGCAACTTCTCCTCATGGAAGTTACACTAGCTCAGTCTTCCTATTCAGAGGTTAAGCCTATTGCTTCCTTTTCAAACTTCTAAGGCAAAATAAAGCCCTGGAGAACGCATTCAGCATGGCAGAAAATAACGATGAGTCAGAGATCTGTGTGCAGTTGCAGAGCTACAGTCTTGTTGGGATCAAGGAAACACGGATGGAGTGTTACCATGAGGGGATGCAGACTTTTTAGGAAGGACAGGATGAGAAGATGATGATGAGGAGTTGCCCTTCACAGGAGAGAGCAGCTACAGCGCACAGAGCTTTGCCTGGGTATGGATGAAGTTAGGCCAGGGATGCCAAAGACAACATGAAGGGCTTCTGTTAGTATATAGGTGATGAAAAGAAGACTAGTTAAAACGTGGGCCCATTGCTTAATATGACAGGGGACCTGGTTACACGGAACATGGAAAAGGCTGAGGTACTGAATGCCACCTTTGCCTCAGTCTTTATTAGGAAGACAAGCCTGCAGGAATCGAGGGCACCAGAGACAGGGGGAAAGACTAGAGAAAGGAAGATGTACTCTTGGTGCAAAAAGGATCAGGTCGGGGAATGCTTAAGTAAAATAGCACACATACGTCCATATGTGCAGATGGGATGCACATGAGTGTGGAAGGAGCTGGCAGATGCCACTGCAAGGCCATACTTGACAATCCTTTAGCAATCATGGCAACTGGCAGAAACACACGAAGACTGAAGGAGAGCAAACATCATTCCTGTCTCCAAGAGGGCAAGAAGGAGAACTCTGAGAACTACAGGCTGCTCAGCCCTATCTCAGTTCCAGGGAAGGTAATGGAGTAGCTAATCCTGAAAACCATTTCCAGGCATGCGGACAAGAAGAAACTCCTCAAGAGTAGTCACCATTGAAACATTTGTCATATGCCTACATTTATTCACTGATACAAAACTCAGTAAGTGTAAGCTGTGAAAGCTGTACAATTAAGACCTCTGTTTTCCACTTCAGCTTCTCAACACAAAGCTTAGGACACAGAATAGTCTGTTAAATCCAAGTTAAAGAAGTAGCATCACCTTGTATAACCAACACCCTTGATTAGTTTTGACTAAATACCTATGAGTTATTTAGAAGCTTGGGGGTGGAGGGGCATCATCAAAAGACAAACTTCATGCAGCAATCTGTACTCCTGAATGGAAGTTGCTTCCCAAATGATCTTTTTCAGGTCCATGTTAGAACTTTAGCAGCTGCATGAACTGGAAGCGTTTATGGAATTTGTTCCTAATTTCCAAACACACATGTAGAGCTTCTTGGAGCTGCCTCCCTGCATGCCCAGTATAGAGAATTATATAGTAATTGCATTTGCAATTGTAAATGCAGTATACTGCATTTTCATGCATCACTTAAGTTCACCTCATGTATGTTTTACATGCAGAAAACGCAATATCAAAATATACCACCACTTTTCAGTTTCACTGCTACTCTTTGCCTTTATACTGTTCACAGAAAGAAACTGGAAGGATAGCAAAAGTGATGTTCTCAGTGATTGTAAGCAATCCACCTCATGTAGCAAGTCTACCGCAGCGAAATACTAAAGAGAACCCCAGAAAGCCAGTATCTATGATAGAATTATCCTCCCTCTTATAGGGCTCACTGCACCCCTCTAACCTGAAGCTCTGCGTTGCAAAACCTAAGTACATGATGTATTTGATATCTCTCTAGAAAACAGCAGCTAAGACACAAGTTCTAATGATTGCTTTTACAGGTGCCAATACAATGATAGTTTTCAATGCATCTTCACCTTCATATACCCCAAAGCAAGTGACACACAGGTTAATCAATGCCTTAAGATTTAATCAGAAAGTGTTGAGAAAGAAGTCGCCCGTAGTGTGATACAGATAAGCAACAACCTAGCTGAAGTGGATAACTGCTTCACAGGGATTCAAGGAAATACACAATGGGGTAGGCAAGGCAGGCAGAATAAGGCAGAGCAAAACAAATCCTATAAAGATCAGTAACTCCCCCTTAGGTCTCATTAGCTGCAAATGTTTAGCAAACAAGAATGGTTTAGCAACAATCCTTATTTTTGAGTGGGAACTGACATTAATAAAGAAAAGACATAGTCTAAATAACCTTTCTGGGCTATAAAGCCAGCAAGAGAAATGCAGCAGAGCACAGGAGTCCATTCCTTCTTCCCTGCTGCCTTTCCTCTGTCCTCAACACTGACAGCTCCCAAGGATGGGCTTCTCTAAGGAAAATTATCCTGCCCTTTTGGTTACTCATCCTACTGCTCCTGCCCTAGAAGGCATTTGCTTTAACACATCATTGAAAAAAAACAGCACAATTTCTCCTCATCAGGAGTTACAAAACCAAAGGTTTTCTCGGGTTTGTTTGTTTGCTTTTAAGGAAGAATAATTGCAATTCAGGTTCGGTTTTAAGCTAGTTTTTACAGAGACTAATAGGAAAACCAACCAAACACATCACAAAAATGACACCACAAGAATAGAGGAAGATACATAACTACTACATAGATTAATGTAATGACTGGAAGTCATGCTGCTAAGCCAGCCTGCACAGTTCTAGAGAGGAAAGTGAGAGCTTCCTTTGCTTGATGGCAATAGATGAACCACTCCAGCACAGAAACAAGTCAAGATACGATGGAGAAAACAGGAAAATTACGGAGGCAGGAAATGAGGGGCCTTCAAATCTACTCTTGCTGCTCTTCATTCAACAGCACAGATGGTCGTAACATGAGAAGCAAGCTAAAGAATTGTTCAGTCCTGGGCAAGTCTTCTGTAGAGCATCTTGCCTAGCTTCAGCCATAGCGCTTTAAGATACAGTTCTGAAGTAACTGAAGAGAGGCCAATAAAAGCAAAGAGATGACCAATAAAGAAAGACCAAACAAGCTGGGCATATTTTAGCCTAAAGCAGAGAAAAGGGAGATGTGGGGGGGGGCTCCCACTTGAAGAATTTTAAGACCCAACTAACTAGGTATGCATCAGGAATATGTCTTCACCTTGAAGCAGAGGGAAAGAATGGACCTCTTGAGGTCATTTCCAGCCCTACATTTTTCTAGGATTTGGAAATGGATCAACTGTTCAAACCAGCAACAAATACTTATCTCCAGAGGAAGACACCCCTCTAACAGTGCCGTATTTCCAGCTGACCTTTCCCCAGAATGTTGTCATTTACTCCCATTCCAAAAGATTCTTCCCACACTTTGGTGTCGCTGAGCATCAAGTCCAAAATATCAATCAAGTTCTTTATACATCTCTCTCAGATATAGTAATCTCTCCAGAATTAAAGGACTATAGGTTTTAGGTTTTGATACAACACAATTAGACATCAGGGCTTCAAATGACAAATAGTTTTAAACAGAAGGTTAAGGAAGCATTAAAAAATTACCAGCATGTGAGTAGAGCCTGAGCAGAAAGCTCTTTAATGACAGGGAATTTAAGGGAAAATACTTGAGAGAAGTAAATGAATATTCTTTCCAACAGAATGATTTCTTTGAAGACAAAAATCAAAATTATGCAGGTCTTTTTTTTTGCTTCAAAAAAATCACTTTGAAGTAAAATATACCTACCCAAAGCAATTAGGATGAGAAGAAGAAAGACAGAGAAAAAGAATACTCCAAGGGACAAGTATGCAAAACTGAAAGAGCTAGTCAGTCAAGGTATAATCATCCATTTCCCCTGAATTATATTTATTTAATATGAACATAAAGGTGTGCAGAAGAGATGAATGAGTTACAGGAGGAGGTAAAATGAAAGCTCTAAAATGCCGCTCTTCGGAAAGCATCACCATTATCAGATATTAGAGAGAACTACTTGCTGTAAGTCAATCACATTTCTGTTTGAACTCAAGATTAAGCTGTGCATGGCTCCGTTAGCAAATACTAGGAGAAGAGAAATAGAAGATTACTGAAGGAATACTACTACAACAGTTAGTAGTGCCTGACAGACTCCAGTCTCGGTTTTAGCAGGAGGAGAACTCAGCCATCAAACTTCCCACAGGTGACAAAAGAAATGTTAACTTTTACTTTGAGACTACAGTCTTCCTCTCCAACTCTGCTCTTCACTCCGAAGAACAGGAAGAAACTGAGCTTTCCCTGGCCTCTGTCGTACACTTGCCATGAGATGAAACACAAAATACGTGTTAGAGTCTGCTGCATGAACAGAACTGCTCATACATTTGTAAGTTCTACCAGATACCTGTCTTGTGCCTTTGCCCTGAAAGTCAGCTTTACACATTATTTTCTTTTATTAAGCAATTTATTTATGAAGTCCTGCTCAAAACAACTGAAAATCCTAAAGACATGCAAAAAAGATCCTTAGTAACCTCAGATCACACTGCGTTCCATGGCTCCGCTACAAAAATGAGGAAGGACTTCAATGCCGTATTTAGCATCACAAGCCCAGCTCAACAGTTCTGGGGCAGAAACCTAGGATAATTTATAATTTAAAGGGCATTACAGAAAACAAGAACATATTCTCCTTTCAGTCATGCTTCCTCACCCAGCATATACATTTATAGATAACATCTGCACTTGCCTTTAGTCACGTACTATGCCCTGTGCTTATTTAGAAACAATTCAAAAAGAAAAGCAGACTTCCTAGTTTATTACCCATCTCACTTGACAAAGCAGAATTCCTCTAAGGCTTCACAAGAAGAATGAAGAGGATATACTTTGTTTCAGCTCTAGGTAAGAGGCATCACATGTTCCTCTAGTCAACCCTTGCTAAAGGCACAGCAAGTTTTTTCCGAGGCTGCATCAAAGGCCTAGCTCTGATGGATGTATAAAATAAGACATCCCTAGAGCAGAGGTCTCAAGCAGAAAAAAGACCAGTGGGCTTAGAGAAAAAAGGTATTTGAGGCTATCTGTGTGCTTTTAAAAAGTGTGGCTGGGAATAAAAGTTAATGTGGAGAAAATACTACACTGCCTGCCACAGTTTGTTAAAGTACCATGCACAGAGCAGGCAGCTGCTTCAGTAACTGCTCCTCCAGATGTTACTTTCATTGAGATGACTTCAACAGCTTCACGTTTACTATTAACGTACCTGTCCTGACTTCCTTCTGTGATGTGATAGAGACGATTGGCACCTCCATCAGCACAAGCTCTCAATGCAGCTGCAAGTGAAGAAATAGAGCATCAATGCATTGGCATTACAAACAAACACAACCAGTTACTCCATTACTGACATTTCTGTGTAATCTCAATTGTTCACTGCAGCATAGGGAAAAAAGTTGAAATCTCACATGGCTTTTATCTTCCTATACTTGACTGCTTCCCTTGTTTCTCTAAATAGACATTTGAAATGATTTTATCAGACTAGTCTAATCTTCATCTGTCTATGCCACTGTACTTCACAAATAGCTTATTTCTATCTACCCTAACCTACTGCCCATCAGCTTAACTGCATGGGGGCAAGCATTCAAAACCTGGATGGGTATGTACTTCTCTGAACAGGTAGGGATTTAAACCTGGCAATCTGCTCACCGATGACCTGCATAAAAACTGGGGCAAAAAAAAATTAATTAGGCATGACAATACCTGTTTTCTCTTTTTTCTTCCCCTCCTATGACACACAAATGAACACTCTACTGCATTCAAGGCCAGGATGGATGTGGTTCCGGACAACCTGATCTAGTTGAAGATGGACCTGCTCATTGCAGTCCAAAGTCATCTTGGACTAGATGACCTTTGCAGGCCCCTTCCAACGCAAACTATTCTACGATTCTATGACAACAGCTCCTATACTGTTCCACAGACTGTTTGAATCATCTGATAAAAAGCAGGTGGGTTAGGTCTTGGCTTTAAATCTTGACCTATGCTGGTACAAAAGGAACAAAACCACAATAATTTTCCATGCTTCCACATAACCTGCAGACCACAAAGGGTACCGTGCCAGTTGATTTTAAACAAGCACAAACATGCAGTTCTTCTGTGATCCCTTTGTTTACATAGACTTAAGTCAGAGAAAAGAGAGAAGCTGAAGAATATTACAAAATCAGGCATAACTTGGTATATTTTATTCATAAGCATCCTTATAAATCACCAGATAACTAAACACACAGTTCTTTCATGAGACTTTATTAAAGATGATAAGCTGTTAAAGATTGAAAATGACCATCTTGTCTTAGCAGTCTTTATCAGTTTTGCTCTGAGATGCACAAGTTAGGTAAGTGCAGCACACATGCTAAAAGAAGCTGTAGCATCTATACTACAGCAGTGTTCCTTCCAGGTCTGCAGGCAAAGAGAGACCAACTGGTAGACCCAAGAGGGCTGGAAATCAGAGGATCGGAGGGAAGGAGGGGAAAAGGAAAAAGAGGAGAGACAAAGAATGAAACAGCCTGCCCAAGTATTGGGAAAGAAATGTATAAAACCTCAGATCAGGCACTTCCTGCTGCTGAGAATCCAATTTTCAGCTAAAGCTGCTTTGCTTTGGTGTTAATTTCTCAGTTACAACGACCTCTCAGCAGTGATACAAACCTACAGTTTTCCTTTTGGCACTCATTAGGAGGACAATCACCTATGCCCCTAGCTTAGCCAGCCTATGCAAACTGGGAGAACAAAGTTCGTCTCTACACCTGCTCCCATCTTTAAGCTGTTCTTTCTTATTTGGCTGCTGAACTCCCACAACAGGGGAAGTTCTGTGTGCATATATCCACCATGCAGTACCATGCGACCTCGGATGAGGCTTTTGGGGCAAAAAGAAGCAAGTAGGACAGCACAAAAGATACCAGCTCATCACAGGTAGCTTTGGGCACAGCAGCTTTTTTCCTGCAGGCACCAAGCATGTGCAGGGCAGGAGAACAAGCACTGTGCTCCTCAGTATCTCTTCTAGCATTGCTCCTGTGACGCCTGCTCTCTTCATAGTATCACAACTACACACTATGGCAATCAGACTCCTGGGCAGACCATGTTCTCTGTCTCCTTGTCTTACTTCACCCAGTCTTTCAGCCACCATCCAAACCCATATTAACAACCCAAGGTCAAGCAGATTTGGTCCTGACAAATTCCACTAAGTGGGACCATTTCTAAATTATGGTAGCTGGCCAGCCACTTACAATGGGTAATCACTGCGTTAGGCTCTTGCCACGTTCCTCATCCATCCTGATGAATGTAAACATCACAAGACAAGAACAACAACCCTTTTTACCCACTCTGTCTGATTGGAAGCGTTTAACTTCTCCTCTCACTTGAGGTTACAGCTGAAACTGGATTAATATAATTTCTTTCACCTTAAACTGGATTAATGTAATTCCTTTCACCTTGGCGTATTTGTTAAGTTCTCTCAGGGAGTTCAGGTCACACAGACTTTAGTAATGGCTTACTGCAAGAAGAGTATGTAGTACCTGTCCTTAAATTAGTTGCCATGTCCATCAGTTTATTTAGCAGATATAAGGCATCTAAGTGAGGCCTAGGACCTAAGCAATTACAGAATCTCTTCTCTCTCCTTGAGCTACAAAAGCAGGTAACCAATGGAGGCACTCCTTATAGTCAAAACTAAGAAGGCCACAGAAAAACTATTTGCTAACACTGGGTACAGAACCTTCCTAAAGGATGCTTCCTAGGCAAAGACAGCCCTGTTTTTTTCCTTCCTGGAACAGTGCTTTTTTACATCTGTTCTCCCACATTTTAAGCAAGTGGCTTATAACTTCTGAGAAAACAAAAAGAAGGGACGAGATACAGAGAAAGAGAGACGAAAGAGGCTATTACCTGTCTTACTTTAAGACAGCCAGAGTTTTAACTACTGTATATTATCTCAATGGACTTACCACAAGCGAAGCCTGGCCTAAGATCTCTTCACCTGATCTTGTTTTAAAACAACATCACCAAAGCTCCCCAAGTATTATAGAAGAAGTCAGTCTTCCATTAGTCTGGTTCATGTAAAACTACTGAGATTCTCCCAAAGACCTGAAGGTGCCTAAGTAACAGGCCTGACACACTTGTATGCTGTACGCATGGATATGGGGCTGCTGTTTGGGATCTCAAATCACAATAGTTGCCTTAGATGACTTCAATTTAAAGCTGTCCCGCACACATTTATTATTATAGATAAGAATAAATAATAATAATAGAATAATTAAACTTCAGCAGCACTGGAAAGTTATTTAGAGAAAATATTTATGAGGTACTGATCCTTTACCAGCAAGTTAATAACTTACACCGGAATGAACCAAAGCCCCTGGTGCTTTAAGTAACTAGCAGGTAATTAACTGATTGGCTGGAGGCCAGTAAATCATATTATTTCTACAGCTATGAAGCAAGCCTTGCTTGATAAGAAGTAATGATATGTATTAGGTGGAAGAACATGTATCCTTATTACCTGGATGTGTTTAAGGAGACAGTCAGCAATTCCACCTGTACAATTCAGATAGAAAACTCTCTATGAAAAGATAATAGGAACTGATTTTATACAGTGCCTTTTATATTAGAGACAAAATTGCTTTACAAACAACAATTTGGCCAAGATGCACCATAGCAACTGTGTAGGCAAACCTGGAAGTCTCTAGGCACTTTGCAATGGCCCCCACAAAACCTCATTAATGATTTCAGCAGAAACTGAAGTCCTGAACAAGATGAGGGCTTTGTTTTGCTTGGCATTGTGAAAACAGAGACACTTTCTTCCAAGAAGTTTACAATTTAAACATATGTGAAAAAGAAAAACCGAATGAAAAGGTGGAAAGTGACACAGGAACAAAGTGCTTATGGTCACGCATGGGTCTAAGACAAGTTATCTTCCAAAGACAAGTTACCTGACCAAAATGGATGGTAGGGCTTGTAGAGGGAAGAATAAATAAGTGGTCAGCCAGAACACATTAGATCTTGCACACACCTTCTCTTCTGACCCAAAGCTTATCATCCCATTACTGGACACCCCTTGATTTTCCCACATGTGCTGCACATGGAAGTAATCTCTAGTTTAAGTATGTTAGGAACAGCTAAGTCAGTAAAGACATTCTCTAAAGGCCTTTAGTTAATCCTGCCTCTGTGAACTGAGCCAGACTAGGAAATGGTCACTCAGGTAGATTGCTGAGCTCTGATGGGTCAAGGAGGACCAACACCTCCAGCAAAGATGCTGTGATACGCAATAGGGAGCAGTAGCTTTTCCAGCCAGCACAACTGGAAGCAGAGGAGACTCGTGTTCGTGGCCATCCTGCTCAGCTGGAGAGCCCCAAGGTACCATGCCATGCTTTTGTTATTAGAAGACATGGCACTAAGAGCACTGGAGTGCAAGAGCACTGCAGCACCAGCTCAGTGTGTGAATCTGCTCTCTTTGGCATTACAAGAAATCAAAACCTTTCCAACCTGACTATTCTGCGTTAAACTCCACTCCTCAGAAATAGCCCGCTCTGTCAAATTACCGCCTTTTCTATCCGTCAGATTCCTTTCTGATACAACTCAATGTCATTCAGT
Organism: Pezoporus wallicus; assembly: GCF_028554395.1. Lineage (NCBI taxonomy): Eukaryota > Metazoa > Chordata > Aves > Psittaciformes > Psittacidae > Pezoporus > Pezoporus wallicus. Next base: position 8,764,087 of record NW_026642649.1, on the reverse strand, counting down.
GAACTAGAGAATGGAGATGTATCCAGAAAATCCACTGTTTCATTGTTATGCTTGCTGGAAGAGTACAGAAGGGGAACTCAATGCCACTGCCAATTGCTACCCAAGTTACAGGGAGCAGCGTATGTTCAGTCCAGTAGTGTCTGAGATTACAGCAAGAGTAAATACCCTTAAGCTCTAGCTATGCTGAGGAAGAGTTACATTGAGAGCATATTATCAGTCCATGATATCTCTGAAAAGAGTTTCTTACAGGCGATGTGAATGAAGCAACCAAAATCCTTCTGAGTAATGATGTCCTTCATTTTAAATGGTGTCTCTTCTGTTAGGAACCAGTGAACTATTTCCCCTTAGTGACTTGAGAGAGCAATTTTAGGCCTCATCATTAGTGATTATGGTTTTACAAAAATTATTCTAACAAAACAAAAATTATGGAAACAATTTGTATTATATTTGTACTTTCTTGTTTGGTAAACATAAATACTTCCTGTCACTGTGAGACAGCGCATAAAAGACGTATCAAACACAAAAAGGAAGGTCGTTGCTCTGAGATAACAAGACCTGAAGCTTTTTGCAGAAGAGAAGCACATATTTTGTCACACCATGAATAGTCCTGCAAACTCAGGTGGGGCAAAAGACTCTCAGAACAGATGCAATTCTTGCAGACTAAGATGAGAGCATACAAAGGAAATGCATTTATAGACAGTACCAATACCTGGGGATCAAAAGCACAACTTCATTATTCCTGTTCTATTATTTCTTGCAATTAGCATTTAATTTTTTTTCAAATGGATCTTGAAATGAATCCATGGTTTTGCCTAAATTCAAATTTATCACATCTACTCCTAAACTTCCTTACTATATCCCCTCTGTTCCTTTTCTAATTTTACACAAGTTCTTCTAGGTCTGCAATCTCTTTCTCTCACTCCTTTATTGATTCAGTAACCTGGTAACCATAATTAACCTGCCAGCATAATGTACACATAAGAGAACCCTACCTAATTAATGACTTGGAGAGCTGGTAGTAATGTATATGTGATAATATATGGCAGATCCGCAGAGAATTGCTTGGTTTGCTTGATACATCTGGCTAACATTTTTGTCTCAGCATTACTAAAACATACCAGTTGTCAGCATCAAAATGCAGAATCTGTATTTCACAGAATCACAGAAAATTTATGTGCTCTTTTCCTCCTTTGTCCTGCAAAAACTGCAGAAGCACATGTAACAAATCCATGGCTTTGTATGGCTGCAGGTTGCTAGCCAGGGGATCTCTTTGCTTCCCAGACTATTCCCTCCCACCCATGTGTTTGTACCTGTGTCATCAGGACTGTATGCAACTGCTCTTGTATACCACATACAGCACACTGCAGACATCTCTCTTCTGGTCATCTGCAGCTCTGTTTAGCAATTCACCTGTCAGTCCATCATAGTTTTCTGCTTTGGGGTTGGACACTGGTCTTGCTAAGGGGCTTCTGACCTATTTAAAATAGGCCTATCCTTAATTAACTATCAGTCTAAAACTGAAAGGCTTAGCTCCTGTCACTGGCATTTTAAATTTGCAGCAGTGCACAGGGCTTTTAAATCAGCACAGTGAAGAATGTCACCCGCTCTTAGGATATTCTGTGCTTCCAAGTGGAATGAGAGATCTGCAGGTACTTTCTATGCTGCTGCTACAGTTGCACATTCATGCTGCTATGAACATTAGCAAGAGCAGTCAGCCTTCTGTAGCAGTTCTCAGCGCTTTCTAGGATTGAGCCTATTCTTAGGAATTTCACCCAAAATTCCTCCTTTCTGGCTCTTTATTTCTGTCATTGGTGATTCACAATTTTTCATGCATACTTCCAGCCAAGGAACGAGTTTTAATTTTACAAATGCTGTGAAGAAAACAATAGTTGCTATTCTTCAATTGTCTGTGCACCCAAGAAAGGCTCATAAGCTACAATACCTCATACCTGAATTCTATGCTATCTGTATCACACAAAGGACATAGAAGCCTAGTAGTCCTCAAGTAAATGGTTCACCAATGCTGGAGCTGGCAACCTGCTTCAATACAGACTGCATTATGGATCTCAGATTAAAAATCAGTTTATATCTAGTAAGGTAATTATATGTTTCCTACAAAACCGCTGCGATTCTTTCATCACCCTGCTTTGAGCTGTAAGTATCACAGAGATCTCAGCTAAGCAGAGCAGGACTCATTAAGCAATTAAATACGAGAATACAACGAAGGACCCAATGTGCTGATGAATTAGGAAACGCTATTCTTTTCTCAGCGCATCGATTCAGTATTGAGCAAAAAGCCACACAGATAACAGAGTTCACACTGAAATGAAACACAGGGAAAATGAAACCATTTCTCCACAGACAGAAACCTCCCCTGAATTTTAGCCAAAAGCTAAGTTACAAAATCACCAAAACTCACTGAGCATTGGAACAGGCTGCCCAGAGAGACTGTGGGGTCTCCTTCCCTGATGATATTCAAGAGCTGTCTGGACACAATCCTGAGTAATGTGCTTTAGGTGACCCTCCTTAAACAGGGAGGTTGGACCAGATGATCTCTGGTAGTCTCTTCCAACCTCAACCATTCTGTGTTTCTGTGAAAACGAAAGCTCACTTTAAAAACCCAAACATTTTAAATCTCAATGTCCTTGGGGGGGGAGAGGAATAAAAGAAGAGATCAACCCTTTTAGAAACAAACTCTTAAGTTCCAAAAACCACGACCACAAGCAAAAAAACACCCCAGAGTATCAGTAAATACAGTAGGAGTAAAGTGCTATTAGAGAGTCAGAGACAGAGGTAGGAGGGCAACTGTGTTCTCACTAGACTGAGCTTCTAGACTGTCTTGAGGTACAGTTCCACGCAGAGCTCATTACAGTGATTCATATTCAAGGCTGCTTCGTTTGGAGTTATCTCTTGTCAGGTGTTAGATTTACTACTCCTACAACCCTCACTTAGGATATGGTTGTCTCTTCTCTTTCCTGTCATTCTTCTCCCATTCTGTCAAACCCAGGAGCTCTGGTACTCACTGTGATGCCTTATGACCAGGCTCCGCAAGCGGGAGCAGCACCATGCTGAGTGAAAACCTGGAGGAAAGAGCCCAAACATCAAAGAAAAAGTACTTGCTGCCATCATTTCGACTAAAATCTAGGTGACCTTTTCCTGACAAGGCTACGTGGCTTCACACCACCAGGGGAAGAATCAGGAAGAAGTTCATTCTTCTCATTTCCTGCTCTGTTTGGTTTTGTGCTCTCTGTTTGGGAAATGACAGCTAAAGCAATAATGTAACACTTAACCAGCTTTTCTTTTTGCTCTGGGAACACATTTACTACTACCAGGTAAGAGTAAAAACGTGGGATTAGGAGGCTCCTCCCACAAAAAGAAGAAAAAAAAGTGGGAAAAAGCACTGAAGTGCATAATGTTAATGCTGAATTTTTCCTGATAAACTGCTTGTTTTGAATGTCTTTAAAGAAGAATTGGTCAAAGATCCTCACAAATCAATTAAGCTGCTGAAACATAGGCAGCTACCTGTCTTAGCTGCCTGTGCCTTAAGTCTTGTCTTTTCCACAGTGAGAAGGAACCCAAGCTCTCTACACTCATATATTTGCACTGTATTGGCATCTGGTCTCTGACAACAGGAATTTCCTGGAGATCCACAAGCCCTTCCCATGGTGCTATGAGCCAGCCCTAGAGCCGGGTTGGATCCTGGTTTCCAGACTGCCAAACCCTGGAGCTTGCTCTGGACTGTGGCTCTTCCCCAGAGGATGCAATTAGTTACTAAAATCTCTCACTCAAACACTGCCTATGGAAACCCCAATTGTTGATGCTGAGCTGAGTCTCAAAGATCAAACCCCTACAGACACCATGCCAGGCTATTCTTCATCATATGTTGCATCAAGTTGCCTTTCAAATACCATCTTCTTTCATTGCTTTCTAAGTACAGTGTCTGCACCACTAACCAAACTTCACTACACCTTGTCTACCAGTGTCCTATACTTCAAACAAACACATACATCAAAATATAATTGAAGGTAAAGTAACTGAACGAGTGCAGCCAGCTTTTCTCTGCATCCATTACCTGATTATGTGAAATGGAGAGGCTTCACCATCAATTTTATTTCTGAAGTTTTAAAATTACATTGCTTAATAATTCAGTGTAACGTGCACTGAATTCAAGCTTTGAATGTAACTTCTCAGTTCTTCATTTCATACTTCCTATTGCTGCAACACTGAATTCTGACACAAGCAAGATAAAAAGGTACAAACATGATGGAATACCCCAACTGCCTGCGATTTCAATTGCCACTCAGCGTTGTCACTGGACAAACTTTAGTAGCACGCTGACTCTATTCCTACACAGAAAAAAAATGACAAAACCCACCCCAACACCCTTATTAGCATCAGAACACACACATTTGCACAAAGGCTCAGACTGTAAAGATTAAATAAAGCTCTTATTTTGACCTGGCATTGCTGATTCAATGCCAGCAGCAGCCTGCATGCCATCACCGCTCCCTACCCTACAGGGAGCAAGATGGGGGTCAGGCAAGGAAGCAACATTCAGAAAAGGGTGGTCTGCTGTGCCAAAATAGCAAATAAGGAGAAAGAGTCTCCTGCTGCTACTGGCCACGAGCAAGACTATACTCCCAATATTATACAGCCCAAGTCAGTGCTTTTGCCTCTTCTGCTTCCACTTAACAATATGCATTAATAATTCAAGCCGACCTGCAAGAGTAAAGCAATAAGCATGGTAAGTTCATATACATGTCTATGATTAAATATTTTCCGCTAACACATTTATGTTTCAGATTTTGTTTGCCTAAATTGGATTTGCAGTAGCCTTGCAACTCATCAAAAAATTAATCACACCCTTACTTTAAATAGCATCAAATAGATTAACTCCCATGCTACTAAAATACACACCGCTCCTTAGCTGCCTGGAATAGATTTCCACACAAGCATTTTATATCATAGTCTAACAAAAACTTTTATGCATCCAGGAAATTCCAGATCTCATAAAAGTCAGAAGCTCCAATTCCACTGAAAGACAACTAGAATAGCACAATGCACAAACTCCTGAACCAACCAAACTTGCACCACCACCTTCTTGAGAAATTATGTGAACTATTCAAGAGAATAATGTTGGTCTAAAAGTTGTTTGGGAATACCTACCAAAAAAAGGGACAAACAAGAACCCAGAGAAGAAAAGACTGAGCTGGTAAATACAATTTAATCATAGAATAGTTAGGGTTGGAAAGGACCTTAAGATCATCATGTTGCAACCCCCCTGCCATGGGCAGGGACACCTCCCACTAACCCATGTCACCCAATTTCCTAATGCATGTGGAACTGCTCTTTAATGTCCTGATAACATACAGATGCTCCAAAATTCATGCTACGAACTCTGTGTATATATCATTGCCTCTGCTGCGAACAGATAAACTATTCAATAGATTTTCAAGCAAACAATATTAATAGTAAACTGTTAAACACAGCATCAGGGGAAATGGTCCAAAGAAAGTATTTCGTATTTCATCTGAACATAAGAAAAAGGCTTGATGGGGCATTCTTTAAAGGCACCGTAAGGCAATTTGAGAAATGGGTGCATCTTCTGAAACTAGCCCAAGTTAAGTGAATACTTTAAAACACTGAAATTACACCAGTATCTTGGAATTGCTTGTCTAAAGCACTGGGAGCAGGGAAAATCCACACTTCATTAATGACCCTTTGTATCTGACTGACCACCATTATCTTTCCCACTCTTTTTACTCTCAGATTTGGGCAGTGGTGACTTACAGCGGGAGTTTCCTCAAGAAACTGGAAATGCAAAATTAGCTAGAAGCAGATGTGGCCTTACCTGCTTCATTTCATATTGCTAAGAATGAACCTGAAGGCAGTTTTGATAGCGCAAGTGTACTGCTCCTTTCGGAGAAGAGTTTTAGCTACTAATCTTGATCCCCAAAATCTTCCTACACAAAGTAAATCTGAAATTGAAATAATATTCTTGCTAGGCACCTTCCTTTTGCTGAATCTTCCAATGGTCAAGAAGGAAGGTCAGCTAGTATAAGCCATCATACAGACATAAAAGATCAGACATATGGTATAATTTTGTGAAACATGTTTCCTTTGTTATTCATATTGGAAAAAAGAGTAGGTAAAAAACCATGAGGAAGGACAAAAGACATTATTTGCATTCTTTAAATAACATACAAGGTATGAATTAGCGTTTTCAAAAGAATCACCAGAAACAATAGTTTTGGAAAGCTTTTACCCATCTTGATGAAATGGTACGTTAAACCATCCCAAGACACAGAGAAAGCTGATATGGCTGGCCAGCATCAGCACCAAACCAGACCAGAAATGTAATTCTGCACGCAAAATGGGATTTCTCATCGGAATTCTCTTACATAATACAAATGCAAAGCCAATACTATTCTCCCTGAAAAAAACATGTAAATCAGCATCAGTATGCAGAGAGTCTGGTTACGAATGAAGATGGCATAGCAGTAGTTTCCCAGTGCATAAAAGAGATGAAGAAACAAGTGCAGTGATTTCAAAACCTCTCTTTAATGAGGCTGTAAGAGAAACTCAAGATGAAATCTCCAAGTAAAAATATTTGTGGGAGGCAATCCAGAGTTTACTGAACAAAACCCTGTGTATGCTCTCAAGGGGAATGAACTTCAGTGTGACAACCCTCCTCACAGCAAGGCTGCACACTGAATCAGAGGCTTAGCTTAAAATACACAGCCTGTGTATCATCCATGACGTGCCCATGGGAAAGAAAACGCCAGGCTGTATCAGTGTTCAAGGTGTCCTCTATTCCTCTCTCTGAGATAAGAAAAAACCCACCACCATCTGCCTCTTACTGCAAATTTGCTCTGAAAATTTTATATTCTTAGGTTTTCCTGAGGATATACACTTATGCCACGGCTTTCCAGATGACAGTGCAGCTGAGGAATATAATGCCATTAGTTCACTGAAGTCCCGAGATGATCCCTATCTAAATCATCCCTATAATAGGAAAAGTAGATGCAAAAACCACAAGGTTTGTGTGCATGCTATGTGAGGACCCGATTCAAACCCTACATGAGTTGGCAGTTTTATGCGAAGCTAATGAGGACCTGAAAACCCAATGGATAGCAGCAAAACACAAGACTGAAACTGTAAAATGTCAGTTTACTGCAGGTAAATCTAAGCTTCCAGAAGATTTCTAATATAAGGAAGCCCATAATTTAATGCTATGCTTTGGGGAATATGAAGTTGGAGTATTAAATTATATAGAGACACCCAATTCCATGTAATATCAGCAGAACATCAGATCTCTCTCACCTGTTTGCTCTCCCCATGGAAGACATTTATGTACTAAACCCTTAGTTTTGATGTTCTTCCAAAAGAAGGTTTGATGGGAAAGGGAACTGAGAGAACGCCATTCACCTGCTGGCCACAGCTAACCCATCTGAAGGTAGTTCATTTACAGATCTTCACATTAAGCAGAAACAGTTCTTGTCCTCTGCCTCTGAAATAGCATCATGACAGTTCCCTAAGGTCTCCTAATAGGAGAATGGCTTAAAGTGAACAGGAAAGTAGAGTCTCAGTAGCAGGGACTTCAGCCCCCAGATTTGGGACTGCTTAGTGTTTTAGGAAAACCTGAAAGCTTCTGGGCTATTCAAAACTCCTTTTACTAGCACATTTTCCATATCTAATTTTCAGTTACAAAGATGACCATTTTTATCAAAATGTGACAAAATTACTGCTTTAGGCCTTAAATTTCAATGTGTTACAAAGATAAATAGCCCTGAAATGGCAAAATGAAAGAACTTTTTCCTCTCATTTTGGTACATATTTTTCATTTTGAAGAAGAGAAACAGGATTTGAAGTTTGCAGTTCAGAAGTGAAATCACAGAAATCAAGTAGGAATTGTTTTGTTTTAATTACCTCTTATCTAACTGTATTATTACCCCCTTCGTAGTAATGTTAATAAGGAAGCATTTTGCCATCCCCTGATCATAAGCCAAACCATTTAATCTGTATTGAATAAAAGTAATGACCTCTTCTTTGGGACCATTTTCTCTTGTTAAAACCTACGCACTGAACAAAGAGAACCTTAGATTTAGCACTCCTGAGCTTATTCTCAAAGTCTGCTTTAAGAAAACATTCTGTCCTGGGTTCAAACAAGAGACAAACCAGCAAAACCCCAAGACACAGTGTTGTTCATATGGTAATACATTACACATCCTAAAGACAGTGTTGTTCATATGGTAATACATTACACATCCTATCTGTTGCTCTTTGTTCTCAAAATGGTTCAATGGAAAAAACAAGCCCAAAGAACTATACCGCAGCTGTGAGTCTCACTATAGCAAGTGATCCTTTTCAATGCTGCTGCTTAATTGGAAATTATCACCCTTTGAAATTCTTCATAGAAACATGCCTTATGAGGGTGGGAGAAAAAAATTATCCTAAGTATTTCTAATGTATCTTTATCTAAATGAGCCAAGCGTTGGCCAAAAACACTATCAATATTCTATTTCATTTACAGGCTCTGTCCATAATAAACACTTCATTATCAGCAACAGAAAATATGAGAAGACAGGATGTTCAAATGTGGTCTGAGTCACTGTACCAATCCCATGCTACCCAATCTACCTGATGTACTGAAGATTCCAGATTAGTACACAACATTTTCATTTAAGGTAGTGTGTTCCTGCACCTGGCCTAGCTTAAATGAGTATTCACAGAACCATAGAATGCTTTGTGTTGGAAGGGACCTTAAAGCTCATTCAGTTCCAGTCCCCTGTCACAGGCAGGGACACTTTCCCCTAGAGCAGGTTGCTCCAAGCCCCTTCCAACCTGGTCTTGAACACTGCCAGGGATGGGGCAGCCACAGCTTCTCTGGGCACCCTGTGCCAGCACCTCAGCACCTTCATAGAGAAGAATTTCTTACTAATGTGTAATCTAAATCTACACTCTTTGTGCTTAAAGCCGTACCCCTTTTTCCGTCACTACCTGCCTTGTACCTGCTCTCTAAAACACGGTGAAATGTGAAAAAAAACCAACTCTTTTACTTCTTTAATCTGGATTCCACCTTCCTTGGAGCCTACATGGTATCACCTAGTAGGCTTTGAAGCACAAGAATTACACAGAAGTCAGCCTTTTCACTTGGCTCTTATCTTCCTGCTTTAAAAGGAGAGAAAACTCCTGTCTTTCTCAGATCCTCAGCTCTCTCTCCTTCTGTTCTGTTCATTTCTTCTTGACCAGGTCCTCTGCTACCTCCCCTTGTTCTGTGCAGCGGAATTCCCAGACCAGAGCCTTGCATGTTGAACATTAAAGAGAGTTAAAAAAAGAAAGAAAAAAAGAAAGAAAAACAATGTCCAAAAAAATCAAGCAACCTCACACACATACACAAGTACATATTAGTGCGTGTAAGGAAGGATTTTCCCCAGTTCACCTGAAATATGTATTTCTTCACTACTTTTTACTAGTTTATTTCCAAATGTCTGCGCTGGTCATGCACTGGCTGAGTTCACTGAGGTCCACTTCAACCAGACCCCTCCAGCAAGATGTATTTAAAGCAGGATCCTCCCTCTTAAGAGGTTTTAATAAAGGAAAACTAATTTCTCTTACTCTTGATTTGGTAACAGATGACTAAGCCTCTAAGGCAAGTAGCTGTCTTTCTGCAGTGTGAAACACCCAACACTGGAGGGCTGTTCTCCCTAGTAAAGAACAGGGATAGCAACGCCCTGATTTCACATATGACACCCACTGTCATGCCAACCTGGAAAGATCCCTGAATCTTTGCTTCGCAAGATGCTGCATAGTGCACCTGTACCGTAAAGGCAACAAGCAGAGTTTTGCCAACAAAGCCGTGCTGTTGCTGTGCTTGACCCACACGAGGCTTCACCATCTGCCTGAAGCAGTCGCAGAGCTTCTAATAGATTTTGCAATTTAGAGGGTGGTTTTTGCTTAAAGATGCAGTGATTTCTCTGTGAAGGATGGGCAGATGATCAAACTGCCATCTGTATAAATTCAACTAAGCTTAAACAAAACCAAGAAAGAACTAGAGACCCTGGCGCCTTCATTTATCTTGTCCACAGGTAAAACTGAGCATTATCAAGTCACAGTTCAACCTATCAATAGTCCCCCGGCAGAGAAAAAGGGTTTCAGAAATTTGGTTCAACAACTGGCTTTCCCATCTCAGAAACATTTGAAGTGGTTGCTCTTTTAGCAAACCAAAATCAATAGCTGTGAACAACACAAGCAGGTTAAAACTTTCCTTTATGTGATTAATTCTTCCCCACTCCTGCAGCTTTAAAAATCTTACCTGGAGGAGCATAAAATGGTATTTGCTTTAAGCTTTTATATCTTGAGAGGTTCCTGCATGCAGCTGGTTCTCACCCCTGAGCAGGTCTCCAGCTTCAGTGAAGCCACCTCTGCTGAGCAGAGCTTTACTCCTTGAGTATCAGGATTCAAACCATAGTTAACACTCTCTAAATACAAGGTGTCTCAAACAGTTTGAGCCCTAATGCTATTTATCTTTGCTCTCTCTTCACTGTCTGTCTTGATCCCTAATAGCTCGCTCTTTGCTATTTCATCTATTCCAGCGTCCATCTATTCCAGATGCACACATCACCTCATCAGCTCATGGCAACAGAGGTGCCTTCTGTCAGCCTTGCTCTTCCTCACACATGCACCAAAAAAAATCATCTCCTCTTCTTCACCTACTGTCTCTGTTCTCCCCCACTACTGCTCCCCAGCCCCGCTGGCTCCTATTTCAAGGTCTCTTTCATGAACTGCTCAATTACTTTACTTTGACTTCAGCAATTGTGAGAGCAAAGTAGAACATGTAACCAGAAGAGCATGGGCTTTCTGGGGTTTTGTACAAATGCATTTGGAAAACAAAGAGAAGAGGCCAGGTTCTCATAAAATAAGCAAGAATAAAAGGGGAGCAGTCATGCAACTTCTATTGATATGCAACAACCCCACTCTACCAAGGATGAGACTGCCGAGCCAAGCCGTTCCCATGGAGCAGTTCCCCAAAGCCCATGTACCATACTCCACGCAGGTTCAGGATGGAGGGAGCGTGGTCTCTGCCCAGGGAGCTGCAGAGACAGCACTACTATTGCCCTCTTAGTCTGAAGGGCTCTCAAGCTCCTGGAGAGCAAGTAATCACACACTGCCTTATGCCTGGTGAGGAGATGCTGCCTTCTTCCAGCAGCAGACAAGTGAGAAGTGACCCCCTGCCATCACAAACCAAAAGGAAAGCCTTTGCAGGAGGAGACACCCACCTGCCCCCAAAGAGGAATCCATCTGCCTTTGGGAGTAAAGGATGGGAAAAGGCAGGAAATTGAATTGTCTCTCTTTTCTTTCCAGGCATGAGTGGTGCATTCCCTTGCACACAGTGAAAACAACAAGCAGCGTTTAAAGGAACATTTACTTCCTGACACAGCTTAATTCACTGGGGTATTCCCAGTCCCTCTTCCTCTAAAGAGGAATGATACCACCCATTCAATAATAAAATGATGCAGTATGCATCTGGAAAAAATAAAACTAAAAAACCAAAACCAAACCAACCAAACCCCTACTCTGTTAAAAATAAGACTAAGAAAGACATTCTTGTGTAAGAAGAGATAATGCAAAGTGACTGTACGGAAACATAAACGAAATACAAATCATGAAAGCTAACCTTTAAATTATCATTGTAAGAGACCTTCTGCAAACTCAAATAATTCCAAAAGCTTACAGGGAGGGAGAAATAGGGAATCAGAGCTACGGTTATATTCAAACACATCTGCACTTCGCTGATATCATTTTCCAAAGCACTCAGCCTCATCCTAATTTTTGTTTTTCAGTTTAAGCAGTGGGATCACTGGTTTCCATTAGCCTTTGACACTGGTGAGTTACCCTGAACCTCCATCTGGCCCTAAGCCACCAATTTCTTGTCAGGCATGGGAAAAACAAGCTCTAACAGGGACTTAAAAGGGGAAGAGAGAGGAGTCACTTGATTCAATAAAATCTGCCTCTGGTACAAGCTGCAAACAGTTCCAGATTTGAATTAGGGATGTTATCAGAAACAGGCCCAGAATTCAGTCCCCAGTGATCCTCAATGGATCAAGCCCCCCACTAATGGATCAAGGCCATGGTGAGCAAACGTTGGTACTTGAGCAAGTCCAGGTTTTAACCACATAATTACCTCAACACAAAGCAAATCACACATTTCCAAACATGCATCCTAATTTGCCATTGCTGAACGATGTGTAATTTGCAGTGCATTTTGTATCAGTTCTGAAACTGAGCAATGCATTTCCTCACCCTGAAGCCAGATGTCACACTGCACCTGCACAGTAAAGGAGCTTTGATAAAAAGAGATTAAATTATCATATAGATGGTACAAAAAGTCTATCAAGTTTGGTACTGGCTCATTTACACCATGTGGGTTCCAGCTGCTGGCCTGAGGGGCATTTCTTTTTTGTCTTTAGCAATATATCCAGGTTCAGGAAGAAAATGGAGAAACTGGATATATTCTACGAAAGCTACTAACAGTCAAATGGAGTGAAGAAAATCATAGAATGGTTTGGGTTGGAAGACACCTTAAAGCTCATCCAGTTCCAACCCCCTGCCACGGGCAGGACCACCTTCCACTAGAACAGGTTGCTCATGGCAGTGGGTGTTGTTGTAAGTCAGAGGTACTGCAATCAGTAGATTACTGGGACACAGACAAGAACAGAAGCAAGCAAAGATGTTTTGTGGCATGTGGTAAGAACATGGAAATTCTTGACAGCTGGTAGCTACGCGCACTTTTTGTGCTAAGTGTTTTGGTTGCAAGCAGGATCAAACAGCAGATTGCCAGTACACACCTGCTTAAAAAAAACATGGAAACTCTTACTATTGAGGTAACAGCTTGCATAACAGCATTCATTATGTGTAGCTTTCCATTGACTTACTGAGGGCTCAGTCCTCTTCCGCACATTAAAGAGTTTACTGCTATTCAGTGCAAACAGAACTCCATGCAGCATCTAGTTAAGCACCGCTGGAGCAGGGCTCATTATTGGTTTACCTGAGAACAGCTGGGAATTACCCAAATGGTGCCTTTAAGTACTTGCAGTGAGTCTTTTAGGTCTAAATTCACACGCAAATTTCTATTACTCTAGTGCCCAGTCATCCTAGGTTATGGATATTGGATCTTCTAAGGAGCAATGTCAGCTGGGTTACACCCACCACAAAACAAGGGCCAGAAAGCCTCCTTGTGCTCTTCATTTTGCCATTGCAGCCACAGGCTGGTGGTACAGATCACAATAGTTTACCTTTCCTGGGTCCTTTAGGATTCTGTAATGTTTCCTTCCACAATGACTCGAAATTACAGAGGGTGATGTCTCCCTGAGAGGAGAAGGCTTTTTATCTGGAGGGTTTTCAGCCTGCTGTCCAAGAGTCTCTCCCTTCTATTCCTTCAAGCCTGAAACATTAAGTCTCCAGTTACCACTGACACAACAAAGCGCGCCATTTCCTGCCACAGCATTTAGCCATTTTACAAAGGGACTGCCAGAGAAATTAAGAATTAGTCTTCTACTGCAAAGGCTGACAAGCCAAGGGGAATAGTTTAAATAATGACAAGGCTAGAAAAATGGTAACTCACAGCCCAGACTGCTCAAACAACAGTGCCATGATCTACCTGGAAGGAAAACAGGGATGTTTCTGCTTTATAACAGATGCTATGAGGTCCTGACTTGCTCTGATGACCATATGCCAGGGATAGAGAATTCAGTGCTCTTACCACCACTACCAAAAACTACTACTAGAGGTGCTCGCTAAAAAAAAAGGAACACTTGGAAAGCAGATTTTACATCATGATACTAAGAAAAGGCTGTGCAGAAAAGGGCTCTGAGGCAGACCCTGAATGTGCTGAGTACCTGCAGTGCCTGCAGCCAAACATAAGATGCAGATCAGCAGAACTGCTGAGCAAACTCTGGACAAAGAGGGTTTCCCCTGGATCGTGTCCAGTCATTGCCTGGAAGGAACAAGGTAAAACAGCTTCTTATCAAGAACTCCTCTTAAAGCTGCAGGTAGAACATACCTGGGGTTTTTTGTTTCTTTAACCAACAGAAAGCATTTCTACAGCAAAGGTTTTATGCTGGCCTTTCTGAAGCATAATCCCGTGGGGAGAAGTATAAGCACCTGGAACATGAACACACAGAGTCCTTCCTTCTCCAGTGAGGTACTGAGCCCTTGTTTCCCAGTGCCACTGGAGCTGATATCACCATACCACGGTGGTAGTTAATGACAGTCAACTAAGTGTAGTCAGGTTTCCCTGCTCCTTCTCATTCTGCAAACATCTGAGCTGAACCTGCTTTCTTCCTCCAGTCTCAAAACTTCAAGCTCTCCTCACTGTGCTTGTAGCAGCCCATTTGTCCTTGCACAGGGATTCCCAGAAGCCACTTCCCTGAACAAACAGGGCAGTTAAACAAGCGCATGATGGCACTGAGGTGCATCAGGCAAATAAAGTACTTCATTACATCCTTTCCTCATCACCTCTCAGCCTGACTTCTTAAATCTAATTTTTGTTTTTGTTTAATATGAACAAGACTAGGCCTAAGAGTTTTTGTGCTTACAGTGACTGGCACATGGTAGGCTCTCTCCAGGCACTACCGTAATAAAACCAAGACAGACAAAGCAGAGAGAAAATGAGTAACATAATATCTACAAAATGCACAATACCCACTGGAAGCAACCTGTAGGTTGCTAATGCCAGTCCCTAATGCAACAGCTCTCTCTCACTTATGTCTGTACACTATCTAATAAAGTAGAACCTCTGGGGAAGAAACTCATCATCTGCTTCTGTTCCTCTGTGCACGCAAGACCTCTTCGTGTTTACCAGCTCAGCAAAGATCCCAGTTTGTGATCTGCTGAGACCAGAAACAAAGGTGCCAAGATCATGTACTCTGCTGTGGACTGCGACTGATGAGGTAGGCAGGAGGTGACAAGCTCGGCAGTCTACTCCTGAGGTAGTTTTCCCTGGGAGTACTTGGTCCATGAGCAGAGCCACGCAGGGATGGGCTCAGGCAAAGCAGGCACAGGCACAGCCCTGCAGCCAGCACTCAGGCTTGGGAAGCTTCACCACTCCATCCATCTTAGGAGGCAGAAGTCAAGCCCAAACTCTGGAAACACTGCCTGAACCAGGGGAGACACAACAGCAACTTATATACCTGCAGTGTGAAGCAGCTTCAGAGGAGGAAAGAAAATCCTGTAGACCACAGGCAGGGAACAGTAAGGTTGTAAAAGGTTTTACTTCACATAAACCATAACATCAAGTTAGTGATTATAGTCGAAACAGACACCAATTTAATGTAAAAACTGGATTTTCACTGTCTTCATAGTTTGTGGAAAAGATGATAGAATTGCATGGTCTGTTAAATTTGATTTCCCTTGGATTTAAGTAATAGGCTTTTGTATACATAACAGGAAGGTATTGCTTGCAATATCCTTTTGATGGACAAGTTTTGGGGAAATCTGTTTTGAAAACATATTTAATAGTACAATCAGAAACCACTTGGAAACTGAATGCTTCTGTTTTAAAAGGCATGACTTTCCTTATGAAAGAATGCTTGTGGTAATGCAGGGAAATGCAATCGTAATGTAAGAAAAAAAAGGAGAGTATAATGTGTGCAATGAGAGAGAAAGGATCACCGCTCAAAATGTTCAATATATTCAGTATACTTGAAATATCTCTGTTGCCTGGAGTATTAAAGCATGCTAAATTTCCACCTGGGGTTTTTGCCTGTATTTACTACTGTGTGGCAACATTAAACTGGTCTTTTTAGGAGGTTTGTCCTTTTTAAATATTTTTAATCTCCCCTTTTATCTACTTGCATGGACTGCTTTAAGAACCGTTCAAGTTCTAAGCCATCAAACAGCAAAGCAGCTCTAAAAGCAAAACTACATTTTGTTACTGCACTTGCCATACTATCAGAAGTGTGCCTTGTGGGTGACCGATGGACCTTTAACATTCCTGTGGCATGATTCATAGTGGCTTGACCCATGTCCTGACCTGCCTGGAGCTCCATAGGAAGGCGAGCAGTGCTGTGTTAAATGTAATGCCCCTATACATTAGTTGTGTTGCGTTTCCAAGGGATCCTACCATTAGAACAGAAAAGTTTCAGCTTCATCTGATATGAATTCATACAGCTACAGCTATTTAAAATCCCACAGCCAAGAGACAACACATCCACTGTTCACACTGTACATCATCAGCCCTCAATTTTGAGCCAGCTGTTATCGCACTGAAATCCAAGGACTTTTATCCAATATAGGAGGCTCAAACTATCAGTGAAAAGACAGTTGAAAAGTCCATAAGCACATACCTCCAAGGTACCTGCCAAGCCTGAAAAGCCATGGTAATAAAATTCAGAAGGGCAAGCAAGGTACAAAAGGCCACTGAACCATAATTTCTCTGTTTTCATTGAATCATCTTAAAATATATATTAAAAGAAAAAAAAAAAAACAAACTTCTAATCTCAATTCTGTTTGTGAGAGTACATCATCTGTGTTGAAAAGCTGTTATATCCTTGATGATATGAAGAATGGTCTTCAGTATCATCCATGATAACTTCCTTACTGAGGTTTTTCTTTTATTTCTATTCAGTTGGGATCAATTATTCCAGCTGCACCTTCTGCACACATTCACTCTTCTTCCCAGCAAGCATGTCCTCCGTTTACTCAATAGTAACTCAAATGCTTTTCTCACAGAACTGTCGAATTTGGTGTCACAACTGGACTACATAAATGGCCACGGAGTGTGAAGCTGAGAAGCACCAGAAATCACTGCTTCAGAACACGCATTTCTGATGTATTACAGGTCGAGCCATTTCTTTTTAGCCTTTAACCCACATTATAATGATACTGCACCTCAAGTTCAGAAGGGCTGGGGAAAGGAGCATAGTTTTAAAACAAGCAGGTTATTATAACATTGAAAGTGATTAGAAACTAAAAATACCTGTTTTTCTTCCAGAAACTTTGCCCTGAAAAACAGACTAAAGGATATGCTTAGTGTCTTTTCAGTGCAAAGCTAAACAGTAGTATCTGGGCAACAGCCAGAACTTTGAACAAAATTTCCAATCCCTTTGATAAGCTAAGCTAAGCTATAGAAGTTATTTGAAGCAAGGCACAGGACATGATTGGAAAAGGATAAATTGGATAAAGGAGGAACCAAATTCATCTATTCCCACCTTATCCCCATTCAAACACAAATATGCTGCAAGCCTAAAATTACCTATGTATATACTCTACTATACTCCTAGCTTTCACAGGGATGTCTCCAAATCTCCCTTTCTAGTCTCTAATATTCAGCTCACCTTGGATCTCTCTTGCCAAGCTACTGTTAAAGGCAAATATATTTCAACCCCTCTTCTAACTAATCAAATCTCAATAAATAAAAAGGCATCATTTAATCATTAGTTTGAGCCAAGAATGAAAGTAACACAGACAAAGGGAAGCCTGGGACCTGCACTGCAGAGAGCTGCTCTCCTGGGTGGACCCCTTAGACCTAGGGCATCACTTACCATAACCTATTCCATTTCTATTCTGCTCTAGCCTAGTGTGATCCATTGTGTTCCATTCCACTCTACTCCATGCTGCTCCATTCCATTCCATGCTACTCCATTTCATTCCACTCTTGCCCCAGATGGAGTGAGACTGATATTTCCCTGCAAGGCCAGGGGTTTTCAGCTCCAAAACCACTTTCAAGGGCACAAATCACAAAGCTTACAAATGGAAACAGGATTTCATAGCTGCTTTTTGCAAATTGATCAGATGGTCAAACCACCTTGAGACAATC
Organism: Pezoporus wallicus; assembly: GCF_028554395.1. Classification (NCBI taxonomy): domain Eukaryota; kingdom Metazoa; phylum Chordata; class Aves; order Psittaciformes; family Psittacidae; genus Pezoporus; species Pezoporus wallicus. The sequence goes on along the minus strand of NW_026642649.1, from coordinate 8,746,269 downwards.
CACAGCTCTTACCCACACTGGAAGGTACACACCTCTTTCCCACAGGATGACAGAGCCAGCGCCTCAGCTAGGACACGGTTAGGGGTATTCCATGCCTTCTGCTAATGCAAGGCTAGGAAGAAATGTCATCAGAGATTTCCCCACCATGTACTGCTAGGGAAAGGAGGAAGTATGAAGAAGAAAATGTTAGACGAGTTTGAAGGGACTTACAGGGATCATCTAGTGCAACTGCCTGACCAAAAGTTAAAGCATGGTATTAAGAGCATCATCCAAATAAATGCCTCTTAAAACACTGACAGCATGGGGCATCAAGCACCTCCCCAGGAAGCTGGTTCCAGGGTTTGACCACCCCCTCAGTAAAGGAATGTTTCCTCATGTCAAGTCCCTCATATCATCAATACATGTCATACATTGGGAAATACCCCACGATACTACACACCTTCTGCTCTGGGGCCTCTGGAGATTTAGATTAGACAGTAGGAAGAAGTGCTTTACTGTGAGGGTGCTGAGGTGCTGGCACAGGGTGCCCAGAGAAGCTGTGGCTGGCCCATCCCTGGCAGTGTTCAAGGCCAGGTTGGATGGGACTTGGAGCAAGCTGCTCTAGTGGAAGGTGTCCCTGCCCGTGGCAGGGAGTTGGATCTGGGTAAGCTTTAGGGTCCCTTGTAACCCAAACCATTCCGTGATTCTATGATTCTAAGTCTAAGTAAACAATTTATTTTTTCCTTGGGTTTTTTCCCCTCTAACTTAAGAGTGACCATTAAACTCCACTTTCCTCTGCCATTTGAAAGCTATGTGGTAATCCCAAACATGTGAAAATAAATAGTTCATTACTCCTCCTCCATCCTTTCTGTATTAATGGTGGTGACTTTGCTACCCAAAGAGTGATGGAGAATGCAGCTCGAAAGCAGCAAAGTCAGCATTAACTAATAAAAGGAAATCTCATCACAGAAGGGGAAAGTTATCAGCAAACTAAAACCTGTCAGAAATTAACACACAAATCCACTTCCCAGCAGCCCTGCAGCGCATTCAAAGCAAATTCCCTCAAGGAGTGCTTAACTTAGAAAAGGTGATGAGGGAAGAAGTATGGAGAAGTAAGAAAAGTGGGAGAATATCTGTGCTCATTTATATACATACATTTTTCTTATTAGCATAGTCACTGGGCAAGCCTATTTCCTATGGATTTAAATATATAGCTTTAACATGTGATTTGATGTGGTTTTTAAATGTACAATTTCTACCACAGCTTCCAAATCATTAAACTTGAAGACAAGTATCTGAGGGATGAAAAGAAAAACATGCATACATTAAGTAATTTTTGCCATAACTATATGAAGCAGAACCTTACTTAAGACGCTATCCAAAAGTAACAGGATAATCCAGACAAGTTTAGCAGTCACAAATTACTTCCACAGTGGAAGAAAATGGAAATTCTTCTTTCACAACTCACGTAGATCTATCAGCATATCCTATGCCGGGATCCTCAATTTTAATTCCAACATGGAATCTTAGAATAGTTCAGATTGGAAAGGACCTTACAATCATGTAGTTCCAACCCCGTGCCGTGGGCAGGTACGTCTCGCTCTAGACCATGTCGCTCAAGCCCCATCTAACCTGGCCTTGAACACAGGGATGGAGCATTCATAACTTCTCTGGGCAGCCTGTTCCAGGGCATCACCACCTTCACAGTAAAGAACTTCTTCCTTATTCTCCTCTGTTTAAATTTAATCCCATCACCACTTCTTTGGCAGAATAAGCCTTTTGAATCTACTACAATCTCTAGGGACTGCCTTAAAACAAATAAACCTACAATAAATCAAACAAAAACCCCACCAAAACAAGTTCTGCACTTTTAAACCCAGATTGGATTCTATTGTATATTAACGCTGTATATACACTAACAAGTTAAAGCAAAAGATTTTTAGCATTTTTTAATAACAAGAGAAAATAATTTTAATTCATGTAAACTACCATTGGAAGCAAAAAACCAGCATTTACTGTCAGTACAGTGTCTTTCCAGCAGCAAATGCTGTTTCAGAAATATTTTGGTTAATATTTTAGCTATTTGGAACTTCATAGTATCTGTGGTAAAAATCAAGGTACTAGGTTATCCTAAACTATTTGAATTGCAGCACTGCGATACTTATTTATGAGGCAATAAAGAGGAAAAACCTTTCAAATTAAAGTTCTGCTCTTTCAACAATTCTGACAAATACTTTTGAATCACATTTATTGAGTAGGGTGGTTAAACTCCTCGAGTTTCTTTTAATGCTCTTAAAAAGTACTTTAATGCATCGGTCCGAAGAGCATCCCACACAGAGCAGCCACAACCAGGGTGCTGTGGTTGCACTGAAACAAGACATTTCTCCACCATGCAAGGTAGCAGCACTGGGTTAAAGGTGCACAGCCCCAAAGGGGAGTGAAATGTAGGAAAGCATTAGCCATATGCTAGCACGGCGAAGTCAAATTCAGGTCAGATCTTGAAAATCATTCACACCAGTAATGCCTGCACATATGTAGAGCCTCATGGAAACCTGCTTGGCAGGACAAAGTACAGACCTGCTCTGTGGTCCACACACTGCCCAGAGGATGCAAGCACAGAGACCCAGTACAAGATACAGGTTCCTCTGCACAAAATACTCCAGTACCTAAGCAAACACAGCTAATATCATACTTCACCATACACAAACAACTGCCATCTGAAATTAACATCATGCCAAAGAAGCAACATAATGTAATTTTCATGCTCTCCAGCAAGCGCAGGTGAACTACGCTCCTCCCACCTGTGATTTGGAAATGGGGAAGTTTCCTGTTTAGGAAAACGGGGCTTTGTTTTTGTTGTTAACAAAACCCAGTAAACTGAAACCTCTGCCACTTATCACAACAGGCTAGGGACAAGGGAAGCAGGGAAAAGTCCTAAGCGTTTCACCCACCCTTTCCCAGTGCTGCTGCTGTAATTACAGTTGACATTTTGCTGCTGACACTCTGTGATGGAGAAGAGAAGCTGTGTGGAAACCTCAGAGCAGCCTTTCAATATCTAAAGGGGGCCTACAAGAATGCTGGAGAGGGACTCTTCATTAGGAACTATAGCAACAGGACAAGGGGTGATGGGTTTAAACTTAAACAGGGAAGTTCAGGTTAGATATAAGGAATACGTTCTTCCCTGTGAGAGTGGAACAGGGCTTGAACGGGCTGCCCAAAGAAGTGGTAAATGCTGCAACCACGGCAGTGTTCAAGGCCAGGTTGGACAGAGCCTTGGGTGACATGGTCTAGTGTGAGGCATCCCTGCCCGTGGTAGCGGGGATGAAACTGGATGATCTTAAGGTCCTTTCCAACTCTAACTATTCTATGATTATATGATGTACTTGCACATCCTCCCCATTCTTTGCCTTGCTTTCCCTCTTCCCCCTCCCGCTCATTCAATTTTGTGTCATGTGCCTTTTGTTTGTTTCTATGAGCACAAAGCAAGTGAACTGAGCCCACGTCATCAATTAAACCAAAGTCAATTTGGAGAGAAGTACAGAAGGTTAATTAACTGCTAATGATTTTGGCATTTGTTTAGGTTAGTCCCTTAACTTAATTTATTGATGTGACAGTATATCAATGTGCCATGATTTAGAAAAGACACTTGAAAAGCAAAAAGGTTGGTCATGCAACGTTCAGACTTGCACACCAAAATATACGTTCAGGGGTAATAAAAACAGGTTTAAAGGAATACTCTCGGATTATAAACATTAATTTCACACCTGAAACAACATATCAGAGGGGAACTGCTCTAAGAGCCAGCCAAGCCTAAAAGAGCCACAGAGTATTCTCTGCTGCTAGCAAAGTCCAAGTACTTACGTTCTTAAATACGGGGTTTGAAATTTAATGCCAGGCTGCCACCTCCAAAGCCCTCTCTGAGGTCATTTCATGCCATGCCCTGATGTACTGCTTTTTTGATAGCTGCAGAAAACACTGAAAATCAGGGACATGCAACACTGATGCAAATTTGAATGAAGGCTGCTCTTACGCCAAGTACAACATAAGCTATGGCACAGACATAGTTTATGTACACTGCACAACGCAGTGAATTTACTTCAAGCCAACTTTTGTACAAGAAATTAAAGCCAATAGCATGAGATGATAAACAAACACATGGTTCTCAACCACTTTAAGCCACAGTTCAATCTTTCAAGCTGAAGCACTCAAGCACAGTCAGGTCAGGCTCCTCAGAAGCGCAAGTACAAATCACAGCTTGGGTCAAGGAAGCCACTTCTTCCTGCTGAGGTGGGAAAGCAAAGCAGCATGACTGGGATAAAAACGTGGAAGATGGCCTTGCACAGCATTTAGGATTTTGAACACAAGCAAAAATTGTTTTTTTTTCCACAAAGGAACAGAGTTACTTTCTTGCCAGCTTTAGACTTCTGTCCACAGAGGTCAACACCATGGGGTGAGAAGAAATCACGCTGCCATTCATCTATGCACTGAAATCTTAATTAGGCTTCTAAACAAGAGTCTTCTGGGATCCCAAGACAAAATGACAGTACATGTGGAAGACTGCTATGCTAAGGGTTGTGCACAAGGAGTACAGGAGGTAGGGAACCTCAGCTAGAAACATCCATCTGACCACAGCCCTTTTCTTGCTCTACTGCTGACACTGCTACTCCACGTTGTAACTTCCAAAGGACTGACAGACGATCATGAATCCTGTACTCAAGATATTTAGAACAAACCAAAAAAACCTCGGCACATTTTAGCAGAAAATCTGCATGCAAATGCAGAACTGAGGGTAAGAAAGAGACTGAGATAGCAATCAGCATTTATTGCAGTAATCCAGTGGACCTGAATAAAAGATAATTAAGTTAACAGTGAACCTTCCCCCAGATCAGCTCTCTTCATCGTTAACAGGCTGTAACCAAGACAAAGATAAATGGAAGATGATGACAGGAAATCATTCAGGAAAGCTTTTCAAAAATAGCCCTGTTGGTACAGAACGTCATGTGGCTATGCTGCCATTATACACAGTACGTAAATTCCAAAGCAAATACATAAAGAAGTGTGGATGCTCAACTAATGCCCTGAACCAAGAGGTACAATAAATAAATGATTAATGACATTTGTTGTTGGAAGAGGACCCTCGGAGAAGATGGAGTTTTACCTTGTGGAAAATAATGAAGTGAGAACACAGACATTAACTTTCACTAGCTCCAGTGAACTTCTGTAGAATAAAAGCATTTGCAGACCTTGCTGGTCACGATAAATATAAGAGCAGCACCTAAGAAATAAGACTAATAAAAAAGTCAAGATGTAAATCTGTGACAGATGCACTTAACCCTTTAACCAAACAAGCAGTAGTTTGGTACAGACTCCAAAGGAGGTAAAGGCCTTAGCCATAGCCAGGCCAAGAGCTCCTCTAGAAAACAGACAAAGGGGCAGAGTGACGCAGTGAGCATCAATGCACATGAGCTTGGAACACATGCGATTGATGCCTGAATAGCGGGTGGCTTTTTCAAGACCCATTTATCAAGGACCATAGAAAGTTGTGGGTACAAGGAGTCTCCTGTGTACCTTTCCCACTATGTGCAATCTGACGACAAGCCAACCACTTTATTCCATAAATACAACAGCCTAAGTGAGCCTTCTTTGAGCTTTCTCTGCTAGGCAGCGTGGCTGCATAGTGCTGATCTCCTGTTGAGCTGGGATGCCTCATAAGGTTGATCCTCAGTGTTGGAGATTTCCTAGCAACACCAGATCTTTGGATGAGCCCAGTCTGAGCTCTCCCTGAATTGCACCTGGATTGCAAACCAGGTGACTCTCCCCTCGAGCAAAGACACCTCTCACAGGTTGAGATTCCTCACCTGGGACTATTAGATCCCTCCTTGCCCAAGGCAGAAACCCTTACAACAGGTCCTCAGTAAGTTTCCTATAGCACACCGAATCAATAGGAATGAAAAATTACCAATCCATGCAGTTACTCAGTTATTACACACTTTGCATTTATAATCCTTTAGACATAAACCCTTGACTGAGTCTGGATGCAACTGCATGTAGGTTCCTCTCTGAGAGGGAGTTTAGAAAGCAAAGGGGTCCTTTCTGAACCTCGTAACTCAGTGGGAGGGTCTTCCTTACTCTTTTGCGTCTCCACTTTCTATGCAGATCATTCTAACTCAATTTTCCTTTGCATGTTTCTTCCATGCAATAATAGAGGCAACTCTGCACTTCAACTTCATTAGGTCACATTTCTACAACATCATATTAAAACCACTTTTGCCAATACCCCTGACAGTGATTCTTTAAGCAACCCAAATCACTCATTCACTCCTAACTGACATAGTCAACAGGCTACTCAATCAGGCTTAACAACAAAACCAAAGCCACTATTTTCATTCTCACCGTTTCACCAAGGTCAGAATCAAAGGAAACCTAATGCATTACAGACAAGACAGGCTGTGTGCACAACTCATAAGAGGGAACATACAGAGTTCTCTCAAAGCACTACTACAGACCATACTTGTTAAGAAGTCAAAGCATGATGGCTTGCTTTTGCCACCTAAGAATGAAACCAAGAGTACTGAGGTAAAATTCTCTGTTCTTCTACAGCTGTGGGGCCTGCGTGACTCCAAAAGAGTCCTTTCACACCTTGACCTTTTCTTCTTCTCCCAATACTTAAGCTGTTACCCTAAACTGTAATAGCAAATGATTGTTATTTTCTATGCATCGTATATAGTAATATTATCCCGGGAATTATATGTACGCAAAGGACTTTAGTATATACCATGACATAAGTCCTTATTGGCCAGACACTCATAAAGGATTTAGCACTGCACCAAACACAGCACAGCAAAGGACTGAACAGATGCCAGTTCTCCTTTCATTCTGTTGTGTCCAAATGCAGCTGTCAGGAAGAGGACAAGATTCGGCTGCTTCTTTCACACTTCAGGTTTCTAGTTGTCAGCCACAGCAGCTTCAGTGTTGCTCCTGTGTTAGACTGGTATCATGCTACACATATGTTGACCGTGCTGCCATAGTCATACACTCCCCTCAGCTGCAAAAGCGAGCCATGGTGGCTGCTCAAAACAAATTGCTAGGTCACCATGAAAGCAAGCTGCCACCAGCTCAGTCCTCTCTTCAAAGTGAGGGGTAGAACCACTGAGGAACCACTACCATACTCAGTCTCATCATCCCGTAGCTCCCTCAGGTAAGCAAGATACACAGAATCATAGAATGGTTCGGGTTGGAAGGAGATCATCCAGCTTCAACCCCCTGAAATGGCCAGGGACACCTTCCAGTGGAGCTCCATCTGACCTGGCCTTGAACACTGCCAGGGATGGGGCAGCCACACTTTCTCTGGGCACCCTGTGCCAGCGCCTCAGCACTCTCACAGTGGAATTTCTCCCCAGTGTTTAACCTCAGTCTCCCCTCTGTCAGGTTAAACCCATTCCCCCTTGTCCTGTCACTACCTGCGCCCTTGTAATTAGTCCCCTTTCAGGCTTCTTGTAGGGGCCCTAATTTAGGATTCGGTACTGGAAGACTTGTAAGGTCTCCCAGAAGCCTTCTCCAGGCTGAACCAGCCCAGCTCTCACAGCCTGTCTCCACAGCAGAGCTGCTCCAGCCCTCTGATCATCTTCATGGCAGCCTCTGGACTTGCTTCAATAGCTCCACGTCCCTCTTGTGTTGGCTTGTATTTCCCCTTTTTCAGACATCCTTTTCTAGATGTTAATCCTAGACGATTTCACATTGGGCTTTTTCACGTAGTTATAACATGGTCTAACTTAGCCCCTCAACACACCCCTGTGTGCTCCCAAGTTTCATCACGTGCTGCAGCAGTAGACAATAACATGTCTGAAAAGAAAGCATGCTATACAAAACATGAAAGTGCTTCTCTTCAGACACTATTGGGTATGCCTTATTGATCTTTTTGCCATTTTGAAAATCCTTCAATTCAAAACTCTATCCTCCTATTTGCTACAAGCTTATTTTGAAACCCAACTCATTTTTCACTTGCTGCTTCTGCTGCTTTTGCCTCTCTCCCCCTTCTGATCATCACACAGCAATAGCACTTCAGATCCACTGCTCTCAAAGGAGCAAAGGTGGTGTTTCTTTTTGCTTAGACCTACAGAACAGAAAAGCTGCTTTCTAGCTTCACTTTAGAAACAAACCCCCAAACAATACCCCACAAATACTGGGGAGATAAAGTAAAAGCAGTCTGATTTATCTTCCTCAGTGAAATGCATACTACTTTGCCTACCATTAAAACTACCTCCTTGCAAAGTGATCAAAAGTATGGAAAGAATGCTGTGGGAGAAACGTGCAACCTCCTTTTCAAGTTTAGTAAATTGAGGAGAATGCGGCAGCCAAGCTTCAGAAGTAACCGATACGGCTTTTCTCCTCACACTCACCTTGCCTCCATGCATACTCACTTTTACCTGACAAACTTAAGTCTCAAATGTTCAAGAAATAAAAGCTCCACAAATTCCTCTTCAGCTACAAATGAAAGCAAAAGTGAGAACAAAACCTGAGGAAGTTCACAAAAGTGAAAGACATAGCCAGCTAGCTCCAAGCAGTATGAAGCTCTGCTAGAGGACAAAAACCAGACACTTAAGACTGCCTCAGCAATTAGTATCTTTACTTCACACAGTGATGAGAAGGAAAACACATCAGCCCTGAGCCATCTTCCTTGACAACATAAAGTGGACATATACCACTTACTACAAGTAAGTCATATTATATCGCTTCTGTGCTACCATGCCCTCAGGACTTCTGTTCCTGTGCCTTCACCAGATCCACAGAGATCCTGAGCAGATGGGAGTCATCAGACTCCCATCAGTGCTGCAGAACAGGCATAAAGAAGGAAAAGGAGAAACCTGCAAAGAGGTCTGTGAGACTGCAGCCCAAGAAGCTTTATTAATAGCCAAAGCTACGCTTGCTTTTCCTGCCACATCAAAAGATTTAATCAAATCAGCATTCAGCTCTGTCACTTGATATAAAAAAATAGTATTACCATACAGATAGCACCACAAATACCTTCTGATCTATTAGCAACATCTATGGATTGGGATTTATTAGGATTTCTGTGGGTCCTTGAGTAGTTTAAAACAGGGAAGAAAGTTTTAAAAGCATATATTCCTTTCTGATACCATGATAATAGCAATAACAGCATGCACAGAAAGTTTCAGGAAGGACTCGAGTTGATAAGGGAGCAGAAGTTAAGAAATCAAACATAGCTGGATTATAGAAGAGACTGAGGCACTGCTGTTAAACTAAGTTCTTCCCAAAACTGGCTGCTTATTACAATTTTTATTTCTAATGAAACCTTCCCTTTGCCCTATAGTATTTTTTTTAATGCCACTCAACCTAAAGCACACTCTTAATTCCTTGATAAGTACTAATTTTCCCTAATCAACGTTAGCAGAAACCTACAGTTTCTTAAGTGAAAGCCAATACATGGTGCTTAAAGCTGGGGCTCTTCTGTCCCAGTTGTCAAAGCACTATGAGTCCACTGATATTCTTCGAGATAGTAACCACCTAAATTACTGATCAAGACACTGGCATTTATTTTACTCTCTGCTCTTCATATCTGAAGTGAAGGTAGCCCATAGGTATGTTGCAGATTTTGTTTTCTTACTTGCAGTGAAATACAGGGTGGTCTTTTGTTTGAATGAGGTATTAGTCCAAGTTGCTGAATGACAAGGATTTTGAGCCAGGCTAAAGGGAGAGGGTAAGAGGTGGAAGAAAGACCTGAATCTGAAGTTGAATAAGCTCTTGCACAGAAAAAAGGTAGCCAGTTTCCTTATTGCTCAAAATTGAAGAACACAATATTGCACTATCAATTTTTATACTATATCCAGCTAGAAATATTGGTTTACATGGTAAGAGATGTCTAAAAACCATGAAGAAAACATTCTCTGCTGGACTTGCACCTTCAGCACATGCTTTACTGCTTTTGTTCTTTCTGCTGCAGAAATCCAGCAACAGCTACGCAGGCGAGTAGCTGTGGAAAAGTTACCACTCAAACCTCCATAGCAGGTACTGCCATTCAAGAATTCTTACTAGCAGTGGGGGAAAAGGAAAAGAAACAATTTAAGGAGAAAAAGCTTCTATCCAAAGGCAGTGGTCATGCTTGAAGTGTCTCCTGGCCCACCATGAGAAGTCAGCATGTTTGCACCCCAGACAGATTTTTCTTTTCAACAGGACTACATGACAGCCAGTAAGACAACTAATGCAGAGGTGGGTAGTTCAGGAACAATAAACATGTGAGGGGATAAAACATGACAAGATGTCAACTAATGATTCAGCTGTTCCAATGAACCAGTGGTGCAGCTACTGGTTATTACATACAGATTTAACTTCATGCTAACACTACAGCTCTTCAAGCTCTCAAGGTACCTCATGGTGGAAGGTCTGTGGGTGCTTAACAAGACAAATGCAGCTTTGCAGCCTTTTTGCTCCAGCTGCCTTTTAAACACAGTGAATTCCTCCAGGGTCCCATTTTAATCTCAGACCAGTTTCTTTTCTGCAGACAGCCTTTTCTCTGTATCCAAGCACCAGCAGCCTTCAAGATGCAAGCTTTCTCAGAAGAGTGTTCCTTCCATGCTCAGCCCTATTTTTGTCCTTGAGGACAGAAAGCACTGATGAGACCTGGGGAAGCTGTGTGTACTAGCAAGAATACACAAGTTCTGATTTTGTCCTTCGTACTGCAAGAAAAACATCCAAATCGTTAAAGACAGGCATTTTTGTGCACATGGAGCTACCTTAGAGACAGATGCTGCTTCAGTAAGTTTCTGTAACCTTCCTGCTGTCACTGCTGATGTTTTCTACCCTTTACTCCACTCCTTCTCTGGTAATTTGATATACCAATTTGATAGTCCCTTAAAAGACATTTAAAAAGAAACCAAGTTCTAGGTTCCCTCAGTATCATACGTCTGCTCGGATCCTAGAAATAGCCAGAGATGCTATGCATCCAATGCCAACATGTGTAACAACAGAGTCCTGCTTCTTGCCACCCAGCCTTTACATCCTGGCGACATCCATACCCATACTTGTCAAAGTCAACTCCAAGAACTGGCTCTCCCTTCCCATGTTCCTGACATTAGGCAGAAGGGCAGTTACTCCAATAATCTCCCACATTTCAACTCCATGTACAGTTTTGAGCAAGAAATTACCAGTTGTCTTCAGTGTGACAGAATAGTGGGTTTCTTTGGAATTAACTCTTCATTGAGAGCACCGGACAAGTTGGTTACTGTGCGTGTAGAACAGTGTTCCTAGATTGAACACTCTTTAGGAATACAGCTCGGCTAAAGCAAGGCCCCCCAAATGCTGTTCTCTGTATGCTCTGAAACATCTTCCTAGCACTACCAAATTAGGATCCTCCTTACACCAGGAATTCCTAGAACACTGCTATTTGGGGACAAGGAGAAATATGATGTTTGTTGCTTATTCTCCATATGTTTCCAATACTACAGAGTGCTTCTGATGAAACCTGTGTTTAAAATGTCATCATGCAATGACAAAAGACCCTAGAAGATTCCACTGTGAGAACTACAGAAAATATGAACAAATGGAAGATGGTTTACAATTAAAGCATTCAAAGCAATCTAGAATCTAGATCTAATCCTGGAAATAGACATTAAAAAAGAAATGCACTGTCCTAGACTGAGTGTAAATGTTTGCTTTAATTTTGCCATGCTATCTATTTACACTATGAATATTCATATGTTGTTATAATTACAATTTAGCACTTGGCACAAATTAGAAGGTTTGAATTGATTTGATTATTCCTTATATCACTGCAGTTATTATTTCATTACATAGCTGGGTACAATTTACTTCTTCAGTATCTAGCTGAAAACCTTAGGCACTAGCTCTAAAAGAGAAAGGCTCTCCTCTTTGCTGTTATAGGCTACATTGCATAGTTTCCCCATGGATGCTCGTATTTCCTTATGTTACTATTTTTATGCCATTCACAAACTGAGATCATATGGATGGTACCAGCGAAAAATGAGGTAACCAATTAGTCTGCCCATATACTTAAGTTGGAAATGAGATGAAGAGGTCTCTATTCTCTTTTTACTTCTATTACAACGAGAATCTGCATACTTGCCTTTTACCACAAAACATTAAAAACCATTCTCATTTCCTCTCTTCTATGTTACATTTGCTGCAGAAGGGATCATTTGAATGAATACCACATCTGGGAGCCAGAAATATTTTATCCCAGATCCATTAAATTTGCTTCCTACACAAATCGGATTGGCTGAGTCACTCATTAAATTCCTATTAAACCTACATACTCACTTACTAATCATTGGCTTTTCATATAGCTAGTTATGATTTAGTCCTTTTGTACCGCCATTAAGATGTTCCCATGAAGAGTAAAACATAAGCAGAGACAATAGGCTATTAGCACACTCTACAACTGGCTCCATCAATTTATGTCCCAAAGATGAGTTTGGAAACTCCCATGAACTTTAATAGGCACTACATGTACACAAATATGCACTGTTCTGCCAAGATATTAAACCACAAAGGCATAAATCACCTCCTTAAACCACGAAAACAACAGAGAACTCAGTACTACTGCAATTAGTGGAATGTGTATTTCCTACTCAACTTTGTGTAGATGGTCCACAGAAAGTGATAGTAGATAAAACCAGCTAGAAATGATGAGCTTTGCTGAGCAGACAAGTTATAATCCAGCTTTGGCACAAAATATGATTAATTTATGTATGTATGCAAATTTTCACATTCTGCTTATTAAACATCCATTTCTGAGGTCTGGTTTCTCTTCTTTTTTCAGGAACACTAAGAGCTCCCAACACTCAATAACAGCAGTGAAGAATTACTAGGATGTTCTGCACTACTACAGAAATTGTGTGGCAATGATGTGTGGCAGCTACCAAAAAACCAAATGAAACAACATCAGCAGCACAGAGATGATGTTCTGCTAACCACTTCAGTTGATAGAATAAGCAGGAAAAATTAGCATTAGTCATTTTGCACGACTACTCTTGGGCCTTTTTAGTAGACATACAGCTTCCCTCCCCATTTCTCTCCTTCAACACATGAATTTATTCCAAAAGACTTCATTCATTGCAGATTTATGTCTTGTCATTCTTGTGGGTCTCAGCCTATTCACTGATAAATCTTAACATACATTCACTATTCACTTATGTACATAAAATGCAGTTGCATTTACACAAACACCCTCCTCACTGCTCTGGCTAAGGTCTTTTCTACATTGCCAAAGGAAGGGGGCATTGACTGATTTATACCCCACTTTCAGATCCTCTTTTACTTTAGGCAAAATGCTGTCATTAAGTTTTAATGCAAAAAAAAAAAAACAATAGTTCTTAATGGAAAACTTACAGCGTTGCAGCAACTCCATTTATTCTCTATGGAGAAAGGTTAAGATCCAAACCAGTTTTCCCTAAACAAGTTCTCCTATGGTCTTGAATCTGGAAGCTGTGATAAAATACTGATAACCTTGATAAAATTACTATATTTCAAAGCTGCAACTTTGCAGACATTAAGTCAGTCAATCTAAAAAGACTTCCATGAATCCTACATCTACTACCATCTTTCTGTGCAGTTTCTGTATCACCATATATACAGCCACTATAAGCAGATAATTTATCCACTGCCTGCTTATCTACTATAAGCAGACCAGCAACTGTAGCAAAAGGACAAGGGGTGATGGGTTTAAACTTAAACAGGGGAAGTTAAGGTTGGATATAAGGAAGAAATCCTTCCCTGGGAGGGTGTTGCACTGGCACAGGGTGCCCAGAGAAGTTGCGGCTGCCCCATCCCTGGCAGTGTTCAAGGCCAGGTTGGACGGGGCTTGGAGCAACCTGCTCTAGTGGAAGGTGTCCCTGCCCATGGCCGGGGTTGGAACTGGATGAGCTTTAAGGTCCCTTCCAACCCAAACCAGTCTGGGATTCTGTGTTTTCCTCTAATGATTCAGTATCATGTCTAGTATTAGGTAGCACACTCCACCTTTTTGAGAACTCATAGGCTAGTATGATGCTCTTTCAGTCAAGGCATCAGCTACCTACTGATTAATTCTGGCCTCACTGCTGCCTAGCTTGCAGCACTCTGTCCGGAAAAGGGGAACCCATTAAAGGGATTATTCTCTTCTCAGTCTTCTTAAAGAAGAAAAACTCCCTTAGGAGCTACAGCCATATTACAGCACACATTGTGGTCTATGGCACCTGTTAGCAATGCACAGATTTGCCAACCCCATAGGAATCAAGACTTCTTCAGAGGTTGAATTACCAGCTGTAGCTGCCTTCAATTGATTCAATACCCCATCCTCAACAAGGAAGTGAGATCTATTGTAATTTTAAGTGGGGAAGACTCACAGTGGAGAGGAAACATAAGAGCTTTTTCTAGATGTGAGTAAAGAGAGGCAGACAGCATTAGCAATGCAAGACAACTCCAGAAGTCACTTCCCTCACTGATCTGCACTTGACAATCTTCAGAAATCATCCCAGGACGCATCTAGTCATTCAGCGCCTTGCCCGAGATCTACAGATTGAGGGGATGGCTTTTCATAAGCAGAAAGGAATGAATTAGTGAAGAGTGATCTTCTGCTGCCTCTTGGTTTTGTTATCTGAGGTTTTATATGAGAACTCACAAAACGTTTTTCATTCAGAGCAGGAACATCAGGAAACCCAGGCAGGGCCCCTTTTTTCTCTTGCTCAATAGCTCTGAGGGGTCCAAGCGAGCACAACCACTTGCTTTTGTGAGTGCAACATACTGTCTGATGGCACACACAGACACAGGTCCTGCCCAATTCAGCCACTGACAGGGAGTGCTAGAACACATTCAAAATAATAGAGGAAAGGAAAAGTGAGCCAAGACATGTTATAAAAAAATATCTCCTCTGTAACACTTCACTCGCAATAGCAAATTTTAAGGCCCTGCCCATCAGATGACCACCAAAGGAGCAATCTCCATTAGGCAGAGGGTCATATTTGGCAGGCTTGAATTTTATATAGACAGGTATTCAATAAATCTTTGAACACACTTTTTCCAGATATCACACAAGTGTTCTGTTCTTCCATGGCCAACCCCTTAATGATCCCTGGAATCTCAACTTTGCCCTCTAAATCAACACCAGTGCAAAACACGGGCAAAGAATAAGCACTTTCCATACTTTCTGCAAACTCACCTCCTAGGAAGGCATATTCAGTTTTAGTTAAACTACAGATGCACAACACAGCACATCATACCAGGTTATTTCCTATTCTAGGACTGGGTCCAGCCCTCCATTCTTTGTGCCCTAACTTTAATTTCTACCTTTGTTCATAAAATTAGAATGAAAAAGAGTAAGTCATCAAAGATATCATCACTTTCCCCTTTTTTTGCACTACATGGCTCAGCTTTTTTAAGGAAGCAGAGAAGAACAAGTCAGATAATGTACAATAATATGCAGCAATACCCAAAAGCCTACATTATTGTGGTCAATTATATTATTTTGTCCTACCTTCCATTATGATATTCTTTTATGCATTTTAATTATTTCCAACAACCACTAATGAGGTCAGAGACCATAAAAAGGAAAAAAATCAGTGTATACAAGGCTCACTAAAAGATAGGTCAGTCTTTTAGACTAGAATGGGTTTAAAAGGGAGCTTTCCACTCCATCTCTGGAACAGAAGCCTCTTCCTTTTTCTTCTAAAGAGCACATTCACATAATTGTTAGGGCTTTTTCTCACCATTACTCTGGCTACATGAAACTTCATTATGAAAAGAAAGATATTACGTTCTACCTTTGCAGTGAGAGCAATGCTTCTCGGAAGCTTAAAAACACCCAATTCCTTTCTTCTGCCATTCTCTCTGTCCACTTGCACTTCGCACACACTGCTTTTTATCCCACCTTTTTAAAGGAGTGTCAGCCATCACAGCTCTGTTCTGTTTACTTTTATCAATGCTGGTGTGAACATGTATCACATTTGAGGAAAAAACAGGAGAAAGAGGGGGACCTGGTAGTTAAGTGTTACAGAGGAGAGTGGGGAGGGAAAAAGGCAACCATGCAACTCTGAACTGAAGCAGCAAAACTTCCAAAATCTCTTTTCTGCGGCTGGCAAGCTTAGTATTTTGCACAAAGTTGGTTTCCTGGTATCTAGCAGGAAGCTTATGCTATAATTTCAGTGAGAAGCAAGGTCAGGAACTAGCGGGAACATCTGTCTCTTACAACTAGCTACCTATATTCACAAAGCTTACTGCACCTTATGATGTTTGGTACTTCTATCCCTCTCTGATTCTTACAAAGCAGTTGCCCAAGCTAAAGTTATTTTGGAAGAAAAAGAGACAGCACAATCACATATCCCTTACATGATATACCTTTATATGGATATGGAAGCAACAGACTGGCTATTCTATTAATTTCCACCAGGTAACACAAGCTAGCACGAAGAATTGCAAGACCCTTCCACATAGAGGTACACTACAGCTTCGCCTGGGTGAGTATACAACACCCTGACTAACCTCAGTGCACCAAGGTGTAGTTTATGCAAAAGCATGAACTGCGGGGTAATCAAGAGGAGGTTGTAATTAATACTTTACACCATGCTGCAATCAGAACAATCCAGCATCTTCCTGTTCACCATAACAGCAATGTTTCTGGACAGCCAGCTTTGTAAGGGTATCTTATTTTCTTTAACAGGCATATCATAGAGTGTTACCCACTAGCAAAAATATACCCACACTGCCAGGCTTAATTCTAATTTTGCACTGGCATCCACTGATAGTATGATCAACTAAGGAAAAGCCCTGTACCTATAAATAAGTCACCTATGTTCTTTAACAGCCTTCTCCTTTCTTGGTTTCAGTTATCTTTAGCCTGTCCCCAACTGCAACTTTTATTTGATGTTAAGGATCTTTTAATGTATGGCCTAGTGACTTTCAGTACTTCATTTCTGGCGTTAAGCAACCATGACTCAAAATACAACAAGTATCTAAGTTATTAGTATTTCCAGGTCAGAGTAGCTTAGCATCATTAAAAGGGGAGCATCTTGTAATTCTTGTAATATGAGTGAATTTTACCTGGTTTATTATTTGTTGATGGCTTAAATATATATATATATGTAGAAATATCCCATGGCTATAGGCTGATTAGTAATTGAAATTACTTGGACCCACGGCAGAAGCACTTTAGAAAGCTGCTCAACAAAAGAATATCCCATGCGTGTGGATATGATGAGGACTGCTAGTATAGAGTCTCACACTACCCTGCCACAGTGAGAGAAAACATAGATGGAAACTGTACATTTCTATCCACTGAAAGAGAATCATAGAATCGACAAGGTTGGAAAAGACCCTTAAGATTATCATATAGTTTCTTACTACTCAGAGCACCACTGACTTCGTAAGCAAACATGTATTTTGAGTTTGGAATTTTCTAGGGAATTACTCCACTCCTTATTCCGATATTAGGAAAAGCATCTGGGCTGCCCAGTGTATGCCCTTCACTGAGACATGTTACAATGCAATATGAGGTGCTATGCTAAATACCTGCACAGGCTTCAAACTGCCTGTGTTCCTGTCCAAGAGCTCCCACTCAGAAACTGCTGAAGCCACCCAAACAGCTGCCAAAAAAAAAGCTGCAACTGTTCTTTAATTGCAATACTGGTGCAACAGGGCACCGAAGTGTAAACTTGATCTGTTACCTCACAGGATCAGCCCTTAAACAGCCTTTTCTAATCGCCAGCACTGCCGTCCTGTGTAAAATGGACAGGCTCATTTAATGTTTTACTGAGTTAATTCAGGTGCTGAAATAACCTCCTACACACACTTCCTTCATCATGGAGGTAAGGTAAGGCAGACTCAAATCCATGAATAATTATTGTTGCCTAAATCATGGTTGCATATACTGCAACGAGATAACTATACAAGCCCAATTAGTCCACTCATGATTTTGCTGTGGGAAACCTGTTTATTTTTGAAAGCAAGGCTCTGCTTCCCAGAGTACATAAGCATTATCTTAAAGATAGAACTAAACCAAACACCCACTGCAATAAATACCTGTCATTGACATAGTGATTTAGAAGCTACTAGCTAATTGAAAAGCTGACTACATTCCTGATAAGTCCACTTGCATACGAATCACATCTTGTCCTCTAATTATCAACTAAGCTATGAAGTTCTGACCTCAGAAGTCACAGCCACCTCTGGTGTAAGCATCCCTGATTGCTCAAGCATGATGCCAATTTGTGAGTAAATTCTTGGTGAGAGAACACAAGGTTCTCAGGGGGGAGCCCGAAATATCTAGATATTAACTATTTATAAGCAGGATGTGAAGTAAAAAGGTGGCCCTGTGTGAGGAAGAGCTGCGTCTTCAGAAACCAAGCTGAGGGTAAGTAGGTGATGTCAGAAAATGGATGCTCAGGCAAACCTCTGCACCACGTGGAAGGCAAGCAGAAAAAAGCCTGGGATTGGAAGTATCAAGGGGTCTAAAGGTTCAAAGAGGCCTGCAGACCCTGCCTAACTGATCTTAAGGATCTCTGCCTAGCAATCAGAGGGACAAGATAGGAGATTACTGCACAGGTGAGTTGGGTCAGGACTCTAAAATAGGCACTCCCAGTCATTTGGAGATGCCTGTCCCATCACTGTGAAGGGCCCTCGTTAAGCTAATGCAGGTGCCTCAAATCAAATGGTCTCGAAGAGTGGTATTTTCAAGAACAGCTAGATCAGTGCTTCCATAGCAGTAATGTGTTTTGTGATCAGCACAAATGATCCTAGTGCAGCATAGAAGGGACAGCTCAGTAACCCCACATTATGGTAATTACAAGAGTAAATTGGAAAAGACAACGGGAATCACACTTGTGTTTAGTGTAGCCATGCTGTGAGAAGGCTGGAGCAGCAAGGAAAAAGGAGTTCATTTTAAAAAATGGAATTAGGTTTTTTTCACCCTTTTTTTTCATGCATAGCAGACCCATTTTATCCTGCGTGGTCTATGGCCCTGCTCTCCAGGGTTGTTTTCTTTTCCATACCACGTGCCCTTTCACCTCATACCATAAAGTCTGTTACACATGAAAACACTAAACTAGGTACTTAATGTACTACTTCCCCCACAATCCTACCTCAGAAGGAATGGGAAGAATAAGTGTAACATTACAGCCAGCACAAAAGATGATATAAAGCGTAACAGCATCCCTGTAAATCAGTCAGTTCAACTTACCCACCAATGAATCAAAAAGCTCCCACTTAAAAGACATTACGCTGTCAAACAGGGAAGGTTTTTCTTCCTCACGCAACAGGTGATACTGACATTGGATTATTTCTTCCCTCTATGGACATCTTGCTCCCTTGCTGTCAAGATTTCATCTTCCTGCAAAGGGCAACTTCTAGCATTTTCAGCACATTTTCTGCTAAACTGCATTTACTAAACCAGCTGCCTCAAGGATAAAGAAACCTCCCAGAGTCTCCTCCCTTTTCCCAGAAGGTGTGCCATCAGTTCCCACCACAGAACTAACCTGTTACCTGAGGAAATCAGCTAGCCCTAACCCTCTTAAAGAGGTAATTTACCTTACCACAGCCCCAATTCCCATTGACATTCCATGTCACAGACTTGTGCTGGTGGCAGAACAGGGTATCCGAGAGGCCCCATAAGCACACAGTATCCATTTGGTAGGACAGAGCAGATTTGAAAAGGTTTAAGCCAGACTGCCCAGGCTTATTTGTCTCAATAAAACTGCAGAGAGAAGCTCTAGCATCACCTCAGTCCTTTGTTCAAAGGAACTGATTTTTCCCTACTAGTTAAAAGTCTTAATCCAGCTGTCCTTTCATTACTACTTCTGGACTGTGTTCTGTAAATTCTATTAGGTGCTTGTTTATTCAAAACACCCACCATCTCTCTAAGCCTCCCTTTGTAACAAGCTGCCAGCTTGTCTCTCTGTTCAGCCGATTCCCATTATCTGGGCTCCCCGTCATCTGAATACATTTAGTCTCACCCAAGTAGTTTTGATTATCAAGGTTCTACTACAGTCTAATTAGTGACATTTTTGTTACTAATTTGTCACTCAGACGCTTTGAGTCACATTAAAAATCCCTGCCAGCTTCCCTGGAATTGCTGAGTGCTGGCAGCCTCCTGCTTTTCACACAAGATCAACTAAGCATTTTTAGTTTGCTGGATCCTTGGGAGACTTTTAAAGAAACATTAGGAAAATAGGCTCAAGTAGAAAGAACCAAAGAAGTCCTAAATGCTCCATCCCCGCCAGTGCTCAAGGCCAACTTGGACAGAGTCTTGGGCAACATGGTCTAATGTGAAGTGTCCCTATCTATGGCAGGAGCATGGAATTACATGATCTTTAGGCCCTTTCCAACCTTAACTATTCTCTGATTCTACAATCCAGCCTAAGTCACTGGTAAGTATAATTTCACCTCTTAGACATCGTTTGAATACCACTGAAAAAGACAAAAAAAACCCACCAACATTTAGAACCTTTATATCCTTTCTGGTTTGTCTCTAAAAGGTATGGAAGTAGTTAAATCAGGACACTCACACCTGTCAGTGAGCGGCGACTCTGTGGTGGATCCCCATAGTACTATATTTGCAGTTGGCTGTGCTGTACAAGTCTCTGAGGAGCTGTGAGAGTGCATCCAAAGAAGCAGGAGGGATGAGGCTGGACTTGGTGGAAGTCTGCCAGGCTCCACCTGAAACTCAGCCCCAGGCATTTGGAGTCAACACAGACATGGGAATAAAACACCCCTTGTTTGTATCCCTCTCAACCTTTTCATAGTACGTCCTTTCAACTGAATGGAAGATGAGGTTTACAGCCATATGTTACAGAAGGGAACACGTTGCTCCCACTGGCCAAACTCAGGCTGTATCACTGCACCTGCCTTCACCAACCTCTGAATTTAAGAGATAATCTCATACAACCATAGTATAGTTTGGGTTGGAAGGGACCTTCAAGGCTCATCTAGTCCAACCCCCCAGCAATGAGCCATGACATATTCAACTACATGAGGTTGCTCAGAACCGCATCCAGCCTGGCCTTGTGTGTCTCCATGGATGGTGCATCCACCATCTCTCTGGGCAACCTTTGCCAGCATTTTACCACCCTCATGATAAAACCTATGAGATTTAAAGTCAAGGTGTAAGCCTTCCAGGATACCACACACTGGTAAAGGGAGATGATTTCTGGAAACATGGTACAACTAAAAAATGGTATTTGAAGTTGCTAACTCAATATTACACTTGGTTCAAACACAGTCTCTCCTGGACTTTACAATGCAGCCATACATCTCTTACAAAGGGTTAAGAAACAATATGCATCTTATAGGCTCAAGCAATATGTTTTGTAACTGTTAATTACATAGATAGCTGATATTATAAATAGTTCTGAAGCAATCCATTAAGCAGATGGCTTTTAGCAAATCAGAATTTATTACTCTTTTATGAGCTACTTATGAAATTGTAGCTTTCAGATGAAGAATGTGAAACAGCTGAAGCAGTTGTCCGTATCTGTTTTCCATTACAGCATCTTTGAGGATAGGGAGAGAGAAGGAATAAACTGTCATATTAACTTTACAGGTAGCTCATCCTCCTGGGGAAGGGCAACTCTCACTTAGACTTCCACTGCAATGGAGTGCAATCAGGTCTGTTAGCAAGGACAATGAAGGCAGCAGAGGATGACACTTCTTTCTGAAACTGATGAAGTCAAGGAAACAATTGTTGTTGACATGAGTAGGATGAGGACATCTGTCTTAAGTGCCTATGGCTGCACATACAACACAATGACAAATATCATCTAAGTGTCTTGGTATTACACGAGTTTATTACTTCCTTGCTGATCTACTGAAAAGCATCAAGATTCAGAACATGACAAATGTAATTTATTTGTAGCCCAAGACATCAATACTTGTTCACACTGCTAAAGGTTCTACATTAGAGATTTTGACAAGATAAGCATGGCAGCCTGCACTTTCAGCACAGGAGCACAGGAGAGGGTTAACTTTCAAACGCATCAATAAAATCCATTTTGATAAGTCTTACAGCCTAAGTAATACCAGTGGGCAATGAACTGGAATTCATACTCATTTGGAACTTAGCTTAAACTCCAATAGAAAGTTGCCAGATTAAAAATCCCTCTGAGACTCAAAATGGCTCCTAATGTTTAGGATTCATTTTACTGCATTCTCCAAAGAATACTTACCCAAAGAAAGCATTACTTGGGAAGGTGTTGTTGTTTGGGCTTTGCCTGTGTGAGTTTGGTTAAAAACTAAGACTCTACCCCCTGGTAGGTTTGTGATTTATTCTCCTATACAAACTGACACCCAGAACGGCATGCCTGCTCATCACCCACACACAGTCCATCCTAATTTAAAGGAGATAGGACTAGATTTAATGAAGTCAAAGAAAAGCTAACCAATGGTTTCAACACTTCACAGTGTTTTGCCAACAAGTGTCCAAAGAAGATTTATCCACCTTTACTCTCTAAACATTCATAAATCATACCAAAAAAGAAAATGACAGCATTCAGTGTGCACTGCCAAGTAGCCATACACAACCTTCGCAGCTAGCGAAGGCTTTTGGCCTCTTGCCTTACCATACACAAAAGTCTCCATGTAAGTCTTAGAAGCATAAACTCTGATAACCGTTACTGCTTGAATAGTTTTCAAGAACCACTGTGCACAGAAAGACCGCTTGCCTGGTATGGATACACAACAGGATATTTTCCCAACTTCCATTTCTAAATGAGGAAAAGAAAGTCTGGGAATCTCAGCTAGATGAACATGTATTTTCACGTGATTTGGGTATGATTTTCCACAGGACTGAAGGTGATGAAACTTGCCAATTGTAAATGGCACAACTTTTACAAGCTACTTTGAAAAAGCATTAATTACACTTACTTATGTTTGGATATATTACTACCACAATGTTTCTCTCAGAATGCCCAAATATGCCATATATTCCCCCCCAAAATACAGTACGTCAGTCTTCTCACTCAGATTCTCTCTCAGCTGCTTCTAGCATGAATGCAGAATGCCTTTTCTAAACCAAATAAACCTGTGCTACAGCACTCCCAATAGACTGAAACAACATTCTGAAAACACAGTTGGTTTAATACAAGTAAATGAACGGCTGCTTCTCAGTTCCTGGTGGACCCAGGGAAAATTTGTTCATTTCAAATACTGAGTGAACTGGAAGATATCCCA
Organism: Pezoporus wallicus; assembly: GCF_028554395.1. Classification (NCBI taxonomy): domain Eukaryota; kingdom Metazoa; phylum Chordata; class Aves; order Psittaciformes; family Psittacidae; genus Pezoporus; species Pezoporus wallicus. The sequence continues at coordinate 8,723,127 of NW_026642649.1, read as the reverse complement.
GAAACAGTTTAACATTCATGTCATCACAGTACTGCTTGCTCAGAACACACATGTTTGGAACTTGGCTGTGGTGCTAGATGCTTCTTTCTACTGTTTCCCTCAGCATCTGGAAACATTTAGCACTTCAGAGAGATCACAGACAAGATATATACTTGCAGTATGATTTCAAACACAATTGTGATTCTGGCAGTGGTTTCCAAAGGGAAAATGATGTATGATGCAAGAACCAAAAACACCTCTAGACCTAGAAAAAGCTGTCTGTGGCTAGACAATCACTTAACCATGTTTGGAGAGAGGAAAAGCTCTTCCACAGAGATGTAAAGGAAGTACTCAATACCCTGATGCAAATCTATGCCCCACTTTCATATCCTACTTTTTCTAGATTCCCTGGGGAAAGGTCAACTGCTCCTAAGTGATTGTAGAAAAAGAAATCACTGCAGCTCCCAAAAGAGCAAAGACTGAACTTACATCTGACCTCTCCACACAGAAGAAAAGTGAAAATGGGAAATGCACTTGGCTTCCCCAACCAGAGCTCAAAAATCTTCAGCCTGTATCAGAGTGGGTTTGTCTCTAAACAGAGCATTGTTTCTTCGCTCTCTGTAATGCTGAAGACCTTGCCATGAAATCACCAAATCCACTGAAATCCACTATCTACTATTGTGTAACACACACTTCTACCTCCCACCTGAACATCTACGGCGGTCTTGCAGTCACAGTAAGAAAAGGAACATAAACACAGGTTCCTCTTTTTCAGGTCAGCAACTGTGTCTATGAATGAAGAAAAACACATCATTAAGCCTGAGCTGATCCAAACCATCACACTAATTCACAGGAAACAGTGATATCATCAATGCTAGCTAAAGTATCACAAATAAATTAGGAATAAGCCCAACAGGCTTAGAAACACCCCCAAACCATCCCAAACAAAACCTTTAGTAGTTTTTTTTTTAGAAATGCATTCAGTTGGCAGGCAATGACTGTGCCATTCTTCTGGAGCTGGGAATGAGATGCATACTTCTTTACTAAAGTCAAACACAACACAACATAAATCAAACTTGTTTCCCCAAAGAGTCTTCAAGATCCTTTTCGCCCAACCTTTTACAGCTAGTGAGAGGAGTTACAAACTACAGCCTCCTGCACCACCTTGATAAAGAAGTGGCCTAGACAATGTGATGCAGGAGCAGGAACAAAGGTTCAACATGCAGTTATTTATGTTATTTTAAGTAGTCCCAGGAGGGATAAGACAGCACTATACTATATAAAGACTATATAATAAAAAGAATATATAATAAAAAAAGAAATAATTGAAGTTTGCTGCTGTGACTTGCAGCAAACTTCAAGAAATTTTGCACACACCTTAACTTAGTATCTAAATGAGAACAGCAGTGCCATGAACTTGCAATATATGAGAAACCTCACTTAGTAAAGATTTATTATGCTAATAACATTAGAGCCTACCTATTGTCCTGCACACTTTGAAGGAGGACACTGCATATGTATATTTAAATTGCCAGAGATGAACAGTGGGTCACAAACACAACTTTAAACGTTGAACTGCATCAGCCAAATTGATAGTGCATTTATTATGTCTACCCTTTCTTATACATTTTTGCATAGTCAGTTCTGCTGCCAAAGCATTTCTAGAAGGTGAATGCAATGGATATGAAGCAGTATAATCACTGAAGGAAATACGACTGATGCATTAATGCTCACCTAAATCTATAGATCTAAGGAAAAAGCAAAGGAATTCAATGCATGATTTAGAAGTAAGCTTAAATACTAAACTGATCCTAAATTCAGTGAGGAAAGCAAACTTCACAAATCACTGCCACCAGCATTAGCAATCTCCCTCCCAGACAAAAGGTCAACTTCAGATGCCTTGTTAATATGTATCTGGGTTTTACAAAGTTCTTATGAGTGTTGCTCTATGACAAAGGTGCATAGGCCTACAAAAAACAGAGGTGCTCAAGGAAAATGACAACTAAGACAAGTTCAGAATTAGATGATAGCTTCACAGTTTCCAGCGCTTTATCCTCATTGTCCTTTCCCTGTTGCTAAATAAAAAAGCAAGATTTGAGATGGCTAATGGAAAAGACTTAAAGGAGACAGATCACACTAAATAAAGCAGATTGACTATAAGATGCCACAAAATTCACTTGCCTCTTGGGGTTTCTTTTCAGTAAACTGGCCAAGGAGAGACAAGAGAAAATGACCTCGCATCTGAGCTGCTATTTAGGAGGGTCACTGCCTCCTTACTGCCAGACCTCATCAATTTAGGCATCCAAACCCAAAAGATAAAGTCTTCCTTTATCTGGGCCATATATTGCACTTACAGCACTTTGATTTGTACCTCAAAAGACTTTGAAGCAGTTTTATCCACCTTAACCCTATATTAAACATGAGTTGTGTTGTTTTGTTGAACCATATCTTCTCAAAGGCTAAATATCTTACTCAGAACTCTAAAACTTTAAACTTCTAAGATTATCTTGAGTAGAGAATTGTCATAGTCCCAAGTTAATTTTAAGTCATTGTGACAGCCTGTTACAAGTTCATGCTTTTCTTAGGCCACTCATGTTGCCCAATACCACAATCTAAATGCCACTTGAGCTTCTACAATTCTTTTACTTCAAAACATTTGGGGGCCTCTGCAAAGACTTGCAAAGTCAAACTGGTCCCTCTCTGTCTGTTCCTCCTTGAATGAAACACATTTCAATAGTGATGTTCTAGACCTTACCATGCAGTCTAACCTGATTACCAATTCTTCATAGCTTATTACGCATTACGAACACCAAGATAACACTATGGACTACTGGAAGCTGGGAGCTAATGCCAAGTGTTTGATGCAGCCAACACTAGGAAGGTTGCAAGACAAGTGCATGTTTAGAAATAAGCAAAAACTTGTTACTTGCTGAACAACTCATAACTGCCAGAAAGAAGTGTCAAGGAACAAGACCCTGGGCTGGGTCTGAAGTTTGAAGGAGCTGAGAGTTTTCAAAAGAAATTCCAACAGATAATATCCACAGCCTACAGCACGGAATTAATTCGGTACTAACGCAGCTTACATTGAACCAGCATTCATTCTTGTGGTCACACCTTAGCCAGGACATCTGAGTTAAACTTCTTTGCTGCTATATCTGAGGTCAATGAAATTTTCCAGAATGAGAAACCTATGCCAACCTTTTCCTTTCTGCTCCAACGTGATTCACTGCCAATGAACAGGCTGCTGTATGTCACCCTTGGCTCCTCAGTGTTTTAGATAAAGAATTGTTAACTTGTGAGAAAAAGAAAACAAACCACAGTACTCATTCTGGGTTTATGCACTAAGTTTTTGGCTGGTGTAAATAGAGGCAACTGAATCAAAATCAACAGAGCTTCGCTCATTTACACAAGCAAGCCTTTAGTGCAGTCAGAAATCAACCAAAACCCCAACCAATACTCCAAAGTTCTAATACGGAGCTGTTCAGCGAATACGGGTGTTAAACAGCTGAACATTCAAGCTCGGTCCCATCTAATAACTGGTTTATGGCAGAGGAAACAAACAAAAATAAATTCAGAAAATCTTTGTCATTCTTGCATTTGTCATGCTCAGATAACAGAATCAATACCACACACAGCTCTTTTGGCTCATCCCAACCAGATACAGTTCACACAAAATCCAACAAACCACACCAAATTCCTGACCCCTTGCTTTTGGTATGTAAAGTGCAAGACTGACCCCAGTGAAGTCATCAGGCTTAACTGTTTATTTGGTATCTATAAGAACTACTTTCTTCTTACTCACTCTGTTAGTGGCTCCCACTAGGTACATAAAATAAGGAGCCCAGACCTTCATTAACTCCTGAAATACCTTGGTCTTTGCCTGGGAATAAACAACAGTCATGATCCTAAAGTCAAACAAAACACATCTGCATGTGTTTCTCATAGACAACATTTTGAATAACAAAGCCAAAATACATTAAAGCAGCTCAGAAGTACTGTTGCTATAGAAGGTAGTTATCAAAACCAGAAAGGATCCCAGAGAAGGCTGTCCTTGACACAAGTCCATCAGCCAATTTAGAACTTACGTGATGTTGTGTGGCAAGCTATCTAACTAATTACACATAAAAATCCCCATAATGTCACTATGCTGTTTTCAGAATGTAAATGCACATACTGTTTTAATAACACAAGTATGTCATACTAAAATCTAACAAATCAAACAACCTACCTTTACAAAGGGCAGAGAGAATGAGGAGAAAAAAAGTAAAACTATTTGGTGTCTCACAGGAATTTAAACTTCAATTTTTATACTGGATAATACGGTGAGCACAAGACAGTATGTAAACTGTTTAGATGAGAAAGCCAGCAATCCAACATCCATATTCTCAAACTACTGCTGTTCCTTCAGACGTTGCATAGAGCAAAGGATGCACACTTCATCAGTCACATAAGCAACAAATACAAGCATAGTCTCAACTTGTTACGGAGAGTTAAACTGTTCACTGGCTGGGTTACTCATTACTGCAATCATGGTAATAAAGTAATCAAAACTTCAAATCCAAAGGCTGGAAACATTACTACCTTCAGTAAAATCAAAAAGAAGAGATCCACTTTTAAAAAACAGTCACCACTTGAAATAACCACTGGACCAAGATTAATGGCAAGGTGTTTGTACCAGTACGGGCTTTCTTGTCTCCCCTGAGTAAGGGAAAAAGAAAGAGTGGCTATCACAGCCAGTGAGAAGACCCTGATGTCAGGAACCCTAGATAACATCCATCTTTTCATGACCTTACATCTTCATCATAGCAGTGGATTCGTGCTAAGCTTTAGCTATGAAAATAATACTTTGTTTGCCCTGTAGGAACTCCCAGAGAAACAATCTTTTTAAACACTTGCTTGAGGCAGTGAGAATCCAAGTGTTCCTTTTATAGGATTAAGAGCCTGATGTCACAGGTTTTACTTACACTAACCTCATGCATTCACCCCTGCTCCCTGGGTTCATTCCCCGGGCCATTTCTCTTGTTGGTTCACTAACAAAATGAGCCATTAATCACCTTTTTTTTTTTGTTCCTATTGCCTTACAGTTCCCTTTTTGCTTGGGATGCTCTAAAGTACCCTCCTGACAAGATTTTCCAAAGCTCCTTCTTTCAACTGTCCTCTGGGAAACATCACGGTAATCAGATATACAGTACGATGCTATCAAAGGCTTCTACATAGCAAATCTTGCGACAATAGAACTCCCCTAATGGGATCTGCATCCCGACTCAATGGAAAAAAAGCACTGAAATAACCTCTTTTTTTTCCTTGCGTTGTAATCACCTGTTAGGCTTTTCACTGTACTTCAAAGTAATCTTCTATTGTTCTGTTCCTCTGAACTTCAGCTAAGCAGGGTTCATCTTTTCAAAGCACCACAGAGGGGGATCTTAATTACTCATTTTCTCAATTTCTCAAACAAAAATCTCAAATGCACTAAACAACCAGAATTCCTTTTAGATCTCCGAGTTTCCTGTTGCTGGATTTGTAGAGAGTTAAAATCAACAACAACAAAATAAAATGCAGCCTACTATGCCTCAAACTCTGTCTGGAGACCCCATTCTATCAACAGCTTCTACTATGCTGAGGGAACCTGAACTGTGCAAAAGGCCTAAAAGATCAGCTCTGTTCTCAGCTTCGCCAATAACTGTCTAAAAGTCTGCAAAAATCAATGAGAGCTACTTTTCAGAAGGTCTACACACCTAGGTTGCTTCTCAAGAGCCCTGATTCTGAACCAAAAAGGCACTAACATGTCACACATGGGAGAAATTTACCGTCTCTCTGCCGTTTTAAGCTTAGGTTTATAAAGATGAGTGTAAACCTGCAATTCATCACTGAAAAGCTGGTAGAGGTCAAAATTATTCACCAAGTCATGGGCAAAGCTTGGTCTCGAAAACTCTCTCCCCAGAATCACTGCTAGTGCAAACTACTGTGCATCCTGAGATCCAGACACTACATTTCCAAGCTTAAAGCATGGTCTAGCCAGCATTAATCAGGGCCAAATTTTCTTGTTCCTAACATATATTATAGATTCCTTACCCTCAAGAACACTTGAAATAACTTCTCTCAGACTCCTGCAATTGAAGGATGTTAACTCACTGCATGCAGTCAAACAACAGGCACACCACCATAAGCAAATGTTTAAATCTAAACTGAGTGGCACAGAACAGCAAATTTCAGTTCCTAGATACAAGCTAGAAATTACATTCCTATTTTGATTCAAATGTGGAAAAATGAACTTCACTGTTGACTTATCAGGAGTCTAACATTACTTAGGGAAGAACAGAGAAGTTTAGCTGAGGCCAGCAGTAAGAGTTACTGCTAGTCTGGATGCCTACTGGGAAGTGCGATAAAGCATGCAAGTCCATGCGACATCCCAATCACCATTTTTATGAACATTTTCCTATTTATTAATAGTAGCTGCTCTAAATCCACTCAGGTTTTATGCCAGCTGCCAATTCTGGGTCTAGTACAAATTTGAGATATATTACAAGCAAGTTCAGCTAGAAATGAAAATAAAAGGTGAGAAAAAAAGCACATCATATGCCAACAAGGCAAGCTCATTGCTGATAGGTAAGAGTTGATAGGTAAGTGAATGACTGTACAAACAAATAACTCCAGAAGCATAGGTGAAGACAATGGAAGACAAGGTATCAATCACGGAATGGGAAAAAAAGCAACAGGGAAAGTGAGGTTATTCCCCTCCTGTTATTAAGCTACAATACCCTCTTCTCTGCTGAGACATTCAAACATTCAGTATATATACCTGAGCTTCACACCACCACTTCTATTTATAACTTATTTACCTTTACAAACAGCTCTTGGACCTCAGCAGAAGACATTCAACATATCAATTACCAGTTTTATTGCAGACAAAAGCATATGGAACATAAAATGCATGGGAGCACGTGGCATTCAAAGACAGGTAACTCTGAAATTCATGATACAAGTTAGCACCTTTGCTCACTTGATTACTCAGGAGGCACTTTGTAACTGGCAGTCACCTCCAAGTGCGAACAATCCATTCACTAGAGGCATTTTCACCAAAAATGTAGGCTGATCTTGAAAGTAAAGTTGCCTCCCATTTAAGATACTATTTAAAACCCAATAGGCACTTTGACTGCTGTAAAATGAGTATTGATAGAGATGGAAACTTGAAAGTATTCAATTTATGGATATGCAATCGCAGGAGATGCAGTGTAAGAAAATCCTGTTTACATGAAGACAATCTACCACAGTTTGGATTTGAGTTATTACACTGCTGTGGTAAAAGTATGCTTCCTGCTGTCTCAGTACACAGAACCCCCTAAAATACAGGCTGAAATCTCCAGGGTGAACAACTTCTTTCTTTCTGGAGGTCCCCCATGTTCATGATCTACAAAGCACCATAAAATACCTACATACTATGCGTGTCCAGAGAAGTGGCTGGTAGGGCAGCATAATGAGACATCTCTAGACCCCAAATTCCTTCATCGAAAAGAATGGTCCATGAAAGAAACCAGTTAGGGAGGTACTCCTGAAGGACAGACATTTTTGCAGCCTGGTCTCATAGACGATTCCTTCCCATCTGCTTGTCCAACATTAAAAACACATCCCACAAGTCAGATCCATTCCAAAAGAATACTGGTAGTTTATTTTGGTTCATAGCCAAGGACATTTGGTAGCACTAATGGCTAATATTTAAAGAAGTGTAATAGTTTTCTTCTAGTTTTCCAAGAAGAATTGCATTAACCAGTACATTAATTCTGCAACTGCATTAACCAGTAAACCCACAGATATAAGAAGACCCAGACAGATGTTTGGTGGAACCTAAAGGGGAAAAAAAAAGAACTATTGTAATGCCTTTCTCAACAAGCAACTTCAAAGACACTATTTAACAACAAACCTGCCATTCCAGAAACGCAGCATTGATGGGAACCCCATGACTGCTGTAGCATGTTGCTATTTTATTCTGATTCTTGAAATAGTCTTATTTTTCAGAGCATAACTTCTTGCTCTTCACAGCTGTCACTGTCAACATTTAAGAATGGAGAGTACTCTTCAATGCAGAGTTATTTAGCATGCTACAATCAAGCGAGGCCATGAAGACAATTCTGGATCACCTGAGTAATATAGCTTGTAGGTGCAATGTTTTCAGAAGCAAGACACAACATCAGATCCTGAACTTGAGACAATTTCACAGAGCAATTTCTTAGCACTGCAATAATTCTGCCCCTTTCCTGGTACTTCACTAGGGAGACATCAAATAAACAGAAGCACTTGTGATCGCTAGACACTGCTGAAATTCTTGGCATAAATAAGTAATTGAATTTCTGATTAAGGAGATTTTAACGAGCTGAATCAAAATCTCTGGAACTTGCATTTATTCTCCAGACAACCCCTTCTGTTTTCAGCCACTAAAACCTGGGCCTCTGTACTTTCCAAATGGAATGTCTGAGACAGCTTCAGACTTTCAACCCACAGTCCTTTCCGTTTAAAACACATTTACATTTGAAACCACTTGCGAAGTAGTCCTAAAGACTAATGTAAACTGGATTTTTTTCCCTACCCATTTTTCTGTTAAACAGGATTCAAAACAGTAGCTAGAAACAAGCAGGAGTTTAGGATGTGACACAGGGTTATTAAGGCAAGGCTCCCTTTGATCCAGTCTTCCTTACAGGAACCTCCTGGACACAGAAACATGCAGCTCTGAGAAAGGCTGAGTCCTGTCTCTTCAAAATATTTTCCACTGTTAAGATAAGCTGAAAGGGAAGCTGTACAGCTTTCACTGGTAAAAACAGCTGTATTAACAGCTACAGTCAAGCACTTTCGATGGATTTGACCACTGTTCCCAGCCTTGTGTTTATGCACAGTGTATTCCCAACCTTCTGTATCCACCTTACCTTCCCACATTCAGTCTCCTTATATCAGCTCCACTTACTGAGACCTTTTCCCCTTACCTGTTCTCTTTAATTTCTCGTCATTTGGTTTGTCCCCTCTTCACTATACCAAATAAATCCCTCAGTGATCTACCAGTGATTTCTGCCATAATATTCTTCATCCTGCTTCTGCAAACTATCCCTTCTTCAGCATTTCATCTATCCAGCCTTTAGGACAGCACTAATACTATATGAATCTACCTTACACAAAGGTAACATGTTCTAGATTGGTTCACTGCAGTAATGAATATAATAGACTAGAATCATGATAACGTTTAGCTTATACTAATTCACTATTGTCACTTATCCACCTTGTACGCCAGGAGTGGTAAAAGCTGTCCCTGGAAGAGAAGAAATCAGATTTCACTGTTCTTCACAAGGCACAGGAAGGAAGTTCATACAAACTTGTACAGACTGAAACAGTTGCTCTAAAAGTATGTCAGTAAAAATAGATTTCATATAAGTGTGTAATAAGACAAAGGCTAATTAACTGCAATTGCTTCTTCCTGAGGTCAAGAGCAGTTACACCTGGGATGATTTTAGCCTAGGATATCCACACTTATCAATATGATGGGGTTTTTTAAACTCGGGACATCACGTATCACACCTTCAGTTTTACTTGACACTAAATTGACAGGGCTAATGAAACAAGTTATTTTGACAGGACAAAACCTACTTGAAAAATAACACTTATGTCTCAGCATTCTGCACTCAGTAACGTCCAACACTGCTGTAACTTAGAGAAGTCAGTCAGTATTTTATCTTTCTTTTTTCCTCTGCATTTTCACTCCATTTTCCCCCCAGTTTGTGTAGCTGGCAATATTTTGTGATGATCAACAGCTCCACTGTTTTCTTCTCACACTCCTTTGTGAGATTTCAAGCATACACAGCTGGTCACCAAGTACTCTTTCTAAGTATGTTTCATTCTTTCAGAACTTCCTTCAGTTCACATACCGAAACTCCCAAGTTCTCTTAGTCCTGCAAGTCTCTGCTGCAACTCCTTCAGAAGTAGGAGCCAGGGGAAACAAGACTGCTGACACCTACAGTAGTCCACTAGCATTGTCTGTCAGGCATTGCCAAAACCATGTCCTAGATTTACACTCCATGCCCCAAAGGTCACCCTGCCCAGGTTTAATGCAAAAGGAAGACTTAAAATTCCACTGAATAGACAAAAAGGTATGATTAACATAACACAGCAAGTAACACACGCAGAGTAACACAAGACACTAAATACTGCCATTCAGTTAACTGTGCACATCTGATTTGCTGCCTCTTTTTTAACCTCAACCTTAGAAACACAGGAAAGGTGGGACAAAGAAATAAGACCAAAATAACTACCCTTCTCCTCTTCATTATTTAATACAAAAAGATACACTGAAAGACATACTGTAAATAAAAACAATATATAGAAGCATGTTTAGAAACTTGACAGCCCTTCCACTGAGCAGTTCTTGATGATATTGAAAGAGAGCCTATCTGGGGTACAGTACTTGTTCAGATGCATTGCTTCATCCCGCACAAGTGTCTCCTTTTCTCCTTGTCTGCCTATGTAGGCATGTAATTTAGGTTTACTGGAATTAGGTGCTATAACACATCCTGCCCACTTCATCCCTTGCTCCAATTGCTTTTCCCCATACAGATACCTCCTGCCAGCCCTTATGCTTATGGTGAAATCAAATAGCTCTATCTGCCCCAGTCAGTTAAGAGGAATCTCTCTTCTCCGCAAGGTTCCCTGCCTGATAACAAGTTAGTGATGGTTCCTGTGGTTTGTCAGAAAGCTTCTGAAGGACTACATTTCTGCACTGGAGGAATTAATAGCTCCAAGCTTATGAAGATTTACATATCTCTACAAAACATCAGTTAATGTACAGCTATCGTAGCAGAGACGATGATTAGCACTGTGCTTATTAAACAAAGGAGTAGTGAAATCTGATTTGCATATTTCTGACTCGCACACAAATTCCCACTGCTTTTACAACATAGTATCTACACGGTTCATTTTATTTTGATGAAAATGAACACATTTCACTGATGACCTTTAAAGGAACTTTTGCTTCCAGACTCTTTAAAGGCATCACTGATCTACTACACTTTGTCAGCAAAACAATGATCATTCCTAAGATGCCTCTGAAAAGCTACAGTCTTACCCAGCTCAGTTCATAAAGATCCTCCTGACGTAAGCAATGCAGAGATGCAGAATTTGCATAATCAGCTCATTTGCTGCATCCTGCAGCAAGGGACATATTCTGCCGATTCACACCTGCACCAGAAGGCTGCTCTAGTTTAGAGGAAATTGCCACATTGCAATTCAAGAGACATGAAGTACATTAGCTGGGTAGCAGCTAAGTAAATAAGCAAATGAAGATGTATGCAAGTTATTATTACCTCTGCTCCACAGACAATGAAAATGACCTTTGTTGAAAGGCTGGTTCAGAATCAGAAGGCAAAACTTCAGGTTTCCTGTAAAATAAATGTTGGTTCTTATTAGCAAGAATATTGATTTTTTTCCCCTTCATTTTGCTTTTGCCATATTAATTTTTAGTCCAACCACCTCAGAGCAACCCCACTAATTTCCTTGCTTCTTTTTCAGAGAGAAAACCTGCCAAACTTCATTAGAAACCTTTTACTTGGTAGAGTTTTGCTAAACTTTTAATTTCTAAGTGACTTTTACTCACAGAAGGCCATCCTCAACAGGACACCACATCCATCCAGCTCTCACATTTAATCTCCTGCTTGCTGCTGCCGCCTGGATGCAGCATTTACTGATACGAGCTTCCCCCAGCCTCTATTAACTGGAAAGGCTGTAGCTGACTCCGTATGAAGCTGTCTCTAATCTAAGTCCAATATTCCACTCTCCTGATTGATGCAGAACTCTTTCTGCCACCAGCAGCTTTCGTGCCTATGTTTTCGTATCATGTAGAAGCTCTGTGGTAGATACACTCTCATAGATACTTTCCACATACAGAATGAAAAGCCATGCCCAAGGAGCTTAAAATCAAAGCTAGTTAAAGCAAACTTAAGCCTGTGACACTGAGGACTAAAAACCTCAGTGGGTTTACCAGCCCAACTTAATTGGGCTCCTAAAGCCTCCTGCTCTAGCAATATGTTCATTGTGATGGTCAACAATAAACTTAAAAATATAAAAGCCCAAATACAAAAGGATTTATGACACAACCACTTTGGTTTCAGAATAAAAACTTAAATCTCAAGGCAGTTGCCTGGGGTGAGATTTGCATTATTCCACTTCCTAATTATCTTGCCAATGACAGAGGAATACAAGTTCCCCCTGGAGCTTTATATCCTTAGGCCATCAGGTTAATGAAGTATTATTTGGTCATGTGAAGCCACTGTAACTGAAAAAAAGAAAACCTCTATCACAAGAAAGTCTTTTGGACTTTAGAGCAGATCCAGTGCAGCAGAAGGTTAGAGGTAAAGCTGTGGTTTAAGCCATACAACATTACAGGAGGAACCAGGTGGCAGAAGTCCAGGAGGTGCAGGAACATCTTAGGGTGGGAGTAAGGAGGGTACAATATTTAAAATAACAAATGAAATTCAGAGTCAGCAGGCACTGTTCAGCATCCTGCCTTTTGAGTGATTTAAGGTTTCACCACTGACCCTGTTCCATGCCTCAGTTGTCTAAAGCAGAAATAAAGTCTTGTCCTTTTTAAGTATCAAGAGAAACACTACTGAAGACAGGTAATTTTTACTCCAGTAAAAAGCCTACATGCTCATCACAGCATGTATTCTGTGTGGCGCTTTCAAATACCTTTCCCCTCATGTCTTCCACCTGCATTTTTGCTGACACGGTCCACACTTCTATTTAATTTGTGTCTATACAGGGGAATAATTTTACTTAGGGAATAAATTTATTTAGAAAAGAACTAAGAGGTCAAAGGACCAAGAAAAGAAAGTGAGCAAAGCCTTACTCTTTGCATAGTCTGAACTGTTTTGCCTTGTCCTTGAACTTTAAGAGAAAGGTAGAAAACAATACATTCAAACTAAGTGCCAATTTCCAGCTGCCTCACAAAATGGGACCTCAGCAGCAGATCTCCTAATGATGGTTAAGCGAGAAAGGCTGCCAGCTCCTTACATTAAATATAATCATCCAGTGGTGCCCTCCACTGAAGAGAGCCAGGAAACATGTTTCTTTTACTGATACGATAATACAGACACAGGTGTTGAAAACCTATTCCTGCTGGTGAATCACAAATGGCATTTCAGTGTGTTTGAAACCCTTAAGCCATATCAGCATATGAAAACACAGTAGATTTTTAGGGGTCTTTTGCACACCAGGAGGATTAAGATACGTTTTTGAAGCCAAGGCCTGGCTGTATGTGTCCACACAGAGCCTTTAGAGACTGATTTTCAAAGACGACACTTCCAGCAGTTTCCAGTAAGGCCTGTAAGAGCTGCTGGTTCTTGTTTAGCTGTTGCAGAGAAGTAGAGGCAGATGCCCCCAGTACACACAATTAGGAGGGGGGGGGGGGGGGGGGGGGGGGTATGTTATGGGTTGGGTTTGGGATGGTTTTTTTAAGCACAGCTCCGGGTTGAAAAAGTAGAGAAATGGAAATTAGTCACTTCAAACCACTGCAATTAATGCATGATAACATGCTCTGGTTAATGCTACCAAAATGAGCCTAAATGTCAATATATTAATGATGTTCGCTGAGTTTATATAAAGCTGCACAAAGGGCTCAGTCCTCGGTAGATGTGAAACAGTAATAAAATTGGGCTGCAATAATTTACAACCACTGCCCTAAAAACTCTCAATAAATTGGGACTTCTGATGGCAAAGACCACGTCAATGGACGGAATATGCAACATCCATCACTCTGAGAAAAACTGATGAGAGCTCACTGTGCCACAGCTCCGAGCACTCTACTGGCTATTCGTTTGAAAACAAATCTACTTCAAGGCCATTTATCTTTAAAAGCCCTTAACAAATTAGGAAGCATCTATCTCCTGGACTGTCTGCCCATCCATTTTTCACACAGATAATTAGCACCCTGACCCAACCATTAACAAAATTGTGCTCTGGTTGGACTAATGGGAAAGAGAATTGTGAAAGCAAGAAATCAGGAGCAAAAATAACCTGTCCCCAGTTATGGGTATCTCCACTGAAGCAGCTTTTTTTGCTGTTATTAAAGGAGGAACAAGATGGTCTCTTGCATAGTTTCTTCCACTTTCAGTATAATTCTCTCTTTCCTTATGTACTTTTCTCACAGCTTTTGCAGACTGAGCAAATTCAGCCATCTGCAGCACAAGCAGAAAAGAATTAATTCCTCCAAATAAAACCTCCGGCTTATTCTTGATGTTTAAATCAACACAGAGAATGAAGGGAGCCAAATCCCTCAATACAAGTCCTCTCGCACAGGAATAAGTCGTGTGGTAAGGCCCAGTTTCTATAGGACAGGAGGACACAACAACTATAGGAAGTGTTTACTTGCATTTAGGGAACCAAATTTGTTCCCCAGCTTGTTTTGCTTATAAACCTTGCAGTCTTAGAGGCGTGACTTACAGACATTAGTATTTACATTTGCACAACTACAGCAACAGCCAGTTAGATGCAAAAATATAGTTAAACAAATAGAAAATTCCTAGTCTTTGAATAAAGCTGGATCCTTTTAATCCTGCTGGAAGCACAAAGAACAAATCCCTTACTTTCCTAGTTGTTAATCAATCCATCAACAATCCCTACAAGTCCCTACTGGGACCATCAGGGAACAACCTAACCCTTTCCGAAATCTTTTGCCCTTCTCTGCTTCCCAGCTTTTCTTTAGCTGCACTTCTTTGACAAAGTTTTTCCTGTGGTTGTTTAGAGAGGACTTGAATCAAAGGTGTTGTGAATGTCTCTGACAGCCTATGCAATGCCTTTTTACCCATTTTAACTCACTCAGAAGAATTCCAATATATTTTGGAGCACACATTTGCTATTCTAAAAGCCTCCTTGGCTTCTCCCTATCACATTATACTCAGCCAGCTATTCTATAAATATTTATAATATCATCATACATTTTTTATTGATTTCCCCTTGTCACATGCCAGTCTTTGAGCCGCATGGCTGCTGGAAAGCATGTGCAAAAGGCAGATATATTTTTAAAGACAACCTTTTCTCTGGTAGCCTATAAAATAATACAAGCCCCTTCTTTGTCTCCTTCCAGTGTTAGAATAATATAGCTAAAAAGTTATTTTCATGATGCAAGGTACATCATGTAAATAAATAAATAAATTCATACTGGATTTCCTGGGGAGAAAAAGCTTTCATTGCTTCAAACAAGAAGGCCTTGGGGAAAGATCACCCCTACTCCCAGTCTTTGTGAAATGATACAAGTGGCAACACACAATAGCGGATACAGTGTGTTAAGATACCAACATGCCTTAAGGTGCTAACCAAGAATGACTCCGAAGTCAGAGCTTCAACCTCAGCAACTCGTAGTTCAGTTCATTGTTTCGAATTTGTGCTTTCCTCCTTTTCTTTTCTCCTTTCCTTTCTTTTCCTGCAATCTAACCAAGAACATTCCACAAAGAAGCAGATTTAGTACAGAGGAGGAAGCAGGAAAGACACAGTTAGTACAGGGGACAGAGGGATTTTACCATTAAATTAATCTAGAAAGTTGAATGATCATAGATGTTCAGAAAATTTCTGTACTGGTAGAAATAAATCTAGATAGCCAAGATACTAACCAAGATCCCTTCAAAAGATGCTGCAAAAATTTGCACTACGCATATTCCTAATCATATCACAGATGAGAGTCCAAATACACAATGACATCAAATCTACTTTCTCGGATATAAAATAAAAAAGAAGTGATTTGGTTTCCAGTAGCATCATTCAGGAAATCCCTGCCTCACAGGTTTGTGTTTTAAATGAACAGACACTGCCTACCAAATGTTAGAGTAGCTGGGAAGGGACAAGGCATTACTTCACAATTCCAAAATAGTGACACTGATAAAAGACAGAGAGCAACAGGCTGAGACAGCTCTTCATACAGCAGCTGAAGTTTCTTCTGCTGCAAAAGAATTAGCATTGAAATTGTGATTCTAAGAATTCCACATCAATTACATTTAGTTGGAGTCTATCATAAACCCTAAAGACAGCAGATGATAAAACCAGCAAACATAAGATAATGCTCATGCAGAACTACACTGAAGATAAGGTTACAGCTCATAAAAGGAAAATTACTGAGGCAACTTGCTATGATGTTGTTGGTTTGGGGTGTGGTTTTGTATGTGTTTGTTTTTTAATTAATACATTAAACTCTCCTATTAAATTAAAATAGGATCTACCAAAAATGCACAAAATGTCACTTTTACATCAAAATCCTTCTTAACATGCTCTGTGTATCGAAAAACTTAGCTTCTGTGTAGTGATAGACATTACAACCTCAAAAAGCTTCATGGTGAAACTCTGTAAATTTTGCTGATTAGTTGTAGCAACACAGTTAGCTTTTTCTTTGACATTCAGCAGCATTTTAGTGCAGTCCTAATGGGCTATTTGTTCCATCCATCACTGGAAAAGAAAAATCCGGAACACTCGGAGTTTCCAGTAAAACAATGGCAATTTATTGCCTTTTTTTGTAACCCTGTCTTTATGAAAAAGCAAAGAGATGCTCAGCACATACTCAGATGTTATCTAAATGCAGAGAACGTGGGATTTTAAAACTAAAATAAAGGAGTTTGGGGGATCAGTACCAAATCTGCACAATTTTCTTCCAGGTAAGCATCCATTCCAAAGTGTTAAGTCCAAAACTGATGCTCTGGAAGGAACCACTTGCCAGCTTATTGAAATGCATCATTTCATTCAGGGCTTGTTTTAAGAGCATCCACTTCCCAAGCACACTCAACTGGAACAGCCTCCACATCAGAAACAGATTAAATGTTTAATTAGACAAAAACTAAAAAGAATGAGTCCATCACAGAAGGGAGCATCCCCCAGTCACCTTACACAAAACCACTTCTCACTCTGCTGTTCTCTTTCTTGAACAAAGTTTTCCCCTTCCCTTCACCAGGAAATCCAGTGTTCTGCTGCAAGACTGGGGCATCTAAAAAACATCATTTCAAATCAACACTGAATTGTAAATGCTTCACGTGTAAAAAGTTTCACAACCCCTGCAGAACTGCCACTTTGAAAACGGGAAAACTTCTTTCAAGGCAGTAAAATCCACTCCCTGCATCTGTGCTCTCGCTAATAAGGTAGTTGTCCGCTTTAATTCAGAGAAACAGTTCAGCTTGGGCTACTGTATTAATTATAGCCACTGTTTAGAAAACATTGCGTAGCTGCATTTTACCCACAGTGAATCCCAAGCCTCCAAACAAGCAATTTAATTTTCCTCGTAAGAGTGACAAGTCCAATAATAAACCGGCACAAATTATGCAGAAGGATCACAGACCTCACGAACACGTTCTCAAACTTATTGAAGGAATAAATCAAATATGCGTGCCCAGCCGCTTTCCGTGCAAGTCTCTGCTACCCCTACCCATGCATTTTAGTGTTAATTTTTTCATGTAAATTCTATTGATTTTTAAATATTTCACAGCTTTTAATTCTCCAGGCAAATTCCAGCAAGAGGAGTAGGAAAAAAACCCAACAGTGGATTTGTACAAACAGTCCTATTGACAAGCTGCAGTGTGGTACTCTCTGGAGAGCCCTCTACAAGAGTTTATGTGGCTGAATTCAAAGCAACTAATTTTTCCACAATAAGTCACAAACGGCAACATACACATGGGATAACCCACCTACATTATTGGCCACTACTACTGATAGAACAGTGCTATGCCTTGCAATGAAAACCTGTCAATTGATTCTGGTGCTCCTCTGGAGACTGTGAGGGCTGTTTTTCATTTCAGTATGTGATGGGACGCTTCTTTTAATAAAAACTCCTATAGTCCATAGCTGCATTTCTGAGTGCTTGGGACTTCTGCTCTTTATGTGTCAAACACCTCAGTCGGGTCAAGCAGAATAAGATCACACGTTTCCCAGTAGTCAATCTTCATTTTTAGATAACTTGTCCAGCATTGCAAAGAAACCTCATGGCAGGATTCAACTCTCCAGGGCAACACTCAACTGAACTGAATTGTAAGAACTGTCTATTTAAATACAGATCATAACGATAACACTTCTTACTATTACGTATATGGAAATGATGCTTGTGCCCCATTACTAACTCTCATTTGAAAATAAACCCATCCCAGTAACCAATCACTCTAGGGAGGTAGCAAGGTACATGAACCCTGACACACTCCTGGAGAGACACACTGATATGTGGCCCATTTGCTACTGCAAGGTCTTTGGCCTGGTTTATCTCCTACCCTTGCTGCTTGTTTCAGAGATGTTGCTGGACCAACCACCCATCCATCATTCTGTGCTTTGTGCAAACAGGACTTCAGTTTCAACCTGGGCACAACCGGAAGCAGCAGGTTTGGGGGTTTTTAAACCCAAGATGTTACCACCTAATCAGTTACACCCTTTCAGTGTTCAAGACTACTGGTTTGACTCAAATTGCCTGGTGATCCAAAAAAGATAGAGACAAGTAAGGGTATGGAACATCAGTCAGATATAGCCCATCCTGTGCCATGGAAAAAATAGCCAGCTGAGGAAGAGATGAACAGGGAGTAAAATAGCAGCAGGAGGGACAATTTTCTGCAGAATGGGAAGTCTAGTCCCCAAGGTCACAGATTCTGACACAACCCTTCTAAAACACAATATAGCAAGTGCTTTGCTATTCATGGGTAGGTCCTCTTCTGAGACAGCACCCACTTTACACCTTTTAAGTCTGATATCAGTTAGACGCTCTTAAAAGACAAGAATTAGACATACAGGCTTGCTATTAAAATAATGATAGTTTTATGTCATATTTGACTTTGCTGTTTAAAATCTCTAGGCACAGAGCATTAGGATTGGAGCTTAAATCTATGACATTTCCATTTATCTGAAAAATAAACACAAATTACTGTAAAACATTGGTTTCTAGTTTTGACCTTTTTTCCTCAAAAAGCTAATAAAATATCTTCACTTTAAAGAAACTTTAGGAGTTTCTTTACATCCTTTGCATCAAAAGGAGTGTGACCAGCAGGTTGAAGGAGGTGATCCTGCCCCTCTACTCTGCTCTCGTGAGACCTCACCTGGAGTATTGTGTGCAGTTCTGGTGTCCTCAGCATAAAAAGGACATGGAACTGTTGGAACAAGTCCAGAGAAGGGCCACGAGGATGATCAGGGGACTGGAGCACCTCCTGTATGAAGACAGGCTGAGGAAGTTGGGGCTGTTCAGCCTGGAGAAGAGAAGGCTGCGTGGAGACCTCAGAGCAGCCTTCTAGTATCTGAAGGGGGCCTACAAGGATGATGGAAAGGGACTCTTCATCAGGGATTGTAGAGATAGGACAAGGGGTAATGGGTTAAAACTTAAACAGGGGAAGTTTAGATTGGATATAAGGAGGAAGTTCTTTACTGTAAAGGTGGTGAGGCACTGGAATGGGTTGCCCAGGGAAGTTGTGAATGCTCCATCCCTGGTGGTGTTCAAGGCCAGGTTGGACAGAACCTCGGGTGACATGGTTTAGTGTGAGGTGTCCCTGCCCATGGCAGGGGGGTTGGAACTTGATGATCTTAAGGTGCTTTCCAACCCTAAGTATTCTATGATTCTAACCACTGACTTTCCTCTTTAGTGCTCCCCCAAACTGCTACTGCTATTCAAGTAAGTTCCAACCTTAAATGAAAGCCCAAGACAGTAGCTCACTTCCTAGCTGCTTGACAGCCACATCTAACATAATGTCATCCTGGCATTCTAAAAACACAGGATCTCATTCTCTGACTACACCATGCTAACAATACTTGTTATCTGGGATGCCTTTATTTCCAGGGATACAACTAGATGTACAAACTCCCTGCCTCACTTGAGAACTTCAGCCGTTACTGTCAGCTTAATCTTCACGCTAGGAGAGTAAGGTGACTTCAAGGAATCACAAGGCAGAGAAGGCAGATGTCAGTAGTCTCTTTGGGCAAACTGATACAAAGCACAATACCCTCAGCAAACACTCAGCTCTGCAAACAGTATAATGCCATCTTATTTCACCTATGATCAACAGATGTGTTTAGGTATTTTTTATAGGATTCACAAAATTTAATGGATACCTAATGATTTACATATCAGAGCAGTGACCAAAGATCCACATGAAAGTGTAAGTGCCTGACTTCTCAGCACTCAAAACCCCTGGCTCTGCTTGCCACCAAGCACTCCACTGACACATCAGTTATTGGCATTAATACCTCCCATGCACATAAAGGTCTCATTTCCATCCGTACTGAGACGCACCTGAAGTTTAAGAGGCTGACGTAACCTAATGCCTCCTTTGATCTCAAATCACCGCTGTCCACCACCTAGACTTTTTTTCTACTGATCTCATTTGAAGGACATGTTTGAAGTAGCTGTTCTCAGAACATACCTAATAGATCTGGTTTCCTTTCTAAGAAGTGGGAAGGAGCTTTCATGAGCGCAGATGAATAGCTGGAGCACTCCCTCTGGAGGCTGATGCCCCACACTCAGGTTCCTTTTCTGTCAGAGGGAATTGACATCCAAATCCCACTTCAGTCTCCTCCCCAGACACGATGTTATTCTAAGGGAAGCAGATTCTTCCCTCCCTGCTCCACAAGTTAAATAAATGGAATCCTTTTCAGAAAACAATAAACAGGATGGAAGTCCGGCTGCAGTGCATTAACCCAGATAGAGTTTTGAGCTCCAACACTGACTTGTCCAAACCTGTTTCACACGTTGAACAAATCCTCCAATTACTTCACCATTGCATTACAAGAACCTTATAGCCACAGTTGCCTCCTTTCTCATGTGTGATGTGCTTTCAGAGAAGAGCACAACCTCTGGTTTTGTGGGGTATTTTTGAGATGAGTGGTTCTCTCACTATCTTCAGAAGATTCGGCACTTGGGAGTCACAAGAGGAGGAAATAACTTTCTGCAGCACAGCATAAGATATCTAAATCCAACAGAGCATGATTTTAGAAGCTTTCATTCTTCTTGCTGCTCGTGGTATTCCCACTGACAAGCTCAGCCTGATTTCTTCTTGGTACACTTACTCTGATGGATTGTACTCTTTCTATATCCAAATTCTCCATCTGCCCTGTATACACAGCCTAACTACCACACTCAAGACGAGCACACTGCAGCTCAAAGTCATACGTGCATTTCTGAACAGCCCAGGGGCTAAACTCCAGTATAGCGTTGTGAGCGTAGACAGTAACGTCCCATTTTCAGAAATGGGAAAATAGGCACTATGCGACTGCAGGAGGATCACCCTCCTGTTCAGCAGATGAGCAAATACCAACAATCAGAATTCCTTTCTGCTTCTCAGCCTGATTATGAAGCACAGATGGCTTCTAGCCAAATTCTGTTTTGGGCAGTTTTACTAACCTCTGTTTTCCTGTTACCCTTCCACCATTCCAATGCAATACAGGGTATCTTACTGTCCTGAACTCTAGTGTACTCATTAAGCACTTAGTTAACTGGGCATAGTGTTCAACCTGGCTACTACCATGGACCTTGGAGTTGGTTGTTTTTCTATTGAAAAGGTTCACTGCGTTTGAAAGAGTTGTGTAAACTGTAAGTGATCTCTGCAACCATCAATTACTTACTCCTCAGCTGTAATGGGTGAGACTGATGAGAAAACTCTCAGTGATTCCCAGGATCTCACCCCATATGCTTTGATGAAAATCCATGCTGAGACAGTAGGTTCTGCAACACCTTATGCCTCTTTGGACTGGATACCAGAGAAGACCTTCATGCCCATACCACCTTTTCAGTCTCGCTGTTTTCCCAAAGCACATTCTTCTGTACTTTGAAGGGAGTGGATCTTATGCAGGGTCACAAGTGCTATCCAGAAGGTCCAATACAACAACAGGAGCTTTCAGAGTGGTCAAAACAGCCCACATTAGCAGAGGTGGCAGTGGGAGGGTGTTTAGGACCCCAGATCAAGATTCTGTAAAGAGTGATAAGGAGGAGGAGAACATCTTCCACTATTATAATGAGATTCCTTTTAACAGATGTAGGAAAGAAAGGCAAGGACTGTAATTTGCCAATAACCTTCACAAATGTTTCACTTCTAAAATAATGTCTTTTGTTTTCATGAGCTTCATTTTATTATTTCTAGAGTTAATTTTACCTACTGGAGGCAGCTCAGTTCTGCTGCCTGTCTAAAGACATTCGATAACTTTACATTCACATCTTTTACCAAAACATTTTTAAGACCTAATTCTACCTATTTTACAAATAGATAAATCTGCGTCTGAAGAAAACAAGTTAAAATAAACAAAAAGCTAAAAAACCCAAAGCCATTGAAAACTGCATTACATGATCAACCACATAAGGAATTTTTATGTTCCTGGGACAAAGTTCCTCTTCAGATACTATTCTGCAGTATGTCATTGTGTTGCATCTGGCAGAAAAATAAGACCCAAAATCATAGTTCTGTGGACTGAATAGCTCCAGTAAGCTATATGGTGGGCTTACTAAGATCAGGAACTGGCCAAAATTTGCATTTTGGAATAAAACTACTGCATTATAGAGAAACAAAAGAACACTGCTGAAATATTGATGCTTCTTCTAGAGGTATAAAAAAGTTAATTGCTGTTGAAAGTTTCAGAATGAGAGCTATACTTCCTTCATTTAACTTTTAAACAGGATTGAAAAAGCACTTTGAAAGTAAATGGTCTGATAGAATTAGAGGGATCACTCTGTAACCTGGTAGAACAGGATACCACATCCAGCAAATACAAGCTCACAAGAAAGCAGGCCCTCACAAGATAAGAGTCATAGAATCATAGAATAGATAGGGTAGGAAAGGACCTTAAGAGCATCTGTTTCCAACCCCTCTGCCATGGGCAGGGACACCTCCCACTAAACCATGCCACCCAAGGCTCTGTCCAACCTGGCCTTGAACACCGCCAAGGATGGAGCATTCACAACATGCCTGTAAGTAGGCTGCTTACACAAGTAGTCCCACCAAATCATGATGTCAATCCATTCCCGTAAGATACTTGTCACACAAATAAGGTTTGGTGGGTTTAGTCACTACACGAAGTTTATGATAACTCCTTTTATTACAAGCCACTTGTGCTTGTTTATAGTCCCTTCCTTTGACATGCTGCAGATCACATAAAATTAAATATAACTGTTACTTCCTTCCTTCCTCCACAATACAGTAAAGCCTGTAAACAAAGACAAGCTCTGGGACCATTAAGAGAGGCCCTTGTTTGCAAACTGTCTTTCCAACTGGCTCCTTCAATTTCAATACTAAACCTGTCAAGCTTAATTAAGAGTTATGGGGCATAACCATTTCAAAACCATAAATCCATACAGCAGAGAAGTAACATGACTGCCATAGCGAACATCTTTTTTTAAATAAGCAATATCTCTTTCTGAGACCTAATACAGGTTCCTTATACACAACTTTGTACTGTAAATATCTTTATTGCTTCTCCTGCAGTGAATATAAAGACCATCATAAAATAATTTCATCCTGATGCCTTCTGCTTTATTTGACTATTTAAAGTGGACCTCAATGCATATCCCACTGCTTACACTGCTATTTCACCCAAATTCACCATAGCTTTTTGTGAGCCTTCAAAAACTCCGCAGAGAACGGCATTTCTCTCCAGCTTTAACATTTTCTTTCTAAAGGCTCCTCCTTTTGAGTGTGCACAGCCGTCCACACCTCATCACAGCCTCAAGCAGAATGGTACTGAGAAAGAAGTACCTAGAACTCAGTGATCAAAACGCCTTTAACATTCAGCACACCCAGTCTGAGACACCAGTGACCAAATCAAAAAATCCACAATACACTTGTACTGTAGGCTTAGAGTTAAACTTAAAGCCACCTTACTCATTCCAGGGACACTACACACTTGCTTCCACGTTAACAGTGCTTGGATCTGCCACTAGAAGCTCTGCTGAATCAGTATTCTAGTGAGCATGAGACCCATCACAAAAGCCAGTGCAACCTGAATCATATTGGTACTTTCAACAAGAAACTGAAATTTAACAGACAACTGCTGACAGTGCTTCAAAGGCTTGAGCTTCACACTATTTGACAGATATGGAAAACATGGATTTTTGCCATTTTCAGTGTTAACAGTGTCCCATGTACAGTCTTAATATTAACTTTCATTTATTTGAAGTGATTCTGGGGCCTTTACAGTAAAGAATCTACACTTGAACATCCAACTCCTAAAGGATTAAAAGCAGAAAGGTGACTAAGACAGTATCACGTTTATTACTATTTCTTAATCTAATGATTTTTTCAATACGATTACATGAGGAAACCTTTGGCTACCCTCATCTGCTTCATGAGCTAACAGAGTAGTTGAATTTATAGAACCTACTGATCATCTAACAGTCTACAGCCACCCCCTAAAATAAAAGTTCCCTTAAAACCTTAAATGGTTAACATCTTGATGAGCATTTTTACGTGTTAAGCAACATTTGGGTCAACTTATAGGAGAAATTATAGCCAAGCATCTAAATGCACAATTTATGCAAACTAAACATAGCTGTATAAGATTTTATCAGCTGTTTATCAGATCCAGAGAGGCACAGAAAATACACCCTGACCAGTGAGTTCATACTTTTTGGGAAAAGATTCTAAGAAAAGGATCTAAGCCTCTCTTCTTCATTACCCCACCTGGAAAATGTACTTAATAACGCTTTGAACTTCAATTTCTATTTGGAGATCTAAAAATCACTTTACAAAGGTACATAAGCATGATTATTCTCATTTCACAGTTGGCCTCACTAAGTACAGAGATTTGCAGCAATTTGTATGAGAAGCAGTGTTCTCCGGTGAATAAGTTAGGAGTCTGAAATTATCTCCCCAGGGTATTCATCCCAACTCAGCTATAAACTTCAGTCTACACTGATACCCACCAGGGCAAAACCAGACACAGTCCAACTGAAACTGGTGGGTTTCTGCATGGGAAATAAGAGTCCAGCACAGAAAATCATGACAATGAAAAACTGTTGCCTAACAGTGATGTAGTCAGTTAAACCCCACTTTTCTGGACAACGGGGAGGATGGTCATCACATGGGTCATGACAGCATTCAGGCACAAAAATATTCACAAAGAAATTAAATGGCACCTTTTCAGAAGAATAAGGGAACAATAAGATACATAGCAGTGGACAGCCTGGTGTTTGATCAGAACTCCTTAATTACCATCATCATAATTTTTTCTCCTCTTCTGTTGACAAGAAAGCCTTTCACCCCCATTGCCTGTAATACAGGGTTTTTTTCCACTATATAATTCCTCTTCTGGACAACAGCTCCTGCACATTGCAGCAACCTCGCCTGTGGGCTTCAGATTTTGTCATGGAAAAAACTTCTGTTTAGTAAATCCAAGGATTCGGGAAAATATGAAGAGCACCTCTTCCCTGATAACTGGAATCATTGTAGAATGTTTTACCCTCAAATATTGCTTGGTCACTTAGGTTAAGCTTTAACCAACATTCCCAATCTCACACCACATTAAAAGCTAAAAATGAGTAAGTAGGACAGTATTTTTCTCTTTTAGAATTATGGGAACTATACAAATTGTGCTTATAGGGCTAACAGAGAGAAGATTTTTGAGGTTGCAACTTCTAATCTATTATCTGTTCTTCAAAAAGCTGCTTACTTGCAAGGTCCAGCCTAAACTACAATAGCCCAGAAAGTCAAAAGAACCTCTCACTCAGCAGCTTCTTAAGTACTCCACTTTTTTCCCCTTCATATCGGCTGGCCAAGAAAGAACATCAACGCAGTCACAGTTGCATTAAACAAAAAACATGCTTGCAGACTGTTAACTTGAAATAAACAGAGACCTTAAGTATTTGCAATAGTTGTCACTAAAATCAATCTGCTCATTTGTACTTCTCTCAGCTGTAGTAGCCTGTACATGTAACGCTTTTACAGACAACCAATTTTGTTCATAAAGGAGAAAAGCATAAACAAAAGTGATCTGTCAAAACAACACAACAAAAAAAAATCTTCAATGCTTTTAATTCAATCATTGTTCACTGAATTTAATATAGAATATGAGTATGAAATAGATCAAACTACTTTGCCAAGCCCAATCCATCAGACAAAGAACAGAAGATGCCAAACTGGAGTTCTAATAAATCAAGATTTTTGCTACAGAGGTTGACACCCCTGCAAAGTTTTGTAATTCATAATTCATAAGCAAAAGGTCAAGAGGACTGTTAAATAATTCAACTGGCGTAACAGAAGAGTTTTCTTTCATTTCTCTTACACTTCTCACAAGCACAGAAAAGCCTGTTCAAATTAGTCAGAAATAAAATCAAGAGCTGGACCCTCCCCCCATGGTTTCTGTAGTTTAACTCAGGATAGCATCAGCTCTCTTTGTGTTACAGTTTTGTGTTGAGGCACGAATCCGTAATGGATTCATGGCCAGTGCAGTAACTGCGATGCTGGGTCTTTGGAGATTTTAACAATGCTTCTTTACACAGTTGTTTCTCTAACACTCCTCGACAACAACTACAGTTAGTCAAGCTTTAACACACAAATGTGTGCTCCTGATGGTGACAGGCAAGAACAAAAACTCTGGGTCATAAGTGTAAACCTAATGTGTTTAGTTTGACCACCAGCATGAAGATCTCTTGATCAGTTCTGCAACACACCATGGCGAGTAAGTTCGTAAAGAGGGAGATTTCAGTGACAGCTCCTTTCTCTCCCCAGCAAGGGCATTTCAGGGTCCCCCATCTGAAGTGCCTCCCATCCACCTAACTTACAAGCTTAGGGAGGATGGCATGGGGGAGCCCTGCACTCTGCCTAAAAATCCACCAGAAAAGAGAAGCTGCAGAAATGGCTGCTGTTTTAGTGTACTTCCATGGTTAAGAACTTCTGCTTCTGCTACATTCTAACTGCACTACAATCAAAGCAAAGTTTCCTGTCAGCAAGAACTACTGTAAATACATGTTACTTTCATCTTAACAGCTTTCAGGCTTCTTATGCCACCTCCCACTTCTTCCCTAAAGCCACAACTGAGATCTTTATTGACTAATATGACAACACCTAACAAGAGTACAACTGATATATTGTAGGTTTGATCTTATCTACAATGCTCATATGCCTCTAACAGATGGTTCATCTGCCTGATTTTGGAACAGGAGGTAGCACTGTGCCTAAATGTAGATGAACAGAAAAAAAAACCATATCAAATACAAGTTACATTTTAGAAAGGATATTCAAAGAGCATCTCTAATTATGGGCAAAGTGACAGGAAAGAAGGATGAACATCAGTCCCTTCAGGACTGCTTTCATTTGCTGGTTCTGCATGTGCATATGAATAAATCTTTAATAAATATTCATAGTTTTTGCACCAGGACAAATTTAGAGGAAGCAAAGGAAGTCAAAAGAGAAAATAAAGAATAATGGAAGCATAAAGATATCTGTGCACATACACACATGTGCACACACAGCAAGGTATGCTTTGCCATATGGGATTACAGCTCCGTATTTAGCTGATGGATTAAACACCAATAGATTAAAACTAAAAGAAAAGCTGAATATTACTTTTTTAATAAAAAGAAGTCAGGGATTTAAAATAGAAAAGCCTTTTTAATGAAAAACAAATGGCATTTAAAACTTAATAGCCTTCAGGTCTAATAAAGTCAAATCTATTTAAAGGTAAGAAACTTCAAGAATCACACTGCTGTGCATAAAGGGAACTACTTACAATGCAGTGGGTACAACACATAGTCTGATTATGGCAAACGGTAGTAGTACTAATGGAAGAAAATACATATGCCTAGAAGCAAAATGATAAACAGTTCAAATCAGATTAAACTGAGGGGCCATTAACTTTTTCTTTTAAAAACACTTAAGAGAACATTAACAAATGAAAAGACTCTTCAGTGATGAATAAATAGCCAAACAGAAAGAGACCTGTAGGGACCCTTATGAAGTAATAAAAAGGGTTACAAAATTTGGGGCAACTTCTCAAGATTGAGCATGCACTGGTATTTGGTAGTACCCATGCTAGCTTTGCTGCCTGGGCTGTCAGCAGTGTGACTTGTGGAGACACAGGAAGCACTGGGACACATACAAGCTGGCAGTCAAGACTGCTGAAACAGTCTCATAACCAGACAAGTATTTCACTGGCACTGCCATGTATTGTCAAACCTAAATTTACCCAGGCCCATCCTAGGGGCTGTCACAGTGTCAAAATGATTTGCTAAGTCTGAGCCCCCTGCAGAGATCCTGCACCCGCAGGCAGGAGTTCTGTGTTGGTTTTCTAAAGGGCCAACATTTCACTGTGAAAGTCTGTATAAGTAATTTCCCTTCATCCTCACACCATTTTCCCTGACACACAGTAAAAGAATAGGCTGTTTTAATTATGAGGAGAATATTTAGAGAAAGGAATTCTACATATAAAGTGTTTCGCCTTCAACTTGGCAAAAACAAAAGCTAAAGCTACAGCAAAGCAGCTCTTACGTTGCAGTCCCTCTTCCAGCTTTTCACACCCAGTATGTTGACTTTCAGGCTTATCCTACCCCAAAACTCCTCCTGAATGCAGTCTTCTTATCTCTGAAATCGCTGGAATAATCAATACCAGTAGGTGTGCTCACATACTACACTTACCTTCAGTAGCTGCATTTGATGGGTTCGTAAGAATCACCTAATACCAAATAATGCAAAGGTCTTTTTTCTCAGTCTCCTTAAATACTACTTTTTAAAAAGATGCATTCTTATAGCCTAAATATTTTAAGAGCATGCCTTCCCTTATTTCCTTTTTTTGCTATAATGATACGCAGATAAAACAGGTCAGCAACACTTCAGATAGTTTCTTTTTTCAAGGGAAGATAGTGGCTTAGATGGATTCACCCTATATATACTGTAGTATGCAATTTAATGAGGAATGTTTCACACCTGTAGTTTTTGAATCAATGAAGTTTCAATAATGAAAAAACAAACCAGCAGAGTGCAAATGCAGTTTTACTTCTAACTCTGTATTCCTTAGCAAAAAAGCTAAAATCACCACCACACACAATACAATAAAACTACATAAGGTGCTTGACTTGCCCTGCAAAATACATCCTGCTGAGGCCTTTTCTTTGCTTTAATAAATGTAAACCTGTACTTCTCAAAGCATTTTGAAATTCAAATGACAATTCAGTTGACTGCTAAGTATATCTCTGTAGACAGACAAATGAATCTTTTCTTCTAATTACCTTACTTCTCTGATGTGGAATGCTAAAAAAAAAAAACCAAACCCAAACCCAGGTAATTTCAGCATTAAAAAAAAGTGATTAAAATGCCCCATTTGGCACCAAATGCTACCATCATAAAAACAAATGAAGGAACCCAAAATGCGTTTCCACTTTCTGAATGTACATTTCAAACCTAAAAGCCACGGATTTCAAATCTATGCAGACCTGAACTGAGTAACGATCCAAACATTCTTGAGTGACAAAACAGAAATTACTTATAATGTGGTGTGACCTCCAAAAATTGGAGAACACTAAACACAGAGTTCCTGGAAAGCATATTTTTCTAAAGCTCTAATGAGCTTTCTTCTTGCACCTGAAAAACAGGGATACACACATGGACTGGAAATCTGATATTAAGCAGCTATCTGGAAAAGGAAGCACTTAGGAAGCCACTAGTGAACCAAGCGGTGAGCCTGCTGCAACACTTGCACAATGAATTAGGCTAGAAAAGTTTAATGAATACAATATGAAAGGTGGTGATTTTCCAAACAAGTAGAGCTTAGGGAATTTCTTAATGTGGCAGCACATCCCTTCAACTGCTCTGCGCAGATCTTCAAACCAAACAACACCAAACAAGATAGATAGATAGATAGATAGATAGATAGATAGATAGATAGATAGATAGATAGATAGATAGATAGAGAGTCAGTCTCCTATTGGCTGAGATGGCTGTTTTTACACATAGAAGTTTTCAGCAGAGACAATGGAGAGGTTGTATGCTGCTTTCAGGTACCTTTTCTAGGTCCCAAATGAGCAACAGCCAAGCCACCTAACTTCATATCTCAGCGCACAGTAGGATCCCTAAAGCTTCAGGTTAATGCTGCTATGCAAACATATCTAGGCACACATCCTGGCGGTACAGTGCTGATGTGGTACAGTGATGATGACCATGGACAAGAACAGAAGTCAAACTGTCCCTTCTCCCCTTTATGCATGGAAATAGCTGAAGCATTCACACGGCTTCAGCAGCACTTGCTCCATGTGGTTTAGCCTCTCTCTTCCAAATGCCAATGGCAGTGCCTTCAGGTCCATGTCCGGCCCTACCCATTATGTGATACATCCTCCAGGCCTGTGCCGCATAGGAGTGTCCACTGCCCCTTCTCCAGCTAACTGTTCTCCACCCCTGGCCTCACTTCATCTGCTGTCTAGAGCTCTCCACTGTGTACAACCCTTCCACTTAACACCTCACCCTGCCCCACGAGCCTGCCAAATCAACAGATTTGGCTTTTGAAGAGACGGCGCTGACATGGAGGCTGGAACTGAAAGGGGAAGCAGGCAGGAACCTGGCATACAGAAGAAAGGAGAGATGAAAAGTAACGCCATGCGGGTCCTGACGGTAAAGATGGCAAGATGGGCAACGTATCATGCAAAGAATTAGGTCTCTAAGGTCAAACGGCCTAACTTAATTCTCAGGAATAATATTTGATATTATCATCCTAATAAAAGCAGAGTATCCACAAAGTCAACATTAGAATACATGTAGGTGAGTGATTTTCAGTACGGTTTGGAAGAGTCTATGAGACATTAACAGGAAATTCTGGTAATCAGCAGCTTACCAACAGTAATTGTGGCTAGAAAGGTGATGAATTTGGCAGGTCTCCAGTTTGAAAAATGGTTCAATCTAGCAATAATTTTGTTGAACTTCATATTCCAAAATTGCCTAAACAAAGACCTGTTCATTCTTCTGCAAAGCTCACAAGTTTACTGCAGCTCAGCATACCAAACTTTTACTAAGCAGATGTCAAGAAGAGAAAATATCATAGCATGTTTGAGAGAGGAATTGCAAAACCTGACCCAAAATGCACCTCCACATCCTCTTCCTCAACCATCTTCCTAGTACATATACCTGCAGCTCTTTGTGGAGTTTGGTTTAGATAACACAGCAACTCTTGGTGAGGGTTCTGACCAGAAATTTGGTTTTCAGATAACCCACGTCACTGCCTGGGCCAAACGCAATCTCCAGCTATGGAAAGGAATAAGAGAGACAACTGTCAACTAAACAGAGTGAAAAAAAATGCAAACCCTTCAAAAGTTGTAGTTGTAATTCCCTGTTTCTCTATTAGAGGCCCTCGTATCCTGCCTGTCAATATAGTGTGGACATACTGTGCATGTTTTAAAACATAAAAGCAGCCAAGTTGGAGAGACAATAAAAAACAATATCTACTTACTTGCCTCTGGTTTTCTATGTATAAAACAGACTGATAAAAAATAAAAGAAAATAATGATAATAAAAAAAATACAGACACATCTTGAATAATGTTCATACAATTTGGTGGAAGTACTGTGGGCTCATACAGAGCCAGAATGTGAGAGATTGAGATAAATGTGAGTTGTTGTGTTTTCCAGTGAATGTAGAAGCAGCAGACTCTCTTAACCCAAACTCTCCATCACACATGCATTTAATATGCCTGATATTCCAGTGGAAATGTAATTTGATGTCTTCTGAAAACAACACTTCAATATGACTTTAAATTATTCCCCAAGGGGGACCATTTTACTCCAACATGCTTTGTTTACTAGCTCTGCTGCTTCCAGCAAGCTGTTTGATAGATGCCAAAGATGAAGACATGCTCTGTAATGCACATTTTTGGATGACTGAAGACAAAATCCTCTGCTTCTTGGCACAGTTTCCCAAATGATCATGATTCTTAAAGCATTCATTACCGTGTAGTAAGGCAATCTATATTTCTGTCAAATCGTGTTATTTACAATTTATGGAGAATAAAGATTATAAAGGATACTTCAATGAGCAACACAACACACACAAGGAACGGTTTCTGCTCTAATTTCTGTTGTCCCTCGTGACCTTATTATCCTTGCCCTTAAGCAACAGAGAGATCATTAACAAGTCACCCTCTTTGAAGCAAGAAATGGTAATTGTACAATAAAGTACTTGGATATCAAAAATAAAGCATTTTAAGATTATAGGAAAGGTGAGACCTCACTTGGAGCACTGTGTACAGTTCTGGTGTCCTTAACATAAGAAAGACATGTAGCTGTTGGACCAAGTGCAGAGGAGGGCCCCGAGGATGATAAGGGACTGGAGCACCTCCCATATGAAGACAGGCTTTCAAAGCCTGAATAAGAGAAGATGTGTGGAGATCTCATAGCAGCCTTCCAGTATCTGAAGGGGGCCTACAAGGATGTTGGAGAGGGACTCTTTATCAGGGACTGTAGTGACAGGACAAGGGGTTAAAACTTCAGCCTTACACAGGGAAAGTTCAGGTTAGATAAAGGAAGTTCTTTACTGTGAGGGTGGTGAGGCCCTGGCACAGGGTGCCCAAACAAGTTGTGAATGCTCCATCCTTGGCAGAGTTCAAGGCCAGGTTGGACAGAGCCTTGAGTGACATGGTCTAGTGTGAGGAATCCCTGCACATGGCAGGGGGCTTGGAACTGGGTGATTTCAATGTCCTTTCCAACCCTACCTAGCTATTCTACGATTCTATGACAGCCTTTCAACAGCAAGAAAACCAGTGTATTTATATTCTTTCTTTGCACATTCATACCGTATTATTATTGTTTCTAAAGCAACAGCCATTGGCTCCAGTGAGAAGCGAAGTTTCACCATAATGGTACTGCCAAAGAACGTAAGAAGAGGTGCTCTGGATTTGAAGAGCTGATTTCTAACTATCTAATTGCCGAAAGCAGAAATGCAGATCAAGTCACTGAAACCAAGTGTCACTTGATGCATACTTTGAATAATGCTAGCAGCATATACAAATATGAAACAGAAAGTAATTGCCTGACCATTAAAAGAAGTCCAACCTTGAAACTCTGCCACGACAAACTCATGTCATAGATCACAAGCAGCTGGACAGGCACACAGGAAATTTATAAGAACAAGAAACAAAGTCACAGCAAAGATTTGAGCAGTGCATGTTGATCCCACTGTTTCTAAAAGCATCAAAACATTATCCATCAGCTATATCCTTAACTACTGTCAACGGTCACCATTCTTACGGTGGATTCTTCTTTTTGAAACACAACCTTTTGTTTGTGCTCTCTTTAGCTCAGCAAGGGAAGCTCAGTAAGTTTTGTGAGGGAACCAAAAATCCATTTATCAGAATAAACCATTTTTAAAAATAATGTAACAGACTTATCCAACATACAGCTATCTTTACAAAAAGGAACAGTTTCCTGCCACTTGTTTTTCTGCTGAGAGTCCTAACAGGTAAGCTTTTACAATTCCTTTAATAAACTCCTGCAGTTTTTCTTACTGTTTTAAGAGGTGTTACAGATCACAGCCATCCTCTCTCAGTGCAGACAAGCCAATTTCACCAGATGAAACTTTGGCAGTTAGCATTAGTCTGTAAACAGAACACACAATTATTGTGTGCCATTTCAGTTCTGTGACACTTTTCAGATGTGCAGCATGTCAATGACAAAGGCACAGACCACAAAGTCACTCTGCAGAGAGCTGTGCTAAGAAACAATATTCATCTTACCTCCTTGACCTGTTCTTTTGTCAGAGTTCATGGCCAACACACAAATACTGACAAGAAGGTTTATACAATGGCTCCCCTATCTTTTTTTAAGGGGAAAATCAGCTGGGGAACTTCATCCTACCACCAATAAAGCTGTAGAGGAATAATCTCAAAGCAGTTGTGTGATAGCAACCAGATTTCTAAAGAAAACCAAACCTGTGATCTAGTTATTCCTAGGTTCACCTCCATTTCCACTTAGGATTATGTTACTGTATTTTTTACTATAATTTATATATTTTACTATAAGTAAAAAGATAGTGCAGCAGGCACCATATTTTTCTCACAATGAAGATCAACACAGCTACACATACATACATTTATAGGCAAAGGTTGAGTCCAACAACCCTTCCTCAGCCACGCATTTTAAATACAGAACTACTATGACAAAGATAATTTGATCTCACACACCACTTCAGACAGCCAATTCTGTCACCTGTAATTTACTAGCCATTCCCAAACCACTGTGGTCCTTCTCATTCCCTACAGTCCTCCAGCATCTCTCTCCTATAAATCTTGGAAACTATTATACATCCGGCATCAGCTTGCTCTCTCTCTCTCCAGCACCAGTCTCTTTCAAGAGTCAAGGATGACTTGAAACCTTTCTCAGTCATTTCCTGGCATAAAATCTGTGCTAAAATGAGATGCAACCATTACTGTCGAGTAATATTCAAAATCAAGATTTGTCTCAAATTCTGTGCCATGAGTGATTTTGCAAGAAAATGTCTCCTGACTTTAAACTGCTCGTATCTCATCATTAAAAGATTATGGAAATATTTTTATACATTTATGTTCCATATGTTCTTATGCATTATTAACTAATGAGTAAATACAGCCTCACTGCTTATTTTCAAGAGAAAGGTTTCTCCTGGTTTTTCCATTAATCATTCCCCCTTTTCTCAGATTCCTCACTTTGCATGAGTTTTTCCTGCAGCAAAGCAGAACCCGGTACAGAAATGCTCCATGCCCCCACAGTTATATGCCATCTAACCCTACTGGAACACATCACCCAGGAAAGTTTTAAAAACAAGGAAAAGAAAATGCCTATTGCGTTGGAAGGGAATAAAATGAAAGAAGGAAAACAAATCATGAGTAGGGAAGCCATCTCTGGAACTGAACGGTTCAATCTCATGTGTGAGATTCTATCGTCTCAAGCAGCAGCCTTAAGGAACAGCAGCATGCTTGAATTTTGGTGTTGGTTTTTCTTTTTTTTAATCCTAAACATACAACCCGTACAGACTTTCAGGAAGCCTAGGCCAGCCAAGATACTGAAGTGCTTTCAGAATTCCCACCCAAGTACCGCATGCTGTAGGCAGCACATGTGCATGATCTTTGCTTAATACAGTCACCTGCACTAAGCCCCAGGACTGTGTGATGCTTCCCAGCACCTCTGCTGGGGTACACAAGGAACACCTTTGGCTGAGTTAAAAGCTATGCACAACGTGCATCTCAAAAAATAGCAATGCAATGGGATACACAGTGAACTAAAAAAATCAATACTCAGTGCAATATTAACCAGAAATACAAATGGGCTCAAGCCAGTGTAACCTTAAGCAAGCACAAGTAAACAGAAGAATGGATGCTTTTCTCCCCTGAAGAAGTTGTATTGCTTTACTCCACATCACCTGACAACTGATAAAGTTGTGGGTCCCTATGCAGAAATCTGCTTTTGAAAGGAAAGAATGGGTGGAGGGTGAGCTTGGGCAAGGAAGGATATTCTAAGCATGAAAAACAATTAGACAGATGCAAAAATGTTCAGTGATGTGGGCGAGTCCTTAGGAAACCAATGGAACATGAGTCAGGAAAGGTCACAGAAGCACTGAAAAGAAACTCAAGCTTGGTGCAGGGTGAAGGCAAGGAGAAGTTTCAAGACTGAATACGATACCAGTTGGGAGGGAACAAATCTATTTAACACCCACACACTGGCCTTAATATCCTTCACACAAACCCTGTATCTTGGTATGTATCTGTCCATTAGACTGAAATGCTCTCTATAAGCATATTCCTCTTATCATGCAGTCGTCTTACAAACTTCTCTTGCAAAGCTAAATAAATACAGCTCTTAAGTTTTCCTTCATAAGTATGTTTCTTACTTCTCATACCACACCTTATTTCTCAGTGCTCTTCTCAATTAGTATACACCAGAGCTGGACATGGTATTCAGTACAAGTTCTACTGGAAGGCAAAACCAGGGGTAGCATGAAGTCCCCTTGCACAGAAATAGGCTCTGCCACAGCACTTAACTGTGAATTCATAATCACTTTCTTACAGAGCCATTGTTTCTCACTTCAAAATTTGCCTTCTTTGAACTCAAACATTTAGCTTCTGACTTTTACTATGGACTATATTTAATTTCAGCCACTTAACCCTGTCTGTCTATAAGGACTTTATCCAGAAATCCAGATGCCCTTGCATACCATACTCTTCCTCTTCATTACTTATTTCCCACACCATCAGTCTTCATGTCCAAAAACACTCCCAGTAATGATTCGGCACTTTGCTCCATTGCAGACAAAATATGGCCAAGTATAAAACCCTGTGAGACTTCCACAGACCACTCCTATACTGCTGTACTTTGGGACCTGTCACACAGTCACTCTATTACCTATACAGACACATCATGCTAATTTTCATAGAATCATAGAATAGTTAGGGTTGGAAAGGACCTTAAGATCATCCAGTTACAACCCCCCTGCCATGGGCAGGGACACCTCACACTACACCATGTCACCCAAGGCTCTGTCCAACCCAGCCTTGAACACTGCCAGCGATGGAGCATTCACAACTTCCCTGGGCAACCCATTCCAGTGCCTCACCACCCTAACAATAAAGAATTTCCTCCTTATATCAAATCTAAACCTTCCCTGTTTAAGTTTAAAACCGTTGCCCTCTGTCCTATCACTACAGTCCC
Source organism: Pezoporus wallicus (assembly GCF_028554395.1). Lineage (NCBI taxonomy): Eukaryota > Metazoa > Chordata > Aves > Psittaciformes > Psittacidae > Pezoporus > Pezoporus wallicus. Next base: position 8,686,547 of record NW_026642649.1, on the reverse strand, counting down.
TAATGAAGAGTCCCTCCCCAGCATCCTTATAAGCCCCCCTTCAGACACCAGAAGGCTGCTATGAGGTCTCCATGCAGCTTCTCTTCTCCAGGCTGAACAGCCTGATTTTTCAAACATAATGGCCAGCGGCTTCGCAACTTCATTCGCCAGCTCCTTCAGGACCCGCGGATGGATCTCATCAGGACCCATGGACTTGTGCACGTTCAGATTTTTCAGATGTTCTCGATCCAGTTCCTCTCCTACAGTGGGCGCAAGGTCTTCATTCTCACAGTCCCTGCATCTGCCTTCCAAGACTTGGGTGGTGTGGTCAGAGCATTTGCCAGTGAAGCCTGAGGTAAAGAAGTCATTCAGCACCTCAGCCTTCTCCAAATCCAGGGTAGCTAGTTCTCACAATATCTTCCAGAGAAGGCCCATGTTGTCCCTAGTCTGTCTTTTATTTGCTATGTACCTAGAGAATCCCTTCCTGTTACCTTTCACATCCCTAGCCAAGTTTAATTCTAACTGGGCCTTAGCTTTCCTAACCTGCTCCTTAGCTTCCGGACAACATCCCTGTACTCTTCCCAGGCCGCCTGTCCTTGCTTCCACCTTTTATAAGCCTTTTTTTTCCCCTCTAAGTTTCCTCAGCACCTCCTTATCCATCCATGGAAGTCCCCTGGCCCTCCGGCTGCCCTTCCTTCTAGTCAGGATGCAACACTCCTGAGCTTGTAGCAGGTGAACCTTGAATATCAACCAACAGTCTTGGGTCACTGCAGTTTCTAAATCTAAAGCACTTTGTCACATGTCTTACAGAACCCCAAGAACATCACACTGCTCCTGTAAACATTCTATCCAAGCTCTTGTTCACTTAACAGTACCCTTGTCCAGAACCCCTAGCAACTAGCATTTCCTCAATACCATTTGGTTTACCTGTAAATTTAAGGCTGCAGCTATTACCAAGAAATGGCTTGGGCTTTATATATATACACATATATATATACAAACGGCATTACTCTGTTTCTATTTGCTTTCTAGGACATACTTATATACATATATACTTTTAGAACCAAGTTATTTTAGTAAGACTCTAAATGTGACCCCAAAGTATGTACAGAAAGGTAGAAGTTCCTTCACTACAATTATACCTGAAGTATGAAGTTCCAGAGAATTGTTACCTGCTTTCTCTACTATAAAAGAGAACTTAATTTTACAGAGAAAAACAGTTGAAATCAGGGACATTATGAAAAGGACTGGAGGCTGCTTTTTACATTTTGGTTGCAAAAATTATACCAATTTTAAAGGGTTTTTTTTTAGGTCAAGCACCAAAAGGCTCCACTGTGATCAGCACTACTAAAGACACACAAGCACAGAAGCAATTTTTCTGCTCATCAGAGGAGTAATAAGCAAGGTTTGCTAAATCATCTAAACAGCATGGAGGCCTTGAAAAAATGCTACTTTTTTATTCTCTCTGCAGTAACAGCATTTGCCAGGACTATATACAGAGTTTTCTGGTGACCACGGACAGGACCAGAGGCAATGGGCACACACTGAAACACAAGGGATATCCTCTGAATATCAAGAAACACTTTTTCACTGTGAGGGTGACCAAGCACTGGCACAGGTTGCCCAGGGAGGCTGTGGAGTCTCCTTGGTGATACCCTAAAGCCATCTGGATGTTAACCTGAGCAACTGGCTGTAGGTGGCCCTGCTTCAGCAGGAAGTTTGGACGAGAGGACCTCTAGCCATCTTTTTAAGGCCCAGCCCTTCTGTGCTTCTGCGATCTAAATGCCTTATTTATGCTAAAAAAGGGAAGTATTATTAATGAAAAATATTAAAAGTAACTTCTGTAGACAGAAACCTGATATTTGCAACAACAGCTGATGGGGTTTTATAAGAGATTAACAGCATAAATTGGATCTGCGATTAAAAAAACTGGTGTTGTTACACTGTTTTATCCTGGTTGAACATCGGTTCTGTTGGTGGTTCATATTATTTTGTTCAATTCCCAACCAGGATGTAGAGGAAATAAGAGTTTAAAAGACTGTTCTGAAAAACAGTATGAACAGAGCCATGGTCAGTATGTAGGGAAATAGTAGAATCATAGAATAAAACAGTAATCCCAATGGGCTACCAGCAAAGCAGAGCTTTTACCTCAAGGTTTCACAGTCATTTCCTATAGCAAAGAATCTTTTAGCTTAGTGTTATATGCCAGCAGTTCGGCAATGTTTTGGAATCAGTCACAAAAGAATGTAAGTTTATAGAGTCTGCACTGCTAAGTAGAGAATGTCATAAAACTTCCAAAGAGATGATGAGTACAGAATTATATAAACTCAAAAATTACTGGAAGTATATTGCAAAGGGAACTCATGGGATTCTTACAGGGTATTTTAAAAGGTTGGCAAACTTTCTTTAGTTCTGAGTTTTAAGCAAACACGACCAGGCTGAACAGGTCAAAGAAGGTTGAATAAAGTAATTGAGTACAGTTTAAGAACATGAGCAGTTTGTTCTTGCTGATAAATTAGACAGCTGCTCTGAATTACATTTCATGCTGTTTTCACACAACAGCTAATTTCCTCCTGCTAGTTCTAAAGCTACTTGGAACTGTACGCAATTAACTCCACCACCTTTCCTTTATCCTTCAAAAAGCATCAATTTTGTTTGCTTACAGTTAGTTCTCCACATATTTTTCTTTTCTTCCTCTGTCTTATACTTTGAAACAAAAATACACATTTGTCTTGGAAGAAATGTATTATCAGCACAATGCAAGTTCTAAACTAAGTTATGTGACATTTTTAATGATCAAAGAAGTGCAGAATGCTCAAGTCATTGCAAGCGCCAATGAATTTTTTCCTTATTTTCCAAATATTTTACACCCCACAGCACCCTTCCCCCCCTTATTTGGAAAAAATAGTACTAAATGTCAACTTTTTTGTTTTCTGAATACAATTTACATTTTGTCATCAACCTACTTTCAATTATTACGCAAACTGCTTTATAAGTGTATGCAACATGAAGCTACAGTCTTTTTGACTGGAAAAAGTAGGAAAAAAGAACAGGAAAGTAATTGGGATAAAGAACATTTATAAATAATAGGGTCGTACAACTGTAGTATAATACAAAGATACAAACAAAATACACTTTTAGAAAGAAGTATGTCTTTTAAATGATACGATTAGTACATACCACAGTAGATCTATGGGATAAGAGTAAAATACTTTCTTTAGTGAATGACTTAAGATCCTTGAAAAGCAAAAGCAGTTTTTGTGGGGAACAGCAGTTAAGGCACATGCTTGATTTTAAATGCAGGCTTCATTTCTTCCTCCTTCCCCAAGCCCCAGTGGGACAGGTTTGTGCTGTACAGTTACACTGAAAAGAATGGGACATCTTTCAAAAGAGACCTCTAAGAACTTTATGTCTAATTCACGTAAGTTAGCTGTAATCCTTCCACTGACTTCAACAGACTGTGGTTAGTTGTCAGGTATTAGAATAATTGCATTAAATAAGTTCATTTAAATTGTAAATACCTTTATGCAATATAAAGCCTTACACTCACATGTACTTCCTACCTAGAGGACTCAAACCCAGCATCATCAGCAAGCTCATTTAACATGCTGTGTGAAGTCATTAATTCTCTTTGATGTTTTTAATTATGATTAAAATATGTATAATTTTGGTTTATACGAGATGTTTCATGGCAATAAAATTCTAATGGTAAATAAAAGAAAGAAAGCATTTCTGTTCTTCTTGTAGTTAAGATGAAGCTAAGACAATGTATCACCTTGCAATTTAGATTTCATTTCGACATTCCTCTAGCTAATTGTGCAGGTGAATGTTAAATCAGTTCCAAGCACGCTAGATTCTGAAGGTTCAGAACAGATATTCCTATAACAATTTTCAATTGCTCCTTTTCCTGCTCTCTTTCCTCTTCTACTGAAGTTTTTTTTTTATTTTGCTTCAATACATTTTTGATACTGAAAAATAAAAACAGAGAAGAAAAAAAAAAAGGATCGTAGATTGTGCTAAGTCATAAAAACCTGGAACACTGAAGTAGAAAACGTTCACACCAATTCATTAACTACATCTTCACATATTTCAACCAGCTTCTCCAGGACTAAGCAGCACCTGAACACCATCTGTTTACAGCAGTACTGATCTACACTGGTATGTAGACATCATTTGACTTACTTACGTGCTCAAAATGCAAAAAAAAAAATATGTTTTCCAAGTTATTTATTCAGTTAGGGAAAAAAAATTCAGTCCCAAAGACACAGGCAAGTATCCAGGAGAAGTTACTGGGACCTGTGTTCCCTTAACTCAGGCTGAATTTTGACCTAAAGTATAACTATTTTCTCCCAGTGAAAGTACTTAGCAACTTCATTTTATGGTAGGATGAGTTTCACAGTTTGTTTTGCTTTCTTCCCCAAGACATCTAGTTTCTTACAACAGCTCTCAGGCCAAACACAACTGATAAACAAGTAATTTTTGTTAGAGCCATCTGAGGTCTTTGGCACAAAATCCAGGCAGAGTGGAGTTCTACAGTGTTAGTCAGAAAAAACAAAACACAAAACTTCCCTTCTATTCTGCTGAACTGACTGCATAGATACTCTCGACTCATTATAAAATAGGATTAAATTACTCATCTTAAGTTTTATATGTATTTATTTATATCCAATTGACTTTCAGCTTTAAACTGCTATCCCTCTTACCCCTAGCACATATTTTTCCTGTTGACTTCAAAAGCAGTTACATAAACATTTCACCCCAACCGTTGCAGAAACACTTTAAGGAAATAGAAGACTTCTGAAAATCATGCACATATACTAACATAATGACTGATTATGTATTATTCAGTAGGTATTAGATTGAAATATCAGGCCCCAAATTACTGCAATGTTGACATATGGATCTCTTCTCATATCTCTTCCTATTTTGGACTGGCTGCTGTTTCTTACTACAGGTGGCAACCACTTCCCCAAGAAGAGCTAGTGTTTTATGATTTACATCAGGAAAGCACAAGTAATTCACATGTTCTGGTGCTGTTCCTTTCAAGGAAGCAGCAGTTTCAGCTGGGCACTGCAGTCATGCACGTGTTAAGAGCTTAACTGACATTGGCAGTTCTGCATATAAGAATAAAGATCTGCCAGCACTTAGTTACTTGAAATGGGGCAGGTGGAGAGAGGATGCAAAAGAAAAGAAGACAATTAAAGGAAGCATCTGAAACAATGACATATCCAGTTGTGTTTAGGGCCTTTCAGCACCTGCTTGGAAGACTTCTAAAACACCCTCACAAAAGCAGTCTTATCACCATGCAATAGTTTTACAGGATAATGCAATCAGAATATGGCTGCTTGTTGTCAGAAGACAGTTACAGCTAAGGAGAATAAAATACTACCGATCGACAACAACACACATTAAAACAAATTCAAACAGTCAGTGAATCAAACAAAAACACAGTGGCCAATTTCAGAGGCTTTAATCCAAAGCACTGAGTAATAGCCTGGATGAAGTCACCATTAGACAGCTATGCAACTAAGACAGCAAAAGACTCCTTTCGTAATCTCTGAAATCTGTGATTTATTGATCCCTCACAGAATCTGATGGAGGAGGAGAAGCTTTTAATTAAAAGAAGTGATAAAGTGTAAATCCTTTCCAAGACTTTCATTAAAATCTTGCTTTAGAGAGTGATTTCACTGAAGAGTCGTAGCAAGGCTGAGTCGGTATGCTTAGAAAGAAATGGTGTTTTCATAACATGATTAGTTGCATTGAGTTAAGATATTATTAAAGATAAAGGCAGCTCCTAGTTCTCTATAGGAAAGAGATGAGAAAAGTACCACTGAAAACCACCTTTTTTCCCCTCTTACAAAATTAGCAGAACTTCTATTAGTATGCCTTTCAGAGAATTGCAGTGGATTCAAAGTTACTGTAACACTTCCTTTGTTTTTTTCATTCTAACGACAAAGAACTGAATCTTATTTAAGTGAAGCTATCTTTCCACAGCTCTAGCAGAGAAAGTGTGATAGAAACAGATGACAAGTACTGCAGCTTCCTAAATGAGGCACCTTGGAACTAGTGAGAGGCCTTCTGTTAAAGGAGGGTTAGCACAGTCAGTTAGATCATCACTGATGCACAGCCCCCTTAATTACAAGGAATAAGCTGGAAATGTCGTTTTAAAGTCCCATTTTCTCATAAGTGAACCAACAAGGAAATAATGTAGTTTCATAATTTCTCATTCCTCTTAAAACAGCTATAATATATCGATACCTATGGTTTTCTAAATGAATTTTTCTCACGTGTCCTTTTTCTTCAATAGGCTTTTCTTGACATTTTACTTTAAATGTATTTGTATAAACCTGTACACACTTTTTCCTCTTTCAATTTTATTGCTATTTATATAGCATTGGTATAAAACATTAAAGCCAAAAATATAATCCCAGACACAAATTTCTTAACGTAAAAGCTCAAGTATGAAGAGGAAAACAAAAAAAACAGCCAGAAAAGGAAGGTAGAAGGGATCTTAAGTATTTAATAAATCTGCTTAATCAATCAAAGACAGAAACAAATACACCTACAGTGAAAAGACTGAGGATAGAAAGTAGAAGCGATGCCATAAGTAGCAGGCTGACTGAAACAAAAGCAACATTAAGAAGTCATACGAAGGAAAGAATCTTACTGTCTATACTGAGATGAGGAAGGAGAGAGGCTTTCGTGTGTATATCTGCAGCTACATGGAAAAGCACATGAAACTGGAAAGACTGAAATACAACTCGGTAAGTGATTTGGAGACGAAAAACTGAATAAAAGTCAAATTCAAAAGGAAACGACTGGAAATCCATGGGTTTCATGCCACTCAATATACAAAATACCCATTTGTAAATGACGAGCTGGCTTCCCCAGTGCTTCCCAGAAAACTGCTATTAGATCAGAACATGAAGATATGAAATAAAGGTTGAAGAACTGAAGTTCAGGAGAAACAGAAGTTTAGTAACACAGAAAGAAACACCATGATAAAAGATCACATGGAATAAATGGTTTCCTTCGATATGTCTAAGACACCATGTGGCTATTAGTACCCACACTAGGTAAAGCTAAACTGGTGTTGTGTTTAATACTTCCCATGTGCTCAGCTGCCTCCGAGGCAGCAAGCAGGCTCATGCTAGGACCATGCCTAGGGCATATGTTAAGATGTGTTTCAGCAAACATACTAGCCACAACCTTGTGCAATGCTGTGCATGGGTCTCTTGGATCAGTTCTTTGGGGTAAAAACTATGAAAAAGCCCCTGAAGCAATATGGTAATGAGTGGATTACTCATCTACATGTTATTCAGGAGTCTCACTTCACTTGTTCCAATATGAATTCTGACCTTTAACCTATGAATACTCTCCCAGCAAACATGTTTTACATTTCTAACACTCCTATGACATTGTTTTCACCAAAAACCTCTCCGCTACGTCTAGTTAATACTCACTCTGTTGGGTATAAAGAAATTTAACACATTTCTGTTGATAAAAATCCCAGTATTCTAGTAAGAACTCCAGAGAAGTACAGTTCATTATTACTGTCATGGTTTAAGCCCAGCCGGCAAACCAGAAACTACGCAGTCACTCGCACACTCACGCCCCATCCTCCCCCCATTATCAGAAGGAATGGGAAGGAGAATCAAAAGACTGTAATTCCCACGGGTTGAGGTAAGAGCAGTCCAGTAACTAAGGTATAACACAAATCACTGCTGCTGCCACCAATAATAACAATGATAAGGGAAATAACAAGGGAAGAGAATAAAACCGCTCCCCACCTGCCAACCGATACCCAGCCTGACTGAGCAGTGATCTAACCCTTCCAGGTAACTGCCCCCAGTTTATATACTGGGCATGACGTGCTGTGGTATGGAATACCTCTTTGGCTAGTTTGGGTCAGGTCCTGTCTCTGCTTCCTCCCGGCTTCCCCTCCTCCCTGGCAGAGCATGAGACTCAGAAAGTCCTTGGTCAGAGTAAACATTACTGAGCAACAACTAAAAACATCGGTGTTATCAGCGCTGTTCCCAGGCTGAAAGTCAAACACACAGCACTGCAGTAGCTACTAAGAAGGAGAAAAAATAACTGCTACTGCTGAACCCAGGACATTAATGACAACTGCATTTTATAGCAATTCTGCAATACTGAATTACTCAAATTTTGCCTGAGCAAGACTATGCTGAACTTGAAAATCTTTTCTGCTTGCAGAGAATTTAGAGCAACTTCATGGATTTCTATTGAGTCAGTCCTAATTTACATATTAAGAAAAATATTACATTTGTCTGGCTGGAAATGCTGCAGCCAGGACTTGTTCAGCTGCACAGCTAATAGCACATTACCAGAAAGAAGACTTAAAAGCATCTACCTATGATGTCTGCAGCTACACAGCATTACGATGTAAGGAACTCAAGTATATTTTAGTGAACATGAGTTGACTGAAGGAAAATCCTTTCAAAGTAAATGTTATGGGCTGGTTTGTTTTTTTTTGTTTGTTTGTTTCTTTACTGATTTTCATAAGAAGGGATATGCCATAAATCTGGAACTGCAAAGGAATAATGTCATGAAGCTGCACAGGATCTTATCACTTATCACTGATCAGTAGAAGAGGGCTAAATAGGAAAGAAAATGGCTAATGGGCAAATTATACTAATTTGTTTCAAAACGAAATATATCCAATTGAAGAAAAGGTTCCTAGCATGTATCCTCAGGGATCAGTGCTAGGACTAACCTTAACACTTTAACCACTGTGACACAAGACAAAGTGAGAAGGCATCATCAACACAAAGAAAGAGATGGATACCTCATGGAATTTAATGCATGGCTTCGAAGCATGCAGCAACAAAAATAGGATGAAATTCAGTATTACCAAAAGCATGAGAAATGCGTTTGGGGTCTAATGAACAAAACGATGCTCTAAGCTGGGAGCTCCTGAACTGCCAAATCATAACAACTTCATAAGTATGCCAACTACTCACAAGAGTACCACAAGTAGGACAAAGACAACAAAGCTGTATAAACAAAAAAGCAATCCAACGTTGTGCTCAGTACACAGAAAACAAGAGTGTTTTGTGTAAAAGATACAGAACCTCCTATGGAAGATTCCATGCAGAAGAACAGGATTGAAAGGAATATGTTCACACATGAATCAGTAAGTCCAAGCTGCCCGTAAAAAGGGATATTAGAAAACAGTTCCTAGATATTAGAACAATGGTGTTTTGTAGTAACAACCAAACAGGAGAGAGTAAATGACAAAAAAACCAATCCAGTGTTACATAAAAACCAGAGCCAGTTAAATGTAAGAGAAGAATTACATTGTGTGAGATAAAAGTGGTCACCAATTAGATGACCCAGACAACCTTCTTCATTCTTGTTACCTTTACAATGACTTGATAAATTGTAAGGTAGGAGTTGCATTCACTACATATCCTGATAAACATGTTATTTAAAACATTTCGTTGCTAGTATTTTTGTTTCCAGAAAAGACTGCATTCACAAAGTACAAAACTGTTCGACCCTCATCTACTTATAAAAGTATATAATCTAATACCAGGTAATATAAAACAGCTTATCAACTCCTTTTCCTCCCATTTGGGAATATACACACTATACTGACACCTACCAGGAGGAAATCTGAATCAAAAGCAAACAGTTCAGCAACAATTGGTGTCCCAGTGCTGCAGCCTAGGCTCTGTGAGGTGTGAGACTTCAATAATCCATCTGCTTTTTCAAGACAAGGTCAAGAGACGTTCTAAACGTCAGAACAAAAGAACTGCTATATAGTGGCAGCACTTCTACAGGGACACAAAACAAAAGTCAGCTTGCTTTCTTCCTTAAGGCCCAGCGCTGCATTCCACTCTTCAAGTGACCTCTTCTTCAGCTGTCATTTCAGTAAGTTCTGAAAAATAATTAAACCAAAAAGGACACATTGGTCTGTCACTAAACCTCTTGAGATCTGCACCAAAAGGCCTTTTTCCATAGTCAGAGCATAGTGTTGACATATAGATATAACTATATTTACTTGGGTTTTTACTGGGAGAGTGGTTACAAAACAAGTTTTTATTGCTCTTCTGATGGGAAATTTGTATTACAAACTGTCATGCGCTCTGGCTCAAAATAAGCTTATTATTTTTTACCATGTCTATAACTAATTACAGGGGTTTTTAATAAGACTAGAATACTGTGTGTTGCACCTAGCTTTTTTGATATATTTTTTTTCTGAGGTAATCTGGAAATATACTGAAATCCTGAAAGTTAAAATGTCCACACTAAGAGCCACATTTGCTTTATTTTTACACAACTTTAATGTCTCAAGTGATTAAAAAAACAGAACTATTCAGACACTGGGTTCTGTTTGGGTTTTTTTTTTTACGGGAGAGAAGGATCGAATCACTTTCCTGCATCATTTTCTTCAGTGCTTTGCCATAATCATCATCGATATAATTGTAATGCATTTACAGTTTTCCATACAAGGAGCTCAATCACTTCACAAAACATCCAAGACAAAAAAGCTCTTCTACACTTCAGCTTGCTATAAGATGTGCTTTAGTTCCATAAGGAAATGTTAACATGTGAAATGAGGTCCATATGAAAACAATGTACTTGGCAAATGCCCTTTAAGATGCCACATACTCTTTATTTACTGATGATTCAGTTCTGGTAAGAGAGGAAAATACTGCGATTCATTGCGCTGAAAATTATTGTCATTGGATTTTACTGATATCAGAAGAATCACACCCCTAACGTGCTCTTTGAGAATGACAGCCAAACCCACCAAAAAACCATACATGGAATACTTTATTATGTTACCTCATACTTAATTATGAGTACCCTGACTAGGAACCCTTATGCAGGACGACGTAGCAGAAGATTTAACTCTGGATAAGACTATTTTCCGCAATTATGCTCTCACAATGTAAAGAGTTTTTCTGCATATAGATTTGTACCCACTTAACTAAATCAATGCTGTAAAAGCTGCTGTCCTTTACCTTGGTGAGTTTTGACAGTGATTTCCAAAGGTACAGAATTGAACATCTAAGTTTGAAAAAACCATGAACATGTAATGTGGATGCATTTGTCTTTATCATAGCACTTTTCCCCCTCATTTAAGTTGAATGAGTTGACTATCATATCGCTCAGACAACCACTGCTAAACCAGTGTGATAAAACATTGGTGTCTGTGGGGCACTCTGAACTAACCTGCCCCTTGCTCACCAAAACAGGAGTGCCCACTTTGCCACCCCACTACCCCGGGCAGAGTGACCTCCAGCAGAGACAAACTCTCAGATGGTGACTGGGAGGGCAGAGTTAAGTCTTAATCCAGAACAGTGATTTCTCCAGTTAACAGCAGCTTCTACCTTTAGTTCTTTAGAAATTAAATACTAGGTACTGAAAATGAGCAAATATATAAAGTTCTGTCTACTCCATTGTTCTGACACAATAAGAAGTATTACAGGCTTTGAGAAGAGTACAGAAATTGGGCATGCATGAAACACACTTCCCCTATTGTGTCACTCAGCTCCCAGTGTTTAGTAACTGAACCAGAAGCTGCATCCAGGTTTTAATAATAGCTGCTATTTATTTCTCCATCAGTTTCTCTAATCCCTCTTGAAACTCTTAATACTTTTCATTTCCCTCATATCTGTGGCTGTAAGCTGGTACAGTTTAATTGGAGTCTGCACAAAAATTAATTCTTTTGCTCCAAACCTTCTGTGCAACAGTTTCATTTCACAGCCTCAGCTCTGGCAATGGGAAAGACAAAAAAACATCCAACCCACAACATAAAAATAAATTGTTCCTAGTTGCCTTTTCTTTGGGGGTAATTATGATTTTGCAGGTTTCTACTGTATTTTCTCTCAGTCATCTCTTTTCCAAGCTGAAGTTCTGGTCTATTTAGTCTCTTTGCATGGAAACGCTCCATACTACTCACTGTCCTTATTACCCGTTTCTATACTTTTGTTGTATAAAATTGACTGTATGCTTCCCCTCTACAGTAAATTTCATTGGATTCAGCTTTCATCTAACCCAGTAGCAAACAAAACTCTGAGATCAACAACCTAAAGTCAAACTCTTAATTACATTAATATGAAAAATCTTAAGAACTGATGAAATGACTTAAAAGAAGACAGGAAAAGACACACTTAGTGCTAACATAAATGGGGACAATAATATCATAGAATCACAGAAAGGTTTGGGTTGGAAGGCACCTTAAACTCGCCCAGTTCCACCCCCCCGCCAAGGGCAAGGACACCTTACACTAAACCATGTCACCCAAGGCTCTGTCCAACCTGGCTTTGATGAGGAAATACCAAGGTGTATCAGGTGAGAATCTGTCACTAGAGGCAGGATGGTTCAGTCTTAATTAGGCTGAGTTTGAAGGAATTACTTCCACCTTACAACTCACCATGTTTTTACAATGCACAATAGGCTTCTGTATGCCAGGATGGTTCAGCAGGCATAGGAACATTAAAAGAAAAAGTATACCTAAATCACCTTACATTGTCTTTTTGGAAGTCTGGGTATAAACTACTGCTGTCTTGCACTTTGAATAAGGGTTGTATTATTTTAGGACTGCTTTTTCCTTGACTGTCAGGTTTTTTGTTTTCTTCCAAAGAAATACAAGCAGACATTAAATTTAAAGCACACTGGAATGAAAATATCTCTCTAAGAAGTAAGCATATTTTACCATGTAGCACCAGGCTCTGCATTTACAGAAGAAAAAAGATGCAGCAGATAGAGAAAACTAGAACATTTTTGAGCAAACATCTTTTTGTCTCAAGATAAAGACTCATTAATAAAACAAATTTGTCACAGGAAAGATGAGGTTTGGTAAACATGTTTGTTTCCAAACTCTCTGAAGCTGTTAAACTATCCTAGGTCATCATTCTGCAAGGGAATATGTCACTGGGAGAGAATTTTCACTATTAAAGCATGAACTTCAACAGTCACATCTGAAATAAAACAGTTTAAGATAATTTAAATGAAAATGCTTTGGTTGATCCTAGTTAAGATTTAGGGACTTCTCTGAGAATTCTTCTTGTGCTAATTTAGGACAAAGATGTCTTTTGGAAAGCTGCATAATTTTTCAGGACAGAATCTTCTCTCAACCCCAGACCTGCAGTAAACGCACAAAGTGTCAGTGAATACAGGTGCTCATCTCATTTACTCTTCTGAAAGCTACAGACAGTGAGTACAGCAGCCCTTTTATAGGAGTGGGGGAAGAGGTGAGCTAGAACTCCACAGATGCAGACAATCTGCTGCTCTGGATCTACCAGGTGATAGGGCCTCCAGTCTTCCAATATCACAGGTGACCTTGGTGGCATACTGCCAAAATAAATGACTGGAAGCTGAAAACCAAGTCAGTCACAATCTAAGATACAACCTGCACACACACTAAGAACAGAACAACATACCCATTAAAGATATAAAGACAGACAAGGGTGATGTCATAGTCTACCATGATTACTTCATTATATCATGATTACAATGAAAGGGAAGAGTATTCCAAGAGCTAAAACATACCTGCTTGCAGCATCTGTTTGCTGTCTACAAGGCCCAATTCTTTCTGATGAATGTAACCAACAGAAAATAGCAATAAAACACTATGGGAAACAAGCACTACATGCACCACTTTCAGTAAAACCACCGACATCTGTTGTTCACACATGAAAAGTTATTGACAATTTTAATTTGGATTTAGAATAGAGCACTCAATTATTGCAGGGTAGTTGGTTCCTTAGGTTTGCTTTGTGGGGTTTGGGGTTTGTTTTCTTTTTAGAAAGACCTGTATCACCTCTAAACTCCTAAGCTGTTGTACAATGCGGAATACACAGATTTTTAGTGGTGTCTGAAAAGATCACCAACTAATAATACTAATTTTTATCAACTGTCTTCACAGCTTAATTCTTACTGAAAAAATCCAATACAACAATAAAAATGCTAATTGAGAAAGTTTGGGGAAGATGCTGCAGACAACACAGCACAGGAAATTAGCTCTGTAGATGATGTGGAAAAGATGGCTTATAAAGTCAACAAGATATTACTTAAGGCAAGAGAAACAATTAGAGTATTAACACTGAAGAGAAAGCAAACATTTTGCCATCAAATATAATGAAGCTAATTAAAAGTGAAATGACAATTAAGATACGAATATGAAAACAAAAATCAAACAAGACAGAAGGCCAGAGTTCACAGACTCAAAATCCAAACCAATGTGTTCAAACACACAGCACCTATAGAGAACCTGAATGGACTGCAGTTTATCATTTGGGGGGGGTGGTTTGTATATGCTAAAACAAAAAGATCCATACTCCTTCAGGCATGGATTGGTCTGCTTTTTTTAAGAAAAAAAGGAGATTTTATGGGTACCAGATACAAAACTAAAAGGCAAGAATACACTTACAGTGAGTGAGTGCTTGAAAAACAGTAGGCTGTACAACAGTACAAGCTATGAGCGTGTACTGCTGTAGAAAATATTTTTCTGATACTTTAGAAGCATGACAGGTGCCAGATCCAATTCTGCTTACACCACTAATCTAATTCACATAACCTGATGAATCAACAGGGGATTTATACTCACCAAGGCATTTTACACTATAACCAGACTTTTCTACTCAATGCCATCACCAGTTGGACTGCACACAAACACTTCAGGCCCCTTGGTTCAGCAGGGCTTTTGCAAGAGAACCAGGGTATTGAACAGTCTCAAGACTGGTCAACAATGCCAACGTGTTCCAAGTTACTTCTTTCTCATTTCTCCTCTTACAAAACTCTGAAGATCCTCTGGTTACCCCCTCGTCCTACTGTTTCTGGACAATCCCATTCATAACTAGACTATTAGATGATGCTGACCTTACCCTCTGCTGCTGGCTCCCCTCTGTCAATATTGACTTCTTGGCAATGTTTTCTTCACAGATGTCCTGCAGCAGTTTCAACCTAAAGGCTCTGCGTGAGCTATTTGAATTTTCAATACTTTGTTAAACCACCCCACATTTGTGAAAACCTCAAACTCACTATATATTATCCTTTAAAATCTCCTCAAATTTACCTGGTGCCACAATACCTAAAACACACATTGGCAGTTAAGCAGTTTGCATGCTATTATTTACTACTCACAGTGCTTATGGCAGTCATCTCACCTTTACATGGCGACTTCTTTCTCTCTTTTCTCAGTTTATATTACAAATATCCTAGCTGCTGTCTTAACCTAGTATGTGAATCATTTTGAGTAAGAACCAGTCTACACATTAATTTCAACTAGCTTGAAGGCTTCATCTTTCAGGACATATTTCAATGCAAACAGAGGTTTAAATTTTGTTTTTAATAAGCCATTCCTATACGGGTGAGTATTCATTGTGCTCAGAAAAATATAATGAGACAATGTGGAGTCAGGAAAATTCCCAGAAATGAGGAGAAAACAAAGAAAATAAAAAAGAAAAAAAAAGGAAGAACAGAACATCCCATAAACAAAGTTCCCTAATTACAGAACATGCAATGCGAGGAAATAACGATCCCCTCTCCCACTATTTAGGAGCATCCCTTGCCAATTTAGCCTTTGAACAAGTTGGGGCACTGTCTGCGTAACATCTGCATACGTCAACCTGTAATGTCGTATAAAATATAATTGCTTAATAATGAATTGCTGAACAGAGTGCTCAAGAGAAAAGGAACATGGATTTTCAGCATGCAGCTTTTGAATTCTGATTAGCCAGGCTATACACTTATTCCGTATGTTACAATGACCAGGTCTGCATAGGATTTTGGAAGTCAGAAGGCTTCAGAAGTGTGACAATGACCTTGCTGATCAAAATTCCATACAAATTGTCACAATTCCATTACCACTGACAGGATGCTAACCAGTAGGTGCAGAATTCTGAGCCAGCTGGAAATGCCTACACAATACGGAGCAGGGATACACAAAGACACAATAAGAGGTCGTCAAAAGAGTATTGCTGTATCAGCACACCACTCTGTACCAGGAGCACTGCCATGAAGTAACAGTCCTCTCTTTCTGCTCATTCTGGAGCTGTCTGCAGCACAGCACTGTAGGCACCATTTCCAAAGAAAGAATTTATTGCTAATAACCAAACAATTGTAAAGATAATAATGTTATAACACATAATGGTTTTAAGCATATATCCCATGACACTTAATTGGAGTTATACATTAATTCAAAACACAACAAACATAATAATCAATGAACAGCTTGAGTACCTCTAGCAAATACTCTGGGTGAAGCACTTGCAAAGAAATCCCTTTAAGGATCACATCTGCTTTACTACAATGTAACAGGGGAATCTACACTCTTTTGCTTCTATAAGAATTAAAATACTGCAGAAGTTGTTAAATTTCAAAGAGTCTTTTTGATTAACTCGCTGTGAATGTAAAGAAAAAAACCAACCCCAATCACTTTGCAAGAAAATGAGGCTAAAATTGACCCATCTTATACTAAACTCCAAAAGCAGATGCACGATTTATGGACAAAGCTCCAGGACCATCTGGCGCTACATGCACTGACCACATTTTTGTTGAGACACATGCACTTTTCTAAGCACTGCAAGGCACAAAACGTATTTCAGGGGATCTCTTGATCTCCTTAAAGACAGACACTGTTTCAAGAAGTCAGTTTCTCAAATCGTAAGTCTGCTAGTCTCAAGCCATAAATGTGAGTTTCCAAAATTTCACTCCACTATTCAAACCAGGGCCAAAAGGAGACCGGATATGATTTTTCCACTGATTTCAATGTTATGAATGCTAGCAGTGGGAGCTGCAAGTCTTGCCTTTCACCCCTCCACTCCCAGTAGGAGACACTGTCTCCAAGAAAATGCTGTATAGATATCTGCAAGGTATGATTTTCAACCAACTTAATTATATTTGACAAAAAACTGCATGGACACTCTTGTTTCAACTCCCACTAGGGTTACTTTAGTTTATTTAAGTTCTTTTTCTTAGGAACACATTTAAGTTAAACTGAGTAAGCTGCTTTCACATCACAAAACAGAGTCCATAAAGGGATTTGTAAAAGTTTACTTACACAGCACAGCTCGTGCTTTAAATAAACTTTCTCATGTGAACAGTATTAAACTGCCACTTGTCTCCAAATTCCCCAAACAAATTTAAAAGCAAGGTACATTCTTTCCTCTCCAGCACAATCTCAGCCTCTACTGACTCAGTGATGCTACTTACAGACAATACCCTTTTACTCCTAGCATGCTCTTAAGGGATCCCTGGGTAAACTTACCCTTTTCTAACACATTACAAGAGCACATAGCTGGAATTTTACAAACATTTCTAAAGCAGCCACCCACAGAGGAAATATTTGAAAGACAGAGTTCATGATGGCCCTGAAAAGCCAGCAGTACATCACTTACCAAGAAAGAAGATATGAGTACTCACAATAGGCATACCCTAATGTAACTAAGCAGGAAAGATCCGTTCACATATAATCACTGTTGAAAACAGATGTACATTTCATACTTCCAATAGGATTTGATAAAGTCATAGCTATAGAACAAAAAGCAGGTTAGACAAAGCATTGAAGGAGTTATCAAGTTTCCAATGAATAGAGCTTCATGATCTAACTGATTAAACCCAATGAAATACAGGAAGGTAAAATAACCACCATTTTCATTAAATGTTCTGAATTAGTTAAGTTACGTCTGCTCTTTTGGACATACAAGCTCAAGCTAAGGAAGCACTAGAATGGCAACACCTAGTTTCCATCTGTCTGACTTTTGTTTTCAAGAAAAATCAAATGCCATACATCACAGGGGACAGAACTAAAAGACATAAGCTAGAAAGGTGACATTAAGCAGGCTGTGTGCTCACTGGACCCCATTCACAATCTCAGAAGTAGCTGGATGCATTTGGTAAAAAGCGATTGACATTTATGTTTTCCTCAGTAGACCTAATTAGGTCTGACATACATCCATTCACACTCAAATAGGCACAGAAACCTTCAAGGCTGTTTTCCAATTATTTCCACCTAGACTGCCTCATTCTAAAAGGACTGGGTATCTCAACCTTCAAAAGATGCTACAGGTGCTGCTCACACATCTTCTCGCAGCACACAAACCTCTAACAAGAAAAATACTTATTATTTAAAACTCATGGCTTTCAATACAGGAAAATTGTTTTTCCTACTCTCAGCCTCTTGAATCCCATTTTTATCTGTGATTGACAGAATTTTATTGACACAAATGGTACAAGTACCGTTCTAGTAAAGTTTTAAAGGCCCCGAAAGCCAGTCCTGTTCATAACAGTATTATTAATGTAATAACATTAATAGCCATCTGAAAAGAGTAAAAGGTGCTAAAGGATGGAAAAGTAAATTTTTACACATGGAAGACATTCAGATAATACAACTTCCCCAAAGAGGCTAAGAAAGATTAAAGTTAAGATAAAGGTCACTTGAAAAGACACATTGTATTTAGCACTGTATCACAGGGAGGCAGTAGAATCCCCAACTCAAAAGAGCCTCCTCTCTTTGCTTTTCTCAGGAAAACAGCTTTTTAGCTGCTGGCTCTTTTGGCTGCCAGTCTTGTAAGCTATACATCTGCACAAGCTCTGGTTACCTCAACGTTGAGTGGGACCCCAGGAAAGTGCTCCATTCAGCCATGGGGGTTTCTCTGTACAAGGTGAGACCTCAGAGTGTTCCAGGCTTGAACAGCATTTTGTCATCTACCTCCTCTACCACAGACGTCCTGCGAGGACTTCAGGATGCTAAAACAATACAGGAATAACACATGCCGAGTTCAGCCTTCTACTTAAACCTAAACTTCAGAAGTATAAAGCTGCATATAAATGCATTCCTAATTTAGACTCTTCTGTGTCATACTTAGAGACGCTTACTCTGCCTCTGAGAAGTACCATGGTATTCTCACACTGTTCTGCACCGCCTTATTCTGCAACTCCAACATCATTTTAGGGTTTGGTGCCAATGCTAGCAAATTTCAACCCTTAAACTCATTCAGTTCATGTTTCCTCTCTCACAGGAGACTGGCTATTTACTTCTGTTCTCTAAGGAAGCTCATAGCATGAATGACAAAATGTCAGGAATAATTAGGAAAACTAGTTTTATGCCTCTAAAGAACAAAATGTTGTCTTTGTCCTCTGAGGCAGGGCGTTGTCTTCTCTAAACAAAAAGAATGGCTTTTGGCATCCATTAAGTAAATTCAAGCCAGCATATCATTTAGAAACAACCTGTATTTATTCCTGCATCTTGCTACAATTCTTTCCTCTGTTTTAGGACATCACCTTCTGCACCCTCTACAGTCACGGTCTACTGTGAGTGGCAGCAGAATAACTCCTAGATTCAAACCCCTTATTCCCTTCCCTAGGGAAATCACCCACATTTTTTGCTGCTCCAGACTATTCAGCAATTTATGATATAGCAGTCCAGAAAATACTCTTCCCCAGCCTCCTCCTCTGCTTCCTTACCATTGCAATGTATTTTATTTCTATGAAATAGTTATTAACTACCAAGCACTGGAATTGGACATGCGTATTCAGGACCATCAAAATAATACAAGCACAGCTGCTTCTTGATGCAATATATCAGGGAAAACATCTCAGTGCCGTACCCTTTTCCTAAGTGCTACAGTCTTCTAGGTTAGTAGCTCAAGCTTCAAGTATAAAGCAACGAACACCTTCCCCCCCCTCCCCCCCCATTAAAAACTACCCACAGGTATATCACAAGAATTCCATTTGTTTCCAAGCCCCAGCTTGTGTGCCAAGATGTGTTGCGGAGCCACTGGTCTGCTGCACGCCACCCTTGAAGTGCTGACATGTTTTGACAATGCTGCAACCGATTCTGATTTGTAAAGCTGAAGAGAGAGTGGATACTGACCTCAGCCATCTGCCAGTGCAGCAGTTGCACACAGATTTCGTAACTGATGTACCTCAAATCACCAGGTATCATGTAATTTGATGCATACTTTCTCACTGGAAATAATAATGACTGTATAAATTACACTGGCAACAGGCTTTGTTGCTATAGTGACATGCACGACAATTAAAGGAATTAATTCTGTCAGTATAATATAGGGTAAACAATAGAGAAACTTTGTAGATGCATTCTCTTCCTGATTTTTACTCTCAGAAACACATACTCTGAGTTGGGGGGACAGGGGGAGAGAGATAGGAGCTATTTTCTGAAAAGAAGCTTCCTGAAAATCTAAATTTGCTTTTGGACATCAGGAAAAAGCAGATTCTAGAAACTCCTGTAACAGACTCTGGGAGACACTTATTAATACAAAAGATCACCTGTAAAAACTAATGGAATGAGAGGACTTGTAAGTGTAACCGCTTTGAAACCTCTAGAAACTAAAATGACAATTAGCAGCAGTATGGAAACTGCTGAAACCAGATCACATTCCTCTGTCTGGCAAATTCACAGCAATTGCTACGCACAGTTTTCACTCCTTATTTCAGAGTTTATGGACCTTCATTCCTCACACCCCTTTTCCCATACTTGTGTACTTCCAATGTCAGCTGTGATTTTGCTAAAAATCATGTATGGATAGGTATCATTACTGCAAAAGAAAGCATCAGTAAGTTACAGAATGTAAACTTCAAACCACAAGACTAAGTCCTGCTTGTCTGAACCCCCCAATTGAATCTAGCATAATTACCTGAGTAAGTCTGCAGAAATGGCCTGTCCTTCATTGCCTCTACATATATGATATATATATGTGCAAATATATATACGTGCACATTGCAGTCTCCTATGCTTTCGTACATCTAGTCCTTTCCTCTGCCCCTAAGTAGAATCAGGTCTCTACATAATTCCTCTTCATCTACCCTTGACAAAGGAAAGGGTAGATGAAGTGACAGGGACTACATCATCTTCTCAAAAAATGTATTCCAGTGCTTTCTCCTGCTATCTATACTTTTTTCCCCTTAATATCTAACTTGAGGCACCTTTGCTGCAGTTGAAATTCATTTCTTAACCAGCTGCAACAGAACCAGTGCCTATTTCCAAGATCTGTTACATATGCTCTTGGGGAAGCTATGAATGGGACAATTCTTTTGTACAGATAGACTATCAGCTGCAAAGGGTCTTCCACTGAACAGAACAGCAGGCTTTCCTTCCTAAATGCTCCTCTTTTGATAGGCTCCTCCACTTGAGGAAAGTAACAAAATTCTTTTTACCTACTGATTCTGTCACAAGATGTGTACTTTCCATATGTATTTCCCATTGGGAGAAGAGAAGAAAAGAGAAGAGTAAACAACAAAGGATCAGACTACAAAATTTATAAACTCTCACAAAACCACTAGCTCTTCCTCCGCATTCCTAAATTTAGATTTCCTCTCTGCTATTCTAATTTACATTATTTGGGCTGTACAACTGCATTATTTCAGACTTCAGTCCCTTTGTTAGTACTCTGATGCCTTACATTTATTCAGTTCCAACTCTGTTCTCAAAGGAAACTGGCTATTTATTTCAGCAAATGTATTCAGCAAATATAAATCTGGGTGAGAAACAGAATAGTTGGGTATAATGTTGTGTAAGCTCAGCGTAACTATTCACTCTGCTGCCTGAATTTAAGCCTTTTCTTCCTTGTGGGATTCACAATTATAATATTTATTGATAAATAAGGATAGAATCCATGGAAATAATTTTAAAGCTTTTGATAGCACACAGTACCCAGCACTAAATTCAGCACACTGTGTAGTATATTCTTACTGTAGTAAGTTCTTGCTGCCTAGGAGCCACAACCAAGCACTACAGGGTTTGTTAGGTTTGTTTTGCTTTATTTTATTTTAAAACCATACAACAAAACATAAGGAGGAAGTAGAGTCCTCTGAACTTCTGAACCACATTGCAAGAGGTCTGAAATCGGCTTCCCATTCTCAAAGCCCTTCTTTGCAACATAAGACGATCCACTTGACACTCTGTACTGCAGTACCCTTTCTTTTCCCACAATCTGTCCTGTCTACTTAAATAGTAAGGAAAAGTAGTGTCTCGTGTGATAGGCTCAATGTTGTAGATTTACGGATTCAGAGGCCAGAACAGATCACAGTGACAATCTAATTTAGCCTCTTGTATAAAGGATAGCCTGAAATTCATTCTTGTTTCAAGTTAAGTATGACTTGCAACTGCTTTACACTGATGAAGAACCCACCTTTCTCTAGGTACAGGGTTCAAATGGCTGGTTATTCTTCCACATGTTAAAAAAACCTGTACCTAATTCCAGTACGAATTTGTCTGGCTCCTATATCCAACCTCTGGGTCTTGTTATGCCTTTGTCTGCTTGATAAAACATAGCTACTGCAATACCAATAATAAACTACACTATGTGTTATCTAAACAGCATTCCTCCTTAACTGCACCCCTAGGACAGCTCTGACACTACCTTACTGGAGCTAGCTGACACTTAAAGCTTTTGGCAACAAGTATGCAATAAAACATCTGTTGTGACACCCCTTCTAAGCACCCTCTCTCCCACACCATATGGCCATCTCCACTGAGTGGTACTGCAAGGCCACAACCCAGCTCTCATCACTCCCCGTCCTCCCCAGGGAAGGCAGACACTGACTGATAATTGCACACAAACTTCACACTCCATCAGCACGAAAAACAGCCTGCTGCAGTGAAAGGAGATGCGCAGAGCATGTCCACGTTACAACACACGCTACCCATGTCATCGCTGCCAGAAAACCCTCCTTGTGGAAGTGCAGCATACTCTCAGATAAGGGATCTATCTCCAGAACTGCTGTTGCTGCTCCTCCTCAATGCTCTGCTTGTCACAGTCAAATCAGCTGTTAAATATAAAAGCAAATAAATCCCACACATACATACAAGATTTCATTGACATACTAGTGCCCTTCTGCTACAGAAGCAGAAGACTACTCGCCTTTCATATACTCCTTCATTGCTTCCGTAATTGTGAATTATATTTGTGGGCAGAAAACAAAGAAAAAAAAAAATATACAGGCAGCATTCTGCCTCTCCTGACAGCCTCTGCTGTGCCTCCAAACAGGTCCACAGACACCCTTTACTGACACTGTCAGAGAAGTCAAAGCCTTTCCACATGATGAAATCTTGAGACCCCAGTACTTTGTAGCATCAATGTATTTTCCTTTTGCTGCAGAACTAACTTCTTGGTGTCAGACACACAGACAACTTTTAGCACTAGAGCCACTCAACAATTTGGTCAAAACTGTATGTATAAATATCATGGAATGCCACTCTTATTGCTGTGCTGTCCAGGAACAGTGTTGACTGGATAATTATGAGGAAAGCATAGATGGAAAAAGAGGGGCTAAAGTAAAAGAAAAAAAAAATAAAACCAAGCAGAATCCATACCAGCAATCACAAGTACAAAATAAATTGTGAGGGGACAGGTTCTGCTCCTACTGAATTCACTGGCTGGCTTCCCATTTATTTCAATTGGACTGATAAACACTTGCATCCCTCCAGCCTCTGTCCTGCCAGAAAGAAAGGCTGGCAGACCATCCATCAATGTGAGCTACAAAGAATCAGCACCAGCGCTGACAAAATTCAACTGCCATTCAAAATAAAATTCAAAGCTAGGAAATGACAGGAAAAGCCTTCCAGCAGCTTCAGCTGCAATTGGATGTACAGCAAGGGCTTTAATTTAAAAGCAATCCAAGAGCTACAGTGTGTAGTCTGTGTGTAAAATTTAACTGAATGTTCCTGTAGCACCTTCAAATTCTCAATTCTCTTTTTAATTATGCAAAGGCAGTACCACACAAACACTTAATCATATTCCTCGTGTTTAAGGTCAGAGTCGGATGGAAAGGAAAACCTGTTTCCATAAATTACTTTTATGTAACCTAGCACAGCTATAAATTACAGACAGATGCAAGCCAAAAAAGCTTACAAACCAGTTATCCTTTGCTGTGATCAGGTACAGTCACTTGGGTGGAAAAGACAACTGGCAGTCCTTTTCAATTCCGAAATTATTTGGCAATAGATTAGATTAGTTAATCTTACTGGACACACTGCAAATTTCCCTCTCTCTGAAAGGATGGGAAATGCTCTTTTAACATACCAAAAACCAAGTGTATACATCAGAGGCCTCTCCCATTGATTTACTGTATTTTGCACTGGTAAGCTCTGCTACTGGCTTGTTGCACTGGTTGGTTGGTTGTGGGTTGTTTTCTGGTTTGGGGTGTGTTCCCCCTCCCCTCCTTTTATCCATATTTTTCAACACCAGGGCATTGAGACCGGCATAGATTATTGTCATTATGTCACATCGAAATAAACCTTTTAAATTTCTAGCTAGTAATTTCCCTGGACAAAGCACTAATTAACAGGAATCTTCTTTAAGGTCCTAATACTTTAGGTTACATCCAAACCTAAAACTCACCAGAGGCAAAAGCTGCCATGAACTGATTTATGAAGGGAAATCTGCAAGCCCTTTTACTTGTTTCCAGGTGGTTTGTTTGCTTGGAGTTATTTTTAGTTTATTTGGGGTTTGTTTTTCCTTTTTGAGACTTTGATTTTAGGTTTTACTCTTGATACTACTATTTTCCACATAGATTAAGCTTTGATTAATGTCTCAGAATGTTCAAATCTAAAGCAAATCCACAAGTATGCCTGGGATCTGTTACTCTGGATTCTGAAAAATCTTAAAGTTCTTTGTGTTACGTTTTCTCCTGTGTAAATGAAGTGCTTCGTTTCTTTACCTCTTATTCAATTTCTGCATAAATCAGAGTTGGACGAGCTTTACAAAGTGGAAAAAAAAAGTAAGGCTCTTCAGTTTGCCACTTCCAGAAAGTGAGACTAGTTTTCATATATATGTATACACAGAGATTTGAGATATAACATCATGTTAAAGCTGTTGCGAAACTGTTAAAATATCTTAAGAGCTTACCACAGTAAGTAAACAGCAAACAAAACTAACACCTGAAAGTCCAGTATTTTCCTTCACTTCTTATACCTTCTAAGATTAATATTGTGCTCTTTAGCAAGTTTAAACAGTTTCTAGCTGTCCTGCACACATTTAAGTGGATCCAAGCAACATGAACATTTTGATATCTGGAATAAGTGTGTTTCCCACTTCCTTAACTGATGTTAAATCACAGGAGGAAAACACAAGCCAAAGAAACAGAGGCTACAGGGGACCAGGTAATGTATCTCCTAGCTTCAAGGCTCAACCTGCTCCACCTAACTGACTCCTCATACAACTCTGTGTACTCCGTGTAAGCAAGCTGCTCCTAAGGCCTCAACTGAGAGAAAATAACAAGACGCTCGAACAGGAATTTATAAGAGCACTGTCCTATCTGTGCAAGCAATAATGACTGGAAGTTCTTGTCTCAGAAGCTCCAGTGACATCATTATTGCTCTTATACTCTTGGGGGGGGGGGGAGGGGGGGGGGAGATTGTTTTTTCTCTTTGGGTTTGGGAGTGTTTGATCATTTTTTAAGATCGCTTCAGTCCCCTCCACCACTATATTCCCATCCAGAGAGTCAGTTATGTCTTACTAGTGACTGCAAGATAAGCAACCATTGTTGCACTGACAGGGCACAAGACAAGAATCCACCATTCACACAAACAGCAACTGGCTTTGATGTCAACTTATTTCAAAAGGGAGTTCTGTGCGGGCATACAAAAATAAGTAAATGTATTTTCATGTCCTATTAGCTCAAACTGCTGCACTATTTCAAATAATACATCTCCATAAAGTAGTAAAAACCACCTCACAACATCAAGAACTCCAAAAGCTTTCAGTGTGTAAACGCAAGGATCTAACAGAAATGGGTGAGGTTAATAATGGTTATGTTTGCTAACTGCCCCCTGTAATACTTGATTCATAAGTGCACCTGTAAGTAATCTATGCAATAATGCTCACAGAACGATTATTGACCTAGCACAGAGATTAGCAAGCAGCAGGGTCCAAGACTGAATATTTACAGCTACTTCAAAAACAAGCTAAGGCATCCCAGGTAACATAACTAAATGACTGGTGTTACTACTTATTTGAAATGAAGAGCAGGAGCAGGTCAGCCACATTCACGTAAAAAAAAGGCACTGTAAATGCATTTCAATTTCAAAGACAATAACGGCATAATAGCCATATGGAAGTGCTTGCTCACTTCATTGAGGAACTCCTGAAGTAGTCTTAAGAACTGATACCCCTGCTAACATTTTTCAAATTAAAGGACATGGAACTGTTGGAACAAGTCCAGAGGAGGCCACAAGGATGATCAGGGGACTGGAGCACCTCCTGTATGAAGACAGGCTGAGAAAGTTGGGGCTGTTCAGCCTGGAGAAGAGAAGGCTGCATGGAGACCTCAGAGCAGCCTTCCAGGATCTGAAGGGGGCCTATAGGGATGCTGGGAAGGGACTCTTCATTACAGACTCTAGTGACAGGACAAGGGGTAACGGGTTAAAACTTAAACAGGGGAAGTTTAGGTTGGATATAAGAAGGAAATTCTTTCCTGTTAGGGTGGTGAGGCACTGGAATGGGCTGCCCAGGGAGGTTGTGAATGCTCCATCCCTGGCAGTGTTCAAGACCAGGTTGGACGAGGCCTTGGGTGATATGATTTAGTGTAAGGTGTCCCTGCCCATGGCAGGGGGGTTGGAACTAGGTGAGCTTAAGGTCCTTTCCAACCCTAACGATTCTATGATTCTAACTTTGGTGAACTCAATCACAGCTTTTGAGCGACCTAATTCACCCAAAAACTTGACTGGTCTGACACAACAGCAACAGCACAAAACCTGTAAAATTACAGAGCTATCCAATGGTCTGGGACTGCACCCACTTCCATTTGCCTTTAATGCTTAACAGCTACAAAGGCCACGAGGTTTGTTTCCTAACCCTATGACTGTCCGGATCTTACCACAGAATTCTGGGTATTAGACAACAAGATAATGCATCACAGAGACCACGCAGAGCTCTAGTGAAGGGGGATTTAGGTGGTTTTTGGCATTTCTACCAGGCTGGAGGTCATTCAGTGAGTAGCAAACATGTCACCATTTTACAAATAATTTTCAATCCTTAGTGTCAGAAGAAAGAGAACATTAAGGAAGAACTTCAAGCCCCAAGCATTTAAAAAGGAATATGGCGATATAATCCTCTCCGAGATAACCTGCTTACAGTCAGTAACACTGCCAGCAAAAGACATACAGTAAAGCAAGAGACAATCAAGCCTGCAGAATGATGGAAGATCATTCACAACATATTGTTACTTCCTCTTGTTCTCTTCGCTTTAAATTCAATGCAGAATTTTATAGTCCCCTTGCACAAAGGAACAGCTATATATTTCCATATAATTCTGAAGTCCTTTGTCCTATTTGTTGTGGCATTGTCTCACATGACATATAGATGACCTTGCTTCAGGGGGATGAAGCTACACACCCTCTTCTCAGCAGACTGAGTCTTAAATCACTAGCTCTTGATGCAGCACAGTTCAGGAGTGCATTTGGTCACAGGACTCAGGAAGAGAAGAAGTGACTGGCAGAACCAACTCTCACTGGTAGCACAGGCTCCCTGTCAGTCATAGGAAGCTCAGCTCCAACAAACCCTCTGCAAGGCACAGAAGAGACCAGAAGGACCAGATTTGCTGGTTCTTTGTAGTCCCTCAACAAGACAAGACATAACACTCATACTGAGAGCTGTTGGATTATAAACTGAGGAAGACATCCTCCTTCTGCATCACTCCACTTGATAAAACCAATCATGAGCTGCACTTTAAGGACTGTGCAAGGCAAAGAATTATTAAACACATCTGGAGATACATGAGAATCCAGGCCATGTTATGGCACACAATGTAAAACGTTGCTGTGAGAAAACACAGCTTAGTAAACCAGCACTCTGCCCTTCTGAAAGTCTCAAGTGGTATTCCAGGGCAACTTTATTAGAGGATGCTACAGAACTTACACTGTTAATCAGACACAAGCATCACAAGCATAGCATACTCAGCTCCTAAAGTTCACAGTATTAAAATAATAAATTAGAAACACTTGTATCTCTGCAGAAATGCCTGCTGCACAGTCTGAGACAATCAGCAGGAGGCAATGAGAGTGCAAAAAAAGGGTATAAACAGCAGGAGGTTAATGTCTAGCCTATAGCAGGATACCCCAAAAGAAACAAAGCTACTCTTGTCATGATTCACAGGCCCATAGTGTGGTATCATTATGAGCCTTCTGAAACAGCTGTTTCAGAGCTTCACCCTATGAAGCTTCTGCCTGACCCTTTCACAGCAGCATACAGGACTTCAGGGTGAACCCCTGTGAGACTTTTTAACAGTTTCATTTCATGAGAAAATAAGAATATATGTTTCAGTATGCAATACTCAGAGCTTAACCCCACTTCAACTTCTATCTTCTTACCCATTCTAAACTACATTAGGCAAATCAACACAGTTCTGAAGCCCACAGCACAGTGTTCCGACTGTTGCGCAGTGATTTTCAACTATGCTCCAGCTGGCTGACTGAATAACATTCAATGTCCCTGAGTACATTAGTTAGCACAGCAGTTCTCAAATATCTACTGCCTGGACTTCAATCAGGTGCAATATAGGGAAACGTGCAATCTAAATAAGAAGTAGCCCTAACTACACTGACTAAAAATACCAAAATGCATGTGGACCTGAAATTATAATTCAGGTACCTAATATTAGGTTCCAAACCTATGTTTTATTCTTTTCCACATAAATATCAGCACCACTTCTGAACACCTTCAAAAAGAAATATAAAATAACTAATAACCTCCAAACATAGCTGACAAATCTTTCCCATTCTCCTCACCATAAGGTGCCACTGTGTTTGCACATATGGTGGGGATGCTTTAGAAAGCATCCAGAAACATAATATACATTGCTAATGTACATTTGTGCTATTGAAGGCAAGGAAACAAGGCCTGTAGTACTCCAATGTCCTCACAAGAGTTTATTTTGAAACCTCACATCAAGCCTCTAAGGAGCATCATGTTCTACACAAATTAGCTTTGTATTATTTGGACGTTTACATACATATCCCACTGAAGCAAACAAATGAAAGAACTACTGATAATTCCTCGCAAAGAATTTGGGAGCCTCATTTCACCCACTCAACTCTGAAAACTGTATTTCTGAGTTCCCCAAGTAGGATACCAGATTTTAAACTATGAAATTGCCAAATCTGCTCAGCCTTGCAGACTTTGAGTAGGCTAAACCAATCGGAAGTGCTGGTAATGAATGTCTGTAACGACAACAAGGATCCTGATGCAGTACCACTTGGCATTTCACAGTCACGCTATCCTGTGTAACCAAGTCAACTCATGTACTTGTAGCAGCCATTTTTTCAGATGAAGCAGGCTTCCTGACACTCAGCTGAAGCCTCTGGTCTGAGAAGCCTGCGAGTCATTTGACAACTGTGAAAAAACACCCAAATCTTCACCTCCAATCAGACATAACCAAAGGGGGGGAGGGGGGGCAACCCAAACAACAACTGGTGGAAACTGGGGATGTGCAGTAACCCTAACATCATACAAATGCCTATCAAAAGCAAATGGCTTAGAATATAAATAGTGATGCCGGCTCTTACCCAGGGATAAACTCTTAAGGTACATTTTTTGTCTTGCCTTACTATATACTTAATAAGTAATTAGTCCTCATTACTACAAGAGCACATTATGCTGCAATAAATCAAACCTCACCTATGATTATCTCACCCCCGTGCTTATCACTTCTTTCTACCCAAAGCAGTGATGCATCTCAAAATACACACAGTCAAATATACATTTCTGGCTCTGAACACATCCTGAAAAAAAACTTAAAAAATCAGAGCAAAATGCAATTAAAAAAAATATATATACAGGAAAGAGTTTGAACATGTTCTTAGACTGCTAGCTGTAAAAAAATATTGAACTGCTAAAAGCATGTTATAACTCTTCCCTTCCGCCTGATCTTGCTAGTGAATAAAGAACACAGACCTCACCACGGCAGCTTAAGTTGCAGTGACAGAACAGAGCAGAAAAGAGCAGCGCAAGTCAGATTTCAGCCACTATGCCAAAATGTTTTCTTACACAGCTTTAAAGTCACATTATAAAAAGATAGAAATATTTACTGTTTATAATGGTATAACTGAATAGCAAATCAGGTCATACTGAAGTAGATACTGCAATGACATAGGGAATAAGAGGTACCTATTCCAAACAGTGTACAAGCTACTAAAATCATAGAATGGTTTGGGTTGGAAAGGACTTTAAAGCTCATCCAGTTCCAACCCCCTGCCACAGGCAGGGAAACGTTTCACTAAGAGCAGGTTGCTCCAAGCCCCATTCAACCTGGCCTTGAACACTGCCAGGGATGGGGCAGCCACAGCTTCCCCTGTGCCAGGACCTCATCACAGATTAACAACTTTTTTCCTAATACCTAATCTCAATCTCCCCTGTGTCAATTTAAAGCCATTCCCCCTTGCCATGTCAATATATGCCCCTGTAAAAAGGTCCCTCTCCAGATTTCTTGTCAGCCCCCTAATTTAGGCACTGGAGCAGCTCTAAGGTCTCCCCTTAAGGAGCCTTCTCTTCTCCAGGCTGAACCAGCCCAGCTCTCTCAGCCTGGCTCCAGAGCAGAGCTGCTCCGGCCCTCACAGCATTTCCGTGGCCTCCTCTGGACTAGCTCCAGCAGCTCCACGTCCCTCTTGTGTTGTTGCCCCAAAGCTGCAGTATGGGTCTCATGAGAGCAGAGGGTGAAAATCCCCTCCCTCGACCTCCTGGTCATGCTCCTTTTGATGCAGCCCAGCACACGGGTAGGGGGTGGATGTTCTGGGCTTAAGCGTACAGTGAAGCTGGCTCATGTTGAGCCTCTCCTCAGCCAACACCCCCAAGTCCTCCTCCCCAGGGCTGCTCTCATTCAGTCCAGTCTGCACCCAGCCTGTAGTTGTGCTTTAGACTGCCCCGACCCAGGAGCAGGACTTTGCAACAGATGAGTCTGGGCTTACTACAGGTGCTCTGTTCTCAAGAGATAACAAGGCTAATGCTATATATTAGTAATGCTTGCCTCTCAGGCCTCCAAAATAACACACAAAACCAGACCACTCAAAAACAGCTTAGTAAAACCTCAAGAAAAACCCCAAACCAAGCTCTAACGCTTAGCGTTGCAGAACTGAAGAGGCAAGCAGGGAGGAGCGCTCAGGCAGGAGCTTCTGCCGGCAGGGCAAAACCTCGCACGCCAAAAGCACACCAAGCACCGAGGGCTCCTTGCCAAGGGATACGCTTCACTGACAGCACAAGAAACCTACGGCGAGCTCACTAAAAGTACCGATTAAACCCAAAGGGGGTGAAATTTCAAACACCAGTTTGAAGCAAGAGGGGGTTAAATGATCACAAATCGGTGGATGAAACACAGACCGACTGAGGCGCGGCAGACTCGGGCCCGGCCCGGAGGGCGGCCCCTTACGGAGAGCCAGCGGCTGCGCAAGCACAACGCTACACCTCCTGAACCGGAGCGTTCCAAACCTAGCACGCACAGGCGACAGGGGAGGGCGTCTTTGCATCTCGGCAGCGTCACCGGCTGCCCCCAGCGCAGCGCTGGAGCCGCCCCGCCTCACTCCGCCCTCCCCTTCCTTGCCCCCCCTCCCCCCCCCGTCCCCTCACGGCGGGCGGGTGGCGGTGCGCGGTACCGTACCGGCGGGCAGGAGGCAGTCCAGCGGCGCGAGTGCGCGCTCCATGTCCGCCCAGCCGGCGGCGGGGGAGAGCCCTGAGCCAGCGCGGCGGGAACGGGGGAGATGAGGGACACACAGAGCCAGGCGGGAGGGACTAGCGGTGCTGCCGGCCCTTCTTCCCTAAGGAACTGCTCCTCCCATCGGGCACCTGCAGCCGCGCGCCCGGGGCGGTGCGTCTGACCCGGCGGGAAGAGGGGGTGTGGAGGTGAAAGGCAAGAAGAGAGAATCGATCGCCGTCGCCATCCGTTGCTCGGCGATGGATTCAGCGGCGGGAAGGCGGGGCAGGGGGAGCGGCTGAGCGGCGGCTGCCCCCGGGGCCTGTGCTGAGGGGGAGCGGGCGGCTCAGGGGCAGTGCGGGCACCGAGGGGCGGGAGAGGTGCGGCCGTGCACTCCCGTCCCAGTGCGGGCCTTCACCTCTGCGTCCTGGGGCTGCGGTTCCCGCCGCCCTTCCGTGACGCTTCCGGCACCGGAGCAATGCCGGCTCGCTACGGCGGCGTTTAGGAGGACGATGGCGTGCTCGCTTTTTCGCCTTCTGAAAGCGCGGCCGCGTTGAGTTCCTTTTCATTGAACATTTAGAGCGCGGAGGGGTCACTTATGGCGGAGCGATGGGCACCATCAGTAAAAATACCTGCATGTCACTGTCGGGACTGGAAGTGTTCTGCTTTGAGAGCCGGTGACGGACGGCTCGCTCAGTACCAAAGTGGTTGATAGCTCTCGGTCCGCTGAAACTGAAACCAAAACAAGCGTACCCAGCGTGCTTCCCCAGCCCGCAGTGCGCGGAGCTCGCCCCTCACCGCCACCGCAGGCTGCTCCCCGGCCCGGCCCCACAGCAGAGGGCAGCAGAGCCCGCGGCTCCGGTCCCCCCGCGGCGCGGCGCCGAGCGGGTGCTTCGCAGAGGCACCCTGGGGTGGGACAAGGCGGGAGGGTGAGGTCTCGGTTTGGAGGTGTTTGGAGGATGACGTTGTGATATGAAAAGGACCCGCGGGTGCTGACTGTCAGAGCTGAGCATGAGCAGCTTGTGTCCAGGCTGCCAAGAAGCCAACAGCACCCTGGTCTGTATCAGCAGTCGTGTGGTCTGCAGGGCCAGGGCAGTGATTGTCCTGTGCTGGGCACCGGTGAGGCCGCACCTTGAATCCTGTGCTCAGTTCTGGGTCCCTCACTACAAGAGAGACATTGAGGTGCTGGAGCGTGGTCAGAGGAGGGCAAAGGAGCTGCTGCAGGGCCTGGAGCACAAGTGTGATGGGGAACGGCTGAGGGACCTGGAGGGTTTAGTCTGGAGAAGAGAAGGCTCAGGGGGGACCTTACCATTCTCTACAGCTGCCTGACAGAAGGATGCAGCCAGGAGGAGGCTGGTCTCTGCTCCCAAGTGATGAGTGACAGGACAAAAGGAAACGGCCTCAACCTGCAGTAGGGAAAGTTTAGACTAGGATATTAGGAGAAATATCTTCCCCAAAGGGTGCTCAGGCATTGGAACAGCCTGCCCAGGGAAGTGGTGGAGTCACTGTCCCTGGAAGTGTTCAAAAAAGATGTAGATGAGGCTTTTAGTGATCTGGTTTAGTGCTGGATTTGGCAGTGCTGGGGGACCAGCTGAACTCAATCTCCAAGGTCTTTTCCAACCCAGTTGACTCTATAGTTCTGTGGTAGTTGATATTTCCAGTCAGCTGGGAGAGAAGAGGAGCCAACAAGTCAGCCTGCTACTCTGTCCACACTCAGGGATTCATACTCAGATCAACAGAATTTAAGTGACTCCAGTGTGGGGTTAGGATGGGCCATGTTTGTCCTGCATGATACCAAAAGTCTATAGTGGCTGCAGGTGCGTCTTGGGTCTGAATGGTGCAAGCACTAGGCCTCTGCTTTGGCCCTCTTGGATAAGGTGTCTTGCTACATATAAGAGATTATACTCTAAAAGCAGCTTGGGTCTACAAAGACTGACAAATTCAGAAGCATTGGAAGTGTTCATGTCTTGACAATGAGAGAAATTAGAGGAAAATATATTAAGGACATCAAGAGGTAACTGTCATTTAACACTACAGAAATCGAAAGTGGTTTGTTTCACTTTTGTCTCATTTGAAAGTTTTCTTCCCTCTCCACTGAGAACTTGAATTTCAAACACTATTAGGGACTTTGATACCATCCCAGCATCATTCTTTAAGCAGGTTAACCGGCATCAGGAAGCAGCAGCTTGCCCTCCCTCCCAAGAAGAGGCCATAGGGGGACTGCCATGCAGCTGGTTTGTGCTCTCCTCCTCTTAGCTGTCTCCTCTTCCATACTGTCTCTTTTTTTTTTTTCAGTTTTGCCAGGCACTTTCCTAGCACTGTGTAAAGCTATTAAACCTTCTCCAGGATAGCTTATTTTTCTTCAGTATCTGTCAGTGTCTCTGATTTCCTGGTTTTATTTGTTCTTGGGGAGTACCATCTGGTATAGGTAGTTGCTGATAAGGAGGAGTGGCTTCTTAGGCATGAGAACAGCCATACCCACTCAGAGGGAAGATCCATCCAAGCCAGGGCCCCATTACTGGATAGTGTTCATTTACAAGCCTTCCTCCTCTTTTTTGCTTCTCTTAACATACTGCTTTTTTTTTTTTCTGTAAATGCAAGAATATCCATATCTCTGCTCTCTTCATATCTGACAAGATGCTTTTTCCATCTCTGCCCGGCCTGGAGTTCCAGGCAGTCCTTTACCAGCCACAGCTGCAAAAAATTGCACCTTTTTCTGCTAATCACAGCAATGTGTGATTCATCACAACAACAGCATTACAGACAGAAGTCAGTCTTGAGAGAGCAGGCTGGCACTGGTATCCTTTAAATCCTTTCAAGATGCTCAAGGGTCTGCAAGGTACGGCAAACTGCCAGCCCACCCCACAGCTAGGCAAAGGGCAAACAAGTCAGATGTGCTTTCTCTCCCTTATCTCTGGCTTTCTTTCACTGCCCTGTCTCTCAGGTACAAACCTCTCATCCACAGTATAAAGCCCTTTTTAAGAGTCATCTCTACAGGAATAGTTTATGTTGATGCTGAAATGCGCTGATCTCTAAGGCAGGGCCTGAAACTATTTAATACTGTTTAGCAGAGCCTAACAAAGGTATCTAGTGGAAGAAGTTTCATAAAGGCAAAATGAGTAACTACCCAGCCTGGCATACTCTCCAACAATGAGCAGTACGGACACTGATGTACTTCTTTGAAGAAGTACTTTCACCTGCTTTTTACACTTCTGTGATAGGACATCGGTTGAATTTCCCTGTGAGGAGCTACCATCTAACAAACTAGCGACAGCTTTTTTCCTGTCAAAACGGAGGAAATTCCTCACTAAATATTAGGCCTGTTTTTCCAGGTAGCATATAAGATTCAGAAATATTTCTTTTCCTCTAGCTGGACCTCAAACCAAACCCCTGTTCTTTTCCTCGGCATGTATATGTCTACATCACTTTGCAAGGTCTGCAGAAGAACATACAGGGAGGCTATTCAAGAAAGACATCCCAAGAGCACTGATCTTGTGCTTTGATTACTGCTGTCTCCTCTGATTAGCTAAAAGGAGGGCAGGTGACCTCAACCCTAAGTAAGAAAATAAACAGGCAAGCAGATGTAGCTCCTGAGTGACAGATGAGGCTGTCTGACAGAGCAGGTTCCTGAATGATTTGCAGGAAAGGCTGAGGGAGTGTTCAGACTTTTTAACCTCCTCTGGTAACCAGCCAGCCAGTCATGCCTCTCACCTGATAATATTCACCATTAATTTTGCACAGACTTGATGACTGGTCTGTGTATGCAGAAACTGCCATTTACATATTTTATATATATTTATATATGTAAAAATTATTCTTATCAGATTCCAGTTAGCTTCCTCTTCTTTTAGGAAAACTATTCAGAGAAGCAGTCATTCATACAGAAGCAGCTTCTGTAGAGCATAGTTATGACTTGACTAGCACTGCACTTCAGCATGACTAAAACTGATCAGATGGGAAGAGCTGAAGGGTTATTAGCAGGGCAGCAGCTTTTATTTACTCAGAACATCTTCTGAGACTTGGCAAGGAAAGAAGAGGGAAGTCAGCATGAATTGCAAGGGGATTTAAATGGGATTTATACAACAGGGCTAAAGCCTGCAGGGTCTGCTGTGTTTCCCTAGGATGATCAATAGTCAGGTAAACAGCTGAGGCTAATTTATAGTAGCATTAGTTGCTTTTAGAACTTTTTTCCTTCTTTGAAATCACCCAATCTAGTTGGGACTGCAAGGTCTAGAGGTATTTAAGGATGTTGTCCAACAAAATGATAGGACCTGTCTCTAGAATTCACAGCATAATGTCCCTTCCCTAGACCAAAGACAAATTGGTCTGGTAATGCCAGACATCATCATCTAATGGTTTATTTTTTGTCCATTCCCTTTTGCCATCCTTCACCCAGAACAGGAGTCCTGTCTCTCTGCTTGACTGAAAAGTACTTTTGGTACTGTTCAAAAACTATGGCAGATCTCAGTAACTGGGAACGTGTATCTGAAGCCTTTTGACTGGAAAGTAGGTAGACTCAAAATTACCCAAGTACCTTCAGAGGTCCCTCTTGGTGACTTCTGAAACAAGCTGCTTGTAAAGTATGGGTATTTGTTCCTCCTGCTATTCCAATTTTATTGCTAAACTAGAACAGTCTGTACAAGACTGGCAGTCAGGTTTTGTGCAGTGTATAGATGTGAAGAATATTTTCTCCTTCTCTCCACAGGCTAACTTTATATTAAAATGAACCAGTGTTAAAAGTAACGAGTTGGGATGGTTCATTCTGGTACCTATTCCAGTATTTGTGCAGAATAATAAGGTTAGGAATGTTTAGCTAGCTCAGCTATCTGCCTGAATATCCCTAAGTACTTTATAATTGAAAAAAATGCAGGCATCAGTGGATAAATGGGATGCTTTATTATAGACATTATATCCTTGCAATTCCCCTGTGCCAACAATTCAAGTCCCCATAACCTCCTTAAAACCCAACCACCAATTTGAAAGGTACAATCATTCAGGGAAGAAAAAAAGACAAACAAACAAAAACCTACACACAGTCAGCACTACATGCAGGCAGACAGAATCTAACACACACACTCTTCGAGTCCAGGTCCTGGAACAGTTAATAGAGCCAACTTCACATTTGTTTCAACAAGTCCTGAGGAGATGATAATACATTAAAAGAAAAAAAGAAAAAGAAAAAAAAAGTAGTATTAAGTGCAACCTATTTCTGTAGTGGTGTAGAGCAGACTGGAGATAAACCTTATGGATTGTATCGAGACACACAGTAAAGCAGAAGAAAATGATGGTAGAATAATCCTGTGGCTCACTAGGCAAGACACTGCATTCAGAAGAGCCGAGTTTTAATCCATGCTGTACTACTGACATGGGTAGACAGAATCAAACCACACAGATCTATATCGTCAAGTATGGATCAATTTAGGAACTAACTTATCTTGGAGAGATCTGGTTTGTAGCATTCTACGCCTTTGTTTCCTCATCTGTACAACAGCATCAATGAAGTATACCCATACTTTTAAATCAACCTGAGATCAACAGCCAAATACAAATAAATCTGTATTACTAATGAATGGACAGATGGCATTTGTTTATCAAGCTATTCTATACAAATTGAGAAGATTTATTTTGCTAATGAACAATATTCTGTCATGAAGATGAATGCAGGATAAACTTTGGAAAGAGATTGTGTATTGAAGTGATAACTTTTAGAAATAAAGAATTTTTACTTAAGCAGCTGCTATCAACTCACTATGGACAAATTCAAACAGAGATTGTGCAGTCTAATAGCTATGACTGTATTCTTTGTGGAGTGAGGAGACTATGCAGATGGCAGAGATGCTAGGCAAGCTGTTTGACCAACCTGGTTAGGAGTTTCTGAGAGGCCTTCACTGTGGTGTCCTGGCAGCACAAGAAGAGTTAAGAAGTAGGAACAATCCCATGAGATGCTGCATTCTGTTCTGCCTGGAAAGATTGTCTTTTTTGGTCTGGAACTCTCATTGTCTTCGCAGTGTGGGACAGCCAGTATGGAGAATCACTCCACATTTTCCTCTCAGGACCATGTCTTCAGCACAGTCTAATATAAGTGCATTCCACAGCACCAAATAAATACATGGATTTTTAGTTCTTGATGTCTCTATCCTGAGCCTTGCTAACTGCACTATTCCTCAAGCATAGCCCTCTCAGTAGGTGGCACGAGGAGGCAGCATTTGGGAAGTGAATATCGTTTAACTGGATGTGAGAGCAGATGGGATGGCATGGGCTGCTGAGGTGTGAGGAATGCTTTCCTGCATCTCTCGCCATGTCCATATGCCACTGTGTTCTGAGTGAGAGAAAGTAAGTTGCAGTAGCTTTTTACATGGTGGTCTATCAGGTTCTCACCCCTGCCCCAGGGGAATGAAGTGGTCTTGTACAACTGCAGAGGGCAGCCTTTACCTGCAGTCATTTGAGCAAGCAGGGCAGTCAACATGAACCTAAGGTAGTGGAGATCAGAAGGTGAATAGTGTCTCAGGGTAAGAACAGGTCTAGGTCCTGCTCACAAATCACTGGTGTCTTGACTGAGCTAAGTTTGGCCAAGGCCCATATAACATTCGCTGTGGTGATGACCCCAAGGGTGATGGAAAGTGGGGCTATTGACAGCTGACAGTTACAGCTGTAATGACCTCTGCAAGCCACTGCTCTAACTCATCAAAGTAAAGATAGAAATGTTGAGGCCTGCAAGGACCTAAATCAGTCAGGGGTAGTATCACTGTGATGGGAGCCACTTTGAGGAATCTCTGGGATGGAAACGATGGAGGCATGGAGGGCCTGCTTCAGTGTCTTTGTTAGGTTCTGTTGAAGTGGCAGCAGCACTGCCTGATGAGCCCTCTAAAAAGCAGCAATAGAGAAAAGATAATGGCTGCTATTCTGTCCCATTAATATGAACAAAGCTGCCTGAGCCTGCCCTCAACTCAAATGCTAACTCTGTTACTGCTTGCTAATTCTGTCTTTGGGTCCCAGGTGAAGAGAAAAGAACGTCCTGCTGGGAGAGAGGGCAGCCCTCATGTTATCTGCTTGAATTGCTACTTGAGGAAAACAAGCTTCTCTCTCGCCCACAACCTTTCCAACTAGTGCATGCAAAGACACTCAGCTAGCTGGAGATGCCTGCCAGTAATGCTTCTTTAACTGAAAGAAAAATTCCGGACAGACCCTATGGAATAACAAAACACCTACAGTGAAGAGCATCATGCAGGGCACAGTACATCATCTCTTCATGTGCATTAGATGCTACTACTTGTGGACATACATACAAATATGCTCATAGATAAATGTATTGCGTCTTCTTTTACTTTAGTTGCTTAAGTTAGCTGCAGGCTGACATATGATAGAGTTCACGTTTAAATCTTCAGAGTAAAACACTTTGAAAGCAAACCTATTAAGGTTAATAGAATGAACTTACAATGCCCATGGTTAAGACGGAGGAGGGAGTGAGACACTTGGTAAATTGTTCACCAAATAGCCTGTCACCTCTCGGTCTGCAGCTGCAGGCCTGCCAATGGATCATTCGATTATCCTTAATGAGCTTAATTTTAAAGTGGTATGCACATCAAATGTAAAATATCGATGTCAGTTTTGTTATCTGTGATCCTGCATCTACCTTAAATACGTTAATAAAGACTATATGCAGTCTAAGAAAGTGCAAAGGCGTTATACATACAGCGTTTGCTTTAAAATGTCTGAAATTTAAACCAAAAAGTGGTTCTGTTCATTAAGCTCTCTATGCACAAGACCCAGTACACAATGTACAAATGTGCACAGAAATTTCTAGAAAATGTATTTACAATTGAACAAACCTACCAAGTTGTGGTTTGTTTTTTTTGGAGGGATGGAGGGGAGTATCTACTCCATGAGAAAGCAGATAGCCAGTTACTTAAGGCTCACGGTCAGGTTTTTGAAGTGCCTAAAATGCAGATTAGCACCTATGAGATTTTTGCTGTAGTTGGTTGCATTCTTCTTTTGGTACTTTGTCACCTTAGAAAATCTGTCTCCTATGTCTTCAGACAGACTGCCACATCCAGCTGGGCTGCTCATGCATTTGATGAAACATGCAGCAAACCTCTACCTCTGCAGATCCTCTGCTTTTCCTTGCCTGCCCTTTACAAAACTATGTTGACTATGCCACAATACCTGTCACATTTGCCTGACACCATTTCAGATGTTTGAATTCCCTCGGCCATGGCTGAAGTTACTCCCTCCCCAACAGTGCCAAGTCATGCCCAGGCTTCCACTGCAGGAATATTCTATCAGGGACATTACTAATAGGTTTCTCACCATGATATCCAAATACCAATGAGGAAGATGTTTCAAATTGAGATTCAATATGTATCAGCCCAGTCATGGGGGTATAATCACTAAAGATCACTAAAGCACCGTTATTATTCACATTCCAAGGTTCTGCCTATGAACCGTAAAGGACAGACAGGAGATTGACAGCACAGCTGGAAAAAAGGAAGAGATGGGTAAAGCTGCTAGCACAGAGCTCAAGAGAGGTTTCTCTGTATAGCAAAAGTGGCAGTGGAACAGAAGCAGGAAGGGAAAACCAAGATTAATAGCAAGCTTTGGCAGCCTCGCAATAGCAGAAGTACCAAACAATAGTGTAATTCCCGTGAACTTAGTTGTAGGTTGCCGTTAGCACATGTTCATTTGTAAACCAAAGCACTCCTTGTGGAAGCATGACATGTACTTTTGCCTGGCTTGTTAATTTCACCTGTGAAATCTGTTCTGTAGACTGGGATAAATTCACAAACGTAACCAAGGTCTTAAATCAGTATATTTTAGAACACCAATTTGTACTGGCTTAATTAGCACTGGGACATGCTACCTGACAGTTTTTATTTCAACTAGTGCAATTTGGTATTTAGGCAATTCCTCTAGCCCAATGCTCCAAAGTATTTAAGCTTTAAAAGGCTTAAAATTAATACTTTACCTGAACATCACTACTGATCAGGATCTCTATACTTTGTGTGTTTCCTTTATTTTTTCTCTTGTTTTCATATTTGTTTCCTCATTCCTTTCTTTTCCTCCTTGTTGCTCCCCTAAGTTTTTATTCCCTTCTGTTGAGTTCTGACCTTGTCTTCCCATGGGTCTTTCTACCTGAAATAATGGAGCAAAATGACTTTAGCAAAGCTGATTAATATTATTTCCTGCCTTGGCAAGAAGAGGAGAAGGGAATACTCTTGCAAATATCACCTACTTAAGATGCTAAGCCAAATAAATCTGTGTTACACTTGAGGCTATACACTGCAAGTGGTGTATCCCAAGAAAAGCTTAACTTCTTTGCAGGGAGGAAGAAATTGCTGACTCTTGCTGAAACTCTTTCCTAAAGATCTTTAATCCGGGATATGACTCCTGGCCCAGCTCAATATCATTTTAATGCAGGCCACAATTACAAAAGGTGCACCCTTTCTGTCCCCTTGCACCCCATTTCCCTCATGTAGTTATACTCAGGCTTTTACTCCATATCTGTTATTTTAGGGTGTATCTGTCACTGGAGCAATGACCTTAAAGCTGCGCTAAAGAATAAGTTGAGGGGCTGTTAAAGCATTCTCAAATTTGTTGCTAGCTATGAATAATGTTTTTGTTTTTGCCAGCTGCATCATTAGAGAAACTGATTTCATCATGTAGTAGATTTGTATGCCCCAAGTAGAGGAATTGGTTACACAAGAATATTTTATCAGGCTTGTAGGCCAGTTTTAATTAGAGGTAAACTTTACTTCAGCAGTGATGCTCTGAGATTTAAGACCAAAACAAAACTGAAACCCCCTCAGTTCTATGGAATTAGAGAGTAAAGATACAGTATTGGGTTGTTTACTTCATTCTCACTATGGAATATGTTTTACCACTCCTACTGTAACGTAAAATATTTACTCTGACCATTAAGGCAATGAAAGCATGGAAAATGTGAGGAAGAAGTAAATATCATGAGTATAGTAAATAACACACACACAACCAAAAGGCAGACAACAAACCATAATAAGTCATTACATTCTTTAGTGCCTATGGTAATTTAAAAGCATCCTGTATTCTGGAATACAAGCTTGCCATCACAGCATAATATGTTGACTCAATAGCAAATCAAATCAAGAGAGAAAACACTTCAGAAAGTCTCCGTCGTTACTCAGACACTGTATTTGTAGAGTATGTGAACAAGAAACAAGCCCAGTGCTATTTCTTCATAGGTTAAAATGATGTTTTAGTCTGGTTTGCAAAGGAAAAGA
This sequence comes from Pezoporus wallicus, assembly GCF_028554395.1. Classification (NCBI taxonomy): domain Eukaryota; kingdom Metazoa; phylum Chordata; class Aves; order Psittaciformes; family Psittacidae; genus Pezoporus; species Pezoporus wallicus. The sequence continues at coordinate 8,644,695 of NW_026642649.1, read as the reverse complement.
TGCTTTTCAAGATTCTGTGAAGTAAATCAGGAGGATCTGTACACATGAAATCATGTGGAAAGGTGAGAAAATAAGAGAATTTGGGCCCCTGGTAATCGCTGAATTTGCAGCTCAGTTTCCATCAATGTTGACAGAGAAATGGGTAAGTTTCTTCAAGTTTCATGATAAAAGCCATGACGAGGGAAGGAAAATTCAGATTGATATGTTGTAAGCCACTGGGGAATCTGCCTGGGAGAGCTCACTTTCTAAATTTCACAGTATGGGAGGCAAGATTTATTAAGAATTTACAATGTCTCATCACCCATTGCCTGTACATGAGGATTTTAGCACCCCATTCAAGTAAGGGAGAATCAAGTTTGGGTTTGAAAGGCAGGGGCCTAGTAAATTAAAGCTTTGATGAGGAATATCAAGGAATAGGGAAAGACAAGTTTACCCTTGATATGGATAATATCTGGCTTTTGCTAATTGGAGAGCAAGGCACTAAGCTTTGTGGTGCAGCTTGTTAGAACCAGAGCATGTTTTAACTAACTAGAAGGAATTAGAACTGCTTCAGCACTTAGTCAAGATATGTTGCAAGACTGGTCTCTTTACCGTATTTGGTATGTACCATAAAACAAAATAACTCACAGTTTTGGTACCATAAGTACAAATGCAGCTATGTTAATTCAGCACCAAATTTACTGTTGGGTTATTTTGTTAGCATCAATATCTTGTTATGGGCAAAAGAAAGCACACTATCCATTGAGATAAGAATTCATTGTTACTCTTTTAGCTGTCCAATGGTCCCTAATTATCTCAGTAACAGAGAAAAACCTCATTGACGGTGCAGCTACATTTTTTAGACAAAACAGCCAATACCAATCCTGTTCTCTGGTGTTATGTTCACTGTTTAGGTGCAGCATTAGGGTCCTAAGGTTGACCATTTCAGTCTCCCTCATCTCATGCTGGTGGCGGTAGAGTTACAACACACCACTGTCATTCTGAAGTCCTTGCTGGGAGGACCTTAATGGTGGGATTTTCCTCCTTCTTCAGTCTTGGGTCTACGTGGGACTAATTGTTAATTTTCTCATCCCAATCTCATTCCTCTTCATCACATCCCAGCCAAACTTTGAAAGCTGCACACAGCCTCACTTAATCAAAGCACTGCTGTTGAGTACACAAGGATAGTGGGGTCTGTCTGTGCTTTTCTGACCATGAGACTCACTGAGCTAAAGCCTATCCATCTTAGGCACCAGTCAGGTAACTGCTGGAAGGTGTTAACCAAGCTACAAGCTCAGGCCAAGACAAACCCCGTCAATCCCGAGACTCTATATTGTCAGGTTGACATAAAGCTGTAGCCTCTTATTAGTGCTGGCAAAATATCATGTTCCCTGTCCTGAAATGGCTCATATCATTTTTACCAGGCTACAGTTTATGCCATATATAATTAATTAATGTATAAATCAGCCAGTAGGATGATAAGACGGCTGTTAAAGAATGGCTGTTTGGAGCTGTTCCCCAAGGTGATATCACAATGGCTGTCATTCACATTATCTCTGCAATGCAGCGGGTAGGATGCTCAGGAAGTCTGCTGCTTGTTACAACTGACTTTGATTTTAAAAACAAAGCTCAGAAAGTCATAATTTGCCTCTTTTTTTCTTTTTTTCCCCATTTCTTTTCTATTGCAAACACAGCTCCCTTCAGTGACCTCATCTGCAACTCTATGGAGGGATGAACGTAACAAATCTAACAAACTAGCAAAAAATGAATGACAGGAATGAAAACTTCAATAAACTGTCAGTTTAATGAAGTAGAAGATCTGGTTTCATTAGTTCCAAGGTTCACAAGACTGTTTAATGTGTAGCGCCTCAGGCTGGATAAAATTTGCTCAGAGCCTCTCCTATAGTGGTTACACAAATTAAGATCCTTAAAAGAGTGCTGATGATGGAAGGCAGCTCATAGAGGGCTGCAATGTGCAAAATACAGTAAGTAAAGAGCTCCATCATAATATGGCACTGACAACTCTTGTACTGGATTACTATATAATAAATCTGATGCTGTTTTGCCCACCTCTTTCAGTAGTTAAAAAGAAACCAAACCTCCAAATGAGTCCACCTCAACACAAAGGGGTGCCGTAGCTGTCAATCCAGTGGGACTGCAGCCTTTCCCAAAGAACTTAGATCTCAGTCTTTTCAGTCCTGATCTTCCAACTGAGAGCACAGTATTGCTTTTCTTTTTGGGTGTCTGATGATGAGAAGAAAAATCAGAATGTATGTAGAGCAAGTATTAACAGTACCATGCAGCAGGAACTCTACCAGCGCTGCAGGAGCAGAAAACATTTCTTTGCCTATCCAGCAGGAGCTCTAAGACACCTTCTAAGCACCAATCCCATTATCTAAAGTGAACAGGTAAGTTAGAAAGAGAGAAAGACAACTAACCAGAAAAAAAGTGGGTTGAAGCATTTCATATTCTCACACAAACTTTTATGCTTTAACTACTACTTTAGAAATCAAATGAGCAGGACATGATTGGTGGATAGACCTCCCACTTAGTCGAGGACTGGGGGTGTTTGATTCATGTGGAGAAAAGGGTGAAAAGCACTGTGTAAGCCTCCTGAGTACAGAAGAAATGCATACAGGAAACAGAATACTGGGGGTTTTTTTTGTGTTTTAAAGGTACTTGCACTAGGAAGTCTGATCTCACAGCTATTCATCTTCTCAAATGACAGTATTAGAACATCTTTTCCCCCTCCACCCTCCTTCCCATCCATTCACTTTACATTTTTCCACAGTCAGAAGCTATACAACTGTCCAAATCCGTACAACACCATGTGTTGCTCTTTCCTTTGCTTTGGCTTATAGCCAACACCCTGATTATTTTGGATAGAGCCATTCATACCACCATTGCTCCTGAGAATAAATGATAATCACTGCTCATTTGTCTCCCACTACTGAAGCTGTGTAACTTGGACCATGGCACCATTCAAGTGAAGACAAATTTTGGCAGCTCCTCCTTATTATTCATTTCCACAGTGACTTCTCATCAGCAAGTGGTGTCCACACAGTGATGAAAAGTGGGCTTAAATTTGGAATTTTATTAGTGTTTACTTACAAATGCTAATGCCATTGCCAAAGACTATTGGGAAGGTATTAATCCTCCTAATATCTTTCAAAACCTGTTTAGTCTATAGTGAACAGATCATGAACCAGATTCTAAGCTCAGTCATTATTTAAAACAAGCTCAGTTTAGTCAACTTTCAATTTCCAGCAGTAACCAAACTGAATTCAAACCCTTCATGAAGCCTGTACTCAAAGTTTGATTCAGAAGATGGCCTGGCTGGTGCAGTAACACTGAAAGCTCCTACTTGGGTGCTCAGCTGGAGACTGTGCTCTAATGAGTTAATGAATTGTTAAGAGCTTTAGATAAAATACTAACAGCTTAAAGAAAGAAACAAATGTATGTGTTAAAGGATTTTCAACAACCTATTTAATATAAATAACTTCCCTCAGTCCTCTCTTTACCCCTGTTAATCATTTGTGTCTGGCTTTATTGCACTACCTCTTCTCTCAGCAACCACCATAGCTCCCTTCTCACCAAGAGAAAGACAAATAGTTTCAAAAAGAGCTTTGTGTATGAATTTCCAAAATCCAATGCCCTTTTTTTTTTTCCTTTGTTCATAAGGAATTTGAAGTTACTTATCCAGTGTTTTCAAAGCCAGGCTTCCTGGGCTTCCAAACCTAGGGAGCTGCTGATGCAGGAAGAGATGGTGCAAGCGGCATTTCTGAAAGTGATTACTTCTGAGAGAAACTAAGGCCAGTTCTTCAAGAAGGAAGTCAAAAAAGTGAATAAACAGAGAAAGGAAAAAAGAGAAAAATGAAAAAGGAGTAGATCTAGTCCTTCCTTTCACACTTAAAATAATTGGCAGGCCCTCAAATCAGCATCATGAATCAGAGTTCTCTGTTACCATGAGAGTAGCGGGAGCAAGAAAGCATACAGCAATTTGGAATTTGTTAAAACTGGTAAACCTTCTCATTCAAATCCATGCAAACAGTTCCACCAAGTCCCCAGTCAACTACCTCTCTTCAAAACGCATCTCCCTTGTCGCAGAAGAACAGCAAACACTGAGAGCTTTGCCAAGCACCAGCTGAACTTTAGCGAGTAATGATCTCTCATGCTGAATGGTCTACATGCAAAATATTCCAATACCATGAAAAGGACTGGTAACTTGCCTACATGTTATTTTATTTACCATTAAAAGAAAGCCACATCCAGAAGATACGCTGAGTTACTTTGCTACTTGATATTAGATGTAAAGAAACAAAAGCAACAAACCAAAGTATTAGATAAAAAATTGGCAAAAATTAGATTAACTGCATGCAGAATAAAGTTATTAGATCTGAAGTCCCTGGCCATAAGGAATAATAATGTTGCATTTTTCAAAAGTGACAGTAGAAGTGCCTAACAGCCGTAATCCCTCTTCTCTATCTTATCAAAGAGCTGGTGCTTACAACAATATATATTCTCTACTGTATTCTGTACTTCTCATCCCTGACTCAGAATGAGGAGAAAGCCCTTATAGTCCTGAACCGCTATCGTCACCTAAATCTGAAGTACTCTTCGAGGCAGAGTGTTAATTCTTCTGCAGAGCATAGAGATAGATGCAAATAACAAATTATGGATTGCTAAATAAGCAATGCCTAAATGGTCTCTAAAATGAAAACTCTCCCATACTTTAAGAAATAATCTATTTTTACCACTTCTACTGCTACAGTTAACTAGAAATCAAATTAATGCAATGCTACTACTTCAGAAAAAGGAAATGCACTCTGATGGATTTAGCTGGATATTAACAATCGCAACACCAGAGTTCTTTCATGTAAAGTTCCCACCTAAAGCCACACAACAGTTCTGGTCAGAGCTTCTTGCCTCTACAAAAAATCAAAACCAAACCACAAACAAACAGTATCTCCCCCTTCCCAACAAACAAACAAAACCACAAAAGGACATTCCGAGAGGCCTTGGAAACTTCATTAACACTTCGAAGAATCAAGGTGGAAGGTGTTGCAGTCTGTAAGGATTTGCTACATTCTGAATAGTCTGTGGAGAAATAAGACCTCTAATTATATAAGCCACAATGTACAGTGCTGCATATACGTGATCATAATTACCTTTAACCTACTTGAGATTTTAAATCCAAGATGCTGGCCTAGCAGACCTTTGTTATTAGGCGCTAGCAGAAGATTTATGCTTTAATACACTTGCAGGCATTTTTCTTCTAAACTGTTCTCAATGAAATTTTTGCAATATATTTTCTGAGAGAAGTGACTTTATTCCAAGGTGGGAGCAGGCACAGCAGAGAGCCATCTAACATCACAAGCAGCAGCCTTCAGTGCAGCCAGCAAGCTGAAACAACATGCCCTGAAGTTACACGGGGTTTGTATAGCAAAGGCTGTGAAGTTGCCTTGTGAGAGCGCTCCACAGCCTTTTTTATCCAAATAAAGGTGGCTGTGTAGAAAAGCATATGCTAGAAAAAGTCAGGTTTGCCTATTTTTGCAATGTCATGCATCGGTAAAGAGATATCTAACCATAAACCCAGAGCATGTTATGAGTGAGTAGCAGCTATACTTGTTACTGTTCCTGCCTTTGAAATTTGTTCTTCAGAGTAAAGACAAAGTTCATTAAATCTTTGCCAAGCTACAAAAGCTTGCCAATTAAAGTCCACATGGAAATATTATGAGAGGAACAGTTATCATAATGACAGATGGACTGTACATAACAGATAGCAATTTAGTTCTTCAAGGATAATTACAAAAGTTGTTGGAAAATAATCAGGCCAGCCAGGAAGATAGAAGGCAGCGGTACAAATACTAGAGTTCATTAGGAAGTGCAGCCAAAAACGAAAGCTGAGGTTGAACTGGGCATACTGGAAGAAGTTGTGTAAGATGCATCATTGCTTTCTGATGGAACCACTCAAAAGTGGGCATGCAAGTGTTTGGAAAAGGATCGTCTGAGCACAATTATAATGGCTGGCTATTGATGTACCTCTGTTAAGGGATATTACAGCGGTTTGTCCCAGGTCCCAGTCACTGTTTGCAGGGGTGCCAAGAATGACAAAACAGAGAACGTGGTTATTACATTTTCTGGTGAGCTCAAGGTGGATGTAGCTGCAAGCACAGTAGAGATTGGGACAGAATTAGGAAAAAAAACCCTATGGCACTTATATGACAAGAGGTACAAGGTACAGTACTTCTGTACAGTATCTTCAACTGTATCTGTAACAGTTGAACAGTTTCACCCATAAGACAGGAAGTTATATGCTTAACCGTGGAAAAAAATATCAGGGTATTAGAGTAGACTTTAAAGAGGTGGATTGATAACGGTCTCCCATTACAAATAAGGTAGGCATCACCCTGGGACATGCAAATGGGAATGCTGCCTGTTCAGCATATGGGCATATTTTCACATCATTTAGAAACTGAGATAGATGGTCTTGACTAGACTTTTCTGGGCAGTTTTGAGTACGTTTGTTAATAAATATGGGAAACAGCTGGGTGTAACAACAGCCTAGGACATATATCTGAGTAAGTGAGGGGTGCAAAGGCTAGAGCAAAGAATGCTTAGAGTTGGCACGATAACTATTCAAATATGTAGTAGACTGTTGCAAACAGGAGAAGCATGTCCTGCTACTCCTTCTCCACAACGAATAGGACAAGAAACAATGGATTTAAACAGCAGCAAGTAAGATTTGTAGTAGCTATTAGGAAAACAAATAATGATGGCTGAACAGTGTAATACACTGCCAGGCAAGAATGGGGATCCTTCATCAATGGGAGTTTTTAAGAGCAAGTTGTCTTGCTAAAAAGAAGTTAATGCACAACTAATACAGCCTTGGGAGGTGACAGAGTTTGCTTTCCTTGATTTTATCCTTTTTTTGTGCATACTCATATCATGCACCCTATGCATTGTATCCTACTTATGTGCACACACATAACATGCATCCTATGCATATTAATGTTTCAAAAACAAATTTGGTGAAATCTCAGCAAATTAATTTAATCACATCAAGATCCTCTTCTGCTCTTTTGACTCTTCCTCTACTGCTTACTCACTTTCCATATCTCTTGGAACTCAATAGTATTTCTGGCTTCATCTTTTTCATTCCCAATTTCCCTTTTCCTTCCTTACAAACCAGCAATTTTCCCTCTGAAAATGTCAGCTGCCAGGACCATGCACAGAAATTAGAGACTAATAATTCGTGACCTGGAAGAACGAAGGGTAGGAACACAGGATGCGTTTTGCCCTGTTTATTCTATCCTTCAAGTCACAATTTTTAATGTTCAGTAATGTTTCTAAAAAGTCATTTCCAGCTGTGAATTCCTCTGCTTTCCTGTCCTTCAACACTCAGAAGTTCCTGTCACTTTATGACAAGTCTGATCAGAAGCTGCTGCCCCTCTGCTGCCCCCGTCTTGCAGTTCTCCTGCCAAACTAAACCCTTTTGGGCTGCTCCACTTCTTTGCTCCTCTGTGGTAACTTTGATCACCTTGGGCTCTTACTACAGTGGGGAGATACACAGAGGCATTTCCAGAGGACAAGTAAGCCTAACTGTGGCTCAGATCTGCCCTCTGGAAATCCTTCCTTGACTACAGAGCAAGCCTAGGGCTTAGACTGTGAACTTGCGTCTGGGAAGTACCGTACCCTGAAGGAAAATACATTGAACTGCCCTCAGAAACCTTCTTTTCAAAACAGAAAGTTCTCCCCTGAGGTAGGGACACCCTCATACTGTCACTTAGCTGGCATGTGCTAGGTGCTACAGGGAGAAAGGGGACATTCAGATGTTAGAGAATGTCTACCCTTATGGACAGCTCCTACAAATAACTTAGATACTGAAAAAAGTACAGCCTCTAATCACAGAATGGTTTGGGTTGGAAAGGACCTTAAGCTCATCCAGTTCCAATACCCTGCCATGGGCAGGGGCACCTCACCCTAGACCTAATGAAGGCCTTCTAATCAGAACTTTGTCCTCACAGGTGACAAGGCCCTGATGAGGGAACTGAGGAGCAGCTGACAGATGGTGTTGCCTGAAGGACAGCAGAAACTAAATGGGACTACCAAGCTGTGGAGCTTGGAGCCCTGGAAAAAGCCTACAGTGATGCAAAATGTTAAGTACCTTCTCAGTAGAGAGCAAGCATTTAATAATATGGGAACATCTGATAGCCCAATAAACAGATAAATAAGACAAGCAGTTATAGACTACATGGATTTCTGGTGACATGATTAATCATGAGAGCACAGCTTATCTGGATAAGGACATGACTAGCATCTTCATTTTATTTGTTTGTAATTTATAGTGTCTGCATTATAAAACACAACTCTCAACAACACATCCTAACAGGATTTTTCTGTTCAATTTTTAGGGCAGAGCTGTATCAAACAAAAAAATGCAACTGCCAATTATTTTTTCCCTGCAAGAAGATGCTTTAATCGCTCAGATTCTGTCTCCTTGGTGGCTCAGTTGAATAGTTTACCTTTTTGAAGGAAAAACCATACATAAAGTAGAGCCCCTCATTGTGATGCTGTGTTTCCGAATGACACTTTCAGAGACAAACAATAAATAATTCTTGGGGCTTTTCTTACCCTTTATTAAAAGAAGAACTGAAAGCACATTCAGCAGGAGATTTCCATTTCTCATTAAGCAGTTCAAGCTACACTTGGATGAGAACTTTCTGAAGATTTCCCATCTGCTGTTGCACTACCAGTTGTGACAACTCCAAAAATAAGCACGGTGGTGGGTTTTTACGACTGCATCACCTCTCCTACTGTTCAGTGACTGTGGCAATATACCGGTAACAAATCACAGTAGCCAGAATTATCTGTTTGCGTTGAAAGTGGTTGCAGTGTCTACATCACCGTATGAATATAAACGCTAGTTACAGTTGAGGCAGGAATTATTCACTTTAACAGGAGCTTTGAAGTTTTATTTTTAAAATTCCCTTTAAAATCACCTATAAAAATGAAAAGTAATTTTTGAGTCATAAAATTTTCATGTCATCAATGAAAATTAGGTTGGCACAAAAAGACTTACAGATTAAACCATCAATAATTGTGACAGCTAGAAAAATGTAATCAAATCTTTCTTCAAAAGACTAAACCACTCTAATCTCCCCACCTTGTTTCGACTGTTTTCTCAGCTGGTCATCAGTTTTCTGTTGAAGATATTTGCCTGAATTTTTCATTTTTCCATGACAAAAATAACATAAATAAATCAGAGCTAAGCCCAAGTTCCTACCTCTGGCAAGAATTGTGTTTCATGTTGAGAAAAGAAAGCTCTCTTGCCACCAAGCGTGACAGATGACACACTGGTCTCACAGCAGAAGAGACTCTGCCCTGCTTCCCATCAAAACACACCCCAACATCCCTAATTTTGAAACACGGAAATAAAAATAGTTAAAAAAGAACCCAACAGAAGCAAAGTCTCTTGCTACTGACATTGCTATCTCCCAAAGCTATCAAGAACCTTATATACCTCAGAGTCAGATTTACAAAGTGATAATGATGCACTTTCCCCACTCTCCTAGTTACTGGTCACTACATCCGCTGGTGAAATTCTATCAAGGACCCAAAACTATTTTGAGTCCTTGGAAGGTTTCGCAGTGGACTACGTATCACATGGCATTTTGATATACATTGATTTGGAAATGGAATCTATTGAGGAGATAGATAGAAGAGTATTTTATGCACCCAACAAATATATATACACATGCACACACATATGTACTACAGTACTAAAATCAAAGAAAAGTGAGCTGCTGATATCTTTGAATAGAGTTGCTTTTGTGTATAGGAAGATATATCTGCAGACTTAAGAGTTACAAATTCAGTGTTTAGACAGTTTTCAACACTCAGGTTCATGGGTAATTTTTTTCTTGCTTTATGACTTGCATTCATTCATGTATTTGGCAGCAGTTTTAAGGTCAGGAATTACCTGGATCTTTGAATTTTGTAGCTTACTCTTCCAAGGTGCTGAAAAGACATGGAAGCCATTATTTACCCATCTCTTGCATTCCCAGTAGATCCTCTTCAGCCGTAGCATTCTCCAAATGTGCAAATACTGAATTCATGAATCGTGTATTGATATAAATTATTGAAATCACAAATGACTACATTTGTACCTTCCTCTGCTGCAATATTTATAAATGGGATTTGTGTGCTATAGCACGTGTGCAAGGGTGTGCATTTCTCTGGTGAGCTCTCTGCTACCTCTGAATTTTAGGCAAGGCCAGTAACCCACTCTTCCTTTTCCTACCCATGTTTTTGTTTGTACTCTTTTGAAATCCTGATTAAAGTGCAACATACCCGACACACAACAGCTCTAAAGGAGATTCACGGTTTGAAAACATCCACTTCAGGTCACTGCTGTTTCAAAAACCACCTAGGTTGTTTTTTTCTGTCTTTCAGATACTCTTTGTGGTCACCACGGAGCATCTGCTGATCGCATTAAAAAGCACACAAACATGTACTTCATCACCCTTTTGTGAATCTCAGGAGAGGGGTGAATGCCTGAATGGAACTGGCTGATGATTATTTCTCCAAAGCCTCATCTCCAGGGGACAGCAATAGTAGGCCAGCAGGAGAAAGCTGCTGTTGTAAGGGTTTGTAGGTCATTCATTACCCATACTTGAAAATCTGGCCAAGTTCTTGTAGAGTTAATGCCTTTAGATGTTATCCTGTCTGGAGCATAAGGTAATATTTGTTTTGTGCTATTCACAAAGCTAATGGGAACTTTAAACGGCATACATGCCATTAGGCTATGGTGCTGTACATAAAGGATGAGAGGGAATACATACTACAAACATTTTAGCTTGTAGTATTTGTTTCATGGCTTGGACTAAAGTAACTAGAGAAAACATAAAAGCAAATGGGACAAAAGTGTATAATAAAAAAAATTACAAAAGTAGAAAATGGATTTTCTGCTACCATGTGTAGATTGTGTATTGGCACCCCTTCAAGGTAACTAAGACATGTCTGAATTGGGGTTTTAGTTCAGAGTTCATGAAACACCTCATCACTGGCTGAAGCTCTGGAGTCCTTACCAGACAGTAATACTCTTCCCTCTGTCAGAGGTACAAGCCACAATACAGCAAGCTTGACCCTTTATTACAGTCACCTTTCTTCCTTTCCTTATCCTGTGAAAGATCTGTGTGTGTCACTCACAATTTTTCCAGCTCTGGGTACTTTCTGATTTCTGCTCAATGGAAATACAAAATATAGCTAAACCAGGAGTAACATCTCATCCTATGGCATGCTGCAGCCAGCTGACCATTGGGATGTAAGGTGGTCATGTACCAGGCTCTGATGTTCTTAAGGGCAGGCAGAGGAGTTCACTGAATTAGGGAGGGGGGGTGAAGGAAAAATTAGAGAGAAGCATTCTGAAGGAAATTAACTTCAATTTAACAAAGTTGATTAAAATATTCAAGCAAATCTACTCAGCTGTACAAAGGGCATTCAGGAAGCTTAAAATAAATGTCTGTCCCTTTAAAGTGTCTTTGGGTAGGACTACATTAGCAATTTGATTTGGATTCAGAAAGCACTTCTGATGCGCATCTTCCAGTCATCACTGTACTAGCCCGCGATGCACCCTGAGGATTCCTTTAGGACAAAACTGCATCCGAACATACAATCAGAGCACCAAATGCAACCAGCCACTCAAGTGGTCCAGTCCACAGGACCAGACTAAAGCTAGTCCAAAGAACAACAGCCCTCCTTGCCCCAACAGCCTCACCCCCTGAAACCAGCATAGTGGATGTGAGATGCTCAACACCCATTCTTTCATCCCACCTATCTACTCGCTTTATACTGCATTACCTGTTGATGGAGATGTAACTTTTGTTGGACTGCCATTTTCGTGGAAACACCATTCTGTGGCTTTGTGCTCAATGCAAACAAAGTTAGTTTCCTCTCCAGACAGCAATTTGTATATAAATACCTGTCCACAACATGGCACGTGTTTCTCCCCTACTTCCTGCCCCAGGTAGCTGCTCAAGATCAATTCTGCACTCTTGGTATAGCTTAACGATTATTATCTTTGTAGTCCATTACCAGTTGCTTAATAGAGATTCAACCTTTGGATCCTATGTCTTTTAAATCCACTGGGTCTAAGCATCCAGGCCCTTCAAATCTGGACTGTGAAATGCACTCCCTTGTGTGCAGCTCTCGAGAAGAAACATCGCATGATCCAGTTACTCAGGGCCTTTAAAATCAGGTCAGAACTCCTGAGGAAGCTGGGGAAAAAAAAGAAGGAAGTATTCCCACCATCTATCTTTAAGCTCAAACGTAGATGCCCTTTACAGTCAATGGAGAGAAGTAGAGATTCTCCAGAGACCAATTCTGCACAACTAAATTAGGCTCCTTTTCTGAATTGCCCTCCAGAGAGGTATTTGCTTTCCACTGACAACCAAAGGAGTCCAGGGAAAGCAACTGGCAATGTAAAATAGCCACAGTCACGTTGCGTGAATATCCCTCTGTGTCAGGGTTAAAGCCAGAACCCTGCTAACACACATGGCCACTGAAAAATGACACATACAGAGATGCCATTCTCTCCTTGTATATTTGATGGGTGAGGGAGAATCACTGCAAGTCACTGTCTGACTACTTAGAATCATAGAATCATAGAATAGTTAGGGTTGGAAAGGACCTTAAGATCATCTAGTTCCAACCCCCCTGCCATGGGCAGGGACACCTTATGCTAAATCATATCACCGAAGGCCTCGTCCAACCTGGTCTTGAACACTGCCAGGGATGGAGCATTCACAACCTCCCTGGGCAACCTATTCCAGTGCCTCACCACCCTAATAGGAAAGAATTTCCTCCTTATACCCAATCTAAACTTCCCCTGTTTAAGTTTTAACCCATCACTCCTTATCCTGTCACTACAGTCCTTGATGAAGAGTCCTTCTTCGGTATCCCTATAGGCCCCTTCATATCCTGGAAGGCTGCTGTAAGGTCTCCACGCAGCCTTCTCTTCTCCAGGCTGAACAGCCCCAACTTTCTCAGCCTGTCTTCATACGGGAGGTGCTCCAGTCCCCTGATCATCCTCATGGCCCTTCTCTGGACTTTTTCCAACAGTTCCATGTCCTTTTTATGTTGAGGACACCAGAGCTGCACACAATACTCCAGGTGAGGTCTCACAAGAGCAGAGTAGAGGGGCAGGATCACCTCCTTCGAGTCATCGCTCCTTTTGAGAGCAGAGATAGAGGGGCATGATCACCTCCTTCGACCTGCTGGTCACGCTCCTTTTGATGCAGCCCAGGATATGGTTGGCTTTCTGGGCTGCAAGCACACACTGAAGCCGGCTCATGTTCATTTTCTCATTGACCAATACCCCCAAGTCGAACGCTTTGCACAAGTCCAGGTAGATGACATCAACTGCTCTACCCCTGTCCATCAGTTCTGTAGCCCCATCATGGAAAGCCACCAAATTGGTCAGGCAGGATTTCCCCTTAGTGAAGCCCTGCTGGCTGTCACCAAGCACCTTGTTGATTTTCATGTGCCTTAGCATGCCTTCCAGGAGAATCTGCTCCAAGATTTTGCCAGGCACAGAGGTGAGACTGACTGGTCTGTAATTCCCCGGGTCATCCATTTTTCCCTTCTTGAAAATGGGGGTTACATTTCCCTTTTTCCAGTCATCGGGAACTTCACCTGACTGCCATGATTACTTACCTCACCCCACTCAAAATTGCTCAGCATGAAACTCTTAGGCACTGGCTCTTTTACTAAAAAATAACACAGCACAACGGTAACACTTCCAGTTAGAAAAACAGATTTCAAGCCCAATGTTTTTTTTCTCTGAGAAATGCCTACTGTGAACTGAATCTACCAGGAAATTTGTGGTGAATTTGCTCAGGTGTTTTCACTGAAAAATCACGGGGAAAAGAAAAACCTTTGAACTTTTCAACAACGATGGCACAAAACCCATTTTTTCTACCAAAGTGAACCTTTGATAATTTTCTGTGTGAGTACCTTTTTTCTCTTAGCTGGAAGCCCACAAGAGCTTGCCTTCACAGCCAGCCTGAAACAATTCCCACTGATGTGTTTCACAGGTCTAGCAAGCCACCAGTAAAAGACATTAATCAAGGTTCCATTCAAAACTGAGGCAGATACATAATAGGGCCTTCCAAAAAATCAGATTTGTAATACAGGCAAATAAAAGCAAAATACCAAAAGCACCCACCTGTATGAATAACAATCAGAGAGGAAAAAGACTTGTGCCTTGATTTTATTAGAACAGCAATCTGTTAGATTGTAGCCTCAATAGAAAAACACAACTCTGCAGAGCAGTCAAAACTCTGGTTTAATTCCAGTATTTCATGAAAAAAATGAAACCAGGAATCATTCTGAAATTATTTCACTTGTTTTTATACTTTGCCATTAGTAGAAAGGGCTGTCAAATATTACAGCAAAGACAGAGGTGACACAGGTCCCATGTGTTTAAAGACAAAATACTTCAGGAGTTGAACGCTGTGCTTTAACTTTCAACCATTCTGGTAAACCAACAAGGCTGGTTGAGCTTTATGCTTTCACCTCTCAAAACTAATAAACAGCACGCTTAAAATGACCTATGGCAAAGTTCATTTAATTGTAAATGCACCAGTTCAGCCCCAATTGAAAGGTACTGCACAATCTAAGGTACTGTTGGCCCTTTCACCCAGTAGCCATGTGTCCACGCTTACATGTGGCTCATGCAGGAACATGCCATATTGTTACATCGGTACAAAAACCTGAGGACTAAGCACAGAAGTCTTACAGAAATCACACCCAAGAAATGCTACTGTCCTTTTGAGTTCCTCTGGTTCTAGGTTATTACACAACTAATTCAAACCTGTTTCTAACAGGAACTGATTAATACAGATTCTGAGCAGTAAGATTTAGGTACAATCTCCATATTCTGTTTCCCTTGTGAAGTTTTATAAAGTTAGTTCGGTATCAGATCAGGTAAAACTTCAGGTGATGTTCAATAAATGCCTCTAATTTTATCCTCCCTTCCACAAAGTGGAATTTAGGACTAAATTCATTCTACATTTCTGCAGGGTTATAGCAGAGATAAATTTGGCCAATATGTATTCATTGCTCTGCTAAAAACATTACAGTAGCTTTCTTGTGATACTGCATGGAAGAGCCAAAAATAACTTGTTTTTCCAGTGTCCTCATCTACTTTTATAACAAATATAGGTGGTGAATGTAAATTAATGGTTATTACAGCATCTGCTCTGCATTTCACTTATTTTTATAGCGAAAGGCTGACTAGAGTTTTTATTTTGATATTGCAATAGTAACACACCTGCTGGAGCCTGCTATATTACCACTCCAGGGAAAGATGGTTAATTGCATTTTCTGCCTATTAGAAATAGAGGGATTTAGATTTAGGGTCGTCTTCCATGAGATTCTTTAAACATCTTATCAAAGCTTTCCAAACCCATAAAAACTCTGTCCTCCTTGCTGCGTGCCCACACAGAAAAGCTCTACCAAAATGAACTTTGCTGGGAGTGAACCCAGTCTCAACAACATCTTTTACATCTAGAATAACAAACATTCCAGCAACTACAGTAATAACATTAGTAAAGACTTCCTTACACATACTAAAATGATTCTTGGAAAGAGAACTAATGCAGTGTGAGCTGCAAGACTTAAACTTAGCTCACAAACTAGACTGCAGCTTTACAGAGATGAGAATCCAGGCTGGAATTATTGGCAAAATCAGAAGGGTAAATTTCATTTCAGCAAAGAAGGAAAAAAGATAATGAAGGACCAAAAGGTTAAACTTACATTCAGTTTAGGAGCACAAAACTCGCATGTACTTAAGAAAGAAGCAGGTACTAAGAATGCTGTTAACTTGCTAATGGGTTAGCAAGGGAAAACATTAGTAGTAACAGCTAATCTGAAAAAAAAGGGCCAGGAATTCTGCACTCCTGTGATGGAAGGGCAGAAAAAAAGAGAAAAAAATAAGAAAAGAGAGAAGCAAAAAAGGAAGATAACAGAGTCTGAGCTTTAGTCTTTTTTTGTTTGCCTTGGCAATAGGCAGTTTTGTTCCGTAGTTGACATGAAAGGATGTGGTTCATGTGCCTTTTAGTCACCACTCAAAAGAATAAGAAGCAGGTGTTGATGACACGAGAGTCCTGGAGGGACTATGGCAAATGAGAAGCAGCAGTGATCAGGAGCCCACACTAGGAACAGCTGCTTGATGAGGACCATAAAAGAAGGAAAAAGAAAGAAACAAACCCCCCAAAAAAAACAAAAACCAACCCCAACTCGGAGAAGGGGAAAGAACAATAAAAGAACAAGAGCAAAATAAAGTCAATATCTGGGAATTAGGAGGCAAAGCCAAAGCCAGCTTTTATTAGCCACTGTTACAATTATCAGTGGAGCCATTAACAAAGCCTGCAGTAGTAACCATAAAAGCCTTGCACCATTTTCCTAGGTTCTTGAGACTTCCTCCTCCTGCAGAGACAGAAGCTGCAGCAGTGGGTCCCTGTTCCAGCATGCTTCCTACCACCCAGTGTGAATTAGGTGCCTCATTTAACTGCCTCCACCTAGACGATAGGGAGGATGTTTATGCTCTGTGTGTAGGAGACTGGTTTTGAAATCCAAATTCAATTGTATAAAATTGACTTCCATATCATTTCAGGCAAGTGTTTTCCTCTACTAAAGTAATTGCATCGCCTGATCTATCTTAGAGTAACAGACCTACCAAACATCTTGGGTGCTTTGGACTAAATTGAGGGGAATAAAAAAAACCACCCAACATAACCAAACGCCTTACAATGTTTTTCAGCATCTGAAGCATACAATTTGCATTCTAGTGTATCTTCTAATGGCCATATCCTGTAGTGTTTACCTGTATAATGTGTTGTTTGCACTTAGTTCTCTTACTGTTAATGCTAGCGTGGGACATAATTCATTTTCTCAAAGTATATGGAATTACATGGCTATAAAGAGAAAGTAAATAAAAGAGGTGTAAGGATTGAGTGTGAAAGTTTGTTTTCACAGTGAAACCAATATAAAACTAGCCTTGCTCTGCTGTCTTCAATTCATATTCAGGCACAATTCCCTCTTTAAATAAACCCACCCCAGCAGCAAGCCTTTATCTCAAACTGTGAGTACTTCAGGTTGGGACTGTGACATTTGTACAGTGCCAGAATAACATAACTGCTGTTTTCACACACTAGCACAGTAGGGATGTATCCTATGAGTAAAAATAGCTAAATAGAAAGAAGAATAAACTGCATATGGATGAGAGGGAAAAATAGAAGAGGTAATGAGCATAGGAATCAGGCAACTAACAAGAAGCTTGAAGGCTCTTCAGGGATAGGAATGGTAAATGGCACCTTACTATTTGTCTGTAATATCTGTATGTAATATGAAGGCCAGCACAATATCTCTTAAGGGACCTGAGGGTGTTACAGTAATGTGAATAAGAATGACTTCTAGTTAGAGGCTCTAACTATTAATGATGATTCTTTCTCTGGGTAAATAAACCTGTAACAATGGCTGTGATGTTAAAACAGCTGTGCTGCAAGATTACAAAACCAAAAATGAAATAGTTTTATCAGCAGCAGGAAAGGCTTTTTCAGATGCATACAGTGGAGCTGGATTGTAAAATGCAGGTTGATTCTTCTTGAAAGGCAGCATATTGCATTATAAAATATCTGAGCCATGGCCAAAGTAAGACACAATAAATGCCATAAGGCACTTTGGATAATAGAACAGTTAGTTGCCACTAGAAATAGTATTTCTCATAGGCTTCTTCTTCACCAGTCCAGAGCAGACAAGTCATTTTATCAGTGTGGTGATGCCAAACACTGAACTCTTATGGAGCATAAGTAAGGCATTCTGTCCTGCATTGTCACCAGGAGGCTCCTGCAGTCACTGTCTGAGGGAAAAGGAGCAGTTTCAGAGAGACAGTTGGCAAGGACAAAGAGGTTAATCTGGCATTTGCTTGTCAGGTGATGAAGGTGCATTAAAACAACCGCTCAAATGCTGCAGATTAAAGAAAGTTGATCTAACGAGGACTAATTGTAAATACTGCAGTAGGAAGAGAATATGCTACGTTATGAAAGAGACTAAGATGCAGCAGTCGGAAATGAATCCAGTCTTCTGGCTCTCCAGGGGACTACCAGCTACTGCTTTGCATTGTTTCTGTTCAGGCATCTGTTAAATGGGTATAATTATTTTTACATACTTTACAGTAATGCTTAATTACTTACTGAAAAGGTGAGCACAGATTGTGAGGTACATTGTGCTAGAAGAGCACATCCTATAACGGAAAACTTAGTCTATGGCTCTCCGGGGCTCTGTGCTATCCAGAGCTTGCATTTCATCTACAGAAAACTGTATTGTTATGAGCAGTACCTGGAAGATGGAAAGCATATGGGTGTTTCAATAAAATGAAGATTTCTGCTTATACATGAGAGTTGTAGCTCTAGTGTGCTCTTTCAGCTGCAGGCTAGTTCTTCTGCCTGGGCTATTTCGCAGTGAAGCACTGTGGTGAATCACCAAGAGGTGACACACAGTGGCCCTTTGTAGGAGTTCCAGTTTGGATGAGGAACTTGTCTCAAAGAGAAGGCAGACCTTGGGAAACATCCACTTGCATTTCCAGACAAAACATCTGGAGTAGTGGAAAACTGCTTTTGTTCCTTCAAAGAAAAAAGCAAAATTTCCCACCCGGACCACACACAGACCATAAAATGAATGAGTCTTTGTGTGTGCATGCTACACATTCAATTTATATATATAAATCAAATCACAGAGAATAGTTTGGGTTAGAAGGGACCTCAAATATCACCCAGTTCCAACCCCCTGCCATGGGCAGGGACACCTTCCACTAGAGCAGGTTGCTCCAAGCCCTGTCCAACCTGGTCTTGAACACTGCTAGTGATGGAATAGTCCCAGCTTCTCTTGGCCAGTGGCTCACCACCTTCATAGTAAAATCTTTCTTGTATTCAGTCTAAATCTCCCCTCTGTCAGTTTAAAGCCATTCCCCTTTGTCTTGTCACTGCAGGCCCTTGTCAGAAATCCCTCTCCAGGTTTCCTGTAGCTCCTTTAGGTGCTGGAAGCTGCTCTAATGTCTCCCCTTAAGGAGCCTTCTCTTCTCCACACGGAACCAGCCTGGCTCCAGAGCAGAGCTGCTCCAGCCCTCGCAGCATCTCTGTGGCCTCCTCTGGACTCACTCCAGCAGCTCCACATCCCTCTTGTGCTGTTGCCCCAGAGCTGGACACAGGACTGCAGGGGGGGTCTCACCAGAGCAGAGGGGGAGAATCCTCTCCCTCAACCTGCTGGACATGCTCCTTTTGATGCAGCCCAGCACACAGCGGGGTTCTGGGCTCAATCACACATTGAACCTGGCTCATGTTGAGTTTCTCATCAACCAACACCCCAACGTCCTTCTCCTCAGGGCTGCTCTCAATCAATCAGGTCTCTACTCAGCTTGTAGTTGTGCTTTAGACTACACTGGCCCGGGTACAGGACCTTGCAAATGTATGTATGTATATACCTATGTAAATATGGACAGTTTTGACAAAGGAAGCAGTTCAGTCATCACATTAGACACAGCAATGAGTAATGCAACATATAAGGAGTAACTATGGCAGACAGCAGATTTCTGCTGCTGAACTCCAGTCTGGCAGACTTGCACCTTAGAGTGATGTCTCTGAATTATCTCCTTCTTCAAGCTCCAGCAGGAGCCATCCTTCTGGAAACAATCCTTAGCTCAGGAAATAAGAGGTCAGTTATCAGTCGTGTAGGAAAAGTCTGATCAGTCCAACTTGGAAAGTAATTAAGGCTTTTTCCTCCTCTGGTACTCCAGGAGCACAATAAAAACTGAAATTTGGGTTCAGCACAGATCAGTTCATGGTAGCTATGCTGTGGTAACTACTGGTAACACCTGGTTTACCTTGACTGAGGCAATGAAGCAGTCCAAGAGGTATAATTTCCACAGATGGAGTAGGCTAAATGTATCCCCCCAGACTTAGCTCAGCTGATGGATAACAACCAATCAGTTGACTTACAATGTCTCTGTTACAAGAGTTTTATAGTGATGTGGTTTAACATATGGCAAACCCATTCCTGTGTGTTTACCATGTTTTCAGCTGTATTAAGGTTCTATTTTCTCACTGTCCCAGCTTGAGACACACAACTAAGGAGCTTACTTTTTCCTGAATTCCACTTGTTGACAATACTACCATTTAAGTTTTATATGTCGCCAAAATGATGTGATGTTCACACTTCTCAAGTGCCTATGAATCCTACTGATTTTAAACAAACTGAAGGAAGACAAAATTCAAGTGAGTCAGTCTACTTGGCTAGTGCTTGGTTAGTCCTTTAAATGTCTAACTGCAGACAACCAGATTGGGCTGTTTGGCCTAAGTAGCTAGACACCCTAAGAAGAGCAATTAAAACCCCAAAGTAGATAGCTAAACTGCAGCAAGCACTAGAACAAACCAACTATATGCACAAGGCACTTCACTAGGGAAAGAGAGAGGCTCTGTTGTGCAGGCTGGGGACTTGATCCAACATAGCACACCTGAAGTGTTTCAGCATACCAAAGCTTAATCAAGGGATCCCAATACAGCCTGAGCCTGTTAGTTCCAGGCAAGCATGAAGTGTGAAGCTACTGCTGCAGAAAGAAGTGATTGCTGTTTTGCAATGCATAAACAGTAGCATTACTGAGTGAGGAATCGAGGGAGTAATAACAGCACTATTTTATATCAACTCTGCGAGGCCAGGTCTGCAGCTGTACGCACCACTCTGGTGCTGCTGTTACCTTCGTTTCTGCTATGCCAAGATTTATTTTGTAAGTCAAGTTGGCACTGGTGGAAAAGCGCTGGCTTCAATCCAAAACATGAAATAAATCAGAGAGAATCCAAAGGGGGCAACTAAAGCGATAAAAGACTGAAGAAATAGGTACAGTGCAGGCTGCCAGGAGAACTAAGTGTGTGCTGCATAGAGACAACAAGCCAATTTGATAACATGTACCTGGAAAAGATTAACTGTGAGCACAGATTATTCTTAGCAGTGAACATCGGCATGAGAACAGAAAAACTTGAGTTTCTGAACATCTGAAACAGCAAATGCTTGTTTTATATGGATTCATGGATAGCTTCTATGTGGACTCACAGTCAGTGCAAAACCACACACTTAACTAATTTCTCCTACCTGATCTCCTAATCTCCCACAAAGATCGCAAGGACAAAGATTTGCAGCTGAAATTGCAAATAGTTTCTACAGTATTAGGGGTGAAGTGGAAGGTGACAGGAAACCTGCCGCCTAAACACCAGGTTAACAATGAAAATACCTAACTAAACATCACAAAGCTCTTTTCAGAAATAAAACCAGTCCTATATAAACTACCTAAAATATGTCAGGACAGGAAATGGATAATGGATTCTGGCATCTCCTTAGTCCATCCTTGTATTATTATAAGAGGATCACCCATGAAACAAAGTTAAGTGTTCTTGTCAACTCTGTTTACTTCTAACTCTGTATCCCTGACACTTGACAGTTTTTGAGGAGGGCAAATTTTAAGGGCTGACAGATTGAAGTCGCAAGACCTGAACTGTTCGCAGCATCTAACATTGAAGTCATACTGCCTGAAGTTTGAAAAACACATTGGTGACTTAAAGCATGGGGTCTTAATGTGAGCATCAAAGCAGGTTTTCTGCCAGCCCCAATGAGGCATCATGGCAGAAATGCTGCAGTTTCTCTATGATCAAGAACAGGGATTTGTAAAGCTTTGCAAGAAAGAACTATTATCCCACAGCATTTCATGTAGGCTCTTCTGCACTTTCCTTATCAAGCTTTTCATTAAAGATGCAAAGAAGCCAATGCAAATGATAGACCACTATTTAATAACCACCGGCTGTATTGCTTGTGATGAAATAATTTCACTTGGTTACATTCAGCTCTCATTTGGGAATATGGAGGCATGGAAAAAGCAGCAGAGAGATTCATAACTAACATAAATCATCAACAAAACATTTTTGTTTGAATACAAAGTATACAAAACATTAAACACTGGATGGTAAAGAGTAATTAGGGATTCTTTGATAAACTGAGAAGATTTTTCTTTTTAAATTGAAAGCAGCTGGGAAAGTAATTGCAAAACCATAACAAGGTTCTGATTTAGCTACGTGCAGTTGGGGCCTTCTTATTTTATCTGGCCATGAGCCACTTTGTTAAATTCAAAGAAAGTCTTTGGAGACTGCAGGAATATCAGAGAGAAAAACATATGGCCAACAGTGAATTAGATGAAGCCAAAAGAGTGATGGTTTTATCCTGAAGAATGGGAAATGATGCAAATCTAGGGTCCTGCAAGGACATCTTTATTTTTTTCAAATCAGTCTTCAGTTACTGTCTTCTTTTGACAGTACTGCAGTAGCTGTGATATGCTAATATATGATGAAGCCAAGGCTAGATAGAGGATATTAGAGATTTGGACAAAATCTGAGAAGACAGAGACACACTTTCAGGCACAAAGCACCTTTCTCCAGGTCTGAAATAGAAGCAGCAAACTTCACCATCAAATTCAAACTGAAAACATCTCCGCTGAGTTTTACTCAGATTAGATCTTTCAGATTAGGACACTGTGGAGCAGAGAAAGGCAGCAAAAAGATTGTCTCTGTGGGACAGAAGCAGAAAGGTATTTTTTTGTGGAATACAGATGAGGCCTCAGAAGTAGGGAAAACGATAAAATGCCATAAACCCAGTATCACTAATGAATCCACGTTTTTAATGCCTAATAGAGTAAGGAGTTTTGATTTGTGCTTATCTTTAGGAGGTATTTTGCATTACATGTTTTCAAACAATTATTGTAGCAAATGAAAAAAAGATGGGCAATAAAGGAGATATATTCTGAATCTGACAACAGTTCATTTCTCTCATGTTCACCTCCCATGTTCACCTCTGTAATGTTGTTTCCACTTAAGCGCTTATAGAGGCAAACGAAGGACATGCTACAGGTATCTAGACAGTTGCATTACCTGTAAAAAACAGTCAGGTTGCAGCCAGCCATCCATTACCACATTTAAGAAGTGGCTCCAACTCCTGCTAAAGGTGTTGAAGCAACTACTTTTCCCACACTGCTGTGCAGCTAAACCACAGGGAGCCAAGAAGAGAACTCAGGAATCAGTTTCAGACCATGCATCTGAATTATTAACTAATGTTGCCTTCTTTTGTGCTGTAAGAGGTTAGTTTCACCCAATCTGTATATTTTGAAGGAAGATTCTAATGGGATTTATTATAAATAGTCTTAATAAATAGGGATTAGAGTTCACTAATCCAGTTTTTAAAGAACTTTACAGGAAGGCATTTAGGGTAGTAATTCTTAACATTAAGGTAATTAATTTACCCCCTCCATCCTGCTGAAATTATAGCTGTCTGTGACCATAAATTAAAAGAGGGGAAAGAGTTAGAGTTAGTTAAATTAAGTGGATAACTTCCTTCTCATAATGATAAATGCAAATTATTATTTAATTGACAGTCACCTGAGGACAATATACTTACAACAGGTGTCATGGAAAAAACTTAGGATAAACTCAAGGCATTTGATTTAGCATCCAAGAGAAGATGATTGAATAGCTGCAAAGCTAACACTGAAAGCTATAGATTTATCTGAGAGATTTGGTATTTTTTGATCAAATGAAGATTCAAAGCCCCCAAACTCTGCTGTATTTATGGAATTACTACACAAAAGGATTTACTGCTTTGGAAGCGGAGATCAATAACAGCTTGTGAAAAGCCCAAGTTAGAAGCATCTTGAACTGAGACAAGCATTCAATATAGAGTTCAACATTAGAGACTTTAAATTGTCCAGTATAAAAAGAGGGACTGACGTTTGACCTTCCCCAGTTCCTGGTGAGAAGGGGGAGAAAAAAGTGTATTTACAGCAAAAAAAAAAGGATGAAAAAAGGCCCTAGAACTGAACTGGGAGATGAGGCACACAAGTTAGAGGTGATTGATGGGCATTTCCAAGCAGGCCTTGGCAAGGCAACCCAAGACCCAATGCTCCATTATAAATAAGTTTGACTGCATTTGTCTCATTTCAGTGAGGCCAGTATTTCACCCACAGCCTTTGGTGTAACTTTTGCAAGTTCAACTGGGTATCACCAAGCTGCTCCCTCAGCCTTAAGAGTTGTTCTTTGTTAGTTCTTTGAAGTTAGTTCTCCAAAGAGCCTCCACATCTGAAAGAAATTAAAAAGCTAAAACTCAAAGAAAATCTCTGGGTCATGACAATTCAGCTGTATCGGGGTGGATGGGCAAGGAGCTTGGTACAGGAATGGGGCTCAAGGACAGTGTGATTTACACCCAATACCCATCCAGTGGGAAGTCATGCTCAGGGAACCTTTGGGAACGGTCCCTCTGCATTCTCCAAATCCCATTTCTCTCCATCAAGAGCACAGAACAATATTCTGGAGTCACAGTGCACCAGCATTTCCTCCTTCCTTGTCTTTTTGTGGGAGGAAAAGAACTACTCTCAGAAAAGCACAGGATGTTACTGCACAGCCCCAATGAGGGACAAATAAAAATGGCAAAGCTCTCAGTTTTGCAGAGGTTACAGAGCTTCTCAGCCTTGCTGTGGACACTGTAATGTCACCGTGTTTCTTCATATGGGGAATAAAGTGACTGCAGAGAGGAGCTGGACTAGCTTGTGATTACGGCAGCAGGGGCTCTGGCAACAGGTACTGAGTCTGGCATCTCTTGCCCATTTCAAGTGTGGGCATGGACAAACTACTCAATCTTTGAGTTAACAAAGGGAGAAGGGCAGGAAGAGATCAAGTTAGCTTTTAATGATGCACTTAGACATGCGTGAAAGCTTTTCCTTTAGTATATTTTTGACGTTTCTCCTCCATGAAATAAGGCTCACATTGACTATTTTACTATCTTCTCTAATTTTAATCTATTAGCTACTGGAAGTAGGGCTGTAATTACTAACGAGAATAAACTAGAGGGGAGTTTTCAGAACACCTGAATGATTCAGGAATCTGAGGCTTACTGGACTTTAATGAGATTTAAGAGATTCAAAAAAGCACTTTGGGAAAAATTTGTGTACAGTGCTTGATCCACTGAATTCTCATTCTTATAAAGAAGTCAAAGTACAATATGACTAAAGAAATACAATATCAAAACTAAGTATTGAGTTATCTAAGGCAAAATCTGAACACGCTATAATATTTGCCTGCCTAAAGTTAAAACTGTTGTGTGTTTTCTCATTTACACATTTTCTTCACTACAGCACAGAGACAAATCTCTAGCACAGTCTAAAATTGTCCTGCCATGCAGAATACTGAGTCTCAGGAAGTAAACTCTTCCTTTCTTAGATCTGTATTTTAGAGTTGTGTTGATACTCCTTTAAAGCAGCCATAAAGCAGTTACATGAATACGAAGTTACCTTTCTCCTTTTACCTACAGTAAAGTTGCCTCTAAATTCACCATTAAATCACGGGAGATGTTGGAAAACTGACACACAAAGTGAAGGAAAAGAATATTAAAACCCCAGTCATGAGAGAACAAAATCTCCCTGAATAAAATCTCAGTTTGGGGTGGTTTGTTGGTGAGACCACTGTTGGATGCCCCTCCACCACTGAGAAGATCACTGCTTTTCTCAGAGAGCAGGCCTGGAGGGCAAAGAGAAAGCAGGAAAAGGAGAATGAAGTAAAGGTATGAGCAGTGAAGATAAAGTTAAACCAGTGCTAAGTTCTGGCACAGAAGTGTTTTAATAACACCAAAGTATATTGCTTCCTTTACTAACACTTCTACTAACTTTTTTTTTCTTCTTCTTGAAAAAAACCACAAATGACTTATTTCCTAGTAGTCAAAATTACAAAGGTTAATGAAGCATCTCATTAATCTTTCATAACTGTAGCATGCCCCTGTGACCTTCGGATCCATAGTATAACAACAGTATTCATGGTATAATTCAAAGAAGCCCAAAATAAGATCACAATCCTGGAAATAAAACCCCAGCATGCCTCAGAATACTACTTGTAGAGCACCATGCAATTATTGGCTGGAAAGGTAGTTGGCTTTTAGGAAAATGCTATACCAGCTGGTAGGCTGTATGGCTCAGTGCTGAGAAGGCAAGTGCTGTATCTCTTCCCCTCCTGCTTTATTCAACATTGTGGTTTTGATTCAGTATCAGCTACCACTTGGTTGTCAGCACTATGAAGCAGAGAGGAGAAGGACAAGGTGCAGAATAGCCAGGGCAGGCTGTCACACAAGTTTCTGAACCAGCATCAGGTTGCCTCCCTTAAACAACTTGGGAGTAAGTGCAGACCACTACAAAGAGACAGAGGGAACCAGGTGCCTTCTGGAGCGGGGAAGCTCCCGCCCAGCAAGCTGGAGGCAGAACTCACTGAGAAGGCAGCGCAGCCTTTCTTCCATCCTGCAGAGGTTCCTTGGGAACTGGCCTAGCAGGACCACTGGCTCCTGCTCCGTCTTGTGACAGCTAACAGGAAGACTTACAGGCCAGCCAGGTGCTCTGGGGAAGCAGAACTATAGCCAGTGGGGTTTGACTTGTTGATGGGCACCGTTATGCTGTCTAAGTGATATTCTGTCTGGTTTTTTTGCCTTTAATCTATCTTGCTACTGGAACAAGACGGTTCATCCAGATCGCTTCAGTTGTCTGATAGGTGATACAGATCATGCTATCCCTCTTGAAAGATTAATCCAATCTATAATCTTATCATTCTACCTGCAGGCTTACCTATGCTTTCACTCTGAAGGGTGTAAAATTGGCTTGCCATCTCTGGCTGATAGAGCAGTACAAGCAAATAATAGCAAATCACTCCTTGTGTTTATTTGTATCACACTGTTGGCTGGAGATTATGACATCCATTGTTAGGTGCCATCCAAACGTAGCGTGAGGAATAGCAGCTCTCCCTGCAGTTAGTCAAAAAATGTGTGATCAGGGAAGGAGGATTTCACAGAGAAAGGCTGAAGCATTGAGAACCTCAGGGGGTGTTTAAAAATACAGTGCAGCACTGGGGAGAGACACTCAAGCCTGGAAGGTATCCTGCTTCTCAGTCAGGGGTTAAGTAGCCTAAATAGAGTGCTGTGTGAATAACAGCACTCTTCTGGGTGCCTAACTAGGTTGGGAACTTTTCCACAGCATTGCTGGTAGGCATAGCTAAAGCTGGTTTCAAAAGGTCACAAAGGAATTTTGTAGCATGCCCAGCACTTGAGCCTAAGTCTCAGGCCTCTCCACTTTGCACAGACATCTTCTCTAGCTCTTTCCTCCCTCCTTCCCTCCCCAAACTCGCATGTAGAAAGCAGTGAAGAATAGCAATTCCTATCTAGCAGATCCCAGACCCTCCCTCAGAGACACCTCTGGAAAGAGATAGTTCTGGGTCTGTGCCTAGATGAAGACAAAGCAGCCAAGGCTGACTAACAGAATATAAACTATAACTCCTAATATCATGCAAGAGACTCAGACAATGTAATGTGAATATTAAGACCTGATTCACATACAAATCAGAAACAAAAAACATCAGAAAGCAAAGCTTGATCTTAGGCTAAAAATAAAACTGCATGAATTAATATTTAAAATTTATAGGACTTCAGATAATAAGGTGACAGCCCTTATTATTAACTGCAGCTCCAGCTGCAGAAGAGAAGAAAATAAGACCTCCTGACCAGATATGAAATTACTTGCCTGTACATATACCTGTAACATTTCATTTATGTTGATAGTAGATACTCTTTGATATGAAGAGTGCTGGCATTTACCCAGAGGTGTAAATGGGGCTTGCAAGCTACTAGCTCAGGATGCTGTAATGATACCAACAGAACTTCCAACAGCAACTGCCCCTCAACCCACCCAACCAAAAGCCAACACCTCCACACCAAAATGCAAACAAGCCCCCCAAACCTAATCCATCCCGATGTTTCTCTAACAACATGTAAATCAGATGTCACCACTGATCCACTTCCAAGTCCAGTCTAATGACCTTGGATTCCTGGTATTAGCTTACCTGCTTGCTAAAATAGAATAGAACTCACCTGTACCACTATGGACATTTCTCATTCCTCATGTTCAAGAAAGACAAATTTTATCTGGGATGCGAGCAAACAAAGACTGAGCAGTTGATTAGGGGCATGGAGGGCCTACAGAAGAAGACAATGACTAGAAGGAGCAAGACAAAGGCTGAGAGGGCTGCCATCCCTTTGAAGAAAGATATTAAGGATGAAGGCCAAAGGAGTAAAACAGATACTGAAGTGTAAAGAAAAAAGATGATCAAGAACACAAAACCATTCTTTCCAAGAAGATGACCTCACCATGAACAGTGTAGTAGCAAATGTCACTTGGTGCTCATTGGTAAGAAATGGTGAGGAAATCCTGCATGCTCTCTATCTCTCTGCAAAGTTCATGCAGAGGGAACCGAAAGCACTTCTTTAACCTCTGGCACCACCACAACCAAGTGAATGTATATGGTATAGATGCCCTTATTTGTATAGTATGAATGTACAGATGAATTTTGGCACCAACATGCAAAATGACTAAAGTAGTACCCTCCTTACTCTTTCAGGATTCAAAGTACTAAATCCTAAGGGAAAAGAGACTTTCCAGGGATTTAGACAAGACCTGAACACCTTCCCACAAAGTTGGGTAGGCAAATAACTCTGAGAAAGGTTGAAGTCCCAAACGAGCCGTGCGGCAGGTGGGGCTGGGCATGGGGGGCCCCGTCACCCCTATGTCACTGTGCCACCACCTGGCAACGCAACAGTCACCATTTCATTCTGTTCCTCTCCATTCTATTCCATTCCATCTAATACTTCTCCATTCCATTTCTATTCCATGCCATTCTCTATGCTCACCCTGAGCTGTATAACAATGAGACTTATTTCCCTGCAACGCCAGGAGTTTTCAGCTCCAAAAACGCTTTCAAGGACACAAATCACAAAGCCTACAAGTGGAAACAATTTTTTTATTTTATGATTCCATTTGGTTTTGGTTTGGTTACTTTTATTTTTATCTTATTTTATTTCATTTCATGTTATGTTACTTTATGTTAGTTTATGTTACTTCGTTTTATGTTAAGTTACGGGATTTTGTTTGCTTTGGGATGGTTGCTTATTTTACTCTTTTTCAGAGCTGATGCTCACAA
This sequence comes from Pezoporus wallicus, assembly GCF_028554395.1. Lineage (NCBI taxonomy): Eukaryota > Metazoa > Chordata > Aves > Psittaciformes > Psittacidae > Pezoporus > Pezoporus wallicus. Next base: position 8,615,566 of record NW_026642649.1, on the reverse strand, counting down.
GCGTCATCACAACACACATGTGCAGCCAGGATCAGGCTGATGCATTCATTCTTCAGGTTAGCCTGAAAAAACCACCCCTTGCAGTCTGGGAAAGGAAAGCCACAGAGCCACAGACAGCAGCAGCAGGAAGACAAGCCAAGCAGTCCCTGCCTCCCAAAGAGTGAGAACATGAAGCGTGAGGATTGGGACTGACCACACACAAATGTGCAAGAATCACAGAATCATCATAGAATAGTTAGGGTTGTAAAGGCCCAAAGGGGAGCCCTGAGAAGGGGCTGTGCTCAGTGCTACAGATGACAAGCAGCAATCCCTAGCGGCTACCCTGGGAGTCGTGAAAGCTTCCTCCCCCTAGATGGGGGCACAAGGGGTCCCCTGCATGGAGCAGCAGCCTTTGGGACACAATAGCCCAATGGAATACATAGCCCTCGGGGATACCAGGCAGTAATCTCTTTTATCAGGAAAAGCAGAAAGTGACACCACATACAGAAACAAAGCCCTTAATTTACAGTTACATCATTATACACATCCTCAAAAGAGAAAAAAGCAGTAGAAAAAGACAGCAGTAAAATATAAATTGTATTCTGTGACTTTAACTCATACATTTTGTAGATTCATTACGAAACGTTCGAGTCATACATATCTAAGAGATAATAGCTCCTGGATTTTTTAGAAAGCTCTTATTATTCCTGGTCTATAGGAAAATTCTTTCAATTCAGTCACTTTGCGACTAATGGAGCTAATTTGAATGTCCTAAAATCTTCCGCTACTTTAATTCAGTAAATTTATCATTCTGTTACATACAAAAGTATCTGAAAGTCTTTGTAAGTAAATGGCTTTCACAGATGTACAACCTAAGCTGCACAGCCTACAGCTGATGAGAAGCTCAACACGAACTGGCTTCAGTGTGCGCTCGCAGCCCAGAAACCAACCCTGTGCTGGGCTGCATCAAAAGCAGTGTGAGCAGCAGGTCAAAAGAGGGAATTTTCCCCTTCTGCTGTGCTCTGGAGAGATCCCCTGCAGACCCCAGCTTTGGGGCAACAGCATAAGAGGGACATGGAGCTGTTGGAGTGAGTCCAGAGGAGGCCACGGAGATGCTGCAAGGGCTGAAGCCAGGCTGAGAGAGCTGGGCTGGTTCAGTCTGGAGAAGAGAAGGCTCCTTAAGTGGAGGCCTCAGAGCAGCTCCAGTGCCTAAAGGGGCTACAAGAAACCCGGAGAGGGGCTTTGGATGAGGGCCTTTAGTGGCACGACAAGGGGAATGGCTTTAGCCATTTAGATTAGACATTAGGAAAAAATTCTTCCCTGTGAGAGCACTGAGGCGCTGGCACAGGGTGCCCAGAGAAGCTGTGGCTGCCCCATGCCAAGGCTAGGTTGGAAGGGGCTTGGAGCAGCCTGGACTGTGGCAGGGGTGTTGGAACTGGATGACTTTTAAGGTCCCTTCCAACCCAAATCATTCTATGATTCTAGGTATTTAGGATAACTAAACACTACAAAAATGTAGTCAAATTTTTCCTCATGCATATTGTTATGTAGATACTTTAAAACTTGTCTAGGCTTATAACTGGTTCCAAAAGCTCGAAGTGCTGGGTTTGGGTTGCTTTTTACACCAGCTTTGTAATTTTTCTGGATTTGAGAAAATATACACATGTACTTTGTTTTGTTCATATAACATAATTAATACACTGTAGTTCTGCAAGTTGAATAACGCACCTGAGCTGAATAAATTATTCTAGCATAAATCAAGAACATGTCTTGTGTCCCTTTTATCAGGAAGCTTTTGAAGTAAGCTGTCATCCTATCATGTAATGAATGAACAAATTTCTTGACATTTAACATCATCCTGATCATAGCGCTTGCACAATGGAGGGCTAGGTGAGACAACAAGGATTTATATGGCTCATCGCCTAAATAGGTTGATTAGAAGCCTCCGAGAACTTACTACCCTATTTGTCATTATGGTTTCATTTATTATTGTATGACAACCTGTTCACACATACAGCTCAGTGCAGGCACAGTGCCCTTGCCTTCCTTTTTCTTAGGTTGCATTTTATATGTCAATTGGAGCGCTCTGCAATTTCAGCCAATTACGAAAAAGCCTTTCCTGATCTTGTGCATATTTACTTGGGCACTGGTGATCTTCTTCTGAGACTCTCGGGGTTTGCTTGCTTCTTTGTAGACGAAAGGATCAGCTGCTTCCGATTTCACATTTACACTGGCAGGCATCATATCTTAACTCATGGCCTGACAGATGAAATGCATCTAATATTTTCCCCAAACAGGAATAGTGAGGTAGCAGCAGAGACCTTGCAAGGGCTAGATCAGACAATAACTTGACACAGACATGACATGGTATTTTTTCCTTGATAAGACAAGACCCGGGGTGAGGTAATTTCATCTATTTTAAGCAACTTCTTTGAGATGCCAGATGAAAACGTGGTCATGAGAGATACTGATCCTAATAATGCCGTTTCAGAAATCAGGAATGCCACTGAAGTGACTGACACTGTTCCTTCACGCTTTATGTTAAAACTCTTGGTTTATTCTGTCCAGCCACCATTTCTGCATGGCAGAAGAGCATCGCTTTATCTTAATATTGCTTTTAAAATAAGAACTGGGAACTTCATGCTGCTTCTGAATATAGAAAGTGTCAATATAAATTAATTTTATGATTCTGTCTGGGTTTCTGTGGAGAGTCTCAGTGTTTGCAGCTCTAATTTTAGCCTGGGAAATAGGACGCATGTGTGGATGTGGCATTTGCCTACCTGTTCAGCTTTCCTCCCTCATTCCCCCAAGGGACTTCTGCTCTTGGTCAGTTTCTGGCTGATGTGACAGCAAGGCAGGTCCTCCCCTACCGATACCACATCCTCACCAGCTTTGGGAAAAAATCAAAATCTGGGTAGCAGAGAGAGCCTGAGATGAGAGCTTAGCTGCTGGGCAGAACACATCACAGACATGATGTTACCTCTGCCAGCTGGCACACTTCAGCCATATTCCCTGCAACAGTACAGGCTGTGGGTACTGGTTGGAACCTTCTAGCATCCTTTCCCAGCCGGGCTGTCCTATGATGTAGTCAGTCAGCACTGGTTGAGAAAACTGATGATACCTCATGCCAGTTAGGAGAATGGACAGACTGGTAAAGAAGCTTATAATGTAAATCTAACTTTGTGATTATGGTTGTGCAGGTACACAGATGCAGGGGGTTTCCAGAGGAAACCATAATTCATTAGTTTTGATGTCCTCCCCAAACTGCCTTTATTTTATATTCCCATGGGCAAAATTGCCTTAATCTCTTTCAGAATTGTAAATATTGTACAGTAAAGCTTGTAGCTTAGGAAGAAAATGAGCCAATTCCCTATTTCTACTTTTATGCAGACTGAAATAAAACCAGCAATAACCTGACATTTTATTTGATAAACTTCTCTTAAATATTTCAAAGAAACTTGACTTGCAATGGTACACAAGCTGAAATCAGTTCCTTGACAGTCCCTCATGGTATCAGTTTCACTCAGGAAAAACTAATTAAATGTGAGTTCTCTATGATGCAGGAAATAAAGGTATTATAATTGCTCAGCCTACAGGCAGCCCAAGTGCTTGACTATGTACAGCATATGCGTAGCATGACCAGAATCCATTGGTTCTGCCATGGGTGAGCAGTAGCAAGCAGACCTACCACCAAACAGAAATCAAATGAGAACTGGTGATCAAGAACTCTTGGGTGCATATGCCACTTCTAATGAGGTTTAGGCACTGATTATTCCCTAGAATATTTAGATGGGGCAAAGTTAAGAATATGGTCACCAGAGGCAGTTTCTGTACTTAATATACATGGACTTTGTGGCACTTTCTCCTCTAAGCAGAGGAAGTAACTTGACTAACACTGTAATTCCTAACAGAAAACTTCAGTTGGGTTCCTTAGATTGGCTGATACGAACATGGGCCATAGTTCCCTGGCAAAATCAATAGGGCTGCTTTCTTCTACGCTTCACCTTTATGTACACCACATAGCATACAATTCAGTTTATCTGCTTCAGAAGGGCAAAGGGCTGAGTCAACTCCACTGGACTTCTTCCTTGCTGCTCTGCTTGGGATACTGTCTGATAAGATGATGTTTGCTTACTGTGATTCAGCTTCAGGCAAATCCTGAAATTACCTCCTGTGATAAAATATATGCATCTGCCATTGAACGTAACCGATCTATGAAACCAATTTGAAAATCTCAGAGTCACTTCAGGTGCAAACATAAATAGCAAATAATGATTTTTTTTTCACCCAAGATTTTTTCTTTATTTGTAAATTGTTGATACGGCTTTTGGTAATGATGCATCTACCCTTTTTACTACCCACTTGATGTGTGAGTAAACACAGCACTGACTGAAGCAATAAATAACTCCTAATCTCCTGTTAAGAAACCAGCTAGGCCAATACAAAATGGGTCCAACTACTTCTTCATTCACTCCACAACAGTCAGATTCTGTGTCCATTTCCAGCCTGCCTGCCAGAGCACTACGTAGGGGATTATGGCACAGGTTTTTTGGGCAATCTGTGACATGCAAATGCCTGAGCAAATTCCTTTCACAAAAGCACAGAAACAACAACTGCAAAGTAAGTACCTCAGCTCATTATCACAGACAAGGGAGAAATGCAGCATGTTTAGGTTCCAGGATTTCATCCTGTTAATAACCAGCTCAGAGTTCCTGGAAGAAATTAAGAACTGCTGTCAGTAGCTTTCAAATCCTCTGTCTTGCGGAGACAGTGATTAAGAAAAACCCCACCCTATTCCATTTAAAACCACAGAGAGGAGACAAGGGCAAAGAGTACATTCCTTTCCCTTCAGGAGAAAGTCAGGGGGGTAGAAGCAAGCCCAGACTTTTTGGAAGCTACAGTAAATTCCAGCCAGCAAAGCAAAGGGCCATGTTTTGTTCATCACCTTCACTGCTTCAGTTGCTGTCCTGCCTGTCACCTCAGCCTGCCTTCTCATCACTTCTTTCTTCCCCAGTGTATTACTGGCACTCATTGGATTGCTGCTTGCATTTCCTTTCACCCCTCTCTTCCACCTTGCTGTGCCAGTCCAGCCCACTACCCATCACAGCCTATCCCATTCGCAGCCCCGGCACTGCCGCCCTTGAGGCTGACACCTCATTTTCTGCCATCTCTTACCAAGTCTCCTGTTTCAGTTCTGCCTGCCCTTGCTGGGCTCATCCCCACCTCATCTCATTTTACTGCTTCGTTTGCTGTATTCTTGTCCCATTGTCACCTTTCTCTGTGGTCCCACAGCTTTGTCTTTCTCTTTGTCACCCACCCTCAATACCTCTCTGGTTATCTTTGCTTTCCCATCTCTTACATGCTCTCTTGCCCACCATGATGAAAAGTCAACCAAGATGAAAGTTGTTACTTTCATTCACTGCCTATTCTGGTCAGCCCCACTTGCTGCCTGCCTCCCCCTTCTTCTCTTCCAGCAGCTGTGTATGCTCTCCAGCCACAATATCTTAGTTTACTGCTCCACTTGCTGCTGCTCTCCAAACACAGAAGGACCTTTTTCAGATCTCCTTGACATGCCACAGTCTACCATTACTTATTACCACCACCTCCCTTAGCTACCTGCTCTCAAACACCTCTCCTCCAGCCTGTTCTTGCCACTGCGTGCTTTATATGCTTGTAAAGATGTCCTTCCTAAGACTTCTCAAGGCTGTGTTTCTGGATTGTGCCCTCAACCTTTCCTTGCTGCCTATCACCATTTGTCTGCATCGCCCCCTCCTGCCCTCATCACCTCATTTCAATACCTGACTTGTGACCACTCTTAACTTTCATGCTGGACCACACCAGTCATCTCTCTTTAGGAGCCTGTTTGCTTCCTCCTGCTGCTGCCACCACTTCACACCTCCTTTGCACCCTTCTGCTCAGTGTGTCTTCTCAAGCATCTGTCTGCTGCTTAACTTCATCCTCATCTTATTGCTCCATGTGCCTCCTGCTTTCTCTGCATTGCCCAGAAACTGCTTTGGCTGTTTGCTCTTCTTCCCTTCTTTCCCACTTGTTGTCCTGCTTATCCCTTTCCTCTTGCCAGCCTGTGAAATGTGCCCTCTCCCATTGCCACATAGCCTGCAGCCTGCTCTTGCCACATCACCAGCACTTTCTACTTATCATTGCTACTGTGTTTGCTGGCAAGCCTCCTCATCCTCCTTACTGGCTGTTCTCAAGACTTGCCTTGCCTGCAGGCTTACAGCTTTAACACAGCTACCCTTCTCCACTTCCAGTAGCTGTCTCCCCTCTCCACCTCCTTAGCTACCTGCCTTCACTGCCTTTCCAGGCAGCAGTATTCAACTCCATGGTGGGTTGACCCCAACCAGCAGCAAAACTCCCACACAGCTGCTTGCTTATTTCTTCTCCCAGGGGGACAGAGGAAAACAGGAAGAGCAAAAGCTAGAAACCTTGTGATAAGGACAGTTTAATGCAGGTGAATGAGTGAAGTTAATACATGATGACAGTTTAATAAGCAAGGGATGGAGGGGGAACCAATGCAAAGTCAATGACTCACCACCTCCCACAGGCAGACTAATGCTCTGCCAATCACTGAGCAATGGCTACCTTGGAAAATACTCCTCCCTCCTTCCCCCCAAGTTTTATTGCTGAGCATAAGGTTCTAAGGTATGGAGTATCTCTTTATCCAGTTTGGGTCAACTGTCCTGGCTGTGTCTCCTTCTAATCTTTTTCCTACCCCACCATCAGGGAGGGAAGAAGCAGGGTAAGAAACAGATAAAACCTTGAAGCTGTGCAAGCACTGCTCAGCAACAGCCAAAACACCAGTGTGTTATTAACACTGGTTTAGTCACAAAACCAAAAGATAGTGCCATACAGCTATGGAGAAAGTTAATCTATCCCAGCCAGACACAGCACAATTTCCTGCCAAAACAGCTGTCCTTTAGTGCCCCATACTTGTCCTCACTCCTTCCTTTAATCACCATGCGCTCCTCTCACTCCCTTTCAGCACAGCTGTATCTGTTTGCCTTTTTATGCCACTTGCCCTTATACTTCCCCACCTACATAGCTGGTCATCTCCTTCTGTCACAACTCTGTTTTATTGATCCACTTGCATAATGCTTCCATTACTTGATCATACCTCATTTTCTGCCTTATGTTCTACCATGCATACATAGCAGTGGTGGTGGTTGCTGCTGCCCACTCCACCTTGCTCACCATTAGCTCTGTCACCAATCATTTCCACTTCTCTGCATGTATTTTCTCTCTCCTGCTGCCTGCTCCCAGTCCAAAAGGACTTTCTGTTGCATCTTGTGGAAACCCATCCTTTCACTCTCCTTCACACTGTGTGTTCATTATCCTCCCCACCTCTCATGTCTGAGCCAACGTTGCTGTCCTGTTAGCCAGCTGTTCCTTAAGGCCCCTTTGCCACCTTTATTGCACCCTCCTGCATCACATCATTGTCTTTCCAACTTCTCTCTGACTTGCTTCACAGCTTTGTCTTTACCAGATAGTCCTGCCTCGGTCATCACTCTAGCCTGCACTTAATTACCTCTTCCCACAGCTATGTTTATAGCCTGCTCTCTTGCCTTATTGATTGTTAAATATGCCACCAGTCAGAGGCATTTCTCCACACTATTATGCTTGTTTTAAGCTATTCCAGATGCCAAAATAACCATTTGTACCCTGTTGGTATTTTTACTCTTTTGTCCCAATCTTTCCATTCCCTTCTTTCACTTACTCTCAAAGATTAGTTCCCTCTCCCTCCCCTTGCTGTCCCTTGTCCCTCACTCAGCTGCAGACTCCCATTGATCTCTGCTGATGTGCCATCACATCTGATTCACAACCCCAGCCTCTTTTCACAGCTCTGCTTCCTCTGAGTGCTCATTTACTGCCCCATCACCCAAACACTGCCAAGCCTCTCCGTGTCACCGTTTGCTGTACTATGGCTGCCACTCTTTCCTCCCCTCTCAGACCTGCTAGCCAGCCACCCCAATGCTGCTGTTCTCTTTTGCATGTAGTTGCCTGTCTTGAGCTCCCTGCCATCATACTCCTCCTGTTTACCAACTCCTTTCCAGTTCACAGCTGGTTTCCACTATTGCTTTTTTATTATTAGTACTTCTGCCAGCCATAGCTGCGTCTCCTCCGCAGCCCACTGCTACTCCATTCATGACCTGCTTTTGCTGTCCCCCTTCCTTTAGTGATCTCTCTGCTGTACTCACCAATGCCCCTCAAACCTCCCACCCCACTGACAAGCTGCTGTCACTCCTCTCCTTATAGCTGGGTTTATTTCCTGCCTGTCCCATTTCTCCTCAACAACCCTTTGGTATTCCTGCACCACAGCCATTACTTGACTCCCTCCTTATCTGCCGCTTTGCCTCCTGCTCTGGCAGTCCAGCTCTTCAAGTCTCCATCACTGCCTGCTTCATTTGCTTCTCCCACCCCTATCCTGCCTCGCCTACTCTTGCCACCTTCTCTCACAGGCTCTTTTCTTTCTTTTAGCTTTACAGCCTCACCAGCACTCCTCAGAGCCCAGCTTACCTCCTGTCTGTATCACCTCCCAGGCTGTGGGGGCTCTTACAGTCCCTTACCATTAGCATTTTGTTTTTATAAGCTCCCCAGCCATGTAACCTTCATGCCTGCTCAGAACATCACCCAACTTCTTTTCATCCTTCCTTGCCGCATCTGCAGTGTCTCCCCTCTCACCCCACTTATCTCCTTCCACCACCTGCCTATGATGATTGATGATTTTCTCAGCTGTTGCATTTACCACTTTTCCATGACATCCCTCCTTTCCTCACTGTCCTCTTTGCTGACAACAACACCTCCTATATATTCCATGTCTGCTCCTTCCCACACAGCTGCTCCTTACCATCCACCTCTCAACTACAGCTCTCCACTGCTGTCCCATTTACTACTAGTGGTTCTCTCATATTCCTCATTTACTGCTTCTTCTCACTGAGGGGAAGTGATCTTTTCGGTACATATTAATCTCCCAAGCTTTGATTTTTCCTTTGCTCTTCTTTATCACCTTGTTTCCCACTTTTTCTCATTGCTTTTCTTTTTGACACCATGCTATGCTTGTTCCCATCACTCTCTTCCCCTTTCTGTTGCTCTATTTATTATCTGGCATCACACCTATTTGTGTCTACACATACCTGTTCATAACCTTGGCCTTTTGCAAGGTTGTTCAGCCATTAGCCTTGCTGCCACTTCATGCTTCACCTTCTCACCCCACTTGCTAATCCTTCCCCAAGATACTCATCATCTTGTGCACCTCCTCTTCCTCCTGCTCTTCAATCTTGTCCCTTCACTACACTTATTCTGCACCTCCAAAGGAAAATCGCAGCCAAGCCACAATCTGCTCACAGACAGTTGTATCACCATCCCCTCCCTCACTGCCCATATTCATTGTGACCTGGTACTGCTGCCTTCCTAGCATTGCTGTCTCTGTCTGTGGCAGCATCCCTACCCTGCCGCCTATTGAAGTCCTACGTGCATAAAGCACAATTCTGAAAGCACCCATATAATTTATTATCTCAAATTCCTTATTTGTAACAAGGCTCTTTGGCTCTCAGTGGCTCAGGTTTCACTGCCAGGCAATGAAAAACCAACTACAAAATACCCTGTGGCTGGATTTTCAAAGTTATTCAAGCATGCATGAAATGGCCTCAGGGGCCCAGCTCAATTTTCAATCACCTGTGGGCCACCTAAGTAGGCTTTTTGTAATTTCTCTAGGCTGGTCTTGTTAAAGGCCTAAATACATGTGAAAATTTGGCCACAGATTACATTTGAGACTGAAGGAAAAGAGGAGAATATTCTGGGTTTCTAAACAACATGAATGCTTTTGAAAAATGCACCGCTGGCTTCTTAACCCTAAAATAACTAATTATTGGACTAATATGTTGATTATAGCAGAGGAGAAACAGGACATTTAAGAGCTAAGCGTTATTAGCGAAGGTGTGAGTTTTCCTAAAGCATTCGGGTCATTGCTCTCTCCCACACACACTGCTGAAATGGGCTAAGCTCAAAAGTTATGTTGCACAAAAGATAACCAGGGGGTAGATTACAGCGTTACATTAAAAACCTATGGTACCTGGAAGGATCTATTATTTATTTATGTGTCTACAGGAAAAGGAAAACTAAATATGAGAGGCCAAGCCAAAGTGAACAAGAATTATTTGAATGAGCTACACAGCTACAATATAACACTGGAAGATTTTTCATCCACAAAAGAACAGTCTTTGTATTAAGTATGCCTACTTGTAGCGTTTTTCCTGTAAAAGCTTAATATCCATTTTTCCATGTGATGTTTTCCTCCAGGGGACAAAAAGAGGGGCCAAGCAAATTGTAAACATCCAAGCAGTTGGATAAGAAATACATTATTTTGGCTGTAGGAATAAATGGAGGGAGGTTGAGGACAGGCCAGGGCATTATCAATTAAACATATACCACCTTCCTGGTACCAATCTTAGGACTGAGTAAGGCTTTTCTTGAGAAATAATCCAGGTTTACAACATGCCCTTCAGATTGAAAGGCTCAGAGAAATATTAATGAGACAAAGTCTGCAGAGCTACAAGAAGTTCTTGTTCAATAGTACTGAACTATAGCTGCTTTATTAATGCTCTCTGTGGTGGGTTGACCTTAGTTGGATGCCAGGTGCCCACCAAGCTGGCATATCACTCCTTTCCTCAGCAGGATAGGGGCCAGGGCAAGGGGGGAGAGATGCAGAGAAAATGAGATGGAAAACAAACCTTGTGTCAAGATAAAGAAGTAAAGATAGTTTAATAAGGCAAAACCAAAGACTGTAAGGAAGCAAGGTGTCGTGGTTTAAACCCAGTCAGGCAACTCGTTCACTCACTCTCCCCCCTTCTTTCCCTCCCCCCTGCTCCCAGAGGGACAGAGAGGAGAATCGAAAAGAATGCAACTCCCATGGATTGAGATAAGAACAGTTTAGTAACTAAGGTATAACACAGATCACTGCTGCTACCACCAATGATAATAATGATAAAGGAAATAACAAGGGAAGAGAATACAACACCTCAGTACCAGCGGACTGATAACTCACCCCTCCAGCCCAACCAAGCACTGACCGATACCTCCTCCAACCCTGCAGTCTCCCAGCCCTTCCGGCTAACTCCCAGTTACACCCTGGGCATGATGTACTGTGGTATGGAATACTTCTTTGGTCAGTTTGGGTCAGGTGTCCTGCCTCTGCTTCCTCCTGGCTTCCCCTCCTCCCTGGCAGAGCATGAGGCTCACAAAGTCCTTGGCCAGACCAAAACATCAGGCCGAAAGTCAAAAACACAGCACTGCACCAGCTACCAAGGAGGAGAAAAATGACTGCTACTGCTGAACCCAGGACACAGGGAAAACAAAAGATTTATTGTCTACTTTCTATCAGCAAGCAACATGGAATACAGTATGGAATATTGGTCAGTTTGGGTCAGCTGTTCTGCCCCTGTCCCCTCCCAAGATCTTGCCCACCCCCAGCCTATAGGGGAACATTGGAGAGAGAGCCTTGACACTGTGCAAGCACTGTTCAGCAGTACCCAAAACAGTGGTGTGTTATTAACACCTTTCTGTCGACCAATGCAAAGTAGAGCACATGAGGGCTACTATGGGGAAAATGCACTCCATCTCAGCCAGACCCAATACATCCTCTTGCTGGGACCACACTATAAAAGAACACTGATATTTAAAAAAGAAAAAGCTCTAGTCTCTTTCTCAGACATATGGTACATAACAACAGTGATGTGATCTTACACAGATATGAATAGACCCAAATAATTCTCATCCGCCTGTATTTATTAAAGTCCATCTGGCAGGCTTAGCTTGGATTCCTCTATAGCAAATAGTATAATTCAAGGATGAATGGTTTGGGACTCTACTTAATAGACAGAGCTGGATTGCCCTTTGGATGTTCTGCCGTTCTCCAAAAGACAGTACTTGTACTTCTGCTTCTCACCTTTATTGGCAATATTCACATAAGGAAGACTTAATAATAGAAGGCAAAAGAATCTGAGAGGGCAAACTCTTATAGTAAGCAGTGATCCAAAAGCAATTGCAGCTCTTCTTCCAGCTAATTCTACTTAGGGACTGCCATTTCTTCAGTCTCTCCTGGCTGCTAAGCTATTACAGAAATATAATGATGTGCAAATGAGGAGGAAAAGTGTGAAAAAGGAGAATAAAAAAAGAGGACACACACCTGCATTAGCAGAATCTTGCTTTGACTATTAACACATCACTCGTAGCTCTGTCAAATTCCAATGCAGGGGTCTCCTCTCTTCATGGTACCTGAAACAGCCCCAGATTAATTAATCGTCTCTCTCCCCCTGCATGAGTGAAACAATTAAGCATACTTTTTTAACAAGCTCAATTTTACTGGGTTATGCAGCTTTTTTTTTTCCTAGTACTATCTTCAGCAGAAAGTCTGCATCTAAATAAACCTCCACAGTTTGAACCTAAAATGGAAAATGCTGCTCTTTGTATTGATAGTTTCTCCCAATTTAAATATGCTATAATTGACATAAATAGGAATAATTTACAGAGATAGCTGTAAATGAGTTGTCACTTTGCAGACACTATTGGTGCACAGCCTTTGAACACAGCCTAATAATAAGCAGAGCTCCAGAAGTACGCACAAAACTGAAAACAGATCAACCATACCATAAACATGATAGGTCATTGCCCCAGGTGGCTGATCCTTGGAAGGCTCGTGAAGGTGCAACAAGTGATCGGAATTACTGAGCCACTGAATTATTGTGCAGCTTCAAAAACACAACGTACATTAGTGCAGTTTATGTGGTGTTTTAAAGGCTTTTGATACCGATAGAGCGCAATGGGCATATCTCCTCAGCAAGAAGCTGGCAGTTCTGAAAACCAAAATGCTCTCAGGCTAATTAAGAAAGATGATCTATTTTCCTGAGCTTTTCCACTCCATAGAAGCTCTGTGCTGAGTTTATTTTCTGTGCAATATTAGCACTATTTGATTTTTCCCATTCAATCTTTACCAGCAGAAATAATTTTAAGAAATACCAGAAATCCTGTATTAAAAAAAAAAACCTCCAATCGCTGTTTCTCCCTTCTGGGATTAAGTTTTTAGGACTTGCAGTTATTATTTTATTTTATGAAGTAAGAATAAAACCAACCTGATGCTTATCCAGCCATCTGGCATAAAAAAATAAACTGTAGTTATAAAGGTCATAGAGACTCTGGGGCTTGCGCACAGAACATTCAGAATATCAAATATGTAAAAATCCAGAAGAACTTATGCAGCGCAAAATTCTTTCAAGCTGTGCACCAAGATGTAAGATTTTATCAACTACAAATGGGTTAAGCTACTCCCCTACACCACCATTATACTGCTGGATTTAATCTGGCTATCGTAGTTTAAAGTATTTTGCTCAAAGTAACAGTACAGACAGAATTTAAGACTAAAACTTGAAGCACTTCTCTTAGATCTGTAAATGTAAGGAAACTTTTTGTCCACCCTCATATATGTATTAACATATTATTAATGATCATATTTACTGTTATGGCCAACAGATTACCTCAGCCATTGAGGCATTGTGCAAAATACATCAGTATCTTTCGAAGGCAGGAAGTACTCCAACATCTAACATCAATATAGGAAATGCTGAAACAAGTGATTTCAGACAGTGGTGAACCAGACCTGAAACATTCCTAAATACAATTTAGTGATATCACATATATATTGAATAGGCATAACATTTTGTGTGGATGCATTTCTGTGAAATACAATCTGAACTCCGCTTGCCTTTAGAATCACCTGCCCTCTAATGTATGAAAAGCATTTTCAGGTTCTTTAATGTCCTTTAGGAAAAGATAAATCCCCAATTCTGCTTTTACTCCACGCCATGCACTACAAAGTGGGCACTTATTATTGGTCAAATTCAACCATATGAAAGAGATCCAAGTCCTACACCCCATTTAACATCAGTTTCGAGTGGTCTTGAACAGGACCACTTGTGCTGATCCTCTCCTGTGCAGACCTCTCTTTATGGGGTTGGAAAAAAGCCAATTGTCAGTTGATGAAAGTCAGTAATTCTGAGGCAATTATGGTATTCCCCCATAATTCATAACTCTCAGTAATGTAGCATTATGCCAGCACCTGTAATGAATGCTCAGAGGAACGCAGAGCTACTTCAGCCACTTCAGCCAATGAGTTAGGCTTTGTTCAGAGCTCTGCTCAGATGCCTCTATACTAACACCGGTAGTATGGGGAATAGGGAAGAGGAACTGGAAATATGTGCACATCCACTGCGATATATCATTGGCATCACAGAAACATGGTGGGATGGCTCTTGTGACTGGAGTGTTGGAATGGAAGGTTATAAGCTTTTTAGGAAAGACAGTCTGGGCAGACGGGGAGGGGTGTAGCTATTTATGTCAATGATAGGCTGTAGAGTATGGAACTCTGTCTGGGGACAGCTGATGGGCCAACAGAGAGCTTATGGCTCTAGGTTAAGGGAAGAACTGTGATGTGGGACATTACTGTGGGGATCTGTTACAGGCCACCCAATCAGGACTCGGTGGATGAAGCTCTCTATAGGCAGATATGAGCAGCCTCACACTCGCAGGCCCTTGTCCTCATAGGGGACTTCAGCCACCCCAATATCTGTTGGAGGACTGTACAGCCTGGCACAAGCAACCCAGGAGACTCCTTGGTTGTGTGGAAGACAACTTCTTCTTGCAAGTAAGAGAGGAACTGACAAGGGGAGGTGCCATGCTTGACCTCGTGCTCACCAACAGGGAAGGGCTGCAAGCTCTGGGGGAGAAGCTCCTTTACAGGAGCTGCATCAGTGACCTCTGCACAGGACCAGCATGAGGGTTGACATTTATGCTGCCCTTTATACACAAATGGAAATATTAGAGTTTTGAAGACATCTGAAAAAAAGACACAGGTTTGTGCTTCATTCTCTATTACTGATACAGGCTGCGGTCAGGAAAATTGGAGGTTATACACAAAGTAAGAAGACCTGTATGGAATATGATGTCATGTCACCTACCAACAGTTCCTTTGCTTTCAGCTAAGACTGCTAACATCAACTAAGTTTTGAAGTGAAGGACACCACTAGGATAATCTAATCTGATCTGTTGAGTCACAGACTGTAGACACTTGTCCAGTAATTCTTACACCAAGCCCACAACATTTCCTTGTACTAAGGTATACTTGCTTAATATTTCAAATACTGCCTCTAAAGCTACAGAAAATGACCCAGAAGAACAGGAAGCTAAACAACATTTACTTTGCCATTTTTCTGCCTTTTATCATTATTATATCTCACCTTTTTTGAAATGGGAAATAGAGTTAGAAGGTAGATTAAGTGATTTTTCTGAAGGTCACAGTATTTATGAATAAACCACAAAATGAGACGATGTTTTCCACAATCTGTCTTGACACACAATGCTATTTCTTGGAATAAATACAAGGCAGATTGTCTTCTGTGTTTTAAGATCAAGCAGCATTCCTATCATTCAAAATAGCTCAAAACAGTAACAATAGCCACTCAACATAGTCAAAGTCCTTTATGAGTCACAAACGACAAAACAAGTACCTTTGTGAGCAGCATGGGCAGACTCCATTCATCAT
Organism: Pezoporus wallicus; assembly: GCF_028554395.1. Lineage (NCBI taxonomy): Eukaryota > Metazoa > Chordata > Aves > Psittaciformes > Psittacidae > Pezoporus > Pezoporus wallicus. The sequence goes on along the minus strand of NW_026642649.1, from coordinate 8,599,980 downwards.
AGATAACAGGTTATCTGAATATTCCACCCTTACTATACAGGCTGGCTCATTTTTAGTAGCAGACCATACATTAATCTTCATTCCTTCAGGCAGTGTATATTTTAATAACTCTTAAAGGGAAATCTGACAATAGGAGTCCCTGCTATGCACACATCTACATCCACATACAACAACTGATTAGACATTAGAAACTTCATTCTGATAATTGAATGAACTTCTTCAGTTTTCAGCTGAAGCTTTTTGCATGATTTCTGATTGACAACCCTTTCATGAACCTCAAACTCTGTTGTGAGATAGGGATTTCAATATACATATTACAATTACATATTAATATATATATCTGTACAATAGCTAAATAATGCTTCATTTTTGCAGTGCTGTAACACTACAAGATTACAGTAATAGAATAAGAATGTCATAAAAATTACAATAATGCAAGTAAATAAGATTTAGTGTGGAATCAGGGCTTTCAACATTCACCCACTCCAAATATGCATTTTTCTTTCAACAAAACAGTGTGTTGAGGTGGCAAACAGCACCAGTGATGGTTTTCATCCATCTTGAAAGCTGTATCTATACATTTGAAAATAAACCAACTGATCAGGCACTCTGTCACTTGCACAGGCTTTTCAAAGGCCTTCCTGCTTCTAGAATTTTAGCAAACTTCCTAAAAGTTTTATTAAGCCTTAAACATTTCCAGCCTCCATTTGAGACTCCCTCCTCAGATACAATTGCATCTTTTGATATAAATGGCAGTTTCACATTTGAAAATATGATCGTATTCACTCTGTATTGTGAGGTGACATGACACAATGGGTACTGAAATCCCAAAAGACGGATTTCATAGATCTAGGATCTCTTATCACATCCCTTTTCAGTTCTTATTTGACAAATGGCTTGCAGATGAGCTCTCCTGAGGAGATAAACCAGAATCTTTTTATCAGTTCCACTGCCCTTTATAAAGGTTCTTTTGGCTAATTTTCTTTATTATGTGCCTTTTTTCCTCTCAACAGTTTATTAAGCTTTAGCTTTACATTAAAAAGCATTCAGTAATACTTTGTATTTCAGGTAGTCTGAAGAGCTTCCATTCCCCCCATCCCCCCTCAGTTTTTTAAGAGAAGTAATTATTTCAAAATATTTTGCATATAACTTCCTAGGTACATCAAGCAACGTCTTCCAAATTATCTCATTGGCTACATTTTTAGTGACGATTTTCATCTTTCTAATGAGGGAAATGCATCACATGCTTTCTCACAGTCTCCAAGACACCTCAGGGAAGGCCATGAACTGCTGCTGTTAGTGTTAACCTCAAACACCTTTCAGGGTTTTATTTTTCATTGAATGGTTTGGGGTGGAAGGGACCCTAAAGCTCACCCAGATTGAACCCCGTGCCAAGGGCAGGGACACCTTCCACTAGAGCAGGTGGCTCCAAGCCCCATCCAACCTGGCCTTGAACACTGCCAGGGATGGGGCAGCCACAGCTTCTCTGGGCACCCTGTGCCAGCGCCTCAGCACCCTCACAGGGAAGAGCTTCTGCCTAATGTTTAATCTAAATCTCCCCTCTGTCAGGTTAAAGCCATTCCCCCCTTGTCCTGTCTCTACAGGCCCTTGTCCAAAGCCCCACTGCTGGTTTCCTGTAGCCCTTGTAGACTCTGGGGCTGCTCTAAGGTCTTCCCAGAACCTTCTCTTCTCCAGGCTGAACCAGCCCAGCTCACTCAGCCTGGCTCCAGAGCTGAGCTGCTCCAGCCCTCGCAGCATCTTTTGACACATTTTCTGCTTCTACATAATGCACCATTTCTCACACATCTGCTTATCATATTGGGTGTGGGAATCTGTATTAGCGCTTCTGCTCTATATGTTAAGTGAGTACAGGCTGCCAGGTGCTGAAGGGGGGGCTGCAGGGGTCTCTGTGAGGGAGACAGGGACCACCCCATGGCCAGTTCCTGCCTGCTCCAACAGCCTCACAGCTGAGGCCAGAAGATGGGACGGGGGAGGAAAGGTGTTGTTTTAATGCTTGTCTATTTCTCAATTTCAATTTCAAATGGCAATAAAATGAAGTTTGCCCAAGTCAAGTCTCTTTTGCACATCACAGTAACTGAGGTCCTGCCCTTTATCTCAATCCATGAGCCATTTTTCTCCCCTACCCCACTGAGGAGAGTGAACAATTGGGTGGGCATTTGCTACTCCCCCACAACATGCTATTGAATATTTCTCTCCACAGAGTGTGACTTTCTTTGTCAGAGGTTGCAGCAGCAGACCTAGGGGAGATGCTTAAAGGTGGCTCTAATGCACAGCATGTGTTTGAGAAATTGATTTTCATGTGGTACAAAGTTTATTCCCAACATGGGAGCTGACAGAGCCCCAGGGCCATGAGCATGTTGTTCTGCTGTAGTGAAACCCCATGGGATACCTATTTTTCTAGAGAAGCTGGTTTTAACCACCACAAAACAATCCCTTTGCCCTCCCCTTTCTCAGCCCTCAACAGGATGCAGGCTTGGCAGCTCTATATTTAGCATGCGGTTCTGGGGAGATACCTAAAACCCTGCTTCACCACCAACACCACCAACCCCCCAGACATACTTGCTACAGGCAGTAGAAGATCACTAATAAAACACTGCCCATTCCCCTTTGAAGACAGCAATTCTTTTACCCTGCAGTAGAGAGACAAATATATCGCTCTGCTTTAAGAGAAAAAAAAGTCTCACACATACTCATTTTGACTGGTATGTAGAGACAGACAGATAACAAGGCTGGTCATTTCTGTTTCTTCTTAAGAAAGGCAGTTGCCTCCAGTTCTTAGCTCAGTTAAAGAAAGCCAGACATCTTGTGCTTAGCAGTAAAGTTTGGAAGCAGTTTTGTAAGCTGAATAATTAAACAGAGTTGGTGAGGCTGAAGGAAGTTAGGTTGGCGTAGTCTGAGAAAACGTGAGCAGCATCCTTTCAAAAGCCTACATAAATATTACAAAATTGGAGACAAAACTCTGTTTATCCCTAAAGGGAAACAGAGAAAATTCATACCTCCATCCAAACGGAGTTCTTCACTCTTTCCACAGAATTTTATTCCGTTACTGTTGACTGTATATGCAAAACATGGGGGGGCAGGGGGAAGACAAGACAGGAACTAATTAAAATAAATAGAACTATTTGAGCAAGAACCAAAAAACAAACACCCAAAGGGGTACCTGAACTGCCTATTAGAGAACAGCTATTCATAATGTCACTGTCTTCACAGGTTCTACCATATGGCCTTTATAAAACATTCAAAGAAACCAAATCAGAAGAAAATATTTTCTTTACCACATATCCAAGGAATTCCCAGGTTTTTTTCCCCACTTCCCAATAAATGGACATGTAATGACTTTTAATATTACTCTTAGAATATGCAACTTACATGATTTTAGCTAGGATAGGGAAATTATTCCCACTGCCCTCTTACAGTATCAAATTATGGGCACTGCATAATTCTACATTTAAATGTAATTTTCTTGATTACCTTCCTTCATCATTCAGTGCCTATCTATAATTTAAAGAAATAAAAAAAGGGGGGCGGGGAATATGAAAAGTCTTAAGCTTTTAGGTGTTCTTTTTCTGACTCTGGCTGCTCTACATAAGAACAATCTGTTGGACAGATACAGTAGTTGTTTTCCACCATGGAGATTATCTATGCAGTCCAAAAATTACATTGCTTGATGAGAGCTTCAGTTTGTGGTTTCTTCTTCTTTTTGTTTTTGTAAATGAAAGTCTTACAGGACTCCAAAGAACATGCAGATTTTGTTCATTCCAACTTAATCTGGAGAACATGAAACATTCTTTTCTAAGGGGCACCAGAAAACTTCAGGATCATAACTGTGGCTCCAGTTAAAGAGAGCTCATTGAGTCACGGCTTAGAGACCAGATAACGGGTGAGTGTAAATGTCTGAACTTTACAGATTTAGTCTGCTCAGTGTGGAAAATCCAGCTTCTGAACCCCTTGCACTTTTTCTCCTGTTGGGGTTTTGGTTTAACCCCAGCTGGCAGCTCAGCCCCACACAGCCATTCACTCATTCCCCTCACAGTGGGATGGGAGAGAATGAGAAGAGCAAAAGTGAGAAAACTCATGGGTCAAGATAAAGACAGCTTAAAGATAAAGCAAAAGCCATGCACACAAGCAAAGCAAAACAAGGAATTCATTCACTGCTTCCCATGGTCAGACAGGTGGTCAGCCATCTCTAAGAGAGTAGGGCTCCATCATACGTAACAGTTACTTGGGAAGACAAAACACCATCACTTGAACATCCCCCATTCCTTCTTCCCCAGCTCTATATGCTGAGCATGATGCCCCATGGTCTGGGATATCCCCTGGGTTCAGCTGTGTCCCCTCCCAACTCCTTGTGCACCCACAGCCCACTCATCTGTTGGGTGGTGTGAGAAGCAGAAAAGACCTTGACTGTGTGCAAGCACTGCTCAGCAATAGCAAAAACATCCCTGGGTCATCAGCATTGTTTCCAGCACAAACCCAAACCACAACCCATACCGGCTACTAGGATGAAAATTAACTATACCCCAGTCAAAACAAGGACATCACCCCAGAATAAAGTAGATTCATTATTAATCTGAAAGAGCTCCTGGGCAGTTTCTTTACCAGTTTTGGTATCTTGATCAAGAATTTAGATAAAATATACCATGGGACCTCATTACCAAACCAGTAGTTTCAGGGCTTTTTATATACTATCAAAGATTTATAATTTAAAAATGTATTTCAGCAAAGAAAGCTGCTCTATTCAAGACAGGCTCTTAAACTGCTAGTTCCACTGAGCTTAAATTACATTTGTTCAAATGGTCTCTCATAACAGACTTACGATTGGTGATCTCAACTCCAGGCCAATTACCCCTGCGAGCAACCTTGCACCACTCTGAGTAGCTGGGTCAAAATCTGGCTTTGCTTTTGTGAGCACTCCTGGATTATGAATGTCAAGTACACGTAAGGAGTAAAAACTAATCCAGGAAAAGCATTCAGGTGCATGAACACGCTGTTCAGCTGCATCTTCTTTGCCAAATTAAGGTCATACTTTCTGGTCTTGATGAGCACTGAATATCCTTTTGCAGGTCCTGATCATTAAGTATTAGACTTTCCTAAAGAGATGTCTGAAATGCCAACTGCACTGGGAGACAATTACATTGTCATACCTAGCAGTGGGCAGTGCAAGGCAATGTGGTGGAAATAAGGGAAGAGCTAGCCTTGTTTTGCACATGCTTTAACCTCACAGGTAGTTAATCAGGTAGTTATCCAGGTACTACATCCCCCTGCCTTTGAATAAAAACTATGATAAGTATTATTTCCCTTAGTAGTAATGCACAGACAGAACTTACTTAGTGCAAAAAGCTTCTTTCAGGAGAGCCTCAAGCTAGCACTCCATTCAGTAACACTACAAATGTGAGATATGAAGCAAAGTAAACTCCATGCATAAACTGTCTTATCAGCAGGTCACATTAATGGTAGAAAGAATTTTATACTGTATGAAAATAAAGAACAATCATTGAATCTACCCATAAATATTCCAGTTACAGTCCTCATTTATGCTCATCCTCTTCTATTCCAGCAGAGAAAAGTCATCTTACAGCAAGCAGTTCCTGATCACTAGCTTGCTTTCTGGCAAGTAGTTTGTAGTTACCAAAAAATCTCATAAGACCACTCACACAGTATAGAAGCTGTGGGTCAGCAATAAGTTCCAGAAGTTAATCTGGCCTCAGTAACCATCTTTGCATGACACAGGAGAAAAAAGCCCAAATCAGTAGGGAGAATTTGCAGAAGAGCTTGGCAAGTACAATTCCATTTAACAAAAAACAATGAAGAAACCCAGTATTCCATGAGCCTTCACATATATCCAAACAGCATTTGTAATTAGCCTACAGTCACACCTCCTCTGACATCCGGACTCATTAGGACTTCATCAGGACATGCTTCTGCCTTAGCCAGATTTCAGCAGAATATAACACATACATACATTGTCCCTGCAACACAGAACTCAAGTCCTGGGTTACATGTGACGTACATATGTGTGAAACATAGGCAGTGTTTATTAAAGAAACAGCCTAAGAAGCTTTATGGATATGCAAAAAATACAGGCAAGGATTAATATAATTCAATTCTCCAATATTTGGACGAAGAAATCAATTGCTGGATCCTCAAAGCCATCCTGGATTTTTACTTAGAGTCAAACTGTTGCTGTTAGCAAAGGTCAAAACAGAAAGCTGATGTAGCTGCAAAAATGTGTTCACTCTGTGCCCTGAATTGTTCACTCTCTGCTGCAACTTTCAGATTCTTACCTCCCTATTTTTCCCCATAACAGGAAGTTCATTTAGTTGTTTCTAAGCAAACCCAGGTTCTCAGCAAGCTGGTATTTTAACAACGATATTCCATGTCACGACACTCACAGTTTATATGCAAGAGTTGGCAACTCTGCAAACTGAGGAACTGAATGGAGCTGTGCTTATGCATGTACATATTAACAGTTGGGCTGTGGTTTTCTCCTGTTGCCACAGTTTTCAAGCATTGTGCTGTAGAGGAAAGGTTATCGTTCTCTGCATTCACACTTGCATTAGAATTCAGAGAGGCTGTAGGTTGCACTTGATTTGCTTGAAAAACACCAGAAATATCACATTTCTGGTCGTCTTGTCAAGAATTCTGTGCTCATGCCAAAAGCAGATCTTTCTAAGGTTACTGTTTAGAGCTGTAACATCAACAGATGTCAGAGGAATGTTCAGTATCCTTACATTCATCTTATTTTCCTAAGAAAAAAAATGGGTTCTGACTGACTTCTCAGCACAATAATTTTACTTCACAATAGTTTACTGTTGTCTATGTGTAAAATTGTATGAGTTTATATCCAACAATAAAATACATGTAACCATTTCAAGATCAAGAGGTTAAGCCGTCCCTTACTGTGGATTTATCATCGCTGGTTTTATGTCTTGTCACAGATTGCTGAACTGACAGTTGTCAGAAGCCTTTAAACTCTTTGAATTCCTATACTGACACCATATTCCCCAAGTGAAAATCTTATATCCAATCATGGCACAAACTCCAAGGAGGAAAAACATTTATTATTTACAGTAAACGTGATTATTATGAGTCACGATGTAGAACGCATTAATCCTACTGCCTCCCGGATGGCATGGCTATCCCACATAATACTGCATCTGTCATCGTTTTCTGTAAAAGAGATGGGTTTTTATAAGGCAGCTTAAGGCCTTTCTGAACCTTCACTGCCAAGTTTAACTTAAAAAAAATAAACTATTTCTCACCCATCTCCTCAAGGAGTTTATGCTTCTCCTGGACTTCCAATGATTGTGTCATTTAAAATGAAAAATGAGCTGAGGCCCAGCACAGCTTTTTTGCCAAGAAAAATAACCAAACAGGCTCCAGCCTTCCAGTTTGTGACAAGAACAGCATAAGGATATCAAGGAGTAAATTTTTAAAGGGCTAGATCTTGAAACAAATCAACAGGACTTCTCATCTGAGCTAGATGAGAATGTGCCACCTCAGTCCTTGAATACAACTCCATCCAATTAATATGGGGACCATGAAATTTAATCCTATTCAATATGTTCTCAAACCCACGTTTTACAGGTAATTAGGTTTCTTATGAGTCGCTGCTCCTGCTTTGTAAGAAGGAACCTAACTAGGGAAATAGAACAAGATAGGGCAATGACAATGTCATGTGGCTAGAGGAAGCTGGCTGACACATGGCAGACTGTATTGTTATGAAGGACACAAGTAAAAGAGGAGAATGATAGAGCAGTCATATACCATTCCCCTGAACTACTTACTGCTGCCGAAGACCTGCAGGCTTCCTTTTCTGGGTGGTTGCTCAGCATCCTAGGAACATGTATGTCTAATTTCCCAAGGCAAAACATGTTACCCAGAGAGGTTACAGATGTCCCATCCCTGGAAACAGACGAGGTCAGGTTGGATGGGGCTCTGCCCAACATTGTAGAGTTGAAGATGTCCCTACTTGTTGCAGGGAGGTTGGACTAGGTGACCTTTAAAGGTTCCTTCCAGCCCAAACCATTCTATGATTCTATGAAGTGAAAGCAATTGAACATATGTTTGATTTGAAGAACTTTTACATTTTCCACAAACACAGAAGAAAACAATATTTAGGTTACATCAATGCCAGGCAGCAACATTCACAATATTAAGGATGTAATCTCAAGTGGAAGAATATAAAGGCTTTTCACAAGAGTGCTGCAGCACTGTTAACAACTATAGGTATATTTGTCAAACAACAACAGAATTTTATCTAAGTACATGCTAGAGCTTTTCATGGCTCTCCTTACTAGACTGGTAAAGAAAACTGTAATACAGTGGAGCGGAGAACAGCTTTCATCTAAATAACAACTGAAAATCTTAAAAAAAGATTAAAAATCCTTTTAGCACAATTTCCCTGAAAAATGGGCCTTTCCACTTCGGCCATTTCTACACAAGCATCTCTAAATAAGACTTATCTGAAGAGAAATTGCTTTAGCAAGGACAAAATTGGGATGGCAAATTTTTAGTTCAATACGTAAGCATCAAAACAGTTTGCTTTCCAGAACTGTTCCCCTATTTCATCTGGAGACAAAAAAGAATGCAGCCTTATTTTATAAAGCTGTAAACTTTATAGTGGTGATAATTTTTCCTAGGACAACTCCAAATAATGATCTAGATTAGCTAAGCTAAAATTTTATGATTGCCTCCTGAAATAAACCTGACTATCAAGCTGTAGTAGCTTGAATTTATAAGTGTTCTTTGTTCCATTTACTTTACAGTATCAATTGACTGAGAAGAGATCTTGGATTTCTAGTCCCAGCTATTGCAAGCCACTCCACCTGCTTCACAAATATCACACAGTTTTTAAAGATCCATGTGCCTCCTCATCATGTGAGGCTTTTAACAAAGACATTTCTCTGAAATTATACTGCCAGTGTTTAAGACTAATTATGACATTGAGCGTTGCCATTAGAGACTATCGGGAGTCTATGTCCTTAATATACAAGACTGAAAATGGGCACATATTGTACAGAACTAGCCAAAAGCAGCAATCAAACTTGGAGAAAGGATACTTTGCATAAGCCAGTGTACATGCACTAGGAATCCTAGGTGACAAAGAAGTATAAATAATAAAGATAAGACTGGTTAAAATGCTTGAGTTGAATAGAGAGGTGCATAAGCAAGCTCAGACTGCAGCTGAATAGACACTCAAAAATGCTGTATGCAACTATTAAGAGCTAAATCACTAGAAGAAAACACAGAATTATTCATTTCCTTATACAAGAGCTGAGGAACAACCATATGTGAGGTGAAAAAGGAACCCCAGCTACTTAGAGTAGCCCTAATGAGCCATTAAAGAAAGTGACAGAAGAATAAAATAGGCAAATAAATAATGCTGACAATCCCCAACATGGCAGGTATGTGCATATGAATTTGGATTCAATTGAAAGAAAAAGCTTACAAAAGTAGCAGAAAGGCACAGGGAGAACAATAGTAAAGGGCAGTAGTCTGTACAGAACAAAGAAGATGGGAGCCTTCTGCAGTCTAATAAAAAAATAAATGTACAACCATTTCAGCCAAGAAGGAAACAGCACATTTAGCATGAAATTAGACAATTCCTTGCAGTTGATTCAATGAAAGATTTCTAGCTGATCCCACATTATGAAGGAAGCTAAACTATCCCAGACATACCACATTCAGAACACTTTCTTCCTACTGTCTTGGATAGAGCAGTGGAGCACGAAATATGCTACCGGTGATGTAATGCTGGCTCAGCTTCTCCTCCAAGGAATGAGGCTTTTAGGTGACAAGAGGAAAGTTTTGTTCTGTTGCTGCAAAAAGCAAAAGACTAGAGATGTTTTCAACAGGCTGAAATCACTCCCTATATTTACTGGGATGCGAGATGAGTAAGAAGACGTTAATGTGTGAATAAAGTGCTCAGGATAACATATCAGCTTTATCTTTGCCCTATGCACTGGGCTTCCAATTCATGCCATCTTGTCTCTGTAACAACCCCTCTCTTTATCTCCAGTTCCCAGTATCTTCACTCTCAACAGCTCTCTACTTAGTTTCCTTATCTGACCTTAATCACACCTGCCTCCATCACCTTCTTATATGCTGAGCTTATGCCTCCTCTGTATCGCACTTTAATCTGTTCCTCCTTAGGGCTAAGGGGCAGAAAGCATGGGAGAGGTGACACCTTGGCCCACAGTTCCCAAAGCTGCTTCCACCTCAATGCAGGCACAGTTCTGGGAGAAAATCCCTTTCAGTCACCAGGGCTCACACCTGGACCACACGTAATCACACAGGAGCCCATAGTTTGGGGCAGCATGATAAGGGCAAACACTGTCAAGGGGGCCAGGGTATAATGAGGGCAGAACATCTCTGGAGAAATACGGTGCCCCGCTGAAAAAGACTGTTGATCGTACTCAAAGCCTTTTTTTAGAGGCTTTTAACACAGCAAAAAGCAAGTTCATGGGAACAAAGAGAACATTTGTGGGTAACGATTCACCACCTCAAGTGCTGGCACTAAAACGTGGGGTTTGGTGGGTCGAGAGAAGGAGAAAACACTGTTGGCAGTTCTTAAAAATATTTTCAGATTCATTCTTTTGAGGTAAATATGATATTTCCTTCCCTCTAATCATCCTCTTACAAATAGCTGTGCAAGTTGGTCTGAAGCTTTTACAAAGTAAAAAGCAGTCGCAGGCACATAGCACAGCGAAGAAAACTCTAACCTGAGGAGTTTACAGTTGATAAAATCCTCAAACATTAAAAGCAAGCTTACGGGAGACAAATCAGGCTGCTCTGTTAACTAAGGCTAGGCTGTGCCACCCACAGCCACACAGATTATGCAGGACACCCACAACATGCTCTCTCTCAGCATCCGACTGATGCTTTCCTGTTCTGTTATACTCTGAAAGAGAATTAAAACCCAGTCAGGCTGAAAGGAACCTTTTACTCTGTGTAAAAGGAGAAATAACAATAACTGCACAATTCATAAAAACCTTCTAGTGTGTATATACCCATGCATGCCCTCACTGATAAATCCAAAGAGCAGGGAAACATAGAAGAGTCATTAAGTTGTCTTTTCCAGGAGAGAGAAGAAATCTGTGTGACAAGTTTATTGACGCATTTTGCAGGAATCCAGGATACCATTCAATGTACACACTAAGTTCTTATTAAAGGCTGCATTTCACCATAAACAGCAATTTTGGATGACAATGTTGTGCATTCGTCATCGAATGTTATTGTTGTTTGCAAACAACAAGAGGGATCCATCTGCCATTATTTTTTACAATGATATAAATAAGAATATTTAAGTAGATACATATTTTAGATATTAAAATGTATCAGTTTGAAGAACATAAGGCAGAGAATCAACATGAGGTAAAATCAAAATCTAAGCCTGAAAATACAGCATTTTTAAGTGACATTTAAGGCAAACAGTAAATATTTGTGTGAATAAAGTCAATTTGGATAACAAATTTAACATACTTGTCACTTCCTAATAAAGACACAGAAAATGTTCTGTGGAAATCACTTTGAAGCAAAATATGAAAGCACCTGCTCTGCAAAGATGACTTTGCCAAGAAAAAGGGCACCCAAACCCACAGCGATTTGATGTGAATAGGTGCCATTGAGCTACAAAAGAGTTTTAGCTCAACTAGTACAGCACCCAATCTGTCCTATGGAACAGGACTAAGAAGAGGAAAGGGGATGATGTATCATGGGGTATCATATCATATCATACCATATCATATCATCATACTTGAGCAAGCTGTCTTCCAATGAAAAAGGGTACAGATCTCTAGGTACAAATCCCCTTGTGTGACCCCAAACCACTCATTTCATGATATTCCTGAAGAGCATCCTTCTGGTGTTTCAAGATCAGCATTATTTTCTTTCTTTGCTGAAGTTGGTGTTTTCTACAAGAAAACATCTTCTGAATTTCCCACTCTGACACTCTGAGGAAAAAAAAAGCCATTCTCTGGCTATGTAGCTCGTGCTCTAATCATAAAGCTTGACAGTAAAAGCAGCTGAGCATTTCACAAGTCATGATGAGACCTCTTCCTTGCAATCAGTGGAAATAAAGTATTGTTCATGGATCACTTTCTTGCAAAGATCAGTCAACAGATCATTAGCATAGACTTGTAATAAAACTTGCAGCTGACATGTATAAAGCAGTTATTCTGTTAGTCTGTCACTGAGGAGTATTGGGTACCTAATTGGCTTCACAAAATAGCTACTTAACTGTTGCCTGAGTGATGATTCAGCATTTCAAGTGATGCCCTGAAAGCAAGGTGGAGTCAGTAGATCCTTTCGTAGCTTCTATTTTCCAAGAAAGCTACTGCACAGACTCCTCAAGCTTTACCCCATAATCTCTCCCACAAACAGGATACAAAATTCTAAATAAGACAAAGCACAGTCTACATGTACAAAACAGATTCTCCTACTCCTGAAAGCACAGCTACACCAAGGTGAAAGTAGTACAAAAAAGGATGCTTTCAAGTCAGCGAGGATGTACTCTGTGATTAAGTGCTTTGGGGCCTGCTTTAGAGAAGCAGTTCAAACTCCAAGCATGAGAGGGATTACAAATTTGCTTGCTACTGCAGCATGTGTTTGCCAATTAACTGCATCTAGCTGTTCCATAAGAAACGTACTGCCAAAATAGTCAAAAGATCTCTTGATTTAGCTTAAGGCCATGTTTCTTACTTCAGAGAAGACTGCAAAAACTTTAGCTTTCAATACAATTAATAAAATATCAACTTCCATACATACACACAAAAAAAAAGAAATGACTCCTGGCTGTATACATTTTTCTATTAGGTTCTAAGCCATGTCCCATTATCCAGCCTGCATATTACATCTGCAAGTGACAGTGGTTTTTTAACACCTACGCAAGTTCTTACCTTACTGGAAAGTATCCCATCAACTAAGTAAAACAGTATATTATAGTGAAGCAGTGAAGCTTGCCCTCTGCTACTTTATCTTTGCATTGTCAGAAAAGTCAGAGTACAGCTCCCCCCAGAGAAAGAGTTACAGTCACAACTGTTTGCTATAAAGGACTCTGCTATTCCCCCACTGATAGTACAGAGCAAGAAATACTACAGAATTAAGGGCCTGAGACAAGTTACTCCCATAATAGCAGAAGAACTGCTCTTACCTTCAAGTCTAGATGTGCTTCTGTCTTCACATCAAAATAATTATTTCCTATCTTATCTTCAGAAGCATCAGCTGGCACATTCTACCTTTTGTTTCTGATTGTACATGAGAACTGGAAGGAAGAAGACTTGAGCAAGTCAACTTCTCCACAGGTCTTAAAAAAAGGGAATATTACAGATAGAGATGACTTACTGCTAACCTAAGTAAATTTTGTTCATTCCTTTGCCACAGTAACGTCGTTCTTCAAAATATATCCTGAAGTACTTGGCTCAATCTGATTTTAAAAGGCTTAAAGCAGTACTATAAGCTTTACTTGGGTGTTGTTCCCAAAGCCAGTAAGACTTTTAACTGGAACTTTTCCCCAAGGTTTCATTTCTATATCGTCAAGGCAGGGATCTCATCCTTAATAGGTGACAGATGCTGCCTTCAAAATACCATTTTTTCTTGCACAAAAATTTGCAATACCCAGCTTGGGACAGTAGATTCTGAGCCACAGTCAACCTCCTGTTAGCTAAGGGCAGGTAAAAATCACTTCCTAAACTTATTTTCAGTTCTCACTTGGCAACACAGGATGTGAATTGTTTTAAAAAGTCCTTGGATCCAATTTCTAGTTGCACATGGAAGAATTAGAAGTGTTTTAATTCTGACACCTTTTCAAAATCTGATATTCAGAATGATATTTCAAGATAATTTCATTTTACCTAGAACAGACCAATAGGTAACATACAACACCCTTGTTACGTCAGTCAGGTTGTTTTCCCATATAGATGCACCTCTATACCACCAACATCTTTCAGAGATGTCAAATGTTCCCAGTTCATTTAATCCAGTCAAAACCTTTGACTGAAATTATAATTTATTCTTTTTTTTTGTTGTTTCAAAGGATGCTGCCATAGTTCATAGTAAGCATGTCCTCTGCTTACAAGAACAGCCACCATAATGCTGTGGACAGAGCAGTGATAAACAGAGGGAAGTAAAACAAAAAACCACCCTTTGTCTAAAGGCAGAGTATGCATACAGCTACATTTCCATGCAAACCTTCTGCTTAAAGGGTTCTGAAGTTGCCTAACATAAGGAGGGAAAAGAAGCATTCTCTCTCATCTCCTCTTGCCACACTACCTGTTTGTTTTTTGTACTCAGCTGTATTACACAGTCCCTCAAAATGAGCTGTTCAGTGCTTTCTCGTTGCTTCCTACGAAGTGCTCCTGCTATATCTTTTGCCCAAATTATTCAGCATCCTAAATCACACAACCTTTTACTTCCAAGTCTGTTTTCAGCAGAGATCTTTTTTCTGACATGGAAGCTATTGTCAATGGCACATCTCAGAGATCAAAAGAGATTGAGAATTGCGCATTAAACCTGTACTGTTCTTGACCATAGAAATTGACCATGGGAGGCCATATACTGCATTTGTTCTCTCACATGTTAGCTTGCAATGTTTCTGGCCATCAGCAATGCTCATGATGTTTTTAATGTGGTTCCCAGAATTTAGCATGAAGACTGCAAACCAGTAAAGGCTGAAATCTTTAAAATACTTTTCTACTTTTTCCCCAATAATCTCAATGGAAAAGCATTTGCAAGCCAAGAGCTGAGCCTCCAGATCTTCCTTTCACTTCCTGAAAGCTGGAAGCTTTGGCTCTGTGCTCCAGAATTAATGAATTTATTAGAACTTTTTACCACTGAAAATATCCATGTGTATTCTCTTATCCTTGAAAATCTCCCTGCTGAGGTATTGAGTATGTTTGTCAACATTTGTTCCTTCACTCTTTTTCACAAATTGTAAACATAGTGGGTATTTTTGTGTGTTTGGTTTTGGTTTTTTTTTAATACAAAAGTTGTTCCGGTGCAATTCTTAAGCAAGGCAAAAGCGGCTTCATTCATAAAAGCACTCACCTAGCTTCATTAACAATACTGTCTTTTCTGAGAAAAGAATTTGGGGCAGCTTTCATTGCTGCAGCTATTTCATCCTGCACTAGCTACAGACAGTCCCTGTATGTTTTTACTTAACAACCACCATAGTATGATTGAAATTGCAGCTTAGGTGTACCCTACATGCAGCCCCTTCCCTGTGCCCCCACCTGTAAACTGCTGCTTGATTCCTTTGACCTTTTAGCTCATTATACACTTGTACACTCCTCCTTTACTTTATTTAAGAGGATGACACAAATACTGTGCAGCACAGCCCTGCCACAAACCAAGGCCAACTGCTCAAACTGTACCAGATCATACAGAAACACTTCCCCCCTCCCCAGCTTGAAGTCTGCCATAGTGAAACCTGAACAAAACATTCAAGCTCCATACTGAGGCACTTCAAATGGAGCAAGAGATACTTCTAAAATGTCTGAAAGGATGTTTTCCTTTTCATTGTAGAGAGCCTGAAGAAGAGTGGAAAGACAGCAGGGAATAGGAACAGGGAAATCATAATTAGAGTAGGCATAAAAAAGTGAGCAGAAGCTAGACAGGAGAGACTTTGTTGTACCTTTGTGGGGATGGGACTGTCTTCTTTTATAACATGTTTGTACAGCACTTGCCATGGAGGTGATCAAGCTGATGATCTGCAGGCACTATTAAGTATGCAGTATACATCCCTCACTGCCAGTTCATAGGTGATGCGGTCTTGCTTCAGTGCCCCTCCACAGCTTTGGCTATTCAGATTGAGATGTTCTTTTTCTTCAGCATTGACAGAGTTCAAACAGAAAAAGACAAGGAAAACACAGAGAAAGGGAAAAGACACAAAAATCTTCAATGGTCCAAATAACACCAGCTGTGGTTTATTGTGGCCATTTGACTGAGGGGAAGGGACTAATCTGTCCTCTAGGGCTTTTAATAAGGTATTAATTTATATGCCATGACTTTGATGAACACAGTTATACAAGTGAAGGTAATCTTCAGATTACAATGACTATGCCAATCAGTGCAATGGTATCTGACTGAAGTCAGTCACTCCTAATGATGTGGGCTTATCGCCACCCATCTGAACTAGTATTAAACAGTAATCTCCTTATCAAAAAAGTACAGAACAAAGATTCCTGACAAAGAGGGGCCCAAAAGACTTCAGGATATGTTAAGTTTGGTTTCTTCTGTACATTTACTGCCTGAATGATTTCTAGCCTGTGGAGGGATGTCAGAGGAAACCCCCTGAACTCCAGAGAGGAACCATTTTTGACTTCTAAGTTGTGCAAGCTGCTGCCCTTGTAATACATTGGCTAGCTTCCCTGTAAGGTATGTATCTGTTGTTCACTTAAGTATCAGAAAGTTATTCTTCTACTTTGAGTTTAATGGATTTATTTTCTTCATGGTTTATTTAATCAATCTAATCTCCAGATCCAAGGCAGGCCAAATGCTTTTCAGACATCATACTACGAAGATCTGCATAATAGAAGGCATTTTCTTTTCCTTCCCCCTCTCTCCCCCGCCCCCCCCCCCCCCCCCCAAGCTATCCCTGACCTACATAGGACTATACCTTTCTTTTCCCCCATATTTCACATTTGCCTTTCACCTCTCAAGGTTTTCTAGTTCTGTAGATAAACTGCCTTTCAAATATAAGCCCCTGTTTGAATGTTTTTAATCTAACAAGTCTTATCTCCCTTTCCTTATGTTCTGACTAAATCACAAAGCAATGAAATAACCTAATTCACGAGTCACAGCTAAATTGCAGTTTTTAAGTTTAGGAGTGTCAAAGCAGAAGGCATGGTGAAGAACAAGCTAACAGGCAAATCAAAGCTACCACAAATGCACCAAAAAAGCATGGAAATTATTTTAACCATAGTCCTTGTTAACTACTTGAACAGTACCTTCCTAAACACATGCCTCCCAGCTAACAACCTCTTACCTTCAAAATATCAGGCATCAGTATCACCAACATTTTGTGTTTTTCTACACATCACCTACAGAGCTATCACCTACAGAGCTAAAAAAGCAAGCTGTATCACGAAGGGAGCCTTCAATCCAAGGCATTGAAATCCAAGCCCACAAATAGAGGGCGATCAGAGATCCTTGAAGGTCAACCACTACACATTCAATATTGCTTAGGTGGGGTTTAAAGCAGACACTGAGGGGGTTTAGAGCAGGCCCAGCAACTTAGGCTTTCCAAGGCCTCCAGTGGGTTGCATAAATGATGGATTTATATCCGTGTCATCCATTAGAAAAAAAAACAACTCAGGGGCATCAAGAGATGTAGGATTAAGAGAGGTGTTTCAATACAGGGTTTATATGCAAAATGGTGAGAAAGACATAGTGCAATAAGTAAATTGGTAACAAAAACTACCAAAACAACAAAACCGCAATCTTAAAAAAGGTATACTTCATGACAGGGAGAAAGTACGAGACGAGGGGAAAAAGTATAAGGAAGACTAATGCCCTTAGACACTCAATATAGAAAAGGTATTGTACTCATATACATTCTTATTTATCTTCCCCCTCCTGCAGTCTGTGTATTACCTCCTCACACAGAGCAGCTCCTCTCCATCCTGGAGGCAATTCATTCCTGTCCTGTCAGGCTCACTTTTTCTTTCATAGTGCCTCAAGACACTACTTGCTGTCAAAGCTGTAACAAAAATAACCCAAGAGATTTTCTTCTGACAGCTCCTGAAGTGTCGAATCATCACATCAGATGTATATATTTGGGGTCAGAAAGCCCAGCTTCTGTTATATGACCTCATCCAGCCAGAGCTTTCTCTAAACCCTTGTCAAAAACAAGTTTATGACCCCCAGCCAGCCAGGAGGAGCACCATTTGTTCTCTCAAGCCCAGCTAACTTGATTTTGATTATCTCCTTATTAAAGGAAAGGATAATGCTCCATAAAGCAGTCCTGGATGTTGCAGAATTACTGCTTGAAACAGAGCAATAAGAAGAACACATTTCTATTTCAATATTGGTATCCCATGCCTTATGAGTCATTATAATGATTCCCTGTTGCTTTCTGTTTTGGGCTTAAATAGGCTTGGCATTTCCAAAGCTGGACTAAATTCATCGGAATTAAACACACTTCTGCAGAAAACCACACCACACAGCTAAGGAAGACCCTTATCTGACCTATACCAATTTGTTGTATGCTAAATGCTCTTCTCCTTCCCTGTCCTGTAAACATCCTTCCCAAATCAAGTTGTTTCCAGTACTTCTTAAGTTCTCCTTCTAAGACAAGGGGGGGGGAAATACACCCACAGCAACAAACAACTCAACAACTATGAAGTACTTGAACAGCATTTCTGACCAAACAATCTTGCATCATTAAATTTGTTCACCTGTCCCTTTCCTTTTTAAAACAGATTTACACCTTTGTTACTGAGGCATACCAATCTGAGGCTATGACCCTGCTAACAGTTGTCTGTTGTATCGCCACAACAAAACAGAAACCCCCGAAGTACAAAACTTGCCTTTGTTTTCACCTACCCTCTCTCAATTCCATGTTGTTTCATCCTAATTGCTTTTCCCTTGCACAGACACTGAAATCTCCCTACATGGGGAAAGTAGCTTTGGATACAAGAGGTATTCCCTCCCCCTCCCCCCGTCAAATACAAAAGCTTGTTTTCTTGTTTGAGTTTTTTGAAGCAAATTAAGTCAAAAAGGAAGAGGCTACACATTCCTCTGATGCCTGGATATTCATAAGTGAGTATCTGCAGTGAACTCTGCGTTTGAAAACAGAACACCAGGGACCAACCCAAACCAGCATAATTGGAACGAGACTGATTTTTGGTTACCTGTTACCCAAACTATACACATGCACTTTGTAGTTTGCAAATAAAATTCTCTCCAGTTGTAAAATAAATCAATCTGAAAATACATACATACATAATGCTGGTTTAATATTACCACTGAGAAATCTAAACATCTCAAGAGACTTCAAAAACTCTTAGTCAAGGCCAATTCCAGCAGTTTGAGTATTTGAAATATACTGAATTTCATTCAACAAGTTCTTTCTAATAGCATTTGGCAGTGTGTGCCTCTCTCACTGTACATATGAATGCAGGTGTATGGAAAAATATATACAGACTAACAGTTTTGGATATTTAACTTGCAAGACAAGCATGATTTGTGTAAGACTGCAACACAGTGAAAAATAAATACTCCACGGACAATGAACTGCCTCACTACAACCAGTTAACAACATTTTGAGATAAAAATGGACATATGCTTATTTAGTTTGCTGTGTATTGCTCAGAATAGCAGCAAACATGTGCCTTTTTCTGGGAGCTCAGGACTCCATGTGGTCCAAAAGCCTGGCATCTGTTTTTTCCCCGTTAGCATTTTTCAGGCCATACTGCCTGGCACATCCCTCATTTCAAGTTGCCAAGAGACTGGAGGAAGAATGAGACACCTTCGCACCATGAATTTTCTAAAGCAATACAAAAGAATGGCCTTGGGGATTTACAAGTTGCTATTCCATCACACAATAGCTTTTTTGTCACATTTTACATGTTAACCAGCTTACCTCCTTCAAATCTGCTTTATGATGTTCTGGCAGTCACAAAATTCAAAATGGAATAATAAATAGTGTATGCAGTTGTTTTATTGTGTCAGTATTAATGAATGATTTCTGCAATATATGTCAGAAAGTAAAACTTTTTGCCCAGCAAGCTGTTTATACACACAAAGAACACTTCATTTTGAAGAGGACTCCGTTAAGGAATAGTGCTTTTATGTGAGAATTCCTCTATTCCCGATGCGTGTCAAATGGACATTAATTGCAAACAGGTTTTTTGGCACTGTGAGCCAGCTGCAATGCTGCACAGGGGGAACCCTGCAGCTACCAAAGGTATTAGAGTACCACAGCAGTTTGGCAGCCCACAACAATGCTGCTTACAGGGAGAGGCCAGAGGACTCACTGCAAATGCACTACAGGCAAGGTGTGACAAGAGTGAAGGAGGGTACAAAGTCTTCGTGGTTTTCTTTCTTTAATGCAAAGCTAAGCTTTAAGCCTTCTTAGCCTTTCACATCAACGCCTTCTTGCAAGGTTTCTATGCTGTATGTGCATCTGCATCAGGCAATGTGATATTTCAGGCTGAGTTTCTTTACAGACATCACATCTGCTGACTGTAGTACAGGTCTGATTCTCCTCTTGCTTTACCTTCACTAACCCTCAACTGTGGCATGAGATACACAGTGGTACTTCTGGGATCACAAACTGCACTCCAGATGTTCCTCTCCTCTGTTTTCCAAGGGCATCGATTTGATCTCCATCAGATTCTCCACTCAGTAAATAATTTAGATGACATTATCAAGTGACTCTTCAAAACACTACTCTAAATATCAGGCAACAGTATTACTCACACACAATCTTCTTATAGAAATGAAACATTTAAATTCTGAAAATTAGCTTTGATTTGGGAGTCCCCATTTGACTTATTTGTTGATGACTGAGCTTATTTGACCAAGGACTGCAGAACTGAGCAGCTTTTGAGAAGGTCAAGTTGATGGGAAGTCTCACATTGACCTGAATCTGAGGTCAGCTCTGGGGAAATTAATTCAAAGGGGATTTTATTTTGATACAAATACAGCCCTTGGTTTTATATCACCACAACCTATGACCTGAGGTTTCCCTTGTCATTGTTTAATGTTTCCTATTAGTCCCCTAGTCTTTGGTTAGCACAGTGGCCTTTTGTTATATTTTACTCTCCCCTGACCAGCTGAGGAGGGCAGTGACAGAGCAGCTTGGTGGGCACTTGGTGTCAACCATGTCAATCCACCACACTTTTTGTTTTTAAAAGATCCTCTTATCTATAGTTTATTTGCCAAAAATGGAGGTTTAGTCAGCGATGAGGCTTCCCACACTGACATTAACTGCTCCCCCAAAGGGATTTGACTGCAGTGACCTATCCAGGCTCTTGGATTCACCCAGTCAGCCCAGTAGCCACAACAACTGCTCATGAGCAGGAGGAAATGAGAACTAATTCCCACAAGAAGAAAGCAATATAGAAGACCAAAACTCCCTGAATTTTCCTGTCCTAGTCTTTCCGCACATAAGAAAATACAGAACCATCAGGAAGAAAACCATGATGGATCCGCACCTTTGAATTCAGAGGCTCTGACTCATGTCTTAAAGGTCTGCCAACAACTACCTAAATTAAAGATCTTGAATAAGCAAACAGAAACACTTTACCTTTGTTACTCTGTTTTATCAGTCAACATATTCTTGTCTGTGTTTGAAGTCTCACTTCCACTAAAGAATGACTGGGTTCAAAACCTGAATTCTTGTACAATTTAACCTTCAGCCCAGGTTTTGAGAAAGCTCTTTTGTTATTGTGAGAGGAACAGGCATTTTGCTTGTATCAAGTAACTTCCCATGGTAAAGAATTAAAACTTGATGCAGTAATCAAATTAAAGACAACAGATTGCAATTTGGTCACTGTATTGTTCAATCTTTAGCTACCCTAATAACAGTGTAATAAATTATCTCAATAACATGCTTGCTCAGCCTTTTTTTTACTGAAAAAGTCTATAGACGTATATGAAATCGGTTAAGTCAGCCAAATCATAACATGGGTCATGAACTCTGAAGGTGTACTTCACATCAGGTGAGAGTTATGCAACCTGTTCAGCTCTGCTTCCAAAAGAATATCCAAGTCCTCACACTAGGGAATTTCACAGTGGGATTAAGGGAAAGACTGGACACATTTTCCCCTGGTACTTCTTAGTGTCAATTGCCAGAAGATTTGCTAGAGAATGCATTTTCTGCTCATCCCTCAAGAAACAATGCTCATGAGCATGCTGCTTTTTGGCAGTGAGAAAAAGACAGGGCTCTGGCATAAAAGCCAGCTATCCTTCTCAGCCAGTAGGGTATTGTGGTCTCAGTTAACAGCTTAAAAAGAAAATTAGAACTGGATGTAAAACCCAAGCTCTTTTTCCATTGTAAAGCAAGCATTAATGGACCTTCAAACAAAGCAAGCCAACATGAAGAAAATTGTACAAAGCACCCATATGCCTACCCAAGAAAGTAATTTGTTTGCTGGCACTGTTTTGGCTGTAGGAACATTGGCTGCTCTCTAGATCCACAAAACAACAGTTCATAAAGATAAGTATTTTTCTGAAAGTCATACTTCTTCATGAAGTCACTCTTCGTCCAACTCTCTCGGTCAGCTTGTCTCACCAATGTGTTCCCTCAGTTGTGCTGCTGGTAGCATGAAATGATGGGGTACAACCTGAGATTAAAGAGAGCTCCAAACTCTCAACTTTCAAAAATCTCTTCTTGTTGTAAACATTGCCCCTAAAATACAATACTTACAAAGAATGTCAGTCATCTGGAGCTCCTCTCAAATAGGAGTGGGGAAACATAACTACCTTAACCATTAAAGTAAGACCGGCCAAACCCAACATTGCTTATTTCTGTTCAGGCTTTTATGAGAGCATGAAAATGATTTCTCTGTTCTCAAACAAAGAGACATAGAAAGTTGACATATGCTCAGCAGGCACCAAGAGAAGGGGAAGAAGTCAACAATTTGTATAAATAAAAGCCACATAAGAAAGTAATTATTCTGAAATATTGCAAACAGCAGGTTTGAGTAAAACATCCATATTGCCAAAGCTAATTTCTTTCTTTCAGCACTACCTTTATAAACCTTCAGCAAGAAGGAATCTTTTTTTAAGAATGACAAATATGCTAAGCAGTTGAGTTAGATTAGTTCCTTTTTTTAGAGTTAGATTCTCTCCCTGAACCTTCAACTGTGAGCGCAATGAGTTTCTTCAGTGAGAGAGATTACAAGAGAAAGAAACTATAAATAAGCATTTGCCATCTTCCATTATGAAGCCGTATCATGAAAGAGAAATACTCTTGTAAAAAAAGTAAGCAAAATCAGAATCCTAGGAGAAAGCTGTCTCCTGAGCTGACTGAACAAGTGACAAGGTCTGCAGGACCTGACGTATACTGAACAGAAAATGCCATGCACTGAGGGGAGCAAGAAACAATTGGGTTGAAAAGGAATCTATCTGAATATTCTCAGGGGGAATCAGAAAAAACAGGTCACTAACAATCAGGCTTAAAAAACTCTATGGGTTAAGTGTGAAGAACTATGTATGAAGAACCCTGATAGGTAAGATCTTCTGAAAGACTCCTTATTAGGACAAATTACCTCAAGTAAACTGGCACGTCTTTCAGGACCATCTCTCCCCAAGCTGTAGTTAATTGACTTTATACGGGTATTTAGGCCCATAAACACATGGTTTGATGTTCAGCAGTACGTTACTTTTGAAGTTCTTGATGTTGTCTGATATAAGTAATCAGAATTATGCATTTTACAGCAAGTATATTACATTTATATAGTATTTTATTATACTTACATGGATTACTTCATATTTCTCACTATACATACATAAAAATTAAGTCAAATTTTACTATGGAATAGGTACCGACTAATACTGCTGTAAAGCTGAGAAAACCACCAAAGAGATCTTATTTTTACTTTCCCTTTTAAGGTCTGGTGAAGTATACTAACACTTGAATTTCACAAGATGCCCAAGGCCTTAAGAGCTCAGTCTCATTTTAAGCCCTTCAGTTTGAGGACATTGATCCAAATTTAATGACACACCCAGGTAGATCACAATGCCTCCTTTCCAAACACACAATGAAAATAACTATGTGAATAAGCATTAAAAAATGCTATCCTGGAGATTCAGGCCCAGGAGAGTGCATCCTCTCTGCAAAGAAACAAATTGAAAAATGAACTACCTGAAAACTGAAAACTAAGCATGTTTAGATACAAATTGGAAGAAAACAAATACCAACACTACTGTTGAGTTATTGAGATTTGGACTACTTAAAGCCTCACTGAAATTACAGTTGGCTATGACTAAACCATGTTAGGAATCCAGGAGGAAAACGTGTTTGCCAAGCACAGTGCACACTGACAAAAAAGCATTTGTAAAAGTAAGCAAACGGAGCAAGGGAGCATAAATCCAAACCAATTAGAACACTTGCAATTATGAATAATTTAAAGGCAGTGTCGGCCCAGGGACTGCATCCTTTATCATGATCTGTAACTAGCTGCCACAAAGATGATCAAGGAGTCTGCCAGGCAGGGATGTACTTTTAGATGGTAGGAGCAGTCTGTGAAGGGACCAAAGTGGACAGCAAGGAAAAAGGACCAGTTTAAGCTAAGGATAAGCAATGTGTCTAGGTCCTATTCCTATTTTTTTCTGAAGCTTTTTACAAGAGATAAAGTGATATCTAATAGCTTTTTATCCTGCAGAACTGAAGGTCTGAGACAGATCGCTAGTCTCAATTTGAGACATTGACCGTAACTTTGAAGTTCAAAGGCTTGTTCAAGCTTTGGGATTCAGTTTGCCACAGAAGTTAAGTCCCACGGGCAGCTGTTTCATGAAACCTCCCTTAATTCAGACTTTTATAATGGGCACACAGTACATTACATTGCAGTACATACTCCAGGGTTATGCAGAAGGGCTTTTCCAAAAGGGAAAAAATAAGAGGACTGCACTGAACATAGCAGTTTAAACAGCGATCTTAAACCATATGTGGATAACACAGCTGGATATGCAGCTTATATAGCACCTCTCACTACAAACCAAGCTGTACATGTCTGAGTCTTATTGCTTACCACCTTTTGTTAGGAGCAATGTGTCTCCTGTGGATTTAAATATCTTCTAGCCCCCATTACACCTTCTCAGTTGAAGAAAGTGCTCAGCACTGTAATTGATTTTGTGAAAGGACAGAAACATTCAATAGGATATTTTGCATTGATCTTAAAGACAACCAAGTGTTTTCATTAAAATTTTCTTTAAAAAGCTCAGAAATGCTCCAATTTCACAGAACTTAGAGTATTCCAAAACTAAAAAAAGATGCTTTATATGTGTGCATTTTATAAATTGGAAGGCTATAAACCCAGAAAGCACTGTAACATTTTGAAAACTACGTGGATGTTTAAGAGCCTAAGGCTTGTTTTCTGTGCCATAAAGTCACTGCAAAATAGGATGTGAACTCACAGGGCACCAACTTCTCACGTACATAGGCACAGCAGACATTAAGAACACTAACTTGCAGGCTAGCCAGATCCCATTTCTATAACAGTTTTGCTTGAATAAAGCCTTCTGTATTGGAATGCCGTGGTACACACATGGGAGGGAAAGAAAGCAATGACAGACATGAGGGAAAGAACAGAGATTGTGAAGAAGGATGCTGGAATTCAGAAAAAATGGGATTCTGAAGGAAAACGTGGGAGAGAAACAGTGCAAATGAGATTCAGCACAAGAAGCATAAAGCTGCGAAAGGTACAGAGAAATAAAAAAGAAAAATACTTTTAGCAATCAGGGAAGAATAAATGCAACAGCAAACCCACAAAAACTGTACTGCAGAGTTGAAAGGACAAAGGAGAATTCAGGAAACACATGTCTGCAAATTCTTAAACAAAACCCAGTAAATTCAGCAACCCTAGCTATAAAGCTGTGTGTTTTTAAGCTATGTAGGCAGCCTCTGTTACTTTATCAGGATGAGCTGATTGGCATCTGTATTTACAGAGCCCATACTGCATTTCCTCTGATCCACTGAGATGCTTTCTCAAGGCAGGCAGCATGCAGCCATGAAAGCTCTGTTGGGGAGTTCACGGCATCAGACAGGGCAGGGAACAAGTCCTAGCTGCAGTTCAAATATAAGAATGCAGCAATGCAATGCACCACAGGTTACTACCATGCTGCCCTAAAGGCAAGTATCTTGCTTCAACCCCACAAGCTGGCATTTCAAAACAAAGCTCTCTGTGACACTGAAAAGTTGCATTAGCCAAATTACCATCCCAACACAGGAAGCAAAACAAGTGGAAATTCCCCTAGCACTGACATTGAGTTCCCATTAGCTCCCAGAGGACTGAACTACCACCCAGCCTGAACACCTAGTCTCCCACCTCTACTGCCAGCACTGTTTATCAACCTCCCTGGATGATTTTATCTCCCCATCTTATTCCTCACCTTGATTTAATACTCCTCTTTCAACTTCCTTTACATTCTTCCCTGTCCTCTTGATACCCCCTTCCTCTTGGTGCTGTATTACCCAGCTTCTGGCTAGGAGTGAGTCTCAGGTGAGCAGTGCCTTCGAGGCACAGAAGCCCACATTATTTCACTTGTGGGCTGATGCTGCAAGTCTTGACACAAACAGCTGATCTGGGAAAATACACATTTTCAACTCTTGAACTGGATTTATTACAACTCAAGGAATAAGCGTGCCAAGTATTCTGTCAGGGTTTACTGCCTGTCTAAGCTTTTATGAAGGTCCTAGGGTTTATTTTGCTTTAAAAAAGTCCACCTCTCTCAGTGTCCAAGCACTCCCTTTTCTCAATCAGGTTAGTAGCAACAAATTTAAGACTGTTGGTACTTGAATGTACATATGTATATACAACCCCCTGAATCCAGAAGTATGGTTATAAAAGTGAGGTAGGTTTATGTTTAGGAGGCTTTATTGATACCACCTGCTTGGTGAACACACAGCACATGCCAATAACTAAACTCCTAAAATCTTGTCCCAACGTAAAACATTGAAGGCAGGCTCTTCTGTCATAGTTTTTAATAGGACATCATTTTTAGATTGCTCAGTGTGCTTCAATTGTTCTTCCAGCTGCAGCTGAGAGAGAATGAATCTGCGCCATGAGGTGAATAAATGGATGCAAGATCTCAGTTACTATGAAGTTCTACCCAAATTTTAGCTTTGCTAAGAGAGCTTCTGGACCAAAAAAAGCTTATGTTAGACTTCTGCACAAGCTGCAAAGTGCTGCTAGCTCTGCAAGTTGAAAAATCAATGAAGGTGATCCTAATTTAAACAAATTGAACAAGGTAATCTGTAACAAAATATATGTACTCTAGACAATGACTTAGAATACTCAAAAAACAGGCTAGCACTAGAAATTGCAGTATTGCATTTCTTAGCTTTTTTGTGCTGTATAAATCTGAACCAAAAGACAAGTCCTGATATCCTGGAAGGGAAGAGACTCCAGATGTCTAGTTTTCTCATAAGAAATTTAACTGGGCATTTTTATCCCAGTAAGTATAAATGTATCCCAGGTGGCTGTGGCTGTGTTGCTCAGGTCTGAGGGGAGGAAGTGCATATACTTCAGTGACATCTGCAGTTGAAAGCAAACAGCGGGCCAGGTCTTCCTGTAATGCTGTCCAGATCAGAAGATGCCAGGCTGGATGTGGTCTGTTTCAGACATGAGCTAGAAGGTTTATGCGATTCATCACAGGCCAGGCTGTTCCAGACAAAGCATGTGATAGACTTGGAGGCTTCTGCTTCAAGACTCATGGTGTAGGGCTTTTTCATCAGCAAGTTAATCAGAACAGTGCTGCAATAAGGAACAGCATCTCTGGCATAAATCATCCTTGATGATGAGCCTTCCATCTCAGGTAGCTGTGCCCTTGTTTTCCCATCCTCATTCAGCCTTCAGCACCGCTTCAGCCAGGGTATGTGGTTTAATGATAGGATGCAAACAAACTGTTGTCAGGCAGCTGTGGTAGAGGCAGATACTGCCAGAGAGAGTTTCTAGCACTCTTAAAAAGGCAACAGAAAGGTCCTATGGGATATGCTTTTATGGTCAGCTGTGTTCACATTTGAATTAGTGCTTGAGAGAGAGACAAAACATCCACTAGGGATACATATACTCTATTTTACAGAAAAGAATGAGAAGTGTTTAAGCCAGAGCTACTTGAAATCAAAGGCTGGTACTGGCAGAAGAACAAATGGCTGTGAGCTAGTTTTGTTTGTGAATTAAGTTTTTAACAATGAGAACATGAAGCACTTGTACAGGCTACCAGTATAGTGTGTACAGGCAATCGGACCAACAGTAAAATGGAGCCTCATGTAAGTAGGGAAAGAATTTATGTTCTGCCATTCAGTGGCTTAAAAGCTCCACTGCAGTTGCTTTTGTAAGTTTTCCAAAGTTCATCTGTTGGTCTCTGCTGCCAAATTCTCTCCTGGACCACCTCCATTCACCACTTTCCCACAAGCCTCTCTAAACCCCACCTTCCTCTCATCAGTCTAAACCTGCTGACTTCAGATGAGCTGCGTTGATGAGAGCTGGCATCTGCTTTTAGTGCTCTTTCTCTTGAAGAGGGCTGTTCAATTTCCCAATCTCTGACATTTGCTCATGACAAGAGCAGCAGCAGTTCAGTTTTTAGACAACAGCCTTTGCTGCAAAATTATCTTTGTCTATTTGTGGTATACTACAAGTGCTTGAGGAAATCCCACAACTTACTCCATTGCATAAAAGCAGTATTTTCCTGAAGAAAGGTCTGCAATTTTTTCAGCATAACTGGAATCTAGATGCTGAATCCTTTTTGCACTTCCAATTCATTTTTCTGTCCATTTCACTACATACACAGGAAGTTGACAAAATTATCTGTCTTTACCCTCCCCTACCTCCCTTTCCCATTTCTCTTCTGTAACAGTTTCACCTGAAATAAACATTTCTCAAGTGCTGTTTTCCCTCTCTGTCTCCTATTTGTTCTAGATTTTCACATGCCTCTTACCTACTTCCTTCCCTTTCTTTCTCTGTTACCCATTGTCTTCTAGCTTACCCCCCCAGCCCATCATACTGAGTGTGATTTAATAACTCATTTCTAGTTCCTCCCTACCATCTCTTCTGTGACTCTGCCCATCTTCCACAATTACTGCTGAATCACCTCGTTCATTTTTATTAAACACTTTATAATCCCTCCCCCAGTTCCAAATGAGGCTCTCTGAACTCTGCCTTCTGTCTCTTGCACTACACTGAAACAGTCTTTGGAGAGGACTTCCCTCAAACCTAAAGCTGGAAGGGTCTAATCTTGCTTATCAGCACTCTCAACACCTGCTGGATTCCTTTTGTTGAAGTTTGGGGTTGTTTTTAACATTGCCTTCCACATCAGCAAGATTCACGGGTAACAACTAATAAAACATTCTCTTGGTAAAAGGAATTAACATTTCCTTAAGTAACTATCAGAGGGGCCCCTTCTCCGTTGCCAGTTACACAACACAGTGAACTGTACTTATGTGTGCTCCTCTAAAGCACACCTCCACCCTCACCACAGACCAAATATTGGTCTAAAACAAGAGAAACCAGGGCGCATCTTTGCATGTACTCTTATCTCTCAGAGCCAAGGGATTCATTCACAATATTTCTCCCTATTTATGAATTCTCCAAGCAGTATGAGAAATCCTCTTATCTGTACTTCATTAAACATATTCTCAAATTGCTTCAGTAAATAATTTTGGTATTGTGCATACTTTCAGCTTTCTCTATTAAGATCAAGTACATATGCTGCAACATAAGCTGTAGCCTTCTACATTTACTTGTAGAACTAGCACAACTTTTAAAGCGCACTGTACAGCTTACTGTGATATGCACTATCAGTGATGTAAGTTGTATTAAGCATTCAGGCAGGATCCAAGCCTAATACCTTTTGAATTACATCACTGACCAAATGCAAGGCATTAAATTCAGATTCTTAATTCAAATATGCAGTTCATTTTTCTATGAATACACAAGGATATAAAACGAACGGTAATATTTTCATGAACACACACATAAGTAAGATGAAGTTTGGTTTTGAATAAACTATAGGAAAATACTCACTGGCTGCTCAAACCCACCGGTTCAGCCCAGCACAACCTTTTTCTTTCAGTTTTTGTATTGTAGAAAACCAGATGTCAAGTGATTTAGAAAAAATTACATGTTCTGCAGTGTAAGAGAAAACAGAGAGCTCTGCACAGTGGGGTTGCTATCTCTTGTGGTCTGTGAGCACTGCCCTAGGAAACACGATTAATAAATCTGAGCTCAACAGCAGAAAACATGTTGCTGCTCTTTGTTTAGCATGGCAGGGAGCAAAATGAGAAGATGATCCCAATTTATCACAGGTGTATGACCACTCCCTATTTGCTTGAACTAAAAGAGAGGCAGAAGTATCATATTCAAACTCATTTATACTTGTGACATTCTAAGAATTGAATCAGGAGCAACCTCACTACAATTTGGATGGGAACAGTTTTGAAACCCAGTTTTCTGCACTCAGAGGATTATGACCATTACTTCCCATTCTGAAAGAACATAAAAATATCCATATAGCTTCTAATCTAGCCTCATGTCAAGCTTAACCACAATTTCTCACAGAATAATTTAGACTGGAAAGGACTTCTAAGGGCCATCTAATTCCACTCTCTGCTTTAAGTAAGGCTGACTTCAAAGGCAACTGTAGCTACAGACAAGCTCTGAAATCTTCCAAAGCTTCTCCAGGTGACTTGCTCCAGTGTTTAACCACTGTCATTGTGAGAGTTTTCCTTTATAACACATTATTTTCCTGCAGCAATTTGCAACAAATGACTATTGTCCTTTCAGTGTGCACTCCAGAAAAGCTTTCTTCCATCTCCATTAACAGGACTCCTACAGGTAGCTGAAGATACCCTCAAATGCTTTTTTTCTAAACAGTCCCAGTGCTGTCAGTCTCTCTTGATATGCCATGTCCCCCAGCCCCTTCACCACCATGGCAACCCTACACTGGACTGGCTTCAGTCAGTCTCTTGTACTGTGGAGGAGCAAAACCAAGGCAGCAATTCCTTCCTCCACCCCACAGCTACATCCCGGCGAATGCAGTCCCCTATATAGTTAAACACTGAATGCAGCAAAAGCATGAAGCAACTTCTCCTCCACATCCATCCCCAAGGCACCTGCACTGTTACAGGGTTATTCCCTCCCAGTCAGGTACAGGACTTCCCACCTACTTTTGCTGGCTTTATGAGGTTTCTGCCAACCCAGTCCTCAAGCTTTTGAGGCCCCTCTGGGTGGCAGCCCTGTACACATCTCATAAGGATGCCTTTTGTCTTGCTATTCATTAATCATTTGGGACATTTTTGTATTTAGCATGATTAGACTGCATTATAACTTTGTACAGAAGTCAGAACAACACAATTTTTCCATACCCAAAAAACAGCTTTTGTAATTATTCATCTTGACAAAACTATAAAGAATGTTTTACTCTTACTGAAAGTCAGCATTTTCTGTCAAAACTATTCTGATAGAAAAACATCAGCTCTTCTTTGGGTAGAGTAAATACTTATTATATGCATAGGGAACTAGGGGTAACTATTGGGACCAGCTCTAGTTAACATCTTTGTCAGACATGGACAGTGGGACTGAAGGCACCCTCTACCAAGCTGTATCATGTTGTTGACACACGGGAAGGAAGGGATGCCATCTGCAGAGACAGGCTTGAGATGTGGGCTAGTGTGAACCTCATCGAGTTCAACAAGGCCAACAGGCTTGAGATGTGGGCTAGCATGAACCTCACGGAGTTCAACAAGGCCAAGTGCAAAGTCCTGCACCAGGGTCAAGGCAATCCCAAGTGAAAAAAAAAACAAAAAACAAAAAACAGGCTGAGCAGAGACTGGACTGAGAGCAGCCCTCAGGAGAGGGATTTGGGGTGCTGATCAGTGAGAAGCTCAACATGAGTTGGCTTCAGTATGTGCTTGAGCTCAGAACAACCCCCGTGTGCTGGGCTGCATCAAAAGGAGCATGAGCAGCAGGTCAAGGGAGGGGATTCTCCCCATATGCTCTTCTTTGGCGAGACCCCCTGCAGTCCTGTGTTCAGCTGTGGGGCTAAAACACAACAGGGACATGGAGCTGCTGGAGTGAGTCCAGAGGAGGCCACGGAGATGCTGTGAGGGCCGGAGCAGCTCTGCTCTGGAGCCAGGCTGAGAGAGCTGGGCTGGTTCAGCCTGGAGAAGAGAAAGCTCCTTAAGGGGAGACCTTAGAGCAGCTCCAGTGCCTAAAAGGGCTACAAGAAACCTGGAGAGGGGCTTTGGACAAGGGCCTGTAGGGACAGGACAAGGGGCAATGGCTTTAACCTGACAGCAGTGATACTTAGTTTAGACATTACGAAGAAATTCTTCCCTGAGGGTGCTGAGGCGCTGGCACAGGGTGCCCAGAGAAGCTGTGGCTGCCCCATCCCTGGCAGTGTTCAAGGCCAGGCTGGACAGGGCTTGGAGCAAGCTGCTCTAGTGCAAGGCGTCCCTGCCCGTGGCAGGAGGGTGGAAGTGGATGAGCTTTAAGGTCCCTTCCAACCCAACCATTCTGTGATTCTAGCAGTTACACCCTGATCCCGTTGAGCAGTAGTGCAAGTCCAGTTTTTAATATGTGACTTTCTGGCAGGATTTGTTACTTTGAGACAAGCACCTGCCAGGAAGCAGGTATGTATCAGAAGAGCAACTCCGAAACATGCAGAAATTTCCTATCTCTGCTTGATACTCTAGTGCTTACTTTTCCCTGAGGAATTACAGACTCCTCTTCCTCACTCCTTCACCACTAGGACTAGGGAAGGTACTGTAAGTCCCCTAAAACTGATGAAATAGAACAGAGCAAAACAAGCTTTTACACACCATCCTGAAAAGGGCAAGCCCCCTCTACTAAACGCACAATAGTATGTCCTATGTTTGTTCAGATCTTGAAAGTGAGCTTCCTTCATACCTTTATTCTACCTGAAGAATGAACACAAAAGACAAACTTGATTTTTACAGGCTTATTCAGTTCAAGCAAACATCTACCATTTTATACAGAAAGTGCAAATGAGAGATTTCTGATTTTCTATTTTGAAAGCATTCAATTATGCAGGTATGACCTAGGTGTAATAAGCTTTCCCTCGTGGTAAGCTCAGAGGGATTTAACATATGCTGATCTCAAATACCATTACTTTCCAATAAATGAGCTGCAGCTCAACATGCACTAAAGCAGCTAAACTAGGGTGTATACTGCCTCTCACAGCAGTGGAAGGAACTGCATCAGTAAATATAAGTAAATTGCCATATTTAGTTTGATGTGGTTTAGTTTGATTGTTACCAGAGAGTAACAAGTATCACCTATTTTGCTAGCTTTCATACTCTCTAAATAGGGTGCTACCCACTTGACACCCACAAATCTCTGAAGCCCCTCATATGTTACACAGAGGAAGAAGGTCTGTGTATATCAGTCTCGCAGGGAGCAGAACATTTTAATGAGAAGGCTGGGTATTCATCCACGTTTCATTATAGCAGGGGTCTGTCACAAGCTTCAGATGTGGATCCAAACATCCCAAAATACAGCAGCTTTGAGACTACTCTCTAATGATAAAGAACTGTCACTCAAGTAACAATCAATAAAGAGCCTGATGTCTTTAATAGTTCCTAACTTTAGCTACCTGGCTAAACTGGCAGCATGTTTCTTTCCAGTTAGAAGTGTAAAATAAGGAAACCAAACATCCACTTTGCCAGGCGATGTTCAACTAAAGTAAAGGACTACCCACATATATTCTCACTTGACAGACAATAAAAGAGAAAATTGGGCCACTAAAAAGTTATAGGAGGGAACTGGTGACAAGGACGAAGACAACAGCTTTGTTAAGCAGTTACTTTGCTCCAAACTTTCCAGAGGACAAAGAAGATAGAGCTTTGTTTTCTAGTCACAGGTCTTACTCCAGAGGACTGGAAAACAGGAAACCTACAAACGCTATTGAATGAGAAAAGCCACAAGATGTACTCTGGCAAGCAAATTATAGCCTAGTTAGCATAGTTAAAGGAAAAGGGGGACAGGTGAAGACGTGTTTTGAAGGACACTATGAAGACCTTCATGTGAATAATTTGATTTTAAATACCCAGTGTGGACCCGTAAGAGTCCAGCCTGAACTAATGTATTTTCATTCTTAAGAGATAACACTGCTGCAGCACGAGCAAGGGAACTGCCGTGTTTCATACACTTACATTTTCAAAGAGTAATAATGTTCCACACTGAAGATAATTGAATAAGGCAGAGCTATGGTACATAGGTTAAAATAATAGCTTTAGGAGAGTAAATTAGCTCAAAACTAGGAAACAGTGAAGAGGTAATAAAAGGTGTGAAAGAAAAGAGTTTACAGTGAGATCCCTCTGAGGTCAGGTAGCTTTTAACTAATGCATGCAAACAATTTAGATAAGAGGACGTTTCACCTCTTCTGTGCCTGCTGCAGTTCTTTTATCCCTCACGGACTGAACAAGCACAGAATATACAATGGAGACCCAGGATGCATGGAGAAGGTGAAGGTTGGTCTTAGTTTGTTGACAAAGTAAAAATAGCAAATGCCACACAACCTTGATTATACAAAGGTATACAAGGAAGGTATACAAGGATATCACCTGGCTCCAGACAACCAGCACTGCAGATAAGGGGACAGCTGAGACAGCCCGCTTGCGAGCCTTCAGTAAACAGCAGCAAGTAAAGGTCCCATGATAGCATATTCAAGGTAAGATTTACCATAGCCCTCCTAACAAGGTAACTCTTGTCAGTTTTCTCTTCAGTAGATGGACATGAGCAATCGTAACTTCAGGTCAAAGTCATGGTCCTTAAAACCTGTGCTGAGGTTGAAGGGAGGCAGAAGACAATAAGCTGCAGATGGAGACACTGGGAGCTTCTGTGCTCCTGATGTGAAATATGCCTGCAGCAGGGATGAGGGTAGAACAAGGCCTTCCCCAGCTTTATAATGTCTGTCTTCAGGGGAGTTCTGATTGTTCTGCTCAGAATAGCAAGCTTTTCCTATCTCCCAATACAGTTCAGGCACAGAAGCCTCGGAAAAACATAGTGGGGGAAAAGTCCACTAACCCACTGAGTTAAAACCCATTTCAAGCTTCCCCTATAGGTGGGAGGTGGGAAGTGTGACAAGGGAGATGCTGTGGCTCTTTTTTGAGGTTTATTCTGGAAGCTTCAGGTGTGCCAGGAGCTCCACATTGGGTTTTTCTGAAGCCATGCTCCATCAGGAATATTCAGGTCTTACACTTCTATTGACTCTGTCTGAAGATGCCACCTACATTGAGATTTCAGAAGCAGCTTGCATTCTCCTCCAAAATAAGAATTTCTCCCCTTATTAGCTATGAAGGCAAAGCAGCTTTGAAGCCACGTCAGTTCATACAGAGAGGAGGAGTTGAAGCTGGTCCTGCACACTCAGTTAGCTCTAACTCGATGGATGAACTGAGAAGCATCCAGCCCAGAGAAGTGATGAATACTGGATTGCTTCCCTCTACATTACCTTGCTAATTTAAAGTAGCTTGAGGATTTCTTCAGACAAGGCAGAGAAAACTTGTAACTCCACTTAAGCCCTTCCCCAGACTCTTGAAAATGAGGAGCAAGTAATTCAGTGTCTCAGCAATGTGGATTTGGCACTTAGACCTGCATCAGAAACAGCATATATATAAAGCTGATAGAGCTATGTAAGCAGGTATTTTACAGTTTGCACAATGTAGTTACAGAAGAGAGATGGCATACAATGATTTATTAGAGAAGCATTCATGCCTTCAGTTTCCTCCTTCACCAATGAGGCTACCTAAAAAGCCATCCAGTCTGCTAACTAGTGTTCTGAAGTGTCTTTACACTTCAAATCAGAATACCCCAGCCTACATACTGAAGTACTTAACAGACACCCACCGACTTTTGTGGAAGCTCGGTCTAGGTGAGAACAATTACTTTGAGCACAATGTGGTCCTTTGTATGAAATAGTTCAAGTTTTTATTCAGTGTCATACTTCAGTAGATTAATGTAATTGGCTTGCTAATGGTGTTTTCTATAGAAGGAAAATAATAAACAAGTTCTATTTCCCAGTGTGACAGATAAGATTATTACATCTATTTAGCTGTTCTGAAAGGCCACAGTACTTTTCTTGAAGAGAGCCATAAAAATATAGTCCTCTTTGTGTGTTCTTCAGGAAGGCAAGCAGTGAGTGACCTACCTCTTACACTTCACTAATTCCCTCACTTTGAGCCAATGATGTTTCTGATGACTTTGATGAAGGGTTCTTTGGTTTCATAACAGCAAGTAGCACTCCCTATTTTCAAGCATTACGGACTCAAACTAATGTTCAAACTAATTAAAAACATTGTTTTATCCTCAGAAACTGTTCTAATGAATTGTCAGAAGAAGACCTAGCAATAATTACTGTGCTTAGGCAAATTTTGAAAGGAGTTATATGTCAAAGTGACAGAAACAGCAGCAGTTTCATAGCACTATGAGATTAAGGAAGATAAATAAAAGTATTTTAACATGACTAATTCTACCATAGCTTCTTATGTTAGAAATAGCTTAGCGGAGAGTAGATGTGTTCTCCAAATTGGACAGTGATTGCAGGTATGGATTAGAATACTTTACCCTCAAGTCATATTCAATTAAGTTCCTCTAACATAAACAAGGGTATTTGGGTATTTTTTCCAGAAGTCTGTGGATAGTTACAATTGAGAGAGACCTGCTGTAAATAACTGTCACTGCTTCTTCTACTGGTGAACATTATTAATGTATATATGTATGAGTCAAACATGGGTCTGCAATACGGTCATGGCACATTCTTGGGGCAAGTCTGAATTGTAGAGATGTGTGATGGACATGTTTAGAATTGAACAAGTTAAACATGAATAGCATTGCATGTGTTTTTACAAGAAACAGCATGAAAATGGTTAAAATAATAGCCTGAGAGAGAACACCATTCCCAAGTCACTGCTCTCAGGAGTAAGACGAGGAAAGTTAGCTAGCATGAAAACCAGATGACTTGTACACTGAAAAGGCCACAGCAGAGACATGTCATCAGCAGATGACTTGCATCATGATAGCAGGACAGCAACAAGGCTCCAGCATCTCCTTACCTTTCCTTTTCCTGCTGGTCTCTGAGGAACAGAAATATTCCTACCAGACAAGAGAAGAAAAATCAAGTAGTCTCACTGCCCAAGATTCATGAAGACCCAAGTAATATCCTTAAGCAAAGGGCTACCCTCTAACAACTGCAACCTCATAAAAAGAGGAAAGCTTAGCTCAAATATCATTTTAATATCTATCAATAGCCACAGCTATGAGGACCATATCCACGAGCTTGACTCATACTGCCATACATAGAAAATCACCAAAATGCATGTTGTAAATACATTTTGGTGATTTCATGTCATGCATGGCAACATGAATCAAACAGTCGGTGAGAAAATCTGTGTAACATCAGTTTACTTGCAGATTATGTAAACCTGTATTACAGTTTGCCTCACAAGCAGTTCTGAAGAAAATTCTTCACTGGACACAGTTACACCTGAGAACAGGCTGCCCAGAAAAGATCATAATGGAGCTCTGGATGATATTATATAAGACCCTGCTTTTAAGAGATAGTTGAACTGCACAATCTCTATACATGTCCTCCAATCTAGACTTAGTATTTATGATTCTTCTTTCATATGAGCTCATGTTGAATCTTACTACAAAGGTTTTTAAGTGTGTTTAGATACTTTTATCCAAATGGTATGCACTCATATTGGACAAAATGTGTGGATTAGTTAGAAGAATTAAATATGGATGGGTTTGGGGAGTATTTATGAAGCATTGGATCCTGTTGAAGAATATGTGGTGCTTTGTTTTTTTTTTTTCTGGAAAATGTATAGGTTTATTGAAATAGCAAAGAATTTTCTCAAAGTCTTCTGAGATGGATTCATATGAGAATACTCTGATTTCATCTCACAGACTTAGCATAAGCAGTGAGCTCACAGATCTGGCCACATGGAAAGCTTTACAGGCCCTAATATTCAGTAGAAGGCTCCTGCGTACTTCAACGCATCTTATTCAATGTCTTTACTGAGCATGGAAAGATAAAAGGCAAAGCAGGCGAGATGACTGATAATATCTACTTGAGAATCATGAGGTTGTCAAGTGGTGTCACAGGAGAAGTTAAAGATGCTGCAAGGCTAGAACTCCCCTCTGCACTAAATGGAAGAAAAGTAGCGCAGTTGTCAACATAAAACCACAATGATTCAGATTAAAACCAACTTTCCCTGGGTTCACTGTTGTTCTCAGAACCAAAAGTATTTCTATTTGTTTTTCCTTCATTATCCTTTCCTATTACTGTCTAAAACTGTGGTTTTAAAATGCAACCAAATGAAGGACTCCTAAGGATAGGAAGTTTAGCTACAAAGCCTGCAAATGCCAATTTTCCACATGAATCATATTTAAAAATTACTTCAGAAAATATTGTACACTTCTCAAAAGCAGTAACTATCACCCCATGCTATGTTCTGCAAACAGCACGAATGACAATATACATAATTATGCCTGTCAGGAAATTCTATGCAAGCCCTCTCTACCAGAGCCTTCCAGACAGGAGGTGCAGTAGCTGCATTGTAATGTGCATTGGCCAAAGCGCCTAAAGATTTGGCTGCTAATTACATAAGTGCAACACAGGCACAAATCTCATTTACCCTAATGCATCCCAGCAAAAGGGGCTAGGAGAACTTGGTCTACCAGATATGAAGAGATTAATTGCTATGTCATGTCCATCACCTCCCGAGTCAGCTGCTGCAAGATCATGATGGATAGCTGTTCAAGAGACCTCACAAAGGCTGCTTGTAGCAAGATCAAAAAACAGTCTTAGACCCAGCTGTGCTGATCCATGATCAAGTTGAATAACTTTGAAGAAAACATCATCAAATTGAGCATATGTTGTTTCCTCTGCTCTGCAACCAACACAGGATGTGAGGCAGCGCCCCCATACAAGCTGTAAGCCCCTTATCTCAATTAAAGGGGCTTTGGGTAGGGATATATAGGGCATCATACATGGGGCAGATCGTAGCAAGCACCTGATGACTTGCACACACACAGGTCACACTGCCATTGCAGGTATCAAAACCATGCTACACGACTGTATTACTCACCCCATAGTAAGGCTGCTATTTGCATCTACTTCCAGGAAGAGCCTGACCACAAATATAAGCATTTTTGCCTCCTGCTCCTTTGAGCATTAAAGATCAGTTTGCACAGGAACATAAAAAGAAGCATGAACAAGTTCAGATGAAGTGTATTCAAAGCTGTGAATGAATCTGTCAACACAGCACAGTGCTGCACTCCATAGAGATACCCTCACTAACTCTGAAGGAATGTCATGTTATTGTAGCCCT
This sequence comes from Pezoporus wallicus, assembly GCF_028554395.1. Taxonomy (NCBI): domain Eukaryota; kingdom Metazoa; phylum Chordata; class Aves; order Psittaciformes; family Psittacidae; genus Pezoporus; species Pezoporus wallicus. The sequence goes on along the minus strand of NW_026642649.1, from coordinate 8,560,940 downwards.
ACTCTCATGGAGAAATACTTCCAAGTTGCAATGCTGTCCAAGACATAACTAGAAAGCACTTTCAAACCATCCCAGGATTGTCTTCAATCATTCTTAGCTCGCTCTTGGAGTGCAGAATACTAATCTTGTTACTTTGTAGAACCTGGGCTTTAAAATAAGATGCTACAATGAACTAAGAAATTGAAAGAGGTCAAAACTGCAGTGCATCGACATGACTAAAGCATACTGCAAACACTTCAAAGAAAAAATAAAGCAAGCCACATCAGCTACAACTGATCAGAACAGTATTGCGCTCTACCTCTTTTTGTCCCTACAGAAAAATAATCTATTTTACACACAAAAAATATATATACTTTCTAAACCTCCAGATTTATCTTTTTACTTTGCAGACTAAAAAGAAGCCTGTCATTTAAATGACTCGGTACTTTTCCCTGAGCTACAAGAATCACCTTGAACATGAAATAATTAGGTACATTTCTTTCTGCTATTCATGCACATGATTCAAAACCAAATCTGCACGTGGGACATATATGATATAGACATATAAACCCAGTTTTAGTTAAATCTTCCTGTATAAATCCTGTTTATAACTTCTTTTTCCTCAGAAATAGCACCAGCAAGGTTTTGAATGCTCAAGACAAAGCAATTAAGCAAGACGTTTTAGAACTGAGGATCTACCATAGCGCTTTAGATCTAACTTCTTTTCTAATAACTGTTCTTACATACTAATTGCCAATCTCTAGCTATTTTACTTGGTTAGTATCATCACACAGCAATATAATGGCTGACCTCCTCTACTTCCATTACAAGTTTATAAATACAACACAAATAAGAATAAAGAGGCCCAACCCCCCTTATTTTTGCTGTTTAACAAGACTCCGGGCTTGCATCTAGCTAGTTACCTATTGAAGTAATTCAGGCTGTCTTTGGATACTATACACAGCAGTTCCGGCTTCTGAAATTTATTTTCAAAGCTTTCAACTACTTACATGTGGACTCTGGAATGGTCAAGATGTACTATATTTTATTAGTAGTATGCTCCACCATTTGTCTTTTAACTCTTCCTGCACAGGACAGCCCAAAGCATCTGACGAACATCATGACTGTAGCATGCCTGTATTGTTTACCTGCGGTGCCACTGCTCAGATTTGACTACAGAATGTTTTTTATTACATAGCAAATCAGAGTAATGCCTTTGGATGTGTAAAAGGTGGGTGAAATTCCTTAACAGCCACTCCAGTTTTATTTTTTACACAAAGATGCTATGGTTTATGGGTATGAGTAGGCACAGAAATGGTGATTGGAATGATCAACAGAAGGGTGAGAAAAGGACTAATGAGAACACGGGCTCCAGTCAGATCTGCCATACCCAGAACATGTGGTAGAGCCTCTTAGTCCACAGGAACTCAACAGGTTTTATAACCCTAGCAGGCATTCAAACTTTTATAGGCTTTTTGACAGAAGCAAACCTTTCATGTACTCCTGGGAAGTTTCCAAGTTCTGCTTGGTTTCATGCTGAACAGATAAGCTTTCCATGACTCCTGTAGTGGTTACAGCACATAAGCACACAGCTTTTTTCAGTCTTACAGGGAATCACAGGAGATTTGTGGCCCTAATATGTTGATACTGAGAGCATTGGACCACTCAATCCTATTCAGAGTAAAGATGCAGAGGTTTATAACATACGATTGTTTCACAGTTATAGAAACAATACCCCTTCCAAAATCTGCTGTCCATTACGGTATCACAGGAAAACTGAGGCTACTTTATAGTAACTGCAGCAGATTAGTAGAGTCCAGTAAATAAAGTCATTATTAACTACAAGACAATATGCTATTAATAGTGTCAATTACTCTGATCTAGATTAAATAACAAACAATAAACCACAACCTCCCATCCTTCCCCCCCCCAAACAGAACTGCTATAAGCTGATTCAGGAGCTGAGTCTTCCCTGCTTTCTAAAGCCTGATCCAATTAACAGCATTCACCCAAAGATGCTTTTCCTTTACTGATCCCTAGGATTTCCAGTTCCTACATTAACCTACACACTACATCAAAAATATGCTTTATACTCTTTAGCCTGAAGAGTTATTTGTTTCAAACTCTCACAGATGTGCAGGTGAGTTTCTTGTTAGTCAAGTATTTTATAATAGTGCCCACCTATAGCTAGATATTAATTTAAAAACTACAAAAAACAAAAGAGGGAAAGCATGTTTATGAGTAAAATAAGACATAGGAAAAAGGTAAGGTGTTAGGTATTAACCCCAATAGGCAGCTAAGTGCTACACCACTCCTAATTCCATTCCCTCCGATACCCCCAGCAGGACAGGGGAAGAAAACAAGGAAGAATAAGAGAAAATACACGGGTCAAGATAAAAATGGTTTAACAAGCAAAGGCGAAGTGAAAGAAGGATGAAAAAAGAACATAAAGCAAGGGATGCAAAGGCACTCACCTCACACTTCCCACAGACAGACTGATGCCCACCCCTGAGCAAAAGATGCTACTTCCACTAAACTCCCTTTCTCTCCATTTTATTGCTGTCAATGACATTACACAGCATAGAGTAGCTGTTTGGTTAGTTTGGGTCATCTGCTTTGCTGTGTCCTCTCCCAGCTTCTTGCTCACTGCCATCCCCTCAGCGCAGGGTGGGAATAGTGGTGGTGCATCAGAATGAGAAACAGGGAAGGCCTTGATGCTGTGCAAATGGTGTTCAGCAATACCTAGAACAGTATTGTCATCATCGTTTTGGTCACAAATCTGAAACACAGCACCATACAAACTGCTATAATGAAAATTAACTCTATCCCAGCCAAATCCAGAACATAAGGTAAATGACTCACATTACCATTTCAAATTCAAGTCCCAAAGCGCCTCTCACTATGTGTAGCTCAGAGTTCATCACATAGTTTAACACAGGTCCAGTGTCCGAGGCCAGATGCCTATTTTGCACCACACACTGCAACCACATTAGAGGAAGAGCAGCTGGAAAAGCTGTCATTTACTGTCCCCTGCCTGTTATTTCCGGTTCATCTTGGTCACCGCCAGAAAGGGACAAGATTTTGTGCTTGCTGGTTTGGTTTTCCCTCCTTTCCACCCTCCTTTTAAGAGCTGAAAAAAAAACCCTCAAAGTGCCTTAATCAGTGCAGAAAGCAATGTGCAAGTCTCAGCATGAAGCTTGCCATACCCTGAAATGTCCATTATTATGTAAAGACACTTCATACAAGCATCAAAGAGATCAATGCTAACTATTCTATGATTCTATGAAATGCAAGGCCATTGACAGATGTCAAAGACAGCCCTGATGGCAACAAACCATTTGGTGATAACGGTTTTGGGGATCACTGACTCCAAATCATCTCTTTAGAAGTGTGCTATCCTATGGCCTACATGTACAAACTTGTGTTTTTGTTGCACAGTCTAATGCTCCAACAACGACTGAAGTTTTATGAAGTATGATGTTTTACAGGCTGCAAATTTATCATCACCCTATGTTTATTTGCTTTACCTGGGTGCTTTAACTGCTGTTAAAGAATATTTTCTCCTTCTCCTTCCACAAATACCCATCTAATATCTAAAGTCTGTCACCTGATACACACCTACAGCTGTTTTCCCCCCCACGTTTCAAGGTCTCCAGTCTGATATGAAGTATTTTCTTTCTCTGACTCTTTCACGGACATCCTCTTATCGTGGGGAAAGGGCTTGCGTGCCCTTGTGAGGTTGGGAGCTACGCTAGTAGTGGCATATGCCTCCAGTAGGGTCTCCCACGCTAGACAGGTGTCAACTGAAGGGTCAGACAAAGTGTGTTCACGGGCAGTATGGGCTCACTTGCCTTCATGCAACCATCCCAGGAGAAGGACAACTCTAACTTCAAACCCGGGCAGATGGAGCTCGTTTAGCCTTGTAAGGCCACTCATCTAAGAGAAGGATACTCTAACCAAACCTACAACCTGAGGATTTTGTTGTCACTGTCCAAGCTCAATAGGCCCTGGCAGATAAACCTCAAGAGTAAAGGGTGGGTCCAGTTCTGCGCATGCTGTGCCTCACCTAAAAAATGCACTGTGCAGGCTCTAACACTTGTTAGTAGTAAGCATGGGTAAAACCCTTTCCAAGTCTTCGCTCATGAAGTCAAGCCATCATCATCATCTTTCCCTGTGAACAGCCCTAAACATGGCCTAATTTTAGAGAATAATCTCCCTTTGGACTAGTGTTCAGCATAGTCTTTTGAACAAGTAGCACCTGAGAACAGTCTTCAATAGCTCATATCAGCAGAGAAGAGAAAGTCATTGTGGAAAAGTCTAGATCAGTCTGCACTTTGCAGAGGAGCTCCCCTTTATCCAAGTACAGATGGACAGTACAGGCTATCTGTACTATCCTAAAAGACAGTACTTGAAGTCCTAAAGAGGATTTTAACTTCTTTTCTGAGTCAAAATAAGTAACAGTGGTTTCAACTGTTCCTAATCCCCCTCCTTGCTTTACAGCCTGGCTTTTGCCAATCAGCCACACATCAGTGGCAGAAATTCACCACTTCACTTAGCAATAGGGAACTGTTGATTGACTGCTGCACAAACTGTGCTGATTTACATGATTTTACCATTGAGATTAAAGGTAATTTATTTTAGGTGGCTGCGACTACATCAGATCCTTGTAGCATGTTCTGAAGTTGGCTTTACTTGTCCTCAAAAGAGATTTAAATTATTCCATTTACATAGTTATGTTAAAAATTGGGCCTCCATTAGTTAAATCTCTCAGTCTGACAAACTGCCAGTGATTCTGGAGAAATAGGTCATTTTGATGACATACTGTTCCTTCAGTCCAGCCCATACAATGGCTTCTTCTAAACCAGAGATTCGTATTTGCTACATTATTCTAATGAAATACAAAAAGGTCATTAAACAAGATCAATTTCTTCAAGGAACATATTTTAAAAAATGCATTAAAACTACTGTCTTTGGCTTTCAATTAAAACTAAGATCTACAAAGACCATGTTTATAAATGTGGCAGATCCAATTGAGAAAGGCACTTGTACACAAGTGAGACGAACCCAAATTCCTGAGTCAGCCTGTATGCTGCCTGCCTTTAATATTTTCCTGCTGTGATCTTTCTGATTTTCCCATTATGCTTAATAGGATTCTTTCCGGAATTAAAGGATTATGGGCTAATTACAGAGATCACCTGAACATCACAGATAGACACAAGACATTTGAGTAACCCCTGGAAGTGCATTAGGCTATGTCACATTTTAAGATATTGTCACCTGAGCTTGTTTGCCAGTTGTAAATTCCTAAAGCATTCAAACCTAGAGAGTGGAAAGAACTCTTTCAAAAGATTCAATGAAGCAAGATTGCAAGGACATTTGCTACACCAGTCATAGTTTTTCCCTAAAAAATTACACCCATAAAACAGTCTAGTCTTGTCCAAGTTGGAGACATCAAATGCTATCAACGGGGGCAAGACAGCAGGTCTCTGTAGCTGACACTCTACCTCTCTGAGAATGGCAATGCCAATGAAGAGAGAGGACAGCAGCTGTGCCAACCAAAACCCAGCTTCCAGACATCCTGAGCTGTGTCTCTGCGTTGTTACCAAGACCAGACTCAGGAAAAATGTATTGGCTCTTAATGGGTCTCCTGGAGACAGGGGCAAGGAGAGATGAACACCAAGACCAGCAGAACTGCAGCTCCCCGTCTCACCTCAGGAACAGGTAATTGGATGAAGCTGAATTACCAAACCCCTCAAGGAGGAGATAAAAAAGAAGGAAATATGGAATGCATTGAGTATAAATGACAGTGAAAGGCATTACTATTTGGATCAGTCTGTAAGCACACTACCCTTCAGCTTCATGTGCCCAGTACTATTTTCCAGAGTCAGTTAGTCCTGACCTGCTGATGGAACATGACAAGACTTCTCACATGCACTTAACAATAGAAATGCTTGTGGCAACCAAACCACATTCTGACTGGGTATATTGCTACAACAATTATAGTCTAATATTTAATCACAACAGAGATTCTGCATGTTTAATGGAAGTTCATAAAATATTTTACCTTTATATTCATTTGGAATATTTTTCTCCTCAATGATGTAAGCAAGGAAAGTCAGGGAGAGGACCCTGAACTGCTTTTAGCAGCAGTCACAAAGCAGCACTGAAAGCTCCCTTGTTGCTCTATTAAGTACAGGCTGCTGCAGCTACTCAGGTTTTTGAGAGGGCAAAAGAGGGAAGCACAGAGTTAACACCAAGAGGGCTCTGCATGGGGGAGCAAACACTGCAAAAGCTGAACTCCCAGAAGAATACTTGCAGAAAATCTTCTCCCTTCCTGCCTTCACCCACACAAAAGGGAAACCCAGGACAGCAATGTGGCATCACTGGTTAGCCAGACACACTTGCAAGGGCAGGCATGACAACCTAACTGGCAATTACTCCTGCAGAACACTACACACCTCTCCAAGCTGGTGTTATTGTCAGACATTATACAGCTACAGCCCTACAGAAGTCACACCACCAAGAAGTATAAACCTTCCCAACTACAGTCCAAGTCCCACTGCTCACACTTGCCTCCAACCGTCCCAGAGTTAGAGCAGGTAAAGGGGTGGCAGCTTTTAAACCACACTGAGCTGGTTGCGACTAACAGCACACTCCATTGTCTGAAAGGCTAACTCTGCTGTTGCACTCTTACATTGAGATTATATGGCACTATTCAATTTTAAGAGCAACTGCAAGTCTATTCTCTTCTCTCAGTGCTCTCAAACTTTAAACCTGTATATGAAAGTCAAGGTGAAAACATTTTCCTTTTAAAGGAACTAGGGTTTCTACCATATAGCTACAAAGGCTAATACAAAACTTGTACCTCTCACCCTTATGTGCACTTACCATCGGGTGACATGGCTCCCTGCCCAAAGCTCTACAGTCTGTTCTCCTGGAACATGTTCTAGGAAGCTCAGAAGCTGGCTAGGTATTGAAGTGCATGTCTTGTCCTTGAAGGCTCAGCACCTTGGTATGTGTCCACCTTGCATCTTCCACCTTCGGACTCGCACAGCTTCCTCTGCTTCCATACGAAGACGTGTTTGTGGCACACAGGGACCACAAACAACTACTAGTGGTATGCTGACCGCACCGGCAGCCACTGCAGGATGAGACCTTCATACAGGCCTGGAAACAGCGCTAACTATGACACATGTCCAAAGCACACCCCAAAAGCCGAGAAAGCACAGCTCAGCTCAAAAAAACCCTGACTCCCCAGGTCTGACTTTAAATAGAAGCCGCAGGGGCCAAGGGCAGGGTGTGTGTGTAGCCCCCATGTGAGGCCTGTTAAGGGTAATTAAAGCCTATTAGCGCCCTCAGGGGCCTGTCAGCTGAATTGCTGACGTCCGTTCCTTCTGAAAACGAAAACTCCACCACAACCACCAGAGCCACTTTAAGCACAGGACCTCTTGCCTTGGGAAAAGTAGCAGTGGCAATGCCATTACCAACTTCGCCCTTGCATGCTCGTAAGCGAGTCACCTGTACAGGACCTGTTTCTGTTCACTCCGCACCTTTCCCAGCTGCTGCAAACCCGCTGTACGTCTCCCTCGGAGGCGGGGCTGTTTGCTCCCTCTTCCCGCCCAGCATGCCTGTGCTGTATCCCCAAGCTCTCTGCCCTCCTGCTGCACCCATTGACCCTTCAGCTCCGATAGGCCATTTTTTGCTCCTTGGACACATGTATTTGTCACTTTTCCTTTCCACTTTCCCAGTGAACCTCTGAGAAGCTTTACCTACAAGCACTTTCTGCCTGCATTTCTGGACAGGTCCTCCTGGCTCCCTTGTTGGGCTGTTTTAGTTTACTTCCTGCTTTTTGGTTTCCGCAAAAAAAACCCTTGAATCAGCTTTGGGTTTTTTTTTTTTTTTTTGTATGTGTCATTTAGGACAAATCCACATGTCATAGAATCATAGAATCGGAATAGATAGGGTTGGAAATGACCTTAAGATCATCCAGTTCCAACCCCCCTGCCATGGGCAGGGACACCTCACACTAAACCATGTCTCCCAAGGCTCTGTCCAACCTGGCCTTGAACACTGCCAGGGATGGAGCATTCACAACCTCCCTGGGCCAACCCATACCAGTGCCTCACCACCCTTACAGTAAAGAACTTCTTCCTTATATCCAATCTAAGTTTTAACCTGTTACCCCTTGTCCTGTCACTACAGTCCCTAATGAAGAGTCCCTCTCCAGCATCCCTATAGGCCCCCTTCAGATCCTGGAAGGCTGCTCTGAGGTCTCCACGCAGCCTTCTCTTCTCCAGGCTGAACAGCCCCAACTTCCTCAGCCTGTCTTCATACGGGAGGTGCTCCAGTCCCCTGATCATCATCGTGGCCTCCTCTGTACTTGTTCCAACAGTTCCATGTCCTTTTTATGTTGAGGACACCAGAACTGCACACACAATACTCCAGGTGAGCTCTCACAAGAGCAGAGTAGAGGGGCAGGATCACCCCCTTTGACCTGCTGGTCACACTCCTTTTGATGCAGCCCAGGATACGGTTGGCTTTCTGGCTGCAAGCGCACACTGCCGGCTCATGTTCATTTTCTCATTGACCAGCACCTAGTTCTGTCCCAGATGTTTCCACTTGGATTCAGCGTCCCCAGCCTTTGGCTACATGCCACGCTTGCAGAAAGAGGATGCTCAGAGGCCCTGTCTCCCTCTGGGGAATGGCATAGCCTGTACTCCATCACCCACTTGGCTGCCTCAGGCACAATGACAGGGTGCCTGCCCCTACTCACAGTTTTACTGTTTACAGTTTTACTGCCAAAGGTTAATGAGCACATTGTTGTTCCAGGTCTAGAAAATACATGACTCCTCCTGCAGTTTCAGCCCTTTCACGCTAAAGCAATTTCACCAGGAATTCCGAAACCAATGGCTATTTGGCAGGTGCTATCCTCTTTCATTTTCATTTGCCTTTTGAACCACAATACTACAGCATCATTTCAGACCACACTATTCTTCACTATGCTATAAACTTCAAAGTCATCTACAATGTGTCTTAATCAACTTTCAGAGACTTTCTTTGCAGTAGTGATAGTTTCTTAGCCTTTTCCTCAGGTCCGCGCATCAGCCAAAACTTGTCACTGGCATTAAAAATAGGTATTGATAAATTGTTTTCTTTAACACTTTGGAATATAGACTGCAATACCCATCTCTGTATTCAAACCCCTTGCATGAATGCTTCTTTCAGCTTGATGCCAGCAGATTGAGCCAGAGGATGATTACCAGCCCAGCAAGGCTCACTGTGAGTGATGGCAGCACTCCCGTAAAGCCGGTTTATTTTGGGAAGCATTGGGAGAGCAACCCTTTACTGCTAGGTATGACTGAGCATTGGTATCCAAATGTGCCAAATGACTGACTTAACCACACACCACCCTTTCTTTCCTAGGAGGTTTTCTTGCATGAACAAGGTAACACAGTATGAACAAGACCTTCCTCCTTTCAAATATGAAAGCTATAGTTCCAGTTTTACACTCCAACCCACTGCTGTTAGGCTTGGCTTTTCTTTTTCAGCATTTTGGAGAGCTTCACACTGTACCAGATAGGATGTCAAATTTAATATGATTTCAGTCACTATTTTAGGGATGTAACAAACAAGTTAGGCACCAAGCTGCTGAGCTCAGCTTAGCCCAGCCAGAAGTCTGGTATACCTGGGCACATACAAAACACATTACTAGGAACCTAAATAACTACTCCCCAAAACGGGTATCTGCTCGTGATGATGTTAGCTCAATAAGAGGTTACTGCTTTCTTCAGCTAGAAAGGACTGTCTCCACAGCAGAGAGTAGCTGATGGTTGGCATGGTCTTCTGTTCTGCAGGCTAATGAAGTTCACTTGGAAACTTTTCAGGGTTTATTTTACATTGCAATAGAAAAGAAGCTGCTGTTGTATGTCTCAGCTGTGAGCAGGCAACTTCCATTAAGTGTGTAATAAGTTGTTTATGTGCTCTTATTTGAGAGGTCAGGGAAATGGTCAGACATTTGACGAGTTAAATAAAAGTGGTGTGAATTGTTTGCTTTTGGACTGGGAAACTTAAATTCCACTTCTCTTAAGTGTTAGGCACCAAACCGCTTTTCTGGGGGACCTGATCCTTGTTCCATAGCCTAGATATCAGAATCTCATTGAGGAAAGGAGGCAGGTTTGAAAGAGAAGAGTCTTCTGTATTCTCATTGCACTGTGTTATACACAGTCAAATGCATTTCTTTGCAGAAGGTGTTAATCCAACTTGCATACTGTTAAAAGTTCCTATTAAGGCTGAACTGAAAATGACACTGTATGTTTTATTTATCCCTTCTCGAAGGGATTAGTTTTGTTTATAAACTTGCATGCTTTGTATATACTAAAATGTGCATAACATACTTCATTTTGTGGTTCATCTTCACCTTCATCCCTGCTAATATGTTCTGATTGACACACATTTGATGCCAAAGAACTGAGCTGACATTTTTAATATTCTCTCTCTGTGAGGACAAAGAGAGGTGCATGAACTTGGAGGCATCTCTAATGATCACATGTAAGTAGGTGCAGGTAAGCCTGTTTTTTAAACAATCAGAAATTGGGCAATCTTGTTAGCCAGCAGTGAGTGGGATGTAACATATTCCAAGCTGGTTTGCTTAGTCTTAGCACCACACTGCCCATAATCATCTTACTTTCAGCTGGACATTGTGAGCAGAAGCTGAACTTACATCTACATTGAAAATATTGCAACAGCATGTAGAAATGTCCCAAAAGTGACTCTACAATAGAAACATTAGAATTGGTTCCAGACAGGAGGATAATATGGAAGTTTCAATTTATTGCAGTAGATACAATGGGTGAAGGCAGATCAACATTTGTCACATGCAAGAAATGGGATGCACTGAAAACCATCTGTAAAAGGGAAGGCCATCCATTCCAGAAGACTAGCCCAGTCACAGATAATATTTCTCAACTGAGAGGAGTGCCCAGAAGTGTGTTCATCAGTCACATCTACAGAGCTCCAATCTCCCTCTGGACTTGCTGCACAGTCAAATTGCTGTTCACTATTTCCACCAGTGAGCTACATGAAGTCCACAGCATGAAATCTGTGAGCAATGCACGTCCTCTGAGGGACCCTGTATCTGAACCAGGAGGTGGTGAAATGAGTACCCTGTGACCTCTGCACAAGAGTAAGGCAATGGGAAGGTGGTAGCTCTCCTAGGCAGGAGAGGGCTTCCTCCCTACCCAGCTGGTTCTCCCTCCATCAGGAGCCATCAATCAAGCCTTTGTAAACAATGGCTGAGCTAATCACAGGCCAGAGAAGAGTGAGCCCTCAGTATCTGGAATCACGGTGCACTGGGGAAACCTCTAGTTCTGCCAAAGCTTTTCCTTTATAAAGACATTCCTAAGTGAACAGTGGGTATCTCCACCTGCTATTCAGACAGACCTCTAATCCTGTCTGTTTTGTCTCTGTGATGGAGATCATGGATTCAGGTGCTTTTTTTCCACTTGGCACAGCTACGGGCCAGGATCAAGTATCACAAAGCCAGCACCATTCATCAACCTGTTATCAGTTGTGCCTCACCTGCAGAGGTGAGGGCACTATCTCAGCCAGAGCTGTCTTGCTGCGTTGCCCACAGAAGCAAAGCCATAATTCATACTTGACAGGATGTGTGGGCATGCAACACGTTGGAGCAACATACACACAGAGGAGACACAGGTTAAACAACACAAAGAAAGAACTCAAACATAATTAAAGCTAGTTGTTTGGAGGCCAAACCATGCCCTCCCTGAATGCTTCCATGAACACCATTCCTGGTCATCTGTTCTGTTTCATCTTTTCCCTTCCTCCTGGCAGCAAAATGCTGCCAGCTGCAGAATCAAAGCTTAAGTGATGGTTTCCAAAAGAGGTCCATCTTTCTCCAGGAACGGTGGTTGTGTCTTTCTTTGCTTTTCTGGGGAACCTCTGAAGTTTGCAGCACAGTTGTGCCTGCATGGCTGTAACAGTAGCCACTAGTGTCACTCCTTCCTTTAGAGGAAGCTCCATGAATTTTGCTAAGTGAATCTTAGCAAAGTGAATCTTAGCTCCTTCGTGGAGCTGTTGGTTGTGGCAAAAGTGCCTTTTAAGTCTAGGTCCTGTAATAGAAGGAGCCAAACGGCACCTCCAAGGGGTAAGGGCCATGGGCCGTCACAGACAATGGAGAGGAATCACTTCGGTAGCACTCTCAAGCTTTTTACTACTGGGACAGGGACACCAAATGTCCTTCAATGACCAATGCTGGAGTTGTTTGCTTGGCTGGAGTTGACAGGACAGGATCACAAAGTTTGCTACAGCTACAGCCTGCATCTCACAGCTGATGCTCACACACATCTTGTAACCCCGCTTTCAACCTTAACCATTGAGTGACCACTGCACCTACATAGGGCTGCATCGCGCAGGTCTATGTATTGCTTCTCTCATGCCCTTCACATTGTTGATAATTAGATTCACTTAGCAAAATTCATGAAACACCCACAAAGAACTATTTGTGTGGTAGGGAAAGATAAAAGGGGAACTTCATTTCACATAAATATTGTTAAATCCTGCTTATACCTCCATGAACTTCTTTCTCTTTATATCTAAACTTTATAGTGGAGTACAAGGTACAGAGCTTCTTTTCATATTCAAAGTTTGCAGCACAAATTCAAATACATATTAATATAGAAGCTGTAATGTATTCTGAGTTAAGCTGTCATAAAATCTGTGGCTCTTCACATCATCACTTTTGAAGGTCGGTGCCACAGAGAAAAAGAAGCATCTGTATTGGATCACCATGAGGGTTTGTAATACATTGCAATAAATATTGCAATATATTTCATTTTTATACGTTTTTGATGAAGAGGCAAAAGTGCATCTTCAAAAGTTGCTTTTCAAAAATTGCTCATCTGTTTGGAACGGCTGTAAAAGAGATTGAAGCTAAACATTATTCATGGATACATTATGGCTCCTCACTGAGACCACAGCTGAAATGAGAAGAGAATTCCAATGATATTTCATTTGGGGTATTGATTTTTCTGAGCTCTTCCCACAAACCTATTGCATGTGCATTCCAGGCAAGTATGAGGAGATGTAGATTATCCTAGCTGGTTTTCTTCCCTAAATTCATTTTAATTACCCTAGCTTGCTTATAAACATTTTGCTAATTTAGTGCTTTGATTCTTCTAGAACTAACACTCGTTGTTGAAAACGTGCCTAATCAGTTCAAAAGTGATGTGTGGAATGCTTTGCCCCTCACTGCACAACAGTGACGAGCGGCAGCTATTTCATTGTGAAACAACACTTGTCAACAATTTAGGTTGCTGGATTCAGAAGCCTGGAAAAGTCCCAGTCTAAAACATGAGCATAAGAACTGGCTGCAGTTCTCTGCCTCTACCTGCAGTCTCATACAGACTGGAAAGGCACAGAAGAATCATAGAACCACAGAACTTTTTAGGTTGGAAAAGACCTTCAAGATCATTTAGTCCAACTGTTAACCTAGGTACTAAAGTGTCACTTCTGTATGTCTGAAATACCTCCAGGGATGGTGACTCAATTACTTCCCTGGACAGCCTGTTGCACTGCTTTCTGTGAAGAAAATTGTTCCCAATATCCAGTCTAAACCTTCCCTGGCACAACTTGAGGCCTTCTTGCCCTATCATGTGTTACTTGGGAAAAGAGACTGTCATATTTCCTAACCTCCAGTCAACTGAGACCTCCCCAGTTAGCCAGGACTGCTGATAAACGATTGAAAGGGGCTTGGTGAGCACTTCCAACAGCTCCTTCAGCACGCTTGCATGGATCCCATCTGATCCCACACACTTGTGTATGTATATATGCTGAACCAAGGACAGTATGAAAGGATCATACTCAAGTTAACGGGAGTATGTTAAGATATGTTAAGAGAAATGTTAAGAGAAATGTTAATATAAAGAGTCCAGATTACAGCCTTTCTATTTGATTTAGTTAGGGACCCTAGAGCCTACCAATATGCATTTTATATCAAGTGGCAATTGCCCCAGAGTGTATACTGTCACAGCAAAGTGCAGACTACCATAGGCTTGTCAGCAACATCCCTGAAGGGCTGAGGTGTATGGAAGAGGTTGTAGACATGGTAGTGGAGTACTCCATATGGGCAAATTTTGTTTGTCATTAAGTCTGGCCCTGATTTTCTATTTGCAGCAGATTCTTCAGTATTTAAGCTACAGAATTTAGTGTTGCCCAAGCGGTGGACTGTCTCGGAAGCTCCCCTATTATTGGGTTAAATGACCTCATCAAGTCACCACGAGGCACAGTGACAAAGGAGCAAGGGTGTTGTACTATAGTTAATTCTCATGATAGTTTAAACTTGAGCAACTGAAGTCAGTCTGACTCATGGCAGTCAACTCCTGGGGTAATGAAATTCCTGCTTATTCTGCATTCCTCTGTGCCTGGTAGCTGCTGGTAAGAAGACAACTGCAGGTTCTCGTCAGTTTCTAAACTGAAAAATCCCAGGGAAATAAGAAACAGCAGTAGTGACTTCAAGTTATTCTTCAATCATCTGCAGGGCAACAAGATGCTCAGAGGCCAGTGTGGGCTCTAGCATGCTGAATGGGCATCTTCTGTGGACTGTTACCCATCTTGGTGCAGCTCAATATATACTAAGGTGTTCCCTGCTGACTTTTGCCATCTCACACTCTCTGCTGCCTTATGGAGTTGCCAATGGCAGCTTTGCACACAGACTGAATTCCTTAGGGCTGTTCATCCCCTCCTGATACAGAACACCAACATATGAAGTTTCAATCAGAAAGCAAATGTTCTTTATAGGGGGATCTCCCTTTCACAGCAGCTACAACCCTGACATAAGAAACAACATGCAATGGTCCTTCTTTTTGAATAACCAGGCCAGACACAGTTGAGATTTCCCCTAAAAGAAATACTGGTTTTTGCATTTCATGATGACTTATTTATGTCATTATACATTGAATCCTGCTAGAATGGCCTATTAGCGACAGAATATCAATATATTGCTCATGTTCCAAAAGAAACTGCATTAACAATAACATAAATTACTTTCAATTTTATGAACTCAACGATCCTCTGTGATTCTTTATTAAAACGTTGCAGATGAACGCTGGATTTTATAGTTGGATCTGCCTTAGCTGATGGAGTGAAAACAACAAAAAGGCAGGGTTGTTAAAGAATCATAGAATCATAGAATGATTTGGGTTGGAAAGGACCTTAAGATCATCCAGTTCCAACCCCCTTTCCATGGGCAAGGACGCCTCACACTAGACGATGTCACCCAAGGTTCTGTCCAGCCTGCCCTTGAACACTGCCAGGGACGGAGCATTTACCACTTCTTTGGGCAACCTGTTCCAGGACGTCATCACCCTCACAGTAAGGAACTTCCTCCTTATATCAAATTTCCCCTGTTTCAGTTTGAACCCATCACCCCTTGTCCTACTGCTACAGTCCCTGATGAAAAGTCCCTCTCCAGCATCCTTGTAGACCCAAGCGAAGTACTAGAGTGATTCCTCGAACATTTCACATTACGAAACAACACACACCCAATGAACAATAAAAAATTCTGCCTTTCTTTTGATCCATATTTTAGGGTTTCCAAGGCCAGAGTCTCATGTTTTGAATATACAGATAGTGACCAAGATGTGCAAGTATCTCAAATTTGGAGAGCCTGTTTCACTATTAGAACAATTGGAAAAGATTTTTGTTTTTTTTTGTTCAATTAGAAAAATGGTTTTGTGAAAAAAATATTCTTTGTGGAAACATGGGGCTTTTAATGAACTTCTCTGGCCTAAGATGATCACTTGCGGGATGCACTTGCTTGCCAAAACTGAGTGGAGAAGAGAGGCAAAACAGCCTCCTGACCCAAAACTTACCTTTTGTGACTAGCGTAGTATTTGTGAAGGTAAGACCAAAGTGTGAGCCTTGCTCATTTTATAGCTGAGCCTACTGCATTTAAGGTCTCTCAGCCACCAAATTAATATCCTGCCTTCAGTGGCTTTCCAGATGAACTTTGAAAGACATAGGCTTGATCTCAGGTAAAGAGTGAAAAATCTTCTAAATCCAATTTAAAATGTTAGAGACCAGAAACATTTTTCACTCCGCATCTACCTGATTCTAATTTTGGGGGGGAAGAAAGGGGCACTTGCAGCCAAAGAACCCAGAATAAAACCCCAACCCAACAAACTCCTAGCTAGCTATCCAAATAATTATGACAAGTTAACTAGGAGCAATATTCCTGGTTTGTTGTCATTAAAGGTTTGCTTGAAATTGCATGGGAAGCAGAGGCCTAAGCTGAAACAATCTGCAGATAAATTTTGAGCAGATTTATTTTAAAGTCTGTATCTTCTCCCATTGACAGCAGCAATAAAGCTTTCAGCAGTGTAAAAGTCTAGAAAAACATTCCCTGAAACTATGGCCAAATGGATCTATTTTTCACTCAAGCCGTATACCGTATGAGGGCCATAAACCGCCACAGGGTCACATTTAACAGGGGAACCAAGCTAAATAAAAGAAGAACCAAGCATGTAACTTAGCCTCCAACTTTCCCTGCCCTCCCACTGTAATATGAATCTGGGTGATTTGAAAACCAAGTTGGTTTTGCTTAATAAATAAAAAAATAAATCACTTACTTTGACGCTCAGTGAATTTAGCTGGAAGCAAAATGAGATCTTTTGAATATTGTTTGTTCTTGCACTGACAGAAACCCAAATCCAGCAATAACGGAGTGTCAAAAAGACTCTTTCTTGTGGGATCTGTAAAGAATAAAAAGGTAGAATGTTATCTCAAGTTAAAAAAGCCAAAGAAAACATTAAAACCCATACAGCCACGGTATAAGCTAGGAGGGAACTTTCAAGCTATTAACGTCTACTAACACATTCTCCTTGTTGTTACAGACCTTCTGGATAGACTTGCCAATCATGTCACTAAGACAGGTATTGGTCTTTTTCTGTGACCACAGATGACTAATGACTTTTGGATTAGATTTATTAATGTTTTGCACTTGTTTCTGTTCCTGTGTATGCCTGGACAGAACATTCAGGGTACCCTCAGGTTTTGTGTCTGCTTTTATTTTTTCCATTCATCTTGACAGCCTTACTGTTGAAAAAATAGGTAGATAACATTTTTTTCAAGACCAAGACTCCTGCAGTGCCCTAAGGAATGACATTCAAGACCATTTATCTAGATTTACTGACTACATCTTTTAAAAGCTTATGATGCAAATTTAATGCAGCATTTTAATGCAAGTTTTAGAAAACCACAGAACTTTGGAGTCACAGTTTTCTACATGTCTACACATGTATTAGGGACAATTTTAATTCAGCTTCAAAATGGCAAATTCTAGCCCTAGACATTTTATTGTGAAGCCTTAACAGGCAAATCCTTCAGTTCTCTTACCACTTTGCCAACCCTCCCTCCTGCTAAAAATCATTACCTGAAATGATCACAAATAATCAAAACCTTCTTCTCTCTTAAGAAACTAGAACAATCCTGCCCCTTTACTTTGCTCCAGAAATAAACTAAGAATCTTGCTAAACAGAAAACTCTCCAGATTTCATTGCCCAATAATGGCGATTGTTGTTATAACATCTTGTGTTCCTCATCTGAGTAGGTGTATTGTAATCATTACACAGCACTAGTACCGGCATCAGCACAGCCTGAATGCTGATGTTTCTGAGAAGGCTGTGACTTAAAAAGACATTAAAATATACTAGTAGCAGTGCAACCACTTCTATGTCTTGCTTACAGAATATTTCAAATCTGTTTTCACATCATCCCGAAGATTTTTCTTAGATGAAGCTCCCAATAAAAGCTGTAATTTCCTTTCAGGAGAACTCAAGAACCACTGATCAGCCCAAAAGAACAACTGTTGCTGCAGTCTGGATGGAGAATAGGAAAAAGGCAGATCATGCCACTACAGATGTTACTTTTCTTTGAGAAGGTACTGGCTTTTGGTAGGCAATGGCAATACACTAGAACCAATGTGCCTTGATTGCAGTAAGGCAGTCAAGGGAATTGCTGGAGTAGAGGAGCTGGGAATCACAAAACTGACTGTAAGATGGCTTAGGAAGTAAAGGGAGATGAGTGGCACTGCGATAAAGAAAGAAACTTCCAAACTAGAGGGAAACTGTTGGGAGAACATCTCAGGTCTTAGGACATGCTGTGTTCAGCTTTTCTTTAATGACCTTTACGCAAGGAAAAGACTTGAAACTTGTAAACACGTGGTTGTTGCAGACATGAAAGACGCCACCAGAAAAGAGAAATGGATTACCGTGTAGAGAGAACCAAATGCCCTTTGGGAACAAAGTGAGAAATGAGAGACAACATAGCAGTACTAACAGCTGTAGCACTGTACGGTGCTATCAGCAAAAATCCTCTTATTTGCTGGAAGTTATTCAGCTGAAATTAATATAGAAGGAGGAAAATCTCCTTGCAGATAATCAGCTTGGAAAAACAAGAGACATCAATCTGATGCGGTCATTAAAGAAACAACTAATATTTATCAAGCAAATTCACTCTAGCAAAGACGGAGGGTATTAATGCTTCCCTATAAAACCTGGTAAGAGCTTATCTAGAATTCAAAACACAATTCTAATCACAAAGGCTCAAGAGACGTGAATTCAGAAGGAAGAGCTACACAATGTGGCTACTGGAATGGGGAGGGGAATGAAGTACCCGTCCTGCAGAGAGAGAACAGAGGAGTCTGCCTTCTCAAGGGAACAAAACTGCACTGAAAAAGAATACAGTGTGGGTGCCTGAGTTTTGAAAGCGTGGGTTGCTCGCTGTTTCTCTTTCAGATGGATATGTATTGACTTTGCTCCTCCACGGTGTTCCTACCTTGTTCTCTGAAAATGCATCTTCCAAAAAATGATCAAACCAAAACCACATCAGCTCCTCCCTACGCTTTTGAGAAGCCCAAGCAGGAACATCACCCTGCATGGTTATTACTTCTGTGAGTAAGGCTCATCTGTAAAGCCTATTTTACAGCCTGTGTATGTGTTCATAGTGCAGAACTTTATCATACAGGCTTGCTGCAAGCAGAATGCATTAGAAAATACTCATATTTCATATGCTCCTTAATCAGTGTTTTCCTTTCCTTTTCAAATCCAAGCAAATGTCACTGCTTTGCAACTTGCTGTCCAGCACTGTTGTGACATCAGTTCTCTTTAATCAATTCTTTTTTAAAGTAGGAATACTTTGAAGGCTTCATCCATTTAGCTCCTAAACTTGGAAAGAGCACAGTTTCTTTTTAATGAGCACCAAAGTTTTCCAATTCCTTGAATTTCTGAGTTATTTGTAATGAAAATGGCTTTTTTTTCCCTACTGTTGCAATCCAGCCACTCTGGCAGCATATATCCAATAATATTTTTGAATATCATTTGCTGCAAAATTTACCTGATAGTAAAGGAGAAACTCAAAACCAGTTTTCACCCACCCATCACTTCAGAAAGAGGTGTCTGTATATACACATGTTCAAATATAGCACTATAGGGGAGGACAGGGTTATTTTCTTTAAGGAAATACTTTTCACATCTCCTGTTCCCACTTCTCTTTTCCATTGTTTATGTGTACTCTTTCCTTCTCATTTCTTGACTTTAATTTATGGGGTTGTAGACACTTTGCACAAAAAAGTGCAAGAACGGTCTTCCTGATATTAATTTTTATACCCACTATATCTTGAAAAACAATTCCTTCCTTAGTGTCTGCAAGAGGCAGGCTTCCAAAGCAGCATCACAGAGTACCAAATGCCAGTGATGCACAGCAAACATTCCCCAAATTAATTAAAGGTTGATGGAAATGAAGGGAGAAAAAGTAGAAGCCATAAAATCCACAGAAAGCTTTTGAGAGTTCCGGTGGAATAAATACATCTGCTTGTGACAAAAATCGATTTGCCTTCTGGTAGCATGCAAGGCAGTCTTGAAATTCCTCAATGAGTTAACAAGGAGCTCTGTTATATGAGACTCTATTATACAAGCTGAAGACCTAAACAGGATGACTTGTAGAATGATTCACCATCCATCATCTTACTATTCAAAATGTAGCTTTAGAAAACATCACAGGTAACATCTCTCAAAGAGGAAAATTCTCAATACCTACCTTGCTCTTCACATTATTACTTTTTGCAATGTATTGACTAATTGCAACCCCCTCAGGCAAACACAGTGATGATGACTAACTGAATGCCAAATTATTCATTTCTTTTGCCCAGTCTAGTCCCACATAACATTTAATAGTCCCTAACTATTCTATGATGCTATGATTCTATAACATCTATTCCCAAAACGTGAAGGATGATAAAATGACCTCTGGTGGGCTTAGTCATCTAGACCTGCAGCCAATAGCAGCCCATTTTAACTGACTGCAGGTTTGCATCCAACTCAACTAAAGGATTGTCTTATTCACGTGGGAAAGACAACGCATCATAATGGAGACCTCAGAAAATTCATCTTAATTTCTTATATGAACTTCATAGAGTCATATAGCACTCTTACAGAAAGAAATGATGCTCTAATGGAAGGTACTGAATTAGTCCTTATATGATCTCATGTTATTATGTGCTTTTCATACGACTGCAGCAAGTGATTAACCTCTGCATACCCTTTTTGTAGAACAGGAATAAAAATGCTTCCTCTTACTCACCTCTTGTTTGTCTTCCCTGGAGTGTGAGCTCACAGGGCATGAATTCTCTCCTTTGAGTATATATATAGAGCCTTGCACAGCAGGACCTCTCTGCACTGTGCCATCTGAATATAATGCTTGCTAACACGTAATGAACACTGACATTTTGGAGTATTCTTGATACTTTGAAAAGGCTTCTTGTTACACTTTCGTTCCTAAGCAAGAGCACAATCCCAGTCATTCTAACACTTCAACCTACTCCTACAGAGGATGTGCAAGATAAAAGTTTATGAAAAAGTGTCTCCAGGCTTACATACACGTATGTGTGGTTTATGTATGCAACACATCACTCTTGTGTATCTCCCTTAGTTTGCAGGTAGTACAGTAGCCCTGGGATCCAGTGAAAAGGACAAACCCTACCAGCTCCTTGGTATTATAAAATGATTATTATATTATGTATTGTAATAATATAATTTTTATTATTATATATTGCTATATATTATTATAATATGTTAGGCTACCAAAAATAGGAAAATCCACTTATGAGTAATCCTTCTTCTTGAAAAAAAAAAAATTCCCAGACCTCAGAGGTCCTCAGTTAGAGCACTGTCCATCAGCTGCAGGCTGAGGTACCAGTTTGTATCCCAAGAAGTTGTGCATGCACTCATCAAAATCATCAGCCTAGATGCATGGATAAGAAGTTTATTTCTGTCTCTGAATGACCATGGTGCCACAGCCTCCGCTCTGGCTCAGCCACAGAGCCACCAGTGTTTTGTTCTCCACCTCCTGGGGCAGATGGAACAGCTGATGCAATGTAAGATTTTGGGGAAGAGAGTGTCATTTTGTTCTACAGTTTTGCAGGACTCAATGCAAGTTGTTCCAAGTGAATGGAGGGGCTCCCTGAGGCATCTTGCTGGCTCTGTCTGCTGCCCATACTGCCCTGAGAGGAACTGGAAGGGAAGATAGAGCTTGACTTTGTACTGTTGTGTCCTGGTTTCGGCTGGGATAGAGTTAATTTTCTTCCTGGTAGCTGGTGCAGTGCTGTGTTTAAGCTTTAGCATGAGAATTATGGTGGTAACACACCAGTGTTTTAGTTCTTGCCAAATACTCATGTTAGCAAAGTCCAAGGATCTGCTTCCTCCTCCTTCCTGCAGGGAAGAAATCATTGCTTGAGGCTTTCCAACCTACAGTGCATTTCACCAAAAACTCCAGGCTTTGATAATCCTGTGTGAGGGCTTCCCAACACAGGGGACCCTGCATATCGGAGTTCATCCAATGGATCCATACCATGCATGTTCCCCACAAAGTTCCTGTTTGGAAATGAGGCTACAGCACACAGGTGAATTCTTAGCTTTGCAAAAATCTCTGGGAGCAGGACAGACACAAAGTAAGACTTTGTTAAAAGTTAAAAGAAGGGGTTACACAATCAAGCGGTCTGGCTCTAAGCTTTCTGTCAAATCACTTTTCAGATGGTGACAGATCAAATTTAAAGGACACTGCCCTGAAATTCAGGAATGCCAAATAGGAATCTGATTTTTTGGCTTTTCAAAGCATTCTCCTGTCACTTTCTACAGCACTTTCCATAACACTGCTGAGTTTAGATGCCCTGAATATGATCCCACTTAACGATCATATTTGTCTGCAAACCATTTCATCTTGTAACAACTGAATTGTGGTCTTTTACCCATCATAACAACATTTAATATGTCCCATTTAGAAAACACAGACGCTGAGAGTTCATCTCCAAAAGCTACAGTTTTCCAGTGATGCTGCTCCTAGATAGCAAAAAGCATTGTTCAGAAGCCTATCATTCTTGTTTCATCAAACAAGCTTTTGACATGGGTTAGTTGTTCTGTTGGGGTTATTTGAACCTTCCCTCATACACATTTATACAAGGAATTCTCTGCCCCCTTCTTCAAACATGCCCTATTTTATCACACTAACTTTTCTGCAAAGCCTTTGCTGCTGTTAGCACACAACCTTGTCCACCAGTGTTCATTTTACAAGTTATAAAGATCTCATTAACATTAACCGGTCTTCCAGTTCTCCTATGTATTTCTTTGGATTCATTTCACAAAAAGCCCTGTTCTTACTAGCTGTCCAAGACCACATCATTAACTTAGTTTTAGATGCATTCAGTCTCTCTACTGAGTCTTCTAGAAGATGGTTTTGCTTCTTCTAAATATAGTCTGTCTGAACACCAGACACTTCTTACATCCGATTTTTGTTTTCCTTATCCCACACATTGTTTCATCCTGCTGCTTCTAAACCATCTCTGGTGTCTTATTTAGACTTTCCTTTGAGTGTTTGATCTTCTTCCATTTCTGTATGCTCATACGAGTTTTAAGACTTGTTTATCTAATGCATTAACATTTCTTGTTCCCTCCCCTGAAAACATCTGGCCTGTTTTGGATGTCTTCCTTAGCCTGCCACGTCTATTCTCCATTTATTTTTTATGTACAGGAAGATTTCTGAGAATCCTTTTCTCAGGTTGGGGCTGATTTCTGTTACAATTTGACCTCAAATTAGAAATTGCACAAGATGTTTGGTCTTGCGTGTTTGACATCTGTTTCAAATGTTAGGATGCGTGAAAAGCTTTGCCTCTTCTGGTTTCCTCTACCAAATAGATAGCTTTCAGAGGTGTCATTCTTTCTTAGATCTGTGTATGCTTTATCTCTCCTTAGCACACTTACAGAATCATAGAATGATTTGGGTTGGAAAAGACCTTAAAGCTCATGCAGTTCCAATCCCTGCCACAGGTAGGGACACCTTCCACTGGTCTTGGTTGCTCCAGTCTGGCCTGGCCTTGGATACTGACAAGGATGGAGCATTCACAGCTTCCTTGGGCAGCTTGTTCCAGTCACTCTGCTATCCTGCTATCCAACTTATCCAATGCCTTCCTGGGCATCCCCAGTTGCTCCGGGCCACCTGGCTTGTTCCCACTTTACTGCATTTCTTCTACTTTTCGGTTTGAATGCCAAGTCCAGAAGTCTGTAAGTATGAGGCATTCCTAATTAAATAACATATAAACCAGTTTATAGATGAATAAACCTATTGCGAGGAAGGGACAGTGTGTGCCACCATCAGTCAAATTATTAGCCACTATTAGCAGCAATTTCGGTTTGTATATGTTCCTCAGTTTGAAGTGGTGAATTAGAGGGCCAGGATAATAAATGAAGGCAGCTATAGGGACCATACGCTAGGTGTTAAATTTCTGTCAGTGCTAATAAACTGCAGTGGTCTAAAATTTTT
Organism: Pezoporus wallicus; assembly: GCF_028554395.1. Classification (NCBI taxonomy): domain Eukaryota; kingdom Metazoa; phylum Chordata; class Aves; order Psittaciformes; family Psittacidae; genus Pezoporus; species Pezoporus wallicus. The sequence continues at coordinate 8,537,078 of NW_026642649.1, read as the reverse complement.
AATGGGATTTTAGGAGATATAGTTAATTCTGTAAACTTTCAGCATTTTACCTTTAAACACAGAACTAAAACACTACATAAAAAAGACAGTTCTTTCTTAAAGAACTATTATTCATTGTAATGCATAATGCAGGTTATTTGCTCTAAAAATTATTAAGTCCTTGTCACCAAATTTTAAATTCAGACCTGTACTTTAAATGGAGACCTGTGAAGAGCTCATATATTTAAACATCTGTGTTTTCACAGGTCCATTAAATACTAGCTAAATTGAGATAAAAGCATTTAGCTTCCACTTATGAGCAGGGTTAGAAGCAATTAAAAGAAGAAAACCTTGTGTTGACAGGGCTGACACAAAACCAAGCTTGTCTTCTCTGGAAGACTGTTTCTGGAAGCTTTCCTTCATGTTTTTGGACTGCTACTAGTTAAAAACCTTTCCTTCAGCCAGCCTGCAGCCAGAACTTGAACGGCTAGAAAATAACACAGGTCAGACTGTCAGCCATATATTCCATTCATGTAAAATTCTGAGTGCATACCTAGCTGCTATACACAGCAGGAGTCTGTTTGCAAGAAGTAAATGGACAGTTTTTCTAAAGGAGGTTATCAGGGAAATAAAACATTGTACTCTTCACATTACTTGTTCCTTCCCTGCTTTAACCTCTCTCTTCCTTGCACCTCCTGTTCTTTTATATTTCCATGTTGAACGGTATCTGGATCAGAGTCTGTGAATTGAGTCGGGCCTTTTGTCTTTCTGCTCAAGGTGAATCAAGCTCCATAGCTTATTGAAAAAATCTAGGCCTGTCTATTAATCTGCTTCAAATACATGGCATGGAATTAGCTCTGAGGAAAGTGAGCTATTAATTGTATTGATCCTCATTTGGCCTTTTATGTCACTGCTATTTTCCCCAGTGGTCACTGTTTGCTCTGCAAATTTTGTTAGCTCAGAATCCCACAGGCCATTGTCAGACTTTGGGATGGAGATTCCACAGCATTTACCTTTTATGATTCAGATCCATCCCTTGTTCTGACAGAAATGTGTTTGGCTTTAAGTCACTTGCTATTATTCTATAAAATCTCAATGAAATAATAAAACTCTCTTTGTCTTATACATGGCTTTAAACATCAATTTTTGCTCCTGCCTGGGGATGCCTCCAGGAATGGCTCTAATTAGCTCAACATGTTAATTCTCCTAAAATACCAAAACCAATTAAAACATTTTCTATTATTTACTATTAAAATTTTCCAAAAGGCACAAGCTAGATTTTATTTGACTTGGGGACACATTAAGTTTTGTTATGGTAATGTGCATGAGGGTAAGGCACAATTCTTTCAGTCCAAGTTAGAGGAGCTATCATTGGCGTGAGGTATTATTAAGAGTGAGCAATGGCCTGACAGTCAAGGTGTTGGATTTTAATAGTTACTGAAATCTTCCTTATTCTCCCACCTTCCTCATCAAACACTGATTACACATTTCACATTTTGTATTCTGCTTATCTGATAGCTTTTCCAGTTCTTGCTTGTAGACAGCAGAACACACAAGGCTGTCACTTCTTAGGGCGATGGCAATAAATGTAGGAAAGCATGATGGCATTGGCAGAACAGATTACAAATCTCGCTTTCTTTTGAGTCTTCCAAATGTCAGTCTGATCGAGGAGCTCAGAGGAGGTGCATCTTCCACTCTTAAGTTACCACATTTGGTTTGAAACAAACTACTATGTATACGTAATTCACAAGAAAACAAACAGGTTATTTTTACTGATTGTTGCATGCAAAATCTTTCTATTTAGTAAGGGTAATGACCAAGGTGAAACACACTAAACAGCATTCTCTTTATTTCTACCAACTTCTTTCTCTTCCCACCCCCATCCCCTCTGTGGGAAGGGATGATTTTCTATTCTAATATATTTTAAATCACAGCAGAAATCCAAATGTTATCCTTTTTGCATACATTTTGACCCTGATGTGTAAGTTTGACACGCGGAGCTGCAAACGATACAGCATCTGTCAAACAGAAACCTGTTTCTAATCTTTTTTTACTACTCCACAAGGCAAAAAGCAATAACCACACTGTGGATTAAATATGCATTAGCACTATAACGCACATGTAGAAATAAAAGAATAAAGATGCAACTGATTTTATGTTTTAGTAAATTTACCACCAATTAAAAAAACCCTAATAAATGTTTATTTGTCCATTCTGTTATTTCCTATATAAGGCTTACACTTCAATGCTTTACCAACATACAAAGAAAACAACTCAGCTTTCTTAAGCAGTCATTTTATATAATAATACAACCTGACATTAGAATTCTTAAAATAAAAATAGAACAGACCTTTGTAGACTTTTTGTGCACGAAGATCTTTTATTAGTTGAGTTACAGCCCTTCTATCTGCAGTGCTGCAACACCGTTTGCTTTGCTGCTCTTACCTCTTATTGTAGCAAGCTGGGTTTTTGGGGCCCTCTTCATTGTTAGTAGAAGAGCAGATCAGCAGTATGGCAGGCTGGAACAAAAAGAGGAATAAAAAGACTGAAGATGTTTCAATGAAAGTTGAAACTCATGTATCGTTTTTAAATACTTCTTGGGAAAGATGGTGAGAATTTATCAGCAAATATTTTCTTTTTCACAAAACCCAAAGATGGTTTTACCCAGCACTAACCAACAGTGCCACCTTTTCCTTAACCAGATCTGGGACGGGACAGATTATTTTCTTCTTAGAAACACAACAACCTTCTCTAAAAGCAGTTACAGTTCGTAATCTCTCATGCTTATTCATAAAGTCCAAACCCAGAAGACAGTGTATGTGGCACTTGTTTATGCTCAGTATCTACCAACATTGAAATGCACTCTTGACTGTGCCTTGCATTTCCTGCACAGATGCTTCTCCCGTTCTCCTTGGTGACTTTTGATAACAGTTAACTGTCTCTCTGACAAGAGCTGAACTACGAGGCTCCCCCTGGGTAAACCCCCGGGGAGAATGCAGGCATGAACAGTCATCTGGCCTATCCTGGATTTACTTCATCCATGGTCTGAGGTCCCACATACAATGGATTGGGAACAGCTATGACTGGTTGGACCCTTCACAGGGCTTTCACACCCAACCTGCATGTGCATAGTGGCCCTTCACCAGAGGTTTCAAGATCTTACTGCCAGCCTGGGTTGCCACATATAAAAAAGTCTGTCAACCAATTAAATATAACTTTTCTGGACATATTAAGAGGAGGCAGCTGGGAAAAATCAGGTGGCCCTAGAGTTGCCCCCTTTCCCTCCTCAGATGATGATGACCTTCACCAAAATACTCTTGTATATATATACTTAGAAGAGAAAATAAAAGAATGGATTCACTTTTTCCTTGCACCCTCACAAGCAAAGTGGAAAAGAGAACAAAAGCTCATTTTGTCTCTAAAAGTAGCCAAGTCACTGCACAGAAACACTTGTGCAGGCAGCCTAGGAGCATCCCCAAGAGACCAATCTTCAAGGCACCATCTTCTAAGTGCAGAAGAAAAGTGAAGAGGGGAAAGGGATAAAAAGGAAGAGGCAATTATGCAACACGTACTTGAACACCATTGTACAAAGTGCTAAGAAAGGAAGCCAAAGAAGGTGCTTTGATGAGCAACAAGGATACGAGTGAAGTGCAGTTAATGAGCATCAGAGGCCTTCCATGACTCAAAGGCTGAAGGACCCTTGTTGGGTCCAGAGGGATAGTCACTCTTCTGTAGCATCAGAGACACTTTCCAGCAACATGAGTGTCTGCTCTGAGCTTATGCTGTGTCAAGGCAGAGCAGTTTTTTGCAATGCTAAATCCTCTTGGTTTTCAGATACTTTCCCTACAACTATAGATTATGAAAAATTGGGGCTAGAAACAATCTGTGGAGATGTGTCTATCTGTCACTATACAGTTACATTATACAGCACAAATTATCCTCTGATTAATCACATTTTTGGAAAATATAAGCTGCTTATCTGTGCTGTAAGCGTGATTCCAGCTATTTTTCTTATGTGATAGCTTTTCCCCTTCACCAAGGAAAGCACTGTTCCAAATTCTATCATAGTTTGTTACATTTTCTTTTAGTCCCACTAGGATATTTTGCAGTTCACACAGAGCAAATGCGCATACACACGGTGTGTCACACAGAGCTTGATTCTGTCACTCAACCAAACTGGCTTCACATACGTAAATGTAAGATATAAATATATACATGTATTCACAATAAATATGTATTTTTAAACCCAAACCTAGTTGGTTTTTTGTTTGTTTGTTTGAAAATGTTTCCTGGAGTACAAAAGTATGTGGTAAGGGACATTAAAACATAATAGCACAGTAGGCCAACTTATACCAATTGCTTCGCAGTGGGACTACTGTCATTCAAGTACAAGTACTAAGTGGAAGTGCAATAAATAGTATATTAGGTCTATTACTGCAGGTATTTTAGCTACAGTAATATCTGCTGGAATTACTTGTGTTGTTATTAAAATAGATGATATTTTGTTAACAGTGTGCAAAGCAGGAACATGAATAGTTTCTCTCTGAATGAAACATTATTCCACATCTTTTACTCACCAGGTTTTCAGATGAGTGGGCAAATAAATAACAAGGCAGAGAAAACTCTGTCTGCAGAAACAGGCTCTAGGGATCACAGGGGCTCTCCAATAATTATTACAGGATGCAAACAGGCCCCAGGATACAGCAGCTGGAGGGCAGGTGGGAAAGAGAAGGCAAAAAAACCCTTTGGGGTTGGAAGAGTGAAACCCTAACACCTTTTTCAAAAGAAATTGTGAGTTTTCAGATGTGCTGAAGATCCTTCAATTCAGTGTCTGCTAGGAACTGCAAACCTTGATGGTGGCACAGTAGGCATCGGGGCTTTGCTAAGTGTGTCAAAGATTACATTTAATTTTAAACCATGCAAGAGGGGACATCTAGCAAAGAGGGTCAAACCTGCCTGTAACTCCGGAGCAGGAAGAGAGGGATTCCTAATACAGCATGAAGCTGGTTGAACCCAGTTATGCTGTTTCTGTATAAATCTCTTGCTGGTGTTTGACAGTATTTGTGACCACAGTGGCATACAGATACTCTTTAGCACTACCACAATGGCATGCAGATACTCCTTAACACTCTCCTTTCAAAACCAGTAAGAGAGGCAAACCCAAAAGCTAGATCTAGGCTTTACAGGCTCACCAGCATCATGGGTGCAGTAGGGAGAATGCATCTATTACTGAACGAGGCCCGAAGTTTCAGTTAGCTGAACTTAAACATTATTTTGCTAGCAACCTGTGGCTATAATATTTTGTATGGATCACAACTTACATTTTCATTTGTCTATCTGCAAAAGATTGATGAGAGTTGTCATCGGTAAGGAAGAAAAATTGTTCTGATTCTGGCTAAGTGTAGAGCAAATCTTGAGATTTCATGAGAAATGTATTATTTTATCACAATTTAAGGCCATATATTTAATCCAAGAAACAGGCCATGGAATATGTTAGAATCTCAAGCTGCAGCACAAGGAAAAGGATTGGTAAATCACTCAGTGACTAAAGAAAACTGGTCAAGAAGCATTGAAAAGTGCATATTTAATTTAAAAATGAATAAGAAGATGGCAATACACAAGTCAAAAGTATTTTAAAGAATTCTGAGACCCAACTTTTAGACCGAGTCCAACCTACAGCTAACAAATTTAGTAATAAAACAGAAGCACAGCTATCTTATCGGTGTAGAAGCCACAGAATTTACTGTCTGTGCTCACCCAGACATTTGTCATCAGAGGTATCCCTCTCTCCATATCTCCACGCTGTCATCACCCCTCAGGAACCCCCAGGACAAAAAGGCAAGGATCTTTGGTGTCCCTTCCTTGCAGTGGAGCATGAGTTGTCAAAAGCATCTGACAAGGCTGCAGGTGATTACCAGGAATAGGAAGTTCAAACCCCTAGCAGACAAGAAGAGACTGGTGCCCTAAGCTGGAGAACAAGCAGCGCTTAGCATAGCTGTGCTAGGATGAAGGGGTTGTTTCAGTGATACTGCTAAGGGTGAGAGCCAGTACCACAGAACAACATGCGGAGCTGGCTGATGCTCTCAGTCTGCAAGAGGTGCAGCATCACATAATTGCCTTCATCCTCAGCATAAACTCTCCTCTGAATTTGCAGTTGAGTAGAAATCCTGGAAGGAGTAAACAACAGAAAACAACACCAACAAGCACCTTTCGACACTAAAATGACTTCACTGAAGTGTTTTGTGAGTACAGACTACTTTTAGGGGGGGGTCTTTGCAACTCATCCTATGAGAGAAAAAGCAAAAGGAACATCCCGTCCTTCTCGACTTGAACAATATTTCAGTGTTTTATTCTCACAGTAAACAGCTGCTTAATCCAATCAGCCCTGGTTGATTAAATCCACTTCTATAGGGCAAACATTGTCACAAATCTAAAAATAGCCTTCACCTGACACTCACAGGCACAGTAGTGGGTCTTAGGATATTCTGTTTTTGAGGAAGTTATTCAGTGTCAGATGAAACCATTATTAACCCATAACTGTTTGCAGTGTAGAAAAGTACATGCTTTAACCAGTTATGTGTCTAATACAGCTACATGGAAAGTCCCAGATTTGTGAAATAACATTTTAACTCTTAACAGTAGCCTAAAATTAGTCTGACTTCGCTCTTCTAACAAGCTAAAATAGGTGAGCTGGGCCCATTAGAAAATGACTTGAAAAGATGAGGTGAAAATCCCAAAAATAAGCAAGCAGTAGGAGCAAAATCCCCAATATCTGAAGATAATTGATCCTTCCATGTCATGTTGGGGACATGAGACATCTGTTTTTGTTTAAGCATTGGGAAATACTGTTTATCAGCAATTTGTGGGTATTACTTGTTACAAAATGGCTTTTATTAGTCCAGGTATTAGAAACTGTAACCAGCACAGCAATGACAAAATCTGCAGTCCTGCTTTACCTTCTGTCTTCCAACTGAGATCCTAAAAAGCCACTGACCTTTACAGGCCATAGGCAGAAAGCTCAGATGCTCAACACACACGCCACAGAACAGCAGCACAAGGAAACAAAAAGCTTTTAACATATCCTACTAAAGACAGAACAAACTTCAAGGGTTTTTAGGATTCTTAGTACTCTGAGGTCAGGTCACCAGAGGTTTCTTTACCAGAGCATAGGGTAGAATCATAGAATGGTTTGAGTTGTAAGGGACCTCAAAGCTCATCCAGTTCCAACCCCTGCCGCGGGGAGGGACACCTTCCACTAGACCAGGTTGCTCCAAGCCCCATCCAACCTGCCAGGGATGGGGCAGCCACAGCTTCTCAGGGCAATCAACCACCCCCAAGTCCTTCTCCTAAGGACTATTCTCAGTCCACCTTCCACCCAGCCTGTAGCTTTGCTTGGGATTGCCCTGATCTATGCGCAGGATCTTGCACTTGGCCTTGTTGAACTACATGAGGTTTCCAGGGGCCCACCTCTACATCCAGTCAAGGTCAATAAAAGGTAACAGCAAAATAACAACAAAAGGTGGCTGATGAAGTACTGCATAATGGTTTCAACTGTGGCTTTTCAGATTAGATTTTTAATGAGATGTGTTGATGGCAACTCATTCATCTCTTGTCAGCGTGAAGTGACTTCTTCAGTCGCTGCTAATTGCTTCCAGCAGTAACATCTAGCACAGTATTGCACAGAAGATCTGGGACTTTAAAGAAAAGGAATTATTTCCCTGCTTAAAATGAAAGGAGGTGTAAGGTTATATATAACTTTATTGTATTTGGAAAAAAATTAAACCTAACAAACAATAGTCAGCAGGGGAAAAGATTATCTACTTACCTTGCTATTTTATTCTAAGCAGTAATAACAAAAATCTGAAGTCCTAAAACATTTTTTTACTCTTTTTTCATCCTCATTCAGACAAATCTGCCATTTAACGCTAGTGATCTGAAAAGTCCTGTTGCCTTCACAGGGAATATTTCCCTTCACAGCTTCACGCTTCCCCTCAAATAAATCACAAAGGTAGCGGGTTTGCCTAGCTACATTCACAGCTCAGGACAGGGGAAGTGGAGCTGGACAATGCACTTGTGTAAAGCAATCACAGGGACCACCATTTATTCCTAATGGCAATGGGTAAATAATTACTTGACATAGTCAGCAATTATTGACAATTCGCAGGGACCAGACTGAAATCAAGTGGAAGGGAGAGGTCTCTATGGGAGTGTCGACAACTAAATGGGTTGGTTATAGATTTGACTTGAGATTCATAGTGCCGCAACGTTTTTATTTTTTAACAGGAAAACAGAGCTGCTTGGAGATCATTATCATTGTATGAGAATGCATCATTTTGTAATGAAACTATGTGTTAGGAAAATGCCATTTTGGATGAGTTGAACCATTCATTCCTAGATATTTGATTGTTCGAAATACCTTCTCAAAAATACAGCATTTCGCAAGAGAAATGCAACAGCGCAATGAAACTGATCCAGAATGCCTTTTTCTGTTCAAAATGCCTGAACTTCTAAACAAATATTCCAATTTTCAGCCAGTACTCATTGTGACAGAAGAGGAAACACTCATTACCTAACCGATGTCAACAGGAGAGGACATTAGCGCCTTCTAAAGTCAGATTGGTCACTGTCAATCAGACACTACCATGCTTACTGCTTAAGGAGAAACTCAAGTGATTTTCTGCTTGCAAGTTCACAATCATGATTTTGCTTGACAAAATGCAATACGACTTGCTGCGATACCAGTGAGTTTCCATTTAACTATTTTCCTCCTAAAATTCTTTGTGATGATGTACTCATTTATTAAAGATGTGAAGGATACGAGACAAATGTGACAGTATTTTTAGGCACCTTTAAACCGTGTCTGTTCAAAGCCCCATGAATAATTTTTACCTTGAGCTAGTCTAAAAATTGCCCTTTTTATTATACATGACTGTAATTTTTCTCCCTATTTACAATTTCTTTAGGCTAGGAAGCCAGACCTTAAGAAGGGCTCCAGATAATATTTTGTTTTTTAAATAACTACTACATTGCTGAGAACTATTAAATACCTAACTAGAGGCAGGTTAGTTTTTACAGCCATGTGAACGCAGAGCACTGATTTACAGGTGTCATCTACTGTACGCTATCTTTCAAATCGACTTTGTCACTTCCTTTAAATTTGCACTACAAATTCATACTATTATCCCCTTTGCTGAAGCAGTTAGCCAATATGGCCTGGCAAGGTTGTTCCTGTTAAGATGAAAAGAGATTATAGAAGTCAGGGATATCATTTGCTGTAATCTTGTTTATTTACCGAAAATAAGCACAAAGTGCAGGTTCCTTGAGCAGAGGAGGGAAGCCAAACAGCAGGCAGTTCAGCATCTTGGATAAACCTACATCTGCTGCTCAGGGAAGCTCCATGTTTCAAGGAGTCTCCTCTTCTGTTTCCCCTCAAGATGATTCTTTTGTTTTCTTCCTTCACTCCCTCTGCCTCCGACATCACTAGCATGCAAAATGTCCTAGGTCTGCAAAGCCCTTGGTTGATTGCAGTTTAGCTTTGAGAGAGCCAGCTGCGACTTGTAGTTCTTCAATTTATTATTCATTCCATTATTCTTAGGAAATTTCCAAAACCAAGTACATGCTGTCTTCTTCTTTTTTCTGGCTTGTAGGGCAAGGAAGATGCTGTTTTAAACCACTGCCATTGGCCCCTGTTGGTGTAGCAGTGTTGTTTACTACAGTGGAGTCTGGCTCTGCTCCACAGTTCCTTTCACAGCCTTTTCTCATGTTTTATTTGTGCTTCCCAGTTTGAAAAACGACTTGAAACCAAGGACTGTGATACACTTCTGCTCTACGTGGTCTTACCTGATTAGCATTGCTTCAAAGGAAATATTAACTACAGCAGCCTACGTGCACAACTTCTGTTAATTCAAAGTGTTGATTTGATGCACCAAAGGCAGAAAACATGGCTAAAAGAAACTCAGAGATGAAGGTTCAGTAAAAGGCAGAGGAAGAGGGAAGACAAGACAAAGTAGGCAGACAGGAGATGTGGAATTTAACCAAATCAAAGCTGCAGTAAACAGAGCTTCAGTGCAAAGATGGGCAAGATGCCAGAGGACATGGATAAGGATCCAGAACAGGTAGTAAAAGAAGAAAGAAAGAGAAAAAAAAGAAGTCTAGTGAGGAAAGAAGAAAGAGAGTAGCAGTAAAAGCTGACAAAGGAAAGGAAACAACTGAAGCAATGGAAGAGATGCTCCTGCACTGCAAGCCTAAATAAGAAGTCAACTTGTAAGAGCAGCAAAGGAATAAAAACTCTGGGTAGCAAAAGCACAAAACTTGTTGCTGAAGTGGGAGAGGTGAGGACTGGTGACCACCGATGTAAGTGAGCCTCTGAAGCCAGGTAAGGACAGAACACTGCAAGGTGGGTGAGAAAGCAAAAGCAACTTAGACAAGAGTAAAAAAAAATGATTAAAAGAATTAATGGATTCGATGTGTTGGGGGATGTGAGCCATCCCTTGGCTTATCTGTAGACTGAAAGGCAACGTGCTTGTTTACTGTGAGGAGCAAGGGCACAGCATGGGTCCTATTGTAGGTTTGTTGTGGAAAAAAATAACTGAGGAATCGTGCATGGCTTTCTGTAAGTGGTGCTTGCACAGCTGATGTCTGCAGCAATTCCTCTGCGGCTTTCAGTAAATGCATAAAAAGTTATCAGAAAAAACGGAAAATGGAAGTGATCAGCACTGCTCAGAATATCTCCCCTTCCCAGACTAGATTGGCTCAGCCCTTCTTGTTATTTTAGCGTTTTACATAGTCTACTGCAGTGTTATTACTGGTTTCCATGGGCAAGGATTTAAATAATCAGGGAAAAGTACACAGTTATAACACAAAGGAGCATTTACACAACTGAAAACCTGCAACCTTCTGCAAGTTGTTCACAGTCAGATCAGATATCATTTTGCACGCATAAATATAATATGCATACCCCTTATAGACATTGAGGCTCTCACACAATGGCCACCCTGCAAAACCTGAGACGTGAACTTGGTTTCCTAGAAATGCATTTTGAATTTCAGAAAGAAATACACATTCATCTAGAAAGATGTAAATTACTGCCATTTCTTAAACACCAGTTATATAAAAACCACTTTTGTCTTCTAATAATAATACAAGCAGTGAAGATGGCCAGTTACTGACTCCTGACAGGTTACAGAAAGCACTGGTTTTACCCATAGACAGCTCACAAGTCCGACAGAACCAAAATGAAACAAAAATAAACCAGAAAAACTTTCTGTCCTTACGACAATCCTCTCCAGCTGCTGAATGGCTAAACATGAAGAGCAGTCTCAGCTGGAAAGAGCAGGTTAAATTAAGGAAGGGAAGCACAGGTGCTTTTCAGTAGGAGAGGAAAAGTCTTCAGGTATGTAGCCCAAAGACGGTGTTAAATTTAGTTTCTAAAAAAAGCACATTCCTAGACTGTGAATGGCTCTTAGGTGTAGTGAGAAGCCTGGAGGAAATGAACAGGTTCTGGTTTGAAGCCCTTTCCCAAAGAGAAGTGTTTACCCTCAGCAATTAGGAATCAGCAGCAGACAACTATTCCTGTAAAATCTTCGGGTGGTTTTATAACACACACTGGAGAAAGGCCTTGATATATTAAAATACAGAGATCTGCAGTCACAGCAATGCGCCATCACTATTATTGTAACTATAGAATGAAAGCTATGAGAGTCTTTCAATTTCCAGTTCATATAGCTAGATGTATTCTCTTACCCACTCACCCTTTAATAGCCCCATATGGCCAGTGTGAAAGTCTAATGGAGAGTGGAGACTAACAGTAGACTATCGTGGCCTGAATGAAGTCACATCACCACTGAGTGCTGCCGTACCGAACATGCTAGAACTTCAGTACGAACTGGAGTCAAAGGTCGCCAAGTGGTATGCCACAACTGATATTGCCACTGCATTCTTCTCAATCCTTTTGGCAACAGAGTGCGGGCCACAGTTTGCTTTTACTTGGAGGGGCATCCAGTTCACTTGGAACCGACTGCCCCAGGGGTGGAAACACAGCCCTACCATTTGCCATGGACTGATCCAGACTGCACTGGAACAGGGACAAGCCAAAGAGCACCTGCAATACATTGATGACATTATTGTGTGGGGTGATACAGCAGAAGATGTTTTTGAGAAAGGGAGGAAGAAGGACTAAAAGAACAGCTTGGTGAAGAAGTAGATTGTAAAGTAGCAAGCAGCTGCGTGGTTCTGAGCTAGCAGCTGGGCTTAAACCATGACAGTTCATTGTCATGCTGGCAAACTAAATGGAAGCTTTCTTCCCCAGGAGCTGTGGGACAATGTGGGCTGAGCCATAAGTGAGACTGGATGAGACTGCCTGAAGTCTTGGGCCTGAGGATCACAGACAAGGCTCTGCAGACTTCTACTGTTAAAACAGTCTGCTGAAGAACAAAAATGGACATAGCATAATGTAAGAGCAGTAAAAATTTCCTTACATGACTTGACTATGAAAGCACCCAAGGGAGAAGAAAGCAGATGAATGTCATGAGTGAGATAAGCTGCACTCTTCTGTCCTGTTTTTCCTGCTTTGTACCAGCAAATGCAAAAAGTGTCAGCACTCTGCTGGAAACCAGTTCCAGCATTCCTATTATTAGATTTTAATGGACTTAGATCTGAATTTCCATAGAAAAATTATGCTGGTTTATTTAAACTAAAATAAGAGAACAGCTACAGACTCCTCACTTGCATTCACTGAGCCAATGCTTGGTGTGGTTTAAGAAGTGCCTTCCTCCTGCTGCAAAGAACCCCTCACAGTGAGGGTCTGCCCGCAGAGCCTGTGTCCACCTCGTCACTCAGTGCATTTTCCTGCAGAATCACACAAATTGGCAGTTTTAGCTGCACTGTGATTTGCAGGGGCTGAATCACAAGCACACATTCCCTCCTGCTGGCTCTGCTGTTGAGACAGTCATGGTTGCAACAGACAGACAGGCAGCGGAGACGGGGAAAGATCCTCTTTCTCAGCAAGATAAGCAACCAGTGGAAAGTCAGATCCCAGCAAGCTGTGTGCTTTTCTTTCACAAAACCCAGGGAAAATGAAAGAAAAACCTACCCAACAATCCTATGCTTATGCCTAGTTTCAGTGCTAGTTTCTTACATGAGAAAAGATCTGAGGTTTTCCTTTGCTTGCAAAAAGCTATTAGCCTTTTCCTGGCAGTTGCCAGCTCTGAGGTGGAGGAAAGCTCATGCCTTTTATATGTGGCAGGCTTCAGCTCCCATGGCTTTAAAGATTTCAAAGTCCCTCAAACTGAAGTGCAGCAGTGCTGTGACACAACGAGAATAAAAACGAGGTGGCGAATTTTTAGATCTACCTTCTTTGTACTGTGCAGTGCAAGGGAACCACAAAAACCTTCAGAAACCTAAACCCTACTGTTCTTCAGGAAACACAATGCGTTCGCTGTTCTCATACAGCAGTCAAAACGTTATCTGAAGTTCATGAAGGAAATCTGTTCCAAAGAGCTCCAGCCTCCTTGTAACAAAACTAACACCAACGTGGCATTACATAAAATGTCACTTGTTTCATGTTTTGGTTGTTTTGCACAAATCTCAGAAAACACTTGATCTTTTTGAGAAGCCAGATATAAAAACGCTGTGTTTATACCCAAATTTCTTATGTTTCTCAGCATGCTTTCCTATGCCATGTGTTTTACGCTGACTTGTCTCCAAGTTTTTCTACATTACTCGGATTCAGAGCGTTTACTTTGAGTTAAAGCTTAGCAGGGTGGTTTTGCATGGTTTGTATTTCTACATCACCCAAGCCTGTGTATAATGTATTTATCTGAAAAATACCAAGGCAATAATGAGTTAGCAAACAAGTCTGTGCAGCCCTGGCATCGGCAGTTAGGGCAAAACTGCAAGACACTAACAAAATAGCAAAAGAGGACATTTTCCTTCTAAAAGTCCAAACCAAATTATGGTGTGCAGCAAGTAATCGAGCTCCGGTTTATCTCACTACAAAGCTTGCTGTGGCTTGGATGTAAAATGAAATTATCATTTGCCTTTCCAGCAAGAAATAACTGTCTTTGAACTACCTGACTACAGGTTATGTTTTGCAGCCTTCACTTTCTCTTTGTCTCTCTTTCCTCTTGAGTGAAATCAAGTGATGTCTGACATCAGTGGCAGCAGCAGCTTCGGCTGTTTCTAAATTGGAAAGTTTCTAAATTTAACTGTGTTCTGGATGGGATGGGCTATTACACTTCTGCATGTCTTCCTTATGAAGATGACTATTTTCTGAACAATCTGCTTCTATCTGTCAAGGATAAAGCTAAGGTTTCTCTTAGTCTCCACAGACAACTGATCATAAAATAAATAGATTGATGTGTAAGGAAAGTTGCTCTCAAGAAACCAACATCCTCTGTTTCTCCCCAGTTTATGTGGGACCCCAGTGACATCTTAATTTGCTGTCACAGCTGTATGGACCCCAATGACATCTTAATTTGCTGTCACAACTGTATGGATCTGCCCAGTTCATTTACTGAGTGATAAAGTTTCCCCTGCAATATTCCACATTGCTGTCACAGGGTACCTTTGTGTTTAGTTTGCTGTCAGAAGTTCCTGGTCACCAGCCCTCTGAAAATTACAGCTTCTATTTGAATTGCATGCAAGCAATAATTGACTACATCATGAGGTTCTCTTTCTAATAGAAACAAGCCAGCAAGACTCTGAATATTGGCTAATAATTCATGCTAATGTGTTTGGGGTGATTAATGAAGAATGCATTCTGTGAAATCTCACTGTGTTATGTTATGTTACATTGTGATTTCCACCTTTTTTGATTTCTAAGGGTTTCTAGTGAAGGCACTGACCCTAGCATAATGAATTAAGACTACCAATAATATGTCTGCTTTGCTTAGTGTCTGCAGACCCTTAGATCAATCCATAGACTTTCTAAACATCTGGGATTGGGAGATAAACAAGGTATACTTGTGACCAGCTGCTTTCAAATAGCTTTACATGTGTATTTCAATAATACTTACTGAAAACTTCTTAAATCATAAGCAGAATCACAAAGGTAGCTTTACCACATCTTTCCATTCTCTAATATAAATGCTTGTGGTTTAGCACATCAGTGTTTGGTTTTATGCCATTACAGAATTTTTGTAGCAACTCTTACCCTACATATTGGAAATGCATCAGGACATGTGTGAAGATGACTGCACATGCCTCAGAGAAGTTGACATCACTGCATCCTCCCAAAAGCAAAGGCAACAAAAGTTAATGATATTTATCTCCTGCTTTCACAGAGAAATATCCCAGAAGACTGCAGAGATTACATATAGAGGGACCATTTCACCCATCACTGAAATTCATTCACCTCTGTATCATCTCTGTGCTTTGCAATGCTCCCATTATGTGCATTAATGGACCAATAAAACATTTCTTGGTATGCTTTAATACTACAGAATATTTCTTCCTATGTAGGTCCCAACTGAGTGAAATTACTTATCTTGCTATTTCTTTTGGATGTTTCGAGATGTTTAGTTTTATTTTTGACACATTTCAGCGTAAGCTGCTCAGGCAGATATCTCGGCTTGTGAGCATCTTGAAGATAACAGCTTGGTTCTTTTGCTCTATAAAATAGTCAGGTCACTAACAGCTGTGCATCCCAGTGATCACAAAGAAAATGCTTTCTTATGAAGTATCTCTCAGAATACTTTAAAAATAACACTGAGATTACTCCACAACCCTGATATATTTGAACTTGATTTGCTATACCATCTCTTTAATCATCCTCCTGACAGAGAAGGATTTAAACATTCAGTTGTATCCATGGTCTCTACAGAAGAGCAGGAAATCACATTGACCTGATCCAGTTCCTATGATGTGTATGGCTTTATGTTCAAACAGATGGACAGTTCTGCTTGCATCAAAGAACCCACTCACGCTTAATTTTCAGCATGTGTTTTGAAAGCTCTGAGTGGGACTATAATCTTCAGACATTTCTGTCACTGTCAGCTTTACCCCTCTGGTGTTGGATTATAAAACAACTAGACATTAGCTCTTTGTGCTGAGTTTGGATTCTGCTGCCCTTACAGACTCTGAGCAACACTTTCTCTGGTGAGGAATTCATAGAAATCAGTGAGGTCAAGTGGTAGTCAACCTTGAAATGCTTTAATTATCAGTTCCAAAGCTTTCCAGGCTGCTAAACAGGCTGCTGAGAAAACACTAAGCCTTGCAGAGTTTCAAGGGTACATGAATAACTTTTCTTGAGACAGAGAATTTGTACGACACAGGCTGGAAACATGTACATAACCTCCTTCATAATTTTTAATGTCTCTTGAAAACGTGTATTGAAGGAGGAATCCCTTCACTTCTGGTTTATGTCTTCTCAGCACTTAATATAGCAAGCAGTGAGCTATAATCATGGACAACTACAAGTTCTCGGTATGTGAAGGTTTCTGGACACTTAGCAGGACACATCATTGCTGTTAGGCTGTGAATAGAGGCAGGTGTTGGCAACTGTTACCTGCTTATCTGCTCTGACTTGGCCCTTTGCTTGCCTGTCTTCCCTGAGGTTGCTGCCTGAGATGTACTCAGTGACTTTCCTCTTCCTGAGTTCAGACACTCCTTTGCTTTGTCAGTCTTAGATCTCCTTTGCATTCCAGAAACATTACAGATCCTCTGTCCCTTTAAAAGCCTATTATTAATTGAAGCACAGATTTCCATGTTCCTTTTGCTTTGGTTTCCTCTCTTTGACACATCTTGGATCTGCTTTACTTGCCCCAGTGATTTTAATTTACTCTTTTCATTACTGAATTTGCTCTGCTATCCCTTACTTCACTAGTCCCTTCGCAGAACATCAGCTAATTGAAATCAGCACAGCTCTCCTGATCCCAAAATGGTTTTTCTGGAATACTGCTGGCTGGTAGGAGGCTGTGGACCATATACACTAAGTGTATGTTATTCTGGGAAAGCAGTGCAGTACCCAGTTTATTGCAGTTCAGCTTTAACCAGTGGCAGAAGGTGGCAGCAGGTGCTGTAACCATTGTGACCACGATGAGTAGGACATAGCAGCCCTGGTCCATCCTTTCAACCCGTCAGCCTCCCCCCACCTTCTCCTTCTCTAACCTGCCCCTTTGCTGTAACTTCTATGTTACAGCACAGAATCATAGAGCACTGGATAGTCCAGGTTTGAAGCACCTTCCTTCTGCCTAAAGCAGGGAGAGCTCTGAGATCAGACTGGGCTTCCCAGGGCTCTTTCCAGTTGAGTCTTTAAAACCTCCAAGGATGGAGACTGTGCGAAACCTCTTCGCATCACCTTAACCTTAACTGGCTTAATAGCAACTTTCTAGATCATCTTTCTGGTGTATGACAGGACCTCAGTGCACTTTGCTAACATTTATTCCCTTACTTGGTATTTACATGCTAATCTGTAGTGTATCAGCTGGGGGATATATTCTAAGCAGTGCGTGGTATCTGCTAGTATTGAAATCAAAGGCAAAATCAAAGGGATTAAGGCTGTATCCATTATAAAGAAAAGAAAAATGCAGCCTGGACCTGAATCAGCTTCTGCTGCTACCCAGACAGGCACACAAAATATGTCTCAATTTGCTCCACATAATTTCTTAGCCTGATGTAGAATTGCTGTTGTTCCTTTTTCATTTAAAACCAATAAAACCTAAGATTCTCAAGCTGCACAAATGCAGCTTTGAAAAGAGACATTAATAAACATTTTTCTATATCTAGTGACACATAACAATATTTCTAAGCTTGCACTAGCATTTATTTAATTAAATATTCATTGTCTTGTACTATTTCTAGTAAAATTATCAGCTATAGCAGAGAAGTGGAACAAAGAGAGAGCATTTTAGAGCCATGAGATGTGTCAACATTCCTTATGGAACACTTTCATAAACATAGACAGAAAAGAAAACATCATGTTAAAATGGCAAGGGTGACCTCAGCAGTTTGGATGCTGAGACTGTCTTAGTCTTTACTTCCTTTTCTGGGATAATACTTATTTTAGTGATCATCTGAATTTGCAAAGAGAAATGAAATAATAGGGCAATGCAGTCTGGATTGAGGACAGTGGTTTTTTGTAAGAGGCCATGTTTTAGTACTTCCAGCTATATTGAACAGCTGACTACTTCTGGAGTTATCTCACTGGATCTTAACTACTAGCAGTGTAATGTACTATAGTATCAGAGTGATGGAGAAACTTTCAGTTAGATTTCTCACCAGAAGTGTGTAGCTTCACAGTACTCACATATGTTTCAGTCTGACTGCAGGAAAGCAAATGCATTAAGACATGGCTTCATGAGGATTTGCTAAGATACAGTGAGACAGAAGTTGCCGTTTTACTTCCTTTAACTAGGATCTTGAATGAAGGTGGCAGGAAACAGCCATGCCATACAGCTCTATTAACTGATTATTTATCTGATTTCTGGCATTATTCTCTACATTTTCCTCTCCTCTGTCAAGCTTTGATAGTAAACGATTTTGATTAATTTACTGACATCCAACTCCATGACTTTCAGAGTCATTATCTCTTTGTTGTAGTTGCAGTAATACATTGTGCCTCCAAATTGCAAGGCTAGATAGTAGTGTCTCAGATCCCTTTTTAATCACCATTAGTCAGTCTGGCAGAGTAGCTTCTAAAGGTGTTTTATTAACAAAAGTGGCATTTTAAGAGCTGCTCATCTTATTGTCCCATTCCCCTCTTTTTGCCTGCAGAGTTAAATGAAGGTCTCTTTTGGATGTTATTATCTAATTTTTTCAGGAAATAAATAACCCAAATTACTGCAGGGAAGTGCCTGCATTTTCATCCTGATCAAAAATCCTATTGCAACTTGTTGAACAAAGCTTTGTCTCTTATCCTCCAGCACATCTATCTCATCTGGCATGGTTTCTGGTTCTGTGAGGTTGTGGGTACTCTTATAATACCCTTATTTTGATGCGAGTTGATTGTTTCATCAGTACCAAGATTGTAGCCTTTTCTTTTTTCCTCAGTGGGCTTTTTCTCAAGCCCTCAAAGACCAGCAATGCCTCCATGCTTGGAGACTGCAATGTCAGTCTACAAGGCCAAATGCATTATTTTTAGGAAATGTATCTGACAGCTGGTGATCAGATCAGAAAAGAAATCCCCCCTTAAAAGACAAACACTATGGAAAAAGATGGACATAAGCTGTGCAAATTACCATGGCAGTTTTCCACATGCTCCTTGTCGAGTACTATGGAGGCTCCAGCATGGGACTGCACCTCCCACCTCCCCTTGCCATCGCCTCTCCCGCTGAGGACAAGCAGAGAGGGGAAGGCAGTCCCTGCATCACCCACGGTATGCAGACACAGAATCAAACCCTGGGGAGCGCAGCTGCCCTGTGTTGTGTCTGTGTCATTCCTGTCACATCCCTCTAGGCTGTTCCTGAAGACCTCCAGAAGCAGTGACTCCCAAAATTCTTCACAGGATATAATTCATTAGAAACTTCCTTTCTGATGTCTAATGTAAATCTCCCTTGAAGCAGTGCAGACATTGTTATTTTGTCACATTCATTAAGGGATCTGAAGTCCACCTGCAAAGCTCGATCCATGCAGGAAGGTAAGATAATCTAGTGATAGCTTCCCTAAAGGTATACATAAATGACTACATATATACCTGTGTCCATCAGATACCCAGAGAAAGGCTCTGTTGCTTTCTGC
The DNA here is from genome assembly GCF_028554395.1 of Pezoporus wallicus. Taxonomy (NCBI): domain Eukaryota; kingdom Metazoa; phylum Chordata; class Aves; order Psittaciformes; family Psittacidae; genus Pezoporus; species Pezoporus wallicus. The sequence continues at coordinate 8,517,425 of NW_026642649.1, read as the reverse complement.
TCAGTCGCCTCCTATTTAGTAGAGGTGAATGAGATATATCTACTTTTTCAAGGCTTCATAAGCCCTGGGTAGCAAGTCTGAAACATTAAAACTGTATACAGGAGATGAACTCTCAGAAATATCAGAGAGCACATGGGATGAATAGTTCCTGTGCAGTTCTAAAGAATAAATAAAGACTGTCAGTGTAGTAAGCTTTTAAAATGAATTATAGAGAAAAAATAGGTCCAAATAAAAAGAACTGTATATATGTAATGTTTTGTCTTACATTTGTAGCCAGACATGTTTTATGAGGCCCAGAAAGCTGCTCTCTGCATCTTTTTGTGGGATCTACCTCATAGCAATTTCCAAACTTGAAGCTGCATTCCTGTGAGTGTACATAGATACAGTTATGTGTAAGAAAGCTTGGAAAAAGAGTCCCAAGAAGAAACCCTGTATTAAAAGTATTCAGAAAATGAATCTGACAAATGCAGTATGTAAAGCTAGGAACCTTTTTACTCATACCCTGTTTCATCCTTTAAGGATGAAGCATCACAGTAGAGAAACTTTACGGGAAGCAGTTTTAAGCTGACGCCAATGTTTTACTATCTGGAAATCAACTTCAACCTTACACAGTGGAGCTTCTAATTTTAGTGTCTGCTGCTGATAGAGATACGGGATCCTGACATAAGAGTTGGGCCTGCAGGGACTCATGCAAGTGGTTAACTTCATGTTTTGTCACACTGCCCGACAACATCAGTGAGATGGTTCTTTGTGTACAAGTCCTAGAAAGACTGGCACAGTGTTGAACATCTTTTGTGAGGAGATAAGCCTCTTCCAGCCCAAAATAAATGGGCACCTGGTTCACTAATGTCATTTATATACATACACATATTTAAAGAAGTCTTGAAGCTTGCTAAGAGTGCATGAATTTGGACAAGTTTATGGCTGTGGATTCCTAGGCAGAAGCTGAGTAGTTGGAATCTCCAGATTTGCTCAACAATTCTGCTAAAACTACCTTATTCCCCTAAAGCACATTGCATTTATTCGTTTTTCAGCGAAGTACGACTAATGATTATGAGACAGCTTGTGAACAAAAATCCTACAACAAAACAAAACCCCTACAGTAAACCAAAAAGTTAATCAGTTTAAATATACCAGGGGGTCAGTACAAGGCATTTTGGAGCCAAACAACTGCTGGAGGGACCGCTGGATCACTGGGTTAGAAGTAACCCTGCAAATCACAGCTTTTACTCAACCCACATCATTGTACTGCTGCCTCAGTGTGAAGCCTGGGGCTCCAAGTACTGCAACACCCACCTGCAGAGGGTGAAATGCATCTCTGGAACATTCAGACCTTCTTATGACAGCTTCATCATGGGAAAGGGGGGAAACATAACCCTGTGCCATCCCCTCAGGGTACAGCCGCACTAGAGAGCTGACCTCATCTTACAGTTTACTCCTTTTGAATAGCATAGTCCTGCTCCCCTTTCCTTGGATCCACCACCACAGCTTCTTGCCTTCCCTGCCCTGTCCTTCATTCCCAGGTCCCACCTGCCAGATCCCAGCACCTCTCCTGTCTTTGCTCTGACAGTTATCTGTCTGCACAGCAAACGGATGCAGTCAGCCAGCCTGGCAAGCTCACTCGCTTCTCTGCTGGGCTGGATCTCTGCCACCTCAGTGAGTATGCCCTGACGATGTGTTTTCATGGACATTTGCCAGGGAAACACTGCTGGATTGGGTACTTTTTTCTGCCAGGAGTGGATTACCTGCTCCTGTGCCATGCCTGTTGTTGTGCTGGTTGCACTGTTTGCTGGGCAGCACTAGGAAACATGATGACAAACCATCTACAAAAAGAAGCCTCCTCTTTTTCTTTACAGCCAGAGCATTTTGCTGCTATTGCTTCTCACACAGTCCTGCAGAATCATGGGACAGAAATTACTGAAGCCATATAACAGCTGCCAAAGAGAAATGTCACAGGAGCCACAGCCTGAGACTGATGCTGAGCAGTAGGCCGTGGGTTTGTTTGGGGGTTTTATCCCTAAGAGTTTCTTTTGGACTTTGTATTATGTCATCTCATTTTGGTAAACTTTCCTTTATTTAGACTAGCCAGGATTATTTAAACTAGCAAGGATTAGTTACAAGTCTTACTGGGGAGAGCTAGGCAATAGCTTTTGATAAAGCTGTGAAATAAGCCACCAATTTCCTCCTTGAGTTTGCTCAGCCCGTTAGTATCTATGCTGTGTCGCTTAATGAACTGTTTGAATCATATAGTGACTTTAGCTCTGTACATGCCTTATGGGTTTATCAACCTAACCTTTTTTGCTTCTTCCTTCAGGTTTTGAGAGTTCAGTCCTGACCTTTGACTAGATGACTGCTACAGGATTTATCCTCCAGTTGTACATTTTGTCATATAAGCTGACAATTCAGCAGATAGCCCCCATGCTATCACAAGTACAAATGACTTCGATGTGAGGTTCACCGGAAGGGAATGAGAATGCAGGATTCAGGAGGAGAACTAATGTGCTGCTGCTTCTCTGTCCAGCAAACATCCTTCCCTAAATACAATGAAAACAAAACTGGCAGGATGGTGAAGACTATGTGCCTAACAATATTTACAATGACACAGAACACTGTCTGTCTGGAATTAACACAGAAGAATTGCATCCACATAATACGCAATTAGTCATTAGTGTTACAGAGTATGCTAACTGGGGATTCTGCATTCTTGCATGCTTGGAAAACAACTGGCTGGCCTTCAGAGAACAAGCAAATAGTTCCCTGACACGTTTTTCCTCATTCCACATCTCCTTTTTGATACGGTACTTATTACAGCAAGGATGCTAAACTACTTCTCTTCAAACTGTTCCAGCATAGAGCATCGCCACCAGTCAGACAGCGGGTTACAGCACAAAGACAGGGCATGCACTTGCACATTGTCTTTGATTTTGCTTTGCTCTTTCCATTTGTGTTCGGGCACAAAGGAAACTGAGAGTAGGAAGAGGGAAGAGGAGAAGAGACCCTTCAGAGAAAACAGAAAAGAGCACCCAGTTGAAAACATTGGCACAAACTGTTCCAACCTGGCACGGCTTTCTGCTTTGGGTGCACTACTCTGGTACCAGTTTCTGAGCACCTCTGAGGTTGATGAGTTAACAGTGAAGAAACTGGAGCCCAAACTCCACCTCCAGTGAAGAAATGAAAGATGAACTCTACAGCTACAAGCTTGCGTGACTGACACCTGATGGAGGGGCTATTCTGTTACAGCTATAGCTGTTGTTTTCTCCATTCAGGAATGTCCTTTAGGAAGAATATAGCAGCAGAGTTAGCAAATATCTTATGTTAATAGCTAGCAATCCTTCCTATTTCTTTAAAAAGCAGAAAATAACTGTATTAAGTGAAATATACTCAATTTAAATGGAAAAATAAAAGGCTGTATGTCTGTTCTGCATATTGTCACAAGACAGGTACGTTTAGGAATATGAAACAAAAAAGTTCAGAAGGGGTCATTCCACAGAAATCAAACATTTCATATTGCTCTGAAATACGTGGACTAAGGCAGGGAAGCTGTGGAATAAAACATCATTACAACACTGGTCAGAGTGATCGGCCAATAACACATTGCCCTCAATCTGTATTTTCTGACAGTGTAAGGTACTGGCTTAGCTTTGATGTACCCAGCTCTCTCTCACTCATGCACACATGTGGAGGCTATTTTCCAGATAATTCTTACATTGCAGTTAGCCTGTGCTGAAAAGATGTCTGAACAAAAGACAAGTTGGCAGGTCTATTTTGTGAGTATATGTGTTTTCTTCCTATGCAGGTATGAACAGCCTCCATCTAAAACAGCCTGTTTAGGAAGAAAAGAACTCCCCACATTCGTTGTCTTAGTTTAAAGATTTAGAAGAAATGCTCCTCTCCCTAAATTCAAAGAAAGGAACAGCCCCAGCTCTGCACTTTGGGCAGAATACCCACTTGCATTACTTCTTATTTTGTGTACAGCAGAAAAGCCTGATCTGTTATTAAACCCAGCCGAATGCATGTGCTTTACTTCACATAATCCTTTACGGTCTTTCCTCTAGTGTGATTGCTGTGAGATAGGTTCTAAGACATTAGCCAAAAGCAGTCTTTTCTTAAGGAAAAGGCTGAGAACTGCCTAATCTCTCTGAAAATTGTTCTGAGAACTCATTTATTTAGCTCAGGAATCTTCTGTCAGATGCCAATAACAGCCACAAAGACTTGAATGAGATTATGTGAAAGGACTTTCTCTCAATAAAATTAAGGTTTGAACCACTCTCTGGTACGATGTTCCTGCTTGCAGCTCCTTGAATTTTGAATATACTTTCCTTGGTCACATTTGGAGATCCCAGTTCCCTGGTACAGAAGTCCTAAAGAATGTGGGCTCACTACTGTCTCTTTATTTAGGAGAACAGGAGAAGCACATTAAAAAAACACATGAAAATTAGGCAATCTATTTATGCACAAGAATATTAAGAACAAGAGACGGGCCCCTGGAGTCTCCCCACTGCACAGCCACCGATAAGCACCATCCGCTTTACACAGAAGCAGCTTTCATAACAGTGGAAAACTGAGCATGAAGGTCTGCTAACACTGACTTGTCCACACTGTATATGATGGCACCATGCAGGGAAATTGTTTGGTCCTTAGCACCTCTCAAAAGGGTTTGAAATTCTGTAGCAGCATAGGAGCAGCTGTCCCTGTTTCCACAGGCGATACAGACTTTGGTACCCAAGTTTCTCTGCACTGAGGGGGATAGACCATTCCCTTAGTTCCTCTGCAAAGGCTGCCCTTCCCTGCTTACATGATTAACTCAGTTGTGAAGAACTGGTCTGACAGGCCTTACATTGATGTTGAGCTAGACAATTCTGTATTGGGATATCAGCTCTGGTTCTGCTGTCTTATTGAAACTAGAGTCACTATCTGTCAAATCTCTGTACAGTGAATTCTGCATCTCTAACAGGCAGATTAATGCTGGTTCACAAGGTTCACAGCACTGCTGTTTCAATGGACAACCCTCATCTGGGACCTCTGTCTATACAGATGTTATTTGAATATATCTTAGGACAGCGTTTGTGCTCCAAAGAGCTAATTCACAATGTTCTAGTGATAACAGAGTTTGATACCAAGTCCCAGTCTGCTACTCATAATCCTTAAGTAATTTGTTCCATAGCATCTCCTGCACATATCCTCAGCCTCCCAAGTTCAATACCAATGGTTCTCTCACCTTTGCAACTCCAAAACAACTCTCACCCTTGGTAATGAAACCTCTCTGATAGACTTCATGATACAAACAATATTGTCATTTGGGTAAATGAAACTGACCAGAGATGCTTATTATCCATCTCTCTCTTGGACTCCCCTGAGCTTGGGTTTATATCATGATCTTAAAGCCAACCTCATAATTTTTCAGATTTTACTTGCTAGTCACACAGAGGAAACCTACCCTGTTGGGAAAGGAAGACTGTTTATTAGGCTGCATGATTCAGGCAAAGGCCAAACGAGAACAGAAAAGATTGGAGAGACTCCTATTATATCATTTTCTAAAGAAAACATTTGTGTTGGCTACTGTCCTAAGAACTGTCAAAGTGATTGCTGTAGGAGCGCACCATATGGGTTTATGAGCTACTTCCCTTCAAGTGGAAATACTGTATGTACTCCTTTTAAAAGGATGGGGAATTGGTGTTTTGACAGGACACCTCAGAAAAATACTATGTCACAAAACATAATGCAAAATAAAAACAATATACAAGTTAATGGTTCTTTTATTTTACATTTTCTTTCTGAAGAAGCAAAGTATTTCCAAAGTAGCTTATGTATAAATCTCTTTAAAATATCCCTGCTTGATATCTCTCCATTTCCTCTCCTTTGCCTTTCTCACTTTGCTTCCTGCCCTCCTTTATGGGGTTTAGCGAGTGAGATGTGCTTTACATTGACAGAACAAACATGATAAATTCCTGCTGCCCTATGAAATTTGTTCAGTAGAGTTTCTCTGCTGCTGCGCATCTTAATGCTGTTCTCAGGCAGCGTTTTCAATCCATCAGATACTGTACAGCTGCATATGTGCACCACAGCGGGAAGATTTATGGGTTCCTATTTATAGGATTTCATGTTTTGGCACCTCCATGCTGTTCATTTGCCCAAACTGTAGTCTGCTAATTAAACCTTAAGACCTAAATTATAATGTACTTAGGGATGTTCAGCCACTGAAGCAATGTGATTGTCTGAACATCTCTTGGTTGCATGAATTTTTATATGAAACAGCTTTTTTTCTGAGGTAAAGACAATAAAAATCCATATTTTTCATTTTCAAAGGAATACATTGCCTTTTACTAATCTTTCAATACACAGTCATGTTATTTTTTGTTATGTCAGTATATTTAATATACATATATGGACTTGATTTCAATGATACAATAGGTTTTAGCTTTAAATACTCTGGATGAGGACTTTTTAAACAGACACACCATCTTGGGAAATTTCCTTTGTAGAAGCTAAACAACAGCTGAAAATATGAAAGCTAAAGGAGAGCAGCAGGATCAGTTTTATGCCGAAATGGCATTGGCAGCCACTGGGAACTGTCGAGTCCATAAACCGAGCCCCAGCTTGCTTCTGTTAATACTAATCTCACGTTTTGGCACATTGTATCTTTCCTAACTAGCCTTGTTTAGCAGCTTGTCTTGACATACTCAGCCTGTAACCCCTTTGCTATCCCTAGCAAGGACTGCTATTTACCTTAATGTAATACAAGCAAATCACATAATAATAATCTCATGCAGTCTCATTTTGCCTAGAAGCCAAGGTCTCAGTTATTTAGGCACATTGATTAATAATATAATACAACACTGATTCTCACCCACAGATGACTACCAATGTTCCTGACTGAAAGTGTTTGAAATCGTTTGAAAATGTTTGAAATCGTTTGAAAATGTTTAAAACTTTTCCATTGCAGTGCTGCTATTACAAAAAATAGGATTTTGATTTCTTTTATGGTGGGTAACTTCACGGCATGAAAAATTAAAATGAGAAACTGAGGAGAAATCCTTGATGGAGCAGATGGAAAAAGCAAAGCTAGTTCTGTAGCCCCGTCTCCCTTACTTGTGGGACAATACAGAAGGTACTTGTTAAATCTTTACTTTGAGGGAAAAGCAGACATCAGAGACTAGAGAAACTCAATGGTGTAAGAAGGGAAGTAGTTGGAAAGAATCATGGAAACATTATCTGGCTAAGTGAACCAGAATTGCCCAGAAGTGCCACCAAAACTGCTGTCTTTATTCCTGCCTCACTGCCAAGCCTTGGAGCTAGATCTCTCATCATTCTCACTTCTGGCCTCTCAAATAAAAAAAAAAAAACACCCAAAATGTAAAGAAAATTCATTGCAGAAGATGTGCTTTCCCCTTTAGTCCTGAGAAGCTTAAGTAAAAAATACATGCTGCATCTTTGGTCTTTACTACCTTCTCCAGAAGTCCTATCGCTGCCACAGCCCAAGGGTAGTGATACCCGTGTGAATTCACAGAGCTGTTTAAGTAGCAAGGTAAAAGTGTCATGAAAGCCTTCTCTGAATCCCAGTTATTCTGCCTGGTTTTGGATCTGGTCTTTCTGAACAGAAAGAAAGAGATGTAGCAAGGGCATGCTCGTGAAGACAGTTGCTCTTTTCCTTCCCCTGACTACCCACTGTGGTTTCCAAGGTGCTGCCATTTAGGCAATTGCATTGTGCATTTCTTACTCTAAGGTGCTGCTGGGTTGCTTTCTATTTTAAGAAGCAGGGATAATACCACCATTTTAAAGTGAACTGTTTTTCTAATCCACTTGATAGGAACTGGTGGCTTCTTCCTTATGGAGGTACAAAATTTCCATGCACTGGGAACTGGGGAGCTGGAGGAGCTCTACGACCAGGTTAGGCAATGGTACTATACTCTGCTTAATGATAACACACTTGGTTCAGTTTGGGTCAAACAAACAGTGAAACAGCAGTGAAAAAATGAGTTAAAAAGTCCATGCTGTTTCTCAGCACTCGAATTTAAAGAAATACATGACACAGAAGCTGTGTCAGATGCTCAGATACTAATACCATCACCTTCCAAATTGATGGCTGGTACATATGCTTATCCATCCATTTGACTGGCAATGAGATTTAGTAGACTGGGCATTGAAACGGATATGGTAAATAGTTATTGCTTAATTCTGGTTCGGTGGCAGCATAAATCCTACCCGTGTGTCTATTTCCCTTCAGCAAAATGAGAATGTTTCTCTGTCACAGAGCTGATGTTGTGTTACTTGATATTAGGAAGAGAAAATGCTAGATGCATGGTGAATACTTCTAGCATTTTCAGCCCATTTTAATGTGTTGCACATAGTAAAAGTTGGGTTTTTTTAAACAAAAGATTTCAGATTAGATGATCCTAAATTCCCTTCTGTCCCTAAAAATGTGTAAATCCATTTGACTGAAGTAATATTTTTCAGGTAAGAGGGCATCTAAGAACTGAGTTCCATAGCTCTGTCTATCAGTTTATTTCTTCCTAAATTCAAAAGCTCAGGCTGTCACTGCAATAGCTAATGTCTACAAATGTGTTCTACTATAAAAGGTAGAAAACTATTATTGCAAATTAACATGGGTGTTTTATCAAAACAGCAAATTTATGAGTGAGCTTATTTATGACAACATAACTTAGGGACAGCAAATGTGCAGGGCTTTCATTGTATCCTTGGAGATCACTAATCAAAGTTGGCAAAAAGGACCAGGGTATAAAGAATACACTTTCTAAGAGTCTTGCAGGTAGAATGTAGACAGGATTTTCCTGTGCTCTAACCTTCATCTTGTCTAGAGGTGACAGGAGGACAGTTGTTATTAGCTATGGAAGACTTTCTGTGAGTTTGGTTTGTTAGTGTTTTCTCTTTTCGGGCTTTATATCAATGACACATGTCTCCAGTGGCCCAGGCAACTCCTTTGATCATCATGGTATTCCAGAATATATGCACCACGTGCATGAAATGTCAACAATTATTTAAGCACAATATCCTGCACTGTACAAAGGAAAAACTGACTACATGCAGAAGATGAGCAAATCGTCGCACTCTCTGTGAAATATTGTATTAAAATAACATTGTGATGCCTTATTTCTATTCAAAGTCACACTGGTTGCTTCAGGGCATAATTGGCTGGTTCATTTTTCAGTGCTGCTACTTATATTACAAAATCATAAAACTGACTTTATCTCTGTAGTCTCAGTAATGCGCAGGTACTGATGGGATTATGTTTCATGAGCGTTCTCACATTAATAACACAGACACTGAAATTTTTACTAAATCAGGGGATGTCTTGTTTGCTCTGTGGAGATCATAGCTGCTACGAAGTTTGCACTGTGACAGTTCTCAAAACTGTTTGAAAACCAAGGGATATTTAGGTGAAGCCATTAAACACAGTGATTTCTTCAATGACTGCATCTGTTTTCATTTGAAGCAGAATAACTATTTGCATTATTACTGTTAACTACATATGGCTGGCTGGCACTAATCATTGCACAGAAAAAGGAAATGTTTTTTCTAAACAGAGAATAAGCATTTAGATTATTTGCATGCACCTGTCTATAGAATTTAATGTAACTACCATGGATGACACATCCTCCAAGAGCCTGCTATTAAAAGCTGCTTTTTTTAGACTGCTCTATGATACCGGTACAGCTGCTTTAGTTCTTTCATGATTATTAAATAATTTTCAAGTTATGAATGTATTTTACACACTAACATAAATAGAGAGTTGAATTAAAGACAGGACAATTTCACCTGACATATTTGAGAAAATCTCAGGTTTAAAATCAATGTCAAACCTGACCAAAAGAGTCAGCTATATTGTAAGTAAAAAGTAACTCACTGCTTTAAGTGAACAGAAGCATGGGACTTTGTTCTTTCTAATATATTTCTTTAGCAGCCTTCAAAGCATGCCAAGAATTGCTTTTAAACAAAGGATCCCTGTAGTGTGTACAGCAGTTATATCCATGTAATTAGAAATATATGCCTTTTAAGCTCACTGAAACAATTAGAGCAGAGTAAATACTGGGGAACAAATGTACATTAATATACATTCCTATTAAAAAGAGAAACTTAATTTTGACTGCCTTGTTGCTTTCATGTTTCCTGCATAGCTGTATCTTGAGATTTAAAATCCTTTGTTATGGATAGTTGCAATAACTGATACTTTCATCTCCCAAGACCTACTTGACTTCTCATTTCAATCATCTCAGACCATTGCAGCTTATGAAGACAAATTAATGTTTGAGCTTTCTGTTGGTTAAAATGCTTCACTAATCATGTCTATATAATAACTGAACAGAGGCTTGATGGAGCAGCTCTAAAATGCAGTTTAGGAGTCTTGAAAGAAATGCAAATGTGAGTAAAGCTCTCATGAACATTGGGACTGAGGCAGAGGAACTTTGGGAATAAGGTGTGTTTGTAATACAAGGCAGGCACACATACCTTGGTGGCTGGTGCTAGTGACAGGAGCTACAGCTTTCTCAGTCTCTCTTGGTACCTTGGTACTGAGAACTGACAGCAGATGACACCAGAAAACTGCTCCAGAGACTTCTAATGGTTTCTATCGGCTTCTTGGCTGTATAAACTTGGGTGATGCTGGAGCAGGAATGAAAAAAAAAAAAAAAAGATTTTACAAAAAAAAAAATATGTTTTCTGAAAAAAATATCCTCAACTATGAACAAACCCCTGAAATCTTGACTGGTCACAAACTGATAATCAGGAAGTGTGAATTTAATAATGATACATCTTGAGTTTGTACAATGGACAGCTCGGAAGAAGTCAAAACGAGACACTGTTTTTATAGTATTTTGGAGTCAGAGATTTGTCAGGACTGCATTTTTTCTCACAAACAGCCTTTCCTGTCACAGAAGCATTTTCCTGCATGCTAAGTAATTTTTTGTTATGGCAGAAAAGCCTGAAAAACAGAGGGTTTTCAACATGAAAGCACAGTCTAAGCCATAACAGGCATTAGGTTCACTCTGATTGCTTTTGCTAAGCTGTTTGCCCAATCCCATTTCTTTGATCTATTCCTCTGGTTACTTCATATCCCTTTCCAGCTTCCTCTTTTCTATCACACGCAGCTGTGTCCACATTTCAGGTTTTTCACATGCTGCATCAATTTAGAGTCCTTCCTTGCATGCAGAGGTTATCCCACAGTGTTTATCAGCCTTTATCAACCAGTTCTGTTTTTTTCCAATAGGTGGTGAAAGAGGAATACACCAACACAAGGTCTGCCACATGGGTGCAGCAAGAGCAGGCTGCATCTCAGTAAGTTTATTGTATGGGTCCCACAGAAATAAGTTAGCAAAGTAAAAACTGGTGGTGACTATGAGTTATCAACATAACTGTGAGAGAATTGATGTTACTGTAGTGAATGCACCTTGATAAATATCTTTGACATTGTGGATTTGAAGAGTGGCCTATACCGTGATGGTACAAGAACCGAAGTAAGATTGTTTTGTGACATCCCTGCATAGGCATTGTCTTCAGAGACTATGAGTGATTTTTTTTTAACCATATATATGCCAATAAATAAACTTAAGGTTATTTTTTCTGGTGTTATCTGACGTGGTAGCAAATTGCAAACTCCCAGTTGAACTAGCTGGGCTTTGTGAATCAAATCATCACCGGTGGGTTGTGACTGAAGAGATAACAGCACCACAGCCATTTACATGGCTTCTAACAACTGTTAATCAACCACTTGATGACATTAACTTTGATTCCAGACAAGCAAGTTAATCTCTCTGTAAGAGAGCCTCTCAGTTAGCTGGGAATGTACCTATAAGCCATGAAAACAGTGTGTCAAGATTTCAGTATCGTTGGTAAGCATTATGAACGAGGAAACAACCCATTCCCAGACATGTCAGGAAGTGATTTGCTCTCAGTAATGCAGAGGGATTACAGTGTGCAAAGAAATAACCTGCTATGAAACTTCAGTAGGAAAGACATTTTCTTGAGGGAAAGATGTGCATATCCTGGAGTCAAATTTGCTTCAGCAGAGGACAGAGGCCATGGGAGGGAAATTCCGTGCATGACATAGAGAGCTGCAATGTGTAGTTTTGCCCCATAAAGGGGTTGTACATGGCACGATAAAGACTTTCAGGGCGTGTGACTGGACTGGGGATGACAAGGGAGTAGAAAAGGGTTACAATTTACACCTAGCATACTCTCTTCTAGTTAGCCTGGATGTGTGGAAAGTAGCTGTGCTACCCGATACACCTAAGAATTGAAGAGGCCATCAGCATCCTTGAGACAAATGCCACAAAATGTCCCAGTTGGAAACCCAGTTCTTGGCTGCCTGTCTGTCCAGCCAAGGCCTAAATGGTACATGCTAATGGTGGGGTCTTCATGTTCCTTGGAAACTGTTGCTGGTGCACACATTTAAGCCCACTGCTGAAACATAACACTGGGCTTTCAAAGATTTACAGTGTGCTGTGTGAAAGTTGCCCTGAGAACTTCACTTAGAAAATGATGGTTTTGGACTCTCTCGCAGTATTTCAGATTGATTGTCAAATATTACTACTAGATCTCCATGAATTTTCATGGTGTCTCCATTTCTCAGGGAGGGGCAAGAAAACCTTAAATCTTCTTGCAGCTTTCTCTGTGTCAAAATATCAGCGTAACACAGGGCTCTCACAGGTACCTACGAAGGAGCACAGTCACTAATGAACTTGAACAGCTCCCAGCTACCTTCCAGAAAAACGCTCTAACCTGGGTGTGCCAGAACTGAACTGAACTAAAATCAGTTTCATCCAGATTGAAATTTTTTATGATGTTTGATTTTTATCTTCAGATGAACTCAAAAGGATTGCAATAAAATCAAACCTGCTAGCAAATGAAGAGAAACTCCGTAAGGAGTTCAGTTATTCACCTGCCAGAGTGGTTGAAAGTTACCTACTGTTGTGATGACAAGGCTGGGCTAGTGTTTAGAAGAGAAAACAGGAAGGAAAATAGTAGATCAAATAAGTAGGATATTGAATGAAAAATCAGGAAAATTCTTCTGCTTCTAATGGAAGGCTGCAGGAACTGGGCTGACTCTAGAAGGCCTGATATTATGATAAAGTTGGGTGCATTACAAGGTTTTAAACAAGGTCTGTCATGTGCTCAATCAATTCAGCCTCAAAATGCATCTGGAAAGAGTCCTACTACTCCCCTCTTCCAGTGGCAAAGAGAAAAAATAAGCCAGACTTTAAGAAATGCACAGATCCTACATAGATGTGTATGTGTTATGTACCTCAACTTCCATCTCTATTCAGCAGTTATTGCTGGAATCAGGATTTTGAAAGACCAATGTATTTTGATAGTTTATCGAGATCAGCAGATTCTTAAAACCTGGTCTACAATCACAGCTGTTGGTCAAAGTGAGTATAAGAATACTTTCAACACTGTGTACGTTTCTAACTGTTTGCCAACAGACTATTCAAAACAGGAGTAAATCAAAGTTCTGAATTAAAGACTAATAATTGCCTATTTCTTAGAAGGCATTCATGAGAGTTCAGTGCTACAGGTAATCAAAATCCATGGAAGTCTAATTTGCCGAATGTAAGCAGCCTTCAGAAAGAGGTCAGATCTGAAAGTTTTGAAAGGGCTTTTGTTTTTGTCTCTAAATTGAAGAAAAAAGAATACAGACAAAACCCACTTGGGTGAAGTTTAATTAAAGGTGATGTGAAGCCAAGTGCAAATATATCTTCTGAGATTAGAATTTCTGCACCTTTGCACAGGACGGGTACACAGTGCCATGTTTAAAATGCAGATTATTAAGTCTTTCATTAGGCATCCAATTTGACATCCAATTTGAAGTCAAGGCAACTTCTGCAATTAACTGTAATGAAACAGGTTTGGACCTTAGTTTTCTTGCTATAAGAAAAATCAAATCTAAGTCCTATCTTGTATCTGTGTTAAACTTTCTCCTTAGATGGGGCTGAAGCTGAAGTGCAATTGTCTGGTAATTCCCTTACACTCAGTTTAATGCACCTGGGATGTCTAAGTTTCTTATTATTATGGCTGGCTTTTGAGAAGGGATAGTATCTTCTGAATTCTGCCTCTGTAGTTTTGGCAGAGGAGAATGTTATCATTGCTGATGGATGGGAAAATGAGGGAAGAGAAAGAAAATGACGGTCCTGGGTTCAGCATCTGATTATAAGTTCTGCAGTTTTAAAGCTTTAAGTGTAGGATTACTTAAAATGGTGCAGGAGGCTTCTCTGCAAGTCCTGTGAGCAGGCTGGGCACAAGCCATCTCTGGTGCTGGAGCCCACAGCCTGTCAGTGCATCGCTCTGCCTGAGGCACATGTCCTGATGTGCTATCAGTGTATCTCCAGAGCCAGCTGGCCCAGAGCAGGGGCATGCTGCTGTGCAGACATGCTCTGTCTCTGCTGGTTAGGAAAGCTTGCTGCCTGTGGGGCTGCCTGGAAAACTTGCTGCACCGGCCCTTGCTGAGCTACTGCTTACAGCTCCTCTGGCTGCCTTTGGGGCAACCGAGCTGTATGACACTGTTCAGACAATGATGCTTAAGAAACTGAGGCAAGACATGACATCTCCTGCTCAGCTATATGAGCAGTGCCCCAAGCCTTCTGAGTAGTTTTGGCCTGATTATGCTGTGTTAAAGCAATTTTAGCTGAGTCCCGGCTTGTCTTCACACAGATGCCTCAAAGACAAAATGCAGTGTGGTTCAGTCAAGCCACTGACATATCTCAGTCTGGCTGGCATGGGAAAGGGGGGCAAGACCAATGTGAGCACCAAAGAAGGTTAAAATGGCCCCTCTGTAATGCAGAATCATTTTTGAGGAATTAAGCACACAAGGAGGGACAATAATGCACAAAGGAGACCTTGAGCAAATTATTTCCAAATTAAGACTGTAGTTAACAGAATTAGCAATACAAATAAAAAAAGATTTTACTCTCCCCAAACTCTCATGCTGATTGTTCTTTTATAGCATTTAAATGCTTAGGAATGAAATAAAAAGCAAGATGATCAGTTTACAAAAGTGTTGGGATCAGCAGGGACATTACGACTAGTCATTACAAACTGCCATTGCTTGCTGGCTGTCCTGACTCTGTCAGTTGTGTTTAAGCAGATAAGAATTAGCAATCCTGCACTAAACAGAACAGTAAATAGCAGGACCGTCTTCTGAGATTTAGCACCGAGCCACAGACTGTTAATGGGAGAGTGGAAGCTGTGAGAGGGAGTGAGTCCTGCTCCGATGGCTAATTAATCCAATACATAAATCCTCAAAGAGAGATCTCGTGCCCAACAAATGAGGCTCTTGTTTTCGTGGAAGGTGCTTTTGTAATCGCAAAAGAGGAAATAATAATAATTAGCCAGTTGACTTGGAAGGCTTTATGTGGAAAGTACACAGTGTTATGTGCGACTACGCTGCCAAATGGAGAGCTTGCTTTATTTATTGGAGTGTTTGGAGCAACAAACTAGAAACTTTGCATATTAGATTGCAATTTGCATATTTACTAAAATGCTTTCCCTTTTTTTCTACTGCTTAACCCGCCCTTCCCTCAGAAACAAACCTACAGCAGAGCAGCCACATTTCTCCCAGCCAGTTTCACCTGCTGACATCAATGGATTTACACCACAGATGAACGTGGCTGTTTGTGCCTCATTCTGGTAATGATGGCAGCTGTTAGGCTTGACCCTGAACTCGGGAATCCCATCATCTGTCACCCTGTTTGTCCTCCCAACAGGGTTTTTGTCAGTAGTTACGCTGGGAGAGGAGGGCTGTGGGTTTTCACTGCAGGTCTCGGCTTCCCACTCAAACCCAGCACAAAGGTGTAAAGCTTTCTCTTGCATTTTTTTGCTAGCGGGTCCTACCATCTCAGACAGAAAGGGGAAGAAGCTGGGCAGAGAAAACACCCTAATCAGAAAGAAGGCAGCTTCAATACAAAGTTTTGGCTTTGTTTGATGGAGGAAACTTGGTGACTTCAGATTAACAACAAAATAAGAATCTAGGCAGGGCACTGAGTGTATTTAGTAACAGTGTATGTGTGTATCCATCCATGTCTGGATATATCTATGGAAATTCATGACCAATGCTGCTCCTGTGGCTTTGGTTTATTTTTCTTTCTGATGTCCATTTCAATTTCCCCCCATTCCCTTCCTAAGAATTAGCTCTGTCCTGCCTCACCTGGGACTATCAGTTAAGAGGAAATGTCAAAGGACTGCACGTTAAACATGCCGTGTGTTTGTGGCTAATGCACTGCAAACACACAGAATGAAACAGAACAAGGGAAAATGCACTAAAGCACTACCTTTTCCTTAGCTTCATGGAGCAATCTCCTTACCCACCCTATGTGCTGTACCAAGAGTTTTAAAGACATGTAGCACATTGCAAAGGATAACACACTTAACGTTTTTCAGGAAGAACAAACACCTTGGGTTTAGGTGATCATCATTTTCTTTTTCCCTGGCTGCTCTGATGTAGCTTAACTGGAAATATAATCCAAAGGGAGATATTTTAACCTAATTGCTAGGAAAATTTGGCAGTGCAGTATGGACAGGGAGAATCTGCTTGATCAGCAGAATGTCATTTGGAGTCTCAGATGCACTTATTCAGCTGAAACACCGAATGATGTGCAAATCAAATGTTTTTAATGCCATTGTTTTCTAGCCCTGCCAATAGTCTGCTTCTTGTTGAGCGCTTGCACAGGGCTGATAGAAGTTTTGTCCCTGAATGCTAACTCATTCAGCACCATCTTTAACCTTAGCTTTTAAGAGCTGTTACTAAATGTGTAAAAAGTGTATTTTTGCTAAAAGGGACCTGTACTAACAGAAGTTACTGAAGAAGTAACTGTTGAAATCTTGTATCTTTTGTAGTCTTACTAGCAGCTTTAAGATGTCTAGGTCTCCTTTGAAACCTCCTCGTTTCTATTGGCTATGATTACATTCTTGCATTTATAGAAGAGGGACAATACAAACTTACCCAAGGCAATACAACACAAGTAGGTGCAGGGAAACCTAACACACTGCCAGAGAACTGCGAGTATGTGGAGCTGTGCTACCGCTAAGTTTGACCACACAAGCCCAAAGAACTCTCAATCAAAACGAGAGAAGTTACAACAAATGGGATTTGGACTCCACAGTGGGCTTTAAGAATGACAAAAATAAGTTTTTTATATATAAATTTCTCCCATTTTGCCTTCTTTATAGCCTGCTCAGAAATGGCGGTGCCTCACAGGCACAAAGCTGGGACAGCAGAGCTCCTTCTGCATATCAAATTTATACCCCCACGTTCCAGACAAGATAATCTTCTGTCACAGAGCAGGTTTTATGCTACGCTGATTCATGAACAGAGTTAAAGAAAGGGCTGCGTCAGCGGGCACGCCTGGATTTCCAACACACATTTTACCTCCTTGAAGTTTATAACAGTCACACATAATTGAGACCTTTATAAATTCTTCTACAAACAAGCTTCCCGGACTACTAGAAAAGAAGATGCTGCAAGGTACCTGGAAATATGTCTGATAAAAGCGTGGATCTATCTCCTAGCACAGCACAATCCATCTCACTACGTGAATACGTTTTAAGCATAGTTGGACCCAGCACAGAAAACTCAATCTGTCTAAAGACCTTCAGTAGCTGTCAGTGCCTTTCACTTCACAGAAAGCCACATCCACCCACAGAAAGGAGACGTTAAACACAAGAAAAACTTGCAATGAGCAATAAAGCTATGAAAGAAAAAATCGAAATACACCTTTATTTCTTAGAAGAAAGAAAAGAGGGGAGGAATTGTAATTAACTTCGTTTGGTCAAAGTATGTCCACACCAGTGAATGTGCTTTTTGTATGTCTGGTTAAATGCTCAGTTTGGCACTCACAGTGTCAGGGTTTGAGGGTGGGCAGGTGAGAGGAGATCAGCCGGTACCAAAGCAGCTCTTCCTAGAATGTCTCCTGGAACTTCTCACATGAATACAGTGAATTGCACAGTTTAAAATGTGAATAAAAGAAATATTCATAAATGGGCAGACTTGAGCAGTAGCTCATGGGATGCATGTTTGCTTACACCCTGTAATAATGGTGTTCATCCATAAAGGTAAGAATGGGGAAAACTGCCTCGGTTTCGCCTTTTCTCCATCAGTTAGTTTCCATCAAGTACTTTGATGGGTTTGTGATCTAGCCTGCCAGCAAACTGGTCAGACTGTCTTCCTGTTCAGGATATCCTGGTATCTAGGGAGATCAGAGGACAGAAGTCTATCATCTCTATATCAGGCTCTTTGGCACTCGTATCCTTGATTCTGCCAGTTTTAGGAATACTCTCCACTGGAGCTGGAAGGAAAACCTCCATCTCTTCCAGTCCTCCAGTTCCTGGCCCAGAAACTTGAATAAAGCTTTTACCATCAACCATTCCCAATCCCTTGCTGTTTCCTGCCTCACTTTTCTCATAAATGTCTTCTGTCAGACACATAAATCTTCACCCAGCTTATTTAGGCAGCTCCTTGGAGGCTCACTGTAGAAAGAACCAACTCTGTCATTCCTTCAGCTCTCTGAACTTCCCTCTTACGTGACCTGCAACCTTCCAGTTTATCCAAGGGCTGCAAGGCAAGCACTCACACTCTCACTGCAGCTGACAAAGCATGTTGCTGCTGTGTTAAACTTTAAGAAGCTGGGCAGCATTGGATATGTGCTCTCCCAGTCATTAACCTGGAATACATGGCATGTGTCATGAACTGAGATGGCTTTTAAAGCAGAACTGTGTTCTTGCTCCCTAATTATTTGTTTTTCTTCTTTTTTTTAAATCAGAAAATAACAACAAGGTGCAATGAACTCCTATTGGTAAATTCTGTTGGTCAGGTGAAAAAGGATTTCTAGGAATATTTTATTGTTTGCTGGTTTTCATTTTCATGACTGAATGTTGAAACACCACAAGGAAGGTTGAGGTAGAAAACCTGGCTTCAGAAACAACTCTCTGCTCTTTAGATAAATATGACCAAAAGTTAGGAAAAAATCACTGGTGCAATACATAAATTCATGTCCTTGTTGCCCACTGGCCCTGCTGCTGCTCCCTGTTTCTAGTCCTACTTGCGTATTTCAACTCATATCAGCTCATTTTGAAGGAATTCTATGAGGTGAGCCAGCAATGTGCCCTTGCAGCAAAGAAAGCGAGTGCCATCCTGAGCTGCATTAGGCAAAGTATTGCCAGTAGGTCAAGGGAGGTGCTCCTTCTCCTCTACCCAGCACTGGTGAGGCCACATCTGGAGCGCTGGGTCTGGTAAAAGAGGGACATGGACATACTGGAGAGAGTCCAGTGAAGGGTTATGAAGATCATTAAGGGACTGGAGCATCTCTCCTATGAAGAATGACTGAGAGAGCTGGGACTGTTCAGCCTGGAGGAGGCTCTGGAGGGACCTTAACAATGTATACAAATACCTGAAGTGAGGCTGAGAAGATGGAGCCAAGCTCTTTTTAGTGGCAGGACAAAAGGCAATGGGCACACACTGAAATACAGCAGGTTCCTTTTGAACAGCAGGAAACACTGTTTTACTGTGAGGGTGACCGAGCACTGGCACAGACTGCCCAAGTATGTTGTGGAGTCTCCATCCTTGGTAACACTCCAAAGCTGTCTGGATACAGTCCTGGACAACCACATAAGTGGTTGAAGCACTGAGATGTTGGATGCAATGAACCCAGATCCCTGCCAGCTCCACAATCCTATTCTGAGATAAGCAATTCAATTTTAGCACCTTTTGCCCAGTCTAAGTGGATCTACAGAACCTTTCTGCAATGGTGAAAAAACATTCAATGAACATCCAAATTTTTAAACATAGCTTCTTATTAATGTCATGGTTTGATGAGCTCCTGTTACAGAAAGACCAAAGGAAATCAAACACCTGTGTGGGTGATGATAGTCAGAAGGGTACCCATACAAAGAAGGAGGCTTTGCCTATATGGGGAGAAGCAACAGCAGGACACAATGTGATGGCAGTGAAATTCTCGGGGCAGCATGTTGCAAGGGAGGAAAAAAAGGATGAAATCTTTAAGATTTTCCTCGGTATGTCAGCATTGGTGGTCTAGGAAAAAATATTCTCCAAAGCAGTGTATCTGAGGTGCTGTTTCACACTGCATCTAACCTCCATTCACGCAGGTGAATGTGCCAGAAGTCCCAATCCTGTTCTTTTGTCTTTTCTTTTCTAGATATATACAACTGCCTCCTCCCTTGAGTAAGATCTGGAGATCATGTGGTTGGAGGATGAACTCAAAAGGCCATTGATCAGTCATTAATTGAGTTTAATTTTTTGGCAGGCTCCTTCTCTGTCAGATTAATTATCTGACCCCATTTATGCACTGGCAGTGGATTGCTAGAGCCATGAAAAAAGAAGCAATAGGGAGCAGAGCAGGACCACACCTTCTGTGAGCTATAATTAGACCAGACTATAAATAGACCTTTAACTCTAGTGTGAAATCTCAGAAGAAAGGGAACTGCAGGGGAGGACCTGTGATTTACAGACTACCTTCCTAGGGCTTGCTTTGGGCTGGTGCAGCTGAGAGCTGCTTCTCACATAGGGCAGCAGTTTCAGCTACCTGTGTTAGCTTGGCAGCTGGGGCTAGAAGTGAAGACAAAGCGACATCAGGGGATTTGGCGGGTGAGAGGGCAAAGGAGGTGCATGCTGCTGATTTCTGAGAGAGAGAAGGGAGGTGTAAATTCAAAGGGCAGATGGATAGCTTTAAAACATGTCTAGTTTCTGTCTGTTATTATGTTTGAGAAGCATTTCTGTTAATACCATACAGTGGAGAAAAGTTTGTGTTTCTAATATGATACCGATGTCTAAATGCTTAAACTAAGGCAAGAAAGTATGTGTGTGGAGCAATAGGGAAAAAGTAAGATGGACAAAAGACTCTGGGTTTGCTTGAAAAGCAGTGATGCTTTTACATGCTTTCTGCATGCCAGAAAACTGTATTAGCTGCAGTGTTGTGGACCGTAACTAGAATACCTGATGAAATGGGTGCTGGCTGGAAGGAGTTCAGGGCAACAAAACCAGTTTGGAGCACAAGGTCTGCGGTAACTTGCACTGAGTCCTGCCAGCCCACAAGGTTTGACAGTCACAAAGTAAGAATGCAGTAGGCTAACCAACGGCATTACCAGAGGGAAGGGCTGTGAAATAGTTATAATTTAAGATAGTATATATTATCCCATTTACATGCCTTTGATCTACTTTTCTTCTTTTAACAAAATATTGTGCAAGTCAACTCATCCATGCCTGTGAGTGGGGAAAACAATTCCATGGAGCATTACAAGGTTTAGCTTTATTTCTCAGAGTTTTGGCCAGGCAAGAATCAGTGGTTTAGAAGCATCCCCTTACCTGGTCTTGTTGCTATCAGGAAAGTCCTGACAAAACTACGATACATAACTTGAATTCATGCATCACGCCTACTGCTATGTTTTAAATAAATTCTACTACCAGTAGGTTTTTTAACTCACAGATAAAGCACTGCTTGACTCTGTTAAGCATTAACAGGGTCCTGCCGATCTCCTACTATAGGCTTCTGGACACTTCTAATCACCAAGTAACTTAATGCAACAGTGATATGCCCTGGATCAATGCAGCCTGTTGAGTCTTCAAGAAACTTTAATAGTTTGGTAGAAATATGAGTTTAATAGAAATGTTTCTATTAAAAGAAAATGAAAGCAAGAAAAAGCAGAGACTTCATTCCCGTAGTATATGTGCCTGCCAGCTTGTTCTATTGAATTTTATGCGCTTTATAATCATATTTTATACAGTGGTAATTGAGAAGAAAAAAGGTGTAGTATTTTTCTTTGACATCTTCTTGTAGACATTTTGTTTTACCAAATTAACTCCTTACCACAGTGTGGAGAGACTAATGGGACAGTTGATCTAATCTTGTTCTCTTTTAAAGAAGCCAACCTTAGCCTCTTCTTTGGATTAAAAAGGGGGCTATCAGGGAAAAAAACCCATAAAAGCCTCCTCTACATCTATTTTCTCCATCCTACATTAGACTGGTATTACTCCCTCTGTGGAATAGCCCCAAGAATACTGGTGGAGGTGCACGCCTTTTGCCTACAAACGTTTTCACTATGACTTTGTCTTAGCCCTGTCATTGTGGAGTTAAAATGATTCTGAACACTGTGTTTCCACTAGCACTTGTATTGATGGAGTCACAGTAGGTTTCACATCAATAGGATACTTTTAAGGAGAAATAAAGGGCGGTTTAGACAAGCCCAAGGGTCACATTATGCAAATGGTATGTGCTCATTAACCTTTCACATAGCTGAAAACATTTGTTACCTGGTTACCTATTACCCTTTCTCCTTCCTCCCTGTCCCAAAACTTGCAATGTGCTCTGACACTTCTCATCAAAGATTTAATTTCAGAGAACTGCTGCCATTGGCCATGTGATCATTAAGATTTTATTACCCTCAGAATATATAGCATGATACATTTCCTGGCAGACTGCTAAGTAATGCTTTCAATAATTAAAAATCCATAAATAATTAAACCACAACATTATATTTGTCAACATAAATGAACAAACTATGGCCTGTAAACAGCCTTCTGAACAGATATGAGCTTAAAACACACAATGATGTGTTCAATAGCTGCATTTAGGAATAAATCTTCCTCTCTTCTATAAGATTTATATTAATTTATCCAAATAATGGGGAATGCAGTGATTCTCGGCAGATATCATCATCATCAATAAAAATTAATTTCTATTTGTATTATAGCTGGAAGCAAGAAACCCCATATGAGACTAGAGACACACAGGGATTAGCACATTATGAACGAAACATGAGAGGATGAACAACTTGTTCTGAAGAGTCTGCATATGGGATAAATAATACCCACAAAGTCTTGGTGAAGATGTGGGGGTGAAGGGCAATAAGCAACTTAAGACCTTTCAAAATCAAATCACACAAAATTCACATTTTGGGAATAGATGCAACGAAAAGGGTAGATATGATCAGTCAAGAGCTGACAGGACCTTCCAGAGGCTACATAAAATGAAGGGATTCAAAAGTAATCACATTTTAAAACCCAGGAGAATAAGAAAAAGAACACTTTGGGGGTAACTTATGAAAACCATCCTGGCTTTTTTCAGCTGGATCTGATAAAATCGTATGGGCAATTCTGCGTATGGAAGAGTAAAACCATAAGGGAGAAACCTTGAACTTAGAGGATTTGTGATGAGCTCCGCCCAACTTTGACCATTCACTTCAGCCAAGATGTTTGAAAAACAATTCCAAGTTTTAGGGCTTACCCACTAAGTACTAAATCAAGTTATGAAGGAGATCACAAACAGGTTATCTGAAGTTTATCCAGCCCTTTCTGAGATGTCTTCATAGACTTCACTGTTTCGTCATTTTTAAGTATTTAACCAAAATACTCTTATCACCATTGGTTCTTTTTTTTTTTTTGATTTACTATATACTACTTCACCTGGTCTTTAAAGATCATCCTTAAGAAATTAGACACTTAACCTCTTCAAACTTTCTGGCAATCTTTAGCATCCTCTGATTGTAACTTCCCACTTTTCTTACAGGAAAAAAAAATCACCCCTTTCTCTGATCATCTCTGATTTGCCACCTGCTTTCTCTTGTGTGATGCTTTGGATCCCATATTCTTCCTTTCAATAAACCCCAGAACTACCAAGCAACTTCTTGTATTTTATGTTTGGATGAATCACCCATGGCATTTCATCAGTAGACAGTGCGCTTTTCAGGTCTGCAGGTCTGCTTGACCCAAAAGTGTTAAAGAATGCTTTGCAAGACACTTATCACTGAGCACTCGCAGGAAATACTTCCAAGGCTGCTGAAGCCCCCTTGATGTAAGAGAAGAGCTCAAGCGGGAATGTTTAAAGTGTTCTTTTATAGAACAGCCTTCCTTAAATTAATCAAAATCGAGAAAGAAATTTTGGTTTTCTCTTCCACATGCTTAGAGCTCTTAGACAGTTCTCCTTCCTCTGACCTGCTAACCTCAAACCTTTTTTTCCATACTTCTAGTGGAGAACTAGAAGGCCTTTCCATAGAGGGGAATGGTATCAATGTTTGAAACAGGAAATAAGGAAAGATTTCTGAAAGTTATCTACATAAAGCATAATGTAAAATTTAGCAATAACAAAAATACTGAACCTTTTACTTGTGATCATAGGTAACAGGAGAAACTTTTTCACCAAAAAGCCGTCTACTTTTGCACAGACACCTTCAGATGTCTATGATATCTTTGCAGCAAGACATCAAAATCCATGAAAAACAAGTGCACTATCTCAGAACTTTTGGTGGCCCACGATAGTCACCTTTGCTGAAGCTTGTAAGAACCATCAAATATAGTGGGATGAAAGAAAAAGGGGATACTTAAGAGCCAGAAAAAACAGAGAAAAAAATAATGTAGACTGTGAACTCAGGAGGAATGTCAGTCCAGGCTGACTTCTGCAATGTCATGGGGTACAGATGTAGCTGGTACAAACTGGTACTACTCTTCTGACTTTCATTGATTAAAATTGACCAAGAACATGGTTCGAACATATTTGATTCTCTCTTGTGTTGGTGTTGAACTGACTAAAAACTACTCCATATTTTCATTTTGTGAACAAAAGCCGTTATAGGGAAAATATCTTCTTTTATTGAGAGTTAACATATACTTTGTGTATGATTTATCTTTGTTATATATGCAGCAACAGGGCAGTTTTATAGAACAGAAATTTGCACATAGTGAATTATTTTCCCACAAGGACAGCTGTTTAATTTGGGGGAAAATATAATGGCAGGGAGGTGCTGAATGAAGGCATCTATTACTTTTAAAATGACAGCTGTTGTAGATTATAAGTTTTGTGGGTTTTTTGTTATTAAGAAGCTGGAACAGTTCAAGATGAAGTTATATTTTTGACATCTTTTCCTGTGCACGGAGATTAAGTAAGTTCTGATGAAGATAAAATTAAATCGTAACAATAACATCTGGTTAGAATTAAGGTGCTTCTCTTTTTGAAGGGGTATTCTTTCTTTCTCAGACTCCATTTCATGTGCATTCTGGCTTTAGGACTTTATTTCTCATGAGAGGCAAAGTGATTTTTGGATTGCTCAGTAAAAGGCTATTTAGTATGGCACTGCTCTGAAATTCTGCATTCTCTTTCAGATCTCTACAGCCTTTCACTTAATCTGTATTGGAAATGTAATTGTTTTTCTTCTCCTGACTTTATGAAGGTTTGCTGTCAAAAAGATGTTATTTAGTGATTGTTTTGCATCTCATACAGTCGTATGTAAAGTAACTATGAGATCTACTACAGTTATTGAGGTTATCAGAAAGGCTTTGTTCATGTATTGGAGGGCACAATCACCCAATTACAATATTAGGTTTCACTAAATACCGATTTTGTACCAGGACCTGGGGAACACAGCCATGCAGAGCCAGTTGAACCATCACTAACCCAAAATTGTGCACCAGAATAAAGCGAACAGCATTGTGAATATATTTTGCACAGATGCAAAACAACACTATCTGAACCTAAACTCTTACACTCATCCTTTCAGATTTAGCTCCATGCAGATTTGACCATGCTGGATGTGTCTCTGTGTTGAACATTCACTGGATGGCATGGGTTTTCTCAGTAGCTGTGTGGATACATCTTTCAAACATAGCTGACCTGATCACCTGGCTCCTTTTTGATTGTGTTCCCTTAAAGAGATGTGCTTAGGTAACTATGTCCTTTGCACATGTCTGTCAGACCCTGGTCTTGCCTGGGTGATGAGGCACCCTAACACTTTCACCCAGATGGAACTAGTTTATTTCAGGAGGGAGCTGCAGGGAATGCTCTCTAGACTTAAATGATTCCAACTTTGTCTTAAACTAAACAAAACAGAGAACACTTCTTAGTTGGAGTTGAAAGTTTTCTGAACAGGCCCTGGAAGGCTTGAGCTAACGCTTGAGTTAATCATACAATATTAATTTCTAGATGAATAAAATGAGGATGAGCATTTTTTTCTCTGACCTCTGTTTTCTGGACTTAGACTAGTATCTTTGGGCCTGTGCTATCTCACTGTGTTTGGCCACTTCCTGAAACAAACAGCTCCAGAGAAGGCACATTCTGGAGTTCTTCCCTGTGAGGGTGCTGAGGCCCTGGCACAGGGTGCCCAGAGAAGCTGTGGCTGCCCCATCCCTGGCAGTGTTCAAGGCCAGGCTGGACGGGCTTGGAGCAGCCTCCTCTAGTGGAAGGTGTCCCTGCCCATGGCAGGGATTGGAACGGGATGAGCTTTAAGGTCCCTTCCAACCCAAACCGTTCTATGTTTCTATGATATTCATGTTACCTTGCACACAGACACCTTAATCTTATTAAATTCTTGAGCAGCACTGCTACACACATTTCTAATATTGATAGTCATTATAACTTGTCTTAATGATGAAGAATTTGGGCATCCTTACAAAGAAGCATGCCCAATCAGATGCTATTTTATGTTAATCATCACCAGCCACCTACAGGTGTACAGATTTCATTTTCATAATGTCCTGAAGGCTTTACTTCATGGTCAGGAATGCCAAAGCATAAGGATTTAAGTGAGTTGTCTGATGCCACACACTGAAGTCAGCAGTTAGGAGAGGTCATTATACAGGAATTGCTAATTTATCCATTTTTCAGCATGAGATAATGTTACTTTGCAACTGAATGTCCTATATCAGTCCTCTGTGGGAAAGAATGAACACAAACAAACTCTCCATCATTTACCTTTTCTAGAGGTAACAAAGAAGTAAGTTACATTTTGGAAATGCTGGGCTTTTCGTTATTATCAGCCCTCACTCAGAGCTTCAGTTATGTTCATTTGTCCCTAACAAAACTGTATTTGAATGAATAATTCACAATAGATAATGCATTTGCAGAACTTTGTCTGTTTCCCTCCTTCTAGGCTTTTTAAAGCAGTTATAAAAAAGTTTCAAAAGAAGATTCCAGGCCTAGAAACACTTAACTTGAAGTACATGAGTAATCTCAATGACTTCAATAGGACTACTCAGGTGTTTATAATGAAACACATATATAAATGTTACCAGCTTACTGGAGCCTTCTTTTGAACTTTGAATATGAAATAAAAAAATAGCAATTTTTCACCAACATTGGAGTTTAAAATTATCTTTTAAAGAATATTGCAATGCAGCAAAGGTTTAATGCACAAATAATCACAGGTAATGAATATGAACAGTGTTGGGCATGCTCTTGGTTCACAATTTAGGTTCAAATGTGAATAAATGAATATTTATTGAAATATTGTTCCCTCCGTCCAGATTTCTAATACAAATCTCCCCAGACTTACCACTGCAGAACTGGAAGGAATGATCATCTGTGGGTACAGGAGCAAATAATCGTCAAATTCTTTTCCCTAATATCTAACACAGAAAGGGCCGCTTTTTAAGGGTCATATAGTTTTCTGCTTGGTACCTCAGCTAGGTTGATTCTCCTCTCAAGTTTGTATCTAGCAGTCAGTAAGAACCTAATGGAAATCTATGACCAGTGAAGTACCATGAAGTAAAGCAGAGGATCAAGGGAAAAAGCCCATTGTTTTCATTATAATCACAGAACGAAGCTTTATACTTCTCCTCGCAGTGTTTCAGCAAGTGACCTGCAAGATTTTTACCTTTTAATATGTTGCCCAATCTCATTTTCCTCGCCACTCCAGTAAATTAAGCCAGGTTGCAGTTCAACCCACAATATCCCATAATGCATTCTCAGTCAAAAATAGACTGCTGCAAATGAAGTAGATACACTCCACATGCCTCCCTCCTGCCAGCTCTGTGCGAGAAGAGGAGAAATCAGATAAAACATCAGTGGTTCCACAAATTCAGTTTAAATCACATATTGTGTTTGTATGTCTTTAGGGAAAGAGGAAACATGGTTTCATTTTTTAAAAGCACAGCTAGTGGGAGGCTGTTGTGGTTTTGTAAAGCTATAGGAAAACTAGATCTAATCATGTTGGAGCTATTCCTCAGAACCTTTAAAGAAGGTTCCCTACGAATGTCAGTAAATGTCTTGATAAGGCTTCTGCTCCATGGCAGGATTAGATTTTGATGGAGGAGAATAAAAATTACCCTTGCATTTCAACAAGATGCAGCAGCCCACTCTGTCATGAGAAGCCATGAATATATTCCAGTTTAGTGTTGTTAGATCCTTGACAGTCTGTGCATCAGGAAAAAGGGAGGAGATTTTCTAGCAGATGTTTGACTGCAATAAGCATGGATAACTTCTATGGTACAGGGATGCTGAGTAACATGGATATGTGGGTCAGATGTCTCCACCAGCACTCAGACTTTTCAACAGCATTAAAGTTGTGAATGTGTTCATATGCTATATGTAACCTCTACAGTTTACAGCCTGGACTTTGTCAGTCTGGTGAAATGACTAAAATGACAGGAATACAAACTGAGCAGGAATACTCATTCAGGAAGAGTTTCATCTCCTTCTGTTGCATCTTATTATAAAGTAGTTTTAACAGCTGGGGCTACACATGAGGTACACTGGCAGACTGGAAGTCATTAGGCTGATCCCTCTGGAATATTTATTTCCAACATCTGGAAACTAATCTGATTCTGTTGTAGGCAACTGAGTTTCCTACACTATCAATCCCTGAATCTGTCTTTAAGCCTGCTGGTCACGTTAACTGACAGAGCATCAGGAATCCAAGACAGGGCACTCCTGTGTTGTCTCAAAATTGAATGGGATCCGTAAACAGCCTCTGTTAAATTTGACTGACAGCCCAAATAGAAAGTCAATCTTTTAAAATTAAACTGTCCCTAAATACTTGGGGAAAATGTACTTAAAGCCTATTCTCTGCAGTGACAGTTTTAGTTGTTTAATGCTATCTTTTGCAGTAACATAAATACATCTGCCTTTGCTCTTTGTTATTAAGTTCCAGGTAAGTTCTACATTTGGTAGAACTTTCTTTTGTCGAAATTGTAGGTAAATTAGAGGAACTTTTCTTGAGTTACAGATCTTAAAAATAGGTTTCCAAAAGCATCTATGCTTTTGTGTCACTTTTATGAAATAACATGCCTTAAAAGTTTGTTCCTTTCAGGAGAGTAACTCTGAAAAGCCATGATTTTTAGGAAAAATCACAGTGACAGGCTTTCAGCTCTAGCAATTGAAGACTCTTTTCCCTATGAAAAATGGCAATGAATGCCTTTTAAAGATTTAAATTAAAGAAGATATTAACCTTGATGCTGGATGTACCAAAAGCACCAAGGGAACCTTAATCATGGACTTTCTGTATAGAAAAAGGAAACTCTCAGGGCTTTTTTTATGTCCTCCAGAATATATGTTTTGCAGATTATCATAATTTAGACATACCAGTTCTCTTGCTTCAGAGTTGAATAAGCAAAATTTATTTATATAAAATAAACCCAATCCTGAATATTTAATGAGACTCTCAAGTCTACTTTTTTTGTACATAATTTTATATCTGGGGCCTTTGCATAATTCTACTATGCCGTGGACAATGATAGATTTGTATCTGTTACATCTGAGGACTAAGCTCTTGCAGGGAGTCCCTATACACTTTGTGGTTTTCTCTTCATCAAGGGCTGTAGTGATAGGACAAGGTGAAATGGGTTCAAATTTAAACAGGGGAGATTTAGGTTAGACATTAGGAAGAAATCCTTCCCTGTGAGGGTGATGAGGCACTGGCACAGGGTGCCCAGAGAAGCTGTGGCTGCCCCGTCCCTGGCAGTGTTCAAGGCCAGGTTGGATGGGGCTTGGAGCAGCCTGCTCTAGGGGAAGGTGTCCCTGCCCATGGCAGGGGGTTGGAACTGGATGAGCTTTAAGGTCCCTTCCAACCCAAACCAGTCTGGGATTCTATGATTCTGTTCTGTGGTAGAGTCACTGCGAGCCTGGCAGAAGGGCCAGTCGTCAGCCTTTTCCTTCCACTCATGCCTGTCACCCAGAGGAGGACTATAGTGGCCCTGAAGCTCCTGAGTTTGAAACGACATTAAAAGCTGGCATAGCAGTAGAACTTCAAATATCTACTGACATTTTGTCTTTATTTATGATGGTACTAGCTTCAAGTTTTGAGGCAAGCTGCCATGTAAGCAATAATTCAGACCTATTCCCCGAGGAGCTCTGGGTGTGATCTAACTGGATTGCAGATTAAACTGGATTTTTTTTAATTGCAAAACAATAACTGAAGGGGTTGAACAATAAGAGGCTTGTGAAATAATTCATTGCAAAATGTCAGACCTATTCCTTCCTTTAGCTTTCATACCCTTTGCTGCAAGATTTTTACATGATGTGTGAATGGATTATGCAAGAGAGACAGGTATACATTCTGGTGTCTGCATCAAAATGGGTGTTGAATCTCATTTCCAAGTTTCAATACTTGCACTTGAGAGTCTGACAGCGGTGGAAATGACTGTTTTGTTGAATTTCAGAGGAAACAGAACGTAAGACTGCCTCTCCTGAAAACCTTCTGTGGAAACTTGTTTAATGATTTCAGAAAGTCCAAATAACCAGTAGAGTACTAGATACCAAATTCTGACGAATCTCTACTGTAGTCTTTGTAGCAGTCACACTGATTTAGATGATCTGAGCATCTGGTTTTGTTACCATGTAATAATCAATATCTGTCATTTTCTCACAAGAAACTCTTTCCTTTGAGATTATGTACAACCTTATGGACATAGTAGCTTGCTAGCATTAAGGCCATCGTTTTAGATAACAAAAACTGGGGATCTCACTAATGCCAGCTCTTTCTGTCTTTGCCAGTCAAGATAATTTTGAACTATACCCTAGGGCCAGATTCTGATCTCATTTGTGTCAGTGGAGTTATTTGATAGTTTCTGGTATCAACAGCATTATAGTAGTATAGACCTTCCTTAGGTTTCAGAGCCCTCTAGAGTCCAGCCAACACGGAAACCCCATGCTAAATTCCTGCAAAGATATCAGGTTAAAGGTTTATCCATGCTATGGCTTATTTGTATTTTTAAATTTAAAATGTCAGTATCTTTTCATAGGATGGCACTGAGAGGTTCTTCAGTGGAGCCTGAAGAAAACTTCAAGGTTTTGTGATTTCAGTGTAAATCATGACATAAATATGTCTACAGATTCTATGTAGCAAATAGGTCAGATGAGGTAGATGGATTTGAAGTAAGTATACAAGAAGCATCAGACCAAGCAGAGGAGCTGTGTTCATAAGTCACCCAGACTGGACAGCATTCCTCTGGGAGCTCTGAGGGGACTCAGATGTGAAATTGCAGAACCGCTGACCAAAGTGCGCAAACTACCATTACAAACCCCCTCCGTGTCGGAGACCTGGATGATTGCCACCACAAAGCTTCTGGAGGGTATCCTGAAAAATGCAGACAAGAGGACACTGAATCCCAAGCAGACCCTAACAGGACCAGGTGAAGCAGCAACCAACAACAACCCCAATGCAACATCCTGTATATTTGGAGTAGGAGGAGGACATGGACTACAGGAAGTGACCAAGTCTGCGCACTTTTCTTTTTAGCACCATCCCTTATTACCACTCTTCTTGCTGAATTCTCTGACCTTAAAATACTCTTAAATCCTCCTTGGGACTTCATTGACAGAAGCGGTGCCCTCTTCCTTGGGACATGAGAGGGAATCAGAATGAAAAGCAGGCCAACAGTCCCCAGCAAGGTAATGACAAGTTCAGAAGGTGGTTGACAAGAGCTTGCAACTTGGAGGATGATGATGGATAAAGATGGTGTAAAGAAAAAAGTGGGGGAAGAAGTGCAGTAACCTTCTCGGAGCAAGGTTAAAATCCACCACTGACAGCCCCTTGTGCTGCAGCTTACATTATTAATGAGTCCTGGAGAAGGCAGGAGAGAGATTTTGATGTGAAACGTCTGCATGTGTACATGCAGAAGACACACAAGTCAAGGGACTCTGCCAACATTCAGATTCATATAGTATTTTCCAGTTTATGTCCCCATAATCAAGAAATTAGTTTTAATATTCTACCCCTCATTAATCAGACTGCCTAAAAATCACCCTCTAAAAATAAATTGGACACATTATGAACAACATGGCAGGGTCCTGAGTACATCATCCATCTCTTATGTGCCCCTATCAGCCTGTGACCATCTTTCTCTGTAATGCTCCTTTGCAACCTCTTCCTCTCCTGGGAATGACACAGCTATTTGACCTTAGACCAGACTGCTGTGACCAGCAAGCTGCAAAAGAGCTGTGAGAAGCCCTCATCTGTGGCATCTGCTCATGTTGTGGTTTTGGAACTTCATTTAAACTCAGTCCCTTGCTCAAGCTATATTGCAGGTATGCTGTGCCTGCCCTTACACCTTGCTAATCCTGGCCTTGCCTTATTGCCTTCACTGGGCTCAACCTCAGACCTCCCTCATCACTGCAGACGTGCCTGGCAATCACTGATCCGCTGTCTGCACGTGCTGATCATCACCCGATCTGCTCTGCTCTTCTTGCTTCAGTTCTGTGAGCCTGCACTCCTTGCTAGTGAGGACACAGTGGCTGCCCATCTTGTTGTGACCCCAGGCCACCCGTGTGCCTTGCAGAGCAGGCAGCTCTTGATGCTCCCTGACAAGCCACACTT
This sequence comes from Pezoporus wallicus, assembly GCF_028554395.1. Classification (NCBI taxonomy): domain Eukaryota; kingdom Metazoa; phylum Chordata; class Aves; order Psittaciformes; family Psittacidae; genus Pezoporus; species Pezoporus wallicus. The sequence goes on along the minus strand of NW_026642649.1, from coordinate 8,484,890 downwards.
GCCTACAGCAGTCACTGCATTTACCTTCCTTTAATTATGCAGTATGGAGTGGAAATTGGCGCCTGACGTCAATAGGAGCATCATTCTTTTGTTCTTGTGGGTCCTTACAGAACCACATCTTTATCTGGCTCACCATTAACTTTGTTTTTCCCATATTTCAGTTACTCATGTTAAAAGCAATACAGTTAAAAGGCTGTAGGCTGTATGAATTGCTTGACAATAAGACAGACTGAAACCCTGCAGCTAAAGATCCAAGCTTTGTCTATGCTTTAAAGTAGACAATATATCCAGACTGAAGTATGTGTAGCTACACATCCTTAGGGCTTTTTGCTTCCATTTATATTCATCTGAATAGCCATGAACTATTCAGCTAATCTCTCCAGCTCCCACTCACAGTTAGCTGTGCCTAGGTTCCTGAAGCTTCAATATGTGGCCAGTTTGTTTCAGACCATGAATCATTGTATCAATAACAGTAAGAAAATAAGGATTCTATCTGAAGTTCAGCAATGCAACAGACTGACCCAAAGTAAGGAACTGCAATTGTCTTTGCATGATTTTGAGAAGAAGGAGACATAAACAGCATTTGTTGATCACTGGGCTAAGCCTGGCACTTTCTGGCAGTCCATCTGGAGGAAATATAAAATGCTGTTGTCCTGGAAAGTGCCAGAGAAATACTGACCTTTTGTCCCTTTCTGTCAAGCTTGAAAAATGCTCTTTGATGTTGCCAGTGAGTACCGAGAACAATATGAACAGAGAGAGTATCACTTACAAGATGGTATCAGACTGCATCAAGCAAAATAACCTAAAGGAATACCTTCATGTTATATTATCACATCTTTCAGTATGCAGTGCCTCTTGCATTTAGAAATGGAGGGTTTATTTTTCTTCTCGGAGCAAGGTTAAAAACCACCACTGACAGCCCCTTGTGCTGCAGCTTACATTATTAATGAGTCCTGGGAAAGGGAGGAACTTCATATGAATACACTATCACTGATGTTAAAAGAAGGTGCAGAACATAGTGTTCAGTGACAGAAAAGAAAAAAGTGGGGTATCTGATTCCTTTAGGATCATTAAAAATCCATGTACATGCATGGAACCAGGACTGACCTGAATTACCAGCAGTGTGAATTTAGAGTAAGTCTTTGGAAATCTGGACTCACAGTAACTCCACAGCACTTATAGCTCAGACGCCAGCATCCACGAGTGTGAGCACAAGTAGGAAAGCAGTGAAAAAACACCCACCCCTCCTTCTCTGAAACTGAAAAGATCTTGTAAGATTGTAGGAGCTACAGAATTACAGAAGAGAAAAACCTTTTTCAGAAGTCACAGATTTAAATCCAAGGTTAGGCGTAGAGTCCCAGCCTTGTACATGTGGACTGTGCAGCACTACCCTGCCCTCAAACATAGAAATGCAGGTTCCTCAGGAGTTTCTATGTACAGAGGGGAACACCGTCACAGTCTTTACACGCTGCCCTGCATTTGGATAGCCAAGGCAGAAGAATGGTTAAAGGAACCCATATTTGTGTATCCACCACTCAGGGCATAAAGATGTCAAATATTTTTTTGATACAACTCACAGATACAGTTTCTTGTATGTTTTCTTACATGAGATATACCCCACTTGCTCTTAGTGACATGCTAGCTATAATACCCGTTTCCATTGATAGGTGCATATCTAAAGGTATTTCAACATGGGAAGCAAGCATAGAATTCTTCAAGAACTCAAAGCACAAACAAAATCACCAGCTTGAAAACTAAGTTAACTCAGGTTACTTGGTCACCATGGTGGTGTTACCTACCCTTCTATCCCCAACCACTGTAAAATCTATTCATTGGATTAGCTATTACATTTAGATCTGGGATAAATAAATAACTTTTATCACATCCCTTGGCAGCACTTAGCTCAACGGGCTCCAATATGGAATAGAACTGAAAGATGCTACCCTACCACAAATTATACATCATTAATTGTACAGGTAAAAGAGACCTGTTTACATTTTATTCTCCAAGGACCTCAACTCTGTTACAACAACAGAAGCTCCTAGACACTTATTCCATCACGCCATAGAGAAAGGAAAGGTTGTTATGGACTTCAGATTTGTTGAAATAAGCCTTTTGAGCATCAGAGCTCATAAACTGGGGACATGAAACATAATCTTCCTAGCTGCTAATATTCTCTAATGAACATTTTGATTTGCTTTTACCTTAAAAAAGGAAGAGTTTAGACCATTCCTTTGCATTATCTTCTAAGTCTCACTAATGGGAAGACTCCTGGTATTCGCCCCAAATTTTGCCCTTCCTTAATTTAATTTCTTCTGTTTCTTAACCCTCAAGTCCCTCTGTACAACACTTCTCAATAGCTGTCATTCCTCTCCAGAGGAACTATTAAGTGGCATTGTTCGAAACTTTCTCATTTTTTTAAACATCATATCTCCAAGCATCTTTCTTTTCCCATTTCTTTTGGAAAATCATCTGTACTACTACTCTTTCCAAATGTCTGAAAAAACACATTTCCATGCTCTTTGAACTGTAAAGGGCATTACAAAGGCATGCAATATTTGATGAATATTATACATTCTCTCTGTCTGATTGATTTGATTCCCTGAATGAGAATGATGAGCTGTCTCGAAGGAACAAATGTAAGGAAGCAGGCAACGGTGACAAACATCTCCCATTCTTACCAGCGTTTAAATCCCAGTGCAATCTCAGACATCCATTTTGGGCAGGTTAAATATAAGTCTACCCTTAGGCCCCACACGCAAGCTGAGTAGAGTGTTATCAAACATAAAACCAGTCTTGAACACCGAAACTCTCCTTAGCAAATGTGATAAATAAGCCTCGGGTCCCTAACACCAGTCCCATACTAGAGGCATTTATCTCTTGTTTCATCTTTTAGTCCATGGTGGTGAAGTTCATTTTAACATTTAATTGTAAATGTTACGTTTCCCACAAAATTATTATATGCGGAAAATGTCCTGCACTTCATCTGTCATAGTCTTCTAATCTGGTAATTCTGTCAAAAAGTAATGGCAAGAGTTTCTTTTCGAAAGCTGTGCTTATTCCTAATGCCTCTGCTATCTTCCAAATGGTTAGAAGCTCTTATTCATTCCAGTATTTTAAAAGGGATTGCAGCTAGACTTTCTTGACAGTAATTACAACGATCTTTCTCTTTTTGAAGGCTGACACCACATTTCTTTTCTGTTATCTACCAGGACTTCTAGCCCAGTTTCATTTACGAGAGCACAGTAGCAAGAAGAGAATTATAAAGACTGAGATTTAAGTGATGAATTCTTGCTGCAGGAGAGCTGCCAGAGCTCTGCTGGGATGGGAAGGTAAGTTCATCTACCACACTATGAAAGAATCTCTCTCATGTGCATGACAGTAGAAACTGATGCAGAGGGATACGCACGCACATTGAGCCTTTTCATCTGACTTAATGACCAGTTACAGTCAACTGCCTTGTCAGCTTATTTATACAGACCAGTTATGGTTTCTCAAAGGGGCAAAACTGAAGTTATATGGTGTAGAGGAAGTACCAAAAGTCATTCAAAGCACTGCCTAGTTATCCCAGGATGCAAGATAATCACAAGATGTCACCTCTGGCTCCTTCTCGGTTTCTGGCCCATAGATGCTGTCATGCCTTTCCTCTGGAGCTCTTCTGGCAGCAGGTTTATTTTAACCTGCATTTTGTTGAACTAACTCTGCTTTCTCTCCTTGCTGTTACACTTTCATTTCTGCCCGTTCTTCCTCCAGAACAGAATGCTGTTTTTCCACCATTAGACACCTTGCCCTGCAAGCTTATGTTTTTACAGATCAGTGATCTACAGTTCGGGCTCTCTGGTTCAGCAAATTCCTGTACTTCCTGAATTGCCCATAAGCCACATCTCTCCTCCTGTATTTTATCTTTAAATCACACAGTTCACCCTTGCCTCCAAGTCTAGTCCTAAAACCATTTCTATCAATTCCTCTAGATGATGCTTCACAAAAAAGTAGCTTCTACCACATGATAACTGAAGGAGAACACCTCCTTTGGGATGTCTGTATCCAGCTACAGTATTTTTACTCTCTACTCCATTATTTTGGTCACTACAGCTTCTCTTTCAAGAACCTTTTATTTGTCACATTTAAAGAAAATGGAGAAATTCATCCTAATCCCCAGCTCTTATTCTTTTGTCACTGGTCGGTTGCTCATAAGGTTTTGCCTTGGTTAGACTTATTTCCCTACTTAGTGTCACAACTTCAAACTGTGATCAAATGTCTTCCTCGCATATTCAGCTGGCACACTTCTGCACAACCTACAGCACGCAACAGCTGACTGACCAGCAAATGACCAACTGTAGCAAGTCCACAGCACAAGAGAACCTAACTTACCTATCCCAGAACAAGGATTTTTTTATTTATTATTTATCTAGATTGGATATTAGGAACAATGTCTTCCCCAAAGGCTGCTCAGGCATTGGAACAGGCTGCCCAGGGCAGTGCTGGAGTCACCGTCCCTGGAAGTGTTCACAAACCATGTACCTGAGGCCCTTAGTGACATGGTTTAGTGGTGGCCTTGGCAGTACTGGGGAATGGTTGGACTTGGTGATCTTGAAGGTCTTTTCCAACCTGGTTGATTCTATGATTCTATTATTTTTTTTCCATAAAAGATTAGCAATTACCAATTCAAACAGCACCTTTTCTATTGTGTTTGCTGAGCTTTCTATACATCATCTGCCTGGCTTCTGTACTGGAGCTGTTTCTCTGTATTGGAACTACCTGAATTATTCTTATAAATAATCACAAGTCATTTCTGCCTAATGCAGCCAATTGTTTCTGCTTCCTCTGTGCAGCTGAACTCATTCTCACCCTACTTCCATGGCTACCCATTTTGGGATTTGAGGAATGCTACCACTTGCATACACACTATTTGCAAGAGCAGTCTGTTTCAATGCTTACTGAAATAAATGAGATTATTTCTTTGGCTTTCAATGGGCATTAAATTAGACCCTTACTGAATGCTGGAACATTTCTTACAATTCAGAACAACTTAAGTTAATGAAAGATACTGTTTTTCAAGTGCAAAATCTCAACAGTTTTCCCTGGAGGAAAATCTAAGACATATAAGGACATTTGTTGGTTGCTTTGATTTTTATGTTTGGTTGGGTTTTGCCTGCTTTTTTTCCTTAGTGAATGCTGATAAATGCATAAAGAATGCCAGACTAGGGAAAAAAGATTAAAATAAAAAATTAAAAGTTACACGGACTTGTGTGCCTTCAAAGCTTGACCTAGTTTTAAAAAGGTAGTGGGTACTTTTAAAACTCAAAATATCTGGGAAAATAAGGAAAACAACTGTGTATTTGAATGCAACTGATTAAAACTAGCTGCAATTACAGAGATCCATCCAGCCATGGAGCATACAGCAAGAAGCAGCCTTATATCATTGTCATTCTATCAACTACTTACAGCTTAATAGTATGGAAAAAAATAAATGAGACTGAAGAGAAAATGGAGATGAGAGGAACAGAAGTGTGGGAGGAAAATGAACGAGAACAGAGCATGGTTTCTACCTGCTTTGTGTTCCAGAAGGGTCATTTATGGCTTTAAAGTTCAAAATATCTAGGGACAAATTCCTCTCTATTCTTAGCTATCCAGATAGAAATGGATTTGAACCAGAGATAGAACTGTCCTCCAGACTCCTGGGAATAAAAATCCATTTCCCAGCAGGAATGGCTAAGGCTTCTATAATTTTGGAGAAGATAAAGAGACTGCTGTGCAGTTTACTGCGCTTGGGCCTGGCAGTTCCTGGCCTGAATTCACTGCTGGGCACTTCCAGCATTCAGAGGATGATAACCATTGCAGGCAGTAACAGGAATGCCCTCATTCCCAGGTGAAACCAAGCGGCACCACTGAGAGACAAGGGCTGGCTTAGGGCAGCTGGAAGGGCAGGGTTGCACTGCTCTGGTGCATTTCCTCCTTTGGGACTGTCGCCAAAGTCCAAAGCCCAGCCTCAATCAGGTATTGAAGAAAAATGGTCTGTTTTCCACTGTGGGTGCATATCCTTGTTGCTCTTGTGGACAATACCCCTGCCCACAGCAACAAACTAAACCTAACAGAGTTTTAGAAACACAGTCCTGCAAGCTCTGACCAAGCAGTAATGCTCTTTTGCTGTCTCTGGTAGAAATTCATGCCATTATCTGCTGCTATCAATCCCTCTTTTCTCATTGCCAGTAGAGGACTATATGCATGCCTTGATGGTTATTCTTCTTTATTTTAGTCTGATGTTTGCATCAGCAAGATTAATTCACTCTAACGACATACTTATAATATATATTCAGATCTATGTTTGCACTTGGATTCCTGAAGTTCAGGTATATCAGAATTTAGAATGCCTTCAGAATGGTATTTAATATAAAATAATCTAGAAACTGAAGTTGAATGTAAATACTAAGTCCTATCTGTTCTCCCAACAAAGATTTGCTCCTAAGATAGCTAGAAGTTATACAGGGAGAAATAGAAAACTTCAGCAGACTGTAACCAATTTGCCACTGCTGCCAATACTGAAATATACAGCTCATTCTGAATTAAGCTAGCAGTGATACATAGCAGAGTAAATTTGCTTGTTATGAGCCTAGGACTAAGATAGTCTGGGGGAAATTGGCAAAAGAAAAATCTCACTTGTAATTTACTTTTTTTTAAGATTTAGGTTTGCTTGATGAGAAACTTTGCATACAGGATGGATAAGATGGGTGGCCAGAAAGCAGGCAGACCAGTCCCTAGTTCAGCAAGAGTAGAGTAGTGAAGGAATACCAATAAGGATACTGTACTGAGCGGGCAGCAGTGAAAGGTGTAGTATATTGTGCCAGGTAATGTCGTGGGAATTAATGCTGAAGACAAGAGAAGGCAGGACTGATTTTGCCACCAGGAAAACTGGCATGGAAGAGGATCACAGTAACCTAGACAGGTTCTCTAGTAACCTGCCAACCTTGAAAGTGATGCCAGAATTTCCTGACTGTCTTCTGGGGTGTGTTATACTGAAAGAGGGAGAAAATTAACAGCTGATCACTGCCAAAGGGGATGTCATTGACCCCCTTTCCACTTCCACTCTCCTCCGCTCTCCTAGCTTTGCTGGTGCTCATTTCATCTGCTTTGACAAATTTCTGTTATGACAGTGAGTCACAGTGGCCCACAGCAGGTGTGACAAGCACCACAGGTGGAAAGAGGAGGGGACAGTTGGGAAAACAAGAAAGGACAATGATAGAAGCACTGGTAAGGGAAGGAAAGGGTGAGAACAAAACCATCATTTGGTGTCAGCGAATTTAAGATTGCTGCAGCTGCCTGTGAAAGCAAAATTGTCTTATGGGGTGGCTAAATAAAAGCTGTCTATTGTTCTCTGTGAAGTTTGGAGCTATACAGTGTGATATATGATGGCAGAAACACGGCAATGGCAAAGTGCTATAATTCTATCAAACACCTAGTGAAAAAAAATCCTTTAATAAGCTCCACCAGAAAGACAGTGCAACTCTTCCATTAAATCCAAACAGAGGAATGGTCACACAGATCTAGGGCAGACTTGTGCGTATACAGAGAACCATCTGAGGCCTCTGAGGGTGATGCAATTCTAATATTAAAGAAAATAATCGGAAGTGCTCCAAATAAGGTCAGCATAATTCAGAGGGCTGGATCTCCTCCCAGGCCCAGGGAATGGGATGCTCTGCCAGGAAGCTGGTTGCTCTTCCTTTACTCCCATTTCTCAGCCTTTTCTCATGATGAAATTTCCAGAGTGTTCAGGGCTTCTAAATGTGGGAGTGACTGACTCAGTGTATCAGAGTAGCAGTGAATTCAGCTCAGCTCTCAGCCTTTAAGTGCCTCATTCTCTTGTCCCCATGTTCCTGGGGGGGGCACCAGGTGTGGGAGAGAGTCCTCCTTGCTTGCATCCCAGCAGTCTCCCTATGCAGTGGGACTTGATCCATGATGTACTTCACATCTCTTCCTGTTGATGTTCACAACTCAGAGTCAGTAGACAGAAGAAGCAGTAGTTTAATCACTTATTCAAGATAGATTTATGTTTGGTAAAATGGATGTATCTTGCTAGGTAGATGATACGAACATGAATCACTTTTTCATCTATGTAGTTTGTAAGCATAAGTTCAGCCCCCAAAAAATAAAAGGAGAAAAACTAAAAGTATAAAAACATTGTTGGGCAGGTTTTGATGATTTTTTTTTTTTTTTTGCCATGGAAATATAAATGCAGCCAAAAAAATCTATGTTTTTTAATTAAAAAAAGATTGATCAAAATTTTCTATTAGATGCAAAAGGGAATTAGAGTATGTATGTGTTAAGTTTTTGGATTAAAAGGTAAGTGCCATTTTACATACTTGCAAAGAAAGAAAACAGAGAAATTCCAAATGCAATTGCCTGGTGTATTAGTTTCTTGATTATTGTAGGAAAAAACTGTTACAACCCCCAAAAGCTATTATTTAACACCTGGGAAACACTGTTTCTCATTGGAAATAACTTTCGAGAAACCGTTCAAATTATAAAAAAAAGCAATTAATGGGTTTTAAATTATTTCATTTAATCAAGGTGCCCAGTTTGAAATCACAAGATTCAGAAGGTCAGATTATTTAATAGCCAACCAAGTTTTAGCAGTTCTGGGAAATTATACTAACTTTATGGTAAGTGATTATTCTTCCAAAACTTGAATGCCTACACTGTTCATTATTTTCTATTTATATATGTTGCAGTAGAAAAAAGTTACAATCATTCTATCGATCAGAGCTATGGTTATGTGGTAACTGTAATGAGAATGGCTGAGGTTGTAACTCAGGGGACATTTTGACACCTCCTCTCCCCAGACCACTTCCAATATGCCAGTCACCTTCTGGGGGAGAGAAGAGACCTCAGAGCAGCCTTCCAGTAGCTGAAGGGGGCCTACAAGGATGCTGGAGAGGAACTCTTCATTAGGGACTGTAGTGATAGGACAAGGGGTAACGGGTTAAAACTTCCACTAGCCCAGATTGCTCCAAGCCTTGAACACTGCCAGGAATGGGGCGTGTCTGGATCTGTCCTCCAGATCTATTCATTCTCTGGACTGAAGGACAGATCCCTGGGTACAGTTACTTAGTGAGGTAACAGTAAATGGAAGTCAGACAAGAATTTGTCGTGAATGTTATGCAGGCCTTTGAATGTAGCTTTTAAGTTATTGCCTGTGAATGCTACTGCAGAGCACCTGACTCCATTCTTACACCGGCCCAAATAAGGCATTAGAAATCTGCATGGTACTGGTGCAAACATGAGAGAAGTTCAGTCCCATATTTGTGGTGTTCATCTTCTGCAGCCATCTTTCCCATCTCACTCTATGAAAACTTCATATGAAAAGAGATATATAGATGTAACCCATTTTCACCCTCTGACCAAGCACAATTTGTCCACAGGTTGCACTGTGCACTGTCATCACTGACTAGATCTAAGCCAAAGCATTTTTCCTCTCCTTGGCTTAAGAACAAAATCGGATCATAACTACTAATAAGTTGGCGTCTGTGTTACTGTTGTGCTGAAATACAGGTAGCTATATTTGCATATCAGAGGCTTTTCTGAGCAGGATGACCTTGTAGAAGCCTCAGAAGAGGCAGAGTGATGAAGATCTGGGAGATTTCTACAAGAAACATTTTGCTTCAACATAAAATATGAATCGAGCTCCAACTTAGTTATCAGCTCTCAGAGCTGTTCAGCCTCACTTGATGTTTAACATCTAGATTTAATGAATGTCTCTGGCAATGTGGACTACAAGTCAGGAAATATATAACCATTTTGGAAGCAAGAGACTGGAGGTTATTATATTTCTAAGATGAGAAGGAAAAGAGCATAATAAAACATTAAGCTTTTTGTCATGAAATGAGGGAGCAAGTATAAGTAGGAATAGACGAATCCTTAGTTCATAGGCATTAACTGCCAGTCAGAACAGGATTCAAAAGTCTAATTGTGGAATAGAGAAACAATACACCCTGCACACAGAATACAATCATAGACTCATAGAATAGAATCATAGAATAGTTAGGGTTGGAAAGTACCTTAAGGTCATCAAGTTCCAAGCCCCCTGCCATGGGTTATTCTGCTCCATTAAGAATAGGCTAGATGTTCATATTTTCAAAGCCCAGCACAGTGACATGCTGAACATTTCTGGTTAGGCTGAAATATTTGGAGTAACCATTAGAGTCAGGAGTCTGAAAAAGATTGTACCTTTAGTCTAAAACTGTGTTTTATGAGGTTCTATGGACCAAATCTAACGCAGATATTGCATTTTAGCAATGTGTTTGGGGATGACAGGTTTTCCCATGAGGACCTCTTGACAGTTCAGGTCATTCAACAAAGGTATTTGTGAAACTCCAAATCACAAAGCCAAAACCTGCATGCAATTTCAAAGAAGAAAACCATTTCTTTTACTATTCTTCCTGAATGGAAGCATAATAACCAGACTCTAAAAGCCTAATAACAAGAATCTTTTGAGCTCTGTTTGTTAAGGATTAATTTGCACTGTTAAACTTCAGTAATTTCACTTTTACTTTAGTGAGGTGTCATGCTTTCTCCCCAGGGCACTCTCATGTCCATGAAACACTAGAAGGGAATAGAGCTCTGCCTTATGTTTATTAGGCTTGGTTGTAGGATGGCAATTTGATAACCATGTAAATTTAGGGGAAAACGTATTACCATTTTCTATGTTGAAGTGGGAAATCTCACCTTTGCACTCTAGCTACTCTAGGTTGCATTCTTCTAGAGCTTTCCGTATTCAGTTTGCTTAGTTTGCCTTGGGATGTCTTATTGCACTTTAAACATTGCAGCCATTGTTACATTTGCCCCTCTGCAAGACAAACTTGACCTCTCTGATGTGCAATTATAGGTAAAAAGATGGGTTTTGATGTGTTGTTATGCAGATACCAGTGCAAGAGTTTACCTTTCAGGAACATCAGCAGTCCAATAAATCAGAATCCTTCAAGCTGGCAAGCATGCCACCATTCACCTATCAGTGAACTTCATATGAAGAGTTTAAGATTTACCCTTAATGTGACTTATTTTGATTTTTTTGCTTAACCCTAAAAGGGTTGCATCAACCCCCAAAACTCATCAGACCATATCAGGTATTTCTCTAGGGTCTTGTCCTGAGAAACACGCCTGTCATAAGATTTACAACATTTAAACTAATACAAAAAAGATCTTATCAAATAGAAATAAATACTGAAAAGGGAGCTTACAGGGCTTTAATTATCATGCTGAAGCAATACAGAAAGTATCATTTACCTGTGCAACATTCATTATTGTGATGCAGGTAAATCAAAATGAATTAAGAACAGGGTGATTAAATATTCCCCCCCCCCCCCCCCCTCCACGTTTCAAGTATTATTGACTCAGGAGTGGATTTCTTGGTTCCATTTTGGCAGATTATACAGGCTGACACATCACATCCATTATTTTAACACAGTTTTTGTGTGTGTGAATTATAACAACTCTGACTGACTGGCTGCTCTGTAAGGTAATGGATGTAGACAAAGGCTGCCTAAGGTAGAATATTTTATTAGGTCAATTAATATACTGGCAGCATCTTGTTCCTGGGTTAATCATTGGACTGAACCTTTACTTTGCATGTAAATGTGGGCACAGCCATAAAAATGACTCAGGAAAATGACATTTCAGTCACCTACCTTTATTCCCTTCCCATGACTTACACATCACATTTAGTCAGTTTGTAAGTCATAACTTGATTTCCCAGCTGTCAAAACATCATGCTCAACCTAACATCAAAAACCAATCCACCTGTGCTCTCTCTCCATCTGCACATCACTAATACCAGTCATAATTCAGAAACTGCAATTAAACTGATGATGTGGCTTTAGGGGCTTTTTTTCTTGGTTTGATGTTGAGGTATTTTGGATGATGCACAAGGCAGAAGAATATCTAACCTGCTCTCCCATAGGACCTACTGATTGTGTTAGTTTGTATGTCTAACTGCCCCATAAGTCATACAAAAAAAGAGTTCATTCTGGGGTTTGGAACCATCATTTCACAGCTATCTTTTCTGAAAGGGTAGAGAAGAAAAGTGAGAGAGACCCTTCTGTCTGAAGGGAAGGGAAAAAAGCCATGTAAGCTAAATTATAATGCTTGTGAAAGAGCAAATGTCAACAACCTGGACACGGATAAATTTAGACAAGGAATTTACCCATAGGATTACCTGCCACCAGAAGCTGAAGCAGAAGTGGAAGCCTTTTAAACAGTGCTCTGTGCAGTTACCCAAGTAATTCTGTGATGTGGTGCCTTAGATACTGGACTGAACTTAACCCAGAAGGGTTAAAGTCTGCAAAAGGTGCCCTAAGAAGTGGGTTCATACAGACAGGTTCTTGGCAAAATTCTGATCTTTCTCTGGTACGACGTGAGTGTAATTCTGCTGAAGCAGTGTATGCTGTTAGACTGCACACAATCCCAAACAGTAGAATATGCCTTAGTAAACATCAAATGGAAATTAACAGCCTTAGAACTTTGGGGTTTTTTTGGTTTGCTTCTGGGTTTGGTTTTTTCTCTCAGTGAACTTGTAGGAAGCACAGAGGACATCTAAAACTTGCACCGACTCTCATTAAAAAGAAGCCAAAATTCACCAATAGTTGCTGTCTCTCAGCATCTGAACTACTGCAGTTACTTTGTATGCTCAAAGTGTTCAGGAAAGCATTGTAGACACCTCTGCACTTTACACATATTGGTAAACTGTAAAATTTTAATGGAAGTCACTTATACCAAAACGACATCTATTGGCCCAGAGGACTGCTCATCTGAAAGAAAAGAGCCAATTTTGACTCAATACCTCAGACCAATAAATTAACTCTCTTAATTTTATTCTATAGAGTAAAATGAACCACAATATATTTAAGTTTAAAACAAATGTTTTGGAAATACATCCTCAAATATGTAAATCTTACACTACTATAGCAGCATTTCCTACAGAATAGCACGTACTGTTATCTGGAAGCTTCAGTATCTATCTCTGTTCAAATATTACACAAGATTTATAGCCTCTGTGTTTTATATCAAGCTGCTAATCAGAAAGTTTAAATCAATATTTCAGATTGTTAAGTACCTTTGGAGAACAGCTTTATAGTGATAAAGGTAGCACAGCAAAACAGCCTGATCCTGCATTTTCACCTGACCACCAAACTAAAATTGGGCACTGACACAAGAATGGCAAACCAAGTGTTGTAGCCCTCAAGTATGGCTGCAATCAGAACCCTTTAGAGCAAAACAGAGAAACGACAGCTTGTGGACCATGAATAGAGGGAACATCACTTCATATAAAAAATAAACTTGTCATTTTTTCTTTCTGCGTTGCTCTTAGGTCATGCAAAGTTATCCACTAATGCAAGTTCAAGAAGTCCATTTCTAGGACAGGAAAAAGATTTCCAGCTCTCCATTGCAGGGAGATGTAAGGAATTTTAATTACACCCAAAATAGCAGACAAGGGTTTTGCTGTTCTACAGCAGAAAAGAAGATGCAAAAGGAATTATATATATATAAAAACTATTTTTTGTGCAGTTTCACTACCTTCCCCAGCAAATATTCATACCTATTTTGAGATCCTCCCATTTCATTTTCAGCAGAATTGACCAATTTTAATCAGATTATTGGCCTACCTTGTCTAAAATCCTGTCTTGGAGAAGGGTTTCTTTTAGGAAGGGATAGATAGCATCCAATGATGAAATTTCACCTCCAACAGGAAGAAGTCTTTTTCTGATTTACTCTGCCCACCACTTCAGTCTCCTTTCCTATTCACACTGAAGTCAAATGTTTTGCTGTTTATTTCACTATGATCAAAACTGGGTAACCACAAGATGAGGAAATTAAAGCAATTCTCCACTGTAAACGCAAGCATCCCAATTATCCTAAGTTCTTCCTTTGAACAAAATGGGCAGTCAGAACAGAGTTATACCTGTAGCCTAGTAATAATTCCTAGCATCTTTTCCTTAGAGGGCTTTACAAAAGCTGTATGATGTTCGATTCAGACCTGCTCCAAAGAGGAAAGGAAGACACAAGAAATCACCTCAGAGTAGCATGGACTTCCTGCATCAAGGAAAAGTCATTCCTGGTTGAGGAAAAAAAAGTTTTTGCATTCATTTATTCATTCTGGCATTTCCAAAGGAAGAAAAACCACCCCAACAACCAACACCTTGAAATTCCAATCTCCACAGAAGTCTGTGGTATCTCTTTGGCAGATTCTGTCTAAAGGGCTTAGTCTTTCACTTTTGTTACTGAGAAGACTCTAGACCAAATGCTGAAGCTGGGTTGAAGTCAGCTCCACCACATAGGACATACAGCCCATGTTTTCCAGAGGGGAATGCAACATGTCCCTCAATTTTAGTTGCAGGCAAAGAAATTCTGCAAGAAGTAACAGGGGAATGAACGCAAAAAAAAAACAAAAAGCTCAAGGCAATAACTTCAAATTAAACATGAATTTTAAGTTATCACAAAATGATTTCCTTTCAGGGCATTCTTCATTTTTGTCAGTATGTACGTCAGTAGCATCTAGGGACTACCTTTAATATGAGTCCTATTACTGTAGATATGAAAAGAGGTATTATCCCCATTAGACAGTCAAGAACTGAGGCACACAAGAGTTCATGACAGCTTTAGGCCTTGGATTCAGTGAGGGCAGAAGGGCAACCACTACACTTCAAATGCAACTGTGTTCTGGCGGAGCCTTTCTCTCTCTTCATTTCCTGCAGACACAGCCTAGGATACATGGTATGTCAAACCCCACAAAATCTAGTTTGTACAATGGCCCAGGTGTCAGCACCACAACTGTGAGGCAAGCCCAAAACCTTTGGATACTTTTTCTGTTATGAAGAAGTTTCCAGCCTGATGTGATGTGGATATTTATTTCTTTAAGCATCATTTAATGTATCAAATTTGAAGGTGGTAAAACATTTTAAACTGCTTAAAACAAACCATTTACAATGGCAATTGTTTTTTAACATGTATAGATTTATAATGCTACAAAAAAAACACCATAAACCAGAAATGGCAACTTAATCTCATAAAAATTAGTCTAACATCTGGGTTTTTTAGAACCAGAGTTTGCTGAAGAACTGACGTTAAGTATGCTAAGAAACAAACCCACTGTGTAATTAGTGACTAAAAGCTTTCAGAAGTGACATCTATCTTCAAGTAAAACATTTTTCACCTGTCTTATTATGTGTGGGAGGATGCAAGATGAATGAAAAAGTAGCTTTTCACTTTTCTCTTTGCTTTCCAAATGTAATTGTTGTCCTGTGGTAAGAAGACAGTTATGGGACAGTGATCCTCAGCCGCTCTTTTAAGTAGGGCTGTTCAGGAAGAACACTGCTGTGCTGACACAGCAAGTTTTCTATTTTTTCCATGGAATAATTATTACTGGTAATACTAGTGTATTTGGCTGTACCCAGCCAAAGATCTTTTTGTCCTACAGAGTGAACAGCACCAGAGCAAAGCTTTGTGCTCCCAGAGGGCTTAGAGTTAAAGGAGAAGACAGGAGACAACGGAGAGATCAGAATGACCCACTTCTGGGCTCTTAACAAAGCACTACTTTACTGCAGGAAGTGGAAAATCCTCTGTCTGAACCACGGCTGTTCAGACAGAGGTTCTGACTGAGCCAGTACTGGGAGCTTTATTTCAAGATGAAATGATGTTTGAAAGACAGAGCAATGGCAACCAGCCTGAGTGCTCTTCACAAATGAGGAAATGTAGTGAATGCTTTTTACAGTGAGAAGTGGGACCCAAGTGTCTGTCACAGCAGTGAAGACAGACAGTGTCCCAGTGCACAGAAATACTGTCTGCAGCTGCATTATGCATGCATGTCCTCAGGGCAATATGCATATGTCAAAGCTAGAGAAAAGTAACCTGCAGTACTTGAAGCCTCAAACAAAAGGTGCTGGGATGAGAAATTTGAGTTGCTCACGTGGGTAGGAAAGGCAGTATCTTAACAAGGAGAATTTGAGAGACATTGTTGTTCCCTAAAAGTTAGAATCCAAGGAGCGATCTGTGCTGCAGGTGATGTCTGATACCAGCCAGAACAGTGGGCACTATGATAGCAGTGGTGCTGACGAAGGCCTTGCATCACTGAGATTGTTAGTGAACAGAGGCAAGCTGAGATTTTGCCTTGGACATCAGCCTCATCTGCAGCAGATTCCTGCAACGTGCAGGAGTCACCCATGCAGAGGCAACAGGTGAAATTTTACTGGTGAATGACAGCATGCAGGGAAATGGGGCAGAAGGGGAAGAGAAGGAGACCACAGACAGGGAAGTTCAGAACCCCACACGATTCTGCAGGGGGAGAGGAAGACACTGGGAATAACCCAGCATAGCACACAACAAGAAAAAGTGTCCTGATCATGAGCATGAGGCTGAAGGTGGGTCTGATACGTCCTGGGCTGGCAGTGATCTAATCACTGGAACATCCTTATGCCTGCGCAGGCTAGGATGTCATCTCGGGATGGATGAACTGTTGGTGTCTGTGGAGGAGAGGTGTGAAAAATGAGGCTCCATTGCTGTCTATCATCCAGTGCCTTGGTGGTTCCTGCAACTATATCAGATGAGGGCAGTAGGGACTTTCTATTACATTTGTAACAGGTGATATGCCTAATAAGCGTAACTTTAGTACATTAATGAAATTGTGTTCCCACTAGGGTGGCTATAAGAGTGCTGACTTCCATACTATACTTACTACCCATGATAATTTGCTTGAGCCATTAATCAGGAATGTTTCCTTGAACTCACTGAGGAAAAGCCAGTATATCTAAAGCTACTAGAAAAGCCAAAATTAGATTTTTTTGTATGATTTTTTAACCTAGGACTTATTAATTCTTCATTGAAGCCACTTCCAAAACTTCAATAAGCACCCATGAGAAGATAATCGGACTCCTTTCAATAAAACATGTGCTTCATACATATATAGAGTGCCATCATACACCAGCATTACAGGGCCTGAAAAAAACATTGCAGAGAATGCATTAAGGTATGTGTATATGAAGTGACTGTCACAGAGATTGCCTCGTAGTATCAGGCCATGTGGTGTCTATCAATCTGCATCCCAAAGACAATCCTCTCTGTGCCTCCCACACTCTCTGCCTCACATCAATTTTGTGGGAGTGTAATTTCAATGAGATATTGTCATTCCTCTGCTTTCTAAATTTTCTCTGTGACTACTCCTCATGGAACAGGCAGCAAGTTCAAACTAACAGTGACTGTGGCAGAAATTCAGCTCCTAAAACAGGCAGAAATGAGGTAAGGTGGATGAAAGAGAAAATGAGGTTTCATGACACATTTTAAATTACTGATGTAATCCACATTTGAAGCTATTTGAAACAGATCCATCTGGATCTCTTGGCAGATTTGTGTACAAAATACAAGCATCTGCTTTTTTTTTTTATTCCAAAACCTTATATTGGAAATATCCCTGTGGATATCCAATGTTTTTGTTTGCTAAAATCAAGTCAGTAAAAAGTCCGTAATATTTTCAATAAACATTAGGAAAAAAAAAAAAACAACACAGAAAATAAAAATAAAGAAATAACAACAACATCAGCATTTTTTTTCTAATTCTTTTTTTTTTTTTCCTTGTAAAGGATCTGTTTGCGGCAAGAATCATTAACGAAAATTTCCAAGTAGCTCTAATAATCTAGATTTATTTTCAGGTATGATATTAATCTTTTGACAGAGGTTCAGATCTAGTTTGCAAGTGTGTTCATCAAGAATAGTTCCACTGAACCAAATGGAAAAAGCCAGTGTAAAAATCTTTGAATAAAATCAGAATTTTAATACCCTTTATCTCATTTATTAACTAAGGTTCAAGTTAAGGCTTCAGGTTCACTGAAGCCACTAGTGAAATTTTCATCAGCACCCAGGGGAAGATAATCGAAGTCTTTTCCATAAAGAAGGTCTTTTAGGCTATGAAGCATCTTTATGAACTTCCTATCTTGGCTTGCTCACGATCCGCCTACAGTATATTGCCTGGAGAGTTTAAATTTGATTGTATTATACTTTATGGAATGATATGTCTCCAGCTTGAATCTACAGAGACAGAAGGAAAGAGCAAGAAAGTGCAAGCTTTTGTGTAATGAGTATCTTTCTTGCTGCTGGACTGCACAAAGGAAGCAGGCTGAGTAGTTCAGTGACTGTACATTGTGACAACTCTAACAGCTTCCTTGCACAGGACTGAGGTCTGGAAATCTTTTTTCCCTCTTAGAAGGAGAGACTATTGCTAGGACATGAGTGCCAGACCTGATTCCTGCTAAGCACCATCATGACATCTTTTTGCTTTAGTGATGGGAAGAGGGTAGCTGAAAAGCAAGGCTCCCGAGGTGCTTCCCCAGGGCACTGGCAGCTTGCTGGGTGTTCACCCCCCCAGCAGTATGTGGACTGACCCAGGACAGCATCCCATGGGCCTTGCCACACTTCCCAGCACCACCAGGCAATTTTTAGACCTTCAGTGATACAACTCCTGTGTGGAAGAGAGGTGTAATTCATCTCATCAATCCCTCCCTGCTGAGGTAAGTTTTTCCTATGTGGTCCGCTCCTGAGTTTTTCCCCAGTCTGGTTTTAAATGAGCCAAAACAGAAGTATGGGCTCCCCCAGAAAACAATTCTACAGCACAAATGACAATCAGTATCAGGGAAATGGTCCTCATATTTTCCTCTCTTCTTAGAATTATTATTTCTGTGTTTGTTCACCTTGCTCACTCCTTCCCAGCGTAGAGTCTGATTGTTATTTTAATGCTACAAACAGCACAAAGTAACTGAAGATCTTAAATGATGAGAAACACATTTGGATTATTCATTTGTTCCCTAAATTGCCCGAAGGATTTCTATTTCATCCCTGCAGTCCCTTGATCTTCATGTTTCCTTCACTTTAACATCCTGATATTATACGTATTTTTCATCTGCTTCAGAATTAGAGAGACCAGAAGTGATACCTTTACCAATTCATCTTCACTTACACTTTCTTCATTCAGCCTGTCAGGCACTACTGCAGAAGGGAGACAAAGCTGGAACATGACAAATAGGCACTGTGATTGTTTTCAGCATGCCACAAAAAAAGTAGAACAAAATATCTTAATGTTTTCCTCTTTTCCCTCATCCTTCATTCAGCAGAGATTTCCTGTCATTTATAAAGGTCACTGGCCTATGAAGCATCGGAGAAGGCAAAAACTTTTTCTTCTTCTCCAAGTATGTATTCAGGCCGCAGCAGCAACATAAACCCTTTATTATACGATGGTGGCTGCAGCCACAACTAGTCACAATCAGTTAAATAAAGAATTTTAGGGGACTGCCCCAGTTTATTCATGCCTGCCCAAGCAAACCTGTCCTACAAACCAGATAAAGTGACACGTCAGTGTAAGCGTTTTGAAACTGACGACAGCCCTGACAGTTTCTCTTACAACAATCCCAGAATATTTTTAGATGAGGTCATTTAATGTGGTACAGAGGCCAAGATAAAAATCAATAGATTGCTGTGTCTCATGCTGTACATCTCTTGTATATGCATTTTGCAACTATGGCCGATCAGCACTCTTTCTCTGCACAAAATAAAACCTGTTTCCTTACAAAGCTCGTAGGACTCTATGTTCTAAAGGTTAAATATTTCCATTTGGAAAGGCTGTTATAGCTGCTTACATTAGGCACTGTTTACCTAAATTTCACCTCAGTCACGGTCCACAGGTCAAGTGTCTTAATGAGAACCATCTCTTGTCATGCATTGCTTTTTCTCTCCATCAAAATTCCTGATGGAGAAATAATCTGAGCAGTATAGAAGAGCAAAGCATGAAGCAACCAAAGCACAGTTACCATGAAGTATTATCAAAGCTTTTTCCCATCAAAATATTTCAGCTTTGAAATTTCTGCACTTTTATTCCCTCAAACAGTCCAAACCAAAACAAAATAAAGAAAATGTAAAGTGTTTTGACCTGTTGTGTTTGCAAGTGGTTGAGAATCCTGTCCCTGTACTAGCAATGTACCCCAAAGCACTTCCTTAAATTCAAGTGCCTAATTTTAAGTGGCTGAGTAGGGCCATTTAACTCATGAGACTGTTCAAGTGCTTGAAGCTAAACATCCATTTACAGAGAACAGTGTTCAGTGCCTTGTGCCCACTTGAGAGAATGAACAGCAAGAGTATTCAAGGATTATTTTCAGGAAGTGTTCTGTTCATTATACCTGCTAGTCCTACATTGGTTAAACAATATGGTAGGATCTGAGCTGGTCCTGTTGATTTACTTCTCTGGTGGAAAAAAGGCTTTTCCAGTTTATGAGACAATGATGCATTTCACAGACTTGTGAGGCAGCGGTTCAGGAGAACAGATCTGTAGGAAGATAGGATCCAGGAAGAAAGGCAAATAAACTCCCTGAAAACGGAAGGCAGCGTGGATGACGTTCCTCAGGAATAAGCAACAAGAAACAGGATGTGTGTTTATCCTGGATCAGCATGCACAGAAAGCAAGCACCATACCTACTTTATATTGCTTTAGGGAACTATAGAAAAGCCAGGCTGTTTAAGCCTGTACTCTCAAAATATGAGTGCAAGGTGCTTGCCCTAACAGCTGCTCATGAAAAGTTGCTCCTATAAAGTCTTCACCAGATTTAGGGGGCTGTGAAAACTTTGAGTCCTCATGCTGCTTTAAAGAGAGGCTGCAGACTAAGAACTCTATCTCTGGCTCTCTAATGACAAGGTAGGGCTTGTTAAAAAACAACAGAAGTTCCTTTTCTCCTAATCTCTCCTCCCCCTGAAAAGAACAAACCTTTTACCCACCAGTCCAGACTTTCTCTTTAGAAACCCAACTGTGCTATCTGCGTGCCAGAGGCACTTCAACTATGCCATTCTGTATGTGACAGAGGTAAATGGGTGCAACTCACAGGAAGGCATAGCAGTAGCTGGTTGCCTTGAAGATTAACACAGGATTTTGGTGACCGAGTCTAGTGTGTGTCAACAAGAGAATCCTGCATATCAAAAAGAGAGGCATGGGATGCCCCCTCATTAGAGGCACCACAGGACTCATGCACATGGCCTCACCAGCAGGAATAAAGTTGATTTTGAGTTCTTCTTAAAGTCTGTCTATATCACCCTACAACCAAATATGCGGACAACTGTACTCAACCCTGTGAGCATGACACACATGCTCAACTAGAAGGTTGATTTAAAGTCTGCTCACATACACAAGTGTTTCATAACCCTTATAAAGAGCAAGGGTAGCATCTGTTACTGTAACAGATTCCCCCCACCTCATTTTTATTGTGGTAAATTCTAACCATTTTTGAGGCAGCAAATTTAGGTCTACTACAGACTTTTCTTGATGATCCCTGAATTTCTGGTGTTCTAGAACTTAGCATTACAAAGATAAACTGACATGATTACAGCAAAGACATTCTGGTTTCAGATCTTAACAAGAGGTAATTTTCTGAACAGTAAAATAACTTGGTGAAGTTTAAAACAACACCATCGTAGGCAGAGCACACTCTTCGAGCTGCATTTGACATCCTCACACCTCACCTGAATTTATCTATAGGAGGCTGGCAAAAAAACTACGAGTCTGAATGAACTTGACATACATCATCATTCACAGTAATGTAGGAAAAGGTAAAGCCTAGGATAAGTTAAGGCAATTTAAA
Source organism: Pezoporus wallicus (assembly GCF_028554395.1). Classification (NCBI taxonomy): domain Eukaryota; kingdom Metazoa; phylum Chordata; class Aves; order Psittaciformes; family Psittacidae; genus Pezoporus; species Pezoporus wallicus. The sequence goes on along the minus strand of NW_026642649.1, from coordinate 8,463,240 downwards.
CCAGTGAGGCTTGAGATTACCTGAGGATCTTCTTAATCTACACAGCAGCTCTTTGGATGACATACAGCAAGTAAGATACAAATTGCGGCTTTAATTGAAAGAGGCTTATTTTTTCTGGTCTTTTTTTTTAAAGTACTAAGAGAATGGAGGATGCACTATCAATGATAGCAATAGGTACAAAGCCAGCATACGGTGGTTACTGAAATTTTCACTGTTGAATGGACATTGTTGTGATTGGCTTTTAAACAACATACCAGAAATCAGTTTATTTCACTGTTCTCCCAGTCATTAACGCCACTTGTAGTATAACAGGCAATGACAAGAATAAGCACTGGTCCTTGACTTCTGCATTTCAGTTCAGAGCAGCAGTGAGTCAGCACCACGAGAAAAGTATTGCTGAAAATGCACTGATTAGAAATTCATAACCATTATTATGTATTAGAGAAAAACAGTATTTTTTTGTTTGTTTGCTTCAAGCATGTTCTTCCCCTTCATCTGACATCAGAATGTGAACCCACGCAGGGGTCTTGACAGCAGGATTAGTGCTTTCAGGAGCCTCTACTGATGATGTGCAGGCCACACACCCACTGCAGGCTGTAGTGTGGCACCTGTAAGGGCTATGTATACGGACTGACTACAAGCACACAGGGATCACTGGAGTCTCATTAATGGATTTTTTTCTCCATTTGTCCATGTAATTGCTTGAGAAAAAAACATGAGCTAACTGGTCAGCTCACATTGCTGCTATTTCACAGAAGTACCATATTTCTATTTTGCATAGAGGCACCGTGAGTTCCTAGAATCACAGAATCATAGAATAGGGTTGGAAAGGACCTTAAGATCATCTAGATCCATCCCCCCTGCCATGGGCAGGGACTCCTCACACTAAACCATGCCACCCAAGGCTCTGTCCAACCTGGCCCTGAACACTGCTAGGGACAGAGCATAACCCATGAAGGTGCCTCTCATTGGATTAGTGTACGTAGGTGCTAAAACTCCTTTGCAAATCTTACTCAGAGTGGTTTGGGCCCAGATGTTCAAAGGATTATAGTGACAGATAGGGAGATCTTTGAAGCCACGAACTCAAGCTCATGCCAGGGTCCAACCCACAGATCTAACTCCATTGTCGGATGGCGCTGCACTCCGTTGGACCCTGCATGACTAGGTCAATATCTTGTAAGAATTAGTAACAGAAGAAGGAAATTGCACTTTTTCCTCCCAAAGCATTTGTGAACCCTCTACAGCACTGTGCTCTCCTCAGGCGGCTTCCTTTCCTGCAGCTGCCACCACTGGGAACACAGATAACAGAAAAGGAGAAGGAATGAGACTAGCCCTCCATAACTTCATTATTTTTTCATTTTCCCAGTGAAAAATAGATAGCACAAAACGTAAGTTTATTGCAGTGACTCTAGTTTCCTTGGAATGTCATAATTGTTGTTATAAATATGCATCCTTTTGAAAGGAAAGTGTAATTATTCTACTAATATGCATGAAAATAGCAGTTGAGAAAAGGAAACAATATGGCATTGTTTGACTTGGAATTTACTCCCCAGCTGTTAATAACCTGCCTATGTCTCTGGTGGAATTGCCAGTTTGTTATTCCTGTGCTAGCAACTGTTTCTGAAACTAGAAGCTGGGCCAAAGGGGAAAAAAAGAAGCCCAAAGCACACAGACAATCCCCTTAAAGTCCATATTGTGTGTTTAAATTAGGTCCCTAGAGCAGCGAGAAATAAAAAAATCTCATGTGTATCTTGCTGCATTGTTTCAAGTATTTTTTAATTTTTGGAGGAAGCAAATGTTTAGGACATCCTTTTTGAAATTACATTTATAATTACATTTGCCTTCTATTGTTAAATAAATAATACAAGTGATTAGCAATAGCCTATTTCCATCACGTTCTTCCAAAGCCATATGTGTGCGATGGACCAAAAGACTGTCGTACTTTGAAAGAGAGTTACAAAGTGACATTGTCCCAGCTTCTCAGTTTATCATAATTTGTAAAAAACCCCACAGCAGCTGAATATTACATGAATTGTCCCTCATGTCTGGGCATCCCTGACAGTCATTTTGATACACATGTTTAGGTACAATTTTCTGAAGTATGTAAGGGACTGAAGAGTGAGGTTTAGGTTTCAAAACAGGTATACACCAGTTGAAATCCGATTACACCTACTTTTCTAAATTTTCATGAGGAAGTGAAATTAAGGGTCTTGATATTTTTTTTCCTTACTAGATTTTACTTTAGGCAAGTAAAAAAAAAAAAAGGCCTACTGACAAGATTATGGAATTGAATTTGCCACACAGCCCCTTTTGAAGCACCACTATTTGTTTCGTCACAAGAAAATTGGCTTTGCTGAACATCCTGAACATCATTAGCAAACTTCAATGCCCCAAATAAAAGTGTAAGACAAAGAATCAGGATACTGTCAGTACTTACTGGCCTTATGGTCTTCTCTTCTATTGCGATCAACAGAGGCGTTTCACTGGTGTGATCTATAGTACATACACTTAGAAAGGAAGGTGGGTATATGAATGACTTTAATAGAACTTGAACTTTTGCTCCAAACTTACATCAAATCTATGTGTATTGATTTTATAGTATGAGCTGTCTCCCTAGCACAAGAAAGTCCCATAACCTGTCTGAAAAAAATAGATTTATCACTTCAAATAATTAGTTCAGCTTCCCCCTTACTTTGATTTTCCCTCTACTTCTCTAAAATGACACATTCCAACACTAATGAAGCACATGCATACATTATGTTAGAGGGCTTGGGGGGCTTTTGTTGCAAGCTCGTGACAGTGCTTCCAATCCCCTGAAGGCTGATATATTGGTCAAATAAATCTTCCAGATAGGTAATAATACAGTGCACTCCACAATGTTCCTTTAAATGTTGTATTATTTTCCTGTACTGCTTATCAATAATTGCATGTTTGCTGGCAAAAGAAGTGCTGCTGTATGGCTAGTTCTTGCTTCATCAGTATGATTCCTAACTGGGAGATAGCAAAACTTTGACTGGGGGTGTTAAGAGCAGGCAAAAGGCAAGCTGTTTGAAACACTCCAGATCTCTGGATAAGTTAAATCCTGTGCACAGATCCATAACGTAGATTATGCATGAACCATATCCTGACAGAACTTTACTTTGATAACTGAAGTTGACCTTAAGTCATTCATAGTTCAGTTTTGACTATACATACAGAAGTGAGTAGAGTCAGGTGTGCTATTTACCCATTGGCCAGCTCAGGGAAGGGGCTGTGCATCCCCAAGAGAAGCTTTGCAAGGGAGCTCTGACCCCATAGTACAGGAAAGAATGAAGATAATCTGAGACAGTTGGGGCTGTTCAGCCTGCAGAAGAGAAGGCTGCGTGGAGACCTCAGAGTAGCCTTCCAGGATCTGAAGGGGGCCTACAGGGTTGCTGGGAAGGGACTCTTCATTAGGGACTGTAGTGACAGGACAAGGGGTAACGGGTTAAAACTTAAACAGGGGAAGTTTAGATTGGATATAAGCAAGAAATTCTTTACTGTGAGGGTGGTGAGGCACTGGAATGGGTTGCCTAGGGAAGTTGTGAATGCTCCACCCCTGGCAGTGTTCAAGGCCAGGTTGGACAGAGCCTTCGGTGGCATGGTTTAGTGTGAGGTGTGCCTGCCCATGGCAAGGGGGTTGGAACTAGATGATCTTAAAGTCCTTTCCAACTCTAATTATTCTATAATTCTATGAAACTTGAATCTTACCCTATGCTTTAGATTTAGAGACAGAAAGGAATAAAAGAGGACTTGGTTTCCTGTCACAGAGAAACAAAACCTTACACTTCATCCTTTCCTTGGGAAATGATTTGCCTGCATGTTCACTTGTTTCTGAGTGTGGATTGGAGGATATGTGTGCACCACTCTCCCAAAAAGCAGACAGGGCATGACCTATTTGCCCTTCCAAAAAGACAAGCATGACCTATCTCCCCTTGCTGGGACAACTGTAACAAATGTATGAAAGCAAGAGAAATTGCCTGCATTCTCCCAGAGCACACACTTTTTGTGGTGTATTGGTGCAAAAGAATTAAAGAATTAATGAGTAAAATTATTAGAATTGTAAGATGCAACTGAAAATACACCAAGGAATATGAATAAAATTTCTTCCTAATAGATATGACAGAAAGCAGCTGGCTCAGAATTTAAGGTTTATAAATATAATGCGTTTAACTTTCAAAGTATGTGTTTTCCACATTGTGATACTGTTTTGTAATTCAGATTTAAATACGTTCAAAAAATCATAGAATAGTTGAAGTTGGCAGTGACCCCTGGAGGTTATCTAGTCCAATTCTTGCCTTGCTCAAAACAAGGTCAATTAGAGCAGGCTCTTCAGGACTTTGGTTGAGTTTTGAGTACCTCCAAGGATGGAGATACCATCCAAGGATGGCTGGCCAGCAGGCCAAGGAAGGGGATTCTCCACCTCTACTCCACTCTGGTGAGACCCTCTGCTACAAGTCCTGCATCCGGCTCTGGGGCAACAGCACAAGAGGGACATGGAACTGTTGCAGTGAGTCCAGAGGAGGCCACGGAGATGCTGCGAGGGCTGAAGCAGCTCTGCTCTGGAGACAGGCTGAAAGAGCTGGGCTGGTGCAGCCTGGAGAAGGGAAGGCTCCTTAAGGGCAGACCTTAGAGCAGCTCCAGTGCCTAAAGGGGCTACAAGAAACCAGGAGAGGGGCTCTGGACAAGGGCCTGCAGTGACAGGACAAGGGGAATGGCTTTAAACTGAGAGAGGGGAGATTTAGATTAGACATTAGGAAGAAATCCTTCCCTGTGAGGGTGGTGAGACGCTGGCACAGGGTGCCCAGAGAAGCTGTGGCTGCCCCATCCCAAGGCCAGGCTGGAAGGGGCTTGGAGCAAGCTGCTCTAGTGGAAGGTGTCCCTGCCCATGGCAGGGGGTTGGAACTGGATGAACCTTAAGGTCCCTTCAACCCAAACCAGTCTGTGATTCTATGCTGGAGATGATGCCACAACCACTCTGGCAAACCTATGCCAACATTTGAATTTTGTTTGTGAATATTAGCCTGAAAATTAATGGAAATAGAAACATAAAATGAAAATTTTTCCTTCATTTTCAATGTCTCAACTGAGCAAAATGAGACACAATACAACTATATTTTAGCAGCTCTTTTTCTATTTAAAATAATTTCAGATGCTGTTAGTAACCAGAAAGAAACAAAACTATTGTCTTGTCTTCCTTTAGTGTACTAAATGAAAATTTGCATTTAAATATTGTAAATTTGGCACTAGTCCTTCCTCAGCAAGCCCCTGCAAATACTGACCTTGCTGGCAGAAGCACGTGATAGAAGTACCAGTATCTTTCCGCTGATTTCACTGGGCTTTAATGCTAAACCAGATCTCAGATCTTTTAAGCAGGCATGAATCTGTGTTCCTAATATTTGGACTGAGAGTAGGCAATTATGAGAAAACAGTTTTAATATTTAAATTAGTCAAATGCTTAATTATGAAAGGGCTGAAAGAAGAATGCTCAGCTTCATTGCACTTCAATGGCTTGTAAATTCGCAAGTAGCTGTAAATTAACTCCTGGATTTCTTTAGGTTAATCAAATCAGATTTAATGATGTCTTTGAAATCCACAGATTAAAGGTATAAAAGTGGGCATCTCAGCATGAGGAACAAACACAGTAATAGTTGTTAATTTCTCTTTTGTTCTCTTTTCTTTGCCCATAGACCTGCAAAACCAGAAGTGCAGTAATTCTGGGAAGCATGTATTCTAGTGATGATAAGACCTCATTTTCACAAAAGAATCCCTGATAAGGTCTTCACTACTTTTCTCTGACCATTTATTACAAAGGTCTCAAATTTTCCTCTTCACTTCCCTTTTTGCAGACTTGCCATCACTGATCATAACCCACTGCCTAGCATGCAAAACACAGAAGCTGGCATTTCTGTCCATTTACTTCTAAAATTTTGCATGCAGGGAACATTGTAAGACATCAGTAAACGCATTTGTTAAACATCAGGATTTCACCTTGTTGTCTGGGAAAAAAAACAGGGACTTTGAAAACATATTTATTCCTAAAGATCTGCTTGAAAGATAACAGGGAGACAAACGGCATGACTGGAGTAACAGGATTGGTAAATATCTTGTCTATAGTCTGAAAATAACAGTGTTTTAGGAATGGCACCTGAAGGAGTGAAACCACATGTCTAACATTAAAGTGTGCATTTCCTATTGTTTATCAAAACGAATATGAAAGAGTATGAGGTAACAGGAAAACCCAGTGCAGATTTAAGGCATGACTTGAAGCATTGCCTGGAAGGTCATATGCAGTTAAGTCAGCCTCAAGTACCTGGCAAGAACGGCTTAGGAGCTAATGTCCAGTGGATGCAATGCCTGCCACTTCCTCCCTCTCCATGTTCCCTGCTACATAAAGCATATGTAAACCAAGAGGGAAAACCACCTCAAGCAAATTCAGTTTGCCCTTTTTATTTGTGGACAGAATTGCTTCTAATCTAGTTATCAACTGATATTTTCTTCTGTTGCGGTGCTTCCTAATAGTAATTAAAGTTTGGGAACAGATTTCCATGCAAACTTGGGCATATTTAAGCATTTTTCTTATCCACCAAAAGAAGACTTCACGTTTGACTGAAGTCCAGGTTCTGTGAAAAGGTAGACATTCCATAATCTTCCTCTAAATATCTACAGTGTTTCATTCATGTGAAAACCAGTTTTACTACGAGCAGGAAGCAATCATTTTTCTGTGGGAGGAAGGAAAGGCCTTCGTGGCAAAAAAAAAAAAAAAATCCCAAAAATGTCTCTAACTCTTTGCAAATAAAAGCAGCTTTTCACCGGGGAAAAAAATTGCAAAAATGATGTGTTAATACTGTCTGTGACTGCTTCCCCCTCAAAAGGCTGAGCTAATGCCTGCCTTGGTGTGTCAGAAAGCCCTGGAATGCCAGATGAAGCTCTGAAGAGTCCAAGCAAGCAGAATACTTCTAGCACTTCAGTTGGTCTAAATTTAGTGTTCCAGCACTCCAAATGTAGAGCATTTCTTTGTGGTTGGAAAGCACATTCCTTTCAGCATATGCTCCCTAGCCTGAATATTCCACAGAGAAATGGTGACAGTACAGACATCACAGAATCACAGAATGATTTAGATTGGAAGGGACCTTAAAGCTTATCCAATTCCAACCCACTGCCATGGGCAGGGACACCTACCACTAGACCAGGTTGCTCCAAATCCCATCCAACTTGGTCTTGAACATCCATGAAGAGTAAAGGCTGAAATTAAGCCCACCCCTTTTATAAACTGCTATCAGGCTTCCTTTCCTCTCTCACTGTAGGCAAATTTTAGACCTTAATGTGCTCCACAGAAAAGCTATCGAAGTTATAAATGAGTTGATCTGCTGTGTACAAGTGTTACAGGATGGTATGATCCCAGCCTTGCACAGGCTGGCTTAACAGGGACATTCAGGGTCTCAGCATTCATTACCTGGCACTAGGTATAACCAATCACCTATACCCGAAGGTTACCAGGCCATTCACACCATCTTTACACCAGTGACAGAGATCTAGTCTCACTGCTCTGATTGTCCTGTTTTCAGAAAGCAAGCAGGAGGAATAAAGCCTGCAGTGACTACCCTCAGCTGGGGTTTAGCCATATGCACAAACCAAATAAACCTGTTTGGTTTAAGTGTAAAAAAATCACAAAAGGAGAAAAAAGAAACAACCCACCCTTCAAGCCAGCTCTCATTCTTATTCATAGCCATAAGCAAGAGTTTGCCAGGCACTCCCTAGGTAGCCTTTCATCTGCTTTGTAGCTGCATGTCCTAGCGCAGAAGTATGTGCACTCACTGTTCAGCAGCCCTTCATGTATTGCAGTGCTGTGAATGCTCAGACAAGACACACCTCTGATCAGAATTTGGCTGCACAGGTGGTTTCTCTGTAGTAGCATGAGATAAATTTATCGCTGACTAAAAGAATATTTTCAGTGGGCTTGAATCACAGCAAAGAAATCACCTCCTGCCTGACTTTTGACCAGCAAACTTTGGTAGTGGGTTCTGTGGTGTTCAAGGAAAGACACTTAGCCCAGAGCGACAAATATTTCCCTCTCTCTCACTTTTGCTTTATCATGTTTAAAAAGAGATGAATTGGGAAAACATTTGTGTAGACTGTGCAGGAATATTAAGCAGCCTGTGCCTCTTAGCAGCTTTCTTAATCATGCTTGGTTTACTGTCATGCACCATTCTGATGGAGAGAGACCATTTCACAGCACTATTATACAGCATCTGCATTTTTCATTGTCAGCAAGAGGGTCTAAGCTGGTTTCTTTGCCTCCCTTTCTCCCTTCAGTTTTTGCAGCTGTGGTTATAGCAGAATAAGCAAAAAGTACATTACCAGTTAAAAGCCCAGTCAGAAGAGAAGGAAAGCCATGGGACGTACAGAATACTGCTTGGGTTGTGCCCAATCCATTACTACGGGCTCTTTGCCATTTTCCAGCCACCTGAGTGTTGTCATGGCTTCTTAAAAACACAACATAATTCAGATTGAAAGGGACTTCGGGAGCTAATCTGCTCAAAGAGAGGCTACACTTAAATAAACACAGACTGCTAAGGCCTTTATCCCTTCGGATCTTGAAAGCCAGTGCTGGCACCACCAATTTTCCTAGTGCAAATCCCTGCCTATCACACAACCCAAATTCCTTTGTTACCTCAACTACCTATAGGGAATAACCTAGAGTTTATACAAATCTGTTTTGTTCTCAATTTCTTTGCTAAACTGAAGGTCCCCTTTTGAAGATATGCACTGTGGGAAGAAACAATGTTTTTATGGTAAAGTGAATGAGTTATGAGAAAGTCTTCCAAGCTCTGCTGCAGTAATTGTCAGAGTAAGCCCCATCCCCTCTCTGTACAACATCCCTCTGGTACAGCAGGGTGGATTTGATGTGCTCTGTGTCCTTCTCAAACATTGCAAAGAACAGCAGTCATATGAGAGAATACCTGGTTTTTATCTTTACTCGGAATGGCTGATCAAGTCTCCAGCTCCAGTAATGAAACGACTATTGTCATCCTTTTCACTGAGCTTTTGTGATCTGAGACAAGATCTGAGCCTATTAGTGATCCGAGACACGAGTGTCACCAAGAAAATACTGTCTGCCAACGTAGTTCTTCCAGAAGTGTCAAACAGGCTTAGACTGGAAGTTTTTTTTCCAGGAATGAATTATACCTGTCTAGGTGCTTGCATAGGATCAGATACACCAGTGTCTGACATGGGCTGCTGTGTCCTACAGCAAACAGCAAACAAATAAAAAGGTTGTAACCTGGACACCGTGCAAAGGTTGTTGCCAATAAACAGTATGACTTGTCGGCTGTACTGTGTATACAGGGTGTGAAAACACACAGTAAACCATGGCTGTGTACTGTCAGGGAGGTGCAGGCTTTTCCGCCTCTGAGTTTTACAACAGCGACACCTGAGATGCAACCCTTGCACTCAGCTGAACCTGCCACACATCCTTCCACAACCTCCAGCCAGCCCTGCCCTCGCCTTGCTGGCTCAGAAGGTTAGTGTGTCACCGAACGCACTGCTGAAACCAACAAATGTTGTTTCTCCTAAACAGCGTGAGCCAGATGTGAACTATTAGACAGCATTTGGGATTCAGATTCAAAAAGCTTTTGAGCTTCTTTTCATGCTGAAGGCAGAAATTGAAGATATTAATTGCACTGCTTATAGCTTCAGCCTCTTCATCTGAATGAGATGCTTTGTGATTTCCATAAACCCCAGGAGTATGATGCTTGAAGCTGAAATATATTTCCTGACAGATTGACAAATAGGGCAGTTTTTTTCTCTTATTATAGCTATTGGAATTGAAAACACTACCACATAGAGACGCCAATAAAGACTCTTTTTATACATAAGGGTATTGTTTCCAGAAATGCTTTGAAAGATTTTCTCCATTAATATTCCTTCTTTTTGTCCCACCCAGGGAAGGTATTTTTTTAACTGATTATATATTGCATATAACCCAGTGTAAGTCTTGAAACCTCTGAGGATAGTTTGTATAATGAAAAAGGCTTCATTTTAGCATTGTTCAATACTAAGATAAATCAGAAGTAATTTTACTACAGTCATGGTGCTTGATGGGTGCGAGAGAGACCAGAATTGCAGCCAGGTGTTTTTTCAAAGAAGCATTCTGGGAGATACTGACATTAGTGTATTTTGGTTGTACACAAATGATTAATGGTAGAATCATATGCCATCTGTTCATGCTAATTATATGAAATGTTTGTAATAAAACCCAAAACTCGTAGTGTTTGTTAAACTCCTGAAATTCAGGCCATTACTGTGGAAGATTTATTAAGGCCTATGAATTGTATACCAGAAATTGGGATCTTGCCACAAAAGAATCTGGAACAAGATGACTCATTGTTCGTTGAATCAAAGGAGTTTTGTGAGCGATATTCTTGGGTTTGTGAGCTAAGTTTGTTCTGGGGCTCTGAAAATGACTGAAACAACCCAAAATTCATGTGAGAGAAAACAAGGGTGAACTTTTGCAGAAGAGAAACAAAAAAAGAGCATCCTGAGAAGTCTCTTGATGGCTGAGTGGCTCTACTCAAAGCAGGGTATGAATGGGTATTCCAGTGCATAGGTGTGTGAAAGAGTGTGTCAGAACAAAAGATGAAAGCTGTCAGCTGTCCCTTACCCTTTTCCTGAAACAGAATCTGACTGTGAATCTCTCTTCCCAGAGGTGCAGCCCTTTTCTCCTATTATTGCAATGCAGAAAGCCTGTCAATGTCTGTTAGCCAGCAGGAGAAAAGATTCCCAGCACAGTCGCTGCACCAAGCAAGAAAAAGCTCCCTAAATAAGAGTGCAAATTCGCCAGGAAGAGGACAACTGGGTTCAGCCAACATAACATCTGAATTCTGAGCAACACCCTTTCAGATTTAAATTAGATTGGTGTCCTTTTCTGAGCAATTTGAAGGATACATAGGTGCTGAAGAATTATCCTTGGTGTTAGCCTCCTCCTGAGGGGATGAGTAAAGGACCCTGCACACAGTGTAACCTCATCTCTACTGTGCCTTTTAGCTGCAATGGACTGGGTTAAATCCCAGCAACAAAAAAAGGAATAGATGGAAACACAAAATACGTGGCTTGTATTGTGCTCAGCTGTGTGTGGGTGCAAGGGAAAGCAAGTATTATTGCCATTTATGAGATCTAACAGACATGATCAGTGATCTGCATTTAGCTATTTCATTCTATTATTGGAAAGGGGATGTAAATCCTATCACTTTTGTCAGCTAATGAAGAAAAGCACTTGGGAGCAGCACCAACCCAATGAATAAGAAGCACCATACACTGAGGATCAGAAGACCTGATTCGATTCACAGCTCAGTGTTATCTGCCTTTTAGTCTTTTCCATCTTCACAGTGCAGATGATAACGCTTAACTGCCAACAGAAAATATTTTGTGATCTATAGCTGAAAAGCACTATATAAGTCTAAATATTATTTCAGTATCTTCTTCCCACCCACTCAGTAAGTAAAATATGTGCGAGCTATGGGAAGTGATGTGATAATTATTATACAGAGGCTGAGCTTTGAAGCTGAAAGCATGTTATAGCTCATTATATATAATAACTCTCAGACACTATGCCAATGAGCTTGGTATAAAAACTCTACGGAACAGATACTTAGCAGGCTAAAATGGCCACAGATAGCGCAGCACAGATGCAGTTTCCTTGAAAGAGCAACATGCATACGCATTGCAATCTACTTTGGGTGCAGAGCTTCACAGCATACTTGAAGCTCCGATTACAGTGCAATAAAAGGATGCTCCACACTCCAGAGCTCTGGGCAACTGAACACATTCCACATCTGGGGAAGTTACAGAGAAAATATGGTGCATACGGATACTGGGTCCCCTCACTGCTGAGTTACCAGGAGGGCAAACAGTTAAACAACACTTTCGCTTTTTTTTAGGCTTTAAAACCAGCTTCTAATTTTCTATTTTTTTAGGACGCTTTATAATGCAATTAGAGAGCTGCTGGAGGCACTAATTGGATCATAAAGTGCCTTCTTCATGTTCCAGCTGAGGAGAGAGGAAAAAAGGATCACTTCACGTCCTCTTTGCACCTGCTAAGATGTTTGTGAGACACCTTACAATTAAATTATAAGCACCTAGAGGAGACTTTAAATTACATACTATAGAGCTAGAACCTTGGGTCAGACAGCAGAATCCACAAACTCAAAGCTTACAAAAGCCTCATGTCTACCTTCTGGCACTTTTCTCTACCTCCTGGGGTGGAAAAAGACCTTTGTTTTTCCAGTGCTTGGAGTGTTTAATATTCTCTCTCTAAACAATGGTTTCCTATATGCTAGGCTAACTGCAATTTCTTGCTGAGCATACAATATGTCTTTTCAATCCTGTGGCCCAGGAAGGAGCCTGACAGCAGGCATAGCATGGATGGTTCTTATAATCATGAACAGCTCCTGGGTAGTCATCTCTGAAATGGAACTGCCCAGCGGATGTGAGGAGGTGGAGACTGTGGAGCTTTTATCCTCCACGGAGGCTGGTATGGGGAAATGAGACAATTATGGTGCTACATCTGGAAATTGTATTAGAACGTTGGAGGTTGCAGCAACCCTGAAGCAGCGTGAGAGAGAGGAGAGACAAGGACACAGGCAAGTAACATTTTAGGAGATTGCTGTGCCATGCTCTCATGTATTTTGCCTACCATACTGCAGGTGTCAGTCCCCTTCTCATGCTTCACGGTCTGCACACAGATGGGATAGCGATGGAATGCAAAAGGGACTGACCAATCTGGCAAAGAGGCTCTTGGCTGTTCATGTTTTTAACTGCTGTATTAACTAGTATCAAATATGGATTTACATTTTATAGTTGTCTTTGGCAAACGGTATCCAGAGACCTCTGAAATCACTGTACTACATTTGGTTTTTGGTAGCAAGGCTGTAAATCAAAGTACAGAAAGAAACGGAGGCTGGGTCTCTAATCTCAGTATACAAATACACATAAACTCAGCTAACCAAGTAACATACCATGCCTAAGAGCCCAAACACCTAGAGAACAATGGATCACCTACCAACAAGTCAATCTGGTAGAGGTACAGTAAATTTACAGCCATAAATTAATACCTGCTCCAACATACAGAACTGAACTGGAACTTTCTGGTATCTTGAGTTATTTGGGTATTTCTCCTTACACTGGGCTCCTGACTAGAATGTAGCACTGACTCTAATTCATAGAAACATTTAGAATACAGATAACAAAATACATATAGAAATTAGAGCCCTATTGAAATCAATCATCTTTAAGCTCCTAAATATATATGTGAACCCATACCTTAGACATCTGCTTTCTATTCAGGTAACTCCTGGACTTCTCCATGAAGACCATCAACAGATTTTTGTTTCTCATGTGATTTCTGTGGCATGAAATTCTGTAAGGAATGAGAGTGTACAGCCCTCAATGTTAAGAGGCAAGAATGATGGTTCTGTGGGCTGGATTTTGAACATGTATAAAGTGGGTGAAAACTTCTATCTGTGACATAATTTAACATTTTATTGGCTTTTTTGCAGCTTTTCTTCAAACTTGTAAGACATCACAGTTAGTTTTATTCTTTCAGTTTTCAACACACATTTTCCTCTCTCCTTATTAAGTAATATAAATATACTTTGCATAGTTTGATTTTGCATATATAATGTTCTGTGAAATTATGTCCACATATTGTTTAACCTCGATCATCCTATTTCCCACATCCTGTGTATTTTTTTAAGATGCCTATTTAATTATGGTTTCTCTATGATTACTGTTCTGCTACTTATATCAATTTACAATACATCACTTATTCTCTTTCTCTATAGAGTGTTTTAATAAGAAACAGTATGCCTTAATGACAATATATAGTACCACTTAGTCTATTAAAGGCAGACTGCATGCTCTACTCTACCCAATCTCATATGAGAAGCAGTTACTGTCAATTCACTTTGGTACTTTGAATCACTTCTCCACTTTTACTGGGGAAAATGCTACACCACACATCCAGCTCCTGTTGTCAGGCTGACTATACAAACAAACACAAAAGTACAAGGATGGTGGTCACTTCAAAATACAACTAACTCAGAAAAGCAGATACCAAATGAGTCCTTTCCTGAAGTAATAGCTGAAAGAACAGCTGAAGTCCACAAGCCAGTCTGTTCCAGTCTCCATTATAGAAAACCTTTGGCTGCAGCTTAAACCTTTAAAATAATAGTAAGATTGTTCTTGCTTCTTTCCTATTCTTTCTTAGCTGTGATTCCTACTAAAATGACCCCCAAAGTTTAAAGCACTTAGGCTGATAGTATTCTGATACTGCTGTTTATCACAATGTAAATCAATGTAAGCTCTCTGGGGCACAAACTGTTTTATAGTTCTCTGCAGCCATTTCATTGAATGTGGTGGGAATTGAAGGATGAGGATCCTAACAGCTACTACCAAAAACTGTCCTTGTAAGCATTCCAGCATTGCTTAGGAAGAATCCTTAGTAGCAGTTTCCAAAGCAATCAGAAGGAAAAAGCGTTGCCTTTCAAAATCCTGATCCATTTTCATACCTTATTTCTATGCTACTGCTTACACAATAAAGATTTTTAGCTTCCACATTCAAGAGATTGCAAATGACCTGTGAAATAAAATGAAGGAAATAATAGAATGTGATACATGACAATACCTATTTAATTTCTCTAGGATGCTGTAATGATGAAAATAATAGGTATTGGGGAATTGTAATCAGCAGGGTATTCAAATAACCCTGGAGCACTGTTGGGAGTAATTTTTGTTTAATACTGTTTTTAAAGTTTTAGTAAAGCATTTACAGGAGAAACATTTCAGTGAAATTTTTTCTTTGCCTACCCACATTTTTCAATTCACCAGTCAAAACATGTAAAAGCCAGGAAGTTAAGGAAGAAAATACAGGCTGTGTTTCCACTGCATTTTTGTATCAGCTTTAGTGAACGAAAAAAAAAACTAAAAACCAAACCAAAACCAACCAACAAACCAAGAAATGACTGTTAAGCGTCAAACATGGAATGGCTGACATTTAATACAACTAACATTTGCTTGTAGGAAGAGAAAGGGAATAAGGGGATACGTGAGAATGTTAATGTCTCTAATTCTCTAAAATATGCACTGTGATTGGGTAGGAGGAAGAAATGCACCAACAGAATGTACTCATGACTACAGTAACCTTTGATACTGAGTCAGACATGAAGACACGTGTTTCAGTCCTGACATTCAGTACTAATGATCATACATACCCAGCCATTAACATTTCTCACTGGAAATCATCAACTATCTCACCTATCATTAACCAGGTCTGTCTAAAACAGAGAAGCTGATGCGTAGCTGCTTTGCTATGCTAGAAGGCAGAGAAGGCTGCAGCATGACTAGGAGATATCAGGAGAATGCATCTACTAGGGGCCAGGAGAGCATCCTAACCTTTTGGCTTAGATCACATACACTCTACCCACATTAAATTACATTAGCAAAACCAAGATAAACTGACACAGAACAATCACTCTGGCTGCTGAAGGGATTGTTTATAGGCAAATATTTCCTTTCTGCTTTGTGATTTTTTTCCCCATAAGACTGAAAACCATCTGAATGGTTTGTCCTTTCTTGGAGCTAGAAGGAGTCTCTCTGGTGGATAAAGGCACCCCTTGTCACTCTATAAATCGCAACTATTGTTTAGCTGAAGTCTATTACTTTGATTTTGGTTCATAGAGGGCAGGCAAGAGACTGATGATTGAAGGAGCTAGACATGATTAGAGAAAAAATCAATAAATGTATAAACAAAAAGAGGTTTTCAGGCATTAATCAGGTGATTTATTGCACATTTTGTCCTTCCTTTTGCATTAAAGTTGTTAATGTAGTTCTACACAACTGACCTGACTACACTTTGTGTTGTCTTCTGGAGTACCTTCTACAAGAGCAGAAGAATAAATATCACAGTATCTCAGAATGGTTTGTGTTGGAAGGGACCTTAAAGCTCACCCAGTTCCAACCCGCTGCCATGGGCTGGGACACCTTTCACTAGACCAGGTTGCTCCAAGCCCCGTCCAACCTGGCCTGGAACACTGTCAGGGATGGGGCAGCCACAGCTTCTCTGAGCAACAGAAACCAAGTTGATTCCTGCAGATTGACTTCACAGGTTACCCTTCACTGAAGTCTGAATAAGGATGGTGCTTCAAGAAAAACACGTGAGTCATGGAAAAGAACAGGCTTCCATTGACTTCTGCTTGAATAAGAAGTTATGTTAATGAGACTTTCAAGCAAAAGGCAAATTTGCCAATTAAAAATTAATTAATGAATTAATAGATTATATGAAACTTCCAGAAAACCAAACAATAATGGCCTTTAAGTTCAGTTTAATTCATTCAATTTTCTGTTTCAATTAAAATCCATTAGGAAAGTAATTGTCAGTATTCATTGGCAGAATCTCTGTAAAGGCTCCCAGGTTGTTTGGCTCACACCACCACTCAGCTGACTACAGCAGAGTTTCACCAGCACCACATCTGCATATCTGAGTGAACACTCAAACATGCGGCATATAAAGCTCTTTCACCGTGTAGGATGCTGGGCTGCATGAAAAGGAGTGTGACCAGCAGGTCAAGTGAGAGGATTCTTCCCCTCTGCTCCGCTCTGGTGAGACCTCCTTGTAGTCCTGCATCCAGAGCAACAATAAAAGAGGGACGTGGAGCTGTTGGAGTGACTCTGGAGGAGGCCACGGAGATGCTGCGAGGGCTGGAGAAGCTCTGCTCTGGAGCCAGGCTGAGAGAGCTGGGCTGGAGAGAAGGCTCCTTAAGGGGAGACCTTAGAGCAGCTCCAGTGCCTAAAGGGGCTACAAGAAACCTGGAAAGGGGCTTTGGACAAGGGCCTGCAGTGACAGGACAAGGGGAATGGCTTTAAACTGACAGAGGGGAGACTGAAATTTTACATTAGGAAGGAATTCTTCCCTGTGAGGGTGCTGAGGCGCTGGCACAGGTGCCCAGAGAAGCTGTGGTTGCCCCATCCCTGGCAGTGTTCAAAGCCAGGTTGGACGGGGCTTGGAGCTACCTGCTCTAGTGGAAGGTGTCCCTGCCCATGGCAGGGGGTTGGAACTGGATGAGCTTTACGGTCCCTTCCAACACAAACCGTTCTGTGATTCTATGATTCCATCCATGAATATAGCTACACTGAGTTTGGTTCCCAAAACTGGTGAGAGAAGCAAACACAGGTAAGACTTCAGATCCTTCAGCAGGCTGTTATATTATGCTCCCATTTCAAGGATTTGCCATTTTACTTTTCCAGTTAGCATATGGAGAATTAAATACAATGGCATGAATTTGATTTGAATTAAATGCTGAGTGTTTCAGCCTGAACCCAAGGAAGCCCTGGACTCTCTGGCAACACAACAAATCTCATGTTAAAACTGCCTGCCTGGCTATGCAAACTGTTTAGGAACAAACTGTTCCCTATTTTGTGAAAAAACAAGCTGACCTCCTTTCTTCAACTGAACTGCACTATGACGAGAGGAAGTTAATTCTGGCTTATCTAAAAGTGGATGAACACGAAGGTTTCAGTATTCATTTGGCATTTATGTTGTTTTGTTTGCTACTGAAGTCCAAAGGAGAAAGAACAAGGCTTGATTTTTTCATGCCTGATTAGGTGCTTCAGAAATCACAACAAAATTATGCAACTGCACCACCAAAACAAAGTAAACCTGTAATGAAATAGTGGTAAGAGAAGATAAGTAGTGTCTTTACAGATGTTCATTCTCAAAATGTTTGCAAGTTTGACTACAGATTGTCATAATACCTTGCAAGATGCAATAGAGACACATGATTACTGACATACTTGACACAGAGAATTGATTTGTTTGAGCTAAGAAGGGATTTCAGCTTTTCACTATTTCAGGAAAGATTTCATTTCATTATGGATTAAAGTGGGTTTTTTTAATTGAGTGAATAGAAACATGTCAAGAAAAATACTGCCTCTATCACTGAATTTTTAAATTAATTAAATTTGAACGGGAATGACAGTGGTTTTGCTTTTGTGACAATGTTCCTCATTATCAATAATGACAGACCTCTTAAAACATACATTCTTTCAAACCTTAAGTGGACACAATCCTTTAACATGCAAACCAAAGTATGCATTACCTTACAGGCCAGGTAATGATAATCACACTCAAGTCTAGGTGTGAGTAACACCTGAATTATTCCATTTACTCATGATGAATCACTGCTCATTAGAATAGTGGATAAATATAAAACAGTTTAAACATACTGAACTACCTGCACCAGCAAAAATGCTTATGCTGGAGATATATCTACACAGAGATGCCTACTATTGCTCACAGTGCTACAAAGCAACAACAGTTTTGGACAAGATGTTCTGGGGACAGGCTAAATGTCAGGACACTGAAGACCTGCTGCATGTGGACAGTCTCTAATCATTTCTGTTTTCCTGTGGGTTAAAACACTAACAAAAAAAGTAAAAACCTGGAACATCCACCACAGCACTAATCCAGACCTTGACAGCAAAACCGATTTATTGTACACTGACAGGGTAAGCTACTGCCTTGAAACTCACATGCTATAGTGATGGGAAGGTGCAGAAGTAAGGGGTTTATTTCGAATGTTTTAGTGTATATGCTAATGCTTTACTCTGTTTTCACCCACCAGTAAAATGTACTATGACAGCCTCTAGGTCCAGGACCACAACATTAAAAGACCCTTCAAATGGAACAGAGAGTGTTGACTGGCTTCTACACCAGTCAAAGCCACACCAACACTCAGTTGCAAAGATGTGAAGATACAGGGCATCCCCAAAACACAGAGGCACATCTGACCCTTAGTTTTGACTCCTTTCAGAAAAAAAATGTATTACTGAACAAAAGACAACCTCAGAATCTATCTGCTGCAGCCTGAGGGGAACTCTAGAGGGAAACCAAAAGCTTGTTTAATAGCATGCTGAAATATTCCTGTGTGAATGCCTCTGTTCTTTGCGATTCTAGCTAATAGGAAAGCATGATGTGACAGGAAAACCAGCTCAAGACACTAAAATTCTAGACCAAGTAATTTCAATGGAAGGATTCGTAGCCTAAGATTTTACTTCCAGTCTTCATGAAGGCAAGAGTTAACTTTGCTACACCTATTTGACTGTACAGCTTAACATCAAGGAATTCAGCACCTGGCAGAACTGGTTCCCATCTTAAAACCTAACATCTGAAGGTCATACCTGGGAACCCTGCTACCAACAGCTAACATTATTTTATTGATAACTGCCAAATTCAAGCTGCAATAGATCACCTTTCTCACAAGTCTTTTCTATTCACTCATACACATTTCTGCATAGCATTTGTATTAAATACTATCTTGAGAGGATATCTTTCTTGAGTGAGATTTCTTTTTCCAAGGTTTTCTATTTTTGATTATGAATTCACTTCCCACTTTATTTTCAAACTTGACATCAGGTGCTTGAATCATGTGCCATTATATAGCAGGTTAATCCATCTCTTTGACTTGATGCATGGAGATTTAATAGATAAAGAGGCAAAGAATAAACAATGAGTGAGATGAAAAAGAGATAGGATTGTGGAAGATATTCCTACCTCAAGTAAGACAAGGATGTAAAAGGTATATCTATAGTGTAGAACCTTCTTTTTCCTATTTTTTTTAAAGAAAGGTTGATGAATAAAATAAATCTTATAAGCACAAAGAAGAAACAAACACTGAGGATGAGAATAACTGAGGTAATTTCTAGAGCTACACAGTGACAGATTAAAGCTAAAATGAATAGTTAGCAAGATATTCATCCTTGTAGTCCTCTCCTCTCAAAAAAAAATCATTTTTTTACAGGCCTGGTCAAAAAATATATATAATACACTGTTTTTCAGGCTTGGGCAACTGATCTTCCACCTCTGATTGTCCTAGGTTGTTGCCACAAAGAGCCATGGTCATCAGTGAGAAGCGAGAAAAAATAAAAGCCTTTTCTGTAAAGCATCTTAACAATCTCAGATAGCTGCCAGTGATAAAAAAGACAGGGAATCTGTTAAACCACATCAGGCTTTCTGTTCCGTTACTAGCTGAATCTTTGCCTTTACATTTCCCATACCTATTGATGGAGCTAAGAGTGCAATAAAGGCATTAAATCCATCAGGGAGAAAGAAAGAAAAACCCGAAAACCTATACCTAAAACCCCATCTGCAAAAAGATGGGTGGATAACAGAGATCTATGAATAATTTAAAAGGCACCTGACTTCGTTCATATTGGCAACTTTGAACTGCTCTTGCCTTGCAGATGTATTTCAATTGTGTGAGCAAAAAGAAGTGTCTCAAAACTCTCAGAAAGCTTAAAAGTTCATAGCATTCCTCCCAGATGCTTCAAGGAAAACTTTACTGTTATACAAAAAGTGATGCAACTTACATTGCATACATTTACTGATGATGGAATGGTCACATCACTGGGGGAAGTCGAACCTTCAATTAGGCAGAGAGTCTTTAACACCAAATTACCATTTAAATTCAAGGTTAGGTTCTAGCTCAGCCACAGGTAGCTGGGGTTCAGGCAGAAATCCTGGAATAAAATCTATGGCCTGTGTTATGCAGGAGGTTGAGTGAGATGATCATAATGATCTGTACTGGGTTACAAATGAAAGAAAGAATAAAAGTTCAGAATATACAAAGAGGACTTACTATCAAGAGCAAACACTGTGATCTTAGTCTAAAGCATTTCTTAGGTGCTGGGGATTATGCCTGCTCAGTTGGATTGAAATAATATCCCAAGCCCAAATCTTAAAAATAACTCTATTATGCATGGATGTTGATGAGACAGTTGTGATAAAGTACTGGTAATAGTATTCAGTGTGAAAGTCTGCTTTTCCACAGAACCATTCTCCATAATGTGTTGATTTTCACCTGCATATCTGTCATAGGAAATTAGCCAGGCTTAGAAATTGTCATTTATGCAGATGAACCCTAACAAAGAAGAAGGTTCTAGTGAACGATATGTGAATAGTTGGGCCACAGGAATTTTTCAGAATGGTATTATAAAAGGACAGGCTAAATACCTGTCCCCATGTGAAGCAGTCTATTAAATACTGACAATAATTAGCAGGAATGTGCCAAGACATTTCCAAAGAGAATAGATATGGCTATATATAACTCTCTAAACATGTAAGTATTGTCAGAATGGAAACATTTTGTACCACAGAAGGAGTTTCAGCAGAATTGCAAGGTCTCATTGTGCCACTGTGAAATTATTTTGGGTTTTCGGTCTGCAATTAAAATCTCAAATTTTGTAAAAATATTTCACCCTGACAGAATGACAACTGATTTACAAGTGTGGAAATTAAGTTATGAGCAATGACCTCCACCTGAGATTCTTCTGCAGCTTAGGAGCATGTGGTAAAAATACAGAAAAGGGACTTAGTTAAGAAGGGTAATCCATCTCCTACAGAGCTTGAAGCACTAGTAGCATGTAAAGTGAGGTGTTTTGGAACTACTTTAGTATTGCTTTGGCCTGCTCTGTTCGAAATAGGGCTGTCAAGACTCTGCAAACAAAAGACATTACAAAAGACAGCTAAAATCCATGTCACTGACCTCATTCAGAAAAAAAAGTTGGCCTAAATTATAAGAGCCTCAAACCTGTATTTACTCAATGAAGACTGAAAAAATGGTCATTATCAGCTTTCACAAGCAGAAGATAAGACTGCTATTTGTGAAGTTGATACTGAGATACAGTTCTTACCTTGAACTACCATTCAGCTTCCCATTTCCACTCTTTCATTCACGGTTTCAATTACAAGACATCAAAATACTGCATCAGTCCCACCTAAGTGCAATCAGGGATCACGGAGAGGCTATTTCTTTAGGTAAGCTGCTGGTTTGGAAGGTGAATCCCAACTGGTCACCCACCCCTCACTGGTGGTAGAGCTGGTTTGCCTGGGGAGGCATCCCAAGGTGTGCAGATGTTGCTGAGAAGGAGGATGGGAGGATCCTATACCCTCAGTGGGTCTTTTATGTGTGAGCCCATTTGCCTGTATTGACATAAACCAGGGCAATCCTGCACCTGAACTGACCTTTGCAGGGCTCTCTTCTTGAGAGGCAATGCAACAGAGTAAATACAGAAAACGCAAATTAAACCCAGACCAACTGTTCATCAGAGCAGCTCTCCACGGCATCTTAGGCTATCCTTAGGAGAGTACCAGCAGCTGATCTCAGCAATAAGGAAGGTGAAGGTACTGAAGAGGAACACAGTGGCAACACAGCATTTACAGAGTCACAGAATCATAGAATAGTTAGGGTTGGAAGGGACCTTAAGATCATCAAGTTCCAACCCCCCTGCCATGGGCAGGGACACATCACACTAAACCATATCAGTCATGCTGCAAAGACAAAAAAGAGGAGTGGGGGAGACAGGTTACAAGAAGAAGATGCTTATGAAGATGCTTATGAAGAAAGTGATTAAATTGGCCATTTTATAATTCAGCTATGCATTTCATAGAATCATAGAATCACATGATTTGGGTTGAAAAAGAACCTGAAGATCACCCAGTTCCAACCCCTTGCCACAAGCAGGGATACCTCACACTAGACCATGCTGCTGAAGGCTCTGTACAGCCTGGCCTTGAACACTTCCAGGGATGGAGCATTTACCACTTCTCTGGTCAACCTCTTCCAGCACCTCACTACTCTCACAGTAAAGAACTTCTTCCTCATATCTAACCTGAGCTTCTTCTTTTCTTTTATTGAGGGGGAGGGGGTATGAAAGGAGTAAATCTGACGACAGCTTTTAATCTGAACAGAAAGACTTTTGTGAATACAAAAAAGAGGAATTCAGAACACTAACTACATTTCTGTTAACAGATTAAATCATTCATACAGAAAACCAAATCACAATTTGTTTCAAAAAAACCAAACACCAGAACTGAATTTCCTTTTCCTTTACACAGAAACATGAGAATAAAGGAAAAAAAAATCAGTTATGCTTCAAAAAGGTGGTGTTTTATGCTCATAAATACAGAATTAGAGAAATACAATAGAAAAACATAATAAAAAAAGAACTATTAACTTTCACAGGGAACTAAACCCTGTTAGTCTGCATATCTATTAAAACATTAAGCATTTTAGAGTCTTCCTTTCTTATCTCATGTCTGGAATTGAGAACTGTTGGTACTGCATCTTTAGAAAGGTAATTTTCCTTAACCTCTCTGGGAAGTCTCAAGCTTAATCAATAAGCTCAGTTTCATGTGCTATTAATTATTTGTAAAAGGCTGACATTATAAGCAAACTAGCTGTGTATTTAGCAGAGTCAATGTAAATATTTATTGTAGGGGATGAAGCTCATTTTATATATTAATCAAAATGTAATTTTCCTCAGCTATACCCAAATGTGATGGGTTTTATCCACATGCCTTTCTGTCAGCAGGTACACAAGTTACTAACTTCACAGAGGCAATATGAAGACAAAATCTATTTTTTAGATATATGGAAAGTACTTCACTAAATTACAAAATGAATGCAATTAGTAAAACTTCCTATTTCCTAAAATTTATTTATGCAGAATATAGCTGTTCCTCGGATGATCAGGTTCAGTAGTCAGATAATAAAAGATACGCTATTTGCAAGAGGTATTGCTGTTCTGAAGCAAAGCAAATCTCTTGTAAGAAGAGATGAAAACACATTGGGAGAACAATTCATTCTCCAGAGAACATAACAATTATTTCAGAAATAGTTTGGTATCACCTTTGAAGTAAACACATATTACTGCTGAAAATAACCACATAAAATGGAAGGTCTTTTTGCTGATTCTATGTGCGGTTTCTAGAACAACAGGAAATATTAGGTAGGAGGCACTTTTCTGAAAACAAATTACCCCTTATGTTAAACTTGTACAACAGAATAATAGAACAGGAAAGGTATTTTCCCCTCCTATTTCTAGACCAGATTCCAATTTCTCTGATGTCCCCTGGTATGGACATCCACACTAGAGCATCTTCTTTCCAGTCTCCCCCACCTCACTTCAGGAAATTAAAGGGCTTTGCCTACCAATCCCACATTCTTGCACTTGAATCACAGGCACAAATATGTGCCTGTGGCAATTAAAACATTTCATTTCTATCTGCAAAGAAAAGATTCATTTTAAACAGTTTCTGTTGTTTTAAGGAAGTCTTCAATTTCCTGAGGCAAAATGAATAACACATTGTACAAATATATAATTTAAGTATATGAAATTTAGTAATTATGGTAATGCTGCTATCATAAATATTGCCATAAACTCTTACTAATATTTTACATTACTATGGCAATACTCCAAATTCATACAGAAAACCAGGACTACTTTTAGTTTTGGTACCATACTCCAAGCCAGAGGATGGTGCCAGTGCAGACTTGCTTACCAGGTAGCTGGGAACTTGTGAGAGGGGATTTGCATCCTCAACAACCCACCTGCCAAATTTGCAGTAATTTTGCTTTTTAGATTGCCAGAAAGGTCTTTTTGCCTTTCTCTCTGTACCTCTGTGTAACGTCATTGGCAAATCTGCTTCCAACAGATTCTTCTGACACACACACAGGCAAAATCAGGTACCATCAGCAAGACTGTTATTGTATAGAGGTCATTCTAATCCTATGCTGTTTCAATGCTCTGTGCAGATACAGTGCACAGTTTACTTGTGTCACAGTAAGATAACTAAGCATAACCACTTGGTGTCCTCACTTCTCTTGTCTTGTAATGGCTTTTGAAAACGATACCTGATGGCCAACTGCGGCTTGGCAGCAGCCGTCACTATTCTCCTCTTATTGGAAAGCTCACTGAGAAACAGTGTTGATTCAGTTCTGTTTATATATTTCATATAAATCAAATAACAACATTAAAACCCCCTGCACCTAAAAGTGACTCCTACATGGGTTTGGAGCATCATGGAAAGTAGAACTCGGGAGGTTTTTCATGCAAACTGAGAGACAAATAGAGCACAAATGTCACCTGACTACAGGACATTTTTCAAACAGATGAATTTTAATCTTAGTAGATTCTAGGGATTCTTAGGCACATGTTTATCCCTAAGCCCTTGTACAGTCAAATAACAGATTTGCAGTTACTGATGTGCATCCGTCTGCACACCTGGAAAAGGTAGGATGGTTTTCAAGCCTTTCCAAAGATCTTAAAATCTTTGCCTTTCTGCTCCATTTCTGAATTGGCTTATCAGATTTTCTTCCAGAATAACTGCTTGTCATACCATAGCATCAGATGAAACCAAATACTTGCCCAACTTCATAGAAGAGCACCTGACATGAAATAGCCCAATATTTTGTTTCTCCTTTAGAAATTCCTAATACAGTTCAGGAATCATCTGTCCTTGCTATGATTAAAGGAAACGATTGCCAACAATCCCAGACAGACTGAAATAATCAGCTAAGAACAGCAGAGAGGTAGAATAATCCTAGATCTTCTTATCATGTCTCTTTTATTTGAACCAGAGAAGACATGTCAATGAGGAGTTTGTTATTCTAACTCAAGGTGATTAAATGATCCAGAAAGCAACGGCATTCCTTGTGAGGACAGGGATGGAATAAGATAAAGGAACCCCTTAAATCACATATTTCTGAGAGCAGAATCTGGGTCTGAATACTACTTTAACCCTTGCTGCAAAGTTTTCTATGCCTCCTGAAGGCTTGATCCTAGAAGGTGATGAGAACTATCTTTGGGATGATCTATTTATATATTTAAGTGTTTCTGGATTGGGTTAGATTGTTCCCAGTTTGTAGAATCAACTGTCTATTGGGTTTGTCTGTTTTGAAAGTACAAGGCTGATCTGAGATACATTTCAAGTATCCAGCTCCAACTGATTTTGACGGTTGATTCATCTATGGAATGCAACACTTGCGTTCATGTTTTAAGTCTTACTCCTTGCAGAGGATTATACATTGAAAAGTCTATTGAAACACAGTTGTGTAAACATGACATTCCCTACAGCGTATGAAATTCATCTTTCTGGTGAACTGTTCTGTGTTTTAAACCCTGCATGCTTTGCATAACAAAACCCTATATCATGCAAGACTAGACTTTTTCAGGACTTGAAAGGCTGGTGCTAAACTTCTGAAACTTAAAGCTTTGGAAATGCCATTTTGTTTTCTCTGCAAGACTGGGCATATTACGTTTTACTTTTAGTTTTGTCATTAGAGTTGGGAGAGAATGTTGTGTGGTATGTCTCCATGGAATAAAGGAGCACAAAGAGGGAACAGCCCGTAAAGTCCAGTGCAAATTACAAGCATTAACAAAACATGCCATTTTCTGTCATGGTTTTAGTGTCACTATTAAGGCTTTGCTGAATCAAAAAATTATAAGAAGAGGGAAAACCAGCACAAATGGTGTTAAGCAATTTTAGCACAGGAACTGCACACAGCCTAATCCCATGTACTTTTCAGAAGTTCTTCTTTACTTGATATCATTCAATACTCATTTCTCTCCCTTGTTACCAGACGAGAGAGTGTGCTGAGGGTTAACATGAATGAAAGCAACAAAAAAGTCCCTCCGCTTTTCCAGCACTCAAGGTGTTATTACTGACACAGAAAAGTACATTTGCTTTTAAGGAGCTCTGAAAACTGCTGTAAGAAAAGTCTGAAATGCTTCACAGAATGCTAGTAAAGCATAACGTAAGTTAATGAATGTTGATAGAAGTAGGCATGATGGTTAGGACAGCTTTATTTAATTAAAGTACATGGGGCTTGCAGTTTATTCATTTGCAGAGGGGAGGCACTGTCAATTCTTTCCATAAAATTTCTATCAATGACATCAGCAATCTGATCATTTCTTACTGCTAAAATGCTTTCTCTAGTCACTCTATCTTCTCACAGGCTTTGAACACTTTGAAATATGGGGGGAAGTACTCAGAATGCTTAATAGTGTTTTAAACAGACTGCAGCTCTCTTCCTCCTGCTATATATAGGCAGTTTTGAAAAGAGTTTCCTGGTGAAAGGCCCATCACGATCATTTCTGTTTCTTTGCCTTTGATGATGTTTGGCTTCTGCAAAAAAAATTGAGCAAGCAAGCAGAGACCCCAACCAAACTATCATCATCCAGAAAAAACAGCAGGAAATGCATGATGCTGTGAGGAGAGGGATCAAAATCTCCAGATTCCAATTCCTCTTAACAGCAGCCTTTCCAGGGATGTAATCCAAAGTTAGCTCATTTTTCGAGAGCTGAGACTGAACAGAGAGGATAAGGGACAAGGGAGCAGCTGCTTGCTTTGGACTGCTCTGCTGGCAATATTGCTGAATTCTGCTGTAAGTGCTAATGGCTTCTATTCAGCAGCTTACAGCCCTCTCCTCTCTCATTCATCCTCAATAGGAGTGTAAGGCTGCCACAGCTGATACACCACTACTGATGAATAAGCTAAACTGCCAAGGTGGAGAAGGAGGAAAGAAAAGCCATGTAGTAGTATGCCATGGTAAACATCCAGGATCAAAACAGCTGGGCTTAAATATCTCATAGATCTTTTCCTATTACAGATTCCTGCCATCCACATGTAGCAAGAACTCTCTTCAAAGGAAGCCCATTCTTCTTGTAAGCCTTTACGTGGGACAGTGCAGGGGGTTAATATCATGTATAGTCTATTTGTTTTCTTACAATATTAAGCACATAATCCAAATACACAAAAGTTCTCTCACAGACGTACTCTGCTATAGCAAACCGAAGTACAAGCTTACAGATGAGATGCTTCCCTGAAGTGAGTTCAATAGAGTCCTGTAAATGAATAGAGGATGGGTGCTTCTGGCTCAAATAGTTCTCCCTCTCAATTTGGGCTCTTTGAAAGTAGGAAATTTTTTGCTTAGGGCATCCTGTGAGAGTGCAAAATAGTCTTCCAAAGGAAAGGGTAGCTTCTGGAGTCCTGGAAACAGACAATTATGAATGACTGGATGAAAAGTTGAAATGGAATTTAGGACCATGTGATTTTTCTTACTGTGTTTGCTGCAAACTACATAATGTGGTACACGGAAAAACTTAGAAGACTATAAATCATGCAGGACTTTAAGGAGTTCTTTGTGTTTCCGATTTCTTCCTAAGCATTTCAGCAAAGTTACCTTAACTCTTCTGATAAATACAAATTTCCCTATCTGATGCACTGTACTTCCAGATGACATCATGGACCATGAGGTACAGAATGGTGCCTGAAAATTATTATTAATTTATTTGTTATTTCTTGCTAATTTCGAAAGTATTTTTGAGGCTCTGTTTATTGTTCGCATGGCCTGTTTTCAGAAATAGAGCAGTAAATGCACTGCTTTTGCAGCTCTGCTTCTCTTGAAACAGCTAATATCTATCCACTGACAGATCCATCCATGAAATAGCCCTAATAATGTCATTTAAAACATAGAGAGCGCTGTGCTTGTTTTGATTCTGTTTTGGAACCTACTGCTATTCAATTTAGTACTCTAAATGAACTCATACCATATCCCATTATTGAGGAAAATGACCACCTGCCTCCCCCATATGTTGGCTTCAGTTTTAAATACTGCCATTTGAAAGTCTTGAAACTCATTAAACTGACAGGGTTTGGAGCACACAGACGCTGGCACTCAGAACAAAAGATATGGGGAAACATAATCTGAATTTGAAAAATTATTTCAAAACAAGTTCTATTTCATTTTCCACTCTTTCAACCCCCTCGTAGCTTTCTAGATTTTAAGAAATAAAAATAAACTTGCTGCTGGTTATTTTTGTAGGATTTTGCATTTTGCCTGCTGGTTACAGTCTGCTTTCAAATTATTATTGATATCCAAAGTTTTATTTTCATATAGTCTTTAAGCCTTTTGAAACAGTGGAACTCAATTCTGGCTGTCAGTTATTGAGTCCAGAGGAGGGCCACAAAGATATCAGAGGCTGGAGCGCTTCTCCTATGAGGCTGAGAGAGCTGGGCTGGTTCAGCCTGGAGAAGAGAAGGCTCCTTAAGGGGAGACCTTAGAGCAGCTCCAGTGCCTAAAGGGGCTACAAGAAACCTGGAGAGGGGCTTTGGACAAGAGCGTGTAGTGTGACAGGACAAGGGGAATGGCTTTAAACTGACAGAGAGGAGACTGAGATTTTAAATTAGGAAGAAGTTCTTCCCTGTGAAGGTGTTGAGGCACTGGCACAGGGTGCCCAGAGAAGCTGTGGCTGCCCCACCCCTGGCAGTGTTCAAGGCCAGGCTGGACGGGGCTTGGAGCAACCTGGTCTGGTGGAAGGTGTCCCTGTCCATGGCAGGGGGTTGGAACTGGATGAGCTTTAAGGTCCCCTCAAGCTCTAACCATTCTGTGATTCTGTGATTCTATGACTTGCTTGCAAGCCACTCCCTCAAACAGAATAGCATTGACAATGTGACCTAACCTTGTCCAGGCTTTGGGTTGTCCATATCTGGTGATTTAGCCTGACTACTACAGGCATTTTAAAAGCTGCCAATTCAAAGATCAGTAGGGATCTAGCCTGAAGGATAGACTGAGACATATTTTTGAAAACCTTCTTTACTATTAATATGTAGTAGGATTGTGCAAATATGACAATTTCAATTTTGATGATACTGCAAACACTATGGGTTCTGCAAATGTCCCAGAGGTCTTTATTATCTCAACATACTATTCTGGAATGGGTGGTTGTGGGCTACATAAGCTCTTGGCCCTGGATGGATAGCTGAAATACCTCACAAGTTAAGATTATACCATTTAAATCTGAATCTTATCTTGGGGAAGAGCCACAGGCATCTTGCTTCAAAACTACAAAATGCTCAGGACTCAGAATGCAGTATACACTATTGCAGCCAATACCATATGTGCTTGCAGAGTAACACTGCTGTCATCCATAAAACACTGTAAAAGTCATTAATTTAGCCTGCACTTTAAGATCTTGTCTGACTTCTTTGTTTTTATGCACTGATTAGTGATTCACCAGATACACTCACCAAAGCAAATACAAAGAAGCAGCTCCTACTGCTAAAGGAGGCACAGCTGGAGTTTCTGTACTCTGTTGTTTAGTCTTAGGAGATGAGATGTAAACTTCTGCTTCTAACATGATGCATGCCCTCCCTTTGGGTAGAACTTGCTGACATTTCACAAGTCTCAATTGCCAAGACCTTTGGGCTTTTTGGAAAACTTTATTCTTTCTGTTTCTCACATTCCTCACTAACAGATAACACTTTTACTTTTCAGGAATGTTCTGAGGATAAGGATGCTTTCAGTTACGGAGAAAGGTAGAAATACTGCCTTGTTTAGTTTCCCAGGCATTTAGAAGGATGTAATTTTCCAGTGAAGACTGACAGCAAGTCTATTTCTCTGGAATCAAAAGTTCAAATTCCTACCAACTTCACTGGTCCCAAAATTTATTTTGCCATGGCACAGCCTGATGTTGCTCACTGTATAAGTGGACAGCTCAAACCACGTAAACTTTGTATAGCCCATGAGGACAGACAGAAACTCTGGGATCTCTGCTTCGGGGAGTGTTTGATGATGGAGTGCCCTCACAGAGACAGAGATTCAGGTCTGTCATGTTTCTTTTGGCGGTGGGTTTACCCCTGTAAGCAAGAAATGCCACTGGTGAATTACTGGGGAATACACAGACCAAACGCCATGATCAGGCCATTTCCCTACCTACTAGAGAGCACGCCACCCCAGCAGATTTACTGTGCCTGTTTTATACTTGGGCTGCTAAAGGTCTGGAAAAACATGGGGTTTGGCTGCTGCTGTGGGGGACCTAAGCAGAGTGGTCCTTCTCAGGAAAATCAGCAGCTTTGAGATTCATTTCTCCTTTTCCACTGATAGAAATGAGAGACAGAAGTCTGGCTTTGCAGGGCTTTCCCCACAACTCTCCATCCCAGTTCTGTCCTTTCTTCTGCCTATCTATGGCAGAAGCAGCCTGCCCTTGGGCCTTCTTTCTTGCCTGCACTGCAGAAAAGCCATGAAGTAACTTTGCTAAAGGTCATGGCAACTTACCAGCTTCCTGTCCCCAGAGAGATGTGCATGATAGGATGTATTTAACAACTAGGGAACCTATAGGTAACAACAGGGAAACTACAAAATTGCAACGCTGTCTGAAAAAGAAAGCAAAGCAGCTGACACAGAGGCTGACACACAGACATACTTGAATGGCATCTGAATATATAAGCAGTATATTGAGTACTCTCTGTCAAATCTCCTGCACAACCCAAGAGCATTTTTGAACTCACAGAAAGTGCCATCCAAGAACAGTGCCTTTTCACAACAATAACTGAGAATTTGAATAAACAAGAGAAGAATTTGCTGTTAAACTCAGAAGACTGTCCAGTTCCTGGAACTACCAAACCTGAATGAGGCTGTTTCTAATAAAGCCTTTTTATGAACTAAAGAGAAGGTCAAAGGAGGATGCTTAGAAAATCCACAGTAGTTCTTTGAGCAAACTTGCTGAGTAAGCTCATCTCTAAAGCAAGAGCACAGCTCACATAATTTGCCAATGCAAATGTGGGAAAAAAGGGAGATTTCATCAAGATGCATACAAATTTAAATCAAAAATATATAGAACAGTCACGGTTGAAGTGACACAGAGGATCTACATGGAAAAAAACATGGTGCTGTGAGCAAAGACCTTCTGTGAAATCACATCAAAGACAAACAAACATGTACCCTATTAAAAGAGTATCATGCACGTGAAATTTTACACATGTGTAACGAGAGGAGAGTTTGAGAGAGGAACTGCAGGGTCACTTTTGGTCAACAATGCCTTTTTAAAGAAAAGTATCAAATCTTCTGTCTTTCACACTTGAAAAAGCCAAGCAGCTATCAAAATGCATTTCTGTGATACTCTTAAGGATAATGTTTTATAATGGGGAGCATTTTTCTAAGGATTTATACTGTTCTGAAGCTATGTATGATTTTGAAACCCAGCTATTTCAGAACTGGCTAAGAAACCCACCTGTATCTTAGAAAATGGGTTTGTGGAAATTGGAGATTACAGCTCTCATCCTCACTCCAGTCAGAAAGATTTGTCAACATTCTGAAAAATTTTGGAGGTAAGAAAGCAGTAAATTACTAAGTCTGTGTATGACAGTGATGCAGTGCAAACCAGGCAACTAATACTCAATCTGTCACCAGATGTAAACATAAGAAATCATCCCCCTCAGGTGATTTTCATGTGCCAGCAAACCCTTGGTGTAGATGCAGTACTACTAAGAAAGATATTTTTTGCTGTTATTCAGGAAGCTGGTGTGATTAAGTAAGCCAAAAAGCTTGTGTCAGTATGCTACGCATCTACACTAAGGGGGTTTGCTGACAGTGCAGCAGAATCTCTCTAGCATAGACAAGGTTAAAGACTTCTTCAGAACATGCAAGAGAGGGAAACTGGATTCTAATCTCACAAAGCCAAATTGCCATTTCATAATGGTATGTTCACAGTATGAACAGGATCAAAATAAACAGCAGTTTATTTTGAGATTTCAGTTAGTACAGGTTACACCCACAAGAGGAAGAGATTCTTGTGGGATTCTAGTGACATTCTACCTAAATAAATGATTCATATAATAAAAACACAATCAAGAGCAATAGTGTACACTGGAGAGAACAAAACGAAGACAAACTTCACATGATTGCAAAAAGTAGAGACCGCAAGTTGGAAAAGCTGCACAATAACCTTTGAGGCATCTTATCTGCATAAACCCAAACAGTGCTCACTGCCAAGTTTCTACAATGGAAAAAGAATCTTCACACTTGACTAAAGCAGAAACAGTGCAGTTAGAATGCCAAAGGCGGTGGTTGCGCCAGCAGGTATTCCAAGAGGTAGATCCAGTGGCCCAAAGGGACTTGTCACCCCTGATAATTTCCACTATACAAACTTTGACACGGGATGGTAGAAGCTTCGGTATAATTTTTCCTTAAGCAGCTGACAAATATGTAAAATTAAATATAAGCCTAGATGGAACTGCAATACAAGTTTTATGCTTGATCTATTCACTCAGTGATTCACTGAACACCGGGCAAAAAACCTACACTCTTGTATCAAAGACATCCTGGGCACTGAAACAGGTACACCAATACTGCAAAAGAACAACTTAACATAGTTGTTCCATGTATAAAATATGATGAACATGTTCATGGACAGGAAACTGAGTAGAAAGTGATCCCTTCTAATACACATAAAAAGGATTAGTATCCACACGCTGGCTTCTACTCCAAAGTCACTTTGCAGTATAGAAATACAGCAACTGAACACGTATATGAAGAATTACATTTGACTGAAATACAAAGAAAGCTTAAACTAAGCCCATTATGTGCTGGTATCTAGAGAGTGATAGAAATACCCCAAGAGAGAAGTAGAAAGGACAAAACCAGTGAGGATTCCACCTGGCCTTTATACTGTTGGGATAGTCAGAAAGCCCATTTCAGAATGAAAAACACCCAGCTGTTTCCCAGCAAGCTAGAAAGAGGTAAGCATGCAACAGGCTTAATAGACAAGAGTGGTCAACCAGAACAAAACCATATAGGGAACAGGGAGTTCTGCCAAGACTGTATTGAGCTATTTTGGGTCTGAAGTCTCTGATACTTCTAGACAATACGCACACCTTATACTAAACATTGTGGTAAAGGCTGATTGCAAGACAGTAAAAGGTTATGATACAAGTAGGAAAATGCAGGCTGAGTGACAAAGTGAGAGAAAGAAAATCCAGAGTTTTCTCCAGAAGTCTGGGGACAAACAGACCTTTTTGCTCTGAGCTAAAAAACCAGTCTCATACTCCTTAGGTTTCTGGAAAGGAACAAACTATGAGACACTACCACAAAGACAATCACAGATTTCATCAGGCATAATATTCCAACATTAGTTTCAAGCAAGATCCTATCTTTCCCCATCTCTTACGTAGTAATTCACAGGACACTATGAAATCAGTTTGAAGACTACACTGCTACACCATACAAGTTGAATAAAAAAGTTTAGATGGCAGCTGAAATAGCTAAAAATCTTTATAAACTGCTTCAAAAGGAAGATACATGGCAAACATTCCTGAATGAAGCAACTTTTCCATAAATAAAAACATTATTTCCTTCCACCTTGCACATCAAGACTCAAACACACCTCTATGTGACTAGCTATAACATTCTGACCGTTGACATGGGTACAAAGACTAGCAGACAAAAAAGTGGGAGAGACACCTAAAGGTCAAATCCCTCAAAACCTGACTAGAGATCGTCCAAAATGACCTTAGGAAATATTTTCAAGAAAAAAAAATTATTTCTCAGCATAAACTGTGCACTTCTAAAGGCGCTAAAATGAGCTGAACAACTAAATCCTTGCTCATACCAGAGTGATTAATGAGCATATATTTCAAATAGCTTCATTTACAAATTAAATAAAGAGGATGTGGAGGACAACTAAATATGCTTTCTACTGACACCTGATTAACAAGATATGGAAAAACCCCACAGCATGGTGCATGACTGATAGCTATCAAGAAAGTCTCTCAAGACTTTATACCACTTCAAGAATCAAATGTTAGCTAAGCTGCAGTTGTTGGAGAGCTGTATACAAGCCTTCATAGTGACAAGGAAGAAGCATGAACCAACAGCCCAGAGTAAGGTCCCTTTGTCACTGTATGTATTGAGTGGACTACAAACCCAGTGCTGTACCAGTTATACAGATCATATCTATCTTTATTTCAAATCTGAAAGAGATAGCATGATGCTTTACTCTACTCTCATCACACTCCACCTGGTACTGCATCTAGCTCTGGGGTTCCCGGTACGACACTGGCCTGTTCAAGTGTCCAGAGGAGGCCACAGAAATGGGCAGGGGGCTGGAGCACTCTGCTGTGAAAGAGGCTGACAGAGTTGAGAGCTGGGGATTTTCAGCCTGGAGAAGAGAAGGCTCCGGAGAAAACTTACTGCAGCCTTTCAATACATACAGGGGGCTTACAGGAAAAATAGAGAGAGGCTTTTTTACCAAGGCCTGTAGTGACAGCAAAAAGGGTTTTAAACTGAAAGAGGGTAGATTTAGATTGGGAATAAGGAATATATTATTTACTGTGAGGGTGCTGAGGGGCTGGCACAGGTTGCCCAGAGGAGCTCTGGCTGCCCCATCCTTCACAGTGTCCAAGACCAGGTTGGACAGGGCTTGGAGCAACCTGCTCTAGTGGAAGGTGTCCATGACTATGGAAAAGGCAGTGGACTAAATAGTCCCTGAAGCTGCCTTCTAGCCCAAATCATTCTGCGATTCTATGATGGAAGAGAGTCTTAGGGAAGACACTGATGCTTTCACCATACAGATAGAAACTTAAGTATAATAAAAATAAATAATAATAAATCAGAATAAAAAAGAAAGAATGAATTTTAAATCCTGTCCTCACTTGACTTCTTCCTGTTTATATTTTAACACCAAGCACATCCTTTTCAGGCTAATTATCCAGTTTCTTAGATAAACTTATTGACAGCTAATTTACCACGTACATTTTTAGGATTGATTATGCAAGTTGCGGTTGCAACACAGAGCCCCTAGACAATAGCAGATATGTCTACATTTACTTCCAGAGCAAGAAAACATATATATTGTGGAGTTCATTTTTAAAACCAGAAGCTTCTGAACTGAATTTCTGTACTATCTTGCAAATACCACAAAATTGCTGCCCTGCAGGGACATTCAGGAAGCAGTAACCAAGTAATCCGTCACTCCCTACAGAAGCTCATATCCCAGTGCAACATTATAATGAGGCTTTTGGTCCTCATTATTAAAAAAAAAGCAGGAAGAGGGAGAAAGCTTATTTTATTACTGGAAAATCCACCCCAGTGTTAACCAGTCAAATTATAGGGAAAAAAAAATATTAATAATAGTGGCATATTCTCCTATGTGTGTTATCATTTAGCTCCAAATGTTCCTTTGTGACAAGAGCCACAGGCACAACAAAGGAGGGCTCACAAGGGCAAGGCAGCCCTTTCTCAGCTACTTTCTTGCTCAGGACTCCTAAAATGCAAATCTATGCAGGAGTGTTATTCTCATAAGCTTAGAGTTGGAAGTACTAAACCACCCGAGGGAGAGAAAACATAATTTTGCATCTTTCATCATTTTGAACTTGCTTAGTACATAACTTGTGAAGGAAGTAATGAAAACACCTTGATTAGCTCAGGTGGAAAGCAGGAGCTCCTTAGAGCTGCTGCTTATGAACAGGAATCCAAACTGTAGCCAATTTCTTACCAGAAAAGAAATCATAGAATCATAGAACAGTTAAGGTTGGAAAGGACCTTAAGATCATCTAGTTCCAACCTCCCCTGCCATGGGCAGGGACACCTCACACTAAACCACATCATCCAAGGCTCTGTCCAACCCAGCCTTGAACACTGCCAGGGATGGAAAAGGAACAAGTAAAGGCATATTTTTTTTATGCAGTAGACTTTGTTTTGTAATGAAGTGTACACTGCTTTGAGAACAAAGGCTATACAGTGAGCACAGGCATCTCCTTCCTTCTCCAGAAACATCAACCTGGATCTGTTGCCTAGCTCTCAGCAGACAAGCCTGAGTGAATCAAATAGTGGCAAAGCTAGAGAAAAGTAAAGAGCAGACTTTCTGGTGACTTGTAGTGATTTCCCCCAAACCAGACACCTCAAAATTAAGAGCTAGTACTCTCACACACCAAATGAAATGGTCAGATTAAAGAAAATAATTCTACTGTAAGAGTGGTGAAATACAGGAGCATTTGTACAGAGAGGTTGTGGAAACTCCATCCTTGAAGACTCAAAAAGACATGGCCCTGAGCTACCTCACTTAAGCTGTACTTGCTTGGACTAGGGACTTTCAACCTCCAGAAGCCCAGTCAACCTACTGTAACTCCATGGCAATATGGTGATAATCCTCAGTACCTCCTCACCGGCTTTGCTGAAAATATTTATCTGCGGGTTTGCAGCATTCAACTGCCATTAAGTCATGTAACTATATTCCTGTAAGGAACACATTGTTTGTCTGTCTCTCTCTTACACGGATTACAAAACTGAGATACACTGAAGTGCAGTGAAATAGAAATTTGACCAATTTCAGACAGGGAGTTTAGTATTTTTACTAGCACCATTCTGACTGGTTGCCTTACACAACTTGAAAAGCAGTAAAAAAATTATAATTAGAGATTTGAATATCACAGACAGCATAACCCATGCAGCTGATAACACAATCACTCTTGCATATACAGATGCAGAAAGAATACAAAGGCACTGTAGTATAAATTTGAGGTGGAAAATAGCTTATTTCAACTGATTAGATTTCATTACTAAGCACCAACCCAGCATAACAGCCTGGGTGAGGGTCTTTTGCGTTGGCTGACTCATGCCACCAATATATCAATGAACGCTTTGTATACAGCAACTACTGATCAATCAGAATGTAAGATTTTAAACAGAAAAAAAAAATCATCATGCTCAGTAAAATTCCCTTTATCATTCTTCTTCAGGCCTTCTGTGTGTTTTCTTGCCTGTCTCTCCCTACCTTTCTTATCTTCTTTCCCCCTCTTCTCAGCCAGGCTTAGCCCTTCCTCTCCTAGGCTCAGCAATAAGAGGATTTTCTTTTTCCTTCATTTAATTTTAGATAAATGTTGTACTGGGAATTGTACATTACCCCTGATTCAGCTCTCTTGCTGGAAAGTCAGTGGGAGACTTAGTCTGAGTTGCATGTGAATGGACTTTGGAGATACATGCTATACAACTAAAAGCTCGGGGGAGAAAAAGGCAGTTAAGGAAAAAAAATTGAACTGTTCCCATCACAATGCAGCTTAAAGCAGCACCTGAGACACAATTTGGCTGAAATCCCACTACTGCTGCAATTCAAAACCATGAAAAGTTTACATAAACGTATATTTTTATGCTTTAAAAGGCAATGTTACTCTTCGGAAACTCTCTGAAGTCTGATACCTATTTTGAAACATTTGGAAATGATTTGAAAATTAAGGCATACATGACTTCCACAGAGGATGAAGAGTGAACATTTGTCTAAGACACAAAGTCATACTTATTTACCCTTAAGACACATACAATCATAAACAGGGTTTCTTTTACTTATTAATACAAAGCTGTTGATTTTTATTTTAAACTGGTATTTCACTAGAGCTCAACTCATGCAATAGCCTTACTTTTTTTAGACTTTTACCTTTCGGACCTCAAAGCACTGTGAGAAATGTAAATTGTATCGTTATTGCCATTGTAGCAATGAAATAAACAGAGGAGTGCCACAGTTTGACTGATAGAAAGTAACAAAATAAGTAACAGAAACAGGGGCAAAAAGCTGGTGTTTTTTTTCCTGATTCCTGCCTGTAAACCTGACCCTGTAATGCTTAAGTGACCATGTCTGCTTGCAGATACAACGCTGGCACCATTCACAAGGGGGGCTACAGAGAGGAAAGAATCTCATCTTCTCTTTCATTTAAAAGGCACAAAATAACCTGTGGGAATGCTGAAGGTTGGTCAGGTATGAAGCTTAGCTTCGAATTGAAATCCAGGTGGAAAAAGCTAAATTTGACTTCTGCATGTCTGACAGTGTATGACATGGCTGAATGCCTATAAAGATTCCCATTTTTAACAAGTACCAAACTCACTTCCTCTGTTTCTGTAGACTTAATGAGGGCCAATGACCCTGAAAACTGGGTCTCTTACTTCATAATGTTATGAAATTATGTCTGTAAATGACATAAAAATTTAGTCTGACTAAATCTGACCTGTTGACTTCTTTGCCTCGATCTTCACTGGCAAAAGCTCTGAGCGCACCACCCAAGTTTTGAAAGGCAGATGCAGGGACTGTGAGAATGAAGACATTGCGCCCACTGTAGGAAAGGAACTGGTTCGAGACCATCTCAAAAATCTGAATGTGCACAAGTCCATGGGACCTGATGAAATCCATCCGTAGGTCCTGAAGGAGCTGGCGAATGAAGCTGCTAAGCCACTGGCCATCATATTTGAGAAATCATGGCAGTCAGGTGAAGTTCCCGATGACTGGAAAAAGGGAAATATAACCCCCATTTTCAAGAAGGGGAAAATGGATGACCCGGGAATTACAGACCAGTCAGTCTCACCTCTGTGCCTGGCAAAATCTTGGAGCAGTTTCTCCTGGAAGGCATGCTAAGGCACATGAAAATCAACAAGGTGCTTGGTGACAGCCAGCAGGGCTTCACTAAGGGGAAATCCTGCCTGACCAATTTGGTGGTCTTCTATGATGGGGCTACAGAACTGATGGACAGGGGTAGAGCAGCTGATGTCATCTACCTGGACTTGTGCAAAGCATTCGACACTGTCCCACACGACATCCTTGTCTCTAAATTGGAGGGACATCGATTTGACAGACGGACCACTTGGTGGATAAAGAACTGGCTGGATGGCTGCACACAAAGAGTTGCACAGCTACAGGTTGGGCAGAGAAGAGATTCAGAGCAGCCCTGCAGAGAAGGGCTTGGGGGTGTTAGGTGATGAGAAAATGAACATGAGCTGGCTTCAGTGTGCGCTTGCAGCCCAGAAAGCCAACCGTATCCTGGGCTGCATCAAAAGGAGCGTGACCAGCAGGTCGAAGGAGGTCATCCTGCCCCTCTACTCTGCTCTTGTGAGACCTCACCTGGAGTATTGTGTGCAGCTCTGGTGTCCTCAATATAAAAAGGACATGGAACTGTTGGAACAAGTCCAGAGAAGGGCCATGAGGATGATCAGGGGACTGGAGCACCTCCCGTATGAAGACAGGCTGAGGAAGTTGGGGCTGTTCAGCCTGGAGAAGAGAAGGCTGCATGGAGACCTCAGAGCAGCCTTCCAGGATCTGAAGGGGGCCTATAGGCCCCAGGGATGCTGGGAAGGGACTCTTCATTAGGGATGGTAGTGATAGGACAAGGAGTGATGGGTTAAAACTTAAACAGGGGAAGTTTAGATTGGGTATAAGGAGGAAATTCTTTCCTGTTAGGGTGGTGAGGCACTGGAATGGGTTGCTCAGGGAGGTTGTGAATGCTCCACCAGCAGTGTTGGCAGTGTTCAAGACCAGGCTGGATGAAGCCTTGGGTGACATGGTTTAGTGTGAGGTCTCCCTGCCCATGGCAGGGGGGTTGGAACTAGATGATCTTAAGGTCCTTTCCAATCCTAACTATTCTATGATTCTATGATTGACACGGATCCTTTTCTTCACATTCTGAAATGGACATATTAAAGGTTCTTTTCTTTAGGAAATACATTGCTTATTCTCTTTCCTGAAGAATATGATACCTGATCCTGGGATTTTTTTCTAGCTAGATGTTTCAACCACCATGTGTAAGGTAGTCAAAGCACGCCCACTGCATTGGAAGGCATTCAAAAATCTACCTTTTTGTATGTGATGGCCAGCACTTGAACGTCGCATCTGTCCTCTTACTGTCAGCGAGTGTTGCTGTCTCAGCTGAGGTGGTTCCACTTCCTTCTGGGTAGATGCTCCAAGGAAAAAGGCAAGGCCTCTGAGAAGTGCTACAGGAAGACACTGAGGTCTGAAACTGCTTCCAACCAAAACAGGGCTGCTGGACTTTGAGCTGCACCAGTTTGGACAAACTGGGAATCCATCTCCTTCTCTACTAAATGTGATGTACATAGGAATACAATGGAGTATTAATTCAGTGACATTAACTATCTGGTAACAACGTACGAGGGAAGTTGGTTTATAGTGATATAGACACAAAAAAACTGTGTGGAAAAATAAAACCAGTATGAAATGATTGCTCAGGAGGAACATAAAGACATTGTGCAGCCAAGCAAAGGAACCTGTGTCCAGTTAACTCTATCACAGGGGGTTCAGGCAGCCAACATAATTTAACCTACCACATACTGTAATGAGGCCCAAAGAAACAGGCTTGTCAAAGCAGAGAAGGAATCGAAATATGAGGGCAAATCAGCTTAGGGAAAAGTCATGCATACACAGAGAGAGTGCTTTGCAAATATAATGCAAGTACATGAACGGCAGAGAGTACCACAAGTTTTGTGAG
Organism: Pezoporus wallicus; assembly: GCF_028554395.1. Classification (NCBI taxonomy): domain Eukaryota; kingdom Metazoa; phylum Chordata; class Aves; order Psittaciformes; family Psittacidae; genus Pezoporus; species Pezoporus wallicus. Next base: position 8,422,292 of record NW_026642649.1, on the reverse strand, counting down.
CATTACAACTACAATGCAGAGGGTCCAAAGCCCTGACATATATTTTGAATCCAGCCATGTGGAAAGACCAAACGGCTCAATCCTTTGGTGCTTCATCTTCTTTTAGGTGTTTTGGAAAACCGAGATTACTAGGTGCAAAAACCTAAGGACACTTAGGAAAGGATCAAAAGCATATGGTGTGCTACAGAAAACTATGAAAATGAAGAGTAACTGTGAAATTAATAGGTAAGTAAGTGCTACTTTAAAATCTAACGCAAGTAAGAAAGACTAAAGCCTGATTTTCAGTATCCTGCAGAACGAATGGCAATGATGCCTGTAATAAACACACTGAAAACCAGCCTCTGCTAAGCACAGAATTCAAAATCAGTATCATAGCATTTCTGTACATGATATACATAAATTTATATACATGCATTCATCAAGACTCAAGTACAAACACATACTGAAAGTAACACTGTTGCCTTGAATACAATAAGGCAAAGGTTTATTTATTTATTTTTACATGTCCTAAAAAATACCAACAAGAAAACAACCCCCACATTGAACTTGCTCAAAATTTGTCATTACTTTCAGCACAACAAAAAACCTCAAATGTTTCACAGAGTGCTTTCTGTTTATTTTCCTTAGCCTTTTGCTTTAACTTCTTTTAGTCTTTAGTTCTGTTACTATACAGCATGTTGCTGATGAAGAAATACTATCATTTTCATTTTGAAAATGCCCAAGTAGGAAAGTAGGTATTTCTGCTTCAGTTTTTGGGCAGTTGGCATGGGAATAAAGGAACTAAGCCAGCAATTATCAATAACTGTGTTTTAAAAGTGGGAATGATAGCAACATTGATGTTTGCCTAATTTTTCAGCGCATTTTCTCTCCTAACCAACCAAGAGCTAGATTATTTCCACATAACTAATCACATCCTTCATGTAACTTGCCAGATCAGCTCAGCAACCTCCACAATTACTATGTCCCCTACGTATTTATCAGGAAACAAGGGAAAAGTCCCAGAGCAGCTGCAGATGATTATTTGTCATCTGCCTGAGTCATTTGGCTTTCCAGCAACTATTGTCTACACACAGGGTCTTCTGACAGGCATGTGAAGAAAGGGGTATCTGTGCGCCACAGTAGGAAGTGCTGTGCTGTCATACTCCTGTGGTTGACATAACAAAACACTACACTCCTCAAGAATGCAAACAGCCTGTTGATAGCACAGATACTTAAAGGTTGTTCACATCAGAAAATACTTTCCTACTGGATCGCTTGAAATCTGTGCTCATGCATTCAGGAGACAGACTTAGCTCTTTTTAGGATCCCCTGAGAATTCAGCATGCAATGTGCTTTCTCTGTACTTACACTGAGGCAGAGTTTGACTTTTAGTTACATTGCTTTTTTCTCGTCACCAGTTACATTTTTATGCTGTTGATGCAATTCCCCTTAGTCCTGAAACATCACAATCAAAAAATGCTGCTTCTGTTATAGATCAGTTTACCTATCTTTTACACTGGATTATCTTCCATTGTCCTTTATATTTGCTTCTTTTGGTATGTGCCAAATTCCTTTCCTAACAAGTCTCAAAATCACTATAATTTGCTCCTTCTAATGAGTCTTCTCTTCCCTCAACTGTCCATCTCTCATGCAGAGTTACAAGAAAACTAGGCAATAGTTCCCCGCAAATGGGAAATCTTTTAACCTGTTTTGATTGATGACTTTTTAGTCAAATTACATCTGAAAACCCTCAACTACAGAAGCTGGTAACAGAGGGAATCCTCATCCAAGAAGTGGATTTTCACACGTCTAACAAGAGGGCAGTGTAAAACACTCTTTTCAGTAGTTCCAGATTTTCTCCTTTATTCAGATGTTTTCACAAGACTGGTAGAAAAGTTAGTAACTGAGATAGATACTTTAAACTATCCAAATATGCCGATACAAGCACAAGCTTTGTTTCCTCGGGAAATCAAGGTAAACCTAACACTAAAAAGATTAAAAAGGCTTTTTAAGCACCTTGGAAGTAATTTAAGTTCCAAATCCTTGGAAGGCTTGTTATTTCCACTAACAAGAAACATTGATAATGATAATTCAAGTCATATGAAGTCCTACTGCACAATGATAACATACCTATGTAGGCATTGTCATGTTCATGCTAATGCATATGCTGTATTGCCAACGACTTTCTTGAACTCAACTGATATTCCAGGAGCAGAAAAGGTAAGGAAGAAATAGACAGCTAGAATGAAATTCCTTAACACTGAATACATGCCTGTGCACTGAAAATGGAATCTACATCCTTTATAGTTTCTAAACACCGTTATGGCATAGTAAAAATTTCCTGGTAAGTTTTAGATTATGCAAAAATACATCTTAAATATTTAAGGGCAATACAAAATATTTAAGTCATGTTCTCAGCTTCCTGTTCTCAGCTCCAAGCAACTATCAGCCCCATGGCAGAAAAGCTTTTGTCAGCTGTGCTCTAAATACTATATATAAAGAGAGACCTCTCTCCTCCCTCAACTGGAATTTCCAAGTATTTGTCTCAGAACATCCTTCACTAGCTTTAGCATCTAACCCATTTCAAGCTTCTTAACCATAACAGCTTCTTTTCTATTACAGTCATTGCTTTCATATGGATTTGCTACATTAGGAGAATTTCCATCCAAAAAGTCTGCATTTCTTATTTTTCATTTTACTGTCCTTTAGGTGTTCGGAGAACAGTTGTAACATCCCCCATGGATGCTTTTAAGCCCATGTTTTAATGAAAGAGTATACAGAGTATATACAGAGTTCCCCAAAACGGCAATGTCAGTTAAAATCTGCCTTCTCAGAAAAAAAAGGAGCAATACCTGGAAAGAAGTTATAAAGGCTTCAGAAAGCACATCAGAGAAGACATTGTCAATACACAGAAGTAAATACTGCAAAATTCTTATCACTTAGTTGCACCATATGTACCCTTACTGAATATTTGTCATCTTCAAAGAGATAAGTAAATAAACCTGATATAATGGAGCTGCAGATCAAGGGCTAAACGGTATTTTCTACTTGTTGACATATCTCTAAAACTGTGGCAGTGAAATTAAAATGTGGACAGCAGAAAGCATCAGTATGGTTGTCTTATAAATAAAAAGAAGGTTCTCACATCAATATGTAAAACAGATATTTACCATTCTAAAGACAGATACAGATGAACTGTATGCTTTAGAGACACTTGGAAAATGAACATGACCTCGAAATCTTTGCTTCACAGAATCTGAGGTTGCAAGTGACCTCTGGAGATTGTATAGTCCAATCCCCTGCTCAAAAGAGGGTCAGCAAGGGTGCTCAGTATCACACCTAATAAGGTTCTAACTGCCTCCACAGGACACAGACACCACCACCTCTGGGCAGCCTGTTCCAGTGCTCAAGACCTTCAAACTAAGATTCTCTTGAGTTTAAATGCAAATTCCTGTATTTCGGTTCACGCCCATTGCCTCTCATCCTGGGCAAAACTGAGAAGATGCTTGTTCCCTCTTTACTTCCTCACACAGTGTATTCATACACATTGCTAAGACCTTCATGGCTCAGCTGTCCCAGTCCCAGCTGCCTCAGTCTCTCCTTATAGGACAGATGCCCCAAGTCCTTAACCACCTTTGTGTTCCTTCACTAACTCACTTCAGTACACCCATATCTTTCTTATACTAGGGAGCTGATTTGCACCAGTAGGTGCTCGTCCCTGTTGAACCCAACAAGAAAGGCACCTGACACTCTTCAAGACATCATTTTAAATGCTATTCATATGGAGCTAATACTACAAAGACAGAATGGCACAGATAATCCTATGTCCCTTCAGATGCTGGAACCCAGAGTGGTGAAGTATCAAATAGCCTCTGATCCATGCATAGCACACTGTGCAGAACCCTGACCACAGAAGAGGTTTTCCTCTCTGGGTCATTTGAGCCATTATAGGTTCTTTTTTTTTCTTACAAGAAAACAACTCTATTCATAATTCCCAGTGTCAAACAGAAAGGATGTTTACATGACAACTTCTTGGTGCTCTCCTTTATGCAGGCAAATACTTGCAGGTGCCATAATTGCTGGTACCTGTCAAGACCTGCTTCAACATCCTCAATTACAATGAGCTGGCTGAGTCTGTCATGCAGCCATGGGTTTTATGTAGCACAATACAGGTTTGAAGGCCATACAGGACATGAAGCCCACTGCAGCCCAGCACATGCCTGGGCATAGTCAGGTTAAATATCCTGTTGAGTTCATTATAGACATACAGGACTGGACCCAGCACTCCAGATGTGGCCTCTCCAGTGCTGAGCAGAACAAAGGGATCACCTCCCTCAGCCTACTGGCATTTCTCCTCCTGATACAGCTCAGAGTGCTATTGGTCTTCTTCGCCACAAGGATGCATAGCTGGCTCACGTTCAGTTTGTTGGACATCAGAATCTGCAAGTCCTTCTTTGCAAGCTTCTTCCCAGTTGGTCACACCCCAGCATGTAGTGGTGCATTAGATTATTCTTCCTCCCCAGATGCAGGGCTCTGGATTTTCCTGTTAAACTTCAGGATATTCCTGTCAGATCAGTTCTCCAGGCTGCAGAGGTCTTTGTGGAAGGCAGCACAAGACCCTGGCATGTCAGCCACTCCTCCCAGTTTTGTATCACCAGCATATTTACTGGGTGTGCACTTTATCCCATCATCCAAGTCATTAGTGACTGTGTTAAACGGTACTGGTGTCAGCACTGACCCCAGGATACTCCACTGCCTTCCAGCTGGTCTTCACGCTACTGATTCTTTCAGACTAGTAGTTAAATCATTTCTCAGTCAACCTAACTGTGCATTTATCCAACCTGTACTTCAGTTTGTCTATATGAATGCTATGGCATACAGTGTCAAATGCCTTACCAAAGCCAAGGTAAACAGCTCTCCCCTCATCTGCCAAGCCAGTCAGCTCACTACAGAAGGCTGTCAAGATGCTCAGGCAAGATTTCTCTATGTAAAAACATGCTGACTACTCCCAGTCACCTTCCTGACCTTCAGGAGATCAGAAAAAGTTTACAGCCAGATTTATTCCATTACCTTCCCTATAATCAACATGGGGTTGACCAGTCAGTAGTTCTGCAGATTGTTCTCTTGAACACAGGAGTAAGAATCGCTTTCTTCCAGAAATTGCAAGTAATGATTGAAAGTGAAACTCATCCAGCCACTGCTGACCTTGGGGACACTTAAGGTTTCTATTTAGTTTCTCACTGAATTAGAGCAATGCCTAATAGCCTGCATGTAGCCTGTGTCACTAGTAAAAGAGTAATAAAACTTCAACTTGATCAGGTTTCTCTTGTTGACCATAAGCCTGTTTTCAGCTTTTATTACTCTTTAAAAAGGCACTATAACTTAAAATTAGCACTAGAAAATTTATCTGTAGAATTATTCTAGACATTTAAGAATAAAGTCCAGTCTGCAAAGAGACATGCAGTTCATTTTAATAGCCCTGATCACTCACCTCCTTATGGACTTAGACAAAGAAGCCAATATGTTGCAAAAATATTAGATCTTCTGAAAATAAGCTTTGGGACTTGGCTGAACAAAGGTGCTGCAGTTCTAAGACAAAACATTTTGAACAGTTTACCAGTGACATCAGTCTGAATTGAGTACAGCATTCCTTAAAATCTCAAGATAGTCCATGACTATGATGCAACAAACAGGACTGTTTGACAGGACATCATCATGGCAAAAATAATATTTAACAAAAGGTGACTAATTTCAGGATAAGGTCTAAGTATGGATTTTATACTGAAATGTCACAAAATTCTGCGGCTGTTGATTCATCCTCTAATTTATCCTCTGATGCTTTTCACAACAGTTGAAGTTTTTCCTGATTAAACACCGTGTGAACTGAAAAGGCTAATATGACATTTTGGAAGTCAGCAATCAATATCACAATCATTAAATTAATTGGGGTTTTAAATAAAAATGACAGAGAGGGGACATGTGAGTAGAGTTATCTCCTTCATTGATTTTTATCTCCTGTCACCTTCATAAAATATTCACTGGTCTTGACTAGATTTATCAGAGTTGCCTTCTGAGCAAAACCAAACAAAATTATTATTATAGTTATTAGTTTACAGAATTATGGGGTAAAACCTTTGTTGATTCTAGTAGGACAAATGTTTGACTGAAGCTCCTTGTGAGGTAAAAAGGCGAAGGTAAAAGCTATGTGAATTCAGATTCACTAAGTGCTTTATGATTTCCATTTTATGCTTGCTAACAACGTGACACAATCACACTGTTAGTTTAATCTGAAACAGAGACATGTCAATGTCTTTTCATTTGTATGTTTTAATCAAAGTTCCAGTGTTAGATTCAATGAAGGTACTTTATACATTGAAACGCAAAGCACCTTGTCCCTTATTTTCAAATACAATGAGGACATCCATACTTAACATTGTTTGGGATTTATATAATGTGAAGCTACTTGACTTCTGAACAAAAGCTGAAAAGGATTTCTGTGTCCTACTGATAAGTTAAGGCAACGTGTTTTCACTTGTAATTCAGCAACATGATACTACCACAAATACTGAGGTAGGTTTTGGTGCCTTATAGGTACTGAATGGAGTATCAGCATCAGACACCAGTTAAAAAAGTCTGACAGAGATGATGTACTTCCTATTTGCTTTCACCCTCATACTGTGCTACTTGCAGGTTTTTACCTAGGTAAGGAGTGAAGAGGTATGCAAGGAACTTCCTGTCCCCCTTTTTACAAGTGGAATCTTAATATGTGGATCCTTCTTTTATCATGAATTGCCAGAGATGTTTCTCCTCGCCTTCAGAGCAGTAAGATAGTAGGATCAATCCCAAGTTCTTTTAGTGAGGGTTTTGACCTGGTATAGTGCATCAGGGGGATCCAGATACACTGGTCCAATCAATGCCACAGCCTGGGCAGTTCTGCTCAACCAAAAAGCTCAGTGATACATACTGTTTGTGAGGTGACTGGCTGCTTAAGAAGGACAACAGGGAAGTACTCGTGTAAATCGTGATGTAGCCTTGAATAAGCTGCTTCTTGTTTAAAATGTTTGGTTACAAACATATTTTGCAGCCGAAGAGCTATGTGAGTGTTTTACTTTGCAATATTCTGGTTCCCTTGTTGGGATAAACTACTCAGCTGAACTAGCTTATTGCCTCATAAAACAGAGCAGCAATACTATTATCGCTTAAGTGCACCTGAATTCAGGCTGAACTACTTTGTTCAAAGAGCAGTAAACACTTGGAGTAAGTTGTCAAGTAAGGTCATTGAAGCAAATAACGTATGAGTGTTACAGATATAGGACACTTTCATGAAGGAGAGTGAAGGATACAGTGACAAGAAGGGGTGCAAGCAAGATAAACTGAGCTCAGGAAGGACATATTTCATATTTCAACGTTATTATTAAAAACTATCCTTTTGCAGAAAGCCAGTACAGGGCTTGTATAGCACTTATTCCTTAGCTACCCCTAAGAGCCTTAGGTAGGACACGAGGTACAGAGCAGCAAATTTTAGCCTGGGTAAAGAGGACTTTGATCAAGCCAATAACCCTCAGAAGCACTGCATTAATCTCTCTGCACCTTCAGAAAGAGCAGGTGTTTCAAATACTTTTTAAAAATGGTTTGGTTTTGCACTCTCTTTTCACAGGTTCCCAGCTGAAGTTCAAAAGTCACACAGAGGCATCCATGCAGCCACAGTTACCATGAAGGGCTGTATTTGTTACACAGGGACTGCATGTGGTTTTAGATGTTTAATACATGCAAGACTCTCAGAAATTAAGCTCACAACCAGCTGGGCACCAGTCACTGAGCCACTGGTGATTGCTGTACAAGGTATTACCTACTCAGGCAAAGGCAAGCCCTGAGGAGTCCTGAACCCTGCACTGTCAGCCAGCAGAAACCCCATAGCCTTTTACTAGTAATGGCAAAAATCATATTTACTAGGCTTCAAATAATACTGTTCCATAGAGAAAGCATTAATTTTAATGCTCAACACATGCCAAATCTTGCAACTTATTCTCTCACCTGAGCAGCCCCCTTACTGTGCCTTTCCCTAAAGTTAGAACTAGCTTCCCCCAACAACACCAGAGCTTCCTTCTGACATCTTTTCTACCCTCAAGCACTTCTGCTGATCCTACCTGCCACCAAGATTATCCAATTGCAATCTCTGCTGCCTCTGCTACCTCTTTATTCCTAGCTCACCTAGGCAATTCTGGAACTTCTCTAAATACAGGTACTTTGCAGATTCCTGTCTTGTTAATCATAGAATCATAGAAGAGTTAGGGTTGGAAAGGACCTTAAGATCATCAAGTTCCAACTCTCCCACCATGGGCAGGGAGGCCCCACACTAAACCATGCCACTCAAGGCTCTGTCCAGCCTGGCCTTGAATACTGCCACGGATGGAGCATTCACAACTTCCCTGGACAACTCATTCCAGGGCCTCACTACCCTTACAGTAAAGAACTTCTTCCTTATATCCAATCTGAACTTCCCCTGTTTAAGTTTGAATTCGTTACCCCTTGTCCTATCACTACTGTCCCTAATGAAGAGTGCCACAGAACCTTTCATTATGTGTAAAAACCAAGCCACATACTTCTGACAGGCTGGAATGCTGTGTCTCTCATTAACACCACTAACAGGAAGCACAGGCCAACCGATTCCCTTGAGGCAGCTAATCATGCTAACATACGGGGTGCACAGACCTGGAGCATGAGCAATAGAGCAGACATGTCCTGCTCAAGATAACTCCTCAAACACAGTGTCTTCTGGAAGGCTCCCAGTACCATCACACCTTGGAGAGATGGGCGTATTGTACTTACTATTTAACTAATGTCAAATGGACCCTTTTGCCCAGGTCATCTCACAGATACCTAACTGGCGTTTCACAACACGGACTCAAGTTGATGAGGAAACTCAAATCCCAATCTAGACTCAAATCCAACTTTATTACAACCAAGCCCTTTTTATTCCCCCAAGGCTTATTTTTTTGATCTTCCCTGTCCTTCAATGCCCCAACTCATCGCCCCAGGGCTTGTCAAGCACCAAGGCCCCAGAGCTTATTCCCAAACTCTTTTTCATGCAGATCTTATCTCCTTCACTCCCCACACCTAACAAATTCCAAGAGCATTTAAAAAATAGTTGAGGCATAAAGAAAACACTAACTTGAACTAACATGAAGTTATTTCTTGCTATAATATAAAAACCTGAAGGCAATTTAGGTACGCAAGAATGCAAGAGGACATATTAAGTGCCTTCATCCTGTGAAGGATGCAACTAGTAAATTAAAGTACTTAATCAGACTTCTAGTGTTTGTATTTCTGATCCAGTTTTTCTGCAAAGCCTCATTTTTGCAGGATTCACAATTTAAACCAGTAATCTATCATTATATATTCTGTCCTGGAAACTGCCTTGGTGACAAATCACTCTAGTCATTGATGGCATCCTTTATTTAACTGTAATTAATGGATGTCTGTGATCTTAGAAGGCCAATTCTATGAAATGTCATTTTATAAATGTGTTTTAAGAAGCATGAGGAGGATGGATATCTAAGCATGTCGGCATTTCACATATTCAGACAATTACAGGTTCAAAGTAGGTGAAATTGTTCAGGATTGGTTAGTTATTTTGGATGGCTTCTATTCATTGCCCAAAGTGGGGCTGGTTTTCAGCAACTGTCCTGAAAGATGTTCCTTTCAAGATGCCTCAAATTACATACGTAAAATTCATCTCTTACTGGGAAGCATTTACAAGGCCTTGATTTGGCATACAGCTGCTTCTCTTGAGGCTGTTTTATGCAGTCATCACTCCAGCTGGGATTTTTTTGCACTTTCTGTTAAAATATTTAGACCACGTCACTGCTCATGGGTGCTTTCTGGCATTTGATGTATTAGATACATAATCTCATATGGTCTGGTCTAACCTCTGCTCTTGCTATAGAAAATGATACGTTGAATTATACACAATCTGAGGAATGGCTGTGAAAGTTATAAAAGGTATGTGAAAAGAGATATCCTTCATGTTCTTCCACTGAATTAATTTCATTTTTCTTTTTATATGTCACTGTTTCTTCCTTTGCCCAAACCTGGTTAATACTGAAATAAAATGGGACATGAGACAGAGAACTTTATCACAACACGATAATGAAAATACCGTTAGAAAACTGTGAAACCAAATCAAAGGCTCAGAACTAAGTTGTTTGAAAATAATGCTTTCTCTAGGAACTTCTTCCATTAGCTTTCCATCCCTTTCCTCTGACCAGCTGTAACTGTTAATTATATTGTGATTATTATCCATTTAAATTATATTATAAATTCCTCAGAGCAAGAAACTTAAATCTCCATACTCAACAGCGGCATTGTTTTATGCTGAGACAGAAAGAAGTTTGAACTGCTTAGTTTATACAAAAGATTAAAAGGTGATTTGACCACCCCCTACAGATGCCCACACAATAAAGAAAGAAATCAGTTATAGTCATTGTTCTTTTACTACGCCAAAAATTAGGTTGTAATAAAACTTAGTGGTTGAAAGTTCTCACCAGCTACATTCAGACTAGGGGGTCACAGATGTACCCACTAAAACTGTAAAAAAGAAGAGTAGTAACCCAGAGAAACATTTTACCTAGGAATGTGAAGGATTCTCTTGAAGATCTTAAATCAGAACTGACCACATGTGTGCCTTAAAAATGTCCGTCATAACTCATATGGAAGTGACTGGCTTGATGCAATAATTATCTGATAGTGGTGTTTTGGTTCCTACTGTATAGATCGTCATAATGAATTCAAATTATCTTTAAAAATAGTCACAGATTTTTATAATTACATGTATACACACACACACTCAAATGATTTATCCAGTGTTAGAGCTGGTAAGGGCTTTATGAAAGAAAGACATTCTATTGAAAATGGATTATTTCCTTGTAATAGAAACACCTTTCAGACATACCCCACAATCTCTGATGTTTTGGTGTGACTTATTTTGATATCCAGTGTTTTAGAGCACCCAAAAAGAGACATGAGGAGAAAATATATGGAGAAACTTCATACCAACATACAAAGGCTTTAATTTCAAAAATGACATTTTCAAACAATGTTACCTTCATTGTTAGTTTATTTCAATGGAAAATAAAACCAAACTTTTGAGACTTCAGAAACCACCACAAACAGAAAAACTCCTTTTTCTAGGTTTTCTTAATTAAAAATAAACTGGAACTGAAGGCCTAGACTTAAACTGAAACAGGGCTCCTGGTGAGAGTGAAAGCTCCAGATGAGGCTGGTCAGGGTTATTAAGGCCTGTTAGTGCACTTAAGACCCAGCAATGCTGCTTCACAAACATGCCCTCAATTTCCTGGTGACCAAGTTTACACACTGCTGCTGACAAGCAGCAGTGGAACTTCTGGAGCCACTTGTAGCAACAGTAAAGAATGATCTTGAGTGTGACTTTAGCTACTTGAGATAAAAGAATTGCCACTGAAGAATCTAAATTAATGTGCCTGCCTGCTTGTTACTTAAGATGGCAGTCCTGGGATAGCCTGATGTCAGTCAACCTGCATTAGGGATTCTTATTCACACAGATAATCACATTATCTTAAAGCAAACAAGAGAAAACCTCCTGAACAGGCTAGTCTCCTAACTCCATGAGCAAGATAACTGCTAATAAGATAAGCAAATCAGGTACTATAAGTAAAGGCCATGCAATGAAGTCATAGCCTTGCCAAAGATGCATTTCATGTCTGCCCTATATCTATCATTGTCTAGAGGTTTCAATTTCACAGGTGAAACTTACAATCTGATAAGGACATTGCCGCTTATATTGCTCACTTGCTCTGCATCAATGAGCATTGTATCTGGTGATTTTCTCAATGACAAGTTACATAATGGTCTTGTCTTTGAGGTTCAGTACCATCTTTTTCTTGAGGCACATTTATCATTTGTAATTGTTTAGGAAAAGGCCTTAGCCACTGAATCAGAATCACTCACACTAAGAATAGTCTTACTATAGCAATTAATCTAAATGCTGGTTTCATGATTAGAAAGATGATTGTTGTCACTGCAATCAGCAACTCAACCACAACAACATGAATGGCCAAGATCAGTTGTCCAAATTTCTAGTCAGATCATATAATGGTCTATATGGAGACTCAAACATGATAGATATTATTTCTGCAAAAAGAAAAATGGCAGTGCTGCGGTGTGGCCATCAAAGGTTGGCAGTATGAAGCCTGTTATGTCAAAGATCTGAATTTGTGGGCATCAGTGCTTCCTTTGACAATGAGTAAAGAAGTGTTATCACATCCAATGAGTCCTGAGGAGCTCTGAAATGCTCATCTCAATAGTAGTAAGTGTGCATGAAAATGAAATGGAAGTTAATTGAGATCACCTATGAAGAGACAGATTTCATTGCCTCCTTTGCATAAATCGTCAAGTCTGGTCCAACAACAGAGGCACAGACATGAACACCGGCATAATGTGAGGTGAACATCTGGTAATTCTCAGAGGGACTGACTTCGAGAGGAATACACACAGAGGGATTACCACTGTTTTGTGTGGTGTCCACCCAAGATGCTGTTGTGGTTATGTGCAAGACACTGCAGAAAGAATATATATTGTATATGCCTTCTGTCTCCCTCTGTCTAGGACCCATCTGTGTGTCAGCATTGTTACTGTTAGTCTCTGGGAAAAAAGTTATGTTCACTAGACACTTGCCCCAAGTTGCTTCAGTTGCATATATTCAGCTACACAAACATAGCAATCATTATGTCTAATTGTTGGGCTTAGTCTGGATGTTTTTGGATCATTGTAAGCAGAGCTCTTCCCAGACCTGGTGCTTCTGAAACGAATCTGTTTTGCAACAACTCATCCTGTCTCAGCAAACATGCTGTCTTTTTTTCTGAGACTAATTTTCATGGTTCAAGAGGAAATCCTGGAGCAAATTAGTTGTTCTGGGAACCAAGCTACTTTCCCAAAGGTTCTACAGGCCCTTTACCATTACTTGTTTGGGAATTACACATTCATAATGAGATCAAAATACATGTTTTGTCATCAGGTAGCAGGTGTGTGTCTGGTCATGTTACAGAAATGCACACCTGCATTCCATAACAGCATTTTTTGTGCATCCTGGCATGTAACAGCAACACCTAATAGGAAATACCTACACAATTTAGCATTTGACTGATTGACTGTACCCATTCTTTTGGGAAATTTGTTGTTCAACACATGATAAAAATGCATTTAGCTGCAGTTAGCCAACTTCATTGCTGAGTGTCTAAATACTGGGAAAATGCTCATATTCTGATAAAAGGAGGGGCTTCATTCATTCTTTCTGTGGAATCGACAGATACAGAGTATTTTCTTCTAGTATTTCCATTGACAAAACATATCCAAGTATGCTCTTTCTTAGATAAATCTTGTGTGTTTAGACATTCCTGTGCTCAAGAAACATTTAGAGTACTTTCAAAGAATACAGCACAGTATGGTTCGTGGCATGGACAGATGCCAAATGATGTCTCTGCAAAGGCTTCCTTCAGCCTGATCCAACAGTAACCAGTGAAAAACTCCAGCAGACTCAAATAGATTCCTTACCAAGACCATAATATATAGCTCATGTAGTGCAAATCTCTGTGAGACCTGATTGTAAACTTGAAGATAATACTAAGGAGGAAGAGGACAAGTTATTACTGACCTTCCTCTGATCTGGTCAATCAATAAATCGGTGTCAGTTTTAATCAAGCAGCTGGTTATAGTTACAGGAGAAAAGAACACATCTATGAGCCAGAGGCATCAATGCTATTTTTGAACAGCTATTGAAAAAGAGGAAAGAAAAAAGGCATCTTCACACATTTAGGAGTTCATTTGTGGTATTGATATAATTTTTCAAATGGGCAATTAGAACCCTACTGATTTTAATCATGGCAGTTTTCAGATTCTATAACAAAGCTATCTTGAGCCAATTATCAGACATACTTGCAATTGCTCCCTCTGTCATAGCAAATTTAAGGACTCCTGCCATCTTTTGTTACAGTCTTTCTTCCCCCACCTAAACCTCAAGTTCTCAACCCTACTTTCTCTTCTTAGCACTGTATTTCCTATATCTTTTCTTTCTTCCTCATTTGCACACCAGTGGGACCCTGTGAATCTATTTTAAGTGTAAAAAAGGACCTTTTTTCATAGAAGATATAATCTTTCTCATTGAAAAAAAAGATTTGATCCAGAACAGGGGGAGAAACATAAATTATTGTCAAAATGCCCCCAGACCCTTGCAGGAAAGAATGGACAAAAGAACTCCTCTACAGCTCTGCTTTTCTTTTGTGCAAGATCCCAGAAAGCAGGATTATGAAATGTCCTATCTTCCATGAGAGGTCCAGAAGGCTCTGTTGTGTCGGCTCTCATGGTCCACATATACCGAATCACAGACATGAAGGACTATTTGTAGTAATTTATGTAACTTCCTGCATCACAGTGGCCACAGAGGATCCTGCTTCAAGCCCCCAAATTTCTGATAGTGGTACAGTATGTCCTAAATAAACTTATTCGACAATCACAGAATCCCAGACTGGTTTGGGTTGGGTTGGAAGGGACCCTAAAGCTCATCCAGTTCCAACCCCCTACCACAGGCAGGGACACTTTCCATTAGACCAGGTTGCTTCAAGCTCCGTCCAACCTGGCTTTGAATAATAATTCACCGTTCCTTATAGCTTGAGTTGATTTCTGATGGAGTTACCTTCATTATGAAAAAAATCAAAACAAAATTGTTCTACATTTCTAATATGTGTAAGTCGAATTTCTAATTTTAGTTACTGTACATTATCTTTTTCTACTAAAGAAAGGAAGATTAAAACATTGTCTCAGGCAATAACTGGTCTGCAGTGGCTGTATAATGGGCTGTCTGAGTAAGTGAAGATCAAACTAAGCCTGCTGCATGCAATAATCTTAAGAAATTGAAAGATAAACCCACAAAGGTGGACTTGGCAGACATACTCTATGTGTTTCGATCACACATAGAAACATACGTATAGACTAGAAAGTTACATCTTAATAGGTTTTCTTGGGAAAACAGCCTTTAGGCTTCCTTATAAGCAGCTTCTCCAGAGTATAAGGCATTCATTCTTTTGCTTATTTTCTCTCTTCACTTTATTCACGTTTTGTGAGTCTGGATACCAGAATTTGTTGCAGAGCTTTGGTACTAGTCTTGCTAATGGAGGAAAAATGGAAGCCATACTGCTAAAAGTTTCATCATTTCATTCTACTTGTCTCACTCTGAATACTTCATCCTCTTACAAAGTCCAAACCCTTCCATCATTTTTATAGAGCGCGGACATTTTTATGCGTAATGTTTAGCATATTCTGAAGACACTCAATGGGAAACTTGGTGTTTTTTAAGCTACAAAGATCTGTTTCTTTCAAAGCATGATGTTCTAGTTCCCTCCATTATTTTAGTCAGTTTCTTCTGATCCTATGTGAAGAATCACAGCATCACATCTATCATCCAGAAAGTGAAAATAAGATACAACAAAGGGATAAATTGTGCCAGAAGCTAGAGAATATGTTCATAACAATATGGAAAACAGAAATCAGGCGGTGTGATGCTAAAATGCTTGCTCACAATGCTTGATAACAATAATTTCTGTGACTCAGTAAAATTATATTGTATTGACTCCACATTTTTCTTATATTATTTTCCTGTCAATTTTAATGATTTGTCTATGCCAGCATTTAGATTAGAAATAGCCAGTTACCCAAATGGACGGTAAACATCTTAACTGCTACAACACTTGATGACCTCTTCTAGCCACAGGGCTTGAACTTTTCCTGACGTTGTTAGCATTAGGTTATTAGCACTGAGGCCTTCCGTAACTGTGCAGTGTTTGATATTAATGCAAGTATTCAAGCACCTCTAGAAATAACAGGAGACGGACTTGTATTATGTGCTGCAGATAATCCCGTTTTGAGAAGGACTTTGAATTCAGCTTGTAGCTCAAGCAAATTGTGTGAAACAGGGCTAATATATTTCTTAGTTCAGTCTTGGTTGGCTGCTAATATGATTTTAAGGTTATTCATATACCTAGTCTAGAGCTGTTTTGTACTGGTCACACACAGATTACTGAAATGTTTAGCATCTCTGGTTTAAATTCAGACCTTTCCATACCCAGCTCCCCAGTACAGCTGACTCTAATAGATACTCCCTTAAGTATTTCCGAGTTCACTCTTTGGAGAGACAGAACTTCACTTACAGCTTAATTCAAATCTGTCCTTAACTTCAGTTTAAACTGAACCACTCATTTTCTGTGACCTAGTCTTCTTCCACCTGCTTGTCTCTTACACCAACCTGTCTGAAATAACATCACAAGTTTTCAATTCAGCCACTACTTGATGAAAGAAAAGGGAAACAAAAATAACCCTAATCCTATCACTTGTAACACTGAGGGGTATCCAGGCTCCACCATTGTCTGCAGAACTTACTCTCCACTTTGTTTCTCAGAAATCAACTCCTGTCAGTATTTATTCCACTACAGCTTCGGAGAAACCTTTATTATCACTTCCAAATTTGACACAGGAATTTGTAGCAGAATCTCAGCATTATTCTAGTAGGAATGATTTTACTAGGCCTCCCCAAGAACATTAGTTTATGCTTTTTATATCAGCCAGCTCAGGTTTATTGTGCTTTACTTCCTAACTCTCAATAGCCCATCTATAAATGTATGTGTTAACCTACTGCTTTAGTTTCTGTTTCTCTGTTTCCAAAGCAGCACATCTTCTTCAATGGATGCTTTATCACCACAATTGCTCTTCTGTCATGTTTTAATAATCTTTATAATGCCCTAGACCATATTTTGCTCTGTTAGTTCATGCCCTTCCATCTTGTTGGTCAATTTTTATCCAGAAAATCTGGCCCTGCAACTTTCAAGCTGTTGGACGCTCTGAATCAGCAGTCACAACAAAGAAGCAGGCCATCCATGACAGAAGTAACCTCCTCCATGATCTTCTAATACTGGGAAGTATATGGATACTAGCATCTCCAAACTAAAGGTAAAATATTTTGTGTTTGATATGACAGGAAATAAAAAAAAAATCTAGTTGTTTGTTGCTTTTCTGTTATCTCTTTGAAGCAAGCACAGCCTCTGAGGAGAGGATCTTTATCAACCTCTTTGAGGGGCTGGACAGGAGAGGAAATCTTAGTTAGAGAACTCCTGCCAGACTAAGAAGGCCAAAATTATACTCTGAACTAAGACACAGTCCTATGTCATCCTGACATATGAACTGGTAAGTCACTATCTTGCCGCAATCTGGAGGTGATTTCCTGACCCCAAAACCTCGTAATTGCCTATTGGTTGCAGTGGTTCACAATTGCCTTCCTCCGCAGACCACAATGTAAAAGACCAGCAGCTCTGAATGCACAGAGCAAAGTGGGGGTCCAACCCTGGAGGCGCCAGGAAAGCAGACAGACAGTAAATGCATAGTTATATATGACACTAAACTACAAGGCAAAGGTGTGAGCAGTTACGCTTCTAGGTAATAAATACATTTTTAAGATCTTGGCTAGTGTTCTCTTCTCATCTTGCTGTTTCTCCTGCCTGCACTTCTGCAAACTATCTACAGCAATGAGATCTTATTTGCACTTTTATATGAAGTACTAGCATTGTTGAAATGTGATCTCTACATTTTTAGTAATACTTTATTAAAAACTTCCAGAGGAACACACATCCCACAGTATGAAAGCACACTTCCCTGGCATAAATAAGCTTCAAGTTTTATTAAAAATCGTAACACTCCATAATATATAATGAAATATTAATTTCATGTTCATAACCATAGTCACAAGATATTTCCTGAAACTCAATGCAAAATATAAAGAAAATACCACAACTAAGTTTTAATAAGGTATAGGCTTATGATAATAAAATCAGTACTTCTCTTACAAAAAGTAGCTTAAGGCAGCTCTGACCACATGTGGCTTAGGACCCTTCTATTGAAAATCTGTGTACTGCTGATGAACCCTTGATGAGATCGTCTATCTTTTCTCCTAGATAAACTTGTTCACTGCACAAAGGATTGTTCAACAGTTTTGGATCATGTCCTAGAACTATAATACTTTTCAGTCTTTCAATTGCACCTTTCTTCATCATTTTGTCTCAGCTTAAAAATTCTTGAAATTAAATTAAATTCCTTTCCAAGATCCAAAGGAAGTTTTATTAAAGAACCTTTCTTCAGACTAGGCATCCATAAGCAAACTTCTGGAAAACTGAGCAACATGACCATTTCCTTTTAATTCAACCAGTGGAGACAAAGAATGATCATGAAAGGGGAGAAAGTAGCTCACAGTTTACAAGGTCATAGGACACCTCCAGCCTGTAACTCTCCCTGCTAACTATACTTAGAAAAAGTACTGCAGGAAGAAAAACAAGTCAATAACAAATGGTTACTCAGCATCCTCCTTCTTTCACTGCTGCCTGTGGGGCAGATTCTGCTGAGCAAGGCACTAAGAATGTCTCTAGTTGCGTAGGGGTTCATATGCAAAGCTAGTGTCCTTTCTTTTATGAAGATGTTACCTGTCACTCCAAAACTCTGCATTTTTGCTGTCTTTGGAAAAACAGCACAAGGCAGTATCCAGCAAACAACAATATCCAGGCAAGAAACGACCACCTGTATTGCAAGTAAGTTGAAAGGAATCACTGTATCTGAGATCTTGACTCTCTTCTTGTCCCCACTAATCTCTTAAATCCAGATGCTTTTGCTTATCTTCTCTTGCATTTCCCAATGGAAATACCCTGTTACACATAGGATCACACAGACCTTACTGCACAGTAGGTTGACATCATGGTGGAGAGCACCCTTTGGGCTGTGATAGGAGAGAACTGTGTGAATGTTACTGTTGACCATCTAGTTGGCGAAAGCCTAGTGCAAATATGCTGTCCATGTACAACTACCCAATTCACAAAGAATGCTGAAGCTGTAGGCAGGCAGAACACTTAAAATTTCTTATTTTGCGCATGTTTTGTTCCAATAAATGCCCATGGAAAATGCTTGCTGGAATCTAAATATCTGTTGAGACTGCTGGAATTTAGTAGGAATCACTTTCTACAGTAGCAATGTATCACTAATTGATTACTTGCCATCTTTATTTAGAAGAAAATGTCTACATACATATTCGTCATTCCTTCCTTTACTCTCTTCTTCAAGTATGTTTTTTATTCCCATCTATTTCAGAGGAGGAGGGGGAACAGCTCTCACTCTGATTGCTGTTTTTTTTTCCCCCAATACCTCATTTTATAGCTTCCTGATACCAACAGATGCTAAAAGTGTCACTGTGTGACAACTAGAAAACGGATGAGTTTATTTTTAGAAAGAAAACACCCTACATTAAAAAAAAAGGCAGCTGGTCTGCTTTGTGTATTGTGTTTTGAGACCTTGTCTTCCTAATGAAGAGTGAAGGAGGGTCAGCACTGGTGAGGACAAGGAGCACCAGCCAAGAAGAGCAAGAAGAACCCGACACAGTCTCAGTAACATGATTAAAAATTACCATGGTGTGAGTGAACATGGGTTCTTCTTCAAATTCAAACCAAATTTACTGGAGGGATAATTTTTTTAAGCAGATGGGACGAGTGAGCTATTTGCATGGGCCTCAAACATCATTCGTGTTGACAATTTTTTTTTCTAATTACTCCCCCTGCAGATTTTGAGCAATGAGAAATAGCCAGAAGAAAACACTTGATTAGTTGTACACCACCACTGCCGGCACAACGTGGGACACTTTCAGCAGATCATCTCTTGTCAGTTTATTTTAAAGTCAAGAGACAAGAGTATTTCTACCAAAGCACAAAGAAGGAGCTGTCAGGGACTATTACAACTTTCAGCCTTCTGAGACTGGTTCCATTTGTGCCCCAAGCCTAAAGCAGTTTAGAGCCATTTTGGACTTGGCCAGGGCTTGACTAGTAACTGTTCCCAAGACACTCTTTGCTGTCTGTGAGCAGGGCATGCACATGTTTCAAACTCGTATGCAGAATGTTCCAGTGGCAGTAGCACCAGGGCCTCTCCTGCTGGCTTCCTTGCAGCTAAGGGCTTTGCTGCTTCACCATTCACTACCCTCATGCTGGTGCTAAGACTTAGGACAGAAAATTTAGCTCGAACTTGTGTTGCTACTTAAGACTGGTCAGCTGTTCAAAGTCAGATGCCTCCTGTTACTATATGTACCATTCTTGTAACTTTGATATCATTAGGCGGACAAAGAACAAGATTTTCCAGCTAAGCACACCCCAGTCCTGCCCCAAAGAAAGACTCTTAGAGACCAGAAAGGCTGGTAACTGACGTTTTACCTCTGGTTCATTATAGAGATAAAAACCTTATGTAATGACTGTGTCTGCATCCGTGTGACCTCCATATTTCAGAGTGCTTGGCTCTCCCTTGTACATACCCTTAACAAGCAGTAAACCATCTTTTCACTGTTAGAAGCTTCCTTTCATAAGCATCATAAGGCTAGAATAGCTTTTCTACTGTGTGCACATGCAGAATAGCCAGTGAAGAGCAGAAGCATAATTTGGACAAATTCCTGTGGGTAAGTGCAGTATGACCACTGCAGAGCAGGCAGGCATAGAAGTCAAGCAATGCTCTACCAAAAGAACTGCAATGATAAATCAGCCTGTCATCAGTACATTCTCCCTTGCAGTCCTACGTTCTTATATTCCATATTCCTGTTCCTCTTTCTGTGACTAAAGATAACACTTCCTTTAACATTCTTAATAAAGTACCTTCACTTACATACAGGTAGTTAGCTGCAACTCTAAAAAGCAAAACGATTCAGAGAGTGGGCAAGATACCATTACCTAAATACCTGAGAAAGAGAATGTGAGAGGATAAACAGCTATACTTTATATGAAATCTCCAGTAGAAATGGGGTGAGAACAAGAGGTGCTGGTTATAAGGGTAAAGTTTGCTCAGGCATTTAATGCGCATGTGATAAATCCCTACAAAGTCCACACTGCACAGCACAGGAGTCCAAGGAATATGAATCCATGTCTGAAAGTGCTGATGTGTGTAGGAAAGTGCTTCCTTATGACTTATCTGCCTTTAATAGCACTCTACCAGGGCTAATCAGCTGTTTGGAAAAAAATAATTCAATCTTTAGTATAGTTAAATGAGCTAAATAGGAATGCTCAGCTTCTACTGAATGCTAATCAGTAACTGCCAGCTTTTTTCCATGCAGGTAAAGCTGGCTGCACGAGCAATCTTTGTTCTGGCATTTTCCAACTTCTGAATCTTTCACTTCACAATCTGAATCAAAAGAGGTGTGACCAGGAGGTTGAAGGAGGTGATCCTGCCCCTCTACTCCGCTCTCATGAGACCCCACTTGGAGCACTGTGTGTAGTTCTGGTGTCATCAACATAAGAAGAACATGAAGCTGTTGGAGCAAGTCCAGAGGAGGCCACAAGGATGATCAGGGGCTGGAACACCTCCCGTATGAAGACAGGCTGAGAAAGTTGGGGCTGTTCAGCCTGCAGAAGAGAAGATGCGTGGAGACCTCATAGCAGCCTTTCAGTATCTGAAGGAACCTATAGGAATGCTGGAGATGGACTCTTCATTAGGGACTATAGTGACAGGACAAGGGCTAATGGGTTCAAACTTAAACAGGGGAAGTTCAGATTGGATCTAAGGAAGAAGTTCTTTACTGTAAGGGTGGTGAGGCACTGGAATGGGTTGCCCAGGGAAGTTACGAATGCTCCGTCCCTGGTGGTGTTCAAGGCCATGCTGGACAGAGCCTTGGGTGACATGGTTTAGTGTGAGGCCCATGGCAGGGCGGGTGGAACTGGATGATCGTAATGTCCTTTCCAACTCAAACCCTTCTGTGATTCTATGATACTATGGTTTCAATATGCAGTAGGAGGGTTGGACTAGATGATCTTTAAAGGTCCTTTTCCACACAAACTATTCCATGATTCTATGATATTTCTGCTTGTTTTGTATAGATATACGACATCTATACAATATACTTGAAGAAAAATTAGGGACATTAACGTTGGTATTACTATTTCCTTAGCTTGTGAATACCACAGCTGCTTTTTTGAAAATACTGTGGGGTTTAATTTGCTGTTTGCTTTTTTTGCTTTATTTTTAATGTGGCGCTGTCTTTACAAAGCTCATCACTTCAGAAAGCTTTGTTGACACCAAAGCCTAGTTTCTCAACCCCAAAACCCCCCAAAGCTGTAAAAAGTGATGTAATTCATTAGCCACATAAATGACATTGAGAAACGCTATCACCAGATTACCCTGGCTTCTGGTACCATGCGACAGGGAGGAAAACTACTTGATCAGCTGCTAAGCCCCGGTGTATCATCATATTCACGGGCATATGGTGTACAGGATCTCTTCTGCTGTTTGGAAGCATTTTCTTTCTAGAACTGAGAGGCCTGTATGTTTGTGTTAAAACACTACCAGTGCAGACAGATGTTAGCAGAAAAGATTCTCTATTTCTAGCCTCTTATACTTGGTTGTGAAGAGAAGGTACATTGACACTCTGGTAATCACTCTATTATTATTCATGGTGTAACCAGCATTCATTTAGATTCTTTCAATTTTGAACTACCTTCTCTATTTCACTTCAGACAGAAAAAGATGGACCAGGAGTAAAATACTGCATTTATAACACCCTGAGTCTGAGTTCTTTCATTATGTGACCCATTTTCATTTTTCTCCAGATGTAAACAAAATCAGAGCCTGCAGTGAATCACAGAGTCCCCTAGAAAACCTTAACTTGGTGCCTGAAAAGCTACTTTTTAATCTTTTTGTCCCACTTCAAGTCCTACAGTTTGTAACCATTGTTTCCCATTTTTCAACTGCTGCATTTAACTCGAGTATAAATGCAAGCAACTTTCTGTAGATACATGCAGTGGTGAATCTGTAGGTACTTGAAAACAGACCTGGGTGAGCTGCACAGTGTGCATTGAGTAAGGTCAAGTAAGATCAAGATTAGCACCTGTGATCTTAACTGATATCAAATTCACATCAACAACTCTGAGAGAATGACACGAGTTGGTGTAGAAATGACACAAGGGTGGGGGAATACACATTCTACAGGTATCATAGACTCACAGAATGGTTTGGGTTGGAAGGGACCTTACAGACCATACAGTTCCAACACCCTGCCATGGGCAGGAACACCTTCCACTAGAGCAGCTTGCTCCAACCCCCTCCATCCTGGCCTTGAACATTGCCAGGGATGGAGCAGCCACAGCTACTCTGGGCACCCTGTGCCAGCGTCTCACTGTCTTCATAATAAAGAATTCCTTCTTAATGTCAAATCTCAGTCTCCCCTGTCAGGTTAAAGCCATTGCCCCTTGTCCTGTCATTACATGCCCTTGTCTGAAGCCCCACTCCAGGTTTCTTGTAACCCCTTTAGGCACTGGAGCTGCTCTAAGGTCGCCCCTTACAGAGTCGTCTTTTCTCCAAGCTGAACCAGCCCAGCTCTCTCAGCCCAGCTCCAGAGCAGAGCTGCTCCAGCACTTGCACTTTGTGGTCTCCTTTGGACTTGCTTGAGCAGCTCCACATCCCTCTTGTGCTGGGGGCCCCAGAGCTAAACGTACAACAGTGGGGAGTGGGGATGGGGCAAATATACAGAAATGTGACAAATTCATCAGAAAAATGAAGAAAAAACGTTGTTATAAAAAATGCATAAACCCAAAATCAGCCACCATACAGTGCAAGGATGTTTCCATGGAAGCAGTCTCCCACATGACAGCAAGGTCAGCAGGAGGTGTTACAGAGAGAAACAGGGAGGAGAAATGTCACCAGGTGAAGCCTAAATCTCACACTGGTTTGTAAAAGAATGCATGTAAGAATTTAAACTGACCACATGTTTTTCCTTGGAATAGAAAGTTAATTATTTCCTACCCAGACTATATCTGTAAATCTATAGCAGGAATGCAAAAAATCCAGTGTTGGATAAATGTGAACAGAAAGGTAAAGTGCTCTGTCTTGGTCTTGATTAGTAAATAGCTTGTGAAATAATTTGTGATCATCCTTGTTCTAGTTCCTGTGGAATCTTCTAAGATATACAATCTAATAAATATAATAAAAAGTAGTATTTTATGTACAGAGGCAGCTTCCTAGGAGATATAAGATTAAATTCGGTTCCACTATCAATCTTGAAGCACATGGTTCATGAAATATCCCAACTACTCAGATTTAGGACTAATTCAGGAAGAAAAAGAAAAGAAGTAGAAAAGTATTAAATTTATAAAGCAGGACATTATTCAGACAGTATACATACTAAGTGAAAGCCAAACAGACATGATTAACATGAGTGACACTGGCTAGACCTATGAGACACGAGACTAATGCAAAAGCATTATTAATAGCTGATGATGAGACAACTGATGAGCTAGAATTCAATTAGCTAATGCTTACATTCTCAACTGCCCTGACCCCTGAACAGGCCATTAGCTGAGACAGTTATGTGGGGAAGATTCTGTGCTCTGCATATGACAGGAAGACAATCCCTCAGCCAAAGTGTTTCAAAAGTTGTGGATTACACCAAGAAAGAAAAAAACCTAGTGTATGGATTAATGATTTACCATGTCAGTTTATTCTATTCCTTGCAAAAATTGTGTCACAGTTAAGAGGTCTCTAAAGACACCATTCCAAGCTTTCATGTCATGATTGACATTTTCCTGCCTTCACCAAAATGAAATAATTTGTCACAGTGGGAAGGCACATTGGCACAAGGGTAACAGTTCAGGGGGCTGCATCGGATCAAGGTTTATGATAGGAACAGAAGCTCACCAGTTATTAATGCCAGTCTCCTATATCCACAGAAATAAATCATGTGATGTGCACACCTGTTTGGATGAGAATGACATACATGCAGGTGAGATGTTTCTGTCTATTGTGACAAGCCACCTTTCCCACAGCTAACAGCAGAAGCAGTGTTTCTACAATGGGTATTGCATGTTTGTTTGGCATTTTACTGCCTTTCTCTTTTTACTGAAACACAGTGATGCGAAGGGTTAACCAATGTACAGGGGGGTTAGCGTTAAGCTGCTTGCTTAACAATGTTACTGCTTACTCGCGCTTATCTCAACAAATACGTGCTCAACACTTACTGTGCTTGCCAGAACAGAGTGGGAGGACCAAAGCTATTGATAGGAGGAAGGAACAGTAACTCCTGTTCTCTGGACCTCTAAACTGACTGAAATCAGCTTTGCAGTTTGGACAGTAACTAAATCACCAGGGAACATGCTGTCCTGGGTTCAGCAGTAGCAGTCATTTTTTCTCCTTCTTGGTAGCTGGTGCAGTGCTGTGTTTTTGACTTCTGGCCTGGGAACGGTGCTGATAGCACCGATGTTTTTAGTTACTGCTCAAATGTTTGGTCTGGCGAAGGACTTTCTGAGTCTCATGCTCTGCCAGGGAGGAGGGGAAACTGGGAGGAAGCAGAGACAGGACACCTGACCCAAACTAGCCAAAGACGTATTCCATACCACAGCACGTCATGCCCAGGATGTAACAGAGAGTTACCTGGAAGGGCTAACTCTGGGGGGTTGGACAAGGTATTGGTTGGTGTTTGGTCGGGCTGGGGGGGGCGAGTTCTTGGTCGGCAGGTGGTGAGGTGTTGTATTCTCTTCCCTTCTTATTTCCTTTATCATTATTATCATTGGTGGTAGCAGTAGTGATTTGTGTTATACCTTAGTTACTAAATTGTTTTTATCTCAACCTGTGGGAGTTGCATTATTTTGATTCTCCTTCCCATCCCTCCGGGAGCAGGGGGAGGGCAAAAAGGTGGGGAGTGAGAGAGCGACTGTGTGATTTATGGCTGACTTCATTTAAACTATGACACATGTGCAACGACTAGAGATGAAAAGTTCAGGGAAGACTCGTTTACTTCATCTTGAGACCCCCGCCCATGACCACCAGGAGACCCTACGCAAGCAATGACCTTTTACCTCATTATAATATGAAGCAGGTCATGAATATGTATAGGCATGTTGTGTAACCTCATGAATATGTAATAGTTTAGATGATAAATATGAAGGAGAACAATGCTGAGGTGCACATGCCTTTGGAAGAGCTATCCCCCATGCGCCTCAGCACTGAATAAAGCATACCTACTTTACAACTTTAATGAGTTGTGGATTCTACCTGCGTATCAAAAGAAGATAAGATGATCCCTTGGCATAAATGATGTTAGCAGGCATGCAGCCAAGGATTGGAACAGGCACCTGACTGCATAGCTACAGGTGACAGCCATGCATACAATCACAACCATTATATTCTGCTAATCAGTGAGGCTACCAGAAAACTGACTTCAACCATGAGAAATTTCACACTCTACCACTTTAGATACAGCCCAGAGAAATGGTTTTGTGTTAAAAAATTACTCCTTTCCTCCCATGATTTAACTGAGTCAGTGGGAGTCAATGGGAGTCAAAGGGGGTCAATGGGGGTCCGTGGGAGTCAATGGTATCAATCGGAGTCAATGGGAGTCAATGGGGGTCAATGAGGTCAACAGGAGTCAATGGCTGTCAATGGGGCTCAATGGGGGTAATGGAGGTCAACAGAAGTCAATGGGGGTCAATGCAAGGCAATGGGGGTCAATGGGGGTCAATAGGAGTCAATGGGAGGTAATGGGAATCAATGGGAGTCAATGGGGGTCAGTGAGTGTCAATGGGAGTCAATGGGGGTCAATGGGGGTCAATGGGAGTCAACAAGGAATAATGGAGGTCAATGAGAGTCAATAGAGGTCAATGGGGGTCAATGGGAGTCAATGGTGTCTATGGGAGTCAATGGGGTTAATGGGGGGCAATGGGGGTAACAGGGAGTCAACAGGGATTAATGGGAGCCAATGGGAGTCAATGAGGGTCAATGGGAGTCAATGGGAGTCAATGGGAGTCAATGGGGGTCAATGGGAGTCAATGGGAATCAATGGGAATCAATGGGGTCAATGGAAGTCAATAGCGAATAATGGAAGTCAACGGGAGTCAATGAGGGTCAATGGGGTTAATAGGAGTCAACAGGAGTCAATGGGGGTCAATGGGAGTCAATGGTGTCTATGGGAGTCAATGGGGTTAATGGGGGTCAATGGGCATCAATGGGAGTCAATGGGAGTCAGTGCAAGTCAATGGGAGTCAGTGGGAGTAAATGGGGTCAATGGGAGTCAATGGGGTTCAAAGGGTGCCAATGGGTGTCAGTGGGAGTCAATGGGAGTCAATGAGAGACAGTGAGGGTCAATGGGAGTCAATGGGGGTCAATGGGGTTAATGGGAGTCTATAGGAGTTAACGGGTGTCAATGGGGTCAATGGGGGTCAATGGGATTCTTAGGAATCAATAGGAGTTAAGGGTGTAAGTGGGGGTCAATGGGAGTCAATGGGGGCCAGTGGGAGTCAATGCTTTCAATGGCAGTCAATGGGAGTCAATGAGGGTCAATGGGAGTCAATGGGGGTCAATGGGGGTCAATGGGAGTCAACGGGAGTCAATGGGAGTCAATGGTATCAATGGGGGTCAATGGGAGTCAATGGGAGTCAAAACGAGTCAATGGGAGTCAAAAGGAGTCAATAGGAGTCAATGGGGGTCATTGGGGCCAATGGGAGTCAATGGGGGTAATGGGGTCAATAGAAGTCAATGGGAGTCAATGGGGATCAGTGGGGGTAATGGAGGTCAACAGAAGTCAATGGAAGCCAATGGGGGTCAATAAAAGTCAATGGGGGTCAATGGGAGTCAATAGGGAATAATGGGAGTCAATAGGGAATAATGGGAGTCAATGGGAGTCAATGGGATTAATGGGAGTCAACAGGAGTCAATGGGTGTCAATGGGAGTCAATGGGAGTCAATAGGAATTAATGGGAGTCAATGAGGGTCAATGGGCGGCAATGAGGGTCAATGGGGGTCAATGGGAGTCAATGGGAGTCAATAGGAATTAATGGGAGTCAATGAGGGTCAATGGGCGGCAATGAGGGTCAATGGGGGTCAATGGGAGTCAATCTGGTTAATGGGGGACAATGAGGGTCAATGGGAGTCAATGGGGGTCAATGGAGTTAATGGGGGTCAGTGGGAGTCAATGGTATCAATGGGAGTCAATGGGAGTCAATAGGAATTAATGGGAGTCAATGGGAGTCAATGAGGGTCAATTGGCGGCAATGAGGGTCAATGGGAGTCAATGGGAGACAATGGGAGTCAATGGGGCCAATGGGAGTCAATGGGGGTAATGGGGGTCAATGTGTGTCAATGGGAGTCAATGGGGCCAGTTGTAGTCAGTGGGGGTAATGGGGGTCAATGGGTGTCAATAGGAGTCCATAAGAGTCAGTGGGATTCAATGGGGATCAATGGGGTCAATAGGAGTCAATGGGGACCAATGGGGGTAACGGAGGTCAACAGAAGTCAATGGAAGTCAATGGGGGTCAATGCAAGTCAATGGGGGTCAATGGGGGTCAACAGGAGTCAATGGGAGTCAATAGGGAATAATGGGAGTCAATGGGGGTCAACAGGAGTCAATGGGGGTCAATGGGAGTCAATGGTGTCTATGGGAGTCAATGGGAGTCAATGGTGTCTATGGGAGTCAATGGGGTTAATGGGGGTCAATGGGAGTCAATGGGAGTCAACAGGGATTAATGGGATTCAATGAGGGTTAATGGGAGTCAATGGGAGTCAGTGGAGGTCAATGGGGTCAATATGAGTCAATGGGAGTCAATGGGAGTCAATAGGGATTAATGGGAGTCAATGGGGGTCAATGAGGGTCAATGGGGGTCAATAGGAGTCAATAGGGATTAATGGGAGTCAATGAGGGTCAATGAGAGGCAATGGGAGGCAATGGGAGTCAGTGGGGGTAAATGGGGTTAATGGGAGTCAATGGGTGTCAATGGGAGTCTATGGGAGTCAATGGGGCCAATGGGAGTCAATGGGGTAATGGGGGTCAATGCATGTCAGTGGGAGTCAATGGGAGTCAATGGGGATCAATGGGGGTAATGGAGGTCAACAGAAGTCAATGGTGGTCAGTGGGAATCAATGGGGGTCAATGGGAGTCAATGGTGTCAATGGGAGTCAGTGGGAGTCAATGGGGGTCAATGGGAGTCAATGTTAGTCAATGGGGTCAATGGAGGTCAATGAGGGTCATTTAATTGATGGCAGGAATACGACAATTGACTGCAGTTAAAATTGACAGCATTGGTTTTGCTCAGTAGAACCCACATGTTGAGCAGACACATGACAGGTTGGTAGCAAAGAATTTTCAGTATGATTTTTCTCTTACTTCTGCATAGAACATTTTTCTTTTCATGCTGCTTGTAAAGATGAGACTTCCACAGTTCAAGGTGATCAGACAGAAGTGTGACACCTGCCGCATTTTTGTGTTGCATGAGGAGCCCTGGAGGATTAGTTTAATATCTTTATTTTATATCAGCATGCATATAGTTTTCTGCCAGTTAAATAAATGCAGCTAGGAAATAAAGCAGCTTTGACATGATCTAATGGAAGCCTTCAAAATTTGTAGCAGAACAGAAAGATGATCAAAAGAAATTTCTCCTATGGCGAAGGCTTCAAAAATGAAGGGAATAATTTACAGTTAAGACATGACAAGTGATGGAAATAAGAAATGACAATTCAATTCATGGTACCTCTGTCTTTGTTTGGAATGATAGACCAAAAAAGTGACAAAGTTTATTTATTTTGATACACGAACTATGAAGAAGCTCAGAGATTTATAGATCTTTGCATAATGGTCCATTTTCTGTAATTTCTGTTTAACATTATTTACCAACCTCAATCTCTGTTCACAGTGTGATCAACATATTGGTTTTGATTTATAATCTATGCTTTAATTTGGAAGGTGGGATCTTAAGGTTCTTTTTCTGTTCTAAGCAGCTACTGTAATGTCTGTGAGTAAATACAGGGCTTTCAAGTACTGTTCTTAAATTTATACATCTTAATGCACATTACAATATAATCCACTTTTCCCTTTGGACTGACAGAACCTGTGACTGTCAGCTGGTGAGAATTAATCTAAAGCCATCTATTATCTTAGGCTATTTCCTGCATGAAGTAGAAGAATAGGTCAGGTGAGCCTTCCTGGGAGGCACCTAACTATTCTTTTGCTAACATTTTGTAGTATGGAGTGTTTAATATTGTGGGGTTTACATATAAGTGCTTGACAGGTATATGTTAAATTGCAAGGTTAGTAAATAGTACATAAAATTTCTGAGAAAAGAACAAACTGTTTTAATCAAAGCAGATAGAGAACATTTTCCACTTTCATATACTGTTGTTACAATTCTGTAGCTCTGTTGCTTGCTAGTTAATGGCTTTGTTTAAATAAGAACTATAACAAACTGTGTGTGATAATAACTACCATCCAACATCATCAAAAAGGTCATAGGACTTAATCATACTATTTCTTCTCATTTTATAACATCAACATTTTAGGATTTCAGTTTGTGTTTCTCCCCATTCCATTTTAAGGAGCCACCTGGGATATATTAATGGAGTATACATTTGCAAAGCAGTGTGAGATAAAGCCAGATCAACCACTGAATTAAAGTCCTTAATTTATATTAAATACGCAATTATTACCCTACTGGTGACTATTTGGTCACATCAATAGCTATGGCTTTAGTTATACAATCTCAATAACTCAGTTACTTTCCGAAAGCAGAAAGTAAAAACAGATCAGAATTTTGCATTCAAGATTAAAGCTAGCTCTGATTATTTCAACATTCATTTGATATTATCCACTGCTGATGTTTTCACTGCGTCCAGAGACTTGGTGTGCTCTGTGTAGCGAATCACATTGTACATTTCCTGAAGAGTTAACCACTAAAATTCCTAACTGAAAAGATTCGTGCACAAAAATGCCCTTGTTCAAAGTTGACAATGTGTTCCTGGTCAGAGCCGTGAGCTCTGCAGAAAACAAGTGTGCATAAATATAGCTGTCAGTCTATATGGACTAGAATTATGAATGGTTATTTTATGTTCCTTTTTTGTGGCACTGGATTAGATTCTGTATGGCTCTCCACAGGTCTTTACTATTTATTACCAGAAGCACTTAAACCCAACTTTGGAGGATAATTCAGATGGTTGTTTGACAGAAAGTTCATGCTACAAGCCTATACTTCTTTGTCACCTGCCAGCATTTCTGTATCTTGTCAGAAATTTATTCCTCTGGAGATAAAAGAACTACATATTGATCAAACAAGCCTGGAGTCTGCAACAATAAAATGAGTTTGTTTAAGGGGAACTTGGACAAAGTGAAGGGAGCCACTAAAGTAGTCTACTATTCCCCTGCTCAGTGGCATTTCACCTTTAAAACAAAGAGTAATCGTGTTCTTATTCTCCACTAACAAAGAAAAGATGATTCAAAATCACAAAATATCTTTTTCTGGTGCCTGATTCATGCTTGGTGCCCTTCCACCATGCTTGGTCTCACTGCTCCTTGAACACGGGTTACTACTCCTCAGGTTCCGTTTGATCTTGTAATTAAAGGCTTTGAGAGATGCAATTTATTACTTGGCAGTTGCAGATGTTTTTGTCATTCAACTTTGCCACCATTACCAGCTTGAGCCAGTGCTTTGATTTAAAAACAAGCCAAGTAGCATTAATACCCTAAAGATAAACAGAAGTTCAGGGGTGAAGTGTCAAACTCTGCAGTCTTTGCCTGTCAACTTTTGGGAGAAAAATGACTAGCATTGTAATCTATATTTTATTAGAACTATAGATGGTGACTGAATTCTTAACACAGACTAAACCTGTGAACATAACCTTTATATTAAAGCTTTGCAAACAAAACATCTTCTATTCTGATTGACAGATAATGAATCATTAATTTCCAAGACAACTGATTTTTTCAGTTCTATGTCTTGTCCATCAGGTGCCAGCACTATTCAAATGTACTATTATTGTAATAAATTATTTGGTATGATTCATTAATTATCATTGAACTGCATTTACCTACTCATTTGGCAGCAGTAACGGCTCTTTTTTTCCAGGTATATTTTCATGTTATTTGAGAACCAATCCTTCTTGTAAAAACCAATTTTTAAAATTACCTGGGTCTCCTCTTTTTTTGCCATTTTGCTGTTCTTTGCTATCTTCCTCTGAATTCAATTTCACTGAGCAAGAGGGTTTGAAACATACAAATTTTAAGGTCTTGATCTCAGATGATCAAATTTCCTAACAAAGTATAAAAATAACAGATTGTAGCATGTTTCTAACTACTGGCCAAACGGAATTGAGCCTTAAATTTACCAGAACACAGCAGTCTATCTAATAAGCCACAAAGAAACCCCCTCCCCTTTTCAGCCCCCCAAAAGTACCAAAAAATAAAGGAGGAATTATTTTGCAAAGGGAAAAAAGGCATGAAGACTCTGCCCTGTATCCCAAATATAATGCCAGCATCTCTGCTCTGGCTCTTAGTGAGGTGAAATTGCTTTTCTCATCCTTTCTGAGCAGATCTTTTATCATGAGAGGTTCTGGGTTTTGTCTCAGTGATTAGAAATGTCTCTGTAACATTTGTTCAACTCTAATATTTTTAGAATTACAGTTCTGAATGATGAAAATTAAATAAGGAAGGACACTGCTTCAAAATTAAATTAATTTTGTTTTTCCTCTTTCCATCAGTGCCATAGTTTTTGTGAAAAGAAGTTCTACATGGCAGGAGACACAATGCAACCCCATGTATTCTAGGACTCAAATCAAAGTCTGATGCAGTTAAAAATGAGTCACTGGGAGTTTTGCCATTGACTTGAATAGAAACAGGACTAATTTCAATACAGAAACTGTACTTATACTTGAAGGCTTTGTTCCTTGACATTTGTTTGTGGCAGGTCGCCCTTTGGGAGCAGCAACTCAACAGTGGGAAGCAGATGAGGGGTGACCAGAGACAAGCATCAGCAACCATAGAGCTTGAAAATGGTATTATATTAAGAGAAAGGAAAATTGACTGTGAGGGAAGAAAAAATCAATGCACAAAGGAAAAGGAAATCTGTAAGAGTGCAGATACACAGCTCTTGGAATACTACTGGCTGTTAGTGTGCTGTAAATTATTATGAATTTTTGTTTTCTGAATGTCTGTTTTCTGAAAATGTAACAGGTTGAATGAATATAGATCTCTCCTTCATTTGCTCAGTTTCAAAACAAAGTAACAGAGCAAGTCATGCTGAAAAGCTTTGAAAATAAAGTGGGAGTGCAGGCTATTTCCTGCCTCAGAGTCCACCCCAGCGCACTGGAGAGGGTGTCTGCACAATGCCAGTATTTGGAGAATAAATAAATATTTCCTTCTACAGAGCATATCTTCCTATGCATAAATGATTGTGTGACCTGAGCCACATCTTTTAATTTAGTGCTCCCCCATGGCTAGTATCTGCATGTGCTGCTTTTTACACAGGGCTGAATTTGTCTGCTAAACACATATTCCAGCCCTTGAAGTTGCAGCTTCATTTTTCTTGCTTACTTTTTGTAGATTGCAATTGCTGATCTGTAAGAATTACTCCCATATTGAAATTAAATCACTGGAACTGATCTCTTACTTTTGAAACAGAAAAGCAAAATGCTAAGAACCATATACCTGAGGCTGAAGTATTTCACTGGAATTCTACACTTGGAATTCAAGCCCAATAGATCAAATTTATTCCTTGCATAAGTCAATTCTAAGAAGGAAAATACTAATAGTGGGATAAATTTAGCAGTGACCCTCTACTGGCACTTCCAGCTCTGATGGTGAGATTTTCCCACATTTTCCTCTGTTCTCCCATAAAATGAATTACAGCAGTATCACATAGTTTGGCCAAGGAGCTTGTGAAGATACTGAAAATACTGAAGTGACTATATTTCATATTCAAAGGTGACTTTAACGCCTGTCTTCCTGTATTTTCCAGTCTCCCAGAGGCTGTGGGTAGTGTTTGAGAGTTTTGGCAGTGCAAAATTGAAGTCCAGTAATCACTAAGTGCACAGGTTTTCATTTAGTGGAAGTTTATTTTAAATTTCCACCTTTGCATCATTTAATATTTATCATCACCCCACTGGCATTTTGTTGACAGTATGGCACCCCTCTATATGAATATTCATAGTTTCCTAGAACTTGAATTGCCATACTTCTTAACATGTCTAATTCTGCATAACTGCTGGTTGCTGACAGTAAACATATTCTATGTACTAATTATCCATCGAAGTTCTCACTTAAAAATAATAGTACTCAACTGCAGAGTCAGGCATTCACATGTTCCCAAATGCTGGATTTCACATCGGCAGTGAAATGTAATTCATGTGCTAGTGAGGATCTGTTATGGTACAACATTTAATTACATGATCCTATTCTGGTTTTCCACAGGACCTCTTCTTCATTTTGGGTAGACAATGTAAGCCACTTACTTAGTGAGCAGCTACTCAATATTTTGCTTTATTCCATTTGTTCTATAAATGTTCCCATGTCTTATTTACTGCATGTTACTCAAACTGTGCTCAAAAGGCAGAATACTTGATTTCTTCCTAGATTTTCCATTGTGCTCATCACTAATACATGAATACTTCACTAACTCTCATTATTGTATTTGCACAGCACCTCTTTGTGATAAAGTAAGAAATGGAGGCATGTAGAAACTGAGGTTAGAAATGCTATCTTTTTATGCATTATCAGTATTATCTATTAGCAATCACTAGTATCTATCATGATTACAAAGCGATTTAAAACAACTAAGTCTCTTCTGGGTTTTGTTGTATTTTTTTTGTTTTGTTTGTTTTTTTTTTAATGCCTAGCATTATGTTGCATTTTACATGTTCAGAATAGAATCCTATTTGATGCAGTGTGGGCTCAACCCTTCCGAGATGAAGGAATCTCAAGCCAAATCCCCAGCAAAGAAAGAATGGATACTTAGTACCTAAAGAAAAGTTACTAGCTGATAATCACATTGAATTTCTTTGCTAGAGGCAGGGACTGGATCCTATTCCTTAAGGAAGGTGCTGATTCAAAGATTTTCCATTCTCTTAATTGTGCTTTTTCATTCTGTATGTCCTAGTTCTACAACAAATGAACAAAAGTCTTATAAACAACTGGCTTGTTTTTACCCAACTCTGACCAATTTTGTTCAATGAATATAACTTGTGTTCAGTGATAAAAATAGTATCTAATGGCATATTTGTAGAATAACATAATATGTATATTATAGGTCAATAATTGAGGTTGCAGGTGACAGACTACAGCTTCCTTAAGGGTGGCAGTGGAGGTGAAGGTGCTGATTTCCTCTCCCTGGTGACTAGTGATAGAACATTAGGAAATGGCATGTTCAGCTTGGACATTAGGAAAAGGTTCCTCACCAAGAATATCGTTGATCAGTGGTACAGGCTCCCCAGCATCAAGCATGTCAGAGTTAAAGGAACATCTGGATGATGCTCTTAGTCATATGGTTTAGTTTTCAGTAGGAGGAGGGAGTTGGACTTGATGATCCTTATGGGTCCTAACTTAAAATGTCATGCTGCTCAGGTGTGTTAGTACATCCAGTTTGAGTGTAAAACAAGTCTGAGCTTCTGAACTTGCTTTAGAGCAGAATTTGAAAGACCATTACCTACAGTCAGCTTTGGACTTCAAGTCAGGTCCCCTATGACCTAAGCTGTGATTCAAAGCCCTATACACTGTCATTTCCAGTTCACAAGTGTTAAACAAAGTGCCCTACTCTCTTAGCCCAACAACTCCAACAAATTTCATTTTTCCATCATCACCATGGATGGAGGGACCCCTTCCTTCCATCAGCTCTGAGTTTCATTCTTCTTTCACAGTCTTTCCTTCTGCTTCCTGTCTGGTCACAAACACCTCTAAGACACTCAGTCATGTGATATTTCCATTGTTTTCCCAATAAAGGTAGCTGTACTCTCTGGTTCCAAATATCTGGCACCTCTTCTTAATTGCTTGTTTCACTCCATTTTTCTTACTGCATTCAGTCTAGGTGGTTTCTCTTTTAAATTGCAAAGGTGTCTGCAACAGTGGCAGTGAGAGCTAGAAACTATGAAATTGCTTCTCTCAGTTGTGATGCCTGCATGAACATCCTAACCAGCCAAACATTCTTAAAGAAGCAGAGGAAATTCTTGCTATTCCGGCCTTAGGAGTGTCTAATATTGGCAGAATCTTGAAGAATACAGCTAGACACTCAGCTGGTTTCTACACAGCAAGTGCAAACAATTTTTTGAAAGCTTAGAATCAGTACTGAGCTATCTGCTTTCATTTCCCTTCTATAAAACATGGAAAAAATTAGACCTTCACAAAGAAGAGATCACCAGAAGTTTGTCGCCTGGGTAAAGCAGGTCATATTGCAAAGAATTTACATACAAAATAGTATGTAAAGTACAGGCAGCACTGTTGTTCAGTGATATTCTAACCAACCTGTGCCTATGCATCATCTATCCTTCCATAGTCTCACTAGGAAATCTGGAGCTCAAAGTAGTGTTTGGAGAAAGAAAAGACTGCAAGTGCTGGAATAGAATTTTAAAACGTCTGCAGTAGTTGTGGTAGTAGAGCAGCACGCAATGACTCTGGAAGACTGTCTCACCATTCATACAAAGCAGAGGATATGCAATGTGGCTCATTTCAATCCTGTTTAGAGCTGAGTCCATCAACAGTGACTTGCTGCAACTCCTCACCTAATTAACAACAATAAACAACCTTGATCTTAATGTTGCTGTGACACTTGAGCACCCAGCCCAGAGCATCAGTCTCCTACAGTTAATGAGGCTCATTTGCATTCCTTCCAAGGACCACCTGCTAATAGATATAAACTAGCTAGCAGACTCCAATGGTAGCCAGCAGTGTCTAAGGGGAGAGCATGTGTCAGTTCCATCTTCGAGAAGTCTAGGCTAAATTGCTTTAGTACTTTCTAGCTATACTCTGCACTGCTACAGCTGCTGAAAACTTATAATTCCTTAATTATTAAGAAAGTCAGAAGTATATTCTCACACTTAAAGTATGAGATTTCACCCTCAGCTGCTAAAGAACTGGGGTTTGTTATGCTGTGGTTCATTCAACTAGCATTTGTGGGAGACTGGTTTTTGCTACATTGCACGTCCCTCCATACTGAATTTTATTTTATCATTTAAATGCATTATGAACTCATTAATTTTATGCTAGGAGACCCTCACAAAGCTATACAGAGTAATTGATAATATACTTTTAATGAAAGGCAGGCACAGCTCTAGATTGGCCTGACTAGGTGACAATATTAAACCAGGAACATGAGCTGCTTTTTTTTAATACTGACCCTAAATATGAATTTCTAACTGGTGAACTGTATAGCCAGGGCTTTTTCACAAAGAAGAGACACTAAGTGCTTCAACCATGTAAGAATGAAAGAGACAGGGAAGACTAATTCTCTATTAATATACAAAGCTTAACTAAGCTATCAGCTACAGATATCATGGGAAAGGAGAGCAAAAGAAAGCATTTCTGTTCTCTGCTGTTATGTCACCCTATTGAGGAAAAATCCTGTATGGGATTTGTTTTCTGAGCAAGTCAGTAAAATCAGTATGAAGCTGCAAAATCAGTATGAGACCTAATGAAGGAACTGAAACCTGGACATGAACAGTTGTCTGAGATTTTAGGAAAAAGCATCTTACTACGAGTGAGGCTTTAGTAAGCCACAGCTTGTGAGAAAGAGGGAGGTGAGACAGCAGCTGAGCTCTGTGCCATGACATCAACTTGTCACACAAAGATCAGTACTGTGAAGCCTGCCCCGAGATGAGAACAGCATTGGGGAAGTAGCGAAACTAGGTCTGATTTCCCAGAACGACTCAGGAGTGAGCAGTTTTTTATATGTATAGAGATGTGTGTTGGCAAAATAATGAGAGAGAAAGAAGAAAGATAATTGAAAGTACAAACAGTGAACATGCTGTATCTCCAAAGAAGTGATTAGGAAATGTGTTACATTCTTACATAGAGTGAGTAGATGTTTAAATTTCTGTTATTTTTTATCCAAGTGCAGGTGATGTGACTGACAACGGCACTAAGTTCAGGAAAGCTTCACGGAGTTCTGAGAACATCTGTTTATTTGCCAAGGACTGCCTGGATGGCATCATGATCTCCAAATCTTTTTAACTTCTCCGGCACCTGGTCTGACAGGCTTCAAGATGGTTTTGTAAGTGGGATGTGAGGCCAGAATATTAGGGTTAAAAGGCACTATACAACAGGTTGGCAATCATTACTTGGATATAGGAGGTTAGAGTATCTGAAAGCCTTTCCATCAGATCTTTGAGTATGTCTAGGAATATGACACAGAGAGAGCAACAGTGAGAGAGGAGGTTGGTAGGCCCCACGGGGAACAGCTTGAGAAATTGCTGTAGGATGCTGATGAATCAGTGGATTACAATATTTCTACTGCAAAGCTTCAAGACTCTTCCTCCTTGGTTGGTTGTTTCAGAAGCCAGCTGCAGGTTCAAAGAGCTCTCAAGTGAAGCCTACACAGAGAGCAGGGTACAGCCCCTTGTGAAGTCCACAGGAGGTACAGACAGAAATGACACTGAAATTTCAATTGGAAAAGAATGACTATTAAAAAACATTCATTTGCATATTAGTTACCTTTAGGTAAGTCCTCCTGCTTTTCCTGTCACATTCCCCAGATTCTAGTTTATCGAGATTTCTGTAAACCTGAGAAAATCTCATGCTGAGCTAAAATTTCTACCATCTGCAGTGTGTTCTTGTCCACATTTTAATTCTCAAAGCCACTTATAATTCTCCCTGGCTTGAATAAGACTCTCCCAGGTGTATTCTGAAAAAAGTCCAGAGCTTTTGGGACCAGTCAAAGACTCTGCTTAAGATAGAATAAAAAATGGATGACAACAGAATGAGCATGGGAATAACAATCTTTAAGGATGAAAAATAAGGTTTAGAGGGTTTGTCTGATATTTTTGATGGTAATTCAATCATCCTGAGATTTTGACCTGAAGGTCTGGCTAAGCAGTGGAAAATACCACTGGGGATTGCTCTGAACTCCATCGTGGAGTGAACTCAAGTTCATCAAGTCTCCTGAAAACTCCAGATCTCTGCTGATGACCATGGAATTGTATAATTAAGTAGCTTGTTCTGGTACTACTATCTCTGAAAAGTATCACTTCCTTCTTAAGGGAATTACTGACTTCCTAAAGTGTAATATGGAATAAAGTTTTGAAATACTCTCTTCCCCTTTGGTGCCTGAAAAATGTGATCCAAACATCTGCCCTTAGGGATATTCTTACCAGATTTTACTAGATTTCCATTATCTCATTCCTCTCAGGACTCAATCTCATGTATAAGTAATTTTCCCCCTTTTACAGAAACTACCTTACCCTTCCTCACTTTCTGTCCAACTCTTTTGGAGTTTGTCTCCCTGAGTTGCATTTTTGTTCCATGTGTTCAGTCTTTGCTATCTTTTTGGTAGTGCAGGATGAGAAGGGGGAGTCTTGCAAGACAAATGGAGGAAGAACTCCAGTATTTTCATAGCTTGGTCTTCATCTTCACATCTATAACACCCATTCTAGAACTGGCAGCTCAGACAGAAATTCAATTGGAAGGGAGACAGAAGAAAGAATCAGGAGAATGACTGTTTTAAATTTTAAGTTCCAGGCATGCAGACTTGGACAGAAACTTTATGAAATGAGAAGAAAACTGTCAGAAAATCATCTCTCTTAAACGTGTGGACATGAAGAAACCAGAACATGTATTTTAAGAGTTTACTACAGAAAGAGAAGCCATATTAAACTGACTATTAATTACTGCTAACAATCAGGCTAACATTTCTCTGCATTAGGGCCTATGTTTTCACAGAAAGCATCTTCTTTGTGCAGGTGACTGGATTACGAAGTAGGGAGGATGTAGAGGGATCTGTCTGGTTTAGATGTTATGTTGCAACTCCGTAGCTTAGCCTGCCTTGCAAACTGTTCTCTTGAATTTATACAGAATAGTTTGCAGATTAAGGTGTTTATGCATTAATGCAGGAGAAAAAGGAAAAAGAAACTTCCCTAAACCAACAACTTTATTGCTGTCAGTATTATTGTTATCTAGTAGACTGACAACTGTAATAGTCTATTTGGTAGAAATAGACTATTTGGGTAGTCTATTTGGGTAGAAAAAGATGGAATTTCCTGGTTTATTTTCTCTGGAATAGGAAACATGGTGGCTTCTCCTTAAAAATCTCGTCATGCCAATTGCTGGGAGTTATTGAGGGTTTGATTAGAAAAATACAGACACAATCTGGGAATGTAACATTGTGTTATCAAGAACTTAAACAAAATAACTGAGGGAGCAACGTGCACTCCAGAAGCCTGGCAGAGTGTGTTCCAGCACATATTTTGAGCTGCATCCTGAATAAGGACAATCACCAGGAGGAAGTAAAAGGTCATGCAGCGGGGGGGCTGATTGAGACTTAATGTTATTATAAATAAGTATTATTCCTTTATTTGTCTACCAAATACACTCCTTTTTTACACATATGTAGCTAGTTTGTCACCTGATATGTTAAATTATTAAATGATTAATTAATGAGATTATGGGAAAGATCTCTTTTGCTTTCCCTTTTTTACTACACTTTGTGTTTGGTGCAACCAAGAACTGTGATAATTCTTCTTTTCATTTCTACTTCGGGCATTACACAAGCAGCAAGTTTATTAAAAAGGACCTATAAGGCTCTAAGAAAGTC
Source organism: Pezoporus wallicus (assembly GCF_028554395.1). Classification (NCBI taxonomy): domain Eukaryota; kingdom Metazoa; phylum Chordata; class Aves; order Psittaciformes; family Psittacidae; genus Pezoporus; species Pezoporus wallicus. Next base: position 8,381,694 of record NW_026642649.1, on the reverse strand, counting down.
TGCTATAGGCAGATGCTTTGTCTTTCACAAATAACATTGTGACAGATGTTCAAATGACAGGATGTGTAAATGTAGGCATCTATGCATTGATGGACAAAAGTACCATGCACATTGAACTAACAGTGATTCCAGACCTCACAACTCTTCCCAGTCAGTGCATGAGAGGAATCATCCCTGTTCACATGACAGGTAGGTATTTTTGTTTGTGACAGGCCTGCCAGTTAACCCATGCTGCTTGCTTTTTAACAGCTGCCCCTTAATCAAAGGTGTTGGTTGTGATGAATTTTGAAGCTGATTCACATTTCTGAATATCAGTTCACTTTCTTACAGAGATAGCCATAGATGTAAGCACCCATGATAACAACCTTCTTTGCTTTTTCCTAGTAAAAGTTAAAGAATCTTTTACTTTTGAAGTAAATTGGATTATTAATATGACACGGTATAAAATGATACATTCATTCAAGAGAAAAAAATCACCTTTCTTACACTTCAGAATCAATGATAAAGAATAGCTGATGAATTAAGAACTGTAAATTAAAAACTTTTTTGCATGCAGCTTAGCTCTGATTTTCAAACTTGGCTGCTTGCCTTGCAGTATCCTAAAGAGAGTTGCAGGACAGGAGTAAAGGAAAAAACCCACCATTTTCACTACTCTGCTACTCCATGCAGGATGTTTCATGAGAAAGCCTTTCTGAACTGTCCTTTTGTTCGCAGAAGTTTTAATGCACCTAAAGTTCACCCCACAGTACCTGAAAAGCTTGATATATTATTTTATACTGCTCGATCAGGGGAGAGGTACATAAAAAAGGAATAACTTTTCTCCCTGGTCCCAACAGAAAGAAAATAAAAAGAATATTACCCTGGTGGATTTTTGATAACTTTTTTCCAGAGGTACCATATGTGGCAAAAATGCTGGCAAAGGCAAATGGTTCCTTCAGTAATTCTTATCTCAACAGTTTTGCACATCTTTTGTCCTGCCCTCTGCTTTGCATATATGTCCAGCTGTAATCACCAGATCTGAGGGTCTGGTTTTAGATTTCTCTTGTATACACTAAAAGCTGTAATGTAGGCAGAATTCCTCAGTATCATGTTCTTGCAACGCAGTCCCCAATCTGCCTTTCTGTATTCTTTCTCTCCTCTAATGATCCTGTGAAACTGCAGCTAGAACTTTGAGAACCATTTTAAGAGCTGTATGTGAACTTTTGATTTACTTTATGACAGCTTCCCTTTACGCTACTAGATTTGGAGTTCTTGCTTTTTTTGCCTATAAACTGTCTCCAATATCTGTAATATCGTAGCCATACAGGGTTACATGCTTTTTACTCCACAATGAAAAGGAAAAGTATTTATAGATGCAAGTCTCTCCCATTTTTTACTGGTGCAAGCTCTATTACATTGAAAATTGTCTCCTGACATCAATCCCACATCAATTCCATGAAGTTATAGACTGTGGGGCCTGCTTCAAGGCTAAAGATTCTATCAACAATAAGCAGAGCAGATGCACAGTTACAGGGTTCTAACTAGTCCTTTTTGTTTCTCTCAGGAATGTATGCATACAGAAATATCATATGACTTTTAAGACTTAAGATTAAAAGAGAATAAATAAATAAATACGGTACTGACTCAAAGTATGTGGTACGTTTTTTCCCTAGAAGCTAAGCACTAAAAAATCTCAATGAAGCAAGTGCTTGTAAAAGGGGGCATGTACAAAGCCAGGAGTTTAAGAATCTGCTGCTGGAGAAGAGAAATAACTTTATGGCTGAGAATCAAGGACTTGAGCACTACTTATGTACATCAACTTCAGGCAGGTGAGTCTGCTTCATGAATCAGAAACACTTTGTATATAGTACTTATAATGACAGAGAACAAGGCAAAAAACAAAGTAGCTTTGGTGCATATGAGACTATGGATTTTTGAATAAGGAACTTCAGGCAATGGTTAATTCAGGTTTTTTTATAGCTAAGTTTCTTCTCTATCTTTTGACCAGTTTTTGTGATCTGAAATTTGAAGATCACTATCTGTGCAAATACAGTACCTCTGACCTTCAGTTTGTTTGGTACTTTGAAGCAAACAAAAGTCTGCAGGACAGCAAGAGCCCATGAAGAGAAAGGGGCAGCAGAGGAGGGCAGCTGAGCCTTTTTCCATCTCTGCGTATGTAAGAAATGCCACTAGGAAGATATAAATTTTACTTAACATTAAAGGTAGAGGCATTTTGCACTGAATACATAAATGCAAACAAAAATGAAACCAAAGAAATAATTACAAGTGCTCTAAGTAAATTCATGGTAAGACACAGCCTGATTATTGGTGTCAGTGATGGAATTTCCTGTGCCTTTAATCATACAGTCCCTTGCAAAGCAAAGTCAAACACACAACAGTTGAGTCACCAGCTTTCTAAATTTGTTGAAGATGTAATAATTATCCACTTTCACTGTCTTATTTAAAAGCAAAATGTATTGAGAAAGTAGAACTATTTTCACAGCATGACATGTAGTTTTGGTATTGAAAAATGAATTCTAATGGGAGCATTGAAAATTACTACGGGGATTAAGAGAAACTTTTTAAATATATGAAACATTCTTCATGCTTATGTTTTCCACATTCTGCTTTTAATAAACTCCCTAACATATTAAGTGTTATAATATATAATGAAACAGGGCTGGATTCTGATCTCAAGCTGGGTTTATGGTAATGTAATTCAATTGACTGGAGTTACCTCTGGGTTGTACTGATGCCAAGATAGCAAATAACTCCACCATATATAACAATACTACAGTTATGAGAAGTGAAAGATCAGATTGTGAAATTGTTATGTAAAGTGATAAAAGTTTTCCTCCATATTGACGAGCACTGGGAGGAGGAAACAGACCTGTGTGTGTGGCAGCATCTCTTCCTTCCTGCTGTTTTACAGCAGTATTACAATTAAGAAGTTTTAGTTTAGTTCTGGAACCTATCCCTGTTTCACTGTAATGTTTTATGGATTATCACGAATAAAAGTAGCTCTCATGGTTTTGTGGTGGGGTTTGTTTTTTTTCTTGTGTATGAATGAGATTTCGTTGTTTTTCCTTGTTATGTGCTTCCTCTTCCTGTGAAATTGTCCCCCTTACCTCTTTCTTTTCCTAGCATAGTTCTCATCTCAGAAAATGTGTGAATTTTTTTGATAGTCAACTCTCAACTGGGCAGAGAAAACACTTCAATACTTCCTTCAGTAAAAGATTTCCTTATCTCCATCAGCTCCCTTCTGCCTGTTCTGAGTCACTGAACTCAAGAAATGAAAAGATCTTACTTTTCTCACATGAAGTTTTCTCAGACTCACAAGTTGGAGTGTTTATCACTAGCAGCTCCTATGTAGTAAAGAAAGAACCCCCATATTTGTTTCCCAGTTCCTTCACTCTCTCCCAGACACTGAACAGAACAGAACAGAATATTTCAGTAGGAAGGGACATACAACAATTTTTGAGTCCAACTACCTGACCACTTCAGGAGTGACCAAAAGTTAATACATGGCATTAAGGGCATTGTCTAAGTACCTGTTAGAAATTGACAGCAAGGAGCATTGACCACCTCTCCAGGAAACCTATTCCAGGTTTTAACCACCCTCTTAGTAAAGAAATGCTTCCTCATGTCAAGTCCAAACCTCCCCTGACAGTCACAGCTAGGAACCATCCCCACACATCCTGTCACTGGGTACCAGGGCTCAGCACATCCTTCTCCACTTCCCCTCCTCAGGAAGCTGGAGAGCAGCGAGGTTGCCCCTAAGCCTCCTTCTCACCCAACCAGACAAGCCCAAGTCCTCAGCTGCTTCTCACAGGACATGCCTTCTAGCACCTCCTCCAGCTCTGGTGAACATTTTTGTGAACGTTCAGCTGATACAGCTGGTCCCTTACCATTTCAGTGTCTGTAAATGGAAGCTCCCTCACTGAGGGGACTAAGCATGAGCTGCATTGATAACAAGGTGGGAGGAGAGGTTTCTGGAGTGAAGTCAAGCCTGGGGTTGAAGGAAGGGTGTGTTTTTTGTAAGCATTTGTAATGTTTGTTTCCTTTGTTTCCCAATACCTGAATCGGTAAATGAATAGTTACATTAATGAGCAAGAACCTAAGATAAATTCCCCAAGCTGAGTTTGTTTTGCTCATGACAGTAACTGGTAAGTCATCTCACTGCCTTTATTCCAACCCACAGTTCTTGCTGCCTTGTTTTTCCCTACTGTGGGGGAGGAGAGAGAGCAAGCAGCATGTGGGTGCTTAGCTGTCAGCCACTATGTTACACTTTGGAGTGCTTCCCTCATTTCGTAATTCTTCCTCATTGTGATTACAGTACATTTTCTTTCCCTTTATAGAGAAGCTCTAAATTCTTCTCCTTTAAACAAGCTCATTCAGAACCCAAAAGTGGGGGAAATGTTTTGCCTATTGATGGACACTAGTTTTCTGACTGTGGTCTATGTTCTCTGAAGGGCTGACAAGCAATACACTCCACCTAACATACCTTTCAGTTGTACCCCCAATCAATTTATATCATGACACCCAAAACCAGGTCAAGGTGACACTAATATTATGTTCCAGCTGTGGACAGTTATGATTTTCAAAGCTTCCTGGCATACTGTGATTCATTCACAAAAATCCAACAAAGTATATAATAACTACAAATTTTGTTTAATTGTTATATTGGTAATTCTATCCAGATTTTCATTTTCATTTTATTATTTTCTTCTTTAAATGGCATCTTCCAGATAGAGAAATGAATCTGTTCTAATCCCACAGAATAGCAGAAGATAGACAAATGCTGAAGGCTATTCACAGGGAATCAATAGCTAGTTATTTTTTGAAGGTTTGTAGAACAGACAGTCACAAGCCCTAATTTTCTCAGCTACAGCTGGGCAGAGGTAGGGTTTAAGGGCATCAAATAGACTTGGAAAAACAAGTTCCATTAACATCCATGGGGTTTTAACAGCCTACAACATATATTATTAAATGGTCTGAGGGGCAAAGACTGCTGCTGGCCACATCACTGATGTGCCTATGTGGTAATAACAATATACTGCAAGTCAGGATACTTCAGCTCAGGTGTGGCAGGTCACCAAGTGCTATATTGCTTTCAGACCTGAGCTGGTTGCTCTGTAAAGCACATTACTACATGGACATAACTGGGTTAGCTTTCTGTGTCAAGCTGAATTATGTAAGGTGTAGCCTTCTGAAAATAGGATTTAAGGAATTGTGAGAATGTTACATTATTTTATTCCTGCTTTTTACAAGACAAACATTTGCCTTAAATGATCGTGACAAGTGCCTTCTAACTTGAATTCATTGGTAGGCAGACACTTCCAAGATGATTAAAGGTTGCAGGTCTAGCTTCTTCTATACAGCTTGAAAATAGTATTTAGACCTGAAGTCTAATGAAGCCTCTCTCTACTCTCTCCCTGCCTCCACTCTCTCTCTCCATCTCCACTCTCTGAAGAGTCTTGCAGGGTTCTAATAAGTGAAGAGGTAATCCCCAGGGAATATAGCTGATTTCCTTTCTATTTTTCTCACTTCTCTACTATTTCTTTCAGCTTTTAGCTAGACACTACTAACCAGACACCAAAGACTAGAGAGTGACAAATACAGTCCCTAGACTTACAGTGATAGGAACAATTTCCTTGCCAGATTATTACCCTAGAGGTAACTCTATTAGCATGGTATCTGTGTTGCTTCTTTCTGTCAAATTTTATGTTCACATTAATCTAAAGAGGGACATGAATCCCTTATTTATTATATCATGGGTTCTTTCCCTCCTCTGCAGTCTCATTTTAGATTCTACAATTCTAGATGTGCTGCAATTATTCGGTTTCCCTTATCCTACATGCAAGGGATGGTTATGGATGCTGTAGCTAATTAACAATCTCAACGCACAAATGTCTCCTTGAAAACAAGATGTGGCACTAGACTAAATGAACATTCTGATTGCTTATTAAATGCAGGAGTTTCTCTGCAAGCTGGGTCATACTAAAAAGGCATTCGTTTTCTTACCACCTCTTTTCTCTCCCATCGCCATATTTGTAAGCAATTTTTTTCCCTTTTCCTCAAGAAGCACATAGATTTATTTTTCTCAGTTTATTTTCCTGATACACCCCTCTCTACTTCTGTATGGTCACTACTCTGCAGTGCTCACAGAGAGCCAGGACTGTGAAAGCACACACTTTCCAAGGCTTTCTTAATGACAGTGCCTTTGCTCACAGTGGATGTGTTCATTTAGCACTTTGGGTGACAGGCTGCCCCAGGACAAACAGGTATAGATTCAGTCCTAAAGCATCGTATAAGGTAGAGCTAAGCATCTAAGCTTGCTTACTCTTAATTTGCTGCTCTTTACACATCTAATGAAACTCTGACTCAGGGGTCCACATTTAAGATGGAGTTTACTGTTTCTGCTTTAGGCGAAGTAACTTTAAAAGACTTCTTTAGATATTATACACTAAAACAGCATTGTCTGAGGTATTGAGCACTTGATGGAAACCATCATACATCCATGAGGGGTAATTTCCTTATCCTGAAGTAAAGATTTGGTACTATTTCTTGTAAGAGTTGCTTGTTTGGGAACCCCTGAAAAGTCTAGAGAAGAAATGTTTTAATTATACCTCAGACTGTGTCTGGCTTAGAAAATCATGGAATCACAGATTGGTTTGGGTTGGAAGGGACCTTAAAGCTCATCCAGTTCCAACCCCTGCCACGAGCAGGAACCTAGACCAGGTTGCTTCAAGACCCATCCAACCTGGCCTTGAACACTGTCAGGGATGGGGCAGCCACAGCTTCTCTGGGCACCTTGTGCCAGTGCCTCAGCACCCTCACAGGGACGAATTCTTCCTAAAGTCTAACCTAAATTTCCCATCTCAGCTTAAACCCATTCCCCCTTTTCCTATCACTACATGCCCTTGTAAAAAGTCCCTTTGAGTGCCAGTGCTCCTCATTAAACGCTGATTTTAATTTTACACCTATAGACGCTTTAACAATATGTAGTGCTAACTCATATTTTTGATTGTAGCTACATAAAACGTGTCTGTACTATAAAAGTGATCTTATATAAACACCTACTCACTATACATAAATATGAAAATTTTGAAAATAAAAGTATTATCTGTTAATTCTATGTTACGCTTGTAACACAAAGAAAACTGCTTTTAAGGTTTTTTTGTGTTTTGGTTTTCATGCAACAAAGCATTTAAGTCAAGGTTTAACTGACTTTGAAGTATGATTTACAGTGTTAAGTGAGAAATGAACTTTATAAAGCCTGGATATAATGAAAACTTTCATAAAAATACTTTAAATTGGCATGTTTATGATTTATATTATTTTTGCAAGAAATTCATATGCCAGCAGTGGTCTTGAGAAGATCCTAATTTAACATGTATTTATTGAAAAACACAAATTATATTATCCCAAAATATAGGTATAAATAATTATTAAATAGTAATAATCTATACATAACAGTGATGTTGGTATTAAAAAACATACTCCAACTTGTCATTTCCTGTTCCTAGCATTTATGTTGCTTTCATGTACTGTGATTAAGTGTTTCTGTTTTCTCTGAACTAAACTATCTATCACTTATTTTATGAAGACTAAATCCAATCAAGACTGATGAAATTAGAAACTTCTGTCTATTCAACCTCTTTCAACTAGTTGTAAAAAACTGGCTTAATATCAAATTTGCAATAATTCAAATCTGATTAGTAGATAAAGTCATTCTTGTGCTTCCCATTTTTATACCTGTTGTGGTTTAACCCCAGCTGCCAGCTCAGCCCCACACAGCCGCTCATTCCCTCCCCTAACAGTGTGATAGGAGAGAATTAGAAGAGCAAAAGTGAGAAAACTCATGGGTCAAGATAAAAGACAGTTTAAAGATAAAGCAAAAGCCATGCACACAAGCAAAGCGAAACAAGGAATGCATTCACTGCTTCCCACAGTCAGACAGATGTCCAGTCATCTCTAGGGGAACAGGGCTCCATCATATATAACAGTTACTTGGGAAGACAAAACACCATCACCCTGAACATCCCGCTAGTCCTTCTTCTTCCCCAACTCTGCATGCTGAGCATGATGCCCTATGGTATGGGGCATCCCTTTGGTCAGCTGGAATCACCTTCCTGGCTGTGTCACCTCCCAACTCCTTACACACTCCCCGCCCTCACTGATAGGGTGGTGTGAGAAGCAGAAAAGACCTTGACTGTGTGTATGCACTGCTCAGCAATAGCAAAAACATCCCTGGGTTATCAGCATTGCTTCCAGCACAAATCCAAACCACAGCCCATACCAGCTACTAGGAAGAAAATTAACTCTATCCCAGCCAAAACCAGAGCACCACATTTCTGATTTTCCAGAGTCATGCTGGGATGAGCTGAGGTAAATGCCCAGATCAATCCCTTTCAATATATGACCAAGTGAGCATTAAGAAATCCCACAAGAGCAGGGAAGTCATTAAAATACATTAACATAATACTGAAAGATGGAAGATTTCCAGCTAGCATATTTTTCTTTTTTTCACTTCTAAGAGGGTAATTAAAAGCATGAGCAGAAGTGGAAAAGAAAGGTCTCTCATGTATGTGTATCCCTTGTTTAACAGCAGGATCTGATCAAAATATGATCTGAGTCTGATCATGACTAAACTTATTTTCAGTCTCTCTTGTTAGCATTTTTGCCCATCTGGAGGGACATATGCTACAGAAATATATGTCTAGCCATTCAACCTTCACTTTGACCAGTGTTTAAAATAAACCTGCTAACAAGTATTTGAATTCTTAAAGCACAAAAGCCAGCAGTTTAGTCGTCACAAAAATAATTTGCTAGTCATTACTTATAAAAAAAAATATCTCATTCATTTACTTTTTACTGTCTACACTGCCTCCATTGTAAATCAGATTATTTGGTGGGTATTTAATACTCTCTGCAGGGAAAAGGGAATACTAATTATGGTGTAGCAGACCACAGAAGAAAAGTTTATATTGTGCAAACAACACCAAACATATTTTCTCTCAAGCAATACCAAGTGGAGAATGTCTTCTGATCCCTCTTCACTTCTAATTAAAACTAATCCCATTCTGGAAGCAAACACATATTTACATCTATGCATACAGCAATATATATATGCATATATATATTCTGTAAGAGAAAAGTTTCTGAATAACAGGAATAAAAAATTAAGAGGAGTTTTTACATGTCTGAAATTCCAGTTAGAGTGATAATCGCAGACTCACAGAATGGTCTGGGTTGGAAGGGACTTTAAAGCTCATCCAGTTCCAACCACCCTGCCATGGGCTGGCCTTGAGCACTGCCAGGGATGGGGCAGCCACAGCTTCTCTGGGCAACCTGTGCCAGTGCCTCACCACCCACATAATAAATAATTTCCTCCTAATGTTAACCTGAATTTCCATGCTTTCAGGTCAAAGCCATTCCCCCTTGTCCTGTCACTTCATGCCCTTGTAAACAAATCCCTCTTCAGCTAATATTTCCAAGTACAAGACTGCACACTATTGGCAGTCTGATTAGACAACAGATCAACAGTTTCTGCCAGCTCAAATGCTATCACATTTCTATTTCCAGGAAGAAATTAATACGTTATGGTCACATCCCTTAAATTTCAATCTTAATCTAAACATACTTAGTCCACAGAGGCTCATGATAAATTATGGTTTTAGTCCTTTCATTCTCAGTATCAATTACAACAATAATCCAAATTTCTAAATCCTATATGAATTGGACATACAAAACAAAAGAGCATCTTATTACTGTATGGGCAACTATTTAGCTATTCATATATTCATATATTAGGACTCCCCAATTTCACTATTTTCCAGAACAGAGTATGCCATACTGCATATCAGATCTATAAACTTAGAGAATGATGAAACATGGCTGTATGTGTGTGTGTATGTGAATCTAACTAGTCCACTTGCAGCAGTGTTATATCTTGAATAGCAAAAACTGATTCCCAAAAGGTAATTCAATCAGTCCGATTGTTCATGTCTACCGTCACCGGGTGAAGCCTGAATTTCATTCCTCTTTTAGAATACTTTTGAGAGGGATTTGATTAGTCATTGATAAAAGCTTTTGTCCACAGAGAAACTGTGACATTCCTGCAGTTCCAAATAGCGGCACATTCTGAAATTGATGGCTAAATACGAGTGAGGGGTAGTTTACACTAGTGACTGAGTGAAGATCTCAAGTAAGGAATAGTTTTCCTATTTAGTCAACTGGGAGAAATAGCTTTCATCGAAGATTGGTTTAGCTTATTTAAGATATGAATTGCATCATGGAGTTTCCTATTTCTCTGTATTCCCCAAATTCCCCTTCAAAATCATTCTTTGCTGATGTTAACAACTATAGCGGTATAGCTAATGTAATGCTTTTCAGCTATCCAGGATATGTCACAAATTCCATTATTTCAGGCAATATGTGGAAGCACCCATTTTATTTTTTTGGTAGTATTTAGGAATAGGTTGCCACATTAATGTCTGAAATACTTTATAGCAGCCTTCCAGTACCTGAAAGAGGACCTTTGAGAAATCTGGAGACAGACTTTTGACAAGGGCACATAGTGACAAGGAGGAATGGGTTTAACCCAGGAGAGGGGAGATTTAGATTAGACATTAGGAAAAAAAATTTCACTATGAGGCCACTGAGGCACTGGCAGAGGGTGCCCAGAGAAGCTGTGGCTGCCCTATCCCTGGCAGTGTTCAAGGCCAAGCTGGACAGGGCTTGGAGCAACCTGGTCTAGTGGAAGGTGTCCCTGCTCATGGCAGGGGTTGGAACTGGGTGAGCTTTAAAGTCCCTTTCAACCCAAATCATTCTATGATTCCATGATTCTAAATGGAGGGGGTTTATTATTTGGTATTTTCTTATAAAATAGTAATAAGAAATTACTGATTGCTGTAATCTGAATTGTTCTCACATTAGTAAGAGAAGATTCCAGATCATGGTGCTCAAAGAATATTTTCAAGTTGTTGCTGAAGTGGAAACATAATTTTTATTAAAAATCCCATTTGGCTCTTACAGTTGTATCCTATGCTATTTTTTAAAAGGTTACCAGAGAAAAGTGTTAGCACTGTGTTAGCATTAGTGATATGAATTGACATATTTGAACAGAACGACAAGATTCTGAGTACTCAGGCTGCTCTTCGAGCCTGAAACAGGAAATCTCATTTTTTTTCACTAGCTGTAAGCACTCATGTTCCAAAAGATTTACACCTCTTTCAGTTTTGTGAGTTTTAATTTCCAGATGATCTAAACATTTCAATTTTTAGGCTTTATTTGCAAGGGGGTTTTGTAGGTCTCCTTTGAGACTCCAAACTATCAAGTTAAAGAAAGGGGATTGCTTTGAAAAACATAACGTCTTCTAGTGACTAGTCTGATCACAGTCCCCTGAATGAGTATGTTCAGGTACACAGCCCTTGGTTTAGTTTCATCCACCCAAGTTGCAAAAGCCCGTGAGTCAGGTGACAAAAAAGTACCACATTGTGGAGTGTGCATGTGGAGGAAGTGAGATTACGATAGTGCTTTAAGCAGGGTTTACTGACGGTAGCAGTGGGCCCGAATTTGCAGGTTGCATTTTTTACACTGCAGGTCTCCTTAAATTTCAATGCAATAATGTGTTCATTTTTCAGAGATTTTATTCTTTTTCTATTTCAACATGCTCATCTTCTAGCATACTTTGTGAGTATTTGTGGAAGATTTCACTTCTATTCTTTAGCGCTCATCACTGTATTACTGATATAATTACTGCAATCTTTGTAACTGAAAGATTCCAGTACCATTTTCCACTCTCATCAACATGTATTAAGGACCACAATCCTGCTAAATCTAAGAATCTTTGTCTCATAATAAACTCTGACTTTTAATTTCTTTAATTCAGGTAGATGCTAGCAGGCCTGAATAAGAATGAAAAGCTGAAATCTCTTAAGAGAAAAGACTTTTTTAGGAAAAAGAAACCACAAAACCAATAGACCTTACCAAAACTCTGCACTTCAATAAATCATTAATATTTCATTTCCTAAATTAAGTGCTTTCAAAACTTTCATTCCAGTTTTGACAAATGTTTTTTGCTGTTGATCCAGCACTATAAATTAAAAATCCTTGACTTCTAACAGTCATCCTGATCTACACATGCATATAGCGTCATACTGGTAGTCAGAATTCAAACTACTAGTGGCTGCATAAGAGCGAGTATCAAATCTGTAACATCCAGTATTCTCTGATAGCAATACAAACCCAAATGATTGTTTATTACAGTGATGGAAACTCTGGATTTTCCATCTATTGCTACCTACCAGATTTATTCAACGGCTCTCTTCCTCATGATTTTTTAAAAGATTCCACTCTATTGGTTTATTTCGTTCCACATAACCCATAAACACACATTAGTAACAGAACTCTGTTTGCCACACTGGAAACATCTCCATAAATAGCAGTGCTATCTGTGCAAGGGTAAGAAGTACAAGGTGAGTGCATTTCAACTCTGAACATGAACACATTATTTTATTTGCTTCCTTGTGCTTGGCTTGATTCCCTGGAAATCCTATTGCAGTCACTGACACTACTCATGCAACTACAAATACCCAAGTGCTGCATCACCTCCAGAAAACATATAGGTCTGTAGGAGTGATTCTCTCTTTACACTAGTCTTCTGTCTTTGGGTAATAGTTCTGCTCAAGTTTTTCATCATTATAATGGGGTAAAATGAGAAGACCTTCAAAGACATTATTCGAACTTCAAAACCAAATCACTGTACCTTGAATATGGTTATATATACATTTTCTTTCTAAACCTAAGAGTTATCTTCATTTTCACTTAGTACTTGTGAACTGAGTGTTTCATATAGCTTATCTTGCCTTTTTCACTCCTATTTATTCTATAACATCATGAAATGCATATGTAAGTTTCAACTTGTTAAAAGCAAGCAACACGAAAGTTAGCAACCCTTAACTTTCTCCCCTTTTACCTGCTGAGCAGAAGTATTCTGTATTTTATGGTAATGCATCTAAAGAGTTTGGGATCTCAAAGTAATATCTGCAATTGTTCCTACTTCTAGCTCCAACTCGAGCTGTAACTCTCCCTTCTTTTTTCTACCTTCACAAAACATTTTCCTTTGCCAAAATAAGATTTATAATATTGCTGTTTTTTCACTCTTACTAATTGGTTAACACCATGCTTTACAGTTCTAATAAAAACACAGCTGCTTCTATTTTACACGTTTGGACACTTTTTATAGGGGGAAGAAACTTAAATAAAGATGAACCGAAAGAAAGTGGAAATTAAGTTTAATTACCACCACCAGAACAAACCACTTAAAGAATTACAGCACTTCAGTATAGATTCTGTGAGCACTGCAGACAATAGGAATTCTTCCACTGACTTTAACAGCATTTGGATTTGGTCCCTGAAACTCAATTACTTGTATTGCAGAAGGAGAATCAAGGCAAAGGCAAGCTTACTGCCCTGATCAATGGTGCCTGTGGGCATTACAATACAGAGTATTTGTATGTTACCTATGTGCTCACAGTTAGGGACACACATCAACATAATTCCCTCATCTGAGGACCATAAGCACCTTTAGTCAATGTTCAGAGACAGGTCAAGCCATGACAAAATACCTGGAAAAATATGCCTCCAGAAGCATTTTAAGCATAGCCCATCCAAACACTACCCCGAGGGTAACAACAGCTTAGTTTAAATAAAGAAGCTTTAAACCAGCTACCTTGGCCACTGGATAGGGATACAGCTTGGGCAAATTGACAATGAGCAGAAACTGCAAAGCATACTAAGAAAACTGGCTAAATACCTGGGTGGCTCTTCCCCTCTCATGTTTTGTGTTCTGTTAGTGCCTATCTAACATGAACATCTTGCTGTTTTGCTGAACTGGGGCATGGGTCTCACAGACCACACAGGAACTGGAAAAAACATAACAAAGCTTAGATTTTGGACTTATTTTGTCCTGTTCACACTCTTTCCCCTCCAAAATTTCCCTGCGATAAATAAATATCACAAGTTAAAAGTATTTGTCCTCAGTTTTTAAAACTCAGGGAAAGTTGCTACAAGCAGATAGCAAGCAGCTTCTACTCCTTCTTTCTTCACTTCCTCACTATTGCAGAGGGAGCACTGTTGAAATATATTTGAGCATTTTACTTGAAATTATGTAGGAAAATGTTATTTTTTTTGGAAGACATATTTGCCTATAATAGAGATTATAACAGCAGCTTCAGGAAGGGATGAGGAAGAGGAAATGCCTTTCAGTTGTTGAAACATTGCCAAGATCAGTGTTTCTAAATACATAACCTTGTATCTATGAGATGGCAGTCATGATGTTCTATGGAAGAATACTGAAATGCACTTCTGATTAACTGGTGCACTAATTATTTCCCATTTGATCTGTAGGCATTAAATTTAATACCAATGCACTTTCAGTGACTCTGGGACTGTTACAAGAATTTGGAATTAATATAGCCTTTGTTTTAATTTCCTCAGCCACCTTATCTAAATAGAATATTCTAAGGTTTGCAACATCTGAAATACTGCTAGAAATTCTTAACTTGAACTTAAATACTTCTGAAATCAATTTAGAGAGAAAGTAAGCTTCCTCTTTGACTGAACAAATCTGTTTCCTGCTTCTGATCTCTGGACAGTAAGTTAATGTTGCCTCATCAATTTTTTGTAACATACGGTATATTGTTCAGTAATATGCTCCTGAGAGTGCAGCTGAAACAGAATTGATATTCTTTCCTGCATTTTGAGAACAGATTCCCAAGAACGTTTTGATTTAAAAGTAAATGGAAGTTTGTACAGCAAGGTAAAGATGATTTACATGCTGCATTCTGCTGTAAATAGCTCATTTGGAAGTGTACAAAATGGCCTGGTTTAGAAGCAGGACGCTCTTGTCTTGCAGGATTGCATATATACAATCCTACATTCTGGGCAGGGAAAACCTGTCTAGATGTTCCTATCACTTTCAGCACCATAAAAGCTGAACACTTCATCTTCTGTCAAAGTGCCATATCCTGGTATTTCAAACAGATTTTACCCACTTTGTAGTGGGCCACTCTATTACCACTTCAGGAATTAGAATGTTGGATAAAATGAAGTGACTACCTATATTTTTGGGATTAATAACAGTAATTAAATTTTGAAACCTTGATTACTTTTTATTCTCTATTTAAGCAAAACCCCTGCTGAAAACAGAGACTTTCAATTATTTCCATTTTGAACAACTTTTCCTGAATTTTTTTCTTTCCAAATTTTATATACTTTCTGACTTCATAACCTTCTTTTATAAGGACAAGTTTAACATGTCTTTTTCCTAACTCTCAGTTTTCTTAGTTTAGATTAAGGGGAAATTCTCGCTGAACACTGTAGAAAACGTGTTTATTCATAATATATTACAGTTTGAGACAACTGTTAGAAGCAGTATCTTATCCAGTGGTTTAGCTTCATTCATCCTTGTAATTTGCATAGCTTTAGAGAAGTCTTGTAATGACATTATACAAAAACACATTCACATGACGTGTAGGCTTGTTGTTGTCTTAGTGGGTACATTTTTCATACACTTTATTATCTTATTTGCCTGAGATCTGGCAGCCATTTGCATCTTATAGGCTTTGCATAAATCTATAGCTACCATCCATGTTATCAGAACCTAGTTTTCTACAGCCTGTTCTACAATGTTAAGGTTAATGAGTAGTTCAGTGCAAAATGCAGATTACATATTTGATTATGTTTGATGATGCCAATACATTACCTCTAGGAATCCTTATGAATTGCCATAACTTCCAGAAATAATATCTGTAATATTTGCTTTTATTCACTACAGTAATGTAGGATTCTCATTATATATGCAAAGGATATACTGTCATGAAAATTCACCAAAAGCATCATCTGTGCTCAACTGCTATGCTTATGCTTGTTACCAAGAGTCAGGGTAAACGTTTATCATGATTCTTATGTGCTCAAGTTATCTCTTTCTATGCAAAGTACATGCACAGTGCCAACTGATACCTGTAAAAATTACTGTTAATAATCATAAGCATTTCAGAGAAATAAAGCCTCTGCCAGGTTTTTAGCCTTACTCTGCTAGACACAATTTCACATGAAGAAGTTATTCACAGCAAAAAAGTTTAGATGCACGTAATAGACAAGTTAGTGCTTGCGGAGATTTTAACTGGTAGCCAAATATTAATAATATCAAGCAGAAAACAAGCAATTACTTATGAAGCAATCCCATATATATAGGACCTTACTAAAAGGCAAACTTTTTAGCTGAATTGTTCTTCCACCACCAGAATTCAGTTAATGATGTAACTATAGATCACAAGAGTTATTCCCATGGTCAGCACTACATCTGTACTAGGTAAGCTACCTCTGTATCGCTTCTACAAAGATCTGGGAACAGCCCATTGTTTCTGTATGATATTTTATATTTCTGTCATTCAGATCCTGAGTAAATAAGACTCTCTTGGCTTCCAGCTTCTGAGGCAAAACATTTATTTTGCTCTTAGTCATGATATGCACCATGACACTGAACACGGTATTGTTATTCTTTCCTCAATTACACATACACACAGAAACAGTTCACAGCATATCTTATTCATATTGACAGGATAGCACCAACAAGGACTGAACTTGTGACATCTGGCAAAATCATCCACTTCAGTTAAAAGTAATAATTCTTTTATCTGAGATTTGAGTATATAATACATACAAATGATAAGGTTACTGTTAGTGCTGGAAAAACACCTCACTGGGAATGGTTGCTGTGTAGATACATTTCTATAGGAGTTTGGTGTACAAGCTAACTCAAGAAAAACACAAGGACCCTATCCTACTGTCACAGAAACCAGATTTTTTACTTGAAAAGAGCTACAGCTAACCAAGGAATGCAAAAGTCACCTTTAAAACAACAGCTTTAGAGAAGCGTAACACAAAATTTTGATGTAAACATTATTCCAATTAATCACCATATAATAAATAAGCAATCAATCCTGAATACTGTGTGTTCTAGCTTTTCTCTAATGAACCATCTCTCATTGCTTGCACATAGTGTTTGACTGGGAATAAAATGTTTCAATCTTAAGAAAAAAAAACCCAAATCTTTCTGATAATGACTAGCTCCTCAGGGAGAGAAAAAGATGCATGTTCTTCAGAACATAAATACAAACTTCCTTTATCAAAGAAGTACAGAGTTCTTGCCTAGTACAAACTCCAGCTTTTTTTCTGCCTGGGCCCTCTTTCATGCACTGTTTGTTCAAAAGGCTTCAGAAGTTCATAAACTCCAAGCTCAGAGACTCCTGACGATACTTCAGCCCCCTTGGACTTGTTTTAAAAATCTTCAGAAGTCTTGGGGAAAGAGGATTTGCCCATGCCTGTACCAAGTATTCTAGCAGAAAGGTTAACAACTTCCTGGAAGTACAATACATGGTACCATAATAGCCTTTTTATTCTCTGATTTGTATACCTACTTGGAAGATGGCAAATGGAAGAACAGGAAAACCCTAGGAAGGGAAGGACTGACTGTCACAATTCCAATCTGGGGCCCGTGCCCCTAATGCATGATGCAAGTCACTGGGAGAGCCTCTCTGTAATTGGAATCATGGAGCAGCAGCTAAAAATTCCCAGGGACTGCACGATGTGTGTTTAGCACTGCAAATACTGTATTTAAGCTGCAAGTTGGATAGTTGGATGACCCACATGAAACTAACTTTTGGTGTTTTTGTGCTTTTTTGCCCCTCTTAACTATCAAATATTCTTGATGTGGTTTACAAAGGAGTCCCGCAGACACTGCACTGGCCCAGTGAGGTGCCATGAACAGTTACGGGACTGTAAGAATGAGTGGCAGGCACATGGAAGTCCAAAACTTCTTGAACTGGCTTTGTCACCTTACAGAACATGTCTGATCCTGCAGGCTTCACTCGGGTTTTGCTCCAAGGTGTTTTCTGTATTTGTTGACCTAACAGATTATATATCCAAGTTAATTCAGAATAGTTTATATAGTTTCAGAGCAGAGGTCCAACATCTCCACAAATATCACTGCTCATCGCTGCATTCATTGAAGCAGACATTTGAGCTTGAGTAAAGATTTCCTTTATGGACTCTTTTGTTACTGAGTTGCTACTGCTGTTAGAAACAGCTTTAAAGATTTTCTAAACCCGTAACTCTGCTAATTGATCCAACCAGGTAACAGGACTCCCTGGCTGATGGGCATTTCTCTGTCAAAGTTTCCACTACTTTTAGATTAGATGACTTTATGCTACATTTTCTCACTGGGTTGATCCAGGAAGATTCATCATCTGGTCTGCTTGTGAGCAAATGTGTTCACACAGTGTCCATCTGCCTTTCTCCGGCACATCACTAACTGAAAGACAGATTCATTCACGTTTGAGTTTCCATTAGGTTTAAATACATAAAGTTTCCATGGCACATAATTCTAGATCTGTTCATTGTACAAACTCATTAGCAAATACAGCAGCTCATTACTAGCTCTTGATAGAGACAGTACTTCACAGCACAAAATAAACCAGGTGATACTTAAACACAGCTGTCTGGAATTTTATGGCACTCAGATACTGATAAACCACATCATTCCAGGAACAAGGCTTTCAAAAGTCTTTTTGAGTGTGCTTTTGGAATTGCTTTCAGGCATGCTACTTCTGAAGACTGGGCCTCAGGTTTCTTAGCTGTCACACTGGTGACAATCTTACAACTTAAGATGCTGTCAAGGTTGTGTTTTTACAGATTTTAACATGATAGCTAATAGTCCATCATTTCCCACTCAATAACTAATAAATATTTAATTTCTTTTACATAAGTTAATGTAATAGCACTGAGGGCCACAGATATGGACAGAATGAAAGGAAGACATAACAGATGTGTGGGTATATTTATCTGCTGCCAAGTGCTGAGCCACTGCAATGAACATCAGCCTTTGCATAAGTACCACTCATCTTCTTATTCATTTAAATGTTATCAAGTAGGTTATGTAGTAGTAGCAGATTTGTGCTTCAGTTTTTGTGTATATCTCTGTCATCACAAATTATTTTTTTGACTTCATGCAGTTGAACACTGCATTGTTGAATGACCTCGGCAAAACTTATGTGGTCACATGCCCTCTGAATAAATTTATGGAAGTAGGCATTTAAAACAATTACATTGAGAGATATTAATAAATCTTTGATATCCACTAATAGAATATTATGATCATCATTTTCTTGAATTTCCATAATCTAAAATGTGCCAGAATGAAGAGATGGTTAATCTTCAGACAGGTTTGGAGAAATTTAATATCATAGTATCTTACAAAGTGTTAAAACTGGGTTGGCACTTCTGTTCATTTTCCACTGACCATGAGGTCAACTCATTTTTGTATTGTTCACAGAAACAACAAAAACTATTAATGGGTGCTAGTAAATGTGAAAATAAAGGAACAGCTATCAGCAATGAAAACGTATCTCCTTTTATCTTATAACAGCCAGATAATTCCATTAACTTAGTCATGATCAGGCCCTGGTTCTTCTTTTAAGCTGGCTAAACGTCACTTAAACATTGAAATTGACCACATTCTCATTCATGTAGAGAGTGAGACAAGTGTAGTTAACTGTTACACTGAATAGCATATATATTAGAACAAATGCTGCATACTTTGACACAAGGAATATTTCCATGATGAAGAAAGCAAATTTAGTTCATTCATTAAGTATATAGAATATACCAAATTTCTCAGAAAGGATTCAGGAGATGTGTATATGCATTTACGATTGCCTTACATAGACAAAATTAATTTATACTGAACAAATTCAGTTTCAAACTCAATTTCATGTTAAATAACAAAAAATTTTGGAATACATTTACTGAATATAAATGTAAGCACTAGTACAAAATGAAACTGTGAACTTTGGTGTACTAATGAAAAAAAAAATCAAAGTTTTGTTTTAAAACAAACCCAAATCCCATGAGAAATATGGATGTTTGGATTTGTATTGATGCCTTATTTTATTATTTGTAAAAGCATTAATAAATAACCAAATCTGAAAATGTCTTTTAAAAAAATTTAGGTATGATAAGTTATGAAAACCAGATAAAAATGGGAAAATATCAACATTATCCCACACTATGCAGTTATGTATTTTGAAATAAGCTTTGCTCCCAGTTGTCCAGGACATAGACCTCTATTTCTAGTCACAGTTCCTGACATACTCTTTCCAAAGTTAAATTGCATCTAGAATGTAAAAGACACTAGGTTTTTTTTCTGTAAAACTTCATAATAATTATTTGTAAAAAACCCTACTATTTTCTCCCAGGTTTTTTTCGTAATATCTTCACTGTTATTATCATTTTAACTGCAAACTTTCTGTAAAAAAACCATTAACAATTAACAAGAAACTGAAGCAAATTCAGGAACCTAAAAGGAATACAAGTTTGTGCGATAAACTTCAGTATTAGTCTATTAACTATTAAAGATGAGTATTTAAATTTGGAGTTCAAAAATAAATGTATTCCATTCCTTCAAATAAACTGCCTTATGGTATAGTTAAATTACCAATTCTGATTTTCCCTTGCCTGACAAATCAGTGGGGAGGAACAGAAAAAATGCTTGATGTGCCTGATGATGTGTTTTAGAACAGCAAATACTAATTTTAGATACTTTTTATACTTTTTACAATTCTTTTTAAGTGATACCTAGCAAGTGCTACCAGAATGGCTTGGTCAGGCCTGCATTGCAAAATGAATTCAGAAAGCAATCACTAATAATCCTAACCACCAAATTATTGCTCAGCTGGTTAAGAGGAACCAGCCGTTTGTTTGGTTTCCAAAACAGCCTTTGTTCTTGAAAGCACATCTATGTTACATGACAGAAACAGCAACTTAAAACGTATAGTGGCATAGGCTGCTTGTGTGGTGTAGTGAGCAAAACACACAATGAAGAGTATCTATATAAATAGTTCAAGTCCTGTATGTTATATGAGGGCAGTGGCAGAAGGAACAGAAGTATCCCAAAGGAAGAAGTCTTTGCATGCCTGAATAAAGCTTTTACTTTTCCTTTCTCTTTTCCTGTGTGAAGGACTGATTCCTGGGTTGTGCAACTGAATCTTTTTAGGGTCAGTCATGCTTTCTAGGTAAGATTTTTCCATTCTTTGCTTTGTAAGGTCAATCAGCCAATCACCTGCTGAACTGGCCTAACTGCAATCTGAAAGTGAATTTTGTGCTTTGGAGGCAGAAAGGTACCAGGCTCAGAACAGAAATGAAAATGACTACTGTATTTGCCAAAATACTAAATAAAAAATTTTAAAGAGTTGGAATAACATTATACTTATTTATAATGTCAACATACATAGTTGTGTATACATACACATTCTGCAACAAGAATTAACTTCAAAGAACTACATTATCAGTTATGGAGGGGAAGACTTTTCCTCACCTTTGGAGTACACATACTTTCAGTGAGAGGTGGGAAGTAGGAGTGAAGATTTCATTATAAGCAAAAAGAATCTAGTGTGAGTTTGTAACCAAATCCTGGAATAAAGCAGAACATAGAGGAGATGGCCAGGGAGGGCTATTACCTTTTGCCACAGAAGGTGAACATCAGAAAAATTATCTGCAAACCTCAAAATGCTTCAGAACTAATGAAATGAAGGACCTTAGAATTGGATGATATTTAAATACAGATGTTCCAAACCTTCCCTCATTTTCATTTTGTTCTTAGGAACAATATAATTTCCTTTCCTTCGTGTTACCTTCACTTCTATACATATTTTGTAAAATTTAGTAATATCTTAACCAAAAGAAATCAGCATAACACAGAAAAGGCTGCACTTACCACACACTGGGTAATCTGCATGAAATCTGAAGATACTGGAAATCTCACTTGATCTTGTCTTCACAACATTTCCAGAGCTATCCCTAGAACAAAGAGGACAATGTAAACTCAGCTGAAAAATTCAAGAGAAATCTCTGATGCTATTGGGATGAATAACAAAATTCCCACAAGACAGTCAAGATTTCATCATTAGTTTAAATGAATATTCAAGAACTTCCAATTCACCAAAGACATGATCATTATTCCTTGAAAGCTGGTGAGTTTTTGCAATGATTTATGAAGCTTTTTTCCCTTTAAAGAGTTTTACTTATTACTATTACCCTCTTCAGTTCTGATCAGATCTATATGGATACTCTATGCATAATTTCACTCTAAAAAGGAGATTGCCAGCAGTATAAACATATCATTATGCAAAGTAATTAGATGCAAAAAAATAAATAGAATCAATGCTGAAAGCTTACAGAAGTGTAGATAAACAAGTACTCATAATGTTTTTTAATAGATGTTTAGAAAAATCAGCCATATCCTTCAGGTTAATGACTTAGTTCCATCTAGATTTGCTCTTCTGCGTTCAGAATATACAATTACAATGCTCACAATTTCAAGTGAGAAAACCTTGATGACTGAGTTTGTAGAATCCAGCAGGCTTCAGTAGATCAGCAAACATCCTATAAAATCATTTTTGCAAATACATAAAGGTATTTTATTTAAACTCATAGGCAGTTCTAAACATCCTTTTTCCCTGTAATTGTAAATTCTTGTTTGTTTGCTAAAAACCTAAGAAGCAGTGGAAATTATGTTTTCTTTTGTGGGCAAGATACTATTGTTTCTGTTTCGCCTTTGATCTGCCATTAAGAACTACAACTGGGGGCAATCACCCCTCAACAGCAACCGGGACTCATTTTCATGACCTCTAATGGCTCTGCTTAGGTCAGCATAGGATAAAGCTGCGCAGACAGGTTCTGTTCTTCCATCTAAAATGCAAAGAAAGGTTTAAGCTGCTACATATACACTCTTGAGACAAAGCAAACTCTAGTTACCGTAGCATGCTTAGTATACCTTCATCTGCTTCATATATACTTTAGTGTTTCTGTAACATAATTGTGCTACAGTTTCAGATGTACACTGGATCTGCTGATGTTATCATGATAATGCACTGCATTTTGTACAGCATCTGCCTTTCTTACTCATGCTGGTATTGAGCATCACCCCTGTAGATAACTGAATTTATTATAGGTTAAGCAACTATCAGATAAAAAGATATAAAAGCTCCAATTGCTGCAGAACTTTTCCACTATTCCAGATTTAAAATGATATGACCCTAATGAAGAGTTTGCATGTGGTGGCTGAGAAGGTCTAAAGAGACTTGAGGCTTTATCCCCCCTAATGGTATCGGGGGCTGAACACAAAGCAGACACTACACAGGCTCCCACTGACACACAAAATGGCGAACCACCTTCTCCATGCCGCTGTCTGGTAAGGGAAATATCCTCCAAACTATTTCCTTAAAAATCTCTTGAATTTTAACTTCTTTATAGAGAAAGCTCAGGTGTTTATACCCACTAGAATGGCAAAAGCAGCTTATTGCATATAAGGCTTCTTAGCTAAAGCCTATGCAAAACCTGACGCAGGTTTTGGACATTTAGGATGTTGAAAACAACTATAATTTCCCAACAGTCAACAATTTTACAGTCCACATTTCCTGAAAATTTTAACCAATAATGTGTTTTTAACCAATGTATTTGTTTATGTGTCTATGCATATACTCCCAACCCAACCTTTGGGAACGGTTCTAATCAAAGTAATACTGTACCAGGTGCTGCTGCTGAGGGCTCTGTTGAAGGCGAGGCGAGCTCTGTCCTCTTTTGCTCTGGCCCCAGCGACCCCACCGTGAGGCACAGCTCAGCCCCTCAGCCGCGGGAGGGGGCTTCGTGCAAAGTGCCTTCAGCTGAGGAAAGGCGGGCGGGAAACGGGTGAGGAGCGGCCCGGCCAGCCCCGAGAGCACAGCGGCAGGAGGGGCTCCCGCCGCCCTCCCCACGGGCTCCCCGGAGATTCCCCCCCTGGAGGGAGCGGGTGGAGAGCTCCTGAGGGAGCTGCGGCCTGCAGGGGAGCCAGAGATGGAGCCGCAGGCAGCAGCGCAGCCGCCATTTTCCCGCACCCCTCAGGGCAGAGGGGTCAGGTGGGAGAGCCGGGAATGAAGGTGAGGAAAGGGGGAAGGCGTTGTTTCAATTTTGCCTTTGTTTCTCGCTAAATCTGATTCAATTGGCAATAAAATACATTAATTTTCCCAAAGATGAGTCTGGTTTTCCCCTGAGGTAGTTGGTACCTGATCTCCCTGGCTTCATCTTTGTGATTTTCTCTTCTCCACTGCCTGATTTAGGAGGGGACAGAGAGGGAGTCGCAGTGTGTGGAGTGTGGCAGCTGGCCAAGGTCAACCCACCACAAACAGTCTAACAAAAACCCCACAAAATTAATGTACTCGTTTTAAATTTCATTAAATAGAATGAAAACATTTTTGGGACCTCAGCAGCTTGGAAGGCAGGTGGGTCTTGATGCATTTGCACAATAAAGTTTTTACTGGTGGCTTGTAAGTACATGTCTAATCAAATTGTGCTGTTGAAGAAGGAAACTGCATAAGCTTTGTCCAGCCTTTTATTTTCTACAGTGTGTATTTCATAAGTGATGGTCACTGCTTTCTGCTTTCCTCTCCACTCTCCAGAAGGTTTTTGCTCACTTTCAGCTTTACAGACAGCACCAGTTCCAACATTTGTCCTGTGGTGTGAACCCTTACCTTTCTTTAACAGATTCTGTTTGGAAATGCTCCATGAGATTAAATGGCATAATAGGATGCCACCCCCAAATTAAAGAGTTTCAAATCATGGCTGAAACATAAGGTATTCATCCCACAGTAGCTGTTCAAAGGTGTCATTCACCATGCATAATAAAATTTTATAGGGCAGCAAGAGACACGGTATTCTAAGCACCAATGCATGCACCATTATTCGTGAGTAACCTCTTCTACTCTTTTTCTAGGTCAAAAGTAATGTTGTACTGCTTTGGGACTGCTGGAACAAAAAGGAAGAAGGAAGAGAAGGCTGATCTGCAGGCTCACGTAAGATCAGGTATTTGTGCTGAAAAAATAGAAATCAGAAGATTTTGATGGGGGGGATTAAAAGGTGATAGAACAAGGTCAGGCTGTAATAGGCAGCTTTAGTTTTGGATTGAGGCTGTTTTCCATACTGTCAGACCTTCTGTTGGACAACAGTGGCCTGCTGACACGGGGACCTTCACACACTGAAAAAAGGAAAAAAAAAAAGTGAGGAAACAATAGCCACTCTGCGCACAATTGCTTTGTCTTCTCTCTCCTATAAAGTCTGACATCTTCAGTCATTACTGATGTACTCTTTGTAATTCTATAGGTATTGTTTTATTTCACATTCATGATGATGTTCTGCATAAAATGAGAGTGTGTGGCTCTTACTTGTGTTCTACTTCATCTCTATCAGTAGAACAGAAAAAAATGTTTAAAGACATAGGAAAAGCATATATTTGAGGTATTATTTGAAAAATAAGATGACAAGTTGATTTTGGTGAAAAATTGGGGAAATGAATTATATATTTATCTTTAACAGGTCAAGATGTGGCTGCCTCTTCCTTTCTGAAGTGGTTCTATGCAAAACTGAAATCATTTCAGTACTTCTCATCCAATTAGTTTAAAAGTCAGATCTGTGGCTCAGTTGAGGGACAGTAATGTGTTAAACCACTGGTGTTCTGCCCAAAGAAACTTCATTTGTTAAACAGCTCATCTGAAAACAATATGAAGAAAACATACAATTGGCATATATCAAAATGCAGTATAAGATGTTATTATATGATTAGCATTTTCTCTTAAGGCAAATTGTTGGGAAGTAATCTTTAAGAAATTTAACTTTATAAATGGTGGAAATTTTTAAAGATTGGAAGCTTTTTTCCTTTGCAAAAAATCTCATAAATCTGCTCCCCCCCAAAAAAATGTGACAGTGACTTTTCTTATTTAAAAAAAAACTTCTCATCCCATGGTATTTTTATTAATGGTATTATAAAAATTAATTAGGAGTGTTATGCTATTGTTTTCAGTAATCACTGATTTTTATAAGTGAAACTAACATTTTTAATGCTTCATGAAAAATCAGAACTATGTGTTCTCAGGATTTAAAAATGACAATATTAGCTTGTGTTTCTTTGAGTTTACAGCCCTTATTATATAATTCAAAATTCGAGCACACTCCAGTGGATTGTCTGACTTTGATATGCTTTAGCAATTCAGAAATGTGTTTGAATGTTGTACCTTGAAGTGAGGATTTCCATTATTCATATTCTTTCTTCTTTATAGTTTTCTTGCTTGAATACTACTAATTATAGTTTAAAGAAGGAAATGTTATCTGGGAAGCCAAACAGTTCATCAGTGGCTGTTAAATAACGAAGAAGAGTACTTTTTTTCTTACCTGGAGTCTAGTCCTAGAAATAGACTGTTAAACCCTGTCTGAGGACCTTTTCAAGGTGGGAGGGCATATCAGAAGCTTCAGCTTCAAGGAGATTTTCAATCTCGTTATTGCTTGTTCTGGGGTATGTGTGGCAGTTGTCAAACTAAATCATAATAAACTACCCAACTTTGTAATGTTAACCTGGGCATTACAGCACTGTTTCTCCCTATGTCCCTTCTCTAGATGGAATAATTTAGTTCACCTTCCAAAACCAAGAATTCAGGACAATATTGGGGTGTTCAGGTGTCTGAAACAACTCTGGTCCATAAGCTGTTAGATTTTGTTTCAGACATTAATTCTTAGGTCCTAGTTGTAGGCTCAGCTTATTTTAGTTATTGTATAATTAACCGTTAGAATTGAAAATGTTTTTGGCTTTTAAGTGAGCAGGGCTTGAAATTCAACCTCTGAAATAATAATTTAGGTCAAGAATTTATGAAAATAATATGAAGTTGAACTCCTTTTGTCCTTCTGTATTCAGGATCACTCTTACAGATGTAGAAGTTTGATTACAACTCCTTTTGGCTGTCCTCATTGAATAATATTGTGAATCTGGCAAACAAATAATCAGTGCAAGAGTAACCATGTTTTAATTACAGGCCTCAAATGTGCACACTTATTCTATCATTTAGTTTAGAATGATCTTGTAGGAACTGGTGGAAAAGCCAGGAGCAGCAGACAAAGAGATAAAGAAAAGCAACTGGAAGAAAATGAGGGTGCTAATTTATATATGAAAAAAACATTCTCTGACAAGTCCATGTGGCTTTTAAGCGAAGGTACATTATTTTCTGGACATTTTAACTCTCAATGTTAATTTTGGAACTCAGTGAGGACCACTTAGGACTTTCACAGTGTCTTTTTCCAGAGTAAAAGAGAACCTGAAAGTCATCATTAAGCTGCAAATGGCTATTAAAAGAGCATTGATGATTATGGGAAGTAAGAAGTGAATTCTGAAAGGAATTCTAAATACCCTTCAGAGTAGATTATTTAAATTGAACTGTTCCACTAAGTGAACTATTTATTCAAGATAGCTTTAATTTGAATTAGTTTATTTTAATTTACAAAAAGAAAATTGATGAGAACACGTTCAATCCAAATCTCACATATTTTTTACTAACCTTCCTGTGATTAAAACTCTATGTATGTAGCAGTACCAGCCATGCTAATTGGGTAAATACTCTGTTGCCATGCTTTGATGATCTAAAATGTTAAATATTACTCACTTTTTTTTTTTAATGAAACATTGCTTCATTGTCTGGTTTGAATTTGAAAGTAAAGTAGCAAATGACAGAAAATCTTGTTTCTTTGCAAATAACTGCGTATGCAATGCTATACGTATGCTAGAAATGGCAGTGCTGCTTACTGAGGAGGTTGAACATCTCTTCAGCTTCAGGAACACTGAAATCATAAAATGGGTAATGGAGCTAAAAAGGTTGGTATCAAAGGCAGCCTGTGTATTCCTGCAAAACTGCTGGCAAGGGATTATAACTTGAGATGCAAAGAGGAACTCAAGCATGTAACTGTGCATGGCTATATGAGTTTAGGTGGTGCTGATATAAGGAGCTGTGTCAGAAAAAGGCTATTGGCTAAAATCCCTTTAACACAAGAAATGTTACAACCCATTTCAGAGGTCAGTCTTTAAACTTGTAGCCGTCCAAGTTATCTATTATTAATATTGAAGATGAGGAAATTGAAAGATATTACTGCTGATTAGAGAGTAATGAAACAACATAGGGCATTAAGATGTCAAACACCATACACTGGGTAGTGCTAAACTGGAAATATTGATTCTTGGAAGTATGTGAGATTTTTTTGAAAACTTCAAGGTGTATTTATGCTCAAGTGATGAGTATAATTTGTGAATATACTGTATGTAATCCTAGCCAACTTCATGGTGTGTACTAGCCATGGGCCTTTTTGATTTGTATGTTTATTATCCTTTAAGTTAAACTTCCTGTTTTTGATGTATGTCATGCATATACCACTGCAGTACACTGAACTGCATGAAATTAGGTTGCATCACAGTTTACATTAATATTTGTACAGAACAAATACCCTTTACTCTAAAGTACCAGCAGGTATTATATTAAAATGATTATCATAAACTACAAAGAATGCATTTCCAAGAGAACTTTACTAAGATATCTTAGTTCTGAAATAGAGAAATAGCCTCTAGATGAGCAATGTGGTTCAACCTTCTACTTACCAACACTTAATGCCAGTTGCTGCAGATGGAAATAGTGGCTTGTTCTGTATTGTAGTGCAACAGTCTTGAAGTAGGGACTACTTTGTAACTATAAGCTGAATTAAATCAGTTGGGGTCTTTTGGTAGCAAATAGATCAAACCATAGCATAGGAAAAACTCATAGTTAAATACGGAGATTTTGTGGATAAGAGACCTTGTCCTTTACACATAAGATACGCTTTTAAATCTAGTTAAGAAAAAAAGCATAGCTTCATAAAATATTCTTATTGAGGGAATGTCATTACAGTACATCATGTTGATAAGATTCAATACTGTGAGACATCTTCTGTAGACAGTATGAGTAAAATGTGTGAGTGCTCATCTGGTGATAAGTGTCTTGGAAGAAATTGTACTTGTGGAGAAAGTTTTATTAAGGAAGATAGGTAGATAAATGTGCACATTCCTAGTCACTTTAATTTCTTTTTCTCCCATTTTATTTATTCTCTTAGCTGTAAACAGGTGAAAGGTGCAATATCCTTACTTTCACAAATACGGTGCAACTCTGGTAGATGTATCCATTCATCTGTAGTATATTCATGTTGGCTTAAGAAAACAAGAATGAAGAGGGTAAAAGTGGAGATGAAATTTACCAGGGGAGAGTAGATTAAATTTACTATTTAATGTATCACTATCAATAGGATGGGAAGAAAAATACTATCCTACCATAAATCTTTCCAAAGATTCTGAATCACAGTAAGTACTGGCTGCAGCATCACTCCACGACTGCAGTCTTGCTGTTGTGGTGTTTTGCTATTTTAAGTTACTTTATCCTTCGATTTCTGTTTTTTTTTTTGTTTGTTTTTTTTTGTTTGTTTGTTTGTTGGTTTTTTTTCTTTTTTTTTTTAAGAGATAGTGGGATGGAAAATCAGGTGTAATATCTCTTGCTGTTTCTTTTATGTGTTTTGTACCAAAACCCGCACAACAGAGGTGAAAGTGTTATTCCCTGCTATGCTTGGTGGGTAACTTCTGACATTTTGAAGAAAGGATGATGTTTTCTGAGCACCTTTTCTAACTAATAAATTCAGTAGGTGTATCCCATAATCGTAGCAATGGGCAAATAGTTGTGTCAATATTCAGGTGCTAGCTGATCTCACTGCTTTGCTTAGATATGATTTGCAGGAACTCTCATAAAAAATACACATAATGAAATCAAATTTTCAGCTTATTAAAACCAAAACCTCCCAGCATCAGAGAGGAAGGCAAATGCTCCTCAGGCCGGAGGAGTGGAGTGTAGTTCTGTTTAAACAGAACTGTGGTTTATCTCGGGTAGGAAGCTTCTCACACCTCACAGGAGCCACCGTAGAGTCTGGCTAGTGTGTGCCCTTAGGCTAGCAGCCTCTGTAGTGCTTACCCAGCGTTGCCAGTGGTTTGTGCTCCTCATACAGCCCTGTCTGAGCTTTAAATAATGGATGAGGAAAGTGCTGCTTATTCTTCAACCTCAAGAAAGCCAAAATTTAATTTCTCTAACAATAAATCTGTCATAAATGGTTATGGGAGAGAGAGGGGAATGTAGGAGAGCTTAAAGCAGGGAGCCATAGCAACTGAACCTAAACATGATCTGGATCTGAATGCAGATTGTCTGTCTGACAGACACCACAAGTAATAAGAGATCATGTTTATATATATATATATTTATATATAACAGAATCTATTAATTTGCTTGATTATTGCAGGCTGGATTGGCATCTTTTAACTTTGGTTTAATAGGATTGCATATCCCACCGTACTTTGCAGAAAGACTCAAGGAGCAATTGCTTTAGGCTATTTTGGTTTTTAAACGTTTATTATAATAACAATAACCCAACTCAAAGGCTTTTTCATGAAGCCTGTTTGGTATCACAGGCACAGAGACAGAATTGATATTTTACAGACACAGAGGAACTGTTAAAGTTAAGAGTTCTAGTAGCTGTTTCAACTGAAGTACACTTGCACTATTTTTTTATGCCATTGCTGCCTTTCTGAGCCCTGTAGCTACCAGACTTCCAAAGTGTTATTCTCCCAGACAGGTGAGAATCCACGTCAGGACATGTGATAGCAGTACGTGTCTGGCACATTGGCAGATGCCTTAAGAAAAGCCTGTGAAATGCTGACCTTTTGTATTGGATATGTGCTGTAGACAGGAATCTGTGAACCTTGTCCTCTGTAATACCCCAACTGCAACATTGTGACCTTGCACTCATGGCACAGTGAGAGCTGGTCAGGTACCTTGAGTTCATCCATAACGTACAAGTGTAACCACCGGTATCTAGCTCTGAAGAGAAGGACGGTGTCACAACATGCTGCAGTTGCGCGAAGTATATTTATCTGTAAAGTGGTAGTCAGCAGTTTAAGTCTAGTGCAAAATACCATATCCTTGACAGGTTTGTGTTAAATGATCTTTGCAGCCTTGTCAGAGTGAATCTTGCTAGGCATATCAGGCTTATTTGGTGCAGTCCTGTCTGATTGTTCCCACCAGCACAAATCAGAGCAAATGTTTCCAAGCCTGATTCTCCGTGTGACTGGGATAGTAAATACAAATGTATACCTGATACACAATTCAAATTTTCCTTTGTTTTATTTCCATTCATTCTTGATTCATACATCCTTACATTCCTTCACACTGTTATTAGAGTTGTGAGAGTTCTCTCCCACAGAAAAGAGCTTATTAGCAAATAGCAACAAATGATCAAAGACAGTAAAGACATCAGGAGCCAAGTCACAGAGTCAGTGGTCAAATGACTGCAGAGACTGCCCTGTGAGGTGGATTTCTCCATCATAGCACAATAAGAAAAAAATGGAGTACTTGCTGTAGCAATCCAACTGAAAATCCAAATGAGGTGAATTTGCATTTGCTGAGCCAAAACCAGGAGTTAGCAGTTATGTTTTGATTGTGTAGATTGATTAGGATGATCACCTAAATATGAAAATTGAGGAAATTTTTATTAGCACAAGAGTTTAATTTTTCTAACTGTTGCGTATCGAAGTACTTTTAAGGGATGTTATCTGGGGGGGGTTTAAGGAATTGGTGAATTTTGCATTTTTAAACTTTGATGTTGGTGATATAGGTGTTTCATGTATGCTGATTGCAAATGTGAACACTACTCATTAGAAGTTTTTTGTATCCATAGCTCAGAAAAGGACAGCAGACATACTGTGCAAACCTATGATATACCAGTATTTCTTGCTAGACACCCTGGCAGGTGGAAGGATTGATGGCTTGCTGTTTAACACAGTATTAAGCAATTTGAGAATTTAACTGTTTGTTATTATTAACCATCATCATATTTTCAAGCAACCTGTATACTCATCTGTTCCATAAACTTGTTTTTGTTTCCAGGCACATACTTTAGACTATAATAGTAAGCAGATGGGCAGTCTTGTCTTTGTGCTAGTCTGAACAAAGGCTTTGTGCCTAATTAATTTTTCATGAACTTTCTTTTTGTCCAGTTCTGTTCAGGGCATCAGCATTTGATTGTTGCAGTTCACATCAAGAAGTGCAGATGAAAGTTATAAAGACTGGTACAGCAATTTGGGAGTTGGTGCCTGTCAGGTTAAGTGACTGTGTTTCTGCTAATCACACAAGGCAATACTGTTTACCTCAGCAAGTATTTGGATATCCACAACCTGTGCATAAGCTTAGAAACAGAAAAGCAAGCAATAGGATTCAGAGTCATTGCCTGTTTTCACTGCAGGCTTTGGTTAATACCATACCACTGCTAGAGTTAGGAGGAAGGTGGGCTTTCTTTTTGTCTTCGTGTGGGATTTCTTTGTGGTTGTTTTGGTTTTGTTTTCGGGGTTTTTTTTTTTCTGCATTTTGTTTTTTTTTCTTTTTTTTTTAATATGTATATATAATGGAGATGGTGATCTTTTTTACAACTGTTACTAGACAAAGGTATTTATGAGTATTTCCACTCTGTTGCCAGCTTTTAGCTAGTATGGCCTAGAATAGCCTAAGAGGAGACAATCATGGTTCACAGTATTCTGCTGAGAGCTGAATTCCTATACTGCACTGACAGTGGAGGTGGTGGCCACAGTTTACAGTAGGATGTATTAGGAATCAGATACAATTTCTTCTTGTAACAGCACATCCACTATTGTCAGTTCAGTACATTTCTTTGCTCTGTATCTCCTTGCATCCATGGGGTTCTTTTCCCTGAGTGTCTTAATAAGGTTTTTCATCTTTGCATGGTGTTGACCATTCTGAAGTCTTCACAGAAACTAAGGTTGGAAACTGAAGGCACTCAGCCACAGTTCAGTAGCTCACCTGGACAGACTTTTTTAGTACTACTGGAATCTGAATTGTTATCTTAGTTCAGGCTTCTTTCATTCGCTGTTCACTATTTATGACACCATCTGTCTCTGCACTGTGAGCATCTATCTAAAAATCAGTGTAATGGTGCACACATTTGGATTGTGAGCTCTGTAGTCTTGAAGCACCCTGGTTCTTCCTTCCTTTCATGTAGCAGGCTGCACACATGACCAGAGTTGAAGCTTTAATCTCCTTTCTGCTCATCTAGGGCATGCGTAAGGCTGTCATGTCAGATGATTGAAAGTCTTACAAGTGAGTGTGCTGGCATGTTCTTGTTTCCTGGCTGTAGGTCCTAACCCTCATTTTGGTCATGTGATAGGATATGAAGTATGATAGGCTTTTGAAAAGAAAACAGAACATGTGAGATCCTGATGAAAAGAGTACGGCAAATGGTGTTTGCCCGAAGAGTTAGTATTTGAAGGTCTTGCAGCATCTCTGAAAATGGGGATGGCAAGCTTGTGGTCTGTGTCAGATGGATGATTTTTTTCTGGTAGGCTAACCACAATCTGTATTTTGCAAATGCCTGAATTAATTCAGTCTCCATTTATGGCAAATGTTTGTTGCCCTTCACAGGAATTTATAATTGCCACAGCTAGCTCATGCAGTTGACAAGTGGGTGTACATACCTTGCATTTCAAACATAATAACAGTCTTTCAGGAGAGCTATTTTGGAAGCAGGTGAATTTGCATACCAATAACAAGAAAGGAAATTGCATGCGCCGTTGAGAGACAGGAAAGCAGAAAGAAACAAAATTGATAAAGGGAGCACAATAGTCTTGTTGTATGGCTTGTTTCTGGCTGTAATGATATAGAAGGTTTGATAATAAGGCCTACACCTATGTCAGGCAGACAGGTTTCTCTCATTACCTTCATCCTCTTAGTGCTCACGGTGACTTGAAGTGGGCTTTGGTGTGCTTTTGAAAGGGAGTCAGGGTCTGCTGCTTTACTGTGCACTAGTACCAGTTACAAAAGACAGACTATACCCTAAGTGTGTATTATTTTCTCTACTGTTCTTTCCATGTAGCTTTAGACAAGGTGATAGTTTCTACAATCCTAAGAAGCAGCAAGGACTCAAACATTGTAGCTTTGTAAAATCTAAAGGCAGAGTTTTGGTGTTAACCTTTACTTAGGTGGACAGTTTGAACTCATGCTGAAACAGCTACCTTTGCTTCCTTGTTCCTACCCTTTTGTCAGTGTAAGGTTGGGTTTCAGGTGTGTTGTGGAGAGCTCCACTTTTTTTTGGAAGAAAAGATACCGCATGTGTTAGAAGTGATCAGGTAGTTCATAACATGATTGACCTTAGTAGAGCAATCTTCTTTTTAGCATCTCTTTCTACCACACTTTTCTGATGTTTGGCTCTTTTTCCATGTCCTTTCCGTGTCTGGGGGACACTCATGAGCATCCACTTGCTGCCAAGTTTTCTAAAATGTACTTCGCTAATTACGTTCACTCTTAGTTGTTTTCGGTTTGCTTTCAGAGTTTCCAACTGCTGCTCGCTCATTCTTCTCTCTTAGCCCAAGCAAGTATCTCATATGTGAGCTCTTGTAGACTTTGCTAGGAGGAGGAATCGGTAAGAATAATCAGATATGAAATTTGATGCAGTCATGATTATTGGTCAAGTACATGCACAACATTTTCTTATGTATGTCATTCTAAGGAACGACTAGATGACAGTATTTATGCTCAGAAGTACTTGGCCAGACCTTATAGTTAACTGTCCCCCCAAAAGCTATATTTATACCTCTGGTAAAGAAACTAGTTCCCCAGGTAGGGTTTATGAGCGGCTCAGCTCTAGGGGCTACTGCAGTGGCCAGCAGCTTCTACTGTGCCCAGCTTTTCCTCTGAATAAAGGGGCTTTTAGGTAGGAGTGTTAGCCTAAACAACTTTGCTCTCACTACTACATCCAT
The DNA here is from genome assembly GCF_028554395.1 of Pezoporus wallicus. Taxonomy (NCBI): domain Eukaryota; kingdom Metazoa; phylum Chordata; class Aves; order Psittaciformes; family Psittacidae; genus Pezoporus; species Pezoporus wallicus. The sequence goes on along the minus strand of NW_026642649.1, from coordinate 8,346,914 downwards.
TTTGACATTGTTGGCGAGATACCTGCTTCATGCTAGCCGTTCATCCTTTGCCAGTGTACTATTACCATGTTCTAAGCAGCTGATAATGAGCTATGACTCAGCGTAGGTATGGTCAGCTGATGAAAGGTACAGACTTCTCACTCCATCTGGTTTGTCTTTGAACTGGAATATACTTATGATAGGTTCTCTTAGGAGTTCAGGCCATATTTACTGGCAAGTGTGCTGTTTATACTTAAGGAGTAGTTAAAATCTGGCAAACAAAACTTGCCTGTATCCATTTCAAGAAAGAAATCTTCTATCTGTAGCCTGGCAAGTAAAGTTTCATTACACAACTGAAGATATTCTAAAACTACCTATAAATTATACACTATTAAATGTGGATAAATTGGAGAAGAAAGATAATTAGGCAGCAAGCCTCTGTTTGAGGAGTTTGAGGTAAAAGAAAAAAAATCCCTTTTTCTAAAAAGCAGAAAAATATAACATTGCAGGCATGTAAATAGTGTGTATATATACGTCTACATCTATTAAAGTGGTGTGATATCTTTCATCTATAATTGGATCATCTGATTAGAATAGCATTATCAAAAGGCGGTGAAGGTGTATCAGCACACCTAGACCACTGCTTGTCAAGGAGTTTGCTCTTTGTTTGAGAGTGATAAGTTAATCAGTCTTACAGTCTCATAGAAAAGTGTGTCATTGTGATCAACATGCAGTTATTGCTAGCCTGCAATAGGCCTGCGGAGGAAATGCGAAGTACCTCTTGCATCAGAACTCTGAATGCTGATTTGCACCTCCAGTGGTTTGTTATGGGCTGATCTTTGGTGCTGTTGGCAGACATGTTAATAAACTGAAGATTGGTATCAGTGGGAATCCATTATACAAAGTACTCCACAATTTCATAACAAGTAGGTTATTTCCTGGATATAGCATCAGGCCAGCAGGTAGGACTGCTACTGGCCTTTTGGAAACCAGATCTATTACATGAAAGTGAGCTGCCGTAACATCTGTATAATGCAAGAACCTTCAATTTGTCTGAGAGCAAATATCCCTGTAGCCTAGGGTCCTTCCCTTTAGAGTGGCTAAAAGGTGGGGTGTGGAAAAAAGCCTATGAAAAGGGCCATTCTAAACTGCTACTTTGATGCTTTCAGCTATCAAACAACTGATGCAGCTCAGGGATTCCTGCACTGGGGCAATTTAGTAACTTTGAGTCTTCTAGGAATACTAACAGAAAGAATTAGGGTCTGTTCAAGCATCCTGATTTCAGCATCTCAGTGAAAATATCAGTTGATGTTTTAAATTCTAGAAAAATAAACCTGGAAGATATTAATGATTTCTTCTTGACTTTCTATGGTAGCACCTCAGGCTTTAGCAGTGTGGGGCTAGATAAAAATCATTCTGTCAAGGGAACATATAAAGATCGAACATGCAAATAAAAGGGAATGAACTGGCAATTGACTGTTTTGTTGTTTGTATCTTTGCTTTTGCTTTTATTTTTGTACCAGGAAACAAGGAATAGCTAATTAAGAAGGAAAAAAAACTTTGAGGAAGAAACACAAACAAAAAGGGTTATGTCATACCTCACGATTTTCTTGGAGGTGGTTAAGTTGAGGGAGTATATTTCACATTACAGAAAATTAAGTTGTAGATCCAATCTAGTACAGGATTAGTTTTAACAAAGCCTGTTATCTTTAATGGGACTGTTTGTGCTTACAGAACCAAGTTAAGAAAAATCTTTGCTGATTTGAGTGCTTTTGATAGGCATTTGAAGACGCAACAGATGTGAAATCTGCAGACTTATTAACACAAAGTTTAGTAATGTTACTATGGATAGATATGAATTAGCGAGGCAATCATAAATATTGTAAGAGAATATTCCTAGGGTAGATTAAATATAATAGATTCCAGTTCTCTAGGAGAATTTTAGTAGACTGCCATGAGAATCCATTGTTAGTAGCTTATGTTGCTTACAATGATATGTAGCAGTCAAAATTGATTTTGACTCAGAACAGATTCGAGCTAACTGTAATGTAATTTCCTAAATTATGTTTTCATGAAGCATACCATAGATTAAAGATTAACACTATTTATTGGTTTGTTTGTTTGTTTGTTTTCTTCTCTAAATTATGGTGAAATTTTTATGAAGTTGTTGGTTTATCCTTGGTTTTCTCTCAAAATAAAAGAGAAAAGGAAAACAGAAATATTTTCACCCTTTTCAGTTGTGTCTCTTACAGGTAACGTGCAAATAATTGTTAAAAAAATAAAATTCACTCATAAGATGTTACACTTTTCTCCTTCAGATTAATTGTACAAAAAGGCAGCACAGTTTTTCTCTCAAGATATTTCTGTGATACTACTATTTTCTTTCCAAGTTGTTTGGTTTTTGTTTTTTATTCCAACATAAATTGAATTTTATGGAAGCAAAATATGTTTGCTAAATGTAATATCCTCCCAATACACATAAATAAAATCCTGAGTTAGGAAGTTTGAGGGTAACTTAATGAGTTGCTTAAAGAAAGGGTTTGTTTGGCACAGAACTACCTTTCCATACCAGTTACATATTGGCAGATGGAGCTGGATGCTTGACCACTACTAGGTCCATGTTAGGACATAGTGGAGTTTCTAAGGTTTTAGTTTTACCCTTATGAGTTGCTTTTTCAAAAGCTGCCAGAGCAGTATTGACAAACAACACAGAGGCACTGGGGATTTAGAAAGTCAGTAAGTCGCATTGCTTCTTTTCTATTGCTGAAATTACTTTGAATTGAAAATATTAATTGAAATGTCTGTTCCTGAGAAAAATAGAGCCTTGTTTTTCTGATCTTTCATTTGTAAGGTCTGTAAAGAGTAATTTTCATTGCATCATCCCTTTAATCACTACCTTTAATTACATTGAATCTTCTGTTGAAAATACATTTATTTATGAAGATACTGTAGCTATTGTGAAAAGAAATTTGATTTTGCATGTTTTTTATTTTCAGCCAGAAATTCATAGGGATTGCAGTTAGTGTTATCATGGGAAGCTGCATAGCTCTGCCTTTGATATCAGTGTTATACAAATGACTTCTCCCCTTGCAAAACTGTGTAGTGCAACAATTCAAAACAGGAAGAAAAAAGCTGTGATTCCTTCTTTCCTGGAGGCTTTCCGTCATTTACATTCACCAGCAAAAGGTTGGCATGTACCTCAAGGACTAATGATAATGAAAAATGTTGTATTAAAGAAGAGAAATCTTTTATAACTTGCATACTAACACACTGAACTCATTACAGCTTGTCTTACTACAGCAGGCTCTTTTATGTCTGCTGTAATGCACTTCATTTTCAAGAGAGTATGACGTGTGCTGATTCTGTAAGCACTTTTTCTCTTCCTTATTTTCCAAAGCTACCTTTGGTTGTCATAAACTACTCACGGGATACAAATTGGGCACTAGGGTGTTCTGCAGTTTCTGACTAATGCCAACATCTGAAAAATTATATTTAAAATGTGTCTGGGGCAAGTAATAGTTTTGCATTTTCCTAGAGCAGAGGACTTGTGATAGCGTAGCTCAGGAGCTGCCAGCACCCTCAGCATTCTTATTAAAAGAGGGAGCTGTTTGTGGCAGAGGCTGTCTTGCTTGCTGTGATTGATTTTTTGGTAACATGCACAGGGAAACTGATCATGGTATGACATTCTAGGCATTATTATGTTATGAGTAGTTCATAATGTATGTCTATTTTTTAAGGATTTATGAGTAAATTGTAATAATTCACTGTAAGTTGAAATATGCAATTTCTTGGAAGTGAAATGTTGCTACGTGTGGCCTACACCTCTGGAGTACACCTCTGAAATTTCCTGTGGCACCTTAATTTTCCATTCAGTAAGCTGTTCAGTGCTTGTGTAGTTTTCTCCTGAACAAACCCAACAGTATTAATATTCCTAGCTGCATTCATTGGCAGTAATACAACTGAGAACTCTTTGCTCTCAATCTGCCTTCTGTTTCACAAGCAAGTCCCACTGAACTCTTAATAAAATACATAAACATATTTAACTTTAAAGCAGTGTAAAAGGTAGAAGAATAATGGAAAGGTTGGAAGCGAACATATGAATGTCTGCAATGCATCTCTAAAAAAATATTTCTGCAATTGATTTGGAGTGACCTATGTCAAAATCTTGATGAAATAGGAAAATGTCATGCAGACAGACAAAAAAGTAATTGAAGAGTAGTTGCAGTTTTCCAACTGGAGAAGCTGTAACAGCTGTGCTCCAGTAACTATGAAAGCAAATTGCTCTGGTTCACTCATAATAAAAGTATGTTTAAGATATAAATGCATCCCAATTTGATTGTCCTAAAGGATTTGTCTGTTGGACATCCACTTTATATTTTTACTTTTTTGCATTGAGTATGTCCAGCTTCATTCTTTATAGTTTTATAAACTCAGTGTTATGTGCCTCTTTCAAAGATAACAAAGCCTTCTCAAAAGAAGCTCAGCTACTTGACATTATGCTTTAATGTAATATGAGATTGACATAGACTGCTGTTTTCAATGGACAAATGATTATGAAAATTATATGAGCTTTCTGAGAGGCAAAAAGAAAATTCAGATTCAAGTTAAATGAAGGCTTAAATTATCCAACGTCTATCTTTAGAACACCGAAAATGGAGTTTCATGTAGTGGCATCTCAAACTCTGTAAGTAAGGTAAACAGATTTTATTTAATTCATAAAACTGAACAAAAAGAAATCCTACATAAACCAACAGTGCATTTCAAGTCACTGCTGCAAAAAATACTCATCACCTGCCCCTCTTTTAAGCAGCATATCCGTGAGCTATGACAAATTTTCCAAAACAGTAGAACAAGTCAATGTAAGGTGAATGAACAGTGCAGTGATGATAAATATTATTTCAGTTCTCCATTGAAAAGAAGAAAACCTCCTACAACTCAATAACATCAATAAGGACCTGCTTGCTTTTAAGCCACCCTGGAAGGCAAAATATGTAAATGCTGAGAAGTTATACTTTCATCCTGCGAAGTGGTCCTTTTTGATAAAAAGAAAGGCAAGGGAGAGAGTATGGTGGAAGGATCAGAATGGGAGAAAAGAGGTCAGTTAGGGTGAGGCTGAGAAATACTTCGGAGCAGAGTTTGGGAAGAAGTGGAAGTAAACCTCTAATACTCCACAGTTAAACACTGATGTTAGTGGTGGTATCACAGGTCTGCAAGTACAGGCTACCACACATCTCAAAACTATCATTGCGTTATTTGTGACAGTATTTTCTTGTTACTCAAGCCTTGCCTCTTTTGTAGGCCATACAATAGATGGTTAAGCTCTAGTGCATCCATTGTGAATATGAAAACTGGCTCTTTTCTTTGCTGTAGACCAAGATCAAACTGCTAGGTGGGGGTAAACAAAAGCTTGGCATCAAGAAGAGGTAGGACGAATAGAACAGCAGCAGAGATGACTGAATTTACACAATGCAATTTTCTCAGTATCAGAAGGGGATTATGGTTGCCTTCTCCACTCTGGCAGTACATTGTTTAAACTGGCTTGCAAGAAGATTGCTGTCCTTTGCATGCTTGCATTTAAGGTAAGCTAAAACTTATGTTTGTTTGCCTAAAATGCTCTGATGCATACTCTGGCAGCTGAGAAGCTGAACAATTAGCAAAAAAGACATAGTTGTGCATGCCTGGGAGGGAAAACTGCAAGTGGTAAATTTTCAGCCTCCCCAAACCATATATTGCCTTTGTGAAGGCAGGTTAAATTACACATTGTTACTGATGCTCAGCTGACCTTTGGGTAACCCAAAGCTACTGTAGTAGTCAGCATATATAACCTTATATTTCAGTTTAAAAATGACAGATTAAGCCATGACAAAAGTTTGGATCCTGCCTTTCTCAGCTATCTCCCTGTTAATTACATAACTTTTATGCTTCAGTGAAAATGAATGCACTGAGCACATTTTTAAATTTTGAAGTTTCCATTAAAATTTGAGTTCAAACAGCCCACCAAGATAGGGATTTAATCCTTCAAAATCTGATGACATTTGCAGGTCTAGGCCCTTGACTAACTTATTTTTAATTTATGGAAATATAATGCAAAGCTTGTTTGAATTCAAGGGCCACATGCCAGTGACACATCGGAAATATTTATGATTTTTCTTTTAATTAAGAAATAGAAAAATCGGAATCTGAATTTAAATGAAAATGTTAAATAAACATACCGAACCAATTCTGAGTTATTTCTTAATGGGAAATTACAGCATGAAATTATATCTTCATGTAAATGTAAATTTCAGCTCTATGTTAATGAAAAATAATGTTTTAATTGCATAAAAGCTTTTTTCAGCTTAGTATGAATCCAGTGAGAATATTTTGAACAAATATACATCTCTGGTGAAATACCTTTTCATTCTAAAAAGCCATAGTAGAACCACTCTGAAATACTCTAGATGATGTTTTACTGATTTGTTTGCTCTTGCAAGCAAATGTTTGCTGTGGCTGCCCTGGCAGTGTTCAGGGCCAGGTCAGAAGCGACTTGGAGCAACCTGGTCTACTGGAAGGTGTCCCTACCTGTGGCACAGGGGGTTGGAACTGGATGAGCTTTAAGATCCCTTCAAATCCAATCCAGTCTGGGATTTTATGGTTTTAAAAAAGCTTTAGAGGTTAGGAGTGATATACCACCTTAACAGGCATCAGTTGTTTTAATGGTGAGGAGATGTGTTAGATAAATACAGAAACAGAAAAATGAGCTGTACTGTTAATCTTGCAGCCTCTGTGTTGATAGACAAGTGGCCTTCCATTGCTAGGAACACAACTAAGTACTCAGGGCGCGGGCATCAAACCATACTGCAGGTTTAACCACATACTGCATTTCTGAGTATATGGTTGTATTTTCTCTATGAAGCAAGCAATTTTTGTTGTTGGATAAATTTCTTTATTGGGAAAAAGTATGTGTTAAGATGACATCAGTGCTGGCAGAGACCGGTAACAGAGTTGGAGTAACCAAAGTGAAATAAGCCATACTTGTTGAAGACATGAAAATACTTAAATTCTGGAAAGTTGATTAATGATTGAATTACTTCAAGTCTGTGTACAATAAATTTTGCACTGTGTTGTACATTTTTAAGGAGACAATAGTAGTTTGGAGTTGGGGCCCATGCTTTGCAGTGGTTGGATCAGTTTGGGGGGTGGGTTCTTTCTTCTTAAACCAGTATGTGTATATTTGCTCTTAAACCAATGGAAATCCTAATAAGAATGCAATTATGATCACAAACAAAAGAAGCTTTATAGTGGTATTGCTCAGTCATGGGTTGTGTGAAGGAGACTTAGGATTGCAGTCTTCCTATATAGTGTCACCTAGTGTGGTAGTTACGTTCTTCTGATATATCAGTTAATAACAGTTTGCAGGGTTGTTTATATTCATAGTGGGACTGTGTCTCCCCTTTGCGTTCTTCTCTTTCCCATTGGAAAGTAATTATGATAATATGTGTGTGTATCAGTGTAATTATCCCTAATTTAAAGAGTCATAATACTTGAATTGTTTAAGGAAGGCTTCAAGAGATGCACTGAAAGAAAGAAAATGTGATAAATTTGAGGGCAGTTTTGTTTCTCAGGCCATTTCCTGCCTCAGAAGTGCTGATTCAGATCAGTGGAACCACTCAGTGTGTAAAATAAAGCATGCATGTAAGAGTGTGGTCAGACGCTAATTTCAGCAGCAGATAAACCAAATACATTTGACTTTGTACTGAAGGAGACCAAGAGCACCTGCATTGTCATTTATGATTTATCAGGCGGATCCTGATGATCAGCTGAAATGCAGCTGCTTTTGCTGACTGTGCCTGAGGTTCAGATACAGTTAGACTAGTTGTTATTTAGTTCCTAACTTTTCATTTCACTGGGATGGAAACCTATGTGAGAAGTAGCAAGTTAAATATCTTACTGAATTTAAGTTCTCCTTCATCTTCTCAGAGTGATACAGGAAGGACTAGTCATTTCATTTTTGTCACTCAGGAGCTGCAGTCTGATTTAAACATATGCCTAAGTGAATTAAGAGTCTTAAGTACCAGTGTTAATTGGGTTGCCAGTTATACTTACCTTTTTTTACTGTTTGGTTTATCTTAAATTTCTTCTGCTGTGTTGCATAGGTTTACAAGTAAAGGATAATGACTGTACCATTTGTTCTGTAGATAATATGAGAAATGGGGATATGTTGGCATAACTGCTTTTGAAAACAAAAAACCCCAACATCAGCAACAGCAACATTTGCTTTCTAGTTCACATACATGTAGTGAAAGAAGAGTATTCTGATTGCACGCTGTAGCTGATATGGGCTGTCTAATAATAAACATCAGCAGACAGATTAAATCACAATTTTGGTGTCGCGTTAAGAAACATGCATACTTTTTGACACTGTTGCACTTCAACATACTGTTCTTGTCAGCCTGATTCTGCCACTGAAAGTACAGATGACTGAAAGGGCACATTCTACTGTCTATCATGTAAACACATGTGCATAAAGCAGTAAACTCCCTTTAAATATTACTGTTGTGCTCTGTTAGAGCATAGTTTTAGACTTAGTGGAAGTAAAGAGCTCCTGCCTCATAGAGGCTAGGTGTCACTACTCAGTTTATGTGTAGTAAGTACCCTGCTTCTGAGAAATGTAGTAGATCCAGAGCTAGTCCCATTGGAGGGGCTCAGCACATACATTTAATTCCTTCTGAATCCCCATGGGCAGCATGACAATATATAAGCATCACAAAACACACATAGTTGTGAATTTGAAAACCAAAATTGATGGTTCTGGCTTTGCCTCATGTACTGGTTGTTTTGGGGCAAGTTCCATCACCAAAGGGTCTGAGTTTCTTTAAAGGTCCATTAGCAGTGCGATCTGTGGTTGCCATATGTACTGTGATGTTTTTCTGTCTTACCCTCATTTCCTGAGAAGTGCAAGTTTAGTATTTTGAATGGTTTTCATTACTGTCTTACCTCCCACCCTCCCAATAGAAACGCTGTTAAAGTGTGTTCAAGGCTAATGAAAAAGGTTCCTTGTACTTATGGACAGTGCAGTTTATGATGGTCCTCATTTCTTAGGAGAAATTATTTCATGGTCTTGAGCCACCTCCCTAGTGAAGTGTTATACAGGTGAGGTTTATCTTTATGGTGGCAAGTCCTACTGCAGTGGAGGAGAAAGTTTATGACTGCAATCTTTATCTTGGAACTTCAGGTCATCCATTAGCTATGCTGGGCTTATTCTGTGGTGCACTTTAAACATAAAGAGTACAGTTTGAGACCGGGTCATTTAGTCTATTTGATCACATTTTTCCAATGTAGAAAATAAGAGGAACGATTTTTACTCAGACTTTTCAGTTTGATTTGGCATCCTTAGACAGAAATCAGTATATAAGAGCAGCAGTATTGTATATTAACTTTTATTTGGCAGGGATTAAAAGCAGTAACTTGCACAGTGTGTAACCTAATGTTTGTAATATACCTGGGATGTATGTATGGTCCAACATGTGCATACAAATATATCTGCTGTAACTCACACATATAAAGTTGTTATTATTATAGAAGGCATATTAAAATTACTGCCTTTTCTAGCAAACACCAGTTTCATTTCTGCCTTGTCAAAACTGCAGATGAGAGAAATATTTTACAGGTTTTCCATAGCTGGATTGGCTGTTGCAGAAGTATATAGGGAACTTTTGTTCCAGAAGAAGTATTCAGGATGAACCAATAAATCCTGGTGTCATCTATGCTGCTTTCTGCTTTCTCCATTTCCTTCTCAGTCTCTCATTGCAGGGTTGTTAGACTTTTACATTCCAGCCAACTAACTTAGCATGGGCAGATTTTTTTTGTCTGTGGAAGACTGGAAGTCAAGTTTGGGAGCTGTTAAGAAGATGACATCCTTGTCCTCATGCTGTGATTTTTATTGTCTCTTAATATACTAATTTCTTTGACAATATAAATATTGCTAATTGGATAAACACAAAAAATGTATTCCAGTGGAATTATTGAAAGCTCTTCTGATAAATTAATTAAAAAATGACACGTTACCATGCTGCAGAGGAAGGAAGGAATCAGTCCCTCCTTTTCTCACTGCCTGTGAGACTGAGATTGTGATTATGTGATGAAGTCAGTCCATTTGCAGATTCCTGCTCCACATCATGTAAACTGAAGTTATGGGGTACTAAAGGTTGACCCAGTATAAACCATTGGTTCAACAGTACAAAAACCCCAAACATCCAAAACCAATGATGAAACAATTTGTGCAGAATTGAGTATTGTCCAGAAGCTTTGTTCTAACTTGATGCTGGAAAAGATTTCACCTGTTCTGTCACAGTTGGGATGGAGCTGGCATAAAACATAATGCCAGAGTGAATTCTTTGTCATGTACAGTGGTTAATTTGACAGGAATGCAGCTGTACCCACATGTCTGAGCTAGATTGAATGTGCACTTTTAGGTTGTCAGTGGTGCACAGAATGGATATTAGTGAGTGTGGGGCCATAGCTTGGAACGGGTTCTCCTTTGGTAAGACCACAAATACGGCCTAGCTGCAGGTAAAACTTCCATGATCTCACTAGAATTATACGACTCTTTTTCAAAGACACTCTCAAAGAGTGCTGTAAAAATGTAGTGCTGTTTTTTTTAACCACTCTATTCATACTCTAACCTTACATTTATTTGAGAATCCTAACCTTGAAGTTTAAAAAAAAGGGGAAAAAAACACTATGTTTACAGCCATTTTCTTCCCATTCCCTAGGAAAAGTAAACTTACTATGATAGAGAGCAGAGGGCAAGGTCTGCAATATTACCTGTGCACACACCTATCAATTTCAGAATCTGAATTGCCATTCTCTTGCAAAGGCAATAAACACGGTAGTATGTCTTGGATGAAAAGCAAGAAATATAATAGGTTTGCTAGTAACAGACAAAAAAATCTGCCTAGAAAGGAAGCAATAGGGTAGTCTCATTACAAGAAAACATTCAGGAAATTAAAACTGAAAAATGCAAAGTGACTACAATTAAGCTAAAGACTGGTAAACCCCCAAATAAATTTGTATCAAGAGTAAAATGATAAACGACTGTTACAGCATAATCCTCCTCTATCAAAGAAGCACTGATTTCTGGTGTTGTGTTGATTCATATTTAGTATCTTGATTAGATACATCTTTTGCATATATCTCACACATTTTGTAGCAATGGCAAATATATTATGGCAATGAAAATGTAGGAAGGTAAACCATCAGAGTAAAAATGCATTTTCTAACATAGCTCAACTGCCACACTGTAAGGTCTTCTATAGAAGTTCTTTGTGTTTTGTAAAGCATGTTGTCTTTATTCTTTACTAAACCCTGGAAACACTAAAATAAAATGTTTCTGACAAGAACACCAGCCACACAATATTTGGCCACGTAAAGAAGCATTAAAAATCATTATCTTTAAAGCTTTTTCTTAATTTCTTTTATACTCCTTTTATATAAATAGAAATTCATAGTTCAGCTACAAATCTCTTAAGCTCATGTTAGTTGTACTCAAAAGAAATACTAAAGGATTTAAAAGTAATTACTTCTAATTCTGTCAATTTTTTTCTCTCAGTTCTTCTGACTTAACAAATTGAATGGTTTGGAAATGGTTGACAGTTTAATGATACTTAAATGGACCTATTGTTTTATGTTTTATGCATTATGCATTTAAAATACTTTCACCAAGAGCAGTGTTACTGTGCTGGATTTCATCATTGAGAAGGTTTGCGTGCTTGGACTGTTCACAACATGAGTCTGGCTGTATTTGTGATGACTGGATGTCACCCCGTGGTTAAATGCTAGCATGCAGCCAAGTTGTGTTTGTTTTCACTGTTCCATGACTCAATTCAGCTCTGAGCCACATTGACCATTTTTCACTGTGCTTCCAACTGGAACTGCAGCATTCTTGTAGCTATAGTTTGTTCATGGTATCTTATGTCTCGGCTCCTTTCAGCTGTGCCAAGTCCTCAGCAGATGGAAGTTAGGTTCCTTTGACCTCATCCTGTTCAAAGGCAGTGCTGGTGCTGCCCTGCTCCATCCGTTGAAGTTCCTACTTGCTTTCTAAGGAGATGGAAAAATAAAATGTAACCACAGCAACTGTAAGTCTTCTTACTCCAGACTTTGAAACCAGATTTTTGTTCTTTAGCTCTGGAATGAGTGCTGCTCTAATCTCCAGGAAAATACCTTTTCTCACTTGTAATTCTGAAGTCAGCAAGTGTGTGGTTCTAGGAGGACTTTTCATTCCTTTCCAAGTGGCTATAATTTGTTTCTTGAGTTTGGGAGTTGTGCTGCATGGCATGAAACTTTTCCAAGGGAAGAATTATTCTTTTCAATCCTAGGCAGTACCTATTTCTATTCTGCCTTTCTAATGTCATTTGGAGTCAGTTGGTGGCAATGAAAGGGTAGCTGTGGTTGAAGCTATTACTGAAAAAACTTCTGCCAAAACTACAAAATCTGCCTGGTAGAAACATCAGATCATATGGCTCGGGCAGTTTACAGAGTGTATATGGGCCATAGCAATGGCTGGCTAGTTTCTGGCTAATACCTTGCTAGGTACCATTATGTATAATGTCCAGAAGGAAGATGCCTTGGCCAAATACCTGCTGTCCACACTGTGAGCAGTGACTCATTGTGAGCTCGGAACTGGCTGTATGAACATAGCTTCAACATGCTGATTAATTTAGAGTAGTTATACCAACAAGTATCAGTTCAAAATTCATCTTTTGTTTGCACATCACTTCACTGGGCCTTTTAGTTGTCCAAGATTTTGTACAGGAAAGCAGACCATCACTCCTTGCAACAGCTAACTTGAGCCATTTATCCTGAATATTTGTTAATGCCCACTAAATTAAGCTGAAAGCAAATAGAATTACATCGTTACAAAATCTGGAGAAGACCACAAGAGAGCAATGAAGGGATGAATAGAGAGAACAGGAAAAAATAAAAGGAAGAAAGAAAATCCCTACTTATGTCTGTCTAGCACATAGGTTATCTCTAAACTTTTTTTGTGCTGATGATTCTGCTAACAAGCTTCTATATGATGAGGTCCACAAGTTGGCAAGTGTTTCATACTATTCTTAGCTGAGGATCATGGCATTCATCCAACCCTTACCTTTTTAGGCTGTATCATGGGAAGGGATCCTAGACTCAGCATATCCTACGCAGTCTTTGCAATGCAGATAAGTCTTTGGAACATAGTGTCATCTAAACTCAACTATCTTCTCCTTATATATGTCTTTTCATTAACATAGTAATTAATTGTTCATTCCGTCTTTGTAGGTGTTAATACCTCAGTCATGACCAAAGGACAGCTTTCACTGTGTCAGGTAGGCAAGGTGAGATTCGTCTCACCTGGTTTAGACGTTTAGAATGGTAAAAACAGGTAGAAGCCTCTCCCTTAGATAGAGTTGGGTCCCTCTGTGATCAAAGAATAAAATATGCAGTTTTGTGGAGTGAGTCATCTGCTTTATTTTAGACATTTACATTCAAATAAATCACTCTGTAGGAGTACTTCTTTCTTTCTAGAGAGAGTAAAGGAAGCCTGGGTTGACAAGCTTAGAGATAGATATCTGCGTTATTGGTCAATAAATCCTTGTTTTAACAGCCTTCCAAATGGTAGGCCTGGCCTTCAGCAACCTACTATAGTTGTATGAAGTACAACATTCATTCCTGTAGGTCCGGGAAAAGCTTAATCCCAAAACAAAGTTTTATTGTAGGTCAAGTTCATAGGTCAGGCGTATATGTGTTAATCCTAATAGGTCAAATTAAATGTTCAACAGTTGTGCAGTTGCACATTAAATTAATGCCAGGGCTTTGTTTATAAGTAGATACAATAGTGACCTGTGCTATTGTCAGATCCCATGCTGATAAACGGGGTGCATTTCAACAGTTTCCTTGCTTCAGCAACTCAGTGTCTTTTTTTAACAAAGGTTCTTTCTGCTCTCTCTTGAAATAAACATAGCATGTGTTTTCTCCTGCATTTGGTCATTAGATTTGCACTCCCGAATGTTTCACAAAAAGAACCTGTGCCTTTTATGTGGTAACTTCAGCTGTCTTGTCATTATATTGCAGCTGCAGCTGTTCTCTGTGTTTTATCTTTAACTGTCATGTAAAGTTTTATTTAGGAACAGAGAGCAGCGAAGCTAAAATCTTGGTATATGAGGAAGGAGCTCAGTGAAAACATAACACTGATCATTTTTTTCCTGTCGGAAATAACATCCGTATTTTATCTTGAGGAGATGCACTGAGAACTTAAACAGTATGTCCTTCATTTTTTGTTGGAAATAACTTCTTTGAAGTCAGTAGAACTGAAACCAACTTCTTCCTCAGATCATGTCTTTTATCCTACCTTGGGCATTTCAAGATACCATCATCCTCCTGTTCCTTTGAAAATATCTAAACCTTGGTTGTACCAGGTGGAAGAATTTTATATGAAAGAAGGATTTCTAAGCCAGTTTAAAGGGACTGAAAAAAAATGCAAAGGCAGTTAAAAAAAAGTACAAAAATTATTTCAGATATTTTAAATCTTTTGAGGATGCATTAAAATTAGAGGTGAAGTATTGACTTTTTTCAGGAAGGGTGTCTGGTTGTAGGAACTGGCTTCTAAATATAGACTTGCAAAGATTCTCATCTCTGAAACCTGTAATTCAAGCTCAGATTCTGGTCTAGAACATAGATAATTGTCAGACATCAGCTCTCAGTCTTAAATTGCCAGGTAACTGAATTAAGTTCTATGGTTTGCTTTATATGGCAGATCAGACTAAGGGCTACAAGCCTTTATTAATTCTTGCACATGTGACAAAGCATAATGCACAGCCTAACTGTACCATGATCTCAATATCATGACTCTATAACTTGCAGTCCAGGAGAGGACTACTAAAAAGCTTGCTCTTGTGCTTGCCTACTTCCACTTTTGAAATGGAACACAGAGAGTTCTGTACATACTTCTCTAAGTGTGCTCTGCTTACAACAGAGCAGGGTGTTGTTGCCTTCAGAGTGCTGTCAGCGAGTACTTGTGAATGTTTCTACAATAGCAAAATGCCACTGAACAGCTAGTTGTCTCTATCTTGGTCTTGTCTTCACACCTCATAGATGAAAGCTCTCACTGACTCTTCCACTCAACAGAAAATGGAAAACATGGGGAGAATGAGAGGCAGGATTCTGCTTCCTGGGCTTTAGCTTGCTCAGAGCCATAATGCAGCCTCTACTAAGATCCTGGTTGCCTAAATCCAACTTTTACCCTGCTTGCAAAAGACAAGAATTAGGATTCTCTCTTTTGTACTTTCTCAGTGCTGGCAATACCCAGATGGAAATAGTCCCAGTTGAACTCTGACTTCATCAGTGGCTGTTGCAATCCAACAGCTGCTGTGTTTTTTACAGCTGATGGACATGTTCTTTCCTCCACCCCTAGTGAGAATGTCTTGATGCCTTCTGAACTTGCCTCAGGCAGTGTTCTATGCCTGTGGGAAATATCTCCTCCTGTCTTGCAGTAATCCCACCATACTGGGAGTACAGGAGAAAGGCATTCTGGACCTCTGCTTTACTTTTCTGTCTACTGATTTCAGAGTGAAGCAACATTTATGTGATGTAGAAATCCCCTTTTTCCTGCAATCAGCTAATCTCTACTCTACAATGCAAATGCATGGGGAATTGTAGGGACTTGAAATACAAAATGATGAGAAAACAATGAGAGGCGAGGCTGTAGGCTCAAACAGCTGTGTACAGTCCCTTTAAAACAGTGTATTTTACATGGACAGAAGGCAGTAGCTTTTCATAATTCATTGGTAACATGTATAACAAAGAGAAATTGTTAGTATGTCTCTGAAGAGAAGAATACTTGTTCAAAGGGGAAGCTTGAATGGACATGAGGAGTCATGGCCCCTAAAGATCAGTTAAACCTTAGATACTAGAAGCTTGTATGGTTTGAGCATCTCCTTGTTATGACAGAAAATACTCGTCGGTTGAAATGTCAAGAAATGTTTATTCTGGTGTAATGTAACACAATTCCCATGTATTTCCATATGATTCATGAACCGTATATATATATGTACTGCAAGTCTGACCAGTAGTTACTAAACATAGAAAACTCCTAGTCTTAACTATTTCAGATTAGAACTGTAAAATAGATTTTTGCACCAACCAAAACGTGATTATATACAAGATAATATGCGTTGACTATTTTCATTAATACAGCTGCTGCATTCTTACGTTACATATTTCACTGTGGAAGTGTTGTGGTCTTGAAAACTCAAAATATGAATTAGTTTTCATAAGTCTGTTTTATGTATGAAGTTATATTCAAGTCTTACACAAAGAAACCTGAAATTTGATATGACTTGAGAAACATCGCCTGTAAAACCATAAATAATTTTAAATTCTGAAAACACACTGAATTATTGCAGTAAGAATTATAGTTTTATCAAATGTTTTGCTATTACACATTCAAATAATCATTTAGAGGTTAACTGCACAGATATGTGCGGTTAATCTTTGTTAATTTGGAAAATTATAACAAAAAAATTACAGTTATTTTAAGTCTACTACTTTAATACATCAGAATTTTCTGATGAGGTTAACCGTTACTTTTATTATATGAAAACATTAATTTTAGATAAAGCCAGTGTTTAAATGATGAAAGGAATTATATTTATTAGCATTTGAATTAACTTTGATTCTACTGTTTTACTGAAGGTCCCAGAGTTTAATTGACATTGATGAAGTATTATATTCAAGTGACCTATGGTTGACACTAATAATGACAAAATCTTCTTTCTGGAAGAAGAGGATTACTGTGGTAGGCCTTAAATAATTCGGCCTTTCCGGTGAGATGACCTTGTTACTTGCATTATTCATGGTGTTTCCAATGGTAAATATAAAAGAATATCTAGAAATCCTACTGACACTGGGATGCCCATATATCATATAGAATTGACAAGTGTTTAAAGGGGCAGGCAGCCTATGGAAGTGTATTGCAGTATGCTATGACTGCTCATTCTAGTTTGAGTAAATTTTTAGGACTGTTCCTGAAGCTTTTAATATTTTGGGTTTGGGTGGGCTTTTCATTGTTTGCTTCTTCTTTGCTATGTTCAAAAGGTGCAAGAAATACAAATTTGGTAAAACGCGATGAAGAGATGAATGGAGGCGGCGGGTAGAAAAGTTAAGTGTATACTGGTGTGAACACACTTTGGTAAATAAATGGCAGGGGTATTCAAAATATTGAATAATATTTGAGTAATTGAATAATAATTGAGTCATTTCAGCTGTAGTACCAGAGCTTAATATTGTGACATCATGGACACTGTTAGAAAAAAGTAAAGGGAGATGCTCAAGTTTTGCACCATGAGACAGGGAGAAGGAGCAAGGATTCTAGAAGGGAATAACACTGGACTGGCTTCTTCAGTATATATTGAAGAGATTCAAGCACTTGTAAATCTTTGGGCAGCATAGAACTTTTGCTTTTATCCTTGCTAACAGTGTGTGCTTACCTCACCATGTACATGTAACATTAGTGACCAACAGGTGAAACACTCACGTAGTTCCTTAGGTGTATGTATCGGTAGCATCCAAATTTACTGGGATTTGTTTTAAAAACCATGTGGGGGCTGTGGGCTGGTGAGCCAAACAGTGTGTTTTGTAGAACTGGGCTGCTTCTTATTGGCTAGAATTTTTACAATATGCTGATATGCTGGATATTCCAGCATTTTTGGGGTGTTCCTTGTAGCTAGAATACCTCAAAACATTAAAAAAAATAAAAGTAATAAATTCAGACAGTAACTAGATGCTGGTACTGTTTTCTTAAGAAGTCATCAGCTATAAAAATCACAGAAGTTAGGAATACTGCCATCCAGATGCTTACATACAATTTAGTGCTCCTGTGGCAAATGTCTCTCTCTCATACTCTTAGTCATGCAAATGAAGTGAAAGCTAGTTGTCTTGTTGACTTAAGAGGGAGCTAAGAACTTATCTTCCAGAACAGAGCTAAGAACATCTCTACCTTTTAAACCTACATGCTCATCTCCCAGAGGTAAGTGAACTGATGCATGCTGTCTATGTGGTAAAAGTTAGGGTAAAATACTGGGCATGAGGTCAACCTCAATTTCTTGCACAGCCCTCTTGTTTGAAATGTGTTCTTATGGTGTTGGCTTTAGCATAAAATATCTGCCACCATTACTCCAGACCCTCAGTTTGTTTTCTATTTGTCTGTACCCCTTTTACTCTCTGTTACTTATAGGTGTAGGTAAGCATGTAAGAGCAAACAGGCTCTTCATGAAGGGCTGTGTTTTGCAGCGTGTAAGGAGTCTGCACACAACATTGCCTTAAGCTGAGGAAATAAGACAGTATCGTATGACAGACATAAGTATAGGCTCTGAAGTACAGTACAGATGGCGGAAAAAGCAAAGAATGCCAGTTGAGAATGACCTCCAGGGTAACCCTAAGAAGTAGTATAGATAGAACCTTAATCTGCACCCTGCAGAAGTAATTGAGCTCATATTTTAAGGCACCTTCACTAGCATCTTCTTGCTGTGGTATGTTAGTAGCTGTAAAGCAACTGTGACTTTTCTAGGCATTTTAAAGGAACATTAATGAATCCTGATTGTGTAAAAGAACGTTGCATTGTTATTTCTGAAAGGAAACCTCAACAGTTTAAATGTTGGCAAATTATAATATTAGTATGTACAATGGCATAACTTGTAATTAAAACTAAGGTATTTGTTGCAGGGAAATTTTGAGTATGAAGGAATCGTTCTTCAGAATTGTAGCAATCTGGTATCTAGTCTCCCAGACAGAGACTGGCAAAGGCTTTGTTCTTTAGAGAAGAAAATGATGTATTCTGATGGGTGTATAGATAGATGTAACACTTTGAGGTTACATTCATCCTGTACTATTTTCTTGTCATGCTTAGTTTACCAGCAAAACTACAAATTAGTTTTCATTTGTTTTTTGCTATTCTTAGCCCTGGAGGGTCAGACTAGTTTATGAAAATCGAACTCTGCTGTGTTTTTTGATTCTGTATGTTGTCATTGTGAAATTGCCAACATGAAGAAGTCCATGATCATACTGTTTTTTATTATCAGGCTGTTGTTTGTAATTTATGAGGAGGAGGATACTGAGGTTGGTTTGTTTGTTTTCCTCTCCCTAAGTTTCACTGATCCTGTAAGTCTGAGAACAATATCAATTTTGACTGGTAAGGTGAATAAACACAATTCTGCGGTCATAGGTAGAGAACTCTTCTCAACACGAGGGTGTCATTTTAAAGAAGTAACTTTTCTAAGCTAATATTTTACCTTTCTTTTCCAGTAGTAAATACAGTATGTCGTAAATCTCAGGGTGGATTCAGCCATTAGTGTTTACAGGTTAGGACAGAAACGTGCTTCCATTTTGGGGCCTGTTATCCTGCTTTGGTGGATGCCTGCTTATTTTTTGTCTTTTCAACTTGTAAACCTACTGTTTGGCTTACTGGCAGCTTCCTGTCATGTTCATTGTCAAGCACTCTACTGACTTGGCAGACAGCACAGCAGTGTTTCCACCAGCGATGCAAATTTGGGGAAGACAGAAACCCCTGGTCTCTAAAGCTGGCAGGCACTAAAGCATAGCTTTCTAGGAGGGTAGTCAGATAGTGGTTTCAAGTGTCTGTGAAATATTCATTCTGGAGAGGTAATAATCTTTGATTTGGGACTAGGCTGCAGGTTTTTAGCCTGAAGTCTGAAGCTCTCTGGGCCTCTTAAAAGATCCCACAAATCTCTTACTAATAACTTACATACTCCAGTGCCTCTTTATGGTGCTCAAATAGTTATGATCATCAAACCTTGCGATGAATATGTGGGTTGAAGTGAAGGGCTGGTATAGTTCTCTTCCCCTTGGGAAAGATGATGAAAATGCCGCTATGGAGTATGACAGAGGGAGAACCCAGGAAAAGATGGAATGGTGCCACTATGACAGATCACCCTGCCTGTGGTGCCTTTGCTGCCTTCGGAAGCTTTGGCCCTGTTGCATAGTGGACAGTATACTTGTGCTCCTGTGTTTAAGTGAAGCATTAGACTAAAAAATGTCAGATGCAGATGTCAGTCAACTCTTCTGCACATTTGCAGAGAATTAATTTGTGTGATGGGGAGGAGGGATGACATCTCGCTCACCTTTGTTAGTAGAAGAATGTGTTTGCTTTCTCCATCAAGCGTTAGTTGTCATAGCAGTGACCAGGCTCCATGTGTACATCTGCAAATAAAGGCACAGACAGGTTGTAAGTTCACTCAGCGCTCTCTGAGCTATCCTAAGGAAGCATGACCTCTCTGTGGGCCTGTATCACGTGGACACAATTCCATGGTAAATGTAACTACATGATAAAATATATAAATACACAGGGTCTGACTCATCTCTTCACAATATTGAGCAGAAGTGAAAATAGGTTTTGAGTGTCTGTACTCACCTAGACAGAAAAAGAACCTGTACCTTGTGGAATGCTGTTGTAAAGTTTAGGTGAAAAGTGAAGTCTTTGTCTTTGGCAAGGTCGCAACACTTTCTAGACATGTACAGAAGTGGCTGGATTGCCTGAAGGCTCTGTTTTCAGCAATTCCAGCACAATTCACAGTGACCAGACCACCCAAAATTCCATTGTTCACTAAATAAACTTGTCCATATAGCATTGTATAATTCCAGCTCTAAGAGAGCAACTTTATTTACTTACTCTTCATCCACTGAGGCATGACTGTTTCAGGTTTTTATTTGTTTTTTTTTTTTTCTTTCAGGGAATGTTCACATAAAGCAATTATGGGTGCATATTAGCTGTGAAAACAGCACAGCTTTCTGAAATGTTGGGACACGGAGAGTCTTTTTTAATTGCTTTTCTAATTAGACTCAGCCAAATGACAACCTGAAGGGTTATAGATTATTAAGAGCTAATATTGTGTAAAAATATATTTGGTACAAATTTGGGTATTCCAATTGATTGACCATACCTACACCCTGCACTAATGTCTCATTTCACAGCATCCATGAAATAAACCAGTGATTTTACTCTTGTTCCTGTCTAACAAGTATGTTCTGGAGAGGGTCAAAGGTTGTTTTGTTACATTATCAGTAAAACTTTCAGCAATCACAATTGTCATAATGAAATCACTAAACAATTATGAGTTCTTATGAATAATGTCACCTGGTGAGTCATAAAAAACTAAACTACACATTTGTAGTGTTTGAACATTTGCAGGTATGAATTCTTTATTGTGATTTTAAAACTATGTAAATGATTCTTTTTGATATTTCTCTTCAGTGTTTTTATTCTTACTTAATTGCTGGTGAGAAGGGAGGGTACCTGGTAATAGGATGTTGAATGACAGATAGAACTCAAATTTATATACGCCTATTCCTGACCTGGAGGGTTAATAGGAAGGAAAAACAAGTATTGAGAAGACACCAAAGCCTGTGGCTGCAGTATGGGTGCTTGATGTTGCTGGATGGTTTGTACTTATGCGAATTTCAGCCTGTGTTCCTTAGGCCATTAGCAAAGTTGAATTATCTATATGCATGAATTGGACTCCAGTTTCAAATAAGACAAATTAAACTTAACATACTGAAAGCAGACTCCATAGAGACTTGGAGAGGTATATATGAGTGGAAGGAAGCAGTAGCTAAAGCAGCATGGAGTTTGACTCAGACGGCACCTTACCTGTTTAGTGGCAAGTGGGAGAAGACTGACAGAAGGCTGAAGCATCATGGTTTCTTGAGCTTATCCTACTTTCTTCCATCTTGGCTGTGTTGGTAGTGAAATCTTGTCTTTTGCATTCCCTTCATGCTTGTGAAAATGGGGATATTTGCACTGTACTTTATTCTCTGTCCAAAAATGCACTGGTTGTTAAAGAAAATGTGCAGAACTTAGTCGAAATCCTGCAGCACTATGAACTGGCTGCTTTTCCACTAGAGGCAAGAAACTTGGATAGTAGCCAAGGAGAGGGAGTTTCCTTCAGCGAAGACTGATAAATGTGAAATAGCCGAAGCTGCTGTATCTTTCTTTACAAGCTACATTGAGGTTCATGCAATTTGTGTAGCTGTCAGACACAATGTGAAGCTTGACACGAAGTGTTGCATGATACTGACTTAAAATCATCTGAGCTGATTTAGAGATTTCAGCTGAGATTGTATTGTGGCTTATTAGAATAAAAATTAAATGCCAAACTGTTTTGGCACTTGCTTATACATTAGGGTTTGGCATTTGATTTGTATTTCATAACCATGTGGCTAGTCATCTTCAGTCTTTCTAAAATGACCGGAACTGTAGATGTGTGTAATGCTGAATGTGACTGAGGAAATCAATCCCAGCATACCTAAACTTTTGCACTCCCAAAGCAATGAATCCTCGTGCAGATTTGGATGCAGCCTGTCCCTGGAGATATTTATGCTGTTGTTTCACTCTGTGAATGTGTTCATTTCCTCTATTGTCCTTTGGATCTTAACTTGTTTACCTAATGTACTTCTAATTGAATTAGCCCAAATTAATTCTCGTGATAACTTCTGAGTCCTGAAAGTACTTATTCTCCACCAAATCTGCTGACTGTCATAGCATAAGGCATTTTTCTTTCTTGAGAAAGGACGTGTTTGTTCAGTACAAACAAGTGAGTCATTAAATTTGCCAGTTGACTCAACAGCAGCTTTTTTGTAGCAGCACATGTTCTGATTCAGAAAGTATGGATTTTGCCCAGTACTCTCTATAAATTAAAAACAACAGAACTTGCTACTAGAGGTGATATGATTTAAGATTATCTTAATCTAAGTTAAGATTAACTTAGCCATTGAAACAAAAATGGATAATGTAAAATTAGATAGTAAATTTAAAGCTTTTTTCTTTCTTTCCTTCCCTACTGGGGAAGCTTAGGGGCATTATGACTCTGAAAGAGCATGCTTTCTAATGATTAAAAAGCAAGTTGGTGCTACTGCATAGGAATTGTATCTTTAGCAATTGTTCATTTTGTTTTCAGCTTCAGCAAACAAACCAATATTTCTGACACTGAAAAATGTGCCCTTACCATTGTTACCATACCTTCTAAGTGTACAAGTTTGTTATAGCTGTCTTCTCATTTTTTACATTGGCCTTCTTTGCCCTGGGTGGAAAAAAATAAAGCCAGTAATGACATGTATTATAAAGATTAATCAACCATAAAGACTATAATTGAACACACAAGTGTAGTCATTACTTGATTAATTACTTCAATAAAATAATCAGTCTTCTACATGTATCAGAAAAATATTCAGTGGTGACTAGAAAAGTGTGTGGAGACCAGGACTGCCTTCAATTCTTCTATCAAACAGATTTTTCTACCTTTCCTCTTGTCCAATTACAGAACCTTCTTTTATTTGAATGTTTCATTTGAATGAACTTGCTTTCTTTCACAGTGGAATTCTGTCACCCTAACTTTATCCTTATGAATAAATACTGAAACCTCTTACATGAACTTTTACTTTGAATCTTTCCTGGTGACCTAATGAGTGCACTTGGAAAAGCCCATTATAAGAAAATATATAGGAAATGTCACCCTTGGGGTTTAGACTGAAGTTGACAGGCAAAGTTGTTATTGTTACAGATTAAAAGCATTATTCAGTGAGAGATAATTGTACTCTGAAGTTCTCAGTCCTGAAATATGCTTCCTAAAACTGAAACTTGCCAATCTGTGTTGTAGTGCAGAAGTTCATATATTGCTGCATCTAGAGCTCTGTACTGGATCTCAAGCTCATGAGCATGTGTCTTCCTGTAGCCTGTAAGGAAAAGGTAGAGAAACCTGGTCTGTGTATTTATTAACCAGATTAAGAAGTAAGTCCAGTTCAGATGATTTTGAAGATGAGAAGTTTTATGCAGAAGTCTTGATGCTTTAAATAAATTCTGATATCAATTGTAATAATATTTTAACAGAAAGAAGATTAATTCATTCTACAGTGGTTAACTACAATATAGTTAATTGATACAGGTTAATGCATGTAATGCAGGTTAATGAAGAATATTAACTAGGCAGGCTGAAATAGATTCTGTATGGTTCAGTGTTCGAGCCATGGTCAAAACCCAAGTGAGCACTGAAACAGAAGAAGAAAGATAACTCATGATGGCTGCTCTTAAACCTGAGAGTCCATACCAGTTCTGGCATTTTGGAGGCCATAGGAATTGACTTACTGTGCATTTGTGTTTGAGTATTGTGGAAGAAAATTTATGTGGCCTCTGCAAATTGACATTGTAATGTAAGCTTCAGTGTGTGTATTGGGAGCCCTAGTAAAAGATGAACCTGTGTCTTTAACAGCATGGACTTCTGATGCACTCAATGTAAGCTTGCCAGTGCAGTGGATGCTTTGGTTAGTTACTAGATAGAAACGTAAAATCACAGAAGGGTTTGGGCTGGAAGGGACCTGAATGTTTATAATGAGGAAGGTGATAGTAACTTCTGTGTCCACATATATGCATTGTCAGCATCTGCTTGCTGATGTCATGTGCTCCTCCCAGAATAAATGTGCCTACCATTTGTGTGGGAACTGTCACTTTCTACGTGTCACTGTATAGGCTGGCACTCCTTATTTAGTGTGGAAGAAAGGACAGAGAGATGGCAGAGGAATGAACTTTATTTCATTTCATGGGGAGGGTAGATGGAAAGAAAAACTCTAAGTCTTGTCTTGTGTCAGACACTTCTGTTCTTTCAAAAAGCAGTGTGCTGTTTAGTAGTTTGACTCTGCTGGAGCCACAAGGTAGTGAAGTGAGGGCCAAGAGTCCCTCATGAGGTACAGATAAAAGCTGGGATAGCCCTTTGATGCTGCTATAGAGATACCTCACTGGGATTCACCATATTTGCGGCAAGGCTGATCTGCAATCATTTTGCTAACAACTACCAGAGCACTTTGAATACAGGGAGGTTAATGGTACATGGAGTGGTGAAGTTCACCTTCATGTAAGTAACTAGCAGGCTTTTAGTTACCTATCTGTACTCTAAAATCTTTTTTGTTTCATTTCTATCACCTGTCAGCCTTCTGACTGAGGTAGAAGTGAACAGCAAAACCAATATCAAGGATTAGGATTCCAGAAAAAAATAAGGACAGATAATGGAAATTATTGCTTCCATCAATGGCTTTATGAAGCCATTATAGTTGACAAGGCAGCTCAATCACTGAACGGGCAAATTTCTGACCTATTAATTTGTTTCTAGACCATTATTCTGATCTTTGCTACGTTAAGATTCTATCCACTTTGCTACAGTTGCAGATTCATCTCCTTTAAATTGAAAATTGAAAGAATTCTAACCATGATCATTAAAGCAAGCACCTCAGATGCGTATTGTTGGGCAACATTATTGCCGCAGCACCACTTACACTTTGCAATAGGAAACAAAAGACTACATTCTGCAAGGTTGTCAACCTGTCTCCTCTCCTGAGCAATGAAGCCATTTAAAAAGAAGCAGTGAATAGGGGACAGCATACTATTTGTCACTTGTGCTATTTAGGAGTTGTGTATTATCACCTTTGCAAAGCATATAGAAATAGATGATTAATAACTTTGTACAAATAGAACCATTTATGAGTGTGCTGGAATATGGCCTTGAGTGCTAAAATTCAATATGTTATTGAAATGCTTGTCCCCACAAAGCAAAAACCCCTGTGGATATTTTAGTTACCTTAAATATAATAGCTTGCCACTGAATTTAAATTATGTTTGCCACTGATGTCATTCCATCAGAATTCTTTATACACTTAAAATATGAAGAAATGTTGAAATTCAGCACTTAAGTTAAAATCTGCTCAGGGATTTAGCGTTCTAGAAATATTGTGGTGTATTCATTCTCATGAAATCAGAAGTTGAGTTTCTTGTCTTTCTAAAAAAGGTGGAGTTGGAGGTGAAAATCTGGCAGTAGTTTGAGCTACACCAGAAAAACAGTAGGTCATCAGGGGCACATGTTAATCATGTTTGCATAAGGGAGACTGCTATAGGTCTCTGTGTCTGGATGAGATCCATGGAGGTGTACATTATTTTAGTATCCTAAAAATTGAGAAATGGACAGAGCTGAATGTTATTTTCTGTTAAAATTGCAAATGGTTGTTTTGCAGTACAAAACCCCAGTAATACCTTCAGATCTTGTATGAAAGTTCAAGACAAGCTGTGCTGGTAGAGGACAGTAAAAGCTACTCATAGCTATTGGGTTTTTTTGCAAATATAACAGCCCGTTCTGGTTTTATGAAATGATTTTATCAGTTATGAAGTGTTATTCATTAAATACTAAAAGAAAAAATTTAAACCTTGTTGACTTCTGCTGATATTGTGCGCATAGTAGGCCTCAGAGTGCTGTATGAAGATTGTTGCTCTATGGGCAAATCATGCCTAACAGATTTGGTGGCCTTCTATGAGGAGGCCACAGCATTGGTGCATAAGGGAAGAGCAACTGACATAATTTACCTGGAGTTGTGCAAGTCCAGCTCTGGGATCGCCAACACAAGAGGGACTTGGAGCTGTTGGAGCCAGTCCAGAGGAGACCATGGAGATTCTCCCAGGGCTGGAGCAGCTCTGCTCTGGGGACAGGCTGAGAGAGCTGGGCTGGTTCAGCCTGAAGAAGAGAGGACTCCTTAAGGGGAGACCTTAGAGCAGCTCCAGTGCCTAAGGGGGCTACAAAAAAATCTGGAGAGGGGCTTTGGACTAGGGCAGGTAGGGGCAGGGCAAGGGGAAATGGCTTTAAACTGACAGACGAGAGATTGAGATCAGGCATTAGGGAGAAATTCTTATTATGAGGGTGGTGAGACATTGGCACAGGTTGGCCAGAGAAGCTGTGGCTGTACCATCCCTGGCAGTGTTCAAGGCCAAGCTGGACAGAGCCTTGGAGCAACCTGCTCTAGTGGAAGGTGTCCCTGCCTGTGACAGGGGTTGGAACTGAATGAGTTTTAAGGTACTTTTCAACCCAAACCCTTTTGTGATTCTATGTTTTTGTAATGTGTGGAACAGCAAACTCTAAAGCTACAGACATTCTCTACAGAGGATGTCATATCAACATCTTGCTTTATTTATTAATGTTTCCTTTAAGATAGTCCAACAGGCAAGTTGCAGGTACAGTGCAATTACTGCTCAGGAGAGGACACTTAGTAGCGTGTGTAATGTGGTTATGAATTCTCAGTCCATTTCCTGTAAATTACTAATGTTAGATTGACTTCATTAGTTGAATTCCTTATCCCCACTTAAATGAAGCAGCTACTTTGTGTTTAACAGGTAGCTATAATAATAATAATAATAATTTGTGTGTTATTTATAGGCATTTACTGGATTATGATGGCAGAAATATGAAGACTGCATGTGAGTCATGAAGAAAACAGAATGGAAGATACTCTCTTCCCCTAGACCTATGACTGTAAAGGCATAGTTTTATCCATATTGATAAAAATTCCTTCTGCTTGTCTTTTGCATTCATTTTTGTTTGTGCGTATTTAATGTGCTATAAAATAATAATCATAAAAAGAGGGAAAATGAAAGATTGTAAAAGGGTGTTTGGATATTATCAAGTCCAACTATACAGTTAAAACAGAACCAGCTTCAAAGTTACATTCATTTGCTCAGGGTCTTGTGTGAGTACTGAATGTTTTCATGTCTTCAGGAGAAGTCTTGAATTGCTCAGAGAACTGTAATAGGTTTACTTGCTTTGTGCATATAAATAATTAAAGGGATCAGGGACGAGTCTTCTTTTACACACACATCAATGAAAGGTTAATCTTTCCCTTTTCATCAGCTTGAGTCATTAGGTTCTCTGCTGTACGCAAATCTTTCTGATCAAAGATTTCCACCTTTCATTTTAAGATTGAGTAGTTAGAGAATAATGACAAATTTACAAGTAGAGTGTTGTGTTCAGAGGTTTGGCACAGCACTCACATCTTCAGGGAGGAAGTAGATTGCATGTACAATTCTGAAGCCAATCCAGAAAGCAGTTATGTATTTTCTAACTAGTTCGGTCTTTTCAAGCATAGTGGAAGTGCTTCTCCCCTCAGCTACAGCAAGTTACAACCAGAAGCAAGACAATCCTGCGGTTATGACTAGGGAAAATGGGAGATGTGTTGTTGATAGATGCAGTTAAGTCATGGAAATGACCATTTTCCTTTGAAAATCAAAGGGAAGTATAAGTCATTCAGCAGTTCCTGGAAAACTAAATTCCCAACTAGAAGTTTTGCTCGTCTTCTACTTGAGGGTGTTGGTGGGAATGTGA
Source organism: Pezoporus wallicus (assembly GCF_028554395.1). Classification (NCBI taxonomy): domain Eukaryota; kingdom Metazoa; phylum Chordata; class Aves; order Psittaciformes; family Psittacidae; genus Pezoporus; species Pezoporus wallicus. Next base: position 8,318,724 of record NW_026642649.1, on the reverse strand, counting down.
CCTCAAATTTTGCTTTATTGAACAGAAGCAGTAACTTTGGATTCCTCAGTCCAGTCTCTAGTGGCCCACTGTAGCTGGTGCCAAACAATGAGATACTCTCACTTGCGTTTGGCAGCCTATTTAGGAAAGGATGTGAGGTGCAGTAACAAAAAGTATGGTACATGAAATCTGCTCTGCAAGCTCCATGTGCATGATGAGGAAATCTCTGATCACTGTATGATTAGTTTTGGTTGATGTTATTGATATAGACATGCTCCTTTTGTCTCTTAAAAAGCAGAGGGTTGCATCAGCTGGCTGCTCACTGTACATGCCAAACGAAATTTCAGTCTTGGAATTTGGCACTATTCATTGTGTTTCCATGTATCAAGGTATTCCTTGCTTAAGCACCATAAATCCTATTGTTTGTCAGTGGTTCTTGTGCATTTAAATCATGTAGTTGCTTGTGTTTATGCTTAGTTTTAAAGCTGCTTGAAATATGATGTTTTCAAATGCTGGTGTTGATACTTGTCATGTAAGCAATGCAGAGGGACTTGCCAAGAAAGCAGGCGCAACAGTGTGTTCTGGATGCTTACATTTATAAAGGCTGGAAATGTATCCTGAAGTTCTCAGTATTTATATCTTGCTTCCTGATTTATTCTTGTAGCTCCTAGGCAATGTTTTAAAATAGCATAAGGAAAGCAAAGAAATAAATGGTAATAAGTTTGACCTGTAAGAAATGTCAGCTTGTATTGACTGTATAGTGACAGCACATGAAAACATAAGGTTTGTATGTGAGGAAGCATTTCTTTTTCCAGAAGAGCTTTACATCCCATTCTTTTGATCTCAGTTATGGTTTGCAAAACTAACAGAAAGTTGGTTTGGTTTTGATTTGGGTTTGTTTTTTTTTTTTTCTTTCCTTTGCTTTATTTGAATTACCTTCCTCTCATTTTGAATTACAGTCATGAAAACCCGATAGCTGCTTTGAAAGGAGGAAATGCTCTTTAAGTGCTGAGGAATTGTATAGTGTGTGACCTATCTGCAAAGTTAAAAATTGTAATATCTATTAGACCAGAGTAATAGTCATAATACAGGACTCTGGAGTTGAGTATAAATATATGAAGTTGAAAAGAAACAAACTGGGAATATTAAGAATGTTTTTGACCTACAATCTGATCAGGAAGTATATCATCCATAATATATGAAGTACTCTGTATAACTTAAGGCAAAAGCTCTAAGGAAGGGTTTTAACTAAGGAACATGTGTTTTGTATAAAGAACGAGTAAGAAAAGATGCTAAGGAAAAGGGTAAGAACAAATAAGCCAAGAACAAGTAGGTTTAGAAAGCTGAGGACTGAAGTTCAGGGTGGTAGTCAGGGGTTTCTCGAATGAAATGAAAGAAGTTATAGAATAAGAATGGGGAAGGGAGGGCAACTAGGAATCAAAGAGTTCTTATTTTTCTTTTCAGTACTTTTCTTGCTGGAAGTAAACACACTTCTAGTTAGAAAATCAAAGTGTCAGAAAAAGATACTGAAATTTTGGAGATCAGGTTCAAATTGTAAAGGGGTGTTCTATAGTTGGCAAAGTAATATGATTGTAGCATACAGCAGATTTCATGGGGCAAATTAGTCTGGCTTCAGGATTTTAATTGAAAACATTTAGCAGAAGAGCAAGAATTAAAGTCATAGATGATTGTAGTGGGTTTAGGACTAGAAATAGGATAAATTGGCCTTGTGGGGGGAAGAAAGTGGGCAAAAGGAGCAGGAGGGAAGGAGCTATGAGCCAAATGTAGAAAATTAATGGCAGATGGAGAAAAACAAAATCTGTATTAGTAGAAGTTAGGGCAAAGGAAGATGGGAAATATTATTTATATATATGCAGTGAGGTGCTCATAGTTACGTACTACGAGCATCCATTTATCATTCTTTAATGTCAGTATGCAGCCTTTGTAGAAAGAAATCATGTCATCCCTATGTAGCAGCAGCCTGGGAAACACAGAAGAATCCTATTAATGTGCTGAAGTTTTTGTGTTACCATCAGTTTAAAAAGCTAAAAAATTGCTAATTTCTTTTTGAATTGATTTTGCACTCCACAGATGCCATAGGAAGAAATATCTGAGCATAAGCAGAGTTCTCTCCATTCATGGCCAAATATGAAAGGTTGAATTAGTGGCAGAGAGGCACAGACTTATTGGACCAGGTAGTAGTTGGAGAGAGAGCCCTGATCAGGCAGAAGGGGAATGTGAGAAGCTGCACATGAGGAAGACTAGGTCATGTAACCTTTCAGTGCCTTCAGGACAAACCAGTGATAAACTCTATCCTTTCACTTCCGGTACTGTATTTTTCGTTTTTTTTTCTATGTGTCAAAACAAGCCCCTGAGTATCTTATACTAAACATTCCAAACTCATATTGTTTAAAACATGTTTGCAACTGCATCAAATAGCTTCACTTGAACAAAAAGTGCTGTAATTGCATGAGCCTAAAATATCTTTTTTCTTTTTCTGGGGCAAAAGAAAATGCTTTTAATTTTTTTGTGATACCGTCTGTGTTGTACTGAGATTTATGTCAACCTTTTCTAATGTATTTTTCGTAAGAAGGAAAGTTGTTACCTAGAAAGGCTTAAAATCTGCAACATGAATAACGGAAGTACAAGCAGAAGGTTTTGGCATGGCTGCAGTGAAATTAGTGTCTTAACTAGTTAGTGATTCACATACTGTGAGAGAATGGAGGAAACACGGGGCTTGGTCAGTGGCTTCTTTTCCATACTATCTTTGTGCCTTATTCTGTTTCCCACCCTTGCAGCACCACACGTGATCCAAGGCAACTCAGCTCTGATGCTGTGTTGGAATTCGTAGCATGTCTTTGCTCATTGTGACATTCTCCAAATAAGGAAAGTAAAAAATGACTCATGTAAGAGTGTTCTCTTACAAATTGCTTCACTACTGTTACTTTTGTATGCCAAACACTTATTAAAACTTGGGAAAACTGAATGATTGTTTAGCAGCTTCAGAAATCTGATAAATCAAGTATTGGGTTATTGCCATCTCTTTTGTCTCTTTTTTTTCAAAGTCCTTAGCAGTCTGTTTCCTAAATTTTTGTTTTCCAGCCTAAAATCAATGAGCTAGGTACCATGCCCCTTGGCCTAAATAAAGTTTAGCTTTTACTTTGGTGGAGTTGAAACAAAGGTGCTACTGGGTTTCTTACCAGCTGGTGATTATCTTGTAAGCAAAGGCTTAATATGCTGGCAGTGCCTATTCTTCTCTAGAAACCAGATTTTATGATGTGATTTTCCATAGCAAGAAGTGGATCACCATGCTGGGAGTCCGTCCATGGTGAAGAGTGTGAGGAATAAAATGAGGGCTCACAGAGCAGGTATTTTTTTTGCTGTATCCAGCTGCCAGTGAAATAATAACTGGGCGAAAGTCACGGGATTTTGTTCTTTATTGTCTCTTTGCATAGAACTTAATGTATTTCGGACTTAAGTGATACTAAAATGGTGCCAGCAATCTAGTTTGTATTCCAGCATGTTAAATATGTTAGAGAGAAGTCTTTCATTTTTAAATGTTTAATTCCTAATTTGAATAAATGCCAACTGTCATGACTCTTCTCAGTGTAGCCATTTAAGGAGTAAAATGAAAAGAGCATATGCTTGAGTCACTTCGAGTCACTCTCTTCAAAATCTGCATGCATCTGCAAAGTTGCAATCTCCAGTTAGTGAGACCCAGTATGTGATTAATAGATATAGTAAAGGATGTAATAAGCATGTACTAATTTAGTTACTTAAACTTCCCATGGATATCATAACTCTCTTATGAGTGGAAATACATGTCTCTTTCTGGTGCTATGCAAGCCTTTTAGAATTTATTTTCCATTTTAGTAGCTGCTGTGTTAAAAGACTGGTTTGAGTTTAGTTTTGGTTTTGTTCCCACATAGGTTTTATGATGCCCTTTATGAAGAGTGGGACTTCTGGCAGGGATTCCCATATGTTTTGTATGAGTACACAGTTTCAGCTGCTTTTTAGGTGGAAGGAAATCTGGATACAGAAAGTTTTTGCCCATGATCAGAAAATGCTGAAATAAGTAAATAGAAGGCAGTAAGAAAAGGCTATTCGCTTGTTGCTGAAACAGTGACCATAGCAGAGTTCCCAACTGAAAAACATGTGAAAACCACTCTTGAAAGTTGGGGCTGGGAGAGGGAAAATGTTATTTTTGGTGTTTGTTTCTTTTTTTGCAAACTTTAATCAGAGCAAGGAATTTCTCCTCAGTTTCTCATATAGAATAAAGAACTACTGATTAGTCTTATTTTGTGACTAATAATGCCATGAAATCTCACCTGAGCATCATGGATATACAAAATTTTATGCTGAAGAAAATACAGCTGCACGTGTCATGGTGCTTTTTATTTTCCCAGCCAGTAGCTATGTTTAAAATACAAGGACCTATAGGAATTTCTACATGCTCCATGCAGAAGTGAATTTAAATCATAAAGTCATAGAAAGGTTTGAGTTGGAAAGGACCTTAAGATCATCTAGTTCCAAAACCCTGCCATGGCAGGTACGCCTCACATCAGAGGCTCTGTTCAACCTGGCCTTGAAAACTGCCGGGGTATTTGCTTCATAGCAGTAAGCTCTTAAGTCCTGTCTTTCTTTGGTAAGAGTCAAATACTCACAAAGACAGAAACTTATCAGTGACCATTTAATCTCAAGGACTGATTCTACTGGCCTAATTCTGTAAGAACAACTAATGGAAAGAAACTCTGGTTTTAGATGTGTTTCATTAATGTAGAAACACCTAGCATTGCTTCTCCATTCCTAGTTTCTAAAATAATCTTAAAAATAGCAGTTTGAAGAGACAGTTGATCTACAGTCCTTAGGAAATCTAAAAATAGCCACCTGTACTAAAAATGCTGGTAATTTTGCTTGTAAATCTTTTAGATTGCTTATTATTTACAGATACGATTTTTTTCCCCTGACACTTATGTACTGCACAAATCAACCTGGTATATACAAATCAAAAGTTATTCAATTAACATAAAAATAGCAGATGTCACATGAAATGTCATTGAATGTCAGGCCTGGACTGAGCAAATAAATTGCCTCATCAGTTTAATTAACAAAACAGGTAACCAAGTCAAATGAATGTACTTCAAATTCTATTAGAGCTATTTGGGATGGGATTGTTCTGCTGAATTTTAATTGAAAATTCACTTTGCAGGACATGGACAAACATTATGTTGCTTGGATGCTCAGTACTGGAGAGACAGGCAATAAAACCTTCTGAGCATCTTAGCATATGGGATAAGCTTTGGAGCTTTGGTTCTGGAGTCTATGAAGCGTTCTTTTATTATTAAATTTATAATTAAGAAATTGAAAAGGTTTTTAAAAATTGTAGATCTAAATTCTTAAGAGATCTCTATGATTTTGAGTTTTCTAATAATTATTGTGAGCAGAAGGCTGGTCTCCACTGTGCTGAGCATTGTACAGACAGAGGAGAGCCTTTGAAGAGCTCAGACTAATGGTGGTGAAGAAAAAGACTGTTATTCTTCATTTTGAAGCTCAGAGAACTCAAGCGACTTGGCTGGTTAACAGAAGTTTAGGAGCTATGTGGCAGAACATCTTAATCTCAGTGATTTAACTTCATAATGATATTTCTGCTTTTCATTTTCCTCTTGCTCTTCATGTGAGTAACACAGAATAAGTTCATATTGTTAGAGAGCTTTAATTAGAATAGCTTGGTGGTTTTGTTTTCTGAACATTCTTCTTTGAGTGATGGCCAAATGGGAAGCAGAATGATTAAGTGGAGGTTAAGAAGAGGATCACAAACGCTAAAGTGTTTTTTGGAGTAATGTACGGATATTGTCATCCCCAGAAAGACCAGCAGAAACAGAGACCAGGATTCCTGCTAGAAATGGAAAGTGTTCCCCCTTAGCAAATGTAGAATGTACTTGATATAGAGAAGTGAATTTATGTAGCATTGTAGGATATCTCTGTTAATCTGCCTGAATAAGCTAAACAGAAAGGAATTGCAGTAGGATGCCCTAAATACTTGCAAAACAGGAAAAACTGATCAAAAGATCTCCAAGTCATTGTTGTCTGTCAGCATTCCACATTGTATTTTAAATGCAAGCTCAGTTGATCAACCTCCCTATATAGTATTTGTCTTTTGCAAAGATGTAGCTCAAATCCTTAAAGCTTAATACAGTTATCTTCTTACCTGTAGAAGTGGGTTCAGTATTCCCTTTGCTTGTTTGTACACTTGACAGTTGTCTCTGAGAACTGAAAGTATGTTTTCAAGCATTTCATGTAAGCAGTTCACATTTAACATCTCTATCGGAGGAAAAAGGGACTTAATCCCTTGAGGTGTTACTGCTAGTTCACTACTTCCGTAGTTATTGCTAAACCAAATTACTTTCTGCTAAAAAGTTGTTTGGACAATCAAACTGACATATGCGTCTGTACATTTACACATGTCAATCAAGAGAAGGTTGCAACAGCAGAGACTGACTACTATGGCAACCAAAGAATCTCTCAGTTACCTGGTATCCTGGAATACTTTTAAAACCTGAACCCCACCCCCTTCATATTTGAACTGTTTTATTTGATTTTTAGCCCTGCTTCTGTTTGGTAATATCTGAGTAGTATAGAACTAATTAAAGCTCTGATACTGATGTATTTTTTAGTCATAATTTGTGTCCTTTTGGCATACATCAGAATTAACAGAAGATCTCACTATAAACAATCATTCTCTGAATTAATTTCTTGTTTGAAAAAGAACAACTTTGGCAGGGTTGTTAAGCAGAGGAAAAATAAATGAGTTGGATGAAAATATAAACATATGTTGCAGCAAACTCCCAGCCAATGATATTTAAATCCTATTTAAATTAGGCAAAATTTCCCATAAGAGTAAAGAAGGAGAAAGAAGCAAGCAGAATGGGTAAACACGAAAATGTCAGATGAAGTTCTTTATAGCTGCTGTTTACAGTGGCATGTGATTGCCTTCTGCACTGCGTGGCGGTGGCTGTGTAATTACGCTGCATGAGCAGCGAGCTCTAATTGCGGCAGATGAAGTTGATTATTTACGTGCCTCTGTGCAGAAGTCATTGGGTTTGTCCATGCTTCCAGCACAAAGGTGTGTACAAACCCAGTAGCTTTGGAAAGGTGGTGCGGCACGCTCCTGAGTTAATTCAGCAGAGTAGTACATGCATTTAAAGCTAGAGGTAATGGAACAGTGCCTCCTCACTGTTCTGTAAATTTATTGCTGGACTAGCTCCCTATGAGACATTTACTCATCTTGGGTTTGGTCCATGAGTCACATGAAGGATAAAAATAGAGCAGTTCAAGGAAGGTAACTGACATGCAGAGTTTCCCTGCTCAAATACTGTTTGGCATGAATGTGCCAAAATCAGAAGAAATAACCTTGGAAGCCAGCTAAAGCTAGGAAACCTGTGCTGATAGAGATAATGAAATTTTCATTGACACATGACATAGATGTGCAGACTTCAGTCTGTCTGCAACTACTTACATATGGGTCACTGTGTATTACAGCTCAGTGGATGAAAAATGCATGGAAGACAGGTAGGATAGGACAAGTATTACGGGATGTTGTCAGCCATATTCCCTGAGAACAGGAGAAAGGAAAGAAAAAAGAAAATGAGAAATCTTAAGACTTGACAGGCTGAAGATTTTTGCTTTGAAAGGAATTATTAGATGAGACATTGCTTCTATTGACTGTTGTGCCAAACAGGTTTTGTAATTTTCCAATCATCTTGTTTCTTTGATGTTTTTCTAGCACAAACTGTGCTTAAGTTAGTCTCTTCGAGAGTGCTTGGCTTATAATGGGGGAATGATATGCACTTTCATAAACTGCCATATTAAGGGCAGGAAGTCTTGTTGAGTATGATTCTTTTCATAGAAGAAGAAATCTCTTTTGGGGCCCTTTCTGTAATAATCCTGGTGTCCTTGGAAGAAGATTGTTATTTCAGTTGAGCTTCTGGCCTTATATGTTTTAAGTTATTTACAAAGAACCATATCTGTAGCTGGGAGCAATTTCTCCTAATATGCCTTTCTTTTCAAAATACTTAAATGTAGGTTATTGTTTCCCTCTGTAGATATTTTCTTAAGATTGTTCCTAAATTTAAACTCCTGAGAATTTAACAGAAATGGATTCCAACTCACATGCTTATATACACAGCCATATGTTGCAGAGATTAAAATGCATTTGCAACTAAGCTATAGGAAGGCTGTAAGCATATGTAATTTCTCTGGTTGCATATTCCTCACATGGATAGCATTAAAGTATGCTTTATAAACTTCATATCATTTTTCCTAATTCATTAGGAAGAGGTAGGTCAGAGTTGCTTGTGGTTTTCAGTACCAACACTGGTGACACCTATTACATAGCAACCATAGAGTTGTAAAACAGGGAGCATTTACCTACGTACTTCTTGTTTTATGTATGATATGTTTGAATATACCTCTGCAAAAGGTATTTAAGTGAGTTGAATATATTTAAATAAAGTGATTCCCTTACTTAAATAAAACCAGGAAATAAATATACTGTTTACTAGCTAGAATATGCAAGTTGGGGAATTGGTTATTACTATATCTGCATTTCTGAATAATTGTATATGTTGAATTTGAAAATTATTTGTGTTACAAATAGCTGGATATTTTAAGCTGGCAAAGTCATTGCTGCACCTCCACCTGTCCACTAAGTGGTTGTTTAAATAAGACGCTTTGTTTATGGGAGCTTGCCTGTGATTATGGTGTCACATTACCCACTGCTTCTTGTATATTTTACCTTCATGTAGTTTAAAGAAAGAAAAAGTGTATCTGTTTGTACTGAAACAGTTTTGTCATGGACTGTCTGAGTTTAGGGCCTTTTATGTGTCACCAGATGACTTGTATTAAAAGTACCTAAATAGCTAGAAAACTCTTAATGGTATAGACTTAGCCAGATGAGATTTGGCCCTTGTTCCTTATTGTGACAACCCAAATCAGTCTAAATGGAGGAGGCTTGATAGTGTAGGAAAGCTGGGATAAGAAGGGGGCTCAGGAGATGTCTAGTCAAACCCCTGCTTAAAGGAGGGACTGGTCTGAGATCACACATGGTGGCTTGGGGCTTTAGCCAGCTAAACTTCAAAGGACAGAGCCTGCACATACTCTGGGCAAGCTGTTCCCATGCTCGAAATAGTCTCTTATCTATTCTGAACCTCTCTTATAGAAATTAATGCTTCCCATGCCCTACCCTGTCCCACTGTGTAGAGCCTGATTTTGTTTCAATGGCCTCCTAGCTGGAGCTGACTCCTCCTCAGGCTGAACCAGGCCTGGTCCCTCAGGTTCTTGTCACAGGGTAAGTGCTCAGCCTCATAGACCCTGTACTGTTGCAAATAACCTATATTCTAGGAGGGAGCAGCATGGGGTGGAGCAAAGTTGAGGTGCAGACCCAGATACTCCATGTGTTTTCCAGGTGTCATAGAACCAAAAAGTGGAAGTGTTGAGATGGTAGGTAAAGTATTTTGAGTGCTCTTTATTTGATGGCATGTTGGAGAGGGGAATGAGAAGTTTGAACAGCAGAATGGGAATTCGTGTTTAAGACAATATCACCTGTGCCACATTATAACATGCAGCTCTCTGCTTTGGAACAATGATGACATTAATGCTTTTCTCCTTTTGTACATGATCCAGAGAACATAAAAGTATTAGCAAAATCAGTGACACGATTGCCTAGATGTGATTGTCTAGGTCTAGTGGAGGGTCTGAATACTGTACTGTATTAGGAGAGTGCTTCCAAGGATTTAAGTGTATTTTGTAACCAGTTGTCGTGGTTTAAACCCAGTCAGGTAACTCATTCACTCACACCCCCCCCTTCTTTCCCTCCCCCTACTCCCGGAGGGACGGAGAGGAGAATCGAAAAGAATGCAACTCCCACTGGTTGAGATAAGAACAGTTTAGTAACTAAGGTATAACACAGATCACTACTGCTACCACCAATGATAATAATGATAAAGGAAATAACAAGGGAACAGAATACAACACCTCACCACCAGCCGACCAATAACTCGCCCCCAAGCCCGACCAAGCTCTGACCGACACCTCCTCCAACCCTGCAGTCTCCCAGCCCTTCCGGCTAACTCCCAGTTACATCCTGGGCATGACGTGCTGTGGTATGGAATAGCTCTTTGGTCAGTTTGGGTCAGGTGTCCTGTCTCTGCTTCCTCCTGGCTTCCCCTCCTCCCTGGCAGAGCATGAGGCTCACAAAGTCCTTGGCCAAACCAAATCATCGCTATCAGCTCTGTTCCCGAGCCGAAAGTCAAAACACTGCACTGCACCAGCTACTGAGGAGGGGAAACATGACTGCTACTGCTGAACCCAGGACACCAGTCTTTCTGTATGTCTTTCCTTATAACTGTAGGCATTGGCTCCAAAATTCATAAGTATTTCCATTTGTAAATGCTCTTTCCAAATGAATAAAAACAGTTGTCTCCTTTCTCAGCCCACTTACTGAGCCAAGTACATGATACTCTGTGAATCAATAGGTAAGATTCCCTTTCTCCCGTACTAGATAAGAATTTCCTGTTGCTTCTCACTTTGCCTTGTATTTTAGTCTCTCTTTATTTTCAAAATGGTGATTAATCGATCTACAGCTTTTAATATTCAAAGCTGCATGACTTTTTCTCATTATGCAATCAGTAAAATTAATGAACGACAGCTCTGCACCACCAGGAGGTCTAGCTGAATAGCAAAGGGACTATAGAAACAGGTTATTTTTGGGTCACTGTCAGGATGGATTTAATTTTATTGCAGAGAATATTTCTTCTAGTATAGAAAAATGTTTAGTGAATATTCTTGTGTTAATGAAAACTGTTAAATTTATGCTACTTCATATTTGGCATCACTTCAAAACATCACTGCTGCACTTTGTTAATTTACTTTTGAATTCATTTCTGTGCATAATGGCAAGAAGGAAGAAATGTGAGAAACCCCAAGTCTTGGAAGAGTGAAACTGATGGCTCTAAGAAACAGCAAATCAGTTTGGATTAGGCTCTGGATCCAGTTATTTAGTGAAAATACTTCATTTGTCTCCCATGGGATTAACAGCAAGCCCTAAATCAAGATACACAGTTCAGTTTCATCCATCTTTAGCTGAATCAGGGCTGATTCCCAAGTGGATGGAAATGATAATTTTCCTTCGCATGTCTCTGTAGAAGCTTCCAAGTAAGGTCCGCAGTTATGAGAAATGAATATGAATGGTGCTTGCATGCCCACACAGTTCACAGTGCGTGACCCTAGATGTATAAAGTAGGAATTCTGTATTGAGCACAGCTGAGATGCACCTTATGTAGTGTAATGATTATTTTGCCTTCTGGCATGTGACAGAGTAACACCCTGCATGTGTTGAAGCCGTTACTCAATACAGATGTACGTATAGGAAGGGTGATGTGATATAAGATGGCAACTTCAGGTGGAAACCAAACTGATTATCAGATTTATCAGAGCCTGCATGGTGTCTGATGAGTTTGCTGCTCTGACTATGGGTTAGGTTAACATAATTTCTGATGATAACAGTGGTATAATGGTAACATCAGAAACATGGTCTAAGAGGTAGGGCAGAATTCAGGTTACATTGGGAACATTCCGGTGTAATATAAGGCACCCTGTAATGTTGAGGAGGAGATACTTCTTAGGATAGTCTGGGAGGAAATGTGAAGTCTCAAGGAACTGCTGAGAAATCACTATGTTTGCAGTGCTGTCTGAGGGAGTTAGCTGATTAAAAACAGGAGAACATGACTGTCCTTGGAGCTCTGCCATATCCCAAAGGAAAACTAACAAAGTAACAAAGTGGACCTTTTTAATGGGATGAGAATGTACTTCCTCTGCACAGAAGTAGATGTCCTGGCTGGTGAAACAAAAATTAATTAGACACTATGTACAACTCTAAACAAAATGAAATGCTACTAGGAGATTTAAGATTATTTATGCTGGAAGAGATTATGTTGAAAGTTCATTGCATGGGAGGGATATGTTGGATGCCATGTCAGTGTGGGAATGATTTTAAAGAGTGAGAATGACTAGAAGAGACAGGAAATAAAGAGATGATTGTACAAAAATGGAAAAGAATAATATTCCTGCAGTCATGTACTTTGTGGTCCGTAAAATGAATTTTTAAATGCACTTATGACTAGGAACCAAACTCAGGCAGATATTTGAAGCCCGGTAATACTAATCTGTGAGGAAAAGCATCAACCATTTTGTATCTTGAGGTTAAAGCATACCGAACCTCAGAGTCCTTAGAAGTGCTCTCATCTTGCTTTGATGTTGGACTTTTCCTTACAAAATAGCATATCATCAGACAGAAGCAAGGAGCCATGATGGCTTCTGTTTTGTAAGTTCCATTTGAAACACAATGCTCTTTCTCTCTATATATGTATTTTGAGATCACATATTCTATTAGGTCTTACTAATATTTTACACAAAGGTCTCTCTTTATATATATATATAAAAAAGCCACTTTAAAATGTGAATTTTAACATTTTCTTGATGAAAAGTATCATAACAAATTTTGGACAACAGTGACTGACACCTTTCCCTTATCTTGTCTTCAGTGCAAGCTGCTGTAAGATTTTAACATACTGTTTTTTTTCCCTGTTGCAAACTGATCTTTGTGGAAGAAAAAAAATGCTTAAATCTACAGCTTGATCCAGTGTAAAACTGGGTGATTCAAATTCAGTGCTCCTTTCTGGGGAAGGAGAATATCTTGATCGCCTTACGTAGCTATTCCGTTGCTCCTAAATGTAAAACTAAAAGTCTAGACCACAACACAGAACGTTTTCTTCTTGGAAGAGAAGGGATTGTGCGTCCTCCTATTCAACCAGAAAACCTCATAGCCTGGTGGCTTAACATGTTTCTTGATTTAACAATGTTTAACTTTTTGAGTGAGTGATCTAGATCTTCTGTTTCACTTTCAGCATCATTGTAAAGTAAGACTGAGCTTAGCTCTGAGTTTTGAAGCAATTGATCTATTTACCTCCACTTTGCCAAGGTTAGAGGACTTTTGTCCCTTTGACTCAGGGCTGTGGAGACTGGGTGAATAGAGTCATAGGGGCAGGGTCTCCCCATAACCTACTCTATGGCTGGGCCCAGAGACCACGCTAGTAGACTGGTGGCTCCTTCCTCAGGCAAAGGGTGTTTTACATCCAGTAATGGCACATGAGCAAGTTTTTGGGACTGCTGTTTGAAGAGTGTTTGTTACCGGACATTAGATTTTAGATTCCACCTAAAAAGCCAAATAGTTACATGCACAGAAGGCTGAATGCCATCCTGAACTTGTAGGTGCAACCATTTATTGGATCCGAGTGCTTGTATTCAGTTGTGCACTGTGCAAATTGTCAGTCACTTTCGAGACAGTAAACATGAAAGTAAAACAAACTACAGAAACTTCTGTCACTCTGTAGGACAAAACGTCCCTTTTTATCTCTCCTGCTCAGAAATGCTAGTGGTAGCAGATACTGAGGGAGTGGTATTTTCTCCAGTCCTTCTGCTTCTTTAGCAGACTATATAAAATCAGAACCATTTTGCTGTACAGAAAATTGGAACTGTTTTTCTAGGTTTCATATGATCTTTTAAATGGGAAAAAAAGCCCAAATTCATTGTTCTTGGCCTTTCACTTACTTTTGAAATATCTCTAGAAAAAAATGAAAGACACGGTTTGTAACTTCAGAAGTTGCTTCATTTTGTCACCCTTATTATAAAATGAAGAACTCCTTCTATAGTGTCCTGTACAGAGCACAGTCAATAAATGAATTGTTTACAGAAGAGAAGTACACAACCTGAGGTTATAAGAGAGGTTAATTTAATTAATCAGTGAGAGAGGAAAATACTGAAGTATTAAGCATAAATTCCTGTATCTGCCACCTCAACAGTGAAGTTTTAATTTATTTGTAGACCCTACTTGCACAATTCCATGTATTGTGGCTTTTTCTCAGACAGAATATGTATCTTTCTGCAGAGAATATATGTTCTTTAGTAAATAAATCTTACAAATTAGATCTTATATTTTCATTTAAAGGAAAAAAAAACCCAACAAAATAATCTATTGTGAGTATTTATGATTTCCATATGGTTCCTGTTATTTTTTTCATACAAGACAGCAGAGTTAGGAGAAGTTACAGGTTTTGTCAGTCTGACTTTCAGAGGTCCTTGGAGTGAATGACTTCTGCAATACAGAAACAGAAAATGGAAAAAGAGGTTGTGGTATAATGTAGGTGAGGACAAACTCTTCCAGGCAAGTTGTATTCCGTGGAGTAGTGCTAAGAAGGAAGATGACTGTTGATGTTACAAATATACAGTTATGCAGGACTGTTCCTGATCTGTGCCAAACTATTCCAGCAGAGGCAATTTTCCGTCTTTCTATAGCATATGCTTATGTTACCAGGTATATAGTGTCTTACCTGTACAAATGTAGTAAGAGTTGCCAATGCAGTGTGGAAGTGAGCTACATCACAGACAGGACTTGTTAGAAAATCAATGTAGGATTAATGATCTGGAAATGGGTACAATGTATTGGATTGCACAGGAATGGATTTACCATAACTGCAGTGTTTGAGGTCTCATTTGAAAGCTTCCAAAATTCAGAGGAGTTTTGATCAAATGTCCTTGTTTGGGCATCAGTGTAATAAAGACTCTGCCTTAGGATTTCCTTAGGAGCCTGGCTGATGGTGTTGAGGCAATAGTCTAAGTTTCAAACTGCCATCTGCAAGCCCAAAGAAGTGAAGAGCAGTCTCTTCTTAATGAAGAGAACAGGAGGCAATAATTATGGGTCTGAAAATACCCAAGGGGGAGATTATTTGGGATCTGTAAGGAGCTTTAACTTCTGGATACTATTTGATCACTGTGATGCTACATTTTTGACAACAAAGCTGAGGTTGTGTTTGAGGGAGCACAGTTCTGTATAGACCTAATGTATGCATGACAGTGCTCATAGTTAATGCAAGTAAATGAAAATATTACTTTATTTTAAAAGTATGCAAAACTGTGACTTCCAGTAATTGAGGTAGAGAGGAGGAATGTGTTCCATTCAGAACGTAAAAGCTGAAGTTAAGAGTGTTCATTAGCTGTCATGTCCTACTGGGTTGGTGTAGGTAACGTGCAATATGCGTGTTGTAACGGACAGAGCAGGCTAGTGTTTACTGGTTGCAGCATCTCTGAACCCCCTGGGGATACGTGCAGTGACTGACCATTAGAAAATACCATTTGACAGAAGACACAAACACTCCTTTCCTGCAGAACCTGACCTCCTACCTCAGGCATTCAGAAGTGTTTTGGAAAACTGGGGGGGGGAGGGGCAAAGAGGCAGAGGAAGAATAAGAAAAATCAGGATGATCTTGTCAAACTATGCAAGGAAGACAGTGCAGGAGAATTTGCTTATACTGAAGTGTGGAAAGGTTCAGCTAAAATCGGATTAAAATCAGGGTATTATCAGGGAAAATATCACACAGTACATGACTGACAGAATGCAAGGGACCTGTTAATCTGACAGATGATCTACTCACTTAATATTTTTGTATCTTGCTCCTGAATGTTTTAAGTACTCATGGCATGGAAAGTAATGTGCAGAACTGTCTTGTAAGACATTTTTTGCCAAGATGATTTTTCCAAAGGGTGTTTGGCTGTTTTGAATTGTGACATCTGTGAAGGTAGCAGGTGGTCTCACACCGGTTGGAGTGAAGAGGTCTGTGTCATAAAATCAATGACTGTAGATTACTGCTAGTAAGAAAAACTTGTTAGAAATTGTGGCGAGAGGTCTGCACTTCAAAGATGTATGAAGGCTGAGCTATTTTCTTAACCCCCTGAATGTTTGTTTTTCATAATGCAGTAATCAGCATTGAAAAGCATGCAATTTACCAGCGGATCACTTGGTGAATACCCCTTTAAAAAGCTCATCTTTACAAAGTGACAGAAGTTCTTTTATACATTGCTTTAAAGCAAGAGGGGACTTCAGGGGCGGATACAGTTAGGTCAAACTGACTGCACAAGACTGCTGTTTGCTTGCTAGAATGCTTTCCTGGTCAGCTTTGAGCAGCTGAGGTGGTAGTTTTTAGAGGAAACCATAAACCCATCCATCTTTCAAGTTTTGCTTCACTACAGGTTAGCCCTAGCAGCTACCAGCTAGCCTATCATGTCTACAGGTTAGTGGCATCGTATAGGTATAGAGGTGTCCTTTAAAGAGGATTTGTAGAAAGTGTGAGTTTGTTTTCTGTATGAATTTCCTGCAAGGATCAAAGCTGAAGGTGAGGTTCAATGATCCCAGCAGCAAGGTCATGAAATGCTTTCAAATATTTATATTTTCTGGTTTGGAAAATGAATTCCATGTAGAAATATCTGTGAGCTTTTCTTCAGAATATTTCTGAAGACTCTACTAAAGTTTTTCGGAAATGTGTATCTTCTTTCTGTGAGAAGTCTACAAAATTTAGCACTTTTTGTCAGAGGAGAGAGCAGATGATTTTGAGCAGGGGCTGCTGAATCTTATCAGTGCTATGAGGAACTGATGTGAAACTGTGCAAAATGCAAGTTTAATAGACAAAGAAAGGTACAATACAAATCCAAATTTATGCAGGCTAGGATAGATTATGTTATGAATTTCAGTAATGATAATGATGGGGTTGCAACCTCAATGTGAGGAAACCCTCAAACTCTTAAATACAGTAAACTGCACTGGGAAGGGGAAATAAGGAGGGAGTTTTAGAAGAAAGATTCTCTACCCTCCTTCTATTTCATATTCTTTATCCTTCTACTTCCAGACGCTGGAGGAAGTAGGCTTGATGTATCTGGTCTGTCCCAGTTAAGCAGTTTAACAGTAAATTGAATTTTCTGTTATGGTGTGTATCCAGGTCTATTTTTATCTAAGCATCCTTGTGAGGCTGTGTCTCCCATGATGCAGAGCAACCCCCCTGCCCCCTTCATCCCAAAGCAGGATATATGTATAACAGATGTAGGCTCATCGGGAACTTACTGTAAGGTAAAAAAGGGGAGGTAAGGCTTCTGTAAGGCAGCATACATTGAAATAAGCAGCTTTGAGTTGAACTGATTTGAGTGCTTTGTTTTAACAGATAAAAGATAAGCAGCTCTTTAAAAATACTTTGTTTACAAATGCTTAAATACACAGTGTTTCATCGTTTTGGTGTTTGTTAACGTAAGTTGTACTGTATTAGTAAACTAGAGTTGAAACTTGATTACTTTGTGGGATCTCATCGCATTTTTTATGTTGATGGACAGTTAAGAATTTAGAGTTAGTTAGACTTTGCTCACCTGGTTTGGAACTTTCAAAGTAAATCCATTAAATACATCATGGGTTCTTAAATTGGCAAGGAGTTTTTTCATAGAGGGGCCCCAGACTGTGGGTTTACACTTCATAGGTTTGATGCCTTATTTTTCCAAAAGTTAATTCCCAGAAGTTCTGTGTTATTCATGGGAATACTGCAGTGTCTCAGGACCTCAGTTTGCTGTTTGTAAACTGTGTGTGTAAAGTGTGGCAAGAGTTTCTCAAGCCGGAGACTGTAAAATCCCATATACTCTGGTTTCCTAGTTTTGGCTGTATCCAAGGTCTGTTATTCATGATGACAGCTAATAATTCAACGTTCATTATATGCCATTAGTTGATTAGCAGAGATATCTCTTCTGTTGACAGAGAGTCGGAGTTCCTTGGATAAGTCCACCTGACACAAGATTTTCCCAGACATTTGCATGAACAAATGTGATTCCATTTTCCATTAAAAAAATGAATACTAATTTTGGCTGCAGTTCAGTTTTTTAGTAGCCATGTGGACATTGCTTTCCTATCTCTAGGCCAGCTGTAATAACAGCTAAGAGGAGGTTTTGGTTTGTGCTCAAGTTTAGCATGCGTCATCAAGGCCGTTATAGGGAGGTTGTTTCTCCTGCTGCCATCAAGAATCTGAACAATGATATAATCAATGACTAATACAAGAAGACAATTACTAGTTTCGTCAGCTGTCAATTGAAGCCATATGGTCTAGACACTAGAGAGGTGCTAAGTGATGCACTAGTAATTCAGATTCCCATGAAACCTCTTTTATGGTATAACCTTCATGCAGGGGAATTATACTTGTTTTGCAATTAATCAACACATTCATTTGTGTGGGGGTGAATGACTTTTCTGGGGAAGAGATTAATGTATCAAGTTTTTCTCTCTCAGGAATTAACCAAACTTGAAATATTATTCTTTTTTATAGTGTGTATAGTATTTCTGAATCTGCCTACTTCTTAGTATTATAGAACTTGAGAGTATAAGTAAGGAAGAAAACTATAAACAACTGTTAGTTATATTAGACATCTGAGTTACCTGCTGCCTTTGAAGACAGGAAGATACATGGTTTGAATGCTTCCATATTTTTCTGGCCTGGTGGTAAAGTACTTGATATTTATTCAGGGTAATAAAGATCCACAAGGCCTTGAAATACAGTCATTTGAGAATAGCAACTGCTGGAGAGAAAAGAGAAGCAGTGGTTAAAGGCAGAGTTCTCATTGGCATAAGCAGCACTGGAGGAGATTTTTCATTTACTCTGTTAGTTCAGAATGGCACTTAGCAACAAACCCAACTGTGTCTCAACCGCTTTTGTACCCCTCTAATGGGAAGTTTTCTATGTGAACGTTTAAGTTATGCTCATTCCCTGTATAGTGCCTTAATGCAGATTTTTAATGCAGTGGTAAAGAATTCAGTCTAGGTTAGTGTTGGTTTGTTCTATTTGTGTTTTCAGCGTGCATTTAACTGTGACAAGGTGTACGTGCTCGTATAGGTGGTGTGTGGGTTAGGGTAAAACAGGATGAGTTCTTACTGTAGCAGCCCAAACCAAAGGGGAGCCTGAGGGGCTCAAAGAAAAGCTTTTCCTCTGTGTGTAGTAGAGAAATGGTGCTGACATCCCCACCTTGCCTTATTTAAGATTTCCGTGCAGCAGATGATTTCTCTTTCCAGTAAAGCTTCCTATCAGCTCCTTTAAACATGGAAAAATAAATCCTCTTTACATAGTAAGGCAGAGTATATCCTAACCTCTCCCTTGGTGGAGAGCTGACAATCCTGTTGTTCTGTACTTGTTGACTACTTACCAGTCTCCTCCTTTCCAAGTTGTATCTATAGGGCAGCAACATTACCAGAGTTTGGCAGCTTAGCTTGCTGATGAATGTGCCTTTGGGGAAGATAGTGTGATTGCTGAGCCTGGGAAAGGCTCTGAGTGTGTCTGTGGGAGTTATGAGAAGGGAAATTAGTGAACAGGAAAACTAAGCACCTTAATGTAACTTTAATGTATTGCATAGTTTCTCTGTGTAAATGCCTGGCCATCTTTTCTGTGTAGTGAATGCATAATTGTGAGTTTGGCATTTCAATCATTTTCCCCTCAAGGAAGCCCTAAAGGTTAAAAGCTTGAGGGGGATGGAAAATGTTTTTATTTGCTCTGATCTATTACTTAATGGTGTTTAACGTGATACCACCCCACCAATATTAAGTATCATGAAAATTAAATTTAGTATGGGATTTTTTACCATGTGTTCAGGAGATGTAAATAACAAGTTCAGTGCTGCCAACATTAAGTGTATTATCCTGTAGGGGTAAATCTTTGAACCATGAAAGAAGAAAAAGGTTTAATCGGGTGCATAAAGTTACCTACATTTATGTTAAACAAGAGGAGTCCCACCAAGAAGTCTGGGAAAATGAAGGGATTCAGTTTATTTAATGTCTTATTCATCAAAGTGTTTTCTGAAATACAAGGTGGCAGAAATTCCTCTCTAGTGTAAATCTGTTGATTTTACAAAGGAGAGTGGGTAAAGGAAATGGTAAATTCAGCATGTTTTTTCATACTCCAGTGTGTTGTTGACTCATTTCTCAGTTAATAAAACTGGAGAGAGAGAGAATTTGCTTGATTGGCTGCAAACTGTTCTGATCCCTGTCTGATTACAGCCATAGTAATTATGTACCTTGACCATCCAGGGGGTTTCAGTCTAGGGACAGCAGATAACATCTCAAGCTTGTGTCAGGGAAAAAGTTGTTCAAGCATGCAAACTGTTTGTGTGAGTATGCTTTCATTTGAAACTGTGTATCCAGTTATGAAGTGTATTTCCAGGTTTGGAGGGTCGTAGAAATGAAATTCTGATTTCATAAACACTTGTGCAGGTGAAAGTACAAAACTTGACCTGTGCCAACGTAACCACAAAAGTTTCTGAAACTCTAGGTAAGAGTGCAGCAGCATATAAAGGTGTTACCATCCTGAGAGAAAGATAGATTCATCATCCTCTATAGACTTTAACATTTACCTGATGGCTGATATATTTTTGAGATTCATCATAGATTCAGGAGCTGAATCAGTCCTTACTGATCACCCTACACGTTTTTTTTGACTTACTATTCAGAATGAAAGCTTTCACTTCTCTCCTGCTGGCCTCATCAGTGGTGAAATAGACCTAATGAGAGGTGTTGGCTGTGAGGATTGGCAAAGGATTGCCTCTGAAAATTCAGTGTGGGTGCGGGTATGCAGCTTCAGATGTGGAAACAAGCCATGTACTCTGGAAAGAGATGATTACTTTAAGTCTTGCCTGAATCACTTGTGGTTGAGTTTGAGATGTTCCACTCTCACTCCAATACTGTTAGCCAGCTTTCTGACTGCAGTCCAAATCTGTGTGAGGTGGTTCTGCACTGTTGAAACAGGGCTGCATGCTGCCAGCCTCACAGCAGCTTCAGGATTAATTTGAGTTTCATTGCCTGTTCAGCCTTGAACCTGAGTTCAGTCTAACCTGAGTTAGACTTTGCATGTAACTTGGTATATACACTTCAAATCAAGAGTAGCATCTGGTAGCACTTCTGCTGGCTGAATTAACCACAATGCCGTTTAGAGCTAGAAATCATTTTATCATACAACATACATAATTCCTTTTGTGCTTCTGAAAATTACACTGCTGCTAAAGATGAATCTTTAAGTAGACGCAGGAACTCCTCCAAGCTGTTTGAGATTGGTTTAAGTCTTGCTATAATGTGCTTGCCAGAACATGAAGAAACATGCTTTTTTTCTTTTCTTTTTCTTTTCTTTTTTCTTGAAGGGTATGAAAGCATCAGATTTTTCTCAAGTTATATCTCACAGGGTATGAACTGCAGTTGAACTCTCAGCAGGATGGTTACTAAGGCAATCACACTGGGCAGATGCTGACAGGGGAATTGGTGGAAACTCCTGAGGGTCTTTAACCCATGTCTGGAATGCAGCACAGTGCTATTAAAAAATGAGCTGTGGCTTATGCGAGTGGTTTGGTTTTCCTTGATCCTCTCTTCCCCAATTATATCTGACTCTCAAGTTTTTATCTTCAAGTCTTCACTGCTCCTGACCTGGCTGCCTATGGTAATACCCACACATAACTTGGTTCATGCTTCTGGTCTAGTATTAATGTTTATTCCACCTTTCTTGACTCTTGTGTAGGGTCCTGTCCCTGCATTGGTTCCTGCCCTTACTCCATCCCAGCTCCTGCCTGTTTTCTTCCTTTCTGTTTCCATTCTTTTGGATCTAATCTTCAGACAATGGATCTGCCTTGCCCCAGGCTTGAACACCGAGGAAATAACCTTCAGGTAGAAACAAGTGAGCATCCATATCTGTTTGATGACTTGCCAGAATCGGGAGTAGTGGATATGTTAGATTATACTCTGTGATGTCCCTGGTGATCTGTTTTATTTGAACCCAGTCTTATACTTCTTACATCCTAGGGAGCTTTAAAAATGTCAGCAGTGCTGGAGGGAACATCATATGACGTGAGCTGAAGCAACTAGCTGTAAATGGAGTCAGCTCTGTCCTGCATTTAAATCTTTTCCTGATATTTCTGTCATATCTGCAGAATGACAACATGCTCAAAGAAGTGAATGGTAATTCACAGGTGAACAAATTAAAAAAAAATCCATGTCTTAATAGTCCATTCAATGGAAGTGGATATGAGTTTTGGCTATAGTAAAGAATCCTGTAAAAATCTGGATGGTCTACTCGGACTCCCATTCCACCAGTGCTTAGGGCAGTAATTGAGCAGAAGGAAGGGCAAGTGTAATGCTGCAGGTAGGCTTAAAGACAACAGTATTGCAGCCCTCTTTAGGTGTAGTAAATCTTTGTAATAGCAAGTGCCTGAAGCTGTGTGGGCTATTAAGACTTCACAAGCCACAAATCGTGCTATGTACTGGACACGTTCCGAAAGCATATGGAAAAGATTGAAGCACAGGTACCCAACTCAACCTTGGGTGCTGTATCCTCCTCAGAGGATTCCTTGGAGTTCTTTCAGCATGAGTGAGTCATTATCCAGATTCCATCCCATCTAGCTGAGAAGTACAAGGACTCTGGATAAAGTGCACCTAGAGAACTGAAATAACAAAAGCTATTGGCAGTACAAAACAAACTATAGTAATATTCTCTTACCCATGTTATACATACAAAGAAGATGGCTCAGTACAGGAAATACGATGGCACAAGTGTCGTCTGTGGTGACTGATAAGCAGCTGACCATCTTTTATTTTCTCTCAGAGGTCAGGCACTTTCACTTGGCCCCATTTTGAGGTAGTAAAAATAGTGCCACCAACGTTCCTATGGCAGTGTATTATAGATAAAGCTGCTGTGTTCAAACACAGGATATATTGAGGGAGGGGGAAGGCTCAGAGAAACATTGGCAGCTCACAAAGTTCTGAAAAAATACCTTCCCCCTCCTGCTCCCCACAGGTTCTTTCATGTCCTTACAGAGCAGGAGGTAGTTTTCCTGTGTATCCCAAATGTAACTTCCCAAAACAAAGTTATCAGTGCAACAAGGCAAATGGTGTTACAGATTGGGTTCTATGGTTCATGCATTCCTTAATTCAGTTTTTTAAACACCAGGAATTGGGTTTGTTGTCTTTGTTAGAACTGCTAAAGTAAGGTTGGGAAAGCTGGACTAATGGGACTGATCTTCAGAACCCTTTCTCTTGCCCCCTTTCTCGAGGGGATCATATGGTCTTTTGGCTTTAATGAGATAATCGTAATTGTTCAGATTGCTTTGCTGGGGTGCTATTCAGCCTAAATGGCCTTTCAGTTCCAATTACAGATACTAATATGGCAGTTAAAGGTCAGAAAGTGCTCCAGGCTGGTGCTTTGTCTATCTAACACAATAGCAACCAAAAAATTGCTCTGCCAGTTGCAGCGAGAGATGTTAAGACAGTGGCTAAAGGTCAGGAGAAATGCTTCCATAGAACAAATTGAGGTAGAAAGACAAGCAGTTGTAAATAACGGTTAGTAATATTTACATCCATTTAGTGTAAGTGATACAGCTGCTAAATCAGGACAGTTTGAATCAGGTAAGTCCTTTTAAATGAAGAGTGTTTACTCAGATTTAAAAGGAATGGATTGTTTTGCTCTCCTATGAATTAGAGCTTCTGTGTAACTGGGTTTCTCCATCCACTTCTCCAGCTAGTTCCATTGCTAATTCCCAAGTGAAATCTTCTGTCACTGCATGCCCAAAAAGACAGTAGGCAGTTATGCAACCTGACTTGGTTTTTAATCTTTGAGAAGTGAATATAAAGGAGGAAATAGACCACAGTTAAAGCTGTTTTCACTTTCTTTTTCAGTGTGCATTGATATTTTAAGTGTATGACCCTTTTTTGTAAAATTGCACGTAGGTTTGTTTGCTGAGTGCAGACTGTCCTCACGCAGGGCTCATTGGCTTTAATCACATTTGCTTTTTTGGGGTGTGTGTGTGTGTGTGTGTGCGCTACTGTTCATTGCTGACCATACTTGTGATGTGTGATGTGGTTGGTAGGTAGGGTGATATCTTTACTATGCACATCTGCTTCAACCTGTTTGGAATTGCTGTTCTATGGAGTCTTGGGACTACAGTCTGTCGCTGTCTTCACACCATGAAGAAATTTGCTTGCCAGACACATGTTTAGTTTTACAATGATTTCTCTGTTGCAGATAACACAGGAGAAGTAGAAAGAATATAATTCTCATTGGTCAGGGGCTGGGTATCCCTTCCTTGGACTTTGCTCCTTACAGTGCTTGCAGTTAAAATGTGTATTCCCTGTCTCTACTTACTAAACCAATATGCCCTTGTGCTATTTTAAAACCTTTACCAATTTTGGAAGTTGGAGGACAGTGCTAGCAACTCTGAAAGTATTGTGAGATGGGGCCCAGGGACAGCAGTGCCATCATCCATGGATATCTTGCAGTTGAAATAGAAGTTACAGCATCTCCATGTCTGCATTAGCAAAATGCTGATTAAGCAATTCCAGCTCCCTTATCCCTCTTGCAACTTCCCATTTCACAGCCAGTTAACTCCGGCAACTCTCTTGACTGTGGACAGGATCTGTTCTGAAGTGTAAAGGATAATTTTTTTTAATATCCAGCCTTCTCTGCAACTTGTGGCTTTCAGAAGGCAATATAGTACTCCTGCAGTGGGTGACACGAGAACCAAAGTCTTACTGCTGCAAGGCAGTAAGCACAGACTGAAAGTCTTCATTAACTTTGGTCACTGATTTAGTAACTTAAGTTTCTACTCGGACTGCCCAATAGATGAAGCAGAAACACCCCCAGAATGCCCTTAAGACTTATTTTATGTCTCTACAAAGTCTGTGTTTTTTGAACTAGAGAAATTTTAAAACGTAGGAACAATTCTGACTGGAGTAAAGCTATTGACAGACAGTAGATCTATGTCCTTTACACTGTCTTAAATTGTAACACATTGTTCATGATCTGTTTCAGTTCTAGTACTTTCATTCTCAGGAGTTCTTCCCAATCAGCTCAAGGTGAAGGGAAAAAAGCATGTACTTCAAAATCATATTTTCTAAATTTGAATTTCTGTTTTATCCTTTTTCCTATGATGATGAGGAGCTTAAAACTGTTTTCTGATCACTGAGTCTTCTACTTTAAAATGCACTTATGTATATACAGAACTCCTTTCATGTAGGCATTTGCAGCATCATCAGGACATCCGGGAAAGACTCTTCTTTTGGTTTTTCCCTCTTTTAGGTTTAAAGGTAGGTCTTTAGAAAACCCTAAAAAAAGCACCTTTTATGACTCGGTAATAAAAAAGGATGTGGTAGTAATGCCTGAAAGTTTGACTTTACTGAAAACTGATACATTAATTTAAGACTGCTCAGTTTTGGTGAAAAAAGAAGCTATCTGGAGAAAGGAGGGGAGTGCAGGTTGGTAGTTTTGTGTTTTGTGGGCTTTTAAACTTACTCTGCCCCCTTTGGAATGGAAATTTTGAGGAAGATGAATATCATTAAATTTGCATTTTTCATAAAAACTTTTGTTTTTAATGTGTAAATTAGCAACCAGTACTGACACATTAACACACATTTGATTGCAATGTGAGCTGTGTTCTGCCATGACTCTCAGAATATCTTGATCATAAATCTCCTTCTAATAGGCTTATCAAAGAGCTGCTACTTTCCCATTTATACTGTCCTGTTGATGTGTTTATCAGATAATGCTGGGTTATACACCAGAGAGCTACAGCAAGAAGTTCAACTTGTCATAATCAAACATGAGGCTGTAGATGGGTAGATGGGATGTAGATGGGATGGCTGTTTTCACTTCTGCCTTTGCTATCCTATTGCCCTGTTTTTCAGCTTCTTTTTTTCTGAAAAACAAAAAAAATCCTGAAGAAATTATCCGTTTGAGGAGGTAGTACTTGTGCTTATCGGCTGTTCTGTACTGTTCCCATTTCTGTACACTAAAATTGTGAGGGACCAGTTGTATCAGCTGAATCTTCACAGTCCTTGGGGCCTGATGGGATTTATCCCAGAGTGCTGAAGGAGACAGTCGATGTTATTGCAGGACCCCTTTCAATCATCTATCAAAGATCCTCGAGTCTGGAGAGGCCAGTGTTATTCCAATTTATGTGAAGGGTGTGAGTGAAGCCCCAGGAAACTACAGACCTGTTAGTATAACCTCAGTGCCTTCAAGAATTACTGAGAAGATCCTGCTGGGTGTGCTATTGGAAGGCATTTAAAGGACAATGCAGCCATCAGGCTGTGTCAGCATGAGTTCACAAAGGGAAGGTCCTGTCTAACTAATTTGATCTCCTTTTACAATAAGCTCAGGAGCCCTGTGGGTGAAAGGAAGGCAGTGGATGTAGTTTTGCTGGATTTTAGCTGTGAGGTGAGCAGGTTTAGAGTGTGTTGGTTGAAGAACTGGCTGCAGGGTTGTAGTGAATGGGGCTACATCTGGCTGGTGACCAGTCACCAAAGCTGTTCCTCAGGGCTCAATTCTAGAGCCAGTTCTGTTAAATGTTTATATCAGTGATCTGGAGGAAGGAGTAAAAACACACCGTTAGGAAGTTTGCTGATGATACTGAACAGGGAGGTGCTGTTGACTTCCCAGTGATTGGAGCATTGGATAATTGCCAATGGCATGAAGTTGAACAAGATTAAATGCCAGGTTCTGCACCTGGGCTGAAGTAATGCTGGACACAAGCCTAAACTGGGAGAGGAGTGACTGAAGAGCAGCCCTGCAGAAAGGGGTCTGAGGTGTGTCATGGAATGCACCTTGCTCAGAAGAGAGAAGCAGAAATATGTTTTGTTGAGGTAAAATAATTCAATACAGTTCATTGAATTCAGTGGAATTCAACAAAGTCTAATGGGGGTTTACAAAGGTTCTATCAGTTTGATGGGAAGGTCCACCTTATTAATTGCTGCATGGAAGAAACATACAAAGGAAACCTGAATTAAGAGTGACTCACACTGAGACTGGAGATGCAGAAGGGTAAGGAAGGGCCTCCCATTGAGTCATGAGGTTCAGAGTGAAGCCCCTTGCTTTTTAGGTTCCTGATGGAGCTTAGGTGTGGCTGGGTCCAATCTTAGTCTCAGACAATGGTTTACATCTAATTGAGTTACATGTACAAAGCTATAATAATTAATACTGAGTAACTACATGCATTAGTAATGTTTAATTAGTATTAATACAGCATGCTATCAGCCAGTTACTGAGGATATGTTGTGAGTAAGAGATCTCTCTGCCTTAGTTAAGGAAGGATCTGATTCCAGGTGAGGAATCTCAAACCTGCAGAGGTGTCTTTGCTCAAGGGGAGAATCACCTGCTGTGCAACCTAGCTGCAACTCAGGGACAGCTCAAATTGGGCTCCTGAGGGTAATATTTATACCGTGATGTAGTTGGCTGCTAGTCAGTAGTATAGACAAGATAGATGTCTTCATTGTACTGCTAGTATCCTGTTGCTCCTTAGTCAGCTTGAACCAAAGTATGGCTAGGGGTCAAGTGTATCTATCACAGGGTGCTCATTGACAGATTGACAGGAGACTCAGCAGAACTCAGCAGCGCCAAGGGTAAACTGAATCCTGGGACACATCAAACACAGTATAACCCAGTCACCGACCAGGGTGATTATCCCTCTGTATTTAACATGGTGCAGACTCACCTTGTGTATTCTGTGCAGTTCTGGACCCCACGCCTTGAGAAGGATGTTAACATACTGATGGGCTCAGTCTTGGCCAGTAGCAGGTTCCTCTTGGAGCTCATTGGCATTGGCTCTGTTGGACATGGGGGAATCTTCTAGCAGCTTCTGACAGAAACCATCCCTGTAGTCCCTGTGCTACCAAAACCTTGCCACACAAACCCAGTAGAGTAGTATTTCTAAATCTCTACAATGCTATACCTCTGTTCCATCTACTAATGGAATATTTCTTAGTCACTTTGTACACTTAGTCATTAAATGGAGCTGCAAAATGACAGGCTCATTCTTGGAACCTATTATGCTATTGTACTTACCTGTATATGCGGAGGTGGGTGAGTACTGAGATAACATTTCTTGGTACATCAGAAGTATTTATCCTGTGTGCTTTTTTTCCTACTATTCTTACTAGCTTTATATGCTGAGCATGATGTCCTATGGTATGAAACATTTCCTGGGTCACTGGGGTCAGCTGTCCCAGCTGTGTCCCCTCCCAACTCTGCAACCTCAGCCTACTCAGTGGTGTGGTGAGAAGCAGAAAAGGCCTTGACTCTGTAAGTACTGCTCAGCAATAAGGAAAATGTCCCTTTGTTATCAACATTGTTTCTAGCAGAAATCCAAAACACAGCACCATACCAGCTAGTTTGAAGAAAATTCAATCTGTACAAGCCAAAACCAGCACCTAAGCTCGTGTGGTATCTGTTTGAGTAGGACTCTTGTAACACATCCAGTATGTAGATAGATTTATTTGAGGTGGCATGTGCCACTGTGGTGTTAATGATCCAGAAGAAGTAATGTGTATATCTGAGCACGTGTGACGTGCTCACTGCAAGGTTTCCTTTGTGCTTCTTCACACACTATATACCAGAATACAGTAAGATCCTATAAATAGTGCATATGCCCTCTTGCTAGAAAGTTCAGCCTTTAACTGGATATAAGGAAGAAGTTCTTTGCTGTGAGGATGGTGAGGCCCTGGAACAGGTTGCCCAGGGAAGTAGTAAATCCATCAGGATTTACCCACCCATTAGGGAAGTGCTCCATCCCTGACAGTGTTCAAGGCCAAGTTGTTGAGAGCCTTGGGTGACATGATCTAGTGTGAGGCCCATGGCAGGGGTTGGAACTAGATGATCTTAAGGTTCTTTCCAACCTAAGCCATTCTATGATTCAGTGTTTTTCTGCATTTCACCTAGAATTGACTATTATATGAGGGATCCATGCAATAGAAACTATATTGTTTTGATTTTATTCTGTCATGGATACTATATTTTAAAAAGAAGTATTTGAATGTGACAGTAAAAAAGGAAAATATGAAAGTACCATTTGGATTTGGAAACAGCATACTGAATTAGTGGTTGTGCCATCTTCTTTTTTGTGTAGAATCAAGCAAATCTTTACTGCATAAGCCCATAAGTAAAAAAATCAATAAAGGCAGCACCACAGTGCAAGTAACTCTAACAAAAAAAGGCAAGCAAAAGAAAAAAAAAAAAGAATTACTGTGCAAAAACTTGCCTTGTAATCCTGGGAAATAAATAAAGTTTGCCTTCACCATTTGTTGAGATGCCATTTTGAAAGACAGCATGCTTTATGTTGCAATTTTCCCCTTGTAATTCCCACTTACAATAAGATATAAACCATGCCTGTCTTGAAAAGTAAAACCAAGGAAAGCCCTTTAAAGTCTAATGATTATACTCCATTTTAAGTTCCTTTTGGTCGGTGATTCCTTCCATTTCTAGATAGAAGGTAAAAAAATATGTGGTGAATATGAACTAATTGATTGCACCCCAAATGAAAATGTCCTTGATTTCAAAGTTGTATGTGACAGTCGCTCTGGTTTTAAAGCTGCCCTGGCGTATAAGCAAGAAGGGACAATCAGTCAAATAAGCTGAGTGCAACGGCTCCTCATTAAATAGGACATTTTTCTTCTTGACATCCAAAGTTTGCTGTGCTCCAGAGTAGAAGTGTACAATAACAGTACATAACATGATGTTAAAAGCTGAAGTTTTAACACTTTTAAGTCACAGAAGTTTACTTACCATCTCCAAGTATACTCCTCAGCTGGACTTTTTGTGTACTTGAAACTAGTGTATATTCAGAGGATCAAGGGCAGGTTGGCGAGAGCCTTGGGTGACATGGCCTAGTGTGTGGCATCCCTGCCCATGGCAGTGGGTTGGAACTGGACAATCTTAAGGTCCTTTCCAACCCAAACCATTCTGTGATTTTATGATTCTATGATGCTGATCTTTGGTTTTAAGACATGTTTCTGCTTTGTAACCTCTTTTCAGCAGCCTAAATGCTGACATGACTTGCTTAGAGAATATTGGAAGGAGAACCATGAACAGTGTTACTGCCTTTCACAGAAGGCACATAGATGGGATTTATGTTTCTGGTTTTCCAGAGTTAACCTCAGAACCCAATTTTTGACAGACCTTTAGGGCAGGTGCAGATGGACACTGACATAGAAATGCGACAAGAAATTGGTTTAGCATCTAGAGCAATCTAAGTAAATTGGTCAGGGAGAATCTTAACATTCCGTATCATAGTCCAGAAGTTCTGTAAGTGATTTGGGAGTGTGCCAGATGTGATAATTTCCTATATAAAACCAGAAGGCATACATGCCTCTTAAGATTGACAAACCTGCACATATGCTGTCAGTACATACAGGTTTGCAGCAGCAGTTCTCTAAAAAGCAGGTAGGAGTTTGTCTTCTGCATATAGGTTAATTGTTTTTTTTCCACAGTAAAAAATATTTGTGGCTTCAAGTACCTGAGATATTACAGTGACATAAAACTGTCAGTTTGTACCTTGTTTTTAATGAGTTTGGTGATAGTTTTAGTTGAATAAGCTCTTCAGTTCCTCTTTAGGAAAAACAAAGATTGTTTCTAAATTGGAAAATGCATCAGCAAAAATCCAGCATTATTGTCTTTTAGAATCCCATTCCTCCACACAACTGGGTGATGCTCTGAAGTTCTTTGTGTACAGATGGATATAAATGCATCTACCAGAAAAAAAGTAAATCTTAAAAGTGTCTTAAACTGTTCATGTGGAAATTTCATACAGGTGACCTAACATAATAAAGACTTCAAAATAGAGGCTACGTGATTTAATGCTAAAGCAGTGTATGGCAGTCCGGAGAATGGTTCTAGCTTTGGCTCTTCCACTGACTTGTCCTTGAGGAATTGAATTTAGTTTGTCTTCTGCCTCTTTTCCCATTTGGTCTGTCCAGCTTATTCTCTTTCACTGTAGTATTATGTACCTGCGAAGCATTCAGTCTTATGGGTCCCTAGCCTTGACTGTAGCCTGTAGGTGCTGCTGTACGCAGGTAATTGCCACTGATATAATGGAGATTTTTTCAGAGAAGTGAGTGCTTTGTAGATACAGTTCTGTGGATGCAGTAGGCAGTCTTTGAAAGCATGAATCATTTCTTCTTCCCTTAGAGTGCCTTGTAAATCATCGTACGTTTCACTCTACAGTTCCAATCCCCTGATTGCTCTACCTCTGAAGCACTGTATTCGGCACGTTAATTTAAAAAATCAAAGCCAAACTGTGCAATAGAAGACTAACACATCAGCCAGCTTCTCTAAAACCCTGCTGCACCCAGCTGCTTCGCCCACAGGAGACCTGAGTTCTGGATTAACCACACTGTCGACAGCCAAATGGTCTTTCCATAGGCCGACATGAATCTCAGTGGGCTTTAGTGTTGTTCTGCACAGTAATAACAGGTTAGACAAAGAAGAAAAAGGAAGTCTAAATACCAGTGCTCAAAATGCCAACTTTTCATGCTTAAAAAGAGACGTGATGTTTATCTGGTTTGTTTTGGTACCTGCTCCCACAGTAACTGTTTGTGTCATGTACATTAATATCAACAGAATGTCACAAGAAAACGTACAAAAATGGTACTTAGATATGGCTTAAATATGAAAGGCAGTGTTTATTATTACATCAAAAACTCTCTAAGTAGACAAGTGAAATTAAAATTATGTTTTGAAATGAGCTTGGGTTCCTCTCATGAGAGGAAAAACTGCATAAAATGATTTTGATCACAGAAAACACCCCTTTTTCTTGTTTTGGAAGAGTTTTCTTTTATGAAGAAATACACTTCAGTAATCATGTACTTCATTCAGATTTAAATGACAGTAGATGGGCATCAACTTTAGATAATCAAAAGTCAGAAACTTCTGCAGCTGTAGTCATCTGTTCAGCCTTAACTTGACCCTCTTCTACATGGGATTTTTCCTGCATTGAATTTAAACTTCACTTGTTTTTTCATTGACCATTGCTAAAATCCATATGTAGGCAGCTGGTATCTGATCAAATTCACAACTCAAGTTAAGTTTGTAGTGCGTTTGAAACGTTTTCAATAAAAAGACTTTGTAGAAAGGAAAGGATAAGCCAGCAAAGCTGAGGCTGGTCTATAGTAGAAAGGAATCATTTTGCCATGTGCAGCTCATGCACTGAAAATGCAGCTTTCAGAGATTAGTTTTACATAGCATAAAGCAATTATATGTTTATTCAATTTTTGTCTTTGCAATTATGTTCATGATTAAATCTGACTTAATTCTATTCATAGAGGAGTAGAAGCTCTACAGATCTAAACAAGTCTTTAGTTTAACTTGGAAATACTTTTGTGATTTAGGGTGTTTGTGTGTGCGTGGTCCATTCAGACGATGAAATGAAAAATCAGTCTTTTGTACAGGTTTGGTTATAACTTGTGCTTGACAGGAAAAAACCAACCTGACATGCCGCTTTTTTTGTACAGGGGCTCCCCCCTGCCCTCAAATGGAAAAATACTTTTCCCCTAGTAAAGTGTTAGAAACACAGTGCCAGTGTGCAGCAGGAACTGAAGTGGTTTGGTTCAGGAAAAATCAAGAGGAAAGAATCAGATTCCAGAATGAGGTAAATGAATTCTCTCCATGTTTGAATAATTACAGAAAATTCACCCTGACATTAAGTGCACAGCTTTAATACCCCACCACCACCTCACCTTTTTGTCCTGAGCTTTCCCGCATTCAAGAGGAAAACAAGCTGTTTTAATTCAGTAGAAGAAAAAGATATTAAGGCCACCAGGTGTACTCACTTTAGTTACAGAAGCCTAAGCAATCCTGAATGTGCTGTCAAAACTGGGTGATTCCATTCCACCACTCCTGTTTGAAAAATCTTCTTGGCTAAGAAGAGAGCCCAGAAGAAAATGAAAGTGCTTTGAAGTCAAAAGGGAAAGAGAGAGCAAAGGAAATCACAGCTGTAAATAAAACATGCCCAGCAATAAAAATGCATGTGCCATATGTGCTGCTGAATACAGGGGCCTGCTGCAAGTCTTAACTCTGTGTAAGGATTTTTTCCACCCCTCTTTGCTATTTCTGCTAGAGGAGAAAGCTTAGTGGCAAGGTTCAGCAGGAGCAATCTCAGGTGTCCACTTGTAAGTATAAATGAATTGTCTGGGCTTGAAGTCATACGCTTAAACTTCTGCCTTTAGAAAGTATAGCAAGTTTTTGGTAGGTTTTTTGTTTGTTTGCTTTTAACACTGAGCTGAAAAAGAAATGCTGGTCTGTCAGGGGTGACTGAGTCAAGTTTTGGATATCTTACTTAAAGGCCAATTAGAGCTGGCAGCATAAATGTAGTATTTATTTACATGCTGATCTTGGCTATGTTCTGTGCATCAAATAGACCTCTCCATAATTTGAGCAGTGGTCTGTTCACAGTCTTAATTTATGTTCACAGCAACCTGCTTTGTAGAGGAGGAAGTAAATTGCTAATATTACCACTGTTTCATAAAGGGGTACTTAGACACAAGGATTAAAGGTTTAAGGAGGTATTAAGGCTCCAAACTAGAGATGAATGATAGAATTTTTGAACCTTCTTGTAGATACCTACAGATTCCTTAAAATTCATTCCTACATTTTTTTGCTTGAGGCAGAAGAGCAAATTTCATCAGGTGCAATTTCAAGTACATAGAAGTACAAATACAAAGCCTGTTGTTATACTAGGGTAACAAGCATTGGCTTAAAAACTTGTTAGGCTGCTGACCTTGTCAAAATATTGCTCTTAATGAAAGAGCAAGTGTGACAGTAGTGAAGGAAGACTTCTGAATGTGTTCAGAGAAGTTCTGCTCCTCCTCACAGGTTAAGTGTTTTTGCCTTAAGCCAGGGGCTGCAAGGAGGTTCTGACAGGCTTTCTGATCTGGAAATCACAGAGAAACAGGAGAAGAAAGCAGTACTGACATAGTTGCTGGCCACTGCAGGGAGAAATAACTAAATGGCTCTATCTTATATATATAGACTAGAAAAAGGTAAATAACTATGAAAGAAGAGTATTTTTCCTTTACCTACAAGGGGAAGCATTCTGGGAAAGAGTTGATGGGAACTTTTTTCTTTTTATTTTGTTTTTCTTGATATATTAAGGCATTCCTGGCACTTATTTTTTTGCTTTATTTCAGCATTAGTCCCTTTGGAAATTATTGCCGTGTCTACACAAAGCAACAGTCTTTGTTTGCAAGTGTAAAATAATGAAGTTTATTTAGGTGTGATCATTTTGAATGCAGTTTCTATATGGTTTTGAAATTGCTGAAAGGAATTCAGTAAATGTTCTCTTTGTGCTACAGAGACTTCTCTTTTTCAGCAGGAGAGGTATAATTTACAGAGTGAATATAACCCTGGGTTAAGGCTGTTACGTTCTGATGCACTCTCTAGAGCATGACAAAAGCTTGGTGGTGTACACTTGACATCCTGATTGTATATATGAACCTGACTTTAAGAAAGTAAAGAAAACAAATATCTTTCTGGTCTGTGATATAATGTGAGCAGTGATTGCTAGAAAGATTCCAGGTATAAGACTGTGCACAGAATAAAAAGGCTTTTAGCATAAGATGGATGGGACAGCAACACCTATTACTGATTATTGCTCTAAACCTGAATTCTCAATAGAATTTGATGACTTGCTTAAGGAACCCAAATGGTTACTCTTACAGTGTCAGAGGAAAATACATGGTAAGCATGATCAGGTGCACTCTTTACTAAAAGGGTTATGAGTTTTAGATATGCTGCACAAGAGTGAAAGTTGCTTGTCATTGAGTTTGATTGTCTGGGGAAGGAAAATAATGGGAACCTATTGGAAGGTTTTGCTTGCACTAGTGCAGGCCGATTGCTAGTGTTTGGCAGAGACTCATGTTAAATGATGCTGGTCAGCAGGAACTTATTCACTGAGTGAAACAGGGCTCTGTCAGGTCTGCTGTTTTGATTAATTTCTAACTAACATGCACATCAATTTTCAACAGAAATCAAATCACACAACATTTATTCAGAGAACATTGCAATCTGGAAGACTGTGTGTTTCAAATGATCTTTTGTAGCCTGGAGTTAGTATTTGGTAAGTTACAAAGATGCTGGTACCATTAATGAGTTTTAGATTTTTATTATGCATTCTTGGTGCCAGCTTCTTAGGTGCATCACTCAACACCCAGATTAGTATAATTGCTGTCAGTATTGGAGCTTCTCTAACATAGATGTGATCCAAATTTATTTCCTGGAAAGGCAGCTCCATGCCTGACCCAGAAAGTTAAAGCAGCAAATGGAAATGTTCTCTTTAGCTCTTCTCCCTTCAACTTTTTAAACACAAACCCCTTGATTTTTCTCCTATTTGTATCTTCTTTCTCTTTTTCTAATCATTAGCAGGTGATATAATCTTGGTAGCAATATAAAATTGATGAAGTATGGCCCACCCTTACTGGCTAGAATGGCAATTATGGAGCAGAAAGGTCCCAATGTCTATTAAGTATAAGACTTCCCTGCTAATGACTACAATTTCCTAGTGTAATTCTTCTTCTGGAAGGCTTGGGAAAAAAGTCATATTAAGTGCTGGCTGTCAAGTGTTATTTTATGATCTTCTGCCTCAGGGCATATTACTTGTATGAATCTTTTCACAACAGTTTGAGGCAAGTGTGTGCCACCCAAAATGTGAAGGACTGGTTAACACACTGCAGTGTTATTATTGCCATGTCATAGTCTCAGTTCTGCTGCTGCTCTGTTCATCAGCAGCAATATTACATGCATTGGACTGTGGCTTCAGGTGGTTAGTCATTAGCTCTCCCTGAGCAAGCCAGCAAGAGCTGCTGTGTGCTGCATCTTCCATGGGGGACAGCTTGGTGTTGGGTAAAAGGTACAACTCTACCATGTTACCACTGACCTCTCTGCAACTCTGCCTGTTTTTCCATCGAGGTTCTTAAGCAGTGATCAAATTCTTTACGCATGTAAAGCTCTCCCTTTGGTTAGTGAGACGCTTTTTGGACTGCGGAACTTTTGGCTGCAATTTGACACTAAATATTCTGAAGAAATCCTGCTAGAGTAAGAGGCAGTAGAGAATGCGGTGCTTTGCTGATTACAGTGCTTGTTTATGTGCAGAAGAAAGAAATCACCCCTTTGTCTGTAATAAAAGCACCCTGATTCAACGAGTTCTGAATAGGTGATACATAATAATAAATCTTACAGAGTGGAAGAGTAGATTTTTTATGGAAGATAAACACTGGAACAGAGGGCAGGAGTATAACACAATTTATAGAAGTTGCAGCTCTTTCAGGGCTTAACTATACTCCTCTGTATTTCTTTAGATCCCTAAAATATGATGTCTATTAATCACAAATATGTGATTAAAATATACAAATATAAGATCTGCTTTCTTCCATAACCACAAACTTGAAGTCACTACACAGTGCTAATATTTCATTGTGTGAATACAATAAACATAACCAAACAGGGAGATGAATCATGCAAGGTATGTCTCATCTTAAACTTGCACAGCATGGTGGTGCTCTACCTTAATCCTTTGATTGAAGTACTCTGTTATGCATCATCTCCAGATTTTGCTGGGCAAGAATGCTCAGTGCAGTCTTTACATTACACAATCCAGAAACAGTGAACTTGTTACTAAAATAGCAGAGGCAGAGTTTTAAGACATATGTGTAATTTTTTCTAAACTCTGTGTATTTACAGATATAACCCCATGTTCAGAGGTTTGCTATCTCCCTCGTTCAGTAGAACCAGGAGAAAGACAGGAAAAAAAAGGAGATAATGGGTGGTTATCAGTATCTTTCCTTTTAAGGTTTTATTCCATATAGAAACCTACGATTCCTCAAATAAAATGCTTGCTTTTGTGTTTGTATCACTTCCATAGAATCGTAGAATCAACCAAGTTGGAAAAGACCTTTAAGATCCTCAAGTCCAACCGTTACCCCAGGTAACTGTTACCCCAAGTCCACCAGTAAACCATGTCACTAAGGGCCTTTTTGTACAATGCTGATCAATTTCAAATATGAACTACCAACAATGGAATCTGTGAAAAAAAGCTGATAGTTTTTTTCTTTGTCCAAAAAAATTCTTCCCTTAAGTAGTTGTTTGGGTCATGTCAGAATGCTGCCCAGTTTGGAGGTTGGGATATATGAGAGCCAAAATCATGGTGACAGGTTTTGGCACAATTCTTAGCACTAGTGCTAGTAGGATGCAGCTTTCGTCTTGTTAAAGCCTTGTATTGACAAGCTCCTTCAGACAATCAAATGAGGATCAGTAGTAGCACTGTTCACTGTACAGTATAAAATGACGATGAGTCTGAAGTGTCAATACATGTATTCAATATTAAATCCTGCTCCTGGGTTTATGCCTAAACATGATCTGATTGAAGTAAATGGCAGAATCCTTTGCCTCATTGGGAACAAGCTCAGGTACTACTTATGCAATAGTAGAATGATGAAAACAATCAACAATTGGTTGTAACTACATATAACTCTGAGGAAGAAATAAATCAAACAAACACTTAAAGAATTTCCTTTTCTTTTCTACTGGGATACTGACAGGTATGAGCCTGTTATTCATTCATTTGTTGCCCTTTAAGAGTTTTGCCTGCAGCCTCATGCAGGAAACTTCCAAACCACGGAAACGAAACATCAGTATATAAAATGTAAGGTTATTCTCAGCCAGGGTCATTTTGTCTGAACAAAAATCTGGTGAAAGGATCATATTCTGATTATATTTCATATTATGGATCCAGAATAAAACCACTGTCAGAGTTGAAAGTATGATGTATGAGGTTTTTCAAAGCTCATTGGGACATGTAGACCTACAGTGTCACTCAGAACTGAGGAGGATAGATAGCTAAGCTGCTTATTTAGCTTTGGAAAACTTAAACGTTTATGCTTAAATGGACACAAGAATAAAAACAGGAAAAATATGGACAGAAGAATAAAAACAAGAATGCCATCCAGAGGGACCTTGACACACTTGTGCTGTGGGCTGATGCCAACCTCATGAAGTTTAACCATGCCAAGTGCAAGGTCCTACACCTGGGTCGGAGCAATCCCAGGCACAGCTACAGGCTGGGCAAAGAACTGATTCAGAGCAGCCCTGTGGAGAAGGACTTAGGGGTGTTGGGTGATGAGAAAATGAACATGAGCCGGCTGCAGTGTGCACTTACAGCCCAGAAAGCCAATTGTATCCTGGGCTGCATCAAAAGGAGCGTGACCAGCAGGTCAAAGGAGGTGATCCTGCCCCTCTACTCTGCTCTTGTGAGACCTCACCTGGAGTATTGTGTGCACTTCTGGTGTCCTCAACATAAAAAGGACATGGAACTGTTGGATCAAGTCCAGAGGAGGGCGGCGAGGATGATCAGGGGACTGGAGCACCTCCCCTATAAAGAAAGGCTGAGAAAGTTGGGGCTGTTCAGCCTGGAGAAGAGAAGGCTGCGTGGAGACCTCATAGCAGCCTTCCAGTATCTGAAGGGGGCCTATAGGGATGCTGGGGAGGGACTCTTCATTAGAGACTGTAGTGATAGCACAAGGGGTAATGGGTTAAAACTTAAACAGGGGAAGTTTAGATTGCATATAAGGAGGAAATTCTTTCCTGTGAGGGTGGTGAGGCACTGGAATAGGTTGCTCAGGGAGGTTGTGAATGCTTCATCCCTGGCGGTGTTCAAGGCCAGGTTGGACAAAGCCTTGGGTGAGATGGTTTAGTGTGAGGTGTCCCGGCCCATGGCAGGGGGGTTGGAACTAGATGATCTTAAGGTCCTTTCCAACCCTAACTATTCTATGATTCTAAGAGCACAGGCTGTGACAAGGGTTGTTACCTCCTCTTGCATCCTCTGCTCTGTCTTCTAATTAAGTAGCATATGTCTCTGCTCCTCTGCTATTGGTGGAATATTTTAGACATTGGTTTTCAAATTAAAGACAAAATAATCTGGAAAGTGATGAAATTACTTAGTGCCACATTTGGGAGTTACTTAGACCAGCCTATCCTCAGCACCTCATTACCATTCAGCTAGACTTCAGAAGTGAAGTGAAACTCACTGAGAGGTACCGTTGCATCTAAATTATTTTTTTAAAGACGGCTGAAAGCCTGATTTAGAGTTTTCGGTGTGAATCTGGAAAGTATGCTCTCCTTCTCCCACTTATATTAAGTGGAATGTATTTCTCTTGCTGATTGCTGTAGTTTCTTCTGCAGTAGAATGGATGGTTCAAAGGAGTTACCAACTCAAACACTATTCTGGATTCTGCTGGAGAGGAAAGTCCCCATACTGATTGTTCATGAAACTTAAAATACTATGGTTTTCTTCACCTCAGTTCACTACATTATGAGACTTTGATGCTGTATCTTAATAAGATAATGGAAACCTACTTTTCACTGCTTTAGAATTAGCAGATGAAAAATATATCTAGTGTGTTCCATTTTAGGCATGACTAGATAAATACATTTTACTTATCCTTTGTTGTAGACAGTATTAAAACTTGCTGGTGCAATAAATTAAAGATATCATAATACAGTCCTTGCTTTAGGAAATTTGGGATTCATAATGTTTCTAGGAAGCTAAACGTATGGTTATTTTATGACACGAAGAAAGAAAATGAGGTCTCAGCCTCCCTTGCATCCCGTGTCTTGTCAATAAATTCATACTGATTTGGATGTGCTTCATGTATTATGATTTACTTGCTGAACTTGTGATGTCTTTTGCTAAGTTGAAGGTTTTGTGTTATGGGTGCAGAATACTGAATTTGATTAGTCATGTTATTTTATGTAGCTATGATTTTATCCCTACAGCAGCTATTATAGAATCATAGAATAGTTAGGGTTGGAAAGGACCTCAAGATCATCTAGTTCCATCCCCCTGCCATGGGCAGGGACACCTCACACTAAACCAAGTCACCCAAGGCTCTGTCTAACCTGGCCTTATTGAGAAGCAGCACTCTGAGAAACAGGAAGCTCTGTATCAATAATCATAACTAAACAGCAAAATGACTTTGTGAAGTGTGGAGAACTTGAACAAATTTAGACAGTGTGTTTGGTGGGTTGCAGGGGTTTCTCACATGAGCAAATACTAGCTAGACTTGGAAAAAAGCTAGTTTCTTAGAGTACTTCTGAAGTGCCTTTTCTTTACACCTCAGTGAAGAAAACTCTGTTCTGAAGTATTTTCTGCAATGACAACGTAATCATTACAGTTACAATAGCACAACTGAAAAGGCAACTTTTGGCAGGAGCAAACGTAAATATTTTGTGACTTCTTCTAGCTATATATTCATACAACACTTCTGTATTGCAGATGATTTGTCTTAACTATCTATTAAGGTCCCTTCCAACCCCAACCATTTTATGATTCTATGATCTGTATAATGTAGGAACAGATGTTTCATTAGAATTTGTATATATTTTTAAAGAAATCACCTTTAAAGCAAAAATACCCATGGTAAGAGAAGAGTTTAACTTGGTTTTGTAACTGGAGTGTTCGTCAAATGGAGGAATGATTTAAAAAGCTTTGGGTAAAAGCCTTGTTGGTAAATGAATGGAAGAGTGGGAAGTAGTGTGTTAAAAGTGGGTGAAGTTATTAGTAATTTGAAATGGAAAGAGGTTTGTCTGCTCAGTGCTCTCCTCTGCCTTCTGCTTCATCTTTAGCTTTTTGCAATTTTTTCACTTTGCTTTCAGCCTTCGGTGTTATCTGTTGGGGTAGCCATGGAAATAGAGAAGAAAGATGTTTTTTGCCCCTGGTTAGCCATGAGAACTCATAATGCTATATCATTCCAATAGCTGCTTGTATGTAGGCAATAAGTGTACAGTAGAACCCATTTTGTTATTAATCATTTGCTGGAGCCAGCACACTGCTACAGCATGAGCTCTTCAGAGGCATAAACTGCATAATATTTACTATAATAAATCAATCTGTACCAGATACCCTAAGGGATCCCAGACCTTTGGAGGAGATCCAAAAGATTCTAAGTAAGACATCTTACAAATCTACTGGTAGCTGAAAACTAAGGGAAGAAAAGTTACTAGTGACAAATATGTGAGGCATATAAAGAGAGATGATTTATTATGTTGGTGTTATGTATGTTCATGAAAGGAATCTGTTTTTCATTTAAGATGTTTTTAAATCTATGATGGACTACGGCAAGGGAAAGCATATTTGAGGTTCAGCTTGTAGTAAAAGAAACCTATTCAGTCGTTTGATTTACTATATACAGCAATGTTGCATAGCATGTCTGTTAGAATAAACAATTATGGGTAAAAATGGTACATAAAAAGCAGCAGCATAAGATTAAAAGTGTAATGTGCTTACATAGCGTAAGCTTTAGTCTTTTTCTTACCTTAGGTGTAAAGGGCTGAAACACAAACTGGTTAATCTTTTAGGGTTTTTTTTTACTTAGTATTCTTACACTCACAAGCACCCCTGGAAATGGTGTTAAAAGATGACATTTAAATCTGTGAAGTCACTCACCTTGGAATGCCACAATTAATTAAGATTTCCTATGGATCTTACTCTTTCCACTTTGTTCAGGTCATTTGTGAAATAGGCTTGTATCACACGGTACTGTAGTCTGTTTTCCCCCTTTTCTTCAGCCAGATCCTTATCTATCTCACTGCACTTTGCCTTCTTTCTGGACTGCAGCATTCTTGTCAAAGTCTCCTCCCTGAATTCTCATCCCATCCATCTTAGCTGATCTATCTCCTTTTTTCTCATATCACTATTTTGCTCTTCTGTCCTCAGTCCTTCCATCATTCTTCCTGTGCAGTTTTCTCTGTCCAATTACTTTCTTCACACTGGCATAATTTTTGGAAGCATTTTTCTCTCTCCCCCTCTCACACCAGTCCTGTGACCAGTCTATGCCATTCTGATCTTATTACCAACCCCACTGACTTGTTCTACTTTATTTTCTCTTCTGCCATCTAAATGCTAGGATCCCTTTTCTACTCTTTGATTCAGTCTTACCCTCCCTTGCCCATGAATCTTAGTCTCTGTGTAATCTTACTGCTTGCCATTACAAATTAATTCAGTTTTTGATACAGGTGTGTGGCAATACCAGTTTAACACATTCCAGCCACTTCAGCAGCCATTGCTCTTTGTCCCTACTCCTGTGCTGCTGAATCTTGAGAGAGCTGATGAGGATCTAAAATCATAGAATAGTTGGGGCTGGAAAGGACCTGAAGATCATCCAGTTCCAACCCCCTGCCATGGTCCAGGGATGCCCGATCTCTTGTTTTTGAGCACAGGTGAGTTCAAATGAGAAGGCTCAGGAGAGACTTAAGAGCCGCCTTCCAATAACTGAAGGAGGCCTACAAGAAATCTGAAGAGGGATTTTTTACAAGGGCATGTAGTGACAGGACAAGGGAGAGTGTCTTTAAACTGACAGTGGGGAGATTTAGATTAGATGTTAGTAAGGAATTATTCCCTGTGAGGGTGGTGAGGCGCTGGCACCGGTTGCCCAGAGAAGCTGTGGCTTCCCCATCCCTGGCACTGTTCAAGACTAGGCTGGATAGGGCTTGGAGCAACCTGGTCTGGTGGAAGTTTTCCTTGCCTGTGGCAGGGGCTTGGAAGTGAGCTTTAAGGTCCCTTCCAACCCAAACCAGTGTGGGATTCTGTAATTTCTATGATTTCAGGTATGCCATTCACAGTGTTACGCAACAATGTGGCATTTCTTAGGAGAAGTGGGGAGGCATTGTGCTCCTTCCCACCAGCCAGAGGCACAAGGACAGTAATTCCTTAGCGACTTCTGTCACAGCAGCTCCTGTATCATAAAAATTATGCACTCAGATTAGGGAGTCTGTGGCCTGGACTGTCAGTGCTTTTGCAGCTGGTACCCAGGCAGCAAGGAGGAAATTGCTTGTGTCAGAGGCAGACAGGTGAAGAATGAGCTACTTAAAAAAGTACAGGTTCTGTGGAAAAATTAGCTGAGAAAAAATATTTCCCCTGGACCTTCTCCGAATTGTTCAGGAAGAACGGAATGTCATCCAGTGAGATATCACCATCAGCGCAGAGACCTCAGGCTGGAGCCGTAATTGTAGTTTTTCTACTCATGAGTGCTTGAGTTTAGAATCTTTTTTTTTAGATATAACACATATTTTTGGTTCAATTCTTTCTGTACAGACTTTGAGTTATTAATATTTTTGAGAAACTCGTAAGAAAAATTCAGCAAAAAATTAAACCACATTCATGCCAGAGGAACACACCAGTGGTGGTGTAGTAATCACTAGATACACACTAGACATAGAGTTTACTGCATGAAAGCTGTATTCAGTTATCATGTATCAAAATAGGTAACTGTAGGTTGATGTCTGAGCAGATACTTTTAAAGTGAGAGATGCATTTACTGTAGTGAAAGCATGAGCAGCATGTTTGCCATTCTCACTCAGATTCTCATGTCTCCATGACTCATCTTCCCTTTCTATTCCTACCATTGTTCTTTAATCAATCACAAAAAATCTGCTTTTTGCAGCTACATCATGTAATAGAAATGCTATTCCCAATATTGTCCCCCAACTGTGGGGAACGTCCTCTCTAAAAGAGATTCTAAAATCCCATCAGTCTCACCTTTGTGCCTGGCAAGGTGCTCCTGGAAAGCATTCTAAGGCAGATGAAAAACAATGAGGTGGTTAGTGACAGCCAACATGACTTCACTAAGGGGAAATCCTGCATGACCAATTTGGTGGCCTTCTTTCATGGGGCTACAGAACTGATGGGTAGGGGCAAAACATCATCTACCTGAATGACATCCTTGTCTCTAAACTGGGCAGACATAAACATCCATTTGGTGGAAGGACCACTCAGTGGATAAAGAATTGGCTGGATGACCTCATGCAGAGAGTTGTGCTCAACAGCTCAGTGTCCAACTGAAGATAGGTAACGAGTGGTGTCCTTTGGGGTTCAGTTTTGGGACCAACATGGACACAGGTCT
This sequence comes from Pezoporus wallicus, assembly GCF_028554395.1. Classification (NCBI taxonomy): domain Eukaryota; kingdom Metazoa; phylum Chordata; class Aves; order Psittaciformes; family Psittacidae; genus Pezoporus; species Pezoporus wallicus. The sequence continues at coordinate 8,275,097 of NW_026642649.1, read as the reverse complement.
CCCATTTGAAGTCCACTTGATTAGTCATAAGGAAGAAGCTCTTTACTGTGAGGGTGGTGAGGCTCTGGAACAGTGGCAAATGCTCCATCCCTGGCAGCAATCAAGGCCAGGCTGGACAGAAACTTGGGCGACATGATCTAGGGCAAGGTGTCTCTGCCCATGGCAGGAGGTTGGAACTGGATGATCTTAAAGTCCTTTCCAACCCAAACTATTCCGTGATTCTATATTAGATCTTAAATCCTTCAACAATAGCATCATTTTTGTATGGGAGTCCTTTTCATGGTGCATCCTCTTTTTTTATGTGGCTCATTATACATAATTTGAGCATCGCTTTTAAGAATGGCCATATGGTGTCAATAAATAAGTCTTTAGAGGCTTTCACTTATCTTCTAAATATGGTTCAATGGTGCCTAATTAAATCAATATATTAAAAAAACCCATAATCTATACACATCAAGCATCTTGAATGGGTTGTTTTAGTATTTAGATCCTCACTAATTAAGGACTCCTTGAAGACATATCTTTCAAGAGAGAAGCTGAGGTATTTCCCACCCCTTAGCTTTTTATTTTCTATTGAACCACACAGCTTTTACTGGATAAAAACCTGTATAGCCTATTGGTAGTTTTCTTTTTTGTATTGCTCCATGTTTTCAGTCTCAGCTGGGGTCCCAGCAAAAGCTTGAAGTTGCTTGCCCTTGCAGCAAAAGCTGAATTGGAGATTATACAAGGGCTGGGCTTGTGTTTACCCCCCTTCCCCCCCCCCCCCCCCATTGCTTCACTGGGAGGAAACTTGGTGAGTACTACATTGTGATATTAAGTTGCATGTCATCTCGTTGTGTAAGGTAATGATGGCAATGGCTGATTCAACTCTGTGCTCTTCTCAGATGTAATTGGTATCCTGATGTCTGGGCACAGAAGGTATTCAGTGTAGCTCTGATACTCGGCTTTGACTTACTCTCTAGATGTTCAAAGAGCACTTTGATCTTTTGTAGGAGAGGTTAAGCAAATGTCACCTGTGTCTGTCTTAACAAGGAATTGGATTTTAGATTTTCAATGTGTAGTCAGCAGGAGATGAATTCTCTAGATTCCGGAGCCCTGCGTGGCATTGTACAGTATCCATCTTCAGTTCCCAGGAGCACAACTTGCTCCTTTGACTGCCAGCAGAATACAAGCTTCTCAGCCCTTTTACCTCCCAAAATATCCTGGTTTCACTGCCCTGCATTTTGCCTTTAATGTTTTTAGGCACTGTTGTCTGTCTATATAGAAAAAAAATCCCACAGCATTAAATTAAAAGCTGCTGTTTCTTTCTTTAAGACATAACTGCTCTTTCACTCTTTTGTTCTCATGCATCTGTGCTTTTTCCTCTCTGATGCCTCTCAAAGGACTGACTTAAAATGTTGTGTATTAGTTATGTGCTACAACCAAACCATCCTTCACCTTCCTGATAAGATAGGCTTGATCATACTAGAACTGATTCTTTGTGTGCACTCTGATATTCAGTCTAAACCCTGCATATACTGCATTACATATACTGACACTTGCTCCACACATACTGCCTTTTCTCCCCATAGGCAGCCATTAGCATCCTAGTGAGCCCTTCTGAAAACTGTTTGGGTGCCAAGGTAGGATTGGGCAACTTGCATAGCCCTGCTTAAATCTGCTCCAGTGTTGATATTCCAGCACAGATTGGAATAGCTGCTTACAGCAGTGACCTCCAAAGTGGGGCACATGTGTCTTGGGGGCTATGCAAGACAATCCAGTGGGATTTGGGAAGAAAATATTTTTTAAACCTATTAACTGTGTGCTATTTATTTTCTCTTTATATCATCTGTTTTGATTTCTACTTTTTTATGATTCATCATATACATATTAGCACAGCAGTACCTGTATAGGATTTATATATAAATCTATATAAATAGATATAGAGCTTGCATGCTTAAAGATTTCTTACTGTTAGGATTGCATGAGCAAAAAAGCTTGGATGAGCTTTTCAAAACTGAAGTATCAGTAAACAGGTCAATGACTACAAAAGTTATATCAAAAGATAGACTTGGTTTAGCGTTTTTTTTTCTGCAACAAAGGGAAATATTGCTCTAATACTTTTTTCAAAGTCATAGTATTTTTCAGAATGCTTAAAAATTCATGTTACCAAAATAGTGAGGTGACCTGAAGAGGTAAAGTAGTTACAATATGAGGCTTTAAACATCTTTGTATCTTACACTATCGGGTACATTATCCTACATTACTCTCTCCATGGAGCCCTAGGTCCTGCCAAGAGCCTGCTCCAGCATGCACTTCCCACGGGAGCAGGCTTCTGGCCTCCTTCGGGCATCCCTCTGCCCTCGTGTGAGGTCCTCCTTGGGCTGCAGGTGGAAATCTGCTGAACCTCCATGGGCTGCAGGGACACAACCTACCTCACCATAGTCTGCACTGCAGGCTGCAGGGGAATCTGCTTCAGTGCCTGGAGCACCTCCTATATCCTTCTGCGCTGACCTTGGTATCTGCAGAGCTGTTGCTCTCACACAATCTCACTCCTCCTTCCAGCTGCTGTTCTGCAGGGTTTTTTTCCCCTTCTTAACTACATTATTCCATTGGTGCTACCGCTGTCACTGATGGGCTTGGCCATGGCCAGCAGCAGATCTGTTTCGAGCTGATTGGCATTGGCTCTATTGGACATGGGGGAAGCTTCTAACAGATTTTCACAGAAGCCACCTGTAGAGCCCCCCCACTACAAAAACATTGTCACGCAAAGCAATACAATAGTAAATTAATTTCACCTTTACATTTCTATCTGATTTCTATCTGTAAAGTCTGGGTAGAAGATTAAGCGTGAGAAGAGGAAACTGCATTACCAATTAATAAACAGAGCAGTAAAAGAGTTCTCATTTCTCAGTCATTCAATGTATAAGAAATAATTATGATAAGCTTTCTGTAAAATCGTTAAAGAAACATAATTACAGCTTTGGTGAAGATGCAGAATCCAGTGCATTCGCTAGGAGGGTTTACAAGTCAGTATTTTGATCACTGTTATTTTGACTGATATGCAGAGCTAGTTTTCAATGTTCTGTTTGATTGCAAAATGGTTCTAGATAGTTCCTGCCATCCCAGTGCATGGCATGCTTGTCTTTGGAAAGCACAGCTGAGAAGGATGAGGCTTCCTCTAAGCTCAGCATCCTTATCCACTCTGTATTCCCTTGCATTGTCCTAAAAAGCTGGCTGTGAAGATTTCATGAATTTAAGTTCTTCAGCGATCCTTTCTGTATGATAGCCTTGCTAACCTAATGGTTTAAAACTGTATTTTTAAAGCACTTTTTCACTCAATTTGAAAAGCTGAAACTCTGTTTTCCTGCAAAGAGAAATAAGGGAAAGTGTGCCACAAATAAATATATTTGGAGTAAAGAAAGAGAGAACCTTCTATTTAAGACCATTTTCTTCACTTAAGAAGTGCAGAAAAGATATTCAGTTTCAGCCATTCCTAGGAAAGAGAGATGCAAGAGACAACCTGACAGAACAGAAGCAACATCAGGTCATGGTAGTATCCTGAGAGAATGATGTAACTAGAAGGGGAAGTCCAAGACAAATGAATTTGCAGATGAATTTTGTAAATTCATTGGAAGACTGAAAATACTCGTGGGGAAGCAATACACTGTTACTGAAAACAAGGGAGCAAACTGGCATTAAGGATCTCCCTTATAAAAGCTCCCTTATTAAGCTCTTCGTTAGAGCATTTGTGTAAGTCCCAAAAATATGAACTCACTCTTGAGTAAAATGGTTTTAGTTTGTTAGTTTCCTAGAAGAAGATAAAGCCATGACCTGAAAACACATATTGTTTGTAGTGATTTCAAGGAGACTTAGGGCAGCCTGTGTGCTGCAGTCCAATAATCTTAAATTCCTGGTAACAGTTTTAAATAGGAAATGGCATGTTTGTAGTTCAGAAGGATGTGCTTGAGCAGGGAGCGAAATCTCTGCCTATAGAGTGGGTAGAGCTAAAGCCAAATACATGATCCAAATACCTGATACACACGATGTATGTTAGTTATGAGGCAGGTAAGAGAGAATAGGGTGCAGAATTGATCTAATCATGCATGCCATGGAATTTGCAAGAGAACAAGCAAGGTAAATGAGGGGAAAGTTCATTGTTACAGGGTAGGGCAGGTGAGCAGAGTGATGAAAACCAAACCAATTACAGACATAGTCCTCTGTGCTCTTGCAGGTTGAGTTCAAAGAGTTGCTTAAAAAGCTGTTACCCCCTTCAGTGACTGTATCACTCCCTCTGGAATGATTTAAGCTGATCTGCAGTTTGTAGCTTCAAAGCAGAGCGAGTTACTCTTATTTCAGCAATTGCTCCCTACCATGGGTAGGCTGAGCTGAGGTGACACAGCTCACGCTGGAGCGTGGTAGAAATGGTTCAAGCTGTCCACAGCAGTATGCTTCGTACACCCAAGGTGTCTCATCATATTGAACCTTGTGGTTGACCAAGTTGAACATAAAGGGTTAACACCCATCAAGATTTCAGAGCCTTTAGGTTGAACAACCCTGAGCAGTGAAAACAGAGATAGTGGAAAAGTATGAGAACAGCAAGGACCTCCAAAATGGAAAGGAACCTGGTAATAAATTTACTGTTTTCAGGTAGTATCTATTTTGTTTTATGAGACTATATTACCTGCACCCAAAAAAAACTTCACTGTGGCTGCAGGCAAACTGGTTTAAAGGTGCCTTATTCTGATGTGGCTTCTTTTCCATCCTTTATCTGAGTTACTTGCTTACAAATGCTTATAGGAGTATATAGCAGCATCCACACTTGCAAAGTTGCACCACTTTATGTGAACTGGTAGAGTAAGGCAGAGGAACTTTTGAGTGTAGTTACACTCCTAGGGAAGTTTAAAACATTTGACAAGGAAACAGCAAGCCCGATCAAGTTTAACAAGGAAGAGTTTGGTATATTAGCAAAAGGCTCATGGAGAACATTTGCTGCTTAGAGAGTACAAAAACTGTTTAAATGCACTGCAGCTGATGAAGGTATAGCATGGTGGGCTTCAATTAGGAGGAACTACCTTTAAGGAATAGCCACAAAATGATGTGTGAGTTACAGAGTTGACATAGGCTGTCAGTCACCTTCCGGAGAGATGGAGGCAAGGAAGGAAAGGAACAATCTAGTCTTTGTGAGATGTGAAAGCATTTCCTGCTTTCTCAATAAAGGAGAAATGAACTGACCTGTTGCCTTCTCAGCTATGAGAAAGGTAGCAATTAAAAATTTAATGAGGCACAAGTAGCAGAGTGAGTTCAGGGGATATGTGAAGTACCAAGCATAAAAAGAAAAACAATAATTTAAATCAATATAATGTAAAGTAATTCTAAAGACTAAAACACCCCCGTAGTTTACAAAGCTTTTTTGAGCATTATTTAATAGTTTTAAAATAATGCCTAGAAATGCCAAAGACATTAGCGGTCTTGGAATCATTGTTGCTGCAAAAATACGTAATTCCTGTCTGAAAGGACTTACAATCTAGAGAGATACAACAGGCAAAGTTTGGAAGAGAAGTAGCACTGTTCAGAAAGGGGATCTGTACAGGAATCTTTCAGTACTTTGACCAGGGTCACAGAATGACTGTGTCAAAACAAAGTTATCTTTTGTCTGAGGTAACACTTTGATGATTAAGTCCATCTTAATATATAAAAGCCTATGACAGAAAGATTTATAAAAGCTGGGAAAAAAATTAGACTGTATCATAGGAAGAATGTTTTGCCAGTGGTTACGCTTGTGAGGTTTGCCCTTAACCCTCCCAGTTCCTCCAGCCTTCTTGCAGTCTGTTGAAGTGCACCTCAGCCTCTTCCGTGTGCTTTGTCTCTTGCCCTGTTGAGTAGCAGACCTGTGCTCCCCACAGCCTTTCTTCTGTCCCAGGATGCCTGTAGAAACCCTTCTTGTTGCCCTTCATAACCTTTGCTAGTATGAGCACCATCTGAGGTTTGGGCATTTCCACCACAATCCCTGCAAGCACTCAATGTTCCTCCCCGTTCATTTATCCTAACTTCTTACTCGGTATACTTCTTTATATTTGAGCTCAGGCAGGTGTTCCCTGTTGCTTCATGTTGGCTTTCTGTAACATTTACTTTACTTAATAGCTCATCATGTTGGGCCATTTTTGTGCTCTGAGAAGGTTGTCCTTGAAGATCAGCTGGTCCCTGAATTGAAGGGAATCTGCTCTCTTCAAGTCCAAACTTGTGATTTTCCTTTTTTCTTACTTGTGTGAGGATTATGAAGTACACAGTCTCATGGTCTTTGCAGCTAAGGCTGTCCTTGACTTTCACATTTCTGACCGTTCCTTTACTAATTGTAAGCAGTACTTCCAACAAAGTGTTTCACTGATCAATCACCTGCATCAGTTGTCTTCAACACACGCTAAAAATCTCTTGGGTTGCTTGTGGCCAGCTCTGTTGGCTGCCCAGCATACATTTTGGTTGAAGATCCCCATGAGAGCAACACTGGGATGGCAGCTTCTACCAGCTGTCTAGAGGCTTCATTCACTTCTTAATCTTGTCTTCTGCAGCAAATGCCTGTGTCACCCATGATGGTCTGTTCTCTAACATCATTCATGTTACCAGCTCCTTTGTGGTGATAGCTTTGTGTGCTACAGGCATTCCTGTGTGTGTACAGCAAACCCCTTCCTCCTTACTTTTCCAGCTTGTTTTTCTTGAAAAAAACAAAAAATGCATCCATCTATTGGAGCACTCCAGTGGGACCAACCGCACCACGTCTCTATAAACTCAGTGAGGCCCCAGCTCTGCAGCTCCTAGATGTTTCCCAACATTTGGACTTTTTGCATCCCCTGTGGTCTTCCTTTCCCAAGGTTAGCATGAGAGTTCCCTTGTCCTGTGGTGCCCTGACGCTGCTTTACCTTACCTCCTATTTGGGTTGTAACACCTCTCCAATATTCCTAGTTTACAGTTCTCGTCAGGTTTGCCGATACACTCTTGCCCCATTTTGTCCAAGTCCTCATTCCTCAAAGCCTGACTGTGCCACTACCTATGCAGCCAGATCTTGGTCCAAGAAGTATGTCAACTCCTATTTGAGCCTTTCCTTTCACTGCAAAGACTGGAGTGAAGAAATTTCTTTGAATACCTAAGATTTACAGAGGCTGCTATTTTCAACCTTAAATATATGTATTAATATATGTATTAAACTTCTGAAGCTTCAAAAGTTTTCCAAGTGCCTTTGTCAGTCAGGCACAACACAGCATAAAGTCTCTTACTCCAGCCTTTTCTGTGTAAATGAGCAAAAGAATATACTTGATTCTGAAGGGTACCTACACAGAGTAATAATGTATTGAGGTGTTTCATACCTTTTGTAATAATGGAAAATGGAATTTGTAGTACTTCTGCATGAATTACTTTTAATTTTTCTATATTAAGTTAGCTACTTTGTTTTTCTTCTGGAGTTCCTCTTTGTCATGCCCAGTAGGTGATGATTTATTTAAAACCACAAACCCTCATTCAGTTTTTAATTAAAAAATGTTAAGTTCATTTCTTGTCAGTAAAACAAATATTTGTTATTACTAATACATTTTAAAGGCAAGCATAGCACTTCACAGTGTTTATAGGAATAGTGGATGTACTGCACTGCTTCAACAGGAATTAATGTCAGTCATTCCACCACTGCATTAGAACTTTCCTGCAAGCAAAACATTTCCCAGTCATGAGAGGAATGCAATTCTTCCCTAAGAGAATTCTGGGGGACACAGCCATTGAACCATCAGGTTCACACGGTAAAGTAACGCAGTGGTTTTTCTTGCTGCAACTGATATCAGTCACTCCTGAAATAACACCAGAGTATTTAAAAATTTAGCAAAAAATGCAGTTAAAATGGAGTCTCTCCCTCAGTGTGACAGAAACTGCCAGAAGTTGAGGCAATTTTGTCATATTTTTGCACATTTTCTGGTTGTTTCTGCATCTTTTTAACATGTGTGACTGCTTCCTTCTCACCCTTTATGTGATACTCAGGAAGAAATCTGCCCCTTTAAAATGAAGAACAGAGTTTGTTTGTTTCAGTTCGTACCGTACTATTTAATAATGTGGTCTGTTTCTGATGGATAATATAACTGTTCATTTGTTTGGTTTTCAATCAGCAAAGAGGACTAAAACATGATGTTTCCAATGTATGTACAGACTGGTGATGATTGTATCTATGTTATTAGATCAAGATGTTTTCTTTCTTTGGCTTCATTTTAGAAAGGCTGAATGCAAATATTATGACAGTCCTGTATAATTTATACTGCTTTTGGCATTTGAAGTAGGCAAGTTAATGTAGAAACAAAATTCCACTATCACTTACTCAAAACCTGGAAGAGCTGAAGTCTGATCGTGGTTTTGGGAGCTGTGTCTGGCTTTTATTGACACTGCAAATTAGTGTGGTGAGCTATCACAGTGAGAACTGTTGATTGAAAAGTTCTCTCTTGAGACTGTAAGCAAGAATTTGTTGTCAGTGGTAAATCTGAGCACAAAAGCTGTGCCCAGACAGGTCTTGAACTTCTGAAAGTGCTCTGTGTTGATGGTCAGTAGCAGATTTTATAGTTCAGGTGCTCAAAGTATCAAGGGATTATGGGAGATGTGTAGCGACAGAAGTAATCCCTTGCCTAAGAATGGGCTATAGAGTCATTAAAACATCTCTATAGTAAGGGTCTGTCAAGCTATTAGAAGTTCTTAGCCATAGCCTTCTGAATTTTAGAATGTGCATGTATGTTACATGTATAATTCCTGGGAAAAGTATCTTAAGGTCTTCTGATCCAGAGATTTTGCCTACAGCTAAATGCATCTCCATGTAAGGTGGTTCTACCATGGCTTTTTCTGTGTGGGTTGGAGTGAACAAAGCCTGCAGAAAATGATCTGAAGTAAGTGGGAAATACTCATTCCCTCTGCAACTTCCAAATAGATGCCTGAGATATGGAGAAGACAAGTTGCTATGGAAAGTGAAATACTGTATTCCAAATATGCTACAGTACATTCTATATACTATAAAATTTTCCAGAGAAAACTGACTTGGGGTCAGTCCACCTAAAAACTTGTGTGATCTTTTGTTAAAATGCTTGTACTAAAGCAGGGCAGGTGGGAGACCATTTACACCCAAAGCTTCTTTTTCTTTATTTCTTCCTAAATAATAATAATAATAAAAGAGCAAATTTCATTACTCAGGGTAGTCTGGACAGGTCTGCAGGCACTGTTTACTCCATGTGCATGCCACTATCATTTTTCCTTGTCTTTGATGCTGCTGGTTGGTTGTTGTGTTAACTCCTTGAATGGGATTTCCAAGGGTACTCTGATTTTTCAATGTGTGAGCTCTCTGCTTTGTAATCTCTTTAATATGCACTCTTTTTTCCTTAAAAATAACATGGTTTGTGACAAGAGAATCATAGAAGTGATAGGATCAATATGCCTGGTAAGAGAATGCAAGAAAACCATGCCTTGTCTCAGCTGATAGATTTATGTCAAAATACAAAGCAAATTTTTAAGGTCTGAAAAAATAGGTTTTCTCTCTTCATAGATTTCCCCCCCCCCCTTAGTATCTACATCTACATCTGCATCTTTTCCCTTATTTTCATTCAGCACCTATGGAAGCAGGTGCAACCAGAAACAAAACCCACACAAGAATCAATTTAGATTTGTTTCTCATATTATTAATATTCTAGAGGGTAAACTCCACTGCTTGAGGTTTCTGATGTAAAATCTGTTCATTTACCCTCTCTAGAAATCATCACTATCCTATTAATCAGGATCAGGTACCTTTTGTTTCCCCCTAATATGAAAGAGAAAATCAACTTCTAGGGGACAGAAACCACACATCTTCTGTGAATGGTTGGCTGTGAGTTTTACAAATTAGCTTCATTGTGTGTATCTCCAGTGGACAAGGCCTTGAGCAACCTGATCAGACTTTGAGGTTAACTGTGCTTTCAGCAGTGTTTGACGGTCCCTTCTACCTAAATTATCCTGTTACTTTATATATGCAAAATGTATATATGTGTAGTCAGTATACATGCATGCATCACATAGATACATTTACACACAGCTTAATTGCTTGCTTTGTTCTTCAGTATCAAAAAGCTGGTCAAATTACATGTCTTTGATATTAACACATGTATGCAGAGATTGGTGTCTGTGTTCTGCGGTTTAGCCTGTGAACATGTGCTCTGTAACTCACTCTTTCCTCACTATATCCTTGTTGTTGTTTGACTCTTTGTTAGGTTGGTTTTGGTGCTTTTTTGTAACACACGTAAGCCTTATACACTTGTGTCTATAATCAGATTTTATGGAAATTATGTACAAAACTGTGATCTGTTTCAGGCTCTTTGTTGCTGTACAAAACTAAGCTCTTATGGAAATCTCTGTTTGCTTACAGGGGAACAAATTGTCCATACTCAGTGAACATCAACGGAGAATTAATGGCTGGATCCCCTAACTGTCCTCCTTCCAGGGCCAGAAGGTGGCACCTCACCAAGGTGCAGCTACCTGGCAGAATGAAGCAGTGAGAAAGATGGAGGGTGGTGGAGAGATCTGCTTCTTAAAGGCAGGAATTCCCTACGTGTCCTGTTTGCCTTTTGAGAAAGAAGCAGCACAGCACTTGCAGCATGCGTACAAAGGAAATGACTGTGCTGACTAGGCTGAAAAGTGCTTTGAATTAACAGCCATTCCAAAATGACCATCCACCAAGAAGGGAAAAATCAATGTCTGATGAGATAAACTGCATCTTTGTCCCATCAATGGGGAACCCAGCGGGAACATGGACATTGAAAGCACAGTTGTAGCTGTGTTTTCCCCTCTCCGTAGATCTTCTGCTTTAGAAACATGAAAACAGCAGGCTTTTGGTGAGTACAAACGGAATTGATATAAAACTGCTAAAAGTGTTCTGCCTATTACTAAACCAAGTGCTAGTATTTCCAGTTCTATCAGCTTCTCCTTTGGGTACTCTCTTGCACATCCATTTTCTCCCAGTGTGGAGTTTAGGGAAGCGTCAGTACTTTCTTCAAAACTGATTCTGAATGGCTGGACTATACTGTGCTGAAAGTGCCAGAGTCTGCTGGGGCTGCTTCCTGCCTCTCTGAAGTACACGTACATTTCTTATACATATTTCCAATTTTTCTGACTTATTAGTTGAACCAGTGTACCGCGTCCCTCCTGTTGAGCATATTCCTGTAGGTTCTGTGCAGAAATGTTTGTTCTGTTTACTTCCCTTTGCAAAAAAGAATGACCTAAGATACCCTTGATGCCATTACTGCTGTACAGGCTTAGGCAAATCCTGCAGACCCCAGTCTGAATGAGGAAGAATTAAGTGACACCTTGAGGCAGGAAGGAGCAAAAGATGGAGAGTTCATTTAATGCAACCACCAGAATACTTGGAAGGAAAGATAGCCCAGCTGGGTGTGAGAGTGCAGCTGTGCTGGAAGAGACCTAGTTTAGTCACCCAAAGTCTCCACCAGGGGTTAGCCTGCTGGTGCAGAAGCTGTAAAAGAACAGAGGACAGGGGTGCCATGGCAATTTGTCTTGAAGCACCTCCTGAGTCAAAGGTGTGTGATGTTGAACGCCAACTCTGGTTTAAGGCTGGTGTAAGCATGAGCAGGTGTATGTTTCTGGGTGAGTGTTTTCCCCTGAGTCCTGCACATGTCTCCCCTGATGCTCTTGGTCATACTAAGTTGCACATAGTTTACATCTGACTACTACTATGAGCAACACAGTGTTTTGAGAGGTAGCTTTTGCTTAATGTTGCAAAAGAAGTATGGGAAGACTGATGTTTGAGATGTCGTTTGTCTTTGTTATTTGTCTCATAGCTATCTCCAGATAATAGAGGAGTTAAATGCAGAGTTTTATCATCCTTTTTAAACCAACATCGTGCCACATACAAAAAAAAAAAATGAACTGAGGTTTTAACAAGCAGTTTTTGTAAAGTATCTTCTAGTTTCAGGCTTTTCAAGTATTGCATCCTGCAGTCCGGTTATGGCTTATTTATTGGGTGAGCTTGGTAAAACTTTTAATCAAGCCAAGCACGCAGCAGTTTGAGAGTGGTGACGTTTTATATCTCTTTTTGATTAGTGCAATATTAATCACAGAATCACAAAAGGGTTGAGGTTGGAAGGGACCACCAGAGGTCATCTCGTCCAACCTCCCTGCTCAGGCAGGATCTCGTAGAGTACATACACCTCTGGTTTCCTCAGAAGACTCATTTTTCCTTATTCTGTAACTTGACAATGAGCTAATGTTCAAAATGCAAACAGAGAGACTTTACACATTGCCTGCAGTAAAAAAGCATTTTCTTCCTATTTACAATATATGCCGTAATGGGGAAAAAGTGATCCCAGCACCATACTAAAATGAATTTAAACAATATCATATTGCAGGAAAACTGGCAATTTAAAAGAAAAATCTCTAGGAAACTCAGGAGAACTGAAATATCTTAAGCTATTAAATAAAAAAAATCAGGAAGTAGAAATACAAAAACTTCTAATAAATTGACCAAATGGAGAAGGGCAAATTGAAAAAGAATGGTTTGCATATGACGAATTTGCATAGGCAAAGTTCAAAGCAATGCTTGGGAAGTTTCAGGTGGAATTTCAAATTAAAATCATTGTATCCTAGTCCCTTGTTTGTCTAATCTGACACACAGGGGAATGAGGCTGTTAGTGGGTTTATTACTCTATCAGCTCTTCAGCATACATTGGGAAACTCTGTCCAGCTGATGTTGGGGTTTTTTCACTGTTAAAATAGGAAACACTGAAGTAGGGACATGGGTGGAGAGCTGAAGCAGGTTCCTGCAAAGCCTGATCAGGCTGGGCTGGTTCTTCTCAGGAGATGACATTGGAGTCGTCATGAAGATGTCTGATAAACCAGATTCCAGGTTCTGAGCCACTTGCAGAGGCCAACAGTATCTTTAACAACAGCTATGAGCTGATCATGGTGTCCTTTATAGTTACCTAGATTCTGAAGTGAATTGAATTATTTTTCTAAGTTGCTCTCCTAAAGCACAGGGATTGTTCTTAGTCATGGATTATGGTGAATACTGGGAATTTGTTTTGTCCTTTCACTATCAGTTTTGAGTGTGCATAGGTCTGTCTCTTTGTCAGTAACAGGGAGAAAAAATCCTAAGTTTTAAAGGAGTTTGAGAAGGAGCATTTTGTTGTGTTTCACTGTGTATGTGTTCCAGGAAAATTAGACTATTTTATTAGAGATTATGTGTCTCCAAATCCAGAGGGGAATGAAGTGTAAAACATTTGACTTCACTTTGCTTGAACTAGTTTCTGTTTTCCTCTGTTACGGTATATTTGGTTTTCTGATTATTCACAAAGTGAAGGCCTTTTCAGTTTGAACACAGGCTTACCCAGCCTTCCATAGTTCATTTTATTGAGACTAATGGGATGAGATGCTGAAAATGGTTCACGTCTTGCCAAAGGTTAGGCTTGCTCTTAACAGCACTAACTATGTCATGTGAAATGCATAGTAGTCCTTTCAATTTTGTACTGAATTTTGTGTTGCTAAGGAATGTGGCACACTTTGAATTTAGGAGGGACTCTAGGAAAACTGATAAGTAAACTAAATGAAAAATGCAATATACACACCAAAGTGTATGAAATGTATGTAAGCAGAGGAGGCCGAGTCTGGAATAGTCTTTGAAATGAAGCAACAGTAGGAAATTGTACACTCCAGGCTTGAAGTTTTGGAAGCATGTAAAGGAATAATGTGTCTAGCAAAAAAAACCCCACAATGGATTGTAGATGGGAATGGTAGCTGAAATTTCAAGAGCAGTGAAAAATAAGATGTTAAAATAAAGAAGAAGATAGTCATTGTGATGGGATTTGAAGAAGGGAAGATATTGATGGAACATGTGTCAATTGCCATAGTGATAATTAAGGTATTTTTGTTAAAAGCTGATGGGTATAACCTTATACCAGTGTCACTGGTATTCTCTGAGACAGGGTGTCAAAGAAAGTGCTATAACCAGTGGTGTTTTGTCAAAGAAATCTAAGTTTTAATACTGGAATAAATCACTGTGGTAGTTTAAATGCCAGACTGTTAAATAACCTCTGGGGAGATATGGCAGAGTGTAAGCATACACAGTCCAGAAGTTTGGAAGCAGCCCTTGTGCAGTAACCTGGATACCATTCTGCAGTGCATTTCAACATCTGTTATAGTCTTCATCATTCAGTAATAGTGCCTAATACTGAAAGGTGAATTAGTAGGTTTCTGAGATGAAAGGCTCTGAACTCCAAAAAGGTTTAGATTTCACACATTTCATAGCACGCTGATACTGAAAAATGATTTTTCTTATCTCACAACACTAGTTTTTTGGTGATAATTCAATTACAGCAGTTTATAAACATTCCTAGTGCTCCTCTGGCATTAGTTAGGTTTCAGTTATAATTAGATTTAAATATATAATAAAACTGGAACTCCAGTCAACCTTTAAATCATTGTGCTGTGCTCTTTGACTGCTAATCTAGTGCTTTCAATGCATGGCTTCAGAAATGTGTAGATGCCTTCTTACCCTTGTCAAGTAGAAATTATGTTTAAACCCAAGATGGAAGATACTGACCCCATTGTTTACTCTGTTAAGTGGGTCCAAAACACCCAAAAAAAGTGTTTCTTTTACCTAATCTTATTTGCATTTTATCACTTGTAATGGCACCATACCAATCAGTTGTGAGTCAGATCTGTTAAAAGCAATGGCATGGAGTGGAACAACATGAATCCAATCCTTTGGTCTGTTAAATATCTTCCATTTGTATTAAGGCTCAGTATAACTCACAATGACCTCTGTTAAATTCTTGGCCAATTTACATTAGCCCACCCTTTTTTATTTGTACCAGGCTTCAATTTACACTCTGGGCTGAACCTGTTCTGCCTGCTGAGATGCCCGAGTCTGGCACTAGAGGTGGCAGCGTCTGTTCTGCATTTAGGAATACTTGTGCCACCAGGTCTGCCTCTGCCCCTTTCCCAGCTCTCATCTCCCCAAAAGGGGTTCATGACACCTCCTTGTGACTGTGTGAAGCAGTCAGTTATCAAACCTTTATGACCATCTTAGAACCCTGTGATGTGTTGAAGCAGTCTTTGCACAGCATCACAGCTAAGACTGCACAGCAGCACATAAGGAGCTCTGCCACTGATGCTTTAGCCCAGCACAATGGCAATGCTAAACAGTCACAGGAGAAAGAAACAGCAACATGGCACTCTTCTAATAAAAATACTTCAAGCTAAGATGAATGGCAGAAGCAGCTTCAATTAGGAGTAATTAGGTTGTTGAAATACTTTCAACACTACATGATGCAATTAAACTGTTATCGCCACTGCTACCCAGCCTCCTTTAAAGAATGAATAAGTATTCTTTATGGAAGGAGAAAATTATATGTAATGTGGAGAGACAAAATATAAACCAATCAAAATCTAAACCAGAAAAGTAATGAACTAGTCAGCGGAGATGGATGGCTGACTACCATTCAGATGGGTCTAGGACTGAATTTATTTGTACAAGGATTGATTTGTGTAAGACAAAGCTTCTCTTCTGTCTCTTAATCATAGAATTATAGATAGTTAGGGTTGGAAAGAACCTTAAGGTCATCTAATTCCAACCTTCTTCCCATATATGAGGGTAAATGTCTTTCAAACTCCTAAAACTCTTTCAAAAGCCTTACAGCACCTCTGTAAATGCTTGCAGTAATGTGTAATGGAGATGTGTACAATAGCTCAGAAGGGGCAGAGATTTCTGTTCATGCTAAACCTGGTTCCTGCCATCATCACAGCACTACCTGTAACAGTGCTAAACCCGTATTAGGACACGCTATTCTGCTAACACCGAGAGAGAAAAGTGTCCTAGACACCCTGCTGCGAGAGACAAAAGAATTCGTGTCTGAAATCCTATAGGATTTCCTACAAACCAGATGCACCTAATCAAAATACAAAAATTATTAACTTTATGAAGTAATTACCCAATTTGATGACCCTTTTCCATCTTAATTTTATTGATAATGCTTATTATTTTTTTCTGGTGATACATTTAGTCTTCTACTTTTAATTCATGATACGGTTTGAATTTTTTATGATTCTGTACCATCAAAAATCACCCTTTTTGTAAAACAGCTGTCAATGACCATGAGCCACAGAATTAGGGAAGCTAGAGATGACATGTTCTTTTAAGTTGAGAGCTTTAAATCTGTTTTCCCAGGGCATGAGTATTTTCAGCACTTTATTTTGTAGTGGTTTGATTTAACTGTCCTGAGCAGAAGGGATAATACCAGGAATATTTCAGTTGGCTTCTTCTGTGGAATTCTGTTTTTTTTAACTTGCTTTTAATTCTGTGAATCATACATCAGTAATGAGGCACATCTCCCTACTTTCTAAAGTAGGTAATCAGTTGACTGTACAGAGGCATGTGCTGAAGCACAAAGGTACTCTGCAGCTTCCTTGCAATTATGCAGCAAGCTAAAATAAAATAACAGAGGGCAAAACTGAGGAAAGCTATTGAGGGTTAAGTAAGGAAATCTTTAGGAAGGAAGCAAAACTGGTGAAGACGAGTTTTTGATCTTGGGAGAACAGGAGAATTGGTGTGTTTTACAAGTCAAACATCATCCTAATGGGAGCTAATAGATTTTAAGACTCCATTAGACTTATGAACATGAACAAATACGTCTCAAGGAACATCTTGCATGAAAGTTCTAAATGAAAATTCTACCATCATGTCCTTTATTTAAGCAGCATTTTATCAACAAAGGCCTTTAGAAGTAAAATCCATAGTCTTGAAAGCTGTCAAAGCTGTTGGTTTAGAGATGTACAGTAAAATAATGTTAATGGAATATTAATAGCAGGTATTCTGTGTGGCAGTCGTGTTTAATTCAAGTCAGTATTGCATGAGTATCCATCTTCTCAAATGCTTTCAACTAAGCCTTACATAAACCAGAATTCCAATATAAATGCTGTTATATCTCGTGTGATACCTATTAAATTATCCTTGCCTAATCAGACTGAAAAGAAAATGCTAACTTTGCAACATTTTGATTAGGGGCCTATAGCAAGACTCTGCATATATGTCATCAGCAAAATTCCAAATTCTGTTTTCTGTAGCCCTTCTTGATGCCAAGAGAAGACGTCACAGTCAGAAAGGCTGATCACATACTTTCCACTGTGTGCAGGACTTGCACTTAAGCATACGTATTGTTTGCGTGGGACCACAACTTTTCCTTTACTTATCTTATGACTCTCAAGACAGAAACTCTGTTAGTATTTAAAATAATAATGCTCTGTAGTTGTAAGGTTAAAAGAAATAACTTGAGTTTTGTTTATCTAAGGGTTCGAGTGTTGACATTAGTCTCAGGTTCTATTAGAATAGGGTAAGAATGATGAACATGATCCCATAGTGTAGAATATACTCAGAACTCTTCTCACTGTCAGTATACTAATGTGCCGTGAGGAGATGATGGCTGGGAGGAACAGGGAGACAAACACCTTTTATTTTATAGTGTGTAGGCTGCAATGTTGGGAATAGTGCTTTGCACAACCCGCTGAGATCAAATTCTTCATGGACACGACTTTCCATAAAGAGCTTTATTGATGGGAGCATGATATACTTCTATGAATCTGAGAAAACAGGCCAGGATTGGCTTTGTCTTGGTTTTAGGCTTTGCTCCTTTCAGCATGGCTGAGGGGCAGGCGTCAGGGGCAGGCATGGGTCAGCAGAAGAAGGAATAGCTCGGGGGCCTGTGAAGTTTTCGGCTGTTCCTTCAGCTTTTTCAGCTTAAGAAGTTATTAGCAGTGTGAGATGAAGCTGCCTCAGTGGTAACATATATAGCTGGTTCAGGACCTAGATTCCAGCTGTCTTTTGTCTAGAATCTGGAGGAAGAGGGTAATTCCTGAACATAGTACTTCAAACAAACCTGGATGCCCTTTTCTGATATGTGAAGAAACCTGAAAAGAGCCCATTTGTGCTATTAAATGTCATTTCTTTCAAACTTTGGGCAAATAGCCCACTTTCTTTTGTTACAATTTGGAATGTCTTTGAAGCAGAAACCTCCAAGGAGGTTCTGAAACAATTTCCAAGAAAAAGACTGTAATTACTTTGTACTGTTTTGTTCAGTGAACTGAAACAAAGCCCTAGGCAAAGAAGAAGTTTGTATTTGTATGCCTATAAACCCCATGTATGTGGTGCCACTACCCTACTACACTCCTGTAAGACGTGTAAGATGGGCCACGTCTCACCCTGCCTGCTGCTGCACCTTTGGTAATGCTGTGTAATTTAGCACAAGGAGCTGCTTTATTTCTGTCAAACTGCCCTTTTTCAGTAGGTTCCACAAGCAATAGCAAGTCACCATGTAAGCATATTTCCTGGAAATAAATAACAATAATTCAGAGTAGAATCGTCCTACATACAGATCTGCAGCCTGAGAGTGTTCAACGTCTCCTAGAATGAGTTGAGTTCTTAGCTCTGTTGAGGACAAACGTAAGACATCAAACTATGGAAGAACAATTTATTCAGAATGCTTTCACAATTAATTACTTTAAACTGTCAGTGTAGTCCCATATGAAGTGAGCAGTCCTTTTCAACTTTTTCAGCCAGCTAAAGGCTCTCCAGAAAAGAGCTTCTCCCCTCTGCCATGTTTGAAATGAGAAGCTCTTCTATGCCAGCAGTAAAGTCCACATTAAGGAAGTTGTCTTTTAGCCCACATGAGTTACAGTTTGGCTAAAAGTAAGTAAAGTTTTAAGGGAAGGATCCATATTAAAGTGCCTTATTTTCCATAGACTTAGCAGCTATCCATTATCAAAGCAAACAGACAAAAAAAGTCACAGAGTTGTAGCCTGGTTTGGGTTGGAAGGGTCCTTAAAACTCATCCAGTTCCAGCCCCCTGCCATGGGCAGAGACACCTTCCACTAGAGCAGGTTGCTCCAAGCCCCGTCCAGCCTGGCCTTGAACACTGCTAGGGATGGGGCAGCCACAGCTTCTCTGGGCACCCTGTGCCAGCGCCTCAGCACCCTCACAGGGAAGAATTTTTTCCTAATGTCTGATCTGAATCTCCCTTCTGTCAGTTTAAAGCTATTTCCCCTAGTCCTGTCCCTACCTGCCCTTGTAAAAAGTCCCTCTCCAGATTTCTTATAGGCCCCCTTTAGGCATTGGAAGGCTATCCCTCCTGCCCAAAAGCAGAAACCAAATTCATCATGCACTTTGTACAGCAATTTAAAGTCATCTCTGACCCTGCCTTGAACAGATGTTATAGATGTGCTGTACTTTCAGAGGAAATGCGGTAGCTCTTCAGCAAGCTCCATGGCTACCTTCTCCTTGCAGAAGTGTCTGTTCTGGTTGAAAGCAAAGGCCTAGCAGGAACTAAAAGAGGAATTTTAGATGAGATTACTGCAGACAAAATAAGTGAAGTGGCTGGTTGCAAGAAGCGTAACTAAAATTGATTTGTATCTGTGCTATAGCATTACGATAATGAAGTCTTTGGCCATACCAAAACATTATAAACATGACTTTTAAACTCCCTTTGAAATTCTTATTACAACTGCGCTTAAATTCATTATGAGATGCTAGGAGGTCATCTTGTTACTAAACATGCAGAGTCGGCACAACTCTGTATGCTCTGATAAGTTTGAAGAAACAGCTGTGTAAAGAAAAATAATAGAAATAAATATACTGGATATTGGATCTTATTGTTCTGTGTAGTTAGTGAGTGAGCTCAGCCTTGATCCCCAAACCTCATCAGCACCCTCATCTGTTGTATTTGTAAACTCTATTGTTGTTCTGCTGACAGGCAGGGTACGCAACAAAACAACCATACACTAGGTGTATAGCATGCACAGTTTATTAAACAAGTACACTAAAGCAAATAAGCGTAACAACACAAGTCAGGTATATATCTCCATATATATATATATATATAGTAAATAAGTACAATAAAGCAAATCAGATATCTATATAAGTAAAGTACAAAGGAAAATTAGCAGTGTGTCAAAACACTACTGCATAGGGAGAACAGAGATTAAGAAGAAATACACCACCACTTACCACTGAGTCATCATCCAGGCCCACACTTCAAGCTAGGAAGCCCCATTGCAACCAGTGCCAGGAGTCTCAGGTGACTGGGAAAATTCCCACACAATGCATCCGCCCATAGGTGAGGCTTCGGATTTGACTACAAGAGTGTCCTGATTTTATACCCTCAGGAAAAACAACCAGCTTTGTGCCAGTTCTGTTACTGTTCACTCATGCAGGTTGCTGTCCATGCGGAGAGCATTAGGCTAAGCGCCCCACTGTGGCCAAGTATGAAGGCATAGAACATCTGCACCTTCATGTTTTCCTGCCTCTTCCCAGCAAACAGTCACCATGAACATAAACATGTATACTTTACCGAATACATTTTGACAGAAAAAGTACTTTGTTATGTGTCTCAGTCACGAGAGGGAATCAGCTCTCAGCTAGGTTCCCATCCATTGCAATTGTTCCTTCTATTCTAAGAATGTTTGTTGTTTTCCACAAGACTTTGGCCTTTTGCCCTTAAATGTAGTTTATCTGTGAAATTTACTCTTACCAGCAATTGCTTCACATTTTAAAACTTCGGGGACTCTTTTGGTGGACTATTTTAGTAACAGAACGCTTGGACATAGCAGAAGCATTAACCGATGATGCCTGTGTGTGAGTTTTTGATTTTTGTTGACATCTGAAGGAATGTGGAAAGTCTCAAAGATGACATACATTTCAATCAAATTATTATATTGTATTTCTAAAGTGCCAAACTAATTCAGTACAGTGAAAACATGACATAAAGTTATGAAACATGGTAAGATTATTTAATCTCAATAGTACTTCACTTAATAGTCTGGATGCTTTGTGAGGCCATTGGAAAGAATGCACTTTTTTTCCAATATTATGATCTTAAAGCTGGAGAGTATTATCATAGAATCATGGAAAGGTTTGAGCTGGAAGGGACCTTAAAGCTCATCCACTTCCAACCCCCTGGCATGGGCAGGGACACCTTCCACTAGAGCAGGTTGCTCCAAGCTTCATCCAACCTGGCCTTGAACACTGCCAGGGATGGAAGGCACGGGATGGGGCAGTTTGCTCATAGTATTCTGAGCTACTTTGTTATGTAAAAAAATTACTTAACATATCACTGGGAATATGCATACATATAGAAGCTTTTATTGAGCCTCCTAGTACTTATAGAAAGTCAATAGGCTAAAACCTGTGTCTAGTACATAAATAGTAGGGAATCTGATACATATTTAATATGCCAAAAATGTACCCAAGTATTAAGAAAATCTGATATATATTCAATATGGCACATGTCTTTCACTCTTAGGAAGTTTTATCTATATCCTTTGCAGACTACTGAAGCAGCAAGGGTTCTTTATGTTCCTAGTAGCAAGTCTGCCTTGCTGTCTGTCAGAAGTGCCATAGCTCTGAGCAGTGTCAGCCAGGCTTTCTAAGGATCACTAAATCTGCAGAAATCTCTGCAGGTTCAGAGAAACTGGAAGCCTTCAGTAGTTGGCTCACTAGCACTAGATTCATCCTTCCTCGCTTTCCCTTTTAAACTGCTGAACAGCCTAAAGACAGCTGTCGACTTTTTGGCAGTAGTCAAATGTCAACATCTGGCTTAAGGTATCGGATATCGTTAGATAGATATGGATTAAGATGGCCTAATTCAAATAATCCTGAGAAACTAACAGCTTCAAATGATTTCCAAAAATCAATTAATTTCTTAACTATATAAATACATCCATAGGAAAATTCTCATCATCTAATTTGTAACCAATTTGCCAGCTAAATTCTTTGGATGATATTGTCCTATATTAAAACAGTTTTCTCAAAAAAGGAGACAGTCATTGCAATTGTGATGTTTGATATCTGTCTAATTAATTAATTGTAAGAGATGAGTAATTAGATGAGGTAGAACTTCCTGGAAGGAGATGTCAGGTTGCTGCTGCAGAGGACTAAATGAGCCTTCCATTGTTCAAGGAGACAAGATAGGTTGCAGCGTAGGGCAGGCAGATGCAGAGACAAAGCAATGAATTCACAGCCTAAGGAGAAGGTAGGACCTCCGAAGTGTCAGAGATGAATAGTCAAGTCAAAGCTTACTGCATCTCAGAAACCGTCTGTAGTGCTACAAACAAACCTGGAAACAAGGAAACTGTAAGAAGGAAGAAAATTTTGTATCTATTCTGTCTGTCTTAAATGTCTGTCACGACTGAAGAACTTTATGCTACTTTATAGTCTTATAAAGCCAGATTGGTCTAAAAGGCATCTTGTGTGTATATAACTATATGTATATATCTCAGGATTCTCATTAGGTCTGGATGACTCTAGGTCTTGCCACAAAGGTCTAGAAGTAAAAACCACTTAACATAAGATCAAGTAAAGATAGAATAATATTGATAAAGTAAGTATGCGTCATTATTATTTTAATGGGATTTTTATGGTTATGAAATACATGTGAAATTGTATAGGTTGCAAAGACCATCTGCTTCTTTAGATCAGCTCATCCTGTGTTAGTACAGCACCAAATGCAATTTGGAGAACAGCAAAAGTGGTTCTGGGACATCAGTGCTTGAAGTGTGAGGTTTAGAAAAAAATTAGGTAGTTGTATAACATCCTCTGGTGTTCAAATCTGTGGTGTCACCTCCTGGTTAAATGTCAGTTGTCATTCAAAATGCACAGAAATCAAAAGAGTAATTCAGTGAATTTCAGATGGGGTTAATATTATGTGATTACTTTTATTATATTATCCAGATGCAGAAAGTCATTATCTCTGAAGGAAGTGCTCAATGGAACTTAACTGGCTGTGGCACAAGATTTCAGGAAAATAATGGATATTTGAGGGGGGGTGCTAACAATTAGAAAAGTGGCAGTCCCCCCAAACTGTGTTTTACAGTAAGAATGTTGCTGTCTATGAGCAGTAGAATGACAGTGTTCTACTCTCATTCACAGATTCATATTTCATCATTTTAGGTGGTGCCTACATGGGCAGTTTGGCTTGCTCTTTATTCCATTACCAGACCCTCACGCAATTTGTGCACATGCTAATTCACTTCTGAACTCTCTTCTAAAGCAACTAAATTACTTCTTTCAAGGAGAAGACCTCACCACAGATGGTGGGATAGCGTGCTTCAGGGCCTCTTCCAAACATGTCCATCAGGGGTATGGATTATGCCAACTTTGGCTCCCCCGACTATGACAAAGACTGTATTTGGAGACCTTTCCCTTCAAACACCTCGTGCCTTGCTCCAGAAGATGTTCTGTGCAGCCGTGGCATCTTGCTGCATGAACACTATGTGGTGGGGTGCAAGAACAGTTATTTTAGTACTGTGAAATGAGAAACCACAAATACAGACTTACGCATCATAACTACAAGGAATAAAGTGTGGTTTGGAGAAGGCACAGGCCAAGTGCTATGGAAAGTGAAAGAATTCAGTTTGTTCTGGAGTGTGGCAGCCTGAGAAGACTGGACATGAGCCAGTGCCCAGCAATACAGTGGGGACTTGGGTTCTGAGTGCCATTCACAACACAGTGTAGACAAATCTGTAGTAATTCTTCAAAGAGACTTTTTTCTTAGCAATACACTAGAGGTTTTGAAATGCTATAAACTTCAGAAGTTTTTGCAGAGCCAAGTGTTCACATGGATTCCTAATGGACCAAAACTTTCAAAAGAACAAGTTTCATATTTAGAGAAATCAGTCAAATATGGCAGTGCTGTAACAGCTAAGACATGGAAACACCTTGCTGGGCCCCTCAAATGGTTTTTAAAACATTGTGTATGGCAAAATGCACTGCAAATGCAAAAGCTTACCCATATGTCTTCATTTAGAAACACCCTCAACAGTAATCACCCTAATTTAGTAGCTTCACCTTTACTATGTAGATTTTAATAGCAGCTGGCCTTGTTTAGTAGCTGCACTTATTTAATAGCTGCACCTTTACCATGGACCTTTCCCATTGCAAGCCGTAGGGGAAAGTAATTAAATTTAATGAAAACTGTGCTTCCCAAACAAGGATATATGGCTACTCCTATGAAATGGTCAGTAGGCTAAATCATTTGTGGAGAAATTATCCACAGTCCAGAGGTTAAAGTACTGTAGCTCAAAGTGTAAATTAAGACTAAAGTATAAAGAACATGAATTGCAGAGTTTCCTTGTTGACAGCAAGAGAGTGACTGTGCCCTTACAAAGCTTGTATGTCACTGCAAGCTCAGGAGCTCACAAGAGCATCGTTCAGGGAGTGAAGATGGAGGCTCCTTTCTGGAGCACTGTAGAAATGCACAGTCCTTCAAAATAAGCATCAAAATGAGAATCAGATTCTCACACTAAATCTTGCTTCTCCTGCCCTGTTGGGATGTATTCAGCACCAGTCTTTGCACTTCTGCTCCCTGGGTTATGTTAGACAAGGACACAGAGTTCACAGTTTGAAGTGATTTAAGGAACAGTAAAGAAACAATGAACTATTGATATGCTAGCAGGGACATGATTACAGCCCAAGGAATGAACAAAAGAAAATACAGCCTCTCTGTTTTTTGGGTTTTTTTTAAGGATGATTGAAAGCTCTTGGGAAAAAATACAAGGTTCCATTATTTTGTCTGTGCTACTTTAAACCAGAGATAGTTGAAGACACAGGTCCTCTTTGCTATAGAGATGGTCTTGTTTCATCCTTATGATCAAAGTTGGTGAGAACACAACGGTGATTTGATGGTGGTGGGTCAGTAGGAAATCACAGTTCCCTTTTTTGTAAGGGAATTTAAAAAAAAAAATCTATTTTTTTAAATAAAATATTTTTTTTTCTGTTGAAATTGCTTCGCTTTCCAGTAATGACAACATTGGTACTACCTCTGGAAAGACTTTTTGACCTAAGAACATTGTGTTCGACAGTAAAACGTGTTGGGATTTTACTTACTAAAAGGTTCCCTACCATTGCCATTGTACTAGCATAGAAGTTTTATTACTGGTATTGTTGCTGCTTAATATACAAAACATTAATAGAGCAATAGCACTATGAGATCTTTGTATGTTTTGTATTTCAGTTCTTATATTGCTGTGCAAAATGTGCAAGCTTTTCCAGCAGATAAAGTGATGTACAGCAGTGGTGAGATAAAAGCTGCAAACAGCAGTTATGAGATGCTTTTGATCAAAAAAATCACTTCATTTGAAAGATAAGCCTCAGAAATTCCTCTCACCTTGTAAATGGGCACAAATTTATTCTTTGTTGCACAGCAGTAACGATTAAGTGAAAATACATTGATTTGAGTTACTAGTGCTCTGGGAACTGAAAATACTAATGAAGCTATCCCTACATGGATGCTTTCATTGCTGTGGTATTTCTGCTTTAACAAAATAAAAACAAAATGGGGAATTTTAACTTATGTATATCCTTGGAAAACCAGATATTACTGTATTTCTGGTTGATAATGTGTAGAGAATTATAATTTGGTTTGATTATTTTAGTGGGATGTATTGCAGCTGCTAGCCTTTACAGTGTCGCTGGAATAATAGGAATATTTCAGTTTTACTCAGTTTCATAGCAGTCCTGCTTGTGTTTCTGTCTTCTTATATATGTGGTGTCTAGCCCAGCAGTTTAAAGTGTAATGCTCAGCACTAGCAATGAAAGATACATTTTCTTGCTGCTGTTCTAGGTTCCAAGTTTGCTTTTGCTAAAAGCAGCAGTGACTTTTTAAATGACTACCTTTTAGTATGTTTGTGATCTGTGAACCTGTGCTAACCAGCCTAGAGGGTCCAAGAGGTTATTTCTCCTGACATATATCCAGTTATAAAAAGAGAGGAATCCCAAAGTAGGTGCAACAAATGCAAGACATTGTGTCTCAGTTGTGTGTTTTCCCAGCATCACCCACCCTGTGCCTTCTGTTTCACCACAGTCATTTTATGGTAAAAGGAGCAGTTAGTAGCACCTTTACCCTTCAAGCTGTTGCTCCGTATAATCTTTCCACATGCAATGAGAGAAAAGAAGAAATACAGACGTAAGAAATGCAGTGCATGATACATGTGCTTTATCCCTTGTACCCAGGTACAAGCATCATCATAGGAACCTGTGTCTTGTCTCCTAACTTGCCCTTCTCCGTTTCGATTGCATGTATGGTGCACATGGCCTCCAATGTATGAAATATCAATTTAGCTCATGACCCAAGGGCTTTCTCACTTTCCTGTGTGTTGTAGTCCATGGAAAACACAGCTGAGGTAATAATCAGACTCATAAAATGCAGTATTTCCTTAGGAGTATGAATATGTTGCAGATTTCTGAGACAAACTAATGAAAAGGAGGAAAGAAATTTCTCCTACTATGAGAAGTACTGATTTCTCTGGTCTTTTTGAAGAAACATTACACAAGAGGAGCTGTAATTACACTGTGGAGTCATTCTTAATGTTTCTTATCTGGAACATCATTTTTTTCAGCTGATTTTTATAGCAAACACAAGGCAGAATGCCTTGCTTGTGAGCAGACATCTTTCCTTCGGAATGTGCAACTGCTGACAGGCTTACCAGCAGTATCTGAAATGCAATTTGTGAGTCTTGGAGGGGAGATGAAGAGAGAAAAAGGCAATGTGGTCTGGATTTGATTAACATGTGTTATTCCATTGCCCTCAGCTTGTGGCAGAACCGGGCTTTCTGCATGACATGCAGCTGCTACACGTGGATTGTATAAGGGTGTCGTGGTTTAAACCCTAGCCAGACAGCTTGTTCACTCACTCCCAGTGAGTGGTGCCAGGCTGAGAGCAATTGAGCCCTCCCCCCGGGGCTCTCGCCTTCCCCGCTCCCGAAGGGATGGGGAGGAGGATCGAACGAGTGCAACTCCCATGGGTTAAGACAAGAACAGTCCAGCAAGCAATGTACAACACAAATCACCACCGCTACCACCAACGACAACAATGATAAGAGAAAACAACAAGGGAAGAGAATACAATACCACTCGCCAAGAAACGAGTCCGACCCAGCAGCCTGTGTCCTTCCGGGGAACTCCCAGTTATCCCCCACCCTGGGCATGACGTCCTGTGGTATGGAATACCTCTTTGGCTAGCCTGGGTCAGGTGTCCCTTCTCTGCTTCCTCCCGGCTTCCTCTCCTCCCTGGCAGAGCCTGAGCCTTGCAAAGTCCTTGGTCAGGGTAAACATCACTTAACAACAACTGAAAGCATCGGTATCACCAGCACTGTTCCCAGGCTGGAAGTCAAAACACTGCACCGCACCAGCTACCAAGAAGGAGAAAAATGACTGCTACTGCTGAACCCAGGACAAAGGGCCTCAGCAGAAGCTGTAGCTTTTAAAGACCATGGGATGATTTCTTTTCCAGCTTTAAACCAATTTTAGATACAAAGAGGATTAGAGATTTCAGCCACTGTGAACAGGAATGAGCACTAATAGAGGTGCCTTGCTAAAACAAGGCAAGGGTAATGTTTAGGTGAACAGGGGCATGTACTAACTTCATTGTTTTTAATCTTTTTGCTTCTCACAACATACCCTTGCATGAGTGAGAAATACAGTTCATAGAATCACATAATGGTTTAGGTTGGAAGGGACATTGAAGTTCATAGAGTTCCAGCCCCCTGCCACAGGCAGAGACACCTTGCACTAGACCAGGTTGCTCCAAGCACTGTCCAGCCTGGCCTTGAACACTGCCAGGGATGGGGCAGCCACAACTTCTCTGGGTGCCAGTGCCTCAGCACCCTCACAGGGAATTGTTTTGCAGAAGCTGATTTTGGAGAATTTAATCTGTCACATTCAAGGGAAAGGCTGTGTAGGGGTTCTGCGTACAAACAGGCCTGCCATGTTATTGCAGTCGGAAGTAAGGAGGGCCTGCAAATACAAAATCTAATATATGAGTGTAGGACCATGCATTCCATCAAAAGGTAGCTAGGTTAGTGAAATGAGCTGCCTAAACAGGTATACTTATCAGGGTTCAACAAACATCACCATTACCACTTTCTCTCCAGCATTACAGTTCAGTTACCCACTCAAAATCTGAAGTCAAGTTACAAGAATTCTTCTGTGTTTTTAAGTTTTTAAGTAGAGTATATTGTCTATCTGTAACATGACATACACTTAGAGTCAATAGTTCACAGTCCTCCTTGGAGACGCATGCAGGTTGTTTGGCAAGTTCAAAGGAAGCTCACATCACTACAACCTTACTGTTCAGTGGTTATTAGAGCACACAGATGTGTTTTGGCAGTTCAATTTTTCTGATGTCCTTTTTAATCATTAGCATATTTTTCAGACAAACAAGATGCGTTGGTTTAACTTTTAGTACTGTTAAAATATAGTATATATAAAATCTAATTTTGCAACTATTTTGTGAACATCTGTAATTAACAGTAATAGCAGTGTGGCTCATAATTTCATAAAACTTAATCATTCTAATTTATGAAAATGTTTGTTTTGGTAATGCGTTTATCATACAGGCTGCATCTCAATGTACTGTGGAGGCTGTTTGCTAAATTTATTGTGTGAAATGATTACAGTAAAGAAAAAAGGCAAAATAGCAAAAAGGGAAAAAAAAAGACTTTTAGGAATTCATATCTGTTACAGGGAAGGAGAAGGTTTCTGTTGACTTCTGATGGCTTTGGATTCCGGTCCCGGAAAAAGGAGCCCTTGAGCTATGCAAAATCTGTGAGGTGAAGTAAAGGGCAAATACTGTTTCAGGTAGCTGCTGTAGAGCTACCAAAGAATGAATTGCTTGGTCAGTAGAACATGGAGGGAGTTACGATCCTTTGTTATCTTAATTTTTATCAAGATCAGATGGATCTGGATTAAAATACCACAGGATCTGCTACTTCTTAGTATCTGAAAAGATAAGAGCATCTCTTCATGTTTAAAACATAGAAATCAATACCTTGATTTTTAGGTGCTGAATTTATTTGCCAACTCTGTTGAAATGAAATGCTGGCATTAAAAATAAAATCTATCTCCCAAGTATGTTTTAGGCATCTATTTGAAAACTGTGAGGTGTTTTTCAAAGTGTTTCTCACTCTGAGGGTGTCAGAGCACCACACTGGGGGGTGTGGAGTCTCTCTCTCTCCGGTGACATTCAAAACCTACCTGGATGCATTTCTGTGTGACCTGCTCTGGATGGCCTGCCTTGGCAGGGGGTTGGACTGGATGATCTCCAGAGGTCCCTTCCAACCCTGATGATGCTGTGATTCTGTGACTGGACTTCGAGCAACCTGCTCTAGTGGAAGGCGTCCCTGGCCGTGGCAGGGAGTTGGAACTGGATGAGCTTTAAGGTCCTTTCCAACCCAAACCATTCTATGATTCTATGATATGATGGCATAAAAATTATGGTTGTCATGAAGCCATGACAGGAGTATTATCTGTCATTAAATCTTATACATTCTGGATGGTACAGTTCATTTGTTCTTCCTTTCTTAGTGTCATTCCTCCATCCCAACTTCAGCTGTAGAACTGTTTGCCCCAGCTCTTAACTGGTATAGGAGTTGCAAACAAGTAATTACTCCTGGTGATTACACTGAAACTAATTCTTCATGCAGGTCCTAAACCTTTCTGCAGGGCTGCTCTCCAGCCACTCCTCATCCAGTTTAGACTTGTGTCCAGCGTTACTCCATCCCAGGTGCAGAACCTGACATTTATTCTTGTTCAGCATCATGCCATTGGTGATTATCCAATGCTCCAGTCTACCCAGATCCCTCTGCAAGGTCTCTTGTCTCTTGAGAGAATCAACAGCACCTCCCAGTTTAGTATCGTCAGCAAACTTACTGACTGCATTCAACTCCTGCCTCCAGATCACTGATGCAAATATTGAACAGAACTGGTCATAGAATTGAGCCCTGAGGAACAATTTTTGTGACTGGTCACCAGCCAGATGTAGCCCCATTCACTACAACACTGAGTCCTGCCCTGCAGCCAGTTCTTCACCCAGTGCACTGTCTGGCTGCTCATGCCACAGTTGCACACTTTGTTCAGAAGGATGCTGTGAGGGACAGTAGCATCAAAATCCTGATTTCAATAACCATTTTCTTTTTCTTTGAAAAAGCACATTTAAGCAATCATTAACATCAACCTTCAGTCACATATCTAAGGTTCCTCTATGTATAGTACCTTATGACAGAGGAATGACACGGCCCAAATGAACTAGCCATGGCAACGCGATACAGACTTGTTAGTGCTGGTGGTACGTATGGCCACAAATGAATGCAGAGCTCATTTCACAGCTACCTACTAGCATAATGTCTATTACAAGGAAAGCTGGACAGGTTCACAGTGACAAACTATTGCCTCAAAATTGGACAGTGTCAGCACCTTACTCCTACCTGTAAAGCCTCTGACTGCCTCTGAGCAGTTTACATTGCTTGTTCTCTGTAAGCCTGACAATTACAGGTCTTGGGCTGCTTATACACACACAAGTCTATCACAACAGGTCTACTACAGCATGAAACAACAAATGGATGACACTGGCAAGGCAATCTTGCTTTCCTTGAGATAAATGTCAGGGAGTTTGGCTTTGTTATGGAGGTTTGGATGATAACTGCTAATCATCTGAAAAAGGAGGATTTTCTTACTTGCTTACTGTTTCCAAGAACCTTTTGCAGAGACAGGTAATAGGGAGTGAGTCTGGGAAACTGGTCACTGCTGTGTTAACTTGGCCGTTCTGTGAAGTTTTCTCCTCCAAGAGAAGCATGCCAGTAGGGACCTGCTCTCTTTCTTCAGCTCCAAGCAGATACTTCTTAGTTAGATGCCACTTTGAAACTCTCTGTCTTCTCAGGTTGTCAAGCTCTCCCCATAGATAGGTTATTTACATCTTCAACTATGAAACTTCTCCTTCTGTTCCATTATCCAACTGTGTTTATTCCTGGATTTTAGGACATAAATGCCTAGATTTAAGGCTCCTTGTTTCTGGCGCAGCTTCTCTTACACTTACAAAAAGACAAGAGAACTAACTTCTCTGAATAAGAGCAACAGGAGATTGATTGTTAAAAGGGGAATATATTTCACCAGCAGACATTACCTGAAGGGCAGACAGAAAGCAGCAACTGTTAATGAGGGAATGCATTCGAGATTAGAATTGAGGCCGTGTCAGTAATTGATTTTGCAGCTTAGTAGCCAAACCCAAACCCTCTCCCGAGTTCATGTCCACTCTCTCACTGAATCAGAAGGAGAATTTTAATGAAAGTCTCTCCTCTTCCAGAAGAATTCCTTGGTAATCTCATGTGCTATAGAGTATTCATCAGTATTATTTCCTCCTGTTTCTGCTCTTCCTCTCTGCAGAAAAGTGATAAATATTCACTCTACCAGAAAACATGTTGTTCATGAGAAATCTACTCAGAAGCAAGAAATACAAGTCCAAATTTCTGCTCTAAAGTAGATCTCAACCTCAGTCCCCAGCCTCCTGAGTGAATTGTTCTTCTGGGAAGGGTGTAGGGCAGTAGCTTTCAGCGTTTGGTTTGAGGAACAGTAGACTCCTATAACTTACTGGTAAGAGTACCTGAAAGCAAACCTATTGCAAGTAGGCTTCAGTTCACTGTACAGAGTTTGCTTCTCATCTGGGCAGATTTTGAAGAGTAAAAGTGATTTTTATGGGGAAATTTTAAACAAGTGTCCTGGATCTCCTTTTTAAACCCCGACTCTGGCATGGGGATTTTGAACAAGAAAGCATAGAAGCATACCAGGGACAGTGGAAAATGAGCTTCTGTTTGGCAGTATAGAATGAGATCTTTAAAAGTTCAAATGCTTTTCAAGTTATTTAATATGTAACAATTCTTTGTTCCCATTGGAAGAAGCTATAGGAACAGCTGATGAATGGAAAATTCAGTGGAAAGCAGATCAAAAGGAAGCAGTAGTGGGATTCAAATCCACATTAAATATTTGCTGCTGAACCTGCAGGTAGGATATGTTCAGACAAGACCTTTTCATTCGTATAGACTGAAAAAACAGTTTGAGAGAACAGATGATCTACATCTGTGATGTGTAATTCCTGAAGTTTGTGGAAGATAGTTTCTTGTCACAAGTACTCAGTGAGCCTGTTAGGAAAGATTCCCTGCCAGACTCGTTGTTCATGAGTAGAGAGGGACTCCTGGGAGATGTGATGGTCTTGGCCACACTGATCATGAGATGGTCAAATTTAGAGGTCTTGGTGTAATGAGAAACATGTTCATCAGAGTTCCTACCCCGGATTTCAAGAGAAAGTGGGGGTACTGCCAAGTTCCACAAAGCAGAGCTTGACTAGAGAGCACTGTTCAATAGGGGCATGAACTGTGGAAATGAAAACCATATTCAATGAGAAGTGTATTTCCCAATTACATTGATGAACATGAGAAGGTACCTTAGTGATTTATTTGCTCTGCTGTATTGGAGGTCTCTCTTCCACAGCCGATAGCACAGTATCAACAAGCAACCAGTGGGCAGAAGTCAGGATTTGAACAGATTGCAATTTGATGACTGCTGAAAAGAATCTTTATATTAAGCATAGCATTTAGATGGCTTTCAGATGCACATTTGGTATGGACTAACAGTATTGTGTTGTAATAGGACTTTTCTTTGTAATAATCACATCTTATTAGGAAGTGGTTTACTGTTCCTTAGTGAATGTCAGCAAAGCTTAGCTGTGGTTTAATTCTCAGTGAACCTTCTGTTCAGAAGCTTTCAGTTCAGTGGAGGTCTGCTTATGAGGGAAATTTGTGTATCATTGGGCACTTCCTATATGAAGATAGGCTGAGAAATTTGGGTTGTTCAGCCTAGAGAAGAGAAGCTGCATAGAGACCTCAGAGCAGCTTCCGCTACCTGAAAACAGTCTGCAAAGATGGTGGAGAGGGACTCTTCTTCATCAGGGACTGTAGTGATAGGAGAAGGGGTGATGGGTTTAAACTTGAACAAGTGAAGTTCAGATGAGACATAAGGAAGAAGTTTTTTGCTGTGCGGGTGCACAGAAGCTGTGGCTGCCCCATCCCTGGCAGTGTTCAAGGCCAGGCTGGATGGAGCTTGGAGCAACCTGCTCTAGTGGAAGGTGTCCCTGTCCATGGCAGGGGGTTGGAAGTGGATGAGCTTTAAGGTACCTTCCAACCCAAACCAGTCTGGGATTCTCTGACTTTATCATTTGTCTTCAGGGAAACATGCCCCGCAGAGAGAATTACAAAATAATTTGTATTTCATTAATATCATGGATGTCTGTTGTTAAAGTAGATTTGTAAAATAAATTGTGATGGGTGAGAATTCCTGCCCCAGTAAATAAAGGAAAGAACTTTGATCCTCATTACCTGGGAAACATGGGAAAGTGCGTCAGATCCTAAAGATATTGATAATAAATGTGGCAGAAATTATAGCATCACTTTGTAAACTAAATGTCTGTTCCAGTACTTTCAGATAAGACACCTGAAATGACACTGGATTGTCAGATATGAAGTGTAACCAGTGCTAAAGTCTTTTAAAATGACTGAATTCTGTTAATGTCTCTAAAAGCAGCAGTCAGCATCATGGCTCTGCTGAGCTGTTTTCACTGATTACAGTGACCTGGAAGGCAGAGCAGTTTAGCTGTGGTGCAGACACTGTTTCTGAGCCTGCTTGCACTATTCCTGAACACTAAAGATGTGCTGCATTTTCTATTGCATTTTCCTGGTTTTGATGCTTATAGGTTTCAAAAGCCTGTCACTTGTAACAGTTCCCTTAACTGAATATAAATTTTCTCAAAAATATATATTTTACTGTAAACCCCAACATGAACTTATTGAAAGTTTTTTGCCAGAAAGGATCATACAGGACTTAAAAAACAGACTGGAGGAAAGCCAAAGTGTGACCAGAGCTGTAGGTTGGGATGGATATTGCTCACAGACCACACTGTAGTGATAGGACAAGCGGTGATGGGTTTAATCTTAAACAGGGGAAGTTCAGATTAGACAAAAAGAAGTCCTTTACTATGAGGGTGGTGAGGCACTGGCACAGGTTGCCCAAAGAAGTGGTAAATGCTCCATCTCTGGCAGTGTTCAAAGCCAGGTTGGACAGAACCTTGGGTGGCATGGTCTAGTGTGAGGTGTCCCTGCCCACACTTCAGCCCTGGTGTAAAATTTTCACACCTCATTTGGGACTTTAACCTTTCTGAGAGCTATATTCCTATCCCACTTTGTGCAAAGGTGTTCAGATCTTGTCTAACCTCCCTGGAAAGTCTCTTTTCTGATAGAATTGAGTAGGTTGAGTCCTGAAAGAGTAAGAAAGGTACTGTTCTTGCTGGTGCCAAAATTCACTTGTCCATTCATACGATGTAAATAAGGACAACTATACCATATACATTCATTTAGTTGTGGGGATGCCAGAGGTGAAAGAAATGCTTTTGGTTCCCTCTGCATGAACTTTGCAGAGAGATAGAGAGCATGCAGGATTTCCTTACCATTTCTTACCAATGAGCACCAAGTGACATTTGCTACTACACTGTTCATGGTGAGGTCATCTTTCTGGAAAGAATGGTTTTGTGTTCTTGATCATGTTTTTTCCTTGCACTTTCATAGCTCTTGTGCTCCTTTGGTCTTCACCTTTCATATCTTTCTTTAAGACCTTTCAAGGATTCTATTCTATTCCATTCCATCCCATTCCATTCTGCAGTATAACATCTAGAATTACAGTACTCCAAAAGAATATATAGTATTTAAGATGCAATTATTATCGTTTAATCTGCTGTGCAGTTCAGGAATGTGTTTTGCAGACAATGTAATATCACTCTTAAAACAGCAATTACTGTGCATCGCTAATTAAGTTGGTTTAGCTGTGAGTGACATTAGAAATGTGCCATTTCCCCCTCCAGCTCTCTCTGCAATGCTTCTGCAGTGCTTTGTTTTAAGAAACCATTTCCTTCCACAATCTGTCACTTTAACCATGTGCCTGTTTGTGGTGGTTAACTTTCTTCTCTAACTTTTGCTAAGCATCAGAGTGTATCACTTTGTGTGTCCAGAATATATGATAACTGATTTACATTTTCATTGTCATTGCCAAGTTTTGTTCATTGTACTTATTTAAACACTGCATATGAAAATTCTGCACATGAATCTTTGGCAGGATTTGGTTTTTAATTAAATCTGTGTAAATTACTCTCCAGCCCTGTGTAAGTTGTAGTAAACAATTGCTTGCTGTTGTTTTCTTACTGAGATTTAGGAAGCCACAGTCCTCTTTCTGGGCAAGCTGAACATGTAGTCTGAACTTAATGCTTCAGTATGCATTGAATTTCCTGAATCATTCATGAAGGAAAGAGCATATACTTGGTTTTTACATAAGTATGGAATTTAGAGTCATCAAAAGATCACGGTGGGCCCTCTGTTATGTTTAAATTAATCCTATGAGTGCGGTTGCAAATATATGATACTTGGCTAAGGCATACAACCATCCGTGTTTGGCTGTTCCATTCCAAGTTCCAAAAATAGCCCTAGTGTTTGGCCATAGAGGGCTTTGCAGGAACTGTTTGCTGCACAAGTACATCCAGAGAAGAGCTGGGCTTGTTCCAGGTGCCTTTGATCTACCCACAGAAAAGGAAAGCAGCAAGCTTTCTAGGCTTTTTAGTCTAGCTTTCAGTGGATTAAATCCTGCTACACGCTTAGCATGTAGGTCCTGGCTGTGAACCTTTCCCATGTGAAGGAAAGAGGAACTTGCAGCATAGAGCACAACCCAGCTAAGAGATGAGTAATCTAAGAATTCACTTTGACAAGGCTGATGCTAAAGCCAGTGTAGAATTTCATCACTAATTTGTAATGACTTTGGAGCACATGGGAGGAAATTGCAGCCAATTTCCCCTCACTTTTCAGGATTTGACCAGTGTGTTATCTGCTTGCATCTTTTTTTCTGTATTAATGGCATATGTTTCCTTCTCTGTTTCATGTTAATAACTAATAGATTTTTTCATAACAAGATGAAGAGATTGCTACTGTTGAATTTTGTTTGAATAAATTGTATCAGTGCAGCATCTTCTAATTAATATTTTGTTCATTGCTCCTCATCATAACTTTTTGTTGTGCTTAACAGAAAATACAATATTAAATTTTCCATCAAAAGAAACCCTTTTGTTAAATGCCAAAGGCATTTGTTTGCTCACAGCTGGGATGTGTTATAGTTTAGCCTTCAGAGGCACCAGGCCGGCAGTTTCCTATGGAAACCTGCAAGAGTTCATGTATATCACGTACAGAGTATGCCACATACACATGGAAATTAATTGCTCACCCAAATTAAAAAGTCTTGATTGCTCCTTTTGCAGATGAATTCAAAAAGCAGGAAAGCCAAATACTGAGCATAGTTATACTTGTGCATTTCCAGCGTGCACTAGCCCCTGAAATCATCATGCAGTTGGGACTGTGGAACAATAAGAAAGTGTTGGCAAGCCCGGACATTTTATGGAGCTTAAAAAAAAACCAAGGTTTGTGTGTGGTGTTCCCAGTATGACCAGCACATTCGTGTTCAGAACCCTCAAGGCTGCAAGCTTGTTTTCATTCTGCTGGGGAGATTGTTGTCATCTTAACATGAAAGTGCCTTTGTTTCTTCTGTGGCTTCTTTTTATTCCATTTGGAATCAAATTAATAACTTTGGGGTTTATACTGATTATTAGGGTGTTTTGTGATTGCATCCAAATGTAAAATCTGGTGCTTTGGCTTCAACATCATTTCAGCAAATAGCTATTTTCTACCTTACTACATATGCAATTCATTAGGAAAGCCATCTGGCCCACCCTAGGCATGATGTGCCCAACCTGGAGTGCGACAGAGTTGTGTTAGAAAGATAAATGACCAAGTGTGTGTTGCCCTCTTGGAATTCCATCACCTGTAACTTCTGCTTAAGATCAGGTTCTTCTCCCATTATTTTGTTCCTTCTGTAGTTAAAAAAAAAATCTGCATGATTTATGTTTGTGCTTTAACAAACCTCCAAACCCTCTCATTCATTTGATAATCAGTAGCACTGGGGCTCTTGATTGCCTTCTGTGCTTCTGTAAACCTCTAACTTAAGTAAGAGACATCTCTTTCCTTTAAGTATCCCTAATGTAGATTAAACTCCAAGCTCTTCCTTTCATCTGTCTTTGAGAATACAGGAACAGGGAGCATCCTGTGGCCCCAACCATCATTTTCTTTGGAGCTTCCTCCAAGAGCGCATTATTCTGTTTAACAGACCATTGTATTTGAATGGAAGAACTGCCTTAAGGTTAGGGCAAAGCATGGCTCTATTAAAGTCTTATCCACTGAGTGGACTTGCATGCATATAATGTATCCAAAGACAATAATTGATTGCATTAGTGATTTTGTTGTGTTTTTTTTTCAATGATGATTTTTCCTTGGTATCCACAACATCTGGATATCCGTGCTCCCAGTGGGTAGCATTAGGATGAGGATGGTGAGGAAATGAAGAGAAGAAATGCGGAAGAAAACTAAGGTCAAAACTGAGAGTTCTGCTTGCAGTCTGCTGCTTTTCTCTTTTTCTGTTCTTAGAGTAGCACCTGAGAAGATTAATTAGTGTGTTATTTGTTTTATTCTTTTGAAATAATGTGGTAAGCTTTAGTCTTCTCAGTAAGATTGATTCTCACTACTTGGTATTTCCAAAAGAGCCCATAAGCCTTGCTGCTGAGGGGCAGCCAGTGTAGCCAGTTTACAAATGATGGAAACAACAGGAGGAGCAGGGTCACTGGTTTCCAGGTATGACTTTAACTCATACAGCTTGGAGAGGGACACGTCTAGTAACTTGTAAAATCAATACTTCTTGTAACTATTCTGTGATTCTATGATTGATTGCATATTTCTTTTAACCAGCTGACAGTAGGAAGAGTTGATCTGAATGATTTTCTCATGTAAAAACCCAGTGAAGGACACCTGAAAATAGCTGAGTCAGCTTTGAAGTGTTCATAATATGGTAGTTTCCAATCCCCCAGGTAAATCAGCAAGTTCATCTATGTTTTTAATGGAGTTCTCATCATATGCTAAAACTGAAGGCAAAGGAGGTACCTAAGAAGAAATTCAACCTGAACAAGAGATGGGGAAGTACTCATAGTTTTTTCTTAAGAAAGCTTACTATCTTTGTTTTACTGAAAGCAAGGATCAGGCCTGAGAGTAACAAGTTTCTGAAGGGTTCAGTGGCTGTAGGAAACTGTGGATCTTTGTTTTCCCCCACTCATTCTGGTAACTGAAGATTGGGTTTCATTATATTATTTGAGCTAAAGGAAAGAGAGAATGGATAACTGATTTTCAAGCAGACTCTTAAGTTTTTAAATGCGATTTTAATACTTTTTAGTAGGGGGGATATAATTGTCAATTACTTGGTGTTTTACACAGCTGAGTGAAGCTGTGGTCATCTTGCCTATCAAAACAAATGTTCCTACAGTCGTAGTGCAAACCTACCATTTCTCTTTTTCTGTGCTTTTAGTGGTAATTTTCTGTTACTTAATTCAATTGACCATATAATTTTAGAATAATCCACTCATTCAAAAGCAGATTGGTTTTCTTTGGAAAGAAACCAGAAACTTTGCATGAATGTGATTGCAAATATCTCAGGTCATGATCTCTGTTAATTTTTTGCTACAAGTAGTGGCTTGAAACTGGTAGAAAACTGATGAAGAACAATGAGATTTCTTAGTTGGGTAAACATCATTATCAATGAGAAGATGCCTTTGGCAGAGATTCTTTCATATATACATTAAAAAAGACCATGAGAGTGCAGATTTCTGAGATGGAAGTGCAGAGAAGTAACTTGGAAGCAGACAGAAGCAGCAGAAATCATGAAAAAGATAATGTGAGGTACTGAGATGACGGGAGAAAACTTTGTCAGCAATACTGTCATTTGTAAAATGTTACCTACTGTGAGCCATTTCTTGTGTTTATTAAGTATACCTAGAATAAATTAAAATATTTAATGATAAATAGTAATGATGTTAGTCCATCTTCAGCTGTAAAATTGACTCATTGCCGTGCTTGGACTGTTGGGATTCCAGTACGATAGACACAAGACCTGTGTAAATATTTAAGGTGGAACTTCTCTAAAAGGTAATATCCGGTATTTAATTCATAGAAAAGATTGCTCTATTTGGACTAATTATAATAGTACTTATTAGATTTTATTGATGAAGGAGCTCAGGTGCGGCAAGTGAAACAATTTGCTGTCTTCTGAGAACCAAAGCCAGTAAACTTGCCCATTGAAAGTTTGCAAAATACATACAGAAACTCTGCAGCAATACTGGGGAGGGTTGAAGATTTGCTGTTGTGGCAATGAACTTCTTGAATGCCTTTGAGATACTTCTAGCAGCCTATATACAGGTGGCTAGGGGCACAGTTCTGGCTCTTCTCTTCCCTTCCAGTGGCTACACTGTACTGGTAAGCAGGAATTACCCAAAGATTTTCTTTTGCTGTTTTAAATGGCTACAGTGCTCCAGAGAACAGTGTGTATGACTACATATCTGTGTAATCATGACTGTAAGAACACATTAGTCCTTTCCATCTTGATTGGAGTAGATAAAGCCAGGGGTATCTTTTATCAGTTTGATTCCCTATTCATGATCTTTGCTTTCTGTACTTAGAGTCTCTGTCTCTGTGTATGTCAAACCTCTCTGTCCTTACCACTCTGTTCCACTGAAAAAGCTCTGATGGAACATACTATCAAGAATGGAAATTATCACAAAGAAGAAAACATTAAAGTGAAATTTAAAGCTCAAACCATAATGGCAAATAGTTTGCTAAGGAGCTTGACTTATCCTTGAACAGTTTTAGGAAGCTTAACTGATGAAAGTAGGTCTTACCAGAAAATGAATGCTGCTTGGTAATTACTCTGGGTAATTACGGGTGTTGCTCTGGTCCCAGACCAATCAGACGGGTTCACTGTCTTGCGCAGGACAAAACTGTGTGCGTTTACAGTAATGCTCTCAGAACACTGCATGGCTCACATGCCACCTGGTGGGCAACCTTTGCAATGTAGTATTTCCTTGTACTGCTCCTGGTAATTCATTCGAGTGCCAGCTGTGTTCTGGGAGAAATTTCTCCTATCTTCTTTTGTTGTTTTTTTTTTATTATGTGTGTGAGTTCTTTGGTGCTTTAATAACCTTAGGGGAAAAGATGCTGCAATGGGTAGAGAGCACGGTGAGCAGTCTGCTTCCATAGTGCCACAATGTTGCTTCTTTTGATGTAGCAATGAATTTTCTACATAAGTTAAGTGCCTCCCTAAGTGCCAATGCTTATCCTGACAGAACTGCTGTCACTGCTACTGTGTGTTAAAAAAACTGACAAGGAGTTGGAGAATTATATTTGGAGATCTAAAAGTTTCATTAGCAGCGTATTTTCATCGCCTTTCTTTCTCAGCAAACTTGTTAAGAATGCAAGCTGGATTATCATTTTCCCCACTGAAATCGATGAATTTTGAATGATTTTTTGTAAGAGGAAAATGAACCATCTCTAATGAAGAGTTACATTCTGTACGTGTTGAGATCAGATGCCAATACTCTTAGCCACAGTCAGGACCATCTTCGTGGTCTTAACTGCAGCCAGCAGTGCTGCATGAAGGTATGTAATTGCTCATGGGACTGGGTGACAAAATCTGCTACTACCTGAGTACTCTTAACATAAAAAGAAGGCAGTACTTGCCTACAGCCTTGCATCCAGATTACTATGAACTGCAAAGTAGTAGATATTTCTGATATGTTGTTCACTGTTATTGCTCCATTGACACTACAGTCATTGTTCTGAGTGCCTTTCTGTGCAAGTTTTCTGTCTCAGTAAGTTTGTTTGGAAACAGGAATAAAAATAACTAGGATATACCTCATGAAGTTTAACCATGACAGGTGCAAGGTCCTACACCTGGGTTGGAGCAATCCCAGGCACAGCTACAGTTTGGGCAGAGAAGAGATTCAGAGCAGCTCTGCAGAGAAGGACTTAGGGGGGTTGGTCAATGAGAAAATGAACATGAACAGGCAGAGTGCGCTCGCAGCCCAAAAAGCCAACCGTATCCTGGGCTGCATCAAAAGGAGCGTGACCAGCAGGTCGAAGGAGGTCATCCTGCCCCTCTACTCTGCTCTTGTGAGACCTCACCTGGAGTATTGGGTGCAGTTCTGGTGTCCTCAGCACAAAAAGGACATGGAACTGTTGGAACAAGTCCAGAGGAGGCCACGAGGATGATCAGGGGACTGGAGCACCTCCTGTATGAAGACAGGCTGAGGAAGCTGGGGCTGTTCAGCCTGGAGAAGAGAAGGCTGCATGGAGACCTCAGAGCAGCCTTCCAGTATCTGAAGGGGCCTATAGGGATGCTGGGAGGGGACTCTTCATTAGGGGCTGTAGTGATAGGACAAGGGGTAACGGGTTAAAACTTAAACAGGGGAAGTTTAGATTGGATATAAGGAGGAAATTCTTTCCTGTTAGGGTGGTGAGGCACTGGAATAGGTTGCCCAGGGAGGTTGTGAATG
This sequence comes from Pezoporus wallicus, assembly GCF_028554395.1. Classification (NCBI taxonomy): domain Eukaryota; kingdom Metazoa; phylum Chordata; class Aves; order Psittaciformes; family Psittacidae; genus Pezoporus; species Pezoporus wallicus. The sequence goes on along the minus strand of NW_026642649.1, from coordinate 8,233,746 downwards.
CTCCATCCATGTCAGTGTTCAAGGCCAGGTTGGATGAAGCCTTGGGTGAGATGGTTTAGTGTGAGGTGTCCCTGCCCATGGCAGGGGGGTTGGAACTAGATGATCTTAAGGTCCTTTCCAACCATAACTATTCTATGATTCTATGATTCTGTGATATGTTATATGTGACAGTGTTTGGATGCTAAAAAGGGGAGAAATGGACAAAAGCAAAATTCACAAGTCTTTTCAAAACTTGGACGTAGGGATGTCTTGAAGGCAATACATGAAATTTGTGATTTCACAGAGTTTAGCAATATATCTGTCCAGTTGAAAGCAAGCAAACAAAAGGTATGCTTGCATTTTATAAATCATGCACATGAAAAATAACAGTAACATTTGAGTCTTCTGTTAATTGCATAATTTGAGAGGAACTTCACTGAGAGCAAAGTGCACTGAGAATCAGGACAACCAACACCTCACACAAATTTACCAACACGTGGTCATAGGACTATTTCATTCATCTTTTTACTTAATGTCTGGAAGCACTTGTGTAAGTAAGGCTGGGGGAACAGGAGTAGGTGTGTTGTGGAAGCTGTAATTTTTAAACTTTTAGTGATCCAGTAAGCTCATTTTTGCTTTTGTCATGTAAAACAGAACACTTTGAACATTTTTCAGGCAAGCACATTTCAAGATAATGGCTTTAGTTAATTTTAGTACTGTAATGTACTTCTGGCCAGAGTAGGAAGCTATTTAGTTCTCTCAGTCATTCGTACAGTCGGAGGCTTGCTCATTTACAACACGTCATTGTTGTCTGATGAGAATTTTCAGGCCATGACAGCAGACTTGCACTGGAAATGTCCCCTGGTGTGTGAGGGATGGACAGTGTCTTCCTAGCAGATTTCTTCCCCCTTCATTTACTACTCATTAGGCTTTGGTGATCAGTAAATTAGGGGGAAATAGGTATATTTTTTTTAACATTGGACAGAAGGAAAATTGTTGACATTCTTCACATTCCATGTGTAGAGCATAGAGAGGCTTTTGGGATGAATCCAGTCCAGCTTCTTGATGACTGCAGTCCTTTGGTGAAATCTGTAGTAGGAGGCAGCTGATGGAATAGAGCACCTAATCTGTTCAAATGATTTTAGTGATGGGCTTTACTTGGTTTGCTTTGCATTCTGTTTTTTGTACTCTGGTGAGCCACGGCCAAAGAAATATTCTCGGGGGGGGGGGGGGGGAGGGGACGGGACACAGAATTGTTGGATATCATTTTGAGCAGGCTTGGGATGGTTCTTAGGGGTATGCTGTGCTCCAGCCAACCCTAAACTAACATGGATATCTAGTTCGTCACCAAAGGCTGCTTAGTCCTGCTGGGTACCTAGGTCTATGGCTGAGTGTATTGCACATTTTGCTGCCCAGGGTGATGAGAAGCAGGCAAAGTGGTGCATCTAACAGACATACAAAATACTACAGTATGTGAATAGTATACCCTTCTTTACTATTACCATTTTTCTACTGACCGGAGATAATGGCTTATTTTTTTTTAGTTCAAGACTGAAGATATGACAAAGTTGTGTGATTATTTCTATCACTGTCATGAAAGGAGTCAAACTCCATTGGATGCAGTTGTAATGCAGTTGACAGGCTTGAGTTGTGCTTGTTCAGCCTGGAGAAGAGAAGGCTCTGGGGAGACCTTAAACAATCTTCCAGTGGCTAAAGACAGCCTACAGGAAATCTGGAGAGGGGCTTTTTACAGGGGCATGTAGTGACAGGACAAGGGGTAATGGCTTTAATCTGACAGAGGGGACATTGAGATTAGATATTAGGAAGAAGCTTTTCACTATGAAAAGTTCTTTATTATGTGGGTGCTGAGGCACTGGCACAGGGTGCCCATTGAAGCTGTGGCTGCCCCATCCCTGAGTGTTCAAGGCCCGGTTGGATGAGGCCAGTGAGGTTAATTAGCCTTCCAACCCAAACCAGTCTGTGATCCTATGATACAGAGCGAATTGAGTAACCAAAGCAAGTCAGCCTCTCCCCTTCCTATCTGTGGTTGAACAAAACATACCCAATTAATGTGGGTATATTAATATGTTAACAAAATACATGTAATGCAGTGAAAAGAGAGAAGAAGAGGCATATGAGCAGACTGTGCTCCACAGGTGCAACTTCTGCATGCACTGACAACACAATAATAATTCTGCAAGTGAAATAAAAGTTGTCATTCAGTGCATAAACAGTTTATAGGTATTTTCCCCAGTGACATTTGTAGAATGGGGCTGCAGTCCCTCATCCATCATAACTCTGCAACAGAACTGGATGAAAGAATTTTTGCCAAGAATATGCCATACCAATTTTGTTTCTAGTGTTCATGAAAAATGTAGGTGCTCAGAGTAATTCAAGCAGCTTTTACTTGGGAGGTTCATGCTCGTGTACAATTAGATGAGCTGCAGGAAAAAACTAATTACTGAACAGAATACAACTTTTACATTCATATCTGTTTTTCCAAGTATAAAGTGAATTTCTGTTGTCCATAGTCTTCAGCTGAGATGTGTATAAGTGAATGTCACCAGTGACCAGTTGAGTCAAAGGAGTCATTTTTCCCTTGCTCCAAACATTATGTCACCTACATGAACTAATAAACTCCTCAGAAGCAGAAAGTCTAAATCCTATGTGAGCAGTTTTTAACTCTTGACACTTAAAAACATACAAATCTTTTGGCTTCCAAATAAAGAAGTCTGATTCTGTGGTGTTCTTTATGTCTTAACTGATGCAAGGCTTCCTTTGAAATGAGTAATAGTCACAGAAATGTATATTAGATACCCTGGCAAAGTGGACTGAGATGTTTAAGCAAGCAGTAAGAACTTTGCTGAACTGGAAGCTTGCATAGTTCTCATCTGAAATATACAGCTGAAGCATCAACCTCTAAGCATGATACACAAAAGCAAATGATGGAGAAAGGTGGCAGTTTCTGCTGAAGATGGTAAAGTTGCAGAACTAGTTAAACCAGCTTGCCTTCATTTCCAGAAAGATGAGTTTTCTGCTCAAATGTAGTTCCAGCTTTCTACTAGTGAACATGCTGTTGTGTTTCTTGAATTGTAACTCATACCTAGTGTTTGACTTTGTAAGGGTTAAGTACGGTTAAAAAACCTTCCCTTTTCTTTTCCCTGATGTGTTTGAGAGGAGGCCTATGGCTGTATTAGTATAAATGAGGTTATTTAAGCCCCCCCCCCCCCTTTTTTTTTTAATCTCACTGGGACTTGAGGGTAATGTCAAGATAAGGGGCAATAATGGCAAATGAACAGATGTGTATCAGCCAACCGTAAGTATGTTTTGGCTGGAATCTAAAAGGTTCTTGATCATTAAAATGTTCTGATTCGGTTTTCCAGAAGAAAAAAAAAAAGGGGGGGGGGGGAGAAAAAAGAATAACTTAATAATTTTTTAAGGTGGAATTCTTGAATTGGTAAAGGTTTGCAATTGGTAGATCAGGAAAGCTCTTCTGGTCTTTGATTCCGATCAAGAAAACCTTCTCCTACATATGGTCTTGTAGGATTTTTTGACCATCAACCTGATTACTTTCTAGAAAACTAAAGTTATGATGGATCTGGACATGTGCAAGCTTTTCTCAGTGCAGGTAAGGGGCATGGAACACATTTCTTAGTCAGTAATCAGGCTTTATGTTAAGATATAACTCATCAAGTAAGAAATGTGTGTGTGTTTCCAGATAAACTGGAAACCAGAGTTAGACAATCAATGAGTGCTTACCCCAGTGCTATCATAAAGCATGACAGTTGGGTATAGGCAAGACAATATAAGCTGTACAGGAACATAGATTCTGTTCAGCTGACCATGAAGCCAGTGAGGACTGCATGCTTACCTCATAGCTGCCTTCCAGTATCTGAAGGGGGCCTACAAGAATGCTGGAGAGGGACTCTTCATCAGGGGCTGTAGCAATAGGACAAGGGGTAATGGGGTTTAAACTTAAACAGGGGAAGTTCAGGTTAGATATAAGGAAGTTCTTTCCTGTGAGGGTGGTGAGGCCCTGGCACAGGCTGCCCAAAGAAGTGGTGAATGCTCTAGCAAGCATTGACTCATGACGTAAGGAGCTATGATTTTTTTCTTGTATAACAGGAGAGTATGAATCCAACACCTTTCCCAGCTTTCAAACTCATTTGGAAATATCATGAGCTGTAATTACTTGTATGCATATATAAGATTTTAATTATTTTTCCCTTGCACAGGCTGGGGAGGAAGGAGTTTGTGAGTGTATGTATCCTGTGACCAGAAAGTGAAGGAAGGAATTACTGTGCATCCATGTAGGGAGGGAAAAAAGTAAATTGTTCTGATCTATAACTGTCAGTACAGCAGGGGTAGGTTGACTTTAGGGTCTTGTTAGGAAATCAGAATGCTAGATATCTTGTTGTTCAGCAATCACTCAGAGCCAAAGATTCAGTATCTCTGGTACTTTTGTGTTCTACTTTGAGAATTGCTGAGAAAATAAATAGAAATGTTAGAAGACCCCTTGAGGAGAGATGAGTAGCCTGGCACATTGATTGGTGTTGGACATTATTTGGGTTTCTGAAAGAGGAGGCAGGGACAAAGGAATTTTTCTTTTGTTTCCATTTTGGAAGCAAAATAGCAACTCCAGTTAAACGTTCTTCACAAGCTTGGAGCAGAGCAAACAGAATCCCTTAAAAAGATGTTTTTCTGGGGGAGAAGGACTTTTTGTTTGCCTTTTTTGTTTAGATTATTTGCAAGGTGCTGTTCCAATGAAAAGTCTGCTGGTACAGATGGGACCTAGCCATATCAACGTGACCATAGGAATGCTTTTATGCACCCTGTATTTGCATTAATTTCAAGGGAATCACAGTACTTTTATGGTTCTTAAATAATTGTGATTAGATTCAGTAGGAACTTCCATACATTCTATGATAAAAAGAAGCATCTGGACAGAAAAAACAAGAAGAAAAAACCAGCACAACTGCCTCCTTCATTTAGCTTCTTATATGAGCTGCAAAACTGTAGAGGGTCTACTAGTTTTACTTCTAAATGCGGTGTTTTCTTTGATTTGCCTGATAATCATACTCTTTTTTCCTGCTATTTATTTCTGAAGTTTTCTTTGTGGTGTGTGTTTTTTATTAATACAGAGATATATTTAACTGTTATTATTGCTGTTGTTGTTGTCACTTCTGACTAACTACAAAAATTTAGGCTTGGTGTTCACTAGCAAATTCAAATCTGGACCATGCTTGCAAGGAAAAAAAGCGCTTTGAAGCGTCTTGTATAGCAAAATGCTATACAAGGTGCTTCACAGTTCCTAATGTGATTCCACAATTCTCAGTGTGGTTATTCTTGTGTGTTCAGTGTGAGTGAACCAGCACAGTGTATGTGAGTAGACATGGGGCTGAAGCAGACTGTGGAGGGACAGCAGAATCTCTAAGACAGGATTCATCTCGCCCATGTTTTGCTGTCTGCAGCAGTGCCAGGTACTCAAGGATCCTCTTGTAGTTAAAGGAGAGGAAATAGGCACTTCAGTGCTGCTTGACTCATCTGATCATTGTGTGAACTTGTAGCTTAGGGCAAAATGAATCTTATCCTAGATGACACTGACAATCCTGGCTATCTCTCTGTCAACTGTAAAGGGAGACTAAAGTGACAAGTTCAGAGTTATATGTCTATACTCAGATGAATCCTTCCTTGATTTTTGAGGGAGAAAGATGTTAACCCTTTTTTTTTCTTCCAAGCATTTACTTGTTGGAATCCCATAGACTGCTGGCTGAGCAGCAGAGTGAATGTTGCTGCAATCAAGGTTTGAAATAAAACCAAGGTCAGCTGAGCTGAACAGAAGACTAATGAGCAAAAGATGCACTTTTCCTGGGAAGAACAGATTTTTCACTCTGAGTTGTCAGAATCTCCCTGTGTGTCTATAAATGCTGCAGCTGCTTCTGAAGCCACCTGCATCTTCAGACCTGGCAGTTTTGCAGGTAGCTGGTTTACAAGAAGTGTGACTGAGGTGTGCCCTGGAGCTGATGGTATCCTCTGTGCCTGTGTGCGCTCAGTGGCTTAATATTTTGGCAGAAAACCTCCAATCAGGCAGTCCACAAGCTGACGGAGAAGTAAACACATCAATTGTGAACACCTAGAAGACAGGTTATGCTGTATACACAGCTTTTCAGGATGGAATTGACATATTCTACAACTCTTATGTATGTCTTCACTAGAGGTAGATGTGACAGGCACCTGAAACCTTCTCTGCTGTAAGATGAGTGAGTAGAGAATAGTCTTTCAGCCTTTCATTTGCATCTAAAATTCTCCCACGTTTGCAGGCATGTTTGTGGGTAGAACAATCATGAAGCTGGAAGCACAGTAGGACTCAGTGCTTTTATCACAGCAGCACTTCCTTTTGGAAGCACATTGCATTCCTTTTGGTTCTTCAAAAGACTGCATTCTTACCAGTTCTCAACACTTACTAGAAAGATTCACGGTCTTTTTAAAGTGGAAGTAAAGTAGATGGCTCTTCATCTTTCTTTCACACAAGTACAGCCCAGGTTTTTGACTGGGATCCTGGAGATCTTTTCACTGTTTGAAAGTGACAAGTGGTTCTGTTAAAAATCTTCTGCACTCAAAATAGTTTCTATGAAATGCAGAAATTTCTACAAAATGGCACTGAACCTCTTTTGAACGATGCACACCAAAAATGTGTGTACTCTGTAAATTATGGACATTACTGCTAGCTTCATCTAGTTCACCTACAGCTCTATCACATTTTCTTTAGGGGTAGCAAAAGGCATTAGCTTGTTAGCTACAGTCATCATGTTCCTTTGACTCCTTTTAAAGTACTTTTCACTTAGGTTCTTTTCCCTTTTCCTTTTAGAGTGTGTTTCTGATGATTAAATCTTTTATACTCTCTCATACTCTCTGCCATCTCCATTGGAGTACTAATGGAGCACTTTGTGTTCCCTTGCCCTGATAGGGAAACTTGCCCTTTAGTGCATGAGACACAGCTTTTGCTGAATTGTCCATCTTGTTTTAAAAACTTGATTTTGATCTCAGAGCCAGTGGATCTTATTTACAACAGTTGGAATATGGGTGATTTTGGACACTGCATGATTTCTGTGCTCGTCCTGTACATGGATGGACTTACCTCGTTGAGAAGCTTAATTCAGTATTTGTATTGTGCTTTGAAATCCTTAGATGCTGTGGAGAATAAATTATTGTTTATTCATTACATGCCACATTTCAGTGAGTAATGCAGGGTAGTTTAAGCACCTTTTATTACCAATGCACTTAAAGCTAAAAACTCATGTGCTACTGTAATAGTAGGACTTTGGTCTACCTAATGAGACTTTAAAAATAAGTTTTAATTAAAAAATGAGCTAAGATCAAGAAGTGCCTGTTATGAAATACATGTATTTTTTCATGTCTGACACTTTAGCAAAAGCTGAAAAGGTCCTGAAAGCTGAGTGATTTTTATGTGGCCAGACCTCACAGAAAGTAGCTTTGTCACCCTGCGTTTCATACATATGGTGAAAGGGATTCATGCTTGGGAGCAAAAGGGACTTGGTCTTGGAAGACAAATCTGGTAGGACTTGGTTAGCCCCTTCCAGTCTTGTTTTCTTATGGGTGAAAATTAGCCACAATGTATTTTAATGATAAGCTTTCTATAATAGATATTTGTATTTTACTTTATATGTACATAACTTGTTACATATGTACATAGTGCTATGTATTTGTGTGAGTGGGTGATACATACACATGTATATTCTGCTCTCCAGGAGCTAATAGTATGGTGTGGTGGGCTGGTACTGAATCCCATGACATGTAAATAAGTCTCCTTCACAGTTCTGTGGTCTCTCAGATCACTTTCAGGATTTTTTAGAGCCCTCCTTCCTCAGTTAGAGAGCTTTCTATTCTCCAGGCTAGAAAAATAGTGCACAAAAAGTTTTTACATGACTCCAGACTGAATGGCAAACTCAGAGTTCATTGTGGTGGTTGGTGCAAGAGTCATCACATAGAGGGTTGTTATGGTCGCTCTCAGTTGGTGTACCAGCAGTCTGGCTGCACCTCTCCTACTGTTATGTGGCAGGGCAAGTGATAGCTCATTGTGTTGAACTACTGGTCACAGAAAAGACTTTAAAAACACATCTTTGATTACAAGTTTCCTAACTCGGGGAAGTTAAATAAACCCAGGCTGTTTGCAATGTACAGATTAAAAGCTAGAGATGTTAAAACCAGAACGTGGCTCCTTATACATGAAGCTGAAGTGGTCATTATGAAAGGCCTCTGCACTGTCATAGAGATGCTGCCTGTCATTAAGGGTGGTCGCAGATGCAACATTCATACATCAGAGAGCTCTGCACATTATGTGCCTCCTATCAAGGGTTCCTGTTTGCTTTCGTTATGTCAATGCAGAAGGCAGAATGGCAAAAATCCCAGCACAGCCCTTCTATTTCTGCTTTGATTTCATTCCTTTGTTACTACTCCTTGTTTTTTTTCCCAATGCTATGGACAGAATTAATTTCATTCTCAGTTTCATCCTTTCAGTACAACTACCTAGATATCAAGAGCAGTCATTTGTGCTCACCGTATTTGTGTGTGCATTTACAATGTAAACGCATGTATGGTTTTAATGTATGCTACTACAGCCTGCTGACTGCTTCCTCTGAAAGAACATCAGTCGAACTACAGTGGGACTACTCTGGACAAGGAATGAATAAACTACCACTTTTTCAGGATATACCTACTGCAACATAGAGTTTATTATCAATATGACAAAATCAGTAGTGATTTTCAGACCACCATACCAGTTAGCACCCAGTCTCCTTAGTTCAGCAGAAACTTCTACTCTCTACTTTTCTGTTTAAAGTAGTAGGAGGGTTAGTGGCTTTAATGAAAACCTACGACTGGTGAATGGGAACATTCTTCAAGGCATGTGAGACAGTAGCTCCACTGTGAGCTGCAGGCTGATCTGATCTGGTTAGGTTTGGGTGGAGGTTTTGTACAGCCCAGAAACTCCACTGGAGGCCAAGCAGTTACTCTGTCTTTGTAACCATGCAAGTGACTGCTTGAAGTTAACATAAAGCTCATCTAACGATTTCTGGTTTAAAAAAAGTTGCCAAGTTGCCAGTCTTAGTGCAGTTGGTGTTAATGCCAGGCTTTCTTTGTCAGAAATTAGAAGCCTAGCAGAAAGGGGGAAAAAAACCCAAGAGAAACACAGGAGATGCATAGGAAATTATCTGACAGGCAAAACAATACATATTTATCTTTGAAGTGTAATAGTATTCAGGTAGCATGCAGAAGCTCCAGTGATGATTGACATAACTGCTCTATACTAGCTGCACTGTAGATACTTAATAAAAGACAGTCCTGGACTCATAATAGAGAATTACTGGAGCTTCACATTTAAGTGTAATATCAAGTTACAGCCTTACCACGATCAATTGTAAGAAAGGATTTATAACATGGTTCAAGAGGACTCTGGGTACTCCTAATATTATAAGATAGATTAAATAGTATTTTAAAGTATTTTTATTGTCATGTATCCATATGCTATCTGTAGTAGGAGATGGAGATAACTATGGTTTATTAGTGTGTTAATTGAGGCTGAATGATGTGGACAATATAACAGGGAGGCAAATATATATTTATTCAGAACGCTTAAATGCTTCAGTAACTTTAGTGCATTACTCTGCTAACCTCTTCCAATCTGTTAAATATGTATTGGGTAGATAATGAGGCTATATCCTCGGCAGCACAAATTATTTAACGTAAAGCAGTGGTTTAAAGCTACTAGTTGTGAATTATTCCAAAACGTTTACCACAGAAGTTCCCAAGACGAGGGCTTTAGATCACTGTCAGTTTAAAGAAAGAAATCTTGTCAGATTATGCTGGCTCTTTCCTGTGTTTCCAGCTGCTGATTTGCATTAAAATATGACTAAAAATACATCAATTCTTCCCTAGTATTACTTTCCCATGGAATTATTTACTGTATTCACCAAAGTGTTGCTATACACTTGTCTTGCAAAAGCCTTGAAGTCACATGGAGTCTCCTCATCCAGGCATAAATGATAGTATAAGAAGAGGCAACTGTCTGTGTCCTCTACCCATCATGCAACTGATGCTGCATGAAGTGAATCACACTGATCACACAAGGAGCTCAAACAGGAAATCCCAGTTGTCCAGTAATCCTGGAAGTGATCATAGACTGGCCAGAGGGCAAAAATTTTGGAGTGTCACTCGAGGAGAAGGTGGTGCGTGCTGAAGAAGCATAACCATGCAGTAAACTGTCAGAAAGTGAAAAAGCAATATGCCTTATTTACTGATGGGTCCTGCCACATTATGGGAAAGCATCAGAGGTGGAAGTCAGTTGTATGGAGTCCCCTAAGACAAGTTGCAGAAACTGCTGAAGGAGAGGTGAATCGAGTCTGTTTGCCGAGGTGAAAGCCATCCAGCTGGCCCTGGACATTGCTGAATGAGAAAAGTGGCCAGTACTTTATCTTTATACTGACTCGTGGATGGTGGCAAATGCCCTGTGGGGGTGGTTGCAGCAATGGAAGCAGAACAACTGGCAATGCACAGGTAAACCCATCTGGGCTGCTGCACTGTGGCAAGATATCGCTGCCTGGGTGCAGAACCTGGTGGTGAAGGTACGTCATGTAGATGCCCATGTACCCAAGAGTTGGGCCACTGCGGAACATCAGAACAACCAACAAGTGGATAAAGCTGCTAAGATTGAAGTGGCTCAGACAGACTTAATTTGGGAACATAAGGGTGAACAATTTCTAGCTTAGTGGGCCCATGATACATCAGGCCATCAAGGCAGAGGTGCAACATGTAGATTATTATTGGCGGTAGCTGCAGTGATTTGTGTTATACCTTAGTTACTGGACTGCTCTTATCTCAGCCTGTGGGAGTTACATTCTTTCGATTCTCCTCCCCATCCCTCTGGGAGGAGGGGCAGGGAGCAAGGGGGGAGTGAGACAGAGACTGTGTGGTCTGATTTACGGCTGGGCTTAAACCACGACACATAGAATTGGGGGTTTGGCTGGGATAGAGTTAATTTTCTTCCTGGTAGCTGGTGCAGTGCTGTGTTTGGGCTTCAATCTGACAACAATGCTGATAACACACTGAGTTTACTTTTAGTTGTTGCTCAGTAGCACTTACCCTCATGAAGGACTTTTAGTCTCATGCTCTGCCAGTCAGGAGGGTCACAAGAAGCTGGGCAAGAGCAGAGACAGGACGTCTGACTCAGACTAGCCAAAGGGGTATTCCATGCCACAGCACGTCATGCCCAGTATAGAAACTGGGGGAGTACCCTGAAGGGACTGATTGCTGCTTGGGTTGGGCTGGGTATCCATCAGCGGGTGGTGAGCAGTGGTATTGTTCATCAGTTGTCGGGTTTGGGTTTTATTTCTCTCTCTTTTTGTTATATCCCTCTCATAAATATTATTATAGTATTTCAACTATTGGACTGTTCTTACCACAACCCATGTCCTTACATATTTTAAGATTCTCCTTCCTATCCCACCAGGGGTGGGGGATAAGCAGTACTGCGTGGTACTTAGTTGCTAGCTGGGGTTAAACCACGGTTTAGTGAAAGGGCGCTTTTCCCCCCCCACAAATAGTAGAGGAAATGTTCCAGATTGATTTCAATTTCTTCTTTAAAGGTAACTAGAAACATTTCCAACATAATTGCAATAACTTTCAATAATATTACTATAATTCATTTTGTGTGTATTTTTTTCAACATAAGACCATCTCCTGTGCATCCATGAATTGCTTCTGAAATGCTCTGAACTTAATTAAGAAAATACTATTTCAATGCAGTATTTTACATGCACAGTTAAATGTATTTATAATATACATTCTCAGTACAACTTGTTCTATAGGTTGATACTTCAATACAATGCAAGTTTAGTGTAGATGCTTGGAAAAGTAGTATCTTCAGTGTTATTTTATACTCCTAGGAGATGCAGAGTGTCTGTCACTGTACAGAGGTGACTTCTTCAAATGCCAGAGGTATTAAAAGAACAAAATCCTATTTCCATTTGATTCAGTAGCAAAACTGCCTCTGGTTTCAGTAGTGCTAAGATTCCACCTAACTGGCAAGTCTTGCAGGACAAGACTCACATCTAGACAATAGCATTGAATATATTTGCTATTTAGCAAAAAACTAAATAATACATAAAAATATAAAGTCAATATAAAATACTACTGCTATTGATAATAGTAATCTGTAACATTACCACAAGAGAAGGCACCTATGTAATCTAAAATAGTAAGTAAATAGAAAGGAAACTTGTAAAGTTATTGAGTCAAAAACGCTGGCCTTTATTCTGGGATGAAATAGAAACTGATACATCAGAGGGACAGTCTTTCAAGAACTTTAGCCATGTTTTAAAAGGTCTCTTGATGTTTTTCAGTGCAATCTTCTCTGATGAATTTTGGTGAAATCTTTTAAGACCCCTGCATTCAAATGGGTATCACTGACCCCATCCTATGCTTCTTGTGCAAAGAAAATACCATTCTGCATATTTTATGCACATGACATAGAAGATCAAGGTGATCTTCCCGGTGTGCTGGTTGCATTGGTAGCAGCCACAAGTTCTCCATATAGCTCCATAATGTAGTCAGATTCTCAGAATAGGTATGTTCATGGGTAGACTATTTCCAGTTTGGAAGAAAAGAATAATAAAATAGACACCATATTAAAATAATTTGTCTCAGTGATTCTCAAATGTTGTTTTATTCTTTCATTAATAGACTTTTAGGGATAGTAAGAATGCAGAATTACTTTGCAATAGAAAACCCATCCAAATAAATTAACAGGTGGTGCTTAAAAGAAAGGAGGAGGGAAACACGTGGGGTTTGAAGGCAAACTCAGAAGAAAAAGACAGACATGAGTGTGTAAAAGAGTATTGTGTTTTGGAGGAGAAAATTACTGTGGACTGTTCGAGTGGATGAGCAGTAATCAAATCATATTTGTAAATAAAACACATTCTTCCATTTCTTCAAGGAGCATTAAACGGGAAATGAGCTCAAAATAAGACTGGTGATTAGTGTAGAACAGTTGCATTTCTGACAGGTAACCGCCATTTCTGTTTGATTGTTTCAGTCATGCTGCAGAATAAGAATGGAATTCAGTTCTATTTGCACATCTATAAAATGCAGATTCAAATCTGGCATGCGTCTGAGACATACGGCATGATTTTTTATTTGTTTTGATTGTCAAAATTCCCCATTATGCAGAGAGACACCAAGATATCCCAAAAGAAACATCTAAAGGTAAATGCCATGTTGAGTACATGTTTAGATGACAGAAGACCTAGGGGCACAAAGCAGTAAACTTCTGAACATCTTCAGTTGCTTTTGACATCTGTATGAATGACAGTGCGGGGTCACAAGTTTCAATAGAGACCTACTGAGCATTTTGAGAGTTGAACAATCCTTTTTTAAAACCACCTTTGCTATGAAGCATGTAAAGAAAGAACTAGAACTTCATTTTCCAATGATTACCTGTATACACATTTCCAGCTTTTTATTTGCTTGTTTGTTTTAGTACAACTACAGTGAAGAATATGGTCAAGCCAAAATTCATTCACTTCAAACTATAATGCCGTATTTTTAGCTGCATGAAGCAAGAAGAAGGTAATGGCTTTTTTCTGTCAGTCACCCTCATCTTCCTTTTCAGCTACATTAGGAAGGTTAGAAAGCACTTTCCTTCCTTACATTTCTAGAAAATAAGTATTTTCCTCAGGTCTTTATCACAATTTTCAAGTGCCCTCTTTCTCCTTCAGAGCAAGACCCATGTTTGTAGCCAGTCACAGTAGAAAACCCCACGTTGATCTTACTAAATCCAAGACTTGCCTCAGTAATAGAGCTGTCCATTGTTTGCCATTTAATTCTATGCATATAGTCATAAAGTCTTGTTTGGTCCTAATTTGAAATACACTGTGTTTGTCTTCCCCGTGTGAAGTTCTCATAGCTACCATCCTAGAGGCTTGGATGGAAATTCTGCTACAGATTATTTTTAGAGGCTTGGCATGCAAAGGGTCCGTGGTAACCAAAAATATAAAAGGGAAAAACTATGTTAAAATGGTAGTCTGTTAGAAATAAAGAAGCTTGGCTTTTACTTCTCAGTATTAATTCAAAAGTATTAGTTCAGAAGCTCAGAAGGTGTTTTGTGAATCATTATTTGCTGACTAAACGAAGTGATTTTCAGATCAAATCAAATGTTACCTCAGTAAAAGTTGCAGCTACATTCCAAGTTGCCATGTGTTAGAGCATCCCGGGTGAATTTTTCAGTCATTTGGAGTGGTTTTCTCAAAACAGACTGAAAATTGTCTTTCAGCTTTAAATTTCATTCATGCTATAAAAATGTCATCATTCAAGGCCTGATGTGGTTCTGGGCAACCTGATCTAGTTGAAGATGTCCCTGCCCATGGCAGGGGGTTGGACTTAGATGACCTCTGAGGGTCTCTTCCAACCCAAACCATTCTATGAATCTATGATTCTGAGTTTCAGGTTCTTTTTCAGCTTGGCACATTATCTTCTGTGGCCCCAGCTGATCACTTCTTTGGATGCCATTTGGTCCCACTGGCATTTGAAATTCTTAATTATCCTTTCTAGCTGACACTGTGATTTTGTTGTTGACATTCACATACTGTAAATATAGCTCTGTCCAGGATGAATTCCATTTAAGAGACAATACTTGACAGCCTTAGTAAATTCAGAATGATCTACTTGTTCATCAATATGTGTGTATCATTTCCATTAAGCGACATAAAATGTGTGTACAGCTATAATAACTAGAGTCTTTTAACACTTTAGTGTCTTAATAATTCCCAGGGAGACTTTACCACTAGATTGAGATAAGTCCCCACTTTTCAAGGCTGTGGGATCGTTGATTTGAAAACTAAGGAAGGAGTAGTTTTCCTATGGGAGTAGATTTGCTGGAAGATTCTCCTGCACATCTTGGCTTGTTTGTCTGTCCCACGCTGCTAGGACACTTTCCTAACCTCCTGTGTGTAGACTGCAGGTTTCTGTTGACCCATGCTGCAGGCTCTTGTTGGCTGCATGGTAGAGGTGCTGAAGCTTCTAGTTGCCCTGCTTAGACTGCAGGAGTGTCTCAGTGCTTGCTTGGAAACATCCTCACATTTACACTCTGGCAAGGAAAGGCTAGGAAGAAGAGTAGAAGGGAGAGGTATCAAATAACTTCATATTGTGCCCTACAACAATTTGATTTTGTTTTCATTTCAAAGGCTAATATATTCAACTTGGATTTGTTGAATCATGTAAAGTAATATTTGAAAACATCCTCCAGGAGAAAAAAAAAAAAAAAAGTGTATATATTTATATATTATGGTTAACTTATTTTATAGGACTAAAAAATGCCTGAAGATCTTTATAATGATTTTTGTGTGACAGAATCAAAGTTAATGATTTTGCAGGCCCCAGTTGTGGTTATATTAAAAATAATTGCATTACCCTTGCACAACTCACGGCTGTTGCTACATAGTTTAAATATTTTATGCAATTTTTAAGGACTGATCCTATTCTGAGGTGGGGGGAAAATGCAATAATCTGTGCCTTTTCTTCCGTCTCCAGCCACAAAGAAACTTTCTGCTATCACCATTATTGAGATATTGATCAATCAACCTGCTCAGTCTTCCTGGTTTGAATTACTTGTCTTATCCTTTAGAACTACTTTTTAAACACATGCTTACTTGTAACACAGTTATCATATGCTAAAGAAGTGTGAAGTTTGAAGAACTCAAGTCAGGTTTTTGTCCCATGGAGGCCTGAAATGGGTGATCTGCAAGTATATGTGTTTGAAAGTATCAATGGGTGATGTGTACCTGTATTGCTTTAGTTGTGCTTGTTGGCATATAGGACCTGAAAAAGCAGAAATTTAGGTTGCAATATGGTCCATATGTAATATGCTGAGCTTTTGAATACTTGCACAGAGAAGCTGTTTATTACTTAGGTGAACAATAAAGGCCAGTGAATACTGGAAGGGTTGCAAGATCTCAGAATGGAAGCAGTGAGATTTCTTGAGTGTCATAGAAGTTTTTCCTGGGTATATACGTAGTAGTTTCTGATAGTGCATCAGCCACATCACTTCTGCTGCAGCTAAAGAACACAAAATGTGGGTTGACCAATTTGAAAATCTGTGGGACATAGAGCGGGAGGAGAATAGATGTTAACAAGAAAGAAGTTACAAAAAGAGGCAATTTTGAACTAGTTTAATGGCACTAATTAATATTTGGCTCTTAGTTAATTCTGCAAATTAACTCATGTATCCTAATGATTACTGAGCATCAGAAAGTGCCTGTGGGTGTAAGGATTGGGAGGTCATGGAGTGATGCAGAGAAGAGGTAACAACATCTGTATGGGAATACTCCTTCAAAACCAGACATAACAGCGTTCATAGCACAACATTTTCATTCCACATTTGCTATAGATGTATTGGCATTACTTCTATGAAAGCATTTAAAATGTGAAGATATTAATACTTGGTATTGATAGGCAAGGAAAGGTTCAAGGACAAAGGAATTATGGCAGTTGGACAAGATTACAGAAACACTTTTTCCCAGTACTGGCACTTAAGCTTTGTCCTGTGCTGTCTCAAGCCTCTAGGCCACAGCTCTCCTGGGATATCACATATTACGTATGGATGAGTTTTCAAAGTGACCTGAAAGATAGGCACTGTGCTCCCTCGGAAGAGCAATAGGATTGAGGATCCTAATACCCCTTCTGAAAAGTTTCATCTTACATACAGTCTTAACCACTTCATCACACTCACTAAATAACAGCAGGTACTTGTTAACAGCATGTATATTAGTCACTGAAAATAATTTATCCCTGCTTTGGGGCTCCTCTAAAGAAATTATGCCTTTCCATTTCTCAGCCTTCTTTCTCTGTGTAACACCTGAGAAGTAATTGTTTTCATTTTTCTTTGCCTCATTGATTGTAGAATAAATAATCCACGAATAACTCCCCACCCTCGTTATTCTACTGTATCTGGTGAGCAATAACTTCTGGTTGAGTCTGTTTAAGGCCAGTGGCAGGAGGGATACAGAGGGATGGAAAAGAGCAGTCAGACTCTTGAAAACCCTAAACCATAAGGCTAGGAGATGGCCAGGTTGTCTCAGTCACATCTTGCAGGTGAAAACCATGATGATACTTCAATGCGGCTCGCTTCCTGGCTCGCTCTCGGACCGAGAATTAATTACCGAATGGAAGCATCTGCGTTCGTGGCCCCTGCAGCCCCAGCTCTTTGCAGGCGGGGATGGTGCTCACCCCCCAGAACTAGGAGCGCTCGGAGGACTTGCCTGCTGCCCGCCTCGCTCGGATCCGGCGGGCTGCAGCGCGGGGGGCCGCTACCACCGCGGTGTGCGGGGAGAGAGCCCCGGGGACTGCGAGCAAACCTCCGCGCCCATCGTCAGCACCGCGATCAGCGCCAGCGGCCCGGCCTCCCCGCGGCTGGGGGATCCGGCCCCGTTCACGGTCCCCGCCGCTGTCCCTGGCTCTGCCTCTGAACCAGGCAAGGGAGGACGAGCAGGGTCCTGGAGGCCCGAGGGGCGCAGAGGAAGAGGGAGGAGCTGGAGGAAGCGAAGGGAAGGGGAGGATTTTCCCTTCTGCTGCCTTCTTTTTTTTTGTGGCCGGGGGGGGAGGTTTCTGCTGCTGGTGGCGGCGTTTCCTTCTGCTGGAAGATGATGAGTACATGAGGAGGGAGGCTCTGAACCTGCTTCTCTGCTGCGGGATTGTCTCTCCCTCCCTCTCTCCCCCTCTCCCCGCTCCTGTGTGTTTGGCTCCCCGGCTGTGTGTGCGCGTACACTGTGTATATATATGTGAGCTGGGAGG
The DNA here is from genome assembly GCF_028554395.1 of Pezoporus wallicus. Classification (NCBI taxonomy): domain Eukaryota; kingdom Metazoa; phylum Chordata; class Aves; order Psittaciformes; family Psittacidae; genus Pezoporus; species Pezoporus wallicus. Next base: position 8,215,908 of record NW_026642649.1, on the reverse strand, counting down.
TTATTGCAAGCTTCTCTCAGCAGCGCTGCTCTGTACAGGAAGAACGGCTCAGCTGCAGTGGTAGCATCAACAGCAGCGTTAGCAGCACCAGCGGCTTTTCCGCCTTTCTCCCTTCCCTTCATCTCCATCTCCCTTTCCCTCCCTCTCCCCTGTCTTTTTGGGGATTGGTTTTCCTTTTTTTCTGTTTTTCTCTTCTACAATCCTTCTTGTTTGACACTTCGTGGATTTTTTTTTCTTTTTTTTTTTTCCCCCCCTTTTTTTTTACATTTCCTCTGAGAAGGAGGCACAGACACACGCACAGAGAAACACAGAGAAATAAGGGAAAGAAAAGTACCAGGACTTATCCTGCCGCTGCAAACCCAGAGATAGCAGACGAAGAGGGGGGTTGGCTTCTACCCCAAGGTAAAGCCCTGCCCCCTTTACCTCTTCACCACCTCCTCCGAGAAAGAGAAGGAGAGAGAGAGAGAAGGGGGCAAAGTGGAGAACAGCAGGTCTTCTGCGGCTGGCATTGGGAGTACAGGGAGCCAGGAAGTGAAGGATGCTTGTGGTTACCCGAGCTGGCTGCAGGGCAGCTCTCTTCCTCTGGATTTTCAGCAGCATTAGCTGCAGAGCCAGGACTGCTCTGCCTGCATCTCGTAAGTACCCTTTGCTAAGAAGCATTACAATTTCAGCTCTGCAGAAAGCCAGAGGGAAATTCCCACAACTCTGGGAGGTTGATTGTTTTTTTTTCTCTGCCAGTGAATTTTGCTTTTGATTTTCCCGTGTATTTGTATGTGCATGTGTGCACTGAGGTTTGATACTGTTTGCAGTACTCCCCATCAGATCTTCCTTAGCATAGATGATTTCAGTGGCAGCTGGTTTGGAAAGTTGAAGGTATACTGCTCTATGATATAGTTGCAGTTCTGCAATGGAGTCAGGGGGGAAAGGAATCAGATAAAAGCTGTTCAAAGTTTGGGGGTGGGTTTTGGTTGGTTGGTTGGTTTGGTTTTTTTTCTCCCACTTTCCTCAAAGCGTATGCAATTTACATTTGGAAGTACTTCCACAGTTGTGTGAAGGAAAAGAGGACATGCGAGCTGTTTCCATAACTAGTGTGATATCAGGGAGCAGCAAGAGAAAATAGTGCCTCATTTGAAGAGCAAAGAATGATGGTGAGTTAATGACAGGGAATGGTGCCAGGACAGCTTTCCTTGAGAGTGAAGTTTTGCTTCCCATAATAAAATGAGCAAAGGTATTTTAGAGGATACCAGCAATTGTGCTCCTAGGGAGGCAGAAATAGTTGAGAAATGATCAAGCATCTGCTGAAATGCTGAACTTCAGACAGGAGGAGTACCTATGCAGGACCCAGTTCTGCTGTCAGAGTCAAAATGACAGCATACTCATTGGTTTCCATGGGTGTTAGATCAGATCTTTAACATTGCACTGAGCTGTAGTTTCCCGCAAAACATTTGCAGGTAGATGTCAGTGTTAAGTATTTAGTTGTTTCTCTTCAGACCGTGTAAAGCATTTGCCATTTGCAAAGTATTTTTGACATGCATACTGAGATGAAGCAGTGCATTTTTATACAATGATTAAAAATAGACCCTACTGTCGACTTCCTCTGCTGTTTATAAAGAAATGTCCTGAGATGTTACAGATACATGTGTTGGGATTATGTGTATGTGAATGGGGGCTGGTTCTACTGACCAAGCAGGGAATTGTCTTAGAATGTAATGTGTATATACTGCATAGAGATCTATATGGATCATTCTATTTATTTATTTATTTGATTCCTTGGGGCAGGACTGAACAATGCAATGATTGGGGAACTGGAGCCCTGCTATACTTTCTCATTGGGTTTCTATCTGTTATCATCTGATATCTGTTGAAAAATGAAAGTGTTACTGTCCCAGGATTTGCTTACACTTAGACATATGTTTGTGTATCAACAGAAAATGTGCAGCAGTGTCTGCATTGTATCTAGGTCTCAGGATAGCTCTCAGGAGGCTACAGGATGTTCAGTTATTTTTCTGCCTTTGATTTAGGAGAAATATTGATCCTGAGGTTTACTGCTTAGTTTTGACCAGCTATCTAATTTTTCTTCTGAATCTTATTTCTTCATGGTCATCTCTCAGGCTCTGCATAAAAGGAATATACAGGGAGGAAAAAAAGATTCATGATTTAGGTTGTCGGAAATCTGATCTTGGGAAACAAAGTTCCCTGCTCTGCTATTTTTATAATAGGATTTCCGAGCTTTTGTTTGTTTTGACTTTCTATAACTAATAGCTGTGGTTTAACGTGAAGATGACCTGCAGTGGGCTATCTGATTACCCAGCTAAGAAATCTTTAACTTTTGAAAGAAGTTAGCTGAGAAGTTAATGACTAGTAAAATCACCATAACCAGAAATCCCAGGGATAAGGAGATATATATAATATCTTAATTGCAGTTTATTCATATACATTTCCATCTTGACAGTGTTTTTTTTCAGATATCCAAAGATTTCTTTCTATTAATTCATCTTCCAAGAGCTTATGCACTACAGTGCTTATGTAGCGTGCAGCATTTCATTTCTGACTCTCTTCTGAAAGTCAGATGGAGCAAGATCTGTTTACTGGAAACAGAAATATAGCTGGAAGTACTCGTCAGCCTTAAAATGACAAAAGGAGTATTCACATTGCAGTACATACTTAAAATTCTTGTAAAGATATGTGTGTGCTTGGGAAGTGGTACCACAGTAGGAACTCAAGTGCTGTGTCACAGGGTTTTGGTGCAACACTGAACTGGTTATCCCATTGCATGCTTTGGCATACAAACTGATCTCTGTTCGGGATTTTCTGGGACTGTTTCTCACTTCGTCTGTAATTGATTGTGAATGGCATTGGGGATTTTTGCTGTCCTTTGACAAGAGAATGCACTTAGTCTTTTATCTCTTTTTCCTCGTTGATTTTGAATGTCATATTCAGAATACTTCTGAAATAATTAAAAATGGAGTGAAATGCAACTTTGATGTAAAACTGGTTTCCAGCCACGTTTTCTTTTCTCTTCCACTGCTACTTTATCTTTTGACTTTGAAGTAATTAACAACAGCAGATTTATTCCTCATAGTGGTTTTAGGAAGCATGCAAGATTCATAGTGTACAGGAAATTACAAATCCCTACATATGAGCTCACTATTCAGTGTTTGCTTATAGCCTGCTTGTGCTGACTTATTAAAACATACAGGTTTTGGAAAGAATAGAACTGTATGTCACTTAGGCGAATATATTGCATCTCAACTGTTTGCTTAGTTTGTGAAGTCAGTAAATCTATCTCTGTCATTAAAATGATGTCTCTCAGCAATGCTGATTCAGAAGTGATCATGTTGAAAGCTTTGAATCTCATTAAGTTTTATGTCAAGATGAAGCGGGTGTTGAAAGCCCATCTTGTAGTACAGTAAACATAGAGCATAGTATCACACACACTAATACTCAGATCTTACTTTATATTTTATTCATAATCATGCTTTTTGTGCCTTGGCAATAAATTCATCACATTCTGCTATTTTTTTGAAATAAGCATAGAGGGATCACAACAGTCTTAACTTCTGGAATCAAGGCTAATGAACAGCTCAACCAGGAGAGGTCATCACAAGATAAAAAGTAACACGGAAAATACAAATTTAGTGCTTTGTAGCCTTTTACATGGCTTAAAGATGGAATGATCAGAATATGACTACGAGTAGAGCAATTTTCACTTGTATTCTTATAAAAAACACACAAAGCAGTGACCTTGTCTTCTAAATGAGAATATTCAGGGATTCATCATAGAATCATCTGTTCTCTATGAAAGCAACTCACTTAAAAAGTAATTGTCTCTCACAGCTAGGACTAATTTTGGGTTGTGTCTGTTTATGTGCAGTGCAAACCTGATCAGTACAAACCTATTAAAACTTCTAGTTCGGATACTTTTCATGCTTTTGCAGTAGGTCGCATAGCACTGCTGCAGTTGAAGTTTAACCCTATTTGACAATAATCGATGCAGAAATCAATGAGGAGGGGCAGGTATAGTAAATCATTAAGAGTTGTGTATAAGCAAAACTATGCATCTTTTAGCTTTGTCTGCCTGGCACCCAGACCTTCCTTAATAGCTTGGGTAAGCGAGAAAATGATTAAAAAGTGTAATGTCCCTTTTGAAAGAGCAAGGCATTGAACAAGAACCTTCTTTTCAGGAGTTCTGGACTATATAGGACTAGAGAATCTGTTCTTCCAGTTCCTGCTGCTTGAATGTTGAGTGCGTGGGGATGCCATATATTCTGTTGGACTCACATTCAGGAATAGGTCTCTTCCAGATAATGTACACATAACTGTATTTTGTGTATTTAGAGCAATTACAGTTGTTTTTCTGTTACATATGATTAACATTTCCCAGGTTAGGTCCTGTTTGGATGTAAACTCACAGATCCCATAGAATACCAGACATTTTCATGGAGGTTTAATGTTTAATCATATTACTTACTCCTGGGTGTCAAAGCATTTACAGATACACTAAACTTTTAAAGCGAAGGCCTAAGTTTCCATTAAGACCATAGGAATTCATAACATTAAACATATGCTTTCTTTTTTGTTCTTTTAAAAGACTGGAGCTATAAATTAGACCATTATATAATAGTACTGTCATTTAAGGTGCTGTGCATCACTATATAATAAAACTAACATTCAGCTAAAAACCAGCAGTTTGTCAATTGACTGTTACTTAACAACACGCAACTGAGTTACTCGGGGCGACTTTTCAAATGAATATGCTTTTCCTAGAGCAGTACATTACCTTACATGGGAATAAAATGGTAATAAATAGTCTGCTGTCATGTCCAAATTGGTGGCAGCAGCTAGAGCCTGCGTCAGTGCTGGAAAGCCTGAGTTTCAGAGTCCTTCACTTCTGTGCATGCAACATTACCCACAGCCTGATTGCAGACATTTGTCTATATGCAGAAAGCCTGATCCAAGTTTGATGTGGTCAGTAGGCCTTGAATCAGTTGCAGATGTCATTGAATGAATGTGCTTTGCTTGGGTTACTTTCACTTTGTTTGTGTGCTTAGCTCGTTTGGTTTCTTAAACTCTGGTGCAATAACATGGAATAAGACACACAAGTGCTTCAGTCAGTGCTCCAGTCTGCAAGAATGTTTGAAAGTGAATTTAAAGACTATGAGTTGCAAACTTGTCTCTGTGAATATTGGCTGTTTCCTTTGCAAGGAGATGAGAAATATCTTCTGATTATCTCTCACTTTGTAACTCAGGTCTTTTAAACACATGTGAAAGATTATTTCAGTGGATGGAGTTGTGACAGGAAATTATATATATCATATAGTAATAAGATATTAGAAACTGTAGCTTCACTTGGACAATTCACGTCACTATAGATCTGTGACAGAGCAGGTTTTCCTATTGAAGTTCTTTAGGAATTTCAGCTTGGATCTCTAAATCATACAAAGCATCAGATCTCACGTTCAATGTTTAGTAACTATAGTAATATTTATGACTTTGTAATACTCTTAGTGCTCAGGGCAATAACAAACCAACCACAGACTGTGGGTGTTCACTATAGTAACTGTTTCTACACATGCAGAAGCTGATCTGCCTGTGAGCAATTTGACTCATTGGTCAGACATAAGATAACAGGTTAAATCCCCAGGTGTGTCACGGCCCATGTCTGAGGTGTTTCACTGCCCATGTCTGCTTTTCCTCAATACAGAGGAGAACACATGCTCATCATGCAAAAGGATTTGGACTTGAAAATGTGTTTCAGTCACTTGAGACAGAAAATGTCTCAAGCAACGTTGATCTTCTTCATCAGATCAAACTCTGACTTTCTCATTTTATTAATCTTTAGAAATGTAAAAAGTGAGTTTGAAACTCTAGCAGTGTTTAGAAAGAGGTAGTTTGATCAGGGCATAATTTCCAAAATCCCCATGAACATGGGATGCTTCTTTAAAAGATCAGGAAGATCCATGGGACAAAGAGTACAGTCTGGTAGCTGGAATCTTCTCTCGCTGAAGGAAACAGAAGTTGTGCCACTGCTTTTAAGACTTATGTGGTTAAATTTTTGGTCAGTGAGAAGTTCATGACTCAGTCCATATCCATTGGTATGAGATACTAGAAATGATTAAAAGGTTCTTCAGACTTCATCCTTTGAACTAACATTGATTTTATTTGATTACACTTCATTTATTCAGCTGCTTTATTGGCACTGCATAGGTAGATAATCTGAGACGACCAGCTAATTGCTGAACATGCTAAATCTCTAGATTTGGTGGTGTAGGAAACTGCAGTAATCAAGAATCACTTCTTTTGAGCCATTTTCAGTTCTGGCTTTGGAGGTCCCATAGATAAAATTAAAAACATTCTGAATGTGTAACATTTACAAAGAACACAGGCACATCTATGCTTTGATAGGTATGCAACTTAATAAGCAACTTCACAAAGTTGGGACCTGAGAAATTATCTCAGTGTGCATGCCCTGCTGTAGTAGCCAGCCATTTCCTGTTTGTTCCTTAAGCTTGAACAACTGGTAATTCAGAGCGGGAAAGGATATTGACATTCACATTTACCTCTTGCCTCTGCCTAAAAAGGTCTATAGAGATTTTTCAGCTTTACAATCTCCTGTAGAGGTGTTTCTTTCAGACATTCAACTGAAGTGGTCATGCTAAGCCTACTGAGGGACTGAAAGATTTATTCACACTTAGAGTTCGTAATTTGATGTTAATATTTATGAGCATCTAAAATATTTATCAAATATTTTATTTTCATCTGTCTCCACACTCCAAAAATATGTTTTAAATATACCTATGACTAAGATTGACTCAACATAGCTAGGAACTTTGCTGCCTGTTTTGTGCTTGTATCAGTAAAAGCTCAGGCTGGGTTACAACTTTAAATGTGTAAATCAAATAAGCTGCTAACAATACTTTCTAGTAGCTAGAAAGCATTTGAACAATTCTAGCCAAAGGATTTGCCATCCCACAAATGAATGCGATATGTTAGAATGAACATTTATGATTTGTTTCTTTCAATTACTTGAAGTCCCAGCTTAAAGGGAAAGAAACATTTTCGTGTAGAAACTGAATGCCCTGTTTAGGTATCTGCCTAAATAGAACATAAACATTCTGTCTGATTTTGTAAAACTGCTATATCATTTAATATTTTGTAACCTTTGCTTAGGGAAATCAGCCAGGCACGTGCTGCATTTGGCTCTACTTCCTCTGTTTCTACGATATAGGAATTATCTGCATATGTGCATTTTTTGCATTGAATGTAGAGGTGCACCACTGTCCACTTTTTTTATTACTTAAATGTTGATAAAGCCTTGGCTATGTCTCTGATTAATTCATAGAATAATTCATAGAATCACAGATTGCTTTGGTTTGGTTTGAAAGGGACCCTAAAGCTCACGCAGTTCTGATCCCCTGCCCATGGGTAGGGATACATTTAGCTAGACCAGGTTGCTCCAAGCCCCATCCAGCCTGACCTTGAACACTGCCAGGGATGGGGCAGCCACAGATTGCTCAGTCGTCTTGTGTACTTGACCAATAAATAGATATTTATTGTGAAGCCAGTTAAAACCTGCTTCCTTCTAAATTTAGAGGGAAATTTAGAGGGAAAGAATACAGAAGATCAGCAGATGAGCTGAGGATACTGCCAGGGTCCATTTCAGTAAGGGGCAGTAGAAGGTCTGTAATTGAAGTTTGCCAGAAAGGGAAAGAAAGAATTACTGCCATAACAAATGGAAGATAAAATATATATGGGCCCAATGCAGTGGGATGCAGCACAGCAGGCAAAGGAGTTGCACTGTACTTTAGGTTTTCATGTCTTATGTACTGGGTTTAAATGTTACTGGTGTAATGTTCTTGAAATGCAGTTAAGGTGGGATGTGATTTTACTCCCATTTATGGGAATGGTAGCAATACTGTGGATGAGGAAAAGCCCTATGTAGGAAAACCAAACGAACAAACAAGAAACCAGAAATCTTTTATGTCCACCCTGTTGACCCAGGTTTCAAACTCAGATGCTTTACTATGATCTTCAGACCCTGCCTAGATTGTCAGTAGCACACCGGAGGGGCTTGTACATGTTCTCTTCTTTTCCCTGAATACAGGTAAAAAATTCAATCTCTTTAAAAATATGAGGAAAAATGAAAAGAAGGAAGTAAATTAATTTAGAAACATAATTAAAGATGAAGACTGATGACCTCCCACCACTGTTCTGGACCATGAAACAAAAATGGTGACGGGGAAAGAACAGAAGAGAGGTTGCCTCCCATACAGTGACAGTATATTTTCTTTCTGCTGAGGAACAGAGTCAGAGGCATAAACATGCCCAGTTCACAGCATTAGCACTGCATTAGGAAGAAGAGCGAGCTCCTGTAAGAAATGGAATCAGAAGCATATCTTGCACAGGGCAGGCTATGTTTGCTCCATGTTCCCAAGCTTCAGCATGATGTACTCTCTCAATGTGCTCTTCTTCAATTTTATATCAAAAAAATTTATGCTACTGGGCATAACATCAGTTATATGATGAATATCCTTCCTGCTTCTTCCCTGATACCACCAAGCTGTTAGAAATGATAGTGGAATTCCCTATAAATAAGAGATGGTATCCATTACAGTTCCAAGCACACACCACCAGATCACGCATGCATTTGCTTCTGCTCTTCAATTATTTGCCATTTCTCACATACCTCCTTTTTTTTTGTATTAGAATCATAGAATAGAATCATAGAATCGTTAGGGTTGGAAAGGACCTTAAAATCATCTAGTTCCAACCCCCCTGCCGTGGGCAGGGACACCTTACACTAAATCATATCACCCAAGGCCTCATCCAACCTGGCCTTGAACACTGACATGGATGGAGCATTCACAACCTCCCTGGGCAACCCATTCCAGTGCCTCACCACCCTCACAGGAAAGAATTTCCTCTTTATATTCAATCTAAACTTCCCCTGTTTAAGTTTTAACCCGTTACCCCTTGTCCTGTCACTACAGTCTCTAATGAAGAGTCCCTTCCCAGCATCCCTATAGGCCCCCTTCAGATACTGGAAGGCTGCTCTGAGGTCTCCATACAGCCTTCTCTTCTCCAGGCTGAACAGCCCCAACTTCCTCAGCCTGTCTTCATACAGGAGGTGCTCCAGTCCCCTGATCATCCTCGTGGCCTCCTCTGGACTTGTTCCAACAGTTCCATGTCCTTTTTATGTTGAGGACACCAGAACTGCACCCAATACTCCAGGTGAGGTCTCACAAGAGCAGAGTAGAGGGGCAGGATCACCTCCTTTGACCTGCTGGTCACGCTCCTTTTGATGCAGCCCAGGATATGGTTGGCTTTCTGGGCTGCAAGAGCACACTGCAGCCGGCTCATGTTCATTTTCTCATCACCCAGCACCCCCAAGTCCTTCTCCGCAGGGCTGCCCTGAATCTCTTCTCTGCCCAACCTGTAGCTGTGCCTGGGATTGCTCCGACCGAGGTGCAGGACCTTGCACTTGGCATGGTTAAACCTCATGAGGCTGGCATCAGCCCACCTCACAAGCGTGTCAAGGTCCCTCTGGATGGCATTCCTTCCCTCCAGGGTATCAACTGAACCACACAGCTTGGTGTCATCGGCAAACTTGCTGAGGGCGCACTCAATCCCACTGTCCATGTCAGCGATGAAGATGTTAAACAAGACCGGTCCCAACACCGATCCCTGAGGGACGCCACTCGTTACTGGTCTCCAGCTGGACACTGAGCCATTGACCACAACTCTCTGTGTGCAGCCATCCAGCCAGCTCCTTATCCACCGAGTGGTCCATCCATCAAATTGATGTCTCTCCAATTTAGAGACAAGGATGTCATGTGGGACAGTGTCGAATGCTTTGCACAAGTCCAGGTAGATGACATCAACTGCTCTACCCTGTCCATCAGTTCTGTAGCCCCATCATAGAAGGCCACCAAGTTGGTCAGGCAGGATTTCCCCTTAGTGAAGCCCTGCTGGCTGTCACCAAGCACCTTGTTGACTTTCATGTGCCTTAGCATGCCTTCCAGGAGAATCTGCTCCAAGATTTTGCCAGGCACAGAGGTGAGACTGACTGGTCTGTAATTCCCCGGGTCATCCATTTTCCCCTTCTTGAAAATGGGGGTTATATTTCCCTTTTTCCAGTCATTGGGAACTTCACCTGGCTGCCATGATTTCTCAAATATGATGGCCAGCGGCTTCGCAACTTCATTAACCAGCTCCTTCAGGACCCGCGGATGGATCTCATCAGGACCCATGGACTTGTGCACGTTCAGATTTTTGAGATGGTCTCGATCCAGTTCCTCTCCTACAGTGGGCGCAATGTCTTCATTCTCACAGTCCCTGCATCTGCCTTCCAAGACTTGGGTGGTGTGGTCAGAGCATTTGCCAGTGAAGACCAAGGCAAAGAAGTCATTCAGAACCTCAGCCTTCTCCAAATCCAGGGTAGCCAGTTCTCCCGAGAGCTTCCTGAGGGGGCCTATATTCTCCCTAGTATGTTTTTTATTTGCTATGTACCTGTAGAATCCCTTCCTGTTATCTTTAATACCTCTAGCTAAGTTTAATTCTAACTGAGCCTTAGCTTTCCTAACCTGGTGCCTAGCTTCTCAGACAACATCCCTGTACTCTTCCCATGCCACCTGTCCTTGCTTCCACTTATTATAAGCCTCTTTTTTCAACTGAATTTTCCTCAGGAGCTCCTTATCCATCCAAGGAGGTCTCCTGGCCCTCCGGCTGCACTTCCTTCTGGTTGGGATGCAACACCCCTGAGCTTGCAGCAGGTGATACTTGAATATCAAAAAACACAGTCTTGGGCCCCCCTGCCCTCTAGGGCTGTATCCCATGGAACCTTAGTAAGCAGGTTCCTGAAGAGGCCAAAGTCTGCTCTTTTGAAGTCCAGGGCAGTGAGCTTGCTGCACGCTCTTCTCACTGTCCTGAGGATCTCAAATTAGAGCATCTCCTGATCACAATCACCTTGCTCCCTGCTCTCTGCCTTCTCCCCACACTTTCCTCCAGCAATAAACTGACTCCACTGCCTCTCTTGGATTTTCATTGGTTCATCACCATATTGAGTAATCTGCTGAGCCTGAAACTCTGGGAGATTGTCTTCATTGACTCCTGGTTGATTCATCTGAATGTGAAAGCTAGGTACACAGGTAATAACTCAATTGAAATTCCTTCACTGCTTAATCACTGTGCCATAATCCTGGCATGTGGAATCAGATATTATGAATGAAGTTAAGATCATTTTTTCCAAAACAATTATTAGAATATCATTATAAGGAATGCTTTTAGTAGCTGTGTTCATAATTACGCAGAAAATGCACTTTCAGACTTCAGGTCAGTACAGTGCACATATGTTATACATAATGGAAAAACCTGCATCAAAGAAATGCTGTGGGCACATCATGGCCCCAGTGTGCATCTGCCTTGAGATTTAGAGGCTTCAGAGATACAGGAAATGCAACTGCCAGTGAAAGCTTGAGGAAGAAAGTTGTTGAATACTTCACCCTTCTCGGCATGAGTTGTCAACAGATGCTCTGTCTCATTTACCAGAGGGGTACAGGTTTTTTTGTCCTCCTTTTCTGGCTCGTGTACCTGTCAAGCTTTTGACGCGTTTCCTGCCAGCATCACATGTCTCAGTCTGGAGCTGTGTTCTTCATCCTACCTCGATGACTTCACACAGGGCCACATTAAAATGCTCAGTCTTTCCTTTTAGCAGCTGACCTGCATGTCCCAAGCTTGTGACATGTAAACTTCATGCATCTTCAGCTTCAAAGAGTATGCATTTTTCTGCAGTTCAGACAATAATGATGTTAAATAATGAAGGGTTGAAAATCAAATTTCAGGTGGTTCTCTCTCGAAGCCACTGATTTTCTTTGTTACGGTTACTTTTTGATATATTTAGTGTGTCACATTTATAATAATTCAATATCTTGGTTCAGTGTACGCTGCCAATCAAATGCCTTCAGAATTGAATCTGCATACTATTACAGTGGCTGCAGAAACAGATACAAATGCATTTGATGGGATCCAAATTTGTCATCTCAGAAAAAAGCCCACACCAGAATACTTTGACAAGATCTATTTTTACAAACCCAATGTGGATTTGCACTAATCACATTTACCTCCTTTATATTTTTATTAATCAGGTTCTCTTGTTTTGTCTACTTACTTGGAGCAGCTTGTAATTACACAGGTAATTTCTGTCAGTATCTGCACACTATGCTTCAGGCTTTTGGAATTTCCTTGGTGTTCCAAGGGTTACTGGAAATCAGCAATAACAGTGCTCAGAGACCTTCTCAGGCAGAGGTTGCCCTGCTGGTTTGAAGCTGTCTAGCCTTGTTAGCTTGTATTTAACATCTTCCTCAGTTTTTATTAGAATGTAAATAGTTTTGTTGCCGCTCTGGGATCTGACTATGCAGCCTGGTTTGTTTTCCTAACACTATGTTTTTGTCTGTTTTACATGATTGGCAATTTCACCACTCGTATGTAGCAGCTTTTGGTATGGATCTCATAGCAAAAGCTTCTCATCTCTGCTCTCACCTCTTTCTTAAAAAAAAAAAAACAACCCAAACCCAACAATCAAATCTGTGGTTTATTTATTTATTTTCCTTATGTTTTCTGTGCATAAATAAATCAACTCTTTTGCTTATAATTTTTCTGTATCTGTTAGATTCTGATTTCTTTGGAATGGTTGAGGTTGTGAGGGACTGCTGGAGGTCATCTTGCGTTGCTCAAGCCAGGGTCATCTAGAGCAGGCTGCCTGGGACCATGTCCAGAGGGTATTCAACAACCTCTCTGGTTTTAGCCCCTCTCCAAGGCGATACAGCCTCCCTGGGCAGCCTGTGCCAGTGCTTGGTCAGCCTCTTGATGAAAAAGTTTTCCCTGGTGTTGAGGTGCAAGCTCCTGTGTTTCAGTGTGTGCCCATTGCCTGACAGATTCCTGTCAGCCCATTCCTCCAGCCTGTTGAGTTCCCTTTGGAAAACAACAGGACCCTTTGGCACATCAGCCACTCCTCATAGTGAAGCGCTTCTCCAGCTAGACTTCGTGCCACTGTCAGGGCCCAGTCCTTCAGCTAGTTTGTATTCCACCTCCCTGCTCATGCAGCCCATACTGCATCAGCTTGGGATCTTATCTCTCTGGGGATCTTATGGGAGACAGTGTCAAAAGGGACTGAGGCTAGGCTGACAGGCCTGTAGTTCCATGGGTCCTCCTTCTTGCCCTTATTAAACATAGGAGTGACATCTGTTTTCCTCCAGTCCTCAGGCAGCTCTCTCAGTTGCTGTATGTATTGTCAAGTATTTGCTGAATTGTTTTCAGTTTGAACTCCTAAACCCTGAAGACATCTAGCTACTACTGCCACTAAATATACTTAACAGTGGATTTATATCTCTATCAAGGAGCAACCAAAATATGTCATTAGTACTAGAAACACATATACAGAAAATGTTTATTTAGAAAAAGGTCTAGAAACCTAACAAGAGCTCTATCCAAGGCCAAACACAACCAATGTAGTTTTCATCATGTTGCAATGCCATGTGTGTATATCTTGAAGGGTTGTTTTCTAAAGGGCAAAAAAGCTTCTGTTCTTGTAAGTGTAAGACACTGATGATCATCTCATAAAGCAAAATGTGCTATAATATCAAGGAATCTTTCTGATGGAAACCCAGAATAGACTGACCATGCATATTAATATTGACCATTTATTGAGCTGACAGAGGAAATATTATCTTGCAGAAAGAAAATGAATTTCCTACTTTTAACTATTTTCCTCTGGAACAGAAGCAGTTGGTAGTATGAGCTTTTATTCTATGGAAAGTCAGTATTTTTATTTCTTTTGAAGAATATTGTGAGAAGGCAAGTGAAAGACTGGAATAATTGTGTTTCAAAGTGCCTAGAGAGGGAGCTCCTCTGTTATATTCTTAAAGAGTTTAGATCTTGGGTATTAACTTAGAAATACAGCAGACAGTTCACTGTATTACGTGTCTCATTGTACGTAACCCTGTCTAGTGACCCTGTCTAGTGAATGAAGACCTAAGCCACTCTTGGTGAAGAGGGATGTGGACATAACAGTTTACCCGAGTACTTCACTCGGGAGAGTGTATCTGATTTATACTGTTGAGTCCTGCAAAATATAATTGAAAATAGTGGGGACAATGTAAGCTACTTTTGACATTCTGAAACAGGCACAACCAGCATTACAAGCACGTCACAAAACCAGACGTATCAAGAAAAAAAGTGTAATGAGTGGGGATTCTGTCACAAAGTTATGGCATAAAAGTTCCTTTTAATTCTTCTGACCAAGTCTAGAAAAGGAAGACTGAACCAAACTAGAAAGTCCTAGAGATTGAAGTAAGTACTGGAATTTCAAACATGACTCAGATTCACAGCTCAGTGGAGTGAGGTCAGGCTTTCTAGGCCAGTCATGTCCCTGCATATACTCCTTGAATATGGATCTGTTTGGCCACACTCATTTGATGTGGGTGCACATGCAAGTGTCCCTTTGGATTGCTCGAGATTCATATAAATATCATATACACTGTGTAGTGTTGGGGTAGGAATGCATCCCCAAAAGATCATAGAATCACGAATGGTTTGGGTTAGAAGCGACGTTAAAGCTCATCCAGTTCCAGCCCCCTGACACAGGCAGGGACACCTTTCACTAGACCAGGTTGCTCCAAGACCCTTCCAACCTGGCCTTGAACACTGCCAGGGATGGGGCAGCCACACAGCTTCTCTGGGCAACTGGTTCCAGTGTCTTAAAGCCCTCACAGTAAATAACTTCTTCCCAGTATCTAATCTAAATCTCCCATTCCTCCTTGTCCTGTCACTAGCTGCCCTTGTAAGAAGTGCCTAGGTGGCATGGTTGCAAGCAGCAGCTTCATGAAAAGTGCATGAGTAAGAGAATAAAAGGAGATAAATGTAAAACCAGAGAAAATAAGACTGAACTGTCAACTCAACTATAAACAGAATTGTCTCATAATTATGAGAAACTGCAACAATTGTTCCAAGTCTGCTTGTAGGAGTGAAAAGAATCTATTGGCAAATGTCTCATTTACCCAGAGCCACAAGGATAAGCACAATGCAGAGAATTTTTCAGAGCCTTTTCAATGGAATTTCAGTGGCATGATTGGCATTTTATCACAATTCATACATTTAAGACAGTACTCTGCTTCCCAAGAAGAAAAATATTATTTACAAGTATAGCCTGTAATTTGTACTTATAAATCAGCATAGGCCATGCTTTGCTTTAATAACTCTGATTGCAGAAAGAAATGAACAGTTATGAAAAATCTCATTGTAATTCAGAATGTAAAGATGCAAATGCTTTTAATAACAGACAAACTGTATATATCAAAGGAAAATTGCTCTGGTGTCAGTTTTAAAGAGGGCTATAGTTACTTCCCGGCACTGGTGTTTAATGGTTACAAAGTTTTGTTTTCTTTCTTTCCATCTTCCTTCTGCCCCAAGCAAACATTTCAACTGATTTAAATGAAAATACTTGTATTCCACAAGATTCTTATCCTTTGATTCTGGCAAAGGAGCAAGAGGAGAAAACCAGATGCCTCCCCATATATTCCTTAGGGCAAATCCATCCTCATTTTTGAGACAGACTCCTAAAGAGTTGAAAAGATGTGAATACATTTTGCCTGACGTTTTATGATAGAAGGGATGTGGAGGCTGTAAGGGCAAGGATCAGAACTTCCCTCTGTATAATGCTCTTGATATTTTCCAGGGGAAGATTTAATGGACTATCAGACACATGTGCAACACAGATGGAATTTGCTGCCGGGGTGTGTAAAGATATAGTATGGAGGTGAGCTCCCCTAAAACTGTCCAGAGGCAGTGGGCAAAGACAGAGAACCTGTTTCAGTTGCCTGCAGTTTTATTGCACATTATTTGTTTTGACCACTGTTCTAGGTATAAATGGATTAAATAAACAAACCACTTGTAACAATAAGCCTCAAATGTAAATCTGGCCATGTGCCTTTCATAAAAAGAGAGTGGTGTTCATAAAACAGTGTTGTCACACAAGTGATGGAAGCAAAAATATTCAGTGATGGATCTCTAATTTCTTTCAAGTAACAGTAATGTTTTCATAGAATCACAAAAGGGTTTGTTTTGGAAGGGACCTTAAAGCTCATCCAGTTCCAGTCCTCTGCCATGGGCAGTGACACCTTCCGCTAGACCAGGTTGCTCCAAGCCCCATCCAGCTTGGCTCTATCAGACACAGGGGAAACTTCTAGCACCTTTTCACAGAAACCAGCTCTGTAGCCCCATTACTTTGTCCCAAAACCTTGCCGTGCAATCCCAATACATCAAGTTTATTTGTAGGTATGGTGAACCCTTCAGAAGTTAGTTCTTAAGGATTTTGAGTTACAAAGGTTACATACTTTATCTAATTGGTACTGAGCAATGAATTTTAGTAGCTGTCCATCCTAATCACCTGGTTAAAGGTTTTAAAAACACCAGGAAATCAAGCCATGAAATGCATGAGGAGTGAATGGCACACGGAAGATAGAGCTGTCAGTTCATTTTTAGTTTTCTTTGACTGTTGAGTATGACTTTTTGGCTGGCATCAGATGATTTTTAAAAACTTTGGAGCTTACAGAACTATTCAGTGAAATTGATTGACTAGAAATTCAACCTGTAAAGACTGGGTAATTCAGAGTATGATAATCTTGTATCAGAATGTCTGCAGGTCTTTGAAAGCTATCACATATATTTAGATAATTTCAACTACTAGTCAGTGTTTGTCTCCAGACAAATTGTAAATTATTTACCCTCTAGTGTTCATTAAAGCATCTGTACTTCCAGTCCATAAAATCAGCAGAGTAATATGCATCTAACATTGGTTTTAATAGTTATTAATACATGTTCAGTTAAAGCCATTCCAGTCATTGATCTGGAAGTCGGAACTACTCATGTTACATATCTTGATAATTTAAATTAGTGTTATACTTGATAGAATCATAAGAGATGGTCTGATGACAGCAGTTAACAGCCAGTCTGAGCACTATTTCCAGAAGGCCAGCTTTCCTGAAGCATTGGAACTTGTAACAGAGTTCAAGGGACGGTTTAGCCACACTTTGGTCACTCTGAAAAGACCACATTTTTTAATATCTGATGTGATTTTTATATTATTCCTGAATACATTATCAGTTTGTTAATAGTAGAGGATGTACTGCTACATCGCACAAATATTGTGCACCTGTACATCAAGTATCGCTCACTGTACCTAGTGCTAATTTTGTTTTACACACTAAACAAGTAACTTGCTATGAGCATCTTTGATAGGTATCAGTTCTGAAAATCCCTTAAGCTCAAAAAAGTGCGTCAACTTTTAAAAACCCAAAACATTGGAGACCATCTTGGCAAGTAGATACGTCCGCACAGGATGGCACATACTGTGAAGCAGCTAGCTGCCCCATAGCTTCACTGCTGTGCGGTGGTGAGGAGGCAGCCCTGACTTGATGTTTATGGAGTAACATTGCGCAAGTAAATGAAATGTTCACTTAAAGTCTTCACTGAGCAGTGAATGCCCATGTTCACTGTGGAAAAGTAATATAGAAATCAGTTAAAGGGTAGGATAAAATACATTTGGGCCAGTTTTACTTTAAAGGGAACATGGGGAAGCAGGATCACAATATGAATAACTCAGGTTTTGCTGAATTATGTGACTGCTCGTAAGATCAGTAAAGACTTAAGAGATATACCTAATTGACTGCTGACATTCAGATGTATTTAGAATATACATGAACCTTCCACTCCTCCTCTGCAGATCCAAGTCCACTGGGTGACTTTACTAATTTTGCTGTTAATTCAATTTCTGGGAGCAAGGGAACAGTTGATGAGAACTGCAGTTTGGATCATCAGGCATTAATATTCTTCAGTCCAGCCACAAGAGGCTGCTCACTTCTCCGTGAGGTTCCCCCCCGCAGGAGGAATTTTTAGCTTCCCTTTGTAAAGGTCAGAGCTGGTATCAAGACTAATCAGAACTCTTAGGATGTGCTCATTTGATCAGGGACTATATATGCACTGACTGGTACTAAGGAGGGATTGTTAACCATAAGGGAAGTCAACTGGGGATTTGGGAAAGCAGGTCAGCGATGCTCTGCTGCCTCCTTTTGGCAAGCATCCATTGCACAGATTGTTTCCAGAGGCTAACCTAGCAAACCAGAATTAAATAAACCAGAATTAGAAGTAAATCTGGATGCCTAACTTAAAGATGTCTTCTCAGCTGTGGTCTTACTTTCATGTGCAGTAAGTAAATACACCTGTCCCCCTGTTTTTAATACTCATATTGGGGTTACACTGTCCTGTTGTAACCCCAGACCAAGTCAACTGAGACAGCTGGGCGTTTATACCATGGTTCTCTGGGTTCTTGCTGCATGAACTAAGGAAGATGTAACCAAATTAAATCTCATGTTTTGTATCTTGGCTTTTTTTACTGCATGTGTGGGCTATGAAGTCCTCAAGCTGTCTTTGAGTACCACTATGTCATAGTTTAAAAAGAAACAAAGCACAAAACTGAGTAAAAAGTTCTCTTTGTGAGTGACTTTCTAGCAGTTTGTAGAACAAACAACATTTTGCCCCAGGCAGTTAGTAGTTAATTTTCATCTGGATACTTATTTTTTACAACAAATATATGAAAGCAAGTTTCTCTTTCAAGTAATAACAAAGAACATTGTGCTTCAGATCAGTTTTTGTACGAGACACAAGGCAGAAAATGAATCAAACCACTATTTTGTATTCAACAGATCATTTAGTAAACAAGCATAGAAAATTAGAGCCCTATTGATATGATAATACATAACTACAACTGTACTATTTTCTGGATCACAAATTTTAATTAAAAATAGTAGAATACGAAGCCAATCTCACTCTTACTCCCCACTCCTCTTAATTGCTGAGCATCACGGCATTTTGTTCTTTTTGTCAAACTTCTACTAAATTAAGCCTGATCATCACAACCCCGAAGTGTATAAAATTAATCACCTGTTGATTAAAATAATGAAGAAATGAAAATATTCCTTTCCAGAACACCAGCTTTCAATACCAAATTATCAGATAAACTTTAAAACTAATTTCATTTAAAATTCATCTGTCATCGCTCTAGGAAGTTGTTCTTACCTGAATCATTCTTTTTTTCATCAGTTTTCTCATCCCCATCCCTTCTTATATAAATTGGTTCTTCAGATAATTTGACAAAAATCAAATAGGTTCTATTAATCCCCTCACAAAATGTTTTCAGAGGAAATAAATGAAAAAGCATATCCTAGGCTGCACTTTGGCACCATGTATATTTTTTTGTTAGTAGCCCAATGGGTTCTAACTCTGGGAAGGCACAGGTTCACTTCTGCTGTTGTAGTATTTCCCTTTTATCTCAGCATCATGACATCAGGACCATATTTTGATGTCTGACTTTTGGTGACGATGCTCTGGGATCTTTTTCTTCCTTTTAAATTGCAACATTTGTTTATTCTTTACACATAGCGTCCAAATGCACAATCGTGATAGATTTACTGTTGCTAGATGACATTTGATTTAAAAGAAGATGGTCACAATCTCATTCAACTATTCTGCAGTTTGGATGCATGGTGAATGAGTGTTGAATGTTACAGCAACTGCTTGATTGACTTTAGAGTGCCCACTATTTAAGGTAGCTAGCACAATCAATGTTTTGATGCAGATTTAAGAAGTAAATATATTCTTTTGCAGCATGTCTGTATGCACTGGGTCTGTCTGGGATGGAGCTAATTTTCTTCACAGCAGCCTGAATGATACTGTGGTTTGGATTTGTGCCTAAAGCAGTGTTGGTAACACACCAGTGGACTGGTAATCATTGAGCAGTGCTTACATGGGGTCAAGGCTTTTCCATTTTCCTGCTCTGCTCCCCTATCCCCAGTGTGTAGACTGAGGGTGGGCAAGAGACTGGGAGGAGACAGAAGTGGAGGCTTTCATGGTTATGGTGTTTGTCTTCCTAAGTAACTGTGAGCATGCTGAGCGCACAGCTTTTGCTTCAGCTGTTGAATTGTTGTTATCTTGAGCTTTGTGTCTTCCTACCTTCCTTTGTTTCTCCCTGGCAGTCCCAGTTTCTCCTTGGGAATCAGTGAGCGGCTGTGTGGGGTGCTTGGCTCCTGCCCAGGGTCAACTCGTAACACTGGGTTTTGTTAGGTTGTTATCTCAGAAAAAAACAGCTTGATGTACTCCCTACTTCATTCTGATATTTAACCAAAGTGTATGTTCCTTCATGCATTAAGATTAGCTGGTTCTAGTAAATAAATAACTTGATGAAAGCTATACGAGGCTCATTTAGATACTTTAGGCCATAGACATTTATTATCAGCTTCCAGCAATGCCTCAGCTCTGTTTGGCTTAGAATGGTTTTGCAGTGCAGGGAAATGTTTTTGAACATGTAATGAATATCTTGTCAGAAGGAAAGAACAGTTTATATAAGGCTATGTTCTAAACAATACTTAGTTTTGGAGGGATTTTTTTTTCCCCCACATGGAATACTAACTGCCGTGTAGTTGAGAAAAAACAGTTTTTCTAGATTAAATATGTTGTACCTGATATGAAGAATGATGATTTACTATATTGATGAAATTCAGGACCTAATGTTTTAGAATGGACAAAAAAAGTCACCTAATCTGTTAAATTATGTAAATCTCTGGAATCCAGTTTGAACAGCAGCTCTGAGTGAGATGAGGTCCATGACTCAAGTGGAATTGCCATGAAGGTTAAATGTATTCTTGAGCATGCGTGATTGCAAGGCATGTCTGGTTGAGCAAAAGATACTGACATTGTCAGCGCTGGTTCAGTGTGTTTAGGGGACTGGGTTTGTGCATGCAATTAGGAAAACAGGCACTCGTCATCCCTGGGAGACCTCATGCACATCTCAGAGGCTGGTTCTGCTCTCTTGTCATAGGGACTGTGCTTCAATAGTCAAGTGGCTTGGTGGGGTACCTGATGCTAAACTGGTAAAGTGCCTTTGATGACAAATCTAGGTCCACTTAAAGAAGAGCAACAATAAAGACAAAGCAAAAGAAGCATCCATTTGTCTCTTAACTGCCAGTGCCCTTTGTCATGGAGTTGGACTGGCAAAAAAAGCAAATATGTGTGAGGCCTGTTTCCTGTTGCTGTGCTGGCAGATGGGGAGACAGGTTCTAGTGGTGTGGAGTGGATGGACTTGCTCAGCTCGTAAACAAATGGACCTGGAGGAAAGAGTGAGGTGAGGAGAGTAGTGGGTGTACATGTTTGCTTGGAGAATCAAGACATCAGCCTGTTGGAGTTCAAGTAAGTCGAATCGATCATCTCTGTTTATAATCCAAAGCACTTCTGAGTTAGTCTTGTAACTCTTCATGGCTAAAAACAAACAAACCAACATGCTATGTGAAGAAGTTATAATGTGGAATATGTATTTTAGTGAAACCAGAAGTTATAATGTGGAATATGTATTTTAGTGAAACCAAACATTTCTTATTTTCATATTCCAGCATATGATTAAAGCAGTTTCCAACATACTTTTTGGCATGGAACTTGACCTATGTTCACACTTCTAAGGTATAACAGAAAATATTCCTTGTATTTCTTCTTTATAAAAAGTCTATGATATCAGTTTTTAAGAAAACTGCCATAAACTATACCTAGTATACGTGCAATTTAAGTTATAATAATAATTTCTAGCTGAGCTATGGCGTTCCATGATTAGGAATCTAATAGTTGTGTATAGACATTGTGCTCAAAGCAATAATCATTACTCAAGTAAGCCGTACCTGCAAAGTCATCTATACGTGTGTAAATATGAAATTACCTACATTCCTACGGATTGAAGGATCAAATCCATGTTGTACTTAATCATAATACCTTCTTATACAATTTAAAGCTTTTCATGAGCATGCTGCAGAGGAATAAATGGAGATTAAAGAGGTAGTAGATTTGCAAAAGACGTGTGAGGGAGAAAGTTAAGTGGATTTGTTCCCACTTTCCTTCTAGAATCAAATTGTTAGGCAATATCATTTTTACTCCAAAAACGCAACTCTTACTGTCATGACACTTTTCTCCTGATTTCTGAAGTGTCTGAAAGAAGAAGCTGAGCTGTTTTTCTTGGGCATCCACTTAAAATATAGGTATTTATACACAGATAAAACTAAAAGAGTAATTTTAATGAATGGTTTAAAATCGAACTATTGATCTTTAATTGTGGCTTCTCTTTCAGACTTTAGCAAAAGTATTTGTATCCATAGATTTATCTGTTTTTTTTCCAGTAATATATAGTACACTGGACTGTAAAGATACTCTGTACAAACCTTCCTTTTCTCCCTGTTAATGTTATTATTCACTATTACTCCCTTTGCCTGACAGCGAATTTCTGTGACACCTGAAATTGAATAGTAAATGCTGAGACACAAAGGTACTTTCCAACTAAATTTATGGCAAATGAACAAAGATTGGGATGTATTCAGAACAAAATGGGAGAAGGCAATGCCACCCCGAAGATCCTCTCTGTTAGCTAACATTGTATAAGTAAAGGAGTGGTAGTGGTCTCAACAGCATTTTAAGCACATCCCCAGGTCTTTTTCATCCTCTTTTAGGTGTTGAAGTGTGATCGGTCCTATTCTTATTTATTTTTTATTTTTCTCTCCCCCAGTTCTTGGGAAATGAACTGATTTCTTTATACTACAGCTGAAAAGGATTTAGATATTTCAAGCCACTGTATTGGCATAAGTGATGAAGTAATATTCTTGCTGAGCACACTGATGAGAAAAAGAAGGGTGCTATATAGTAAGAACAGGAGGCTAGATTAGGGACAAAACAGATTACAGTTTCATACTTAGATGCTACTGAGATTTTGTGACACTCAGCTTTAATATGTCTCCCCTTCTTAAATCGTGTTGGCAATACTGATTTAGTTCAAGGGTTATCAGTGATTAAAAAGTTCATCAGTCCTTAAAAGAAGTATGATTTCTTGTGGATGATTCTGGTATGGAGAAAATAGACCCTTCTCCCCTTCTTTTCCCTCCCCTCCCCTCCCCTCCTCTCCTCTTGTCCTCAGCAATTTACTGCTCTACCTCAGTGTGTTTGAGAGTGTGTCATGCATATCTCAAGATCCACTCCCATTCTGAATTCTAACTCTTCATCTTTTCATCTACCCAGATATCATGTTTAGTACAAAATGTCTGGAACAAATCATACTGAGGTGTGGTCTGAAGTACGCAGTGATTCTGGCACCAAAACACTGGAAACTGTTAAAACCTTTAGAAACAGTGAATCTGCAGTACAGCTGTCTCTGCCTCTCTCTTCGCAGCCTGCCAAAAGCATGTGGTGGGGAAGTTAAATAGTTCTTGTTCAAGAACAAGAAGTGAAGTGATTTGTAGCAGCTTGAATCTGTTTGTGCAAGCATAATTGTTTACTGAAATTCTTTACAGTACATTCCCAGGGGCTATGGAAATTGGTCCAAGAACAAGCTCTTCTATGCTGCTACCCCACTCTACTGTCAGTATCAGCTCTTCTCAGGCAGAAAGAGGAGGCTTCTATGTTCC
The DNA here is from genome assembly GCF_028554395.1 of Pezoporus wallicus. Classification (NCBI taxonomy): domain Eukaryota; kingdom Metazoa; phylum Chordata; class Aves; order Psittaciformes; family Psittacidae; genus Pezoporus; species Pezoporus wallicus. The sequence goes on along the minus strand of NW_026642649.1, from coordinate 8,192,368 downwards.
TCTATCTGGAAACAATACATAGCTTTCAGGAGGAGAAAGACATTTTTCCCTGCTGAAATGCTAATGTGGGGAATATAGTGATAGAATTCAAAGAAAAATAAAACCATCGTAGGCTTCGTAAGTCAGTGTTTGGCCCCTAAGTCTGATAATTGGACAAAAAAGTTGTAGCACCAAACCTTATTGTTTATTCCTCAATCAGCTTAATCTGTTTTAGATTTTGATTCAGATGATTTAAACATGTGTTTCTACCCCAAACCCCTTCAGCAGTAAGAAGTTTTATCCTTAACTGGCCTTTTCCATGGTCCTTACGATTCTTCATGGCTTTGAACCTGCCGCTTTAGGATGTAGGATAACAACAATGTTGAAGACACTGGCCATGCAAATTAGCATCAGTTTTCAGGAAGCTGATAACTGATGATAATGAAAGTATTTTCCCAACTGACTTTTGATGTTGATCTTGATATTAAAAAAAATACAAGTAGAATACAAATTGGTTTTAAACCTATTAAATTTGTGTCATAAAACCCCCAAACTGTACTTAGCAAGACTTTCTACCATTTGTATGTTTGTGGGGGATCATTTTCACAAATACCTGAATATCCATGTGATTTTCTATTTCCAACTTGCTTCATAGAAAGAGGTGAAAACACATTGGAGGAGATGTGTTTGATATTCTTATAAGTGATAGTCACCAAGTCAGACTTGATTCACACATTTCCTAGTCATGCCCTACTGTTCTCTTTAATGATCATCACTGCTGCAAATCCCAGTCTAATTACTTATTTTCAGTTCTGATCGTCCCTGTCTTTAAAATTGTTGTCTACTTCTAGCAAGTAAACTGACTGACTGATGGTTTTTATGGAGCACTTGCTCTCTTAAAACCCATTTCATGTGTCTCTGCAGGTGAAGCACATATAATGTGTTTTGGCTTGGAAAATACAAGCTCTGATTTTGAAGGAAAGAATAATGAAAAATACCCAGAGGGTCGTGAGTGCAGCTTTGGGCTTCCTAGTACAGGGAAGACATTGACGTAGCGGAGCTAGTCCAGCAGAAAAACACCAAGATGTCTGATGTCTGGCTGCACATGATGTAGGAAGAATGACTCACAGAAATGGCTTTTACTATAGAGAGTAACTGTTACACTTGGTGGAGCCCTGCTTTCCTGGAGATGGATGAACATGTGCCTAAGCCAAGGTAGCCTGAACTGCCTGAAAGTTTGCAAGAAAGAGAGCAAAAGCTTTGTCTAACCAAAATGCAAACTGTCAGTAGGGTGAGGAAGGGCTTGCCCAGCACCAGCTATGGCAAAACCTTAAAATGCCCTGAAACCTACTGCTTACCTGTCCTTTTAGAAACTAGTACACAGGATTGTTCAAATTCACAAGTGGAATGCGTACCATACCAGCCCTGTGGAGCAGGATGTGGATTGGTTTTGTGTTAGAAGTATTCCTTCTAGACATCCACAGATTTTCTTCTCATCCCACAGAGGAGGCTTGGAGGATGTTCCCTTTTAATAATGTAGCTGGGAGTATGTGTACATGAGGACTTTGATTCTGTATTAAAATGTGCTGGAGAAGCATTAAGAGTGCTTACTTCGCACAACCCTGTGATTTTTGCCTCCCCGGAGGACTGTACACCTTCTACCTGGAAACAAGGTGGGAGACACAAATGTGCAGTTGTAGAATTCTTAATATGCATATAAATCAGGTTTCCATGCTGATTCCTTGCAGTTATGTTCTGAGTTTATGCCAGTGTCTCCAGTGCTGTCGATGTCTACTTGGTTCCTAAAGACGAAGTTAAGAGTGGACAAAGATATTCAAAACAACCCAGCCCTCCTTCTGCTTGCTAGGGCTCCAAAGATAGCTTAGGGTGGTTGATTTATTTTGCTTCAGGTGCTCCCTGAAGGAAATTACTACTAGAATAATACAGTTCTTTAAAATACTCAGTAGCCAGCAAGCAGCTGTGTGCCTAAATAGAGCAGTTTCAGCCTAATATTTAAGTAACTGTGAATTTATGAATCAACAGTGATGCGTCTAATAAAAAAAAAGTATATTCCATGAGAGAACAGCAGTTAAATTATTTCAATAATAATTTTTATATATATAAATAATTTATATATTACGTACATGTATTATATATAATATATAAATAATGTATATAAATTTATATAATTTGATTAAAATGTTTGAAAGATCTAATATATTTCTTTATTAGTTGGACTTTTTTAGTATCCTACTTAGGAATTACCACCTTTCCATGAGTGCTGTTCAAAGAGGGATTAATAAGTGTGACCCATGTCCAAGTTTGGTATACTACATTGTATTCCACCACTGATGGCCAAGGCAGTATCCAGCGGTAATTAATGTCATATCTGCACTTGTACCTTCCCATTTATATATTACAAAATTAAAAAGTGAGATCTATTGACTCAAACAACAAAATTAGATTTGCTATAAAAATACATAACTAAATGCATCCAGACACATGCCACATCCAAATACCGTATTCAACTTGTGACAGTCAAGTTGAAATAATGATTTACCTAGATTTACCTAATCACCAGCATCACTACATACTTTAAGTGGTGGCTTGCAATCAGAATCTGTCTTAAGTGGCCCTTTATCTCAGTGTGCCAAATTGGGTTTTCAGGAATATCTGAAATACGATGTTTTTTCAGTTTCTGATTTTAGTTTTTCTGTACTTTAACAAACTGCCATATTCCAGCTATATCCAATGAAATAGTAACAATAAGAGCAACATCTGGTTTACCAGTGAAGTCTATAAAAATTTTAATCAGTATAGAGCAAAACAGTGTTCTCTTCATGTTCTCTGCTACATTGTCTAACAATGCAAATTAATTTACTGATTAATAATTTATTAATACATTCATTGACTGTAACTGCTGAAGACCAAACTCAGGAAACTCAGATGTCCAGGTTAAAGGGATGGTAGACTCACTTCATAATAGATGTGGAAATTCTTCCAGGGCATCTAAATTGGAGTCCTGAGTTACTTCTCTTTCTTCCACTGGCTATATCAGAAACTCAAGTATTTGGAGTACTGATTCAGGCATCTTAGCTAAGCATCCAGAGCTGATGATACTAATACAGGGTTAGTATTTCTAATCAACACAAACAAGAAGGAAAACTTCTTTCAGATGGCTGAAATGCTTTTTCTTCTGCTTCACTGCAGTTCAGCATTAAAGTTTCAGGTGTGTTATTTTTCTGTCCTACTAGCTTTATCTTCTTAGCTTTACCCATGTGTACTGAGAAGTGTCAAGTTTTACATGGCAGCAATGACCATATCATATCTCAAAGGAGAAAACTGTAAATAAAACAGTGTGCATCACAGAAATGTAAACTCGCTGCACAAATAAGTTGTTTCTTCACAGAAAGTGTGAATATTTCACATTTGGACATAGCATTTTTTTTTAGAAAGGGGCATCTCATTGCAATACTACTTCATGTTGAAAAGTGATGTTCACTTTCTTTCCTTCTCTGTCACAACTGCATCATGGCTTTTCATAGCTCTGGTAGTCAGATGTAAAACCAATGGGAATTCTGCCACTCTCGAGCACATGGTTTTGGGTCATCAAATGTGATGTCCTGTGTTCATGCACAACTATTTTATACAATTTTGATTCTAAACAGATGATGTTTGAGAACTTTTTTTTTATTTCTACTTGATTCTGTATCACTGAGATGAGGAATTATCTATTGCATTAAGTGCCCAGGACGTGCAACATAGGCCCATATTTTGCCAGCTGACACATGATACAAGGATCAGCCGATAAAGAGTAGTTTAAAAGATTGGAGGCTTGCAAACCAGCAGTGACATGAACTTGTGCTTCCTGGAAGCTGGTTTTGGCCTATCTGTTCTCTGGCATGACCGGTTACCCTCCTAGGGGTCCTTTCTGTTGTCAGGCCCATTCATCTTACTCTGCTAATGGTTAAAAATGTACACAGGTTTGGGTTTGTCTCTTTTTTCCATGGAGAATTTGCCTTAAATTAAGAAGAGACACATAGTTCGCATGGAAGGTCAGGACAGACACAGTCCTAAATAGTCATCAGAGGGTGAATTTGTTATCACTGCAGTCCTGCAATGAACTTCATTTAGAAACAGAATCAGGGCATAAGAAGATAATATTTGGTTCCTTAGTGGACCTTGAAGCCAGCAGGGCCCAACACATAATCGTGGTTTCCAGACTGACAACCTATTCAAAGCAACTTTTTAAGAGAGGTTGTAAGCTTTTTATGTACAATTGACAACAGTGGCTCATCGTTGGTCACAGCAGTTACCAGTCTGAAAGAATCCACCAAGAGTTAATTCTTCTTACATTCTGTAGCAAAGCATAGCAGAAGTCTTCCAACCCTTAATGAGATCCATCTCATTGTCAGATTTCTAAATGATCTCCAAATGAGATAATCTCTCCATCATTTCTCACACCCATCTCCCACATGGCAGCGTATGGGCCTGATCCAAAGCCTGGTGGAGGCAGTGAGATTTTAACCATAAACTTCCACAGGTTTTGCATCAAAACATCTCTAGATCCTCATGAATGAAGCCATAAACTCCAGTCCGTAATAATACCGTTTACCACCTCCATGTATTTACGATTGAATGAGATTTATTTAAATGAAATCAGATGTGGCTTCCCGTCTACAAGTTAAAAGGAACTTTGTTAAAAGGCCCACACTTTGTATTTATTGACATATTCTCCTGGCATAGCTGAACATCTGCATTCTCTCCTCTCTTGGTTGATGCTGCGCCCTGTGTAGAATAGAGTGTAAGATTCAGCAGTGATAAACTGGCAAGAATCTGATTATGTGCTCAAGTGCTGAAGTGATCCTTCAGGGCAGAGGTCCTGAGTTTCAATCCCTCTTCTAAAATGGATGGTTCATTTTATCAGATCACACTGTAATGTGAAATACAGAAAGTTGGTTTTATTTTAGTGGTTTTGGAGTGAATCATGTCCTTAGTTTCAAACATCTGTATTTTGCTCAAGTGAAGTACTTAAGACTTTTTCTGGATCTAATTCCAAATGCCCTGAAAGCCTAATCACAGATCCTTGCATAATAGCAAGATGTTATATTAGGCACTGTTTCTGCATTAGAGATTGTAGGCTATTTAACTGCACGAAGAAAATACAAATAGATGTGCTACAAATTTTACTTCAGCAGAGATCACCTTAATGAGTATTACTATAATATTCTTTTCCTGTTTAAAATGATGCGTTATAATCCCTTAAGTACTGTGCTTCTACCAACCTGTGAATTATTAATAAGGTGATAATCATGTTAATGAAGCTGCCTTATTGGGTCTTGATGGATCTTGTTAATGTGCCAGTTAACTGTCTGTTGATATGGAGGGGAAAAGTACCTTTTTGTACTACAGAAGTTAGTATTTCCTTAACAGAGTTTATTGTGACTCTTTGTAGATTGCTTTTTGAACTGCTCTTCAAGTTCAGTATTGTGATTTCCCAATCAAAGTCTTGCTTGTCAGTTTTACATGTCTTTATGACATGGGAACACCTTTATGGCATGTAAACATGACATCATGAAGGAATGATGTTGTAATGTAATTAATGGGTTACTATAAAATAAACCCTATTGAAAGTTAACCATGAATTAGCAGCTCAATATGTTAGTCACTAATATGACCCCCTGAGGCAAATCTCACCTAAGGCAACAACAACAACCCAATAAAAAACACATAGAATGCAATTGCTTGTTTGTTGTGTTAGATATTTCTCCAAGCATGCTGATGTTCTGGGATGTCAAAGAAGTACACAGGGAAAGAAACATTCCCCTGCAACTCAGGAGTAACAAATAGCATAAATACTGAGTCAGCTCAGTTTGATAGATCAAAAATCTGGCATTTCTCTCTCTCAAGTCCTAATGCAAAACCTCAAACCACATTAGCATATTTTTTGCATAGGAAAATAAGGCTGTTTGTTTGCATCTTCCATCTTTAACACTGAGTTCTCCCCAGCAGCTTAAAATACACAGAATAAAAGTCTTTTTCCATAACATTTTCAGTCCAATTTGCAAACCTTGGAGATCTGTGCAGTTTGGATTTTAGCTTCTAATACAGCTCTGTCTGAAGTTTGAGGAACCTATCTCAAAGAAACTGAACTTCAAGAAATCTATTACCAAACTTGTAAGAGCTAAGTAGCTTTCATCAGCTTGAGCTTTCCATAGGTTAGGATTGACTTTATTTCATTATTTTTACAGCTTTATCCCAGGCCTCTTGGAACTGTAATAATCAGAATGTGTTTGAGGTTCCAGACAGGACATGCTGAGAAACAAGTATTATTCCGAGTGTGGCAAATTTTAATAGGTTTTGCTGCTGGTTGCTGGCATGCAGTGGCTTTTGTACATTGGGGGATAAAGTATGAGACTCACATCTTGTGGCCTAGTTACCCTGATGCCAACATTGGTGTAATCTGAAGAAGCAGGAAATGTTCTTACCTTGAAGCAAAAGGACCAGGCTATCATGGTAGGCTGAAATATTGTGTGACACTGACATGCTACATCAGAGGAGTGATCTGATTTTCGAGGTAGTGCCAGAAATTCCAATTTCATAGAAATCCAAAATCTAAATGGTAACCAGAAATTGCAGTAAAATGTTATTGGTAAAGCGGAATTGCTGATGTATTGTTTTGAAAAGATCAAGCTGGCATAATATTGCCACTGTCTTAACTATTATTATGTTACAATCAGTGTTCAAAATAGGGCACCGTCTCCTAAGGTATCAAAACTACATTTAATATGAAGGAGAAGGAGAGTGGAATAGTGGTGAATAGTGGTGTGCAGCGTTTCTTTCTTCTTTCTTTCTTCTCCTTCCCGCATTATCACAGTAAATCTTCCTAGGAGGATTTCTTAAAATCTATTTTGACCACTGTGATTAATGGCATTGATAAAATGACAATATAAAAGCCATCTGAGTAAAGTTGAAAGGAAATCAGCTTTATTTCACTCCCATTAGATTTTTGATGACGCAAACATGCAAAATGTTCTGCATTTCGTGAATCGGCATTTTCTGATTCAAAACTATTCCAATATTAATCATTTTCTGCTAGGTAGTTACAGATAATCCTCTTACCCAGTGAGGATAATTCACTGTGTGCTGATTAATTCTCTGTCAGAAAGAACCATTTTTTCTTCACCGAATAATTTATCGAGCTCTTTATACACCATTTTTGAAGACTTTGCTATAGGATAAAAATGTAAAATCAACTGCAGCCCAGGAATCTGTAACTAATGAATAATGCGAGTCTGATTAATGTCAAACTAATTCAAGTCCTGCAACTAGCTAGCTGAAGTAATTTTCACTTCTTCAGGTACAAATTATATGTAAAATCCACAGGGAGTTTCTAATAATAGCAAAAGCCAGTATCTTCACTGTACAAGGTGAATCTCTAATAAAACTTGAAGTGAGCAATTAAAAGGAAGATGATTTGGACTTACAGTAATTGCAGTTAAATTGTATGTTTGTTTCCTATGTGCATTCTCATATGTAGCCACAACGTTAATTGTTACGTAGTCTTCCCTTAAAAATATAATTCAAGAAGTGGATTTAGTGCACAGCAGGAGGCCAGCCTGTTTTAGGGTTGGACGCTTCATGGGAGAGCTCATTCCTCCACACCGCAGCCACAAGTCTACTGGAACCAGCTGGTAGGAGCTGCCTGGGCTGTTCCTGCTCCTTGCATCAGTCTCTGAAGAGTCACCAGCTGGGACAGAGAACATCATAGAGTGCTCAACACAATTTCAAGCTGTATGAGCTATTTAGTGACAGCCAGCAAAGCTCCATGTAAAACACCTATTGACATCCTGTTTTGGGAACAGCTTAAGCTGGGAGGTTTCTAAGCATGATTGGTATGTTGCAAATATGCTATTTAATGTTTGAAATTTTTTCCTTGAGTTTACTATTGGGTGGTGGCTGTTTTTTGCCTGCAGCCATGGCCACATCTCAAGAGTAAATGAAAGTGCAGCCCATATATGTAATGTTTTGAGTTAAAGTTCATAGTGCCTCTTACGTACCCTCCCACCATACATGCTGGAACTGCAAACAGTAATTTCCATAGCATCCCACTGCAGATTAGTACTAGGTCTACCTAAGATATATATCACCTCATCCTGTAAAACAGTTGCAAAAGCTTATTTGATGTAATGATTGTGCCTTGTCAAAAGTCAGTGTTAGTCAGAGAGACTATTGGAAGCCAGTGACCTCAGCTGGCAGCTCTTGTGTGACCATGAGATGGTCAAGCCTTCCTTCAGGGCCAGTTCCGAGTGCTCTGTTTGGCTTTTTAAGGGAGGTTGCCTGGCAAGGCAGAAAGAAAAGATGTGTTTATAAAGAAAGGTGGATGGCTGAGGGGTGTTATGCATGTCTTTCTGTTCTTTCCTCATTAATCAAGTTCTGAGGGATACATTTATCTTTGCAAGCAAAGATCTGCATTGCTTTTTTGGCTGGTTCACAATACAGTTATAATCAAGACATTTAATCTGTGAAATATGCAATTTAAAAGCTATAAATAAATTAAGGGTTGACTACTCTTCAGAGAATCCCTTTTAAAATTGTAGACAGGTAATTTTGCACTGAACAAAAGAAGGTGTTTGGACCTTAACTTCAGAAGCAAATGGTTTGAGTCTATGAAATCTCTCAAAAATGAAAGAAAAAGAATACTTTAAATTTGATTTGATTAAAGCAAAATCAAATTTGATTTCATTTGTTAATTCTATTATGAAAAGTAGGAGTCCATTTTTTGTTGCTATTGTTATTCCTTACTTGCCTACGTTGATGTTTGAATTTTTGACAGTGCTTAGTGTCAGAAAATGCTATCCATATTAGATCTTCTAGAATGACTATTTACAAAAAGTGAGATTCTGGGCTTTTCTTTGGGTGAATTTCAGTCTACATGGTAAAAAAGAGAACAAAAATTAAACTGGTGTATGTACTACAATTTGGATTCCCACAACTAAGATCACTAGAGATTATGCTGAGCTGCATCTTGTGACGATTGTAGTCTGTCATTTTCTGCTTTATGCTGGGTTTCTTTAGATTTGTTTTGGAGCTGCTTGGCAGAAGCATCTCCATTCAGAGATAATCTGCAAACTATCATTCATATTCTTGGCTTAGATCCAAATTGCAGTTAATCTGTGTGGATGAAAGCAAAATACTATGTGTATGACTGTAATTACTGGTACCTATTACTCCCTGTTAGTGCTATTGTTGGGTTGGTGGTTTTATTCCAGTAGAGAAACTGATGACCAATTAGGTTGCTTTTATGATACTCCATTTCTTTATAATCCTGTAGAAGTGCCATGTTTCCTGAGCACTATCTAAACAACAAAAAAGCATGTGTTTTCCTTTCAACATTTTTCTTGTCCTTTTTACATTGACACTGTTTTCCTCCAAGTTGGTCCTGCACTCAAATTAGTATGAAGGCGCTTTCAGCTTTTCACTTGTCTTTTGGACAGACAGATATGTTTGCTTCCTTTTCCTAAAGTCTAAATGGAATGGAAACAGTTAAACTTTTACAATTCAGCAAAGATTATCTTACTTTATATCTTAATAACAGAAGGAGCGGTAGCAAACCATCTCAGCATTGGCTTATTAACCTTCATTTTAAATTAAGTGCCTAAGAAAGTGAAAGGAGAAAATGTAGAAGCTCTCTTTAGTCTGCAATGGGGGCATGAGGAAGAATAAATCTGTCCAACATCCTGGTGCATATTTCACCATGGCATGGCAGAAAAAAGTTCAATTCTTCTCACCCCCTGTGTGCCTAACTTTCATTCATGTGGATGAGAGCTGTATCAGCTCAGGGAGAAGAGAGCAGAGCCCTTAGGCTGTAAGAGATACAATTACCTTTCTGACAGCAGTATCACAGTCAAATGGAACTTTTCATGCACAAAAGATGTAACTGAGAGCAGAAATTTGAGAAAATGTGTCCTTGCTAAAAGCAGATTGTGCAGTAAAATTTGGAATTTGCCAGAAGAATATGTTGAAATTTGTGCCTGTATATGACCACAAATTTTAGCATTCATTTGTGTAACTGTATACAGTTTAGACATATAACCTCACTAACTTTAGTGTTTCTTTAACACTGGCTAAAAGGCACACTGGCTGTTTTCTAAAGTTCTACTAAATTGGCTCTAAAATAGAGGAGAGCAATAGAATAATCTTTAAGAGTCAAATAGTAAAAAAACAATTATATTATCCAAAATAAAACCGAATATTCTTTTATACAATCCCTTAACCATATATCCATTGTAAGAAATATTTTTTCTTGAAATCAGGTAAAGGTTTCACATTTCTGTGACCTTTTTTTTTCCATTCAAATTTTCTGAGCCATAAAATTTCCTCCCAAAAGGAATTTTTTTTTTTTTTCCCCAGGAATGTGAATACTTTCATAAGCTCTTTTAGAAATGTAAAACTGTAAAGGTTTGGCTGCTCTTAGAAAAGTACTGAGATAGTTATGCCAAAGTAATCCTGAATGCTTAATTCAGCCAAGTAGCAGTTTGATTATATCACACAATAAAGAGAAGCCTTCAGCCCAGAACAGTAGAGAGAACCTTACTTTCACTTTAACTGAAAAAGTGTTGAAGATTAATTGAGACATTGTCATAGTTGAGATATTTTCATAGGAATATAGCTTAGGATCTGATAGATCGATGTCTTCTCTGTTTTATCATCTCTTTCCTTCAGCACAGACATGTTTGGGCCATCTAGAACACAATCCTGTGTAAGAGACAGGGAAAAAATAAAACTGGGTCAATTGGAGCAATGACTGTTATATGGGGGAAGAGACGCTCTTGCTTTTTTGGTAGTAGCTGTGTAGTTCTATAATAGCATCTGCTGATGAATTCAGAAAAGGTTGTAGGCATCTCTATATCACTTCAGCTTGTTTATTTCTGTTTGAAGACAAATGAAGGATGCTTTTTACTTTAATAATTGAATATGAGATACAGTGCTTCTGGACTGCGTTTGCCTGAATCAGTACTACAGTTGAGACCTTCCTGACCTTTGCCAGTGTTTGAAACGAGAGGCTGGACTCTACTTCTTGGCTTGTTTTAATCAGCACACTGATAGGAGTGTCAAAATAGACTTTGAAAACAGGTACAGCTAAAGATGCTGTGGTTGAAACTGCTTACTGTGTACTGCCATTTTGGATGCATGCAGAAGCTGCTGCTGGATGCAGAAGAGCAGATTGCCACTAGGTCTTGTATGAGGTCAGGGTGGATGCCTCTAAACAATAGTATTAGATAACTATGTTTAGATGTGTTAATAGCATTCTGCAACATACAGTATCATTGTATTTCAAGATTAGTGCATAAATTTTTCTCCAAATCTATATGGAAAAATAAAAGTTAAATCCTATTATTCAGATTTTTCATTATGCTTATAGACATGCGCTGTCTTAAACTGTTGTTCAAGATCGTTTCTATTTAATTAACGTTGAGTGTTTGCTTATATTGACTGAACTCAAGGACATTTAAATGTCTATTGAAAACTAAGTATGTGCTCAGCTGTGTTGCAGAATGCTCAAGGAAACTGCAGTACTTAGACCAAGAAAGAAATAAAAGATGATTTCTATCTATGTGGACACATACAAAGAAAGAAGAGCCAGAATAAAAATGTGCTAGAAAAAGTGAGGGATGTGAGCCTGGAAGTAAGCAAAAAGGGCATAAAAAGAATTCACATCTGCTAATTTTTAAGTGATGATAATAGTTAATTTTATAGAGAAAGGACAAACTAAACAATGACAAAAAAAGCAGTAAAAGGCAATAAAGTAGTGTCAGTGTAGGGAAGAAATTAGGTTTAATGAATTTGGCTGAAACAAAGGAATGGTGCACAAAAGGGAGATTTGAGTCCTTGAAGTCACTTATTTCAGCTGATGGGGCATACAGGGGGTGGGGGATGTATGACAACCATGTTGTGCATGTATGGATCTTTGCTGAAAGAAGATAGTATAAAATAAGGAGTGACTGGTACAGTCCTCAAGAAGCAAGCTGTGCTAGCCACCTGACTGCTTCACCCCTGGTGCATTTTTACAGCCTTCTTCTTAAAACCTTCAGTAATAGAGGCTCAGAGGTGTCTTCAGGAGATCTACTGCAAAGCTTGGATGGCTTTGTGTGCAGAAATTTTCTCCTCATTCTTAGCAAAAACTGGCTTCCATAGGAGGACCACTGAAGAAGACATGCAAAGCATGTACTTAATAGCCAGAGATGGTCTAAGAAGAGAGTCAGTTCTCAGCAGAAAAAAATACAGCAATGCTTAGAAAAACAAGAGCTAAAACAATAGAGGAGAGTGCAAATGCTTGGTTTCCATACAGATTCAGGAGTTGTCCTGAAATTAGAAGGGAAGAGAGCCTGTAAAGAATACTGCTTCTGCAGTCATTATCATGTGAATAATTAATACTTGCTTAAAATATCTCCTCAATTCTGAGTTGTTTCTTGGCTGTGAAATGAAATTCCAGTTTTACCTAATGCAAAGAAGTTGCTGACATTCTGAAATCTTCACTTCTTAAGGCTTTATACGCATCGGCTTCCTGAGTTAGAGCCTTTCCTGGAGAAAAGGAGGCCAAAGAGTTAAATATACATTTTAAAATCTTCATTTTTACTCTCAACTTTTAAGTTGAACTTGGCCCCTTTTATCCTACCACCAGAAAGAAGCACATCAGTAGCTGACTAGGAAAGATGAGGCTGTGTATACTATGGAAAGGTTACAAAACAGTCTGCAAAACAGTCAAAAATCAGAAAAGTGAGAGAAGATATTTTTTTCCTCACAGAATGTTCCAAGGGTAATGTATAAAAAACATCCATAAAAACCTTCGAGCCTTGAAGTGCTTCTGGTTTGTGCTTTTAATCCATTTCAGATGGGTAGCAGACTAACTTTTTGAACAGGAGAGATGAGGCAAGGTCCAGTGCGGAAAGGACTGACTGCAGTAGTTTCCCATGACAAGAGAAAAGTCCTGTTGAGACAAGGAAATGATGGTGATACTTAAAGTGGAAACTGGGGACACTTGGGAGGTGCTTTTGCACTCTGTGAGGTTTAGTATGCTTACTGTGGAAGGCAGTGGTATGTAGGAGTCAGTTCTACCCAGCAGAAAAATAGAAATAAAAGCTCTGTGAAGACCCTTCCTCAGAGTACATCCTCTTAATTCATCCCTCAATATAGGTTTGACTTCAACAAACCATCATTTCCCAACAAAAACCTGTTTAATTGCAAAATCCTTAACCATTTTCAATTCACATGCATTCCCTGTTTTAGGGATAGGACTCTTCCCTATGCTGCCCTTAGGCAGAGTTCTTTCTTCCATGGGCAGATCATGTGAAAAGCCATGAGGCATTACGGCTGGCATCATCTTTCATTTGTCATGGGGAACTGAGCAACACCAACGCTCCAGGACTTGAGGGCAAAAGAGCTGCTGAGCTGGCTGTGTGTAGTATAATACACCACAACTTACCTCGCCCTTAAGCCACGGAAAGCAGGGCGAGCAGCTCTGCACAGCTCCCACGTAGGACACACTCCACTGTAGGAGTACTCCACTATATGCATATGTATATGTTTAATAATATGTATAATACATGTAGATAAAGAACAGTGCCTCCAAAATTAGAAAAGTAGTAGATTATTATATATTGTGCTTGCTTTAAAACAGAGAATAAAATATGCATTTCTATGGGAAAACAGTTGTATGGAGAGAAGAAATGTAACAAGGAATCTGGGTAATTTCTAGAAGTAACACAAAATTTTCCCCCAACTTCACAATTTTTTTTAGGGATAGCGGTTTCAAAAACCCAACTTTCCATCTGTGATCCCAGGAAAAATAAACGGCAAAAGAGAAAAAAGAAGATGAAGGTGTGATGAAGGTGTGGTACATTACAATGTTACCTGGGACAGTCAAGGAATGAAATGATTTCTTAGCAAATTTGTACTTCTAGGAGAAAAAACAGTGAAACGAACCAACAAAACTCCCTAGCAGCAAGTCAGGAAGACAAAGCTACACAAGTTCTTGTGATTATGAAATGAAAATAGCTGCAATGGACAATGGAGGGGAAAATGAAGAAATATTAAGGAAAAATAAAAGGAAAATGGAAAACTCATCAACAGTTGGCTTTTAACCACTAAACAAGTTGGTTACATTGTTAACTTCTATGCTTAGTAAACTAATTGAATTCTAATAACTTATTCAACATATTTTGTCTCTTTGTCTCTCTGGTCTCTGGAAGGAATGTGAGGAGAGTACTGTGAAGTCTAAATTATTGATGAAAAAGTGTTTGCTGAACACTACTGGTAACACTGATAGCTATTCATAGGCAGCTTTTGATCATTACTTTGTATTGGAAATTGGAGAATTTACATCATAGCTTTCTCTTCTCTTATTTAAAGATTTATTAATTTCTCAGAAGCTTTCCTATGCACAGATTTATAAATATGAATTTAAAATTCCCTTTCCATTAATAATTTGTAATGCTCACTTGAAGTTCATTGTTTCAGCAAAAATTCTGCTCTGAAATTTATGAGCTTTTTGTCACCCCAGCTCAATACTGTAGTTAAGCAGGTATATGAATTCAGTGGGATCATAGAGATGCTTCAAGTTTTATATACTTCCGACTTTACTGATTTGGAATCTAAGCTGAGATATGCACTCTTATTATTGTTACTATCATCATTACTGTGTATTTGATGCATGTCTTACTGTGGCACATATTCAGTAACTAGAGTGCCCTGGTTCCCTGTGCTGTAAAAGTTAGGGGGAAGAAAAATGTGCTTCCTTCACTAGCGTGCCTTGGTTTTTCTGGTTTATCTGTGCATTGCTTTTATCATAGCAAAATTCAAGGTCATCTCCAAGGTTCTTAGCAGTAACAAAATTAGCAAAATGAAATTTTGAGGCCTCACGAGAAGGATGACATAAATTGTTCTAGGGTTAGCCAGCTCAGTATTGATGGCAGTAGTACAGCACTTTCCTCAGATGCCATCTACCCACAGAGTTCACAGTGCTGCTGCTAACTCCCTCACCCAAGGAGAGCTGCAGTTACAGGACATCGCCTGTACCTTGCTTTGCTCTGCATCTGCTTTCTCTGGCTGCCTATGGATGTGGCAACGTGTGGATGTGCCTGTCCCAGTGAAGAGGAGATGTAAATAGGAGCTGAGCTCATCTCTAGCCCACCCTACTCCACTCTGTACACCACTGAGCTTTTAAATAGGAGCTGAGCTCATCTCTAGCCCACCCTACTCCACTCTGTACACCACTGAGCTTTTAAAGAGCATGCTTCAAGCAAAAGATTGTGGGAGATTGTGTAAGTCAGATGTGACCTGGCTTACACAAACTACAGAGCAGATCGCGGCAAAGATGAGAAGGCTGTCCCATTGATTTCTATACCAGTGTCTGTCCCCTGTGTGCACCATATTGCAACAAGCTCTTCTAAGACTGTAACAGTAGGTACTAAGGCATGTTTCCAAAGGAAAGATGCCTTTTCATATGTGGAAGTAGAAGCATTGCATTTGAATGCCGAAGGTCCTCCTGAAAATGCTCACTAGCAATGAGTGAAAGGGCAGACTGCTCAAATACCAACCTGTTAGATGGATTTTTGCTGTTTGAAAATACGGCAACTTCATTCATCAGTAGCATTTGGTTTCAGCATTTTTGTTTGCTAAACACTTATACTATGATAGGCTACCTTATGAAAGGGCAAGATTTTGTAGATATTTTGGTGGTAATTATTACTACACATGAAGTTATTCCTTAGTTGGGTTCTGTGAGCTAAAAAATGTCAAATAACTTCATAATCCTTAAAGTTCACTTGAAATGATGTATTAGAAAACTGTTCAGCAATGGCAAATTAACAATAATCTAGCCATATACAATGCAGCTTGATTACATTTACATACAGAAGAAAGTCTAATGCAAATGGCATCATCAGATACTTATTATTGATGTACTGAACACAGCCTGTAGAAAACATGATTTTCTCTCCAAAACTAACTTTGAAACATCTTGGTACCTAATATCTCTTTGCAAACAGACTGTTTGCCATTCAATGCAGATTTCTGCATTTACCTGATTATATTCACTTTGGAGACCCTCAAGGTGACTGGGTTCCTAGAGCAAATGGAGAAGATGAGTGGTACGATTTGAGATATGTCTTTTGTGAGGTACTTGAGTCTTGTTTGGATTTACATATCTCTTTTAATGCACACAAGCCTCTGTGCTTCTAGCTGGCAAATTGTATCTGCATTTTCAAGAGCAGTTTCTCACAGTTAAGAAATTCTGCATTTATTCTACAGCAGCATCCTTGTTCATTTCATGATGAACACTACAGGGCGTTTTCCTGTGTCTGCCAGTCCAGAGACACATGAGAGTATCAGTAGTTGTGAATGCATCAGCAGCACAGGGAAAACAAGGATCTAATCCAAAACTTGCTGAGATCAAGAAAAGTCTTCCCTGAAGCTCAGAAGCTCCAGAATGGGTCCTCTGTACGTCTCCTGCACACAGCCTCAGATATAACCCATAAGCTCCATAATAATTTTTCCAGGTCTAAAGCAGATGAACGTGACTCTTGTATGCTTTTATTCCCTTCTCAGGACTTTAATTGTCTCAACCTTCATGTATTTCCTGAATGGGTCCTTTGGTACTGTAATACCCAGCAGCTACAGCATCACAGGGCACCCTGTGCCAGCTTCTCACCGCCCTCATTGTGAAGAATTTCTTCCTAATGTCTAATCTGAATCTCTCCTCTGTCAGGTTAAAGCATTTCCTCCTTGTCCTCTCACTACACAGGGAAATTAATAGGGAATTTTTTTCTTTATATGTCTTAACCTTTCTTGTAATTTGATTCATCTGACTGGCTAGGCCTTGACAGCTGTTTTTGCTCACAGTTAATAACATGTGAGTTGCATGTAGCAGTTGCCATCTAAATACCTTGTGTGAGATACACCTGTGGTGAAAAGGAGTAGCATCACACAGTAGGTCAGCGAAGAATGACAGTTCTGTAATAATCAAGCCCAGTTCCTCAAGCGAAGTGGGGTTTTGTGTATTCTGAGCTCTACCTGGCTGCCTCATGAAGGTTGGACACTGTCACTCAGCCCCATTTCTCTGCTCACTGGCACTGTAACAACAATGGTTTGTGTGCCTTGGTTTTTAATCTGTCATTGAAGGCTTCTGTCAAGAGACCAAAGGAGAAAACATTCATCAGGCTCTTTCCTACTCTTGCAGAATTCCCTAGAAGCTGCATTAGAATCTTCTGCTTTCTCACGTTTCTTCTGTATTTTAAATGAAACAGACCACATGCGTGTTGAAATAGTTACAGCAAATGCAAATAGCTCTTGTAGTGTAAGTAACTGGTTGTCCTGGGTTCAGCAGTAGCAGTCATGTTTCTCCTCCTTGGTAGCTGGTGCAGTGCAGTGTTTTGACTTTCGGCTCGGGAACAGAGCTGATAGAGATGTTTTGGTTTGGCCAAGGACTTTGTGAGCCTCATGCTCTGCCAGGGAGGAGGGGAAGCCAGGAGGAAGCAGAGACAGGACACCTGACCCAAACTGACCAAGGAGGTATTCCATACCACAGCACGTCATGCCCAGGATGTAACTGGGAGTTAGCCGGAAGGGCTGGGAGACTGCAGGGTTGGAGGAGGTATCGGTCAGAGCTTGGTCGGGCTTGGGGGGCGAGTTATCGGTCGGCTGGTGGTGAGGTGTTGTATTCTCTTCCCTTGTTATTTATCATTATTATCATTGGTGGTAGCAGTAGTGATTTGTGTTATACCTTAGTTACTAAACTGTTCTTATCTCAACCCGTGGGAGTTGCATTCTTTTGATTCTCCTCTCTGTCCCTCCGAGAGCAGGGGGAGGGCAAGAAAGGGGGGGGAAGTGAGCGAACGAATTACCTGACTGGGTTTAAACCACGACACTGGTTATTGAAAACAAAACCTGAAACCAAAATAGGTTTCCATTAAAAAAAAAAAAAAAAGTAGGACTGTGCAATATTTTCTTCTTTAGGGTAAATTAGGCAAGATACTGCTTTTCTTTTTACAGCAGAAATGTTTTAGGAAGGTGCCAGCGATGTAAGTTTCACTGAGAAAATGTATTGTAAATACAAGCAAAATAATTTTCTTCTTTCATTGAGCTGGGTTTCCTAGGAAAAAAGCCAATATTTTTTAAAGTGTGAGTATTTACAGTTCGTGTGAAATACAATCTTTTCTTGCTTTTTCAAATACAATTCCTGTTCATGCGAGATACTATCAGTGAGCCAAAGATCAAAAATATCTGAAAACCATCTGATAATCCGATATGCACATATGATAACATTTACATTTTCTCCCTAATTTTCAGGATTTAGAGGAGGCTGAGCCTGCCAAAGAGCATTACAGTCACATTCTGCTTATACAAATTATCTGCAAATTAAGTTTTCCCTGATCTCTGCCCAGTTTATGGCTTTCTACCAGAAGGGGATGCTGTGAGCAAACTGCTGCTCGAGAGTCCTGAAGAGAAAACACTGAGCCCTTTTATCTCACCATCGCGCTTGATCTTCCATGTCCCCTTTCAAATATTTAAAATAAATATGTATATAGATATCGGCCTATTTTCAGTTATCAAAGTCTCCTCGGGCTTTGAGGATATAGAAAGCATTAAATAAAACAAATGCGTTAGTTTTGGAGCTAGCTACATCTCTAAAAAGAGCTCGTATGTTAGGTAAAGGAAGTATCATGGAATAGTTTACTTATTTCCATTGTCTTGGTAAGATCTATAGCTGAGATTTCTTTTTTTTTTCCAGGGTTTTCTTGCACAACTTTACCCTTTCCCCCACCCCATTTTATCTTTGATAGAGTTTGGAGGAGTTTATTTTGATGTGGAACACAATGCCATTGCTCATTTGCCATTTTAGCATAGGAAGCAGATTACTTATTTAACAAAGAGAGAAAAAAGAAAAAGTAGTGTTTCAAATGCAACAACAAAAAAAAACATTAAACACAAGCTGCCTCCAAACTACCACCCGAGTTTTTCATGCCAGTGCTGAATATTAAGCAGTAGATGTTGAAGCAGTGTCAAAGACTACTTTCTGAGGTTTGAATTGTAAGGAGTATACTGTCGGAGATGATAAAGGATACAAAAATGATCAGCCAGTCACTTTGCCAGAGTGCCAAGAGTATTTTGAGCTCTGCCCAAGAAAGCCAAACAGAGCCAAATGTATTATGGGTGTTATTTCTTTGCACTTTTTAATGTATTCTACTATAAATATGCATTTTCGTTGTATTAATAAAATATAATCCTTCTTCCAATGTACTTTTAGATCGGTTCTGTTAATAGCGGGGCTTTAAATATGCTTAAGTGTAGCTAAAGTGTATTTGAAAAATGAAAGTAAGTAATGTTTATCTTGGAGCTGTAATTAAGGTTCATGTAAAGTTAATGGTCTTTTCTCTACACATGAGATCCCCACAAAGTCATATAGATACAAAATGAATAATTAACAGCACAGATAAATTCACTTTTTATCACAAGTAGACCAAAGTAGGAATAAATGTCCCAATCAATCTGCACATGAATATTTTTTTATTACTTTTAGAAAAGTAAATTGGAATTGCAAATATTGTTAAGCAGTAGTAGAATCAAATGTTATATGTCTCTAAAGGAGAAAGAACATAGGAAAAAATCTGAGGTAGGTTTTTAACAACTGTGCTATTTGCTGTTAAGGTAAGTGGGGTAGGTAAGTCCTTTTTGTGGAAAGAGGTTTGTTTGGGTTTTTTGTAATACTCTGGGAGAAGTGCCAAAAACTGCTAAGTTGGAAGTGTCCTGGTATGTGAGAAGCAGATAAGCAGAGCTTAAAAGAGAAACCAACCCTGTCCTGGGCTGCATCAAAAGGAGTGTGAGGAGCAGGTCAAGGGAGGGGATCCTCCCCTCTGCTGCACTGTGGTGAAACCTGCCCTGCAGTCCTGTGTCCAGCTCTGGGGCAACAACACAAGAGGGACATGGAGCTGCTGGAGTGAGACCAGAGGAGGTCACGGAGATGCTGCAAGTGCTGGAGCAGCTCTGCTCTGGAGCCAGGCTGAGAGAGCTGGGCTGGTTCAGCCTGGAGAAGAGAAGGCTCCTTAAGGGGAGACCTTAGAGCAGCTCCAGTGCCTAAAGGGGATGCAGGAAACCTTTGGACAAGGGCCTATAGGGACAGGACAAGGGGCAATGGCTTTAACCTGACAGGGGGGAGGTTGAGATGAGATTTTAGGAAGAAATTCTTCCCTGTGAGGTTGCTGAGGCACTGGCACAGGTTGCCCAGAGAAGCTGTGGCTGCCCCATCCCTGGCAGTGTTCAAGTCAGGCTGGATGGGGCTTGGAGGAACCTGGTTCAGTTAAAGATGTCCCTGCCTGTGGCAGGGGGCTGGAACTGGATGGGCTTTAAGGTCCCTTCCAACACAAACCAGGCTGCGATTCTGTGAGTTGAGGAAGGTGTGTCTGAACCCTGGCAGGTCAAAGTATTCCTAATCCTCCCGCATTGCAGAGGATGATGAACTAAGAATATGGGAGCAGGGATTATCTCACTTTACAGCAGTCATTTTAATTATCACTCATTCTGAAGCCACAGCTCAGCATACCATCAAGAATGAGAAATAGTAGTCTGCTGAGGTTGTACATAATAACAGGGAAAGGAATAAGTAAGCTCCTTGTGCTATCAAGAAAATGCTTTGGAGCAAGTGAAGGTTAGAGTGAACCCAGCTAGCCAGGGAGGTCTTGGCTTCCTGTTCACCAAGAGCTACTACTTTGTAGCCTGCACTCTTGGTCAAGTCACTTGCCCTCCTTGTGCTTAAATTTAAAGTAGCTGGCAAATCTGATTAAAAAGGAGAATCTTGATGAAAACCAGGTGCTGTGATTGAGCTGAGCCCTTCTGGGCAGCTGCCTTTGAAAAATTAACTAAAATTAGCAACCTACCATTTAGGGTGACATACAGCTGATGAATGATGCAAGGATGATAGATGATTCCTTATTACCATTTTAAATTCTGTTCTTTTACCAAATTAATAATGTCATTTGTACCAGCTAGGCCATCCTATTCACCTTTGCAGCTGCTGTGCTTTATCAGACCTTCTTTTTTTGCTTGCCTTTGTCGCTTTGCACTTTCATTACTAGAGTTGTAGTGGGGGCATTAAAAAAATTAAGGGGGCAAATGGAGAGTAATAGTGGCAGAATAAATTCCCAGTGTATAAATCATTGGCATTTTGATGTTGTGGGCAGAGTGCCTCGTATTTTCAGTAAATCAAACCAAAACCAAACAAAAAGGTAGGAGAATAATGCTATTTCTGCCTTCTCATTAAGTGGTTTGCTGTAAGTCAAATGGAATACCATGGCAGATGATTGGAAAAGGTGTTTTGGATTTCTGCCTTGTGCTCTCACCTTTTCTGTGCATTTTCTGAATCCCAGGCAGTGAAGCATAGAAAGGGAAAAGTAACTATGTTGTTTTCATGCCCACCTTACATTTCTGTGTTCCCTGGAATTGCCAAATATTTCTAGAGTTCTGCTGCTCATATTTAACTACAGGCTTTAGAGTGGTCACACAGCTTAATAATCTGTAAATGTGGAATTAACTGTCAAGAGCTGTAAATATTTTTCTAAGAGGGAAAAATAAATATGGGTTTAGATGACAGATTTTAATAAGGACATGGTTTTGATTCTGAGTAGCTCATTATACTTACATATATTCAGTGCTAGGGGTTTTTTTAAGCCATCGTTCTTGTTCATCCTGACTAAATATATTGGCATAAATGTGGGCAGTCAGTGTCCTGTGTCATCATTCATCATTTACATAGCACTGGAGCTGTTAATGGTCCTTTAGAATGCACAGAATTACACTAAACAGAGACCATAACTCTGCTGTCAGAAGCTATGAACTCTGAACCAAATATTTAGATGTGATGTTCAGATAAATCCTCTGTTGTGTGTTGCTTGTACACTGAACTAGCTCATGAAATGCTCAGTAATTTAACCTTGCACTAGCAGAGCATTTAAACTTAGTTCCTTGCAGGTTTACATTAAGTAACCCTAATTACACTCACAGAACTTCATGTTCAGGGGCTGTGTATGTGCATGTGTGTGCATGGATTTACCTGCTATAGGGCAAAACGATTCTGAACTGCACCAGAATGAGATTTGGATAGTTGTTCCCAGAGATGACTTGATTTTGATACTGAATAGAGCTGGAGGTGTGCAACAAAAAGGGTGAATCTTTCTTCTTAATCCTGTCAAGAAGCTGCCTTTGAGCCCTGGCTTCTCTCTCCCCATGCTAAAACTTTGGAGGCAGTGAGCTTTTAAATCTGCATCCCCTGTGCAGTTTCAGTGACAATGGAGAATGGGGTAAGACCAGCATTACTGCACTGTGCTTCTGTATAAGTGACGTGCTTATTTTATTAGGAGCTCGGTATTCCTGAGTCTTGGGGAGACCTTTGCCTTGCTCCTTCCCTTCCCACCATGACTTTCTCAACACATCTTCCACAAAGGTGTCATGTGCATTAATTTTATGGACTCCAGACCAACATCTTGATGGCAGCATGGGAGAAGAAGGAAAGAAAAACAGTGAAAAAACTCAAGAAAAAAAGGCAGGCTACAAAATTTGCAAGGTGATGCTTAGGCAAGCATCCCAAATACTTTTGTTCCCCCCCATATTATCCCTGCCCCTCCCATATGCTATTCTAGAAACCATCTGAATTCTTAGTGTTTCAGTCTAAACCTTTATGGTGCTGTTATATCATGCAAAATGCAGTCCAACATAGGGAGGCTATGAATGTGTGAGGCTGAACTAGGTGAGTTCCTTTCAAACTACGTAGTTCTAGGATCAGCACCTACACTCTGCGTACATTGAGGATGACATCAATATTCAGTATTGTAAAAGACTGCAGTTCTTCATAAGCTTCTTCAGAGTTTATTAACACGAATAAATGCTGTGGCATATGCAAAGTTCGCCATATATGATGTGGTGAAGAGACCCATTAGAAAAGCGCCATTGGTGGCATCCTTCTATCACAGAAGCAATTCTGATGGTTTGTTCCTTCTCGTGACCTTTGATGCTGTTGTTGTGACATGACTTTATTTTGCTTATTATTTGTATACATTATAATGTGATTTTTTTTTTTTCATCACTCGGCAGGTCTTTGTACTTTATTGTATCCAAAGTATCTCTTTGAGCTGTTCACAGGATTTAGGTGCATCATTTAAGTGCAAAAAAAGAAGAAAAAGCCTTGCTAAAGAAAAATCTCTTTTTGCTAAATCAAAATTATTTTTTTCAGTAAGATAACAGTATTATAGTCAATACCTTGCCTTCCCATATCTGGCCTCAATCTTTCTTTTTCCTCTTCATCTGTGCCTCTCTGTTGGGGCACAAGGAATCCAAAAGTTAGGAGCCAATTCATGTATTTTAATTGTTCTGCCTTAGCATTGCTCACTACTTTCTTGGATTGACAATTGTTTGTTTACTTTGTCTCTTAAAATAAGTTCTCCTAATATGAAGTAGGCATTGCTTATTTACTGTAGCAATAAAAAATGAAGAAAATTGCCAGCAATAAATTTAGCTGCCAAGCTACAGGACACCCTGAGATGTGTTACTGGAAATCTCTCTAGCTGTGCTCTTCTATTTGGTGAAAATAGTTCAGCCCAAGTATCTCACTTCCCGTGTTAATGTTAAATCATCAACAAAAAAAGTTACTCTGTCCCTCTTCTTTTTCCTTGTCAATATTTTTCTCTTTTGGTAAAAAAGTTGATTTTATTCCATGATGGAAATCTTCTAAAAGGAGAAAAGAATATGGAGCAGTGCCCTCAAACTTATAATACTAATAACGATAATAAAAACCTAATCGCAATAATAAAATAAAAAAATAATAATAATCATTATTATGATTACTATTATACAAGGACATGGAACTGTTGGAACAAGTCCAGAGAAGGGCCACGAGGATGATCAGGGGACTGGAGCACCTCCTGTATGAAGACAGGCTGAGAAAGTTGGGGCTGTTCAGCCTGGAGTAGAGAAGGCTGCGTGGAGACCTCGTAGCAGCCTTCCAGTATCTGAAGGGGGCCTATAGGGATGCTGGAGAAGGACTCTTCATTACGGACTGTAGTGACAGGACAAGGGGTAACGGGTTAAAACTTAAACAGGGGAAGTTTAGATTGGATATAAAGAGGAAATTCTTTGCTGTTAGGGTGGTGAGGCACTGGAATGGGTTGCCCAGGGAGGTTGTGAATGCTTCATCCCTGGAGGTATTCAAGGCCAGGTTGGACAGAGCTTTAGGTGACATGATTTAGTGTGGGGTGTCCCTGCCCATGGCAGGGGGGTTGGAACTAGGTGATCTTAAGGCCCTTTCCAACCGTAACTATTCTATGATTCTGTGATTCAATAAGGTGGTATTGTAGGGAGCACTGGGGCTTGTCAGTGAGACCAAGAGGCTGACTTCAGATTCATTTTTAACCTGCTGAAGAACACAGCACAATCCTGCACCTCCCTCTTGAGAAGTTCTACATCTTTGGAAGTGGGTCACACATCCTGGGGTATTTTCCTCTCCCAGTTTTGTGACTTGACTTTTGGAAATTCTCTCCCAAACTAGCCAATGTACAAATGTCATCTGTTTTCACACTGGTTGTAAGGAAAACCATACAGTTTTTCTCACCCCATCCCACTTCTCTACCCTGAATAACCACACTGCCAAAGATTTCTGCAGCCTGAAACTTAAAACAGCACTTTGTTTCTTCCCAACTGAGTTTGGTCCCACCTCATCTGTGCACTTTCTATATGCCAGACGACTGGTTGTGATTTTTTATTCTTTTGTTTTGTTTTTAAATAGCCTCTTGGCTCTGTCTTGCATGTGTAAACTGGAGATCATAATGCTGCCTTTTCGCCTTACTTTGTCTTGTTTGCACACTACATAATCATTTCCTAGTAGGGGCTGTCCTTGAAGCCTAATTGAAATGGCTGGCTGCCACACATAGCCAGCTGATGTGAACTGAGGCATGCAGGTGTTACTGTGAATAACAATAGTCCGTTTAAAAGAATTCTAGGTTTTTTTTCCTAATTTTCCAGCCCTGTGGACTGTAAGCATTCTGGCATCAGAGGGTATGTGCAAATGTTTGTCTTTCTCTTGACATGAGAGCTTTGCATTGCTGTGCTGTGGCTTCAGATTATGCCAGAGGTCAGTAAGGGCTGAGATTACAGCTTGCAAGTGTGATTCTGGGGTTTCCTGCTTAAGATTGAAAGAAAGCAGGGTCCTTTCTGTTTGCTCCTGTCCACTTTCAAGGCACTATTGGTCCTTTAACTTTGCCCTTAATATTGCATATGGGAAACAGCGGATTCTTGACTGTGCACAAGACAGTAAGTTTCATAGCACTTTGCTTTAACAGTTTCTCAGTGTTTTGCAGAACTTTAATTAGCATCTTTCACAGGAACTGATTTGTAACTTGAGCTCCCCAAATCCACATTCTGACCTGTTTATTGACAATGAACTGTACTTCCCTCTCTTTGAAAAATGTATGTACTCAATTTAGGAATTACGCATACGGAAGGGTTGCCACTAGCAGTAGTTTTTGACTGTTTGAATTGAGAAAGCTGGTATCACTGACTTTTAGATGGTGCTGCTGGAAACCTAAATTGGGGGATGGTTGGTTTTAAGTAAAAGCTTGTTTCTGAATAGTGGAAAGTTATGCACAGACACAGCGCCAGGCCCCATGGTTTTAGTGATGAGGACTAACTTGTTGAGTGCTGTTAACTTGGTTACAAGTGTTAGCAGGTAGGGCAGAGCCTAGATCAAGGAGAGCTCAAACTTGAGTGTAGATTAGTCTAAAAGATGCAGCTTGTAAATAATGAGAAGGGACTCAAAGCAATTAACAAGTTTTTAATTCTTAATTGCGATGAGCAAAGGACATCAGTACTGCCTGTTGTGATGGTAATTTTTCTACACTATCTGAGTCACTTGCCAACTCTTAATGCTACACAACTGGAAGTCTGTGTTGCTTGTAAGAGCCAGAGCAGCTTTTAGCATGAGATTGTGATTAATTTGATTTACAAATTCTTATTCCCCAAGTTACCTGGCAAAAATTACAACTTAGTATGATTCTCTGATAACTGATGGTGTGCTATTGAATACATATTATTACTTATTTACGAGGAGATTGAGAAACTGTTCTAATACCTCTGAGTTTACATGTTGACGTGCTGAACTTTAACAGAACTGGCACTGGAGGACACTTGGCTTTTTGTTCTTCGGTACCTCTGTCCATTCTTCAAAGTCATAAAACCTTAAACTAAGGTAGCATTTAGAATTGTGCAAGAATGAAGATTTAACAGCTTCAGGTGGACAGAAAGCTATGGTAGCATTTTTCCCCCTTTTCCTCCTTCTATAGTTTTCAGGCCTGTCCTTACATTGAGGCACTGTAAAGGTGCCTTCCTGTCCTGGCCTCTCCCCACTCCTGCTATGACCTTCCCTTTCAAGTTCCTTGGCCTGTAAGCCAAACTGACTCAATATTATACAACCAACAAACTATTTGTATTGCCTCTGATTTCAGCTGTTTAACTCTAAGTGCCTTATTTCACTGCTGAATAATATGAGGGGTCTACATTTCAGATGAAACTTCTGGACAAGCCTGATGGAATTGGGCTAGCACAGAAAGAGTACCAGGCAGCCAGCTGCAGCAATGGTTAATGCTGGGCTGCAAACCTGCTTTTGGTTTGACTGAGGAACCTGCTGTTTGCTGGCTGTCAAGGCAGATAAAACCTGCATTCTTGCAATTACAGCCTTCCAAGAAAGGCATAAGGGTTCACTAGGTGAAAGTGAATGGTGATGTGTTAAAACGATTTCTGTCTCTATTGTTATATCTCTGTAACATATTAGGAATAAAGATTAGGTTGAAAACTTGAAACCACCAGAACTCTGTAACTATTACAATTAATAACAGCTTTGAACACGGAGCTGTAGGATGATGCTGTCAGCTGGGTACTGTTTAATTCAACAAGTGCCAGCTCTCCCATTAGGCTACTTCCTCAGGTGGACTGAGGTTGGCTGAGGCACCAGTTTCCCTCACACAAGGTGAAGATCAGTCTTCTTTCCTGGTAGTGTAAACCTCTCAGGATTGTAAGGGGAGCACAGCAAGTGTTTAAAGCTTTATTTTTCATATCACCATTTGAAACAGGGTGTGAGGTTACTGCAAACAAGATATGAGCCGACCTGAAAAAGAACAACAGATGATTCATAATGAATCCCAAAGACCCTGTGCACAGACCTGATGTAGAAGGAGTTAATAGCTCAACCAAAATGAGAATGTTTACCTGAGGGTGGCAGTTTAATTGGTTAAAAAAAGAATGTGAATTAAGTATTATACAAATTTAGTCTCAATATCTAAAAGCCGTTTAAGAAGATGTTACCACTATTTTCTGCCTGAAATTAAGGGAAATCCCCTGGGAAGTAAGCTAGATGCCACAAAGGCAAGAAAGTTTAGAAATGGGAAAATAGGTGCTACACACCAGTCTCTCTGCAGGTATGTATTTAAGAGGAAGCACATTCTAACAGCATCCTCCTCATAGGAGGAAAAAGCCAAACTCAAAGAAATTTATATCAGTGAGTATATGAAAATGTTCTTGGATAGCTTCTGGCTCTGAGGATCAACAGTACCACTTTTTTATTCCCATATGTGGGGATATCTTCTCCTGGGAGGTCTTGGAGCATTGGCATTTAACTTGCTGTTTCGTCATAGCTCTTGGGCAAAGCCATAGCCTCACAGTGATGGTGGCAAAGGCAAACTGACTGTAAGTAAACAGTAGAAGAAAACAAAACAATAAAAAAGGTTAAAACCAATTTCTGGCATCTTCTGGTTACTAGCATTTTGACTCTTTTTTTTTAATACTGTGCTTGAGTTAGCTTTCAGTGACATTAGATCTTCCTAACAGCATGTTCAACCAGATGCATCTGAGTTTATCCTGTGAAGGGCCTCAGAAAGGCTGTTTTCTTCTATCTGATGAGAGTTTGCAGTGTCATTTCCCAATTGACTCTCAGCGCTCAGCAAGAGTAAACTCAATGGGTTGAATATTTTACAGAAGTACAAAACACTACTGAAATCTGCTCCAGTGATGCTTCATTCTTAATGGTCTGATGGTCTTAAGGTTCTCACAGTGAAAAACCGCTGGTTAATTTTTAAGCTCTTCAGATAAGATGGGTGTGCTTCACGAGTATCTTTGGTTTGGCAGATAGCATGGATTACTTTTGGTTCAGGAATCATAATTCACATGAGCTTTTATGTAGTTTTGGCATAATACTATGTCTTTATCTGAAATAACGGTTACAGAGGGGTGCATCGAGATGGAAAGTAAACTTCAGATTGTTTAGGTGAGCTCATAGGTCTGTAAATATTTTACAGTGACCTTCAACATGCAGGGTGAATATATTTGTTTCCCTGCATGACAGCTCTTATACCTATTGTGGTTCTGCTGCATGGCAGAATGGGAGGGCTCAGAGGAAACATAGCGATGAGTCTCCACCAGCTTTTTCTCTAAGAATAGGTCTTCCCTGAAAGCTGGGAGTGTGGGGATGAGCTCATGGCTGTGGGCAGTTTATATCCAAGCAGAAATACTGATTTTTCATAGTGATTTCAAAACTGTCTACTTGACATTTTCTCCTGTGATCCAGCTTATCAGTTGCTGCAGGGGGGGGTATGTGATAACTGGCAGACACTCATTTCAGCACACTCTGGAACACCCTGAGCAGCCTTCTGCTCACAACTTGGTGCAGAGTCCTCTAACAGGAGTTTCAGTGAGCTGATTTGCTCATTTAATCTACCAAGAAGGTATTAAGTTTTTTATTAGCAGTGCTGCAAGGTCCTTTCAAAATAAAGCCAAGCAAATTGCTAGTAAAACTTTGTTATCTGTGGATCTCTGCAGGAGGTCACTCGGTCCATAACATCTTACATTAATTCCCCTTCCTTTTTTTAGGAAGTAGTAAATGGTCAGATGCATTATGTAAATTAATAAATTATCCACCCTGTATGACTATAAAAGCTATTGAAGTGCAGCCCTCAGAAAAATTAAAGCACATCAGTACTGCATGTTTTAGGCCTCTTGTGTAGAACTAGCACGATAGTTATGTATCAATGGCCCTCCAGTACTAGTTATACGAGGTGATTTTCAGCAATAGAGCTCTAACTCTTCAAGAGATGCAGTCATCTAAAAATAAATCAGCCTTTTCCAAAGTGCCCACAGCAGCACATCATAATCAAAGTTGATTTCATTTGCACCCTGCATCAAATGGATGTATCAAAGTGCACCAAATCACAGAGACCTAATGGTTCACACCTGGCAGATAGCTATTTGACATTTCACACTATTAATGTAAGTGTTCCTGAGGCATGAGATCCATAATACCAGGCTCTACTGCAGTGTATTAAAGAGCTATCTCAGCCAAGGCACATCACCCTGTCCATTGACTTCTGTTAATGTAACAGGATCTTCTTCAGTCATAGATCAAAATAAAGGTTCTGTTCTGTCTGTAGACTGTTTGCCTCCTATCAAGACACCAGTGTAACTTTTTATCTTGTACCGTCCTGACCAGAATGACCTACTCTCCGGTTGCCCCTGTCTATAGACTTGAGTAACAGCTTAAATGCTGTTCTTTCTATCTAGGCTGTTCTTTCTATCTAGGCATATACACAGAATATGGTCAAAACTCTTTGGTTAGTTTTTTCTCTCTTGTTTTTTTTTGGAAAGGGTGTGTATGTGTGACTGTATCTTACTTTTTCTGCATGCAAATGGTGAGATCTTTTGTCTGTCATCCAATAAATCTGTCGTCTTCTGTGATCATGTTTCTTGTGCACACTGATAAACTGCCTTACTCAACAACCTCATTCTTGTTTAAAACCACTCACTGTGGTCAGCTCCTGCTTTCCATTGCACATTTTTTTCTTGTTAATGCTTCAAGCTCTTCATGGTTTCAACCTTTCTACTGTCTTTTTCTGCTTAACCATCAGTAGTCTGGCCCCTCCATGTTGTGAAGGGTGCTTCTCCTCTCTTCTGTTTAACTTTGTATAGCCAGAGGGTTAAGAGAACTATTAGAAGTATTCTAATTCTGTGGGGTGCTTAAGAGTTACAGCTTTCAATAAGCTTTTGAAATTTATTAATATACTAAAGAAAGTACCTTAATTAGAGCTCAACCAATAGTCCCCCAGTTTCCTAAAACCGAGTTATTTTTAATCTGAAGACATTGCAGCATTAGGAGAAGCTTTAGTGGTACCAATCCTCCCCTCCCTGCTCTCCCTTATCTCTAGTATCTTGAGATTTTTAGTAGGATGCTTTGGAGGCCACATGCCAATGCCTTTTAAATCTTTTCTCCTCTTCTGCTGATTATTGTGTAGTTGTGCTGTGTTGTGGATCTTCATAATACCTGTTTTAGATGTGTAGGACTACTTTTTCATGGCAGGATCATCGCAAGGCTTTTGTGCTGTTTATCTGTGGATTTATCATGAGCATAGTCCCAACAGGTGTGAAAATCTTATGTTGCCTTTACTACTGGCTGGCAGATAATGCCACAAGAATAATAGATATGGGTAGTTATTCCCTCAAAATCTCATCTTGATCTTTCCACAGACAAACTTGCCATTGACATAAAAGAGGATTTTTCCTGTGGAATGGAAAGGTCAGGCCCTGGATGACAGAGTTATGGTGCAATTTAGGAGCTCAAGTTCAACTGACTCATAGGTAGTGGATATGTAATTGGAGGATGCTGCACACCTTCCTTACAAAGGATTAGTCTCTTCATTAGTATGCAGGACAGTGATTTCTTGGCACATACTTGATTGACAAAGCCCATACAAAGGCTTTCTAAAGCTTTTGTAGGAAATAAACAATGTCCTGAGGCCAAATTTCTTGTCAGTAATCTTGAGTTTTAGCAAGCAAGTAATTTATCATGTTCAGCCCACACAGGTGACAAATCAGTGTTGCAGACACTGTTAAAAAAGCAGCAGGCACTTGCAAAACTGTAGGTTCAATTTAACTCCTTCAAGGAAAGGACTGAGCAGCAGCTCCATCTCTGGATTTGATTGCTCTTCATACTCGAAGTACCAGCATGCCCAGGAATTTTACGTATCCACATCTTGAGTATCACTGAGTTCCTGCTGCTTATCTCCAAAGTCTGGTCAGAGCAATGGGACTTCACTGCCATTATGTTAGCTAGTATAGCTAGTAAGCTATACTTACATACTGATACAGTATATATATACTTATATAATTCTATGCTAAGCTATACTAGTAAGCTGGTATAGCTAGTAAGATAGTAATGACTATGTGTGAAAACCAAAATCAAAGGTAACAAGAAGATTAAAGAAATATAAATACAAATCTCCTATTTATTTTAGGCACCACTGCTGAGCAGTTATTTTTTTCTGCCTTTCTGCTTGTAAAATGCCGATGGTATGTGAGCTAATGTATTTTTATGGGACAACTTTGTATTGTTTCCCTTTCCTTGCAAGTAGGGAAAGGCAGTACCATAGCTGGTAGGAGATGACTGTGCATTTCTAATTTGAATTTTCATTCTGAACATTGAGGTTTTGAAACTTTAGGCTTACTCTGTAAGGAAAATAGAAACTGATTCCCTTGAAGAGCTTCCATAAACCTGGAGCTTCAGTTGCTTAACTTTTTAGTATTGGACTAGAGCATCCCTGGGTGTGCTTTCTCCAAATTGAAGAGTAGATTACTGTTGTCCTCTAGATGTCATGATTTAAAGGCTGCCATACTGAGAGTAATGAAAAAGCAACATATCATACACAACAAAAAATCTGTCAAACCCCACTTGGGGTAGAAGTACTATGTACTGCAAACAGCTTGGCTTTTAGAATTATTTAAAATCTTCAGCATATTCAAAACTCTAGCTTATGGTACACATAGACATAGATGTACAATGTGTTTGTGGTTTTATTTGTGTTAGCCTTTGAAGGTAAAGGTAGGTTACACTTGCATTGGAACTGCACATACTGACACAGAAAAGACTTGCCAAAACCTGAATTGCTGTTGGGTAGGATTCTTATGAGCTGCCATTGCAAGTGGAAATAAAAGATAAAGTATTTATTTAGAATGACCAAATTCTGATGGAAAAATGGGTCACTATATGAGATACGTGTGAATTAATTAAGGTTGGGTTTGTTTTGCTGTCCTTGAGGGAAAAGCTTCTGCTATTGGTATTGATGAAAAGAATGATTACTTGGAATGTAAGCAGGGTAGTTTTTTTTTTGTGGGGAAACAATGTTAATCTCCTTAATCTGTAAGGAAGGAAACAATAAACTCCTAAATAAGCAGTAAACTGCTGGGAAGTCACTCTTAATTCTTCTTCTCAAAGTGTTTTGAATTCTAAGCATTCTTTGTAGCTCTAGAAGAGTAATGTGCCTGACTGTTGGTCCTTTGTTTAGTCCAGGTATCCCTAGTTCAGTCTTTAAAGCTATTAATGGTAATGGATTCTTTACGAAGTCCTTGACCACAACAGTTCTTGGTAGTCTTTTCTTTCTCAGTGAAGAAGTAGCCAAGATGGCAGAAATCTGTTTTTAAAGAAATTCTAATTGATTTGTGTGGTTTTGAAAATGCAGATGGGATCTGCAGTCATTTGAGTTAAGGCTAATAGAGACGTTCAAGTTGTGGTATTTCAAGTGTAACATACGCAGAGCTTTCTGTGACCAACACTGTTCCTTGGGCAATTATGTTCTCCAGAATCCAGGGTCTCTTGGGATTTTTCCCTTTTTAGTAGATAGTGATGAACTTGGAAGATACGCTCATTTTAAGAAGTCTTTAAAGAATAACAGTAACATGTTGGAGTTACAACCTGAGAACGTCATAAATATGTGTTTAGAAAAGTGTTTAGTGATCAGGTACATTACAAAGCCTTAGTAAGTTGAATGCAAATGGAAGTTCCTGATCCCAGTAGTCAGTTTTTGGCATGTGGCAGGCTCACGGGGATTGTCTTGATGGGGGGACATTGCCACAGGAAAATAATGTTTTCAAATTATTTAATTCAGCTGGTTTTGAAGAGTGGTTGTGATAATTTGCTTTTCTATTTAGAGACTTTTCCATTAGAAAAGCTCACAAATCCCCTGAATTTTGGCAAAGGGAACCTTTTGGAAAGAACGTGTACTGGTGCATGAATGATATGTAGCTAAGAGCAGGATAAACTCTTCTGCAACAGTCGTATAGCTTCAAAGGACATGTAAGCTTGGCAAAGAGCTTCACTCAGCTCATACAACTGTGATGATCTCTTTCAGAAACTTTTTCTCTGAAGGGAAGCAAAAGATCAGCTATTTTTCATGGATAATAATGCCTGTAAAACAGTTCCTGTTTTCTTGATAGGAAAACTTGTTTACATCAAGCCTTGATTGTGCAAAGCAGTGGGAGGCTGAGAGGAAAAGTAATGTATTTAGCTACAAGGTCATTACTGCATATTACATTCATTTTTGAAAAGGAATATATAGACAAAGGTGATAATTGTTATGTCCTTGGCATGGGGGAGGAGATGCACACCCAGATAGTATCAGAGTAATACACCTCTGTTTTCTTAGCAGATAATATTTTATTTTCTAAACTGCAAACATTTGCAATTTTCAAGGAAGAAAAGCCCAACAGGATGTATTTCTTCAAAACAGAAGTCTTGATAAAGTTAATGATAAGAACCTGGAGATACTAACCTACTGAAGATCCTATTTTTGTAGTTTTTCTTCACCTTTCCATATCTGAAAATCTTTAGAAACTAAAGAGGCTTCTATGGTCTCTAGGGTAAACATATGCTTTTATTTTTATTACAGGTGACTTAAATAGCTAATTTCTATTCATAGTGCACTAAAGTACACTATGTGTGCTCTCTTAAGTGTAACTCTCTCAAGTCACTCTGTTATTCTTCCCATACTGTTTTTTCAAGGGATATTCTTGTTCTTAGCAGTCCTACATACAGCATGATGGAAAAGTTTGTTAATTTTTCTGTTTGATGCTGAAACTATTCTGATAAAGAAATATACTGAACGTTCTCTATTGTGTTCTTTGACATAATAATACATATCTTTTCCTGTTTTGATTAGTTATATGTTTGCTGGTGAAGGTGTCAATCGCAATTAG
This sequence comes from Pezoporus wallicus, assembly GCF_028554395.1. Taxonomy (NCBI): domain Eukaryota; kingdom Metazoa; phylum Chordata; class Aves; order Psittaciformes; family Psittacidae; genus Pezoporus; species Pezoporus wallicus. Next base: position 8,158,282 of record NW_026642649.1, on the reverse strand, counting down.
ATGCAATTGTAAAGTGTATTGTACAGTTTTAATTACAAGTCAGGCTCTCTCCTATAAAGAAAACAGTTTAAGTAGTCTACATGAATACTGGATCATTTGCCTGGATAAGGTAAAGACAAGAAGATCTGAGGGAACTGGAGTTATTATTGATGTTAAATGCAAAAACTTGTGGTTTGTTTGAAAGACCTTTCTTCAATCCTAACAGTTGAACTGGGAACTTAAAAAATAAAGATGTAACTTTTAATTTAAAAACAAGCAAACTGTTGATACAACTTGAATGATAACTGTTACAACTTGAAAGTTCTTAAAACTCGCTGGACTAAAGCTGAAAGCTTAGAACTTCAGAAATGCCACTGCTTTTGGTAGCGTTTAGGGCTTCTGTCAAATATTCTATATTACTTAAGGCTTCAAAGTTTAATTGCTTCCTGCCTGATTTGTTTAAAGACGTATTTCATATATGCTCTAAGTTTTATGTTAATGTTGTTTTTTTCTTGCACTGCTAATGTGCTTTAACTGCATCATTCTTTGAAACATATTGAAACAAGAGAGTGAGCAAACAGAGCTAAAAACTAGATTGTCTTTGGCCCTTCACTTCCCTGTCCTCCTTGTGCTGCCCAGACTTCTGCTCAAGGATCTTCTATTCTAATCAGGTTTAAAGGACTGATAATATTTGCTCCATTATTTCTTCTGATGTCCAGCATTTCTTGTATCTAAGAAGATGTGGAACTAAAAGCACAATAATATCAAAATGCAGCCTGTACAGTCCCATGAGAGGAGAGCAATTTAAGATTACCAGCTGGCTTCCCTTGAAGTATGAGCTTAAAGGTAGGATGTGGCCAGTTCATGTAACTTACCTCATGCATCCAGTTTTGGTATAAATGGAAGCAAATGGTGTTTAGGTCTGTTGGTAGTGTTAAAGCCATATAAGCCCTGTAGGAGTATTACTGTCCTTCAGTTATTTGGAGTAGCAGTGGTCACAACTTAAGGAATAGCAGGGAAAGCACCATGGATGTGGACATTCCCTCTCCCTTTGAGGAGGGGCAAAAGGGGATGCTGAATTCCGTTACTCAGTCTTTGTCTCCTGTATGAGTGATGGAACCCTTTACATTTTGAAAATGGAGGGTGTATTTGTGCATTTGGAAACATCCATCCTGCTGCTTCTCTTATTTCTGCTTTCCCTGTTCCATCACTGAAAACGTTTGGTCCTTGAATTACATTCCACTGTTTTTTTAATAAAAAAATCATTCTGCTCTCTTTTCTTGTATTGTTTCAGACTGTTAGCAGACTCCAGTTCATTTTTTTGTGTGTTGCCTATAGTCACAGTGGGTTTTCAAATACTTTATTTCTCTAAAATAAAAAACCATATAAAAGACCAAGAGGCATGCAGTTAAAACTAAAGGGTCTAAACCCTAAAGGGTCTAGAATCTAGGTCTACCTGTGCTGTGCCTAAATTCAGCTCTTTCCTAAGCTAAAGTACTGTATCTTCAAATGAGCTTTTAGGCTGCCACTGGAAATAATTTGAATGGAGAGCAGCTAACCAACATCAGAATTTGATCACACCTGCATCGTTCAATCCATACAACCAAAGGCTGTCTTTGAAGTTGAAATTACTTTCCTTATCAGTTAATTTGGCTGTGGCAGCATGGACATGTTGTTAAGATGCTGTACCTAGCATTGATGTTAGCTAATGGCTAACAAGAATAGTAGGGAGCTGTGCGTGTTTCTCAATGGAAATGCAAGTCAAAGGCAAGTTTTGGTTAAAAAGTTAAAGAAGGAACAGAAGATATAAAACATCATTACTTCAAGAAGTAACCATCTGGATACAGAAATGTAACTCAACATATGAAATAACTGCAGTTGGTAGAAGGCTTGCTGATTACAGCCTTCCATATGATAGCAACTTGACTGAATGTAATTGATGTAAGACAGTATTACAGATGTGGCAGTTGCAGTTAAGACTGGCCACAGAAAGTCTCCGTTCTGATATTCAGTCAACAGTCCACAAACTCACCCGTTGCTGAAGTCTTAACCAGTATATAGAATAAGTATTGTTGAACGAAGGACTGTAGGGCAGCCAAAAAAATTAGAATTGCATAATCATGTACTTAACTGTGGCTTTATAGTCAAGTATCAATGGTAAAACTGTTTTAACCAAGTGGCTTTACTTACTACTTTTTTACAGGCTGTATTGCAGAAGATTTTTCTTCTTTTAAAAAGAATACAAGCATTTGAAGAACACACTGACAGTTCAATATATTGAGGAAGAGATTTGGTTTTTTTGTGTGTGTGTGTAGATAAAAGGAAAAGAAAAATCTAAGGCAGTGGTGAAGTTAGATAAAAATGAAATGTTTCTATGATCAGAATAAAAAGGTACATGCCATGGTATAGCTTTTGTTTTGTTCTTCTCTTTAACATCCCTCTTTAACTACTAAACTGCATTAGGTGTTTATATTTCTACAGTGATTTCCCTGATAACTGGCCTATTATAAGGGCTTTCTCCCTGCCCATGTTGCTAGGGCTTTTAAGGGGGTGTTCCTTGTGTTCAGGGTTTTTTTGGGGGCATGTGGGGACTTCTCCTTCACACTGCTACTTGCTCCTGTCTGCTAAGCATGTTTTGCCATCTTGTTGCTTTAGAGCTCAGAACTCTTTCAGATCACTCTATACATAAAGATGAACAGAAGCATTCTCAAGACTGGGACTTGGGTTACTCTACCATCTGCTTTTCTCCTTGGGAGTAAGTTGCTCAGCTGTTCACATGTTTTCACTCATTCTAATGTTTGCCTTATACACACTTCTTGTTTGATCATTGTCTCTACAGCTTAAGCTTTAACATGGCTCTTTTAAACATAAACGGGGATGAAATATGTATAAGAAGTCAAATATATTACATTAGTCAGCTCCAAGACACATTGAAAAAATTTACTTCCCTGTCTAAAAATGAAGCTAATACGGAGGATGAGGAGGGTTTGTCCCAGTCTTTATTTTAGCTGTGTATAAAGGTCAAAGACAATTCCTGATCACAGTTTCAACTTACTCAGAACAGTGAGAACATCCTAGCAGTTGTGACCTTTTAGAGTTAACAGCACTAGGAATTGACAGCTACTGCTATGCGTGAATGATTTACAACTAAGCGTAGCAAAGGCTGTTTAGTGCCAATCACTTCTGAGGATCATTATTTTTATTATGATTATTTGAAGTAACAATTATCATCTCAATTATTCCAGGTAAACTCGATTGGATTTGTTTTAGAGTCTCTGCTAGGCATTAGATGTTTATTCAGCTTGGCACTGTACTCTCTGTTGGTGAGGAAACACTCCCCTTGAAAAATCTGTCATCTAGAGGAATATTGCTTTGGTGTAAACAAACACTGTGCATGCAAATAAATGCAGAAGAAAATAACCAGCGCTCTCAGCATGCCAGTCTTGTTCAGAACGATGTTATCTTCCTCGCACTTCCAGTCTTTCTCTGCTTAGGTACTGTGTCTTCAAGTTCTTAGCCCTAAAGCGTTTCACAGACCCTAAATGCCACTTATCCCATGCAACAGAGTCACACTGGAAAATACCAAAGGTGATTCTTCTGCCTCAGATGGTCTAATCTTTGCTGACAAAATGAGCAACTCCTGTGCTCCTGGGTGCTGGGCAGTGCAGTGTCCCACATGCTCTTGTTAGCTGCCAGGTTTGGATTGAGAGGGAAATAAAAAAGGAGGGTCTCATTTTTCACACTATCCTATAGCTGTATAAAGGCAAGCAGCCCAATGTGTTGGCTAAAGTAGAAACTCCTCTCACAGGACCTGCACACAGAGTGATCTGGCAGTGCTATGTAATGAGAGGTTTAGAAATAGACAGCTTGTGTAATCATTTCAGAATGTAGAAAGGGTCTTCAGAATTTCTACAGAAAAGCTCAAAGCTCTCACCACCTCAGTTCTCCACCCAAAATGACTTGGTGATGGGTTTGATCCTAATGTCAAATAGTCTTTTGGTGACACATTTATTCTTTCAAGTAACATTTACAAACGACTTTTAGACTCTGAGAAATGTGTATGTAACTAAGTAGGCTAGCCAGTAGAGTTCCTTCTCAGGTATTCCAGGTGCCCCAGGAAGCTGAATGTTGACCTGGATTCCCTTTTGTATTGCAGAAGAAGGGTCATTTAAATGGGGGGAAGGCACCCCAAAACCAAGCAAACCCAGCCACCAGACTGGCATATTTGAGATTCCTCTACTCTATGGCTATGCACTCGGTAATGTTCATTCAGTTGAACACGGCACAGGGGGACAATGTTTCTTTTTCACTAATTTGTTTACAGAATGTTTCATTTGATAAAAATATGAATAGAACAAGACTTAGAGCTCAATCTGATCTTCAGACAGTGGTGTTGATGGAGTGATGCAATTCAGGTGTTCCTAAATTACATATATGCTGTCGCAAGCAGACTAGCATACCCTCCTGTGAAGTTCACAGAGTAGTTTAGTATCCCATGTGAGAGTATCTGCAGTAATATTGCAGAAGTTCAGGAAAAGAGGTATGCTGAGGAAACAGAAGGAGAGAAAAACAAATTCATTGTATAAAACTTACCAAGATCAGTGTACTGTTTGGTAGCCTCTTGGGTTTTCAGGTATGTCAGGTATTTTAGAAACTAGTTTTAATTGATTGTATCCATAGCGAGAACTGGGGAGATGGTGTCACGACATACCTGACTGATGTGGATTAGGTGAAATATTTAAGTTCCTTAAGAATATTACACTATAAATTGTTCCCATTGCTGCACTTCAAAGAGTACAGTAAGAGAGATCCTAAGTCTTGTTATACTCACTGTATGTGTTTACAGAAGTCACTAACAATGATGACACTGAAAAACAAAGTCTACAACCTGACTCTTCTCTACAGTGGCTAAAAATGTTTGGTGTCTGTTTTTATTTTGGCACTAAGAGACACTAAATTAAAGAGAACTGAGAGGAAAAACAGTAATATAATTCTGTATTACTAAAATATTTTTATTCTAGGCTTAAGAAACCAGAATTGTCATTTCTGTGGTGTCATTCAGTAGAGTATGTTAATTACTTTGAGGACTCTTTGATCTGTCTGTAGTTTCCTAGATGTGTGTAATATTCTTGACGCACAGGTCATCCTTAATCCTGTTATTTGGGATGGATCTGGGACACTCCACAAGGGAGACATCTGATTTAAAAAGCATAGTTGGTATGTCTGAAAACTAACAGTTCAGCTTCATCCTTGGATCTCAGATACAGCGAGTTCTTGATCTTGCCATGTTCATTTCACAGAATCTTAGAGTCACAGAATGGTTTGGGTTGGGAGGGACCTTAAAGCTCATCCAGTGTCAAACCCCTGCCATGTGCAGGGACACCTTCCACTAGAGCAGGTTGCACCAAGCCCTGTCCAACCTGGCCTTGAACACTGCCAGGCATGGGGTAGCCACAACTTGCTCAATCAACTTGTGTATTTTATTCCTAACGTCCAATCTAAATCTCCCCTCTGTGAGTTTAACCATTCCCTCTTGTCCTGTCACTACATGCCCTTTTCAAAAGGAATTCTCTGAATTTCCTGTAGGCCTCTTTAGGCAGAAGCTGCTCTAAGGTCTCCCTGAGCTTTCTCTTCTCCAGGGTGAACTAATGAACTTTGTAATGTGAAACAGAACCATTTATCTTTCTCCAGTGTCTTTATTCTATATGGCATAACCCTGCCTCCTTGAGAGCTATTCATAGAAATAGTGAGGTGGCACTTTGAAATACACAAATGACAAAGATCTGTTTACACTTGATATGTTTTATCTGGAAAAACAGTTATTGCAAAAAATATTCCTAAGAAAGTCTGGGGAATACACATTATAGAAGAAGGAGGACTCTTATCTTGACTGCTGTGCAAATGAATATAGTGATATATGAGAAACTGATGAAATACATTCAAGAACTGCTCGCACAGAGGTCATCACAACTTCTTGTCTCATTCTCTTTTATCTGGATTGCCATTGAGATTTCCTCTGGCATGACACAAAGCTGAAATCTCAAAGTGAAGAAATAACCCAGATTTCTTAGGTCTGCTTTTGTGCAGGTTAAAGAGAGGGAAAACAAACAAAGTCCCCAATACCACAGCTAGCCCCACATCTCGGACCCTGTAAATCTAGGTGCTAGAGCTGTTCATAATTATTGAAGGGAGAGAGCCACAATGCTGGATCTTGAGATTCTGTCACTCCTCTGGCTGGTGAAGCAAATATGGAGAAAGAAAAACTTCTTTTTTGGAAGCCTCTGAACTTCTTCTGCATCCTGTTTCCTTACCCTCTTTGTTGATACTATATAGGGGGGTTTATGTATATATTTCTAATATAAAAATAATCAGATTCTCTGTTACCTAGAGGCAAAAACCTCACCTTGACCTAATCCTACTGTGACTTGGTGCAGTCACAGTAGGATTAAGTCAAGGTGATGTGTTCAAATGCCTTGAAGGCACCTGGTCCAGCAGGTTGCATGAACTGTAATTTTGTTATTTTGAGAGCAACATGTACAAAGCTGAGATGTATTAAAGAGCGAGGCACTTTGTTCTGCTAAGAAAAGTATCGCACAGAATAAATCAGTAATAAGCAATAATAATTTGTTGCTCATTTTGGAGAAGTAATTTATAATAAAATCCCATTCCTTGAAGAAAGCAAATATAGCATCTTTTTGGTTTTATCAAGACACAGTTTAAATAAACAATAATTTACCATAGCTTATGAATGGTAGTCAGGAGCTATATTTTTAAATAAAGATGCAATCAAATTTTCCCCTAAATCTCACAAAATAAGAAGAGATACTCTTAAATGTTGTCAGAATGCTTTTAGAACATGTAATTCATCTTGTGCTTGAAAATTGGTTTTATGAAATAGCGTAGGCTAAAATAAAAGGCATACATTAACCTGTCTTCTGAAATATTGGCTCTATTATTATACTATGCATCTTTAGTACTTGACCTTACATGTCACTAATATAATACACGCTTTATGATACAGTTACACTGAATGCTCCTTGTGACTACTGCACTACATCCCAAGGTTAAGGATGAAGGCGAGATGCATTAAAACAATATCTCTGTCACTGTTAATAAAGAATAGCAATTATTCTGCTTATTTCTTTTCCCTGGCTTGCAATTTCAAAATCAGCAGCTTCCAATAATTGTTTTACCAGCTCTATTGGTGTGGTTGCTGCGCAGAAACTGTTCTGGGCTATTTCCCATGAAAGGCTCTGACAACATTAGCAATGAAATGCTAATGCTCTTACATGTTTAATCAAACGGTTGCTGTACTGAATACATGAAAGGATTGGGATTTGGGGATTGTTTTTGTTGTGTGGTGTGTACACATATCCCTGTTTCTATTTACACTGCTGGACTCAGTTGCTCAACTTCCATTTATAACACAGTTCCTTTGGAGTGACTGCTTCCAGGTGTATGTCATCTGAGATGTACAGTAAATGTTAGGGGGGGATTAATTGCAACAGTGAAGGGCAAGGCAATAGAAATAACCACACAAAATATGAAAAAAGTCTCTTATTTAAAAAAAAAGGAAGAAAAAAGAAAATAGTGTTAAATTTGGAGTACATACCGTGAACTAAAGCTAGCTGCTACTCAAACAGCATTCCAATAGTTTTTGAGGAAGAAACACTGTATGTCAAAGAAGGATAATTTTGCTACTGTTCAGTGGCAATGGGGACAGAAATGCTAGAAGACATATTCTGTTCATTTCGCTGAGGTTAGGCCCAGCAAGACACTTGAGAAATTAAGTTTTACAAGTTTATTCTTGAATTATTCCACACGTATAGGAGAATGGTGTTATGCAATGGCAGGTTGTCTTTCTATGTACAGCATCAACAGCAGAGTATTAGAAAGCCATCGTGTGTGACAAGGGCTTTCATACCAAGTAGATTAAATCTAGAGATAACAGTGTCCCTGCCTGGGGCAGGCAGTTGGAACTGGATGATTGTTAAAGTCCCTTCCAACCCAAACCACTCTATGATGATATACAGGCCCTCGGCATGCTGGAGTTTCTAGGCACTACAAGTTTAAATAATGTATTAAAAACATCATGCAAGGACACAGCACAAAGTCCAGTGGGCTTGAATTACTTGAAACTGATCTGATGTATCAAACTAATCAGTGTTATTCATGCATCTCTTCAGTGATCTTTAGATATGTGACAGTGCAAAATCAAAACTACTCCCAACTATCATTTGCAGCTGGCTTCCCTGAGAAACGTATTGCGCTGCAAGGACAAAATACCACTACAAATCTACTTCTAGAGGTATCAGTGAGATGACTAAACTGGAGTTTCACCTGGTTGCTGGTAATAGCACGAAAGGAACTGCTAGAAAAATATAGTCTGGGTGAAACAGGGGAAAATTTTCTCTGGAAATATGGCAAAATTCTCCAGTATAAAAAAGAAACATCTGCAGAAGAATGCGAGTCTCTGTATTTTACCATGTCTGTATATTATAAACTTACAACGTGATTTTAAACATATACATTATTGTATATGCATGCACATATATTGCACACATTTATAATTTAAAAATCATTTAGTCCTTTATACTTTTTGATTAAGCCAAACCACTTCTTCCATCACCACGTCTGCGTGAGATGGAGATCATCCATCACCCACCAATCCTGTTTTCTAACATTTACCTCTTATTTTCTGTTGGGTTGTTTGGGGTTTTGTTGTTGTCGTTCTACCTGATGGTTTCTAACATCAATGCTTTGGTCACTATGCCGCTGCAGGAGTTCTTTGGGAATGAATCTCTTTTGCCATCCAGCTGTTAAAACACAGTTGATTTAACAAGCTTGTTAGCAAACACGTTTCAAAACAGAGCCAAAGGGAAGTTACCTTTTCATTCAGTTGCTTTGTATCTTACAGCCCTGTATAAAATCTCCTCTTGCTTTTTTTTCTGTCTCATTGCTTAACTGTGAATTCCAGCTTCAGGCATCTGCACTGGATGCTGATAACAGCAGAGGGGGGGGTTTATGAATGGCTGAACTTCAGCCATTGCTGTGTTAATTCTAAATGGTTGGTTGTCCTCTAGTAGTGTTGTGCAATGGATGTTCAGCAGACTGTAAGCTCACACAAAAGAGTCTGAACCCTAAACCTGAAGTCGCCAAAATGCACTTTGATATCTACACAGGGCAACTTGATCTATTTGAAGACGTACCTGCCCATTGCAGGGGGGTTGGACTACATGACCTTTGAAGGTCCCTTCTAACCCAAATTATTCTATGATTCAAAAGGAAGCTTGAAATGACTTGTTTTGATGTTTTTGCTGAAATACTCCAAGGAGGCTGAAACACTGTCACTAATATCTATTTTACAAACATTGCTGTAGAATAGCAATGGTAGGGCAACTTTTTATTACTGTGAAAATCATCAATGAATTTGTGTTTCTCTACGTATCATAAAATGTCATGAATTAGGAAGATAATCTGCATTGTGCTGTTTTTTTCCCCTTAGTACCACACACAAAAAGTCAAATGGATGAGAAAGAATTATGCCTTTTTTGCCTGATGAGGAAGTAAGTTTTTCTCAGTTCCTGATTTACACTTCATGAAGGAAGTAAGAAATTACAGGAAGACGAAAACTTCAGTGAAGCCCTCATGCTCTGTCATTATTTTTGGTCTCAGGTGCTCTTGTGAGATCAGGCTTACCTAGAAACATTCATATAGTGCTAATTTAGGTTTTCCATTAAACATCTTGGCACTTTCAAAATCGAATTGATGCACTGAATATGCTGTACATGGGAAAAATGAACCATCATCTTAGTTTTTCAATGTTTTAAAGTAGAAGCCCATTAAGGGGACACTGGAGGGAAAGTCTGTGTTATTCCACCCTATTTTGTGGATAATTAAAGTGTACCAGTCCTTAGTGCAGACAGGAAATCAGTTTTGCAAGTGCTAAATACCTCCAGAGAGGAGAAGTAAGTCTGACCATAGAAATATTTTGGAGCAAGCACATTTGCTTATTGGAAGCACATTGGACTCAGTGTTAAAAATCTGTAAAGAAAACCAAACCTGCCTGAATTTGCTAGAAGGAAGATAAATTGCTGCAGGTGTAATTGTACAAGTGGGTCCTGTTTCCTCATTCATGAAGCTGCAAATAAAACATCTCTTCAACTAACTAGTAGCTTTCTGCTTTTTCATACAAGTGCCGAGGGGATGTTACAATGTTTGTTCATCCTGATGACAGCAAATACTCTATTTTGCCATTTTTCTGCATGGTTTAGGTTTATAATCCAGTAAAAGATTTAACTGGAGACAGATTCCCACCAGCTTGAGTTCCAAGTAGTTATGAAAATGCTCTGGATGTTGTACTGCATCAAACCTTTGCGCTGATCAAGTTTCATTGTAATTGAGTGAAACTCGTTCTGCACAAAGAACTGAAGCAGAAGGTGGAGAAAGGAGCACAAAGAACTGAGTGAAGACTTTTTTTTTTCCTAAAGTAACACTGCTTAGCTTGAAATCAAGAGGGAAAAGCAGGTTTTGGGGTGGGTTTGGTTTTGTTTTAACTCGGCTATATTAGTACAAGGCCATGCTGACATGCAGTTTTCATTTCAGAAGAGTTGCTTATGTGCACATAAAAGTATCTTTTTTAAAAATGCTGCCTTTGAAAACTTTTATATGTTTCTGCACTCTCTCACAAACTCATAAAACTGTAGAAAAACTTTCCTTTAAAAGCATTTAAAATTACTCCTTACAGCACTGATAAATCCCTGTGCATGTCTCTGGTCTTGTGCCTTGGGCATTGATTCAGCTTTGCTGTCTGTAACTGAATTAAACTATATAGGAACAGTCCTCTTCAAAAAATAGTAATAAATAAATGTGGATGTCTTTCAAGGGAAGGTATGTCCTATAAACAGGTTTATGTAACACACATTACGACTTCTCTTGTAGCTGCAGTGTGCCACCAGGAATCTATTGACTTTCAGATGAACTTTTAATGAGTGTTCACTTTAAAGTGATGTGACAATGGCACACGGAGACCTTCATGAGAGCTTCATCTTGCTTGCTGCTAGTGAAGCCAAGGTGGAGGAAAATATCATTGCCTTCAAGTATGCAAGGTCAGGCTTTTGTAGGCAAAGTGAAGTTGCCAGAGGTACACAACAGGAAGGTCTCCAATGCAATAGCATCTTTGTTTTACAGCATTTTTATGTTCTGACTCATAGACTGCACTGAAGCATGCTGTGCCAGCAACTGCTGAGTCAGGGCAAGAACACAATGTGTAACCTCTTTAGACACACAAAAATCACTCTGATTAGGAAGATTTCCCTACTAGTTTGTTATGCCTGGTATGTGAGGTTCCACTAGCATGTCTGGGGTATGTTGGCAGAGCAGGGAGAGGAGATGAAGAGCTTTGAAGTAGGTGGGCCTCTGGCATTGTAACCTTCCTCCACTCCTGAATGAGCAGGGCGTCCTTCCTGCCATGCCAGGGTGTACCCGAGTGCTCCAGTGTCCCACTGACATAAATGCTCACCACACAAATGCTGGTTAAAGTGCAGGCTTCCAGGTCCCATAGTTTGTCTGCAAAATACTGTACAAGAAAAAAGAGTAATGAGAGGAGCTTGCGGATTAGTGGGATGTTGGGAACAGTAAACAACATGAAAAATATAAACCAAACAGAGCTTTCTGGAGCTATTTTTTTCCCCAAATGCCGTATTTACAAAGAAGATGAACGAACAGCTGCTTTTCTCTTCCTTGTTGGTACGTAGTACCTGAAAAGGGTATGACATGGTTCTGAGGAAGACTTTAAGATACACAGTTTACCAGTGACCTATTCCTGATAACTTTCTGCTGTCAATGATGATAAGTTTCAGGAGTGCTTTTATTCCTGTTAGTATCCCTGTGGCTGGCGTCAACATATAAAATGCATCACTGCCCTCTGGCTAAAGTCAGACTCTTGTCAACTCCAGTAGGAGCTGCAAGTCTGTATCTGATTGTGGAATTCCATTATATTTTGAGAAAAGAGTAAGAAAGTCAGTATTCTTGATGCATGCTAGCTATTTTGTGTAAGAAACAAGCTGTGTTCCACTAATACTGTATGTTTTCAAAGGATCTTCCCTGATTTAACAGTTACTATTTTAAAAGAATTCTCTTTGATGGTAAATTAAAATATAGGAAATCAACAGTGTTACAGCTGAGAATTTTTACGACTATTTCAGATGTTTCCTATTTTTTGCTTCCTGAGATACCCCATAGTGGCAAAGACAAGAAGTCACATCTCCTCAGTAGCTGAAACGGGGGGGGCAGAGTCACCAGGCACCATTGAATATCTTGCTACTCACCAAAAAGCATTAAGACAACTTGGGTATAACAACTTGACCCAGCACCAAGATTTTGCAGCCATTCACAGTTATATTACAACAGAACTTAGAAATCAGTTTATTAAGCCAAAAATAGCCTCAGAAATAAAGTAACATTCTCAGAGAACAAATCTTGGCTCTGTGTCACTTTGCTCTCAACTAGGTAAGTACTGAAGTGGATTATAGTTATCAGTTCTCTAAGGAAGAATTAATGCAGTAACAGATATTCCATGGTTAACGTTCAGGCTGATAAAATATATTTTTCCTGCAGTATCTTTTTATTGTCCAGTAAAACACTTTAAAATAACCCTCTTAAAATACTTCTTACTGTGTCTGTGAATATCTCATTGCCCTCACATGATTCCTGCAGCCAGATTTGGCACTTACAAACACACGTGGTGTCTCTTGTGTCTCTGTGTTTCAGGATAACAGAAAATCTGCTCAGCTTGATAATGTCAATGAGCCATATAACAGTTCAGCAGACACTGACTCAAATCATGTCTGACATAGCTGCATAAATATTAAATATGCACCAAATGGAAGTCTGGAGAAGTTGTAGGGAACAGTAAGACAGATTGCTTTTCTCTGCAGTTTAAATAGGAGAGGAAAAACCAAAATTCATAAGGAGCATTTAAAAGTGACAACCTGTGTAGTGAATGAGGTTGTACTCGTCGTTCACAGCAGGTTGCAGCTTCTTGAGCTGAGCAGAGTTCACAAGTGAGTTCAGCATAGTCCAAGAAGAGTGACCATATTATCACAGGGAACTTCATAAATAATGAGATTTTGATCCTAGTGATAGAGTCTCTTGTGTTTGCATTCTGGTGTTTTGGTATAGGGTAGAGTCATCTTCTACAGAGCATTGCTAGATGGTTTTGCACATTTTCAATAGGAAGTGTGGTACTATTCCAACTAATATTGTGAATACTTTTTATACATGGTTGAAATAAAAGTTCACATAAATGGATTCACATAAATAAATCTTTCAAGGTAATTCAAGTTCTTTGCAGCTTCTGGTGTTTGCAGCTAGACGTAGAAATGGGTGTAGGGAAAGATCTGAGTTGTAGCTACTTTTAAAAGTGGTTTTGGAAAGAATAAAAAGGAAAAGTGATAAAGGCAGAGGCAAAGGAGGGAGCTGGGAAGGGAGAAAAGGTAATTCAGATTTGTCTATTTAAGTTGAGGCATGCACTAAAAATATAAATTCTTTTGTTGCCTAATTGTGAGGAACATTGTAAGAAGGTGGAACAAGTATAAGGTAGTACAAACATATGAGAAAATAGTGAGGTCCTCATGAGACTGCCCACACCTGAAAACAGTAGCTGTGAAGAGCCTGAGCTTCCCTGTCTCTCTTTTAGTTTGATGCTACTTCTGGGACTAGCACTCTCCCTCAAGTAAATACTGTATTGAAATTGTACTGGTCCTATAGCATTTTCAGGGGTAGCTAGGAGAAAATAATTGGGTGTCCTGCTGCTGCTCCTAGAACAAACCCATGCTGCTGCCTCTTGTCACCTGAAAGGAGATACAGTGAGGAGAAGTGGTGGTGTTCCTCAGGTCACAGTCAGAGTCTGGATTTCTCACTGATGTAAAAAAGGAGCATCCTAGCAGTATGAGGGAGGGAATTCTCCCCTTCTACTTGTCTCTTGTGAGACACTCCCCCCACACACACACACTTTGTTCCTGCATCCAGCTTTGGGGCAACAACACAAGAGGGACATGGAGCTGCTGGGACCGATCCAGAGGAGTCTATGGAGACAGGCTGAGAGGGCTGGGCTTGTTGAGCCTGGAGAAGCGAAGGCTCTGGGGAGACCTTAGAGCAACTTCCAGTGCCTAAAGTGGCTGACAGGAAATCTGGAGAGGGACATTTTACAAGGGCATATAGTGGTAGGACGAGGGGAAATGGCTTTAAGCTGACAGAGGGGAGATTGAGATAAGACATTAGGAAGAAATTGTTCATTATGAGAATGGTGAGACACTGGCACAGGTTGCCCAGAGAAGCTGTGGCTGCCCCATCCCTGGCAGTGTTCAAGGCCAGGTTGAATGAGCTTGGAGCAACCTGGTCTGGTGGAAGGTGTCTCTGCCCATGGCAGGGGGTTAGAACTGGATGAGCATCAAGGTCCCTTCCAACCCAAACCAGTCTGGGATTCTGGGATTCTGTGATTTCTCAAAGACACATACATGTTAACGAGAAAAGCTCTCCTGAAGTCAATACGTGCAATTACACCACAACTGCTTACATGATCATAGCACATCTCTATTGAAAACTGATCTTCTAGTAGTATTAACATGTAACAATATAGTGTTTATGACAGAGGAGCTAATCTTTACGCAGAAGTTCAGAAATGGAATGACAACTGATCCTGATATTGATTTCTGGAGTAAGGCTCAATTGGTTAAAAAAAAAAATCAACCTAATTACTACAGTTGTAACTTAATAGTGTCATAGATTTGCTGTCTGCCCGTGTTGATCTAGGCTCTCTTTAGAATTAATTTTATAAGTCAAGTGTATTTGCTTGCTTTTGGGGGATAGTTTAAGAGGGAACCTTTTTTTTTCCATCAATGTTAGCTACTGACGTGGAGGAAAAATAAAAATCCAGCTCCCTTATAATTCCAAATACCGGAATTTCACTGAAGATACCTGAGTTACCTCAAAAACTATGGACGTGAATTACTGGACAAGTTCTTCTGTCAAACAATATGTCTTTTCACAGAAACACTTTGACAAAGTGCTCATCTAATTTGTGCCCATTTCCATCTGAGTATGTCAAATATAATAAATGGTGACAGAGGCATCTTTGTCACATCACCTGGTCTGGAAACACATTGTGGCAGGTTTTACATAGTAATTAAAACTTTCCATATGGAATTGCAGATTTATTGAGGTGTCCAAATCACCTTATTGGTTTGCTCTTTAAATCTTCTGGTAGTTTGTTACAAAGGCTGGAGAAAAGTTTTTCTTATGTTACAAAAACCTGGTGTGCAAATGAGAAGGCTGAAGTACCATTCCTACTGGGTCTAGAAACAGCAGAAATGCTTAGCACAGGCTACTGGGAAGAAAACTTCTCCCAAACCTGAAAGAAAAACCCACTATAAAGTAACAGACACACTGAATGCAAAATTTAAACAGTAAGATTTGCTTTTTGTTTGGTTGTTAAGGGTTTATTTGTATTTATGGACTGACTGAGACCTTCCTCAGAGCATCTTTGTTTCCCGCATAGACTGAAGTTAGTGTTCTTATTTTCTTCACTATTTAATTAGTTGATGTTTCTGTATCATTCATGATGCTCCTTACACACCAGAGGAAACATAGAGGAACTGACTGTTAACCCCTGGTTATGGGGTTTGTTTTTTGCTTTGTTTCTAAACTTGGAATTCATGTTTGTGAAATTTGCATTAAATTATTTGGTGAAGATCCAGAGAAGTTATTCAGAACATTATTTTTTATTAGTGTTGGTGGTAGGATAAACATGTAACTCCTGATCCCACTTGTTTATCTTTTTAAATTTCCTTTTCTTAGATTCAGCTCTCATTCACTTTATGTTATTCCTTTCATTTCCCTTCCAAAATGCCAGTAGAATTGTGTAGGAAAAGCAGCTGAAGTTGCTGTAAGTTGAAGGGATTTCTTTGGTGCTGTTTGTTGATTACCTGGTTAAACGTTTTCACTTTAATGTGCACTTATGTTCTGCAATCACTGGCAGCCTTTCAGAGCAGTGCCACAGGCAATAACTAATCTTAGGCTAGTTTTATCCTTGGTAGATAAAATCAATATTGAACCATAGCTATTTTTGTTGCTGGAGATAGCGTAAAGCAAAACTTTCATACTCATCTTTCATTTTCTCATAGCTTTGGACCTTAGATCTGAATTGGACTTTGTGGACTGAAATCTTCATTAATCATTTATAAGTATTTTTCAAGTATCATGTTCTAAAAATGGATTATGGCTACACCATGGCTGTGAGAAGGCAGAGGGAGATTTGCCGTGCAGTGCCACTGGCTAGCAAGTGTGAATTATTTCCCTTTCTGCAGCTGTTCCTACATGAAGGAAACAAAAATCCAATAGATTGCTATTGTTATAAATATTTAATAGAAGTAGTAGAAAATAGCTTCACTAAAAATGGCGTTGTGGTATATGTGTTAAACAGGGCAATCAACGGACTCCTAGATGGAAACAGAACTCATCAATGAGAAAACTGGTATATTCACAGTTTATGGGTTTTATGATTACTCAGCACAGAAGTCCAGAGTTTAAGATCTAACCCTTTGCTAAATAACGTGTTGTGGTTGTGAAGTGTATTAAGTATGTTTAAGTCTTAGACTGCAAGATGGATGTGTGTAATTTAAGATAGCCTGGGGGTACTGCTGATGATAAAAACACAAAACATCTGTTAAACATTAAAAAGAAATTTTACCTTCATTACAGTGGGTAACCTGATTGCACGTCTGAGTGCAGTGGGACAAGATGGCTGTGAGTGAATGCTCAGTACCTCCCCAAACATCCTCCGGAGTCTGCTACAGTCTATTGCAGTCTGCCCAGCCAGTCCGGATTTATTTCAAAGCCTCTGGTATTGACTCCCAGGTCCTAAAATACCATAAGCTTGTCACAGCTCAAAGAATAGCTGCTGCAAAGACAGCTGCAGTAGCCTTTTGGTTCTACCTTGGTGATGGGGTAGGATGTGGTGTGCGTGTGTAGAATTTACTGTTCCAAAATGTAGAGGAGATGAGGAAAAGCAGTCAAAGGGATGTATGTTGACATACGCTTACTTAATGATGAGGGTATGCTAATCTATGTTGGCACATTTTCCTGAGTTTTTAATTTATTTTTTAACAGCTCAAGGACTTTATCTACAATCTATATATTTAATAGTATTTAAACATATCCATAATCTTATTCAAACATGGTTAATACTGAATTTTGACACAGATCATTTAAAATATTTGTAAGTCGCTAAACAAAAGTGGCAATTGGAATTAAATCAATGCGTATGTGATCTGTTTCTCCTTTCCTCTTTTAGTGTTGAGAAGGCAGTGTAAGATCCGTCTCCCCTTCCCTGACTCTTGTAATCTACAAGTTTCAATAGTCAATAGAAAAGTGTGGCCAACATTGACACAATTCTAATCTCTACTGTAGAGTGTACTTTTTGGTTGCACATGTTTGAACGTTAGAATATTGCCCGTCAGTTAATGATTTTCATTATCAGTTGACATTTCACTTATAACTAAATTTAGAGGCAGGATAAACCTGTAATTTCTACTATTTTTGACTTCTTTCGGAGTATTTTTGTCTTTTTTATATTTAGGTCTCATTCAGATGGAATTATTCACATCATTTCCTTTTTTGAAATACCAGTGGAATTCTGTAGGAAAAGCAGCTGAATTGATTGAATGCAAAGGGATTTTATTAGTGCAGTTTGTGGATTTTCTATTCATGTGCAAAAGTATCGTCTGGTCTTTATGGGCACTCTAAGGACCTCAATGGAACAAATCTGCATGCTCATAGGCGTATGTAGGAAGTTTGTAGAAAAGACTTTTTAAGATTTCTCTGTGTAATTCCAAACTAAGAAATTCTTCCAGTACCTACAGATAATGGGGGGGGAGAGTATTTCTTAAAGTAGAAAACAGGGTCTGCAATTCTGCCTCATTTGCTTATAGGAAAAAGAATCAAGACAATAAAGGTTTGGGTTTGGATAATCATTATATTTTTGGGGAATGTTAGCTGATCAACAGCCATTACTATGTGTATTTGAAAGAAGTACAAGCAAACTAAAATGCCGTACTTGAGTTCCTCTCCTGTTCTGTCAGCTGCAGTGTACAACCGTATGTTGATAAATCCTTGCAATAACTTTAGCTTTTAAGAGGAATTATCTAGACACTTGTTAAGTAATTAGCAAACTAAGATGGAGAAATGTTGCATATATTTCCATGGGTTTATTTAAATGTGTGATAAAGTCTATATTAAGCGGTAGAGTCATATGGAGTCTGAGAGGTGTTCTAATTGTGACACCTACGCCTACGATAAATGAAGGAATTTAGAGTCCTGTGTCTTCAGCTGGTCAGATGACAGAGTACATAAATAGGAAGAAAAGTTATGCTGTCTGTCTCCAAGTCATAAATAGAAGAGATCCATCAGATGAAATGTTTCTGTCAATTGGAATAAAAGAGAGGAAAGAGTAAGTCCTGATTCTGCAGGATGCTAAGCAGAACTGTTCTCTGTGTTCGCTGATCCCCACTGACTTTATGTGGATTCCTCACAGGTTGTTTTTCGTGCTTGGGACCATATCAGCACTTTGTATACTTGCAAAATCTGTCCTCTACTTACAGGAATATTGAACATAAAAAGAAAAAGATAATGGCAGTAAGAACAAAAAAAGAAAGCAGGGAAATGGACTTATGGAATTTCTTTTAATATAGTTGGGGTTGGTATGCTTCTGGAGGGAATAGACGGGTACCTGCTGTTCCTGTTTGACATAGGCTATTTGAAATTTCCTGTAGTTTTTCCTCCCTGTTAAAACTTGCTCAAAGAAAAGAATGTTTCAGAAGAACAGCAAAAATACAACCAAAAATAAATCTGGAATATAAAAGATTGCAGCTTAGTAAGTTTAAGCACTGAGTTTAGATGTTTCTTCAGTGTTTTGAAATAGGAACATGCCGATGGATGCTGATGGAAATTTTCATTTCAGCTATACATCCAGTGGGCTGTTTGTTTCCCTTCTGGGGACTACAATGACTCATTGTAAGGGTGCATTGTTGACCAAGTTTCAAACAAGCTTGAAATCTGCAGCAGCCCTCGGTCAAAGTCTGAACAGTATTTTCTCTGTGGTTGGGAAAATAATGTAGATTTTGCTTTTCAGAGTTTAATCATGGCCTTTGCGACGTGGAAGTTCCTGAAAATGTGTGTTGGTGCTTTCTTTTGTTGTGCCAAAAATGTTTCAAAGCTCTGTTGTGTTTAATGAGCAGCAAAGACTCTACAGGCTGGAGATTAGGGTATGGGTCTGGGCTGAGAAAGATATAATTTAGGAATGAATGGCATGGGATGAAAAGCTCTCCTTGATCCTACATGAAATACAGACTTGATCCTATGTCTCTTGTAGCCCTGGCCACTGTGCTTAAACATCTGGCTGTGTTGCGAAGGTGAAAGCTCAGCTTGCAAGCTGAAAACCACTTTATTTTTTAGTAATACTGCTAAATGGGTTTGACGACTTTTTTTTCCTGAAATTCTTGGAGTTTTCATTTAAAACATGGGCAGAACATTTGTGAGATTCTTTGTAGGAAATACTTGCATGTCTTCAGGCATTTGTACTGAAAACCAGTGCAGGCAAATGGTCTATACTAACCCTCAAGTATGTTGTCCATCAGAAGAACTGTTTGGTCATTCAGTCCTGCCTTCTGGGACCACAGGGTGGTTGACACAGGTTATAACATAGAAAAGAGGAATTATTTCATAAAGCTAAATTCTTAAGAGAATGCAAATATTAAAACCCCCTTTTTTTGGCCAGCATAGGAAATCGTTATGTATGATTTCTGTGGGAATTGAGCTGAACTGTTAGTCTTGCAGTAATAGCATAGCATAGTTTGTTTCACTCATTTACTACAAGCAAAAAGATCAACCTTAGGTTGATTTTCATGTGCGTGAAGAGGATTAATTCTGGAATTTAGTAGGCCTTTGTATGGGATACCAGCAAAACGAATTTGCTAGCTTATTGGGATGTTCATGAAAATAAATACGGAGAGCGAGCAACTGAGAGAGAATCTTTGGACTCACTATTCTCTCACATGATCACTGTCAGCAGAATCTCATCAAGGGATGGGGATCTTGTATTTGTCTGGAATTATTTTCACTTTAGTGTGCCATTACAGAGGATAAGACCATGTTGCTAGGCTCTCCTGACATCCCAAAACTTCTCTTTTCCAAGAGTTCCTGGCACCCTTAAGAAATAGTTAATGTACTTAATGTTCTGGATGGGAAAAGAAGCTTTGGTCAGTTTGAGATAGAGATCCTGGTCTCTCTCTTTTATTTTCGTCTGTGAAAATTCCTTCCTTCTTTGTTGGATGACATGTTTGTTTTGTACCTGGCAAGTAACATCACTGAATGCTCCAGTCTCTGCATTCTCATTATCCGCCTCTAAAGAGAACCGATGCTGATAGTGTAGGGGAGAAGAAAAGGCAAATTCAACAAAGGGTTGTTAGTGGAGATGTTGGGGAAACTCAGGATTCCCATGAGGCTGGAACTGTCCTTATTGCATTTGGTGGTGTGAAAGGATGCAAGCAAGGATGCTGAAGGCTAGCCAGACTGTTGTCAAGAAGGCATCTTGGGAGTATGGTAAAGAGTGGTATAACCTTTGCCAGATTGACACCAGTAATAGGTGTTTAAAACCAAAACGTGCCTAATTGATGCCAAATTTACACTGTTAAACCTCTAGAAATACCATGTCTCTGTGAGATTAGTAACAGGTTTTATATATGTTCAGATACTGACATTAATTCTTGTTCCATACTTGGGAAGTTTTTGGCTACATTTGGGACTGGACTTCAGTCTGCAGCTTGCTTCTGCTGCAGTTGCCCCAGGGATGACAAAACTTTGTTAAAGGAAAGGGGCTGAGGGACTGGAGAAAGCTGTTGTGGCACAGAATCAGAGCTACCCTGTGCTTGTCAGCTGTAATGTAGCTGAAGTGAATAGACAAAAGCTATTTTTGCCTCCAGAACAGACTTTAAAGCAGTATGGACCTTACTTTGGCCTTCTTAAAATTCTGGATGAGGCAATTTATTCATATGAAACTCCAGCCTACTGAAGGTAGGCTGCCAAAGGTAGATTCACCTTTCTTTCCAACATGGCACAGCATACAGTATGAGCACCCCCTGAGTCTAAACCTTCAGGTCCTTGGAGGATGTCTGAGGGCGCTGCTTTATGAAGCAAACACTTTTTTTTCCTGAAGCTGAGCATAAGATGCTCTGGCAAAAACACTGCAGAAAAACTCAGTGTTTGCTGGCCTTGAATTAACCAGTAAAACCTATTTTTATTTTGTGGCAGAAATGAAAGCTGAAGAAATAAAACTCCATGTTTTTGTGAAAATTCCCAAATGAGAAACCTCTTAGGGAGCACTTATTCATCCTTCATACTCATAGTGTTAATCCATATTTGACTGGGTTGTTGGGTTTTTTTCTGTGCATTGAATTCTGTCTTCAAAACAATCAAATGGAAAAGTGGGAACAACTACTTTTAACTGCTGTGTCAAAGCACTCTAATTTTCCTTGAAACCATATCGCCTCTTGCAATGCTGCCTCCCATTTTCATGCATTATGCAAATAAACACTAGAGATGAATAACAGATACTGTTTCTTAATCCATTTTCTGGGACTGTGTTTAGCACACATGGGTAAAAGCAGTTCAGAGTCCTGCAAGGCTACTCTTAGTGACAGGAAATGCTAGCGGCCGCGTTCATCAAACATGGCCAGGGCCTCAATGAAGAAACTTGAGCATTCAGCAGTTGATGGAATTAGCCTAGCCGAGTTGCTTGCAGTATCACAAAAAACCGTGTTGTTCCTTCATAACCAAGGTAAACAACTTCCTATTTTGAACACTAGCCCTCAAATAAGTAATGGAGAGACTCAAAACTTGCATTTGGATACCTCATTCAGAAACTTCCTTCTTGGCACCTAAGTTGAATCACCTCAGGTGGTTGGATAGACAGCCACAATTCGCTGATGTGCCAAACAGCTCAGATGATTAATTTGGCTCCAGTATCAGTCACATCCTCACTGTGGAAGTTCAAATTAATAGGATATGTGGGGTTTTTGAAGTTTGTCTTGTCTTAGGCAATACAGTACATCATCCTTGTTCCCTTTGTATGGAATTCTTTGGGTAAGGTTCTTGCTATGCAACTATTTGCAGGCTTGTGTTAGTTTTCCTTAAGTATGAATGGCATCCATTCATGTGCAAATTGGTATGAAAGCACAGGAACTGCTAATGAAATATTAATTGGAAATCAAGACTTCTGATCTCCTCTACCGGTGGTGGCCAGGGCGTTCTTACCTCTGTAACAATAACCTGGGTTAAATTTCCTGTCTGGGCTATATAGTTCAGTATAGATTTATACTGCAGTTAATCAAAATCAGTTCAGGGGTCAACTGTTTGGAAAAATACTAAGAATGTTGTATGTATTAGCCAGGAGTGGGAAGCCACTGCTGTTTATACAGCTTTCAAAGCAGTCTGGAGGAAAACCCAATTCAAATCAGGTACAGGATCCTGGTACTAAGACAAACGCAACTGCAGTGCTCTCCGCTGTGAAGATGAGGTCTCCTTGTATGCACAGAAATTAAGAGCTTGCTTCTCAAAGCATAAAGTTCTTTTTCAGTTCTCACCATCTTGATTTTATTGTTTCTAGTCTTTTTTTTAATTTCTTTCTTGTGGTGCTGCTTTACTCCCAGAGCAAGTGTTAAGGTATTCTCATTGTTTTCCTCAATCTCTATGGAATATTAAACTCTTCTGTTTTCAGTAACAGAAGGAGGGATTTAAGCAGAAAACCTGTTTTCCTCCTAAGTCAAATGAGTTGAAGTTTAGATTACTCAGTAGTTCACAGGAATTGCTGAGAATTTGAGATTGACTGCTATCTAAGCAATATTGAATTCGAGTTTTGTAAGAAAGACAGTATCTTGCTCTTTAGATAAAGAACAGAAATAACATATATTAGCTTGTCATGGCTAGGAAGAAAGAGCTCAAGTAGATAACGCAATGTGAACACGATTCAATTCCTAAGTTTTTTAGGGAAGCCCTACTAATATTGAACTGAGTTTCTGACTTTTTCAGCAACTGACACTCCTCCCAGCAAAACTAATAGTGTTTTGTGATCTCTTGTCACGTTTTGTGGCAGGATAATAACTGCTGTGTTTCAGTACATTAGAAAAGCTGTAACTTCATACTTCCTCATCTCCAAAATTGTTAAGAGGCAGCACTTAACACATTAATAAGTAAAAGTCTCACATCAATAAAAATGCATGGTTGAGAAAAAAATCAGACAGGAAAGGAGCAAACAGCATGACACCTGAATTGACTCTTTTCCTAGCATTCAGTCTCTGTAATGACACAGAAAAGTTATTCAGCAATGGCAGAAATGGTCAAATGAATGAAAAAAATGTCTTTAAGAGATGCAAAACTGAAAGTCCAAATTGCACTGCTTTTATTGATAGGTCTTCATGGAATAATGCTTCTCAAATCACCAAAGGAAATAAATGCCTCCATTCAAAAGACTGCTTCCCATTGATCTACCTCTTCATTTTTAGGGAGAGTACTTTACAGGAAGCCACAGAAGGAGCTAGGAGGACATTACATCCCTCAAAGCGAGACGGATACATTGAAAAACCTTTCTGTATGGAAAGACTTTATAGGAGACAGTTTGGTCTTCATGTCATTTTTAATGATGTAGCCCAAAGATAAAATACAGCTAGTTTATTGCTGTGCTAGATATGACAGTCTCAGTGCGAGAATGAAATCCTGTGGCAAGATCTCTGGATGTTAGTGGGTCCAGGGTATTGGTTAGGATGCATTTTCCTAAACATGCAAGAATGAAGCGCTGCTCAAATTATCTCCTGTTTGTTATAGGCATTGCTACAAGTTCAAAACATGCGTGAACAAAAATGAAAGGCTTCCCTGTAGGAAGTTATAATGTGTTATATTAGTACATTCTGTGAAACCACTGACCCAGGAGAACAATTATACATTCACATGGGATATTCTATGAAGTGTTATAGAAATACTATAAAAGGAGTTTCACTGTGACTTTATGAAAGTGGCAGAACACTTTGTAGAATAAAGAAGACTGAGAAGTAGATGCAGCAGAGGCGAATAACATTTGTGAATGGTAACATACTAACGGATTACAAGACCTAAAATTCAGGGGTTAGAAATTCAGTGGAAGAACATTCTTGATGTTTTGGCCAAATATTGAAAGATTAATAGAGAAAGAACAATCACATTTCTCTTTCTGCAACTAGTGTCTATTGAATCTTGTCCTCTGAGTATTTTCTACAAATTCTATATGCAACTGTATATAAAATGTGATCAACAGTGCAGCCTGCTCCTACTTCCATGAAGACACTCCAGTAATTTTCCTTTTTTTTCCAGTTGCAATTTTTTCTGTTCTACCTGTGTGTCAGTTGTCTTGTTTTAAAAACCACATGATCCATGCTGCTTTTTTGAGGGTGAGAACGCAGGGGAATCAGCTTTATTCACATGAGGACTTTTTTCTTCTTTCCCCCCAAAGACACCACCCTGTCCTATAGATCACAAATTCCACAGCAGTGGTTTGTGTCTGTAGTACCACTAGTCTCACTGGGGCTGCAGAAGAGAGTCATTTACCCATCAATGAACCCACATTTCACTTGGTGCCATTTCTTTACAGGAGAAGAAAGGGAAGGGGAGGGGGGGAAGATTCTGCTTTATGATTTCTGGTTTAGATCAAAATGCCATCTGCAGTGAATACTCTGGCCCACCTGAATGTTAGGTGAAGCGTATTTCTGTAATCACCAGAGTTTTCATTCTGAATGCGCTACAGCTTTGATTACGTCGTTGGCAATCTGTCTCTCTATCGTGGTGCAGAGCAGGGCAGCAGCCTCCTCCATTATTTCCTAAGCCACTGTTTCTGCTTTTTTGTACTGCTGCTCTCTTCACTGCTAATGTGTCTTTTGATCTTGCCAGCACTGTCACAGTAGAAGTTGCCTTTTTTGCTTGCACACAAGTATTTGAGAACCTGTCAAAGTGCTGAGGTTTTCATTATATGCTTTTCATCAGTACTCTGTCTACACTGAATAAGTTTATTTCAAAGGCTTTGCTAAAAATGACAGGAAACATGACAATTTATTTCCTTGTCCTTTCATTAGATTAGAAATGCCATGAAAGATAAAGAATCCATTTATTTTTATTAAAAGGCATGATGCACCTCGCTTTACCAAAGAGAAGACAATAGGAGAATGAGAAATACTAATTTGGGATGTTAAAGTGATTGAGGGGCTTTGAGTCGGAAGCATTTAAGTAGAAAACCTATATATTTGTAGTTCACAAATGCATATGTTTTAATCACATTTTTGAGAGATGAGTTGCTGTAAATAACAAAAACCAGCAGAGGATAAAGAAAACACTTTTTATTTGATGCAGTAGCTATAGTTTAGGCACTTCTTTATAGTCAGACTCTGAAAATTGCATTTCCTTTTGCTCTGAATCACAATTTAATGTGGCATTTATCACTAGGCTCTTAAAGATGTTAGTGTATATAAGCTGTAGTTTCCTTTTACTGGTACTGCATTCAGTACAGATCGAGAGGTTTTTACTTAATGCTTTCTCTTAACAAAGAAATGTGAATAAAACATGCATTATGAACTGAGAAGTATCATGTTTGGGAAGGGTATGTGAGATATATTTACAAAGTCATCTTATGAACTGTGATTTAAAATAGTTCAAGCAAGCCAAAAGCCAAATCAAATTGCAGAATTCTCAAAGGTATGAAAAGAAATATGGTTACTTCTGTAAATGTTAGCTATTTTATAGATATGAACAATGCTATTACATGAAGTTGAAGTCTGTTTTGTGAGTATGCAAGCAGGAATCATTTTAAAGGATGACATTTGGGGCCCAAATAAATCAAATGGGAGTTGTGCCATCTGATATACCCTGTTATTTTTGAAACTCTGTCTGAGATTTTCTACAAGAGAGGACAAAGTGGGAGAAGCCAGTGTGAGGTTTGGATTTTGGAAAGCATTTTTAGTGGCTTGAGTAGGAGGTTTGTAAATAATGTGCTTTAGGAAGACTGCTACAAGTTAGCCTCCACAAAATGTACAGTGATGCTCCCTCCCTCCTGAGCCTTCTAAATCACTTGTTGATACTTTGCACTCGCTCGTACACTTTCAGAGAATGGAATTGTGTGGATCGAGCCCAGCTGAAGATCTGCGTATGTGTATAAAGTAGGCATAGCCAGTTGGGACATCATGAGAATAAAGATGATTCTTAAAGCAGTGAGGTATAAGTTAAGTATAATCCACTTGCATTTTTACCAAAAGACCATCCTGAAGTGTAGAAAATTGAAGAGGACCAACTTTTGTTGGAAGAAAAACCCACAACCCGTCTGTATTAATTTACAATAGAAATATCAAGCAGTAAAGAATCGATGTAATAAAAACACTGAGAGAATGTCATTCTAACTGACAGTTAATTTGCACATTCTCATTAAACCAGCATCTTGATATAAGGCTCCTTTAATTATTATGAGCTGCTAAGTACAGATATAAAATATTGACCTTCTCTTTAAAGGGCATCCATCATTTTTACTGGATTTCAAGCGCCTTTCTCTGAGGTAATGCTTTGAAACTTGAAGTGATCTCCTCTTTGTGTTGCTTCTAGTAGGTAGGAGAAAACTGAGAGCATGAAATCCAAGTCAGACAAGGTCACTAGTACCGGGAATTGTCCAATGTCAGGAATTAGTGAATAAATCTGGTATCAATGTGTTTAATCCCAATTCAGAAAAGATTCCTTCGGTCTTTGAAAGAGTTGGTCATAGAGAGTAAATTATAATTACAGCAATAATAAAACACTTGCAAAGGCCATTGATGTTTGGTATTTACACAGTATGGGTTTGACTTTTTTTGCCCATTGCTGTATTTAAAGAGAATACAAAGAAATCATTACTACTGTTTTATTTTCCTTAATCTAGTTGGAGATCCTGTACAATCCATTCTTTTTAAACAGGAATGGTTCACTGTGAACACACAGCCTGTCTTATTTATTGCCCTAAAGCATCCTGTATTAAGTCAATTCACATGAAGAATCTGGCAGTACTGTTTGTAAAAAGTCTGTTTTTCTTTACTTACAAGTGTAAATCAGAAGTAATGTCATCTGAGTTGAAAGAGAAGGAGTAGGAAGCGTGTTCTTGATTTCAGATACATGTTTTACAGCAAGCAGCATGTGGAGGGAATGTATTCAACATTATTATTCTTAGTAACCCTCTGTGACTGTCAGCTTTTTACTGACTGAAAAGAGAAGTAAAAATCATTAACAGACACTTAATAATGATTCTTTAAGATTGAGCATTTGTAGAAATCTCATCAAAATTCATAATTTTAGAGCCAAATTTCAGAAAGCCAAATCTTTTTGATCAATGCACCTGGGAACAAGCAAGGCATAGCTTACTTGAAAGAGGTAGGAGTTAGGGAAGAGAGGTGAAATACATCAAGTATCAACTTCTCAACCGTCTAGAAGGATCTAGATCATGTTCTCTCTTGGATTCATTTCAGATAAAGTTTTAAATATAAACCAGTGTATTTTCTAAAAAGCACTTGAGTTCATTTATGTACATGTTAGATTTAGAAAATCCCTCTCAGCTATGGTGAAAACTGCTTATAAGAACCACACTTGTTGCCCTTTTTTGTGAATGCAGAAGGAGCTCTGCAGCTGAACCACCCTCTTCCAAAAGCCATGACCTAGGGCACCTTTCCCAAAACATTTAAGAGCAGCACTTTTCCAGAAGTCAGTGAGGTTGCATAATAGCTCAGATAGAATCATATAATCACAGACTGGTTTGGGCTAGAAGGGAACTGAAAGCTCATCCAGTTCCAATCCCCTTGCCACAGGCAGGGACAACTTCCACCAGACCAAGTTGCTCCAAGCCCCATCCAACCTGGTCTTGATCACTGCCAGGGATGGGGCAGCCACAGCTTCTCTGGGCACCCTGTGCCAGCGCCTCAGCACCTTCACAGGGAAGAGCTTTTGCCTAAGATCTCATCTCGATCTCCCCTCTGTCAGTTTAAAGCCATTCCCCCTTGCCCTGTCACTTATTAAAAGTGCCTCTCCAGATTTCTTGTAGGCCCCCTTTAGTTCTTGGAAGACTGTTATAAGGTCTCCCCAGAGCCTTCTCTTCTCCAGGCTGAACCAGCTCAGCTCTCTCTGCCTGGTAAAATAGACATTGTGTTCAGGAAGTGGCTCCTTCTGCCCTTCTTTCTTCTCTCTGTTGCCAGCCCCCTAGCCATGTAATTACATGCACAGAAAGGCTGAGACTGAATTTTAGTGTATTGTATTTAAAATGAACTAGATAAAAATAATTAAAATATTCAATGTAGATAACAAAGATCTTGTTACTGGAAACCCACAATTTTGGAAGACAAAATGCTGAATATGAATTACTTTCTATAGGAGCATCCTGAGACAAATATTAGCGAATATTCTCTTTAGAGGAACACTCGCTGGAGCTTCCACTCTGACCTATATTTAAAATGCATGGGCAATCTTAGCACCTCTGGGGACGAATGTAGAGGAAAGGTTATGCACTGTAAATTGCAGAATTGAGCTAAAGGTACATACTCATTCACCTAAATCTGTACATGAGTGGCAATAAATTAATACAATAATATTACTATATCAACAGTACTACATTGTAGTATTTCTACTTAGCTTTTTAAATGCCTGCATGTCTCTTAAAATGTTCAAGTAACTTACATGTTTTCTCTAGATCATACATTACGTGAGTGTTATTCAGCTTAATACATGCTCTCTTGCTGTTTCACTTAGTTGCCTATCTGACATACGATTACAAACTTCAGTGATTTCAATGAGATGGGATTCCCAGTTAAGAAAGCCCTAGATAACTAGGGGGTACTATTGATCCTTGTGCATTTCTGTTATCGCTGATAAGATGAGACCACTCATCTTGCAAATGGAAGCAAATGGGAAATAAGCAAATATGCATGTATTTGCAGGACAGCTTTTACTAATAAAAATGGAATTCTGATTAGGACATGCAGCTAGACCCTGCTACATTAATTATGGTCTTTTTTAAATGTTGGTCTGTTATTTCTTTTTAAAATATTATTTTAACTGGCTAGCTATTTGCTTTATGATAGCCACTACTTGTGTTAATGGAGAAAATAAGACAGGGAGGTTTTCAATCTCAGCTGTTGAGTTTCAATGTGGAATGTGCAGTCAGAGCTGCTGTTAATCCTGCTATGGGCAAAATTCATGTATCTCTGTGGTGTTAATAAACTATTCTAGAATTATTTCAAGCACTTGATTAAAGATTAAAGTCAGACCTTGCTAAATCACCCCTCCCATTTCCCCCAGCCCTCAAGCTTTCTCATTTATGCAAAGAAAAGAATCTTCTGTGAGTGTGTTCTTCTTCAGAAAATATTCCAAGTGACAGAAAACTATGTTAGGAAAAATGCTGAGGTTCAGAACTTTGAGAGGCAAGTTTAAAACATTTTCGGTCCTCTCTTTTGTGACTAACAGGCAAGGTCTTCAAATAAAAAATAATACATTTAAATAGAGGATCAACTCCTGTGTGATTGTTATGGCTAAAGAGCCCTTAAAGTGAATAAATGTAATTGTAATTATTTTGGGTGATATCCCCATCCCTGTCATCTTTGCATATATCTTTCCAGATAGCTAAACTAACTGGAGAAAAGGTGACGAGGGCAATGTCTTTTTTATCATGAGGGCTTTCACAAAAAGTTCATGCCAAGAGTATTATGATAATAAAATGGGCAGCTGAGGAAATATTTTAGATGGGATTATAAATAAAAAGAAGGGAATCAAGTTCCCTGTTTTCCACTGAAAAGGCTGAAAGTTATCCCTAAACCATCCATGAGTCAGAAGAGCAAGGAAACCCCACCTATCTCCACCTTTTTCACTCTGTATTACACTCGCATGTCTTACCATGGCTAATTTTACTAATGATTGCTTGCTGCACAGCCTTGGGAGGTTCTGTTGTATGTTGGCTGTTCTGAGACAGCAGGTGCTTTGGCCAGTATCACTCATATCCAGCCTCTCCTCGTGTCCCTTTAGCCCCTATTTTCCAGTTCTGTAGTTCTGTTTATTTTGAGGAAGAGATAAATGTGGGAGGAAAGAGAGGATCTGTTACTGTGTTAGCACCTTTTCTGTTGGGATACTTAGCTTTCTCTTGCTGAAAACTCTATGCAAGGCAGTTCCCATCAGCTACCGGTTTCCCAGACAGTGCCATGGAACTATTCAGGGAAAACAGGCAATAGGAAAATTTGCTGCAGCCATCTCTTATTGCAGGCAAAGAGAATTTAAGTGTATAGATGTGGGTAACCTCCATCCTGTTGGTGAGTCTAACCCAGGAAGCAGCGGCTGTGAAACGGCATGTCCAAATCGAGGCAGAAAGCAAGTGACAAAGCCACTTAAAACTGTTGTCTCTTTAGACAGGTCTCCTATTACTGCACCACCTTTGCCTCCTCTAATGTAATTCCTGTAGTTTCTTTCTTGTTGAAGCACACTAAGAAATTCTGCAGGGCTTGGAGAGCAATAACGGTGAATATTTTTAATGTCACTCTTTGTGAACTTATTTAGTAATTTTCTTTGAGCTTGTATTGTCTTAGAAACAGGCTGAGCCCTTGCAACTTCTAGAGAATAGGAAGATACATTTGATTTATGTACATGTTTCCCTTCTCTAGACAGAGATGGAAAAAAACCCTGCTTACAAATTTATTTTCCCCTGTAATTCAATAGAATGTACAATTTCACCCTGCCGACACCATTTAAAGTATAATGCACTGAATAACATGATTAACGTAGTGAGGAAAAATCAGCATTTTGCAGTTTTTTGTTATTATTATTTCTAGTCATGACTCCACACTAGCATTTGTCTTTATTATTTTTCTGATATATTGGATTAGCCTTGGAGCAGAAGTCTTGGAAAAGGAGTGATCTCTTGAGTATTGAAAGTATTGCATCAATCTGCTTCCTGCAAAAACTACAGTCCCATGGCCTCAAAAATATAAAACAACTGTATAGGTAATATTTATCATCATCATCATCATCATCATAGTAATAATAGTGTTGGGGACTGCAAAGTTGTACCAGCATTTTAGTATTCTACTGAAGAGCTGTAGAGAACTTAGAAGTAGAATTTATTTAAGAGAAAAATCACATAAAATTTGCTAAGACTAAAACATTGATACTTTTAGATGGTGGTAAAGAAGACAGCAAACCCACTTTTTGAGCCCAGTGCAGGTTTTCATTACACCCTATAAAAATCATGCATTATTTCAGTTGATTTGCAGTGGGAGGAAGAGGTGCTTGTTTTTAGACTTAGGCAACCTTACACAATTTGCTGGCTTGCTGTTTTGGCTAGGAACTTAATTTCAGGTTATTTAGAATCAATTGATTTAAAAACACATGGATAATAGGTAGAGAAATTAATTTCTCAGGCACAGTTTGCTAAAGCCACCATAGGAATGAAAGCTGCGTACAAAAAGTTAACTTTTACCAGCAGATATTAGCCAGTTTTGGAGCAAGCACTTCTGAGTATCGTCTAGACTGACTAACGCATAGTTGCTCTTCCCAGATAACCCTCCTTTATCCACCTCCTGAACTACTGTCTAAATCCACCTTGTGCAATTTTATGCCCTGCTGCTGGAGTGTATTAGCAATTGCTTGGCATGTTCTGTTTGTGAGTGCTTTTCTTGAGATTTGCCTCAGTGCATACAGAGGCGCTTATTGGCAATGATCCTATCAGCAGCAGTGTTCCATTAAAATTGATTCTTGATGTGCAGTGGTTTTACATTGTCTGTTGTTTTCCATCTCCAGAAAGAATGCTCTCTTGTGTTACTGCTGTAAAAAGGATTTGCATTTCTGAAAGATTTCTATTAAGAGACAAGCTAAACTGATATTTGAAATGAGTCAAACTGAAACTTTAATGGTTGTACATCGAATTAGACAGTGTTTCTCAAAAAGCCCAAGAATTAAGTGTAATCTGAATGTACAAACTTACTTTTCCCTGCTCAGCTGAGTTTTACTTCCATTTTTGTAGCTGTTAAATAATTTTTATGAATTTTGATTTAAAAATGGGGGCCTGTGTGAAGATCCATTTGGGCCAGCGCAGAGCTGAGTTAACAATGAAACAGCTTCATGAAGAATGCTGGATAGAATTTTCCTTTTTTGTTATTGGAAAGCGTATACTCAGTCCAGAGTAAGAATATTTGCTCCATAGCCATGATCTTGCAAGAAGATTCAGTTGATGATGATTTTAGTCCTGGTAGACTTCAGTTCTTTCTCTGCTATTTCCCTTTAATTGCATTTCACTGTTTTTGCAGTTGCAAAATGTGAGACTCTTAAAAATTACTGCAAATCTGGCTTTTTAAAGGAGTGCACAAGCGAAATTTGGATTTCTCAAAACTACAGTTTGAATGTATTCTTTAACATAGAATCACAGAATGGTTTGTGTTGGAAAGGACCTTAAGATCATCCAGTTCCACCCCTCCTGCCATGGGCAGGGACCCCTCACATATCAGTGTCTCCCAAGGCTCTGTCAAACCTGGCCTTGAACGTTACCGATGGTGGAGCATTTACCACTTCTTTGGGCTTGTGTTCTTCATTTTAATTATATTATAGATCCTTAACAATACATTTCCCAGTAGTGTTCGCTCCATTTCTCTTTTCTCATCATGGATATCTAGGAAGCAACTATCAGTCACTGTAATGCCACTCTCTGTATCACAGGAAGTGCATCTACGTCTAATTAATGGGATTAATTAAATGAGATTCTTACAGGAACTTCAAATATTGTTTATCATAAATAGCTGAATAGAACCAAATCTGACTCTCTGAAGTGTTGTTTGCACCTTCCCCTTTCAAGGGAAGACGAAGACTACACATGGGTCCAAGATAGCTTCTGGCTCTTCACAAGATGGAGCTCATAAAATAACTAAAGCGTGTGTAATTTTCTCCTGGAATTTGCATAATTGTTTTGGATTCATCTCAGAGAATAGCTTGGAAAAACAATTCAGCTATGTCATCCACATGCAGGTACTGCAGGCTTATTAATCCTTCCCTTATGTGGTGGGAAGAGAGCTAAGGGAGAATAGGTACAGGTAGTCTCCAGCTGGCTTTAAGGTTCACATCACAGACTTCCTTCTCTGTGTATCCATAGGAAACCATACACAAGACTTCAGGTGCCACATAGTCTCTAAGCTTAGTCTTCTGTACAAACTGTTCTGTATTCTCTCAGTCATCTGTACGAAGATCGGTTAAAACGGGGAGGGCGGAAAGGGAGGATGTCAGTGTACTTCATGCAGGGAGTCTTACTTCCCTGTAGCTGTTTCTAGATTGGGTTTTTAGGCAATACTGGCTTAGTGCAGTTATTGCTCTTGACTGCAAGATTTTAATCATTAAATTGGTATGGTCTTTCTTGCTCATTAGCCTCACGTGTCTCTTTAATCCCAATTTCACAGCAATAGAAATGCAACAGTGACAACTGTCCTGGGGAGAGGAGTTGGTTCTTACATTCTCCTCCTTGATTTTTGTCCCTTGTTTGCAAAAGTTTCTTGGTTGTTGTGTTGCTTATATTCACTGCGATGGGGGCATGAGGACCCTGAGCCACTAAGAGATGCTGTCTGCAGGAGGCTCCAAGCCTGCCAGATGACAGGTTTGAGGTTTATTCCCTTTGTCTGAAGGCTTGTGCCTTTCCTGACTTAAAAGGCATCAAGATGAAGGGTATTTTATGGAATTCTGTATTTATTACAAATCCTGCAAATGCAGTACTATGGAACTATGACTGGTGTTCCTTTAAAAATACTCATGCTATTGTATTCATAAGTCATGGCTTTGGCATATGGATTTTGGTTTTGCCAGGGAAGTAAGAAACTTATAATAGATGGTGTTTATTTTCTTTCTTTTTCATGAAACTCAGAAAGAGGAGGTGGAGTTGTTAATGTTTCTACTTTTACTGCCAGTCATCTGCCCTTAAAGTCTTTCTCACTTAGAAAAAACCCAACAAAACTAACAAATAACAACCCTTACTGTTGAATCAGTAGCAAGTTTGAAACATAATTATATTAACTAATCTTTTTAAATGACACCTTGTTCAATGCAAGTGTTTAAGAGCAAAATGTAATTAAATCCCACTGCTTGCAGGGCCGAACATTAGTGCTCAAAAACTTCAGCATTTAGCATTTAGATGGACATAGAATTTATGTCCATCTGCTTGGTTAACACTGGATCATATTTTGATGCCTACTTTACCTCTTGTCATTTAGTTAGCAAACTAAACAACTGGCCAAATAAGTAGTCAAAACTATAGATAGTATGTATATACACATATAGTTAGTGTGTGTATGTATAAGACATATATAATGCAATTAGGAGATTTTTGTTTTCATCAGAAGTCTGACAAATACAAAGGAAGCATTGGTAACAGAAAGAATTGACATTGCTAACTGGACAACTGAAGCACGTGTAAGAAATTATTCCTTGACGAAGTGTGGTGCCATAACTGGGAAATAAATTTATTTCAAGATACTTAGAATCATAGAATCATAGAATCACAGAATCGTTAGGGTTGGAAAGGACCTTACGATCATCTAGTTCCAACAACCCCTGTCATGGGCAGGGACACCTTACGCGAAATCACTTGTTTTACTTTTGCCCATTAAAACATGGACCTAGACAGCAAGGCAGCACATTTTATGCCCACAGTAATTGCTTAGTTGTGAAATGCCAAAGCAGTGGAAATGAGAAACTTTTGCAGAATGAAACAGTCCAGGAGACTGATTCTCTGTGGAGGCATGTTCTGCAAATTGAAATGTTCACTGACAGAAGATTTATGAAGTCAGCAGAGTTTTCAGAGGGCTTGTGTTGTGCCATTCTTAGCTGGATTAGAAATGGTCATCTTGGTTTTCTTTAATATTTGATGGGTAGGTCTATAAATAAAAAAGGTAAGTTGAGCAAACCTCAGTTTGTAGAAAATACTTGGGGAAGTTGCTGGAAGTTACTGGTACCTCTCGATATCCTTTTGAGATGGTGGGAATTGAGGTTTATAATGAATTTGGAGGTTCATATAATAAGTAACAGAGCCTCTATGATGAATATATTTAAATTTGTCATATATATTTGACTTTATAGGCATGGCATTGTACTGCACTGACCTAGAGTGAATAAAAATCCTAATCTTATTCCTGTTCCTGGAAAATTTCTTCAGCTAAATGCCCATCACGGGGGATGCTGGATGTGTTTTGATGCATAACAAGTTTTATTCTGGTTACCTTTATATTGCCTGCATTATCTGAGTTTTTCTCAACCAGCAGAAACAAAGAATTTCGCAATAGCAACGTGAACGCTACAGTGAGGATTGGTAACACTGAGAGGTATTTTCACTGGCATTCCTGATGTTCCTAAATACTCTGTTTTAGTCAGCATCGTAAAGGGCACTTGTTCACTCCTGGAAGGTGACAGCAGTCATTAGGCCCTACAGAATTAGGTCACACAGAATTTTGCAGACTTTCAGTCAGATCATCTATTACTTGTCCCATTTTGCAAAGGTTTCCCTGAAGTGGTCTGAAGGAAGGCAGCTCATTGCTCAGTTCTGGTGAGGGCTTGTACTTAGCATTCACCTAAGCATGTTATATGAAATACAGTGCAAAGGAGTACTTATTTTTCTTGCTATCCATTTGTCCAATTAAATAAGTACCCAGAGAGCCTAATAGCAATTGTGTGGAATAGAGTAGGTATGACAAAATGGGATCTAAGCTCCATTTGTACAAACTCATATATACAGGAAAAGCAGTTGGGTATCTTACGCTTTGGGGAAGCCCAGTTCCACTTGGTTGCTTGTATCAAGAGGTCTAATTACATAAGAAAAAACTGGCAGAAGAACTTGTTACAGTGTATTTCCAGGGCTCCCTTTTCCCATGACTTTGTTTCCTTGCCGAATGAAATAGCACAGCACTAAATCCAATTTAGCAGAGCTGTCACCGATTCGTAAAGCTCTTAATGCGCAGAAGTAAGAGTGAGAGCACAGTCCCTTTTTTACTTCCAACCTGATCATTAGCTCAGTTCATAAAGAAACCATGGGTTGAGTTACTGCCCCTCAGTTTCCTTGGTCAATTCGGAGGTACAGAGCACATGGGATGGGTTCAGTTTCGCTAACAAGGTATTTAAGCAGAGTTCAAGAACAGAAATTCTGAGTTGGAAAGACTAAGACTAAAAATACCAGGAATGTTTTCAGAGGAAGAGATTATTCTGCCAGCCTTAAGCTGCATGGAGGAATATGCCCCAGTAGTCTGCAGAAATGAGCTGTACCTCACAGAGCAGGGAAAAGCTGGCATTCTTGTGTCCATCTGGCTGCTGGAAACTTCTTCCTCAGCTCCAGCCTAGCATGTATAAGCAAGATACTGCAGCTAAGCATGCAGATGCTTTCATTTCATATCCTTTAACATATTATAGTGTTAATTACTGATATCTCTGAATGTTACGTCTAATTAAAAAGCTTGAGAAGCTGGAATATTTTGAAGGATAGATATTCTCTGAAGTGGTTTTAAAAGTGGATACTTTAGTTGATATAACAGAATAGCTGCTCTCTAGACTATACTGGTGTTGGGATATTTCACTCATTCAACAATTTTGTCATGATTAATTTTAAGACCTTCACTAAAACCAATTAATTCTTTCTTTATATCTGCATTTCTATATCTGCAGTCTTCACTCGTTACTCGAAGATTTCATCATGTTCTCAGGGTTTGAAAGTAGCTTAAACCATTGATATTGGCATCCCAGCGTATCCTAAGAACAGAGACTGCTAGGATGTTCTCTTGAATCTTTTTGTTTTTCAAGTAGTCCGAATACACTCAAAAATACAAAGGAAAATTACTAGTAAATAATTTTTGAGCAGTCTTAGTTTTCATTTATTACTTCTTAAGAAATTCCCTATGGCTTTTAGAAACAAACACAAGGGCTCTTTTCTTTAGTTTAAGGCACCCTGAGTTACTTGTATGGATCTCGCATTAGTGTAGCTGAATGTTTCACATGTTGACTATCCTTATATTCCAAACACTTCTCTCCAGCAGGAGGAATTTTTCAGGGATGGTACATATCAGCATGGTGCACAGCAATGCCATGGGAAGGTTACTGAGCCAGCTTGGGCACTGGAAATACACTTGCATTACCATAGCTTCTCACTTGTGCTCACAAATAGCTCAACTGAAAAGCAGGCTGTAAGCAGTGTGGGTTTCCCTCCATGGTGGAGAGGCTTTATCAGCCCTTCTGCTGTGCCTACCCTCCTCAGAGCCTGTGTATTTCCACACGCCTTGTGTTGGGTCGTGCAGACAGCAGCAGGCAAATGAAGTTGCTCAGTCATGCTGTGCTGAGTACTGATTGTCTCTGTCAAATACACTGTCCAGGTGCCTGTCTTGTTGTTTTGTTTACCCTTAAGACAGTAGGATCCTTGCTTGGAGCTTAGAGGTGTTACCAAATGCAATACAGCAGCTAAAATGTGTCTGACCCAGCATTTGGGGAGGTCTGGCTTTTCCAATTAAGATTTGGGGCATGACTTTTCCCATGTTTTGTTAGAAGCATTTGTGCAATGCTGTGAAACTTTAAAGGTGCATCTCACGGTAGGTAATGATGTTGGTGAGCAACGAGCAGGTCTGAGCCCACTGTCAGTCATACTGCGCCAGTGTCTCTAAGTGCAAATCATTGCTGCTGAGCTGTGAAAATGTGTAGCTGAGAAATGCATACCTCGGTCAGGTAGTGCTGGCAGAAAGGCTGTTAGTATGTGCTGGTGCAGAGTACCCAGCTGAATAAAGCTCCTCTGCTTTTACTGAATAGTTTAATGAACTCTTTATTTCTGCTTTAAAAAAAAAAAAAGATTCTCCACTGCCCCTTGATTGTGTGGAAAAAAAACATTTTGTATAAATTAGAAACAAGTTAAACTTTCAAGCTAAGATGCCAAGTTGTAGCTACGTATCTATACATTTATGTATGTATATATGATGTTTCTGTATATTTATATACATATGTATGCTAGATACATGATCATTTCTACAAAAGCAGTATAATGTATCTTCAAACAGTTGACTCTTTGTGGAGGGCTTCCTAAAGACCTTGATACTCCAATTCTGAATCTTGTTTTGTGTCTTGCTTTGGTCTGGACATTTCTGTATCCAAGTATTGTAAACACTGACTGTGGTGTAATGGCTAAGAATGACAGCTTGGGTCTGATTGTGTGAGATTCTGGCAAGCTACTGCAAAAAGCTTTGTATACTTTTAATCTGTTTACTCCCTTGGGGATGTAATGCCTCAGGACCTCATTCTGAAATGTCAGCAGCATTAAAAGGATGATGTTCTCTGTGGCAGAGGCCAGTGTGAGTGTCCAGGACGTCATTATGCTGCGTGGTTTGTATCTGAAGGTTGAGCTTTGTGCTGGTCTTACACCCTGGGGTGATTTTTCATTTGAAACATGCAAACAGACAGACACTGTGGTCACTGAAGTGGTTTGCTGCTATAGAGCAGATGTGTGAATGAAGGTTGATGACTTCTGCATACAAATGTCAGCAACAGCAGTATCAGTGCTTCCGAAGCTTGTCCCTCACCCTTCTCAGAAGGTGATAAAACTGCTTGACCTCTCAGCACTTTGAAAACAGTGGTGCATGTGCCATCAGCTGTGGGATTGCACTGGACTTTGGGAAATAGGCTGTCAGTTCTTTCCAAGGGGGTCACCACATGCTGTAGCCTCTGGGAGACCAGCCAGGAAAGGCATTTAGCAGTACAAGTAACGTGCAGTGGACAGGCTCAATGTGCCTGAATGTGGTCTTCAAGCTTTTTGAATGCTGTAAGTATCAGTCTCACCTGAACACTCTGATTGAGCTGGTTAAGGAAATCTGTATTCCTGCTGATGGCTATTTCTCCAGCTGGGCTAAAAAGGGCAAAAGAAGATTTTCTTGGAGATTCCTACCTGGCTGTGCTAGAATTTCCAGAGCAATCCAGAGCTGTCACTAGCAGTACAGGTTAGTGTTTGGGAGGGGTTAAGGGGAAGAGTGCTTTGAGCAAACCCGTATCTGTCCTTAGAACAGAAGTGCAGTACATAGATTATAATATATTACTTAGTTTTTCAAACAAAATACAGTAAGATGTTTCCCCCCCAGTAAATACTGCAGTAGAAGAAAGATCCTCTTTTATGATGCAGAAGTAAACTTCAGTGAAGGCAAGGAACAAATGCTCAAGCAAAGTGTGTATTATAAAATAATAGTTAAAATAATAGGTTAAAAATACTATTAAAACCGCAGTCAGTAGTTATGAGGTAGCACATCTTGAAAGATCTGTCAGAACAACAAATGTTTTGCTTCAGAAAGATCTGACTTCATTTTAGCTGAACCTTTTAAAAAAGAAAATAGAATTGTAATGATAATGAATGTTTAAGATAATGGGTTGAAACAATTACACCCAAAGAAACTGGTTACAAGTTTCATCAGTCTGTTTTATCACCCTGGAGAGCCAAATACAGCCACCCCTCATTAGCTTTTTCACCAGTGCATTTAGTCTACCAACTTCAACATTTTAATGCTGGTTCATCTGTGAGAATCTGAAAATATGGTCTTAAAGGGAAATAACACAAGTGACACTGCCAGCTCACCTGTAACAGTGGGTTTTTTCAGATGGTTTTGTGCTGTTGTTTTTCTCCCCTGCAAAAATGTTTCCTGCTCTGAACTCCTTTATTTTAGATAGTATAAAACTTTGTTTTGATTTTGGCTTCAACATGTTCAGTAGTCATCTCGCTGAGCATATATAGAGCAGTAATAGTTTATATTTCAAATAACAGCTCCTCCAAATGAAGAACAAAGGCCTTTTCTGATGAAACAGGTTACTGAAAAATTGAGGATGGCAGCCTGCATCTTAAACAGTCTGTTTTCTGCACTGACGAGAGAAAGCTCCTGTAGGTAGTTTTCATTGCCTTCATTTGTTTTAAATTTTACCATTCTTAGAGTCTTTCAGAGACGTGGACACGAGAGTTAGACATTAGAATGTGCTGAAAAAGTTCACTTTATTTTTTACCTGTATCTCACAATCCCTCCCTAATATGAGACTTTTCAGTGGTGGCATGGGAGATAAGAAGGTTAGATGGCCTTTGGTCTGACCTTGTGCAGGTGTTCCTACATACACAAAACACTCTTCTAACGCAGAACACACATTGCTAATCTTTTCCGTCTAATGTCTTATTAATGACTCCAATCCCTTATGTAATCCGCGTAGGCTCTAGTTGGAATTTTTGCTTAAGGCATATTCCACGTGTATATTTGATAGATTCTTCCAAAGGATTTTTTTAATTAAACCTTTTCGTATTCTTTTCTTCGAAAGTGATTTTCTTTGAGAATTGCCAGGTTTAAACATTAATGATCCCTTTCTATGTAGAAAGAAAATGCCTTTGAAACATTTTTCACTGAAGCCAGCTTTTGAGCAGATGAAATTCAGTGTTACCTTCTAGGTCTCTAGAAACCAGTAATGATCTAATGCTAAGTGTTTCTTTTACTTTAACAAATTATTATCTGTATCATTTACAATGTGTAAACGTATTAAAGAACCATAGGAGCACTATGGAAGCTGTTCTCTGATCAACACTTTCAGCCAACATTGTTATTTCAGACACTGTGTTTTATGGAAAAATGTGTAACTTTAGAAAATTAAAAATTCCTTTGGAGCTACATCATCCAACCAGCATTTTGTTGAACAACAACTTACATCTTCAAATTCAGTTCTGTGCTTGAAAATATATGTGTTTACTAAGGGGGAGAGGGGGATTTTGTGTTTTTCTTTCTCAAGAAAACCAGTAAGTTTACATACTCCGCTGTGTAATTCACACTGTCTTTGGAAAGGATTATCCCTTAGAGAGGGATAACTAAGAAATGCTGTAGAAGTTATCCCTTGACGCTGAGGTCAGATTGCCAAGTGTTACCTCTTTTTATGTTATATCTGCTTTATAGCCTGGTCCCAGTTTCTTGTACTTTGCTGTTGCATTAAACTTACACTACAACAAGGCACTTGTTCATATGGAAGGTGGTTGTGAGATAAACCTTGTGCCAAAGCCAGGATACTTCAGAGGGTTTTGATGGAAAATGAGGATTTCTTATTGCTTTGTTTTGCTTGCATTTTTACTGTGGTGTTCTGCAGCCTCTTGCTCTCATTTTTCCTGGATTTGTTGTCTTGTGCAATCCATGTGTGTACATATCTGCAAGAGACATGGCCAGAGGAATAGCTGGCAGACTGCTTTGATGGTGTCCAACATCTGCAGTACTTGGAGTGGAAAGAACTATCCATCTCCCTGTAAATGCTGTAGTGCAGAGCAAGACTGAAACTACAGATTGGCTCTGTGAGGTGGCTTGTGTGGTTAATCCAGGCTTTGTTCTCCTCACAGATTTATGCTGGGACATTGTTTTTCTGCCTCATTGACTTCCTTATCTGGAGTGCAGTTGGGTTCCTTTCCCTCATCCTCTTCATGGAAGTATAAACAAGGCTGCTAAAAAGCTTAGATACGGACTTCATTCCTTCTTGGCCACTGATGATACCCAAGCATATCTCTGTCTCCTGAACAGAAGAGCTAAGAGAGGCTCAAGTATTTTGGCAAGCAGTGCTTCTCATGTGTTTTATGTGCTGGTTGTGTCGATCTGAGAGCGTGGTCAGCTGTTCCACTTCTTCAGCAGTTTCAGAATGTCTTGCCACTTCCCACCTGGACTCTGCTCCCACTGTCTCTTGTCCTTTCCTCTCACTTCCAAGAATCCCAACGAGGCTTTCAGCAGATCACTGTGACTGTTTAATAAGGACTCATGTTTTCAAGGAGAGAAAGTACATTGGGTTTCCTACCAGTAGAAACATCCTGCTCTTAGGCTACTTCCTAATTTTCCTTGAACCCCATATACTCCTAAAATTTCTTCTGACCACCTGCTATGGATATCAGCCTGGGGAAGTCTTGAGGAGCAGCACTGGTAGGCACTGCTCTGTAAGGGAAAGCAAGCTGGGAGCCAAGTTTAACACCAAGGTGAGCAGGGACAGTGACTCAGTGTTAAGGGGCAAGTAGAGCAAGTGATGGTAATCAGCCTCAGCCAGGAGCCCAGACTGACAGACAGGTCAGTAGCTTCTGAGGCTGGACTGAATCAAGCCGTGCAGCCATGTCAGGGCAAACTTTCTGACTTCTATTTTTCACCTGATTTCTGGATAAATAACTAGCTTATTTTTTTCAGATGGAGTGTCCATTTGTTAACATATGATAAAACCAAACCTATTCTGCAGGCAGTTGGTCAAGACAGTGGAAGGAGAGAACAGCAGATGCTTGCCACTCTGGGCTTGAAGGGCAGGGGCTACAAAAAGCCTCTAGGAAGTACTTTTCCATATACAGGAATAAGACTTATTCCTGTTTCAGCAGGAGACTGGCAAAAGAAGGAACAATTTTCCACTCCTACAGTTTAAAGAGTGTTCTTCTTAGGACAGAGTACCAGCAAGGTTTTCCTCAGCGTTGCCGCAGACCAATTTGTATGAATTCCTGCAGGATACAGCAGTCAAATCCTCTATGGCTGCATAGTGAATTACAGTATATATACACTTAAATAGTTGGTATAACAATATATTTGGAGTTTAATTGGGAATGACATGAATGTAGGTGAGCTGTCAAATTGGCTGTATGGGTTGCATCAGAATGAAGTGAGCTTTCTTTGAAGAAAGGAGCTAATTAATGAAAAACAGTCATTCTTACTGCAGTTGCAGCAATTGCAGTAACAACATGAAGCTGAGAGTTGAATTCTGTAAAACCCCAGTGAATGACTAACTAGGTCTAGAAGCACACGAACCAGGGATCCTTAATTGCCTAGGTTGAACATGGAAGTGGTAGAGTTCTTTATTCACAGGGGTGAAAATTCCAGATGTGCTCAGTTAAGTAAACCTAGCTTGCAGCTAAGTCTGACTCCTGGAGTGCTTCTTACAGTTGAGAAGCTCAACAAAAAAATAAAGAAGTAATGTTAAACTGCATATGAGCTAATTCATGCACTAAACCTGCCCATCAGGCAGAAGCAGGATAGTTTGTTTATAGGTTGAAAGAGGCATGGCTTTGGGCTGTGGGGGGAAAGTAGTAGGCTACAGTATGTGAAATGAAGAATGGGAGCTATATAGGTAAATCTGCAAAGTTTTATGGAAGTTGCTGCCAGAGCTGCTTTGGCTTTAAATGTCAAACACAAGCACAGATGAATTGGTAATTATATGCTTTAACTGCAAGCACAGAAAAGACAAACAGGTGGGGACATGTAATCTGTATATTCTTGGCAATAATGTATTAAGATAAACCGTAGGATGCTGAAGCTGAACATTGCCTATTGCTCAAATGTTTACCCAAACCCAGACAACCATTTAGTAAGTGATATGTGTGAAAAGCCAAAGTATGGAGCCAAAATGTGATTTAAAAGCAAATAGAAAGCTCTTTCCTATTAGGTGTTCCCCCATAGCCATGAATATTAGCATTTTGGTGGCATACTTAAGTTTAGCTGTAGTTTTCTTATATTTGCATCTGTGCTATTTGTAGAGCTGGTAGCACCACTTGGGTTCATTGATACAGCATTTACATTCTGCAAATGTCCGTGTAAATACTGGTTTTCAAGGCAGCATTATGAATATTTCACATGCTTTTGAAATAGAAGAGAGGCATTTTTCCCTCAGGAAGGAGACCTTTATTGTTAGAATGCTGCTTATCTAAAATATGTGGTTCAAAAAGATTTCAGTTACGTTTTCCTTCCTTTGGCAAGCTTGCTGCTTTTGTAATATTCTGTTATTATAAACTTGTGGAAATAACGACACGATGTCATCTTAATCTTGGACGTTTTAATGTTATACCCTCTAAATCAGGAACCCTCAAAGACAAACTGAAAGCTTGTCCTGCTACACAGCGTAGCTCACACAGTGGATGGAATTGCTGATATTGTTGCAGCTTTATCAGCCTCTTACTTGAAACAATGTGCAAGTCAAACAGTTAAGATTCATTTTATTTCTGGAGAAAGTATCAGGCAGGTATTCCCTATTTCAAATGTGAAGATATCAATAAAACCTGTGCTGATAGATCACAAGCTTTGAAATATACTGTGGAGGTAGCTTCAAGGTGTTTTCCTTGACTAACCTTACCCAAGGTATTTGAAATCATAACTGAGGGAAGCTGTTTCCCCAGTGCTGTTGCTGTATTCATGTTCAGCCTGGGGCCTGGGTTCTGGTTGCCAGAAGGTAAATCCTGGTTTCTGCTGGGCCAACGTAACAGTTGAATTTCAGTCAACATTCTTTAACTTTTTATCTTTGTCTAGAGTTTATCTCTGATAAATCATTGGCTTTCTTTGGCTGATTATTCAGCCTTTACAAGGTTTTTCTCTTTTAGTCTGCAAGGCCTGTCCTGTCCCCTGTATATTAAAGAACCCAACACTAGTATGCTGTGGGCATGTTGTAGCCCTGA
This sequence comes from Pezoporus wallicus, assembly GCF_028554395.1. NCBI lineage: Eukaryota > Metazoa > Chordata > Aves > Psittaciformes > Psittacidae > Pezoporus > Pezoporus wallicus. The sequence continues at coordinate 8,113,731 of NW_026642649.1, read as the reverse complement.
AAAGCGCATAACCTGTCAAATTATACTGCACATAGTGGGGACTGTTCATGTCAGAGGCACAGATGTCTTTCCTCTAATGCACATCTGTTAACTAGGGATTAGGTAAACAAACACAAATGGAGGTGCTTCCTAATACTGTTAGGGCAGTCCCTTAGTGAACTCTTCAGCACTTTGCTTTCATAGCAGACAAGCAAAGAAAAATGTGTACTGCCGTTCCTTACATGAACTGTGTCATGTATTACTTTATAAGTATCCAGGAAACTCATGAGTCCAAGACAGTAATCACAGGGAAATAACACACTGGGGTTACAGTAAGGAAGGGATGTATTCTTCGGATAGTAGGATGTATTTCTCAAACCTGAACTGGATGACAAACTGGGTTTTGGCACTGCTGACTCTTGAGAAAGAGACCTCCTTTGTTTCTGCAGTGTCACGTAATTTAGGTCTTCGCTGGAGACTAAAGATATTGTGGAAGAGATGTTGACAGAATAATGCTCATATGCAAGCATGTATTTAGTTTAGCCCTGAAAAATGTTTGTAATTGAAAATGGTATTTACAGTTGACTGAGGGTGTTTCAATGGCTTAGTAGAGTAAATTTCAAAAGAGTTATTAGAAGGTTAGCTTAAGAAAAAACAAAATGAAACTGTAGACAAGAAAGAAACTGTTCTACAGGTGTCCACCTTTGGCTGCTCATGTCTCAGATGTCTATTCTGTGTAATTCCCATGTAATTATACAGCATATGGACAGCATTACTCCACAGTTTGAACTGGATTTTGTGGTGAATCTTCCAGTACTGAGTATAGAATGGCTGAAGTTTCCCAGGAGAGGGTAACTGCTACTTGATTAAGGAAGGGAAGACCGAAAAAAGACCTGGCTAAGAAAGCAGATGTATTCTCTTGAGGTTTAAAACTGAATAGGGAAGATTGGGTCCTAGAACTGTTATCATTGTAGTTTTTACTTGCCTGAACTCGTGTAAAGGAGAAACCTGGTATTTTTCACAGGGCAAAATTAAGAATATCCCTCTTAGGAATAGAGATTCATGTTCTAAAACTAGTCACATAGCTTCTTTTAGGTTTTCAAGAGGTGGTTGCTGAAGGGTTCAGAAGGAAGAAGGAATTTCTCCATGCTAACAGCAAGACACAGTTCCAGTGTGGACAGAGAGAAAGCTTTGACTCCACGTGGTATCTGTTGATGGAGTGCAGCTCTGAAGGAAAAGCACGTCCAGTTGAGCTCTCTGTACTCGAGTGGCAATCCAGTGAGGATTCCCCTGGGTCAGTACAGGGCCTGTGGAAAATGTTAATGTGTCCCTTAGCTCATATTTTCCAGCTTTGAGTTAAACTATTCAAGATACGAGGCTTGAATAATTTCTTCATGATATATCTCCCCCAAGGAAATTATACCTCACTTAAAAGGACCTAAATACATCTTGCTCTCCAGGACTGAAATGTATTTCTTCAGAAGTCTATTGGGAGTATGGTAGTATTTCTGCTATCCTTGAAATACCTATTTACATTTAAGTTCAAAAAGCCTTTGTAAGACTTAGCAAACAACCTGCTTTTACAGAGTGTTGAAGTGAACTTTTACAAACAAGTGGGAAGGGTGGGCAGGAGTGGGAGAAAATCTTTTCATCTCTGCAGGGCACCAGATATTACCACTGCAGTGTTACTTGGATGGAATCAATCTTTTCCAATGAGTGTTTTGACTGCCTGCGGCAGTGCACCTCTGTTCTTTGAATTTAATAGTCTGGATCTTGGTTCTAAACCTCAGTCACTACCAAGGGAAAGAAGTTATTAATTTCAGGTTATTTACTGGACTAACTTAAATATTAACACAATGATCACACTGTCTTGCCCAGTTTTATTCTAAAATGTGTTTGCATATGTGCATATGTGTTTGTTGCGGTGCATGTTTGACAAACAGGCCATTCTAAAGCCTTAAGATGTGGGTAGGCTGCACAGCAACTACTTGTTCTCGGGTACCTTGCTGTAATGAGGACACCTTATGTTATCTCTTCGAACTCCTCTGTAGTCCCTCCTTTTGCAGAGCACATTGCTAAACAACTGGACATTGGCCCCAAGGAGTTGTACTTAGACACCCAAAATTCCTCCCAAGTCCTTTGCTTATGAACAGTGGGAGTTTTGTACATTGTGTTCTCTGAAGAGTATTTCAGTGTCCTGAAGGCAGTTATGAAGATAACTTAAAACATCCGACTTCACAGTATGCATGACATTGTTTCACAACCATGCAAATCTTCTCTGTAGGCAGGGAACAACCTCTGGAATTTTCTTTTGCTTTCTTAAAATAAGAAATACAAAGGACTTTGTTGAGGTCACACTCCAGGATTTAAACTTTGCCCTTACTCCCTGTTCTTCTAGCCTGCAGTTTTCTTCTCAACAAGACATCAACAAAGCATTTTGAATACCCAATTCATACATAGCAAGCCTGACTTTGGAGATAAATACTTAATGTATTCTGAAATTAGAACAAACTTTTAGGTGGTACAAACTGGTTAGATGTAAAGAAAATGGGCATTTGACGTTTGGGGAAGCCACGTTTTTGTCTCCATCTTTCTCCTGTTCAAAAAAAATAGACCCTGTTCTCCACATCTAGAAATACATTCTTCTTTCCTTAGTCCTGGAAGCAATGCTGTTTATGTGGTAATCCTATAACGTTTTTTCAGTGTTTCAGGTTTAGTTATGGGAAAGGCAAGAGAGTAATGTGACTGCCACATCGCTTGGTGGACCCCTATATGGCACTCAGCTACTGACTGTCAGGACGTGCCTCGGGCAGAGCGCGCGGGGAGCAGGGTTAGGTTTTACAGCACTTCTGCCAATGCACTGACTTTATCATTCCTGTGGTATTTGGAGATCTGAAATGAAAAAGTCAGAGAATTGGCTAAATCAGACAGCAAAGAGAATTATTAAAGAAAGACGGGACAGAATCTTAACATAAATATGGACAATGAACTCTTTGCTGCTGTAGTTTGACATGAATAATAACATTGCACCTGATGGTGAGTGCTTTTTTAACACCTGCAAATGATAAAAATTTGGAAACAATTTTTATGAGTCCTTGCAAGGCATTTGAACAGTCTTATTTTACATGTCATAATGAAATAAATAGTTACATCATACATTAGAGACTGTTCAACAGGAGCCTGAGGCAGATACCCTGGAATCTCTTCTCGTATGTGGTCCACTTGACCTTGTTAGCAGCATGTGAATATACGGTTACAAGATGATATTTGGAAATGATAGCATTAGCATCACATTTTCCTGAATAACTGCAGACATTTTAAATAGGAGAAAGGGAATAGAAATCAGCGTTTTAATCAGGAAGATGCATAGTAGAGCAAATATAATGTTGCTTAAATGGCTATAGAGACAACTGGTTACAAAAATAACCAGTATCAGATGGTTTGCATACACTCTGCTAATCCGAAGAAGAGCAGAATAAAAGATTTGCCTGTGGCCATTCTGTAATTCAGTGGTTTATGTGATAATGAACTTATTCAATAGGTGATGTTTGTGCAAATATTCCATGATAGGAATTACAAGACACAAATGCGAGCAAGTTGTAGTAACATCATGGTGCTGTAAAGCCTAAGAAATGGGATTTTTCTTCTTCACTTGTTTTTGAAATACTTTTTGCAATTAGTGCAACAAGCCATTAATATGGGGTTGTTTGTCTTTTTCTCTGCAGTCCTTTTTTTGGTCAGGTTTGCAATGAATCTGCCGTTCGCTCTTGGATGGCATGCAGTGAAAGCAAGTTCATTCCAACAGCTCTCAAGCCATGTAAGAATAGCCACACAAATCATAAGCCCAGCGTGCCTCTCAGTGCTTTGCTTTTCATTGCTAATGGAGAGCATTCAATATTTAGTAAAGAATGGTGTTCTGCATGTGTCCTTGACACAACACTTCTGATAGAGGAATTGTAAACACAAACAGCATCACGTATGTTTACAAATCCAGTCTTTGTCCCAGAGGCTGAAGCTATACCAGTGAAAAGAATGACAGAGAATGAGCAGCTCTGGTACAGCGATAGTGATGTTCCTTGACCACGCACCTTCTGATTGAAATTGCCAGCATCCAGAAAATAACAAAATGAATTTTTAACTTGCCAACTGCAAAATCTATTCTCTAGAGAATTTGCTGCTGTATGGCCTGTTTGGGGGAATGATTTAAAATCCTGAGGGAAATTGAAACAGCAGATACCATATACCACATGAGCAAGCATGCAGTAAAATGGAATACAGTGTGCCAGTTTTAAGCACTTCATGTGATTTAACTGCATGTGACAGAAGTTGTTTATTGGTCTCAAAGACTCAAATGATACGTTGACAGAGTATATATCTGTAGTTCAGTACATAGGAATTTCTCCGTGTAGCTTCAAAACCTGTTTCATTCCTGTTTTGTACTTGACAACAATGAGAACGAAAGGACTGAATATCCCTTCCCATGTACTCCTTGATTTCTCTGCTAAAATTGCAAAACGATAATATCTAGTGCCAGTTTTAATAATGATCTTTCTGCTGGCAGCATCTGCCCTTTTGGAAATAGGATGAAATGATGTAATGCTGGACAAACTAATAGTTACTAAGTAGTAATGATTTGCCATCTGCATTTAAGGATGAGTTTGATGGGAAGCTACTGGTAGAAAGCTATATACCCTTTTACCAAACTCCAAAGCTTTCTGTTTATTTTAGTGTCTAACTTGTTTGCATGCACAGTGAGTATGTCTGCTATTATGAAGTATGACTAGCTCACAGATACCTTCTTTTACATACATTTACCTTGTAAGCAAGGTAATTGGAATAATATTGCATTGAGAAAGTAAGAGTATATATATTTTCCAGAGTTGTACTAATGAGAATTATCTTGCTGAATCCTATGTAGCTGTGGAAAGTTAGAGCATTATATATGCCTTATTCAGGGGTTGTAATTTCTTCCTTAATAATATCTTTGCAATTATGTTGCCTACAAGGTAACACAAAATTTAAGTAAGCAAAAACCCCTTCTGTCTCTGAGTTTGTTATAGCCCATGTAATATTTAGTCTATCCGTGCTATTATTTACCAAGTAGTGACAAGGCTGTAAGCAATCCTTTCTTTTAGAAGCTCAGTATGTCAAATCATCTCAAAGTATGATTATGGATGATCTTAGACAGCAAAGATTCCCATTACATGTCCTACAAAACAGTGCTTGTGATCATAGAATCGTGGAATGGTTGGGGTTGGAAGGGACCTTAAAGCTTATCCAGTTCCAGTTTAAGGAGTTTAAGACAGTAACATACTCAAGAAGTGCCCTTATACTGTATGAAAGGTCCCCAGTTTAAAGGAACAGAATAGTGTCAGTGTAGGACTACAGCCTTTCCCAGTTGCAAAATAAGTAAAATAGTGGATCTTGATGTGTTTTGTTTGTTTGTAATAAAAAGGAGGATAGATCCTATAAATTCCATGAAGTTCTGTTCCAGCTGCTTTTGAATCACAATGTCAGTGTCGTTCCTGCTATGGAAAAGTAGCTGTTTGTGAGTGATCTGAGGACAGAATTCTGCTATGGGTTTTTTTCATGGTGAATTTCACTGGTGAAAGATCCAAGAAACACTTCCCTCCTTACAAAGTTTAAACTAATAATGCTGAGTCTCGTGGTGGTGTGATAACTCCCCAGATTCATGTAGCAGTTCACATCACATGATGGACAGGAAGAAAATACTTCAGAATTCTGATAGGCAGTGGGTTTTGTTTTATCATCAAATAGAATGTCATTGGGATTTGCCAAATCAGAGCTGCTATAGCAATTCTTATTTGAACACAAATTGTATTTAAAGGGGTAAGGAAACGTAGGAAGTGGGTGTTAATTGTGACATTAATATTAAATTTTCTTTTGACAACATTGCTGTTAAAAATGCTCTCAAAAGCCCATGAAGATTAAACAGCAAATAAACTCTGGGGGTCAAAGATTCATTGGTAAAAGATTCAGTGGCTTTGGCAACTTCCTTTTCTAATGTATGTATAGTGAAAGTTTAGCAAATGGCGTATTCTTCCGAATAAATCTGTTTGTCAGGTGGATTGTAAGGTGTCTCTTACATTTCTATTGCCATGAAAAGCAGGAAGGCATCAAACAATTGCCAGAAGCAAAAACCTGAAAGTAGACCTTGATGCATCTGAGTCATTAAGTTGAAACTTCAGCATCTGCATCCACTTTGATAGCTTGCAGAAATGTTTAATCAGGAATTAGAAAGGCTGCTGATAACTTGTATTTGTTGTTTAGGTTGCTTTTTATGGAGACATCATTCCGAATGAGATGCATTTCTCATGTCTGTGATAAGGAGCAGATTAACCACTTGCTTTCTAACTGCAGGTGTCAAGTGTGCCTGTGGCATGACGATATCTAGGAATGTCTGTAAATACATAAACTTACAAAGTACCTGTTTATGCAGTTGCATAAACCAGGCTCAATGAAACAAGGTTATTAAGAGGATAACTTCTGCTTATCTTAACGTTATTCCTGAATAAAATCAGGAGTGCTAGATCATTTTGTGTAAGCTAGGTTTGAAGGGCCTACATTACAATCTGTTGTCATGAAAGGGCAGTAGTGGAACAGAGCTGGAAGGCTCAGAGGAGGCCTTATAACAGTTTACCAGTGTCTAAAGGGGGCCTACAAGAAATCTGGAGAGGCACTTTTAATAAGAGCATGTAGTGACAGGACAAGGGGGAATGGCTTTAACCTGACAGAGGGGAGATTGAGATGAGATCTTAGGCAAAAGCTCTTCCCTGTGAGGGTGCTGAGGCCCTGGCACAGGGTGCCCAAGAAGGTGTGGCTGCCCCATCCCTGGCAGTGTTCAAGGCCAGGTTGGATGGGGCTTGGAGCAACCTGCTCTAGTGGAAGGTGTCCCTGCCCATGGCAGGGGGTTGGAACTGGAGGAGCTTTAAGGTCCCTTCCAACCCAAACCCATCTGTGATTCTGTGATTCTGTACGCATGCCCGATGGTGTGGAGAGAGGAGAAAACAGATGGTTCAAACCAGGCTGACATAGCTAAAGGGTTTCTGCTGAGACCATGTTTACTGATGTGTAAGTGGTTCTTAGCACTGGTAGGACCCAGTAAGGTCTGTGCATCAAAAAGCAGTGTAACAATTTCCATTTGTATAGGCCAGTGTTCAGTGGGTGTATTGCCAAGTTCCACAAAGCAGAGCTTGACTAGAGAGCACTGTTCAATAGGTGCATGAACTGTGGAAATGAAAACCATATTCAATGAGAAGTGTATTTCCCAATTACATTGATGAACATGAGAAAGTACCCTGGTGATTTATTTGCTCTGCTGTATTGGAGGTCTCTCTTCCACAGCCGATAGCACAGTATCAACAAGCAACCACTGGGCAGAAGTCAGGATTTGATGACTACTGAAAAGAATCTTTATATTAAGCATAGCATTTAGATGGCTTTCAAATGGACATTTGGTATGGACTAACAGTATTGTGTTGTAATAGGACTTTTCTTTGTAATAATCACATCTTATTAGGAAGTGGTTTACTGTTCCTTAGTGAATGTCAGCAAAGCTTAGCTGTGGTTTAATTCTCAGTGAACCTTCTGTTCAGAAGCTTGCAGGTCAGCACAGGTCTTTATGAGCTTTATCATGGTGGACAGGTCCCACAGAGATCATTTCAGAGACAGCATTCATTGCAAAATATTTTTTATTCCATTAATATCACTGGTGACTGTTTTTAAAGTGGCCACCATAGCCCAGAGGAGCCCTGTCAAGGGGCTGGCTCACTGCTGCAGAGGAAGGCAAAAAAAAACCCAGGGACACTTGCAGGCCCCCATGGGGGAAAAAAAGCCTTCCTCCCCCAGCTGCAGGACATGAGGCGCCACCTTCGTGGTGCATGAGCAGCCAGAATGGACCAGAGGAGCCCTAACAAGTGGTCTTGCTCGATGCTCAGAGGAAGGCAAAAAACCCCCGGGCCCAGTGCCAATCTGCCCGAGGGAAAATTCCTTCCTGACCCCAACACTGGCGATCGGCTATCCCTGAGCATGTGAGCAAGACCTGCTCCTGGCCCCAGAGGCTGATCACGCCTCCCAGAAGACCCCCAAGCCCTGTTCTCCCTCAACCTGGAGCCACCTCAGGGGCTGCTGAGACTGGCCAAAGGCCTCTGGCCTGATAGACCCTGTGGGCAAGAATCCTTCCTATGCCTGGCAGGGCATCAGTGGTTGCTCCGAAGCACTGGGATTCCTGGAAACATCTCTGCATCCCTTTGCTCATGGGAGCTGTCCCTGGCTCCTTGGGCAATCTCTGCCAGGGGAAAAAGTATCCCTTTTATCCTTTTGTCATTGTGACTGCTGCATTGCCAGGTGGTGGCATGGAATGGAATGGAATGGAGAGGTATAGAATGAATGGAATGGTGACTGCTGTGTTGCTGGGTGGTGTCACAGTGACGTGGGGGTGACGGGGCCCCCCATGCCCAGCCCCACCTGCTGCCCCTCAGCCCAGCAGCCTTCAGAGGAAGCCTTTGAGGTGCTGGCCCTGAGGCAGTGCCTGTGCCCAGGAGGCCCAGGGGCTGTCCCTGTCCTTGGTGGCCGTGCTCTGGGCACAGCTGCTGGGCTTCCTCTTGTGTCAGCCCCTCGGCTCCCAAGGACAAGCCCAGGGCTGCTCCTCTTCTCTCAGGCCATGTCAGAAACCAGCCCTGCAGCCCTGACAGCAGCCCTGGCAGCCATCCCCTCTCTGTGCTAGAGCTGACATCCATGAGGTCCCACAGTGAGGAGGACCATGGACTTGATCTGGCTGGACACAATCCCAAGGAGCTTGAGGGGGAATGATTTCAGCATCGGTAGCCTGGAGGAAAGTCAAAGTGTGACCAGAGACATAGGTTGGATGGCCAGTGCCAACACAACACGTTCTGGAAAACAAGGGAGTGGAGTGGTATGGGGGGAAGGTTGGTCATTTTTAGCCCTGGAACATCTGGATCCATGCCTGAAGCATAGCCAGGCAAACCACAGCTCTTCCAAACTGTGGAAACAGCCCATTGCTCCGTTACACCCCCTCGTCCCACTGAAACCAAGATGGGCAGATCCTCTGTTAAACTCACCCACTGGTGTGTTTACAGGGGATACAAACCACACTTCAGCCCTTGAGTAAAACTTTCAGAGCTGTTCTGTTCTTTATAGTGCCACTAAGAAGATCTGAACTGCAGGTCAGTGATGGTGCAAATGTTGTTCCATTCATATATGGAAGAAAGAAATAAATCTGGTTCATCTCAGATGTGTTTTCTGGAGCTTTTCAGAACGTTCTCTGAATTCTTCTGTCCAGAGAATTTATTCATCTTTCCTATAATTCTTTAAATAATATCACATAACATATTTTGGCAATGGAGTATCAAGCTGGAGAGACCAGTTTTGGTAGGAACTTAATTAAGCTTGTGCAGTAATTGGAGAGTGCTCCTAAAACAGTGTGCTTCACAGGGGGATTAGCTTGTGGTTATTCTGTACTGGCTTTTACCCCAACCTCCTGCTTGCTAGACTTTATTAAAAAATGCTGAAAACTAATTAAATCCATCCTTATATAAATTACCTATGTACAGCATTGTAATAACTCATAAAGACATGATTTAATTGCATGTGGGAGAATATTGGGCATCACCAACGTCTTCTATCCTACTCAGTTTTTTCCTATATATTGAATGAGTCTAAAAGGGGACCACAACATGCTGAAATCAGTTCGTGATGGTATTTACCTTTCTTTGCATTTGGAAACCTCTAGGTGTCAAATGCCATAAAACATAGTATAAATAATAGAACAACTCTAAATAGCCTTTTGTTTACAGTGATTTTTTATTTATTTGTGCCTGATAGCACTTCCCAACACTGAAATGTCAACAAGAAAAAGTGTTGCTTTGTTGTCCCACACCGTGTTTGCTATTTGCATCGTGCATCTCTCTTTAAAAGGAGAAACAGGGATACAGGGCCTGAGGCTTCCCCACATCCATGTTCATCTGGAGTCATTCACTAGGGAAATGTTACTTAGAAATCTGAGACTTGTGTGGAAAATCAAAATTTATCATCCCCACTGGAGAGCAAACTCTCTCACCTGTGACAACATGATATGGACTCCTCTTGTGGGGAAGAGAGAAGACCTTTATTGTACTAAAGCATGCCTTTATATACCTTCACACAGAGCATTGTTTTACATTCCAAGCATTCAGTAATTTTCTAACAGCCACGTACGTATTTTACACTGTTCCCACATAAGACACTGATTATATTCCCACCACCTCACAATCTCAAGTTTCTCTTTGGATAAATGCCAGTGGATTCCACTACCTTCTCCTGCATCCCCCTGACCATCTTTTGTTTGCTGTTCCCATGGCATGTGCCCCACCAGCTGCAGCATGTCATGCAGCTCTCACAGGCCCTTCACTGAGTTTGTCTGCTACACTCAACTAGTGCTGGATAACTGAATATTGGTAGTTTTAGTTCAGCTGAACCATGCTTTTGAGAGCGGATGTCCTTCACAAAGCAGGAGAGAAGGAGATTGTGTTCCTTTCATGTTGCTTACTCAGTGATTTGAATATTCAATTGGAATTCTGTAGAAAACATTTAAAATCCATCTTTGGCTGCTTTAGGAATAAGCTCAAGACTCTACCCCAGTGTATCTTAAGAGGCATCGTAGGAGACAGATGAGTTCTGAGTCTGCACATATGAATCTCTTAGAAACTGTCCTGCTGTCGTTGTTGCGTTTAAAGAATAATTCAGCATTTCCTCAGGGAGGATTGGGATGGATTTCTCCCAGTTTGGGGTGAGTTCAATTGCAAGACTATAAAAAAAATATCAACCTTTCATTCTTCTCTCTCCTTCCTGGCCCATCTCCTAAAATACCCTGACTTATACGGATTTAGGAACATACAAGTTTCTTGTCTGCTTCAAGTCTGCAGTGCAATCTTTGCAGAGACACGCAGAACAGCTTTCCATAAATGTTAAACCAGTCCGAAATGGAAATGTTGTGGAGTTTTATGTTTTGAGTTTTGTTCTTGTTTTTGTTTTTTCCATTTATGATGACAAAACCGTTTGTCCTGGGTTTTACAAATAGCCATCCTAATCTAGGCTGAGCTTTTGAAATAGCCCGCTAAATGACAGAAGGTTATTCCACAGGCAGAGAATGAGATGCTGGTAAGTGTAATGTTTTCAGGATTAACGATTAAAAATGGATGTGGCAATCCCAACAAGGAAAGGTGACCTAAGAGCCTTGCTACCTGTAATGTCCAGGACAGTCATCCCTGCAGGAAAGTGCATTTAGAGTTCCCTCAGATGGAGATCTGGAATCATAGAGTTTAGGCTGGAGGATTCTCCTTGGGGGAAATTCTCCATTACATTGGGTTTATAAATGAGGTTGTCTTTTATTTTCGTTGAACCATCAGTCCAAGTGGCTGCGTTTCACTTAAGCTCCCATAAATTATCAGTAATTAAAACTGTTGCAGCGATACCTTTGGGACTAGAGGTTGAGGAGCCTGACATTCCAGAACCTGGCAGAAGAGACATCCTCTGATCTTTTATTAACCACCTGCTGCTGGGAGTTGTGCACTTTTACCTACGTTATTTGGCAAGATGTTCTGGACAGCAGGACTATTGCAGATTTGATTCAACAATAAATTATAGTCAATTAACCAGTAGCAATTAGTACTTTACAAGCTCTTCCTAGTGGTAGTGGGAAAGGAAGTAATAGTTGTGCTTTTTGGTTTCCTTGATTTGTTTTGGCAAAGTTGTCTTCCCAGTAACCCATAAAAAAAAGAAGAAAATAATTCCAACCCCTTCCTGCTAATTACTCAGCTTTTACTTTTAACCGGTGATTTATATCTGTCTTGTTTAAGGAACATTTTATGACCCAGAACAATAGGAGTGTGTGACTTACATGTCCCAGTTTCTCATCTTTAAGCTGCATACAGTAACTATTTATTTCAAATGGAGTTCAAAATACTTGGTTTTGTTGGCATGTGTAAAATACCGGAAAATTCTCCAACAACGTGAAAGTATTGTTAATAATTTCTATGCCACTGAAATCCCTTGGGCTTGATGCATACAGCATCAGGTAATTACTCTGTATAGTAAGGATCCAGCCATGAAAAAACATAAATATTCTGTCTGGATTCATTCCAGCATCACCAGCAAAGTATTCCTGTCCCATAAGAATCCATATATCCCCTAACAGATGTGACTGATGTTCGTGAGCAGGACAGTTTGTTGTGTCCTGCATGTTACCTGTGTATATGCCACTCCGATCTCTAGATAGTGGAAGCAGACAAAGACAGAAAATTTTCTGACGCAAAGTTTCAGAACTCAGGTTTTAAAAAGAAATAAATTTAAGAAATAATTAAAAAAAAAAAGGCAGACAAATAAAACCCCCTCCATAAACTGTTGTAACTCGAATGATCTCACCATTGTGGGAAATCAGGAAGGCTGATTTTAGCTGGAGCATCAGCTCCCACGCCAAGTCTTCTGTGTGTCATCTAACATAGCGGTACGCAAGTACCCTTGGTACCTGTGTGCAGTGTTGCAGGGAAATAGCCTAGGTTCTTAGTGATGCCTGAGCAGGTATAAAATCTGGAAGCAAGCCCTGGAAGAGCTCACTGAGAGACGGACATTAGCACTCACAGGCACACATCCACCGAATGCACAATTAGGGTGTTTATGGAATATATACCTGTGCACTTGCCACCGCTTTCTGAACCTATGGGATTTTAGGACAGGTGCTGCACGTATTCCAGCAGCTGGTTGGAGGGCTGTTATCTATTTCTTCAGTGAAAGCAAAGCCAGCTGAATATCACAGATATGCCCAGCCTGCCACAGTAAATTCTACTGTGTATAGCACAAATAGACCAGGAAAGGAGAGGAATTTGTATGCTTTCTGGAAGGAAATGAGGTCTGCAATCATCAAAATGTTGGGGCAGAAGGAGGATGTCACTGAAAAGATTTGATCATATCAGCAGGAAGATGAACAGATCAAAATAAACAAAAAAAAAAAGCCCCCTTTGATCAGGTCAGCACTAGGCACTATGAAGGTGGGCCTCAAAATAAGAGAGATTGTGGTGGTGGATATTGAAACAAAACAGGGAAAGAATCTGCTGTCCTTCGATCTCCAGTACAGGTATAGAGTAACACCTGATCTCTCCATCTTTCTGTCAATGTTATTACAAGATAAAAACAGACAACCAGGATGCCCAGTGCAACCTAATCGCAGTAGCTCCAAATATTGCACTGAGAATTAAAATCTCAATCTCTCTATCTTTCTATGTGCCACTTACAAATTAACATGAAGCTTTCAAGAATGCACCTTCCTTTGATGTTGTAAACTGCAGTGAGGTAGAAGTTTATATCATTGGAAAAAATAGCTAAAAGGGAAAGAAAAACTGCATATCAATCATAAATTATCTTCTTCCTTTAAACATGGTGAACTATGTAAAGAAATAGGTTTGTTTTAATAGATTTGTGTCTAATTAGCAGGATATAATGCAGCCAGGCAGTAGAAGTAAAAGCTGTTTAGCAGCATGGTGTTCAGGTAGCAGGCAGTCAAACTTGTAGATACAGCTTCAATTTAGATCTATGAAATACCCTGGAATGCAATGTTTTGCATCATTTTGCATCATTTAGTAATCCTTCTCTTGGCAATTGAACATCTTTCAAAAACATCACAGAAAACGTGCTAAATGTCTCTGAATGATGATGATAAACTATCTACATAATGTGTAAAACTAATGCAGAAAGTGCCTGGTATAACAAATAGGAAACCAGCCAAATAGCAGTATCCTTTCAGTAGCTGTTTCTGTAGGATTTATGTATATGGTTTAAAAATACTTCTTTCAAAGGTGTTCTCCCATACATTTCAAATAGCCCTTCAAAGTGACAGTCTTTCCTGCAGATCGTAAAGCTTGCAGTGAATGGAAGGCAATAGCCTGGTTTATTTCAACAGTCAGGGGTTCCGCCTAACCAGCAGTAGCTACAGTGTAAGCTGTATGAACACCACAGCTGTATGTTTATGAGCTATGATATCCCTGCAGAATTTCCTTGCCTTTGATGCGGTCTGAAGTTCAATACATGTTTTCTGACCCGGGCTGGGGTGTTACAAAGAAGCCTGCTCTGCTGCGTTCCAACAGCCAGGTGGGAAATCTAGTTTTTAATATGCCATGTCCCATATTCATTAAGGTGGATTTTTTGTCATTGTCTTCTTTATAGGCCAAGAAATAGTTTTCCCCAATCCTCCTGGTTATTTCTGCGTTAGTGGAAGCACACTTGAGAATTTTTCTTGGCTCTCAACCTATACTCTGCTCACTTACCTGTCTGTCGTTCATCTTCTTTCCTTCTAGCTACTTTTTAAACTCACATTTCTAGATGCCTTGAAATGCACGGTCCTGAGCATACCTGTGATAATTACAGCTTACATTATGTCTAAAAACTTATTTTCTAGACAGAGCTATGATTATATAGTATTAGCATGTACAGGCCTCTGTGGAAATCACTGCCTATTTATGGTATGCTCTGGAGTGCACAGTAACACCCTGTGCTTGCCTTCAAACATTTAACTGATGCTTATGATCTTAAAAAAGATGCGACTTGCATAATTAGAGAATTGATTTCAAAGGACTGCTTGTGGTAGGAAGAATTAAGTAAACAATGAATTCTTTGTTATGTCCAGGTTGAAAAGGAATATATACATGTGAAGGGAGAAGGGAATAAAGAGAAAAAAACCCAAGCAATTACAGACATCTAAGCTTGTGTACATCATATTCCCAATGAAAGCTCCACTGATGGATATAGGAAGGGCGTGTAGATAGATACTCTGCTGGGAGCTATAGTAACAGACTTGCTGTAGGAGCTCAAGTCGAGTTTTGTGTGTTTGGAAGACAGTTACTAAATATTGGCAATGAAATCACATTGACTAATCCCTACTGAGTTTTTGGCACATGATTCATTTCTTGGGGAATGAATGTTTGCCGATCAGACACTCACAACCAGTCTAATTGGAGGACATTGTGCAGATGGCATGGATGGCTCACAGCTCTTGGATAGTGAAGAGAGGTTTCCATTCCCCCTCTTGAACTGGCTGAGACAAGGTTATCCACAAAATGCACTTACAAGTAGAATTTGGTCTGTATCGGAAAGGAATCTTCTGTGGAAGCCTAAGAAAAAAGTGGTTTCTGTACAAGGCGATCAATGATGTGAACTCAAGTCTTACTGGGGTTTAATCTGTCCCTTTAAGCTGATGACAAATAATGATATCCACAGTTGAACAAGCCACAGTGAGGACAAAACGTGCCTTACCTTTTACTGCACACTATAAATGAAGTTATGGCCACTTTTAAGGAATGTAGTTACGAGTGTACAGAGAGAGAAAATGGTTAAAATATTCATTGTACTGATGCCTTAGGTGGAGTTTTATTTAATGATACCTGCATATTTAGAAGATTCTGAATACTGATTTGCTCAGCAATTAAGAAACCCAACAAGAAATATGTCTCTATTCACATCCTTTTCTTGTACTGATAGGCAAACATCTGTCCACCTTTCAAGTTGTCCATGTGTATATGTGTCCATGTCCTTTTTATAAGTGTTTTGCAGTTTGAAAGCCGAAGCTTATCAAGAAACAGCAGCTTTACCTGTATGTGCAAGTATTTGCTGAAGATTTTATCTAAAATAACTAACATGTTTTGAATGGTAAGTTTTCTTACATAAAGAAAGATAGAGGAGTTTGTAAGTCTTCATGAAAGTCACTGTGAATGGTGTCCAGCCTTTGGAAGCTTTTCTTTTGTGACCACACGGACTCTTAAGCAGAGTAGCAGAGTGCATTAAGAGTTACTGTAAGAAATTCCCATATAATAAAAGTTGAGCTTAGCTGCATAGTGTAAAACAACCAAATCCCAGTATAATACAATATTCAGTTTTAGTAAATTTGCACGAGTCCTCAAAATGCATTGAATTGAAAACTCCACATTAAGAAATTTATCACTAACACACTGAATTAGAATGAAACACTTAACGAGTCCCCATGTGTGCATGTGTGTGTGTGTATACAGGCTTAAAAATTCCCTCAGAAGACATTGAAAACAGGAGTCATGTTGATTTCAAATAGAATTTTCCAGCTTTGTTTTTCACATTCCTTAAACTTCAAATTGTGGAAAGAAACTTTGTTTAGAAATCAAAATATTGGCTTTGAAAATGAATTGAAACGCTTCTTCATCTTGATTAGTGTCTTGAATGCTTTGCTGAAACTGATGCACTATTCTCTTCCAACATTAGT
Source organism: Pezoporus wallicus (assembly GCF_028554395.1). Classification (NCBI taxonomy): domain Eukaryota; kingdom Metazoa; phylum Chordata; class Aves; order Psittaciformes; family Psittacidae; genus Pezoporus; species Pezoporus wallicus. Next base: position 8,097,455 of record NW_026642649.1, on the reverse strand, counting down.
ACCTGAAGTGGCACTTACTTAACAATGAAAATCATTCAGATAGCAAACCCAGGCTAATCCTACATTTGGCCAGGTTAGTTGAAGGAGAAGTATAATGGTGAATGAAGAATATATTCATCAGTCAGAGTTCCTGCAGGTATGAGTAGCACCTCAATATACTGTGCCAAATCAGCTTTGAGCTGTTTTAATCTGTATTCTCTATAGCACAATCCCCTGTGGTGCTGTGTATAGTTGATTCAAAAATGCCATCCTAGCATACCTGAGGTTAAACTGCAGCTGACCTGACGTGGATTATTGGATGAAGCTGCCAAATGCATCCTACATTTAGCTGGCACTTGGATGCCTTCGTTTGAGGGGGAAAAAAACAAATCTAGCATCTGGCCTGCATAAACAGACACCTGCCCTTGCAAATGGCTATGGGTCTGTGAGTTTTGGAAGAATAGGAAAAAAACATGAAAACTCTGGGAGCTGAAGAGGGCTTCATTAGATTTCTCCCTTGATTGCAATAGGAGAATGTTGTGAGATAGGAGAATGTGGAGTGTCCATTTCGGTGGGAGGGTCTGGTGCAAAAGCTGAATATGAGCTCAGGTTCTGAATGTAATAGCAGATGGGACTGATTTAGATCTTATGTCTTAGTACATGTTTATTTATGGTTTGGACTCAAACTGTTACCATGCTTGGCAAAATAATGCAATTGCAGTTATTAGATTGGAGGCCCATAGAATAAACACGGCTGGGAAGAATATCATTATCTAGAAATAAAGCTGTTACTTTTGCTTTTAGTTTGCCAGCAAGGGTTTGATGCTGCATGGGATATTAACTTGCTTATGGGCAGTGATTTAATACAGTAGCACTACTGTATTAAATATAAATAAACCAAATATCAGTTTATTACCTCTGATAATATTAAGTACCTTGAATAAGTTGAATGTACAAGATAGTACTTAGGAAGGAATGGGTGTGATTGTTGCTGCAAAATGCCAGATACGATATAAATATGGGCCTTGCACCTAAGTGTTAACTAACATCTTATAATGCTTTTACCTCAATCGTTCCTTATATTGTCATGTAAATTAAAGATGAAAAGAGACTGAACCAAGAAAGACCTAGCAGCAGTAGAATGGATTTCATGGAAGGTGCCAGGATGGTAAATGACAGAGACATAGCTTTATGGAAAGAGAGACTGGACTAAATAGTTATCATATTTTGAAAGAGAAGACAAGTAGTAGGCATATGAGATGCAAAATAATGGAATATGCTGACAAGATGAATGGTGGCTCCTATTTACTACTTATCACATAAGAACAAGGAAATAATCAGGGAAATTGAAAGGCAATGCATTTTAAAACTGAGGAAAGGAACTAATCATCCAACATATGAGATTTATGGAGCTTACTGTCCCAAGATACCACAGAAACTAAAAGCCAAGCAGATTTTTAAAAATCTATTGAATGAGTGGAAATGTGGTGTTAAATGAAAGGAGCTGTTGGCAGTATTTCTTCTTTCAGTTGCTGCTCAGCAATGATGTTCTCCCATATCATTCAGAACCATTCTATATTAGCCACCATTTGCCACTGAATAAAACCTATAAACTCACAGCTTACCTATTTAAACCCCAAAATACCACTTGAAAAAATCCTTTTTAAGGTGTTGTTGTTTTTTTTTTTATTGTATTTTATTTTTGGTAGGAAACATGTTCTCTTCAAAAAGCAAGTATCTAGAAAAAGGCTGAGCACTGTTCCATTAAAAGCAAACAGTCTTACTCATGACTGGTATCTAAAGGTGTCTTGCTTAGGGGGAAGAATTACCTGTGCTTTGTCTAGGAAACAGCCAGATGTGTTCCCAGTGACTAAGTAATCCCTGAGGATAACAATTCTGACCTGATGATGAAGATACCATACTTTGGCACAGTTAAATTGTCTGGGGTACGTGGAGTTAAAAAGACCCATGTATTTTTCAGGTATTTTGGAGCAAGTGTGCTCTGCATTATCAAGTGATCTTACTCTTTGTAGTGGCTGAGCTGGGTATATACAGACTTCATAATTCATCTCTGCCACAAGGACAGCAGGTAGTTTTCCTCAATTACAACCTACGTGCCTAAGATGTTTAACAAGCACTTCAAAGCTGCTTATGTTTGTCTTGTCGCCTCGTTACAAAAATGTAAACCAAACTGAAAACAGTTTGTTTTGCTTTCTTTAAGCAATGTCAGGGCAGGTTGAGTCGACCAAGTGAAACTTAATTTGATCTGCTGAAGTCATAATGCAACCCTAGAAGCCTAAGTAGGATCAATTACTTGCCAAAACGTGGTGCATTGTTAACAGTATCAATGGTGGGTGGTCACCAGGCTCTGCTGTGCACATCTGTCTGACAGTGTGTCCCTGGCAGCATCGGTATCAACAAGCTAAACGGGTCTAGGTCAGAGCTTGTGGTTGCCCATACTGTTTAATCAGTAGCAAGGTCATAGGCACAGGCCATTTAGCACTCACTAACAGGCAGACTGGATGCCACCAAAGTATTCGGAAGAGTAAGGTACTGAGGGTGTGTAGGCACCAGCTGTGCTGAGCAATGGCCTCCATGCAAAAGAACAGTCCTGGTGAGCTTGCTTTCCTAGTATAGGGACAGTCCCAACTTCTCAGTGCTGAGAAGTAATATAGGCAGCATATTACTCTTTCAGTGTAGAGAGTAGTATCTGCCTCTGTGCTAATGTGGGTATTTTGAATTGCCCTTGAGTAAGAGAGATCTGAGTTTAGTAGGAAAGAATATGTAGGTCCAGTGACAAAGATGATGATGGACTGAAATGGCAGGTGATGTTTAGATCCATTTACAGATGCTGAGATCCATATACAGGCTGTGCCACATATAGGGATTCTGTTTTGCCATGATCATACTTTTTATCGTACACAGTATTTATAAAATGAACCTGCTGATTACTTAAGTCTTAGAGGAGTGACAAGGACTGATAAAATAAATATCTGAAATGGTGATGACAACGATAAAAACCACTATTTTCATCTCTTCAGAACCTCTCTCTTTTTTAGTTACACAGCAACAGACTTTGTAGGCTGTTACATGCATGCATAGCCAAAACACCTACATGTAAAGAGTAAATATAAATGCATTGTGACTTATTTGTCCATGCTTTCTCCCACATAATTGTTTCTGTTAAATAGTAATTGGTGTGTGGGAGAAAAATCTTATTACAGTACTTCCCCATTGAAATTACTTGCAAGGTACTGAGGAGGAGAAGGCTATAACATGAGCTGTTTAGAGGTCATCCATCGAAGCAGACTAGCATAAATCTGTTTTATTTTCTTTGTTGTCTGTTTCTGCACCATTTAAGTCACAGCAAAGTTAATCTATTAGACCTCTGGGCTTGTCTTCTTTTCTAAGATCACTGGGTTATTTAAAAGGCTGACTCACAAGGGAAGGAGCAGAGGTGTGGAGTGTCCCTCCTCTACAGTATTCCTTCATCCATTTACAGTATGCCTTTCAGTTGACCTATATGCTTTCTTATTTTCAAACAGTTTCAGTAGCACACATTATTTTGCTTTCGTGGTTCTTTTTAGAAACTCTCTGCTGGGAGTTGTTCTGCACCTGTATCCTTTCGTAAGGAGAAAAACTGCTCTCCATATCTTCACCCATCATGTTTACCACAAATTATTACCTGGGAAGATGATCTCATTATATCACAGTCACAAAGGTCATTGTAAAAGCTTTATCTGTGTAAAGAAATGCAGTTGTCCTGAGCATTGTGTAAGTAGAGATCAGAGAGTTCTTGAGTTCCCTTCTGGGGAAGAAAAGAAAGAAGGAAAGAAAAAGTAGTGCTGTTGGAATTAACAAGGAGAAAATATCAAAACCAATCACTGCAGTGAGATTTCTTACCAGTGTGAAAGGTAATACTGTGTATGGCTCTAAGGATAGTAGGCTAAAGCACATTCATTAGAATTTGTTAATCTAAGAACCTCTTTAGTATAGATAAAACTGGAATAACCTTGGGATCTGAATGCTGTAAAAACTCAGAGGAGACTTTGTACTTCCTAGAGAGTGCTGGTTTTGCTTTTCATTGTGGCCATGTTGTATGGTTGCTCCAGGTATAAAAAGAAAAATGTATGTATTATTCTATTATATACTGAATTGTGTATCCAGTGCTTATATGTACGCATGTCATATAATGAACAAAAGGGTGCAGATTCCCATCTGTGAAGTACTCCGAGAAATCAGTTAAGTGCAACTTGGACAGATGAGGAGATTTTGTCAATTTAAATATAGGTAGGTGTTGTGGGATATGCTAGATGGTTCACTGAAGAAAACAGTGTTGTGTCAATGGAGTAACTTTGCTATTCAGTGTACTACTTCCTGCATTATATTAGGTGCTATAAGTAACACTCTCCTAAGCAAAAAAAATGAAGTGAGGTATAGATATTCTGGACATACACGATTGCTTTGTAGATCTTTGATTACTTTTTCAAATTTGTATTAAAAAAAAACACCCCAAAACCAGGTTTTGCCTAGAAATTACCCAATTGTTTGGATGTGCCGTGAGTAGGAGAATTTCCAGTACAAAGCTAAAATAACTGAATAGACGTCTCAAACTAAATTTGTGGTTCTGTGTACACATGCAAATACAGGTATGAAATAGGCTGAAGTCTTGAGCAGTGGTTAGGAAGATTAAGTATACTATTTCTGTAAATTATGCTGTACTTAAAATAGGATACCCGTCTGATGATCAAACTGTAACCCCTGGAACTTTGAACACTCAGCATTCCATGAAACAGTTTTATGTTTCCAGGGAGAAACTTTAGGTAAAGGCCTTGTTTTAAAGTCTGCTTGTGTTGAAACATGAAGAAGACATCCTCTGATGTCAGACAGCCTCTCAGGATTCACATCTCCAATGCCAGTGAGATTTTCCTATACTTCTGCTGAGTTATTGCAGAATCACAGAATGGTTTGGGTTGGAAGTGACCTCTGGAGATCATCCAGTCCAACCCCTTGCCAAGGCAGGGCCACTCAGAACAGGTCACACAGGAACGTATCCAGGAGGGTTTGGAATGTCTCCAGAGAGGGAGACTCCACAACCCCCCTGGGCAGCCTGTTCCAGTGCTTTGTGACCCTCAGTGTAAAGAAGTTCCTCCTCATATTGAGGTGACACTTCTGTTTTAGTTTAGAGCCTTTGCTCTTTTCCTGTCACTGGGCACCACTGAAGAGTCTGGCACCATCCTCCTGACACACGCCTTTGAGATACTGATCTGCACTAAGGAGATCTCAGTCTTCTCTAGACTAAATAATGATAAAGGGGTGAGGGAGAGCTGATTTTTATGACGCGGCTGAGCTGTTACACAGTGTTTAGGACCAGAATCACAGCAGCATAAAAAGTATGAATGCAGATAACATGGGAAGCTCCTCAATGCCGCTGTGATTCAAGACTTAAAAGGAAAGACAAGGAGTTGTAGGTTAGAAGAACTCTATCTCCACGTATACAGATAGAGGGAGAAGTGCAATTGGTTGGTTCTCATAAAAGAAAAGCTTTATTCGCATGTAACTGGAAAGCATCAAAAGCAGTTCTGCTTCCCTCACTCAGGAAACCTAAGGCTGAAGTATGTATTACTGAAGTTTAGCATTGAGCACCAGGTATGGAGTTTAAAAAATGTATGTTTGGGGCATGCAACATGTAAAATATCACGCACATCTATAGGTATGAGGAAAGCTACTTTGCATATTCCAGTGTTCTAAACAACCACGGCTTCGTTAATATGTTGCCAGTAGAAAATAGGTCAATCTATATTTGCTCTTTGTTCCCTGAGCCAGTAGTCAGACTAATGGATATGCACATACCTTGGTGGGTGGTCGTCATAGGCTTGATTTCCAAATAACTTACTGGTAAAACAAGTTCAGGTGAAGATAGCTTGAAATGGTGAAATACTATACCCTACTTCAAATTAGGACCTGGGGGAATATACGTCTGATGTGGACAGTGGCAGTTTTTATTCCAGTTTGTGAGGTAAGCTGCTTTTTCAGCCAGGTCTAAAATGAACCCAGAATGCCATGGGAATGGTGTGGCTAGACACTGTGATTTATGGCAGGAAAGAAATATAGTTCAAATATCCCTTCATATTTCCAACACTGTTGGCTTATGCCTTCACTTTACAACCATGTTTTGTTCCTTCCTGTAATACTTGCTGGTTTCAATGGTTGTGGTGTTTCACAAAGAATGCATTTGTGATCTGTTTTGGGGATTCTATCACTAACTCTTGGGTTTGGCCAACAAATGCTAAGCTCCTGAACTTGGCCCAGGGGTTTAATGGGAGCTGTTTCCCTGTACACATCCTCATTGCGTGGTCTCTTACATACCCTACTCTCTAAGAATATTAAAACTATGACAGTGCTTTTGTGAGAGCATGCTGAGACGTGAGGTTTAAAGGTAGGTGAAAAAAAAAGATGTTTTCTATGGGTTATATTGATTCCATATGTGTAAAGTGTGCAAAACACATTATTTTAGATATAGGAAAGGATTATATAAATTCTTAACTGGATTACCATCAATAAATGCATGCCTTGGCTTTTCCTCATTTTTACCAAACCTTTGTCTTCAGAGTAGAAGCAGGCTTTGGTGAAAGTTAAGGACAGCTGTTCATCTTCAAAATGTGCATTTTTTTGAGCAACAGAAGGCTTAAGGAGAAATATTTGGGTAGGTAAAGACTGTTTTTTGCCATCCAAGCTCACATAAAAATAACTCAGCTGCTATTATACTACCTGTTTAAAAATAACTTAAAAAATTCATTAGGTAGAATCCAATATTTATTGTGGTTTGTAGCTTGAAAGTAGACTATTTTAACATCTGGGTATTAATCCATAGTGCTTTTTTCATTCCAAAGCCATAAACGCAGCAGCGTAAAAAATTGGAAGCATGTAGACGAGAAAACAATCTACACACATGGCATAAAAATGCCAAGCCTAAATGTTTCTCACTTTCTCCCACAGCTCTAGGGAAAACACTTCCCAAAGAAGTTTCAGTTCCTCAGCGTTTCATTAGCAAATTATCCACTAATAAATAGATGCTTTTTTATGTACATGCTTTTAATCAGTGTAAGATACATCAAGGCTTGTGGCAATGCGCGATAACACACACCACATGTTGAAAGCACAGGGCTTCACCTTCTTTCTGACAACGCTCACAAAGCGTATGTTATCTTTCGCTAACACTTGCCGTGTTGCCTCCCAGTGCCTCACTGAATCGCACAATCAACTGCACATCACATGTGACAGCCCCTTGGGCTTCAGCCAGTCCTTCTCGACAACTGGCGCTAGCTGTGAGGAAGCAGTCTATTAACTGAATAACCTAACGCTGTATTACAGGAATCCTTCAGGAATGAAAGAGAACTGCGAGCAAGTTCTAGTAAATGCAAATATGCAATATTAAAGGTTATGACTAAAACAAACCAATGAAATCTGTAAAACGGGGAGCTAAGGCTGTGTGCAGAGTGGGTAAGCTATTGATAGAAATGTCACATTAGCGTCTCCTGGGATGGCTGAGAAGCGAGGACTCTCCAGGCTGCAGATACAGTTTTTCTTTCTGTGAGGCTTCAGGCATGCAGCTGCTTCCCTTCCAGCCAGCCTGGAGGCCTCATCTGGAGTCCTCCATGCTTCCCTCTTGAGTATGGTCAGGGTGAGGATGCCCTACTTCTTTTAGATTCAAATATTGGAAGAAGCAGAGAGAAAGGAGAAGATGACACTGGTTGATTGTGAGGGACATTTAGGCAGCTGGCACTTAATAGCTCTGCGAGAGGGACAAATCAGATAGATAGAAGCCTCTATTAAACCCCTTTGGCATATGAAAATAAGCAAAATGTATGATTCATTCATAAAGATTTTGTTCATACATGTACTGTTTTCATAAATGTTTCGTAACTCAGGAAGTATCCCAAGCCTGAAAAGAGGAGGGTAATGGCGAATCTTGTTTTCTCCTTCAGCAATTAAATGGAACAGGTCTTGTAGCACTTTTAAGCAGGATTTCAGAATTGCAGTTATTAAACAGAACTGAAAATAAAAGAGGGAAGCCCACAGCTGGGCGAAGCTGACTCAGTTCAGTAAAACCCAGTGCAGAACTCCTCTGGTTTCAGATTGCATCTGCTTTAAACACCCAAAATTCCTGTTACAACTCATATTTGGACACTTGCCATTCCCAATTAAGTCTGGAATGACACAACAAGTACACTTTTCCAAATCAGATTAAAAGGTGTATTAAACTGACATACAAGAATGAATTCTTAATGCAAGTCTGGATTTGAACACTGAACCATTTCTAGTGGCTGTAGAGAGCTGAAGCTGTGCAGTCACTGGCAAAACCTAGTGGGAGCAGTGAGTCTGAGTCCCATATAGTTTTCTCTTTATTCTGTTTCTCTCTGAAGCACACCATCTCAGGCATGCAACATTAATCCTGATGTAAGACTCCTGCAACCAGTGACTGAAAACCTCACAGGTATTCTATAAGCTTAGAGAGGGACACATGAAAAGCAGTGGGAATCCCCTTCATCTGCAGTCCTGAAACACCTAGTACCAAACCAATACTGCAATGGTCAAAACATTGAAAATATTAATCTGGCTAGAAACACATATGAAATGGAGAGTTTGTTTCAGTATCCCATATGGAATAGGCAAAGAAGATGAGTATAAGCAATTTTCATTAACAATTTCACAAGTCCACTAGTATAAGAAAGTTTGTATATATGTATGGAATCATTTTGAAGTTGAAACAAACTTACGTGTATTGATTCTGTAGGGGCAGGGTCATCAGGTTGATGGGAGAGAGACTTTTTTATCCTCTTCTTTAGGCTAAAACATACAAAGATTTTACCCAAAGTGTATTTTGTGCTACACAGCTGGGAACTACTTTGAGTGCTGAAACAGCAGTCCATGGAACCAAAGCACTGGGGGTTGTGGTCTGTATGAATGGAGCTGACAAAAAAGGCATGGCACTCATGGTAGACCCACGTGTTTCTAGAGAGCCAGTTAAAGCTAAAAGTGTCTGAAATGGACAGTCTTTGGGCAACTGAATTCTCAAATTCAATCCTGACAGAGATGCTCACATACACAGAACTACCTGAAAAAAGACGAATGTTCATTCCTGTTCTTTTTTTTTACCATCTAGTCAAAATCAATTTTCTTAGATTCTCGATTATGTGTAGTATTGTCACAAAGATTATATGATTTACCTTAAGAACCTTAAGATCCATACCTTTGTTACTCCAACTAGTTTTCCAGTACCTAAAGGGGGCCTATGAGAAATCTGGAGGACTTTTTATAAGGGCCTGTAGGGACAGGACAAGGGGCAATGGCTTTAACCTGACAGAGGCGAGATTGAGGTGAAACATTAGGGAGAAGTTCTTCCGTGTGAGGGTGCTGAGGTGCTGGCACAGGATGCCCAGAGAAGCTGTGGCTGCCCCATCCCTGGCAGTGATCAAGGCCAGGTTGGATGGGGCTTGGTGCAACCTGGTCTGGTGGAAGGTGTCCCTGCCTGTGGCAGGGGGTTAGAACAATGTGAGCTCTAAGACCCCTTCCCACCCAAGCCAGGCTGTGATTCTAGGACTAAGGCACTTTCAAAAATTCTAACTATTTGGTCTTTCACTATCTGCTCACAGTTATTTTCTGTATCAGGTTTTCATCCATGATGATTATTTACCTGTTTTCTGCTAAAACCAACACTGAGTGTGTACACTTATTGAAAGCTATTGCTATTTTAACTTAGTTTAGCTGAGTTGCACGTATTCAAATAAATTCTTCCTTGTAAAAACAGATTTACATCAACAGAATACTAAGGAGGATTTTCATCTGGGAAGCCTGAAGCAAATATTTGAGCTGAAAGGTCCATCTTGAATTTACCAAACATAGGTTTGCTTTCAGATATGGAAACAAAGCTATCTTCATAATAAGAAGAAAATCTAAGAGAATATATGAGCAGAGGCTGGAAGAGAAGCTGGTCTCTGTAAAATGACCTTATCAGATCTTTTCTACATTTGTCAAAGTATCATTATTATTATCTCTAATTGTCAACATTGCTTGCTCTTCAATCAGATCAGTCACCTTCTGTAGAAACAGCGTTGTTTATCATGTTGCTATTTTATTTCTGAAGGACTGTTGTATACAGTTTTCCCAGGAAGTATATCTACCACCGAGATTGAAAGCATGAGGTTTAAATGCATTCCCTGGAGATGAGCTCATTTTCACATTTGGAAGAGCCACTGTATTTAGGCCAATGTAACCACCTTCCTGGACAATTAACTTTCTTGTCTAGACTACCTGGGTAACAACATTCATGGAAGGAAAAAAAAGCTTAAGTCTTAACCACTTCTGCAAGCATTAAGTTGACATCAGATTAAATGATCAGAACATAAGAACATAATTCAGGACATGAGTGACCCCCTTTTGTGATGGTAACCTCCTTTATATAAGCTTTTAAGTGACATGAAAAACAAATGAACCATTCAGATTGGTGTAATGGACCTTGTAAGGAAGAAAGTGAGCCCAGAAGCCTGGGACCTCATAGCCGTTTGCTCAGAGATCTCTGAACATCCTTTGGACAGCCAGCTCAGAGACAGAAGAAAGTGGAGGCTTCGTTAGCGTTTATGTCATTTCCATTTATTATCTGGCTTAATGGAGATGGGGATTTGTGATGATGGGCTGCTAAATCTTTGAAAATCTGTCATCTTTCCCCTTCTACCTGAAAGGAAAAATTGTCTCACAGCATTTCCCCACTCTGTCTCCTGGGTTAAAGATCTATTGGACTGCTGGTGAAGTTGCAAGTGAAAAAGACAGAAGAAGGAATGGCAGGGATTGCAAGGGGAAGGCTCTTCCTCTTTCAGAGGTCTTTTCAGATCTGGACATCTTCCTGATGTCCAGCTTAAAGCTGACATCTTTTTAGTTTAAATCTTCCTGATGTCCAGCTTAAAAGAGAGTGGAGTTGCCTAGCAACTCATTTTAATTGATCCCTCTCCCCCAATAGATTAAGCATTCAGTTAAGCATCATAATTCCAGTAGTTGATTTGATTTCCTCATCTGTTCTATCACTTGTAGCATGCAAACCATGTACTTAGGTACACTGGAATTACCTGTTGTATATTTAAGCATATGACAGGGACAATTGTAACATTTGTGGTTTAAGGAATAGTCTGGCCTAGCATACAGAGGTCTATTAGGCCTGCTTCCAGAAGGAACAGGATCATGAAATTCTGGACATTATTCCCACAAGATAAGAACAGGATTTTAGGATCGGGAAGATCTGGGTTGGAAAGGACCTCTGGAGGTTACATAGCCCAGGCTCCAACTCAGTGCAGGAGCAACTTCAAAGTTATGGTATTTTGCTCAGGGTTGCTTGTCCAGCTGAGGTTTGAAAACCTCCAAAGATGGAGTTTCCACAAGCTTTCTGAGCAACTTGTTCCAGGTTAGCAGCTCGCTCATTATTGCTATTTCTTATTTCCAAGCAGAATTTCCCCTGCTGTAACTGTTACTATTAATTCTTTGTACATCTCTGAGAAACAGCTGATTCTGTCTTCTCTGTAACCACGCTTTAGGTAGCTGAAGACTGCAATTAGATCTCTCCCTCAGCCTTCTCCAGGCTAAACAAAACCCGTTCATTCTCTTTGTCACTGTTCAACTACAATAGGCTCCAGCCCTTAACCATTTTACTTACTGCTCCACTGGACTCTGCAGTTTATTGATGTGCTGAAACCTGCAATTGGATAAAGGGTTCCAGATGCAGCCTTAAAATGCCAAATAAAGGGAAATAATAGCCCTTCATCACAAACTTACTATGTTTTGCTATTGCAGCTCAGGATGTGATTAGTCTTTCTCACCTGCAAGGTCACAGTGCTGACCGACGTTCAGCCTAGCACTCTCCAGATCATCTTCTGCGTATCTGCTAACCACCTAACCAGTCTACATCCTATACATATAACCAGACTTTGAACCGCTGTCTAGCATGTCCCTGCTGATTGCAGGGGGCTTGGACTAGATGACCTTTAAAAGTCCCTTCGCAACTCAAGCTAATCTATGATTCTGAGTCTTTGAGCTCAGTGGCCCAGTCAGTGGTACTACCCACTCTATAGCACATCCAAACAGTAACATACCACTTCAGTTTGGCTACTGGAATACTGCAGGAGATTGTTGTGAGAGCTTTGCTGAAGTCAAGGTAAACTACAGCCACAGCTCTCCCCTGTGCACAGAGACAGTCATTTGAAGGCATCTGGTGTTTGAAGATCTTGATATTGATCACGATTGGATCTTTAACTGTGGGGTAACAGGAGAGTATAATTAGCTCTGTGGTTTGGCTGAGAAGAGCGTGCCGCATTGTTGAGATTGTCCCAGAAATCCCCTGTTCAAGCTGCATTTGTGCGTATCTCATATTTTAAAGCCTGAAGCTTAAAACTTATCCATGGCCATTTTCTTGGTCACCTGCCTATCTAAATAGAACAAGAATGTGCTAGAAAAAGGGGGTTGTCACATGCTCGATCACACCATCTCATCATGAGAAATTCAGCAGAGTTTCAGGGGCTTTAAAAAAAAAGTACATCTCTTTTTTTTCAACAAACTCTGTGATGCTTCTCCTGAGGAGTACATGAAACCACAGTTACTGCACCCGGGATCCTTTTAATTGATGCTGATACTAAAGATTGAAATGTAAAAATTATTCTGGAAGGGCCACAGGGAAACAAAGAAGGGCTTAAAGAGTCGTGGCCCTACAAAAATGTGATGGACAAAGGTAGTATTTCATTTTATTAAGAAGATGCAACAAGGAGGCTTTCAAGTGTTCCATCTCATCAAAGAAAAGCCAAAAGCTTTTAACACATTTGAATGGCACAGAGGAATTTTCTCGTGGTTTAAAACCCTCAAGAGTGCTGAGAGGGTCCTTACAATTGAGACCTATTTTCCTTTCCACACCATCTTTAAGTTATTTTGCTTGCTTTTGCCCTCTGCAATTATTATTATTTTTGTCAGATATTTATGTTACTGTGCTATAAAAGAAGTGCTTGGGCTTGTGAAAAATACGTCAAATTGTTTAATGGAGCAAAAGCTACTGTGCCATTTTAAAAATGCCATGAATATGCCATGCTCAGTGTTCCAGCTACAGAATGAATTGCAATTAAGGACAAAATCTATTTAACTGTGTCGTTATTTTAAAGTTGTGCATATGCAATCTAATGAACAAGCAGAGTCAGTAACTCCATCGTTTACGAGAACATTCTAGTGAGGTTGTGATGACCTATACGTGGATTAACTGTCCTGTTCATTTGTACTTTGGCTATCCGGCCTACTTTACACTGGGCTTATTTTCCAGTCCTTCTATCTTTACAGGGCACTTGGCAGCTCACCTCCTGTTTGCCAAATCCAGAACCTAAAAATCAGGAAAACCCTGTCTCATTTCAGAGCTTCACTCAATAAAATGCACGTTTTGGCTTCCCTCTTCTTAAAGAAGTCATAGAATCATTTCAGACTTTTAATAATTTGCTTGTTTCCCTGTAACTGGCTAAAAGGCTAAAACACCCACAGCATGTAGTGCTTGCGAGTTACTTCATAAAGTTCTGAAGCCTTACAGAAATCAGCACTCTGATAGGATTTTGAGTTGGGTGCCTGTTTCTTCTCCTTACCCTTGAAGTGGTGATACCAGGATGTCTACCAGAATGAGTTGAGGCATATGATGACACCAGCTGCTGGCAATACAAAAGAGCAATACAGTCCTTAGCCAGCTGCTTTTCCAAAATTTAAACAGCCTTTGAAAGGATGTCCTCTTCAGAAAAAAATGGAGATGTTTTCAGTAACAGAGGTACAATAACAGACATTTCATCACCAATCATGAGCTTTTTGGTTCAAAACATAGGAGATTTATAGAATATGGATGAACAGGATAAATATCCACAAGCCAAGTCCTTTGTATTATTTTTCATTACTGTAACGCAGTGAAATAAATCTGCTTTTAAATTTAAGATATCTTACAGAGTGTGTGGAGCTGCAGCAAAGTAAAAACAAAGTGTAGAAATTCTGGACTTGATATTAATGGTCTCCCAAGTTCCTCAGCATTGGGAGCTGTATACAGAATCACAGAATCATAGAATAGTTAGGGTTGGAAAGGACCTTAAGATCATCCAGTTCCAACCCCCCTGCCATGGGCAGGGACACTTCACACTAAACCGTATCACCCAAGGCCTCGTCCAACCTGGTCTTGAACACTGCCAGGGATGGAGCATTCACAACCTCCCTTGGCAACCCACTCCAGTGCCTCACCACCCTAACAGGAAAGAATTTCCTCCTTATATCCAATCTAAACTTCCCCTGTTTAAGTTTTAACCCATTACCCCTTGTCCTGTCACTACAGTCCCTATTGTGAGAAAACAGAACCGTTTTGCTGAATTTGGAGTTCTGGACTCCAGCAAAACAGTGGTCATCACATGGTTTAATTATGAATGCACATACTAATTTCCAGATGCAAGGTTGTCCATGAAGTGATACCATAGCAGATACTCAGTACACATTCCGCAATGGTGTAGTCAATGTGGCATTGACCAAACCAATGCACAGGGATGGAGGAGCAGGAGTATATCATCGCTACATTTTTACATGCTCTATTCCCCTTCACTTCAAGGGATTTTGAGTAAGCATCTGCCATTGTTTATAGGCGGGAATGGCAATTGTGAGCACATTTGTTATCTAAAGCTTCAAAATGATTTGCTGGGTTAAATGTAGCTCATTTTTAGGGTTATTTGTTAAATAGAACAGCTCTCAGCAGAACTGTCAATAACAGGCAGTGCTCCTTGTATGAGAATTGCCTTTCGATGGTTTCCTCCAGATTGGTGTTTTATATACATCACTTTGTACCTATAGTGCTCTCTGTGTGTGCAGCATGCTACTGTAGTGCATGCTTACTATTAGAGAGATGCGATCATTTCCACTCTCTCTACAGCATCAGCTTGAATTGGTAACTTTATTTTCAAGCTCACTACTCCTCTACTGTGCCTCAGCCCCCCAGCCGTGCGTGTGTTTTCATTCTGGCAGCGCCAGGGTGTTTCAGTAAACTGCAACCTTTGTTCTTAGGCAATGTAGACAATGAAGAGATTAAACATTGAAAACTTAACTAATTTTCAAGTGTTTTATATACTTTCACAGTGGGAGACAGTTTTTGACCTTGAAATATAATTGCACAAATTCAATTCTATTAAGATCCCTCCCTGCCTTCCCAATAATTTGATAAGTATAGGAGCATGATAAATAAAGCATGTAATGTCAGTGTTATGAAAGTTTAATCATTGGTCATTACAGTAGAACAAAGTAATTTAATAATTGCTCTATGAAGTACCATTAGTGCATGATAACTAACTGCTGTTGGGTTGTAGGCATGGGAGGAAATGTATAATATCTTTCCAGATCATGACAGTCACTGTTTCTACTGCTTTGAGAGAAGGCAGCTCTGCCTCAGAGTCTAATGCAGAGCTGTCAGCTCAGTCAAGGAGAAGCAAGAAGTTTGCTTTCCTGGACAGGGGGACTTTGGTTAGCCTTACAACTAACCTACCAGCAGGTATAAACTCCTTGTGTTCCAGGTTTGTGCAATGCAGTGCTCAGCACAAAGAATCTTTCTTTCCTGCCCCTTACGTATTGTGATACCCTCTCATGCTATGTAGCGTTAGATTATAGACAGTGTGCTGCCCGTTCCTTTGATCAGGCAGTAGTCTAGCAGTCACCTGGTTGCATCCTCAGGAGTGTGCGTGGTGCTGCAGATATAACTTGTGTGTGTGTGTGTGTGTGTCTTTATTAATAATGTAGTTGGCTGCCCTTTCCTGAGAAGGTGCAGAGCTAATCAAGAGAAACGGAAGGAGACATCCTGCTATACAATTCTGAAAGAAGAGATTTAGGGATATCTAATGCAGGTTTTAATTCCAGAGTCTTCTGCATCTGTCTGTAAACAAACCTGTTGCTCAGATCCTTATCCTACACTGTTTTTTAGTTTTTAGTTATGATTTGAACCCCCTGATTTGGAACGTACTAGGTCTGCATCTGAATCTGATCTTCAGCTATGCAGAGATCAGTCTATAGACTCAGGACCTAAGATCTTAGCTCTTTAGTTTTGGCTTCCATTGAAATGTACTGATCAATTGCATGCAGTGGACAAAGAAAGATGATGTATGAAATATGTGCATAGGTTATATCCTGTTAATTTCTATCCATAAAAAAACCCCGAGTAAACAAGACCACACTGAAGAGACCAGGGAGCAAAAGTGATATATATGCTAATACCACTCTGAAAAGCAAAAACCAGATTCATGGCAGACAAAAGCAGAAACTCCCACACTGTGATATATCAAAAATGTTCGTTTCTCTTCCCCTGGATTCTTTTTTTATCAATAACATTATTTGTCCGTCTCACTCATGAAGAAATCCCATATAAGGCCCCTGTTAGAATTTCAGAACAAACAAATCTTTCTGTAAAAGAAGGAATAGGATGAATAGGATGGAGGAGTATTTCTGGCTGCAGGATCTCTCTCTCCTGCTATTCATTTCTCCCAAAGAAACCCTTCCCGCAGAAAAATGTTGAATGAGGGAATTTCTTGGAGAAAAACACATGGCCACACGTTCTTGGAAGAGAATGACTCTGCTGTCTTGACATAATTATTAAACTGCCCTTCAGAGAAAATCAGTAGTAAAAATGCATGTGCCTCTGAGTGGTTAACACATTCGTATCCAAAGAATGATGTCTGGAGTGGTAATAGAAAAATATTTTAAAGGATGATAAAAATAATATATGAACTGTGTATTTTGCTTATTACTGGCTATGAAGTTGAGATTCAGAGGGCTACTCTACGATATCCTTCTGTTGAATATTCTCAATGGGGATGTTGGCAAAATGTGGCTAACCATCTTCTTAACTCTGCAAACGTTGACTAAGGAGTGATACTTAGGTGACGGGCTACGAGAGAAAGAACTTTTAAGGTCTGAATATGCACTGCTGTTGACATTTATATTGTCTTGATGTTCTGAGCAATTTGCTGGTCCCACCATTAGAATTGTAACAAAAATAATGAATAAAGTCAATTTCTAGCAATTTGTTCCCTAAAATGAGGATCAGGATAAGACTAAAGAGCACATCAACACAGTGTCAGCAGCAAGTCAGAGTAACTAACAGGAGTCTCAAATGAAAATGTCTCATGGCATTAAAATGTCTCATACAGTCATGTGAGTTTTGAGACTGGCAGTTAAAATGCAGAAGGCTTTGGTTGAAGTCACTGTCTCTGTGAACCAAATGAAAAGAGCAACAGGAAATCCTGAGTAGATCTATACAATCAGAAAGTGTCTCAGCACAGAATGGTTGCACAGGCAGTGACTTTTAAGTGGTTCTTCCATGAAACAATAAAATCAGGACAATTCATTGTTGAACAATAAATGATATGCTAGACAAAGATCTCCCGTGTAACCTTCCCATAGTATGGCATGGAATAAACAGAAGACAACATAACAGGAAAACTCTGAATCTGAAAAAGACATTAGGGAAAAAAATTACCCACTTCTGACATGGCCACTGAAGTGCATGGGCTTCAGTGGACTTCTGCATCACTGCTGTATACCTATGAAACGATTAAAATGATCCTTGCACTCTACAAAGCCGGAACCAGTGAGCTGGCGTTCAGCTGGCACAAGCCAGGTGGCTTTGTAGTGATCTGCACTTAGCAGATGAAAGGTAAGAATGATTTGCTAGAGGGCAAGAAAATATTTCTATTGGATTTCTGTGATTTGTCAGACTTCAGAAACAAAAAGCATACTGGAAGTTCATCTCCCAGTCATTCTCTACCTGACCAGGAGGCCTGGGCAGATCTGAATGTTGTTTCAAAAGAGAAGAGTTTTCTTTGTTTCTGAAATGGGTGTTTAATAGCTTGGAAACTGCCCACAAGAGTTCTGCCTCAACAAAGTTTGTGTTTCTGATTGCTTACTTTTACCACTTCAGTGTTTAGTTTTGTTATTTTTTTCCTGGATTACACATTAACTAGGTATTGCTGTACTGATTCCAGCCTCCACATTAAACTAGGATTTGTTACCTTCTCTTCAGGAAAAATGTTGTGCTTCTGGTTTTGTTAGGTTCTTTTTTAAGAAACAGATCTCAAAACAGTGTCTGTACACTGCACAGTTTTAAGATGTTCATAGCAATTTACCTTTATTATCCTTCATAAGCAGTGACTCTATAAGGAATAGGAGAGTCCATACACTACAGTGCAATGATTTTTAGTCAAGCAAGTGTAAAGAGAAATGGGAGTTACCAACCATTATGTTTTGGGATTAAGGGATTCTTCGGTTCAATTTTTATTCTGGACAATTAATTCTACTATGAATTGCCCCTGTATGTAATGTAATCAATGACAACTGTGCAGCAGATAAAATTATTATTGATCTTTGTGGATTTCTTGGCTTTCGATTAATGGTTAATTGCAGCTTTCATCTGTATGGATTTTTTTTTAAATACATAGATCAAGCAGCAGCAGGAGTGGTTGGGGTTGGGGTGAAGAGACTTTATGAGAACACTCAGTTTTGGTTTTGGTCACAGCTGGCATCTTTATGGGCCAGTGTGGACGCAGCTTTGATGAGAATGTGTGCTATAATAGCCTAAATAGTTAAGACAAACAATGCTGTAAATGTCATCTAGAATTATAACACTCCAAATGTCCTAAAAGGAGGACTGCATCCTGAATTGCCTGTGTTTTCCGCCTTTATGCCAACTCCCTATCTCCCCTTCACACACCCTTTATTATTCCAATTACTGGGGGAAGAAAATAATATCCAGAGAGAAATATAGGATAGAAAGCCATATCAACTACAGGAAATGAATTGCACATGCTTTGTTTACTCTCCCTCACTTCCTCTTTGCGTCAGTGCGGCTCGTATCCTTTCTTAAATGTGTTTCCAGGTACTGCTGGCAAATGGATCAGTCACTCAGAGAGGACGGGGCAGTCACATAAGGGTCAGATCACTGGGTTGCTTTTTCATTTTCCCCAGTTTAAAGAGTGAACAGGGAAGTTTCGAAGTTCATTGCATTAGGTAACAGTTACCTCAAGGTGTCACTTCTTGCAGTTGGATTTATTCTTTGAATTGCGTGGAATTCAATTGACAAGCACTGATGTGCAGACATTGTTAAATTCCTCAACACGGCCACTTCAAAGCTCTATTAGAGTCTCTGCTTCTCTTCCATTGGCGCCAACACAGCACTTTCAAAAACCCTATGATGTTCAAAACATTTGACAGTTGTTTATACATTCATATAGGTTTGAACTCATGCAAATTTCAAAGCTGGATATGAGGCATGCAAAGTTAATCCTGTTCTTGAAGAAAATCCTGTCTACCTCTCAAATGATAGCTTTCTCCTGTCTCAGGAGGGGCTCATTAACAGACTGCATCTCCTATAGTCTTGCACTTTGGACTTCAAGTCATTCCAGCTCTGCTGTGCTGCGTTCTCCCCTCCCTTGTGTACAAAATGGGCATGCACTGCTAGTTTTACTGCAAAGTAATTTCTGCTGCCTCCAAAACCTCTTAAATTGAGCTTTAGGAGTTTGAAACATAGCTTTGAAGCACGCTCTGCTTCAGGAGTCCTACAGTCTGTCAGGGCTTCCTGGCTGCAACCTGGAATATGCAGTTTTATTATAGCAAGCATTTCTTCATCATGGATTTTTTATATAATATGTGCACAACCTACAGTTAATGGTGTGGAAATGTTTTATTGCAACTTCCTCTTTTAAGTAGATGTGTTTCTAAATTATTTTGCCTAAAGCAACTGTTATGCCTCCTGTAACCCATTCAGTATTAAATCCCGCTTTCGTTTAGACTGCAAACAATATGAAGCGTATAAAAAGAATCTCATCTTGCTTAGCGTTTCCTTATCCTACCTTTGCCAGACCTTTTGGTGAGGAATCCCTTGTGTTTACCCAGTCACAGTAGATGATTGCAGCTCCAAATTTTACAATAATCAGCAAAGAGAAGAATTAATAACACTGTAAACTGACAGCACTGTATTGAAATTTGGTAACAGAAGGCCAGAGAATTGAAAGAATAAAATACTTAAAATTACTTACAAACCAGAAAACCCTCTTTCTCCTTTAGTGGTGATCTGCTAACTTGTGGCAGGCAGAGAAGCAGGCTGTGCAATTACTATGACTCTGATTGCATCCTATTAAACAAAACTCCCCTCTGAGCATCCTTCATTATAGAGTATTTTTCTTGGTGTAACATTTTACTCTTGCAGCCAGTTTTATCTCTGAAGTCTATGAATCTCCAAACAGTTTTAAACCTTTCCCCCCAAAATGTAATCTACTTACTTCTTCTCTAAAAGGCTGACCATAACTCCAAATTAATGTGTGGTTTTACTTAGAGATACAAACATCTCTTTGTTGGGCTGGCTGTCATTTCTTGCTAACTGTGAACCAATTTCAGGAAGGGAGAAACCCTCCTTTCTCCCTGTTGGTTCACTGAAATTTTCTGAGTGAAATATGTTTTACCCTGGATAATCTGGTATGGTGTCTAGCGTTCTACATGTTGATACATACATAGTTTCTACATATAAACTCTACATAGGTGGGACTTCTTAGTGGCTCTTGATCTCAATGGAGATGACCATTTTGACATAAAATGAGCTTGGAAAGAACGGCCTGCAGCTTCCTTTCCCTAATTGTACTGTGAGTGAGACAAATACACAGCCCTGCTCCTTCTGAAGTGTGTTACACTGCAGTGACTGTGCACAAAGGCATGAGAAAAGATCTTACACTGTAAAGCTGCAAGGATTGGAAGGAGAGCTGTAGTTCTTTGTTAAAAAACCTAATAATAATTTCAAAGTCCAGAAAAGCATTGAGGCAGTTGCAGTACATTTTGCCAGTGATCTGATGCACCACTTTCCTTTCAACTGCCATTTTAGTTTGGTATTTTGGAAGAATCTTGCATTTTGGAAGGAGCAGGAAGCTGCTTACCGTTCTGCCAGGACTGCTGGAATGGGAACAATCAAATAGTTGGGTCACAAATCAGATACGAGTTTTTTCACATGTCCTCTGACTTCTGTTATCTGTGCAGGGTGATGGTTAGTGATTGGCAACTCTTTATCCCTCCATATCAGTCTTTTTGCATCTGTGGTTAAATTATGAATCTGCATGGTTCCTTGATTCAAGATATGAATTAACTCATGGAAACAAAGCCCTCAAAAGATGAATTTAGATATATACTCACAGACATGGAGATATTAGTTTCTACAGTTATAATAGTCCTTTGAAAGTCAACAAAAGATGTGCAACTTCTTATTTATTGGGTAACCGGTTTGGTCTGGTTCTCTATATCAGATAACCAAATTTTTATTTTTATGAATATAGAAAAATCACACGAGAGAACAAAAGAGACTGACCTCAAGGTAGTATTTGCAAAGGAAATGGTATTGGTGGCAAAGTAATGATGAGTCAGAGACTGAGGGGTAAGCAGCTTTTCATTAGAATTCCACTCTATGAAACAGTCTTTTAAGTAAAAGGAAGTGACTATTTTTAGATATGTAAAATACGGAAGCTAATTCTGTAATGCTTAACTTGAATCTTATTTTCAGGGCTCTAAAAAGCAATGTATTGCTACTTGAGCTGTTGTGTTTGTAAACTAGAAACTGAAGTTAATGGCTGAAGAATGATGAGTGCATTTTCAGCAAGGAGGAACAAATATAGGTTCAGTCTTTCACAACAGAGAGGGTCAAGGATGTGTAGCAATAGATTGTGATGTTGCTTTGTCTACTCTTGTTTTGGATTGGGTTCTGTTCATCAGAACAGCAGCAGCCATGTTAAGACACACTCTGTTCAGCAGTTTTGCAATGGATCTTCCTTCCTGCAGAGTAGTTTTGTTTCTATGTCCCTAAAGCATTTTAGACAATTTAGACTGCTAAACACGGCAATATCACCAACTGTAGCTTGAAAACCAAACCCTCAATTTCATATTATACAATGAGATAGAGTAGCTTTCAGATCATGATGTGCAAGTTTTGACTTCTCAAGTGGGTATGTATGGGTTCCTGGGGATGAAAAGATCAGAGTCTTTGAAGTGACAGACAATGTAGTAAGTGCACTTTAAAGGAAGAATGTGGAAAAATGTGGTGTAAGGGTATAACTGTTATTAGACATCCCACCTGTAAATGCTAAGTGTTGTGCTGAAGATTTGTTGAGGATCTTAATACTGGAATCTGAAAAAAGGTAGAGGATTACAGCTATGAATTAAAAGTTGAGCTACATTTTTATGTAGAGAATAATCATATTGTAGTATGACTGTATAAATACACCCTATCTAAATCCTGATTCAAGCAGTCTATAAATTTGAAAATTCACATTTCAGTCCTAAATATCTGGAGTACTGCTCAGTCCTGCTGCTTTTCTGTCTTTATTTCAGGTTACCAGTCATGTTTGATTGATTAAAACTTGGCTGTAAACTTTGATAGAAATGAAGAGCAATCAGGCAGGCAAACATCCCCTTTCATTTTAGTCAGTTGCTTTTAAATCAGAGAATCTCATTTTATATTTTTGTCCCCATCATTTATTGTTGAAGTTCTTAGTGTTTTCTTGCATCATGCGGACCTGTTCCTTGCAGGCATGAACTGACTTAGTGGAATTTATGCTCTGTTGATCTCTTCAAATTGCGTTGACATTTTCAATGCTATATGAAATTACCATGTTATTCTCCTTCAATTTAAAGGGTTACAGTCAGTTCAAACACTAATCCTTGTGCTGCACCAACTTTAGCTGTATTGTGGATGAGGCCACAAATAAACTCCACGTAAATCTCTCTTTCCCTTTTCTTATTATAGATATAGGTGCTTCTTTAAATATTGCCAGATAATTTTTTATCAGCTCTTTTTATTGCTTGGACTCATTTTTTATATTAAGTGCATTACTTTCATACTTAATTCAGTGGGATTGTTTAAGAGTTAAAAGCTGTCTTTCATTCTTACTCTCCACCAGTGTTATACCCTATCTCATCTGCCCTATATTCCTCCTATTCATCCCCATCTCCCTATCAAATGGAAGTTATGAGCTTCCTTCATCTGTCCTTTTTATTCCCCTATATAACCAAATATATTCTGCCATGTCTCCTATTTAATACTGCATTTGTGAGGTGCCTTTATCATACCACCTCATTTTCTGCTTTCAAATACTTTTCCTAACTTTGCTTCCCATTATGTTTACTAACAACTGCATGGCATTAAGGCTGCTCCACACTGCTGTGCTGACCTATTTGCTTGTTGTTCTGTTTGACAGTGTTTGCTGCTTATCTCTTGCTGAGTTCAGAGTGTGGAGGGTCTTGAAATAGAAAAGATGGAACTACTTCTTTGTTTGGAGTTTATAGAGCAAGTAGCATATTAGAGCTCTCCAATGCTGAGTAATATAGGGGATTTAAATTAATCCAGACTCTATTGGATTTGCTCAGTGTTGTAAATTCACAATTCATGACCAGAGAATATCAGATGAAATATATTTTATGTAGAAATCACAAAGAATATAAATGTTGAAGTTCCTTTTCTTTTTTTCTTTTTTTCCCCCATGTTTTAAATAAGTTTAGGAATCTCCCAAAATAATCATTACAAATGCCCTTTTATATACTCTTCTGCTTAAACGGTATATTTGCGGGGCAGGAAATTCACCTTCCAGTCAGAGCTGTAGAAAATATTTGCATCTTGATGTCTGAATATCCCCCAAACAGGGGGAGAGAAGGAAAAAGGGGAGAGGTAATGAAACAGGAATCGGTACAAATCTCCTCCTAGGTCTTGGATATACATTCATCTTTATTTCTGTTTCTCACTTCTGGTGTGTCTATGCAGAAAAGCAGAGAGCATAATGGCACACATTTTCTATTTGATACTTTCCTTGTTTTGGGAGGTACAAAAAGCTTCTTACATCAGGACTTGTTTGTTTTTCCCCTATATGCACAGTTCTGCAATGTTCATAACTGAGATAATCCTAATTTCACCCAGTATTATTGTTTCTTCCTGTGCTGCTCTATGTGATTTCCTAACTCATTTGTTTCAGCTTTATGTTCTCATTACTCAGTTGACTTCAAAAGATTCCCAATTCCATCCATACTAGCAGCATCTTTGCATGGAGAAATATGACTGTATTTTAAAAATACTTTAGTAGTGAAATATTTGATTTTATCCAGGATTTCTCATAAACCAGAGTGATTTGGAATTACAAAACATTTTCTTTGGAAAATTAATTTAATCATCAACTTTTTTTCTTAGCTATTGGAAATGGGTATGTCAGAAAAGATGCTTATCCTTATTAGATGCCATTAAACTCCTCCTCCTAATAAAGTCTCCATGCTTACTGCTTCTCACTGAAGAATATCTAAACAGAAAAGTGAAGAGGTGATGCAAGTGTACCATGTCATTTTTACAAAGCTAATAACAAACAGCTTTTTCATTCCTTTTGAAGTGTATTTTTTAATTCTTATAAATTAGGCCTTCAAATTATTAGTGTTTATGCAGATTTCTAAAGCTCCATCAAAGGTCCTTGCAGCATAATGCAATTAAGTTTCAGTTGATTAGGCAATTATAAATAAATGAGAATTTTTGCTGTGTGAACAATGCACTAAGATAAACTCGTTTGTGGAACTAACATGATAGAAAGAATGCTGCAGGAGGGTTGTCACATTTATTATGCAAACTTAGAAAATCCTTGGAATTCGGAACTTCTAACATCCTCTGCCTGGCTTCTGTTGATTCGTTGATAGGGAAAAAAAGATAAGATGTTTATTATTGTCCATTTTTTTTTCTCTTTAAGTCAATTATTCACCGTAAGTCATGGCTGGGAGACATTTGCGTGTTTAATTAAAGTCTAGTTTGGGGAATAAAAAATCTGTGCTTTGTACTTTTCAAACATTTTAATTAAACCAATGGCATTTATGAATATGAAACAAGGAATAAATGCATTTTATTTGTTTGAGAGATTACTGATGGGTGATAATATTCTAAAGTGGAACAGTTTTACAGTTCCCTTAAAGTCTTTCAAAGCTTTTAATGTTTAATGTAGAACAATGCTTTCCTAACTTTGAAGTAGATACTGAAGTAAATACTAAACCCCTTTTTACTTGCGGTGCTATCATTTCCAGTAGAGACTAATGTGTATGCAGAACATAGAACCTAAAATAAGTGATAGAATATGTTGACCATATGCTTATCCTCTTTAATATGTTTTACAAGATGTGCATGTATTGGAAAACATTTTAATCATTTAACATTAGAGGTTGCATCCTGAGAGGAGCATATCTGACCAGGCATTCTGAAAAGGAAGAATGTGTCTTCTGTCCAGATTTGATGATAGGACACATCTTGTGACCAGGTTTTGTTTATGAAGCTTAAAACGTTTTCCTGACAGACATAGTTTTTAAAACTGCACTGATTATTGCCTTGTTCTTGTATCTTCTCGCTGTTCACCCTTCCTTGTGGTGTCAGTAAACTTTTTCCCCACATGCTGTAAGCAAAATGAGGACAACGGGATCAGTTAAATGAAGCACATTGTTAAATATTTTGCAAAACTTTGGCCACAGGCTCTTTTCTTCTGGAATCCCATCTGGCTGAAAACAGGACACATTTGTCTAAATTAAGAGGTCTTTTGATGTGAATGGGAAGATGGCATTGATAACTGAACTTGATTTTAACGGGATCACTACTATTTTTTTGTTTCTAATATGTCTGATGTCAACTCACTTTGACTTCAACAAGGAATTTATCTGGACCAAATAGAGATTTAGCTTTTAGCCTGGGTTTAGAAGGAAGTGAAGGTAAGGTGGTCCAGCTCCTTGTCTGTCTGCTGCTAGTATCTTTCGGATCTGCTGAGCCACTTAAACTTATTTTGAAAATTCAAAGATAAATAAATCTTTGTCAGTTTTGTTATAAACCATGGCTATGTATAGGACATGTACATGTTAAATATATATTTCTTCTCATCCAAGAATTTGGTTTTGTACACATTTTTCTTTATCACATCCTTGCCAATTTGCTCAAAGTGGAAGGCAGCATATATAGACTTGATGTAGTGTAAATGCACATATATACCAGAAAGAAAGAGAAGTTCATGCTTTCTTTCATAGAAAATACCACATTTCCTCCCCTGTTTAAGAAGTGGAATGAAATACATTCCTCTGGAAATTATATACTTTTTTTTTTTTCCTTTTGCCAAAATTAAGGTATTAAACTGAGACTTTGCAATTTTTGAATTTGAAAGCTGTTTATAAAATACAATTTTAAATTTTAAAATGCTTATTAGAAATATTTCATTTCAAAAGTATTGCACCAGTGCTTAATTTTACGTAAATTGTTTTTTCTCTTGCACCAAATAATAGCTATAAACACATTTTCCTGGTCTGTATCAGTTTTTAATGAATGATATTTTTTTGATGGAAAAGACATTGATTGGCAAAACTTTTGAGCAACTTCTTGTTATATATGAGATTCAAGTTCCTCTCCTACTGACAACCAAGTGAGAAATCATTTCTTAGGGATGGATACACAGAGGAAAATGAAGAATCCAGGCAGGAGCACTGATATTATGGTTTTGATTATTTAATCGAAAAAAATGGAAAGCACTGCTCATTGCTTATGACAAATCACATTCTTTTTCTTACCCCAGGTCATACAAATTTAATTACCTAAATATTCTTTCATTGATTTAATATGTTTTCCTATAGGCAAAGGGCTCAGCAGTATATATTTTCCAGCACATTTCATAGTTCAGTTCTGGATAAGACTAGTGGCAGGATTTCATTCCTCTTCTCAGCTGCAGAATTGATCTTGCACTCTGAAATGTTTTTTAATGGTCATTTAAAATGCAGTTTGTTTCTTTATAGCTCTTTAAGCACAGTTTGAGTAATATTGTTTTTCTTTTATTGTACAAGGATAGGCAACCAGAGTGAACTAACAATACATAGCATGAAGGGTTCAGGCTTGACCAGTGGCCTGATCTTCTGATCTTTTATCTGGCTTGCTAACAGTAGTCATGGGCAATATTTGCATTTACACACACAAATATCTTTCTAATGGGCCTATAAGCTATCTTTCAGGTTAACAAAGAATTGTGAGTAGCATTTACCCAATTTCTCACACACAGAGACACCCACTTTCTTATCTATATACTTTCTTGTTTCTGGTTGCTAACATGTTGGATTATGGTGGATAGCTTAGTGGAAGCTTCAAAGTCTTATGGAAGTCTTGGTGGAAAGAAAGGTTGCAGTTTTCAGCTCTGTTTCTGAGAAATTCTTTCTTTGCAAAGTAGAGTCTCACAGCATGACATGCTGGCAAGGTGATATAACTTGTTTGTTTCCTTTATTCTCCAAAGTAAACAAACCTCATGTCCCATCAGTGCCATCAAATCTATTCCTGCAACACTCTATGCCTTTTTGTAAATTAACAGCTCCTGATACTGTAGTCATTTTCACAAAGAAAGGGCACTTAGAAACAAAAAAGATCATTTGACAACTGGTATAAATAAAAAGGACATTTGATGATCCCATCGTGTGTTACAGGTGCAGTGCAATATTTTTGTTTGGAAATGGAGGGTCCTGCTCAAAGTATCACTTTACTCACTCAAGCGTAATTGTACATACACAGACTCAAGTCTCTATTTATCAAATTGGCTTATCTGGTTATGCACTTACTAGTGGAATCTCTTTCTGATTTATATTATTGGCAGTAATCCCCATGCATATAGGTCAGTGTGGTCCAGCCAAGAGTCCAATGTGTCCTGTGTGTTGTTCCTGTTCTAGCCACTGGAAACACAGAATTGGTATTCAGGCAGCAAATGTTTCTTCCTGTGTTTGCAAGAAACACAGAACTGGGGCCTGCCTCTGGGACCCCATGGAAAAAATGGGATATACTTCAAGGAATTACAGGTTTGGTGCATGATGGTACAATCTGCTCTCATAGTTCAGGAGAAGGGAGAGGGAAAGGAATATTCCAAGATTAACACATAACTCCTGCAGTTGCTGAGGCTGGGCAGGATCACACTAGGTAATACCATGGATGTCCTAAAGATGACACAGCAACACCATGAAACAAAAAATAGCAACATGAAAAGTCATCTTAGCTTTGTATGGTGTTAATAACAAATTACTCCTTAAGTTATTATTTTATATGTATTAATTTATTACTATTTTAAAGTTTCCTGATTTTTTTTAAACCCCTCTTTGATTGCTCTTACCTAAAACCTGCAAAAGTTGTCAGAAGGCTGCATGATAGAAGGAGAGCAAAAGGAGGATAGGGCTATAGGGGTGTTCGAAACCATTTTAACTCTAATTTGGATGCACTCTGAATGCTAAGAAGCCTCGTCTGTGCCAGTAGATTCCTAGTTTACAATCAATTAGATGTCTACATTGTGACTGCAAGCAGGAATTCTCCCCTGCTTCTTTTCTAAAAGTTTTATGTTCTTCACCAGGGGAGTAACCTGCACCTGTGTTGCAAGTGCAGGGCTCTAAATTGTGCCTTGGTGCGTGACTTCAGCCTTTGTTCCATTAAATATTCAAATGGATTTGGTACACCAGTGGAGACCTCAAGTGCAAAATGCAAGACAAAATTTTTGTCAAAAATAAGGCCACAGTGCGCTAATCACTAATGCACTCTACATATTTTTGCTGAGTTCAACAACAGTACGTTTTATCATGTGCTTAAATTTGACTACGTTTAACATATTTCTTCAGTGCTGGATCATCTTCACTAAACCTGAGAGTAAACAACTGAACAATGATTCATGCAGGATTTGATAGAAAGGGAAAAGAAATGAAACAGGAAGGGAAATGTCCTCCATGATTAAATCTGCAATAGGTTGTTATACTGGTTTCACCATATGATATTCTGGTATCATAATTTATGGCAATCCTCCTCCCCCACAGCTGTAATTATAGAAAGTACACTCTAAATGGGTGCTATAAATTTCAGATTAAGAAGCCTTTCCAAGTCGTTCCCTTTCAGTAGCAGTAGGGGATCCACAAAACCATCAATTTTAATCTATACTAATATTTTTAGCAAACATGTCCAGGACTGAACATAGTGAAAATCAAATCCTGAGGTAATAAAAATCAATATAGACCTATTGATACAATAACATTAGCGTGGCAAGAATGTAAGTGTTCCGTTCAGCCAGTTATGAGGGCTTTCTTCTAATTTTTTGCTGAGTTGGAGAGATACCTTTCTGGATGCATTCAGGTAAATCCATCTGCAAATAGAAATGGATGTAGCTATGTTTCAGTAAAGATGATTAATTGCTCTTCTTGGACTTGCCTTATTAAAGAATGATGGATAACATTCTTCATCCTGTTCTCCCAACTGCTTGGTCTGCTTCTGGTCTGTTCTCCAGTTTGAAGAAAAGGAAAGAGAGTTTCTATGACAAGATTCTTTGGTAGTGTCTCAAAAAAACCAGCTATGCACAGCTTCGTTGGCTAGCCTGCAGGGGTTGCAGGAAAAATAATCGTATCTAGAACATCTGCTCACAGCAGTAGTCTTCCACTGGTAATCTCACCTAAAGAAATGCTTGCAAATGTTCAGTTCTATCTGAACCATTAAAAAAAACAAAACAAACCTGATTTTTTTTTCTATGAGTAATAATAATATCACAGTATTCAAAATTATGGTACATTCAGGTTGTAGAAATGAATCTATTACAATGTTACCCTAATGACAGTACAGAAGGTTTTATAGTGTACTACCACATTTACATCAGAGCAGACATACTTCATAGCTGGTAGGAACATTTTGCTATCAGTAGAAGGCTGTACAGGCACACACACTGAACCAGTGTCTAATAAATATTTCAACAGCATGCAACAAGTGAAGTTATGTTGACAACTCTGCTTGCATAAATACGGTGACTAAAAGGATTAATTGTTCTTCTCTAAATATCATTAGTGTAGTATGAATTTGAAGCAACTTTCTGTCTTCTGTCTCCCTCTGGTTTTGCTTGGATTGAATATGCCTAGAAAAAAATGGTGATATGGATGCAGTTTTGTGACATCTTTATCAGAACTTCACCTGCTCAGAACAACCTCAAGAAAATAATATTCTATCAGACTCTTGAGAGATTCCTTGATACGAGTTTCAGCTCACCTTTTTGAAATTAGAAGTAAGCCTGGATCTGCCACCACTTAGCCCATGTATTTTCACTTTTTGCAGGGAAAAAGGAAAAGTGTAGAATAAGGATAGTTATAGTACACTTGCACTACAACTGCAAAAGTACTGTATTGGTAGGGTAAATGAGCCCTAATTGAACTGTGCACTGTCACAATTAGGTTGCTACTGCTACTTGAATTTGCTGTTTTAAAACTAGCTCAGCTACCTGTATGACCAAATTATTTCTGTGACTGTATTGCAAAGACACACTTAGTCCTAGAGTTTTCATACAATACTTGTGGTTGCTTTTTATGTGAGGTGGGGGGTGGAGGGAAAGGGTAAGGATGGGAAAGCTTCACAGTTTTTTACCTGGAGTATTTCATCTTCAATGTTTTGAAAAGTTACAGAGCTAGGGTTTCCCTTAAGGTTTTGGTTTAAATTACAGCTGATCTAAATTGTTCTTGGTTGACTGGTTGCGCTAGAAGAAATGATAATCTATTGTGAAGGATGTTGTCTGCCTTTCAGAATGGCAAATGTCTGCTTTTCTTGGCAGAAACAATATGGGAGAAAAATTGAGAGATTTTGCTCTGGAGTGAGTGATGAAATAATTGCTGAGTAAACACTGGTTAGTTTGATACAGGTTTTTGTTTTGAGAATCAATTGTTTGGATAGAGTAATTGGAGTAAAACTTTAAAGATATGACAAACCTTCTACCAGCTATTATTAAATCAAAAGCATTTCTTTTTAATATTTAATAGTACTTAGAATACACAGTCTCAGATGGAAGCTAAAAAAATCCAGCAATTATGTCAATGACATTTCTTAAATAAACCTTGCCAACTTACTTTTATAATCTTCCCTTATATTACAATGAAGACACTGAGTACTTCAAATCGTAACAGTTCTGTCTTCATGCAAGCCAGGAAATGTCTTGAAGTTACTGGGAGGTTTTTAAGAAGTAAAGTCTCTTGTTCATGCTAGTCCGGAAATCTATTCTTTAAAGTGATAGTTTTTAGAGTAGAGAGAGAGAGATGAGGAAACAGAAATGCTTCGTGCTATTTTGGCTTCAAAGGATTTAATTTTTAAAAGGATTTAAATCAAAGGATTTGAGTCAAAGGATTTAATTATTTACATTGGATGAGTAGCTATACTAACAGAATACTATTGTATAAATCTGATTTGGACTGGCTTATATAATGGCATCTTCTATTTCCAGTTGTAGGCAGTGGAAAAATGATCTTTGAACACTACCATGCAGTGTATTCAGCAGTAGAGTTGTAATGCCTGTATTTATTTAAAGTCTAATAACAGTCATTTCAGTCACAAACTGATTTTTTTAAAATGTTTAAAATTTGAGTTATGAAGCAAATCTCCTGTAATATGTGAAAAATGGGCTTCTCTTTTAAGATACGTAAAATAAGAAAATGTAATACCCAAGAGGTTTGAGAGGAAGAGCTGAAATTATAAAACAGAGGCTCATAAATTAACATGTTCTAACTCTCTCTTCAACATCTGAAATTTGTTTGATTGGAATGAGTTTGTGTCAGGAATGTTTGCTCACAGATAATGAATGGAAGATAAATGCACAAAACCCACCCGAAGACTAAGGTGACCAATTTCCTGACTTCCCAAATGACTTTGCTCCATGCAAAGACATCCATATTTGTTTATTTGAATGGGAAACGAGTATGAAGTACTACTTACTGAAAGAGGTGAAAGGGATGGAAAGTAACTGTAATTAAATTCCACATGGTGGGTGACAGGCAAGGGAATAGAGGGAATGCTGTGGCGCGGAAGATCGCTGAGGTACTTGGAAGCAAGCTTGGAAACAGTACAGCTTAGGAGGAGTCCTGCTTGGTTCTTGGTTTTCTGTTCATCAGGTTGAACTATTAATTTTATTTGCATAAAATTTGTCTTTCAGCCACTCTGGAGAGCATGCTATGTGGAAAAGCCTACGTAGACCCTTCTCAAGGCTCTGTCCATCTCAAGGTTGTGTCTCAGCAGCGTTTATGCGTTTGGCTTCTAGCTGCACCATGCTATGCTTTTAACCATCAGGCAGGGCTGGAGCATTCCTTGCTCATCCCAAGCCCTAGGCCCTGCATTGAACAGCTCTGTGAAGGGCAGCAGATGCCTTCTGGTGTGGTCAAAAAGCCTGGCTCCTTGGCTGTGCTGTGTTGTGCCATGGCTTGCTGTGGCTTATTCTGGGCAGAGAGCAGGACCAGGTAAGGAAAACGTGCCACCGGCATGGGTTCATTGCCTCCGTTCATCTCTGCTCGGGTACTAGCTCAGCAGCAGCAATCCCCTTCCTAGCAGGGGAGTCTGCCTCTAAGCACGGAAGAGGAAGGCCCTCACTAGCCTTGTATTTTGGGTGGGCAGCTGAGTCCTGAGGCTGGTTGCAAGAAGAATCCCATGTGATTTAGTAATTTTGATGGAGCAGTGTTTGGGATTTAACCCAGGGATCAATTTACAGCTAAATTAAAGGGAGCACTTGGAGTTTGTGTATATTTCACACAGTTTTTCAAGAGCGCTGGTGGGTTTTAGTATCTATTCATGCCTTCAGGCCAAAGAGTTCACTGAAGATGTGTAGCTGGTTACTCACAGTCCCACCTGGAAGTTCCTCAGCTAGTCAGTAATCATCCTGGCCAGTCTCTTGAAGAGGGTGGCTTAAAGCAGGATTTTGACTTAAATGTACCAAGAGCAATCTTTTTCCTATGACTGATTAGTCATGCAATACTGCTGTTGCAGGCTGTGCTTGCAGTGGAGTAGGAAAGAATAAGCCAGGTAAAACTCAATTCTTTATTCCAGAGGAAGCATTAGTTTCTTCAGGGAGAAAAAAATAGTAATAATCAAAAACTAGTAATTCAGCAGTGTAATAAACCGACAGAGCTGTGGTGAAAATTTATGAAATTACGTTTTCATTCATTTTCAGGTCCTTGTCACTGTTTAACATAAAAATGATTTCATGTTTTTCTGGTATTGAGGTTTTCTGCAAAGAAATGCTTTAAGAGACAGAGGAGATTGAGCCACTGCTCCAAATGGGAGGAGCCTGACTCCAAAAGCTCTGTAATCATGGCATGTATGTATTCTTAATTTCTGGCTTACTTTCATTCTTGGCAAATATAAGGTATGATCTTGTCTTTGAAAAGACTGTGTTAAATGAGGCTTCCTAATCTTACCACAGGAAAAGAAATACCACTTCCTCCTGCTAAGTGATAAATTTCAGAACTTATTATCAAAAGAGGTTGTTTCAAACAGAACAAAATCTTCCAAAAAATGCAAAGTTTGAGCTGAGAAGAAAAACTGAAGATGTTAAAAATCTGGAGGAAAAGAATAATTTCACTATTCCATCTGGACTGCCACAGTAATTATTAAACCTTTTGGAAAAGGGGGTTATTTCTTTTTTCATATTATGACATTCTGGCAATAATGATGTGTATGTTAGAGCTACCCTGTTATCTTTCAGTTTTACATGGAATTATTTAGAGCTGTTTGAAATGCTTTCCACTTTCCAGATCATATTATTTCCTTCTTATGCACACAAGCTCTGTGGAGATGTTGGGAAATGGATTAAAGTATCAGAATATAAAATAAATAATGAGGTAAAACTAACAGGATCTTAATTTTTAAAATGGGAGACTGAAATCAGTGTCAAAACCAGGTGTTGCTGTCAGAATGTTCTCAGTAGAATTTTAATCAAAATTCAAAAGGGAATGAAAATCTGGGATGAAAATATGAAACATTCTCATGAAAATACTTGATCAATTTTGATTCGTCCCTGAAAAAAAAACACCCAATTGCTTGAAAACATTTACTGTGAAAAACAAAGTGCAATTTCCTTCCAGTGGAGACAGATGTGCTTCATTTGGTGTTAAACACCTTCCATGTAGATGCATCAATGGGTTTTATGTCGTTACAGTTTTATTCATCTTCACTTTCTCTGATCTTCCGAGAAGTGTGCATTGCTTCCTTTGAAGCCTTGTAGTAATTTTCTGTGATCAGAGTGCAAACTAGTCAGACAGAAACATCCTCCCACAATGGAGCATCACGCCAGAGAGGTACAAAGAGAAGACATTGAACCTCATTGGCAGGAATCATTCTCATCTGTTGACCAATCTTTCTTTGACAGAAAGCATAACTTTTGACTCTCATTTATTCAATACTTTAATTTGGTTTGGTTTAGTAGTGGGTGTGTCCTAGATGTGAAAATAAAGAAACCCAAACAAACCCACCACTTCTTCACCTTGATACAGCAAGACCCTTCATCACAGTGGTGTTCTTCAGTCCCCTTGTGCATAGCTTCCTATCACTAGCAGGGAAGGGCAGCTGGAAGAAATAAGGTGTAGAAAAGAGGATTAAGTAGAGAAGAAAAGGGGAAGAGGGAAAGGTAACTGCAAATTTCTCAGCCTAAAGTGTGTACTGTTCTGCCTTTATAGTCCAGTCCTAAAGGCTGGATGGGATGTTTGTGGTTTGAACAGAGAAGCTTTTAAGAGAGAACTGATGGAGAAACCCTCTCGAAGAACTGCGCTGTGTCTGCTCCCTAGCGCAAGCCCCGCGCGGGCCGCAGCTCCCTCAGGAGCTCTCCACCTGTTCCCTCCAGCGGGGAATCTCCGGGGAGCCCCAGTGGTTGGGGGGAGGACGGGACGGTGGGAGCCCCTCCTGCTGCTCTGCCCTCGGGGCTGGCCGGGCCGCTCCTCACCGTTGGCCCCTCAGCGCTGTTCCTCGCGGCGGGGCCGTTGGAGCCGTTAGAGCCGGCTGGAGCCGGCTGGGGCCGCACCGGAGCGGGCAGGCGAGTGTCGCGTTCCCTTCAGAGAGACCGCGGAGAGCACAGAGTCCGCAGGCACCTGCCGCAAGGACAACTTTAAATTGAATCATAAGGTACCAACCTGTTGTTATTTTTATTTGTTTATGTTTAGCCTCAGTAGAAACCTGGCACACAATGCTGGGGCGTTAGGAAGCTCTGGGAAGTTCTGACAGTTTTCTTATGTTTCTTGTAAAGAACACTCTGCTCAAAGCTGCAAAAGGGGATTAATTATTTGACTATGTAGCATTTCTTTGAAGAGTGTTTGGTTTTCATTTTCCTGCGGTGTTCACCTCTTAGTCCGTATTTTGACACCAAGGCACAATAAGAATATTAAACCATCAGATAACTGACAAAGTGAAAGAGTACTTTTAAGGAAAGCACTTACAAGGCATGAGGTGAATCTTAGGCTGCTTCTCAGCAGTCTGTGTGCCCGGAGCCCGTGGTGGACTGCAGAGAGTTTTTTAGGTAAGTAATGAGGAAACTTGGATCATGAAATAATTGTGTTAAGAGAGAATGAATGAAGGACAAAAGCTATTGTGTCTTTTGCAGTGGTGTAAGCCAAGAGGTAATGGATTTTGTTCCAGGTTTTATATATCTTTTTGTGTCTAATATAAATATATTAATTATCTAAATAGATATAAATAATATGAATATAATGTTAAATGTCGTTCTTTTAAAGTGTGGTGTTTGCATTTTGTTTAGTGCCAGGGGACTTTGCCGGCTGAAGCCTTCAGGTTCTCTGTGTCTGTGACCCTAACATGCCCATGAGGAGACTGGTTTATGTTTGGTTTTGTAGCTTGATGGGATTTGACTTTCTGGGGCCCCGTTTTCATTGTGAAACTGTGAGAAAGGGATTAAAAGTATTGTTGTAATTGGAAAAAAAAAATGGCAGAGCAGTGTTACAGCAGAAGCGTGTAGGATGGGTTTGTGGTCAAAACATGGATGTTCATGTGGTGTGGAGCAGGATCCTGCTGGTCATATGTGTAAATGTGTGTAATATTCATGCTTGGAGACTAAAATCTCTCTTGAGATAGTTCATATTAGAGTAACCTGGCAAGTATGTCAGACAGTGTCTTCGAGTTCAACCAACCAAATCTGAAATTGTGACCAATGAACCCTTTCAGCAGTGATGCTCCTCCCTTTAGAAAGGGAAAGCATGCTTAGAAGATGAAGATTACCCAAATTAAGTCATTAAAATATATAGCTAACTGGATACACTTAATTTTGGGGTGTTGCAGAGATAGTAGTCAGCACATTAAACATTATGGTTTTCAAAAATGTGCATAGTCCTGAGTACAAACTGCAGAGGAGATGGCCAAAGTATAAAATAACAATATCCAGGCAGATTTTGCAGTTGCTAATAGCTTTTTATTCCCCACCCAGGAAGGAGGTTTAGTCAATAATTAAAACAAGCAATCCGTATTTGACTTAAGAAAAAAAAAAACTCAAGTAATCTGGTGGTGGTTTTTGTTTTTTTGGGTTTTTTTTTTTTTCACAAGGCTTTGCTTTAGCATTCAAATTTAAGCACAAATGGAAGCATAAACATGCTGTCTTTGAGAGCTGCTTTCACCAGTAAGGCACTTAACATGCAAATCTGGAACATAAATTTAGCTTACAAATGGCATTGCACAAAGATTACTGTTACATCTCCTTCTGTAGCCAGAAAGAATGTGGAAAAGATAACTAGTTTCAGAAATAACTATAATTCAAGGAGAAACTGGCACAAGTTGTTATAGTTGGATGACAGAAGCTTGCACCTTAAACTGGTGCATAGCGTTGCTAACTAGCACAGGCATGATTTTTATTGCTTTGAAGATAAACATGATTGAAGCTGGATGATGAGAAATTGCATGTGTCTTATTAAATTTACCTGTGAGAAAGTGCAAGCATGGATCTGGAGGAGTTGACAGTAGGAGTTTATAAACTTGATTTGACATATTTTCCACTGCGTTTGCTAGTGACTTAAGCCTCCTCTTTTGTTGAAAGCCTTATTAATTCAGAATTCTCCCCTTGTTTCTAGTGGAGTACCGTTTTTCCACCACATTAGTGCAAGGGATACCATTATCTACATAAGCTGTAATGGCAGTGGCAGGATGGGCCCTGTGTTTAAGTGCTTAATGTTATGTGCAATCCACTTCTGCCACTAGCAAGTGAGTAATTCACAGAGACTTGCAGAGGATTTCTGCATGCAGTGCTGTAAGAGAGCCATACTTTTTACCTCGTGTGTGTGTGTGCTCTGCACAGTAGTAACTTTCTACCTATAGGCTGCTGTAAAGGAGATTAGTAGTAGATCCTTGTTCCAAAAATTTGTAACACTCTTATTAATTCCCTCTTAGCTCTTTAATTCTCTAGAAGCAAGGACTGGGAATTTGAAATTACTCTTCCAACTCAGTGGAATGAGTTTGATCGTTCACATTTTGAACCCACGTACAAGGAAAAAAAATAGTTGCTGTGCACTTTAATGAATTCTGTGGCTTTTTTTTTCTTGCTTTGAAAAGAAAATGAATTTAAACTCCCCACATGATTTGGAAATTGGTATTATTGTGATAATTTCAGTATATTGTAAACACACAGTTCAGTATATTGTGAACACACATCTTTTTCTAAACTTTCCATTAGTGAGCATCTTCTGATAAAGGAAGAAGATAGTAGGTAATATTTTAATAAATACTTAATATTAAATAATTGAAGGAGTTAATTATTTGGGACTAGAGCCCTTTATTAACTGTACCATGGAGATTTTCAGCTCCACAGATCTGCTGGATAAAGCTATTGTTCTTTTGAAATAAGGGGACAAGGAGTTGGTCTAAAGCATTTAAGAAAGGTAATGGACTAACCTGCAGCAGAGTCGTTTTAGATTCAGACACTGTTTCTTCAACAGAACTATTCTTTGTGCTCTGCTTTTAGCAGCTCCTGATTTGTGCTCTAGCATTGTTTCTGTTCTTTAGACTTGAAGCTAGTTTCTGCCCTGGAACTTAGTGAGTTACACTTCAGCCTGGTATAAGAGAGCATGCCAGGGATGATATTTCTCCTCTGTTTATAATTTCGAACATTTTTTAATGTGCACTGCTGTTGATGAATTTTCAAGGGTCTTTTCCTATGTAACAGAAAAGTGTACAAGTGCAGATACAGCAGTCTGGGCTAACAGCCTTGATAGGCAGAAGCTCAAACATGAAATCCTGCCTGTGACTTTCACTGCAAGATTGTTTGAAGACTTCAACATAAGAGAACTTTTTAAAACTTGTATCACTAGTTAGTGTTAGAAATCGGTTTGTTGAGAACTGAACACTGTAGTAAGTTCTGTCTCTTAAATACTGCTCTTCAGAGGCCCAGTGGATTCTGTGTTCTCTAAGTGAAAGAATAATTTGTCTTCCCATCTCATTTTGTATTATGGGGTCACATCTCACTTGGAAAGAACAACTTTGTAGCAGTCATCTATCATTCCTTCTGAGAATACTTAGAAAAGGAATAATACTGTGCAGTTTAATGATTTGCCTCTGTAGTTTAGTTGTGTTGTTCCCCCCCCCTTCCCCCTGAAGTTACAGTGTTTAGCTGTCATTTTGTTTATCCCTTCTTTCCCTTAGAAAGCTGCTAGACAAGCTCAACTTCTGGATTATCTCTGGTGGCTGTTGAAAGACACAAGGGTAGAGGGAAGAAAAAAGACCCTCTGTTTTTTCCGCTTCCGCTTTTTTGTCATTATGCATGGTTGTCTTGGATTAACATAAGAAATGGTTTTCAGAACTCACAATGAGCATGAAGTACTTTATACAGTGACTTCATTATTCATCTTTGTTCTAATAACTCTTCAAACGTACTCAGGGCTTTTCCCCATTTCTCCATGTTACTGTCTGCTTAGAACACAATCATTTTTCCCCATAGGACAGTCACTCTGTGTTGTCATCTTTGCCTGCTATTGTCTTCACTTCAACTTATGCTGACTGCAAAGATTTATTTTTTTTTATATGCTTGTATGAAGGACATAATATAAACATAAATTGTGTTGAATTATATAATAAAAAGCCTGCTAGTCTGAATAACTTGTTTCAAGGTTGCCTTAATGTGTCCATTTGAAAACGAGGCAAGTTCAGTACCATGGTGAGTGTGATCATTTAAAGTGTAATATACCTGAATTGGTTTCTTTCTGCATGTGTAATGGGGTATTCTGAACTTTTTATGAAGGTCATTTTTGCAGAATACCAGTAGCTGATACTCCTGCTATAAGCCAACCTAATAAAGCGTAACTTACGTTGACTTTAACCAAACTTGATTACTAATTTGCTTAAATACTCCTACAGCTGCTAAAATTCATTACTTTTGAAAATACTGTAACTCCTCTGTCTTTTGGTATGCCTTTTATTCTTCTGTGGCTACCTGTCCCTCTATTGCTCTTTTGTTGCAAGGTGATGGAGATGGAAACTCATCTAAAATAGCACTAAATCCCATCCTGCTCACATAACAGTATATGGTATGTAGATACTTGAGGTACCTAAGGCTAGGTGAGTGAGAGTGGTGCCATTTTTGTATCTATCTAAAGCAGGGAAGACAGTGTTTTTCACACTGAAAAGCAAGCCACCGTGACTGTCTACATCAGCAGCAAACAGAATTAATCTAAATGCTTACTAAGTTACAGCCTGGTTTCCTAAGGAAGCAAGGCAGAGATGAACATTTGGTCTATCCAGTAGGGAGTTAGCAGGCTAAGTATACAAATCCTTCAAAAACCAAGCTTTGTTGCTACCTTTTCTGCACAGAGCTACTTGTTTACTGTGAGTACATAATAAGCACATCAAAACCAGGCCTCCAGCCTATTTGAGGCACTACTCCTACACATAATCAAATCACACAGAGCAATGCAATTATGTATGTTCTAAAAGACAAGTATAATACAAAAAATAATAGAGCAATCTTTTTTAAACTCAGTGTCTAGAATAGGTTTCTTTAATGATATTCTGTACTTCTTTGCTTTTCATCTGAGGTATTAGAAGTACATGGTGCAATTTAATATTGCACTCTTCTACAGGTGAGAAAACTGAGACTTGAGACTACCCTGGATAGTCAAATAAGTAGGCTTCTTGCTTTGCAGTTTCCTGATTAAGCAGAAAATCACACTGTCTCTTTGTATCATTTGTAACTCTCGATTATTTTCTATATATTTCTTGTTCAGCAATAAAGTCCCTGTCTTAAATATACATATTTGCAGGTCTAAAATTGATTGAGGTGTTTGAAACTGAAAGCATGCTACAGTGTGATTCTCATCTCATGCTCCCCGGCTTTTGATATGGAACAAGATATAAGACAGGTGACCCTGCAAAATGTTAAGATTAATGTGATTTTTGTGTTGTGTATTATGAAGCTTTTCCTCTATGAAGTGGTCTTCCTAAGCTCAAATATTTCTGTAAATGTAGACATTTACAAAGATTCTGAGAATTTTAAAATGAAAAATTTGCATAAAATGAAATCAATTCTCAACCTTTTTTTCTTGAAAACTGTTAATTTACATAACTTCTAGCTTTGTAGCAGTCTGCATGACAGACTCAGTTCTCCAAATAATTTATTCCAGCTGCCTAAGGGATCATCAAATATTTTCTGGATTTTACATATCAAAGCTTTTTTTCCTGTAGTCTAAGTAATTCTGCAAGCTTTTTTTTTTTTCCCCCAGATTTTTGTGTATCTGCAGGTAAAAGATTTAACTGTAGAACAAACATTTTTAAATGCATGATTGCAAATGGAAAAATAGTTAAAATCCACAATTTTTGTGCATGGTTTTAGATCCTAGAGAATCAAACAAAAGTTTTTTTCTCTTCTAAACTGAAGATTTAATTCTGAACCTCCTTGAAAAAAAAGAGAGTCGATGGTTAAATGGCAGCAAAGGGAGGAGGATTCTTTCTTGGAGCAAGTAGAAGAGCTAGTGAGCAATCTAGGATCTTCCCTACACCTTGAAAGTAATCTAAACTGTTATGAATGCTATAAATGAAATTATAGCAATATTTCTCAAGCATTGTATTACTGAAAGCAGTTGTGGCTTGTGGCTGTTACCAGCTGTTTCCAAGTGAAACTATTGTATTACTTCTGTTATGAAAACTTGGTAGGTGTGAATTCCAACAAAGGCACCTCCTGCAGATTTGGATACCAGCCTGATGTTACACATTCCTGTAGGGAATGTGTATTGATCTCTGTTTTTATACTAGCAAGTCACCTTCCTAGTCACACAATCTTTATGCTGTCATGTTGTCACAAGTGTCATGATGACTGTGTGACCATAAGGATTTTCCCAACTGTTTTCTGCAGAATTTTGCTGTTCTGATATCGCTTAAGAGTCTAAAATAATAATAAAAAAATATCCAAATTTAGATTTCTTTTTTCCCCTTTGCAGTCCCTTCTAAATGTGTGGTGCTGTGAAACTTCTCTTGTGCTTGGGTATCTGATTCCAGTTAAGAACTGCTGTAAACATCTTGCACATGTGGTCAGTTTTGCTAGTAAGCTGTCTATATGACAAGGAAAGAAAACCTGAAGGTGATGTAAAGCTTGTTTTGTAGCCCTATAAGAAACCTGCATCACGTTTTGTAAACAGAGCCGTCCCTCTGTTGTAATTGCTTTCATTCCTGCTGCTAGCTTTTGGGCAGCACTTGGCACTGACCATGGTAAGTCCAGTAACCAAGACTAGTCTGAGGAATCCTGGTGTGGAATACTGAGAGCTTCATGATCACCACACTAGCTGCCAGAAAAAGAAGGAAGCCAAACTAATAATTCAGGAGAGCAGAAGAACATTTGGGAACTCTTGCCTGGCTCTTGCTCATCAGGCATTGAGTCTCCCTAGGGCAGTTCTGTTCAGTGAGAAACTTAAAAGCTGGAAAGAGGCTATGCTTATGCTGGCTGATCTGAACACCTGCTGCCCCATGATGCTGTCAGGAGACTTTAATTTCGCATTTTTAAAAACCTACCTAAACCCCCAGGATATCCATTTTTAGAAATAGTATGACAGGTCTTTCTTTTTTTTTTAATTATTACTTTATTTTAAGCTTTTCCCCTCTGGACAGAGTAAATATTTTACAAGTTTTATTTGCATTGGAAGATTTTATGCAGCTAAGCAATTAGTTTTGGTTTTAGAAGGAAAATAGTTTTGGCATTTGTTTAGCATTTATATGCCTGATGTGATCTGTCTTTTTTAATAGTAAATTTATGAAGTTAGGGGGGCATAC
Organism: Pezoporus wallicus; assembly: GCF_028554395.1. NCBI lineage: Eukaryota > Metazoa > Chordata > Aves > Psittaciformes > Psittacidae > Pezoporus > Pezoporus wallicus. Next base: position 8,055,337 of record NW_026642649.1, on the reverse strand, counting down.
TGGTGTGTTCCTGGCTCCTGCTAGAGGTGGTGAAGCTTGGTTAGAAACAAACTTCTGCCCAGACATTCATGGCTCTGCCTGTTTCTGTACTTTGCTAGCCTTTGTGAACCAGCAGCAGAAAGTAAAGGGAGCTGGAACTGCACCTGCTGGGTAGCACATTGGACTTCCTGCTATGGAGAGATTTGCTGGTGGTTTATTCACAGAATTGTGAGAAAGTGGCTAACAATATGACATTGTTTAAATGTGTGACGTTAATCTTGTCTTCTCCAACAAAACATGCCTGGCTCTTTATCTGTGCAGTCCCACCTTACAGTTAGAAGGTACTTGATAATTATGAATGCTATCTAATTGTGAACATAGTGTATTACTTTAGTCATTTTGTGAAACTTGAAAGTGACAAGATTTTTTTTATTACCAGTTTAGGGAAAATGAGGTTTGCTTGCATTGAATAGCTTACACATGAAGTGAATTAAGAAATCCATTAAATCTCCTACATTTTGTTGCCTCTTAATAATGTTTACTGAACATATTATTGATAGTTACAGAATGGCTAATAGAGATTTTAAACTGTTCTTCTTCCTGCAGTAAAAATAAAAGTCTGGTAAGATATCAATCACCGAAACATCCATCTGAAATGATTTATAAATGTTAAGAGCAAGAAACTGTCATTGTAACTTAGTTTGATCTTATGCATAACACAGGGCATAAAATTTTAATCTGAAAATTGCTACATTAAATCTGTAATTGGGGGAAAATAAAGACTATTCTTCACATAAATACTTAATTCTTTTACTAAAAAATAACTGTAAAAAAGGATCAGTTGCTACCCTTGCTGTTGTTGCTCTGAATTCCTTTCAGCTGCTGAATCATTCTGCACCTCTTGTTACTGGCTCAAATCATTCTCTGCTTTCATCAATTTTTTTTTTCCATGTGGAATGACATACAAAGTTTTATCAAAACTATCCTGCCAATACTGGCATTTTAACTCAATAGTTGACTACTTAGTCTGTGGGTACACTTATGTTACTAATAATGCATTTCATAAATGAAAAATCTTTAGACAGCAGTGTCCAAAGAGAAGGTGGATTTTGCAGGGAGTTTTAATGAATTTTCTCATTAAACATACAAATTTTAATGCATGCTTTTTATATGCCATGATGTTTCTGTCAGAGATTTGTCTAGCAGTAGAACCAAACTGAGCAATCAATATTGCGACACTCGGTGTGGCTCTGCTGAGTTTTTATGTAGTTCTGTATTTTGTGGAATTTGTATTTTTTGTTTTCTCCTTTATATGATGCTTTTAATGTGTTTGACTTCAAAAGCAGTATGTGAAGTACAGTGTCCTGAAGCATTGTTAGCCTGCATGTTCATTCATACGCTGATCTCCCAAGCCCTTATGATTTATCATTTGTTGTTGCATTTCCTCCAAAGATACTTTCTGCTGTCTCTTGTTTATCAATGCCCTGATAGTGAGCATTTGAAGAATAGTTGTCTTTCCTTGTTCTTTTTGTTTGATCTATGGGGCAACATGCATCACCTAAGAGGTACACTGATAATATTGTTTTAACAGTTTTCATGTTCTTAGAGCTATTCAGGTGAAACTTGGTGTGGGTGTTTTGTAAGCATCGTTGAAAATGCTCTTAATATCTCTTCCTCCTTTCTTTTCCCCTCCTTGAATTTAGAGTGAAAAGTTCAGTAAGTATTTGCGAGAATGGCTGCTTTCATTGTGATCTCTTCTGAATGTTTCAAGTCTGCAGTTGAATTTATAGAACTAGGGAAGGCAACTCCACTGAGAAGCATGCAACATGTGAATAGTACCAGAAAGTCTCTTTATTAATTATGACATTTGACATTGATATTTGTCAGGTGACAGAAAGAAATACTGGGAAAAACATAAATATGGAAAAGGACACGAGGCCATCATTTATCCAGGTTTTGGTTTTTTTTTAAATCAAGTTTAAAATGAAATATGGAAATTATTTGAAGTAGCATCTGTTAGTAATACTGCTTATCAGAGATGAGTAAGTTCTCCTTGGCATAGCACATGCACAGGACACGTGCTCATGGAAAAGCCTCTCTAACTAATATATGAGATTAAAAGTTTACTAAAATGAATTTTTAGTCTGTATCAGTCATTTATTAGCACATAAATTAATTCAGATTTTTGTCATGCTTTCATAACACAACAGATAACTTACAGCTTTCAAAATACTTATAAGTGAAGATGAATTGAATTTCTAAGTCAGTTTGGTCTTTAACCTAATCTTTAACCTAACCTAACCTTGAAATCTACCTCTTTTAAATTCTAATGCAAAGCTTCATCCAAACTTAAGAGAAGTAAAGTAAGGCTTTTATTTCACTAATTTATTGGGCCTTTTGTAGTGGTTTCTTTTGCAAGGCAGACGAGCCAACAAAGGGCTAAGGTGCTTCTGTGTTTGTGTGTATTGTCTGATACCCAAGATGAAGAGTGAATGGGAAAAAAGGGGCAGAATGGGATAAGCAATGTCTCTGCCATCCACACCTTTTCTGAAAGGCAATTTATAGGCATTTTTCTTACTTGATGACGAAAGAAGTGTTGTCAGACAATGTAGCTTTCTACCGACATCATTCCAGGGAAGCAAGAAGAGCCAGCCTGGCATTGTTTATCAGGCTTGCTCAAATACTTCAGATGCAGTCACACCAGGAAGTTTGGAAATGCTTTTTTTCCTGTTGCCCAAGACAGTGCAGTTCTTCATTAACCAAGCTAAATAAGAATCGCCTTTATTTTGGGCAAAACTGTTCGATGCTTATCTCTGCAAAATATGAAAGCAAATTGGAAATATTTCTTTCTTTTTTCTTACATTCACAAAGATTTTATACACTGTTAATCCCTACTTTACATAGAAGTAAACAGAAACACACAGAGGTGTAAAAACCAGATTTACAAAAAGCCAGATGGAATTCTGAGCATCCCTGCTTTTTGATTAATAGGATGAGCTTATTCCATCCTAGATTATGCTTTTTTTTTTTTTTCCCTTGGAATGTTGCAATGTATTATAATGGATCATGGGAAGCAAGAGAGAAGTGACTGAAATGGAAGAACGTGTATAAGATAAAATAGTGGCTTTTGGGGTCCTTCATTGAGAGCCCAACAAAACCTTTTTTTTACAAAATCTGTGATGAGAAATAAGCTGTAAATGCTAGGGTGTTTGTGCAAGGAGATTTTAGGGAAGTCATATGATTAGACAGTTGAGGGAGTAATGTAAACCCTACAGGTTGCAGAACTTACGACACAGCAGTAGAGAACTTACATAGGTCAGGATCCCTGTTTCAAAGATTGTTCAAAACTTTTATGAGCTAGATGTACTGTTAATTCACTTATTTATTTACATGCTGCTGCTTCCAGCAGATGCTTTCAATAAGTAATATTTGGTCTACACTCTAAAATACGTTTGTTTGCTGGGGTACCATTGGCATTTTTCAGAAAAGAGTAGAATTACATTCCAGTCTGTCAAGGGAATTTTGGTTGATAAGTGAAAAAACTACAAAGGGGATTGTTTCTGACAGTCCTGTGCTACACAACAGGTTGTAGCTAGGAATGCTGGATGTATAGCTTGTGGAAGAACTTCACCTGGAAAACATTGCACAGAATTAAGCTGTGGAGTTTCCTCCCTGGAAGCACTTTTAATTTTAGTTTGTGCATGTTATGTTTGATACTCCTTTTAAATCCAAAGTAGTTCTTAATATGACAGTGCTAGTACAGTAGGAGAGCTGGTAGTCAATGGAGTATACATTTAGATTAAAAACAGCTTAGGGGAGTGGCTTGTTAGCTTTTAGTATAAGGTATCTTCAGTCAATTTACTTTTTTTTGGTCTCTGTTACTGGTGTTGAAACTTAGGACTTCAGGATACATAACACAGAAAAACTCTGAAACATATATTGCATCGTATGTATTGTGAAGTCTGAATTCTGGTATCATAGCTTGCTAAGATTGTCCAAAATAAGTCAGAGGTACTGTTTCTGAAAGATGGTATTAATTGTAATCAGAACTGTGTAACTAATTACCTGCTTGTATGCACCTCCAGCCTTTATACCAATTGCTTGTACCTCCTACAGAAGTGCTGAGGATGCTAACAGTCTAACCTTCCCCTTTATCTTTTTAAAAATTCCTGTGATTATGCTTATTCATTTATCAAGAAGACAGCAGGATGACAGCTTTCATCCTGTTCTCAGATGCTGAACCCAAGTTCAGAAAGCTATTTGTTCATTTTATTGTTACGTTAGATGTATCCTTGCAGTGAGAATGGGAGGAAAATAGAGTTCTCCAACCTGAAGTCCAAATTGGCTGGAAGTTTTGAGTGGGAGGAAGAAGAGGAGGTTATGTCAAGTGAGACTATAAGGGATATAATGATCAAAAACCAGTCTTGTATCAGCACCATTTTAACTAGAGACAAGAGCAATGTCATTGCTTGCGTGGATGCAGTATTGCAGTGCAGGCATAGAATAGAAGCATAAACTCTCATCTGTGACTATTCAGTAGCTCTTAGCAGCTCCTATTCAGGTAGATTTAACTTTTCAAAACTGAGAAATACTGATGGAAATAATAAACTATATCACTGTTGAGCAATGAGAAAAAAATAAAGGATTAGAAGTGGAGGATAAACTAGTAATGCTGTAAAAAACTGTGTAAAGTTGCCCAGTATGTTTATTTTAGTAAAACCTCTGTTACCATGAAATGAGGAAAATAGATTGGACTGTTCCATTGTGATTCTTCCCATCATCATACTGCTGTTTTGTACAAGGAAAGGGTGGTGCTAAGAGTAGACGTGGTGATTGAGAAGTTGCTTTGCTTAGCATTGACAGTAGGAATCCTGTTAAGCACTTAGGAGTGTTTAAATTTGCTCTGATATGGATGCATCTGGCAAGGTAAGGATTTGTTTGGTTTTGTCACTCAGCTTGACACAGTAAATTTTGTAACACTGTTGAGGTTTGGCTAGAAAAGGTGCAGGGAAATTCAGGAAAGCAGCAGAGAAATAGCCCAAAGTAGATAAGAAGCAAATATTACTGCTCTGCGTTAAACCATATTTCTCTTTATTTCACTTAAAGTCAGCATTGAAGATTGGACATATGTTTAAAGAACCTAAGTCTAATTGTTAAATTAGTTTTCAAATGTGCTGAACAGCAAGGATACAGGATGTCAGAAACAGGCCTGTAAACCTCCCAAGCTCACTTCAGGGTTTGATTCTATGAGCCACCACATGTTGGCTCCTGTCCACATCTATGCAATTCGCCCACAGTGAGAACAGCAACGTGAAGAAATCTTTCAGGTAGTTTCTCTAGCTTCAGAGATCTTCCTAGCTGTGATGCAGATCTTTCTGAAGTGTCTAATAGATGTACATGCACCTGCCCAAGAAAATAAACCTCGTTATCCATGTCTTTGGGTGGTACTTCATTCACCCTGGGTGTTGACAAAACTGGCTGGAATATGTGAAATCTCACCTCCTCCTGTCAGTCAGTTCCACCATGTTTCCTCTCCTCAAATGAAAAAGACGGTGACTAAAATTTTAGCTTTAGGGCTATTTCATGACCAGGCTGAATAGGCTGTAATTTTTCTCTTAATGGCTTGTCTTTGGTGTCTAGGGTTATAACAACAGCAATTTTGAAAGAAGAATCTTCAGTGATTGTAGACTTGACCTGAAGTGGCAGAGTTCTGGTTTTGGTGATATTGGGAATGAGGAAGCGGGGGTGGCATTTGGAATTGTTTTGGGTTTTTTGGTTGATCATTTTTCTCCCAGGAGTTTATTGGATGGGGTTTTTCTTTGTGACTGAAGGCTTCTGGTTTGAGTTAAATTATTTCTGTTACTTCTTGGTTTGGTTGCCAGAGTGCGCTTGGAGTGCAAGACTGTGATAATACACAGCTGTGGATGCTCTTTACACTGCTACAGTGCCATCCTTTAGGACTGTAGCCTGTGTAAGTGCTGTGGAAAAAAAAAAAAGAATTACACCTGCTTCAAGACTTGCTGGAGCTTGACTTTTTGCTCTTTCTGATAGCAGGTGGAAAAATCTGACAACTTCTTCATAGGAGTTTTAATGATTTTGCTGTGGAGGGGAAAAATAGTTTACAACAGTCAGTGGGGGTGTTTATTTAAAATATCCCGAACTGTCACTTGTTCAGCCACATAACAAGGTTGTTGAAGATGAATTGACAGAGCTGTGAATCAAGATTTCCTGCCCACCTGCTTTCCTCCCTTGTCAGCCTTGTCAAATTTCTCTTGCTGAAATCAAGGAATGTTAAGTTCTTTTAGAGGAGTGATCCATTCTCTGTGAGCACAGTTCCTTTCTCTCCCTGCCTTATAAATATTTAAAAAGTATTAATCTTGTTTGTTACCTGACTGATAAGCGCTGGGCAAGAAATCTGTCACTGCAGTTTCATTACTGAACTTAGATCAGAGCTTTTTGAACATCGTTACAGTTACTGGGTAGAATTCTAAAAAAATCCCAATTGACTTTGGAACAGCTTCACCCTTTAGTAACACCAGTATTAATATGTACAGAACTCGGAGAACATGCAATTAAAATTTACACTTCTTTTATGATATATTCCAGTAGCAGTTATTTCTATTGTGGAATGATGCATGAAATGTAACTCCAATACTTTATGCCATTGTTTTGAGTATTGTCATACTCTGAGGCAATGGAGTGCAGATTCTGTCAGATTTACTTAATCCATTAAATAGGATGTTTAATGTGAATGCAGTTACAAAGACGATCAGTATGTAGTCCCTGCAATAATTTGGCATTTGTATGTTTGCTGCCATTATTGTGAGTGATACTGTTTTTTTTTTAATTTATTTTTTTTTCCCAATGAGCTGGTCATTTTAGCAGCTAGAAAAGTCACCAGCCCATGGTATCTTAATGTGACCTCACTTTCTTCTCTCCCTCCCCTTCTTTCTTCTCCCTCCTATTCTTTCCTCTCCCCCACCTTCTTTCCTCTCCCCTCCTTTCTTCTCCCCGCCCCAATTCCCCCCCTTGTATCCTCTTCCCTCTCCCTTCAAGGAATGCATGGAGAAAGCAAGAAAAGATTGAACAGACAGAAACCAGTTTTGGAACCGCTGCCAAATGTTTAAGTTTATGAATCCTTCAAGACTTAACACAGATTTTCTCTGTGGAGGCTACATAATTTAATGAGTTAGGCAGCCTCTGCTACCCAGAAGCAGGAGGTATGATACCAGGCTAAAATTGCATTTAGACATGTGTTTTTTTTCTGTAAGACAGCTTGCAATTTCAAATCTTAAGAATTTAGATTTTATCAGTCTTTGTGGGCTTGATACGTAAATTTATGAATATTGTAAAAATAATTAACTGCACTGAACTGTTTCATTTTGCACTTTCTGTAATCCACCATCACTCCTGGAAAAATAGCATATTGAAACTGAAATAATAGTCTAAAGAATTACATGGATACCATGCCAGACTGACATTTCCAGTCTTTATTGCATTTGGTGTAATGCTTTTATCCTTTTAAACTTTGTAATAATAATAAGTTTGGCTGGAAAAATTGGAGCTGCAGATATGCATGTCTGCAGCTCAAATGATATGGCTTCCTTCCAGCATGGCCTGCTTTCTTTAGCCTGAAAAAATTATGAGGGAAACTTTTAACGGTTGCACTGCAGCAGGAGTCAGATACTGATTGTAGGATCAATGGTTTAGATTGGCAGTGATCCACTGAAGTGACAGAAGGTGTCTGCAATAAAATCCAGTTTGTGAAACTAAACCAGATGATACAGATACATGTCTAATCATCCATTAGTGATTGAGTGTGCTGTCCCTCTTAAAATATTTCAGAGCCCACCCTTGCAATCATATTTACAGTCTATTGTGGTGGTGACAGTCACTTGTCTTGCTCACGAGCAGCTAAAGCACAAAGCTTGGCATATTTTGTATAACACAATCCTGGGAAATAAGTGTCACTTGCTGCTCTAACAGCAGCTGCTATTTTTGCTGTCTTCTTCTGAGAACAACAGCAACTTCCCAGAGGCAGGCTGCTGGATAAATCTGAAGAGAAAGTTAAGGAAAGATAAGCACAGGCTTCCAAAAAAAAGAATATTTTCACGTTTTAGCAAAAAAGACTGCATGTATCAAATCCACACTCATGATCTCTGCTTGCCTTCACATTAGTTCTACTCATTTGTCCACAGGCCTTGAAAGGTAATTGCTGATAAGAAATGTTATTCTGGACAGATATAAATGTTAATGATTATGCCTGTGTTACACCTGAGATTATGTAATAGCCTGTGTCTTACAAGGGCTAATTATATAGTTAGACTGTGTGATATGGATGAAATAGAACAATCATAAAGCCCAGGCTAAAGGAAGGATCTTTGATGTATACATTTTGATAGAAATTGTTGTGTTGGGTGCTGTTCAAGCATTTAAAGTTGAAAAGAAGTAGAAAAACAGGAAGCTTTTTCAATGCCTCTTCTGTTTTGTGTTGTTTGGGTTTTTTTTCAATGTTTCATTCTACCTACTCTCCTAGATGCCCTATTCATCTATTTTTAGATTTCCTTTTATATACTTACAATAATGGACTCAAACAGGACCCAACTTTTGTGACAAACAAAATATTCCTAATTCTGAATGAAAATGTTTGCCTACACAGAAGTGGTATGCTGAAGAATACATACAACTGCCATAAGTTTAGTAATATAAGTTCTTAGATTGCTAGAATAGCTTCTAAACTACTAACTGCTAAAAGCTAGGGAGGAAAAAAACCTGCATTATATCCACCTGTTCTCTCCTTTTCCCTAAGTGTCGTGGTTTAAACCCAGTCAGGTAATTCGTTCGCTCACTTCCCCCCCTTTCTTGCCCTCCCCCTGCTCCCGGAGGGACGGAGAGGAGAATCGAAAAGAATGCAACTCCCACGGGTTGAGATAAGAACAGTTTAGTAACTAAGGTATAACACAAATCACTACTGCTACCACCAATGATAATAATGATAAAGGAAATAACAAGGGAATACAACACCTCAGCACCAGCCGACCGATAACTCGCCCCCCCCAGCCCGACCAAGCTCCGACCGATACCTCCTCCAACCCTGCAGTCTCCCAGCCCTTCCGGCTCACTCCCAGTTACATCCTGGGCATGACGTGCTGTGGTATGGAATAGCTCTTTGGTCAGTTTGGGTCAGGTGTCCTGTCTCTGCTTCCTCCTGGCTTCCCCTCCTCCCTGGCAGAGCATGAGGCTCACAAAGTCCTTGGCCAAACCAAAACATCATTGTTATCAGCTCTGTTCCCGAGCTGAAAGTCAAAACACTGCACTGCACCAGCTACCAAGGAGGAGAAACATGACTGCTACTGCTGAGCCCAGGACACTAAGCTTCAACTTCAGTGTGCTGTCAGAGACTGGATATGGGGATATATCTGTCCATCTTTTGTCTGAACCATAACAGCCATTCTTTTCACTTCATTCTTTATCTTTGCAAGTCTTTAAAATAAAGAAGCATCATGTTGCATAGTGGAAATAGCGTTTAATATCACAAAGTTTAGTAAAAGTATATCAACTCCCAGAACAATACAATAGATACTGCTCTATTAGGTACCTTTATTAGGTATAATTAATGGATGATAAAAGTCCAGACTTGCTAAAAACCTCATGATGATTTTTGTGTTGTTTTTTTTTTTTTAAGTGTAAGCTAGGAATAACTCTAGTTCATCCATGCTGTTAACCCTGCAAAGCTTTCTTAAGAAAAGCAGGTAAAATGACCACATGTACACGATCACATCTGGTACATAGCATGCAGTAGCAGTGACTCTTTAGGCCCTCTAGGGTTAGGGTGAATCCATCCTCAAATGAAATTTTCCTATGCAAAAGCTCCACTGCACTTAAATTTTATATAGAATGAATAAAATACATTTTAATTCCTTTTCCTGATGCTTCATTTGCTCTGAAGGCTGTGTCTGCTGCTAAATCCCTTTTAAGTCTTGAGATTAGGTAGGAGTGAACTCCAGGGATTTTGTGTTTACCAGTAACTTCACCTTACATGGGAATAGTCACGATTCCCAGTAGGTGTCTTGGTGACTACATCTATGTGAACTAGTAAGAGAATGATTGGAATCCTCCTCCATTCTGATCCCTTGGTGTGGATTTCCTCACACTCTGATGTCAGAAAATGCTGTGAATAAGATCCCGATGCTTCTTTTGGTTTCAGTTATTTCATAACATGGAAGAGGAGCATGAAGTTTCAGTGTTTGAAAGAAAATTCTTTTATCTTGCCTTTGAAACTGTTACAGTACAGGCAGAAGGCTAGAATAAATTTTTTTGCCCATTAAGTTTTTTTAAACTCTTTAATGTTAATGTCTGTATGCCAAAAAGTTAAGTAAAACCTTTATGCAAGTGCATCAGATTTGCCTATGGAAAACAGTTGCTGTCCTGAAAATAAGAGTAGCATTTTAGAACTGCAGGCATCTGATGTTCTACAGATACCAGCAAATAACAAAATTAATCCAATAATATGCAGGGAGGGAAGATGTAATGGACCTTGCTGAATTAATTGATTTTACATGTAAATGTAATCCTTTTCTAAAGACAGATTTGTTCCTAAGAATACAATTTGAAGTAATGAGGTTGCTTAAATCTGATGGTGCTTCTACCTCATGTTTGAAAGCTTAAAAGATGAAAGAGAAATTCATGATAATTTTGCAGTCAAGTTCAAACAATTCATTTGCTTGCTTACTATTCAGAGCATACTAATATGTGAGGATTTCACAGTCAAGAATGTTAAATGTGGCTAGGAAATGTAACTTACTGACCTGATTTTTGATCATCGCATTCAGATGCCATTGTCGGTGTTGTGGATACTGCATTGGTGTATAATTTTCCAAAGTATGCAGTGTATTCAGAGTGTTTACTCATTTGCTGCGCAGACAGGTGTAAGATCTTTGATGTGAATTGAAGAAGTTATAGATAAAGAACTACAGACCCATGCAATTTGTCAGTATTTCCATTACTGCAGCTGTAACAAAGCTCTGTGCCTCTCAAAGCTTAAAAAAAAAATACAGCATCGTCTATCCAGAGGAACTGTACATTGGATGTCATATTGGGATCAGTAACAGAACTTGCATGGTCTTCATGAGGGGCAAGACTATCCTCTGTGATGCCAAATGAGTTTCATGTTAGAGGGTATGTATACCTACTGATATTCTAAACCCACCAAGAAACGCAAGCGCTAAGATTATATTTTCACGAAGTGGAGACATAAGCATAAAATATGTTCCGTGATATATCATCATGGATTCCATTTTAAACACTTGAATATTACATTTCCTCTCATTTTGATGGAAGTTGTGACACTGCACAGTTGAATTATTTTAGTCAGAGCATGGATGAAAATGTTGATACCATTTAATAACTTCTTAGCCTTGAGGAAAACATAGTGGGAGTGTGATAATGAAAACATTAAGTCTGATTTGTTCTGAAGTGACACTGATTGGCAAGCTGAATGACTGGTTGCTTTGCTAGATGAGGGTTTTCTTATGAAAAGCTCTTTAGGATGGCAAGTCAGAGACAAGGGCACTTTCGTATTTTATGTACTGTTTACCTTATTAACAAAAAAGGTTCTTGCTGAGCAGGAGAGAGTTTATTAGATAAAACTGAAGAGCAAGAAGAGTTCATTTTCTGCGACAAGATGCATATAATACCATTGCTTCAGACAGTTGTGATGAACTGAGAAAATACTGTACTAGAAGGAAAAGACACAATTTCAAAGGAAGTATCAGGTAGTAGGGATGCATTGGACAAAACTGAAAATACCTTAGAAATAAGTCCCTAAAGCAACCTTCCCAGCTGCATTTGTCCTGTTAATGGATCAGTCTATTTGTAAATATGTGGATTTGTAAATCTTCTGGATTAAGCCTTCACTGAAAACAAAGAACTCTTGCAAGTCCTTGATTCTCTCCTCAGGAAACTAACGAACCCATGTACTGCCATGTCATCTTGACTGTAATCAGTTTGGTATTGTGTTAATAGCAGTACAGTGGACAACTTTGTGTTAGTATTTGAGATATTGTAATGATACTTGATAAAAACAGTGGTAATACAATTGGCTGCTAATGGTCTTAATGCCTTCCAGATGATGGCATTGGAATTGTAAAATGGTTTCCAACCAGAACAATACAGTATGCAGTACAGTATGATGGTCATTTCCCCCAGTATGTTTGTGTTCACAGTGTGTGCCTCTAAACTCACCCATTATTCATAGAGTTGAAAGCTAAAGTAGTTCACAGTACCTGTTAGGGGATTTAATGAGTGTTATTCTCAACATGACATTTGTTCTAAATTCATGAAGTAAAAACATGGTAGAAATATTTCATGTTCTTTATTATGATGAGAATAAATCCATAGCTTTATCACCACTTTTATTTTTCTTGAACTCCTGGAATAGATGGGAATAAATTAAATAATTTCAAATTATTTCTAGAAACCTTCCTAATGCATTTTTTTTATTGCTGATTTCCATTCTTTAATTGGAGTTGTGAGCTCATGCAATTTCACAACATGAACACTGGCCTTACTAGAACATTAAGCAATTCTTCTATGCACTTGAAGGTTAGGAAAACCAGTGGTTCTTCACATTGGCATAAGAAAGTGTTGCGAGTTTCTGGATAGCAGGATCCGATCACGATGGCATAATTTTCCATTACTTCAGAGGTAGGCTTCCTTCTTCATTACTTAGAATATTTAGGAATTGTAAGATCTCTGTAAAAGTATGAAACGAAATTATAATTTTCCCCCTCATATTTTTTTCTTTTTAAAGTGTGGTGGCTAAATATGAAAAATATAAGTTTTCGAAATAAATTTGGCAGAAATTGATGCTTCATGAAAAACCATTTCATAGATTAACTTTTAATTGTTTAGATGAAACAGGATTTTAATTTGCAATAATCACAGGAATATATTTTACCATTGTATTCACACTTAACAAGAAACAACTTAAATTTATGGAAATAATATAGTACATGCTAGGTTACATATTCAACTCACACGTGGGTACATTTGGAATTACCATATTTGATGGAAAGCTGAATGCCTGTGGTTGTTATCAATCATTATTCTGTTGTTGGTTATAGCGATTTTGTATTTCCAGTAATTAGCCCTGATTTGTGCAAAGATTTGATCATGTATGAATCAGTGAAAGTTAGACTCCTAAATGAGTGGCCTAAACAATGAAAACAATTATAACTTTTCCCAAAAAGTGACAGGTTTAACCCATTGGTGTACTGCTAGAGCTGTTCTTACACTTCTGTAGGCTCAGGTGCATGGTTTGTAAACTAAGGAAGCAGATGAGTGCATCTGAAATACTTAAATATTCTGTTGGTTTTAATGCAAATTCAATTAATGTTATGGGATGTTTGGCTCTATGTTTTTTTGTTAGAAGTAAGAGAAAATTAGTCAGTTTTTCTGAAAACATTTTAGAATCAAACTATCTGGTGAAAGGTGTTGGAGCAGCACAGGTTCCCATTATCAAAGTGTCTGCACATAGCTGTGTTTCAGGGTTTAAGCCTTTTCAGATGTTGGTGTCAAAGGGGAAAAAAGCCACAACCGACCAGCCAATTAGGTCAGATGTAGCCAGTACAGAAAAGAGAATGTGCTGGCTTACACAGTTCTATTTCACAAGATGCAAGTTTGAGATGTGAATAAAGGATGGACATCATGATTGGACAGAGCCTTGGGTGAGATGGTTCAGTGTGCAGTGTGCCCATGGCAGGGGGGTTGGAACTAGATGATCTTAAGGTCCTTTCCAACCCAAACCATTCTGTGATGCTATAATTCTGTGATGCCATTTTTGGCATAAATCAAGGCCAGGTGTTTCTAGGTATGGAGAAATTTTGCGTGGGATGGCCGTCAGAGCTGTTACAAATTACAGCCAACATGCGGGCAGTTGATTCTGCGTAATAGTGTACTGTACTGCAGGGAAAAGTGAAATGAGCTTTCAGCCTGATCCTTATTGTCTCTGATCAGGATCTGCCTGACTGACCGATTGGAGTCAGCATGAAAGCGCAGCGTGTGCTGCTCTCTGTCATCCAATACATGTGCTTTACCTGAATGATTACCTGTGGCAGGAGCGTAAAGCCTGCTGCTGATGGCTGGGCAGTGATGGACGCGCTGCCTGATCAAAGAATATGTTTTACGCTCATGAGGACTCTGCAGTCAGTGTCACTGGTTGCCAGACAAAACGAGTGTCAAAGTACAGCACTTGGAACAGTCACTGCTGTGCTGTGTGCTTGGTCTCTTTACTAGTCTTGGTTTAGGTTGAAAAGGCTGATGTTCTGATATATGTGTTTGATTATGATTATATTTACAGTTCCAAATGCTGTGGTGTTTGTGATGGCCTGTCTGAAGATTAAATTATGCTGTTCTATTTCATGCCAATTCAGGAGTTCTAGTTGTCCCATTAATAGCAAGAAGCTCACTTTCAAAGTAACATGGGATCAAGGTATGACCAGTTGGATCTGAGAGATTAGTTCAGGTGTTTTCACTAAGTTAACAAGAAGTCATTAGAGTGTGTTTGAGAAGAAAAAAAATGTGGAAGGTAAAATCAGACAAATTGTCTGAATTTCTGAAACAGCAAGTCTGAAGAACCTCTTTTGATCGTACCTCCTGGGACCGATTTGGTAAGATGTGACATGACTATTCATTATTTAGCAGACATACCTTTACATTCCTAAATAAAAACTGCAGTGTGAAAGACACATCAGTAAAAGAATGCAATTACTGAAAAAAGAGGAAGAATGCTTTGTAAATAATGGGGTTTAACTGTTTTTTGTTTTTTTTTTCTTAACCACACACATGCACACTTTCAGTGGGTAAAAGGTTGTGTTGTGTAACATGTTTGGGAGAATACATTAATAAGGGTGTCTGAAATTAAACATTCATGTCTAATATGATGTGATTATGCTTCTGCAATTTGGTGAGCAAACTGAGTTGAAACAAATCTCTCCGGTGATGAGAAGAATTGGTTACCGAAGATTCTAGCTGAATAGAGTGTTGTTCTGCTTGGCAAAGTATTGCACAGTAGGGAAATTAAATGTAGGCAGTGAAGAAGTTATTTTTCAGTGAAGATGCTGTAAAGATCTGTCCCCTCATGCTGACCATAACCGTTAGTACAAAGCACTAGTGATCACCTGGGCTCTGAAAGGCTGCACTGGTGTGGCACCGAACCTGTTTCAATAAGTTGTGGCTTTCCATGAGCTAGCTTGCACTTACTGTGCTTCCTGCTGCTTTTGTTTTATGACAGACATGCATGTTACTGCTAGAGATACCTCAGCATGATTGTTTATACGTAGCCTTTATCTTTCTTCCCAGACCTCTGAAGTTAGTTTGAAAAGAAGGCAAACTATGTACCTAGTGTATTTTAAGAATTAAATCTTAATTTTCAGCACGTTTAGAACTGTGGGATTTTTTAAAAAACTTAAATGTAGTCCAGAAGGTATTGTTCAACTCCATGATATCTGAAGCTGTCATTTACCATTTCATAAAGGTACTGTTGAGACATTACTATAGAGAAGAATGTTAAAGACAGCTTTTGGTATGAATATATTTAAGTAACATTGAAGAAAGTTTTTATCTATTAAGCCATTGTTTTGTTTGATGATGAAAGTAGTGAATGTATTAATGGAATAAAAAAACCTAATATCATTCTTTGAAGGTGATGAAAGCATAATTATAGCTAGGGAGATAAAGCATGAATAAAACTGGTGGTTTGGAAAAGTAATAAAGAATCCTTTTTTTTATATCTAAACATTTACACTAATACTTGGTTTTGATGGTGTTAAGAATAAATAAAAGTAATTTTACTTCCTGAACTTGTGCTCAAATTAAAGTATTTGGATTCCACCCCCCCCCCCCACCCCCCCCCCCCCCCAGCAATATAGCAGGGTGTGTTTAGGCATTCTACTTTTCTTTCTTTTTTTAAAGTCACAATTATTGGGAAAGTTATAATAAATTGTTGAATGTGAATGAAACAGTGTTTTTCAAGAGAGCATTTTAATTTGGGATATTGTTTCTCTTTCAGAAAGGGGTGCAGTTCATCAGTTCATTATTCTTTTACAGAATCTTGTGGTTCAGAAGATGAAAATTACAGACCAGCATAGTTATCACTTGTCCTGGGTTCAGCAGTAGCAGTCATTTTTCTCCTTAGTAGCTGGTGCAGTGCTGTGTTTTGACTTTCGGCCTGGGAACAGAGCTGATAACGCTGATGTTTTAGTCTGGCCAAGGACTTTCTGAGCCTCATGCTCTGCCAGGGAGAAGGGAAAGCTGGGAGGAAGCAGGGACGGGACACCTGACCCTAACGGACCAAAGAGGTATTCCATACCACAGCACATCATGCCCAGGATGTAACGGAGAGTTACCTGGAAGGGCTAGAGGACTGCAGGGTTGGATGAGGTATCAGTTGGTGCTTGGTCGGGCTGGGGGGGCGAGTTACCTGTCGGCTGGTGGTGAGGTGTTGTATTCTCTTCCCCTGTTATTTCCTTTATCATTATCATTGGTAGTAGCAGTAGTGATTTGTGTTGTACCTTAGTTACTAAACTGTTCTTATCTCAACCCGTGGGAGTTGCATTCTTTTGATTCTCCTTCCCATCCCTCTGGGAGCAGGGGGAGGCCAAAAAGGGGGGGAGTGAGAGAGTGACTGCATGATTTATGGCTGACTTGGTTTAAACCACGGCATCACTGAAAATCAGCACTATTTGTGGTGGCCATTCAGAGCTCTCTATTCAAAATGGTGGTAGTTAACAGAGATGTGAGAACTTTTTATACAGCTAGTGTTTGCTACTTTTTCCGAAAGCTGTCTTACTCCTGTTGTAGAAAATGCTTCTATTTCTCCTGGACATGAGAGGTGGTTGGTGCTATTGACTGATTCTTCTCTACAACATACCTAATTTCCCCCCCCCCCCCCCCAAATTATCTAATGAGTCTTTGTACATAGTGAGAAGTAGTGCAAGGAAGTCTCTTGGCCTATTTTACTTAAATACAGTTAGCTGCTGAAAAGATGTGCTTACTGTGTAGTTATTAGGGTTAGGAAAACCATTTTAACCACAATTGCTTTGTTAAGCAATATTTGATTGATACCTGTTTAGCCACTTCACAGTGCTTGTTGTCACTCCCTGGCCAAGGTGTTGGGACTTCCAAGGATTTATTGTACAGTAGTTAGCACTGTGCTGAGCTGTGCATTGCGCCCTAATGTGTCCTGTGTCATTCTTTATTCTGGAACATTTTGAGCTTTGCAGAATATGTCTCAGGATGGAGAGGAAATTTCATTGCAGTACCCTATCAAAGGCAGCACTGGTTTATAGGACTACCACAAAGAACTTGGAAGTATACTTGAACTACTGACTTCAATTTACCAGAGAAAAGAAATTGCTCATGTAATTAATTTGTAAGGGAAAGTACATATGGGAACACAAAGAGGAATAACATGAATAAGCTTGGCTGCGTGTAACTGCTTCTCTTTTGTTTTTGAGGTTTGATGAGAAGCTTTGATTGAAGCCTTCTGTCTTTCTGTTGGTTGGTAAGCATGAAGACACTGCTGTACTCTGTAACTGAATACTCCATTTAAAAAGCAGGGGTCGTTAACCTGCCATTACATCAAGGTGTTGTGAAAAATGAATACCGAATCAAAGCTAAAGGCATCAGTACAATGCCACTGGCAAAGAAACTTCATGTTGCTTACTCTGTTCTGCAGCTGCACAGAGTCAGAGTCAATTACACACAATTACTCATCCACACTTTCTCTGTAGAGTGTTTACAATCTGGTAGGGTGACTTTGAGGACAGAAAGAAGAGTAGGAGGAAAGACCGAACAATTTGATTGTTTTGCTCCAAGCTAAGTTCAGTACTGAAAATGCGTATTCAGAATGACAGCAGGGATAAATATATAATTGTAATTCCAGCTGTGAGATACCTGACTAGCACATTTCAGTGTTTAGGGCCAGTAGCTGTCAGTGACTTGAAGTACCTCATTTGTTGTGGTAGCTGGTGTTAGTTCAGTTAATTTGTGTTTCAGATTTTGTCCTTAGCTGATACGGATCTTGTGTGCATTTTTTTTTCTTCTTCATAGCAGTGCTTAATGAATGTTTTTGGATTAATTCCCTTTCTGAATAATAAATCTTGGTAGGTCTACTTCGTGGTACAGAGGGTGCCATGTGATTTCTCTATCTGATACTAGTTCACATTTGTTTAGCTTTTACCTCAGATACTGTCTGTCTGTGTTAAAAATCTGTACCTTTTCTCAGAGCTAGTCAGTTTTATGTTACTGAAGGCATCGCTGATATCCATAATTTTACATTTCTATGCAATTTTTACAGTAGCTTTGGTTTGGCAGCTTTTGGTTGTCTGTAATCTTTGGCATTTTCATATCCAAGTTTTTAGTATGTTAGTAATCACAGAACCATCCTTACAGTGCTGTACACTGGATGGACTGTAGCTTGGTGTTACGCTTTCAATGCCCTACTCTATGACCTTATGCCTACCCTTTCTTCTTCTGTATTTTTGATCCACATCTGTAAAAAACAAACACACCAGCCCTGATTATTTTCTTCAGCTTTTCCTTCTTGGGTTGTTTTTTTTTGTTTTTTTGTTTTTTTTTGAGTATGTAAGGAGGTGGTCACTAAGTACAAGGTCTTATATGTGGCTTAGAATCATAGAATGGTAGAATAGTTAGGGTTGGAAAAGACCTCAAGATCAAGTTCCACCCCCCCCACTACGGGCAGGGGCACGTCACACTAAACCATGTCACCGAAGGCTTTGTCCAACCCGGTCTTGACCACTGCCAGGGATGGAACATTCACAACTTCCTTGGACAACCTGTTCCTGTCCTCCACCCTCACTGTAAAGAACTTCTTCCTTCTATCTTACCTAAACTTCCCTTGTTTAAGTTTAAACCCAATCCCCCTTGTCCTGTCGCTACAGTCCCTAAAGAAGAGTCCCTCTCCAACATCCTTGTATGAATAAAGCTGTCTAATGTTAGGCTTAGATTTAAGATTGATAGTACTCGTTCTTTTGTATTTGGGGCCTGTTTTGGCAACTGCTTTAGAATCTGATATGTATCATATGAAGCTCTTCATTTAATTTTTTTCACTGTGTGTCGTCTTAATAGCTGGAAATGTTCTTGCTATTTAATAAGATAACACTTAGAATTTGGACTGTGTTACTTCAGTCCAGCAGCTGGCCTCAGTTATAAAGCTTAATTTATATCAGTTGTATTTTTGCACTCAAAGTTATGCAGTGAAAGTTTGGAAAAAAAAAAACCAACAAAACAACAGTGGTCCACCAGTGAATCACTCCTGTGACTTCTGCATGAATACATACTTCTGCAGCTACTTCTCCCTGGGGTTCTGCATGAATACATACTTCTCTGGCTTCTTCTCCCTGGAGTTTTAATAGCAGTTTCTTCCCTTCATGTTTAGAAAGTGGTCTTATCTGTGGATGTAGATTTGTTTGTTAACTTCTCTTTTTCATTAAGACTCAGTTTACCTGCAAGAAGAAAAGTACTGATTAAGAGTTAGGGTTTGGCTTCAGTAGCATTGCTTCATTTCAAGATGTTTCTAAAATGTGAATCTTGGTCTTCTTGAGACATGACAAAAATCTGATGATTTGCTCTCTCACTTCAATGTACTTAAGAAGTCAGAAAATGCATATGGTGCTAATCCAAACTACACTTCCCAGGGAAAGAATATTTTTTTTTTCCAATATTTTTCTATTTCATATTACCACCTCTGAGCCCCAGTCTTTACTTTAGAAAATGGGCAGCTAGCTTTGGGCACAAGCATAGTATTTAAAACATCAGTGCTGTGCTTAATACTGATGAGTTGTTGACTGGATTTCCTCCTTTCAGTTTGAGTGAGAGATAATAGTGGTTAATACTGACAGATGAGGTCAGGAATGCGGATAGTATTGGATTGTATGAAACCACTTGAGAGCCTCCTGTAGGATGCTGAACTCCCAGCTTTACTTGGAGACTCTGTAGGTTCAGCATATTTAGGGCAGAGAGCTGTGTAGATTCCCTCATTTTATGAGGAAAAAGGATTTAATGAAATTGGAAAATCTGTTTTCTTACTCTTTGATAGTATTAGGCAGAGAATATGCCTGGCATTACATTAGTTTACTGTCTTATAGTGCTATTGCAGTACTGCCTTTAAATAGCATGAAAGTAAATTATTTGAACTAATCTTCCAAGCTATTTTGCTTAGTATGGAATCTCATCTGTTTGTTGGGGTTTTTTGCTAAGCATCACGTATCATGTTATGCTATATTGTGTGATCTATAGCATAGATATGCCTGATACTAACTGATGGAAGTTTTGGTTAGAACTGGACATCTGGAAAGCTAAGCTGCCAATTTTAATGTAAATTTCTTAGACCTTTTTATCTGCTGCTGTAATAAAAGCTTGCTACACCAGGGAAGAAAAACAGTTTTCGCCTATGATTTTTGTTTGCTGCTCTCAGCTGCATTAGTATTCAGAATCAGCATTAACCATAAAGTATTTTAAGACTTTTCAAACAATCAAACTCATTATTTTACTGAAAAAAGACACTGAAGTATTAAGTTAGCATTATAAAATAAAATGTGTAATTGCTGTCGTCGTTGCCTGCTTCAGAATTTCAGAAGAACATGTCTTTGGCACTGGAACACAATTTCTCAGAATTCTTGAAAAATGAAAGGATAGATTTTGGTTTTCCCAAAGGATTGTGAAGGATGAATGTCCAATATACATTGGGTTAGAAAAAATATATAGGTAGTAACATGACCCAGCGATTGTAGAAGAATGGTTTTGGTGGGTTTTGGTTTTTTTTTTTTTAGATGTCTACATTTATGGGCTGTGCTTGGATCCTTTGGATGGAATGAATTGCAGAGTGCACTCTTGTGAACATCTAGAAGCCTGTTTTGTGGGTCAGGGTTGAAGGTCTCCTGTCACAGGGTCAGATCAAGGATAAAAGTAGAAAGAGCATTGCCAGCAGGTAGAACAGTTCTTTCTACTCAGCACTGATGATACTGTGTCTGGGATAATGTATGTAGTGCTGGGCTCCCCAGTGCAAGAAAGTCATGGGTCTACTTGAGCAAGTTCAGTGAAGGGCCCCTGGTGAGAACTGGAGTGTGTTTCACATGAGGAGAGGCTGAGAGAGCTGAGACTGTTCACCCTGAATCTGTGGTGGGGATCTTATCGACATGCATAAGTACATTATGGGAGGGTGCGAAGAAGACAGAGCCAAACTCTTCTTAGTGGCCTCCAGTGAAAGGCCAAGAGAGCGCAAACGGAAATGTTGCAAACTGTGTTTAAACACAAGGAAAAACTGTTCTTACTGCGTGGGTGATCGAACACTGGCACAGCTTGCACAGGGAAGTTTTGGAGTTTCCATCCTTGGGAGATCTTCAAAACCTAACTGGACCCAGCCTTTAGAAACCTCTCCCAGTTGATCCTGCTTTGAGCAGTGTATTAGGGTAGAATATCTCCAGAGGCCCCTTCCAGCCTCAAGTATTCTCTGGTTCTGTGATTCAGTGAGTGTATGTGATCTGGCATCAAAGAGCATGGTCCAGGTAAAATTGGGCAAAAGATGTTGGAATCAGCAATTATAGTACTTGCTTTTTCCTGTACTGAAATGCAGACAAGGAACTATAGATTTTTGGAGTTACATCCGGAGGATACTTGGCAGAAGAAACAAAAATGTGAACTCCATTCCTCTAGTTCCAATGAGAGCAATGGCAGTTAAATAACATGAACATTCGTGATTTAAACTAATCAGTGAGTCAAGTAACACCTTCTAACTCAACTAACCAAAACAGTGCTCACTGGAGCCTCCAGTTTTTACATGATGGAAGGTTGCTCTTCCAAATGAAATGGATTTTTAATTAGAAATATTTTCTTTCTTGAGTGGTATAATTTGTCACAATATGACCTCATACTTCATAACTCCAAAAGCTGCCTAATTCTATTTTTTTCCACTTTAAAGGAAAAAAGCTGAAGGTCCAAGAAAATGTGTGCTAAGAAGTCACTGACATGACAGATTTCAATGTCTCTAAGTAATTAGTTAAGTTCTGCTTGTCTCTTTCATTAAAAGCACCATTAGACAGCCAGATGCAAAAGATGACTGTGGTAAATGGTTTTTCAGGTACTTCTTGATAATGTTAAATGTGGTTGTCATTTCAGTTGATAGTTATGCATCTTTTCCTAAATATCCATCCATCTACTTGAGCTGCCTGCTCAATAAATTGTATGTGGAACTCATTAGGATAATTTAAAGAAAAGAATTCTCCTGGTTTAACTAGCTGCAGAATGTTTTCTTTGTTGCTGTGGGTTTTTTTTCACTCCTGAGATTACTGGAAAAATCTATACTACGGACATTTTTCTCTCCTTTGTTTCTTAACACATTTCTTCCTGTTTCAGTTTTTTTTTTGTGTGTGTGAAATAAAGTCTACAATCAGTGTGCTTGAATGGAAAAGTGTAGATCTCTGCAAAGGGCCGTCCATTGCCTGCAGCCTCTGTGCTTGCTTGCCTTTTGTTTTAGTGAGAGAAGTGCACCAGGAGGTTGTTGGGGGCACTGATTCGTGTCATAGCACAAGGCTGAACTAAAGCACATCTTCCTTTCTGTAAATGGACACACTTTGCTGTTTGAAAGTCCATAGGATTTGAGTTACTATTCAAATCCTTTTGTTCTTATGAATTTTACCCTGTACAGAAGCTAAAGCAGAAAATGGACTAAGTTAAGGATTTTCTTATCTAGACTTGAGAAGAAATAGGTTGTTCACTTACGTTTTTCAGTGTTGCTGTTACATGAGAGAGATCATGTGCTGATAAAGAATACAGAATGCAACATTAGGCTGTTACGGGGTGGTTAACTAATACTGGCAGAGGTGGAGTGAGAGGAAAGGAGAAGACTGCATGGCACAGTGACATTCCCAGTGAGGTGAGCAGATTCACTGACAGGCACCCGCTAAGTTTATTGCTTATATAGTGATAATGGCATTGTCATATTGTCCCTGATGCACTTTACAGATTGTGTAGGTAAGATATTTGTAAATAATCTTGAGTAAGTATATCACAATGCATCCCACACAGAGTGGGGTTGCAGACTCTAACATGATGCATTCTGTTTATCTTGTCTGCATGACAAAGAAGACTTCAGTCTCTCTTTAACCACTCTGAATTAATTTCTGCCTTTTCTTTTGAGTAAAACTTGCTTGTGGTAGAGATGGTTGGGGGCTGCAGTTCCTTTAATTTCCAGCTGTGTTAAAGAACTCTGTCTCAACTCTTAGTTATCGCTTATGCTGGTTTGGTTGGACTCTGAAACTGTAGACTGCCTTTGGTCCCATTCTTTAACATTAAAGGAAAGACAGTTCTCTCTTGAATGTACCTGTCATTGTGCTCAGGAATTTTCTGTTGTTCTCTTTCAGAACATGTCATCTTTCTCACTTTTTTTTCATTTATCGTTGGCTTTTCATTTGACAGCCTTTTTCCTTTTGTGTAATGGTGTTTAAGCAGGTAAATACGAGATTCTTTGAATAGCATATTTTATTAAAACAAAGCAACCTAATTAACTCATTCTCCATTTATGTGCTCCAATAATCCGTTAATGCAGACTCCTTACAAATGGTGTTATTACCAATAGGAGGAACTAACATAAATCAGAAATGTCAGATGCTGTTTCAAAGACACTTTTCTTCTCCAGATTTAAAGGAGCCAGTATTCTAAATGTTTATGGTATATCTTATTTACTTCTTTATTTCATTAGCTAGGAACTGTTATTCAAGGAGGCCTCTAAAATGTAAAGAAAGCAGAAGTAATAAGTTTGTGTAACTGGTTTGAGTAAAGTAAGCAGTAAAACGTTTGCCACAAACATAGAGTCCCCTTACATGATCTTTTATAAAGCATTTTTCTAAATATTTAGCATTACTTCTGCACATGTGTCTTTGAAACACCAGAGTTAAGAATTGCCTTCTTGGAGCACAGAAAGCTAAGCACAGTGGCCCGCAGGGATGGTCAAATGGGGGAGATACTTATTTTGGCCTAAGATGTCCTAAAATAAGTTGTATGAAAAAGAGAATAGGTTAATAAAGGTGAATAATACTAACTTCTGTGAATATTTGATTCCCCTTGAGTGTACTAGAAATTTTCAGTACTTCCAGAACTGCTCAGACACTGCACAGGTGTGTGCCTAGAGCTGTAAGCTAGTTGCTTAACTACAAAAGCTTAGTTTAAGGGGGAAGAAGGATTCATTCAGGACCACAAGCCTGGACCAGATAAAGGAGGAAAACTGTGACTGGCGGGAAAAGGGGATGTAGAGAGCTAACTATTTAGTGAAGAAGATTTGGTGAAGAGTAGGCAGCAAGTTAGTAACGAGCTATCTGGGAGTATAACATGAAAGTTAAGGGGCATGTTTGGCAGCTGGCTGGCAAAACAGGTAGCAGAGGATTTGCAAACTGCCTGCTGAGGGACCTTGCATGGTAGATTCAATTAAATTAGGAGCAGGAAGGGGAGGGCAGAATAGTGGTGAATGCACCAAGGAGTTGTATCCACTAGAGTGGATTCTCTTTCTTTCTGAGCTCTGAATGGACCATAAGACTTCAGAATCTTGTTGTTCCTCTGCTGTCAGGAAACCTCCACAGGCAGTCTTTAAGTTTATTGTGATGTCTCTCCTGTATATTCAGTAGATGGTACAGCAAAAATAGCTGTATCCTTTTTGCCAGATTTTTATTTGTCAAGATAGAAATGTTCCCTGTTGCCATGTGTATTTCAGTGAGATTTTGGAAGCCTGGAAGTCCTTTAGGCTCATTGTACTTTATTCTTTTTTGGCTTTCTCAAACTTCTCCTTGGCAAGCTATCTAGTCAATGAACATACTGCATTCATAATGTGTATATTCCCACCTAGTCACTGAATGGCAACTTCCCGATCCATCGAACAGTTCACCTGGATGGCTGCATCATAATAATGCCCTTGGTTTTAAATGGCTGCGTACAAAGATGCTTTTGAGGCAAGGCTGGCATTTGGGCACAATTCCTGTGCACTTGGATTGTGTGGAAAATCCTACAAATCTGAAATATATGGATCTTGGCCTTAGTTGCTTTGGTTGTTTTGTGGGGTTTTTTGGTTGTTTTGGTTTTTTTTTGTTTGTTTGTTTTTTCCCCAGAGCAATTCAAAAGAAGTATTCCCCGAAGTAGAGCTACTGTTATTCTGTGTAAGAATGAGAGGGGGCTATTGTCAGAGGAATTCTTCCTTTTTTCGAAAGTCATTATTTAGTGGACAGGATAGTGGATTAGTACTGGATCTAAGTATTGCCCTAAGGGTTTTATTCTTGACATTATGCTCCTTTGTAACACTAGGTAGTTACTCAAGCTGTAATTCTCACAAGCGGTTAATAAATGCACTTCTAATTTTTCAGAGTAACAGCTTGAAATTTCTTTGGAAATATCTTCCAGAAATGCTGAGCACTTATAACTGAAGCCAATGGGAAGGCTGGTTTGAATGGCTGAAGTACCGTATAGTAGTCACCTTCTGAGAAGTCATTTGCTAGAGTTATCAAGCTGGGTGTGAAAATTAATAGGATTTTTTTTTCCATAGTCTGCCTATGCCTCAGTCAGCTATCTGTAAAATGGAGTGATACCATCTTTCATTTTGCTGGCCATTTTAAAGATTGATTAAGTTTTGTGAAGCAGTCCTCTGTTCTGAAAAGTGCCATAGAAAGTTCAAGACAAATGAACAGATTTGACAGGCTCACCAGGGGGTTTAACAGTTTTCAGCAAGTATAGACCAGCTGATCATTAGTAACTTTTCATTTATCACATGCACTTAATGGCACAGGATTTCTGGGGGTGGGGAATCATTTAGAAACTGCATAATGTGTATACACTGGTGAGGTGATTCGTGGTTGAGTACAGTACCCTGAAAATGATGGGATTTGGCTGTACAGCTTTAAAATCACATTCTTTTAACATTCTTTTGGCTTTATAAAGTCTAAACCTGTAATCAAAATGCAGTTGTAAAAGCAAATACTGTTTTAGGTGAAGTACATTGTAGCCTTATTGAAGTTAATGGAAATAATTTCCATCATCTCTGATCTTTACCTCTAACTTTTCAGTCGTCTGTGATGAATGAAATAATATGTATGTGCATGACTAGCTTGAATTTCAGTTTAGAAATGGAGCAGCTTGCTGCTTTATTCCTCCACTGAAACGTCATCCTCTGGCTCTGTTCTTGGGGGACTCGGGTTGCAGCAGTTCTCAGAATGAAATCTTTCTGTGTGATTGTGGTGTCCTTTCAGAATTTCTGATGTTGCTCATTATTGCCCTCCCCAGGAATGTGTGTAATGACAGGTAGCTCTTCAGCAATGCTCCTGCCAAAAACACAGAATGGATGACGCTGGTGTTGTATCTGGTCTACTGCATCTGGCACCTAGGCATGTTACACTTAGTGTGACTGAAACAGTGGTAAAAAATCTCTTACTGGACACTCAGCAGATTGCTGTGATTATCCATCAGTGGTATGTGGTTGACATTTTGTCTGGCATAGTAGACTTAGAAATAAGTTGCCTCCAACTTGAAACTGGTATAGTTTATTTTGATTCGGAGGAGATGTGAATAAATACTGAAATGAGCATTTGAATGTGTGTTCCTCCCTAGGTGTTTTACGTGGGATATGTAGCGTTGCTTGTGTGCCTCATGGGTCATCTTGTTTCTCAGTAATACATTAGAGGAACATCGGAAGCATCCTAAAGCAGAGTAACACTAATTACTTAAGCAAAGTCTCCCCTATCTCTACACAAATCATAATGTTCTCAGTACTGAACGTGGAAGGTTGCTATGCATTCCACCTTACAAGCTTGAATGATCTCCCTTTTTTACGCATCCTTTCTTTAAGGGGAAAACTATCTCAAGGTCACTATACAAAACACACTGTGTTTCTTTACTTGTTTTTGTCTTCAGTTTCTTTTTTTTTTGTGTAATTTCTCTCAAACTCTACATCTCACTTTGTTCAGTGATGCTTGACATCATCTTAAATTGAGATGTTGCCAAATATAATTTCTTGCTTTCCTTCCTTGTCTTATATGTAACTCTGTCAAAAATGCACAGTTGTTCGGTTTTCTACCCTTCTGTCTTAAAATTCTGCCATTTCCCTAAACTGGAGGCAGAATGATATTATTCTCAAACTGGATAATAATGATATTAAAATGATGAAATAATTGTTGCTGTCTAATACTGGGAGTCAATCAGTTTTGTTGCCAAGTAATTTGTACTGAAAAACCCTGTTTGGATTATCGTGTGAGTTATAGAAACGGATGATGAAAGCAAATAAAGATGGAAAGAAAGCATTGTCTGCTGGTGTGGAACAGTACCTCATTGTTACCTGTTCAGATTTCCATCTGTAGGAAATATTTGTTAACTTCCATCTTGTGAGCTTTATCTACCAGTCAAGCTGTGTTATCACTGTTGGTGGAACAGTGAGCTTTTAAGATAGTAGCTTTCACTGGAAAAATTGAAATAGGTTATAAAAAAGTATTTTCTGTTACCTGATTGCTTAATGGTGCTTTGATTTTTGAAACACAAAGTGGGATGGTCTGGTTTCCCTGCTGTACCTCTATTCTGGGCATGTAGCAATTTCAGCCTTGTTTTGTTCTGTTGTTCATAGTACGACAACATGAACTGATTGCGGACAAACTTATTAGTTTTATATAAAGGGGAACTGTAAAACTGCATTTTTTTATTCAAGAGTAAGTCATAGATTGATCCATAGATGATATTGCTGCAGTTTCAAAACAGTACTCCATAATCTGATGCTTCATAGAATGCTTCTGAAAACTCAAGAAGTTGCTATCTGCAGTTCAGTAGGTAGTAACACATGGCATGCAATTCACTGATCAAGACAATTGCTGCAAATTACACTCTCAGGCTGGTTTTAATCCAGAAAATTCAACTTTAATCAGTGATATTATAATAATTTTACATCAAGGCTAATAAGATCAGGACTTGGCATTTTCATAAGCAAAATACTAAGTCACAAATTCATCCTTTATTTTAGGGGTATTAGTCTTTTAATGATTTTCAGTACTGACTGTGGGACTTCAGAGGTGTCCCCAGACACCGTAAGAGGTGAAGGTGATGTCTGCTTAGTCCCCCACCTTCCATTTCAGGTGAATTTGTCCCTTATAGTGCTGTTACATATAGCTCCTATTCCTGTTGTTTTCTGGTGATTCACATTTGTGCATTACCATAACATATTAGACATAGACCTGCTGGAGCAGGTTCAGAGAAGGGCCATGAAGATAAGAGGGCTGGAGCAGCTCTCCTGTGAGGAAAGGCTGAAAGAGTTGGGGTTGTTCAGACTGGGGAAGAGAAGGTTTGGGGGAGACCTTACTGTAGCCTTTCAATACTTTAAATAGGGCTTTTAGGAAAGATGGGAACAGATTTTTTTTAGTGGGGTCTGTAGCAGTAGGACAGGGGTAATGGTTTTGAACTAAAAGAATGTAGATTTGGACTAGATAAAAAGAATTTTTTTGTGGTGAAGGGTGGTGAGGAATTGGCACAGAGAAGCTGTGGCTGCCCCATCCCTGGCAGTATTCTAGGCCAGGTTGAGCTGGCCTTGGAGCAATGTGCTCTAGTGGAAGGGGTCCCTGACCATGACAGGGGGTTGAAGCTAAATGACCCTTAAAGGTCCCTTCCAACTCAAACTAGCTTATGATTCTGTTATTCTGGGAAATCCTTCTATTAGTTGTGTTCTCAGAGTCAACCCCAGATTTGCCATAGGAGTGTGTTGCTAACATTTTCCTAGGCATCCAGAACGTTGTTGAAATTTTTGTTGTCTTGGAGGTGGTGGTGGTTTCAGCTGTGTGTAGTCAAATGCCAAATGTAGGGTCATTTGCTACTCTCAACTGAGAGAATGTAGAGTCCCAAGTACCTCTTTGCAGAGAGCCAGTCCCCTGTGGTCCCAGACTGCCGTTACATGTTGAACCCAGTGTACTGCAAGTTAACAAGTCTACTGAACTGGCAAATGAAGCAGGAAGAGCAATCCTAATGTGCAGCCCAGAGCTGCTTTGTATACATACTTGATTGTGTGTGTGTCTCGAAAGTCATTGTGCTCTTCTTAAGGTTAGCAGCCAGGTCCTCTTTATTATCCAGAATTAATGTGAGGCGAGAAGAGTTCAGCCATCTTTCCAGTATTTTGCATTTGGAAAAGTATCTCCAGTTGTCTCCCAGCACATTGGAGTCCAGTAGCTGGCCACATAACTCATTACTAATAGCTACTTGTAGCTGCTTGTGTCAGGTAACTACTGCATATATGCATTATTGATTTCACTACCCATGAGCTTGTGCTGGAAGTCTGATGAGTACCAGAGATTCATTGTTTTGGTCATTGGGGCAGGAAATACTTGCAGGATGTCATCTATCAAAACCTTTTTGCAGACTGTCTAGACACAGAAAGCTGAGTTTGAGTTATGTATTTCTGATTCTCTGTTATTTAGAGCACTTAAGAAAACCAAGCTAAGCAAACAGCTGTAGGAAATCAGGGACCTAGACAGCATGATCTGTCTGCCTCAATTTGGCCTTAAAAGTATTGGAATTACCTGAAAACAATAGTCGATCCCTGTAGTAGCACTAATTAATCTCAGTGTGAATTGAACAAAAGGGGCTGAAGTGCACCTGAAAACCCTGCAACATGAAGAGATGGCAAACAGGTCTTGGCCCAGGGTCTTGCTTTCCTAGCCCACATATTGGCAACAGCATGAAACATGAGGTGATTTATCTGCTACCATTACATTTAAACCTAAAACTACTATAGCAACATTGAAAAGTTATTCAGAAGTCTCAAACATTGAGGTTTTTTTCTTCTTGTTTTTCAGGATGCTGAGTGTCCCTGCTGATAGTTTGATAGATTGGATGTTTCTGTAACTGTTTTTAGCAGGTTATTCTGCCCCTCTCCAGGCCCATTCTTCCCTCCCTTGATTTTTGTCAGATTTACATCTGTTTATTTACCAAGCTACTATAAAAATGTCTTACAATCTATGCTTCAGAACACTGAGAAGAACTCAAAATGACTGAACTATCTTGAATAGGGTAACCGGCTCTGGCCTTTTAGATATACCAGAATCCTTTTTTATTTCCTCTTTGGAGGATCCTAGTCTTTGATTTGTTTATGCTGTGCTTTGTATAAGGATGTGTTTGCATATTAAGGGCTTGGATTTCAAGATGATTAGCCCTATGTGTTTGTGTTTTCCCTCTGTTTTCATTGCTATATCAGAGGAAAAAAGTGAAGGGTCAGTTTTAGCTGAGTAATTTGGCATATTTTCATATTGAAATTTAGTTCTGCTGCATAGTTTAGGGAAATGCAGCTCAAGTAGATGGCAGAAAACTGAACTGAGTTTGAACTGAGAAGGATGGGAAGAAAAAGGAAGTTCTAGAAGATGAGCTCCTTTGCAGCTGTGCAACAGTCAATAACTACACATTAGTTGCAGCGCGAGTGACAGACAAAGCAACCTCAGGTGTACTCTAAAAAGGAACTGGAAAGAACTGCATATTAGTCACTCCAACTGTCTTCTTTGTATAATAGACTCAAAGTGTGCTCTTAGACTGTGGTGGTGATTTTTTTTCTTTTTCTGTCAACACTGTGATACTCAAGATTACATGGCAGTAAGAAAAAGAAGCTGCATGAAACATCCAGTGACTTAGGAGAGTACTTTTTCTTGCTGAACTTCAGAGTTGTTGTAAAGTTCTTTATTGAATTGGCACATGTACTAAAATCTCTGCTTGTAAAGGCTTCTTCAGAAGGGGCTGAGTTTTGCTGCTTTTGCGTCGCTTTCCGGAGGTGTGTGATGACCAATGGAGGTGCTACAAACATAGACAAAAGAAATCAGGTTTGGCCATCTATTCTCTGTCAGTGACTTTGAGTTCAATATGGCAAGAATTTGAGGCAACAGTCAGAAATCTGAGCTTTCATTTCCAAGAATAAAAGTAAATAAGAGAGAAGAGTGACAGGCTTTCTTAGGCTTTCTCATCATTTGTCCTAAGTGTCTCTTTTCGGCTGGGCATTGTTTCCTCTCTGTTTGAGCTGTTGGTGTTTGTCTTTCATCACTGAAAACTAAGTCCTGCATTAGTAAATTCACCTTTGAAACACAAAGTTAAGTCAGAAACTTATAAAGAAGGTTACTTGCTTGTAAAGTGATTTATTTAATGGAGAAATAAAGGAGGATATATCTATCTGTTTCTCCTTGTTCTATACAGATCTCTACAGATTTGAAATTAATTTCACTTTCTAAAGGTTAGGTGTTTAGATTGTTCTGGGTTTTCTTCCCCAGCCCTGGAAAAAGCAGTGAAATTATTTCATTTTCTTTGTTCAGGAAGTATGGTTATACATTCCAGTTTAATGTAATTTCTCAGCTGCAGATGTAGCACATGGCTCATACTCAGGTCTACTGACGTAATGAACAGTTAAAAGACATTTAGTCTACTGTTTTCAGAAATAAAAGCTGGGCTGTCAAATTATAAAACTAAGTTTTCACTTATGTTTAATCAAGATGAAATATTCATAGTTGTTTTTCTCAATACAGTGGTTTTGGAACAGTTAACTCTATAGTCATAATACAGTTCAAGCTTTGCTAATTTGGTATTTTTCGGACATACTTTCAAGGGCATCGTAGAATCACAGGATGGTTTGAGTTGAAAGGGACCTTAAAGCTCTTCCAGTTCCAACCTCCTACCATGGACAGGGACACCTTCCACTAGAGCAGGTTGCTCCAAGCCCTGTCCAGCCTGGCCTTGAACATTGCCAGGGATGGGGCAGCCACAGCTTCTCTGGGTACCCTGTGCCAGCGCCTTAGCACCCTCACAGGGAAGAATTTCCTCCTAATGTCTAATCTCAGCCTCCCCTCTAGCACTTTAAAGCTACTCCCCCTTGTCCTGTCACTTCCTGATCTTCTAAATGTAGTGAGATCAATCAAGAATTTAAATCTGTGCTGCCCACGTGACATCTGTAATGAAGTGAACAGAACTCTGGTTTGTATCCATTCTCACTCATAATCCATACCAAATAACTGTTTTTATGAATAGCAAAAGTTCAGAGTGCTTTCTGTGTATTGTAATTATATCCTCCCTACTTCTAAGAAAATTACTAGAAACACTGAATGACCAATGATGTCTTCACATATTCTCTGTCACAGTTTCCAGTTGTGTATCACGTCACTCTGGGATGTTTTATAACCTAAGATCATATTTCTCTCTGGTCTTACTCTGCTTTGTTTATCTTTGACTATGTTGACATTAGCAAGTAGCATTGTGAACCAGGAGTGGATTTGTAGAGCAAATTGGTAAGCTCTCAGGACTTGTAGTATTGTTTATGTTCTGGGAGTTGTACTTTGGGTTAGCTCTGGCCTGATCCCATGGACCATTCGCAGTTACAGAACATAATTTATATGAGAGCACTCTCCAATGCTGATTCAATCAAAAGGAATCCTGTTCACACTCCCTGAGATGCTTCGCAGTCTAAGCCACATCATGAGAAGGGATGAAGATAAAGAGATTGGCTATGAAAGCACGCTTCTGATCAAAAGTCAAATTATAATGTAGATATGCTGTTTCTCTTGTTTTACTCTAAAAGCTCAAAGTTACAGGAGCAAGTTGGCATACATTTACATACCCAGTCTGTAGCACACAACTAACAACTGACAGGAGCTCAGTGCAGTTCTTTTGCTTGATTTGATTTTTCAATTTCATTTGTCAAGGAAAAGTTGTAGTTGTTGTCTGGAAGATTTTCAGCATGAATTTATGATGGTGTTTGCAGGAGGGACAAACCAAATCAAGTAGTTTGTGCAGATTTTCCCTAGTGTCTTAACCAAGCTCTGACCAAAAAGTACTTTTACAGCTGTCACTGTTAAATATGGAAATTTATGAAATAGTCCCTCACAAAATCCTGAGAGCTGAATTTACTTTCAGATTGAAAAATGAGAAAACGTCTCCATGTTGTATTTCAGCTTCAAGGCTATGTTGGTGATTCAAGATTGCATGTTATTCAGAGACCACTAGGAGCCTGTTTATTCTGCATAATCAGCCTGGGGGAGCCAATTCGTTCTGCATGATCAACCTTGCTTACCTCAGACCTGTGAATACTATTGACAGCGTAGGTCTAATTGTCACGTAGTAGGCAGTGACTCTTCCTGGATCATCTTACGTCATGCCATAAACCATTGGTTACATGAGACTCCTATGGAAAAGAACAGATTACATGTTGCTCTTTGGAAGGTTGGAAAAGGGACCTACAGTTTTTGTTTCTCTTGCGGTGACACCTTCTCACATTTTTCATTCTCATGGATTGGTGGCATCCAACAGGATTGTAATTTATGTTGATTTTAATTTGTGTATAACTGTAAAGCTGTGTTGCCTGTTAGAGCTGGTAAACAACGTAGGCATTTCTGTATTACATTTTCAACACATTATTATGATGTTGCTTTGCAATTTAGCAGCATTAAAGATCAGAGTTTGACTCCGTGGTTTATATGCTTTATTATTTTTATGTCACTTTTACCAGCAGTCCATTGAATTAGAATGAATGAGGATTGAGAATACATCTAATGCATACTTTGTAGCAAACTGCTGAAATTACTGCTCAATTAATTTGTTGGCCACTGTAAGATTTTACTGTATCAGCTATGTTGTGTCTAGTGATTATAAATTTAATAGTTTTGGTAGACTGCACTGGTGTTCTCAGAGGAAAATGATGATAGCAGTCTAGAGCAAATGCATCATATTTTTCCAGCTAAGTGCAAACCCACAATTTCTATGTTCCAGCAACTCAATTACTCTTTTACTACCATCATGGGTGATTCTGCGGGTGGTGGGGATTGTGGGGGGGGGGGTGGGGTGTGTGTCTGTGTGCATATAAGTGGAGGGATTGAATTTGTACCAATATCCGGGTGCAATCACATCATCTAGTTCTTACTAACTCCAATATGAAAGGCACATGGGCTTCTTTCTAGTTTTTCCCTTCTGATACCTTAAAATAAAAATTTGCTTAGTGCTAACACCTGTCTCCTCAACTGAGAATAGGAGCTGGAAACATATAGTGCTAACCTTAATTAAATGCTTCAGGCTCTCATCTTTTGCATCAACTCTGTCAAATGCAGACTGTATTTTGTCTGAGATAGGAATGTTTAATCAGATTGACATGAACAGTCACATGAGTTTGCTCTGCTGAGGCATTTGCTCTACTGAGGTTTGTTTTGAATGTATCGGAAAACTCAAATGCACATTGCCTATCATGCAACTGGAACTAGGTAAATGATCTCCGCCTTTCTGCAGGGGTTGAAGTGATGTGCTTAGGTCTAAGCAAAATGGTAAGGCTCGTGATAGTTGATGGTTATTTTCAGTTAATAACCTTAAACTATTTCCCTTACTAATTTTCTTTCCTGTCCACTCACCCTTCAAAAGAAAAACCATGCTGCTAAGCTTACTTTGTAGCTATAAACAATACATTATTTACTTACATTAAAAATCACCCTTTCTTTTATGTTGCATTTTTGAAACAGCTGTAAGATTTGAGGGTGAAATGAAAATAAGGAAATAAATCAGTTATATTCCCTGAAAAGGTAAGGAACATACACAGATTTTATGTTCCTATATAATCCTATAGATTCAGGTTGGAAATAATAACATTTCAGACAATGACATGGCCTACTAGACCAGCTGAAAGTGAGAGACAAGCATGACTTAGGAGAAAGGGTGTAGAAAACATAAGGGATAGCCAAATAGTCCTTTGCTGTCACAGAGAAGTACTCAAAAGAAATATTATGTTTTAAGCAATTTGCATTAAAAAAACTGGTGCTGCTGCTGCCTTTCTACTGTCCCCTAGAAAGGCTGTATTGGAGCCTTACGTCTTCTAATACCTTAGAGGGGGCCTACCAGAAATCTGGAGAGGGACATTTTACAAGGGCATGTAGTGACAGGACAAGGAGGAGTAGCTTTAAAGTGCTAGAGGGGAGATGAGACATTAGGACCGAATTCTTCCCTGAGGGTGCTGAGTTGTTGGCACAGGGTGCCCAGAGAAGCGGTGGCTGTCCCATTCCTGGCAGTGTTCAAGGCCAGATTGGATGGGCTTGGAGCAACCTGGTCTAGTGGAAGGTGTCCCTGCCCATGGCACTGGGTTGGTACTGAAAGAGCTTTACGGTCACTTCTAAACCAAACCAGTCTTGGGACTCTGTAATTCTCTGATTAGCAACTGTCTTGAGGTTTTCTGCCTGAGTTTACTCATGCCTACTTATAAACTTGTGTTCTTACCTCAGTATTTGTTGCCTGGTTTATTTCCCTTCTTTTTGTTTATCTAGCCATGTAGTTTGGTTGTTCTTCAGAAGTATATTTCCAAACTTTTTTTGGGTAAGCAACCCAGTTTACTTTCTCTTTCTCCTTTTATGACATTGGGAATTTGTTTCTCTGGTCATCCTCGCGGCTTTTCTCCATATTTTTCTAGTGGTGGAATTCTGAGTTTTCTTTTTTTAATGTGGATAATTGGCATAAAGGTGACATGTTTCAGGTTAAGTCTCTCCCACACAAGGGGTGTTGTACAAAGCCTCTAATAGCTGTCTGCTTCTATCAAAACACTTCTCCTGATGCATCTTAAAATTTAATTTGCCTTTTTCACAGCTGCATCATGCTGGTGATTTATAGTCAACCTGTGATCAATAAATACAGCCAGGCTTTTCTATCATTTTTAGCTGATGTACTCTCATCCTATATCATGGACTCATGTTAATAGCCCCTTGCCCTTGTTCTATTACACTTCATTCCATTTCAATTACAAACCTCAAAGGCACCTAATTTTTCCTGGATAATATTCTGTTTCTCCTTTGTATTGATGTCTCCCAGCTTCACAGCATCATCCATTTTCATCATAGCAAGTCTCCTTTCTGTGCTAAAGCCACTTGATAGAATGTAAGATTTACCCATGAGGAATTATTCTTTCCTGCATGCTGATACTTAAGTTTTCTTGCACATCATTCTTTAGTCAGTTTCTTATTTACACGTGTAAGCCTTCAGCAATCTGGTATGTTTAATTTGTAACTTAAGTATTCAGTGATGTTAATTTAGTATATATGGTTAAACAGCAAGAGAGAGACAAGAGAATAAGTACATGGGGGAACAGAGACTAGGAAACTGCCAGAAGTTTTCTAGGTTGCCACAAACACAGTACAGTTCCTATGAAGTATCTCCTTATTTCAGTCATTGCTAAAGCTGGTTCTGTTGCCTCCGTATTATTTTGGCAGTTTTGTTTTTGCCAGAGAATGCTTATGTTTGACAGCAGGTTCTGTGGTAGTGCTGGAAAGGGGACATCCTTGTGGCCAGCTGGTGTTAGGTGTCCTGGCTTCTTGTCCACCCACAGCATACTTACTGGAGGGGCAGAGTGGGAAAAAGAAGAGACCTTGACGCCATGCAGGCTCTGCTTGCCAATACCCAAAACCACTGGTGCGTTATTTACAGTGCTCTAGTCAGAAATCTAAAATCTAGTATCTTGTTAGAAATCTGCCAAACTAAGTAGTATACCATAAAAAACCAGCACCAATTTAAACTGTGTGGAAAGGTGAGATGTGGATCTATAGGAAAGGTTAGATGTGATATTCATTTCAGTTTCTTAGTGAATACAGTTCAATTTAGAGATTGTCACATCATGGAATCATGGACTGTTTTGTGTTGGAAGAGACCTTAAAGCTCATCCAATCCCATAACCGCTGTGGGCTTGAGCCTTTGAGCACTGCCAGGGATGGGGCAGCCGCAGCTTCTCTGGGCACCTGAGGGCCTCACCACCCTCACAGGGAAGTACTTCTGCCTAAGTGCTCATCTCAGTCTGCCCTCTCTCAGGTTAAAGCCATTTCCCCTTGTCCTGTCCCTACATGCCCTTTTTCTTAAGCCCCTCTCCAGGTTTCCTGTAGCCCCTTCCGGCACTGGAGCTGCTCTGAGGTCTCCCCTTAAGGAGCCTTCTCTTCTCCAGGCTACACCAGCCCAGCTCTCTCAGCCTGGCTCCAGAGCAGAGCTGCTCCAGCCCTTGCAGCATCTCCGTGGCCTCCTCTGGACTCACTCCAGCAGCTCCATGTCCCACTTACGTTGTTGACCCAGAGCTGGACACAGGACTGCAGGAGGGTCTCACTAGAGCAGAGCAGAAGGGGAGAATCCCCTCCCTTGACCTGTTGCTCGTGATCCTTTCAGTGCAGCCCTGCGCATGTTTTTGGCATACCTGTTTGACTGTACCCAGTTTTTGTTCTCTGGCTTAGTAATTTCTCACCAAGCAGTTAACAGACCTCTGCTGTGCTTCACTTGACTTAGAAGTGTAAACAGGATTTTTTTTTCTTTGTGTATTTGTGGTATTAATGAGAGGCATAACCTCACACTGTTTCCAGTTATATCTCAGAATTAATCTAACATCTCAGCTGTTCCTAACAGACAGGGTTTTCCAACAAGATCAGGGCTTCCAAACTGCTAAGAGATTAAAATCAGTTTCTAGTCAGCCATTGCAAGAACTGATGGAGGTTCTAACGTGATTAAGTTGAAGGGGATGCTCAGAGCAACCCAAGAAGAGCATCTTGTGATAAAATTACAGTCTCAGGTGGCGAGTCTGTTGTAAAACCATAAATCTGTAAGAAAGGGTTGGCTGCTTTGGGTTGTGAGTTACAAACTGTAACACTTTCACACTGAGGGCATTCAGAACTGCTACCCAAAAGTAATTCAATGGTAACATTTTGGGCTAACTGGCAGTGGAGGACTGGCTCTACTGTTTTGACTTATTTTTAAGCCGTAGAGGGAACTGACCTTCCTGCTGAGCAACTGGAGTTGATCTGACATGACTATAAACTATGGAAATCTGTTTTTCCACGTAGGTATTGCCAGCTTGCACTTACAAGCCTCTTTGAGGTACAGCATGAGGAGGATAGCTCAGAAGGTACTTAATTTCAACCAGGGCAATCTCCTTAGCCAACGTTTTTTTCCACTTTTTCAATCATATTTTGTCACCCCTAGAAAAGTAACTAATGTACATACCTAAACATTATTTCAGATGAACTTAAGCCTTGTTGAAAATCTTAACACCTATTTAATTCCATAAGAAAACCAAGGGCATGCATTTGTGTAAAGATTTTGAGCTTTATTCATCCTTAAAATAGAAAACAATTTAATGATCTAGCTTGTTTCTCTAATATATATCATGTATTGTTAAAAAAAAAATTAATATCTTATTTTTAGTATTGAGTGTATCTAAAGAGAGGGGTTCAGGAGCTAGCAAGGCACATTTCTGTGATATACTGAAGGCAGCGGATAATGAGAGCTAATGTTCGAAACACACAAGGTGCTCCAAGTTGATGCTGGAGTTATAATATCATATGTTTAGTCAAACTTTTCCCTTTGTTGAGATAGATATCCTGAGATGTTTGTAACAGTTACAGTGTGATACAGCAATACAGTGCGAAAGCCCTCTTTGCCATTAAACTATAGGGAAGGGGATATCACCATTTTAATTCTTTGTTGTTTTCTTCTAAGGGCTTTGAGATTCCGGAGACACCCAATCCTCAGCTGTTAGAAATCAGTGAATTTTAATTTCACGTGTTAGGCTTTACCAGTGTAAAGAAGATTTGTTTCCTGTTCCTTGGTAATTAGATCTTCTTTAGCATAAGCTGTTGCATGTTCTGTTAATTTTAAGCATAACATTTGGAGAGCTACACATAACTATATAGTGAATATTATTGAGCTACATGTGAGCTACATGATAGTACAGCAGGTTATTTAAGTGAATTAGTTTGCAGTTTGTATTTTGCTTTTGCTTGAAAGGACAGCTAGAGGTTGGTGCTGGCTTGGGAGACTTTGAGCTGCCATTCTTACTCTAAGGGTTTGAGAAGGGTCTGATACAGGTGCCTGCAAGCAGACTAATAACAGTGAACACTTCTGCTTATTGCTTATGATCCCAACCCACTAAAGACAGTAAGATCTCTCCTGTGGTTAAATACGTCAAACATCTGAGTACTTCTTCCTTTCACATAGTCCCTAGAGAGTGCATGCAGCGTTGTCATAGACAAAGCATTCTGTCCAAAAAATTCAAAATAGAGGGAAATAACTGTGAATCCAGAGGGAATGTCTGGTTTAGAAAACATGGATTTTTATTATTTTTTTTTTTCCCTTGGCATTTAACCTTTCTACAGGAATGATTCTTGGATTAATTTCCAGCTGTGCTCTGAAAGTTGAGCCTGAGAACCGAATACTCTCCTCTTCCCAAATCATGCAGTCAAAAAAGAGCAAAAGTAGACAGCACTCTGTTGTGTCTTCCTATTTCCCCATATGAGAGTTCATCGTTTTGACCAGAATTATTCTCCTGGGGTTACTGTTGACACAGAGCACCAAGCTGGAAAGAAGAGATAACGTGTGTCACTGCTGTGGTTTGACAAATACTCTGATTACAACCTCTGCCCCTCCCTTTCCTTTTCTCTGTTGCACAGGTGGTGAAATCCTGTTAGGACTGATTTAGTGAGTGGCAGAACAGGTTCATAATTCTCAGCTTCATTCCGTTTGCAGCTTAAACAAGCTTTTGAAGCATAAAATAAATTTAAATCTTTCCAAGGAAAGATGCTAATCTGAAGCTGGCTGTTGGTTTAGTATTGGGTTCTTGCTGGCTTTGATAATAGCTGATGGTTTGTGAAAATTTAGCATGGATTGAGATGTCAGCTTGCAACTTGCACTTCAGGCTTCCTTGACTAATGGGAAGTAAACAGGTTCATAAGCAGTTGGGTCTCAACACCATAAAATTTAGCTGTGCAGTTCATGAAGTTCTCAGCTTTTGCATGTGATCCATCTTTGTTACCTGCTGGGTTTCTGGGAATAGAAATGAGTGTTCAGCAAGGTCTTAAGTTCTTCACAGTTCTCTGGTATTCAGTTATTTCCACCCCACAGTCCTAACAAGTGCTTTGATTTCACTCTTTCAAGCACAGTAGAGAACCAATTTGCTATTGGTGCTCAAACAACACTGGCATATAAATATCCCAGAGCACTAAGGTACATATAACTTTAATTTCAGTGGTGCAAGGTATTGGTGTCAGAAGGTTAGTTTAATTCTCATACAGAAAATAGCAAAACCTAAATTATGTTTGCTATCTATTTAGGATTAAAAAGTCTAAGAAGGTTAAATGTAGAATACAGAAATGTTTTTATAGTTTACAGTGATTTAGGAAAAAATGTGTCATATTTTCTGTTAGACCTATCAAATGTTTGTTCATTCTGTGTGAGATGCATATCCAGTCGGGTTCTGGAGTCAGAGGCACTGGTGGTACATCTACAGTATTTTCACTGGAGATGCTGAAATTACGTCTGTTTAAATTTTTTTGTCAGGAATTTTGACAGCACTTTTCTGTGGTTGCAGATTTGAATAAAGTATACTGTTTTCAGAGTAAGATTGGGAAGAAGCTGTCATCAAGACAGGCAGTTCTCTGAATGTTGATAAGATGCTTGATTGACACCCCTATAATTTTGTTTGTTCTAAGCTTCTGTTTGTGCTTGGAACCTGGCTGTTTAAAATGAAATGACAAGAGCTGTTCACAGTGCTTTTGGACTCAATTTGCAGTTACTTGTGAAATTTATGAGGCTGGAAGACAAGAGAGTCCAGCTTCTTTATTAATGTCATTACCTTAAATGCTTCCTCTCTCTCCCTCTTCTTTTTCTAAGATCGAAGGGCCTGTTCTCTGATTTAAAATCACTTCTCATCCTAAAGAGAAAAGTCAGGGAGGACTTCTGTTACTTAAAATGCTGCTCAGAGCTAGCTTAATTCTTTCTGTCTGAGGAATACATCTACTTTTTCATTCATTTACATTATAGCACCAACCACATGGATGAGAGACAAATACATGCCATAAGATCTGTCAGTAGCACTGCTGAATCAGAGTTCATTTAGAGTGATGCTGGCCCTGTGAATCATGTCTGCTCAGCCGAGTGGGAGAACTGACTTTGTCTGTAGCAAGCTCATAGATCAATTTAAAGAGGAAGGAGAGTTGCCACAGAACCACAGTTCCAGCCAGCAGTACCACTTCACAAAAAAAGTAATCCTCTGGCATTAATTTCATGTCAAGGGTAGTGATGGGTTACATTTGCCAGCAGGATGTGCTCAGCTGAGCTGCAGTCTCCTGGAAGAGCGATGTGATATGCCACTTTTCCCTTCCCTTCCCTTCCCTTCCCTTCCCTTCCCTTTCCTTCCCTTCCCTTCCCCCTTCCTTCTAGAAAGAATGCTGCATGTTGAAAGTGTCATTCTGTGAATACTTGCTGTAAATTAAGATAACTATTCTCAGAAATGCAGACATTGATCTTGGCTTCTAAAACCCTCAGACTATGCAATTCTAAAGCAGTCTGTTCCTGTAGATTTCTATAAATCCAGTTTGTATATGAAACAACTTCTCCATTTCCTGCTCAAAAAGTATGATCCAAAGTCCGGTCTTACACAGTCCCAATCCTTGTTGAGCATTTAAGGATGTGCTCAATTAGGCATGTACAGTAGTTTGTGTAAGCATAATCTAAGCCTGTTAACATTGACATCGGTTGAATTTTCATTTTGAACACACAGCATTTATTTGCATTTCTCCTCAACATCCTGTATGGGCATGTAATGAATTTTAGTGCAGTCTCATTTTACAAAGGGGAGCCAGAGATAAGGGAGGTAATTGTTCTGCTCATGAGTATACAAATAGCTGCCATCAGCACTGAGCCTCAGGAGCATCGTCCTTCATGCCCTTACTGACCCAGTAGACTTTCGCCTCTCTTGCTTGTAGCGGTCAGGTATCCTGATGACTGAATGCCGACAAAAAGTTGCAATTCAATGACCCGGCAACTGGATTTCCTGCTTGCAGGAGGGGAAATGGTCCTTCGGGATCCGAAGCAAGGTGGAGGGGAAGCACTGTGAGGGAAGCACTACAGACAGCCTTTAAGGAAAGTTTGTGTCATTCACCAGGGTTATTTTTTCCTCCCTGTGAATAAAGAAGTAGTATTTAGGGATGGTTTGTTAAGAAAGTATTCCTTGTTTCCAGAGGTGTTTTCCTTTGCTCCTGTTCAAGTGTCAGGCAACATTTATGGGGAAAGATTTTCAATCTTTTATGAAAAAAAAAAAAATTATTATGGTGTCCTCATACTACTTTTACTTTGCGTTGGAGAATGACATGTAGGTGGCTGATGAAAATAAATATGTTATTATAAGCTCCTCCAAAATCCCCCAGTATTTGAAGTTACTTGATGAAAAATATCCTCTGTCTTTTGCTTGGAATGCATATTTAGAGATGGAAACAGTGTGCATGCTGACACATCAACTGTCTCCATTTCATTAGAGGTTGGTTCCTAATGCGTGAAAGATAAAATGACAAAAATTTACTTTTCATGACTGCTTAAATACGTATTTCTAGCATTCTATTTGTTATGTGTCATTTATCACTGTATCAGTGTCCTGGGTTCAGCAGTAGCAGTCATGTTTCTCCTCCTTGGTAGCTGGTGCAGTGCAGTGTTTTGACTTTCAGCTCGGGAACAGAGCTGATAGAGATGTTTTGGTTTGGCCAAGGACTTTGTGAGCCTCATGCCCTGCCAGGGAGGAGGGGAAGCCGGGAGGAAGCAGAGACAGGACACCTGACCCAAACTGACCAAAGAGCTATTCCATACCACAGCACGTCATGCCCAGGATGTAACTGGGAGTTAGCCGGAAGGGCTGGGAGACTGCAGGGTTGGAGGAGGTATCGGTCGGAGCTTGGTCGGGCTTGGGGGGCGAGTTATCGGTCAGTGGGTGGTGAGGTGTTGTATTCTGTTCCCTTGTTATTTCCTTTATCATTATTATCATTGGTGGTAGCAGTAGTGATTTGTGTTATACCTTAGTTACTAAACTGTTCTTATCTCAACCCGTGGGAGTTGCATTCTTTTGATTCTCCTCTCCGTCCCTCCGAGAGCAGGGGGAGGGCAAGAAAGGGGGGGAAGTGAGCGAACGAATTACCTGACTGGGTTTAAACCACGACAGTTCTTTTTGGCGCCCAACGTGGGGCACGAGGGGTTGAGATAAGAACAGATCTGACTGGATTGATAGTCATTCGTCACAATGCTGATTTATTGGGTATCAGAGTTGTTTCTCTTGATCTCACAGCTTCAGACCGTTGTAACTTATGTAGAGCCGGTATTTGCTGTGTTAGTGTTTATCAAGTGTGGGGCCTGGGCTAAGGTTCTTGTCTCACTGTGCTTTATGGCAATGGCTTGTAATACGGGTGGGCTCCAGCAGCAGGGCGGGACGGACGTGGCCGTGGACTTGTACCTGGCCGTCCGGCTGCTCTTCACCGTCCTGGCCCTCACCCTACTCTTCATCTTCGTGAGGCTGCGGGGAGCCGAGGGGGAGCGGCCCCGGGAGGCGGCGGCTGCTGAAGCGGCCCGGGAGAGCGGCCCCGGGGACCAAGCGGCGGCGGGAGCGGGGCCGGAGGCCGCGAGGGGACGGCTGCCGGTGGAGGAGGCCGGGGCGGTCGAGGAGCAGAAGGAAGGGGCTGCAGAGCAGCGGGAGAAGGCGGCGGAGGAGCCGAGCCCCGCGGAAGAGCCGAGCCCCGCGACGGCCGAGAGCATTCCCCGGCAGCCACCCGCCGAGCCCCAGGAGGATGCAGGAGACCACGCAGCACTTCCCAGCAAGGCAGAGGAGGAAGAGCTGGACTCAGGAAAAGAGAAGCCGGTGGTGGGAGAGCCGGCAAGCACAGCAGCTACACCAGCCCCAGTGACAAGTACAGCAGCATCAACTGAGAGTTCTGGAGGTTTTGAATGGCCTTTGGGTACCCTTGGGACCTGCCTGCTGATTGTGATGGGGATCAGCATGTTGGCACACACACAGACTGTGTTCTACCCACAACCATTTTGTCTGATCTCAAAAGTTAAGCAGAGTCAGGTTTGGGTCTTGTCTGGGGTTAGACAACAATATAGGGGGACCAAGAGATTTTCCCCAAGGCTGGAGAGTCATGAGTGGCAGGGTGTGTGTGACAGTATGGGCAAGTATCTAGTCCACTGGGCCCCTCCAGTGCTTTGGAAGCATCGGAGATGGAAGGCAGCTGTATGGAGTCCCCAGCAACAAGCTGCAGAAACTGCTTAAGGGGACAGTGAATTATTTTAAGCCTGGTGGGCCCATGGCACTTCACGCCACCAGAGCAGAGATGCAACACAGAGATGGACTCATGATCGAGGGGTGGACTTAACAATGGACACTGTTGCCCAGGTTATTCACGAGTGTGAACACTGCACACAGTCTCTCCTGCTCTGGAAGACTTACAAGAGATGGAGCCTGACATGGACCAGATGGACGCAGCAGCTTTATAGGGACTGGTCCATGCACTAAGATAAGAGTGCACCGAGATAAGAGTGATGGTATATTGAAAATGTGGGATCTGAGCATGACGTGAATGGTATGGAATAAGGGGTGGATAATGTCCTGGGTTCAGCAGTAGCAGTCATGTTTCTCCTCCTTGGTAGCTGGTGCAGTGCAGTGTTTTGACTTTCGGCTCGGGAACAGAGCTGATAGAGATGTTTTGGTTTGGCCAAGGACTTTGTGAGCCTCATGCTCTGCCAGGGAGGAGGGGAAGCCGGGAGGAAGCAGAGACAGGACACCTGACCCAAACTGACCAAAGAGCTATTCCATACCACAGCACGTCATGCCCAGGATGTAACTGGGAGTTAGCCGGAAGGGCTGGGAGACTGCAGGGTTGGAGGAGGTATCGGTCGGAGCTT
Organism: Pezoporus wallicus; assembly: GCF_028554395.1. Classification (NCBI taxonomy): domain Eukaryota; kingdom Metazoa; phylum Chordata; class Aves; order Psittaciformes; family Psittacidae; genus Pezoporus; species Pezoporus wallicus. The sequence continues at coordinate 8,010,595 of NW_026642649.1, read as the reverse complement.
GGTCGGGCTTGGGGGGCGAGTTATCGGTCAGTGGGTGGTGAGGTGTTGTATTCTGTTCCCTTGTTATTTCCTTTATCATTATTATCATTGGTGGTAGCAGTAGTGATTTGTGTTATACCTTAGTTACTAAACTGTTCTTATCTCAACCCGTGGGAGTTGCATTCTTTTGATTCTCCTCTCCGTCCCTCCGAGAGCAGGGGGAGGGCAAGAAAGGGGGGGAAGTGAGCGAACGAATTACCTGACTGGGTTTAAACCACGACAATCAGAAGTATCAGGATACCTGTTATGCTAGAAACTTGTACAAAACTGCTTGAAATAATTTCTTGTGAAGTAACATGCTCTCTGAATTTCTTCTCCTTTACATAGACTGAATTAAAAAGAAATGCTTTCAAATCAGTGCTTTAGGATCAGGATAAGTGCAAAAAGATCCAGCTTCATGCATTTATAAATTAACGTGACTACTGAGGTGAACACATGGGAATTCCTGCATTCTGTTCTGCCCAGTCTGAAAATATTGGCAAACTACTTGTTCCTCTTCATGTTTCTTTGTTGCAGTTAATCCCCTTTTCCACCCAGATTGGTCGTAAGTCTTCCAACACTCTCTCTGCTGGGATGACACCATAGAATGGTTTGGGTGAGAAAGGACCTTAAAATCATACAGTTCCAACCTCCTGCTGTGGGCAGGAACACCTCACACTAGACTGTGTCACCCCAGGATTAATATATTAATACAACTGCAAATACAGTGTTGTGTTTTGGTTAGTCAAACAGTCACTCTTAAGTAACACAGCATAGGAGAGTAATTTAAAAATAAACAACAGAAGTTGGTCTTGGTCTTCCAGTGTTTAAATTTAGTAAAACTTTTTTATATTACCCATTTTACATTCAGACATATAACAGGACTCTTGTGGTAGTAACGGATGTCTCTCCAGATACCTGGATGCATATTTAGATGGAGCTGGCATAGTAGTATCTTCTTTCAAAAAGAGATTAATGGAACAGAACTTTTTTGCCTGCACAAATTAATTGAACAGTTACGAGAAGATGGATTGCTCCTCTTTAGTAATTACAGTTGTATTTAACGTAATTAATACTCTATATTTTAATTGGTGTGAAATAGGATTATTTTCTTGCGTGCTTAAGGTATAATTATAACACTAGATATATCTGACCAAACACTGTCACTGCATGCCACTCCCAAGAGCCTCTGTCTCTGGTTATGTCTCTCAAGAGCAAGAACTTTGCAATTCTGAGCTTCACAGAGGTCCCATTTAACTAACAACCTATGAGACCTAACATCAGATCAATGGGTTGCTTATTACCTGAGCTCTTTTGCTTCATTTTAGTATTCCTCATAATGGAACTAGTAATGTGAAAAACATACGAGATAAGTAGTGCACACCAGCAGTTTGTTCCAAGTGTTTTCCGTGGCTGCTGGTATATGAGTTTCTGAAGAAAAATGAAGCTATTTCTAGCAAAAATTTTTTGTTTTGCTTTGTGAAGAAAAAGAACTGTGATTTTTTTTTTTATTTTTTTTTTTTTTTTTTGGAAACTGTAAGAAGAAGTGCCCATACATGAAATGAACGCAGGAACTGCCCTGTCAGTGGAACTCAGTTTAACCTTTTCCAGCTGAAAAAAAAATCCAGTAAATTTATTTATTGTGGTTGCATTCTTGGAAAATGCTAAAACAGGGCTACACTCAAACAGAAAAGATACAATACTGCCAATACCGGAGTTAATGCTTCAAGTATCATAGAATCATAGAATCGTTAGGGTTGGAAAGGACCTTAAAATCATCTAGTTCCAACCCCCCTGCCGTGGGCAGGGACACCTTATGCTAAACCATATCACCCAACGCCTCATCCAACCTGGTCTTGAACACTGCCAGGGATGGAGCATTCACAACCTCCCTGGGCAACCTATTCCAGTGCCTCACCACCCTAACAGGAAAGAATTTCCTCCTTATATCCAATCTAAACTTCCCCTGTTTAAGTTTTAACCCGTTACCCCTTGTCCTGTCACTACAGTCCCTAATGAAGAGTCCCTCCCCAGCATCCCTATAGGCCCCCTTCAGATACTGGAAGGCTGCTATGAGGTCTCCCCGCAGCCTTCTCTTCTCCAGGCTGAACAGCCCCAACTTCCTCAGCCTGTCTTCATACGGGAGGTGCTCCAGTCCCCTGATCATCCTCGCGGCCCTTCTCTGGACTTGTTCCAACAGCTCCATGTCCTTTTTATGCTGAGGACACCAGAACTGCACCCAATACTCCAGGTGAGGTCTCACAAGAGCAGAGTAGAGGGGCAGGATCACCTCCTTCAACCTGCTGGTCACGCTCCTTTTGATGCAGCCCAGGATATGGTTGGCTTTCTGGGCTGCAAGCGCACACTGAAGCCGGCTCATGTTCATTTTCTCATCAGCCAATACCCCCAAGTCCTTCTCTGCAGGGCTGCTCTGAATCTCTTCTCTGCCCAACCTGTAGCTGTGCCTGGGATTGCTCTGACCCTGGTGTAGGACCTTGCACTTGGCATGGTTAAACTTCATGAGGTTGCCATCAGCCCACCTCACAAGCTTGTCAAGGTCCCTCTGGATGGCATTTCTTCCCTCCAGCTTATCAACCAAACCACACAGCTCGGTGTCATCGGCAAGCTTACTGAGGGCGCACTCAATCCCACTGTCCATGTGAGCGACAAAGATGTCAAACAAGACCGGTCCCAACACCGATCCCTGAGGGACGCCACTCGTTACTGGTCTCCAGCTGGACACAGAGCCATTGACCACAACTCTTTGTGTGCAGCCATCCAGCCAGTTCTTTATCCACTGAGTGGTCCATCCATCAAATTGATGTCTCTCCAATTTAGAGACAAGGATGTTGTGTGGGACAGTGTCGAACGCTTTGCACAAGTCCAGGTAGATGACATCAACTGCTCTACCCCTGTCCATCAGTTCTGTAGGCCCATCATGGAAGGCCACCAAATTGGTCAGGCAGGATTTCCCCTAGTGGAAATCCCATGCTGGCTGTCACCAAGCACCTTGTTGATTTTCATGTGCCTTAGCATGCCTTCCAGGAGAATCTGCTCCAAGATTTTGCCAGGCACAGAGGTGAGACTGACTGGTCTGTAATTCCCCGGGTCATCCATTTTCCCCTTCTTGAAAATGGGGGTTATATAAGTAGCAATCCTGCTGTCAGGCATTGCCCAGGGAGGTTTATATTGTGTTTATAACAGTTGTAGTAATAATGGCTATAGAGTAGACAAACCGCAGTTAGCTCAGTGTTCTTCAGAAGTAGAGTTGTGATGGATAGAATGACAAAGGCATTTTTCTCATTACAGAACACATTTTCTGTTGATGAACAAAATTCCTAACCAGAGGTCAAGGGGTTGAGGAACTATTTGAGTCTTTGCTTAATGCTTCGCTGCAGAATTTGAGACTAAGTTATTTAGACTTTCTTCCTTATCTTAGTACTGATAGTCTATGTTCAGATCTTGCTGGGAGAAGGACAGCTGACATGCGGCATAGGTTGCTTCATACTTTACTAGCAGATAGATGGCCATTGTTTATAACGCGTCTTACCTTGCTATACCTGCCACAGAGGGGAAAAAGCCCCATGCAAGTTCTCAAAGTGCTTGAAGAGACTTGGAGAAAAAAGGCAAAAGGCCACTGGTTTTCTGTCAGTGTGCCCAGTTCAGGTGAAGTTGCCCTGGGAGGCACAGAGAAGATGACAGCATGTCCCCTTTACAACCAGTGCCATTCTGCTCATGTTGAGAAAGAGTATGCCCATTTCCCAGAAGCAGTTTGTGACAGGATGTACTCTGCAAGGGTTAGAGCCTGTTATGACAGCCCCTGGGCTGGCTGAAATATTACAGATGAACACAGTTGAAAAGCAAAAGGTTTAAAATAGGATGCATTATAATTTTGGTTGGGTATGACACCTAAGACTTTCATTAAACTGTTGGCAAAAAGTCTGGGTGAAAGGGAGGAAGATTGATGTTCAGCTGAAGAATTGAAACAAAGGGTGGTAAAAGGGAAGAAAGAGCATGTGAAAAGTCTGTCTTTTTAAAGAGTATGTGGGTTGAACAGTCAACATACTTGTCTTTATATGCATATTTCTAGTACCAGCTACCATACAGGCTAATTTCTTTCCACTTGCCAAGCTTGTTCATCTCCTTGCTTCTTCTAAACCGAAGTGGGAAATCTTAGAGAAATAGATGGCTTGTGCCAAGGAATCTTCAGTGTCAAGGACAAGTATATGTGATGTAGAACAGACCCTGCAAACCAAAAGTGGCAGTAGTGTGTGAGAATACAGTGACATGGTGAAGCATATATTCAGCAGTTTAGTGAGTTCCCATCTAGGGAATGTCTCTGAGGGATATCGAAGTACCATATCCTTTTTCATTGTTTTGTCCTCTACCTTATGGCTAAGCTTCACTTTTTCCATTCTACTACAAACCCTTGAAGAATAATTTGTATGGTAATTTTTATGAATTAAGTATCCTAGGAGATAGATGGACGTCATTAAAGTATTACCACATTTAACATTCCTTTTGCCAAAAGTGTAAGTCTAATTTTACTCCTTTCATTTCTTATGGATTACTTTGCTTTTCTCTGGTGACTACAGGTGTCCAATTTATTCCCAGCTCTGGGGAGGTATTTTCATTAGAGTCTCAGAAAATATACAGGCTTTATATAGTAAGCTGGAAGTGGTTTTATCTGAAGATGGCTAGAACATCTAGAAAGAGTACTTTAAAATTAGTATTTCTAGCAGTGGCATTGTTTATTTTACTATCTTGAAGTGATTACTTTTGTTCATGAACTTTAAGGTTTTGTCTTGGAGCACCATACACTGCTGATGAGCACATTCATCTCATCCTTCTTTGTAAAATATTCATGGATTCAGTCAGACTGTTTGGCTGAACTGTTGGGTCAAGAGCTGGTTCTGACTCTTACCATTAATGGTTTTTTGACTTAAGAGGATTAACTTTTTTCTTGTTTATAGCATTACAGTTTCTTTCATGAGCATGTAACTGTGGCAGCAGCCACATTTCCACTTCATATTTCATCTCTAGTTTTTCTATTAATCATATTACATTTCCAATTAAGTTCTACTTACGAATTTGTTTCAGTGTGGTTCTTAGGGGAATCAGTAAATCTGTTTTATAATTAAGTGCTCAAATATTAGAATTTAATAGTTCATAATTAGAAGGTTTTTAAATTAGAAATCTGTCTTCATATACAATTTGAGGAGCTAAAATCTAATTTACATCCTCACCTTAAGGAAAATTCATAAAATGAACTAAACTAAAGCAATGAAATACTTTTTTAATTAAAGGGAGGAAACTGCTAATGAAGTGCAACTTAGGAACATAACTTGATAGTGAAGGTATTGTATAATATTATATAGTTTCTTTATGCTAGAGAATGAAATACACTGGTTTAAAAAATTAGATGAAATATTACTTAAAGCAGTAAATTTCAATTTGCCATATGAAGTGTCCCACAGAAGTATTCCCATTATCTGCAGTCTCACTGTAGAATAAGTATATACCTGCTCAAGCACGTGAATGAAGATTAAGAATATTTGCACTGTTTGGTGGCATGGATGCTGTCATGCAGATACCTTATACTGAAGGTGTGGGTGTGTATGTGTATGTGTATCTGTTTGAAGTTATTTTCTGCAGTGCAAGGGACAACATAGGAATGTTATGGGTGGTGAGGGCTGTGTTCATAGTAGGAAGTCCAGTTTTGACTTGGCTGAAAGCTTAATGGAAGCAAAATGCTGATTCTATGGGAAAACTAGCTCAAATTCTACATGGAGTATTGGCTAGGAACAGGTACAGAACTGAAAGCTCCAGAGGTGAAAGAATATACCCTGTACCAGCTGAAAAGAGGAAGCTCTAAGTTAAGACCAGTATTAAGCTGGGTGGTTTCAGATGTAATCAAAACAGGCAATTGCCTATAGTGGCATTTTGATTAGATTGGCCTTTAGGATGACACTTATGACATTTTATACATGACCTTAGCTTGGCCCTGCAGAAACAGCACCATGAAGATCCCAGATCACACAAATCTTTCTGGGCACAGAGCCTTTCCTTAATGCTTGCGTCTGAGTGGATGCTGAGGCCACATCTAGATCCAGCCTGAATAGGCTCTCCATCCTTATCTGTGGAAAAAAAAACCAACCAAGATGTGCAGGCTCAGGTGAAGGCACAGATATTTTCGGGCAGCTTGCCTGGAGAACCAGAGTAATGGGTCCTCAGTGCATCCCTGCAAGGATGTTCTGCCGGAAGGATGTTCTCAAAGCTACTGATGACCCTGAGAACAAAGAAACATCAGAAGCAAGCTCCTTTGTTACATGCCTTACTAAGAGGTAGCCCTTGTCCCTGATTTAATATCTTGTTTAGCTGCCCTGCTTCTGCTTTCCTGCATGGCTGGACTGGGAAAGGGTATACAGAAAAGTGGTGCCATGGCAGGAAGAATGGGATTCCTAAAGACTTTTACTTCCGTTCTGCCTTGCATCCCTTTCACCAGGACAGCGATGCAACATAGGCTTATGATGAAGACTGTGTGGCAAGGACACAGTAACAGAGAGGGGTCTGGAACAAGCCGTATGTGCAGGATCTCACTTGGTTATATTTAGGTGGAGGTGTGTGGTTTTTGTCAGCCTGACATGCAGAGAGGGGTGTCCTGGGGGAACCGTTCTGCCACCTGTTCAGTGTTGCCTGAGTTACTTGGAAAGGGTGGGGTGAGCCAGTCCTGAGATTAAACTTCCATCCCCTGGGAACATGGCAGAGCAGTGACATAGAATATGTCTTGGCAAGTGGTATGGCTTAAACGTGAGTTAAACCTTCCAAGCAAAGCTTGATCTAAGTCTTGAAGGGTTTGTAGGCCATGAACTGACCTCACACTGGTGAAATTTCTCTGCTGTGATTAATGGCAAGTGGTGGTTTTTTTTTCATTATAGCTCAATAAAAGTTTTGTACAAGAAATGCCTTTACAGAATGGTGCTTGCTTCACAAATCTGAACCCACTGTTTGCTTTAATTTTTTTATCCTCTAATGGCACCCCTGCTGCATCTCTGCTTTTCAGCAATTTAGTTATGGTTTGCTCAACAGTAGCAAATGACCCAGGCAGAAAGTCTTCACAACCATTGACGCAAGCTGGTCTGTTTTTGGTCTTTGTCCTCTGGCTCATGTTGACACATTGAGGGTATAACAGTATCCTTACTTAAACTGTTCTTTGGCTTTTTGATTAGCTGAATTCCTGTTTTCCACTGAATTCTAGGTTAAAACATTCAGTAGCAAATGACTGACTTACTGGGCAAGATGAGCAGCTGGGACACATACCACAATGGTATGGATCACAGACTATAATAAAAACTTACTCATGTATTATGCCCTTCATTAATATTTCAGGATTCAGACAGTAAAGGGAGCAATTTATCTGAGTATAAGTTAGAATACTCTTTAATAAGATTTTGTAAGGAGGCAAGATTAATGTTAATAATGTTTCCCCATTGACAGGAAAATAGCGTTAACATTAGTAACTCACTCTTTCTGTTAAAAATACACCATTTGTTTTAAAGCTGTCCACAACAAGGTTAAATTGAAAAAAGAATGGACTGTAAACAAGGTCAGGCCTGTAAAAACGTAAAGCATGTATCTGTTTTCCTAGGCTAAAATCTTACTAGAATGAGTATTCTTACAGATCAGAAGGAAGGTGATGAAGGCTATAAAGCTATTCAAGCAGAATAATTCAAGTTTAGTGTCTCTCCATTCCAGGAAGTGGCTATTTCTTTTTTTACACTCTCACTGAATTTGAAACTCAGCTAATTAAGCTTCAAGTTTTCAGGTTTTTTATTTTCCTTGATTCTGAAAATAACACATATAACGTACATCATATCAATTCTCAAGTTTTAAAGCATAAATGAACTTGGTAGAGAGTTTCTTGAAGGTATATTGAACAAAGTCTGTATTCAAGAAAACAATACATTTGCTGTGCTTGGGTAAATGTTTCCCCTTCTGAATGTATTGGGCTTCATTAAGATGATGCATAGACATGAATATGGAATATTTGGTTCCTCTGAGATTGCTCATACACAACTAAGGACTTTTCTAGGTTATCGCAAATGCATGCTGATGGTAATATGGCACTGTTGTAGTTACACTGCTAATATTTTAATGAAGACACAAATAAGTTTTATATCAATTCAAGAGACTATTATCTCAATAAATCTACTTCATATAGTGTATTCTGCGAATTTGCACAGGAGTAGTTATGCGTGTAATTACTTTTATGCAGATAGTATGATCCAGACATTGTATATATAAAGTTTATGTGCACATAACTGAAATCTCTGAATTTTTTGATCTATCCCAAAGCACACCACCGTATTGAGCCATCACCTTTCATGTATGTGTAATACAAAGAATATGTTCAATAAATTCTCTGTCAGTTGAAATGCACATATCGACACGAACAGCGTATCCAGGGCAAAGCTCTGGCATAACAAGAACCTAGGTGATTGATGTCTTCCCATTCTAAATTTATATGCAAGCAATACAGTCTTTACATCGCCCACAGCCCTGCTGAATTTCCTGACTGCCAGTCTCTATGGTTTTCCTGCCTCTGTGAATATTTAATTAACTGTGGAAGGAAGAGCAACTAAACTGGCAGAAATAGAAGAATGAGCAACTCATAACCTGGCATAGTAAAGCATCCTGACTGAAGTTTTCAAGTAAAGGACTTTGATTTGTCATTTTTCACTTCTCATATATGGAGTATTTTCCTAGAAATTCTTAGCTTCATATGCAAAAATAGTCCCTTCATATGAAGAACAAAATATGGCTGAAACAATGGGAGGTTATCTATCTCAGTATTTTCTTGTTTGGCTCTTGATTATTTTTAATAAACGATTCAAAATAGCAGGACGTGTATGTATGTACAGCTGTGAAAGTAAATCTTGGAAGCAACATAGCATGTCATGAAAAATTTTTCTTCGCTGTAGATGTTCTTTGCTTCCTTATCTCTGTTTGTTACAATTTCATTTTAGGGCACAATTTTGCCTGTAGCCAACAAAATTGTTAAATACCACTTTTGAACGTAAAGTCTTAGGTAGAAAATGTTTCATGCAAGTTTGTCTGTAACACCTTGGCGAGGTATTTGTACATCCGCACTATACGCAATGCTGCCAGGGATGGGACAACCGCAGCTTCTCTGGGCACCCTGTGCCAGTGTCTCACCACTCTCACAGGGAAGAGCTTCTGCCTAAGATCATATCTCGTGTGTCTGGGTCACATAATGCGTATTGCGTATTACGTGACCCAGAACAGAAAGTACTTGTTGCTGCACAGGTGGAATGTGCAGATTAAAAATACTGAAGAGTTTGTTATCTGTGCTTGCCTAAGAAGTTGGATTTGCTTGTGTGATTCTTCTAGTGCAGAGCTATAGCTGCAGCTTGTTCTTTGATTTGAGCATGTCCATTTTAAGTTTGGGGAGTCCAGTGTGAAACACTTGGTACAAACCGGTAATTGCATTTGGTACATGGGTATGTGTATGTACACACATGTGCACACATCTGTCCCATTCACCATCCACAGAGGCTGCAGAGCGTATGTACAAGAAGTCCTATGGAAAGGCAGCAAAGCTGGTGTTGGGCCTGGAGCGCAAGTCTAATGGGGACAGCTGAAGGACCTGCGAGGGTTTCGCCTGGAGAAGCTCAGGGGGAACCTTCTTGCTCTCTACAACTACCTGAAAGGAAAATGGGGCCAGGAGATGGCTAGTCTCTTCTCCCACTTAACAAGTGATAAGACAAGAGGGAACAGCCTCAAGCTGCTCCAGGGGAGGTTTAGACTGGATATTAGAAGCAATTTCTTCACTGAGAGGGTGGTCAGGCATTGACACAGGCTTTTCTCAGAGTGGTCCTGGAGTCAACATCCCTGAAGTGTCCACAGACCATGTAGATGAGGCCCTTAGTGATGTGGTTAAGTGGTGGACTTGGCAGTCTTGGGGGAACAGTTGGACTTAATGATCTTAAAGGTCTTTTCCAACTTGGTTGATTTGATTATTCTGTGTCATCTATGCATGCTCCACAAAGTCTCATGTACGGATGTGTAGTTTTGTGAGTACTGTTGCAGTGCTCTGTGATGTAGCAAACAAGGGTTAAAATAACACTGAGTATTCAAGGTTCCTGCTGTTTTGCTAATAGATGTTGACTCCCTTTGTGGTTTTGTACTTGCATTTGAAGATTCTGCTTTCCTGTAGAAATACTAACACAAGAGAATGCATTAGTCCCCAAGTCTGTTACTTCTGCACATGAGAATTGTGTGTACTTACTGATTCTAGTGATCAGGTTTTTTTTGGAGAAATGCTTTATTCTCTGTGAAGAGAATCAGAGGAGCGTTACGATGGTGCTCGGGAAATGTGCCACACTTTCTGCGATAGGAAGAATATCAAATGACCTGTTTTTGTAGGTCTGCTGAGTTTTGAGAAGTCAGATTTTAGCTTCTCTAAGATAGAATCAAAGCTCTTGAAAAATTCTAATCATGGCTGTCAGATTTCTGTTTGCTTGAAACAAACACCAGCGGTAAACATGGCCTGCAAGATTTATGCAGAGAATAAACCATAACATTTACACAGAAAGTGGGCAGCATTAGAGTGAAGGGAGATGATCAGAGCTGACCTTTGGTAAGCACTGCAAATTTCTAAGTATGAATGCCCCAGTCAAATAGATTAGTTTCCAGAACAGTTAATTCCTCATGAAAGAGAAGGTCAGGTGGAGATCGTATGCCAGACAGCATTTTACCAAACACTCTTTAAGAAAAGTAATTGGCTGAGTGATAAAAAACATTTTAGCAGTATAAACTTGAAGCTGCATTACTTCAGAAACTGCTAAGGAGCTGTCACTGGAGAAAGAGAAATTGCTTTGACTGAACTGCAGGTCCTTGATTCAAGAAACTTGATGTTCCAGAGTCTTATTTGGACTTGGGGTGAATGTATTTGGGTAAATGTCTTCTTTCTTCTGTTTTGGGTGTGTGAAATGGTAATGGCAATGAAACTTTTTGTCCGTACTCTTGCGTACATGCGTTATTTAGATTTCTTGGAGTGTTGAAAATCCCTCTGTGGTTAGTTTGGTTTTGTGTTTGTTGGTTTTTAATGGTCAGCATTGTTCTGTAGAGCAAGTGGCCTTTTCATTTTGCAGATCTGTGCTGAGGATTGTAATTTATGTTCCACATGAAATGGATTTGCTAACGTGATCCTTGTCTCACATGAAATGGCTTTGCTCTAAGTGTGACACAGTGACATTACTGTGAGCCAGTCAGCTTGCCAGATTGCTATTAGATTGTAATAAACATTTAGAAAAATGAAGCATCATTAAAAGAAATCAGCTGTTTCATGTAGCTGCTGCATATTTATAGACACTCTGCTTAGATGAATTAATTACTCCCTGACTGGGGGAGGCACAATGAATCTCCACCTCTTGGCATCTTTCCATTCTCTTCCTTCTTTTGCTGTCCTCTACTGTACTGGCATCCGCAGGATAAATTAATAATTCTAAAACCACTTGGTGTAATACAAAGTGATTTAACACAACTTTTACTTAGGTATTCCTCAGTGCTTATGCACAGTAGAAGACCATTACCTTATTATAAGCTTCTACTGTAGTAGTAATAGCTGCTAATTAAAGAACAAGCATTACGCAGACTGTTATCCAGCCAAAAAAATAGGGTTGCTTTGGCTTTTTTTTCACCTCACTGCTCTTCTGTGATCATAGAACCAGAAACTGGTCTGAGCAGTCAGATTGATGTTACATTAAATCAATTACTTAATGCTGTGATTTTAAAATTATTCCAAACCCTTTTAAGACACTTGCCTAGATGGAAGTTGGCATTGAGAGTCATCTTTAAGTTAGTATGTCAATCCTAGATTCGTATTTGTCAAAACCTTCAGTTTTCTTGTTTGGTGCCAGTAAAATGGCTTTCTGCTTTGTCAGAGGGTGGCAGCAACTTAAGGAATGCTTAGATAGTCTTTAAGAGTCTTTTTTTTATTTTAACAATTTCCTATTTTGCCCATCTGTGTGCCAACTGTGTACCTTTATGCAGAAAGAACACTGGAGAATAGATTAGTTAATTCACAATAGTAGGCCTTATGGGTGGTTCTTAAGGCATCCAAAATACGGACTGCTAGAATAAATAATTGAATTAATTATATAAAACATAACAATGATCAGGAAGTGGGAATGGCTATTTGAAAGAGGCATTGGAGATGGCAGGAGTGCAGAAGGGAACACATTTGACCTTAGCGTGTAAACCAAAATAGTTCATACTAATTTGCTTATAAAAAAAGAATGGTTAAACTGTGTTCAGAATTGGATGCTCTTGAGTGTCACTCCCTCACATTTCCTAGTTCTTGAAACTAGGACATTCCTGAAATAAATCAGAGTAATCACAAGAAAAGATTTTAATGACCGTTAGCCACTGGTGCAAGTATGACCGAAGAGATGAGATGAGGATCAAGTGGTCTATCCAAGGCAGGTAACACTCCAGTGTACAGCAAACACTTTGCAGAAGCATCACATAATACAGGCTAGTGGAAGTCTCTCTGATGCACTTGTCAAATATCAGTACAAAGTTCTCATAGAAAATTGCAGGTCTTAAGTAACACTGCCAGAAAACAGGTCCAGCTGCCACTGGTTCTAATGATTGTATTGGCAGCATTTTGTGTCACTCAGTGCGCCTGGACATTGTTTAAAGGCGTTGGGCATTCAGCAACACTATGGGATAGTTAGGAGTGTGCAGATGAATCTCTGCAGTCTGACTCAGTATGCTGTGGGTTTTTTTGATGGTGGCAGAGCTTAATGGTATGCATTAAAAAACAAAGCCCACCTTTTTGGAGTTCATATTCTAAATTAAAGACTGAGAGCATAATGGGTAATGAGAACTGTTTTTCTGGACAGAAGGGGAGAGCATGTGAATGGCAATTTCTAGTCACAATTTAATGCTTTTATCACCACCGGATTAATAATGAGTTACATCAGTCTTTTCAGTAAACGAATATTCAGTCAACTTTACATTACACTGAGCTTTTATATTACAACTTTAACAATGAGGTTGCTTATTAAAACAAGATTACTGTTTTTAATAGAGCAGCAGTATTAATAAAGTGCTCATCTGAAATCACTTTGATGATGCAAGCAGGTATTCTTTTGCAGGATATCTGTGTTGTCACAACAGGGTAGGCCTGAGTAGGGAAATGAGCACCCCATCAAGAAAGGTGGCTTTCTCAGAGCTACACAACAGATTGATACGGAACAGAAGCTTTTGTACTGTGCCTTGACCATTAGGCTGTGCAAATTATTCTTTGTTTGTGGGTTGCTGATGAGCAATTTAATTGAAAACTGAGCTCACTGCTCCATACACCAGGTAACTGGAGTAGGATTGGAGCTGTAACTGGACAGTAGGTACTTTTTCTTTCAAGTAACACTACAACGGACAGAGGTTCTTGGGTGCACTACTTTAGTGATGTGACATTTATGCGAATCACAAAGAAGATTCTTAAATTCAGCTTGGCCTTTGTGATCACTTGGTATGGTAATAGATTAGATTTTAGCTACTCTTATGTTGTCTAATAAATGTCTTCTTTTGTACACTCGCCTTTTCACCTACCCACAGGATTATTGTGGTACTCTAATAAAACATCAGGTGTCTGCAGTTTATTCCAGGAGGGATTTGGCTCTTATTTTCAACTCTTACTGCCAATTGTGAGCCTTACATTGAAAGGTCATTAGATTATTCTCTAGGTCTCTCCCTAGCCTCCACTGAGTGCGTATATATTCAAGGAGTTGTGTTTGCTAAAGGGCTGTGCTTCATAGACTGTCATAGCAAAGCTCTGAAACAAAACACTTCAAAAGTATTTCCTGGGAAAAGTCCAGTTCAATTTTGTTCTGTTGCTTGCTTGTAATTTCTGTTTCTAGGATACTTTTTCTCTGAAACCTTGCTAAACCACTGAGAAGTATGTGTCCACTGTTGTGTCTGGTTGATGCCAAGCATGCAAATTTTATGAGTAGGAATAGAACCTGATAGAATTTAAAACAACATTCCTTTTGGCTAATGTAAGATTATCAGATCTGTGAGATGCTTTTGCAGATACCTGTGCAAATGATGTGTAGTTACATGAAATAACAAAATTGTATTTTCATTTGGAATGATTTGTTGGGTTTGCTGTGAAGCTTGCTGGAAAACAGTATCCAGCTCTTTATTACATCTTTCTTACCATCCTTGCCTGTGTTTTGTTAGATGGTAATATCTTACTTCCCCCATAAAGGCAAGGTGTATGAATCATGTAGACAGAAGAAACCTGATGCAGTAAAAACTTGTTATTTCTGCAAGTCACATTTCTGCCTACAAGTGCAGTTTAAATGCATCATTAGCAATCATTATTGTGGAATGAAAGAAGTTGAAATGTAAAAAGCTGCCTCCCTGGGAGTTTCAGATAAACATAGTTAAATTAGTATTCACTCCTTTTATAAAGGCATTTAAAAAGGTTTGACCACTGCTTAAATTAGGTTAGATATTGGGTCATTGGTGTGTTGCCTAACTTAAAAGTGAGCTAAATTAATCTGTGTTAGAAGCTTGTATGGGCTTGAAAGATCCAATTAAACCTATTGCAGCTTTTGTTCTGAAGGCAAAGGCTTAGAATCAGAAAACAATTATTCCTTAAAGACCTATAATTAATCTTCCCCTTTCTCCTCAACAGTCCTGAATTGTTCCTTTAAATTACATTTTAAAATTCATAAAGTAGCTCCATAGTGCATCCTCATGCAGTCATTCTCCTATTTTCATTGCTTTGTATTGCTTCTGGTAGTTTTGTAGGTGTTTTGGGGTTGACATCTTTTAAGATGTCTTTGATCTCTGTTTTCAGTTTTAACCATTCATGGCTATTTACTCCTATTAGATACCTGCTGAGTAGTACCTCTCCTTGCATACGAAGAGAGTTTGTAAAAATGTATTTATCCTTTTACTGGGAGAAGCAACATGGAAAAAAATACGTTTTTATTTTATTCCAGCACACATGGACACACACAATAAAAAAAGGACTGATTACTTTAACTCCTCTTTAACTACTTCTGAGTCACTCCTTTAGTAAATTTTCGGAGGATTACTGGAATATCAGACAGTAATGCTTCATCTGCAAACAGATTTAAAATATACCGTCAGTCACCTTAAAGAGTAAAATACAAAAGCCATGTAGGATACACTCAAGCTAGATCATTTAGGCTTATCTACTTTGAAATACAGTTAAAACAAGAAAGGAAAGCTTGCAACCCTTCCTGTTGATTTGGGAAGTAGCTTTTGTCTCACTGGTTCTCACCTTTTGTTCTAGGCAGCTTCTGCCTCATCCATGTAATTTTACCCATTTTAGATGGAAAATAAAGATACAAAGCTTTTTTTTTTCTCCCAGGGGTACCTGTGAAGTTGAGTTCATCTCTCATTTTCCTAGTGTCTCAGGCATTTAGGAATTTTAATGCTATGGAGCATCAGTTTCTAGACAGCATATTCCTATTGTGGTATCCTCAGCCATATTCACCATGAAGGATCATGTTAAAAACTGCAACACTAATTCCAAATGATCTGGTGCAAGGTCATGCCAAAATGTAGTAGCATCCTGAACTGTTAGTTCAGGATATTTTCTAGTTTGGACAGTCTGGTTGTATTAACCTTAGCACCACACTGACGTGTTTGTAACGCTCCCAGTTCTGGGGTTAACTTATTTATAGGCAGTGTGGGTATCTGTGCAGTGCAGTGAGCAACATATGCAGAACTGCAAGGCATGTCTGAGACAGTTTCCCTTAATTGTTTCTCATAGTCTTAGAAAGATGTTTGTGCAAGAGCTGGGCATTGACAAGCCAGTGTCCAGTAACCTGGACACCGTCACACCAATCAGATGGGCATGCAGAAGCAAATACAGTCTTTTAGGGTTGAAAATAACACGTTATCTCAGCATCTGTGCCACCGCATTGAGGCTTGGAAATGTATACAAGCAGGATCTTGTTGAAAAATCAGCTTGTCCTTCTCATATGGACACTGGAGGCTTTGTGCAGCTATAACTGGCATGGGGAAAGGTAGCTGGCTCTTTGTTAGAGGAGAATAGGTAGGAAAAGTTACAAGCTGTTTCATTCACAAAGCATTTAGGTACTTGTAACTGAAATTGGCAGTATGCACTTTGGTAGCTGTTAGAAATAAGGAAGTAGAAGAAATGGTACAGATGTGTATCACAGGTATGGAACTGAGAGATCTAATGTCTTGATTCACAAATCAGACAGTAACTGGAGACCAGTAACGAGTGGTGCCCCTCAGGGATCGGTGTTGGGACCGGTCTTGTTTAACATCTTCATCGCTCACATGGACAGTGGGATTGAGTAAGCCCTCAGCAAGTTTGCCGATGACACCAAGCTGTGTGGTTCGGTTGATACGCTGGAGGGAAGGAATGCCATCCAGAGGGACCTCGACAAGCTTGTGAGGTGGGCTGATGACAACCTCATGAAGTTTAACCATGCCAAGTGCAAGGTCCTACACCTGGGTCGGAGCAATCCCAGGCACAGCTACAGGTTGGGCAGAGAAGAGATTCAGAGCAGCCCTGCAGAGAAGGACTTGGGGGTGCTGGTCGATGAGAAAATGAACATGAGCCGACTTCAGTGTGCACTTGCAGCCCAGAAAGCCAATCGTATCCTGGGCTGCATCAAAAGGAGTGTGACCAGCAGGTCAAAGGAGGTGATCCTGCCCCTCTACTCTGCTCTTGTGAGACCTCACCTGGAGTATTGTGTGCAGTTCTGGTGTCCTCAGCATAAAAAGGACATGGAGCTGTTGGAACAAGTCCAGAGAAGGGCCACGAGGATGATCAGGGGACTGGAGCACCTCCCGTATGAAGACAGGCTGAGGAAGTTGGGGCTGTTCAGCCTGGAGAAGAGAAGGCTGCGGGGAGACCTCATAGCAGCCTTTCAGTATCTGAAGGGGGCCTATAGGGATGCTGGAGAGGGACTCTTCATTAGAGACTGTAGTGACAGGACAAGGGGTAACGGGTTAAAACTTAAACAGGGGAAGTTTAGATTGGATATAAGGAGGAAATTCTTTCCTGTGAGGGTGGTGAGGCACTGGAATGGGCTGCCCAGGGAGTTTGTGAATGCTCCATCCCTGGCAGTGTTCAAGACCAGGTTGGAGGAGGCCTTGGGTGACTCAATTTAAAACAAAACTTTGAAATTCATAGAATACAGTTAAAGGTCAAGAGAAAACCAGATCTCTCCTGTCACTGTAATTCAGTATAATTTAGATTGTAGCCAAGGTATTTCTTAGCAGTTGTACTGCTAACTAGAAAGCCTTGTGGGCATGTTTAATGTTTTACCCAGTGAGTCTTCCCTGTTTCGTATGGATTTGATAGTAATCAGAAATACACTCTTTCCTTCCACAGCTTCCGTGGTACAGATGACTTATCATCTGAACCTTCAGGGGAAGAAAACAACTGTGTCAAACTGCAGGTTTTCTTTACCAATATTGACAAAAAAAAAAAGAGGGTGGAGGAAAAATAAAAATCCTGCTGTCATTGTGTGTATGGTTTATGTATTCACATTCTGGTGGACTTTTGGCTTCCATGTTTGATAAAAACAAGTGCAGCATTAGGATTCCTGCTTCTCTCTGTCTTCATTCTCCCATTATGAATTCACTGGGCAGGTATGCTATAGTTACCAGTCAATCCTCTTCAGAAATTCCTACAAGTGTGCCCTTAACAATGGGTAATATAATCAGCAGTCAGACTCTTAAGACAGTTAAAGTGAGAGAAGAATTTTGGTCCAATTTGTGGTCTGTTGTTACCTATTTTCTGTGGTAATGCAATTTTCTAGCACAGATCAATATTTTTTCATTTCTACAAGTGAGAAATAGTTATGCAGTGCTTCATAGAGTGGCAGCAGTCTATGCTTTCTGTTGTTGGTTTTCAAGCACAGCTCTCAAAAATTACAGTAGATTTGTAAGTGAAACAGAGTTTGAAGACGTCTTCATCCTCCAGGTCGTGACTCCAAAATAAACCAAATCCTATTAAACTCTAGTAGAACTTTTGTACTGTTAAAACAATTGAGGCTAATTTCTAACATAACTGCATCACATTAATGTGTAGCTTTGGGTTTTGTTTAGCTTCTGAAGGTATGGAATCACAGGCTGGTTTGGATTGGAAAGGACTTTATGATCACCCAGTTCCAGCCCCCTGCCTCACACTAGACCATGTTATCCAAGGCTCTGTCCAGCCTGGTCTTGAACACTGCTAGGGATGCAGCATTTACCACTTCTGTGGGCAACTTGTGCCAGTGTATGGCAGCTTCTTTAAAAGAAACTTGTATACAAATGTTTGATACAGAGGCAGGCTTAGGGACACCTGGAAAATGCTGTTTGCTAAATACTCATGAAAATCCCAGTTAAATTTTTTGGTATAAAAAAACCTTTAAAAATGAAAGAAGAATTAGATGAACACGTTTTGAGGAAGATAAACTTTGAATGCATTAAGAGTGGCACAGGTATATGATGTTTGTTTTGATTTTACTGTTAGCTGATTTCAAGGGTGCAGAATTAAGCACACGTTGAGACTGAGGTCATACTTGCAGTGGAAATTAGGAAAATAAGCTAAAAAATAATTATTCTTTAGTGTGTGGAAGATGGCTGTGGGAGGGACCAGAGGGTGATCAATCGCCTTGTGTCCTCCCTCGTAAGAGGAACAAATGAAAGAAACCCTTTGGAGGAATTGGAGGGTCACAAACGCTAGAGCACAAGGGCATGAAATGAGAGAGGAAGCTCTCTTCTTAGATTTCTGTATTTCTGGGCACTTTGTGGCTCAGCATTAGTAGCAGTTTGAAGATGCCTTCCTACCTTCATCTTTGAGAAGATGCCTTTCCCACCCCTAAGTGAGAGTAGTCAGTGAATTGCTGTTACTTTTTCTTTGTGCAAAGTATAAAAGGCGTTGAGTAAGTAGATCAAACACTTTTAAAAAATGCACAGGAACAGAATTTATACATACTCCATACAGCGAGCCACAGCTACAGCCTGTCACTGCTGAAGTGCTTTCCAGTTAAGCTCTTTAGTCCCCTTCATATCTCTCAAGGGCTTTTGTAGTAGCAACGAGATGTCAAGGGGGTCTGTGCAGAAACAGCATCTCTCATTAAGAAAATCCTACAAAAGGAAAAGAATGGGCATTTGTTCTGAAATTACAGAAATACTTTGTTACTGTGGTTGTCATCATTTTGTCAGTCAGCTTCGGGTAAGGCATTCAGTCTTGGATAGCCTGTCAATAGGTGTAAGCACTTAACTTCTACCCTACAGGTATAAGGTGGGAAGTTGTTGTGTGTCACAAGTGGTTTGTCACAAGAGCAACTACAAATGAAGTCTCAAATGCATACATAAAAGAGAAAAGCTTGAATTACTTTTTTAAATAATTTCCATCCAAACTTTTTTTTTTCCATAGAAAAATGGAGAAGAAATCGTGTCTATTTCTGTTCAATTCCTTACGTGCATACTTTGAAGAAAATTCTTTTTGTTCACAGGTGGAAACTGGTAAAATGTTAAATGTAACAGAAAACAAGCTGAAATAAAGTAAAAAAAAAACCCTGACATAAACATCTGCTTTTATTCAAAGAATTAAGAGTGCAGTGGAGGGGCTTTTCCGCTATAGGACCTTCTTTTGGGGACCTTATCCTTACTCCTAAATTCAGTATGATTTGTGAGACATCCTTGCCCATGGCATGAGGTTGGAACTGGATGATCTTAAGGTCCTTTCCAACTCAAACCATCCTATGATTCTATGAAATGTTCTTCAGATTTTAAATTATTCTACCATGAAAAGTATTAATTTCCGATGTTAAAAACCCATAGCTACTTTCATGTGCTGGAGTAGATCAGAAGTGTTTGATTTAATACCTTAAAAATGCTGTGGACCTTAGTCCTTGTTGAAGTGAAACACATTTTACATATCTGAAACAGAAATGAGGAACAATAAAATTCTTCCTTTAAGTTTTGTTTAATCTTTTATTGAAAGAGAAGACAGAGGCATTCCTGTTCCGTGCTTTCTTTAATCTTAATTTGTGACACTGCATCTTTAGAATTGCTTATAGTTTTTTTTTTATTAGAACTTTTTCATATGTGGTAATATATTCTTTTGGCTTGTCATCCTGATTAATTAGGGACAGATAGTGTCATTTTTGACAAGGCTCAAATTCCCTCACTTCTGGAGTGTCTGTTCTCTGTAATAACATACTGAAAACCTTCAGCACGAACGCCACTGGATCCTAGGATTTCAGTGTCTGTACCAAAATGCACTTTCTCAATGTGCAAGCAGGATTCAGCTTTTGTAAAGATGTTTTATAAGGGAAATTCAAAATAAAAATATACTGAGTGAAATTATTATGATCCTCAGACCAAGCAGAGTTTAATGCTCGTGTGTAACCGTAACTCCTAATTGCATGTGTATTCTCAGACATGAAACTTAATACTATGTAATAACTAACACTGTATAGTAACTTAGCACTATGATTCTTTTCTGAGGGTTGTAAGACACTGGCACAGGTTTCCCAAATAAGTTGAAATGTCCCATCCCTGGCAGTGTTCAAGGCCAGGTTGGACAGGGCTTGGAGCAAACTGCTCTAGTGGAAAGTGTTCTTGCCTGTGGCAGGAGGTTGGAAATGCATGAGCTTGAAAGTCACTTCCAAACCAAACCGTTCTGTAATTCTCTGATATATGCATACTTGTTTGTGTTTTATTTGTAAGAGCAGAAGAGTTTACTTGATTAGAGAACAGTTCCAGGCTCTTACTCCTGTGCACTATGGGAATGTTAGTAGTAGCTTAATTGTATGTGGCTTTCCACTGGGATAGTCCTTGATTTCTTACTCCTGTGTACTATGGGAATGTTTGTGGCAGGTTAATTGTATATGACTTTCCACTGGGATATTACTTGATTTCCCTGCGATTCTGTGAAGATGTTTCAATTGTATTACTTTTGCAGGTGAAGGAGGAATAAAAAAGGACACAGCAACACTAAGTATTCGGGGCCTAAACCTAGGTCTCTGGTGTTTGCTTTTGTATCAGACAAAACTTTTACTGACCTTCACATAAACTTAGCCTGTGCAGTATTTAGAGTTTTTTTTTTTTCCTCACATAAGAATACCTGGTAAGATGAGGGAATTAACTCCTGCAAATTCTGCTGTTATAGGTGGGGATTTCTTTGCCTCTTCTGTGCTTTACTGCTGACAAGGTTACTCCTTACCTCAAAATGTAGTGCCTAGATAAGGTACAGTAATGGCAGCTTTGAAATCACACACGATGAGTATATACAAAGGTAAAAATCCAAAGGGATGGTGAGAAGAAAAGACAACAGTACCAGAAACATTTCTTTACAGCTCTGAATTTCCCTCTCCAGTGCTGCTGTTTTTTCTCCCCCAGTTTCCTAAGAGAGTAAGTAGCACAAGTCAGCAGCTTAACCCCTTTATGTTTGCTCACTCATTTGTAAAATAGAAAATACTGTGTGTGTAATATTGCTTTTAGGATGAACATGTTAATATCTAAAAAGCTTTTTAAGAATGCAAACACTATGTAAATGTGAAATATACGCATATCTTCCCACTTTAACAAGAGGGGGAGATGCTGCATGAACTCATATTTTGCCCTTTAAGTAGTTCCATGAAGGCCTAAATGTCTATGAGAATGGTGTCCTAAAAGCTTTGAAGTAGCAAAAATCTTATACTCCAACTGCCTTCAAGACACTTGTAACTGAGTCTTGTGAGACAGGCTGTAAGTATCGTTTCTTTCTTCTCCTTTATTCACTTTGGATCTGGTTTGTGATGAGCTGGACGTACATACTGGGAGAAGTGCTTCACACAGTACTGAAAACAGAACTGCATAGTTCTTTGCTAAATTTGTTATCTGTGGTAAAAAAAACACCACTGCAAACTACACTGTTTTCCTCAGCTCATCCTGCGTCTCCCTAACCAAGTTAAAGCTCTCCCTTAGTTGAAAGCTCTGGTTTGCTGGAGGGAAGAAACGGGAAGTCTCAGCTATGCTGTTCACCTCAGTCATATGAATACCAGAAAAACATGTTTGCAGTGTCTCAAGGCAGGAGGTCGAAATAATTGGTCTAGTGTTCGATCTAGTAGATAGCGTGAAAGCCTTCAGAGAGGTGTGCAGAGACAGCAGGATGCAGAAGGCATGGCACCTTTCCATTACTTCCATTCAACAGCTCTCCATCTGCAGGAGAACACTGTTAGGCCTTAAATATTCTAGTACTACAGTTTGTGCAGGTAAAGAGCTGTGGCCCTCAGTGTTTATATATTTCCTTGTTGCTAACACAACAGATACCTTTTTGTTTAGAAGGGGTTTAAGGTCTGCAGTATCTGTTGTGTTGTTTGGATCTCATGCATTTCTATTAAGTAAATTAAATCCCCTTATACTTCTATAAGACTCTAGCATAATAAAAAAAAATACTTCGGTACCTGAGGTAAGCAAGGTTTGTTCATTTGTTTTTTCCCTCTTTTTTAATTAACAAATGAAAACCTTTTGTTCTAGGCAGCTTCTGAGCAGAATGTGCTGTGTTAGAAAAAGGGCGCTGGGAGGCCATTGAGATAAGTACCACCTGCAAATTTCACGCCTCTCTGCACACATCCGATACTGCTTATCAAGGTTCTTTTGAATGTTCCATGGTGTAGCAAAGACCAAAAATGTGACATCACTTGGTATATTTCACCTAAAGGTGCTGTATATTTCTGTTTTTTAGGAACAGCAGTTACACGTGAAAAAGTGTGCATTGGCATTGGCAACACCACATTTCTCATTTTTATAGAGTCAAACACTTCAGGAAGCACTGAGTACTTTATGTGCTTTGCCTGTGATACTATTTAATGAGCCTTCAAATGCATGCAAATTTTTAATAATACTAAACTATAATAAAACCTGGTCTGGAATGCTTTAAAATGCCATCTAAGAAGCCTTTGTATTTAAAAATTCTCAGCTAATGCTCTGTGGAAGACTGTGTTGGGGATAAAGTTCCATACAGTCATTGGCTCAAATGATTTTGTGCTTTCTTTACTAAATTCATTTGTCCTTCCTTTTAATAACATAGCAAAGAGCTGTTTCTAATCTGGCCCCCTAAATGTAAAATTTGTCATTATTTAGTTCTGTCACTGCTGACGTTCCTGACGTTCTAGGAAAATGTTAGATGCTCCAGTAATGGTTCCCCCTAGAACTGTGATGCTTGAAAACGTGATCAATTAAAAAGCCTAATTCTTGCTGCACTCATTAATTTAAGAAGTAATAGCACCTTTGGTATTACTGGATACAAAAACCAAAATTTGTTCCAGGGACCCTCCTAGAATTCCGTTTTATGTCAGTTAAGTTGCAAACTCGTGTTGGACAGGGCTTGGAGCACCCTGCTCTAGTGGAAGCTGTCCCTGCCCATGGCAGGGGGCTGCAACTGGATGAGCTTTAAGGTCCCTTCCCCCCAAAAACCATTCTGCGATAATGTGATTTTCACTGAATATCATAACAAATTCCGAGGGGGTTAATTTTAGGTTATTTTCCAAGGGCTTTTGGAGGGCTTTATAATTTAATTTTAGGGTATTTTGTTCAAAGTGCTTTTTTTTGGAAATTACTATTTAAAACCGTTTGTCTTTTTCTGGAGACTTAATTATGTCAACAGAAAATACCAGCTTCTGCTTATTGAAGGGTAAGTGGATAGGATCCTGGGGCTGAGGTTACATGGAAACATTGACTACATTAATGTTTCTCTGTCATGTTAAAGGTATCTTAACTTACTCCGTGCTCCTCTCTCTGTATTGTCGATATTGCAAACCACCTAAATCAATTTTGGTTTGGATTTAAAGCTATTATAGATAAATACAAGAAAATAGGTCATCTTTCACAAGATGCTTCCTAGAAAGCAACTAAAAGAGCTTAGAAATGACATTTAAGCAAAAAAACAGTATCTAAATGAGACTTATTTTCCTGGGGTATTAACTGAACATGAAAGTCGCTTGAACTAGGTTTTCTCATGAGCAGTTTTTTCAAGTTCTTTGAGTGAGATTTTGAATCAGATTAAATTCTGGATTGCTTGTGTACATGGTTCTAAGTCTCATTTCTTTTTAACTTTGTGCCACAGCTTAGAGCATTAGATCTAAGGAAGAAAGGTTTCAGTGCTGCGAATGTGAAAGACAAATGTTCGTTACAGGTTTTAAAGATTTGATGATCCTATTCTCTACAAATTATTTGTCAAGGAAAGAGGATCTGGATAGAGAAATCGAAAAGCTTTTGTGAGTTTACTAAGTTTGATATTCAAGTGTGCATCTCCTTAGTCTGGTAGAGCTCATTTAGGGGGATAACCAGATTCAGCCCTGCAGATCGGTGTATCTGGATCCCTTTGTGCTCACGCATACATGCTGAAATATTTCAGTTGCCAGTGTTACTGTGCTTGCATACATCATAGTCACAGTTTCACTGGTGCACGTTTTGAAGTAATGAAGCAGCAGGATGTTTGTAATTGAGCTTGTGTGCCATGGGAAGAGGAGCATTCTTCCAGAATACCAGTTCCTGATATTTCAGAGGAAAGTCACTTCAGTAACTTCCTTAGTCCTTACTTCATGAAAGCTCTGGACATGCAGTGTTTGGTGGATGCCAGCTCTGACCTGATGCTGATTAAAAAATGTGCAGCATGGAGATTTTTTGTCTATGAAGTAAGCAGTATGTTGCTGAGTTTGGAAATTAATCCAGCAAGTAACATAGCAGTATCATCTCAGCCTGGTCGGAGCAGGTTTGGATGGGCTGGACTGAGTGGTATAGGCTGGCACTGCAAACTAGAGGGACTTCGGTTGTGCAGTTTTGCATCTTTTTCTTTTTTTCATAGAAATCCTACTGTGTTGGAAAGTTCTAGATTTGGCTGCTTGCTGGCAGCTCTGTTTGTATTAATGTGTATCTTGAGCTCTGGTTATTATTTTGTCGTGTAATCTGAGTTCATGCAGACCTTTGCAAAAGGGAATGGAAGGAAGGGGCGTCCTTGCAGCCAGTTGCTAGCAGCATCTGTAGTTGAACCTTGATTTTCCCACAAAACAGTTGAAGACTTGAAGCCAAATGATTTTCAGGTTTTGGGAAACGTAGTAAGCTCTGCAGAAGCTGTAAAAGGAATTCAAAGCCAAAAAAGAAGTTTAGAAAAGGGAGCTATATAAGGTAATGTGTGTCCTGGTTTGGCTTAATATATTCAAATGAATTTGATACTATCTTCACAAGAATGAGTACATTTTCTGTTTTAATAATTCAGAATTCTTTTATTGAAACTGATTATTTTCCTTTCAACTCTCTGCTTATTAAAGCGAAGGAACAGTTCCCCCAAAGACATTTGCATCTGTTAGTGAAGGAAATATAAGTGCAACTAGAAAATACTTAACCTAGGACAAACTGGTGACAGCAGGATATTGAGCAATTAAGCCTGTGTTTTCAAAGAGGATGTAAAGGAAAACCCAGATACATGTAACAGATAGGTTGTCTAATTGAGCTGCTCAGACGCTTTGTTTTCTGAAGAAAATATATACGGATATAAAAACTTCTGGGATTTGACTCTAAATGCATTTTGGTTGTAGAGTGCTTTTTGATGAAAATTCAAAGCTTTCTGTGGAAAGCAGGAGAAAGTGTTCTGTTTCTACATGAAATCTGCTATTTTCAGGAGTGGGTTAACATGGTGAATAGATGGGAAGGATCAAGCACGAAGTAACACTCACAGACTAATGACAGACTACAGACCAAATAGAAAAAAAAGGTCATTCTGAACATCTGCAGTGAATTTCTGCTTTTCCTTACACTAGTGTTGTAATTCTCTCACTTTGCTACAGTTTTTTCCTTTTTAATATGTGCAGTCTCAGTGTAAATGTAACTGCAGTATATTTAGTCACTTGTATTTCTTAATGTATCATTCAAGTTTTTAAATGTAGATTTCAATACTGACCTTTGTTTTGCGATTTTTTTAATGCATTTTGCACATTCATTTCTGTCTGCTAATATACACACAAAGTGATATTTTAGGAAGTGATAGAATTTTATGTGTTTGATGCTTGGTTTCCAAGCATCACACCTCTGATCATCAGTCTTGTGTGTCATAGAACTTAGCTAAAGTTCAGGTGACCTCACTGATGAAATAATACATTTTGAAGTTAATAAAGAAGAGTGCTCACCATCTTGCAGGTGATCTGTGTTTTCTGTCTTGATTCCATAATTTGGAATTCTTAAGTACATATCTTTAACCATAATTTTTGTGCTGGAATCTATTTGTGCAGCTACAGCAGACTAGCACAAGCTAATAGAGACATATGTTTTAATAATGTAAAGTATATATATGCAACACAACATTTTCAGAGTCCGGCTATCTGTTTATATGCGTATATGTGTATATATGTACATAAACATACAGTTAGTAGTAAATGATGCTGATTCAGTGATACAGTTAAAGGCAACCGAGAGCAAATTGATTTCACCCACTCCTCATATAATACAGTTTCTTGGGGTTTAATCTCTTGTATGCTTTTTATTTTTTTCCTCCCATTCCATTGGCTGGATATATTGTTTATGTATCACTGTCTTCATCAATTAAGCACGTTTCAGACTGGTTTTTTTAAGCTTTTCCTCAAATATGAGAAGTAAAAAATATTCTGCAATGCAGTACTATTTGGGACAGTTTGGTCTCCACCGTTACGAAAATAGGTGTTCTTTTCCTGCCCTGGTATTCCTGTGGTTTTAATTTAACAGTATCATTAAATCTCTTGCATCACTGTGTTGAAGAAATTGGTGATCTGGAAAATGCAGCCTAATTAATATCATGCTGCTGAATCCTGAATATTTTTATTAAGTAACTGATCACTACCAGAGATCTAAATCTTACACCAGACAGACACACATAAAACAGATTGTCCCCACTGTTGAAAACAGAATTAAAGTGATGGCAACCTATGGAAGTATCTGCGTTTCAGTAGAAAATGAGGTACTTTAGTTTTGTTAATGTATATTCATTCTGTCAATGAAAAGTAAAACGAGACTCATCTATTGCAGTGCTGTTCTCTGGAAGCTGATTTATTACTGGCTTATAAGCAGAGATTGGAGAGACAGGCTTTGGCCAGGTTCTCTGGTGTAGTAATTACTGGTTTGGAGCATTTCCTTTCTCAAAAAATGAAATGTGACCCTGGTGCCCACCCTGGTTTTCAAGTGAGCAATGCTGATAACGCACCCATGTTTTAGTTGTTGCTCAGTAGTGCTTACGCTGATGAAGGACTGTTCAGCCTCTCATGCTATGCCGGTGAGGAGGGGTACAAGAAGACAGAAGGGAACAGTGACAGGACATCTGACCCAAACTAGCCAAAGGGGTTTTCCATACTACAGCACATCATGCCCAGTATAGAAACCGGGGGAGTGCCCTGAAGGGACTGATCGCTGCTGGGGTCAGACTGGCCATCAGCAGTTGTAGTGTGCATCACTTGGGTTTTCTGAGCTATCATTTCATTGTTGTTGTTTCCTCTTGTTGGTATTCTTTCTGTTATCACTGTATTTTACTTCAGTTATTAAACTCTTCTGATCTCAACCCATGAGTTTTAAATTCTTTCAGTTCTCCTCCCCATCCTGCCCGGGGTGGGGGGAAGTGGGCGGTAAGCAGATGGCTGTGTGGTGCTGGATTACAGCTGAGTGTAAACCATGACAGCTAGGCACAGCTTCTGCCATTTGGCTCCCAAGGATAACCCTTGAGTTTTGAGTTATTCCTGAAAATGAACTGGCAGCCAGTGTACTTTGTTCATGTCTATCACGGATTTGTATTACTTGGAAAAAAATGTTTAGGAACCTTTACAGTTGTATTTAGTCCCCATGTCTTGTCTGTAAACCTACAAAACAGATTAAGAATGGGCAGGTGTTGTGGTTTAAGCCCAGCTGTAAATCAGAACCACCCAGTCTGTCTCTCTCACTCCCCGCCCCTTTCCCCCTGCCCCAGCTCCTGGAGGGATGGGGAGGAGAATCAAAAGAATGTAATTCCCACGGGTTGAGATAAGAGCAGTCCAGTAACTAAGGTATAACACAGATCACTGCTGCTACCAATAATAATAATGATAAGGGAGATAACAAGGGAAGAGAATAAAACCTCTCACCACCCACCAACCGATACCCAGCCTGACTGAGCAGTGATCTAGCCCTTCCAGGTAACTGTCCCCAGTTTATATACTGGACATGACATGCTGTGGTATGGAATACCTCTTTGGTCAGTTTAGGTCAGGTGTCCTGTCTCTGCTTCCTCCCAGCTTCCCTTCCTCCCTGGCAGAGCATGAGACTCAGAAAGTCCTTGGCCAGACTAAACATTGCAACCAGCAACTAAAAACATCAGTGTCATCAGCGCTGTTCCCAGGCTGAAAGTCAAAACCACAGCACTGCACCAGCTACTGAGAAGGAGAAAAATGACTGCTACTGGTGAACCCAGGACAGCAGGTAAAGAGGTTTACTGTAGTCTGTCAGGTTTCCAGGCTGTGATGTGTCAGCAGGCAGAGAATGGCGGAATATGTCGTTAGCTTGGTTAAGATTTCTCCTATGATGAGGGGTGCTGCCTGTTTCTCTTATTTTATGCCCATATAATGCATTTCTTCAAGCTTTATTATTTTCTTCTCCTTTTTTTAGCAACTTACATTTGAGGGAATACAGAACATCAAAAACCCCAAACTTGAATGCATACACTGCTGATTAATGCACCAGAATTACACAGCTTCACCCAGTAAAAAGAGTGTACAACTCGGTGTTGTGTGGGGAAGAAATATTTCTTAATTGCATAGTTTAATGGGCTTAATAGATGCTATTAAACAAATTGTCAATTTTAAGTATAGAAATTTTGCAAAAACTAATAGAACATTAAAAAAAATTACAAAGAAATCTATTTTTGCTCATAATCTTGGGATATTTAGTGAAGTGTTCAAGACCAGGCTGGACGAGGCCTTGGGTGATACGGTTTAGTGTGAGGTGTCCCTGCCTGTGGCAGGGGGGTTGGAACTAGATGATCTTAAGGTCCTTTTCAACCCTAACTATTCTATCATTCTATGATTCTAAAGTGAGCCATTCGGAACAATTTCATAAGGTTGCATCTAGGATGTTACACAAGAGCTACTCCAGTAACTCAGAGTGAAACAGATACCTTTTTGGTGTTTGTTCTTTTTTTTCATCCATTGCAGTCAGTTACATGGTACTTCTTGTACTATTCTCCAGGACCTGCAGGAATAAGATATAACGCTGCTTTTCAGTTGCTGAAGTCATCTAAATGATGGTCTCATGCTTACAACATACCTAGAAAGTTGTCATTTTTCATAAATGATCAAGAAGCGCCAGAGAAGTACAAATTTACAGTTACATGGCCTGAATAAAAATCAAAATAGAAATCAGTCCTCTTGAAAATCTGTGGTCTGGATTTTCTTAGTGCATGTTTATATCAAAATGTGCAAGGAAATACTCTGGCAACAGCATAGTCATATGCTGTGACAATGTAAATTGGCTTAAAATCTATCCCTTTTAGTTGCTGGTGAAGTTCTTAGCTATACAGTATGTACAATTCGGTATATGATCAACTGTTAACTTAGTTCAGAAAATGTGGTGTTCAGTGGGGACAAAAAGAGCATCTTGAATAACCTGTTTTTTTTTGTTTACTGCATTTATACATTGCTTTAGGAGTCCTCAGGCTGAAAAATAACACATAATCTCATAATTTTATAAGTTACTACCATCATTATTTATGGAGATGAAATTGTTCTATGAGGAGGGAAGATACGTTAATAATCTTTCTAATTTGTATAATGTTTCATCGTATTCTAAAATAACGGTAAGTGATTTATATCTACTATCCTCTATCACTTAATCCAGATTCAGGAATATCACTTATCGTATTTCGGCATAATATTAAGCATTCAAATTTCTTCAAGTATATGTAAGTAAAAATACTTTCTGCAAATGCTGTATCACTAAGTTAAATTAACCTTCCATGAGCCTCAAGCACTTCTGTGGTGTTTCTATGGTGCTAATAGATCATTAATCTAATGAAATCGTGTATGCTTAAGCATATGTTTAATTCAAATATAAAATTCAGAACTGAAGAGATTATTATTTGGAAGTTGGAGTCAGTTAAAAGAGCAATAAAACCTGGCTGCAGACTTGCAAATAAAAGTTTTAATGATCTTGCGGAGAATTTTGCAGAGAATTAAATTGTAACCAGTGAAATCATAAACAAAGCCATATTTCTATCTTGCTTAAAGGTAAACTAAGAGTTTCTGTTAGAAGGGAAAAAAAAAAGGCTATATCCTTTTTTTTGCTGATACTGTCATCCATAAGTAGTGTTGACTTCAGTGTATATGAAAAAGCTGGAGGTAACCTTGTAAGGAAGACCCTTAATCATTTTAGGTTTTAGCATAGAAGCCAGCGTCCCTTTCTAAAGCTATATAAATAATAGTGCTTTCTGTTACCCAGAGAAAATGAAAAAGAGGAAGAAAACACTTTCTAGCTTCCCTGTCCTCCTCAAGAGGACTGACTCCAAAAAACAAAGTTTTATATCTTTGTATTTTGAAATATTTCAAATATTATGCCTTTTTCTTCCTTGAGGAATATTTTTTTACTTTTATGGTTAAAGTTGAATTATAGGCAGACCTGTTTGCATTTAAAGGACGTTTGATGACATTTTGAGCTATTTTTTATCAGTATTCTGAAACTGCTCTAAGTTAGGCAGAACAGATGCATGAGACCCTGCAATTACTTTCTCACTAAGGGTGTGAAGTGATTCTTTTCTTGTGATATTTATGGATATTTGCCCCAGATTTTTGGGAATGTTCATATTCACAGACTGGACTGATATTTTGCCATTCCCAACCCAGTTCAGTTCATGTTTCCCAGAAATAATAATAGCCATAGAAGTTTTTTTCATTTTTCTTGTGCTGTGACTATTACAATAAAGGTACCAGTGGATATATGCAATTTATAGTTACATTCTCCTGGGTCAATCTCAAGCGACTCATGACGCAACGGCACAACATCAAGCGTCTAGGCTGCGGCTCACGTAAAAAATCCCCAGCGCAGGCTGGAAGGGTTTGCTCTCACTTGTCTGTATGGACAGGTGAGGGTTGAAACGGCAGGTGACAAGGTGCATTGGAAGCTGCAGATCCAGCCTTGCATGCGGGTGGATCAGGACATGGGTCGCTCGAGATTGCCCCAGGAGTTGACAGTCCTGGTCAGAAACTTCCCGATTGTCTAAGCAGCCTTTTTTCCAACCAGATTTGCTTATCCCACATGCCCTTGGTCATCGTGCTTGTAGTAAGCGTGGGTAAAACCCTTCCCAAATCTTCGCTCGCGAAGCCAAGCCATCAATAGTTACATTCACTTGACAATTGTACCTTTAGCTGATTCTTTAGAACTTAGCATGGTTTCATTACTTTGGAGTTGTTATTGTGATGTCTTGGCGCATTTCTTTGTCATTTTGACAGTCATAGTGAGATCTCTTATTTTTGGAATTAAAGGTTGTTTTTCATAGTTTCAACAGAATTTATGGAATGCTAAGCATGTGGGGAGTATGGGTGCTTGAAAATGTTACAGGTAGTTGTTAGTGAGAAATGATTTGCTTTTTGTGACCACTTTCTCCAACATATATTTGTTGTATTTCTTTATCCTCTTAAATTTAAATGCTCATTCCTTCTGTCCGAGCTGTCTGGTTGAGATTGTGTTTGCAGTTTATTGTGTTCAGGCTACTGCTGAATGACACATGCATTTTCTTCTCCCCAGTGGCTCTGTAGCAAGTAGGACATCTGCTTCTGTATCATTTATCTCCACAATATGTTAACTGTCTCTCAGAATGGAGTCATGAATGGGTGTCAAACTGGGATGTCCTGGAAGGCAAACCAAAACCATGAGAGACTGTCACTGGCTCATGCAGAGACTCCATAATTGAATGTTCTCCGTCATTTCACCCAATTGCAGTCTCACTTGTTACATTGTACATGGTAATTCAAAATATTGGTGGAGGGTGAGGGGCCTTCTCCAATTGTGTCTTTGTTAGGAGGTCTAGAGCCTGCACCAGAGAAAAGAAACACCAAGTTCCAGAGTATTTTTTTCCAAGCAAAAACCAACATGAGCATGAAGTGCCTAGAATTCCTGTTTGGTAAAGGTGACACAGACAACACAGAATATCTGAAGTGGTGTGAGATTCTGTGAAATAAGGGAGCATTTAGGTGAGAAACACATCTTCTGTAGAATGAGATGTAGATATTGATGTCTGGGATAAGTGTCATAAACACAAATCTCAGATGTTTATAAAAGAAGCTTGGGATATCAGCTTGGCTATTATAAGGACTTGTAGTTCTGTCATGTATCCTGTCTTAGGTTACAGGTGATTGAAAGCATGGGTAGGTGCTACTGTGCCTCAAATCAGATGAGGTGATGAGGACTGACTGCAGAGCCAGGCTACTGATACCTAGTAAAGGGTGAAGATTATCCTTAGCCCTCCTTTTGTTGCTAATGTATTTATAGAAACATTTTTGATGGCTTTTCATGGCAGTAGCTACATTAAGTTTTAGTTGAGCTTGGGCCTTTCTGATTTTAACCTCACATAACCTCACAACATACTTGTAGTCCTCCTGAGTTGCCTGTCTCTTCTTTCAAAGATTATAAACTCATATTCTTTCCTGAGTTCCAGCCAAAGCTCTGCTTTAAGCCAGGTCTGTCTTTTTCTCCACCAGCTCATCTTTCGGCACATGGGGATGGTTTGTTCTTGTGCCTTTAAAATGTCCTTGAAGAATGTCGAGCTCTCTGAGACTTCTCTATCCTTCAGGACTTCCTCCCAGGGGACTCTGTCAAATAGTCTCCCAAAACAGGTCAAAGTCTGCCTTCTGGAAGTCTGCAGTCCATGATTCACTGTGGAGCCGCTTGCCTCGGTGACTGAGGGAAAGCCAAGGGAGAGTGGACTGCATCTCCGAACTCCTCAGCCTCTTTTCCTTCATTGTCCTTTGGTCACTCAAGTGGGGATAGTGGTACTGCGTTTAATGCTCTTGTTCATGCTTTAGTTAGACAGGAAGAGTTGGGAGGAAAGCAAGGACAAGCAGAAGATGTGTGTGCTGAGGTTTTTTCATCTACCGCAGCTAGTTTGACAGGAGAATGGTAGCTGGCATGCAGAGCAGCATAGCCACCATAGTCTCTCTATGGGTATTGATATAGCTCTTGCAGACAGAAGGGTTTAAGCAATAAACATTGAAGGTTTGATTATAGTTGAATCCCTTTATGGTTAATGAGAAGAGGGAGACAAAGTCTTTCAGATGCTGAGCTGGAACCCCAAACTGAGGTTTCCTTTTACAAGTCTGGAGATTTTAGGAGCGGATTGACCTTCTAATTTTGTTGTCTGAAGTTGAACCTCATCAAAACCCAGCTCTGCTGCTTCTGGTGCCAGTCCTTTTCTACATCCTTAGCTGCCAGAGGTTAAGTCTGCCAGTGGTGTCTCTTGGACTCTGAAATACTTTTTTTCTCTCCAAATTTTTCTCCCTCTCTCACCCTTAAGCCTCTTTATTTAATCCTTTTGACATTTAGAGGGTACATGTGGTCAGAATATTTACCCAAATCTGATCTCAGCTATAATCATGTTGGCAAATTCCAGTGTTCTTAATGATTTGGAAGGAACCAGTTTTCAATACTGTCTAGATAATGTGGCTACTTGTTTATTTGTATGACTAGAGCCCTGCATGGAGGAAACTTCATCTCTGTTTCATTTCAAGCTTTGCTTTTATTTTATATTCTCATCTGTAATATAAAGGAAGGAAGAGGACTGTAATAATAATGTAGTAGTAATAATCATAGAATCATAGAATCGTTAGGATTGGAAAGGACCTTAAGATCATCTAGTTCCAACCCCCCTGCCATGGGCAGGGACACCTTACGCTAAATCATATCACCCAAGGCCTCGTCCAACCTGGTCTTGAACACTGCCAGGGATGGAGCATTCACAACCTCCCTGGGCAACCCATTCCAGTGCCTCACCACCCTCACAGGAAAGAATTTCCTTCTTATATCCAATCTGAACTTCCCCTGTTTAAGTTTTAACCCATTAGCCCTTGTCCTGTCACTACAGTCCCTAATGAAGAGTCCCTCTCCAGCATCCCTATAGGCCCCCTTCAGATACTGGAAGGCTGCTCTGAGGTCTCCACGCAGCTTCTCTTCTCCAGGCTGAACAGCCCCAACTTCCTCAGCCTGTCTTCATACAGGAGGTGCTCCAGTCCCCTGATCATCCTCGTGGCCCTCCTCTGGACTTGTTCCAACAGTTCCATGTCCTTTTTATGCTGAGGACACCAGAACTGCACACAGTACTTCAGGTGAGGTCTCACAAGAGCAGAGTAGAGGGGCAGGATCACCTCCTTCGACCTGCTGGTCACGCTCCTTTTGATGGAGCCCAGGATGCCTTGGTAGATGAAAGATGAGAAAAAGCAGTCTTTGCTGAGTTCATTTATAACAATGGATTAGTTAAGAAGCTTGAGGTGGTGTACTGTTTTAGCTGAGAGCTGGCAAATAGTCATTGCCTCTTCATGTAACCATATGATTGTGCACTTGTCTCATTGTGTCTGTAAACGTATGAATGTTAAAGTTCCATTTTTCAGGGCTAAATCCTTGGATCATGTAAATTATTTCATTCTATTAAAGGCGGTGAGGTATTGCTGAGGCACAAAGATTTGGACCAGTTATCTAAGAGAAGCATCTAGTGTTGATATACTTAATTTATGGTATTTCTATATGTTGTGGTGATTGCACTGGAGCAGGTAGAGAGATCAATGTACCGGTATGGGATTTAGTAGTAAGTGTATAAGAGATGTGGATTTATTTCTCCTCACATCTTTAAAAACGAATGCTGATTTCAGCATTAGTGCTCTGTTCAAAGCCTCAGGCAATTACTTTTTAATCAGGATTTGAAGAACTCCTTTTTCACTCTAAGAAACATCTTTATAAATGTGGAAATGTGCATGGTTTCTCCAGGCAATAAAAACCTATTAGAATGGGGAGTGAAGGGTGGCAGGGGGGTAGGCCAACAGTTTTGACAGCTCTGAGGAAACTTCATTTATACAAGCTGATAGGATCTCCTCCAGTGATGCTCCACACAAGGAGGAATTTTGCTTGCAAGCCAAAATCCCAGATTTGTAAATGAATCCTGCTCATCAGCCCAGTTGTTAAGGGTGATGCAAAACTGTGGGCCCATGTATTCCCACATGGAATCCCAAATTAGTTGAGATTTGTTTAATACATACAAGTGTACAGATTATGGATTTCTGTAAAATACAGTAATATAACTCTGTTATGACAGAGCAATATATTACAAGATTGAGCTCTAAATAATCCTGCATTTCTTGTTTCAATTAAAATCAAATTATATGACTCCACCTGTATTTTTCTTACTAACACCGGGATTTTCTGTGTTAGATGGAAGATTTAAGATGTTCTAGCCAAAAAATAAGGTATGTGAACTGTATAAAACCAAACAACTTCAGTTGCTCTGTAGGATACAAGATATGCCCATTTACTATAAGAGAATACTACATAAACATAAAAATCAATAACCTTGATTAACCTTGGGAACTGAGGGGGAGAAAAGAAGGGAACAGGTAACCCGTTCTCTCTGCTTTGAAACCAAGCAAATCCAAAGTAGGTTGAACCAAGATGTGGAAAGAACTATGAGAAGAATTATCCCATGTGGCTAAGGTCCTTTAATCAAATATTTTCTTATTCTATTAGTTTACACTTTAGTCAGAAGTCACTGCAAAGAATATTTTTAAAAAATTGAATATTTTAACTCCAGTTCCTTAATATATCAAAATCTCAAACTTACTAAACATCAAACATGCCGGTATGTACTTCACAATGCTTTTCATGATGCTTTGTCATTATGCTACATCAGAATTTGTTTTTAATTTGTAACAAATTTATATCGTTATTATCCTTTTGATTGTTAACATTGTGCTGTTTTCCCCCAGGGGAAAAAAAAGCCATCTTTTCAAACTCCAGCAACTTATGCTAACCAAATCTAAGATAAGATACAAAGCCATCAAAGCTGTCTACTTTCTTTTGCACCAGAAAGATTAATTTAAAATTATAGCTCTTGAATATGATTATATCATTTAGTAGTAGAAATATTTGAGATTATTTCCTGTGCAATGGAGAAAAGAGCATTTGCAGTCGCTTCTGTCTAAAGTGATGTAATCTGTAGGCCTTGTGCAGAGCTATATCTAATGTCAAGAAGTGATTAAAAAACAACCCCCAAAAAAGGCAAAGCAAAGCCCTAAACATCCTGACTTGACATTATGCAAAACTCAGGTAGTGTTGACAGTTTAAAATTTGAGCTAGGGGATGTATTTTCAAAGCTGTCTCATTTCCCAGCTGGTCTTCACCTGATGTGAACCTTCGCATTCCTTCACTGTGACACAGAGGACAGCTATCCACGAATAATAATTTATAGTAACTCTTAGTTTAAATTCTGTTTTGTATTAGTGCTACCAGAAGTTAAAAGAACCATAATGAAACAAGAGGCAAATAGATGGTCTTGGGGTAGAGAACTAGTAAGGAAGATACTTGGCTTGATGATTTTCTTCTCCCTCCCTGACTTTAATCCATCTATCTTAAAATCCAGCTTTGAGACATTTTTGTGCTACAGATTTGAATGAAGATTGAGGCAGGTGACAATAACGGAGGAGGGTTTTTGATAGTTTAGGGCTTGCTTATATCTAGTGAGTTGAAGGTTATATTTTATTTCTTTGTTTTCATTTTTAGTTTCTCTGTGAATGTTTTTGAATTTAACAGTGTGTTTTGTTTTAAATAGAAGTAAGCCATAAAACCCCCTGTGTTGAACTAAAAATCAGTGATTAACCTTGTTGGGAGTTACAATGAAGATTTATAATGAAAATCAGAACTTTTACAAAAGGAAATTTCCAACAGGAAAGAAACTGTACGTTTTGCCTACTAATTCTCATATTCTATAGCGAGTATTTGGGGGAGAGCAGTGGAGTGGCAGTCTGAACTCAGTTAAAATGTTTTGTGCTTCATCCAGCGAACAAAACGCTAAAGTCAGTCCTAAGTCATGGTCTGCATGTGCAGAGCAGCCAGCTTTCTGTTTTCTTCTATGGGCTGGACTCACTGCAGATTCCATCATTCTGTAGAGAATGCTCTGAGGGAGTTATGGAGTGTGCTGTATAGGACATACTCAGGTTTGTAACCTGGCCCATAGGAGAACAGATCTGGGAATATGGACTTGAAAACACTTTTTTTTTTGCAAATCAACATTCTTCTATAGAAAAACAGTGATTTCAGGTGAAATAGTTTCATCACTTCAGTGAAATAAATAAAGCAGTTCAGCTTGCGAGGCATTGTGTCAGTGGAGTGGTTTTGATTGCAACTGTTTGAAATATTCTGTTTTGTCATTTTCAAAATTGTATTCCTATGAATTTGCATTCTGGTATTTCTATTTTTTTAGATACTTCTCTTTTTCACTGCATTTTTAGGTAGAAGTAAACAAGTTCTGAAGTACCATTCCACCAGTGCTTTCAGTCAGTTATCAAAGACTTTTTATTTGATCAACACAAAAGCTTTCTTTGGCAGGTCTACATAAAATAGCAGCTGCCAAGGTACAACAGAAGACTTGCTCTCAGCATCAATTACTGCTATTAGTACATCTCTGAGATTCTGCATTCTTTGAGAGCTGAGGTTCTTTGTCTGTGTCTTTTCAGCAGACAGGTAGCAGATACTTGTGTATTCTGAAAACTCGCTTTTTCAAGCTCATCTCCGCTGTTCTTTTTATTGAAGCAGTAGAAGAAACTATTTAGAACTCAGAAGGGCATAATAGAAAAAAACCCAAGCATTATAAATATTAAACAATATCAAAATGATGCTGTTACGTGACCTGTTTGCTGGCTATATCACTTCAGTGAAGGGCTCTTTGTTTCTTCCTCATGCAGCTTATCCCTTCACTGAAGTAATGGAAAATCATATTTAGCAAGGAAATGGTGACAGAATTGACAGAATTACTAAACAAAGCCAACACAGAAATTTGCTTTATTCTCATAAATATTTCTACATAGAGGTGTGTAGAAAGATTAAACAGTCTTAGTGGTTTTTGAGAAGTATCTTTGGGATCCTGACCTTGAAAAGCCTTACAGTTTCATACATTAAAGTTAGCACATAGATTTCACTGTAAGTAGTCTTTGGTGTAAAAGCTACTGGTCGATTTTCAGATAAAATATGGACCAATGCAGAGCACAGGTGTGGAAGGCTTGAAGTTTGAACATCACTGTTAAGTGCAGCCATCTCACCTGGAGTCCTGACCCATCTCTGTAGGGATATACCTGGACTTCAGGAGACAGGACTTTTCCCTCTAGAAGGATCTCCTTGGTGGAATACTATGGGATAAAGCGCTGAAGGGAAAAGGGATCTAAGAAATCTGGTTATACTCAAGGATCACCTCCTAGCTCAGGAGCGATGCATCCCGAGAAACAGGAAGCCGGGCAAAAATGCCAGGAGAGCTACAGGGATGACCAAGGAGCTTCTGGACAAGCTCCAGCATAAAGAGGAGGCCTACAAAGGGTGGAAGCAAGAGCAGGTAACCTGGGAAGAATACAGAGGAATAGTCAGAGCAGTCATTACTTGTGGCATGCTATTGCATTCTAGTAGAGGAAGAATATTGATTTATATTAAACAACAAAATACAAATGCTGGACATCACGAGT
This sequence comes from Pezoporus wallicus, assembly GCF_028554395.1. Taxonomy (NCBI): domain Eukaryota; kingdom Metazoa; phylum Chordata; class Aves; order Psittaciformes; family Psittacidae; genus Pezoporus; species Pezoporus wallicus. The sequence continues at coordinate 7,971,803 of NW_026642649.1, read as the reverse complement.
GTTTGCAAGAACCAGTTCAGTTTGAGTAATTTTTTGTTTCCGATAAATAATAAACTTTTTCTGGCATCATTGAAGAGTCAGTTCCTCAAAGCCAATAATCTGTTTTAGCACTAAAATCCTTCAACATATTAATTTATGCTGCATTAGTATAGACAGAAATGTAACGCTAAAGATGATTCAAAATGTTCTGGATTCATTTCTTCATGTGAAGCTGGGGATCTGAAGCGTTCTAATACGAGATTGGAAAAGGTTTTCCAACACTCTGTTTTCTCAAAGTCAATATTGTTTCTTACCCATTCATACCAGTAGCTTTGATAAACTGCATTAGCTGTAATGAGCCACATGGTAAGATGTAGTCTGTCTTGTCTCTAAGATAAATGTGTTTCCACCAAGGCTATATCTAACATACCAGACCTTTGGATGCTGATAGAATTTTGCCTGCACAGAATTGAATGTTGAGAAAAGCTTACATATAAAGAAAATAATTAAAAATTGGTGATTTATAAATGAAGCATTCTTGCAAAGTTTGAGAAACATCTGTACTTGGAGGATATCTTTGCACTACTTGCTGATCCTTCAGGGATATGTTGTTCTGATCTGAAGCTCTCAGCATTGTTTGTTTCTTTTTTTTCCAGAGATGCTACCTGTTATAAACATGTGGAAATGGAGTTGATCCATTTTCAGTGTAGTCAGCATTTACCCATAGTCACTATTCAGTATCTGGAAATGAAGAACTGGAATTATGTGTTTGCTGTATATTTTTAATTAATTTCAGCTGTACAGAATATGGGATTTGGCCACTTTCTTACTTATCATATCAGTGTTATTTCCACTGACTGGAGATGGAACCAGGTCTGTATAGAAAATTGAGAATCTTGAGTGTGTAATTAGATCAGAATCCCATTGTAATAAAGAAACACAGTGGTGACATGCCTTTCAAAGTGCTATTAATTTAATTCCTTTTTCCTTCCAGTCTCTGTTCTTTCTTTCTTGTTGTCAAAACTCTGATGTTGGTCCTTAGACAACGCTTAGGGATGGGCTCTGCTTCTGAGGTGATAATTAAATTTGTGTTTAAAATGTAGCACTTCTAAATAATCTTGAGCATCTTTATTTAGTTTCTATCCATATGGCTTTTGGTATGATTGCAGTTCCATGGCAGACTTTCCCATTCTTTTGTCTTTCTTCTCCCTCAACTTTTGAATATTTATAGAATGCTCTTGGATATTATTGACATACATTTTGAAATTGAGGATCATCCTTTCCATTTCCCATGCAAACTCTTGAAAAGGAAAATGAATTTCTTGCAGAGTGTGATCCTGTCCTCTCGTACAGTTTGGCATGAAATCTCATCACATTGCTTTTCCTGTTCTGCTTGTGACCTGAATATAGATCATCAAATATATAGTTTTGTCCACGAACAAACATTTCTTTTTTACTTAAACTGTACAGAGTGAAAGGTCAGATAAAAGTTACAACAGGATTAAAGAAGAATATGTGTGGCACTGTATGGGAGTCTGACAGCCTGCTGTCAGTCAAATAATGGTTTATAATTTGATTTTAAATATATATATTTTCATGAAGGAATTAGGAAGCTCTATTATTTAGTATTCAGAGTTGCACCAAGCGTATCATTTTTTCCTGTGTCTCTCTTTTCTGTTCCAGCAGAAAATATTTGTTTTGTCACAGCAGTTTGCATTTTGGGTTTCTATCTTTTTAGGGTGTTGTTTGAATTACTGCTTGCAGCCAGCTTTATTTGAACTATAATTTTGTAAGATTAGAGCAAAACCAGCAGTTTAAAAGCACACCCTGATATTTACAGGTAGAGCTTTAAGAACATTTGTGAAATTTATAATACCATTTCCTTGACTAAATTCAGACTTCTTACAGTTACTAGCCTAAAATTATTTTGAGGTATGTGTTTTGGTATTGGAGTGCGTATCTAAAATAAGTAACTCCTCATGTTCAAAGAGTGTAATTTTAAGGCCTTCTGGGCACCTCTCATTATTTCAGTTGAGTTTTCTGTGCTTCCTAATTCTCAGCCTAAAGCAGCAAGTTAGAAAAAGAGAATTTTCCTGACAGCTCTTTAGTACAATCCCATTTAAAACTCAAGCCAGCCGTTATGTGCTATTCAGAGTCACTTTTTCTCTGCGGAATAAGTATGCTTGTAGAATGATAGAATGGTTTGTGTTTGAAGGGACCTGAAACCCATCCAGTTCCAACTCCCTGCCGCGGGCAGAGACACCTTCCACTAGAGCAGGTTGCTCCAAGCCCTGTCCAACCTGGCCTTGAGCACTGCCAGGGATGGGGCAGCCACAGCTTCTCTGGGCACCCTGTGCCAGCACCTCAGCACCCTCACAGGGAAGAATTTCTTCCTAATGTCTACTCTCAATGTCCCTGCTGTCAGGTTAAAGCCATTGCCCTTGTCCTGTCCCTACCTGCCCTTGTAAAAGCCGCTTTCCAGGTTTCTTGTAGGCCCTTTTGGCACTGGAGCTGCTCTAAGGTCTCCCCTTAAGGAGTCTTCTCTTCTCCAGGCTGAACCAGCCCAGCTCTCTCAGCCTGGCTCCAGAGCAGAGCTGCTCCAGCCCTTGCAGCATCTCTATGGCCTTCTCTGGACTAACTCCAGCAGCTCCACGTCCGTTTTCTGTCAGGGGCCACAGGGCTGAACGCAGGACTGCAGGGAGCGGGTCTTACCAGAGTGGATGATGAGTAACTTAAAATACATAGTGCTTTAAAAAGTATCAGATATGCTTGAATATGGAAAATACGCAATTAGAGTGGAAGATCCTCCATGTATTTGAAAAAGGACAAAGTAAGCTGTCTTCTTGTCATGCTGGTTTTCATATATAGCTATACTTCTGGGGGCTCCTTTGCTTCTCTGCATGGAATGATGAATGTGTTAGCTTCCAAGACAACAACAAAACAAATCATTTCAAACTATAATCATTTCTAGGAATTGAGAGAATAACAATCCAAACCACACCAACCCAGCTAAAAGATTATTTTACCATTCCCTGCTACTTCCCATGGAAGTATTGCTGTGGTGGAGAACCCAACGACGCTGTTCCACCTAGTGATGCTTTGAATAGAGGGGTTTTACTCTGTGAGGAAATCTGTCTTCTTGAGGAAGATAATAACTTCTGCTTTTTATTAGGAGGCACAGCTTTCAGTGTTTTAGAGCTTTATTTTCAGCTTTTAGACTTGTTTTCATTACTGCTCAAAATTGGGAGATTGGAAGAAGATAAACAATGAATATTTATTTAAACTTTATCTGGAAGGAAATGCTAGTGACTAGATCCTTCATTTCCGGGAATGGATGCAGATGTTAAATACACAGCACTACTACAGGTGGCTTTCTGGGACAGATTTCTTCAACTAGATCTGAATGGGTTTAAAACTATTCTTCCTTTTGCATGAGCTTATAGCAAACATTACCTTCTAGATGTATTCTGTATCTAAACCAGATGCATCTAAACAGCAAAATGCTGACCATAAACATGTTTAAAGACAAGTAGGCCTTTTGCTAATGAACTGGCAATTCTGCAGCCCTATTTCAAGCATAAATCCAGGTTAGTAGACTTTAATCTTGCTCTTCTCCTCCCCTGACCCATCCCTCCAGCTTTTTGTAAAAGGAATCAATAGAAACTCACGCAGAATGGTATCTGCTGCCCAGCTGAGCTCTTGGCAATGTGACTCAGCTGTATTAATTCCCTGCTTTCAGAAGCAGCTTTGCCTTTCCTGACAGTCAAGGTCAGGAGATATTCCCTGTGTGGCATCCAGTTGTCACCAAGGATTTTTTTATTAGCAAAAAAACCCCAAAACCCACCCCACAACCCAACGTTTAAAACATGTATATTGGCACTAGTAAGCAGGCAGTGGATTCTGAAAGGTGAAGGTCTGCCTGTGCAAAGAGGTATCCCACCCAAACAATGTTGATACAAAGCTCAGTATAGTTCAGTTCTCCTTACGGGAGTTTTATCAGTATTTCTTTTGTAGTGTGCTGGTTAGTAACATCAGGCAATACAGAAGACAAAGTAGTAAAAGGGGAGCAGAGAAGACCCCAGCAGTGTAAAATGTCTTTAAGCTGTTTTGTTTTGTGCATGGAAGGTCATTAAAAATATATATATATATATTTACAAATTGGTATATCCATTGATTATGATTCTGCTTCTTTCTGCCCAAGCTCGTCTTTTTTCTTCCGTGACACAGCAATAGATACAGCAGTGAAGATAAAGCAATATATTGCTGCCTTGGAAGTCTAAGCTGGTAACTTAGAGGTGGATGATTCTGAAACTTGTCAAAACTTTTTTTCAAGAAAGAAAGATCACAGGCAATTTTCTTCCTGCTTTTATTCAGAACCAGAAACAAGATAAAAGTCATCAACTCAACTTTGCTTGAAAAATTAATTTCCAAAGACACATACAAAATGAGCAACAAAAGGCAAGACAAGGAATGGATGCCATATCATAGTGTCAAAACACTGAGATGGATTCTGCCACATTGCTGTTATCTTTCCTTTTAATGAATATTTAATATGAGTCAAATGGGCTCTGTATATGCTCTTATTGTTATCCTACTTTTACTTACTCAGAATTGCATTATGTGTGTGTAACATTTTAGGTGGACTAGAAGTTGAGGAAAAAGAGAAATTAAAGCAAAGCTGCAGCAAGGAAGGAAAGTAGTTGAAAAATGGTATCTCTGAATCCAAAGAGCAACTTCTCCAAAGTTGCTAGTAAGAATGAGACCAGTTTCTCTGTGTTTTGGTTCCATGTCCTGCTCTTCCCATCAGCTTTACCTGGGTTTTGTTTTGGTTTGTTTTTTCTTTTGTGGATGAAAGGATTTTAAATGCATCCCTTAGACGGAAGAATACAGATGCAGAGAGGAGACATTCACACAGATCAGAAACTCAGAAACTGTGTATTTCTGCAGAGTTTTGTTAGCATTTTCTTACCCTGGGTAAGCATGCATAATTAATTGTAGCTAGCATAGACAGACACACTTCCACTGTCCCTGTGGAGGTTTCCAAACTGATGCACAGTTAGATGAAAGATGAGATCTGCCCCACTGAGCTAATGACAGTCACTGTTTTTCCTGCGCCAGTTCTCTGACTGTGAAACAGAGGCTTCAAGTCACACATCAGAAACATGCATAGGCAGCTTTGTTTCAGGTTCTTTTTATGAAGGGCTTCCAAATCCTGAGTAGCCACTGTCCTTGTGGCTTTGAGTCCAGGTCTTAAGAAACTATGCTAAGTCTGTTTCGTAAAAATCTATGCCAAAGCCTGAAGATGAGATCCTTCATTTCATGTGAAAAGAACTTAGTGGATGCTTCTAAATGTCCTACAATCTCCTCTTCTTAAGACATGTGTGGAAAGCTTAAGGAGCTCTCATAGTGACAGACGCAATTTGCACTGATAAATCCGAACTAAATTAAAATTTTATTTTCAGAATAATTCCTGAAATTCCTCAAGTTAGAAAACAAAATGAGACCACTCAGAGTGTTTCGACATAATGAAATGTGTAAGTACCCAGTGTTGCTGTAGTACCTGATTACACATCTGTATGCTGGCTCATCAGTGTTTCTTTCGAAGTAAGATAGTTCTTTTTCTGTGGCCCATTCATTCTTACCTGTTTGGAAGCTACCAGCAAAAGCAGTGGTTGTGATTATATAGACAGCTGTGCAGGAGGACTCTGAGATCAAAATGTCTATGCAGAACTGTTGGTGCCCTGAGCCATTCAGCTGCATGGAATGGGATTTTGGGAGGTATTCTATTTACTTGGAGAGGAAGAAAAAATAATGATGTGAACAGTCACAGGTTTCATCTACTGCTGTTGTATGTATAGACGTCAAAGGGAGAAAAAGCTTCTTTAATCATAACCTGTCAGTGTAAATGTAGCGGTTTTTATTTCCTGTTTTTCTAAAAATATATATATACAGTACTGCACCACACAATCATGTAAGTATCAGGCAGGAAAATCTGCAGAAAACTGTTGCCATAGTCTAGATTTTGAGCAAATAGCCTAGCAAGACATTTTTATTTTGAAAAGTCAAACCTGCCATTACATTTATGGCTTTGTTTAGAGTCTTTTTTTCCTTTTTGTGCATCTCCATCTCGAGTCTACAAAGAAAATAGACCTGCTGTGAGGTGAACCCCAAAGGAAAGATATGCTGCCTCTGTACTGTACAGAAATGTCAGGAAATCATTTATTGAGCCACTGGTGCCTTTAGTGGCTGGTTATAATTTGCTTTACTGTCTGATAATGCGTGCGTTTGTAGATCAATTATCTCCAGAGCTCTTTGGAGCCAGAAGGTCATCTTTTGCGTATTTGTCAGACACTTCTCTGCCCAGATGCCAAGTAGTACATTTTTCTTCCAGAACTTAGTAGGTCATCCCTCAATGTAAGTGAATAAAGGGATTATCTGGTGATGGCAAGACTCTCAATGTTACAGCTCTTCCATACTTTTAATATATTTGTATAGATACATACGATGAATAAATTGTAGGAAGGAACGTTACCTAAAAAAGTAGCTTGTAGCTTCTTTCAGATTGGTAGTTCTCTTGTGAGGATCTTTATTCAGATACAGGTATTTTGTATCCAGGTGGACAGAAGGGTCTTGTGACACCAGCATCATTTCTCTCAGTGATCCAAGAATGAGTAGCTCTTCTGGGATCAGTCCATTCTTAAATGTGGGAACTGAACTTGTGAAGACCGGCATTGCTTGCTTTTCTCTTGGGACTGTAGCAATAAAATGTGCTTTTACTATGAGCTGAGGAGCTAGAAGGGAGAATAGGAAAAGAATTCAGTGTGTCAAACAGATTAAGTTATTCAATTAAAAATTAGATAGTAATAATAATTTAATAGCACCTTTACTATGAAATTTTAAGGCACCTTGCAAACAGAAGTGTATAAGGGATAAGTAAATTATGTGTGATTAACTTAGGTACAGAAAGCTGAAGTGATATGATAGTGTTTCATCTTGATAGTACAATTTCTACAGAGCCTAATTCTAAAAATAAGCTCTAGTTTACTCCAGTTTTACACTAATGTATAAACTTGCAGAAGTGAGCAGACTGCTTCAGATACGTCTAATATTGTGCAACTGATATGTTGCCACAGTTGATCCTTGATCCACTGGTGGTCTGCGGGTGACCTCAGGCATGAGGTGACAGAGGTAATAGGCGTGCTGGAATGTCACCCTAAAAATGAAGTTCACAAAGCTGATGGGTTCAGTCCAGGAAAGGATGGGGAAAATGAAGCATGGGAGAATAACTAGTGAGGATGGAGGATGAAAATGGCAAGGATGGAAAAGGCAATGCCTCCGTCAGCAGGCAGGGCTGGCCAAGATGGATGGGACCAGAAAACAAAGCAGCTGATGCTCAGATCTTGGGTTGAGCAGTCTCTGTTTTCAGGACTTTTATTTTGGATTGGCTCTAAACTTGGCTTCATGGAAAATCAAATCATTAGTGGTGGGGCATCTTTCACCATAGCTCCATATTAGCATGAGTAAGTTTGTGTGCTGCAAGACCATGCCACAGTGTAACTGGGACAATACTGAGGGTCCCTTGAAGAGCAACATCTGATCTAAACTGAAATGCAAATGTACAACTGCTCGAAAAGCAGGAGAATCAGAAATGCTGCGGGAAGAGGTGCGTCAGAAGTTGTGCCTCTCTTCTATTTTCATGACTTTTGCTGCCCTCTGTCAGGAACCTGAATGCTGATTAAAATCCTCTGTTTTCAAGCTGAACACAAATAGACTTGCCTGAGAAATGGAAAACTTCTTCCTTCTTCATTTTTCTTTTTGTTGTTTCTCCTGCGTTTCTGAATCTGAGGGTGGTTTAAAACGTGACTCGCAGCTCTGAGGAAAGGGCTTTCAGTGCTGCCCTATTTTGCCTGTGAGCCTGAGGTCTTTGTGGTCAGGACTTGAGCTGAGATGTGACATTAGGCAGCCAACAGTCTGAGACTGATGGGGTCAAAGAAAGAGAAAGCAAACAAAAGCCTAAGCAACTTGGTCATTAGGACTCTCCCTTGTGAAGGAAAAGCCTTATTATAAATATTTATATATTTATACCACGGACTTGAGGACAAAGAAAGGAAAAGTATGGGAACATTGATCTGTACTCAAATTATGTGGTTTTGCTGCCTTAGACATTTTGTTTTAGCGGAAACTTCACTACTGAAGTTCTTCTGTATTACCTGCTGGAATTTAAACCTTGAAAACTTTATGGAGTGTGTATGTTAATCAAAAAGAGAAAGAAAAAACAGAATTAGGAAAAAAAAACATATAGTAGTCATTCATGTGATTTGGAAACGTAGAGGAAGATACTAATAGAATTTACATGGTGCAAAATTGCAGGTTGGATTCGACATTTCTTATGCCTACCAGATTTTAGAGCCAGGTCTTCTAAATATCTTCAAGAGAGGGAAGGGGCAAAATGAGGAAACAAAACCAAGTACGTATTTGTGATACAAGATTTCTGATTATAGAAAGGTAACTTTGGAGCTGCCAGCTTCAGCCCTTTCACAGTATATCTGATATGTATTTATGGAGGCCACCAAGGGAAAAACAGTATCTTAGTTTGGATCTTTCAAGCCTGATGCAGCTAAGAGCTAATTTGCTTTGAGGTCTCTTGGTGTGTTGGATTTCATTCATTGAAGACAAATTAATATGACATAATAAAATAATTATTAGAGTGGAAGTAAAAATAAATGATTGAAACATATCAACAGAGGAAAATAAAGCAGATAACTTGTGAAGTTTGTGGGAGAATTCCCAGTGTAATTACATTAATCATGATTGTTATTAGACTGGGGCTGGGACAGCAGTTTCTATTTTCCAGCAGCAGGTAAGCTTAGAGAAGGCAAGCATATAGAAATGGTTATTTAGTCCAAATGAAGATCATAGAGAGTGACTTTGATTGTAAAACTAGTAGTTCAATGTACCTAGGAAAAGGTCTTCAACATGTATTTGTAAGCCTTATAAATATAATTAAAGTAATCCGCAATTTAATTTTTTGTTTTAATTTGTTCTGATTTTTTTATATACTTTTGTCTATTATTACATGCTATTTACATATGTTTTCCAGACTTTTGGGGTCCTGAGTGTTCACATGCTCAGAAAAAATAAGCACAACCAGTCTCTGAGCAGTATTTTTTCCAGAATACTTGCTGCCTTCTTATCATGGAGCAGATACAATGCTTAGAAGTTTTGATCTGGGTATTTAGCTTGATTCCTGGGAATAGGAATCTTTATCCCAAAGTTATCCTTCTTTTGGAGATCAGCGCAATCACAGGTTCCAAAAACGGCTTGAAGACTAAATCCTTGAAGACAAATATTTGTGTTCAGTGGATCGATCAGTCATTTGTTGACTTCATCAAATATTTCTGACTATGAACTCATGATGTGGGACAACATGTCCTCAGTTTGCAGAAGGATTAATGACTAGACCAAAAACTCATCAGTATTAATAATTCTCTTAACATTGAGAGCTAGGAAGTCCCCAGCTGGCTAAGTCATACACACGTGCTGACATCTCTGCAGTAGGAATAATGCCTGGTTGTAATTGCTGGGATTTGCTGAACGCGTATGGAGTTTGTCAATATGTCTTAGACTTAAGTCTGATTCTTCTAAGTCCTTCCTGGAATGTCTTTGATGGATAGAAGTATCTTTGCCACTAAAACAAAGAAGCATGATCAGAAATGTTGATTTATGACAGATGAAGTTCAGAGTTCAGCTACTTTATGCTTATTCCCTTTAACGTCACCCGAAGTCTGTATCAGAGAAAATCTATAGCTAGAAGAAGATGTAAACAAATTCCAGTTGAGAATGCAAACAAGTGTGGGAAGATGGTGGTTTTCTACAGGCCGATGAGGGTAATTTAAATTGGGACGTTAGTTTGAAATTACATTTCAAAGTCTCTTTGGGATCTTCTTCACAAAGATGAGAAACATTGGGACCCAAGGTGTTAGGAGGAATGGCCACCATCAGCACATGAAAGCGACAATCTGAAAAGTTCACCAGGAGAGTGCTGTATTTTTGGGTTGGTTTTTTTTTTGGTTGAACCCTTGTATATATCTTCCAGATTGCTTGTGCGCATATGTACTAAGAAGGCTCAGCTTTTCACAGAAGTTTACAAAAACACCCAGCATTATCTCCTTCGAATAAGGAGAACTTGGTTGTCAAGTTTTTTGTGACTTCCTTGGTGCATTTGTTCACATTTTCTTCCTACTAAAAGGCTTCTTCTACTCTTTTGAAATTCTATCTTATGCCTTGATGTTTTCTGCTCATAAAAATGACTAGCTTAATCCCAGCGTTGCTTGGAAAAATCACTGAGCATTCTGTAGATAAGCAATGAAAGAAGATGTGTTCAGTTGAAATGCCAGCACAACTCATTACAGTACTGTAATGAGTCACAGTTGAGATACGCAGTCTTTTCTTTGTGTGTGTGTAATGGACCATCATCCCAGCTTTTTTGTGCTGCCTTGTTTGTGGAACATCCACCTCAAAGAGCAAATGGAGATATTTAATTTTAAAAATAAGTAATAAGGCAGGTACTTAATTAAGGTTATATGGAGTTCTAATGTCCTGTACATGGTTTCATCAGAATTGCTATCTTTACCCTTTTTACCCTTCCTGCTGGGGACATTTTTGGTATAACACGAAAATACTGCTTGTTGCTTTTTCTCATGCCGATCATGAATTCAATAGGGATCAGCTCCTGCCAGTAAAGGCTGCATATTTATGTTATTGATTGGTGGGGAAGGAAGCTGAGGGCTTTTTGTATTGTGCTATAAAATTAATAAATAATGATTCATTAGGACAGCATCCTGCAACTCAGGGGTGAGCAGTACTTTGGTATGAGGGTTGTACTGCTGGTCTGAATGTGCCTGGGATACAGCGGGGGCACTGCTGTTGCAGTACGTAGGAACACGGTCCTAAACTCTGTCCTCTGGGATTTTCCCTCTTCCAAGGCAGGAGTTGGAGCAGCAGGAAGCAGGCAGCTTGTCTTTGCTATCTCTCTGGGGACACTTCTTCCTTCATCAAAATGGTGAGGAGATCGTTTTGCATAGGTGTGCAGGGAGTCCTCAGGTGGCAGGAAAAGGAGTGAGGTCACATTATCTTCGTTGGCTGAGATACAGAGATCATTGCCATGTGGTTTCTGTTGTAGGTAAAGTGTACTGGAGACCGCCAGTCTGCTTCTGCTATGGAGTATGAAGTTAGGAAGAAAAAGTTCACAGTTTCAGCCTCCGGCAGAAACAGTGCTCCCTTTTCCAAATTATTCAATAGTGTTGTAATTGCTGTCGGTAATCTGAAACATTTTACTCTTTTGGGGGCTCTTTGTCTCTTTTAACTGTTTGGCACTGATAGTGCCCATCCCTAATACAGCCCTGATTTCAGTCCTTCCTTAGGCAGAATTTATTTGATATCCGTACACTGTAAAAATCTGAGCTTCAAGGACACAGCTGGGAGGTACTCAGCAGGCAAATTATCAAGTATGTTGAAGTGGGAGGAACATTTACAAAATGCTTTAAATCTGGCTGTATTGGAAATACGTATTTCTTTTAACTAACTTTTGAACCATCACAACATTTGTCATCATGGCCCCCTCAGTGTGGTCTGGCGGTGGTGGTTTCACTCATTTCAGCAATTCCTAGCTCATTTAAATCCACAAACAGTAAGTAGATTGGAGCATTTCAGTGAGTGGCAGCAAAATTGCATAAACATGAAAAGACTGATAGGCCCAGGGCAGTTTGTATTAGCAGAGATTTGATATTTCACGTGACTGACAGATTTTCAAGATCACAACATGTAAACCATGTTGGCAGGACAGCAGGGAGACCTATATGTAGAGGATAGTACCAGCTATGGACTTAATCGGCCCTAGGGATTCCAGTGCTTTTAATTCAGCCAGCAGTATGTAGGTGCATAGTGTCAGCCTTTACATGTGATATGCCTCAGGGTGCTGTTGTTGTGGTGGCCCAGAATTAAACTTGAAAAATGGATGAGTAGAAGGAGAAAGTAGCAGCATACAGTAGGTATGCATACATTGAGATCAGTAACAGCACTGTCACCCGTTATGATTGCCAGGTTCCTTCTTTCAAGGACCAGCTGATACCTCTGATACCTGACCTGTTTCAGTGAAATTTAATTTCTCTCAGTGATATTTTCTCTAGTCCACTTCTGGACTACAAAGTGTCTAGCTTGCATCTGAATTTCAGTGCAATTCATCCTTGGGAATTAATTCCTGCTAGTGGCTTTGGAGGATAAACAGGGGAATGAATAACAGCATTCTGAGTACAGTATGTCACTACAGAATAAACAGAGCAGAAGCAGGGAGACAGATTGTCTTTGTGGTGCGACAATGGCCAAATATTTACATTTTCTGCAGCAAAGCTTAGCACAGAGGAGTCAGCTTCTCAGCAGGAGGGCTGTTATTAGAAGCTTGAGTTTATACATGTAATTGAGAGACTACCGCTGATGTAAAGAGTTGAAGGTGATCACCTTTTATGTTAGATTCATTAAAAATAAATAGTTTCTATTTCATTCATTAAAAAATGTGTTAGGACCTGCAGGTGAACATGATTCGTGTGTCAAGCTAGCAGTCTGCAGAGTAGATAGGAACTTCACTAAAGCTCTGGATGCTTCTCTGAATGAGAAACAGGGAGTGCGTTATTTCAGTGCATTGAGATTTACATGGTAGTAGATACAACTGTGCTGATTGCTGCTGAAGCATTGATGGAGAAGAAACACTAAGAAAATGGCCCTTAGAATTTCAGGTATTGGTACAGATAGACTATATTTAAGATGAAAAGGACTTCAAAAATGGAAATCATAAAGGAAGGCACCAAATTAAGTCTATGTAAATGTATTTCACACCTCCTGTCAATTAGTTACCTTCTCACTGCACAATATCCTACATTTCAGTTTTGCTCTTGCTCTTTTTTGGAACATTTTTGATGATTCGTGCCTTTCCCTAGATGTGGGGGCTCTCTCTGTTCTGTGCACTGGGTTTCCAGCCGAGACTTTTGTAAACAGTTGTGTGAACTGCCTGGAGTCACCCAGAGGATGATACATGTAGAATCCATTCCATGTGGAGAAAAAGATTTTAGAGTTTCTGCTTTCAGTTCATAATGTCCTGTGAGACTAGTGCCGACAATGTCCAAAACATTAACTGCAAGTTACACCAGAAACCCGAGAGAACCTTCGAGGCTTGTAAGACACAGCAGCTCTTCTCAGTGTGAACAGAGGAGGTAAGAGTGCTGTCAATACGTGACGGGCTCCTGGAGGGATCTCACAAGTCAGAGAGAAATTTCGCCCAAATCTGGCTGAGTACGTTGTTTTCATGACTTATATTCTCAGTCTGGTGGAAGACACCTTGACTTCTTGTTGTTATTTCTTTAAGAATAAAAACATTTCTGCCTTTGCTGTGAGCGTGGTTATCTTCGGAGAGCTCCACCAGAAACAGTTTGTCTCTGCATTCGCTCAGTCTGCAACTTTTGCCTTGACCCATGTAAGGGATTTGGGAATCCGGTGGCGATGATAAGGGACAGGCTGTACTAATGCACAAACATTCAGCTACTCTTAGCAGGAAAGGTCTTGTCAATGCGAGGAATAAGTAATGTGCTAAAGATTTACTGTCAGGTGGCTGTCTTGACCACAGCAGGGTGGAAACTTGCAGCAGTGGGATGGCCTTACATACTTAGGTCACCTGTGTTTACTTTGATGAATGTGTGTAGTATCCTTGGTCTGTATTATTACACTGAATTGAAAGGAGGCTGTGGTACCTGATAAGCCTGGAACAAAATGATTTTCACCATTAACAGAGAAAATAACACTCAAATAATTGGAGCTAGAAGGCATCAGCACTGTATCTTCCACTTCTTCTCAAATTTCTAACAGAGTACCGTGCATTGAAAAACTTCTGGTTATGATATTTGCAGAACAGAAAGAATGATCGAACAGAGTTGTCCCATGGTCACTGTGCTCTTATAGTTCTTTTCATTACTTAAAATTGATGTCAGCCGTTTGGGGTTTATGCAGCTTTTAATTTATTTTTCTTCAAAGAGAAATGACGTGGCTTTTCTTATGTGATGCTTTTGGACATCTTTTAAGGCACTGGGGGAAAATACACTTGTCTTTTACAGTCACCCTGTTGGTTGTTAAGAGCATTACTGGTTTGCCTGGTGTTTGAAGTTTGCCTATTTTAAAGTGCACTGACAGAGGCCTTTACATGAGTTACTGTTTTGTCACTCAGAGTATTAGCGGCTAATTCTTCACTTTACTCAGAAAAGTGTCTAAAGGAAAGATAACTTTACATCTTCATTCCCTTCCCCTTTGCATTACCCTGTTATAAGGCAGTAGAACAGCGACTCTACGAAGCATCTTCTGGGCAGCTTCTATAACATGCTGGGTTGTCAAGTGCTTCCAAGCTGCCCCAAGCAGTAGTAGGGTTTTCTGAAAGCCCTAAAGCAATGTGGTGTGCCAAGGGACATTTTTAATAATTCCTTCTAATTGATATATGGTTATGTGAGTTTCTGTGTCCTCTTAGATAACTGTGCCTTCTCTGCATTTCTGACCTAGGTCTGTCACTATTTTAATAATGAATTCTGTTTCAGTGGTGGCTCCTGGGCAAGAGGTGCACTCAAAGAAAACCCGCTATCCCAGATAACCAATTTTAACATTTTAATCAGATGTGCATTTTTACAAACTACTTTTCCAAACCTCTTAAATCGGAAGGGTTCTCCAGATTTTGGATGAAGGTCTTTTGGACTAAGTGTAAAATCCAGACAAAAATCAGTGTGGTCCTTCAAAAATGTTTATTCTGATTTTTGATATTAATGACTTCTCATGTTTATGACATGAAAAGCATGAAAATTCTTGGTGGTTTGGGGTCAAAGGCCGGTTATACTTCATCATATGTATATTTTAATTCCTTCTCTGTACTTTAAAGGAAGATTATGTGTATCCCAGGGATTGACCATCCTTGATTAGCTTGATTCCACTAAGGGTTACAAAAGAGGTCTCGCATCCATTGCTTGCAAGATGGAAGAGCGTGGGTTCAGAACTATGGAAACAGTCTTCAAGTATTGTTTTATTTCAGAATACTGAAGTATATTTTTAAAGACTTTTAAAAATACTTTTCTGATACTGTAAATGAATGGACAAGTGAGCAAGATGCTTTTCAGTAACCAGCAAGTGTACTGTGTGCCTTTTCTGGCAGCATGAGGCAAACCACAGCCCATTATTCTTGACCATCATGCGTTTCCACTATCAATTACAAATACAACTCATGCTGCTATCTGCACAGCATGCTACATGCCAGCTACATTCAGATACAGTACGTGTAATGCTGATAGCAAATATGCTGGGAATAGAGTGTCACGACACTCTCCTGCACTAAAATGTGACAATTTCTGGTGTTTGACTTAGAGTTTATTTTTTCACAAATAAAAAGTAAAGACCCCTTTGTCCCCTTTTCCATATGAACTAAAAAAAGAAATAGATCCTGTATAGGCATTATAAATATAATTCTCACGGAATACAAAAAGCAGGTAGCACTTGGTCAGTCTCATATGGAATACTTTTGCACTGCCAGGTGCTTCTGGTTTGGTTGGGTTTTCCCCAGTTAAGATCATTAAACTGGTCAAAATGTTGGTTGCATTCAGCTGTCAAGACAGGATACATCCTCTTTCCTTCAGCCTTCAAAGACACAAATACTCAATAGCAGCTATAAATAATTAAATGAAAAGCACCGCAACAGTGTTAGCTGCATTAAAAAATGTTGAAAACTGATGCTGGCCCATTGTAGGGACTCAGGGTGGAATAAAGGGAGTTAATTTAGAGCAGACAAAGAGGAGACATCCTTCCTTGACTTTTTAACTGTTCGAGGTGTGATAATACATAATACATACCTGTATTTCACAAGAAGCAGGATATGAGCAGATATATTTTGTTCCTTTCTTAGTAGGAGATACAGAAAAATGAAAACAAGAGCTGAGTCTTTAGATTTCTTTAAGAAATACTTGGAAAGCCAGAAATGAAGCTTAAATTTGTCTTCTTTCTGAATATTGCTATGGCTACAATAGTATCCAGAGCCGAGGAAAACTCAGTCTCTGAGAAACCAGGTAATGTTCTTAGCTAAATAGCAACTCCGGATGTGTGGAGGAGTAGATGTGAACCAGGCTCTTCCCTTTCTATTTTATGGCCACACATACATATCCTTAGTTCCTGGGTTTCCATGTTCCTCCCATTTTATGTAGTCCTCAGCATCATTAATGTTGGTTTTGTTGTGGTTTTCCATGTCTTATAGACAATATTAGACTAACAATGTGCAAAGCAGAAGAGGAGTAGCCCTGCAAAGGCAGAGGAGGTTTCTGAGGCAGTGTGTGCTCAGGTGGCTTTCATTATTGCCTCTGCAGGCACAGTGATTGCCAACAGCCACAGCTGGAGAAGAAGTGTCACTCACTTAAGTAAGGTAGTAGAAATAGAGGGGAAGGTGAAGGGTGGAGGGGTTGAGTCCTTGAGTTTCTGTTTGGGGAGAAAATGAATCTGCTGGTGGTGTCTGAAGCTGCAGCTAGAAGATTAGAGAGCAAAAGGAACTGAGGTATTTGGAGCTTGAGGCCAGGGTGGTGGAAGGCTTTTTTTTTTTTTCACCTGGAATGGGGTTGGGAGGGTGTGCTGTTGTGAATGCTGCTCTAACTCCAAGGAGGAACTTGGGATCCTTTCAGCCTGGAAAGGGAAATGAAAGGTGAAGTGTGAAGTATGTCAGTGTTTTTTAGAGAGCATTCTTAACTTTGAAGGTAGAAAGGGCATTGATGTTTTGTTGCATCCCACTGTGGTGATATGAATTTGTACCGCAGTCTCATGGTAGTCTTTCAGTGTTTCAACCTCAAATCCTATAGTCATACAAGTATATATACATATTAAATACAAGTATTCCCTCTGTTACATGTTCTTCTTGCTTCTCCAGTGCTGGGAGAGGCTGTCTGATGGTGGGCTGAGGTTTTCAAGGTGTGGGACAGGCTTGCTGTGCTCTGTTCTCTGTAGATAAGAAGCAGAGGTGTGTTGGTGCAGTCTACTGGGGCTGCAGCTTGGCAGGCGACAGCCAAACGTAGCTCTGAAAAAGTTACTACAGGAAAAGTAAGAGAAATAAAGGAAATGAGTGATAGAAGAAATCATATTGGTTAGGGACCAAGGGTTTGGGGAGAGTGGTTCTAAGCTATGAACCTCTAGATACTGATGCTTCTTCATTTTAGTGAGTACCCCTTATCAAGAGGATGAATTGCAAGAACCAGTAGAAGAATAAATACCGGCCGTTGCATGGGTTGATCTAATGGTCAGTAAGGTTCACTAGGGCAGAGATGAGAACGTATGGTGGTTTTGTAAGGACTGCATGTTGTAAAATCTGATGCAAGATTGTATGGTCCTGCTGACTCTGCCAGTTTATTGTGAAATAAGTGGTTTGGGGTCACTCAAAATATTACCACCTCAGGTTTTAGCAAGAGTAGTAAATTGCTAGTAAATATTTGCTAAATACAAATTTACCAAAGCATGACTTGACCAAATTCAATGACAAGGTGCACTCTATTAATTGTTACATGGGTGAAGTACACAGAGGAAAATCAAGGTAAAATCAAGCTTAAAAATGACTGATGCAGAGAACAAAGGCACAAAGGGTAAGGGAGATCCTCCCACTGAATTACAAGGTTCAGATTGAGCCCTCTTGCTTTCTAGACTCCTTACAGAGCTTAGGTGAGACTGAGTGCAATCTTTTTCTTGGACTTCTTCAACAGTTTATGTCTAATAGAAAACAGGAGAATTCCTTTATTCCTTTTATGTCAAGTCACAAGGTTCAGGATAGACCGCCTTGCTTTCTAAGCTCCTGATGGACCCTAAACACATACAGCTGAGTCTAATCTTCATCTTGTACTTGGTTAATAGTATTCCCTTATATCATTTCACTGCAGAGGGAATTTTTACATGGCTTTATCAGCAGTCTGCAGTTTTAAGGCGGCTCTTAACACTTTGGAAGTGAGTCGACAGAATTTACTATACTTGTAGAAATTTATACACACATATGCATGCATAGAGAGATGCAGAGACATTTAAAACTATCTGTTAAAAATTACCCTTGAGTTCAGTGAAATATTCATATCAGATGTCTCAGTACTTCTCAACAGGGGAGGGTTGAGCCTCTGGGGGTGGGGGGACTTCAACCCAGGTTTCTTTGTCAGATCTCAGTAGTGCTGATTGTTGCAAACTTGAGACCTTGTGAGCTCTGAGAGGTGTCCTACACAGAGGGAGGTGCTGGTCACAGCCTGTTGTAGTCCAGGAGAGCTAAAAGGACCTCATGTAGGACAACTGTTCATAGGGTCACAAGGTGATTGCCTTTAGTTGTTAGTAGATGTCTATCCTGGCTGCAGTCCACTGGAATAGAATGGACTAAACTTGAGTCAGCTGGGCTACATATCAGTGATTTTTATCATCTTTTATCACATTGGGCCTTAATATAATTTCTCCTGACTTGGTCCTTCCCCATGTTATCTTAACTCTTTTTTCTGTCAGTGTGTTCCCCAATTCCTTCCTCTTTCCCCCACAATCCCTTTCCAGTAGAAAAACCAAAATACATGAAAGAAATCCCATTGCCATTGACCCTGCTGCCTGCCCTAAGTTTTATAGTGATTCATGTAAGTAGTGTTGAGGTATATTCTGCAGCTGGCTTTTGTTTAGATCTTGTGGAATTTTAGAGTTTTGAGTGTGGTTTTCTTTTAGATTAGTGCTAAAGAAACCCAAACAAACAAACCCTCACTGAATGTAGTTAGCAAATAATCAGTCTGTTCACGCACATACAAACAGATGAACATACAAATACAAACACTTTTTCTTTCTCCCTTCCCTGCTGGAGGCAGTTCAAGGCACTTTAAAAATGTCTTTCATAATAAGAAATATGTGTTTAGAAATTATTGTTGATTTTAACTTGCTTCCACACCCTGAAGTAGGTTATGAAATAGTTTGTTTAATGTAAATCTCTTGGTTATTTTACATTCTCTCATGTGACGGTGCTTTATTCAGAAAATTATTACACAGTAACTTAATTTGTGAGTTAGGTTGATATCATTAATATTAATTTATATGCCTTATTAAACTGTAGTAGATTAATTAGAATTAAAGAAAAAATGAGACTGTATTGGAATGCACGCTGTCGAGCCTAAAATCAGACTAGATAAAATGTCACTTCCCTATTAAACTGATGTGTGTTTCAGTTTTTGTTAAAGGGCAAAACAAGGGCATATGCCCATTTGCTTTCTTGTGTCTGATCAGCTTTTGCTGCTTTGTATTCATCACAGGGCTCCAGCATGAATAAGAGCATGGAGCTGGCTTTTCTCCTCTGGTTCCCATATTAAGTTCTAACTCCAGGTTAGAAATCTTTGAAAGGTTTCCTGAGTTCAGTGGATAATTCTGTGACTGGTGTTAATGGTTAGAGGTCCCAGCTGATGCCCAGTTACTTAGTAGATTACAGTTTCAGCAATGTCTCAATTCATATTAGCTTGTTCTGAAGTCTCTCAGATAGTATTTCCCTTCTAAGAATGGGTAATTCACGTTAGAAGCTACCTTGGGAGAAGCATTGAAATGTTTAAGTGGTTGTTCCAGTTTTTTTGACAGTAGAGTATAAAAATGCCAAGAAGAGGCATTCTCAAAAGATTTATAGTATTTTTCTAGTTTTCTTTCACAAAGAAAAATGAAAGATTGTCTTCTTCAGAGGGCAACACTTCCATTTTCAGTCTGCAAAAAAATACTGAAATGGAGAAAGGAGACAAAAAGAAAGTGGGGGGAGAAGGGTGGTGGAGAGGAGGATGGGCAGTTACATTGCTTTTTGGCAGGGAAAGTCCATTTGGAGACTTACACTCACAGTGGTTTGTGTGTCTTTCCCAATCTCCAAGTAAAAGAAGAAATGACCAAGATTATTTTACAGATTTATTACTGTTTTCAAGTACAGACAAGAATGGCTGAAGCTGGCATTTCCTTTGACAGAGTGAGTTCTTAAATGGAATGTGTGTGTGTCCACTCTAGTAACCCCAAATCTTAAATTGGAGACTAAATCTATTTTTCTGGTCTGCAAGAATAGCTCTTGGGGTTCTTTGACAGCTCTGTCTATGACTTTATTAGAGCACTATGCTGTAAGGTATATTTATACCAAGTATTTGCTCAGCTTGTCCCTGTGTTCCTGGCAAGCATTATAAGACAATAACATTAAACTTTTAATTCACGGTATTATTTTGTGAGCATGACGTGTGTCGTTCATTCACAATGGATTTTACCCTCTAAAAAAATCCAGGGCTTTAATCTCTTTAAACTCACCCCCTGTAAGTTTGATCCGTTGTTTGTAATAGTTACACATTCTCTAACATTAATATTTATTTATTTGATAAATGTGAATATCTTAAATGTGCTTCTGAGTTTCTTTAGACCATCTTGGACACTTGCTTCCAGTGCTTTCCTTACTTAGGTATGGTGCTTCTCACTCATCTGATGATACATTAATTTTAATGTATTTTCCCTCTGGTGGGAGTTAGCTTTGCACTCGTTACAGTATTTCTTTCTAAACAAAACCCTGTAACTTTAATAAGCTCTCATGAGAAACCATACTTCAAGCTTTTTCAGATCCTCACCATTTGTTATGGCTATTACTTTGCTTTTTTTCCTCCCCACCCTTTAATTAAATCAAAGGAAATGATCACCTTTTGGCAGAGTGGTTTTCTCATAAATATTCATGGTGTCGTTCTGATTTAACTGTTTCTCCTTTTTGTTTTCTTGTGCTGATCATCCTTAACCTTCAGCCTGGTTTGTCCTAATAAATAATGGATTTTTCTGCGAACAAAAAAACATCCATGGATGTTGAAGTATTTTAAACAATTAAAGTCTAAATGCACAGCTATCAAACTTGACTTCACAGGAGGCCTAGCAGCAGAAAGCTTGCTTTTAAGAAAGGATATCAGAAGATGTTTCCTGCCAGAGGTGGAATGAATTACAAGGGTAATCTTGATAGTCAAGACCAAGAATGTAAATGTGCATTGTATTTGCCAGTATTTTTTAAGTGACAGCAAGGTCATTTCCGATTTACTTGGAATACTTTACTAATAATTTGTGTGTTTATGTATGTGCAATATGCATGAGATCCCTCTGCCTGGTTGTGAAAAGATGTTATAATACAGGGGATAGGAATACAGAGAATTCGCTTGATGGGGTCAGGTGGCTGCTCCACAAGAAGATTGCCATTAGAAACCATAATTGTGGCCTTTTATTATTCTGCAATTTTTCATTGTATGTAGAAGCAGAATATGATTTTTCTTTTATGTGTTGATGTAAATCAAATCTGACATTGAACAGTTACAATATACCTTCCGTGCTCAATTTTCCAGCATTTCTTTAGTTTCTATACAGTTGGCCATAGAAATAATCCTGTTTGTTAGTTCTTGATGTGATCTTGTGGCTTTGCAGAAAGGTTGATGCGCCATGTGTATTTAAAGGAATTGCTACCTTTGGTGGTCACTGTGCTATTTTGAATCTCATGGAATATTAAATCTCCACCTAAGGACTTGCAAACCCTGATGCTTGGTTCTTCCAGCTGTGTATGGAGTGAGCCGTTTCCCTTTTGGACAATGAAATCAACTGTCTGTGCCATGGGAACTAGTATGTTGCTCAGGTCTGGAGATATAACTGGAGTAAACTCTTGAGAGTTTAGTGCTCTGAGGTGTTATTTTTGACCTTGTTGTGACATGAAATAGACACCTGTCTTGGTTACTGCCTCCTACCTCTACCTTTGACATTTGGATTAAGTGCTTATGGCAGTTGCAGCTATGAAAAGATGATGGTGGAGCTGATACTTTTGGCCTCTACTTTCTTCAGTGGAGTCTACCAGCTCATTTGAGACTTCAGATAGGGTTGTATTCATGGAGGACTTAAGCACAGGTGACTAATGTTATCTACACTCTGCCTAATCTTAAATGCTTTTTCAAGGCTGCTGTAGACTTGATGTTTCCAATGTGGTTTGTGTGTACAGCACGTTTTTACATTGTTGAGTATCTCTCTCTGTATTTAATACTGCCTTACTAAAAGGCATTGAAGCTACCATTTTTGTCTTCCGTGTATTCCGGCTTTGTGTATCAAAGTCGGCATCTTGTCCTTACCAGTTGATTTTGATTAGCCAAGTATAACTTGGTTCAGTGATAGAGGTTACCTTAACACAATCTCCATGGCTTGAGTGCTCTTCTCCCCTGGCAACCTGCACTAAAAGCTAGTCTTGTAACAACCTTAACATCTCTTCAGCAGTTGTCAATCTGCCTTTAAAATTTTGCTGAGGGCTTCTCTTGTATCAGTCTTTGCTTTGCAGCCACCCAGTCTTCCCTATTGCTCCCTTGAAAACGATTGCATACTGTTTCTTACTGATATGAATATCTTAAAAGCAGCATACCTGGTAGCTGCATTTATAGGAAAGCTTAAACATGCAACCAGTTTATTTTGATTATTCTCATGTTAGAAGACTTGATTCTTGCCTATAAGCATTTATGAATGTAAAGCATTGGTATAAATAGTGCAAGACCTTGTAATGCTTGATAGGAAGCGTTTCTGTGAGAGCAATGTGTTTTGTAGAAGAACAGGGGAAACAGAAGCTGTTCTTACAGTAGGAAAAAATAAAAATAAAAGCAGCCCCTTTTTGGGCCCTTTTATTGTGGTTTGCAAAAATAGTTTTAATAATAAGCATCACAATATTGGAACTGTTTCCTTACCGGCTAACTAATCAACCCTATAGAAACAGTCATGCTATCACCCAGTAGCTACTTGTTTGTGGTCTACAGATACCGCTTCAGTCTATCAAGGCTATGAAAGCTAAAACACAGGACCCAGGAAATCAGTAAATGCACACCTGAAGAAAATTAGACACCTTTCAATCCTGCTCAGTTTTAGCTAGGAAAAGATTACTGAAAGAAAAGAATTGGAGAAAAAACATCTTTCACCCTCCATGACATGCAAAAAAAAGGAAGAACAACTACACTTAACAACTTGCATTTCACAGGGATAAATGGTAATGAACTTACTTATCTATGAAACATTCCCACCCTGTGTTAACTTGTAATGCCTCTCAAAATGAGTGCAAGCTGACTATAAAGGACCTTAATTCCTGATACAAGGGAAGGCATAATGCCAAAATAAAGGGCATCAACTTTTCTTCATTTGCAGTGAAAAAGGCAGTGCCGAGATACGCTAGAGGCTGTCATCCAGAAGGATAAACAAAGCCCCCGCTTGGTATTAATTAAAAGGCTTTAGAACATGAGGAGTGTTAGACACTTAAAGAGAAATCTTTAATTGGATTAACTACTGAACAATTTCAAGTTTAGATTACTTTGTTTTTTAAGGAAAAACAGGGGAGATGAAGGTTCATTTGTAACAGGAAAGTTTTAAAGTAAAATGACACTGAAAAAAGTAATCATATCTTGGCTATGTTTGTTACACCTTTGGATAAAAATGGCTTGTCCATGGTCTTGGCTGACCAGTAGGTAATACACTTAGCTGTGGTTAGCACTGAATTGTTTGTGGTGCGGGTGAGGGAGTTTGATCTTTGTTCAGGGGATCTTTTTAAAGGGATAAAATCCCCAGTCAAAACCATTCCCTGTGATGGTTACCAAAATGACAGCGCCCTAGTCTTTGTAGTGGGAAATTGAAAAATATTGATTTGGATCTGAGCTTCAGAAAGCCAATCTAGACATGGGTTTTGATCTGAAATTCTCATCCATCCACCTGGATGGATGGGAACACTCGCTTGATTACATCCAAAATTTTATTTATTTTTTTTTATTCTCAGAATAATGAGGCAAATACTTCTGTTACAGTGAATGGATCCCTATGAAGTGGGGGTCTGCTCTGTCATTAGGAGTCAGAGTGTAGGTACCCTGTGCTGTGGAGAATCTTATGGCAGCAGCAGAATCTTAATGCAGGCTGCTCTGATATGGACAGTTGGAAGCCTACAGGTGCTACCTCTAAACAAGAGTTTAGAAACTGCCCTTGAAGTTCTGAAATCTAGGAAAACTTGCTTGCTTTATACTTGGAAATAGTATTCTTGGGCAAAGGCTTCTCTTTCAGAATAACATAATCATGTCTTTCCTTAAATAAAACAACATGATGTGCAGTTGGAGTCTAACGATGTAGTTTTAAAGTATTTCTTTTTGCATGGGTGACTCATTTTTCTTGCTATACTTGAGTCAGTGAAACAACTGAATGAAGCCAGTCTCTTTGCAGAATCTACTGTTTTTTCTACTACATCAGTTAAAACCTAGGAGAAACTTTGGTGCTTGCATAGTCTTAAGTGTGACTTGAACAGGAGCCAAAAAAAGCAATGAGCAGTTTCTCAAATCTGCCTGAAGTGTGAACAGCTGGGTAATAGAAAGCACAGGCTATGGGTGATTGAATCAGTGCTAATGGGCACTGGTGGTGCAGAGTGGTACACAGCCAAAACAGGACTTGAGTGGGCAATGTGGTAAGCCAGCTTCTTTTATAGAGATGCAAGGGGATCTTATAGCGATCTGAAAATAGAAACTATGTTTATCTATCAGAACTCTGAAAATGTGTCTTAAATCCAGCAGGATGGAAAGGGGACAGATTCCTGGAAGTAACAGTTTGAAAAAAGGGAAGAGAAAGCAAGTAAGGAAATAGTGGTAATACTGTGAGGAAGGATTGGAAATTGCTTGTCTTCTGGTAGCCCAGTTCGGAATGGCACACTGGTTTTTAAACATACCCCAATTTGTATACATTAAAAACTTTATGCATTAAAGTGAACTCCTTAATTTTTTAGAACAGGAGTTCCATTCAGGCTTTGAAGGACAGGTGATGGATGGGCCCATTTCAAACGTGTGGTGCTGTGTACGTTTGATAAAAACCAAAGATAACATGTGAAGAGAAAGTGAGTCTCTGTCTCTTAATGGGAGGAGAGTTCCACTAAAAATCTTCTGCACAATCTCATCTTGCTTCCTCATTGGTGTCATGCAAGTAGCTCAACTGAATGAGTAAATCAATGTCTTTTAGTCAAGAAAAGCTAACACAAAATGTCTGTGTCAACACACTGAGTAAAAGTGGAGTAGGTTAGGAGAGCTGTACAGTGAAATGTGGCTTTTATAGGAGGTCTCTACAAGGCTGTTCGTATAGGCTTCCCCATGGCAGGGGATTGGAACTAGATGATCTTGAGGTCCTTTCCAACTGTAGCTATTCTATGATACTGTGCCTTTTTTCGAGGTGACTGAAAGGTAGCTATGGGGACCCAATCAATGCCTGATCACCTTTCTAAACCGATTATAGGGGGTGAAAGATAACTAATAGAACTGTAGCAGGATTATATTTTAAAGTCATTTACGAAAATCTGTTGCTTACTACCTTAAAATAAGGAGGAGCGTTTGGTACACATCCTGAACTTACTTCAAAGCCAGGAGGATAGTATAACTGTGTTCTGATCTCTTGTACAATGAAGTCTATGGAAGTTCACCAAGTGCTTTTTTTTTTTTGTTTGGGACTGTTACTTTCATGACTCTGAAGGCTTTGAGAGGTGGCAGCTAGGATGGGTTAGATTTCCTTTTGTAAACCTTTCCACAACACAGCTAGTCTCTGTCTGCTGGTTGTCTGCCCTTGCTCACTTTGCTCTGTCTTGCATCGGAATGTCTTTTTGGATGCCAGACAGTAACTTTCCGATTAAATCCCTTTAATGATCTTATTCATAAAATAATTCAGTTCATATAATGTTCCCTTCATGCATGGTAGGCTTTTGGTATGGCTAATGTACATCATCTCCTGAACATTTTAGATGTGCTGAGAAACTTTCAAAAGCAGAGCCAGAATTGGAATATCATTGATAATTTCACATAGATCACAAAGATCATTTCCACATCTCTTATTAA
This sequence comes from Pezoporus wallicus, assembly GCF_028554395.1. Lineage (NCBI taxonomy): Eukaryota > Metazoa > Chordata > Aves > Psittaciformes > Psittacidae > Pezoporus > Pezoporus wallicus. The sequence continues at coordinate 7,945,869 of NW_026642649.1, read as the reverse complement.
AGCTTGAATAATGGAGTAGTATCTCCTTACCCAGCATTGTTGTCCCACCATTTAAGTACCTGATGCTTTCATGGTTCTGCTGTTCACGTTATTTTGATGGAGTTCATATGCAGGTGTTTTCCAGTATGACCCAAATGTTTTGATTGTTTTGAATTTGCAAGTCCTTTTCGAACTTGCGCATTTCTTAAATGCACTTCCTCCTCTGGTAAGTTTTGGGCTGTATTTTTTATCGCTATGTAGGGATTTTCTGTTTCACTTTGTTTCAAAAAAGTTTCCATGCATTTCATGTCAAGACAGTATTTTTTAATCTCCTTTCCCTTTTTCCATAAGCAATAAAAGTTACTTTTTTTCTTTTTTTTTGACAAACCTCTTCTGAATTTCACTTTGAGGCAAGGGGAAAAGGTGTAACACAGTTCTTGAAGGGCAAGGGCAAGTCTTCCCAAGGTTGTTAGTGCTATCTTACGCTACTAGCCTGAACATAACGTTGCTGACATCGTGATGTATCATCCCATGCAGAGATATGCTCTCATGCAGTTTTGGTTTGGAAGTTGGGTAAAGCTTCTACAAGTTGGTGTCCTTATTCCTTGAAAATAGGATTTCAGGAGGTCTGTTTAATCTGTAAAGAACTTTGAACAGGAAGTGAAAGTGGGAATATTGTGAATCTGTGCTGAAACTAGTCTGAATTAATTTCTAATGGGGGGGGGGAAGTCCTGGTTTTGCTCAGATGATAAGTCCTAAGCATCAGTGAAGCAATGTATCATTTCAGCTGAAAAATAAGCAGTGATTAAAAGCTCCCTTTCCATGTTCTCTGCAGTCTTTAAATGTGACAAGTCACTGTTTACAAAGCTTTGCTTTGACCTTTTTCACTATTCATAAATACACTCTTGCCATCTTATTACATGGTTCAGCGGGACTCCCGTACTTGCTCCAAAGTCTGTGTAAATAGATCTGATCACAGCTAGATTCACATGGTAATCTAGGCTACTTGGTTTTTTTTGTTATCATGACTTCTTCCCTCTGATGTACTTTATGTTACCCAAAACTTGATCGTGAATGCAGGGGGGAGAGCAAACCAAAATACTAATGGTTTTATAGAATTGGGGCATCTTACTTAATCGGAATTGGAGCACTAATACTCAAACTATTAATAATAATAAAGCTAGACAACCAAAGAACATTACAAGCAGTGTGTATCCTGTACGGTCTGGTTTTCTCTGTTTTCCAAAATGGATTAGCTAAAGCTGGGTAAATCTCTACTGTCAAATGAAATAGATTAATCTTTTCTGTGAATTTGTAATCATAGTCAAGAAACAAAAAAGCTTTCTTTAACAGGATTAAAATTGTCATTGACATCAGGATTAATAATTCATTTGCATTAAAAAAAGTCCCTTCTGGATCAATATTTTAATAACTGTTTAAAGAAGTTCTTAACTCAGAATTTCAGTATAATGAACAGTTACTGCTACCTTTCTTTTCCATAACTAAAAGTGATAGTGCTTTTCTGTTCACTTAATTTTGTAGTGCCGCAACGGTCTGTTGGTACCCAGAAGTGTGGCATCCCTTTCATTTTACCCTTCATGCCACCGCTTTCCATCTTTAACTTTCAGCTATTTGAGTGTTTCTGCAAAAATATCATCTCTATGTCAGTGTTACCTGTAACATTATTCTTATTTTGTTTTTCTCTAATTTGTAGAAGCAGAAAGTATTTATTGTAAGTACAAATGGGGGCCGGGGGGGGGGAAGCCTTAAGCTGACAATGCTGAATGAAAAATGCTGTACAGATTGCCACACTGTGGCATTGTTATTTTATTCTGTCATGCAACCCATGTAATAGAGACCATTTCAGGTGCAATAAACAATCTCTCATACAACCAGAGCTGTGGTTTAGTGCATGTAGGAGCTATAAAGATATCCTCTGTTGGAAAGGAAATGTTGTATGAGGAGTATTTCGGGTAACATTTCTCTGTGTTCATTTTCTCTCAGAAATGAATATTGCTTCTTTATGCTATCCTCTTTTCTGTTTGTCACTGCAGATAATAAATTACGTACTATATTTCTGTAAAAGTTCTGAGATGTTTACTGGAATGTATTCATGCTTCCTGTTTCCCCTTTCTTGAAAGGTACGTGTATTTATGAGTGGGGGGAGAGAATGCAGGATGGCGAGTTCCTTTTTAGTGAGTAAGGCGATCATCCTGACATTCATAGCTATTGAGATTTCAGTCACACCTTTCTCCTTGTTAATGTTGTGCTGAATTTTCTAAGGGACTGGGAATTAGTCTGATTAGCAGCTCTCATTTACGGAGGAAAGGGTGACTGTTTAAAAATGGATTTCTAGTTTTGTTTCCATTCTGCATCCAGGACACCCCCTTTATGTGAGGGATGCAAGTACATTTTTGGCCAGGTCCCGAGGAAACTCTGTTCAAAAGAGCCTGAATAATGACATTAAAATCCAGGTGATGTCTGGAGTGATAGACGGGATGGTGTCTGTTGGTTAGGAACAAGTCTGAATGCAATCTTCTGATTTAGAAGAATGAATCATTCTGAGAATGAGGGGGAGGTGAGCTGCTTGGGCTGTAGCTAATCCAGAGTACCAGGGTGCCCTCGAGAGCTGGGCTGTTCCCTTGAAGCAGAGGGGACCAGATACTCCCATAGACTGCGGCTTGCCAAGGAGGAAAGTCTCTGTGAGTGGCTGTATATCTTCCCTCAAATGACTTGCATCCACAGAAGGCTGGTGGCAAAGGAAACACTGTGTTGCTGCTCATGCCTGGGGTTCTGCTATGAAGTAAATAACATGTTGGTGTCAGATAAAGCTAAACAGGTATCACCCCAGTAAGTTGGACCCAGAACTATACCTGCTACGCAGGATTACTGGGGTGAAGCTGTGGTCTCTTTAATCTTTTTTCACTTCTCCTGGCCAAGCTGATACATGCTTGTGCACATGTATTTCCAGACTGCTGAGGACAGTCCTGTTCTTTATTCTGTTATGGGACTGTTCAATGACCTTTAAAGAAGCCTTTGGCTTGGACAAATCCAAGCCAAGAGCTAGGCATATGGCAGCATAGTTAGTGACTTGGTTATTAGGATTGTAGTATGGGATCTCTGGGTTCCCAAATTGCTTATCCAACGAAACTGGGGGAAAATGTGGCCCTTTCTGTGGAATGACTTATTTGAGATTGTCTGTGCGGGGTGACTGACAGCAAGATAGCAGCAGTCGTAGCTTCCTTCAGGTACCACAAGTGTCACCCTGGGGCTAAATCACCAGTCAGCTGACACAACTAATGGGTGACTGCAGAATGCTTTTAATATTAAAAATCTCGCCCAGTTTGAAGGCTGATGAGAATGTTTGATTACAAAAGTGTCATCAGGCATTTCGAGCCAGATGGAGCTATCAATTGCATAATTATTCCCAGAAATTAAAGCATGTATGAATATGGGTTTAAATCATTAACATCAAAGGTTACATTTGTATAGAGTACTGTCGTAAGGTTTCTGTATCACCTGCCATTTAAAGTATGTGCAATAGATCTTCAATGGGACTCGGCATAATGTGTTATTTGCCATATGTTATTTCTCTGTGGGTGGGATGGAATGAACCTTAATTTATTATATATGAAAGCTTGCTATTGAAACTAATTTGATCCCGTAAGAATTGGGAAGCCGTTGCTGAGTTCCAGGGAATAGCTATGCCAACTCCAAACCTGGCTTCTACAGCTTAATTTCTGGTAGGTTGAAACCAGTTTGTGAAGAATGTGGTATTCCAGAACAGATGATATATTTGTGATGCTTCGGACATAAGAAGATGCTTGGCAAAAGAGCTGCCTGATGCACATCTTTTGTGTTGCCCTGGGAGGCTCCATACACTTGGCCAGTGTCGCTGAGTGCTGGCAGGCATGCCTGGGAGCCAGCACCTTCTTGTTGCTAGGGCCTGATTAAAATGTTTCTTCTTAGAACCATAAAATTTCAGTTAGTAAGACAAAAAGAATTTTCATGCCTGAATACTTTCTTATTATTCCTCTGACCCAGCCACTAAACAATACCGGGACAGAACACAAGGTGAACCAGGAAGGTTTTCAGACAAGGTTAGGTGGTCCCTTGATTTCTAGTAGTGTTGAGAAAGACTATTACTGAAGAACAGTGCTAGCATTCTGAAAGCTTTTGCTGTTTATTGGAATGCATTCAAATAATGGTAATACAGATTTTATCCTGTTTGAGCACTGAAGGGTTTTTTCATTGGGTTTCTGTTCTGAATTCTCAGTAGCTGTTTTGGCTTGTTTGCTTTATCCCTCTGTGTCAAAGCACTTCCTCAGTTGAGCATCCAGGGAAATCCTAAATATAGCAGAGTTGTGGCCAGCAGGTACAGCTATACATTATTGAATACCTACTCTGGACTTAAAATACAGCCTTGGAGAAAGAATTCATCTCAGTCAGACTGTTCTTACTTACAGATGTGATACTAATGATTATTGTGTCTGCGATGTCTCTTAAATTATAAATGTTACTGAGGATGAATTCAGATACTTTCATTGTACATTAAGTAATTAGAGTACCCTTGTAATGGATATTTACAGGTGTGCCCATTGGAAGAGTATTGCAGTGTTCCTTTTATAATTTTAATGCCTTTTAATATTAATTCCTTTTAGTGATAAGGTCTCATACGGCACTCCGCTAGAAGGTTAGGAAAAGGTAATTAATCTTTAGCTTTTTTGTGCCAGATTAGTTTGTGTGGAAAACAAGCTACAGCGTTCTGCTGGGAATGAGAGTATAGCGGGACTTAATGGTGGGGGGACTGGCAATTTCTTTTCAACGTGGGGAAAAAAATACTAGACTAAAAAGTGTGTGTATATTGTAATCATTTTAGTTCAGCTTCTCAAGTGGAGTACTGGGAATAAGGTTAATCCCATAAAAATAAGCAAATAAACCAACCCCCCCTTATTATTTATCTTAAAGCAGAGATGCTAACAAGTACAAGCAATTTCTCTTCAGAAAATGAGCTTAAAATTAACAGTGTTGGACACTTGAGTTTATAAGCCTGCTGCTGCCCCAAGAGATACACTAACAGAAGCATATAACTGCTTTCTTTACAGAACTTGGGAGACTCATATTTTTAGTGATTGGAATAATGTTTTTAAAACAGAGGAAAGACTGCAATAAATAGGAGCAAACTACTAGGAATACTGATTGGAGGCAGCTGTTACCTAAGGGTGAAGGTCATCAGCATGCACTCTGCCACTGAAGGCTTGGGGAAGGATATAACACACGTTCTTTAATGAATTTTAAGTGTTATGACGGGTCTTGAAGTGTATGCTCTAGGAATAGGTCTGGAGATGAAAGATCTGGCCCAGGAAATGGAGGTCTGCATAAAGGAGCTGTAACTTGTAAAGATGCTAAGTGGTGTTAACGTAATCATGCCATTAAGCAAAGCAGATTCAAACCCAAGAATATCATTTGTCCTAAAATGAGCATTCACAGTATCTGGGGGCATGCAGAGGTGGGATTACTGCCAGTCACATTGGTAGACAGTTGTCCTCGATTGATCACAGGTTGTCGGGTATGTGGCCCTGAAAAGGAGATTTGTAAGGAGAGAATAGAGTACCCTAGAGGAAGGCAGTTGAAAGTAAGTGTAAAGAAGATGTGACAATTCAGATAGAGACTGTCGGAAAATAATTTGGAGGCAGCATACATCAAGCAGTGTCTCTCTTCAACTGTGTCTCATGTTAAATAATGTGATGAAACCAAAGGGTCAGGGCTATGCAAGATGGTGCCAAATATAACTATTTAACTTAATGGAGAATGTGGAGCAGAATAGCTGTATTAAATTTATGGAATGGTTTGGGTTGGAAGGGACCTTAAAGCTCATCCAGTTCCAACCCCCTGCCATGGGCAGGGACACCTTCCACTAGAGCAGGTTGCTCCAAGCCCCTGTGTCCAACCTGGCCTTGAACACTGCCAGGGATGGGGCAGCCACAGCTTCTCTGGGCACCTTGTGCCAGCGCCTCAGCACCCTCACAGGGAAGAACTTTTTAATGTCTAAATTGAAGTTGAGAGTGTTTTGTGGTAATACCAGTGCAAGGTGGAGAACATGCGAAGTGCAGAAATGCAGGAAAAAAGCAGAAATAATTTACTCCCAAAAACACACTTACATAAAGATTGAAGCAGTGTGGTAGTGAGCACCTTAGTCATCCTATATGTTAAGTGAGGAACAGTGTTTGAAGGATCTCTCTTGGGACAGATTCCAGAGACCCTCAGGAGGCTCTGATGAGATGCTAACTGAATTTTCCAAGCCAAATTATAAATACCTTGATGATTGCAGAGTTTGAAGAATATTAATTGTCCGATTGACATTGGAAACTTTCATAACACTCCTGTTAAGACCTGTGTTTTACCACTAAGTTCATTTTGGGCTGCTGTGTAACACTGGTATTGTTTAATTGAGTTTTCATTTGGATGGTAATAATTTGTCCCCATAACCTGATCACTCCTGGCTTTACTGGTCACACAGTGTGCCCGTGACGTGAAACAAACTTTGTCCCTAATGTAATTAGAAGAATGAAATGATATCCTATGACCTGATACACTTGTCAAATCACAGACCTTGATTGCTTCAGATAGCTTTGCTCACCATGGTATAGCTGTGCATTTTTTGTTTTGTGAATTAGATTTTCTGATGGGCCAGTGGTGCCTATCCAAGAGACTGCAGTGTACGTACGTGCAGAAATTTAAATGTCCTTTGGAGCCAAAGAAATCTGCCAGCCACAGTGAAGGTGAGTGTCTTAATTTCTCAGGCAGGCAATCTGTCAGCTATACACCTGAGCTGCTAGCTGTACCTGGTGAGCGCAGACATTGTTTTCTTGCTCATCACAACACCCAGCTGGTGACTGACTGCCCCTTTCTATGCTGGCAGGCGCTTTAAAGATGTGATTTCTGGGCTGCTCTCCAGAGAGAAGGGTCTCTGCTCAGGTCAGCTTCTCTTCCCTGCGACAGGGTGGCATGGGGCCAGGTCACAAGTGCAGGGAAATCCGCTAAGTGCACAAGCGATTCGTGTTGGTTTGCATCCTTATGCAGGAGAAGGGAAAGAGGAGCTTAGCGCCATTATGCCTCCCCATTCTTTCCCCCAGTGTTAAAGGTGATGCAGATGCACAGAATCGGTTGCCTGAAAGGACAGAGGGAAAGAAATAACAGTGATTAATTACTTGGTATCTTTGCACTGCCTCACACACCCCCACTATGCCCTCTACACCCCATGAGAAGGCCTTAGTTACCAGCAAAAAAAATAACCTATTTTTGTGGAAGGCTTGAAAACTCATGGTATCTCAATACGAAAATAATTACAGATCAGCATGATTCTCTTAGTTCTGTTTAAATATTAGACATTGAATGTAGGCTTTGTCATCTTTATTCTTAAATAAGCACACTTTGAGTTAAGCTCTGTAAGTAAGAATTAAACTAGAAGTGTGTCACACGGCATTATAACTTTCAAAAAGCCTAAATTCCAAAGTGTACATCAGGCCCTCATCTACAGTGAGATGGTTTAGTGGTGGTCTTGGCAGTCCTGGGGTTGGAACTGGCTCACGTTTAAGGTCCTTTCTAACTAACCTTTCTAGGGTAACTGATCGGCAGAGCCAGCTGTCATATGCTGTAAGACTGCAACAAAACCACTGCCTGCCCTGGGGCAGCCAGCACTCGGGATGGGTGTGCAGAAGGGGCTGCAGTTAGGGCCTCCTTAAAGGACATTGTAGTTTAGTATTTCATGTAGAGTTATTTAGCTGTTCTGCTTCCCAGCCAGTAAGTGCTGGCAGTGGAATTTGGATGAAACACAAGCAAGTATTAAAAATTCATTAGTTTCCTTTAGCATTTTGGTTTTCTTTTGACATGTAGTTTATATAACAAAGGGGTTTTGTGTCAATTTCTCCTTACGAAACATACTGTTTTCTCAGAGAAAGTGCTCAAAAGTTTACAAACAACGAAAAAACCCAGGCCAAGGAGTGAAGCTTCAAATTATGTATCATCTTTTCCTGTATGTACACCTTCTTATCTTTCATGAAGGTGTGTGAGGGTATCTGAGATAGAACTGTGTTTGACAAGAATATGCAGCTGATGTAGTGAGTGGGATGCTCCTTTTGTGAGCTGTTTCTTAGCACAGACACAGTCATAGCATAATGGTGTTCATTTACAGAAGTCTCTTTTGTCATGTAGCTGTATATGGTCACCTCAGAATTTTTTAGCTCTGGCAAGTCCTTTGATATTGAGAAAAGTAAGACATTTATCAATATCAAGCTAAATTACTTGGCAAAGATGCTAACAAGAGAAGAATAATTTTAAAATTAACCCTTATGAAGTATAATACAGGTTAAATGAAACATCATTAAATGAAAGACACATGAACACAGGTACAGCAGCTGCCCAGTTGGCCCATGCTGACACCTGGAACGGAAAGAGGCTATTTGGATTATGTGTGCATTAGTAGCTTTGATTTATGGCACCTTTTAACCTCAGTTTGAGGACTGATGGTTTTGTGGGACAAAAATAGAAGTTGTGGTTCTCATACCCAAAGTCTGTCTTTATTATCCTCTGAGCGATGCACTTGCAGAACAAAGGCTCAAAACACCCATCAAGAGTAAAGGTATCTGTAAATATCTAATCAAAAAGAAGATTTAAAAAAGAACCAGTTTTGTCTAACAAAATATATAATGCAGAACACTGCAATGTTACCAGTTAGTGGTATTTGGGTTAAGCCACTGGGGCTCTCCTAAAAATTTCCTTTTAAAGATGCATCTCCTCATGTCAGTGTCATGGTACTGAAGTGAGAGCAAGTATGGGGGGGGGTTCAGGGGGAAGGATTTCTTTCTGTCTTCCTTGTGAAGGTGAAGTGTTTGCAGCACCATTTCCTTCCAGAGCAGCAGAGTTCTGGGGTGGAATTGTCTGTCAGGTTGGCATTGCTCTTGGCTTGGATCTGGTCTTCGTTTCTTTTCTTTTAGACAGAAATTTTCTTCTTTGCTTGAAGAGGAAAAAACCCCAAACTCCCAAATATAAGCTACATCTTCAGTTTTTAAGGAGATCTACCAGTGAACATTTATGACCAGCCAAAACATTAAATCAGTGCCAGCAGTATTAAGAAATGTGACATGATCTAATTTCATGACGCTGGGTTCTACTTATATTTAAAGGACCAGAGGTGAGCACATATGTCTGTCTTGCCATGTCACTGCTCATGCAGCATCCCATTCTTTTTGTAACTCCTGATGGGACAGCCTTATGTTCTATTTATGGCAGAGTATCTGCTCTCTGCCTTGCAGCTCCTGTTCCCAACTCTGGCCAGATCAGCACTGATTTGGGAGTGCATTTATAACAACTCCACCTGGTTTTCTTCGTTTTAGACCTAGAAAAAGGTACTTTAAAACATGCTGCAATAGGGTGGTTTTTTTATAAACACTGGGATAACTCTACCTGCCTACCCTGCCAGATAGGACAGTGATGGTGAACAGAAAGGTCATGCTTAATAGTGATCTAAGAGTTGATGGGGGAAAAAAGTCATCTTGGAAACATGGGTTGTAAATATTAGATGGTTTTTAATGAAATATCTATATAGTTTAGAGTTAAATGAACTTACTATTTTGAGATTATTTTTTTTCCCTAAAAAACAGCAGGAGTATTTTAAAGCTACTCAAGTGTTTGAGAATATTGTTCATATTTTCAAATTTCAATTTGCATACTCCATAAAAAACATACACTGCAGGTTGGCTTGATGTCTGTGGAGGTTCTGTGGACACACGTTTAGCTATGAAGAAACCTTCTTGTGCTTAAATTACATCCGTCCCTCTTTAAAAGAAGATGTAAGATATGAAATGGGTAATGGGATATTGTTTTGGTTTTATTTTTAATTATTGGTACTGCCAGCTCAAATACTATTTCCAGACAGTGAAAAAGCCTGAACATCATGAGGCTGGTAGGTGTTTGATTAGGGCCTGGCATTGCCTAGGCTCTCCTGCCCTGATGGCAAGAGAGGGAAATGAAGCTTGCACCAAGCATAGCGTAGAACTAAAGTAAATGAAAAGAATAAATGCATGTGGAAAGGCAGCAATGCCTCTTCACAGGCAGCTGTAGTTATTAATTAGTAGTCTATCATCTGTACTAAATTACAATCAATGGACTTACATCTCTGACATTTAATTTACTTTGTAACCTTCTCAGTGATATGATTCATTGGATTTATGATGCCCTTTAGTGTGTCAGACTACCCAGGAAGCGTGGGCTCCAGTGTTTAATAGGGTACATTTGGCAGAAATCTTCACTTCCATTTAGTGATTCACACGATGTCAACAATAGCAACATATACATATAGAATATTAAATGCAGAGTAGCAGTTGTGGCAGCAAAAGCAGCTAATACCACATGGTACGAGGGCAGCGTTAATGCCGTAGTTAATATGAATGTATCCTGGCACTAATACCTTTCTGTATTATAGTATTTAATTAAAACTGTCTTAATCTCTTCTATGTAAACACTAACCATGACAAAATTGAACGTGGCAGAACAAGCTCATCCAATGTGACTTTTTGGGGGTTTACACAGGGACTTAGGGCAGTGTCATGCTATGTTCTAGTAGTGTGTTGGCATCATTCTACCATAGGAATTCATTTTAGGAAAATAATAAATGTGTACAGAGAAAACAGCTTTAACCTGGACTTGTAACCAATTTAAATGTTGTATTACACATTTATCATTCCTTTACTGTGAAGTGGGTAAAGTGGCTTTTATCTCCGTTATTGTTTGGAAAGTTTAAGTCAGTAAGAATTGAAACCCTAACATTTATCAGTATACTGGCAGATTTAAGACGACTTCCCCCAACCCCATCAGTTGCTAGTATTCTTTCCAAGTATAACAGTCTCTAAAATTTAGTGACACAATGAAAACAAATTTCCATTTAATGTTAACTATGTCCTAATAGGATACAGAATGAGAAATATGAAGGTGGGATCAAGAGTCTAAGCCCAGCTGAGAACAGACTGTTCTTTTGCCTTGTTATTAGAGAATCTTTAGCTGTTCCCTTTCTATTCTGTATAATGTTTATTTTTAATATGTGCAAACAGGTGACAGGAAAATAAAATCATCACATGCTAAGAAATGCCTTCCACATCAGTCCATTACCAGAAACTTTCTCTACCCTTGGTTCACTCGGCCCAAGCAAATGAGACCCCCATGGATTTGGCAGTGCTGCTGGAAGTGGGTCTAATACCTGGGATTGATTTCTTGGCCTGCAGTCTTAGGTAGGAAGACTAGAGTAAGATGTAAGAATGGCAAACTACCTGGTGAAGCGTCCTGCTGTTGGTCATCATTGTGTTTTGGTTTGCAAAACGTATTTCATGTGCTCTCTACTGTTTCTTTGCTTGCGTTCCTTGCAGTACAGACCAAATTAGACAGGTTGTAGAACACCTAGTGCACCCCCTTGTAATTTTGAAGAGTTAGCCAAGAACACCTTTTATTCAGAAAATGGTTTTGAATAGTTAAGCTTAGAAGCAAAGGGACTTCTAGCCTGAATTTTCTAAAATGAATTCCAACAGCATTAGCACAGAAGTTCATAGGAAATGTTACGTTATCTCTCAACCCCGCCATTATTTCTTCACTTAGACTAGTAGATATTAGTAAAACTGTTAAAACTCACCAGCACTCTCTGTATCCTTTTCATAGTAAGTGCATGTGTATGTGTACATACACCTTGCATAGCCATTCAAGGGTGCACAGAGCAACAACTATGTAAGTCCATAACCTTGGGATGCTTAGCTTATTTTAAGAGGAAAGTAGTTACGTAACGGAAACTCCAGTTGCTGTTTCCCAGACTAAAATGGAACACCTTCAGAGCTGATTTTTCTGCAAAACCTTTGGAGGAAAATGTTTCCAGACATATTCCCTTTTCCTTCTCATCAAGGATTTTACAATCAGATACACTGTAAGAAATCTTGACCTTTAGGAGCTTTCAGAATCACTGCAGTAGAATCCAGGGGAGATTCTGACACCAGGGAATGAGAGCATCAAACCTTTAGTTATCATTCCATTGCCTGATTGTTCCTGCTTTGCTAGGAGTAAATGTCTTCACAAATATTTCTTCTTTTTGTGTGTAATTTATTTCTTGATAGTTAATTACCTGCTAACATTTGTCCCTGCAGGGACCATACAATTTGAATAAAAGTGAATAAATAATAGAAGTTTTCTGCACAGAAAACTGTTTTCCTTTTGGTTTACTTCTTTGTGAGCTCTTAGCTCAGAAGGTTGCTCTCTGTGGCAGCGTTCATACTGTGATAGAGTTGTATTTATTTCCTATTCAAATGTGTTTCACATTGTCTTACCACTTGATAAGAAGGGAATTTCTTCATTTACTTTTCTACCTAGTATTAATATTATTCAAAGAAGAACCAGCCTCTTATGTGGCAAGCAGAAAGCTTATTCATTAATCTCTAAGCGACAGGTTGCTTTTGCAGTGGCAAACAGAAATGTCTTGCTTTCTAGTATTTGATTATTTTCCTTCCTCCAGGAATTACCATTTTGTAGATACATGGTGCATTTAAGCCTCATCTTTCAGGTGAGTTTTTGTATGTGTTACAGAGTTTATGTAGAAGCATTTACTACTTCAGTTGTTTGTTTTCTCATGTTGCTTTTCAGCATTTGCTGGGTACTTTAATCATAGCAGCATCAAAGATGCTTATTCAAGGACGAGATATAACTATATTACTGTTTTTTCCTGACAATTTAACATAAAAGGGAAGAGCTGAGCTGTTTTTTTCACTGCAGCTTACAAGTGGTGCTCAGAGAAAAAGCAACTTTAGCTACCCGTAAATTATGTCCAGATATGGATGTATGTTTTTAAAGGGGAATTTGGGAGGTGAGGATTCAATGCTGGTGTTAAAGTCTCCTTCTGTGCTTCCTCCTGTGCATTTAGGTCTCCTGTTCTGACTTGTTTCTTAATGCAAAGTTCAGTTATTGTCAGTTCACTTTTAATACCAGAAGTGAGTTAAGTAACAGTTTTGCTCAGCTTCTGACTGGTTTATTCACACCTGCAGAAATTACTGCAGTTTCACAGGTCTGTGGCTGTTTTAGGCCCTGAGGACTGTGATAGCCTGAAGCCTGTTTTCCTTTGAACTGTTAGTGAACTAGAGAAAGGCACTGGTTTCTGCTTTAAACTTGCTAAGGTGGATTTCTTTGCATTGGCACAGCCCTGCTCACCAGAATGCTACGGCAGAGAAACCAGCTCACTCAGACCTGCATGTTTCCAGTGAAACTGTCAGCAGGAGACAAAATTAATGGCAAGTGAGGCAGGGCTCCTCTCAAATGTGACTGAAACCAGCAAGTTCCTCCACTACACCATGAAGATTGAGGCACTTCTGTCAGTGCAGGCTATGCTCTTTTCAGTATTGATTTCTGCATCTCACATCCTTCTCAGTGCCCTCTCATGAAGTGTTCCTCTCATAATCCACTTCTTCCTTGAGGCATGATGCCCACAAAGACATATAGCAGTATTGTTGAGGCTTTGCCAGTTCTGGGGGCCAGAGAAAAGGCTATAATCCTCATGTTCATACATCCCAGTTGACTTTGTTTTTCCCCTGATAGGATGAAAGCTCTAATTCCTACTCAGCCTGTGATACCTTTTGCTTTCTGGCCAACTGCTGTTAACCAGTCCTTCCTCATCTTCTGTTAGTGCAGTTGGTTATTCCTATCTGTATGTGTAACTCTTACACATCTTGTTTCTTAGATAATTTCTTCAGTTTGATAATAATTTTTTTCTCCAGTATATTTGCTGAAGCCAGCTTTGTGTCACCTCTGCGCTTAATAGCAGTCTTTCTCCTTAGTTTTTCCTTACCAGTGATGATATTGCATATCCTGTAATTCCATTTAGGATCTCTGTCCATGCTGTGAATACAGAGGTGCACGTGCACACCTCTAACTTTCTGAGGTGTTTTGCTTTCTCCTGCTATTTTCCCAGGTTACTTATGAGACTTTTACATGAAGTCCTCAAAGCTGTACTGAAGTCTTGATTTAGAACATTTTTCTACCACTTGGGAAGGAAGACAAAAGATCTACTGTCACATATAGAAAAACAGTCTTTATATGTATGTAGGAATTGTTCTTGACAAATAAAGTGTGGCTGCTGTCACCTTGCTTGTTGGGAACAAAAATTAATACTTGCCACTATTTTTCTAGGAATCAAGGGTAAAATTACTTAGGTCATCATTCTTCTCTTTCCTTCTCTTTCCTTCTCCATTCCTTCTCCCATTTTATATATAAGCACCATGTTGTTAGGTGTTTGTTTTTTTTTTTTTTGACATGTCATTTTAGTACTCTTAACACAGCATCTCAACAGTAACTACTGACATATCTAGGATTTAATCAGTCAGATATTAAGTCTTTTGCATTCCTTTCTGTCTTTTGCTGCTACTTGTGGTGATACAGAGATCACATTTTTCTTTCAACTAGTTAGAGTGAACACCTAACAGAGAATGGGTAGTAAGCAGTTTAATTGACTTTGTGGAATCCTACATGGTATTCAGTATTATTCTGACCCCATGCTATAGGAACTAGCAGGTTCTGTAAGGTAGAATGAGGACTGGCCATAGGATTGTAATTATAATTAGAGCTTTTTACACAATTGTAATAATCAGCATAGATAACTGTTGCCTTCAGTTTCTAGCAAGTAGTGCAGTACCTTATTGTTATGCAGGGTTCTTAGCAGTTATCATAGCTTTCACTAAAAGAGAATTTCTGGTAATTAATGTTGCTTTCTTATCACCTGCAGTTTGTGGATATGTAGAGTTTTAGTCACCAGGATACACTGTACATCAGGTCAAATTCTTAACAATCAGCATGTGATATCATAATTTAAACTCAGACTTTATCTAAAAGAACATGCGTGTCTTCCTTGCAGGAAGCAATGGCGGAGGCATCCCTCACCCCTGGGGCATCACCAGTTTTCCCATCCAGCTGCAGTTCAAGTTCCTGAGACTTGCAGTTGATGGATGCTATAGGCAATATCTCATGTGCTGTTGCACTTGCCTGTTCCATAATGGAATATTGTGTAATGACACCGCATACTGGTGAGAGCACTTTTTGGGCTTGTAGTCTTGTTGCAGTGCTGGCAGCATTTGTCTGTTGTCATATTCTGATGACATCCACAGTGGAGAGAAAGGGAAGAGGATGGGTGGGTGCTTTGTGCTCAGGGTGATGACATATTATGGCTGTTTGCCTTAGGAAATAGTGTTGGTTATCCTAAATGTGCTACTAGGTGTATGTGGTCATAGGCCATGCTGGGGTCTGAAATGAGAAGTAACCATAGTCAAGAGAAAGTAGCAGAAGAGCTGCTAATTGCAGTTCTTCAGTAAATTTACTACTGGATTTTCTGTCTCTGAATTAGAGCAGTCTCTGCTATGCTCCAGTTTGCACCAACTGTCTGTAGCCTACTGCGGGAATTAAGGATGCTCACATGTATGAGTATTACATGCAGACTGGTATAATTTTTTACAGTACTTTCTGTGCATAGGAGAAGCTAAATGATAATACAGGTATCCTTTTCCTAGAAGAAAAAAATACTGCTTGTACCTTTATATGATCAGTCTTTTTGTGTTGGTAACATGTTTTTGCTGTCTGTACAGTATCTGTTGAATTGGTCCATTCCAGTAGTGCAGTTTGTTCAGCACTATCTATCATCCTGCTAGAGTAGCATCATCATTTTGTCAAGCTGTGAGAATGTGTTATCTGTCTCAGAGGGCTTGTGGTGGTTTAACCAGAAAGAAAAACATGCAGGTGTGTTCTGCTTTATAGAACAGCCATATGTATTGCAAGTTATTAATAAAACATTCCATACTTTAAGAACCAAGTGATTAATTATCTTGAAATATGCTTTCTATGGGAGACCAGTCAATAATAATGTGGAGATCAGAGGGGGAATATGGATATTTGCAATAGGATTTCATAGAAAGGGTAATAGGCCTTGGAGGTCATCTTCCAGATCACTGCAGAAAACGGACAATTTTTAAATAATTCTTGGCAACACTTGCAAATGAAAAAAAAAGACCAACCCTAAATTATGCTAAATCATGCCTCTTTTTCAGGGGAAAAGATGTGTATTTGTAGCCAAGTGAATCATGATTTCCATAGGAGCACACTGATGTTACCACAGGACATGGAATTATCAAATGGGTGGTGGTTTTAGAAAGATTCTGTGTATCATATCCTAATGTATGCTCACATCAGCCTGAGCTCTCGGTGGGAGCTAAAAGCTGCTACAGTGCCTGATACTATAATCTGAGCAAGCAGATGTACAGGCATAGTACAGTATGTTAACTTAAGGTACAAGGTGTTACTAGTGAAGCTGGAGAAAGATAAATTAAAGTCAGGAAAAGTATGCACGCTTTGTAATAGCTCTGACTTGCCACAGTTATGAGAAATGTGTGAGTAAAGTCAAAATAAAAACTGAATGTGTTTTCAAAGACCTGTTGTATCCAAACCAAGTTATTGGGGGTGGAAGCTGGCTTAAATGTTAGGCGTAGATACCAGATCACTTATTAGGACTTAGTATTTATTTGTTACATATTTAATTAGCTTATTGAAATGACAAATCATAAAGCAGTTGTTTTACATTTTATTATGTTCTTACCTGAACTATTTGCTAATAAGAAGCAAACCCAAATGAAATGGCTAGAAAGAAACCTTAAAACAATGTATGTATATCCTGGAGAGGTGCTGCATTTTCTATAGGTACAATATGAAAATGTAGCTCTATCTGGAGACGTTCAGGGAAGTGGAAATGGCTGTGATAAAATTTACTGGCATTTGTAGGAGAAGTGCTTTTACTGGCCATTCTGCGTTTCCCTCAGTGGCAATGGTAGATGATGCCTTTTGTAAGGTATTACAAAATTTAAATTATACATACAAGATTAAAATGTAGGTGTATGATTAAAAATAGAGGAAAAGGTCAAATACATTATAAGTAAAAGTCTATTCTATTGATAGCATCCATAGAGAACAGAGAGAATCTGGTGTGTCCTAGAAGAGAAGATACTTAAGTCCCAGGAAATATGAAGAATCAGTTCTGGAGTTTCTAGCTGCTTTTGTGCATGTGCTTTCACTGTTTGTCTCATCTAATACCTGTCATTTGTGTTCTAGGTGCTGTGATCCATAATACTGCTGCGAAAATAGATGAATGGGCATTATTTCTTGCTTTATACCAGACATTACTGAACTTCATTGCTGTCGTCATTATGTTGTCATGCTGCGTGCTCTATAACATGGTTACATGATGCAGTAGCTGTTACGGCATAGATGATGATTTCATAACAGAGATTGTCTCAGATGGTTACTGAGAATAACCATACACCCAAATTTGAAGTCTCAGTAAAGATCAGCTTTATTTTAAAAGGCAGTAATAACCTATTTAAGGATGACTCTTCCCCAAAGATTAGCATATGCACATATCTTTTCAAGTAGTGGTCCTAATATTGGTAACTGTTTATTTTGCTTATTTCTGATTTCACTGTACTGTCAACCCATTTGCGACTCTTATACAAGAAATGATATAAAATTAAACTCTGAGTCTAACTTGTTAATAAAGAATGCTACAGAGTGCCTAATGTTGAGGCACCTGTACAAAAAGATAGAGAGTTCTTTGCAAGGAATGTCTTGGGTGAATCATAGAATCCCAGACTGGTTTGGGTTGGAAGGGACTTTAAAGCTTATCCAGTTCCAGTCCCCTGCTACGGGCAGGGATACTTTCCACTAGAGAGGTTGCTTCAAGCCCCGTCCAACCTGGCCGTGAACACTGCCAGGGATGGGGCAGCCACAGCTTCTCTGGGCACCCTGTGCCAGCGCCTCACCACCTTCACAGGGAAGAACTTCTGGCTAATGTCTAATCTCCATCTCCCCTTTGTTAGTTTAAAGCCATTCCCCCTTGTCCTGTCGCTACATGCCCTTGTGAAAAGTCCTTGCTAGCGAGCAGGACATTGTCACTGTTATATTAAGGGTAGCATTGGACAAATGTTTCAAAAAATGCTTTAGAGTGATTAAAAACCAAGTGCTTGTAATCTTCGCTAAGTCTATGAACCCACACTCTCCTCCCAAATGTTTACACACTTCAACCGAATAGTAAATGAGTAGTCTCCTGCGAGAACTAATGTTTTTTTCATCAGAGTTTTTCATTTGATCCTACCAAATGCTATATGGACCTGAAGAAATGTGTTTGTATCCAGTGTAGGTGTTCATTGGCCTTTATGATCAGGCAGAAGAGAACCAAAGAAAATTACTCCTGTTGAGTTTAAAGGCCTATTAATTCACTTCTCCCAGAGGAAATGACTTTATGAGTAGAAAATTTCTACCAAGTCTGTAAATGAGCCCATATTTATTTCCGATGGGAAATTATAAGTCTGTTGCTGTGACTTTGGATACAAGTAGTGAGAGGGTGGAATTAAAAATAGGAACTGCTCTTACCTTGCTTTCCTGTGTCAATAACTTATGATAGATGTATGGAGATTAAAATGAAATGGCTTCAGAAGAATAGCAGTCAGAAAAGCGATACCTTCCCATCCAATGACCTTTACAATTTAAAGGATGAAAAGATACATTATGCACAAACATTTTGTTATCTTCAGGAACAAAGTGCTAGTAACTGAACTCTGGGTGGCGTGGCCTGAATACAAATGAACATCCTAATTGAGCTGATTTGATCTTTCTTAAGCTATAGTCCAAGTCAATAATACAGTGTTACTGAAAGCACCAGTCCTCTCATTAGAGGTGGCATACCATGATAGAGAGTATCCCACCATGGCATCTATCCTGTCATTGATTATGCACTGCTAATCGGTGAACTGTAGCACTAAAATCAAAGGTCTCCCTTTAGCTGTCAGCTTCTCTTTTTGTCAGGTTCTTTTAGGTTCATTTCCCAAGCAAAATCAAAACCTTACCGAGAGAAAACACATTCTTATGCCCACCGTCTAGTTGGGCTTTGTTTGCTTTTTCTTGGGGGTGGGAGGGAAGGAGGGAGAGAAGAATGAAAAAAGGATTCACAAATGACATTGCTCGAAATGGTGCTAGGTGACATTACAGTCATAAGGCAGCATAACAACTGGTGTAGAATAAAATAAAATGGCTTTCTGTTACATGATCAGGAAGTGGAAAGGAGAAAAGTTACACTTTTTATAGTACAATATAATTTAAAAAAAAAAAATCCTTCTCTTTTCCTACTAAACATGCATTGGAAATTCCTTTTACTTGGAAACTGGTTGCTTCTCTGTGAAATGCAGGTAGCTGTTCTGACTGAATACTGTAATGAAGGTGATGTTGTTTAGACAGTCATGTTCCTTATATTGGTTAAAAAGCAAGTCTTGTGGTGCATTGTGTAGCTTTCTAAAATGTATGAAACCAAAGCACCCTGGTTTGCAATTGCAATCTGTATTCTGCATCCCACCAAGTGGGAGTCGCTAGTGCCAGAGGTGCTTGAAGTGACCCCTCTGAACTATAGAAGGGAGATGGCTGCTGGAGCAGTAAGTCACCCTTTGATTACATAGCTAGCTTCTGGGCAACTGTGTGTGTTTAGTTGCTTCCTCTGACCTCTGGGAGGAAGGAAAACTACAAACAGGTTGAAGTATCTGAAGCAAATGCTGTTATTTCGTGAAGTTTAGTGATTTTTCTTGAGGTGTGGTGTTCTTTTTCTCTGCCCACCCCCCCGTCTGTAAGTCAAAAAGAAATGTTGTTATTCATCCTCCTTTCCTCTCCTAACCTGTAGCAGTGCTGTGCTCTGCTGAGCAGCCTCTGAGTCTACCACCTCACATGGCTCTGCTTTGCTAGGGACTGTGATGTTGTTTATGTATAAATAACACGCGTGATCATTTAGCAGGGACTTGGATTTTGGATGAAAAGAGACTTAGAAATGCAGGTTTGTTATCAACAGGCAACACATTTTGAAAGGTAATGGTGTGCCAAATCAGAACATAGGTTTAATTTAAGCAAACTGTACTGAAGAGTTTGGACATCTTAATTCAGTGCTGAGATGAAGCTCTGGTGCTTTTGCAACTTTTTATAGCAAGCAAATTCAATGTTTCCAGAGGATATTTTATTTTTGGACTACAACTGAAATTAGGCCACTTCCTCTCCACCTCCAATAAATGTAACTATTCTCTGAAAATTAGTTGCTAAAATGGGATTAAAATAGACTGTGTGGGTGTTCTTTCCCTGTGCTAAATTGTACACAGTGTGTGGAACTGGAAAAGGCGTTTTTGATTGCCAGAGTTTTGAGCATCCAGCTGTAGGACTTTGGCTCAGATATCCCACTGAGAATAGACGACACTGAAATCACAACCAAGTGCTTGACTCAGTAAAGTTGTCAAGTTGCCTGCTTAGCTTTTAGCATGTTAGCTGTCGCGCTGCCTTTCTTAAGGAATATTTAAACTTGGTTCATAAGAATCTTATTACAGCTGGGCTCTGGTTAATGTTTCCACTGCATGCTGCATAAGTTAAACATTCATCTTGGTCGTGCTCTTTTATTCTGGATTACAGTACTAGTAGAAGTTAGGAGACTACAAGTACTATCCCTTAAGATACTTGGTTTACATGGTTTGGACTATAATTATACTTAAAATCACACTATTATTTTCATCTCTTGCTCTTCAAACTGCTTTGTTTGTAGTACATTCCAGTTCAGCCTTGTTTCCTCCCCTTATATGAAGCCTTGTTTACAGTATAAAAGTGGAATTAGCTCATTCTTCTGTGGATGCAGTGATTAAAGTACTGCATATTATCACTAACATAGCTCAAGGTGAATAAAATGGAATTGGTTGTTTTGCGTGGCGAGTTTCTGATTTTTAATTGAAATATTTGAAGTCTCTTCATTGCAAATGGTAGGCTGCACGCTTTGGCTCACGATAAATGTAGGTACTGGGCTGGGACATCACTGTTTTCGATAAGAACCCTGAGGGCTTTTAGCCCAAAGGTCTTTTCTGTGCTTGCCTTTGCAACCATTTGTGCATAAAATCTCCTCAGGCCTTGTGAAAATACCTCATTTTGGTAACACAAATGCTGCTTTTGAAGTGACTCTTCTGTCCAGCTTCCACCTTCTTTTCTTCCCCTTTCAGTCTTATTGAAACAAATTATGAAACATAGTGTTCAGCTTCATCATGTAATTTGTCCACTTTTGCCTGAATTATGTCTGAATTCTATTGAGAAGTATCTTATGTGAGTGACATGAAATTTCAATGCCAGGATGAAATTTCTCAGTGATAGGTTAAAATTTACATGTTTTGTTCCCCTTAACTCATGTTTCAACTCCGTCTACTGTTTGCGTGTATGCAAAGTAGCATCACAGAAAGCTGTAGTCATATACTAACAGAAATTAATCCAGTGAGGCCAGAAATAATTACTTAGGGCATATTTCTGTAACATGGGTATCTTCCTGTAATTTGGAAAGTAAGTGGAGCTTTGCCTGTTCTGCCAAAACTGGGCATCGATGGCTATGGGTGCTGAAAGTCTACCAAAGGACAGGCCACTTTTGGTGCCCTGTAGTTAGGCACATCTATGATTTGAGAATATGTGCAGGTGCACCATTATAAAGCCAGTGCTGTTGTATAGCCTTGATGATTCAAGAGCACTCAGGTGCTCTGCCTTGGAGCAGTCTCTCTTGTAATACCGTAAATCATAAATCCTCTGACAAGGGTCTCTTATTACTTGATCTGTAGGTATAGAATGCTATACTCCATCATATACAGCTTCTGGCATCTGGCACTTAAAATGTCTGTTGTGAATAGGCATAGTAGATACAGCGATAATGAAAGGGTTCTTTAAATGTTTTCCTCATTTCCTAAAATTCCGTGTTCAGTTGCAAGTAACAATTTACAAGCGGCTCTTTGATTAAGCAGGTAGTGAGGGACTTCTGACCCAATTAGAGATCTGCATTTTTGCTGATTACAATTTTCTTTCTTTCTTAAAATAGAGATAAATTAGTCCAGATGAATTAGCAGGTGACCAACAGCAGAACAGACAGTAAATGCATTAGAATGGAAAGATCCAGGAAGAACTTAGAGGAGGCTATAGGAATGCTGGAGAGAGACTTTTTACAAAGGCGTGTAGTGACAGGACAAGAGGGAATGGCTTCAAGCTCAAAAGAAGGGAGATGTAGGTTAGACATTAGGCAGAAGCTCTTCCCTGTGAGGGTGCTGAGGCGCTGGCACAGGGTGCCCAGAGAAGCTGTGGCTGCCCCATCCCTGGCAGTGTTCAAGGCCAGATTGGACGTGGCTTGGAGCAACCTGCTCTAGTGGAAGGTGTCCCTACCTGTGGTAGGGGTTGGAACTGGGTGAGCTTAAAGGTCCCTTCCAACCTAAACCAGTCTGGGATTGTGCAAAAAAGCCCAAGATTTTTCTATTGCAGTTTAAAACCTAGAAGGCCCTGTCCTCTCACATTATTAAAGGGGGAGGAGGGTTTTTTTTATTCACCAGCATCCATTATCTATTAAAGGTAGAATATGCTGGCTACTGAGTGTTTTGATCTAGGTCTGCTCAGGTTTGTGGGAGTTAATTCCTTTCTGTGTTTCCATTTGCAGCCATCATTTTATTCCTGACTGTATTGGAGCTCCCATCAAGAGGGAGCTCTGCCTTTCATTAGAAGAGTAGCACTGTCCAAGTTTCTGTCCTTCTTGATATGACTCGCTTCTTGAAATGCTACTGAAGTTATGTAAATGTTGGCAGGCTGGCACTCTTCAGCTTATCATGTTCTTTGGGTAATTCTTTGCTCTCACTGTTAATAGTCCCAGTGGCCTCTCACTTTCTGAAACCCCCATATTGATTCCATCAAATCAAAACAAACATTTGTTTTTCTTAAATAAAATTATTGACTCTCATGGAGCTCAGAGATTTATGGGCCTATCAAACTATATTTATTAAGTCATTTTCTCTTATGACTGCAACATATTTCCACTGAGGTTCACTGTTCTGTTGATTCATATTCCGGGTGAGCTTCTTTTGCCATGTCTCTACTTCCTTTTGCTCCTTAATCAGTTGTTTGTCTTTGTTTCTATGCTAGCTTGGCTTCGTAGCAAGGAGATTTTATTATTGTAATTATTATTATTGATATCCTTGTTGTTGTTACCCTCCTTCTTTCTGCAGCACTTCTACCCACTTCTGTTTATAACTTCCCTGGTACCATCTTAACCAGTTCTGATTGAATTCTAAACTTGTCAGTCCAGCTTTCCAGGACTCAGTTTAGAACCAACACCATTTCCATTTTGAGTTTCATATATACTTAATCTGTTTGCATTGGTCTTCTATCCCATACTTGATCACCAGTGCATTGTTTGTTGGCTTGTTCTTTGTGTTTTTTTTCCCCTGCGTATCCTTAAAAATCAATATGTAGCTTGTGGACACTGATGGGTTTATTAAGTAGATGTCATTAAAGAGATTGTGAAGAGAACATTTCTTTCCTCATCTTGTTGATGCTTTCTCTAATATTTTTGACAATCTTCTTTCTGCCTTAATTTTTTCAGCCTGTCACTATTATGTGATGCAGCTAGCCAACAGATTTTTCCGTTCGATTTGTTTAGTATAAATAAGAGGAAGATCAGTTAATGTTGAATTTCCACTTCGAAGATCCTTACAGATGTGCTCAGTAATGCTGCACTGTCACATGAAACAATGAAACATAGAATATATCTTGTAGTTTTAAAAATTAAAACTTGTGATAATCTTAATATCATAATAATTTACAGATTTTTCTAATCATGTAACTCGGTTGCCACTAAATACCGAGTGCGTATCTAGCATCCATGACAGCCAAGCTCTGCTAACATTTCCATGAACAC
Source organism: Pezoporus wallicus (assembly GCF_028554395.1). Taxonomy (NCBI): domain Eukaryota; kingdom Metazoa; phylum Chordata; class Aves; order Psittaciformes; family Psittacidae; genus Pezoporus; species Pezoporus wallicus. The sequence continues at coordinate 7,922,051 of NW_026642649.1, read as the reverse complement.
ATTTTGGTAGCTTTCCATGGCTTCAGCAAGCAGTGTCACTGGAGTAGCTTTTACCCATATATGTGTGTGCTGTCAAGGTCAAAAAGGATGAAAACTAGTTCTTGGAGATCCCAGTAATGGATCATGAGTGCCTAACATGGGTATTATCAGTGGATTTTCTCCTTCTGAAATCTCATTTTTGACTTACAGAAGCTAATGTGTTTGGAGAAAAGCCTGCCTCTGGCTTTCAAACAGTAGAACAAGTTCTTGCATTCTGTAGAGTGTTTTTTCTGTTTTCTGCAGTCTTATCCTTTTTTCCTCTACCCATTCTGTTACTTTTCTAATTCCTGATGGCAGATTTCTAGTAAATGAAACTTCATATCAATCTTTTCCCATATCTTGCAGGTGTTTTTTAGCTCTCACTTCTTCAGAAAACCATTATGGTGAAGCTCAGCCAGCAGGCTCATGCGTCTCCAGAGTCCTTCAGGTCATCTTAGGCAGCAGAACAACCATGGAGCTTAGTTCTGTCATGACTATGAGGAAAAAATACCCAGCTGGGAATCCTATTATAATTGTAACTCACTTGCAAGCACGCTGTGTTGGTCCCTTCTCTGTGTTCTGTCCACACAGAATGTGAATTTTAATGCCTTGCTAGTTTTTGAGTGTTTTTTTTGCAGTTCTGCAGAACAAATGATACCAGCAGATACTTTAACTGCCAGGAATGTGTGGTAAGGGATGTACAGAACTGCCTAGGATAGATAAGTCGCTGCCTTCAAGTTTTAGCTTTCCCAGTGTTACCCAGCCTGTATCCACAGACATTTTTCTGCTGATAAATAATTCCTCAGTGTAACTGAGGTATTTTCTTTTGCACTACTCGCAAGGCTGCTGGCTGTAATGAAACCCTGCCTTAGTGGTGAAACAACATGGTGGTTTAAGACGACTTGGTAAATATTATTTATTAATTAGTACCTCTAACTCAGAGGCTATAACTGTGTTAACAGTAGTATTCTGATCTTAAAAGCTCAATTTCTGTTGGTCTGTTTCCTGCTTGTGCTTGTTCTGCCCTCCTTTTTCCCTTTCATATAAGTGATTTTCCTTGTGGCCAGAGGCAAATATAACAACTGTCATAAAGACTGATCAGAACTGAAAAGCAGAAGGATAGTGAGCTAATTGCTATGTAATCATGCTTGAAAGCTGTAATATTGGTACTAGGCTCAAATCTGCTCTCATTACACTTCTTTAGATGAACTGCAGTGAATTGTGTTGCTTAGGTGTCACAGAATTTGATGCTCTTCTTAGAATCCTAGAATGGTTTGGGTTGGAATAATCTGTTACAACTTCTCTGCCATGGGCAGGGATACCTTCCACTAGACCAAGCTGCTCAAAGCAGTGAAGAATTCCTTACCTAATCTTAATCTCCCCACTGTCAGTTTATTAAAGCCATTCATTGTCCTATCCCTACATGCCTTTGCAGAAGTTCCTCTCTAGATTTCTGGTTGTCCCTTTTAGGCACTGAAAACTGCTCTAAGGTCTCCCCTTAAGGAGCCTTCTCTTCTCCAGGCTGAACCAGCCCAGCTCTCTCAGCCTGGCTCCAGAGCAGAGCTGCTCCAGCCCTTGCAGCATCTCCATGGTCTCCTCTGGACTCACTCCGACAGCTCCACGTCCCTCTTGTGTTGGGGGTCCCAAAGCTGAACATGGGCAGGTTGCAGTGGGTTTTATTTTGTGTCTGTCTTTGGATGCAGAGAGCACTCCTCCAAACATGCAGCACATCCATTCATAAACTGGAAGCTGACAGCAGTCAACCCGAGTTTTCTACTACAGGGAAATATTTCCAAGTATTTTCTTTATCCAGCCGCCAAGCAGGTGGTGTGTTTTGTGAGTCACTTGTGGAGACTAAGCTTTTTCTCTAGGTAAGATGAAAGTACAAAAGTTAGGCTGTCTCTCAGATTGTTCTATTGTAACTTGAAATTTCTGTATGAAATGCTGCATGAATTCTGTCTAGGTCAATACACTCACATTTGGACACAGAATGAAATTGATTAGTGGAGACTGATTTTAGTCAGTTGAAATTGAAATCCCAAGCTCCAGGTGTTTGTTTCTTTTTGATAAAGCAGTGTGCAGCCAGTGCTATCATTTAGAAGAGCATAGATAGTGATGATGAGTCACTTTGTACATTTATATATATTGAAATAACTTCATGAACAGTGGCTGATGGCTGACGTTTCCCCCTAAGCAGAAATGAACAGACACACATGCAAGGAACAATGAACTTCCCCTTTTGCACCAAATAGAGAGAATTATACAAACTATTTCTGGTTTTATATGGAGATAGGAAAAACTCTGACATTTTGATGTCAGAAATTGTTATTGGGGTTATCCAGCACCCCCCAGAACCCTCAGGAAATACTCTACAACCATTTGTTAGGAACAAGTTTTGAGGAGAGATGACGTGACGACAGTGGAACTGTTTCGTCCTTCTGCTGTTCTTGGATTCTGGAGGAGGTGTTAGTGTTTATGTTGGTCACCAGGTATTAGCTGAGAAATAACAAGAATTCAAGAAACGTGTTTCAGAAAAAGCTGGCTCAGAGAGTAACAAGCAAACAGAGTGACAACTCTATCTGCATATCATATTACAAATAGCAGAACAGATACTGCATGGCAAATTCTTGTGCTACCATGATATAAAACTTACTTAAGTTCACATGAATACAGAATAATGTGAAATACAACATAAGCAATGTATTTTAAATCAATATTTGTATTTGATAATGAGGCCTTTTTCTTCAAAATACCTTTATTAAGAAATTAGCTGGATGAGTAAAAGTTGCTGGCACTCAGTTTCAGAGTAGATTTGTCACATGCAGCAAGAAAATGTCTTAATGATTTGAGGCCAGGATAATGCAATAGTGGGGTAATCATAGAATGGTCTGGATTGGAAAGGACCTCAAAGATCATCTAGTTCCCACACCCCTGCCACCGGCAGGGACACCTCACACTAAACCAAGACACATCACCCAAGGCTCTGTCCAACCTGGCCTTGAACGCTGCCAGGGATGGAGCATTTACCATTTCTAATACCTTCTTTCATGGCATAAATGATACAGTATTCTGTATCATTTATATCTTTATATCAGCTATTCAGATAAGAGTATACCATCTTCTTTATAAGGTACCATTATGTTCACTCGTTACTTAGTAGGTATTGTTCTCTGACTTGCCTTTGGAAAGTTCTGTAAGTCCTGAAGGCTTTTCATGTGCTATTTTCCTGATCTTAATTTTCTTAATCTGATCTATTTTCTTAATCTGTTTTTCCTAATGTTACATGAGACCTCTAAGCATGAGGATTAATTAATAGGCCTTCATTTATGATTTCTGAGCATCATGGTGGGCCTAAAAATTGAAATACCTCTTGGGGAATTTTGGCATGAGGCAAAACACAGTTTCATATTCTTTGAGCAACACATGAAAACCAACTTGAGAATAACTGCAGTCCTTAAGTGACTGCCATGTGTGGACACTGCATGTACAATAACTCAACATCAGTGTTCTTTGCTCTGTGTATTTTCAGTGTTGATTATTTTTCCTATTTGATTGAAAGCCGTTCTGGGAGGCCCATAAGATGGACCATAAAAATCGCTGCAAGATTTACTTAAATGTTTCTTGAAAACTTGACTTTTCTGTGTAAAACCAGAAATGCGAGTGAAGGTTGCAAACATTTGCTTATAATAATTAATAGCAGAATTCTGTTGTCCTATTTGGGGCCCTTATATTTCTTCTCAATGCTGTTTTATTTGTATACATATACACGATGAAAAGCACTTATGTCTGTGTGCATAGCCTTCCAGTTTATATTGTCAGGCAAATTGAAAGATACGGGGATGCTAGAAAAGGCTCATTAATCAAACAGATGTAGTTTCAGTAATTATGAAATATCCCTGTTAAACAGAAGCAGTAAGTCATTAAAGTATCTTCTCCGGCATTTTGGCTAAGATCAAGCATAGAATATCTTCTCATTAGGGTAATGGAGTTCAATAAAATGCTACTCCATCATTCTCCGTAAGGGAGCAAAATGGAACTTTTTGGTTAACTGCAGTCATTTTGTCATTCATTTTGTCTTCCTCCAATCGTGTTCATTCATTTACAAGAGAAAATTAATTCTTCACACATTCAGCCTACTATCCTGGCAAACTGCACTGAACATGAAAGATAACTTTTTAAAGAAATTAAGGGTGGCTTAATGACATTAATACTGAGAATAAAATTTAGAGAAGTGAGAAGTATTTGTTGGGGATTTTTGATGTGCGTTTGTTTTTTTCTTTAAATCAAGAATCTATTAACGTATAAACTCAGTTTGTTAAATTTAAGGGGAGTTTATTGAGGAAAATCAAGGTAATGGTATAACTTAGTTTAACCTGGTTTTGCTTTTTCCTCCATTGTCTTGGAATTTCACTACAAGTGAATTGAAATTCCCTTTAATTTTTACTTATTGTTTCCTAGGTTTTCTCAAAAGAAAATAACTTTTCTAGGAACTAAAGATCTTCATTATAAGGAATTGATTGGATATACTCATCACTCATGGGTTCAGATGTGGGATAGAGAAAAGAAGCTAGAAAGGCACCTTCTTACATGGCCTATGGTCTTTGAAATTGTGGCAGATTTTCCTTATTCTGGCTGGATGTTGTTCATTCATATTTGGATGAAAGGATTGAACAGTTTTACTTTTTGCTTCAAGCCTTTCAGTAATCTTTACCCAGAGTAATTCTAGATAAGAAGTAGTGAAGTGATCTGTAAACTTCTGAGCACTTTCTCTGAGAAAACTGCATGTCAAAAAAGACCAAAATGCTAAAGGAAACAAATGAATTTTTAATACTTACTCATGTTTCATCCAAATTCCACTGCCAGCACTTACTGGCTGGGAAGCAGAACAGTTAAATATAATTAAATTCTACACAAGATAATAAGCTACAGTTTCTTTTAAGGAGGCCCTGACTTGCAGCCCTTTCTTGCACATCTGCCTACAAGGCTGTCTGCCCCAGGGCAGGCAGTGGTGGTGTTGCAGTCTTATAGCACTTGGTAGATGGCTCTTCCTATCTCTTATCATAGAATGGTTTGAGCTGGAAGGGACCTTAAAGCTCATCCAGTTCTAACCCCCTGCCAAAGGCAGGGACACCTTCTACTAGAGCAGGTCACTGCAAGCGCTGTCCAACGTGGCCTTGAACGCTGTCAGGGATGGGGCAGCCACAGCTTCTCTGGGCACCCTGTGCCAGCGTCTCATCACCCTCCGAGTGAATAATTTCTTCCTTATGTCTAATCTCGGTCTCCCCTCTATCAGGTTAAAGCCATTCCCTTTTTGAAAGTTGCTCTCCAGGTTTCTTGTAGGCTCTCTTAGGAACTGGAAGGGGTCTGTGGTCTTTACTGTGGCTCCCGCCTTCTCGTGCTGTTCCAGTGTGGGCTCTCCAGAGGCTGCAGCTCTCATAGCCACCTGCTTTGATGGGGGCTTTTGGGGGAATTCTCTGCCAGGGCAAGGGCTGGAGCCCCTACTCACCCTTCTCCTTCTCTCCTTTCAGGGTTGGCAGGGCTTGTTCTCACCCTTTCTCCTCACCACTGGGCAGCCTTTGCTAGCATTTTGCTGGCCCCAGAGTTAGCAGTCCCCCTGCCAAGACCTGAGCAACTCAGCCACTGCAACTGGGAATGCCTGTGGGCAATAGCGCATTGCTGTGTATATGTATGCATGCAGACTTCCATATGTATTAACATGAGGCATCCTTCACTTTGGGCATAATGGGAATTGGTGATCCAGACCAAGGTAGTAAACTGTAATGTTTGGAACTTAATATTCAGGTAACTGATTAAAATTGGGAGGGAATGGACTATAATTATAAGTCACTTTAATTTTTTAGAGATGCTGATTTAACTGTGCTGTTGTCCTTGGTTGACATGTTAAACATGTAGTATAACAAGGTTTTACCGAGCTTAATTACCAAGTACTCTTGGCCTTAAAAATGCTTCTGTAGTACCCATGCATGCTAATGAGGGTACAATAATAGATGGTGCTATTGTCAACACCATTTGCATTTGATAATTAGGAAAAAAACAACAATTTATATTCAGAAAATGCTACATGAACAGCAGGGTAAGCTGGATGGCTAAGTCTGTTGTAAAACATATTGGCTTGGATTTCCATAGCACATGAAAATAAGGTAGGTCTGGTAATTTACATGAGCAAGAGAAATGCAGTGACATATCCTATCTAAAAATCTGTCTTACAAAACCTTTTATACAGCATCCTCCCAGCCAGCCTTTAGGATAATGAATTACATCGCTGTTCTCTATAATGAGTGTTTCTAAATCAAGAGTTTCTGATGAGACTAAAAGGAAATGTGAAAAAGGAAAGGGCTCTCGGGCCACTGTAATGAGATTTGCTGTTATTTAAGAAGTTAAAAACAGTCTTTGGGAGCATGTGAAGTTACCTGGAGTTGTTCTAACTAGCCTTCACACTGAAAGGGAACAGTGGTACAGTAACCCTCCACTTGATTAAGACCTTTTCAAATTGGTTTTGATCTCCATTAAGTACAGAATTGGGTTTTCTACTTGGTGTTTTCTTCCTCTGTTTCTAACAGAAGCTTTCCTCGACACCCTAATGCACCAGACAGTCATGAGAAAGGCATAAGCTGTTCTAGTGTAGATGGCAGAACTGATCTGTTTGAGGGTGCTTAGTTCCTTCCAAAAGCAGGTGAATTTTGCCTGGGGCAGTGCAAAAACTGAAGGTAGGAGTAGTGCAGAACCATCCTTTCATCTCTTCAGTTTCTACTTGTATGATAAAACCGTTAGGATCTGAATCAGCAACACTGATCAATGCAGGCACCTGATGTACTTTGACTTGGGCTGTAGAGTCTGGTCAGAAATGTTTTTTCAGTTAAATAGCTCTTTGCAAGTGTTGATGCAGTCTGTTCTGTCCAGGGGAATACAAACACATTTTTGGTTGGTGGGGGGGAAGAAGCAAAATTTATTTAATCATAATGTACTTGGTGTACCAGAGAACAGGTCCCTATAATACATCTCCTGTGATATTCTTAGGACACAGAAACCTGTGAGAGAAGCCTTTCATCACAGGAGTAGTGCTTCAAGAGAGGAAATACAACTAAACTAGATGAGCATATAGCACTGTAGGAAACAATATATGGGGTCTTCTATGGCTGTTTTGTTTATTTTGGTGTTTTATTTAACATCTTGACATGCTCAGGTATTCTGTGAAATATCAGAGGATGTTGTTGTGCCTTTTTGTTTGGCTGGCATTCTGTTAACACAAAACAAAACCCAGACACCACTGTACAATGATTGCTTGTTAGCTTTTTCTCCCTTATGTCCCCTTCAAGCCGAATGATAAAAATCATTCACATGTGTTAGGCCTCTAACCACTTTTTCTTCCTTAAAAATAAAACGGCAAGTGCCAAATATTAAAAAGAGCAGAATTTTAGTGACTTGCTTTGTGACATTCTACCTCCAGCTGAATCCCATGTGCCATTTAGCAGTTGCACAGGCAGGAAGTATTAATTTATTCTTAATTATAATTCTTTCTGGATGAAAACTGCACAGTTACAAAATTCTGGTATTTATTTTTCCTGTTCAAGCGCACAAAGCGTGGTGCTTAATCACACTTAAAGTAGTTTCAGTTCAGTGTTTTACTGTGCGTTGTTATTGCTTCTTGCATTCACACTGTGGATTATTCAAGGCTGTCATTGCCTTTCCTTGCATTAGAATTTCATTCCCTTTTAAAAAGAACATAGAAGGACCTGCAACACTGGAAATGTGTACCTTCTCACAGTAGTGAAGAACTATCATAGACACGCACTCACATGCATCCCCCTGCCCTGGTTACTATCTCCAGTGAATTCAGGACCAACAGCTATAATCGATACACACCAACCATGATTTATGGAATTGAAAAGTGGTTGGTATATCAAAACCAAAGATCTCCCTTTAGACTGATACTTCTGGCTTTAGCTGTACTCAGAAAAGAGTTGCCCTATCATTCATACAGCTGTTTTAAGATGCTTGCTATCTCCTTCTGATGAGATTAAATCACTTAGTTTAAACATTGACTTTACTCCCAGGTCTTACTCCTTCTAGAATATTAGAATCCAAACAGACTGACAAGGAATTTGCTTGTGGGGGTGGTTGAACTGTGCTGAGTCAGCAACAGGAGTCCTGTAAATACTTTACAACTAAGAGTCAAATATTTGCATCTTTACAACTTGCAAGTTGATCATGAAGTTGTTCTATTCATCTTCAGTTATAAAATTTATGTAAATCTTCTTACCATAGTTACAGGCTGGGCAAAGAAGAGATTCAGAGCAGCCCTATGGAGGAAGGACTTGGGGGTGTTCGTTGATGAGAAAATGAACATGAGCCGGCTTCAGTGTGCGCTCGCAGCCCAGAAAGCCAACCGTATCCTGGGCTGCATCAAAAGGAGCGTGACCAGCAGGTCAAAGGAGGTGATCCTGCCCCTCTACTCTGCTCTTGTGAGACCTCACCTGGAGTATTGTGTGCAGTTCTGGTGTCCTCAACATAAAAAGGACATGGAGCTGTTGGAACAAGTCCAGAGGAGGCCACGAGGATGATCAGGGGACTGGAGCACCTCCCGTATGAAGACAGGCTGAGGAAGTTGGGGCTGTTCAGCCTGGAGAAGAGAAGGCTGCGTGGAGACCTCATAGCAGCCTTCCAGTATCTGAAGGGGGCCTATAGGGATGCTGGGGAGGGACTCTTCTTTAGGGACTTTAGTGACAAGACAAGGGGTAACGGGTTAAAACTTAAACAGGGGAAGTTTAGATTGGATATAAGGAGGAAATTCTTTCCTGTGAGGGTGGTGAGGCACTGGAATGGGTTGCCCAGGGAGGCTGTGAATGCTCCATCCCTGGTGGTGTTCAAGGCCAGGTTGAACAGAGCCTTGGGTGACATGGTTTAGTGTGAGGTGTCCCTGCCAATAGCAGAGGGGTTGGAACTGGATGATCTTAAGGTCCTTTCCAACCCTAACTATTCTATGATTCTATAGAAGTAAGACACTTCCTTTCAGTTCTAGGGAAAGAAAGAAAGATTCTGACGTTAATTATTAAATGTAAGGCACTTTCGTACTTTGTGGAATAAGGTGAAATTTATCCAGAAATTGTTTGTCCTGTGAAGCTACTGTCCTCAACTGACTTGTTCCTTATGCTCTTGCTCCAGTGTGCCTAAGCATGCTGAACACTTACTGGAATCAATTTGATGATTTCATACTGGTGTATGAAACGATTTGTTAGCCTGCTCTGATATGCATATTGTTTCTTCAAGGTATTAGTGTAAGATATTTTAGTCTCTAGTGTTAACATTCACAGCCATGTTAGATGATTGGTTCAAATTTTTCAGCATGTGTAACAAGCCTCTGAGAGTAGTGCACCTCTCAGGTTGGTTATAACACAGCTTGCTCTTTTCAGTCTATAATACAAAGAAGTTCAAAAATCTAACTTAAGCTCACATTTCCTCTTATGCAGCGTTCCTCATCTCCTTTTTGTTGCAGTTAGTTTTCCTTTCCTGTTCACTGTTTTATTCATCAATCTTTGCATAAGATTTAGACCCTAAAAAACCTGACAGGATATTGGCAGATTCAGGAAGCTTATCTTCTGGAAGCGTGTTTTGGGGAAATGGAATCACGACCAGCATTATCTTAAAAGTATACTATGTATACACTAAATTAATGCAACAGTAAGGAGAAAAGTATTTCTTTTCACCTATTAAAGCGTCTTTTCAGGTACATTTTTTTGATGCTTCTGATGAAATCAGTATATTATGACAGTTTAATTTACCTGGTCGCTTGATGCTTTGGAAACATGGGAAAGAGGGCTAAGAGTTTGCACAGCTAATCCTCCTGTGTTTCAGTGACAGGAATCAAGGAAGCACATCTTTTATACTTAGTTGGAGGTGAGGGGAGAAAAGCTTCAAGTAGAAGAGGAAGGAGACCAAAGTTAGATCTTACTTATCTTTTTCTCCCAACAAATTATCGGTATTAATACAGTTTAATTCATAGGTCATGCAACTCCTGCGTTTTGTTTCTGTCATCACTTCTAACAGTAGGCAACTGATAAATAGCCACCTAATAGCTTCTATTACAAATATGATGTATCTGCTTTCTCCAAAGGGGAGCTGAAAGTAAACAGCAATGCACAAATATGGAATTAATAATGTCTTTAGGAAAAAACACAACTGAATGTAAGTTAAAGTGATGTTTACTTTCTGCTCTGCAACTGAGAAAGAATTCTCTGCTGCATTTTGCATACCCTGTTAATTTCCATTTTTTTCCTCATCTAACCACATGTGGAATATGCTTTACATGCTTCATGGTATTAAATATTCTGTCTGTCTGATGAGAGCAGTTTTCTCCCTAGCCATTGTAGGGCAAGGGTAGTTTTCTAGTATAAGAAGCATTCAGAGGAGAATCTAAAGCTTTTGCTTTGACTTAACTCCATTAGGAGATTTCTGTTGAGCATCTTAACCAGTCTACAAGTGGATAGATAAAAATACTTAATTATCTCATATAAGGTTAGCGTCCTTCATGTTTTTAAAGGCATATTACTAGGTTCTATATACCAAGTTGAAGTATTGTTAATCTGTACCTGTGCTGTATTGTTTTGGCAGTTAATATGTGGCTTTCTGTGGCCATGCTGTTATATTCAAATGCCCAACAGTTCTAAATCCCGTGCTGGATGTTTGGATCCTGCTTAAATTAGGTTAAACCTGAAATAACAGCTCTGAATTTAGAAGACTTTTATGTTGATATAAAACTGCTAAAAGTAAAGGTACCATTAAAATAAGTGTGTGTTGTGAGGAAAAGATTACATGTTCTCATTAAAGGTAAAAGCTTAATTGTAGACATGAAAAATTAAGCTGACGGGTAAAAATTTCATTCAGGAAACTAGTTATGCATTGGTGCCTTATGCGTGGGTCTTGAAAAACAAACAAATCAAACCAACAAACAGCCAAACACAAACCCAGAGAAATCCCACACCAAACAAACAAAAGATACTTTTGATATAAGGTTGACTGAGGAAGAACATAGGCTGGGTAACTGGCAAATGTAATTTAAGGTAAATGAGACTTGACAAGATAAATTGTGGCGATTTTCAGTATTCTTTCCTCCAGCCTTGTGAGTTCCCTGACCTCTACTCAAAAATTCCTCATGCGACATGATTTAAGGCTTCTCTATCCTTAATTCAGCTGGCTACCAGTCTGTGAAAGATCAAACCTACCTGCACGGGTACTTAAGAAGGAGCTTTGTTTGCTGTAACAGCCTGCAAAACATTTGGCTATTTCTAGTAGTGAAAAGCTGAGGTATATTTACATGGCAGAAGATTAAAAACTGAAGAGGCATCTGAGGATTTGATATGCAAAAATATTCATGAACAGAGTTGGTAGTCAGTTACTGCTAGGAGCTAAGGACAGTGTAATGAAATCCCAAGTGTACAATCAGACCGGCTGACTTCCTGCTAATCCAGATGCAATTGACCTGAGGTTTTGGTTAAGAAACCTGAGCAAACAGGATGGCAGGTTTTTCATACCACTTCTCCAGCTGCACAGGGGGCAAAGCAGTTTGTGTATTCATAAGAGACAGGAGTGTGATGGCATGAATGCCTGCTGAATTCCCAGTGCACTGTGAAAGGCTCTGCAGAGTCTCAAGTAAACCAAAAGCAATCCAGATGTGGTTTTGGTTTAGGGGGATGTAAAAACTTCCCCTCTTCACTCCTCCAGAAAACAGAAGACCAAATCTAACTGACCCTGCAAAACCTTTACTGTAGATATGGCTTAAAGACAATAGAAAGGATGTATTTGTTCTAAAACCATTCACCTTTATACTTACATAGATAAGTATAAGTAACCATACACCTTTATACTTACAGTAAATAAATCCCAGTCTTTCTGATTAAACTGTAGAACAGGGTAATGAATGAGACTGTTTGATGACACTGCAGCCAGAAATAACTGATAGTAGTCTTGTAATACGTTGCACAGTTGTGCTACTGTTAGGATATTACCATTTCCGGTGTTTCTTTGGAGTGCTTACAAATGTTTATTAACAAGAAAGTTTTCATAGAATCATAGAATAGTTAGGGTTGGAAAGGACCTTAAGATCATCCAGTTCCACCCCCCCTGCCATGGGCAGGGACACCTCACACTAAACCATCTCACCCAAGGCTCTGTCCAACCTGGCCTTGAACACCACCAGGGATGGAGCATTCACAGCTTCCTTGGGCAACCCATTCCAGTGCCTCACCACCCTAACAGGAAAGAATTTCCTCCTTATATCCAATTTAAACTTACCCTGTTTAAGTTTTAACCTGTTACTCCTTGTAACTTGTACTAATGAAGAGTCCCTCCCCAGCATCCCTACAGGCCCTTCCAGATACTGGAAGGCTGTTCAACCTAGCCTGCCTTAGATTAGCCTAGCCTAATCACAGTTTAGATTAGCCAAATCAATCACAGCTTGATTCTTCCTTCCAGCCAGTTCTTGATCCACCTCACTACCTGATCATCAAGCCTGCACTTCCTTAGCTTATCTACGAGGATGCTGTGGGAGACAGTATCAAATGCCTTACTGAAACCAAGAAAAACCACATCTACCGCTCTACCATCATCCATCCACCTAGTTACTTGCTCATAGAAGGCTATCAATTAATGATTTCACCTTAGAGGGTGAAGAATAGCTGCTCTGTTTTTTTCCTTTTCAGCAGCAGCCACCTTTTTAAGCAGTGTTATCTCTATTGGTGGTATGCAACTTGAAGTGGAATATGAAACATCCCAGGTGATCAGTATCAGCTGCTCTGATATTTTATATTACAGCTGAGCTCACAGATGCTTAAAGAAGGCTTCAGTTACACTTGGACTCATTTTCTCATGATGCTGGCTGTGAAGCTGGCTCCCTAGCAGCTTGTCAAGACTGTCATGTGAAATGTCAGTCATCTGGGGAAGCTGCAGCCTTCTGCAATATGGGAAGAGGACTATGCTCACAAGAGCATTGTGAGAAATAACATATCAAAGTAATGGAGGCCAGTAGAAATAACAAAGAAGAAGCCAAGTGATGCTTCTCTAATACTTGCATTGACTTTGACATGCATATGGCAACTGGAAAGTAACTTGTGTGTGTGTGTGGAGTATTAACCTGTTTGCACAAATGGAGTGTGGACAGCTCTGTTGTGACTTAAGTTATTTGAAAAGTGCGTTGGGTTTTGTTACCCTTCTAGTGGAGTAAATACATTCTAACAGGACAGAAGTTGGGACAGAAGAGGATAAAGAAATGAAGCTTCCACTCTACCAATCATCATCCCTATCTAGTTGGTAAAACGATTCAAGAAACTTGCTGGAGAGTCAAGTTACCTTTTCAACTTAAATAATAATAATAATAAATAACAGTATATAGTGGATTTATTTACATTTATCTCCCACAGTCGAGGAACCCTGCGGAACATATCTAAGGTAAAAGGGTTTGAACCACCCCAAACGTACCAAAGGCTGATATATTTGGTAAATAATACCTGACAGGCAATACTTCCTTTTCTGTAAGAGGTGGTCTTCTGTAATAAGCTCTTCACTGATTTCTTGCTTACTTAAGAACTTGGATCATGAGGTGTACGCTGCTTAGCATTTGCCAGCCATTACCATCAGTATTTATTTTTTTACCTGTGGCCCTTCACAGGACTAACTTTCTCCGACACTGTTCCTGTCATACACAATGAGAGGTTTGGTTCAAGGTTTATTGTGAGCAACAGGCTTGTGAAACAGGGCCAAGGTTGATTTTCGTGTCATTGTAAGAATTAAACCTGTGCTAGACTGTCCTCACTAATACTCGCTTCTACTTTGGTTGGTTTTAAATGTTTTTACAGGGGTTACCCTTGACCATGACTTGTTTTGTATTATCTCCTGCTTTGCCGTTAGTACAGCTTTAAAAGCTCATTTGAAACAGTGCATAAAACTTATGCTTATTTATTCCTATTCTTTGGGGGGACACAGTCTTGTGAATTAAACACAGTGGATTCTGGCATTTGTTTCGGGATACAAAACCTGCCCATGCAATATGAAAAGTAAGGCTGTCTCAGCATACTAATATGCTGCAATCCAGAAAAGTCACATTAATATTCCTGATGGTCTCCTGTTGGAGGTATGCCAATTCCCACATGTATTTATCCATGTTCCAGAGTGCCCTTGCAATCTCATGACTGCTTTTCAGAAGTGCTTGGTGGCTTACACCTTCTCCTCAGCACGCTACAGAGAATGCACTCTACATATTCACATGGGAGCAGAAAAATGTGTTCAGGATAACTAGCATTTAGCACACGCAGTACAAATTAAACCCAGGTGATCTGATTCTCTCTCCTTTGCTCCCCATCATTTGCATTAGAATTCATATTCTAAAATAGGAGTCTCTTGCATTGCAAGATTAAAAGTTGCTCTAAACTTTTTTCCTTGCACTTGACAGGCATTGAGGTACAGTTAATGAGTTGGTAATAGTTAAGATTTTTGGGTTTGCATTGCAATGTTAGTTTTGTACACTGAAAACACGTGAAACAGAAATGGTTGAGACTTTTCGGTCAGAAAGCCATGGCTTTGTGTATTTCTTGGCTGAGATTTTTGTAAGTCCTACATCAGATAGACTTTTCTTATTCTGAGGGCAATTTATTGTGTCTGTTTTGGACTCAGAACACAGTATTGCTATCACAGTCATTTTGCCTTTTTGCATCTTAGTTGATCAACTTTACAGTTCTTTTCTGACATACACGTGGGGCTTTTTTTTAGTGAAGTTACTGGCAACATGTTTATCGTAGAGCTAGTATCCTCCAGCAAAATAATGATAATGGATTCGGATTTGATAGGAAATGATGGCTAAAGGTTTTGAAGAAGGAGGGGTGAGTTTGTAGATTTTGTTTGGTATTTTTTTCAAGGTCTGTCTGTTCCTCAGTGCACAGTGGACCATAATGATGGCAAAGCCTTTGTTCTTCAAAAGCCGCCTTAATAAGGCACCGTCACTTATTTCTGATGAGTTCTATTTATCGGTATCCAAATGTTTTTCTTTCTTTTAAGTACTCTACACAGCTCTTTCTACTTTGCTGACAGAATCTTTGCAAGAGCTTCTGAGGTAACCTCCAGAGCAGCTTCAGATTATTAATAAAAGCCACCTATGACTATAAATATGTACTGTTCCTATTCCTTAACGTTTCTAAAGGTGTAGTTGTTTGTATGCATTCTAACCCGCTAGTAGATACTAATGGCAAGAAGATAATGATGAACTGCAGATAGTCTTTTTCATCTTCTCAGACTGCTTTGATCAAATACGTCAGTGACTTTACAGATGACCTGTCTATTGATCAGGATGCTAAGCATTGGAACAGAGTTCTGTGAAGTATTGAGGTTTTTTTACTCTGCTTTGCCCACCAAAAATCATTAAAGTCGCTGGCATAGCGAGGAATAAGCTTTAACAATCTCTGGTGTTGATAAATCAAAGTTTGTGTGTGCATGGTCTGCTTTGTAATAAAGTCAAGGTCTGGCCATCAAATTGTCTGGTCCCTGTTCCCCAAATAGTTCATGGACTAACCAGGTGTGAACTAAAGCAATTGCTGGCAAAGTGGAATGCAGCCCTTCAGTCTATCCAGTATGATGGGTAGGCTATAAACTGTAAACTACACATAGACTGTAGAGCAGGAAAGAACAGGTATCCTTTCCTAGTTTTGTTGAGTGAGGACACCAGAACATATGAGAGGCTTCTGGTAAGGCAGAAGATCCATCTCCTCTGGTTTCCAGTAGCCAGGTGCCTGAGAAAGCATGTAAGACCAGAGCAAGTGCATAGGCGTCCTTCCGTTCCATAGTCTAGGAATTTGAAGCTTGTGGATTGCTGAGGTTTTGCATTTGTATTTAATGTCATTAGGTGACCTTTCTTCCATTGATCTTATTATTTACATATCAAGGAAATTTGTTTCTGATGGATATAAACTGATTTCCCTCTGAATAGGAAAGTCAGAGTAGTAAATGTCATCACACCTGTGACAAAGTTATCAGCTCTGTCTATCCGAACAGAAAAGAGTGGAGTGGAAGACCTGTTTCGTTTTAGGAAGTTACCATTTAAATGGACCTAAGCTGGCTTGGATGTTAATATATCACTGAGATAAATGGGATGGAGGAGAGTTTATTTCTTCGCTGCCACAATGCTGGCAGGCCCCTGTGCCCTGTAATTGATTAACAGGGCACAGTGCATTGACTTATATGGGAAAAGCTATTATATCTCAGTAACAGGAAGGTATATATGATTCTCGTTTAGTAAGTAAAAAATTGGATTCTGCAGGAAATAACTAGAACTGCTGAAAGAACCAAAGGTTCCCAAGGATTTTTTTTAACTCTTAAATCTGTGGCATAACAGCATTTCATGTTACGAAGGAAGTTTAAATAGTGCAGTATATTTAGTGGAACTTTCATACACAGCTGGAAATATTAGCTTATGTAAGCAGACTTTTAACTTCTGTTCTATTGGACCCAAAGTCCTGAGTTATTGATGAGATCAATATCTTTTTTAACAGCTGTTCATTGAAAGTGTAATGCTTCCCTGTAATTCATACACATCTGTGGTGAATTTCCTATATTTTGAAGCCTAAATGAGTGAGCAGGTTGACAGGGTGTGTGTGTTTGTTTTTTAAACAGTTAGAAGCTTATTACTTGGGATCCCAAAACAGGCATAAGAAGCGAATGCAGTTCTAAACAACAGGGAAGGAAGACGGTACCAATTAAGTTTGCTTTTTCAATTGCCACCACCCCTGACCCTAGTATTGGTGATTCCAGCCACACTGAGAAAGCAGATGGCCAGGTTCAATACTTCAAAAGCAGACATACACCAAATGAAGCACATTAATGACTGACGGTAAGACTTGGGATCACAGGGACAAACACAGTGCGGTACTCCCTGTGGGATTTTAGTTTTAGTTTTTGGCTGTGTCAGGCTTGTCTTTCTCATTTGTTTGAATCCAAGTTAAGGAAGCAGAGAGACAAGGCAAGACCATACAGGGGGAGGATGCTTTAGAAGTCAGTACTTTTTCCATAGAAGTTTTCCCCATACTTCTTTTCGTGTGGCATCATCAATAGTAGCAGCGATATTGTAGCTGTCAAAATACAAGGAGGAAGTGTTCTCTATAACTAGTGGGGTCGCTACAGAAAAGAAGTTCTGATGAGCTTCTGTGATTTGGAAAGGCTTTTTCCAAAGCTCTCATTGTTTCTGAACACATTTCTGTTGAATAAATTAATCCCTTTTTAGATGGGAGTTCTTATAGCTCTTTTGTTTCAAATTATTCTTTCTAGAGTATCATGACCAATGGCTTCCCATTACATTCCATAATTAATCAAATTGCAGAAGTAGCATACAGTTCTGTGGCTAAACCTTTCTTCTACTTATATTCTTCCATACAGATGGGGAGTTTTCTCCTCAGCCCCCAGTGTGAAAGTATAGGTGTGGGGAAAACCATCTAACCCTATGATTTGCTTGGAAAAAATATACCACCCCACCCCCCCCAACGGAACAGATATTCAGCCTTAGCTCTCATTATGAATGTGAATATATTTCTCTTAGTCAATATTGCATAAGATAAGCATTGGAAAATATGATAAAGAGACTTTGTTATGTATTTGTAAAATATTTCTGCTTATGTGTACTTCTTTGTTCAAATGTTTCCTTTGCGTTTTACCTAAGAACAGTATTAATGGCAAATTAATTCAACTCTCTAGCTACTACCAGTGAAGAGGCAGCGAGAGCAGATTGCTAGCAGTCTTTATGTTGAAAACCTGTTTATTTGAACAACTGAAAAAATACTGTAGATAAATAGTTGAGAAACTTTAACTCTGTGATTGTAATATGAAGAAGGGCTACAGGAAATCTGGAGAGGGACTTTTTACAAATAATAAAAAATCTATGTAGTGACATAGGACAAGGGGAAATGGCTTTAAGCTCAAAAGAAAGGAGGTACAGATTAGACATTAGGCAGAAGTTCTTCCGTGTGAGGGTGCTGAGGCGCTGGCACAGGGTGCCCAGAGAAGCTGTGGCTGCCCTATCCCTGGCAGTGTTCAAGGCCAGGTTGGACGGGGCTTGGAGCAACCTGGTCTAGTGGAAGGTGTCCCTGCCCTTGGTGGGGGCTTGAAACTGGATGAACTTTAAGGTCCCTTTCAGCCCAAACCACTTCTTTTGTGAAGCTCTGACCTTGAACTGTGACTGAAATCACAGCAGCCTGGCACCCACGTAAGCCTTTGCTCCGTGCTGTGCCCCTGCTGCCAGGGTTTGCTCCTGTGCATCCCTGGTGTGTTGCTTTAGATGGCGTGATGTGAGCTTCAGGCATGGTGCCTCTGTGGCTACAGACTCTTGACCATGTGTGGCCACATCCAAGGCAGGGCAAGGAGGGAAGAGGTGAATTGGTCCTTTTATTTTGTGGTATAAACAATAATGCTTACAACCATTTATTTTCCCCTGTCAAAATTCCATCATTAAATAGTGTGGTAGTGAACTTTAAAGCCATTGGAATTGTCCTTTAATTCAGTGCAAAGCAATTGTACTTTCCCCTTACCTGTGCTTTTATGCTGGTATGAGTTTTGTTTTCTCCCTTAACAAACTGTTGGAGATTTGTGAAGGAAACTTACTTATTTTGTTAAATGTCAAGAGTACTGACTCATGAGCAAATGTTCTCCTGTATTTCATTGCTTCAGTTTCTATTGCTGTGAAAATAATTTTATTTTTCATTACATGAGACTGGAAATTTTAGGAGACCTGCATTATAAATGACTTGGTTTGCTCACAAGCCTGTTTTTTTTTTTCCCATTGAGGTTCCTCTTTTCATGGTAGGATTAATTCAGTCTCTGTATGATCCAGTCTGACCACATCACTATTTCCTAGTAGTACCAAAATTATATGGTGTGGCTGAGCACTAAAATATCCTGCCAAACAGAAACAGGAGTGGTGTAGTGCTTTCTAGATGTATAAATTGAGGTGTTTCTGCTCGCAGCAGTGCCTGTGTTGCAGTCTGTGTGTTCAAAAGGATGAAGGGATGAATCAAGACATCTGGTGTAGATGATGAAGTTTTTTAGGCTGTACCTGAAATGTAAATGAGTAATGTAGCCCACGTTTTATTCCTCTGTTGAAGTAATTGAGGAAAAAGGGCAAAGGGCAGTATATTACTTGGGTATTTGAAAAATCAAAACGCAGTTCTCTTTGTTCTGATTTATGTAACTTCATACAACAGTGGATTTGTTTTAAACTTTTCCATTAGAAAGGGAAAGATTCTGATTTTGGGTTTTTTTTTTTCCATCTCAGGTGCTAATACAAAGTCTTATTTATACTGGGTAAAATAGATGTGACGTACTCATGGATTCTAGAGATCCTGTTTAAAAGGCACCCAACCAAAACAACAACAAACACACCAAAATAATTTGTATTTTGCTAAGTTCTAAAGTAAATCTGTAATAAGTGATAATTCATCGGCATTTATTAATGTACCCGAATTGGTTTCCTTTTTTAAGATATCAGTTTATCAGCACTTCAGTTACAGTACTGAGAGGTTTTATCTTAGCTACTTGTTACAAAGCTTTCATGATAATACTTTTCATTAGCACTGGGTTTTCATGTTGAATAAGCCATTTCAGATGTGTCAGGGCCAGCTTGCTTGTTCACTTGTAGTATCTGGAAGGAGAGTGGTGGCATATAGTTAGGCAGCACCATTAGCTAATTCTCGCCTTTATTGAAGCCTTTATTTTCCCATGTTGAGGGGTGTGTGTATGTGTTTGTGGGTATTGGGGTGATTTTTTTTCTTGTTGCTTGTCAGTGTGGGTTTGGGGTTTGGGAATTTCTGTTGTTTGGTTTGTGGTTGGGTTTTTTAAACTAAAATATTGGATTGTAGCCTAATGCATTTCATGTGTAAAAAATAACAAGGTTATGTTATAACCCAGCAGAAAAATCAAAGGCACATTGCCACTTAATATGTATGAATTATTAACAGTATAAAGTGAATCTGTGTTCTTGTGTTTCAGAGAAGTGTGATGAGCCTTTGGTCTCAGCGTTACCCCACTCCTCCTTCAGCAGTTCATCATCTATGACAAGCAGCTATGTACCTGGGTATGCCAAGTTAAACAAGAGAGGAGGTAAGGAGTGCTCTCTACGTTAACGTTCAGATATTGAAAAAGCAACAGATGATACTTTTAATACGAAAATGCTTTTATGTAAAATATTCTTGCTTGTTTGCTTTAACAAAGTCTTTGTTGTCTGACAGCTGCTCAGTGTATGTGACAGTAATAGCACTCCCTTGCAGTGCATGGAGGAATGCACCACTAATAACATACAGCATCATGGGCGTGTCGATGGACTCACACAATGCAGTTGTACAATTGACTTCAGTTAAAAAGGCTTATCTGTGCTCATCGGGTAAATGGACATTTGCAAGTTCATGGTTGTTGGAGCAAACCTAAACAGCTTTGATGCACTTTGTTGATTTAACTTGTTTCCTGCATTAGCACTGACTGCTGTTGCTCAGTGCAATGCCACCTGTTTTGGTCGTTGGAAGAATAGGTGTGTAACTTCAGTCTACCTAGTCTAATTATATCCTAGGGCTAGGCAAATTTATGTCACAGTCTGAAAACAAGTCTTTATCTTTACCGACAGGAATTTTGATAGCTTTCCTTGATATTATGGATATTATACCATTTTGATATACATCTCATAAATAATTTTGCAGGAATTATACATTTAAACGTGAAACTTCAGATTAACAGAATTAATATTCTGAATACTATTGATTTTTTTTTTTTCTAACTAATATCAATCTGAAAATCCTGAAATTGAAAATTTCACTAATTCTTGTGTATCAATACCAAACTTTTATTTTCTACCCAAAATACATGTCAGTGGTATAATGAAATGACTTTAAGAGCATAGGATTGAGAAATGCTTTTCCTGTATGGATGAAGAAGGAGCAAGTGACGGTAGTCATGATCTTCTAAATCCTGAAGATCTAGGCAAAACAGCAGACTTGTAGAAGGTTGGCTTACTGGCAGTGCTGCTTTTATTTGTCCTGCTCCTGTAGGATTTCTGCTGGTCCTGCCTAGATACTGTATTCTGCCTCCTAAAACTGGTGGTGCCAGTTGCCTGGAGATCAGCACACAGGAAGGGATGAGCCAGGTCTGTCAAGCCAGCAAGCAAAATCCCTAAGTGAGGAAGAATACCATCTGGGCTGGGCATGGATCCACCTATGATATGGCTCACATAGAACCTGGGGGCTGAAATGGGACTCCCAAGCTCTTGGGCAGGGCACTCTGGTCCCTCAGTGGGTAGGGCGATTACCCTGTTGGTAGCCTCAAAGCTGTGATGTTGATCTTTATTTATTCTTCTGCAACTGCATTTGTCTGAGTTCTCTGTATGTGTAGGGTTCTTGTCCTTTGTCTTTTTGTCTTGTTCTTTGTTTTCTAAAATCAGTCAGCTCCCAAGGTTGCATTCTTTTAATGGCTAGTAATTGACCTGTTACGTTGTTTATAGCCCTTCTCCCTTTGGTACCACCCTGTACTTCCAATATCTCTGTGACTGTAGTCCTCTACATTACATTTTTATTCTACAGTACTAGTTTGTTCTCTGCAGAATGTCTATGTACAAATATATATATACTTGAATTGATATACCGATAGTCACTAGCCCATGCCATCACAAAACTAAGGCTGTGTTAACTGGGTATTAGAGAGTTGCTATTACAGCTACACAAGCTGAAGAGAAACTGAAGACAGGCTTAGAGAAAATACGACTCGCAAGTTCTGGTGCTGAGCCCTGCAGATGTTTATGGAAAGCCTGTGGCCTATCAGGAGCATTGGCAATTTCTTTGGGTTTAGGCCTGTAGACTAGTAGAGAGCATTGTTAATCGCTCCAGAAATTTAGAAGGCCCTTTCTAAATGGGAAGAGATGCTGGTTTATGCCTGTTGCTGGATTTTTCTTCAGTAAAACTCAGTTGCCTTTACTTTGTTACGTGCTTTTTAGTAGTTCTTTTTCTGTTGCAGAATGCCTGAACACAGGTTTTGATAGGCTTTTGAATCTCTTTTCAACTGTTCATTGCCTACATGAAAGAAGTCAAAGAACAGTGAAATTCTAAAACACTGCTCATCATTTAGGTTGACTTCTCCTGTATCTTATCACAGCTATGTTTGTTTGTGTTCTGTTATGTGTTCTGTAACAGGAAGAAAGTGTCTAGAATCACTTTAATAGAATCATTGCATCAGCTTGCTGGGCAGGATCTTCAAATTGATTTTACATGACTGTTTCTCCTTCTAGTTTACTAGACTACTTAGTTGTAAGAGAAAGGCAAATCACACATTTGGATTATTTTTTCCTTAGTTATATTTACCCTCCCCTTTCTGACCTGTATAATCACTACAGTGCTGTTTCTTTTAATGCTGCTTCTTTAGCAAGAAGGATCTACAGTGCTGTCATTAATCAAACATTTGCTTAATTTCTACTATCAAAAGATCATTTGAAATATAGTTGCACCTATTTGCTTAAATATCAACTTCTTTAGACTGCTGTCACCCATCTTTTTATTCCTATGAAGCCTGGCATGCAGGCTTTCCAAAACTGAAGCTTCAATATGTGTATAACCCAATTTTGCTTTCTTAATTCTAGTGACAGTAAAAGTACTGCAGAATTCAGGAATGTGTTTAACATGGGAAATCTGCTTTCCCTATGTTTATGCTTCTGCTTTTACAAATGGGAAATAGCTCATTCTGAATGCTGCACTATTTCACAACATCCTGGGATTACAGATATCACACTAGTAATAAGTGAATCCATTTTTTTTTCTTTCCAAAGAGTCATTATTAGCTAATAGGTTCCCAAATCAAACATGCTATTTAAACCACACTGTGTTCAAGTCATTAAATGGAAAGAACTCCCCCTCCTCCAGCCCCTGACCCTTTAAATTAAGGAAATGGGCATTTGAAAATTCTGGTTTCCAACCCAGATACCTTTTTTTTGGCTGTTTTACTGGCCTTTCACTCCAGACTGCCAAAACACTTTAGCCAAAGGGATAGTATATTTTATTCTGTTGATTAAAACACTAAAATATTGAACAGTCCCATCATGTCAAGAAGGTTGCAGTTGTGACTGCAGTTGTTCTGGTTTAGTTTCCTGCTATAAATATTGTAATTGGAAGGATGCACATCAAAGAGTTTAATATTTTCAGCAGGTTTTAGGATGTTTCAGAAGCAGAAATACCCACAAATTTAGTCCTAATATTTGCTATCACTTTGTTTCCAAATCCCATAACTAGTGATCTAGGGGAAAAAAAAACAACCCAAGACTTCATGGAATGGTATTGATCTGGAAATTAAGCCTCCAGGGTATATGTGTAGGGTATTTTGCTATGTCAGTATGTGAGAATATTTTCTGTTTTCCACAGCTGTCTGCTCAGAGCCCTGAAAGCCTTCACTGACTTCTCGGTTAGTACATAGACTTATTTCAAAGGAAATTCAGATCTGATAGGCAGAGTAAACTTGATTTGAAAAGTTAGCCTCTCCAAATCTGTTTATTTGGTGCTTCATGCTCCTCTACGTTGCCCCTTCTGATGCTTATTATGTGTTAGAGTAAGCAGAGAGAACAATCCTGAGCTGCTTTATTTTTGGGGGGAGGGGAGGGGGAGGAAGAGGGAGCAGGATAAGAAAGTTATTTTTAATTAGAGGAAAAGTTGCTGATTGTAGAAAGAACGACTCAGTGGTTACCTGCAGGTCTCTCAGTCTCCTGCAAATTCATACCAAACTATTAAACTTTGCAGCCTCAATCCCTGTGTCAGTGAGTAAGGGAGTCTTTGATTTATGTAATTGGTACAACTGTGAATCTGCGTTTCCATAATTGCAAAGAGCCAGAGGCCTGGGGGTAAAACAAATGTGTGCATTTCAGACCTGCTCTCTTTCCCTGATTCCCAAAGCACCCCAACTGTCTTACAGGCTGACTTTTCTCTCTTCCTGCTCGCTTTCAATCATAGCAGCTGTGAAAAGCAAGCAAAATGCTTTCATCTGGTTATCATGGGAAGAAGTAGGGAGCAAGAAGGTGCACGAAAATATGCACTATTTTATCTTTTTCTCTGTGTGAGCTAAGGAAGGTGGTTTCTCTGCTCTGCTACTACTTAAGCAATTAGTGACTTGCTCTAACAACTACTGTTGTCCCTGTCAGTTCTGCCAGGAAAAGGGGGTGAAGAAGCTTTGAGACGTCAGGTTCTCAAAACTTAGGTGGATACTGGAATGATGCAGTGAATTGCATTAGTGAAAGTAGGCTTGGGGAACGTAAGGTATCGTGACTCTTGAATTCTGTTAAGGGCCCATAAGCAAAAGCTTGGATTTAGTAAGCTAAATGGTGCTGAACTAGCAACTGTTGAGACAGAGTTCTATCATATAATCCCTTTGAAAGTACAGTAATTTTTCAGAGTACAAAACTAAATCTTAACGCTATATTGTATTGTAGTGTTGCTTTCATATTTAAGTATAAAATGCACTAGGCTGTTCAGTGGCAGTACAGCAAAGGTACAGATTATTTTTGAAATGTCTGTGGCTTGTCTGTGAGAACAAAGCACCACAGGAGAGGAGAAATATACCTGGCTTTTCTGTCGCTGTCCCTGTCAGTTTTATCTAAATACGTGCAGACATCATTAGATCTTTGAATATTATAAAATCTGAAAACTTCTTACTTTGGATTTACTTCTTAACTGAGAGAATATTCAGAGTACTTTTTATCAGCTCACATTCTCTACCTGTGTAAACCAAATGTTTCTGAGTATGTTAAGTGATCCAGTACATTACTGGAGAAAAATACTTAATTTTCCTTTTCAAAATGTCTGACACGGGATTCATTCACATCGGCACACAAATATGTACCATAAAGTTATTGACAGCACTGTAACACGTAGTAGCTGAAATCCCCATAGTAGACTAGCTAAACAGATTTCAGAGTTGCTTCCATTTTTGTCTTACATATTTTCCTGCAGAAGTAGTCCGTATTGTTACCACCCTCTTAACTGAAGTGGCATCAGAGGAGAGGAAGCTTTTCAGTTCATTCTAGAGCTTTATCTATTGTAGCTTTTGCATATGTGATGTTAAGGTTATAAGGTCTCATATCTTACGACCTGCCATCAGTAGAATCAATGGACTGCATCACATCATAAGGAGGATTCTTAGTGCATGTTTGATATAATGCATTATCAATCTTCCTTTTAATGGTTCCCAAGCTATTGGACCTTATACTTCTCACTAGTACAAGAATTAATACTGCCCATCATCCACCTCATCCCACTTTAATTTAGGGATGAAATTCTGCATTATTTCAACATAATGTAATGTTATATAATGTAATTGGAAGCTCCTTGAAACTGAGCAGAGTCTCAGAACTTCAGAAATAATCCCAGCAGACAGTGAAAGTATGAAAGTCATAATGAATCTTTGGATGTATGGAAATTATCTTTTGCATGGTGGAATAAAGAAGAAATCTTGTATGCAGGGCTCTCTTTCAAGTCCGGTATTAAGGGGAATCTGAAGGTGCTAATGAAACTAATAATGGTATATAAGGGGAAGTTCCTCTAGGACAGCTGATGTTCAAAAAGCAGTCCTTTTAGCATGGCTGTGTAACTCCTGTTGAGGCTTTCCTGTTGCTTTTTAATCAGCTTGCTGACCTTGACCTGTTGTCAGAATTACTGATGTGTCTGTAAAACAAGCATGAGAAATTTTAAGTGTTGGCGTAGGTGTAATTGAGGCAGGATGTTTTTTCTCAGTGGGGTTTTAAATTTTGGCTTTTGAATGGTAGAAGCAAGAACTTATCTATAATGGGATTTGAGTCTTTATTCCCCACATCATTCCCAGTGAATTCAATCAGATCTGTCCTGTAGCAGCTCTACAAGCATTAAAAAATGCTTCTGAGAGCCTTGGCTTAGAAGAAATCTGAGGTTACTTGGCCTAGGCTCTTTTTAGTATGCCTATTAAAATCTCAAATATAGCCAATTGCAATACTTCTCTAATTCCTTATCACTTTTCTGTAATGAGATACAAGATGGATTTTATAGAATCATAGAGTAGTTATGGTTGGAAAGGGCCTTAAGGTCATCCAGTTCCAACCCCCCTGCCATGGGCAGGAACACCTCACACTAAACCATCTCACCCAAGGCCTTGTCCAACCTGGTCTTGAACACTGCCAGGGATGGAGCATTCACAACCTCCCTGAGCAACCCATTCCAGTGCCTCACCACCCTAACAGGAAAGAATTTCCTCCTTATATCCAATCTAAACTTCCCCTGTTTAAGTTTTAACTCTTTGCCCCTTGTCCTATCACTACAGTCCCTAATGAAGAGTCCCTCCCCAGCATCCCTATAGGCCCCCTTCAGATACTGGAAGGCTGCTCTGAGGTCTCCATGCAGCCTTCTCTTCTCCAGGCTGAACAGCCCCAACTCTCTCAGCCTGTCTTCATACGGGAGGTGCTCCAGTCCCCTGATCATCCTCATGGCCTCCTCTGGACATGTTCCAACAGTTCCATGTCCTTTTTATGTTGAGGACACCAGAACTGCACACAATACTCCAGGTGAGGTCTCACGAGAGCAGAGTAGAGGGGCAGGATCACCTCCTTTGACCTGCTGGTCACGTTCCTTTTGATGCAGCCCAGGATACGGTTGGCTTTCTGTGCTGCAAGTGCACGCTGCCGGCTCATGTTCATTGACAAAGTTAATTTAAAGGGCTGGTGAGTGTCACCTGGGATTCTGTGAGCTGTCTGGGCTTGTCCCTTCACAGGACTGGCCAGGAATTTAGTTTGGTTGTGAATCTTGAAGTAAGGAGGTGCTCACTCTGCTTTAGCGTTGTCCAGGTAGGGACAGCTAGTGTGCAATAATGAGCACACCATAGATCATCGCTTTAGATATGGCAGTCTTCTTGTGTCAGCAAGGCCTTTGAGCACACTGAGAATACCTATACACAACGTAAGTTATTACATTTTGGTTAAATCTTTCTTGGAGGAAAGCTGCTACAGAGTTGCCAGTGGCTTGTAAATTCACTGCCCAGGTTACTAAATGTTGTCTGCCTTAAGTAGGTAAGCACTTAAAGAGTAATGCATAGAGTACCAGAAGAGAATGGTACCAACCACGAGAAAAAGAGTAGTAGCATCCACTTAGCTTTTGTCTGTCTGTAAGAGAGCTCTTGCTGAGTAAGAATTATTCATAAATAATTAAATCATTAATAAATTAAATTAAACCTTTAAATAAACAACAGTTCCCTTTCTGTAAGTATATGCTTTAGACAAACACACATTGTACAATCCAATACAGTTTGTTTGCTGAACCTATGCTGTGTAGTATGTAGTGGATCAGGTTTGGTGATCAGAAGTCAGGGCAAATTAAATGTTATCACCTAATAAATAATTACTTTTCCAGTTTAAAAAAATAAAGGAAAATGACTTATTCTTGTCTGGAAAAAAATTATCCTGTAGTGGCTCATTTATTAATGCAACTTTCAAAACATATTTGTACCAAATACAGCACTTTTGTTACACACAGTTATGAACAACAGTATTTCTGGAATGTTTAAACTACAAGTAACTGAGGATTTGTTTTGGGTTGTTTAGTTTTGTTTGTGGGGGGGAGGGTTATTCACTTAAAGACATAGTTCCTTTAAGAGTTCCTTTACCTGTGAGCGTAAATGAAAACACTTCAATTTTATTAGTAACATGGCCTTTTCCTGTTATCCCTAATAAAATGTTTGTACAGCACTAACTTCAACCTCTGGGGTTTTTCTTCTTTTAAAATCTGCAAATAATTCAGGCTCAACTCATCAAATTCTGTTGGAACTAGAAAGAAGAGTCTTGTAGGAAAGGCATTTGCTCCCTGACAGTTGTTATTTCATGGTCAAATGTTATTGTTGGATTCACACAGTTTTCTGTATATTTTCAGCTGCCTCATATCCTACCACATAATAGATTCTGTTTATTCCTCACCTTCAGGGTAAACAGCTAGGTGCCCCACTTTGATTAGCAGTGCAGTTCATATCAGCCTTAAGAATGCTTCTATCCCTGGTTTAAAGACAGTTGTGATTCAGTCAGTTGATGTTAGCACTTGTTTTCTGTGCATTAATGATGTGGCTGTAATGAAATGTTTTTTTTTTTTCTAAATACCTCTATTTTATGGAAGGAATTCTTAAAATACAAATAAAAATGTGTACACAGAGCTCATTCCTCTGAAACCACAGGCTCTTTCAGTCTCTGGAGCGATAGATACATGGGGCAGTAGGAAAGGTAACAGCTTTTGTGTTGGGGCAGGAAAAAGAAGCATTAAAAGGGGAAAATAAAACTACCAGTGTACATCCAGGTCAGACTGATGCATTTAAAAACTAACTTTAAAGAGGGAAAACATCACCTTTTTCATTCCAAACACAATCCATGAAACTAAGTCTGTGGAAAGTGAAGCTCAAATAACTGGATAAAAATAAAGCATCATTAGCTTATGTTAATTTACCATGGGCCAGCGAATACAGGAAGCATGACAGCTTTTTCCAGTTCATAACTAATTTGTTAATTAAAGTGTTCAGAATACCTAATAGGCTTATTTAATACATGTCTAGATGATGAGGAGAGAAAAAATAATGCTGAACTCTTTTAAACGTTATGAAACCTTTTTTACAGCAGTTGTTTGCAGAGGCAGTGGTTCCAAGGCCCACTGGAGACACAAGGCAAAAGAGCAGCTGTCTAGAGTCAGAGACAGGCAGGGACAGCGCATCTGCCCTGGCACTGCTGAGCACCGGTTGGGGTTTAGATAAATCTCGGTTCATTAATTGTTTCTAAGCTAATATATGGCTGATTCTGGCAGGAGAGTGGATGAAGTGGTGGCAGAGAGCAGGCAGCCTCAGCCAGACAGACTGGATCCTTATATCACAGTTTACCTTATCTTTAGGGACCTGTGCAGATCTGGCCATTTATCCCCAGAGCAGCCAAATTCAGTGCTCTTGACTATCCTAAAGCCCAGAGTTTAATTTGAGGGTTTCTCAAGCAGCATTAGGGCATTAACGTGTCAGTAGCTGATAAATCTCTTTAGGTATTCTTACTGGCTTGAATCACAGAATGGTTTGGGTTGGAAAGGACCTTAAGATCATCTAGTTCCTGCCCCCCTGCCATGGGCGGGGACACCTCACACCAGACCATGTCACTCAAGACTCCATCTCCATGCTGTTTTGAAAAGGTAGATGTGAATAGCTCTGGAACTCCACTCAATATTTATATCCTTAATGGCGTTTGAGCAGGAGCTAATGGTCTCAAGAAGTTGATACTTGTTTATCTCAGGAGGTATAGTATATTTGGTCTTGGTCTTTCTCACTATTTGCAGTCAGCTGCTTCAGATTTCACATGGATGTGCCAAGCACTTAAGATGTGTTAAAAGTCTTCACACCTTTTCTAAACGTCATTAAACTTGTATTGCTTTTATTTAGTATGTGTTTCAGAAGCATTCATAATCTTTGCATTCATGAAAGTATCACCTGTATGTGGAGAGTGTTAATATTAGTCAGGTGATGTATAGGTGTTAGTGAAAGTATTGCCTATAGCAGGTTCTTAACCTGCATAAAGATTATTTTTCACAGAAGGACATCATACCTGCTAAATTGGGCACTAAGTTATATAATCAATCCCTTTAAATAGTCAGCAGTAGCCTTTGGTGCCTAATTTCAATTCTTAAAACAGGGAGTGGAGTTTTACTGTATTTTAAAAAATGACACAGTTTATAATTAAATGTGAATTAATACAAAGGGTGAGACTTTGGCTGAAAAATGTGCAGTAGTGGCACATTAGAGTTCTGCTAGATGCCTCTTCAACCCAGTGCCTTGTAAGGAACTTGCCTGCATCAGAGTTGGCACATTTAAGAAGCCACTGGAGAACTTCATATTCCTCAGACAGTGGAGCTGCTGCATTTGCACAGATCAATGGGAACATGCAGGATTAGAAAAAAACCTGGACATAGGAAAGATGGCCAATAGCTTTTGACAGGTCCGCTACATTTAGGAGTAGCAGAGGCTGACAAATTAAGTTATAGGTGTATATATAGGTTTAGGATATATATAGGTTAAATACCCTAGGCTAGGTTATATCTACAGATACATCTCTGTATTAGGGTCTGAAGCGTGAGATGCATCTGGAATTGGGGCCAAGATGCAGTAAGTGTATAGAAAATGCATTGTCAGCTGCTTGCAAGGTAGGTGCCTCTTGTCAAGAGTGTGTTTCACCCTCTCCTGCACACAAAATGCAGGTTTTCCTTACACAGGTGTGTGTAGTACAACTGGTAAATAGCTTCTTTGAGCCCTGGTGGAGCACTGCCTTTCCCAAATAAATCATAAATAAGCATAAATGCTGGTAGAAATGGGAGCTATTTGGTTACCATTATAACCTCCTAGTACAGTAATATGCTGAAAGAGAAAAGAAATAATATGATAAAATGAGGCTATTTGCTGCAAGATGAGCAGGAGAGTGCTGCTATTATTCATGTTTCAGCTTTCACAATTAGACTGAGATTATTCACAAGCAAATCTGAGCTACACAGAGAACTTTAATAGTCATTTTGCTGTATGTGGATTACTATGCAAGTCACAAAAAATACTTGAATTGCAAGAGTCTGACTTAGCATCCACTCCCACCTCATAGATTTACTGTTGGTTTCACTTGGTTTTGTTTTGCTTTCTTAAATGAGATTAGTTTTAACCTATTTGTGTGTAAGAGTCATTCTAACATGGATAAAAATTACAATTAATTGTAGGAGAAAAAATGTATCAACTCATACTGAGCAAGATCACTTGCTTCGTAAAGCTTCAGCTTTACATAAGCCCTGTATAGTGAGGTAAAGGCAGAAAGGGAAGAGGTGAATGATGGAGTGCTGTGTAGAACCCAGTTAGAACTTTCTGAGCAGGAGAAGATTCTTACCTTGAGTAAGCAAGAGAATACTTTTCCTTCATTAGGTTGTAACTGCAGCTGAGATTTCAGTCAGCTTTGTGCAGAATGGCAGATGAGTAATGCTGCAAGGTGAGAAAATGTTGGTGTAATTAAGAAGCAACAGTTTACTTACGCTGACCCATATAGGTATGTATATAGATAGATTGACAGATAGACATATCGATATGTAAAAGCTGCTAGAGTTTGTGTTCTTCTGTGTATGGAGATTTGTTGTGCTGAAAGCTAGCTAAGGACCAAGCACCCCTCAGAAGAAATGTTTTTAGTAGTTAAGCCCTTTACCCCCCTGTCAGCCCTGCTTTTCTCCTTCTAAAGTGATCCATTTGTTTAATGGTGATGTATTGGAACAGTCTGCCCAAGGCAGTGGTGGAATCACTGTCCCTGGAAGTGTTTACAAGCCATGTAGATGAGGCCCTCAGTGACAAGGGTTAGTGGTGGTCTTCGTAGTGCTGGGGGTAATGGTTGGAACCGGTGATCTTAAAGGTCTTTTCCAACCTGGTTGATTCTGGGATGCTGTTGTTCACGTAGGATAATACTGTTCTGTATTGGATGCCGTCAGTAGTTTGTCAGCCAACTAAGAAACAAGGGAATACTGCTAATGAACTATTTTCTCTTCAGAGCACTAAACTTTTGTGACTTCTTGTAGGACAGATTTTTATTTAGGATGGACTTGCATTCTTTTTAACAAGGTTTGTTTGAATGGTTGGTTTTCCGAGTCACTTAATGTTAGGTAAATTGTTTCAACTAAGATTCATGCAGCTGTATATTTGATAAGCAGTGGAAAAAAGAAAGCTTTAAAGAGCTGCTTTTTGAAAAGATTTATTTTAGATGTTTTTGCTTTTCAAATATTGACTGCCATCAAATTTAGCATTCCCGCTGGGCTTTTAGGCACTTCACTCCCAGTGAACTAATTCTGCTTTGGTTAAGGAAGTTGTCAGAAACGATCTGATGTTTGTAAGGATCAAAGGGTCCTATAGTATGTCAAAATAGGTACTTGACCATGTCTATTAATTACATAGTATTTATAGATCAAGAATGAGTAACTACCTTATATCCTTCCTTGGCTTCTTAAGCTTTTGCTAGTACAGAGTGGGTGATGTGAGGATGACTCTGTTTTTAGGGAAGAATCAGGTGATACTGGACAATGTTAGAAAAGAGGAGTAAACTTGAGATCGTTGCTGGGCAAAACAGGGAAGGAAATACTGCGCTTTTGCTGGGAAGGAAATGTCATTGGGTCTAACACAGTGCTGCACTGAGAGGGTTTCAGCTGACATTCTGCCAAATGTAGAATCCATAGAAATTAGATGTTTCTTTCATTACACAAGCCATGTTGGTTTTAACGTGTACTGAGGGGTGGCACATGAACTGCTTTGCTTTCTTCAGTAGCCAGAAATTGGCTGTTTTCTATCCAACAAAAGCCA
Source organism: Pezoporus wallicus (assembly GCF_028554395.1). Taxonomy (NCBI): domain Eukaryota; kingdom Metazoa; phylum Chordata; class Aves; order Psittaciformes; family Psittacidae; genus Pezoporus; species Pezoporus wallicus. The sequence goes on along the minus strand of NW_026642649.1, from coordinate 7,889,630 downwards.
GTACTGGGATTATTTCATTTGCTGACTTTAGCAGCTGGTTGGTAACATCTCCGTAACACATTTTGAATACGTAGAGATGATTGTTGCTTGTACATGGTGGCTTCCAGGTGGGATTTTGGGGGATTTTTAAAAAATAAGCTATTGAGGGACCAGAGAAGCTATTAGTTACGAGCCCAATTGTTGTAAGCAATCTCTAAAAGTTACTTTAATGCACTTCTAGTTTCAAGGCAGAACACAGTGGTGTTGATGCTTTAACACTTACCTCTTGAAATGGTAAGTAATGTGAGATGCAGCTGAAGTGGCAACCAGCATGTTGGCCAGCAGTGGCTCTTCTTATGAGCCACATCCAAAGTCATCTGGACAGGAGTACTAGAGCTGAGGATCAAAGCGGGAATACCAGGAATTGTGTAGGAATTTGCCATGAATTACTTGAAGCATTCCAGTTCTCCTGTTTTCACTAGATTTTAATTAAAGGAATTATACTGAGCTCCTCACAGTGAGTGTTTTTTCCACAGCTCTCAACTCTGAGCCTGGAACACGTTGCTTATAAGTGGTACTGTCCACCCTTTGAGAAAAGCTTCTAGCTTATCGAATATGGTGGATGATTGCAACACTTTTGGTTTCTCAGACTACAGAGGCAGGGAAGTATAAAGGAACAGGGATGTCAACTGGAAGTAAGAAAGACAGGAGAGCCCCCCAAATAAACTGATTTACTCTATAGGCATAGAGCCAAAGCTTATTGAGAAATGAAGTTGTAACTGTGAAGTAAAAACTACAAACAAGTTCCTAAGTTGATAAGGAAACACCTTAAAGCCTTTGCTTTGAGAAGAGCATTAGGGTTACCAGAATCATTAAGCTGTATCACTTTCACTCACCTGAAGAGAGCTTCTCCCTTTCTGTCTGTCTTAACATTCCCTGAGAACAGAAGTGTTCTCATTCTAGCCCCTTAGTCACGGGCAAGTTTTTCTGTTCCATGTTTAGAAGGCTACACATATTTTTCAGCTGGCTGCATAACTGCAAACACCCATTGTCTGCATAGTCTATCATGACTCACGAAACCCAGCTAAAAGCTTAGCTGTAGAAATGCTTATAATGATTTCGGAAACTCAGCGTTCATTACTTTGCAAGCAAGGAAATTGAAGGCTATACTCATGGCTTTTATCTTGTAAATTTACCCCAAGAACATTAAAAAGGTGTAAAGATTGCAACTAAGGAAGAGGATGCTGCTGATCAGAGTAAAGAGCAGCATTGTGAGATTTCAGCTGGCAAGGCACTAGAATCTATTACAGAAGGTAATTTAATTATGCACTTATCTGTAATAAATATAAATTGACTCGTTTACTTCCACAATTTGCAATTAAATATAGGTATTATTTTTTCATAATACTGGAAGCTCATTGCTAGCATTTTGCAGAAGTGAGTCCTTTGCTCAGTAGAGGCAGAACTATTGATTGTGCTGCTTTCTCCCTGTGTGTTAACACAAACGCTACTGAAGTTATCTTGTGATGCAGAATACTGCACAACTGCATGAATGGTGGCACTGTCCAAGCAGATGCTGATAGCCTCATTTAAAACATAATGATAATCCTGGAAATCTCATAAAGGCTGTTATTATGGAGGATTTAAAGCTATCCATAGTACCAGCCAAACAGAAAATTTTACGATGCATTGAATGTGGGGTCTATAGAAACTTAATTCAAAAGCTTATGCCTAGAGTTGGTTTTGATGTTGATCGGTACCAGCAGTGTTTGCTAGTAAGTACTGACAGAGTTTTAACCCATGATTCTATGCGATTTTTTGACAAGCTGTATTAAGACATGCTTTCCACTCCCCACTGTGTTAAAACACTTCCTACTCCCCACAAGTCAAAAGTAAGGACTTTAAAGATGTAGAAACTTGTGGGTATTTTGGCAAATGTAATTGGAATGACCTAAATTCTAAGAGGTTACATGAAAGCAGAAAGAGGAGAAAAGAAATAATTGGGCCCCTGAATTCCATTGATTCTCCAGGCAAGTTTAGCACATGAATTCCCTTCAGGTTTTCATATTTAATGGAGGGAGTGTCAGTCTTTTTTTCTTTACAATTTACACAGAAAATGTTAAGGTAGGAATAACATCAATTCAGATCTGTTGAAACAATGCTACACTGACATGTGGCTATAGAGCTAATCCAGTAAATGGCTTTCAACAAATTAGGATACACTTTAAAAAGTAGTTGTTATCTGAATACCACTGTGTGGTCCAGGCTGAAGGGATATGATGCAATCTCTCCTGTGGATAGTGCCAGTGAAGCAAGATTATGTAAAAACCAGAACCAGTTGTGTTTTTTTCCTAAAGGGACCCTCAGGCCAAAGAGTTTGTAAATGTCTTCCTTGGGTTTTATTAAGCTAAGGTACCATGTCCACATTTGATTTCTTTATATTCCCAGAGGGATTATAACGTTTTTTCTTAAATATGCATGTTTGAAAGTATAGAATATGCTTTTAGAATATAGGATTTGAGCATCAGACTTTGCTTTGCCAGATACATAGATGAACTTATAAAATGTTCTTCAATTTATCTGAGTTTCTCTTTGAAAGAAGAGCTCATGCCAAATACAAGAGAAAAAACTCCAAATGATAAAGCCAGCCTTTTGTAACAATTATCCCCTTATGAAAAGGATTTTGTCATGCAGCGTTTCCATCTCTGTATTGGTGACTTAGCACAGTCAATTAAAATCCCTGGAAGTGTCCAGAAACTCAGTTTAATAGCACGATAATGTCTGGATATTGGGGGAAGTGTAAAGATTCTTGCATGTTGTAGGCACAAAAAGCTAATTCCCTTTTCTGCAGGAGGAGCTCAAGGACTTCAGCTTTCTCACACAGCTTGTTCCCATAGAAAGGATCCTTTCATATATGAGAAGAATGATCCTTAGGGGCTGCATGCATATATGATGCCATGTGGTGTCTTAACTCTGTCAAAAAAAAAAAGATCTCTTGAACCTATTGCAGTACTGGTACTCTCTGTCACATCTATTTCCATGAATTCAAATGCCAAGAACTGGAATTCAACCAGTGTGAAGAGAGATCACATCGGAGAGAGATTGCCAAAGAGCAGTTTCGAAAGGTTATATGACATTAAAATGCTGGTGGCTGTGGCAAAGGTGGTGTAAAGTCTGGCAGCATGCAGTGGTTTTGGTGGTAGTCAGGAACAGAGTACACCAGTATTTTTCAATTTGCTCCAAAAACTATGGGTGGAAAGTTTGACTTTGGCAGCTTTTATATTAGGTGTGTTGTTGGCATCATTATGGCCACCCTTTTATCCTAGGAAGGTGTTAAGCAAGTGTATCCTCTAAGCCATCAGCCTGATAGCAAAATGTGTAATAAGCACTTCTGTGTGTTTGGACCACTGGAATGTACATGGAGATATTGCAGTTGCTTGGTTCCTAAGGCTTGTCACCTCAGCAACTCAGCCTTAGTGTTGAAACTTGTCACTGCAGATCTGGTATGATAGAGTGTATGTTATGACTAGCATGTAATCCTGCAGCTGCTGACTGTAGCTCCAGGGATGTTAACATGGCACAGGCACGAGCTACTGTTCGAGGTTACTTTACTTTCCTTGGATCTTGGCAATGTGCAGCCTTAGAACTATTTTTTTCAGGCAAAATTATGCAAAGGTTGCGTAAAGTCAGTGGCAGCTAATCCTATTTCAGTTACTGGGCATTTAAAGGAGTTGTTTTTAAGAACTAGGGATGTAATGCTCTTGTAAGATTTTAACTATGGTGCAAACATAAATTATGCTGAGAGAAATGCAACGGAGAAATCCAAATGTGTAAATAAAGATGGGTAAAACTCTATCCCGTGAGGAATCTCATGTCCAAAATACTTTCTCCATGTTCTTTGAGCCATTAAGAGTCAAGTATGAAACTATGAAGTTTTTTTTCCTGCTAAGTAAAAAAAAATGTTTAACGCTTAACTTTGCACTTAAGGTGTTCCTTCATCCTTTTGCCTGCCCTGTGTTATGTTGCTCATGCTCTGGTGGTTGCAGTCTACATAAAGTTGGGTTGACCTGGTGTCACTGTTTGCATTTGCCAAGCTACTGTTCTTATAATAACCTACTCTGACAATCATTAATTTTGATTGAAAGGGACTTAAGAAGGTCTCGGGGCCGACCTCTTCCTCAAAGCAGAGTTCAGCTCTGAGTTCAGATGAGGTAGCTCAGGGTTTTAACCAGTTGGATCTGGAAAACTTCCATGGACAGAGATTGCAGCCTTTCTGGGCAGCCTGTTCCGCTGCCCAGCTGTTCTCAGGGTGGGGAAAAAAATTACTTCCACTCAGAACGTCTCTTGTTTCAATTTGTGTGCATTATCTGGCATCTTCCTGCCCTGCACTTCAGTGAAGAGTCTGGCCATGTTTCTCCGATGGCCACCCTTTCGGTGCTGGGAGCTGCTGTGAGGTTCCTCTAAACTGTTTTTTCCAGGCTGAACAAACTGTTTTCCCTCAGCTTCTACTTACAGGATGAATGTTCCAGTGCCCTGACAGTCGTTTTGATTCTTTACTGAATGCAGCATAGAAGAGGAAAATTCCAGCCCACAGTTGTATGAAAAAGTGGTATGTAGAGTTGGGAAGCAAAAGCTGCGTAGCCAAGAGACCTCAGGAAGAGAGAAGCAGAGTGAAGGGATTCCTCTTTCAAGTGCATGCACACAGCCTGGGAAACTAGAGCTCTCATGTGGTTGAGACCTTGTGTGTCAGGATCCAGGGAGAAGTGAGAGGTGACATTGTGTTAGGAATATGTTACAAAATTAGGATGGGAAGGTGGACATAATTTCCTTTGAACAAGTTCAGAACACCTCCATGTCAGAGTCTATGTAAGACTTTAATCTCTGACACTTGCTGCAAGGGCAGTACAGTGGGATGCTGTCAACCCAAGTTCTGGAGGGTGTCAAGGGATAACTTCCTGGTACCGGCACTAGATGTGGTGCCTGCAGTGGCCTATAAGGAGTTATAAACCAGAAATAGCGTTGGGGAAACTCACTGTTCAAGATTTCAGTCCTATACCATGTGTAAATCCTGTAGGTAAACTTTAGAGGAATGAAATGTATCTTCATGAAACCTCTGATAAGAAATACTGCTGTTAGGTAAATGTGCTCAGATGTCCTTACATAACTTTGATATTTAACTGAAATCCAGGATAAAACTTGTTATAAGCTTTACTCCCTTTATTTTACTTAAAAACACCCTAAACAAAATATTATTAACATTTCAATTTTCTTGTTATAAGTTCAAGTGTCATATTGTTCTAATGGCCTGCATAGGTTTTGATAGATCAAGTTAATATATGTTACGTACAGTTTTGTTTTTTACTGGAGTAATCTGTGCGAGAAATTTGCTGTATAAAATCTATGTCTGATAACACTTTATTTTTCTTCCAAATAATACTTTACTGCTACTAAAAAGGAAAAAGAGGTTATAGAATAGTCATGACAGTAAAAGTGAAAATAATTGCAGTGGCCTGATAAGCATTAGCTAGCTCTTGTAAGTTACTCTGATCCCATGATGCTTAATTAACATTGTGAAATCAGAAGCTGAAACCGTGGTGTAAGATTGCTTTAAACCCAGAATTAACAGCAGATTTTTTTTTTCCTCTTTTGCTGTTGGAAAAAAACATATTTAAACCTATATTCTAACCATAATACATGTAATTATCACAGTTTCCATTCTTAAACCATATGGTTTTGCCTTTTTAAGACCTTTTAATAGCAGAATAATCATAGGATTTGATTTTTACAGAAGTCGTGATTTAGCTAATAGTGGTTTGTGCTTTAGAAGCCCTTGCGGCATACTTATTTCCTGGGCTAATGACATAAGAAGAATCCTTCTGTCTTCAGCAGGAATGGTATCCATGAGGCTGATCTTCAGCATGAATGACATCCATGGTATCCAGAGAAGCACTAGCTGTGTGAGATAAGTGATTTTCTTCAATATGAAAGTTGTTCAGGAGAGCCACAGATGTTATGGAAAAGCTGTCATACAGTTGTATGGGTTCCCCGGACAATTTCATAGAATCACAGAATAGTTTGGGTTAGAAAGGATCCTAAAGTTCATCCAGTTCCAACCCCCTGCCGTGGGCAGGACACCTTCCACTAGAGCAGTTTACGCCAAGCCCTTCCCAGCCTGGCCTTGAACACTGCCAGGGATGGGGCAGCCACAGCTTCTCTGGGCACCCTGTGCCAGCACCTCACCACCCTCATCATGAAGAACTTCTTCCTAACATCTAATCTGTATCTCCCTTCTTTTGAGTTTAAAGCTACTCCCCCTTGTCCTGTCACTACTTGCCTTTGTAAAAAGTCCCTCTCCAGATTTCTTGTAGGCCCCCTTTAGATACTGGAAGACTGTTAAGGTCTCCCCTGAGCCTTCTCTCCTCCAGGCTGAACAACCCGTCTGTCAAGCTGGAGTAGTGCTTCCTTGTCTGGGCTCAGCAAATGGAAATTTCTTTGGAGATTATTGGAAGATTTGCTTATTCCAGCATGCGGGGAAAATAATGAGCATTATTCAGGAAGAGAAGGATGTAGTCTTTGTAAGGATTGCGTGGCAGGCAGTATGGGGATAGGGCCTTGTGCAGGTATGGTGGAGTAGGAGAAATTATGAGCTTTAGCATTACAGTCTTTTTCATAAAGTTTTGAAATACTGTTTCAGTCATCTGTGTGAGGTGAATGATGTGTTACAGCAGCTTAGAGACGGGCAAACTAAAGCATAAGGAGCTATTTTTATCCTCACTTAAGTCTTTACTTGCTTGGGCAATGCTTCTGCCAAGTTAGATTATTTCTTTCTTGAACACTCTTTCTGTAGCTGAGGATGTTTCTTCATCTGCCAACTACTGCTCTGTACAGACAAATTAGGTAGGAGCTACAGTCTAGCTGTTTGAGGTGGTGGTTTTTTTTCCTTGTTGGGGGGAGAGTGGGTGTAGATAGCTGGTGGGGACATGCACAAGTTATTTGTCTCCTGAGCACAGTTATACTCGGCTGTCCTGACTGATAACGTGGAAAAAAAAATGCATTCAGAGCAAGTATTTCAGTTTGTGGCCTGAACAGCTTAAACGGAGAAGCAGAAACTGCAGGGAGATTAATTTCATGTCAGCCTAAGAGTCTTACAGGGCTAAGAGAGGCAAGGGGGGTAGTGGGATGATTCAGGGCACCTGAAGTTATATCCTGCTTTGAATCCTCCCCCAGACCCTGAAGGCTAAACCTTCCTACTCTAAAGCTAGCATTTCCATATTCTCCTCCCTTCTGTAGGTTAAAATTTAAAGAACAAGTGTGCATTTGGGGCTTTTAATTTATTATAGTTTAATTTCTGTAATGCTCTGCCGCATGAACTTTGAGTTCTCATTAATTTATATTGAATAAAAATCCTAGCGGACTTTCATTCCCTGGTTAGTGTCTAAATGTATTAGATTAGTTAATCCCGTGTGGATAAATTAACATTTGATGCCACTGATAAAAGCACTGTTACTTTTATAAACGTTACAACTTTTAACGTCTTCTGCTGTCTTTTTTTCCCTAGTACACTCATTCACGATTATAATGATTTCGTATCCGGTGCTGTGTTGTTGTTCCAAGGAGTATAAACTCGTTAGGGAATAGTCAATATTTATTAGTAGTTTACCATTGGCTTCAGGCAAATCATTGCCCTAAAAAGTTGGATTCTGCTGTGGTATAGTGCTATGTAGAAATTAGCATACTATTTTGCAAATCAAAGTGAAGAATAAAATTGTTCCTCCCATGTTGTTGCAACTCTGCCTATAATATGAATAAATAGTTGGCTATTAGTGGAATAGAAGGCATAATATGAGCTTTCATCATCAAAATGGAAGCAGCATGGAATAACTTTAAAAAATATATTTTCTTAATGGAGAGAAAGAGTAAGGATCTGGGTGCTGCTTGTAATATATGCTTTAATGGAAAAAATCGTTATCCCTTAGCTTTGTTTAATGCAGAAACCCAGAAAACCCCTTGAAGCAGATGTATATTAGATTTCAGAAGTCATCTCACAATATTTCATAGTTTCATGGTCCTGCTTGCTGAAGGAAGAACAGGAAAGAGAAGCACATTTGCTGAGATGGATTCAACAGTACCGGTAACTTGTATTCTTGCATGGCTCTGATAATCAAAGCTCCTGCAATATTATGAGCAAGGCCTGTCTCACAGAAGCATTTGGAAGTGGTGGCTAATCAATGAAGCAGGTAGGGAAGGGACCTGTCCTGTTCTCAGGGTCGGGTCAGAGTGTTGGCACGAAGAGGAGAATAGTCCTGTTCCCCTTAGCTGTTTATGTTCTAGGCAATTTGCATACAGAAAGATTCAGGTGGCAGTTTTTACGGCTTCAGAAGCTTTCAGTCAAGCTGACTGATCTTCTCAGCCCCCACTCATTTTGTTTCAGAAGAGAGAGCCTTTTTATGAGAATTCGTTGGCTTCACTTAGAATTTTTGTGGGAAATTATCAAACTATGTAGTGATTTCTAGCACTCAATAAATGAATAAAATAGGAAAATGTATTTGACTGCTCTATTAAAAATTCTGATGAAATCACCATTTGGGTTGAAAACAACTTCTGAAACATTTTGGGTGAGTCTTCAATCTGGGCATATTTTTTAATGTAGCAAACCAAACAGATGGAACAAGAACTCTGGTAGAAATGGTTAAAGAGTAACAGGGAAGTAAAGCGAGCAGTGTTTCAGGTTCTGTAGCAGTCGAGGAGCTGAGCCCAAGTGGGTGTTAGAGACAGCAGCAGCAGCCGGCACAGGTTGACTGTTGGCAATCGTCAAGGGAGCTGGACTTCAGAACTGCTGTACTTAACAGCAGGAGCTAGGCCAGGTCAGTTTTGTACTTGCTGGGCTGAGGGTCTTTCAGGGCATGTAACAGCCAGAGAGAGTACAGCAGGAGCAGGGCACTTCAAGGCACAAGTCAAGGGAAAAACATTTCTTGCAGGAGAGACAGACCTAGAGAGTTGGAGTTAGAAACCATAGAAAACAGATAATAAGGATAATAAAATCATCATGTATCTCTTATTTGTTAATACTGAGCATTTCAAGGCAGTGTTGTTTGCACATTACTGGAACACTGGTATACAGTGAAGCACAATGGCAGAAACAATATTCACTACAGGATCTCACAGAGCAGGTCTCTGCGAGACAGGAGTTTCATTTATTTTATCTTCTATAACTAAAGACTTGGCACAGAACAAGATATCTAATACTGAATTGTGGCATTTAATCATCTTACATGTACAGTCATTTGAGGGCAAAAGTGCTGATTGAGATGGGCCAGAACATAACCATTTAACCTACAGAAATTCAGCTTTGCCTTCCATCACTGTGTGAACTGCACTAGTGGGAACAGGATGATTTAGGTGACTAGTGTTTACGTATCTCGTTGCTATTGAAATGGTATCAATCAGGTGCAGGAATACCTTAATTCCCTTTCCTCTGTCATCTCTACTAGGGAGGGATCACAGCAAGGAGGGGTTATAATGAGCTTGTATCTGGATTTCCAGGAGCTGTAAATGCTATTCAGTCACAGTCAGTAAAACTCTGCTATTCCTAATCTAACCATCGTTAAAATCTTGGATAAGAATCTGCTAATTGGGGCTCAGTTTCTCAAAGGAGCACTGCAGAGGCAGTGCCTGCTACCAGTTAGCTATACACTTGCTAGTTCTTGCCAGGAATATGACCTGACTTGTTAGGAAAACCCCAGTGCTGCAATGCATCAACATGCAATGAAAGATTTGTGTCCTGATACTTGAACAGGGGGTGTGAGGAAAGGGAAATGTCTATACTCTCTTCCTTGTCTTTTGTATGCCAGTGTGGTTAGTTTGTATGCAAGGGGTTTGTATGCCAGGGTGTGGTGATCCATTGCCTTGCCTCAGTTTTCTGTATAGAAAACAAGAAAACACCGCATGGAGAAGAAGCTGCTTGTAGCCTTGAATACAGACGATGCAAGCAGAATATTGAAATCTCGTCCAAGTTTTGTTTAAGATTCCATTAGGTTGCAGTTGTGAATGAGCTGCTTTTTGCAATATGTAATTAGAAAGCAGAACAGATGGGAAAGGCATAGTTTAAAGTGATGTGTTCATTAAAATAACCAGAGCGGCAAAGTGTGTGTTCCCCAACAGCAGATTCAGGATATGAGATTCCTCAGGCTTATGACTTTTCCCCCATTTTTAGTTTGACAACTGTAAATGACAATGATGAGATCTCTTTTGTATCGTTTTTATTATTAGGTATCACCACTGTTCCTTAGGGCAGATTGATCGGTTTATTCCCTCATATGTGGTTTGTGCTCAGTTAAGATATGCTAGGAAGCCGTGGGTATTAAGAAGCAGACACTACATCAAGGGATTTATTTTAATTGCATTTACTGTAAGAAAGATCTGTTGGGATTTAAAAAATAATATTGTGGTTTTAATGTTCTTTTAAAAAAGATCTGTGTGGACTGTATCCTGATAACTACTGTTATCCCTTGGGTTATTTCTACTCAGTTTCCAGGGTTTTAAATTAAAATGAAATAATTTTAAGAAATATAATTAGGGTTTTTTAGCCCCCCTTATCTGTTTCTCAGTATAGGGCAAGTCTTCTAAAATTAGTCTAACAATGTCCAAAGAAATATGTGCTGAAGGAAATAAGGGCATATCCCCTATTCCCCTCTCCAACCCCCCCCCCAGAAATACCCAAAGAAGAAAAGGAAGTATTACATAGCTAAAGAAATGAAAAGTATACTTTATCTGAAGGTTTCAGCCACACCAAGGGAATACAGTTACAAGTGACAGTAGAAATCAGTAGAAACATTCCCAGTGACTAGTAATGGACACTGGATAGGCTGGTGTGCCACTTCAGCCTTTCAGAAGTCAAGATTAATGCTGATACTGACCTCTCTGTAGACTTAGAGCTTTCAGCTGCTGTGATGGAAGGCTAATTTGGGGAATGAATATTGGGTCTTTCCAATCCTCTTGCTACCCCTACAAAATCAATTTTGTCAAATGTGTTTTATAGGGCTTAGAGCTTCAAGGCTTACTCGAGCCCAATTCTTTTTGTGCCTCTGGAAAGCTGTTGTTGAAACTCATGGGGAGTTAAGCCAAAGGCTAGGTCTGATTTGCCAGTTTTTAGTAAATATGGCCTTATTTGGGGTTAATTCTAATAATGAATACTGGGGAAGAAATCTAGCTGTTTTCATTTCTGTCATCTTTCTTACCCTCTGTGTTATTTACCTTCTTAAAAAATAAATATAGGTAATTTTAAGTAGAGGGTATGATTATAATCATGCTGCTGTTCCTCAGTATTTCACTGCCTTCTAGATCTCAGCCTTTTTTTTTGTGGTGAAGCAGAATGTTCAGTATTTGCCCACCACTGCTGTTATGTATGGTCTTGTCTGCAGTTCCATCGCTGTGGTATGCACTGGAAAGAGCTCTTCAAACGCATGAAAGGAAATCCCTGCCCTGAAGATAGGGACAGAATTACAAATCCAGATTTAGCTAGAACAGGAGAGAACATAAGAAGTAGAACAACAGATGATGTTTATGCTAAGGAAATTTAAAAATGTTTATTTGTGCTAATACAAGGAGAATATTGTTTCAAATAGAAATGGAGCTGTTTATGAGGAGTCTCTTTGCTGGAAGGCTCTACATAAAACATTAACCATGATTCTTGTTCAAAGCAGCTTGAACTACAAAGTGCTTAATCATCCCAGTTTTCTGTATGTGCAAAACTTTTCTCGATGTGACTAGACCCACTCAATGCTGTGACATTATTTGCTGTGGGTGAAGTTAAGTGCTTTACTGCCTGTATACAAGCAGTCTTTACCTGCAGTGATAAAGTGGGCAAACAGAGAAAGACAAACCAAACATGGAAACTGCCATGAATGTCCTGCTTAATCTTCATGGTGACTAACAGTGCAGGTAGATTTATGCTGTTTAGAAGTATGTGTCTTTTATATTGTTTTCTAGGGTACTGTAGAAAACAGCTGCCCGTATTTTCTCTGAAGTGCAGTGAATGAACGATCTCAGTATTTCAAAGTTTTCCTTTTTGTCTTGATTTCTCTTTTATGTAGTGGAATGACAAGCAACGTCTTGGAAACTAGCAAGATATCAAACAGTATTGATTTCATGCTATTGGAGTGACCTAGAAACTGTTATTTCTCATTGAAAGATTGGGTTATTTTCCCCAGACAAATAAGCAGATTCAAACACTAACATGTTTTGGCTTATTATTACAGAATTATTAAAAGAGGCTTATTTTTTTGTTCCCTTGCTGAAAGGCTGTAGAAATGTTCTATGATTTGATAAAGTAATCCCTTGAATTATAACTACCGCAAATCCTAAATCTATCTATAGCTTTTCATAGTTTGTTTTCCAATTAAATTTCTGACTAAGTATCCCCTCCTTCTTTCATTCACGTCATTGAAACAGAATACTAGACTTACTGCAGTAATGGTATTTTTTATTTTGTGATTTGAAGTAGGGAATGATGAACAAGTGCGTCTAAACCAAGAATAGATTATTCTAGTGCAAATTAATCTTTCCAGTTCTTGTCGTGAATGAACATTAAGGTGCCAAATATCCAAAAGAAAGAAGATTTCTAACTGAAATGGAACAGATGCTTTCAAAATTCATCAGTGTGTCCCTCCTTATAGATCTGTAAGCTCAGGAGCATATGAAAGTTCTGATAAAAATCTAAAATCAGTAAGCCGACCCCAGCTTTGCCACTTACTGATAATTTGTCAGGGGTGAATGATAAGGAAAAAAGGCCAACGTAGGCTTTCTTCTAGTGCAGCAGATGGGAGCTTGCTCACTCAACTTCAAATAGGGAGCTGAAACATGAAATTAATTAAAAGGAAGAAATTATACATGAAATTTTGCAAAAGTAGGCCCACGTTGACTTGAGTCCTTTATATTCATAGAAAATATATTAAGTGCTGTCTTTTAGATGTGTCATTTAGAGGGAGGCTGTTTTTCATATTGCTTTCAGTTTCAGGGAAATTAACCTTTGGAATAAGATCCAGTAAAAACATGAGGGGCATTGGGGGTTTCATAATTAAAAAACAAAGAAGAAATCTTTGAACTTCAGCTTTCATAATGATGCTAATGCTTTTTGTTAGCAATACTCTTTATTTTCTGAAAAATCATGTAAAGGTTCAACTTCCGCAGCTTCTTAGCATTCTGAATGTAGTTTTGTATCTTCTGCACCACCGTTTGCCTTTTTCAGTAGTAGACTCATTACACACTGGTCAGTCTGCAGTAGGAGCAGTTCAAATGACTTTCTATAGCTTGTTTTGAAAGTAAAGCTTTATGAAACCTTTCCTTGCTGCCTTTTACCACAGGAATGCTCTGGCTGGCTTTGCTGATTAAGACTTTCAGGCTTTTCTGCAGTGGGAACTTTCTTGGATGCGCAAAGATATGTGGGCTACATACTCAGTGATGACTTTACTGTTGCTGAACTTGCTGTCCTCTGCTATCTGCATCAAAGGTTCAAGTACGGTGGTTCTTGCGCAAATTGAAGTTACTCGTTCTGTTTGTGGTAGAATGCTATACAGTATAAACAAAAGTAATCAGTGACTCTCTTAGTTGCTGTTACTGAGTCATTTACCTTGCCTGCTTAGTGGATGAATATGTTTAATCACATCATATTCTGGAGTAGTATAAAAATAAGAAGCAGATACTGTCTGAAATTTTATTTATTGTACCCTAACTGGCAAAGAACTGCATAAATGCACCTTGCCTCTTCAATGAAAGCAAACTTTATTGTTTGCATATGTTTAATATCTTTTAAATATATCGTACCTAGAGGAAATCTGGAGAGGGACTTATTACAAGGGCCTGCAGGGACAGGACAAGGGGGAATGGCTTTAACCTGACAGAGGGGAGATTGAGGTGAGGCATTAGGAAGAAGTTCTTCCCTGTGAGGATGGTGAGGCCCTGGCACAGAGTGCCCAGAGGAGCTGTGGCTGCCCCATCGCTGGCAGTGTTCAAGGCCACATTGGAGAGGGCTTGGAGCAACCCGGTCTAGTGGAAGGTGTCCCTGTCCATGTCAGGGAGTTAGGACTGGAAGAGCTTAAAAGTTCCTTTCCACCCTGAAACCACTGTATGATTCTGTGATACCATAGTATGTTATGGCATTTGGCATTAAAAGGCAGTGTATGAAGTGAAACAGTGTGATATAAAAAAGCAAGCATCCAATGCCTTTATTCTGCCATAATAGAAAGTGCAAATAATGTATGTAATAAAATTCAGAATATAGCTTGTAACTATTAAAAATAAACAGTTTATACGAAGGTGTGAGGAATAATACTGTGAATAGCATTTATTCAACAATTATAATATACATTGCAATTTCAGTACGAAGTAATGCTCACTGAAAATTACTAACGTGCTGTCATTTTGCTGATTCCTGAAAGATACTTCGTTATTCTGTCATCATATATTGGCCATAAAAAGTAAGTGTATTTCAAATATAATGCCATCTTATGGAAATCAGGTTTGGTTTCCAAATTGGCTATTCCTTTAAAAAGGCAAAATGTGTCAACTATTCTGTGAGTAACTCCTCTGTTCCCAGTCCAACGTCAAACCAACTGCTTAATTCCAATGAAGAAGCTGGGTTTTATTGAGCAAAATATTCAGTGATATGCTGAGCTGTGAGTGTGTGCACATTTCTTGAGATGTGAGAGGTTTGTACCTGCTTAGAGTGAATGAAGACACAAATGTGCTTCATTTCCTGTGATGAATTTAGGGCCATTGCAAGGATCTCACAGCTGGGAAACTTTTGTCTAATCCAACTTCTTCATAACTTAGATCATGCACCTGAGAAAAGAGGGACCTTCATTAATCCTTGTCTCAATAGAGGTTACACATATCACAAACACAATGGAGAAAGTAGTCGGCTCCCCCAGGTTACACAGCTTGGTGAGTCAAAGGGGAAGAGGAAACTTTCAGCTGATCTCCACAGGCTGCTTTTGATGAATGGCTGATGCCTCCCCAGCCACAGACTGCTCACCATTCCTTTCCCATGCTGGTCTGCATAGCACCACATTTAGCTACAGTCCAGATGTTTCCCCTTCCTCCTTTGGACTATTTATTCATTTACTTGCTTGGAAAAGTTGGAACACAAATGTGAAACTAAGAGAATTAAGTCAAGAAACCAATGGGGTAATATTGTTTGCTGCTGTCTTCAGTATTGACTGAAAGTCTTGTCTCTTGCTCGTTGTCAATGGTTATATGGCAGGCCATTGTACAGTACTTGTGCTTCCATCTCATGGCCTAGTTCTGTGGTCTAACTGTTTGCAGGCATGATGTGAACAATGTTTTTTGCCTCTTCGTACATTTAAAAAAAATAATAAAAAAGGAAAGCTAATGTTAGCACACAATTTTTCAAAACTTTTTAATGGATTTGTATTTGAAGACTTTCTGAAACCTCCTTAAAATTTACATTGAATGAATGTGTTTATCAAAGAAGGCCAAAATCTCATCTCGGTATTATAAATGTATATCATGTTACAAGTATTTTCTTGTAATTACGTGTAACAAAAATCTTTTTCAGTGCAATTCTGCGTAAGCAGAAAGTGTAAACCTCAAAATGTCTCTTTTAGCCTTCTTATAGCTATAGTATATTATCTTTTGTCAACAGTTGCGTTGCTGAAGGACGTTTTACTGGTGGATTTATCAACTCTGTCTTGCATTTTGGAATGCTCGCATTTGAACCTTACTTATTCCTGGAGCCACCAAAGGGTCCTTTTGCAAAGCTGGCTTCTGCACAGGGACAGCTTCTTATCCTTTGTGTGCAGTCGGTCTCAGATATGCCAATTGCACAGGGGTGCTAGGACAGGAAGAGAAAGCAGCATGTCTGCTATTGTGACAAGTGTGTAGAGCTCACTGTTCCAGTCTCCTTCCATAATAGCAATGAAAAAATTCTGTTCTTAAATGGCCAGTTACCATTCTATTCATGAATTGGGCCAGATTGATTTCGGGAATGTGTGGGAATGCTTTTCGCTGCAAGTATTTTTAGTAAGGGTGTTTTGCTTTGTTTTAATCGGATGTAACTGTTCCCTACCCCTGAAGTATCTTTTTCTGTCGCTGAGTAGTCTTACCTGTAGCGCAAGAACAAAGCATCTATTGTAAATATTTAACATTTTAAACGAATTAGATGTCATTGGCAGAATGTTACAGTAATTATTACAATGAAAGGTGACCGCTTATGACATCAACGATCCCATTGATATCAGAGCATTAAAATGGCCTGCGACCTGCAAATGTTTTAACACCTGTAGGAGCTGAATGAGCTGTAGGCTTGTCTAAGACTGAGGCAATGCTGCCGCCTAATGATGGGAGTATATAAACTGCAGTATAGCAAGGACTTGCTTGGCAAGCAGCCTGCGTTTGTGACTTCATCTGAAGTCCATAAACGAAATTAAAAGCAAATTGGCCCATAGACTAGACTGTGTGATGTTGTGATGTGCCAGGAAATTTATATGGTTCAAACTTAAACGTAAAAGAAACCCTGTAATTAAGTCTGCAAAGTTTGTTTTCTGCACCGTAATGCCTGCTATGAATATAAAGAGAATTATTCTCTAGGTTTTCTGTATATTGATAGGTATTTTTCTTTGTTTCATGTATTTCCTAATACTCATTTTGGTCATTCCCGAAAGATACTTCGTTATTCTGTCATCATATATTGGCCATAAAAGTAAGTGTATTTCGAATATAATGCCATATTATGGAAATCAAGTTTGGTTTCCAAATTGGCTATTCCTTTAAAAGGGCAAAATGTGTCAACTATTTTGTGAGTAACTCCTCTGTTCCCAGTCCAACATCAAACCAACCGCTTAATTCCAATGAAGAAGCTGGGTTTTATTGAGCAAAATATTCAGTGATATGCTGAGCTGTGAGTGTGTGCACATTTCTTGAGATGCGAGGGGTTTGTACCTGCTTAGAGTGAATGAGGACACAAATGTGCTTCATTTCCTGTGATGAATTTAGGGCCATTGCAAGGATCTCACAGCTGGGAAACTTTTGTCTAATCCAGCTTCTTCATAACTTAGAGAAAAGGGGGACCTTCATTAATCCTTGGCTTAATAGAGGTTACACATATCACAAACACAATGGAGAAGGTAGTTGGCTCCCCCAGGTTACACAGCTTGGTGAGTCAAAGGCAAGATCATGAGGGGCAGAAGTGAGGGGAGCTCATGAAGGGAATTCATGAGGGGGAGTTCATGAGGGGAGCTTGTGAGGGGAGTTTGTGAGGGGCAGGCGTGGCGGGAGCTCATGAGGGGAGTTTGTGAGGGGCAGGCATGGCGGGAGCTCGTGAGGGGAGTTTGTGAGGGGCAGGCATGGCGGGAGCTCGTGAGGGGAGCTCACGAGGGGAGTTCGTGACGGAAGCGCGTGAGGGGCAGGGGTGAGGGGATCTTGTGAGGGGCGAGGGTGAAGGGGGTTCATGAGTGGAGTTTATGAGGTGTAGACATGAGGGGAGAGGACGGATGGCCATGAGGGGTGAGGGGAGATCATGAGAGGAGAGCTGGGGCAGCCATGAGCTGTGGCAAGTGGCCATGAGGGGAGATCTTGAGAGGGGAAATGAGGTGTGGCTGTGAGGGGTAGGGATGGCAGCTATACAGACTAGGCCATTATGCAGGGTATGTGAGGGGTGGCTTTGAGTGGAGACCATGAAGGATGGTCATGAGGGGAGATGAGTGATGACTGACTGGAGATCATGAGGGGCAGCAAGGAGAGGAGATCAGTTTGCCCTTAGTGACATGGTTTAATGGTGGGCTTGGCAGTCCTGGGGTAACGGTTGGAATAAGTGATCTTAGAGGTCTTTTCCAGCCTAGTTGATTCTATGATTCTATATAATTGTAATATCTATCTTACAATACTTACTGCCTGCAGCATCCAGCAACAGTTCCCCCCCCCTTTTTTTTTCATAAGGAGTTGCATGAATGTCTTTTATCTATGCATCACTGGCCTTCTTTATTTAGAACAGTTCTATGTAGTCTGTGGCTGAGAAGAATATTGTTAATAGTGTTACTGTCAAGTTAATTTGTAGACCAGTAAAGAGCAATAACACTTCTGTGAGGCATCTGCCAATGTAATCTGGGACAGCTTGTACACCCAGCAGATCAAAGCTGGATCCAGCCATGTGCTACCTGCTCCTTTTTCAGTTCTACTGGTAGATCTTTTTGTTTGTGTGCTATCCTGAAACATACGAAAGCATAGGACTTGTTCTTATTTCCTCCTGGTTTATCTATATTACCTCTTTAACAGGAAATATTATTGAAAAGATATACAAAGTTCAAGGAAGGTTATTGATCTGTGCCAGTTTGCTCTAAAGAAGGATTTCATAGCAAATGGGTCAACCCTTGGAACAATTATAACTTGGCAAAAACTACTACACTGTAGTTAAGGCATTATAAAGGCACTGATTCATTAGCAGGCAGCCCATTAAATCATTATAATTATGTGGAGAAATGATAAAGGCAACAGAGTTAATGCCTTTGAAGCATGTGCTGAAAATGCACCTTAGAAAAAAATACGCACTCATATTTCTCTTGTATGGTTTCAAGTATCTTTGGTGTCATACTGCTCTCAGCTGGGCTGCCTTCCAGCAATCAGCATCTTCACAATGTGTTCACTTCAAAGCCTGTGTTTGAGGTCTAAATCTCTCCTCTGTTTCAACCCAACAGGTGCAGGAGGTTGGTCTCCATCAGACAGTGATCATTATCAATGGCTGCAGGTGGATTTTGGGAGCAGGAAGCAGATCAGTGCTGTTGCAACTCAAGGCAGGTACAGCAGTTCTGACTGGGTCACTCAATATCGGATGCTCTATAGTGATACAGGAAGAAACTGGAAACCATACCACCAAGATGGAAATATCTGGGTAAGTGAAATGGAAGCTTATGTTGTTTTGATGCTGATTGACTGTGGTTTTAGGAGCTCTGCACTCATACAAATTTGCAGTGTTGTTTTTGTGAGGACAGAACAGTGATTTGCTCAAACCAGTGACTCAAGTTGCAGCTGCTTTCAGGAGGCCTGAACGCAGATTAGCAAAGCCCATTTGTGTTGATGGCAATTGTTGGAACAAGCAGATATCTTTTTTGTTGGTGGTATTCCTCAGTGAGTGTCTTATGGCTTTCCCTTCCCTGCCTTTTTGTCCTATTAGTTTAATAGAGTAGATGTGAGACAGAGATGTGGTTCTGAAAATTGTCCTCTTAGGCGCAACATTTTGGAAGATAGTTTGTTCTTTGTGTGTACATGTGCTAGGGAGCAGTTTTACCATGTATATATTGCTTTCCATATAGGTGCCACAGGAATGTGCTCTTTTTGGCTGGAGTAGAGTTGATTTTCTTCACAGTAGCTAGTTTAGGGCTGTGTTTTGGATTTGTGCTGAAAGCAGTGTTGATAACATGGAGATGATTTCAGTTATTGCTAAGCAGTGCTTAGAGAGTCAAGGCCTTTTCTGCTTCTCACCCCAACCCACCACCTGGGGGGGGGGGGGTGCACAAAGAGTTGGGGGGGGACACAGCTGGGAAAACTGACCCCAACACTGTATGGTGTCATGCTTAGTATAGGGCTGAGGAAAGGAACATTTGGGGATGGGGAACATCTGGAATGTTGTTTGGCTTCCCAAGTAGCCATTATGTGTGATGGAGCCCTGCTCACCTGCTTGACCATTGGAAGTGGTGAATGAATTCCTTGGTTTGCTTTGCTTGTGTGAGCAGCTTTTGATTTACCTTTAAACTGTCTTTATCTTGACCCATGACTTTCACTCTGATTCTCCAATCCCACCACGGCGGGAGTGAGTGAGCAGCTGTGTGGGGCTGAGCTTCCAGCTGGGGTTAAGCCATGACAAGGGATATTTATGCTATAATAATTTTAGCATTAAACTTAATTTGAGGGGGTTTGTAACATTTTTTTCATGGATAAGCTGATAATTTCATTCTTGCTGAAAACAGTAGCCTTCCATTTTGCTGACAAAAATAGATATTATTAGATAACATACCTATCCTTATAGCAGTTGTTTTAGATAGTTATTTTTTTTCAAAAGTAAACTTTGAAAACAGCAAAATGCTACAATTCTTTCTGAAACCAAATCAAATTGGTTAGCAGTTAAGCATCATCAGGAGCAATATTGTCAAAACAGACAACGTTGAGTTATTCTAGATTCACATTTTTTCCAGTTGCTTCTTTTATTAAGGTCTCTTATTCAAAATGAATGTCAAATACAGAGTATAAGGTGAATGGTTTTATCTGTACAAGAGAAACTTGCTTAATATGTGGAGTACATAGAGGCAGTCATTTTTTACTACAGTATTGATTTATTGAAAAAGCTTCCTCAATGTGCCAAATAGGATTGTGAAAGAGGGAGAAATCAATGCCAGGGGGACAGACAGGAGTGAAGACAAAAACATTGGTGCTGCTTTAGATTCCTTTGGACTTGGTCGTATGAATGTTGCTCACTGGGGAGGGGGAGGAAGCCTATGCTTAAGCTTGATAAATATTATCTTTTAAGGTACCTTATGTATATAAGGATACTTGGATTCTTTGTGCTTGAATTATCTTAGATGCAGAAAAGCCTCAGCAACTATTACTGAAATAATGAATACTTTGTCTCAGGGGAGTGGGAGAGCTGGCTGGGTGAAAAATAGCAGGACAGTTAGGCTGAGGAAAACTCTGTTCTTAATACCTTGAAGGGGCAAATCTTTTGGGAACGTGGGATTTGGTTAAGTTACATCAGTGACTATTTGTTTTCAAAGCGGCCCCATCTATCTGAGGGCTTTGTAGAAAATCTTCATTATCATCTCTTGATATAGAAATATTGAAAACTTCTTCATGGAAGAACATTTCGTGGGATTTTTTATTAGCAGTTATGTGTTTGGTGAATTCGGGTCAAATGTTACTCTGTTGTTGACAACAGATGCCACTTGGAGAAAACGTGTGAGGAGTTACACAGAAGTTTGCTGCTTCTATATGGAATGATGTATTCTTGTATACTTAGCAAATTGGTTGCTGAAGTACTGCTGTTGTTAATGTCCTGAAATTTTTTATCCATACTAGGAAAACAATTTAAAAAACCTACCCTATTCCAGCTTGCTTTTAAGAATACAGTTGAGCTACTAGCTAAAAAAGAGGCTAGGGTGCTTGACTCCTGAGTTGCCTAAACCAGCATTGTTTCTGTTGTTTGATTTAGTGGTCGGCTTGGCAGTCCCGGAGTCATGTTTAGACTTGATGATCTTAAAGGTCTTTTCCAACCTCGTTTATTCTGTGAGTCTGTCTCAGCCTTTGTTTAATCTTGAAAACATTGTGCTTATTAGCTATTAATAAGTCTTAAACCTAGTAAGTTCCCAAGACAGGGGAGGCACCTGAGCATGTGTAGTAGTGTTACGAGGAGACAGACTTCCCTGATGAGGACATGGGGTGGTGCAGAATTTCCCTTCACATCTTCCTCTTAGGGTCACTTTGTACAAGATATTGAAAGCAGCAGAAGCTGCGAGGGTCAGGTCAGACCACGTGAGCCAAGTATCTACCCAGCATTGTCAATTTAAAGTCATGAAGTCAAAATCTTCTTGACTGAAATAACTGTGATAATCTTAAGTATCTCACATGATTCTGGTGCCCTTAGAAAACCTTTTGGGAAGTATTTAGTCTTTTCCTTTGGAGTCATAGCTTTTAGAAGCTTTATCCTCAAGAGAAATATGCTATGTAGCTTTTGGTTAGTGTGCCTCTTCAATCATCCCCGTGCCTGACTGTCATTGTTTACTGACAATAGTGAATTTAAAAATAAAGGAGAAAGTAAAGAAAAAGAGAAAAACAGAAGTGCAGAGTTCAACAGTATTTAATACTAGAGCAGTTATGATATCAAATGATACAGACAGAGGACGAGATATGGGAAACAGAACTAAATAAAAATAAAGCTTGCTAGATGAGACAGAGAGAGCACAAAGGAGAAGTAATTTCCAACAAAGATCTAGTTAGGAATAAACCATGATGAACTGCATAAAATGCTGAAGTGACCCCTTTCTGTATGCATTAGTCAGGGAGGAAAAAGAAGTTCTATAATTACCTCCTAAGTAGGAGAGAAATCAAAAGGCTCTCAGGAAGTCTGTGATGGGGAAAGTGCTTTCAAGGTGAACATAGAGTAAGCTTCCCAGTTCTGTGAAATAGATTTTCAGACCCCACCTCTCCCAGGCTTTTGGATATTTTCAGTTTCCATGAATTTTAATAAGATGAATGAATGCGGCCTCTTTCCGTAAAATGCCTAGCAACTAGAGAATTTTGATCACCTCTCCTATCTTTGCTTTTGTAGTCTGAGATTCTAATTTTAATAGGTCACAAGGTCCCCCTTCAGACAGCAATCCACTGGGGTGTTTCATGTACACAGTATATCTTTGTTTTGGGATAGGTGCTCATTTTGGTTTCTGCATCAACACCATCTATCTGTATGCCTAACGGATACATACCAGAAGTGATTGTACATATAATACTGCTTCTGTTTCCTAACTCAGATACAGATCATGCAAATATCTGTAAGCTCTATAGGTATAAGAAAATGCTGACATCTTATGAAAACATTGAAACTCAAATAACAAAAATTAGTGACAGAGGCTGAGCACCTCTAATATTCAAGTCTTCCCTAAAGGACAGTGGAAGATCTTTGGTACCATTTAAGAGGCATTACAAGGTATCATCTTCTACAATTTGGAAACTTTAGTGGAACCTGTGATCAGCTCTCATCCATCTCACTGTCTCGCATCTTGGGGATATCAAAGTCAGGTTAATGAAGGAGAAAGTGTGACTGTAATTGAGTTTCAAAAAAACCCAAACAACCAAACTGATGGCAAAGGAGTGCAGACCCTTTCCCATAACCTCCAGACTGTATTCTGTAGTTGACTCTTATCTCCAGACCCAGTGAACCTCTGTGGAGGTGCAGAGATGTAAATAAAAGCAGATTTTGCCTTTATACCAAAAATTTAACCCTGGGCCAAGTGGCTGCTGTTTCAGGTGAAAGCAATTATGTTTTCTGGTTTTGTTGTTTTTCTTTCGGTTTTAATAAAACTAAAAATGTATTATACATAACATTGCTTTTGCAATATTTTTATTGCTGAAAAGATATTAACGTATTACATTCACTATGAAGAGTTGGTTTTGGAAAGGAAATTTATTCACCTGTTGTATTTAATTTTTTTTTTTTAATACTGTTCCTTCTGTTCTTTTTTATTTTATGTGAAATTATCAGAAATCCAGCAAGTCAACTCTAAAATGGACTTTGCATTTCTTTGGGCACTGAGAAGCAACTTACTGTTTGAGAAATGCAGTCTCTTCATTTACATGGTTCCCCTTGGTATTGAAAGAAGCAAGTTAGCACAGCACAGCGGATTTAGCTTGCATAGGAGAATGAGCTTGCAGCATTTCAGAGTATTTTGACATAGTATTGAGCCAAAATTCATCTTGAAAGCAAGCACAAGTGAGTTGGATGATTAACTTTTTCAAGCTGTGTGAGATTTCAGATGGTTAATACTCTTGGGTGCCTTTGGAAATATCAACCATCAGACAGACCTGAAGTAACATTTAACGTCTGGGTAGATACAAGGCAATCATCTGCAGCTCTACCTAGCTGAAATTCTGTGGGAGCCATCTGCTCAGTGTTTCTGTTAGTCCTGACGTGCTAATTCTGGTTAGGTTATTCAGAGAACAATCTGCAAACCTTATCACATTGACTATTCCTTCCACCTGCTCTACAGAGCATCATTTATAGCTAACCAAGGACTCGCTGCATACATCTTAGACTACAGTGATTTGTGTATGGAAGCTGCACGAATAAATTGTAGCATACACCCTCTCTGTTAGGACATACAAGAATTATTTGCTTTGTAAAAGCTGTCGCTGCTGTTTCCCTGAGAGCCAACTTATTTCCATGACCCTAAGCTAAACAGCATTAATGAAGGATGCTGTGAAACAGTTCTTGAGTTTGATGCATACTCCTGCTCTCCGTTTTTGTGGTTTCTTTGTAGGATCTTGAGTGGAAATGTATACCGTAGGAAGATTTGCTACCTTTATGGGCCTGGATTTTTTGTCTTTATTAAAAAAAACCCCCAAACCTATTATTGATTAAATTAGCCTACTAAACCAATTAGTTTATATGTAATTATACTGACCTGCAGTTATGGGAGAGTTTTAAAAATACAAAATGCAATTAGAGTGGTCTGTAACCTGCCACTTCCTGTTGTTGGCTGCTACTTAGAATATGAGATGCTGTGCAGACCTGTTTAAACATGGGAGAGTGGTTTGATATATTAGTCAGAGCAAAAGTTTTGACTAGTGTTTATAGCAAGGCCTTGAAATCTTCTGGGAATGTTGTGAATTTATTGTTGTTTTCTATTTAAGGATTCACTGACCTGTTCTGTCTGGAAGGATTTTTATGTTGGGTATCTTGCTGTCTCCATAGCAATGCCTGCAAGGTGACTGGTGTCATTTTTAGTGGCTCTTAATTCTCCAGGTGTTTTATTACTAGAAATACCTTTTTAAAATTTAAACATTCCTTCCATGGGGAAAAAAGAAATGTCTGTTTTTTCTCCTGGAATCCCCTGTGTGCCTTAATTTCATTATGCCTTAGCTTTCCTGGGTGGTAGGTCTCCAAGTCCCTGTCTCCTATGCCTTTATCTTCTAAAGATTGCTCCATTCACTTGTAACAGCGTCACCTTTATGGGTGTATTGAATGAATGAGGTGCTGTAACTCCCACCAAAGTCAATATGGCTCAGCGCTTAATACACATTGCTAACCAGCACATCGAGGACCTGACTGAAAGGGTATGGATACAAGAAAATACTTTTGCTGTAGTAAAACTAAACTCTCTTCCAGACCTAATGTAGCAGTCTCTGCTATTATGCTAACAAAAATAGGTAATATAGTGTTGATAGGTCACCTTTAAAAATTCAGGTAGTTGCTGACAAGGAATTTTTAGAAGCCCTGAAGAGCTATACAGATAAAGATCAGTGCTATCGTGATGAAGCCTGCTTCCTAATCTCTTTTCTGTGTGCAATCTGTTAAGAGAAATTGTATAAAATTTTAATGCATTTAGAGAAACAAACTTGGGGTTATCTGAAATATCATGGCAAAATATATCTATGCCTAACACCGTCACTGCTACAAACTATTTGTATTAAAATGACAAAAGATCTGATGCCCTTTTAAATGTTGGAATACTAGGAATAACACCAAACTGTGATAAACAGTAGTGATACTTTTTAAATCCTGACTGTTCTGGGGAAAAAAAAAAAAACAAAAACAACCAAAAATAGATGCTTTATAGGACCCTAATAATGTATTTCACATATGAAACTATAAGAACATCTGAACAGTTTCGGTTAGAATCCTTGAAATCACATATTTTGTGCAGGAAGAAAGACCTTTTATGTTATTTGTAGAAGAAACATGGATTCATGAGTTTGCTTATAACTTTAAATATTTTTTTTTTTAAGGGGCAGATACACCGACATTTTGGAAATGGATTTGATCAGATGGAAAGTTATGATTTTTTTTTTTTCACTGTAAGCTACTCATCCTGTTTATGAGAGAGGGAGTCTATAATTATATTAGGCTATCTCCAGAGGCACAAACAGAACTATTTTAATCTATCACAGAGTATCGGTAGAAGACAAAATCCTTCCTGTTGTGATGGTAGACAGTGTCTGAGCCTTTCCTTGATTCTGTACAGGCTATTAAATAAAAAACAAATTAGGGTAACATATTAGAGTTTTGCACTGTCATCTGCTACAATATTTCCATTCTCAAGGATTATTTTCTAATCTGTTGTCCTCTAACCTGAGGACTAGTTGTCAGTATTTGTTAAACCATCCAATTTTTAACACCGGTATTTAACGGCAAGCACCTAAATCCATGTTTTAGCTCTCAGATGGCTTGGTTTTCAAATACCTTAGTGTCGTCACCCTGCAATGAATACAAGCGTAAGTCCTGAAGCAAACCCACAAAAGTGCGTTGTGTGCTTGATCAGTTCAGCAGCAGAAGCAGCCATATTCATGGATGAATGGCAGCACATCTGGGCTGACACATTGTTCTAAGGCACCGGCTTTGTAGCTCCTGCATAGCACTGAGCAAGACCCGCACTGGCTGCTGCACTGGGTTTGCGTAACAGGAATGCTTCTCTTTCTCAGCTGCTAGGTACAGAGCTGAGTGCATAAATTGGTTCTTAAAGCTCCTAGTTAGGTAGGGTGTCCTCAGTCCCTTTCTAGAAAGCCTTAACACTTCCACAGATGATTGCACGAGAGCTGAATTGTCAGTTTTTGAATTGTTAAGAGATTCTATAGAGGCACATTTGAATGTCCAGATCAAGATCCTGCTGAATGTGACTGAATAAAATGGTCTTTAGCAGTTTCCTTGCTGCTTGTTAGCCCTCTTCTTTGGCTACCATTGTCCTGGGTTCAAGATGTATGACTAGACCAAGTAATTTATGTAACTCTTACTATAGCAGAACTGCAGCATATTACCAAAAATCCGCTTTATGGCACTCCTGATATTTTATTGCTGATAGATATTGATATTTATATTTTATCATATATTGAATAAAAAGTAGATTTAGCATAGTGTAGCTAATGTTTCATTTGGTAAAAGTATGGTTAGAAATAGAACTTCTAGCAATCTCCACAGATTGTAAAAACAGGTTACCTGATGTGCCTTAAATTAGAAACCATGGAGTTTCAAATCATGAGTCTTGTCCATTTACTTAGTCATCAGTTGACATTATGTTAAAATATGTATTTGATATACATACTACGCTTCTATGCGTAGCTGTCTGTAGTACTGTTGGAAAGGTGATCTGCCAAGGACTTCCTTAGTTCCTTCCTATTTTCTTCCCATGAAACTCTAGAACAGATTGCCTGAGGAGGTTGTGGGTGCTGAACCAAATGATCTGCAGATGCTCCTTTCAGCCTTTGATTCTCAATATGGAGGCTGAAATTTGCCCAAACATGTTGAAATGAAGAGGCGAAACAGCTCTTAATGTATTCTGTGCTTCTCCCCTCTTTGACACATGTAGCTGTCATTTCTGTCTCCAGTCTATAGCTGGCTTCAGTTTCTGTAGCAGAGATGCATTATTGATAGCACCAGTAACGTAATCACAGTTCATTGTGTTCCTCTTAATAGTGCATTTGCAAAATAGTTTAAGTTCTGATCTAGTAAATGCACTCATGCTTAACTTCACATGTTGAAATTAAAGTAATAAGACTAAGTGTTTAAAATTGAGTATACATGATCAGGGAGTGTGTCCAAGTGTGTTGGTACGATTCTTGGAAAAAAGGAGCAATGGTCTTACTGAAATTATTTGGGAAGTACCGTACTGCAGATAATAAAAGCACTGCTTAAATACTAGGTAGGTGGAAAGCAGCAAATATTCTCTATTTGAATTTGCTTGGCACTGGTAAAAGTGAAACGGGACAAGATTGAGCATCAGTCTTGGTGCTTATTTGATGGATTTTTTTAAAAAGGCTTGTTTTCCTGTATTAATGAACATAAAGATACTTGTATCAGGAGAGCACTTTGATGCAGGTGTGCCTTGCAAATATTAAAATCCTTACATTGGGAGGTGGTCCTACACAGCATTGTATGTTTCTTAGAATGCGCTTTCACATAGTCTAAAGATTTGTGTTTGGCAGAATAAATGGGTTTGTACTAGTATGAGAAAGATGTGGTTGTGGTAATGAATTGAAGGCATTTCACTGTATTACTTCTGTTGCTTGTGAGGTCAGCTGTGCAGAAAACAGCTTGTAAAAGGTTGTTTCCCATTTGCGTCTTGGCTCATTAGCTGTTACTTCCCAGTGAAGACAAGCGTAATTACCTAGGAGCAAGTAATGGTTGAATCCACAAACATTTGCTTCCATGTAAATTTTTGGACTTGAGCACCTGTGGAATTGTGCTTTCAGTCTCTGGTTCTCCCTGGAGATTGGTACTTGTTAACTGGGGAGACTGAACTTTGCACAGAAAATAGTGAGGTAATGCACTGTGGGAGGCTGACAACTTAAGACCAAGTGCCTGACTTCAATATCAACATGGTTGTTGAAGTAAAATTATGCAGAAGTATTTACTTGCACACATGTGATTTGAAGGCCCCTTAACACTGGAAAGTGAACTCCTTCCGTCGTGAAAGTCACTTTACATTCTTTTTCCTGGAATTTAAAAGTAAATTTAATAAAGAAAAAAAAATCCAACCAGTAACCACCAAAACAAACCCACGTTCTTTTGCAGTGTGTAAACTCTGATCAGCTGCAGAGCAGAAATGCATTTTAAGAGGAAATTTGACAATGTTGCTGTTGCTGCACTAAATGTCTGTGGCTGTATAGATAACTTCAGCCTGAGGGTTGTTAATCTGACACCTTTCATGAGCAGTAAAGTCACGTTAAAAATATGAAAAAGTTAAGACTTAGGCCAAGAGAATTCTTGTGTACTATTTTTTAAATTTTCCTGTTGCCTGGGTTTCAATTTATTTATTTATTAATATTCTCAGACCCCTTAAGATAGAGAATAGTATTCTAGTATTATATTCAATAGTATTGATATTGAAAGTACATTGAAATAGATCCTATTCAGAAAGGTATGTAAGGAATCCCTTAACTTTTAGCTGGAATTTAATTCTTGTTAGGTTCAGTAGAAAGCATGAATAAGTTAAATATGTGCTTAACACTTCCCTGACAAGTTTTGCTTTTGTATCATCATACCGTCTGCACTCTGTGGTATTTTGCAGATAGCTTTTTTAATAACAGATTTTGCTATAAATAATTGCTGGCTTTAGCATGATAACAGTTTTCACTGCCATTTATAGTGTATGTGTGTGTGAACACATGAGTTACTTTTTACTAAAAACATTTTAGTAATGTGAATAAAAGTAAAAAATAAGAGGTTTCTGAACTGCAGTACATCAGTGAGACACAAACCTGTTTAAGTGAGGCATTACTGTGGATTAATAGTGCTCTAACTCTGATTATTTTTTTTTTTTCCAGAAAAAGAGGAAAACTTGCTTTAATTTGTTTCCAGTCTCTCAGATGTGTCTATCACATTGGTTTATTTTTCGTACATAAATTTAACTAAAATTACATAAACTCACAAAGCTATAATAAGATTTGCCTTTGTGGAGTTGCAGGCAAAGTTGGTTCCTAGTGATCTTTAAAACCTGATGTGGAACATTCCTCACAACACTGCTTATCTACAGTACAAAACACCACGACAGAAGAGTAAATCTTATCTTAGCCATAGTATAAACTAGTTTGAGTTGGCTTGGTGATGCCATTACCAGTTGCGATCAGTTGACAATGATAACTCTTCTTTTTAAATATTAAACACAAAAGTAATTTACTGTGTTGAAGGCTGAGTTATGTTACATGCTGATTTTAATTAACATGTTTTCCAGTGTGCTTAGGTAAAGTTAAAGTGGTGCTTAGTGAGCAGTTGTCTATGCATTCATCCTAATGACACTACCTGTAAGAGGAAGTTGTTTCTTCCTGTTTGAAGGAATAGTTGCACGGTCAAAGTGCTAGGAAGTAGAAGTGTCACAAACAACTGTTTTTCAAACTGTTTTTCAAAGTATTTGCAGATTTCCTTAGACAAAGTCAGGATAAGTTTTATGTAAAACAAAATTATTCAGGTCCATTCTCTGAAAATGCTAGAAGAAATGTTATACAGTGAATTACCATGATCCTGAAGGTTGTTTATTTTCATGCTTAGGTCATAAACTAAGATCGTAGGCAGAAGGTAACTTTACTCTTTTTATTTTATTTATTTTTTTTAATACTTCAAGAAAGAATGACACACAGATTATGGCAAAATCCAGACACTCGTATAAAACTTCTTGTACTGACTGATTTGCAGGGCAAAGTCCTTTTAAACTTAAAGATGTTGAGAGTGACTGGCAGGTGATACAGAGGAAAAAGAAGTTCTCTTCAGCTCATTGCTTATTTGGCCTTTGTTATTTCATTCTTTTGAAATATTAATGAGAGCGAGATCGGTTTCTGAAGTGTGAGTTCCTTCCCTACACTTTGTTACAGGTTTCAGACAGTTGCGAAAAAGTTGATGCGAGCTGAGGATAGGTTCAGTCCTTTCTTAAAACTTTTCATCTCTATTGGTCCATACCACAGATTTACTGGAAACTGAGTACAGTTTTATACACATAGTTTTCTTGTGTCCATCAAGCCAGCCACCTTTGTTCATGATAGATTTTACCAAAGTGCCAGAGAGACAGAAGAAAGGGAGGAGAGGAGAGGGAGAGCACTGTTGGACAAACATATTCAAGATATGCCACTTTAAAGCAGCATTTTCAAAACCATAAAGAGTTCATATTCGTAAATCAGGTAACTCCCAGTGCTCAAAGAAATAAAGCAAAACTGCTGACATGCACTGTTGTTAAGTTTTCACAGAGAAAATGAGTTCAAATGCAATTGGGAATGACTGTATCACAGACTTAAGGCTTTTGAGACTTGAAGATTATGATTATATTACACTTAGATTTCTTTGTAGATGTAAAAAAGATAGGACAGAGGTTCTGCAGCAGAGCTAAGGGACTAGGTTAATATTTAGTTAAATTAAATAGTAAAACAAGAGGCGAAACACTGGGGGGGGGGGGCTGTAGAACAGATCACATCAACATTGTACTGTGTTAAACAGTCAAACCATGAGAATTCTGCAGACATAAAATGGCTAAGCCTTTACTATGTCCAGTGTATTTTAAAAGATCAACTAGGATAGTTTAAGGAGAAAGGCGGGAGGGGAAACCCTATCAACCTGAAGTATTTAATCAGTGAAGAAAAGCCAGGAAAGAGAGAATTGCTGGTACATGAGAGCAGATGCTAACGATAATCCTCAGGCTAAACTCAGTAAGAGCTTTTTGGCATGTCCAGCCTGTCTGTGTCTCATTACAAGAAAAACAGCAAGAACAAAATAAATATATTTTGTTGAGAATAAAATGAATCGGTGACAGGAGTTTGGTTTTGACTGTCTCATTAGACATGCTATTGATGAGATCTTTTCCCTGTATTTTCTTCAAGTGTGTGACTAGTGGAGTGCTTTGATTATTACCTTTCTTATTTAGCATGAAGTTACTGCCAGATATGTTAGTTCAAACAGTTTTCAGAGTCCTTATTCTATCATTACTTTCAGGGTTAGGTTGATAGGAAACAATTAAATACTGCAGCTTCCACTTACGAAGACCCAAAAGTTGCTTATTGTTTCTCTGGGAGGAATGGGACAGAATAAACTGGTGGTAGCTCCTATCTAGAGATAATCTATCACTTCAAGATACACTTCCTCTAAACAGCAAGTGCACCAAGAATGACTCTCCCTAGACATGGTGTGACAAACAGTCTGACACTTTTCTAGCTAGATTTGCAATATGAAGGTGGTTTTTGTTTTAGGAATTCTTGAGAATATAAAAACTAATTCATGGCTTCCCAGCTCCTGCACACATAACTCTTATCCCATCTCTACACTGCCTGATATCTGTGAGGAGTATCTTGGCAGTGTAAAAGAGAGATTAATACATAACCTGCTGTTTCTTAGCATCTAATGGTTTAAAACTGGTAAATTAATGTTTATGTTGTAAGTCCTTTGGCACACTATGCATTGGAGTGGAAGAGCTTTTATATGAAGGTGGAGACTCCCTCCCTTCTCCTCCCCCCTCCCATTAGTACTAGAGCTGTAGAAGCTGTAAAATCCAACATTACTATGAGTTAAAACTATGTAAGTAAATACTGTTTTCACAGTTCACTTTGAAGGCTAAATGCTTGAGTCCTTGAAATCAGATTTTAAAACACTGATTTCTGAACAAGGGACACAGTCATTAGTATTGTAGTTAGAGCACACAATTTCTATTTATCTGAGGATTGCAAATTCCATAAAATGGGTTTGCTGAAAAACTACCTATCATGTATGTTTTGTACAGCTACAGTGATGTAAAAAAAGCAGTAGAGATGAGTAAGCTACAGGAACGTCAAATTTCTGTCCTATTAGTAACTCATAAAAACATGCAATGGCATTCAAAGCAACTTGTTAAAGTCTATTAACCTACAGGTAAAGGCAAATACAAAACTGTTCTTCCTGCATCTTGTGTTGTGACTTCGAAGTACAGCACTGGAAGAATATCATCAAAATAGCAGAATCACAGAATGGTTTGGGTTGGAAGGGACCTTGAAGATCATCTAGTTCCACCCCCCTCACCCCCATGCAAAGCAATGTTAGAAATCATACACAGATTTATTGTAGTGTTTTGGTGTTCCTGGGCTGAATACAAGGGAACATTTATGCAGGTTTGTTTGGGTTCTCTTCCCCCTCTTCTTATCTGTATTCTTCCAATGTTAAACTGTAATAAGGTACTTTTAAGGAGATAAGTTGAAACTTTCAGTTTTGTTGGGGATATTTACTTAACATTCATATTTCCGAAAACCACTAGCACTTAGTTGCTCTAGAGTGGTTGTACAGACTAAGGTAAGAACCACTAGCTGTTACTTGCTTTAAAGCATGGCTGTACAGACCAAGATAAGCAACATCTAATCACAATGAGCTTTAAGACTTAAAACACTTAAAGGGTGAAGCAGGAATATGGTAATAAATGGTCCAATGTGATACTTGAAAGGGTCTCTTCTCTTGCTGTAAACTTTATTGTATAATGTGGGAGGGAGGTTTGCAAATAATGGCATTAATATGCTGACCCTTGTACATTATGGAATATGGTTCAGAATAAAAAACTTGATCTATTAAAAACACCTGTGCCTACGTCAGAGCCACAAAGAAAGTAAATATCATGGATATGGATTACTAAACCTTCTTAAAATTAATGGACTTGTAGGATCAGTGGCAGAGTCAAGGAGATGTAATAGAGATTTCAGTTCTCAGAACTATGTTAATATTTTATGTGGGTAGACAACGTCTAATGTCAGTGGTGCTAAGGAGATTTTCCTGGTGCTGGCTAGCATTGTCTGTTTGCTTGTTGTTGAAAGCTGAAGGCCGAAAAGTTACATGTTTTCATGTGAACCAAAAATAAAACTATTATAAGTATTGTAGCTGATATTAGAAATACATATATAGAGGAAACAGTTTTCTGATGTAAAGTTTGTAAAGATGGATGTTCTGGATATTTGTTATACCAATCTTGTCATTGTCATACCTGTGAACCATCATTCTTGGATAATGTACCACTGTATTTTTAAAATACACTAATAATTTGCATACAGTCATCGCTAAGAATGCTGAAGAGCAAAGGCTGTTCACTTCAGAGGAGTTTAACCTGCAGAAAATGTAACCTGTGTGCTACTGTATCGCCAAATACTTTTCATAATGATGCTGCTCTGATAATCTTACATTAGCACTAGTTCATTTGCTGAGAACAATATGGCTTATAAAGTTGCAAACTAATTCCCTAGCAACAGAAACAACACCAATAACTGCAGCTGTAGGAAAGTGATCTGGGAGTAGAACGGACCAGTTCACAAAACTAAGGCCTTAATAGAAGGCAGCTTAGCAAAAAATGAAACAACTGTTGCTGCATTGAAATGCAAGTCTTTAGGCAAACAAAAACAAGTACAAGGATAGTAAAATCATCCTGTTAAGAACCAGATTTCATGTTTTATCATGGATAATGAAATTGTGCGTGTTGTGGATCCTCTTGTTTTACTCGTCTCTTTGAAGTTATCTGGTTGATGGAGTCACTGTTTGAAACCAGTCTGTACTCTGCAGAATGCCACTATCGCTATCAAGTATTTCTGCCTGGGCTGCTAAATTTAAGTCCTCTGTTAAACAAATTAGATGCCGCATAACTTTGAAGTTCTGTGGAAAAATACTCTGTATCTGTAGTCTGCTTTCTCCTGTCACTCCAAGCACTCGCCTTCCATGCCTGGTCTTTACCAGCAGTTTAGGAGCTACTCATGCAAAACCACTTTCACTCTGTGCTTTCTAAAACTAGGTTGTGATAGTGTTGCTGCTTAGTCATCTTAATCTGAGAAAGCTGCAGTTTTGGGGAGTTGTTTGGCTGGGTTATCTTGATGTCTTTTAGATAGGCCTTTTATACAATAAATGAACTAAGGTATCAGCAGCAGAATACATCAAACAGCAGTACTTAAATCCCATTTTGCCAGCATAATAATTGAAAGATTACTTGTAGAGATTTACACTGTAATCTTAATAAAATGAGCCTTTACTGAAAGTTGGGGGGGGGGCAGCGGAGCAGGGAGGACAGGGAGATTTGCTGCAGTATGATGCTCTGTATATAGTGATGCTCTGTATACAGCTATTATTATTGGCATGAAACCAATATTGGTATTAAGTCAAACTTGTCAGTAGATCACAATTAAATAGATAAACCCGCTATTGATTTAGAAATGGTATGTCATAGAATGCTTATGGTGTTACACTGGCAGACAGGAGAAAATGGAGGAAAAGACCTGCAGAAGGGAAAGAGGGTGTTGCAGAAAATAAATCAATTTTTGAATAAAGAATGTTATACATCTGCTTGCACACATAAAAATCTTAGTTGTTTTTCAGGCCTTCCTTTAAAGCCTTGAGCTGTCCTGATAAAATCCCTCTTTGGAACTTACAGTTTGAGTTCACTGTCCTGTGACTGGAAAATTAATTTCAAACATTGGTTATATTAATCTTTAAAGCATCTCTTTGAAGTGAAAATATTGTATATCACTTAAAGTGATTTTTGTAATGAAATGCGCTAATGATAACTTCCTAACTTGAAGTTAATTGCTATTGAATGATAAACATACAGATGTTTGTACTGTGTAATTACACTACACAAAGTTCATGAAAACCAAGATTTATTTTGGCTTCTCGCTTGGATTGCATTCCTTACCCCAGCCTTGCGCTTTGAGGCATTATATGAAATCTTTTTTATCTGTTATTTCACTAAGCACTATGACCTTTATGTAAGCATTTCAGCCTTGCTTGTTCTACATAAATTGCAAGTATTATGGAAGAATAGAAAATTTAAGATCTCTTCTGATGGAAATTTGCTAAACCAAAAATTCTGAGAAACAAAAGAGTTTCAGGTCATGAAATGCTAACAACACTTACTCAACTGGGGACGTGTCTTTCAACTACAGTGGAAGTTGGATAGCCTTATGAAAGAAATTGGAAAGCATTAAGGAGAAATTTCAAGTGTTGTATTCACAGAAACAATATGAATCATTCAAAATAACCTTTGGTCTGAGCAAAGACTGCTTGATCTGTCAGTGCTCATTGGGAAGGACCTGTCCTTGGGCTAAAGGGCCTGAAGTTTAATTAATGGTGTGAAGTGATGTTGGGTTAAAAGTTTAATATTAATAAGAAATTTTAATATTCCTAAGTACCACAAAAGCATAAACAGAAGTGTAGAAGACTGAAAAGTTTTGCTGATGATGGGTGATACAGGAACAGAGCTGAACTCCAGATTTTAATGCTTAGTAGCCAATACATCGTTGTTACATGATGTGTCTTCAGGTAGCTGTTGTTTGTTCCTGCTTGAAGGATGCAAGGATGGGATACACAGTTTCCAGTGGTATTTATCATTTAGAAACTATATACTGGTAATGGCCATTTACAAGGACAAGATGTTTTCTTGTTGAAGTGATGAATTTGTCAAGGCTTTTTCTGAGCTATCCATACAGAGGTTGCAAATCAGCAACTAAA
This sequence comes from Pezoporus wallicus, assembly GCF_028554395.1. NCBI lineage: Eukaryota > Metazoa > Chordata > Aves > Psittaciformes > Psittacidae > Pezoporus > Pezoporus wallicus. The sequence continues at coordinate 7,853,965 of NW_026642649.1, read as the reverse complement.
GGGGCAGACTACACTAAGAAATATTATTACTAACACTCACTTAGTGAATTTGATTTATGGAGACATTTTGAACCTGAAAGTGAGATAAAGCATTCAGCAGAGAGGACAGGTTGTTGAAGAGAAAATCTGCCATTAATCTTCTAAAAAGGAAGATCTTTCCTTCACTAAATGGAAGGATTTTTTTCAGTGACTAATGCAGTCTCCTGGGGTTATTGTTTTTGCATGTTTTATGGTTTATCCCTCTGGTGACTTCCTCACTGCTTCATGTTGGACAAACCTTGTAAACCAGCATCAGTGTTTATGGCAAAATGAATACTGTAAAGGTCGTAGCAGTGACTAGACAGTTTTTTCCATCAAAAAAATACAGCAAAGTGAAAAAAAAAATACAGCAAATGTCTTCATATACCACTGAAGACAGATTTAATGAATTAATGCAACTGAGAGAGGACAGCTCATCAATTGCTGCACAAGTTGTGGATATTGGACTCCATAAGATGTTGCACATTAGTCTCACTAATTTGAGAGAACTTAAGTCCTTAAATAGCATCTACCAAAGGCTGTCACCAAGTGACAACAGTAGCTCCATATTACATGTTTCATCAGAACCACCAGTTTTTTTCCTTGAAGCTTATTAATATCCCGTGAAAGGAACAATTGCTCTCAAGAATTCTTAGATATGTCCAAGGGAAAAGAACAGAGCAAAGCAAGGCTGTATCATAAATACGTAAGGAGGTTGTATAAGATAAAAATGTTAAAGTCTGTGTTGGTCTGTGTGGTTACTCTTGCTTGCTTCTCAGTGAAACGCCAACTAACAAAGTATTATGTCAGAGCAGATTCAAAAAAGTAGTCAGTTTGAGATGTCCTTCTCATAAAGCGGAGTCAAGGTGGTTCTTTGAGAGTCACTACCACTTCTACTTGGAGGGCAATGAACAAACTTAAGTCAGGTGATAGTAGTTCCCAGACTCACTGCCATAGTTTAGGGGGTGTATATTTGTTGCTTTCTCTGATCTTACTGACTCAGCCAGAAGGTGTTCATTATCCAACCTCCAGCTGTTTTCTACAACTTAAATGACACTAAGATGTTGTAAATGCTGAACAGGGATGATTTTTTAGGTTGTTAACGAAGTTTCCAAGCATAGCTGCCATGCAAAGAACTGTAATATCTCTTTTTATAGGGAAACCTTATTAAACTTATCACTGTATGTACCATGCCAGTTCATGTTAATGTATGTGTTAGAAATAAAGCGTTACTCTTTCAGAATCATCCGTATTGGTTTGCTTGCATAAAATGTAAATATTTCATTTGGGGGCTAATGACAGGGAAACATCTGTTAGTTTAGCAGTCAAAATGTTTCCTCATGGTCCATACGATGTTTATTATGAATAAAGTCACCTTCTAAGATCTCAGTTTGGTTCTATCCTAGTTTATGGAATGATAGCTTTGTGAATCTACAGTACAATTTTTACTCTTCATATATCTGTCAAAGTAGGTTTCATAATTGCTATCCCTTTAGCAAGTAGCATTAATAGCTAATCCTCCACTTACATTTTCCCACAACGGTAGGTTTGTGCCCACACATGAGATTTTTACCTAAGTGAGTTATTCTGTTTAATATTAGTCATCCTATTTTTTTTCACAGAGACTGCATTGTCATCTAAGTGAGTTAAGTACCTTAGAGAAGTGTGCTTTTAGTATCTTAAAATTGCTTGTTGGCAAGCAAGTTCTCTACTGCTTTTTCCAGTACTCCATGTCCTACCAGTCTTTGGTCGGATGCGTGATTGGCATGATCAACGGAAATACCAAAGTTACCCAGCAATTAAGTAGGGATCTTGTGGACGTGATTTTCAAGTGGGTTTTTTTTCTTCCAGAGTCAAAGTGACTGGGAGACTTGGAAAAGTGGTGGAAGAAATCAAAGTGTCTAGAATATCATCATCCATACATATCTATAAACTGGTCCTCAGTATTCTCCAGATACTATGAAGAGAGGTAAAATAAGGGAGCGGCTTTCACTTTTGGGATAGCGGAGTCCACCTGTGTCAAAGCATAGTCATAAATACTTGGCATAATCTTTTTAAGTCTTATTTTCTTCCAGTATTAATGGTATATGGCATCTATATGAGTATCATAGAATCATAGAATGGTTAGGGTTGGAAAGGACCTTAAGATCATCTACTTCCAACCCCCCTGCCATGGGCAGGGACACCTCACACTAAATCATCTCACACAAGGTTTTGTCCACCCTGGTCTCGAACACTGCCAGGGGTGGAGCATTCACAACCTCCCTGGGCAACTATTCCAGAGCCTCACCACCCTCACAGGAAAGAATTTCCTCCTTATATCCAATCTAAACTTCCCCTGTTTAACCCATTACCCTTTGTTCTGTCACTACAGTCCCTAAAGAAGAGTCCCTCCCCAGCATCCCTATAGGCCCCCTTCAGATACTGGAAGGCTGCTCTGAGGTCTCCATGCAGCCTTCTCTTCTCCAGGCTGAACAGCCCCAACTCTCTCAGCCTGTCTTCATACAGGAGGTGCTCCAGTCCCCTGATCATCCTCGTGGCCCTTCTCTGGACTTGTTCCAACAGTTCCATGTCCTTTTTATGTTGAGGACACCAGAACTGCACACAATACTCCAGGTGAGGTCTCACGAGAGCAGAGTAGAGGGGCAGGATCACCTCCTTCGACCTGCTGGTCACGCTCCTTTTGATGCAACCCAGGATACGGTTGGCTTTCTGGGCTGCAAGCACACACAGAAGCCGGCTCATGTTCATTTTCTCACCAACCAACACCCCCAAGTCCTTCTCTGCAGGGCTGCTCTGAATCTCTTCTTTGCCCAACCTGTAGCTGTGCCTGGGATTGCTCTGACCCAGGTGTAAGATCTTGCACTTCTGATGGTTAAGCTTTGTGAGGTTGGCATCAGCCCACCTCACAAGCGTGTTGAGGTCCCTCTGGATGACATTCCTTCCCTCCAGCATATCAACTGAATCATGGGACAGAGGTGCCAGATGTATGCTTCATCTGCACAGCAGCCCCCCACCAGGAGCCCCCAGCAGTCTGGTGGCATAGGTATGAGATTCTGATCTTAGCTAAGCCAGGCTGCTTGTCTCTTCAGAGCAGCATTTGCTTTTGAAGACTGCAGGATAAGGGCTCTCTTAAAACTAGTTTCTTACATCCAGGTTTTATTATATGTTGCTTCTCTTAACTTGTCTTTTTCTTGAAATTTTCTGTTTGTTTTTCCTACTTTCCTGTGTCATTTAAGCATATCAGGACTGCAGAGTTGTTTTGGAAATAGAAAATGAGCCTTTTTCCCTCCCACCTCTTTCAGTGGCAGATTAGTTCAAAATGCAGAACGTCTCATTTACTGGTCAAAATGGGAAAACTGAGCTGCCTAATGTCAGAAGTAGTTTGTTGTTACTCATTTGAGATGTGAATACAATAAGCTTAATCCACTATTACAAGGAGCAGTATAGTGAAGCCCAAAAGTAACAGTCGTAGGGCTGTCTGCTGTATAAACAGAGCAAAACACTTCCCTGCTCATCTAAAGAATTGTCCCTATAAAACAAATGAGCAGGTAAGTAACCAGAAATGTCCAAAGCCGTGGTTTTTTGTCAGTATGTCTTACTTTGACAGTTGTTTTGTAGCTGTGATGTTAACAGCTCTTTGAAGCTATTTCTTCCTAATATGACTTCGTAACTGTTTTCGTTAGAACAGATGATCTGTAACCCTAATGCCACTTCTCCAGTTTCTGCCAGAAATGCTGCTTGGTAATGTGGGTTAATGGCTATGCAGTTCCTGACTTGTTTTCAGCACAGCTGGAAATTGTCATTCTGTATCTATAGATGTGAAATTTCCATTCTCTTCAAGAATGATGGGAGAGGCTATCCTGACCTCTTCTTTAGCAGCGTGAGTCAGCTGTCATGTGAAAGCCTGTTTTGAGTACAAGCATGGGGATTTTTGCATTTTTTTGAGGTTTAGACTTGAGCTCAGACAGCAGCTGATACATGCTGCACACAGTACATGCACTGGTAACAGCCCAAAAGTCTCTCCTCTCTCCTGTCATTTAAACAGCATATTATGTGATTTCTTCATGCCAGTCTTTATTTAAAGAAATCCCATAAACTAAGTCATCAAATATGTCTCCTTGTCTCCGGAGCCTTCACAGATTTTCCATAAACTCTGGGTGCATTTACACTGGCTCTGAAAATGCCACATTTAATCTATCTTTAATTCTCCTCTTTATGGCTTGTTCCCTGGAACTTTGTATTTTATGTGTCCATTTTTAGTCATGATTAGTATTTTATGAGCTAGTTGCCCATTTTGGTAATAAAACCTTTGCATTCTGGTGTCACTGTATAAAAGCTGGGGGAACAGGGGAGGAATGCAGGCTAGGGCAGCTGTGTTAACTTATCTTGGCACTGCAAAGGGCATAAAATCATGTTTTACCATCTGTGGCTGGTAGCAAGAATAAATATTATTCAGTGTTAGTCTAAGTGAATGGAATTTAATTAAAAGGGTAGCAAGGCTAATCATTACATTATCAAAGAGTAAAATGGGATATAGATACACATTAACCTGCACCTAGCTGAATGCGTGATTAAATTGAGCTCAATTGTCATATTTAAGAGGTTTGCATTATCTTTCCCTTTTCCTGTGGCCTAATAACTTCATTATTCTATTTAAAAGAATAAGCGTGTATGCCTGTTAAGACTTAATTTGTCCATAAAGTTTGGGTTTTCATAGAGATTGCCTATTACTGTAAGTAACTTGAGAATTCGGGTGCAGAGAAAATGGGTTACAAGTGTATTGGTGAATAGCTTGGGGATGGTCACACGGAGACTTTGGCTAGATGGCAAGCTGAATGCAGTTAGACAGTAGTGGCTGTTTCTAGCTGAAAGATGCTGCCTTTCATTTGTTATATAAATGTGTATTGCATTAACTAGATGATTCTTGAATTATTTTACAGCAGCACATACAGAGAACTTGAGATGTCACCTAGGGCAGTAGAAACACCTGCCTCAAGTCAGATTTCCATGGAAATGCCTCAGCCCAGTTTAGACCAGTTTGTTTTGGAGGTTAACTTGTGGGCAACCAAGTCATGGTGGTGAAGGTTTGCTAATATAAGTGTTCCCACTTTTAAATGGGTTTCTTCGGAAATCAATCCATATTCACGTACTTTATAAGTATTTTGAGATACATTTATGTCTGTTGCCCATCAGGACATCTGATTCTACATGAGAACAACAGGAACTTACAAAGAACAAGTAGGATTAAAATGATGAGTTACTTGTGACTGGGGATTTCAAGTATGAAATAAAGTCTCTGGCCGTGGCAGGATTCCAGTGGTTCTGCAAATCTCTCTTGTACTTTTTTGTGGTTTTCTCCCCAGTGCACAATGTATATCCTTAGGAAACTAATTACTGGGAATACCATGAGCAATGGCTGGAACCTTCCGACCTATAACTGGTTCCTTTCTGTCGGTGTGAAAGGACAGGTTATAGTGGTAATAGAGAGGACAGGATAATATAGTAGCAGACTAATTGCCTGGACCAGGAGCCACTTCCTTTTTCCTGGAAACAGCCCTGAAGGATAGACTTAAGCTGAAAAAGGGGAATAAATCTTCAAGTCCCAAGCCTTCTACATGAACAAGGTGAAATGTCACTAAGCACCAGTAAATACTAGGCTTTTTTGGGGGCTGGAGTAAAGCCTCATGAAAGATTTCCAGTAAATGTGGTGGGGAATCTTTGCAGAAGACTTATTTTATCTGATAAATGCACCAAATAGACTACTAAACCACAGTAAGGAAAATAAATGTGTTGTGCAGTAGAGTGGTGGTCTCTTGATGTGCATTTGTTTCAAGCATATGAACAAAGCAATATACAAGTGCCAGGCAGGGGGTGGTTATTTGCATTTTCCATGTCAGTTGAAAATAAATTATGAGATTAAAACTTAATAAAAACAGAAAGGCAGGTTATGCCTTGCTTGTTTGTTTTTTTAAAATAAATTAATAAAAATAGGCTTTGTTCTCTGCAGAGACTTTTGTGGGAATCCATCTCCATTCATAATTCAAATGGGTTTTGAAGTTCTCCCTTGTGGACAGTGTCTTGTATCAGAGGGGTTTTGCAAGTAATTTGGTATGATTCATCCAAGTTAATGGTCTCTGCTCCTGTGAGGCTCAACAAAACTTTAATAAGAATTTCTCTAGAGAGCCTGAATATTTTACTAGTTCTGAGAAACCAAGTATTTTGATTGAGGCTGTTTAGGAAATGCCCCTGTTAGTTCAAGAATTGGAGAGGGAGGGAATGGATAGAACTGCAAACCCATTGTTTCCATGTATAGAGCAAATTCTAGGAGTCTAGTGTTTCCTAAAGGCAGATCTTGACTTCTGTCAGGCTCATAGAACATTTCTTCATGTTAGGACACTTATTTTTATTGCCTACAAGTGACAATCTAAGGAAGGGATGCTCCTTTCTCTTATTATTCTGCCATTTTTAACCTGTGCCTCTACTCCATTTCTAGCTGCAACAGGGCTTTGTCCTAGTTCAGGCTTTAGCTACCCTTTACTGCCTAGGACAGCTTTTGGAAGCGGATTGAAGTCTCATCCGGGTACACAGCATCCTTGCTACCTGAATGCCAATGCTTACCTTGGTACCCCAGGCAGCATCAAGCTAAGTGCCAAGCATCCCTTTACGTTGTTGATCACTAGGGTTGTTACAAAGGGGCTTTTCCATGTAGAAAACAGACAAGAATTGAAGATTATTTTCCCCATAAGCCTATTTTCTTTACTGAACTTCCATGTGCCTCAGTTTTACACTATGTATGCATGAAAAATAATGGTTTTCATTGTTAATCATGGTTTTGTTTAATCAAAAAACTTTTTTTTTCCTTTCTTTTTTTTTTTTTTGAGGGTGTTAGTATAACTGCTGGAAGAACATCCCAAGAGGAATGATGTTGATACTTGCATTTTGTACCGGAATCATAAGGTGCTGCTCTGACATACTAATAGTGAAGTTTTGGTACGATCTCTAGCTGAGAGCTGCTTTAGGAGCTCTACACTTAGTACAACAAAGTTAGGAGGTAAACACATGTCTGTCGTAGGTTATCTCATAAAAGTCATCTTGCATTGTGTTGACAGGAAGCTGCTACAAATTTTACAATTTGTTGTCAGGTGCCACTGTAGGTTTATGAATGCTCTTGAAAATACTGGGAGTTAGAGAACTACTGCAGGTGAATTTTGAGTATCATTGCAAAACATTCTTTATCTGATGTGATGGGGTTTAGAGGGAAAGTAGACCTCCCCTGGCAACTGGCGTCATCTTTGCAAGTTATCAGTATATGGAGGACATATATGAATATGTGAAATGGAGAACATTTCATATAATGCATGCATATAAATTTTAATATATTTAGTATGTTTCTGCCTTGTCTAGTTCACCAGCTATTACAAGCTAGCTTGCTTGGGTAGAGGAATATATTTCTTTGGGAGAGATTGAGAGAACAAATAATATGTGAATGAGATCAAGATTCATTCAGTATTCCTTCTAATATGAAACTTGACTGGCCTACTGTAAGACAACTGTAGGTTTATAGTCTTATTTAAGTATTTAATATTGTAATGTTGAAGGATAATAGTATTTAGGAGAACCTGTTAAATGGAATTTCCTTGCGTAACTGATGAAGTCTACTGCCACACAGCTAATTTATACCAGCAGTCTTGGGGAATTCCAAAGCTCACCTGACTTTGTTGTGGCTAGAATTACGGATTTTAATCATGAAATCACAATGAGGAGATACTGAAATGGTTTCAAAACATAGTGTCCAATCTGTCATTGTAACTTATGCAGAACTTATGCCAATTTTAACAAAAATCTCTGTATACCCTAAGAGATGAAATGACAGAAATGAGGGAAAAAATGCAGTAGCAAGAATGTACCTGTGGCTGCTTCTCGTGTTTCACGAATGAATGAACTGTGGGATTCTGTCTGTACACAGTGAGATGAATTATACACCAGTTTTTGGTAATTTCATGTTAAAGAATCAATGTAAGTAACCAGCTGCGTGCAGCAGAACAACAGTCTGGGTGATTGCTGCTTACCTGCTGTGGTGATGCACTGTATGACAGAGTGCCAGCATTTGGCTTTAATCCCATAGAGCCATAGTTTCTAGACTATGTGATTGCAAGCCAAATTTGAAATAATCCATTAAAATAACAAAGCACAGCAGCATATTGAGGCATGAAAACAGCCTCAGTGTAACTGGCAGCAGGACAGGATTTCTTTGGAATTAAGGATCATCATTGCAAATAGTCTTCAAATTCCTCAGTTCTGCCTCTTTTTGTGGACTTTGGGCTTCTGGCCTTCCTCTCTGTTCTGCCTCTATAGCCAGTAGTGAAGTGACAGCGAGGAGTAAGACAGATCCCATCCCCTCTGCATCAGAGGCAGATGATATTCCAGTGCCCAGACTAGAAGCAAAACCTGCTTTACAGCTGAATTGTTCCCAAATTCACAAAAAGGAAATAAAACAGGACTGCGGCAGGCCTGAAACCATGCCATGACTTCAGCCTTCAGCTGTTCCTTGCCCTATGGCTGGAAGCCAGTTCCTGCATGTGTCCCCCCTGCTCTTCCTCTCCCCACTTTTCTTTGGAACCGTGCAAGCTTTTGATGTGGAAATGGAGATGAAAGCTGCTTTTCAACAAGAGAGGTTCAAGTGTGTTTACTTCATAATCCATTTCAGCCCAGAAAAGTGACTTTGTTGACAGATTATAGCTCATATGACAGTGGCAGTGCTTTTAGTACTGTGGCACTTGTCCCACATGTACCAGAGTGTGACAACTGCCATATTCCTTAACATGGATCAAGAGACAGCTGAAAGGTTACAAATTCTACAGAGCTTCCACAAAATAGGAATGGTTTCATTACATTTCTCTTCATAGAATATCTTAGTGTTTGGCCAGAATTTTTTTACAATGAAAGTAAATTCTTTCCCATTAAAAAGAAAGGGGGGGGGGGGAGTGGAGGGGATGATGCTGTAAAAATATGGAAAAGAGAGGCATGAGCCATCCTAATGAATTAACTGGGTTTTCCCATGAGTTCATAAACTTTCTCCCTTGCGTGCAGCTGGAAGGATTTGGATAACTTGCAAAACTGAACGAAGAGCGAGTCCAGTGATAATTAAAACCTATGTTGTTTTAGAGATAATATGCTGATATAGTAATAGATGCATGACTGAAGATGTCTGTGAAGTGCTCAAGAAGTATCCTCAAGAAGTTGGCTGGACTTTCCAGCTGCCACTAGTTAGAAGGGAGCTCCTCAAGAGAGCAGCGCAGAAAGAAAATGATGCTGGAAGCGAACATAGAAGCTTCCACAAAAAAAGGCCGCACTAAGGAGCAGAGTAAGACTGCACGGAGAGAAAGCAGAAAACGTGTGAGGTTCCCTGTGTAAAATAGTGTAAGCGATAACTTATTTATTAAATACTTCAATAATGTAATCAGTAGTTGTTTAACCAAGTTAGAGTTAGAAATGCAAACGGTTTTAATGCTTTTATGCTTGTGCCTCTGCCATAGATGATATTTTTTTTCACTTTAAGTTAAACATGTTGCAACAGTAAATAGCATTCTGGTGTGGGTTACATATCGGCTTGTAGCTGGATGTCCAAATATTTTGAAATCTCAAAAATCCTCAGTTGTTCTTTGTCTTGTGTTCAATCCTAGAAAAACTCTGCGGGGGGGGGGGACACACGACGACTTTTACTTTAACCCTAATAAATAGGGTTAAAAGTAAAATAACCCTAAACCCTTGTGAAATACAAACTCACTCCTCTAAATGAGATAACAAGGTTTTATTGGGGGACAAAGTCAATAAAGCAAAAGCAACAGTGCTGGGCACATGATCGTAGCCAGAGGTGCGAGTGATTAGTATTTGTTACAGGTTTATATACTTTCACTATTACATTAGTTACATACATATTCATAATTCCCGCATGTAGGCGGGAGATATTATAACTAGCTCCAAGAATTTATTATCGTAAGACTCCTCCTCTTGGTGTCTGCACACTGCTCTGAGGTGATTGTGGGCAGGGGTCTTCAAGGTGAAGGAAGCAGTCTTCCTCACAGCGTACTTTTCACCTTTGGCACAGTTGGATGCCCCAGTAATCACACAACCAGCTATATCTGTAATTATTCTGATAACTAGCAAAGATTTAAAACAGTGTGACCTTCCTGCAAAATTTATTGCAGGATGGGCAGACAAGGAGTATCTCAAGGTAGGAGATGTTTGGGAGACTCTTGTCTCTACACTAACTGATAATGAGAAGGATGGTGTGAAATAACTCATTCATGTTTAGTGGGGCCACTAAATCCTGTTATCTCACCACAGACTTACAACACAAACATTGTTCTTTAAAACTAAAGATACTTTAGAAGACTAGTGTGAAACAATTAACTCATGTTTAGTGGGGCCACTACATTCCACAGACTTAGACAGTATAAACATTGTTCTCTTTCTACAACTTAAGTTAGAAAGTACTTTGTTTTCCAGGCACTAGCTTTCCTTATATCAAGCCCACACACACTTCTTTTACCTTTACAAATTCTTTTGCTATGTGACTCCGCTTTGATCAAGAGATCTGAACCTTTTTAACTTGTTGTCTAGTCTTCTGTCTTTAGTGAGTTTTGTTTCTGTTATTGTAAACTGGTACAGTTATATCCACATAACCGCACCTATGATTTGCGAAAGCCAATGCATTTATGTGTTTATACACCCTCTTTCTACTATGAAAAATGTATGCCACTGAAATGATTTTCTGGAGCAAGAGGCTTGTTTATGGTTAGTACTTGGTTTTGCTAAAAGAAAAGCTGTGATGGTAAACAGGTGTATTTCTGAGGAGGAGTATGTAAAGCACAGTTCTGGACAACCTGGCAGCTGCCACGCCTGCTGTCTGTGCTGCAGGTCTGGTTTCTGCCATGGCCTGAGAGAAGAGGAACAGCCCTAAGCTTGTCCCTAGGAGCTGAGTGGCCAAGGATACATCAAGGAAGCCCAGCTGCTGTCCCCAGAGCATGGCCACCAGGGGCAGGAACAGCCCCTGGGCTTCCTGGGCACAGGACTGCCTCAGGGCCAGCACCCCAAAGTCTTTCTCCAAAGGCTGCTGAGCTGAGGGGTGGTGGGTGTAGCTGGGCATGGGGGACCCTGTCACCCCCACATTGTTATCTCGCTTATGCACAGCAGTGTGTGCTTGGAAGGGCTCCAGCCTTGCTGCCCATCAGCAGCTGCCACTTTCCAGCTCTCCACGTGTGCAACACTGGCACCAGGCATGCATGAGAGCACTTTTCATGCATCTCTGGCTAGGAAGAGCAGTGGCTGAACAGTGCTGAAAGTCAAAGGCATGCTTGTCATCGATAGGTGTCATGCTTTGGGAAATAGCCCACAGTACTACACACCTCCTGGTGTGCATGGTTAATACCAATGTTCATTCTTCACATCCTCGCTCTTGAGGAGACAGGGCTGCTTTTCCTGTCATCCTGCTGCTGCTTTCTGTGGTTCTGTGGCTTTCCCAGGTTGCAAAGGGTGAGTTTTTCCAGGCTAACCTGAATGCAGTAGCCTGCTCCTGGCTGCACATGTGCATTGTGTTGATGCTTGTGAGCATCAGCTCTGGAAGTGATTCAAAAGTGAGTCAAAAGGAAAGGAACATAATAGAAAGTAATGCAAGAAAGCAATGAAAAGTAATAAAAAGGAAAGGTAATGTAACTGAAATTAACAGAATGGAACAGAGAAGAACCTAACTGAAAGGAAAATAACAGCAAGGAAACTAACATAATGGAAGAAAGGACAGTAATGTAACAGAAATGGAAATGTAACAGAAATGGAAATTTTGCAGCACTTAAGTAAATAAGATTATTAATATGTTAGTGACAAAATAGCTGTGGTAACCTGTGCTGGGTTTGAGGTGTTTTCTGTAATATGGGGCTTGGGGAATTCTGTTGTGGCAGTGAGCTAGGGCAGCCAGGTGATGATTCTGTCTTACCCTGGGAATGGCACTACACTGAGACAGCTGTGGTACGTTAATGACATCTCACCCCCTGACAGAGACAGTGTTAATCTGTATGGCAGTCTTGAAGATGGTTGATAATGTTAGTGTAAATCTCAACACAGCCACTCTATAGAGTATAATTGACATGCTGCTACATAAGGCTACCTGGCATTTGAACACAAGGACTTACCTAAGAGGAATATCCACATACCCTAATCAAGAATAAGTAGTTAATTCTGTCTAATGTGAGAAATCTTCAAGCTGAGAAATCCAATTCAGAAGGTTGACTGATTTATATTTTGTGCAATTTGTGCTGAAAACATACTTTTGATAGCACTACTGCTTTTTCTAAGAGCATTCATGCTAAGCCTGAGGCATTTTCTATCCCAAACCTGTGCCATTTCTTTTGTGGAAGAAACATTTTGCATATTAGTGTAGGCAGAGGAAGAGTTGAATGATCTTGTAGAAGATTCATTAAAATGTAAACATTTAATCTAATGACTAAAAGTTGAGTTTTTTTTTTCTATTGGGAATTATAGTTGCATATTGCTTAAAACCACTTTTATTCAATGTGGGTAGGGATTGCCCCCACCAGTGGTTTTGAATCTGTTGTTGAGACCTGGTCCAAAGTTTAATAGACCATATGGTAGCTTTTACTAAAAAGCTGACTTTCTTGGTCAGTAATGTCATTGAATGTGATTCCCCCCCCACTTTGGGAATGAAATTTGGCTATGTGGAATGAATACAGTCATGTTATGCTGTCTCAGATTGCGACTGCAAAAGCACTTGAGGAATCCTCTTGATTCCATCACCTGAGGATGCCTGTACTACGTAGATTATCGTACAGTACAAAGGACCAACTCATGACTTCTTGCAAAAGCAACAATAGAAATGGAAGTCAAGTTACTCTTCAGTACAAAAAAGACAAAGTTTAACTAATAATGGATACATTTAGATAACTTTTCAGATTAGCTAATAATTAATTAGGATGACTCCTACTTTTTAAGCCTTGCTTAAATTAAATTTATTAACTTTATTCTTCTAAGAATAAATAGAGAAGACAGAAGTACTTTCTTATTTAATTCAGTAGATGGAAGCCAAATCTGTGATTCCAAGGAAAGGTTTGAACCTGAAGCTGATAAAATTGGTATATTGCAAAACACTGGGGGAACCAGAAGTGGAGAGAGTATACAGTTTTAATCTTCTTTTAGATTGCAGTTTTGAACCAGGCTTGAAATAGTTCCAGTAATTCAGAGCATTACAGTAGCACTTCCTGTGTAGTACCCATGGCTTGTTCCCAGATCCCTGGGAATCTAGAGGCTGCTGCAACTCTTCTCTTGCTCGCACAGTCCCAACGCTTTGGAAGGACCAGGCAAATAGGCTATTTACCAGCCCACTGATGATAAGATGCTCTTTAGCTCCCTCTTAGACCCAGTGTGCCAGAGGAGCAGTGTTTAGAGCCTAAATAGAATAAGCTGTGGTTTGTGGTTTTTTTTAATTTATTATTTAAACAAAGTGAAGATCTAGGTTTTCTATGTTTATTGGGCATAAAGCTATGAAAGGGAAAAGGTAGCAATTAGTGCTGTCATGTGTCATAGCAATAATTATGAAAGATACTTGCAGTCTTCACATCCAAAGTGTTTTGCAGTTGCATGTTCTCAGTTCTGCTCTTATTTAAGTCAACAGCAAAACTCCAACCATCTAATGCAATGATTGCATTAGAATCCTTCAGCTCTCATAGAGCAGCAGTGAAGAACTAGAGTTGTTTCGTGTTCCCTGTTTACAGACATATTAATATTCTGGTTTATGGCCATAGCCTGGCACAGTATCAACATTGACTTTGAACGCTGGAGTTTGTAATTCCTCATCATGTCCTCAGACCATTTGATCTAGACCTTGACATCTTGCTCTCCATAAAATGGTGAGGAAAGAAATTAGTTTTAACATGAAATTGATTTCCTGAAATTCCATGAGGCTGCTTCTACTCATGATACTTTGCTAACAAGTTAATGATCCCATTTATTTCTTGATCAATACACAGCAAGGGACCCCAGTGGCTTGCCTCTCAGGCCTTAAAAACATCTATAATTTTAGCGTGGAGGGCTCCTTAGAAAGGATCATGCAGTCATTTTTATTCTCTTATGCTGAAGAGCGGAAACTTGCAGTTACAGAGGGGTTACCTGTTAATGCTGTAGTTGGAGGCTCAAAGATTGAACAGTTCAATGTATTTTTGCTGCATCATGTTTGGAGAACGGATGTTACTCGCTTTACATCCTAAGTAGAAATGTGGTATTTCTGATTATTTATTTTATTAAAAGTAGGGAAAGTGAGTTTACTTTGAGCTAAGGGATTTCAGTTGTGATTCATCAGTGCAATCTAAGAATGCTGCTAGATGAAAGAAAGCTACAAGAGCTGAGATCTTCCCCCTTGTTTATTGTAATGTAATTTGAAATTGGATATTTTGTTTGAGAGCAGCCTCGTCCAAATGGAGTGGGAAAAGTGCAGCAAGTAGGAAGAAATAATCTGCTGTTGAAACTTAACTTGCCACTGTACAAAGTATTGTGTATGCATTTCATGACCGCTGCTAAAATACCCTAGTTACTGTGTAGCAGTAGATGTCACATGTGAGTCCTGGGAATTGGTTTTGGTTTACTTTACTGCCTTTTATTAATCCTTAAGCATTGTGGGAGTATCCATAAAAGTTTTAAAGTTTCATCCTTTCTTATTCTTGTCTACTTTGCAAGCACTCAGGACTGCAGACAGACCCAGCCATCTGCAGCTCCCATATATATAGCTTCGATAAGTGAATTAAAGTGGATGCTGAATTCACTCCTTAGTCTCCATAGGAACAGTCACTCTGTAAATGTAACACTAATAGGCTTTTCTGTGTAAGGCCAATTTAAAAAGCACTTACTGTCATGAATAGTCCTTTTTTTCTTGGGCCCCCACAGTAGGAACACTTAAGGCTTATGGGTGACTTTAAGCAATGAATGGGCTCTATTGACTTCATGCACTGAAGTTCTTAACTGGATCAAGTTTATTTCACAAGACTTCTTAGATGAGAAGGGGTTTACAGAATCACATACACAGATAGGAGACAGACCTGCATGAGTGTGTTTCATTAGGGCCTAGTTAATGTATTTAGTAACCAGGGACTTTCTTTATAACCTAATAAAGATACCAGGGAAAAAGCTTATAAAGAATAAAAATGGCATAGAGGAAAACCAGAATAGTAAATGTAGAGGGGAAAAAAAAAAGGGATGAGTAAAAATAATTTTGTAATTTTTAGTCTGGTGTATTGACTGTCTAAAAGTAAGTAAAAATACAGGATTAGAATATGGAATTTAAAAAACACAGCTTCTATTTATAACCTGTGCAAAAAGGTTATGTAATGTAGGCATTAGTTGTCTCTGGTTTATGAGCGCCTGACTCCTGCCTCTATCTGATCTAGCTGGGGTAAAGAGGCTTTGTCTGCACAGATGCAAACTCTCCATGCCCTTTCCTGACACTCAGGTTTTACCAGTCCATTTTGATGAGCTTTTCCCCTGACTGCTACTGCTATTCAGGTGTATGTCTGAAATATGCTACAAGATGTGATACGTCAGCCTGTTGTGATAGCTGCAACAGGTTTCAGAAACAACAATTTGAGCTACCACTCTCTCAGTGATGTGGTAAGAGAGGGGCAAATTCTGTTCCAGCCTCCCCCAGTTTAGTGCTTTGAAGGGGAAAAGGTCATTTTCTAATCCTTGCTAATGAATGCAGGTGGTCTGCATGTTTTCTCTGTGCAGGACTGCACGGGAGTGTGGGACTTGATTTCCCTGGCTCTGGGTGAACTGAAGCAAATAAAGCTGTCACCTGGAAGGGACATCCCCTGTGGAAAAAGGACATGACATGGATGACAGCTACCTACATATACTTGCTAGCAATCGAGGTTTTTAAAATATTCTGTATTTTGAAGGTAATAAATAAGTGCATACAACTTTGTTCCCCCACCCCCCCTTCCCCAGAGGTTTCTTACTAAGTTAGAGGGAAGGAGGGAAAAAATCTAATTAACTTCAGCTATGTTTTGACTGGTGTGATAAATTCCATAATCCTGGACAAGTGTTTGAGCACTAGCATGATTTTAGGAGTTGAAGCATCAGCAGGAAATTGAAAAGTTATTGTGTCCTGTCATTGTAATGCAGTGACATAGTGCAGTGCCATGATCGTTCCTCAGACCTCAGACATCGTCTTCAGATTGAGGATGGCAAAGAGAATTATTCTTAAGATACAATATCTGAAGGGATGCTGGGGCGGGATTTTTCATTAGGGACTGTAGTGACAGGACAAGGGGTAACAGGTTAAAACTTAAACAGGGGAAGTTTAGATTGGATATAAGGAAGAAGTTCTTTGCTGTTAGGGTGGTGAGGCACTGGAATGGGTTCCCCAGGGAGGCTGTGAATGCTCCATCCCTGGTGGTGTTCAAGGCCGGGTTGGACAGAGCCTTGGGTGAGATGGTTTAGTGTGAGGTGTCCCTGCTCATGGCAGGGGGTTTGGAACTGGATGATCTTAAGGTCCTTTCCAACCCTAACTATTCTGTGATTCAATATTAGCGCTGCAGGGGAGATGGCCTCTACAGAGTCCTTGATACCCGTCGTGGTTTAAACCCAGTCAGCTATGCAGTCTCTCTTTCACTACATTCCCCCCCCTTTGTGCCCTTCCCCTATTCCCAGAGGGATGGGGAGGAGAATCAAAAGAATGCAACTCCCATGGGTTGAGATAAGAAAAGCTTAATAACTAAGGTATAACACAAATCACTACTGCTACCACCAATAATAATAATGATAAAGGAAATGACAAGGGAAGAGAATACAACCACTCACCACCCACTGACCGATAACTTGCCCCCACCCAGCAGTGAGTGCCCTTCTGGGTAACTCCCAGTTACATCCTGGGCATGATGTGCTTTGATATGGAATACCTCTTTGGCTAGTTTGGATCAGGTGTCCTGTCTCTGCTTCCTTCCAGCCTCTCCTCCTCCCTGACAGAGCATGGGACTCAGAAAGTCCTTGGTCAGACTAAACATTTGAGCGGTAACTGAAAACATTGGTGTTATCAGCGCTGTTCCCAGGCTGAAAGTCAAAATCACAGTACTGTAACACCTACTAAAAAGGAGAAAAAATGACTGCTACTGCTAAACCCAGGACAAGACCCTAGTCTTGTCAGTAGAAAACCCAAGTGATGGGCAGGGAGAAATCATCGATGTGCACCAGCAGGTCTATGCAGGCCGAGGGTGAGGGCAAGCTGCCTGCAGGACACGTGTGAATTGCAGCCACCCTTTGGGTGAGCCATAACTGACCACTGTGGGCATCCTGAGAACATGTGAAGTGTGCTGAAGAAGCCACGTGCCTTGCAGCTTGTGGACAGCCAACAAATACCATGTATCTTTTATAAACCATTTGCAATTGGACTGCTTGCTGCTCACCTGCATCAGTTTCAAAGGTCTGGGGAAGACTCACAACTAAAGTCCTGCCAGTATATTGTGAAAGATAGTAGAGGATGGAGAACCTACCTCCCAAACTGACTTGTTGTATCGACTGCATTAAAATAACAGTGTTGTTATGAAAAAAGATAATAATTCACAAACAGTACATAAATTGTTTTTATCACAAGCTATGTCAAGCTGTCACTGTCGTTTCATTACAGGCAATTTTGTGTTTTCTACAAGCACACTTTCTAGTCAGATATTGATTTTAAGCAACCAATCTATTATAACATTACAGTTACCTCTCAAAAATAGATTTTCTGTATGCATAGCATGGATCATTAAATTACTTCAGTGAATTATTTGTAGTTTTCATTTTTTTAACTGTATTTCCAGTTTGAATTTGCACTTGTAGAACAGTGTGTTCTACAAAACAAACTTTGCTCAATCAGATAATACATGTTCATTACCTTTTATCATCCTCTTTCTAAGTTCCAATTAAGAATCTGAATATCTAATGCACTGGATATAACTTTTTCATGATTGCTGTATTTCATTTCATAAAAGAAAAGAAATATTGAAAGAATTTCAGTCTATATACCTCAGAAGACACAGAGGTATACTGAAAATTCTGATGTGCTTTTTCACTATTTTGTATGCTTTTAAATGTGAAGAAACTGATTGTTCCCTTTTGGGTTTTCTTTTTTTCCTATATACTGAAGAGAAAATGTGCCTGTTTCTGCTTGAAGGGTGTAATTTAATTTTACATTTAATGGGAATTTTATGTTGCTTCCTGCAAAGGGACAGTCAAGACTTTCAGCCGTTTACTTTCAAGAATATCATAAACTAAATATTCTTGCTTATGTTAGAATAAGCTAGAACCATGCATAAGTGTTTCTGTGCTTTCACATCGCTGTTTCCAACCTATCTGCTTTCCTATGCACTTACTCAGAAACTGTTTAGGGCCAAAGTATGGCATATACAAGGTTAGTGGCTGAGAAAAATGGAAAAAATGGGCTTGTTGAGCTAGAAGGAAAAATGTTTTATAGCAAGACCTGGTAAAATAAGCTGGGAATTCCTGTGTTAAGTGGGTATAAGAGAAGTTATAATAGTAAGTGGCAGTAAAGGAACTGTAATGTAGACAGAGGAAGGTCTTTCCAATTATTAAGGGTAATTTGACATTTTAGTATACTCCTTAACATAATCATACAACTTTGATGGTTGTGGTACTGTTGGTTCTCAGTTGCTGCAAAGAATTGGATGTCTCAGACTCTCTTCCAGTGCTTTATATACGGCAGTTCCTACAGTTACTTGGTTCAGAATTTAGGGGAGGAGGCCAAAACTGAAATTTCTTCTCTGCTTCTGCGGCTAATTAATTTACTCTTCACATGCTTTTCCTGTCTGGGGTCCTACAATCTGGTTCAGCCACTTCCGGAGGACTGCTCCTTAAAGTTGTATCTGCTTTTGAGTTCTAGAAAACATCTAGAAAATCCTGCCCTGTAATGATGCTGAAATGTGGAGTGTTTTGGGGTATAGTCTTTAGGCATATCTGCAGCGGTGTTCGATGCACTCATATCAGCAGTTTACAACTATCAGTATTCAGTGGATTTGTCCCTACAGTATAATGTACACGTGTTTAAAAACAGGCTTCGAAGAATTAATCCAAAACAAAGTGAGTTATGAAGACATTTAAAATCTAGAAAAATCAAGACCTTGTTTTTTGCTGGTTTTCTCATTTCTGGGTCATTCACTGGAAAAAAGATTTTTGATTTCTGGCTGCTGAGTAGTCCTAAGTAAAAATACAATTACTTTTCTGTGATATGGTGGAGTCCAAGTATTTTCGTTAAGTTCTGGTAGATATGAAGGGGAGATCATTTTGAACAGGGAGAGTGTTTTTTTTTAACGTCAAAACTGGTTTTGTGGGAAGGAAAAGGTTGGTGGGGGGGAAGACTGTTAGGCTGTCTGAGAAAACAGCCTACTGTGATTGTATGTTGGACCAAACGATAACAATCTTCAAACTCCTACTTATAGTATACACTCATAAGGTAGTTTCCCCCGTTTCTCTCTACTTTTTAGACTTAATCCTAGCATATGTTACTGCAGTCATTTTATCGTGTTTTTCATGTTACTAATGAACATATATAGTGGCTTATCACAGTGTTAATTCTGCATGATTCTGGAGCTGTCTTGACTAACTGGCAATTAAAATGGGGGGGGGGGAAACACATAACCTGAAATCAGTTGCCAGGAAATTAAGTATGTTGTGTTCACCTTCCCTTGGAAAGGAAGAAAGCAGCACAGATGTGACAAGAATGTGAGTAAAGTTCATTTCCTTTTATATCTCAGTTGGTTTTGTACTCTTTCAGGAAGAAGAAGAGATGGGTTCACTGCCACTGTCTGTTAACACCTTGGCTCAAGCCTACTCGTTACTTGCAAGTTTCCAAGTTTCCCAGCCTTTAGTGGTCTGAGATGATCCTCTTTTGATTTCTAATGCTGGGGAGCCCTTCTGTCTTGAACAAAATCCTTGCATAGCCTGCTAGACAGACAGGAGAGGGCATGAATGACAGTCTAGCCTGAAGGGCAGAGCGGTAGCCCAGCAGGCTTCCCTGGTGTTCCCGACATCTATTGCATGCAACAGTCAGACCATGTACTAACCATCTGTTCCTGTGAACATTCAGCTAAGATGAAAGCTGAAAATTTCTCTTTGTCAGTTAGAGCATCATGTACTCCAGAATATATTTTGGCTGATGGTTGATGTGCCATCTTGGAGTAGCTGCAGATCAACTCAGGAGGCAATTGAACTGCAGTTTCCCAAATTCTGGAGGAGTATCAATGTACTGAGTGCTGAGCTATGGCATAAAAGCACAGCATAGTTGGATCCTTCAGCTCCTTGTCCCATTTTTTCCTGCTAGTGTTTAAATCTATTAGTGGAATGATGCTTTGTAAAGCATTTACTTCCCTGTGATATTTTTTTGTCTGGAGTAACATATCAATGGAGAGACCTCTCAATATGCCAGTAGGCACTTTGCATGTGTTAGGATGTTGCTTGCTTGTAGTAGCATCTGATTTGCCTAAGCACATGCATAGATGAATGTGAGTGAAGTTTATAGGTTTTTATGTTACAGAGTCTACTTAATGATTTTTTAAATGTATTTCACAGTTGTTGGGGTTTTCTTAGCTTTCATTAAATGATTGTCCTCATCAGAGAGCTCAGCCAGAGAGATGGTTTTGCTTCCAGCCGAGCCCTGTACTACTGCATTTTACAGTTCCAGAAAGATTTCAAAGTACTCACAACTCAATCTCCTGGCATTTTCCTAAATCGTTGCTAATTCATGTTCATTTCTCTGCCATTATGTCAGCCACCTACAGAATGAACATATTTTACAATTCTAAGAAAAAAAAAAATCACCTTTTGTATTTTCTTAAATTGTTATTAAATCGCTTCATTTTGCCATCATTATTTGAGCTACTTGCATTTGAAAAGTAGTGGAATGCATTTCCTTTAGTTTTAGGGTATAATCAAGATTTTCAGTGATACTTCTTGGGAAGCCATCTTGCTTTCTTTTTTATGCTTTTGCTTACTAAGATATTTCACTTCAAAAACGAGTGTTAAAATCCCTGCAGTTTTACATCTGAATGTATAGCAAAGAACCCATCATTAGGGAAATGGCCTTTAAGCTCTCCAGAGGAAAAGAACAGGTAGAAAAGAGTTATTCCTTTTTCTGTCCTTGTACCCTGCACTTTGACAGTTTTGAGCTTCATTTTCCCTCTTTAAAATCAGACATTTGATTACGTGATAAATAATCCTGTAACCCCTTCTAAAATCTTAGTGAACACAAAAGCACTGTAGGAGCAGAGTGAGAGCAGATAGAGAAGCACAGATTTACTACTGTCTTTCATAGTTATGGGTAATTAGTCTGCACTGGAGTTTCCTTAGCTTGTATTCCCATTTGCAGTAGTTCCTGCTGTAAAATCTGAAAACACAAACATTTACATCGCCAGTGCCCATATTTTCCTCCTTGTAAAGCAGGGATGATAAATATTCCTGCCATCAGGAAACCCTGTACATTGAAAGTGTTCAAAACCCAAGTTATGTAGGAAGACATGTTACATTTGAAACCATACTGGTTTTTTAAAAAACCCTTCTCGTGTCAAACAATGTGTAAAACCACAACACAAATTCATGGCTTGATAGATATTTTGGAAATATTTTCCCCTAACTCACTTCATCATCCTTTCTTCCTCACAGATCAGAGAGGCAGGTACAAGAGTAAATCAGTAAAAATGTTACAGTGAAGTATATTTGCCTGTGTTCTTCTACTGCTCAAACATTTTTCTTCTCCTTTTCTTGTTCACAAAATGAAGACAAGCTTAATAATAATAATGATGATGATGATTAATGCTGTGTAAGGGTCAGGTTAGTGCTTTCATAGCAAAATTTAACAAAGTTTGAGTGGCAGAGAGGTACCCTTTGAGAATATGTCTTCTATGTAGTTCAGGAGTATTGCTACCTCCTGTAGCATTCCCCCTCTGATAGGATGTAGTATAGAGAGATAAGAACAGAAATCTATCAATATATTGTCAAACCTCTAGGTCCCCTCTTTAAGAAGTACTGCCAGGTTAAAATAGAAGAGGAAGTGGAAGATGAAAGCTCCGTTATCTACATATCCTAATTCTGCTGTCTGTAATTTGTCATCCTTTTTACTTTAATAGGCTTATGAAGACCACTTCTTTGTTGGGAAGCCCTAACAGCATACCCCAAGTATTAGGAAACCTCATAAAATCTCCTATCAGTGATTACCTGTGGGATTTGGACAATCTACTAGTAGATGTTTTTGCTGTTTATGCTTGGTTTCTGACACTGCTGTGAATGGTGATTCAGAAAGACTGCTTTGAACGCTGTTACAAGGATGACCGCTGCAATTTTTCTCAAGGAACAAAAAAGTCCTTAAGGTCTGCAGGAGGTGATTTGCTAACCTGTGCAGTTCTGTGTCTCTGTGAAACACTTTTCCAGGTACATCCAGCAGATGTTCAGAAACATTATCAATTACAAAGGACACAGTATGGCATTAAGGTTCTTTATTTCTCTTTTCCCTACACAGTTTCAAGGCTTGGCTGTAAACAGAACATCCTTTTACAAAAGTATGTTTAGTTTTACGAAACTGATGTTTAGCAAGAGGTATTGAGGGTAATGGGGGAAAGCTAAAGAAATAGACACAAGCATTATTAACTTTAATGCTGTGTTTGTATGACAGTATTCTGAAGAAATGTGCTAAAATCTAAATAAGCAGTTATAGGTGGCTGCTCCTTTAAGCAGCAGTTATAACCATTGCTTGCAAACTGGCTTTGCAAGTTTTATTGGGAAGGTTTCTTTATCCTGTCTCCTGAATTTGATGTGTAACTTGTTATACTAACTGTAACGTGCTGCTGTGCTCTTAATGATGGTGCTTTCTATTTAAAAATCGGTGTAAAAGGGAAAGATTGGGGGGCGGGGGGGGGGGGGGGATTTGCAATAGTATTTCCAAGTTAAATTGGTGGTATCTGATAACATGGATCTTATATATGCCATGCAGTGCAATGGTAAGCCAGAGGGCAAGGGGTTTCTTCCCCATTTTCCACTGTTCGGGGAAGGAAATGTTATACTAAGAGTACAGGGGATTTAGTTGGTGGGGAGGATGATGGAGAGACATGTCACATACAGTGTCCTTGTGATAGGTGGGCACAGCGGACATGCTGTGGTAGGGGCTGTGGGATGGAGTCAGCTGGCTGGGGAGTTGGAGAGCTGCTCAACCCTCCTGGTTTCAGTCCTTGCACAAGAACTCCTGCAGCAACAGAAATGCCTCCCGATTGCTCTGCCTTGAAATTTGGCAGTTGAAGTTTATGTTTAAAATCCTAGCCTTCTGCAGCCACTGAGCATCACCCAGCCAGCCAGTCTTCCAAGATCTCATTTGATCGGCACTGAGGAAAATGCCACTGCTTAAGGTTTTTAAGAAGAAAGCCTGCACTGTGTTTTGAGGGATTCCACTGGGCATTCTGAACTCTGGCTCAATGAAAACTGAGTGCCTTAGAATAGCCCAAGTAAAAATGGCTTGTCAGAGCTTCTCAAATGTAATGTTATTTTATGCCAGATGTATTAGTCAGTTCATGAAGGGAATCTTATATTTAGTAAGAAGTTGTCCTAAAGTTGGATGGGTTTTGTCCAGAGCAAACATTCTTTGGTATATCACAAGAAGGTCTATGCGGAAGTGTCAGTCTGTACCAAATTACTTTCACCAAACAGCTCCCAGTCAGTGCAACAAAGTTTACTTGGTTTTTGTCTGCTAGCTCAATGATATGAAATGTAACCGGCAAGTATGGTATCCTGTAGATCCTGAATTTACAGGATAGAATACTCTCGATGTCCGACAGTTTCAGGTTTGAAGTCAGGATCTTGTCAAATAATGGATTCTATCAGGTTGAGCCTGAGGAGATGGAGATACTAAACTGTAAAGGAACCTGTATTATATGGAAGTTTCCCTTGACTTGGGGTAGTACTTATTACCTTCAGGAAAGAATTCCACATTTTTCTTTTCCTGTTTATAGAAAACCTAAAATCAGTTTATTTAAGCTCTTGAGGAAAAGTAAATTAAAAAAAAAAAAAAATCAGAATGTGAAAAAAATTAACATTCTGAAGAAGCTGCGTGCCCTTCATATGTTCTTCCTTAATTCAGAATATACAGATGGGAGTACCTTTGATCAATTTGTTCATTCGCAATTACTACAGTTATCAGAGGTGCAATTTGTTGCTTTTGTTGCCCAAATGCTGGTAATTTAGATACATTTTTGGCTCCAAAAGAACAGGGAAGAGTCTCTCCCATACTGTGTCAGCAAAGTCTGTGTTGTAGGAAGAGGAATATTAATTGAAAATATCCAGCCTGAATGGTGGAATTGGCATAGTGAATAGCTGAATAACCGGTGCAGAACAATGCACCTTTAACACTTCTGAAGACGCAGGAAGAATCCCTGCAGACAGCTGATGATTAATAAAGTATTTCATTTGTTTCTCTTTACTGCTTCTGTAAACATGTATTGATTAAAGTAGCAAAGGCTACTGGATTGGATGTCTTCTGAGACGGTCTCTTATTCTGGATGTGATACAGGCAAAGCAAATGACTGCAAGGAAATGAGCAGTGAGTTCTTTTACATCAGAATCTTCCCTTTGACAATTGAGGGGCCACCACAAACTTTTTAGTTATCACAGATTTATACTATCTGTTGATATTTTCTTTACATTGCTCTGCTGTTGTCTGTAATGTGGAATGGATTTGCTCTGGCATCATGTTAGTGAGTGTCATGTTGAATATTAATTTCTTCTCTGTGATGTGTGAATGCAAATGTTTTTTTTGAAACACCTTTAAATACTTTAATACTTTAAAATACTTCAAATTCACAAACTCCAAGCAACTGTCCTGGGTTTTCACAGATTTTAGCATAATCTCCAGTGTGGTCCATGAGCCCATTCATCATAACAGTCCCATATGGTAATAATTCTGCTTTGGCCTGGGCTACTGTATTTCACATTCTGAATTCTGAGTGAATGCAAGTGGCAATACAGGATGTAGCCAGAGATGTTTCTTGGGCTGCATTCCAGCTGTTATCCTTTTACCAAGAGCCTGTTGCCAGATTATTTATTTTCTAGCACGACTATTTCAGATAGATTTAAGGCAAAAGTAGCTTAATACATATCACAGAATCACAGAATCCTAAGGGTTGGAAGGGACCTCAAAAGATCATCTAGTCCAACCCCCCTGCAAGAGCAGGGTAACCTAGAGTACATCACACAGGAACTTGTCCAGGCGGGCCTTGAATAACCCCCCTGGGCAACCTGTTCCAGTGCTCTGTCACTCTCACAGTAAAGAAATTTTTCCTGATGTTCACATGGAACCTCCTATGCTCCAGTTTACATCCATTGCCCCTTGTCCTATCACTGGACATCGCTGAAAAAAACCTAGCTCCATCATCCTGACACTCACCCTTTACATATTTGTAAACATTGATGAGGTCACCCCTCAGTCTCCTCCAAGCTAAAGAGTCCCAGCTCCCTCAGCCTCTCCTCATAAGAGAGATGTTCCATTCCCTTAATCATCTCTGTAGCTCTGTGCTGGACTCTTTCAAGCAGTTCCCTGTCCTTCTTGAACTGTGGGGCCCAGAACTGGACACAATATTCCAGATGCGGCCTCACGTCCCGTTGTTTAGAAGTCAGTGGTACTGAGATTTTGGTACATGCTGCAGTAAGTTTTCATAGGCCTGGATGTAATGTAATTCAGGCCGGTGGTTGGAAAAGCAGAAGTGTATCCAGCTAGGTGATGTGGCTTCTCTTTGTTCTCCGAGTGTTGTGCATGGAGCAACTCCAGTCTGATCCTTAAGTGCTATCTGCATTAAAATTTCTCAGGAATGCTTTGTGCCAAAGGGGGACAGAAGTATGACAAAGTGAGAAAGCGCAACTGGTGCTGACATGGAACATGTTGAAACATCAGCAGCTGTGGATTAAGCCCTGAAGTGTCAGTAGGAAACTGTTACGGTTGTTGTGGGCTAAATCTGACAGAAGAATGTAGCTCCTGTCAGGGATGGTTTTATATGTTTCCAGCCCCAAGCAAACAGGCAGGAATGTGTGTGCTGTTGCCCTATTAATTGGGCTTCTATGCAGAGCACATAAAATTCACCTTGAGAATGAGGAAAAAGTCAAGATTCTTTTTAAAAAAATAGGATTTCTTGGAGTCATCCTCTTGTTGTCTTTTGTGTAATTGGGTGGTGCTTTGAAAAGAGCTTGATAAATAATGAGAAGCTGATTCATCCACGGATAATTTTAGCCAGAGTGCTAAATCAGTTTCTATCAAAAATATGCAAAGAGCAGCTATGTAGAAAGGTGCTAGAAAGCAACTCCTTGCTTGAAGTTGTTATCTTCAGAAGTACCAGGGACATCACATCTTCAAAACCTCATATATTTTATTTCTAAAGGGTGTCTCATTTTTTTTAGACAGCAGCTGTTACTGTGAACATCTGCAACTTGATGTGAAGCTATGGTAAATGTAAATCATTCCAGTATTGTCTATAGACACGCAACTGTGCTACTGACAACTTAGTGACAGACTAAATGTGTTCTAATCATCTATAGTATTAATTTTAATTTCTTTAAGAGTTTTTAAAAGCATCTTGAATTAGAAAATGTTGTGGGGTGGGGTGGGAGAGCAGAGCCACATACCCACACACACTAAACCAAAGTTTGCAAATGTGAACGCAATATTCAGTTCTTGTTATACAATTTGATTTTCAAGTGGTGAATGGAAATACCGCCTACTTAAACCTTAAGGTTTAGTGAGGAACCTTCATTTGGGAAGGGAAAAGTCTGTATACAAAGGCTCGGTGCCTTGCTAGCGTTTCCAGACAGTGGTAGATTCAGCCAGCTTTCTCTCTTGTCTGCATCAGTTGGTTCCATATGCCTGAATAACTCAAAATGATGTAATCATCTAACATTTATAATGTGAAACCTTATCAGTCATAATGAGTATGTAATTCCTGCTACTTTGCCTGTCAAAAGATGAAGAGATTGTGGTGGAGCTAGAAGGGGGGGTAAGAAAGGCTTTCACCTTCACATTCTTCAAATGAAGACTTTTATAGAGTGCCTGAGCAAGCACTGAATGAAGCAGCTGCGCTCCATACATGTCCTTGTGCATGATGTGCACCTTATTTATCCATACAGCGTATTGCAGTGCTGCCACTTGTGTCACAAAATATAGATGAAAATTAAAACTATTTTCTACTCATAAAATGTTATCCCAGTGTGCATTTCACAGCATCATTCAGCTTTAGCTAGAGTTGGTGGTCCAGGTGCCACCATTTCTTTGTGGATTTTTCCTTTTCAGCAGGCAAACCTTGTGACTATCTCAACAGTTTAATGCATGTTTTGTTTTTGGTTTGGTGTTGTTTTTCTGAAGCCTTCTGATGATAGTTATGACAGGCTTTACAGTCTCAGCTTTTTTTGGAATATTGTGGATTTTTAAATGTAAATGTTTAAGTTTGGAAAAACAGGTGCTGAGTTATATGTGTATGATATGCCTTTTTCATCTTTTCTGGTGCTATTCTGTTAGCTTTCTCCCAAATCTCCATTTAAACTGAGTGAGATAAAAGTAACAGCTTTTCTCTCAGCAGTAAAACTGCAAATTTGTATGATAGTTACACCTCAGCTTTTTTTTTTTTTTCCAAAAGAGGAAAAAGCAGTAATTTCAGTGCATGTAGCATGAATAAGTTAGGTGTCCTTTGAAGAGTGACAGACATTTGTTTGCATTAGCAGGAGAGTCAGGATGATGTTCTTGAATGCAAATGTCATGTTACTGCTGCCCATTGACTTGGTGACAAACATGCTGCTTGTTTCTCGTGAAAATTTGGGACTGTAGAAGTTGGTTGTAGTGTGTGACAGTCTAGTAAAGTTAATTCAGCTATTGCTAAGTGAGCTGTCTGGGATGCTGAGAGCAGGATAAGGTAAGCCAGACTGAACTAACTAGAGCTAGATAGAGAAGCGCTGTTTCATACCTCATTTCTCTGTGGAGTATGGTGCTTGGATTCCCCAGGGCACCTCTTGCCTTTATCTTTTCTTCTCTTGACCCCGGATATAATGGTCTGATGCTCTGACCTGGCTGGCTTAAAGCCCACAATAGCTTCACTGTCCAAAATGAAACTGTGTGGCAGGTAACAACCGCTGCTCTGTTCACACCCATATAAAATATATTCAAAGGCTCTCACCTGTCTGCACAGAAGGAAACATAAGTAACTTTTCATTTTGGGTACCTCAACTACCCAGTGCCCTGAGGGAGATGAAAGCAGGCAGGAATTTGACTTGTTCATTTCTGTACATAGTCAGGAATAATACTGAAATCTTACACCAGTGTTCCCATCAGTGAAGATATTTACAAACAATTTTCTTTCATTGGTTTGTTTCACAAGTTGAATTTTTTGATAGAGCCTTTATAAGGTAATATAAAGAGTAATTATATCAATGTCGTTTCTGATCAGCGTTTCATTAAAGTATCTGCTTTAAATATGCAGGGTGTCTATGGCAACTCTTCACAGGCTACTGCCAGACTCTCTGTCTGAGAGTCATTGTCACTGGGCATTACAGAAGTGATGAGCTCAGTCAAAACGTGCTATGCAAGTGGTTATCTCAATTTTCTGGTTCAGCAAATAACATTGCTCTGGAGGTTTTGTGGTGATGGTGTACTGTAATGCAATGTAAAATGTAATGGTGTGGAGAATATTGATGAGCAGCTAAAGGCCATGCTCAAGGAGGTGCTTGAGCTAATTCAGGAGTAGTATTCTGAGTTTTTAGTAACATCCTTTATGCATCCAGTGCTAAATATAAATGCCATTATTCAGTCTGAAATAGGGATGCTGAGCAATAGCATGCAAGGTCTAAAGTGTTGTGTGTCTGTGGTAGTCATGAACAGTTTCTTCTCATTCGCCCAGTAGATAATGTTTCAAAGGTTTTGAGACTTTAGCACTCTTGGTGACTTTAATGGACATTGAGACTGATAAAGCTTCAGTATTTTGAGATGAAGTAGAAATGCTTGCAAGAGGGAAGTGTGTTTTGAGACACCTCCGTTTTGTGAGACTTTCTGGTGCTAGATAGTGTAGAAAAACATAACTAGAAGAACTTTCCTGCCCCAGATGTCTCAATTACATATTAGAAAGTAATAAGCATATAGATGCGAAATTAAACTCCAAAACCCTCACACAATGCCTATTGTCTAGGAATGCAAATGGCAAAACAGTGAAACAGTAATGCTGTGCTGCTTGGGTATTTCTCAGAGCTCTTTCCAAATGACTGTGTTCTGAGGTGCTTTTCACTTCAGCTGAGCAAAAAGTAAGGGTTTTCTGAAGCCTCTTTGACACTGACATTGGAAGTACCTACCTGTGTGCTTAACACTTATGTTGTTTTTGTTGCCATTGTGCTCAGACAATCAATGCCTAATTCTGCAGTTTACATGAAGCTTTCTTATTGTTTCCCCTTATTCCCAAGGCTCTGTCCTTTTCTAACTACTGTTTCCCCTCCATTTTCTCTCTCCCTTTTTATTCCTCTCCTGGTTCCCCAGGGAGATGATGTTCCTGTTAGTTAAATCATTCATAGAAATAGCTAGGAATCAAAGGTAGCCATTCTGGGAGCCTAACACAGTAGGCTGAACCACTGGGTTGCTTTCAGCCTTCATCTTGCCACGCCACTGCTGTCTGCCAGTTTAGTGCTCACAGCTTGGATGTTCCTGTCAGAATGCAAGAGAGATGCTCTGAATGGTGAAATGTAGGACCATAGACAAACCTATGTTTTTTTTGAATGGATGAACACTATGAATTATTAAAGAACAAGCAAACATGGATGTCTCCAGTAACTCTGCTTTTACTGAAATGGAAGTGATTTTTAGTTTTAATAATAGAAGCCAATTTGAAGTGTTGATACAGACTTGAGCTTACAGTCTGCAGACAAGTAATCAAAAGTAATTTTGCACAGCACAGTTTTATTTTTTGTTGTTTGGCTGGGAAATCCAGTCAATTCATTTATATTCATCAGAAGGAGCTTTTTGCTATGCAGTCTGTTATCGTGAGCCTCCAAGTCCAAATTACCCTTTATGATGTCTTCATAAATATGACAAAGAAAAAAGCATACCATTCTCCTTGTTTCTTTTTGTTGCTGAAGATGTCAGTCCCAGTGACAGGAAAAAGAATTAGATTGTGTACTGAATGGAAGAGATGATGAAGGTTAGATAAAGCATCTTAAGATTTAAACGGCTCTCCCCAAAACTGAGCAACCCATTAAAAATAAGAGTTTTTAGATCAAATTAATCGTTATGTTCCTTTATCTTCCACCATCTTCAAATACTCTTAAACAAGATCTCTCATTCCCTCTATATTCCTTCTTCCTGATAGCCCATCCACCGCTCTAATGAAGACTACAGGATTTGGGACCCTCAGCACAAGAAAAACATGGACCTGTTGGAGTGGGTCCAGAGGAGAGCCGCAAAAATGGTCTGATGGCTGAAACACCTATCCTGTGAAGAAAGACTGAGAGTCAGGGTGGCTCAGCCTTTAGGAGAGAAGATTCGGGGGAGACCTTAGAGCAGCCATTCATTAATTGATGGGGACTTACAAAAACATGGTGAGAGAGTTTTGACCAGGACCTGTAGTGACAGGACAAGGGACAACTCTTTTAACTGGAAGAGGAAAGATTTAGATTGGATATAAGGCAGAAATTCTTTCCTCTGAGGGTGCTGAGGCATTGGCACAGGTTGCCCAGAGAAGCTGTGGCTGACCCATCCCTGGGAGTGTTCAACTGGATGTGGATTGGAGCAACCTGCTCTAGTGGAAGGTGTCCCTGCCCATGGCAGGGGGTTGCCACTAGGCATCTTTAAAGGTCCTTTCCAGTTAAGCAGGGATGCTGCATCGAAGTGTTTGTATGAATTACATTATCTGCTTTAGGTGGATTGCAGATAAGTCTTCAAGGATAGGAGGCTTGGAATCTTCCCTTGGTGGAGGGACAGTGACTTCTTTTGGTGTAGGAATAACTTACTCAAGCCTCCTTGAAGTATTCCTTTGAAATAAATTTCACCGTTCTCTTCTAAACATTTTAAGAGATTGTATCTTCATCTTGTGTTCACTTCACCTTTTTCACTGCACAGAGTTATATGAGCTCTGTCTTCTCAGTTGCCAGCTTCCTCCCTCACACAGGTGTTACAGTAGGCCAGGTTTAATCTAGTTCTGTATGTTCCAAGAAGCTGCTAAAGATAATGAATCTTCTCTCATATCAGCTTAAGCAGAGAATAAACATGTTGAAATCAATCAAGCATAAAAGTGGTAAGAGAGCAAAAAACAGGTCTAAGAATGGAAAAGCAGTCATCTCTGCCCAGAATCTTTTACCTAGTCTTTGAAGAAAATGAGTCTGTTTTGAGGCATTACTGGTAATACCTACCTTCTGCAGAAAGGATGGGGCAGATGGAACTGATGCAATGGCTTTATTTTGTACTTGATTGTATTGAGAGTGTTGTGACAGAAGGGATTTTTTGCCTTGTGTTCCACATCTTCAGCTGGAAAAGTGTTGCTGTTTACAGGATCATTGTTTATATGCATCTCCTTGCAAGTGTAGATGAAAGACTAATTGTCAGCAGCTCTAACAAAATCAGTATTCTGTTGGTAAAGTGCTAATGAGACAAATTATATAAATGACTTTCGAGATTCTTAAGGAGCCTTAAATATGAGAAGCAAGAAAGAGAAAATTTATTTGAAGTTAGAAAAAGCAAGATAAAAGCAAAGATGAAGGGAGCAGGTCAAAAAAGAAAATACGTAAAGGCAGGAATCAAAATTTTGTAAAGCAGTCAGCTGGTGGTGGAAGTCAGAGTTACACGCTATCAGCTGATGGAGTACACTGGCTCCAGTGCAGTCCCAGATTAGCATATAGGCGGCAAACAGAGTTTGTTTCTTGTTTGTTTTAAATTTTCTTTCCTTACGCTATACCTTATTCTTCAGGTAGTGTAATAGAACTATTACGGAAGTCCGCTTTTATTCAGCGTGAGTAAAACTGGCAGATTCTTATCCCTTGTTTGAAATTAACTATACAGTCTGTGTTATACGTTACTTGTAGCTAATACTGGGGAAAGTCTTTAATGAATGAGCCTTAGTGAATCGCAGTAGTAGTGATTTACACTATTTTAAGGAGATTTAAGATTAAAGTGGGGACAGTTTTAACTGCGTTTTATGGTTACTCCTACAAGACCACAAAATATGTACTAGCCTAGAACACATGATTTTGAAAATGCAGTGATAAAGATGCACAAAAATAGGGTAACTTTGGGACTTGAAACACGTAAGTTAATGCTAGAGAAAGACACTCTTAATTGCTGGTCCTATATAATAGTAAAGATTGTTGTTTAATCATAGAAATCTAGGAAATTAGGATTGGAACATCATTTTTGTAAGTAGAAAAATAGTGAAAAAAATTGTTTGCATTTTGTTATTTGCCTAATCATCATTCCAAGCTTAATTTGGAAGGAGAAAAAAGAAAGGGAAGCTTTAAGCCCCAGTGTACTCTGTTGCATTTGGCAGCTACTCCAAAACCCAGGTAACATGAAAGAAGGATTTGGTAGCAGCTGTAAACATCATTCTGTTGCCAGTGACTCAGGATTTGTTTACCTCTAGCTTGTCCCTGAAAGTAGTTTGTGGATTGAAGAAGCAAATTTATCTTGTCCAATTTTCTTGAAGCCAGAATTCATGGGAGAACTGTGCATGAAGGGAGGTTACAGATCAATAACCCCTAAGCGATGCCTGAAAAAAGTGAAGGTTCAGATGTGTCTGGACACCACAAGGATGATGAAAGCAAACAGCTGATTTGGCATCAGGTTTTCCAGTGGGCTCCTCTAGGGAGAGTCCCAAATCACATGGAGTGAGATAAGACAGAAGAATATTTCTCCCATCTTTTCTTTACTCACCTCCTGTCTTCAGCATCGTTGCTGGTGAACAGAAACTCCTTGATTCTGTAGCATAAATACATGTCAGGAACCGTTCTTAATACAAAAGGGAATCACAGGACCTTTCTTCTGGTTTAAAGCATAGGTGCAGGCTCACTATCCCAGTACGCTTCCCAGCCACTTGTTCTGTGCATATACCCAAAGTCTGACCCAGCCTCTGCTTGGGTGAAATGAAGATGAATAGTGGAGGTAGTTCAACTGCCTAAGGAGCACATCTCCTGCTTCTTTTTGACTACGTTCCAGAAATCAGACCTTCTCCAAGCAGCATCTCAGGGAATGAACAGATTGCTGAATTTTGATGTATGCTTGCGAGCATTTGGCAAGATTCATCCAACACAAAACAGGATCACTTTGTGTAAATATCAGCTCTGCACAACTGCAGCTCAGGCTCCTCTGGGTAGGCTTGCTTTTTGTGATCTGATGGACTCAGATGATTCATTTTTAGAATATTTTAAATGGTTCTGAGGTACAGCTTGACAAGTTAATGAGGGAAAGCAGCACACTACTTTGGGACAGCACTGAGATTTCCTGAGTTTACATACATTTTTAATCCATTCCTACCATTGTGAATGGAAACAGACATTTTGCCTTTGCAGGTACACTCACATGAAGTAGAAGTTTCCCATTTATGTGTTAGTCCTATCAGATAACTGTGCATTATTACTGATAGTTGGCAGAGAGGCTGTGTAAGGCCCAAAGAAGTTAAATGATTCACTTACTCAAAAAGCACACTACCAGGGAAAACAAACAAAGAAGAATCCCCAAACAACCCTGAACTTTATCTGTGCCCATAATAAATTAAATAATATGAGCTTCCAGGTAAAATTTGTATAGCGCTTGCTTTTGTTTTTGCAGTAGGTGCTTTAGATTCTGCACCTTTATTTCAAGAAGCTTTGCATACTCCTGATTTCATCATCATTTTGCTGAGGTTGGGAAGAAAATCTATAGCTGAAATAAGAAAAGCTTTTTAAAATACAAGGGCTTCAATGATCTGAGAAGGTAGGATCTGCAAAACATAGGGATTAAAAGGCATTCTGTGAATCCATGTATCATAATCAGATTCTTTTTCAGCTTAATACTAAGCAGAAGCCTTTCAACAACTACATTAGGGCCACGCTGAAATCTCTTTACAAAGGAATAGTCCACTGTTGGCCTCCTTAGTAGCAGTACATAGTTAAAGAATCTGAACCATCAGATTTTTGTTCATAGTACTTGGGGGTTTTGTAATGTATGCATTCACTTTCGTCTGCTTCTTGCCATTGTTATTTCTTTCCTTTATTTTTGGAAGTGTTTTAAATGTTTTTGGAAAACTGGGGTAAATCTTGGCGATCGGGAAGGGCACATAAAGGAACAAGCCTTTTTGTTCTTTCTTCAGTTTCCTTGGGTGAAATAATGCCAAACATTTTTCAATGCAAAAAAGACATAACTGTTAGTATTGCCTTTTGTCTAATATTTGTCTGAACTAGCTCAGTCCTATTGTTTCCTCCCACTGAGTGCTAAGTATGCAAAAGGCAGAATGATAATGTGCAATACAAATAGTTGCAGTATAATGTCACTGCAAGATTTTGGTGTGTCACTAGTCAGTCCTAGATAGGGTTTTGAAAAAGGAAACATTATGCAGAGCTTTCTGTTGAAGTTGAAATTAACTTTCTGCTGCAGGTTTCTGTTGCAGATAAGCTTGAATGTAGCACAGAGTAAAAAAAAATACACATATTTAGTAGGAATCTAAAAACCCTAAAATATTTGTCTTCTCTGTCACAGTAACTTTTTGTGGTTTCTAATTAGACTTTATAGGCTATTTGTCAGCAGTATGATCTGTTGTCTTCAAAGCAGCTCTGAAAACGTCTGGTGTATTTCAAAGCAGGTTATTCTCTCTTTTATTTTCCACACACAAAGAATCAGCCTGTCCTTTGGGGCTTGAAAATTTGTCTGTTGTTAAAAGAAAGGATGAAGGAAGAATTACACTGAGAAATATCTTCTCCTCTGCCTCTTGGATATTGTCCATCTTGGATTGCCTACCATTTATTGCTGCCCATCTTCTCCAATCAAGAAGTATAAAGTCTCCCTTAAACTTGATGCGCAATGAAACCAGAGTAAGTGGGTCTTCTCCTTGCTGAGCTGGAGAGGCAGCAGCAGAAGTTTAACCAGGAATTGCTACTGGGAGAATACAATACTGAAAGTATTTTCAGTAAAATAGAAACATTTTTAGAAATACAGAAGATACACAGGTATATTTCCAATTTGTCTAAACATGGATCAGATCTTCTGAAGCATGATTCACACAGCTTTGGAACATGCATTCAAAATGGATTTTACTGCATAGCTGCACATGTACATCCAAGCCAGTCAGCCACATGGATGCAATTAGTGGCCTGATAGCTCCAAAATCATACTAAATGATCACATTTGTTTTCTTGCCCTAATTTTAGGGCTAACATGTAATTTCATCACTCATCAACTTTGGTGTGTACTAAATGTCTAACATCTAAGCCATTCATCATATTGTTTCTTAACTAGTAACAAACAGTTAAAGTGGTAGAATTTACTTTAAAATAGAATATTGTGTTACTAAAAGAGGAAATGAAACAGAAATAATGTGGAAAGAATGATATGAATGTGCTTTGGAAGCAGGTTTCCACTCTTTGTTTTCCTTGTGTCTTTTGGTAATGTACTACAAGTGTCACGGATCTCAACTACATTTTGGGTATCTCATGTTTAACTCTTCTATCCAGTCTATATTGCCTATAATAAATTTCACCGTTTTTCATATTTCCTGGATACTTTCAGAACAGACACTTGCGTAAGCAGATCTTTATTATTTTGGGCAACACAGGAAGAAAATCTACAGCTTCATCAGAATAGCTTTTGAAAGCACAAGGGCTTCATTCATGTAGTAAGGGAGTAAAATCTGCAGAACATACAGTGACTGATACAGCTATGCAGAGTATCCCGTGAATCGGTGTATCATAAACAGATTATTTTTTCCTTAGAACTAAGCAGCAACCTGTACTAAACAGTTGAAACCAGCAGCCTTTCAACAGCTACATCAAGTGCACAATGAAAAATCCCTGTATAAACAAATACCAGCTGGTGGCTGCTGTAGTAAGTATTGAGAGCCTGGTCCACTATTACACTTCAGTGCAGTAGGAGCTGAAAATTTCTCATGTTAAGACAGTGCTACAATACGTCAGAAGATATGTTCTGTTCTAGGTTAGCCTCACTTTAAATATATTCTTCAATGCTTTGTGAATTTTAATTTCCATTTAGTATCTTCCATTTCCTCCCCAAGCTTTTTGAGTGTTTCATTGAAACTAAATTATTTTTCCACACAATGCTCTTTCCCCTCATTTTCACTTACTGTGAGATGCCAGGATAAACAAGATCACTTATAACTCTTCTTCGCTTAAGATCAGAATGTTTTTATGTAAGTGGGCTGCAGGGCTTCCAGTTGCTGAGGCTAAGTGGCTTTCTAAAAATAGACACAAGCAAAGGCAGGGAACAGTGTGTTGTCCTTGGCAATAACTTGGTACTTGAATGTTTTTGTCTGCTTTGAAGTTATGGATCTATCCATCTCTGTGAACCAAACCAGTGCTGTAGACCACTGAAAAGGACCTTCAAAGCCTTTGTGCATGATTTTAATTTCTCTTATGTAGCAATGTGGTGGTTTTGGGGGTAGATTTTGATCTTTCTGCTTCTCTCATCCTGGAGAGTTAGAAGAGCATAGACTTTTCAGGTCAACACAATCATTTTAATGCAAAAGAAAGTGTTGCAACCTTTCCAGTATATAAATATTGCAGAATGGAGAAGGAGTAGCCTGTTAAATAGGCTGTAGGAATAAAATAACCACATTCTGTAGAAAAAACATAACATTAACTTCACACATAAATGCTTCATGAAAATGAAGAAGCAGCAGAGTATCCTTAAAATGCTCATTCTTCAGAGCAGTCTGTATGAATTATTTAGCTATATTATTCATATTTTCTACATCCTGTTCCCTAACTGTGTAGGTATATATGTATCTCATAGTAATCAGTGAAGGTTTGGCTGTGTTTTGAATCTGCTGCTCAGCTGCAGGCAGGCAGTTGTTGCTTACATATATGTTGACTCATGCCAGCTACATCTTGTCGTACCTGTCATAACAGTAAAATATCTGCAGGTGTTTTTCTCCTGACCATACAGAGGTTTTTCTCCTGTATCTGAGTTCTACAGTGTATGAGTCTTAATATCATGCCAAAGGCAGGTTTCCAATGTGTTATTATTGAAGTTGAACTACTTCTGTGATGAAAGCAAGCGGATGTGAGTAGGTGACTAGTGATTCGGACAAAATAATTGTGTGGTAAGCTTAAAGCATTTCAGTAGTAACTCTGTGAATTGAAGGTTCAAGTATTTATTTCTAACTCTGGAAGACTGTCTTGGAAATTCACAGTACTGGACATAACTCGTCTTCTCCACACATCTATCTCCAAGTAAGATCATGAAACATGGTATGAAACAGCAGTGACCATGACTGGAAGGTAAAAGTACATCCTGGGCATTGAAATGAGTCTCTAGTGATTGCTTATGTGGGGCACAAGTTGGGCTCCAGTATTCATCGTAGCTGAGTGTCTCCTCCCAGCAAGATCCTCATAGAAGAAAGTTCATTTTCAGTTGTGAAAATGAAGAGTTAAAGCAGCCCATTAAAGCTAATTTTGATACATTTTGATGTTCCCAAACCCTACCAACTCTGGATAAAATACATTTTACCAGGGAAATCACATTTTCATCTCAAGTCTCTCAGAACGAAGGCACATAATGATAATAAATATTTGGATTGGAAAATAGCTGTTACTGCAGAGAGAAGTATGACCTTTAGGTTCTGGTTAACCCCTATCTCACTTGAAGGATAATTAGAGAGTAACTGTGTTCTTGTATCCATTGTCTGATTTGTGAAGTAACATGTAGCTTTCAGTCTTCTGCCAGTCATAGGAAATCCTTTTATTTATATCGTATACTTCTTTGTGGGTTGGGTTGGGATCATGCCTACTTTGCGTGTGTATTTGGAAATCCGAGAAAAAGCCTCTGAATTAAATACACTTTATCAAATGAACTAATATAGCTTCAGAAAATAGACAAGCTTTTGGGCACATCTGCCTTACGTCTTTTCATTTCCTGTATTTTTTAACAGACTGAAAATTCTGCTTCTTTAATGGAACAATGTGGGAATTAAGTGAATGAAAAAGTTTCTGCTTGATAAGGGATTAATAGATTGCTCTTTATTCTTTCTGTGAAGAAGTTAATTACTACATTTGTACAGTTGGTTTTTAAGAGTGGTACTCTCTCAAAAGCAGTTTGCTGCAATGTAGTTTTTTTTCTTATCTGCGAGAACAATAAGTTCTGTGGAGAAGATTATGGTAGCAAGAAAATCTGTTTCTAAGATATCCTGGACTTTATATCTTTCAACATAAGCATGTAGATGCATTTGTTTCAGTTGTCCATTGAAGAGAAGTAAATTAGAGCATCATAATGTTGCAGAAGTGAAGGTACAACTTGAGAGCAGTTATTCAGCATCATGGGTTCCAAAATAAAGTTTTGATTAAGATATCATGTGTTAGTGTTGGCTGAACTACAGCTCTGACTAGCTCCTGGTAGATATTGAGTGTCCTAAAATCTTACTCACTTCATGACAGCCTGCAGTTTAACAAAATGCTGTAGAATCTGGTCCCTCCTGTAGAGTGCTGAAAATACAGATTAGAAGATAGTAATTAATACTAAAATTTGATAGTCAGGTTATATTTGTTAATGCTGCACTTAGGCTCCTAGTCTCTATACTGCATATCCCAGCTCAGTTATTTCCAACATGGATATATGCAGTGTTACGTATTTCTACAGAGTAGCATGAATTCCAGAGATTTCTCCTCAATCTTCTCTTCTATTTTTTTGCATGTTTTAGGAAATTTGAGGGATTTTATTTTTTTTAATTTAATGCCTTTCATTTCCTCTAAAATACATATATATATGTGTGTATATATATGTATTTGTGTATATATCTATATAAAAATAAAAAGAAGAGAAGGTCCAGCTGATACAGGCTTCTGTAAAGAATTACCTTTGTAAGCTAATGAGCAGTGGTTTAGCAGAAGTCTAACACAGGATATCATGCTCAAATCAGGGTATTAATATTGTCAAGTATAGATCGCATACATGAAAAGTCTTGCCTTACCTATTGACCATTCTTGGCCAAGTTTCTGAGATTTCAGAGTCTCAGGAAACCTACTGAAAGTTACTGGAGCATCTTTAATTTAAGCACTTTTGAGATTGGGCACTAAACATGGTAGAGCATTGGGAACAATATACACATTTGCTATCCTCTGTTTTCTCTTCAATATGAAATGACTTTGTGGCAGCTGGTTTTGCTTTTGGAAGCACAATACAGGGATGACATGATTAATTTCTTGTAAGAGCTGTAACATTTCTCCATAAGAATACAGTAGCAGTATTCTGTATTCTCCAAAAGGCAGTTATAATGACCATTGGTCAAATCTTGCTTCTGTTATTCATAGTTTTTATTAGGTTTGCATCAGGATTGCTTATACTTGTAGCCCCTTCTTTTAAGACTTGCACAGATGCTGTTTTCTGTATTTTTTCATCTCTTGTGCAGAAAATATAAATTATAAAGGCTTATCCCTTTTTGTTTTTCTT
Organism: Pezoporus wallicus; assembly: GCF_028554395.1. NCBI lineage: Eukaryota > Metazoa > Chordata > Aves > Psittaciformes > Psittacidae > Pezoporus > Pezoporus wallicus. The sequence continues at coordinate 7,814,262 of NW_026642649.1, read as the reverse complement.
TTAGTCTAATCAAGATTTTACGCTTCCTGCTTTTCACTTTACATCTTTGACTGGTGCACTGAAAACCACATGTGTTATTCCAGTGCACAGAATTCAATTTTATCCATTCTTGTACTGCTTCAATGACTCCAGTCTTAATTCTGCTTAAGAAATAAGAATCTTTTGAAGTATTACATGAGCACATACATTCCGTTGTTACTTGATTTGACAACTGAATAGAGGAACATGTACCCATAGGCACTCCTCTTTATTCCAACTTCTTAATATATAGAGTGATTTAGTGCCTTTAAACTGGTATGAAACCTTATTTGATCCTGCTCCTATTAGTAAGCAATAATAATTTTATTTCTAGTGACCCTCACTTATTTGCCTTTAGGAAGTATATTTAAATATCACATTAATATATATATATGTATGTATACATCTCCAATGCAAAGGCTTCAAATAATGTTTTTGTTGAAAAAGGGAATATTGCAATTTCAATGAAAAATATTTGGATAACATGAAGAAGAACTTGAAGAGTATTTTAAGAGTTAAGTGTTTATACTTCGAATGGAAAAATGACATTAAATATAAAAAGTTTTATTCTAAATTAGTCTTTAGGCAAAATTGTAGATTTTGGAAGTAAATACTGAAACATCACATTGGGACATTTGTCTTCAGATACAAAATGTGGGTTCCAAAAAATCCTTATTTTTTTGTTGTGTCTCTTTGAACTGTTGAATTTCTCAGACAAAAGAAATTGTGTATTTAAAGAGTTCTCATTACAACTAGATCATTAAGACCAACATAGACCTCTGTCAAATTACCTGAAATACTATTGATACTGTCTTTTAAATGATTTAATTCACTCTTTATAGGCAATAGCTATGCATATTATTTTGAAAAAAATAAAAAAGGAAGTGATAAAATACTTGGCTAGTATAAAACTTACAGCAATGACTGTTACAGAAGGCTTTGATAGTGAAATGGAGGACTTCCTAGTGTCAGGGTCTTACCTGATACTGCTAACCTCCTGTCTTGAAATATTAATTGCACCATTGGTCTGCTTTTCCTTTTTAATTAGCATTTTAAATGTCTGATTCTTTTTACACTTTGGCAAATGTAATGCCAGTGGTATCCTTTTCATTACGGACTATGAATACTAGGAATGGTGGTTGATCTCTGGAAGCATATATTTCTTGGGATAATTACAGGCTGATACCACCTTGCCATAACTTGGCTATTCCACAGTAAAATAGAGCCCCAAGGTATATGCCATTGCAGCTTCCCTGCTGAGTGACTTGTTTTCTTAGCCATTGTGAATCTTGAAGATTAAAAACTGTTAAGGCAAGGCTAAAATACACTTGCTGCGTTAATGAAGTCTCAAAATCCCGGTATGGAAAAAAAGATTTCCTTAAAGTGCTGATAAATCACTTCGTTGCTGCAAGGAGAAGAGCATCGCTTAGGTGTATAGGTAAACCCAGAAGATTTAGTCAGTAACAAAACAAGCTAAAACAGTGATGCCACTGTGCATTGTAAGCTTTATATTCAGTTTGGGCTTTGTAATGCAGTGAGGGTAGAGCCTTCCCTGTCCCCTCTGCCCAACAGGTAGTTTTATAACCCAGAGTTAAAATTTATGTCACTGTCCAGTACAGTTATTTTAATATGTACTCTTTTACATTAATTTTATTTTTTTTATTGTATTTCTACTGTGATTGAACGTTAGCAAGCAATAGCATTGTGTGTTCTCTGCCTTTTTAATATAATTCTATTTTCCTGTGTTAAGTTCAGGCCTCTCGTATCAGGCCCACAACATTGTACCTAAGTGTTCTTGTCGTTGCTTTGTAGGTTTATTAGAATACTAGCAGTGTTTTCATGTAACTTCATTCTTAATGTATGTTGACTTGTATCTGGTATGACAGTAAAAATTAACTAAAATATTAATCCGGTTTTAAACCCCGTCCCTTTTGGTCACCTAGCGTCAACTGTTCTTTAAAGCAAGGTAAAAGATAATGGATTAAAGCATAAGCGATATCAAATGAATTTTTCATCCCTCTTGTTCATAAAGCTCATTGCACAGTCTTACGAGCCTGACTTTTGCCATTTCAGAGCTACAGTCTTTTTAGCGTGGTAGATGGTACAATATGTGTGCAATAATGTAAAATGTCATAAGGTGTAAGATTAAGCTACAAGGAGAAAGAAAAAAATTCAAAGAATTCCTTCATTTACACATAAAGTACATAATTCTTCCTCAATTTATGTTCTGTTTGAAGTGTTATTCAGCTGTCCTTGTGAAAGCGCCATATATTCCAGAACGCCTTTTGTTAAGGTACAAGGGGCAGTTCTTCAGCCTTCTGTTCTTTCTCTTTATTCTTTCTGTTTGTGCAGTATAATCTTGCCACTTTCAGAGCTCCATCCCCTTCCAAAGACTATGCAAACATGGGCTCTCCTGTCAGCTGCAGCTTTAACACCCCAATCTCACAAGAAGAAAAACAGAATAGAGAGGCAGTTTTTAGTACAGCTAAATTAAGTTTTTCTGAGACTGTTCTCTGAGCAGTGAGGCCATCTGACATTGAGCATCCAATTGTGCCTATTGTATTCCCTTACCTGCTGAAGGACACCAGCCACACACAAACCTACCTATTGGAAATGGCCTCTGACCCATCCCTACTCCAAAGCATGGCCATTGCTTGAAGGATGACTGTCTGCCATCCTCCAAAGCCATGACAGCAACAGTTCTAACAATAAATCAAATTTGTCAAATTCACTATTATATAATGATCAAGTTCTAAAGTCCTGAAAGGTTTTTATACTTTTTTTTTTTTGCGTTGCAAAGCCAGAGGGGTTAACTGGTTGGAGTCTAGAAAATTAAGAGAAAGTTAGAATTAGGATTTGTGTTCTTGTTTTCTAGTCCTGAGCTTATTCTTCCAGACCTTTTTCAGTTGTGATTAATAGAAAGTATTTGATGAGTAGCTCAGGGATGTGTGTCTTAAGACCCTGTGTGCATTGTGAAAATATCCTTAGGCACTTTCCTCAACTAATTTTTGAGTCCTCTTGTTTGGAATTTTGTTATGTAAGTTGAGTACAGTGTACTATTTCAAACACCCCCTCCTACCTACACATGCATTAACGTGGTTAATAAGAGGAGCTTGAATATCTCATGTTGCATAATTCTTCATAGAACTTGCACAGTAGAAGTACTTTGAGTATAGTTCTGTTTGCATTTACTGGAGGAAAAGAGAGTAAGTACCACAATCATTTGGGATTTTTTTTTTTTTTCAACTTCACCATGTGGAGTTGAAGAAAACACACTCATTGTCTCAAAAGATGCTCTTTGCGCCGTCTAGGCAGAGCTGCCTGCAGAAGGATGAGAAGGAAAAGCCATTAGGACAGAGGCACTGGAGCTGCAGCAGGGACTGCCACTGAGCAGGGGTGCAGCCTGGCAGGTCAGGCTGGGTTGAGTGCATGTAAGAACTGCACTTAGAGGGGAGAAGAACTAACCACCAACACAAATGCTTCCTACAATTGCCTTAAAATATTCACCTAGCCATGTGAATGGTGGTGACATTTCTGTCAGTTTGAACAGCTGCTCCTCTTGGCTTATTTTGCTTTTATTAGATCATCTGTAACAACCACTGTGGTCAGGAGAGCCTGCTGGTAGCTCAACACTCTTCATTTACAAGAGTAATCCGTGTTTTCTGTCACATTCAACTCTGCTAGAATGTGGCAGGATTATGCAAAAGTCACCCAGACTTAAAGAGAAGACAACTTCTGCTGAACACTACTTGGGTGGAAACATAAAATATTTATACTCTTGAAATAAGCAATTTGATCTTTTAGTCACTATATATACCTCATTGTGTGAGCATTCCTTTACAGGCTCCTTATTAAATAGTTATTTGGTACACAGTTACTAGGAGTAAAAGGAGTTGTATATGCTATTTTAGGTAGCGTGGATGATGAGCATAGCATTTATAAAGAAAGAATCATTGTGGAGTTAAAACTCATGCGTATCTATACAAAAAATTAACTTCTTTCCTCAAAGTTTTGGAACAAATCCAACTTCAGAGATCTCATGGGGGTTTTGAGTTGTGCAAGTTGTAAAGAGCTTTTAAATAAAGCTGTTGATGCTTAAAGTAACAAAGCAAAACAAATTGTAAAAGGGCAGTTTTAAGTGTTTGTAGTTAAAAGCGATAAATCACAACTCAGCACAAACTATATTGCTCTGCTGTCAGGATGGGTGTCTGCTGAGCACCCGAGGCAGACAGGAAATGCAAAGTGACATTCAAGGTACTACAAGTTTTGGTGCTAGTTCTCCCATTTCTGAGATGAAGCCGCAGTACTAGAAGGTATTCACAATACTGCTGCCGCGTATTTGCCTCACCAAACTCACATGCTGTTTGACCTCATCAACCTCACCTGCTACATGGAAACTTGTGGGACATGTTTGCAGTCAGGAAACATGCTGCTGGTAATGGTAGGAAGCTTGTTACTGTGTCCTCACACATAGGCTCTGATTGAGGCTCTCACCTGCAATAGCCATATGATTTCCTGTAACATTCTTTTACCAAGAGAGTAATATTAGATCTGACTCTGAGATCTCTGAATTTTAGGTTATTTTTATGCATTAAAAAAAAAAAAGTGCTTTAGTATGTCATTAGTAAATTGCACTTCCCTCTGTTTTAGCCTAAATAGACATTGAAAGGACTAGTAGATTCCATACAGACTCTCACAGTTCAGGATTGCTTCTGTCTTTAACTCTTCTCTGCTTTTCTAAGCTTAGGGAAAAACTTTTTACGGATTACTTGTAAGGTTCCAATACACATTTACAAACAGTAGTTTCCCATGGACTGAAAAATGTTACTAAAAGTTGAACAAATTTGAAGCCATCCTTATATACTTGCACAGGATCCTCATCAGTAGTGACAACTAGTCATCTGATAGTTGTGTGTTAAGTCCTTATATATTATTTCTTACTCGGACCTTGCTGTGTTCACCCCATGTTCTTGGCTATCTACTTCATACACAATAGAATGTTAATGTTTGTTGTGTCTGTGTATCTCACCTGTGCTCAGCTCACCTGTATTTCTTTTAGTCCTGAAATGGTTTTCCACCTTTCTGCAACTTATACCTCCGCAAGGCATGTGTCATACCTGCTGTATAAGGCTCTCATTCAACATTTTGCACTCAATTTCTTGAAATCTAATAGTAGTAAGTCAGGTAAAAGACAATAGTGAACCAGCTTCATAGTCTCTGACATTTCAAGTCACTCGGTCAATTCTGTGTGAAAATACCTTTCTTTTAACAATCTCCCTCAATAACATTTCTTTCTTCTCCTGCTGGTATAGTGTCTTCTATTGTCAAATTGCTCAAATTCAGGTTATCATAGCTTTCAATGCTCCAAACATGAAAACTACCTGTCATTCAGTATCTTGTGATCCATCAGGCTTTGACATTTTTATTTTGTGGTAAAAGCTATTTTGTGTGATTTTTTTTTAAGTGTTTGACAAATGTATTAAATAAGTAATTTTCTGCTGCATTCTGTATAATTAGGCTTGCGCTTCCTAAAGAAAATCACTTTTGCAGCTTAATAGGTCTAGGAATAGTCTCAGTAACTGGAAAAATAGTTTGAATTCCTTCATAAAATGATACATTCACAAAGACTTCAGAAATATGAAGCAATAATTTAATGCAAATAAATAACCTACCATGTACTGAGTTACACAAGACACACCTGGAACCATTTGCATCCACATCGTGAGGTCCTGAGATGAGTGTGTGCATGGTACATACATGTTTGTAAAGGCAGATGGTAAAGGGCAGAACTGTGAGGAAGTTTCTTTTTCAAGGAGATTTGCTCAATCAAACAAGCAAAAGGAAGAACAGTGATGGTTTGTAGCAACTTGATTTTACAGTTTCTTCTGCTGATTTGTGCACCAGGGACAGTTGTTGGCCAGGAGATGATAGGTGAAGTCAACCATCCGTGTTCCCAGTAGGAGGCATGCAGTGGCAGGGGAGTGAGGAATCCTGGTGTTGCTATGGAAGGAAAAGGAAATGGGATCTGATTGAACTTAGAAATATGACCGGACTATTCATGAGCAGTTTGTACTTTTTCTGCCTTGAAAGAGTGATCAACCTTTGCCTCTGATACCCTTTAATTAAAAACAAAACAAACCCCAAAATAGGCTAAGATGTCCCTATATAAAAATAATTCCCTGATTGTTTTTTAATTCTTTTTTTTTCTGTGCAGCTGATTTTTTGTGGTTTGTTTTTTTTTTTTTTTAAATACAAAGGATCCCAAACAAAAAAACTATAAAAAATTGCCTGAGTCAAAACTATCTTTGTTGTTTGATGCCTTTGTGTTTTGTGCATGTGTGTATGTTTTTGTGTTGTAGATAAAACCAGGCTCCCACTCTCAGCTCAAACATAGTGGGCAGTACACCATGCATGCTTATGTATCTTCTGCTTGGCCTACTGCTTGATGCTTGTGATCAGGTGCAGCATTTAATCTGCAGTCTCACAGATGACAGAATAAAATCCAGAATGCATTTCTGCAGATGTCCGAAAGGTCAGAGAAAGGAGGATAGATACAAGATTGCTCATGGTTTAGTTTCCTGAAAAATCAGAAACAATTATGTACAAACCCCAAATCACTTATTTAATCTTTGAAGTGTTTATTTTTTTTTTTATTAACTGTATATTTAAAAATACTCTCTTTAAAGTTATTTGATCTTTTGCTTCTATTTAGTTAGCAGGTTTTTAAAGAAATCTGCAGCTGGGTCTGTGCTTACAGATTTCTAGAAGTTATGGGAATGCTTCAGAGGTTGATCATGTAGTTAAAGTCCTTTCACCTACCCATACACTTAAGGATTTTACAAGAAGAAAGGAATGTGTTATTTTTGTTTAAATTGTTCAGCTTCACTGTAAAGGCATAACTAATTAATTTAGCAAATACATACAGGGGTAAAGAGCTTTTCTAGTCTTATCTACTATGTTTCAAAAAACATATTTCCTGGTTTCTAAAGTCTTCCTATGAATACTGTATGCACATAATATTACAATATTGGAATTATTTCCAAAGTGCTGGTTCTGAACATGAACTTAAAACTGCATTTACTTTTAGGTTTGTTGGATTTTGGTGGGAAAAGATGACAATTTTAGCTTTTACCTGCATTTTTCCTTAAAGTCAAGCTACTAAAAATATTACAGATTAGCACGGCGTGTTTGCATTAGTGCCTTAGAATCTTCACTTTGATCATGTTCAAAGTACTCAAAGTAAGAAATCAATGTATTTTTTCCCTCCTGCATGCAGCAACTTTGTACTACTAATGATTACCACAGCTATTTTGCTGTCAGAGTTACACATGGATTATTAGAATGGGAACGACTGAATCCTGAATGGTCATTCACTGAGTGTTCTTGGTGGGGAGGGCCTTCGTTCTAGTTCTTGGATGTGAGAAATAAAAGTAAATCTTGATTTGTATTAGGTATTTTGATGTTGCAGCTGTCATTTAATAAAAGTAGGTATTTTTATCTAATCGGTAAAAGTTTATCAGTCCTGTAAGTAGGTCATGTCAGGAAAAGACTAGAACAAGACCAAAGGAGACAGTAGCTGGATTGAAATAGTGGCAAATTAATTGAGGTTAATTAAATTGAAATAACAGAGGTCACATTTAGTAACCTTAGCTAAGCTGATAGAGAAAGATTTGATTTAAAAAATATATAAATAAGAAATAAACGTCATTGACCTTTCAGTGCTACATGGTATAAAATTAACTTGGTTGACTTTATAGTTCTGTGCAACACCAGTTCTTCACTTGAACATGTGTTCCCCTGGGGTGTAATTACCTCTGATTTTCTTGGTTTGGAGTTGGAGCACAGTCAGACTCACTTAATTTTGCATGTGTTGACCAGAGACAACATTTTAGGTCTCCCAAGCTGGGCACGCCAAGGTGCTTCGACAAAGTAATTTTTTCAGATGACAGTGCCTGACCAGTTTGTCACTGGGTACTGGAGTATGAAACTAGGTAGAAACACTGCTGCTATTCAGGATGATTAATAGGGACTGAACTACTTCAATTTCTGTGAGCTGTAGGGGGAATAATGATAAAATATAGATATTTGATACATTTTTTAATGTGTTAAGACTACCTAGACGGAAATAATATAAATGGCTTTTCAACTTCCCTTGAAATTCTTTGAAGTAAATGGGAAAAAATATCTTCCTGTTCGATGTTAACTTCCATTATGTGGGCCTGTGGTGCTTTGTTTGGTGTGAAGGTGACAACATGGTTTTCTAAATACTCGTGGCAGCAGAAGTGTTTCCTAAGCATACAAAGTATTGTTCTGCACAAGAAAATAGGATTTTTTTGTTTTTTTTTTTTTCAATCCCATAGGTCATCTGTAGCTTGGCTGTTTCTCAGAAATTAAGAAAAATATGAAAATATGCCCCAGATTTGCAAGTTTTGGGTTGTTTTTTTTTTGGGTGGTGGTTTGCTTGGTTTGTTGTTTGGTTGGTTGGTTGTTTTTTTTTTTCAATTTATGACTTCTGTTTTTATAGGGGAGAGAAAAGAACTAAGCAAACCATGTTCACCTTGGTTTGTTAGGTATCTTCAGATCTCATGATGAGGGGATATGAATTGATTTAAGTTCTCAGTGTTTGAGCACTGCTGGTGTAGGTCAGTCCAAATCCAGGTACCATCTTGGCTCCCTAACCCTGCTCAGCTGCTCTTCAAGCGTGAAGGCTGGGCTCTGTGAAGGTGCACAGAATACCCAGGGCCTAAGTATACCCAGGGCACCAGACACAAACCGAGCGCTGAGGAAACTCAAGGGTTGAGCTTGGGAAAACATATTGTACAGCTCAGACCTTCTCTACAAATAGAACATTAGGTTACAGGACTTGTGTAGGACTCGTAGCAGTGGCTTGTTCTGTTTCATCCCACTTCAATGATTTTAGTTCATTTATTGAGCACTTTCAGCTGATTCCACAGATGTAAAATCACTGAGCACTGAGACCTGAACCTCTTACTTACAGATTTTGTTATGGCGCATAAGCTGTCACGTTTCATGGGAAATTCTTACCATGGTCACCATCCCTACATTCACACAAGTGCTGTAACTGCTGTGGATGGGTCTGTCTAGTTGTCATGCTGCATTTTAAAGTGAGGTTCAGTTACTTTTGAGTGGGACCCATTTTTCAATGAGCTAAAATATATGAAAGGAAAAAAAAAAGTTACTGAATTTAGAATGGGGAACAGTAAAACTGAAATTGGCTTTCCTAATAAATTAAGTTAGAGATACAGTTTTATGTATGGTAGACGAACATTTCTGTTCATATTTATTACCTCTAAGAGGTAAGTCAGCCAATGCTGAGAAGCAGTTCACTGATATCATAGGAGTGATTTGACTATAATCTGTTACAGTGCTTTAGAAGCAGTCCAGAATTGGTAGCTTAGCTTTCCAGTGAATCAGGGGTAAAATATAAGTCCTGAAGATCTTGCTGTGAATACTTTACTCAAATGAAAGTGAGTCAAGTAAAAATTACAGGTCTTCTGTGATATGATGCTGTGTCTTGTGCATGATGTGTCAAAAACTTTTGAGCTTAGGCAACAGTTCATCCCTGGTCAGAGAGGGGACGGCTGCCAGGGCTGCTGTCAGGGCTTCAGGGCTGGATTTTGCCATGGCGTGAGAGAAGAGGAGCAGCCCTGGGCTTGTCCTTGGGAGCCAAGTGGCTGAGGACGCATCAGGGAGCCCAGCAGCTGTGCCCAGAGCACGGCCACCAAGGACAGGGACAGCCCCTGGGCCTCCTGGGCACAGACACTGCCTCAGGGCCAGCACCTCAAAGGCTTCCTCTGAAGGCTGCTGGGCTGAGGGGCAGCAGGTGGGGCTGGGCATGGGCAGCCCCAACAGCTCCATGTCATTGTGACACCACCCAGCAACACAGCAGTCACAATGCCCCGGAACAGAATAAAAGGGAGCAGCCTCCTGTGTCCCCTGGCAGAGATGGCCCAGGGCAGCCTGAGGACATCCGAGAGGAAGTCCTTGAGGAGCTGGTGGAGTTACTTGGAGGGGCCTTGAGGGGGGTAGACCAGTGCCTGGTCTAGGCTGCTGGAGGCCAGCTCCTGGCAGGACCAGCTTCTTAGCTCACGGGAGGGATAGCAGTTCTTTTCATCTGGATAGCTGTGGCCAGACCATAGGAATGCCACCTTGAGGAGCACGGCGGAGCTCATCATCCTCATCCCCTGCAGAGCCAGGGACAGCTCCCATAAGCAAAGGGATGCAGAGATGTTTCCAGGAATCCCAGTTCTTTGGAGCAACCACTGGTGCCCTGTCAGGCGTAGGTGGGGAGGATTCTTGCCCACAGGGTCTTTCAGGCCAGGGGCTTTTGACCACTCTCAGGAACTGCTGAGGTGGTTCTGGGTTGAGGAAGAATAGGGCTTGGGGGTCTTCTGGGAGGTGTGATCAGCCTCTGGGGCCAGGAGCAGGTCTTGCTCACATGCTCAGGGATAGCCGATCGCCAGTGTTGGGGTCAGGAAGGAATTTTCCCCCGGGCAGATTGGCACTGGGCCCGGGGGTTTTTTGCCTTCCTCTGAGCATCGAGCAAGACCACTTGTTAGGGCTCCTCTGGTCCATTCTGGCTGCTCATGCACCACGAAGGTGGCGCCTCGTGTCCTGCAGCTGGGGGGGGAAGGCTTTTTTTCCCCCATGGGGGCCTGCAGGTGTCCCTGGGGGTTTTTTGCCTTCCTCTGCAGCAGTGAGCCAGCCCCTTGACAGGGCTCCTCTGGGCTATGGTGGCCCAAAGGCTGCTGCTCCTGCTCCACGCGGGTGCCCCTCGTGCCCCACATCTGGGGAGAGGAAGCTTTTGTGACTCCCAGGTTAGCCCGTGGGGGTTGCTGCTTGTCCTCTGTTGCACTGAGCACAGCCCCTTGTCAGGGTCCTTTGTGCTTGGTTCTCACCCACAGCTCTCACCCTCCAGGGCACAGCTTGTGCCCTGGCTCTCTCTGGCTCCACTGCAAAGCACAAGCTTGGAGCGGGAGTGAGCTCTCCCCTCCCTAGGCTCCATTCCTTCGGGGTTTTTGCTTGTGTACAGCAGCCTGTGCTTGGAAGCGCTCCAGCCTTCCTGTCCATCAGCAGCTGCAACTTTAAATCTCTCCCTTGTGTGCAACACCACCACAGGGCAGGAACGGGAGCGCTTTTCATGCATCCCTGGGAAGGAAGGAATGACTCTTTGACCAACTTAAAGGTATGTTGAGTTCTCACCCATGCTTTTTTCCTACAGCATGACATAAACATATAGGCTAGACAAGTCTAGACTAAGCTAGGCTGGGCTAGAACAGAACAGAGTATTTTGGAATCCATTTAAATTGATTCACATCTGTCAGAATAGAATAGGAAACAAATGGGGTTACACCTCAGCCCCTTCTCTCCCTTTCACAGCTGCACTCTTCACATCTGAAAGGATGTTTTAATAATATCAAACTTTTTTTCTAAGTCTGGTACAGGGGAGCCACAGAGTTACGGGAGGTAGGAGCAGGGTGACAGGACAAGCAGTCTTAACTGTGTCACATTCAAGGTATGTTGAGCTCTCACTCACGCTTCCTTCCTATAGTCTGATACCGACATATAGTATAGGCTAGACTAGGTGGTTGTAGCCGGATAACAGGACAAGCAGCCCCTATCTCCTGAACACTGAGAACTTCAAGAGCAAGCCCTGGTACTTCGCACGCACTAAGTGCGTGGTGACTTCCTTTTCTTTTAAATGCCTTTTACTGGCTCCTAGCAGGATGGTCTTGTTAGTTCTTCCAGGTACTGATGTTAGACTGAGTTGTTAGGTGAGATAGATGGGTGATGTTTTCTGAAACCAGTTAGGATTAGAACATTATGGGCAAAACCAGGAGGAGTTTGCATCTCCTGAAGGATCTCAGTATTGTGAGATCTGCTCTGCTCTGCTCTGCTCTGATTTGAAGGTCTTGGGGTACATCTGGGTGGCTGCCTTAGAGGCCTGTTTTTTAACCAGTGGCTGCGAGAGTCGTGGTTTTGTAATGCAGATGTTGTCTGCAGTTGAAAAGAGATTTTTGTCACTACAAAACTGGTAAAAAGTTGTTCTCTGTCCCATGGTTGTCATTTTTAAACTGCATATGCAGATTTTTCCGGGTGGACAAATTTGCATTCCTCGATCGAAGGATTTCTATCAGAATGTTTTTTACGTTATTCATATGTTGCATATAAGCATTGCTGAAAGTTGCCCTGTCTTTGCACTGTTGCGAGACAGATCCATCTATCTCATCTTTGTCAATAAAGTTTGTTTATGATGGCACTATTACTCTGGATTCAGTGTGTTTTTTCTTAAATGAGTATTCATTTAAATCTTGCTTTTTTCAGGAGAGGTACAAAGGCTCAGCCCAGGTACAGGTTTTGTAACAGCTGCATATTACCTTGTTGAAATACTGCTTTTAGTCAAAAGAGTTTGCCCAGGAAGACAAAGACTCTAAAGGTTTTCATCTGTAGTTTATTGGTCGTGTTAGTAATGGGGAATAGTTAAAGGCTAGAATTTTCTGAAGTATTTTATTCAGATAATTACCTCCAAAAATCTTAGCTTAAACCCTTTTCCCAGAGACATGCAGAAATCCTTATTAGGATGGGAGTCAAACCTGAGCTCTGGTTTATCTCTACTGCTTTTTGTTCAACGTACTGCTAACCATCTTTTTAATATTAGGTTGACTAAAACAGATTGCAAATTCTTTTTAATCCCATAGCAGTGAGCTGTGTATTTGAAACATCAGCCACATTTATGTCATTTATACTGTATACTTCATGCTGTGTGTGGAGGACATCTCTAAGTTTCAAAATAGTACCAAAATGGAGACTAATACTCTTGAGTAAAGCTATCTGTATGTTTTTACAGTCATAATTTTCATAATTCTGAAGAGTTTTTAGTTGTTGGCAAAATGTTTGTTTCCACATCATTACACTAATGTCACGATCAAGGCTTTTGCTTCAACTTCAGTATAGCTTTGAGCTTTGGCTGAAATGTAGTGATAGTGCATCTGTTAGCAAGAGCTATTTACCGCTTTGTATTGTTTTGCTATATCCCCATTTCTCTGCCATCTAGCGTGTTAAGCTTGCACCCTTTCTTTTGAGTATAAACTTGTATCTCTTAATGCCATTGCTTAATCTTTGTCCTAAGCTCATTATCTCCTGGCCTTCATAGGGCAGCAATGGCATTGTGTTAGTAACCCAAGCATAAGGTCTGCATTTGTTCTTGTTTTCTTCTGCATTTTCACTTGTGTGCAAGCTTTCTGAAAGCAAGATGAGTGAAAGGGATTGACAACAAAATGCAGGATTAAAAAAGACCAATCTAGACTATTTAGGTCAAGTCTTGGCTCCTCTGAAATGTTCCATTACTTCAGTAGGAAGTACTTCTGACTGATGATTGGAAAAATAAGCCCTGTGGTATAAATAATGCTTATATAAAGAAATTACTTTCATTATGCATGAACTGCATTTCAGCAGCACATTCTTACCCTAATGCCAGCTGAAGTCATGTGTTACTGACACCTACTGCTGCACGTTTTGCTGTTAGGTCTTGCAGTTTTAAGTTCTGACTATTAATTTGGAGGGGAAATGCTGCCGGGCTTCTCACTCCCTGCAGCACTCCCAGACAATTTAGGAGCAAGGAAAAGGCCCTCTGCAAGTTGTTTGTCATACAGGTTTATCATGCTTGAGTTAATGAAACTTATAAATGAATAGCAGTTGTTAAAATGATGACAAAAAATTCTATCAGGATGATTTATAGGTTGCTATGCCTTTAAGAGTCACTTGGCACCCTTCAGGATGAAGCATTATTTGTTCCCACGCATACCCTTCTTTTTTTAACCTCAACATGAATAAAAAGGCACAGCAGAGAGGTGAGAAAGCTTTTAGGCACAGGACACACCTACAAAGTTAGACCTTAATTTTGATTATGAAAGGTGGGGAGAGGGCAAGATAGAGACATAGTTTTCTAATGAATGCCAGCTGAACAAACCTAGTAAAATGGGCAGAATTTCTGTGAGAAAATAAAGCATACAGTGCAGAACAGATTATTTCAAATGTACTTAGAAAACAAACCAAACTTGGCATTTATTTTAAGTCAGGTGCTCCTGTTCACAGCAAAATGACAAACAATCTGTGAAATTATACTTCCTCATCTCTTAGGCAGCTTTAGTGATTTGCATACTTATATTCAGTGTAAATGGCATAAAGCATAAACGATCATTCAAGGAATCAGTGTCATTTCTTAAAGTTTCCTGGTAAGAAATAATTGCCTTAGCATAAATGTATTGCTGTAACGTGAGTAATGGTCAAAGCATAACAGAAGTTTGGACTTAACCACTGGTGGTATACTTCAATGCTAAGTTGAATTTTCTGATGTAGGAAATGCAGGTTGATAAACAATGTTGTCCCTATGTGGGCTGGAATACTAAATTTCAACACTGCGCAGCACTCGCAAAAGAAAGAAAAACCTTAGACAAACTGAATTAAAATTATTCACACGAGCCCTGCAAATGTAAGAATAGGGACTGTCAGAACGGGAAACGAGAAATCAGAGAAACAAACTTGTGTTTGGGACTTAAAAGGGCAAAGAGAAGTAAAAGGCATTAAAAAATGGCAGAACCGCACAAATGTTGAGGTTGGAAGGGACCTCAGGAGACCCCTGCGCAAGCAGGGATACCTATAGCCAATTGTCCAGAACTATGGCCAGACGGCTTTTAAGTATCTCCAAGGAGAGGAGCTCTGCAGCCTCCCAGCGCAACCTGTGCCAGTGCTCAGACATCCTCACAGTAAAACAGTGTTAACTGATGTTCACAGGGAACCTCCTGTGTTTCAGTTTGTGCCTAATGTCTCTGGTCCTGTCGCACTGGAAAGAGCCTGGCTGTGAATTTCTTGCATCCTCCCTTCAGGTATTTATAAACATCCTCTAGTATGAGGTGTCCCTGCTCATGGCTGGGGTTTGGAACTGGATGATCTTAAGGTCCTTTCCAACCCAAACCATTCTATGGTTGATGAGCTCTTTCTGAGTCTTCTCCAGGCTGAACAGCCACAGCTCTCTCAGTCTTTCCTCATTTGAGAGGTGTTCCAATTCCTTAATCACTTTGATCACCCTTCACTGGACCCTCTCCAGGATGCCTATGTCTCTCTTGTTTATTTCAGTATCCTTATAGCTAAATGGTTCAGGTATAGACATGGATAGACTGTAAGGTGAGTGCAAAATTGATTAGACCACTGGGCTCGAGGTGATGTTATCTTTGTAATACAAATTCCACTTGATGGCTGGTTACCAGTGGCATCTCTCAGGGACCAATAAGTAGCCTGTACTGTTTAACATCTTCATTAATACATGAGTGGATGGTGTGTTGCAGTGACTTCACAGATGCATTAGGGGGGGATCATGTGATGTTCTGATGGGCAGGAGCAGAGCTGCTATTCAGGGGTATTTTTGCTGCCTGGAGGAATGGCCATAGGCATAGGACTATTCCTGCATCTGTGGGGCAACTGTCTCATGCACCAGTACAGGCTGGAGACTGGCTGCTTAGAAAGCAGCTTTGCAGAAAAGGTACAGGACAAGAAATTTGACAAGAGTTGGCAGTGGGCAGTGTGTGCTTGTGACAAGAGTCTGTCCTGGGCTGTATGAACAGGAGCAGAGCTAGCAGGCTGAGGAAGTGATCTTTACTCTGCGCTTGGCATTTATAAGACCCCCTGTGAAGTGCTGTGTTCAGTTTTAGGATCTGCAGTACCAGAAAGACAGTGGAGGCTAAACAAGATGGTTATGGGGCTGCAGCACACTGTGCCTGAGAAGTGGCTGAGAGAATTGGGTTTGTTCGTTCTTAAGGCTGGAAGGAGACTTTGCTGCTGCCCACAATTACTTAAAGACAGGGTGGAGAGAAGATGGGGGCAAACTCCTCATCTTTCAGATGAGAGAGGACAAAAGGCAATGGATAAGTGTTGCAACCCAGGGAGTTCTTATTAAATGTGTAAAGTATTGCTACCAGAAAACTGTGGCAGGTTGCCTGGAGAGGTTGCAGCTTCTCCACCCATGGACATGTTGATGGGAACAGGCTGGATGTAGGCTTGAGTAACCGGGGCTAGTTGGGCCTCCTTTGAGCAGAAGTTTTGACTAGATGATTTCAAAACTAAATTATTCTATGAACTAAATGATCCTATGTTTCTGTAATAGTTATAATGATAAAGATTTTATTAATAATGATTTAAAAGGGGATATGTGTCAAAAGCAAATTTTAGGTGAGAAGTCAGGCCTCTAAGGAGTCATATATAGCTGAAAATCCATGCTTAAGAAAGAACGTAACTGTATTACAACTCCCCTTTGCTCAGTGTTGAAACCAAGATGGAAATGACAACAGATGCATAAAGTGAATGGAATGAGACAAACAGGTAGGAGTTACCTGGAAGTACATGTTACAAAGTACAGTGTAGGAGATAAGGGGAATAAAGTAATCCTAGGAATGAAGTTAGCCTGCTCTCCAGGAAGAAGCTTAATTTTTCCGTGGTGCTAATGCAAAACAAATTAAAAAATAATACATTTGCTTCTGGTTTGTATTTGCAAAGGAATGGAGTAATACGGTTTTTCCCCAGTAAGCTGATGAAACACATTGTGTTTGTTCACAAAGATGAATTAAACAATAATTGCCAGTGCTCAGAAGAGGTCAAAGAAGTAGCAGGGTTAGAAAGGTGAAAAAAATATGGAATTGTTTGTTCACTCCCAGATTTTTTTCTAGCTGATGGAAAGATCTAGAGCACTGTAGTAATTACTTGCTTACTGAAACTCCATCTTATTTACTTTGAGTGAGGAATGTTTTATGAATAATTTATTTAAACTTTGTCAGTATTTAAGGAGTACTTATGCATGTTTATTATTTCTAAATAATACCAAATATAACTAGCATAAAAGCTAGAGCTGCAGTGCGCTGTAAAATCTGTACATGTGGAGGGTTTTGTAATTCAAAAGCAGGGAACAAAACATTGGGATCATGCTGTAGATCCTGAAATAACTTTGGCTATATTTGTAGGACTTAAAAACTAAAGGTCTGTTCTTATAATTTAGCTACAAAAAACCCACCATGGCATTTTGAGGCATTACTTTTAAAAGTAACGTAGTTGTTACTTTCTTTACATTTAAATTACAGATTGTTTCTAAAATAAACCATATTAGTATATACATATGCTTGAAAATGTGTATATGCTTGTAAGAGCATGTGTAAGATGGTTTTGGCTAAATTTATACTGGTTACGGCCTATCAAGAAATCAGTGTATTCCTAAATTACATAGTGAAGGTCATTTACTGTTTAGTCACAAATAGTTGTGCAAAAATCGTTCAGAGGGCAAGTCAGAAGAATTGGGCAGCAAGATGAGAGCAGAACACGTAGGATGAGATGGACTGGAAAAAAAAAAAGACAAAAATTAGGACATTTGGAAACTCAACATGAGCTCAGAGTTACCAGTTATGTAGAAAATAAGGATGAGGGAGGCAGAGAGAAAGTCTACTGGTGTCTTAACCAGTCCTTCTTACCAACCAACAAAACATTGATTCCCCTTGGGTATTATATATATAGGAGTGGATAAGTGAACTAGGCAGCTGCTGTATCTTCTGGATATCTACTGATTTCAGACTTTAGAAGGACCTTGGGTGCTAAGCTCTATACTGCCCAAAGGTGAAGTGGCTTTAAAAGAGTGTAAAACATTGCCAAAGAAGAAAAAAGTAGAAAAGCAAAAGCCACAAATAAGAATGCAGAATATTACCATCCCTGGGTTAGCCTGGGTTGAATTAAGAGTGAAGCAGAGAACTTGACTACCAGGGTGGCATGCTATGAAGCCTCACAAGGAAATGAATTTTCAACTGTGAAGTTGAAAGAGCTGGAGTCTGACTTTCTGGTGCGAATAGTTAATACAAACCAGGATGGGGGTAGACCTGAGGCATAACCAGAGACTTTTTGCTGCAGGTTGATTGCAGGTACAATATAAAACATGCACAGTGCCCATAGTGAGGTACTGGGTTCATCTCTCTTACTATGTTTGTGAACCTACTTACTCCTTTTTATGGTCTTGGTGTTCATTCCTCTTGTGGCAGCTACATGTTGTCAAAGGGAGCATTTTAGCAGTTTTGAGTTCACCACGCTCTCAGGATTTGTTTAATTGGTTTGTGTTTGGTTTGGTGTTTACTTGGGTTTTCTTGTAGTTAGATGTTGTTTTTCTTTTAAGGAGAGTGAAGAGGTACTCCTGGTGGCTCTGTGGTTTTTTTCTCAGTGAATTCTCCCAGGTCCCTCTTTGCTGCTCTGCTTTCCAAAGTTATCACAGTCATTGAACCTCTTTTGTAGGGAATTTATTTGATGCCTTTCTCTGATGGGTGTCACATAGTGTGAAAACTAAGAGGCTGTAGCAGTTAAGACTGCCTTGTGCCATTCGTGATCTTTGTCCCATAAAAGCAAAGCATTCACAGTGCCTGTGCAGTCCACCATTCACAGCAAGACTGATATCTATCCTGGCAATCTCTTGAGTTGCTTGATTAACCTTCCCTATGGGGACATCTTTGCTCTTGCTTATTCCTGCTTCCTATTTATTTATCTTCTTACAAGTAGCATCAGATACTATCCCAATCTTCTAATTAATATCTAGCTGGGAAGCAACTGTTTGATACTGGGGGAAAAAAGGGACCTTTTTCAGGATATATTTCTCTAGGGAACAGATTAAAGTTTTTTTGCAGTGATTTCAATACATAATCATTTCTATTTTACCCTGGTGTTTCAAGGAGGTTTAAATATATGCATTCAAATAAATGTAGGAATTCAAAGCAATTTTTTTGCTTTATAAGGATCTTGCATCTTAACTAAAAGACGTTTTTTTTCAAGTACAAAACTGTACTGTTAAAAACCTCAAACTCTATTTTCATATATCTTCCTTTTAAAATGTAACATGGGAGAAAAAAGGTCTACTGGCATGTGACAGTACCAAGATCACCTCCTTAAAGTACCCTAAACAGCAACCTAGGATAAGCCTTAATCACTTGTATGTAACATGGCGTTCCCCTCTTTGTGACAGTGAAAACCTGCACTCTAGCCCACATACATGCCTAGCTGTACAGGGTACCTCATGTAAGACAGGTACAGATCATAGAGCTGAAGTGGATTATTGGAGCTTACTTTTACTTCACAGATATATCCAACTGCTATCGTCAAGAGTAACCACACAATTAAATGAAAGTATTTAAAGTAATTTTTAGTGCTTTCTCACAGAGACGTGTGATATGCTTTTGCTCTGTTTGACATAGCTGCCGGGGTGTAAAGATCCCAAATGAAAAGAAGCTAGTAAAACCTGGAAATGTATTGCTAGGTCAGCCTGTCTTTAAGCATGAACTGGGAAAACACTCCATCATAATAGCAAGCCTTTTTTTCCTCCCTGTGAAGCAACTGAACACTGTTCTTGTTATATACATATTTTTGGTCTTAGGCATGTGTCCTCTCTTCCTTGTGACCTTCATTCCCTTAAGTCGCCCATTCTCATGCTGTCCTACCTTCCTGCCTATCTCCCGAATGCTGTCTGTCAGTGCAGAGGTAGGCATTACTGCCGATGACCATCTTGAATGACCCAAGAGGCAGATTTAACAGAAGAGTTACTATATGGGTTTGAGTTACATTTGAATCCCTCTTCTTTACTCATGGTGTCCCTTACTAAACTTTCATTCTTACAAGGATATTGGAACGCTGAAACCTCCTGCCTTCTTGCCAGATGTGGTCAGCAGTGGTGTGAGCTTATTCTGAGCTTGCTGGGAGATGGTAAAAGGAGGATAGAAAACCAGATAAAAAAAAAAAACAATTACAATATACTCCTAAAAGTCTTAATTTTCGTTGGAAAGCAGAATTAAATGAGTGTATTTTTTTAACCTATATGCTTAAGTGTGTTTATAAGTATGTGTTATTGTTTACAATGTACAGTAGAAGTTAGGGTGCTAACACACCTCTAGCAAATGCCTCTGACACTTTTCTGCACATCGGCATTTTCTTTCTTAGCGTCACTGACCAGATGAAGAATAAATTTTGTGTAAAATCCTTTATACATGGTCTAAGAGATCTTTTAATGATGCTTCAAATAGTCAGTAATTGCATTCGTGAGCTTCAGATGCTCTAGCAGTGTAGACATGAGAAAGAAAGAACACAAATGGAACAGAGAGGCCTTTTTCCCAGTAATTAACTAAGTTAAATTTAGCTGCTCCTAATGCCCAAATGAGTTTTCTCATGAGCCATCTCTATGCTTTTACATTATTATAGCTTTATTTGAAAAAACGGTAGTGGAATTTTACGTAGCTCATTAAATTTGTTAAACTATGGTGGTGTTACTTCCTAAGTGTCTTATTAGAGATGATAGCAAATCAGGGTGCAATAATGATTTGTTTTGGCAAATGACAGTGTTATCTTTTTATGAATTGGAATACCATTAGTGTCATTACAGTTGCTACTTTGGCTTCCAGATCATGCATCCTGTGTTCAGAACTTAACTATTACACTTAATATTTCAGTAGTTTCACAATGCATTTTTTAATTTGTGTAAAATAATGCATGAAAAAGGAAAACAGTGTGAGAAAAAGGGAGTTTTTAAGATAGTTTCCTTGAAATGAAGCAAATTTGTCTTCAAAAATTATTTTTTATTTAATTATGAAAACTAAAGAAGTCAAAGGTAGAGCTGGACTTCATTTTATTTATTGATGTTTCATGCAATGCTTGCTGTGTTTCTCCTTCCTAGATCCATGGAAGAGCTCTCCTATCATGTACTGGAGGTTTATTTCATCACCCAAGATATACTCTTGAGTGAATCAGTGTAACTAATGACTTCTTGCATGATACATTGGTCTGCAAGCGAGTAAACCAAGAACAAGCTTGTGTGACACTGCAGTGTTGCTAGAAACCAATAGCGCACATTAGGAATATATTACAGGAGAGTCAGGAGGAACGGTATCAAATGCAGCCAAGTTATTTCAGAGATCATGGTGAAAGAAAGTGTTCCACTGCTTGAAAGTTACCATGTTCTGTAGTAGTTATGAATTTGAAGTACAGGCTCATGAAGCAGAAATACTAAGTTGAAGTTTTGTCTATAAAAAGCTGGGGGAAATAGTAGAAATAGAATTGTTAACATAACAAAGTCACAGACCTTCACTACCAGGAAGATAATTCTTTAGAGAAAGCTCTTTAAGCTGGTCAGGAATGAATACAGTGTCAGGTGCTTGAAGAAGGCTATTATAAGGTGTAAATGTTGAAGAATTTTCTTCTTTTTGCTACTGAAAAAGCAAAAGCTGAGAAAAAAATAATCAAAATAATCATGTTCAAAATAATCAGGTGGCACAAAGAGCTAAAAATGAACTTTCTTTTCCCCTCAACCTGAGACTTCTATTTGGAATAGCATGAAATCAAACACTATTTTCTAGTTAAACTGTACACTTTTCATTAATAAGCTATAACATTGGAGACATAGCCTCAATCTATAAAACATGTCAGAGGAAAAAGCAAAGAATAGAAAACAACCTGGCAGACAGTAGTCAGAGAAAAGTCGATCAGTCTGAAATAGACTGAGCAGTAGTCTGCAATATTAGACAGCAAGTGACCTTTTAATGTCTCTTGCTTGTCGTACCTTGAACACGTAAAATGAAATGCCATCATTTCTATGGCATAAAGGATACTATACAGAAATCAGTTAGGTTTTGATGCTGGGGGTTTTTTTGTTCTTTAAAATCAATGTGGAAATATCTTTAAGTTCGGAGTTCAACTTCCAGGTGTGCCTTCTTGAGTTACTAAGGACTGCTGCTAAGTCGCATGCCTGTAAAAAACGGAGAGGAGCAAATGGTTGTAACCTAATCAGAATTAGCTTTGATTATCTGAATTTTTGTTATAAACCCTCAGGGCAAGGATGGAGTGATGTCATGCTCTTTTTTTGTTACTCTAGTAAAAACGAATAAAAATTGAAGTTTAAATTTTAATGCCCAAGAAAGTAATTCTAGATTCTGATCTACGGTATATTACACAGCACTAAATTTTAGCAGTTTAAGAGAATGGTTACAGTGTCCTTTTTTCATCAGTTAGAGGTGATCGTGTATCAGTATAGCAGCTATCAGATCTCGTAACTGAAGAACAATTACTGGGCATATATTCATTTGATTGATGACTTTCACTTGGTGTATATGAAAGAGTGGAACAGAGAAAAGCATAAATCCATCCTTCTAAAAATGTCTACACTTGGGTAGGACTATTTAGTAGATTAATGATGAAGTGTAACATGTATATGAAGCTACTTGCTTAATTAATTGGTAATAACAAAATCTTGTGTGGTAGATCAGTTCTTCATAGTCAGATATGTCTGCAAAAATCCACGCTCTGCAGTAACAATTTCAGAAGACTCAGTTAAAAAATGAAAGACCAAACTAGCCAAATGAAGAGAGTATTACCTTTATCATTAGGCTTTCTAATCAGTGAAAGCAAATTTCAAATTACAGGGCTTTTCAGGATGCCTTTGGCCTGTGTCTGAATTCTTCCTGATACTAAAATAGAAACAGACTGATATTACTGATCCATTGGTATTGCTGGTCTGTTTCTGGTTTGCATATATAAAGATGCTGGTCTGAGCAAGCTATTTGTGATAAAGGCAGGGTTCCTCTGTCTTACTAACCCTAAAAATGTAAGTCTGAAATATGTCTTGGACTCTATTTCAGGAGCATTGGAGAAAATGCATGGAGTGGGGGACAAAACATGCAGGTTTATGACACAGAATTCTTAACCAAAGATAATTAAACTGTTTGCTTCTGTGCTTCATATGGTTAAGTAAAAAAGGAGAAACTTCACTTTAAAAGTTATAAAAGGTGCCATGAAACATAAGTTGAAGTTAGAAACAGCTGTCAAGGACTGGAGCACTATTTAAAAACATATTTCCTTTTTGTCAAGCTTCCAATTCAGTATTCAGGCAACCGTAAAATGTCTGTTCTTCAGAGACAAAGTAGCTAGGAGCTCCTCATTATTTTAGTACTATGTTTTTTCTAACTACCAGACTTTGGCATTTTTTGTATTTTAGTACATGTATATAGATGTACAACCAGCATGACTGCACACCATGTAGAGGGACACAGGTGTAAGTAGGAAATACGGTTCCTGTTACAGTAATATCAAATCTTCCCTATGTCCAGTGGTTTATTTTAGCAAAGAGACTTAGGCAATGTTAGAGTAAAGAAGTATTATTCCTTAAACCTAATGTACTGAAACATGTTAAAATTACTTCATATTATACTGCCTGGAGCAGTTTTGAAACTTGTTCAAGTGTTAAAGCTCTCCTTGAAAAAAGCTTAAATAGATAAGGAGAGTTTCCTTTTCTCTTGTAAAACTGCTGACTGTTGCCCACTCACGGATTGAAGTACCCTGTAAGGAATAGTATAGGCTGGAACTGGAAATACACCTGGGAGACTGGAAAACCAATTGCTGTCTACTCTTCTAGATTTGTATAAACCTTGTGATTGTCAGGAAAATGTTAGCTGCACCTAGGGTAGAAATGGCACTTAGGGAATATCTCCACCTTTTAAAAAAGTGGATCTGGGAGAGGAAGACAAATGTTGTATAGGTAAATACAATGGAATTAAGAACATGTAAAATTCTGCTACATCATTCTCTCTTATAGTATAAAGCATATAGAAATTTAAACTAGCACGTGTGTAGGAAAGGCTTCCATATCCCACCTTCAGAATTGTCTTCCAGCTAAACAATAGAAGTGCCTTTCCTTTTGCTTTTCCTTTAATTGAAAATGTTCATTCTTAACCACATCAGTGCGGCTTCCATTTATATTAATTAAGGGAATTCCTTCTGTTGTTTCTTGCTTATGCTTATTGATATCACAGCAGTTTTTTCATCCCTTTAATTTGCTTGGTAACTCCTCCTGCCTGTTGGTGGTGGCTTTTTTTCCTCCTTACCTATAGATACTGTCCCAGTGACCAGAACATTGTTGTTAATATTTCTTTGAGACAGCACATTTTTACCTTTCTTTAACTTCAGCAGCAGCCTCTCTTTGCTTCCAAATAATTGAACCCTCCTTTCTTCTTTATTCAAGAGCCCTTTCATTAATCTCTTCACAAGCAAACGGCCCTTCTCAGCTTCATGTTCTAGTGTCAGGAGTGTGAAAAGAAGGGAATAATCCTCTGTAAACAGTAAGTCTGGGCTGGTTCCTGAATGCTAGTGATTAGTATACATATACACATGATATATATGTATGTGTCTGTGTATGTGTATATATAAATGATTTTCTGTTTTGTTTACAGAAACCTGCTTCCCTCCTCTCTGACAGTGTTTAATTCATCTGTGATATGACTACTAAGATCACCTTCCATACTTGCTGATGAAGAAACCCTACATTCAACTTGAGTCCTCTTTCTCATTTCCCATACTGTGTTTAAACTTCTTGTTCTTGGCCAAGTTTTGCCTTTTTGTATTTTTCCACCCTTCTACTTTATTTCATGCTCTCTGCACAGCCTAGAGCTTTTTAGAGCAAGGGAGGTCACAGTATCACAGTATCACAGTATGCTAGAGATTGGAAGGGACCTCAAAAGATCATCTAGTCCAGTCCCCCTGCCGGAGCAGGAACACCTAGATAATGTTACACAGGAATGTGTCCAGGCGGGTTTTGAATGTCTCCAGGGAAGGAGACTCCACAACCTCCCTGGGCAGCCTGTTCCAGTGTTCCGTCACCCTCACTGAGAAGAAGTTTCTTCTCAAGTTTAAGTGGAACCTCTTGTGTTCCAGTTTGTACCCATAAGGTCCATGTACCTTGGTTCTCTAGGCATCTTAAAATAAACAGTAGTGAAAACATCTCTCCAGATTATTATTTCTCTTAGATTTCCCAGTGTCTGCTTAGAGCAACAGCAGTGTTCATCCTTGGCCTAAACTGGCAAGTGGATTTTTTGTGAACAAAACCCTGTCCAGAGGCGAATCTCAGTGAGAAAAAGGACTACTAGCGCCACCAATGCTATTACGACGATGACTACGATGACTACTGATAATCTGTCATTGCCACATACATGGGTATTTTGAATATGGGGAGTTCTTAGGAAAGTGTGGGAAATCTGCTCTGGTTAGATGTGTTTGGACTGGCTCATGGGCCATAGCTGAAGTGCTGCTCACTTAAGAGAACTGTGTTGTAGTTAAAATTATCTTTGAAAGAATATACTCATCTTGGATTTAGACAAGAAGAATTGTAAATATTTGTTTGAATCACTTGACATTAATCAAAATAGATAGTTTTGGCTTCCAGTGTATCAGACAGTTTTATCCTAGGAAAACAAACTAATTTTCAGGCAGCAGGTTCACACTGGTTTTCTCACTTTGTGAATAGAGACCACTTCTGGGAAACAGTTACTAGTACATCAGATGTTGAAAGCCGCTGGAGTAGGTGTTAGCACATGAATTAAACATCAAGCAACCTGGTATTTGACAACTAGTCTGTTTAATTTTCTGTAACTGTGATCGAAGCTACAGCTAGCAGTCTGACAGAAATACATTTCCTAGTTTGTTGAAGCATTCTGACACAATCCAGTCGTAAAATTTATTGAATCTCTCCAAAGTGAGATTCTAGAGTACTTTTAACAATTCTTTTTCTGTTAAAAACAATCATATGAGCATATGAAATGGATCTGGCAGAGATCTCTTAGACAATAATATCCTACTGTGTGCTGTTGCTAGCAACTGCATTGTGCAAGTCCTTATGCAAAAGAAGGCTCTGCCTCTCTGAGTTACATTTCTTAGCCTTGCTAACTCTGTTTGAAGTTCATGTCAGAATTTCACCCCTGCTGCTGGTCAGAAACCTTTTCTCAGCTTCTCTCCTAATTTTAGTAATGAATATTTGATAACCACTGCAACTTTTATCACATTTTTCCCTTTTGTCTCGCTAGCATTTACTTTATTTGATGTTTTTATAAACAGTAGTCTAAAGTGGGTTTTTTTACTTTTTTATGTGTGTTATGTGTACCAAGCATGTCTGTGCATCTCTGGTGGGACAGAGACTTTCTGTTTCACTGATGGTTTAGACTGTAAAGTTGAACTGTAGTTTTCAATGCCTTGTACACTGGCATTAATACTTATTTCTGCCAGAGGAAAAACTGAAAGTTTAGCTTTCCTATTGCAATATACCAGGGATTCAGTAACTTGTTTGTACTGCCTAGAACAGAACAAGTACAATTTAAGCATGGCCATAACTAAATAACTAATCACATGAAAGATCCGTTTTGTTTCCCAGATTGATAGAATTGTAGAATCGTAATATGGTTTGGGTTGGAAGGACCTTTAAAGCTCATCCAATTGCAACCCCCTGCCATGGACAGGGACACCTTCCACTAGACCAGGTTGCTCCAAGCCCCATTCCAACCTGAGGAAAAAATAAAAATGGAGGAAATATGTTTGATGCTTCCATGTAAAATGCTGCTACCTTCTAATTTGTTGCAGATGAAAGACTTCTTGAGTCACATGTGCTATTGTGTATTCAATAACCCTCAGTGGATGCTTTCCACTGTTCTTTCACAGCTTCCATTCTTAATCCCACACAGGGCTTAGTACCCACAACATTTGTGGTAATAAGTTTTGTAGGTCACTGCCCATTTACCGAGTTTCATCTCTTTTCAATTGATTTGAACCTACCTTCATTTGATGCCCAATATGTCTTTACCAATGCAGAGAGCTGATTCCTCTTATACTCTCTCCACATGCCATGTGATTTTGGAGACCTTCTTCATGTTCCACTGAACTAATTTATTTTCCAGGTGGAAGACTCTCAGATTATCCAGTTGTTCCTTATACAGAAATTTCATTCCTTTCCTCTTCTGTATCCTTTCTGAGGTGAGGGGACTAGAACGTCACGTTATGTTCAAACAGTAGATGAACCATGGTTTACAGTGGCATAAATGTATTTTCTGTACTCTTGTACTAGCATTTCATTTACTTTTTAACTGCTTCTGAGCTGACTGCTTCGTGGAACTAACTGTTATAGTCCTAAAGTGTCTCTTCTGAATAGTAACGGTTAGCTCAGAGCTCATCATTTTAATGTGAAATTAGGATAGTCTTTTCCCCATGTGGTACTTTACATTTATTTACACTTAATTTCATTCATTCAAGCTCATAAGGTATATTCTGCTGCAGTTCTTCACAGTGCTCTCTCACCCCTCCCTCTCTGGCTAAATAACTGTACCATCAACAAACTTTCTTACCTTTCTGCTTACCTTCTTCCCTGTATAGTTTGTGAGTATGCTCAACACTATAGGTACCAACACAACTCCCCTGAAGATTTCCACTGTTAGAACTCAACATTGTCTAATGCTTCTCTTTTAAACAGTTATTTGACAATTTAAGGACCTTCCTTTTTGCACTGTAACTGCTTAGTCTCCTTAAAAGCCTTTGGATAGTTTCAGCAGCCTTTTTGAAAGCTTAATTGGTTACATTAACCAGATCACCTTTATCCGTGCACATATTTCCTCTTTAAGTTGATCTTCAGTTGGTTTGTAATACAGGATTTTTTTTGTAAAAGCCAATCTGACTTTTCTCAAGCAGATCATAATTACTCAGGTGTCTGCAGTAATTCTTTCATTTACTTTCCAACACTTGTACTGACATAGATGACAGGCTTACTGATCTGTAATTCCATGGCTCTATGCAGGTCTATCTTTTAAAATTAGAAATAACCCTTCTAAGGTTAAGCGTATGTGAGAAGTTATTCACCATTGTTAATAATTCAGCTGTTTCATCCTCAAGTTGCTTTAGAACCTGTGGGTGAACACTGACCTTTTGATTTGTTACTTTGAGTTTTGTCTGTTTGTTCCAAAACTGCTTCCAATCAGATCTTTGACAGAATCTCTTTAGAAAGGAGCGATTCACCTGGGAGATCACCCCAGTTACATCCACATCCAGAATATAAAGAACATGTTTAATTTCTCTACCATGGCTTTCCTTCTGTGTTCTGTTTCTGTGTATTAATCTGCTGGTTTTACAAAGGGTCAGGCAGGCTGTGTTCTGCTGACATGTTTGAATAAATATTTATTACTCATTTTGGTATGTGATAATACAGTCCATGCAGCTCACTTGTTACCCACTTTTGCCCCAGACAATAGGAGAAATTGTCATTTGATTCCTAGGTGATGTCCTTTGACTTTGCACTACTTAGCTTCTCTTAAGTTTCACCACATCATTGCTCAAATCTGATTACTTTTGTTTGATCTTGGTAGACACTTCATGTCATCTGTGCATTCATTAGTATGTGCCTTGCTTCCTCTGTCCAATTCATTAATGAAATAATACAAAACCCAAGAACGATTCTTGAGAAACTCAACCAATAAACTCTTTTCCCATGTGCCCCTTGTCACATTTACTTGCCTCCTTTCCAAATCTTATATCATTTGCCATCTTTTCTGTCTCACTCACTCGTCTTCCATGAAGGGATAGCAGAGAGTGCAATCTGCCTATATTCCATCTCTTGTAAAAAAAAAACAAACCCACAACTAAAACCCAAAAAACCTGTCTACAGAAGAGATATCAGATGGCAGCTGATACCAGCATAACTCTGCCCTTGATGGATGTTATTGTTTCCAAGATATTTATACATCTTTCTTTGTTCCTTGCTTCAAAATATATTTAGTGTTGAGTAGGTTTATGCTAAAGGTCTGTGGACTTCTGGATAATTTTGCTTTTCAGAAACTTGGTAAACATGTAGATTGTGAATCCTTGTTTTTCCCTATCCCTTTGTCTCCCACTTCCTGTTGTCCAAATTTGATAGATCTCAAAAATCCTGGCAAAATCAGTTACTACTTCATGCATCATTTTCTGCAGTCCTTTTTGGGCAAATACTACCTTGTTTTCTTAGACATGTCTTATGTTGTGTCTTTATGATTTGTTTCTGACATGGTTATTTCCATTCTGAACCATTATTTCCTATTAGCTATTTTGCTTTTATACTGTATGTCCAATTTTGCCATCCTTAAGGAAAAAAACAAATGCCGAGTATTCATTTTGTAAACACTTTTATCTCTACCCAATTATCACAGCGTAGTATCTCTGCTTCTCTTTTTATATTGTCTCTTCATTTCTGTCTTGTAGCAAAAGGATCCTTCTTTTTAATGCTTTTTTTCCAATCCATAAATAATATTCACTGTCCTTTACCTGAAACTTTTATTTGAGGAGCATCCCCTTGGTTCAGACTGTAAGTTAATAAGTGGTTGTACTTACAAGGATCTATGCAAAGAAAGAGAACATAACATGCATGTAGACCGTGACGCTTCCTTTCTACCTAAGCTTTTCTGTGTTCCAGTGGAGTATGATCAACTCTGCTGCTTAAGGAGAGGATAACTTGGCCTTTTCTGAGTCATAAGCAAGGAGTATAGGATTGTTCAGCTATTCAGTAACAGATTTTCACTAACCTTAATCAAGGCTAGGGCACTTTCTATTTAGGAAAATACTTCAGGGCTTCACTGATAAGCATTACTGTGCATTATGAGAAGGTCTTACCCTGCTGGGCAGACAGTACAGAAATTTCTGCTGTTTCTGAAAATAAAATCATATTGTAATAAACTAGAGACTTAATCAGACCCAGCAACTAGCCAGTGCATCCACTGATTTCCTGATTTCTGCTGTTTCTGGGACTTTGTCAGCAGAAGTCATCAGAAATGTGGATGTATTTGCTAACTAGAATTGTGTTCAAATTTCTTTTCCCTTCCCCACTTTTTCTTTGTTTTTTTTAACACTTGAGAACTCTATATGATTGTCACAATACTAAGGGTTTGACTCTTTCTACAAAACTTCATTCTTTTATGACTTTAATGATCTTTTGAAATGCATCAGTAAACTTACAGTCTGAGAAGACATGTTTATTTGAAACTCAAAATTTAGGTAGAAACAATAACAGCTTATAACTTCTAGATGACTGAATTGATGAACTTTCCCCTGAATAGATTTTCAGCATCTCCCTTGAGCCCAGAATGAGTCAGGCCACTCACTTAGGTATTTCAAACATTATGTCAAGATGTAGCTGTCAAAGGCAAGTGCTTAGTTACAGCTCCACACAGCAGTTTTCCCGCATAGCCCTGAGGGTTTAAGGCTCCTTTCAGGAATACAGCATTGCATAGCTGTGATTAGAGCCAACTTCTTATATATTCTCATCGTTTACTGCTATAGTTCTTTCCCTTAACACAACAGATAGGTGAAAAGTCAGCCCTTGGCATTCTAATTTACAGATGATGTGCAAAGAAAGCAGAGCTGACTTACTGATTGACCTGTTGGCGAAGAAGATAAGGCACTCAGTATTCCTGCTGTGAGAATAGTTCTGAAATCCTCCCTCTTAGGAGCACCTCTCACGAGTGAGCAAACCATCTTCGAAAACACAAGCAGCGACTTAGATGTCTGGGTATTCTGCTCAGATACACTGGGTTTACTCTGAAGTAGAGCCGAAGAACCTGAGCTACAGTTGTAAAATATAAATGAAAATTCGAAAACTTTTCGTATATATTCTTTAATACTGGCAATTTTTACTCTATCTTACACTGACACCTAACTTAGGTTTATCCTGTATGAAAAGGTAGTATGAAGGTGCATTGTGTTTAAAAACAGATGTTGTTAGCTAGGGATTAAATGAGGGACAGTGAGAGCCTGGCATGTGGCAGTTCTGGATTTTGTAAACATACAACTCCAGCTACCGCTTAAAAAAATAAATCAAACTATTTCATTCTGTATTATTTTTATTCATTTCTGACTTTTCATTTTCCTGTTCATGGCACCATTCCATAGATCCAGGTTAACACTTCAAGATGATGGCCTCTCTGCTAGAGTTTGGAATATTGGATGGAGCGCAAGGTGTTTTGAGACACATTGTTTGACTTGATTATTAAGTCCAAACATGGTGATAAGTTTGTGGACCCAGACCAAATGGAGCCCATCTTTAATGTAATCTGATAGGGCTCAGGTATTTTTGTTCCCAAGCATTAGTCTTTTGCCATCACCGAAACCAAACACAAACATACTAATCAATATAACTGAAGAAATCTGTATGAATTTGTATGTGAACCTTCTATTCTGTACATTCCTATGGCATAAAATAACTTGTTATAAAGTACAAGGAACTGCTACCAGAACAGGTAGACTTTTATCTAAACTCCTCTAAACTATGTTTATAGTGCTGGAAGACAACTAAATAGCCCTAGGGCAGGATTCTCCTCATACATAGACAGAGGTGCTCCCAGCATCATTTCATGAGTTTAGGTACTCAACACCAGCTGAGACAACTCAGGCATGTTGCCTGGCCGCAAGCTGTTGGGTCATCTCAGATCTCCTGCACGTTGTGCCGCATCTGCTGGGTTGATGGGGATGTCTTGGTTGTTCTAGAATGCCTGTCACTAGGTACTTCAGTTGTGCCCCTAAATGAAGCTCTTGAAGTTGAACCCTTTTACCCCAACTCAAAAAAGCATCTCATTTGAAGATGGCATTTACAGTTTAGCCATTTAACCTTACTTAACTTACTTAACTTAATTCTACTTAACTGTGTGCCTGATGTTAAGTATGTGATTAAGATGTGCTTAAGTTTCTGTAATGGGTTAGTACTTCTTTGTCTTGTTTTTTCTAGCACCATCTTCTGTGTTCAAGAGTAAAACTCTAGTTGTAGATATAAAGGGGAGTGCTCCCTCCCTTGCAAAGACACGATGTTGTGAGATGTACTTACCTGAACATTGCTGCAGCATTCCACCTTCAGGAGGCAGTTATTGCTGTCTCCGGTTACCCAGACCTGGGAGGGAGGGAGGAATATACCAGTCTTTCTGCACTGCAGACCCAGGCATGATGGATTAGCCTGGTCACTGTAGATAGGAGAGCAAGATGGTCTGACTGCTGCAGCCCAGGGGAGATTTTAGCTCTTCTGTGAGATGCTGTCTTCTCCTCCTTCTCAACACTTAGCAGTATTTGCCTTTGCAGCGTGGCACAAAGCACAGATCCTGCCAGGACTATGGCCAGTTGCTGGGAGAAAGAGGCCACCGGGGTACTTAACCTCTCTTCAGCTCTCTCTGTGGCTTTTACAGTAGCAGTTTTCCTGTGTGGTGTTGTGACAGCAAGCAGGAGTAAGGTTTCCTGAAATGCTGTAATTCACGAGAATATCAGTACTTGAGGTGCACATTGTAAACCTGTTATAAAGCCAAGCATAGTCATCTGCTGCTTGAGATAGCTTGCAAAAAATAAATTCAGTAGTGTCTCTAAACATGTTATTTAATTTTTCAGTCCTTACATGATGTAAAGATGGAGGATGTTCATCATTTTGCATACATCAATGCAAGTGCAATTCAGCCTAGTACTGACATGTAGTCTAATTGGCTTTAAAATGGAATTTTGTTTTTGAGTGCTAATTTTCAGGTAATGGCTTTCTAATTGATTTTGTTTTTATGAAGGACCATTGATTCATTCCCTTCAATGAAACTGTTGGCTTCCCAAGAGAATTTATGAAAAGCTGCTGAAAACAAGGATTTATCACTGCTGCTTTCTTTCTACCCTGCTTTGTTGTCCTGTCTAATGTATATTCTCTCTATTCTTCCCTAAGCAAGCTCAGAGTAACAGAGTAACAATTGTGTTGTGTATATATATATGAGTGGGAAATGGGAATTTTGAATTAAAAAAAAAAGCATCTTATTCAAAGATGGATTGAACTTCTGTGACATTCTTCCTAAAAACTAGGTATTCACCATGGCCGCTGATGTATTAACATGACAGCTATTTAATATTTGTATCAGTTATTCTAAGCAATCAGTTTGGATTGCACAAAAAGAAATGACAATTTTTAAATGGAAATATGAGCTATTGTGTTATCATATTCCCTGTATGCCTGAGTCACAGATGTGTTTGTATGAAGCACAGTGGAGACTGCCTGGAAGTTTTCTGTTACAGTACAATATAGCAATCCCAGCCAGATGATAATGCGTGATGTGAGTAATAATTGGAAACCTTTGGGTGATCCTATATAAGATATGGTCAAATGATGATGTCTAAGACAGTGACACAGCAAGAGAATGAATTCAACAGAAATGAATGGACACCTATGCTGTTGTTTTAGTCTGACTTTACACATCTATCGAGGAGGGTTTTAAATGAAAACCTCTACAGATTTTTCAAGCCAGATCATGTTGTCATTTTGGAAACTGTTCCAGACAAATTACTGGATTTACTTAATTATCTGATTATTTTGATGTTATGGAAGTATAGCCAGGGTTTTCTCATTTGTTTTGCCAGGTTCTTGCAAAGGAGGAGTTATCCATGATAATGAACTATTTTGTGATACATAACAAAAGATTTAATGAGATCCAGTGCCTAGATGAATGAACTAGACAAAGCCAAATTAGAAATAATGCCTACTGTTAACCCCAAATATAAGCAGCCATTGGAGAGGTTCCATAGGAGTGTGATAGATTCGATTTTCTATCGCTTTCACTTTTGAATACAAGACCGAATAACCGTATGAATGTTGCACTCTTCCCCAGGCTGATAACTCATTACTTGAACTTATCGCATGGGAGTCAGTACTGTGTGTCTGCTGAACAGCAGACTAGATTATTATAATGCTCTCTTCTGGCCATGAAAGTCAATGAGTCTCTGTCTTTTGATTTATTTGTAGGGTTTTTAAGTGAGCAGGGCTGTAAAAACAGCTCATGGATTATTTTTTTTTGTTTGTTTTTAAAAGATCAGTGTATAAATAATAGCTAATTAATTCTCAGCAAGCACTTCTGTATTACCTATATTTTACAGACAGAATGAGTTTCAGAGACACTGGGCACAGTGTTCACACAGTAAGTAAGCAGCAAAGCACAACTGCCAGCAATCATTCCTGGCTCCTGTGTTTGTACTATTACAAGTATTTACTGAGCGTTATCAAATGTCTGTAAAGATGTTTCCTGCAGGTGCCTTCTGCAGTCCTAAGGAGAAACATTTTGACAGCCTCTTATTTCTGAATATCTCCCACTTTGAGCACTTGCAAGTATGTTTTCAACATACACTCAAGCAGTAACTAAAGAAGTCTAGAAGGCAGGGAAAGTGAGATAGGAAGATCCTTCATAGAATCATAGAATAGTTAGGGTTGGAAAGGACCTTAAGATCATCAAGTTACAACCCCTCTGCCATGGGCAGGGACACCTCACACTAAACCGTGTCACCCAAGGCTCTGTCCAACCCAGCCTTGAACACTTCCAGGGATGGAGCATTCACAACTTCCCTGGGCAACCCATTCCAGTGCCTCACCACCCTAACAGTAAAGAACTTCCTTCCTTGTTCCTTTGTCTTTCTGTTCCTCCTTCCTAAAAGTAACCACAAAGTATTTTGGGTTTCTGCCATGTTAATTGTGGAGAAAGGGATATACCAGACTAATAAATAGCAGGATGATCACAGTGTATTTACAATGAAAGCTGGTGATACCAAGAACACCTGCAGTTACTGGAAAGCAGCATTGTCAATGTGGTGTTGCTTTGGAAATAAGAATATGAAAGAAGATTCACAGTGTATATACCAGCCTTTTCCTGATTACTTTAGGCCTTTTTGCAGGAACAGAACTGCACTCCACTGTGCTGCTGGAAATCCTTGTCACGGGCAAGTAAACCGTGTAGGACAGCCACTGGGCCTCAGTAATAAAGATCTTTGTACATCAGTATTTCCACCTTCAGTAAAATGCATGAGGCTATTAATGGCACATGTGTTGTTGTACTGACCTCCAACTCTTCCTTTCCTTCAGTGTCTGTAGAGGCCCTCAGCTCTGGTCAGTGATAGATTCAAGAGACCGTGATGAAGTCACACAGAGCTCATTATGTCACTGCCTCCTTGGTCAGGGAAGTTTCTTGTGTCCTGGCTGCCAAAACCCAATAAACAAGAATACCCAAGTCAGATAAAACTTCCCATGCCGCATAAGGAAAAAAGAAGTTACTTGCACACAATTCGCGATGAATTGACTCTAAATGTTCAATCCCCTCAGATTTGTAACACAACTTAAAATGAAATTTAAGAAGTTTTTGTTGCAAGCAAGTAAGACCATTAAATCACCTCACTGGTCATGTCATGAATAGGAAGGAAAAGAAGTGGACAGGTGATCAAAATTTTAAAATCCTTTCCACTTACAATTACTGTTTTCAAAATAGATTCACCTTTGCTGATTATCAAACAAGGGGTTTATATGGAAGCTCCTATTTCAGATGTCTATGGCTATTTGAGGGTTATTGACCTGAGAGATGGCTATACAGTCACTTTCAGAATAGTACTTTGTGTGAACCTTAACACACCAGCATTATAAGGAAATTAGAGAAGTGTAGTATCTCTGTCAAAGGGAAAAATGTAATGCAGCTGGAAAAGAGGTAAGGGGGTGAAATTGGATTATTTACTTCAGAACAAAAATAGCACCTTCAGTATCTCTTACTGTATTGTGGTCTCTTTTGGGAAGACATTTTACAGTTTACTAAATTCCCAAGGTTTCCAGTTTACAAGAGATTACTCCTTACTCAAAATTTCTGATGTGCATATCAGGTGCTTTTAGCATGAAGG
The DNA here is from genome assembly GCF_028554395.1 of Pezoporus wallicus. Lineage (NCBI taxonomy): Eukaryota > Metazoa > Chordata > Aves > Psittaciformes > Psittacidae > Pezoporus > Pezoporus wallicus. The sequence goes on along the minus strand of NW_026642649.1, from coordinate 7,778,682 downwards.
CTGATTTGGAGACACAAGTATGCTGCAGCCCTTCCAAAATCTGTCACTTTCTTCTCAGCAGGAGGAAGAGAATAAGAAGTTAACTGAAGGAAATCCCTTGAAGAAAGAGGCAACTTGTAACAATTCAACTGTTTTGTTGTCCTTTATAAAATAATCCTGCGGCTTTTTGGTATCAGTTCAAAAGGCGGAGTGGTTAAAACTGCCCTTATTTCCCCAGAAAGACAAACAGCTTTTAGATGCAAGTCGGCATACAGGCAGGCATGTTTGAAAGCTGTCACAAACTGATTCTGCCTTTGGGGATTGCTTAGTAATATTCTTTTGATCAGTTTGAAAGGAGTATTCTAAAGTGTCCTACTCCAGGTATTCTTTCTGAGGTAGGAATTTTGTGCTTGCTTGCAGTTTTTCTTATGACACTGCATTTGGAGCCCTTTTAGCCTTGTACTTTGTCTTAGGAAGGATCCACATCCTTTTCATTGATGTTTCCCTTACTTACATTTGGTTTAGATTTTTTGTGTATATTCTGGGCCACAATCTAATTTAAATCTACCTTCTTAGTTTAAAGCCATGACACGAAGTGCAGGGAGTGTGGAATGACATTGCTGAGTTTGTGCCTGCCTCTCAAAAGTGTACTCACTATATCAGACTCAACTTCTTTGTTTGCAGTTTCTTATAAGTAACCCAGTCAAGTAGCGGAGTTGTGTAGAAGAGACACAAGAAGCTTTGAGACCAGGCTGGAGTACAAGGAATAAATACTGTTGTTCTGAAAATCACTTAAAAGCCATTCAAAAAGCATCAAAGTGTGTGAAAATTGACATGTACATCAGTATTAGGAAAAAAAAAACCCAAGGATGGACTACACTGCTTTCCTCTGTGCTTGTCTTTCTCAACGTGAGAAATCCTGTTACTATTGAGCTTTGTAGCCCAGCAGCCAATGATCAGATAGCTGTTACTATTTCAGTAATGCTTGCAGTTGTGTTTCGTTAGCTTGAAAACACATTCTGCCTGTCTCTTTCATTCTGCAAAAGATGTAGCAAAATTAATTCTTTGTCTACTAATGAATCTCACAACTCCCTGGGAGAAAAGTAGTTTTTATTCTGTCTCTCTGATGGTTTACTGTTCACACTGCTTTTTGTGTTCTTTGTATTTTTGTATTCTTTGTATTTTTGTATTCTTTTTCTTCTATCATGAATCAGTCGTGAACCAAGTTTTGGAACTAAGTTGTTGATTATATTGTCCATTTTGTAGAATACATTTACATTATACCAGGGGAAAACTATGGTTTACTATGTTGCCAGTAAAGACTAGCAAGCTTTTCATTTAGTTTCTACCTCCTCCTTTGCTTCACCGACCACAAAAGGCTCAGGCTTCTAATTTAGGCACCCATGTGAATACATGACTAAGTGCCTAATAAGTATTATTTTATTTTTACAACCCTATAAAACAAATTAAGTTTTACCCCCTATTTTACATGTGGAACTGAGACAGTGAAGGATTAAGTCAAAAGTACCAAATCATTTTGCGTGCCTGGGAAACTACACTAAGTGCCACTGCAAAGTGTTTTGCAACTTGTCTAGCATCCGACTGGAGCTGTCACAAAGAGAGTCCAGCTCCTGTGCTATAGGACACAGCTTATGTGTCCTTAATGGAAGACAGTCCTTTCCCATCTGGCAGTCCATAGATTCGCGCACTACACGTGTCAGTTTCTCATGCAAATAAAGGAATTATCTTGAAGACACCAGTGTTATTCATAATGAAACCTCATCTTATCCCTGGAGTGTGTCTGCCCTGTGACCTGAAATGTCTCAGAGTTAAACTCTGTTCAGTTTAGTTAGGACTAAGAGCAAGTTAATGATTACTCCCCAATGTGTTTAGAGTTTTTTACTAATGATGCAGTCAGTCAGTCTTGACAGCAGAGATGTAACATTCAGTGGCTGGAAGGATGTGTTTTCACAAATTAAATCTAAGTGTAAGTACTGGGTCTTAAACCTTGGGAACAAATCAACAAAGAAAGACTTTGCTCAGCAAAGGGAAATTCCAGATTAAGCTCATCTGGGTTTTGTTTGTTGAATATAGATACAGTTAAAAAGGACAAAACCACGCTAAAACCTGAAGGTATTGCAACCTCAGTTGTTTAGGGTATTGGGATGGATAATGACAATTTTCTGTTCGAGTATTATATGAATCTCTGGGGAATAAATAACATGTAATTATGGAAATAAATGATTATCCTAATGCTATTCAGGAATTCATTAAGACTCACCAGCAAACAGTACTTCTACTAACAGCGTTGACCTTACAACCCTAATGTTATTTTAATATTTGTTGTGTATATTTTGGGTTTCAAGAAAAACTTAAATTTTCACCATTTTATGTCACCCTGAACAAACTCAACATGGTTCAGCATAGGGGTTGAAATTTGTTCATGATGTAGATCTGGAAATTACCTGTTAACTTTGTGAATAACATTAGTAGAAGTTTTTAATGTCATGTTCAGTGTCCACACCAAAAGGGAAGCAGATATTTGCTGGTGAATTATTTGGCACATTTCTGCAATATTATGTTCTATTTCAGGATGTGGAGAAGTGACTCTTGGTGTCTTTGCTTTGATGCCATCTGTGAAGTCCTGTGAAGTAAAACAGTTTATGTCCTCTCGTTCTCAAGTCTAAAGGTTAGGTGAATAGAATCACAGAGTGGTTTGGGTTGGAAAGGACCTTGAGCTTATCCAGTTCCAGCTCCTTGCCACAGTCAGGGACATCTTCCACTAGACCAGGTTGCTCAAGGCCTTGTTCAACCTGGCATTGAACACTGCCAGGGATGAGGCATTCACAACTTTTTTGGCCAGCATGTTCCAGGGCCACCTCATAGTAAAGAATTTCTTCCTTATATCTAACCTAAATTTCATCTGTTTAAATTTGAGCCTATTACCCCTTGTCCTGTCACTACAGGAATGGGGGATTAAGTGGATTGGCAGGGGAATAAAAGTAAAACCCAAAACCAAACCAGTCCATACAGATGTGCATTCTGAGATGTCCTACCTCAGATATTTATGTGATAAAAAGTTAACAAAGAATTGCTGTTCTGTCCTGGAAAGCAGTCACTTTTCTTAGCAAAATGCACCGCTATCTTGTTAATGTTTCTCATAAAAAGGTATGTGAACAATTTGTATGTAGAAGTGTGAGAAAAGGAATTCCATTGTTGGGTTTGGGGTGTATAAGCAAGATGAAAAGGTAGTTCTTTGTGATTCTGGCTTTAGGCTTCATTACTCGAGATAAATTAAAGAAAGACAATATCCCATAATTGTGTCAGAGGAGAAGAGAGCATCTCACTTGCAGCCAGTTAATATTAATCATGTTCTGGAAACACTGATTGTGCTGGTGATTTCTTTTGTTTGTTCATTTGTTTGTATGTATTTGTTGTGATTTTTAAATAAAACCTACAAAAGGCAATCACCAAGTTAAAGCTCACTGACAGATAGGAATATGAAATCTGTATTTGTAATTTCTGTTTCAAGTATCTGAAATTATATCCAGGGCATTGCACTTTGCTCCGTGATTCATCCAGTGCTCTGTCTCCCAAGTTTTACAAATGTTGTCTAGAAATCAGTGTACAAAACTGAAATCTCTACAGTGAACAGAAGATGGAATGTCCCTTAGAGATTTCTTGGGACTTCGGGATTTCTCGAGGCCCTTGTTAAAACAAATGTTCCTGCAAGGTGAGGTCGGGTTCTCTGTAAGCCTAGCAGTGGTTAAGCAGGCTATATAATGTTAGTGTATTTTTTATGAAAGCCAGTAATGTTATGTTGATGAATCATGTTGTTTTGCTGGGAGATGTGAAAGGGTAAAAGGCAGTAAATACAGCTTTTGGTATTGTTCTTTGAATGTAGTGATAATTACATGATACTATACATCTAATTATGATGCATACGTAGAATTACAGAATCACAGAATGGGTTGGAAGGGATCTTAAAGATCATCTAGTTCCAACCCCCTGCCATGGGCAGGGACAATACACACATGGTTAGAATATGTTTTTAGTAAACAAAGAATTTAATCCTGAAAGTAAACCCCCTGGGAATCAGTAGAGAATTTAAGGGAGGAAGGTGATATAAATTACGGGGCTGTTTAAAAATTCTAGGAAATACTTTGGGCACAGAAAAAATGGGTATTCAGTTGCATTAAAAGTCTGTTACTAAATGTTCCTTACTTTGAGTATGTGACTAGTTTTCCAGAAATTGGTGGTGCTGCACTTGTTGCATAGGTAACTTGCTTGACAGATGCGTGAAGGAAAGGGTGTAGCTGACTGTACTGAAATTGGAAGTACTAATACCGCCGATGGTAGAATCAAGTTATATGAGCACAGAGTACTGTCAGCAGGATTAGAATGTTTAGTTTATTGACGTGTTGTTAATCCTGAGCTCTTAGGAGCTGTGGTCATTTTATAACAATGAATCTCAAATATAAGATTCAGCACTTGTTGAAGTTCCCATCTGAGGGTTTAATCATTTGGGATAAGGGAAATACCTGTTACAGCTTTTAGTGCTTTCAGATACTGTTTTTCTATGTTACTAACTTACATTACTGTGTGAGCTGATTATAAAAGATGCTATAGAAATGTTTTGCTTTGAAAATTCTTGCTTTGCTCTGGTTTAAGGGTGTGCAAGCTGTAGAGTTACCAATTCTGCTGTTCAATAGAGAGAATGAAGAAATGGTTCTTCAAGCAGGACTACTGCTTCGTATCACCTATTCTCACTGCACATGGTACTAGGAAATGAAAGTACAGGAATGTGTCAAAGCTGAGCTAAATAGACCAAACCCAAATTTCTTGCTTTCTGACCCATTCAGGTTTTGGTTTTTTTTTCCTGCTGATTTCCTATTTTTCTTTCCTTCTGCAACTGGTTTTCCTACCAGCTGTTGTTCTTAACTTTTTCTCCCTCCCCTTCCTCCTTGAAGTTAACCTCAACATTTTGCTTTACCCAGTCCTTTTGTTCTCACTGCTTCAGTTTCTGTAGTCTATTTGGGCTGGATTTTCATAGGTATCAAGCAGAGAAATGTTTGAGCGGGTAATTACAGGTTGGCTCCATTGTCTAATGGCAGTTAAGAAGTTTGTGGGGGTTTTTGGAAATGTTCAGTCAGCTTGTGCAGAACCAGTACGTGATAGGAATTTTTCCAGGGCTCCTGGATTTGCCCTGCCTTGCTCTGCTGAGTACGTTTCTGCAGCAGTGCAGGCGAGAGCTCCCAGCACGTAGCCTGTCCTGCTCCGCTCCTCAGTGGTGCGGTCTTGAGAACTCAAGGGAAGAACAACATTTTCCAGGTTTTCTGTGCTATGTGGGCAGAGGGCTGCAGCCATACACAAAGCTGTCAACCTCTCAAAGTTTGTCATCCTAGGTTTTGAAAAAGTACTTGTTTGGAATTTGGGGGATATTCTATAAAATGAAAGTCATAAGATTAGCCAGCTCCACCTTGGAGCCCTCAAAGAAAACCCACTGATGTTTCCCACAGACATCTCCTGTCTTTCTGTGGATGTTTCCATTATGTTTTTTAATACTGTGCTTTTATTCATGTGGTTTTACATGCAAATCCTGTTCCTGATTAGGAGAGCCATTTATAGAGCTGTAGTGCCATAGGACATAGACTGTAGTGTTTTCACTGTTGCTGTGTCAAAATAAAGATAAAGCCTAGGTGATTTTCATAAATGCAGACCCTTTGCTTAAAATGCCAGTGGCAAAATATGTCTGTCAAGTATAATAGTAAGTATGGAATTAATGAAAAAAAAATGCTAGTAATTAAATAAAGTTATGAAAAACAAAACAGTTTCTCATCCTCCTAACTGGAAATGTCATCCTACTATTCCACGCATTGCCCTATTTTTACATCACCCTACATAAAGTAATTTTCATACTTGCTAATTACTAGTACTTCTAAAACTTGAATAAATCACTAATTTCAGTGGAGAACTCTTCACCTGTAAGTCAGATGAAGAATTAATCTTCCCCTTAAGCGTGTTAGGTTCTCTGTTATAGAGGGGGTGATTTTCTGGGAGTGAAGCGTCTTTTTCTTTCTCTGCTTCACTAAAGGGCTGAAGGATTGCAAACACCCTTTTGTTCATTTGGTTGAGTATCTGACCAACATTTTCTCATTCTTCTTCAGTTAAAGAAAGCTTTCACGTTCATTCACTTAAAAACATTTCATTCAGCTTGAGCTTCCTTACTTCTAACATAAACTTTTACTGCAGAGAATTACTTTTTAATCCTTTATTCTAAAAGGTGATCAAAGCATTTTCCCAAAAAGAGAATTTGTACTTCTGTATCCCTAAAGTTGAGGACTGAATGCTATTGCAAAACTGTAGTCTTAGAGGAAACTAAACCCATTTTTGTCAACTTTACCTAAATAATACTATTAAGCTGTATATTACTTTACTGCAGTACTGCTAGAAATTTATGATTTAGCATTAACATTTCTATTTATTGATGGAGAATATCATTGTTCTGTAAATATGGAAACAAAACTGAGTCTGAATCTTAATTTCCCTAACTTTTCTTCCAAATTTCACAAACTTACCTTCACTTCTCTCAGGTCTGTTATGGAAAGAAAATGATACTGAACGTCTTTACTGTGTCTTCATGCACAGTATTGTGCTTGAAGCATGTTGATAAAACCAAAATGAATTTCAGAGATCATGCAGCTTTTTGCTGCTGCTTCTGCTGAAGGAAGCTCCTGTGCCAAAGCTTTTTTTCTTAGCTTAATTAATTGGCCCATTAAAAGATATTATCTGTCCTATAAACCTGCCCTGGTAATCTTCTAAAAATACTTGGAGCTGAGCAATTTTTACTCCTAAGGAAGCAAAAGACTTAGTGAGTACTTCTGAAAACTCTGCTCAACTTCTGTTCAAAAGCAGTGTTTAGAAAGGATTTGGGGGCATATTTTCTTTCCTTTCTTCACTCCTTTTGCTGTCCTGTGGAGCAGTGCCTTTGAGAAAAGTGGTTGTAACTCAGAACACTCCTATCTTCTTATTGTAATGTGAGCTGAAACTTAGAGCAGCTTACAGCAGTCAGTATCCAGTACAGGCTGAGAAATGACAGTAGGTTTCGGAGCTGACCTGTTGAGACAGTGCAACCTGTCTTACAGACACGTGAGCCATTTTGGTCATTTTCCCAGATTAGGTTAAAGAAAAACCATGTTAATTATGAAAACCAGACATATATGTCAGTAATACTTCAGTGAGTTCATGAGGTTAATAATCTGAAAAAAATTGTTTAATTTATACACGTATTTCCACTTTGTTCTTAAAAATAGTTTCTAAGGGAATTTCTTATTGTGTATTTATATGTTTATTTTCTTTTAGCCAGAGATTCACCCCCTGATTAAAAAAAGATTTCCTATTAGAGTTTTGGGTCTGAATTATACTTTTAAATCTTATTAGACTATTTGTTAACAAAGCAAAAATGAAAATTGTAGAAACTCAATACTTCATGAAAACTTGCCTGAGTCTACGTACAAATCTTGATCAGAAAAGGACATTTTACAGCAATAGTACGTGATGTACAAGCTCTTGTAAATTGATTTCTTAGCCTTTCAATGACGGATTTTGGCCTGATGTTTGCATTATCCACAGAGCGTGTGTTACTGTACCACATTTATCTAAATGAAAGCTGGTTTTAAGGGGTATTGTTCTGTTGGTTTTAAGGGGTATTGTTCTGTTGGAGACCAGTGGAATGCATTTTAATAGTCTGGGAAACTAATGACAGACTGCTCCATACACTTTTGACTGTGTTTATACATTTAGCAAAGTTTGCTGGATCATATACTGATCAAAACCCTCAAAATGTCAAATACTTGCTGGTTGTGGCTCTAACTCATTCTGACAAAGGACTGGTAAAGCACAAGTCAGGGCACAAAGTTTGGAGAGCTACAGAAAATCATGCTTATTTTGAGGATTGGTTTTCATCAATTATTTAATCAAATATTATAGGAAATATCATGCCCACCTGTATTCAGCTTCCTTATCCCTTAATACATTTAGCAAACTAAACAAACAAACCCCAAAACAGCCATCAAAAACCTGTATTGAGATGTTTGCTAAGATTATGCCAAGAATGACAAAATTAAGACATGCCCAAACAGAAATTGCTCTTGAAATGGGGAGCATTATCTTGCATATTCACTAGAATCTGTATTTTTTAAAGGACCAAACTCTTTTTTCCCTTCATGAAGTTCAGTGATTCCTAGAACAAGGCTAATGTAGTTATTCAGATGGCAGGTGTGTAGATATTACTACTGATGATATTTCCTCTGTAGTAAAAATACCTTTGCAAGTGAGGGTGCACAAAAATATCCATAAACTGACAAAAGTAGTAACTAATAGGTGTTTACCTTTAAGCTTGATGCTATGGAATATTGTACCAGTAGATACAAACCTACAAACCAAGTGCTAAATATTTGCTAAATTGATTTTCAAAACTCCCTTGAGAGCTCTTCATCCTTTCCTCATTTCTAATTTTATTGACCAAAGATATGCTGTGCTGTGAGTGACAGCTATGGATAGGAAAGAAACGACACTCACTTTCCAGTGTGTAATACATCAAAAGTAAAGGAAGATTTTAAAATTCGTAGGAATTTGTGAATCAGAGGGGTCCCTGTCTATTTTAGGAGAAAAGTTATTTCTGTGTTCATATTTGCAGAAAAATGACTAGTGCGTGTAATCTTACTGATAGAGGATGAGTATCGTCTCCAGAAACCCCCCTCTTGGACAATTTTATTGACATGTTAATAACTAACAAATTAGTAATGCAAAACGGATTACTGTCTTACCAAGCAGCAGCTAGCCCATGAATTCAACATACATATTGTGCATGAAGAGGTCTCAATGCTACCGTTTGGGTATTGTTGTGAAATTTTAAATCAACTCATAATTTGGTAACTATCAGAGAAACATGTGAGCCAAACTTGAGTGTGTCTTAGACACTCAAAGGACTTCACTATGTAGTGTTTTCACCTTTATAGCATGTGCGATAGAGGTAATACAATGATTTTGTTTTTCTTCTTCTTTTCTTTAGGCATTTCCTGGAAATACAAACTCTGATAGTGTGGTCCGGCATGATTTACAACATCCAGTTATTGCTCGCTATGTACGGATAGTTCCTTTGGACTGGAATGAAGAGGGACAAATTGGGTTAAGAATCGAAGTCTATGGCTGCTCCTATTGTAAGTTTTCCTATGGTCATACTTTCTTTTTCCCCTAAAGAGAAAAACCTGGGTTTGGATCTCAAATTAAATCTGAGTCTCAAGTACTTCTGCGTAGATAGGTTAAGATGTTCTGGGTTTGCTAGTTATATCGACCAGGGCTTCATGAAATATTTACTGTAACCTTAACTCTGGGTTGCTGGTTTGTTCTCTGGAAGATGCAACATCGGAATTCATGATAGCGTTTTCAAGTTGCTCCTTTTGATCTTCATGCTTTCTCTTGCAGAAGACTTAAACTATTATATAAGCTTGGAGAGGCCAGTTGAAGAAAACACAGTATTCAGGGAAATGTTGAGTCTTGAAGGGAACAACTGGGAAACAGAGCATAATTTATTACCTGATACTAGAGATAAAATTCAAGCAAGTAGCTAAGAAGTCTCTTGGAGTAGCTCACATTCTCTAACGCATGACATGTTTTTCAGAGGTTTTCCCTTTAGTATTTGACTATGACATTAGGATTTCTTTTGAAATCCAGATGAGCAGTGGTACAAATGCTTCTGAAGTTCAGAGAAGAACTGATTATGTTTTAGAGAAAAGCAAAGGTAGTTTCTAAATGGCCTCCCTTGACTTCAATCTAGCCAGCATTTAAAGAAAGTCTGCAAACCTGCAAAAGAGTAAGTGACTGATGTCCTATTTCCAAGTATGTATTTTTTAGACAGTATTGTGGCTTTGTTGGTGTTTGAGCTGGAAGGAGCTATTTGAGTTTTGTCTTTCAATAACCAGGTATTTAGAGTAGGGTGAGGAGCACAGATCTGGAAGTCTCATTTATTGACTTCACTGTGTGACTTAAGGGATGTGGGATCACTTTGCCATGCTAACTAGCAAAAAAGAAGAACACCTTGTGATTTCAGTTGTTTTTATTTGGACAGATAATCAAAAGGCTATATACATAATTTTAGCACTAGTAAGAACCATGAAGAATAGAGTTTTGATAACATTTTTTCAGTTTCCATGCAATGAAGGAAAGCCTATTTTAAAAATGTTTATTAAACCACAGAGATGTATTTCCCAGCAGCTTCAGTAACTTACCTGAGAAATTAAATCAAACTCAGTGTGACGTTGGTGCTGCTCTGCTGCGGGCACGCTTGGGTGTTAGATACATTCCTAAAAACACAACAGCATATCTGTTTTCTGAGGAGCTGTGCATTATTCTGAAGTTGATTCTTACTGAAAAAGAAATGGAGCTTCTGAAATTTTAGATACCACTGTGATTATTGAGTACATGACTCCTAATAAACAAGTGTTTACCATCATACTGCTAAAATGGTTTACATGCTGTTTCAAGGATAACAAACACTACAGCATGCTTAATTTTGCAGCATGATAAATACTTTTAAGTATACCTTCTTCCTTGTTTATCAAATGCAAATTCAGGTGTCTGATACAAGAAACCAACATCTAGTTTAATGTGAAATATGACACTTTAGCAGGAAAAATGTAGCAGAATCAAACAATAAAACCCATGATCTTTCCAGAAATGTTTACAGGTAAAAGTACTACCTTCTTTTGATGAAATGGGCAGACAAAATACTGTAGGTACAAGAAAGGATGCTTTTAGAGGCTCACAAGGAATGTGAGGGAAAAGTAAAACGCAGCTTATTGACAAAGTGATTTCAGTTGTTTGATGAAGAGGTGCTTGCTTGACAGACATTTGTAAGAGAATAAAAAGCATCTGCCAAGGAAACAGTGTGTGCAACTATGAAAATGCTGATAAAATCTGTCTTCACAGAAGAAGTGACACGGCCGAAGGCAATTTTGTAATTTTACTGGCAGATTATTGCTGGTCTGTTTGTATTAGAAGTGAATTCAGTGACAGTTGGGTTGTTGTTGTTTTTTTCTATAAGATTAATAATATTTTACGTTTTGATGTGTACAGGGACTTTTCTTTCAAAACCCTAAAATGCAGTATGGTTTTTTACGTGCAGGGATTGGGCTGTCCCCAAAATGCTATCAGTAGATACCAGCAGATATCAGCAGAGTAGTTGAAAAGAACTAAAAATTCACTGTTGACAGGGGAAGGCAGCCCTTTGCTACGACTACTGGAACAATGGAGTAATGTGGACACATTCCCAACTTGTCTTCAAACGCATCCTTTGGAGCCAGGTGTATATTGCAGCATCATTCCATGTAGATGTGTCCTTTGGCAGATGCAGAGTTTTCAACCATACAATTAGAAGTGCGTATGAATATAAGCATGTAAATACAAGCGATGTCATTAACCAGTGTGATTTCTAGATTAATCTTGCTGTCATTGAATGACTTGGCCCTTTAGATAATCAGTAATTTTCAAAAGCCTGGTTTCTAGCCAGATGAGCCCCAAATTTTGGAAACATTACCTAAATAAAAAGGCTGCCCAGTATATCACAATCACAGTTTTTCTCTCTGCTGTTTATAGATTCATGTGGACTCTCTTATTTTATTTAGATACTTTAAAAGAACACATTTTCAAATACAAAAAGCATTTATCTTCTGACAGTGCAGGCAAGGTTTAACTGGGAGGTTATGATTTGGGAGTATGAAAGCGCCTTCCTTGCACATCAGTGCAACCAGGTCATTAGTCTCAGAGCATTAAGGGAAGTACTTTGTCATACTGAGTTGCTAATTCAAAAGTCAGGTCTTTAGTTGCCATATTTTCTGGTTCCTGTTCTGCTTGAGTATGCCCAAAAGATACGCATTTTATTTTTGTACAAGAGGTGAAATTCATGTTCTTCATTGCCCAGCTAATTAGAGTTCAGAAAGAGGTATGATTTCCAGAGAGGGGTAAGAACTCACATTTGTTCCCTGGAGAAGTTCACAGCATTAGCAAGTCTTCTTCTTCCAGTTTTGTTTTGTTCTGCTTTAAGTCTGATATATAGGCTGTGACTGAAACTGCAACTCTGTATTTTGTGTGGATGAGATCTATGGGGTTGTCTTCTAACAGAAGAGCTCATAGAAGTCACCAAAAAAAAAAATTAGGGCCTTGCTTTACAAGAAGATTCAGAATATTTTTGTATTTGTGAATAAATAGTGACATAGAATTTAGAAAAGTGTTTTATTCTCCATGAGGCAGAACTGACTTACTAAGAAATATTAAAATTGGCTAAATAACTTGGTTAATGGCTATATCAATGGAGGGGTTGCATAAGAAAAACAAGCTTGGAGGACAACAACAAGTAGGCTATTAGATAACATAAACAACGCTTTATAGTCAATGAGAGTTTTAGCTTTTCTTTTAAAATGATCTATTTCATACTCTGTAAAGGGGAAAAGGGTCTTTACACTTGCAGCGACATGATTTATCAAAAAGCAAGTTGCAGAAAAGAAGCAATATGACCAAAGGCAAAATAGCCAGCAAATCAGTTAAGTCAAAACTGATGGCAGATTCATGCTCTTTTGGAGACAGAGAGCAAATGCATGTGACATACATCTTCCATCATGCCCACTTTTATGAATTTTTGAGACGGGCAGCAAAGACATGGCATCTGGAGGGTATGACAACTACAGTGTAGCGCATTTTACTACTGATTCATGAAGATCATAATAAGCTCCTGCAGGATCATTGTCATATGAATAGTTCCCTTAATCTCCATCCTGTGGCAGATGAACGCTACAAAAATGGCAATAGTGATACTATTGCATAGTCTTTGGCTGCGCTGTTCAAGATAACTGTTAAGAGGCCTTCTGGGTGCTGAAATCCAGTGAGTGGAAAGCACTCACTGATGCCTTTTGTCACAGAGGGGTTTATATATCTGGCTGTGTTGATTTTCTGCTTCTAAACTAGATGTCTGTATCTTTTTGATGCAGTTTTGTGTCTGATGGTAAGAATACTCAAATTCCAGACAATTCATTTGTGAAGCGCAGGATATAGTTGAAAAAAAAGTCACATGTAAACAGCAGGAAGTTGTGCAAATACTCAATATACTTGATGCAAATAGGTGACAGAAACATTGATAAAGCTCCTTGAATGGCTGGCAACTGAGCTGTTTCCATTCATTGACTAGCTCTGTTTTGCTAATCCTTAGGAAGCAGTGGGACTGAACAAATATCACCTGAGCTGTGTTTGCAGATCTGTTTGTTTCACTTATTTGCTATACTACTTCTATTGTGCTATGTCAGATATTGCTGTTTCAGTTTCCTGATGGATGACTGATCTTTTCAGGAAGGGAGGGAAAAGAAGGAAAGATAGTAACCACATTCTTCAGGGGTTTATGAGATAATGGATGTTTGTATGGAGACCATTTACTCTCCAGATACTAAAGTGAACAAAACCTTGTTACAAGAACCAAAATAAGGTTTGCAAATGCTGTTAAGGGATGAGCTGAGTGAATGTTTGCGAGAACCGATTAGGAAGTGTTGAAGTGCCAAGAACTGTGGGCTGAACAGATCATTTGAGTGATCGTTGGTGTAGTTAATCCTGCCTGCCTGCAGTGACATTGACTTAGGCCATTGTTTCCTTTGGTGCTTAATTCCACATTCAGCTATACTTACTGTTAGAAAATTTTCTGTGATCCTCATTTGAAATAACCTTTGCTTTGTTTCATGCTATTGGCACTAATTATCCATCTCTCATGTGCTGTCTTACGCAGTCGTCATACATACTTACAGACCTCTGTCCTGTCCAAAACCATCTGTTGCATCCGGACATTAAAGGGACTACTTGAGGTAGATGATAAAGCTGCTGTTACTTCCATTTTGTGGAATCTGAGTGAGTTTTACTTGGCCAGATTCGATGTAAACCCTGGACATTTTGTTTCACCAACATAGGTTTAAAAAAATAACAATAAGATAGTATGAGCCAGAGACCCTTAAAGTGTCATGATTGCTATTGGAACATCCTGTGGTGAATAAAGTACTATTCTGTATGTATATAAATGTATGCATACCTATTTCTGCTATTACACTTTTTGGTACATATGTGAAGATTCACCTAAATGGTGAAGACACTAATGCAGTCCAGCGATCTGCTTAAAGAAATCCCTGCCTCCTCTTATGATATTTCATTACTTACAACAGATGTGCCACTCAGTTGTCTGCTCAGACTTTTCTGATCATCCAAATAATGGAACTGCGTAAAAATATCATCTGGCAGAAAGGAAGAACCATTTTGAAGTGTATATTTTATGAAATCATGTTATATTCCTAGCAGTTTTGTTGAATTGCTGTGTGTAACCATGCTTTGAATATACAGGGATTTTAATGTGGGGGAAAAACAACTGAAAAAATCATTTGGGGTAGCTTTGCTTCTGACAGTGGATGGGATAGTTAACAATTCTGCTAAACATCCAACTTTGTTTCCCCATTTCTCTTAGATTTCAGCATTTTTTTCATAGTGGGTAATTCTATTTAGGTCTGTGTGTCTGAATTGTAGTCATCATCTTTACAGCTCATGAGCAGCAAACATAGCTTGATATTCTCTGACATTATAAGGCACATGGCTGAATACTCACATCTGAACTATGGAGAGTGAGGGAAATGAACTGCTGAATTTTTCTTTGCAAACTTTAAAGATCTGTTTGAATATGTGCTCTATTTGTAAGCCTTCTTCTCTGTTAGCATACTTTGTAGCTTTTGCCATGTGGGAGGTATTTTTTTTTGTTAAGGTTAATGAAAATGGATGCCTTTTATCCTCTGTATATTCTCAGGTCATGGTCAGTACAGTTTTGCAATTTCAGACTGAAAACACTGTCTTTCTCTATAAAGATTCTCAGTATGGATCGTTTTCCTCCATCCCCTCTCCAGAAAACAGTGTTTGTGATTGTTCCTACATTTATCTTCATGTATTCTGGCATGGTAAGGGGGAAGAGGCTTTAGTCCATTCATTACCTTTGGTTGTTATCATTAATAAATATGGGTCTTATTTTGGTAGTAGGTACTGCTTAACATTTAAAACCTCTATTTCCTGCATTTATTTGTTTGTTTATTTATTTTAAGATGTGGTGTTTATATATGGCATTTAAAAACTTTATTCTAACATGGGAAGAGTAGGGGTGAAACAGAAGAAAGGTATTCCAAATATCTTATTGCTTAATTTCAGCTCTTTTTTCCTAAATGGAATATTTCAGACAGATTTGACATGTTTTTATTAAAAAGAAAAAAATCTTATGTTTTGTTCTTCACCTTATTTTAGCTGATGCAATATGATTTTTTTTTCTTTCAACTTTTTGAAACTGACAGCAAACGAAAAAGTCCATTATTTTTCCATTTATAGTTGTAATGAGGTTACTGTTAGATATTCTCAAGCACCACAGCTTTGCAGGTTCATTTGTTAGCTGGCAATGAATGTATAATCAGTCAGAGAAAACTAGGTATGTTCTGTATAAATACATGCCCCACCAGCTTCTTCAGTTGTATTCTCAGGCAGTTTTCAATTGCACTTGAACATTTGTGAGGTTATTCAGCATCTCCTTCACTAGAAGGAAATGTGTGTGGCTGACTCGTTTGAAGAAGCTCTTTACATTTTTCTTTCCTGTGGAACAGAGCAAAACTTGAGCAAATAGAACGTATGACCAAATATGATAAACTCTTGCAGACTTTGATTAAGGTTTATTTAAGTCACGTCTGGCTCTTCTGAAAAAGAACAGACTAACATCTCTTAATAGGTTTTCCATTAACTGCCCAGACCCCCCCCAGAAAGGGTCTTCCATATGCTGGTCTGAAGATCTATAAAGTATCCTAAAGATCCATAAACATCTGATAAAGTAGAAACCAGAAGTTACAGTGTGCTTTTTCACAAAGTAAGGGTGATGGCATTCAGGCAAGTACAGTCAAAAGCTTCAGTGAAATCGCAGTAGTCTTGCCTTTTAACTTTTTCTGCCTAAACAAACACTCATGGTGTTTATGCCCAGCATTATTTTCTTGCACTCCTGTAAGTGGTGATTGATCCATTTGTCTGTGATGAATCACTAGAGAAATCAGGTGGGTTTTCTCTCATGAAACAAAAAGCTTTGGCAGATTTCAAACTATAGGTCTTGGTTCTGTGCCACTGAGTTGGAACCTGAAGGGCTTCGCTGATACTTGTTTTCTTGTATGTCTGGAATAAAGCGTATGTTAAGGATGCCGTTGCTTCCAGGCTCAGTTCAGAGCATTCTGCTTTTTCCCTAAACTTTAGGCGAAGATGATGTGGTTTTTACTTTTTATTTTAAGCAAAATAGCAGATAGAGTCTTGATATGAGTACACACTGATTTCCTCTCTGCCAGAGGTAACGTTAGTGTTGTCCGATATGAAAATGCATATAGTAAATGATCAAAATTGCTGACAGGAAATAACAAATGTAACACTTCATAATAATGTTTTTCTAAGGTAAAAATGAGCCTTGCGAGCGACATCCTATTGGAACTAACTGTCCATCTCTCACTTGCTGTCTCATACGGTTGCCATACATTCATTTAGCTTATGGATGTTTTACAGTAAATGATTGTTAAACTGAGGCAATAGTTTTAATAACCATCTTCAGTACCTCCCTTTTATTGACTGCTGTACTAGGAGAGTCAAAAGCAACCTGTTAAACTGTGTTTCAGCTGTTTATTACTGAACCTTTCTCTTGCTGACCTAATTTTTCTCTCTTCTCCCTTGTCAGTTCTTTTCTCCGTAAGTCTCTGCTACAGCTGCTCTCTTATTGGTTTAAATGCATGTAGTTTCCTGGTCCCTGTCCATCCTTGTTTGATTTTTCATAATCACAGTGTGAAAAACAAAAGGGACATTCAGGATTGCTGTCTGAAGTTTGAACATCAGCAGAAATGCACAGTTCATTTTATGCTCTTCCATAATGAATATGTGGCCACTTGGGAGTATGAATTGTCTGGCAGTTCTCACCTGTGGAAAAACATTAGAGTGGTGTCATTTGAGCTATTCATATATCAGCTGTTCTGCTGGGAATATTGAGGACTCCTCAGTATCTCTACCATTCTTTCTGAAACATGGATGTGTGATTGTAAAGGCACCTAAATTGAGATATTTTTTTGAAATGCGAGGCTCAGGATAAATGACAAATTTCAGGGTTAATCTTACAGGAACATATTTCCCCAGTCAAAACTCAACAAAGGACTTTGGTGAATTTAAGACTAAGATAACTTGCAGCAGCTTCAGAGGAGGATGTTTGGCCTCACTAATTGTAATGTAACTCATCACAAGCATTAATTGTACACAGCATTCATTTTATAAGCAAACCAGCAGGATAATTGCCTAAGCACTGAGTAAGCTTCTGTAAACCTGCACTAGGTGGTAGTACAAATCACCCAGTATGTAAACTGGAAGAAGACAGTACCATGCTTCACACTCTGTTGAATGTTCCCAGTAGCCTAGTGTAATTTTGGGGAGAAAGAAGTCTATTGGAAATTTTTCCTTCTAATAGGACCTGGTGGCTTCATACCACAGGCATTCTGCTAGTTCAATATTGTATGCTTACAACATTTTCATGCAATATGTCTTTGTAGTTTCTTCCTGTTGAAGGAACTTTCAGATGAAATCAAGCAGACTGCTTCTTCTGCAAGCAAAAATATACTAGAGGGCTGGTTTATTCACATTAGATTAATACAGCGCTGCAGGAGGTGAGGTGTGAGTCTTCAAATTGAACGCATCTCTGAGCTATTTGGCAATTCCACTGAAAACCTTGAAGTTTGCATTATTTCACCTAAATTCTGACCCTGAGTTTGTCAGCTATGTCTTAGGAGAGCTGCAGACACGGCGAATGAAATATCTCTGTAGCACTGTCTTTTCCACAGATAAAGTAGGGGGATTTGAACAGTTGATCTTCTGTCATAATGCAGACATTAAATACTCATGAATAAACCTAACTCTTCCTTTTAGTACATCCCTGCTGTAAAGAGAAACTTTATCAAGCTAGGAAAGCACATACCTCCAGGATGTTTCACCCAGGAGAGATCTTAACTATCTTCGCCATGTACTTTTAAGTTTTATTTATGTCAGTGGAGGGATAAAGTGAGTAGTATTCCCATATTTGGGTGTACCAGGTTGTGTGTTTCCAGAGGAACCCCTCATGTGAGCTGAAGAGAAGATCCTTTGACTAATTTAAATTCAGTTGAACCTTGGAAAAGTATCTCTCTGAAATAATATTAGGATAGGCTGAAAGGAAAGTTATTTTCCTTTCCTAATAATTTCTGGTAGTTTTGAAATGTTTCCTGCCCGGTTGTGTGAGAAAAGCCAATTAGACATTTCAGTCCCAGTTTTTCAACTTCTTGTCATTTTACCTTTCTTCTTCAAAGTTGGAAAAAAATATCATGGCTGTGTTTGGTTTTAAAAGATGAGAAACAGCATATCTCAACAATTAATGGTCTTTTTCTGTGAAATGAGGTATCTATTATCTACTTGTCACACATTGTAAAAACTGATTCTAATGCCATTTATCTTTGTATTTTCTCCTTTTTTTTTTTTTGTACTGCCAGTTTTAAGTCAAAGAATCAGCAGGTTCTGATAAAAAGCATCCTGCTCCAAAATGTTCACCCCTCAGTACCAAAAGCAAAAGTAACGGAATATTTTTAAATCAGTTTCTTTTGAAGAAATTTTCCTTGTTCTTTTTGAGGTGCAGTTTCCGTTGATGGTAGGGGAACAATAGCAAAGCTGCAGTTCACAGCTTGAAGAAAACAGGGGATTGAAAATCACAAACAAGAACTTGTGACATGTAGAGAAAATCGCAATAGCTAATTTTTTTAAATGTCATACATGTGTTCCTATGGGTTGCGTCACTCAGGAGCAGAGCCCATAGAACTCAGCTGTTTGGGAAGGTTGGCATAGGATGTGGTTTTGTTCACTTTTTTGTATCTTTGCTTTTCAAAGTGTGAGTCTGTTACTGTCAGCTTTCAGACATTTTCTTCTGAATGTGAACATTTGATTATGTAATTGGTATTATCTAGTTGTAAACTGCATTGACTCTTGGGAAGTAAGCACAGGAATTTCAGTTCAGATGCTGTCTGAAGAGGCTGCTGCTGAGCCTGTTTTATCTGAAGACTTACTATCATTTTTAGTGAACTTTTGTAACAGATAATATCAACATGGAAGAGTACTATCAGCTTAGTAAAATATTGCAATAGGCTATCAAACCAAGGCATAGGATCAGTAAAGCCAAAAATTATTCCACCAGAAGTTATTTTATAAGTAAATACATTACCTGCATGTACATACGGTTGATTCTGTCAACTGCTGTCTTGACCAAGCAAACCTCCACCAGCACTGTGTTGCTGCAGACACTTTATAGACTACTTTCTTATTCCTTGCAAATTACATGGTCACTTCCAGATAGAAGATTTTTTTCTAGTTCTTTTTCAAAAACAGGTAAAAAAAGAAAAAGAAAAAAAAGGGGGGGGGGGATAAAAAAGGAAAAAGAACGAAGAATTCAGCTGGCAAAGGAACATGACGAGCAGAGAGATCTGAAAGTCTGTCACTGTAAGACCTGTCCAAACCCAGCCACAAGCAGGAGTAGTGACAGGGGCAACAGGCTCCTTTCTTGGTCTGTCTGTGGCCATACGCTCCATATCCGTTCAGGGGCAGGACGACCCAGCCAGTGGTGATAAAGCAGGATCTGGGATAACGCAGAAGTTC
Source organism: Pezoporus wallicus (assembly GCF_028554395.1). Lineage (NCBI taxonomy): Eukaryota > Metazoa > Chordata > Aves > Psittaciformes > Psittacidae > Pezoporus > Pezoporus wallicus. Next base: position 7,758,909 of record NW_026642649.1, on the reverse strand, counting down.
AAGCCAGGGGACATGAATGAATGCATAGTTTTACAATAAAGGTTGTTCTTTCTTTTCCCTCTGGCATCTGTATTAAATCTTGGGTTCCAAAAGGAAAGGTGATGCGAGTCCTTCATCGTCTTGTCCATCAAGTAAGCCCAATTTCTGATCTCTGTCTTCAGATCCATTGATTTTCAGTCTCTAGCCCTGTCTCTTTGTCAGACATGGTATTCATTCAGCTTGCTAGTTTTGTGCTTAGATTTATTTCAGCCTTTTGTCTTTCAGGATTTTTCATACATCTGTGAACCATCTTATGGAACAAAATGACCTGAATTTCTCTTGTCTTCAAAGATTTAAAGTGTTCACCTTTCCCAATCTTTCTGGTTTTTTTTTTACGGTAAATCAGCTGTTCAGATGTCATGTCATATATTGTATATCTCTAACAAACACCTTACTCTACATTACATTAAATTTTATAATTAAAAAAAAAAACAACAAACAAATTGAAGTTTCTGAATCTTATATGTCAAAGTTTGGATTTGTGTATTTTTTATCCAAACTTGCAAACACTGACTCGACTTTTGACAGATAAAAAAGCTACAAATCTGTCATTTATTTCCATCCTGCATTTTTCAGTGCTTACAAACACTGCAGATATTAATACTTTTTTTCTGCTGATGGGTAATATAGGATGGAGGAAAAAAATTGTCTTTTCTGAGGAAAAAACCTGCACTGTGGTTTTAAGCTTCATGCTAAAATAGCTAATGGTCATAGCTGAAACAAGCTGTGACCATTTACTATGAGGAGAGTACGCTCCTAATTTGGAAAGAAAAAGTTTATGCCATTTTTTAAACGTTTACAGCAGTGTATTGTTTGCTTTAAAAAAGTAGTGATTAAGTTTTGTACTAGTATTCAGGAGAGATTTAGCAACACAGGACAAAAAAAGCCCAAACCCAAAGTTCTGCAGGCATTTTCAATCTGAGAGATAATTTGCCCAAGTGTTTCTGAGCAGAATATAGTGAGAGTGACATTCTAGTTTACCACTTGGACACTGTGACTTCATTCTTGTGAAGGGTGGGGGGGGGGGGGAAGTCATGACCCCAGAATAAACACAATTTCAGAAATAAAGCAAAGGAATAAGTAATTTTTTTCACAGTCATTGCAGTAAAACTCTTGAATCAAGCTGTTATTAATAAAATGTAATCTAGAATAACGCAGTGGGGGGAATCTTTTTTATCTGCTTAGTGCTGAAAAGCTGAAAGTACATAACAATATTGTCATAATGAAAATATATTAACAGTTACTGCGTGCTATTTGCTATCCATACAAACCTGGGTGACTATAACTAAGACAGATAAAAAAGTGGGTGGTTTGTTGTTTACTCTTAAAAGTAAACTCGGCAGTCACAACAGTTTTAGAGCGTACTCTTGTGTCTCAACCGAAACAAGATTCAATGCTTTCCAGAAACGCATTAGCATTGGTAGTAGGGGGGTGTATGGATGAACTCTTGTTCTGGGATAGGGTTGTGTTGGCAGGCTGATGTCCAGTTAACCTGTTCTGTAAAGTTGCTGGGACTGAAAATAGCCAAGCTTTGGTGCATGCTTTGCTAGTGTGCGAGAGGTGGACCTTTAGATTCTTGACTACCTTTCCATGTTAGGCTTGACTCTAGTGACCATTTGTGACTTACAGGGATAGGTTTTTGCTTTGCTGAAGGAACCTTCAGAGTAGGAACAGTATTAGTACTAGTGCAATTTAATGTTCAGCGGGGTTATAAAACCAGCTGCGCATCATCTGCATTAAATTTTGACATGTATAAAGTTGCATTGCTTTCTCCCATCAGAAGCTACTACATTGTTTTTTCTGTAATTCCTTCTTTGAAGCTTTGTATGTAACATTCCCTTGTTTCTCTTCTCCCTCTCCTCTTCTGTTTTTCTTTTCAACAAACTATATCCTACTACTTAAGCTGATACCAGCATGGCTTTTCATGTTACTGTGTAACGTACTGTCATACGCTTTGACCATGAAGCCAGAAGCAGTAGTCACAGAGCTATTAGAATAGGATTCCTTAATTATGTTGTCTGGCTGTCTTTGTGTAAGTGAAACAGCAGTGATAATACTTTAACAGTACTCACCAGATATGTCTCTTTTTCAGAGCGATCAGCTCTTTCTCAGAGCTGGTCTCTGGACCAAATGACCATCTTGGCTCCTGCAAGGTTACCATTCCAACATGAGTAAAGCACAAAATACTGAAAATACTCCACATTTTATAGGTGTAAATAAAACTTAAATACTGAAACTCTTGGGGAAAGAGAAATGCTGGTCGCCATGTACAAAGCACCACTAAGGACTAGTAGTTTAGTTCTTAGGCTTCCGAACATTTTCTGTACAAAAGCAAATAATATGAACCAAATCAGCTTTAAGCACTGTGCCAGTTAAAAATGTGCTGTTCAAACAGCATCACAGTGCTCCTAAAAAAAAAAATACTTAAACTTTGTTTTTTTAAAGAATTTTGAGATTCTTTGTCTCATACGGTTCATTAGGTACGTGTAGCAGTTGGGTTTCATTTCAGATGATCTGCAATTTCATGACACAATAGGTTAAATTTGGAGCAACTTGTGTTTTCTTCTCTGTTTTCTTGCATCTGTGTATCTCATCATACTCCTCATGTTCTTTTCTGTTTCTATTCAGGAGCTATGAATTAGGTGTTAATGAAGAGACTTGTTCAGCATTTCTTAGTAAGACCAAATTTCCATTAATTTCCCTTACATCAAGACAGAGACTAGAATTCAAAATGAAGTATTTTCTGTCACAGGAGGCATTCTTGGCAGAAATTCAGTCCTGTATTGGATAAGCTAAAGAGTCTTTGGTCCCTTTACATCTATCCACTGCAGCTTGCTCATAATGATAATTAAACATTTACCACCTCACCACAGCCTTCAGCACTTTCTCTGAATGACACGATTGTTTCACACAAGTGAAACTGTTCCATGTGGTTTATTGCACTTCCTTGGTACCATTTCTACTTTTCTAATTCAATTTTACTGCTCTCAGATTTTTGAAAGGATACTTAAATTGCTGGTGATGAAGATAGGTAGCTGGAAGAAGCACAAAAATAGCTAATACTGGTCAGAACAGCAACATTTAGCATTAAGCCAGTAGATTCTCTGAAAAATCCGAAGTAGTATCGAGCATTACTAGCAAAATACGCTATTAAATCAGTTCCACATTTCCATCTAGTACTATTTTATTGTCCCCATGCTGCACTAAGTTAATAATTCATCTCTGTCATGGAATAATTATGCACAAAAGCATTCTGATTCCTCTAGAGGAATTTTCTGAGAGTTTGTATTTATTTTGCAGGAATTATTCTGTTCTGCGGAATTTATTTTTATTGACTATGCCTGTAAGGAAGTATCCTTTTTGTTTCATGGGGATCCTGATGTTCTACCTTCAGATTTGTCAAAAGACTCAAATTTTGTACAACTAACAATAAAACAGTAATAATTTTCTAGTTAATCAGCAAGATGCAGATTCCAGTAGACTCAAATGCAATTCTATGCTCAGCTGAAACAGATAAATCAGCAGCAAAGTCTGCAAATATTATTTATCTAAAATGTGTATAACATTAATTATGAAAAAATGATCATTTAGGGATCATGTCGTATGCCTTTGTTTGGAAGAGCTTCATGAGCTTTGTTAGCAGGATTTACGAGCTTCTGCTGACTTACTTAGCTATATATGGAAGAATAAGTAACATGCTTATTTGAAGTGCAATTGTATATTCGATAATACTTGGTAAAAAGAGCATAATTACCCATTTATATACAAAAAGAATGTTTTTCACAGGATGCTGTACATACTTCCATTAGATTTGCGTCATGTCCATATCTGCTACCAACAAAATTCTGGCAGAGCATGTGTCTTGAAAGAGCCAGTGCTCCCAGGCTCCATGTGCTGCTGGTCTCTATCAAGGGGACTGTAAGAAGCAAAGCAAAGGACAGCCAAGTTTCTGGTCTCCTCATTATCACAGAGCCCAGGGAAGTGGCAGCTGGTTTTGAACACGGTGAAGTTCACCAGTTGCACACAAAAAGTGAATGGAACATTTCTAAAGCCTTGGAATTTGTCACAGAGTAAGACTCAGAATTCAAGTATATAACTGTATTTCTGTGTATTGCGTAGTGAAGGGGGAGTATTTTAAAATATTCCCTTTTATTGCCTGAGTGAAATTTCAAAGCACAAAAGATTCCTGACAATAACCAGAGATCTGTTTTCTTGAAATTTGTACTGAGTTAATTCAGTTACATTACATTAAAAATAACATAAATTGACTTGTCATTTGTTAGAGTTCACCAGAAGAATGGATATATGTTAGGGAAAAAGCCCTCAAGAAATAACATATGCTGCAGTTTGAAAAGGCATGTGATCTTCTGTGTTTACCTTTGCTGTAAGAATAACATTATCCTTCAACTGTGTGCACTGTGTAGTCAGGAAAAACCTATTTATAGAAAGGCTTACTTCTTTTCTAGCAGCTCAGTACCAGTCATATCAGGTTCATGTTTGAGATTTATTACTGTATGTCCATTGGTAATAGCAATATCTACACTCTTAAGATGTGTTCTTAGTGAAACACCATCACAGTCATTTGGAAGTTGTCCTATAGTAATTTGGATTTTACAAAGAAGATGAAACAATACACATCTGATGCAGGAAAGTGTGTAAGGAGAACTGAGATACTCAGAAGAAAATTTGTGTTATTGGCTTGTGTCAGAAAATACTGGTCAGTTTTGTCTGTTTGTGGTTGTGCTGAAACAAAGAGGCAGAGGGAGAACAGCTGAACAGGATGGGCTTCAACCCTCTGATAAAGTGGAGAGAAACTTAGGCACACGGTGAAACTGTCTTCTGAGAAAAGGCCATGAGAGGTGTGTTTAAAAAGTATAATGTTTTCAGAATGCACGTTTCTTCACATCATTTAGCCAACAGTTAGACAAACCTTCTGGCAGTGGTACCTGAGTGTTGCCTGGTGCTGAAGGCTTGCCACCCATCAGGTACAGCACATCTGCAGTCTCTCAGTAGTAAGAGCTTCGTTCTGCCTTCAGTATTTGAGCAGGCTGGTGGTTGATGTATTCAGTGTACTGTATTTTGTTTTCATTTACATGTTCAGGAACATATATACCGTAGAGTGTCAAATGGTGTGTGGTTATAAAAGCCTAAGAAAGAGACAAGCAGGAAAAGCTATTTTGATGTTCGATTTGTAAACATAGTGGAATGCTTCTGATACAAAATACTAGTGTTAGATACTGACTTTGCCAAAGAAAGACACGTGTATTAAATCAACAAGCTATTAAAAAAAGATTCATGTTCTCAGGTCCCAGGTATTATGAATTGGAGTCTGAATGACTATCAGCATGTTCTCTATAGGCTCAAGAGCAAGAAATTAATAGGATTTTGAACAATAAGGCTAAAGACATAATTTATAAACTATAGCTCAGCCAGCAAGTGTTGTACTGGGATCAGTGTATTCAAAGAATACGTCAATTGCACAATTTAGTCTTGTCTAATACCTTAGTGGTGATGGTAGTTATTTTTCTGAGCATAAGGTATTTTTTTGTGTAAACTAGAGGAAGGAAGAGCTTAAAATTAAAACAGGCAACAGAAGGAATATGTGAGGTGATTTTTCTTTTCAGCATGTTGCAGAGGATACCTTTCTTTCAGTATTTAAATTCTAAACTTGACATCTAGTTGTAGTAGGGTGTCTGTTATTCATTAGAAAGGCAGGGAGAAGTCCCAGACTCCTGCTGCAGCCTGATAAAAAAGGCATTTAAGACATTCTGAAGACCTCCTCTTATATCTGCTTTCTTGAGTATCAGCGCAGGTGCAGATGCATGTATATATCCCTAATGCGGTCAGTGGAATGAAATGCACGTTTTTTCAGTTGCTTATAGTTATCAGAAATAGTGTTTCCTACTGTTGCAAGGTGAATAGGTACATTTGTGAAATATCTATTTCTTCACAGGACTTTGCGAAGAGATAATAGCCCATTCATACATCTTTGCCAGTAGATATTTGGTATTCCTCTCTTCTAGCTCATCTTGTTAGAGTTGCAGAGGATCTCCCTAGGGTATAAGTCTGACAGAAAGAAAGTATATGGAGTCATGAGTTGAGATTATCTGGTATGAACCCCTTTAAATTTGGACTATGGGCCATAAAGGAGTATGAGCCCATCAGAGGTCAGAGCCTTAGATAGACTGTCAGGAATAGCTCTGGAAAGCAGCAAAGAAAAGTAGGTAGTATTAGAAATGGTGAAGGCTGTTCAATGCTCCCTCCTTGGGAAGACTTCTGCTCTGTTGTAGGGGCATACTTTTTTGATGAGCCTTGAAGTAGGTATTCATTCTCATGTGTTTATTCTGACTTGTGGAAATCAGTTTCTAATCAAGTCTTATTCTAAGAACCCTGAACCGATGATGATTGTTTCCATTTGATTATTTCTTTTAAATTTGGCCTAAATCCTCAGAAAGGTAACTGCCAGATTGCTCATTACATAGTTTAGAAGGTTTTCCCAGAAGAAGTAGGTGCACTATAAAAGTGAAGGTTGTTTGGCACTGCTGGTTGTGATGGGTATACCCACATTGACTTTTGCTGACTTCCCTCTCATCAGGGATGGTGAGAAAAATGTAAGGATGATGAAAAGACTTGTGGGCTAAGGTCATGAGAGTTTAATAAGAAGAGAAAAAGCTGCACATGCAAGCAAAGCAAAAAGGGAAATTCATTCACTACTTCCCATCGGCAGGCAGATGTTCACCTACTTCGTGGCTTGCCTAATGGTTACCTGGGAAAACAAATGCCATAACCGTAAATGTCCCCCCTTCCTTCTTTCCCTGGGTTTCCATTGCTGAGCATGATGTTGTCTGATATGGGATATCCCTGTGGTCAGTTTGGATCAGCTGTCTTGGCTGTATTCTCCTCTAAACTTTCGTCCACCCCCAGCTCACTGACATTGGGGTTGGAGCTACATGGAGAATGAGACCTGATGCCATGCAAACCCTATTGGTTGCAGCCAAGACATTGGTGTGTTAACACCGTTTCAGCCACAGTTGTGGAGCACAGCACCATATGGGCTGCTCTGAAGAGGGTTAAATTTGTTTTCATCCCAGCTAGACCCTGTACAGAGATTAAAAAAAAGAAAACTTTCACTTCACTCATCCTAATGGTTATGAATGACTTAACTGCCTCTCTTTCAAGAAGTGGGAAGGGAGGTGGAAGATGCTTCTGAAGGAGGCCAACTTCAGCCTTACTGGCTGGAACATGTAATCTGCTGTAGTCATTCTGGTAGCTTTGGAAGATTTCAGAGTTATAGGAGCTTCTTTTAATCTGAATTTTCTAAGAAAGTCTATTTCTGATATGAACCCTGAGGTGATAATGAAATTAAAGGTGTGTTCATGCTGCTATGATGGATTAATATAAGATACGTAAGTCAGAATGAATTTATTATGCATTTATTACTTTCCAACCTAATAGTAAGCGTATTCTAATAATGAATGTCTTGTTTGTCAGTCATCTATTTTGAATGTCATCATAGGATAGAATTATTTTCAAACAGTGTTGGCAGCATGTATTTAAAAAACCTTGCAGAGTACATCCTGGCTTGTGAATCTAGCAGCAGAATACTCTATGAACCAAATGCATGGTTTTGATGTGGGTTTTTTCAGGAGGAATGATCACATTTAATAGAGACAAATAGTTTAATAATGCTACAAAATGTTTCAGCAAAGTGTCATTTCTATTGCATGTTACAAGCGTTCTGAAAAATTACTGTAGGGCCACCAGTCTTGGTATATTCATTTCTGAAAAGCACTCAGATAATAATTTGTACTTTTGTGATGGAAATACTTAAATGCATGAATGGATCCATATTATTTACCTTTGTAAGGATATAGCATCTTTCTGCTGAATGGGAGGAGTTAGAAAGGCACTCAGATCATCCTCTCACTGTAGGTTTTTGCAACAAATAAGGGTATGTTCAACAGTTTGAGACAGCCGACTTTGTCTCTGATTTTAGTGGGTGTTGTGGAATGACTCGGTGGTCCATATTCCTATCTCTAGGGTTCCTAAGGTGTGTACCAGATTTCCATAGAATGGGTTTGTATGACTCCGTGTACACAAGAGAAACAAATCAACAGGCTGTAGGGATGTGTGAGAGTAAGTGGGAAAGGAGAAACATGCCCCAGGGTCCTGCAAAATGGGTGAAGGATGGGCACAGTGCTGGAACACAGGATATTTTTTGTCATCCTTTGGAGCTTTCATTGCTGCCTGCTCCTACCAAACAGCATTTGGCCTATGCCAGTATCCCATACATAAGCCTTATTCAGCTATTGACCACAAAGATGGGGCTTAGAATTGGATCAATACCTTGACCTTTTATTGACAGGATGGAAGGGGCTTGGAACAAGCTGGTCTAGTGGAAGGTATCCCAGCCTGTGGTGATTTGGAGCTGGATGAGCTTTAAGGTCCCTTCTAAACCCAAACCATTCTAGTATTTTATGATTCTGTGATTGTCAGGTAGTGAGGTTGTGATGGAAATTGGCAGCCAGAGAATTTGGGAAGAATCAAAAAAGGGCATCTATGCAATGATAAAATCACATATGTGGTTGGAGTATCCCAGGAAAACTCCACCTGTGAGAAATTTGGCAGGTTTTGACAAACCTACAGCCATCACTGAATGGAAGTAAATTTGCTAATACTGGGAGTTTTAGCACTGCTCCCAACTTGAAAAACTTTTCTGCAGTACAGCTGCTTTCTTCCTGGGACAAGGTAACTTCAATGTAATGGCTCTGAGGAAGTTATCTCGTGCCAGGATTTATAGGGTAGCCATAAATCTTTTAACTGATACAGGTAAAGTGACAGCACTAGATGTATGGAGTAATGTCTGTAATTTTTCTGCTTCTAAATGTGCTACACTCATCGTGAACCTGTATCTATTAATGACCACATCAGATTGCAAAGTGCATGGTATTCCTGTCATATTTGAGGCACCTGCTCTGTGCCTCAAGACTTGAGACGTCTTGTTGTTTATTGGAAGAATTGTTGTGATCATTGTCTTTGCTGGCAGTATTTATTTTAGAGTAAGGTAAACTGTTTTGTATGATTCTTGGAATTATTTACATCAGAGTACTTAGGGCTGTATCTCCAAAGCATACAGACATCTAAAGATTCGTATTTTATCAAGCTTATAGATGGGAGTATGTCTTCATAATTTTGACAGTCCTCCTAAGTGTCATTCTGGCTCTTCAGGATTTGCAGTACTATTAAAAACCCAGGCTCCAGATGATGAATAAAAAGATTTATCTCTCACCAGACCATTTCCATTAAAACAACCAAGATGAGAATAAATTTTCTTCCAGGCTTCAGAAATCTCACATTTCAGACTTGTTGAGGAGACATTTTTCTCTCTTACTAGTATTGGTGTTATGTTTTGAGTATGTGTCTGTAATAAGCTACATACCACCCTTGAAGACAGAAAATACGTTCAAGTGAAGCACATAATTTTCAGTTAGGCAAGAAGCACTTTTGTTTCTATAGTCAGAACATGAGATATGAGATGAGTTAAATCTGACTTCACAAGTCCACATTACCAGAGTCAAAATCCAAAATAAAGACTTCCATATGTAATTATAAAATAAAATAAAAAAATCACCTTTTCTATGGCTTTATGGCACCAAGAAACTAGGGTGTCTGGTGTCGTATTTTAGATATTACAGAGGGATGGAGATTACCTCTGGGTTTCTGTCGCTTTTACTTATTTTCCCTTAAACTTTGAAAGAGTTTTTTAATCACAAATTATACTGCAAAAGTAGGTCTTGTCCTTAGAAAGCCTCAGTTTTATAAAACAGCAGCTCTCTTAGTGGGCAACAGTGAGCACAAAAAACTTTTAGAAAAAATAAAGCAGAATTTCTTAGCGTATTTCATCAGCATAAGCTACCAAAAATGCAACAGGACTATAGTGCCACTTGCTTGCTGTCCTGTTTTTGCCATCACGCTGTTAAACATTTGATATAATTCATTAGTCAACTCTATAAAAGTTATTAATATCATTCTCAACAAGGATTGCTGGTAACAAAGGCTAAGTGCAAACACATAAAAAGAGAGTTAGCCTTGCTATTATCGTTGAGGAGCAAGCAGGAAAAAAAAAAGATGGGCATGGCAGAGATGGAGATAGAGAAGAGCCACAGCTCGCTGACAGGAATAAGAATTATTTATGGGAAGTGAACTGCATCCCTCTCGACAAAAGCCTGATTAAGTTTGTGGGCACGGGTGAAAGAAGAGGAGACAATAACAAATCTGTGTACATCACACATAACAAATTCTAACAATAAATATCTCTGAGCCTCCCACCAACCTCCTCCTTCTGTATTTCTTTCGAATGACTTCAGTGACTTATCTCTGCAGTAATAAAAAAAAAAATCTAATTAGATTGGAAAGAGTAGCACATTAATTAACAGATAAACTAACAGTATTAAAGAGCAATACTTTAGAAGCTCACTCTGGTCTTCCTAATTAGGCAGCTCTCTCTGTGTGAAGTAGAAAATGCATATAACACAGCAATATAACATAAAGGGCAAAAGGGCCCATTATGCTGGCAGACAGTGAAGAGAAAAAGAGAGGGGAAGAAAAGAACCTTGGAACACCACTTGGGCTCAGTGATCTGTAACTGCTCTGTGGGTTGCACTGAGATTAAAGCAGATTTATACTCAGTATATTTGACTAGTTGTAATGTCAGCTCATCCAGTTTTCTTAGGAAAAGCATCTCAGAGTAATAAGAGTCCAGTATCGGGGATCAAAATGTTGTCTTTGTGCTGGCTTAATTAGGATGAAAGCTGTGTAATTACTTAGGCAAAATGTTCCTTCCCATCCTCTTCCCAGAACTGAGCTGGGCTTGGTAGAGCAGTAGGTTTCTTTTTATTGCAAGGTACATTTTTTTTTTTTGCTTTCAAGTTGTGTATTTATTTTATACTGCTTTACAGTTTCATTTTTATGGTTTACTGTCTTAAAGTTCAGTCATAAAAGCTTGTACAAGAAAGCCCTTATTCACTTGAAGGACGTACACTGAGAAATGCCCATTGAGTTCGTTGGGACTTTTGCCATTAGTACATTATGCAGTGAGAAATTAGTATTGCAAATACTAATTCAAAAGCTTAGATACCACTTTTTCATACATCCCTTGAGCAGACTACAAATCTGACCTGTGCATCATGCTCTGAAGATTCATGGCACATCTGGAAGAAGCAAAAAGAGATCAGTTTTCCCTCATTGAGGTAAAAAGGAACCTTGAAAATCCTGACTTTAATTTAAAATATAACTTATCTTACAGCTCAGAGTATGAACCAAGTCTAAATGTGTTGCTGAGTCACTTGTATACAAAGTCTATAAAAGAAAGGGTAGATGATTCGCACAACAGTTCCTCTTGTCAATGAGGCAGTATATTTGTTGTCTCTCTGGAAGGGCCAGTTTAAATATCAGTATTGAAAAGTGGTTTACTTCACCTGTTTAGAAGAAAAACAGAGCTGTTCCTTAAAAGCACAGAAAGCTGAGTGAAGTTTGCTCATAGGATTTGGAGAGACTAAGAACTGTTTTTCATGCTAAAGGACATTTTACAATGAGCAAATACAGATGCTAACATAGGATATGATCACATATGCTTGAAAGCAGTCTGCTCTGGAATTCAAAGCAATACAGATTCTACGGAAGCTGAAATAGCTTTGGCAGTGATGGGATTTTCTTGTAATAATTCTTCAGTGTAGACAAGGCCATGTGAAGCAGTTTAAGCATCTCTGAATGAAAAGAGTGTGCAGTCCATTTCATCTCCCTGTGGCTTTAACTACTTATCTGTCTGCATGGCAATATCCTAAGGGATCAAAGATCTTTGGAAGAAAACAGTCTTAAGGGCTCAAAAAGTTACTACCAGAAGGACCAACAGTAATGAAAAGAAATGAGTAAAAGGGGTTTGGGAGTTTGTTGTTGGTTTTGTCTGCTTGTTTTAACTTTTATTGCAACTTTACTTTAAAAAGACGTAGAAAATAAATTTTATTAAATAGCTTAACTAGAAAATTCCATGAGGAAAAAAGCTTTTGGTAGAAAAGATTAAGAATTGAAAGTCAATAGGAATTGAGCATCTAAGACCCTGTAAGTTTATTATTTTCAGTATAGCTAAAGTTGTTTTATTCCCCAGAGGTTTCAGCCCATCATTTAATGGAGAGCTACTCTGCTGTTGTAACACAAAGCTCACAGGCTACTGAAGAGCCCTTACAGACCCATATATTTCAGTATTGTGTCTTCTTCCTACTTTTTGTAGTAGATAGAAGATTGCTTTGTATCTGTGGATGGTGAGCATACCTCTTTGAAGCAGTTTTACTTCTCAGAACTGCCCCAGCAGTAGGTTTGTATCTGTCAGGCTGAGTAGAATGAGATTCTGTTTCAGTTCCCCATGATAATCTCAGGTTGAGCAGAGCTTCAGCTGCAACAGCAGCTGTTTGTAAACTCCTGAATTATCTGGGGCTGGGTCTGCATACTGTTTGAACAGTATGGGGATTTGTCTGTGCAAAATTCTTCTTTCCTCACAAAATTCTTACAGTATCCTGAAAAGAAACATGCATTTGTTTTATCTTCTGCTCTCCTTGTCTTTATTCCTTGGGCAAGTAAGCCTGATCAAAAACTTTCCACTGAAGCTATATTCTGGGCTGTTGTTTTGATGAAATGATAGGAATAGTGTCTAATTTCTCTGGGAGTTTACAGCAGTTCATAAAAGACAACCAAAAAAGAAGATCCATAATCTATTCCAAACTAAAAGCCACCAATATAAACGTCTCCTATATGATAATTTCTTTCTCCTTGTCCCCTCTCCAAAATCAGAATTGCTTCCTAATTGCAGTTTTAGGAGATGTAGTTTGGGTGTTCTTTTTCCATGGGCTTTGATTTCTAACCAGATGTATCTCCTATAAAGTACTGTGGAAAGTCTTTCCCTTATTTAATGCAGTGGTTCAGATGAGCAGAAAAGCAGAGAAGGAAGCATGACCCTGGCAAAGAACACCACTGGCTGAAAAAAACCCAGAGCAGCGGTGTATGGGCTATATCTGCTAGAAGACACTGAATTGGCACTTTTCAATCAAATTTAGCAATTGTAATGAGTGTTATTTTTCTGCTCATAATCTCATTCTCTATGCACCAGTCTACTTATTTTCAGGATGCCAGTGATACAGACCTGTTTACCTAAAGGAATAATGACAGACTAGAATAATGGCAGATTTACCAAGATGTAAACATAGACAAGCATAGATACACCAGGATAACATCACACATACAGTTTTAATTGTCTGTGAATACAGTGTATACCATTTGTTGGCAGTGTTTGAGTACCTTTGTTTGTTTGACTTGGAAGTGACAGCTAAATGAAAGATGCAGGTAGTGTAAAAATGCCTCTAAATATTAGTCACTGGAGCAAGTAGCCTCTTTATTTTATTAAGAAAAGCAGTGTGAGTTTTTTGTTACCTGAGGTAGAGCAGATCTTTTACTCAGTAAGGGTTTTTTCGCGTATTTGTAATAAAGTACAAGCCATAGCTTATCTTCACTTGTTGCACACTAAATATTTTCTGCATTCCTTGTCTGCACAATACTACCTGTTGGTCTTAAATTTTCAGTTAGTAATTACTGCTTTTTGATTAAAACCATCAGACTTTTCAGTCTTGTGCTCTGCCAGTGAGCAGGGCCACGGGAAACCGGGAGGGAGCAGAGACAGGACACCTGACCCAAACTAGCCAAAGAGGTATTCCATACCACAGCATGTCATGCCCAGGATGTAGAACTGGGGGCAGTTACCCGGAAGGGTTTGATTGCTGCTGGAGTCAGGCTGGGTATCGGTTGGCGGATGGTGAGCAGTTGTATTCTCTCCCCTTGTATTTCCCTTATCATTATTATTATTATTGGTGGTAGCAGTAGTGGTTTTGTATTGTACCTTGGTTACTGGACTGTTCTTATCTCAACCCATGGGTTTTGCATTCTTCTGATTCTCCTCTGCATCCCTCCAGGAGCTGGGGTGGAAGTGAGCGAGAGGCTGCATGATGCTGAGTTACCGGCTGGGTTTAAATGATGACATATCCTAACAATACTCTCTTAATGCCATTTACTTTTGGCATTGATACTTTGTGTGAGGATGCCATACAGACAGAAACAGCTCACAAAAACTTACATGTCCATTGCTTGTTGCTTTAGTTAGGACTTTTCCCCTGTACCTTATGTACACATGTAAACCCAAAAGAAAGTTCATTACAAACCAAATTCAGTGTATGTCTGGTTATATTCCGTATCAGATCAGGGTGTGTTGCAGCGTAGTAAACCAAGAGAGAATTATCTGCTACATGCTCTGCTTATTTGATTTGTTCTAAACAATGTTGCCTGGATGAAGAAATGTTCAAACACTGGATCCATCACAAATAATTCTGTAAGAAAAATTTCTGAGTGCCTTTTTCCAGCACAAAGGAAAAGCAGTTTTAAAGAAGGGAACGTGGCAATTCTTTGCAATGGAATTTAGTCTGAGTTTAAAAAAAAACTTTTTCCTCTTTTATTTGTGTATACCATTCATTGTTTTGTGATTGAATAGCAGTGAACTTAGAGCAGCTTGTCTATACACATTTATGTGTGTTTCTTATCTACCTGGAATAATCTTGGATGTTATTCTCCCTTTGCTTATTAAACACAATAGATTATACCCTAAGAGCGGCTATGAAATCACATCCATTGTGTTAACATGAATATTTGCTGTAGTGAGAGTCACTAACATACAGAGCTGGCTGAATTATTTTCAAGAAGCAAACACACTCTTCAGCAGGTTTTTGGAAATAACTATTGACAAACTTATTTCTGTATTTCTATCATAGAATCATAGAATCACAGAATGGTTTGGGTTGGAAAGGACCTTAAGATTCCAACCCCCTGCCATGGACAGGGACACCTCACACTAAACCATGTCACCCAAGGCGCCATCCAACCTGGCCTTGAACACCACGAGGGATGGAGCATTCATGACTTCCCTGGGCAACCCATTGTAGTGCCTCACCACCCTAACAGTAAAGGGTGGTGAGAAAAATCATCTGAGAAAACCTTGCATAATTTGAAGACCTAGAGAAAGAAAATACAGTTTTAAATCATTTGCAGACATTGGCTGCCGTTAATCACAGATTAATGCTGCCAACAAGAAAAATGCTCCCGTGGAAAAGAAAATATCTATGTGTGCTGTTAAGCAAACAGAAAATCTAATGGATTTTTGAGACCTTTCTTTTCTCAGAGATGGATTCTTAATGTATTTTGAGCCCTCCAGACATTTCAAACTGATTAATGAAAACTGCACTTTCCTTTCCTTACTGAATCTGGTGACTCTAAGCGAAAGGTTTAATATGTGTTTCCCCAACCTTTAAGCAAGCAGTTTGATGTGTCATTTGAGACATGTTCTGTCCTTAACTGTGCTGGATCTTACCAAATTTACTTACACAACTTTAAGCAGTGACACAGGGCTTTACCATAAGCCAACACTCACTTTCAGTGTCAGTTCAGTCTTGGGGTCACCCCACAGCCTTGAGGTCAGCACCGGACAGCACACACTGTAGCACCTGGTAGGAGAAAAGCATGTCCTTCATGACAGTCACTTCAAAATGCTTGAGTAAAAAAAGCAGGTTTTATCTTCTAGTGTCTGTACATATTTTAGAGATTGAAAAGTAGAATGAAAATAACCCATTGGGCCAGAAAAAGCAAAACGGTAGCAGTGGATGAAGACTTGAACGCACAACAGTAATGTATTTAAATGTTTATGATTTTAAGTATTGCACCTTCTGCATGTTAGTCCATATTAACTGGATGTGAGGGAGCTCCTTATGCTCTTCCTGAGAAGGAACTCACCCTTCTGACTTTTTTATTTTTAGTGATGGAGAATAATACAGAGTTGAGGAGACAGAATTGATGGCACTGACTGTGCAGGAAAGCCTGAAATACATGGTACAATTCATAGGGGAGGAACAAGGCAGTCGCACAGCTGAAATGCCATAAGCAAACTTATGGTGAAGAAAGACTGTTCAGAACTGTTCTGGCAAGTGGGGAATTTGAAGGTCTTAAACTCTGCAACACCAGCAAATCTTAAACTGTAAAGCCTGTTAGAAGTTATAGATAAGTCATGTCTGGCAGCAGGGAGGGGACAGTATATCACTGGCCTTGGAAGGTGCAGCCTGTTGTACACAAAGGAAGAAAATCACTTGCTGGTAAAAGCAAATGTTCTGTTTCCTGTTTCAGATCAGGAAAAAAGGTGAAAGCCCAGTTACCTGAAACTCAGTGCTTCTGGCAGAGTGAAATGTGAAAATAGGCTCAGAGCAGGTGGGTTGGACTAGGTGATTTGTACCCTTCCAACCATAATGGTTTTGTGATTATGTGCTTGTACCTGCTCTTACCTGCTGTACTACCTGTCCTGGGGAGCATTTCTGAAGTGAAAGTATTTTTTCCCCTCTCAGGGAACTTTCTCACTCTCTGCACTCGGTGGAATGCAAGTTGAGCATTTCATATTGTTGTATATTGAATAGTTTGGGGATTTTCTTTCTGTGGAGTGTAAGCAGAGCTGTAAGTGATACCAGTGCAGTACCAGATTCTAATTTTTTTGCTCATTATTACTCAAAGCACTTGTTCACTTAAAACTGGCAACTGTGCGCTCTATTACAATAGCACACCCTTAATCATTAGGGGCCATCTTCATGTAAGAGTGGATTGCTAGGTTTCTACTGAACCAAAACAGAACCAAATTTACTTAGATCATCTGAAAATAAAGCCGTGACTAACAGCCTTGAATACGAGTGGGGGAGTTTAATTATACATACTGAAATACATGCAAAGAAATAGGAAAAAAAAGACTGATTCAGCCATATTAATTCACCACTTTTATTGGCTGTTATTGGTCCATGGACATTAGAGTTTGGGGCTCAGATTTTATGACTTGCAAGTTTGAATCCAATACCTTTGCTTACATGGCAATGTATAAGATGACACTGAGTAACGAATACATTAGAGGTACGTGTGGTTTTAGGTATGTTGGATGTCAGGCAAGGAGAGGAAAAAATAATTGACAGAATTACTAATCTTGAATTACTTGCCCAACACCTAGTTCCAGGGGTCTGCTTTTCTGATGCCGTGCTCAACTAAACACAAGGTATTTGTCTCTGAGTAGTTTGGAAATACAACAGTGATACTGAACTGTCTCATAAATGCATAGAGTTGTTATGCTGTCATTTATGCTAAAGGATTTGCATCTATTAACTCATAATTTTTAACTGAAATGCAGTAGTTCAAGATAGTAATGTGCTCCATCTTAGTGTCTGTTTTCCTAAAATAAACAGGCGCAGCAAGATGGAGTTAGAAACAGCAGCGGACTGGCTGTTGGGAGAAAGAAGGGAAGACAGTACCTTAAAAAGGGCCTTTAATGACACTCATTTGTGTGCTTTAGACAATAGTGAGGCTACTCACTAGAAGAAATGTGAGTGTCCCCTGGAAAAATCTGGCTCTTTTGGGTCAACTGTAAGAGTTTGAATGATGATAGTGAGATTCTTACTCTATGAGGTTTGAGTACAGCAGCTTGAAACTTGAGTCGCTGCTGCATATTCCTTAATCACTGTGTATGAAGCGCCCTTTGAAGGTTCCATTTAGAGATGAGCTCTGTGGTTGGAAGAAGTAATGAATATGTGTTTGAAAGTGATTATGTGAATAAAGGACATAGAATGGGAGCCAGCCTTGAGTAACGGGTATTAGAGCACCTGGCCAATAAAAGACATCTGAAAGATTGTTTATACCACAAGATAACTGAATTAGGTGTCATCAGCTCAAAAAGAAATTAGAAATAGGTATTCTAAATCAGTATCTTGTAGGTCAATTGTATGACTTCTTGTTTTCATGCAGCTGTAAACATTGAAACAGGGGCTCCAGCTAGTCATCTGTTTCCTTAATGTTTTAATAATTGTCTTGTACGTTTTGTAGCTCATTTATTCCCCAAGTAAATTGAGTGTAAATGTTGTATGACTCGGTACAACTTCTTCCTTCCCTATAGGGTTGGGTTTTTTTCATTAAGTAAGGAGCAAGCTCAGCAGTTTAGTAACGATTGAGACTCGTTTTGGCCATTTACTCTGTGAGAGTCACAGTTCTCCTTTGTTATTGACCTGACATTCTTGTGATGTACTTTTTTAATAATCGGGGAAAACATTAGCAGGGGCTTACTGTTCTCAAGTAAATCAAGTTCTTTACTATATCTGGTTTCAGAGTTTAATTATACACTTTAATGTTCCCATTGAGATCCAGTATCAAATGACATGTTTCACAATGAAGGATAAACTAAATGTATTTGTGATTGTGAGGAACACTTCTGACTTGTAAATCAGCATGATATAATACAAAAAGCTGAGTTTCTTTAGAATATGTGGATTGTACATATATTTTTTACCTAATTTATTTGGAAGTACCATAGCTAGGAAATAACAAATTATAGAGAACATTTTGCTGCTTCTAGAGCATAGTTGCAAGATGCCTGAATTTTAATTTTAACATAAATGCTATCCATATGAAAACTTTTTAAAGTATAGAAACTCATGTATTAAACGGCTTCTATTTTGTCCATTTGGTGAATACTGTTATATGACGTGAAAAATTATCAACTAAAACATGATTGCTACAGCCAGAAACACAGGAGGTTTTGGTAAAAGGGAGTGATTTCATGACCTACCCCCTCTTGCTATATCAGTGATGAAAGGAGGTTATGCTCATACTAGTATAACTTTGAGATGATGGAGACTACACAGTTTAACTTGCACCTTATAATTCAAAGATAGTTAAAAATACCCAAGTCTTCAACCTCAGGATTCAGCAGGGCTTAAGAACAGCCTTCATTTTTTTTTTCCTAATTTGAACTTTAACTATTTGAATACAATTACTTTAAAGAACAGGGAGTGTGCATCAACAGTAAGTTCAGTTGCATTCTCAGGGCAAAATGCTTAGGTTAAACAGCCTTGTTATAAAATCTCACTACAATATACAGGTAAGATCAGAGGTTTTCTGGTTGGAAAAAGAGAACATAATTGTTTACGCAATTAAATAATTTGGAGTTAGGCAGAGAAACACATTGCCATGGAAGTTGTATTTCCATGGTGCTCTCTCTCTCATCTCCCCTATGAATAGAATTCTTCAAATAGACTGCACCTTATACCATGCATCATAATTGACTTTCTGGACTCACAAACCAGAGTAGATTATAATAGGCACATTTATTATCTAAGCTGAAGATTATCTTTAATTGCAGTTTTACCTCAGTTCTCTCTGGTAATGTTAATAGTCCACTATAGGAGTATAAAATTAGACTATGGTCTAATTTGTACACTGTGGTTAGGATGCATAAGCTTAGAGCTGACCTGCAAAGTGTACTCTAAACACGTTTGTTACCTGATTTACCCAATTTATAGTAGAAGCATGGCATATTTAAAAATGTCCCCATTGGGTTTTATAATAAGGTTGCCTTTTCGAAAGCTGAAGAATTAATGAAAGAAAATTTACCTGAAAATTTTGTGGTTTATTAGACTTGGCAGGAAAAAAATCAACCCTAGTGTCGGGTGCTTGACAAATCATTCTAGTTCTATGCACCCTTAAGATGATCCTTTTGTGGCATATTTGGAGGCTTATTCTGAGTTCATTAGTCTTATTTTCCTTCAAATGTTTTATTGTTTTCCTCTGTGCATGCTGTAACTAGTGTCTTCCCAGACCTCCAGATTTTCCATGAGAACATGTCTTTCTCTTCAAGGATACAAACCAGAAGTTAGGTGTAACTGCAGAGCACTGCACGGATGTATACACTCATCACAAAATGGTTGTCTTTAGAAACAATTAGTTTGTGTAGCAATGGTGTTTAACAGCAACACAGATTAGAGAAAGAACCCAACTGTCCTACCCCCAAAAAAAGAAATAGCAGGGAGAGGAGGGGACTTTTGGATTACCTGTCTTTATGTTGTTTTCCTTCCTTTTTTTTTTCTTTCTGCTGATTATTCATTTCACTTGATGCATTTATTTCTTAGTAGAAATTAAATTATCCATGACAAAGAACCACCTGTTTGCAGACATTCACACAAGAGCTAGCAAAATGAGTAGTAGTGTATTGGCATTATAATAACAAAACAGTGATGATGATGATGATAACAAGAAGAAATGCTTCTGCTTTGAAATTCAGAGAAAACTTGAAAATGCCTGACTGCTGTTGGCATATCTTTGGTAGATACTGCACTCAGAACTTGGCAAAGCGTTCTCACCACTTCAGGGAATACTTCCTTACAGATTTCTTTTCAGAGTTTCTGACAGGTATATAAAATACTAGAATAAAGTTTGCCTTTTATTTAAGAACTGAGTTAAAAATACACCTTGACAACACATTTTATGCTACTTTGATACTGCATTGCCATATATACATTATAGCTAATGTAAAGAGAGGCAAGAAAAAGAATCCTGGCTCCATAGTGAATGTATTTTTACTTTTTCAAGCATTGACATCACTCAGGGTTGACAGGTAATGACAGGATTCAGATTCAGTGGAGGCTAAGCAGGCAAGAGAAACTTAAAATTGATTTCATTTCACCTTACTCTTCTAGAACATGAAGAAGTATACGTTATTGTATATGCAAGATACATCTATGTCTGTATTAGGTTTTGGTTTGTTTGGGGTTTTTTGCCTTTCTGACAGATGCATTGCCATTTGAAAAAGAGGAGTAAAGGCAGCATCAGTTTTCCTGCAGCAGATTTCAAGCCACTGAATCACCCATGTCCTTATGGCTGGATCTGAAGGCACTGTTCAAACAGGGTACCTTTCGCTCTCTGCCTCATCATCCTAAGACATAAAAGAGGAGACACTCATTCGACTGCTGTGGTGGGACAAAGTTTTTCCTCATTTTTCTGGTGCAGTGAGATGTAGTAATGCATCTCTAACATAAGCTAAGCTAGTGTAGTGCCACTGCAAAGACTCCAGTGGCAAATTCAACATGCTATTATGTTGCAGTATTTGGAACTACTGAAAAAGTAGTTAGGGTCTTCTGAAGTAGTTTCTGTGTATGTAATTTATCATAATAACAAAATGAAAATTTGTTTTTGGTATGATTTTGAGCTTTATCCCTTGCTTTGTTAGGAGAACACCTTATTTTTGCTTTAAAGTACATAAATAATACCCTATTTACTTATATTTGTCATAATGATATTTTACTATCTGTGACTAATAGCTACAACAAATGAAATTACGTATGTGGAATACTTTGGCCCAACCAGAGATGCTTTGATGCATCTTTGATGTTTTTGGAGGATAGATGTTCAGTGCATGGTTAATGCTATTTATTACTATAATATTTGTACATCAGACATAATGTACCCATTATGGGGTGAGAAAAGAAAGCTACAAGATCTATTCCCTAAAAATCATTTAAACAGAAGATTTAAGTAGATAAAACAGAGATAATGGAGGGGAGGTAATGGAGTGAGAACATTGCACCTAAGGTTGCTGTGGATCAGTGATACGGAACTGTTGTATTTTTAATCCCAGTGAAATATTCTGTATGGGCTTTGTAGAGTTGATCATTCAGAGATCGGTAGTGATTAAAAAATCTGGGTACATGTTAAAATTGCAATTAATAGTGTTGATTTTGTTTGCTGTACGTTATTTTTTTTCTGGCAAGTACTTTGTTGTTCTGCATTTTTCTAATCAGCGTTACTTTACCAGGTCTGATAGTGGAGACATTTTAGTCTTTTTAGGCAGTACCTTGATCACAGTAGCTAAGTAGCTGTGCAGAAATCTTGGAATTGAGTCTTGATGAATGAACACTTCATCCTTCAGATGCTGACATTGAGGGTAATTGTATTTCTCTTACTAGAAAGGCAGGAAATAGAGAAGTTCTGGGGCTTGAGTCTGATTTGAAATTGTTTCTGTGTAATTAATAAATTATTTTGGAATGCCAAATAAAATATCTTTGTACAGATTTGATTCCCTGACCTGCATCAAATCTAGCATGTGGACAAAAGCAAAGGACAAAAGCATAGGTAGGAAAACCTGTGACTGGTGACTTATTTTCCTGTGAGAGTTGGGAAGGAAGTCACATTTGTTACCCAAGTGCCTGTCAGTATTTTTAAGGCTTTCTGTCTTTATTATCTTTTTAGAATTGAATTGTATGCAGTGATGCCATTACCTGACTAAATGGTTATAACATGATATCTCAGACATATACTGAGATAAAGCCTAACACATCTTCCTCACCAGCTGGAAGTGGTGTTACGTTTCTAAGATGTCAACAGCATTATCCAGTCGATCCATGTCATAGGAAGTCCAACAGAAGAGAAATGAAAGTGAAAGTAATCAGAGCTGTACTTCCTATTAAAATGTAATAAACCACATCAAAATAAACTGTTTTCCCCTATCTTTCTGCATCTCTCCTCTTTTTTCCTCTTTCCCTCTTTCTCAATTCTTTTTGCACTTCATCTTCTTAATTTCTTTCCCCCATTTCAGCAGTAGCCTCTGAAAACAGTCAGACTTCACTGAATGCAGGTGAAACGTATGTATGTGATGGCTTAGGTCTCTGCTACTAATGCTGGTAGTTGAGTGGCTGAGGATGAGAACAAATTATGTATTTACACTGCAATTATAGGAATTATATGGCTTACTGTCTAAGTACCATTCTGCATCATGGTAATTATCATGATACTAAATAGCTGAGTGTCATCATTGAAGGAACACAAGTCATTACCACAGTCTACATATGATAACTCTTAAAGATAATTGCTATGTAATCTTTAGGTGATTGAATTATCATGCAGACCCATGTGCATGCTGCCAGCACAGCTCTGCATAAAAAAAGCGGCTTAATCAAAGATTACTGCTGTTTCTTTTTTTAATTGAATGATGTTCGAAACATGGCAATTCCTGGCCAGGTTTGGGGAAGCTGCATTTCCTGAGCTCTCTGAAGTGTGTGATAGGAATTTTCTTCAGTGAATGATGTGAAGAATATGTATACATAACTGCAGCAATGGCATAGGTACAAAAGGAATATATGCTCACCTTTTCATAGGCAGCATGTTGTAAATCCACAGACGCACAGAAGTCAAGCCATTGTCCTGATCAGCAATGGATCAGATGCAGGACTGTTAACAGAGCTTGTGCAGATGTTACAAAGAGGTACCAGCTGGCCTGAGGGTAAAGACAATATAACTCATACAGGGTTCCTTGAACCATCAGGAAGTAAATTTAACAAATGATTATGGAAGAAAGTCTTCCATTGTATAAGGAATAATATTTTTACTATGTATATTTGTTATAAAGGTTGCTTAAGCTGCAGTGTTCAATTTTGTTTCATTTGTAGCATTTGTTCAAGGCAGACATATGTAGATTCAAAAGAGCATAATCTGTATAGCAAATTTGCTTTACAGAGAAGTATGAATTTTGTGATAGCAGAGAGACTTGCATGTGGATACTTTTTCTATAAACAGATTTCATGCTTTTCTAAATGTTGTTTTAGAAAAGTACATACAAAAATCTCAAGGAGACATTCCCTGCCTCTCTTGGCATCTTGTAAGGCAAGCAAAAAAAATAGGTTGATGCAATCTCTCTTACAATATTTTTCTAACCATTTTCTTTGTTTCTTCAAAACAAATTCCAGAAGTAATGTATTTACTTGAGTCATGAGAATGTACAAGATAACCTTACCTCTGAAACTGCACAGTGTTGCTTCTGAATACAGACTCAGAGTATGAACCAGGGTGGCCTCATTTCTGCGAGCAACATCTGTGTCTGTGCCTGAGAAAGCATTTGCTCCTTGCATGCTGATGACATTTTAATGGATTTCTTGCACTGCAAATGCAACATGCCATTCGGATATTTAATTTTGAGCTGATTTGACTTCCTGGAATTTGTCATTCAGAAAAATCGATCAGGCTGAGATGCTTAGTTCAACTTACAGCTTATGATTGGAATGTGTATTGAAAAGTGTATTTTATAAACAAAAGTGGTATTTCTAGCATGTATTGTTACATTCTTATATATGAGAGAGATATCCTAATAAATATGGGATATTGCAGTCAATTGATAGTGCTTATGTTTTATGTACTGAATAGAATTTCTTCACTATTTAGTTGGCATAAATAGTAAGGGGGGCAATGTTTATCATTTCATCAAAAGCCTTTGCAAGTTTAGGGAGATTTGGAATAGGTTCAAGTTATATGGTTGAATCTCTTCCATTGAAGAATGCAACTGCTAGCAACAAATCTGTCACCGTTGGGTCTGAGTGTCTTAGTTTGTTATCTAATCAGAAGCAGAGATGAACAGAGACTGCATGATTATTGTGCAAATAACATCTCCGTCTATGTGTCTTCTTTCTAATGGCAGTAAGAGTCTATAATTGGTGCTTCTAGTTAAGTGATGCAAGGAATGGGAGATATACATGGCACAGGTTTTATTACTAGCCTAGTAGTTAAGGGTGAGAAAATAGAAGAGTTGACATATGGTTCTATATCACTTGAAGGAGTGATTGGAAAATTCTTCCCTTATACCTCTTTTCCACAGACATGGAAGTGGGTCATTGTGATCCATGAAAGTCTATGCATTAAAAAAAAAAAAATACATAAATCTTGGCCACTGGGAAGATCCTTCAGATCTCTCAGTGGTTGTTGACAATCTGCTGCTACTGATTCTCTTGTGTTAAAGAAACAGTGTGACACAGAAATGCATTGCATATGCCTATTAATCTTTCAGAAAAGAAGGGACATGTTATGGAGACATGAGGAAACTTTCATTATAGATCCTGTGTCCTCATTCTCCTAGAACTCCTTGACTTCCCCAGGAAGATTTTTATGGAGTCTTTGGCTGCTGTGAATAGAGAATGAAAGTTTATTTTCTTGGACTTTTTTCTGATCAGATGAAGCAGAGTGATGAGACTTGGTTCCCAGGTTTAACGCAGCTTTCTTTGACATGATTAATGCTCCTTTTGTTAATACTAGTGGCCTTTGTAACTGAGCCAGTGTGTGAGTATGAGTACAACATAGCATGTCTTAGGTGTGGATCTCAGCTAGAGTCTGAAATACATACACTTGATGCTGGTCTGCAGAAAATATTGCTTATCTGTAAAACTCTTTAGCTTAAAAAGCAGCAGCATTGTGAAGGTAAAATCACAAGCTGTGATGATCTGTGCAGCCCTGAGATACATAAATTTATTTTTAGGATAAGTTAGGTAGACCTGTCAGTCAACAACTGTCCACTGTCATGCTTCCCCCGTATCAGTCTTAAGAACTGTTAACAGAGTTTCTGCAAGGTAGCAAAGTCCCCAAATTCTGCATTTTGTAATAATCCCAAGAGAGTCAATGGGTTGTGTCAAGTGAGGATAATGACTTTATTGTGATTATACATACAGATTTATTGGAGATGTACAGATGACAAATGGTTATGTCAATCAGAAACAGATATCACATACTACATCAGCATGCAGAGACTCACAGTGTCAGCAAAACAAATGACCTGGAAGTAGTAGAGGACTATTTATTATAGTAGTGCTTTGTGGGGAAAATCCTGAATGATGGAAGCATAATGTGTTGGTCTTTATATCTGAAAACTTGTTATGCTCAGTGATGTAAGGATGTATGAATAGGCATCATGAATCAACATGACTGTGAGCCTCCGTCTCAATTGGGTGTGTTTTAGTTAATGAATACAAGATGGGTTGTGGATTTTTTTGACTGAACAATGAAATAGATACCATTTATGAAAGGCTGGTTGTGGTTTTATATACTTTTCTCTGGAAAATAAATGTTAAACATCATGAAGCTTGATTAAATGGTCTTCTTTGACATTCAAAGAGCTCTTTTATCACTGTGAAAAATATTTCTGGAAATTATGGAACGTGAAAAAGCAACCTGTACAGATGCTGTACATAAGCAGTTTTTTGATAGCAATTAAGGTCCCAACAGTATTAAAAATTGACTCAGCAGACAGTTCTGGTGGTTCTTAAATTCTCATGGCAGAGATGGATGTACAAGTTTGGTTGGGCTGTTCTCTGAAACAGGGTGTAAAATACTGTTCCAGAGATTCATTGAAAAGCATTTTCTAAATGTGTGTTTGACGTATGTTGTAAGAACAAAGAACAAAGCCAGACCTGGAACAAAAATTAGCCCAAATGACAGATTTTTTTTTTTCTTTTGTTTTTCTCAAAATTACTTAAGGCCATAGCTAACGTGAGATTTCCATATAAAACTGAACTAAACAAGGTTTATGCCTATGGTTCACATATAGCTTGGGGAATCTTTCAGAATTGCTAGGCAATTTCTTTGGGCTCAAGTTTTACTGCTTGTAATCTTCACAGATACCTATACTGGATTTTAAAGAGGTATCACATGAATTATTAATGACTGCTCAGAAGTTTGTCTGTCTTTTTTAACTGTAATTGGGAAAGTTTGTATGGCAGCAAGTGTATTTGAAAGAAACCAGAAGATGTTGAGTACAGCTGTAGTATTTATCCCCCTGAATCTGCTTTTTTTTAATATGGTATGGATTAAATTTATGTCTTGCTTGGTTCCTACTTTTTATAGTATTAAATTATAGCCAAGAGAAAATATATTTACAATGCATATCACACTTGAATGTTTTTTATTCTCTACAGGTATAATCTACATACAGCACATCTGATTTTCCCGTGGCCATGGGAATATAGTCACTCATCAACAGTGTTGTTTGCTTTTTCCTTTAGGGGCTGATGTTATCAATTTTGATGGCCATGTAGTGTTACCATACAGATTCAGGAACAAGAAAATGAAAACACTGAAAGATGTCATCTCTCTGAAATTTAAAACCTCTGAAAGCGAAGGTGTAATCTTCCACGGAGAAGGACAGCAAGGAGACTATATCACCTTGGAACTGAAGAAAGCCAAGCTTGTTCTAAACTTAAATTTAGGTATGCTTTGGTTGTTTAGCTGTGGGTACTTTTTAACTCTCCCACAACAAATTTATGTTAAATATTGCATCCTTTTTTCCCCCCAGTAATATGGTAAATCACATCATTTTAATTAGGTAATTTGATGACAATGGTGCTCACTCCCTTTGTATATGATTTTTTTGATTGTTTGTTCTATTCCTTCCTTTTTACTGTGAAAATAAGATTATACAGAAAACCAGGATCAGCAATATATTGTAGTTAGAAACTTGCAGCAAACAAAAAAGCCGGGCTAGAATTACATTTGGCTTCAGCTGAGGCTTTGTGTGAGAGAAGGATGCTGTCGTCAGTGCTAGAGAAACAAAGGTCACCTTTGGGAACCTTCAGCAAAAAAGTATCAATCTGGGCAGCAGCAGACCACATGAAGTTGAGGTTCAGCAGCCTTCCTAGAATATGAGAAGGAGGACTAAGAAGGAAGACATACTGGTTTATCAGGCAGTCGTATGATGAGATCCTGTATACATTACTTCCAGCACCCTGTTCCCTCCCAGTGAAAGACTACAGGCTCATGAGTGACTGTAGTTATAAAGTACATTTATTGTACATTTATATGAAGAAAGACACATTTATCTGGTTTCAGTTTGGTTTGGGCTTTTTTTTAACTTCAGACAAGAGAGTTTTAGAAAAAGGTTCCATGAAGCTTTCCTTTGTTCTCTTACAGACATGTGAAGAGTAAATTATTCTGTTCGTTATTTACATTGAATAGTAATTATTTCCACTAGCATTTTCTCCTTTTCTTTTTCGAAAGATCAATGTGAGCAGATGATGAGGAGGAAATCATATCTTCTTATAGCATTTAGCTATTTTTGCAATACTAACCCATTCATTTCCAGTTTCTCCATAACCTTCAGTCTGTCTTTATAAGCTATTACAACTTCCATATATGTGCTTGGTGGGGATGATCCTAAGTCATGGCAGATAAATCAGAATGGGCCCTGTGACACACACTCAATAGACTGAAGTAATAAAAGTAATGGTTAGTGGTGTTATTCTTCCCCTTCCTGAGGGTGTGTTGTATTTGCACCAGTCAGTGGACAGAGATGTTCATTTTGCCTGGTGAAATCCAGAGGCATAGTTTTAAACATGGGTGATGGAGGCAGAGGAGGAATGGGGAGGCAGGGTAGGATTTAGGTTTCACTTTGCCCTGGGTTTGACACCGAATTGAAGAAATTAAGGCTCATGCATGGCTTGATTTCTTTACGTAGTTTCTAACCAACAGCTGTTGAAGGGTCAGTGGCCTTCAGCAAAAAGGCAATGTGGTCATTTGTACGGGAGTAATGTCTGTCTTCTTAAGCCATGGAAGTGTGATTTGCCAGAATGTGTTAGCAACATGCACAAACCTTAATGCCCGATTTGCAGGCATGCTTGATGGCAAGAAATTCTCAGCTCCAGAAATGCCTTAGGTCCTCGTGTATTCAGAACATGGAAGATTGTACTGAGTTATTGGGCAACACAGCATTTTTTCTTAACTTACTGCTGTATTAGTCATTTGCTGCTTCAGCTGAGATGCATGGTCTCAGTCTTTGCTGGCTTAGCTATGTCAGTCAGATTGCAAAGAGGCGTGATCTCTCACTTGCATAGCTGTACTGGCAAAAGCCCCTGGAAGACACAGCAGAGAACTCCAAAACCGTACTCTTGCCAGTAGTCTGATTTCCAGAATAGGAAAGTTGCTGCAGGAGAAAAGGCTGAAATAAGCTATGTTAGCAGAAGACAGTTTTTGCTACTGTTAGCTCAGTCTGCGCTAAGCCTTTTCGTATACGCTCACTGGTGTAGCTATACTGGCAGGTCCTACAAAGTGTAGAACTTAAGCTGAAGAGGCTGTTTCCAAAGTCTGTTGCCAGGCACCATGTGCTCCTCAAAAGTCATAGATCAGTACAGTTCCAGGGAATCTCAGGACCTGGCTCAGAGGTGACAGCTTTTCATTGCAAACACAATACACCCTCAGGAAGGGGAAGAATAACACCACAAACCATTACTTTTATTACTTCTGTCTATTGAGTGTGTGTCACAGGGCCCATTCTGATTTATCTGCCATGACTTAGGATCATCCCCACCAAGCACATATATGGAAGTTGTAATACCTTATAAAGGGGTGAAAATGCAGAAATCCCCTAGCATTCCCTAGATGAAAACGTCTTTATGACTGAAAAATTGGTACTGCTTCTCTGGTTCACCTCCGTATAACTACTGTTACAGGTAACTGTTCATACAGCTCACTGATCAGATACCTGGTGTGTTTGGTCTAGCTGTTTGTATTTGTGGCAGCAACTCTCCACTGGACAGATCTCAGCTTCATAGTGGACTGACTTTCTCCAGCTTATTATGTGTCTGGTATGATTCAGGTGAAATATTGACAGAACAAGAGGAAGATGTTTGGTTGACTGGTATGAGGTGAGAATTGCTGTTGTTTCTATTCTCATGTTAGGCAGCAACCAGCTTGGCTCTATTTATGGCCACACATCCGTGATGACAGGCAGCCTCTTGGATGATCACCACTGGCACTCCATCATCATAGAGCGCCATGGGAGAAACATCAATCTCACCCTTGACAGACACATGCAGCACTTCAGAACCAATGGAGAATTTGATTACTTGGACCTGGATTATGAGGTAGACATTGAAACTTGTTTGTTTTCATTCAGTTGGCTTTATAAAGATTAGTCCAATAAGAAAAGAAAATGAATATAATTTAAAATGTTTTGGGACCTTTTTTTGTATATTTATTTTTATTATTTTTCCCTAACATTTCCTGAAATATTCTTTTCAGCTCTGTTCTCTTTTAAGTGTAAATGAAGTTTCTCTTCATTAGCCTTCCAGATTCCATCTGGTGGAAAAGTCATCTCAGCCTTTTGTTTTAAAATGAGAGATCTATGTTCCTCAGCAGGCTTAGCTGTAAACGCAGCTGCTGTAAGTGGGAACTAAATTAAAGAAACATCATACAATCTGCTGTCGCATTCAGGTGATAGTTTTTCACTGGAATAAAAAAAAAATCTCATTCTGTGGTGACAATTAGTATTTTTATTTAGCAAAGCAAGCAGATGAGAACCTTTTTACTAATATGGATCTTGATCTTTCCTAGGTAGGTACTTCCTTGCATTTTCATAAATACACCATCAGTAACTTCTTTAAATAAAGAAGCAGTAAAGAGTGATGCAAGTCGTACGGAAACTTTCGTTTGATCAGTCAGATTAATGCACACAAGTGTTGATAAAACTTAGATGTGGATTTGTTGTTTGATTGCACTCTGCTTCTGCTATTGTGAACTTGTTTGGTTCCTTTAAATTGTTATTCAGACTTCAGCATGTTATTACAAACTTTGTATAATGGTTTTCTTTACTGTTTCTAATGAGCCAAATACATGTATTTATGTCCTTGCAACTTTTTAAAGAGTGAGAGGGCATCAACATTGACTCGCATATTGATAGTTTTATGATCTTTTGATCAAGAATATAATGCGAATGTTTAAAAAAATAGTATTATAAATGAATCATTTTACTTATATCCCAACAGATCTTTATGAATGCCTTCTTTGGTAGCATTAGAATGAGAAAATAATGAGCAAATTTGCCTATACTTCTGTTACTTATTGAGCACTGAACATCTGAATCGGGCTTCCGAAAACTCACATAAATAGATTTATTAGAGATTTTCAAGGAGCCAACTACAGAAAAATTAGGCTGAATATTACAAGCCAGGGCTGGGCAATCTAAATATATAGATACCCCGCATATATATATACACACACATGGGCACACATATACAAATACATATGTGTGTGTGTGTATAGACACACATGTATGTAGCATGTTTCCATGAGTAATACATTGCATACAGTATATTTACACCTAGTAAGAGTAGGATCCAGGAGAATCACCTTCCTCTCTTCTCTAACATTAGAGGCCTCACTGGCAGTTCTCAAAGGCACATTTCAGTCTCTTACGTTTAATGGAACTTACTTGAATGGGTATAGATACATGTTTCTATGGTTCATGCAAATGCAGGAGCCTTAACCTGTTCTCATTCCTTTCCTCTCAATTATCTCACTGGTTTTGGAGTTAGTTAGCACAGATAACATTTCAGTGTGTTGCCCTTGTGGTAAAATAATCATGGTGGATAAATCTGGAAGAGTAAAAATAATTTTTCATCAAAAAAAGCTTCCAGGTTACAGTCAGAAATGTTAAGTAAGCACAAAAAAGGAATAAACATCAGTTCTGATTGCGTTTCAAGATCAAAAAAGAAAATCCTCATGAGTCCTTAATGTCTTGGTTCGTGGTTTTTGCAGTTTCGATCCTTTCCTTCAAAATGCTTACCTTTCCATTTTCTCTTGTCCAAACATATGACTACAACATACAAAAGAATTAACATTAATGGTTTAACAGCCATTAAAATGTCACAGTCACATTCTCCAGTTCATGTAAAGTGGTGTGTCTGCTCTAAAGTCAAGTCATGTCCCCTTATAATACCTGAGGATGTGTCCCGCAAAATGCTTTCAAATGGCTGTGGTGCGTGCTGTTCATGAAGATTCAGGTTTTCAGCTGTATAGCTGTATATGCCAAGTCAAAACCTCCTCTTTGGGGTAGAAAGTGATATCTTACATGCTTTTAAAGTGGAAAATGTGTCCCTAGAGCTGCGTTTTCCTGCTGTCAGTAGTAACAAATGGAATTAACAATGAATAATATTTAAAAGCTTGGCTCTGCCAAACCTCAGCAGCAGATTATAAGTAGACATTTTTGTGAGCATCTGTGGGACCGGAAGACTAGGTGTCATTGCTATTTATGCCATCATCTATTGGACATAAATATTTAACATAGATTGCAAGGATTAATCTCATGAGTCCCTTATTCTTCACATTTGGGCTGCAAAACATTAATGAAAACGTGTAGCCTTTATTCACTTCCAAGCATTTCAGAAAAGACCCTAATGTGGTAGAGACCTGTATAGTCTCTATGGAGTGACAGGGAGAGACTTCATGAGATGAACATTTTTAGTTAGTAAACCACTTGGTTTTCTTCATTCTTTAGCAGTAGCGATTCTGGATAACCCAGTGTTTTAGGGTAATGAAATTCAGCATTAAGAGAAAAACAGTCCCTGTTTGACTCTGATGGCTGAGTCTTTACAGTGGTTGTCTTCATCTCCATGGAGGTCATTTGGCCTATGGAAGTCATGCGGTAACTCCTCATTGACTATAACTACATCATAAAAGCATGTTCTTAGTGGTGGAAAGTGCTTCTGTCTAACACAGAATAGCATTTTTAACTATGTGATTCTGTAAAATGCAGCTGGATGAAGTAGATGCATAAGCGTTAAAGGAAACAAATGGTATTGGAGCCCACTGCTGCTGTGTTGTAGTCTGAGCTCTGGCACGCAGTTAGAACTGAGTGAATGATTTGAATCAGATTATCCAGCTAATTCCTTGTCTACTCTTGTCCAGAAAAATACTGGAATGGACATGTATTCTAAGTTCTTTGTTTCAAATGCATGTTGTTCAGTAGCAATCAGAAGTTCAGTTGATAGATGAATAACTGTGATGTCTGTTTGGACAATTGTAATGATAATTGGGATTTACTACCATAAATGTTTGCAATCAGAAATTCATTACAGATATTTTTCCTGCTTTTGCAGAGCTTATTTGATACTTCTCTTTTCTGCAAGCAGTACTGCCAGCTCTCTCATTCACTGTGTTCGAGTGTTCAAAGAAAGAAAATACTTCTGCAGCAAATTTGTGTAAAAGTCTTTGCCCTCCAGTAACTACCTGCCATTTTCTGTTTCATTTAAAGATAACCTTTGGAGGCATGCCGTTTTCTGGGAAGCCAAGTTCTAACAGCAGGAAAAATTTCAAAGGCTGCATGGAGAGCATCAACTACAATGGCAATAATATCACTGACCTTGCCAAAAGGAAGAAATTGGAACCTTCTAATGTGGTAAGAGCATAATTTAATGGTCATCTACAGTTCTGCTTCTCCATCAAAGGAGACTAGAAGGTTTGTGAGTTGTGTATCTGGTATCCTTCTGGTATACTGGAATGATATAGAACACAAACCAAATTTTATCACATACCCAAGGATCTTACTGTATGTGACTTCTTTTTTATTATTATGTCTGAGCACTTTATTTCTGGGGTCCCATTTCATCCTTCCAAAATTAACTTTCAGTATCAGATAATTACTTTTTGAAAGAAAGTAAGCTGAACCAGTAAGTACTTCTTTCCTTTCCTCTCAAATTATAGTAGTCCAAATCCAACACAGGCTTTACTATTAAATCAATTGCAGCTTTCTTGTGGCTTTAAACTCTGGTATCTTCCATCCCTGCAGAGCTAGTTGGATTGCTGGAGTGCAAAAGTCGTTCTCCAGGCCTCTCTGGTAACTCTGAAAAGCCTCAATACATTAGACTTGGAAATCATTATTTAGCTTATTAACATTACACAGCTTATGAGCATTTTATTCTATCTTTTTCTCTTGCTTAAACATTCATAGTTTCTTTCATGTTCAAATTTGGGACTTTATGGGCAGAACGATTAAGAAAGAATGTACTTTAATTACTGTATTTTTAAGGCTCTAAATGTTCCTAAAATTGCTTGCCTGCACACAAAGGCAATGTGGGTAAGAAATAAATGTATTATTGCCATGAATTAGAGACAGTCTGAATAAGTTGTTCAAGACTTTCTCCTATACAAGTTTACAGCATTCACAAACTGCTGCTAAGTATATGTATGGTTCCACTATTGCTTTTCTCTTTATGTAGTAAAGAGTAAAGATCTACATATGCAGCAATGATGAAGTGCAAAGGATTGATTATTTGCTTACTCCTTGGTTAGTAATACTGAAGCATTACTATGCATATTGTAATACTGAATAATTACTATACATAGTAATACTGAAGTATTACTATACATACTCTTACATATGAACAATATGGCTAGATGGTCAAGGTAGCATGAAGGATAAGTCTGAGCATGTGGTGTTTGCCTGTACAAACTCAGTAATACAGCCTGGCAGTTAGAGCTTTTTCTGTGCATTAATTTCTCCAGTGTTCTCACAGGCAAAGAGCATGGTACATGTGCCATGGAGGAAGGCTCCCCTTTTAGAACTTTTTGCACCAGTTGCATAAACTCCAGAATCTTTGGCTTAACTTGTTTTCCAAAATTGCCTGTAATTTCCTTTCTGCAGTGCATTTTAAGCTTGTGAAGTAACCAAGATTTTCAAGCATCTTTGTACAGAAACAATCTTTCCATATGACACAGTCGAGCCCACCGCAAGTTGGTAGAACATATTCTTTAAACCTCTTTCTGAGCAGAAGTGTTGCTTAAGAGGTGTCTGTAGTGCAATTCCTATCCTTTCACAGGTGTGACATAGCTAGCAGGACCGAAAATTCTATGCCAGATAATCCCTGGTTTTTATTTGTTTGTTTTTAAAATTGTTGCCTGTAACATGAAAGTAAACTCCACATAAGAAGCTTCAGTAGTGTTAGTGCTACATCAGGAGGCTATGGCATGCTAGCTTAATTTGATGGTGCTGTTGATTTCCAATTCTAAGAATGGCTATAAAAATAGAAGTGAGCTTTGTTTTCAGTAGAATTACTTAAATCGCTTCAGCTCTTCAAAAGCAAAATCAATTTTAATCTAACTAAATCAACATGGATCTTTATGTATCTTACAAAAGGTTTTTTTTTTCTCCTAGTTTTTAGTTTGATTTACCATGAAAAATAGGCTCGATCGAGAGCACTGTTGTCGTTAATCATGTTTATGATGATGGCACTTAAGCAATCCAACAAAGATCAAAGCTCCGTTATAGCAGATCCTATACAAACCCACAACAGTAGGCACACCCTGTCCTAAATGGTGTATTATATGAAGAGACAAGACAGACAGATGTAATGGTGTGGAACACAGGCAGAGTAATCAATATGGTGATGAGAAGTATCATAAGGTGGGGAAAAAAACAGAGGGAAGAAGGATGTTAAAGAGGTGTGTGGCAGAAGAAAAACTATTCTTAGATACAGGCAGTTGAATTTCAGAAATCACATAGTGAAAGGGACTTGACAAGTTAATTTTACAGAATGAGGAGGCCCAGAGAATCAAAGATGATAATAAGATGATAATCTTGATTTTTTTTTTTAGGTCTCATATACATAGGTATATGAGCAAAAAAAAGCATCACCAGGCATCTCTTTACTGAAGAGGAAGGATGTAACGACAATTTAAAGTACTTTAAACTTAAAGAAAGTCCATCACTGACTTTAATAGTGTATTTCTTTTAGAGGGTAAAAATAAGGGGGAAAAATCCACAATCCTTTGTAACTGATAAGATGGCAACAGCTTACTGGGGTGAATGAGTCAGATGAATGGTCATAAACAGTTATTGTTCTTATTAGTGGAGCCTGATTTGTTTTCATAGAAGATAAATGACACAAATTATAAAGATGCCCAAAAGGGAGAGTCAGGGGAAAAGAACAGCCAGGACAGGGAATGGAAGGGTCTGCTTTTCTTCCGAACCAAGCTGCAAACAAGAGTTGGCAGTGACTAACTAGCGCAGTAGGTGCTCACTGTTGTATATAGCTTGACTCAGGACTAACACAGAAACAGGAAACATGCTTGTAAACAACCTTCCAGTCTACTTTTCTGTATTTTCTACTAAAATATAACAAGCCTTGTAGGAATTTCATTATCTTGCATAACTGAAGAATATTGACCCTTACCCCAGTAGTGAGAAGAGGCTAGAATATGCAGCTAACAAGAAGTAGCCCAGAGAAATTTGAGTTTAGGAATCTAGTCACTTTTTCAAACCCATCCAGACGTATATTAAGAGCAAGCAGTGTGAATACTGATTTGATTTAGTTTCTACAGAACAGACTCTACATTTTTAAAGCCTGTAACTGAAAACTGGTGAGGAGAATCATATTTGCTACCCTTCATCTTTACGTCCCCTAGGTCTATGCTCCACCCAATTGTGTAGCTCCTGTGCCCTGTATTACTAAGTTCAGTCACATATAAACTTAAGATGACTCTTCGTTACATTATTTAGGTTGAGTGAACATTGTGTTAAGCTTAAAGATGAATAATAAGGTATTTTGAGAAAAGTACTGAAATAACACGATAAACATCAGCATACATTGCCAGTAAGGTATGAGCCTCATTTACCAGGTATTGCAGTCTTAACAAACTCATTATTTTTCATTTGGGAGCAATGCATTCAGCCAGTAGCTCTATTAATTGGGAAAGGATTTAAGACCTGGTAGTAGTTCCATGAGGGGTAATATCTGATTGTGGGTAAGCAAAATTGGTTTATAAGAAGTAAACATGGTGCTAATTTTCAAGACAGATTAAAGATCATTATACAAAGCTCACGAGACCCAAATTAAGGTCTTTTTACCATTTCCCTTCCAATGTAGTATGAAAAATTCTCTGTTAAGACCAGTAGTTTCAATATAAATGCACAGTATATTTTTGACTATGAGATGTCATTGCCAAGAGAACTATTCAGCAAGAAACTCTGAATCTATAGAAAAGGATCTGTTTCTCTTTGAAAAACGGGGATGTCTTTATAGAGACAAGCTGCAGATTAGTTCTAACTCTTGACTTTGAGCTAGTGAGCAAACTATATCAGATGGGCTGTATTTCAGAGTCAAAGAGGGAATTGATAATCCTGTTCAGATTAATGAGTAGCTCAGTAGGGAAAATACTAACTAGGAAAGAAATTAGAATTATATCTTGACTTCGTCAAGAAATCTTTTATGTGGTTAGGCTGGTGATGGTGTGAAAAAGGATTTGAATACATTTAGTGTCATTAACATTTATAGGTGTTATACATGCAAGTATCCAAAGCATCTGGATGACAGGAGAGTGTCAGTTAGATATGAAAGCCGCCTTGTTACGAGGAAATTGTTAGTTCCTCTCGGTAACAAGGCAGAAAAAGAAGCTCTTACAAATGTCTAATAAGATGCTTTCTGAGCATTACTTAATTGGAATCTAACTGAACTGTGAGATGTCAGCTCTTATGAATTGCTGTTGCCTTCTGTGTCTCCACAGGACTGTGTAGCTGAAGTCGTGACTGTAGTTGTGACCGTAGAATGTTAACAAAGGGTTGCAAAGGGTATTTTAGTCACTCTCCAGCTTATTGTTTTTCAGTAATTAAAATCTGTGGTTTAAGCAAAAATATTCTGTGCACACTTGGAAATACTGAGACTAAAACTTGTCAAACAAACGAGTTAACTGTTTGGATTTAATGGCTAGTTGGCTGAAAACTTACAATCTCTAGGCAATTTTTAAACAAAAAACC
This sequence comes from Pezoporus wallicus, assembly GCF_028554395.1. Classification (NCBI taxonomy): domain Eukaryota; kingdom Metazoa; phylum Chordata; class Aves; order Psittaciformes; family Psittacidae; genus Pezoporus; species Pezoporus wallicus. The sequence continues at coordinate 7,721,600 of NW_026642649.1, read as the reverse complement.
CCACTCAGAATAGCCAAGCACCTTTGCAACAAAGGAGTTAAGTGGAGGTCCTTTGCCTTTTCTGAGACAATAGTTGTACTTTTGCTCATCACACTGTAATGAAAAAGTTTCCTATACTTGTTTTAGCTGATTATTTTCCTAAATTCTTGGCTATTTTCTGTTACCCATTAAACACAGGTGTATGAAAAGAACATGGTTTGTAATGCTGAGGTTTGATGATAAAGATAGGAGTGAATCCTTTAGGAGATCAGTATGAAGAAATCTCTAGTTCCCTATTATTCCAAACATCTTCTTAACTGATGATGGAGGCTGCCAAGCTGGTAATCTAGTTGGTACCAGTTCTGCTGGCCTTTATGCGTGAGCTATTTTAAAGCTTTGCAATCAATAAAGTTGACTGGATTTCTGTCAGTGTCCCAAAGAGTAAAATTTTGAAGTGTGAAAACTGCACTTTCTTTTACAGAGAAAATTACTGAGTTACTACAAACATCGTGCATTGATCATGATCATGTACTCCAAATCCTTCTATTTGATGAAATGAAGTATTAGCTTATCTAGTATTATCTAGTAGAAAACACAACAGAGGCTGGCTCTCCATGAGGTATTATATGTCCTTTCACAACTTCATGTACTGTATTGATTGACACATTGATATAATGGTATTTGGAAAGCTTTATTTCATTTTTGTAAAAGGAGGAATTACTGCTCTGTCGTAGGCATCTTTGGTGGCCACAAACAAGCTGGAGTTTCTCTGTGATTAATTTCTGCATCTTTGAATTTGGAATTTTACTGCTTTTATCAAATCTTTATCTTAGAATTTAAATGTGTAGGGCAAAGACTGCCTCTTATTGTGTATTTGCTCAGAACAGAATACAGGGGGACCATTGCTAGACAAAACAGAAACATCAGCAACAACACTGTAATAGCAACACTAACAATAATAATAGTAATAGCACATCTTTACGTGCAGCTTTCATCAATCACAGTAGTCAAGGCTTAATAAAACCGAGAATACTTTTCTAGAGGTTGCTATGAATGTAGTGGAGTCTTACATTTTGCTTATGTTTTTGCTTCTTTTCTTGTGTTTTACTTAGGGAAATTTAAGTTTTTCTTGTGTGGAGCCACATACAGTGCCTGTCTTTTTCAATGCAACCAGTTACCTTGAGGTTCCTGGTCGTCCAAGCCAGGACCTGTTTTCAGTCAGTTTCCTTTTCCGAACCTGGAATCCCAATGGACTTCTTGTCTTCAGCAACTTTGCAGATGACCTGGGGAACGTTGAGATCGACATAAATGAGGGCAAAGTCAGTGTCCATATCAATGTCACCCAAGTGAAGAAGAACCGAATAGACATCTCATCAGGTAAGTGTTGTTTTATTTTAATTGGTATCCTTTTTCTTGGTGTTGTTTAAAAGCATCATGGACCTAAAATTAGAACAGTCGTTTTACCACACTTTAACTGCATTAAATCCTGTTTCATTGACTAAGAGGTAGAAGAATATTGAAACAGTTGCTAGATTAAAAAAAGAAGACACAAATATTCTGTTGTGAAACCCAGCCAAGGTATTGCCCCTTATCTCTGAGGCAGCATTGCTTCTATTTTCCTTCCTTCCATCTGTCTTGCAGTCTTCTCTACAAAAGTATTTGGTTTCAAAGGAGGAGGGTATTTCCATGTTAAGAGTGGCCTAATAATTAGGCTGTTCCTGTTACTTCCTAATAATTAGGAAGCTCTCCTTAAAGAGAAGAAAAAAAAAGAACCCAAACCCCAACCATGTTTGTTTTAACCAGAAGGCTGGCATGAAAAATACTGTGGCGTTCTCTAAGTGTGCTTAGAGTCATGCTACCGGAGTACCAGAGCTTTTAGCACCAAACTAAGTTAGGTGTTGGAATACTGGGTATAAGGTGCAGGGTTAGGTTTGTTGCCGGAAGAAAGGGTGTGTGTTAGTGTCAGTTGATTGCCTTTTGATATTACTTGATACATTTATATTGATAAATTATACTTTCAGTCTAGATTCTTTATGGGCATTTCTGGATCAGCCGTAGTTACATCATGTCAGTCGACACTTTTCAAAGCGGTCATAACCTAATCATGGTTGGAAGATACAGGGTTGCTTGCAAATGGATCTAGCTCCACATTAAAAAAAAACAACGCAGTGATTATTTCAAATAGCAGTTATGGCAACCTAATTTCTCAGCCTGTTTTTGCCTGAAGTCATCTGTGGTTACTATTTTCTCTTAATTTCATAGTGGTCTTCAGTCTTCAAGAGGATTGATCTACTGGTCTAGCTCTGAACGAATGACAGTGGTTTTATGTCTACTTACTTGTTTGATTTCTATTTGGAAATATGTTGTCTGCATAGTCATATAAACAGGAATGGGAAGAAATGGAAGAAAAAATAAAAAATGCCTTTTTTTAATGAGAAAACATATATTACGTGGGAAAGCAATGTTTCATTTGGCACGTGGACATTTTTGAGTTTTCTCTTTTCACCCTGTTAATGAAATAGGGTGAAATGAAAATAATGAAAGAGGCATGGAATGAAAATAATTATTTTAACCACAGAACTGAGTAAAATATGGATAACAACAACTAAAAATCAGTTTGCTGTTTTGTAAAATTGAAATCTCTGTATGAGAAATACGTACCTCCTCTCATCATTACATTTTGTTTTAGCATAAGAAGTCAACACCATAGATTGCAACTTAGCATTTCATTGCCTCTTATATAAATACACTCATAAAAGAATTAAGTAATGTTTTGGTACTACAGGAGGATCTTGAACAGGAATGTTTTGTTAAGGTGCTAGTGCATCATAATTAGGAAACACACAAAATTATCAACCTCAATTCTGTCTTCGTTAGCTGTACCTCATACAAATCCCAGTTTACAGGGAGAAGTGGCTATGCACAGTACTCTTCATGAGTGCTCTTCATGAGCTTCTTCGTGCCTTTCAACAACTTGCCACTAATTTTGCCCAGTGTACGTATTGATATAACACCATTCTAACATTCCATTACGTTTACATTCTGGTAAGAAAACACATGTGAGCACTTCTGATTTGCTTTTCTGCTTTCCCTTAGACCTTCATCCACAAAACCTCTACAGCTACTGTGGTGTAGAACCAGGGTTTTCATATGCTGACTTTCTTCTGAAATATACCAAACTGAATGTTCTTGAGAGTAAATCTTTTCAGTCCGTATGATCAGTTTATGTAATAGCCCAAGAATCAAATGCAGCCACTCATTTTTATAGCCATGATGCTGTTCTTAATCTCCATAAAACTCACTATCTACATACAGCAGTTTGAGTATTTTAAAGAGTTAGTTTCCTTTGTTATTACAATTTATGCCACAGTAAAAATGCATTTATTGTTTAATTTTCAGTGTGTAGACTTTTTATTTTTGCATAGCTATCCTGGGAAGGTATTGATTTATACTTTCATATTTAGTTTCATACTTGGTTGCATCAGGCATTTCAGTACCTGTGAAATGAACTGTGTGTGCTAACACAGGAAGGCAAACTATGGCATCTGCCAGTAAAGGCTGCAGAAAGAACACTGCTCTTGTACAGCAAATATCACAGCGACCCTCTTGTTCCCTTCTTGTGCAGGGAATTAAGACGTCAACGTATAAACCTGCTGGGTTTATGTAGAAGTCAGAGTGGTCTGCCTTTGGCACAGAGATTTCTGTGTGTTGTAGTCCTGTACATATAAGATGCACACTTCCTCACTGATTATTTTTAACAGCTGTCAAAGCAGAATTTTGTGTAGTCAAGTGCGCTGCCTTCTATGTAATTGCATGTGTAGGGTATGGATAATCAGAGTTCTGTCCAATGGTAGGTACACCCCCTTTTTGTCAGGAAGAATTAGGCTAACTAAATCCACAGCCTAGGTGCAGGTGTGTTGTGTATTTCTGAGCTTTGCTGTACTTTTGCCTGACACCTGTAATTGTGTACTTTCCCTTTAGGAAGCTAATTTCGTCCTTATTTTATATGCCTCTTGTCATTTACTACCTTACTTTCAGGAGCAGCCTTTAGTGCCAGCTTTCCATGTTAACATGAGGACATCAGCAGTTCATTATGGGGCACAGTCTAATGCTGGCTGTAGAAACAGTAGCTGAACTGACCAGCAGGAATTCTGTGAGACAACTGTGTGCTGACATCAGGTGGCAGTTTGTTCCTGCATGTCTCTGTACCAAAGATACTAGTGTGGAGCACAGTTCTGCTTTATCTGGCTTTCAGTGTCGTAGTATTCTTTAAGCACATGACAGCTGCATGCACTGACTAGGGAGCTGTTCTAGCATGAGTAGAGTTCAAACAAATGGGCAAATCTAGCCTTCCAATGTATCAAATATAGTTAAATTCCCACCTTTCTCACTGGTAGCTGGGCACTGCAAACGTCTTGACTGAGTGGAAGACTTCACAAAGTGCTTTGTGATGTCTGGGAGGGATCAGACAATATGTGAAGATTTTCTTGTCACCTTGATGTAACTTTCATCCCTGGTTCACTTGAGCATTTAATTTAAGGAGAGAAAGGCAAATTCAGGTTGAAATATTTTGCTGACACTTTACAAAAATAAAAACAAAATAATGCATAGGAGGTACAGTTAAAGGAGCTGCACTTTAGTCCTCTGTTTACTACTGTGTTTACTACTTACCTATAGAATCAGAAGGTGAAGAGTTTACAGAACATTATAAAAAGGTTTGTAGGCAACATCAAATAATCAGCAAGCAGAATCAATTCACTATTAAAAAGTGAGAGCTACTTCTAATCTGAGAATTCAGAAATAGGTTTATACTTTATTTTTTATGCCAATTCTGCTTTTTCTTGTTTATATACTGTATATAGTGAATGAAGGGATTCAGTAAGGTGGTCAAATAGAAAGCATGAATGCAAAATGCAGTAAAATGCAACAGACTTTTGTGCTGACCGGGTAAAGCAGAATCTCAGGTTTTATTTGACGTGGCTGTGCCTTGTGTAACAGTGGTCAAACAGCTAGACTCTGACCTGTCCTGGGCTTCAGCTTGGTGAATGGTGGGGACAATAAAGAAATGTTAAATCAGCAATACTTTTCCCCTATGTCCATAAGGTGTGCACTCTTTTGCCCATAACACAATTTAGACTGTAACAGAATATTTTACCTTAACATGCAGTTTAGCTTTCAAATAGCAGTACATATGAAAGGGACAAAGATGATTAGTCCTTGTGCTTGTATTTACTGCTTGGTTTTCCTTACTGAGCAGTTTTTCATTTTTTCATCATCTTGCCAGTCATTCCTTCATAACAGTCTTTAAACAAGAAAAAATTCCTTCCCTTCTCTTCCCTGCCCAGCATTCTGGAAAGTGTCCAATAAGCATGTTGAGCTATGAAGAGATCATTGAGACTATCATGCAGTGTCAATGGCCTGGATTTTGCTTTTTCTTATGTTAATCTTTTTTGGACACTACCACCATTTGATTGATAAGAGTTATATTAAAAAATTTGCTGTTAGTAAGAGGAAAATCAGGCCCACAGAGAGCTGAAATAAAGATTTAATTAGAAGAAATAAGCTACTGACTGTGCAGAATTACGCAGGTGAAATACTCGAAAGCTTGCATATAAATTAAGAGTTAAACATCCTATTGACTTTTTCTCTGCAGACAAAACTGGGATTAATATCTTTATAGTTGTGTATGTCCCAGCAAAGGGATTAATAACAGGAGAGAATCTCAGAAAAGAGTCAAGAAATTTGTCTTTACTGCTTCATATAGTTTGGATGAAATTCTGCTTTTGGCATCACGGGACTCAGGAAAACTTCCTGAATATTGCTGGCTTTACCCAAGGATTGATGGAAGCAGTGCTAGGCTCAGAAGATAGAAGACAGAAGTGTTCTTGCTTTCTTTAATAACGTTTTAAAAGCAGATTTCCCATGTAGTTTGAATCCCAAAGGATTCCGATATTCTGCTTCAGTTTTAAAAGTGATTTAATTTTGGTATGTGATACCTGTTTACTTTAAAAACCTACTCAGAATTTGCGATCTTGCAGTTAGGAGAACAAATTGCTGATGAAGTTGAATTACTTTATGATTTTTTACAAGCTGATGTCTTCTTTCTTGAGCACAGAAGAAATCAGCAACTGGAAAATGTCATCCTCCCACGCTTCTCTGCCAGAAAAACTCTTCTGAATCTCTTCCCAAAGCCACATGCAAATGCTGTTCAGTGCAGGGTTAAGCCACAGCCCGTGTTCCGTTTGCCATCATTTCTTCCACTTAGTTATATCTACCTGGTTCAGCAGCTTAACCCAAATTCCTTCTTAATGAAACCAGCCTTTTCCGAAGCTTTCAGCAGGCAGAAGAGTTGGTAACCCATTAGCAAACATGAAGAGTGTTGCTTAGACACTCTTAGTGTTGCTTAGACAATCATAATACTCAAAATAGTACTCCTGAGGAATTATGTAGTGGCTTTCCATTGTTTGTAATCAGCAAACCTCAAATCCCTGTTTCAATGCAGAAGAGAACTTCTCTGCCTCTTGAGAAAAGCCAAAGTTTTGACGCTGGCACATTCTGAGATAATCTCCTGATTTATCCTTTATTTACTTTCTTGCTTGTCTTTTCATAGACAGGTCTGACCTTTCATATCTAAACATTCTCTGCTCAACTTAAATACTAGAGGCTCTATGAAGATCCTTTGGGGTTTATCCCACAGTACAAATGATAAGTCACTGAAAAAGGACATCGTCTCCTTTGGCCCATAGTATCTTAACAGAGAAGCTTTCAGTGTCCAAAATCTTCTGCCATTAAATTGAATTTATCTGCTTGGACCTCCTTTTTTTCTCTTCCAACTCTCCTAGTTAACATCTTGTTCTGTATATTAGTTTCTGTCAAGGATGTCTTTAGCTCCTCCAGTCAACTGTAAACTTATTAAAAATTGGGATATGAATATATTTTTGTCATATTTATCTGTATTAAATAAATCAGACCTCTACCCATGGAATCTCTCTGGAAAGCTTTCCACCCTTGTGTCTTTCTGCTAGATCTCAAGTCATCTGAATTGCAGTTCCTTTATATTTCAGACCCCGGGGTTAAGATAACATCCTTCAGGTAATAAAATGTCGCTGTGTGACAGATCTGAAGTGGTATTCTTCCAGTGACAATTCCCAGGGGCGTTTTATGTGGGAACTGAGAAGTATTTTTTGCCTCTGTTGCTAAATGAAGGTTTAAATAAGGACTCTGTATACACACAGCAAAAGTGCACTTCTGGTGGGAAGGTAACATTTCCCACCAGGTCTTTTCCATATTACTGATACTGCTTTATAACTGAATGTTAGTAAGTGGAGGCAGATACCCGTGAGGCACTTGTCAGCATGATCAAGATGAGAGACACAGATTCTGTCCACAGAAGACAGCATGATGATGACTTAGCATCAGAAGAGTATGAATATTAGAGAACTATTTTCTTCACACATAGCCAGTTTTGTGTCTTTTTGTGTTTATTTTTGGCTAATGACTTTAAGCAGTGAATGCAGTTGCATGAATAGATATTTGTGCTTTTGAATTCCGCAGAACTGAGAAACAGACATGCTTGGAGTAGAATCATAGAATAGTTAGGGTTGGAAAGCACCTTAAGATCATCAAGTTCCAACCCCCCTGCCATGGGCAGGGACACCTCACACTAAATCATCTCACCCAAGGATCTGCGCAACCTGGCCTTGAACGCCGCCATTGATGGAGCATTCACAACTTCCCTAGGCAACCTATTGCAGTGCTTCACCACTCTTAACAGTAAAGAATTTCTTTCTTATATCCAATCTAAACTTCCCCTGTTTAAGTTTTAACCTGTTACCCCTTGTCCTGTCACTACAGTCCCTAATGAAGAGTCCCTCCCCAGCATCCTTGTAGTTGTTCTTCTTTCATTTACATGTTTTTCTCCTAGTCTGTTTTTAAATCTCGGTACAGTAGACTCTCAGACCAGTCAGAGCAAGAAATAGAGTCCCTGATTGCAAACTTTTTTATTTAAGAAAACTGATGACTTTAGTTCAGGGGTTTTGTGAATTCTGCTTCATCACACACCGATTTTCACTGGAGAGGTGCCTACCAAGCATCGGGAATGCATTCTAAAACACAGTACTGTTTTTAGGTACTTCACTGAAAGTAATATAACTCTTTGTTGGTTGCGCTGATACCTTGCAAGCATGGAGGAACCTGAGAATCAAGAAACCAGGCTGTTCTTCCTGACAGGCTTCCTAAATGTATACAGGAGGCTTTTCAGGACTTAACCTGTGCTCGTTGAGGTAAATGTGTTTTTTTTCCAGTATTATTTTCTTTCTAGATTAGTAATAAAGAAATAATCAAAAGGATAAAATAGAGACAGGAGCTGTAGTTGCATTTGTTGTGTTTATGCACATCCTGACAGCAGTATCCCCAGGACACCCTTGAGCATTCATATAATATAAATGGAGAAGGAAATGTTTTCTAATATCTGAAAGACTGGGTATCAGAAACATTATGTTCTTTCCCCCAATATACTAGTTTGCCATCTCTGCCTCCTCTTCTGTAAAGGTGACAACCTTACAATCGTGTTTTCGGCAGCAGCATGAATGCCATCCAGCACCAGTGGCTTAAACATAGTAATCTTATAAAAGCTCGTTTGTCTGTTAATAACAGAATGAGATGGTTCCTGCAAACTTTTGCATAGATGTTATTATTCCTTGAAAATTCTAATTCAACTTAGTGCTATGTTAGCTCTTTAGTTCACCTTGTAGCAGATTTAATTCTTATCGTATTGTTTCAGAAACAAGAAACAACAGCAGAGAGGGTCTCCACTTAGAACATAATATATTTGTTTTCCATACACTTAAAAATCATATTTAGGGGCTCTCTGAAGGTCTCGGACCTTCATTTGTAAGTTATTGTTGCCTACATGTATGGCATAATAGCATTTCATAAAAAGGGCACAGGACATTCAAGCAGAGGGCCACGTAACACTGTGCAGAACCACTGTGGGAGGAAGCTATCAACTATGTAGATTAAAGCACCAGTGCTATCTTTTCACCTTTTCATCCTCTCCAAATGCAAGGGAAAAAAGGAGATTTTCTTTTAAAGTAGGCATTTGCAGCATTGGCACTTGGAGGAAAACCAGGAATATTTTTTCTAGTGCAGATGTCCTTGAAAGTCTTTTGAGTTTCCAAGGAGTTTTGCAGCTTTTAATCTTATTTATCACTAATCTTTGGGTAGGTGTCCCACAATACCTCTAGCCACTTACTTACAGGAAAATAATTAAAAGTCATTGTAATATCAAACACGATTCTTTTGCAGGTGGTAAGGGGGAACACAACCTAATTACAGGCATGGAACTTTAATTTATGTGCAGGGAACTGACACTCAATATCTTCTTTTTCATTGCTATTCAGGAACCTGGGCAAATAGATTATTATCTGTGACAGGTTTCTGGCAGTCCCTCTTGGTTTGACAGTGTTATTTTAGAGAGAAGAGAGAGTCACTTTTGTGTGTAATGAAAGGAAAAGTTGTCAAGCATCCATACATATTTTATGCTGGATAAAACTTATGTGCTAGAGGAAAGATTCTGTTTTCAGTCACGCCATTGTAAATTCATAGTGCTTCTGCTGACCTCCAGGTTTGCACCAATGACACACAATGGCATCTAGCCCAAAGGATGGATTCCACTTTTTTACACAGCCACTGTAGCTCTTCCGAGTCAGCTTTGCCCTTCCTGTTTTCTTGGTTCGCACAGTCATGCACAACTGTGATGTGTATTTTGGCAGTTTGGTCATTTCCCACTGACACTGACAGAACTAAAAGCAATTTCTATCAAAGTGCTTCCTTGAAATGGCATCAGGTACAGTCTCAATTGTCTAGGTTTTTTTCAGCTTAGTTCACAGAAGCAGCTACCCTTAGCTGCAAAAATAGACTCGGGGAAAAAAGGATTTTCTAGTTGTCTGTTGCTAGCTCTCCCTTTACTTTGGTCTTGAAAAAGATGGTGAATACCTTCAGGCATTTCTGCACATTGTTTCATTTATTTTTCGAATGCTGCTGAAGCAGCAGCACGTGAGCACTGAGGTGAAACAGAGCAACCAAAGCCGTTTGGTTTCTGTTAAGCCAAATGGCAGATGATGCTGTCTTTAAAAAGCTTACTTATTAAGTTTATGTATTTGGTAGGGGAAAAGAAACAACTCAGTTCCCTTGCCGTGAGGCAGCCACTATAAAATACATAGTTTATGCTAACACTAAGCAGGATCTTATTGAACTGTTTCACTGAGGACAAATACTGAAAATTAAGAGATGTATAGAATATTTTCTTACTAAGAGATGTATAAATATTTACTTACTAATGTAAGTAAGGATATTTACTTACCAATGTAAGAATATTTTCTTACTAAAGAAAAGCATGTTTAGAGGCATGACTTCCCTTATGCCTTTTCCAGGAAATATCTGTATATGCAACGTTTGAAGGGTGCATTCTTTTAAAATGCAAAAAATAACTTTTGTTTTCTTTTTGCAGATTTAAAATAGTGGAACAACATAATACATGTCCTCAAAAAAATGAGGGTTTCATTGATTAACCTTTTGTAATGTTTTAACAGCTCTTTTTATGCACTTAGCACATGCATTAAAACCAACTGCTAAGTGGAATCAGCTTTACTACAGCCCTAGCACACGATTTCTACCTGAAGAAAGTAACACTCTTACTATTTTGGTGTTGGTACTTAGATAATTACCTGTGAAAACAGTAACAGCAAATCCCACGTCTCTAGGATCTGTAATTCCCATCACAATGGTGATAACTATTGACTGTACTGAATCTGGGAAAGAATGTGGTGCTGAGGCACCTTTAGGAGAGTTAGGCTGGTTTCTGTAGTGTTGGCAACTACTGATATATTTGATTAAATTTGTGTATGATCAAGCTTTGCTGTATGCTGCACAAGACTATATGGTCCCGGGGGGGGGGAGCTTCATGTATTGAAGCATCTTTCAAAGGTACAGAACTAGGCACGACACAGTTCTTCATTTTTTGCCTTCGCTGTGGCCTGTGAAACATATATTGTAGAATCATGGAATCACAGTCTGGTTTGGGGCAGAAGGGACCTTAAAGCTGATCCAGTTCCAACCCCCTGACATGGGCAGGGACACCTTCCACTAGAGCAGGTTGCTCCAAGCCCTGTCCAACCTGGCCTTGAACACTGTCAGGGATGGGGCAGCCACAGTTTCTCTGGGCACCCTGTGCCAGCGCCTCAGCACCCTCACAGGGAAGAACTTCTACCCAATGTTTAGTCTGAATCTCCCATGTCAGATTAAAGCCATTCCCCATTGTGTTGTCACTACATGCCTGACTTCAGTGAAGACGCAGTTTCATTCAGAGCTTGAGCAGTGCTTCCACCAATAGTTTGAATACTTCCTAGTCTGTGTGTTTCAGTGTTACTTACACCGAGTCGTGCAACAGAGTGTTGTTACTCATTTATGACTGGGTGTGCAATTACAAATTAGTTGCAATTACAGAAAGAAACTTGGTTGGTATTTTTAGTTGGAAATGCTTGAAATACTCAAACACATTCTTCAAAATATATATGAGACATGCTCACTTTTCTTCATTGCATCTAGAAAGCATAAAACATTATGACCCCAAAAATGTTCACCAGCTCTGTTCTTTATAATGGAGAAAGAGCAGAGTGCTGAACTTTCCCTGTATCTGGTACAGTTCAAAAGGAATTTTCAAATCATGCCATGGCCTTTACCTGTCAGGATTGATTGGTAGCAAGTTAGCAAGTCCTAACTCTTAGAATCCAAAAGCACATTTTATTCTCATTCCCCACAACCCCCAGGGTATATTGTTAACTTAATAATAAGGAATTGAATATGTGTAATATAATGCAACATGTCCCACTAAATTTACAAGTAAGCTTCTTGAAAAACTGCTCAGGATGCTTAAGGCTGTGAAAAAGTACACTACTAAATATTAATGTTCCAGAAACTCTGAATGCTACAGAATGCTGGTTTGTTGGCAGGCCACTTAAAAAAAAAAACAACAAAAACATCAAGAAATCACTAAACCATTTCATCTTCCTTTGGCAGAAAGACATTGGTTATTCAATTTTCTGTTGAACAAAGTTGGAACACAGAGAGTGCACTTCCCCCTTCTTCCTTCTTCTTGTTCTTTCTGGCTTTGAGCAGCCCAGTACAAACTGTACTTTTCAGATGCTGTTTGTAGGAAAATGCTGTCATGAATGTGAGGCTTGGTTCATCTTTCTTTTATTTCTGATCTTCAGGCCTTTGGCTCTGGCAACCTTTATCTTTTGCTGCATAAATATGGAATTTTATAGTTCCTTTTTTTTACTATGAGTAATGATTATAATAATATGTTACTACTATTAACTAATATTGCTACTAATAATAAATAATTATGTCACTTAGAAGCATTATAGTCCAACCGGTTCCATATTCCAGTCGGTTAGATTTGCATTTTTAGTGTTATTTCTTCCTCATGTCAGGAATTTGTGATAAGTGCTACTGATCATTAGTCTCTGTAAGGCTGTTTCAGAATTAGAACAAGGTTTTACTCTTTTCAATAATGACAGTAAACCCATGCAGAAGCAGTAAGTATGTGAAATACGACCATCCCACAAGAAAGATTTGCTTTTGTCATCATACTCAGACACTGCAATAGATGTTCTGCACCTGGATACAATATCTCACTTTATTTTTTCTGTAGAAAGAGTGAGTGTCCTCTCTGTTTTCTAAGGCTTCTTCAGGTATTTTCAGCCTTGGGGCTCCTTGGCCATTCCCATAACAGTGAATCAGAGCCACTCTAGCTAGTATTCTTGTCAGTAAATAGTGAGCTGTTGAAGAGTCATGTGGTAGGAGAATGAAGCAGGTCCACAGGAAACAGGTTTTTTTTTTTCCCATCAGGGATTGTTTCCAGGATTTTCAGGGCTTATTTTGTGCTACTGATGTTCTGTGATTCCAAGAGTAAGCAGAAAAGGGTTGTACCAAGGTAAGAACTGTTAGATGTAAAATGTACCTGTACACTGAGGCAGATGGAGGTACAGAAATTAAATGTAAGTCAGTGTTGAGTCAAGGTTTTGACGAATAAGCATTTAAATATAAAAAAAATGCATAACCAGTATAGTTATGTATCTTACATTGGTAGCTCTGCAGGAGGTTAGAAAATAATGTGTTAGTTTATTACATCCTGATTTTATTCATTCTTTTCCCTCTTTATGGAGGCTTTTATTCTGCTTTGGTGCGTTAATGCAGCTGTACTCACTTATTTCTCAGTTACTTCAGCTTCCTTAGAACTTTTCTTGTGTATGGTCTTAAATTCCAGGTGCCAAATATTCAGAGAAAACAAGCCTTGTTTATTTACAGGCACTTGCCACGTACAAACAACTGAAGCAAATAGCTTAGCTATTTTTACCTTTTCAAGTATGTGTTATTTTCATGGAAATAGGCTGAGGCCCAATGTGGTATGCCTTACATTATGCCCTTAGCACAATTTCAGCACTGACATTGAATATAAAAGTACAAGTGGAAAAAGGGATTACACAGGAGCAACTAAAGACTCAATAGCAGTGGATTTGTTCCTGTTCTTTATTTTTCTTTCTACACAATAGTCATATTAAACATGTAGCTCTCTAGTTTGTGTCTTAAAGTAAATTCAACTTCCGCAGAACTTATTTAGAACAGCTATAAGGATATATCCTTACCAGCTTCTAATGGAAGAGAATTCCAAGCTTGAATGTATTTAGTAATGTTTTGGAAATATGTTTTGAATGATAAATAGAAAAACAGTAAGTGCTATTCAGCACTAATATTAATAACAGGTTGGTTAGCTCTTGTGTCACATTTTACATGCAGAAGAGGAAGTTTTCCCTTCAATTTAGTTATCTGTGGAAAGTACATGTATTTGTTCTGTGATGTCACCCAAATCTCACAAAGAATAATTATCTCTTAATACTATAAATATACCTTTGCGGAATTCACTAGAGATTTATTTTTTTTAAAGGATACGCGTTGTCACAGAATTGATGGGCAAACTGTAGTAGGTGTGAAATCAAAGAACGAACTCGTACATTATTCATCATTTAAAAGAAATTGTATTCTTAATCAGAGTTCCAAATGTGCTGGGTATCATCAACATCACTTCAACAGAGATGAATAGATTTGAATCATCACATTCAATAGCTGAAGTTCATTTTGGATCAAAACTTTTAGCTCAAGTCTGGATCTGGCATTTGTAAGTCCTACCAGGCATGTAGATATCCACAGTCTTAAGCAAACGTGAAAAGTTATTAACTTAAAGTTCTGATTATGCTGACACCCTGAACTAACACAGGGATATGAGACATTGCAGTGGATCGATTTTCTTCCCATTCTGTTTAGTGATTCACACATCTGGGAATACAGAACCCTGAAGTAGCAACTTTTCTATTCTGCACTCATACCAGTATAATCTCATAGGAGACTTGATATTATGTTGAGTTGTTGAGCCATGTACCCTCAGTTCACACTGGAAATGGTAGAAATTGAGGGGGTTTGTACATTGCAGAGAGAAGCCCAGACAGAATGTGCTTCTGACACTTCCAGTCCTGAAGTCAAAATCTCAGGCTGAATGAAATCCAAAGAGAATTTGACTGCTTCTGAGAAAGGCACTGCAATGCAACTTTTCTTTTAACCCAGTTATTTGAGAGTTACTCTGCAGATTATCTAAGCACAGCAGCAAGAGGTCTGAGAATGTACAAGGTCCTGTCCTCTGAGAATTCATTGCAGCTCACCCCATGTCAGTGATGTCTGTCTGGTGCTTGTCAGGACTGTCAGGACTCACTGCCCGCCTCTGGAAATTCTATTTTCAGTTTATTCCATATTAATGTAAAAAGGAGGTGGAAAAGACACAGAGGGATCAGAAAGCCCTTGTCTAGAATCCAACCAGTTATCATTTAATCATTTGGGACTTAGCCTGACATCTTAAAAACTTTATTTCACAAAAATTAGACATGTTTTGCATTGCAAAGAGTCAGCTGATGGTATAAAAATTGACTAAGATCTGCGATTCCATACTCTTTGCAATCTTGGAACTGGAAGTTCTGCTATCTCAAGAAGGAATATAATGTGTATTTTTCCACATACAAATCAGCAATATTCAGCAGAATAAGACGTATCTCCTCTGACCAAGTGAGCCCTATGAATGTTCCTGTGATCAGGCAGGAAAAATAAAAGCTTTTGTTCATTTCTGATTAAATAAGAATTAAAATATTGTCTTTCCATTTAGTATGTTACAGAATCATTAAGCTAATTACAAATTTTATTATACCAGATTTTCTTCTTCACATATGGTATTTTACACAGTTATCACTGCATAGAGTAGATGTCTGTTAGAGGAAATCTAGCAGGGTTCTACCTGTATTGTTGAGGGTCTGGCTGGGTGGTTATGATACACCATACTAAGAAATGAGACCTGGTTCTGGAGAAGTGCTTAGCTCCTTCATCTGTATTTCAGCACTGGTAGAATGGTTTGTGCTGTTGAAGGACATTACAAAGACATGCTGAGTGTGTTGGCTTTGATCTGTTTTATTTATTTTTTCTTTTTAATTAGGAATGACCTTAATCAAATCTTAATGTTGCAAAATCAAACATCAAGAAGTTGTTTTCTCATGGAGAAAAGGTGAATTACATTGCTTGTCCTGTACCATCTTAATCAGTCTTAAAAATTGTTTTCAGAATACTAACTATGATGGAAAAATCTACATACAGTATGCACAATGTGCCCAAACTTCATGTATTTACTCTGTGTGTGTATATATACATATATATATATATATATTTGTGAGTCCTCACATGGTCAGAGCATCTTTAACAGTGTACTAAATATATTCCCTCCAGAATCAAAGAGTATTAATAAATGAAGCAGAGGTTCATCATTATTATTTAGCTTTATGAGAAACATATTGCACTTTAAAAAACAATCCTAAGAGCATTCTTAATTTGTTTTTCATAAACTGATCATTGTTACATTGGATTGTGTTATAATTAACCAATTTATCAAAAGCACTAACATCATCAAACGCTTCTTATTTTGACATACAAACTCTTGCGGTGTACAGGCAAGTAGACAGATGGGAAATACATCAATTGAAAACCTGTCCTATGAATATGAATATTTAAGAAACCTTTCAGATTTTAATGGGCTTTAAGAGAGTATTTACTGTTTAGTATCTTTTTCCTCTGCATTTCTACTTCATCCATCACCTGAAACCTGACATAGTGTCACTCTTCTGAGTAATTTTGGCAACAAATCAGGAAAACCCAAGTCATTACTCAAGCAAAGCATATGTAAAAGGTGGGGGAAGATGAAAGAAGCCAAACTGAAGTCTAATAAATCTTGTTTGAAACTTTGAACTCTTTGAAACTCTAGATTGTGAAGTTACAAGGGAAGTTTATCCTCCAGTTGGTAACCCTTCAGGCTCAATATTCCTGCAGCCTGTGTGGCAGAGGGTTTATCTAGATTCTTAGAATTTTATGAAGCTGGCAAGAAGGAAAAGTCATAGAATTTTTAGGTGCAAACATCACGAATGTAGGGCTTTAAGAGAATGTGTTATCCAGTGATAAATGTCTTTGCTTGTAACTGAATGTCCTATGAAACGAAATTAACAGGAGTAGTACAAAAAGACAAGTTTTAAGAAATCATGATCCCAGTTTATTGTGAAATAGCTTTTGATGTGCAAACTGGGTTTAAGTCTTCTCAGTTTCAGTTTCTGAGAATTCAACAGTATTTTGTAATGATTTTTTTTCCCAGTGCATTTTTTTTTTTCTTACTTTTTTCCAGGAACCGTGTCCTTTAGTAAAGCCTAAGATACATTAAGATGTGATAAGAGCACAAGCTAGTGGCACAAATACTGCTGTCTGTTGTGAGGGCTGGGAGAAGTCTGTGCTACCTGTCTCTACTGCTAAGTTCCCTTTTCTGCTGCTTGTTCCTTTTTCTTCAAAAGGTAAAATAAGTGAGAAGAAACATCTCAGAATACACAAAGAGAAGGATCATTCGGGCGAATAGCTGTGGGCAGCAGAGGCCAGATAGTGTATGCAGCCATTCTCAGCATTCTGTGAGAGCCATATATTGCAGACCGGAGATACCAGCTGGGAGTTGCCCTGTGGAAGGTGAAGCTGAAAGAGAGCTTATTTTCTTCAGTAGAGAGCAGGATGAAAAAATGCGTGTATGTGGAGGGCAGTGGAGGAAGGTGGAATAAGGAGAATGAGAGAATCTTTATAGACAACACTGAAGCTGAATGTTCTAACATGCAGGCTGAGGTGAAACATATTAGTTCAGTTCAGTAACTACTTCTTGGTGGCAACTTTCCTTACCCAAAGTAGTTTCAGATTAGTCATTACTACTTGTAAATTGCTAGCAGCACAGTTATGGATGTACTAGAGTAAGTAAGTATAGGAATGCTAGACTGACTTCAGGCTAATTGCCAAACTGCATTACTTACCAAGTAATGTATTATAGAATAACAAAGTGTCTGTAATTTTTATGAAGCTATGAGAAGCAGTTTACAGTTCTCAGCCACAAATGTCCAAAGATGAATGATCTGGGATTAAAAAGAAAAATAAGTTTTATCTAATGATAGGGAGCCTGTTCTTTTACAGATATGCATGAAGTTGTAGATGACACTCCATAAGCATTGGATCTTGTTGTAGCTTTCTCTTCATCACTGCTTACCATGTCATACTTCCTGCAGATTCTGATGCTAGTATGGCTGGAGCATCCTTCGTTCAGTACGTGCTCTGTGGCAGACACATCTTGAATTTTTATTGTGACCAATATTGCGCAATGATACTAATACATCACACGGAGTGGGTAAATTTACGATGTTCTCAGTTTCCAAACCATAAGAAACTTAGATGATCTTTAACATCTTCTTTTTAATGGAGTAATTTTCATGACTCTTGTCTACTAAAAACCCCTCTCCCTGTATTATTCTTTGTGTCTAATTCTTCAGTTACTCAGATCTGGGAATGAATCCATTTGTCAACCCCGCACGATTCTAACACGCTGTTTTCCATATGTTCATACTATTTTTTATTTTAACCTTCATTTTACATATATCAACGTGAGTAACAGCCAAACTGATACTACGGGGACTAAGAGAGAAAAGGGTGTGAAAGGTATGAATGCACATGCTAATTTTACTTCAAACAGCATGGATTTTTTTTGCGTAAGCATAATTAAATTTGGAAGAGAATATAAATGTTTTCGGAAAACACTTCAGTAGTGCAGCCATCAGGGAGGTGTAATGGCTTTTTAAGTGAAAGGATAATTAATAGCATAATAGTAAGTGGATATAAACAGGCCATGGATCATTTCAGACTATAATTCAGAAGAACAGAGCAAGTAGAGCAATAGTGTTCTGGTGGGTCCAGATTGTAACAGCAAGAGGGGGCCCCATCAAGCCCTGAAAAGTTAAAAATGCGCATTCCTGCAGAACAACTTCACAACTACAATATAAAGAAGATTATGCTGGTTCTTAACATCCTTTCTCATCTTGCAGTATAATTATTTGGGTTCCTTGCTACAATTCAGAGTTAAACTTGGAGTTATATACTGTCAGGTTTGCCCACTTGCTCAAAGTACACTGATGTCTTGGCTTTTTATTCACTGATGATTTGTACTTGTGGAAAAAGAAAACAGACCCCAAACCAAACCAAGCATACTGTAATTAAACAAGCACATCTCCCCAGCAGTAATACTACTGCCAGCTCAGTGAGCAGTCTGCTGCTATGTGCTGCTTACAGACCCTTTCACCAGCCTCAGTCTTCTTGCCAGGCTGGGCTCCCTATCTCTTGGGCCAGATTTTCCAACCTTTGCGTAAATTCTTTTATCTCCTCTACCCAGTGCAGTTAGCAGGCTCCTAAAATATGAACATCCATTGATCTTTTGTCACATACTGCATGTTGTTGCTTCTGTGGGCATATGGGTCATTAAAATCCTTATGTTCATCTACTCCATGTATTTAGGGGTTTTACTATTACTAGTTTTATTTTCTGCCTAGCAGAGGTAGCTATTCTGTGTCTTGAATCTTCAGTCTGTTCTTGCTTCTTTGCTCATTCTGATTTCATTTTGATTTCCAAGAAGGATATTGAAAACACTAAAATTGAGATTTTTTTCAAGTTTATTTTCATTTTGCTGAGTTTCTAACAATGAACTTGTTAGGTTAAAAATGTAGCAGGATTTCTTTTTAATAACTCAGCACTATAATCCATTTTTAGGTAAGAATGCAGTGGATTTTTTTCCCCTGGATTTACTATATTGGGTTCCATACTTATTTTCTGAAGTGTAGTGATGAGTGAAGATGGATCTGAAATCCTCTTAGATACTACAGGTAGCAGAAGAACAGCTTTGTAGTTTAACCTCTGCTGGTTTGGAAATAACCAATAACAGATATACAGTGTTTAATGATTATTGTGAGGTTGGTGAGGCACTGGCACAGGGTGCCCAGAGAAGCTGTGGCTGCCCCATCCCTGGCAGTGTTCAAGGTCAGGCTGGACGGGCTTGGAGCAACCTGCTCTAGTGGAAGGTGTCCCTGCCTGTGGCAGGGGGTTCGAACTGGATGAGCTTTAAGGTCCTTTCCAACCCTAACTGTTCTGTGATTATGATTCTATGATAGTGGTGGTTCTTTAGTGTTATTAACATCCCAGAATTTTTAATGTCAAATTATCCTAACAGAAGTTAAGGGCAGTTTTGTCTTTGTTAGCAGCAGAACACTGTTCAGTGCAGCCAACTGCTACATAATAGTTTTATATTAGGGAGGGATAGGTGAGTCATGATTCATATTTCTTCTAAACTGTCCAGTATTTCCAGTGTCTTGGCCAAATTAAGCATTATTTTTTTTTAAATCCACTCTAAACTGTCTGTCTGTATCTCACAACGCGGTTTCCCCACAGAAATCCAGTGTAATTACCTTTGAATTTGGTCTTTTGTGTTTCTGAAGAATACTCCTGCCCACACAGTAGGCTGATACATTAGGTTAGACTTCCTGTACCACAAACAATATAGCACGTACTCTCATATGCCCTGTCTGAAAAGAACTGGTGTGAACAAGGATGGGGCTGGCACAAACTCCTAAGAGCTTTAGGAAATGAAAATGGAAATTTCTCCATTACCTCAGACTTGTTCCACTTCTTTTTAACTACTAAGTACATGTTAGGCGTTACTGTCTTGCTCAACATATTCCTGATGGTGAGCATCTCAAAGATAAATGTACTAGTTCTCAACACCTCATTAAAAATATTAAAAGCTGTTAACATCTTTTTAAATGTGTCTTTATAACATTATTTATATATTCTAAAAGAATGTTTAAGCATGAGGAAATACAAATTCAGTGCCGGGTAAAATAGGGGCTTTATATTTTTTGGCTAGAGAGAAATTATCATTTGTTACTGTTATCATTATTTAAAGTTATAATACAATTTTAGATGGCTTTTCATTGCAAATGAAACTTTGTCTTTTCAAAAACATATGTTACATTGCCAATGTAATATTTAAATCTTGTTTTCTGCTGAAGTCTAATTTGAGATGTCTCTTTTATAAAGCAAAATTAGAAACCATCAGTCAAGTAGCCTACAATTTCATCATGCTTTTGGGAAAATCAAATACTACTCATCAGCTGAATGAATTTTTGCCTTGGCTGAACTGTATCATTTATGCTGAGTAGGCTAATCAGGCTATAAACAAGCATAAATAGTATTTATTAAATTGTAGCAACAGTGAAACTTACTTATAAACTTCCAGTCAAAACCCAAATACCTTTATATGCTCTGTTAGAAAATAACGAGTTCTGAATGAACTGATGAAACTGTATAGCAGGTTTGAGGAAATTCTGTCGCTGGGTATTACTGCTAGGAAGAAACTTTGCTGCATCAGCTAGATAAATGTTCCTATTCAGTTAGCTATCCCATAACATCTTTGAGGTATCTCAGGCTTAGAGAGTATACTCCTAGAAGAGAAACCCAGCTCAGCTGGTGGAAGAGATGAGACCAGAGATTGCTTGGGTGATGTGCCGTTCTCTCCTTCAGGAGACTCGTGAGGAATAGGAACTTCAGGGTTATTACCAGGAGGAGGCTGCTCGAGAGAGCAGCAGAATTCTTCCTTTCACTTGTTTGTAT
Source organism: Pezoporus wallicus (assembly GCF_028554395.1). Classification (NCBI taxonomy): domain Eukaryota; kingdom Metazoa; phylum Chordata; class Aves; order Psittaciformes; family Psittacidae; genus Pezoporus; species Pezoporus wallicus. The sequence goes on along the minus strand of NW_026642649.1, from coordinate 7,700,462 downwards.
GTGTTTATTTCAATTAGGCCTTCTGGTTCATTTGGGAGAAACATCCAAACAAACAAAACCCAATGCAAAACTGCAAGATGAGTCCATTCGTCAAGCTGCAAGCCTGAAATTGTGTCCAATTCTCTCATTTTATTACTTTATAAAAGTTACTACCTCTGCATATGGATTTTGTTGGCCTTATGTCCTTTTAATCACCACAGCTGTTCCACTACTGCAAATGCTGAAGGGAAGCAAGCTTCTTAGTAATCACTGGTGCTTATCGTTACATGTTTCAGTCAGGTAGTCCATATTCATGTGTTTTTCTCTGTTGTGTTCCTATCCTTCAGTGCTATACTACTCCATGAGAGCACATACATATGTTACAGTGTCCCTGCCAGCACAGGAACAACTTGCAGTGTGTTGTGCTCACTGTGCAAGTATGTCACGCGTGTACAGATAGTTCCCTGCATGCTGCATTCCTCCCGTGTTTCATTAGGAGCTTTTCCAGTAGAACAAAGTTTGTCCTTTGTAACCTGACCTGCAGCAATCAGGATCCTTTTCCCAGTCTGCATGACTAAAAGAAGCTTGATTGGATTGGCTTTGCTTTTAGTTACTTCTTTGTGTTTGTCTGTCCTTTTGTGTTTCTTCATGCTAGAGGATGAAACTCTTGTTCTTGGTTTATATCTGCTTTTTAGAAAGCTAGACAATATCTACACTTGTTGCCATATGATTATTACCAGTGTCTACGGCAGTAAGCAGTTCCCTTCTCAGAAGAGCAGCACATCTCTAAATGCAGTCATATTCCACTGTTAACCTTTGTATTGGTGTATTTACCAGTATTTCTGCAGTTCCCTTATACACTCACAGATTTGTAATAAAATAGCTTGGCTTTTGAGAGGCCCTTTGGGCTAAGCTTGGCCAGGTAATTCTTAATCCACAAAGCTAAGTCTTTAAGAGAACAGGAAAAAAAAACCACCAAAATTCCTAAAGCCTAATTTAACTAACTCTAAGGTTTACAATTCTAGGAAGAAGATATTCAGAGGTGTTGCAGGTTAAAAGTGAGATTTGATAAACTGTCCCTGGAAATGAGGATTTAATTGCTCCTAATGCTGGCAAAAGATAGAAGAAACTCTGAAAAGCTGCTGCAGGATTAGCATAAATATTTTTCGAGGGAAGCATCACAGTTTCTATGTCATCTGTTGCAATCATAGATTCACCTCCCCACTCTGCTTTCCTTATGCTTCCCATGAGAAGAAAATGCCATTACTGGGTTAGAGAAGAGCACATCTAAACCATATCCATCTTATGGGAAGGACAGATGCCGATATGAGTGTGTTACATAGCAGTGTAGAGTTTCCTCACTTCCATCCACTGCTGCACAGTTGTGAAGTCATCACAAGTAGTGAAATAAATCATTTCTGCTTTTGGCTAATCTAGCAATGTTCTCCAATACCTCTTCTACATTCTGTGCTTTAGCCTTAAAAGCTGCTGTTAAGAGCTAGAAGAAATTCCCTGAATTTACTGCGAAGAGATGCTTTGGGTTGGAGGTCATTTATTTTTATTCCATGTTACGCAGATGTGAAATTTGGGCATCTTAATATGCATCTGTAAATTACTTCTATATGTAAGTTAAATAACCATTTCATTATGGTTTAAAGATTATATTGTGTGTATTTGGAGGACAAAGGAAGATGCACTCCATACATGGGAAACAAAATGTTTCAGTTCACCTAAGTCAAAGCAGCAGTAACCAAGTCACCTCATTATCCAAGTGATGTGCAAACTTCAGATATTACCTTGGTTCATTTAAATGCTGGGTGAAGGACTACAATGTCATCTTTTTCAGAGTTTTCTTAAAAAAAAAAGAAAGATATAAATAATAATAAAACCTAACAAACCCTAAGAAAACTTACTTTCTGTGTGGACTATTAAATTAAAAGCAAATGAGGAAATGTGTATATGCGTATACTGGTGTTAAAAACATGAGAAAATTTCACCCTGAAGATTGCCCTGAATAACTGGTAGAAATTTAGAGGATTACAGTCTGTTGCCATTCAAAGCAGAGATGGTTGCTGCACTCTTGGTCTCTCTTCAGTTCAGTCCTCTTTGTTTGTACTGAATGGCAAGGGTCCCGTTGTGCTGGGCCCAGTGGGAATCAGGCAAGAGAGATGGTTTCTATATTTTCAAGTTTCTTTCAGTCAGAATTGTAACAAAAGCTTACTTTCCCTCAGCTTTTTATCACTGTCATCTTAGAAATGTTTTCTGGCTGCCTCAGTGTGACACTTGCTCCCTTTTTAGTGTATTTCTAATACTTTTCCCAGGCACACAGAAACATATTTGTGCAACTGAACCTATGCCTACCTCTCTTAAGCTTGATCTCAGGCATGGAGGAGACTGCATTGCAGGCTTCATGTGTTGTCCAGGCTTGCATGCTGTCTGATTTCCCTGGCATTGTGGTTATTAAACAAGTGACTGTCTCTGTGTTTCCTCATCTTATCTGAGGATATGTCTTTCAGTTTTTACGACGGCAAAGGCAGATGCCTTCAGTTTACCTCCATGTCATGTCCATCATTTTGCCAGTAGAAGTCCTTGTGGACCCGTCTTCTCTGTGGGCTCTCAGACACGACTGATAATTTGGTGGGGTCAACCTGACATTGTTCATCTGTCTTAAAGCACAGTTTCATAAGAAGTTTCAAGGACCTGATAGGAAGAGTGTTAACCATGGCAGTAACAAGTAAGATGAGGGGAGAGGGCTACCATGTGAAATAGCTCTGTTAATGGATGAATAGTGACCTGTGATCCCAGAGTGGAAAGAGCTCTCCATAGATTTTCTGGCTCTTTAGTGAAAGAGCATTCTGTATGTTTCTGATCATTATTGTGGCATTGTGGCAAGAAGATTCAGTCCATGATTTTACATTACAAATAATTCCGTAGTGGTTTTGGTATATTCAAGATGCAGCCTTAGAAAGAGCCCATGAAAATACTCTTTTACTCTGAATCTCTTCTATGATCAGGTTCACAGCTGTGGTTCCTGAAGCAGATGTTTCAGCCCAATTGATAAGTCAGTATTTTGCAGCACCGGGAAACAAATGAGAGGCAAGAAAAAAAAACAATAGCCTTCATTGATGCTGATTTTGAATACTTTGTCATTGAATCATGGCTTAGAAGTTCATTATAATGAACTAAAAAACTAATCATACCTGAATAATTACATGTAAACGGTTACTTAAATGACTAAAACAAAAATGGAAGCGAATCTTGTGGGCTTAGTTCACTGCACACTGAATATCACAAGTGCATTGGCTCTAAGCTCTCTGAGTAGAGAGCTTAGAGTATGTTCAGTATGTTTTGAGAAAGACAACTGCCCTTAGCTAAATCTTGACATTCCTACTGTGTAAAGGAAAAAACACTTCATGGTTATCTTTTTGGTCAGGTGACTGACAGGGAGGATACCATTCACAGGAAGAGTAATATTCACTAGAGCAATAAAAACCATTTTTAAAAAGTCTCCTTGCAAGATAGTGGTAAAAGGATCATTTTTGTCTTAGGTGTCAATATCACAATAGAAATAGATTTTGTTTTCTAGACCATAGTCTTTGTGTGTGTGTGTGTGTTCTTCGGATTCCTCCTATGTATTAGTCTTTTCAGGGTATTCACCAGAGCAATGTAAAGTGCTTCTGCTCTCAAATATAGCATACTTATTGGTCAAAATAATAGTCCTTTGGGTATCACAGACTTGCTTGCTGTTTTGCAGAACACTGAAGTTCTTCCCTTTGCAGTGCCGGTGTTGTGAAGTCAATCCAAGGGGGCATGATACGTGTTTTTATTGCTTTTGTTTCTATGGGGACTCTCTTTTTCGTGTTAGGAATTTGCTGTGGTTTGACTGCAGTCTGTCTGGAGGAAACTTCGTTCTTTGGTAACCCAGGAACTGTTGAGTTTATTTATTTATTTTTCTCTCTTGAACAGATGATGAATTCCAGATGTCTTTCTCAAGCAGTGAAGAAGAGCTCAGTCTAGCAAAACCTCACTGAGGCTGCAGTCTCTGATACGGCTATAAGCACAATGCACAGCCACTCATGCTCACATTTTATATTTTTATTAGACATACAACCCCCTACTACAGTTGCAGAATCAAACATTAGGAAGGCATGAAACTGCTTTTGCAACTTTTGGCCCCTTTTAGTGTCTGCAGTAAGAAGCTGTCTAATTAAATAACTGTTCTCCCTTCCCATATGCCCTGCAAGAATCCATTTCATTTACTGCATGAAATGGTCTATGCATACTTAGTAAGTGGTTACTCAGTGGTTTGGGGGTTTTGTTTGTTGCACAGAAATGTAGCCATAAGCCTAATTTATTGCTGTAAGTACAGAATTGCGCATTTCCATGTGGCCTTCCTTATGGTGCCTATGAGAATGCCTTACAGACTCCTTTATTTCTGTTCACATCTGTAATCCCTTTCATCTGCTTCTGCACATGCCATGCTGAAGCACAAAAGTAAAAGGGAAGAACGTCCAGTAATGTGAGCTGCCTTGGTTGCGATGTGGCATGTCTCTTGTTTTGTAACTCTTAGCACTGTTACATATTAGATCTTGGACATATCAGGTCACCCTGGAAATGACAGTGTAGTTGGTAACCAAGTGGAATATGTTCGTTTCTGTTACTAGCTATCATAAAATAGAATCTCTGTGGTAGAGGTAAGAGGAAAGATATCCACTTATCTAGGGCAGCATTTTTTCATTACCTGTGCTTACCTTTCCTGTTTACTACTTTCCTACATATGCCTTCCAACTTCTGTAAGAAAGGAGGTGGAAAATCCCACCTGCAGCAGCTACATAATCTGAGGCTGTGTCGTGGCACCATCCTGGACAAACACAGACAGAAACATGAAATGGAATCACCATGACAACTCTTTGGAAGGGTCCATCCTGCATGTACCAAGCTAAGCCAGGCTGGTACACTGTTATTTTGTGTACAGGCAAAGCCCAGACAGAAATCTGAAATTGCTGGTTCTCCTGGGAACTGATTATTTCAGTTGTTCTCCTTCTAGAATTGTCAAAACTGTTTTGTTTTCCCTTCTCTTCTTGCTTGAGTTAGTTTTCTGCTGCCCCATTTGCTAAACAGATCTTTAATTTATCTGATTTCATTCTCCTATTACTACAGATTCTTTCCTGGTTTGTCTTGCATCTGCCTTTCTCACCTTCAGTCCTGGTACAGCTTCATCAAGATAAGCTTTCCAAAATCCCAGCTTCACCTTGGCCAGATGCTCACAGTCTTTTCCTTTCTTCAGCATCTATGTTCTTGGCCTTCCATGGTATCTCTAGCTTCCACTACTACTCCTGTGAGTCAGTTGTATCTCTCCTCCCCACTCACACTTTTGCTCTTTCCCTCAACAAGTTCGGTTTAATTGTGGTTTACACTTACTCTGTTTCTTAATTCTCCTTCCAAAGTCTTTGTCCAGTTCCTTCCTTTCTTTACCTGAATCAGTGGGCTTACTTTTCTGGAAGAAAGCAACCATCAGAGGAGAGGTGAACTCCTTGCCTTGCAGCAGCCAAAATGAAAAACAAAGAAAACCCAAAATGTCTTCATTCTTACATATTGATGTGATCATCAGTCTGCCTTCTGGGGATGGTTTGGTTCTTTCTAGTTTAAGTGTAGCATCCTGGCATATATACTACATATACTAGGATGACTTTTCCTGAAATCTCAGCCATTAGTACTGATCAGTCTTGTTGGTCATCCACAAATGCTGTTTTTTCTGAAGACAGTTCATGAGTAAAAGTAGGAAAAAATACTTAAACATAAGGAGAAGATGGTATATAGCTGTTATTGAAGTTTTTTACTACCAAATTTCAGTTTTACTCAGTTTTTCAGTTTCTAAATTACTAAAAAAGCCAGATTGTATTAGGCAAGCCTTGTATTTATCTTTGCCCTTCCTTCTAAAAAGCTACATTGTTTGGCCTGAAAACTTTTTGAGAGAAAAATAGTAAATGAAAGCAAATAATTAGAGCATTTCTGCCAAGTAATTAAAATTTGGCAATGGTCTAAGGAACTGAAACCAGTATTTTATGGTAGCAAGAACTTCATAATAAAAACTTAAATTGATCTTCTATTTGAAGCCCTCGTGTGTTCCATATATTTGATATGATACAGATAAAGAACTTGTCTTTTTACCATATACCTGCAATTGAAAGAGTATTTACAGTGAGGCAGCCAGTGTGCATTCCAAATATTCCACTGGGGCCCTTGGGCAGAATACCAAACATCTGTGATCCTTAGGGCATGCTAACTTTGAGAACAGGCAACATTTCCATAGGCAGTTTTAAGGGAAAGGACAGTCTTCCTGCGGGCAGGCTTTAGTGAGAATGCCTTCCATGAATGTTTGACTTCTTTAAATGCAAACGGGGCAGAATCAGACTTTCTTCAAAGGCAGTATGCTGCTGTCTAAGAAACTGAGTAACGTGGGGAAAACAGAGACATTTTCCTGCTTCTGATAGAAAAGATAATGATTGGATTTGAACATCTGCACAAGGGAGAAGCTCAGAGAACATAGACCTTACTGATGTGATGTATTTGAGGGTGAAAAATAATAGTACCCTTAGTCTTCCAGTCACACAAAATCTTTCAGGTTTTCCCCAGACACACAATTATTGAATGGCAAGAGACTTGTTTCAGTATCACACTGTAGCACCAGCTATCACTGTACCATTTTTAATATTCTGAGGACGGGAGAAAACAGTGTTTACTGTAGTTGCAGTTGCTTCATTAACCAGTTTCTGACCATCTTAGCTCTCCTACTCCCTACCTTGTGTTAGAATCAATACATCAGTTAAGCCATCTAAGCATTTCCACATAACCTAATCACACTGATGAATGCTCCAGTTATAGGGTATAGCTTTGAGGAATGAAATTAGCATCAATTTTGTTTTAATTGATATTTGTTATTCTTTCTGGTGAAAGAATATAGGACAATAAAAATGTTATATCTACAGTGAATAGTATTTTAAATGTATTTATTCTAATGTTTTCCAAATTGCTATTCATGAATTCTGTGGAAAGCTAGGTGGTTACATGATGAAAGCCCTTCTTTCTAGCTTTAAATTAAACAAAAATATATACATACTCTTCTAATGTCCTTTTTGTGCTCTGATTCTCAATGTGATTCTATACACATTGTATAATGTAGATAGTAAAAGAGAAGTTGTTGTTTTTAAAACTAATGGGATACCTTTGTTAAGATCAATCTGTTTTCAGGAAGGACACTGCTTAAAACAGTACCAGTCTTCTGCATAATGACACTATTGAGCCCTTGATAAAGAAGGAGTAAATTGTTCATAAGTGACCTCTGGAATTACATTAATTATACACTCACTTTTGAATTGGTTGTGTAAATGAAATATGTGTCTGGTTTGGTCACCTTTTTGTATATTTATACGCTGATTTGCATTATGGTTTTATTAACAGTCTTCCCGAAGTCTTAACCCTGCGATATACCACTCCATGGCAAAATCCATTTTCAATCGCAGGGTCTCTATCCTGTCCAGAATGTGTTTAGATTTCATAAAGGCATAAACTAAATTTAAAAATTAGCAAGTGATTTCATTTTGCTCACTCTCTTTTACTAGAAAATAATCAATCTGATGAGAGTCTCACTGTCTTCTGCCATTGTTTTTATCCTGTTATGGTCTCCCAGTTAATATCCTAACCAACAGACTTTTTGAAGAAGAGAGTTTTAGTTCCATTTAACAGACTGTTGTTTAAAGTACAAGTTCTTTTCTTTGATGTTAGCCTGTAGTTACAGGCTTTGGTTTTATTGGTTTAGTGTTTTTTGGGGGTGGTGTTTGGATTTTTTTCTGTTGGGTTAATATTGGAGACTATAAGGATTTATGTATTTGACTTCTTTAGCAGACTTTTGTGTTACATTGTGAATACAGAGACTGTGTTTTGTAATGCATTGTGTGTCTCACTGCAAATCACTAGTGAGTTCAACTCAATTGGAAATGGAATATAAATGAAATGTTAAAATAGCAGTCTACTTGTGTTTGTAGTTAGATGCTCAATCTCTCTTTATATCTCTCTCCTAAACCATTTATTTTGTTCCTCTGCTCCATGCATTCTCAGCTTCTTCACTGGTCTTACGTAGCACACAGAATTTGTTACAGACCAGCAACAAAAGATACCTGAAGAGATCTCTTTCACTTTCTCATCACAAACATCGATGTTTGCACTTAAGAGAGTGGCTGGCAAAAACAGCATCTAGATGGGGGGGGGGGGTAATAAACCTGCTCCTCTGTAGTACAGTGCCTTTTGCAGACTTTGGAGATGGTCTGTGGATTTGGAACGCATTAAGGAGCAGATAGTAATGAAGAACAAGCTCAAGGTATAACTACCTAACTATTCCATTCATTTCATTCATCTCCAGAAGAAATGTCACTTCACTGTATATGGCTGGACTGGTTAAGGCTGTTACATTTGGCCTCCAACTAACTTGGAAAGAAGTGGTCAATTCTGCCTGAACCCTACTGTGAATGTTAGATAATGAGATGGTTTGGGCTGGTTTCCTTTGGACAGAGTTACTCCTATACTTGAAAACCTTCTTTTATTTCCATTTCCTTACAAATAGTTGGCCTTGAAGAATAAGTACCTGATCACATAGTTTGCATTTCTGATTATGCCTTTTCCTCACTTGCTTTTTACTGCCTTTGTATCTTCTTTCTCTGCTCTGTTCTCCCCCTGCTAAACAGCTCTTCAGTAACTACTTTCTCCCCACTGTTCCCTATTTTCCTACATCTACACCCAAATTCGTTATTTCTGATATTGTCATATAGGTAATTTTGTCTGGTCTTGCAAGACTTCAGTCTCCAAAGGTGCCTACTGCTTCCCATGAGTGATCTGTGACCTGACCATTTCTCACATGAGTCCATCTCAGCACAGTGAAATCCTGCCATCCCTCATGGCACTATGTGTAACTTTTCTCAGCTGCTCACTTTACTAAAACATCTGGCAATTTCTCATGTCCTGTCTAGCATTTTCCCATGTCCTATTCTGTTAGCCTAACCTCAGCCTGGGGCCCAATTGGCCTTTTCATTTGCTTACACCTCTAACAGTGTAGAGGTGCAGTCAAGCCTGGGGGCTGTTTTGAAAGCTAAAAGATATTCTCACTGCCCTGAACAGCCACTACAGTGTGAACTGCAAAAGGAGGCATACCAGTAAATCAGTTGTGTATATTTTAAATTGTTCATTTAAACTTCAGTGCAGCAATTGTGTTGCACCTAACAAAGACAGAATTGAAATTATTTAGCAACTGCCTTTTAATATTGAACAGAAAATTGCAAATAATGGTAGATTACGATTAGCATTCTATTTATTTTTGATTCTGCATATATAACATTTATTTCAGTTGAAACTGAATGGATGCAAGAAATGAAGACTAATACCACAACTTTTTACACAGCAATGCAAAGTGTGTTGTATCTAGAGGAAGCAAAGAGAAATATTTACAAGAGCTCAAAGAGAATTATACAGGTCTATAGTCTGGTGAAAATTGCATTGGGAGTTTGTAATGACTGCTAGGGATTTAGGCCTGCTCTGTTTTCCTTACAGCAGTTCTTCTAGCAGTACTATTTGCCTTTATATTTTGCTGAAATACTGTTTCAGTAGTTGCTCCAGGGAAAGAATGGCACCTCCCGAATCATACCTCTTTAGTAATGAATGAAGCAGGTTGAACTAAGAAGGCAAACAGTGATGTACTCAGGAGACATGGCAAATCCCTGCCTACCACCTACTGACAGGCAAGGAAAGGTAATTCTAGCAGAGAGGACAAAACTTTAGGAAATGGACATACAGGTTCTGATGGTGTAAAAGGTGAAGCATCCAGTAATTGTGTAAGGATAATAAGCACAATATGTCCTTTTCTTTGAACTTCAGTTCCTTGACCTTGTAGCAGTAAATAGAAGACTGCATAAGACACCTAAATAAAAAATGAAGTATTTTCATATGCGGTTTCTTACCTAGGAAAGCATAGTTTCAAAGTTCCCTTTTCTGTTTGTTTTATTGTGTCATCTGAACTGATACACTGCTTTGTTATAGTATATTTTCTTTTATAAAGTAATCACAATGGGGTTGTTTCAGTTGTGCTCTGAGACAATCTTTCTTTTGTTTTTGGGAATCTGTTAAGAATAGTTGCCAGTGCACAGAAATGACTCACTGTTACTGTTAGTGCTTTGTAGCTCATACATTAGAAATCACACCATTCCTCTGAAACTGCAGCACAACAATTACGGATTGTTTCGGTTAAGATATGTGTGAGTGATCAGTAATCAGATGTTAATCTGTATAAAACCAGTATCTCAGTACAGCACACTCTTTTCTATTGCTCTCTTACTGTTCTTCTGATGTAAATGTAGATAGTAATGGATGGAGGATGACTTCTAGTTACCGGTGTTTGTTTTGATGTGAGAAATCACATGAGAGGGGATACATACGTAACAGGCCACAGAGAGTTGAAAACCTGTACATGGAAAGATAGGTGATCTAGATTCAAATTTATCTATCTAATCTGGGGTAGATCCCACCAGCTCTATGCAAATGAATAACTTGAAAACAAGTTGAATTTTAAATCTAAGGCAGAAGTGGAATCTCTCATCTCTCAGAGGTAGTTACAAACTGTTCTCCTGCTGGTTGTAGGAGAATCTTTTTCCTTGCTTGGTATTAGGCTTTAGCAGGAATTAGAGATAAGAGAGTCTATGGAAGAAAAAAATGAAGTAAAGGGAGAGGATTTAAAGAATCCAAAGAGTGTTTGTCTGGATTTAGAGAAAAAAATGGACAGATCTTCGGATTACTGAATTTTTTTACAACATAGGAAAAGCAGTAATGGAAAGAACAGAGGAGGATGGCTAGGAAACTGATTCAAAGAGACATTCGCTTGCTCAGATGTTGCAAGAAGTTAACTAAGACAGATTGATGAATATATATTTACTTCAAGTTTATAATGTTTGATCTAAGGTAGCCAGAGGGTTATAATGGGTGAGATGGTTGTTTGTGACGGGGGGAGGTGGGCTTAATATTCTGGGAGCTTCCTTTCAGTCCTGTGCAGTCTATTTCAGGTCTTCTGTGGTTAAGGTCTTTGGAGGTGAAAATACTGTGATTCATACTGAAAGAGGAGACAGATCCTGAGATAAAATACATAGTCTACATTTCTAAATAAAAGTTTATTTAGGAGAATGTTTCCAATAAAGTACAATTAATTAATGCAAAATCTTAGATTTATAATTGAATCTATTTGCCATCAACATGTGGCTTAATGGAAGCAAGAATATAGATGCATAACATTTAGCCACTTGGGTTTGGTAGATTCATGCTCTCAGTCTTGAATGTCACTAGTGTTTCATGTAGAAATAATAATTACCCACATATTCATTCATGAAACGGAGAAAGAGGATATGCCTTTTTGAAAGATTAAACATAGGCTTCTTTTATTCCAGATTCATGCAATGGATCCTGTACCCCTGAGTGTGTCATTAGCAGCTCGTATAAAAACTCCATGCCTGCTGATCCCAGTCATGCAGTTTTGCATAGAAGAAATATTTGCATTCTTTTCCCTGTGTCTTTCATAAAGTATACAGTAGGCTGAAAATGAATCTTCTCTACATCTGTATATGAATTGCCAACTGTTCTCTCTCTCTGTAGTACTGTATTAAAGAACTGAAGATTAATATTATCAAAAGAGAAAATAAAAGATGAAAACATTGCTAGCAATTTGCATTCTGTAATTTCCTCCTCGCAGAGTACTTTCTTGTTCTTCAAGAAACTCTCAAACATCCAAGCATTACTATCTAGGACACATGAATATCAAAATAATTCTAATTTTCTTTTTTTTTTTTTCCCCTGAATTATTAAACATTTTGTAAGGACATGTTCAAAAAAGGCACCTCTAAAATTATTATTTTCCACTAGTGTCTCTTGAAAATTCCCCTGGATAGAATTTGATTTACCTGTGTGAAAACGCACTCCTTACTTTCTCCAGGCTTTGTCTTTCCTTGCAGCATTTCTGTTAAAGTATTAATATGGAATAGGATCATAGAACGATTTGAGTTGGAAGGGACCTTAAAGTTCATCCAGTTCCAACCCCCTGCCACAGGCAGGGACACCTTCCGCTAGAGCAGGTTGCTCCAAGCCCCATCCAACCTGGCTTTGAACACTACCAGGGATGGGGCAGCCACAGCTTCTCTGGGCACCCTGTGCCAGTGCCTCAGCACCCTCACAGGGAAGAATTTCTTCCTAATGTCAAATCTCTAAATCTCCCCTCTTCCAGTCTCTGCCGTTGTTCTGCCATTACGTGCCCTTTTCAAAAGCCCCTCTCCAGATTTCTTGCAGGCCCCTTTTAGGTATTGGGTAACTGTTATAAGATCTGTGAGCTTTCCCTTCACCATGCTGAACAAGCCTGGCGCTCTCATATAGGAGGAGCTCCAGCTCTCTGGTCATCTTCATGGCTATCCTATGGACTCACTTGAGCAGATCTATATCTTTCTTATGCTGGAGACACACTCCCCCCTCCCCACTCTGAGCTGAATGTTTACAAGCCCAGATGAAAAACACAGTTTTTGAGGGTTTATGTTTCTGGCATGGCTTCTGTCTCTCCTAAAATTCAAAAACCTGAAGGCTGTGAGAAGTGTGTAAGTACAGTGTAGCAGAAAACTGTAAGAAAAAAAAAGAACTTCTTCATGTTGCTAAGATTCGATCCTTCTGGTGTTTTTTTTAAGCCTTTTTACATATGAAATACACATGAAAACAAGTTTCTTTTTAAAACTGCCATTTCCTGTGGTATCTGATCTCCTTTAAGGGTGTGTGGTGTACAAATGAGAACCTGTATCTGTTTCTAAAGGATTTAATTTTTACATATGTTCAGTTTACATTCCTCTATTGATACAGACTCATCTGGAATGACTGCAAATTGAAGGATTATTATAAAGTAATCACCCATTAACATTTTGATTAGTTAAGAGTAGCACTTGGAACTCGGAAGGAAACACAAGCCTGCGGGACCACAGACCACGTATGTATGTCTTTTGCTGTTAATCCCACTTGCAGGTTCTAATAACCTAAAACTTGATTACCAGTCCACTGGAATGGAATTTATTTAGTTCTGATCTAAGCTGATGGTGGGGCATTTCTCTGATGGATCCATTAGGATTGCCAGAAGAGTGAGCCAGAGATCTGCTGAGATCTCTGCTGTTAATAGAGATCTCATTAACAGCTGGAGATGTTAATCTCCAGCACTGAAGAACTCCTCCAGCACTGCAGAACTGCTTAGTGGTTACACCTGATTGTAATGCAGATTACATTACTTAGAGAGTGAGATGGTTTCTCCGTTATTCCTCAAGATGATGTGTAGTTTCTGGGAACAGGATCCTCCAAGGAACAGAGTGATAAGATGAGCGAGAGGCAATTTCTCTGCAGATTCACAGCTCTTGGGATTAGTTCTGCAGAGCGTAAATTTCCTGCATCCCTGATGTATATGTCCTCTGTAGAAGTACAGACACGGTAGGAAATGCTTTGTCTTCTGGAAATGTGTCATACTTCATCCTGAGTCTTCGTTTACCAACTTTTGGCTGGAAAAGCATGCTCTTGCAGCATTCCTGTCCCTTTGCTATGGTTTATCCCCAGCTGACAGCTATGTACCGCGCAGCAGCTCGCTCACTCCCCCCTGCCCTTGTGGGGTGGGGACGAGAATCAGAAAAAGGTAAAATCCATTGGCTGAAATAAGAATAGTTTAATAATTGAACTAAAGTAATATATAATGCTAGTAATTGTAATGAAAAGGGAGATAACAAAAAGAAAGAGGGAAATAGAACCTAATAAAGACAAGCAATGCACAGTACCATTGCTCGCCTCCCGCTGACAGATAGCCAGCCTGACCCAAGCAATGATCAGTCCTTTCCAGGTAACTCCCCAAGTTTCTATACCAGGCGTGCTGTGATATGAAATACCCCTTTGGCTAGTTTGGGTCAGGTGTCCTGTCTCTGGTCACTCCTGGCTTCTTGTGCCCCTCTTCTTCACTAGCAGAGCATTCAGCTGGACAACATGCTAGGACAGCTAGTTTAGGTCATGCTTGCCTAGAGAGCTTGGACCAGCTGATCCTCAAGGTGTCTTCTAACCTGGTATTCCAGGATTCTGTGACGGTTGATTCTACTGCTGTGTGACAGTACTGACCTGAAGGTGGAATAACAGCCTCTTTCAAGTGGAGAAGGAGTGTGACTGTGAGGGAAGGAGCAGAACACACTTTGTAATTCTCCTTTCACCTAAATGAGGACTAAATTTATCTGGTCCTGCTGCTATGTGGGAGCTTTGTTGTTGATTTGTTTTGTTTCCATAACAGAAATCCAATTTTAAAAATCCATGAGCAATTACGTGCTTTTGTTGTGGAAAACAGGCACTTGGGTTATCTGTATAGTGTATTATTGTTGGGGGTAGGGGGAAGTTGCAGTTGTTTTACTCAACGTTCTGAGCTGAATAAAATCCCTTTTATGATTCACTACAAACAAAATAAGCCCACAAGTTAAAAAGAATAGAAGGAAAAAGAGAAATGTTCTGCTGCCGTTCTTAAAAACCCTGCAGGATCACGTCCTCAAAGTGATAAAATGATACACTTATGGCTGGGATTATTTTGCCATGCTTTACTTAGTACTTGTGAGCAGGACATGCTTCCCCGCAAATTGTTTGGCTCACAGTTGGGCAGACCTTTGACAATAATATATATTTTTCAAATCCTGTTCTAAAGGAAAGAGAAAAAAAGATCTACATTTTACAGATTAGTTACAGTACCTGCAGTCATATCAACACAGGCAAAAATAGATAAAGGCAGAAAGAGGAACTGACACTTCTGAGCAATGCTCTTTCTACTTCACATATGAAAGTGGAATACCCTAAAACTTCTGTCACCTCCAGAATACAGCCCGTGTTGAAGTTTACTAAAGTGATTCAGTTCAGTGTTTCTCAGATCTTATAACTATTCATTCCACTTACGTATTTTTTTAATGTACCTTACATAGCATCTTCTTTCATTTCTTATACTAATGACTGCCGACATTGGGTAAGAAAGGCTTCTTAGAGATTTGCCAGGAAACATAAAATAATCCCATAAACAAACAAGATCACATAAATGGTACTGGGTTTATTTGCTGGCCTGCTTAACCTATAGAGTACTTTCCAAACAGAAGAAAAATACTATAGTTACTAAATAACATAATGAAGTAGTTTTACACAATATTTTATTTTAAAATGCAATCTTGGTTGAGTAAGACTGTCAATGACAGGACAAGAAGTAATGGTTTTAAACTCAGACAGAAGAAGGTCAGGCTGGATATAAGGAAGAAGTTCTTTCCTGTGAGGGTGATGAGGCCCTGGCACAGGGTGCCCAAGGAAGTTGTGAATGCTCCATCCTTGGCAGTGTTCAAGGCCAGGTTGGACACAGCCTTGGGTGACATGGTCTAGTGTGAGGCATCCCTGTCCATGGCAGGGGGCTGGAACTGGATGATTTTAAGGTCCTTTCCAACCCAACCCATTCTATGATTCTGTGGTTTAGCAGAAGTACTGATAGCCCCTTGAAAGACATGAAGAAGACAAAAAAACAGCAGTTACAAGTTGCTTGCAACAAGGAAAATTCTGATTTGACAAAAAAATCCTGGAGAGGGTGGTTAATCCCAGAGCAGTCTGCCCAGAGAAGTTGTGGAAACTCCATCCTTGGAGATTTTTAACATTTGACTGGGCAAGACCCCCAGCAAGTTGATTAAAATCTGAAGGGCTGCAGTAAATGGACTCCGGAGGTCAATTCCAGCCTAAAGTACTCTGTGCTACTGTAAGCCCTCTAAGCTAACCAGCCTTAGGCGGCAGTCTTACTACTTGTCACTTCGTCACTCAGTAGAGTGTTGAGACGAAAGTGTGCTTTTTTGCATAAATCAACACAAAGGTAATTTCTGTTGGCCCAGTTTCCGTTGGGGAGTAGATTTACGCCTGGGTTTTTTATTTTTGGTAGGTGAAACACATGTTAAAGACTGCTTAGTTTGCACGTTCCCTCTCTCTATCTCTCCCTTTCATTCCCATTCTAACCCAGTGAAGCATAGATGGGATTTTTATTGATGTAGATCAGATATTTTCTTGCTTTCAAAACTTAGACTCCTGGCATATGAGGAGTTCTTGACAATGCACTACTTTAGTTTTCACTTGTAGCTTCTGTAACTGCTGCTGTTGTGCCTTTTCACTATTGGATTGTCTTACTGTCTTTGTAAAAGTGATTTGACCGTGCGAACTGCTCACAATTCTCAACAGTGTATTATGGTAGAAAACAGAAGCTCAATCAGGGACTTAGGGTGCCATCAGACAAAGTGACAGGATTAGGCTCTCCTATTAGTAAGCTCGTCATATCCTTATGAAGGTGTTACTTAACACCATGACATTTCTAATCCCTTCCAAATGTTGAAATTACATAGCCGGATGGCTCAGCTTCATTATCTTGAGGATTGGGTGAGGTAAAGAAAAGAAAGCTGTTTAAATCGTGTGTCTCATATCCCGGAGAGTTTTCTTTGTGGAACTCTTAGCATTTGCTTCAAAATCTAGCACCTGCCCATTTCCCTTTCTTTGAGCCCCACTGCAAAACAACAGAAAACTTTTGGTAGAGATAGTTTAGTGCAGCATAGTGCCTTTATATAGTACTTCAGATTTCAGCTGAGTCACAGCAAGAAGCAACTTTCTATCAAAGTAAGCAGGGTTTGTCAATAAGATGGAAAACTGCTCTATTTCAGTTAAAAAAAAACAACAAAGTAAGCCATGCTTTGAAAATATCTGTAAGAAACTGAGATAAACCCCTTTATCTCAGTTTCTTACAACTGTCTCAGGTAGCAGTCAGTCTTAGCTTAGACTGTATCTGCTATTGTGTTGTTCAAATATGACCTTTTCAGATGAGAAGCCACTAATCCCAAACTCACCTATGCTAAAATATTCTAAATGTTTTGAAATTAAATAAAGGGACAAATGTTAATAATGTATTGGTATAAAGCATGAAGGAAACTGGCCTAAACCCAAAGTTTCATTTCTATTAATTTTCAGTCTATTTCCTTGGGTTTAAGCAACAGACAAGCGATACTGGATATGATTCATATTTAAATAGTGATTACCTGTAGCATTCCGTGAGCATTCCTTATTACCTCTGCCAGCCCTTTAGAATTCTAGATTGTTACATTCTATACAAAATATTAATGAACTGGCATCAGTTTACTTACGGATGTTTTCATATATGACCCAATATAGTCCTTGACTTATAAAGCAACCTGCACATTAATCTTTTACTCTTTAAAAAGTTGTAATAAAGAAATGGGCTTTGCCTTGAGCTAAACTCAAGAATGAGGCCCTTTCTTTTTGGCCACGGAATTTTTGATTTTATTATTGCAGCATCTGTATCTGTCTCCTTCAGATGTGGATCTTCCTTTGTTTACCACCTGTTTCATTTTTTCAGTGAAGTGAGACCTGTGTTACTGTTGTAGAACAGGCAACTTATGAGCTGAGGCTGTTCACACAGACAGAAAATCAGGACAGCATCATGGACTACATTCCAGTTCAGAGACAGGCATCCTGGGGCAGTGAATTCCTAGTAGTCTGTGGTAGGAAGCGGACGAGATGCATTTTGAATTTAAAGCTTTTGTCCAAGGGACATCCCCTTTTGTCTTTTCTATCCCTTTGACACCTCCCCTAGAGTTTCAGGTCTTGGAAAGTTAACATAGCAAGATTGGATGCTTTGAGCCACAGTATATTTCTTGTATTTTTCCCAGTAAAGAAGAATTCAGTGTTTGCTTTTGCTTCTTTGGGTATCAGCACACACTTTACATAGCCTGGTATTGTGTCAATAGAATGATAAAATACAATCAGCATAGTTCTGAAGCTTGAGGGCTGATGGCATGTTGGTATACATGCTGGTCACGGAGCATACTGAAAGAAGTGAATTTAATTACAAACCTTCAGCATAAATCACTGTGAACAATGATGTACAGATCACCTTGTCTGATGAGGTTGCTACTTGCGGTTGGCTGACAAACTGCACTATTTATGAAGCATTAAGCTATGTTACTCTTAGCTGGATTTAAGGTACAGTAACATTATGCTCACATAAAGCTCATCGTGAATGAGATTTGAAAAATGTTAACTGCACCTATCTCAGAGGATCAGCACAGTGAAAATGATAGTGTGTTCATGCTGAATGTTTCCACTAAGCTAATCTAAACCTATTAGAGTAGCTAAAAGACTAAATTCAAATTATCAAAAGAAGCTTGAGGTAGTATTAGAGCGTAAAATTCCCTGGGCAAATTCAGTGTCATTTAGTGATATATATCTTAAAGAGAATTTGGTTTAATCCACGGATAATGTGAAGTATGGATTTTTGAATTCTATTTTTTTGCCCTTTTTTTCTTTTTTTAAGAAGTAAAACTTTCATTTTCAATGAAACCTTAACTTTTAGCCAGATGCATTATCTCATAGTATCAGGTTCCTGTAGGCGAGCATTAGCCCTTTTGTGAGAGAAAAAAATCTGTGGTCTCCAAACCTGTGCCTAGTATGCCCCCTTTTAGTTCAGGACAGCAATTGAGCACCTGGATGCTAAAAATGGAAAACCAGTTAGGAAAAGTAATAGGAACCCACAGTAGCTTTAAATAGATTAATTTTCAAAGTTTATCTCTCTGTTGGCCCTACTTATTTAATCTAGCTTCATGTGCATCTTTCTTAGCAGATCCAAATACGATGATGATAATCAGACATTGAATGCATTCCTGTACCTTTGCAGGCTTATTCCCTACATAATATTGCCTAAAGTTAGTGTGCTACCTGTTCTGCTGAACACTCTAATACTTCCTCTAGTCAAGATGGATCTCCTGCCACTTGCTTTTCCTTTGCCATATATTATCCCTTATCAGTCCTAGGGAAGAATGTGGTCTTGCTGAATGATATGAAATATGAGAAGGACTCAGAACTTACTTAGCTGTCTCTGGCAGCAGATTGAGTGCCCATCACAATTCCAGGCTATGCAATCCTAAATGCTGAGGGGTCTGTAGCAAAAACCTCAGAAACTAAGTCTGCAGTGAAGCAGTTCAAGAGACCTTAAGATCAGTAGAGCAAGAAATTTGCAATGTCTATTCATGCCCCTAGTATATTCTCAGATTTAATTTTTCTAAGGTCACATTAGCAATTTCATCATATATTCCTAAAAATCCATGTGAATTCTTGCCACATAGTTATTTTCCATGGGCGTTTGGCTTTGTTTTTTCATAATTAACCAAAAAAAAAAAAGTGGGTTTTTGCAACCAATTACTAATATTTCAAAATGTGGCTGATCTATTTAGGTGGTTTGATCTTAACTGTCATCTAGTGTGCTGGAAAGGGTCTATCTGTGAGATAGCGATTTTTTTTCTAAATCATGGCAGAGCCCAAGTTGCTTAAGGGAGCAGCAGATACTGCCTGCTGATAACCAAAGCCTTAGTGCTCAGTACTGAGACAGGCAGTGTGCTCTCAGATGGATTAAACCTGTACCCTGGTGTACTGGATTAACAACAATAACAAGGTAAATACACCTTTAGTTCAAAAGATAAAAGATATGATTTGTGCCTTTCTATGTGTCCATGTCAGCAGTGGAAGTCAAGCTGGTTCCTACACAACGTATTAAAATGCCAGCTTTCATGGAGCAGAAGGTGGATTAGCAAGAGGTGCTAAACTGGGGCTGTTTATGAAATTACATGCCCAGTATCTTAAAACACACTTCAGTGGCTACTGATTATGAAATACATATATGAGGCTCTGATTAATGGATGTCTTAGTCCAGGACACAGACTAAACTCAGTGAAGCCAACTAATAGATAATGATAGTCTCTTACCTTTTCAGTGCAATTACCTTTCAAAATGAGTAGAACCTTTCATGACAGGATAAACCTGTTCTTAGCAGAGCTTTAAAATCTTGAAAGCCTGGAATAAGATGATGTACATGGACAGGTCATTGACCAAGAACAATATTAGACTAAGAGTAAGTTATGTCTTAGTTTTTGTAATAAATCAAAAATAAGGTCATAGCGTCCTCAGAAAACAGTACCGTAATTAGAGAATATCCTTCAAGGCACACACAATGTCTTATCAGTGCTTCTTTTATCCTAAAGGTGGTTTTGATATCATCTTAGTGCTGGGTTTGATAGCAGCTTACTGCTGGGAGCAAGCAGTCTATTTGATAACCAGGTTACATTTTCCCAGTCTTCCTGTTCTTACTTTGAAGCTGCTTTTCCTTTTTAATTGCTAATTATATTTTTTTTAAATGCAGGTTTATCAGATTAAAAAAGAATCAGTGTCAATTTTTAAAGCAATATATTGAAATGGGATTGTTTTCTTACGTAGCTTGTCCTGTTTGATAGCCCAAAGTATATATGATAGGAAGCTTGAGTCTTGCATGCTATTTCATTGTTGCAATTTTATTTTGATTACTTTATCAGGTTAGCAATTATTTTCTATTTACTATGAATTCAGTCTTGATGTTCCTTTTTCTTCCCCTAAACTTTTCTGTTCTCTCCACATCCCTACTGCAGAGACATATTGTCATGATTTTGATCCATTGCGTGATTCAATCTTTGGTGGCAACTGGGAATTAACCTTCTTATTGGCTGCTTGTCAGCATTATGAAATCATTTTGGAGCTGTCTGTTTGCCTTCACTGATGTTTTCTGGGAAGACTTAGGAAGATTGTATCTTTGTATTGCAAAGGGAAATTGTCTTCTACTTGGAGCAGATATCTAGCATTATCCAGTTCTTTCCTTCAGTGTTCAGTGCTAACAGTGATCATTGTAGGTGGTTTGTAGTCCGGGCAGTTTTTATTTTACTAATGAAGCTACTGTATAGTTCCATTAAACAAAGGTCATGGACATACGTTAATTGTGGTAGCATTATCTAACAATGAGGATGATTAGGGCTATCCTAACAGACCTTTCCTGAAGCAGATTGGTGTTATAGATTCAGTTTCTAAATCTATTTCTAAAATTGGAATTTGCCTTTAAAAAGTTTGCCTATCATCAAATAGAATAAATATGGTTCAGAAATCTATTTATTTTCATTCTTTCAAATTCCTTTTCTTCAGCCTTTTGAATACCTTGCTTTTCACACTTTGCTGCTTCTACATACATTGTCTCTTCTAAAGCTTTCTCATTTTGTTGAAAAAATATGTTTTCCCATAATACTTATAACACAATTTAACTGTAAAGTTGAAAGCACACATTGTTCCTAAATTCATAATGAGGTTCTTATGCCTTTTTCCTTTTCTAAATTCTGTATATGTCTCTGAAGATTTAAATCTTTTCCTTCTATCCTTAAGACTGTGATACAAAGAGTGCGTAAGTTTGACTCCCATTAATAGAAGTCTGCCCTGGATCACCAACATCTATGCCTAGACAAAAGAGAACAGAATTTTGTTCATAAAAAATACCTGGGCAAAAGATGGTACTTCTGATTGTGTTAGTGAATCATTGGCACTTCTCATCAGTATTTCTTACTGTCACAGAAAATTTCTTTTTCACTCTGGTGACCCATGGCTAATCCAGTTACATATCCATTGATCTAAGCCAGAAATGAATGGACTGAACAGATTTATGCCAGAAGAAACCACTTTTTTAGCAAAAGCTATAAAGTATATAGTGATATATCTTATCAGTCACTTATGGGATATCATCAGTTTCTTAACGGGGTAGCCTAGAAGTTTCAAGGCTTGTTGTATCATTTGCACAGCTGTTACAATATTCCTGTTCTAGTAATAGCATGGCCATGGAAAAACCTCTGTCTTTCAGGGGGACACACCTCTGTGTCCATGAACCAGTTCCTAAAACAACTGTACTCTCCCAGAGGACTGTAGTATAGCTACTATTAGACATTAACTGCCGAAGTAGCAATCATTGTCATCTGCTTCTTAGGAGTGTACAGCAGGAGCCAAGCGCAACAGGAGTACATGCCTGTTCTTTATTGCCTACAGAGGATGTAGATCAGAGTCTAAAGAAGATGCCATATAATACGTGGTTCAGAAAAGACAAGAGAGGGATGGTTCTCCACCAGAGTGTTAATTTGCCAATGTGATGCATGTACTGTGCATGAATGTCTACTACTACTGGTTACACAGTGAAACAATACTAAGCATAATGTTTACATAAGCAAGCATTTCTTTGTTCTAGAGACACTTCACCTGTTACATATGTGTTGCTTCTATCACGCAAGGTGAAGTAACTGCCTCACGGGTTTGACTCAGTTTTCAATGAGTAGGTGGCATTAAGCAAATGAAAACTAATCTGCAAAGAAATAGCTATTCATGTTTGTGGATAGTAAAATCTCTGTTTAATGAATAATTCTCAAGGAAATGACAATTTAAACAGGACAAGTCCTAGGATACTGGAAACCTTCAGCAAGCAAAAGAGGCTGAGTTCTATTAAGCTCTGTTTTTAGAGGTAAAAGCTGAGCAAACTTAAATGAAAGCTGTGAAATTGCTGTGGTCATAAATACCAAAATGCTTACTCCTCGCCTTGGGTCTATATGTCTGTGCACACTAATAAAACACAGCACTTGTCAATCAGGGGGAGTATGGGACTATGAAATGTCTGCAAGTTATCCAGCAGTTACTTCCATGCTTTGCCTTGGGTCACAGAGTTTGAGAAACCTGGCTTTTAGCTGTAAACACTTTTCCTTACTTTAAAGTGAGTGATTGAGGTTTTTAAAATGTATCTGTACTCTTTTTGGAGATCTGTAGTCCCTAAGAAGTCCACATCAATACATAATCTCATCTAAAGGTGTATCATCTAGCTGGATTTGAATATGCAGTTGGAAAAAGAGATTAAGATAAATACTACCAAGAGATAAATTCATGCACATTCTAATATTTGCCTCATTCTTTTTTGAAGTAATTTGTTTCATCAAGTAGTTCAAAACCATGATTCTGAATACTAAACATAATTTTTGCACAACTGATCAAAGCAATCTATAGCTGTCTTCCACAACACATTCACAAAGCTTTCATGTTTATGTATGACACCCAAAAAGGGGTTTGAACAGGAGGGAAGAGGAATTTTCAAACCTTGGGTGAGCTTTGGATAAAGGATTCCATTGAT
This sequence comes from Pezoporus wallicus, assembly GCF_028554395.1. Classification (NCBI taxonomy): domain Eukaryota; kingdom Metazoa; phylum Chordata; class Aves; order Psittaciformes; family Psittacidae; genus Pezoporus; species Pezoporus wallicus. The sequence continues at coordinate 7,677,328 of NW_026642649.1, read as the reverse complement.
TTACTTGTTCACATAGCAAATTAATAAAATGGACTTTGAACAAAATTGATATTTATCTCCCTATGTTTAATTTAATAGATGACCTTGGCCAACATCAGCAAGAATCTGCTGTGTTTCATAAACTTTATCATAGATACATTGAAGAGAATTCTGCACTTACTGGTTTTACTAGAAGGTGGTTTTTATTTGTTTTCAAGATTTCAGTGAACGCTTCAAAAAGCAACTTACTTACAGTAATATATAGTAAATTGCAGCCAAGAAATTGAAATGGATCAGAGGATGAGTACATGGACGTCAAACTTGTATTTCACTGTCCAGTTATTTAGTGACATGTTTAATTAAATAGGCAATTTTTATATGGCTATAAACACTTCCTCTGATAGCTAACATGTTCCATGACAAATTTCAGCTACTGAAATATCTCCTGTTTCACATATCACTGTCCACGTGATCTAAAAGTACTTAGAAATATTCCAGTAGCTTCAGAATTCACTCTTTAGCTGGGCTGCCAGGTAACTAGGAATCCTTGTTAAACACATGGAAGCCTCAAATACTACTTGGTCAAGATCTCTTTTGTGAAAACCAGAGTTACCTGGAAAAACCTGACACACAGGAGTCCTCTGCAGTCTGCCTGTGAGGTCAGTGTATACAAACATTGCTGGGTTGGGGTATAAATTTTGTTGGAAAATCAGTCTCTTTTCAGTAGTTCTGGATATGTTCTACTTTAACAGCTATTTATAGTGCTGGAGTATAACACAAGAAAGAATAATAGTTGCTTAAACCATATGGAACCTCAGGGATCAAAAGAACTTAGAATGCATTCCTGTTTGAAGTAGGAACTGTAAGTTTTAAAGTTATGATTGGGTTAAAAATGTATTTCTTTCCTTAAGCTTATATATATACAAGCCAAAAGAACCTTTTTCCTGTCTTTGGCAACAGATCTGATGTTTATTTGGGATATTTTCTTGTTGTCATTGCTGGTTACTTCACAAACAAATTTGTGTTCTTAAAAACTGAACCATTGTGGATAAATATACTTATGAACAATTATTATCTTGCAGTGAATCTGTGTTAGACAAAGTATTAGAAACTTGTTTGGCAGTGAAGTGGTATGAGCACCTCACACCTCCCAGCACACCCACGCACCCACCCCCAAGAAAGTATGAGCTGGAATTGTGAAGTTTTACATATCAATGGTGAGAACTCTGTGCGTGCTTTTAGATACAAAGACTTTTGAAGGAGTTACGAGCAAAGTATGTGGCCAGCTTTGAGGTATCTAAAAATAAACAAATGGGCTAGAACCTGAGAGCTTCACTATTTTGGCTTCAAGTCAGTAGATGTTAATAAATAATTCTGAATGAAGACAATTCAGAATGTGCAGTGTTCCCTCTGTCATGGATCATACATCATAGCAGCCTTCCAATGTATGAAGGGGGCTTACAGAGAGCGGCAGTCTTCATCGGGGTCTGTAGTGATTTGGCAAGGGACGATGGGTTTAAAATTACAACAGGGAAGATCTAGGTTAGATATTAGGCAGAAGCTCTTCCCTGTGAGGGTGCTGAGGCACTGGCACAGGGTGCCCAGAGAAGCTGTGGCTGCCCCATCCCTGGCAGTGTTCAAGGGCAGATTGAACAGGGCTTGGAGCAACCTGGTATAGTGGAAGGTGTCCGTGCCCGTGTCAGGGGGTTGGGACTGGATGATCTTAAGTTCCTTTATAACGCAAGCTTTTGTATGATTCTATATTATTCCCTGTTGTTATCTTTTTCTATAGTGGAAATGTTAAATAGAAAGGGAACTGAACTAACTGAAAGGGAAGACTGGTCACAGACTCAGACTGGCCATTCCTGCTTGGTTTGCACCAAAACTTAACATCCACAAAAAATGCTTTAAAAGTTTTTAAAAAGATACGTGTTTGTGAAACGAAAGATGGCCACAGAAGTCAAAGAAAGAGAATGATAAGAGTTCGATCAATGCATGAGGGCAGATATCTTACTTAGTTCCCAAAGTACTTTTGACTAAGAATGGTAGGAAAGTTTATGCTTTTGAATCTCTTGCAGACAGGTGTCTGCATCTATTATGGAGCTCTGCCTGAAGAATCACGCTGCACCAACATAATTTCCAATCCTGCAGTCTAAGGAGGCTATTACTTTTTAAAGATCTAAGGAACAGGAGCAAGAGTTGCTCCTGACCCAACAGAAAGATTTCTGAAAGTAGGTGCTTGAAATATTTTTGTTAAAAATAATCTAACTTCCAGGGCAGATATTGCAGTTTAATTTCTTTTTCTTTTCCTCTTTTCCTAAAGAAATTACAAGTGTGTAGCAGACGAGGGGAGGGAGTCAAATTTTATGGAGAGAGTACCCCAAAATGAGAAGGGTAGAGTAAAGCAAATACATCTATAGTTAAAATCAGGAGTCATGCCCAAGGAATAGTTATGGACAAACATTCCCAACTTCTGAATGGTCTCTGAAATGATTGTGAGAAATGAAAGGATTTTCTTTTTTTCTTGCAGTATAAGGATATGTTCTTTGCTTTTGCCAAGCTTAACGCTTATTTCCTTCCTCCATTTTGTGTCTGAATCTGTCAAATCGTGTTTTTTGCCTGATAAGAAGCCATTATAAGTTTCTTAAAAGTAATTACACAAGGAATATTTTTCAACAAATAGAAATACATTTATATTTCACCAGTATTAATAGCAGCAGCTATAGAGATTGCTATTAAAATAACAACATTGCAAATTTCAGAGCATTCATTACCTTACTGGTGAGAGTCAACTTTCATGAGACACTTTGGCAATAGAAAAGGAATAGGCAACGTGTTTAGAAATAGGAAGGAATTTTAGTTATGTGTTATTAGTTATTGTTAGAGGCAAAAGGGACATTGTATTTTTAATTCATGTCCGTTGCTTCATAATGATTCAACTAACTAGATTTATTCTCATGAAGTCAGTGATGGGTACAGGCATTGTTGCATTTATATGTCATTACACACAGGAGAAGTCATTATGACTTTACTTACACCCTTTGCTACTGGAATGAACCTGAAAAGCAATTCTTATATCCTTTTAAAATATTAAAAATACCAACATTTTGAAGAGCCATTGCATACTTAAAAAAGAAGGAGAGTAACTGTTCTTTCTGAAAGTTGAGATTCCAGTGTTAGCTGACTTGCATTTAAGGATCTTTCTGATTTATGTCTTATTTTCAGTACCCTCAGTTGAAAGAGGAATACAAATAATAAATCCCTCCTCATGTAGAGTAGGATTTCTGATCAGGTACTTTGCCAAGGATCCCATGACAATATGAAATTCAATCTTGCAAATAAATGTTTTGTTATATAATCTAACATGTAAGGCACCTAAATTATATAGGGGAGTGGAAAGAAACTATTTGAATTGTCAAAAAAAAGTGTCCTAGAATACAAAGAGGAAGAACCAAGGATCTAATTTGGCTTCTCAGGGTATGTGTCTATATGTAAATATGGCCTGTCTACAACCACTAGTGGAAATGCTAGTGTGTGAAACAAAATTGTTAACCAACAGTGACTCTATTAACAAGCTGATAGCCTATAAATGGGTGCAGAACAGCTGTTAGGACAGAACAGCAGAACTGATCCTCTCACTGAATTCTTCTGACAACAGGACAAGTGGAAATTTTCTCACGTGTTACGCAAAGAAAAAATTCCATGTCATCATGTACATATCATCAAACTAAGGAGCGTAAATTCAACAAGGACCACAAAAGATAACTTGCTGGGGTTGTCTTAGTTTGAAGACCTAATCCTGTTAAATTCCAGGTACTTACAGCTGCATAATAAGTCTCTGGAATTTACAATATGCAGTATCTGTCAGTGCTGACAGAGCATTCAAACTCAAGTTTAAATTCTCTTTTAACTCACCAAACTGCACTATGTTTCCATTGGACCAGGACTTTTATGACACTTATTTCACCATCTCCGAGTATTGCTTATGTAATACTCTGTAGGGTGATGGCAGGTTTTTGTCGATACTTTTGACTCATTTTGCATTGGGTATCTTCAATACTAAGAACAGTAGAAGAAATGTGAAGATGAACATCATAAAGAAAACAGAATCAGGGAACTGGATGCATCTAGAGGGACTATGTACTGAACTCTCTCTTTCCCCCAGTTTGGTTGCCACCAACCAGCATTAGCACTTACAAAGCAGACTTGGATGGGCTGCAAATTTCAGGTTTAACTTGGGTTTATGGTGTTTGTGGTCCCATTGCACCAATCCCAAAGAAGGTGACACTGAAGGGTCAGGAAAGCTTGACTTTTTTCACTGGCAGGAATAAATCCTACCCATGTTCTACTTGCACTGCCGTCTACATATGCTTCAGGATTATAGTGACAGCATATAATATCTCTGAGAGTAATTACAGAAAAAATATAAGAGTAAAGCTAACTTTCAGCTTAAATAACAGGAAAGATGCATAAGGTAGCAGTTAGTAAAATAATTAGTTTAGAGCTGCCAGTGTTTCAGTCTGCCAGTTTATGGTATCAGCCATAGAAAGGTATGTGAAGATGGATGAATATCTGATGCAATGTCTTAGCAATATAAGGTGACTGCAAAAGAAAGCAAGCCCCCAAAAAAGGGAGCTGTTCCTGGTTTTCCTAGGTTCCTTGGATAATTTTAGAAGTTGATTGCTCCCAAGATCAATGGGAATGGGCCTGTTCCCTGATTCCTGTCATCTTAAACCAGCTGAACAGATCCTATGATTACTTCTTATTTCAAAATTACTTTAGTTGTTATTGTAAACCAGTATTTTAAGGTGGTTGTTTTAAGACAAAAGCTTGTGGGTTTGGGGTTCTTTTTTGAAGGGCTGAGAATTCTAATGAAAAAGATACATTAATATACAGGATAGTGGACTTAAAAAGATATGAAATGACATGTTGTCATAAACGCCTACAAACTTGAGATGTAAAATGTCTATTAATTTGCAGTTAGCTGAATTGCCTGTTTATGGCAGCATTGTTCCCTGTAGTGTATTTTTCTGAGCTTTGTTAGATTTCATTTTGAATGACCCCTGCAACTGGTCTTTTTACAGCTACCCTGGGAGATTTGCAAGGTCATGGGATGAGAACTTTCAGAGCATTATGTTTAACTGTGACAGTGTAAATTGAACTAATAATGTATTCAGTACATTTTTAAGGTTAATTACTTGATAGTTGATGTACACTTTCAGAACTGAAGTAGACGCTTCTTCTGGATTCACTTGAGATTGTTACAAGAGAAGGGCAAAAGATCAGGAGATTCATGGGATCTTGCATTCTTTTTAATTTTTCATAATACTTACCATCTTCTAAAAATATGGTCATTGCAATATATCCACCAGAGGCACAATATTAACAGAATACTTTTTTTGCACAGGAAGATTTGTTTCTGCCCACTGAATACAGAAACAGGCTGTGTCAATAGTTAAGGTACCCCTCAGAACTGAGGATAATAGGTTTAAATATCTCAGACTTCTGGTATTATTTTAGCAAGCTATTTTTCTCCCCTGCCCATCAGTTTCCCTGCTGTCTTCGAAACTGATGGAAAAGATGGATAAATTCCTTGGCTAGAGGATTCCTGCTAAGGTATCTAACAGCCCATAAACAGCCTGAGTTGGAGAAGTTAGAAGCTTTTCAGGCAGAATGTCTGACATCTAACCACAAGCTCAGTTGTATATAAGCGCGTAGCTTAAGAAGGGCAGAATAAGACTGTCACTAAACTCTTATGAGAATAAATTACTTAATGTTTGTGAAATACTTCAGATTTCAAAGGTCTTGAAAACCATATGTATAATACAGTATTTTAATGTGTAGGGATATATAACTCAGAATTGCATACTTGGCAGAGAAGAAAAATGCTCTTCAGATAATGGACTTCCACTTTATAGCCTCCCGGGTGACCTTGGGTAAATAATACTGGTTAAAGTGAGAGTGAGAGGACTCCAGTTCCTGCAAAAAGGCCAAAGTCCTAGTCAAAATCTAAATTTCTATGAAAATATGATTTTTTTTATAAAAACAAGCAGCATGCAGTAGACTCAAAGACAAGTCCAGGTTTGAAATGTGCCTGGAGTGAAGAAGCAGTCTTTATGGATTCCGTTAATAAGGAGAATAACTTTAAAGTTGGGGCTATAGAATCTATAAGGAAAGGATCATATTTTCATTACATGACAAAGAACTCCATTGCTCCCTATAACTTAGGTATTATGGTACTCTTCTCATATACGAGAAGCCAGTGCTTCAATTCCTCTTCTAAGTTTTCAGTTTTTAATGCTTTATTGCAAGTTTCCAATCCATAGCCTGTAGGCTGGAGGTTACCAATAGTTGATACAACTTTTCTACAATCAGCTACTTTTTTTTCTTATTGGCACTTTTATTTATATTTGCTCATTCAGGATACATATAAATAACAACTGCAGTCAAAGATGCATGAACTGTGTTTGAGTTCCTTGGTAATTTAAATTATCTTGGTTTGATCTTGCCTAGTTAAATGCTTCAGCCTGCCATTTCATACTGGCTCTAATTGCCATAACCCTGGCAAATGGCAAAGTTTTGGCAATGTGTAGAGCTAATCTGTTCATTTACCTGCTTTTAAAAAGTTGCAAATAATACAGGTTTCAGATGTTTCCAGCTCAGTTTAGGAATATATTATTCCTTCACTAACAGTGATATATGCAAAGGTCTTCACCCAAGAAGAAGGCGGGCAAGAAAGAACTTGCTCTAGTTTTACATTTCAGTTTCAATCTTCCCTTTGTTTTTTTTGCTGATGCAGCAACTTTTTAATTACACTTTCTATACATTCACTAAGACTGTACCTGCATAACTGTACCAGGCCCTTTCATGGCCACCACTTCAAGAAAGCTGCTTAGGAACAACTCTTTTATTTGAGTTCCTGGTTGCAAGTTTTTCAGAATTTGCATTTATCATCAGCTACAAATGCTTTATAATTTGAAGGCTTCACTACTTTTATATTGCATTAATCAGAAGAGGCAGCCAGCCATTAAACTATATAGTATAACTTATTCAGGATGCAGAAGCAGGAACAATCATAGAATCAGAATGGTTTGGGTTGAAAACAACCTTAAGATCATTTAGTTCCAGGGACACTGAAGGGACACTGGAGGGATACCTTCCATTAGACCAGGTTGCTCCAAGCCCCATCCATCCTGGCCTTGAACGCTGCCAGGGATGAGGCAGCCACAGCTTCTCTGGGCACCCTGTGCCAGCACCTCACCACCGTCACTCACACTGAAGAATTTTTATATATGTCAGTCACTGTATATATACTGTGCACCTATATATTTATAGGTGCTATAAGACGTGGAAAAATAAAAAGGACTGATTTCATCTGGGGTAGGTGGGCCCTACATTAATATTGAAAAGCAAAGGCAAATTAGTGTGAAGAACAGGCTTTGTGTATGATGCATCAGATGTAGAAGGGAAATTCTGCATACAACCTTCTGAAAAGAATTTTAAAGAAGCCCTCATTCTCTTTAGATTTCTGATTGAGATGGTGTCTGAAACTTAACAGTACTTTTTACAAGTAGCACTTTATTCCACTGAGTTCCATGTACAGCTGAAATACACAATTTTGCTTTCTTTTTATTCAAAGCAATTTCACTTATGCAGCACCTGATGTTCAAACATCTGTGTTTGTGCAACAGAATTTTCAAAGGTTCTGGCTTTGGAAGTAAGTTTATCGGTTGACTGCAAAAGTGTCCAAGTGTGATACATAACATGGTATTGTACAGGAATGACAGGAATGACAAAATGTCATGTCTCTTTTTTTTGTCTGTGTATTTCTCTCAGTGACAGTGCTGGAAATCTTTTTCATCATGATCTGATTGGAGGAGGGGTTCGGAGTTGATTGGTTTTTGGAGTAGGACTGTGTTTTTACATAAACACTGAAGCTTAACTCAGTTTCTCAAACGGGTCAAGTGCTGTACTAGAGGAAAGATAAAATACCGGTCTTAACTGTCACCTAGACAGAGCTGTAGGAGGGGTGAATGTGAGAGGTGAGGGGAAAAAGTGGTACGCTATGATTTGGTATGAGAACTTTGCCTTTCCATTCATTTTAGTTTAATGAAAGCTCTTGTACACACATCTCCTCTTCTCTCCATTTTCTTCTATTCACTTTGTCTGCTTAATTGAATGAATTAATTCTACAGAATTTACCAGGAGCTGCTACGGAAATGGCAGGTTAGATGCCTTTGTAACATGCTATAAGGCTAATACATGCTCAGGTCTAGCCAAATTCGGAAAGGGACTTTCAGGATAATTGTCACTCCTCCACAACTTAACTCTAGAAGGTTAGGAGATTTGTAACTCTCTCCAGCAGCCAGGTCATACTCGTCGACTGTTAATTACTTGGAATAAGGACCAGCAATTGTGATCTTCATTTAAAATTTCCCAAATTATCCTCACCAGGTTAAAACACCGTAACTATCCCTGCAGCTAATTCATATTTATGCTTTGTTCTATGAACCACTGTTTTGGTACAGAAAGGAGGAGAATTTGAAAATGTAAAGAATGCAGCAATTTAAATTCTTGAGAACTCCCATTTCCTTGATCACAGCAGAGGAGAAAAAGCAAACTGCCAGTACTTTAAATATGATAATTTTTGTCATAACTTGACAGCAGATGCGAACAAAAGACATGAAATAGATGAAGACAGAGGAAAATTGAGAGCACAGAAGGTAGTGTATGCAGAGCTGGATAATGTCTGTTTAAGCAACGTGACTTTGCTTGATTCCTCCAAATGTTCTGCAGCTAAATGAATGTAAGTCAGGGCTGGATTTTTTTTGGCAGTGTTCTTTCAGACTTGGCTCCTAAATGAACACAGGATCAAAGAAGATTTTTTTCTTCCACATAGCAAGACTATTTAATCATTTCTTCCTAAATCTGAACATACAGTTTTCTACAGACATGCACTACAGAAACAAGGGAAGGCACAATTATATAAAGGCAGAAGGTGCTGTAGGCATTTGCAACACTAAGCTTGCTAAATTGAGAATTCTCTGTATCTTACTTAAGATAGCTGGTATAGACTAGGAGTGTTGTAACATGGGCTATAACTGAGATACATTTCTCAGCTCTAAGTGGATGTTCGCCTGCATATCCTTTCATTGCACAGTTTAGTTCGTAAAAAAAAGAACCAGTGTGTTTTAATGAAGACAACCTTTAAACCCTGTTATATGACCAAAAAGAAGCAGGGCGAGTTGACAGGTTTTGATTGTTATGCTTTTTAAGTATCATTATTTTGTAGCAAAGTGATGGGGGAGAGTTGTAGTTATAACTAGTACTTGTTTATTAAAACATGGATCATCAACAAATTACTGCTCCTGTCCTTATCTCCTGATTTAAATCCTGAACTTACGTTTATTACGAGCAGCAAGTTTTCATTTTAAAATGGTCTGTGACAAAGGCTTGGTGTATTTTCCTCCCTCTGAAAATGCACATGTTCATATCTAAACAAGTTACCATGTGAGCTATACCTGCAGAGCATATTATGTACACACTTGGAGGAGAGGGGACGGGAAAGGTTGTCCCCAGCTCTGCAGAGCCAGTGTTAGTGCAAGTTACATATGCCTACCAGTTTCCTCCTGCTCTTCAACTCCCTGCATTTCCATGGCCTGTTCCTTTCATCTTCAGGCCTCATGCGTCTTAACAGCCTGGTTTTACTGCCACTGCCAATAGCTGTCCCCATCAGCCCAGTGGCACCTCTGAACACCTGTGGGCAGGAGGCAAGGAGCAGTCAGTACAGCCTTTTGGCCCGCTCTCTGATCAGCAAAGAATACAACAGAGAAAATATAATGAAAGTGCCATCTCATGCCCTTTCCATAATTTACATGTTTTTGAGAAAGTAATTTGAGAAACAGGCCATTGTATGGATATTATGGCTACCCTGATCTCTGCACTGGTATTGATCTAGGCTTTCACTGTCACAAATTTTCCATAGATCATATGTATGATTCATATATATGATATCATATGAACCTATTGCCCATGATTACTCATTTTAATATGCTCTATGCTTAGTCTCATAATACTGCATCCTTTGAATACCTCACACTTCAACCTGAATATCTTTATGAAGTTTGACACATTGTCTGCTAAATCCCTTTGCACAATTTCAATGGATTTGTGATAGGAAAAGCCATTAAATAAAACAAATACCCACAGTATGAAAGCTAACTCATGGGCATACACCAGCTGGGAAGTTCTTAAGGAGTGCTGCTGTAGGTGTTTATCATACTTCAGTTACAGATAAGGAACATATCTCACTGGAGATTTGGTGTCAACATGTTTCTGATGACAGTTAACACTGGAACAGGCTGTAGACCTACAAGGTGACTTAACCTCCACTGAAAGATAGAGTAAATTTGTTGAACTGTATATGCTTTCCATCCTGAGCATCGGCCTAGGCCCCAGTCACTAGAAACCTTGTATGGACTTCAGTGTGTTGTGTGTTAAAAATACACTCTGCAGATTACTTCCTCACTGCCATATCCAGTAATTCCCGCTTATGTTTATATACTCTTGTGTCATAGTGCTGTATTTAAAGTGGAAAAAAAAAAAAAAGTTCTTTTTGCTACTTAAGGTACACTTATTTTGACCCAGCATTAATATCTGTAGTCCTGTCATTTCAGGATTATCTAAACCAAAGATTTCCAGATAACTGATTTACCTCTGGTTTTGCATTATAAATTCCCAAATGTATTTATGTGATCATAATGAAAAATACTAACATGCTTTCTTGCAAACAGTAGGCCTATAGAATGTTTTTCTATTTTATATAATTCATATTCCTCTACTTTTCCCTGTAGATGCATATATATCCTGCACAGCTATCCATTATTTGCATTGTGTTCGCAACCATTATAGATGTTCAGATAGAGACTGCCACACATTATCATGAATTGGCCTTGTCCATCATGTTAATTTTGAAACGTAACTCCAAATACCTGTTCTGTGCTGGAATATTCACACTGAGGTGCTAGATACACAGGTGCAAAACCATTCCAGATATGAGAAAGAAAACCCAGAATTCTTCCAACATTGTTATGTGATACTCGCCTATTAAAAAATCGTACAACAGAGGCCAAGTAGTGTTGCATTGTTTACAAACAAACCATTACTCATGCTGTTATCATGGGTTCTTGCTTTTTAACTCAGAGGCTCAATCTTTCATTTTGGATTTGAAAACTCACAAGGAAGGAGAGGTTTGAAGTTGAATCGAGGCCTGCAATCTGCCTGTCAGGAGATTGCCTCCTGTATTCACATTAAGGAACTTAAGGAAATACAGATTCTTTTGACTTAGAAGTTTAATGGCTCAGGATGTTTAATTTGCTGTCAGCATGACTAACAGTGAATATGCTCATCCCCTATTGCTGCGGTTGAAAAAGAAGAGCATCAGAATTCAAACTCTTATCCATTAAATTCTTTTTACTTCTTATCTCAATCGACTTCCAGATTTTCTATCAAAATGCAAGCATCATTGTGCTTTCTAAATGTTAGACCTAAACAGCTTTATCATAACCAACCTCATTAATTCAGCAGGAGCAACTTCTCCCCAAGCATGGCATTTCTATGGAAACCTGGAGAAAGTTCCTCCTTCTGGCTTAGAAGTACTTTTTATTTGAATGAACTGGAGATTCCTGTGGCATAGTAACAGTAAGAACTGTAAGAAATGTAATGTTACAAAGACCTAAAGTGCATGAAGGGTGACTGAGCTTGATCCAAAGCATATGCTTAACATCAGTATGTGAAGCTGAAATGGCTTTCCTGTTGCCATGTCTTAAAAGAATGAAAGAAAATACTAAGGACTTTGTGTGTTTCCTGGTTTTCTATAGTGCTAAGAAAATTGTAAGTCCTTAGCAAGTGAGTAACAATAATTCCTAGCCTTCTGTAACAAGTCAGTATTTAATTACCAGTTTGATATGTCATGGTAGTCTAAAAAGAACCTGGCAAATACACAAGAAGAAAGTTTATGAAGCTGCCCTTATTTTCTGCATTGCTTAACTTAGTCCCAAGCAAAGTAGCATGGAAAATTTCTATGAACAACAAGCTATGTTACCTTGCACTGAATGACTTAAAAAGAAACATATAGACAAACTATTTTGGTAAAAGTATCTTTTGAATTTTCTGGGTTCTATCAGTCTTCCTGCCAGGAAGGGATAAGGAACAATCAATATGAAATTTGATTTGCATTTAACATGATCTGGAATCTCAGATGTGGCTTTATTATGTTTTTTCATCAAACTAAAAGTAAAACAGCATTAGTTACACCACCAGATTTTCAGCAAAGTTTTGTTTTAAAATCCATTTCCAGATGGGCTCTGTGATAAGGCAAGTCATGCATGAAACAACATATTTGCAATGGTAAATATGTTTATTTACTTAGTGTTTATTTATTTACTGTAGACTTCTAGGACAATTGTCAAAGCTGCTGCTGTTTTATAATGTATTTTGAAGTTGCTTTGTGAAACAGGCAGCTAAATTTAGGAAAAAGTAAATAGGTAGGATTTTGAGCGTGTAACATCCTCGGTAAGCATCACTTTATGACACAAAACTGCCTTTGGGTTTTCAGTACTTCAGAAGATAAATGTATGTAACGTTGTCTAGAATTCTGAAAAACAGTCTTCAATAGAATGAATTTAATACCCGTGTTACCTGAAGTACTAATTTTTAGCAACTTTTGTGTGGTAGTTTTATTAAAAAGTAACCTAATTTTAGAACATAATTTAAGTTTGGGGTTATTTTTTTTCTCTTGTCATTAGAACACCCAGTTCAATTCTGTAGCGTGCTATTTTTCAAAAGCTGCATCATTTCACACAGAGGAATTTCTTGCCAAGCTGGCATTTCCAGAATGACAGCAGAGCAAATAGCTGTAGTAACTTTTCTGTAAGGTATGTATGCACTCTGTAAGGCCTTAAAAAGAAATAGGTTTTGTTCTTTTTGTTGGTATTTTCAGGGAGGGGTTTGTCAGCAGATCTCTAATAGCTAAATGAAATCATTGATGCTCTGAATGAGAACAGGCTTTCTAAAATTATTTGGTCCCAACAGTCCCTCCCCAGTCTCCAGGTCACCAGTGTGGGTACAGTTGTTAGCAGCAGCACGTACTCCTGCTACAGTCAGAAAGTTGTGCTCAGCCATGTTTCACTGACAATGTCACAAGGCCTTTAACAATAGTGAACTGAATGATTTATTACAATTCAGCTTATGAGTTGTGTAGTTCAGTGATTTATCTTCATAAAATGCTTGTGACAGCCTCTAGTATGCATCAGAATGCAGTTAACCCAAGGAAAGGATGATGCAAACATAATGTGTTTCCATGATTTATTGACTGTGGATCCTATAATTACTAATTACGCATATGACAGACCACCTAATGCATGAAATGCAACAGAAAATCTGCAATGAAAAGTTATGATAGCAATACAGTCAAAGTTCCTATAAAAAAAGAAATTTTACAGTGAGAACTGAGAATATATTTTCTGACCCTAAAAAAAATCTGTATTTGCACTAATAATTTTTAATAAAAGCTGCAGAAAGGGGAGAGGAAAAAATGTCTACCAGGTTTTAACCTGTTTTCCATTGTGCTCTCACTTGTGATGTAAAAAAAAAATTATTAAAAGGTTAGTGAACAACAACAACAAAAATATTTGGAAAAGACATCTCAGTTACGGACAGTTCCTGAAGCTCTTTATTCTTATGTATCAGATGATGATTACTGACAAACATTTAAACTAAACTGTGATTATCCTAATCTATGCCAGATTTAACAAAATTTCTGACCTTTTTTTTTCCTGCTATACTTTATTCATTTCTTTGCTGTAGGTTATGCTTTATGCGTATTTATAGGAAGCCTTCTTCAAAATAGTTGCTGTGTATTCTTTTTTTATAGCATAAGAGGCTATGTTAATATGTTGCTTTGGATTTTAGCAATGATTATGTTGAGGTGAGCATTAGAAAACAGTGATTAAAAGATAATACTTTCAGTCAGTTGTGATGGCCACAAGGGACAAAAGGCACTTGACAGGTAAAAACAGGGCAATTTTATATACAAGACAGAGAATGCAGTATTTATAATCTTCCTTGCTATGCCTGTTTTAAAATGCTTTACTCCCATCACGCAGTTTTCCATAAAGTGAGGTTTTAACTGGATTGTACTGCAAGTAGAATTTACAAGGGATTATAAAAACACAGTTTTTCTACTCATCTGTAGGGGGAGGCAAATACTGACCAAAGGTCAAAGTTGCAAAGCAAAAGAATGGACAGTTCAGTTAAACAAATTCACTTTGAGCTCAGGAGGTATTAATTTAATGCAGGTTGATTCCCTCACTGTCAGTACAGATGCAGTAATTATGAGTGGGTACAGTATATGTAAGTTGAGTTGGGAGCAAATTCTTTTATAATGAAACCCAGTAGCAACTGTAACTGGGGAAAAGCTATTGCCTCTCCATTATAATGATTCTGATGATCACAGACTGGTAGGTGTAAAAGATACTGAAGCTCATATAAGCCAGCTCCTTGAAAAATCAGAGTTTTTCCACATGCTAGCCTAAATCCTCAGCTGGTATGGATGCCCATAGGCTCAGAACTTCAGCAGAGGCATTTTGCTTTGAACAATGTTGCAGTTACCTCTCCAGTGGCTTTAACCCCAGCTGAACTCCTGTAGCGTAAGGACAAAGACATGTATGTGTGGACCTTTAGAAAATATTTTATTTTTGAGGCACATGGTTTTAAAGTGGTATTAATAATATCACAACTTCAGATTCCTTAATTCATGTGTTACTAACTAGCAGGAACAGCCATGGTGCACATGTGTGGTACACAACAGTGATCTATTTCCGTTTCTCCCATGCCAGCATTCACAGTGTCCTACCAGTTGTATTGACAGGACTGTTCTATCCCTGGCTCTCCTCTGTTACAAGTGGTGGATTCAGTCTGTAGTTCAAAGGCAGTGCTTCTAGCACCCAGCACTGAAGCAGTGCTTAGCTCTGATCCCACTGCTGTGCTGAACAATCCACCGCAGTGCGGCTGTATTTGAAAGAACAGCCTTTCCTCTTTCATCAGGTGTGGGCTGGAGTCATTCCTCATTTTCTAGGAATGTGGGGAACTTTACTGAAATTCAGGGTAAGAAGCAGCAAAATAAGGCAATGTATATTTGAAGAATAGCTAGCTTGATACCTTTTCAAAGGCATTAGGTTTAGTCACTTTAAACTACACTATTCCTCTTTGACAACCCATAGTGAAAGGTGCAGATGAGAGAAAATGCTGTGATATTGAACTGACTGGGAAACAGGGGCTGGAGTAATTTTCAGGTTTCTTCTTAGAACTTCTTTTATGATGAAAGGCTGCTTTCATTAGGTACTTCCTCCTTAATGAATGCATGAAATATGCTTTTAAAACCTAGGATCATAGTTCATGGATGGAGTCAGACTACATGCTTTCTTGACTTCGAGTTATAACTTGCATTGTCAAAGAGCAGTCTGTAAAAGGCAATATTCAGTATAATGCAAAGCAGTCCTGCAGTCTTAATTATGTTTTAAAGGTTTCCTTAGAAAACCACTGGTTAAGGTCCAAGTATTTTCACTGTGGTTCCCTTTGAGACAGACTATATTTTATGTATACCTAGCCACTGTATCGTTAACAAAGAACATATAATGTATTAAAATATTTTTAGTTAATAAAGTAAGTGAATAATTTGTATGGATGATTATATTAAGACTTTACTCTGGTTCACTAAGAACTTTATTTTTTTTTTTCTGTTGGCTTTCTGGTTTTGAAAACATGCACCTACTTACCACTAATGCGAATTAATCAGTACCAGCAAATACATGTAAAGACTGGGGCAAAATTATTCTTCTAGGGGTAGGGAGATGCCACTTGAACATCTCACTTGCAGGAGATCTAATACCCCACAGAGTGCTATGGCAGTGTGGTGTTTTATCAGTTTTTCCTTAAGGCTTTTGATAGAAGAGAGCAGGCTGTTTTCAGATCAAGATCCCAATGTCCTCAGCAAATGCTTTCAGCATTTTAGATCTGCCTGTGTCTGCAGTAGTGAGCAATGTAGCATGGTAAGAGTGGATCTGCAGAGAACAGTTTATGCTGAGCTGTGAAAATCCATGCAATGTTATTTGCACACTTGAGATTCTTTGGATGTAGTTTCATCTAAGGCAAACACAGTCCTCAGGTATTGAGATCGATACCAACTAAAACTAAAAACTAAATGTAGTTTACATGTAAACCTCTACCTCCAGCTTCATTGGTGTCTGGCTCATGCACAAAACTCTTCTACTGCGGGGAGTTCACTGCTTTTGCTTGTGGCTGCAGAACTCGTCTAAAGCAAATTTAAATCCAGCCTCAAGGTGTCACTAATGAGGATCTTAACCAGTCTTTAGATACAGCGCTGTTTGGTTCTGGAAGTGGAATATTCCAGGTATAAAGAGTAAATGATTTAATATGGTTTGAGTTCAGTGAAAAATAGATCATGAAGAAACACCCATTGGTTGGTCAGCAGTATTTGCTAGATTATGTCCACATTTAGTGGTTTTTTTCGGGGGGGGGAGTGATGGGTTTGGTTTTGTTCATGCCTCTGTGACAGAGGCAGGGGTTCTTGTACTGCAGCCAGCTCCTTGTAAAAAGTGCTATACTGTGTTTGGAAGAAAAAATGCAATGTTTCTATTTATTATGTGAGGCATATGTACAATGAAGATAAAATGATAAAAAGGTATTTTTATAATAGGATTAAGATATGAAAAGGGCTGCTATGTAAATTTCCTTTCAGCAAATCTTGTGCCTAGAGCTTTGTATAGCTTCTACACAGGAACATAATGAAAGTGTTACAGGTGCTGATTTAAAAGTATTGCCAAATAAACAACTTAAAGCTATTTTAGTGTACCACAAGTACGGTGATAAAGCTTCAATCACTTCTTCCCCCATCATATGCTTCAAGCTCTCAATCATGCATTGATGACTGCTAGAAAATGTGCATAGAAAGAGCTGTTTGGATGTCTGAGACATATTTAGGTCCCAGTTTGGCCAAATACTTAAAGATGTGCACAGCTTTTATACCCTTGAGTGATCTCCTACTAGCATGTTTTTAAGCATATTTTTAAGTATTCTTGTTGGTTCAGAGCCATGGCTAGGAAGCTTGTTTCAGGCATTTCAATATCAGAACAAAGTTACATTTGATTTTTGCTGTTGGTCAGAAAATGCCAATATACCTTTAGTCCCACGGAGGTTTTTCCTTCTTTTTGTACCTGCTTTTTCTTACCAACATAACCCTCCACACCAACACCAAGTTCTGGTTTGTTTGTCATTAAATATTCTGTTTAAGACAAAGTGAAAGCGTTCAGTTGGGCATCTGTGAAAAAATGTAGGGAAATAAAAATTGGTCTATGCTCCTTTTCACCGAACATGTCAATGATATGAAATGAAAATTTAGATTTGCTCTCATCCCCCACCTGGAATACCTAGTTATTTTCATATATTATTTATCCAGCATTAATGTGCAAAGAATGGATGCTATCTCTGTCAAGGTTTTGTAGGTACCTGAACTTGGTAAGTCCAAAGATAAGACTAAGTAAAGTAGGTTACCTGTTCTATTTTTAAAATTTAGCCATCTAAATAATAAATAGACAGTAAATAGTATAAATAATTGTCATACAGAAAGGCTTTAAATTCAGAAAGCCCCCCCAAAAAGCTAATGAAATATATCTAATATGAATAAATGTGAAAGAATAGTAGCCATAAAAGAAGAACCTGTATGTTTCATAAGATGAAAAGTAATAAATCAAAATACTAAGATGCTGAGTATATAAAAATAATCATAATTCGGTCCAGAATGGTATCTGGCAGGTGACTGTAAAAAATATAAAATGAAGTTACAGCTTTATGAGTATAATGCTGTTTCTAAGATGGTTTATTTTGACAAGACAAAAAGAAGAAAAAAATATAAATCCTTTTCTAGGAAAAATCTGAAGGTTTCTTATATGAAAAATGTAAGAAAGTATATAGAAGAAAGAGTAGTTAAATTACCAGTTTCAGTAATGATGATTGTGATTATTTGAAATCTAAGAATAGATCAGATTTTGCATTAGCATGCTTGTGGTTTTAAGTAAGGAAAGTAAGTTGATTGTGTTCTATGTTCTCTTAGATGCAAGTAACTGTTTTGAGGTCTAAAAAATGATGATACATTATTTGGATATGGGACAGAGCTGTATCATAATTATAAGTGCTGGCAGTTAAAAATCAGGTAAAGCTAGATGCTGATTTGGAAAGACTTTTGAGGAAGTTAGGAACAGTTGTGCTAAATAATTGATGTGAAGCCATGGTTTATTTCTTAAGACAAGATTAATCCTGGAGCCATTCATGGAGATTTGTACTGAGCATGTACAAAACCCACTGCAATTCTAGGGCACCAGGTTGCATTATTGGAGGCAACATTTTCTGACTTGATATGGACTGTAATAGAGGAAGAGGGTAGTGAAAAAAGGTGTACTTGTTCATTAACAACAGCATCCTTTCAGCATGCTGAACACATATAGGTTCCAATTTCCAGGTGTATTTTCATATTTAAGGCACAGTAATAATAAATTCTTTTTCCTGAGTAAAAAAAATGTGAGAAGAAAAGCAGAGAGAAGAGAGGAAAAAGCCTGTGCTTAAAAGGCTAAAATTGTTTCATCAGTTGCATGAGATTCTACAAGACTCTTAAACATAGAATTTGCAAAACATTTTTTCTGTCATTCAGGTGCAGTCTTTCATCTGGTTTTATTAATTTTCAGTTAAAAAAAAAGGAAAAAAATCATTATGAGTTTGACCATTATTTGCCAGGTTTATGGTCCATTTCATTGAAATCACTAGTAGTCAAGCCTCTTACAAGAACAGGTTTGAATGTTCTAAAGAGTCTGCAGGATTGTAGCTGTATGTATTTGCTGTATTTTCAGTTTACTGCACAACAGTATTAACTATGGAAAGTGGAAAATTACCTAGGTTTGGGAGGTTTTAGTATTTTCCTGTGTGTTTTTTTTTCTGAATACAGCCTGTATATACAAGACTAGAGATGTATTTAAAGCTAAATGTTCATCTCATTCTTCTGGCATTACCTTGCAGAGAAAACTCCGTATAAATAAAGTATCACCAATGGGCAAAATTTTGGCATGTTTCCAACTCCTGATCTTAAATTTGAGGATGAAATTTTTCCTAACAGTTTTGGTTTTATTGGAGGACAGGGTTTTCCATTATTAAAATCCCTTCAAGGGCTGCATTTCCTACAGTCTTAGCTTACTGTTCATCTGGATAGCTGAAAAAATTGTTAAAACTAAAAATGAGAAGGACTTTTCTGAATCATAAATCATAAACCAGATTATAAATATAGTGTATTGCATAAACTTTGTAAAATATTAGCATAGGAAGAGCTGTGATTTTGTCTTTCCAGTTTAAAAATACAATTAGCTAAACGCAGAAAAGCACAGCTCTTGTAATTACATCCTGGTGATTATTTTTTCTTTTTCCATTTGAATATTAATGGCATGTATTGCTGTATATTTGAACACAACTGAACGTTTCAAACAAAATACAGTTGGCTTGTTTTCTCAATAGAAATACTGATGCAAAATTGTACTGAATTAGCAAGGGGTTAGGCAGGAATAGCAACTACACCAGCATCCTCAGATGAAACATGGGGTTGGCAGGCTACAGTAAAAGCAGTGATAAACCAACCTCTCCCTCTCTGCATTCACCCTCAGACAGGATGGGTCTTGCCATCGGCACAGAAACTTTGACTGGGTTTGTGGTTTCCTGGATTACAGGGAATCCACACACTCATTGCTGAATACCCAGTAAAGCCTCCTTGCTTCCAGCACCTCTCAGGCTTGTTCATATGGATGCTCCCTGTTCTGCTCTGGAGTCTCCCCATCCTGAATATTAACGGGATCATCTTCTAAAAAATTACAAGAAATTACAATATGTTTACTGCAACAGTAGGAACTAATGACCAGTTTGCAGCTGCATAGCCTTAGATGGCTTCAGTGCTTCATGGAGTGCAGATACTATAAAATCCCAGTTTTATTCTTAAACTGAGCTACACTCATAAATCAGAATTACGATAAGGTTCTGTTCTGATGTAGCAGATGTGATGCTGTTGACTTCAGATGAACCTTGTCTGTGTGGATCAGCAGACTGTATAATCTAGCACTCGTTAGTAGCCCCTGAGTGGGTCAGTACCTGTATAGGGATATTTGACTGCACAAGATTAACTGTAGAATAATTTGACAGGTTTGCTACTATAGTTTTCTTGAAGGCATAACTCAACCAGCTGTTATCTAAGTTGTTCATTACGCATTAAACTCTTGTACTCTTTTGGTATTAGTTAATCTAGTCCTTCTTCTATGTCTATAATAAGCAAAACATCTGTTTTTTCTTCTTGTTCAATCAAAGTGCCTACCTCAAGAGTCCTACTTCTAAAATAATGCCATTTAAACACAAATCCTAGATAGGGAGAATGCATTTCATTAACATATTTCATTTGCATATGAAACCAGCTTTTTCAGAACTCGGCGGGGAATTTCTGGTGACAGCAGTATGTGGTTGGGTTGTTATTTTTTTCTCAACTTCTATACCAGAAAGTTACAGTAAGGAAAAAAAAAGAATGCAAATAAATATATGTATCAGCTCAGATGAGAAAGCTCAAACTGCAATGAGAAATCATTGCTGTGCATTTGGAATGTTGTCCGTTCTAAATTTCCCAGCTGAAAATTCTTTTAAGAGAGCCTTATTCTACTCTTAATATTGAGTCTTGGTTTATAGAAGATCTCAGTTAAGCTTGACTTTAAGTCCAAGTAGAAATATACATGAGGCATGTACTAAAAGACTACAGGAATGCAGCTGTACAAACTTAGCCCCTATGGGAGAATATACTATGTATTTCAATTTAAGTCCCTGAAACAGAGCATTAACATGTTAAGGAAGGAGAGTTGACAATACTCCCCTCTATACTGTCATGCTTCTAGCAAGCAGCTTACAGAGAGCAGCAAACCCCCTTAAGTATATTTTGCTAAATGCTGTGCACACAGAAGCAATGCATGGCATTAGTTTTTGCTACAGCTCTCCTCATGTCCCCATTCCTATCTGGTCTGCTCAGATTCACCTTCCCTCAACTGGCTATTTTCCTTGACTCACAACAACATTCATTTCTTTCAGTGTGATGCCGGTGAGCTTGGGGTGTTTTTACTGCATGCTGGGAGAGCATACCACAGATAGAAGTACCTGTGCACTTCTTAGGCTAGCATACTGTGCACCATTTTCACTTGGTATTTCAGCAGATCACATCACCTATTTCTGTGCTTTAAGAAGGTGGGAATGTTTTGGGACTTTCCAAGATGTTCAGAAGTCCATGCTGAGTTGGACAAATCTCTCCCCCAGTAAAAAAGTGTGCCAGGAACTTTAACTCACAAATTGGGTGTGACAGCAATTATGGCTTTCTCTTTTTTTTTTTTTTTTAATGTATTTTCATGGTTTAGACTACTTGTTCTACTTTTTGACAATAGATTTAGGTAGTAAAAACAAAAACAGTCATTAAAACCTTTCCTCTCCCAAGCTGAGACTCAGCTTCAGTTCCTCACTACCGTAGCTCCTACCTCCTATTCCCGAGCAGCCCTCTGGGGATGCGGGACTGTGACCGGGACACAGCGGCTTCTCTCTGCGGCTCCCGCGGCAACATCTCTGGCTCCGCGCAGGCCGCAGCTCCCTCAGGAGCTCTCCACTCACGACCTCCGGAGGGGAGTCTCCGCGGAACCGCTGCGGGGGGCGGCGGAAGCCCCTCCTGCCGCTCTGCCCTCGGGGCTGGCCGGGCCGCTCCTCGCCCTTCTCCCCTCAGCGCTCCCCGCCGGGCAGCGCCCGCCCCTCCTCAGCCGAGGCCGCGGTGCACGAGGCGCCCGCCCGCGGCCCAGGGGCTGCGCTGTTTCCCGCCGTGGGGCCGCTGGAACCGGCTGGAACCGGACTGGACTCACCTCACCTCACCTCACCTCAGAGAGACCTCGCCCGCCCCCGGCAGCGTTCAGGCACAAAACCCGGTACAAGTCCGTGCTTCAGCCGAACTGAAGGCCCTCACCGCTTAACTCACGAGTATTTCCGCTTCTCCAGAGCCTGAGGAGAACGTGAGATGTGCCTATGAACTCACAGCTCCGTTTCCTACCGCACCTGTGTGAGGTTTTGTTCCAGCTCCTGCCCAGAGGCTGGTCTGGAAGGCCTGCAGAGGCCAAACGACCCTGTGGTGTTTCGAGGCAGTGGGGCACATTTTCCATAAATAAGGGTCACCGTATAAAACAGTCACCAGCCCACAGGTGCTTACACCCAGGTGCACACAGAAAGTCAGTTTCAGCCCTGTGAGAGGTGAGATCTTTTCCTGTGGCTCTCAAAACCAGATGTGTCTTTTCTTCAAAACTAATTTCCTGCCTATTTTTGTTTCCATTCTGTCAAGTTTAGGACATTCTATCAATTTTAAGGAAAGAATCATGGATCTTTAAGGCAAAAATGAAGAATATGAAAAAAATCTCCATTTACATTAAAGGTTGATGCTGTTTGTTGTTTTGGGTTTATTTACTTCACCTGGTGAGAGTTAATGTCTCGGGCACTTTCCCTGCATATCTTAACATTTAGCAATGAAGTCTGTATAAAAGACACCACAAGTAAGACAGAGCTGTGGAGTATCCTTCCTCTGGCTGCAGCACTGCAGAAGGCATAAGGGCAAAAGAGGAGAAATAATGCTGGAACCAGCTGGAAAATTTGGGTTTAAGTATGTTCAGGTAAACTTAAGTGTAGTAACATATTGCAACAATCTTGTAACCCTGTAGAAAGGTATATTCTTTTTCCCGAGTTTATTAATAGTTGAAATTAATTTTATCTGGATTGTAATTGTGTGGTTTTCTGTTTCTTCTTTGTATGTCAAATGTAATGAAAACAAGAAAAAGACTTGCAAACAGAAAGCTTTTCTCATATTTAGTGTATTAGGTCTTTCATCTATTCTTACACTAGATGGAACAAGCTTTGGTAGAAACATTTCTTACTGATATATTTTTCCAGAGGCTTTTATTCACAGTAATGAATGTTCCAAGGTATAGCACTCCATGTTGAGGACTAGGTCTTGTATCTTAAACACATGGAAGCACTGGGAAAAAAATAGTAATTGTTTGGGTTTATCTGTTTGCCATGACTGTTATTCCTTGTTCATAGAAGATAATAGTCTTTCCAATATTTTTAAAGTTTATCTTCCATTATACTTCTGCTGATATTTTGCATCACATTTAGTGTTAGGAACGATTTATTGCATTGTGTTGTGGTTTATTTTGGAAAATGACATTTTAGCACCTTTGTCTAGTGGATTAAACATCACTTGTAAGAGTGATGTGCTTTTACTGGAGTGTTTGCTATTTACTTGCTGACCCAACATAACTGCCTGCACAGTAATGGCCAGAACAAACTTAGTACTCACAGCTCTTCAACGACGGTTTAACTTGCAGGACAAACTGGCTTCCTGCCAGATGCTGTTGGAGACAATGTAAGGAGTATATAATTCTGTCTTTTATATAAAGGTCTGAATGAATGATCAGATCCATCTGCTTCACTGCTGTCAGTACTGGGAGGGTGGTGCTCCCTTAAGATTGCAGGTTTTGGCAGATGTTTCCTGTTTTTTCAGTGCCTCTGTGATAATGTCTTAATCTTCTGTCACTAGCACCACATCCCAATACAGGATTTGCTGTGAATGTGAACCTTTCCCCTCCTATTTTTAATTTCCCTTTTCTTGGAAATATTTAGCTTTTGATAAAGGCCGCAATCAGAAGCATAATGTGCCCCTTTGGCTTGTAACTCACAGTTAAATAAATTAATATCTTTTCTTTCTGAACTTGATCATAGAAACAATTAAGAGATACTCTTTATTAGTAAAATGTAGAATATGGCCTTTTGATGGGAAAGGTGAGTAATAACATTGGTAGTTAGATACAGTTATACCTGGTAGTATGGACACTTCAGTAGTTCCAAGACTAGTATTTATGTTACAATGATATTTTTTGTGTAATAATGACTTCAACAGCAATGATTTTTTATGACACTAAAGTTATTTCCTTTCTGCAGTAGCCTTTGTTAAAAGTTATATAATGACCCTGGGTCTGAGACATAGCATATAGTGACGTAAGTAAAATGTTCCCAATCACTTTTGTTTTCTTAGGCTCTGGTCTCAATGATGGGCAGTGGCATGAAGCCCGATTCCTAGCTAAGGAAAATTTTGCTGTCCTCACCATTGATGGCGATGAAGCTTCAGCTGTTCGAACAAACAGCCCTCTACAGGTTAAGACTGGCGAGAAATACTTCTTTGGAGGTAAAAAAAATATCAACAAATATCTGCTTAAAATGCTTTTTTCTAATCTACATAATAGGTGAAATGCAGCTCAGTTTATAATTAATTCATGTAGATCTTAATGCAAATGGTAACTTATTCTTCTTGCATTTCTATGTTAGGCCATCAGAACTCTTGGATTTTTTTTTTAATGCTCATTTAAAGTTCTATATTAAAAAGCCTATTTAGAATGTCAGAATTATTTTTCATGTGTTACTGTCCTGTAGGAGAAGGTTGTTGAGGGTTAGTTTAAACTCAAACATGTTACTTTTCATACTGCTAGCTGGTTTGGTTGGTTGTTTTTTTTTTTGAAGAACTTCTGATTCAGCAGTGATCTGAAGTCTTTGTTCAAGCAGAATTCTCAGCAAGCTCAAATGCAAAGATCAAAAAAGTTGCAAGTTGTACTTTTGAAGCATCCCACATGTGTGAGGTTGCACATGAAAGCTTCAGGCAGAGAACATAAATTTTGAAAGTAGAATTTATCAGTGTTTCAAACTGATTTTTTTTTTTTTTACGCAAACCAAAATGTTACATGTCTAATCAAAATAAAATATAAATGTGATACTAGGTATAGTCATAACATTGCCCAAGTGATAGAAAAGTTGGTGTCATATAAAGTACAGTAAGTAGAAAGGGAATTTCATTATTACCAAATTTAAATTGATCTGTCTCAAGAGGTGAACTTCCTGTTGCTGCAATATGTATCTTCTTCTATATCCTTAATTCAGCTAATAACCTGAATAGGGTGTTTTTTTTAATCATACTGCCTCAAATAAGAGTTCTAGCATAGCCATGATAAAGGCTGAAAAATATTTTATTGTCAAAACATAGTACCTTCAATTTGTCAGTCTGAAGCATTCTCATTAAATGAAGTTGTTAAGCACACGTAGGAGAAAATGAAAAGAAATGCCATATACAATGCATCCAGTGTTAAATTCTGTTAATTTTAACAGGTGAAATCCCCAGACTAGTATTGTATTTCTGGAGAGAGATTGATTGATTTCTGCTGAAATGTCTTTTAGCTCTGACTCTGCTTGTGAGGAATAGATTTGTCTAGTTTCTCCAGAGAGCTTTTATATCCTTTTAGTCAAAATCTGGCTTGATTTTTTGTCTTTTCGGTAGCATTCTGAAATCTGCTTTACTTGTAATTTTTGACCTGTACTTTATAATTCATTGTCTTTCCATTAAAAGTGGTGTGTATGTGGATCTTGTTGTAGTGGGATATGGAAGTCAGTCATGAAGTCCCTGAAGCGTCATTTCAAAATCTGTTCACCCAAATACGTGTCCTTATTGTATAAGCTATAGTGTTTTTTTTTTTTGTTTTCCATATTATCTTTTTGTAATCAGAAAGGTCTTCTAGAGGTGGATCAGAAATATTAGTGTCCTAACCTTCAAGTCCACTTTTATTTCTAAATAAGAAGTCTGCATTTGCAACACTGCGCTTTTTCATTTTGAATGTCTTAAGCTGTTAATCTGAAGAAGCTTTATTTCTAACTTTGATCTCAGGAACCCGTTTGTTTTAGTAAGCTCCCACATGAATACTGCTATATATGCATTTGTTAATTATTTTGTTATATGTATCTGTTAATTACAGTTTAGTTGCAACTTAAAGCCAGTCTTTTGGGTCCATATTAGAAACCTAATCTTTATATTCATGATCTGCATCTTATGAGGCAAAGGGTTTTTTTGTTGTATTCCTTCTACACTTATGTGTTCTTCCTTATTTTTCCTTGTGAGCCCTTGAAGTTATAGCAGTTAATAAGTAATAGTTGAAAGAAGAGGGTGTAGAAGTGGAAATAGTGGGGAACTTCAAATGTTTGCACCGCATGTTAATTCTCAGAGAAGTTTTCATTAGTTTCTTCAGAAATGATAAAATGAGAAAATCTTAAATACTCTTAGTCTACAAATATGCATAATTGGTTAGGAAAAAGACAATTGGCACTTGAATTCAGAAGGTAGTACTTTTTTTTGCACACTGCAAAATGGCTAGCAGAATTATCGTTCTTTAGTGATGATAATTTTTCAATGTGAAAAGAAGTCCAGTAGATTTCTTTGCTAGAGATCTGAATACAAGAGTTCCAGGTGTATGGACCATTAAACCTTTGCATTACTAAAATCTGAGCATATATATCACAAATGCAGAAGTTAATTTATCAGTTTTAAAGATGCAGTGTTCATCCCTTCCCAATACTGTATTTCTTGATTTTAAAAGTACTGAGAAAGCTAAGTCCATTGAATTTGTGATCAGAGAGGTTGTACAGCATTTCCAGAAGGCACTGAAAACTCTTCCCAGTACTGTATACTATAGGCAGTGGTGTTGTCTCTGTTGAAGAAAAGATTTAAAGGTTGCTTGTTGCACTGCAGCATAATACTTTCTCGAAAATATATTGGAGATTTTAAAGAGAAAAGTAATTACAATATAATGGGTGCTGCCTCAAAGGAGTAAGGCAGACACAAGATAGACCCTTTTCTGTAAAAATAACTACAACTTTTACTATAAGAGAAGTACCACATATCGAGTGTGAATTCCTGAGACTGTCTGTTTTTGAGAATAGTGTTCATTTTTGTTTATTGTTGTCATAACTTTGTCCCACTGGTAGTATCCCATAATATTAGGTTTATGATAAAATAGCCAATCTATCAAAATTGTGAATGGATTGAGTGGGCAAAGAGAACAGTACTATGGCAGATGTAATGATAAAGCATTCTAGACAAATCACAAATACTAAGTTTTTATATGGGTAGGTTTGAAGTGATGCCTGAAAAAGTCCTCAATTGTACTCACAGCATTTATATTAGAACTTGATTATGTCTCAGCGCAGTGTAAGTCCTGAAATAACAGGGGGAATACAGGGACATGGGATGGTTGTGCATTTTTTCTTGGCATTAGAAATGTTGGCACAGGCAGGAAGCAGCATGGGAGTCAGACTGGTCCTTCCCCTTGTACATGCAAGGATGTACAGTAGGCAGTTGAACACTGGGGAGACACTGAATGCATTAGCATAGAAATAGCTCATTTGGATACTGAGTGATGTACTGGGCCTGGCTCATCAACCTCCCTGTCTAGTAGTAGCTTCCAGCTACCGTTCTGAGAAAGCTGGCCTGTTAGAGAAGCCAGACCTGGTAGACACTCTCTGTTTCCCTCAAAATGAGTTCTTATTGGATAGAAATGCTTGTCCACCAAACTCAATTGACCGCCAAATTCAGATTTTTACAACATGTACAGCAGTATTTGGGTAGAGGAGATGTGGAAACTGGAATGTTTTGTGACTTCTACCTACAGAACTAATGTTCTAGATTTGAAAAATTGTAAATTACAAGAGTATATTTTTATTTTTTTTTTTTATTTCTCAGAGAATAAATCATGTTCAGTAATTTAGTCTTTGGGATTTTCTTTGGTTTGGTTTGCTTTTTCTGGTTTGCTTTTTTTTAAACTCTTTTTGGGCTCTCCTGTGCTGTTTCTTACTACTAAGAACCTCCCAAGGGAGAGACAGCAGTGGTGTTTTATTAAAGCCTAAGAGTTAGGGGAAGCTCTGTTAAGATGAGGCATTTCTGTAGATTCTGTGAGTGTGTGCTGGTGGTGTATGTGGGAGTGTGGCTACTAATTGCCTATTACCCTTCAGTATAAGTATTCTTCTCTCCCCAGTGGTTTTATTTTCCTTTTCTTTCTTGTATTGAATTTGTTTCTTTTTGGAAAAGGAAGTTCACTTCTTTCTACTAAGCTCTAGAGAATGATGTTTCTTTGTTGTTTCCAATTATCTGCATAAAACAAAATACCTTCTGCTTCTGCAGAGAAAGTGAATCACAGAGTGAAAATGAGTCCATTAACCTCATTTGCGCTGTTGGAGATAAACGGCTCTTGCGAGGTGTCTTAAGCTTGCACCAAACCACCTAGTAGTTGCCTAGTGCCCAGAGGAAATATTTGATTAGAGACATCATTTTTACTTGTTTCTATTTTACTGCATTTTTTTTTAATTGTATTACTTTCCATCTCCTTTTCACTGGCTTAAGGATTTGTTTTTAGTACGAGTGATAAATCTTCATTGAGAACAAAGGTATGCAGCATGCATCTCAGTCCACTGTGTGCTGCTTTTTCTGACAAGCAGAGATGAATAGACTATGCAGTACGTTTCCTTTGGGATACCAGTCCGTGGCATATAGAAAGTCCTTCTGTTCTGTATGCTTGTACAAAACACACTCTATCTGGAGTCTTGTTCTTGGGGTACAATTCATTTGTTTCTCAAAGTTGTGTTAGTCTAAAATACCATAGAATGAGAAGTGGTAGAAGAAGAAGGGAAGTCAAGTGAAAAGGAAAAATGTATCTTCCTCTGTGTCACATGTGCTGGGCTCTTCTTAACATGAATCTTCTCTTCTTAAAACCTTCCATTTATAATCAAATCCTTTGGGTGGCATGCCTACGTTTTGAATCAAGTTATCCATTGTTATCCTTGGGGGATTAACACCTGTTACAGTCATGATCAGACTTCCAAGATGGTGTCACTAGGATTTCAAAAGCACTCAGACTATCATAATCAGAAGTATTATCAGATGGAAAGGGGCTATGGGATTGTTTGGGTTGTTTGTGTTTTTTTTAGCTCAACTTCAAATGTGTTCATAAGAACCAAAGTAGAGTTGTTAATTATATGACAAATGAACAGGTCCCAACCAATGACAGTTCAGGTTATCTGTTACTGATACAGGAACCTGAAGTCCCTGCTGACATTGTTCTCTCTTAATCCTGCAGTTTACGACAACTTGATAAGGGAGAATGATGTTGGGTTGTATTTGCTTTAGTGCAAGTTGGTCAGACTTTTAATATGTCATGGTTTCAGTTTTGGTGGCCACTTGTTTCTCTTGCATATATAACTATGAGACGGGTTGAATTTGCATTTCTTGTGGAAAGGATGCTTGGAAATCTTTCTCCTCATGGTCATAGCTGTACTGTAAATGTAAATACAAATCCATGAGGAGAACACAAAGCAGATTCGAAGTAACTCAGAGTATAGTATAATTTTGTCTATCTAGAGCATTTATCTTCAGGAATCTTCTAAGGTCAATCCTACAAAATAATGACAGAGGAAAAAGGAATGAAAGAATTGGTGCAGGCAGAAAGCTGATACTTTGTGCAAGCAAATAAAAGATAAAATCCATGATAATGTGAGTTTAGGAATGGCTATATGGGAGCTGGAATAACTTTAGCTTTTGAGCAAATGCCTATTAGAGATGAGAAATGTCTGCTCACTGAAAAATGGATGAAGTTCTGAGATGTGCTCTTCTTGTTATACAGCATAAATCTCTCACTAAGCCGAAGATGTTAGCACAGAGCATATATCTATAAGTTTCTAAAAAAATAAACTGAATCTCTTTTTCCTTTATTTTCTTGCAAGCACTAAAGCAAATTTCTGTGTGCAGCAGAAACAATAAGAGAATAATTAAAAATAAAGAATTTTTTAGAAAATAAAGAAAAAATAAGAGAACATCAGATTTTTCAATACGTTTTCTTTTCTCTAACTGATACTTAAACCCAAGAAATAACAAAGAATGAGAAAGACGTGTATCGTAGAGAGTAAATCTGCATGGGTATAGGAAGGAGTAAACTGACCTAATGGAAATCTATTGTCTCTAATTCTGTGTGTATATTATTTCCTTTTTCACTGAATACAGTAGTTATTGTTGCCTGAGTCTCAATCAGAAGCAAATTGTATCAAGTCTCCAAGTATTACAGAAAATTCAATTGAAAATAGAGAAAATTCCCTGTGTAGTATAGCTCTTGACTCTAAGGGAAAGGGCTTATAAAAATTAGTAAAATTTCCAAAAGAAGAACTTGTGGATAAAGAAATACGTGGTAAAGACCCAGAAGAGAGCTATTACAGACACACTCAAAAGTGACTATACCTGTATCCTGTATGTCCCTCTTGCTGATGCTTTAGTAGGTCAAGCAACAAGGTCTTTGTTACCAGTACCTGAAAAAAAACTACCTACAGGAGAGGAAGGGCAGGTTTTTCATCAAGCAGTAAATGTTTGGAGGAATATTAACCAATACTAATCACTAGACAGTACTAATTGGCACTTTATCGTTTTAGAACACTGCAAATAATGTAGTCAGTTGATCAATGGCAAAAAGAATAACAGGTAGGTCTGTGTGAGTGTGTTGAATTGTGTTGTGAAAACAGTTCCCAGTGTGGGAAAATAATCATACTCGTAAGTACTAGAGAATACTAATTAATATACATGAATAGCACTTCTGCCGACTTAACCTGCTTTTCAAGGGTATCCTGGCTCTGCTTCTATGTTTATGAATGTGGTTATTGTCCACAGCCACAATTCAACACACCTATGGAGGAGGAGGGAGAGGAAAGGTAAATTTTTGGTGCCATCAATAGGTTATATTGCTTTCTGAGACTTTTTTGTTTGTGGGAGTGACTTAACTGTGCTTCTCAAAGGATTTTCCATAGGTATTAAAGTATCTGTGACTTTCCTCTTTAAATTGCTATGACATACCTCAGCCTCTCTGTTTCCTCCCAATACCTTCTACACGTGAGACAAACTTTCAGTTGCACTTCAATGTTTTGTATGTATGTAAGTGAACAAGTACTAATATTGTAAACAAGCAAATGCCTACCTGCCATTGGTTCTGATGGTAGTCACATAGCATGTTTCCGAAAATCTACCTATCTGTAGTAACTGTAAACATCAGTAACTTTGGAAGTCTGATTTAATAAGTCATAAATTTGTAACAGGAGGGAGAAAAAAAAAAACAGGATAACCCTTAAATTACCTTGTCAGTGTCAAAATATGTTTACTTTATGTTTAATTTGGGGGGGACAAAGTTTTGGTAGCACAGTACTGAATATTTAAAATTGCTGATCTCTTTTAGGAGGGAAACTAGCAAACTGCTAGACCATTTGGGGTTATTAAGTCCTGTCAAAGACACTGTCATTATTTACTTACTGGATGACCACAATACCTTTACCTTTTCTTATTATTTTCCTAAAAGCAATTTGTGGCTTCCCCATCCCTGGCTGTGTTCAAGGACAAGTTGGATGGTACCTTGGGCAACCTGGTCTAGTGGAAGGTGTATGTGTGTGCCTATGACAGGGGGGGTTGGAACTAGGTGATCTTTAATGTCCCTTCCAACCCAAGCTGTTCTGTGATTAATAGAATAGTGATTCTGTGAATTTTTCTGTCTTGGACAATTAGCATAAACACCTACTGTAGAACTGTTAAAAAATCTAGTGTTTATGAAGGAAGAGAAGAAATAGGACACTTCTGAGGGATCAAGGTTATATTGTCAGCTGGAAAAAAGTGAAAGTAGATGTGTTGCTATAGCAATAAAAGACAGTCTCTTTGAGTTCGTCACCCATTATATGAAGTATATGCATAACTGGAATAATCCCAAGAAGTGATTTTACAGACATTCTGCTTCTAGACTGCATGCTTATCACCTTGATCTTGTGCAGCAAATCCAAATGAGATTAGACACTGTGTCATTTGTGTAGTATGTAGTTTATGCAGTAGAAATAACACAGTCACTTGTGCAGTAATGCACAATGACTGAAAATCTTTCAGTAAACCAACTTTTATTTATCAATAAGAGCAAGCCAGATAGTGGTGCAGAACAGAAGTGTGTAGGATGGTTTTGTGTTTGTGTAGGAGGAATTTTGCTTTAATCTATAATGACAAAAGTATTCTCTAGATAGGATGAAGGATATATCCTTGCAAATCTTTTTGCAAGTAGATGAGGTCTTTAAAAGAAGCTAGCTTTAATGATGCTTGACAGCGCTTCATCTCCTCCGTGCACTTGCTTAATTTTTATCATTCTTACTGACCAGGCTTCCCAACATGCTCTCTGTACTTGCTTGTCGGTTTTTTAGTCATGATTTATTCCCTTAATTTGATATTAAATTTTTGATTCAGTAAATTGGAAGGTTTTTGTTGAACATCAGAATAGAAACAAGAGTGGGAGGCAAAGTTTACCACCTTCCGTTGTTTGAATATCTTAAAGATCATGGTGCGAGTAAACAGTGCTTATGCTGCAAGTGATTCACAGTTATTCTGTAGATACATAATGAAGTTTGAGAGAGCACAAAGAGATGGGATGCTGCATTGCTTGATGCATGTTGAAGAAAGGTCACCAAGGAATTATGCAACTGCAATAATAAATGAACCTTAAATCTTCTTTGAGAATGCTAGAGCTCTTTTTGTCCGTTATATATTCCTATTTCATTTTTAAACATTTTTTTTTATGTTTATGATCTCAACAAAAGTAAAATAAGACAAGTCTTTATAAATGCAGTGAGTGATCTTTTCAGGGATCCTACAAATATTAGCAACAAGATTGTAACTATATCTCATGCTAGTGCCTAGAAACGCAAAAGTATTGCAGCATCATATCCACTTATAATTTGCTAAGTGGCATTCTCACTTGGGCCGATGGCTGTATTTTGCTGCATAAAAGCAGTGATTCATGTTTCTGCCTTTGTAATGTGTAATAAAATACTGGGATGGGTTTACAAAATGACACAACCCTGTGTACATGCATGTACGCATCTTAACAGTACGTTCAACAGAACTAGTTAATTTTATAAAGAAGCCTAAACACTTTCTCCAAGTAATTCATTGGTTTTAGTGCTCAAATGAAGGTCCAAAGTCCATAGTTGGTGCAATTTACCAATAGAAACAATTTCTGTATGTCATACAGGCATGTGAAATTTGAAGGTTTTTTTGTTGCTGTCTCTGTTCCATACTTAAACCTGTGATAAGCAAATACTTACATTAGAACTAGATTATCCCCTATTTAGTCTTTGGAGCTTCTCATGGAAGCTTTTCAGTTATGTTCAGGCACCGTAGCTGAGATCTGTCCCCCAAGAACTGACTTGGTTTGCATACATACTTTATATAATCAATATACTGAGATCTGAAATGACTTTGTAATTTAAAATTGAAGAAGATAGATTTTTCAAGCCCCACATTTGTGAGAAGAGTAGAAAAGTACTGAAGCCAAGGGTCACCATGGCAGTTTTCAGTAGAATTTTCATTAATTATTGAGGAAATTTCCATTATTTTAATATCTTTTGATATTGAAATATTAATCTGTTATTATACCTTTTGAAAGTGTTGTGTATGCTATAATACTGCTATTAGAAATGTACTTGGAGTTACTGTGGACTCCACTGCATTCTTTACAGGGCTGTATTTAAGAAAGACTTTGACTAATAAATGTATTCTTAGTACATCATTACAGCTGGGCAACCAGCCTGGTCTTTACATTTTCCTGTTACATTTGTTTCCCCAGCCAAGAACAAATGTGTAAGGACTCTGTTTGGCTTTCAGTTCTAATGCAGATTTTGCTGAGCTGCAAAAAAACCTCATCTTTTCCACAACATTCAGGGTTATCAAGAAAATTTGTTTCTATCCACCATTTTATTTTTTTTTAAAAGTTTTGGAGTCTGATATGCAGAATATTTTTCCTTAACCATCATTTTTCATTAATCTGCTCCAAAACTAGTGTCATTTACCCAGCTCACTGCATTTTCTGCTTAGCTACTTTTAGAAAATGCAAGGGCAGGAAGAATCTGATTATTAGCAGTTTCAGAAACAGCCTTAGAGTTTACTGCTCTACAGAATCACGACTGTGACTCGCCTTTCTAATCCTATTGATCTGCAGTTTCATTAACTTTCAGCATCTCAGAAGCTTGCAAGCTGTATGTAAGATGTCCTTGCTTAGTGAAATAAATAGCAATGTTTTGCTTGTATCATAAGCCCAAGGCAGTATCAAAAGTAC
The DNA here is from genome assembly GCF_028554395.1 of Pezoporus wallicus. Lineage (NCBI taxonomy): Eukaryota > Metazoa > Chordata > Aves > Psittaciformes > Psittacidae > Pezoporus > Pezoporus wallicus. Next base: position 7,643,138 of record NW_026642649.1, on the reverse strand, counting down.
TTTGCTTGTCATGAAAGCAAAAAGAGGATTTTTTTTTTTTTCAAAGTGCCTGGATAATTTTAAAATAAAATTAATTAGAAATTATATTACTGTATGTGTAAGGTTTACAATAAAAACATGTATTGAATAAAAAATAACTAGTTTATAAAATATTTCTTAAAACAATACTTGAGTATATCCCATTGCCCTTTTCTGCCTCATATCGTCGGGCCCATCAGTAACAAGCTGAGGTGAATGCTTTAACCCGCATGAACTTCATGGTGATATTTGGATTTGTGCTTCAGTCAAAGCTCTTGTTCTTCATTGAATGCACCCTGCTATTCTATGTTGTATTATGTTGCAGCACGATTTATAATTTTTTAATTACTACATTTCATCTCTGAAATTTGAATTTCTTAAAAATTCCTCTAACATAATGATATCATTTTGTATTTATCATCTCTGGTGAATAATTGTCTATTTTATCTTAGTTGATTGGAAGTATGTATTTGACTTCTTCAATAACTTGTTTTCTAGCTTAAATTACAGATTGCAAGATAACAGTGTATTTCTCATTTATCCTCCTAAAAGTCTACTCTGGGGGAAATAAAGCTGGTGATTTGGAGAGGGTTCAACACATTCCAGCATCTGTACGTGACTTAGTGAGCAAGTTAATATCTGCTGTTCAGTTCAGCTACCTATAAAATCAGATTAAAAGTACTAATTTCGGGGTGACTAATCAAAAAATTACAGTGGACAACTTTACATTTTTTCTCTATTTTCACTACTTTTATGTTGCTTTTCCTTGAATATTCAAGTCCTATTTTTTTATGACTAGAAATAATTACAGAAAGCTCATTTTAAGCCCCAGTGATTGCATAGTTACTGAAAGTGGTTTATGTTCATTTGTCAATTTTGAAATTTGAGCTGTTGTAAAAGCAAAACTGCATGAAAAAAAGGAAGTTTTATGAACAAATATGCCGTTTCAAATAGATTGTTAGATATATAAAGGCATTTAAGATCTTGTCTCATTTTGGAAGGCCTGTATGCTTTCCAGACTTCATGAACTGCGTATTGTATATGCAGTACATCTGTAATATAAAAATCCATCATGTAATTTCCAGTTTGTGATACATGAGGTAGTTACAATAACAACCCGATAACAGGGACAAACTAAACCAGAATGAACTTTAAATTGCTAATATAATTTCACTTGTAAATTGAAAATGAAGGACCGATGAAATTCAGAAATAATTTCCTCTAATGAATAAGTTTGAGAGTTATATAATTTTTATGAACAATTTGCTAATTGTTTTCCGTAAGGAATGCATATGTGTCTTCTGATAAATTACTTTGGGTTCCACTTTAATAAATTGTCAGAGAGACTTACTGCAGGACTTCTTTAAAGTTTGGATTTATAATAGAATGACACAATGCAAATCAAATTTTCAGTTATTATTAATGATACCAGTGTTACTACAAATTAAATATTTTATGCACAAGGGATAAAGATAGCACATCAAGGAGTATCCTTTGAAGATGTATTGAAATGAATACTCTTGAAAGTGTAATATGACTAAATCTTCCTGCTTATTAATATGTTTTTGATAAGCAGTTAATTTACAGAGATTACAGAAAGAGATTTGTATTAATAAAATATCTAATAATATAAAGATGGTACTGTGTTCAAGAATGAAATCATTTTAGGTAAACATAAAGCAATGACTTTTTGTTTTACTAATAGACAAGGACAATTTGTTTTTTTAAACTGAGGCAAAGCTCATTTTTTAAGTCAAGAAGAATAAAACAGTAGTTATTTTGTAACTTCCTGAGAGTTCCTTCTGTCTCCTAAGTAGCAGTTGTATAGAAAGGGAGGAAAGCGAATATACTTAAATATTTCATGCTCATGATTTTGCAACCCGTTAAAACCGGGTACACATTAGGAAAAACTAAACTTTCTTCTAAGAGTTTTCATATCATGGAGTCATAGATTTTCATATCTCAAAATCTTCCCTGCAAATTGAGAGGTGGTAGTTGCTGGCATGAAAGACTTCAAATATACTGTATTGTGTGTATCTATACCAACCAGATTTAACCTTAGAGGCGGTGAAGGGATACACCACTGTTTCACAGCTGGGCTTTGTTGATATACTGATGTCAAATGTCATAGAATCATTGCCAAAATGTGAGTGCTGGAGATAGATGAAGAAATGATATTTAGGGGAAGAAAAGAAGTGGGTCATACCTAAAATACCACCTAGAATTAGATGGAGCCTTAAAATGTTCACTCTTGCATTATAATAGAAACAACATTAAGCTGATTAAAGCATTACAGAGAAGTGCTTTGCTCTGTGATCAGAACACTGTGTAGATTACAAAACAGAATAAATGCTGTGGAAATCAATGATTATTTTTTTAATGTATTGTTTTACCAGGTCCATTACACAGTAGGGGCAAATTCTGTCTTTGCAGGAACAGTGTGATTGCAAGGATGCATGCCACTTACTTCCTCAAACTTCATGTTAATGCCAGGACAGTATATTTTGCAAGAGAGTGATTAGAGGAACAGCTTGTATTTATTCTTTTATTCTATGCTATGTATTTTCATATATTTTTTTGAAAAATAGAGTTGAAAGCCAAATGATAAAAATTACTCTGATTCTTAAACAGCCTGTATTTCAGTCTGTCTTGGAAGCTGAAGGAAAACTGACAAAAAATAACTTGTGGTATATGAAATATAATGAACTCCACAGACACTGGTACCATTACTCTGTGCACATGCGAAATATTGATGGACAAAGGACAATGTAGCCAAGTAATTTTTGGATGTAGAAAGTTAATCCAGAACTGTAAGTAAGTAGGTATTCATAATGTTCAGTGAAATCACAGCTTAATGTCCAGGGTACCTTCAGGACTTTGCTTTCTGACTTCATAGCCACACCACTGTCTCCTACTGCCTTTCTACAGGAAATGTAGAACCAAAAGGCAGTTGAGGGGCACTGAAACAGCAAGCGTCCCAGAACCCACACAACTTGTGGGTTTGTCATCAAGGGAGTTCCCTTAAGCAAAAGGCATTGAACTCTGGAAAACTTAGCAAAAACTGTCTTGCCTTTTTTAAGACTACAAATGTAATAAATTTTCATTTCTTTTGATTTTTTTTTTTCTTAATTTAACTCATTCAGAGTATTATAGACAGCTGGTTATGTATGGTACCAGCCACTTACTCATTTGTCAGTGGAAGGACATTTTCAAGCAATTCAAACATCTTGTTCCCACTTAAGTCTAAATCTGGTGTGTGCTGGATAATGTATGCTTTATATACCTGCATCTTGTCATTTCTTTCCCTTCATTCTCTGGGTTAATCTGATTCTAGAAATACATTAATTTCTTAAATAACTGAAATGTATTTTTGAGAACGTGCCCTTACCTTGTATCCTGTCTCTACGCATTATCATGCTTTTTTACTTACAGTTGGTTATGAGACCCTGAATTCCTTAGGCAGCATTCTTCCTACTGTTTTCCCTCTTACTTTTTTTTCTCTCCCCCTAATTTTTTACTCCATCCTATTCCCCTCTTTCCCAGCACACTGCCCAGTATCTCTCAATCAGCGTGAAGAGATGAATGACTTCTATTGCACAAAGAGAGCATGAAGCCTGTGCACAGTGCACTCTAATTTGTCTTCTGTCTGAATGTAAAGCAGGCTCTATCACCCAGGCTGCCAGGCAAGGTTGAGGGATGGTAGCTCTGATAGGTTTATCATGTGTTCTCATCTCTAAGAAACTTAAATGGAAACGTAAAGTTCCCAGGCATTGGTTGGGTATGTACTGATAGCATATTACTGCTGGCACTAAAATTTAGATCCACACTGAACTGTCAGCATCTTTTTCTTTTAAAAGGGGCAGGGTGTTTGTATTTATAATCCTGAAGGCAGCAATTTCAAGGCATGTGTCATAATGTCAATACAAATTAAGTTTAAAACGTAAAATATATTACTGAACCATTCTCTTTTTTTGGATGAAAGCAAAAAAGCGTCACTTTCAGATAAGCATCCCCCACGCACTTATTGCCTCACTGAATTTGTAAATTACACTGCAGTGCATGGGTTGGAAGGACTGATGCTGATGATGGCCTAGAATTCAGAGTCTGCACATTTTTCATGACAAACAGAGAAGGCTGCAAGAGAATCAGCCTTTGAGAAAAAAGAAAGACGTAGATAAAGAAGTTTAACGAACGATTGCAAACAGTCTTATCACCATATGTCCTAAATTAACATCTCTTGTCTCTCGTTTTATGGTGGTTTTTATTTTTCTCCCCGTTTCCTTTAACTATTTTGTGTTTAATTTTACTCCATGTCCTTCTCTCTCTGCCTTTATGTAGAAGTATGTTTCAATCCAGTCTGGTTTTCTTCACTTCTTCTGAGAAGAACATGCTATAGCTTCACTTAGGAAAGATCCCCACAAGATTTAACTACACCAGACCACTTTGGCACTGAGTTTTTACTGACGTCACTATCCTGATAGACCTTGTGGAAAACTGTATTGGAAAATACAGGTATTGCTTAGAAACTTAATGGAGTTGTTTCTTCTTGTGTCTATTTTGTATTGTTCTTCAAAACAAACGGACCAACACTGATGAATCATAAAATGGCTAATTACATTCCTTAATGACAGAATTACATCTACAGTTGCAGCTCTTTCCCTAGTAAATTCTGGACACTTCTGACTAGCCCAGAAATCACTTCTGTGCTGTACCATCACATGCCACAGAAATCCTGTAACATTAAGGCAGATGGGTAATTAGAATAAGAAGGGAGCTAGAGGTTTTGGACATGGGAGGAATGCTTTCCTTGCAAAAAGCGGTCTTTTGTTGAGGGGTAATCTCAATCAATTTAGATTTCCTATTTCCAGTTCCTTTGTTTTCCTTAGTTTAAAATCTAGCCAGTTTCTCTGTCCCGTATGTTCTTCCCAAGAGTACACAGTGATCTGGCAAAAAGGAATGCAGATGCCAACAACAGATCAGATATAAGGATGACACTTCCCAGAACTGAGGCTAAAAAATACATTAGGTTGGTATTTTTGGACTGACAAGTGTGTCATAAAAGGAGGAACTAAACTCTGTGCTTATACCTTAATCTGGACTGTTGCTGCTGTTAAATGTCAGTTTGTTTCCCCACTATGCTTTAGGAGTTCATATTCCCTAGAACAGGATTGCTTAGACAATAAATTACTATAAGTGTAAGATGCTGTTTATTCTAAAAATCATCTGTTAATGAACTGCTGAAAGTTTCACATTAAGGATCTTATTACATCAATGTCAGAATGAGAGCTTAACAGTGCAGTTATCCTCTTTCTGAGTGTATACCTCTAGGTATCCATCTTCATACTCTCTGGTATGAGAGTTGGAGAGTTTGACTTTCCAATTCTTAGGTTGGCTACAGTACCCTATAGCAGATCTGATAGAATTTGGGTTCCTGCAGCTTTTTCTTGAGAGTGAAAGCCTATTGGGTCATGAAATGACGTTATTGCTTTTTTCAGTAAGATGAAAAATTCTGCAGAAAAGGAAGACTTGAAAAAAAAAAAAACAAATCCAAAAAGCAAACAAGGTACAAGAATGTATCTCTACTAGTGCTCAGGCTGCTCTGTTTACCTAAACTCATATCCCCCCAGAGATGTGGCCTTCCCTCAGGGTGAAGGGAGCTGCCTCTGTTTTCAGAGACCTACCCCATTTCATCCTACTAGTAGCTTTTGTTTGTTTGCCTGTGTTCATGGGCTTTTCATGTTCTGTGCAAAAGCTACTTTAAAGTTTGCCTGGACAGAAGGCAAGATCATCAAAGCTAATAATTCTGGTATTCCTTAACAGCTCTCAAATTTTTGGTGAGAAGAGGCTTTGGCCATTTAATTTTTTCCTGTCTTTTCCTTTGACAGCTTTCTTTTGCATTAACCCATACAGTTCCACAGTTCATACAGTTCTCAGTAGTCAGACAAATAACACTGGTTTCCTGAATTATTGCAGAGCTGCTCCTAAATCCATCGTCCTCCTGTAATAGCCCTGATAAATGTAAGTTTAGGTCTGTTGAAGTCCCTAGACCTGCCTGCTTGGGCTATTTAATTAGGCACACAAGGAACAACCATGCTTGCATGACCTGACATTTATGTCTCCAGTAGATGAGCAATAGCTACATGATAGGAAATACATCTAGAACAAAGAGCTGGGATTTGTGGGGGAAATAAAAAAAAATTGCCTTGGGAAAGTGAATTGGCTATCATTTAATTTTTAGAAGGCAGCTAATGAAGTGATCCATTGACTTGCAAATGCATTAATCTATTTATTTCTTGCTGAATCAGCATGGGGCAAAACTAGTCTGTAGTCCTAGTAAACTATATCAAGGGGAGTTCTGGCCCTGAAGAAAATAGGTGATTAAATAAAAAAGGTGGTAATGATGCTGATGAGAAGGTTTAATTTCACAGTATTAAATAGTGCAGAGAAGATGGATGAGAGCTGAACTTTTTAACAAAGTAAGGGAGGAAAAACTCCAGTGAAACATCCAGCAGATTAAAAATAAGAAAGGGTCCTGCAACTGCTAAAGTGCTCACCTTCTGGTACTCTTTTCAGGCTTGTATTTTGCTTTCTGTTAATTTCTTTGTGAGCTTCATTCTCCTCCCTTCTTTGTGTTCTGTCGAGAACATTAGCTCCTCTTTTTTTTTGTTCTTTTGTTTTGTTTTCCCTTTTGCAGTTAATTCTCTTGAAAACGGATAACATTGACATCCAAAGCAGGAAATTACTAGTCACCAGGAGTTCACAAACTGTTGTCAGTGTGTCCTGGGTTTAGCAGTAGCAGTCAGTTTTTCTCCTTCTCTTCTTCCTTACCCATTTTTCAGAATTTGGAGGTGCAGAGCTCTGATATACTAGATTAATCATCGCTCTTTGCTGAGTGGGCTCTGCAGTTTTTTGGTAGGAGCTTATGCCAGTGTGGGTTGCCTAAAATGACAGAACCTTTTTCACAACAGTGGTCCTGAAGTGTTTGGTTTTCTCCTGTCTCCTGTGCCTCTCAGACACTGGGGCTGCAAAAGGAGATGCAAAGCATTAGCCTCATAACTTACATCCAGGTGTAGAGGGTAGCCTAAGAAAATGAAAACATATTTGATTAATAAAAGGAAGTGTGTGTCATGGATTACTCCCAGCTGGCAGCTAGGCACCATGCAGCTACTTGCTTACTCCCTGCAACAGGATGGGGGAGAGAATCGAAAAAGTAAAAGAGAGAAAACTTGTAGGTTGAGATAAAAGATAGTTTAACGATAACTCACCCAAGCAAAGCAAAATAAGGAATTCATTCACCGCTTCCCATGGTCAGGCAGGTGTCCAGCCAGGTGATAGAGCAGGGCTCCATCACATGTAACAAGTTACTTGGGAAGACAAAACACTATCACTCTGAACATCCCCCTCTTCAGTCTTCTTCCCCAGCTCTACATGCTGAGCACGATGTCCTGTGGTCTGGGATATCTCTTGGGTCAGTTGGGATCAGCTGTACACTCCCAATGCCTTGTGCACCCACTCACTGGTGGGGTGGGGAGAGAAGCAGAAAAGGCCTTGACTGTATGTAAGCACTGCTCAACAATGGCAAAAACCTCCCTGTGTTTTATGGGATGTTTTCACTGTTTCCAGGACTGTTTCCAGCACAAATCCAAAATGCAGCCCTATACTAACTACTGTGAAGAAAATTAACTCTGTGCCAGCACAAAACCAACACTACCTGCCTAATTTGGCTTTGATTAATTTAAATTTTCCTGTACATTATGTTTGATTATGTTCATGTTTCTTGTCAAGCCATCTTTGTTGTCTGACACTAGACCGTTTAAATTCAAGGCATTTTCCTTCTTTGAAAAAGCAGAAGATACTATATGAAACTCCAGGAAACGATGAGCTTGCCTGAGCTGTGACCATGTGTGAAAAAGTTTCTCCCTGTGGGTAACTAACAATAACATAAACTAGGATTCAGGCCCTTATCAGTCTGCTCCAGAGTATCTACTTATTTAGAAATCATTGAGAATGTATTGTCAGTAAAGGTGCTTGTCATATCTCTCCTGCCTTATCAAAGGTTAGCCATGCAAAAGACAGCTTTTAGTCCTAGTTATTAAAAGGTTTTGTGAAGGGGTTAATGCAAGTCTGTCACCTGGTTAGACCTCAGCTGGGACATTGGTCTAATATTTTCTTAGCCTTTCTTTTGAATAGACCTAAGACATATGGAAATCATTTCAACTACTTGTCTCTTGTGGGGAAAAGTCTAAATGTCAAGCAATAGCATCAAAAGCCTTTGAAATTGGATCTTGTTCTGAAAAGAGTCATGTTTATCAGCACAGCAACATTTATTTTCCAGTAATGCCTATAATCTCAAAGCTGCTTCCACAGCCAGTGTTAGATGCATTCTGCTACCAGGAGCCTGTGAATTCTTTCTTGGATCTCAACTATACTTCCACAAAAAAGCTGTGACATTTGGCATTATGATTTGCCCTTGTGTCAGCTGCATGAATGGACATAGGCAGTTTGATATTCTCAGCCCCCAGCTCACCATTTGCCATGCATGCACTAAAAACAGGAGTACATTGAGACTCCTCAAAGAACTGATGGTTCTTCTTATGTAAAAAAATGTCTTAGAAGTACAACCTACAGGGCTGAAACAAAATCTGTTCATGATGTATAAAGAGAATGTTGTTTTGGTTGTCAGTGTCCTGCCTCTTATAAACTTCCATGAATTCAGGGAAGGATCATGTGGAAACTCCATGCCTTCTTCCTTTTGGCAAGTGATGGGGCAAAAGAGTTGTTTTTCATCAAAGTGTGTGTTTGTGCTTTGGACTGTCCACTTTCTCTTTCACGTAGCGCAGTCATTGTAGTTTCAGGGTCATTCTATTCATCAGCTTCTCAGCATCCCAAATTTGGAACAGATAAAGTACCAGAAGGGGAACTCCAACCTGTAATGGAAGGAACAGAGTGCCCTGCTGAGCCCTGCTGTTGGGCTGCATCAGTCAAAGCTGCATGGCAGGAGGACAGATGTACAAAGATGATCACAAAGAGTTTGCTTAAGTTCTCTGAAGGTTGAATTTCAGTAACAGTTGCTCAATATATTACTAGGTATCCATGTTTTAAAGTAAAGCAGTAGTGCATGATTGAATTAGTCAGGACATGGAGCACAGCACTAGGAACTCTATACCACCACCAGCCTGGGATATTTGTGATCAGTTGCTCATGCAGGAAGAAAACAGTCTGATAAGGCTACTGCTATACTCTACTAGTACTCTACTTTCTCTGTAAGTGAAATTATTTTATTTAGTGATATTTTTTATCTGCTTTAATTTCTATTAAGCAGTTGAATGTGAAGGGAAAACCAAATGGATGTGTTGTAGGAAGTGTAAGGAAGGCAGAAAGCTCTCAGGTTCTGTTACTTTAATCTCATAACTGAAGCAGATTTTTGTTGTTGCTTTTTCCTTGCTTTTCTAAATCAAATGGCTCTTAGGCTGTGGCTATCCTCTTAAATTAGACCATGCAAATATGTGTACAGTTGCATTTTAGGAGCATATACTGCCCTCCCATGTATATCTGCCCTACAGATCCTGTTCTCAAGTTTTTAAGATACCTCTCTTTTGTATCTTTTAGTGCTCCATAAGCAGTTTTCAATGTATACCGGAAGGAAGCTTGTGGACAATGTTTTTGTATATATTGAAACTGGGTTTTTATCTATTAAGTGAATAGAAATTCTGCTGATATAGGTTGACATTCCTTCATTTAAAGGTTTAAAGAAAAGTAAGGAACAATATCTGGAGTCTGACTCAGACTATTAAAGATAAGGTCCCAAATGAATGTTCGTCTTTGCTGAAGGTAGTAATTTTGTATCAGGAATAAATTCAAGTAGCATCTGGAAGGTGACATGATAAATAGTTGAGCTGTGTTAGTTTTATTCAAGAATATAGTGTTAAATTGAGAAATTAGCTATAGATGTTTGTGCATCCATGAAGTTTAGCTTCACTACTTTACATTTTCATAAAGGAAATGTATTTACAGAGTCTCCTTCCCTGAGTTCACTTTCTACTTTCAAGCTACTGTGTTTTCAGGAGTTATGACAACTCTCCACCTTTCTCTGTGGAAGCACTTAGACTTTTTTTCTTCCGTACAATACTTAATAGGACATGGACAAAAGGTCTGTTTTGCTCAGGTTTGGTCACACTGCCGTGAAACTGAGTGGTTAGGATCGCTCAAAAAATCACTGGCAGAGATATTAGCAAAAGTGATTTTAATAGAAATATATAAAAGTGGGATTCAACAGAATTTGATGGCAGTGCACACAAAAGGAAACTGGGTCAGAATTGGCAATGGTTTCTACAGAATTGGGTTAAAGTGATTTATATGGAATTGGACTGAAATTATGTGTGTAGAAACCAGAGTTATAAAGTAATACGGGGACCCTTCCAGCAAGTCAAGAGGCTCAGAATAGACCCCCTTGCTTTCTAAACTCCTCACAGAGCCTAGGTGCAGCTGAATCTAGTTCTAGTCTCAGACTTGGTCAGTGATTTATGTCCAATGGAACGAGGGAGGTTGAGGTAGAGAGATTGAATTTGAAAAAGATAAGGAGACCCTCCTGTTGAGTCATGAGGTTCAGACTGGACCCTCTTGCATTCTGAACTCCTTCTCAGAGAGGAGTCTAGGTGTTACTGAGTTTAGACTTGGTCTCAAACCTGGTCAGCAGTGATTCATCTGAAGGATTACAAATGTTATCTAGCAGCAGTATGCAGTTTTAAGGTGAATCACAAGATTTCTAACACTTGATAATTGAAGCTAGCACACATGCACTTACAGTTAAATATCTAAGCTAAAACATGCATACTAACGTAGGTATATATATATATACACATACATATGTTAAAAATTTGCCTTGGGTGCAGTGAAAAGTATAACACAATGCTCATGTCAGCTTTCTCAGCACTCCTCAGTGAGCAAAGGGTTGAGTCAGTGACCAGAAGTAATGGCCCAGATAAGTGATCCCCCTCTTTTGCAAACTTGAGAGTTTATGGGCTCTGAGAGGGGTACCTCTCAGAGATACCTGATTGCAATCCATTGTGGTCCAGGAGGGCTCAAAGGGTCTCTCTCAGGACCACTGTTCATAGGGTTGTAAGATGATTTGCTTTAATCATCAGAGAATTTCCATCCTGGCCTCCATTCTGTGTTGGTTTCACCAGTTGCACAGTAGTCACATTCCAGGTTGTCAGGGGATGAGCAATCATCCCAAAAGAACTCCTGGTATGATCAGGAAGTACCCTAACTTCCTGTTCTCTATGTGCCTCTCCCCACCTTTGCCAGGCAACCTGAGTGCCTGGTATAGCCCAGCCGTCTAACTCCTTGGACCTTTGCAAAGCCTGTGGCTTAACAGGAATTCCTGGGGAAGCGGAGGGGTCCAGGAGAGGGGGTTGGGGTGTTGATGGATGCACCATCACAGTTGTTAAACAAATGAACTAAAATTTGGAGTACAGTTGGTAAAAGAAAAAAACATTCCTACCTGTCTCTAGTCAAGTGTCTCACAGACATGATAGAAATACACTGATTTTTAAAAAGACAAATTATAACCACTGCTAAAAAAGCAGCGCCTAAAGCGATATATTTTACAATGACAACCAGTTGTTCATTTTTCCTTGCTATGAGCATAGACTGAAGAGAGTTACACCTTAAACCCTAGTACTTTAAAAAGCAAGTAGCATATGATATCGGAGCACGCAGAAAAAGGAAACTAACAGGTCTAATTTAGTTGCTTTGTTACTTTGTCTGTCTTCTAGTAATGATGCTTTTACAGGGTTAAACTATAAAGCATTTTTGGCATATTCAGCCATATGAAGTATTTGCACTAAACCCCAAACCATATTTAAGTAGTTTGATTTCCTTAAAACCTTTCAGTAAGAGCTGCAACACTCGGTTTTGTTCCAAGGCTTAGGAATCTCCCTTGACACAAATCATCTCACTGAAAAGGGAAGGTTAGTATATGGGGTTTTCAGCATTTTGGTAGGGAGGATGAGATGCAAGTCAACTGCCTCTGTGAGTTTCATTCTGCAACGGTGGATTTCTTTAGAGAAATACCATTTTTAGGAACTGAAAGGAAGATGAAACTATGTGGAAAGTGTCCTTCCATTCTGTAAACCTTTGAAGAGGGAAACCTTTTTGTTAATGCACTTGCATTTCATGACACCAGATGCAGTGCTGCATAAAGTTTGGTGAGTTGTACTATCTTACTTTCATTTTAGTCTGTCACCTTTATTGCCGTGTGTATCACCTTATCTAAAATCACAAGGTGTTAAATGATGTTGCTTGTACCTGGGAGTGACAGGATATACATCTAGGCTCCAAACATTTAGCACAGCATATGCTGCCTGTAGATGTTTTCTGTGTGAAAATACCCAGTTTAGCTTTGAAGAGAGCAGCAAAGGCAAAACCCACAGCTGGCACTGTTCATCTCTGTGGATCCCAAGGGGCAGATAAGACAAACAGGACAATACCCTCTCTGCTCTCTATATTCTTCTCCCTCTCTCCATACCACACCATTCAACATAGGGTTTTAATTGTCAGATTAAAAAATAAAGGAACAGAATGTTAACATTATTTCTCACTTGTTCAAGATACCTAATGATATCGGTGAGTTAGCCATGATGCCCGTTAATTCCCAGTGTGCTCATATGTGGGCAGCTGAGTGTGATCCAAGAACACCAAAGTATTCTCAACTCTGTAGGTGCTAGGAGGCTGATACATTGAAGATGAGGTGGCCTGGCTGAAGGCTTTACTGACTGTGAATGAACACATACTTCTTATTTGCTGTCTATGCTATAAAATCTTCATCATGCCACTTTGTCTCTCTGCATCAGACTTTCGCAGTGAAGGGGATAAAGCGATCTTTTAACAGAACATGTTAGTGTTAGTCTGAGTTCTCTAGATGATCTTTAAGGTTTTTTATTTTTGTGAAGTTAAGCAGCAACTAACAGTGAAGTATTTCAGAAGGATTTTAAAAGATTGGTGAAATAATAAAAGTAGATAAGATTTAATGGAGAGGGAAGTTGGATGATGCACAAAAAAGCAATCTGAACTTTACAAATTAATAGGCTGTAAGCTGACTTGCCATTTAGGAGTGAGTTCTTGGGGTTACAGTAGAAAACGTCAAATCAGAACTCTATAATGGCTGAAAAAGTAGTCGACGTGGTTCATTAGGAAAGGCATAGACAACAAATTTGAGAACAGGATTGCATAAAGCTGTAGAATACCTCCATCTTCAAAACAAACGGTGACATGATCAGTCATGAGGCACCTTCTATACAAGGCAAAACAAAAATGGACTAGGCTGGAAAATGTGACTGTTGATGATAGATCTCCTCGAAATCAGAAGTGTCGGAGTGAAGGGGAATTGGTTGTGGTTTCTTTCAGTACGAGAAGTAGGAGACATCCCATGAAATTTGCAGTTTTGTGCTTCAAAACTTGGAAAAGGGGGCAATCATTCATATGTTGTGTAGTCAGGCTATGGCATTCCATGTCAGGGGATGCTGGGGATGATAAAATGTGACTGAAAAGCAATTGCATTTTTTTTTTTTTATTTCCACTGAGAGCTATTAGAAAACAAGCAGCACCTCTGACTCAGAGCTCTCTGATCAGCAACTTTCTGAAGGTCAAGAGGGTGTTACAGGGAAGTATCACTGTGCAGCTGGGTGCTGTCAAAGAGGTGTTTGGGGATGGATAGATGAGTACAGTATTTCTAGCCTATGTAAAAATCCGAATGGACAACAGGCAAATGCTTCTGTCCTGTGGGCTTACTGGAAATGATGTGGAGGTTGCTATGTTCACAATCAAAAATGATCTAGTATGTCCTTCTCAGGGACGATCTATCAGTGTAAATCACACTAGTTGTTAAATGTGTTCAGTCAGTTTTCACTCTGAAACATTATCAGAGCAAAAATGCATCTTGTAAGAGTGTTTTAAAAGGAAGCTTGTGCTTGCCCTCAGTAAATTAAGTAAGTTGAGTTTTGATAAGATTTTAAATGTGCTTTAAGTTCTTTTTAGTAAGATTCCAGAGACAATTACTTCATTTTCCTAAGGGATGAGTCTAATATGTGAGCTCTGTCATGGCTCATTACTGCTACATTCAAAGTGGCATTTTACAAAGTTTCATGTGACTGAGAAGAAGGTCTGATAAAACAAAAATAAACATATCCGTGTGGTTTACACTCTGTGAGCACAACTACCATTGCCACTCTTTCCAGCGGATTTAAAGGTGCCAAGTATTTCATAACCTGGATTGCACACAGTAGACTTTACTTAAAGCATATGAATGAAATAGGGAGGTCCTGATTGTGCCATCTGGTGCATGGCACTTATCCTAGTAAGAAAGTTCCAGATACATAGATGAGGCCAAATGGCTCAAGGTGCTAAAAATATACTTTTATCTAAATAAGCAGCTGTCAAACACTGTGAGTTTTGCATATTTATGGAAATACAGAAGGCGGACAAAGAATGCATCTTCCTAAGGGAAGTAAAAGTCATACTATATAAAAACAGGACTTGTAGCCTTGATTCTCCTTCAGGGCTTTTTTTCCCCAGACCTAACCACATAAAGATAGCGATATTTAAACATTATCCAGGTATCACAGTTTTTATTTTCTGTTTCATCATGGAGTGACCCCGTAAAACCTCAGTTCTTTTGCCCCCCTTGGCCTTGAATGCATCGGTATGGTGTGGCACCATGGTCTCATATGGCTTTGGAGTCTGTCAGCTACTTGAGCTTTTGTGTTCCTTTGTGAAGGGTGTAACCCCCAGGAATAAAACCGTAAAACCATTAGACTGGATTGTGGTTTGTGTATTTGCACTCCAGAATTGCTGTATCTTCTGATATTTTTCCAGTATCTTGTTATCTATCTGCCTGTTTACTTCTCTTGAGTAAGTGGCCTTCATACTTAATCATGTTTTGTGGGATTACAGATAACAGTTTGAGCGTTAAGTATCTTTCTGGCATTTGTGTAGTCACTCTTTGTATCCACGCAGCATTCTGCACCTTGATTTCTGCAGTGTAACTATATATTGTATGAAGAAACACATGCTGTTTTCTTTTGATCCTGCCACCTTACCTTCAGCTCCACATCTCTTACTTTAGGACAAAAATACTACAAAGGAATCATAATAAAACAGCAAGAAACCTGTCTAGACCCAGTCTGGCAAGGCATTAGCCATGAGCTGCATGGGGTTTGAATTGATACACACATTTGCCCTGCTTTTGTGCTACATGTGGTTGCTACTTCAGTTTTAGCATAGCAGCAGATGAGCTGCCTTGCAAGTAGCCAGGCTGGGGTACAAGCAGCAACTTACCTGTGTCAGCACAGAGCTCAGTGTGGTCTAAGCACTTATTCATGTAAGAGAAAAAGGCAGATGGGGGACTAACTGCTGAAGGCACCTGACTTCTGTGGCGGTATAGTTTGGCCGCTTCTGTTACAGGAGCTAGCTTATTTACAGCAGTAATTGCAGTGTAGATTAGCTTTGTGTCTCCGCGTATGCCTCAGTGACTCCAGAGGAAGGCCATCTTTTTCAGCCTCCTCATTCTAGTTTTGATGGGATTTCTTGCACAAACAAGCACTTCAGAATGTCCTTGAGGATTTGTGGGGAAGGAAGTCTGTCAGGCCTATTTACGTGATTTACTTGACCTGGACTCAGACAAGCTTAGCATTAATAGGATGGGTTCAACCATTCTTTTGGAACCCTGTAGCATACAGCAGATGTCAGTTTAATTCTTCACAGTGTCCGTAGTTGTAAAGTCCTGCATCTGTCGTGCTACTGAAGATGGCTGTTGGCTCTGGATACAAGTTACAAAATACTCTTCTATAAAGAAGATTCTCTAAATATTTCTGTGTTCTCACTGATGCCCCCACTCTGCTCATCTTTCAGAAGTAAGCAAATATTATGCATATTCTTCATATCAGCTTCCTAGTTTTGCCGCTGTAAGAAAGCCAGTGCATGCAGCCTGGACAGAGACACATGGATGTGTACACAGCTCTTCTCTGCTGTTCAAACTGTTTCTTAGTGCATCTTTTGAAGGTTAAAAAAAAAAAATCCTTGGATTCCCAGATTTCAAATAAGCCTGAGTGAGAGGAAAACATGTGCAAGTGTGTATTTCTTAATGAAAGAAAGCTTGGTCCTGAGAAATGAGCGCGTTATTATGCTGTGTAGGTACTTATTGTTTTCATCATATTGCAGAATTATGCCTTACATTTTGTTCTGGAGAAATCACAGTTTTCTCCTTAATATTTTAAATATAAAAATGGGGTACCAAAAAAAAAATCATTAATTCATGTAAGGTAGTTTCGTGATGGAAATTGGGTCGCTTTTCGATGTGCAAGTATTTGTAGCTACCTCCAGAATAATGGGGGTCACAGTTAATGCAGTTCCTTAGATCACCCTGTGCAGACTGCTATCCACAGGAATGCAAAGTAATAACCTGAGCAAATTATCTCCATTATTGCCTTTTGGAGGTGTGATATGCATTACCAAAGTCTGGAAAATAGATTTCTGTCTCAAACAGCACCCTTGATGGAGGAAATTAAGGCCTCTTTTTTTCCAGACAGAAAGCCAGCAATACACTAGCATGCACTTGAAACAACCCATTTATAACAGATAAAAGTGTGGCTAAATTCTGAGTAATAAAACATTCAAATGGTACACACTTGGGAATAACGGGCCTTTTTTTTTTTTTTTAATATGTGATATGGCAACAAACCACTTAGAGAACGGTTTTGGCATAGAAGAAAATCTTCAATTAATAGTGACAAGACCAAGTTGATACAAGCACAGGAGTCCCTAGATATCCGTGTCTCTCATTTCTGTGTGAATGGCTGGTTGCTCTTTGTTGCTATTGCCAGTCTTCTCTCTGTTCAGACTTATGCTCATACTAACTTACCCCCATCCATACTGCTCATTGACATATAAAGCCTCTTAAGATCAAGAATCAGTGCATAGCTCTGGTTTTCAATTGCCTGTTTAAATCACTTTCCACAGGAAAGTTTAGTCAGCTGTGTGCTTTTCCCCCTTCTGTGATACCATGTGTCTCTGGATATAAGTCTGTATATGTGGGATCTGAGTTTCTTGATACTGATTTTGTGATTCAGAAAGCTGTTTGCAAATGAGTGGCTGAGTCCAGCCACTTGTGCTGTAAAGTTTTTGACAGTTCTGGATGAATGCCCGGTCAGAGGCATTTTAGAAATCCATGCAACCTTTAAGATAACAAGACCCAAGAAGGCCCAGGTTTTTTCTGCTCTTCTCAGCAAAGCCATTCATAGAATCACAGAGCAGCTTGTGTTGGAAGCGACCTTAAAGCTCATCCAGTTCCAACCCCCCTTCCACTAGAGCAGGTTGCTCCAAGCCCCGTCCAACCTGGCCTTGAACACTGCCAGCAATGAGGCAGCCACAGCTTCTCTGGGCAACCTGTCCCAGCCCCTCAGCACCCTCACAGTGAAATTCACTTCCTTTCACTTCTTTCTCCTTTTTTCCTAAAAACTCTCTTCCCTTACTAGAAATGGTCTTTATGTAAATTCTGGAATTCTAGGTGAGGAACAAGATTTCAATATCTGTCTGCCAGGTAAAAAAGCACTTTATGAAAAATACATCAGGATCACTTTTATTTATTTTGGGTTTAGAGAAGGTTAACAGTCCTGCATTTCTTGGCTAGCTCTTTTGCAGCAGTTTAGGTTGTTGGAACTCAGTAGTTTGTTTTGAATGCATGGTAGCTTGGTCTTTCAGTTGTTTATTAGCCTTGTAGCACATTACTGTAAGTGAGTGTTATGACATTTAGTGTTCAAGGAAAAACCGTACACAGTATTTTGTATTGCGATGTGAGTCAGCATCCCTAAACCTGTAAATGTTATTAAATACATTTGTTAAACTAGCATCTCTGCAGAGACCTTAATTGGAAAAGACGTCATCAGAGCAATTGTGCTTTTCTGTAATCCATTGAGAAACCGAATTCTGAATATGGTAAAAGCCAGGGAGTACTTACCCAGTAACAGTAAATTCAAAGTGAAGTCTGATTGGTATTAAAAACTTATCCCTTTCTGTGTCCTAAAAATGGAAAGGAAAGATAGCCAGAAAAATTACTAGTTTTGTACACCTAGGATCTAAATTTTACTATACACTTCTTATGAAGTAGAGGTGTAGATATGCAAGGTATGCTTTTCAGAATAACTTTGTACTCTAAGCTTATTTTTCTGTTGTAAGGCTAAAATATTTGGCTGCAAATAAGACATGTTTCACTGCCGTATTCAAATATTTTTAGGTTGAAAAGAATTATTTTATTTTAGACATAAATTAACAGAAACAAAAATCTGATTTTTCCGAAAGAAGCAGAACTATGAAAGCAGGTTGCTTATGGACTGTAGATTTCCATTCCAGCATTGGCCATATGCTCCTCATTTATTTTATGGTCTCCCTTGTATGGTATTCTCATAGCTCCCACTTCTGTATTTTCCTTTTAGTTTCCAAATTGCACAGAAAAGTCAAAAATGTTCATGTGTGAGAAGGAAAAGGGTAAATGAACAAGAAGGTTTGGTGAGCTTTCCACTGAAAACAAAAGTAATTTGCTTGATGAGATGATTTAAATAGCTGTGTCTGGCTTTAGAAATCACCTGCTCTAACTCAGTAGCTGCCCTGTCCTGGCTGAACCCAGGACAGTAGCAAAGTACATGCAGACATATTTGAGGAGTAGGGAAACCTGGTACAAGTTGATATCAAGACGTGGGTTAGTTTAAAATTTATTCTAAAATCTGTAACTCAGTGAAAGGCTCTCTCAGTGTCATTTCTAGATGCTTTAGCTTTGAAGTTACAGATTTGTTCACTACTGCTTTTTGCTTATATTCAGTGGTCAGTGTATCAGTTATTTTTGCTTGTTTCCCTTTATGCTAATGTCCTGCATTCAGCAGTAGCAGTCAATGTTTCTCCTTCTTAGTAGCTGATGCAGGGCTGTGTTTTTGACTTTGAGCCTGGGAACAGCGCTGATAACACCGATGTTTTTAGTTGTTGCTCAGTACTGTTTACTCTGACCAAGGACTTTGTGAGTCTCGTGCTCTGCCAGGGAGAAGGGGAAGACAGGAGGAAACAGAGACAGGACACCTGACCCAAACTAGCCAAAGAGGTATTCCATACCAGAGCATGTCATGTCCAGGATGTAGAACTAGGGGCAGTTACCCAGAAGGGCTTGATCGCTGCTCAAGTCGGGCTGCGTATCGGTTGGCAGGTGGGGAGCACTTGTATTCTCTTCCCTTGTTGTTTCCCTTATCATCATTATTATTATTGGTGGTAGCAGCAGTGATTTGTGTTACACCTTAGTTACTGGACTGTTCTTATCTCAACCCGTGGGAGTTACATTCTTTCAATTCTCCTGGAGCTGGAGGGTGGGGCGGAGTGAGCAAGCAGCTGTGTGGTTCTGGGTTGCTGGCTGGGCTTAAACCACAACAACTAATAACATGCTAACAGAAAACAGAAATAAATGAAACTGTCTTGAAATCAGTTAGTTAACATTCTAACAATGTGCAGAAAAGCAATTGGAAATCCTGTTGTGTCCGGGCGGTCCCCCACCTTCATTCACATCCCTGACCAGCTGTTCCTTGTTTGTGTCAGGTGCAGCAGAATGCCTTCCCTTGTAACTTCTTGATCACTGGTGGTAGGAAGCTGTAGTCAATGCACGCCAGAAGCAAAAGACCTTGGAAACCTGGATTGCTTTTGCCCTGCTGTGTAGTGCCTCTAGCAGGTATCAGGGAGTTGAAGTTTACCAAGAGGACCAAAACATGTAAATGTGAGGCTTCTTCCAGGTGTCTCAAGAAAGCCTCTGCTACTTCTTCCTTACCTGGTGGGCTGTGGCAGACATGCGCAACAATGTCAGTCATGTTTGTATACCCTTTAACCTTGACCCATAAGCTCTGAGCTGGCTCATGATCCACCCCAAGGCAGATTTCCATGCATCCCCATTGCAGCCATATTACAGGACAGGTGGGCCTGTGTGCTTTCGTGACATGCCCTTCTTAAAGACCCTGTGTCTGTCCAATATAGCATACCAGTTGTATGAGCTATCACGCCACATCTCTGTGATCCGATGAGATAGTAGCCCTGCAACTACACATCCACTTCAAATTCCTCCTGTTTATTCCCTATCTTGCCTGCATTAGTCTGCAGGTAGTTCATATGGGCACCCAGTCACGCTGATTTCCCAGAAAAAGAGTTGAGAGCTTTAGGCGTATCAGCCTAAATATCTCATCATTGTCAACTGAAAGGCCATTGAATATGGTTTTAAATGGTCATTGTTGTTAAAGTTACTGATGGTAAGATACTTGAAAGTTTGAATACATGTTTGAAAATCCCAACGCTTATCTGGATTCATGAAACTCTTTTAAGTCTGGTTAAAATCTGAGCCAGAAAAGGGCTTCATGCATGATTTCTCAGGGTTCTGAAAATATTCTTCAGTCTGTTGCTAACCAGTACCAGAGGGTTTATGTGATTTTTTTTTTTTTTTTTTAAGTAAAACCAGTAAATATATTTCTGGTAGCACAGTATTGATCTTGGGCTTACTTTAAAGGTTTTAGACTTCTAGCAGCTCTTTCACTGAGCATGGACAGAGTTCATAATGAAATCCAAAACACAGAAAAGGCCTTATGGTTCTGAGTTTGGCTGCAAACATTAACACAGTGGTAGCTGGAGTGCTTGTTAACAAAGCAGATTGTTTGTTAGTTTAGTGAGGGAAGATAAATTGCAGTGCCAAGACCAAGTAGCATAGTAAAAAAAAATGTCACTTAACTGTTAACAGATTTGAGCTGCTTGCTAATGATTGGTATCATGTAGCTGGTTAAAGCATTTATAGTATGATAGTATTTCCTGATGAAATAATAATGGATTACAAAATAGTGGGGTTGGAATCTTCTGTCACTGTATTCTGTTGGGTATTAGCCTCTAATTCTATACCCACTTCAAGCTGATCAAATGCAAAGGAGTCAATCAGAAACTGTGGTCGAGTATTACAAATTCTTTCCTATTTGCAACAGCTGAAAAGCTAAAACCAGCAGCACATATATGGTTAGTGCACCCAACTAATTGGGAGAGTAGTGCTTTCAGTCAGATTCCATGGTCTGTAAATATAACTCTTCCAAAGGGACAGAAGGAATTTGTGTGTGAGAAATAGAATCTAAATACACTTGTACATTCTCCTACATCAAACCCCAAGGTTTGGTGGCTTAAGTTTGTGTTTAGTGTATGTTGGAAAACAAAGGAGGCAGAAAGACTAGACTGAAGGAGGATTTTTATCTCTTTTGTAATAGGTATTCCCCTAGGGAGTTAACCGTGATTTACCACCCTACTTTGGTAATAGGATATTGTTGTCAAGCTTTCTGTAGTACAGTAATGCAAACAGTAGCAAGGAGTGCTATTATGTATTTCTCAATCAAAGACATTTGACTTCAAATACAGAAAACTAGGGTTTGCTTCAAATGTAATAAAGAAGATTGTAGCATTATCAACTAATATATTCTTAGTGTGTATTGATGTGGTTAGGTATCCAGAACCAAATAAACAGAAATAAAAATACATAAATGTATTTATATGTATTCTGTAACTAAATAAATGAATGTGGTCAGACAGATGAAAATAAGTGATTCAAACCTTGTTTTCTAGTTTTGCAAACTGAAGCTCCTTATTAATTTTAAAACTTGGATTTTCATGGTGTATTTCTTCTGCAAAGACGGGACAGGTTAAATCTTCCAGTCTTTCTGTCATCACTGCTGTCAGTAAAGTAATCTGGAGTTTGGACCTAAGAATTGTATTAAAAGGAGCATATTGTGAGGCCTTGCTCACAGAAGTTGCAGCTAGTTGTATGCCATTAACTAATGAAATTTGTAGAGAAACTACTGCCTTTCTCACTGCTGATCTTACTTTGCAGCCTTTTCTTGCACTGATGCTGCAGCATAAATATTGTAATGAGAGTGAAATGCAAATAATGCTCCCTGGGTGGTCTCCTTACACTCTCCTTAGAGTGTTCCAAAATCAACCTGCACTGTCTTTCCAGAAAGGCACTGTTAATATTAACTGGCAGCAACATGTTTCTTAAATCCTTGGAGCCAGTAAAACCTTTGCCTAATGAGGGAGTGCAGTCTTTGGCTTCTGTGCAAATCTTTCTCTGTGAGCTAACTTAAAGACTTCACTGAAAACTGGATATTCACAGTAACATCTCTTAATTTTTCATTTAATTTACTTGAGAATGAAATAACTCTCATAAATTAGTTCCTCGGTTTGGTCGTTTCAAGAGCAATTCCCCCCCCCCGTGTTTCTAAAGCAGGGAAAATTCCCCTGCAGATTTTCAATTTTCAGAGGCATAGAACTTGTGAAGAAAATGGTATAGATTCAATTAAATAGTATTCAGAGAGATCTCCCCAGCTCCTGGTCTTTTATTGTATTCACAAGTAATGGGAGGAGAGCATATGTTTGTGAAAGATAAGGTGGGAGCTCAGGCTGTTGCATAAGCAGTCACTTGAAGCAATGGGTCCAGCCTCTTGTTAAGCTAGATGCCATAGGATCTCTTTTAGCTTTCTTTCCATGCCACTGTTTCCTCATACCACCAAGGTCGTACTTGCCAGTAGTAATGATTCCTGCAATTTGTCCTCCTTTGGAACTCTGTCTAAATGCATTTAAGGGGATTTGCCTACGTTTCAAGGTCACAGAAAACACAGGGAGTCTTAAGCTTAGCAGTTGAGTGCCGTGGTAATAGCTACTGCGTAGTACGTGGTAATAGAGTGCTGTGACATAGCTACTAAGCTATATCAACCAGAAGTTTTATTTCCAGTCTCAGGCTGACCTGGCAGACACCAGCATTTAGGAAAGTGCCCTCCAAAATCAAAGCCTTGTGAAGAAGTACAGTTAAGGTAACTATTAAACCTGTGTGCTTGTTACAGTTATGAATTAGTCAGTGCCAGTGGTGGACTCAGTTTATCTATCTCACTTCATAAAACTTTTTTATAAGCTTTTAAAGTAATTGAACAAAATATGAGCCAGTTGATATCTGACATGTCCACCCTGCAAAGAGGGCTCTTCAAGTCCCTACTAATGTGTGATTCAGTTGTCAACACAGATACTATATCTACACCCTAAACTAGAATTGAAAATACGTACAAGATAGATTTTGTTCTTCTGAAGTAGTCAGAGCCTCTTTGCTTTGCTGACTGGAAGCAAACTTGGACACATACGGTATAAAATACAGTATGAATACCTTGTATAAAATATGCAGATTTGAAAGGCAGTGATCCTGTAGTTAAATAGAAAGTGAAATATGAAAGTTTCCCAATAATGTGGTAATTGAACCATGCATCCATTCTGTGAAATAAATTGCTATGGATTTGCAGTAAAATCTAAATGTTCCTATATTATTGGGAAAGCAGACTGGAACAGACATTAATGGCAGCTATATCAAAGTAAAATATGAGAAAAACAGTAATAATGTAGTTATGACTAATGTGTCAGTTGTTGACACTTCATTTCCATGTAAAGTTGACCTCACTTTTAAAAAGTAAGTCCAGTTGTTAAGGTTTCTAGGTTGATATCCTCCCATATCTTCAGCCACTGTTTGGATCTCTCTCCAAGCTTCATTTCAAAATGGTAGTTGTGACATCCAGCACTAAAGCACATGAATCGTGTGGCACAGAGCATGTGTTCTTGCACTGTGACTAAACAGTAGTCCTGGCATTCACTGGAGTTTATTGTCGTTTTTTTTTCTCTCTTCATATTTAACAGAAATCTGGTATTCTTTCTTCTTTCTATCTCTGTCCCCTGAAGTGCACACAAATCAATTCCAAATACGTCTTTTTGCCTCCTTGTTCTCCATCAAATGTGCATCTCTTTCCTGCAGGTCAAAAGACATTTCATACAATACAGTAACTGGCTGGCAGAGTCACAAGCAGCTGACCCCAAGGGGAGCCTTGCACTGATGATATTCCTCTCCTTTTTCCCATTGTTCAGTGTCTAACTTTGAGGCTTTAGACACTTGGTTTTTCTGGGGTTTGAGTTCTCCTGACTTACAGAGAAACAAAGATACAAGCTCTAACAGCTCAAAACAGAAAACAAAACCAGGCAAAGCAGTAGTTTGAACATTAGATTATTGCTAATACTGAGAGGGGAAAATATGTTTTCTTAATACTTTCAGGGGTAATTCTGTAATTAGCACTAATGCCCTGCTCCTCCCCCCAGAAAACCCTCACAGTAATAGAGAATTGGGGTTTTTTTAGGATTTCAGTGGAGGCTATTTGCTTACTTCTGCTACTGGAGTTATTGTATCATGAACATCTACAGCACTGAAGGAAATTAAAGAAAGCTGGTTCCCTGATCTGTTGTAAAGATCTGAGTCTGTCATCTCCAGTGCAGAAACAGAACTGTACCCTGAAATAAGTTCTTGTTTTGTTATAGATGAAAGTAGATAATTTATTGAACCGAAGTTTGAAAGATTAAAAGGAAATCACTGATGTTTGGGGTACTTACTAAAAGATCTAAATGCCTGTGTAACAGAAAAATCATAGGATCGCGAATGGCATGGGTTAGAAGGAACCTTAAAGTTCATCCAGTTTCAACCCTCTGCCACGGGCAGGGACACCTTCCACTAGGCAAGGTTTCTCCAAGCCCCATCCAGCTTGGCCTTGAACACTGTCAGGCATGCGGCAGCCACAGCTTCTCTGGGCACACTGTGCCAGCGCCTCACCACCCTCACAGTGAAATTTCTCCCTAATGTTTAATCTCAGTCTCCCCTCTGTCAGGTGAAAGCCATTCCCCCTCATCCTGTCACTAGAGGCCCTTGTAAAAAGTTCTCCAGCATTCTTGTAGCCCCTTTAGGCACTGGAGCTGCTCTAAGTTCACCCTGAAGCCTTTTCTTCTCCAGGCTGATCAACCACAACTCTCAGCCTGTCTTCACAGGATATTTGTAGGATATACAAATATTTGTCTACCTAATAAAAAGCTAATGCAGGTCCTTAGTAAACCATGTTATGTTATTCAAATTAGGTTATATTTACCTATGGTTTTCTTTTTTTCCATGTCATGCTTGACCCAGACTCTAAGTGAAAAATGCTGCTTAAATACATTGCAATTTTGTCCATCACCTGGTTTGTCTACTGAAAGGTTGTCTGATTAAAAAGAAGTAAGTCTAACACTATTTCAAACATAAAACTCAAACCAACATTATTTTACAGAATTTGCTTTGAACTGTACATTGAAAACTGGATAAACAGTTGCCTTCTGGGATATTTTTATAGTAAAGGAATGAGAGAGTATCTTCTTTCCTAATCAAAGGGAATAAATTAATATTGGAAAGATAAGAAACTTTCATATATTCTGATGCATCTTTTGCCTGGGGATACCTGGGACTCAGGAGACTCAGGCAGCAGCTGGGCTAGAAGAATTCCAATTTCATACTGGAAGCTGTCAGATAACATGCAGAAAGATGGAAGCAGATATGCGCCAGCCAGAACGGTTGTGTTGAAACAAGGAGGAACTGAGATGTCCAGGTATACCTAGTTGCTACCTAAAGAAATGTTGCCAAGACCAGACAGAGTTCACTAGAGAGCTCTAAAGGCAGTCAAATATGAAAAATAACTATTAACTGATTACTTATCTATCTTGTCAGCCCATGTTCTGTCAGTACTGAAGCAGGGGAAGCTTTGTAAAGGGTAACAGGAAGAGTCTGAGAATAAATGAGATTTCTGAAGTGGAGGCAAAGCAGTAAAACTCTGATACAGTATAGAAATCATTTATGCATGAAAACATGGTTCTTGTAGAGGGGCTCACAGCTGCTCATGGCAGTCAGTAAGCATATGGACAAACAGCAGTCCAGCTGATACATCTGAATTTCAGAAAAAGCTTTAGACTTAAGTTCTTTGTCACAGGTTCCTCAAGAAACTGAGCTGACAAGGAATAAAAATGGGAGTTAACAACATTATGTAGATCTGTAATGTCCCATCATTTCTTGAATGTTGTGTCCATTTTATGTGGTCAGTAGAAGTAAAAAAGGCTTATGGGAAGAGTAACAAAGCTGATAAAAATTTCTGTATGAGAAGAGATACAGAACTTCAAAGGCACCCCATCTTGCTCTTGGATGAGGAGGGATTTGAGCTGGGTTTCCATCCATAAATGGGATGGAAAATACACATAGGGAATGACTATTCACTGGTTCTCACCATCCAAGCATTAATAGCATATTTAAAATGAATGCCAATATATTCACATGCAAAACACTGCTGCAGTTGACAGTAGTTTAGCTGACTTGAAAGAACAGTTATGTCAATTCACAGAAGACCATCAACAGCTATTAAATACAAGTAAGGTACCCACACTGGCTCAGGATGTCCCTTTCTTGCACACTGTAGGAAATAGGAATTCAGAGGGAGTACACCAGGGGACATATCGCCCTGTGTTTACTGTATTCATATGCTTTTCCCTGAGAATCTGCTTCTGATCACTCTTAGTGACCATACAGTTACTGTTATGTTTGTACAGGAATATTGAAGATGAAAGAAAAAAGTTGGTATTATGGAAGATGGGAAGTGATAAACAGAAGGGAAGGTCATCAGTGAGCCATGGAAAAGAGACATTTGAAAGAGAATTAAAGAAAGATAGAGAGGGGCGGAAGGCAAGGTTGTGGCAGGAAATGGAGTGAAAAACTGGGAGAGGGAAATTTGCAAAAAGGGAGAAGGATTGAATATAGCTAAAGGAGAGTAGAGACTTCAAAGAGGAATGAATGAATACATCATAGCGGATATGGGGAAAAAAATCCTGTATATCTGAATAGTGCAGGTTCACAATGGTTGGGAAAATAGTTTATTGTGTTTCCTTTTTATTACATGCAGGTCCCCTGGATATGGCAGCATGTTGTGCATGGCTAACAGGAGAGTGTGATACTTGGGAGATGAAGTTGTCATGTGCTCAGGGCCTAGTCTGCAGTCAAGGCTATTCATTTATATGCGGAGGAATTTCACTTGTAGCACAATGTCAAGCAGACAGCTGTGTTTCTGGACAACCAGAGTCACTTCTAAAGTACAAATTCTGTCAAATTTAATAAGAGACAGCATCAAATGCATTCAGATCACAGCTGCCTGCTTTTAATCTTCCTGTTACCCGTTTTAACATGAGTCCCAGGGTAATTAGCTCAACTGAAAACAAAAATGACTTGTATCTTTCTGCATGGGGTAAATCGCTACCAAATTGTCTGTAATAAAGCCTTGCATTTTAAAGCTGAGAAGTAACCTTGTTCTAAAATCCTTATTAATTCTTATATTACTTAACTAGTCACGTTACCAAAGTACATAAGGGAAAAGTCCTTATTACCATATAAAATTCTTCATAGTTCAGTGCAAACTATGTAAGAAGAAATATTAAGTTGCGGAAGAAAGAAGCGTGTTCTTAGCTGGTATAAATTGACATTCCTCTACAAAAGTTAATGGACTAAGCCAATTAACAGTAGCTGAAGGTGTAGTCTTGCTATGCTTTGCTTTTCCTCTTTACAGATCAGTCGTTTGCCTTGATACAGTACTCTTTATGCAAATACGTAAACATGATTAATCGCTATGAATTATTAAAAACGGCGCTCGAAAGATAAACTTTCAGCAGAATGTCTAAAGAAGATAAGAGCTGAGCAAATTGGTTCCAGGAAGCCAGAGTTCCATAGATTAGGGCAATATTGGGCAAGTAATTAGACACCAAATGATCTGGGGATGCATTTCCTACTGAGTGTGCATGTGCCTTTCATTGCACATATGCACGCACCTTGGCAGTAAAATCTACCAGCAGGTATGCAGAAAGTGCCAGAACACAAATGGTAAGTAGAGGGCAAAACATCTGAAAGGTCATATTTGTTGCTTTAATTTTAACAATATCCACAAATATACTTCTGATACTGGGGTATCTGTGTGCCATCGAGACTTCCCAGCTTAAAGAAAAAGGCATATATCCAATGTTCATACAGTGGTTTCCATAGAGAGTTGTAGGATTTTGCAGGGGGTAGTTAACAGACATGCCACGATGGTGTCTGGTGACACTGTCCTGTGAAATGAATTGAAATAACCAGATACTGTTCAGCATGTCAAGCAGACTTGAACACAGCCCAGATGAAGCGGGGTGTATTATTTCTCTTGAGAGTCATATTAGAATTACCAGAGTAAAAATTTTAATTACCTGTTCATGTTGTGACAGTTTTCCCTCTCCTAGACCTAATCATTAGACAATATTTTAAATGGCATTTTAAGTAGAGAGTGTTGAGATTCAATTCCGGTGTCAAGTGAGAAGTCTGTAATCTTTGTGGTATTTCAATAGAATTTTACAGAATTGACAGTGTAAGCTCCAGAGGGAATACACCCAATCAAAAGAACAGTCCATGAATGTGGCTAACAGCTTGGTTGTGCATATTACCCTGTTGACATTCTTTAATCAAGTTAATGGGCAGAAGTGCACCATTTCCTGCAAGAAAAGAGAGCAGAGTCAGTTGCAGTGTAAAATTCCCAGTGCTACTTAGAAAAACATCTGTAACTATTTGGAAATAGATGTAATCAAACTTAATTGTGGAAATTTATTTAAAATAAGACTTTTTGCATATTCTTTCGATGATTGTTCCATCAAAGAACTACTAATAGAATGGCAGAGAAGGGAAATATCTGTTAATTTTTGTAACCTAGCATCAGTAACAATTTTAAGCAAACTTGGCAAAGTTTCTAAGTTGCCAATACACAGCTACAATGTTAGTCCCATCTTTAAAACATTCCTCATGCTTTGCTACTTGTGTTAGGAAAGAATAAAGTTATCTTTAAGAAGTAGGCCCCTTCCAAGCCTAGTTATTCTGTGATCTCTGCACAGAATCCTTAATTTGAACCTTTGTGGTCTAGGTCCTGGGATTTGGAACGGAAGAAAAAAAACTAAATTATTGAAAGGTATATCCATTATTAAATACCTGCTGCACTTTCAGATATTTTGTCTCGGATATGGCTTAGAAACATAGGGCTGAAGAGTCACTGTCTTCTGTTTCTCTCAACTGCATGTGATACGGATATTTAATCCAACAGTTTTTGGATCATTTTCTCTATGTACGCTCACCTACCACCAGGATATTCCCAATACCCTTAGCCTGACTTTTTTGATCACAGGACAAATTAAACCCCCATGAATATTAGTAACCACAGGAGAAGAACTGGAGAGCTCATGAGGCAGCACTAGTGGCCTGATTCTGCAGAAGCCACTGTTAGGTTTGAAGTTTCCCACACATGCTGGTGAAAGGGTCATCCGTGCAGAGGAATACCTTAAGTCACTTCAGAGACACCTGCCATGCCAGCTAGCTGAGGGGAGTCACTCAAGAATTTAAAACCTCTGGGAGCACTGGCCTTCCTTGTGTTGAATTTAAAACCTCTGGGAGCACTGGCCTTCCTTGTGTTGGATTCAGTCTTGCTGTGGCAATCCAGTGCTTCAGAGAAGGGTGAAATTACATTGAAAGTCTACTGATACATCAAGAAGAAAAGTAAAGAAAAGTAAACTCCAAACCTGTATATGGCCTTGCAGGTAACCAAGAGAAGCCCTGAAGGATTGCATTAGTACAAGATAAATACAATACAAACATGAAGAACAGACAGCAATCCACTTTTTTCGGTTCTCTTTAGGAATTTACATGTCAAAGTTCTCATATCACAACAGGTTTATAACTTGAAAATCACCCTATGTTGCCATATGAGTTCTTCCATGAGTTTGTCAGGCTCCATATTAAAACACTGTAAATCCCTTTCCCATATGATCTGATTTGCTAAGTAATTCCTGAGTTTCCTCCTTGGCTGGTTAGAAAATATTCTCTTTCTAATCTACTTCTATTACTGAAAATGGGGACGGGACGGGACGACACGGAGACAGGACAAAATAAATATGCATAAATGTATAATAGATATACATCTGTTGTACTGAAATTAAACAAGTGGGATATGAGTTATATTTTGGGGGGAGGTATTGGCATAGGAAGAAGAATTTGGTTGAATAGTTTCAAGGTAAATACTGCTTATTGCTTTGCTGCCTTGCAAATATTTGTGAAGGTTGTAGAGTTGGAAAATACATAGGGAATATCTCTGTCTGCTAACTTGTCTCTAAAAGGTATTGCTTATATTTTAAATACAATTCTGATTTCACTGTTGTATAACAAGGCAATATTGTAGTCATGTAAACTGGATACTTAAAATTCGGGTGGTTTTTTTTTTATGCTGCGGTTTCCCAAGTTTGTAAGAACACATGGTTAAAAAAAATACTTTATAATCAGGGTAGATGATTTTTAGAAGTTTCTGGTTTTCATATACTTATTCCAAAGTTTTTCTTCCCTTGAGCAGCAGCTACACAGTTCTTACAATGCATTTTCTGCTATGTGTAGAGAGCTTGCCTTTCACTTTCCAGCCAAGTAGTCCTTCGCTTGTGTGTTTCAAAGCATTTGCTTATCTGTAGTTTCTGAATTGAGTGACAGACCTGTATGATGTGACCACTTCTTAACTCACAATACTGTGAGCTAAGGATGCAGTGAAATAACAGATTCTGCTTTTAAGTCATCAGTGCTAGCTTTGGTAGCTGTAGTAGGCTTAGAAATGAACAGGTTGTACATCTCTATCTATATCATTGCGTTTATTGTTCCGATAATTAGATTTTATTTTTGCTTGGGATCATTGCTATCCAGTGTTTCCTTGTAATGCCTTATTTGATAGACTTCAGTGTCTTTCAAAATGATACAAGTAGCTGCTTTTTCTCGTTGCCAATCAGATCAATTTGGTGCAATCTAGTTGACATGGCTCATGAAAATGCATGTTGACAAAGCTCTCCCGTTGCTCCTGAAGACCTGCACTAGTAGAATTTTGTACATGTGTTCCACATTTTCCAGTTATGAACACCCATCTTTACATGGCTAACAATGGATATTTGAAAGATCAATGACAGTAACTGAACTCTTTGAGTGCAGATGCTCTTCTGTGTAGATGTATGTATATGTGTGTATAAGCCTTGTGTGCAAGATTTCAGTTTTCACACAGCCTCTTGAGTGCCCTCATTCAGATAGGTCTTGGCAAGCACTGAAGTGCTTTACTAGATTTTCAAGTCCAGCTTATAAATCACAGAAACCTTCACTGCATTGCTTAAGTGGAGACGCTTAATTCTGAAGTTAACCTCACATTTTAGAAATCAATTAACTGCCTTTTTTTTATTGTAAGGTAAGTTGGCTCTTCTAAGAGTTCAGCTGCTGTAATGGCTGTCTGGATTGCAAGAGGCAAAGTCATTCAGACACTATAATCTGCTCATTCTTAATGAGTCCAGATCAAGACATCTCTGACTTCCTGTTCTTAAAAGTGCTGTCAGTTTCTGCCTCTGTCCTTGTTGCCTTAAATATAGGCCCCTGCCAACATAGAATCATAGAATAGTTTGGGTTGGAAAGGACCTTAAAATCATCTAGTTCGAACCCTCCTGCCATGGGGAAGGGCACCCCCCACTAAACCACTAAACCATGTCACCTAAGGCTCTGTCCGACCTGGCCTTGAACACCGCCAGGGATGGAGCATCCACAGCTTCCCTGGGCAGCCCATTCCAGTGCCTCTGGAATAAACTTCTTCCTTATATCCAATCTAAACTTCCCCTGTTTAAGTTTGAACCCATTACCCCTTGTCCTGTCACTACAGTCTCTAATGAAGAGTCCCTCCCCAGCATCCCTATAGCCCCTCTTCATGTCTTTCTTGTGCGTAAGTGTCTTTGGATTTCAACATTAAGCAGTAATTATTGTCAAATCAGGTTTCTTCCCAAGATGTACTTCCCTCAGATGCACTGCCCAGTCAAACTTGCAGGATTACAATCTTGCTAATGACTGCTGTATATAGTTACTTGATGCCATCAATATCCTGCTCTCCCTTTTACTTTTTCTCTCCTTTTTACTCCTAGCATGCATACATCTGGAGGCAAATAGAGTACAAATACTCCTGCGTTCATCTCCAAGATTAGAACTGGACTTGAATTCATTTTTTTCCCTTTCTGAACGCTACAATGAACATCAACATTTACAAAAATATTCCTGGTTGCAAATGTGCCACAAGCATTCTTATCCCCAAATGACAGCTCTGTGAGTGTTGACTTCTCCAAATCACCAACATGGGAACTAAATATACCATAGGTAGACATACAGAAATAGAACCTGGCTATGACTGCAAATACATGTTTCTGTATGTAGCAGTGCTATATGGCTGTTGGGCTAACAAACCTATTTCACAGTGATCTCTGACTGCAGTAAAAGAAAGCCTTTTTTTTTTTTTCATGTCTGAGGAATGCTAGGAATTTCCAATTTCTCACATTTCAAAATCTCCCAGTACTTCTTGCAAAAAAAAATAATCCAAAGGTAAAAGGAAAAAAAGCAGGCCCAAAGAAGTTAGAACTCACAATATGTGATCAGGCAGAGCCTAGAAATTATATACACAGTCATTTGCAACCCGTCCGAATAATCTATTTCAGTGTTATTTGTGTCATTATGTTTAAGGCCAGCTCTCCATCACATCTGCAATGAGGACTTCACTATTTGCCATCAAGGTAGAAAAAGTTTGCTAATAATAAAGTCAGATAGGACGTAGCAACTGGTCTCCTGTGCTCTGTTGCCTGTGCAGTTTAAAGTCATATTATGAAGACACAATACCTACAAGATAGGAAGATAAAAGGAGAGAGAATAAGCCTTTTCTATTGATCTTCTGCATACTTGGATTTGTGGGAGTTTACATGGTTTCTTGAATAAGGACTTGTGGGCTTAATCTGCAAAATGTAAAAACATTCCTTTTTTTTCAGTGACATCTGTGATTTGGGCCACATGAAACCCTATATGAAGACAGTTCATATAGGAGCAGTTTAGATTCTCTAAACTTCTTTACTAGCTTACCAAAAGATGCTTAGTTTCATATTTTCTTTCTCTTTATGCTTATCTGATTACACACAGTTGCTGTTTGGATTGCTTTGTATACAAAGTATAGAAAGTAGGTCTTTCACTTTTAAACCATTCAGAAGCTCCAAGCCATAATCAAAGAAAATCATGTTTATCTTAGTCTCTTTTCAAAGCTAACAAATCTTTAAGTGTTATTTCACTAAGATACATTATGAATCACATGGTTGTGCTCAGTGAGTTAACAAGTCAGTGATTCTGAATAGCCATGTAAACTTCCTTGTTCTCAGCTCTTTAATTTGTTTTTGTTTAATTGCTTCCTGAAATATTTTGGTCCCTCTTCCATAGCCATTCATTTGCTGGCTTATCCCAGATTCTCAAAGTTCCAAATCACAGCAAAGTCACCCTGGTCTTAGTGCAACTCTCACTTAAACCCCGCGCTCTACCTTTTAGCAGAGTTCAGCTAAGGATGAATCCCTCTTTGCAGAGCTTCCTGAAAATGCCTGTATCTGAAGGGGGCCTATAAGGATGCTTGAGAGGGACTCTTCATCAGGGACTGTACGGATAGGACAAGGGGTGATGTGTTAAAACTGAAACAGGGGAAGTTCAGGTTAGATATGAGACAGAAGTTCTTCCCTGTGAGGGTGGTGAGGCGCTGGCACAGGGTGCCCAGAGAAGTGGTGACTGCTCCATCCCTGGCAGCGTTCAAGGCCAGGTTGGGCAGAGCCTTGGTCTAGTGTGAGGCATTCTTGCCCATGGCAGGGGGTTGGAACTGGATGATCTTAAGGTCCTTTCGAACCCAAACCATTCTGTGACTCTGCGATTCACAGACAAGAAAGAAAACATTATCCACAGTTCTTGCATCCCCAACTTCAATTTCAGCAAAGATTTACTGAGGGAATCCATTCTCTTGCCTGTAGCCAGGAAGTCTGTTCACCCCAGAAAATTGAAAGACAGTCCAGCACAAGGTTTTGGTAAAGCTGCCACAGAGCTTCTGTTTGCACAACAAGGCTCACTACACCAGAGAGGAAAGGAAGAGGGCTGGAAAAAAAGCATCTCTGTTTTGCAAGCTGAATAACAGTATCTGCAGATTAGGTCCTCAGCTAAGTTGCTACCTCTTTTCCTCATAGGCTCAAAGCAAATATTACTTTGGTTTTGTGATTGAGAGACAAAGAGCAACAGGAGTAGGAGACATAGAGGTTAGATGTAATTTTCCTCTTCTTTTATCCCTCCCTTACTTAGCTTCTTCCCATAGATACATTTCATACTCCTTTATCTACCAGTGCATTATGCTGTTTAGAGTTTCGAGTCCGTAGAAAAATCCCTAAATGCAAAAATGTTTTCAGCATTTGGTACTTATCAAAAATACCCTGAAGTCTCACTCTTCACAGCCTGCAAAGGACATAGTAAGAATGAAGTGGGCATAGGGCAATTTACATTACAATTGATTTTCCTTTTCTTTCCCAACAGACACTAGTGTGTGTGTGTGTGTGTGTGTGTGTGTGTGTGTCTGGAATTTAATGCCATCCATATAGTCAAAGTGAAAGAAAACAGGGGATTTTGTATATTTTAACAGATGTATTTCAGTAATTTATATTGTTTAAATTAAACTCTCATAACTGTAGGAAAAAGAGAACACCAGACTGAATTCAAACTCAAAAAGGAATCAACACACCAGGCAGAGGCAGGGAAGGGCTAACCAAGAGGAATACAGAGTCATTGCCCAGGCATGCAGGTTTGGAACTGGGAAAGCGAAACCTCAGCTGGAGTTGAAGCTAGTCAGAGATATGATAGGCAACTTCAGAGAGACTTCAGTAAGTGTATCAGCAGCAAATGGATCCTGGAGTGCTCACAGAAGCAGCCGATGTCGTTGCAAGGTTGCTGTCAGTGATCTTTGAAATGTTACATTGATTTTGGGAGATACCTGAGGTTGTCCCCTATGATACAGATGAGAGAACAGTGAGAAAAGTGAATGTTGTATGCCTTGATCTTAAAAAGGCCTTCAACACAGCATGCATAGTATCTCTATAACATTGAGTGAAATATGGATTGGATAGATCTGTATGGTGGGAGAAGATTGACTGAATACCAGGCTCAGATGGTGGTGATGAACAGTACAAAGTCTAAGTGGTGACCAATTACTAGTGGTGTTCTTCAGGGACTGGTGCTGGGACTGGTACTGTTTGATTTTTTTATGAACAACCTGGGTAATGGGATGGAGTGCACCCTCAGCGATTTGGGGATGATAACCAACTGGAAGTAGTTGGTATGCTGGAACTTAAGGCTGCATTCACTAGCATGCATCTTAAAGCACTTTCAAAAGAGCTTTTAATGAGCCTAATGTAATTTTTCACAGCTAAGTCCTGTAACTTGCTGTTTAAAAAATTCCCAATGGCTTTATGTTGAGTCACTTCTATATGAGGCCTTTGCTGCTATTCCTGCTGTGCTTTTGAATAGAGAGCCACAGTGTTTAAAGAAATCTCCTTGGCTCCATTGGAATTGATACTGATACTGGGAGAAGGAAAGAATATTAAGTTATACTTCATAAGGGATTATTTTGTGGTGCCAGTTTAAAATTTCATTCAGTTTCTTTGAAAACAAATTTATCTTTTTTTTTTTTTTTTTAATAAAAAAAAGACGGTGGCTGGAAGGTAATTTCTGTATATTACTTTCTACAAATTTTCTATGGAACACTATTTCTGTGGAAATATATTTCTATAGAACATATATTTCTATGGAACACTTGTTTTAAGTGAGCAGACTACAAGTCTATGAATGGGAGGTTGGATGCACTGAGAAAGTAGAAATGCACCGTATCCCAACAGCTGGAATTCTTTTTGTTAGTTTTCTAATTGAACAAGGTTAAAGATCAGTTTCTAAAATGATCATATTTTCAAATCTTAGAGAGAGAACAGCAAGTTTAAAAAAAAATGAAAAATGGAATGGTGATCCTGTCTAACATGCAAGTCTGAAGAGTAAGAGACAAATAGACTTTAGTTTATTCCCATTTAAACAGACTTTAGTTTCTTTCGATTGAGTGACATGTTTGCATTCATAATAGTTTTACATAATTATGGAGCTAACAGAAAACATATTTTGGTTTTACTATTGTTGTCTGGAGTTCATTCTGATTTATTGTGCCCATGACAGGGGGATTGGGACTGGATGATCTTTGGGGTCCCTTGCAACCCAAACTGTTCTGTGATTTCTCTCAATATAGGTTGAGTATGTGTGGCTATGTGAGTATTTTCCACTTACAACGATGTTAAGCACTACTAACTTTTCGCTTGAAGTGCAGGTACAAATTATGTGCTACAGATAAAGCAGCTCGCATTCAGAAAGTAAAAAACATGTTCACGTTGTGGAGATTTGATACTTCTTCCTAAATTTGGAAAGATAATCCACTGGCAATCTATACTTGTGTTTCTCAATTGATGTATTTCTATATTTGTGTTTCTAAATGCAAATAAGAAAGCTGAATACTTGTAAATCATGAACACCTGAAAAAACAGATACAAAGTTCTAGTCCACCACTGAAAGAAAGATGCATAAGGCTTTATGAAGTTAAACCATCCAGTTTGCCCAAAGCGGTATTTAATTCAAACACTTTATGAATATCACATAATTCAAGCAAATGGCATAGCCAGTCCACTAAAAAGTGGAGGGTCTGCTGCTCATGTTGCTGTGTGTACTTTTAAGGTATCAGAATGACCATGAGATTTTTCCTCTTATTCTGCCTTTTGTGCATCTCGTCTTCATGTCTAATACATAGTAAAAAATGCAGCTGATAAAAGTGCCATGGTAAAGTTTTGAGTTCCATGTCTTTAGAGTTGTTCCATATTCTCTCTCAGTTTTTAATAATTTGTCAATCAGTTATGAGGTTTGTAATGCTAAGATTTTAAAATGAATCACTATGTCTTTTTTTTTGCATAAGATTCTAATAAGCATAAGGGCAGCCTTTACTGTGAACTTAATGACTGTTACAGGGATTCCATCAAGCCCTACAGAACTTAATTGACTTGATTTCATTGCTGATAATTGATAATTGTTGATACTATTACTGAGCATTAACGATAATAAAAAATGTGAATTTAAGAACAAAGCTATGATTAATCAAGGAAAATCTAAGCTTTGCAAAATACTAGAATTTATTAAGATAACTTTAAGCACCAAATTTTTGTTTTTTACCATTAAAGTGAAACAATGTTGATCTTTAAATCCATATTTAATGTGCATCCTGTAGTGATGCACTTATCACCAATGATCTACATGCTTAAGGTAGTTTTGGAAGTTTGAAAAATGACTGTATGGTGTTCAAAACCTGGAAGTTACTGCTAAAAGAAGTGTCAGAATAGACATTTAGGATGCACTGAATATCTGAATGTACTTCAGATGAGATCACTTTTCAAGTTTCAAACATGTAGGAACAAAGCTCCAGCAGAGTGTGCACCACAAGATAATTCTGGTTTCTTGGTAAATCTCTGGAGAGATTGGCACTTTTTGTGGTTATAGTTGATAAAGAGTAGTAGGTGGTAAGGGAGGAAATTGTTCATGCTGGAGAACATTCAGTGAATGGCATGAAACCAGAAATGGTGGTTAAGGTGACTAAACCAAAACTCAGTTGCGGACTGGTACAGTTTACCCCAGAGTGATGTACTATGGCTATACAAAGTGTTGCTTGCAGTGATTTTTCTTGGGTGGTTAGCCACCACTTACCTTTGTTAACTAGACTGCAGAATAAAATGTTGAATTAGAATATAAATCTCTTAGGTGGAAGTCGGTGGAAGTAAATCAAGTTACTCTTGGTAACTTGGTCCAACGACTTCTGTACTGCTGTTTTGGATTGAAGTAAATTCACCTTAGTGATATTGTAGTAAGAAGTTTGCAGTACATAAAAAAAAGGAACAGGTTTGTGTAGGAGCAGCAAATAAGATTACACAATTAGCATCAACAGTGTAGTCTCCATGCTGTACGTCATTAAAGGCAGAAAATAGAGATTGAGTATTTATGCTGCTTCTATTTTCCTGAGTGTAATTCTCTCCAGCTAGACATTTTTATCTCCATGGGGGATTTTCAGTACAAGCATAGTAGCAGTAACTTTGGAAATCTGGTTTACATTTACTCTCTTTGTTACAAAAGCCTCTGAATAGCATGTATTATATGGGTAGCGTCATGTACAGATTTGCAGCAATTTAATTGTTATGTGTCTTTCTGCATTTTCTCTCATATCCAATAACGTAAGATAGAAATTGTAGTGAAGTGTTAGATTGATTTAAATTAGCCAAGTCTGGTAATAATGATAATTCTTACTGCTTCTCTCTGTGTCAGAAAGTGATGATTGAACCTCGTTGTCATTGCTCTTGTTTCCAGTTATTTGAAGGAGAATTTTGTCTAAGCATGAAGTTCAGGACAGCTTCTGAGTGTATTTCAAAACAGAGTTCTTGCTTATTCCATACTTTAGGGTTTCATTACAACCTCAGTGTCCTGATTCATTTTGATCACTGCCAGTTTTTAAGTAAAGGATTAAAACGTATCTAAAATTTTCTCTTATTTTAAAGTAGTTGTTTGCTTTTTATTGTACTTTTCCTGAGGACTCTTCATTTATGTCTCATGTGGATGGCTACTCTCAAATTCCACTCAAGTAGGCAGGAATTGGAGATGTTTTTAATGAAGCAAAAGCAAAATAAGCAACCTCTAGCCACTTTAAAAAGTGGACTTTCCTTAAAGGACCCCTGGTTTGTATGTGGCACACTTTCCATCAAGCAGAGTTGCTGCTTTCACTTCAGCATAAAATAATCTGGTTTTATAACATGAATTACCAACCATTCACATCAGTTCTTCTCCAGTTAATGACTGTGGAATACATTTATTTGCAAGAAAATCAATTAAATCTTGCTCTTCATCTGTTTTTTAAACATCAGGATACAGGAGGATCTGGTTTTCCTATTTTTTTGTGAAAAGAAACGTACATTTCCTGTGTCAGTGAATTTCTCAGGGAGCTGTAGTACTGGATTGGCGTTCCTTGCACCTCAGGTAGGGAGGTCTTAGGTCCTACGTTTTAAAGAATTCAAACCCATCGAGAGCTGGCAGGTTCTGAATTAGTGTCAATACACTGAAGTGAAATCTAACTGAGGGTTAAGGAGTGACAGTATACAGACAGACTGAAAATTCTCAGTGCTTCTCCAGAACGGGCTTCAGTTAATAAGCAGGCAGCTGGTGATAAAGTGCTTTCAGAGAATAAGGTCTGGCTGAAGACCAGATCTCCAGAGAAGACAAAATGAATCAGGAGGTGCAAGACTGGTAGAAAACGCTGCCAAGTCTTGTGAGATCTGGTTAAACTTTTTCATCACAATATCAGTGACATGTACAGAGAAGATTCTGCAGACTGCACTGGAGGCTTCATTAAGGCTAGCCTGGCTTACTTGGAGGACTCATGTGAGTGTGCCCCGGGAGTGCTGGAAACACTACATCCTCTTGTTCTAAGCTCTAGCACTAGGAGAGTGTGCTTTTCTCTCTGTATATGAAGCCATTTCGGGGTTTTAGGTTAGGAATACACATTTGTTGGGATGAAATGCCCTACCATGCTATTCAACCTCTGTGTTTCTATAAATCAGAGATGAAACAATGAAGACAAAAGTAAAGACTAATTTCTTAGAAAATGCCTCATTCAAGAAATTAGTGCCTTTCTCTGCAAAAACACACAGAAAAATTGTAGTTCCCATTCTGGTTTCTGTTTCTGCACTCCACCGAGCTGGGAAACGCTGAAGTTTATTTCATGCTCTTGGAGCAGGAAACTTCTAGTTTTCCAAAATAATTGCTTCTGTTCCACTTCACAGTAAGGGCCCCATTCTGATCT
The DNA here is from genome assembly GCF_028554395.1 of Pezoporus wallicus. Classification (NCBI taxonomy): domain Eukaryota; kingdom Metazoa; phylum Chordata; class Aves; order Psittaciformes; family Psittacidae; genus Pezoporus; species Pezoporus wallicus. The sequence continues at coordinate 7,603,326 of NW_026642649.1, read as the reverse complement.
GACTGAAACAAGCATAAAAATACTACACTGGATGTGGGTAGGTGTATTGAGCTTTCCTAAAAAATTTCTTTTCATGTTTATTAACATAATTGCAAGGTATTATTTTCAATCTATGTGAATTGGTTTGCACTGAATTTCAGTTTTGTTCTCTGAGTTCAGAATAACATGTTTGAATTATGTATGATAGCTACAGAAAATCTGAAGATAGCTTGACCTTGAACGGTTCTGTGCTGCCATTTATCCTGACAAATACAGAATTTGTTTCCTTCCTCTCATTCTGCAAGGATCCAGGAAGTATACTTGAAATACCACGCAGATAAAAATCAGTGGCAGACGTGAGATCAGTCACTGTTCCTGTTGATTACTAGTTCACTAGTTCCCCCCATTGTACCCCCCACTGTATATGTATACATACAAATATAAATATATACAGCCTATCATTGACTTACAAATAAAACAAAAGGCAAAAAAAAAACTATAATGAGGTGTTCTCACAAGCTATGGAGAAAAAATGTCATCTTGTCACACAATAATTTGTACTGTGCTTCAAAGAAAATCTGTTTCACATAAGGATACAAAATAACCTCTAGTTGTATATTCAGGGTCTAGTATGATATTTCATTCTCTCGTCAGATCTCATAAATTAAATAGGGCATCAGATGTTTAATGACATGCTCTGACTGTATGTAGTTTTGTTACAATACCATGAACCTAAACATATTCTTCTTTCGACTTTCTTTGTTATGCTGTCTTTGATAGAACCTTACTCGGGATTGGAAGAGAGGCATAACAGATCTTGACACCAGCAAAGAAATACTGGGTTTATTTCATAGGCATTTTATTATAGCTATTATAACTTACTATGTTTATTAAAGTGACTTCTAACATAGAAAATAGCATGAATCAAAATTATATATCTTCTAATCTTCCTTGCAAGTTTGAATTAAGATCAGGAGTTGGATCTAGAATTTGGGCTGTTCCATGTTCGGCAGGTCAGAATGAAGTTCTGGAAACAAATTTTCTTTAACTCAGTTAAATTCAGATTCAGTTCACGTCTGACCTTTGCAGGATAATCCAGTTCGTACCACAGCACGTCATGCCCAGTATATAAACTGGGGCAGTTACCTGCAGATCACTGCTCAGTTGGACTGGGTATCAGTTGGCAGGTGGTGAGCGATTGTATTCTGTTCCCTTGTTGTTTCCCTTATCATTATTATTATTGGTGGTAGCAGCAGTGATTTGTGTTATACCTTAGTTACTGAACTGTTCTTATCTCAACCCGTGGGAGTTACATTCTTTCCATTCTTGTCCCCATCCCTCTGGGAGCCAGGGGAGAGGAAGTGGAGGAGTGAGAGAGCAGCTGCATGGCTCTGATTTACGGCTAGGCTTAAACCACAACAGCTTAAAATGGGAAAAAAAACAAAACAGTAAGATTCAGATTTTGTAGGGGAAAACACAGAAAGATGTACAAATTACAGGATAAGGGAGTTTACCTGACTTTAACGTGCTTTTGAAATCGTAAGTGTGAACGTGGTTTTAAACTGTCCAAACTGCATTTTATGTACTTTTTGGAAAGGTACATATTTGCTTGTCAGCAAGAAGACCAATACAGTGCTGGTCAAATTGTTCAGCCATCATTTAGCCTTTCTAGTGACAGCATTACAGTCAGCCTTGGTTCTATAACTTCATTTAATTTCACTCACTGTAGGAAGGATGAGGAAGTGAATCACGTCTCAGTAATGGACATGTGGAAGGGGAAGGCATTGTTGTGTGTACTGAAATAACAATCACAAGGGCAAAGCAAAAGCTTTGCCCCAGATGACTCGGACTGGAATTATCTAAAATGTCCAGGTCCCACCAAAATTAATGGGCATTAGGCTGTATACCTAAAATAGTTAACAAACAGCATACATATTAATACAAGGGTTATCTAGTGTCTTTCCCAAGTGCAAAATTCTTTACAGAACAGTATGTTTTAATCTGCATTCTGAAAGGTTTGTCTAAGCTATGACTGCAATTTTAAAGCAGAAAACAAAACAGTGTCAGAGAAGGCTGGTTTGTGAGAAGCATATGGCTCAAAAACCCCACTGTTCTTCCACTCCCTTGATTTACATAGTTAGGTTAGGAGCAGCCGCCAGCTTCAGCCACTCCAACCTACAACTCCCTCCCACCCCAGCCAGTGGAGCCCAGCCTGGGAACCAGGGACCTGGGGTCTCTGCCCAGGCTGAGGGACCCAGCTTCTACTTCTCTGTTTGCAGGGTCAGCCAGCAGCAGAGACCAATAATAACCGTGTGCTCGTTAGAGTGTAGTGACACTTCAGATGCAGTGAAGCTGAGAATCATGTATTAAAATGCCTCTGTGTTTAGTTCTCAAATGCTATCAAATGTTGGTAGTAACTTAGAATATATTGCTGAATCTAATTTGCGGCTTAGTTACTTGGTTCATACTGGTTTTGATATGGAAATTTAATTGTGTCTCTAGGTTTTCATCTTATTTTTCAGTTAGTGCTTGAAAGATGATGGATAATCTTTCATCATATTCAGATACAGCCATATAATGTCCTTGGCTTTGCTGGGTTTACTATTGTGCTTGTATCCACCAAACAACAGGGAATTGCACTTTCGGTTGCTCTGTACTGTTGTCTACTGTAAAGCCTCAGCTGAATTTAGTCAGTCACTGGAAAGAACAAGTTAAAAGAAGTAAGAAGCATGTTTCTGAAAGCCCTATCCTCTCTTCTTCACATAAGTCACTAGCCAGTGCACATGCTGGGAAGAGAATAGAAATCCTGTCCCTATGGCTTGACTTTCCTGCCAATCCAAACTAACAATCCTCAGTCTGGGACTAGCACGATTTTGGTGGGGGGCAGTTGGTTTGATGAGGTTTTTGTGCATTAGTTAGGCAACTGGGGAATACTTTGGAGTTAGTCCTTTTCCATCTGATGTGTATTAGTGTGAGGGGATTAATAATCTTCCTCATTGTAGTTTATGGCTCCTTGCATTGTTGGGTGATATGACCTCAAGACAAGCCTTTGGCCATGAATGTTCTGGCAAAACCTTTCAGTTAAAATGGGTCTTAATTATATTTTGGGGAAGACTTTATATGTATCTGGGTTTTGTTTTATTAATAGGTGCCACATTAAGCAGCGTCTGTCCTCAAGTGCCAGTCGCTTGTTTCTGCCCTCTATTCACTGACCTCTTTTAGCCAGTCCTTTTGTGTCACATGATAAACTGTATTCAGGAACAGAATTTAGAAAGACTTTTATTCCTTTTTCCTGCTGCTGTTCAAACAATATTAGTTGGATAATCCATTATTCTCCTATCTCCATGAATAGCTGTTTCCATTTACTGAAGAAGGATGGAAGGCATTGGAGATCAGCAAGTTGGGTAGTAAAATGAGAGAAGGAATGGGAGCTGTCTTAGGCACGAAAACCAATGTGTCAGTCAAGAACTGCAGGGCTAGTCATCTTTCTAGCTGAAATCTGTAAATCCATTATGCATTTTTCACACTTTTCCTTTCTTTGCCAGTAAAATGCTGGCTGCTCTCCCTTTCTTCCTGTTCTCAACTTAAACAGATTCTGTCTAAATTCTTTTCCTGAAGCTTTTCCAGGGAGTTAAATCTTGCTTAAGATTTATAAGCAATGAATGAGGCTCTCCACTTATCCAGGAGAGCCTGTCTTATCCATGACATTTTTCACAAGTAAATCAACACAGTCACTTCCAAAGGGCATTCAGTTAAACAACTACATACAAACATCCTCTGTGTCCCTGCCTTTTAACATGAGTCAAGACACTAATTCATTCTCATCTCTTATAGAACACCTTCAGAAAGACAGATAAATGAATGTATTGAGAGCAAGAATGGAAATCTGACAGAATGTTCTCACATTCCTCAGAAGTGGGCCAGGACATTAGATTTTAGGGCTAGTTTCAAGTTTGCAGAAAGTTTCCAACACACGTACATTGCTGAGGAAGGCTAGTTCTAGAGAAACTTGTCTAGAAATTAATTTAATGGAACACATGGAATGCGTTTTGCCCAGAAAAATCTAAGAAGTGGGAATGTGATTCCTGAAGTACAGCAAGACGGATATTCTTCCTATTCCCTTAATCTTTGTGTGAAGAGAGAAATAATGAGAAACAGCACTAGAAGGCGGGGGGAGGAGAAGGTTAGCAGAAGATTTCCATCCTGTAGACACAACTAATGAAAGAATAATCAACTGTACTGTATGAATTCTTGCAGGTAGTTCCCAATGACTTAAATCAATAACCTTACAATGTAATCTAATAACTATATAATATTTCTTTCCCACCTTGCCTTTTTCTTTCCCCATCTATAAAACATGTCTTTTCCTGTGGTAAAAGTACTGGTTTGAGCAGTAGTACATGAAGTGAATAATGCTCTTTATCCTGCTGCTTTACAGGGTTTCCTGTACAGATGAATGACTCGGATCACTTGCTATTCCAGCATTCATTTCAAGGGTGCATGCAGTTTATTCATGTGGATGATCAGCTGGTGGATTTACACGCAGTGGAGCAAGGCCAACTGGGAAGCTTTGCCAATGTCACCATTGACATGTGTGCCATTATTGATCGGTAAGTTGTGGAGACATCGCTGATACTCTGATACACTGATGCATGCTGCCCAAGCAAGTGGTAAATGCTCCATCCCTGGCAGTGTTCAAGGCCAGGTTGGACAGAGCCTTGGGTGACATGGTCTAGTGTGAGGTGTCCCTGCCCATGGCAGGGGGTTGGAACCGGATGATCTTAAGGTCCTTTCCAACCCAAACCATTCTATGAATCTGCGATTCTTTGTCCTGCATGTTCTGAGAATGTACAGTGATACAGAAGAGGTGGCATCAGTGTCTTCTGGCTTCACTGAATTCCGCAGAGTACTAAAATAGGTCCACATGCTTGCACAACTGTTTATGTAATAAATGCTTAAACTGTATTAAAATAATGCCTGGTGGTTGGGTTGGTTTTCTTTTTTCCAAACTGAGAAGAGTAGTTCCGAATTATGGCAGGCTTTTGCTTTGATCCCTGCCTTTTCAAGCACTTACCTATGTTAATTTCTCTTCCTCCTGAGTAATATTTTCTTCTTTGATGGCAAAAAAGAAAACATGAGGAAAGACAGCAAAGAGCAATTAGCCCAACTCCTGAATGGAGGCTGCTTGGCTTATGAGAATTGCCTACGTATTAAATTCATTACAAGTTTGCTGGAAAGCTGAAGATGGTTTTTTAGAATTTAGAAAGAAGCAGAAATGACAAGATCATAGAACCCTACAAGGATTCAGGTAAGGAGCAACCAATGGAGTTGATGTGGTCCGAGCCCCGCTCATAACGCAGAGCCAGCTTCATTGCTCAGGGCCACAGTCAGTAGAGTTTTGAGAATGTCCAAGGATGGATATTCCACAGGCTGAATGACTCTGGGTATTAGCAAAGAGTGGCATAGTTAAGGTAAAGAAAAGTGTGTGCTTTTGATTTCCTGCTGAAGGCAAGAGAATCTCAAAGAGATTAATGTTACTAAGAGAAAAACAAAATGCAGCATACTGCTTTGGTCTTACAAAATGCCTCTCTTCCTGAAATGTAGACATCAGTTTGCAGTAAACAAGTTGTGAGTTCACTGTAGTCAGGAGCCAAACATCTGCCCTACCTTTTTCTCACTCCTCTCTTCCAGGAGATGGTGTGGGGAGGAGGGGAAAGCGAAAAGACTCTTACAAGTGAAAAGACTTTTGGATTAAGCTGATAGTTTAATAAGAATGGCAGTTTAATAAGAAATGCAAAACCTGCACATGCAGGCAAGTGAGAAGAGGAATTCATTCAGTACTACTCATTGGTAGGCAATTGTCTAGCTGCTTCTGGGGAAATGGGGTCTCAGCAACTATAATGCCTGTTTGGAAAGAGAAACATCCCCACCCCTTCCTCCTCCATTCCCTGAGATTTTATTGCTGAGCATGACACTGCAGAGTATGGGATACTGCTATGGTCAGTTTGGGTCAACTGTCCCAGCTGTGTCACCTCCTAACTTCTCCCACCCCCTTCCTTCTGGCCTTTATGGGGGAGACTGTGGAGCAAAATCCCTGGTGCTGTGCAAGCTCTGTTCAGTAGGATCCAAAACAGTGGTGTGTTATCAACAGTGGTTTACCCAAACTGAAGAACAGCACCATACGGGCTGCTGTGAAGACAGTAAACTGGAAACTTCATCCCAGTCAGACCCAGTATTCCATTTTAGCAATATCAGTGTGAAGGAGCATGTGGTGTACCAGTGGGTTGTTGTCCTGGTGTGTGTGGCTGTTTTACATTGCTGCTTCTCATGGACCTGTTGAGGTCTGAAGTCATAGTGAAAAGAGGAAGCGAAGAGTTGCTGTCATAGGGAAGAAGTTTGTTTTATCTCCTCACATACAATTGAAATTAGAAAGGTCTCATGGGTTAGTACTTGAGAGTTTGAATTGCTCACTTTTATTTTGAACACCTGGTTTTGGGAATGTAAATGGACTTGGAAGAAAGGATGGGAAGATACATCTAGTTAAGTCCCTGCTTTTTCCCCGGTGGATAAATCTGTTTATGTGACAGTTTGTATTGATCCTGTTTATGCCAGCATCTATTAGAAGGAATTCCATCATCATAGGGAAAGTAATTAGAATTAGGCTTTTGCAATGTATTACAATGTAGTTACAATTAACTTAGAATGTAAGTTAACTAGAATCAGGTTTACAATGCACTGTTGAAAAACAGAACTTAAAGCTTCCTATATGTCAGGCAGCTTACTTTTGAGTTGAACTTCATATAGAAGTTACTATTCATATGGTATTTCTTTTTATAAGGTATAATAATATATATTGTTATTCATTATAATACCATATGCCATATATGGTATTATATGAAATACTTTTTACTGTGTTAAAATATTATGCTTTATATATTGGACTTATTTTATATACCTCATAATATTTGTATTCATAATATATTTTAATATAAATAACACTGGTTTATGTATGTTTCTGCATATATGCTTTCTCTAAGGAAATGGAGTCTCACTCTCTTTCTTCTGCCACCTTGGACACTTACATCATCCTGATTATATAAAACATATGTATATAAAACTATGTATCTTATATTTATGCCTCCTAGGCACTGGAAGTCTGTGTTACAGAGTAACAGTTGTTATTCTGAAACAATCAAAGGAAATTAGGATATTATCCAAAGAATTTTCTTAGGGTTGATTTGGGGTTTTTTAAGGATTGAGACGTAATCCAGTTTGTTGTTTTACCATGATCAAATTTATTTCTTTGTAGTCTGCACTTTGAAGCAAACCCTTTGACTAAGAAGTAATAATGCCAAGCTTTAGATGTGACTGATTTGTATGGCTTTCTTATGAACATCTGCAAATAAGAGTTTTACAAGCACTTCTATTACCATATGCCACTATATATAACATCTTTTCTGTGGCTTTCTTTTAAAGGATCCAAGTACCATGTGTACTATATATTAGCTTAATTTCATTTCCTTTGAAATGGGAAGATATTTGTGACTGTGATACTGGTATCCTCCTGCCTTTTGTAACTTGTTTAGCTCTGAATCATAAAGGCTTCAGTCATCATCAGCATGGAAATTGCTTTCATAGCCACACTTCAGTGAAGACCCCCACTGGGCAAAAAGATAAGCTGTCACAATGAATTATTCTTACTGCAGACTTCAGCCATTTGGTTGAGGGAAGAAAAGGTGAAGTTGTGAATGGTGGCATTTTTCATCATTAGCTACAGCAGATAGTAAGGAGGGGACAGTTCTCTCTATAGGAACATGACAAAAACTGTGGCAGGTTCTCTTGTTGCAGCTGCCTGGAGCTAACTGCTCCATGTTCTGCCAAACTGAACACCTGACAGGTATGGAGAAGGTTTCTGCATTTCTGTTCTAGTATTTTTTTAGGATGTTAGAATAGTCACATTAGAGCATTACACTTGTACTTGGGAGATAAGAGTGTTAAACCAGTGCCTCATTGTTTTCAGTCTTCCTCTCCTCATATTAGCATTTTGCTATTGCAAAGACTACAAGCCGAGATCTTATTCAAAGTGATGACCAAAGCTAAGGAACATCCTCTTTTTACTGGTGACCAAATAGTAAAAGTGCATAGAATTTCATTCAGGTATATATATACAGCAATTACAGGCAGCGAAAATGCTACTGAGGATAAACAGTCACCCCTGTTTGTGTACCTTAATCATCTTTAATTGTATTAGCAATGCAACTTGCTTTGTTTTCGCACTGATCAACATGCTATACTGCTTGTGACAGCACAGGTCTCTGTATACCTCCTTTACTTATCATTAACAAACTTAACTAGTCACAGGCCAGATGTTACAGTTGTACTTTAGGATTTTAGCATAGGACTTTGAACATGAATTATAACTCACAACTAATTTATCCCAGAAGCCTTGGAGAATTCCAAAGCTCACCTGACTTTGTTGTGGCTAGAATTACGGATTTTAATCATGAAATCACAATGAGGAGATACTGAAATGGTTTCAAAACATAGTGTCCAATCTGTCAATGTAAATTATGCATAACATATGCCAATTTTAACAAAAATCTTTGTGTACCCTAAGAGATGAAATGACAGAAATGAGTGAAAAAATGCAGTAGCAAGAATGTACCTGTGGCTGCTTCTCATGTTTCACGAATGGGTGAACTGTGGGATTCTCTCTGTACACAGTGAGATGAATTATACACCAATTTTTGGTGATAAGTTCATGTTAAAGAATCAATGTAAGTAACCAGCTGCGTACAGCAGAACAACAGTCTGGGTGATTGCTGCTTACCTGCTGTGGTGATGCACTGTATGACAGAGTGCCAGCATTTGGCTTTAATCCCATAGGCTTCCTCTGAAGGCTGCTGGGCTGAGGGGCAGTGGGTGTGGCTAGGCATGGTGGGGCTGGTCACCCCCATGTCATTGTGACACCACCCAGCAACACAGCAGTCACAATGCCATGGAACAGAATAAAAGGGAGCAGCCTCCTGTGTCCCCTGGCAGAGATGGCCCAGGGCAGCCCAAGGACATCCGAGAGGAAGTCCTTGAGGAGCTGGTGGAGTTACTTGGAGGGCCCTGAGGGAGGAAGACCAGAGCCTGGTCTAGGCTGCTGGAGGCCAGCTCCTGGCAGGACCAGCTTCTTAGCTCACGGGAGGGATAGCAGTTCTTTTCAGCTGGATAGCTGTGGCCAGACCATAGGAATGCCACCTTGAGGAGCACTGCAGAGCTCATCATCCTCATCCCCTGCAGAGCCAGGGGCAGCAGCCGTAAGCAGAGATGCAGAGATGTTTCCAGGAATCTCAGCACTTTGGAGCAGCCACTGGTGCCGTCAAGCATAGTGAGGGAGGATTCTTGCCCACAGGGTCTATCAGGACGGGGACCTTTGGCCACTCTTGGAAGCCCCTGAGGTGACTCTGGGTTGAGGGAGGACAGGGCTTGGTGGTCTTCTGGGAGGCGTGATCAGCCTTTGGACCAGGAGCAGGTCTTGCTCACATGCTCAGGGATAGCCGATCGCCAGTGTTGGGGTCAGGAAGGAATTTTCCCCCCGGCAGATTGGCACTGGGCCCGGGGGTTTTTTGCCTTCCTCTGAGCATCGAGCAAGACCACTTGTTAGAGCTCCTCTGGTCCATTCTGGCTGCTCATGCACCACGAAGGTGGCGCCTCGTGTCCTGCAGCTGGGGGGGGGAAGGCTTTTTTTCCCCTCATGGGGGCCTGCAAGTGTCCCTGGGTTTTTTTTTGCCTTCCTCTGCAGCAGTGAGCCAGCCCCTTGACAGGGCTCCTCTGGGCTATGGTGGCCCAAAGGCTGCTGCTCCTGCTCCATGCGGGTGCCCCTCGTGCCCCACATCTGGGGAGAGGAAGCTTTTGTGACTCCCAGGGTAGCCCCTGGGGGTTGCTGCTTGTCCTCTGTTGCACTGAGCACAGCCCCTTGTCAGGGTCCTTTGGGCTCGGTTCTTGCCTGTTGCTCGCACCCCTCCAGGGCACAGCTTGTGCCCTGGCTTTCTCTGGCTCCATTGCCCAGTGCAAGCTTGGAGCAGGAGCGAGCTCTGCTCATCGCTTGGCTCCATTCCCTGGGGCTTCTTGCTTGTGCACAGCAGCCTGTGTTTGGAAGGGCTCCAGCCTTGCTGCCCATCAGCAGCTGCCACTTTCCAGCTCTCCCTGCGTGCAACAACAGCACCAGGCTTGCACAAGAGCACTTTTCATTCATCCCGGAAGAGAAACAAAAGGAAAGGAAGGTAATGGAAAGCTAAGTAACGTAACTGAAAGTAACGGAACAGAACAGAAAGGAACATAGCAGGAAGGAAAATAATGTAATGGAAGAGGAAAATAACGGAAAAGAAAGGAGCATAATGGACAGGAAAGAATGGTAACAGAAGAAAGCTGAGTAACAGAAAAAGTGAGTAACAGAAAGAAAAGAAACAGAACAGAGAGGAAGGAAAAGAAACACGGCAATGGAATAGAAATGAGAGTAATGTAATGGAACAGGAAACAAAGGAACATACTTTATAAAATTTCCTTTTTACAAAAGGAAATAAAATAACAGGAGCATAAAAAAGGAATGTAACGGAACAGGAAGGAAGGGAAAGGAATGTGTCTTAACTGGAAGTAATGGATTGGAATGGAAAGGACCATAGCAGGAAGGAAAATAATGCAATGGAAAGGAGAGTAATGCAACGGAGAACAAAGTAATGGAAAGGAAAGGAACGTAAAAGAAGAAGGGACAGTAACAGGAAGGAAAGTACCGGAAAGGAAAGGTAACGTAACCAAAAGTAATGGAATGGAACAGAAAAGAACATAATGGAAAGGAAAATAATGAAGGATAAAGTAACAAAGTTAAGTAGCGGAAAGGAAAATAACGTAGCAGAAGAACGGACAGAACATAATGGAGAGTAACAGAAAGGAAAGGAATGTAAAGGAAAGTAATATAAGAGGAACAAGAGGACAGGAACATAATGGAGAAGAGAACATAACGGAACAAAAATGAAAGGAACATAACAGAGAGGAAACGAAAGGAAAGGAACGTAACATAACTGAAAGCAACGTAACAGAATGGAAAGGAATAACACAGGAAGGAAAACAACATAACGGAAAGTAGAGTAACATACCGGAAAGAACGCTAACAGAAGAAAGTTAAGTTACAGAAAGGAAAGTAAGTAACAAAGGAAAAGTAGCATAATGGAGAGGAAAGGAAAGAAATGTATTGCAGTGGAACAGACGCTAAAGGAGAGTAAAGTAACAGAAAGAAGAACATGACAGAACAAAAATGAAAGGAAAGGAACATAGTGGAACAGGAAATAAAATACCATATTTATAAAGTTTCTTTTTAGGAGAAGAAATAAAGTAATAGGAAATAAAAGGAAAGTAACACAACAGGAAGGAAAGGAACGCGACATAACTGAAAGTAACGGAATGGAAAGGAACATAGTAGAAAGCAAAATAAGATCATGGAGAGTAACATAATGGAAAATAATGGAAAGGAAAAGAAGGTAACAGAAGAAAGGATAGTACGGGAAGGAAGGTAACAGAAAGTTAATGTAATGTATCTGAAAGAAATGGTAATGTAACTGACAAATGGAACGGAACAGAAAAGAATGTAGCGGAAAGTAAAATAACAGAGTAAAGTAACAGAAAGTTAAGTCACAGGAAGGAAACAAACGTAATGGGAGACCAGAGAGAACATAACGGAGAGTAACAGAAAGGAAAGGAAAGTAACGGAAGAGGAACTGAAGGAAAGGAACATAACGGAAAGGAGAAGAACATAACAGAACAAAAATTAAAAGAAAGGAACATAACTGAAACCAACAGAATGGAAAGGAATGACATGGGAAATAAATCACATAATGGAAAGAAGAGTATCATTACGGAAAGAATGGCAACAAAGAAAAGTTACAGGGAAAAAAAGGTAAGTAAGAGAAAGGGAAGTAGCACAATGGAGAGGAAAGAAATGTATTGCAATGGAACAGACATGAAAGGAGACATAACAAAGAAGAACATAACAAAACAAAAATAAGAGGAAAGGAACACAACTGAAGAGGAAATAAAATACCGTACTTTATGATGTTTCCTTTTTAGGAAAGGAAATTAACAGAAACAAAAGAAATTGAACGGAACTGGAAGGAAAGGAAAGGCACGTGGCATAACTGAAAGTAGCACAATGGAATGGAAAGGAAAGTATTGGAAAGCAAAATAATGTAACAGAAAGGAGAGCAGCATAACAGAAAATAATGTAATGGAGAGGAAAGGAAAGTAACAGAAGAGACAGTAACAGAAAGGAGAGTTAACATAATCAAAAGGAAAAGAAAGGTAACGTAACTGAAAGTAATGGAACAGAACAGAAAAGAATGCGGTGGAAAGGAAAATAATGGGGGGTAAAGTAACAGAAAGTAGCGGGAAGAAAATTACTGTAACGGAAGACCAGAGAGAATGTAATGGAGAGAAACAGAAAGGAAAGACATGGAATGGAAAGGAAAAGAATATAACAGAACAAAAATAAAAGGAAAGGAACATAGTGGAGCAGGAAGGAAAGGAGCATAACATAACTGAAAGAATGGTAACAGAAGAAAGTTAAGTTACAGAAAGGAAAGAAACATACTGCAATTGAACAGAAATGAAAGGAGAGTAACCTAACAAAGGAGAATAACATAGTGGAGCAGAACTGAAAGGAGTGTAAAGGAACAGGAAATAACCACAGTTCATAAAATTTCCTTTTTAGAAAAGTAACAGAAAGGAACAGAACAGGAAGGAAAGAAAGGAAGGAACTGAAAGTATCATAACACAATGGAAACGGTCTTATTGGAATCAAAACATAATGGAAGGGAGAGCAACGGAAAGGAAATTAATGGAAAGGAAGTCAACATAACGGAAGAAAGAAAATACTAAGAACAAGGAAAGGAATGGGAATGAAAGTAATAGGAAATTAACAGAATGTAACATAACACAAAGTAGCATAACAAAAAGGAGACTAATGTCTCAGAAAGGATAGGTATGCAACAAAGTTATGGAAAGGAAAGGAAAATAAGATAATGGAAAGAAAAATAAAATAAATCTTGTTTCCACTTGCAACCTTTGTGATTTGTGTCTCTTCATAGTTGAAACCCCCTTGGCATTTCAGGCAAAGAAGTATCATCATTATTCAACTCACGATGAGTGCAGGGAATGAACTGAAGTAGAACAGTTGTGTTGAAAGGGACCTACAAAGACCATGTAGTCCAACTACCTGACCAAAAGTGAACTGAAGGCATTAAAGGCATTGTCTGAATGCCTGTTAGACACTGACAGCATGGGGCACCAAGCACCTGTTCCAGGTTTTAACCACCCTCTGGGTAAAGAAATGCTTCCTCATGTCAAGTCCAAACCTCCCCTCTTGGACACAGCTTTGAGCCATCCCCAGGCGTCCTGGCACTGGGTACCAGGGAGAAGAGCTCAGCACATCCCTCTCCACTTCCCCTCCTCAGGAAGCTGTAGAGCAGTGAAGTTGTCCCTCAGCCTCCTATCCCAACCAGATAAACCCAAGTCCTCAGATGCTCCTCCCAGGACTTGCAATCCAGCCCCTGCCCCACTTTGTTGCCCTTCTCATGGTGCATTCAAATATATTAATATCCTTTTTATAATTACGGAGCCTAATTTTATGGAGTTCATTCCCATACAGTGATCCCACTCAGAGTATAGTGAATCCCAGGATGTGCTCTTTTCTCATATATTCCCCTTGTGGGGTCTTTTCCAAAGAGGAAAGCATCCTGTTCATCTTCAAGTGTCACACAAAACATAGTGTTTAACTTCTGAATTCCATGTTATTTGAAATCCTTGCTACTTAGGGACTGTCTTTTTCCTAAAACCCTTCAGGAATGGGGCTCTCCTGCCAAGGGAATTAATCTCTAGCCTCACTCTGCCTGCTGATCCATCAGATCCTCATTTGAACATGTGCAAGGGCCTGTCTCATTATACTGAGCTAGCATCAAAATGTTGAGATTCTTGAATAGACATAAACTGGCAGTTTTCTGCACTCACGGTACCAGTTTTGCAAACTAATTGCCAGGTGTGTGTTAGAACATCGCTTTTCATAATTTCATTAATTTTAAAAACCAATCAGTGAAGTTCCTTTGCATCTGAATAACATCACCAGCAACGTCAACAGTATCATAAAGGTCTAACAGTTTTTCCTAGCTGTCTTTAGGTAGTTATACAGAGAAGGAGACTGAACTAGCATGCCTGGAAGGAGAAGTGCAGATTGTACATTCCCATTCCATGCTCATCTTTGGTAATTGTAATCCCTGATCTGACATGGGAGAGTGTCCAGCTGATCCAGCAACGGTTTTGGGATTCCATGCTGATCAAACCCACTTATTCTTCTTTACTCCTACTTACTCCTGCTCGAGTCACCCTTAGGTATGGCTGGACAAACTTTACTTGTTAACCCTTGCAGCCTCAAATCTGATGACCTTCTTCAGCCAGCATGATTGTGAGTCAGTGGATTGCCGAGGTACACGCTAGGAGCTCCACAGAGATTTCTGTGGTCAGTAAATAAGAGAGCAAGGGGTTACTGTCACAGAGGCACACACCTACCTACATTTACTAATCCAGTAAGATTAGTAGGAAAAGGATTTGAAGGAAAGTTGATCAACAGTGATGAACTTCTAAAATCTTATTTAAATAATGTTTTTTGCTGTCTGATACCACATCACTGATAAAGGAACAATTTCATCAAATAGAATCATCTACAGTTTAAAAGTCATGACAAAAGCTTTTCATGGAAATTCATTTTTATATTTTTTCTTATGTGCTTTACTCTTCTCAGGGGGCTTGACTGAATGTGCAGCTTAAATTATATTTGTGCTTAATTATTATTTCATTCTTATCCTACTCTGGGGGAGATGGGCTGTGAGCAAATGTCCATAAAGCTCTCTTGAACATGAAATTTATACTCTTGTAATAGATGCTGAATGGGACCTGATCCCATAACACTGTTGAAATAGTAACTCCCTATTTACTGAGCTGAGATTTGAAGCCAAACTCCGTTGATGAATCTATCACTTGTTCATCACTTAGTGTTTCTCATCAGTTGATAACTGAAAAAGACAGGGTTTTTTGCAGATTATTTTTCTGTGACTGATAGATATCCTTAATAATTCTGTGACCAATAAATAGCCTTCTCCTGAATGAGCAGTGCTGTTCTTAATGAAGCTATCACTATGTGGTCATTCTCAAAATTAAACAAAACTGGATGTCATCTCAACTTTACCGTTTACTAAAATTTTAACCATTGCAACAAAAAAATCATGTTTTTTCAAAACCTGTTAATGTTACTGCTGTTACTTTCAGCCTTCAAATTAAAGTACACGACACACTTACATTGTTGTTCATTAAAGATGGATCTCTCAGATGCAAATATTATTCCTTGTAGTCATCTTTTTCCTGTTGAAAGAAAATGGATCATCACTATCCAGACAGATAGACTGTCTCTGTATCTGGTTTTATTTGACTATATACTCTAATGAATAGTCATGCTGATACTTCATAGATATGACATAATGCTATAATAAGTAGTTATGACATATGCTTTAAATATTTTTCAGAGACTAGAAGCAAAACAGTTGTAGAAATCTCTTTGTGTATAGTACAGCTATGATTATGACCAGTTTTAAGACTGCAGCTCTGAATTTGTAATCGGGTATCAAGCTGTGAGCAAATCCAGTCAGTTCATTAGCAGTATATGTATCTGAAACTGGAGGACAGCAAATCCTGTTGGATTACTAGAATTTCCACTGGATCTGTTAGAAAGAGGTGCTGTAAAAACTGTAGAATAACCATAATCTGGCAATAGTTTTCTGTAGTAATAGTTTGGACTAAATTCTTGTCTTGCTAAAATGCTGGGCCCTCCTTTTATGCATACAGGCAGACAATAAAATCTCCAGAATAAGTGGTTTGTCTTACATAAAACATGGCTACAAGTAAGGACTGTTAGCTGTTTGTGGATGGGGTTCAACTTGAAGCAGAAATTGGCTTGCTGTAGTTCCTGCTGAATTTACATCTTTTCTTTAGGAATCATTACAATTTTAAAGAGAGCATGTTTTGAACTCTCTCATGCAGAATATTCATACTGGTGAGAGTCTAAAGAAATTGAGTTGTAAGTCTAAAACAGTAAAAGTAGTCTTGTAATAGTTATAAGTTGCTCTGTAAGGCTTGGAAAAAAATAATAGTGCTGTGAAATCCCTGGAAATCAATAGTAATAATAATTATCATGCCTAGGTATGTGCTTTAGGCTTTCTACTGTCTCTGTATCCCTCTCTAGCTTCCTTTTACCAAAAAGAAGTGCTTACGTTGATGTTTCTGCATTTCTGCTGGTAGTGAGTCTTCCTAGTGATTAGACTCTTCCAAAGAATGACTGTCCGTCTGTTGAGGAAGACACGATTCCATGTTCAATCTCTCATTTCTCTCAGATACTGATTTCACAGATCTTTTGCAGAACAATAGAATGCTGCCTGATAATGGGATAAATGTGATCAAATACATTTCTGCTACTAGCACATTGAACAGAATCACCTTCTTTGTGCTTTTCTGTAGCCAGCTATATTAACATTTCTCAAGAACCTGGCATTCCTGTTGTGTTCATCATGACATCTTCCTTTAAGGAAAATGCAGCCAGAGAAGACTAAGGTCTAGATTCATTAGAGGATTTACATGTAATAAAGCTCACTAACCTTTGTGGTTCTGCCTGTAGGAATGGGATGCACAGTCATGACATGGGTACTTGAGTTCTGTGTAGTGTAACTAGGTAGACATAAGCATCAAAGACTGGGACTAACTGTGGCCAAAATACTGAGCAAGGTATTGAGAAGATTGTAGGCAGAAATGTATGGCATAGAAATACCTCAAATGAGAACATACATGTCTGTAGTAACGAGAGGAGAACTTAATATACAGTCCCTGCTTCCAACAGTGCTTGTTTCATCCAGCGACAGACTGCATAAATAATGCTGTACTTAGGCACATGGTACGGTCAGTTGGTGGACCCAGAGGGGTTTGATAGCAGGCTAAGTGAAGAAAAGCTCTATTTCTCCATTGCTTCTTATATAAACTTTAGGTGGTGAAGCAGGCAGGTGGTGTTTTTCTGTGTAACTTTTCAGTATAGGCACACCAGTATTTTTGGAATCACATGGTGGTTGGCCAAGATGACACAGCAACTTTGACGTGAACAAGGATTTGAGCTCTGCCTCTCCAGTACCAGACCAAACTTGTTTTCCAGTTAAGTCAACCTTCCTTTCTGCAGTATGTTGGAACAGATTGAAAGCTATTGCACAAAAAGTTTATGATTATAATCACGTACTTCAGTATTTGTGAGTCCGCAGGTTTCTGTTGTGCATCAAATTAAAGGCAGGTGGCAATTTTTGATGAGAAATTGAATTAAAACCTAACCAGATTTCTTCTGAAAAATTTGAAAGGATAAAGCTCCTTCGAGGAATATATGTCAGATCCTACTTGCTTAATCCTTGATCCCTTCCTGGAAGCATAGTTTAAATGAACTAACTAATACAACCATGTAGGTTTCAGTAAACAGGTCTTCATTCATTCCCTGTAAATGTCACCAACAAATTAGATTATATTAACTGTTTTTCAAGAGAAAGGAAATGAATATTCAATAGAGATCTAGATGAGGAGAGAGATGAATAGGGTTACTTTTCACCAGAAGGAAAATACTTTATCTGTGCAGGAAATGTGGTCTATTTTTACTGGTATAATCTTGATCTGTGCAGGAAAAATGTTCTATTTTTAGCTGGTAAAATATAAAAAAAGATGAAGTAAGCAAAAGGAGGGATCTTACCTGAGTGATCCCAAAAGAAACTAATTCTAAACTCTAATTTCTAAACTTCTAAATTAGCTTTTTTTTTTTTTTTTGATGACAATGAAGTTCTGAGGAAGCTACTTATAAAACACAGTAACGGAAAGGGGTGAAAACATGCTCTTTAGGATTATGGTTTATGCTGTTGAATTAGCACTCAAAAATAAAGCCAGTTAAAACAAGATTTGGAAGAACCAGCAAAATGGCCCATTCTGTTATAATGGGAAACTAAGTAATTCAAACAGTTTTTTAGTTACTTAAATAAAGCTATATTAAACGATGTACATAGTGAGAGCTCTAAACAAGAGACTTATTTATTGGCAGATTCTCAGGGAAGCAAAAACCAGTGGGATTATTGAGCACCTCTGAAATTCCCCCCATATGCTTATTTGTTTAAGTGAGGGTCCAGGTGTGGTCTTTGGCCATACCTGTGGTAGGAACCAGTTCAGTGATCAATTTTCAGCCTTGCAGCAAGAGGAAGCAGCACAGCATGCAAGGCTCCTCAGCTCCTCCTTTCCCTCTCAGTTGATCCTGGTGGGAGCAACAGGTTCCAATTCTGCCTCAGAGTACAGAGATATCTGCCTAGCTGGGATCTATTTCCTTTGTTAGTTGCCTAATAAATTTTTCTAAGGAAAAAGTATAAGCCCTGCAGAAATACCTTCCAGGCCAGCTTCTGCCCACAGGCTGTAAATTGGGCTTTGTTGAATATAGGTACCCTAAAGTAGTTGTACACCCAGTTTTGCAATCTTTGGCATATCTGTTCACAATAGTCTGTAAACTACCCAAAGCAGAAGGAAAGCAAACAAAACCTATGTAGATGGTTTGTAAGTTGGGTTTAGGGCAAGGGAGAGAGATAATCATAGACTATATCATACTCTGTCTACTTTCTGATCCTAGGAAAAGCTAGGGATGTCAATGGGATGCCTATGCATTTTACGTTGGTGTTTCTTTCAGCAGAAGAATCAATCAGTTTATATATTCCTGTTCTAAAAACAGTGCTAGTGAATAAGAAACTCGGCGTTCCAGTGCCAATTAAATACAACACTTCTTTTCTTGGGGGCAGGGAGAAAGAAAGGAGAAGAAATTTCAAACCCATATTATTAAGCCAGTGCCTAGACATGAAAGCCATTGTGTGTTTGTTACTATGCCTAGCATTTAAAAGTCTTTACAACTGCCTGCAAGGGCCCTTAGATCAAGAATTTAAACTGAACTGACATATAACAAAAGGAGACATTTTCTCTAAGGTATTATAGACTTCAGACTTAGAGATATTTTTTATGCCTTAAACAGGTAATTGTTGCTTGTATGTTTGCTGCATTTATCTATTGCCATGCTTTCAGCCGGTAACATCTCTATTTTTCTGTCACTGTAGTATGCTTCACTGTTAAGACAGACTTGTTAGAGGGCAGCAGTTAATTTGACTTCAACTTTTAATTTTGGCACCTAATAGTTGCTCTATCAATCAGAATTGATTAAATCTAGGGGAAAGAGTCCAACAGTTTTCATTGGTCCTTCTTACCATTTTTCATGTCACAACATCGTGATTGTTGTGATTAATCTATATGACACTGTATGGATTTCCTATAATCAGTCTTAGGCCAGGCAGATATCTCTGTACTCTGAGACAGAATTGGAACCTGTTGCTCCCACCAGGATCAACTGAGAGGGAAAGGAGGAGCTGAGGAGCCTTGCATGCTGTGCTGCTTCCTCTTGCTGCAAGGCTGACAACTGATCATGGAACTGGTTCCCACCACAGGTATGAAACATGATAGATAATTCTAAGGGAAGATCTTCCAGGCTGTCTAACTATCAGGGCTATCTGTCTGTCTGTCTGTCTATCTATCTATCTATCTATCTATCTATCTATCTATCTATCTATCTATCTATCTATCTATCTGTCAGGGCTAGTGCTAGGCAGGTCTATTAATTCATATTGCAGTCAGCCTCCCAGTTTTTAAGGGCTTCTAATTTTTCACTTAAAATGTTTGCTTCCTATGTATAGATGTAACTGACCCATCCTCCTGGCTATCTATTCAATGCTTAATACCTTTCAGTCGAATTCCTAAAGCTTATGATACTAAAAAGTTGTCTAGCCATTTTACAGCTGATGGTGCTAGTCAGTTTATCCACATGCACAGGACAGTCTCTGGCAGACCCTATCAACTTCCTCTTCAACAAATCAAAGCTAGGATTTCACTGTCAGTTTTAGTGAAGGCAGCTGTTATTTTTACCTGTATTCTCACTTTTCCACTAAAGGGAGGATACCAGGCTACAGAGAATTCTGGGGGGAAGAGAAATCCAACTCCTAAAATGTTTCTTTCCACTTCAACATGAAAGGCAGTATCAGCTCTTTATCTCTTTAATATCTGGAGCAATTGATCTGCCTTTTCAAAACAGCAATTTCTGCAGTTTTTACACTACTTTACCCCTTAGTTCTGCCTGACTGTTCCTTTGCAGTTGCTCACTAAACTCCATCAGCAGACTCAGTGTATTACACAGGCTGACCTTCTCAAAATCATTAACTCAGTGAGTAAAATTACCTCTTGCTCAGCCTCAGATCCAACCCTGTCCATTGTAGAATTCATTGATGTTTCTCCTTCCCCCTCTCTGAAGGTCTAGTTACCTTTCTTAATTATATTTAGTGCTCTCTGTATTGTGAGATCTCTCCTGCACGGTATTGTGCCCTTTGTATTAAATTTACACATCTGAAGCATTGCTTAAGGGACTGTCAAGTTCCTGATAGTCAAGGACTATCCGATTGTTTGATTCAGAGCATTGAGAAACAGTATCAAGTTTTTAAGCATACTCACTTTACTTTGACGGCTTCTTGTTTTCACTCAAGATCAGTCATAATATTGAAAGCTAACTACTCCAGTGATTGGTCAAGTAACCCCCTTTGACACATTCGTTTTGTGTGTTTAGTATTGACAGCATTTATTTGGACTTGCCATCCTAATTTTTCATACTTAGTATTACCTCAGTGGTTGTCAGCATGTTCCAAGTGATGAATGCTTCACTGGCCAGACGACAATTATTCACAAAATGGCAGAAAATAAATAGTGACTTTTTCTCTTTGACCATAACTCACTCTCCTTCATCTCCTTACATAGTAGCAACCTCATGTGTCTTATTTATGCAGTCTTACTTTAGCTGTTCTGAACGCCTTTATTTTATTGTTCTTACCTCCCAGAAAAGCCCTTATATCTGTCTTATTGACACTGTCCTCTTTTCAAATTTTATTGAATATATTCTTTTCCATTTCTCATGACTTAATGTTTTTCTCTCTCTGCTACTGTTTGGTATTTGACTGTGTAACTATTATTTATCTCAGTGGTACATTTCATAAAACAGTTGTATGAAATGAGTTCTGCAAAGTATAGTTGCATTGTATTGTCTCATAAAAGTACAGAGTAGTTGTCTTTGAACAGTATAATTATGTTTTGAAAGAAGTTCCTGATTTGATACAAGCATATAATGCTACTGTTTGATGGTAGAAGTACATTTGAACACACAGAATTTTGTCCTTGAAAAATATGGTTTCTCCTTTTTTAATACTACCAGTCACCTTCATGCATTATTTAAATCTAACAGATGTATACCTACGGGCTCATTTATTTTATTCTACCAAAGCAGAAGCAGTGAAGGAAAATACAGTTACTAATCACTGTAATGTGAAATACTTCTTAAAAGGTCTGTGTCTCTGTTGAAGTAAGTAATTTATTATCCTAAAATATGAAAGAAAAAGAAAGAAAAGAGAGTTAATAGTGAGGAGTTGAGGAATGTGTAGAACTTCAAAAAGTGAAGTGCTGGGAGGCATAAAAAGCATAACTGGAACCCATCATCTCTGCTCACCAAGTGGTTTGAGAGGCTTGAACTATGCTTTATCTTGTTAAGGCAGCACTGCTGCTTGTATTATGAAGTTTACTGGTTTTACTCTAGGAAGTGACAGTGGATTGTAGCTACAGAAATCTAAGGGCAGGATGAGCAGTAAATTGACTTTGAAAATAGGAAACTGGATTTTTTAAACTGCACAGACATATGAGGCACATAGCTGTTTAAATGGTTTAACCACAAGCTAAATCCTTGGGGCAGAGGCTAGTGGGTTGTAGCTGGTAAAGAAACAGGGCTTTTCTGCATCAGTGAATCTTATACAATCAATAACTATGTTTCTTTAAGTGAGGGGAAAAAAAAAAAAACCACAACAAAGCCAGTTCTTGGTCCTCACCTTCTACTCCATTCTTAAGCTATGAAATAGGGAAAAAGCTGCTTTATATAAAATGCACTGTAATTTGGTGCATGTCTAAAACAGCCTACTCTGTAAGTCCATGTTGTTCCTATTATAGCTTTAATTAGGTAGAGAACATGGACAAATTATGAGGTTTGTAGGAAAGAAGAAAGCCCTTAGGAGCTTTAGTGATGATGAAAAGAACACTATCTTTTTCTGGAAAGACCCTTCAGATCAACTTCTTTCTCCCTCGAGAGTAGATGATTCTTGGCAGGGACTACTCATTGTTTTCTCTGTGGTGTTGAATGTGCTTCTAACTGCTACTGTGAGTGTGTGAACAGTGGTCATAGAGTATTCATTATGAATTTTCAGCTCCCGTAGCAATGAATTCTAAATACTTTCATTTCACAGTAAATAAATTGTAGGCAAATGGTACGCTTGGGTCAGTAAGGTTTTAGAAGGAAAAACCTTTAATCAGAGAGCACAGAAACACTATGAAGTTAACTTCTTATATTGTAAGTATATTGTTCTTTTGTAAGTATATTGTGCTTTTGCTTCCAGGATGAC
Source organism: Pezoporus wallicus (assembly GCF_028554395.1). Taxonomy (NCBI): domain Eukaryota; kingdom Metazoa; phylum Chordata; class Aves; order Psittaciformes; family Psittacidae; genus Pezoporus; species Pezoporus wallicus. The sequence goes on along the minus strand of NW_026642649.1, from coordinate 7,580,683 downwards.
TGGCAGAGATGAAAATAACAGAACAGTGATATGTCAGAACTTCTACGTGACGCATATTTGTCATGACTCCTGCAATGACATTCCAAAGATACTGGATGAAAGACATGTTAATAGAAATGCAGAAACTGTTACATCTTGGCTATGCCTCTATTTTTAAAGCTCCCAGATGCTCTATCACATTATAAAACAGAAGCACAAATATAAATGTCAATATAAGGTGGCTTATGTTCCTTTTCATAGTTTACTTCCAGATTGGTATTTAGAAGACACAAAAAAAGTATTTTGTCAAGACACTTATTACACAGTCCACTTCTCTGGGTCACTGTTTCCCTCTCAGAGCCTTTTGCTCTAATTCCTTTGAACTACAGTGGTTTAATTCATAAAAATTACCTAAAATGCTGTCTGCTAGAGTGTACTGATGATAATATTCAATGGGAAAAAAGTTAGGATGGGAACCCATCATAGGAATATACCTGTACATCTATATGTGACATTTGAATAAAACAGGAAAACTATAAGGTGGAAGGTAACCTACTTGCCATCAGTAGGCTTTAGTGCATGGCACTATCGCAATTATTCTTTCATATTTCTTACAGATTGCTAGAACAGTTAATGGCTGATTACCACAGCAAGTACTTTGACATCTAGCAGTGCATTAGAATACACTTGCTCACACTGTAGACCCTTTCTGAAGTTTTAAATCTGGACCTTTAAAACCTGAGCAGGAATACCATTAATTGAGGACTTTGGTTCTGCTAAATTTCCCAAGACGTATCTCCTCAGAATTATAGTCAAATTAAGTCACTCTGAGGGAGTCAGATAGAAAAGACTGCTATGGATTATGGTCAGAACAATCTTGAAGATCACTTAGCTGAAGCACCTTGAGTTACAGAAGATAAAGTTTTGCCACGAGTACTTCATCAAGGATACCTTCTCTTGTTTTCCTTTTCTAAGACAATCTTCACGTAATTACTTCAAGACATAGAAAAGCCTTCTGTATCTTCAGATAATTGTCCTCTAGTGGTTAATTTTCTTCACAGTTACAAATACGTATCTTATTTCAAGCCTGAATTTGACTTAAGTTTCAACTTGGAGCTTTCAGATCTCATTACTGTTTTCTACCTATAGCAAAAAAAGTCCTCAAAATTTTTTTTCACCATGCACACCAGCAGCTTGTGTGAGTAAACTAAAGAGGTGTGATTTCCCAGGCTCATCTTGGTTTTTCTAACCTTTTTTAATTTGACCATGTTTTGGTTTGTTTTGTTTTTTTTTAATGTAAACTTATAGCCTAGACACATAATTTTTGCCATTACTGGTGAAAAGCCACAGGCTTTGGGTTGACCTGACAGTACAGGGACTCATCAATTGTCTGGGTTAGCCTTGTTTGTAGTTTGGTTATAATAAATGAATATTACATCATCATGATTATTATTACTACTACAATAATAATTAATATCTGGCACCTGGGCAGATAGATATATCTGGCACCTGGGCAGTGGGGCACCTGGCTAGTGCCCCACCTGGCTGGAGTTCAGTTTGGTGAATACCACAGACAGTGAGGGACTGACAGACCTTGATGTCCACACATAACAAACAGTAGTCCTTTGGGTGACCTGCAGGTGTGGGCAGCTGTTGTGCAACTTTCAACCTTTACCCTGGGAAAAGGGGAAAAGGAATGTTGTTGAATATGTATAAAAGTAGACCCAAGGGGTCTCAGTGCTGATGATAGAGCCCTGCCACCATAAACAGAAACTTCTCCCAACAAGGACTTTCTCTCTTCCCACCTCCTCATTTTTTCCCCCATTGAAATTTTCTGTATTAGTCAATTCTAATTACTGTACTCTTAAACATGAACTGGACTGACAGGAATTTCTTCCCTCCACTTTTAAGATGTGTTCTTTCTTGCTCATGACAAGATTATGAGTGTAGCGGACAGAAGTAGGAACAGGGCTTTAAGTAAACGTCTCGCTAATCCTGGATGATTAAGCACATTGTCTTCCTTTTACAGTCTTCTGTTATACACATGGGATTCATATTCCATTTCTTGCATGAAACATCAGTTTCCAAATTTAATTTTCATCTGAAGAAGTCTAGACTTAGCATTGCTGGATTTGACATTACTGTCCTTTTAACTATAAAATGCATTCAAGGAACTTGCATTTAAGTGTATTAGACTGTAAATTGTTCAGATGAGTTATTCCTCCTATCATGGTTACTGTCCTTTTGATACGATTTATATCAAGCTAAACTGCCTCTAGTTTCTGACATCACCTTATCATTTTGACATCATCATTTACAAATGTTGATGCAATACTGCATTTTCCTTCAGACTCCATCTCCACTCTCTCGTAGCATTTCTCTAAAATTAACAGTTTGACAGTCTTAGTTAATTCTTATGATGCTCCCAGATACAATTTACCCAGTCCTAAAAACTCAAAGATCTCTATAATAATTGTTACTTTACATCACTGAAGCTATTAATCAATAGAAAACATTGTTATTGTTGTAGCATGAGTGATTCTGCTTCTGCATAAATAGTGAAGAATAATGGCAATTCAATAATGCACATTGTTCTGCATTACAGCTTAGTTTTCCCCTTCTGATCTAGTGTCAGTTGCTCAATATCATTAAGATTTCATTTACCTCAGTGTATCTTCCTAACTTTGTAAGGATAGTTTGTTTTGCAATTGATGCCCTTATTTTCATTTGTGCTGCTAGTGCAGGTCTTCTCTTCCCCCAATTCTGCAAGTGTCCTGAGACTTCCCAGCACCATTTTTCTGACCTGTGATGCAAGGTGCAGACTCTCCCTTGCCACTTACCCTAGAAAATCTTAGCAGTATTTGCTTCTCATTCAGACACATTCATACTTCTCTTCCCAGTTTGGAAAACAGGTCTTACTAAATCACAGTGTCTACTTATATTACCAGTTGGGATTGTGAAATCTCTGCTAACAGCTCAGGAAATTATGATATAATCACTTCTACTTAGGAAAAACTATCAGTTTCAGCCCAGGGATCCATCTGTCTTTGAAACCACGGTCTCATATAGGACTGCCTTAAGCAATGTGTTTCTGCTTAAGCAATGTGTTTCTCTACACAGAGAGTTCTTGTGTAGAATTCATAGGAACATTAAGCCTACCAGTGGCAACTTTAGACTTCCAGCATATGTCTTACAGGCTGAAATGCCTCAAAATGACAGATATTTTTCTATATACATTAGAGGTTTTGCAGCTCTGGATGGCACTACTTTTTTCCAAAGCCTCAAGCTGTAGCTAAGCAAGATGCCTGTGGGTATTTTGAAACTGCCTGTGGGTAGATAATGACAATTTTGATATCCACAGAACTCTGCTGAAACAGAAGGGGAAAAAATGAACAATGGGATTTGTCCGTGTGAATTAAATCACTGGATGATCATTTGCACTTTACATAACCTCAGTGCAGTGAAACTATTAAACATGTAGGTTACTACATTTATTTTTGAGTGAGTGATAATGTGCTTCCTTACTTATCGTCCTCTGGGGAAAAAGACAAATCTTATGAAAACAATAGTACCTTCCAATTTAATCTATATTGCATGGTATTCAACTGTGCACAACAATTCTGATGCTATCAGTGACATGAAGTATTATATTATTCAGAACTAAGGAATAGCATGGAAGCCTAGCAAGCAGCCTGTTGCAGTAATAGCAAAATTTATATACAGTAACTAAGAACAGAGGACAACTGAGAATTAATAGGTCGGTTTGTCTCAACTAAAAGGTAAGGTGAGGGAAGCTGAGATATGCGCAGTGGAATTCTGTCCTTGTTAACTTTGCTGAGCTCAGGAGTTCAGAATGTTGCCCGTTTCCTCTTGCTATATAGGTGCTAATTCATTTTTTATAGTTCCATGTGAACTAAACCATGGTATTTGAAGGCAACTCTGGATCCAAAGTAATAAGTAATTGTGATTAGCTCTTTAAAATTTTCTTTCTGAATGTATCCATTTGAAGCAAAAGACATCCTTTTGATGTTAGTTAATACAAAGCTACAGTTGTCAGTACAATTGCTTATGAAGTTTTCTTCTCTCTGCTTGAATGCCTTTGTTTGTCTACTCTCAGTGCTTCTCAATAGCATGGTTTCCAATATGGAAACAGTTACTCAAAACTGATGATTGTCTGATGATGTGTTTTCTATACACAAGTGATAGGAAGAGTGTCTTTAAATGCTAGTGACAGATACATACAGTGGTATTACTGTAGTGGAATCACCGTTCTTGGTGCTGTATCTGCCAAAATTTCCTAACCAGTGTCACCAAAACACAGGAAAGAAGAGACAGTTCACAGCTTATATATCTTTATCATATGCATATTCATTATAACTCCACAAAATGCCCACCCAATTCTCATTACTCATTGCATATGGTAATTTGGGTAGATAAGACTGTGGCACAGGTGCTGTGAATTTTGAGGAGTGGTCTCTGGGGGTTGTGGTGGTCCTTTGGGGAGAAATACCCCTAATCATTTTATCCTTTTATGGGTATCTGTTAGTTAAGGACACTGGAATGTGTTTAGTGTTTCCAGTTAACTACATGTTCTTGTTTGGGTATTCCTCCTCTTATATATTTCTACATTCAACCAGATAATTGTTGTTGATTTTGAGATTCCCAAAAATAGTATCTGAGTTTTCCTATGGTCTGTGTATAATTACTTCCATCTTTCATTAATTTAGCCAATTAGTAGCATATGTGGTATTTGTTTCTAAGTTATATGAAAAACAATTGATAACTCACATCCAGTCACTAGATAATTAATGATTTCTCAATTTAAGCTACAAAGATAATATATAAATGCTTTTGTACCTTAATTGTTACACATGGTATTAGCAGGGAGATACTCTTTCTGTTTTGCATGACTTTTGTTGCCCGAGGCATTTGCAGGCAGTGTGATGTCAATGGCAGTGGAGCTCAGAATTGTCTTGATATAGTTAGATGAAGGTATTCACTCCTTGCCTTACAAATAGAATTCTATTAAAGTTACAATCAAAATAGTCTGATCCAGATCCTTAGTTATATTTTAGGGGAATGTAACATCATTCCCACTGCAACTTACTTTAGCTTTACTTTTCAATACTGCTTCTAACCATATTTCAAGCCCCTGCTGCTTAACTATGCTACGTTTATGAGTTCTCCTTCCTGCTTTGCTAGACATAAGCAAAATGGATTCATCTTACACCTTCATATTATACATTTAGTAATGGGTGAGATGTCTTTCAGAAATTTATTTTAACTAATATAATGGTAAAAGCTGTGTTTTCAAGGCACTCCTGTAACCCCACCTGAAGTCAAGAATCATCTGTATATTTTCAGACTCAAGTCCTCAAGTATTTTCATCATCTTTTAAACATAAGATTCTACAAGTGTAATGGAGGAAAATTTCCCTATCCTCCTACTTCACCCCTCTTTTTAAACGTATGGTCTACATGAGCAAGTTAAGGTTTTGCAATGGTGAAATAACTAGTCTCTGGACACCAATAATACTTTTCTGCTTGATTATTAGTGATTCTTCATCGAGATTGATGTGTTTAAAACCTTTTCATTAACTTCATATCAATTTCATTAAAAGACAAAACCCTTTGGTACCTTTTTAGTGTACTATGTTTCATTGACTGTATGTTCAGCTGGTAAAGTAAAACGTACTGATGGAAACACCTGTGGGGGATTGACCCTGGCTGGATGTGAGACACCCACCCAGCTGTTCTCTCACTCCTCAACAGGACCTGCAGAATATGATGACAAAACCCGTGGGTCGAGATGAAGCCAGGGAGATCAGGTACCAACTCCCTCGGGGGAAAACCAGACTCATCTTTGGGAAAGTTAATGTAATTTACTGCCAATTAAACCGGGTTTAGCGAGAAACAAAGGCAAAATTAAAACAACGCCTTCCCCCCTTCCTCACCTTCGTTCCTTCATTCCCTGCTCTCCCACCTGACCCCTCTACCCCGAGGGGTGCGGGAAGATGGCGGCTGCGCTGCTCCCTGCGGCTCCATCTCCGGCTCCCCCGCAGGCCGCAGCTCCCTCAGGAGCTCTCCACCCGCTCCCTCTGGAGGGAAATCTCCGTGGAACCGCTGCGGTGGCGGCGGGAGCCACTCCTGCCGCTGTGCCCTCGGGGCTGCCCGGGCCCTTGACCCCTCAGCGCTCCCCGCTGGGCTGTGCCCCGCCGTGGGGCGGCTGGAACCTCCTGGGACTGGATCGGGGCGGCCGGGCAGGCAGGCAGGCCTCGCCTCGGACACCACGGACCCTGCGGGTACCTGTGTCCTGTACACCACCAGGGCTGGATCGCGTTTTGCCGTGCTATGGAATATCGTGGAACAGTGCCGTTCAGGTCAGCAATATAATCTAGGCATAAATGTGAAGAAAATCTTTCTTATCCGACTATAAGATCTGAGGCTGTGCGCCATGGATGTGATCCTGTAATTTTAAGGATCGTGTTGTTGCAGACTTGAGTTGATTCTACAGGCAATTCTGAGGAAAATAACTAGATAAGTAGGAGGGCTGTCATTTGTTAAAGTTGAATCAGTATGTATTTTATTATAGACTTCCATATCTCCTATGTTTTCACCCCTCAGACTTTTTTCCCCAACTGCTTTCTGCTTACTTGGGAATGCAGAAAAAATACATTGATACACATACCTGAGAAGCCTGTTGGCAGGACTAAGTTACTGAATTTTGATACCAAAATGAGGTTTAAAAGCTGCCCTCAGAGAAAGACACTGGTAAAGCTGGCATCTGTAACAGTAAAAGCAAGAAATAAAGCTGAAAAGTAGAATGAGGGGTGGCAACACTCCCTCAGTGAAATAAAAGCTACACTAACCTGCACAAGGTTCCAAGCAAGGTTGAATAACAGTAATTACTTTCTGGTAGTCCTTAAATGTTTAGAGGAATTCTGAAAACAATCCTGCCTTCATCTGACAGAGCAGTGCATGTCTTCTCTCGAAAATGTACTAAAGTATGTGTGGGGATGACTGCATTATTTTCTGCATTACCTTTTATAGTGCATTACTTGAATGGTTTATCATCCTTGCCCATCGGTTTCAGTTTCCATCTGTTTCATTGGTATTCATGGAAGAAGCTCTGTGATGGGGATGGCAGACACCTTTTTCTTTGTTTTGTTTTGTTTTTGTTTTAATCACCTGTTTTACAGAGCAGTTCTTCTTTTTCTTATCTGACACAGTCAAGAAAATACAGCCAAAGGCAAGGGCATCCACCACCTTTTTGAAGGTCCCTGGTAAACTTATTATTTATATGAGTTCAGAGAGTCTGCTGCATATTTTAAAGGGCAGTATAGCCGAGTTGAGAAACATGCTTAGGAAAATACATCATCCATTAACCTTATCTGCTTTCCTGACACTGGGATGAAAAGGTTTAGTGAAACCCAAAGGAGTGCTGTAGGTGAGCATGGGTCTGTGATACAAAGCAGTGGTTTTCTGCTGATACTGATTTACTTTGTGTGTGTTTCCTCTTTGAAAAGAAAGAGTAATAAAATACTGAGTTACTACCCCAGTAACTACTCCAAATTACGTTGTTTAGAATAGCCTTCAAGTGTCAAAGTAAGATTTTTCAAAAAGTTACAACTTTATCTGCTTCAGTTTTTATGTGTCCGCATTGAGCTTTTGTGCTAAGGGAATAGTATCTGTAGTGGCTGAAGATTTCCCTCCATCATAAAAGCGTTGTCAGAAACAGGCAGGATATGTCAAGGCAAGGATGACTCTACTGCATGCCCTTCAGACATTTTTTCATAACGTGCAACTGCCAATTGCAGAAGGCAGGATTACGCACAGGTGGATCTTTGATCTAACCCAATGTGGAAGCATTGTGTTGTAAGTTACAGTCACAAGTTCATGAATGAAGGTTGTTGGGCAGATAGGTTAGTAAATAGTTGGAAAACAGCTGGAAAGTAAGTGGAAGTTTCTAGCTAGAATTCACCATTGTGTTTCCTAAAGATAATTGTTAAAAGTAGCCTTTGTGTAAAAACTTAATCATGAACAAAGCACTGCTTTCTCTCATTTTTATTCTTAATGGAATTGCAGCCTGATTTTGAGACTTCTTTTCACGTGCTTTTCACAATTGCTACCACCAGTCCTATTTAGAGGCCAGATTCTAGTGCCTAAGAAGTTAAACTGTGTGTGTACTGGTTAGTGACTTCTGGGGGGTTACAAACGAATGCAGTGTTTGCTAGAAGCAGCATGCTAAAGAGCTGGTGGTTAACAGCATCTGAAGCCATTTATTAGTCAGAGCAAGCAGAAATAGTAACTCACTCAGTAGTGTAGCTAGCTAATCTAATTAAATATCCCTCAGCCAACATCTGTCTTCATAATGATCTTGGTGGTGTTAATCACCAACTGCGTCATGCCTTTATGTTCAAATTAATGCTGATAACCAGTGGATGACATTTGTAATGTTGATGATAAAATATCCAGATTTCATCATCTTCATATCTACTGAAATAGAAATATGTCATCTTCTATCCATTTCTCCTCCTATTATTTAAAAATTACATACACCAGATCTGCACTGTACAATCTCTTCTGTTACATCCAGCCTATTCTGTGTTCACAGATGAGAAATGTAGGATGTATATAATCTTATTTCACTCAAATTATTGAAGAGATAAATCTACCCCATCTTGTGAAATTCACAACTCCCCATATTTTATTGTTAAATCTCATTAACATGGTAGCTATACTTTCTATGATCTGCCCTCAGGTTAGTATGTATTGTTAATGTAGAAGGCCTTTTATCATATTTAAAAACTTTAAAATGTTAAAGCTTTTAAATACACCAGTCCTTTTCAAGCCTGCTAATCCTGAGCGCGCTGGCACTCGCTAACATGTAGTGAGTTTCAGTGAGTTTCAGTGAGTAAAATTTCTGAGACTGTTCTAGATGAGAGGAGAATATACAAAGTTCTGATAAAAAATTGGCATATTTCAGCATGTGACAGGCAGGCTGTTTATAGGGATAGGGTTTGTTTTCCTTTCTCAACTCATTGACTGTCTTTTTTCTTCCCCAAAGTTGCCTGCTGTTCCCTCTCCACAGTGTCATCCTAATCTCTTTCCATTCTGGTCTCACTCTATTCAGAGTGAGATGTGTTTTCACACCAATTTTGATCATCTGTTTTAGCTAACCAGATCTGCCAGCTAATTTCTATGGACTTCTACCACAATTACTGTAGAACAGTATAGTTTAGAAGGTAATTCAGAGACTCCTGCTCTAAATTCCCCTTGTATTATACTCTTCATTGAAGATGGAGTGCAGACTGTTGAAGAGGCAGCAATAAATGCTGCAGGCTGAGGGATGTTATAAATTCCATTGACACTGTTTTGTCTAAGGCTTTTTTGTTCTTTCTCTATCAAATATTAAGAGTTAGAACTTTATTCTCAACCTTTTTGACCCTGCAGTTATCTCCAACGTAATAAACGTCAGCCTTGTAGTTCCTTGAGTCCTGTGACTAAGCTGCCTCCTCCATCACTGTAGTGACATCTTTAGGGAGTTGTTGAGGTTCCTGCTTATTATTTCACCTTTCTGTGGTGAGAAGAGTATGCAGGGTCCTGTTAGGTGTTCTCTTTTCATGGAAAAAGACAAATCAGTGTGAGAAAAAGTGAAGCTAGGGTACAAATAATACACAGTTCACTCTGTTTCCAGTAGAAAACCCTCAGTATAGTTTCTAAATAATGGGCTGACTGCCAAAAGAATTATTGTGACATAGCACATATGAAGAACCAAGTAATTTTCACATGCTAAAACTAGGACAGCAGTTCTATTAAAAGCAGGAGAATCTGAAAGCATTTTGGCAGCTGAGAGTGAATTTGCTGAACCATAAAAACACAAGGAAATTTCTATGAAATGTAAGTACTTCATGAGCAATACATCTGTAAAACTTTAGCTCTGTAGGTTCATTGAAGAGGGCAGTTGCTAATAGACAAGCAGGGTTAATAATGAAATCTGAATGTGAGAATGCTTCTGTATGTTTTGGAGCTGAAGGCTAAAATGAATGCAGTTGCGCATTAAAATATTTGCAGAGGCACCCATTATCTCAGTAACAGATCTATGAGTTTAGGGACGCATCCCTTGCACAGGACTAAAAAATAACCAGCAACCTGTGTTTGCTGTTCTTGAAATGAGCTAATGGTTAGTTAAGTGTTTGACCAATGAAAAATGTCGTAAGTCGTGACTTGAAGTTTGTTACACTGAGTTTTGGCAATTTTCCGAAAGGAATGTGTTTCGAAGGCTGTGCCTACCAGCAGTGTAGCAGGTTGTAATGACAGGCTACAAGGGATGAAAGGTAACACATTAGCCACTGTCATGAAGTGCTTCTTCTAAATGAAGAGAAAAAATGCTACTAATGGCACCCAACAGATGCCTAGGGAAAACATTTGAGAAACAGAATAAGTGCAGGATAATATTTCTCTGGGATACATTCCAGCCATCAGAAGTTTAAGAAATTCTTGATCAATGATTTTTATAGGAAATTCTTTTTGTTCTGACCATGCTGACTGATCTGCCATGGATTCTTTTTAGTTTCTGTACTGGGAGAACGATGGCTAGTCATTCCTAGTGCCAGTTTACCACACTGCTGATTTTATAGGCTTGTATTGCATTACTCTTAGCTGTCCTCTTCCAAAACCCTTCTAACCTTTTATTCTTCAAGATGAGATTGGAAGAAATACATGCTGTATTCAAATGTGAGGCACCGTGGATATCTCTAGTGTCAAATTATTACTTTCAAAATCATTATTACTTCATTCTATAGTAATTCTTCTCATTCTGCTTGCTTCTTTTTAGTTGCTTTTGAACACAGCTAATACTTATAAGAAGTTTTCCAAGACAACTTTCCAGTAAGAGAATAGCTGATTTATTGCCCTTTACTGTATAGTCAGAACTGGTTTATTTCCAGCAGCATTTTATCATTTGAATAACTTCTCCCACTTACAAAAGAAGTTCTCCCATTCTAAGCAAATTCTACAGCTAATATTCCAGGATGTCCTCTTGACAGCATGTTGAAATTAGTTCTGTTGCAGAGAAATAAATTGCTGTGCAGAGTTAAAGGGGAAGTGGGCCATTCAGGCATAAATAGGAGAAATCAGTTATAGCTAGGACCCATGTCATTTGGAACTTCAGAACAATGGTTCAGACATTGCACTGAGAATGTTAACTTCACTGATAAAGAGGTTTCCTGTGTTCCCCACAGAAGGCACCACCAGGATCCCACTTTTCCCTTTTAAATGCTTGCACTTTTTTTTTTTTTTTCCACAAGAAACCTAATTTTTGGATTGTTTGTTCCGAAATCAGTTTGATGTCCTTGTTCCTGTACAGCAGCCGAATCCTGGTACGGTTGGGTACTGTATTTATAAAGGTAATTGTATAACACTCTCCCTTTACTCATTCACTTGTGAAACAGAAAAGTGACATGAGAGATTACAGAGAAAACCTTTGGGGCAGAAGGAATGGTGGTGTTCTCTAAAATGGGAGAAATTTATGGACATTAATATTAGTCTCAAAATTTTTCTGCTGATTTTTCAGCTGGAGGCCAAGGTCCACCTGATATATACTAGAAAACAACTTCCCAGCAGTGCTCTGAAGATCTGAATGAAAGAGCATGAAATTTAACTAGAGGTGATGCCATCTGTTGTCCTAGTTCTAGTTCCCATAATACCATCCAAATCAGTTGGGATCTAATCAGTATCCTTCCATCGAAGGATAAGCTAATCCTTCATGATAAGAGAAACCAGCATCCACAAGAGCTGTGTGCTGTATTGTCCTCTGGCTAACCAGCTTCATAATGCTGGAGCTGGGTGGATGATTGTGTATGTGTCTATACTGATAGCTTGCCTGCTGCCCACAGCACATCACCTGCAGGTAGGTGGCTTTTCACCATAGCCGAGGCTATCAGAGGATAAGTTGTTTGCTGCCTCTTCCTCCTTCAGAACTGCAGATGGTACCAAGACCTGTCAATTCAGGTTTCCTATTGCTTCCTCAGTCTATCTGAACTAATCAGCCTCCAGGAGAGAAGTTACTTCAGGTTACCTCTATACATGTCTTGTATATAGTACAATTCTGAGATGCCATTGAAACAACTCCACCACATTATGGTTTCTTTTGCAGTGAAAAAAAAAAAAAAGAATATTTAAGGAGCTAGTTTAATTTTCCCCACTGAATACAGCATTTAGCAGCATTTCACTTGCTTACAGTAATTCTAGGTGTAGTGCATATTCGGCTTCTTTTGGAAGTTTTGAACTTAATGCAGAAATAGAAATGGACTTTAGTTATTTTTGATGGGGATTTAATGCAGAAACCTCTTGATACGTTGTTGCCTTTTTCAAGTTCTACTTGAAACCTTCCACTGCAGTGCCGTACCCTAAATCTAGCATATGTTCATAATTAACCAAAGTACTGTGGTCTTAGGATACTCCTCTATTCACTGTATTCTGTGTGAGGTGCTCCAGTGTAAAAGATGCAATATTTTTCAAAGCAGATTATACCCAGGAGCTCCTTATTTCCCCTGCTCATGGCAGATGGGTTGGATCTTAAGATTCTTTCCAACCCCAACCATTCTATGATTCTATGATTTCTTTGCTAAAGGATGAAGAGACCTGAATTTTTGTGTGCGTAGCTGTTCTTATTGCAATGCACAGAAATGACTATGCCTTACAGTAAGAGATGCATCCGTGAACTAGATTTATGTACCCCTGTCAAAAGCTAACCATATTTGTAGTGTACCAAGATGTAAATCATTCTGGGGTGGGGGGAAAAGGGGGAGGTGAGAGGAGAGGGAGGAGCATGTGCAGGCAACATAGAGCTTAAAATGTACCAAAGCCATTATCAGAGTATCTTTAAATGAAAAAAGGTTATTCTGAATTTACTAATTTGTCAAAGGTGAATTTAACCTTTTAGGCTAATTCATCAGGTTGCTCCTTTTAGCTACAGAAGTTTCTATTTGTATCTCTTGTTGAAATAAAAATCAAGATATGTGCGCTATACACAGAAGTGAAAAGGAGAGGAAGCTCACCCTTTCAGAAGGGGTCTAGAAGTGTTCACGCAGTCAGTATCTGGAGGGCATTGGGTACCTGTATCTGGACCAAAGGGGCAGATGAGATCTAGCCGATGTTTGGAAAATGGTACAATCCTGTATTTATCAAGGTGTAGCAGGCATGAGATCCCTGATTCTCTCCAGATACTTTGTTATGCCTGCAATGGACCGAAAAGGGATACAGAGCATATGGCATCTCTTCCTGTCATCACAGTCTGTAAGATGAGCTGGGTTCTTGGTGTCATGGTTGTTCATCATTCCTGTGTTCCTCTGGGCTCCTCCTTTGCCCTGTCAATGTGTCATGCCTGTCAGCTTGCTATAGCATGCTGCTGTGGTGAAAGCTGACCCTTTTGAAGGGCTGTATTGTACTGGGATGTATGGCTCAGACAAGGGAAGTATGAAGCAAGTACTACTCACCGGGGTTTTTTTGGTTTTTGTGCTGTGACAGAGGAGGCCCAGTTTAAAGCGAAGCACTAGCACACCTCAGACAACAGTGGGTGATGGAGCCATTTTAAAAGCTTAGTTTTAACACTCCCAAAGCTTAGTTTTAACACTCCCATTCGGGACACCTTCCTAGAGAGCCCCACAGGACCAGGCTACTGCAGCAGCACCAAAATGGCCACTGGGTATCCTGTGGCTCATGAGCTTGTTGTAGATGTAGATGGAAGTAAACCCCATGTCTATAAATTATGTTACAGTCCATCCTAGATTATTGCAGCAGTATATTTGGGAATTAAGGTGAGATCCTTTGACACCAACTGCACTTCAAGATTTTGTTGTGAATATTGTGCTGGAGGAAGCTTCCAGAAGATGGCGGGAATTAAAATGTGTTAGGATATAAGAGTAACAAATTATAACAGTCTAAGAAGAGGTCAGAATGAGGCACTGACATTTTAAAGCATATGTTCACATATCTTGAATGTTTCTTGTGAGTAATAAAACTGCACTACTTATCCCTGCTGGCTGCTAATGATCTTGCAGTACTTTTCATGAGGATAGCATAATTAAGCTTTGTGTCTACTTCAGTAACTCATATCTGCCATTCTTACTTCCCCATGTGCCTTTCAGTTGTCTGCAGCATTTTTCAAGCTTTTATTTTCTTTATCTGTAGTTGTCTTTGCAGGTAAAATTAACCATGCATCCTGGGCTTTACTATACAGTCGATATTACACAGCACATACTACATTGTTTTCATTAAGTCCTGAGGAGAACCTTGATGTAAACTACGTGATCTGTGTTTCACTGTTGGGTAACCCCAGCATTCTCAAATACTAGTCTTTTATGACCATATGATACATTACTTCTAATCTAAGGCCCATACATTGCAAGAGAATCATCAATTTTGTAAGCTTGGAAGACCCTCATCTGAGTGCCTCTCATTGAAGAGAGACATAGACATGCTGAAGAAAGTCCAGTGTAGGGCTGCTAAGGTGATTAAGGGACTGGAACATCCTTCCTGTGAGGAGGGACTGTGAGAGAGTTGCAACTGTTCATCTGAGAGAAGAGGAAGAAGGTTTGTGGGGAAAGGGGGGTAAAGAACATTATTTTAGAGCAAAATTCTCATTGTTACCTGTCTTTTTCAAGATCACACGTTCACTAGTACTCCTTCTCCTGCACAATTAATTTACTTTTCCTACATCACAGATTTTCCTATTTAAACCTGATAATACTTAGAATTCTGAAGACAGTCATAAAATATTATCAATCAGTTTTGTCAGTGGAGCTTCTGGCTTAAATTGTAGTTTGTAGCCCACTGGGACCATGTATTCTTCTGTCTGTGAGGACTGTCATTATCTTGTAAACCACACTCAGTTTTTCACTGAAATTGGTAGCATTTTGTCCTGTTCCACTATAATTCAGGGACAGCTTATTTGTATAGCACTGCTATTTATAATATATATTGCTTAGAAATAATTTATCTTTGTGGCTGAGCAAATTGCAGTATAATTTCACTGCTCTTGCGTAGACCTTTCTCCTGTTTGCAGCTGTGATTTCTGAGTTACAATCTCTCCAATATAAATAATGCATTAGTTCATAATTTAAATGTGACCTATCTTTGCAAGACTGGTGACTCACTATAAAGATCTTTCTGAGCAGCTTATGAAACTTCAAGCAGATTTTGGTAGCTGATTTATCTCTTCTGATCTGTAACATGTTGTGAAGGTTTGGCTTTTATGTGTTTGACGATGCTGTAAGGACACCAAACTGCTGAGAGTCTCTTAGTATAATGAAAGGCAGTGGCTCACAACAGAATTGGACTAACATGGGTTCTGCTAGATTATTAAACTCTAAACTCAGTAATGTAGCATTGTAGTTACAAGACAGGTTTTCTTTGGTGGAAAAGCTGACTGATGCAGCTAGTTTCCACTTCTGCACTTCTGGTAGCGTTGATTCCTGTAAAGTATCAAGCTTTAAACCCAGTTGCTGAAATAAACTGTTTTAAAGGAAAGGGAAAGACCTACACATCTCTTAAACTACGTTTGTTACCAAACAATGCCAGTAAGGTCACCCTCATTCTCTACTGTCACTTATAAGTTATTTTGATAGTACTGCACAAAGGGACAAGTGAAAGGTAGTCATGTCGGTGGCATCCTGGTGATGCCACTTAAGAGCTCTAAATGAGACAGTGAATCTGTGTATCAGAAGCAGCACTTTCTGGTTCAAAGGAGAAACACTTTCTTCCATCTTTCTACTCAACAGCAAAGTGTAAAAGAAGGAGAGTTAAAGGAAGGAAGAATGAATTTAGGGTAAGCGTGAAGTTTTTTGGAAGATACATGGGCCTTTATTTTGAGTGTAATATAAATCCAATAAATCCAGTGTGTGGATGGATATACTAAAGTGCTTTCAAATGACCTGAATATTGCCCTCATAAGCCCTCATGAAGAACCAAAAACATTCTGTGGGGTAAACATTCCATTTATTCTTCCCACACATTCACACTTCAAGTTTTTAGCTCTACATCTGTATATGGAAGTGAAATACTACATAATGGTGTTATTTCTAATTGCATCTACTTTTTATTTGTCAAATATAAATGCAGCTCTTGGACTTGATATCTGTGCAATAACAGCATATAACTGGAGCCTACATAATAAAACTTTTCTCCCTTAAAACTTAAGTGAGAAGAATCTTAAGTACTTAAAGTACTTAAACACCTGTATTTTTCATCATTTGTCTGTTAAAATATCTCTTTGAGGACATCAAGTAGCCCAGTCACAGTGTAACTCACTGTTAAAAGTATATACTGTAGTACTCTCCATTAAAAGACGCGTGTTCCTAGCAGATTTAATTTATTTTCTGAGAATTGCCACACCTTTTTGTTTTTATTCTTAATAAACCATGAAGTATTAAATTTGATACAAGAGGAACACAAGTGTGATTTCCATGTTTTCTAGGTTTGGTAGCAATTTCAGCCCAGCCCTGTTGCCATTAGCCACTGCTGCAAAACTCCCATTTGCTTAAAGGGGAACCCTTCCTGATTGATTTTTGGCATGTTATTCTGTAACTTTAACTTAAGTATTTGCCTTCATTTGTGTAAATGTGAATCAATGCAGCTTAGCTGTGCACTGGCCTTAGATTGCCAGGTGAGTCTCCACTTAGAGCTCTGCACAAGTGTCTGGCATCAAGAGTTTCTCCACTACGATGGAAGGAAGTCACACTTTAGTTCTTCACTGTAAAGCTGCATTAAGTAAGAGATAACACTTGTTCACTTATAGCTTCAACAGACTCATTGTCTATTTCAAGTATTAAGGTGAGAACCACTGGATCACAAAGACTTTTAAGAGTCTTTCAGTTTTTAGGGAAAAAGTCAAAGAGGAGCAAACTCTTCTAAGTTACTAAGCTAATTGGGAGTACCACTAATAGTATTTTGAAAATGAGATTCACATTTAAGTATAGTTTGGCAAGTTTGGTATGGTATCTGATAAGCTGGACCAGAAGGCCATACAGGCTGCCACTGTCACAGTTGTTTCACTTTTCATTGTTCATTGCTTGGTTTTGAATTATTAGAGCAATATTGATGTCTAGGTATTAAATCTTGGTGTACGGTGTGCTGTCTTTCTGAATTAAAGCTTTAAACTCCTCATCCATTGTAAATGGGCTCAGTTAAACGGTGCTGAATTCTTTAGGGTTTATGAAAGTCTAAGAATAAAGTGCACACTGTGTAGTAGATCTTGATTCATCTGATGCTATTTTTTAATATAATCTATTTCCTAATTTTTTTTTACTGAAAAATGTAAAGAATGGCTGTACCATTCCATGGTATGCAATTACTCAGTGTAACCTTGATTTCCATGCCCCATATCTGAACACTAGAGAGCATGAAACACTGAAATATTCAGTTGCTAGAGTGATGAAGGAAAAGAAGCTGTTTTTTTTTCCCCAAAATTGCAGCATTTCATTTTGCTGCTGACCATTTTCTGAGTTGTCTCTGTAGGAAGAAAAGCTTCCCTTATTTGCCTTTTCATCTTTGTTTTGCAGAGCTGGATGTAGTTCCTTGTTCATCAAAAACAGGAACCACAGGCACCTACCAGGGAACCTGTCTCAGAAATCCTGTCTTAGCAAAGCTTTACAGAATGACTGTGGATTCCACAAGAGGATTTCCAAGTTTTATTGGCTTATTTCTGTTGGAAAAAAATCACGTAAATAACAAAATCCTAGTTGAATTTCACCAGGTCAGATTTATAAATGCTGATTCATAGGGCTTTCTTTGTCCTTGATCTTGAAACACTTTTTCTGGCTAGAGCAGAATATTAGCACTGAGGCTACATCCTAGGCATGAGCACTGTAAGGCTTAATCCACCTGTACTTGTTCCTTCACTGCAAGGACATGACTGAGTTATGTGTATACAGAGGATACTCCATAAATACAAACATTTAATGACATTAGCAAAAGTTTGGGTTCCACAGAGATTTTTATGACACTATTCAGGATTCTTTTGTCTGATCAGAAACACTCATAGTAGGAAGAGGCAGAAACAAGGGATGTGTATCTGATGGTAATAGCAGACCTGAAGTAATATGCGAAGCTGGCTGGTATTGTTAGTGTTCACCAGGACTCTAGCTAGGGGAGCAGGAGAAAAGAGTACTTGTTCAGAATCTGGGGAATGAGAACAGAGCTGTATATTTGGAAATCAGGACATAGAATCAAGGCAGGTCAGGACAAAATAAAAAAATTGCCAAAAATGTGGGGCACATTTCACATGAGGCTGAAAGTGCAGAGTCAGAACATAGTAGGTAAAGTAAGTGAGGAATAAAGAGTCATGTATACGTGCCTCTGGTGCCTGGCCAGAAGTTACTGCAACGAAAACCTTTTGTTACAGCCTACCTACTAGCATTTTGTAACTACAGCTCAGCACAGGCATGACTGAACATCTGGGATACCCCTTTTCTGCACTGATCACTCCTACATTACCTGCTACACATAAATGTAAGCAGATCATTCAGGGAAGAAGGAAAAGCTATGATGCCATTGATATCAGCTACACTCAGGAAGGGAAGACTTGACTACAGGAAGATGCTGTTTCAGCATTTCTTTCTAATCTCTTGTATAACAGGAGGATGAAGCAGCCATTGCTGCCAGGTTTTCACCAAGCTGAAGTTAAGGCATGAGTGCTAACTAGACACAACAAAGTTTTAGTAGGGAAAAAAAAAAAGGTGTTTGTAAGTAAAGCCATTAGTGAAATGGACAGCCTATATGCTTAGTGATAATAGGCTAAATCAGTTAGTTACCCATTCTCTTAAATGTATGTTTTATAGTGAACAAAAGCCTGGGGAAGACTCTTGATGCTGAAGGGCAAATAACCAGCTATCATCTCAAGGATTTAGTACGCCATTCATTACTGCACGGTCCACATTGTGTATATAATCTTACTTATCATTAATTTCGGATATTATCTTAGTACTGCATACCATTAGCTACTTCAATCTTACATTACATTAATCTTGATACTTATGTCCATATTGTATTGAAATGTAAATAGTGATGGTTTGTGACTGAATTTTAATTGAGCAGTTGCCTGCCATGCAGAAAACTCCAGAAATTAAGACAGCATTTCTAGAATACCTGTGCATGTAGTGATTCATTCTTTGTCACTGAGTATGTTTTATCTCACTAATACTGAACATAAAGCAGAAACTTGTTCTGGCAAGTGAATGGAATAAATGAACTGTATTTCTTTGTTTTCATGGCTAATTCTGTAATACTTCACTATCAACATTGTTGACTGAAAAATAAGTTTTCTGCAAGACCTGCACTATGTTTATCATATAGCTGGCACTTGGAAGTACTTACAGTGAAAAGGTTTATCAATTTTGCAGTGATGAACATTGTTCCTTCTTCTTTTGTATACATGGCACTTCATCTCTTTGGATCTGAGGTAAACAGAAAGCCTCAGCAGATATCCATAAACAGTCAAAAAACACTTGGAGTTTTAAAAAAAAAAATATTATTAAAAACAGAGACAATGAGGTCTTTTTCCAGTGCTGATACAGAATTGCAAGTATCCTGACATAGAAACAAGTTGGTTACATTGTTTCATGATTCCCACAACACTGATTTTGTTTGTCCAGACAATAGGTGTCTCAAAAAATAACCAGGGTCAGTCCTCTTGGGACTTTCAGTGTACTTGATACTTGGGCAGCAGTTTTACAGCCTTTCCTAGGACATCATCTTTCCACATCCTAGCTTTGTCATTCTCTGGTTTACGAAAGTGCAGTCTGTCCCAAAGGTTAGTTCAGTCTGACATGCCTCACATTTCTCTTCACACTCCTTTTCTCTTGACAAAGTGAGTATTCTGAACTATTATGCAGAGATACGCTCTTACACTTCCTCCAAGAAAACACCAGATTTCAATTAATAGTGAATAAACTTACTAACTCTGCTCTTTAGATGCAGCCCCTGCATGACTCTTGAGAAACTGTTTTATTTAAGTTCGTGCATTGACCATCTGTTTTAATCTTATCTAAAACTCCAGTGTGAAGAGTGGCACTTGAGGTTGCAGTAATTCATCTTTCCTGTCCTTCTTGGAGTCTCTTTTGTTTCCATATTGGCTTGCTTTGAGCAACCCTCCAATTTCCCATTTTCTAGAGTTTGCTTCCCCCAACAGTGCTCATACTTGTGATTAAACATTTTATTTTCTCCTCTTTTATTTTCTCTCAGTTATGTCTTCTCCACAGTTTGTATCTGATTTTCCTTTTTCCTATTAGCTTGCTTTCTTAGCATTGATGCACCCAGTGGTGCACAACTAGTTGAGATTGTTCCCATATCAGATCTCCTGACTTTCAGGCTACCTTCTTATTCCCAGTTCAGCTGTCACTGCAGCTATCAAAGCTGCAAAGCAAAGTGCCTTCAACAGTTTTCTTGCATACTACCCCACTCAACTGCTCCAACCCATTGCTCCCTCAGGAAAACATCAGGAACTATAATTCCAATTTGAAATAGAGAGTCGGAAGGTATTATTACTTGGCTTGGGAGAATGTCATCCATGTAGCATATTTTAACTTCCATTTCAAAATGAAAAAAGTATTGTAAACTAAAAAAAAACACAACGACGCTTCATTTTGAACTTGTCAAATGACATGTTTTAAGAATTTCAGCGTGTTTTCCAACATTCATTTGAGTTGAGATATTAATCAAATCTGGCCCTTTCCTCTGAACAGTCTGTTGCAAAGAAATGTCAAAAAATTCATGACAAACTGCCTGGAAAGCAAAAGCAAAATATTGTGGAGGGTTTATTTCCTTCTTTTCCTCCTCTGTTTAAAATAAACCCACTAAAAGTATCTACCAGCTTGTCCTTAATCATCTGGAATACTAAGTGGTAAGCCAGTTGCATGACCTGTTTCAGAACCAGTGCCAGCAGTATGCCTCTGTTTATTTCCTTTCTGACTTATGCTTTGTGTGCTCGATTTCTGGAGTCAATTTTTGTAACTGAAATATAAGCCCTTGAGAAATCAAAGGTAACAATAAACTGAAATACTGACAGGCCCTGAACTGCGCTGCCCAAATTGCAGTACTTGAAAAGCAGAAAAGTAGAATCAAGAGCCTCTAAATGATTCTAAATTATAGTCTATATATTTTTCTATGGGGCAATCACAAGACTATTTAAGTAGAATAATAGATTCCCAGCAATGAGCTATTTGTAATTACAGTTACGCATACCAGGATCATGTCATTACAATTGTTATAGTCAAGTACATGTTATTAAAACAGTTGTTACATTTTCCTTAAAAACAGTTTTGCTCTCAATAGGAATTATTTTCTTGAAAACACTGCTCATTTTCAGCAGCTTGAAATTGGCATTATTCATGGAAAAAAGTGTATGTTTATGCATGTTGGATGTAGCTGTGTGAACACACATGCACATACATGAGTTGTGTACTCGTAGCTGTTTATGACTTCAACAGTGAGCCTTCTACCTTCAAAACAGTTCACTGCACAAGTTCTAGCTAATAAATGAATTGTTTATTACTTACTGTACGTATCTGTTTTCAGCAAATTGAAAATGAATTGAGTAATAGGTTGTGAGTAGAGCATTGTATTAGTATATTTATCACAGAGCTGTGACTTGCACTGCAGCAGAGCTGTGAATTCATTGGCTCTTCTTTGCTTTTGATGTCTTTGGAGTACACAGCTCATTATATTGCAATTTATAAAAATGTTTTAGGACTGCTATAGAAGTACACTGATGTGTACTAAGGACACGCAAAGGAGAGGGCGATAAGTCAGGTGAACCTATATGCTTTGTATTTTATGCATATTTTAGGTAAGGATATTGCTGTTTGTGGTAGATGGCAGAATCGTCACAGTAAAGAAGAAAAAGCGGATTGTGTAGATTTTAGCAAGTGGTAAATATCCTCCATAATGATCTGGAGGAGAATAGTGTAGTGTAAAAAGATACTCATTTCTGTGTTACTGTTTATTATCGTTGTTATTCCTGATGAATGGAATGATAAAGAGGAGGAAATCCCATTGTGATAACATCCTGTGCAAATATCAATTAAAATCCTCTTTCTGATCCAAAAATCTTGTAAACTAAGAAGATGAGAAATGTGAACAGAGGAAGTGGAAAGGGTTACATATGCCTTTACATCACATTGCCTCTAGTGAATGCTGAACACACATCATTAAGGTTTGTAGTTGTATGGGTCAGGTAAGGGGGAGTGTTCCATGCAAAATAAATAAACCATATGTGAATTCCATCTACATCTGATTAATTCATGGTTGATCCAAGTTAAGTTTCAGTTAATGACTCAGAGAACCTAATCTGTATGTCCTTCCCAGTACTTAGCAAACTAAGAGTCTGTGAGGATACATAGCAAGGGCAGCATGCTGACTCAGCTGTTCATCTGTGGTACAGTGGGATAACTTCAAGTCTTCCTAGGTCTGTTTTTGCTCTGTCCAAAATAAGGAATATTTGCATTTCTCTCAGAGGCAGGAGAAATTAGCATCCTTTACTCAAAGTGTTCTGTTAGGGATTTAATAATCACACTGGCATTTATACCAGTTGTCATTGATAAATGTCTCAGAAACATCAACTTCTATTTCACATTTGTTTCATTGCATAGAATATGTGTTTTGCTTTACTGCCAAGACCATGTTTTTGTTTTGAAGAGGAAGAACTTTCACTTTTCAGGCAGAAAGTGTTTTCTACAGTGCTTACAGAGCAGATTCTTCCCAATCATATGGCTGCTGGAACAACCCACTGGAATTAACAATTGATAATGTAAATGTTAATTCAAGATCCACAGTTTCTGTCAAGACATTAGGACTTAGCTTAGCTTAGCCTCCAAGCCAGTGCTTGCAGGGTAACTTATTTTCTATGGAAGGTTCCAGATTGTGTCTACCACAGTGAAGAAAGTGGCCAGATGATGGTAAAGACTAAAATAAAAAAGAATGGTGGTATAGGTGAATCCCAAGTCATTCATGCCAGACAAGTAAAGGATCACTTGCTGTTGTGAGGTTTTTAGGAATACCACAATGTTCTAGTATTTTTAAATAAAATCCTTCAGGCAATCCTCACATTACAAGATCAGCATCACTTTAGTAGTGCTAAACAATGTTCTCCTCAAGTTTCCTTTAAACCGCAGTTGGGATATTGACTTTCAGTATATTGAACTCAACCTACCAGTTATGAAATACAGCTCCATCTCATTATGTCATAGCCACACTAGGAAAACAGGATGCTGAGCCAAAACCGTGTAGTTGATTGATGGCATCTTATAGCTCCATGACCATCAAGATGATTCATATGCTATAAATTTGCAAAGCAAGACATATTTAATAGGTTGTGCTTTTGATGCATCAGGATTTTTATCACCTATTTGAAGATCAGCATGAGATAACTGCTGTCCCTGATTAAGGTACTAGGGACAAAGCAAGTAATGCAAAAGGTAAGATCTGTTCTGGTGTACACCAAGGAATGGAGGATTGTCATAGCAAAGAGCTGTACGTGATACAAAATCATCCGTCAGTTGTGTAATCATCTTTATTGCGGAATAATTCTTTACATTATGGGAAGAAACATAAAGATTTCTAATGGTCAGTTTCTTTATTTCCCCAAAGATAAATTTAGGAGTAAACTCATTTAAAACAAAGCTCTATGAAATTCTCTATTTGCCTGGTGATTCAGTGTGTGATCACTCATATTTATTAGAGGGGAATATAGTAGTCACTCTTCTGTATTACATAGGCTATTCACTGCTCTATGTCCTCTGATAATTATAATCTTCTAAAGAACAAGAGAAACTTCCTCCAAATGTCTAGTGTGGATTATAAAGTGAAGTTGATTCCATAAAATCTCAGGAGCTGCATTTAATTCAAGCTATAAAACGTAGAAATAATAAATAATTAACAAGTCATCTAAGAGCCGATTTTATGGTTTGCTCTCAGTATGTTCTTTTTTGACTTGTTGAAATAGCAAAAGTGAGGTGATTACACGAATAAAAAAAAATAATCCAATACTTGAAAAAATTTAAAGAGTTTTTTTCAGTAGCCTAGTGGGCAAAACCCCATGATGTTCTTCTGGTGATTCTCAGTGCTTAACACATCTTCTCATATCCCCAAGAGGGCTGAACTGTGTTATGTTGGCACAGTTAGGTCAGAGGCTAACTGCCATTTCTTCTGCATGTTTGTCAAATTAATAATAGATCAAATACCCCAGTCCAAAAAAACAAAAGTAGCACAGGTTAGATCTCAGCTGCTCTAGAAAGCCTTAACGTGGTTACTAATCAGGCAGAGCTCTTCACAGGGCAGTGAAAAAAGTTAAACAAAACTCCACTAGAGGTAGGTCGTATTTAGTAGCTGGTGTTTTGTAACAGTTTATTCTTCCTTTTATTTTGACCCATTTAACAGATTTAAGATAGTATTTAGATATATGCAGATATTCTCATTTACACCAGCTGACCACCTGGCCCAGTTTGCTGACTAAAAGATTGTGCAATGGAAACTGTCTTTTTAATCCAGCCTGATTTGCTTATTTATGAATTTGTAGGGTTATCTTCTGCCCCTGTAAGATTGTCACAGCATAGTCCGTTTGCAGCGTGGGGACTTGCATGTATCCTCTGGACCATTTCCACCTAGTTAATCTTGTTTTCTGCTGCCCCACCCCAGAAGATACAGAGTATAGCTAAACAAGTGCTGCACCATTGCCTCTTGCTGCTGCTTCACACAGAGCTGGGCTCCCGCTAACATGAAGCAATTGCTGGGAATTGACAGAAACGATACCATGGCTGGAAACTTCCCTCTTAGCTGCTCCAGTAGATTGACCCTCCCCTGCTTTGCTGCAACAGAAGTGGGAACTGTTAGTGTTGGATGGAAGTAGATGTTCAGCCATCAACCACCATAGATGTAGGTTATGCATAATGTTCAGGAAGTTTTCTATGACAAATACAGAAAAACGGGTTGTCCAGCTCCTGCAGTTGCTAAAGTAGAACCAGCATAATTTCATTTTAAAAAGCTAGTTTGTGAAGTGCTCTGAAAATTAAAAGTGGTAGATAGGAAAAATTAGTCTCTTCATTGTCGTATACAAAATAAAAACTGCATAAATCCAAGAGGGTCACTTACTCCAAATGAGTTAACTGCTGCAGTGTTTTTCTTTCTGCATTAGTCCTTCATTAATGGTTCTAATGCAAGCAACTTAGAATAGCACCTTATTGTTCTGAAGATAACACTGAAAAACTGTTTGGCAGTTGTTCTAGGAATATGCCCTTAAGGAACTTTGCTTAACCAGATGTCACTGCATATTTTAATATTGATTTGCTCTTTGTAAATCATAGTCTTTAAAAGTGCCGAGCATTTTGATTTGATCTCATGACAGAGTGAGTTTGAGAATGTCCACCAAAAAAATGTGAAGACCTTGTATTACAGTAAATGATAAAGAAAGGCTGGGTCGTTCTTGGTTCAGAAAGGATCCTTTAGTTCTACCACTGTTAATCTGTGTACAGTTAGGTTAGAAGTTAGCAGCAAATGATGCCAGTTGGGAATTATTTTGAATCTGAATTACTTTTGCAGTCCCTCCCATCTGTCCTTTGTGTTGACGTACAGTTCCTGTTGTTGAAAATCTCAAAGTCATTTCAAACACTTATATTGTAAGAAATAAGAAAGAAACTTAAAGGTCAGATCAGCTGGTTTTACTTTTATTTAGGACACTGAAAATCAGAGTCTCTCTGTGGAATGGATAATTGCAATCTGATGTTGCTACACCAGGGCTCTGCGGTAGCAACATGTCCTCAGTTGGATTATTTTGTTGTTCACTACTGCTGTTACCATGATGAGTGGAATGCATTCTGTTGCTCATTAAAGAGCAATATCATTGCAAACAGATGCATATGTTTAGACAATTTTTGTGATTTTGTTCCTAGTTTACAGTAGGTCTTTTAAGTAAGCTGCATATATTCAGTGATTCAGAATACCAGCTGAAAGCAGTGTTTATTGCTCTTAAAAATTATTGTCCTGCTCTGCTGTTTTATAGACCAAATCTTCTTGAGCAGTCTGGTAACCCTGTACAGTAAAAAAAGGTTAAATTTTAAACATGTTTTAATTGATTTTATGGGGCGTGAATGAAAGTGGATAGTGACAGAACTCAGCAAGAACAGTATGCATGTTGAAGGATCTTTGCAAGAAATAGTGATAAAAGGTATGTTTGGAGGCAATAAAACGGGCAACTAATGGAAAAATACTGCAAGACCATTCAAAACAAACTGGTGATGGTTAGTTCTGAGGCAGGGCAGTGGACAAAAAAGCAGAACAGAATCAGTTTGGGAGAGAAATGAGAGATGAGGTGTGAGCAAGAGCAAGATTAGATAAGGATTTGATTATAAGAAAAGATTGAATTTCACGTTAAGAATAATTCAGCCCATCTTATTTTCCATTGCAGAAAGCCTTTAACATTTTGCTCTGCTCTACAGAAATTCTCATGCTGTCATATGCTGTCATTATCGGTGTAGCATCTGAGCTCTTTTCAGTATATTAGTGGGTAATACGTGTCTGTTTTCTCATCTGTGTAGTTCATTCCTTCCTTTTGACCTCTAAGGTGAATGTTTGGTGGTGTTTGGTAGTTTCTTATTTATACATACAGAGAGTTAGTTTATATTTAGGTTATATCTGTGCACAAGCTGTGTCTTGCACTTACGCTAGAGATGGGAAAAGTGAAGGAAAGCAGTAAAGGGAAAAGAGGGGAAAAAGGGAAAGGTCTGTGTTATACAGTGAAATTTGTGATGGTTCTTCAGTCCTGAGTGACTTAATTTCACAGTCTGTGTGTCACCATATGGACATTTGGCTTCTTGCACAGAATAACTTGCAGACTTCCTGCTCAAATGAACTCTAAACCTGAGAATAAGAGTCAATTGCTATACGCCTTGGGCACAACTTGCCTGGGGAAGGTAGTTAATGTATTAAAAACCCCTGCCCTGGGCATAAAGTCTTCTAAAAAGACTTGAGGTAGTGACCACCACCTGTTGTCTTTCAGAGGTTAAATAGCACAGTCACAACACCAAGAAAATATAGTTACATATGGGAAATTAAGATAATAAATGCTTTCTGTTTCTTCTGGGATATGAACATATCTGGATTAGAAGGGAGTCTGGAGAGGTCTCTGAGGTCATTCTCCTGCCTTCAGGCAGGACCAAACATCATTCCTGATATATGTTGTTTTGATTTGTTCCTAAAATACCCTTTACCACTAAACGAACCTCACTGCTTTCTGCCCATTTCCTATGGACATTTAATGTAGTTTGCAACCTTCCTGTTTCCAGCAACATTTTATACAGTTCAAAAATCAGCCATTGCTCATGCTGCTGAGTATGGGGAAAGGATTGCTTCATGGGGTTTTCATATCTCTCTCCTGCTTACAACCATATTATGAGATCCCTTTTCTTGTTTTTATTTTCTTGTTGGCAGTAATATGGTGGGTTGACTTAGGATCACGGTACCATGTGTGGAATTCCCCACATCCCTTTTTGTGGGATTGCTTTCTGTCCAGGTTCTTCCCCCATGCCCTGTTCATTGCTACCTCAGTGTCAGACTTCTCACGTGCTCTAATTGTATTAAATGCCAGTATTTCAGTCTAGTTTCTCAAAATATTTTCTGCTTATAGTCTACAGTCCTCAAAAGAGCAGCCTCTCCCAGCTTCGTATCTTTATGCAAAAGAAACACCTCATGTCAGTCCCAATTCATTTGGTACAGGCAGTAACCATGTTTCTGGCAGAGGCAGGGGGGCTTAGACTAGGTATTTTGTTCTTCTCTGGTTGTTAGATTTCCCTGGAACTCAGAGACTATTCTCTGTTATCCGACATCTGTGTATTCCCAGTTTTATCTCTTGGATGGTCTAGGAGTGGGGAGAAGCTTAGTGATTTACTAGATATTTGCATATAGCATCTCTGAAAAATTACTAAAGCTTCAGGCAATGTTAACCCTCTGGTGCATGAATAGACTATTTGTATTTCTTGTGCACAGTCTATTTAGGCAGACGGTGAGGAAAAAGGTGGAACACACAGTTTTCCCTCATCCTGCAGGAATATCAGAGTTGTAGTCTGTGGTTTTAAAACACCAGCAGTTCATTAAAACAGACTTCTTGCAAATAGCTAACTACAGGTAAAGTGAAAAAGAGAACAGTTTTCCAAGTGGTGGTTTGGAGAAGTATCGTATATGCTTTAATAAGGAGGGCATACTTGAACATCAGCAGGAAAGAAATGGAATGGCATGGGGTTTATTTAGGTATGGAAATGTGGTCCATTTTCTTTAGTCTGTGTTGTGGAGGACTGGAAAAAGAGTGATTCTAGAGGACACTGTTACAATATTTAAGATAAAAGGAGGTGAAAGGAGTTGGGTTCTATCACAGCAAGGCAACAATGTCTATACCAGCTGTTAGTGAGGAATATTGCTCCTATTTCTCATATTAAATATTGCTACTGAATCAGCAAATAACAGAGGAATGAAGGAATAGCAGTCACTTAGGATGATAAAAGTGTAAGCAGGCACCAAAAAGACACCAAAACTAACTAGATAAGAATTGGAAAGAAAGCCTTGTGTAATGCTAACATGTCACGTGATAGCCCTTAAACCCAGAAAACCAAAACCAAAATGCACGGGTTTGTGCTATTAGGTGACAGTTAACCTGATGTAACTTAACAAATGGAAAGAGATCAGTCCACATAACCAGACTCCTATTAATCTGATCTTAGTAGTCTTACTCCATTGAAGAAATGGAGGACAGCGTAATCGAATACCTAGAAGTAGATAGAGAGTAAAATGCAGCAGACTTTTTCAGCAGTTGATTCTTGGGAATTAACGTATCTCATTCTCCAGTAAAGCATGGTAGTTTCTTCTCAGGTGGGAGAAGCACAATGGATCTAATTTGTCGGATGTCAATGAAACAATTGATAAAGTGTGATGATGGAAGTTTTTAGCTAAACTAGGAAAGATGGGGTTTGAGAGAGGAATTGCAAAGTGACTTGTGAACTGGCAGATGGAGTTGTCTTACAACTTACAGTGATGGGTTAACTGTTGTCTGATAGAGTTTCTCAGAGATCAGTCACAAAGCTGATCCTATTTAATGCTTTGACCTTGGCTCAAAATCAGGAATATCTTGATGAAATGTGCTGATGATACAGATTCAGCCTGGAAAAATAAGCAGAAAGATTCAGATGAAGTTACAGAACTAAGTAATGCTGTTGACAGTAGCAGCAAGAATTTCTGTATAAAGATGGAGCTGATTGGTTGGAAGTGATTGAAGAGAAAAAGAATGGGGGGCTGTACTGAGGATGTTTAATGTATTGGGCAATCTCAAGATGGCTTTGAGCCACTCTTCTGGATTAGTCAGACAATTGCTGTTTATCAAGCAAGATAATTCCAGTAGAGAAATACAGAAATATTGATCAACTCTGAAATCACAAAACATTGGAAAAACCTTCTCCAGGATACTCATTAGATTACAAATGCAAGTGGGAGCAGAGCTATGAGGAAGAGCAACAATAGAAAATCTGTTTTCCTACAGGATACTTGTTTTCATTAAAATACAGGCTGGGAGAGGTTTCAGTTGCTCTCTGCAAAATCATCAGATGTAAATGCCAAAGAACAAAAGTTGTTTGAGACATAGTCAATGTTACAAAAAAGAAAAACAACCCAACAAACCAACCCATAAAAACCCTGAAGAAAGCAGCATCTGTAAACTCTCTATGGATCATTTTTGGGGTGAAAATGAGCTGCAAGTGTATTGCACTTGAAGGGATGAAGTTCTGTTCTACACTTGCCTTTCAGAAGGAGTCATAGAGTAAGAAAGTTCTCAACGCAGAGTCAGCGAGAGTTCATAAGCAGCAGTACTTAAATTAGCAGTGTTTTGAACTGGAAGGGACACAACTCGGTCATTAGGACCTTACTTCCTCTTCCGGTTTTATGGCAGCTTCTAACTTCAGAGCCTGACTCAGGAGGGAAGGGTGGTTTGGAAGTTAATTATTAGTCTTTTTGATGTAATGTAGCCCGATTCCTGAGTGGAATTACCTAGACATATGGTCTTATAATACAAATGAACTGCAATTAGAGCATGCATTGGCTTTGAGTGGATATGCTTTGTGTATATACTAAATGCTAAGCATAACGTAGATAAACTATATGATTGCATATGCTTAAAGAATTTTAAAATTTCAAATTTCTTAGCAGGATGTGTATGGAAATACATATGCAAGATACCTTCTATCTAAGCAGTATTTGTATCTTACTATCACTCTATGGCAAGAAGAGTTTTAGATAATGGAGTTCACAGTGAGAAGTAATACTGCTCTTGATACATCTGCTGAATTAAAAATGTGGGCCTTTTTGTAATTTTTGCATTCTGGTTACCTAAAATTTCCTCTAAACTCTATTCCAGAGGGTAAGGTTTGTGCAAAAGTTGGACAGATGAGCAGCAGATGGTGTAAAAGAGGTTTGCTAATAGCTTTAATAGAGAATAAATCTTAATCTGTCTGATAAAATAAACTAACAGAAAATTGAAAGTGGAGGAAGCACATAAGGAAATGATCCTGTAGTCTTATTTAAACTCCAGTTAGCACTAATATTAAGGTATTCTTTACTCCCTGTTTCTAAATGCATCATATTTAGAACAGGGAAAAAAAGATGAGTAAAGGGGGAATTTGCAGATGCAGACTAGGCTGGTCCAGCCGTCTTACTAGAAGTATAAAATTAACATCAAGGAGTTTGCCAAGTATCTCTGGCTTTATGACTTAATATGCTTCATTAAATGATACAGATAGATATCTGTTTTTCATATGTCCCTAGATTAAATTGTTTACCCCAGTTATATAGTCAATAATGGAGTATCTTTACTAGTTATGTTACAATAAAAATAAGTTATACTGCAGTAAAATGCAAAAGTAGTTGCTAGCATTATAAGTGAAACTTCATATAAATAGCTGGTGAAATGCACATAGAAAATGGTTAGTTTGGTCATGGGAAAAATACTTTTAAAGTAATGTATGTTCAAATGTAAATGAAGAAGAAAATACGTGACAAGCAGTAATTTTTAAAGGCTGGAAAAAAGTACGAACTATATTCAGATTTAGGAACTTCTGTAGATGTTTATAGCCTTGAATAAAAGTTACTTTTATAAGATTAGTTTTGAAGTGTGACTGCTCTCTGCTTTCCCTACCCTTGTACTCACCAGCTGTGGATTCATCTTATCAATTGTTAATCCTTTGAATGTTTAGAAATGTGCCATTCTATTGCTCTTGTTTTTCATCTTTAATACATTTCATGTCATATGTTATTCTTGGTAGCTGAGTCATGTATGCCAATGCTGTCAGCTGGAACATGAGGATATACAAGTCTAATAGGGGGTGCACCGAGATACTTTCAGTTTCAGTAGCCTGTTACAGAGGAAAGCTGTCCTTAGGTGTTACTTAATAGAGTTTTTTTAACTACTTCAGGAATATGATGAACTTCAGATTTATCATGGAGATGAGGATACTTAATTTATAATGTGTTTATGAAAATATTTTTATTTGTCTAATAAGGGGTCTCCTAAATTTAATTTTTAATATCATAATAAAAAAGTATAGTTCCTAAATTAGATTGGGCCGACTTAACATGAAAGAAAAACTCTTTTAGTTCTTGATCAGAAATGCAGAGCCTGTACTGAGTCTGACTGTAATGAATTCAATAGGAAAAAAAAAAAGATACTTTGAAATTATTATTTCAAAGCCCTGTCAAAGAAAAGAAATTTAATAGTTTCAAAGGTGAGAGAACATGGCAATTTCTATTTTCACCTATCTTTGATAGGAAAGAAACAGGACAAACTCAGATCTTTGAAATCACATTTAGATAATATTTCAAACAATATATTCTGCTATGACTTTGGGGTTTGCATTCCTTACACTCTCCAGCAACAGCAAAGCAGGTGGTGGCACAAAGGTGAGCAACCATTGCTGCAAATCCCTGTGAAGAAGAAACATGCACAGTTTCTATACTGAAACCAGTTGTTTTAATAATACAGCATTAATAATTTCCATCCTAGCCAGCAGGCAGTCTGCTTCCACTTTTTCCCATTGCTGGCAACAAGGAGATGAACAGCAACTCACTCGCATTCTTGCTTTAACTTTGAGTCACTTGTGGGACTGCAGTCCTTGAGGCATGACACCACCTGCACAGCATTTTGTTCATTTTGTGTTGACAGCTAAATACCTGTCAAACGTACTTTAGAACCCTAATTTTTGGTGGGTGAATGTGTTCCACCTTGATTGTGCTTTTTTTACTGTTTGTAAAAGGGCTGCAACAAGGCCTGGATGAAGCACCTTTTGTGCAGTTGCGTGTTGAGGTATAAATTCTGTTAATCTGCCTGAAATAACGAGGATTAACTGCAAGGCAAGGACATGATACACTGCTCAGGTAGCTCACAATGTACCTGTGTGTAAATCTTGATGCTCATTTAGTTTTTTTCTTTCTGTCTTTGCATCTTGTCCTGACAGGTGTGTGCCCAATCACTGTGAACATGGTGGCAAATGCACCCAGACGTGGGACAGCTTCAAGTGCACTTGCGATGGAACTGGATACAGTGGTGCCACTTGTCATAACTGTAAGCCATCCTGGGGGGGCGCTGAAATTACAGTGGAGTAGGAAAGACACTGGTGTCTTCTGGTTAACATGAAAAGTCAAAGTCTTCCTCTGGTTTTATATCTATGTCTATATCTATCCTAAAACCTTCTCTGAAAGGAGGTGTTGGTTTATTCATACTCCACCGTATCTACATGGGGATGTATTTATGTAGCGCTGTGCTGCACCATTGCAAGGGACCAGAGCAGTACAGCTGTCTTACTTGCACATTCTCTCTTAGAAATGCATTCTTAGTAACTGCACACTAGATTTTCAAATGGACACAGTGAATCTCCACTAAGGTGCTGAGGAGAGCTCATGACCCCTGCTAGAGAGACACTGATTCAGGTTGCTCACCCCAGAGAATGTTCATATACTGATTTTGGGCCATTCTGAAATCACATTATTTACTCTGTCAATATGAATTTCTCAAGAATATTTCCTATGAGCTTCACATGCCCTACACTATTAAAGCACAGAAAGGAGAATGGTACAGTTGCTCTTTTTATAGGTTCTTAACAATGTATGCTGAGTCAGTGGCATGTCTTCTGTTCCTTCTCTTGTATGCTAGAAGTGGGATTTCCAACTATGAAGTCTATTCTGAAACAAGTAGAAGATACAGAAAACATATCCAGTCCTTAGTTGTGTCCTTTCTTTTCCTTAGCAAACAACCCCTAAATATTGGGGAGAGAATAGACATGCTTCTGAACAGATGAAAAGTTAAAACTGAATCCAGGATTTACAGAAATACAGATTTTTGTTACTTTACTGTTTAACTTAACTATGGCTTTGTAAAATTTTACAAAGATAATTGCAGAATTAATTATTTTTTAGCAAAAAAAACCCAACCCAAACTACTGAGAAAATGTTGCCTATTCACAGTTGTCTGCATTTCAACAAAAAACTAAGAGGGAATATATTCTATATAGTAACTATGAATATATATATGTATCGAATAGCAAAGTTATCTATGGTCTGGCTACTGAACTGGTAAAACTGAAGGAGTTAAAAGACAAATGAATGTTTATTAAAAATATAGATTTATGTACCAATGCTTGGAGGAGGAATTTCATGAGCAGCCCTTTTTCCACCAAGTGTGAATGTGAATAGTGATGCTGTGGTTGTGCCTCATCTTGGGAAAGGAAACAGAATTTACAGTGAGGGAGTAATTCAGTGAAACAAACAAAAAAATCTTATGTATAATATGAATATATATATGAATATAATGCATATAGTATAATATTTTAAAGCTTTGGCTGATCTGTTGCAGCCAGTTGGAAAAGATGATTCCTATGCATGTTAAGATGTTTAACTGCAGGAATGCAGGGATGGAAGCTCACTTAAGTACATTTTAGCTAGTGAGCCTCTGGAAAGACATATTATTTTTTAGGGGAAACTGTATCACATTGAATCCAGCAGCCTGCCAGAGGTGAGGATGCTGCAGAGGTGAGCATGCTGCATCTGCCTTCCTCCCAGGTCCAAGCACTAGCAAGGCTGTAAATGTATTCTATGTGGGCATGTACATGACTGGCATACAGATCATAGAGTATGAATGTGAGCACAGCACCAGTGGCCTCATCCTGCTCACCTTTGTGGCAGAGCAGGATACATGTGCACTAGTGAGGATGGTGAATTGAGCATCCATAGCAACACACAGTGGATCCTTCCGGCTACCCAGCTCAGCATTCAGTCAACCCAGTGGCTGGCCCTGGATCCCAGCCTCCAGAGCTTCTGATGCTTGGAGGCATCTGGGTGCTTCCAGGAACACTGGAACACTGGATTGCCTGGCTGGGTATTATCTGGGCTCCTGTCTGTGCTCCTCTGTGGGTGAGCAGATGAGCTTTTAAGGCATAACCTAACATAGTTTAGCTTTCTTTTTGTGAAATAGCAAGGACAAATGGATGGCATCACTTTTCTGAAATCACATTTGTTACAAAGGAAAGAAATAATAATCTAAGGAGCTGTGAACATTTCTGTTAATAGGATTTTCACCTGCCTTTATGGATAAAATAATGCAATAAAGCAAGCAAAAGGCACTGCTGAGCTGCAGTATCAGAAGGGGGATTTGGAGTATATTGTCCTGTCTTTAGCTATGGAATGGATAAAGTGTGTGGGATTACAGATGTCCAGGTCATTTGTAGACACACTGTTCAAGAGCCTTTACTTTTTTTAATTCAGGAAGAGTTTCTAACTCAGACAGCTGAGCTTTTGTTTCATTTCTGTGTTTGAAGAACATAACTTTAGTTTCAATCATGTATGTTTCTATACTTTTGGAAATCTTTCTTACAAAACAAGGGCGAGCAGAAAGTTACTCACTTGATAGATAATCCTGTCAGAATATGGGAAGTCTTAAGCCTTTCTAGAGGATAGAGTTTAATGGCAAAAAAAAAGGGTGAAAAACAAAGCTATAAACTGAGACCACCTGAACTTTGCCTTTATTGAGCAGCCAATAGCTATCAGTATTTACATGAATACGTTCCAGTATTAGGTATAGCTGCAAATAATGAGGGGTTTTGTTGAAGCTTGCCAAAGGTTGTAATTACACTTTCCTGAGGTTTGGGGTCTCAGCTCTGCTACAAAGGTATCTGCCCTATCTGTCCTCTCCTACTTGTGCAGCGTCTATGTGTACTCAGACACTTGGTGTGCTGCCTTCTGCTTTTGAGTTCTGATGTTTGTGGTGGTAGCGGAACAGAAGAGATGCTGAGGAGTGAGAGAAGTTGGAATGATCAGATATGTGGTATATGAATAACTGAAAACATTTTTAAAGAGCATTGTGGGTTGTATGGAATTTAGCAGATGTCATGATTCAATAGGACAGGCAAGTGTTTAAGTATAGATAGCGCTCATTCAGTACCACTTTACTTACATACAAGATTATTTTACAAAACAAATAGTATTACTCTACATATTTCAATAATTTTTCTTTTCTCAGTGTATATTTGTGCAGTAGATATAACAGCAGTTCTTAAAGAGGTTGGAGTCAAGACTGCATTAGTGGGGATTGTAACTATAGATGATGATTTTAATGAGTGTGAATTTTGCTGAACTTAAAAGAACAAGATAATTTGGTTTTACTGAAGTGTGTGTGGAGACTGTCAGTAAATTGATTTTGCTTTGGCCAGAGAATCCAAAACTTCTCTAAGCTTTTGACCTGAAACAAGGCAGGACTTTGCAGCCTTGACTGAATTTCCAGTTGCAGTTTTGGGTTCCTTTGAAGTTAAAATTCAAAGACAAACATTAAAATAAATAAATCTGAAATAATAAATTTAATTCTTATTATTTCTCCAACTGTGTCCATCAGTGATGCACATTTGCCATTTTAACATCATGAAATAACTTGCTTTTCAGAATAAGACACCGTTACAGGAACATTTTTCATCTTTAAAATACACACCAGAATCTCCACACTTTGTGTCCACTGTCTGGTTATTTGTCAGCGGCTTAAGCTGGCATTCACAGAAAAAGATGTCTCTACTCCATCATCCAGCTGCAACTGGGTTCCTGGCCTTAATGGTGAATTAACCAGAAACAGTGGGAAGTTATAGTTCTATTCCATGATAAATACCCTAAAAATCTGCAAGATTTCTTGTGGTGAACAGATTCTCGGTGCCCAAGAGAATGCTGTGGCCTGGTAAATATCAGACTAGAGCATCAATGTTATCATTAGACAAGACTAAAAGATAAATAAATATATTTATTTAAAAATAATGATTTACAACACTGCAACAGTTAACAGAATTATAGTTAAACGTAAGTATCATCCTTACCTGCTTTATTGCATCAGCTATATTTTAATCCCTGACTACCTAACCTTTACAGCCTACCAAAAGGCTGACCTGATGTGAAGAGTTCTTAGGAGCAATATTTTTCCAGAATCTACAGGTAAATGGTTTCGGAGCCTTCAAGAACAAGAGCTCACGACCTCTGAATCCTCTGGCTTTGTTTCATCATAGCTTGCTGTGAATAAATGTTAACCTGTATTTTGGTATGTCATTCAGTGTTAATGAGGAATTAAGCACTGATCTTCTCTTGAAATGATACATGCATGAAGTGTCACTGCTAGTCTAATGGACATTGACAGATTTTTCCAGGAATATTGACCTTCTCCCTAAAATTAAATAATGCTTTAATAATGAGTTTAGTAGTATCTAGAAACACACTTTGAATAAGAAATATCTGTGTTACCTACTTTGTAGAAGCTGTGATAATTTGCATTCCTGAGTATTGTAAAAATAATCAGTAATCAGAAACCCAAATCTAATCTGCACAGGCTGTGATCTTCAGCAAGACCTCCATCGGTTTGTAATAACCGATTTTCCTGTATTTCCATAAATAAGGAAGCATATGGAACACTGGACTGGATAGGAAAGGGTGGCATGGCGGGGATATTTTCTTGTCAGCAATTTGAGGAGTAGTTCCACAGCAAGAAAGGAAATACATAATTTGGCAAAAATATGTTTTGAACTTTAGGAAGAAAAAGAAAAGAAACTGTCCAGATGTATAGTCATCCCAAACAAGCA
This sequence comes from Pezoporus wallicus, assembly GCF_028554395.1. NCBI lineage: Eukaryota > Metazoa > Chordata > Aves > Psittaciformes > Psittacidae > Pezoporus > Pezoporus wallicus. The sequence goes on along the minus strand of NW_026642649.1, from coordinate 7,543,527 downwards.
AAGTACTTCAAAGCAACACTTCAGCGCAGACTAGGATGGTTGTAACAACAACACGGTTATTCTTTGTGATCTAAAACAGATTGGTTAGAAAAGGCAAAGGCCTTGCAATTCCATGAGCATATTAGTGCATTATTTGATCAGGGAAAAGAGTTCTTTTAACAACTGATAGGCTATGTTTGTGGAAGCTTCTTCCTTTCTTACAGTTGAACAGAGGAAAGGGGAAAGTGTGACTAGAAAAGTACTTTCATGAAACCGTTGTCTGCTGCAATTGAAAATACACAATGTCAAAGGCTGCCTTCCTTGTTCAGTCTGAGCTAAGAGAAACAAGCCAGACAGGCTGCTGAGAGTAAGATTCTCACGAATTAGGTTCTATAACTGTGGTCACAGAAATGCGCTAATTATTCTCAGGAGAATGTACAGGCAGCCAGAGTGCCTCCAGGCAGCAGAAGAGTCACCATCTTCTCTGGGAGATCTGAAAGGGGAGTCTCATTACTGACAAAACACAGGGAAAACCCTCTAAACTTTCTACCATCTGACAGGATGAAAGTGGTGTGTATTGCACTGGGTCCTATTGAAAGGCGTTTAAAGAACAATGCAGCCATCAGGCACAGTCAACACAAAGGGAAAGTCCTGTCTAACTAATTGAATAGCCTGCTACAATGAAGTCAGGTGTCTGGCAGATAAAGGGAAAGCAGTCAGCTAGTATTTCTGGATCTTAGTGAGGCCCTTGGTACTTTCCCTCACAGCATCCTTATAGACAAGTTGTCCAACTTTGAGATGAGCAGGTAGATGGTGCACTGGGTGAAGAACTGGCTGAACGTGTGTGCCCTGGCAGCCAAGAGGGCAAACGTCATCCTGTCGTGCATCAGACAGCATAACCTGGCAGTCAAAGAGGTGATTATCCCACTGTGTTTAACATTGATGTGGCCTCATATTGAGTTGTGTGTGTGGTTCAGGGTTCCACCATGTAAAAAGGGCGTTAAGGTACCTGAGTGCATCTAGAGTTGGGTAACAAAGGTGGGGATGCTGATCTCGTTTCCCTGGTAGCCAGAATACCTATCCCCTCCCCTCCTATCCAAAAAATAAGGTAACAGAGAGTAATTCCCCCCCCCCCCCCCCCCCCATATCTTCCAGTGCAGCAAAACCTCTCTATAAGGTAACATTTAACACATCAAAGTACTTTTCATCAGTATATCACACTAGGTGCACTCCCCACCCCATCTGCCCATGGCTTTGGAGGGCTCATAGCAGCTGGAACAGGGGTACGTTGTCCTGCCCTTGGCTGTCCTGGGAGCAGGCTTGTGCTCAACCCTGTCTCTTGGTGTCCCGGCTGGGCTTCCTGAATGTTCCCTGCACCTTGCCTGATGGTTTCCGGGGCTGTCAACCCTGCCCTGACGCAGCCTGGAGAGAACAGGACAGTGTAAGAGCTCCTGCTGCTTCCTAAAGAGATGCAATACATGTACAGCTGTCCAAAACTTTGTCTCTTTTATGAGTTTGGTTTTTTTTCTCTTTTAACTTAGTATTCTCCTTAGGTTCCAGAGAAGCGAAAGGAGCAATGTATTGCAGATAACTGCTTAAAAATGCACAGAAGATGCTAGCATTGCTTCCTCTGCACAGTGTTCCTGGATGCTGCAGTGAGTTATGCTGTGCCAGACAAGTGTTACACTCTTACAGGGAAAGGTTTGAAGATCAAATGGTCTTATTCCTACTGTCAGCTTGGAGCGTACCCGCATGGGGTTTGTGTGCACATCTACATTGCATGCCACATTTAATGCTTAGTAAGAAACAAACATTGTCGTGAGATTCTCCTGCAACTTGCTTGTTTCCTTTGCAGAAAACACACTTCACTGTTAAACATGTCCCTGTGTGCAACAACATTTTCAGACCAAGTTGGATCTGTTGGTCTATGAGACCACAGAGTAGATCTCCAGGTATGGTCACAGAGCACAATGTCTTGTCACCAAGTCCTAGGAGGTTCATATTGCCACTGGCAACATGAACAGCCACACCCCAGTGTGTCTCAGATGAGCCTCCATGTCAGTGCAATTCCTGACTTCTCCACTGCCATTGTCATCTCTACAGTTTAATTAAAACCAGCCATACCAACACGGGTCTTTGCTTTTGAGAGTAGGAATTCCTCCTGTTTAAAGTATAGACTGAAACGTAACACATCTTGTGTAGCTCACTAAACAGTCCATGGTGAGGAATGGCTTTTGACCTCAACCATGTGAGACTGTTTGAACCAGTAACTTGGGTAAGAAATGACTCTCAACTCACCACAAAAACAGACCTTCGGGTCTGCTCTTGTTATTTCTTAACTCTTATTAGCTTCTGTGGCAGTTTTATTACAGCCAGGCTGTTAACACTGAGTCCTGTCAGCCCTGAGCCTTGTTAGCTTTGTAAGGAAAATCAGATCTTATAAACACCAATTAAAATCTATTTTCAGTCAGTAAATTAAGACCCATTGCTTCCCTTTTCTTTCTTTAGTACTCTCTTCTTGTTACTTGGATGATGGTGAGGTAACAAGTGAACCTTATAAACTGGCATTTCATGTACAAACTGTGGGAAAAATCCTCTGCCAGAGTGACAGAGAGGGTCACAGATCTGATACCTTAGAAAATTCTTTCAAACTAGATACATCTATGCTTCTGACTTACGCATCTGTTCATAACTGTTAATGGTTTTACTATTCATTGCTTTCAGCCTTTGAATGCTCAAAGAGTGCCTTAGGTTTTAAAAATCAGTGTTTCTTTTTCCCCGTGAAATGTTAACTACATTTTAAAACAAATTTCTGATCTTAAAATCAAGGTTTGATTTCTTGTGTAAAATGTGTAGTACAAGATTTAGGAAAGATTTAGCATTTGTGTCATACCAAGAGGTGAGAAACATTATGGGGACTTTTAATGTGGTTAAATAATGATGATTTAATGTAACTGAAGAGGGAAATGCCCAGTATGACAGGGCTATGCAACAGGTACTCATAATTAAAAAACACTAATTTTTTTTAATTCAGTTCTCAGTTATTAAAAGATGGGTGGGGGAGAGAGGCAAATGCTAGGTTTTTTGAATAGGTAATAAATTCACTATACTAACTTGGCTAATTTGAGCTAAGTTGATGGGCACATCATATCTGAGTGGGTTTGGTACTGTGTTCCCAGCTTATTCAACCCTTAAATCCAAAACGGTTCCTTTCTTTAGCATTGAAATACTGTGTTGTCCTTGTGTTCACCAGATCCCTTCTGCACAGTCTTCCTGATCTGAAGCATATAAGCATATTTCTCACATTATTTTCTCCATTGTGAAGATACGGAAGAATCATAATTACTTTTTGCGTTCCGAAACTGAATTACATAAGGCATTCATGTGAAAGAATGTTCTGTTCAAAAGACAGGAAGAACACTGCCTTTTAGTACTGTAAGTGGGAGACACAGCCTAGTCATGAATGTCCTGGATTTTGAGAAGGCTTGGCACAAGACTGTCTTCCCTTCAGTTGTCCTGTGGTGATTTGTGTGCAGGGCTGCGACAAACTATTACCTTGACATTTCTTAATGTTTGCCAGTGAAACGTGATATTTTAGTCAGCAGCATCTTGCATGAACAAATCCTGGCTCCCAGAGTTCCCTGGCTCTCTGCAGAAGGCAGCATCGTGATTGATACAGGAGGGGACCCATACACATGCAAGCATCTGTGGACTAAGCACAGGTTAAGCAGCCCCTTGAACTGGTTGGTTTACCCAAGACTACCAGAGCTTTCATTGAATTCCCAGTAGCAAATTGGGAATTTGCATTAGTAAACTGAGCAACGTCTGAACATGCTGGGCTGAGTACCTGTGGTGGAAAGCTGGCATCTTAAGGCATGCAGGGGGACTTTGCAGTGCCCATCAGCCTTGTTGATGGAAGACAGAATATTTGAATTATATGAAAGGTGGAATGAGAAATAATGCTGGAAACATAAGTTGTTGAGCTTTGAAAACATGAAAGAGGAGCTTTCAGTAGGGTAAAATTTGAGTTGCTTTCATTCCTCCAGTGTTGGAGATGATTTGCCTCCTTTGGGCTGATGGAGGACAGCTGCTATGGCATGCACTAATGGGAATGAGAAGTACTACAGGGAGGAGCAAGAGCTTGGGCTCTTTTGGGCCTCATTTGGGTTGATGGAAGACAGCTGACAGCTGCTATGGGATGAGCTAATTGGGATAAGAAGCTCTACAGGGAGATTCAGAGCTTGGGCTCTTTTGGGCCTCATTTGGGTTGATGGAGGACAGCTGCTATGGGATGTACTAAAGAGCACGAGGAGGCCTGAAGGGGTGAGTTTTGGAGTTTTTCCTGTGGAAGGTGAGTTTACAGAAATAGTAAGAGCTGTGTTTGAGTACTGGGGAAAGTATTTAAAAATCTTATATTGGGGGCAGGGGGAAGCAATGAGAAAAGGGCGATCAGTTCTTTTAGCCCTGTTGTTACAAAGTTTTGTACTAGAAAAAGAAGAAAAGGCAGTAAGTAAGGCTGTAAGAAAAGGAGTACAGTTCTTCACCCTTCCTCATTATCCTTTTGAGAGTTGATGCTTGACTGTCACTGATGGAGGCTGTAAGGTTTTGAATTGCTCTTTGAGGACTGCTGCTTTAAGACTCTGTGACCTGAGTAAAGTCAAGTAGGTTCCAGGAGGTGAACAATACTGCATTCAAGCTCGGCAGCATGGATGCGTGTCTGAGTAATGCTGATGGTAGAGAAAAGGGAGGAAGAGTGAGTTAGAATTTCTGAAATGTCTAGAAAGAGGCTTTTGTCCGCTCTTCTCTTTCCTCTGAAGAAGTACTTCCAACAACTGATTGATTTCACCCAGTGATGTCGATATCAATTTATTCTCCTTTCTCACACTCTGTATCTGAACTAATCAAATGTTCACATTTGATACATGCTTTGCAGAAGCTCATTTCTGGGATATTTGTGTCTTTGCTGTTTAGAAGAGAGATTCTCAAAGCCTGTTTATAAAGATGACTTTTGTTTACAGAAGTGTATTAAAAGGATCATGCAATCAATATGTGCTGGTTTCCTAAAGAGGCTAATCTCCTTTCCGGTAATGGTTTTCGAAGGAAATGTCATCATAATTTATAATAGTCTTTTTGGATTCATCTTCTATTATTTATTACATGTTTTCAAAGGGTTTAACATAATGTGTTTCCTTTCTAAAGGTTGCAGACTATTATTAAATTACCTCTTCTTTATTAGAATGTCATTTTAAAATGAGGGTGAAGCTGTTTGGTTTAGTCTGAAATCTTCACGTGATTTTTATCTGTAACCTATAAGCCCCAAATTGCTGCATTTTTTTTTTTTTTAGCTGTTCCTGTAAAGCTGGCAAAAGAAAAGCTTTCTACTCTGTTTTTCTTCCAGTTTGAGGATGTTGCAGTTTCTTTGGTTCTGTACTTTTTTACATGTTTAAAAATTAGTATGTTCTTAGTTTCAGTGCCTTGAGCTATAGTTACCTCAGCTGCTACTAATTTATTATGCATGGAGCTGAGAACTGCTCTGCACCAGGTGTTTAGGAAATAACTTGCATTTTTGTTGTAAGTAAATGGATGGAGTGTCTGTTCAGGGCAAAAAGGGCTGGAGATCCAAAATGAACAATAGCATCTGTACTATCTGGTGAAGGTTAAGTGGAGAAAATGAGCATTAGGATGCAAAGCAGAAGATGAATAGTCAACCAGCAGTAATTATGCTGAAACTGAAAAATCAGCTGGAAATTACCAGGTGATGTGTGTGAGAGAGAGTGTCAGGGGCTGAAATTGGGCTTCATCTTTTAGCTGTTTGTACAGTTGGGCTGTTTATATGTAGCTCTAAATTGGAATCAAGCATAGGAGTTTTTAAGCCAAATTTCTGCTAGATGGGGGAAATACATCTGGGGGCCCGTGCAATAACAGTATGGAGTCAGGGTCCAGTTCAAAGCCTTTTCAGTCCCTTCATTTGTTAAGACTTTTTAAAATACCCAAGCAACAAGCCAATCCCTGGCAGTGTTCAAGGCCAGGTTGGATGGTGTGGCAACTGAGGCACAGGCTCCAGTTGTGATGCACCTGAGATCATTTATTGAGTGAGCTTATAGGCTTTTTATAGACTCCTGCCTAGTGGTTAATAATTGTTCGTATCTGTTAGTTTCTTTTAAGTATTTTTTGCAATATCATATGCTTTTCTCAACCGGTCACATTATTGTTCACGCACCTTTGCTTTGTTCTCAGATGTATAAACACATTGCTCTGTTACCACTTTCTGCTACATTATTACTTTCAATTTTCCCTTAAACATACATCCTTTTGTCTCCTCAGTCCACTGGGAAAGTCCCCAGTACAACATTACATCTTTGTCTTCAGTAACTTCTTTGTTTCAGTATCTACAGTTCTCAGAGATTATCTTGGTGTTCTGACTTCAACTCCTCTTGACTCCCATGGTTTGCAGCTGATTGAGGGTGAGAATGTTCATGCTCTCGTTCAGGTCTGCTGGCACACCTTCTTGTGCAGCATCCCCCATAGGATGGGGCTTGGAGCAACCTGCTCTAGTGGAAGGTGTCCCTGACCATGACAGAGGGTTGGCACTGCATGAGCTTTAAGGTCCATTCTGTGAACATGCCTGAATTGCAGTCTGACTTTGGGAAAGCTCAGGTATTAGATGAGTGAAGGTTTTTTGCAAGCAACTGTAACCTGTTCTTTTGTTATTCAGAATGCACAGACAAGTACTGTTCCTAGGGGACAGTTAGAAGAGAACATGTCATTAAGAACAGAAAATATATAGATAACTAATAGACAGCTCATGTATACTGTAAAATCAGGATTAACCATAGCCTGGAAAGGATTCTGCATGTAAAGACTTCAATATTAATTAGCTTATTCTTAAACTTTTCCATTGTGACAACCTAACATGTTGCTTCACTGTTAAGACACTTTAATTGAAGAAAAGCATTGAAGTGTTGATATTCAAATCCTGTTGACAGCCATTAGAAAGAAAAAGCATGTTCTGAAGTCACTGTAATTCTGGCTTGCTCAGACAGGTGAGAGAATGAAGGTAATGCTAAGATCAGCAGTAGTTGAAGTAATAAACTTAAGATACAAATGAAGATGTCTTTACCTCTCCACATGTAACTTTAATACTTTTAAAACCTCAAAATAGGGGAACATCCTGCTTTTTAATGGTGCTTGCCATTATAAAGGCAGTATGTACCAATGGATAACCAGACATATCTGGGGTTTGTAGCGTTCCTATCTATATTACCTAGTGTAGAAAGACTTGATAAATTCCCTATTTATAATGAATTTTCCTGGATGTGGAAGGCAGTGTGAGCAATATGACAGGACTGTGGATCGAAAATTAGCATACTTACATTCAGTCCTTTTTGTTAGTGTTCCTCAGTGATGTAGTTTAGGGCAATTTGTTTCTCTTTCTCACTTACGTGGGGTTTTTCTTGGTTTGTGTTTTTCTCCTTTTTTTTAATACAATGAGAATAGTGATGCTCTTTCTAAGTGCTTTGAGACTTAGGAAAACATTGCAAGCAGAAGAGCTACTTAAAAAGATGGGAAGAAAGCTTTCACAGAAAACACCCCATAACCTCTTTTCAATCAAAAAATGTAATGAGAACAGTTGATCAGTGTAAAATCAGACCTACATTTATAATCAGCCACATTGGAAACATGGTAAATGTTGTTAAGTTATTTTAAATCAAAAACTGCTTTTGAAAAAGCAAACTTATTAACGAGAATGATGAAACTGTTCCTTGGCTTCCTGTTAACCTGGAAGGGAGGAGGATCTTCCAAATCTGCTAACCACCTCCAGTTACTGCCTTATTATAGAATTGGGGTTTGTGATCTTAGTGTATGAATGTGTAAGATACTCATACTGCAGGTATGAAAAGCAGACCCTAGAGACCTTTGCACTTCTACCTGTGTGTGGCTGGAGGGGTGTAGTAAGGGCTTTGTTTTCCCTAGATAATCTGCTGGAGAAAGCTTTGCAATCAACTCTGTCATAGTCTAAGTGTAAGACTGGTGGCCAGTTACCTCAGATATCTAAGAATTGACTTCTTAGGCTTGCTTTAGCAGGAGCCACTCATCTTTTTTTCTGGAATGTAGCCTTGAAAATGCAAAATGGTGCAGAGCAATCCAGAGTTCTTCTTGAGGTGGAAGAGAAGCAGTGAAGCTCTCTCTTCTGCAGTAGGCTTTAGGGTTGAACCCGGCTGAGCCTTCTCTTGCCAGGTACCATTACCTACTGCAAGCTGACTCCTTGGGGTAGTTTAGTTGGTTTTGTCCAGAGGCAAAAGGGTGGTTTTTTTTTTCTAAGAGATGTGTTTTTGTTTTGTGCCTGAAAGCAGTGGAAGAGACTATTGCATTGTGACTCTGCTGCTGAGATTCAAGGCTGATCATACCCCAGGCCTTACTGGTAACTCTGAGTCTTTCTGTCACAAGCTTGAAGTGATGAGAGGTATTGCACTTGTAGAAGAAAATGGAGAAGGATAAGGAAAGCCAAAATTCATTGAAAGAGTAACAAAGCCTGGCAGTTCAGTTTCTTACTGCTTTTTTTGCTCTATAGCAGTGTTTCAGGTGGTTTGTGTGTGGTAAATTTGCATTTTTTGATTAAATGGAGTGAAACCCTGAAATGCTACTTGTTCTTTGTATCCTGTAATTTACCCGAATAGCTAGTGTGACAACACCTTCACAATATTAGATGTAGGACTCCAGTAGTAAATGAGCATAGAGAGTAATTGCTGCTCCTCTTACTATACTTCTGTGGACAGTATATATTCTGGATGGTGGTATTTTTTGATATAATTTGGTTCTTGTTTATGGATACTACCTTTCTCAAACATGATTTTCCCGTATATTCAGGCTTCTTTACAGTGGTAGTTTTTGGCTGCTCTGTATGCCTTTCTTAGGAATCAGTTGTCCACATTGACCTTTCTCACTCAGAGGCAAGAGCTGTGAGTGTTTTTCTGTAGTTCTAGTATAGTGGGGGTTTAGGTTTTACTCTCCTTCTCAATATGCTATAATTTAAATGGGAGACAAAACAGGCCAAGTTGTAAGACCACAGTCCGTTAGTGCAAGTAGGTGTTTGGTATCATCATACTTCATTACTGTTGCTTTAAAATTTCACCTTGGGTTACAGGGCTAATAGGTATCTCTGCTACACAAGTGTTAGCAGAAGTAATGAGAGGTTTACTGGGACTCCTTAAATATTTTACTGAAGCCTTGGGAAGCCTCTAGGTATGTTTACTTTTAGGTAACTTTACAAAGACATGGAAGATGCTACTGTTTCATAAATAATGTTTGTGCTCATATTAGCAGAAGTATTTAAGCGTGTTGTAGTTTGTCGTTCTTCATGCTCTTCAGTAGGAGTCTTAGCTGTACTATGTAACATGTCCTTAATTGTACATCTGTCTCTCTTCATTTCACTGGAACGTACAGTCTGTCTTTGAATCTCCATCTTGCAAATTTTTAAGCCCATGGATGCCTCTGTAGCTTTTATGTTACCTCACTTATGACATCCATATTCCCTAATCATTTGTTTAGAAAACTTTAAATTCTCTTGTGTCTGTGGTTGCTTCATTATATATGTTTTCAATATACTTTTAGGTTCAGAAGGATCTAGTAGTAGATGCTCTAAAACAGAGGAAAACAAAACATGCTGTTTGCCACTGATGCTTCGAAACATTACAAATATCATTGCATTTCTCAGGCTAAATGAGCTACAAGGACTTGTTACGGCTTTCTGAAATTTTTAGCCATGCCTCTCCTTTTCAAAACCCCTTCTGATTTCCCCGTTTTCATGTTGCTCAGTTTCTTTGTGGTTGTGTATCAGCCTTGACAGTTTGTTTTCCTCCTTTTGTCTTTCCTGCTCTAATCATCTGCTCTGAATTTTTTTTCTCTTCAGCCAGTCTTTGTTCTTGTTTTCTTGCAGCAGTCTGGATGATCATCATCAAACAGTTTCTACAAATCAGAAAGCTCTGCTGGACAAAAGCTGGGAGCTTCATCCACATCTTGATCACTTGAGCTACTTGTCAGGCAGTATGTTGCTGGTCACAGAGGGGGGAGATGTCCTGCGTATCAGCGTAGCCAAGTACAACCCACAAGGTCAGGGCTGTGTAAGATGTTAATTGCAGCCATAAATAAAAGGGGAAATGGCTCCAGGAGGGGTAAATCCATTATTAGGACAAGCAGAGTTATCCAGGACTTTCCAGGTCCCCACAGTTAAGTCCCCTTGATCTCACCCTCAGAGACACCCTGTTCCTCTCGCATCCAGAGCTGATGCTTGGAGACCCACTCACCCCTGCTTGCTCCTAGGGTACTTGCTGGCTAGTTCAGCTTGATATTCAGTAGCCATCATACACTCACACAGCTGCTCTTGCTCCAGTGACTGGCACCATGGACACAGGGACCCTCTGGCCTGTGTCCTGCTGCAGCTGCTGGTACCTACACCCTCATACACAGAATTGAGAGCCCCTTGCCCAGGAAAGATGTAGAAAGGAATTTAATGAGAAAGCAAGACAGACTGTGCTGATCAGCTGAAGGGCACAACCAGGCAAGCATACTGGCCAATTTTTACACTTGCCTCTCTTTTTCAGACTTTCCTTCTCCAAATCACCTAACCGTCTCCCTTTCCCTGCCTTTGCTTCTGCCCCTAGTCATCCTGTAAGTCCTGTGCAATCTTGAGCTATGTTTTGTGTTCATCCTGTGATGCATCCTGCCCCTAAGCAGCAATGTCCTTAGTTTGAAAGATGTTCAGAGAGCTGCTCCCAGTGACCCACAGTGATGGGCTCCATGCCCAGACACTAGAGCTGAGGCTTTGCCGGGGCAGCTGCAGGCAGGTTGGTTGTTGCTTGGGAGTCCTTGACTTGGGCCAGTCTCTGAGCCTTTGGGCTGATGGCTCTTGAGATGGACCTGGGAGCAGCCTGCCAGGGTATTGTTTGGGCTTCTCCCCTGCTATTGCATCTCAGAGCTCCTCCGTGGCTGTGCGGATCAACTTTTCTCACAAAACCTGACCCTTTCACCATACTCTTATCCCCTCAGTAGGTACTGTGAATGAATACTCTACAGTGTACTGCTGAAACACATCCCAAAGAGTGCATGCCAGCCAGGACAACCTCCTGGGTACCTGTCTAACAGGTTACTAATTTCACAGCTCATCCATTATGTGCAAAAGATGTGAAGATGGTAGGTTGCCAGGGCACAGTCATTGGAGAGAAAACATGAAAAAAGGGACATGGAGCAGATGTTTCTGCTGGTATTTCTGTGGCAGTTGGAAGAGTTGAATTGTGTTGGCACTGCGAGTTGCTTAGTGATTAATCGAATTGACAGAGATGATGCATTGGTTCTGAATTGGTGTCATGTTGATAGAGGACATTTTGATTGATATAATGTAAATGCTGATATGAGCATTTGTTTCTGTAATGTTTTAGCTCTTTTCTGTTGGAAATAAGTGCTGGGCTCCTTTGGAAAAGCCTTTTTGGTCAAGTGTTTGTGTGCATAGCAGTTGTTTTGTAGGTAAGCTGCTGTTTGGTGTGGTTTGTAGCTTTTCAAACATAAGCTTTTCATGTGAGGTTTTGAAAAAAATCTTATTTTATTTGACATGGGGCTTTCTAATCACTCAGTTTTACTCAAGTAAAACTTCAATTGAGTAATACCCCCGAGTGCGGTACCGTGTTTTCCTTCACAGGATTTCTGGTTGCAGTAGATACAAAAATGGGGAGCTGGGATGGAGAGAAAAGGGAAAAGGGGCAGGAAATGGTGAAAATTGCAGCTGTAAAAATTAGACTTAATTAGACTTAATTACAGTCTTTGAAATAAACATGGAAATAATGTATTTTGGGATTAATAATCATGAATAAGCAAAACCTGATACTATAAATTTTTAAAGCTCTGTTATGAGAATATCTTTGTGCAGCTGAGCTTTATCTAACATTGAGGAAGGTCAGACAGATCAAGCGCTCTGATATGCAAGACAGGAAAGAACTAGCACGAACTTGATGGGGAAGTATCTCTGGGTTTAATCTGTGGCTTTGCTATTTGTAGCCACTTACAGAAATCTTGTATTAAAATAGGAATCCAGGTATCTTTTAGCTTTGACCTAAATTTACTGGAGTCATCTCCCCTACTTTGGCCTGTATAGAATTTGCTGACGTTTTCATTTGTATATCTTGGTATACCTTAATAGTGCAAACAAGGATTTGTGTTACACAGCTGGGAATGTGTCAATCCAGGCTTTTACCTTGACTCCTCTTTTCCATTGCCCTGGCAATACAGAGTAAGTGGGAGCAGATAATCATACATGAGGAATATGGATTTTTCACACTTGGTTTTTACACCAACCTTGAAGCCTTTAGCATGGGAGAGAGGGATAGGAGAGAAGAGGGCAAGATGTATTGCCAGTGTTGTTCCTGTTGTCTCCCAGCTGGAGAAGACTCAAGCAAGCTTCAGGCAGCTTTGAAGCTTCCTGTGGCTGGGACCAGTGCAAGACCAGCACAAGCAGGGTGAATGTTTCTTTGACAGCCTCCCCCTCAGATGCAGTGCCCAGTAATGCTACACAACATGCCAGATCACCTGGATTTAAGATGAAAGTGTGCCTTCCTTGGAGACGTTTTGCATGACTTGCAGTTCTCCCTTTCAAATGCTTTTACTCTGAACAGTGTTTATTTATTTCAGGCACAAAGACCTATGCCAGAATGCAGCTGGTTTGGGTTTTTTTTAATGTCTTGTGTATCCTTGAATGATTTGATTCCCAAAAGCACCTTGTTAAAAATTGGTGTCTAATTATACTTCTTTCTGGTGATATCTGTAGGCTGACACTGCTACAAGGATGCTAATTGCCTAATCTATGGCTTCTAATTTAAAATCACTGCTAAATTTGTTTAAAAATCCATTCTGGATTTAAATTAATTTCTCTCTGCCCTCCATTCCCCAGCCCAAAGCAAAGAAAGAGCTAAGATAAGAGAGAAAAAGAAGTATCTTTGCTTTTGCCGTAAATGGGCTGTTTTACTTCTGTATTCATAGCAAATTCCTGAGTTGCAGTACTGTATGGTAACTCAAATGGCAGTTTTCACCCCCACAGTAGTAACTTTATCCCAGTGGCAAATAAATGGCAAATAAAGTAGTGCTCTCTTACTTTGGTGGCGACCTCTCTACATTCTTCCCTTTATTACCACAATGGTAATTGTCTTGTTTGTAGCTTACAAAAATGAGCCTAGAGTCAACTTCATACAAACATGGCAATTTTCCATGTATATTTTGATGTTCTGTTCTGTTTCTATGGGGCAGATTGGAATATTGAGCTAATAATGAGAGTTCTTTACAAGTTCATTAGCTCACAGTAGAAGGCAAAGGGAGAGTGTGAGGCGGATACAGCAGCTGGGGAGGTGTCAATCCATAATTTCAGAGTGTTAAGAAGGCTGAAGCTTAGATCAGTGGCAGCAGGAAGAGGGCTTATGCTCAGTCACAAAGGGGCTTTGCTGTTGGGAAGTTTTAGTGGCATGACAGCCAATGCAGCAGCAGACAGCAATGTACAGGAGTCCAGCCATAAAGTGCTAAAACTCCTTCTGTTGGCTTTTGTTCCCAAATTTTTTGAAGTGTGCATATGTGTATTTCTTAGATTTATATAATATATATTATATTAAATAGATGTATAATATATGTATACTTAAAGAATGATCTTTTGGAAGCTGTTTTCAGGATTTTGAAATGCAGAGCAACTGAGCAATGGGAGGTACTGTGCTTAGGAGGGGTTAACCACCTGTAGAAGCAGAGGTTGAGGAAAACTGCTTTTCTGGTTTTGGGTTGTGGTTTTGGGGTTTTTTCACTTCTGTAGAAGTGGGCTTTGTTGCTGGCTTATTTACCTTGTAGTTAACTTCCTGTGCTTCCATGAATGAGGGAAGAGCTGTTTTGGGACAAGTTGTCAGAGGTGTAGCTTGTGGGATGTGCAAATCCTGCTGTGCTGGGCATTGTCCACTTTGTATGCTGAGTTTCATGAAAAAATGAGAGAGTTCAGAGCAGAGCAAGAATATTCTAGCACCTAGAAAACACAACCTGTGGCCAAGATGTATAAACTTGGTGTTTTTAATGTAGAGAAGAGGTTCGTATCAGCAGATAGACAAAAGATGGCTGCAAGGAGGAGTACTGTAAGTTGTTATCAAATTCATGGTGGATAGAAAGAGAAATGAGGAGTTTAAATTGCAGCAGAGCAGCCTCATGGTGTAGAGTGAGTGGGATAAATTCTGATGCTGAAGGGCTGGTGGAGCTCTAAGTTGCCTCAGTGTGTTGAGGAATTCAGTCAAGGGAGATCTGGAGCAAGAGTATGTCAGCAATGGCAACATGGGTGTAATTGAGCTTTTCTGGGAGATGGATTAGGTGATCTTTGAGGTTCATCCCAGCCATGTGATTCTGCTGTTACATTGATTATGCTCTTGATAAAGATCCTGCTTTTTTTTTCCTGGCACTTGTTTTTTGTTTATTGCTTAAAAAACAATTTGAGCAATTGAACTGCCTTTTCCCAGAACATGTAGTGGAATGATGTTAAGAGTAACAGAACTAAACCCTTAGGCTTCTATTAACTTGTACTTGAACTGCCATGAGTAAAATAGTAGTGTAGTGTATGATAGTCTCTTGCTAATCTCACTTGGGCACAATGAAAAAGGATGGTGTTTTGAGCTCTTAAAATTCATGTGTTTGTGCTAGCCAACTGTGAGAGCAAACCAGGGGTTCATACAATGATTGTATCCCAGAAAACAGTCACATCTGTTTCATTCTGAAGGTGTGTGAAGACGCCAGATGTGCTTTTGGGACCTGTAATAGCTCAGCATCTGTCTGTGGAGGTAACCTAGTCATAGTTAAGAAGTAGTGCTTAATAATTATGTAGCAGGCAAAAATAGCAAGAAAAAGATCCTAAAAAGTCTTGGCTACCCAAGAACCTTCTCTGTGCAGGATTGGGTTGTGTTTGATGCTTTTAATGGTTTGGGGCTCTTTTAGGTAAGTGTGCTTACACTTGGGAACATAAGTTGAAGCATATTGAAGCAGCTCAAAACATCTTACTTATATGTGCAGTTCTGCATTGGAATGTCGCCATTCTTCAGCTTTAATTTCCTCTTTCTGTCACTGTTTGAGTGAGGGGTTTTGGATGATGGTCGTGGGTGGTTCTCCTTGGATTTTGATCTGTAATTTGGTTTACATTTCAGCTCTTATAGCTGAAGGTGTTGGGAGCTTTTGTAAACTGACAGCCTGAAAAAGTTGGAAGGGGTGAACAGGAACGTTCAGCTGAAGTTCCCAACCATATTTACTTTGCCACCAGCAAATGAACAAGGGCACTCTTAGTGTTTGGCAGTCTGGCAAAAGGTACTTCAGAAAACCTTTCAAACTAACAATAATCAAGATCGTATATGGTTCTACACATGAGTAAACCTTTCATTAAGCTTTCAGTTTTGGGTTGTT
Organism: Pezoporus wallicus; assembly: GCF_028554395.1. Lineage (NCBI taxonomy): Eukaryota > Metazoa > Chordata > Aves > Psittaciformes > Psittacidae > Pezoporus > Pezoporus wallicus. Next base: position 7,528,095 of record NW_026642649.1, on the reverse strand, counting down.
TCATTTTGTAGGAAGGATAAGTACAATAGAATTGCAAACAGGAAAAGGGGGTATGTGTGCATGCATGGATATGATGTGGAGGGATTTCCATACCAAAAGTATACTTGCTGTATAAACATTGTTATAGATACATCCAATTTGTGGTAAAGCATAGGTAACTAAATGGCAGTGCTGAGCACTTTTGTGTGTATCTGTGGATTTCTAGCAGTGCTTCCATCTGATTGTCATATTTGAAAGGGTTACCTCACTTTTCAACTGTGAGGTGTAAAAGTAAGTACTTGTTCACACTTATTTTGACTGATTTCAACAACATGTCTACCAAGTTTAGCTATAACTGGAGACTGAACTTTTTTACTTATTCTACTGTGCCAGTTCTTAGGCCTTGTAAGGATGAGTTCCAAATACAAGAGTTTTATATCCAACTTTACAAAACTGGCAGATGCGAGTTTTGGTTATGATCGTTGCAGCAGTAATCCTACAGAGTAACAAGAATGTTGAATTAGGGTTGCATCCTGGTGGCTTTTTGTGGGGCTTTTAAAAAAACATTTTAATGTACACGAAGCAGTAGAGCATGCCAGCAGCTTTGTGTGTTCAGAATGCAGGTATGGAATTCAGAAGGCGTTTTGTTCTCATATGGAACCTTGAGTCATGGTGAGATTTCTAGTTCACTTAACCTACTTTAAAAAATGGTGACATTTCTCCACCATACAGCATTGGAATGCATGAGGGTAGGGGTAGGTTTGTTGCGCAGACAGACTGCCATTGGCAGAGCAGAAGCTTACAGTGTATGTATATTAACATTTTCAGTTTTGCAAGAGATGATCTGAATATATATTGCAATAAAGCAACATCCTTTTAAAATCAACTACAGGTATGGCATTGTGGTGTGCAGCTATTTCTTGAGAAGGTTGGGGGTTTCTTCCCCCTTCCTAGTCTGTTTGTGCTTTCAGCCCTTTTTAAGGGGCTGAGGAGTTGAAAGCAGCTTGAGTGGTATAAACCCAAGCACCTCACAGTCTATTTAGCTTTCAGGTTTTTTCGGGGAAGTTGAAAGTGATGGAGAGGTGTAGCTGGACTTTGTGGCTCTGATGTAGTGCCTACTTTGTTACTTTTACCATCATTTAATTCCATCAGTTCCTGGGAATCTGCACCTTTCCTATGCCCCTGTAAAGCTGAGATTTACTCCTGTATTAGGAGCAGTATAAAGGACTGTATTCCCTGCAGAGACACATTCACTGATGGAATCAAAACATAACACATTCATTGTGTCACACAGTGCAGACTGTCATGCTAGGTCTTCTATTTGTAATGAGTTTTGGACTTGTAAAAGGAGGCTATTTGTCAGCCCTATATTTAAAGCTGCCCTCTTATATAGTGATGCAGAAACTGTAGTTCACAGAGATGCTACTGAAACTCTATGGGAACATCATATAGGATAAGAGAGTTGATAAATCCTTTTTGTCATTTGACTCTTCTGGCTTCTAGAGATTGCCAGCAGCTGTACCACCTGTGTGGGATAACTCTCTTGATCTTTATGCAAGTCAGAAAGTGAAACAGGAGTGAGAACATCTGCTTCCCTCAGCAAAGAGCCACTCAGCTCTAACAGAAGCTGACTTTTCCCAACCCTAACAGTCTGGAGCTAGGAAAAGCTATTCTGTAAAACTGGTTTTCTGAACCATTTGCTTCAAGTGTTTAAAATGGAGGATCCTAGAAACTCATAAATGAGTGTCTTCCTCAGCCCATAGGCACCTCCAGTTTGGGGTTCAGGTAAGCTGCAGGAGTGGAAAACAACCTGTGAAGAAATGCGAAATGAAAATGCGGTTAAGGTCTGCCTGGTTACAAGGGCCTTTGCTAGGTTTTGTTTCACTCTAAGCTGTTCTCCCTTAATCTGCTTCCTGAGTCAATCTTTACTAACAGAAACTTCTCAAGCCCACTGTTGTGGCTGTTATCTTAGTCAATGTGAACTTCAAAATGCATTCATAGTTGCCTTTGTCAGCTGATTAAAATGACTGGATTTTTCTGCCCAGACTAAGAAGCTTAATGTTTCACATCAAAAGTTAATTCATGTTGGAGGGTCTTTTTAAACATTTTACCTTATGTTACAACACAAGCCCTTTTAGATTTTAGCATAAAATGGATTTGGTTGTCTCTGCTTGAGCTGTATTATTCAGGTGATTAAACTTTAAAAAGACTATAGCATTTTTATTAAGCTCTTTCTGGTTTTGATTCTTTTCGCATGTGATTTTTACCTGACCGTAAGACATTGGATCACTGTTCCGGCGAAGTTTTCACCTCTCAATAGCCACCTTGCTGTAGACAGCAGTGCAGTGTGACAGCATGTCAAGTTAAGAGTGAGGAAGCCATTCTGGATGTATTATGCTAGAAAGGGCTTATCTGGACATCAAGGCAAATGTGAGTTTTACTTTTGGAAGATTTTGAGGTTTAACACTCTGGAAGTTCCTTGAAGTATATACATTGTGTGTTTGGACCAACTACCAAGAAAGCAAATACACTTTGGCATTTTACTTCTGCTGGCTTGAAAAGCGGAGATCTATTGCCCTTGTATCTTCAGTCCTTCAATTATGTGGAGATTTTCCCATCTTCCAGAAGTCAGCACTAAAAGACCTTTCTCTATATTTCTCTGCCTCCTTCTCCATGTGTAGAGATATGTAACCATTTCTCCTTATTCATATATGAGCACTGTAGACTTTATATCCAGATCTTGCATTTCATTTACTTTTAATTTCTTGGCTTTGTTAAATCTTTTGCTTGTTTATTGTAACCTTTATCAACTTTGATATTTGTGGTGGACTCTTCCTTGTTGTTGTATTCTGTTTTCCTTTTATTTTGTATTTTAATGTGCCCAGGTGACTTCTAAAACAATGTTTTTTATCTTTTCATCTATTCTAGGTGTTCTTTGGGTTTCATAATTTCTGTTTTCACCTGTTCATGTGTCTTACACATGACTGAACATTTCATGCGCGTTTCAAAAGCCCATTAAAAAGGAGTATTGAATTAAAAGGTCATCCTGTGTTGTCTCCCTTTCTATGTCATGTTCTACACCTGTGACGTCTTGCTATCATGTCTTACTGTCGTCCCTTTTGCTGCTGCCTTCTCTGCTTGCAATTTGCCGCTTTTGTTCTGCTGGTTCAGTTAGGGGCTACCGTTTGCCATCTGAAGTTAACAGAAAGTTCTCTTTCTGTCATCAAGTGTCTTCATACACCAGAACATGATTGTTCATTGTTTTCTTACTGCATCTTGATCACCAGTTATTCTGTCAGTATACCAACTTCACTTATCCCTTCATTTTGTCCCTATACTCCTGTGAAGTGATTTCTGTCCTTGAGCTAGAACCCATCCATTCATTTCCTTGCATTTTTATGCTCCTTAAGTATGCAACTGCATATGGATAAAACCTTTCCAAACCCTATCACACGCTCCTGGCATTTCACAAGTTGAATGTAGACTATTTCACTCTTCTGTCTTTACTTGAGGCATTTTTACAGTTTGGTCTTTGACATAACATTGAAGCTTAGCAAATGCTGATATTCAAAAGCAGCCTGTTCTGTGCTGTAATTCTGATAACTACCTACTGTGCTTTCCTTTTCCCATTCCAGGAAAACCAAAGGAAGAATGTTGTATCTAAACCCTTTAACTTCCTTAAAAAAATACTCAGTAGGGATAAATGAGTATCTGATTAACCAGTGTAACTTGGTGTTGTCTTCCATAGAACACTTATCTCGGAACTGTGGCAGTATCTCCGTATAAATATTGTCCTGTCCTCTTGAAAAGAGCAAACCTAGAGTCACATGGCTCTATGTAAAGATGTGGATACTTCAGAGACAAAATTCCCTTGACTTTCTGAAAGAGTTTAGAAAATGAAAAGAGCAGAACTTTTGGGAGATCATAAACAGTATTTGTCATCTGTAATGCATCTGGTAAAATTTGAGATTTGCTATCGCTACAACTGTACATGAACAGGGCTGGTATTCTGTGATTGTATTTAGGTAGCATGGAGAGAGTTAGAGAAATATTTCAAAAGAAAATTGGTTCTGAATCCCTTAGGAAATCTGCATGAAGTGTCTGAAAACAGGCAAAGAGTTTCCTTGATACTGAAGCAATTTGTTTAGTTTGGGGAGGAAGGGGAAATGGCTTGGAATATTTCACAATTAAAGTGTCTAACAATGTCTACTTTATGTATACAAGTGACTTTAGACCCTGTAATGAACACAAAACCTTCCAGGAAATTCTTTCTCTTGTAGCATCAACAAGGTTATTGCTTTATATGCAATAACAGTTTTTAGCTTTGTATTCATGCCACATCTGAATTGGAGACTTTTTTAGCTCCGCTTTTCCTCCTGCATCTTTATAGTTAGAGGCCTCTAAATGCATGCGTGTGTTTGTGTGTGATCAGTCGCTCATCAGAGCCCAGTGAATCAGCTCATCCTTATGGACATTTGAAATAAAGCCAGTCTTAGCCAGGAGATTGCTTGCAAGACTTGCCAACAAATTAGATGGAGTTTTAGAGTGGATATGAATTCTGGTTAAACAAACATTGCATTTCCTTTAGCAGCTGATTGATTGATTCCAAACAAAAAAGCTGCACCATCTGTTCCTTGGAAAACAAAGCAGCATTACACATTCCTCCTCTTAAATACTGCATAGAAAAATATTTACGTAGTTTACCAGTTATATGTATACAAACATGCCAACTTGTATAAACTACCAGTTTTACTTTTCCTATGCCTGAAATGATTTAATTCATTCACGTATAATACACAACTTTGTAATAGTCATCTGTTTCAATGAGAATATGAGAGTTACTAGAAAAACTTCCACCTATAATGCTTATTACCATGCTGGAGCTATTAATCGTAACACAATTTGACAAGCAGTTTTATGACCTGAAATAAAAAACAGTATGGAGAGGTCAAGGAAAAAATAGAAGGAAAACTCCCTGCTAAAGCAATTAAACTTCCGGTAAATAGGGTGAAAGTTTAGACCTTGCTGGAACAGAGTATTATTTATGTAGATCAATAAAAGGGGAGCTGTAGAGCTGTGTAGAGACAAGTATTCCATATAGTGAGAAATTTTGGTTTTGAAACTTGATGTTATTCTGAGTTGTAATAAAACCTGAAAAATCCTAAAATTTACAGAAAGAAAACTGGGAAGCTTTTTTGGTGTATCTCCTGAAAGTATATTGTGTTAACGGAAGTGTCGCCATTCATGATGTAAAGCTTAAACCACTGTATAAACAAAGTTCTGAACCGAAGTATTTTCAAGAATGGTTTAAAGATACTGTTAAAGTTTGGTTGTTCCTCCCCCCTCCCACCCACCCTCTCCCCCAGCCAAGTTATTGGAATTCTCCTCCTACTCTGGCTTTCTGTCACACGCCAAAAGAATCAAATTGTGTGCCTCAAGCTTTTAATCACTCGTGTTTCTTTTGGAGAGATGCTTTGTTGGCTGTGAATGTCAGTGACATTACTTTAATCTCAAGGGTATAGTTCTTGTTATATAAATAAAGACAGTTCATTGTCATTATGGATTTTTTGCTCCAGGATATGAAGATACTTATTGTTGTGGTTTATTTCATTCCAGCCATTCATGAACTCTCTTGTGAAGCATACAAACACTTGGGCAAAACTTCGAATTACTACTGGATAGATCCAGATGGCAGTGGGGCACTGGGACCTTTGAGAGTTTACTGCAACATGACAGGTAAATGCATTGTATTTGCTAATCCAGTTTTGGGTGTGTGTGTTTTTTTTTTTTTTTCTTTAATGTACTTGGGAGAAGGAGTCTGTTCATAATTTATATTTCTAAGCAAAAGGAAAATAATTGCTAAAAGCTTTTACATGAGAGAGGTCATCCAATCTGTAGTCACCATTCAATGTAGTCTGAGCAAGGTAGTAGTTACCCATTCTATAAGCTGTGCAAATCAGAGCTATTACTTAGCCTTAACTAGCCTCTGTCCTCAGTGGTGCATCATCATTTAAAATAAAGAGTAGATATATATGGCTATTAGGCAAAGTTATTGTATATCAACGTATTTGTGGTTCAATAATGTCTGTTGTTCATGGAGTCCTGTAGAAGGCACAAATGTCAGACTTTCTTTCTGTCCAGGTATTGCTGACTGTCACATACCACCACAGGCAAGGAAGAGAAATTAATTACAAGTAAAAAACCAAACCATAGGTGTTACCTTTTTTTTGTCTGTTTGTCCTTTTAACTGGTGTTAGAAGAACATACCTTCTTTATCTTCTGACACCATGTATATAACTACACTAACTTCTTTTGGGCTTGTTTTGTGGATTTCTACTTTTAACACTACTTTTGCATGAACAATTTCCCGTCTTGGCATACTCATCAAGATGTCTTGGTCGTCTGTGTTGCCATGCTGAGGCAAAAAAGATGATAATGAAAAAAGGGGTCAGTTTTCTGCAGTGGGGAGTGTATTATTTCTTTGGTCTGTTAATGCATGACAGTTGTCTCAGCACTTTTTCTGATACAAAATACTGAGTAACTGAGACAAGAGACAAGCTTTCCCCCAAGTGTCTGCATAATGAGTCTGAATTTCAGTCTGCTTGCATTGAAAATCTGGCATACATGCAAGTCCTCGAACTTCAGCAACAAGAATGCAAAGGCGCTATCATAAGTAGAAATGGCAGCTCTGCCTTTTTAGGGATCACAGTTCTGAAGTTCACATACCTCTTCCTGCAAGCAGAAACATATCTGTGCCTGTGGATGGGAGAGATTGAGAGGGACAGAGAGGGGAAAGCTGACTTGAAGGGGGATGAGTGGCACATGCAGCAGACCCCAGGTCAAGTGCCCATAGGTAGACAGCTTGTTGGAGAACAGATGGCCATTGTTTCATGTTGCCATTAATGTTGCCTTTTTATAATAAAAACATACCTAAAATAAGGCCGGTCTAAACTCTGGGAGTAACATCAGTCCTTCTTGGACTAGAGAGACAGGACTGCCAGTCTGTTCTGAGGCATAGGTGTAAAGGCAGTCTTTCAGATCAGTGGATCCTGTCCCATTTAGGCCTTTTAAAATCATAACTAGCACCTTGAACTGTATCAGTAGCTAACCAGGCAGGCACTGCAGGGAACAATGCCAAAAACTGCTGATAGATTATAGCCATTTCATCTCTTTAGGAGAACTGCTGTGTTCAGCCCTAGCTATAGCTTTTGAGTACTCTCAAAGGGTAACTTCATAAATTGAAAATAATACCACTCTAGTGGCGTCAGGCACAAAAAAGTACACCTATACAGTACTACAATGTTTCTCGTTCATGTTACGTATAAAGCAGCACATACTAGTAGCTTGTGCAACACTGGGAAGGAGATCATGAACACCAAGACAGATGATTTAGTGCTCATTCCCTTCATGTGGGTATGACACATGCTGTGGAAAAATGAGTTTCATGTGTGTCCTTCATGTGAGTATGACACATGCTGTGGAAAAATGAGTTTCATGTGTTAACTGAATCGCTCTTATCAGCAACTCTTTCCTACAAGAAAAAGACATCTTGCATTAATATCTGTGTAACTGTTTGTCAATGTAAGAACCTGACAGATCTGTTTCAGCATTAAAATGCAAATGGCTGCAATAAATATGTGAAAATTAATGGGAAGTAATTTTAATCTCTGCTTCTAAAACAGCAGCAAAGAAAGGCTACTCTGACAATTGTTCTTGAATAGCTTAAAGCACGTCACCTACATATGTGCTGTGTAGTACCTACACATTGCAGCTATTAAAGCTTTCATTTTCATTTGATTGGGGGTTAGCTTTAGCACTGAAGACTGGAGGGTAAAGAGCTACTTTCTGAGGAGAACACTGACAACACCCTAAATCTTTTTCTGAACTGGTATAGAGTATTGTCAGTAAGATACTCTGTTGCCCAGGGAGGTTGTGAATGCTCCATCCCTGCTAGCGTTCAAGGCCAGGTTGGATGAAGCCTTGGGTGAGTTGGTTTAGTGTGAGATGTCCCTGCCCATGGCAGGGGGATTGGAACTAGATGATCTTAAGGTCCTTTCCAACCCTAATTATTCTGTGATTCTATAAGTACTAGAGAAAATGTGGTATTATGTTACTTGAGGTCTTTTGTTTGCTTAATCAGTAACACGTTCCTATAGAACTCTGCAGTAATGATGCATATCTTGGCATATAACAAAAGGCACTATCACATATTGGAATAAGAGCAGAATTCTCAATTTTATTGTAAAAATTTTGCAGGCTTCTATTATTACTAGTACTATATTTGAAATTGAACTAGCCGAATTGCAGGTATGTTTTTCCTGAACATGAAGCTAAGTAACGTTTTAATCTAGCTATACTGAGCACTAAGTAGTACATGGAGTATGCTAAATGAAAAAAACACTTCTTCATATGGTAGGATAGTGATATTTCAAATGGAAACATCCTTAACTGTATTTCCCCCTCAAGCGTGGAAGTCAAATCTGAATGTTTGTATGAACGCTATGTTAAACAAACATCTCTATATTGAATTGCTACTCAGGATACTAACAGACATTTTAAATATCCCTTGTTTCACTCAGGTAGAATTAGCAAGTAAGAACATCTTAGTGACTAAAAAGGTGGTGTTAAAATGTAACCTGATAGTTGGATTCCTGGAGAAAAAAGCCCACAGGTTAGGGCAGCAAAGCTAGTATCCAGCTTCCTAAAACAAGGTGGCTTAACAGTTATGTACTACCTTCACAGTTACTGTAGTACAGCTTTATTGGTGCAAACTGTTGGAGAGCAAGCTGCACAATCACTTAACTATAAACCTTTAGGGGCAAGGGCAGTATCCTGAAAAGCCACTGAAACTGTGTGCTTCAAAATAGCATCTTTAGCCCTTGAAAGTCCTATATCACAAATCTTGTTTCATCATTATGTCAGCATCTCACGTACAGGTTCTATAGCCAAAGTACTAGATTCCCAAATATGGCAAAAAAAAAAGTGGGGTTTTCTTTTTTTAAGAGAGCAGATCGGTGCAGTAGAAATAGTATGTCTAGATGTATTTCTGTGCATAATCTATATCCATCCTTAGTGCGTCTTAATTTAGGAACTGAAGGAAGTCATGGTGAATTCTGCCCTTCACAGATGTTGCTGTGGTAGTAAAAATTGTTCTGATTTCTAAGATGTCTTGGCATTTCAATAGTGCAGTCAATCATAGAAATACATATGTGCACGTGCTCCCCACAGCAATTTGTGGCCTCTATAAACTATTCTGTATTGTCAAAGAAGTCTCAGAGCTCCCCAATTCTCTTGTCCTTGTCATCTCTAAATAAACCTCGTACTCGCAGTGCTGTGTTTTGATAGCAAAGAACCAAGTACTTGCATTTTATGTGCTTATAGTGGAATTAAAATGTTTAGATGCCATGTTTAGGTGTCTGTACCTGCTGCAGTAACACAGCTTTTCAAATTCTAGTGCATTGCAGTAGGTATTCAGCAGTTTTCCAAATACTTACTAATAGGAACTATGTAAGTTTTAGGAAGCTTTGTTTCTTTTACTAAAACCAGTATTGTGACTCTTTAGAGTTGTAAAGTTGGAACTTTTCAAATGAACTTACAGAAAAATATTCCAGAAAGCTGTGATGTGGCGTAATATTTAACCAAATAGACTGATTTCTAGTTTAGCCCAACTTGTGATCTTGGGCAAACAGGGAAGTCTTCCAAAGCTCTGTCATCTTAAGGCCAAGATTTTACCCTTTTTAAGATCCACATTGCAAGGTTAGTCTGCATTGCAGCATGTTTTTCAAAAGATGGAGGGTTCCTATCTCAGGATGCAGTTTGAAGCTTCCCATTTTCTCTTTAACTGTCATTAGAACAGTAGCTGTAGTGGAAAGAACTGCTCTTTTAAAATATATGTTGGAAGATGTAAACTTTGATTATATTACAGCTTCACCCCATGCTCTGTGTGTACCTTTATATTCCTGAATCTTGATTCAGTTTCCTCTTGCAGTTTTTTTTCAGTCCCATTGAGAAAGACACAAACAAGCTTATTACTCCCCATTTTTAATGTTTCTTTAACTCCCCTTCCCAGAAAGGTAGGGAAAAAGGTGTCACATCAGTGAGTTTACCCTGGTATCATCTTGTGTGTTTGCCCTGCAAGAGTTTTCAGGGCAGCGGGTAAGGAATAAGTAGAGGAACAATGCACAGGGACCATAAACACTTCGTTATTTATCCTAATGGCTGTATGAAACATCAGTGGGAGAGGCAGGCCATGACTTCCTTAGTTCCTTGAGGCTTTCTGCTGAGGATAGGGAAATCATAGTCTTTTCTGCTGTTCCTTCTGCTTCATCATTTAGTCCACTGATGCAAAGCAGAACTGAAAAGTCTCATAATCTATTTTACCAGAAGATATGTCAGTTAATTCTTTTTATTGGTCCTGAAGTCATTATGCCTCTGTGATGTGGCTTTTATCTCATTTCAGATTCCAGATAGCTGCAAGCATAATAGCTCCATTTGAGTGGTACTTACCCTATCCCCTTTCTAGTATAGTTCTTTTCCCTAAAGCTGCACATCTTCAAACACTTTGAGAAATCATTATGCGTATTCATAGCCTGTCTCATTAAGGTCAAATGTACAGGGTGGCTTCTCTGCCCACTCTTCCCCCTTCCTCTCTTCTCTCTCTCTTAGAAGTGACACATGTAATAATTACTGCAGTGACTTTGTGAGTAGACATTAAACAACCATAACTGCCTTCTCCTGTGATTTTTTTTATATTCTCTCCTTTCTGTAAATAGTGGGTCACTGGAGTGCTTTTTACTATGACATATGTAGAAACATATGACATGAATAGAAATGTGCCATCCATCACTACATACTGATGGAAAATGCCCCAGCAACAGTAAATGTTTAATTCTATCACACATGCCTCATCTGAAAATAACTAATTATATAGATATTTTACCTGAGAATTGATTTACTGAACTTATAAGGTACAAATACTTATATAGATATATACAAATGCATGTGAAAAACAAAATTTGGAGCAATTTAATTCAATAGATAAAGGTAAAGACTACCTTGTATGTAGATTCTCCAGTTTGAGGAGAGAAGGTGGAGAGGGACATGCTGAGCTCTTCTCCCTGGTGCTCGGTGCCAGGACACCTGGGGATAGCTCAAAGCTGTGTCCAAGAGGGGAGGTTTGGACTTGACATGAGGAAGCATTTCTTTACCCAGAGGGTGATTAAAACCTGGAACAGGTGCTTGGTGCCCCATGCTGTCAGTGTCTAACAGGCATTTGGACAATGCCTTTAATGCCTTCAGTTCACTTTTGGTCAGGTAGTTGGACTACATGGTCTTTGTAGGTCCCTTTCAACACAACTGTTCTACTTCAGTTCATTCCCTGCACTCGTCGTGAGTTGAATAATGATGATATTCTTTGCCTGAAATGCCAAGGGGGTTTCAACTATGAAGAGACACAAATCACAAAGGTTGCAAATGGAAACAAGATTTATTTTTCTTTCCATTATGTTATTTTCCTTTCCATAACTTAGTTGCATACCTATCCTTTCTGAGACATTAGTCTCCTTTTTGTTATGCTACTTTGTGTTATGTTCCTTTCTGTTAATTTCCTATTACTTTCATTCCCATTCCTTTCCTTGTTCTTAGTATTTTCTTTCTTCCGTTATGTTGACTTCCTTTCCATTAATTTCCTTTCTGTTGCTCTCCCTTCTGTTATGTTTTGATTCCAATAAGACCGTTTCCATTGTGTTATGATACTTTCAGTTCCTTCCTTTCTTTCCTTCCTGTTCTGTTCCTTTCTGTTACTTTCCTAAAAAGGAAATTTTATGAACTGTGGTTATTTCCTGTTCCTTTACACTCCTTTCAGTTCTGCTCCACTATGTTATTCTCCTTTGTTAGGTTACTCTCCTTTCATTTCTGTTCAATTGCAGTATGTTTCTTTACTTTCCTTTCTGTAACTTAACTTTCTTCTGTTACCATTCTTTCCAGTATGTTATTCTACTTTCCTTCCTGTGTTATCCTTTGCATTCTGTTAGGTTACTTTCAGTTATGTTATGCTCCTTTCCTTCCTGCTCCGCTATGTTCCTTTCCTTTTATTTTTGTTCTGTTATATTCTTTTCCTTTCCATTCCATGTCTTTCCTTTCTGTTTCTCTCCATTACATTCTCTCTGGTCTTCCGTTACAGTAATTTTCTTCCCGCTACTTTCTGTTACTTTACCCCCCATTATTTTCCTTTCCACCGCATTCTTTTCTGTTCCGTTCCATTCCTTTCAGTTACGTTACCTTTCTTTTCCTTTTGGTTATGTTAACTGCCCTCTCCGTTCCTCTCCTCTCCGTTCCTCTCCTCTCCGTTCCTCTCCTCTCCGTTCCTCTCCTCTCCGTTCCTCTCCTCTCCGTTCCTCTCCTCTCCGTTCCTCTCCTCTCCGTTCCTCTCCTCTCCGTTCCTCTCCTCTCCGTTCCTCTCCTCTCCGTTCCTCTCCTCTCCGTTCCTCTCCTCTCCGTTCCTCTCCTCTCCGGTCCTCTCCTCTCCGTGCCTCTCCTCTCCGCTCCTCTCTCTCTCTCTCCGTTCCTCTCCTCTCCGTTCCTCTCCTCTCCGTTCCTCTCCTCTCCGTTCCTCTCCTCTCCGTTCCTCTCCTCTCCGTTCCTCTCCTCTCCGTTCCTCTCCTCTCCGTTCCTCTCCTCTCCGTTCCTCTCCTCTCCGTTCCATTCTTTTGTTATGTCACGTCCTTTTCCTTTCCTTCGTGATCTGTTATGTGCATTTTATTTCTGTTCTTGTGCCTTTTATTTCCATTTCCTGAAACGGAAATGTTATGAAGTATCGTATTTCCTGTTCCATTCTGTTTGTTTCAGTTCTGTTCCATTATAACGTTCTTCTTTCCGTAACGTTACTCTCATTTCTGTTCCATTGAAATACTTCTTTCCTTTCCTCACCGTTATGTTACTTTCCTTTCTGTTACTTACTTTGCTTTCAGTTGTGCAGCTTTCTTCCGTTACCTTTCTTTCCGTGATGTTACTCTTCTCCATTATGTTATTTTCCTTCTCGCTACGTTCCTTTCTATCCTGATCTGTTACTTTCAGTTATGCCCCCTTCCTTTCCATTGCGTTCCTTTCCTTCCTGTTCTGTCATTTTCCTTTTCTTTCTGTTCCTGTTATTTTTCCTTTGCTAATGAGAATGTTATAAAGTCTGTTGTTTCCTGTTCCATTGCAGTGTGTTTCCTCCCATACCTTTCCGTTATGTTTCTTTCCTTTTTTACTTACTTTCCTTTCTGTTACTTGGCTTTCTTCCATTACCGTTCTTTCCATCACGTTAACTCTTTTCTTGGTTTTATTCTTCCTACATCGTTCCTGTTCCATTCCGTTCCATTACTTTCAATTGTTATTTTGCTTCCCTTTCTTTTTCACTTTCCATTACATTCTTTTCCTTTTGTTCTTCTTCCATTATGTTTTGTTGCATTCCTTTCCTTTTTGTTAATCTCTATTGCATTCTGTCTGGTCTCCTGTCACGTTAGTTTCCTTTGCACTATTTAACTCTGTTATTTCACCCTCTATTATTTACCTATGCATTATGTTCTTTCCTGTTCCATTACTTTCAGTTATATTGCCATTCCTTTCCTTTTGGTCACGTTATGTTGAATTTCCCTTACTTTCCTTCCTGTTACTGTCCCTTCTTCTGTTACTTTTCTTTCGTCTCCATTAGGTTATTTTCTGTTAGGTTACTCTCCTTTCTGTTACATTATTTCACTTGCCAATACTTTCCATTCCATGCTGTTACTTTCAGTTGTGCCACGTGCCTTTCCTTTCCTTCCTGTTCAGTTTCATTTCTTTTCTGTTATTTAATTTCCTTTCCGAAAAAGGAAACTTCATAAAGTACAGTATTTTATTTCCTGTTCAGTTATGTTCCTTTCATTTTTGTTCTGTTATGTTCTTCTTTGTTATGTTAGTCTCCTTTCATGTCTGTTCCATTGCAATACATTTCTTTCCTCTCCATTGTGCTACTTCCCTTTCTCTTACTTTTTTTTCCCCTGTAACTTTCCTTTGTTGCCATTCTTTCTGTAATGGTACTCTCGTTTCCATTATGTGATATATTTCCAATGTCATTCCTTTCCATTCTGTTAGTTTCAGTTATGTTTTGTTCCTTTCCTTTTATTTTTGTTCTGTTTCTTCTCCTTTCCATTATATTCCTTTCCTTTAGTTCCTCTTCCGTTGCTTTCCTTTCCTTTCTGTTACTCTCTGTTATGTTCTCTCTGGCCTCCCATTTTGTTTCCTTCCTGTGACTTGACTTCTGTTACTTTACTCTCTGTTATTTTACTTTTTGCCGTTCTTTTCTGTTCCATTCCATTTCTGTCAGTTACGTTACCATTCCTTTCAGATACATTGTTACCTTTCTGTTACCTTCCTTCCCATACTATCCTGCCTTTTGTTAGTTGCCTTTCCATTGCATTATTTTCTGTTGTTACTCTCCGTTACATTGTTTTACTTTCCACTATGTTCCTTTCCATTCCGTTATCTCACGTTCCGTTCCTTCCTGTTTTGTTACTTTCCTTATATTTTACTTCCTCTCCTAAAAAAAGAAACTTTATAAAATATATTTTATTTCCTGTTCCACTGCATTCCTTTGCTTTGTTTTTTGTTCTGTTCCTCTTTCCGTTACGTTACTCTCCTTTATTATCTGATCCATTGCAATATGTTTCTCTCCTTTAATCTCCATTATGCTACTTTTCCTTTGTAACTTACTTTCCCTTCTGTAACTTAACTTTCTTCTGTTACCATTCTTTCTGGTATGTTACTCTACTTTCTGTTGTGTTATTTTCCTTCCTGTGTTATTCTTTGCTTTCTGTTACGTTACTTTCAGTTACGTTATGCTCCTATCCTTCCAGATACATTACATTAACTTTCTGTTACCTTCCTTCCCATACTATCCTTTCTTCTGTTACCTTCCTTTCCTTTCCATTGCATTATTTTCCATTATGTTACTCTCCATTAAGTTATTCTGCTTTCCAATACATTCCATTCCATTGGGTTACTTTCAGTCATATCACGTGCCTTTCCTTTCCTTCCTGTTCCATTCCGTTTCTTTTGTTATTTTATTTCCTAAAAAGGAAACTTCATAAAGTATGATATTTTATATCCTGTTCCATTACATTCCTTTCATTTTTTTTGTTTATGTTCCTCTTTGTTATGTTACTCTCCTTTCATGTCTGTTCTATTGTAATACGTTCTTTCCTTCTCTCTCCATTATGCTTCTTTCCTTTCATCTCCATTGTGCTACTTACCTTTCTCTTACTTACTTTTCTTTCGTTCCTTTCCATTCTGCTAGTTTCAGTTATATTATGTTTCTTTCCTTTTATTTCTGTTCTGTTATGTTCTTCTTCTTTCCTTTATGTTCCTCTTCTTTCATTCCTCTTCTGTTACTTTCCTTTCCTTTCTGTTACTCTCTGTTATGTTCTCTCTGGTCTCCCATTACATTGGTTTCCTTCCTGTGACTTAACTTTCTGTTACTTTACTCTGTTATTTTACTTTCCGCTAGGTTCTTTTCTGTTCCATTCCATTTCTGTCAGTTACATTACCGTTTCAGATACATTACATTAACTTTCTGTTACCTTCCTTCCCATACTATCCTTTCTTCTGTTACCTTCTTTTCCTTTCTGTTACATTATTTTCCATTATGTTACTCTCCATTAAGTTATTCTGCTTTCCAGTACTTTCCATTCCATTGGGTTACTTTCAGTCATATCACGTGCCTTTCCTTTCCTCTTTCCTTCCTGTTCCATTCAGTTTCTTTTGTTATTTTGTTTCCTAAAAAGTAAACTTCATAAAGTATGTTATTTTATATCCTGTTACATTATGTTCCTTTCTTTTTTTTTCTTTATGTTCTTCTTTGTTATTTTACTCTCCTTTCGTGTCTGTTCCATTGTAATACGTTCTTTCCTTCTCTCTCCATTATGCTTCTTTCCTTTCATCTCTGTTGTGCTACTTGCCTTTCTCTTACTTTGTTCCTTTCCATTCTGCTAGTTTCAGTTACGTTATGTTTCTTTCCTTTTATTTCTGTTCTGTTATGTTCTTCTTCTTTCCTTAATGTTTCTCTTCTTTCATTCCTCTTCTGTTACTTTCCTTTCCTTTCTGTTACTCTCTGTTACGTTCTCTCCAGTCTCCCATTACGTTCGCTTCCTTCCTGTGACTTAACTTTATGTTACTTTACTCTGTTATTTTACTTTCTGCTACATTCTTTTCTGTTCCGTTCCATTTGTCAGTTACATTACCATTTCTTTCAGATACATTACATTAACTTTCTGTTACCTTCCTTCCCATACTATCCTTTCTTCTGTTACCTTCTTTTCCTTTCCATTTTTTTCCATTATGTTACTCTCCATGATCTTATTTTGCTTTCTACTATGTTCCTTTCCATTCCGTTACTTTCAGTTATGTCGCGTTCCTTTCCTTCCTGTTGTGTTACTTTCCTTTTATTTCTGTTCCTATTATTTTATTTCTTCTCCTAAAAAGAAACTTTATAAATATGGTATTTTATTTCCTGTTCCACTATGTTCCTTTCCTTTCATTTTTGTTCTGTCATGTTCTTCTTTCTGTTACTTTACTCTCCTTTAGCGTCTGTTCCATTGCAATACATTTCTTTCCTTTCCATTATGCTACTTTTCCTTTGTTACTTACTTTCCTTTCTGTAACTTAACTTTCTTCTGTTAGCGTTCTTTCCGGTATGTTACTCTACTTTCCGTTATGTTGTTTTCCTTCCTGTGTTATTCCTTTCCATTCTGTTACGTTGCTTTCAGTTATGTTACGTTCCTTTCCTTTCGTTTCCTCTCTGTTATGTTCCTTTCACTTTTGTTCCGTTATGTTCTCTTTTCCATTATGTTCCTGTCCTTTTGTTCCTCTTATATTACTTTCCTTTACATTCCTTTCCTTTCTGTTACTCTTCATTATGTTCTGTTACTTTATCCTTCATTATTTTCCTTTCCATTATGTTCTTTTCTGTTCCATTCCATTACTTTTGGTTACGTTACCTTTCCTTTCCGGTACTTTCCTTCCTGTTACTGTCCCTTCTTCTTTTACGTTCCTTTCCTTTCCATTACTTTGTTCTCCGTTGCATTACTCTCCTTTCCATTGCATTATTTTCCTTCCTGCTATGGTCCTTTCCATTCCAATCCATTACTTCCAGTTAAGACACATTCCTTTCCCTTCCTTCCTGTTCCGTTACATTCCTTTTTTATGCTCCTGTTATTTTATTTCCTTTTGTAAAAAGGAAATTTTATAAAGTATGTTCCTTTGTTTCCTGTTCCATTACATTACTCTCATTTCTATTCCATTGCCGTGTTTCTTTTCCTTCCTCTCTGTTCTGTTTCTTTTCTTTCTGTTACTCACTTTTTCTGTTACTCAGCTTTCTTCTGTTACCATTCTTTCCTGTCCATTACGCTCCTTTCTTTTCCGTTATTTTCCTCTTCCATGACATTATTTTCGTTCCTGCTATGTTCCTTTCCGTTCTGTTCCGTTACTTTCAGTTACGTTACTTAGCTTTCCATTACCTTCCTTTCCTTTTGTTTCTCTTCCGGGATGAATGAAAAGTGCTCTTGTGCCAGCCTGGTGCTGGTGTTGCACGCAGGGAGAGCTGGAAAGTGGCAGCTGCTGATGGGCAGCAAGGCTGGAGCCCTTCCAAGCACAGGCTGCTGTGCACAAGCAAGAACTCCCAGGGAATGGAGCCAAGCGATGAGCAGAGCTCACTCCTGCTCCAAGCTTGCACTGAGCAATGGAGCCAGAGAAAGCCAGGGCACAAGCTGTGCCCTGGAGGGGTGCGAGCAACAAGCAAGAACCGAGCCCAAAGGACCCTGACAAGGGGCTGTGCTCAGTGCAACAGAGGACAAGCAGCAACCCGCAGGGGCTACCCTGGGAGTCACAAAAGCTTCCTCTCCCCAGATGTGGGGCACGAGGGGCACCCGTGTGGGGCAGGAGCAGCAGCCTTTGGGCCACCATAGCCCAGAGGAGCCCTGTCAAGGGGCTGGCTCACTGCTGCAGAGGAAGGCAAAAAAAACCCCAGGGACACTTGCAGGCCCCCATCAGGGGAAAAAAGCCTTCCCCCCCCAGCTGCAGGACACGAGGCGCCACCTTCGTGGTGCATGAGCAGCCAGAATGGACCAGAGGAGCCCTAACAAGTGGTCTTGCTCGATGCTCAGAGGAAGGCAAAAAACCCCCGGGCCCAGTGCCAATCTGCCCGGGGGAAAATTCCTTCCTGACCCCAACACTGGCGATCGGCTATCCCTGAGCATGTGAGCAAGACCTGCTCCTGGCCCCAGAGGCTGATCACACCTCCCAGAAGACCCCCAAGCCCTATTCTTCCTCAACCCAGAGTCACCTCAGCAGTTCCTGAGAGTGGTCAAAGGCCCCTGGCCTGATAGACCCTGTGGGCAAGAAACCTTCTTCCCTATGCCTGGCAGGGCACCAGTAGTAGCTCCAAAGTGCTGGGATCCCTGGATCTCTGCATCTCATTGCTTATGGCTGCTGTTCCTGGCTGTGCAGGGGATGAGGATGATGAGCTCTGCAGTGCTCCTCAAGGTGGCATTCCTATGGTCTGGCCACAGCTATCCAGCTGAAAAGAACTGCTATCCTTCCCGTGAGCTAAGAAGCTGGTCCCGCCAGGAGCTGGCCTCCAGCAGCCTAGGCCAGGCACTGGTCTTCCTTCCTCAAGGCCCCTCCAAGTAACTCCACCAGCTCCTCAAGGACTTCCTCTCGGATGTCCTCGGGCTGCCCTGGGCCATCTCTGCCAGGGGACACAGGAGGCTGCTCCCTTTTATTCTGTTCCGGGGCATTGTGACTGCTGTGTTGCTGGGTGGTGTCACAATGACATGGAGCTGTTGGGGCTGCCCATGCCCAGCCCCACCTGCTGCCCCTCAGCCCAGCAGCCTTCAGAGGAAGCCTTTGAGGTGAGGCAGTGCCTGTGCCCAGGAGGCCCAGGGGCTGTCCCAGCCCTTGGTAGCCATGCTCTGGGCACAGCTGCTGGGCTTTCTGATGTGTCCTCAGACTCTGCTCCCAAGGACAAACTCGGGGCTGTTCCTCTTCTTTTGGGGTGTGGCACAATCCAGCCCTGCACCCCGGAGCCCAGCCCTGGTAGCTGCCAGGTTGTCCAGAACTGTGCTTTATATACTCCTCCTCAGAAATACACCTAAATGTTTTCTGTCATACCTTTCCTTTCAGCAACAAGTATTTATCATAAACAAGCCCCTTGCTCCAGAAAATCTCTTCAGTGGTGTACATTTTTCATAATAGAAAGTTTGAATAAGATTCATTAGGGTTAAGGAGAGATTCTTTTTCCCTCTCTCTGCAGAGTTTTTCTAGGAGTGAACACAAGACAAGGAACAACAACAAGGCTTTCAGAATGTTTGGGCATCCAGCTACAAGCTGTTACGTAACCCACACAGTTACTTGAAAGAATCTTGCTGGAATACTGGTGCTTGTTGTAACATTTTTAAATGAAAAAAACAAAGGCATAAGCAGAAAACACTTTTCAAACAATCTGCTTTTCAAACTATTCTAACTTACATAAACAGGTACAGATTACACAAAGATATCCTATGTAGAGAAATGTAATGAAACCATTCCTATTTTGTGGAAGCTCTGTAGAATTTGTAACCTTTCAGCTGTCTCTTGATCCATGTTAAGGAATATGGCAGTTGTCACACTCTGGTACATGTGGGACAAGTGCCACAGTACTAAAAGCACTGCCACTGTCAGATGAGCTATACTTTTCTGGGCTGAAATGGATTATGAAGTAAACACACTTGAACCTCTCTTGTTGAAAAGCAGCTTTCATCTCCGTTTCCACATCAAAAGCTTGCACGGTTCCAAAGAAAAGTGGGGAGAGGAAGAGCAGGGGGGACACATGCAGGAACTGGCTTCCAGCCATAGGGCAAGGAACAGCTGAAGGCTGAAGTCATGGCATGGTTTCAGGCCTGCCACAGTCCTGTTTTATTTCCTTTTTGTGAATTTGGGAACAATTCAGCTGTAAAGCAGGTTTTGCTTCCAGTCTGGGCACTGGAATATCACCTGCCTCTGATGCAGATGTCACCTCAGCACTGGGTATAGGGGCAGAGGCAGAACAGAGAGGAAGGCCAGAAGCCTGAAGTCCTTGTAAGAGGCCGAAGTGCAGACTTTGAAGACTATTTGCAGTGATGATCCTTAATTCCAAAGAAATCCTGTCCTGCTGCCAGTTACACTGAGGCCATTTTCATGCCCCAATATGCTGCTGTGCTTTGTTATTTTAATGGGTTATTTAAAAAAGAGTGCTGTCATAACTTTAGGGTTTGCAGTAAATCACATTAGAATTGCTTGATTCTGTCTTGTTAGAACACCTGTAGATATTTTCTCCAGCCAGCCTTGCATGTGCAGCAGTAAAAAGCTAAGCCCTGTGTGCAACTGCAGAGAAAATGTCTAAACCATAGAAAGCCCATGTGAAGTCTGCCCCCAGGGGAATGTTCTTGATTTCTTCTGTTTCAGCACAGGACAAACTTTATAATTGGCTTTTAAGGTAGCTTCTTGTTGCCAAGTATTAGAAATATTTCCTGCTGTCTGACTACTTTCTTTGGTTTCTTCCCCTTTTTTTTTTGTCTTCATTCCACATCTAACTCTGAATTGCCATATAAAAGAATATACAAATTAAAGTCTCTCATGTCAGCATCTTTATTTCAGGTGTGGCATGAGCGTCGCAGAACATCTACGCATAAGGGAACTAAATGTGCAATGAGAACAAATTGGCAGTTGTGACTGACATAGCAGAAGTAGTTGAAAATGAAGCAGAATCTTTGTTTTGTCAAATTACTTAGTCTACGAGGAGGAAAAAATACATCATCTGCAGTAAAAATATTCCTATTTGTCGGAAACGTAGAAACTGGAAAACAAATCATTTTAGAGCTGTGTGCATTGCAGGACCCCTTATATTGAAATAGATGCCTGTATGTCAATAAATCCATCAGTAATGGGGGAGAATGAAAAAAGAGATGGTTGGAAATAGGATGATGAAGGGTACCACCTACCTTTAACTCTTAATGTGAAAGAAGCAAACATCTAGCTCTGGATTCTCTCCCTCATATATATGTTCTAATGGAGTTGTGTGGAACTTGGCACTAGCAGCTTCAGGCCAGTGCAGTGAAAACTGCTCCAGTAGAGAACATCATTGAAAGTTCAAACAAAGCTTGTGTTTTCTGTAAAGGTTTTACTTCTGCTTTTGGTCATGGCAGTGGAGTGAAGGCTGGAGGGTTAATTTCTCCCAGGAATGTTGGGGTTGTTGGAGTTTACAAATCTTATATTATTTTAATGTTCATATTTTCTGCAGGGTTATTCTGTTGTTTGGGTGGGTACAGGTATTAGGCAGAGCGTGTGTTTCTGCCTAAAGCCTACCCTTTACATCAGTGGTGTAGTTTCTCTGTGCTTTGAGGAACAAGCCCAGTGAGCCAGCTGGAAGGTGTCTGTCACTAGGTTCAAGTGGGGATTTCTGATATACTAGAAATACTTTCTCACATGTGCTTCCCCCCTTAAGGCTTTCTTGTCCTTAAACAGCACTTCAAAGAATGGCTTCTCAGCAACTCATATTCAGAGTTGGTTCTAACTGCTAGTAGTGTCTTGTATTGTTGATAGAGTGGGACTAGGAAGAAAACTGCTTACCTGATCTAAGTATTCTTCCTGTTGTTGTTTTCTTTGAAACTGAAATCAATGTAACCAAAAGATCACAGAGCAGATTAGTTTAAAGGAAACATTTAAAGCCCTGTTCAGATGACACATGGTGCATTAAGTTCACTTTTTACTGAGATAGCTAATGAAGTGATGGAAAGATTGCAGACAATTTTAAAGAGAGAGAAGAGACTCATTCCCCTCTAGAACCACCAATTCAGGGTGCAATACTGCATACTGATGTGTAATTCTCAAACTGAATTTCCCTGAAAAGGCAAGTTAGCTGTGTTGTGACTATGGTGTTACAAAGTCAGGTCCTCTTGCTTCCTCCCCTGTGTGCTGACAGATGATTTTAAAAAGCAAATTATTTGGGCAATGAATAAGCTGCAGTAGACATTTGTTTTGATAGAGATATAGGGATACGCAGAGGGGTAAAGTAATGCTGATGCTATTTCCTTTCACGGGCAGGAGGTGTGCAGAAAGACTTGATTCTCTCCCAGGACTTACTAACAAGGGAAGTTAGCGTAGATTATGTAGGAATATGAATTCAGTTTTAGAGAGTTTGTGTGGAGGCTGTCTTTGAACACTCCTGGTTAATCCCAAGATTACATACATGTTTGCGGTTTATCCCTTAGAGTTAGTCTTAGTGCTTTTCTACAAAAGAAAACAAATGTGCAATGCCTATGATGTGAGTTTACAAGCAATATTTTTACTGACTTCCAGAATGGGTGCTTTGGGGCAGCATCAGAAGGATGCTGTAACTCAATTCTGCCTCTGTTCCACATGGTGGGAGACATAGAAGGGGTGAAAGAAGACTGTATGGTGATGGCAGTTAGGTTGAAAGAACTTAATCCAGGATCATGTGGGTCTTGGCCTTTTTTTATCTCTGAAACAATAGAAAGCAGCACTTCCTCTGAAAATATGGCAGTCAATCAGAAGATGCAATGAAGAGATTGTTTACATACATGAAAATCGAGGAGACGTTTTCCTGGAAGAGGAGAATTCCTGTAACCAGGGTTGGTTGCAACCCATTAAGATTATCACTTGCCCCATAGCATCAGACAATAAAAGATGATTGAAATAAACTTGTTACATGTTAAAAGCAAACTAGTAATAGCATTCTGTATAGTGTAATGAGCAGAGTCCAGCCAACAGGAGCCAAAGATAAGGAAGGGGTCTGTGAGACTATGTGAAGTGGGTAGGGAGCAACTGTAGCTAGAGACCTTCCATGAGCAGACCTTGAGGTTTGGAATGGAAACCTGCAGATTCTGCAGACTGGGTCCTGTGTTTAGAGTCTCACTTCCTAAGTGTAAGGATCTCCCTCTACCCATGTACTGGAAGCCAGGTATTTCAATGTCTTGTTTGATATCTGTGCCTAGTCTTACTGTGTTTAGAGTTCATGTTTATCATCCAGAATTAAAATGCATTTTATGCTTCCTGCTTCAGGGTTTCTTCCATTTGCTAAACCCAAGCTTTCAGAGAAAATATGGAAAATATTGGCTATTTTTGGCTGAAAATACTGGCTTTATCTAGGGCGTGTCAGGACATGGTTCCCTGAGTGGAAACTATTGAGGGTAATGATCTTCCATTATTCTAGATGAGATTTATGAGACTAACTCCTCACACACTGTAGAATTCAATAGTAAGCAATTTAAGAAAATCGGTGAGAATAATTTATTCTCTTGCAAAAATTATTATCGTTTTTGCCAGAGCAATACCCTAAACCTTAAGAGGTTTCTCCAGAGACACTGGCTTTTTTTTCCTCTACTTCAGGATGCACTTGCACATCACAAATAGGAATCACTGTAGGTTTTCTTACAGACCAGCATTGTCTGACTGCAGTGGAATGAACCTGTCAGTAGTGATAAAAGAAAATTAAATATATTTATCAGTAGCAATAGGATAAAATGCTGTCAGAAAACAGTTGGAAATGGCAGTGTTGTGAATTACTGTATCAGAGATGTAGGACCATTGTTTCTCAACTGGATTCCCTTTTTCTTAGTCTGTGGAGAGGAATTAGTGCTCTCTCTGTGGAGGGGCATGGATGTTCCAGAGAAACTACTTGGCAGGCAAGCTGGGGGAGTTAGAAAGGCAAAGCCGACACGGTTAGTTAAATGCTAACCAAAAGCTGACCTGAGATTGTTCAGATGGTGGATATCTCTGTTAGACACAACAGGTATAAATGGAGTAGACTCATGTATTTCTGGTCAAGAGTTGTTGCTATCAAAAGGCTTTACTCCTGAACTTGCTTTGTGCACTGGTGTATATTCACTGCTTCCTTGTGAGTCTTGTTGCATGAACTGAACCAGATGACTTAGAAATGACATATCTGTGGGAATTAAAAAGAAAAGACACCAACCTACTTAATTACCATTACAATTCAGAGAGGCCTGCTGACATTAACTTCAGCAATCTGCATCACTGCTTCCTGGAGCTCTGAGGGGTTGCTGTGCTTCTGCCTGACACTTTTGCCATAATTGTCACAGATTTTTGTTGCAGCCATCATGTTAATATTAAAAACATGCTACTTAATGCCCAAATGTATTGCATACCTACTTCACTGCAGTGGGAGTGCTGCAGATGCTAAAGCCCAGCAGCCACGTTTTTCATTAAATCAGGGATAGAAGAATCCAATTAAAGTAACTGCTGTTTCAGCCTTCTTGCCAGGCAGAAGTTGCTGATCGATCTTACGGGTTTTGGTAGTGCAGTAACTGCCAAACCTAGACAATTTTTCAAAATTAGGTCTTATTATTTTCAAATCAAATAATAATACTTGAAGGTGTAGCTGGAACAAAGATGTTACCTAAGGTCCCTTAGAGTTACTTCCTTTCCTCCCCTGTCCTTACAGTTCCAGTCTGTATTGGCATGGGAAATGTCTGCTATTAATTCAGTTTGAACACTTTGAATCTAATGTATTTTGAACTAACACTTTAATACTCCTCAATATTAAGTCTCTTTGCATTCCACTTTTCAATGATATTTTCTGCTTCATGTGGTCTGTAAGTTACTTGTTCAGGTTCCTGAATGAAATGATACAGAGTCATAGAATGGTTAGGGTTGGAAAGGACCTTAAGATCATCTAGTTTCAACCCCGTGCCATGGGCAGGGACACCTCCCAGTTAACCATGCCACCCAAGATGGTGCAATTGTCAGTATTACCTATGCACCATATATGGTGCAATGGTCAGTATTACCTATGTTTTTCTGAGTGAATAAGACAAGCCTGAATTCTGGACTAGCTCTGTGGATCTCTGAGGTATTCAGTTCTCTGAGAAGAGTCTGTCCTTTCATGCCTTTAAAAATCTTGTAGTTTATTTTTTTTCCTGTTGTAGGTCAGTTGGTTTTGTCATTTATTTAGAAAACAGAAGGATCTTTATTTTTTTCAGTTATTTAAAGCACATCCTTACACCTGAGTAAGTATCTGCCAAGTGACTGGAATCAAACAGAATTTTAAGCAAACTGGACGTTTCACATCTAATTCTACATACTGCAAAGACTTTACAATTTTTAGGACATTCTTAGAACTTTCACTATTTTAGCCTTGTACTTTTGGTGCATTCAGTGCTCATTGAATTTATTTTTTAGCCTGTGTATGCTATTGTGCAAAGATTATTTTTCTTAGAGTGTTGTTTCTGCACAGCACTGTCTTTGAGGTGTGTGACACGTAGAGTACTACATTCGCAGGCCACATACTGCAGGTATAGCTCCTGAATACTGATTTGTATTTCCTTAGCGTGATCATTTGTATAAAAGCATTCTGTGCCTTCAGGTGGAAGTAGTGTCCCCTGCAGGTAGGGTGGTTTAATGATGGCTGTGTAGGTCCTGAGAAGGAAGGTTTCATCCTTTGGTTATGAGGAAGTGGAAAGTTGCACGTTCAGGAATTTCAGGAGGTTGAAAGTTTCAGTCAGTCAGTCTGCCGTGATGTTTATCATACCTCATCTTGTATACTTGTACCGTTTTCATTAAAAGAATTAAATCTGTGACCTTTACTACTCATGAGTGGGGTATTTGTCTGACCAAGCTATTCCCTTTTCTGTAAGTTAGCATAGCAGGTTAGGTTTCCTCTCTTCTACCTTAGGTTTAGATTGAGACAGAACTAAATTACAGCATTCAGGAAAGGAAAAAAAAAGAATTAAACAGACTTAATGAAAATTGCTGGCTGGCTTCAGTATGAAGTCTCATTGGCTTTTCCTTTCTCCTACTGTCACCCTGTGCAGCATTTCGAACCAGAGGTGTACTAAAAAGCTTTGCCTAGAATGTGTTTTAAAATAATGCATAGCTGTTTTATGATAAATGAAATCGCTAAAGCACTGGGATGTACTGTGGAGTTTTTAGTCGTGCTTCATTTGAGAGATTAGAAATAAAGCCATTTAAGGCATCACAATTCTCTGAGTCACAACATAACTTTTACTGTCTATGTTGTGAGAACTAATGGCAGTGTTTTCTGAATTTTCTAATGAGCAAGTACGGAAATATCAAAAAGCCAAGGAATATGATGTTAGACCAAACTACATATGACTGTGGTATTCGTGCAGTAAGGCAATGCCTCAACAAAACATGCATAAGTTTATGTGGCGATCTTCAGAAGCGATTTTTCAGTTTAAATGTGTCTGGTTTGATTGAGAATAATGATTAAATTATTAGACTATCAAGAACGTGAGTGAAAACTTCAAACTGTAACTTTTCCCATCTAGAGGCACCTTTTGAAAGCAAAATGAAAAAGAATATTGGTTAGGAATGTAATTACTCAGATTTCTCTTTCCCAGTGTTCAGTTACAAATAGCAAAAAAAGCCAGTATCAAAAGGAAGCTATGTTCTCGAAAATGGAACAGGGTACTCTAATAGAAACATCTCTTTTGTCATTCTTCACACCAGCCTCTTCAGGAGGCTGCCTAGCATTCAGTGTATTGATATATTAATTAGGCTGCTGCAGCGCACTCGGTTCCTTTTCTGTCTATGAAGAGTTAGTGGTATGTGAGAGAAGAGAGTGGAGGATGTCATTCTTGAGAGAATAAAGTTGGGTCAGTAAAGAGGATGTGCAGGATTCAAGCTGATGGGAGAAAGAGGAGTGAAGTTTGGTTAGTGGTAACAGTTGAGACCTGCATTAGTCATCTTTATGCCTCTTCAGGGGGCAGAAAACTGATGCGAATTTCAGTCAAGATAGTTCAGGAGATGATTTCTTAAGGTTCAAGCTCATATAGTGAAAGCTTTGAGTACCCCTTTCTCAAAGATACCCTTTCAAATATGTTTCTTTTTTTACACTGTGATACTTTATTCAGTGATTGTAGGAACCCCTGTTTAGGATCATAGCTAAAGAATTGTGCAGTGGTGTTTTGTAAAAGAAATATCAGGCAGTAGTTCATTTCTTTTAAGTGCATATGCTCCCATGATAGGCTAAAATAAACTGAAAGACACTTGAGAGGAGATACATGCATTTGCTCTTTCCAGATGTATGATACCCGATTATAGATGAGGCCACTCCCCAGAATGTAGAATCAGTTGTTGATTCTTCAGTTACTGAACCGTTAAAAATATTTCCAGCCCTTGCCCATGCTCTGTTCACTGTGCTGAATACAACCAGACTGTTAATTCTTTTATGTCTTTTGTTCTTGACTTTAATGTTCCTTAATCTAAACTGAACTGCTATTCCCATCTGTTAGACCAGGCACTTAAATGATCCGAGTCCTCCTTCATATGGCTGTACTGTGTCTCATTATTCTTCCTTTTGATACATGATGATTTTTAAACTCTTGTTTCTATTAACACCCTTACGAGATCATTTTCTACATTAGGGCTCAAATCTCTTTTAAGCTTTTTTACCCCTCAGGCACTGTTTTTCAGCATAACAATGTATTCTTTGAAGACATGAGTGATCTGTTTCTCAAGATACTCTTGGCATTAGCTTTCTGCATGCAGCTGTGTTGTGTTGGAGCTGCATTATCACTTCTCTGATAGTAGTTGCTTCCCTGGAAACTTTATTTGGGTTAGTTCTTTCCACTGTATCTTGCAAAACGTCTGATTTATCTATTACATATTGCTTTAAAATATCATGAAGTTATGTCATTCAGTATCGAAGTTGACAAAATAAGACTTTCAGTGCTGAGTTACAATAGAGATTCCATAAATTCAAGGGGAAGTTCACAGTTTCATTGTCTTCTTGAGACAGTGTCTGTAAGTAAAAAGGAAAACAGCCAATCGGTAGTTGATAATTAAATTTGAATCTTCATTATTATCTTGATGAAGAAACAATGGAAGGAATAGTAGAAGGAGAAAGTTACTGCAGGAATGGTTGAATTATGCTTCCAGATTGATCCTATTCCTCACCTAAATAGATTAAGAAAGTCACTGACTTTGGTTTCAGTAGAATTCAGTCCATAAGAACACTTCATTTATTCTTGGTTTTTTTTTTTTCTTCTGTGTATTCTGGATTTTGCTGATCTAAACCTCACTTTGTACATTAGCATGATGAGCGCAATAGAATTCATATCACCAGAGTAACTTTACTGCAGAATTGACATTTGCAAATCTCAGGCGAGATTGTCAAAACACTCATTAACTTCAATCAAACCAACATTCTTCATTTTTATAAACTGCCTCTAGCTCCTTTGAAGTCCGTAGCAGAATTAGTTTCAAATTGCTATATATAATTTGAAACTTTTATATATATACACATATAGAGATGCAAAAAACAAAGGGGGGGGGAAGGAGGGAGAAGAGGGATTTGCCTACTGTTATTTTTTTCTCATCCATTGTATGTATCACATCTTGTGTCTTACAACATTGCCTCAAGAAATGCTAGTTTTAATCACACTGATGACTGTTGTGGTACCATCCCACACAATTCTCCAGAAATTGAACTACCAGTTATGTTCTTACCAAAAATAAAATTGGAGATCTCATAATACAAGATGATTACAATTGTGATATTTATCCTCCCTAGAAGGCAGTCCACTTTTCAATGGGCTGTCTCATATGATGTCTTGAGTGATTTGTAGCGCAGCATATTGTAGAACACATTGCAGTAATCTAATTTGAAGTGACAAATGCACTGCTGATGGTAAAAATCATGATGTCTAGTAAAGAGCTAACTCCAGGCTGACATGTGTGAGGGAAACACATTCCTAAATGTTGATGCAATGCAGTTGTCAAACAGTAGTTAGAAATCCAATAGGGCCCACGGGCATCAGTTCTCAACAACAAATGCAGAGCACCCAGCAGCAGATGGAGATGGATGTAATTTTTGTTATATTCTGAAATGGTTTCCCCCGTCTTTGTCGTAAGTATTGCCTTACATTTATGTTTCAGCTGACTATCCCTTCCTTCTATGTGATCTGAATGCTAAATGCACACTGTTTAAAGAAGACACAGAGGGGAGGTATCAGCAGTGTCAAGATGGTCATGAGTATAGATTACTTACCCATGCTTGTCTTCCTACAAGTTCGTGCCAAGGAAGAGACTTGGGGCAGAACTATTGTCAACCAGCAACATTTTGTACAAAAAGTAATTAGCCATTACTATGTCGTGATCCAGAGACAGCCATCTAGAAAAAGTGCCCTCAGCTTGAGGGTTAAAATTCCTAGCCTGTCCATTTTGCCTGTGGCTGATGGACAGAGCACACTATGAATATTGGTGTGCACTTGCAGTCTTTCCTTTTGGACTTGTAAATAGCGACAGTCATCAAAGGAATAGGAATTATTTGATGTGCTCAGGCTTTCTCAAAACAGCCTTCTCTGGGGCTTCAACTGGGAACCAGTGTGTGGTTGAGTATGATGAAATCTATACCAGATAAAATTTATCAAGGCTGTCAGACAGATTTTAGGTCATGAAAGTGCATCCATCAAAGAAGCCACTGATTTCTTTCAGACAGAGAATGATCTTTTCTGAGAAATAAAACTGGTTTCTGATTCCTTTAAATTACCAAGTAAAATAGTGTCTGATGCCCTCTCACGCCCCCCCAAAAGTAACAGTGATAACTAACTGTAAATTAAAGTGGAAGTTAAAAAGCCATGTTCAGACCTCTCGAGTTCATGCATTATGTTTTCTGAAGTTTATTTTCCAAAGTTATTTCCAGTTAAACATCATAACCAAAGATTACTTGATTTGCTTGTCGGAAGCCAGTTTTCTTGCTTGAGAGAGCCTTAAGCAGATGAATGAGGAAAATTCAGGAACAGGAGAGAATAAGCATTTGGAAGATAGTGACATCACCGTGGGTTGAGTCTGAAGTGGAAAAATCACTTAAGTTAATACTTGATTCAATCATTTGAATAGCTGATCATCAAGGAAATTTTGAAGTTTTACTTTTTGATAGTGGATCATTAATAATTATTATTATTTAATTAATTCCTAAGTCAACCATTTAACTTTTTATTAGTGAAGAACAGCTAGTAGGTAGGCAGGACTGTACTTAAGTCATTGCAATTGAAAGGTGTTTTCAGCAAATCATGGCACTTCTATTTCCTTTGGAGGAAACAGGTGGTCATTTTGCTTTTTGGGGGTTTTGAAGTAATTCTTATAGTGAGATTAATTAATTTAACTTCTGTCAGTGGAAGATGAAGTGCTTCCATAGAGTAATGTACAGAGTAAATTACAGGGAGCCTATTTGCTTTATAATTGTATCAAATGTCTTAGCAGTTTGGATCTAATTAGAGTCTTCTTAGTGAAAACCATTATGAATTCTGTTAAGAATCTATGACTACCGGTTTTCTGCATTCTGTTCGAAGAAAATTAGGCTCCCTCTTTACTGCCAGAAACAAAATAATGGAAGAAACGTTTTTCATATCTATTTTCCTGTACAACTGGAATACCTATGTAACATTAAAAAAGAGCTAAGAAGAAATACATCTGAACAAAGAACTGCTCATCTGGGAGAGCCTTATTTTCCTGACGTGTAGCAGTTAGCTTGTGTTGGTACCCCATCCTCCGGTGGGAAAGCCAGTGTCAGCCTAATGTATGCATTACTTTCCTGGTTCATCTTGCTACAAAAGATTAAATTCTGTTCTCCACCTAAAACTAGTATTCAACAATATTGTTTATAAGGAAAGTGTAGTGGATCCATTCCAAATTTATAGCAGTCGTCTCAGTGGCAGAATTCCTTTTCTAAGACTTCACAACAAGTAATTCTCGTGCAATGGGGCTAAGAAGTGTTTGGGGCTTTAAATGATCTTTTACAAAATCAGTCTGTCTTAGAATAAATTAATAATGGAATAATGCAAATGCTCAGAATTTCAGTGTATCTGAAATTAATTGAAATCTGTGCATAGGATTAACTTTGGGCAGAAGCTGAATCCAGTTAATCCAATTGGCAATGATGCTTTACCTATTTATGATTGTATAATCTATTCTGAAGTCAGGTCAGCCAGTCAGGTAACTCTTGTCATATCAATGTTGTTACGATATCAAAAGAAGCTGTTGCTATCCAGCCTAGCTCCTTAAACTACGTCACAATTGAGAAGTCTCCTGGCTTGTATGAGCTCATGATGTGAGATTGACCATAAGCACAAGTTGTACAGTAACATGAAGATTTTCACTGTGTACTTTTTTGTTTGACTCCCATGTCTTTTACCAAAATTCCATGGCCCTTCTCTGTAGTACTACTGCATTTTTGTAATTAGAACATACTTAATATCCCTTTAAACACTAGCTTTTAACTTCCTGTTACCGTGTCTGCAATAAAGAAATATTATGAGAAGCCATATTAGCCTTAAATTAACTAATCTCAACACGTATTCATTTTAATATAGTTTTTAATGAAAAAGGTAATAAGCATATACAGTATTTTACAGATGATGCTATTCAACGGCATTATAATTAAATGATGTCTGCTTCTTATAGGTGTGTTTGGCTGTTCAGAAGTCATATACACAGCTCTGATGGACAACGAATTGTCTCTAAACACTTGTTAGAAGTAGCCATATGTTATGCTTTCTTAAAATAATTGCCAGTGTATTAGGGGAATCATAGAATCACAGAAAGGGTTGGGTTGGAAA
This sequence comes from Pezoporus wallicus, assembly GCF_028554395.1. Classification (NCBI taxonomy): domain Eukaryota; kingdom Metazoa; phylum Chordata; class Aves; order Psittaciformes; family Psittacidae; genus Pezoporus; species Pezoporus wallicus. The sequence goes on along the minus strand of NW_026642649.1, from coordinate 7,496,467 downwards.
GGACTTCAAGATCACCTAGTTCCAACCCCCTCCCATGGGCAGGGTCATCTCACACTAGATCATGTCGCCCAAGGCTCTGTCCAACCTGGCCTTGAACACTGCCAGGCTGTGGTGACTGTAATTGCCAGGGTTATATATCACATTACAGTTACCTAGGATAGATTTTTCAGTTTTGTGTACCTTACATAATATTTCTGTGTACTATTGACAGAAATTGAGAGGTAGCTCTTCTTGGAGATTTTGATACATTAACTATGACTACTGCATTCTTTTCTCAGCTGCATGGGAATTATTCCATAAAAGGTGATGATACAGGTTTTGAGATAGTATGAATTATCTGTGTTACCTTCTTTTTAAGGGAAGTTGGCTTCAAGCAGTTTACTGATTAAATCTTTCTGAAGAATGGTCTCAAGTAACAAGCAGTTTCTGAGAAGTTTGCATTATTGTTAAGCTAGAAGTTTGTAATCAGCACACAACACAAGGTTGTGATTCTTGCCTGGCAACTTTCTCCTTTAAGTCTTTCCATACATCTTAAGGCTGTTCCCAGTGGTATAACTGTATGAGATGCAGGAGTCTGCTCTTGGTGTTAAGGGGAGGTGAGTTTTCAGCTGTGTCCATGTTACACTGTCTGTATGCTTTTCTGGCTGAAGGAAGACCCTGTCATTCCAGATTTCTCGGTCCATGCATCATGGCAGGGCTTTTTAGTTAAATCAGAAAAATGTATGAAGAGTGTGAAATCCCCCACCCAGACAAGGAGCTTCCTTCCTTCCTTTATGTCAGCCACAACTTTTCCTCCACGCTCCAGGCACAGACCTTTCTTCTTCCAGATTTTGGATGAGCCAGTTTGCTGAATGTCAAGAAACTGGCAGCCTCTGTGCATCCTTTGCTTATTATCCTATGCGTGTCTGACAAAACTGATTTCAGGCTTGACAGTGGAAGTGCCCTGTGCACTGGTAAGCCGGTAAATTCTTCCTTGCTACAATCAAGTGCTCATCAGTCAGGCTGGACAGAGCCTTGGGCAAGATCTAGTGTTAGGCATCCGTGCCCATGGCAAGAGGTTGAAATTTAAGGTCCTTTCCAACCCAGACCATTCTGTGATTCTGTGATCAGTCATTTGAGCCAGTCTGTAAACAAGGTAAGGTGGAGGTGTAGTGGGAGCTATTGTTTCCTTCCAGTAGCTGGTCAGGTATACCCTAATCAATCTGCCATCATCTTCTAGACAGCAGGAAGAGATGGAGATGCTCTTTTAGAAACCCTTATTGACCTAATGCACATGTGTATAAAAAGATATGTTGCAAGGTGTAACCATGTTTTCTCTATTAGTAGTGCTTGCACTTCAACAGGAAGATCCTGAAGTTGTTCAGGGGATGTGTTTGACTGACACAAAGGTGTTTCTGTCTTCTTTCATATGGTATGCAATGCAGAAGCCTGCAACTCCCTCACTGGGGGGGAAGCGTCAGGGCTGCATTAAATAAAATCCAGTATCCAAAAGGAGTACCCTTCACAAACATAATGCTGAAGACAGCTCCTATTGCTAATAACATTCCTATGGCTTCTTAATAGCTAGTCTAGGAATTTTTTCTCATTCCAGAAGAGACTAACTGGCATAATGCATGCCGTACTAACACATTAGAGTTCTTACATGTCCAGTGTTTTCTGCCAGAATTGAGACATTGCTGTCAGTGACTGTGTAATCAATCCTTTCTTGAAAATGAAGCTGCAGTAAACTTCCATCTGAGGCTTTTAACAAAACTATGTTATGTTCTCTGTGTAATGTGACAGATGGCAATTACGATTTTTTCCTTGGTACCTGGAGTTATACTAAAGCTATACAGCAATAGGAATGCCACTTCTTTCTTTCCCCTCCCTTTTTTGTAAAAATTGCTTCCTTTCCTGGTGCAAGAATAGTATAGTTTGATACAGAGCTTTGGACTAAAGATATGAATATTAACATAATAACCATCTTGCATCACCTGCTGAATTTCATCTCATTTGGCTAGTGATGTGTACTCCCTGCGGAGGAGTTGTCGGCTCTGCTTACCTTATCTCTGAACATTTGATTAGAAAGAATTGCACTGTATCGGTTACAAACACATGTGTCCACATGCCTCCTTTTAATCCAAAATAGCCTGACACTATGCAGTGAAAATTAAGACTGGAAAATAGGGTGGAGTGCAGAGTCTTGGAGATAATTGTGGCATTGAAAGGTAACTTTACTCTGGATCACGCCCAGAACTCATCAGTGTACGTAAGCACTTTGCTGAGAACTTGGTGAAGAAGTACTGAAGCACTTCTTGAGTATGCCTCAGTTGATGACAGGAGTTTCATGTAGTTAAGGTACTGAACCACGCTATATCAGGCCATAAGTTTTGGGATGACCCAGAGATGTGTATGAACAGGCATGGGATTTAGATAGAGGAATTGAAAACATACTGCTATGTACTACATTTTATGGGGTTTATTGCTGTAAGGCACATCTGTCAGGTGAATTAGTGTTCTTTGAGACTGCCTGAGGATTCCCTTGGAGAATCTGGTTTTTCAAAGTTAGCAGCATGGCATGTTTCATCTCCCCATCCATGGAAGGATGACTGTGGTCAGTGATGTGGCTGTACAGAAACAGCTGAACCATCTGGGGCAAAGGCCTGGCTGGCTCACCTGGAAAACAGGGCTTTTTAGCAAGTCAGTTCAAGGCATGAGGATAGGCTCTTAAATGCTTCCTAAAATTATGCATTTCCTATTCAAAGAAACGTTTCTTTGACTTGGCCCTCAGTAGTAGAAGTATGTAAAACAATAGAAAGAAAAGTTAAAAGAGAAACAACTTAAAATGTGGAAGATCAATACATGATAAAGACCAGCGACAAAGCCTGCTGCACTTCTAGAGTGCTCTGTGGTGATCTGTTTAAGGGTAATTATAGAAAAAAAGAAAAACTTGTGTGTTTCATTTATAAAGGAGGATTAACCTGTTTCAGTCCTGAGCTATCTTGAGGTGGACAATGTGAGTAGTAAGTATCAGCTGAAACAGTGCTTGCTTACACTGGTAGCTAGTCAACTTGAATTTAAAAGTTCTTCATACCCAAGTGATAGAATAGGACTGTTACAGGAAAAAAGTCATCTCTAACATTAACTGAATCTTCATTGTTTTAATTCTGAAACTCTCAGGTATTTATATTTTCCTTTCATTTTGGTTCTGTGGAATGTCTGTCTAAGAAAAAGTAGTGGTTGGTCTGTAACAGTAAAATTTCTGTGCCTTTTCTTTATTTCCTTTCTAAACTACCTTGCAACTCCCACAAATCCTCCAACAAAAGGAGTGTGGAGCGTGTTGCTTTATTATTATGGTATCTTATCTTAAATCTCCTCTGGTAGCTACTGACAAACGGTAGTAACACTTTTAGCGATTTGCTGTTTGGCAATTTAAAGCAATATAGTGAATACAGGGTCTGTTGTGGGCTGGGTATTGCACAGTTTTTTGCATGTGCATGAGGCTGTAGGAAGTGTTGAGATACAGCCGGTGCTGCTGTGCCTCTTATCAGCAAAATACGATTGTCCTTCTGCTTTCCTTTTGATTTTTCACAACTAAGCAGAAGCCCTATTTCCATTGTCTCCTACTGCTATTGTATCTTATGTTGATATCCATACCATAACCCCAATCAATGAGGTCATCTGGTGCTGCTATTGTAAAATATTCAAGTCTCAATAAGCATTAGTTTTGGTGTACCCTAGGAACACACCTGGAGTTAAAAGTGTGGAAACCTTCATAAACTGCAGTGTTTTCAGTATTAATCACTAAACAGTGCAATCGCAGAATGGCACATCCCTGTTGTTACAGTAGCTCGTCTTTAGTGCCTCAACCTTGTGTCCTTCTAATCAATTTCTGATTAAAGCTAGTCCTTATTAGTACCATATGTCACTATTAGCATCAGTTGCTCAAGGAAGTCTCCTTGCACTGTATATTGGCTGTCAAAACTGCAAAGGCAGTCAAGGTTTCTTCCTGTGATCAGTTCATGGTTGCTGGAACTGTACTCTCTCATGATGACTTTCCACATGCAATACCCTTTTTCCCTACTACCTTGCAGGACATTTTTGTCTTCTGTCAAAGGCCTGGATTTATTTGATTCAGTTCCACTGTCTGTTTTTCACCAGTCCTTGTATTTTTCCTCTCTCTTTCAGAGGATAAAGTATGGACAACTGTGTACCATGATCTGCCAGTGCAGACTTCTGTGGGAGTACAGTTATCTGTACTGCAGCTCAACTACAGTGCGACGATGGACCAGATTTCTGCCATTACCAGTAGTGCTGAATACTGTGAGCAGTTCATCTCCTATTCTTGCAAGATGTCCCGGTTGCTGAATACACCAGGTAGGCTGAGAACGGAGGATCAGTCAAAAACGGTATTAAAGAACTTTAGTTGAACTATTCATCAGGTATTGCTGTTAGACCAGTCCATTAAGTGAACATACTCCTTTCTTCTCCTTCACTGAATTTCACAGAGAGGTTAATGGTTGAAAATACTTTCTTAAGAAATTTTGCCTGTTTGCTTACTACTAAAATGAGTTTTGTTGCACCATGAATCTGTGTGATCTTGTCTCAGATCTGTTGCTTCGCAAAGCAGGAAGCTTTTGGTAAGCAGGGTAGCTTTGAAAGTTTAATCAATAGAGGCATTGAAAAATTGCTTTGAACTTCATCTTGGTTTTCTGGTTGTCAGTTTTCATATGCTACGGTCAGCAAGAGCACTGGTTGAATGAGCGTTGGAATTTTCCCACTAATATCTCTGAAACGTTTTTTTTAAACACAGAATATTTTGGGTAATCAGGTGCTTTACACATTGTAGAGATTGACATGGTCAGTGATGCAGTTGTGTGAGAAATCTGATACATGATTACCTACAAGTTGATTCATTATAGGTTTCTCCTTCCACTGTGTAGCTTTACTGGAAGAAAACAGTTCTGGTACTGCTTGCCGTATGTGCCTCCTCAACAAGTCTTATCTGTAACTGTTGAAGGCAAAAGTATTAGTTGTTCCAGAATCAGTAAAAGAGCACATAAAGAAGAAATTTGGATTTAGAAACTCTTTTACTATGCACCTATATTTATGCTCTAATTGAGTATGATAGCATTTGACATTGGACTTAACGAAAACAGGGTTATAAGTGCAAATATAGAATACATTTTTTTTTAATTGTGAAATGAGTTCATTGTGATAAAAGAAATCACATGCACTTCAGATGAAACTAATGGCTGGATGCTTACAGAGTTATGCTTTAAGCTGTTTCCCCTGACAAATTTATTTTGCTGTATTTTCTTATGGTGCTATAGATAAGGATTCATTTGAAATGCATGTGCATCTTATCCTTATTTCCATAAGCATTCTGTTAGTTAATAGATACTGTAATGCTTGTTACTCCTCTCCCTCCTCCCTGCTGTTTTTGAACTATTCCTAATGCACGGTTTGTCTCCGTTGCTATTATTTTGCTTAATTTAGCATAGCACAGAGACTCTGCAAAGTGGAAAATTATTTCTTCTTTCTCGGGCCTTAATGTATAGATAGGATCCTGAATCATGTTCAGAACTAGAAGCGTTGTGATTGGATTCTGCTGATGGATACAAGCTCCCTGCTTGCATATCTTTCAAAAAGTAGTCTATGGATATATCTTTGGGCAGGTATTCAGAGGGCGAATTTCCTTGGGGATGGAGCTGGAGATAATGTGCATAGAAAGCTCATCGGTTAGACGCGGTGTTAGATTCTCCTTCTTTAAATGTGTCAGACTATCATCAGAAAGCCAAAATTAATTAGGATAGCTTGGTGGGAAGAAAAAAAGCAAGCACATCTCTACTGGAGTCTCACAAAACCCAATAAAATTAGAGGTACACTGGAAGTTCCTGGGGAAGCCATTTTCAAGCAGGGAGCCTGCAGTCTTTGTGTCAATTAACTGCATACTGAGGAGATCTCTGTTCAGTTCCTGACTGGTACAATTTCCTCTATGACTTTATTTAGTTTGGATTTTTAATGTTTCTTTCCAGTTCACTCAACATGAGTCTGATGATTTTTTTGTTGTCTGTATTGTCTAGATGCGATATTTAGAACAGGAATTCCTGTGCAAATATGCAGTTATTAGCACGATAGAGGCTTCATCTTGGCAATCCAAGTAACTATTTTTGTTAATAGATAAATGAATGTTAATATCTATTGTTAATAGATAAATGAATGAAATCCTAAGCCCATGAATTATAATTGCAATTTAATAATTAGCACGATAGAGGCTTCATCTTGGCAATCCAAGTAACTATTATTGTTAATAGATAAATGAATGTTAATACCTGTTGTTAATGATAAATGAATGAAATCCTAAGCCCATGAATTATAATTGCAACTTAATAATAGCATGCATGTAAATGGAAATTTGGGAGGGGGCGGTGTGACGCATATAACCAAACAAAACCCAACACCAGACTTTTTGTTCTGTTTTGCTCTTTTACCTTTACATTTCTCATATCCTCTTCTTGTTTCTTTGGAAACTTTCATTTTTGATAAGCTAATGATATGTTTAGTACTGAGGATATGCAGAAAGCTGGCTGTTTTCCGAGTTCTTGATACCCATACATTTTCCATTTGGTATGGGAAGTACAGGACATTTTCCTCATTTCCAGACAGGAACTTGAGGTAGAAGAAAGTTCTTTTGTGTCCACTTATTAACAAGAAGGAAAGAGGCAATGAAGGATATAGAACCAGTTTGCTTTAATGGGAAGAAGCTTCCCTTCTTTGCTGTAAGAAACTAAGTGATATAGAGGACAGTAATACAGTATACTCCTAGAATGCAGGATGTTAGTGAATAAAATTGTATCTTCATCCAGGGTTGTCATTAGACTTCTTAATAACACTTGCTTGTGACTTCCTCAGTATGAAATTCTCCATGGGCCACTGATCTCAGCCTCTGCAATGGGGAGGGGACAGCATACTGGTTCTGCCATTCTTTCCTTCACCCTGGGAACTGAGGCCCTGAAGGGAGGTAGGCTGCTGTGTTCACAATATCTGTGAGTCTGTCATTTCCCAGAGCTGTAGGAGCTGTAACAAATAATCAGAATATGGGAGCTAAAAGCATAGATATAGAGAGCAGAATAAGATCTCTTGGTGTTGTGTTCCAATTTTTATTCCTATTCCTATTCACTGTGCCTGCAGGCAGCATATGAAAAGCATAAAGCAGAGTTACTGCAGTGCATGAGGTAGTGTTTCATGCCTGTTTGTCTTTGGAGGAAATGAGACACCAGCATCATGAATTCAGGAGTTTAGCAGGTAAAATAGAAAACTTCATTTGCTGTTTGGTTGTTTTAGTTACAGTAAAGCAGTTGTAATACCAGTAGTAAATAAGATATATGGGTAGACTGAGATAAAAACAAAAATAGCAATATGGTGTATTTCCTAAGGATCCATCCAAATCAGAGTTCACTATATTAATTTTCACATCACTAGGCATTAACTGATCTAGAGTGCCAGTTATAGGTATAATTCCTGCTTAAGAAGAGTTTTCTAAAAGAGCCTGAGAGAGGAATGGGATTTCTGCAGTCCGACAGTGATAAATGGAAGCTGCTCCAAAACTTGCTCAGGCTTTAGCATTCCATTCTCAATATTCTTTCAGAAAATATGCCTTAGGCTTTCATGTGTCTTGTCCAGCCTCAAAGAAACTTACTGATTGATCCCTTCTTCTTTGTCAATGTTCTAGAAAAACTGACTTCAATTTCTAGTGATTTTTTTCAAGCAGAAGGGTGGCAGGAGGAATGTCCTTGCTCTGCTCTGATGTACATGTTTGTGTCCTAGAAGTGGAAATCAACAGCTTTCAGAGATTCCTTTTTTCCTTAGTCATTGTCATGTTGCCATAAAAATGAAGCAGATATAAATTCATAGGTTAAATGTTTCTGATAAAATACATAGCAACCCTCCTAGCTAATTGTTAGGTAGATAAATGGTTAGTTAAGAGGTCTTTTTTTCCACTTGATGATTAATACACCCTTTTCTCGTGTCTTGGTTTCATGCTGCAGCTTTGCTTGTCTCTAAACTATTCCTTTGAGATGTTTTGATTCTGTGATCACTGAATCTCTTAGTTTCACTTCATCATTCTTTTAGCTGGTGAGCTTGCTTCTCTGATTTTCCAAGTCATCTTTGCTGTTGTGTAGGAATTAGACTTAATCTAGTAGTACTAAATGTAAAAGGCTGCATGTTGCTTTGTTAGTAATAATAGCAGCTGATAAGAGCTTTGTGAACATTAGAAGTCCTCTAAAGAAAGTGTAACTGCAGTGTGGTGAGTCCTGGTTTCCTTGCTATGACTTTATAAGTAAAAGTGGTGCATTCGAGTTTTAAGTTTGCAGTTATAGCCGAATGTTCCAAACTGGTTGTTTCTCATACCCCCTCAGTGACTGTGCTCTGCTTATTATGGGAAAAGATTAACCGTCTTTATTTCTTAAAAAGAAAATAGAGGAAGGCAATAATTGCCTCTTCTGTTTGTACTGAACCCCATTTTATAGAACTGTTTAAAACCATTCATGGTTATTGTTTTCACAGAAACACTCACAGACATTGTTTCTCCATGAACCCAGGCTGTTCTGGGGAAAGTCATCTTTCTTGATGAATGACCAAAACAGATGAGTTTACGAATTTCACAGACAGAATGGATCTAGATTGATATATCATTGCATGTCTTGACAAGAATTTCACTTTCACCTGCATCCTAGTTGCATTCACATTACCCTGAGTATTTTTCCTTATTCAGATATGCAGTAAAAATGTCCAGTGTTTCTTGTTTCATCCCCATTCCCGAGATGAATGCGTGTCATCAACCGCAGTATGAAGAATCAAACTAAGCATGCAGTTGAGAGGAGATGGCACTTTTCCAGTGCATAAACCAAAAGGATTGTAAGGCAGAACTCCATTCCCTAATATGCTTCGACTTCTCTTGGCCTTTTCTTCATTGCTCCGCATTGCCTTATAAGAAAAGTGCTCAGCTTTTACTGAAACATTGCTTGCCATGTTTTCATTGATGAGATGATACCATTTCAGTTCTCGATGCTGTGACGTTTACCAGTTATCTAAAGGTTGTAGTTAGGCTTTCCTAAATTCTAACTGGAGCTTTCCCAGCTGACAGTCTGGTGCGTTGAGCTCTGTCTTCTGTATTAGGTTTTGCATTTGGAAAGACTTTCTGTTTCTCAGGGGCCACTTTAAACAGCCCTTAGCTGATGTTTGGAGTTGGGAAGTGTTGTAACTGCCTTGTAAGAACTGTTTTTTGTTGCTAGTAATGCTATCAGATCCCACCCCCTATATCACACTTTCTTCATAGTGAGTTTATCAGATAAACCTCTGGAACACAGCAGAATGCATATGAACTTGAGAATGGATGTAGTGTGATCACTAACATGTCTATTTGAGGTATGAACAGCCCAAAATACATATTATTTCAGGAGTATGCTTGCATATGGTTTACTGCACTTTTTTATCCGCAATGTTATTTATCAAATCAGTGTATAAAAATGTTTTTTCTGAAACCAAGCACCTGAAGTAGTTTCCCCTTTTCACCTGGTGAATAATTCTGCATTAATTTTGCCTACTTTTCCCCATTTTCATTATAGCATACCCCATTTTTTCCATGAGTCACCTTCAGTGATTTCATGCTTTGCCCAGATGCATTTGTGGATGTTAAAACAGTGTCGCTCAGACCAGCTAACGTAACCTGAGTGTGTATAAGGACAGAGATTTACTAAAGATTAAAGGGATTATGCAGGAAGAGCCAAATATTTTAAAGTAAGGTTCACATAACATCACTGCCATTATAATCTGGGGGAGGAGAGTGTGTTATCCCCTTGAGCTTTTATGCCTGTACATGCTTGTGGCGTAAACCATATGTACCCACAGATGTCTTTGTGGAAATCTGTATACATGTAAGTATTTATGCAGAAGGAGTTGGCCTCCAGATACTGATCACTTCTTCTTTAGAAGAAATTACTCAACAAGACCCTGTTCAATGTCTCTTTTGAAATAATTGGTATGATTTGAGAAGATGAAAAAAACTAATGAATGTCTGATTTTCTGTAAGATAGGCATATTGTAATGAAAAACGGCATAGAGACAGTGGCTTCTATTTCAAGGAATTTGTGTTGCCAGCAAAAATGATTCATGATAGCTTCATTAGATCCTTGGAATAAGGAGTAGGAAAGAGATTTCTCTTGATTAATAGGAATAGGAATAAAATACTATCAAAGTTTCTGGAAAATGGTGTCCCTGCCCATGTAAGGGGGGGTTAGAACTAGATGATCTTAAGGTCCTTTCCAACCGTAACTGTTCTGTTCTATGGGTCTATGAAAAATGGATCTGCAGATTGGAAAACTAAAAATGAAAGTATGCTTGCCATATGTAATGGTGGAAATTAAACTTCAGATCTGGGTGTTTGTTGGCCAGTGCACTGATGCAGACAGAGCTGCTAGAAAGATGCAAAGGTTGAAATGCAGTCCAGCATTTCAGAAGCAGCAGCTAAGGATTCAGCATCAGTTACCAACTTAGCTGCTGAACTCTGAGTTTCAGAAAGTGGCAGCTGGTTAGTATATGCTGCAGTCTCAGTTACTTGAGAAAAGAGCCATTATTTTGCTTTCTACTGGAAGCCTACCCCAATACAGCTTTGCAAAAATAGCTGGACTGTTTTGCTAGTCAGCAAACATATACTCCACAGCTAATAGTGAGGTTTAACCCAGCTTTATTAAGGTCATGGGGATAAGTTCAAGACATATTTAATATCTGTCAAGCTATTTTTAAAATGACATGCCTAGCAAAGCACTTGTGTAGATGAATAATACATAATGAATCTGTTGTACCAAGCTAAAATTGTATCCACAAAAATACTTGTATCTTGGAACATACTATACTATTACATGGAATCTTGTCTTCCATCACATTCAGAACTAGTAATCTGCCTCCTGCTAACATTAGTCCACCTCAGAAGTTCTTTTTACCTGTTTTCCCTTTCCCCTTTACTCATTCTTGTTTGATGTTTTATTGTGTCTCTACCTCTGATATTTGTAACATATTCTGATTTCATACACACTTTTAAAAAAACTGAATCGTATTTACAGTGGTGTTGGTCCCGAGTGACACAGGAATAACAGATCAAGGCTGCTTTTATTTCTAATCATCTGTCCCCGGTGGCATGGACTGCATTTTCATCATACTTTTGCAAAGCAGTGTGTCAAGCAGCAGGAATGTTTGAAAGAGATACTGAACCAATTTCGTTTTCAGAAAATCTGAAGTTGCAAGGAGACTAGAAAAAATGTGAGACATATGAGATAATTTATCTGTGATGCTGCTCTGCACCAATATTCCAGTTCTTCACCCACAGACCTAGAAGTGTCTTAACAAAATCTCCACATGTTGGGTAGTTGGAAGTAACGAGAGTTTTTGTTTTGTTTGGATTGGAGGTTTGGTTTTGTTTGCGTAAAGATTTCTGTGCCAAGTGTGTGAATGTAGCGGTCCTGAGGAGCTGAGAGGATTGCTGGCCACAACTTCATGATCAATGCAGATCATTTACCGTGCTAAGCAGAGAGCAAGCTTCATTTCACTGAAGCAAAAACATCCTGACTCTTGCTATAATTGGTACTGCACCTTGATTTGTGGCCTGCTGGCCAAGTCTGTTCAAGGACAAGAAACCTGTAACACCAGCAAACATGAACACAGCAAACTGTATGAACACAGCAAAACCAAAGAAAGATAATGAGTGGTAACTGAAAGTCTGGTAAAGGGCAAATTAGGTCTTTCCTCAGATAAGGTTTTACCCACAGAACATCTAAGATGGATCTTAGTTGGATCTTGGTTCATTATTAAAGCGAAGCAAGTGAATATATGCATATACATCAATGAGAACTGCATAGGTAATGGATCCGTGTTTGCATGCAGCATCCTAGTGTCAGTGTCTACTTTGGACTTACAGGCAGGTTTTGTGTTGTACAGAAACACCTGGACAAAAGAAAGATAATCCAGTTACCTATTATGTCAAATCATTCAGCATCCTCTGTGGCCTGTTGGTGTTTTGGATTGTATATGGATTCCAGTGAACACAAGAAAAATAATGAGCGATTCCAATGCTTATTAGCATTACTGTTGTCAAGATTCATTTTTATTCAAAGTAATGCAAGTAATGCTTAGAGAAAAAGTTTGAATTGTTTTTTGAATGTCATGCTAGCTTCAGTAATCCTTTTATTATATACCTGTTAATCAGAAACTCACTATCTGTATTTTAAAAGCAACCCCACCCCCACCCCCCCCCCCCCCCCCCCCAGTAAAATTCCATTCAATTCAGTCTATTACAGGTTTCTTTTTCCCTGTCTCCCAAACTCTGTAGTCCTTGCTTGGAGTTATGACTGAGGAGTGATAATAGAATAGCTCCTCTTCTTTGTCAAAGACTGAAAAATAGCCATGCTTTCCTGCTGACAAACTCATGAATAAATAAGCTGAGCGTATTCAAAACAGTGTAAAATAATTTCTGTCCTACTTCAGGATATTCTTTGAGATTTCTCTCAGATTAATTGCAGTGCAACAATAATAGCAGCAATGCAGACCTTACTGAAGTCCTATTTCCTGTATTAAGACTGCTTATTAATGGCATTTCACCAGAGTAGAGTGGTGAGCATCCTTTTAGCTGTTCTTTTATTCCTAATTGCCTCTGTATTTCATCAGTAAAAACAGTGGCATTTTCAGGTTGTCATGTTTTTATGTTCATAAGTCTCCCCACTCTCTTAGACATTTTAAGGTGTGCTTTGATTCATCAAGTATTTTGGTTTCAATAAGAAGGAATAGTTTTCAAACTTCAGATACATGGCGCTAGGTTCGAACGGTTTGGGAACTAAGGGGGAGTAACACTGAGTATCCAGCTCAGGGCAGGAACATTTGCACTGCTCCTCAGAGCCTTGATCTCCAAATACAGGCTAGGTATGTATGCCCTGAGTAACCTGACCACCCTGTTTGCTGCATGTCTGGATACCCTTCCAAGTTAAATGGATGGACATGAGTAGACAGGGAGTTATATGATAGATTCTCCAGCGAGAAATAAAGAAAGGCCAGAGTGGCAAAGCACTCCAGAAAGTACCCTTTCTTTGCAGTGAGGACTCCTGGGACTTGTATTGCCTGGGATCAGGACTGTGGGGAACACTGGGAGCCCTTAGCTCTGTTCAGCACTGCTGGATGGTGGTACAAACCCTGTCTAAAGCCACAAAAGACATCCTTACGTTGTGTAACAGGAGTAACTGAAAGTAAATGGCATACATGGTTGAGCACATCCTATCTTTCATGTGCAAGTGGCTTAGAATGGCAACAAAGGCATAATTCTTGTAGGAAGAATGTATTTCACGTTGCAGAAGCTTTTAGTAAATCACTCACGATCCTACAGACTAAAGGAGTAGCATGTTTGCAAGTCACAGAACATCTTGCAAGTGTGTTCCTGGTATAATAATTCATCTAAGACAGCAAGCAATAGCTTGCCTAGGTCTGTATCAAAGGGTAAAATCTGTAATTAATAAGAAATAAGTTTCTTTGAAGTTGAAGGGAAGTTACAGCATGATACCTTTTCTGTTTCTCTCTGGCTCTTAAATAATCCACTTAGAGGGATTATTTATTATTTAAAGAGGAATTTAAGGAATGGTAATGATTGGGATTGCTGTCATCCTGGAAAAAACAGGGCTCTGTTCTGCTGTGTATTATCTATTATAGAAATAATGTGACAGAAGTATGTCAAAACTGGTGTCACCACTGATTGCCAGAGGGGTATGCGAGGTATGCGAGCCTGCACATATGCAGGGCTGCAGTAACAGCCCACACTTGGCCAGAGTCTGAGATGAAGAGGTTTACAGTAAATGCTGCACAGGAACTTTCCCATGTTCTTCCTGTATTACTGACTAAACTTGTCATTTTTGTGGTTTTACATTATTTTAATGAAAATGCAGTATTATCGCTCTCTAATAAAAAGCCTAACCTACAAAAGACCGGTATCAGATTTAAATATAAATTGCAATCCCTGGATTTTCAGCAGCAGGAATTCTTGTTTGTTTCAGGTGATTGAGTTTTACTGGGATATAGATTTTTACACAAATAGGCCATTTTAACATTTAGGGGAAATGCTCTGTTGTTGTGTGATGTTCTTTCTATGCATTAAAACTTAACATTTATTTCATGTTTTTCCCTTTATACATTGCTACTATGGTTTATTCATATGGTTTACTATCAATAAGATTTTCAAACCAATCAAAATACTACTTCTTTTTTATATACCTAATTTGTTAGTAATGCTTGTTCAAATATTTCTAAGAGTTATTTATTCCCCCAAAATAGGTAATAAATGCGATCAGGAAAATTCACAATAGACACTGGAAATTTTCAACTATACCTGAGCTTTTAAATAGAAACTTTATAAGGAAAAAAATGCAAATTAAAAAATACACTTTTTAATACATAGTGTCAATACTAAAGAAAACGATTGGTTTTCGTTAATTTTTAGCTTTTTAATTTTTCCGCCTATTTTCCCTTCCTTCTCTTTTTAAGTCCATCCTTTTGTGTGTTTTGATTACTTCTTTACTGTGAGGGTGGTGAGGCACTGGAACAGTGCCCAGAGAAGCGGTAAATGCTCCATCCCTGGCAGTGTTCAAGGCCAGGCTGGACAGAACCTTGGGTGATGTGGTCTAGTGTGAGGCATCCCTGCCCATGGCAGGGGGTTGGAACTGGATGAACTTAGGGTCCTTTCCAACCCAGACTATTCTGTGATTCTATGATTCTTTCTCCCTCTCTTTCTTGCTTTCTAGCTGACTAGTCCTTATGCACACCTGTGGGAGACTTATTGCTTGCACTGGTCATTTTTTCAAGCTATGAAATTTTGTTTTGAGATTCTGCTTCTCTCTGTTTACATCATTCTTCATATTGTTTTCAAAGTTATCAAAAGAAGGTGGGCAAGGGTTTGAAGAGCAGTAAAACAGGATCAGAGCTTAGTAGGTGGAGATAAAGAAACAATAGACCAGCAGTGCTATATAGAGGTGGTGGAATTCAAAAGCTGCTTGGGAAGAGGGTCATCTAGTGCATTTTTAGGAGTTGATGGCAAATCCAAATCACTCTGTATATGGTAGCTGGATGGCTTATGGCAGCCAACTAAAATATACTAAGGAGATCATTGTTGAGCTTAATTACTTGGCTCTCGGAATTGGAGTTGGTTTAATTGAAACTAATGTGCTAATATTAGCTAGGTTTCGAGAAATTAAAGCACTACGGAAGGATTCTAGAGAGTGTGGAGGTGGTGCAGGGTGATAAAAAGGTGGAATACTAGAAACTCTTGAGCAGCTTCATGCTACTGGAAAAATTAGTACTTCAGAGTTCGAAGTTGCCTAAATTCACATCTAGTGTAACTTCTTTGAAATAAGAATAATGAAAAGTTCATTTGCAACATAAGTCACTTTCAGGCTTTGATTAATTTTGATGGGATTTGCTAATTTTTAAAAATGAAGCCTTGTGAAAATGCATAGCAAGCTGTAGGTCAGAAAGGGAACAAAATGTCTTTGAGTGTCTGGAGATGTCTTGGGCTGTGAGAGGAAAAGAAGATGTGCTGTTGCTTTCGTTCAGTGGAGTTTTAGAACCAAGTGCTGTACAGTTTCCTAGAAAACACCATAGGAATTTTACAGTACAGTAAACTCACATTTGCTCTGGTCAACATCAAACTTCACGCTGGAACATGCCACTTTTAGGAATATGTGCTAATCAAAAGTGGTTTTGAAATTGGATTAGCCCCTTATGCAGGCTGGCTTCTGCTCTGGGATGCACTAAAAAATCTCTTTGCATACTCCTGGAGGTTGGTACTTTTTTCACTCTCGGATGTGAAATTATCCCAATAAAAATAGAGCAAGCAAATTCCAAGAGGTGACTTTGCTAGAGGGTTCAACCAAGGGCAGCTGTTCACTTTAAGTATTATCTCTAATTTAAATGCACGTGCCAATTTAATTCAAAACCTTTGACTGAAGAAGGTAAAGTTTGAAGGTTTTTAATACTACTGGTTTTACTAAAGGAAGTCTTGAAAGCATTGGAGTGCTGAGTTTGTCATCCAGGTCTGACCACTTCAGTTCCCACCCAAAACAGTAGTGCCCCAAAATGTTTGTTTTTTTTTTCACTGTGTGACTGTTCAGCTATCAAAATAAAATGAATTGATGGTCTCAGCCTGCTTCCTACTGGGCATATGCTACATTTAATGCAGTCATCATCATTGCCATCACCTTTCATGGCTGTTTAGCTAAAGCTACCAACGAGCCAGCCCACTGGTCTCCTACAATGTCAGATGATACAGGAGTGTGTGAGCTATTTATTTTTGCTTGGATGAATGTTGGGAGTAAGGATGAAGATAAAAAATGTTTGAAAAAATTTGGTTTTGTAAAGTCAGCTTTTGCAGGTCAGATTATTTCATGTTCTGCATTTTACAGTGAATGACTACTAATGAACAACTGGATTATTGAATTGCAAAATATAAAACAATACATTTTAGGTTTTATGCCACATTTCAGAAGAAAACAGTTTCCTGTAGTGAACACAGCCGCCCTCATCCTGTGGTCACCCAAAAGTGATGCTGCCAGTTGGTAACTTTATGCTTTTGACATGAAGTAACAAAGTACAATCTTGCTTATTTTCCAATTAACTGACTGTCTTTTCATCATCTCTAATGGGAGTTTGGCTTTCAAGGATCAGGGGCTAAGTTTAGTTCTTGGCTTGTTATTCGACTTTGGGGATCGAAGTGGTTTCGTATCCTAATATATGTAATGACAAGGATGAGAGGAAACCTGTTATTTTACTTGCTCTTATATTTGGTGATGTTATAAACAGGAGATAACATTTTCTAATCTGGTCAGTGCATTAAGTGCACGATAGTCCAAATTATTCTTTCCCATGTACTGGCACTTCAATATTTGTGTTAGAGTCTGTCCTTCCAATTTATTTTATGGCAATGTTTTAGATTGTTGTTTGAATTTGATGCTGGAACAGAGCCACAGGTCAGCGTATTTTGGCTGGAAAATGTTTTTGGAATAGCATTAAGTATGGCGATTTACATCAGGAATGACTCTACACATGGCTAATTCCTCCATCCTGTCAGCTGTAAATAAGAACTGATATTAGGAAGGTTGCAATTTACGTTGATGATAGTGCCAGAAGCACTGGTACAATGTTTTTTATATGGGTTCATGCAAATGGTTGATTTCTACTGATGTGTGCATTAGCATAGAGCCCATCCTCAGGTAATTTATGGGAAAATGACAAGATAGGAAATACTGAGTGAAGCAGTGATCAGTGAGCAATATCATAGCCTCAGATCAGTACTCATTTCCAGAATGTCTTCATCATTGCTTTGCTGTACAAAAAAATCATGATGCACACACAGGCTAGTGCTTGGAGAGATGCAGTATAAAATCATGTGGTCTGATACCTTTCCATAAGCACTGTAATTTTGGGGATTTCTTTTCTTTAATGTGCATTCATACAAAGATCAATTAAGGAATTGATGCAATTCTTTAAAAAACATGCTGGGAAATAGCAAACATTCATGGAATTGTAGATTCACAGAAGGGTTGGAAGGGATCTCTGGAGGTCATCTGGTCTGGCCCCCCTGCTCAAGTGAGGCTATCTAGAGCTGGTTGCCCAGGACCATTTGCGGATGGTCTTTTGGGAAGTCTCCAAAGTGGGAGACTCCACAGCCTCTCTGGACAGCCTGTGCCAGTGCTCTGTCACCCTCCCAGTAAAAAAGTGTTTCATCATGTTCAGTGGCAACCTTTTGTGTTTCGGTGTGTGCCCATTGCCTCTGGTCCTGATACTGAGCACCACTGAAAAGAGCCTGGCTCCATCTTCTTTACACCCTCCCTTCAGGTATTTATATACATTGAAATGTATACCTAAAATGACCAAAGGTATATTCCATACCATATAACATCATGCATAAAAAAATTGGGCTACAGGAAGAAAGAATGAGGTCTGACTTCTAAGTTAGCAGTTGCTTGGAGAGTAATTGGTGTGCTTGAGGGAATAATGATTCTTTGGGTTTTTTTCTCCCTTCATTTACTAAGCTGAGCTTTATTTTGACCCATGTGATTTTTCACTCTTACTCTTCCTATTCTCTCCCCTGGTCCATCACAGAGGAGTGAGTTAGCGGATGTGTGGGTGCTTAGAGGCTGGCAAAGTCAACCCCCCCGGGCTTTGACTGAGAATTTGAAATCAGTGCACTATGAAGAGATGCAAAATCATTGCGTATTTCGGTGCAGTTAAAGTGCTGAGGTTTTGTTAAACAGCAGCTAATTGAGATGGGGAAATACATAGTTTTTACTTGCCAAGAAGGTGTTTGCCCACAGAAGACTGATTTGTCTGATTGTTGTATTCAGGCAGACACTGAATAATTGGAGATAGCATTTGGTCAAAACCAAATCCGTAGTTGAAGAATATATATGGCACAACAGCCACAACTACAGCAAATTAGGAAAATATTAGGAATGATTATTCAACCCTATAACCTTACAAAAATAATATCAATTAATTTTCATATTTAATAACTTCTAATGTCTTCATTATAAATTCTGAAAAAAAATAATCTCCTCAGATGTACCATGCACTTCAATTAAGTCCATGTAGTAGAATTTCAGTTCTTCCGTGTTCATAATCAGAGATTGCATTTCCTTTTTCCATATGGGCAGTTTGGTCAGGAGAACTATGTTAAAACAATTCTAAATCAAATTTTCCAAAGAATTTACAGTTTGGTTATTATACTATGGACCCATTTTAGCTATGCAGTTTTTCAGTATTCTTGTTTTTAGCAATGAGCTTTGGTATTGCAAAGACTAAGCCAGGAGGAGGTGATAATTGCAGTCTGTGGCATGACTTCAGCATGTGGAGCTCAGGCAGATGAGTAGCTGGTGCCCTGTGGTAGTGATGGAAGGGACCAGACCTTCCCTCTCAGCTCGGCTCATCCCTTGACCACCACTGGGATAATTGCAGAACAGGCCACATGGAGGAGATGAGGAGTATGGTGGAGACTTGGCCGGGCTTCAGCCACTAAACAAAAGATGCTTGATCACCTCCTACCTGTTTGGCTTCTACAGCATAGGTGTGCATTCAGCTGAAGCAGTGTGCCCCTGTGATGGCAAAATTTGATATGTAAGTGAATAAATAATACTGCATATGTAGGCATCAGATACTCAAAGAGGAGTTAGATTAGGGCTCTGGGGAGTTTGCTGCCCATCTTGAGGCAGGTATTTTTCCCTTTTTTTGCATGAATTCAAGAATTCACTGACTATTATGTTGGTTCTCAGATCTGTGGTTTTGTAGCTTTTCCAGTTAGATGTGTTATGATAATGCTGTACTACTTTTTATGCTTTTTTTTTTCCTAAACAAGTTATATTGCAAAACAGAGTTTCTTATCACTGTGTTCAGTTGGTCATGAAAATAGAAAACCTAAGTGCAAAATTCTGTGAAAATACCTGAATTTCAATTTTTGAATTACTTTATTCCTTGCTTTCTTTGAAAAGACTGAAGGTCTCTACATAGTGATTGCAAAACTGTCACTATCTTTATGTAATACCTGCAGTTGATTTCACTAAGACTCTTAAGTTTATGGTAGTACTCTATGCTAATATGGGGGAGGGGAGGTGAAAATATAAGGCATCAGTTATTCAGTGTAGCCTTGACTTACTTTTTTGTACAAAGAGATGTTCTTACAATATTATGTGTTGTTGTTGTCCTAGAAATACTTAATTAAATCTAAGAAGTGTACAAATCTAGTGAATGAATTAGGAACTGTTTAATGCACAAGCTAATAACTTGCATAGCTTTTAGTCATTGTTTTGGGATGCTCTCAAGGATAAATCAAAAACCCAAACCAAACCCAAAACACCCTTTCTAATTTGCAAAGCAGTAGAACTGGGATTTAAGCTGAAAGGAAGATTGGTAATGTCATGAAAGAGCATTCTTCAAATAAAACATTAAATACAATAAAATAATTGGAAATATGGAGAGAGAAAAAATCTGGTGATGTTATCAGTTCTATTCCTGGAGCACAGCCTGGCAAGGAAAAGAGATGCCCCAACAGTACAGTCTTTCATTATTGTGTTTTGTTCATATTTAAATGATCCATTCCTACAGGGTAACTCTTCTAATTAGTATTGTAATTGCATTCTGACTTAATTTTTGTTGACTTAATTTGTCCTTTTTGTTTTCCCTGCATTTCACACTCCACCAGTTAATTTTTCTCATCTCCAAAATATGTACCCCTTAAATACCCAGGGATGGTTATACACTTGTATATTTGTCCTGAGAAGAGGCTAGAAGAGAGTAAGCACTCACAACATCCTTAGCCTAGGAGAAGGTAGAGTTGTGGACAGAGAGTTCAGTGAAACACATCAGATTTAAACTAGGGGGCACTGAAGCATTATGCAGATGTTAGAGAAATACGAAAACCCAGTGAATTATGCAGAACTGCTATGGAACAGCCTCTCCAATATATTTTCAGCTCAGTATCTTGAGTTATTTTAACTTTGCAATTGTATTTTCAGTGTAGTGCAAGGAGTACTTGCATGCATCATACATAAAACATACTGTTTATTTTGCCTTTTTGATTCATAGCCCAAGCTTAACTCGTCCATGGTAGTGACATTGAAGTAAGAAGCTATATTAAAATAAGGCAAAAGGAAAACTAGAGATGATTGAAGAGGATGAGTAGAACAACCCCTAACTAGGGGGATCTACTATGAACAAATGACTTGAGGTTTGTGTAATTCCTTCTGTGCACAGACTGCTTCTGCTGAGTAATACCAGTGAATGACTACTAATGGGAGATTTTGATTCAAATGGTTGGAGGTTAAATGGCTGCTTCGTGAACATCTGTTGAGTGAGAAAGGAAGAAACTCGTAAGGTGATTGTTACTTTTAATTCTTTCCTTACTGCTGCTCTTGTTGACCGACTTCTCCTGACTTGACTGCTGCTGCTTCTATTACTACTGTAATGCCATTATTACCTTAATTCTTTTGCTTCTACCACAATTTGCAACATCTGCCATTGCCTCTAATGTAATTACGTAAGTTTGCCTTCAGGTTGCTCTCTTCTACTTAGAAGTTGTAACGAACAAAACCTGAAGGGAGCATTTCAACATCAGAAGGTTTCGTAACAAGGAGAGATTATGCCACCAGAATTACAATGTTTGAGTTCTTATAACACTGGTGCTCATCCACTTACTTTCCTTTCATCACATGAGTACTAGCATTGTAGTACCTACGTACTTGTCTCTTTGAAATTCTGTAGCAAAGCTAAAACCAAGATGATCTGGGAAAAAATGCCACAGGAAGATTTTATGCATTCTGGAAGTCACTCAGGGCTGACCACCACTACTACACTTAGAAAGAGTGAACAGGAAAACAGGATGCTCCCTGCAGATGCTGACTGTAACCGATCTGATCCAGGAAATTCCTCTCTACTGGACAAAATCTGGACTAACCTTCCAGCTGATGAGAACAGGTTGATGGCAGTAGAGAGCGTGCATATTTCAGTAGGGAAGTTTTCCAAGGATCTTAGGAAGTGGGTGAAACAGAAAACATAGTGTGCTTTGTAAGAAGCAATTCGTCATTTTCTTATTGTGTAAATGATTGGAACTTTGTCATTTTCACTGAGGTTTCTTCATAGTTTTGTCATGTATGTGAGAGATTAGTGTAATTTATGCACATTATATAGATTGTCAGACAATATACCAGTTAGGATCACAAATTTCTCTCTACAAGATAAATAATCCTTGTGCTGCCTTTCTTATACATATTATGTTGATGACTAGTCCCATACACAATGATGCTGATTTTTAAATACTTCTTTTTAGCTTGAAATATCAAGAAATATCAAGAAAGAAAACGAGTTTAGACCATCAGAAATATTTCCTTCTTGGTGTCTTTCTTTACAGTATATCAATCACAGTTAGAATGGTATATTCAGGTTTGGATTGCTGGGATAAGAAAGCCCATAACATGAAAGAAACGGAAGAGAATGATTGACAAAAGGTGGTGAATAGTTCTAGTGTGGTTGGAACTAGATTATCTGTAAAGTCCCTTTCAACCCAAACCATTCTATTATTCCTTCATTTAGTAGTAACTGGAGCATCCACTAAAGTTGCAGGGTCCATCATATCCCTCAGGGAATCCAAGGTTCATACATTGCCAAAAGGTGCTTTAAAGAGGTGTTGTAATGAGTTTTTCCTAATGTTTCATGTTCTATTTAATGTTAAATGTGTAAGTATCCACTGGGACAGAGTTTGTCTCCCATGTAGGTCCTCACTAAGCTGGGAGGTATTGTGGAAAAGCTAGTTGCAAAAGGACAGGTAAATAAAAAAGATGAATGAAGACCTTTCACATTGTTGCCTCATAGTAGAGGAAGGCTTCTGCAAAGAGAAATCCAGCTAAGAATTGTCACTTCAAGTCAAGGCTGAGTGTTAACTCATCAAAGTCTCCTCTTAAAGATTCTCTAGTTTGTATAACATTCTGCATGAAATCATTGCAGAGGTGAAAAAGACTTTTATGGCACCTAATATGGACATCTGGAGGTGGGAGAGATAGGATCCAGACCACTCTTTAATGAGCGGCATCAGGAACAGACATCCTTAGCCAGCTACAGTTCCAGATGGGCCATATCTTTCCTCATTCCATTTCTGCATACTCTAGCAATATCCTTATATTCATCCCAAGTAGCCTCTCCCTGTATCTCTCCTGCTTGTGTATGAATTCCAGACAAGTGCCTTAAAGCACAAACTCTTCTGTGACTTCTTGAAATGTGCCACAGCTCTCACCACCTATGACTATTCACTGGAATTACGGAGTAGTTTCAGGTGGCCATGATATGTCCTTCAGTGTTCCTTGAAAACAGCCCACATAGGTCAAATTAGGTATCTACTGTGGGACCTTGATTAGAACCAAATTCTTTTGAGATAATAGGAAGCATTGCACAGTAGATTAACTTTGCAAGGAGGGACTTCATCTTGCAAATGCCTTAGCTGTGGAATAAAATGTTCCATCTAAATGGCATGTTGATGCTATACAAATGACTATTCTTTCTCTGACTTCTGTTTATCATTTTTGAATTGGTTACCTTGTGGTAATGCTCTGTGTTAATGACTCGCTGTACATGAGCAAATGTATTGGTAGTTCATTTACCTGTTTTTGTCAGGCATACATTTCTGAAATACTATCTCTGAGTTGCACTTTGGAGTTAATGAGTGGGATGGCAACTTCTGGTTAAATGATATGCAGTGCTATTGAGTTGCTTTGGACTTAATTGTCGAAAGCTGATTGAGAGCTCTAGCTTGAGTACACAAAATGGGCACATGAAACCGCACATCGCTGAAGAAATGGCCTTAACCTTGTAGATCTCAGTTGCACACGTACAAAATGTACTGATATTTATCTGCAAATAGACCAGAGATGTTTTTTTATTGGGATATTCAGAGCACAATGAAAAAATATTAACAGTGTTATTTTATCTGGACTTAGCACTCTCGATGAAATGTCGAAGGTGATTTTCTTCATCTAGCATCCTTTGTTACTTTGGCATTGATGTATGAGTAGTGGGTTGTGATGGTACTACATTCCTACTCTGCTGTGTGCTTTCTTTAACCGACGATAAATAGATTTAATAACTGTACTTTTTATAAAGAGTGCTTCAAAATCAATTATATCTTCATGGGTAGTTCAATCCCCATCACTCTACCTTCCAGCTGGCTAATATTTAAAACAAATACCTATTGCTCTATGAATGGGATACAGCGGGGTTGTGTGATAGCATAGTGTTTGCATGTCAAAGCACAAGCAAATTGTCAGGAACATAGCATATGTAATTATGGATTTGATATTTATGAAGAACTTGTGGGACTTTGGCATTTAGCATGAAAGCCTATAATAATGATTGATAGCAATATAAAGGTGGTACAGCTGAACCTGTTCAGAAACATGAACAGTGTTGGGTTTTTTGAATTCCTGTATTTTTTATTAATTTAAAAACCTGTTTGGAGGCTGCATGTGGTCCAAATCCCTTTGATAAATGCACTGTCACTTTGCTTTAGGCATTTTAAAAACATTTACTCGAGCATATTGATTAGTCATTAAGGCTATACATCATCAAGGATGTGGAAACATTATTCAATTCCTAATAAAATTAAAAGTGTGTCTCAGCTGTGTGAAGCAATACACATAGCTATAAAGTATTTGGGATTTAGATAAGTATTGCTAGCAGTGTTAACTCTTTCAAGGACTAGGCTATGCATCTGTAGAAGACAGTGCCTCTGTGTGAGGTGGGTAATTATGCTGCATGTGATGTGATGGAGGAGCCACTGGTGGGTGTGTTGCCCAAAGAGATTAGGTTTAGCCTGTCACCATATGCAGCTGAATTTGTTCAGCTGAGCCAGCTAGACTATTGAAAGGAAACCAAAGTAGTGCTCAGGGTTTGCCCTGTTGTTTAGACAGTGAAGACAATGCTTCATCAATTTTCATTCATCTCCTTCAAAGCAAAGATGTGAAGTCATGCCACGGTAGTTCTGTGAATGTTTCACTCTTTTAGGCTCATCACAAACAGATATTTAATGACTTTTATGAAAGTAAAGTTTGACATAGTGTCCTGTTTCCAGTATACGCCAAGTGAATCCGTATTTCTATTCAGAAGTTTTTCTTGCTTTTATATACCCAAAGCTACATAATTCTCTACATGTAGCAGCACCTGTTTTTGGTGAAGGGAAACCAAAAAAAAAAGCCTTATCTAGGTAGAACATTTGAATGTATTACTAACAGGAGAAGATGAAGTTCATAATAGTTAAAACATGACAGAAGTAGCCCACCCCCTCCCCATCTTAATCTTACATAAATCAAGAAATAAAATTAGATATCAAGTCCAGAGGAGGAACCAAAGTGTGGAAAGGAGATTTGATTACTTCTGCTTGTTGATGAGCGGAAACACCTCTTTAAAGTAGTTATGTATTAGTAGCTGAAGCCAACAACATTTGCATACCAATCAGGAATCCTTATACTGTTTAGTTTCTCCTTTGAGAGTGTATTTTGTTTGGTGGTTTAAAGAAAATTACAGTTTAAATGAAGATCATGATTTCATTTGCAATCTGTTATCGTAATTTGTCTGTGAAATTGTTGAAATCTTTCATGTAAGAGAAGATTGGTTTCTCTTGTATCTTCTTTTTTCTGTTGTTTAAAGGATGGCTTATATCCTGTCTAGGGAGTTTGAATGTATAATAATTATAGAACAAATGCAGGAGTTGTATGACTGGGATTTCCACTTTCAACCCTGCCATTGATTCATGGTATGTTATCAGGTAACCATCACATTTCTTTATTTCTTTTTCTCCATTGGCAAGACTGGGAATGCTGAGACTGGATCCCTTAGAAATAGATTTGGTATCTGTTGCAAAAGAAAGCCATGCAAGTGCTGGCTTTTAATTTAAAGAATGTAATTCCAGTATGCTTTCTATTTATTGTGTTTGTACTTCTGTTATTGTGTTTGCCTTCATTACAGATCAAGCAAGAAATTTCTAGCTGAGGCTGGATCCTCTGTCTGCTGTTGCTTTCTCAAGGGAATCTCTCTTTTTCCTTGTATGTTAGCAGATATGCCACATTTCTTACAGTTCTTTTCCAGCCTAGTTGATTCTATGATTCTGTTTCCTGTCCAGCAGCCAGCTTACAGGAAGGTGCCTCAGCACCTGAGGCCATTCTACCTCACACGCCTTCTTGTTCCTAGGCTATGATACTGTCAAGGTGCAGGGCAATCCTTTCTTTCAGACTCCTTTGTCCCGTCTTATCAGTGAAGTATCATGTGAAGTGCATCTGAACAGCATGAATAAAAACTATCAGCGGTTGTACTCCCTGGAGTAAAAATTACAATTTGCTACGTTATTTTATAACATAGTGCAGGCATCATCTGCAGTTATGCATAAATATCCCACTGTGGTATAGAAATACATGATCACTTTTTACCACTCTTTACCGTTTCTTCCCTTAACTCTAGTGTTAAGGTACAGACCACAGGAGACCACTATGTTGTTTGATGTAGCAGCTTCCATGCTGTAGTGTTCCAAGCAGATAGCCAGACATATGTAAGGGATTTGAATGTTCCTAACCTTACTGTTATAAATGTGCAGGAAAAGTGTTTCATGTGTCCTTTCAGACCTGAGCAGGTGAACTGCTGGGTGGTGCATCCTGGAGTTTTAGGGTTTTTCCACCCTCTTCCGTTCTTACAGGTGTCAGAGGTAGCTCATGTGTTGATGATGAAGTATGTGCACAATGCTGGGGAAGCAAACAAGGGGGTAGTTGAACAGAAGTGTCATCTTTATTCAATATACCTTTCAGCTAAACCAAAGAGGAGAGTGAAAAATAGTCAAGAGGAGGTTTTGGCTGACTTCAGACAGTTAAATAGAAATGGTTTCTCCTTAATTCTTGTATGTATGTTATAGTTTGCATTTCAGTGTTAATATTTTGAAGTGTAAATGTATATTCAAGGAAATGGGCTAATAAGATCTCTGTAAAAAGCCATATGTTGCCATTTTTATTGAATTAAAAAGGTGATTGGAATGACAAAGATGTTACTGCTTGCAAAAAAAAAATAAAAATAAATGCCTGCCTGTACAATTTATACATTTTTTCCTTCTTTTAAAATACCTTCAATTGCAGTTGTTCCATCATTAGTTCTGAAAAAATAGAAAAGAGATGTTGCCCACAAGGTAATCCAGTATTTTGTCTTACGAAGTGATGTATAAATGCCTACCTAGAGCCAGGTTTTCTTATTCTTACCTCTATCTGGAAGTGCAACTGATTCTTGGCAGGAATACTCTCAAGGACCATTGCAAGCAGTGCGTGCTCACTTCTGTGAGTGCTAGAGCTTGCATACAGTGAGCAGTCCCTGGGGCAGCAGTTTTGTACCAACATGCTCTCAGTTTGCACTTCAACCTGTGTCAACAGAGCCTTAGGTACTGGTGTGTACTTAGGGTAGGGATATAGCTATTCCTCTGGAAGAGAAACTTGCATTCACGGAGGTTGAAAGGCAGAAGAAATGGTGCCTGATCTGAAACCTGAGTTCTCACACATTGAACATGACCTTTTCATCCCTCTACCAAAATACATTTGCATGTATTCGGCTGTGTTGCATGTCCAGGAGGGATTACCTGAACTAAGTGTATACAGGCCCAGAGGGAACAACCAGCAGTATGAAATGATGTGCCCCATGCCAATTTTTACAGCATGGGAAAGCAGTGAAGGTTCAAACTTTAAATCTGAAGGCTGCGTGCAAGAGAGTAGCTGAATTTCTGGAGCTGCAGGCCATGAGCTCTTTGTTTGAAAGTCAAAAATGAGGTTTAGCATCAGGAGACTAGTACAGGTGAGCCTACAGAGATGACTCCACCAGCTGGCTCAATGCATTTCATCCAGATCACAGAATGGTGCTGTATCTCTGTAGTAACCTTGAACTTTACTATTGTCTTTAAAGTTCATAGAATATTATTTCAAAATCCAACTACCAGTAGCTATAACTACTCCATAAAATACAAAGAGAGGCATAAAAGTGACACATTTGCCTTGTCATTCATTATTTTATGAGATAGCCATTTTGAGTGAGCACACCATAAAGATTTACTTACAAGACTGTTATGATCTGATATGTCGAAATATTTTCTATTATAAAGGAAATGAAAAAGGGCTGTTAAAACAATGGCTTTTACCATTTTGACCTAGAAAAAAAGTTCAAAAATAGTTGCAGGCAGGGTTTCTAATTTTTAGGGACACCAGTTTATAGTGCTGTTAAGTCAAGGGGGGGTTAAAACAACGAGTAACCCACACATGAATCCATACAAAACCCAAGATTCTTCCTCTCTTCCTTGCTGTCTTCAGTGATCTATCTGTCACTTTGATATTATCTATATGATACCATCCTGTAGGTGTCTGTAAAACCTGGTAATCATTCTGTTTGGTGCCTTAATAGGAGAATTTTACAAACACGAGATAGATGGAATCAGTTAGAAATAGATATACCCTTTGAGTGTGGCTGTGGAGGAGCAGATCCCCTTGGAGTGTACAAGCTGTGAAAAGAGTAACATGCCTCAGTGTTTAGCATATGGGCTCACCCACCAAAAGGTGTGTGATGGAAGTTTCCAGGTAATTAAATGGGTGTTCATTCTTTGCTTCCCCTTAATAGTCTAAAGCCTATGAAATGTATTTTTAGATTAGGTGAACACTGAATATTGCTTTTTAAATCATTTGGAAGTATTTTTTATAATGAAAATCATGCATGTGTGTATACATCTCATAAGAGCATATCTACAGAGTTATATTCACTGTGACTGTTAAAGGCTTGCTCTTCTGTACGTTGTTTTTGGCATAATTTCAGAAACAAGGACTGCAAATCTGCAGTAGGTATGCATTTGCCTGTTCAGTTCCTCACTGTTTCTCTAAGTTTGCTGTGGGATACTTTCTGTGATTGGCCAGGACCAGTGAGGCTTTGGAGCATACAGAAGAGGGGAAGTGGCTTGACTTACTGATTGTCCATGTGTTCTGTCCATATAGATGCTTCTAATGTTCAGTTACCATACTGGCCTAAGGTGGAAGTTGTTCAGTACCCTTGTAGTTCCACAGCTTAATGTGATATCCCATCTCACTTGTCCTAAATCATTCCTTTTCTTGAGACTGGAATAGCTAAGTATTTCCTTCTCACAGATAAAGCAATTCTGGCATGCTTACCTCCCTGTCTACCTGTTTGACTTTTCATCAGCCTTTGGGAGACAGATCAGGCATAAATGTGTGGTTGTACATACTGGCTTTCTTGTTCAGCATTGTCATGCTTTCATTTGTGTGGTCCTGATCGGTTACTGTATATGAATCAAGGGATTTCCCAAATTAGCACCTTTCATAAAATATTCAGTGCTCTGTGGAAAGGAAATAACATTGAAAAGAGAGGCATTCCACATGCATTCCAGCATTTCTGGCTTAGGTGCAGAACCTGAAAATCCAGGGATGTTCACTTTACGTTCTTTCCTTTCTAAAGCTAAGTGCTTGGGGTTCTTTTAGTCCATTGTAGTTTGTGTTGAAATGAGAGCATTAATTTTTCTTCTATTTTTTCTTTTAATCTTTTAATTAGGTACTATCTAATTAATACTAACATTTTCTCATCTTTAATAACCACTCTGTGCCAGCACATAATTTTGAAACCTTTAATCCACTGTGGGGGAGATGGGCTTGGGCTGTTAGTATAGATTTTATTACCAAGTTGCAGCAATTAATCAAGTCTAAAGTGCATGTTACTACTACAGAAGTTGTAATTAGAATCATATAGTAATTTATTTATAAGGGATTCCTGGAGGCCATCTAGTCAAGCTCACAACTAGGGGATGTCTGCTTACAACTGGCTTGCTAATATGGGCTCTGTCCTTTTCACTATTTCATGGGACCCCATGGACAGCAAAGCAAGAGCAGTCCTACATTTGCTGCTGCTAAAATGCTTCTCTGATCACAGAATCCCAGACTGGTTTGAGTTGGAAGGGACCTTAAAGCTCATCCAGTTCCAACCCCCTGCCACGGGCAGGGACACCTTCCACTAGACCAGGTTACTCCAAGCCCTGTCTAACCTGGCCTTGAACATTACCAGGGATGGAGCAGGCACAGCTTCTCTGGGCAACCTCTGCCAGCACATCACCACCCTTCCTGAGCCTTAAGATAGTAGGCCATACCGGTGATGAGATACTTAAGATACTTGCGTTTTGCATTTATCCTGTAGCAGAAGCTGTATCTTGGCCTCTGTCACCTAGATAAACGCTGTGTAGGACTCCAGTTTGAGGAGGCGGTATTTGTGGGACTGAGCCAGGGAGGAAGGTTTGTTTAATCATGGTTTGAGAATAAGTCTGCAGTAAGTGCTTTGCATTTGCTACAGCTTGAAATACCCAAATGAATCATAAGAAGAATTGAGGTTTTGTTAACCTTTTTGGGTTTTGGAGCTGAAGTTTTCAAGCAAACAAATTAAGTTTATAAGGTAGTGTATATGCCCATCAGCACAACTTGCAATTCAAAGTGAAAATATCTGTATTTTATTTGTAGGTATTCATAATCAACACAGTATTTTTCTTTCTAACTTTTGGTTTTATTGTGTTTTCAAGAGTAATGAATGAGTGAGCTTTGGGGAACGAATTTGGCTTATGGTGAATGATGCAGGAAATGAAAAATCGCTATCCAATTCAAACAGCAAATACACTCAGGTCGAAAGAATCCCATCTGTACTCAGGTCTTTGCTTTTTGCTAGCCTAATAGATAGGCACATAATGTTTAACTCGGACATTACCAGCAAATCTTACAAAGCCTAATGGATTCCAGGTGATGATCCACAAACCCCCAAGATATCCTCATCATTTCTCCTCACGTTGCAAAAATTGTCACTCCATTGCAAGGGAAAATCATTCAAAAATCCACTGGGATCTTATGAGAATTGATTATATTTAGTATGTAAAATATGTCTTTCCCCTTCTTCCTTTTTAGGTTTAATGATAAATCCAAATTAGGAATGTTTAACATAGTTTTTTGTTTTTTAAACTATTCTACTATAGCCAAAGGGTGAATTTCAGCTTTGGTTGGTGAATACCAGTGGTTTCCATTATAAATTTTGAACTACATTGAATTTATTTTCATTTTCTGTCCTTTCAATAGTGAAAAGCTCTGAGTGAGTTCCTGAAACGTTTATGAAATGGAATGATGCAATGAAAAATGATCAATATAACATCAAGTGAAGTCTGTGAGTTTGTATTCAGCTCAAACTTTGCTTTAAGATCCTGTTTTCTTTAAGGAAAACTGAAAGAATGGGAAGTGATACAGATCAGAAGTTAAGAAAAGATCACAGGTATATTCTGAAATCAAGCTAGACATGCTTTTTTGTGACCCTGGTTAATAGAAGATCAGCATACATCTTTAGAGATCAAGCTAGGCACTTTTTATAACAGATGTAATTGTCTGAAGAAGCTGGGTAGCACAGACTTTGCCTTCTTTTCATTTGTGTCTCTTACGTTCAATTTAATGAGCACAGCATCCCTGTGCGGTTAAGATATTACATCAAATTAGATATGATTGCACTGTAACTGCTTAGACAATGTTATATTGCCTGTTTGTCACTGATGGATAGCTGTCAAAGGATTTAGTTATGGATTACCTGCTGTGCTGGGGGCTGATGGGGTTCACCTGTCAGAGAAAGGGAAGAGCATCTTCAGTCACAGGCTTGCCAAGGTGATTAAAGTGGACTTCAAACTGATCTCCCAGGGGAGGGGAACCTCAATCCATCCCATTCCTACCAATCTGATGTCAGTGCTGGCGAGAGATGCCCAGAGCCTAGGCAGGGATCACAGGTCAGCAAAGAAGCACCTAAAAAGCAAGAAGACTTCCAGTCGCTCTAGCCAGTAAGTTGGCTTCATTGGGGGCCCAACTTGTGCAAATGCATGTAGTACGGGAAATAAATAAGAGGAGTTAATACATCTTACTGGCATCATGGAAACTTGGTGGGACATCTCCAATGAGTGGAGTGTTGGAATGGAGAGTCACAGGTTCTTTAGGAAGGACAGGCAAGGGAGATGAGGAGGAGCTGTCATCCTCTATGTCAGCAACCAGCTGGAGTGCACAGAGCTCTGCCTGGGCATGGATGAGGAGCTGACTGAGAGCTTATGGTAAAGAAGAAGGGGAGGGTCAGGGGCAGGTGGCATTATAGTGGGCTCTGTTACCAGCCCAACCAGGAAAGATCAAGCAGATGAGGCCCTCTATAGATAAAGAAGAGCAGCCTCACGTTCACAAGCCCTGATCCTCATGGGGACTTCAACCACCCCAGTATCTGTTGGAGGGACAACACAGCAAGGTATAAGCATTCCAGAAGGACCCTGGAATGCCTTGATGATAACTTTCTTGCTAAGTGGTAGGGGAGCCAATGAAAAGAGGTATTACGGTGGACCTTGTTACCCAGGATATGGAGAAGGCCATGGTTCTAAATGAGTTTTTTTTTTGTATCAGTCTTAATCAGCAAGTGCTCCAACCATACTGCCCTAGTCACAGAAGGCAAAGGCACTGACTGGAAGAATGAAGGACCACCCACTGTAGGAAAAGATCAGGTTCGAGCCCATCTAAGGTTTGTCTTGAACTTCCAGGTGTGCAAGGCCATGGGACCTGATGAGATGCATCCGCAGGTCCTGAGGTGCCTAAATATGCCAACCTTAGCTGGAACTAAATGAGTTTTAAGGTCCCTTCCAACTCCAACTATTCTGTGATTCCATGATTCATCGATTGCTACATGAAGCCATTACACTGAGGAAACATATTCATTCCAGACTGATAGATTACTTTGTATCTCGGGTATAACTGGCAATTTAAAAAACTTAACTAAATGAATTACATTTACTTTTGTCTTACTGCCTATTACAATTCTAAGCAGTAGACAAGAAAAGCACTTAGTCAAACTAAAATAGCATTAGAAAATGCTGTTTTGATTTAATTCTGTGCTGTCCTGGCCATAGAAGACAATGCAGGATAAGTAATAAAATAGACTGGAAGTTAGTCTGCACATACACTAGACAAATACAGTTAATCCTATCTGCATGAAATATAGCCAGTTGTAGTCAATATTCTGTATTATGCATAGATTAACATTTGTACACTCATTTTGTCAGGACAGCCATAGATCACAAGTTCCATTTGTTATCTGTACTGATTTTTTAGTATCTTTCAGGCTAAAATTCAGTACTCTTTTAACCATTTGCATCTTTTCTGACTGATATTTATCTGTGAATAACTGGGCCAGGCATGTTCAACTTTGGGTGTCAAATCAACTTGTACTTTGAGATTTCTGTGTTTTCAGGCATATATAATATAAAACACTGAACGTACGTATACACAGAAACAAATACTAGTTATGTAAGAGTAATGTATTTTAAAGGAGAAAGGATAACATTGAGGAGAATATCTTAACTCAGAACTCGGAATTTCTCTCTTTACATACAGCATGATAAGAAATCTGCTTCTTAGAGCATCTCTTTCCAAAACGCTGAAAAAAGGACATTCTGATTTTAAGGACAGCAAGGATAGGGCTTTGAGCAACCTGGTCTGGTGGAAGGTGTGCCTGCCCAAGGCAGGGGTTTGGAACTGGATGAGCTTTAAGTTTCCTTCCATCTCAAACCAGTCTGTGAATCCCTGACTCTCTGATGGAGACAAAATCGCATAGGCAGCTAAAGTGATGGCCTTTCCTATTAGGACTAGACTTTGAGATTTTAGTATTGTGCAAGTGATTCGTTTTAGAATCTTAAAGGCACTGCTGTACTTCCTTGGTCACTGTGGTCACTGAGTTGGGTTCTTAATGGAAATAAGAGCTCTGTGTAATAGCCTAAAATTAAGACCTGGCTACAGAGAGTCTAGGAACTGTGGGTATATGCCACCATTCCTCTTTCTGTCCACCTTCCATTGTCACCGTGAGATGACTAGCATCACCACGGACTGATAAATAGGAGATGAAGAAGAATGAAAATATTAATTCTACCCTGCACTGCCTAAAGCACTCTAAAGTGCTTTTACCTTGTCCTTATGGAATGAGAATCCTTAAGAATGACCCTAAAGGATGAAGTAATGTTATCAGTGCCATTGCAATGGCCTTAGTCTTCCTCCCTAGGCATACTACGTGACTGTCCAAAGATACATATATATGTTTCTGTATGTTGTGTGTAGTTTGCAAGTGGTATAGCTTAATATATCTAAGTAAATTAGATGTTTATTGGTCTGCATTTATGCTTAAACAAGAGAAAGAAGGAACAGGAATATGACCATTAAAGTGTTAATGCAAAGTATGGAATACAAAATAGCATATTTACATAAGCAAATTGCAACCTGCGTAATTTTGAAGTTGTGAATCATTACCCCATGATCAGCAGTGACCTGCTACTAAAGCTAAAATTAGAAAGCACACCTGCCTGATACTTTGCTGAGCAGAGCTGTTATCATTCTGTGTTCAGCTGGGATCTAGAGGTAATGGAATAAGTCTTTTTCAATGTTATTCAAAATTCCACTGTTTTATTGCATTTAGTATTTGCTTTTTAGGGCTTTTAATTAACTGGCCTTCCCTATCCAGTTAAATATACTGTGTACACTTCATAAAAGTTAAATAAAAGATGCAAATAAAAAAAATTAAAAGCTTTATTTTGTGTATTCAGTCTCTGTTCCAAAAGGAAAATTAACCTGTGGTGCTCTAGAACATGACACCACTTAATAAAGGGGAGATACATATACAGAGAGAGATAGATACAGATATCTGCTTGGAAAGGCTTCATCATTTATTTTTACTGAAGTCTTGCTCCACAAAGCCATACTGGTTCCTGTGGCAATTCTCCAGGGTGAAGGGAAGGCAAAATTGCTCTGTGCATATTTTTGTGTGCATAGGCACTCGTAATCTCTATCAATGAGCTATTAAGAATTGTCTCTCACTAAAATTGATGGCTGTTAATGAAAGGATAAAAAAAAAGCTGCATTTTAGAAGACTAAGATGCTGTTAATTTCTGTATGCATTTAAGATTAATAAACTACTAATTAGGATATGCAAATGAGAGGTTTATGAATTCCAGCACAAACCTTCACAAGTACCTTATACATAAATCACATTCAGTTAATGTATTTCTGTTAGGTAATTGGTGATGAGCCAGTCCAATTAGGTCTCATTTACATGTGTATGGAATTTTGTAATATAGTATTATGAACCTAATATGCAAGTAAGAAGAAACTAATTATAGCGCGTATTTGCTTTAATAAGATGAAGGAAACTGGAAGTTGATCTTAAAAACTACTGCTACTGACTTGAGGTAGGGCTAATATGAGAAGAATGTAGAAATTTAAAGTTATTCTCATTAAATAATAGTCTGATTCAGAATCTGTCTCTTAAAACTCTGAAGGTATTGCATTGCACAGGATTCTGAATTCTGGGGCCTAAATTCATCAGTAACAAACAATGCCAGGTAGAAATTTAGCCTTATACAGAGGAGTTGTAAAAAAAGGTAAAAGCAAAATAAAGTCCATTGTTCAGCTGTCACTGATGGCAGAAGCCATGTGTTCAGTGACAGGCAGATGAGAAGGTGGGAAAAGGAGAGAAGACAAGGGAAGAGTAAATTCCTGCAGGCAATCCTGGTGCCTTTTAGTTGCATTGGCAATTCCAAGCTCTGATTTTCTTCTAATGTAGATGTCCTCTGTTGTAAGATTTCCATGTGTTTCTTTGCTGGGTAATACTTGAATAAGATCTAGTGGGGAAGTGTACATCTGAAATGTTCATAAACTTATGTAGGCAAAGTCACTACTATATGGAAAGGAGAAGTGAAAACCTTACTTTCTTGATGTAAGTAATGTCGTTCTGTAAGGCAGTCATAGACAAATCCTCAAGTTATTGTTTCCATCAACAAGGTAGCTTGCGTTCTCCTAAATGCAATGCGTGGAACTTTGTATTTCTGCCTTTGCAGAAATACAACTGCATTTCTGCCTTTGTATCAGGATCTTTATGTGTGGATTGTATTACAAGTTTCACTTCATGAGAGAAAATAGCATTTGGCAGCTGCTAGCACACATGACCCGTACCTTTTAACCTGTGAACTGAGAGAATTAAACATTTATTAACTTTGTTTAATACGCTGTGCAGAAGGTTGAGCTACAGGTCATATTGATGGTGGTTACAAATGATAATATCAGGGAAGACACATTTTCAGTCACCTCTTGTCACATAGTTTAGAGCGAGCACCATCTAACATGCTGGCTTGCCAGCAGTTGCATGCAAACAAAAGAGTTGGAGGATTGCGTGTGGTTTCTTCCTATTTATTTCTTCAAATTACCAGTGTTTTCACTCTTGAGTGTAAAACAATGGCTATTTCTGAGTCAGATTCATACAGGAATCCTCACTGCATCTAAATAGAGTTGGCTTTATACTTGGCCACTTACATGGAACATTACTTTGGAGCTGAAACATAAAGGGCTTTTCCCATAACACTTTGTGAATAAGGAACACGAGGCTCTGTTAAATCCTTCCTGACTGCAAGGAGCAATAGTGCAATTTTTGCTAGTACCTGCCATGTCTACTTCAAGGATGACGTGATAGCACCAGTGTTCAAAAGGAATGAAGTGCCGCACTGACTAATTCAAAGATTAGTCCTTTCTGAAATGAGAAGTTGTGAAGAGAAGGGGGAAGTAAAATGCAAATTGAACTGGGTAAAGTTTTCCAAACCATTTGTAAGTTGGGATATTTTAGCATGATTGAAATTTATCAGGTTAAATTAAACTATTCTGCCTCAGTGAAAGCACCTTTTATAAGCACATACTATTTTCAGCAAATCAAAACATTTGGTAGCTGTTACATCTGACACATCTGACTGTTTTGTTTATGTAGCCACTATTATGCAGACTTTAGTCTCTAAATGTAGAATAACTGAAGGAACAATAAGGTCATTTTATGATTTCAGGCAACCGACCTCTTCAAAGTATGTGACAGGAGCAATTTGCGAACAAATTAGCTCTTTCCTGAAAGACTAACCAAGGTGGCCATCTTCTACTTGAAATGAAATTGATGCTGCTGTTAACCCTGGTTACGCTCATTTTGGTGTGACGTGGAGACATGCTGTAACTACTAAACACTGGAAAGCTTGCTCTTCATCCATTAAAAGGTTTAATTTTTACCCTGAAAGTCAGGGCAAAATGGAACTCGTGTGCCTGTTCAGCTGGTCGGTAAATGGATGCCATCAACTTCCAGGTATTTCTAACATAAAAGAGCAGCAGCAATGGGTGGATGTATATTTACATGTGATAGTTCATCTGTCTTTCACAACTAAGCCTTACCTGGATGCGTACATCACTTCTTTATTTTCAAAGCAAGGCACATTACTTGGTTCACAGGGTTTACATAAAGTGAAATGGTAAGGATGCTAATGTCTTTGATATAACTAGTGAATGTCAGCCTCTGCTGTTGTAATTTCTGGTGTCTGTCCTCTATCCACACTGATGTGTTCTTTGATGATACTCTGTGTAACAGATCTAGCAGGGAATACCCTGGGTCTGTTTATCGTCTTTTTTAACAGGAAGTTCTAAATTCAACAACTCAGAATTCTTGTTGCATCTGTCTTGCCACCAGAGTAAGGATAGCGGTTTTAAATGAGGTAGTTGCAAGCATATGGGCTTCCATTAGAGTTTCTATTCCTGCAGGCTATTTAAGGAAATCTTGTAGATATTCAGGTCAGCGTGGGATCACATTGAAGCTGAGCAGTGTTGACACTATTAAGATGCACACAGACAGTTCTAAACAGCCAGGAGATGAAAATACAGACACATGCTGGCTATATTGTACTCTAGTTTTCAGGTTCCCTGATTACCATTGACTAATTTGGAAATCCAGAGAAAGTTTGGTAGAGCTCATTGTATTATATATAATTGTGATTAAAGTCAGAAGTTCAGTGCTTAGAATATATGAAGAAATTGACCCATTGACATTTACGATTTGGAACTGAACAAAGACATAATCCCACCATCATCTTACCCCTCTGACAACATGTAGGAGATACAATGGAAAAGAAAGCTACAATAGCTGATATGTTTGAAGTGTTTATGAAGTGTAGGGTTAACTGCCAAGGAGCCGGTAGTATTTTCTGCAATAAAGTGATTAATTTTGCTCCTAAAAAAAGTATCTATTGCATTGCAGTTCTAAAGTTTGAAACATGATACGCAAGTGAGAGGAACTGTGAACTGAAAAAGGTGATCCAGTTGCTATCATAACGGTGTACAGATTTGGATGCTAAACTACTATTATAGGCATGAAAACAGCAAAGAAATTATCTGTAATATTTCATCTTTTTTTCATGCAGTTATACTTGATACGTCCCAGAACTCCTGTTAGCATTTAGCATGTTTGTTTAGCAGCATGGCACATCTGCTGTTGTGTCTATTTTGCGCATCATCTTCACAACAGCCCCCTATAACTCACCAGTTCCAGGGTGCTGGGTGTAACATTTTGGCGCAAATGACTACTGTGTTACATATAGAAGAAAGTTGAAGCTGTCTCCAGCATATTCCTAGGAGGAGTTTAATGTTGGAAAGCACTCTTCTAAATTTTTTTTTCTCCCTTTTCTTCTGTAAGATGCCAAGAAAGGTCTTAATTGAACTTCAGTACTTCTTCTTTTGGATTTGGATCGTACATCTCTTGTAGGGTTCTGTTCAAAGTAAAACATTTGTCCCAGGCGCAACAGTACCTACATATACTACTTTTGATCTTCAAAGCACTTTGGGTACTTTGTGCATGGTCTTGCATTGGGCACGTAGATCTCTCGGTAACAGCAGAACATCATCAAGTATGAGCTTGGTTTCATTTGTGTTGCTCAGGTGATGGATTTAATCCAAGACTGCAGTCTTGGCCTGGAGATTAATAATACAGGCTTGAGAATTATTATCTGTAAGTAAGTATAGCGACTTGTTTTCGTGAAGAGCCAGTTAGGTACATTAGGCGTAAAAAAAATTTTCTGCCTTGAGGGCAAAAAAAAGGATATGTATTTGAAGGTCACTTTGTTCATTTATTAAAAAGACGATATTTTTCTAAACCAAGTCCCAGTGTTCAAAAATAGCAATCTAAGCACACACATCCCCTAGCAAGTGATGCTGCTGTGTTCTCTGCTCACATTCCTTTCTGTGTAGCACAGTAGGGGTTTTCAGCTTTTATGAACACTGCTAAATTAGTATGTAAGATCAC
Source organism: Pezoporus wallicus (assembly GCF_028554395.1). Classification (NCBI taxonomy): domain Eukaryota; kingdom Metazoa; phylum Chordata; class Aves; order Psittaciformes; family Psittacidae; genus Pezoporus; species Pezoporus wallicus. Next base: position 7,457,662 of record NW_026642649.1, on the reverse strand, counting down.
AATCCTGCAGCCTTCATAAATGATTAAATTTACATTTTAGAGATTTTCATATCAGGAGAATGGAAATACTTTTCCTGTATGGAAATACTTTCCTGTATTGTTTTGGGATTGTTTTTTTTTTGCAGTTACCTCATTCTTACTGTGTATTTTAGTAGAGGAGATTATCAATACCTTCTCCACACAGCTTCAGAGTCTTGGCTGGCGGGAGTTGGATCACTGATGTCAGTCTCCAAAAGCAGTAGTTCTTGAAATTTGTGAAGACCCAAGCTCAAATTTGAATGTTGACTTTTGTCTTTAATTGCTACTGTTACCTAATCATACATCTCTTCTAGTACTCACGTTTCCAGCTCTTTCTTTTCTAATTACACCACTGCAGGTTATTAACGTGCCTTGTTAGTGTTACAGTAATTACCTAGCACAATGGGGATCCTTTCCTGGAGATTCTAAGCACTACAGAATGCAAATACTAATAGCATCAGCAGCCCAGGAGACTTAGATACATTCCAGAGAGAAGGTCCTAGTGACTGAAGTACATTTGGAGCTGAACATCTACTAAGTCTTCCTTAAGCTTCAGAAAAATGCATTCTGCTATGATTCAAATAAAAAGACAGCTTTTTCAGGTAAATCTTGATTATTTGTAATGAACTAATGTCTTGTGCAGGAGAGCATGTCACGCTTTCTTAACCTTCTGTTTATTCAGATAGGTAAGTTTTAGTTCCTTTGTTATGTCCGTAGTGGAGATGCGTTGACAATTTCAGATGTGTAAAGTTGCCTGGATTTCCTTCATTGAGCAAAAATATCAAGACTTATTTGAAATCAAAGGCTAAAAAGTGGTTATCTTGCAGCACTACAGTGGATTGCTAAACATTAATTATTGATGAACACCTTGAGCCACTTGAGTAAGTGACATTAAAGACAACTGCTGTGAGAAGCAAGCTCAGGAGTGACAAATTCTATTTATGCTGTCATGCCACGAGGCTATCTGAATAAACCAGTGGTGACAATCAGTTTCATTTCTCAGCAACGTATCACATGAGAGCCTGGTCTTAGGGACAGCGTTTACTACAAGATGAAAAAATAATCCACTAGTAAAATAAGGGGGGGGGGGGGTATTCTCTCTGAATAGAGTGAAATGTTAAAGCCTGTATTTGATTTTAGAAGCAGGGGAAAACAAGGTGTTGTATGTGATTAATATATGCTGACTTTGCCTCACTGAAGTGTTTACTTATGAGTCCAGCATTGCTGTCACAGACAAAATTAGTCTTTTTTTTCTTACTTCAGTGTCTGAAGGACTGTTGCCAATGTCAGGGAGCTACTGTGTGCTTTTGTATTGGCATATATGTGTATACATACTAACAAGGAGTCTGCATCTCAGGACTGAGAAAAAGAGATTATAAATGGATGGGTTGTTATCCTCATGGTGGATTGGCATTTCTGATTGTAAAGTAGCCCTATAATTCTATATAATCAAAATGTGTATTGTCTAACAGCAAGTAACTGCATTGCTGTCTTCTGTACGGCGTGAGCTTAGTTCTGGCTTACATGACACAGGTGCAGTTCCCATTGGATTTATGGTACTGAGAACAGGGTTACGCCTTTTCATTAAGGAAGCAGGTGCTTCGTATTGACATAAGATCACTGATCCAAATAAATAGCACTTTGAGTTATCCATGTCTAAGCATATGGTTCAAACAGTTCAGAGTTCTCATTTAATAGGTTGGCTTGTTGTGTGGTGGTAAAGAAGGAAGGACCCTTCCTTTCCTTGTAAATCTGGTGCCAAGTTGGTGTAGCAGGATGGGAGGAATCTTTTGGAGCAGAACACATGCTGCCACTGAGAATAATGCCACACATTTCTTCCCACAGTCCTTCAAGGAACAGTGTGCTAAACATGGACAAAATGAGTCTCAAATTGCAGTATTTTCAAACAAGTTTCAAAAGCAAGAAGAGATCCCTGACAAGAATAGCTTGGTACTAAGTGTAACAGTAATCAGATCTTTGGGCTCATCTTTAATGCAGACCTCATTATCCTGCCATGATCTTAGCCTGGCTTTATTTGGATATTGTTGCTTAAAATATTATTGTTACCTTCATGTTGGTTCCTCAAGAGCACATAGAGCCAAAAGTACACATGGTGGTCTTATTTGGTAAATGGCAAAATACACTGGGGAGGCCATCAGAAAAGTTTGGAGAACTCGGAGTATAATATGGAAGTAGATATTTGCATTGTATTTCTCAGTAGTTAGATTTTATATTGACTTGAAATTAATTCAAACCCAGTATTCATATTGCACCAAAAATACAGTGAAGTGTGTCTAAAAGTATTTTTACTAACCGGTTTCTCATAGAGGTGGCAAGTCAAATTAATTATAGCCCTGTCTCAGATTTCACAAGAAGCCATTTAATTTATCATATACCTCCTGCCATGTAGAAATGACTTGTGAAAATGCCACTTTTTAATCATGCTATTGAAAATTCGAGGGTTTAGTTCAGGAGCTGTTTTTCACTTTCTATGTGTACAAGCCTGCACTGAACATATGTGACACTGGTCTTGTGTGGGACCTACAGGATTTGTTACTTTAATAAATAATGGCAACGTCAATTGCCTAAGATTTGATGTGGTGTAAGAATAGGTAAATGTAGAGAGATTTAGGGCAGGATGTGGAAGATGATTATGCCTTTATTATAACTTTTATATCCAGATAGTAGAAAAACTGATTTGCAGCTGGTGCATTGTATAGAAATGATAAATTAACTTCAGTGATTCATAGATGTATTCAGATTCCTAAATCTGCTCGCCCACAAGTCACAGAATCACAGACTGGTTTGGGTTGGAAGGGACCTTAAGTACCATCAAGTTCCAGCCCCCTGCCACAGGCAGGGACACCCTCCTGAAAGAAATATTCATTTATGGACATATCCGCTCATATTGAAAAGTACCATAAAATTTAATATGTACTAACAAATGTTCTCCCCAAAACCAGCAGTGTGTGTAGGCTTATGTTCAGAATGTGTGCACCTTAATCAGGGAGACTGATTCAATATTATATTGTGTATTATGATATTCTATTATATATTCAGTGCTAGGCTTGGAGAGAAAAACTCACACACAAGCCACTTCTTTTTTCATCTGAAATAGTCGGTGAATGTTTAAGGTAATGTATATATATGTAGAAATCAGCTCCTGCATGGCTTCATAATCACAAAAAAGCAATAAATTTGTGATGAGTTACTCATTATAAATAATTCAGCCAAATAATATATTTTCTGAATAAGCCAAAGGCAGAGAAGTTGTATTACAATATTACAATTGATTTTGGAATATACCAGTTAAGCAGAAATGTTAGGTACTGGTAGGGGGGTATTAGGCTAGAAAAAGAAACCCAAAAGTACCATTTAAAAGCAAAATGGCTTAATGTTAATTGTTAGGGGTTTTTATTTAGAAGAATTCTTTCTTTTCACTAGTTACTCTAAGACAAGGAATTCACCATTTTGTTATGGATGATACTGGAGGGTTCTTAACTCCAGAAAATTCAGATTGTTAATATCTTAAATGAAATAGTATCTAAAAAAAAGGGGAAAAGGAAATTATGTGCACAAGTCAGCAAAGATGTGAAGCTGGGAAGTAAGAGCATAATGACAGCACAAAGAGAATATGGGAACAGCAAAGCAGGAAGTTTTGTACAAGGTTTGTGTAGGTTCGCAAATCAGGAAGTCCACTGAAAATGCTTAGCCAGACGTACTGTGTGATACTTGTTGAAACTGCACCCCATCCTGAAAAGCACAAAGATTTAATGAAGAAGGTACAAAGATGTAATGAAGAAAGCAGTCACAACCAAGTATAGACTCAGGCATTTAGGGAAGCCTGCCTTCAATGCCTTCCATACTACTCTTCCACAGAGCAGACCATTTTAAGCTGCCTGTTCTAGTAATACTTCTGCAGTGAAATATGTGTGCCAAGCACCAATCCCAAGCCATCTTCCTTGTTAGTTACACAGGCATATTTGTGCTTGTTCAGCTTTTCCTTTACACTTTCTCTTTTGCTTTATCAACACTAGTATTTATTTCAACTGAGTAAGCCTAAAATGTGCTGTGCATTTGCTCAGGAGAATAATGCACAGCATCCTTAGGATTAGCTGCTTCTGATGCATTAAAAGACAGGCTGCAGGATTTTTTCACACAGCATCAACAGGACAGTCACGGATTTTGGGCAACTGAAGATTTGTGAGTTCCAAAAGACATGTTCATGTCATCAGAGATGTTCCAATTAAGACACCTCAGCTTCCCTGCTCTTGCTTCCTATGCTTTAATTGAGACATTCCCATCCTATGTGTTTCCATTGTCTGTGCACAAATTGAGCTTTTGTGTTTGTAACGTACACTTCTAAGTCTTTATTTGCGTACTCCCATTTTCATTTATATTGCTGCACTACAGGCCATTAATGGCACTGTGTTTTTTCCCTTTCCAAATGTACTCCCTCCTTTTAGTCACTTTGTAATCCTGTGCAGTGGGTCTAGCATGAAACCTTAGGCTCTTTGATATATTTTCATGGCATTCTGGTTGTTTAGAAAGGGCTCAAGCATGTTTGTGAAAATTGGTATTTTTAATTCAAAAGAGATTACATATTGGACCATTATCCTGTGTAAATTCAAAAGATCTCCTTAGACAATACATATGAAGTTTAACTCATTCTTTTTAATTTCAGAAGAGCTGAATGAGTCTCCCAAGGGCAGTATCTTTATCACCATCAGGTGGTTGTTTGACTGGAGAAAATGCTAGACGCAAATGAGTTGAAGTGTTTTGAGTTTTTTTTGTCATTTGCTATTAAATGCATTTAGCCAAAGAGGGAATGTAAAAAATTACATATGTGAGTTTATCAGTCAGTATATTCTGGACTTGATCCCTTAAGGCATTGAGAATAATACCCAAATTGTAGAAACTGCTGCAGTTCACAGTTATTCTTGATCACAGGAGAAATTCCACAGGGTCTGAAACTCCCTGGCCTTGCTTCTTGTGATATGCCCCAGCTGGAAAAATAAGCTTCTCTCTCTGTATAGTCTTTTCTTCCATCTGAATCTCATTGATATAGACAGAAAGGCAGTTTGGGCCCAGCATGCTACACAGGCCACTGGGATCTTTCCAACTCCAGTTGCACATTGGTGCGCATCAACCACCCTTCTTGGGTGCCAGCAGCCGTCTATAGAACTGTATTTGATGAAAACCCTTATCAAGGCCCCATTTAATGGTGTCAGTTGGTACAGTACAGGCCCTGAAGATTTAAGGCACTAGATGCAGATGAAACAGTGATAAAATATTTATAGTGTGTAACCTCTATACATTCAATTCATAAATCGTTTTATTTGGCAAGAGATTGGAAAGCATTTGATAGTCACCTAGGCTCTGGAGGGCAGTGTGACTGTCTCCAGTTTCCAAAATACTAGCAGCCCTGATTTTATTATCTCACTTGTTTTCCAGTTTCTTTTAGCCACAGAAAATCCTTGGAAAGTGAAGTATTGTGAGCGTTCTGTTGGGAGTTGTGTACAGTTTTAAAAGCATTAGCCAAAGCTCAAAAGGAAATAATATTAAGATTCCGAAAGTGTATTGCTGTATGTACAAGATTATCTATCAACAACACGATAGTTTTTATCAGTTTATTTTAAATGGGAATGCATGCCCACACTGCTAGCAGATTGGAACGTAATCTCGCTGGGTGTTAGAATACAGAAGTGATAATACAAAGAGTGGGATTACCAGGCAAAAACCAAACTAACAAGTCAAAGGTCATAATTAATTAATTAAAGGGTAATCACAAACCTGTTTAAGCAACAGCCACTTACAGTGAGGCGTCCATTGGTACAGTATATGATAGCACAGAGTCACAGAAGGTCAGCCATTCCAACCCCATGCTCAAACAGGGTCACCTAGATCTGGTTGCCCAGGATCATGTCCAGGCAGCTTTTGGATATCTCTGTGGGTGAGCTATGACAGTGCTCGGTCACCCTCACAGTGTGGAAGTTTTCCTGATGTTCAGATGAAACCTCCTGTGTTTCAGTGTGTGCTCATTGACTTGTCCTGACACTGGGCACCACTGAAAAGAGCTTGGCTCCATCTTCTCTACACTCCCTTCAGGTATTTAAGGATCCTCAAGGTATATCTGGACTCTTTTGCTACTTAGTGATGGATTTTTGTATTAGAATAACACTGGATTACTTAGAGGCAACCAATATAAATTCATTGTGGGTAGAAAGAGAATTTTTCAAGCCAATACACCTTACACAAAGTGTGTTGATAAACATGTTCCAGGATAAAGCAAAGTGAAGTCTGAACGCATAGCTCAAATCTCACCCAGCCGGATAGATGGATAATTGCTCTTTCTGAAAGTCATATCCTTCTGTTGAGATGTAAACCCTTTATGTAGCTCTTTGAGAGTAGCTGAATACGGTATATCTGTGCCTTGAATGAAATAACCAGTCCAGAATTAGAATAGGAATTCACAGAACAAATCATTAGTGGATCTTATGCATCATAAAAATGGATGAAAGTTCTGCTGTGTTAATATAGCAAAGCTGGAAAAATAGAAAAATGCTGCCTTATTCAATAACAGGTTCCCTCTAAATCAAACTATTTGGCAGAATATGGCATCTAAAAAAATACACACAAGTGTGAAATAATAAGCCACATTCTCATTAGAAATGTATTGTAAACTTCCAGGTCAGGAGGAACCAAGGAAATTTTGGACCTTCATTTTCACCTTTCTTCACAGTGTATGATAAAATCCTGGTCAAGCCAATCTTGTGATAGTTAAGAATGTAAAATGAGAAACTAAACAAGGTAGTTAAATTGCATTTTTGCTTAAATGAGGGCTTAAGACCGTCTGAAAGGATGATGGCATTGAAAGACTCTGAGTTAAATATGGTGGGATAATGGATGCAGTCTGTAAAGACAGCATTATAGATGAAGAGATACAAATTGTAAACCACTACAAAGGCACTTTCTGAAACATTAGTGGTGAGAAAACCTCATCAGAAGTGTTGCTGCTTAGTTTATTTTGTTACTTGTATTCAAATTGCATAAGCTACTGCATTGGGTTTACGTGCAAGGTTTTAGGAGGAGGGGGAGCTGCAGGATGACTTCTGTGAGAAGACACCAGAGCTGCGCCCACACTATCACACTTTGTTATTAATTGAAATAAATTGATTTCACAAAGTTTATTGTGCCCATGATGGTGAGTGATGTCTTTATCTCGACCCATCAGCTTTTGCATCATGGTTTCCCTTTTGAGGCAGGGGGAGTGACAGAGCAGCTTGGTGGGCACCTTGCAGCCAGCCAAGGTTAACCTTCCGCAGCCACCTTCTCCCTGCTGCCATTGCCATATGTTTTGTCTTTTCAAAGCTAGCATTAGTTTGAGTCTTTCAGGCTCAAGCTGAATTTCCAGCATAGGTGGACTGTATTTTCAGGATACAAAGCTAATGGAGCTTCTCCCAGCTTTTCTTCTAACAGTCCAATACAATTCTTCATGAGATCTGATGGATTATTTTGGATTTTAGCAAGACCAGTGGGCTGATCAAATGTTATTCTGGCAATGCTACCAGGTAACTTAGTATTGTTTTGGAATCACAGACATAATTTAATCTTTCCGTAAATTCTTATATAGTTAATCTTAAAACTTCCTGTATCTACAGACTTTATTTGCTTGTAGCAGTTGAAGGTATATTGGTCAGGTTTCCATGGCACAAGAATCTATCATAGAAAGAGAAGAGGTCTCTGTACATTAGTAATGTTGCATAGTTTCAAGGAACCATCTGTCAGTGCTTCAGCATCTGTTGGCTGAATATGACTTTAACTGTCAATTTTAATCAAGTATGTCAAGTAGCACGTATATATTTGTATAAGGGGAATTCTGGACAGGAATCACAAATTATGATTATTGTAAGGTCTGTGCATTAACATGAAAGAGAAAGTTAAGTACATTTTTGCTATGTGTTAGCCTCTTCTCCATCAGTTTCTCAGTAGAAGCAGGTTAGATGAGAAGTAGTTTGGGTTCACCAGCTTTGAGCCAGTGCAGCCAAGTTTGTAGTTTGTGAAACAAAGCCTGTACAAAAAGTTTCCCCAAACAAGCCTGTCAAATATCCTCAAAATATTCAATTCTTAAAGGTCAGGTGGATTTGTGACCCTGATCAACATCATCCTGGGGCTTCAGTCATTGTTTCTTCTTACATGAGTAAGCTTCATGGCAGAATCCGGTGTCTTTCACATATTATTCATCTGCAAAGTGGACATTGGAAATACATCCCAGCAATTACTTCCTTACTCTGCACAGGTTAAGTTGGGCACAAAATGCAATGGCTTTATTTTAGCTAAGAAAAAGGGAAACTTAGTGTTCCTTTTTGAACAAGTTTTTGTTTGGATTCAAGATACAGCTTTCCTGCAGTATCAGTTCCTCTCAAGCTCCATCGAAAGTTCTTTGTCTTGTATTTTGGGCAATGACTGAATGCCTTGAAGTGACAGTTTCTAGCATTGTGTGTCCACTGTTGTTGTAGGGATTTATTTTTTAGAATAGCAAGAATGTGCAGATGAGCAAATCACGAGGCCCTAAAGTTCTGAAAGGTACCAAAATGACGTTGGTTTTTAATTTACTTACACAAAAGCTAAACGCAAGCCCAGAGCAAGTGTTCCCATTTGCTGTCTTGCTGTAAGATCAGTCTCCTAGAAGAAACTTTTATCATCTTATGGCCATTTACAGTTCTTGCAGTCTGTCTTACACTACAAAGTAAGCTGCTGATCATAGTGGTGTATTTTGGGTCATTGGACAGAGTTCTAGTGAGACCATACCAGATGCTGGCAAACCCTGACCAGCTGATGCTGACCTGTGGTGTGGAATCCTGGCACTAAAGTGGTCAATGGGGATATTGCCATTGATTTGATTTGGGTCAGAATTTCACCTTGGGTTTCTTCCTGCCCAGGGCATCCTGGAATTTGAGAGTTGAAGCTCAAACGTAACAGATTGCAGTAGCAGCCATGCAGTAACCTTTGCCATATTATCCTGCCAAGAGAATGCATCCATCTTTAAATACCCACAAAATTTATAGAAGCAAGATAATTCATTTCCCTGACACAGCTCATTCTTAGTCATTGCTAAATAAGTGCAGTCAAGCTATGCCAGTAATGTCATTATAGCAAAGACTGCATGCTAGAGACAGGGCTAATGTTGTCAAAGTCATTTTACACCAAAGCTCAGTTGGTCTTTGCCTCTCTTCTTTACCAATCAAGAAATGTTTTATATTCTTCATACATCTAAATTGAAGAGCAAAAAATAAGGGCAGACAAGACAGTTTGACTATTAGTGGAACACCCATAGTGTTTTACCTTGTTACTTAAATACTGCAGGACACAAAACCAAAGAAACAGTCATAAATAATAGTTATTGCAGTCATAGTCTCTGAATTTACTGTCAAAAGGATGCCTTCATGTAAGGAAATTACCCCTGCAGTTTATTATTCCCAAAGGCTGAATTTGCAAAGGGCTTTTAAGAACAGAATGCAGGGATAAAGCAAGACAAGTATGAAGCCAGTAGCTAAGCCGAGGCAGGCAGCAGAATGTGTTCCAAGAACAGTGATGGAAAAAAGTTTCTTTGCTTAGGTTTCCCAGCTCCAGTGGAGGTAGGCATCTCACAGGAGAAAACCTTTCTTTTTCTCTCAGTAAATAAGGGGAAAATCAAGTGCAATACCTGCTATTTGATTACAGGTGAGGTGTTGGCACAGGTTGCCCAAAGAAGTGGTAAATGCTCCATCCCTGTCACTGTCCGGTGCCTTTGCAGTTTTGCCATCTTCTGAGATGTGGGCGTAGGGTGAAATTTAGGACAAAACTGGGTATGATGTTACTGATAGGAGTGCCCTCTTTATTTATGTACTGAGAAAAGAGAATTTTCTGTCTTGTCTGTTTCTTTCCCACTAACTGCTAACAATTACATTGCTTTTGTGTGACCACTACAAGCTGCTGTTTTCAGAGGATTGTTTATTACTGTTTCAAGAGGGTTTGGGGTTTTCTTGTTACATGGGGTAACATGAACTGCCTATCTCAGTTTGAGGAAAATATAGTAGCTACTTTCTAAAGCTTAAGTAAACAAGGAAGATAGCTCTCTTTCAAGTCTCAGCAAGGTTATTAACCACTGTAGTATCTTCAAACAAAAAGCATCCTTATGAATTTGCCTTAGTAGCATCTTTAGGCCATACCCATGCATACTCTCAGTACATACACTGCTGAGTTTTAGCCTTCTTTGTTCTTCAGTGAAAAACTGCACATCAGGAGTGTTTCAGGTTTGAAGTCTGTTCTCTGTTCAGTCTGGTTTTGGAGACAAACTTTTAGTTTCATCACATTTTAGCAGGAACTGCAATCTCTCCATCAGTGTGAGGTGACATACCATGTGTGAAATAGGAATTCCTTCAGTTCTCAAAATAGCACTTGGATCTTCCTTAAATTTCACCTTGAGAATTATATCATCTTTAGGAAAGACCATGCTTTGGGAAGGTGAGGGAGAGTAGGCACTTGGTTCCCAATGACTGACTGCATACAGGCCTGGAAGCAAATCCTCAGGAGCCATCTGTGCTGAAGCAGCCACTCGTATTTCACTGGGCATTGCATGGTAGGCCAGAAATCTGGTTTTGCTGACAAGAGAATCACACTTTTTTACAGCTTCTGATATGAGTTCCTAAGGACCACACCATTTCCATTCTCAGCAAGAGAACTCCTGGTGGTTTGAAGTTCTTATCACACTTGGATATGAAATTAGGCTTATAGCCAAAAATGTGTTACCTTCTTTTGACATGTGAAATCCTGTTACGCTGGACAGAAAGCCACATGCCAGCAGGTGACAGAGACACTTCAGAATTCAGTGAACCGCAGGCTCAGATGTTTGCCGTTAATTTCCTAGGAGTTTCTGGACCTTTTTTAGGCTTAAGCCTGTGTAGTTATTTCAGCAAAATACATTGATACACTTGCTTGCGCTGAGATCTATTCCATTTACAAACCAGTCCTAACTGGGAAAGCTGGTCACCTTGCTTCAGTTCTTCAGTTTCTTTAATTTGGCTACTAGCCACAGTCTCCAGAAATGTGTTCATAATCCCGTGAAGGGTTTCACTGCGTTGAACACTAGGTTTGGTTCTGAGAAGAGCAAACAGTTCCAGAATGGGTAGAGCTGACCAGCTATGTATTTCTTTCCTAGTTAGTCCCATCCTCTTTGAAATGTTGTGACCTTTGGCTTTCCTTTGGTTTGGTTTGGTTTGGTTTGCAGGGGAGTTGGCTTCTTACCAGAGGGGATTGATACTGATCATTTGCTATTCCTTATTGATTTCTGGCCTAGCTGTAGGTGTAGAGGTTGACTAGGCTGCTCAGTGCAGTATGGTGAAGAAAAATCTTTCAATGAGGAGGAAAAAATCTAGCTTCACAAATAGGAACACTACAGTAACATAAAGCACATGCTTTACTGGAGGTCTAGTGCCATCACCTGTTCAACGTTATGCTGTTCCTGCCTGGATGTGCTGAAATCCTAAACTGAGCTGCAGTCTCCCATGGTCTTTTATGCCATACTAATGTGAGGAGGTATAACCTGCTTTTAATACTGTGGACATATGTCCTTTTTGTTTCACCACTGCCCAGACCAGTTAAGCTCCATTGAGGGACCTGGCCAGATAGTGCAGGTCCATAGCAAGTGCAATTACCCTGCTACGATGGCACAAGACCTGGCTTCTGCACAGCAGTACGTTATGCCATATGAGATTATCAGCCTAATCAGACATGTTATTTCATGATGTTGCGTGATGCACGCGTACCTTTCAGGCTTACACTAAGCCTGCAATAGGTGGACCGCACTTAGAGTAGGGATGTCTGTAGATACATGCCAGCTACTTTGTTAAAAATCTAATGGTTAAAAACTTGCCATGACTGATGCTTTTTTCAGTTTTAGAATGATGAAATAAGTATTTTCGTTTGTTCTTTTAATTTCACAGAATTTCTGTGGTTTCTGATACTGAGAAGAAAAACACAGAAACAAAAGCTCCTTACTGTTGTGTTCCAAGAGTGTAAAGAATCAAGTCCTCAAAGGGCACACCCTCCGTGGTATACCAAGCATCTAGACAGATTGCTTGGCACTGATGCCTTCTGACATGGAGCAGTCCTCATCTTTGCTAGTGAGCTGTCTTAGCCTTCAGATCAGGAAGGCTGCTTGTAAACAGTTTATTGCTAGTGGCATCTGGACTGTCAAAGCCTGTTAATAATTGTTTCAAGTGCTAGCTGGAATGGTCTAGATGATGGTACTGTAGTACCAAGAAATGTTCTTGGGCAATGCTTGAAGTTAGTAGTGCAGATGAATTTTCACTGTGTTTCAGCAGTGCACATTTTTCTTGCTACTGTTCTGATGTGTGACAGCTAGAGCCTTATGAAAGCTGTGAGGTTATACAGTACTTCAACTGCCTTCTGTTTATATGGGAATAAGTCAGGAGTAGCTCCTTCCCAGGAAGAAGGCTATGAGTGAAACTCCAGAGTTTCAGTTTCGGTAAATATCCCCATCTTGGAAAGTGTTTTGTTACCACACAGTCAGTACTACATCTTTGACTATCCGTTCTTTTAATTTGGGAACACTAAACCAGTGGTAGAATCTTGGAATTAATTCTTTTATTCACATGAGTAGAACTTAGTTTTATGAGGAAGTGGAGATTTTGCTGGCGAAGTAAAACAACCCAAAAGGTTTGAAGTAAAAATGCAGTGAGCATGATAGCAATTGAGATTAAACAATCACGGTTTTAAACACATTTGAAAACCTGCCTCTGTACAGGGATGTTTTCCTTTATGCTCTGCAAGTTCTAAAGACTCCAGAATGAGAGACTGAGATGAAGTGCTCTCCCTAGAAGTTATTATGACAGCAGAGCCAGTTTAATTGCAACAGCCAATGTACAATCCCACACCCTTTTCCTCTATAGAAATGAAACAGTCAGTCAATCAGCTAGGGCCAAGTTCAATCTGGGCCTTCTCTGATGTGTGATCTGTACAGTTAGGCCCTTTAGATAATTGTAGCAGGCAGCCAATTCGTCTTAAAGCCCTGGGTGTAAGAGGAAAAATAGGCTCTAAATGTCCATCTGGGTTTTGGAAAATAGACATTTCAAGATGCGCCACATCAGTATGTGATTAAGTAGGTCACGGATGTCAGTCCTCATAGCGGTTCAATCCCAGGTGCGATCAGTGCAGTGTAATGAAAAGCTTTTTAAAAACACCATGAGTCTCTAACAGTGAAGAGTCTGTCAGTTCCTTTTCGGTAGGTGTCTGGGTTTTTTTGGTTCATTGTTAGGCAGTTGTTTCCGTGCAGTGGAAACCAGAAGGGGGAAGGAATTTACCTGCAGAATGGTCTCTCGATAACAAGCTGTTGTGTACACTAGTGCCTAGGCTTACACTGTGGAACTTGTCCAAACTCTTACTGGGTCATAGTTTTAAATCTGGACTCAGCAGACAATTTTTGCTTTAGGAAGAGGTTACTTTATTTTATCTGTGCTTATTTGAGGTTTTAATCATTGTCCCTTTCTGTCAAATCATGTTTGGGAAATGTTCAATACCTACTAACTCATTTAATGTGTGTGTAGCTCTTCTTCATACCTAGATACAGATAGCTTGCTAATTTACCTTCAGAATCAGTTTGATGTGTTTTGTACCAAAAAAAAACCACCACCCCCCCCCCCCCCCCCAAATACAAAAACCCAACCACTAAAACCAATTCAGTGAGAGTTTTATACTCCAGAGCAGTTTTTGTTTCTGCATGCTGCATAGGCATATCTATTAACTTTTAATGTGATGATTTTTTTTAATCAGGTTTCTTTTCCTGACCTCAATTCTCTTAGAAGGAGAGGAGTAGTAGTAACGTAATGGTTTCAAACTTCAGATACTTCATATCAAAGTGGAATAGCCAAATTCTGGTAAGAAAGAATGGAAGACAAATCATTTCTTACTATGAACATCAAAACTCGGCACAGGTTTTATTTTTGAAGTAGTTCCTGCCAGTTGTTGGTACCGTTCCCACAGTTGCTATATGGAACTGTAGCAGCCCATTGGCAAAAACCAACTGTTGTTGATACTATTGCTGTCCTGTTACCTTTGTCATTGACTAAAGAGGAATTAAAAACCCTAATGATGTTTTCCTTGGTTGCTTTCCTTCACAAATAAAATTACTCCCTCTAGCAAGGAGTAGTTTTACAAGGCTGCTTCCAACATACTAAGTATTAATAATGAAATTAAATTATTAAATACCCATTATGGAAAAACAACATAAATGTTTCATAGCCATATTTGTGATATAGCATTTGCAGGTGCAATTTCAGTAACTAATGAATGCAATTATAACCTGGACATTAAGGTAATTTAAATGTGAAGATAATTGTGTAATTGCTTCTTCTAGTAAATTAATATTAACGGAAAAGTCTTGCAGAGGAGGAAGAATGGATCTTTGAAACTTTTGATGTCCTTGAAAGTGATAGTTCTGTACAAATGAAACAGCATTATCAGTGTTGCTTTTGATCAATCAAAACAGTTATGTTTTGATGTAACTTGCATGCCTTCCATGTACTGAGGAAGTGGGAGAGGTACTGGGATGAACTAAACACAAGGTTTATAATGACAGCTTGATTTCAGTAGATGATCGTAAGGTCTTTTCCAAGCCTAACTATTCTATGATTCTATGAGGATATTTAAACTCTCCAAGATGTTTAGAGGGATGTTTCTGGTGACTGTGTTATTCAAGGGGTTACTTTGAGGGTTTTTTCTTATTTTAGGATATTATTTTCAGTTGTTAGAGAAAATAATTCTGGACCCTTTTGAGAGAGTGTTTTATTCAGTTCTCCTGCTTCTTGATTGAAAATTTTCATACTTGGCTGATGTCAAAACCAGGAACTGACCATACATTTGTCTTAGTTTTTTCCCTTTCAACTCAAAGAGATGTTTTAATATTACAGCAATGATTTTTTTCAAATTTAGAATAAAGAAACTTGGTTAAAAATACAGCAAAGAGAGACAATGGCTGATTCTGTTCTGGCTAGCAATATTAATGGGGAACTAAGCAGGCTTAAAGTAATTTTTGGTACTAGCATGATATAGATGTGTGTGACCAGGAGAAAAAAACATGCAGCAAATCAAGTTTTCATACATTCCCTTTAACCAATGGTGCTGGTTTACTTTCTTTGGCTTCTAACAGCCAATGTGTTTGAGTTGGTAGAATTAGGGAGAAGCAGATCATAGAATCATGGAATGCTTTGTGTTGGAAGGGACCTTAAAGCTCATCCAGTTCCAACCCCCTGCCATGGGCAAGGACACCTTCCACTAGAGCAGGTTGCTCCAAGCCCTGGCCTTGAACATTGCCAGGGATGGGGCAGCCACAGCTCTTCTGAGCAACCTCTGCCAGCACATCACCACCCTCATAGGGAAGAATTTCTTCCTTATATCTAACCTCAACTTCCCCTGTTCCAGTTTGAACCCATCACCCCTTCTCCTATCGCTACAGTCCCTGATGAAGAGTCCCTCTCCAGCATCCTTATAGCCCGCTTCAGATACTGGAAGCCGCTCTGAGATCTCCATTCAGCTTCTCTTCTCCAGGCTTTAATAACATCAGAAAGTATTGTATTTGCCAATAAATATGTGGGGTGTTTGGATTCTTTTTTTGTTGCTGTTGTTTGGCTTTGGGTTTTTTTTTTGTTTGTTTTTTGTTTCTGGGTTTTTTTAATCCTATTGGGTATAAGTTGACAGGAGGTTCCCCAGTTAATTCCCTTCCCATTTGTGAATCTCGAGTCCCCAAGTCTGTCATGGAAGAAGAGAAGAGATAGGGGGCAGCTTGGTTCAGGTTGCTGGACACAGTGTGTGTGCTGTATTCTGTAGGGGTAAATGTTGTCTAATGACTAAGAATGTGTGGAGTTTCACTGATGATATCGCACAATCACAACAGGCATGTTTTCTTGTACTTAAGGTATGTCGCAAAATTAATTGTGCCCCAATTGACATCTGGATTGTAGAGGTTTTCTAGCTGGCAAAACAGTGGAGGTAAGATTAAAAAACCATCTTGTCTATGGTGTTCCTGCCACAGTAAACGTCCCCTTTCCAGGCTTTTGAACATATTCTCCATCCTTTACCAAGACGAAAAGCTTTTTCTTTGAGTTTAATCTGCTTCCACAGGTACTGCATCCTCTCTGGGTTTCAGTGTTCATGTGTTAACACTGTACACTGCAGGTAAAGCAGAAATGCTTTCATTAAAAGTTAAATTACTGGAAGTATATTGCCCGTGGTTTAAAGTGCTCCATTCTGGATTACATACTGCTTTTGCAAAAGCTGGGTGTATTAATAACAATGATGACATCTAAGAAACTTTGTCTCTGATTCGAATGAGGAGTTGGACAAGATATCATCCCAAGCTTCTTCCATCCTGTGTTGTTCAGTGATCCAGTTCTCTGAAAATCCAAAACAGTGCTACCCAAAAATACACTTCTTGATATGCAGCCAGTCATTGACTCTTGCTTAGTGAGGATTTTGATGATCAAGCTCTCGATACTATGCCAGGTAAAATCAGAATTTCAAGGACATAATAAGTAAAAAATAGCAAGAAATAAAGGAATTAATCACTATTAAAAATAGATTTTAGAAAGAAACTTGAAGGGCACATCTTAGGAATAGATAGATGCTTTGAATAATTTATAATCTCTCAAATATGAAACGGAAGCAGTCTTAAGCACTGTCTTATTTGTGCTTTGAATGTGATTTTACAACTGCCAACAGGTTACTCTTTTTTTTTTGCATTTACATTTATTCAAGGGGGTGAACTCGGACACTGCCATACTACTGTGTTAATGGTAAATCTCAAGATACCTGAGACTGTCCAGAGAAGAGAAAGTGGGTTGGTGAGTGATTCACCATGCTTCCAAGACACATCTTCTACAAAAAGCATTTGTTCTGAGTCAGTAGCAGCAAATAAGTTGAAGGTTCATTTGATCTGCCATTGAGTTTTCCACTTGTTACTCAGTTCATGTTCCTACCTACCTGAGCAAAGACTATCAATCAAAACTCCATGGAAGTTAAAGGAGACAAAGCAGTCTACAGCTGTCAGAAAGGACTGCTTTCCTCACTTATGACACAGTTCGTGGATCAATGGACTACCCGATCAGTAGATTATCTCATTTTACTAAGTGGCAGAGCATTGAGCATTTACTGAATGAACCTTAGATCACTGACAGAGCACAAAGGCAGGGATCTTTGCAGGAAAAGATAAAATCATTGATACAGAGCATTTCTCAGATACGCCCCAGATGATAAGCTGTGAGAATTGAGGGGACAGTAAATCTTTTCAGTGTTAGTCAGAAGGTTGTACTTTGCCCCTCCATCTCTGTCTTTAAGAGAAGAGGAAGTAACAAGCATGTAGGATTTGGGGTTTAAGAAGAAGGTAAGGATTTCATGAACCCATAGCACCTGATGATCCTGATTAAGCATTTTAAAGTCATTGTTACACTTACAGGTTAATGTCTTCTAAAGCAAACAGCAAACAGAGCATGAAAAGTCATTCAGAGCTCCAGGTTCTGGAGCATTCTTTCTCACTCCATCCTGTTGGGAATGGTGTTTGGTTACTTGTGGTTTCTTACCAAAAGAAGGCTCTGACTCGAGCAAGTTTATCTTTGTGGGTAGGAGTTCTCCTGAAGAGCAAAGGAAATTTTAATGCTGCAGTCCTGGGTGACTTTCTGGTTTATCTTGAGAGTTGAAGCAAAACTAGAGCTTTTATAAGCAGCCATAACCGGTAAGTCTGAGATGTCATGTGCATGCATGTGAAATAATCTGTGCATCACTATTGAGAAGTGTTAAGGACTTACCTGAAGGAGGACGTCTAGAAAGTGTTTATACTGCCATAATTTTTCTGTTTCTTTAATTTGATAGCAAAATAAGTTCTGACTATTGCTGTATTTGTTCAAGGAATATGGAGCATGCTCTATGTCCTGTGAGAATATCTCATAGAAAAGCCTTTACTAAAAGTAAATGTTACAGCATGGATGAAAGTAAAGCTTCATTTCTGTAAGCATTTGCTTAACTTTAAGTCCTATAAGTAAGCACTTCCAAGTAAGTATATGCTTAAACACCTGATTTAAAAGTAGGTTGCATGCACCAAGTCATGACATCTTGATATAGACAAAAGCAAAACGATGTAGACAACTAAGGATGTTTTGAAGACTAATGCTTTTAGTTAGCCAAATACTCTGTACAATTGTTTAAAATGAGGCAGTGGATAAAAAAATAGAATAATAGAAAATAATTATTTCTTTGCATGGAGTTCCATTAAAGAGGTTAAGGCCAGATTATCCCTCTTCACCATGGCGTAAATCACAGGGGTTTTGTAGAAGTCATAGTGATAATACAGTGTTGTGGTGAGTTGACCTGGGTGCCAGGTGCCCACCAAAGCCATTATATTCTCACTCCTCTCTCTGGCTGCTGTTCTGCAGGGTTTTTTTTCACTTCTTAAATAGGTTATCCCAGAGATGCTGTCACGATTGCCGATGGGCTCAGCCTTGGGCAGTGGTGGGTTCATATTGGAGCCGGCTGGCGTAGGCTTTACCAGACATAGGGGAAGGTTCTAACAGCTTCTCACAGAAGCCACCCCTGTAGCACTCCCACTATCAAAACCTTGACAGCAAGCCCAACACAGATATATTTTCTGTAAAGAATTTCTATAGTGGTTTTTTTTTAACTCCATAATGAGGCATAGTTCATGGTAAGCTACACTCTGAGGGGAAAAAGTGCAGATGCTGACATATGAAATTAATAGCAGTAGTTCTGAATTTACTAATTACTTGATAGTGTTTCAGCAGAATACTACCACTGAGAGTATTTTTGAACAATTACATGAGTTTCAGAGTAATTTTTACAAGTGCCTATAAAAATATGCTTAGAATACCTGTATGTTGTGTATTTTTTTCCTTCTTCATAGTGTAATGCAAAATAAATGTATGAAATGCTTATACATTAATATAAAATGAACAGGGTGAGTATGAGTCTCTTACTTTAAACTTGAGTTATGATTCTCAAAATCTCTTATGGCAGGACTGCAAAAATCCCCCCCAGGTTATGTTTCTCTCATGCTTTTTACTTGGCTTGCAGACCGTCAGTTTTCATCCATGGCAAATACACCTCCTTGATCAGAACCATCTTGTAATAAATTGCTGCCATTTGAGGAAATGTTATTTTTTAATTACTTCTAGTCCTCTGTCAGTTCGATACACTGTTCTCTATCTACTACCTTGGTTTTGAGAAGCAGTTTGTTCTTAGGAATTGAGTATGTAAGTTGTGGGCACTGAAACCCTGAACTCTGAATCATTGTTATTTTAAGTATCTTTTTTGGCCTTGGTCAAGTGATAGAATTTTTATCCTTAACTTTTACATTATTGCAATGAGGAATGTTTTAAGAAGGGTCATCCTTTTATCTGCTTTAATCTCTGGAGTGCTAGATAATGGCAGCCTTTTTGTATGATTGAGCATTTTATGTGTTCCAACTTAGTTTTGGTGTCTGAAGACGCTTATTTTGTACTGTGCTTTCATGTTCAAATAGTGTCTTATCCTCTCCATTTGCTACGAGTCAGTGAGTTATAAATCAGGCTTCAGATCACAGGGTTTTGTGAGCTGTAAGTCTTCTAGTGAAGATCAGTCAAACTAATTTGGAATTCTGAAGCTGTCTGCAGTGGTATGTTAGGAAAATAACATAAGTCTGTATTAAAGAACGAGCTAAACCAATCCATTTTTATCATAAAGAAGAGAGGATGAATTTTTAAATGATTCTTTGCCATTACTGGCAATACATCCAGCAGCATCACCATCTAACTTTTACTATAGCTTGCAGCTCTCTCCCACCTGAGACAATTCAGTGTGCTCTGACGTTTGCCAAACCTGCAGAAGGCCCTGGGACTTCCCCGGGGGGAAGTCACTAAGGCATCTCTCTATTGTGCTGTGCCAGCCACCTCAACAGCAGACAAATGTCACCAGGCTTGAGAATAGCAGAGAACCTGTTGAGACCACGTTACGATGCAAGAATTGGAAATTTATCTTGGGTCACACTGAATTTTACTTGTGGAGCACAGATAACCTATGGCTTTAGCTGTGTGAGCTGAACTAAAGAGGGGTGATTGCAATGTGCCAAACTATATTGGATTGCAATGCATTAAGGAAAGTGGCTAAGAAGGGGTTAGGAATGTGGGACACCCAGACTGAAGATCTTAAAACTTCCTTACTAGGGCTCAGCTCCTAGACAACTTCAAAGCAAATAATGTAAGACCCTTCATTTTTGAAACATTTACCAGCTGCTTGTATTAAAATAAGTAGGAACTTCAGATGTTTGCTAAATCTGACAATTAAGTTGTTTTTACTAAGGTTTCCATAAGCCTCATTTCATTTTACTTCCATCAGTTTCTGAGATGATACTTAGAGCACCTAAAGATGATTAGGTGGTCCTGATTTTTACTTCTCTGTCCCTTGTCTTGCCCAGTGTGGCCTGACTGCTCAGGAGAGTGTCTTGATAATGCAGTTGCCATTGGCCAACATGAGGTCATGCCTAGCACTTGGCATTAGAAGTCTTAAAAAGGAGATAATAAGGATGCAAAGTAAAACATCCAAAACCAGATCCCTTCAAAAAAGCCCATTTACTTTATTTGGTCTGGTATACTCTGTAAGTTATAGTAATAACTCTACGTTCCTGTTTTCACACCTTAACAAAGTTGTTGAAATCCTTTGTTAGAACACGGTGGGAATTGCCACAGGAGCGCAAATAAATGTTAAAATTACATTTTTCTGTTTCCTGCATTACTGATGTTTATTTTGCAAACTAATGACAGCGAGTCTTAACTAAATTGCTATTTTGATGATAATTTGTAGATAAGAGATTTGTGCATAGAAATGAAGATAATTGTGTTCCCTTTACCCCTTCTGACAGCTTTGGAGAGACTTTGAGATAATTAGTATTGTAATACGTGTAACTTCTTCAGGTCCTGCTTCTGAAGTGATAAGAATAATTAAATAAGAGAGGTTATGAATGTAATGAAACAATCACCTTTCATTTGCTCCTGTGCTCATTTTATTAAAACCATTTTTTTCATTTCCCATCCCCTATCCTCAGGGGCAGAATTACAGAAACAATATTCCTCCTCATTTATATTTATGCTCTTACCAAGCTGTCCATTTTTAAGTGTTACCAATATGAAGAGGCCTCAAGGAGGCTTTTAATAGCACTTTATAGCAAGTGGTGTCCTTTTCTTGCTTTTTTCTTGGAAAAAGTGACTCCGTAGGCCTTGTTTTTAGGTCAGGTATTTTCTTTGTATAAAAAAATTCACCAGTGTTGAGATCAGCTGGCGTTTTTTTCAGTGGGTGAAAAGTTCAGACCTGTGGCTGTAACTGTTGTACTTTAAAGTGTTGCAGAAATCATCAAAAGATCATAGGAAACGTTTACGGTTCCGAGGAAGTAGGGTTGTGAGATATGCTGCTGGTGTTAACAGATAAACTGCCATTTTAACAGCAGTTCCAGCCAGGAACATGGAAATATGAGCGAAGCACAGCAAACAGCACATTTCCACAGCTCAAGTTCCTCATCTGCCTATGGATTTGTGAAATGGATTTACTTGCTCAATTTTGTTCTTATTTGTAGCATAAAAGATGGGCATGAGTCTGTTGTCTTTTATGTCCAGTACTCCAGTGCCAGGTTCTTTCAGATATTGCACATGTAATGTTTAATATCAGACTTACTTATTTGCAGATACTTGATGTTACACAGGATTTCTGATGTAGCAGAGCGGTATTGTATTGTGTAATGCAGTACAAAGGTAAATTGCACTGAACAAAACGTGCATAGCAATTGTGATATAAGTTCAATCACAAAACCAGCATGATTCCTGTTTCCAGTCTATAATATGCTCACTGTCACAATGATGGGCATCCCAAATCAACGTAGTTTGAAGCCAGCTCAAACCCATTGCTGTCTTCAATTTTATTTTGATAGTTCTTCTGTTTTTATACATTTATGTTGGGATGAACCAAGTATTCACTCCCTCCATGCTGGTGTGGCCAACTCAGAGGGATACTCACACTCTTCTAGTGAATGCAAGGAGAAGCATTTGCACCACCAGTTGATTCACTCACTTGTTGATAGCTGTTAATCTAAACCAAAAGCTCTTCTCCCTTTTTGCTAAGATAAAATCAGCTTCTTCACAACAGCTGTGACCAGCCATGCTGCAGTATTCCTTGAGCTTCAGTGGAAAATTGCCTTTGCCCATCTCCACTGAGCCTTCTTCCTTCTTAGGGGTTTATTGCTCTGTCACGAGTTTCTAATTTCTTTGAGTAACTCTGACATTCCAAGTCTGGACGCATGCAGGCTACGTATTCAAACCTGTAGCTGCACAGTTTAGCACACTAGCATTTCCCAACTTATTATTAAAGAGTTTGTTTCTTTGTTAGTTTATTTCTAAACACAATATTTTACAATACTTATTTATGTAGTGGCACATTTGTATTGTGTAAGTTGCAAGCTTCTATCGTTCTCCTGAAAGCTGCCAGGAAAAAAAAGTTATCCTGAGTAAAAGACTATGTTTCAGCTCTTTCCCTTGCTATGTAATATTGGTTAAAAGAGCAATATCTTTTATTCATTAATCAAAACCACTCATTTGAAAACAAAAAGATTGGATTTTCAGCTGTTCAGATAAAATTTTTCAGGGGTGGTTTCAACTTGGTTGTAATGAGTGTGATTTTTGGCTTTTATTCTGCATTGTGTTCATAACTTCCAGTGTTATTCTCATTGTACAGGCCAAAGTTTATACTGCTGTATTGTCCGTATAGAGCACATGTGGCCCTCATTTAACTGTCTTGAATGCTGGTAACAGTGGATCTATGCCAAAATGGGATTCCTGGCAGGATACTGGGATCAGCTCCACAGAGAAGCCCAGACAGGTCTTGCGCTGAACTCTCTGCTGATCGCAGCAGGTTTTGCTACACTGTTACCTCTATGAAACTGAAGAATGCATCTTTGCACAGCTGCAAATTAACCCCTCCTGGAATGCAGGAGAGATCTGATGTATTTATTATGTGTCTATGTTCCAAGCAAAACATTTGTTTAAACTTTTAAGTATATGCTTTAAATATGTATTTCCAACTTTAGGATGATGATTTCTTTATAATGGCTTCTATTGGGGTAATGTAGAAAGGATAACTGATGATCATTACAGAGTTGATCAGTGCCAGCACTGATGGCCAATTTGACAGCTAATGAACCAATATGATGTTGAAAGTCCATCATGTTCCAGTGAGCCAGTCATTAAATGCAGTAATGAAGGTTTTTCGAAGGGATTATTACTGTTCTGAACTATATTTAGTGATTTGTAGCAGGCATTTCCTTCTCAACATTTGCATTATAGAATAGAATTATAGAATCATTTAGGTTGGAAAAGACCTTCAAGATCATTGAGTCTAGCCATTAACTTAACACTGCAAAGTCCACCACTAAACCATGGCCCTAAGTGCCACATCTACACAGCTTTTAAACACCTTCAGGGATAGTGACTCAACCACTGCCCTAGGCAGCCAGTTTTAGTGCTTGACAACCCTTTCAGTGAGGAAATTGTTCCTAATATCCAATCTAAACTTTCCCTGGCTCAATTTGAGGCTGTTTCCTCTTGTCCCATCACTTGTTAATTGGGAAAAGGGACTGACATCACCTCATTACAACCTTCTTTCAAATAGCTGTAGAGAGCAATAAAGTCTCCTCAGGGCTTCCTTTTCTCCAGACTGAACCCCCCAGGTCCCTCAGCCTTTCCCCATCACACTTGTGCTCCAGGCCCTTCACCAGCTCCGTTGCCCTTCTCTGGCCCCACTCCAGCACCTCAATGTCTCAGGATCCAAGGTGCAGCCTCACCAGTGCCCAGTACAGGGGCTGGTACATCACTACCCTGTTCCTGCTGGCTGCAATATGGCTGATACAGCTGGGATGCTGTTGGCTTCTTGGCTGCCTGGGCAGAAGCTGCTTATGCTCAGCTCTGTCAGTCAACACCCTCAGGTCCTTTACCTCTAGGCAGCTTCCAGCCACTCTTCCTCAAGCCTGTAGCATTTCATAGGGCTGTCGTGGCTCAAATGCAGGCCCTTGCACTTGCCTTGTTGAACCTCGTACAACTGGCGTCGGTCCATCGATCCAGCCTGTCCAGGTTGAGCATCTGTAGAGCCTTCCTACTCAAGGAAGCTGTAGAGCCTTCCTACTTGATCCCCTCTTCCAGATCATCAGTGAAGGTATTAAACAAGACTGGTCATAACATCAAGCCCTAAGGGACACCCCTAGTGACCAATGATGTGATGCCATTTACCACCACTCTTTGGGCTTGACCAACCAGCCAGTGGTTTGCCCAGTGAAAGGTATGCTTGTCCAAGGCATGAGCAGCCAATTTCTCCATGAGGGTGCTGTGGGAGAGGCTTTATTTACTGAAGTCCAGATAAACAACATCCAAAGTCTTTCCCTCATCCTTTAAGCAGGTCACCTTGTCATATAAGTAGATTGGGTTAGTCAAGCAATTACGAGACAGCTAATTTGGAAAGTCACTAATTCATGTGTGTTTAACAATTTCTACCAGTTATAAAGCCAGGCATACTGTATTACACTAGCTGAGTAATTGTTATCACTGAGGCAACAGAATACTTACCATAGTTTGCCTGCTGATATATGGACTTCTAACTTGATTTCTTTATATTGATGGCCACAGAGGGTTAGGATCCATTTCTACACTGCTTAATCTCAGTGTAAAAGAAGTTGTGAATTACATTTTGGAATACCAAAAAAGGAGCCTAACAGCAGAGGTCTGATAATCCTGGGGACTCAATTGCTACTTTCACCTTCATGCTGACCTGCAGTAACACTTTATTACTTTCCTGGAGGATTAGGCTCAAAGCACACAAAGGTTAAAATCAATCCATGGCTAAAAAGAAATTCAGACTAACTCTTATTCTCTCTGTGAAACCACTATATTCGCTTACTGCCTCCAATCATGCTTTCACTCATTTTATCAGGAAAATACATCAGTGAAGCCAAAACACCAACCTACAGACTGATTAACCCCTTCTTCCAGAATCGCTTGCCCTTCTGCACAAAGTAGTGTCATGCTAAAACACATCTGTAAAGTAATGTACCACAGACCAGAATTTTGCAATCATTATGAACAAGGACTGGCTACATCAGTCACAGATAATCTGAATTTGGACCAGAGTTTTGTCATAATTCAGCTCACGAAGTGTAAAACATGGTTCTCTGTCAGCCTCAGGTACATGGTCATAGCCTCATGGCAGCTTACTTGGCTCTTCACAGCTCGTCTAACAGTAAAACTGCATTAAGGCAAAAGGGTAGAGAATTTTGTCTTTCCTCAAGGATGTTACTTGATTTCAGTGTTTTGATTTGAACATCTTTAATTCAGTTTAAAAATAAAAACAAAAATACTTTTTTACATTTATACTTCTGTAGGTTTTTCAAAATTCTTGTGTCTTCTACATGTTGTACGTGTTTGTTTGACCACCATTTGTTGCAGCATCAAAGCACTCTACTGTGATTAGTTAATGCACATCCTTGCAAATGGAAGAACTGGGGCATAGAAAAGTTGGAGCTGAGGTTGTCCAAAGTATTTAGTGATCTCATTCTCATTGATTCAATACCCATAAGTGGCAGAAGGGGAGTGGCATATATAGCTATAAAAGTCTGGTCCAAGTAGTTTAAACAAAAGCATGCAGAAAGTGTGTCTGGCAGCAGTATATTAAGTTTAGGCCCTTAACCTTGAGGACCATGCATTTCTTTTACCACTAGGCTCATTCATTTACTAATGCTCAAAATTGAATTACATTTCATAGAATTGTAGAATAGTTAGGGCTGGAAAGGACCTTAAGATATCTAGTTCCAACCTGCCTTACTATTTGTTATCCTTTGGTCAAATGGAAAGTTTGTATGTTGTAGAGGATTATTGGTTTGGGTGGGGTTTTGTTTTGGTTTGTTTTTTACAAAACCTCTTATATTTTGGTTTAAAAATAATTTCAGGTTGTGGTCCCCAAAAGATGATTTATTTGTTCTTGTTAGATTTCCTACTAAACAGGGATTCACAGTGCAGCTTTTATTCTTAAGTTTATCCAGAAGTTCACATAGCCACATTCATGGTCACTCTATCACATTGTCATTGAAGATGGTCTATTGAATAGGTTTCTGAAGGCTTCATTCAGCCTGAAAATATGAAATGTCAAGAGCCTGGATAAGAGCAGGTTTAATGGCTGGCTTAAATAGTTACACTATTTTTCTTCCATTGTTCCATTATGAAGAAGTATCCATGTTAAATACTGAGGAAATTTGTGTTCTTAACAGAGTTCTTGAAAGTCTACTGCATAAAGCTTTGAAATGAATTTTGTCATCTCAAAATTAAGGGTACACAGTTTGTCAAGTTTATATATTCATGATTTCTAATTTTACTTCAAATAGGGTTAACTACCTTTCATGTGGTTGTGTTTTGAGATGCAGAACCCTGACCGTATATTTCCACACTAACGTGATGTCTTCCTTTCCAAAATGGTCCTCATTTAACCCCCACACCTTAAAAACAGTGTTCCCATCCCATAAATAAAATATTGATAAATATGAATCATACAAATTGTAGAAGCATGCATAAAAACAGATGTTAATAAGGATAACCTTTGGGTTTTGCAGAATCACAGGAAGCAGAGAAATGGGAAATCAATATTTAAAACTGGAAAGAAAGCAGTGGGGAATTAAGTATCTATTCGCTAAGAACCAAAGTTCCACCTCTTGTGAAACTGGTTTAGGTCAATTAATGCAGAATCTAAATGAGAGTGAATTAAAAACATACAGAAAGGTAAGAACTAGGAGGGTACATATAATATGAAAATGTGTTTGTGTGTGTGAGAGAGAAAGGGGGAGTGAGAGGTTTTCTTTCATTTTGTGGAAATACTGCGAACAACCTAATACAGTGTGCTTCAATTTCTGCACTCTAATATTCTGTATTTTGAAATTGGTCACCACAGGACAGTTTTATTCATTTCAGCATTGAAAGAGTCTTGATTGTTTCTGTGAAGCTTTGGAGAGTTGATTCTTTTTGGGTTTGTACTTTTTAAAGCATGGTTTCCAGAAGGCTTCCCTTATCTAAGCTAAGACTGTGTGGCTTTGTTGAAAGACTTACCCGGCTGATGAGATTAATACTGAGATTGCATGGCCCTAGCAGATTTTTTCCATGGGTGGAATATAAAGTTGTTGCATGTCTTTCAGCTCTTCAGCTTCATAAGCACTGTAAATACTGTTTACTCAGTCGTTACATAGATAGGTTAAATATAGCCAAGTACAGAAAGGACAGATATTGTTTCCCCGTTAAAATGACATAAACAGTTTTTCTTTCAGTGTAGTGAAGACATGTTATTCTTTCATGTACCCTTCTTTTGTAACTGAAAATGAAATCCAGTTAAGTGTCTGTACCCACAATGCCAAGTGTTGGGAGTGCACCTAAACACTATAACCTTTTGTCTTTATATGTGTTATTCCCTCCCATTGTTGTTCCCATCTCTGAAGCCTGAGCTCTGATAAACTGTTTCCAACTGCAGCCCTATTCCTGGTAAAGTACAGTGTGCTTGGATTCCACATTAAATAAAATCCTTAAGCTTTGGAACACTGTCAGAAAACACTATTTTAAGCACTAAAAGATAGATTAATTAGTGGCCATGTGTAATTTCCAAGTCATGGACCTCCAAACTTGCCCACAATAAGCTGTGTGTTCCCTTTGTGTTTGCCAATTGGACAGAAAAATAGTAAAAGGATAAGATAGAAAGGCAGTTTTAATTTTACGTTGTACCATCAAAAGGATTTTAATTTCCAGATATCATCACAAGGAGCTTAATAACAGTAACCCATGAGCAGATATTGTCCTCAATTATCAACTGATATAAAATACAGGAGCCAGACACATTCTTTCAATACATGGCATTTGGAATATCGCTGTATGCAGTTATTGAGGGTAAGTTTTGTATCATCCAAGTCAGTAAAATTCATGGTTTACTTATATCTAATGTCATATGTGACCAGTCTCATTATTTTAAGGATAAAAGCCAGCTTCTCTTCCTGTCCTTTCTCTGCAGATAGGTTTACATACACACATGGAGGTGGCTTGATGTTGCTACAGTTGCTACTACTGACCGGTTTGCTGTGAGATCCAGGCAACCAGGAAAATCGATACAGATCATTCCATTTCCTGTTGACTCTCTATTAACAGATCATTTACTTAGGATAAGTCAGGGAAAAGGTGGAGAATAAAATGTCAAAGGTGCGAGAATTATTCTCTTCAAGCTTCTGTTGTAGGCCTTGGCTATCATAGGAGTGCAACCAAGACGGCAGTTTTTTGGTGGAATGCAGACCTGTAGCTTTATGAATATATACAACTCTTATCTCCTGAAAGCTACTATATAATGAAGAATTGGCTGTACAAAGTGTGTATCTTTAAATCTGTCTTGTGAGAAGTGCTATCCTTTCAGCGAGCCTGTAAGATCCCAGTAAACACATTACTTTTGTCAGTAGCTTTGTAAGGATTGGAAACATCATTGTTAATGCCTCAAAAATAGACCATTTTAGCCTGCGTGGATGTTAAGGGAAGGAGATTGAATTACCTCAATGTAAAAGAACATTTGCAGTTATATGACATTATTGTTATGGTTTTTAGAGACAGTTGAAGAAATTATTATTTTAGTGGGCTTTATTGTTGAACTTACAGCACAGGCCCCCAGATACCATAATGCTAGATGCGTAAAAAAGTTTTCTCAGTCAATGAAACAGCTTTTTTCATCTTCTTTTGGGGGAAAATAAAAGTAGACTTCAGGAAAAATCTCTGACAGTTGAAGTATATGTGTTTCCAAGACAGCCTGCTGTATGCTTTAAAAAAAGACCGGGAGTAAAATTCAATGCCTAGCAGAGCCTGCTTCATTTCTGATAGCTCCAGTAAGTGCTTTGTGGTGGAATGAAGAAAGCCTGGCTTAACTCTACTGGCTGTACGTGCCTTTGTGGCAGGTGGGAATGTTCTCTCTCTTGTTGAACACCAGTGGTGGGGGACTGGAGACAGAGAATGAGAATGGAAACAGCAAATGGTATTTTTATTCTTTTTACTGAATGAGCGATTTCCTTTTACTTGTGTTTCTACTTTGAGACAAGGTTACCAGGTGGGTTGGTTTTCGGTATATATAATAGACTGCTTCAGGTGTGCCCGTTCAAGGTTTTCTACTGTTTGTAGACAGAATACATGACAAATTCACCAGTACATTTCAGCAGCTTTGTGCCAGGCTGGTGGCACAAAGCAGCCATGAACCTGACTTAACAAACCACTTAAACTGGGAATATGGCCTCTCTGGGCTTTTGGAATATTGCAAAACAGGTGTAGGGCATTGCTAATGTGTCTGGCCCTAAATCACTTGCATGGTATGAAATACTGTTGTATGACTGTCCCATGGAGATCCTCTCAAAACTGCATTCATCTAGTGACTGCACCAGTAAACTCGTGATGGTATGTACCACATGAGGTAGCTTTCTTGTTAGCAGACCTTGTGTACTTCAAAAGTGATGCTAAACACCATCATTAATCTCATTTCATGTAAAAGGATAACTGACAGAGGCACTGGATGCATCCACATTATTATAGCATGGATCAGGCGGGCACTTCCAGTCTTTGCTCTCCCTACATTCTGGTTCACATCATGAAACCATTCTGGAGCACACATTTAATGCCTTTTGAATAAAGCCCCGGTGCATCCCAGCAACTGGTGAGCATTTAGTCCACATGATTAGACTACAATTCATCCAGATTATCCAACCCTGCTCCCCACAAATGGTGGACTTCAGGTGCTTACCATTAACTGTTTCACTCAAGGTCTGCTCTTAACTTGTGCTCCACTACCTGCTAATGGATTCAGGGAGAGGGAAGGGACTTCTCAATGCTGCTGTACAGCCAGGAGCAATTCTAGGTTTCCTGGAAGTTAAGCCCTTGCACTAGTTCCAGCACTCTTCAAGGACTGTCTGTTAGTTCTTTGGATCTAGAGTTCTCAAAGTCTGCACATACACACTGTGTGCGCTCACATTCTCTATCCCTCTTCCCTGCAAAGAATCATGAGATGAGACTTCACATTACTGAGGTAATTCTGTGTATGCAGAATAGATAATATTGCCTTTAACACAGCCATGTCAACAAAATGCTGGTGTAGGGACGATCTTTGCCTAGGTAGCTCTCAATCAATTTCATACTTAGTAAATGTCTAGACAAACCTATTTTATGTCATATTTCCCAAATACTTACTACAGATTAAGAGTCGTACACTCAAAGTACATCTTCATGGCTGATTCATGGTGATAAGATCTTAACCTGCTGCTCCCTAATGCAGTGCTCCTGCTTTTTTTGGTCTTTCATCTGGTACTGGAGGGGGAGTTTGAGCCAAAGATGAGGCATCCTGCTGTAGGGAAAACACGAGATTTCCCAACTCTTCATTAGAAGAAAAAGGAATGCTGAAGATGAGTTGAATCAGTTGGAAGAAAAGACAATAAGATAAGTGCATAAACCACTAATTTACTATTGTTGCCCTATGTACTTATATTTTAATTACCATCAGCTCAAACCAGCATGAATCTTCAAGTACTGCACCTTAGGAGATGCTGATTAGTAAAGGGGTGTTGCACTGAACATAGGCTTCAGTTTAGAAACTAACTGAAGAATTTAATCCCAACGATTGTATGGCAGCAATGTAATCCTGAGTTGAGAACAGTGTAAATTTAATTTCATTAACAAGGTTCATATCCCCCACCTCAAAAGTCCCATTCTTTAGGACAGATGCAGATGGTTTTAAGAAAGTAAAATGTTTGTATAAACAGCTGTTATACGATCAGTTATTAGCAGATGAAATTCCAAAGCAGCATGCAGATAAAAGTTGCCAATAAGAAGAAAAGGTATAATCACCCTTAACCTTCTGACTGATGTTTTCTGTGACCAGCAATAAGCCCATGGTGGCTTAGCTGTCTAGTCGTCTCAGCTTGTCATTTTAATCTAGCTTTCATCTAGGTCCTTTGGTTAGTCCCTTGTTATGTACATCCTTTTGCTACTTACAACAAACTATATTCCATAAGGAGTAATGTAGAAACACAACTCTGCTGGGCTAGTCAATTCTTATTTATTTTTGTTACGTGTTTTTTTGTTATATGGTGTCATTGTATGTTCTTCAGAGGGGACAATAGACTCTGACCCTCTCTTACTGGATGGAGTTACATCTATGTATCCTTATTGCTCTGAAACAAGTTAGATTACAGTTTCAAAAGTAGAATATAGCATGGAGACAAATAAATAGTGAATATAGCCAAGTCCTTTGGTCAGGCCAACTAATACCCATACCCACCCATACCCAAACAGCTGTATCTTCACAGGGAACAAGAAAGCCATATGCCTTTTGGGAACCATTCTTGACTTCCATCCTACTGAATCATGTTCCCAAGTTGTTTGAGAGAAAATGAGTTAGCTCAAGGTGAAGGCATGCCAGAGACTAATATGTTGTGTACCTATGTAGACAGTAGTGCTGCAGTTTCTGAAGATACTCAAGTGGTACATTGAACCTGTGAGTAGAGAGGCAGCTGTTGGGTCTCTGTGAGAGTCCTTCAGCCATGAATTAGGAGTTAATTGACATTCAGCTGACAGTTGGTATTGTTACAGTGCTGGAATCCTGCGAGTGACCAGCTTCTAGATTCCATTTTGTTAAAAAGGTTACATGCTGTTACCAACCATATTAAAATAAATAAGTCCATTTTTCATATTTTCCCAGAGCCTGGGAAACTGTAGCAAGGCCTTGCACGTGTTCATTATAAGCCATTTAAGTAATGAATTCTTACAACTTACAGGTATCACACCGATTTTGTGAATTTAGAGGGCCAAGTGACATTACATCTATGAATCACAGCCCATTTTGCTAGCAACATTAAGGCTGAAATCTGTTTTTCATGCTGCTGTGAATTCATATTGTGTCTGAATTTAGGAGATAAATTATATGCTGATGAAATTATCTTTTATTCTGAATCCTTAAACATCAGAATAAATCTGAAGAATGATTGCAAAGAGAAGAAAGTTTTTAATCTGGAGTGCCTTTTTGATCAAATCACATTTTTATAGCCTTTCCCTGTATTTAGTTTACAGCAATTCACAGATGGCTGTCTCTTTGCATGGCCAAGTACTGATTTATACTAACGCAGTTTTAAAGACAGACCAAGGAGAAAGGGCAGTGTGGCCAATTCCTGAGAAGCAAAACAACATAGCAAAGCACTGAACACAGCTAAGGTTTGCTAAGGAGTAAAATGGCACTTGCAGAAAATTGCCTTTCTCAGCTTGAAAACCTGAGCTGGTATCCAAAACCGAAGACCTGTCAGCAGAGAGAGACGCTGATGAAAATTAGCTTCAGTTGCTATGCTACAAACATATTTATTCCTATTAACATCACTTAGTTTTATATTAAGCAGTCACTTTTAAAATGACATTCAGTAGCTTTTTGTTTGTTTTTCAATTAAACTGATTGGTTGACTGCTTGACATCTGTCTGAGGCTCATACTTCATAGTGAGGTTTCAAAGTGCTGGTGTTTATGGTACAGAAGCACTCTCAAGACTATTGTTCAAAGGATGACTTCCAAGGAAATAGTATCATTCTATCTTCATACTCTCAATCAACACTCCAGTGGAATATTCCAAAGTACTGGGCAGTAAGGGCTAGCAAACTTGGTTATTCCTCATTTTTTAAAATCCTATTATTTCATTTCTGTTTCTGAATCTGTACGTAAGAGCTTGGCATCGGGCTCGTATTTTAAAGGGGAAATCATGAATGACCATTTTAATATACCTAATACATATATATTCAAAGGAGCATGGGTGAACCTAGCCTAAATGTTCAAGAACAGAAACTTTATTACATACCTGCTTGAGAATTAAATATATTATAAATGTTAAAACATTTGCTGCTCATCTCAGTCAAGTTTCTGGGGTTAGGTGAAGTCCAAAAGTGTTCACAGGTTCCAGTTAAACAAAAAATTACCCTGTTCTTGGGTAATTTTTGTGTGAGAAAAATCCAATAACCTTGCAAACCGTAAGGAGCTAAGGGAAGAAATCTAACACAACATCATCTAACTTACTCTGTCTAGCAGATGTGTGGCCAGTGGCAGAGTTTTGCAGTTCACTTATGGAAGCTAACAAATGCATTTAAGAAAGCAAGTCTCAGTGTGATAGTAAATATGAATTTTTCGTTTGTTTTGATGGATTATGGTTTTTTTTCTTATTAAAACATGAGTCTGAATCTCCAGTCACCTGGGGTTTGTCAGTATTCAGAACTCAAGTATTGGTTTGAGCCTTAAAGTAACTGTGTTGGTCAAATCACTACTGTGGATCCATTAAAACCTTTGTAGTATCTTAATATTTTCTTGTGCGTGTACCACCTCGGTGCTATCAGGTTGTTTCTGAAAGATGGGAGGAAGATACTCTTCATTGTAGTAATAAAGGCTATAAAAAGATTGGACATGGATTATTTATACAGAAATAAGATAAATCATTGTAGGTATAAGGTCTGGATTGTTTTGCATTCCCCAGCTGTGCATGTAACTATTTTCTTAAAAATACAAAAAAATACAAATTATGTTTTAAATGTGTACTTTCCAGATCGCCTTATTAGTGATTTTTCATATCTGATATGTTAAAACTCCACTCTCAACTATACACAGTTGAACGTTGCACAAGCAGCTCTTCTGCACACATGCTGTGTTCAACTGTAGTACAAAATTAATTTTTCTATTGAAATTTCCAGCTATAACACGGAAATAAGTAGGTTTACAGGAAAAATGTTAAATTCATTGCACATGACAGAGGACAGTGGCGATGATCCTTCACAGTCCTATTTGCTTATCCAAATGTGAGGTCATGCACGTATAAGAACATAAGTTAGCAAGTAATAGTAAGAGCAACTGAATGGGCCATTTTGTCTGTCTCCTTACCTAAGCCCACACTCTATTATCAGAAAAGGGGAGGTTCAGGCAGAATATGAAAGAGGGGAGATTTAGAAGAAATTCTTCCCTGTGAGGGTGCTGAGGCACTGGCGCAGGGTGCCCAGCAAAGCTGTTGCTGCCCCATCCCTGGCAGTGTTCAAGGCCAGGTTGGACAGGGCTTGGAGCAACCTGCTTTGTGGAAGCTGTCCCTGCCCGTGGTAGGGGCTTGGAGCTGGATGAGCTTTAAGGTCCCTTTCAACCCAAAGCATTCTGTGATTCTGTGAATTATTTAAACTCACAAGAGGAGGGTAGTTCCGATTTCCTTCTAGTCAGCTTTCTCTGCAGTAGATCTGTTTCAGACTTCTGCTTGCAGGAGCTGGCACAAACCTGGGCTGAACTAACCCCAGCATTTGGTGGAAGAAGTTTCACTAAAATATAACAGACCTTGTTTCTGGGGGAAAAAAAGAACTTCAGTCCTTGGCATTTACTGCTCAGGAATCTGTTTTGGGAAACTATTCACGTGTGGTCCATACAAGTGCGGTTAGATACAGGAGGCTTCCAAATTTACCATGAGGCACAGCACGTAAGCATAAATTGCTCTAGCTAAAAATACTTAATAATGGGAACAAGACTAAGCAGTAATTTGCAAGGACTTTGACTTTCAGAACAGAGATAAACCAAGTACATATATAAACATAGATTTCTTCCCAAAAGTCTACCCAAGAGTGCTGGCTATTAACAGAACATTAGTGATAGCATTTTTAGTCTAAATAGCAAGTAATTAGCCAGCCACATTAAACAATAATGAGAGCTACTAATCATTTTTTTTTATCAGCAAAATTAGCCTGGACTTATTTTAAAACAACATTTAATATAAACAGCTTAATGAATATGTAAAAGGTAAAAGTTGTGCACAAACCCAAATGCGCTCTGCAAACCAAAGATAATTACTGTATCTTGACTGTTATGCATGAACTTCTATAGAACAGTTCTTTCCTCACTTCTCCTTGTACATGCATAAGCTGCAGCAGTAGTCTGTTGGTGTCTCCAAAAAGGACTCAGTTTGGTATGCAGAATGAAGTAAGTTGCTCGCTGATTTTGATAAAGCTGCAGATCTTTCATCTCCAGTTTTCATACAAGATCTTTGAGAAGCCCAGCTAAAAAGTAATAATAAATTATCATAAAGGATATTTTCAGGGAACCATAAGGGCAAAGTAGGTATTTCTTTTCTCTCTCTAGGACTAAACAGTATATGATGGGAAAGGCTGGATTTATATGGACACTAGAGATGTCCTGTCCTTAGGGTGCATAGCAATAACCTATAACCATTTTTTCTTTTGGGATAATTCTGTGTCTTGAAGGTGACGATGAGTGCAATGGAAACTGATTATAGTGGCAATGTGATGTTCAGTTCTTTCAGCAGAATCGCACGTGAGACTGCATGTGAAATGAATGAGCTCACTGCTTAGAAATGCCAGTGCAGGGCTCAGAGTGTGAGAGAGTGAAAATATTTTCATGCTGATTGTATGTTAATCTACAGCCTTTCATCTCAAAGGATCCCAGAGTTTTCATAAACTGATGCTCAGACCATACAGCATCACTTGATCCTTCAGCGATCACAAATGCTGTGTGTATTTAGCAGCTCAAAACTACATACCCAGAAATTAGCAGAGGGAAGTGCATGTGTAGCTAAAGTTACGCTGTAACATAATTCCTTGAACTGGTTGCTACAAAGTAACCATTGACACATTGTGGAAGCTGTGATCTGGTCAGAACTGGTGAGCACGCCGATAGTTAATCGTTCATTGTGCTGTAGAAGTGGTGCCTCTGTGACTGGAGTTACCAATCCTATTTTTGTACTGTTCAGGACAGTATTTCCAGCAGTGCCTTTTCAAGTGATGCCTTTCATATGCTGTGTAAAAACCAATTCCTCTTACAAAGAATTTAGACCAAAACCTGTGAGTGATCTCTAACCTCAGCTGCCTTGAAAGTGTATTGAGCTGGGATCCCATGACAGAACTCTTTCATTCTTAACCAGCATTCTGCCCTTGCAAAGCCCTTTAGCTGCTCCAGGTGAGACCAAGAAAGGGCTTTTCAGCCCTTTGCAAGTATGAAGTCAGTAGTATAGTGGTACAGTAATCATTAGCTTTCTTAAGATGCAGAAAAAGCTGGTCAAATGAAAGCATAAAACAACCTCAAGTTTGCATTCTCATTCTGTAGGGAAATCCTTGTAGTTAGGAATAAAAAATGTATCCTGCTCATATGCTTTAACATCTATCTGTAAATGTTCTTTATAACATACAGAAACTTAAAAATCTCATTATTGAATTGGAAGTGGCATTTCCATGCCACACTTTGTCCACCTGATCAAATTAAAATATTTCTGTTCTATTGAGGCTTGTATTGAAGTATCTTTTTCTTTAGTAGTACCTGGAAACAGCATTAAGAAATTTGTTCAGCAAGCATTGGTCTTTCAAATGAGAAGAAAGAAATTCAACAAACAGGGGTGTTGATTCATAATCCTGTCTCTCTAAGGATCTGCAGCCAGAGTATTCTGTGAAGAAGCAGCCACCAAATCCATTTGGATGAGAGTAACATGAAAGTGCCAGTTTAATCTGTGCTCTTGCATTGTGGGGGCTTACAGTTGTAAAACCCCATAATTTCAACTGCTAGGTACTGTGTTAAATAAATCTGAACGTTGGTAAGTGTGGCTGGCTGGCACCACACCAAGGTGCTGTTTGACAGGGGTCAGTTAACAGCTAATGTGAAAGGACAGTTCTCTTGGAAAGAGAAGTTGTAGCTGTACATGCTGTGGTGTGAAACGCGATGGTTTATGTGGTTGTTTCACAACAGTCAAGTTGTGGAGGTGCTGGTTCTGTTCTTGTAGCCAAGCCTTACAAATTCAACACAGAGTACGAAAGTCAAATAGAAGTAATTTTCTTTCTCGGACACCACTCATAAGAAAATCTGTTGACCAAATTACACCATCAGTGGAACCGCAGTAACTTGGTCCTCCTCAAGTGCGGATTACTGGGGTGGCTGCATATCCCTGTTCCAGGCTGTGGTGCTGCATGGGTGTAACTGAACACCATTTAATAATCATAGAATTACAGAACAGTATGGTTTGGAAGGGACCTTCAAAGATCATCTAGTCCATCTGCGCTGCAATGAACAGGGACATCTTAATGTAGATCAGGTTGCCCAGAAAATAAGCTGAGTTCTGAACAAGCAGATCTCTCTGTAGTGTACGAAAAATGAGCACTGCTCCCTCTCCTGTTTCTGTGCTGTTTCTATCCTGCACAAAGAGGTAGAAAGCAATGGAGATTGAACTTGGTCATGCAAGTAGGCCAAGGTGTTCAAAGGCACAGTGAGATTATATCTGGTGAGCAGGAACATGCTGTTCATCCTCAGCTGCTCTTCACAAGGGCAGAAGTAGTAAGCCGTGGGAACAAATGGAGAGACAACAGTTAACGTCTGTTGTGCCTTCTCCATTTACCCTGAAAAACTTTTTTGGAGTTAAAAGAGTTTTCCTGCGAAACACATTGTAGGGATTATTTTAGTTATTCAGAAAGAAGATAATTTGTTACTCCATGTGAGTCTGGAGCCTGTAGAATTTGCTGGTAATTGTCCAGCTGGGAATTGCTCTGTATTCTGACAGAATGAGTGACAACTGAATTTAATACCAGTCTGAAAAATTCTACTGGACTTAGACATAAAATATGTGCCTGTAAGGTTAAAGTTTTATGTACACTAGTAACGACGTGATAAAATATAGGAAAGTTTTTTGCTAATATGGTTTCTGCTGTTTAGTAATTCTTTTCTTTTGCTCCTCTTGTGTTGCCCAAGGCACCTTCTTAGAGGAGAACTGGAGTGGAAGTACAGCCAACAGGAATGTTAAACTTTGCTGAATGATGTGCTTGCAGTAGATAATGTTTCTGCAGAAGTGTGCGCTTACTCTGACTGAATACATTTTAGAGGAGTAGGGACTTTTTAATTAATATCTTTTTAATGTAAAGACTGAGTTCTCTCAGTTTAATTCTTTGAGTTGTGAGTTGTCCACAATTCTTTGCAAAGCTTGCTGATCTTGAATATCTTTGTGTTAAATATATCTAAAATTTGTAATTGGTTACCAAAATTGTATTCATCTCCTCAGTATTCACCTTTAATTTTCTCATTTTTGTGTTCCATATTAATGACTGTTCTTTATTTGGTAGCTCAAGCACATGCTGTCACACAAATGCAGAATTAGGTTTTCTAGTCAGTAGTTGAATAAGCAACTGTTAAGCACTGCTACCCTGTCACCAAAAAATCTTTGAACAGGAGTGGCAAAACCCATCACTTTCAATCACTGAGAGTAATTCTGCAGTTACTAATAACAACCCTGAGTGTGTCCCAGTGTTGTGTTCTTAGCTGTTAATTTTTGTGACTGTAATTTGTCATTCATATTTAAGATATTCTTTAACATTCTAAATACGATGAGTGTTAATCCACATCTGTGTATACATTCCTGTAACTAGATTATTGGCTGCTTTTACAGAGGGATTGCTCCCTGTAGACTCGCTTCCTACTACTTCGATAATTTAAAACTCCCATAGCAGTCTCCACCTGGGCAGGATTCCCCCCTGATTTTCATAAGGAATTTTACCTGCGTTTAGTTTAGAAGTGGAAGCCAAAGTTGCCCTTAACTGCTTCTTAAAGTGACCCATTTTGAGTTCTTAACTTACTATATTTACTTTGGTGTGGTGAAGAACTTAATGGCGTATTCAGAGACATGTCCAATTTGCTTCTGCACATGGAGTCTTAATTCTAATGCCAATGCAATTATAATGAAAAATATGAAAATTGAATATGAAAAATATGAAAATAAGTGAAAAACACCACTTAGAAACCAGGGTAAATGGGATCACAACCAAGCCCAAAGCACCACTTACTGACTTCAGTGTCCTCCAAATCATTTTTTTCATTTTTCTAGTCTGAGGCCCACCAAGACTGTATAGGAATATTTACTTGCTTCCCATGCAAGCAGCCCTTTAACCCTGCACATACATAGTTGCTCTGTCTCATTTAACTACTTTTTGCATTCCTCAGTCTTGTGAGGTTGAGGATTTCCTGGTCTTTGGTTACTTTTCATGTTCAAAAGCACATTGGGCGGCAATGTACGTGCAGTTCCACCGGGATCCTGCTTTTGCTGAAGTTTGAAGTGACGATTCAGATAGCTTTAGGCTTTCCTATTGCCATGAGTGATATAATTTTTTTTATCAGTAACAGCCTGTTCTGTTTGTGTGCCAGAAGACCTTTGACTTTCCAGTCCTCAGAGTCATAGTGTGCACTTGGGTGGAATAGCTGTATATGATAAAATGTGATAAATGGCTCAGACCTGTTACCCAGGTTTGTATTTTGATTGCCAAGATGATCTGAGTCCACACAAATAACTTGAGCATAAAGCCTTAGAGGGAGGTCAAGAGTTATTTGACTGCCTGCCACTGCCTTGTAGAGAGAACTGCTACTGCAAATCCCAAATATAAAAGGTAGCATACTTCTAGGATGAGCACAAAACTATCACTAGTGTCACAATATGCATTATACAGAGATTTGCCTCATGAGCTCAAAAGAAATTACATGCATTACGTTTACAGATCTGTATCTGCCCAAATTTATTTTGTTGTTAAGATTAGTATATTGAAGAAGAATGGTATCCATATTTCACTGTTAACTTGTGAGATACAGACTGGTTTTTATGTTTAAATGTAACAACTAAACAGTGTTTGTCCTTACCCTGGTTATTCCTTCTTTCTGTCGTATTTGATCTGTTCTGTGATAAATACATAAATACTTGAAGACTGTTTTGGAAAATGAGGGATTTCACTAAATGTATTTTTCATTTCTAATATGATTTGCTCTTCAGTAATCGTAAATCTTCTTTCTTTTCCTTTTATATAACATGATTACAGTGAGCTACAGTTGCAGTAAGCATTGTTCTTTTACAGCCATTGTATTTCAAAGCAGGAATGTGGAGGTGTGACATTTACCCTTAAGTAGCCAAATGGAAGGAAAATGCAGTGGCACTGCCTGGAGAATCCTCAGATGATGAAGTGTTCATGAATGCTGTGTTTGAGGTATCTCAGACCATCCAGCAGGAACAGTAAATACAATTTTAGGTCAATGAACAGGCAGTGATTTGCCAAATAATATGGGGACTTCTGGTATGAAGGGATAAACAGTGTCTTCATATAGACAGGAGTGGTACAGTTTCTGTAAAGTTATTTTGTATGGTTGTGAGTGAAAAAGAAAACCAGAGGTACAACGAATCCACCGTTATTGTGAAGTTCTAAGTCTTTCTGCTCTGATTTTTCTAGTCTTTGTGTTCTTGTTCATCGTCTCCAATTTTCTTTACTTTCAAAGGCCTTGGTATGCTAATGCAAACCTTTGTTCATTTTTAGATGCTTAGTTACAATTCCCCTTATTAAGTTGCATTTTCCCAAGGCACACCTTATGAGGAAGAGCAATTAAAGAAATAGTTTAAGAAGTAAACGAAAGCTCTGATTCCTCTGCACATATCCTTTTCATCTCTTATCTTCACGACATGTTTTTAATCTTTCTTAATAGGAAGGTGTGTCCTGCGCTGGTTTTCTGTAGATAGTCTTTCAAAGGCTGTACTTTATTTTAAATAATATTCTAAATCTTGTATGTGAAAGGCAAAGACAGTGGTTTGTGCTGGTTATTTATATGCAGAGCTTGAAATGCTGAATACAGGTCATATTTGGCCAGGGAGAAGAATAACTACAGGTGATCTGGCATATTGCTCTAAAATGAGCCTGAACTGTTTTTTTCAAAGACTGAAGGTATAAATCACATCTTTCTTTCTAGTGAGGCTAGAAATGCTGCTCATGTCAAGGTGATCTTTATACCATGCAGAACACTTTCAGAGTGACTTGGAAAAGGTCTGTTTATGGCACAGCTCTGTGAAGGATATCTGTGGTGTGTATACCTATATACTGTGTATAATGTATATCAATGGTTTGACCATAGTTTATGACTGACAAGCTAAAAAGCTGCACTGGTTAACTTGATCCATTGTTTCTCTTAGTCCAGTTTATACTACTAGCTGGTGAAAGTACATCCATCCAGGAGATACAGCTGCAAGTCTGATTTATTTTTATCCTTCCATGTTTTAATACATGAATCAGAACTACTGAGTGGGCATAAAAACATAGAATGACACACCGAGTCAATTCAAATAGCCAGATTTGCATTCTCTGTCTAGCAAAAGTATCATTTGCCTAGACAAGAGTATAAAAATAGAGCAAGTGTTTGAGAGCAGCTTTCCTCAGTCTGTGACTCAAGGACATGCTGAATTGCAGGAGGTATCTTTTGTACTGCTCGTATTTAAATGGATCATTTCACCCATGATTTAGGCTATGTTTTTTTTCAAAAATAACCCTAGGTTTGTTTGGTTTGGTTTGGGGTTTTTTGTTTTTATTTTTTTCTGAATATCCATAATGTCATCATAGAGTGAGCTTCACAGTATAAATATGCTGCATGGGAAAGATAGGTTCTTTTGTTTGCAGTTTCTCACCTAATAATTTCATTTGGTGAGTCAGTGTTTTTATACTGTGAGAAACACATCCGTTATTTGTATTTCCCATGCCATTTATGGTAAGATAGTGTTCTGCCTGTTTGTTTTAATCTCTTTTCTATTGTGGAGAAATGCAGCTGTCACAATAGTCTGTATTCAGTTTCTCCTTGTACAAGTGCCATTACGTTCCTTACATCATCCTCCCCATCTTGCTCAGTGCCTTTTCTAATTCTTCCATAACCTTTATGAGCTGATTCAAACACTAGAACTGTAGATAGTTTATAAAATGTAGATGAATTTATATAGCAGCAGAATGACGTCTTTAGTTTTGCTCTCCACTTCTTCCTTAAGATTTCCTAGTACAAAGTGCTTTACTGAAGTTTTCATAGAACTAGGTCTTACAACACAAATATCTCTTTCCTGAGTGTTTTAAGTTCGTTCAAAGCCAATTACTGTGCATTAGGATTTTTTCCGCAAACATTGCTATATATTCTTCATATTTAATTTCATTTAGTTTCCCAGCTGCTCAGTCACATAAGACTCCTGAATACCTTAATTTTTACTAACTCAAATAACAAGGCAGCCACTCACAAGCTTTTCAGAGGAGAGCAAGGCCATTCCCAGTGGCTGTCTCCTCTCCAGGCTCAAGGCATCTGAAGAATCCTTTTGCAAACACATTTTTGGGGGGTGAGGTTTCCAGTATTATGTGCAAGCTGTTTCAGCAATACTTAAAG
Source organism: Pezoporus wallicus (assembly GCF_028554395.1). Classification (NCBI taxonomy): domain Eukaryota; kingdom Metazoa; phylum Chordata; class Aves; order Psittaciformes; family Psittacidae; genus Pezoporus; species Pezoporus wallicus. The sequence goes on along the minus strand of NW_026642649.1, from coordinate 7,415,268 downwards.
GAGAGTGCTAGGAAAGGCCAATGGTTTTGGCTCCCCACCAAAAAGTGTCACTGGGAAGCTGTGTACAACTTCTTAGCTCACTTTACCACAGGTGGTCAACAGCCGTTCAATTGTTCACAGGCTTCTGTTGAAGGTGTGGACGGTTCTTGTATTTCACAAGGCTTCTCACCCACAGCCTCTTTCCACTTAATACATGCTTATTTTTCTCTTACAAGCAACCAGGAGGATTATTACACTTCATACAGAAAGTAGTCATTTGGGTTAATTGAAAATGAATGATCACAATGTTCTGAGACCCACTCCAGCTATGCCCTAGCTGCTTTTAAAGATGCTGTTTGTAAGCAATAATTTCCCTCTGCATTAAAATGGTCACTAACTGCCAAACTATGAAATAAACTGCGTTTTCCTTTCCTTTTATAAATAGTGGTATGCTTGAGAAGAAGTACATTTGGGAGTGAAGCTTAAAACTTCAGCTAGTTTAGTTCAAAACCTGTCACTTTTTCTACCCCATAAACTTTATTTTCTCCCTCTCAAGAACACTTATTTCCTCCCATTTCCTCCATCTGTGCAAATTCCAGTCCTCTTTCCTTCCTTTTGCAGTAATGATCACAGTAATCCCAACTGGTATCAGCATGCTGCCATGCTGCCAAAGGTTATTAGTGCCAATGTTGTTAATTACTGATCTGGTTGGATATGCTGATTTATGGCAGAGGACTGCTCTCAGCTTCTCCTGAGGGCTGTTTCTTAAAAATGTTGCCTTTTTATCCTTCTGTGATTTGTTCTTCCTTTGTTATCGTACAGCAGGAGGAGATTTGGTACTTGAGCTCCTGATTTCATCCATTATGTCTGAGCAGTGCAGTAGGACAGGATTAGAGGGTAGCCTTTCCACTAAAAGATGGTTCAAGAACTTCGTCTGTGCCAGGAGACCTGGCTCCTGGAGCTCACTCTCTCTGTGGCTGGTGCTGGTTTCTGTGGATCTGAGCTTTTGGTTCACAGGCTGAAGGCCTGATCCTACTTACGTTGAATAAACAATGGCTGTCTTCACTGCCATCAGTGGCATTATCTGATTGAGGTGAGATCTCTGTCCCGAGTGTGTGGGAGATAGAGAGCTGAACATAGCAGTGCTTAAAATGAAAGACCACCAGTAAAATCAGTATAAGCAAAAGGCACACAGAGATTTTAAACACAAAAATTCACATGCAGTGTAAATGATTGGAAAGCCCCCAAAATAGCTTCCACCTTTTTCAGGAAAACATCCTTCTTTTCATTTTAGTAATAATTTATGACACCCTGCAACAATAGATAAATGTGAACCAAAAACAGTAGGAAACCAGACATACATGTTTGAATAATGGGTGTAGCTTTCAAATACCCAGCTCCCCTGGGTGGGTGAGTGAGGTTTGTCTTTGTCCTAGTAAATCAAGAGATGTTTGGTTGCTCTACTGACAGTCTTCACTACATAAAGCAGCATACCCTTTTGTTCAGTGCCTATTATTCTGCTTTAACCTCAGTCTCCCAGCCAGAAGAAATATCCCGCTCTGTCTCTCTTCACCCCATTGCTGGCTGTGGGGTTTTCAGGGTTCACTGCTTTAAAAGACCGATGTGTTTTAAGGTGGCAATGTCAAACTTCTCTGTTTATGTTCACGACACTTCATATTGAACTGCCATAGGCAGGAGAAGCTTATTTCTGTTTCTGGAGTGTAAGACTGCTATTTAGGGATTTTGAACCCAGGGAGTATTTGTCACTGTTCAGCAAAGGAGGGTAGGAGGAGGGAAGAAGCATCCGCTACTTGTGAACCACTGTGTGATCCCCTCAGGACTCACAGGTAAGTGTTCTCAGTGACGGGTTGTTAATGATAAGCAGTAAGGGGTCTTCTGACCTGGGAAAGCATGGCTGCACATTCCCCACAGATCACCTGATCCTTGGAAAACCACCAGCTCTTCAAAACTGCTGTATGTGGAGAATGACAGTTCACATGTTTAGGCAATCCATCACTTGTGGGACTGTTCCACTCCTGTCTGTCCTCAGGAGCCTGGTGGCCTGGTGCTTACACCCTCATATTGCAGATAATCCTGGCATCAAAGTGAAGGAAGTGGGGGCTGTTTGGTTACTGAGGCGGGGGAGCAGGCCCTGGGGGTGTGGGTCAGAGGTAAAGGTGCGATTGTCCCTTTTAGGACTTGTAGGTAAGTTACATTAGTGCTTATCACTGAGAAAGGGGTTGTTTGGGGTTGTTGGTTGAGGATTTACCTTTCCAGTGTATACATAGGGAATGCCTTGTGTAGATATGGTATTTCCTGTGATTTGAAATAGGTTACAGTGGAATATAGTTCATTGTCATCATGGGCGTAGTGGGAGAGCTGCAGACATTCACAACAAAGCATGCAGTGCAGTGGTCATGGCTCCTGCTGTTACACAGCTGAGGTTTTGTATCCTGCTTTTTATGTGGCCATAATAATGAACAAGTCAGTCCTGAGGACAAACCTGATATTTGAAGGTCAGAAATTACAAAGAATGCCATTCTGACAGGCTCTCTTTGTGCCGTGGGCTGGGAAGGAGAACTTCCTTAACGTCATACTGCTTAACAAAGGTGGGATTTACTTCGCATCTCTTTGAAGAGTCCGGGATGGGGCAAGGCAATTCCTCCTTCACAGGAGCTAGAGAGGCAACAGTCCTGTTCCTCTGTAGTGAGAGCTGCCCATCAGGCATCCCATGTCCCCCTGTGAACTCACGCTGTCGCTGCTCTGGGGAAGCAAAGCTCCATAACCTCCCCTGGAAGCCGTCAGCTCACGTCAGCCATTTTGAGCGGCCAGCCCAAGGAGGCCATAGCTTGCGTCAGTGGGCAGCGAGTTTGCTCTCTGCAACAGCAAGGTTAGTTGTGGCAGGAAATGAAACCTTAAATGGTCTTTTATTTTCTATCTTTTTGTTGATCTTATACAATTTGCAGCAGATCTAGAGTGTTCGTATCTACCATTTGAGTACATCATTCAGGCGCAGAGAAATCAGTTGCTTCTGTAATGGCAGGGTTGCCTAGTCCCCAGTATCTTTGTCATTTCTAGCTTGCAGAAACAGGAAGTATTGTGAGCTTAGTTCCTTCTAATGATTTATATGTAATTCTGCATAAGAAAGGGATTCTTGATACTGCTAAGGCTCTTTCATGTGAGGGACACTGAACCTACTTAGTAGGCCATAATTTTGTTTCTTTCTTGAGGTGTTTGCCCTCATTGATTCCATGTGTGAGGTGACGAATCTGAAAGGAGGGTATTTTTCAGCAACAGTGTTTCTTGAAGTGGTGTTTGCACTCTGAATTCTCCTGCAAGCAGTGTAGTTCAGAAAGTAAGGATTGAAGAGCATCAAACTGATGGTCAGGCGTGATGGTCAGCTAAATGAAACAGTGCAGTGCAGTATGGTAGAAGTACATCCAAATTACTACATAGTCCATCTGCAAATCAAATAGTGGCACTGGATGTAATGATGCTGTTATTCCTAGGGCTTATTTTTTGCTGTGATACAGCGTATGTTGATTCCTGTCTTCATCCTGAGCATGGACTTGTTTATCAAGGTGGTTCCTAACTTACTGTGTATTTTTTTGTTCCTTTTATCACATAAGATGGCATCATGAAGTTTAAACAAGACTAAGCTTTAACTGCATTCTTCAACTACAGAATTATGAATTCTCTCGTGTTCTCTGGATTGATGCTCCTGTCTAGTATAGGTATTTTCCACTTTTATATTCTCTTATTATTTCACTTTAACTGGAGGTATCTGAGTTTCTGTGGCAATAAATGCAGCTAGTTTATTTTGTGCAGTTTTTTAGAAACACATAATAAAAAGCTTTCAGCTCTGGAAGTCTCCTGTTATATGTATTCATGTACTGACAGCAGCATTTTTATATGGCAGACATTTTTCTTAGCAAGACCGTGTCATCCACTAAAATACTACTGTCTTTGTTTTTCACTGTTACTGAATTAAAATGGTACCTGCTTGCCTTTAAATCTCATAGATCTTTAAATGAACCTCAACTTACTCTTCAATGTCGCTTTGCTCTTTTAACACTGTATGAGTTAGTGGATTCTGGATTCAGATGGAAATGGGTGAAAAAATATGGTAACAGTTGCAGTCTTACCTTACAGGTTTCTAAAGTCCATTAAAATGTTAGGGGCTTGTTTTTAATTTGCAAAGTATTAAAAATCCCCCCCCCCCCCCCCCCCCAATATTCTGGAGTTCAGGGGAGGTTGAGGGTTTGTAAAACAGTATTAAATGTGTTATTTGAACAGATACAGAAATTTTGCACTTTTAAATTCCTGAGAGATCAATAAAAAGTTATGTTTGCAGAAGACACACCACCTCACCACCTGTTTGTGAAAAGAGCTGTAGATGTGTTTGGCTGTGATGAGTCTTCCTTTTCCGTCTTACTCACCAAGGCATGCTGTCTGCAGCGGCTGTCTGGTTGCAGAGTGTATTCTGTAATTCTGTCTCTCACACAGACCCTCTGGCAGCTACAGGCACTTAACATAGTTACTCTGCGATGAGAATAGCAGAAAACTGACAGAAATCAGTCTCAAAACCTGACAACTTTCGTTTGGTTGTTTCAAAGAGCATTTTGGGAGTCCGAAAGTAGTGGGAAGGGGGAAAAAAAGAGAGAAAAAAAGATGAAGTATATTTGTGGATTTTTGAACTGTGTTTTTGACATATAACATGGCTGCCCCATCCCTGGCAGTGTTCAAGACCAGGGTGCATGGGGCTTGGAGCAATCTGCTCTAGTGGAAGGTGTCCCTGCCCATGGCAGGGGCTGGAGCTGGATGAGCTTTAAGGTCCCTTCCAATCCAAACCATTCTGTGATTTCAAGTTATTTTTATTTCAGCTACACCTTCTGATATGCCTGTGATTATTTGTAACTGAAAGAAATTCATCAGGTAATCATTTCTTTTTATTTGTAGTAGTCCCTAATATGGGGCCCACTACTGTGAGCAAAGGCCAGGAGGCAACATTATAGGCTGCTTAAGACGTTTTTATAGTACAGTGAATCATAAACAGTTATATACCTTTTTCATGCTTCTCATTTTGCCATTTTTGTTTTCCTTCTTTTCCTTATGCTTTTCCTACTACGCTTAAATAAATAATTTATTCAGATTATTAGAAAATCCCCTAAAAACCTAATATGAATTATGTATTACAGTTTTACTACTCTTTTGCGTTTATAAGAAATATGCATCTTTTTCTGTTTGTTTTTAAAGAAGAATCAACTGAAAACAGGTAGATGGATATTAAAGGTAACTCTATGTAATTAACAGGGCATATTCTTTGAAACTTTTTTCCTGTCTTAGATATATTCTATCTCTTTCTCTGACACTGTTGGGAAGAAGGAGGGAAATTAAGTATTCCAGTTTACATCAGTCTTGATTTAAGTTTTTGAGGAAATACCTTCCTATTTTCATAATCTAGTCGTCTCCAAATCCTGCTGGTCATTATTTGAATATACATTGCCAACATACAGACAGCGGTAACTTTTCCTTTCAAGAATTTAGCTGTTCTTCTAAGTATACCAAGAATAGAGGGGATGACAATGAGCACAGAATAAAGTCTGAAGGAATAGTGTTTGACGAGCCTTCTTTAGACAACATATGAATTATGCTCCCTTTCTTGGTCAGAATCATGACCACAGTGCATTTTCTAAAACCATTTTTGTTTTCCATAAGTCTGGGGGAAAAACTCATTTTACCTGTCATAGTGAATGGATGGTGACAGTGCACTGATTTCTGTGCCTAGAAAGATTAATGATGCTTCAAGAGCAGATTTTTGAGTTCATCATTCAATGGAAATTTCCATCACATTCCTAATGAATACTTTGGGATCCAAGGACCTGGGAATAGATGTCATCACATAGATTAGATTCCATATGGAAAATGTTCAAGTGTTTATTCCAGAGGTATGGCAATATAATATAACAAGGACATGAGAACAGTAGGTTTGTAAATGAAGGAAAACTACAAGCCAGCTACTTAGTCATATAGCAGTATTATAAGTGTTGCAAGCACTGTATGGAGCAGCTGATTCAAGCTTTCTGACAGAGGTTGAAACATTTTCCCTCTTTTTTAATTACCTCTGCATACTTTTAATAATTATTCCCCCCCCCCCCCCCCACTTTGATTTCTTCTTGGGTATGCACATACATCTCGCCACCTTTGGTAAAAATAAACTGCTCTCCCCTCCTACCCATCCCGTCAGTGGAGTTCTTCCAATCTCTTTATCAGCTTGCAAATTTATGTTCTTTTGTAGTTTTTTTCAAGCTGTGCATTTTGAAAAAGGTGTTTAAAAAGAAAAAACAACTACCATGACTATTGCTAGTGTGGATGAGGTCAGATAAGTAATTCAGCATCATTTCATTATATATTTTTTACAGGAGATACTTCATAAGTCAAGCAGCATTTTTTGTGTTTTTTCTTCTCTGAAGATATATGTATCTTTTTATACCTATGGCCAGTGAAGGGACAAAGAGTGAATGTAGCACTGAAGAAACAGCAGCTGTTTCTTTGTCATCCTTGGGGGATTTGTTTTATTATATTGATACAATGCCAGCCAACAAAGTTCCATATCATTTTGTGGAACCCAAAAATATGCATGAGCTTTGTTTTGGTTCTATTAGTTGGAGGGAAATAGCTATTCTAAGCTCAAGTCCTACAATAAATAATCTTATTGTAGGCAAACACTGTTGCTGTCTATATAGGCTGGCTATAATATGTTCTAATATAGTTATGGGATCTGACTAAAGATGAATAGTATGTGGTCCATCATCATAACATCCCATGCTGAGCATAATTATGTGAAGAAAACCCCATTTGATATAACTCGCATTGTATTCAGGCAGTCTTGAGCATCTCTTGCTGATAGCATAGGCACACCACCAAATAGATGAGCAAATAGAAATGCTTCAAAACTGTATTTCTATTCTACTTCTCTTGTACTGTAAGAAAATTTTATCAGAGTCCTATTATATACAAATTTGTGTAGAATAGTTCTTTCTTATTTAAATACAGTAATTTTCTCCTGTCGTTTGTTTGTCATCAGTTTTAATTACCTTGGAAAGTACTCATAACTTCAGCTGTAAAATGAATACAGCAAAGTGTATGTTTGTGTGCTTGGTTTAGAATTTAAAATTGTAGGACTGAATGATTCTTGGAAAGCCAATGTGGAGAGGGTTTACTGTTCCTGAAATACTTTGGCAGTGATGTTGGTAGTATGGATTATTGCAGTTGTGAGGAATTGGAATGAAAGTGGTAGATTTTCACCAAGCTGAATTGGAGAATTGTATATATTAACCCAACAGAGAGTCTTACCCATTGGGCTTATCAAGCCATCTATCCATGATTAGTATTTAATTAGTTAAAAACTCAATGGAAATCAGGAAAACTGTTTCATTCTTGAAGATGTAGCACCAGAGATTCGGAGGTGTTACAAGTTAATGTCTTTAATGTACTATTAATAGCAGGACTAGAAAAGAAAAATGCCTTACCCTTCTAATGAACTGGTTTAGGATGTGAAAGTACAGTATTGGATAATCTCAAAAGGCAGACGATGTAGTATTAAAAACTACAATCCCCCAGGATTTCAAAGAATGAACCGAGAAGTTGCACATTGGCAGCTCATTTTTCTCTTGGAAGAGAATGTGAAAAATTCCTATTAGGAGAATGTCAGCTCTTTAAATATTCAGCATCACCTCACAGTAGCCTATAGGATTGTGTTCATTTGCTAGAAAGGTTTGTTCTGGTTTATCATCCTTGAAAGATGTGCCCCAAAAAGCAGAAACGTGACTCACAATAGCCCAGTGCATTTCAGGATATTTTTTTGTGGCTGTTCTTGTCCTTCCATTGTTATAAATGCTCTATGAGTCCTTTAAGCCATATGTTACTCTGAAAATGGTAGCATCTGCAAGGTTCAGAATCAACAGTATGCAGCTTTGTAACAATTAACCATCTGCTTACAGTGCTGTTAGGAACTTCTAGCATCTCCATGGAAGTCAGGAAAATATTAGAATAGCAAGAATAGAGTACCTGCCAAGCTGGGTCATGAGTTACCTTACATTGTAATTTGTAGTCCCAGGAGGACAGTAAGAGAGAAAACTGCATCAGGACTGCAGGCTGAACTCCCCGTAAGTATTTATCTTAGCATACTTTTAGTGGTGCATTGAGCAGGTCCAGGAGCAGATGTCAACCAAAAAATAATAGATTCAAGACATAATCACAAGGAGACAGAGATGATAAAAAGCAATAATTTCCTAAGTCAGGGGCACGTACTGATTTGGCTGTAACTTCCTCTGACTGTGAACACATCACAAAGGATAACTGCACAACATTCCCTTCAACCATGGTCCCTTCATCCATTCCTGCAATGTATTTATTCAGTACTTTAAAAAAAACGTGGTGAGTTTGGCAGTTTTATTTTTGTTAGCATGAATACGGGCTTCATATTGTTATACAGGGGCGTGTGTAAAAGGTGAGTGTCGTGGTTTAAAGCCTTCTGCTGTGGCTCAGCCTTATGGCCCTTCATGGGTAGTTGTGTGGCCAGAAGCAATGATTGCATTTGTGCAGACAGTATAAAATAAGGGACGGGGGGGTTGCATCATCTTCCCCAGACATATTTGAGCTTGTCACAGTAGGATCATAGGGGTTTAGGTCTGTTAAAGCTTAGCACATGATGGAAAACGTAGCATTTTCCTCATATGTTACTTTAAGCACAAATATTTGAACCCAAATAGAGTCTTTCCAGCTAAAAATGCACAGGAGGAAGAGTGAGCAAATAAACATTCCCTTCCCATTCCATTCCATTTCCCTTCTAAAGAAACCCTGTTTTAAAACTGAAATAATCTCTAGACTCTCTATTGGGTTGCAGGAGAAAACACTTCAGACCGAGGGAAAGAGTGTAAGTCCTGTTGGTTTCTGTCTCAAAACATACCATACTTTAATGTGGAAGAGAGAGAAACAGCATGAGAAGAAGCTGTTTAGGAAGCTGGGTCGCAGGAAGGTCAGATGTTGATGTGATGTAATTTCAGCTTTAAAAACCCACATGTTAAAATGGTTTAATTACACGCTTTGAAATACAGCATCAAGTAGGAGGCATCACTCCTGCCCTTGCTTTTACTCTAATACCTGTCTGCTGGGACCAGTTATAATACCTCTTATTTCTGGGGAGCTAGAAACCCTTTACTGTTAACAAGAAATAAGTTAGCTACCCACAAAATGGTTCCTCACTAACAGCTCCCCATAGACTGAGACAGTAATTTTGCCTTCCTGGGCCAGTGTAAATCAGGGTATTACTGTACCATTTAGTGCAACTGAAACTCCATATCATGAAAAGATAGAAGTTTCCCAAAACAATTCACCATTTTCATTGCTAGAGGATATTAAAAGTTAGGCTTCTTTGGCAGTGATATCTGCAGAAAATGCTTTTCCACATTATTTCCTTTCCCAGCTTGATCTGTGCATCCTAATCCTAGGAACCTTGCCTATTCCAGGATGAAATCGTGCTCTTTATCTGATTCTTAAGAAAATTTAGGTCATTGTATCCACTGTGACTGTTTAGCGTATTTAGTGATTCATTTCTTTGAGAATCTGCCACCGACTGTGCATATAAACATCTTTGTTTAAGACAAATTGTTATTCAAGCTTTAATCACTCCTGTATCTCAAATGCGTATTCTGATGATGCAGGAATGGAGGGTTTGTAGATGCATGAAATTGTTAGCTCTGAGCAACAAAGAAAATCGTTCTTATAAATAATGTATGTTTAATCTGACAAGGTTCTTTCATACTGAGAAAAATCTTCTGCCGTTCACTAACCTTGCTGCTCTGGTGGGTCCCATCACATGTCCAGAAGGACAGTTGGATGGCACTAAAAATAAGCAAATATTTTAGTAATTCTTCCTGAAGAAATGGCCTCATGGAAATTTAAAGTGTATACAGTATATTGGAAGACACGTTATACATCAGCATGTAGGTTTCCAAAAGGAGATAAGGCTATTAAATAGCACATCAGAAATAGCAGAAGATAAAAAGTTGCAGTTTGATCACACAGTCTTCTTCGAAAAGTAAGATAGAAATGGATGAAGGTTAGATGGGGAGGAAAGGTAGAGGTGAATGGAAAGAGGAAGGTTAAATCAAAAGTGAACGCGTTGAAACTAAATTAGTCTTTAAAAATAAAATGGTAAAAGGGCCAGCCATGTGTGGACAGGAAGGTAAAAAGGGGAACAAAGTGGAATAAACAGTTCATCGGTAGATCACAGAGTACACAAAGCCAGCTGCTAAAATGAAAGTAATAATTTTATCTGGTATGGAAATGCTAACAGTTATAATTGAAGAAGAATATTGAAAAAATAACATAAAAAATGAGGTAAAGATTTGGCATTTGATCCAGAGGGGGTAGAAAACTTCACTGAGTAATGACTTTGGTTTCAGATGCATGTCTGTGGTCTCCTTGTTGGAGGGCAGACATGGAAAAGTTAGCTAGCTACAGGCAAAGGACTGTTGCTCAGGAAGTCTGTCATAATTAGGACAACTTTTCTCCCTGCATGAAATATCATTTAGCAGTTAAGGCAAAGTGAAGGATATAAAATGGGCGGTGCCTGAGCACCCCACCTCAGGTTGCAGTGCACAGTAAGTGAGCCTGGCGCCTTCATGAGCGCAGCAAATTACTCTGAGAGCTAGGTGTTGCACTCAAAGCACTCATCGTGCTCCTGGGGGCAAAAGGGAACCCATCTCGTACATGGAGGCATGGATGTGTAGTTAGTAAAATTAATATTATAACTGTCTAGCAATCCAAATTAACTAATGCAGAAAAGCTTTGTTGATAATATAATTTATAAAGAGAACTTCCTACTGTCTATGCTTACCTTCCTTTGAATTTTTCATTGTTCCTCTGGATCCCAAGGTTGGTATTGCATTAGAGAGTCACAATGACCATCAGCATCTCAAGCCCTTCTGTAGATAAAGTACAATGCTCTTGGTGATGATTTCTTCCTCATCAGTCTTAGGTCCACCTAGGGCTCCATTTATTTGTCTTCCCATCACAGTCTGCTTCTGTCTAAAGATTAAAAGCTAAAGATTAAAAATTACACAGTTGCCGCTCCCACCCTCAGCTTAGTGCCATGCTGTCCAAGTAGCCCTTGTGTCCTTCAGGAAAGACGTGTTAGGTGAAATGTTAGTCAGGATTTTACAGTCTGATTTCCAAAAAGTGACAAACGAATGAGTCAATAACAGGTGAACAGCAGTTAACAGACAGTTCTGTGAACACTGGAATTAAGGGACTGGATTGTGTCATATATTATGTGTCTAGTATAGGTCTACCTCCTCACTGTGTTTCCTGTGATAAATCTAAAAATCCAGAGTCAATAATACACTGCCAAGCATCTGCTGATAGGAAAAATGTTTGATATCCAGTAGAAGCCATCCATTATGGCCTGTTACTTCCCCCCCCTCCCCCCCAGTACTGGCACAAGTTTGTATCCCTCTTCTTCTGCTTGGGTTTCACAAAACTTGTAGTACCTCAGCTATTTTGGAGACCTGAGCCCTCTTCAGCACTTGTTGCTGATGAGTAGCAAAGTTTTAGTGTTGCTGAAGAGAAATCAAGCACATGATTGAAAATGAGACTGCGCTAGGCATGACAAATTGCATATAAGCCTGATAATACTTACAATAGCAGATGTATGGAGAAAAGTGAGACTGCTGGCAGAGTTTAGTGAAAGGAAAAGAATCCTCTAAGTGGAAAGAACAGCATGATAACTAATTAAAGCAATGGCAACCAATAATAAATGAGAGAAGGAGGAATTGTAACCACTTGATGAAAAAATGTGAAGGCATTCTGTAGCGTTGGAAAAAGACTAGCCCCAGAAATAGAAGAAATGAGTTCATCAGTGGTTCAACTGTGCTTATAAAGTCCTTTAGATTGAATATAAGAAGGAAATTCTTTCCTGTTAGGGTGCTGAGGCACTGGAATAGGTTGCCAAGGGAGGTTGTGAATGCTTCATCCCTGGCAGTGTTCAAGACCAGGTTGGACGAGGCTTTGGGTGATACGATTTAGCGTAAGGTGTCTCTGCCCATGGCAGGGGGGTTGGAACTAGATGATCTTAAGGTCCTTTCCAACCCTAACTATTCTATGATTCTAAGTGGAAACACTGTAATAATATTTTGCATTTGACAGTAATTTCAGTAGTACTCACAATAATATTTTGAAACCAAACTTGATCAACACGAAGCAAAGACCTAATGGCATGTGTCATATTTAGAGATTTTATTATTCCTCCCTCAAGGTCTATTGCTCTTTCAGGAGCATTTCCTTCATGGCAGAGTTCTGTCGTAAAATTATCTGAGAAGAGGCTGCAGTTCAGTTGCATTTGGATCTTCTGCAAGATTATTCCACATTAATGCTGGGGTAAGAATCTACCAGAATCTGGGTCATTTTACCCACATCTCAGCATCCAAGTTGGACCCAAGTACAATGAAATCTTTGCAGTGACTGAAATGTAAATTACCAGAAAACAATTCAGTTATGCACAATATATGTTGATACTTTCGAATATCCATTGATCAAAGCATTGCAAGAGTCCATTTTTGACTGGACACGCTATACTGATTACTGAAAATGCCAGATGGAATTACTGAACTGAAAAGGGGGAAAAGAAAATAATACACTTTGTACATATTTTAAGAAGCAAGACAATAAAACAAGTGGGGAAAAAAGAAGTTAGCAAAGTTTTACAAAACGAGATCATCCGCTCAGTTTTAAACCATTCAGTTACAAATGAAGCAAATAATTTCTATTTCTCCTAAATACCAGAGAAAAAAGATTATCTTCATACCAGCAGACAGCCTGTAGACATTTCAAACAACAAAATCATGCATGTTATGAGAACAGTGTACACTAACTTCTGCCTCAAAAAGCATTTGCATATTCAATTAGCAGCCCTTTGAATTTTCTGTAGTAATTGTCTTATGCTCAAAAAGAACTCTGAAGCCTTTGGAGCTGTTGTGTATTCAGTCATTCTGCACAGCGACTGATACGGTGCCCACCTTATGAACATATGGTGCATAAAGAAATGCATCACGCAAGTGTCTGAGGACTTACCTCTCATTTTGGACCTGCATTTTGTCTACTTTTGCTGCCCTTTTCTGACAGGGCAGGAACTCATAATGAGCAACTAAGGTATCATGATGGTGAAATTCACCCCTCTGCAGCAGTCTTGTGCAATGCCCCTGAGAGTAAGTGCAGCTTACCCAGAATAGGTTTTGAGTAAGACTAAGAGCAAGGTAAAAGAAAAATCTGGTGTAAGGACTAGAGTAGTATGCATACACCCAATGCACAGAGGTAGTGTAGGAAAATGCATTCTCCAAAGCATGCAGCACTCTGACCACAAACTGGGTTCTATAGTACTTCCCTCCATTAATATGAAATTCAGAATTTTGAATATTTAAGATGGTTGGGTGGTGTTTTTTAACATTTTTACAGGTCAAATGTTAAGACTAGAACCTGTGATCCATTCCTGCCATTGCTCAGTTATTTATTTCTCTCCAGCCTTTCGTATTTCAACTTGTCATGTAAACCCTTGTTTGCTTCTCTTTGATTTCATCTTGGGTTTTGGTTTGTTTCTGTCTTTTTGCAATCTTTGTAGTGTTTTGTTGAGGGCAAAGCAATGTGGATTTTATTCTTGTACCCAGTACCTGTGTAATCTCTCAATGGCATGATCATTGGCTGTTTGGAGAGCTTTTTATCCTGAGGGCAAAGCTAACTGCTTGCTCGTGTCATTCTGATCAACAACATTTAATTTTAATATATGTTTCAAAACCTAAAATTGTAGTGGGTTTTGTTCTGTTAAGAATTAAACACAGCAATGGCCTTCATGAATTAGTAATTTGAAAATACTGAGGAGAAAGACTTCAGGGAAGAGGGATTCTTAAGCTGTGCCATGTTCAGAAATGTAGTAACTATTTGGTAATCAAGTTGCAAGAGAAGATGGTGGTCTAGGAATTTCTGCAGAAAGAGTAAACCTGAATGGTCTGTCTTTGGTAAAGTAGAATACAGTATTTTAGGAATGATGGACTAATAATATAGAAATGAAACAGATAGCAAGTAATACTATTCTGACTGTCATTCAGTAATTACAAACCAATAATGGTGAATAGCATAGGATATACAAGGAAGAGTTTACAGCAAGAAGGATTGCAATGATTCAAGAAAATATGTAAGGTCAATTCTGCTGTTACCATTACACTGTGAAGGTGGTGAGACGCTGGCACAGGTTGCCCAGAGCAGCTGTGGCTGCCCCATCCCTGGCAGTGCTCAAGGCCAGGTTGGACGGGGCTTGGACCAACCTGCTCTAGTGGAAGGTGTCCCTGCCCATGGCAGGGGGTTGGAACTGAAAGAGCTTTAAGGTCCCTTCCAGCCCATACCAGTCTGGGATTCTGTGACTTGAGGATAGTTTGGGTTGGTCATATGGTCCAATCTCCTCCAAAGTTATGAGCTACAGCTTATTCTGTGATAATACACTGTAATCTATTGTTCTAGATTGCCATAAGAACACTCTGCTAGGGAAGGTTTGTCTCAGACTACATTGTCTAAGTAATGAAACTAAGGAATTCCACAGAGCAGCTCATTACAGAACAAGAAATACAGGCAGGATCACTTCAGTCACTTTTGCCCAGCCACATTCCCCATTTTGTCAGGACAGTTGACACCAAGTTCTGAGCTCATCAGAAGCAGTGAGAATGCATCTGTCATCTCTAAGTCTCTGCCTTAGCACTTGCTAAATCAAAGCACACAGCACAGCTGTGGGCTTTAGTCTTACTGTAATCTCAGTGGTAGTTAGGAGAGACTCAGCGTTATAGATGCTAGACCCCAAGGCAATAGCAATAATGCATATTTTGAATATGTGTGCATGTTTATGTTTATTGTACCTTTTCTAGAAGGAATAGGGTTTAAAACTGCTGAAACCTAAGTAAGATGCTAGAAATGTAATAGTTTGTGTGCCATTTAACACGTACATAATGCATTAATTGAAGAACTGGTCTGTTTTCTCTGAATTCTAAATAGAACTCTTAGAGCTTTGAGTTTGAGGGCTTTTTCGTGTGGTGGGGGAAGGTGCATTGGTCAGATAGCCTCTAGTTCTCCCTGCTGAATAGGATTCCCATTACAAAAGTGTCAGTAGCACTGTGTGGCCAGGCTAGGCCCTGGCATAACGATGCTATCCCAGGTGAATGCTGACCATGCTTGAGCACAGTCTTGGATGTTGTTCTCATGATCCTCGTTGGCTCAGATGTTCATACGTAAGTCAGTTACTACCTCTTGTATTTTGGTCACCTTTTCCACCAGTTTGCCAATGGATGAAAGGGAAGGAGCTAAGTGCATGACATAGGTACTCTTACTCCCTAATGCAGCAGGAGTCAGGAAAGAGGCTTTATGCCAGAACTTTATTTCCCATGACTGAAAAGTTTTGCTTGCCTCATGGCAGCATGTTAAGCAGTGCAGAGACAAGGTGTCGTTACATATGCAGCTCTGTCATGAGGCTGATATTTAGTATGACTGCTTTTGGTCAAAGATGACCCATCCATCAACAGTGAATCAGGAATGGAAGTGTAATAAGCAGTACCAAATGCCAGTTAGCAAAGAAACAAAGCCACAACCAAGCCTGCATAACTTGAACTTTGCAAGAAGGGGTAGAAGCTTCGAGAATAGACAGCTCTGAATATGTTTCAAGCCTGTAACACAGCTGAACTGAGAGGTTACATGATGAGATCTGGATGTAGATCCCAGTTGCAAAAGTTGACATGCCTTATTCAAATCAGCATACTTCTGTTTGTTATCAGGCAGTGAGGAAGTATTTAAGGAAGAAAAATTAAGCAGAAAAGAATTTCACTAGTTTAATGAATGGCGTGTTTTCCTGACTTTGTGTCATGCTATAGTGTGGTAATAAAGTACCAAACAGTAATACTGGAAAGACCTTTAAGAGCTCATCCATTTCCTTGTGTGATAGTTGCTCCTTTGTCTTTCCTGACAGATATTTCTCTGACCTGATATTAGAGCTCACCACTGACATGGGGGCTTCACAGCCTCCCCAGGCCCTCTCTGTTATATCATCAGGATAGTTTCAGTGGGGTCTCATCTGCATTTTCCTTGCTCCAGTTTAATTCTTTGCCTGCAGACTACTCTCTCCTGGCCTTTGCAGAGTTCTGTTTTGCAAGCAAAAACTGTTACTGTGTCCCTTAGTCTGTTCTTCCTTAAGCTAAATACTGACACACAGGTCTTCTGTGTAAGTTGTGTTTTCTGTATCTCCGATTATCCTCATTGCTATCCACTGGTCTCTCTCTAGCCAACCTCTCCTCCCTTACTCCTTTCACCTCTGTCTCCTTTTGCTAGTTTGTTAGGTTTAATGCTTTTATTTCAATGAAGTGGCCAAATGTTGAAAACAGAAAGAATTATTACATCTCTCTTGAAAACTCTTGCTTATACCCATCTATAGGGTGTTTTGTCTTTCTCATGGCATTGTTGACTCAGATTTCACTTGTGGTCCTCCTGGCTCTTCCAGCTTTGCCTGAAGAAATAAGTTTCCTGTCCTGTATTTGTGCTTTGCATCCGTCCCTACTCAGCCATATGTAGGACAGGCATGTTATTTTATGGCTTTCTGAAGCTTAATTTGTAGTGGAGTTTTAAATCAGTTAAATTACAGGGTTTGCTCAGGTGATGGCCAACTCAGTGCATTTGTGAAAGAAACTTATCCAAGTATTGTGCCCTTCTGAGCACCAGAATTAAAATCACATCATACTGGAGCTTAGTGCACAACAGCAAGGGCTCAGTTTGAGAAGCCTGGAAATTATTGAAGAGCTTTTCATGTTTCCTCATTGCTACTGTTATTAAAATTGGAGATTGAAGTCATAACACCTGCTGCAGAGCTTTCATGTATTAATTTTCAGTTCTTTTGGGCAGCTTTGTGAAACAAGGAGTTAAAATGAACTCACTGAAGTACAAGCATTTCTCTCTCCTGTCGTGCAAGTGCTCCAGATGGCCACTGAGCTGGGTTGATGGAGGCATGGTGAGACAAGTTTTCAGAAGGCTGTTTTACTCTTCTGTTGCTCATACTGAACATTGTAACAGAAATGCCATTCGCTGTGCTGTCAGCTATTGGACTGGGCACTGGGAGACTGCCAGAACAGGCAAGACATGTACTCTGGTGCAGTGCAGAGTCACCAGAATGAGAAAGATTTCTTGTCTAGTAGCAAAGACCCCATGTTAGCTGATAAAGTGAGATAAATCAGAAAGATGCATATCCTAAAAAGAGAAGTGTCTGCATACACATATGCATCTGCCTACGTATCGCTATGTGCATGTACATGTATACATGGTATGTGTGCATTTACATATACATGTATACAACATCTTCACACACCTACATATTGGAATCCATTGAGCTGTCAGCAATCCATTTTGGATTCTTGTTTTGTCTACTTCGTTTCTGAATGTTGCAATACTCCATGCATAAATTGAGTAAGGCACAGGGATTTCCTTTTGTTATGGAATTAATTTATGCTTTTGATTTCTTCACCATCATGTAAGGGTTCCTAAATAGATAAGCAGAGAGCTATGACAATTTGAGACTCCCTTGGTTTTATGTGTCACCTTTCTCTTTACTCCTCATCTCTATCTGTCTCTGGTTAAAAAATCCCTTACTTTATTGGGGGGGGGGAGAGGTAAAAGTGAGATAAGGCGGATAAAAAGTAGTAGGAAAAAATGGTTATTTGGAAGTTAGATGTAGAATGCATAAAGAAAATACAGACTTTTTTTGACAAAGGTTTGAAGCAATGCTCAGTTTTATTAGACAACTACCTAGCCATCAGCTTATTCCCCAACACGCATAAAGCCACGGGGATCATAATTATATTTTGACCATGTTTTAATTTGTTTGAAGTTTAGTGTGAGTGCATTGCAGCTCTATTAACAGTTGAATCATAGCAGTAGGTGACAACTGTAATAACAATAACTTGTGTGAATCCTGAAGTGTGTCAACAAAGCACTGAGGGCAATAATTGTCCAGCAGACAGTAATGGAACAATAATCTATGTATTAATTGTCACTTAATTGCCATTCAGGAGACCATATATTTGCTAGTTCAATATTCAGATGCTATTTTCATGTTTCACTCATTGTGTCCCTTAATTAAAAACTCTATTTCCAACTATTTTTATAAATAACAGCATAGTGCTCTAGCTGCTAAATTTGACCAGTTTACTGGACATGAAGTGTACGGAAAAATGCATCTGTTGTATTCCATCTGCAGTTCTGCATTGTAGCACAGAGAAGAAAATATTGTCTCCTCCAAAGAGCTTGGTCTTTTGCAAGATCTTGAATGCTTCAGTGACGCAGAGATTTGTTCAGTCTGGTGGAACTCATCAGATGTCAGAAACACCCCATAATTCATTGTGCAGGTATTTGTGTCATCTCCCTTGAAGCATGGAGGGAACTAGTGCCTCATCTGAAATGTCTCAAAATTCCATTTGCAGAAAGCCTGTTGTGAATGGCTGGCTATAGGGATTGCAGAGACAAATAATTCTGCTCTCTTTTATAAGGTGTATGCTGTGCATGTGTGTATTCTGCTCCTGCCCTTTCTCCAAAAAGAAACTCTTGATTTCACCTGCAATACTTCCTTTCCACAGTGGCAAGTATTGGTCCTGTTGCTCACTAACTAAAGTCAAAGGGTTCATTTTAAGACCACCTCTACACCAAAAGTAAATGCCATATTGAAAGATTAAGGCAGAGAGTAAATTTCTTTGCTGCTTATTAGAGAAAATACTGTAGCACAATAATCTGAGCATTTCTTTCAAAACTATTATTTCACAAAACCAAATTCATAGAATCATAGGATGGTTTGGGTTGGAAGAGACCTTAAAGATCACCTAGTTCCAACACCCCACCCCACCCTTGCTATGGGCAGGGACATCTTCCACTAGACCAAGTTGTTCCAAGCCCTGTCCAACCTAGCCTTGAACCTTGCCAGGGATGAAACTGAGGTGAGGGCTTTATGCAGCTGCCTGGCTTGGCAGCGAGGTATGATTTTGGAGCATGTGTGCTCTCTGGACACTGACAAAATTACGATAGTGAAGCATAGTTTGCTTATGCTGAGGTTATGAAGTCAATTACCAGGTTCAGACAAAGACCAGCAATTATTAGGCAAGTCACCATAGTGACAAGGCAGATCCAAGGTCAGGCCGGAAAGGCAGTCCATTAACCTTGGGTCTCATTAGAGAGCTCCATGGCTGCAGTGAAGCTGCAGTGTTGCTCTGGTGGAAACACGCTGGAGAGTGTCATCCTTAAAGGATAGGGGCAGCCCCCACTGAGGCTTCCTGACAGAGCTGTGAGGAAGCCTCTGCTGAAGCTTCCTCCAGCTTTTCCTGGAGATGACTCAGACCCAAACGAGGCTTCTCAAGGAGCTGCCTCAGCAAGCTGGCCTTGCAGGCTGTGAGGTAAACTTCCTGACAAAAAAAAAGCTGCGTGTTTGAGGAAAAGGAGTCCAAAGACTTGACCAAGGGGAAAACTGATGATGTTATCTTCACCAATATGTGATTATATCTCAAGAGTGGGACTTAAACTCTGTCACACAGAGCAGGGGAAATCATTCTTTGTGTCAGTAGAGTAATGTAGGATTTTAAAATCAAGTTTTGCAGCAGCTAGTGAAATTGGAGTGCTGTTTCTACTGTTAATATCGCAACTAGTGCTCTGTACACTTCATCAGTGTAATTCCTCTGCCCTGTGAGTATATAATGATAGTTAAGAAATGCCATTTCAACTCATAGAATAAGAGATTATCATAATATCTTATTAGGTCTTCAATAAAGTGCATCATTAGCCAATTTCTATTTTCCCGTGGAGAAATCTGAAACCCATGTGTGAGAATTAATGTGCTTAAGCGGGCTGATGAAACAAGCTTCGGTGAGGAGAAAGAGTGCCCTGAGCTCAGACTGTAGGAGGTGGTAGCCTGACAATGTAGAACACATCACCTGACCTTTCCAGTTGTCAGTCCCAATCAATATGTGTGTTAGCTTCCCAGAAATCAATACAGACATGGTTCCTACAGTAGCCATGAGACCCAACCTGTCCTAGAAGAGAAATCATCTAAATAGCAAGACACACAAGCCCATCATCAAGTCTGACAAATGATCAGCTGAAAAAGGGTTCTCATTATTTTCGTTTCATACCCCAAAATTGGATGCAGTTTTCTCCAGATTAAGATAAAACATCCCCCATCTGAAGTCAATACCCCACTTTCCTGCTTGTCCCCTTTTACAATGGAATTTGAACTTGTTGAGACTTCTCTGTAGCAACAGCATCATTACTGATGTCTCATACAGCTTCTAAAGTCTGTGTGTACTAAGTACACCCTTTAAAAGGTTAGTCCTGTGTTTCTCTGATTGTTAATCAGAGGCTGTAATAGTCTGTACCCCAATTTACAGGTTAATCTCAAAATAGCAAAGCCTTGTGAAATGAAAGGGTTTGGACTGTAGAAACGTGAAAAGAATAAAAGCACATTCTGATGGGAGCTCTTGTTTGGGAGCATTATCCTTTTACACACTCCTTTTCTGTCTCACATAGCCCTTGCTTAACAGATGGCTTGGTTTTGGACCTCTGGCTTTAATCTTTATTGGTCCCAGAACAATAGTTTTTGTGTAGTGTAGCTGTCTTTATTTCAATTTGAATATGCTCCATGGTCAGCCTGCTCTATGCTTTAGTGCTGAGGCTCATTGGGTTATTTTGTCCTCATTTGAAATCCATTGCTGTTGTATGGAACGCAACACATTACAAGTAATGGTAATACATGTTTTGCGTTGGTTTTATTTCCAAAAGATCAGATACCTTCCAGATTTGGGATGGTGGGTGGTTTGGGAGCAGTGTGGCTACCATACAAACAGGTTAGTGTCTGTATTCGTTAGTGGGAGTTGTGGCTTCAAAACTGGGCATGCACACTGTGTAACTGGGGAAAAAAGAGACAAATTTTCTGAGACAGCATAGGAATAGCAGTGTTATTATCAAGAAGTGCTCCACCCCTGGTGGTGTTCGAGGCTGGGTTGGACAGATCCTTGGGTGACATGATTTAGTGTGAGGTGTCCCTGCCCATGGCAGGGGGCTTGGAACTTGATGATCTTAAGGTCCTTTCCAACCCTAACTATTCTGTGATTCTAAGTGATGGCTCTCAATACAGCAGTAGAGGCACAGTGAAAAGGAAGAAGTAAAACTGATTGTTTTGAGGTTCCTCAAGGGTCAGCAGGGAAAGAAAATCGACAGCAGCAGCAGCAGCTGCTGCAGCAACCTCATCGGCAAAAGAAAACCCTTGTGTTCCCCGAAACCAATTTCCAATTGTGCTGCGGTCCATGTTCCATATGAAGGGCCACATATTAAGTTCTCATGGGTAGAGAGAAGCCTGAAGTCCTTATGGCTCTTATAATGGCTTTTTGCTTTCAACTTAAACTGCTGCTGGGTTGTGCTTGGCAGCGGGGAGCAGCAGTTTGAAAGGAGAAATGCTTGAGAGAGGTATGGCACCTCTGAGGAAAGGCCTCTTGCAGAAGTAGCTTTCATCACTTCAGCTCACCCGAAGTGTAACTTAATTTACCTTGGGATCTTGTTAGTTTTAGTTCATTTGTTAGCAAAATAACAGCAGCAGCTCTTAAGGAGTTGTCATATTTAGTTCTGTGTAGGCTGTTATTACTGCAAATCAGATAAAATGGACCAGCAAGACACGCTTTGCTGGATGATGTAGGTACATAGAAGAATATTATCTGTTTTCTTCTCTGTAAAGGTTAAAGACACTCCTATGTGGGTGTGTGAAGCAAGATCCCAAGAGTTCTTTAGTGATTTTAAATTTATTTAAAGAATGTTTTGATTGTCTTCATGATATATTAATAGCAAGGGAGTTCATTTAAATATGTGATCACAGCATGCAATTCCGTGATATTAGTATCATTGACTGATAACCTTTCACAACAGTTATTTTTGCCTTTGCCCTGTCACCACATAATGTATTGAATGCCAGCTTAAACAGCCCTCTTTTTATACTCAGTCTGCTATAATAATTTGAGTTTGATGTTACAGTCCCGTATAAATCATACCACTTGTAAGAGCTGTCATTGTTGTGCTAATAACCACAATTTCTGAGATCTTTCCTGCTGTAAAATCAAGCTGTAGCTACAGAAAACTTCCAACTGCATCCCCTTATTGAAGTAGCATCAGTGAGTTTCTGGGCTTTTTTTATGCCCTTTTTAAGAAATTAAATAAATCAGGGGGTTTGGGTGCATAAACCTGCAAAGTGTCTGTGGTAATGCGTATGTGTGGATGCTGTTTACCTGCCCATCAAAACTGGGTAGAGGGAAGTTTATCAGCTGATCACAAAAAGACATTTCCCCCCTTAGCAAAATCATGGAATCCTGTGATTTATTGTTAGCACATTCTTTGCAAGACATGACATGGGAATGTGCATTTTGTCATGACATGGCTGGGCAATCTTCAGAGCGAGTTGTACGCTCATGTCAGGACTTTCCCGGCTTTGCTGTTGCTGACACCTGAGGTTCTTGGGGTAGTACTAGCTGTCAAAAGCCTATTTATAATGCAGTTACACTTTCTAACTGCAATTTAGGCATCCTGTTTGTCTTCCTCTCAGAATAAACTCTGTAAGCCCATTGTTTCAGCACAGGTAGTAAAAACTGTAGTGAAATCTTTTTGTAGAATACTTATATATGTTATTTTTATCCCTTAAATGACTTTTTTTGGGTATAAAAGTGCTTAGTTTTCCTTTTCCCCTTAGCATTGCCTTAAGCAAAGGCACTGTTCTTTGGCCTTAAATGATCCAGTGAATTTACAGTGTACAATTAATTGCAATACCAGCAACAGTACACAGTATTGTTAAGGATAGTAGGGACTGCGGTGATTTCATAATGAATTCACATTAAAACCCAGCAAACAGTAGCATACAAGGACATCTGGCAGCTGCTTTCACCAGCTAAATCTCACTGCTGAGACTTGATTCAAAGAAAAATAACAAGTCAGGCTTGGTTAGTAGTGCTGCAGCTTGGAATATGAGTCTTGACAAGGGAAAAAATCATTTGTACTGTACTAGTTTTTCATGAGCTGGGGTGAAGAGTAAATCACTCCAATGGCAAAATAAAGCTGTCAGACAGCCTTTTTCATAAGGTGCCATTGGACAGCAATATGACAGTTCTCCCTCCTGATCTTTTTTATAGGCTGCTAATTCTGAAAGAAAAGTCATCTTTGCTTAGATTTTTGTGGATCCAGGCTATGAAAGTTTAAGAAGCAGCTGTCACATTAAAACAAAGTTACAGGCTCAATAACCAGGAGTATCCCTGTTGCCTTAGTGAAAAGGTGCTTTAACCAAGTGTTTAGTGTCTAGGATATGATTCTGTATTTGCTGCTTTATATTTTGAAATTATATATTTAATATAGACATCTGATATTATATCTATTATATCTATTATATATAATATAATATAATATATATATATCTATTATATCTATTATATATAAATCTGTTCCTTGAAAAATTATCAGGCAAATATACCGGCACATGAGAACGCTTTCGTGCACTGAAGAACATGGTAGTAGCCATCACTACCATGAATGTGAGGCATGAGCACCAGCAAGCAGGCATTAGTTCTTTTTCTCAAACACTCAGAGAGGTTTCTTTCCTGTCTTTATTGAACATAGATTAGAAAATTTAGGCTGTTCCCAGGCCAGTATTTATGTACCACCACATAACTGAAGCCCAAGAGGTACAGTGAGGACTGATCGCAGGAGTCTTCTCTTTGACGATATGTAGGAGAACCAGGGCTCCTGGCTGGGCATCCAAATACCTCATTTCTAGTTCCTGATACTGGAGGTCATGGAGGTTCTTCTAGTTTGGGTTATGGATGATGGTTATCCTTGCCTCCCCTGCAAAAGGCACTGCTTTATGGCTGTGGAAGAAAAGGACAGGTATTAATTCCTAGGTGCTCTTAAGAAAACAGTGAATAGGGTGTGTTATATTATCTTCACTGAGATTTGGACAGAAAAGGATAGGCCCCACTATCTGTTGTAAATAATTCAATAGATCTCAACTAAACCCTACTTAATTGAGTATTGTCTTTTAAATGTTTCCAGGTAAAATCATCAGCAGTATTTTATGTGCTTTTCATAGAATCATCAAATCAAAGAACGGGTTGGGTTGGAAAGGACCTTATGAGCACGCAGCTCCAACCCCCTGCCATGGGCAGGGACACCTTTCACTAGACCATGTCGCCCAAGGCTCTGTCTACCCCGACCTTGAACACTGCCAGGGATGGAGCATTCACCACTTATCTGGACAATCTTTGCCAGTGCCTCACCACTCTCACAATAAAGAACTTCTTCCTTATATCTAACCTGAACTTTATCTGTTTAAGTTTAAACCCATCACCCCTTGTCCTATTGCTACAGTCCCTGATGAAGAATCCTTTTCCAGCATCCTTGTAGCCTCCTTCAGGTACTGGAAGGCTACAGTGTTTTTCATTTTCTGTTAAAATCTTAACAACTCTTTTCATTTGTAGATTACTTTTGAAGTATGCCATAATTCTGAGCATCTTAAAAAGGAAAAAACCCAC
Organism: Pezoporus wallicus; assembly: GCF_028554395.1. Classification (NCBI taxonomy): domain Eukaryota; kingdom Metazoa; phylum Chordata; class Aves; order Psittaciformes; family Psittacidae; genus Pezoporus; species Pezoporus wallicus. The sequence goes on along the minus strand of NW_026642649.1, from coordinate 7,390,615 downwards.
CTCTTTCTAGGTGCTGTTGCATTAAAATGACTTGGCCATGAATTTTGACATCAAATTATATCAATTCTTACATTAAAAAGGAAGCTGAGAATTTATGTATTTCAGGGTTCTCTTTCTGAGCAGACTTAAAATCTTGAATTGTCACAAAGTTTACTTTTTTTTTTTTTTTGCAAATAAATAGTGCTGACAAATATACCAGCCAGCTCAGTGCATTTATAAGGAAAATGAGTGCCCCATGCTAGTCATAATAAAAAAGTTTATTGGATACTAGCACTATGACAACAGAACTAAAACAGATGCAAACACCTACAGTATGGAAGTTGTCATAAATAAAGGTTTACGAAACCAAAGGTCATATTTCCATTAACTCACAAGCAGCTCTAAATTAGGTAGTCCCAGTTTTCTGTTGTGGCCCAGGATTCTTTTCCTCTGTTTTGCTTTTACTGGTTTGGTTTTGAATCTCTGTTTTCTGCCCCAATTTTCCAAGGTGCTCGAATTCACCATTTATGTTGCTGTGAGGGTTTCACTAATCTAACTCTCAGTCATTAGTAGAATGATAACCACTGATGCAACTCTTTTCATAAATATTAAGCACTGCTTATTATACCTTTCCTCGTTGCCTACAAAGAAAAAGGATTTATCTGTTAATGAACTTACAATAACAACATAAGAATTTACTTTAAAATGGCCTATGCAATTCATGTGTATATATTGCCCAGCACAATGGAGGGGATTAAACCATGACAAAGGGCAAGAAGCATTACTGAAAAAAATTGAAAACCAGGAAAATATTAATCAAAAGAAAACCAGTCTAGATGCTATCACAAATAAATATTATATGTTAATTGTCATTTTATCTTAGAAGGCTCATTTAAGAAGTCACTGTCTGCATGGGTACTTTAATGGAAATCTGGAAACATGACCTGCCAGCCAGACTCTTCTCTTAGCTCTGTTCTCTCAGTTCCAAATAATTCATCCTTCTGGGTGATCAGTTAAACTGCCACAGGCTTCTTCACAGCCTACCTGGCGTGCAAACAGGAGTGGAGTCTGCTCTGCAGTTGGGCATCTTAGGTAGGAGTTGCTGCTGTTGTCTTGAAGCTCTCAGCACCTGCAGGTTCAGTCTAGGTGGGCGCTTCCAAGACACAAGGCAGGGGATGGCAAACCTGCAGTGTCTGATCAGCTTCAGATTGGTCTAAGCATGTACATAATAATAAAGATGAGCAAAATAAAATCAGCATGTCACAGATGGAGTGACACACTGAAGTCATAAGAGAGAAGTAGCAATAAGTTTATTGATATGAAGCCGTGATTTAACAAAGTTCAGTGGTAGATGTGACAGTGATTTAACGAGATATGATGGTGACATGCACTTGATGATTTACTGCATAGGGGACAGGGTCTCTCTTCAGGGAGGCCCTCCTGTTGAGTTATGAGATTCTGAGAGGACACCCTTGCATTCTAAGCTCCTTTCTGAGAGGAGTTTAGGTGCAGCTCGGTCCAGACTTGGTCAATGATTTATGTCTAAAGGATTATATCATAGAATCATAGAAGGGTTTGGAAAGGGACCTTAGAGATCATCTACTTCCACACAACTGCCACAGACAATGACACATTCCACTAGACCAGGTTCCTCAAAGCCCCTTCGAACCTGACCTTTGAATACTTCCAGGAATGAGGGAAAATGTGCACAATCAGTCCTTTGTATCACTTAGCTAAGATTTCAAAGTTTCAGCGCACTTATTCCCAATTCACTTACCAAGTGTCTGACATGGTGAGGAATCTCTCAACCTTGAGAAGCACCCCTACTCAAGGGGAGATCGTGGCATGCGGCTTGCTGCCATGCAGGAGAGCTCAACAGACCTTAGGCTGTCCACTGTTTATGGAGTAAGATAACTGATTGTCAGTCATATTTGGATACTGACTACAGATCTTCCTTTCTTCAGACTTGGCTTGAGTAGGACTTTACCCAGCACTATAGTTACAAGGGCACATTGCTGAGATTAGCCCTTTGTTGTTGTGTTGTTATCTGTCTCCCCCAAATCCACTTTGAGGTGGTGCAGCCATCACAACTAGGCGCATCCATTACAACCACCACTGGCTGTTACCACGTGAGTAGGGTTACAGGAAATAAAGGGGAGGAAGGGGAGAAGGTGGAACACACTAGGACAAACTAGGTCAACAAAGTCTACCATCTTTGACACCCTTGACTTTAAGAATCCTAAAGTGGAATATGTGGATGTACTTAATGCATGAGTGACATCAAACCACGTTTACTTACTTTTTCCAAATACTGAGTCCTAAAAGCTGAGAAAAATGGATCGCAACATTCATAAAAATGATTTGACCTGAATGGAATACGTACTGCTGATGGTATAAGGAAAAGAGATGGCAATAAGCAGCAAGGTGAAAGCCATGAAGCGCACAGCCACATTAGCATGCTGAACTTTTCAAACGGTGACAAAATTATTCCTTCAGTGCCTGTTTCTTCAACGCAATATCAGATAGAATTCCTTCACAGGCTTTAATGAACCATGAAATCAAGTTAGCCTTCTGTGAGACTAAAGGTACTGTATGTTATAGTATAGCTTAATGCAAAATACACGTGTTAGGAATATATTTCATTCCAAAAAATGAAGAATTATACCTGCCTTTCCACATGTGCAGGCTGACTTTTTTTGAAGTGTTGTCTTTAATTTCATCATTGTGTATTATCCTTGGGAAATAGCTTTCATTTCATTTCACCTGTGATTAATTTAGGCTCCCAAATTGTAGTACCTTTGTGAAAGATATCTTGGGGCCTATTCTGCTGGTAGAAAGAACTGGGAAATTAATTCAACCTGTGATGGCTTAAGCTGTTCCATTAACAAATAAGTGAACAAAAGAATAATTTCTGAAAATAATAGTTATGCACCTAGTGTGATCGTTGTGGACATTTCTTAGTATTTATTCTGGAATCTGTAATACTAATGGATGACTGGAATGGTCCCATTTACAAAATAACAGCCAAATAAAAAGAGTTCAGTTCAAAGCTGTGCAGTCCAGTAAATTATCACCTATGTACTTGCAGGGGAACAGCTGAAAGTAGTCATTAAAGTTAGGCAGCGTCCCCAGTGAGCAGTTTTCACAAGTCTTTTTTCCAGAGGTTCTGGCTTCAGTTTGCAAGTGTTCCTGGCTTTTCTGACCCAGAGAGAACTCAGGAAAACTTCCTGACAGGCTGAAGCAGGATAATCCTTATCCAGAGCAGGTTGTAGCTTGCTTTGATTCCATCAGATGCTGATGGAATATATAGGCTCAGAAAGGAATTAGGCAAATTCCTGGGCAGTGGATCTATAAACAGCCACTAACAGGAATGGGCAGAAATATGCCCTCTAGCATGCTTAGCACCCTGAAATGATGATGGGGGAGTGCAAAAACAACCAACCACAGGTAGCAGCAAAACTCAGCTCTTGTCTCTAAATACTGGCTCCCATTGCTCCTGTCAGGTGAGATGGGCTGTGTTCATAGCAGTATCAATTTCTGTTGCTATTTCCAAAGTAAGCGCTGAGAATGGGAAAGAGCTGGGACAGAGAGCCAAGGGAAGAGCCTTGGATAGTCACCACTGTTGCTCCTTTGTTTCCAGAAGTTATAAAAGGTGCATAAGAGTAATTGCTGGAGCGGAGAGCAACCTCCTCCCTTTCAGCAGAAGCAACACATTTGCAGTCATCCTTCAGTAGCCATGGGAGTCAGCCAGGCTTTGCAGATCCTTCTTGCAAGAAGTGCTGTCTTTTACTGAAGGAAGAATGAAGAGATTGGAGGAAGTTTCTATGGGGAGGCGATGGTGAATGAAAGAGAGGCATTTAGCTTCTCCAGGTAGTTTACAAATATGAAATACATCATCAGCCCTCTGATGGCTCTATTGTGAATGGAGTTTCCTGAATGCAGGGTGGCATGGAGAATCGGCCCACTTTATTCAGCTCCCTAATCTGAGTTCTCATGGTATTGTGGCTTCACATATTTGTGCTGAACAGTTTTGAAATAACAGCCCTAAAAGGGTGAAAGTAATGCCATTTTAATTAGTTGCATTTAAAAAGAATAAAGCCAGTTGGTTTTATTAAGTCGGTAGAATATAAAGTGTGCTTTTTAAAGTTAGACATTTTGAGACTGTTCACCTACATTAGAAATAAATATATTATTGACTGTTAAGAGTTCTGTTCATGCTACGTTAACTTTGGCTGGGTATGTTTTTACATTAAATGAAATGGTTCACACAAAGATACATTTAGGAGATGAAAAAGGAATCACTTTTTTATGACGCTCAGAGATCTGTGAGACTACAAAATAATTCCCATAGTCCTTTCTCCTGAAAGTTCTATAGGGGCGGAGCAGTTCTTGATAGAAAACACTTATGACCAGGTTCTTTACATACTTTGACTGAATAACTGCAAATGTAATGGGCTAATATTGCACATCGACTCAAAACCTTGTATTTTGCATTAATTTTAACCGAAGTCCAGCACTGCAAAGCCATTGCAATCACTGTTAACTGTAATGAATGTAAATTGTTAGAGGCATTTTTGTGTGTGTGAGGGAGACCCAAATCACTAAAAATATGGATTGAATCTGATGTTCTGGCCATACTTGTATGCCCACATGCTTCATTAAAATAAGCTCAGCCTTCTGCCCTTAGAAGACTGTTGTCACACCATAGCTATTAACTTAGTCTGTAAGCTTAATGAACCTCCTAAAAGCTGGATATCTGTTGTCCATTTTCCTGGTACCCACATCTTAGTTGGATACCATCATTGCTTTTCTGCTAAGTGACTGAGTAATAAACACACAACAGCTTGCAAGTAGCTTCTTTTCAAGAAGGGACATGGAAAGGCATCCTGGTCATAACTCAGTATATATAAACTTCTTGCAGCAGCCCTCAAAGGAGAGATGGGTTTTGCACAAAAAAGCACTTCTGAATCAAGACTTGATTCTAATCAAAATCCCAAGGGAGGCAGAAATTTTCTCTCCTGTTACTTCTTCTTATGATGCTGTTTGTCCACAGAAGCTTGGGGAAAAACAGTCAGTCAATGACAACAACAAAAAAAAGCTACCTCATGACTCAAAATTTGATTCTATAAAGAAAGGTAACTTCAAAATGAGAAGAATTATACAGTAGGAGCTTCAGATATCATTAATGCTGTAGTTGGATCCTGTATCTGTCATTCATTCACTGTAGAATTTACCCTTTACATGCTTATTAAATAATCTTTAAGAAGCCAGGGCTATGTATTCTCATACCAGATGAATTGTACTGCAGGTTGGCAGTGCTGCTGCAGCATTCACATGGTACACTCTTCTGACTTGCAGTACTTAGTTCCATGATAATCAGAAGCTAAAATGACCAGTTTAGGGTCCAGAATCAAGTCTCATACTATTACCATACCCACTGCATTAGCACTACAGCTGAATATCATACTGTGCAGCATAGGAGCAGCTTGTAAAACCTTTAGCCACCACAAATTTTTCACACTGTTGTATTTTCAATAGTGTCATTTTATATGATGTTTAACAACTCGGAAGCATTGAACAACGCAAGTGTTTTCAGAGAGCTGTCCCCTTTTGAGGTTTGGTGGCTTTTAACATGTGTCTCCATCTCTGGAATTTACTTTGGAGTTCTGTGTGAGTTACTTTCAACATATGCCTGGGTTAAATAGATATATGGTCTAGATGATGAAATCTTATAATGAAATGGCTATTTTTAGGATTATGGATGTCATTTTTTGGAGATGTGCGAGATGATCAGAAGATAATGAAAAGTAGAATAGCTATTATGTAAGGTTTTACTCATAAAATTTATTATATTCCATGCAAATAGCTTCATTTGATTTAATGAGGAAACACTGGCAGCGGAAACACTGGCAGCAATTACATGAGGGGAAAAAGGCATTTTAAAGAAACATGTTTATAGGTTGAGTTCAATCACGTTTTCTAAATGTGAAAAATCATTGAGATAAGTACATTGAGATTGATTGAGTTATTCACTTGGGTTTGAAGTTAAGCTCAGACTTAAGTGTCTTGCTTCGACTGGAGGAATAAAAAGAAACTTTCCAGTCAGGGTGATTTTCCAAATTAGAACTAGGGGGGATTTGTTTGTTTATTTCCACATAAGAGGCTTGGTTAGTCCAAAAGCATTAGAAATAAACTTGGGCCGGTATATGAAAATAACTAAGATACAGACCCAGTGCCAAGAAATATGATTATATCAAAGTTCAGATCACCTTTGCTCAAGTATTAAATTGTATCTATCTACCAATCTATGTATCTCTCTCTATATATATGAATACACATGCACACACATTTTTTTTTTTTGAAAGGGTTAATATGCTTTTGGAGTATGGTAATCATAGAATCATAGACTGGTTAGGGTTGGAAAGGACCTTAAGATATCTCTTCATGCATTCCTTTGCACCAGCTGGAGAGAGCGTGATGAACATGTTTGTTTTCCAGTGAAGAGAGATTAATTTTCAATTAAAAGCTGTTACTAAAAAAGAGAGAGAGAAAAAAAGAAAATGAATGCACCTTTCTGTGCAGCATTTTTGGTCTGCTATTGAATAATCCATCTGATAGCTTACTGTATGAATTTGAAAGTAATTGAAAAGAATTATGGAAACCTGCCCACATATTTTCATTATCTAAACTGAGAACAATTAAAAAGCTAAACAAAGAGCATACAAGATAAAAAATACTTCATTAATTTCAATCCTTATAAATTGCATGAATACAGAATGGAGAATGTGTTTTGTTTACCTGGGTAGGTCCTTTGAATTGCTCAGTATCAATGACTGCGTTTGTTTGCCAGGAGTGCGGTAGGGCTGTCCAGTTACGTGCTGTTAACATCTGCATATTAAACATCTGAGCCCAAATAGCGCATTGTGGAGCTCTACCTCATTGATGCATCGTAACTTTGCATTTTCATTCCTTGCAGAAGGGAATCCATACACCTGGTGGGTTGGCAAAGCCAATGAGAAGCACTACTACTGGGGCGGATCAGGACCTGGCATTCAAAAATGTGCCTGTGGCATTGAACGCAACTGTACAGATCCCAAGTACTACTGCAACTGTGATGCTGACTATAAGCAATGGTGAGTGGCTTACCATTCTCACCAAGGGTGAGAATGACCAGAATCTCTTTTAACTTTAGAACACTGCCATTATTTTGAATGTCTTTTGTTTACATATTTCCTCTCTTGACAAAGAACAAGGGCAAAATGTGATCCCTCCTGCAATGTATCATTTCAGTTTTATTCACAGTACCAGTGACTGTCAAATATAAGGAACATATTTATATTTTCAAGTCAACTGAGCTGTAGAAAAGAATGCTACAATTGGAAAGTCAAGTCCCAGTAGGAAAGGTCAGCGTTTTGGCTACCCATGCAACTTTGTTTCCATCATTGAATCAGAATGGTTTGGGTTGGAAGGGACCTTAAAGCTCATATAGTTCCAACCCCCTGCCACAGGCAGGAACACCTTCCACTAGAGCAGGTTGCTCCAAGCCCCGTCCAACCTGGTCTTGAACACTGCCAGGGATGGGGCAGCCACAGCTACTCTGGGCACCCTGTGCCAGCGCCTCAACACCCTCATAGTAGGCATTTTTTTCCTAACATCTATTCTAAATCTACTTAGGCTTAGAGAGTATTATGGAATTAGGCTCTGTATTCCAGAGAAAGCTACTGCACTTTGGATGAGATAGTTAAATATTCATTGGCCTGTTGGTTGAGAATATAGCCCTTTTGGGATGAGACAGAATTGGTTCTGGTTTCTTCTCTAATAGTTATTGATTCATCCCAGGTAGAACAATTTTAACAGAGGGACTGAGGAAGCCCTGTCTGAGAGTATTTTACGGCCTGGTAACAGAGGCAGTCTGCTGTGAGGTTAATTGATGGGTGTTTAAACCCATTCAGGCAGAAAAGAGAATTAAAGCTGCATCTCTGATATTCCTCATAACAATGAACCTACTGTGTAAAGCTTGTCACCATTTTGTGTAAGACCCTGTCTGTTCTCTTAAAACGCTTCCTGTATAAGCTTTAACTGTTTGTGTCTCTTTTGTCATGAGGGGCAGCATCGTATTTTACAGGGTATGCAATGTTCAGTGGCCACCTGGAACCATACTGTGTGAACTCTTTGCCCGTTAATAGCAACCTGTTAGTAATTGAATCAATACTGGTTCATTTTGTATTAATTGAGAAATTCATACACCTATTAATATAGAGCTATAGTACTTTAATAGTATGCAAGAGATTTAAAAGGAAAACCAAAAAGTGTAGGGAATGACAGAACAGGTTGGAAGGGACCTCAGAGTTCATCTAGTCCAAAGCACCTGCTCAAGGAGGTCCACCTATACACAGTTGCCCAGGACCAGGTCTATACAGCTCTAGAATATCTCCAAGGATGGAGACTCTGCAGCTACCCTGGGCAACCTGTGACAGTGCTTGGTCACCCCCATAGTAAAGAAGTATTTCTTGGGGTTCAGAAAAAAAAATTCCTGTGTTTGAGTTTGTGCCCCTTGTCTCTGGTGCTGGGCACCACTGAAAAGAACGTGGCTGTCCTCTTTGCACCCTCCCTTCAGGTATGTAGAGACGTTGATGAGATCCCCCTGAGCCTTCTCTTCTCCAGGCTGAATAGTCCCAGCTCTCTCAGCCTTTCGTCATAGGAGAGCTGTTCATTGGGCTCTAGTAATTTCATTTCTCTCTTGTACTGGTGGGCTCAGAACTGGCCACAGTACTGCAGTGTGGCCTTACCAGTGCTGAGCAGAAGGACAGGATCTCCTCCCTCAAACCACTGACAGCACTTTGCCTAAGGCAGCCCAGGATACCATTGGCCTTCTTGGCCACAAGGGCACATTGCTGGCTCATGTTCAACCTGGCATCCAGCAGGACTCCCAGGACCTTTTCTGCCAACTTGCTTCCCAGCCCCAAGCATGTTCTGAAGCAGGGGGTTGTTTTTCCCCATCTGCAAGACTTCACACTGCTCTCTGTTGAACTTCATGATACTTCTGTAAGCCCATTTCTCCATCTTGTCAAGGTCCCTCTGCATGGCAGCACAACCCTCTGGCATATCAGCCACTTCTCCCAGTTCAATGTCATCCACAAGAATGAAGTATGAAAAATACAGAATTATAGCAATAAGGGAAATCTTCCAGGCCCTGCAAAAGTGATAGATTAGGATATGGGAAATCAAACATTGCTATAGGCATTGCCATGCTAAGCTCCGACATAGTGAGGAAATGCTGTTAGCTACAATCTGGGCAAATTATAGTACAACACAGAAATAGGGAAGTCAGTATTATACACAGAGGAATCAGACACGGTGACACACTTCAGAGCTAGAATTATATAGTGAAGAATATAGAGGGCCTACAGGGGTGCTGGAGAGGGCATTTGGCATCAGGGACTGGAGTGATGGGACAGGGGGTAACGGGTTTAAACTTAAACCGGGGAAGTTCAGGTTAGACATAAGGCAGAAGTTCTTTAATGTGAGGGTAGTGAGGCACTGGCACAGGTTGCCCAGAGAAGTGGTGAATGCCTCATCCCTGGCAGTGTTAAAGGCCAGGCTGGACAGAGCCTTGGGTAGCATGGGCTAGAGTGAAGTGTCCCTGCTCATTGCAGCGGGTTCGAATGAGATGATCTTATGGGCCCTTCCAACCCTAACCAAACTGTGATACTATGACTGACTCAATAGTGTGTGGCAGGAGGGAGGTAGGTTTGGTTCTCTGCCAAATTGGTAACAGTAAAAGGAAGGCACTGTAATAATAATTAAGATAATGGCAGAATTAGGAGTACTTACGGTTTTCATTGCTTGAGGCACTGGATGTATATCCATGAATAATAGTCTCTATACCATATGTTGACTCTTTTCTTTTAAGTTGAGGGCAATACATAAGGGAAATATCACTGACTTTTGATCTCTTCTTGTGCCTACTCTAAGAGTCACAGATGATAATCTAATAAGCAACATTCACTCAATATTACTTTTCTGTAATCTCTACTCTCCTTAATATGTACGGAGATTATATGGAATCTATCAATAAATACAATAATATAATTACTAGATTTTTTTACTATCTAAAATAAGATGGCTGTCACAATAGATACATAGTTTTTACTCAGAACATCAAACGAGAAGACATTTATACAGTGTTTCTCTGGATAGATATCAGGGTTTGGTTTTTTTTTGCTGGAAACTTCTATGTATTACATGACAATATATGACAAATAGTTATACAACTGGATATTATATTTTAATCTGTGGTGTTTGTAAAGGAGATTTTGTTCAAGATTCATTTTTGCAGTATCTAGCCTATTCCAAAGCCATCCCTTTTGGGTTTTGGATTTCTTTTTATGGAGACAGAGTAGGGAGAAGGCAGTAGCTAGAGCAACTACTACATTACAAAAAGTAAAGAAGTAAAACAGGAAAAGAAGTTTGCTGAGGGGAATTGTGGGAATGAAAAGTGAAGAAGAAGGGAGAGATTCAGTGCGGAGATTCAGATTTTGAAGTGCAAGGCACTCAGTTTAAAGGAGATTGGGGAGCCGCTGAAGAGTGGGTCAGGCAGAATCAAAGTGATGCACTGTGAGTAGAATATAGTTCACAATTTTTATTGTAGAAGTCAGAAATTGTGTTAGAAATGAAGAAAGGAAATGCAGTTTGATGAATGAGCTCATAGTGAAGGCAGGAGAATGCTGCCCTGGAGAAGTGGATTCTAACTTTGCCTCTGGAACCACATTCCTGTGTGATGCTTGCCAAGTTTCATAAGCCATTTCTTCACAGAGCAGTCATGAGTTTTATCTTAATTTTCTGGGTACCTAAGTGGAAACCCAGAGGTCCAGTTTGTGGAAACACCAAAAGTTCACAGCTGACCTGGAATAAGTGATCACTCTGTCTAAAACAGAACCTGATTCTCAAGAGAAGCCCGTGTTGTTGCTGCAATGTAAATATAAAGTAATCCTTTTTGTCATGATAAAGAAACAGAAACACATGTGGGAAGAGCTTCACCCAGAGCAATCCTGCCAAAATGAACCTTAGTCCCAAATTATCCATGATTTATGTCCAAAATCAAAGTTAATTTACAAGTGAATCAGATTATTTAAAAAAGATTACTTTTGCTTGCTAAGAAAGATCATTTATTAAAGATGATGTTGGTGACATTCAAAGTCAGATTGCGTCAGCTTTGAGAGAATGAGCTGTATTGAGGCTGCTGATATTATTAGCAAGAAATTCTCTGGGTTGCTGTTAAAGAAAACCTTTAAATGAGCAATTTTAGGTAAAATATAAGGCTTTCAAAAAAAACCAAACAAAAAACAACCCAAAACAAACCCCAAATCAAACACTGCCTTATTTGAATAAAAGTATTATTACCATTTCTGCAGTTCCTTAACAAAGGGCTGGCATTGTAGAGATAGACAAACTGTACCAGTTAAGTAGTAAATGTAGAGATCTGCAAAGAAATGTTGATTCTACTCTCGTTTGACCCTAAGGTCAGTTAAACACCCAGATTGGCCAAAGTTTCTGCACCACAAGCTCCTTCCTTTTTCTTACATAACAGCCGCAGTACGTGAGAAGACATTATGTGGTGCTTGGATTTACTTGGCATAAGATGCCCCAAAAGTTTCTTATGCCAGAAGTTTCTTATGCCAAAAGACGGCATCAGAAACTCTTTCCTTTAGCACTGCATTGTGAAGTTGCGCTTCAGGTTACAAAGTAGAGCATGGGCTTCACTGCTGACTGTTGATGTGACTTGTAATCTTTCAAGAACTATTTGGTAGCCCTAAGGATGATCAGAAGGGGTTAAGGTGAATTTTGAAGATTAACAGTGGTTTGGACACTTACAGGAAATGAGCAGTAAAAACAGAAGGAGGGAGCTTCATTTTGTTGTTTGTCCTCATTTGCCACTGTTTGGAAATCAACATTTCTTTCTCCAGAGCCTGCAAAAGTACTTTATTTGTGTGAGGTGTTTGCCAGAACACTGCAGGATACATCACCCCTTCACAACTCGTCTCCTACAATGGGGATTTCAGAAGAAAGTTTCAGGTCATGGGAAAAGACAGTGGAACGGGGCTCAGATTGACATGAGTTGTTTGAGTGACAAGAATATGTGTGGATGTTGAAATGCCAACCTGGGGATGTGACAATGACAGATAGGTCATTTGTAGCCAGATTTAAGAAGATATTAAAGGCTTCTGGAGCTATCAGTAGACTTCAAGGCTTAAGTATAGTGTGTACTAATTCCCATTGAAATCACTCATACTTCAGTTCCTGACTCCCTTAGCCGTGTTTGAAAATGTCTGTCCTGTAACTTTTTGCATTCTTAGTAACAGAGCTGCTGATGCAGAGAGAACTAGTTACATGACACTTGGCTTCTCCTGTCCTTCATTAGAAGCTGATAACAGTGTCACTGGATATTTTTTTTGCCATCCAGGCAGTGGCTGGAGTTTCCACTGAGGTGTTATGTGATAAGAATAGACGAGGTTATACACTCTCTGTGAAAAGCAAAAACAAAACTGGGAATTTACCCTTGGCTCTACTTGATTACATTTGGATTAAATTGACTTGCTATTTATAGCATTATGGAGAGAAATCTTAAAGAAGTAAAAGGGATTAAATGTGATGTGCCTGTGAAAGAACTTGGACTATAGAAGCTGCAGTGAGGAACATGCATGAATATAAGCATCCAATATAATTGAAGAATTTCCAACCAAACAGATTGACTGCATACAGAAATCAAGTATCTGTATGATGTTGCCATATGTTTAAGCAGTATCTGTCAAAACAGACATTTTTGCTAAAATAGGGGCCTGTATTTAACATGAAAACCTACTGGTTTGTATTACATGAAACCGGAAAAGAAGCAAAACCCAGATAATTATCTGGTAAGATTTGTGGTATCCTACTGTTTTGCCCAGCATCTGCAAAACACAATGAATCTCTGTGTCCTGGAAATTGAGGAAATCTTGTAGAATTAGGCTGCACCACTTTGAAAACTGTAGTTGAACGTTTTTGCAGAGCTTAAAGGCCATCTTTTGAAATGTAAGTCCTGGAAACCCAATTAGTAATTGTGGTTTCTGTTATAACTGTAGGCAGTAATTACATCTGTTCACTCTGTAAAAGCTGAACCATCAAAACGTCTTTTCTAGTTATGCTGAAAGAATGCACTAGTTTTGTGGGTGAAGGCTGTGAAGCTTACCAGCAACAACAACTCGCATTACTTCATGTGGTTGTTTCTCTTGTGCTCTTACAAATCCAGACAGCTCTTTGCAGGTTTTCAGGGTTACCTTTCAGAGTTCCTCTGTACATTGACATTAGCACCTAGCGTTAAGGTAATTCCAGTCAATCAAAATTTAGCACCATGACAGTAAGCAATGGCACAGAATAAAAATCTGCATGGAAAGGATCACTAAAGACAAAGTCAAGCATTCAAACCTTAGGAAACATAATACAGCCTGTACTACTTCTTTTCCAGTGATTGACAGATGTGGTCTGAAACTTTTAGCAGCAGGAAAGCAGATAGCCAGAAGCCAGGGAGATCATTCCTACTGGTTATAGTTTGGCCAGTAAAACTACTCTAGTAGAGAAAAGGGTCAAGTAACTGGGAATTAAATAGGCTGCTGCCTGCACTGCATTTCTCAGCTGTGCTCATCAGCTCTAACTGGTGTGCAATTTTTAAACAGAGTTTGCATGCCAAAATATGTAAGACCTTCCTGTTATGTGAATTCTGTCCTCTTTTTTATAACCTGGTCTGTATTTTCATTTATAGAAACTGTATATACCTTGTGTTTCTCCATTATACATCCCTATTTTCTGCTTCTCACACAAGAGAAGGCTGAATGTTTATGTTACTGATAACAGCAGTTTAAGAGTTTAGGAGATGGAAGTGATAAAGTGGAGAGATGAGCTCCATCCAGCACTTGGTCATGCTACAGATATGCTAAGCCTTTCAAATTCTCCTTTAATCATGCCTTAGAAGCACCGTAGGACTCCAGTCGCAGACCACGGTTCTATTAGGCTAGGTTGTCTACAAACACAAAAGGACTTTTATTTCCTCAGAGTCCATACCATCATTAAATACGTGCGTAAGATGCAGGTGAGTGATGCAAAATTTAATTTGAGGGCATGTGAAAGGCCTAGCATCTCTTGCACTGTAAGTGGTCAGGCTTACTGTGTTTATGTAGACTGAAGGACAATACCTGCAGCCCTACAGTTACCCCTAATGTTTGTGTTGTATTGGTAATGCATAGCCCACAGCTCTAGTCCAGGATCTGAGCAAACCCGGGATCACCTAGCTTGCTTTTTAGAGATGTTCCACGCAAGTACTGAGAACAGCCATGTGTATGTAGCTCATGGGACTTGATAGATTTGCAGCCCGAACTAATACAGGCTGAGAGCATTAAGAGTTTTGGGATTTAATGAATCATGAAACTTTCAAACATTACTCCTGTTTTCTGTCTTTTCTCTTCTGTATTATTCACCTTTGGGACTGGATTGCAGCCTTGTTTATAACGAGCTGATACGACTTGGTGTTTAGCTATTATCTCACTCATTAACATTAAATAAAGTGTTTCCTTTTATACTTGTGCTTTGGTCACTCACGTTAGTGATCAGACAGCTGGGGAAACGAGTCTTAGCTTTCTCCAAAACTGAAAACACAAGAAAAAGTGATATGACATGAAATAACTGTTCGGCAGGCTGCCTTATCTTCCTTAAAATGGCACCTTCTTACTTGGTGTTATATATCAGTCCTGCGTGCTTCTATTTTTGTAGTTACTGTGATTTTTCATCCCACAAGCAATGTGAAAACTAGCATAGCTAAGAATGGGAAAATGTATCTTCATGCATCATAAGCAGAGTCCTTTACCTTGCTGCATATGTAAAAACAATTGTGCTCTAGCAACCCACTAGGAATGAAGATGATTCCCATTTGACTTCACATTCATTCGTCATTCAGTGCTAACAAGAACGAATGAACCTAAAGGGACGAATGATGGCAAGATGTTAGTGGTTGGACTTGATGATCTAGGTCTTTTTCAACCTAGTTTATTCTGTGATTCTGTGTTACCTGTGTTTATTATTTGCTATATTAATCACTGTAAGGCAAAAAGTGTTCATTCAGCTGCCGACCTCATCTCTGAATGTTGGTGTTGAGGTTTTCCTGTGTTCCAGCTGACCTCAGTTCCAGCCAGTTCCATAGCTTTTTAAGCTACAGAATCACTCAACAGCAGCTCTAAAAAAAATTCTGTCAGAATTAGGTATCTATAACTATTACTCTCAGGGATATTCTTGCTGTTGTTAGAAGCACCATTCTAAGAAATTTGTGAGAGGCTGATGAATTATCAGGTGAAAATGCAGATACATGATTTTTTTTTCTACCATACAGATGATTTAAGATATAATTCCCAGCTTATTCATATTGTTTTTGGTATTAAACTTCATGATTAGGGTAAGTCACAAATCAGGCAACCAAGAACAAAAGTGTCTGCTTCGTCTTGCCTAGAAACATAGTCTGAATGAAAAGCTTATGGTCTCAACTTTAAAGTCAATGACCTTACTGTTGCAGCTTGTCAGGTAAGGGCAGAGTACACTGAGCACTGTGCTCTGCAGAACTTCCAGCTGCCAGTTATTTTCTCCTCCTCCTTTTATTTGTGTGCTAACTTAAAGAGTAATGACTCTGCCCTCAGTGCAGTCCTATGAAGATGAATTCACCCTAGTGCTGACCAGCCCGATGTATTTCACTCAATACCTGACACTGAAGAGAGTGCTTTGCCTTTCTTCTTAAATTGTTGGACTCCCCTGCCTTTTTTGTTTCTGAATCAGTGCAGTCCTGTGTAGAAGACCTCTAAAATCTGTGATAACCTATGTTATAAGGCAGATGAAGACTGCAGGGCGTGCTTGGCTGTTAGTACTATTAGCAGTCATATTGTAGCTGAAACAGTTGCAAGGGAGTCCATCAAGCTGAAGGTATTAAGCCTTCAGTGTAAACAAAAGGTTATGTGTTTTCATTGATTGTTCTTTGGTGTACCAGCATATATATATATATATATATATACATATTTGTGTGTGTATAGTTATATATGGATATGTATACCAGTATATATACCCACACACATATGCATATACATATAAATATATCAGTATGTGTAGCTATATATATGTACACATATAGATATGCGTATACATATGTATAGACACATACATATGGAACAGGATGTAATTGGAAGTAATTCCTGGAGACAAGAAGTAACTGGGGGGGGGGAGGAGGAGGGAAGAGGGAGGGACAGGGAAGAGGAAACCTAGTAGCCTTTAAGGTACACTTTTCCATCAGGTCCCAGACTTGATGGAGAGATTTTCTTCAGAGCCACTTATCAAATACCATGCCAGTTCATCACTCAGGTAGCTGCACAACGTCAGCATTTAGAGGAAGAATCATTTTTTTGTCCTTTTCTCATTTTGCCCAGCAGATTCTTAGCACTGAAAAAGATGTGATAAAAAGGACAAAAATGCTATATGCATAGTGCGTTATTTTCTTTTACAGAGGAAGGTTTCTAGCACAGCCTATGATAAACACTCAAAGCAATGCAGTAACCTCTCCTGAAGCCTGCAAATTAGGCAGTAAAGGCCACAGTTCTAACATCAAAATGAAAAGGAGAAACTACTTTTAGATTTTGTTCTGTAGTTAAACTTGTAGAAGAAGTTTAAATTCTATAAAGGGTTCTAACCTCGTGGGCCAGGTCAGGTTTTGTCTTAGTTACCATTCATGTCTCCTTCCTGTTTGGTTTTGTAGGTTTTTCTGTGTGCTGAATAATCAATGAATGCCCTGAGCTTTTCCAAATTCCCACATATCTGTAATTAATCATGGGTAGACATTTTGTCACGCTCTCAACACCCCCCACCCCATAATTCTCCAGCTATGTTTCTTTCCTCTGCCCTCTGTTCATGTGCAGAATACTATAGTGAAGAAAATTAGTAAATGTAGGAAGTGGAATCCCTGGAGAGCCCTCAAAGTTTATAAGAGCTGGCTGAGTATGCATTGGAGACTTTGTAAATCTGGTCCAAGGTAATTTGTTGCATTTTTAGCTCATGTTGTTTTCATCAGTGTTTAAATTGGCATAAAAATACTACATGGATTCTTAATGCTAAAAGTGTGTCTATACGAGCAAACTAGCTGATGGGATTCAGGTAGCTGTTTTGTCTCTTCATATTACACTGAAGAAATGTCTTACTGGGAATAAATAGTTCTATCTAAAACAATACCTCGGGATAGCTAATAATGCGTATTCCCTTACTTTATCACAGATACTCTGCTTTGCTTTTGCTCAAGTGGAAGTTGTTTGTAAAATTATGTTAAAGTATGCAGATTGAGGGAAACAAAATCTTTCTTGAGTTACGAGTTGGGGTTGTTGCTTAAATATGTTATACAATTAAATATATAATACAATTATACTGTCGCCTTTAGCGAAGTACCTGAGTGTATATATGTTTATTTATAGAAGTTGGTAAAGTAGAGCCAAATGAAAGGCAAGGAAAAGCAAATTTCCAAGCAAGCAGGCAAATCTAAAGGTAATAAAATCTGCTGACAGTGTTAGAAAATGTGATGAAGAAAAAAACCCAGCAAATATAAAAAACTATGATGCAGAAGTTGTCATTGAAAAAGTGTAAGTGAATTAGCAGGTTTTATTGCTATCAAACAGGAAAGTTTAAAATGCTATCACTAAACATGTAATCTCATGTCTAAAACCAGTTATTTGCTGGGTATGATATAGAATAACATGTAATGGTCAACAGTTTGACTGTTAACACATTTTGTAAAAGAGTATGAATTTAAGTATCCTATGTCAACTCTAAGGTACTTTTCATATTCCCGTATTTCCTGAAAGAAAACTATATCAGAAAGGTTTCATAAGATCTAGGAATCAAATCCAAACTCCTAATTCACACAGCACGCTTACATTTAATGCTCTTAAAACTGACATTATTTCCTGCAGCCATTTTCTTCAGTAAAACAGCCCAGAACAAGAAATGCTTGACATTAAAAGCAGAGAAACTGAGTTCCTTTAAGGACCATGAAAAAAGCCAACAAAATAGATAACATCAACTGATGCAGTCCTTTGAATCAAGATAACAGATAGATGATGGCAAAAATGAACAGATAGCTCAGAAATATCAGTTATTAGCTCTTCTTATTATCCCTTTATTAACTTTTAATACTATCCCTTTATTAATTTTTAATAATACCCCTTTATTAACATTTAAATTACATATATGTTGATTGTGAAGCAGAACAGACCTAAAGGATAAACAGGAAATAACGCCATCTTCTGTTCTGAAAGCTGGAGAAAAGCAAAACGATGTTTGGAATAAAGATAAGCCTTGACTTGCTTAACTCTGAGGTGACAACTGAGGAGACTGACCTGGGCAGCAAAAGCTGAAGTTGACTAAATACTTTAGCTAAAGAGAGATTAATTCAGAGGCTCTCTGAGGGTGGTTAGTTTTTGCTCTATACTCACATCTACATACACACACTCATCAGATCACAGAGTAATTGAGTCTGGAAGTGGCTTCCAGGGATCCTCTAGTCTGATTTACTGCTCAGGGCCAATGGAATGTCTGAGTTCTGAACACTCCAAGGAAGGACATCCCAAAATCTGTATTTTGAAATGATCTCTAATAATATAGACTATATGGATTCAATTAGACGAAAAACAGCTTTATCCAAATAACAGCATATTCAAAGCATTATGAGGTTAATTCCATTTCTCATCAGTGGCACTAGAAATGCATCATTAGCATACAGAACGCAATTCCCCATGATTGGAGAACATTATGGAGAGGCAGGCTCCAGGGCTGAAGATGTTAAGGGAGATTTTATCAGCACTGCTGCATGCTATTGCTTGTTTAGAAAAGGAATCACCAGTAAAACTGCAGAGAATGAAAACTGACAATTCATCATCATTTTGTGTTTCTTGGGGAACTGCATCTATGGGTTTTTTTAAATCTGTGATGTCATTTCCATCTCCTCCATCAATCTGGACACTATGTAACTTCGGTTGCTACAGCAGATACCTTTGTCACCTTTACACATAAATATCCTCAGTTTGTTCTTGCCTGAAATATCACAAACATCTGGTTTGACAGTAAGGCCCGTCATCTGCAGAAACTACAAATTATTACTTGGTAGGCACTGAGGTGGGGGCCAGCACGTATATTTATACTTACTAAGGATTTATAAGGATAGTAGAAGCACTGTCTACTATCATTCAGGATTCCCTGGAAAACAAGGTGGCTAACTATATTTCAAGGATTCTGAACACAAACCCATAAATAATGCATAATAGAACTTCCAGAATGCATACTGACTTGTATTTTAATAGCAACTCCCTAGAAGAGACCTGATCTCAAGGAAATACAAGTTTCATGGAGGTACTAAACCATTTAGTCTTCTATTTGTTAAACCTTTCTAACACGAAAGAGAAATGGGGAGAGGGAGTCAGTTGCAAGTCTTGTCACAGCGTAAATCAAATGATGAAAACTGGAGGCTGCTCCTGTGGACACAGTGGGAAAGTATTTGGAATTTGCATTACGTCTTTGTTTTCTTTCTGGGGGAGAAACTAAAGCAAAAACAAAAAAAATTATTTTTGTGATCTCAAGGGTATTTTTTGAAAAGAGTCAATTAGCCACTTCCTGCTTCCTCCTGTTGTTGATCTGGAATGAGCATTATCCCATCATTCAAGAAACATAAAACTTATTATTTCTGGTAACATTAATTTTGGGGGTATTTTTACATGTTTCTTTAATGACTACTGAAGGTTCAGCTAAGCAGTTATTCAGGTGTTCCAGAGTTCAGCAAATCAGTTGATCTTTTAAACATATCCCTACTTCACTTTCTTAACTTTCTTAAAGATCTTCTAGCAATCTGCTTCTGATTTTTATAGCACCTCATGATTCTGATACTTGAATTTCTGCTTCTAATGTATTAATGCTTGCAAATGACAACTTTGTATAAATCCTCAAAGGCTCAGTATAAATTCATAGAATTGTAGAACACCAGGTTGGAAGGGACCTCAAGGATCTTCTGATTCATCCTTCCTAGGTAGATGTCCCACCATGCTGTGCAGCCAAATCTTAAGTGTCCAGTGTTGGACAGAATGGTATAGCTAAGGTGAATGTGTGACAAAAGGGCCCCTGCTCACATGCTTGTCCTGAGTAGCACCACTTATTGCCACTACCCACAGCAGGGTGATGGAGCAGGCGGACTGTTGTTCTGATCCTACAGGATATTTCTTCTATTCTTATGCTTTTCAGAAGGCTTTTGGTAAGGCTTATTTGCTCAGCCATGCGTCTTGTCCATGGAGCCAGTCTTTGCAGGGTATTATGGGCACAAATAGTTGGGGTTTGCAGTAGCTTATTTGTCTCTCCGTTGTCTTTTATTTCCCATGTGCTAAAATGTATAGTATCATTTTCTCTAAAACTACATTGAGGTAAACATGAATGAGGAAGAAATATTTATGCTAGCACGCACGGGAGCTACTGTGAAGAAAATTACCTTCCTTCCCCCAGATAAAACCAGTACAGATGTGATCAGATCTTGCAGAAGACTGGGTGATAAGGCTGCCTGAAATAGCAGAGAACTGTCCTCAGTGACTTCAGCCTCTCCTGCATTGGATCTGCAGTCTTTGCTTGCAGGTAGAAGTGATAAGTCTTCTTGGTATGCCTACAACTATTAGGCAACTTTTATCTCATAGATTTGTTTTAAGGCAAGAAACATCTGCAGTAAACTACATTTAAGCCATCGGAAAATACATTGACATTTGGCAAATTAACATACTTGTTCCATTAAAATGCAGCACAACGTAGTCAAGGCTCTCAGTACACCAGCTGCAGATACTTTGGGCCTGTGGACCCAAAGTGCTACATTTTAATTTCTGTCTTCACCTAATGCTGATAAAAATGCTGCAGCCTGAAAGAGCAGAGAAGCACAACCCAGTTGCTTCAGGGTCACTTTCTGCATAGGATCTACCCAGGATTGCTTGGAGTCCTGAAAAACACCATTCTTACGGATGAGGGGGGGATCTTGGGACTTATTATTCGCTCCGTCATCAGCCTCCTTTGGCCATGACCATATTGGCACAGATTCTTAGAAACGCACGCCCCAGAGCCTTTTCAGTTGACACAATCAGGGCTGTAACAGCTCACTATGGAGCTAAAAGTGTTGGAGGGGTTCATCAAGTATTATGCTAGGAAAAGACAGGCTCAGCTCAGAGGGAATTGCCTTAGGAAATGAACGGTGAGTTCTGCTAGGTTTGCTTTGGTCTTTTGTTGTGGAGAAAGTGGTGATGTGTAATATAAAGAGAGCTGGGCTCAAAGGCTAACAAGAAGGATAATGGAAATCCATCAGAGCAATAAAGTGGAGCGATCTGGCTAATGAATAGGTCACTAATCCTGTATAAGTGTGGTCAACAAAATGCTAAGTACTTGATGTGCTACACTTTGCAGTCAGTACAGCAAAACAGATTTTTCTAAACAAGAGCATGTACATTTGGCCTAATATTTAGCAAGAAGTATAGCATGCCATAACTTCCCTGTAGCTCAAGTCCTAATCTTGGTCACTCAGTTGTCTCGTAGTGCTGTGAGAGAATCCCTACAGCCCCACGGAACACAGCTGCATCTGGAGGTGGCACAGTTGTACACTACGCAAGAATACAGTATTTCAAAACCTCACTAAGTACCTTGTTTAGTATCCTTTCTCACATCCTCTGTTAGTGTAATACATGTGCGGATATACACACACACAGACAAGAGGTGAGGGTATCATAAAATCATTTGAAAAGCCATAAAGAGATTAACCTATAGATAAAGTTGCATATCATTTCAGAACAAGGTCATCTGTCTCTTTAGAGAAAGCACTGAAAGGGAAACCTAATTGAAATCAATTCTGAGAGATGTATGTGCATGTTTACAAGCGAGGGAAGTGGCAAGTATCCATGTTTGGTTGTGCTTTATTGCAAAGTATTTCCATAATGAAAAAAGACATTTGTTAATTACTTCCATGCTGCAACATCGCTTTAAATGTGCTTGAATATCTTGGCGCATTCATTTTCAGATAATTATTTCTGATGAATGGTGGCACCCGTTTGTAGAGAGGTATTTAATTCTTTTTCTAACTAGAGAACTTTCATGATAATGGACCCCACTTTCCTTCCTCAGTAGATGTAGCAACATCATGCATTATGTTTATGGCGCAACTTGCAGATAATAGTTTGCAGTGTTTTGTGGGATTTTGGGGTTTGGGTTTTGGTTCTTGGGTTTTAGCAATGGCTGTTACAAATTTCTTCTTCCATTTGGCTTTGCCATGGCTTGGTATTAAAATTGCTGTTTCTTCCCCATCTCCTTACCAGTTCCACAATAAATTAAGAGGTCTCAAGCTTTCAAAGGTCAAACAAAACAAATGATGATGACATCAAAAAAGCACAAACCTGATGGCTTCACTGTATTGAGAGATGTTTTTAAGCAGTTAGGGAAAAGCAAAGTTTGTTTCAGACCACTTTGACTAATAATTTTACAGTTAGAAACAATTTTTCTATTTATCAGGTAAGCAGAAAGAAAAATAATGTAGGATCACTGATTCCAACTCTGGCTAGCAGTAGGTTAATAAATCCTCTTACTGAGCAAGCATCTACATATGTACAAACTGTATGTTACACAATAAAGACTAAATAACTCTGGTGATCTACTGGGAGAAATGCCCCTTAGAGAGAGGCATCACTGTTGTGGGTTTGCCTTCTTCCACACACCCACGGAAGTAAAATGGGAAGCAATCTTCTGGGGCTGAGACTGGAGACAAAGTTAAAGTACAATGCGGTAGTTACCTCTAAGGACTGACAGAAACCTGAGGTCTTCTGAGAAGAGACAGTCATGTCTCGTTCCATAAATACACAATATTTCAAGAATGAGAACTGATCATAGATAGAGGAAGTAAGATGTGGTCATGGTTAACGTTTGAGTTCAGTCAGTACCAAAAACCTATTGAAAAAGAGACTCAAATACCTAAGTTTTCTTAAAAATCAGTACAGACTTTTTTGGGGCCTTTACAGAAAGGAAATAAATAGCTCGATAGTAATTTCTCTAGGAATCCTACTTTTAATAGTATATGACATTACTTGTTTTTCCATCTTTTGTCTTTTTATTAGCTTCATAGTTTATTATTTAGTAAAAGGATGCTAGTATGCTTATTTTCTATGTGATGGCTAGCAAGGAACATAATTTTTCTGTGTCTTCCAAAATATCACGTAGATACAGAAGTAGGATAAGTGTAATTTTTTACACAGAGCAGAATCCAGCACTGCTGAATACAACATTTTTCATGTCAGACAGCTTTATGCTTACTAATAACCTCTATTTTACAGAAGCCCAAATGTAAGGCTAAAAGAGCTCAGATATCATCTGTATTAAGCATAAACAAGCCCAAATGAAAGAGGAGTTTGGCATGAAAAGACAAAGGGAAGGATAACCATGAAAAATGCTTACCAGGAGATGTAAATTTGGGAGGCAGAATCGACTTACTTAGAGAATCATTGAATCCTAGAATCGTTCAGGCTGGAAAAACCCTGTAAGATCATGAAGTCCAACCCTTAACCTAGCACTGCCAAATCCACCAGTAAACCATGGCTCTAAGCACCATATCTGCATGTCTTTTAAACTCCTCCAGGGATGATGACTCAACCACTTCCCTGGGCAGCCTGTTCCAGTGCCTGACAATTCTTGTGGTAAAGAATTTTTTCCTAATATCCAGTTCAGGCCTCTCCCAGTGCAACTTGAGGTCATTTCCTCTTTCCTGTTGCCTGTTAGTTGGGAGAAGAGACCAACAACCCACCTTGCATCTTCCTTTAAGGCATTTGTAGAAAGCCATAAGGTCTCCTCAGAACCTCCTTTTCTCCAGACTGTACCCCCCCGCCCCAGGTACCTCAGACATTCCTCATCACACTTGTGCTCCAGGCCCTTCACCAGCTCCATTGCCCTTCTCTGGACATACTTATCATACGTATGATTTTGTAAGGTTTCCTAATCAAGTAATGTTCCAAGGAGTGTTCAACCTAGATTTTTTTCCCAAAGTATTTGGTGTCATAGCTATACAAGCAACTGAAAAGGTAAGCTAAATCACAGCACGCTTATGTTTCCAATGGTGCTTTTGTGTGAAGTGTAGATTGCTTTCAGTAGATGTGATGTAAGGATGAACAATACAGGAAGTACCAGTGGAAGGGTAGGAGCAATGGTAGCTGTTTGTATAGTTGGGTTTCACTGAGATTTTCTAGGTGCAGGAAGTCCCGTACTTCATTAAGTTTTCTGGACCAAATTCAACACTAAGTTATGCACTTTAGTACCCTATTGAACTCAACAGGCATATAGGGGCTGAAGTCAGCATTAACTATAGCCATCTGTTATTTTGTCATGCCATACTCAGTTATTTTTATTTAGCTCTTTCAGTCATATGAAATAAAACTGTCAAAGTTGTCAAGAACTCCAAGAAATGAAGTCTCTGAGCTGCTGCTCTGAGATTTTTAATATTTCTTCCAATACAGATCTTTGTGCCTTAAAAATCCTGCCAGAAGCACATTTGCTCTGCTAGTTTGGTAGGCCAAGGTCCAAAGGCTTGTGGATAGTTAGAATGGACTATTTATTAGTTAGATAGTCTAATAATAAATGAACTATCTATCTATAGATATAGATCTACATATAGATATCTATGTATATTTATATCTTCACAATTAGACTAGAATTCATCACTTATCTGCAGAGATCTTGGAATAGGATATTCAGTAGTGTAGATACGAAAAACACACATTCCATTAGGTAACTACTTCTAAGTGTGCACACAGAAAATGTTACCATTGCTATAGTGCATTCAGATGTACAAAAAAATGGAATGAAAAATGCTTGGGGCTTTAAGTCAGAGAATTTTGGAAGCAGCTGGCAGTATTCAGTACAGTCCTTCTGGATTTTCTTCCCTTGGAGCTGAAGCAGCCTGTGATTTCATGGGAATTTCCAGTACGTGTGAATGGATCATGGAAGGAATACAGATTTCTCTTTGTCAGGGTGATAATGGAGAAAGGTGTTTAACTTTTGGGGGCATGTTGCGTAGCTGAATGGATCATTTAGTTTATTGTCCTTTGTTTGATTACACCTGTTGAGAACAGGGTTTTCTCATGTTTCTGTCAGAAAGCATTTTAAACTTTCTAAGGTTGACTTGAAAATTTTTAGGCATTGCAAATTGCAGGTTATTTTCAAGTTTCCTTTATTAACTGTTATTTTTCAAAATAGCTTTTGAATTTTGGCATATTTTGAGATCAAAGAATCGTAGTGGTTTGAAAATGCCAAATGAAATTTTTAACTAACTTTTTAAAGAGGTTTCTTTGAGTTATTTGCCCTTTCCAGTGCCAGTTTTTCTTGGCAGATTCCCATAGCATCCCATTTCAGATGTAAGTCCACAGGAGAACTTTCTTGTCTACTTCAGCTGAATCCCAAGTAATCTTATCTCCATAATCACCCAAAGAGGAAAGAACATCTCAATGCAAGATTCAGCATTACCCCCAAAGGAAATGCCACGTATATTTCCTGTCCTACTTAAAAAAAATCTGAAGCTGAGACAGAGAATTGTTGACAGAGGCAAAGGTGCTGGAGATCAGTTACAGCATAGTAGGTTTTCTGTTCTTTAAATGTCTTGTTATAGAAATAACAAAAATCAACAGTCAAGTCAGAGGAGCTGCTGGACCCAAAAAAAATATCAGCCCTGGAAAGGAATACTAAAGAAATGAAGTTTGTAAGTGGAACTGCTCTGCTTGAAGGAGAAACCTTCAGTCTCCACTGTTCTGTTGGAAGGAGAATATAAGCAGATACTCAGAAGAGGCAGATTTTCCCCTGAAATTGATCTGTATAGTTCAAAAGAAAGCAGAACACAGTTTGCTATCTCTGTTATTCACCTTTTGCTGTGGTGGTTTAGTTTTTCACAGACTAAGTCAAGAAGTCGTTTCAGGTAAGAGCCCTCTAGGAGCAGCCTAAACTATCTCGGTCTCCATCCTGAGGGATTATTTAAATGGGATGCATTTCTCACCCATTTCTCAATGTATCTCTATCACACATGGCATCAGGAAGTGCTGTGATAGCAGTGGTGTATCTTCTGGACTTCAAGGTTCTTTCTGAGTTGCCAGAAGTTTCGGTGTCTCATCTCTTGCCAAGCAGGGAAAAGGGAAGAAATGGAGCAGGTTCCTGTCAACTTCTTAGCTCAGAAACTTTTACCAAACTGCTCGCATAAATTCCATGGTGATACGGTTTCAACATCATATTAAATTATTCAGCTAAATCCCACATGCCTGGTCATCCTGAAAAGTGCTTCTTAGACAGTCTGCCTTTGGAAGATTCGTGGTATTTTAAGTATTTTGGAAAAAAAAAAAAATCAAGGCTTTATTAACTTCCTTTAAAAGCAGGTATTTTATTAGCAAGTTTTTGATTTGTATACTGTATACCTTGCAAAGTATTAATTTTCTAATCACTATTAAAGCATATAATCCTCATAAGGATATTTATGATGATTCAAATTAACCTGCATTTCCTTAAGAGGGTTGGTGTTATAGGATTATAAGATTTGACAGGTGTCCGAAGGAGCAAACTTTTTTCCTCATTTAATTCCAAAGTTTTTTCATCTTAAAGGTCAGGGGATGGATGGAGTGTGTGAAGTGAAAAAGGAGATCTAAGTCTCAATCCCAGGAAAAATGTGTGAATTAAACGTGTCTTTGCATGGCTAATATAAGATGATTTCTTCTCCAAAGAAGGTTTGAAGTTCCTTAAATTAACCTGACTAAATACACATTACAGTGTTTCTTTTGTATAGTTCATTGTCATTGAGGGTATCTGAAATTTGTTCATTATTCTTCTTGTGGGACTAGTTACGAATATTATGCTTGTATAGTAAATTAGTCTAAAATAATTCAATCAATCTCGTATAATTTCTAAGCAAGGATTACTTATGCTTGCTACACCATCAGCCTCATGGGTTTGACGGAATTAGTCTTTACTAATCGAAGGCAAAGGATGGACATGTTTATGTTAGTAATTTGGGTGCTGGGATCACTCAGTCTTTCATTGTATCATTTAGATGGAGGTGAGAAGGTGAGCTCTTCTTGAGAGCTCTCAAAAACAAACATCCAGACTGCTTCCCTGTTTTACTTCACCATTTTCCACTGAAACGAACTTCTTACAAACCCTTTTTGCACCACAAGGCTAGCAGTTGTATGTGCATATAGGTTGTGATTACCCAAGCGAAATACCGGTTACGTCGTAGTGAAGTGCATGTTGCTGAAGGTTGGCACTCTTTCCTGTTTGTGTGCCAGATAAGCAGCTCAACTGCCTTAAGATCAGTCTTAATTTTAAGAGTTCAAACTTCTTTTGCTGTTAGGAATATGAGAACAATATACTTTGTAGGACTTCAGCCTGTCTAATGCCAGTGTGGGGAAAAAAAGTTGAATTATGACTCTCTGACTGTTTATACTATCCCATAAAGTAACGAGACTTTTTTCATAATACCCCTTAGCAGCCACAGTAAGGGAGAGTCATTAGCTCCAGTTTAATTTAAGGGTGGTATCTAAGGTGGGAAAGGGACCTATAAAGAATCCCAGACAACAGCAAATTCGAGTAGAAAAAAGTTTTCATCTTGGATTATATTGTTGGCAGTTTATAATTCCTTAGAAGCACAGAGCTGTGGGAACAGGGTGAATCTAAAAGTATGACTTTTGTGCTGCATGGTATGTACATCACAGAAAGTTAACTAACTTTCATCAAATCCTTTCAAAAGTTAGCTAGTTCTGCTTTAATCCTAGCTTTTGTTTGCCCTTGTTTTAATCCTGTTAATTAGAACTTGCATATTTCCAAGAAACTCACTTCCAGATTGTTAAGGCTGCTGCCAAAATGGCATTGTTCATTAAATTCTCTGTATTACCAGCTCTTCTTAGCAGTTCAAATATAAATAAAATCCTTGCCAGATATTTCTGGAAGAGAGAAAATGCTAATGCTCGGTACACCAATCCCCTACACAATGTTTTTTACAGTCACATGCAGATACTAGCTGGACAAAACTGCTTTATACCTCTCTCAGATAGATCATGGAAATTCGGGGATTACAGTAAAGGTGCTTGCATACTAAAAATCTGAGTCTTCAGAGGGGTGGTCAGTTGAATACCTTTGAAATGGGAACATGTGGGAGTTTTTTATTCGTCAGACCATAGCTAACCATAGAATGGTTTGGGTTGGAAAGGACCTTAAGATCATCCGGTTCCAACCCCCTGCCATGGGTAGGGACACCTCACACTAAACCATGTCAGCCAAGGCTCTTCCAACCTGGCCTTGAACCCTGCCACGGATGGCGCATTCACCACTTCTCTGGGCACCCTGTGCCAGGGCCTTACCACCCTCACAGGGAAGAACTTCTTCCTTATATCTAACTGGAACTTCCCCTATTGAAGTTGAAACCCATCACCTGTCCTATCGCTACAGTCTCTGATGCTAAATAATACATGTTTAACACTGCAGTTTCAATCCAGTAGGTTTTTTATTTGTATTCTCAAAACAATTCCTGTTCCTCAGCTCATATAAGCATATCTTTTAAAATCAACTCTATTCCTACCTGTGGTACATTATTTATTTGTTTCCCTATAGGACTGGACTGATAATTAAGGGATGTCTAAAGAAATTGGAGAAAATAAATCAATCCAGTAACAGAAGTCTGGTTGTATTAAATCATCATATAAGCAAATTAATAGCAATACAGAATCTTATCATTACTTTGAATATCTCATTTGCTGATATATGCATACCACAGAATGCTTATAAAGAGTAAGTAGATGATCATAATCAAAACAATGATAAATCTTACACTAATATCTGCTGCTTTCGTTCAAAGGGAGCCTGAAGCACTTTGCAGACTGTTATATGTAGGCAAAGAAATTAGAAATAGATTTCATCAATATCTCCTGGTAATAATTACAGGATTTGATCAGATTCATTCATCTCCCATTTGGTTATTAATAGGAATATGACACACTCTGAATTCAATCTTTATTCTCTTAAGGGGATTTTCTTTGGTGAGGGAAAACTTCAGAGGTTTTCTCCATCCTCTTAATGTGCAAAGTCTTTAAATACCGGCAGGAACATTATCACTTGCAGGAATTGAGTGCTCCAGCTGTGATTATTTCTAAGTGTGTAGTACAAAGTCAAGCATTATATTCAGTCTTTGGTTTATAACTTTTTTGACTTTGTCAGCACCTATTGCTATGTCCAGAGGAACTACAAGTACCATAGAAAAGCATCACAAAGCCACACAGTGTCTTAAGTGTATATGTCTTTTTGGTGCACGTGTTGACCAAAAGCTATCTTTTTTGTTAAGACCAAACAAACTATGCAGGATCTGCTGAAGAAAAGACAACTCCCTTTCCCTAACTCTTTGTCCAGTACTCCAAGCCCTCAAGAGCTTCTGTGCAGTTGAGAATGATGATGAGACAAGTAAGCAATTATCAGAAAATAAGGCTATTTCTGAACAGAACTCTTAACATTTAGTTTTATTGTCATGGCAACAGCCTTAAAGTGACCGTATCACTAAACACATAAGTCAGATACTAAAATTAGTAGAAACATGGTCAGTAAAGAGGAAGAAAAGTGTTACTGTTCCTTTTTATTTCCTTCAAAGGAGGTGAAAGCTATTGGTGACAGGAAAAGGGCAGCCCTTTGACATCCTTATTTGGAGCTGAAATATTAGCCCTTTTTGTGAGAGAGGAAGGGAAGAAGAGAAATGCCAATAGTTTTCTTTTTAATGGTCTTTGAAGAATTCTTTCTTTTCAACAGGCACGTCCATCTTTAAAGCATTCTTTGAAAGAGTAACGATCGACAAAGAAAGCTAGTCTCAGAGGGAAATCTCAGAAAGAGTAAAGAGATGACCTACGTTTATCCTCTATTAGGATGGAGTGGGTCCCATGAATACAGGTCTTTAGCAGCAATGGAAGATTAGGTCTATATACATGGCTTTGTATTCACTCTTTCCTTCCTTAAAGGGAAAGTCCTTTAATCTTCCTTTTCGTGTATCACCTGTCTCCAAATTGATGAATACAGTACCTTTGTAAAGGGCTTTGCAATCTGTGGATGAAAAGCAGTACGCTACAGCCTAGCACAATCTGCAGAAGCAGCCTGTGAGGGTTACTCCTCTCCATTTGTCTTCCTTCCTAGCGGTCCCCTGGTGCAGCCTCACCAATCCAGCACCTGGTATAGCTGTGTCCAACCAGAGAGGGTTAATGATCTCAGCAGTACAAAGGGCCCATGGAGAGAGGCAAGTGCTCTGAAGGGGAAGAACATGCAGATTCAGGAAAACAGTCATCTCCTATTTGAAAAACTCTAGTAATTAAATCTCTAATGACTCTCTTCATCACAGAGAGCAGACAAGCGTTCCAGTGATCTGTGATGGTTGTTTTCTTAATTACTTTAGTTGTGCTGCTTTTACAAATAATGTTTTGCCAACAACCTCTTCAGAAGGACCCACTAAGGATGATGACTGGGGACACTACTGGAAAATACTACTGTGCTACTGGAAAACTCCAAGCATTATTATACATTATGCAGATCCCTGCTGTGCTTCCCAGTTAGTTATTAGCAATATGAGTCAGGTCATGGAACCATCCAAACTAGAGATGAAAAAGACTTTCAGTTTCCTGAAATCCGTACGAGTTCCCAGTTACAGTCATATTGTGCTCTTCAGTAACTTTTCCAGATCCTAAATTCATTCCTCATCCTATGATATTTTTGAACAAAGAAATTAATTTTTGGATCAAGAAGTTGCTTACTTTAGATACTTGACTGCATGCCAAGATACAGCTAAAAAGAAAGAGGAAAAAAAGTTGGTTTAATTTTGCTTCCTCTTTCTTTTGTGTCAAAAAGCATATTCCTAACACTGTATGTAGTGCGTTTTTTCCTGTGTGGATATTTGTGGCCTTCTATGTGTTTATGTGCAAAAAAGAGCCAAGCAAACAGTAAGAAAACAAAAAATAAACAAAAATGCACCTGAGATATAAAGTATCTGATATATTTTGGTTTATTTTATTTGCTATTTGGAAGAAAGAGCACTCAACATGCCAGCTGCATTCAGCTTCTGAAATGATAAAGGATACGTGTTGTAACTGTGCTTAGTGATTTGACCTAGGCATGAAAAAGGCACCAGGTTACTGCGTTTCACTGCAGGTGAAATGAGGAGCTTTTAGACATGACTATAATTTGAATTTTAGTGATCTTGCTAACCAAAGTGGGGTTTTAACTCTATACTCATGGTTAGATTCACAAGTTTAGAGCTTTTGGACTTAGTCATTTAGTATTAGAAATGACAGGACTATGACAAGCCTTCCAGGTAATCAGGTTTTTATTTCCCTCCTTTAATACTAAAAATGTTAAATATAAAAGAAGCACTTGGTATGCAGAGGTAAAATAACTGGCAGCAATTAGAGCAATAAAGAGACACTTCTGGGAAGCATTAGGGTATCTTTCCCTCTCAGAAGACATCATCAGGAAGATCAACAGCAAGTTGTTAGCTACTAGCATGGATCTGGTCAGTTGGGAAAGCAGAGAGACCCACACAAGCCCAGCTGAGTCCAGGACTGGCCATGCTAATCGGCCTGGGTTCCTGGGTGACAGTAGCTGCTATCCATTTGTTTCCCAGTAAACAGACAGCATTATTGCTCGAACTGATGTTTGAGGCGGGTAACACTGTACTGGTGTAACAGCTGCATACCTGCTCTCTTGGTGCAGTTCATTGAGCAGTAATAATGTTCAAGGAAATTATTTTCATCTATTTCACAGTTGCTTCCTTTTTTCTCTGTCATTCAGGAGAAAAGACACCGGGATGTTGTCATACAAAGAGCACCTACCAGTGAGTCAGATAGTGGTTGGAGACATTGACCGGCCTGGGTCTGAAGCCAAGGTATCTGTGGGTCCCGTGCGTTGTCAAGGAGATCGTAAGTTGACTGATTTTCATTCATTTACTCCTGCATAGAAAGCAAACTGAATTGTAAATTGGTGACATTTTAGACACCCCATGCAAATTCAGAGAAGTGTGTCCCTGAAGAGACTTTATTCTGTGAGAACATATGTGATTTGAGAAATTTTGTCTATGAAGGTGCACATAAAGTGGTTCATCTTTGCATTTGAAATACCAATATTTGTCTTTATTTTATAGTAAAGGTGGCAGCTTCTAGTATTCAACTAAGTTTCTGGAGCTATAAGCAGTAATACATGTTGTCTAAGAATATTCCTCAACGTCTGCACTTCTGCTGACTGCTGTTGTCAGCGTCATTATCACTGATATGTCTATCACTGTAAATTGTGTTTATGGGATACAAATAGTAGCATGGTGGCAAACCTTATTGCTGTAAACTCTGTTTAAAGGTGTATAAAATTTGACAGGATTGTTATCAAGTGTTAATCATATCTGGGCTAGATGTTTCCATGTGAAACACTGAGAGTTTTCTGTGGTAACCTCTGATGTCCAGGCTGAGCACTGGTAGGAGGTGCATGTCCTCCAGTTTGATCAGCAAGTGGTAGAGTAAATCAGTATAATGGATAAATTTCCACTTCTCTCACACGCACACACAAGTTGGGTTGCAATGAGGAGGATTGTATGCCTCCTTCAATCTCTGTGATATTTCAGAAGGTGAAATTCACCACCGAAGGGAGAGCAACTGCTTAAGGCCCTTTTAAAATCACACTTGAAAATTTAAACTGTATGCAGTTGGCGCACAAGTTATATTTGTCCTCTGTATTTGAAGGACATTCTGTTACAAGAGCTGCAGTAAGGAAAGGTTGCCTGATTTAATTTACAATAACTGGTGTTTTCATGGTCTGTAAAGAATACAAAATCCATCCTCAGATGCTGGTAAAAGAGTACTGTAAGTCAGTCTATGAGATTGCAGTGATGGGTGGGCATCGAACATTCAGGTTGAACAACCTGGTTGTAAGCAGCGTCTAACATGGTATGGCAGGGATGAGTATGGTTTGTCCTTCCTCCTGTGCTGCTTTGCAGCTACATGCTTCCCACCTGCGTGTTTCTAAGTACTTTACAAAGAAGGTCAGTAGAGTTATTCCTTCCTTAAGCTAAAGCAATTAATCCCAACTGAGAGGAAATCACACACTCAGAGTCATCCAGCAGGATGAGTGCGAAAGTTGTTTGGGTCCCAGTCTGGTGCCTCAAAACCCTAGGCCATTGCACAGTGATACAAGCAAATATGCTTAGCCTCATTTTCTGTTTGTGGTCTTTCTGGATTGTGCAAATGATTCCTCCTGATTTTGTTAATGAATCTGATGCCTAACGAGCAGAATCACCATCTCTGGAAGTGTTCCAAAACTGTGTTGATGCTTGAGTGGTGGCCTTGGCAGTCCTGGGGTAATGGTTGGACTTGATGATCTTAATGGCCTTTTCCAACCTTGTTGTTTCTATGATTCTGTGAAAAAAATATCATGGGACGTTTGCAAACTTGCACGTCATCTATTTGGTGCTTGTTATTTATGGTGTTTGACTAATCACGGGTCAGTTTGTGTGTGTCTCTTTCTCAGCTGCGTTTAACAACTGTTTTGGTAAGAGGCCATTAAAATTGATGACTATGAAATAATGAATAGCATCTTTGTTGCACCTGTGTTCCACATATCCTAAATCTGAGTGCTGCTAGAAATATCAGCCTCTAAAGTGTGAACCATTTCTAAATATGAGTATAAATGAAACCTCATTTGAGCAGACAGGAGCCTTTATGAGAGTTGACTGAGTGACACAGCCATTTGGGAAACTGAACGGCTATATTCCAAGCATCCTGATTCATTGAATTTATTTTTTTTTTAACTTCACGGATATGATTTATAGTTTAAAAAAAACCTTTGCCTATGAATAAATTTAAATTTACTTCCATGACCATATATTATTGTCAAAAACCTGTGTAAGTTTTCTCGTGGGAGATAATATAAACCCAGTCCTTGACAGTTAGTAAAAGCACCCATTTTATATTCCCAGTGCATTTACTAAGCATTCTCTTTCATGTTCTTTCTTGACCATATACAACGGCTGCTGTTCCCCAGACCAGAACTGTCTCACCATGGATTAGATCTTGTGGAAAACAAGGTTTCTGTGCTGGGGAAAATTCCAAAATTTCAAAATGTGCTTTTGTTCCAAAGGAAAGAAAGATCCAAAGTGATGAACTTGTGGAAAGGGATGTTGAAAAACAATTAATCCACATTGGATATATTGCTTGCATCAAAGTCAGCATCATTAAAAGATGTTGACTCACAACAGCACAGCAATTTCAGTTGCATGTATTTTGTATGTAGCTATTGTGTAATTTTTGAAGGTGGTAAACAAAATTCAGTTAGAGGTATAAAGACAGGCAAAGAAATAGAGATTATTGCTCTGGTTGGAAGGAAGGTAGAAAAGGTAAGAGTGCCTGAGCAGTCAGATAAAAATTTACCTATTTAGAAGGTTTTGTCGCTGCTGTTGAAGTCCTGTGACGGCTTCTCTCCTATTGCCCTGGGGGTTGTCCACTTCATGGACATACATCAGTATCAGCTCATAGTCTAGTGATACTTTGGAGCGTATGAAGCGCCATATTCTCACATGAGAATTACAGTATAACTTGCCATGTACTTCACAGCTACCTCTGTGTAACATCTAGAGACACTGGTGGATCACCTAGGCCCAGTCACAACTGGACCTAAGGACTGCAGGAGTACAGCAGAGCTGCTGGCCTTTGCAGTCCATAAGAACAGACAGCTGAAAGCTTGCTATTTGAGGGCAAGGAGGATTAAAGAAGAAAAAGATACTTGTTTCATGCAGTTCCTTTCTTTCCATACCCATCAAATTCAGAAAGAATCAATTCATCAATGAGAGCCACAACATAAACCATTCCTACGCTATTGACCGACCAAAGTAAATCTGAAAATCATTCAACTCAGAGCGTTTGCTTGACATGGACCAAGGAGCATCAGGAATGTGGTACACTCATTGCAGAATTGTAATTGCAGAAATCCCTAGATTCTTCTTTCAGAAATACGGATGTTCTTTTGGTCCCACGAAGGACAATTTCATTTCTCTATTCCACTGATTTATGACCTGATTAAGGCTGCTCTGGGCAAGCTTGGTTGGTGGCTGTTGCTGGGAATAAAACCAGAAAACTTGGCCATGCATGATTATCCATCTTTGTGTTCCAGAAGTACTTTTCATATTTAACTACACCTCACAAAGCACTGTTTGCATCCTGAAAAGTAGTCAGCCAAAAGGACCTTTACTAACCCTCTAAAGATTGCTTAAGCTGCCATGTTGTACCAGAATGAAGAAGACTCATCTGGTCATGGTGGCAAAAATCCCATAAATCTTGCCTGGAGCCTGTCTTGTACCTTGGATAAAATATCCAGGAAGCCCCTTTTTCTGTTTGCTATTTTAGTGGTTTCTAAATCATTTATGATTTCTCTAAGTGATGACTTACCAGGAGACCAGACTTGTCCAATTTTATGGAGAGCAGGTGCATAACCAGGATATGAATTTGGTGGGGTTTGGGACATTGTATTGCATCCAAAGATCAAGCCAGGATTTTGAGCAAATGTCAAATCTACCCAGACTTAAAGCAAAGCTGTCCTTCCTGGACACTGCTGTATGAGCATTGTATTTACAGAATGGCAAGGACAGTTTATCTGCAGATTCTCAAGATCCTCTAAGCTGAGCTGGAATTAAAAAGGGAAAACCAGTCCTGAAACTCAGTAGTAAAATTGGGTAAGGAAACTACTCTTCTTTTTCTCAAGTGAATATATTCTTTGCAGGATCTAGAAAAGAGGGCCAGTGTAGAACCATTAATTAAACAGCTTTGTTTTTCAAATATCTTTGATTAAAATCCCTTTAGAGACCTATTACAGTTGTACTAATACTAATATAATAGCACCTGTACTCCTCAGCCTTTGCTGTGCATGACCTTGTCCGACCAATAGTAGAAAGACCTTGTCCAACTTTTCATGTTATTCCACTGTAATGCAGATGGGCATCTTAATTCTTCTCCCGTTACACAGTGACACAAGTACGTGGGGTTATTTTTCTGTGTAAGCTCAGCCTGAGATGGTAGATCAAGGCTGCAGAAATGGATGTGGTAATTTCTTCTCTAACCAAACTGAAGATCTTAGCTTACTGTGTTGGGGCTATTGCTACAGAGATTTCATCAATAATCATTTTGAATCAGAATCAATTTTGTGACTTTTGGCACCTTACCAAGACTTCCTCTTCATTCCCCTTAGGAAAATACTGGGGTTTTTTTCTATTTCTATATTTGTAACCTGCTAAGAGTATCCTTTTCCCAAGGACTTCCAAGGATTTTTATTTGAGTCTGCTGTTTATAAGCCCAGAGGAGAACAGGCTGACTATTCTGCTGTAGATTTGCCTTTCTCCTTGAGTGTATTTTTCTTTTGTCCCATTTCTGCTATAATAAAGACAGAATTTAAGGGGGAGATGTTTTTTACACAGCTCAGATTTATGGATTTTCCATCTCCTCCAGTGTACGCTTTTTACCTTCCCAGTACAAGTTCAATTTCTGAGCCATGAATCATTTTCTGTGTTTTACTTCTAATATCTTTAATCTTCAAAATGTGGAGGAGGAAGCAGCTGCATTGACTGTGGTTCTTTCTAAGCCAAGTTTTCATTAAGACCAGTATCAGCACTGTTCATGTAGGATCTGCAGTGTCAGACCAAAAAGTCTCCTGACAGATGACAGAAATTCAGGAGCAAATCAAAACTCAGTTCTTCCATCAGTGCATTGATTTTGTTTGTGTGTGTGCGTGTGACAGTGTGTACTCCAGGGAAATATACCTTGAATACTTTTATTTAATGATTTTGACCATGGCTCATCATTCCTCCTTTCATGACTTGATGCTTGCTTTCTTTCAGTTCTAAATATCGCTTTTGGCTTGACTCTCATATTTCCTTGTAGAATGTTCCAGTAGAATTGGCTTATTTAATGACAGTGGTGGACGCAGGGATTTTTTGTGACTCTGGGTTTGTATTAAAACACTGCCAGGGTCAGCTGGTATCCTTGGTAAGGTGTGGGTTTGTGTTCCTTAAGTGCTTGCTATGAAATATATGTACAGGTTGGTGACTCAGGATTGTGTCTTACCATGAAAATAGATCTACTGTTTCGTATGCATGGTTAGTCCATTTCCATTGCATTCCAAACTGAGGACACTTTCAACATCTTGAACTGGGTTTTCCTGAGTTTCAGGAGAAAACAGCATTGCCTTACAGTGAGGTTTTCAGTTACTTAGTAAATCTATGAATAAGACCATTTCTCTAGTACAGTATGCAATGTATTGACTTGGTCAGACCAGCAGTGGTAAGCTGGAAAGTATCCCAGAAAAAATTTCAGTAGAACCAATGTACTTCAACTGTATCTTAGATAACATTCCAGAAATACAGTGACTTGTTTTACAGGTTACTGGAAGTGAAAACTCTGTATTAAATGAAAATTAACATCAGTGATACCGTCCCCATCCCCTGTCCCTCCCGAAAAGAATATGGGTCAAACCTTGATTCATCTAAGAATTTAATGTTTTCCCCATGAACTGTAGCTGCCTTAGTAAACATAAAAATTTCTCTGCTGAATTTCTACATCTATTATCCCAGCATGTCTTTATGTCTTGCACTGGATTGTGTATTGTGCAATTCAAGTGGAATATAGATTGACCCAAAGAACATCAAGACATTGTGCTCGCTGTTTATCACAGTCATCCCAATGCTACCAGCGAAACAGAAGAGAAGTTTTCCTTTTCTTCTTTCGTAAAAGCAGCCTGACAACCAGGAAGTGCTATTTCAGACTCACTTGATTTTTTCAGTGGATTTTTGTTGAAGGTGATAAAATAACAGTATTCCCTTAGGATCTGGGTAGGGATAATACAGTTCAGCTAATCATATTGCTGTGATTATTCTTCATATGTGGTTGCTTTCCTCAGAGCAACTCAAGACAACAAAAAAAAATGACCCACTAGTTCATCCTCCTAAAACTTTCTGAGTAACCAAATCCTCTCTTTTACACTTGTTTAATATCTGATTTAAATAACTTAATTTCCCATAGTTAGGTCTAGCTCTTTCTCTTCACCTTTAACCCTGTGTCATATGGCATAATTTGCTTTTATTGGTAAATATAACTTGAATTTAGTTTAGTGTTTATGCTGGAATACCGTCCTGCGGTGCCTTTCTGTTTGTAAGATAACTCTTCCTTTTCACATCTCCCAGGAAATCTGACTGTGGCCACTTGTCTCATACAGGTAGAAGCTATTTCTGGCCATGTGAATAACACTTTGCCTGTCCCGAAGGAGCTGGAAAACTTCTGTTGTTCACATGAATTTAGAGCATTTCTCTCTCACGCTGAAATATGCAGAGATTTAAAGGTGGGCATAGGATAGAGTATGTCCTCTCACAGCTTTTCTTAACACATGTTCTCATATCCTTCCTAAGCAGGGAAGTGCTCCGAGTGCTGGCTTTTGGGCTGGTACTTTTGTCCTCCTTTTTCATTTGCAACCAATTCTCAGGACTGTGATTACGCTCAAAAATGGTCCCCTGCTGTCATAAGTCAAAAACCTTCAAATTTAACCTATACTGTACTGTTATGCAAGTTTTCATCAAGATAAGCTCTAGCTTAGATGATCCATGGTGGACAGTACTAAAATGAGAACTAATGTCTCTGGAATTGCAGATTAGCTTGGAATTGTCTTGTGGTTGCTGTGAACAGCATTTCAATATGTATGGCTGGAATTACTTAAATCCCAAAAAATACTTTCTTCCATCATGTTAATACTGAATCTGAGATAATCGTTCTAGATCCTTTTTTCCTACTCCTTTGTGTTTGTACAACAGGAGACGTTTCAGCCTAGTAAACTGGGAGGAAATAGTCTCTAGACCACAGGAAGGTTCATTGAGTGAGAACTCTTTCTATGAACCATCCTGAATGTAAGGCTCCCCTTCTACAGTCTCAGTAACCCAACAAGGAGTTGGTAAGATTAATAATTTCTGTGTTTATGCACTCATTATAAGCCATAAAATTATCTTTCAAAACTTTGCATGCAAGTGTATTCGTAGAATAAACACTTGCAAAGTGACCCAGTTTTACCATAAATCATATTGACTCATGGGTCGTATCTGAATATTCTCTAACGTATCCCACTCTCTGCCAGGTTTTGTCTTGTGCTTTCTGAAAGCAAACCCTACCCGTGAGGACTGCTCACCTCACAGAGCAGAAAGAAGTACACATCACATAGCATTTAACCATCATCCTAGGACGTGTCTTTTTATGTGTGACTGAAGCAGCAGGATGCCTGCAAATTATACAAGAGAATAAAAGGAAAGTGGAGCTAATAATACAGTTTTGGCATACTGGGACACCCGGTGCCCCATACAGGTTGTGCAGTGCAAGCCATATGCAAGCTGATAGAAAGAAAACCTTCATATGGGACTGATCTTGTTAGAACATACAGAAGAGAGATCCTTTTGGCAGTAAGCATAAACTTTTGGTGTATTTGACCCCTTCTTTTAATCATTTTCAGGCTTTGCCAAGATCTGATAGTGTATGTGTGTTTGGTTCAGAAAAATCAGACTTATACCACTTTTGCCCATACCTTGTGGTGTATGGAAGTATTACTGTCATCTAGTGTGTATTTTCATTATGAATACAGTTTACATTGCTGGAGAGTTTTCCTTAAGGACAAGCAAGCAGTATGATGACAGTATCTCTTTTGAGTATACACATTTGCTGTATATCTTCCTGCCAGTCACTTTTTCTGTGCACTCTTTATGGTCTTAAAATTAAAGTGTCTCCTGTTTTGCACATACATTGAATTTATATACATGGAATAGCAGAGTTCCACAATTTACATCTCCATACTTTCCAGATTCCTCATGAAATGGAAGCCGGACAGCGGCAGAGACATTTTACCTGGTTTAAGATTGCCTACAATTAATTAATTCTCACATGCATTCAGTTCTGCCTAACTGTGTGTGTTGGTATAAACTACAGAAGGCAGTTCATTCGAATTTCAAAGAGCTAATAAATTTGACTCTCTTTATGTATTTGCTGAAGTAATGAAAACATATGGCAATCAATGCCCTTGATCAATTCTCCAGCCGGTCATAAAAGAAAAAAATGGTGAGACTCCATAGGGGAGTTATGAGCTTTATGTTTCAGAGATACAGAATTCAAATGCAATTAAGAGCTAATTTTATTCAAATTCCCTTCATCATTATGATTATATTACAGGTTAATCTCATCTTCTTTAACACAAAAAAGAAGTATCTGAAGCATTTCATGTAAAGTATTGTCTCTAAACTCCTAGGGAATTTAAGCAAAGAGTCGTTAGTCTGATAGATGACATACAGGAGCTGTTCATATTAAACTCAAATCCGTTAAAGTTATGCTTTAATTATGATTCGAGCATTTTACCGTCTATGTGATTGTAATGCATATTAGCATCTTACCACTTAACCAGAGTAAGTATCTTACCTATAGCCTAGTAAGTAAAGCAGTTGTGCAGAGTGCAAAATCTAAGAATGTGAAGATGAAATAATTCCCATGGCGTATAGAGAAGTGATGAGAAGATGTCAGTGAAGCAATAAGGAAGTAGGAGAACCTGAGACTAAACTGGGGGATGGTAAGTTGCTGGAATTCTGTCAATTACATGCACAAATTTATGGTCACCTTTAAATTTCACCCCATAAGACTGAATAATCTCAGAAGTGAGGTATAAAATGGAGGAAATTATGTATATCCAATTTTCAGGTGAAACTCTTTCTCACTTTAATACTTCTGTCTTGCATATTCCTGCAGCACTGACTGACATTTAAAGAGCAGAAAGAACAGAAAAAGGCAAAAAATGATTGAAGGTGAGGTAGAGTGAGGTCAGTCTTGTTCATGGCTATGTGTAAGTTATGCAAATTCAGTCTCATTTAGACATAGATAAATGAATGGTAGCAGGATGGAGGATATGCAGTTGTAAAGGAGCTCATCTAACCTCACAGCACCCAACACTGCCACGCAGCACAGAGTAGCTCGGTAAGACTAAGAAATGCTCTATCACCAATAAAGAAGAAACTGGGGACCCCTCAATGCTTGTTAAAGTTGCACCATTGATCTCTGTGCTAGGGAACCAGCCTAACTCTAATTATGTCTTAATACAAGATTTTAAAATAGCTGACCTTTTTCTATCTAATGGCTGAATGAAAAGGAAGGTCAAGTATGTATTCCACAATCACAGCTGCACTTCATAATGATTTCTCATCCCACAGGCTCCTTTCCTCATCCTGGAATTGTGGAGCTGAATTCTGACAGCTACCATTCAAAACACTCCCCTCATCAAGTCCTGTTACATGTATGCACAGTATTGGGTGTGTGCTTACCAGGGTTTTCTAAGGAATGGATCCTGATCCTTCTCTCAAAGAAGCAGCAGGTCATTCTAGATTTTTATGGATCTCTGTGATGTGGTCCCCAAAGGAACAGCTTTAGTACCTATTTAACAAAGGGTTGCAAAGTTGTGTATTTTTGGCAAGTGATTAGAAGTCAGAAAGGGAATGTAACAATAGCTTGGGAGAAATAGAATAGATACGACATGAAGAAATAACCCCCTATGTCTTTGATCTGTTTTTTAACCTTTTTTTCCTGACTTTTGTCTTCTGTGGAGAAAATGGAAATGTGGGAGGAAAAGGACTAGAAAACTGTAAGAGAAATATGAATAATTGCCTACTTCCTCCCTTTTCCATTGATGGTGCCATGGTGTGAACTTCCACTGTTAAATTTCTGGGTCTGAATATGCTGCGCTCCAAATTAAAGTAACAACTTGCAAAGTGCCGTAAATTCAATATTTAGAGAGCAGTTTTCAGTGGAAGGGTTGCAATTCCCCTTCATTCTTCCTCTTTTATGAGGTGCCTGCTTGGTTCTTAAAGGCAAAAAAAGGAAGAAATTTGAAAATGCTGATAATTTTAATCAAGGTTTTAACTTTGAATCAGCTCAGAGAGAATTAAAAGGTGATGAGTGGAAAATCCTTTACTTTACAAAATTGTCTTTTTTTCTTTTTCTTGTTAAAGCAATTCCAGGCAGTTCTATCCATTTACTGTTAGGAGCTTACAGTAATCTGTACTTGGAAAGTCTTAGCAAGCTCGCAGAATCATGAAGCTTACAGCTTTACAATATTAAGCAGCAAATTCTAACATTTTTAAATGCCTGTGTTTCAACTCTCATTTCTGAAGAATCATCTGCACATCTGATTTGGTCTGATTCAGAGGAGCAGGATTATTCATGAGAACAGCCTTCAAGGAAGCAGTTAGGGAAGGAAAGGCAATAGTGACTTAGGGTTTCAAAACCTTCTTTTCGCCTTTTCTTCCACTAATCCATTATCAACTTGCACCCTGTATCTATATGATTTACCCTTGATTTCTTGAACTCCTGCAGGTGGAAAACTTTTGCCTTATCACTGCAAATAGTTCTGCTTTTTAAACCTGAGGAACTAAATCAGTGTAACTCAATTATTAGCAATGGAACACAGTTCGTATACCTGTGCCCCATTCACTTGGCTGTCATTTATTTTAGATTTGCTATGATAAGGTCAAATTTAGAACAATTTATTGATATGAACAGTTATTGTGTCTTCGTATTCCACGTACAGGCAGAAGTAAACCTGATCCATAGTTGGCAGGATATCTTCCAGGAAAGTTCAACTGCTTCCAGAAACATGGTAGAGAAGGGATTT
This sequence comes from Pezoporus wallicus, assembly GCF_028554395.1. NCBI lineage: Eukaryota > Metazoa > Chordata > Aves > Psittaciformes > Psittacidae > Pezoporus > Pezoporus wallicus. The sequence continues at coordinate 7,347,778 of NW_026642649.1, read as the reverse complement.
TCCCCATAAATGTGTATTATTTCTCATCATAAGAGGAGAGAAAATTCACAAAATCACTTGCCATACCAACACTGAAAACCATAAGTTATTTGAAACGGAACACATTGGTTGTCAGCCCAATTCCCATTGTTAGAAGGACATCCTAGTGACTTCGGCTTTTATCATTTTACAGAAGAGCCTTTTCACCATTGTTTAATTATATTTCCTAAGTAAATAGGGTTTGAACTGGAAAAGGTTTTTAAGTGTCCAAATTAGAGTATAGTTTTCAACACAATCAAGTCAGTGTAGTTGCATTCCACGAGCAGGTTCAAGAACCTTTCAGATGCTTCAGTGTTATGTAACAATGACAAGTTTTGTTAGAAAATATGTAAATAAATTAGATATTTGCTTCCTGGGAAGCACACTCATTCTTTCCTTTCTTTCAACCCAAGGTGATTTCCTGTGCTGTGATAGAAAATTGTGAGCTTTCACCTTTGTAAACTAAAGTATAAACGTTCTTGTAGTAGCTTCAGTCTTGCTTAAATTATAATGTGATTAAGTGATACTCTTCCCATCTGTATTCTGAAGTTTATCTCTGTGTATCACCATGCACAGAGAGCTCTCTCCTGTTCTCTCTACACATGCTGTATTTCAGGTGGCTAATCTGATTGTTCTCTGTAATATCATAAGGTAACTTTGGGGTCCCATAAGGACAGTCAGTTATTAAATAAAAGTTATTATCATACAGTGCATTGCAGCTATCCCAGGCTCACAAAACCAAATGAAATTAAGATCCTTAAAGCAGGATTTGAGAAAAATGGAAACCAGCATCTGAAGCTGTAAAGTCAACAGATAGGTGTGTTAGCAACCTGTTAACAACTTCCCGTGGCAACAAGAAATGGTGTTTGCTGAGGTTCTGCTTTAATCCATGCACTGTTTGAGCCTTTAAATGATAAAAATTCATAGACTTTCATTATTGCAGATCTTTCTCTTTTTAGCCCTTTGTTGATAAAAACCCTTTTGCATTGTACTGAAAATATTTTCTAAAGGGGGGTGGAGAGAGGTGGACTGCCAGTTGTTCAAAGAGGATATAGAGAAACCAACAGCATCAGACATGACAGTAAAGCAGTATTTCAAAAGCAGAGAGTATGCCAGCTTCCAGTCAGACAATCTGTTGGACAGTGACACAGAAAAAAGGCACAACATTTGATTCTGTTGTTGCAAATTGCTTTATGTCTTTCTTACCATCCAGATTGAGACAATACGTTCCTAAAGATCATGAAATGTGAGATATTTTGGTATTGGTTCTGAGCTCTGCTGGAAGACTAGGGCTTACAATTATAGGTTAATTTAGGTTAGAAGGAACCTGTGGTGGCCATTCAGTCCAGTCTCCTGCTCAAAGCAGTATTAACTTCAAGCCTAAATCAGGATGCTTAGGGCCTTTTCTATTAATTTTATGCAAATTTATGAAGAAGCTTCTGCTGTTGCTCTGGACAACCTGTTCCAGTGCTTAACCACTCTGTGAAAATGTTTTCCTTATACCCAGTGGGAATTTTCTGTGTCACAGTTTGTGACTGCTGTCTCTTGATCTTTTGCTTTGCACCTCTGAGAAGAGCCTGTATTTGTCTTCTCTAGAACTACCCATCAGGCAGTGAAGGCAGCAATTAGCTCCCCTCAGAGACTGTCTCAGGACAAGCAAACCCTCAGGCTCTTCTCACACATCACATGCTTCAGTCTTTGAATGCTTGTTAAATATAAAATGCCTTAAATGCTTGTTTCCTTGTGAATCAGGAAAAGGGCAGAGGTCACATGGGGTTTCATGAGTCAAGATCTCTAAGTCAGCCCTTTCCTTGTAGGTTGTAGAGGTCAAACCTGCTAACAGGTTACTACTACTGATGCTGTAGTCCAACCTACACAGATGTCTTTCCGCACATGACACTTCTCTTTGACCACTGCCAACCACATAGCCAAGCAGCTGAAATTCTTCAGCATTATGCCTTTGTGCCTGTCTAGCAATCACAAATCTATGGTGTCCAAAGGAATGGAGTATCAACACAAAAATAACCCCATTCCTTCCTGATCCTCAGTAATGTGGAAGCAATAGAATGTATATTGTAAACAGTAATCCAATCTCTTTTCCACCTCTTGTGGACATCCTAACAGACCAGAGACCATATGTATCAGGAACTGCACTGCCTATCTCCATCAGTTCTCCTGAAATTACTTCCATAAAGTCAGCAAAATCCCATCATGTAAGTCTCCTGTCTGCAACAGTATTTCAGTGTGTCACTCCACAGGTAGATAGAAAAAACCTTTCGGTTTGCAATCAACACAAATTCGTGTCTAACCTATATCCTTTTAAGGATAACAAAGAAGTGGCGTCTTGTCTCCTCTCAATGTTTTATCTAAACTAACCTAGACAAACTCTTCTTTTTTATCTTTTTTTTTTTGTAAAATGTGTTCCTTTTACTAATCATCCTGATTGACTTTCCCAAGTACCAGATTCATTCATGTATAGAAATCTGACAATAGCCCTTCATTCCATTCAGCTTACTAAGATGCTAAATCATCTGCTTCTACTTGGCCAAAGTTTGAAATGACCTGAAGACCATCTCAAACATTTCCATTCCTTTGTAATTAGACACAGAGCTACTGCTAGGGATCCAGCAAATACTTTTTTTATGTTGAAAGAAAACATAACATGTAAGGTTATCAGCCTCAATTCATATCAGCTTTATTCTGGGCTCCAGAGATTGTGAATTCTCCTGACTGTGTTGAATACACATTGCTAGGAAGAATGATTAGGCTAGACCTTTCCCTTGAGATCTTCAGAAAAATGGTGGTTTACTTTGTAGTTTTCTCTCTCCACCTTGTTCCTCGTCTCCCCTCTCCTAATTGTACTCACCGTCTTGAAGAGACTTAGGCAAGTAAACATCATCACTTATCACAGAAAGCAAGCCTGGGGCCCTCCACATCTCTTCCTTTTTATTTACACATGAAGAGTCAGTGGTTAGTAGTGACTGAGCTATGATCACGGAGCTTCCTGAAATTAAATTCATTAGTAAAACAAGAAACATTCCAGACGTGCACAGCACAGCTTGAAGTACTCAGCTGAGGAACTAATTAAAGACAGATAGCAGAGTGGGTAATGAATAAACACACATTGTAGGTAGAAATAGCTTGCACAAATACGAACGGTCCCTGTTACATTTGATGGGGAATTAAGTTATCATGTATACTGAAATAAATTGGACAGTAAGAGCTCTCCTGCAGCTTTTAGGCCCAGACTGTCCTTAGGGGTGAGGCACCAGGCAGTGGAATCAACAAGTGGAATCAACAAGAGTCCCCCACTGGTGTCTTCTACAGCTCTCCAGCCTTCAGGCAGTGCCTTGATGCCATGAGAGTCTGTGTTGTACCCAGCTCTCATATGGTAAGGGGGCCAAAGCCTTCCAAGCCCACCCTACATTCTCTGAACATGAGCACAGACTTGTTTGACCCTGGGAAAAAGAGGCTCTTTGAGTGATGTTTTCTTTGTGCACCCCCTTCCCTTACCCATCACTTCCACTGTGCCTCCTCCCAAGCAGAATTTGAAGGATAGAGTCACCAGTGTAGTACTCCTAATATCACATACCTGTGCTAGGGAGTACCCAGTTATGGCAACCAGATAGGTAACCATATGACCACAACTGCCCATTAACATCTGGTAGCACTGCAGACCTTTGACTTACTAGTTTGAAGAGTATCGGGTTGTTTCTGCAAGTTGAATATACAAATAGCAGGGCTGCCTGTAGCTTTTAAAAGGTTTAGTGATACCTTTTTTAATCAGATTTGTAGACAACAATATGCTGCCCACCAGCCATTTCCAGAGGATGCTTTTAGCACAGCAGGCCGTAAATGAACAGAGACAACACTGTTTATAACATGAAGGCAGCCAAAAGAGATAGGAGCTTTGTAAACATAGAGAGATGCTCCTAGGGGACTTAAATAGCCATTACTAGATGAAACCGAACATGAAGCTCAAGTTAAGTTTGCTAATACTTATCACCAGACTGAAAATTGAATTCACAGTTTTAAAAATCCCAGACACAAGGTGCTTGATGGAATTCATGAGAATGCTTTAGAGAGAACCCAAGTGGTTGAAAATAAGAGGAAGATACAGTTCATAAAAGGGGTTATCAGTTGTAGCCCTCCCTGCACCCAGAGCTGTAGGACTGCCTCTGATACGGAGCTTGAAAGTTTCCCAGTACAGATCTATTCCCAGCCATATAAGTACTGAGTCCTTAGACGCAATTTTACAACCTGTCCTAAAGGAGGCATTGCTGGGATTTGCTGCTCTGCTCCTGTAGCAGGCCCAGACGTGAGAGAAAGTCATAGTTCCTTTGTAAAAGAAGTCACTCCATGCATTTCCAAGAGGCGTTCTGTTTTGCTATGTATATTCATGGTAAACAAGACCAGAGCCAAGACGTCTTGTGTCCCTGCCTGCTTTCCTCTCTGTATTTGACTACAGTCCATTCCATTCAACTACCCCCTCATACTGACCCCAGCACTTCCCAATTGGACCACAGCCATGCAGAGAAGCAGAGGGGATGATGCCTGCACACCAACACTCTGCATGCCAGGAAAATCCGTCAGATAATCAAACCCAGCGAGCTGTGCCTTAGTTCACAAATAATTTACTCCAGTGGAATTATTAATGGCATGGGATGCTATTCTGTATGATAATAATTCTTAACCATCCTAGCTGTTGGGGGTACAGGTTACCAAACATTTCTGTTATATCCATCCGCGCATCAGGACACGCGGGTAGCATGTATAGGAAATACAGCTTACATAGTCTTGATTTTCATGGATGAGGTCAGGGAGCTAGAGTCAGTTATAAAATTTATCCTAAAGCTGTATTTCTGTACACACAAGTATGTAGACTTTTACTTCTTGGAGTGTTAAGGCCTCTGTGAAAGTTATAAGGTGCAGAGAGGCAGAGTTCAGAGAGCTGGCTGCACTACTAACAATCTTCACAGCTTACAGATAGCACTGAAACCCCTGTAGCTGCTGCCCTTGACAGTTCTGGGAGCCTTCTACAATGAGCTCCACTATCTCCATGGCTGAAGGCAGATAAAGATACAAGGTATTCTGTTATTCTCTTCAATACTTGGGAGGCATGGTGTAGTATGAGGCATCTCTGCCCATGGTGCAGGGGGTTGCAACTAGGTGATCTTAAGGTCCTTTCTAACCCAAACCATTCTGTGATTCTGTGATCCAAGTTCTTTTACCCACGATATGTATTCCAGATTATCTAGGATCCTGATTTGGCATAGGTTAAACTGAGGCGATGTAGCATTTTGGAGTTGTCTTAGGTTTTGTTTGATTCAATAAAATAGAGGAAATCCATTACATTGCCAGAAAGAGCAGTATAAAGAACTTTGCAATTGAGCATGTGTGCTTTTGTTCGCTTGTGTTTTCTGGGTTATTTTGTTTTATTTAAAAATTACGTTCAGCATATGGAAACAAAGGCATGTTGTTTCTCTGCTGCCTGCAAATAAGCACTATCTTACTTCTTGTACCTCTTTGTTCATGAGAGATAGGCGTATGTAGCCCCAGTACTCAGCATTAGGCTCATCTGGACAGCAGTAAATAGAAGTCATTTCAGACTCCCTTAGATTAAGTTTACCAGGTGTAAATCTAGAGTTGATATTGTTGGCTTTCCAATAGCATAACTTTTAAGTATGTATTGGTTGAGGTATTTTTGTAGTTTTAACCTTGTGGTTGTACTGCTTCCTGCAGCCATGCCTACAATTTATGGAAAGGATATGCTCCAGCAAAAGTAGGGCTTGCAAAGAATACCTGGGGTTTACATGCAGCATTTTCCATCCTTTTAAAAAATGTATTTTGACTTCCTCACATTCGTTTAAGTCTTCTTCTGTGCCAATAACTATTCAAAGACAAATACTTGATTCAGATCAAAGGGACAGAGGAGCAACAACAACTACTGTAACCAGTAACATCTGACACATTAGTAATTCCTGGAGTACTGCTTTGTCATTTTTTAAGTATTGAAGGTACTATACATCTAGGAAATAACGTGACTGTCATTAAAAGGCCAACATTTACTGACAGTTGACTATGCCAGGCTTTTGTATTTGCAACACTACAGAACTAACACACTTTTCTCAGGCTCAGTTGCATCCCTGTTATGAGGGACCACTGTGAAAATACCTTCCAAACTACTGATATCTCTGTACCTTTGAAACAGAGAAGGCAGGAAGAAAGACACTCCACATAACACAGAATAACACTAGGCCTTAGAGGAAGGACATGTTCCTTTAAAATCTAACATACATATTTTACAGTATTTCTGTCTTCACTGATTTTCCCATTTTCACCCTTTTTACCCCTTTGGCCTCTCAGAGTTGTCTTTATTTTCCTTTATTGTCTATTTTCTATATTCTGAATGAATTCTCCTTTGCCACGAGAATACGAGCACATCCAAAAGGGCACCTGAAAGACACAAATGGCCCATAAATCTATGCAGAAAAAGCATAAGTATATATACAGGCTTCCAAGGGAACGTATATAAACATTCCTTCCCAGGAATCACCATCCTTGGAAGTGTTCACAAACTGTGTGGGTGAGGCTCGCAGTGCCATGGGTTAATGGTGGCCTTGGCAGTGCTGGGGAATGGTTGCACTGCATGAGCTTAAAAGTCTTTCCCAACCCAGCTGATTCTATGATTCTGTGACTCACCTTCAGGAGTCTCAAGCTTTCAGCAGGAGAGACAAAGTCTAGTCTCATCAAATTGACTTTCAGTTCATCAGGCGTCAGAGAGGAACTGTCTGGAGATGGATTCATTAGCCCTGCTGTGCACAGAACTTCTGAAATCAAACCCCCTTTCTTCAGCTGCTGATGCTCAGTAACATATTTTAAATACAACTTTCTCCTAAATCTTGTTGGAATTCAGGTTTTGAGTAGAAATGGAAATCACTTAATGCCATGCTGCTATTTTGCTTTTGGTTTGGGGGGGATGAATACATGACAAAAAATTCATTGGCAGGCTTTCAGATCAGAGGAATGTAAATTGTCAGGTTTTAGTTTAATGGAGAAAAATGTAAATGTTAATGGAAAAAATGTAAATGTTAAAAAGATACTGGTTTTACAATGAAAGTGTTTCCAGGGTAGTATATATGAACTTAATCATATATTGTGCAAAGTGTAGATTAATAAGCATTTCTATTTTTTCCATGCACAAAATCTCCCTGAAAAATACTAAATTCTCAAGTTTGATATGAATTATAAGATAGAAATATATATTCACCATAGTACAGCCCATGAGATTTCTAGACTGTTAGCAGTGTAATAGCTGTAGTGTTGTATTTTTGAGCTGTAGTTTTGATCCCGTTTTGATCCCAAAGTACTCTGAGTCTATTTTTTAAATGCAAACAAGTTTACTTGCCGCTGTTTATAGTGCTGTAGGATACGGAGTTCAACAGCATATGGAGAATGTAAAGCCAGATGTGAACCATGAAATTACTAGGGAAATTTAGGAAGATAGGTTGTAATTGCCCAAACTATAATTTCACTGCAGATGAACACCACTCTTTCTGAAAGCATCCTTTCATGTTCAGTCACCCTTAGCAGAGATAACTGCAAAAATATTGCTTCACACAAAAATAAGTGGGCCTGGGAACTCCTTGCCAGAGGATGCCAGAGATGATAGGATTTTACATGATTCACAAAGGGACCAACAAAGTGAAGGAGGAAAACCATGTGCAGCATTAAATATATCGACACTTTTGTATCACAAAGTGAACAACGTCTCTCGTGTGTTCAGAAAATATTCATGGGGAGTATGACTCTCAGCCTGTCCTAGAATCCCAGACTGGTTTGGGATGGAAGGGACCTTAAAGCTCATCCAGTTCCAACCCCCCCCTGCCATGGACAGGGACACCTTCCACTAGAGCAGGTTGCTCCAAGCCCCGTCCAACCTGGCCTTGAACACTGCCAGGGATGGGGCAGCCACAGCTTCTCTGGGCACCTTGTGCCAGCGCCTCAGCACCCTCGCAGGGAAGAATTTCTGCCTAAAGAGCTCATCTCAGTCTCCGCTCAGTCAGGTTAAAGCCATTCCCCTTGTCCTATTGTTTTACTCTTCCCTAGGCATCCATCATTGTCCTGAGAAGAAGAAAGGTGCAAATCTGGATGGACTTCTAGTGTGACATGATGCAGCTGTTCTTATCTCCTTAACTTTTACATGTGAATTCTTACAGGAGAGTTCATCCCAGGTCGAATACCTTGGAGGTAGTGACACTTGAACCAGTACAGCAGAACATTTAATGGCCATTTTTAACATTAAGCAAAAGCTTAAATGCCATAATCTAAAATAGAATGTCGTGATTTAGTGAAGTGATAGTATTAATATTATTCTAATTGTTTTTTTTGTAAAGTACCATTGCCATAAAAATAATCAAAATATAATCCTTATCTTGTGTGCCCATAACTTTTCTGTAGCTCATTTAGTGATATTCCTAATAGCTATCAAAGTAGAATCTTTGCAAAGGAGGAGTATCTTTTTATTTAGCCTTAAAGGAAATTATATATTCAGTTCGTATTAGTTCTGTGACATGAGCTAGCACTGTCATTTTAAGTTGGGGAGAGAAATCTGTTTCAGTTTCTAGTGACCTGTCAGAAATAGTGCAATAGCTTTAAATGAGCAGTTAAGTAAATTGTAATCCCACTATGAATTTTGGATTCAAATTAAGCACCAGGCTACCTTTCTCTGCCATTCCTGCTGATTAATATGACTTTTCTTGTTCAGTTCAAACTCGGTTACATTCAGCTGCATTACTTATAAACAAGGAAACACCAGCTTTTCATATACGTAGTTTAAAAGATTTATGTATTTAAATGCCGTTAGACAATGTGCCATATACGTAAAGGTGACCTGATGGTGGATAGCATTTAACTGTTTACTTTCAATGAGTCGAAATGGGTAACATTCAAAGAAATATATTTAAAACCTGCATCATTTATGTTTAACTCACCTATAAGGAGGTGGTGTAACTGAAGAAGGAGCTTTGTTCATACACAACCAGCAATGATTGCTCTGATGTTCCTGCTGTGTAACTGGTTAGTTTGAGGCTTTCTGAGGCAAAGGTCATTACTAAATGTACAGCCCAAACCATTCTGTGAGTCTGTGAAAATGTGCTCTATCTATTATCCACTGAAGACAGTGTATATACATGCGTATATATCTTTGTTCAGTGCAGTACCATGATTTAACCTGTACGCAGACTGAGTATGTAATTGAAGGAGAGTCTGTTCTCTTGGCTCCTATGGTATTTCAGAGAGGAAAACTGTGTATGTTCAAAGGGGGACTCTGGTGTGTACTGCTTGTGCCATCGTGCAGGTATACTTCTTCGGTGTTATCTGCTTGCACAGTCAGTAAATTTTATGCATCTCTTTGGTGACATCTACTAAAGTTTACGCAGTTGTCTGTTTTGTACTACAATGGTGTGGAGGTTTCTTTCCTCTTTTCTTTCTGTCTTTAAGAGCTCACTGTCAAAGTAACCAGAACATTCCTGTGCGATAGAGAAGTGACTGGCCGCTTAAAACTGTGGAATATATGTCATGGTTTCAAAAACTGCAGGTTGATAATGGGAGCAGAGTAAGAATGCTAAGAATGGATGAATACTCTTTTTCAGAGAGTAGAAGTACTGTGTAGCATTTCATGTTTTCTTGGGCATCTGTATCTGATGATTTAGGATGCATTTTCTGGGATCTGTTCAAGGACATGTCCTGGCAAAGCACATGGGTTTCCTGTCCACAGCATCCAACTCTCTTTCGTACTGCCCCTGCAGCACTTCTTCACCAAAGACTTGGGTTAAGTTGTGGCATTATAACTGAACGGGTTGACTCAGAATCTCCTAGATGCTGAGCTTTGAGCAATTTGTACTTTGTTTTGCTCCTGGTAATAATAAACTAGGCATAATCAGATAATGACATTTAAAACTGGAACTTGGAATGCAATTTTAATCTTAATAGAGCAAAACACAGGTTGTGAAGCTGCTGTTATTAAAGCTGTTAGCATACTTAAATGTTAGTGCTTTTGTTCATGTGCTTAATTACCACCCTCAACAATAAACAGTTTGATATTGTTGTCATCGTATGTAAATGCATGCATTGCAAAGAATGACCACAAACTCTGATTTTAATTCTAATTTTTGAATGTTTATCATTCCCTGTAATGAAAGAACATAGCAGCACCTTCCTCATCAAAGGCTTCTGGGGAAAAAACAGCTTGGAAAATGACAGAAAGATGTTTATGTGAGTGTGTGAATATCAAATATGATTGGGAACCCATTTTGCACACAACTTCATAGGTAGGAAGTGGTATATTTGTTGCAGGCTCAGACATGCAGAGAAGAAATAGATCATTGTTTGGGCCACCTGGAGAAATTCTTCAAGCTTTATAATTTCTTTGAGCATCTCCACTGCTCACTTCTCATTTCACCGGAATATAGCTTGCTTATGGTTTTGAAAGACAGAAGTAAAAATCCATGGAAACCTTTCTGGTTGTGAGATATGAGGAGAGTATCTAAAGGCTGTCAAGTGGAGAGTTCAGAATAAAAGCTTTCATCTCTTGCCAAGAGCCACTATATCCTAAAAATGTGTTGTCCCTTCGACTTTATACTGCAAACCAAATTAGACAATGGTATTCCCTAAAAAGTTCAAGAAAGTGAGTTCAGGCCCTGGTACAGTTGGAGCTAAAGAAAAGGAAAAGGGAAGGAAAGAGGGAAGCTGTGTTAACAGTTCTGTCCATTCAGCTCTGTGTTAATTTGGGATATCTTGAGGCTGTGTTAACCATCTTTCCTTCCCTCACCCTATTGCTGAAGGAGGATAATCAGTCACAAACATATTTGAAATTATTTGTACTGTGGAATTATTTGGGGTAATATTTCACGTCTCTTTAGTGAGGGGGTTGTGACTATTGCAGAGACAAAACTCACCCACTCAACACCAAGCAGACACAAAGGTCGAAGACTGACAGAGCAAACTTTTGGAAATATACTACTGATCTAATCATGCAATATATTTCCATGCAAAAAATAATCGGGTTCTATTCAGAAAGAGAGGATAGAGCACAGACATAGTCTAAATAACGCTATAAGATTATATATATCTGCCTTAAATACGTGGTTACTATAAAATATGCTGCTGAGTTGAATTCTTATGATTTAAAAAATTACTGACGGTGAAACACTTTCCATTTGGTGGATTTGGGGTGGGGGGAGGAGAGGGAATCTTTAGGAATTATTTTCAAGTTCTTACCTTTATTTCCATTATGTGGCAGAACAGTTATTTTCTCTATAGCCAGAATTGAAACTTCATAGCTAAACACCAAATATTTATCCCTGAGTATCCCCTGGTACAGCATGATTGTCATGAGACTTGATAACACTGAGTATAGCTGGTAAGCCTTCCAAGATTGCTTAAGCCTCCAATTTGGTCAGTGGATGAAGATGAGTTCTCCAAATACCTAATCCAGGTATTCGCTAGTCCAGAGAGGACTGAGTTATGGCATGGTACTGACTCCTTTCTTCTCTTCAGAAATAGATTGCTACAAGGCTAAAATCTTTCTAGATATTCATCCAATCAAATATTTTTATTGTTTTTAATTGCCATCAGCTCCAAAGGGATGTAATGCCATCGGAGATGGGAGGGCACATGGATGTAGCTATTACAAAAGATGTGGCTCCTGCAGATATCCTAGGAGGGAGAATACTCACCAGTAAGATTTGCTCTTAGTCTTTGCTGCCAAAAGCCTAAGAAACTCTGACTTAATTTATGTCCAAGAAGAGCCATAATAGGAGAGGAAGAAATTCACTATTGAAGTCAGCCCTGGTTTGAAAAAACCTCTGCCAGTGGGTTAACTCTCAGCTCTAAGGGAGTCACACAGAAAGGCAGTTAGAAAACAAAGGGAGGGAAAGAGCAGTAGGCCGAGCACAGGCTTCCTCCTTCCAACAATTCACTTAGATGTGTGAACTAGCACCCTTCATCTAAAAAAGACAGTAGGTGTTTTAGATGTTAGCTGATCAAAGAACAAAACTGTGTGCTGGGCCCATCCTTATCCAGAATTAATTAGGCTTAATTACAAGCTTATGTGATAAGCTTTTTCTTTTCCTGAAACCTTGATAACTGCAATGAAGCAAGCCCTTAATATTAAATCTTATTTAAAATGCAACAACTCAAACTGTACCTTCTAATATTGTCTTGAAATGTTTGTTCACTGCCGATAAGACTTCCATAATGCCACATACCAAATAAATACCAAACCCAGAGCTTTCAGCAGCAAATGTTTCTGACAGGAGCCCCATTTCCCTCCCAGATTGTGAGTTTTCTTTCATTTGCTGGATTCTCTCAGGGTCACAGCATCAGATCACACCACTGCAGAAGTGCTTGGTTATTTTAATGGGGCTCAGATTTACAAGATGGAGCGTATCATTTAGTTCTGTATGCAACCCAAAGCTTTTTTGGCAAGACGTTAGAGAATGATCTATTTTAACAGCTATAGCTTTTCTGCTTATTCTAGAGGACATTTAAAATTACATTACTATTAGTACCATAAATTCAATTTTGAGCTAAGCTTTACAGTAAACTGATTTGAAATAAAAATACATTATATAGACCTACCAATGGCTGGTTATTCAGCATATTCAGAATCTGGTACATTTCATTTTAAAAGCAAATCTTTTGCTCTCTAGCAAACCTGAAAGGGTTTGTTTGGATTGAGAAGGGAAGACAGATTGTCTGTCTTGTGGAGCAACCTAATGGATAGTCCACTGCTATCTACAGTACCCTGACCAACATAAAATGTGCAGAGTTGTGACCCACTGATCGATATATACATTGTATATTCAGAGCTGCCTCTATCAACTCTAAAATATCTTGGATAGAGATGTGGATGTGTTTCAGGCTAAAATTGCATTACTAGCATGCCTTTCCTCTCTGAATGCCATGAAAATCTATCATATTCAGAGAACTATTCAATTTGCATTCTAGAACTGTATAGTATATATATAGTATGTATTCCTTTTTGCACCACGTTCACTGCAAATCTTTTGCATTTTTGGGATGCCCTTTCTTCATGTTTTCTTTCTATTGCTGGCAGTAGGAGTTTTCATTTCTTAATTGCATTAGCATGAGTAATGCTTGCTTCATAGGAACCAAAGCATTTATATCCTGGCAGAGCACTAAGAACAGATACAACTGCAAACAAGTAAAGTAAAATGCCAACTAAATCAATTAAAAGCTTGTTCATCTTTTTTTCATGATGGCAACAGCAAAAGTCTAAATGGAAAGCAGCAGAAATGCACCAGTGTTAAGTACAGGCTGAATTTCTACATTCTGCCTTACTCCTTCGGTGAAAAGGAGAGAGACTTCATTTCTCAAGTTTGAATTGGAGCTGACTGCATGGGAAAGAAACTGTGTTTCCTTTTACTCTTCTGTACTTCACCTGAACACATTTGATATGGAAATTCTCCAGAAAATAAATGTTATGCTGCCATTTTATAAAGTCATTTTTTCAGGGGAGCAGAGGGGGAAGCACTTTGAGTTTTTATGCAAACATTAAATAAATAGGGCAAGTCCAAATCCTGTTCTAATGCAACTTGTAAGTCACGTACCCAGCAGCACTTACATGGAATAAGTTCCTGTAAACATTATGCAGCTGAAGGATAGCAAGAGGGGAAAAAAACACAACTATGTATATAATCCCAAAACATTCTACATTTCATGTGGTGTTTATGTAAAGCAGAATGCGAGCGAGTTTTGATCTATGCTACTCTCAAATGTTAAGCAAATATTTGGGCAGTATAAAACTGGATGAGCTCCACATTTCAGGACTGTCTCAGGTAAATCCTAGCCTTCTACTCAGAACTATTATTTTGTTAACTTTTTTTTGGAAAGAAATACATTACAGGGATCTCACATTTTCTTCTCATAATAGGACCTTAATTTTGGGCGATGCTTGGAAGGAAAGACTGTAGGACAGAAGTACTAGAAGGAAGATCTTAGGAGGTCTGTATTGCTTCCCTGCTGCTCTCTCGGAAGCCTGCAAATGAGCCTGGCAGGAGTGGAATAGAAGGAGATTTAACTGGGGCTTTTGAAGAGGTTCGCAGGGAGATGTGAGCGGCAGTCCCTGGAGCTGCTTTAATTTGTGATACTGTGTGCACAAACCAGAGTTCAGGATACGCGGGAGGATATTCAGGCGTGTTTGCCGTACCTGTCCTGCTCATCACATAGCGCATCTCAGAATCGGAACAAATTCACCTGTTGTTTGCTAAAATAAGGCAAAAATGATTTCCGCTTTTAATTCTGCTTTGTGATTATAAATAGGAGTAAGTAAATAATAGCCGAGGACTCTAGGAAACGTGTTTTTATAGGCTTAACCTGCTAAAGCAATGGCTAGCCATAGTTCATCACTTGCTGAATTGCATTTCATTTAGAAGTTTTATCATTTTATCATATGTTCTTTTGAAAGGATTTGGGCAGCACAAAGGGACTTCAGTGTTCTTTGGGGTAGGAGATAAGAAATGGTAATTTAGTGAATTCTACGGCCTTTGTGAGTTTTGCTTTTCGGTTATTTTGGAATGGTAATGGTGAACTCTGAGCAAAGCAATCATGTAGGCTATTTCCAAATTTGTTACAATATATATGTAATGGCACTTATTAATTTATCTTAAGTAGATTGAGCAGCAGCCAGTCTTCATGGCATTAAGCAGCAGATCAGCTATAGGCTTGGGATTTTTTTGTGTGCACTATTTGCTGCTGACAGTTTCACAAAAGCAAGTACAAATGTGCCTTATTACAGTTTCAGTGTAAAGGAAGAATTACGTTCCATTTGGGATAGTCATCACCTTTAGGAAAAGGTTCTAAAAGTTCCCACAGGGCAAAGACCTGATTTTGCCAAGCAATATAGTACCTGTAGCTGCTTAATGAAAGTGTGCTCTCTGCATTTCTTTCTATGTACACATAGCATAAATGCTTTTAATGTCACATTCAGATTAGCACGTTGCAATATTGCAACTGCAGGTATTACAATATATCATGGGATTGAGGGGTATTTTAAGGTAGGTTCTTTCACTGCTGTCTAGTTTATGAGTATGTATATGCAGGGGGAAAACTAAAATTCCTATGTATTTCTGTACCTTCAGGAGCTGAACCTTTTACACAGATTAATGATAAGATCCCGAGAGCTGGAAACAGTGAAAGTTTTATCTTTCTGCATGAGAAATCTAAAACTGAGAGTGAAAATTAGTCACAGTCCCATTCAAATGAGTCAGAAATGATCACACATTTGTCAGAAGCGCTCTTCCTAGTTACTGTGCAGCAGGGCTACATGCACATTGCTTCAGATAATAAAGAGTTCCAACCCGTACTGATTAGACTCAGTATTACTATTTTATACCTATTGAAGGGCAAGAGATTGACAGCAAAAAATGTGCCTTTAAATTCACTCATTTATTAAGCACGTACACTCCTTTTCTCCTGCTTGATCGCAGGAGGCTGATATAAATGATTCTGCTCCTCTCATCTTTTTCCTACTCATTTTAATCCGTTCTGTTTCTTTCTCTGTTTAAAGAAAATGGATCCATGCATGATGTTTCTAGTGCAGGTTAATTAATACACCTGTCCTGCTGTCCCTTAGCACTGTAGCTTGGTCTGCACTTCCCAGGCAGAAGCATGCTTCCTGCATGCTGATCCCCTGGTTACAGTGAAGCAGGCATTGATTCAAGCCAGCTCAGGCCCGCATTGCCTCATCTCCCCTTCATTTGTTTCTGAACAGTGGCACCAAGTTCTTTGCAGCAGAGTCAAAAAGGAAGGCATGAAAATGAGATTTTAGAAACCTCTAAGCTTTGCCCAGTGTTTTTCAGAAGGCATGACAAACCTTTCTCATTAGGCATGCAATCAAAGTGGAGCTTGACAGCTTTCTCAGAGAATTAATAGGAGTTTCAGCACTGTGTGGTGAGTCTGATCATGAACCATGAATGTGGCCAGACCCTGTGTTCAGATTATCTTTAGTACTGTGAGTCAAGTAAATACAGGGCTGCTGTCTCTGTATTGAAAGCTCATTTGTCTAGAATTTGTCTCTGTTACTGAGGCAAAAAGAAATGCTGAAGGCAGCATTTAAGTGCTTCTTGCTCTGTCTTTCTCTCAGAGAGAGAGATTTTCTACCTAAAAACAATTCTGGTCTGAAAACTGATTATAGAGGGATGTCATCTTTCACTCAGGAGACTTGCTTGCTCAGGACCACCTGCTAATGCGAGTGTTGAAATGCTGTCTGCTCTCTTCTGCCAGCTTGGTCTGAGAGCACCTATACTCCAGTGAGGGTAAGGGCTGAGCTCTTCACTGACTCATTAATCATGGACAGGCTGCTAACTAATTTCCATTACACTGTCCATCTGTGTGCCCCATTCTGCAGGGACAAAGAGCCACTGTAATTATGGATAGGTCCTAAATTATACCTGAGCAACTTCCTGAACAGAAACAGGACACACGGATCAAACTTTGATAAGCATTTAACCAGCCATAGCTGGTTCACAGCTGGTTATGGAGTTTGAGCCAGAGAGAAATAAGTTAACTACGTTTCCCTGGGCAGTGTGTAGGACTGGGAAGCAGAGGAAGAAAAGTCAGTGTTTTGAAAGTCAGTGTTGAGAATAGAAGCACACTCCAGAGAAAAATGTGGGAAAATAAAGGAACCGATATGTATAGTCATATGGCAGATAAAATCACCAAAGAATCTATTTGAAATGATGTATGAAATGACTTTGACAAATTGAAAGACTGATGGCACATAGATGCCAGAACAACATCTAGGATTTACCCACCATTTTCTCTCCTCATGTGTCCTTTTAACTAAATGTCTTGGGGCACGTTGGGTCTTGAACCCTTGTGTGGTCATGTAACCTAGAGTCTTTATTGTCATTTGAGTGAGGACATGCACAGCTTACATAGTGTTCACTCTCCCAGGGGAATTGTAAAGTATTGTTTCACTTGGGGTGAAAACCATTGTAGGTTACTAAAGGCCAAACTGCAGCTACCTAAATCATACCTAATCCAGAGGAATCAGAGGGGCTGTGTATTTCAGCAGTGTCACTCAAGTTACCTTTTCAATTTGTGAGAGGAAGGTTAAAGTGAGACCCTCAGGAATAAAGGGTTCAAAGAGCTAAACCACTCAGCCAACATTTCATTTGGAAGAATCTATCTTCCAAAAGAATGTCATAAAAGCCTGTATTTATTAATGTAGCATTTGGGGACTTTTGGATTGTGTAGCAGCAAGCTAGTGTTACTGCAAACAAAGTGTATGCAATATTAGTCTCTTAAAATTACTGGTGCAAGGTTACTTAGGCACACAGGCACATGTCAAAGTTACAATATAAACATGATTTAAAGTTGTTTAGTAAAAGCAGTTGTTGATATTGCAGCAGCACTCAAAGATTTCAGAAGTGATTGCCACCACATGCACTGAAACAAAGGCTTAGGACCCAAAGGCACAAACAAAATGTGGATGAAATGTGTGAACGTGGTGACCTGTTACAGTTTAAACCATGTCCTCTGATAACTGTGTCCCAGTCTGATAGTCAGAGTTGCCCTGGAAAATCCAAACTGTAGTTAGCTTCCATGTGAGTATAATCATCTGCTTGTGCTAGCTGGACTTTTAATAAAGGTCATTATTTAGAAGATGCTTGTCTCTGTTACTAATAGCACTTATCACTACGATATCAGATTTAAAAATATGATGTGTTTTCCACCATTCATCATTTATTTGCTCTTTGATTTTGTTCTCTGTAATATACAGGCTCTGTCATTACTGGCAGTTCCACTTTCAGATTTCAGATGCTATTACAACATTACTTACAAAACTGTATCATTGCAATAATTGCAATGTAATGAAAAGACTGTATTTTCTTATGCAGTTTGAAAAGAAAAATAATAACCTTTTTTTCATTTAATCCCTGTCTCATCCCTCCACTTCTTGCAGTCTCCATTGCTAAGACTTTTGAGGTGTCAGTCATTTTTCTTTGGTTTACTAACAATTCCAACTTCTTTGGGCAACCTGTTCCAGGGCCTCATCTAACTCACAGGAAAGAACTTGTTCATAACACCTAATCTAAATCTCCCCTCTGTCAGTTTAAAGCCATCCCCCTTGTCCTGTTCCTGCAGGCCCTTGTCCAAAGCCTCTCTCTGGGTTTCTTGTAGCCCCTTTACTCACTGGAGCAGCTCTAAGGTCTCCCCAGAGCCTTCTCTTCTCAAGGCTGAACAAGCCCAGCTCTCTCAGAGTGTCTTCATTGATAATAAGGTCTTGGGGTACCCTGGTCCCACCTTTGTCATGGACTTAGACTTAGATGTCAAAGCAAATAGTTCTGATTTTCTGCATCAGTTACCCTCCAGCTCGTGCAATGTGAAACTAGGATGACAATAGTGAATCAACCTAAATGGGAGTCATTTGACCTAAGATCTCTATGAAAACCCTGTGCTGTGATTCTCAGGAGTTGTGCTTAAATGTGAGGCTGGGGTTACTGAGCTGTGTACTGCCTGGTTTCTAGAGTAGAGAAGAAGGAAAAGGAAAAAAGCCCAGCAGTCCTACCACTTACTACATGGAGGCTTCTCAAAGCAGTGCAGATCTGTTTGCAAAGATCATGATCTGCTTCAGCCTGAAGAGAATTCTTCCATGAATGACTGTGGCCGCTTTAAACATTCTCATATCACATGATTTGTAGGAGATACTTCAGGACCTGAAAACTAAAGAAACAAAGAACAGTAATTTCCTAGTAGCAATATTTTTTGTTGCTATATTCACAATCTATTCTTTGACTTACAGTATTGCAGTCCATGTTTTTGCATCACATGTAAACAAGGGAGTCAGGCACCATCATTGTGTAAATCATTGTGTATATGAACCAGAGTAAGTAATCTCTTCTGCCTGAGAGGGCTCAATACTAGATAAAATAAAAGCCTACCATGTACCAAACATAATCTAATTGCATGAAGCTCTTTTTGGGTACAGGTGGGTTATATAAGCAAGCTTGCAAGAGAACAATTTCAGGTTGAACAGCTTTTCCTTTTCCCATGAGAAACAACTTTCATTAATGATTTCCTGGACAGTGCTTTCCAGAAGCAACAGAGAACATGATCTCTGGATAGTGTGGATGAAGCATTATCTGCAAATTTGAATAATATGTCTCCAGACAGTTCAGCAGCACCTGTGGTACAGAAAACATCTATTTATATTCCACACTTCATGTTTTTGGCAGCTTGATGGGCTGCATATTCCGTCGTTCTGACACAGTGAAGCAGAACTCAGTGTGACTCAGTGGAACAATGTGCATCAGGTGCTGGGATTGAAGTTTTTGCTAAACCATCACCTATTCATCTATTTAAAACTAGGCATATAAAGACAGTTTGCTAATTACCTAAATTAAATGGGTTATCTGAATACCTATGATTCTTTATGACCAAACAGAAACGCATTATTTCAGCTAACATGTTCACGTCCATTCTGAGATGCCTGGGAATCATTCATGTTGAACTGAATCAACACCGCTGTCTGAATGTTCAGCACTCCCATTAAACTCACTAAAAACTTACTGTGCAAGTCCACACTATTGGACTACAGTACCCAAGAGCTGCTGAACCAGTTTCAATATCTCATTCGAATTACAGTGTATCACAGGAAAGGGGAGTCATAGGAGGCTGAGAGAGAGAGAGAGATGACTGTGCACTTACAAATTCTAGTATGTATTTCTACAAGCCATTGACTTCATTGGGAACTGCACTGATACCCTCTAATCTCCTAGGGCATCACTGCAGCACAGTGAGGCTATCAGGCTCAGACTATGTTTCTGGTGGTCGGTCCCATCAGTTAGATAGTAGGCACGTGTGCTTGCTGTTGCTTCAGCATGTCCAGTCAGAAGCTGAGCACTTGAGGAAATCACATCCTCATCTAAATGCTTTCTTCCTTTTTATCTTCAACTTAATTAGCAATGCCATCCTGAATATATATTATTTGGCTGCTTGACCTGTATTACTCCTCTTTTTTCCTCCCTCTTTTAAAAAAATAACCCCATCAATATAGATATCTTAAAGAAACGCATCACATTGCAAAAATGTAAGCTGCTCTTATTAAGGACAAAAAGATAATGCAGTCAGATTTCATTATGCATATGTTATAAGAGTAATTGCCTTTTGCAGTTGCGAGGCATCCTATTTGCGGGCTGGAGATATTCATGGAGACACAGCACATAACAAACTGTCAGCTCAAGAAAAATAGGCTGAAACCATTGCCACCATGTTAATTCAGACAATAAAGAAGTAATTAAGTGTCTTTAACTGCCTTCCTTTTAACTGTCTCTCACTCAAATTACTTCCCCCTATTATTCATTTTTACCATTATTGTAAATGTATCCTTCTTGTAAATGTACATGTTTGGTGCCTAGAGACAGTCCTTGGCAAAATGGGAGACTCCATGCTCCCTGACTTGTCATGGGGTTAGACAGATAGACTGTAAGGAGCGTAATGTTGAGAGTAGAAGGAAATGAAGTGAAAATAGGTGTCGGATTCAATGTAGTCTGGAAAATGACATTAGGAATGTAGGTGTTCACGGAAAAATGAGTAATGTGAGCTAGAAATTACTCCATCCACTGTGTTAAATCTGCTGTTAAGGTGACGGTCAGTTCCCCAAAAGGCTAATATAAACCAAATTCTTCTCCTACCAGCTTCCATGTCCTCATATAAGCTGTTCATCCTCCCTCCCTCCAGCTCAGATGTGGATGCCTCACCTTTACCAGTGCCCATACCAGGACAGGAGGAAGGGGCATTTCCTGTGAGTCCACCTCTCCTTGTCCCACTACAGCTTTCCTGGCCACACTCCTGGAACTGTTAGTGATCCTAGGCAGCATACAGTCTGTGAGCAAGTGGTTTCTTGTTTTAAAAAACAAAGATCAGGTGCTGAAAGTGAAGAGCTTGAAAGCAGTGTATAAAAAATAGGAAATCAATCAAGAGAGGATGTGATATGAAGGTGGTGAGCCAGACAGACCAGGATTGATTCTGAGGAATGACAATACAGCCTGCAGCTAGAAGCGTGCTTCTGGGTGGGGAATGAATGTGACGTGAGAGCAGCTGAACAGCCATGCAACTCCTGTGTTGGTACCCTGCATTCACTGGGATCTAGATGCTTTCCTTGGAATACACCAAGTTTCTAAAACAGGTCTGTGTCCTGCTCCATGGCTCACATCCACAGAGGTGTTTGGGTTACTTATTCCTGTACTCACCCATCCAAATTAGTAACAGTTCTTCTGTTATCTAGCTTGAGCAGTGGGCAGAGCTCTAATCTGGAGTACTACTCTCAAATGAAAAAGATCTGAAGTGCTTACATAGGAATTTAGTGTCTTAATCTCTCTATGTACTTTTCTGGTCTGAAAGAGAATTCTGCCTTCTGTGCCACTTAGATTGCTGCTGGTTTAATTCAAAGACTAAAAATGTTTAAGAGGCAAAGTAATGATGGGGGAGATTTCTTGCTTTAAAAATAAGAGATTAGGGATGTACCAGGTAGTCGCAAAATAGGTGTAAGGGTTCCTGTAACTGGCATTTCACTCTGACAGCACTGAACAAAGACATAACAGCAAAGTTAGGGTAGCCATTGTGTAAAATGCTTGCTTTACCCACACAGTTTTGAGTAAGATATAGGGCCATATGTTTTCACGGCTGTGATATGCATATTATGGTGCAGTATTTTTCTCTATGTGCTCTTTTTTTGTACCAGTTTTGCCTCCATATACTCAGATGTCGTCAACCCTCAGGGGACAACATCACACTGGTTTGTTGAAGATAAAGAATAAAATATGAATGAGAAACGTTTACTATAACCCTATAGGGAGAACACAGCGTAGAATCTCTTGTCCAGTTTACAATGTGAAGGGATATTTTTGTCTTGTGCTTGTAGAATTACATGAATATTTATTTCTGCAGATTGTGGCTTCCTTTCACCCTGAAAGCTCTGAAAACATCTATCTAGGGTTTTTTTTCCTTCAGCCCTTTCATTAAAACAAAATGAGTTGCCTTGCTAATTACATCATTTAAGCATTATTTGAATGGTACAGATGCTTTCTATGGTACTTGCTAGACAGTAAATGTGTGCTGATTTTGCTCATAATAACCAACGTGCAGTGGGGCTCCTCTTTTCACCTTAGGGATGGTCAGGAAACACGGACTACAGGTTGTAGGTATTAGTTGTGGCTTTTGTGTACTAATCCAAAGCACTGTTTTTCCTGCTTTCAATCACTATGGGTATTTGGTTAGAATTAGTAGAACTGTGTTTCTGTTGGAAAACTGCTAATCCTGGCCTCAGTGCTGTCGCAATGCAGGAAGTTTTCTGCAGAAGGAAAGAAATACCTTTCCATCCGCGGAAACTACTGAGTGTGAGAAAAGCAAGTAATAAAAACAGGTTCCTCCTGCCATTGCAAGCCATGCTGCATTTGGAGAAGGTACAGTTTTGAAAAGTAATGCTAATTTATTCTAAAACAATGATGTATTCTGTGGCCAAGGTTCTCAATTCAGTTGGAATGTGAAGATTTATAAACCCAGCGCCTTCAAAAAACACGCATCAGGTCTCCTCAAAGTGCCAGATTATAAATAACATGGACAAAATTTGCATGGGATGCTGGTTTGTGGATCTGTCAGATGTTTTTGTATGTCTCTCTCTCTGAGGTACAAAAATTCTCCTGCTTTGGATTTGTGAATATAATTCTCATCTGAATTCAGCATAAAAAAATCAACGATCCAACCTAAAACCACCACGCACCACGTTTACTGGAGATGACATCCTGGAAACCCAGACAACTAAACCTGTACTTCAGAAATATATCCCACCACTTTATTAATTTTGATCAAATTGGCTGCTTCCATAAATACCCAAGAATAGGAACTGGGAAACTATTCAGGCTTGTGGGTTTGAATTTTTCATCTTGATCCCCTGTTCATAGAAAATCAGGGTATAGTAATGGAAGGTGATGAATATGCTAGGTGTGTTAGAAAGCATGTGTGAGAAAATACTATTCAACATTTTTAACAAACTGGTTTTGCTTATTTGTAGCAAACTTCTTTTCTCTTTATAGGAAACTTCCCAAGCAAGCACCATCAATTTTGAATCATTGATGGATAAAAGTAATGCTGAAAATATCAGTTGTTTGATTTATATCTTTCCTTTTTTTGGTGTTCATTGTGTATATATATATATGTATTTCCAGAGTCATGAAAGAAAACAGGTTGTCTACAGCATTCAAGAGCAGCAGCAGAAGTGGGATAAACTGTCCTTTTCCATGTCCCTCAGCCTCTCTGGGACCAAAGGGACAGTTTGGTGTCCTGTACCCAGCAGAGCTAAGGTGTACAGCTGAGTGACTTGCAAAGACTGGAACTGTTCTCCTGGCAGTGGTTGCTATACAGTATTTATGTCCCTGGGGAATAATGAAAAAGAAATGTATAAAACATGAAGATCACTAAAGAAACATGAAAATTAATGAATGGGCTGCAGAAAAGTCATGTAGACCATTGCTGTGATAATAAGTTAAGGGTTGATTTTTATTCCATTTGTGGTTGGTGTTAAGAAATCAAGCTGAAAGAAAAAAAACCTCCTCCTGTACAGCTGTACGGCTTGTTTTATCTTTGAGTGGTTCTTGTGGTCCGCACAGACCTCTTGTGCCTTGGTCTTCCGGTTCATATTATCTGAGGACATGCTGCATCAGGTATAGTTTAACAGAACGCGGCTCTTGTTCCCACATCAGAGTGGCACGTGTGCCCACCCATGCACTCTGTGCACCCAGCAACAGAATTCCCTGCCATTCGCACTGTCTCACCTGGACGTCATGCACACAGCATACTTCTGTGGATAAATCCAAGAAGCAGATTACAAATCTGAGAGGCAAAATCTGCCCGGAATTTTTCCTTCTGCGCCAGAAGGGAGCAGGCAGTTGGAGAGCACTGCCTGCTTCTCCAGCCAGCCTCTTTCCCTTCCAGCTGTCTTCTACCCACCTGCCCCAGATCCTCTTCTTTTGCACTGTACTAAGTGATCATTTTGTCCTTGTTTATGAAATAGATCTGTGTGTTTACAAAGGGTGCAGAAACTCCCTGTTTTCACTGGGGTTTGTGGTTGTTGCGGGGCAACAAGCACAAGCACTTGTCAGGGGCTGCGCACAGTCTTTATTACAGACAAGTTACAATGTGGTTTCAGGCACAGGGGTTGAAAGCCACCAAGAAAGTAGAGCAGAAGAAAAATGTTGAAGGAAGACTGGGGTGAATCAGTGCTGAGTCCCAGCGCTGACATGGGGCAGCGTGGCAGAGGGTGAAGCACGGACAGGCAAGACGTTATTACTGGCAGAGCAAGAACTGTCAGGAGATGAAACCAGAGCAGCTGTAGGTCAGGCCCTCTGCTTTTATTCATTCAGTGCAACCTGTCAGGTATAGTGCCACACCAATTACCCCTTGATCTTTGGTGGTGAAGAGTGCAGCTTTCTGGTAATCAGTGCCAGGACAGGCACAGGAGACATCTCAGCAGGCTTTGAACTTACTGTGCTCAGTTCCTCTGCTCCAAAGCCCACAGCTAGTATAATTCAGGAGCACCTCTAGCGTTTAAAAGACTGGCAGGCAGCTACTGCAAGCTTGACTGGCAGCACCAGGGAGTGCAGGCTTTTGTTTCTGAAGAGAAACTAATAAGCAGTTCCCCAAAGGCCATGTGGGCTCAGGAGAGATGGGAATGTGCTGCAGAGGGACTTGCAACCAGTGGTGCATAGCTCAGGGAGAAAAGCAGCGAGGAGGCCGTGGCTGAGCCTCCTTGGCAAACCACCTTCCTATTCCTTACTGCCCTCCTTATGCAAGAGAAATGCTGGGGCTACAAACAGAGCAAGGCACCTACAACCCCTGAGCAACCAGAGTTGCAGGATGCTTGAAACACGTTCACCAGGAACGACATGCACAGGTTGGAGATGTGATGTAACAGGACAGTGAATTACCTATCCTTTTGCTGTTTGAACAGATGAGGAAAAAAAACTGGTCTAAAAAGCTAAACTATTTGCTGACATTTCCACAGATACAGACAAAACTCTGTCCTGCTCTGCCTTTTACAAAAGCTTGTACCCTGCTGCCATCTGATGGAGGATTTTTTAAAGCAGTGGAATAGATCAGGTACCTAGATAGCATCAAAGAAACTTCGATTCTGAAAGATGCTAAAGTTCAGCAATCATACAAGAAAATGAAAGTTAAACACTGAGGCATTTGTGAGGTCACCTACCTCATCCTTGTAATCCTTCTGAAACCCTAGCCCGGTTATTATTATCATCATTAACTTCCAGCACTGAAAACTGAATGATATTGCAACAATACTATGTACTGAATGCATTATTTTTCCTTCTCAAATGCAGAGCTGATGGAGGATTGATGCTTGATCTGCCACAGATCTGCACGAACTTTAGGAGAGAGAAACAAAACAGCCATATAAGAGAAAGTGTTGTCACTCCTGCTTGTGCTCTACTTAATGTCAAGGGAGAGGTGCAGTTGAATCTTCAGAAAGGGTCTTATCAGTCCCATATCCAGCTAGCAAAGCTGGCACAAAGCATCAGTGATAAAGAATGGCAGCCAGTGAACTGAAAGCCATAACGCTGCAGACGGGGTGTTTTCTTAAACCGCCGGTCCCAGGAGGTGATGTGTATAAATAGTGGGTTTGTTTACTGGAGATATGGTGTTTCCAGTCACCAGTGGCAGCAGTGGAGGCAGTCATTCCATTATCACATAATCCATGTTGTGAAAAAATGGATGGTCATACCATAGTCTAAAGAGAGCTGGTAGCCCGCCTTTGATTTGTCCGCCTTCATTAAGAGAAAAAAGGTCGTTTATTTGTTGGAGTTACATTTAAGGAGTACCAGCTGGGTCTGCCATTAAACATGGTTTGCAAAACAAGTCAGCCCTCATGTTTAACACCCTGATGATCTCTGATGTCTTTTATTTAAGTAATAAATCAGTGTTTAATTTTATGGCATTACGCATTACCCAGGAGAGTCATTTAGCAAGTCAGTTTTAGCGTAGTGATAAAATTTGGAGTAATGGGATTGAAGCTGCCACTTCTGGCAGTTTGTATTGGGCAATACTACAAATTTAACTTCCCTAACATGCATTCAATTTAGATTTAATAAGAGTTATTATATCCCATGTCCATTAAAATTGGATTATTTATTGCGAACAATTATGAAGAACTAGCTACAGAGCTGTGGCTGCACATACCAGATTTGGCCTCGGAAGTGCCAAGCGGTGTCTCTCTGAGTCTTTTGTGAAAACCAAATGAGGATGAAATGGTAGGTTGTCTTCCACATCACTTCAGTCACTGTAGTGGCATTTGTGAATATTTATCCCCTTCACAGTGAAATTGCCGTGGATGTAGCTCAGGAAGGGGATGCTTGATGAGGAAACACTCTCGGAAACTCTTGAGTTGACTTTCAGGGTCTCACAGCCATGACGCTAAATGTAGTGGATCACCAGGTAAAGGCCTAAATTAAGTTTTCTTAATTTCTTAAAAGTGCAGTGCAGATGAACTGATGCCCTCACCATCTCTCTTCTCCTGATACAAATTTCTGATTAGATTCTGTTGGCACATTGCCTGGAATGTCCATACTGAGGGAACTGACGCAGTTGTGGTTGAATAGGCAAGACTTGTGTTGGTACACGTGACGAAGAAGCTTGGATGAGAGAAAGCTTCATAATGAGATATAGTTTGGAACAAGAAGGGAAGGAATGAAAAGCAACAAGAAACAAGAAGAAACATCAGCTTTGCTTCAGAACAAGCTTTTCTTGGTGTGAGTTATTCTCCCCACAAAGGCTAAGGTGTTCTGCCTGGATTTTTTGTTTGGCCGTTTTTACTGCTCTGGGCTAACTACTCCTGAGATCTTCTCTTTTTCTGGCCCTCTTCTTGGTAGCTGACAGGCACTGCTTGAGGCTCAAATGGATAGTGGCCATTAAAGCAGGTGCCAGTTTCTCTTCCTCAGCCTTTTTGCAGAAGGCACAACCTATCAAAATGCTGACATTTGATTAGTAGCGGTTACCCTCAGACAGGCCTGTGTTCAAGCACCATGTGAAACAAAGGCCAGAGTCCTTCTGTTTACTAAGATAAAATGTAGGATTTGGAGTCGGGTCTCTCTCTGACAAGCATGCTCACATGCCAAGCTTGTCAGGAGGACAACAACTTTCCCTTTTTGCCTTTTTTCTGCTGTTACTTTCTGAAGGGCTTATAGTAGCACTCAGTTATGATGTTTGCTGGCAGTAAGCCCAACACAGTTGTTCAATGTCTGGATCCTTTTTGTGCAGAAACCTGTGATTAAGCCACCTTCGAACAGAAGTAACATCAGATCTTGTCAATACCTAAAGCTTTTTATACTTGGTTATTACCCTCCGTGGCTAGATGTAACTCTTCATGTTGTCTTTTTAGTCATTTTGATTTCTGTTTCCCCCAAGATTAAAAGTTTAATCTTTTACTTTGAGAGGCTGGTCTGCTAAAGCTGCTCAGCAGGAATACTCACAGGAGTTAAGGCAAACAGAAAACTGGGCATTAGGCTTTGCATCCAGGAGGGAAAGCCATGCTTGCCATGCTGTTCTAAAGCTTAAGCAGGCAACCTGAACAGTTTTTGAAAGCCTTTCATGGCTTCATGTGCCTACAGACTTCTTTCCCCAGGCCTTTAGTTCCAACCATCTCTTTCATCAGTTGTGGTAGTGTCAAAATGCCTTATAATGTCAAATAGGTTGGATAAGCTGAAGAGATTTTATAGCAGTGGCATATTCAAGTTGTAGAGGGACTAAAAGCTATTAAGGACAATATACCGTTTCCTGCATCTGTAATTAGTATCAGAATATGTCCTATCCTTTTCAAAGAGTAATCTTATTTATGCACTGAAATACTGGTTCATCTTGTGAAAGAAAGGAATCCATCTTCTCTTACAGTGAAATTTGGCACATGATTTTCCTACAGTTTTGTTTTGAAAAGCATTCCATTTAGGTGATGATACAGGAGTAAGATGTGTTTGGTTACCAGATTGCAGCTAAATAATAATCAGCTGATTAAAAAATGTATTTCATTCTTTTTCAAGCCAAAATTTATAGATGTGTGGATTGGGGGGGAGGGGGGGGGAGTGAAGGGGATCACAACATAAAAATTCACAATAAAAATTGTCCCCACTGATACTGATTTTCAAATCCAAAAGAAGTGGTAACAAAAAGGAAAAAGTTCAAGGCTAGAAGCTTATGAAGATGAAGGATAGACTTTCTCTTACCATCTTGCTTTTGACAGTGCAAAAAACCAAATGACCTTGCAGATAGCATCTTTTAACCATAAATTTATCTGTGGACTCAGGGGATGTTTGCTCATTCAGTTATTGAGTAATGAATAGACTGAACTAGACTATAAATTAGAAAATTCTAGATATAAGACTAAAATATAGAATAGAATAGAATAGAATAGAATAGAATAGAATAGAATAGAATAGAATAGAATAGAATAGAATATCTGCAGCTTTTCTTTCCCTGGAAGGAGGGGGTGCTAATAGTGTTGCAGAGTCAGGGAAGACATTTATAAGGCTGAACCTTAGTCTTACGCTTCTTAGTTCCTCTGCCCTCTAATGAGGCAAACAGTATCAACTGCCATTGAAGCAAAAAAACTTGCCTTTGCATTGTGGTGTCTCTTAAAGGAAATAGTGCAGTTAGGAACTTAAACAAGAAGACTGATTTCACTTAATAAAAGTACAGTCAGTACTGTCATAGTAATTGAAAGCCAAGGAAATTGCACAATTACTCATCATATGGAGAGAAAAAGGGGGGGACGAAAACCAAAACTCACAAACCAAGACAACCACAAAAAAGCTCTGGCAGGGCAAGTTTAATCTGCAAAATCAGCTTTCAACCTCTCGTATTTATGTACTTCTTACAATAAATATTCATGGACAGAACTGTTCTTAGGCTACTCATAAGGAGACTATAAACACGTTTCTCCCCTTCCTATAAGCGTTTGAGCTTTTCACTGAATCGTGACCTTTTTTTAAGGGAAGCAAACCAGCCCTGCTCTGAAGCAGGACCTGGTGCTCTCTCTCTGCAGATTTCATACATTTTTAGATGCAGCTGGAGTAATCCTCTTTGCTGGCACCCTATTCCCAGCCCCATTGCCTCAGCACTCGCAACAGCTGTCTCACTGTGCTCAGCAAATGGGAGAGAAAGGACATTCTGCCGGTTCAACCGTTCTGCTTGAAACTCAGTAATGAAATCAGAAATGACAAGGTGAGCTTAGCAGAGACCGAGCTCTGAGATTACTTTTTTCCTAACCCTTTGCTGGCCAACCCTTTCGTTGACGTTCTGGGAATGAGGAGGAAGGAAGAGGGAAAAGAAGTAAAGGGATTGTGGGGGCAGAGTGGTTCTCTTTATTTGATACTACATTATTTGCCTTTGAGTGCTGGCACTTAAGAGATATGAAAGTATTATATCTAGAGCAAAAGGAGAAGATTCTGTATTGCTGACAAATACTGACACAGGTAAATAATAATATATATTAAAACTACTTTCTTGCACTGAGACAATATTATAGAACAGGATTGCCAAATTTTCATTCAGTGCAAAAGCAGAGTTCCACGTGGTTCCTCCTCATCAGCTTTTCTATTTTAACCTGTATTTACATGTATTTTGAGCTCCCAAAGAATACATAGAGAATTTGGAAACAAATGGCTAGAAACACAGTAAAACAGCAGACCAGGTGAAGTATCCCCAGATCAGATCTAGTGATGGTTGAAGCTAAATGCTCTGTTCAGTGTGTTCTTA
Organism: Pezoporus wallicus; assembly: GCF_028554395.1. Classification (NCBI taxonomy): domain Eukaryota; kingdom Metazoa; phylum Chordata; class Aves; order Psittaciformes; family Psittacidae; genus Pezoporus; species Pezoporus wallicus. The sequence goes on along the minus strand of NW_026642649.1, from coordinate 7,317,916 downwards.
AGCAAACACACATGTAAGGTGCTGAGAAGTTGACACACCATCACACACACAGATTTGGTATCACCAAGATTTGCCATCATGAGTCTAGTTTACCAGCTGTTGTGTTTTACTAGCAATGACTACACAGGAAACATGCAATGCTGGTTACAGGCTGCCTATTTATAGTCTGAGAAGTGAGGACCAACATCAGGTTTCCTTCTAGTGACTAAGATCAAAGCTGAATCTGAGCCAGACCAGTCCCACTTAGAGGGTCACACTGCAGTCAAAGTAATTGGTCCAGTCATATGTTAAGTACCCCAGGCACAGTGCAGCACTGTATAAGCTGAGGAACTCCAGCCAAGCTGGTGCAGGTGAATAACAGGAATGCAGCACAACACAGACAGCCTGGCTTAATGTAACTGGGTATGGAAAGGCTGTGGGGGCCAGCTTCTGCTCTTGACTCGCTAGCCCTTCAGTGCAGTGCCTGGATAGGTGTATATGCTCCAGTGGCCGGGGTCCACCTGCACAGCTCAAGTGCTTCCATCTCCAGGGTTAGTGCTCTTGTAGTTCCTAGGCATTTCTTGACTCATGTCAGTGTTTCCCTAGAGAAATGCTGCATTTGTTTCTGTCCTTCAGAGGATTTCCTTCACGACAGAGGCTGTCATGCAACAACAAATTCCTGTGAAATTAGGTGGTTTGCCTGCATCAGGTCCTGATTCACACCAATTTCTTTGCAGTCAGGTTTTATCTCCAAGACAGCCTTTTAACTGTATATTTGAAGTCTTGGTTGATCCAACACAAGCATGTTTTGGTCCATTTCTGCCTCTATTCAACTTCAGACTGCCACTCCTTGATGAAGGAAATGGTAAAACCCAGTGACAGAGTGTAGCTCTTTTCCTCTGGCAGAAGAAGAAAGACTTTGTAGATCAAAGCAAAGTACACCTCTAGTATCAGGGAGCCCAGCCTCTTTGCAGCCTGAGAGTAGTTTCTTATTTAGACTAAATACAAACCAAAGTTGCCGTCCTTTGGTATAGCCAAAGCTTTCTTTCTCAGCACCAAATGCCTGATCTAGTATGCATGATAGTAAGCATGACTGATGTTCTCTTTCAAAGTTCTGATCTGCCGTGGCAGACAATTATTTCACTGTTAAGTGGAGTCCTCAGGAGCCTTCTGCTTTGGGCTACATGATATCACAAGTGATAGAGTGGCCTTTGAGGCTCAAGCAGAGCAGTAGAATTCAGCAGCAGTCTTCAATGATCAAAGTTATTTATTAAATACATTTACATTTATATTTATCCTGGGTTCGGCAGTAGCAGTCATTTTTCTCCTTCTTAGCAGCTGGTGCAGTGCTGTGTTTTTGACTTTAGCCTGAGAACAACGCTGGTAACACCAATGTTTTTAGTTCTTGCTAAGTAATGCTTACTCTGATCAAGGACTTTTCAGTGTCATGCTCTGCCAGTGAGGAAGGGCATGGGAAGCCAAGAGCAAGCAGAGACAGGGCACCTGTCCAAACTAACCAAAGGGATATTCCATACCAGAGCACATCATGCCCAGTATAGAAACTGGGGGGGAAGTCACCAGGAAGGCCCAAACCACTGCTTGAGTCAGGCTGGGTATCAGTCAGTGGATGGTGAGCAATTGTACTGTGCATCACTTGTGTTTATTGTTTTCTTTTCCTTTTTCCCTTTTAGTTTTAGATTCTCTTCCCTTGTTATTTCCTTTATCATTATTATTATTGGTGGTAGCAGCAGTGGTTTGTATTATACCTTAGTTACTGGACTGTTCTTATCAACCCATGGGAGTTACATTCTTTCCATTCTTGTTCCCATCTCTCTGGGAGTGGGGCAGGAAAGAAAGGAGGGGAGTGAGCGAGCAGCTGCGTAGTTCTGAGTTGCTGGCTGGGCTTAAACCACAACAATATTTATATTGGAAATAAATGTAAAAAGTAACGTGGTAAGATGGGTATTTTGGTCATTACGAGAAAATGACACTTGTAAAGGGTTACAGAGCACTGTGAAGAAATGTTCACTTCTTAACACATGGAGAAATATTTTTCATCTTTGCTTGTTAAGCGTTGATAGATCTTTTATTTACACATGTATAGATTTTTATCCATAAATGCTGTTGCCACATTGGTATGTTGCTGTTTGAGCAGGCAGAACGATGTTAAGAGTTGTGTTCTCTATTTTCAGTATATTTTGACACTCATTTAACGACTTCACACAACAGCAGTGTATTTGGATAGTATGAAAGGTAAGGAGTAAATTTATGGAAAATTATTGTGAGCACTTGTATCACAGCAGTGTGTTCAAGTCCCAAGTTCAGTACTCTGCTTCAATAAGAAAAGCTGCTTCTTGCAGCCTAAGGTTGCAACCACAGTTTGCTGTTTATATCAACAGTCCTACAAGATCAAGATTCAAGACCTTATAAAGGAAAAGAGAGAAGAGGTATTTTCATCACCTCACAGATCTTGAACTCTGGAGCCATAAGACATAAACAACTTGTCCAGGGTCATGTATGATAAGAATGTCAGAGACAAAACATTGAATTTAGGATGACTGAATTATGGCATAGGGCCTTCACCCCAAGTCATCCTTCCATTTGAGATAAAAACCTTCAGTGCAAGGGATTCCTGTTGTGTTCTGGTACTCTAATTCTAGATATGCATGCTTTTCACACTTTGTACCATGCTTTGTAAAATGTCTTAAGGCAGGTTTGCTCTGCAGTCTTTTGTTGTTAAATGCCAGGTGAAATGTTTCAAGTCCAAATTTCTGAATGACTGTTTAGTAGAGAGCCATTTAGGATGAGAAGAACTAGAAAGGGAGAAAAAACTTAGAAAAGGGAGGGAGAGAGGAAAGGAGGGAAGGAAAGAAATGGCAGAGAACAAAAGATCTCTTTGAGACATCTTTTTTCACACTTTGTTTTTTCTTTCATTGCATATTGGCTGAGATGGAAAAGATTTGGGAAGTAAGCATTGAGTAAATTCCCAGATTTGTATAAATTGAATGTGATGCCATGAACAGTAGAGCTATGCCCGAATGATGTGAAAGAGGTCAGAATCAGATCTCCTGTAGATGTAGAGGGGCATTTGTTTTCACAAACCGTTTCACCCCAAAAATACCCATTTTATTTCCTTTTTTCAATGAGATTGATTTCTTTGCCATTTTCATTCAAGCCAGAACCAGATTATCTTTTCCTGTTCATTGTTCTTACTTTCACAGAACAGTTGAGGTTGGAAGGGGTCTCTAGAGAAGTTAAACCTATGACAGAAGTTGTTGGTACTAGTTTTTTTTTAAATACTGAAGCTAATAATTTTCTCTTAAGGGATGCTGTGTATAAGCCTTTCTTTTATATATATCTGTAAACCCTGGTTGCTTTAATCCTCATTGAATCCATAAGGACATTTTTAACATATATATACACTTAAGATTTTCTGTCAGTGCTGCTGAGTGACATTTTGTGTCTGTAAGAATTTTATGCCTAGCTGCAACAGGAATGCAGTATCTCCCTTCTTCTCTCTCCATACAATGACCTATCCAGTCTAAAAAGAATTTAGTTAAGGCTCTGATTTAGATTTTGCTATTACACTACTTATATTTGCTTGCCTCACCTATATGGTATTTGAAAAGTGCCTTGCCAAGGAGTGCTGAAAGAGCAACTCACCTGTACCCATGTAACTTTATTCTCTGGTAACAGTATTAACAGTGGCACTATTGGTAACGTGAAGACTGTGAAATAGCTGGATGAAGAGAACGTAGACAGGCACAAAGCTTTAGGGGACCCTTTAGTACAGGAAACTTTATAAAACTGAAATTTTGTAAGTACTCTTCCTTTGCATTCTTGGATTTTGAACTCTGCTGAGACAGTGCAAGATCTGGTAGGAGCACAGTAAGATCTTTGGGAACAGTGGTAGTTTTAATGGGTAGTTTTAAAGGTAAGAAACAAACAGTGAATGGAAGAAAGGCTCAAATGCAGCCATGTGAGAAGTTTCTCTGCCAGAGATGATACAGAAATGAATCACAAAACTGCTTTTCAAAGGCCCTCTTGCAAAGTCTGATATTAGTGACTGAAGGGGGAAAGGCTTGATCAGCATAGGCATATCAAGGTGTATGTTCAGGGCCAAAGCACGTAATAGAGAGATGTTCAAGGCAACATCTGGGGTGGAATGGTACCATAACATAAACTCCACTGGTTCTTCTCAGTTCCTAGACTAGACTAAGACTGGGAGGCCACAGATGTATAAGGCTCTTGGCTGTTTGGATTCAGCACATCTAGGATGTCCATCTCTAGAACTCAAATTCTCCACAACTGCTTTTAATTGATGGCCTAGAAAGTATAAATAGCAAATATCAGTAAAAACCTGATGCCTAGAAAATATATTGTAGAAAGTTGGACCAGGAATAATGTTACAATGACATAAAACCGGACTGGCACCATGAGAATGAAGGTTAGAGTTTTACTTCTTAACTGTAAGTTTCATGTACATCTGAAGTATTTCTTAATTTCTGTGGAATTGGATTGGGACATGAACAAAGGAGTCATTGAAAGAATATTTCTACAGATAAGCAGTAGAATAGCATAACTTTGTATTAATAGTGCACCTGCTGAATTAAATTAGTACTTCAAACAAATGGTTTTAGCCATAGGTTTCATCAAAGCTCAGAGGATTATGATTCATCAAAGGACCTAGTAGTATCTTCTGAGTTAAATATTCTCAATTTTAGTTCAGAAGGCTCTGAAAACCATCTAGTAATAGAAGATCAAGCAAAATAATTTGATGATCTCTGTGAATAAGATGTAATTCTGGAATCAATGACATGAAGAATAGTTAGTGTGTTACATTGAGACTAAATTGCATCTTACATTTTAAGTCTGAAGAACATTTTCTGTTATGAAAGTGGAGCTGCTCGAGGAGAGCACAAATCAGATAGTCAGATAGCCAGGACACTGAGGCCAGATCCGTAGCCAAACGTTGATGACTTTGAAGCCACACATAGGAACAGAAACATCACCCTAAACATAGAAACTTTCCTCCAGAAATGAGAAAATGTAGAGGGGGAAGCTGCATAGAGATAACCTGGTACATTCCTATAAAACTTCATTCCAGGGATAGCGAGTGGGAATAGCAGTGGTAGAAATGGTTACTGGATCATGTTGTCCACATGATGTTGGGCCAGTGCAATGGCTCTATGCCTCTCCTGAACTCTGGAGCACATCTCATTGTCCACATACCTAGCCCCAGGGATCTGCAGAGCCGAAAGGAGGGGTCTGAGAACTGCAGTTCCACTCCGCAGCACAGGGAATAAACTTAGTACCACAGAGGAACTGAGCTGTTAAGAAAGGTCAGTGTTTTCTTACGTTAATTGTCCTTGTCTTTGCCTTGCATCTTGCACAGTCACATGCTAGGCATACGGTGGTTATCACCACCAGTATTACCAGATGGGAATCATCAGCTGTTAAATTGTTTTGTAAACACCCACCAATAGCTACAAGGCAATAGAGAACCAGGTCCTCATGCTTAGTAACATGGCTCATGGACAGCAGCAGGTTCCTGTGTTTAACGTTTACCATTCTGGCATCATGGCAGGGTTCCTACACGCTGTGTTGGCTGTGGCACAGGGGTGATCAAGCTGATGCTTGCAGGTCAGTTACTGTGTAAGAAAATTCCCTTGAAAGGACAGCAATTTACATGCATCATTAAAGCTCCATCAGCACATTACACTGCTCCAGGTTGTAAACCATGCCAGATCAGGACCTTTCCTTCTTTAGATGGATGAAAGTAACGATGCCAGCAGTGACATGGTATGCATTGTGACTAGGTATTGTGACCAGGAGGCAAGGCTTTTGAAAAATGAGCTTCCAAAGATGATTGCAGGTAGGTAACAGAGCACGTGCTAGAAATTTTTCTGCATCACTGAACCTGTTTCACTGACTCCAACATTTCACTGACAAATGTGATTGCGCTTTTCCCTCACTCAGCAAATAGAGTGACTGGCAGAGTAAAGCAAACTTCTTGTTTATATCCATTGATCTATGTCTTGGAAGTGTTATGTCACTTGAGAATCTTCATGAAAACAGGTAATTTATAACAGCAAGGAGATAAACTGTATCCATCTTGTTGCGATCTTAATGTAAGTTGCTTTGCATCCTTCATTACTGACGGCAGTACTTAAATTGATCCCAGATAATAGGGCAGAGACTCTTTAATTTCTACATAAGCAATTTAAGGCTAGCCTGCGTTTGTAATTGCTGAAATGCAGTTACCTTCTCCCCAGTGTCTTGTTCTGCATAAAGGAGAGGTTTTAGACCTCGGGCCTGTGTGAAAAGGTGACAAATTCTGTAATGAAATCAAGCATTGTCACAGCAGTGGCAGGCATGCAGGACTTTTGGCATTTGCAGTAAAAGAAGGTGGCAAAGGGCTGTGAGTGGAGACCAGACAACCTTCCTGCCACTGGAGGAGGCAAGGGCATCAGTGGAAGATCACCACGCAGATGTGCAGGTGTACTCAACCTTTTCCAGGATCTCACTTTCAGAAAAGATGCATCAGTGAACTTCCAGAAGAGAATCCTCAGTGAATTACTTTGAGTTTGAGATGCAGTACAGAAATCAAAGAGATTAAAAACCATAATCACAGTACCGCCATCCTAGTTACAGTCTGTGGCTGTTGTACTAAGGATGCAAGGCCACAGCCTTGTCAGGCTTGCGCTCTTTTAGCCCCTACTTCAAGCTTTGGTTTAGCTGAAACACCACTTTTTTTCCAATGACTGGGAGCTATACATAGTTTGTTTTATTTTTGCTTATTTCTTATGGTATAACCACATTTTATATGTAGATACTAGCAAAAAGTAGTTAATGTATAGATACTAGCAAAAAGTAGTTACTCTGTGCAGAATGAGGTATCGATGACCCCCAATGGTGCGGTGCAGACTCACCCAGTACAATAGCAGTGGGAATATGGGCTTCAGGGCAGAGGACTATAGGCATGGGCTGATACAGGGCTAAGCACTGACTAATACAGGATCCCAGTGCTATCAGCAACTCACCAATGATCAAATAAACTCAGGACTGGAGATGGGTGAAACTGATTTCAGAGCTACCAAAGAAATCAAGTAATGTATGCAAAACTTATCACATATAGTAAATTATATATACATCAAGTGTAGTAAATGTTAATGTAGTATAGTAAAAGATGTGGCAGAGAGTTGCAGACCATTAAAGTATAAAGGTCTAAATGTGTGTTAGCACCACCAAAAAGGACACCACCTTCAGTGAGAAAGAAGGAGCTACGAGCATTGTAGTCCTCGCAGAAAGACTTGGGATGCTGATGACTTGTCATCCTTGTTCTCCTCTCCCCCCAACACACACACCTCCTGCTCAGGCTGAAGCTGTGCTTGCAGCCCCATTCACATTAGTGCTGGTGACAGAAGAGGGCCTGCCTCGACTGAAGGTTGCAGTTACACCTTCCGCAATAAGGTACAACTTAATGCAGAAGATGTTGACAGTTTTCCTTGGCTTTTCTTTTGTTTCCTGAATAACTTGTGACATTATTTTTTATTGGAAACTTTCTTCCTTCTCATCCCTTATTTCGGTGAAGTTGGAGCAAGTCCAACAGCAAATTTGGATTTCATTAGGCCAGTTCCACTCATGATGCAGATCTGAAGACTTGAATCAAAGCTGCGATTGTCACAGTACCGATACCCAAACTGCTCTGAGGTTGTGTGCATAGATTGCTCTCTCCCAGAATGGAAAAATGAAGAAAGGAAAAGAAAAAAAGCAGCTTGATTTGTTGAGCATAATTGTATGGATAATCTGAAACCATTACTTTGTGGTGCAGAACAGTTTTCCATTCACTCATCCATCTTCTCTGAAATATAAGACTATTCTTACATTTTATTCACATAATGGTTTTGATAGAAAATCTGTTTTGCTGCAGATGAGGGCCCTGGAGGTTTTTGTAATACATAAGAGCTGCCTGACATTGCAGCATTCGTTCTCTGCTGCTATTGCCTAGCAGGGCTAAAAGCACTGACGTCTTTTACAGTTCTGCTATTGCCATTATCCATTTCAATGGGGTTTAAATGTAAAAGTGAAATTGATGGTGTTAGAGCATGAATTTCAATCACGCTAAGAAAGAAGATATTGATGGGAGCTAGCAAGGGAGTTCTGGACAAAAATACTGCAGGGAGAAGCTGAAAGGCTGATTGCTGTAAGCCCAGTGACTGTGTTATAAAGTTACAGATCTACCTCACAGTAAAAGATATCAGCCCATGTTGCATGACTAAGGATGAGGTGAATTTATCCTTGTTAGTATTATAGCAACAGTCTCCTTCCTCCTCGCTGAGGTGGGACTTCATGGGAAAAAAACTCCCAAGTCTTCATTCAGCTTTTTATCTGAGATTTAAGGTGTCCCTTCACATTCATCTTTGTAGTCTGGGTGATTTCTTGTGGCTACAAACTACCGTGCTTCTGGTAAAAAACATACCTTTGTAATTGTAGTGCAGTGAGTCTTTACGGAGCAGTAGAAGAGATACTTTGTGCCATACAAATTATAAAGGACACAGTAACTCAGGGTTAGCAAAACTAATGAGAAAGAGGTAAGGCTGTTTCGCAAGAGCTTAATGAGTTGGATTTTAACTTCCACAGCAGATAACCAGAGCTGTGAGCAACCTTGGCACAAATTGAAAACAGAGTCACAAAGTGTTATGTGGTCCATTGAAACACCTCTGGCACAGCTATTGATCTGACCCCTGCTTGGATTCAGGCAAACATCAATGGCAGAGTTTCCTCTGGGTCTGTGGTCAGCTCTTCCTTTGCCTGCTTCTGCATGCCCCATGTCCTAAGGCTTAATGCCATCACCAAGAAGCATGCAACTTTCTGAGAAACACAGACATGTTTTTGGGATCTCCACATTTATCTTGGGTTGCAAACGACTGAAAAGGGTTGTGTGATGTTGTGATTTATTTGTATTTGTGCTTCTATGACAGCAGCATGCTCTGTACCTGTTTAACTGGTTTAAATCAAATTTAAATGCTAAACAAGCTTAAAACAGCAGAGTTACTCAACAGAGCTGTGGTCTGAATTACAGAATTATAGATGAGCTTATAAAGAAGAAAATGAAATTATAATGTTATATTTCAGACTGTACTCCACAATAAAAATCCTTTTTAGCTTTTATCATATTTCAGCTATCTGGAGGGAGAAAGGGCAAAGAAAGGGATGATCTTCAAAACAGAAGCCCTTCTGCCTTCTTCAGTTTAATGTTTCCAAGCCTACTGTGTCCCTGAAAACTATCCCTCCTAGTTTGAGTGACTGTCTTACTCAGCAGAACCTTTTGTGCAAGGCTTTCTCAATCATGTCCCGTAAGCATAACATTTTGTAAGGTCCTGTTACTCCTAGGCAATAATCATGACACAGTCATTATTAACAGGGTGGATTACAAACTTAGCATTTAGAGTGTTCTTTCTAAATAAATTCCCTTTCCCACTTCCTGTTAGTTTGGTGTCCCAAAAAATCTACTCTGCAGTTTAAATTGCAGCCTCAGTTTCCTCCATCTACTTCTTGCTAAGCCTAAAGTGGGAGAAAAAGGCTTATAGGATCAATGTGTTCAAACCATTAGAGGGAAGATATGTGACAATGTGCCCAAGAAATTTTGAGGCATAGTGACTGACAAAGGTTCCTAGCAAGCAACAATAATAATGTGTATAAAGTGGATTTTTATTCAAGATTTCCTCAGGGATGCCCTTTATTACCAAAAGATGCTGTTTGGTGATAAAAATAATTATGGATGTTTAGCAAAACATTTCTGTTGTACTCTTAATAAAATGTCTTTTTCCTCTGCAAGAGTTTTGAGATCAGTATGTACCAATGTGTGAAAACATGATTTTATCTTTATAAGAATTTGTTATGAGCAGTCTTTGAAATGCCTCTCTCAAGCTGCAGGTTTCCCCATTCAGTCTGCGCTGTTTCTTGTTTATCCTCTTGCCAGTAGCATCTGCAGCCAAGGCTTTCTGCAGAGTCAGATCACAGCATCTGAAATGCAGTGTCCCTCCTTAGTCAGGGATGTCTTCAATAGACTAGATGTAGGACTAAATAAAAATTGATTTTGTTCAACAAAATGGCCACATGCATTTCAATGCAAACACATCCCCCTGGTCCCACAGTTGTACTCAGTAGTGGTAGTCCTACTTGGAGAAGTGTACTGTGGTGATGGTTTGACATTCTTAGCCATATGGCTGGATCCTGTTGGGTAAGCCCACAGCCAATACCAGTTCTAAAGACTCTGAAATCTATATTTTTCTTTAAAAACTAAGAAAGTGAGATCTTCTTCTCTGACTATACAAAGGAGTGGCCACATAGAGGTGACAATGTATTCCCTGTAAAGGCAAACCTCAACTTTGGTTATGCACTGTCACGGTTAAGTGTTTAACCCAGGGTGATCACAGCACTGCAGATTGAGTCTACATTAAACTGCACTTAACGCTTTCAAGTTTCTGAGATCATTAAAAAGATAAAATGCTACAAACTAAATAGTTGTTTCATGTAGCAGGTCTTCCTCTTATTTATTGAATTGCAATATTAATGATAATAATATCTGGTATTGCAGTAGAGGCTACGGTTAAGGGACTGGGGTCTCGTAGTGCCAGGACTTGGCAAAATAAAACATAAGATCCTTTCAACAAAGCGTTGTCAATGCATCAGTGGAAGTGACTAGTTAAGGCAGGTGTCTTAACTTGTAGTTCTTGAGCTGTGTGAGGCTCACAGAAGGTGGAAGTATGGTGTGAACATGGGATTTGTGTGCAGTGACAGCTGGCTGGGTGATGCTGGTCCATAACCAGCATCCCTGGCCAGAGGAGGAAGGCTGGCAGCAGAGCCCATTGTGGCTGTGCTGTTTGGCTGGATGATGACACAGCTGCATACTCACCCTGGTATCTGGGGTGGAGGCGGCTGGGGAGCCTTTGTCAATGAAAAGATACTTGTCTCCATTAGTACTTGAATTTTGTGTTCTTTGTGGTTTAGGCTTATAACTTGGGTAATACTCGGAGAATGTAAAGGCAAGAGGCTAACATACTTAATTTAGAGAGATATGCAAGGCTTTCTACAAGGTTTTTCAGGGCAGCTGAACTGGCTCCTTAACAAGGATTGCATTAATATATTCCTGACTTTTTGTCTAAGTCCTGCTCATTTCATGTGATTTTATTCAGTAAGTGGAATAAAACCTGTTTTGAGAGTCTGCCAGCATGTAGCGTATCTGTGGCTCCCAAGAGAAGGAAATGTGGATCTCCAGGTGCATCTGCAAGTTGGAAAGTGTGTACAGGAATCCACCTGGATCCTGTACTCACAGACAAAGCACTCCTGCACACAGACCATCAGCAAGCCTAATAGTGAGGGAGCACTCTGAAAAGTGAGAGACAGAAAGAGACCTGAGAGCATGAGTGAAAATTAAATTCTAGACCTTTTTTATCTGTGTTGCTTTATCACTAGGTATGTTTTCAAAGCAAGACCTTGCAATTAATTAGCTGAGTTTTCTTGCCTATGATATGAAGATTATTGACATTTCTATAGAAATGATTAATAGTCAGTCTGGAAATTACCAGTTTGTCTAAGTAGGGTATACAGTAATACATCTTGAAAACCAGCTGACATAGTTAATTCACAAAGCTATCTATCTATGTTATGAATGCCCGTTACATCGCCTTTTCACTGCTCACATGTGCCTGCACACACAAACACACAGAATCTCAGTTTTCCTGCAATGCATTAGAGTAAATAGAAAGCTGCTTTTCTGAAGTCTCTCTCTCATTCTGTATTCTTAAAAGAGGCAGAATTAAATGGAGGGGATGGGATTAAAATAAGGAAAGCAATAGTAGACATGTATTTAAACCTAAAGCCTTCTTCTGTTAATTCAGTTGTTCAATTTAAATTTTAATAGCGATTAATAAATTACACAAATTATAACACTTTGAACTTGGGTGTGGGCCAGTGGTGTTATATATCAGCAGTGTTGAGCTCTGGAGCTTCAGCATGCTCATGCATATTCATCTAGTCCTAACCAGAGAAATAATAGCATTATCACCTAGTTAGTAATCAGATAATAGAAAACTCATCTCTGGGAGTTTTGACTGGAATGAAAAATAGTTTCTTGTTGTGTTTATTAGCTGGAGTACTAAGGACTGAGCTGTGGGGAGGTAATGATTGATAATTTAATGCATTTCTGAATGTGGGTATATAAGCATCCTGATGAAGCTAGAATTAGCTGTTTCAGTCCCTCACTGGCTTACCGGGTCTCCTTTATCTTATGATAAAGTATATTTGCAGTAGAATTCTACCTTGCACAGAGTGTTGACTGGCACGCTAGCTAAAGTGTTGTTGCAGTTCTTGACTATTCTTAATTATTCTATTTTTCCAGTGGAAAATATATGGGGGACTTTTAGTATGTATTAATGGTGTCTGTATTGTTTAGCTTCATTTATTGGATTTTTCCTATACATACTAGTAGACTTCTAATAGACATGGCTACATTTTCAGAAGAAATGGTTATAGTTATGTAAATTTCAAAACTAGTAAATTACATGTGAGCCAATATATGAAAGCAAAACATGTGCCTGAGGTGAGGCAGTCACTGAATTAGTGTTTTGCCCATCTGTCTGGTCTCCTATAAATTCAATGTTACTATAGTACACCTGTATAGCAACACATTTGTGTATGACTGAATGTGATAAATTAGGTACTTGAAAATAAATGTGTCATTAACTTGCTCTGCCTTCTGAAACCTGACAGGCTATATCCAGAAAAACAAAAAGGAGGTAATATAATCAAGGTGTCTGGGGGGAAGAGGGGGGGGTGTTCAGCATAGACAACACTGTAGCATATATTGACATTAAAAGCTTCACTTTTCAGGCAGCTTCAATGGAGCACTGAAACGTGTATCTTTCCTGTCTGTCCCATGCAGGGAATTACTGGAATGCAGCTTCTTTTGTTACTTCATCATCCTACCTTCACTTCTCCACTTTCCAAGGGGAAACCAGCGCAGACATCTCCTTCTACTTCAAAACATCTGCTTCAGATGGGGTGTTTCTTGAGAATCTGGGGAACACTGACTTTATCAAATTGGAGCTGAAATGTAAGTATGTGCTTCCCATCACCCTTGGCACCTGAAGCAGGTTCATGTCAGACAGTAGGTTTCAAGTAATGTGTATCATTCAGTAAACTGTGTAAGCTCACTAAATTCTGGGGAGCACCTTCCAAATCAAGCTGCTTGACTTATTTTCAAGTTGCCTTGTGCAGGAGGCATGCTGGAAGGATATTTGGATTGTTTATTGAGGGGATAAACACAAAGAAGAATGGAACTGGTAACATCAGTTACAAAAATGACACTGACCTGAAAAGGCTTTTCAAAATTGCATGCCAGATTTATTTCTTAAAAGTGTATGTCTTCAGCTCTGTTGCTTTTCTGTTTTATCTCACGCTTGTTATGGAAATAGGGAAAAGAAAGAAAAAGAGGGAGCATCTTAATCAGCTCTTTAAGGAGCCAAAGAGCTGAAAAATTGCATATGATATTTAAAAGCCCTAAAGAATCTCATAAAAATAAATCTTTATCAGCATTATCTGTTAATAAAATCGCTGATCTGAAAAAAGAGGGCATAATGATACCAAGAGACAAGTTGATTTTATTATTTAAACCATTTTTAATGGCCCAGGGACAAACTTCCCAAGGCATGTGCCAAAATCCTCAGCTGTGCTTGAATTCTGCTTAGTGAAATTGCAGCAGTTGAATCGGGGGGTGGGGAAATGTTTCATGTCTCCTTTGTTCTCCCTCGACCAGTTTAGCCTGCCATAAATGGGAGCCGGCAAGAGGCCTGCTGTGCTATGTGCGGCTGTTACTACAGCCTTTAGTGGCACATTAAAGCAGCAGGGTTGCATCCATGCAGCAAGCTGCCTCCCAGCACCAGGAAAAACATTCCTGCTTCCTCTTGCTGCAGGAGCTGCTCATGGATGCCAAAGACCCAGCTCTAAATATTGACGCACGTAAGTCAGTATCCAACGTCGCTAATGTTGGAAGAGAAGAAACTGTTTGCGTGCCCCAAATAATCTTTGCATGTAGATTCAGTGTGATTTATATGGGCCCATGTAATTTTAAAATAAAAAGGTGGTTTTGACGCTTCTCAAAGTCTGAAGACAGAAATTGGAATGTGGAAACTTAGAAACCACCAGGAACTGGTTTCTAAATTTAAAATGTAACTAAATTTTCCCTCTGGGTAGGAGTAAAGTGCCAAGTTCCAAGGGGGTGAGAGCTTCTTTCACTCCTTCTGCAGGGAATTTAGTTGATGTTGCTTAATCCCAGTTTTCTGTAATCCGCAAATGGTGCAAATCAGAATAGCTCCTGTTGAGTCACAGTCTCTTTTTTATTAACAAGGAGTACAACCCTTTAATAACGAAGTGGCAGCTATTTCTAATTTCACTTTGATTTTAAGTAGTACAGTCAGCTGAGGTGGGCATTTCCAGAGCTTCTTGCTCTTCTACTGTATGGAAAAACGTTGTTAGCCACTGTAGTTACCAGACCAGCCATGCTGTTAACTTAGCTAGAAGGTGACAGTAACAGTGAATAAAGGTGACTTGGTAGTGACTATAATTCTTACTCAATGCGGTTTAAATAATAATCACCTACAGTGGCTCACTGAGTAGATGCACCAGCTCCTGAAAGCCTGTGGCTCTGTACCCAGAGTATCATTAAACAGAAGTTTCATTTTAAGCCTGTGCTTGAGATGCACTGACTTTGCTGTGATCTCGCATATGCATAAATTCAACCTGTGCTTCATGTCCCTGAATCTAAACCTTAGATTACAAATTCTCGAGGGCAGAAATATGAAATTTCACCTCTTAAAACACTCTGTGAGATCAAACAGACTGGTGCTGCTTAAAGTAATAAAATACTCGTGATTAAAACTATCCTGACTGTAGTTGCTAAAAAGTACAAAGCCGTTCATTCGATGTAATTGCATTCTTTCCTGGGAACTACTGCTTGAAATGTTTAGGGCCCCAGAAAACAGGTCTTTCTGTGAGTTAAATGTTCTACTGGTCACAGCTCAGAAACAGTTGAATGCTGTGGGTGTAGTAACAAAGAGAAACTCATTCTCTCTTCTGAATTACATGTTTGTTTAATGAATGTTTGTTTATACAGTTTTCATGGGGCTTTTTCATTCCAGTCTGCATTTGCTATTTTTTTTAATTCACTCAAATGTAAAGTAAAGATTCAGAATTTCAGAAGTTCCTTACATGGCTTGCAGTGGACTCTGCTGCTTCTAAAAAGTCTGTTTCCCCTTTACAGAAGCTCCATAAAATTCATATATGAATTTATTTCTTAATAGGAACATAAAGTTAAGTCCGTAAGGTAATTACCCCTAAACCCTGAAAAAGTTTTCCTTTGGCAATCTGCTTTCTAGCTAACCCATCAGATTCTCTAGTAGAATCACAAAATAGTTAGGGTTGGAAAGGATCATCTAGTTCCAACCCCCCTGCCATGGGCAGGGACACCTCACACTAAACCATCTCACCCAAGGCTTCGTCCAACCTGGCCTTGAACACTCCCTGTTTTGTAGTAAAGGTTTCTGCATAGTGGCCATCATCACATATTTACTGCAAGCTGCTGCACTTTGGGCAGTGGCTGCGTTGCTTTTGTCTGTTCATTGCCCTCTCCTACAGGTACATTTCTCATTGAGGAAGAATGACTTCCTACAAACCTGTTCTTGATTTCTTTACTTTGCACAGTTCCGAAAGGAAAACTTGAAATCAGTGTCCTAACAACAGAAAGTGCAAATTCTAATTTATTCTTCCCTTATGTGTGAAATACTTGTGTGTACCTCTAATACATGGTTAGTGATGCATAAACTTAGCTCTGCAGAGCAGGAACTAAAAGGTTCTACAATATCCAGTATTTTAATCAGCTTGTTGCGCTTGGTGAATACATTAGGGAAGTAAATCATTCAGTCTGTAAAATATTCTTACCTTCAAGTCTTTGGGAAGGAGTTTGGTATTGCATGTTTGATTCTGAGCACAAAAGTTGTCACTAGGCACATTCAGTAAGTTATTTTACTGTTGTGCTGTCTTGAAGTTTCTTCCAATCTAATAACTGGACAGGATTTTTTCTAAATCTCTAATGTTGTAAGAAAAGGAAGTGGAATTTGCAGTGCCTTGAAGAGTAACTTAATGTGCCTTCAGCAAAGCTCCAGATTGCCATCTCTGAGGAGAGGTGGAATACAGGAAGGGAAGAACATGTTTCTTTGATTTAAGGAATAGCTTTTCCAAACAGCTGACAGAGAAGACTGTCATGAAAATAACTGTGATAAAATGCTACTCTGAATGTGGCTGGGGTCTTCAGTTATTCCATTTATCAAGCAGCTCCTCTGGCAGGCCTGTACTTCTCACCATTCGTGGAACAGTTGGCAGAGATGTAGAACTACCTGAAGCCTCACTTTTTGCATACGTCAGTAAATCTACAGGACCCCATTATTTTTATAGCTGTCAGGTCAGCTGACAGTGCCTAGGATAGCTTAGAAAGGAGGTAGATGGATAAGTATAACTTTTTCTCTAAAGCAGTGCTTCCAGAAACCAGACATCTCTGGTCAAAATTTCCATATGCTTTTTAAAATAAACTTGGGTTTTTGTACAGAGATAAAACCCCATTGTTTTCTCTCTTAGAGCTTTCCTATACTTTTTTGGAAGGGTTTAAGCTAAAATCCCATCTTCCTATAAAAACACAATTGAGAACATTAAGAACACTATTTTTTATTCATTTATACAGGCCCTCTCTCCCCTTTGGCATGGGCGGGTTTTTTCCTCTTTAACCCTGACCTACGTTTTAGGACTCTGAGGTGCGTAACCTGCTGTCTACAAAGTTGCCAGGTCAGCAGTGTCGACCATTTAGTGTTTTACTAAAAGCAATCCCCCAAAAGCTTGAATGTCATTCTGCAGAAGCGTTTGTCATCTTTCTCATAGCCCTTCATTTGTTACCCCTGTGTACCCGAAAGCACCTATGAAGTGACAGCATCAAACAGCAACATGGATCCTCCAGGTCTTTACCAGCAATCCTAATGCTCTTTGGTTTTTAAGCACTTCAGGGTTGAATGTTGACAAATGAAAGATGACAAGAATTTCATTTTGAATTCTTGGAAGACTCTCAGCTCTCCTCCCCATTCAGTTCTGACTTGCAGCCACTCCTCCCTGGCAATGGAAGCTTTGCATAAGGGACCCTGTCTAAAGCCATTTTGCTGCAGAGAAACAGGCCTTCAGGATCCTAACTTGAAACTCTGCAGCAGGCAAGGGGCTGCCTAAAATACAGCTGAATAATGTACCTGAGTAGGGTCAGATAAGAGTATGGTTTAGTACATTAATAAGATATGGGTAGAAGACTATGGAGAGTTACAACTATGAAAACCAAACTACTTCATGCCTGTCAGATGTTTGTCAAATAGACCACGTTTGAATTTTCTGATCAAGAGAAATCCCAAGTTTTGAAAGAAATGCATTCCTCAAAGCAAATTTTGGAAGGGCCACGTTCATGAGAATTTGGAAAGAAGTGTCTGCCATCACTGTTTCATGTCAGATTCCCAGGACTGTTACTCTAAAAAGCCTGTGGTGAGTTAAATGGCTTCCAGAAAACTTCCTTAGTAACACTGTCATATCATAGAATCATAGTCTAGTTAGGGTTGGAAAGGACCTTAAGATCATCCAGTTCCAACCTCCCTGCCATGGGCAGGGACACCTCACACCAAACCATGTCACCCAAGGCTCTGTCCAGCCTGGCTTTGAACACCACCAGGGATGGAGCATTCACAGCTTCCTTGGGCAACCCATTCCAGTGCCTCCCCACCCTCACAGTAAAGAACTTCCTTATATCTAATCTAAGCTTCCTCTGTTTAAGTTTGAACCCTTTACGCCTTGTCCTACCGCTACAGTCCCGAAGTATAATTCTAATGAAAAAGACACTCTACTCACTTCTGTAGCTCTTTTCATCCCAGCACCTCTAAGCAATTTACAGACACTAATGAGTTGTGTCTCACTGTTATTATTCTGAAGTAAACAACAAGTCAGTTTTGCAATAGAAAAAAGAAGAGGCTTAGAGAGATAAAGGTCAGCTTGTGTTTGATCCTGGCATGAACATGTAAGAGAGAAATGAACTTCCTAATGTGTTTACTGTAGAAAGTCAGGAACACTTACAACCCCTGTATTCGGAGGTGTCACCTGGCTGATAACCCCTGCAATGTTAGCTGCCCTGAAAGCCTCCCCAAGGAGAGATAGGTGAACTTAGCTGCTGTGAAAGGGATTACATGGAATAGCTTGCGTGGGAGCAGTGGTAGGCTTCAGGATGGGTCTGCTTGCTTTGTGGGCAAGGGATGCTGACAGCACTCTAATACCTAACATTTGTACTTGAGAAGTCCTACACTGCTTCTTGTGCTTAGCCATTTCCAGGCTACTTAGTTGAGATGTAAGTAACTTCTCCAAAATCAGACAAGAAGCAGTGACAGACCAGGGACCATGATTCCCACTGCTGTTTGGTTCTGCCCAGATACCATTCGTTCCTCCAGAGTGAACATTCTAACACATGACTGATTAATGTATTTTCTTACAAATTTTGATAACTTCATCAATTATTTCTCCAGAGAAATGGAATTCTACCATATTGATGAGTTTTCTACATGATGCTCTTTAAATTCCCATCAGTTAATGTAAATTCAGCTTGCGTTTCCCACTGCTCTATTTTTCTAACTGGGTAGGGAAACCGGTGTGACCTTCATTGTTTCTTTTAATTGAGTTGTTGTTTTGCTTTCCTAGCAGAAGGTCGCTTCCCTGAAAAACAACCCCCTAGGAGAGCGTGTTGCATTAGCCACACGTCAAAGAATGCATAGGACACTGAGGAATCTCTTCATCCCAGAGGCCAGTAAGAAATTATCACATTAAATGGGAAAACATTACATTTCTTCAGGGAAATTTTTGACCCAAATGTTTTTACAGCAGTATTTGTAAACTCTCATCCTAATCTAGGACAATATGAAAGTTACAAACAAAAAAGAATGTAGTTTGAAGACCTGCAAGCACCATCCTTTTAAAGATAAGATTTCTTTCCAGATGAGGTAGGTGATGCGGAAAAGTCTCATATTCAAACAGAGCAATTTATGGCCCATCTAAGAAGGACAATTCCACCTGTATCCTTGTTCCTAACTAGCAGATGGGGATAGGTGTCCAGGCTGGCATGTGGAAGCAAGCCAGAGGCTGTAAATAAGCACCCTACTGGGAACCTGCTACAGCTGACCAGCAGAAAATCCTAGGCACAGGGCTGTGGGGAAATGAAGGCCATCAGCAGCACTTTGTAACTTAGCTTGGACTCTGCTGGGATACAGGTTGCTGTGCTTTGGTCTGCCTTAGTGTCAGTACATCATTCATGACCCTTCACTGCACAATGCCATGCAGCATCCCCTCAGTATTACCCCTCTCCTTTCAAGGATGCTGGATGCTTTTCTTAATGCCATAAATGCCACTTTATTTTATAAGCAGTGTCTTATAAATCCGGTACAGCTCACATACAGTTCAAGGTGGGAACTGGCTGGCATTCAAAAAGTATAGCTCTCTCTAACTTTGTATTGCACTAAATGCTACACATGGCAAACCATTGCAAGGCCTGCCACCCATCTCAGGTCTTTGCCCTCATTTCCAGTCTACTTTCTGTTCTATGCCAAAACTACATATGCTGTGTTACCTTTTTCATGTATGCTGATGTTTTCATGCAGAAAGTATTTCCTAAACTGCACAAAATGACTAGATGTTTTAGGCACATGGCAGCAACAGACCTTTTGGGTCCTTGAATTTAGATCCTCACTGTCACAGACAACCAGAGTTTTACTGTTAGCTCGGTCCACCTACCCTGGCATTTCACATACACCCTTTTCATATAGAGTTACTACATTAGAAGTGAACTTGAGTCATATATTTGGATGGCCTTTTTTTATTGTGTTAGAGCAGTGCATAGTGCAACAGAGTCCTTACCCTGATAGTGACCCCCTGGACAGCCGCAGAGAAATAAATAGCAGCCATGAAAAATTGCTTATAAAACAGCCGCTGCAAATGACAAAAGCTTACATGGCCAAGCAGAAAAATCAGTACATTCATATCATCATGGGCACCTGCCTTGATGTAAAAGTGTTTTGGTAGCTACCACCCAAGCATCTAAATACCTTTACAAGTCTTAACCACAATCTACAGCAGAACCTACAGCTAATACACAAATCGGAGGATATGAAAAAAATACCAAAGAGGAAGAAAGAACACAAGCAATGTGCTTTCTCACAGTCACACCACAGAAGAGTGGCAGTCTTGATGTCTACTTTTCTGGCATAGACCAGGCCCTTACCACTTCTATTGTAATCAGTTTACAGTTTTGGATGATTTTTATGACATTCGGATGTGATAGATTCAAGAGGGGGGTTGATAACCTTTGAATCTGCTTATAAGCACTGAGACCCATTGTTCAGTATTTTTAGAACCATGCCCAACTTCACAGCATTTTTCTGTAGCAAAAGAAGCTGCTCTCTCTGCTCAAAATCTCTGATACTTTACCATGCTCAGACATAATCTGATTTCATGAACATTAACACCCGGTTTTATTTTGCCTTTCATCCAACAAGAAAAACCTACTCGTTATACAAGCCCCTTTATATGCTGCATGGGAGAGCTGTGGTTTAATGTCTGTGCTTTCCCCTTGTTGTGGTGTCTTCTGTTGCATGGGACCAATTCAGTTTCATGGTAAAGTGCTGCAGTTAAAAGGATATAATGAAGTATATTCTAACCCACTACAGGCAGGGAAACACACGCCTCCTCTACTTTTCCACTCAGTGCACTGAGTACAGTTCTCTTTGTGTGAATCATTCCTCACAAAAGAGACCAGAAGATACTGCTGCTGTATTTTTTTTAAGCTTTAGTAGCTCTCCTGAGATGAATCAACAAGACCTTCAACTGAGTCACCTTTCCTTCCTTCTTTCCTTCCAAGCAGCTAAGTAGTTATTGAAAGAGGGCTGGCTAGGTGGGAGCTATCATCGTCTCTCTGAAATGGTATTTATAGCAAGTAGGTGTTTTTTCCAAGCCCTGTTCTAACCATCAGATGATTGACCTTAAGTCCTTTCTTGTATCTTTGCATTGATTCCCTGTGTATGCAGGACTGATAGTGGGATTGGTTTTTTTTTTCATTCCTGGTGACCATGGCTGAAAATTGCTACTTCAACTAAAATATAATCATAAAAATCTGAGTTGTCTCCAAGTGCTTATCTACAAGACAGCTGGGGTGTAATTAGCATTAATTTTATTAAGAAATAATTAAATAATTGTCTTCTTGGGGCATATTTGGCCTTTGCATGATCTTTCATGAGAAAATTCAGTACTTTCATTTAAATGCAATATTTTTTTATTCCCCAAAGCAGTCTAATCTGCTGTGTAGGAAGACTGGGCTGGTATTTGTTTGATTGGCTGGTTGATAGCAGAGTTTATTTTAAAGTGAAATAAAAACAACTGATTCTTAGTTATTACCAAAATCAGACCTCTCCTTATCTTTGTTCTCACGCAGATGTTTACTCATGGTGAGGAAGGTGCTGTATGCGCTTCCGATTTCCCTTCATGTTCAGGTCCAGTATATTTACATGTGTCCAAAATGTAGCAAATTACATGTGTAAGTGGTTGTCTGCCAGTAGAAGCAGAGTAGGTGCCCATCCCCAGGTTTTTTGTTTTCTGCTAACTTGCTCCTGGAGAGCATTTAACCAGTTGCAGGTATCCTGCGTGCTTTGGAAAAGGTCAAGACAGGTTTCCAGCAGTTAGAAGTGCCCCCTGAGCTGCAGTCAGACAGCCCGTTGGATGACCCTAGGGAAAACTCAGGGAAGGATTCTAACTCTGCTCCATCTTCTGCTCCAAAGGAGTAATCTAATCTTGCGTGTGCATGGAAACACAGCAGCTCGCTAACATCGTTACTCTCTACCAGGAACAAGCTGTTACCAAGACGTACTGCATCTAGCAGATACACCTCTTTCTATATGCAACTCCTAAACCTTTTGGGAGCAAATTATGGCAGTGAATAGCCCACTTTTAATACTAGCATTGTTGAAACAGTGCAGCTATAAAAATGCACTTGAAGAAATTACTCCACAGAGTCTTATTCCAGTCTATTATTCCTTTAAATACTGAAAACCAGAAGGGTGGGATTGTGTTGCTAGCTAAACTCATGTAAAACAGCAATAAGGAAGCACTGAAATACACCTGCAGATGTTTCAGAATATGTAGATAGGGATGGATGTTGGTGCACAACAGAATGAAGCTTGATGCTGCAGACTAGACAACAGACTTGCAGAATAATGACCTGTAATTTTTTGTTTCTTTATATATTTACTTGTAACAAATTGTCGTTTCTTTGACTTTGCTAATGCAATCCAAGAGGACTAATCATGTACTAGAGAAAAATGGGAAATGCAGGACTTTGTGATTTACATTTTGGAACTGAAATACGCAGGAACCTGCAATAATGCACAATTAGCTGCCAGAAATACAGATGACACTAGCAAAATCTTATTAAGTACCCACTATTATAATCTGCTAGCCATATGGATGCAAACAAAAGCCATCCTGGTGCCATGCTCCGGAAACACACATTTACTGTGACTGATACACTGCTGATAATTAGTATACTTTTTAATTTCTTCTTTCTACCTCCTACTGTCACTCATTGAGCATGAGCTTCAGCAAACAATCTGTCATGTTCCAATACCACCTAGGGAGGCACGTATTCAACATTAGAGGTCAATCAAGGGAAGCAGACAACAAATGAATTGCCATCGGTGAACTAGGAGTCTTACAGTCCGCCAACACTCTTTTTTACTGAAGTTGATGAAAAACATTTCAGTGATCTTAAACTAGAACCCCACAGAATGTTCTGGGAATCCCAGGCTATGGGAGTCCCAGACTTTCCCAGGACTATGCTGCAACGTAGTACAGTACTTCTGAGTCAACCGGTATATATTGAATATCTAAGATTAAAACCTCAGATGAGGGTAATGAATTTCAAGGGCTCAGCATGATTAGGCAAAGATTATTCTTAGGCAAAAATTATTGTAGGAGAGGGAGTCTGATCCATTCAGGCAATGAATGAACAAGAAAATACTAGCTATTCAGTCAGCCAGCCAGATATATGGAAAGATATTTGAACAGTCATAAAACAAAATTATGAAAAGAAGACAGTAACATATGTAATTCCCATTAATCCAAAGACAATGGGTTCCTCTAAACAGAAAGCTGGGACTTTGTTAGAAAATCCAGCTGTTGAAATTACCAGTCCGATTGAAATGTTACTTGAAAGATGATGTGTAAGTATCACAGAAGAAGGACAATAATGTGTTAAAGTTCACATCTTTTAAATATACAGCAAAACAATATATTTGTGTGCAGTCTTGTCTTACCATGTGACAAAACAGTCATGTGCATAATAAACCAGCAGCTTTTGCTGAATCAGGACAGTGTCTATCAGAAGATCTAATTCCCTGTCCACTCGCTAAGAAATGTCACTGCAAGTTTGCAGCTACCAGATATAGATACTGCACACAGCAGACACTGAATCAACTGCCTTCAGGCTGCAGACTAAATGGTGGAGAAAATAAGGATCAAAAATGTGAGAAGGATAGCACTTCAGAGGATGCTCTGACTTTGACAGAGCCTTTTTCTTTATTTTTCATTCTGATTTGTGGGGGATTTTTTGGTCTGCAGGAAACTTTGAAAATTTCAAAATGAAAACAGTCTATAAAAGCACATTGAAAGCTCATGAGATGCTTCAGACATTCTGAAGAGTTCTGTATTCCTGATGAATTTGCAGGGGAGTGGTGCAGTTAATAGCTTGAGGGAAGAAATGCCATCCAGATGGATCTGGACAGGCTGGAGAAGTAAGCCCATGTGAACCTTATGAAGTTCAACAAGGTCAGGTAAATGTCCTGCACCTGGGTTGGGGCAGTCCCCAACATCTCTGCAGATGGGGCATAAATGGATTGAGAGCAGCCCTGCAGAGGGGGAGTTGGCAGTGCTCTTTAGTGGAAAATTGGATGTGACTTGTTAATTTGCACTGGCAGCCCAGAAAACTAGTTGTATCCTGGGCTGTGTAAGTGTGGTCAGCAGGCTGAGGAAGGTGATTCTGCCCTTCTACTCTGCTTTTGTGAGACCCAGCTTGGGGAACTGCATCCAGCTCTAGGGTCCCCAGCCAAGGCAGATGTGGACGTGTTAAGGTGGGTCTAGAGGAGGGTCACGGGGCTGGAGCACCTTTTCTGTGAAGAGAGGCTGAGGGAGTTGGGGTTGTTAAGCCTGAAGAGGAGAAGGCTCCAGCAGGGACTTTACTGCTCCCTTTCACTATACAAGGAGGCTTATGGGAGAGGTAGAGAAATACTTTTTATGAAGGCTTGTAGCACAAGCACGAAGAGGAAAGGGGCAATGGTTTGAAAGTCAAAGAGGGTAGATTTAGATTTGTTGTAAGGAAGAAATTCTTTCTGGTGAGGGTGGTAGGGCACTGGAATGTGTTGTTTGGAGAAGCTGTGGCTGCCCCAGCCCTGGTAGCATTCATGGCCAGGTTGGACGGGGCTTGAAGCAACCTGGTCTAATGGAAAGTGTCCCTGCCAATGGTAGGGGGCTGGAACTAGGTGATCTTTGAGGTCCCTTCCAACTCAAACCATCCTACGATTCTGTGATTATCGCTTGCGTTGTTTACTCCATGAAGAATATCAGGTAGTTCTAAAGGTTCAGGAAGACACTGAGTCTCACTGATTATACTGTATGTTGTGGATGGATTTATGCTGTGAGAAGTGGGTGTTAAATGATGATAAATAGTAGCTATAGCATTACTCACCCTTTTTTCCTTCCTGACACATAAATTACTGTGTAAGATCTAAGAGAGTGTAAACTTGGGTTGTATTTTTTTGTTTGACTTGTTAACCTACAAGCAAATACAGTGTGTCTACTCTGTGCAGTGTACACCTATGTTAGGGCTGATCTTAAGAAAGATCGCATGTCCACAGAAATCAGCACTCAGCTCTGCTGGGTTTGATCCTAGGTGCAGTATAGCCACTCATTAGAACTAATTACTCTTGGCACAGCGTCGTGCTGATGCAGCTGTGCAGCTTCCAGAGCTAGTTCATTTGGCACTGAGCTCAGGGATCACTGCAGTCTTGGGCATAGATGTGCACTGTCATTTGGTCAAACGAGTGAAGCTTTCGCTCATTAGTTCAAATAGCGATTTCATTTGGGAATTGGATAAATGATAAAATCTTCCAGATGCTTAATCCAGTTATTAGAAATATGGCCACGATTTTTGACAGCTGCCAGACTGTTAACAGAAAGCCAGGCTGCACGGTAATTCTTGCATTGCACTCAAACAACTTGGATCAACGATTTCTCCCTAAGATACGGTTTTGGTGGTTTTAACCTTTAGTTGTGTCCATTGAGAAGTGACCTCCTCAAAGCAGGTCCTTTGTTCCAATATGGCACTTCAGGGTAGCATCTGTAGCCCTTTCCACATACTTTCAGCAGCCAGGAACAACCTGTCAAGGCTGTTTCAATGTCAGCATTGGCATGGCCATCTCTCACCCCTGTGCAAATGAGGGCAGCAGGGCAGGTAATTTAGAGATGACTATGTAAAACTATCTTTAAACTCTGCTTTCTGAGTAGAAGTGGGAAAGGTGGACATGATAGTTGCTTTCAAATCCCAGAAAGCTCTTTTTTCTATCCAGAGTCTACTAAAATCAGTGGGAAGGATTCTAGTGGCTACAGATATGACACCTGATCTTGACCCTGGTGATGGATTTCAAATAATGATACGTAAACCACTAGCTCTAAATACATTTTAGCATCTTTATGAAGTTTTCAGTCATTTTACTGAATTCTGTCTACTGGTTTAATCAGAGCCCTTAATTTGTATTTACAAACAAACTGTCCAAGAAGTTTGTCAGGTGTTATCCTTACAGAGACAGAATATTTTCAAGCTACTTTTATTCACAGAACAAACAAGCAAAGTGGAGGGGGGGAAATATCTGTCTGGCAGGTTTTAGTCTACATATTACTGTTTTATCCTGTTTTACAGGCAAGCCAGTGAGCTCTGATTCTAGCTGTTACAAGGCATTTATGATCTCAGAACAGGATTTCAGAAAGATCCTAAGGAAGTTAGATGCTATTCACTTTGATACAAGGCTGCTAAAACATCAGTGAATCCTGTTGAAGGGTATAAAAATACATCAGAAGTAAGAAACAAAGTACAAGGGAGGATGAAAGTCCATGTTTCCAAGAGAGGATAATGGGAGAGGAGAGAAACAGACAAAAATGACTGTGGGGAGGGTTGTAATCCCTCCTTCTTTTTTTCACAGCTTATGTGTCTTGAGAACCTCCACCTGCTTCTCAGCATCTTGTGAGCACTCGCCCATCTGTCAGCATCTCTCTCTGCTGGTTGCCTCATTATAGCCAGAGAGCCTAGCCTGCAGTTTATCGACAAGAGGGAAATAGGAAGAAAAGAGACTTGAAACGCAAGAAGTTCTAGGAAAATGGGAGGCCTAGATACTCATAGATCTTGAATACCAGAAAAGTCTTAACAGGTCATTTAGCCTGACCTTCTGCACAGCAAAGGATGTAGAAGCATACGCTGCTTCCCATGCAGCTGAGCTTCAGAACTTGTGCTTAACTAAAACATATTTACCAGAAGTGCTTTGATCATCTTTGTGGCTCTTCTCTGGACCCTCTTCAGCCTGTCCACGTCTTTTTTGTATAGTGGGGACCAGAATTGAACACCTCTCCAGATGTGGCCTGACAAGTGCTGAATGCAGTGGGATAATGACAATAGCTGCTGGGGATGCCCTTGTTGATGTTCCCCAGCACCCTGCTGGCTTTCTTTGCCACAGCTGCACACTGTTTGCTCATAGTAAGCTTGTTGTCTGCCAGTACCCCAGGTCCCTTTCCACAGAGCTGCTCCCCAGCCAGGTAGACTCTAACCTGTCCTGCACTCCTGGATTATGTTTTCCCAGGTGCAAGACCTTATACTTGTCCTTGGTGAACTTTGTAAGGTTCTTGTTAGTCCCCTCTTTCAGCCTCTCCAAGCCTTTCTGCAGGGTGGCTCAGTAATGTCCCTGCCTTTTTATGGGCAAATGGCTCCTAGATTTTCAGATGGTGGGATCTGAATAGCGCTAAAACCAGGAACACAGAGCAAAGAGCAGGAAGAGCTTTTTGTTTGCAAGATTGCACTTCTGTGTTCTGAACAGGTGGCTGACAGTGACCTGAGACCTTAGAAAATTGAATCAATGAAAGAAACAAGTTCAGATTTAATTATCTGTAACTGCATAAGGCACAGAAAGGGTAAAACTAAGCCACAAACCACATTTTATTGAGTGAATGTATATGGCAGGAGCACATTAAAAACTCATCTTTGTTCAGTTTTACGAAGTTTCCATCACAAAACAGTTGTACTGACTGAATAAATTAAAACCCACCTTTTTATTATTATTTCCTCATGAAGCAATTCCAGATATTGTTCAATGTCTGATCTTCATTCTCATTTCTTACAACTGGTTTGAGTTCTCTGCTCTTTGGTAGAATAGAAAGTAAAATGATCATTGGGAAAACCTCATTTCGTGAGCTACAGAGTGACCAGCAGGAATCTCTGGGACCTGTGCAACTCATTTTCTGCATATTTCTGGAAAAAAACCCTGTTCTGGTTCGGTTGGTGGCTGTGACTAGTCATGTGTGCACATGTATGGTAGATACCTTTTGTTCATCCCCTTCTGACAGAGTAATAACACCACTGGCATGTCAGCCAAGGATGTGTTTGAGTCAAAGGTGCCACATCATGCAAGGATTGTGTGTGTAGGCATAGAGAGATTGAAAAGTAAACCACACTTGGGAAAGAAACCCTAAATAATTGTTGTTCTACATAACTGTTTATGCTGAACTTCTAAACAAATCTGATATTGTAATGGATTTGTCTGAGATGGAGTTAACTTTTTCCACAGCAGCCTGTCCAATGCTGAGTTTTGGATTTGTGCCTAAACCAGTGTTGATGCCACACTTGTGTTCTGGCTGTTGCTGAGCAGTGCTGGCACAGCATCAAACCTTTCTGTCTTTCTCACATCTCCCCCAGTCATTTGGCTTAAGGTAGCAAAGAAGTTGTAAAGGGGCACAGCCAGGACAGTTGACCAAAGGCCAAAGGGATGCTCCATCCTATACAGCACCACGTTCAGCAGTAAGCTGGGATAGAGGGAAAAGTAGGAGTGGGGGTAGTGCTGTGTGCTCAAAGCTGTGTCCAGCCTGACCTTGACCACTTCATTCCCCCAGTCCATGCCCTGAGATTGAGGAACTCGGAGATGTGTGAAGAGCAGTTGCCAGTGAAAACTGAGACAAAAGAAGCTGCTGAGTACCTCAGTCTTCTCTGTGTCAGTTGTCACCAGATCGCCTGTCGCATTTATTGCAGGGTACAATTTCTTTTGTCTTCCTTTTCTGACTAGTGTTATCACATAGAATCATAGAATAGTTAGGGTTGGAAGGGACCGGAAGATCATCTAGTTCTAAGCCTCCTTCCCTGGGCAGGGATGCCTCATTTCTGTTAGGATACAAGTGCCAATTGTTTCACATAGAGATGCCCCTCGTTTGAGAATATGCTTAATATGTAGACTCAAAAATTAATTGCAGTGGAAATGAAGAATAAAAATCAGAGCCAGCAACATAACTGTCATGCAAGACATGCTGTCATGCAGCCTCTGCCTATCTGCAGAGCTCTTTTCGCTGACATATTTCATGTGGTTTTCAGTCCATCAGTCTAGCAAATAGACTCCCCTTTGGTTTATGAGAGTCCTGTTTTTAGGTTGCTTAGGGAAGGATCAGCACAGTCCATAGATCCTATACTTCCTTCTCTAACTTTCAGCATATCAGCAGGTACATACACTGAAAATGACCTTTGAGATTTTTCTGGAATGCTTTTCTTTCCCTAAGTATAAACTGAAATATAAAAATATGCTATGAATTTATACAAATGGTACTCGTGTCAAAGTGAATAATATTCTCTACTAAGTACATACTTCATTGTAAGTCTTTCAGGCTGTGATACAGATCTCAGTTTAAAGCCATGTGTAAAGTTAGACTATGCAGGAACAGAACTTCTACTGGAAATATCTCTACTGTCAAGTCTCTACTCCTTTCACTTTTAAAATAAGGGTAAAAAAATTAGAGATGCTTCCATCCAGAAGACCAAAAACTTGCAAAGAACCATTCTTGCAGGGGGTTTCAAAATCCTGAATGGGATTGTACGCAAAGTACCCATGAGCAGTATGAACAGTGTCATCAGTTGCCTCAGAATAAGGTGAAAAGTCTACTAAGTAGTTCTTACAGAGAGAGACTGCTTTTGGGAAGCAGTTCAAGCCTGACAGTGAAGAGATCTGCAGCAGTTCTTCAAGGCATAAAGTTAAAGGAGAATTACACAATAAATAAACCTGGACACAGCATACAGCAAAAATTCTGGTGAGATTTTACTCTAATTCCTAATTGCCCGAGTTTATTGGCAGAACCACTGAAGTTATAAGACATAATAACATTAAAATGAAACATCTTTATTTCTTTAATGGCAAGCTTTGGCTCTTACAGTTTTCGTCTTACAAAGTGCAAAAGGCCAAACAGACTAAACTCTCGGCTTATGAAAGGCCATTCGTTCAAGAAATGAAGTAATTTTATTCGTCAGAGAACAAGAGAACACAACAGCAATAAAATATGCTTCTAATTTTTTCTTCTAGAAATAGCCAATCTGCAGAAAAAAAAAAAAATCAAAGATGTCAACTGTGTAATAAATGTGTTTTGAAAGAATATTCTCTATAAAAAGTTTATTCCTGTCCTTCCAGTTTTCATAACAATGCATTTCATTCCATCAGACATAACCTTGTGAAAATCTATTGGGCAGGAATATTTTCCACTATTAGTATTGTTAGTAATAATAATAATCACAGAGTGGGGCTTCTACCACAGCTTGATAGCCTTGCTGAGTAAGATAATACTGTTTCATTAATTCATTTGAACAAGAAACCACAGCTGTACTGGGACATTGGGGTCGTAATTGGGCACCTGAGATTTTTCAGAAGAACTGAGAGAGCACAGTGGCTTTTTTATTTTATATGAAAGAAAACCACATTAGATGGAACTCTTGATTGTCTTCTATCTGGTATCCTCCTTTCTGAATGTTATCATTGATAATCTGCTTCAGATAAACCCTTCCAGCTGACGTTTAGCTACCATAATAAAATTTACAGCCCCAAATTACACAAACTAAGTCATATATATGTTATTATTCACAACCCCTGTTTAATAATAAGTATCGATTATAGGGTTTGCTGAGGATGACCTGGAGGAATGTGCAGGAGATCCTACTGTACATTTGTAAAACTTCCAAACAGGTTTTGAATCATCCACTATAAATAGAGCACTGTAATGCTTGCTAAGAATCCACTTCTTTTTCAGCCATAAAATCTCACAGAGGTCATTACCACTGCATTATTAGTTCATTGTAAAAATTAATTGCCCGTGGACAGAAACAAAAATGTAGATAACTTCTGCACCACTATGTATCAAAATGCATATTACCCTAAAAAAACCCTATGGAAACTGGAAAGCTGCAGAGATCAAATATTAATGTCATTGTTGATGTTTTCTTCTGAAAGCTGGTGAATGGGTTTTTTCAGTATTATCAAAATTATAGATGGAAATAAAAAATCTTCTTCTGGGATATAATTTATTCTGGTTAAATTTTACAAGTCAAATCGATCTGATTTTCATCATATGCTATGGAAACTTTTCACAACAGCTTCTTTGGAAATATGTTAACTCCTACTCAACTCAGAAATGCTCTTCTAAATCCTGAAAGGTGCCGAGTGGTGCCTATTTCTAGTAAATATGACTCCTTTCTTTTTTGGAAGTATAGGTGAATTTGTGTACAGTGTACGATGGGTTCCTTTTTGCTTGGTGTTTCAGCTGCTACGGAGGTTTCCTTTTCATTTGATGTTGGAAATGGGCCTGTGGAAATCATCGTTAGATCTCCCAACCAGCTCAATGATGATCAGTGGCATCGTGTCAATGCTGAGAGGAACGTCAAGCAAGCCAGCCTGCAGGTAGACCAGTTACCCATGGAGGTCCGGAAAGCACCAACAGAAGGCCACACGCGGCTGGAATTGTACAGCCAGCTCTATGTCGGTAAGATGCAGTGCGGGTAATGGGGCTTTGCTCTCCCATGCTGAACACTCTGTGCCTCCTGTCTTGCCAGCAGCAGTTAGTTTAATGTAGGAAGTTGGCTCCTGAAGCACTTGCATGACAGCATGGGGGAGAAAGAGGAAAAAAAAAGACAAGCATATCCATAATTACAGGAATAAGATCAACTAAGAGGAAAATATCTTGCGCTGGCAGCTTGTCGCTTTTGTCTTTCCCCACCTGCTGGTTCTGGCTGAAAGTGCACCTAGCAGGCTGTAGTGCCTAACTCCCTTTTTGTCAAGTGCCTCTCTCTCACACGCACTACAGAAGTGAAAAATTGTGAGTAGGTCTTGCCAGGACTGCATATGCCTGCAGTGCCCATCCTAACCTCAGCAGCACTTTAAGCCTCTTTAGGTTTGATCATTGCCCACGCTTTTGTGCTCAGAGATCTCACTGCAGTCCTTTCCTCTAGTCCCATGGGCTGTTTGCCCATTTGATGCAGGAAAGCATCACACAGTGTTACACAAATACATTCCTTGGAACCAAGTTAGTCCAGCTGCTTGTTGGAGCTACTGGTCTCTGCTACGTTTTGGGCAGGCTATTCCAGTAGCGCTTGTATTTCTCCGACTGTTAACGTCTGTGCTGCAAAGTGCAGACATGCCAAAGTGCTAGTAGCTAGGATCAGAACCGCGTGAAATGTTGAGCAAAGAAGGTCTTTCTTACCTCTCTAGATACCCGTAAACAGAAGGAGAGGGAAGGGGGAAGGAAAACGACATCTCATTTTTTTTCCCCATGATAATAAAGAGTTCAATGGCAGAAATTGAAATTATATTTAAAGCCTTCACTGCCTTGGTGAACAGCAGAGTGTCACTGCAGACTGTGTATAGTATGTCACCGGGCATGCAGTCATTATTTACAAGCTCAGATTCTCCTTTACTGCTGACTGTGATCTCAGTAGAAGGCAGTTTCAAAACAAGCTGAAATGTGAAGTTTGTTTAAAAGAGTGGTTAAAAGATGGAGCCTTAACCTTTTGAAAGAAATACCTAGCCTTTTGCTGAAAACAGGAAGAGCTGGGGTTTTCCAGCCTGAGTTCTTGGGGAGCTGTTAGTAATGCTGATTTTTATTTGTAGCTTTGAACTAACTGTGTGTTTTGAAATACCTAGTACCTTTATTGCTGAAAACTGAATGCCCAAATCTGCAACAGATTTTCTTTCTGAATCATATCCATAACTTGGTGATTGGAGCATACATCTCAAAGAACAGATTTATAGCCTTACTCAGAGTCAGATAGAGAATTGATTTGAGTTGGTGGGTCCCAAATGAATACCCTGAACATCGGGGTCTGGAGAGTAATACTGAAAAAGAATTGTTTCAGTGCCTCCTGTTTCACTTGCTGCAGAATAAATATCTATTTGTTGGCCAGCAAGAGAGCTTGAGGGATGATGACTGTATGTCCTGAAGACTAGGAGAAAGAAGGGAATTAGATGCATTAGGTTTTCCTTCGTTAGTGCACTGTATATGAGTTTACATAGATTGGAACCACACCAGAATGCCCTCTGCCCTGTTCACTCAGCGCAGATCAAGCATTGCCTCCTCTCGCTTCACATCGTCCAGTTACTAGCAATTGATCTGAAACAGCCAACATTCCTTGGTTTGTATTTAGTCCTCGTCCCCACTCAGGTATGTGTGCTTTGTGGTGATGAGCACTCAGATCTCCTCAGGTGCTCTTAAGCACCTGCGGCACTGCAGTAATCAAAGAGACGAGAGGATGAGGAGCAAGGATGACAGCGACTCACTGTTATTTACTTGATTTTTTAGGGGGGTGTTGTTTCTAATCCAGCCCCAGATAAGGCTTCCGTAGCTGTAAGTTGTTCAGCAAGTGCTTACAAGAGGGGGGAAAGGAACAGTTCTGATCGACTGCTGAGAAAAGCTATCTTGATGCAGGTTTTCAAATGTAGCTCTTCAGTGCTGCATCTTTCACTCTATGCTCTGGCAACTAAACAATTTTCCTGATGTTGCTTGGAATTTAACATCTGTGTTTCCTATTGCAGCTGAGTAGAGATATTTATATATTTTCCTTCTTTCCCCATCATGGCTTTGAAAAATTAACACTGTGGAACATACTATGGCATTATGAGCGTCCATCATCACTAATCATATGGAGAGTAAGGCTATACTGTAGCAGTTGAGGCAGGCCCATTTCTGTAACTGTTCCCTCTAAAAATCTTGGAGTTTAAATGAAATGAAGTCTTAACAGTAGAGGCTAGATTCTCTAATGTCTAATCAGTGTAAAGCAAAAGCACGCCTACTATTTATGCTTATTTATGATATGGTATCAACAGCTTAGGTTTCATTGACTTTATAGTCGGTAGGACAAGGCAGTTCTAGCCTTTACAAAGAAGTTATTTACTTCCAGCTGTTGTCACAAGCTTAGCAGTGTATTTCCTGTAAAGCAGTATAACCTGTTCAGTGTTGTCTCACAGTTCTACATTCCCTCTCAGGTGCTGCGGGAGGGCAGCGAGGCTTCCTGGGTTGCATTCGTTCTTTAAGGATGAACGGAGTGACACTGGACCTGGAAGAGAGGGCGAAAGTCACGCCAGGGGTGAAGCCCGGCTGCTCTGGCCACTGCACGAGCTATGGGATGTACTGTGCCAACGGTGGGAAGTGTGTTGAGAAATACAACGGGTACTCCTGTGACTGCTCCAGAACTGCCTATGATGGACCATTTTGCATTAAAGGTAAATGCTTTAGCGCAGGAGGCAGAATATGGGAGAACTATTTGCCTGAGAAAAAACACCATATAATCAGTGCTTCATCTATTAATTAAACAACTAAGTCCTGATAATGCTTAATAGTTCTTACAGACAAGTCAAATTATACACGCAGGATTTAAATGTGATGATTTAAAGCCACATTTCTCATTAGTACTAATATATGTTACCTCTTTAAATCAAATAACAACAACAACATGAATCAGGAATGCCTTTAGTCATAGCAGGTCTGTCTGAATGCGTTCTGTAGTCTTGAGTTGTTGTATAATAGATTCCAGCTTGCAAAATGCCACGGTTAATTCTTTAGAAAAAAAAAATCATGGACTTAAACAAAAGCTATTTAGTCTCGTTCAGAAACATACTTGGAGATACATAGGTGTGAGCTTTGGGTTGAATATTATATAAACTGTGAAGCTAGCATCTGGATTAAAAGTTTTATCCCTCTATAACCATTTCAAGTCTTTTAGTAGCTCAGTCTGGGTTAGAGATTGAACTTGCTAGGAAAGGGAAGGTACAGAGCTCTCACATCTATGTCAGTCCTTTGGAAATGCCTGAAGTATGTTCTGAATTTTCAAAACCAGTGATTCTAAAAGACTGATTTGCTATGGACGCACGTGCCTACATGACAAGTGAGGGAAAGATGTCCATTACATATAAAAAAGAAGAGCAGGGATAACGATGTTGTTATATCTGTATGGTTTTTTTCTCACTTTGACCAGTAATGATTGAGACAAATTATTAATGGGAATATAGTTTTCCAAATGTTTGTGCAGTTTGCAGACTTTGTGGCCATTCATTTGCTCCCTTTACATTTCAAGAGGAAAAGAGTTGCTGCCATGCCATATTGAATTAATTCACTTTTTAGGTTTTTTCTGTATTGCTGAAATTCAGCACACTGGCTTTTATTTGTGTTTTTCTGTTTCTCTTATGGATAACCCCCAAATTTCTGCCCAAACCAGCTCTAAGCTGAAGTGTCCTGTTTTTTCCTGGGTGTGGCACTAACAGAACAAAAAATACTGGTTTGGAGTAATTGGAGACCTAGCACAGACAAAACCTGTGCTTCACCAATGTGTAAGTACTGTCATAGAAACAGCAGCAATACTTTATTATACTACAGTAGTCTCCTTATCAGCGTCCCAGTCCAGGCAAAGGCCCAGGCCTCTGACTGTGATGCTTAGGACACAGTAAAACTTGGTGTAAGCTCCTGCTGCTGGGCAGCTCTGGGTCATGCAAAGGTACTCATGCTAGCTTGGGGATCTCTGTACCACACGTGTTGTGCCATTTAAACACGACATCAGATCTCTGCTTTAAATATCAAAACTTATTTCAGGCTAAAAATACCTCAGTAAATCCTTAAGGCCCTAGATACGAAATGGAAATTACCGATTTCCTATTTGCTAGTGCTGAAAACTGATGTACTCATCTAGAATATCTGCAAGTATGATTTAGGGTGAGTGACTTCATGGGGCTTCTCTGTAGAAACAACAGAGTGGCACTGGGATAAAGTTAGAGGATAAATTAAACACGGAGTAGATTGGGTTTGAGGCATCCTGTGATCAAAATAATTGTAAAACCTCTGTAACTTTAAAACAGTGCTGATGATGAAACTTTAAAACAGTTCATTTTCAGCCCATTAAATTTTACATTGTAAATTTAACTAGTATTAAGCTTTTTCAATCAAGTAAAGCACTGGAACATGTTATGCATGTTGTCAAACTCCCTAGACATGTGAAAGAAGGGGATCCTACACTTGCTTTCTATAGCTGCTCTTGGAATCTTATACCATGTCCTCTTGATCCATAAGATGAGACTGGATATATTCTCTAGATGCAAAGGCTGAACATAGAGTACTAACAACAGTGAAATAAATACTGGCAAAACAGTAAAACAAAGTGTTACCTAAGTTATTTTTAGTTGATTTTTTTAGTTGATTTGGATGAAAACATCACAATTCTGATATTTCAATTAATTTTTCATTAACACTTCAACACTTTCCCCTCTCTAAAAGAACTGAAACATCTGTGAAAATGTTTTTAAAAACCATAAAACAGAAATGTCTGTTTTCAACCAATTCCATTCTTCATAGCAAGGACATAGTTGCATACTGCTCTGTCACTTGTGATTTTCTAACTGGCACCACAGTATGCTGTTGGATGCTGTCATGGGGGTGAGTCTAATAGGAGGCAAGCAAGCAGATTTTCCTTTGTTACCTTCACTAGGAATTCACATCAGCTGCCGAGCAATAGCAAGGTTAGTGCTTTGCACAACAAACTAGGACTGGGTTTCATTATTGTACTCCTCTGAGCAAATCTTCAGGCCAGGTACCCATGTTGATTTGATAATCAATAGTGCCTGACTTTTTAAGTCCCCACATCCAAACCAATGTGACATATTACCGTAAAAAAATGCTGTGTAATACCTTTCAGTATCCCGCAGTCTGCTCCTACTGTGGATTTTACTTCGCCACAGGAAGCTTTTCTTATCCACAAATTTTATTTTGATATTCAGGTTACTTCCTCATGGTAAACTTTTAGGGGGTGGTTACACACCGCAAGTGCTAGGAGAAGGAGTGATAGGAAAAATCAAAGGAAAAGCCCCATCATTACCTTAAGGAAATCGCCATACAATGGTTCATAGTGAATAAACATATCTCATAATAAAAACAGGCTGTGCATATTGTGAATTCTTTTGCTGATGAAATCCATCCGTAGAGCCTAGAGACTGATGGCTGACGAGATCCTGCATTGCCTCCAGCCTTATTATCAGCAGATCAGTGTGCTTGATGTGGTAGTGGCCTGGAAATTACACTAGATTTTTATAAGGGAAAAAAAAAAAGTGCAAAAATAGAGTCTGACATCTATTTTACCTTTATTTTTGTTTTGGATTTGGGGCATACGCAATTGACTTCGCTTCTTTCAGTGCTCAGAGAAATTGTTCTGAGGAATAGCTGCAGTGTTTCTGCAGTCCTACAGATTACTTTCTGACCTTTCCCTGTCCTTTGCTTAAGCATAAATCATCTTTTTTTTCTCCCTCCCGTAGCTGTCCTATCACCGTAAAAGCATTTCTGGGAAAACATTTTTATTTTTCCCCTTTAAAAAAAAACAAACTCTTTCCTTCTTTTAGACAAAAAGAGTGAAGGTCAGATGCGGAGATGGCTCTGCAGAGCATGTGGCAGCACTCTAATGTGGGGGATCCCCCAGGGAGCAAGCATTCCTCCTTTGGGTATTGACGTGCTGTGGATCAATGGTAGGAGAAGAAATTGTCCTTTGCCAAGAGAATGTGGCCAAGAAAAAAGGTTAAATAGCTGGTGCTGTGACTCATGTGCCTTCAGGTCTGCTGGAAGGGTAAATTCAAAGCTTCCCAGTTTCTGTGCAGTTACCCAGTTTGCATCAACAAACACCAAAGAGATGAGTGCAGTGTATAAACGTTTTTCTTTCTTTCAAGTCAAGCTCAGATTCAAAGTGTGAAATGTTGCAGTCCTTGTGCCAGTGCTCGAACTGAACTCCTTCATGCTTGATTTTAGATTTTCATGAACCCTAAACCCTTACCATTGTCATGGTCCGGTTTCTTTCCTTTCTTGCTCCCTTGCCTGCCTCAAAGAGGAAAACTAGCTTTTTACTAGGCTGAATGGATGCAAAAAAAGACATACCAGCTCTGGTGCTATAGCACATGAGTGAAGCAGCTCTGCACCGTTTCCACAGACTCTTTGATCCTTGATCATCTCCAAATTCTGCCCTGGTTATACCCATTCAATTCTCTTCATTTTGCTGGTTGCAAATACGTTGCATTGCCTTGCTGTAAGTAATGGGGTGGAGGATTGTTCAAGCAATTTAAGGTAACTAACTTCTTAGTTTTCATTGTTCATAATCCCAGTACCTGGAATGTCAAAGGCAACATTCTTTCCCACCCCCTAAAACAATTCTGCTATACACAACATGATTGTGATCTGTTAGCTGAAGGTGATAACAGAAATTTTCCTTGTGTTGGGAATGTTAGGCTCCCAGTCTGTAAGTATGAATGCTGCAGTCACATTTTTCTACCTGTAGATCAAACTCCAGGACTTGGCTCTTAGCCTTCATTGAGTAAATATATATACTCATTAAAAAAAATATATACTCTGTAAAGCTATTCCATTCTGCTGTCCTGTCAATAGTGCCTTATTAAACATGCATGGTTATGCTCTGGTGCTTTGAAAATTGCATTCCATTTAAGTTGCAAGAATTTTAAGGCAAAACAACCCTTCTCCATGCTCCTTACGCATCTCAAAGAGATATCAACCTGATTATAAAGAGAGCTTGCCAGCCCACTTACAGCCCGTAATACACTACTTATAAATGCAAGGATTTCTTATTCTGTATACGGAAAGGAAGTAAATCAGGGTAATGAGTTAAAAAAACACTAAGTCCTGGCTCCAAAATGTGATGAACTTTCAGTGTCTTTGTCAGCTAACTACAGGAGGCCTCCTCTGGTGTCAGTGCTCCCTGCATGCAGATGTTTTATCAAAGATGAGTAGAGCAGCTTCAGTAGCATTGCCAGCTGCTGCATGTCTGTGCAAAGGCAACTGAGAGATTTGAGGTTCTCACGCCAGACACCTCTGTGCAATATTTATATACCTGTGTGCTAGTTGGGTAGTATGGGCACCTCACAAGCTGATAAAGTATTTGTCCTTACAATATCTCTGTGATATGAGAAGACATTTTTGTTATAGTAATGCAGAAAGTGAATGAGATTATGAGGGAAGCAAGGAACTGCTCACTTTTAGAGTGGATACCTGTGGTATAGGAAGGACTTGAAGCTAGATCTCACCTATCAGAGTTGTCACTCTGAATACTGTGCAATCATTGAAGGGCAGTCTGTGCTATTTCTCAAATGGCTCTTTCAAAGATGCAGGTTTTTCTCTGAGGTTACCTAAAGAGCAGCCCCAAAGGCACCCTGGCAGGGAATCATGAAACCTGGTCTGTTGTATGTTTGCCATTGTGTTTTTCTTCATCCATCCTGTTTTATTTGATGGGGTTTTTTAACCTTTATGGGTATTTCCATTAGAAAATGAGCTGGGTTTTCATTTAGAATCATCAGGGAATACACGGTTCCGGTTGCCATTCCCTTATTCCGAGTCAGCTATCCTAGCCATCAGTTCAAATGGCTAGCATAGAAAGGTCTATAATAATTTCACATCCGTACATAATGAACTGCAGCTGTGATTTTCATGACATTTTTAGGCTTTCCTTGGCATGTGCAAGGCAGAATAAAAGGCACCTGGATTACACGGCCATTGCAAAAGAAGATTCAGAGCTCAGCCTTGCTTAGGTATGCCAGACTGGTTCCCTGCAGAAGCTACCTGTCAGTATTGACTAGGGAGGCTTTAAGGTGTAATGAATCAGATGGCTTCACCCCGTCTTTGGTGGCACTCATCCTGTTCTACTGAAGGTAGTGGGAAACATCACATGGATTTATGATCAGGCCCCATATTTTCACTGGTGCACATTATTTTTCATACCCCTGATTCTGATGCTCATTTGTTCAAGAAAGGTGGGGGTTTATATGCTGAGTACAGATACATTCATATAGGAGGGGCAAACACTCAGTAGGTTTATATTCCACTAATAACAACAAGCAGTTGCTGCATTTTGGTATTTTACTCCACACATAGACAACTGAAATTTGCATCACAAATTATTACAGTAATGGCATCCAGAATATGAGTCTTTAAAGTGTAGAACAAAACCTTTAAATCCCCACTTCTTGTTTTCACAAACTAAATACTGTGAGCCTGAAGGCAGGATAAAACAGTGAGTGAGCTAACCAGATGAATTATAAGCATTACTATTTTCAGAGCACTCAAAGTAAATTCTGACCCAGATACACAGCTGTGAGGTTCTGACCCTTTACTGATGCCCTGTGGCCAGGATGTATTTCAGTAAATCTTTGTGACCACAGCCTGGAAATAGCTGTAATTTCTGGTGCTCTCTAGCACTTTTTTAGCCACAAGCCAGCAAGCAAAGCCTTGTTAATCTATATTCAACATTCATAACTGTGAGAAATCAAAAAAGGAAGAGGTTTTGTTCAGCTGCCTGCATTGCCCTAACAGTTCTTTGTACATGCATAGAGTGACTGTCCTTGCTAAAGATTTTGAATATGCTGCTTTTCACATCCAGAACTCCATGCAGGGAAAACATGGCATTGAGCACAGGCAAGCAGCATCACAGAGTAATATTTTTAACTTATCAAATCTGAGCAGAGCTGAGGAGGCATTCAAGGCTGCAAGAATGGGACATGCTGTAAGAAGGCATTTCAGTCAGCTTTGTGACACAAAGAGGGGAGAATCTTTTTCTGCTGCAGTGTTCATGTGTCCTTGCCAGGCTTCCTAGTTGTCAAGGTTTTGTCTCTGTAGTCTGCACCAGTGTTCTACACTGTTGTGTTTTACACTGTTGCTGTCCATTAATAAGATAGCTTTCAAGGCTCAGCCTCAAAAAAGCCAAATACCATCATAGAATGATTTGGGTTGGACTGGACCTTAAAGCTCATCCAGTTCAAACCCCCTGCCATGGGCAGGGACACCTTCCACTAGAGCAGGTTGCTCCAAGCCCCATCCAACCTGGCCTTGAGCACTGCTAGGAATGGGGCAGCCACAGCTTCTCTGGGCACCCTGTGCCAGCGCCTCAGCACCCTCACAGGGAAGAATTTCTGCCTAGTATCTAATCTCAGTCTCCCCTCTGTCAGGTTAAAGCCATTTCTATTTGTCCTGTCCCTACAGGCCCCTGTCCAAAGCCCCTCTCCAGGTTTCTTGTAGCCCCTTTAGGCACTGGAAGCTGCTTTAAGGTCTCCCCAGAGCCTTCTCTTCTCCAGGCTGAACAAATCCAGCTCTCTCAGCCCGGCTCCTTAGCAGAGGGGCTCCAGCCCTTGGATCATCTTCTTGGCCTCCACTGGCCTCACCCCAGCAGGTCCATGTCATTCTTATGTTGGATATGAGACCAGAGAAGTAACAAGCATGACTTTCTCCTTGGTCCCCAGGTAAAAATTGACATGAGCCAGGTCTAGAGTTGACTTGGAAAACTCTGAGAAGGCCATTGTGGGACAGTAATAGCTGTCCTACGGCAAAAAGTCAAGTCCACCTCTTACAGAGCCATTCTTGAAAAGCTGCTGGTTTTAAATTGCGTGGGGTTGGGGATTGGTTTGGGTTTAGGGGTTTTTTGCTTCTTTTTAATGTGGAGTACTATTTTGCATTTGATTCATGGCAATCCCTGTTACCATTCCTATCCCAACTGCTAGCACAGCACCAGTTCAATTGCCATAAAGCCTGCTGAGTTCTGTATCTTTTATATACACACCTCCAGACAGAATATCTTGCTGAAGCTGTGCTCAGCCACACGTGTGCCATACTGGCAATGTTTTTCACAGGAGATGAAAAAGTAATGTAGAAAGAAGACAAGTTCTGAGTGTGAGTGAGTGTATGGCTACCAGAATCATAATCACCTGAAGAAGAGAAGAATCAATACTGACATTTCACTGCTGTTAAATCAGCAGCAAAGGAGAATGAGGACTCTGAGGTCTACAACACTGGCCCAGAACTGTTATGAGATTGTGTAATTTTTATAAGAGAAACAGGTTTTTTTGTTGCTATTTGGCTTTTTTCTCCAGTCTTTCAATACTCCTGAACCTAGGCAGAATGAGAATGTACAAAAACACAAGTAACTGAGTGGGGAGAGCGGGACTGGGGGGATGACCATAGAATTGCAGCCTTCAAAATAAGTTTGTCAGTTCTGGGTAAGTGTGCTTTTTGTGTGGAAGTTCTGGATCAGTTTCTGCTTCATCCCTTTTCCAGTTGAAGCTGGACAGTTTTGTAAAGTATGTGCAGCTCACACTGGGGATGTGCCTCTTGCTTCATCAAATTGTTTCAGATGATCCTCAGTTCCTGTTCTTGGTTCCTCTGCAACGCAGGCCCAACCTGTATGTACCTGCAGTCTGTCAACAGAGGACAACCTCACTGGATATGGATGTAGAAATAGGCACTGCTTTCTGAAGAAAATGATGTTACTGCCATATTCATTTCCCCAAGGCTTCTGCCTTGAAAGGGCAGTTAGCGGAGGGGCCCTTCATTATGCCTCGTGGCTGTCTCCCAAGAGTCATCTTCTTGGATAGCATTTGAAATATTACAAAAGAGGGTCATGCAGGGAAACCTCCACCACATTTCAGCAGCAGGGTTTGTGCTGCATTTTATTCAGGCAGTTTGAATGGTTTTCTGAATCAAGGGCGTCTGTGAGAGCTTCAGGAAGAAGATACGCTTGTGACCTCAAAGTAGATAGTTTTTTCACTGATCAGCCCTCAGCATTGCCAAGTCCTCTTATAGCTACATTCATTATAGAGAAAATGATCTTTTAGCATTTTCTAGTGTTTCCTAGTAGTTCAAACAGCCTGCTCCTGTGAGGTGCTGAGCACTTTGCAGCCCTGCTGCAAGGACTTCAGCTTCGTTCAGCAAAGAACGTAA
This sequence comes from Pezoporus wallicus, assembly GCF_028554395.1. Classification (NCBI taxonomy): domain Eukaryota; kingdom Metazoa; phylum Chordata; class Aves; order Psittaciformes; family Psittacidae; genus Pezoporus; species Pezoporus wallicus. The sequence continues at coordinate 7,275,418 of NW_026642649.1, read as the reverse complement.
TGTGCATCAGCCTCTTTGCTGAACTGGAACTTGAGGGGATTCAATTGTTCCTGTTGAGGGCCTGATACACTCGCACAGCTGAAGTGAGCCTTCCACTTATGCTTCCTCTTAAAAGAGGTGGTGTGCGCATGAGGAGAATTTCAAGGCTCATTACAATAGTTTGTATGCCTGTAATAATACAGCTATACTGAAAATGATTTTCTCAGCACAAATCAAGTTAAACATACAGGACATCCTTTGCTGTTATGAAACCCCTTTGGAAAAAAAAAAGTCTTAGCATTTCAGAGAGCAGTTTAGGTAAAGCTTTCTTTGTAGCAGTGAGCATTTGAAGTAGCAATTCATCACATTTACAGCTCTGGAAAAAAGGGCTGGCTCTGGCCAGCAGCTCTGCTAGCGCCATAACCATGCCATTGGTACAATATCTGCCCAAGGAGCAGGTTGTGTGAGCTAGAAGCAAAGGCTGAAGAAGAATGAATTAGCTGTTGTAGGGATAGTTTTAAGCCAGTCTTGGTAATACGGCTACAGCATGTACTGCTGTAGATCTGTCGGTGCTAATGCTTATTTTCAATGCTGCTGTTAGTGGCAGAAGGCTTCACAGTTTGGGAAGTTATTTTCAGGTTAGGGCCCTTCACTTGTAATCCAGGAGTACTTAAGTTGAGTCTACTGCGAAATACAGTTGTTAAAGTGAATTGCCTCTCCCATAACTGTTTCAGCCTGATTTAAGGTTTCTCCTATAAAATGTCAGTCGTAAATCTATCAGAATGATCAAATTATTTATGGCACCTTGGGACCACAACTTGACTCCATGTTTTATATGGCCGCACAGTAACAGTGGCTATGATATTTTGAGATTTGGAGAATTTTAACAGGGTAACAGGGAAACGTAAAGCTTTTGCAGCACTAACTTTAGCAAAATTCTGGAAAGGAGCATCACTAAAATCTATTATAATTTTATCTGTCATCTTGTCTCTGCTCAGCTACTCTGAATGCAGTTCAGGTGTGTCTTGCCTTGTGCCCACTGAGTTGAGCTCCCTAGTTTATTTTATCTCCCATAAGGCCATACTGGTTATGCAGTTCCCATGAAGGATTGTGCTAGCAGTGGATAACTTTCTAGCATTGTGTCCAGTCCTATTTCAGATCTTTCAGGTGCTGGAATTGCCATCATTCCTTTGTGAGGACCTTCCAAATGCACTCAGGTTTGCTGGTCAGCATTGCTGGTTTTTGTTCTCCTTGAAAGTGTTTGCTTATTGTGTCTCTTAAATCTCTCTTTCTTGTATCTCATTATTTGGAGCATTATCTACTGCTAGACTTCAATGAAAATAAATCTAACGCATGGTTCTTCTCATCTGTAGTATTGATAGGAGACACCTTCTGTATGACTCAAAGGAAATCTTTGTTCTGTGAATCCAGGTACTCACCAGTAAAGTGGAGATTGTCCTTTTCATTCCTACTAGGAAATAGTGAGGCTCTGGACCTAAATATTGGTGAAGCACTTAATGCAGCAGTAGAACGTGCACAGATTAGTGCCAGTCAAGTCAGTAGTAATGTGTTTAATCCAAAAGGTGGCAGCATGTTGAATTTCTCTTTATTTTTTCCTTCTTACGTTCAAGATGTTGGAGCATTTTTTGAAGAGGGAATGTGGCTTCGTTACAACTTCCACTCCCCAGGGACTAGCATGAAGGATTTAGTGAGCCGAACACTTTTGAGTTCTCCAGATACCGAGACCACAGAGCCTGACCTGAACTTGAATAAAGAAGAGCTCAGCTTCAGCTTCAGTACCACCAAGTCCCCTTGTGTTTTATTGTACATCAGCTCCTACACCCAGGACTTCATGGCTGTGCTTGTCAAGCCGTCTGGTAAGCAGCCTCTCTGGGCTCTCCCCATTGAAGGCACAATTGATAATAACACCAGGTTGACATTAAGCTGAATATCTGAACTAATGAGAAAGTCTTTTCAGCTTTGTCATGTAAAAATAAAGTACACAGGACCTTAACCTCTGTTTTTTGTACTGATGTAGTGGGGTTTCATTAGTCAACCCATCCTCTCAAAGCAAAATGGGGAAAAGAAAACAAGCAAACACAGAAAACAAACCCACAAAAAACTGAAACCAAACCCCCACCCATAAAAAGCCTACTAAAACAGTCCGATCTGTGCCATGAACTAACATTATGGAGGGAACAAATAGGCATCCACATGTGGGTATCTGAATCACTGAACTCATGGCAGTAGTCAGTGGAAAGTGCAGTGCGCTGTTCCTTCTGAATATCTGGATACCCACTGAGGTGGCTAAAATATGGATGTAGGATAATATGTAAGGTGCTGAAACATTTTGGTGATGGTTGAAGGTTGGATATGGGTCATTTGCTGTTACAGTATTAAAGCTGTATATAAACTGAATATACTTTGATTCCAAATAGTGCGTTAGTGCCCAGCAAAAATCGTAATTAGGATGATTTTATTACCATTATCTTTTATGGGAGAAGTTAATATGAGTATTGCACATGCCGCTCATTTTTTTCCCTTCATGGGGAAGAAAGAAGGTGCCCGAGAGAAATCCCACGTCAAACATCTAAACTGTAGTTAGCAAAGGCTGGAGCTGCTCTTCTGGGACAGAGTATTTCTGGGTTTGATGAATAATGGGTCTGCATTTCCCTTTGCAAACATTCTTCTTTTTAATCAAATATTAAAATCACTTAAGAAGAGCGGACACTTCAATTTTGTTTGGGAAAGAAAAATCTGTCTGTTAAAATGTCATGAATATCAATTAACCACTTTCAGCTATACTTTTCTAACACTGTAACCTCAGGTTTTCATTTCACCATATATTATTAAATTTCCATAAAAGTCCAGACGGTCACCTGTCAACAACAATTAAATGAGAAAGCAGGAAAGTCCCTTGTGTAGATTATGTGTCAGTGTTGATTTGTTGTAATTCTGCCTTTATTCAGAGCATATCAATGGTTTATTCTTTCATGCTTTGTCTAACTTCAAAGAATTTTATTGCAGCAAGGATAATAATCTCAACAATAAAGAGGTACTTGATGCGTTCAAATTTGTACCAGTTGTCCATATTGTTCAAGGCACAGCTCTGATTTGTTTGGTTTACAGTCTGGAGTGTTTGCAAACACTAGTTTTGAATGCTGGTCATTGGCACTCTTCTGGGTTATAAACTAGAAGCAGTTTCCAGCCCAGTAGCTTTATAGTCTTAAACAGTAGCTCTTCTCTTACTGCAGAGACCAGCTCTTAGAGCAGTTTAAGTGTAGAACACTAACAGTTGTATGTGAAAACGAAGAGAGGAAAATAGCTGGTGAATAAAGATCAAAATACCTGAGGGTGCTTTTCACATTTCTTTCACTAGGGAATCTGCAAATTCGGTACAGCCTTGGAGGCACCAAAGAGCCATATAACATTGATGTCGACCACAGAAACATGGCTAATGGACAGCCCCATACTGTTAACATCACACGAAATGGACGGGACATAGTACTGCAGGTAAGTAGTAGATTGTTTGGTTCCATTACCTGTAGCTTGTAACATTTTGTATTTTGGTGGTCTCCGTTCCTCTGAAGACATCAGTGCAATTTAGGAAATAAAAGGTACAGTAGGTGGGATTCTGCTTGCAGATCACACTCCTAGGAGTTAACAGGAGCTATTCTCTCCCTCTGTTGCGACAAGTTACGTTGTTCTGAAATCCTCATTCTAGCGTGATGACAGCTGGGCTAATACAGGTGTCAGCATAGATGCTTGAGGGCATCAGAGTCATCTGGGCTGATGGATAACATAGGACTGAAGATAAACCTGCAAATTTAAATTTACCCTGCAGTCCAGTGAAATCAGAAGAGCTGTTCTGCAAAAATGAGCTGATGCTCGTGTGACAGGAGTCTGAGACAGAGTAGTATAGAAGGCACATAGCTCTGGCTTATTTAGGTTTTGGTGCAGCACAGGCAGGAACTTCATCTCTCCATATATCAGTTTACAAACCTTTGAGATAGCATAATACTATTTAAATAACTGAGGGGAATGCTGCAAAAAGCAGTCAGTGTTCCCAGGCAGCTTTTTCATTGTGGTCATTACAGCACTATTTTCATTCCCTGGTTGTCACATCTGAAAACACGGAGATTGCAGCAGGGAATGAAAACAGTTTTGTTGGCAGGAGGGTCTGGTGGATGGGATAGATTAATGTGGATTTGACAGTTCATAAGAAGCAAACCAAAGCCAAGAACAAATGAAAAATAAAAAGGGGAAGTCTCCTCAGAAACCAAGCCAAAAGGTGAAGGATGGCAACTGTCATGGTATTATCTACCTAAAGATTAAAATAGATCCCTGACAGTTATTGCTTGAACCTATCAAAAGGAAACCTTTTCAGTGCATTACAGTGTTATCTGACTAAGGCTTTTGGTACTCAGAATAACACTGAATGCACTGAAATAATTGTCATAAAATAACTTGCAAAAGTCCAGATAATCTAAAAAATACTCAGGTGATACATCCAAACACTTTCCAGGCCTTTGGAGGTTCTGAGGGGTATCAGCTGATATATGCATGTTTTTTCCACGCTGTTGCATTTGGATTTATTTCTCTTACTGCTGTTAGGTTAGGTACAGTTAGGTTCCCTTCTGCTGTTGAATGATTCTGTGTTGTGGAGGTATGGCATATGGCAGCTGTAAAAGTAAAGAAATGATTTTCTGAAGGGATCAGGTGAGATACCTTGCCCGGTTGGAATATATGGACACAGTTAAGAATGCCAGGCTTGCATCATCTTACCTACTTTTGGGGCCTAACCCTTTTTTTTCCCCAGTGTTTTGTGAAACCACTGCATATCTATGGCTCTGAAGAGACAGAAACATTTTTGTTAGTATTGCTCTGCAGGAGTAAAAATTCCTTAATCTCGTCAGTGTGCTTAAAACACAGCAGGTTTTGTAATCAGAACGCTGATACAATTGGGGCTTATTAAACGAGACAATCTGCCTGATGCACATGCAAGGATAGGGAAAGGAGGGACCCATACAAAGCAAATGCAGAAATCCTACCCCTACTGTATCCTGAAACAGAAGGTTTCTATCAAGTTTTGTTTGTTCTCCACAAGGAAGTTGATTTTGTTGCCTATCTGGTTATGTTCTGTAAATGAAAGAACTGTTACGACCAGAAATGGATCTGTTAAGTAGGTTGCTCACTTGAAAATGAGTCCTGTTTTCAAATATGAACTCTTCATAGTGTCTGAAAATACAGAAGATATAAATGCAATTTTTCTCAGCATCCAGAGGACACTTTATAAAGAATGAGTTTTCTCTTGCAGATCAGAGCAATGAACATTTGAGTAGACTTTTATTTCCTGCTAAATCCTTCTCCAGCCTGATGAGCAGCTGGTTTGCTTGCTTTTAAAGAAGACAGCTTGCTTGCCAGGTGCTGTTGCTCACACTTCCACATCTCTACATGGCATAAAAGTGTCACTAGAAGGATTTATTTCTCATCAAAGCTTCAATTCAAGAGCACTCAGTATTTTTGAGATCTTAACAGCATGTTCATACTTAGAATACCTGTCTTTCTAACTTACTGTAATAACCCTGTGGTACCAGAGAGATTTACAAAATCTGCAGCCAGGCAATAAATTGCTGCCATATGAACTATGTGAACCAGTTTTATCATGATTTTCAGGAGTTTCACTTATGTATAAATACAGTAAAGGACTCATTAGTGAACTCTGTGAGACCTCACCCAGTGCTAGCACCACTGATTTCTTACATAAAATCAGAATTACTATCCCATCAACGAGAATTTGCAGTGAGTTTTGAAATAACCCTATGCACAATATTGGATACCCATAAGGTAACAAACAAGCACAAGAACAAATATTTATTGTGAATTGTTTTCATTAGAATGACATCCCTATTCCTACCATTCCAAGACAGTGAAGACTAAAGGTAGTAGCAAAGACTCTGTCAAAAGATTTTTGTATTTCAGTTTTCTGCATTCACTGACATTATTTGACAAATCAGTAATGACTTCTGCATGAAGTAACAAGCTCCCGTTAGTGATGCCAGTGGTTTCTCAATGTTAAGATTAAGGATATAAGTTGATTTAGGTGTCAGGAAAACAAAATAACAAATTCAGGGGCAAAGATCTGCTCATTTTCTGCAATTTCCATCAGGGGGGTAAAATAAACAATTAATAATTCCTATCTCTTGCCTCTAGTAAAATACCAGATACTAGTAACTATGGCACACCTCCAAGGCTGCATTAGTTCACCTGCGGCAAGAAAAAGCCTAGACCGGCAGATGAGGAATGTATTATCCCAGAAAATGACATTTCAAGAGCTGAGCCTTAGGTCATAAGGGGCAATTCTTACTTTGTTTGACTTCATTAAAAGGTTTCATGCTTCAGCAGCGTGTTTTCCATATCATAAAAACCAGATCACTCTTTAGCAAGTGTTCATGGGTGATTAACGCTGTTCACACACTAGTGAAGTCTTCTTTTAAGAAAGCCAAGGACAAAGACTCCCTAGCAGGGGTTCTGATCCAAAGCAATGAAATCAATGAAGGGTCTTCCATTGACTCCAGCAGGCTTTAAATAGTACTGTAAAGAACAGCAGTAGTTGTATCCTAGTGCAAGACTCCTATCTCCTGCTTCTGTGCATGTTCCCAGAGTAAAATAAGGGCTGAATCTGGACCAGAGGCATTTCTGCGGTATTGCACAAAGCTGTATCAGCACTTTACAAAGAGAAAGGAACAAACCATATGATGCCCTTTAATCTTCAGTGAAACGAAGCTGGTAGTCAACAGACTTGGACTGGGCCTCTCAGCTTCTGTACTAAGATCTTGTACATTCTCAATGGATCTCCAGTTCTTCACACCTCCTTTAATGCCATTTCTAGGAAAGGTCTATGAGATGCGGCTTCTAATGCCTTCTTTGCTCCTGAAAAGGATTAGACCTGAGCAACTGCTTCAGAATTCCAGTGGCCCAGACCCATCCATATACTTTCAGGACGACTGTGTGCAGCCGGTGCACATCAGATCAGATGACTGTATGGAAGGATAGCTGACAGTTCTTTCTTTCAGGCTTGAACAGTAGGGAGAACCGTGGTAGAGAGGCAATACACAATCCCATGTATTAGCAATAGTAATTCCTGTCTCCATTCAAAGTGAACTTAATTATGAGGCTTAATGGAAAACCTGGCCTGAGCTCAGCTGTTGATACCATTGAAAATAATCCAGAAAATGTATTTGTACAGATGTCCATTTTGCAGCTTCACCAGAGGCAAACAGTAGAAACACCCATCTTCTACAGAAAATAATCAGTGAAACATTTGACCCTTACCCTTATGAAGCCAAGAAGAAACAGAATTTTTCTCTTATTTTCATTTTGAACTCTACTACTTGAAAAGAGATCACATTTGCAAACCCCTAGGTGCATAAAAAATGTAAATCATACAAGGTTAATTCAGAACGAATCTGAAGTGCAAAATAAAACGGTAAACATAATAGCAGTAAAAGAAAATGGGTGAGGTTAAGCAAAGCAGTCTGCATGTAATCCCAAACTTAAATGCAGTGAATATAGCCACAATTTTTATAATTGCAGATTAAATTTGCTTCTCATTAGAGGGAGTGGCAACTTTCTCATGGATTCAGTGAGGCTGTGATTTCACCTCCTATCATTATTTTTGCTGTAAAATCATACCTAGCTGTCGTTTTTCATGTACTTTGAAGCCTCGACGGAATGTGATCACTCTGTTTGAGCTCTTGCTAAACAGAGACCATAAAATTTCACCAAATGATTTTCAGCAGCTAACCCCAAAAGTAATGATAGCAGTGTAACACATTTTCTTGAAAGACATTTTATCTAGCTTTAAAGACTTCAGATGATAGAAAAGTTACCCTTTCCTTTGGCCATCTCTTCCAGTGGTTAAATGCTATTCCTATGGAGAATTTGCACCTAATTTAGTTTGAATTCTGCCGACTTCAGCATTTAACTTGGGGATCTTTGTGGCTATTCCTGATAGATGAAAGAGTTTTTTGGTGTCAGGTGTCATTCCCCTTCACACTTTCTGGGAGATGCTGATTAAAATATCTTTCATCTTGTCTATAAGAGGCTAAATAAGTTGAACTATTTTAGTTTACCATCAGAAGTCTGCCATTTTTGAGCCATAAAACAGTTTTAGAACTCTTCTCTGAAAACTCTCCCATTAAGTCACATTTTGAAAACCTTTACCTTACGATACAGAAATACCTTACTTATTTATTATTTGCTTCATTTTCTGGGCAAACATGCTGCCACAGCATCCTTTGTACACTGCTGTATATTGTCTAGACTCCTGATTCATTTGAAGACTGATTTAACTAGCATTGCACTGACTGGTAGGGAATGGGGAGATACTGTTCATGATTTGAAAGAAAAGAGCCACACATTATTTATAGCAGCTGCCATGAGTAAAACGTATTTTAAATATCCGGGACTTGAACCCCAGGTAAACATGTAAACCATAGTTAATACCACTGTGGCTGTAGCCCTCTGCTTTTTTGCTAATAAGCAGGTAATTTTATTATATTAAAAGCATATTTAATGAATTTCCAAGCAGGTTTTGCTTAACAAAAATTATCACTTGTTCTATTAATAGTAAAAGCCTTCCTGCTGAAATAAAACATTTAAAATCCCTGGAGATAAGTCATTTCCACTATATTGCCATTCTGCAATGGCAGTGTATTACTCAGAAAGCTAGTGCAACAGAAAGGCAAACTCATACCATTTGCTAGAGCAGAACCATACATTACATCTGCATGTTTAATGCATTAGCACTCAGTTTACCCACAGCTGCTAAGCTCTTTTCTCAATCAGAAGTCACACGAAAATGGTTTTTGCTCAGATTTGAAAATATATGTGTTTGCAAAGCTTATATTGATATATTGATCTCGTTCCTATAACCCTAAACACCATCTGTTTTCCAGAATATGAATACAGACCCTGATTTTTGCATACTGATATTCCCTCTGACTATAATGAAGTTACAGATGCTGCAGAGGGCTAGGTGTTCAATTCTCAAGAGTCTGTAAACAGCAGCAGCATACAGCAGAACAGAATTTAAATCATATGCATCAGAATCAGAAATGACTAATTCACCACTTAATAATTTTCTTATCTGTTTTTTGTGCTCACAGGATGTCCATGATCGCCTAGCAGTTGTGTTGGTTTTATCCTTCACTGAATTTACTCAGCTTCTTTATTTTACAGTGTGACTTTCAATCTTTCAGGTAAAGAACGCAGTTATGCGTAGGCAGGAAGCTCATAAAGGAGCCATTTTTCCTTCCCTTTTGTGCACAGTGGAGTTGGTCAGCAGCATCTGCTAGAAGTCAGCACAGGCCCATCGAATCCCAGCTAGCTGAAAGTAAGACAAAATGTTGTCATAAACAAGAACTCCTTTCACCCATCTGTAAAGGAGAGGGTGGAGTATCCATACCCTGAAGATCAGAACACAGAGTCAGGTCTTTCTCTTACTGGTAGATAGACAGTGGGGAAAACATGATCTGTGGAGCCCCATCACAAGATAGCACCTCGCCTCTGGTTTCATGATTGTAAAACCTGAGCCTGCCACCTTCCCTGTAGCTGACGTAGAAGGGCAGGGACAGATGCTGGTGTGCATATCTTCACAAAGGTTTTACCCTCTCTCTGCCTCAGCTGAGATAGTTTCAAACCTTGAGGCCTTTTGGAAGAACATTCTTCTTTACTCTCTGTTCTGTAAAACCACTCCATAAGAGAGGAACTCTTACATATCCATCCTTCTCATACCTTTTCAGTAGTGCCTGTATTGCTGGATTCAGAAGGATTTTTCAGTTGTCTTTTTCCAAACTTTGGCTGTATCTAGGCCACATATTGTGATAAGACCCAGAAGTGGAAAGTCTTCCTCACCCTAGACTCCCAAAGGACTGCAGAGTATATAGGCAGGCTTACCCACCTCACAACATGCGTTACTTGACACTAGCCTATGTTGAGACTGTTTCCTTTTTCCATAGTGTATTTCCAGCACTGAATGTGTGTGTTTTCCTTGGCCTGTATGATTGCTGGTTTGGCATCATTTTTTATGGGAATTAGAGAAACAAAGAATGAAAAAATCATTAGAGTCTAAGATTAAGCCTTAAAAAGTCAGAACTTAACATGAAATAGGTGCTTTCCATTATATGGCAGTACACGTTGGACAAATTAATGTCCTGTGAAAGTCATCTTTAGGTACCTGATGTAGATCTCTTTAATTTTAATACCTTGGCATTATATGACCTGCTGTTGCTTCTGTTAACATTTATTGTAATTCATCTATTAAAGTGAGCAATAAAAAGTCAACAGATATGGGAAAGAATCATCAGAATTGTTTCAGTAGAAGGAAGCCAGACTAAATAGTGTCCTTTTCCTTATCAGTGCTTCTGCTACATTTTGAGTTATGTATCTACATTGCCATTTCAATTTTATCCCAATTTCTGTATTTTTTTTTTTAAGTGAGGCAGATTATCCCTGGTATCATTTATCAGAGCAACAGCAGCTTCAGGTCCTGCTTATGCAAGTTTATTGCACATTCAAGTTTTTAAACAGAAAAAAAAACCCTATATATTGATTTTAATCCTTTGTGCCCTGTATCTATGTTTTTCCTGCATCTGTATCCCACATTGATCACAGTTCTGATTTAAATCTCTGCAAGAAAGAAACTTTATCGAAAAAGACTGCAGTTTGCATTTATTTAAGAGAACAAAATGCAAAAGGCTAAACCAGTGCATTGAACCAGCAAAACAGATTTGGAGTGGCTCCTAAAACAGCATTTACCCCTATAGAAATTTCATCTGAGGAGCACAAAGCACAATGCAAACCTTAAGTTCGCCTGACATCCTGCTGGTGAGATATGTGCCTCCTCCTGTGTTCCAGATGAGCTGTGAGGCTGGAAGTCTGTGCCAGTCTGAGATGGTAAAACATGCTGGGTTTATGGTCCTGCCTTTTTCTGTGGATCCACTGTTCATTTACAGCCTCTGGCTTGTCCCTGCTCTGACTCTGATCTGATCCCCACAAACCTGGGTCAAGGACCTGACTTGGCAGAAAAAGATGAGTGAAGCACTAGTGCCACACTAAGGAAGGAGCTGAATTGCAGTAACAGTGGCTTTGGTCAGCCTCAGGAATTACACAGTTGCTACCTGAATCTGCTCCTTTTCTGTTGTATTAAAAAATATGTATTTTCAGATACTAAAAATACAGTTTGTAAGTTTTCCCCAAACCTTTCAGCAGGGGAATAACCATGTATATTATTGATTTTCATAGTCAGCTTTCTGCTTTCTCTTACATTACTAACATGCCTGGGAGAACTCCATGTAAACACCTGCATATCATCCTGTTATTTCCTTGGAGTCTCATGCCCAGTCTATTCTAACTTTGTAGGCATTTTTGCACAGGAACCTTCCTTTTGTTATGCGGTATTATTACAGTTAGCACAAAAAGCCCTTGTCCAGGACTAGAGGAGATTCGTGATATAAGCGATAAATCATCATCATAAAGCAGAAGAGAAATACTACATTGGTCATGATGATAACACATCCCCTTCTTTATCCCGCTATTACTGAAGTCAATAGCAAAGTTGTATTGACTTCAAATGGTATAAGATTAAGCCTTACAGCATTATTATTCTGTATAATTCTGAAATGACTTGTTATGAAATGTCTTCAGCATAAAGAAAACCTCACCTTTATAGCAGTACACACACAGAGTCTAGATTGGCAGTGATACAGACGTAGAAACATCCACAGGGTGAGTATAATGTGTGCGTATGTATATATATCTTGTGTGTGTATATATATATACACATATATCTTTTTACATTTTTCATCCAAGACTGCTACTGTAATGTAGGCATTATGTTTGCCCTCAGATTGATATGTCTGTTAATCTCAGCAGCCCCATCAAGATTACTTTTATTATCTAAGTGGACAGTAATTTAAAAGAAATAGCATTTTATTGAACCGCTGCTTAAATCCCAGCAACTTCAGATAAAGACAGTCTGCCTCGGTGCGACGTGACTCGAGAACTGAAACTGCAAGTTCCCCAGCAACTGCCTTCTACTTTCATCTGTGTAACGCTCAAAGCCGCGCTGTGTGTTTATATTAAGCTCAAACGAAATTAATGAGTTTTTCAAGAAAAGGAGCTATAATGAAAAATCTTCAATATAATTTTAAAGCTGTAATTTTATACAAATTCCTGACATCGACCTCCGTGTGTGCAGAGGTTCTGTTTAATTTTCATTAAATAATGTAATATCTTTTTTTCAGATATTATTTGAAACTAGTAATTCCTTTTTCATTATGTGTCTTCTATTGAATTGATAGCCGGGTGTTTCATACAAAAGCTGCCGGCTGCTTATACTTGAGCACCCACTGGGTGGCAGTCACATACAGCTTTGGAAAGAATTTAGCTTGGTCCTTTCCCTCGCTAACCTAAAAAGAAGCCCCAGGTTAAGTGCCTCTAAAAAAAAGCTTTCTTTTAGTAGATAATGCTAGTTTAGAACGAAGACAGTAAAAGCGACCAGACATAAATCTCACTATTCCTTCACTGTTGTCTTGTGGTGCACCATTTCATTTCAGGAGGCAGGATTAGATAGGGGTCAAGGCAGGCATAGAAAGCAATGCAGGCATTCCCTATGGGAGGAGAGATGCCAGAGCTGGCAGTGGAGCAGGAGCTGGCTTCTTTAACCAATCAGAAGTGGTTGTCCATACTGATGGTAGGGCCAGGAAATCAATATCACCAGTTTTTAAATGGAGATTCATTTCAAGCAGGAATCAGAGCAACCCAGAACTTAGAGTTCTTAAACCTTTAAATCAATTCATAGCTGAACCCATTCTGAAATCTTTTCTTGGCTTTAGTGAGATCTGTATGTGAGTAGATAGATCTGATTCAGTACAAAAGGTTAATAATCCTAAGCAGTAAGCTGGCTGTGTCTGTTAGACCCTTCAATGTAGCCCAGCGTTAGTCTCCTTGTTGCCATCCCTGTCTCCCACGTGTGGCAGGATCTTTTCCCTCTGCACCATGGTGACATGCTCTGCCACACTGAAGCATTAAGGGAGACAAGATCGCTGGAAGGGTTTTTTACATTTTTATTCTAATGTGGCCAAGGCCACCACCTACTAAACTGGTTCAGGGTTGCTTCCTAGCAAATAACAGCGTGTTTGATTACCTGAGCTACAAACCCTAAGCTTTGGGTGATGGGGTGATATATTAGATATTCTAGGCCCAAATTACAGAGCAACTTAAAAATAAAAACCTAGACCTCAAAGCTTATGGGCATATGGACAGAAGGCAGCCTTGCAGGGAACCTGTACTGCAGTGAAACAAGCTACAGCTTTACCTAGCTAGTATACCAACTCTCTTTTAATCCTTTATTGACCATCCTTTCCACGTCCTGAACACTAATTCAAGACAAAGGGAGTTTCACTACACTACAGCTGGCAGAATTTGGTGTTAGTGCTCACAGTGATTTGTTATTTAAATTGACTTTTCATTTTCAGGTATGTCCTGCAGATGCAATCAGCATTCTTAGATAGATGCTGTACATTAGGCAGGGATGACTTTTTTATTACTTGCTCCTGATAGTTACTCTGATAATGAACACCTGGACCATGGCTACAGATTTAGGACACCCACAATACGTTAATAAATTAAATGTTAGATTGATAATTATTAGTAGTAACATCTTATCAGAATAATGATGGTCTTCTCAAACCCACTGCTCAGATTCCAAGTCATAATAGAAAGAAATATTTAAACATTGCTCCAGATTTATTTTGGAAAAGGAAGAACGTAGAAGTTGATGATGCTGACAAATACTAATGTATGTGGTAGTACACATTATTTTATCAGTTGCTTCAGCATCTCTTAATATATATATAAAAATACATATAAAATTAGAACCTAGAATATGAGTCCTATGCAATCAGAATGTATCAGAAATAATTCCACTGCAGGTAAAGAAGTTACATGAGGTTAAATTCTTCGCATATGAGAGGCTGGAGAATCAGGGATTTGTTCATCAGTCTTTTCACCAATCTTTTCCTGATATGCCTCTCTAAAATCTGTACCTTTAATTTAATAACTATACTGGTAAATACCCTGAAACCTCTGAGCCATTCCTATATGTCTTGCGAAATAAGAAGGGAATATTTTTCCACCTGATATGCCTTACAGCTCCCGTTGACAACAAGTCTGACCCTTGGGATGCTGGATGCTGGAACACTGATTTCCTCTCTGCCAGGGAAACCAGTAGCAAGCACTAGAGTTTGTATTTAGGACCTGCTGTGATTGAGGTTGAGATCTGTATTTTAACTCTTTGCATTTGTGGTTTGAAATTCTGTAACTCTAATTTCAGTTGAAATATGTATTTCTGCTGTTTATTAAAAATCTGAGAAAAGCTGCTCAAGATACCCTGAACAAACTAGAACTTCTTAGTTTCTGCAAAAGAAGATGGAACTGTGTTTTTTGATATATTTAGCTCAAAAGTCTGCAGTTTAAAATTGGAAGATAGCCAGTAATCATGCTAATACACATTTGTGGCCAAATTTTAAATAAACAGTGTGAAAACTAGTTAGCATCAATTAAAAATCATTTGAACAGGAGTATTTCCTAGGACTCTTTTGTCAGCTGCAGAGAACATTTTCCCTCTCTGCCTGTTATGTCGATACATTTCTCTTGTTAGGGTTTTATGGGACAGTATAAGAAAGACAAGACCCCTCTTTTCCAGTTATTACAGTGTTTTGAGATGACTGCCTCTACACATGCACGGGTATGCCATCAGTAGGCTGTCCAAGTACATGGGCTCACAGTACTCCAGGGAATTCAGCCCTTCAGTTCTACGCTGCCTGCCATTCATTTACTTTGCTGAATTGAACATTTGCAGTATCATTAAAGCAAGGTAATCCAAGGTAATAACAATTGGAAATCTGAAATATGGCAAAAAGATACATGAAAAAATGGTATGCCCTTTCGTGCTGTGGTTTCTCCAGAATTACTTCTGCAGCCTATTATACCCTGCAAAGTCTTAAATCTCATATATGAGTCTCTGTCCTTGTTTGTGCCAAGGTAAGGCCAGCGTAAAATAAAACAGCTGTTGTTCTGGCCTCTTTAAGCTTGTGTAATAAACACATAAAGCTGAGAAAATAAATAACAACTGCAAAGATAAAAATTCACCCCAATTACCTTTACCAAGTGTGAGCTTTAAAACTCTATTGAGCCACACAGAACTATCTTAATAGCCATGGTACTAAGCACAGGCAATGTATTTCATTCCTCTCTCTTCACATCTTTCTGTTAAATAGTTAAAAAATAAGAAAATATAAGCTGATGTAATGTGATTGTTGTGTCATATCAGGGGCAATATGAGTTTCCTATAGATTAAAGTATTTAGCTGAATTAATTATTCTTGAATTTATCTTTTGGGTTTCATTAGTTGTTATCACAAATAATAACATTTTCAACAAGAAAATAATAAAATGTAAGGTACAAAAAAGTATGTCTTAGTAATTCATGACTTTCCCAAGAGAAAAGGAGAATGTCCAACACATGCATTAGTCTCAGACTCTCAGCTATGTAAATCTAGCATCAGGAATAACATAGGTCCTAAATGGAAATCTTATATTAAAATAATAAGCTGGTTTAGTGTTGATGCTGTTGGGTTTATTAGCTGAAGTGATTCTACAGCAACCGGAACAAACAAACGTCCAATATAGGTATTTTCCAGGCCTTGGGAACTGTGGAGGTATGGAAGGAAGGGTATTCTCTGTTGTTTTCCCTTTGTCAAAATGAAAGCAGACCATATCAGAGAGAGTTGTAAGCGGTGGCATAAACTCCATTCAAGTAGACTTGATTCTGTAGCAGTGTAAGAAAGCAGATCTGTTCTAAACACTCATCGTTTTCTTTTCTCTTTCCCCAGCTTGATCACTATCCTCCAGCGAGTTACAGCCTGCCAGCAGCATCTGATATTCAGTTCAATTCCCCAAAGGCGCTATTCCTAGGAAAAGTAATAGGTAAGATTTCACTTTATGCTCAGGACAGTGATGTGTGCTGTGTTTGCAGCAGGGCACTTGCTGCACATTCTTGACTAGAAAGTGGTAATATTGGAGTTACACCTAAAAAAAGGGTTATGTTCACCTTGTCACATAGGCTGATGTGCGCACAAATATGTGATTGTCTGCCCAGTGCATGGAAGAAAACAGATATGAGTAAAGAGACACTTGTAACATCGTGTTTGTGAAGTTCCATTACCCCTCTCAGTGTCACATGGAGGGAATACGGGGAAATCATTGAGACCACTACAAATATTCAGTATCAGTACAGATATTGAAGTTACTTTGAATCTTACCATTCACTGTGAACTTATCATATGTTTTTCTTATAATCCACGCAGTCAGTGTTCTTGTGAACACAGTGCATCACCTTGTGGCATAACTGACCCTCATCACCCTGGCAAAACCACCGCTTTCTCACTGTGAGCCCCAGCAACAAGGCCCTTTGGAAGTCTGTAACACCTACAGCAACTCTCATCTATACGTTTTCCATCCCTTTTATGGACCTCATTGTTATTTCCCAGGGCAGCAGCTTCCTGGCGAACTCCCCAGCTGCACTCGTGACAATGCAGATCCATCTTAAACTGCCTTGGCCTCACTTTTAGGCCGTCCTAATTTCCACTGCTGAATTTTTCCACTACTGGCATTTTACATGAGTTCCCAGGGTCACTCACTTCAGGAATCAGTTATTCTCCTGATGTTTACAGCTTTGAAGGAGGGCTTTTTTCCCTTCTCAGAGATAAGGGGGTATTAATATTATTTCCTCTAGTGCTTTGTACAGGGATGTGGTTGCTTGAACTGCAGTGAAAGGTTTAATCCAGAAAATTGCAAACTTGTCTTTGCTTAGTGTTGTGAGGCCAGTAATCCATGAAGCCCATGCACTGATTATTGAACGCAAAAAGCAATTGACCCCATAGCTAATGTGACTCTGTGAAGATACACTTTTCCATTTGTTTCATTTTTAAAATTTAACATTCTGAACTTCCATGAAATAGGAAATGAAAAGCCTTTGAAATGGATGGCTAGCAAGAGAGACAGGAACTATTTTCTGGTACTCTCCAGATCAGTTCTATAGATAGTACAAAAGACAGTGATGTCTGCTTATGGTAGATCTCTGTAAACTGGGCGCATTCCCACCTCACCTCACTGAATTAAGGCAGTTGGACTGGTGCCGACTCTGCCTCAGCCATTAATTCAAAGTGAGGAGACAGAGGGCGTTAGGAAGAACATTCAGCAGCAGGAATAACTCTGCAGGCAAGGAATGTGGCTTGGCTCTCTCCTGCCAGGTGATGGTGAGCAAAACTATCAGCTGAAGGGTGTTGCAGTGTCCATCTCCTGTAATGGACTAATTGCTAGAGAGGTTGTGTTTCCTTTGATGTGGCAGCGTGTGTCTGAGTAACTACCTGATATGGCAGTACTGCCTCCACAGCTCAGCCCTGGGAATAAGCTTGACTGTTTTGACTGGTTGTTTGCAGGCAATGCTTTGGAGGAGGCTGAGTGAGGAGTGTGAGAGAGAGAAAATGGAGATAGGCATGCAACAGAGAACAGACTGCAGCATAAAAGATAAGAAGGAAGGGAAAGGACAACTAAAACACGGAAGAAAACAGTGCACTGTACACTGTGGTGTGAAAAGCAAGAATAGGAGAAACAGAAATTGAAAAAGAAAGCAGGAAACACCGTTTAGACTATGCTCATTTAAAATACCCTCAGTGCAGACAGAGCTCTGCAGGGAATCTGCTTCTTAATCCTCTGCATTGCTGAGCTGGCAGGTGAACTAGCAACATAGTCAAGTAACCACGTAGATGAAACCGTGACATAGTCAAGAGGTTTACTCTTTGCACGGGTTCTTTCTGAGCTGAATTTGTAAGCAGGTTCACAGCACTACGAAATCAAAGTCCACCCAGCTGTCTCCCACGTAACCCCATGCCCTGTTGTGCCGGTTTCTCTGCTGTGTTTAAATATTCACATTCTGAAAAGGTATTTAGGCATTCATGGAGAATAAAGCTGCTGCAAGAACTGGGCAGCTTAGAGGGTCCCTGATGCAACTTTTCATGTCTAGGATACTTTCTTCAATATTGTCAGTGACTGAAATGCATGATAACCATTTGAGAGGGCCCAGTAAAATCAGTTAACTGACCCAGCTCTGTTCCTAAAGATCTAAAGCCACAGCCCCTCACATTTGCCTCACTTGCAGTCATGTATGTGGTTGGAAATAAGAGTTTTAAGTCTCCTCAGCCTGCTTCAGTTGGATCCTACCAGGTGAGTAATGAAGTTCAGTAACAGAACAGTTTCTGTGTTCTGAGTGTTAAAGTTGAAAGTTGGATCATAGGATTTGCTGGACTATTTCAAAATACAGACATATAAAAAGAAAAACAAAATAGCAGAGAGTGAATAGAAAATTATTTTTGCTATGTAATAGATTTTAAATACCTGGGAACTTACAATTTATATTGCTCTCACTCTTTATAAGTATGGTAACCTGACCAGAGCAATTAAAGCAAGTATCAAATCTCGAAGTTGAAAAGCTTAAACATAGTTCTGGTAATATCTGTCCCATAAATACATATAATACAGTTGAAAATTATCATCAGGAAGCATAAAGCAAACACATCTATCAGTGATGCCCACCTTCAGCTCCTCTGCTAGCTTAAGAACTGGGAACAGGGAAGGGTCTGGGGATACCCTGAAGGAGTTATCTGTGAGTAGGCTGTATGTCTGTTTTCCTGTGCTACTTGATTTTAAGCCTCAGACAACCGTTTCTGAAGATGTTATTTGTCATCCATTCTATACATTTGTTACATTTTGTACATCACTGGGAATGAATGCTTTATTTTTTTAACAGCATAGGTTTATGTCAGCACATTGGGAATATGTTTCTTCTGCTTCCTTTTCTCTGCTTATGTTACTGCCTTTGCAAAATAGGATATTAAGCAAAAGAGTGAATCAGTAATAAAGAAAAAACACCCCACTTTCTGTTCTTGCTGACAAACTGAACTTCTCTGTAGAGAAGCAGATTTCCTGATGTAAAATTGTTGTGCAACTGACCGTGTCTATTGATCAGCTTTACTGTGCAATTCTCAGAGTAACATTAGGTGAGGGGAGAGCACAATTAACAAGGTTACATGAGTGCAGCAGTTTGAAGGGCAAAGTAGAGGCAGAATCCAGTATCTTTAAAGCTCCTAATTGTCACATCATACTGGCTAGGCATATTTCAGTGGCCCAGAGGGATTAACACCAATATATATCAAGCTACAATTTGTACCCACCTGCAATTACATTCCCTAAATGGACAATATGGGAGTAGCTTCCTGCTGGTCTCTCATCAGTTGCGTTCAGTTTCTGTTGCTCTCATCCTATGCAATTCTTATTTGTCATCAGAAATGAATGGAAGGTGTTATTTGTAAAGACAGATGGGTTTTTGAAGAGCACTCTGGAACAATCCTGCTAAGAAACTGATCATCTGCCTGTCTTTATTACCATTTTTATTAGGGTTATTTGCATGGGAACATCTGCTTCTGCCACAGCTGTGATTGCTGTGATTGCTCATCTGCTGCCAGTCAGAAACAATCACTTGTACAACACCTAGCACAACGCAACACCAGTTTCTGCTCTAGGTGTTACAACAGTATGGCTGATTAATAAAACGGTGGCCAAATGGCTCCATGCCTCATAACTGTTCTGAATATGTTCTGTAAGGCAGGAGGGTCACATCAGAAACAAAAGGAAATGATTGAATTGCAGCTGCAATCAGGGAGCATTGCTGCTTCTTTAAATTGAGGTGGTTTTGGCTTTCCTGAGATAATTTCCAGAAAACTCAGTTGTTCCATGGCTTGAAAAACACTGATACAAAATATTTGTAGCCTTCTGGGAAACCAGAGGTAAAGGCATTCAGTATGTGATTAGTACCCAGGTAAAATGGATTATGATTTGAGGTATGAAATAAAGCCGAAGGAGAGAAGGAATGAAAAATCCTCTTTTAAATGAGTGTATAGTAATAAAAATAATAGCACCAGAGGAATGCAGGATTTTGTAAAAAAGAGAGAAGGGCATTGTTAGTATTTCAAGGAAGTCCTTTACTCTGTTACTTAAACGTACTTAGGCATTGATGGCTGACACAGACAAGGTAGGAGGGAAAAGCTGGCTGTGTGGATGGCCAGCTATGAAGAGGAAAATAAGAAGCAGACAATGTGACAGGTATTGTTACACGTCATGGATCTGATTCTACATTTTCATTTAGGCTGCAACTTGAGACTCATTTCTGAAGCAGGATAGAGCAGAGCTTTGCTTTTCCCATTAAGTGTAGTGGTTTTAGATGCAATGCTCAGGTTTGTCTTCACATCCTTTTTGGATACCTCCACCAATTTCTGTTATGTGAACCTGCTATATAGGCAACTGATGTCATAGTCTGTACTTTATTACTGAAAGTGGAGTATTTCTTTGGGTTTTAATATGCATTTATAAAGAGTTAGCTACGTGTAATTAAATATGAGTTTGTAAAAGTATCACTCAGGTAAACACAAATAATTTTAGTTTCCTAATAGGGTATTTGATGGAGCACAGAAACACCAAGCTCAGATGGCAGTTGATCTTGAGAAGGTAATGGAAATGTATTCCTTCTGTGTTTTCCATCTCCACCAACCACTCTAAATCTAATGATATCATTTCAAAAATACTTAAATATCCACTTGGAAGCAATCAACATGATGCAAGATACCTATAACATAGATTATCAATTTCAAACCTGACAGCTGTCCCTGCAGCTAATCTCTGTAGGTACCTTACTGCTCTTCAGATACTTCCAGTAAGAGTAGTGAATAGGGAAGTACCTTTCAGGTCTGCCTCCCTTCTTACAAAAGCAGCTGCCATCACTTTACAACTAATGAGAGATCCTGGAAAACAACCCCAGGGACCTGAAGTCTTCTCTCAGAAGGTGGTTCCCTCAAGAGGAAAACGTAGAAGGTCTGTTTGGAGATGTGTCATTTCCCTGGTGTTGATCAAAAGATTTCTTTATTGTTTTCTTGCTGGAGTTTCTCTGTTTCTTTACTGGGGTGCTGAAAATAAGAACTGGTCAGGAGACATTTCTTTGGATTCATTGTGATGTTCACTGCCTCAGACTGGTGAGAGGTAAGACCAGCTTACATCTAGCCAAGTAATTAGTTTCAAGAAGTGTATAGCACATGTGTAACTGAATGCAAGAGTGGCCTAGTTCCTAAATTATAAAGTTCTTTTCCTTTATGCTTGGAGACATCTCAGAAGATTGTTTCGTATAAATCACTCTGTGGGATCTTGTGGAGAAAATAATCCCATTCCTTTGCAGTTCTTCCCAAAGTATGCGTCTGTTCACTCAGAAAAGAATTTTAGACAGAGGGGATTGTAAAGGCATTTAATTTAGTTAGTGCTGTTTTGAACAGAGTATTCATGGAAGTTTTATCTGACATTCAAAACTATGTGATAACATTATTTAACAGCAATGGAATAAAATGAAAACTTAAACCTCAGTAATTAGAGTGACCTTCTCCTAGCTTCTGTGTTTTATTAAGGTGTCATGTCTTAGTTATACAAATCCTCCCTACACAGGAAGAGAGGGCGAATTTCACCTGCATTGTGTAACATCTAGTACTTATTTATTTGTAATGCAGCTACTTTAAAGGGTCAAGGAGGGGACCTGAACATGAAAGGATCACAAAGGGCATCA
Source organism: Pezoporus wallicus (assembly GCF_028554395.1). Taxonomy (NCBI): domain Eukaryota; kingdom Metazoa; phylum Chordata; class Aves; order Psittaciformes; family Psittacidae; genus Pezoporus; species Pezoporus wallicus. The sequence continues at coordinate 7,253,653 of NW_026642649.1, read as the reverse complement.
ATAAAACCTACTGTTGGCCCTATAAAATTACAGTGGCATAGACAGCAAATTTGGAGAGCTGAGAGTATCTTCAAGGCTTGTAAATTGGAAAGTGTTACCTAATGTGAAAATGGAAAGCCAAAGGTATATGTGAAGTACAAGCTGAAAGCATGTTATAGTTTTTTCTCCAAATGTATTTGAAGGACAAATCAAAAATCAGAGTAGATCTCCCCTAAAATAATAGAAAGACGGAATTGACAAAAATTTGTCTTTCCTAGGGCAGTGCACAAGTCATTGCATTTTACGTAATTTTACCTAACATGGGCAAGCTCTGTCCATGGCTCCACGCAGAAAACGTGCAAAAACGATGTGAATATGCACCTATGTTTTGATCAGAAACAGCTGTAGAAATGTCCATTCTGGCCAGATTATTTCAGTTGAGGGTGCAGATTGTCTACATGACAGTCCTTGTAAGGACAGGTAAAGAAATGATGCGTCATTCAAAACTCACTCATTGTTTGAGAACTGGAAACAGCCCTCAGGTTTTATCTGATGCTTGTTTCACTCAGGAAAGTGAAGGCAATGGGGGGGAGTAAATCAGAACAAAACAACTCGTAGCCTGACAGAAGTCTTTCAATTAGAACTCTCACGTTTGGTCAGATCAGTGGTAATCTCTCCAAGAGATTGTGTGCCTCCGAGTCTGTGGTCTGATTTAGAACGATTGTCAGACAGACAAGAAGTGGCTTGTGTCCCCTGTTTTGGAAGGTCACAGGGATCAATCCTACCCTCTCCCTCAACAACTGCTAGATCTCACTGCCATCAGTAGTAATTTGAAGTTACCTATGTCCTCTTCTGATCAGCAATGGTCACTTCTGCCACAAGTGCCAGAGGTTTCCCAGAGCCTGGAGAAAGTTTGCTTAGATTGATGGAGAACCTGGGAGGGACGAGGGATGTGAGAGTTTCTAGGGTATGAACTAGATTGGAATTTCATGGCATGTGCTACTGTACCTGAAATAATAAACCCCGAATGGAGAGTAGGACCCTAGTCCCTAGCCAAGTGCTGCACTGAAGCACTTGGGGCTCAGAGCTGCCATAGGTCTGGATGGCTTTCATTCTCTCGGAGAAGTGTGAACCTGTCCATGCAGATAGGTTTTAAGCTGTACAGTTTTGTAGGATTAGTTCAAAGGCTCAACACGAAATCTTTGCACTATTAAACTCTGTTTTAATCCACAGCCTTAAGCAGACATTACAGAATGTAATCTTTTGTAGGGTATGAAATAAGCCTATATTGTGATGCTATTCTTTGCACAGCAAGTCACCTGTTCTGCATGGTTATAATCAAGACACAGTAAAATAAACATGTTCCTCAAACAATATTAAGTCATGAATAAATTTGAAGATAAGATAATCTTTTTGTAGGTACTTTATATAGAAATATAAAGTCATAGGCTAAATTATTCATGGTGAATAATTTGCTTAACTCCCACTATCGCAGGGAGTAGGGAGGGAAGGAAGGGAAGGAAGTAAATTATGGGAAGATAATTTAACACTTCTCTATTAAGCCAGACCTTTGACTGTAGGTTACTTTGCATTTCTTTTAAGGGTAAAGCTTTTGTAACAGAACCAAACCCTGACTGAGTCTTATTTTTAAGTGCTTCTGCCCTATATATTCTAAAGCTATATATATTACACTCTTTAAAGTAGCCCTTTCTGATAGGTACAGTAATGTATTCTCTATCTGCATTTTTCAGGGAACAGTTAAAACACCATTAGTTGCCACAGAAAAGAAGTTCATTCAAAAGATTGCTTGTGTCATTTCCAGTGGTTTCATCTATGTCCCTGCTGAATGGGCATTGTATTTGCACCAGCGACCTCGCTTGAAACTTGCCATAGCAATATAGCTGTGATACCACCCAACACGGATTGGTTGTCCCTGGATATTTGCGTGGTATTAAGGTGTGCTTAGGAGGAGGACACTGCAAATCAATCACCCCAAACCCATCACTGCTGCTTGCTGCATCTCAGTCACCAGAAACAAGGTACAAACATAAACCTTACTTAGGTTTTTGCACCACCTGTGTTTTCCATGTGCTGTTTCACACATGGTGAGACATTTCAGGTAAGTTTTTCATCTTTCAGGCTGAAACATGGCCGTCACTAAAGAGAGGAAAGACAGGATCTTACCCCTTGTTGAAGGGAGGAGTTGTTTACTAGCTGGTGAAATACAGGCGGTCTAGTCTAACAAGTAAGCTAACAACGACCTTTGTATAGCTAAGGAAACAAAACAGATTGTTTAATAATTTGGATTGTTTTCTGGATCAGAAATAATGCAATGATGACCCATGGACAATCTAAATTCATCTGAAAAGACATATATGGTGGTGAAAGGTACTCCTGATCCTGCAGTGGAAGCTCTCTTTGCTGGTGTGTTATTTGGTGGAGGCTTTGAGATGGTTCTGTCATGTCTTGTGTTTTCTGTGTGAAGGTCTGGTGTCTTATTTGAATAATCTGTTCTATAAAAATTTTAGCAGTGTCAGGAATATAGTGATGTGTGGTACTAGGGATAGCAGAGCGCGGTATGGTACTAGGGACAGCACTGGTTTTAAATAGCTTCCTGAACTAAGTTCAGAGGTTTTCTACAGCATGGTTGATAGGCTCCTCATGTTGCAATTTGTTGGTTTTTTTTATTCTGACATTAAATCTGACATATTAGTAGCAGTGTTGTGCCATTGACCATAACAGTTGCTGATCCTTACATTTAGATGCCGTAATAAAACTCTATTTAATCTTCAGCACAGTTGGTGTTCATGTCTAGTTCATGAACACCTCGTTTAAACAGGAATAAACTCACAGCTTTCTTTATAGAGAAGCCTGTTTCCTCTCCCAGAAATGCACACAAATCCTTCCTTTATGACTAAAAGAAGTGATGAATGCACCTTTCCCTGGCAGCATTCAAGGCCAGGTTGGACAGAGCCTTGGGCAACACTGGCCTAAGTGTGAGGCGTCCCTGACCATGGCAGGGGGTTGGAACTGGATGATCTTAAGGTCCTTTCCAACCCCAACCATTCTATGACTACATGAATTTACAAATCTATTGCAGTGATTCTCACCTACAGAAGTATCAGGGTTGTGCTTCACTTAGAAATGAAGCAAAGTAAGGATACAGTCAAACTCCCACCAAGAGGTAATACTTTCATCATTTTCAGTCTGATAGCAAGGTAACACATCCTTTCACTGGTTTTGTTTCTCCTTCCAGTTTTCTGCTTTCTTCAAAGAATGGTCAGAATTCTGCCACTGATCCTCCCTGCTTTTTCTTTTTTGTGGGAGAGATTGTCAGCTGCCTTATTGTTACATGAAAGTGCTTCTTGATCTGTAATACTGTCTCCTGACCCTTCATACCAGCTGCAGAATCCGAACTGTGTAAAGGTTTAGCCCTAATGCATACAGCTCTTCAAAATTGTCCAGGGAGAGAAGCATACTTCTCATCAGGTGTCAGAAAAATTGCTTAAAATAATCTAGAACAATGCCCCCCAAAATACCCTTTTTCTTTTAGAATAATTTGCAGTGGATTTCTGGAGTCATAGATGGTGAGAAATACTGATACTGTGAGACATCTTCAGGGAAAACCACTGCTACAATTACTGGTGTAATTCATCAAGCTCTCATAGCTCCCTCAGCCAAATTTGAGTTGATTGCAGTTTAGCGTCTTGAAAATACATACTTAAATCAGTAAATAGTCACTTAACACAACACCAGCATAATTGCCAGCATCCTTTGGCTACTGGCAGCCTCTACTTGTTTTGCTTCTACATTCTCATGGGATTCTTTGCAAGACAGTCAGTAACGTGACAAATGACGATGGGAATGGTGTACTCTGTATTAATTAAACCAGGAGTTAGAAACGTCTTTCTGCTTTTCATAGGTAACATCTTGGGTTTTCCTCTGATTTGAACATAGGCAAAAAGATGCATTTAATAACATAATAGAGAGAGAAACTGGCAGTTGAAAGTCTCAAGTTTATTCCTCAAATGGCTTTCCCACATTAGGTGTAGGTAGGTTGTTTTATTATCTGCCTGTCAGGTGTTCCACCCCTAACATGGATGCTTAATTTCTCAGAGGTGCTTGTAATGCTCATTAACTTCCTGAAATAAAATAATTGCTAAAGCAACTGATAGTTTAAATTTAAATATAGGCGGAGGTTGTGCTGTTTTCATACCCAAAGTTGCTACTGAGGCTTTGATGTGTTAATCTCAAGAGGAATTCAGCAGAGAGTGTCTTGTACACATTGAACAAGAAAAGCAGGAAATGTAAGTTTGACAAAGATCTGCAAGAACCACTTTGAGGGCTTGATTCTAATGTACCCTGTATTTTGGTGTTTCAGATAATAACTCTATTGTATAAAAAGAATGCTTTTCATGAATATCAGGTAAGGTTCTTAGTTTTTCATGTGTCAGATAAGGTTCTCAGTTGTAGTCATGAGATAATTTAGAAGAAGAACTTGCTCCATATTAAGTCATTGTATGATCATTGAGGGTGATCAGGGGACTGGAGCACCTCTCCTATAAAGACAGGCTGAGAAAGTTGGGGCTGTTCAGCCTGGAGAAGAGAAGGCTGCGTGGAGACCTCATAGCAGCCTTCCAGGATCTGAAGGGGGCCTGTAAGGATGCTGGGGAGGGACTCTTCATTGGGGACTGTAGTGATAGGACAAGGGGTAACGGGTTAAAACTTAAACAGGGGAAGTTTTGTTTGGATATAAGGAAGAAATTCTTTACTGTGAGGGTGGTGAGGCACTGGAATAGGTTGCCCAGGGAGGTTGTGAATGCTCCATCCCTGGCAGTGTTCAAGGCCAGGTTGGACAGAGCCTTGGGTGAGATGGTTTAGTGTGAGGTGTCCCTGCCCATGGCAGGGGGATTGGAACTGGATGATCTTAAGGTCCTTTCCAACCCTAACTATTCTATGAATCTATGATTTGAATTCAGTGTTTCCACCCCATGAAGTGTCTGTGAGGAATAATTGAAAAGTTTTCAGGGTGCTTTTTTCCTACCAGAAACTTTAGCATCATCTCCCCTTGCATGTTTATCTGGATGCAGCAAACATGGCTTTTAAAGGAATGAAATTCACGATGGCAACCGAGTCTCTCAAAACTGATGGAGTATTAGGGTCAGAAAGTGAGCTGGTGAAAGCTCTAAGTGCCTCCTCTGTCCTAACGACCAGTGAAAGGCATACTGGCTGCAAGGCTGTCCTTTCTGCGGGAAGAGGTGGTAAGGGGGTATCAGCAGTGAAAACTTCAACCATAAGGAATGTGTTGAGGGGACAGCAGAAGGGAACAGCGGGGGGGGGGGAACCAACCATCTGATGTTTAAAACTGCAAAGAAAAGCATTTGTTCTAAGTGTCTGAACGCTGTGACGTGAAAAGAGCTGAAAACAGCCGTGTTACTTTCATAAAACCCCAGCCAAAAAAAAACCCCAACAGCAACAAAAAAGGCACAAAACAACAGAGGCAATGTGATAGATGTAACAAGAGAATAAATGATGCAACTGTGATTATATTTGAGATAAAGCAGGAAAGAAGGAGACAACTGAAAAGTGAATGAAGAGGAAAAACAGTGGTGAATAAGGAGGATGGGGAGAAAGCACTGAACGGGAAACCATGATAGATAGGTAGTGACCTGTATCACGTAGTGAGCATCAAATACTTGAACAGGAAGCTCTTGAGACATGTGGTGCCAAACATGGAGTAAAATACCATAGGCTTTACACTAGGTAAGCCATCAAATTCTACTTAAAATCTGCATTTCTTAAGCTGACTTACCAAAAGACTGCACATTTTATGGAGAACTTTTCTCTAATTCCTCAGGTCTTTGAGTGAGTTCTTTTACTATTAATTCTCTGGCATCCTTCTCTTATTGATACTGCAGATGATTCAACACCTTAGGACAGCAAAGGTTTGGCTTCTCTGCCCTTATAGTTTAACGTGTATTTTGTGATGAAAAGTTACATGAATCTTAAAGTTTGATAGAGGCTGATTTTCATATGGTTATTTTTTCCTAGCTATAAATATATATAAGCTAAACAAAAATTCAAAGGCAATGATAGACTGTAGAAAGAAGCCGACTTCCTCCTAGAATGTGTGCATGTTTCAGCATACTAATGACTGCAGCTTCTTTATCAAGTCAAATACCATTTCTCATCTTGCAGTGAAATCTGCTCTGAATGTTCTTCCATTCTGGAGATTTTACAGTTCATGCCTTTCTGTATATATTAATTAAATATCTCATTTTCTAGTTGGGTCTCTGATTTGGAGCTAATGTTTTCCCAGCTTATACAATATTAACCTTGTGATTGGAAAGAATAAATTCCTTCCTTGAAGAAGGGATTCATGTCTTCAATATTCTTTTTTAAAGTAAATCTTATTTTAATGATCTCATTTTCTTGTCTTTCGTATCTCACCATAATCAATTCTTTATTCCTTTTTACCCTCGCTGCATTGTTTTAGAAATGGAAAGGGCATTCATCCAAGGAAAAAATAAAATCTCAAATCAGCAGGAAATAAATCTCTTTATGACATGGAGCTGCAGCATTTCTGTTCTTGTCAAGAGACTTCAGGCACTCCAAATGCAGCGAAGTACCCAATTATTATTAGATTATGCTCAGACTTCATACTGTGATGTACCAACAAGAGGCATTTCTGTTCTGTCAGTTTTACCTGGGCAGCTGGGAAGTGGTTGGAAAAATGTTTGTACTTCCAAGTTTGTCATTTTATTACCTCCCCCTTTGCTTCTGCAGTTGGACAACAGCTCATTTTTAACTTATCTGTGAAATACCCAGAGTGAAAGCTTCTTGTACTTGTACAAAACCATGCACTGCTGTAGGACAGCTGATCACGGGCCTGGTTTTGAGTCCTGGCAAATGCTGCTCTAGCGTTAAGCTCCTAGACACCATATCGCTGCTGTTTTGCAGTGGTTCACAACCTGATGAGCAATTGACATTAAAAATAGAGACTGTTTCCGAGTTTTATGACCCCAACACATTCACGTACTGGTTTCACTTCTCTGCTACCCTGCTGTACAACTGGCTCACGTCCCTTGTACCCCGCCTTGGTTACAGCTTTGTTTTGCACAAGCAAAGCCTTTTCCTACGGTTGTTTGGGGGCCTTTTTAAGGCTTCTTGAAATATCCACATGATCAGGAGCCTCTGTCCTGGTAAACCTGCTATAGAGGCAGCATTTATCCAATGGGATGGAGACAGACAGTGCTGAAGAGTGTCCAGGCAGGATCTGAAGGCAGCTGTGCAGTGCATTTGTAGCATCAGCTGGAATGAGGTAGTGGGAAATAAACCCAGTTGCTGGTTTGGGATTTGAGATCCAGAGTTTCAGAAATGTTCCAAATAGCACAGTGTTGTCTATATGCACAACTGCAAAACCCGTGGTGGTAACAAGGTGATGGCAGCAGCAGCCTTCTGACCGACCAAAGAAACACGTGGCCCTTTGGTCCGAGCTGTGGAGGCATCACAGCAGCTTTGTAAGCATCCGACCAGTCCAGGTACATTCTACATGGTCAGTCTTGGTGATCAATTTTACCTAAACCGGATGTTAAATAGTTATTTTTTATGGCTTCTTTGATATTGTACAACTCTTTTTTTTTTTTTTTTTTAATTTCTAATGAGGAGAAATATTTCACTTCTTTCCTGCATAAACAGGGATCCCTGGAGGTCAGGTTTTTGATTCAAGACTGCTAAGGCATAAAGCAAACTCCTCTCTTACTGCCAAATGTCTGTCTCTCTATGAGCTATACACAAACATAGATATTCTTTTGTTCAGTCTTTTATCTTTTTATAGAGAGAACCTGGTTTACACACTGCTCTGGGGAAATGTCAGGCTTGAAGCAGTTCCTGGTTTACAGGAGCAGGCTGCATACTGGAGAGACTGCTGATACAGACTGATGGACTTCGCAATAAGGATGTGGATTTCTGAATTCATGTAACAAAACTCTTTGATTTCATTCTTCAGGACTATATAACAATATCCTATTTCAGAGCTGTTCTTGTGTTGAGATAATGTTGAATAATTTTCCCCCAGTGCAAAACGCTCTCAGGCAAAACACGTCTGAATATGTTACAGATAATAGTCCTTGCACCAAACAGGATTGCTTTTGTTCTTGCGTTTTGTTTCCGTTCAAATTTGGCCCCTAAATATCAGGCTGATACTCTGTCAAAATCAAGCTGACCTTGTCAAAACCATAGGAGTTTCTATTTTACTACTTCCTTTATATTCCCTTTTAATATCTGGCCCTAATGCAGGCTGTGTTGGCTCACAATTGAGCCAATCTGTGATACAATTCAACTAGAGCTTTTAGAGTAATTTTTAAAGTTCAATTCAAGGGAAATAATGGGAATCTTTGACAATGCCCGTGTTACAGAATAGCCTGTGCATGGGAGGATTGTGCTTGCTTTGTTCCTGGCTGTCAAGTTGCTATGCTAGCAATTTTGACAACTGAAAACAGTGTCTTGTTTCAGAGACACGTGTGTGTCTTACAACAGGAATGTGCTGTGTCTTAGTGATCACAGTGGTGCCATGAAGCTCACCTGCATTCTTCTATGATCAATTTAAGATCCATGTATGCAGTAAATACATGATGTTGGATGGGAGGAACAGATAGAGAATCCTGTGGTGCTAAAAACAATGATCGGTGAGGAACAGCAGAGGTCAGAAGTGCTAATGGCTGATAGACCTTGGTGATGGTGACTTTCGAAGGGAGAGTGCACAGGTACCTTCAGGTCATGGCTCTAGACAGTTTTAAATATTAAAATCCTTTTAAACAGAGCAGCAAATCTGTCATGTAGTTGCTTGAGCAGCACTGACCTTTGCAAACAGGCTTCACTCCTTGGATAGATAATTCAGTGTGTCTTTCCATCAGGAGGCACAGACTCCTCAAGACTCAGCACTCTGCTATGATGCTCAAAACACCAGGAGGCGAGAGATTTACCTCCGATACACTGATACAGCACAGAGGCAAAGAATAGCAAAAGAAATGTAATGTGCTGATTTATTTTAGCTCGTGAAAATTACTGTCAGGCAAGTAAAACTAGGAAGTGTGTGTTTATACTGAGCATTGTATTAGTCTGTTTCCTATAACAGGTAATGGCTGCTGGTTTCCTTTTATCTCTTGAAAAATCTGTTCTCTGACATAACAGTGCATCATATGAGGGAAACACACGAAGTGTGTGAAGACAAAATTACTCTGATTGATTATCCTAAATGCAGTGGTTTCCAGAGCAGCAAACTGAGCAGGTGCTGAGTAGGAGAACAAGTGGCTTCCTAGCAGGCGATGAGAAGCTGACTTTCCTTTCTTACAGCAGACTTGTAAAGTTGGTTTTGAGGAGTAATTGTTGCCATTTGGATCATCATATCTCAGTAATCAAGATGTAAATTTCCTTCTCAATTGATCCATCTTTGGTATTGGCAGGGTGCTGTCAGTGACTACTGACGTTATCTGGGTAAGTAAAAACTTTCTGTACTCATAACAGCATAAAATAATGGCAGTACTCGTGGGGTTTTGGTAAGTGTTTCTATCTTACTAAATAATAGCAAATTTACCAAGTGAGTATTCGTGTCGCCATTACAGGTGACTAATTCAAGTGACTTGACTTGCTACAAACTAATTGCTCGTTTGGCAGTTGTAAAAAGCAGTTCCAGCTCTAGCAGACAGATGGCACTGGCTGTGTTTGGTTCCAGATGGAGCCAGAGGGAGCAATCTGGAGGTGTCTTCAGTGGTGCTCCCATCAAAATCATAGAATTGCAGAATGGTTTGGGTTGGAAAGGACCTCAAAGCTCATCCAGTTCCAACCCCTGCCACGGGCAGGGACATCTTCCACTTGAGCAGGTTGCTCCAAGCTCTGTCCAACCTGGCCTTGAACACTGCCAGGGATGGGGCAGCCACAGCTCCTCTGGGCACCCTGTGCCAGTGTCCCACAACCCTCACAGGGAACAGCTTCTGCCTAAGATCTCATCGCAATCTCCCCTCTGTGAGGCTGAAGCCATTCCCCCTTGTCCTGTCTCTACAGGCCCTTGTCTAAAGTCCCTCTTCAGGTTTCTTGTAGGCCCAACGGGGCCTTTCTGTCTTGTATTTCTTGAATTTCTTGAAGCCAATAGGCCTTTGTCCGTTGGTGTAAATGGAACGTGTGCCCAGGTTCACTGTGTCTCAAAGGGTGTGTTTGCAGAGCTTTTTGGGAAGGGGGGGCTGTATCACTTCAAATGTTCCACTGCAAATATCTTTCAGTCACATTTTCATAAACAGTTGGGGGATCTCGCCTCATCCGTGACACATGGAACAGCAGAAAATCTGCATGCATTTTCTTCTACTCTAATCAAGTGAGCAATAGAGGTTGGCGTAATGAGCCAGCTAGAGACAGGCATTGATGTTCCACTAACATGAAAGAAGTACCAGAAATAATACTGAAAGCAAGGCTGTATTGCTCACTCACGTTCAGATGCCTGATGGAAAAGCTAAACATGCTCCTGGAGCAATAGCAGGTGATGACAGCGTACTCATCATTTAATAATGACAGGAGCGTTTAGCAAAATGAGTAAGCACTTGTGGTGAGTCCCAAAAATAATTTCACTCCCTTCAATTAAAGCAGCCATCAACTTAAAGATAGGTTTCAGGGGGAGTGAGGAGAACCTAGCTAGATAGCATCACAAAACTCTGATGCTTGCGGTGAAGCGCAGTTTAACAGATCCATGTGGACTGGAGCAAGAAGCATAAAATAACACAATGTAATCCTGGGCCTCAACCTTTTGAAATGATAGAATCTCCTTAAAGAAATAGAAAAGGGCTGATTAAAGCAGAAGTTCCCCCTTCCAGATTATGCTCTGCAGAGTGGATCTTCAAGAGAGTGGTTTACTGAGAAAGCAAGTGCGATTCCTTTCTTCACTGTCAGATGAATGCTGCCTCTGTAAATTGTGTATCTGTCCAGATCTTCCTGTAGTTACTTATTCACAGGGTCTTTCAGATCACAGAATGGCACTATGCAGGACTGTCCATCAGCCTGAACAGTGATGGAGAATGACTACTGTAGATCATGCCAGAACCCCATATCAGACTGCAGCTGTGAATGGTCCCAGTATGATGACAACAAGAAAAATACTCAAGAAATAATTGCAGTTATAACTAGAAGATGTATTTCTAATCTTGTCTGTGTTCTTCAGCCTCTCATCCCCTCTTGAGCAGAAATAACAGCTAAATGCAAGTTCTGCCTTCTCTGTTGGATATACTGAAGAGAAAGCATCTGTTGCTTGTAGCTGTAGTATTTATTGCATTAGAAGATACTATTCACTTATTACATGGAGGGTGTCTGGAATCAGGGAACAATCAAGAGGTTTTGTATATTCATTTTTGTCCCCAATACCTTGCTATAACATAAAATCTCCATACATGTAAATTCCACACACTTACTCAGGAAGCAAACACTGTGGTATTTCTCCCTTTGAAGAGTACCCATTCTCTTCGTATGTTTCCCTATTTTACAAATCTCTGGAGAGAGGGAAAGCTCAGAATAGAAGTTTGTGTTTCGTTTCAGTGGCAGATCTGGAGCTGCCATGGCCAGAAAGGATTGTCACATCTGGGTGAGTTTTCAGCCCATGAAACCTCTCCGTTGGTTCCAAAAGCTTCCTTATGTAAAACACATCTTCCGGAAAGGGCACCTGCTTTGTGTTTGAAGTCCTTGGGTACTCTTTGGGTAGCTGCTTTCAACAGTTTGTTTGCTGCACCTTTTAAAACTGCAGTTGATTTCCATGATGTGTTTGGCTTTTGCTGATAGACACTGACTCCTCCTATGCCTTTCTTGGTTTGCTTAAAGAGCTCTTCAGCTCTTTGCACCTTCTTAGGTAGCTTCTTACTTCTAACCCTATGATCCATGATTTGCTCTCACTAAGCATGTGTTTTATTGATATTGTGGATTCCAGTGTCATTAGTCCAACATGCCATGAAGGCACACAGACCTGTCTAAACTGTAGTCCATCTGGGCAGTTACAGACTTGACCAAACTTGTGCTCAGAGTCTGACCTTTGAAATCTATTCAAGGAAACATTTTTCTTTATTCATTTCCTTGAAGAACTTGTTTATTTGCTTGCACATTCTTTCATTTATGTTTCTTAAAGAATTCTACAATGTTTCTTCCACCCCTTTCTTAGAATCATAGAATGCTTTGGGTTGGAAAGAGCCTTAAGATCAAACAGTTCCACCCCCCTGCCATCCCATAGTCAATCACCTCATTTTGTAGCATGATATTTTTTAACCATTTTCTTTTTTTTTTTTAAAGGACCTAAGGACTTTTCTGGTCTTCTGTAACTACTCCAGTGCTTCAAGGCCTATCAAACACTGTAGGAACAGTAATCTCTTCAATTTACATCCAGGAGTTCTTAGTACTAATGTGTGAATCCAAATGAGCATGTAGGGTTTACATGTTGTTTGTCATTTCCTTCTGATTAAAAGAAACTGTCGCATCCTAAGATACAAGCATAAAGCCTTCAAAGTGTGGAATCTTGCTCTTTGAGATGCAGACTGTTCTTAAATACCCACTTCCACCCATGGGTTTCTTCCTGACTTTCTTCCCTCTTGCTGCCGTTCATCCTTTGCCTCAGTTTTGGCCAGTTAGGCTTTTTTAAGCACATACATCACATATTGAACATAATCAGGTTATGATTGTTGGTCCCTAGGCAACCACCATCTTCCAGTCCAGTGATTAAATCATCTTTATCCATCATAATGAAGTCCAAACTAATTACCTGATGTCATAGTCAGTAAAATTTTGGGGGGGGAGTAATTTCAATAATCTAATTATGCTTTACTATTGGCTGCAGGGGATCCCAGCACAAGCATCCCAAGTGGAAGGCTCTAGCAAACAAGAGGATATTTCCACACACAGCAGACATGCCTGTCATCCCCTTTTCATCAGCTTTAGTAGCATACATGTCGGGACATTACGTGTAAGATCTTGCTGGTTTGAGTTATTCACCAGCAGAAATCTACGAGTGATGTTCTCCTTCCTATCCCAAATTAATGTTCCTGTCCAGCAAATTGGCTCTCAAGAATGTAATTATAAGTGAGAATTTTCCATTCCCTGTGTTTCTATCTCAGAGCTCATCAACACAGGCAATTAAAAATTGATTCTGGCAGGGTCTTTGCCTACTAAATTATTATTTTATCATTCCAAGAGGTGGAATAAACACAGAGCTCTGCACAGAGCTGTGTGCCTCTGCAGCCAAACTGCTTCCAGCTCTTGGGCCAACTCAGTTAAATAGAGTCTGGCTATCTCTGAAGTGCAGATTGCCGTGCTGAGAGACATTTCAACTTTGTTAAACTGAGTATCTTCACTACCTATGATTGAACTTGTGCTTGCACAAATTGCGTATCATCTCTGTTGGAGTACAGCCAGCCATTCACCAGGTAGAGATTTCTCACTTAACTGATTCTTCTTCTTTCGTTATAAAAACGGGTAGGTTTGTGCTTTACTTGTGGAGGCCAAGGAAGCTCTCTGAGAGTTTTCTATGTGACATACTGAGACTGACCAGGATAGTGCGTGCCTGTGCAGAACAGGAGCCGATTTTGTTACCTTAAAGCCGACTTGGTTCTGAACAACCAAAGACAACAGACCTCAGTAAAATTAGGATGGCAGCTGGTTCACATGTTTCATACTGCAGCCTCCCCAGAGATACATGGCTTGTATGTGCTGCCAATGTCAGTTCTGTGCAATAAAGTCCTCCATTTTACATTCCCCTTTAATAAATCCAAGTAGAAGAAAGCCCTTCACTGCAGTATTCACTGCTGCTGCTGTTTTGTCTCAGAAGATACCAGCCATGCTGTGTTTCTAATCAAGAGGTGAGCATCACAGAATCCTAAATATATGATCGTTTTATGGTCATATGGTGAGGAGAGCACCTGCTGGTGCATGCCATGGTGTTAATGGAACACTATGGCAAACACTCTTGAAATTAAAAATTGCATCTGTACTGGTACAGCACAAATAAGAAGGGAGGGGAATAGAGCAAAATAAAGAGGCACCTTTTGCACGACTGCAAATGCTTGCTGTGCCAAAAGAAAAATACATAGAAGTTATGATTTATGCTTGAAACTGTGTTTCCAGTGAGTGGTGCCCTTTTGACGTAGAACAAGATAGAGCGAAAAAACCCACGCTAGAATGTGTAACCAGTGCAGTATCTCTGGAAATGTGAGGAGGAGAAACTACTGCTCTTCTTCTGCAATGTATGTAAAGAATATTCTGTCTAAAACCCTGTGGAGATGGAAACTGTGTCTGTTTCCCTACCAGTAACAGTTGGATGATTCAGCAGTGACCTTGTGAAAGTTTTGCTGTTCTATATTGGGCAATGTAGAAACATACGGGATCACAGAATAGTTAGAGTTGGAAGAGACTTTCAAGGCTCATCTAGTTCCAACCCCCTGTAATGAGCAGGGACATCTTCAACTAGATCAGGTTGCCCAGAGCCGCATCCAGGCTGGCCTTGGATGTCTCCAAGGATGGTGCATCCACCACCTGTCAGGGCAACCTATGCCAGTGTTTTTCCACCCTCATTGTAAACGGTTTCTTCCTCACATTGAGCCTGAATCTCCCTCTTTTAAAACCATCACCCCTTGTCCTACCACAACAGGCCCTGCTAAAAAGTCTCTCCCCCATCTTTCTTACAGGCCCCTTTTAAGAACTGAAAAGCTGCAGGACGGATATGGGACACTGAAGTTGTGATTGGATTGATGTGGTTAAATGTGATACCATACTAGCTGAGTAAAGACCTTAGATGAGGTCCTGCTGATGACTATTAGCTCATGTTTGACTTCTAGAGTGACAGCTTACAGGTCCTGTGATGTGAGGCTCTGGTCCCATATTTCCTCATCCTGGTTCCTCTGAGATCAGTTGCTCTCATTATGGCACGCTTCTGGTAAAGTGCTGAACTGTTTGGCTTTGCTTGCTCTCTTCTCTCCCTGAAGAAAAAGCTGAGCAGGCCCAGGCCCATATATACAGTGCTCTGTCCCCTGGCGAGTGCGTTTTGTTGGCTGCAGTGATACTTTCAATCTGAGTCAGTGCTGGCAGACTCCTGCTGCCGACGCCATGCAGCATCTGCATCCACGCTGATGCCACCAGAAGTGCTGTTAGGAATGAGATGAGCAGCAGACTGCAGTGGCCAAGCACAGCCAACCTGCATGAGCTGTAGCCTATATTATTGTTGACTCTTCAGGGCTTGTGTCAACCCCCAGATTGCATCTGTTCCTTCTGTCTTCCTCCCCTCCTCTCCAGCACGAGGGACCCTCTCCCTAGCTGGTGGCATGGGTGATGGAGCAGGGATGAGGGGAGGAAGTTGGTGGTGCAGCTGGTAGAAGAGGAGAGACTGACTCTTCAGACTGACAAGGAAGCACTTGTCAGTCTGAGGAGGGAAAAGAAGGAAGAGTTAGTCTTAGAATCTCTGTGTATAGGTGGATATGCTGTTAGGAACTGGCCATTTTAACCCCTCCTTTTTTCCAGTGCCCCATAGGCAGGCTGCTGACCTCTCCATTCTTTCATCTTAAAACTGAACAAGTGAGTCTGAAGTTTTTTACACCATTCTATGCAGGTTGTTGTTTGGCTTTCCTCATCCTTGTATGCAAGTAAATGAAAAAAAGGGTATTTGAACTATACATTTCAAAACTCATCACATACCAGAATTACCTTCAGCTACCTTTTTTCTCAAGAACGGTTGCTTAACATCACAGGGCTCTTGATGCTGAGCAGCATCTCTGACAGCATCTTCTAGAAACGCGATTTCAAAGCTTCAGTGCCCCTTTAGTGCTAAAAAAAACCCCACACATGCAAAAACCAGCACAAAACAAAGCAAAACAGCACCATCGGAGGACTGTCACGGGGAACTTTGGCCCCGGAGCAGGGCTCCAGCCGCGCTTGAGGCCCCAGTACAGCCGCCGCCGCTATCACCCCCCCACCTCAACTCCCCCCGCCCGCTCCCCCGGCAGATCCAGTCCGTGTATTGCCGTCTCCGCAGCAGCCAGGCTGGGGGAGCCTGCGCTGCGCTCCGCTCCGCGTTTTCTGCCTGCTCGGCTCCGCTCCGCACCGCACCGCACCGTGCGGTGGCCGCTGCCCCGCGGCTCCCGTCCGGTCCGTCCCGAAGGCCCATATAGGAGGCGGCAGGTAACCGGGATGGATGGGTAGGATGAGAAGGGACTTGCCCTGCGAGGCGGGGGGGCACTCGTGTGATGAGCTGGCTCCAGTCCTCAGCCTGGAGGGAGGTGGTGGGCGGGAGGGACGAGGCGTCCCCTTGCCGGGACGCGGCCGCCGGCGTGCTCGGGGCGGTGTGAGCTCCGCTGCTCGCTGCCCGCAAATGAGAGGCCGCTAGCCAGAGGTGACCCGACCTCTGCGCGCCTGAACAATGCTGTGATGTGTGCTGGGTGACACCGGGATCCCCGCCTGGTGTCTGGGGTTTCCTGACCTCTTCTACCCTTTATCTCTGCCTGGGGTTCAGTTGTATCGGGAGAGCTGGAAGGAAGGGAGAAGGGCAGCTCGAAGGGACGAAGAAGGGCAACTCGGTGTAGAGCATCTGGTGCCGTGACCCACCTGTAAGTTTCGGTTTATTTTCGTACGAACTGGCTGTAAGAGAAGCAGGTTAATAAGCGGTCCTGTTTGGCAGGTCTGCTTCCTTCTCCAGCTGAGGTGACACCGAGCGTTTAGTTCAGTGCAAGATTTAAGGACAAAAAGCAAATGACAGTATTTCTTGTCCGTATCGAACTTCATGCACTGGTTTAATGTATTTCTGTGCTGAAGCAAGTATAAAGAGATGCTATGCTTCTAATTATTATTTTTTTAGTATTTATTTTTATTGCAGCTTGATCAAAGGCTTCCTTGTGCCTCCAAAGAAATCCGTTAGGCTTGATCTAAGAAACATCCATAGCTCCTTTTCAGTATTTGGGTGGGAGCTCTTGCTTACAGCTTGTTAACAAAGCCATTATACTGCAAATGGCATTGTGCTATTCCAGAATGCTGTTCCATCCATACTTGGATGTAATAATGATAATCATGATAAAGCATGTTGCTAGTGCACAATTTGATTTAGGCCAGCAGTTCAGTTTGCACCATTTAACGAGATGCAAAGGTAGGCACTGAGTTAGTCCTTGTGTGTTGTCTGGTCCTGTTCTTCCATCATCCCTCTGCACACCCAGCTCTGTGTCTTTTTATTAAGATGTCTATTATCATACTATCTACTATGCCTACTAAGACTGTGGATGAGCACATCATAGAGCAGAAATACGCACACTGAGCATGCCTGGCATGTAATATTTTGCATCTGATCAGGAAAGCAGTAGAAGTCCAGTTAAGCTATGCATATTGGACCTGATTGGCAGGACTGGCAAAGAAAGTGTACTTCCCTGCTGTTTCTCAATGAGTGAAATTTGCTGTCTGGCATCAAACCACACCTGTTTCATTCATCCCCAATGTATTCGTTGAATGATGGAGCAGTTTTGGTTTCCAGATCATGGTGTAATGCTTTCACATCTCATTCTTCATGAAATCATGATTTCTACTGCCTAGACGTGGAGAGGGTCTTCTTCAGGGCTTTGCAACTCAAAGTGCATGAAGCTCTTTAAACCGGAGAGCTCTCTTTTTAGGTGACTTATACCTAAATTTGATACACTGTGGTCCTGTAATGGTGGAGGGGTGGAGGTGTGCAGTGCATCCCACAACACAAGTTGAGACAGTCATTACCTTGCCAGGCTGCAGCCTTAAAATGAGCTTCAGGAGGTCATTTGTCTCCAGGTGAGTAGTTCAGCACTGGGACTCACTGGTGTGGGATTCAGTGGAGGCCAGAGGCATTAATGGTTTCCTAAAGATCAGACACATTCATGGGGGACAGTTCTTTAAAAGGCAGGATGCAACCTTCATCTTGGACAGGTTTAAAGCCAGTGTTTATGGGAAGCTGGAAATGTTGTGGGTGAGGATCATTCTACATACTCTGTGCTGTTATACTTGTGAATCACCTATTATCAGTCACCTTTTTCTTTGAAGAGAGAACAATGAACTAGATAAGCCATTGATCTATCTAATGCAGCTGTTAAATTTTTATGATCATTTGACATTGAGCATTGAATAGCAATACTTTTCAGGAGTGAATTTGTTGTACACGAGCATTGTTCCAGCAGAGGCACCACGAAACAGTATTTCACATCCGCATACTTGTAACAAAGAAAAGTAACAAAAGCCTTTAGCATTTCTTGGGTCAGCCCCATTATTGACTTTGAGGTGTAATAGAGGCTGTTTAGATATAAATTGCTCAGCTTCAGGTTGTGAATTATACAGTACTGGGGGAAAAAAGCAGAAAAGAAATTGCTTCTTAGAAGTGAAATTGATTCTTTTCCCCTGTGCTGTCCTACAGTATTTTTGCAATTGTTACAGTAAATGGTGGGTTTCAGTATTACAGCCAGGTTGGCGTTGTCTGTACAAAAAGTAGATCCTTCAGTCTGAGAAAAAATAGGTTCCAAATGAAGATGTAATGCAAACAGAATGAAAATGCTGGCAGAAAAAATGACCTACTAAGTTCTAGCATTCTTATCCTTGCTGGCATTCTGCTTTTCATTTGCTTGCTATTTCAGGCTTTTGATAACTGAATTAAAATTGCCATTACTTAGAAAGGTCATTGCTTGTTCCTAATGTGGCAGTGTGCGTATCTTCTGAAAAATGTCATCTCCCATTTACGTTGCATTGAGATGTTATATATAAAGGTGTGATAGCCATGGCTTTCATAGAATCCTAGACTGGTTTGGGTTGGAAGGGACCTTAAAGCCATGGGCAGGGACACCTTCCACTGTTTCTTTTCACTTAATAAGAAAAATGATGTGGGCCTGATGAAGACGTTTTGTCTTTGTGTTACTGACATTCCTAAAAGGGGGTTCTTAAACAGATGGGAAAGCCTTACCTTTTTAGTTAAACAAACAAGCTTTAAGAATACAGACGGTTGATATAAGGCATATGTGGTATAAGGAAACAAGTAATGCCGAGTGAAAAATTATATTCCAGTTTCTTCAAATGGTTATTCTAGCTTTTCCTTATCTTCAAGTGAGAGTGAGATAAGCAAGGCAGGAGGGAGGCAAGAGAGGGCAGCCTCCCCACTCTTTGATGAGGCTGTGGTTTTATTAAGCTACTGGTGATATAGAACACAAGTATGAGGACATTTGCAGGTAGTTATAGAAGGGTGCCCATTAACCTCTGTCGTGGTTGAAAACCAGGCAGAGCTCCTTCACTCACTGTCCCCCCTCTTCTTTCCCTCCCCCTACTCCCGGAGGGATGGAGAGGAGAATCGAAAAGAATGCAACTCTCACAGGTTGAGATAAGAACAGTTTAGTAACTAAGGTATAACACAAATCACTACTGCTACCACCAATGATAATAATGATAAAGGAAATAACAAGGGAAGAGAATACAACACCTCAGCACCAGCCGACTGATAACTTGCCCCCACCAGCCCGACCAAGCACCGACCGGTGCCTCCTCCAACCCTGCAGTCCCAGCCCTTCTGGGTAACTCTCAGTTACATCCTGGGCATGACGTGCTGTGGTATGGAATACCTCTTTGGTCAGTTTGGGTCAGGTGTCCTGTCTCTGCTTCCTCCTGGCTTCCCCTCCTCCCTGGCAGAGCATGAGGCTCACAAAGTCCTTGGCCAAACCAAAACATCATTGTTATCAGCTCTGTTCCCAAGCTGAAAGTCAAAACACAGCACTGCTCCAGCTACCAAGAAGGAGAAAAATGACTGCTACTGCTGAACCCAGGACAACCTCCAAAGCAATAATCAGACTGAGTTTATATTAGTTTAACACAGTTTTAACAAAAGCACAACATAACTAAGTGCACTGGAGTTTGGCCAAGACACATTACATTTGACTAGAGGCTGTCTTATTTGATTAGTTAGTTAGTTAGTTTCTGGCCTGAAAAGCATTTGCCGAGTTATGCTGCAGCCAGCTTCAGTAAGACAAAGAAGCACATTTAGGCAAGCCGTATGAATGAAACTGCAGATTTCTTTTGCATAGTAATGCTCTTTCTATGTATGTGTTTTACATCCTTCTCTAAGGGTTATGGGAGATGCTGTGAAGATTATTTATTGTGAACATAAATTAGAATGGGCTTATAAATCCGGCTGAAATACAGCATCCCAGTTAATTCTGGTGATGTTTTGTCTGCGATAACAACTGTTACGTTTTCATAGCGATACCTATGATGATAAAATTACTCAGTTATTTTGCCAGTCACTGAGAGTCGTGGCTTGGAGTTTGTTAAGATACTTCATCTATATCATTTTTTTTCCCCTGTCATCACTTTCCTGTCACTCTGTTTAGAACCTGCCTGCAGACAAAAAGTAGGTGAAACGTTCAATTCTTTGTTGTGGATGAGATGCGGGCTGCTGGCTCTCCTGCAGCCCTCAAACATGATCCCATTGCTTTTGCTTCATGTGAGAAGGGTAGAGGATGGGGAAGGAGCAAAAAGTGTTCTTGAAGCTGACTGTCGGATACTTCTGTGGTTTTGCTTTGAGAACTGCTGATTTCTGCAGCTTGGGTTACAGCAGCGTGTGCTGAGCGCTTTGCTTCTCAATTGCAAGGTTTCCATTAGCCCTCAGGGGGGTTTGCAGTCATGGTATGGGGTACAGCCTGACTGAGCAATATTAGCGTGCTGTTGTGTCAGCTCAGCCTATCATCGAGGTGAATGGCCTTTCTTTTCAGCTCTCTCTGCATTTGGGATTCCTGCTTTAAACACCAGGCTGAGCTTTTTGCCTCTGGCACCCACAGAGAGTGATTGGTTGTTCGGAAGAGAAATGAAATGCTACACAGATTTGTAGAATGACTGTATTACCTCTCACAGTTGGGTATGTAAGGGTAATACATGGAGAGGTCTCTCTTCCCCCAAAGCCGGAAGCAGTTTTGGCTCCACTGACACAGAACTGACTGTTTGCTCCTATTGAGGTTCTGCCCCCAGCTGAACACATGATCGGGAGCATTTGAAGACTTCTGCCCAAGTCAAGACTTCCAGTTGCTTCTGCATGATGGGTACCATGCCTTGGCCACAAAGAAACTTGATGTTCCTTCTCTTTTTCCCTGATTTTTGCATTGTTCCATTACTCTTGGGAGAGCTTCCTCTTTTACCAGTGGAAATGTGCCATACAACCTGTGCCACCGCTAATGAGTGACCTTTCCAAAGTCATGAGAAATTTGTAGGGTGTTTAAAAAAAACTGATCTAGTTTCATTTTCCTATTTAAAAGCAATGCCCATCCCTTTTCCACTTAGCTCTCAAAACACCTCAAGTGAGACAGATCCCAACTAGAGGGTAGGGGGAATTCTCTGTGTCCTACTAAGAGGGAGAGTTTGCCATGAATATCTGAAGTGACTCACTCCACATTATACAGTGAGTCAGAGGAGAATGTGAAGAAAATACTTCTTGAAAGAGAGATGTTCACTTTTACTGTTGGGTTTGACAATGCAATTAATAAGGACCTTGCAGCATCAGTTAATTCCCTTTTTGTTAAAAGGCAGTGTGAATTCCTTAACGATAACTGTTGCTGGCTATATGTGAAACTTTAAAATTGAACTTGTTGGTCTCAAACCCTCTTCATCTGTGGCAACGGGAAACCAGGCTGCTGTCAAATAACATCTCCATTTCTTAGCATCCTTCACAGTGCCTTTTTTGACTGAGGAGCTGCAGTCCAGCACCAGTCTTCATTATTACTGCAATAATGGGACTTTGATAGGAGTGCATTTCACATCAGTGATTTACTGTCTCCATTACAGCATGACCCGAAAGCTGTAACTCTTCTGCCAGGGGCTGGGGTTTGGAAGTGCTCCAGGGCCACAGCGCAGCTTCCAGGCCAGCTCAGGTTCTCTAATCCTGTGTGGTTTTCACTTGGTTTGATCATTTCCAGCTTGTGCAGAAAGTGTCAGGAATGCCTCATACAGAAATGGCCTTTGTTTTGTCAGTGCTGATAAAGCTGCTGCTGCAACTGAAACACGCACTGAGCTGTTACAGGCTTCATAAATAATTTTTCTCTTGCTTGCACCATGGATAAAGCTATTTCTTTGGTGTCAGCAAGTGAAAGCACCCTGTGTTTGCTGTGCAACACTATCGGTTGGTGCTGCTGGTTAATACCTTTGGTTTCTGGCACAGTGCTTTATACACACAAATAGCATCTTCTGTGTGTTTCAGGGGGTGGCCAGTGAATTGACAGTCTAGACATAAAGTGTCTAAACAAAACTATTCGGTACAAGCTATAATGTGTTATAAGTAACATAAAGTTACAAAGCAAAAGTTAAAACAGCCACAGAAGGACCACATCACCTGATAGGGCCATACAGTGGGCAGCACCTGAAGGCTCTGGAAAGCAATCAGGTGGAGGCATGTCTGAAGGCATCTGACTTCAGGTCTGGGGTCCAGGCTGAAGGATTCAGTGAGTCTCTCAGGATGCATCCAGAAGAGGAAGTGGCAGGGTGGCTGGAGACCACCCGACAGCATCTCACCATATTCACTCCATCCCTGCAGGCCCCTAAGCCTATTAGCATGAAGGGAAAGGGACATGTGGAGAAGCATCCGGATACCACCTGGCCCTTGCAGATCTGTGTGACTGGCACATGGGGTTTGGCTGCATGAAGAGCAGTTGAGGGTCATTCGTGCTTGGGTCCTGGGAAGCTCAGGTCCCCATTCTCAGGGACCATTTGCCCTTTTGTTGCCCCCAGCACCCCTGTAACAAGTTCTCCATAAATGAGCATCTTGTTCCACTGGTGCGAGTGTCCAGAAAGCAGTGTGCACCAGCTCAGTTTTGAGTTATGGGCAAAATAAAGTTCCTGTTGTTTTATTACCTGTACCACTTACTTTAATAGGAATTACTGATCTTCAGACAGAGAAAATATAAACAGCCAGTAAGCAAACAGGGGCTTGATTTTCATAGTGGAGGATGTTCATCGGAAGACCTAGGTGATGTGTCAGACTTCATTTTCCCTTTGTCTGCTGTTATCCCCCTTTTGGCTATATAGTAGTTGCTCCTGACAGGGAATTTTTAGCCCTGTGGCTTTGGTCTAGCACGTGTATGTCATCCCAGATAGATTCTCCCTATGACTATGTACTGTATGTGATTCAAGCTAATTTATGTATTCTTTCAGGTTTTTTTTTATACCACACCAGTCTTCAGGTATTAGTATGTGCCAGGGCTTGCTCTTGCATTGAACTGCTCATCTAGGCAACAAACAAGAGAAAGTGCTTTATAGTCTCAGCGGACTGTGACTTCTTGAAATCAATAGCTTCCTTTCAGCAGAGTTTAAACTGCTTTCTATTATGTGGAGCCTGACACAGTAACAGAGAGATGCTTAAGATGCTGATGCGGCTGATATTTGAGCAGCAGGTAATGTAACAAGATACCTTTCTAAGTACAAGGGACAAGAGAGCACATGGTGCTCTATTTTGAAGAGAAAATCTCTTGCTAAGGTTGACCCAAAAGCAATTAGTGGTTCATTTAACTGAATTGGTGAATTCACCTGTGCAGTCTATTAAAATATTATATAGAGATAATTTTGGCTCTGTTGAGTACAGCTAGCTGAAGGGTTATAGAGATTTATAATGGATCACCTTCTATCTACCCACTGGGTGGGTGCTTAATGTAAAGTGAAATAGCAGCGCATCCTGGTAGTTCAGCTAGAAATACTGCCCTGTGTCAAAGCTGGACTTCTCTCAATAGTGACACAGCTACTTTCTTTCCAGAATCATTAAGCTGTTGTATTTTCGGGTGTAAATGGGTACATATAAACAGGTCATTGTCCTAAAGGCAAACAGCTGGATTTGTCACCATTTTCAAAGCAAAACTCAAATGATGTCTTGTGTAAATTGTGTAAGAAATAGTCTTCAGTAAATTGAACTGAAAGGGCTTTGGTTGTGCTGCTGAGACTTTCCTTTGTTTAAAAGGCATCTTCTATCATAACCAAAAACACTCCAGTATACCGTGCTTTTCTTCTCCCTGCCCTCTTTGTGTTATTTTGGGCAGAGATTTTCCAGTACTGAAAAAGAAAGAAGAGTTAGATGTCTGTAACATCCACTGAGAGCCTTGCTGTGATAGAAAAGCACCCTTGCTATGCCTTATTTCCACTTTGAAGGGCATCACTGGAAATCTCCAAGGGAATTTATAACAGGATATTTACTACATACATTGTTGTGCATACCCACAAACTGTACTCCAAGTTCTGTTACATTTCCTTCCTAATGGAACATAATTCACAACAAGTAATGCCTTGATGCCTGGATGCTGTCTGTATGTATTGAACACTGTGCAAGGTTAAGAATTTATTATAACTTTCTGTATCGATAGGCATTTCAGAGTCCTATAAAGAAAGACTGTACAGATCAGCTAGAATAGAAAAGATACTCAGCAAATCTGGCTGTTGTTTTTCTTGAGTCTTTTTCCAAACAATGCCACAAGAATATATAAAAAACAAATGGATTTAGTGGAGCTGGACCTCGCCAGCAGTGCAGTAACCTTTTGTGCTATTAGACGTGCTGTGGCCCTTCCAGCTATCCGCAGATCTTTTACTGGTAAGTAGATATGGAAAGCAGAGAAGGGAGAGAATAGACAAAAACTATATTTGCAATGTATTTGCTTCTACAAGTAGCTCATCAGATGCATGCTAACTAGGTCAACTTTGGTAAAAACCTGAACCAAACTCTATTTGTTCATCTTGTACTAGAGTCCAGGCAGGAGCCACAACTCTGCATCTACAGGCAATGCAGTAATGGCAAAAAGGCTTAAAAACCAGACAATCTAATTAATTACACTGATTAGTATTGCTATGTGCTACTTAACACATTTGTTACTTACACACAGATCCAGACATGTTTTTTTCCCTCTATGCAAATGATTTTGCTTGTTATAGGATAACGAATTTCAGCTTGTTGGGTACTCACTAATGGTGCCTTGTGTCATAAACATGCTTGGAAATAGATGGGGTTTTTGTCTTTTCACCGAGGTGGAAAAGAGCTTCTTCAGTAGTAGCACATCATTTTCAATAGAGAAATAGTATTGGTTTTATCACTGTGTGGCATGTTTCTGTCACAGCCATGGGAAATACACCCTGAAATTAAAGCAGGTAATTGAGGATTAAAATCCTCTTTTTACTGTTAAAGAAATAACAAAGCATAAATAACAAGTAATTGATGTTCTGTGTATCTTCAGTGAACAGAAGCACACAAGACATGGGGCAACATCTGTGAGGTTCTTAGTATACTGTGTACTAGTTATATACGTTTTAAGTGTTTAAGTAATGTGGGTGGGCAGTTGCACAGTTACCATGTGAATGTTCAGCGTTAAGGATTTGTACACTGCAGTACAACTGTGCTAGAATGGGTTTGCCTGAATGGTCTCTGTCTTGTAATCATGGCCTTCATCTCAAGTCAGCAGGTTATGTCAGCAGGGAACAAGTGGTTAAAACCAGTTGGAGTTGGAAAAGGTCTATAAGCGGTATTTTTGGAAGTCTTTCATTACAGAAATGCTTGTGGGTAGGGTGCCAGCAGAAGATTGCTGCATCAGATCCGAAAGCAATAATACTAATGTTGCTATTAGGTAATGATAATACTATATACTGTAATATTTTTATGACTTTGCACTAGCTGATGTGCTGAAAATCAGAACAATGCAAAGTGGCTGCATTGTACACTTCCCTTTTTTAAAGGATGCGATTGTCATCTTCTGTTGTTTTTCTCCCCTCGTTGTTATAGGGAGGAAATTGAATTTTAGTCATGACAACAAAGGCATATTTCATTATCTAATCATTACACTCTCCAGGGATGGGTTTTTAGCAGGCTCAGATAGACAGGGAGGCAAAGTATAATGCCCTAACATCAGAGAGTATCGGTGTGCTGAGCCCCATGGGACAAGCATGGAAAGGAACATTTTCACAGTTACAGAAGTTGATCCATCTTGGTTTAGCACTGATCTGGTGCGAGCTGGTATGAATTTGCATGAGGTGACTTGCACAGCCATCGTGTGTGGAATGTTTTAAACAGAAATGCAGGTCTTCAGCAAGGTGCTTTGTTAGGGGCTTTTGGGTGGGTTTTTCTCTTTAATTCTTTCAGCATCTGTATCCATCATTTATTATTCATGGAGTTAGAGAAGAATGGTGCTGAAACTGCTAAGGTAGCACAATCATATTGATGGGGTTTTGTTCCTGTCATTCAGCACTGTGAGTGGGAGGCTATTAGCATGGTTGCATGAAGTTCCACAGAATATATAAAAATGTGAATAAATGGTAATCTCTGAACTGTCACTGGCAGTGGTTACAGTGTTCAAAGAGAAACGTGGTCTTCTGATTGTTCCTTAGATTGTAAGGATTACTCAAAATTGCAAAATATGCCATGAATATTTTATTGAAGTAAGAGACAGTGAATATTGTGGTCAGATAGGATCCGTGTCTGAGTGATACCGTCTACAAGTAGCATTCAAATTCATGAACTCTGGATGTGGTACAGCTTTTCTATTGACTATGGAAAGTGTGCATACACATGAGAGGTTTTTTACTTACTATGATAGAATGGTTTGGGCTGGAAAGAACCTTAAGGTTCCAACTCCCCTGTGATGGGCAGGGATGCCTCACACTAGACCATGTCTCCTGTCCATGAGGGAGATAATGCTAACTGTTCAGTCAAGCTACTTCTTTAAAGGAGAGTAGGATGCAAGGCCCACTTGACTAGTACAATGATTTTAATGCATTTAAGCTAGTCTCTAGCTGAGTCCTGAGCAAGTTTATGCTTTGTCAGAGGTGACAGCTGCTGCTTGCTGCCAGCTTGTGAAGACGTGTGGCTGTAATATTGATACAGGCTCGCTAAGCGCTAGTAAGGAAAGCATGTTCTCAAACAAGAAGGAAAAGGGAGAATGGGAGGAATAGAAAATCCGTGCTTGTACAGCGGATCACACAAGGATCTGATGCAAGTAACTTTCAGATTATGAATCTTCCTTGGGTGTCCTTACGTGTGTCTCTGCATGTCCCTTGGGTTTGGTGGGGACTTAAATGGTGTGTATTTATCGTTCTAACATGGTTGCAGAGATAGAAAAGGTACAGCTTAGTTTGTTGTGAAAACAGAGAAATTGCTTTAATCATGTCAAGATTTGTCCAGTTCCCACCAGTTTTCCCCCAGTTCATGTTTAACCTGTAAACCCCACCCCCCACCCCCCAAAACAGGCATACTTGAAATTCCCAGCTTGGTTTGTAGCCTTGAAACTCCTCATGCGTGTCTCTGATGCTCTGTGCTCTTAGGAATAGCACTCACATACTTAGGGAGCCCAGGCAGCAGCTCAGGCCTCATAGAACTGATCCTGGTTTGGTTAGAACTGAACACATCCAAAAGGTTAGTAATGCATTTTCTAATAGTTCTGATTTAAGGTTTTGGGGTTTTTGTTGTAGCAAACCTCAAAACCCAGATGTGCTTTGGTTCACAACCCAGCACATCCCCAAACTCTTAAAATAAAACTTTTCTCCCACTTTCTCCTCACAGCTCTCAGCAGAACCCTCTCTGTCCCACCTCCTCCTTTCCTTTTATGACACAAACTTGTGATTTACAGCCAACTTCTTCTCCAGAAATGCCATTTTTCAAACCCTTACCATTGTTCCTGACATATAACAGGTTGCTTTTCAACAACCTGGGGCTGCTCCCTCTCCCTGACATAACCATCTTGCTTTGCTCAGCTCAGTACGACTTCCCCCACTGACTTTAAGGACCAGACCTAACTCCTGTCCCTGTTGACCCAGGGAAAGGCAGTTTGAAGTGTCTCATGCCTCCAGAACAATAGCTCATGGTACAGCACAAACATGATGCTGCCGTGTGTCCTTTTCGTTTGCTTCATGCTATCATGTAAGAAAGGAAAGCAGATTCCTCACTGCTACGTAGATATTATATTAGATACTGCAGGGAGCCTTTGAAGTGTTAATACCCCTCAACACAGCTAGCTGACAGCGCCAGATTTATCTCGGTCGTGACTCAGGCTGTCACAGCAGGTCCTGCAAGCAGGTTCTTGGGGAGTAAGGGCATGTGCTGTGTTTTACAGCCACCTCCTTGGGATCATTTTAACTGGTGGGTTAGAAGGGAGAAAACTACTTGGAGGGCAGCTTGGAAGAACAGTGGTGGAGCCCTGTGCTCTGCTCATGAATGTTGGCTGAAAGCTTGCCTTTCAGCACAGCACGGGGTGTAAAATGAGGCAGGTTCTCAGCTGACACAGGCCTAGCTGCAGAGGTGCAGGAGCACACACGCTGCTCCTCAGCCTGCAGCGGGGCTGGATGGGCACCTGCCACCTCTCAGCACTGCTGTGGAAGGAAGGAAGCTGGAGAGGGGCTGTTTCCACTTGGGCTGAAGGGACGTGTGGTCCCCTGGTGAAGGGACATTTGCTCTCCTGGCAAGGAGACAGGAGAGGGATGGGAGCGAACAGGAGTGGCCCTGGTCCACTGAGAGGGGGCTACAGGGTAACCAAGGTGAAGGAAGGGGCATCTCTTAGAGCAGCAGCTTCAGCTGGGAAGAGAGACCTTGGCAATGACTGACTTTGCCTCCTCCTTCACCACCTCTTATTGGGGAAATGATTTTTTTCCCCAGCCTTTTGTTCTCTGATGACTCCTTCATGCCAGCCTTTCATTTTAATGATAGCATAGCAGCGAAACTGAGTCACATCAAGGCCTGAAGGTTTCCAGCTTTAATCTGTAATGGAATGTAAAGAAACCTGGCAGGGTTTGACACATTCCCAGTCTCCTGAGAGAGGAACTTTGGAACTGAGCTCTGAGAATCAAGTGTTCAGACCAACCGTGCTTCCCAGAGCAGTGAATTGTTTTGATTAATTTTACGTTCTTTTTTTTTTCTCCTTAATTTCCCATAGAAATTGGGAAGATTGACCAAGATATATATAAA
Organism: Pezoporus wallicus; assembly: GCF_028554395.1. NCBI lineage: Eukaryota > Metazoa > Chordata > Aves > Psittaciformes > Psittacidae > Pezoporus > Pezoporus wallicus. The sequence continues at coordinate 7,224,720 of NW_026642649.1, read as the reverse complement.
TACAACACCCCAGGATTCACTGGCTGCCTATCCAGAGTACAGTTCAACCAGATCGCTCCGCTCAAAGCAGCTCTGAGACCTACCAACGTCTCCTCTCACGTCCACATCGAAGGGGAACTGGTGGAATCCAACTGCGGAGCATCTCCACTCACCATCCCACCAATGTCGGCCGCTACCGACCCGTGGCACTTAGACTCAGGTAAGCTGGGGTTCATGCCACATTACTTCAGTGGAGCAGTTCAGAGAAGAAACACACCTTGCCTTCCTCTGTAAGAAAAACAAAACTGAGTGGATGTGACTGATAAATGACTGTAGGAAATGTAGGAAGTGCAAAGCTGGAATGACAGGGATTTGCCATCACTCCTAAATGCAGTTACAAGATCTTTTCTTTGCCTTATTTTTAATATTCTGCTTTATTTTTCTTTTCCATAAGTCTGACGCTGTTTGGGTGTTGAGTTTTGACCTACCTGCTGTGACAGCACTTTCTCTGTAGTTTTGGGTATGTAGTCAGCAAAAGGTTGCAAGTACAGCTAAATAAGGTACAGTAGCATTTCTTATGCTGCATTCCTGAGTATATTGTGGTCAGCTCCATACCAGAAAAGTAAATCTAATTTTAGGCATAAATATATTTATATTTATGCCTTTATAGTGCTGATTTGTTTTCTGAAATGTCTGCTTTCCTTAGGCCACGTGTAATGGGAAATCCCATTAGTCATAATGGCATTCACCTCATGCTGAAAATGCTGCCAAGCCAAAACAATTTGCAGATCCCAGCAATCTCGGCCTGCTTTGTGACTGACAGTCTTTGAAATGATATGTTGTGTCTAGCTGTAGAGGTTTGGTTTTTTTTCTCTTGCTTCTTGAGTGCCAGGTGAATACTTCAAAAGCAAAAAATCTGTTCCCTTTGGATTTACAGGGTCAGGTGTACACTGACGTCTCTCCTGTGTTTTGTCCTCGTTCTGATTTGCAGCCTTTGTTTGTAGAACAAGAATTGTAGAACCTTCCTGGCAAAGTTGATGTGTTTACAGGGGTATAAAATTAAAATGCTAATGGAAGAACTGGGTCCGTAATGATTCTGATACTGATTAGACTTTGCCTATTGTGTCTGGGGATTCATCCATTGGCCAGTTTCTGTATGAGAGGGGACAGGTAGATACATCTTTCTCAGAAGTACGTGCCATGGTCATACCTTTTGATTTTGGATATTATTTTTTCTTGCAGTGTCAAGGAACTCCTTGCAGTATTTTCTATTAGCTCTTCAGTAGAGAAATAGGGCAGATGTTTGCAAGGAGAGATAGGTGTTCCAGGACTGAGGGTCCCAGACATTGAAACAAGCAGTGTTATGCTCTACAGCTTGTCATTCCCTCCCTGCTGCCGTGCCATCATAAGATTTCAGTACATCTCTTCCTGTTTATAATATGCAGTCTGGTACTTGAATTTTGTCATCACGATTAGTAGTCTCTTTCTTCTCTGAAATTATTAGGCCAGTTTGTACCTGAAGGTTACATTCTGTGCTCCTCTTTCTATAAAAGCACATTTCCTGAATCCTCACTGGCTCATGTCTTTAAAAAGTAGGCCATAAACATCTTAAGGATGCACTGCTGCTATGAATCTTGTGCAGCTAATGGGTTTTGGTAGGTAATTTTGGTTGGTTTCTTTTTCCTACAATTAATTTGACTGCAGGCTAGTTATAGACTATGGTGGGATTTACTCACGATACTTGCACTGTTCCTAATAGCTCCGGGTGTTAAAACGAGGAGATCCTGTTTGTCCTTGCCAAGTCCTACTAAGCTTGCCCTTGTGTTAGCTCAGTGTTGTCTTGAAAACTCGCTCAGTTGATTCAACTTTGTTGACCTGACAGATTACAAGCTTACACATTTCCTTCTGGATTAATTGTAGTACTTGGTCATGGAGCCAGCATGGAGGGTATCAGAACATGCAGCATGCAGTTAGGCTGGCTCAAGCTGTCTGTTAACTTCCAAACTGAAAAAAAGTCTCACTGTACACTGTGTAACCTTGTGTACAGGTGATCTTGGTGACTGGTAAAGGAAAGTGTTTGGGTTTAGTGTCACTTTGCATTAGCACATTGGTGGTTTTCACTGAAGACTCTTTCTTTTGACGTTTTCCCAAATTCCCAAAGAAGACTTTCTGACACACATTGTGTTGAAAGAGAAAATGGGAAAATCAGAGGTGTAAGTAACGGTTCCCATTGGCTCCAGAGCTGGAATCGTCTTGGTACTCTCAGTGTGAATTTACTCCTTCACTATACCAGCTGAAGGGGTGAAGACAAAAAGCTTTATTGAAATGCACAGAAATCCTTGTAGAGGTGTTAAAACAAAAACCACACACACCTGGCCACAAAGAAATGGTTGTAAAGAACAGCAGTTACTATGTACTGGGTTTCTCATTTCCAACATGTTCTAATCTGTAGTTCTTATTGTTCTGTCACTTACTTAATTTTAAATTGAGGATGGCTGGCTTCGAGTGAAAATCTCAGGAAAAATTTTGTCGCAAGCATCATACAGTTTACATCTCATTCAGCACTCATCCTCATTCATGTTTTAAGTGTACATTTGTAGCTTTGTTCTCAAATACTGTGGAATTGAATGTTGAGGATTGACAAATGTTGTAGGAGGGGGTCAAATATAAGTGCCTAAACAGGACAGATACACCAAACAGCAGATGGAATGATCCTTGCACCTCTAAACTGCAGCGCTGGGTCAGACCTCACGAGTAACCACCAGATGTTAAGCAGGTTCTGCCTGACAGGTAACCTACATGAAATGTCTGCCTTAAAACACTTCTGTGTAGTTGCTGTATGGACATTACTGGCTGCAGAACATTATGGATGCCCTAGCAGAGAGGCTAAGGGGAAAATGATAAAGACACACATCAGTCACTTGCAGTTCACCCTTAGAGACAACTCAGGGATTTATCAACAAGAAACCTTGTGGATTTGCTCCCTGGACAAATGGGCCAGACGGCTTCTCGATTCCTTGTCTTGCACTTTCTGTTAGCCTTGAGTACACACGTGTTTCACATTTACAATTTTAGCTCTTTTTAAATGCCTTTGTCATTGGAAAAATGCCACTTCCCTCCCTCCCCACCCCTGGTTGGCGTATTGCCATGCTACCGGGCCATTATCTTAAACCATGATCTTGTTCAGCTTGTGACTATTCTTATAATGCAGAGTCTTTTCCCGTTGCTATGGTAATCCTTTCTTGGTGGTGATAAAGCAGGGATTCAACAAGTCATTCTTTTCTAGAACATGACTCTGGTGATTTAAAACAAAAGTCAATAATCAAACCCAAGCAGATCATCAATACAGTTCTCTTCCTCTGTTTTCCTCCTGTCTGTATTATCTCAGTTCACGTCAGACAATCAAATTTGCCTTGGTTAAAGCAAAAGGATTGTAGAAAGGACACAAGAAAGAGCCTGATCAATGACCATAGTATTTAAAAATTCCATGTCCTACCTTTATATGTTGTCTAAACCGAGCACGTCTGGCATACATTTCACAACAAAAGTTATAATTGCATGCCTTTAGCTATATTAGCCTGCATTTTCATATCTATTACTGTAGCACATGTACAAGCCAAAAAGCTAATCAAGATTTTTTTAATATCTCTCAGTTGAAATGAGCTAAGATGGATGTCACTGGTAATTGACACCTTGCTCATTGTAGAAAAGCAAACAAAAGCCCAAACAGATGATTATGTTTGTAGTAAATAAACCCCCACACCTAAATTGCCTTGTACTTAAAATCAGAAGATGCGTATTATTGGGGTGGGGTTGCTTGGTTTGTGGGTGCTTCTGTTACTAATAAATATTCACTTCCAAACATTTTGTTAACTCATATAAAAAGAATAAAAGAAACCTACTCCACTGTATGCACCTCTCCATCTGAAGTAAAATGTGCTCCAGCTTGCCAAACGACCCCATTTTGAATTTAGTCAAAGCAGGAGATATCAGAAGAGGCAGGGTAAATACAACAGTGGAGAAACCATACTTGTGCACTTTTAAGCTGCTGTGGCACTGTGTAGCTGCAAGATGCATTTATTCAGAGTATGAACAGAATGGCTTCTAGAGTATTTAACGCAGGATTTAGTTAAACCCATATTAGCTTCAGCGTATTAAGAATTAAATGGAGCAGGATTAAATGCTACATCTGCAATGTTCTTCCAAGTGGTGTGACTTTTTTCTGACTGTATGTATTTAAACCCAAAAAGCTCTTTCTTTTTGTAGGAGGTGAAAGGCCTTGTCTTTTAAGAATCAACAGCTTCCTTTGAAAGCTGTATTGAGCATGTCTGGCAAAAATATTGTATGAAGACATGCAGCACTGTCAAGATTAAAACAGCTGCCTGCAGGATTAACTCCCTTTTTATTACCAATTCATCCCTCTTCCTTTAACAAGTGATGGCAGGAGAGGAAAGCAGGTGAGCTGAATACTGCCTATATGATCCATGCTTATCTAATTGACCAACTAATTGTCTTTCTCAAGCTAAAGATAGCACTTCATTTCTGGACCAAGACAAAGTGTCACCCATGTGTTAGCGGTGACAGCGCTGAAGGTCACCTTCTGGATTCAGACATGACTGTTGGGTTGCCATCCTACCCTCTGACCACTGATGCTGACATCCCAGAGGGCAGAGAGTGGCAGCAACTGAGGAGAAGCTGTGTCAGATGTGCACTGGTACGGATGTGGCTACAGAGACAGATGGGAATAGCTCTTGACCTTGTCAAGGGCTTGCTACAAACAGCGCAGTGGGAAGGAAGGATCAAAGGCATTACTTGCTGGAGGGCAGGGATTCAGCCCTCAAAGTGGTCTTAGGTTACAGACAGAGGAACAGAACAGTCTTCTCTGGACACTGAAAGAGTCCTGTACGCATCAGTGAATCCAACAGCAGGAGAGTTAAAGTCAATGGTAACGGGTGATGCAGCACTCATTGTCTCCTCTAAGGGACTGCAGGGGAGCAGGGTCACTTCTCCAGGCTTGCCACGGGGGCTAGGGCATCCGGGCAGGAGAGACGAAGGAGGTGCATGGCTTTTGTTCATGGCGCAGCCTTGCACATCCAAATTTGATCTCCTAGCTGTTGGCAAAATTAGAACTGGATGTGAAGGTAGTTGCTAGAATAAACTGATGCTCCTCCTTGTTCAGGGTTGCAGGAAGGGTTAGTTATCTCTCCTACAATCAGGAAATGATGCCAGATTATCTTTGAAGCTATTGATCACTTGATGTAGTTGTTTTTTTTTTAATTAACATAATTAACCATGGGAGGCTCTTTGTCTGTCAGGAAGTTAGTTTAATAGCTATACTCCCTATACAAGAGACAGAAGATTAACTTGCAGCCTCCCCTGCAGGCCAACAGATTCTTCTGCTGCCAGATTTTGCTGTATTCTGTGATGGTTTCCTCTGCTGAGAGTCGCCAGCATTCATCCCTTATCCTCCCAGTATAAATACTGTCTCAGAAGTCCATGAGTTATTTTCAAACAGGAAGGTGGCATTTTTTGTTAAGACAGTTGGGGATTAACTCAAGCAGCAACTCACAGCTCAGTTTCTAAACACTGAGTGTTTCTTGCAGGCAAGAAGGCAAGTGGTAAACACTGAGATGTAACAGTTTCTATTTTTCTCCTCCCCATCCAGCAGCTAACTAGGAAGAGCATCTGTCTGAAATTTGGCACAATCAGTGCGCCATCCTTAAAGGGCTTAATTATGGTCCTTGAATTACTGTAAATCTCTCTATTGATTGGGAATAAAAATGCCTCCCTCAGTGTCATCTAGTTCCTTCACACAATTATGCACAGCTTTCTCTTATCTGTACGAGTATATAATTTCAGTGTGAAATTTCTGACACCCTGTCTAGTGTTTCAGACAGCTGACAGGCTGCCAAGCTTGTAAATTCTTCTGGCATCCATTGAGAGAGCAGCATTGTAGCTATTTCATAAGCAGTGATTTGAATGCTAATGATGCTACCTAATGCCAAGACAAGAAGGTAGTGATATTACAAAGAGCGTGTTTTCCATCCTCAGCAAAGACTGTATTTTTTCCACAAGTACTAACTTTAAGTAGGAACATAGGGATGGTATAAATTAGGGGAGAAAAAAAACATTGAGTAGAGAAGGAAGCGTTTAGATGCCTTAGCACTTCGGTTCTGCCTTCTTTTTCCTTTCCTTAGGCTGAAGAACATTTCACTCCCTGTGGAAGAGGTTCCTCTAGACTAGGGTCAGGTCATTACAGCTACTGAAGTTTATTTTCTCTTTAAACTCTCCAGTCTGACCCATTCCTTATCCCCAGTGCAAGCTTTTCTTTTTCATAAGTGTAGGTACAAGTGTAGGAAAGTACAGAACCTGACCCTGTTGTTCTTACCCTGGCTGTGAGAAGCCTTTTCTTCCAATGACCTCAGTAAATAGAGTCCTTTTTTTTTCTTCTCCTGTTTTGTAGCTGTCATAAGTTTTCAGGCTTGTCTGGTATTGGTGTTTGTTGGGTTGGATTTCTTATTTCTGCCTTTCTCTGTTCCTTTCAAGTATTCCCTGTGGGTCTGTTATCAGCGATTAGCTATATACAGCAAGGCTTTGACCAGCACTTAACTCTACTGTTCCTTTGAGAGCACAGAAGTGTTTCATACTCTACATTAATTATAAAAGGAAGTATTTGTTTGTCTTCCTTAACAGGTGAAATGGAAGCGCTGCTCATAAAATTTTCATGAAAGTGATAGCTTAGGCCAGCATGACTTAATACACAAGTAGTTCTTGTCTGGATTCATAGTGAGACCCAGTGTCAGCCAGACATTACTACCAGGAATTAAAAGATGGATGAGTTTAGGTCTTTGATAGATGCTCTAAGGTGCTGCAGATCAGTTGGAAATGTCAAAATCCTGCTTCTGAGACAGAACTTGCTGAAGCTCAGGCTGCAGTTAAATACATTCCAGAAGTGGTCCTGAATGTCTGCTCTCCTTTTAAAATAAGGAATAAAATTCTGTAGTATACACGTACCAGTTACTAAATTGAGAGAGTGTTCTGGTCTTGACTTCCCATACTTTGTACGTTTACTTGCTTGTGTGCAAAAGAAAGTGTAAAACTTTCACTATTGGGAAATGACCATACAAAAGGAGACAATCAGGGGAGAACCACTTAACCCATTCCAACACACAGTGCAAGAATGTTTTCCCTGTTTCATAGTTCATCCAGGACTGACTTGGGGGAGTTAAAGCTGCAAGGATGGGTCTCCTAATAAGGCAGATTTTTTTCTGTCCTTCTGCTAGGAAGATTGTTTTTAAGACCAGTAGAAACAGTTGTTACTGTTCTCTCAGATCAAGCCATTCATAAAATTCCATTTCTTCTTCTCCTTAACAGTGTGGACAACAAAGTTTGTGTGCAAAAGGAAATTAAAGAGCTAATAACACAGCCAATTCAGAAACAACCATCTTGACTGATTGGGTTGTCCCTTCTTGTGTCTAGTGTTGAGAACTTGCATTGTCCCAGTTCACTGACCATGGAGCATTCAGTGAGTTTTCACCAATGCCATCTCTGCCCATTGTTGGCATTTCTGTTGTTCACTCCAACACCTCTTTCTTCTGTAATCCCCACTTACTTTCCCACACTGTCCCAGGAGTTTGCCTACAGAAGAGCTGTTCAGAGGGCAATGTTCCTATTAAACCATCGTCTCAGAGGATGTTTTAATTTATACTCATTTCACATTGGACTAAAAAGAGACGGTTGGAGACCCTTCACGCCAAGAATGTGAAAACACAGAGTTTGTACTGAACTCACCAGTAGCTGTCAGTAAAAACACTTCAGGATCAGTGAAAAATTCATAGAGGAAAAATATACCCCTTTAAAATCCTTTTGATCTAACAGAACATACCTGACAAAACTGAAGTTTAAATAATTGGTCCAGATAGCACCTGTGTTGGAGCGATAGTGTTGGAGGACTTTTTTGTCATTTATGAAGGGTTTTTTTTCTGGCTTTACCCTCCCAGCAAAGAAGGTTCTGTAGGCTTGAAGAAATGAATGGAATTTGATCATGTCAAAATAATTTGTGTTTCTGGCACCAGAGAGAAAAGGATGACATATTTAAAGTGAAAAGCCCTGATTTTTCCTCTAAGCTCCACATTCCTCGTTCATTCTGGTAGCTTCAGAATTAGTATGGCTGTGTACTTCTCCCAGTATTCTGTAACTCACACCGAAGAAATCAAGTCTGTGACAGTGAAGACTTCTATGTACATAAATACAGACAAGTGGTTCATATTAGGGATATACTTGTAACACTCTTAACACTCCAGTTGAGGCATCACTAAAAAATCAGGGAGTTATGATTGACTGCATATAGCACGTTTGAACAAAAATTACCTTTCCCAAGCAATATGATTAAAATACCTTTCCTTGCCCTGCGGAGAAGGACTTGGGGGTGTTGGTCGATGAGAAAATGAACATGAGCCGGCTTCAGTGTGAGCTCGCAGCCCAGAAAGCCAACCGTATCCTGGGCTGCATCAAAAGGAGCGTGAGCAGCAGGGCGAGGGAGGTGATCCTGCCCCTCTACTCTCCTCTTGTGAGACCTCACCTGGAGTATTGTGTGCAGTTCTGGTGTCCTCAGCATAAAAACGACATGGAACTGTTGGAACAAGTCCAGAGGAGGCCACGAGGATGATCAGGGGACTGGAGCACCTCCCGTATGAAGATAGGCTGAGGAAGTTGGGGCTGTTCAGCCTGGAGAAGGCTGCATGGAGACCTCAGAGCAGCCTTCCAGTATCTGAAGGGGGCTACAAGGATGCTGGGGAAGGACTCTTCATTGGGGACTGTAGTGACAGGACAAGGGGTAACGGGTTAAAACTTAAACAGGGGAAGTTTAGATTGGATATAAGAAGGAAATTCTTTCCTGTTAGGGTGGTGAGGCACTGGAATGGGTTGCCCAGGGAGGTTGTGAATGCTCCATCCCTGGCAGTGTTCAAGACCAGGTTGGACGAGGCCTTGGGTGAGATGGTGTGTCCCTGCCCATGGCAGGGGGGTTGGAACTGGATGATCTTAAGCTCCTTTCCAACCCTAACTATTCTGTGATTCTGTGTTTTGTCATTGGTTAAGAGTGGAAGTGCTTGATATTGAAAATAACTTCAGCCAAATTCTCAGTTTTATACTCAAGCTAATACCAGTGGGACTTTTAAGAAAACTCTGTTAACAGAGATTAATATTAAAAAGTCCTCTCTCAGAATCAGCTCTAAATTACCTAGAAAAGGGGGAATAGGGCTAGTTTGCCTTTTTATTCTGTTCTCAGTTTGGGGAATAAGGGGAAAAAAAAAAAAAAGTATTAATTTAAAAAAAGGAAGAAAATAAGAAAATACAGGAACTTTAAATGCAAAATTTGCCCTGGCAGCATAAAATGACACAGTGTTTTTAATACTGCTTCGGATTTTTTCCTTCTTTTTCTGAATTGCTGTAGTTTACCACATGGGAGCTCTTCATAGAGCCACGCTGAGGAGGGAGCACTAGGTGGGATCGGCAGAGGCAGTGGGATGAGCAAGAAAGGGCGACAGGTGTCTGCAGGCTGTGATGTTCCCCTTTGATGTAGGCTGTGTAATGGAGTTGTTTACTCCTGCTCCATCATTCCTGTGCATGTGTTTAGAGTTTCCCTTGTAATCCAGTCCCTTCAGGAAAGGGAATGCGACTGTGAGTGCACATTATTAGTTTCTACTATGAAGAGGCAAGCAATGAGATTCTGTACTTACAGTCTGTAATAAGCAGTGCCCTGTGATTTCAAACCATAGCAGTACAGCCTCACCTGCCCAGCAGAGCTGAATAATTTGACCAAACACAGCCCGAAGAGCTTGCTCTTGTTTTTCCCTGTGTTCTGGTCCTGTGGAGACATAAATTAGTGAATGGTTCTAGTGTCCAACACATTCCCAAAATCCCAAGGTATCAGTGAGTGAGTGTTCTCTTTGCAGGCTCCGTTCGTGGAGGCCTGGCTGCAAAATAGAATTAGGAAGGAGATACAGCTCACATCTTTGCTTTTACTTTGTTCTGTCACGGTTCTGCTTTTAATGAAGGTCTTGATTGCTGGCTATTTTATGTACCTTGTGATCACCAGATCCAGTTGTTCTGGTTGCTTCTTTAGTTCATATTTATGTGAAAACCCAGCTGGTCTTAGTAATAGGAGAATACCTGTCAAAACTGTGGACATCTGTAAAGGCTAAAGGTCACAGCAGCCTTGCAACATGTTAGTTTTAGGTTGAACAAACTCAATTTCCAGCACTTCATGGGTTTCATCCAGTGTTTGGTTTAGTACTGTGAGTGCTCCCACCCTGTCTTTTTTAGAGCAGATCTTAATGGTATCTTCCTTTGTAGTGCAGTGTATTTGAACTAAGACTTGCCCACTCAGTAAAAAGGTTCAGTTTGAAATTGCTTCCAACACCTCTCTAGCTGAGAAGGCTCCCTGCTTGGGTTTGGGTTTGGGTTTCCCCTTGGCTTTACTGAATAGCCTTTTGCTCATTTCTCTGCCCACACCCACATTCTGGACCACTTTTATCAGGGTTGGCCTGCATTTCAATTTTGTGAATTTGCAAAAGGCTTTTATGTGGGATCCATTGTAAAAACTCTCCCTCTGAAAATGGCACACCTACTCTAATGAAGCAAAATTATCATTCACTCTATTAAATCAACCACATCTGTCATCTTTAACACTTAATCCTAATTACAGGCTGTTCTTCCAGCCCCATCTCCCCTTTCCATTCAGTGAGAGCTGCTGTATTGCAGCTTGCTGTGGCAGTGACCATGCTGAGCGTGCCGGGTGACGGTGTGTCTCCTTCCACATTTTTGTGGTCGTATGAAATTTCAGATGTCATTAAAACAGTGGCCAAAGCATGGATTTTTCCTGCAGTCAGTCTTTCATTAGCCTCTTAGGTGCTACAAAGTTTCTTTAACCCCATTTATCCCAAGACTAATAACAGAAAGTTGAAAAAGGCAAAACACAAGTTCAGACTCTCTAGACTTACTCTGTAGTTATTGGAAGTATGGCCTCATAAACAGGGGCACATGAAAAAGAAAGCAAAGCATGCATATCTCTTTTATGTGTGTTGGCTTCAGGATGATGGTCTTTAAAGCAAACCCTATGGCCTGCTGTGGGAAGACAGAGTGCAAAGAGCAGCATTGCCCAGCTTGGATTCTGGAAGAGAAGCAGATGAGTGGTGTTCATAAGCCACAGATGAGCTTAGCATTTCCTGGTACAGTTCATTCTGTCCCTACGCTAGCTGTAGGCTTTAGGAAAATGCCTTTGGTGTGTCCTGACAGCAGACTGATGGCTCTGCATGAGCAGAGGATTTCAGGGCACTGGCACCATGTCTCTTGGGCCAATGTGTAGCTGTTTTCTAGGATAGATTATAAAGCTCTTTGTGCTTCACGTTTTGATTCACCCAAGTAAGACCGTGTCTGCCCAGAGAAGCCTAGGGAAGATTCAGAAAAAGGTCTTTAAAGTAAGGAAACCTTTCCAGTATTGTCCCCAGACCAGATGGGAATTAGCTGTTTAAAAGCAACCTTTTTGACCCAGGTAATGAAGGAAGACTGAATAGCACTATTTGTGGCTTCAGCTAACAATTAGACAGTACAGTATGTAGGCCAAAACTCCTGCAGTATCGTCCCCACACCCCCCTTATGTTACATTGACAACGCAGAGGGGGTTTGCAGGGTAACTACATAGAGTAACTGCAGCTCCGTGGTGCCTGTTTACTGTGGGCAAGTTATGATTTGAAGCTGTTGAGGTACACATAGCAGTGCAAGAGGGCTTGCTAAGTGAAGTTAATGTCACAGTGATAATGGAAGAATGTGAACAGGAAAGAGGTGTTCCCAGCTGCGACAGAGAATTGAAAGCACACGCATGCTCATCCTATACTTCATCTGCATATTATAGTCATCAGAGTTAGTTATTATACCACTGTGACTTAGATTCCCTTGAGACGTGAGAGTTGCTAATAAAACTATTCATTTTATCTAGCCAGTCATTTTAGGATTTACTCTTTACAACCTCTGAACAACACTATAGTCTTCTATGCTTTTATCAGAGCATCAGTATTACTGTTGCCCCTTTGTCAACCTGCTCTGACGTGTTCTTTCCTTATTTAGTTCCTGAATTTCAGCACCAGTGGAAGAAAGAATCTCATTAGTTGTCTTCTTGACAAAGTTGCTTAATATTGCCAAGGAATATGACCATAGTATGGCACATATGTAACTGCTATACGAAACGCCTGCAGTTGGTGCCTGTGGGTGACAGTATGCTCTTGTTAAGCTTACCTTGGAGGATCAAGGAATGTGCCCTCATACATTCTCTTTTGCCTAATTGCTGTGGCAGGAGTTAATCTTTTGTGGTTCTTGAGACTTCTGATCGGTAGCTACTTCTCATCATTTGAGAAGCTACTGCTGGCAAGGAGAATTTCAAGGGAACTTCCACCTGAAAAAGAAATTAATGGGTTCTTTTCTTCCTCCTCTATCCATCTGTAGTAATACATTCAGTAAAAACCTGGTATAGACGCTTCTGCAGCAAAGGCTATTTGGCTGAGATTTTAGATACAGTTTTTCAGTCAAAAAAAAAACTAAACCCCACAATACAGAAGCACATCTGTAATAGAACAGGAATTCATGAATTATTGAGGTATTATCTGCCAACACTGCCGCAGGTGCTTTAAAAAGAAGATTCATGAATGTCTTAAGCTCCATTTTCACTGCAGCACTCCTGGTTCACCAGCAGTTGCAGCAGGGCACAACTCATACAATCTGAGGGTGAACTGTTGTTGAAATAGTTGTCTTCTGCCCCCAAACACGTATTCCTGTTTCCTTTTTGTCAGAGATGAGAGAGTTTCAGAGTGGATCACATCTGCTTATTGATCCAATGGACATCTGAGCGTGTCTGATGACTAGATGCAATGGAAAGCAGCTCTGGATGGAGGCATCAGGTCCAGTCCTAGCAGCAGCTCTCAGACAAGATGAAGGATGTAGCTGCACACCACGCTTCATGTTTTTCATTATCCTATGGTGTACCTCAGTGGCTGCTGAACATCACAAGATGTGGTCTTCCATCTGCCAGGAATCCCTTGCAGCATGGCCGTTGTGATGTGGCAGCTCGGGAGGGATCACACTGCCATGAACAGCAGCTTTCCTCTTTCTTCACACTTCACTAGTGCCATAGTCCTCCAAATAACCTTTCAAAACAAGATAAAAGATACTGATCAGTTAAAGGGAAGGCAGAACTATGACCATTGCTGATTTTAAGCTTTCTCGTGTGGGGACACAGGAAAACAGCGCCAAACCAAGTGGCAAGTGGTAGAACTTGTTAATCACTTATGTTAACCACTTACATGGCTCTGCTCCTGTGGCAAGGGGTGCCTTTTTGTGTTAGAATGGCAGAGAGCAATTCCTTGCAATTTGGCAAATTGATGCTTTTCTACATAGTGTAATTTGGCTTTAGAATTTTCCCTGAGGGAAGGCAGGTTTATCCTCGCCCTGCAAGGATAACATTATGGACCCTGTGCCAAAATGTCTCTGTAGGAAACATTCATGGTCCTGCACATTAAGGTCCTTCTTTGGAGCAAAACTCCCTGATGCGGAATCAGGTATTTATTTATCTTTCACATTTTTTAGCCTGGTTTCCTTCGGAGAGGTGCAGAAATGCTGTTTTCAGAAGCCAGAGCACCAACAAACGTCAGAGGCCCAAGTGCTGCTGGCAGAAGCTGCTGGCCAGGCCTCCTGCACTGAGAAATGCTCTCTTGTTTGTGCCACAGGCGACCAGCCAAGAGCTAGCTGCTCAACACACAGCTGGTTCGACTCTCCTCCATAGTAGGCACACAGGAGGCTACTCTAGCCCCAAACCTCTTTTCAGGCCACGTGGCGAGCTGAAGCCATTCATTCTTTTGTGCAGCTGCTTTGTGATATAAAAGGAACCTTATATGGATTTTACTCCATGCTAACAGAAGGCCAGTTGAGTTCCCTTAGAAGGTTTTGGTGTATAGTGAATGCACTGCTGGCCTGTAATGGCGACTTACTTATCACCTAATCCATCAAGTAAGGAAAACACAGCTGGGTTTTAACTACTGACCTAAGAAGTAGTTCATATTCTTGGTTATTTAACTGTCCCCAGTTTAAGTACATTTAACAACATTTTCTCTATCTCAAAATCAATGCCAAAGTCCAGTGGCAAAGAAGAGAATGGCTGCAACCACTCACTTAGGTCCCCAGGCTTGCTTAATCACCACAGGGACTAGTTGCTATGTCTGACTATAAAGAAAGTGCTCATGATAGGTTTAATTGATGAGATTGCCTTTGAAAAGTCTCTGTGATGTTTTCTGGAGGTTAAAGCCAAGACTACAATCCAAATTCTACCTCAAACCTGTACTGATTCCTTCATCCAGCTCTGCTCCAAGGAGTTACTCCATTCTAGGTAGATGAGCACTGTTTCTTCTCCTCCTCTGTCTGCTGGAGCCTCTCCCGAGGGCTCCCCTGCCTGCTATGTCTCAGCTCTTCCAGCTCACAGTCTTGCACCTCAGCTCCAGCACTGGTGCAGCTGACGCACTGGGCTTTCTCCTAGAGTAGCAAAGATGCTGGCACGTACTCCTTTGGGTAACTGCTGTATGGCTCTGACCAACAGCAGATGCAGTTCCTCGCTTGCTTTGGGCTGTGCAGCAGCAAAAGCGATGGCAGTTTTTCTTTCGAAGAGCTTGCAGTTGTATGCAGTGGTGGTCACAAAACCCTGGAAGCTTCTGAAGCCTTTCATGGATAACATGGATAGTTACAAAGGCAAAAATCTCTCTAACAGTATGTATGATCACGTGCTTTTGAAAGAAAGGGCTTTGGCTGGTTTCATGCGAAAGAAGCTTACTGAATTTGTGTTAGCAGAGAAACAAAATGACCTCCTACATTAACAGCAATGCTTACTGAGAGTCCTCCTTTATAGTAATTTTATTTTTTGCAAGAAGTTCAGAGAGAAAGAGAACAGAGAAAGGTTTTTTTTTTATTTTCTTCTCCTTTGGATAAAGATCTCAGGATTACAGTTTTCTTTAAATCGTGTCTGGGGATGTTGGATGTATTTCTGAACTACTGTGTGAAGTTTCACTGCTATTACAACATGAATCTTTAATTCCCTATTTACAGCCAGTGCTGATTTCCCATACAACGGTCAAGCTATAGGAGATGGAGTTAACAGGAACTCTGCCATTATTGGAGGTAGGAAACCTATATACTTTTCTGAGATACTTTGCAGTATGACTGTGAGAGCTGAACTGCAGTTGGTAACATGTTCAAGCTAAGAGTGGGAAAACTACACCTCAACAACATTAAATAGAAACTTTTAAGCCCATTCAGGCACACTGTCCTAGTGAAATGGCTTGTTCTCATTTAGTTTGTCCCCCCAGATTCAGCTTTAACCAAATCAAAGTATTGATATTCATAATCCACTTACCTATGTGGGGAGCAACTCTGCAGTAGTTACTTCTGTTAACTGAGTAGTTAATTCATGCGAAATGGCAAGAACGCTTTTCCAGTTACAGCAGATTCAACATGAATCTGTGTCAAACACTATTTGCCCCACCATTGACAAAAATCCTGCCTTGTCTTCTATGGGCCAAGTCCTGCTATAACTTACATGCTGGAGATTCCCATTTAGTGTGATAGGTGATGTTAAGTAATACCAGAACTGGAACCTTGAATTAGCATTCCACTGAAGATACTCTGGCCAGCTGCCTCCTGAAATGTGGATCCTGCTTAATTCCATACACACGTGCAATTTTCTCTGCCCTGTCCCATAGGATGGAAGTGTTGCTCCGCAGCTGTCCTGGGAGAACTTTGATCAGCCCAATAGTTTTCAGTCAGTTCTAAATGCATATAAAATGCCATACTGATGATGGGTTTTGTCACGTAAAGCAACACTGAGTATAGTAGTAAATGCAGCCTAATGGAATTTCTTCCTTTTTTTCCATGGCCCCTTCAAGGGTCTGTTTCCATATCCAGGTTCAGATCAGTTGCTGTAGTTTTGATTTGCTGCCCAGGCATTGCATTCCTCAGAAGAATTCAGGCCCCACCTGAACAGCCTGGCTGTCCCTCTCATCATTTAACAAAGTGACATAACAGAATTCTGGCTGATAACAGGATGGTTTTTAACATGAAAATTGTATAATGTCTTCATCCTGGAACACCTTCATGCCTGTAGAGAAGGAGCAAAACAAACCAGTGCTGTTTTACCACATAGTTACCTATGCATAAGAGGGTAAGATACATGAGGCTTCTCCGTAACAGGGCTGAATCTCTAATAGATCATAGCAGAAGGAGCAATTAAGGATCAGTCTGATGATAAAGCAGTTACATCTGTAATTATGTGGAGCCAGTGCCTAGTGGGTGGAGTGAGTCAACAGTGAGTCAAACCAATTTCCAAGGACATGTTGAGGAGCTACAATAGATCTATATGGCCATTGACTGGAAAGGGTACATCGGTGACTCCATCCTCAGAGCTGCCCAGGCCTTGACGTCACAATTTCACCCCTGTGTTCTGGGAGCGCTTGGCACCCTCTTCCTCATGGACAGCAAAGCTCACCACTGTAAGAAGGTATTAATGTTGAAGTTGGAATTAATGTTTTGAAGGAAAAGTCACTAGCACACTCCTTCCAGTGGTATTTTGCATATAGCAAGAACTATGTATCAGTATTAGAGTAGTGGAAACCAAGCAGCTGTGGTGCTGTATATCTTCCCGGGTAGCTTCAGCTCAGCTTGGAGGAGCTGTGGGATCCTTTCTTCGTGTCAAATCCTGTTGGTGCTCTCGCGAGTGACATCTTTTCTTTCCTCCTCTGTGTAGGTGTCATCGCAGTGGTGATCTTCACCATCCTCTGCACCTTGGTGTTCCTGATCCGCTACATGTTCCGCCACAAGGGAACCTACCACACCAACGAGGCCAAAGGGGCAGAGTCAGCCGAGAGCGCCGATGCTGCCATCATGAACAATGACCCCAACTTCACAGAGACCATCGACGAGAGCAAGAAGGAATGGCTTATCTAAGCGCAGGGGGACGGGGCCTGGGGTGGGATACGAGCTGGGCCAGGGTGGGACTGGGATGACTCTTACAGTGGGGAGAGAACACTGTGCGTCAGACACTTGAGCACACGTACGGTAAAAAGATCAGCACAACTGGAGGAGCAAGTGACAGGAAAGCACCACTGAGACTGGAGGAAAAAAAAGAGTATCTCAAGCATTTAAGAAAAAACACTTTTCCGTATTTATTTACAGTGAATTGCAACTTCCATATCCAAACAACTACAACAACGAGCAGTTTTGCAGCATCAGCATTGGTTACAGTTTTGAGTAGTACCTGTCCGTTTCTGTGTGTGTTTAGAAGTGTTCTGGATACCCGCAGTGAGCAATGGGGCTGGTTTCTTACATGTTTTAAAAGCTGTTTCAGTCGTGGGTAGTCCTGTCCTGAGAACAAGTGCCAGACCTTTCTTCCCACTGTTGTGTTCCTTCATGAGCACTTCCACCTTCCCACAGGCTGCCCCCAGCCCTGCACCTTGACCATATCACCATCCATTTTGGTGGTGTCGAAGGGAGGGCTCAGAGCTGGGGGTAAAGCAGGGGAGTGAAGATTAATGCAGATCTAGCTCACCAGTTTCTCAGCGTATCATCAGCCCTGACAGGATCCATCTTCTTGACCCAGGCACTTCGTTGATCGCATACAATTCTCATCAGCAATGTAAAAGTACTGTTACTACAACTGCTACTACTACCACCAGAGAGAATGATCACAAAGCACAGGAAGCTGGGGGGGGGGGATGTTGTATTATTATTGTTGTTATTATTTTGTTGGTCTCTAAGGGAGGTTGATGCTGTGTGAGTCTGTTCCTGTATCTTTGGCTATGGCACTGTTGACCTGCGACACATGCCAGTTAAAACTCAGCTCTGCCTGTGACATATTGGCATATACAGTACTTAGGCATAAGCATTGTAGTAGGGAATTAGAGCCAGACTTTGTTTGTTTCTGTTTCTTTTTTTATAGGCTGTTGAAGAAATATTAGTACAGCTCTAGTTAATGCATTTGAACCCATGGGCTTCACATAACACTTTTTTCCAACTCTACAGAGCAGTTTATTCTTTAAATCCTTTGTTTCAGTCCCTTTGCAAGGAAAGCCTCTGCTAGCAGTGTTCACACAGGCAGGAAGGTGAGGCAAAGGAGGCTTGGAAACCAGAGAGCATGTGAGGAACACACAGGACACAGTGGAGAGTTTCTTTTCAATGCAGAGATTTACCTGAACTCTCTTGCTGTAAGGCCTTTTTAAGAGTAGCAAGGCCAATGCCAAGTGCAGCATCACACCCCATGTTCCCTGTCAGACTGGTGAGGTTGTAGATGTGACTTGAGAAGCAGTGTAGGGAAGGCAAAGAGGCAGCCTGAAGACCTAAATCATTTGATGGCAATAACATAGCTTTAGCTTGTCCTCTTGTAGCGGAGCATGGTTCTCCAGTGGTCTGATTTGACAGGAATTTAAGGCCTTAATGGGCAGGTTTTTGCAGTGGAACAGAATGAAGGAATGAATGTAAGGCAGGGCATTTGCTGTGTGCTGAAAGAACAGAAACAACACCAGGACTTTCCCTTTAAAGGTATTTATGCTCATGACAGTCTTAGAGTTGCTTTAATATTGCTGGGTTTTGTATGCACAGATTTAATCCATTTTTCTGTTCAAGAAGGATTTATTTCTCACCCAGATCTGCAACCTACTAGGCTGAGCAGTGCTGGCATCTTAAATTTCCTTATCTTTTTGGTTGCATCTTTCATTATTCTAGTTGGTGCATTAAAATGAACATGAAAAAAAATCATGGAGGGAGAAGAAAATACTGGAGCCTTACAGACAGTAAATATATAAGCACAATATGTCAGATAGACAAGGCTAGATATTAAGGTATACATAAGTATTAAGGAGAGTAGCCTGAAGTCCTTTTCCAGGTTCACTGAACACACATATCAGAGCAAATCAAGCCCATTCATTTCTTCTCTTTATGGATTTGGAATTAGCATGCAAAAAAGTTGCCAGTTTCAGAAAGAATTACTGTTTCTCAGGTAACCTTATGTGGCAGAGGGGGTCGGGTAGGCACAAAAATCACCTCTGTCACTCTTGTGCTCTGCAGTCTTTTGCCTTGCCTCCAGTATTAACGTCTAGGGAGAGGTTTAATCGAGCAGATAAGTCCTCATTCTTGTTTAATCGTGGGTGTAAGATTAGTCTCCACCCTTGGAGAGTTATCAGCATGGGGATGGATCTAGCCTGCACCACTAACTACTCATCAAAATACAGAACAATCACAGATGGCTTTGTAGGACTGAAAAGGCATTCTCTTTTCTGTAGTATTTTAGGGTTAATTTTATTTTAATGGTATTTCAGTCCACTCTGAAAAACATCCTTGCTTTCAACTTCCAGGTTACAAAGAGAAGTGAATATAGCATCGTTTGCATAGATTGGGATTTGGTTCACAGCACAGAGTTACTTACTAATCTTGACTTAATGTCTGGGAGGAGGATCAGATTTATGTGTCCTGAGAGACCAGAGTTCTCTGCCGCTTCATGTAGGAGAGACAGGCTTAGCAGCCACGATGCAAAGTTGCCAAATGCCTCAGCATAGCACTAGCTCAGTCTCTGTGCCTAACCAGGTCCTTGGTGAAGGCAGGGACACTTGTCTGGGTTATGGTAGTGAGGACTCGCACATCTGTTTACTGGTTTTCTAAAGGATTACCAGCTGATCTCCCACAGCCCTTGGAATCAAGAATTCCTGGACAATAACGTTTGACCTTGCACAAGCAATAGCTGTAAATTAGCATCTTAAATTTGAAAGCCAGGTGATAAATTTCTGAAATCAAGCATGCAAGCATCTGCATCTCTCCATTGACTGGACACCATGGGCCTCTTCATGTGAAGTTCGTCAGTGCTATGTTAAAATGTTGATAATCTTCAAGCTGCCGTTATTTTCATGATACACTTTAATAACTCTACAAATTGTTTTCATTAGTAAAATGATTGTTTCCTTCTTAAACTGGACCTTAGACATGATATTGTAGACTAGCAGCTGGTCTCTGTATAGGCATTTGGTGATTGTAGGTGAATTCCTGCCTGTATTTCATTTTTGAGAATGACGTATGTTTAATTATAGCAGTGGTCATTCAGCAGCCTAGCTGGATGAAGAAGGAGCAGGCTCAAAGAAGTAGCTTGTGTATTTTGCTAGCACTATGTCTGTGCTGAAGATTTCTTCCTCTGCAAGTCTGTTACTGAAGGTTGAAACAACATCTGTAGTTTACTTCACCCACTCTTAACTTGTGCCAGAAATGCATGTTGTTTAGCAGGTACTATCCATATGCTTGTAGTGGGGAGATATGTTGGAGGGGAGAGTAGATCCTGCTTGTATAAAACTCAGTACTTTCCCCAAAGAACATTAGAATAATCAGCCTTTTATCACCTCTTTTTAGCTGCTTCACCGATTTGAATGGTGCAGGGAAATGCAGCTGCTGTACTGGTTAGGGAACCAAAGTGTCCCAGTTGTGTTTCTAAAAGGCTCATTCCTGATTCCACAAGAATTAATGGTACCAGTGGCGGGGAGAGCAAGGCTGGGCTGGAGACTTGGACACTCAATGTTAGTGAAATAATGTCAGCAACATTTTGGATCCTCATTCACAACACATACAGACCATGGAGCAGCAAAGAGCCAAAATGATGGAAAGCTGATTTTGATGTCAGCCCAGCCTCAAGAGCAAAGCTGCAGTCCAGTGTGGCAGTTTTGAATCAGGTCTTTCATACTCTGCTTGTTCCAGATTCACTGATAGAAAATTCAGATGCATTACATAGGAATATGTATCTTTAATTGGTACTGGAGTATTTCTACTTTGTCTTTTTCCTTTCTTAAGCATTATCTGTACCTTTTATATCTCCTCTAGCAGTTACCACTTCAAAGGTATGGCAGCATTTTAATATCATGCTCTAGGTAGCGTGATGTATGTGAAAGGATGGTCAGCATAAATATTTCAGTCAGACTGTCAAAGCAGTGGTGTATATGTACAAGTTCGTTGTAGTGATAAGAATTCAGTTTAAGAGTCTAGTAAATAATTACATTTTAATTAAAACAGAGTCCTTTTATGGCAGATGCATCTAATTTCCAGGGTAGCTGCTGCAGTGTGGAGCTATCTCAGCTTGACAAGCAATAGCTTTTAATATGAACAATTTTCCATTTCATCAAGCATGGTGATGCTGAAAAGGGTGTCATTTTTGAAAAGCAGAACCTAAATTGTGTTAATCAGATTTCATTATCCATCCTAGAGAAACGAAACAGAAACCTTACCTTCTAGAAGCAACAGCATGTAAACTAGAATGAAAGGACAACACGTATGTATGCCTGATACCTTCTATGAATGTCTTTCCTTTCAACTAAGGTTCTATTAGAAACCAGATTGGTAAATTTTAAACAAGAAAAAAGGAAATTTGAAGCAGTTTTAATTCCTCTGACAGCTGTTTCCTTGCGTTTTATATATTCTGATCATTGTCTGTATGTTTTCCTCCTACTACCAGGCAATCAATTTGGAAAAGAAAGAAGCTGGAAGGTCCTCTTAAGACATGACCCCCACGGTACATGAAAAAAGGGACTTCAGAATGCATTTGTGCACAGGAAGATAGGGTGCTAAAACCAGGGAAGATTCACTGAAATGAAAGTATGTTCCTCCTGCATTAGGCAGCCCCTGATTACCTGTTACGGAGGAGGATCTCAGGCGGTGTAAATCCGTTCTTGTTAAGGTGGGCAGGGATTTGGTAGAAATGGAGTGACTGCCTTGCTGATGTTTTCCCCTTTCTGGTCACTTTGCAGATAGCAGCAAGTGGTCTGCCATCCTTGCTGTTACAGGCTCAGTGGCATTGCCAGCTTCACAAGAGGTGCACACTACAAATGGCTGAGTGTGGGTGGTTTGCCTTCTTTTCCTACCATAGCTCTGTCCTTTCCTTTATGAATGTGAGCCTTTTATTGAAGTTGTCAAGAAAAATGTATGTCAGCTCAACAGACTTGTGTCTGTTCTTTTTAATAAACTACCTTATCAGGCTTTAAAAAAGTTTTTATGATGTGAAGCATTTTATAAAAGAACTATGTTAAGTGCACTTGAATGGGAGAATGTGAAATCTAGGCGAAGAAGCATCAGTGCAACAACCAGCTGAGACTGTGACTGTGCTTGTACCAGTCTGTTGCTCTGAATGCAGTGTGAGTTGCCTTAACCACCGACTCAAAGCACTGTCCAAGACCTTAACTTCCTTTGTGGAATATAATAGTGGCAAAAGTCCTGTTGTGATGCCTTGTGGCCATGTTTTGACCATTCATTTGTACTGACTGTTGTAACCCCTAGGAGAGTCATGCTTTGTGCAGGGATATTTTTTATTTATATAGGAAAGCTGTAGAACAAAGAGATGGGAGTGAAGGTTCAAGTTTAAAGCACTTCTGATATTTGTACACTGCGACACAGAGAAGAGTTTTGCTTCTTGCTGTCACCATGTGTGTCTAACTGCAGCTAGAAGTGTATGTGTCCATATGCACCTCTGAAACCTAAGGCTGTTCAAGAGACAATGTCTACAGCTCCTGGGTAATGACTGCCATAGTGTGGGTGGGTAAGATACCAAACTTGCTTCAGACCCATGAGTCCGCAGTGCTGGCAGAAGCACTCACTCTTGAAATCAAGAATCAATTTTGGAGATGAACTCAAACCTTGCCCTACAGTAGTAAGCACATACGGCGCCTCAAATGAGAGCAGGCTTGGACCTGGTCACCGAATAGCATTTACTCCACAATCTGTAACACAGTTCTTTCAACACCCTGTTTAGCTCTTTCAGACACAAGCACACTTCTTGAAGAATGATCAAACCCCTGATTATGACAGGGGAAGAAAAGCGGCCAGTCCATGGCTTCATCACAAATGAAGGGGTTGTTTAAAAATCACTTTGTGTAAGAAAGCAGTTTGATACCAACAGGCTCTTTCACAGAGACTTGTGACCAGTTTTCTGTTTTCAGAAACATCTTAAGAGAAAAGTTAAGCATTATTCCACATGGTGCAAAGCACAACTAGAGCTGCTTCTGTGAAAAAGGGGCAAGATACAGTCTGCAAATACACACAGAAGCAAGTAACAAATGTAGTGCATCCAGTTCCTTCTGTGATGCAGCAGCTTCCAATAATGCCTATTTACACTCCCACTGCTATTTTTTCCTTAATGGAAAAACATCTGGATTTAATAACAAATATAGAAGTGCATTCACTTCATTTTACCATGGATTAATGTTCTCGCTTGGTATGTAACAGGGTGATAGGGAATAGCAAATGGTTATTTCCTCAGATTTCATAGCATTAATTCTGCTGGCTCCAAGGGTCAGTGATGTACTATCACTATATTATTAGAACATAGAGGTACTTATACTGGTAGTACTAAACAACTGGCACTCTGGATTCTAGCAAAGGCCTTGTCTGAGAAAGTCATATTTATTGAAAACCCATGTCAAGGCAGGTGACGTTTTCAGATGAGGAAGAAAAGTAAATTACTGGAATGACACTAGAGCAGAAGCCATTTGAGGCACTGTTTAGCATATGGAACAGAAAACTATACCTGAAAGAATGTCTTTTTGCCTTCTGATTAGGGATTTGGGATAAGTACAGTGCTGTGGCTAGTCATAGATCACCATGTACATGTGCATTGCCTTTTTGGTCAAAATGTTTGAGTTTCTTTCACATGCTTTAAAACATGTTGTAAGAACATAGCTGAAGATGTGGAACTTAAGCAAGCTGCCCAAATCTGCTGGTGAGAGCACAGAACCACAAGTCCCAAGCTCTTCTACCTGCTGCTCTGTCCCGGATGTGTTGCTGCCTGTCCCTGTCTGTTGTCCCTTTTCCCCAAATCTTACAGAACAGCCCAGGTTGGAAGGGAATTGAAAAGATCTTCTGGTCCAACCGCTCATGGCAAAGGGACACTAGATGAGATGATCTAGCATCCTGTCCAGTCACTTGTTTTCCTCCCACTAACTCCATTGTCAGGGTGGTAGGCTAACAACAGGCTCTTGTTTAAGCCAGACTGAAAGAGTCACTGGAGCAAGTCAATGCACTCTGGAGTCAGCCAGAAAGCAGTAACTTCAGATGAATTATGTCAGGTGGAAGCAGGCTTCATCTGCGAGATTTCCATCTCAACAGCTCTCCTACATTTAGTCATGGCTTTGGTTCAGCGATGAAGAAACCAGCCAAGTCTATGTATTATTTCTTTAAACCCATGTGGAGGTAATGTAAAATAAACTTGGCTGAATGACCACAAGGCAGCCACCCCCTGTAAGCTGATACTTACTCTCTAAACTGCACATCCTCATGCTTATGGTTTGTGCGTCACTGAAGGATGCTGACCTTGGCACAGTCAATGAATCATTCACAAGCTGGCCCAACAGCTCTGTACTGCTTTGTGGTATGGATCTCCATTGGGTAAATGGTTAAAAATAAATCTATGGTTTGCCATCATAAAGCACTGGACACACTATCAGCAGCTACTTGTTATTTGTTTCTGTTATAAAATCAAGGTCTGTCTGCAGAGGGGTTTGTGTGAGGTGCTCTAACGAGACCTTTACCCCTGAAACATAAACTACTACAATGGAGCGAGGTAGCAGAGGGAAATTCCCTTGGTTGCACACCATGAAACACAACGTAAAGTCCCTTTTGTTACACAGTTCCTGGTACAGGAGTAAGATCTCTGTACGCATTTAACATCTCCTTCTTTCCAAACCACTATCCACCTCTCCAAGGCCAGCACAGAGAGAAACTGGCAGTTCTGCATTTTTTCCTATCTTTTCCTCTACTTTAGAAATGTTCCATCTCTCTGATAAATCCATCACCTTCCACTATCATCTTTAAACTCTTTCCCAGTAATGCTAGCTACTTTGACCAAGGTGAAGCCTCTCACCTTCCTAAAATGGGGCTATTGTAGTGGGAGAGTTGTATGCCACTGAATTCCTGTCCTCTGTTCATTTGCAGCTGGGTTTTATCCGTTTGTGGTACTCAGTGAATGAAAGGAAAAGTTTGGTTTCTGCCATCTGCAGCAGCATTTTATAACTAACGTGTTTGTATCTGTTCCAAACTCACAGCACCATCTGGCAAAGAGTCTGCAAACAAAGCAGCTGCACCTCATTCCATTAAGCACACTCACCTTCTCTTGCTTGGTTCAAAGAGATATCGATACTAAAATAAATGTCTAGCAAAAGTCCGCTTCTATTTTCCTTAGGGCCACAGGATGTCAGAATTAACCCTCAGCCATCCCTTTCCCTTATGCTTTTGTGGCACGCATACAAGGCCTCCAAAGGAAGGACACAAAGATAGTGATGTTCTAAAAGCCTCTAATGGTTTTTAGCCTTCGGAGTTTTAAAGGTCCATCCCAACAGGGGCAGCACATCAGCACTCCTGCAGATTTCAGTTACTGGCACATCCAAGAAAATTCTCAGCATTGGTTAGTAAAGAATTTATTTTAATTGGATCAGCATCTCAGAAACAGAAAAGAAAATGCTGCTGTATTTGGAATACCTGAGATCCTATACTTGCCCTGTTGCAACTCCTACATTGTGTCTGATCTTTTGAAGCTCCAGCTACATAAGATAAGGGATCAGAGCCACTTGAATAAAGGCTAAGGCTCACTTGATTCCCATTAACTCTTCAAAGTACTGGCTTTCTGCAAATCTCCTTTGTGTGGTCTTTCTCACACATGGTAAGGAGGATCTTTTCTTTTGCTCTGCTCTTCAGTGGATGAAGACCCATCAGTGGGCTGGGCAGGTGTCACACAGCATCTTCAGCCCTAGTGAACTGAACCAGTACTGACCTAATACTACGTGTGGATGCCGACCCTAACTAACAGCACTTCATGTCATAGGGGTTACATAGATTCCTCCCCCCCACGCTATGGAGTGCTTGGGATGTGCTCAGTATGAAGCTTCTTACTGACATATATAAATAGAGATATAGAGATAAATAGATATTTTTATGGAAATGTTTTATAAGTGCCCTTTACTTTGTGCATGGTAATTATTGCCAAACTCTTGTTATTTAGGAACTACAGAGTGGCTGGGTCTGCAGTTTAGATGGCAACCAGCTGTCTCTGTTGCAAGGGGGACTTGGGGTATGGGCCTGGATTTTGTTTTTTACTATTCAGCTATAATTTGCATGGTTTGGATTTGGGTTTTGTCTCAGTGTCTTTTTGTTTGGGTTTATTTTTCTTTCCTCATTGGTTCTCTGGCAGGGACATATTGGGCTCAAGCAGGAACTTATATAAATCCCAGTCTTTGAGAGACAGATTGAAGCTATCGGTGCCATATAACTCTTCAGAAACACCTGCCTTGTATGGCCCGTGATGTTGATCAGTGCGAGGGCCTCGAGACACAGTTTCTTCAGCAAGCTGGTGGGGTTTTCACATATAGTGAAGTGCTCCAATTGCTCCAGCTTTGCTTGGCAAGCTAGCAATGGCTGGGCTATGGGTATAGCCTCGTAAGTAGGAAAAAGGGGTCAACAGAGACTAGGACAGGAATGAAGATTAAGAAGATTCATAAACACAGCAGTAGTAAGACTGTCAAAAGCGCTACTGAGGCAGGTCATTTTACTCCTTTTTTGTTTCAAATGCTCTCTGTTTGTATGCCATATCCGAGTAACACATCTCCACCAGCCAGCCAGCTCTCAATAACCTGGGCTCTTGGTTACAGGTAGAAATGCAGTTGTGCTTTCTTATCCGTCTCATTCCTGCTGCTGTGGAGTGGTCTGTACCTGGGAAAGGACCAGGGCCATTAGCTCTTAGGAAAGTGAAACCAGCCTCTTGTCCCTTCCTTCCTAACCAGGTTGCAAGCCAATCCCAGGGTTATGTGCCTACAAAGCTGGCCTAATTTTGTGGCAGGTGAACCAAGACCTTGTCTGTTGGCAGTTATTCCAGTCCATAGGTTTCTTTCTTGAGCACAATTTTCCCATGGGAAGTATAACCAGGATATGATGGTTACCCTATTTAAACAAAAATGTGTATATTAAACCAAAACAAAACAAAACCTCCTAATCTGAAAGTATAGTGTATCAGAGATTCCTCTGTTATAGACATTTAGTCTACAGATTTATGGCTACATTTGCTATGTTATGCTTGAATAAACATATAATTCATTGAACTACACAAGACTGATAAAAGTAATACAATCTCTTTAAGGAGAATAAACTGTTTGTAAATTTATAGAGTATAATCTGTTAGGCCTTATTTGAAGTATGTACTGTGGTTTGGTAAAAGTACAACATTAAAAGAGCCTTGCCAGATGAGGACTGGTTTTTTGTGTGCGCGTACAGTTGGTTTTGGGTATCTGAAATTTTCATTTAACAAAAAGCTCTCCGAGGCTGCGTGCAAGAGCCTGAGATAACATGCACAGTGCTCTTCACATTGCTGTGTGCATTGCTCTGGACAGGTGAATCTGTTTTCCTGAGTAATTTGGACCCAGTGTTGCTTGGAACCAGAAGTGGCTGACTGATAGCGCTACTGGCTGCAAAACCTTAGAAGAGGATTTGATAGAACTTAATAGCAAAAATTCAGACTAATGCTGCCACTGCACATCCAACTGGTGTCTGTTTAATGGGGAAAAGCTTTAGGCATCTTCAGAGCAAGAGCTGGTATGCCACAGGCTGCAGTCATGCACCTCTTTCCCCATACACTCTGTACACATCTGGCCTGCTTGGATGGAGCATACCCATCCCTGCCCAACGCATACCACATGCACTTGAATAATGACTGGTATTGCTCATGAGGCCACTCATAGGGGAATAGGGTCTGCTTGGAGATTTGAGGGGAGAGGGCATCTTGTCTCTGACAACCCACTGATTTGTTAATTTAAGCTCAAGAGCTGCCTTCAGCCTTTGGGTGATGGAGCCCAGGGTAGGTCAGATCAAAGGTGCCTCTCATGCCATAACCTGGTTTTGTCATGCCCAAAAGCAGATGCCTAGGGATGATGGTAATGAAGTAATGATAGCACAGTGTACTTGTGATACTTCCTCAGAATCACAGAATCATAGAATCAACCAGGTTGGAAAAGACCTTTAAGATCACCAAGTCCAACTGTTCCCCAGCACTGCCACCACTAACCCATGGCACTGAGGGCCTTGTCTACACCATGTGTGAACACTTGCAGGGACGGTGACTCCAGCCCTGCCCTGGGCAGCCTGTTCCAGTGCCTGAGCACCCTCTGGGGAAGGAATTGTTCCTCAGCTCCATCTAAACCTGCCCTGGCGCAGCTTGAGGCCGTTTCCTCTTGTCCTGTCCCTTGTTCCTTGGGAGCAGAGACCGACCCCACCTCACTACAACCTCCTGTCAGGCAGTTGTAGGGAGCAATAAGGTCCTCCCTGAGCCCTCTCTTCTCCAGACTAAACTCCCCCAGGTCACACAGCCATTCCCCATCACACTTGTGCTGCACGCCATGGAGCAGCTTCATTGCCCTTCTCTGGGCCTATTCCATCATCTCAACATCCCCTTGTAACCACATTTAAGGACTTTGTGGGCCAGGGGTGGTTTTATATGTTTAGTCATCTCCTTCATTCCTACGGAACAACTGGGGTCTCCTCGCAGCTCCAGTCATTCCAAAATGGCGAATTGCTGTGCTATTCAGTTTAAAAAACCGGCTATCAACTGAGCAAGAAGGGGAGTTTTTCCTTTATCTCTGCTTGCTGATGAACAACCTCACCATGCCTTAAAGCAGAGAGGCAAAAGAAATGTTTCAACTCTCCTTTGTGCTCTGCACAGTTCCAATCACATCTCTGCACGAGCCCACAGAGACCGCTGCATTTTATAATGACACACTGAGGACAAGCTGCATAGTTCTGATACCCAGATAAATCTGCAGCCCTCTGTGAACTGACTTCTGACTGATACTTCCTGTCATCGCCTAGCAAGGGTTGTAGCTTGGGCCCATGCTGCTTGTGTGCTAAAGAATTATTTTTCATCTGTGACTTGCACATCTATCAGTGTCTATGGAAAGTCATGTTTCTTGCATGAGAGACAGGTAGATGCTTTGCTTTTGGAGCTGGCTGCTGTGGAATAGAATCACAGAATGGTTTGGGTTGGAAGGGACCTTTAAGCTCATCCAGCTCTAACGGCCTGCTACTAGACCCCCTGCCTCACTAGACCAGGTTGCTCCAAGCCCCGTCCAACCTGACCAGATCTGGAAGCACAAAGGAGCCTTTGTGCTACTGCCTCATGCAACACACAGCTTTTTATATGATGTCTCCAGTTTGTTAGTATCCTTAAGCACACAGCAGATTAAACACTGGTTGTCCACAAGCTGTGTGGCCAGCACACCTCAGCTTCTGTCTTCAGAAGACATGGTTGAGAACCCTGAAGGTCCTGAACAGTTTCAGCTACTCCTCTCTCTTCCCATAGGTGAGAAGCTCATTGACGCTGAAAGCTCATCATTTCAGTGCCAGCCCATGTCTGACACCTTCTTTCCAGGAGTGCTAGGAGGGGAACCTTCACTAGCTGGAAAAAGGGTTCCTGTACCACCTTATTAGTGATAGTTTGGTCACTAAGATGAGGCAAAGAACAACATAGATACAGCAGTTTCAAACTGCTAAGTGTCTTAGCAGGGTACGGTGAAGGGAAGGGTAGAAAAGAGGGGTTTAGCTGCTTGACTGATGTATAGGGCTATAGTAAAGATGCATTTTAAATCCTATCAACCACTACGGCTCAGGAGTCAATGAGACAGGATTTCCCTTTGCAGAGTTGTGCTGAGTAAGCCTGTTAATCTCCAAATCCTTCGGTTGTTTCATGGCAGGATGTGGTAGGCAGGTAACTGTTACTGGCTTTTCCTCATCTCCAGATGCCTGCACATGTTTATTCAGGTGGATAAGAAATGATGTGAAAGTGCTACTTTTGTGTATAAAAGGGATTTGTAGGGGAATATTTACTAAGTTTTGAAAGGAACCTTAAAGGACAAGGATTCAAAGTGTAACACTAAGTTAGATTGTTCTTTTTGAAAGAGAAGGAGAGAGGAGTCCCTTTGATGGCCAAAGAAGGAAGGAGAAAGCATGGTTTCTGGAAGCTTCCTCCCATGCCCTAGTCTGGCTGCCAGCTTCCTTCCCTAGGCAAGCATTTCTCAAGGTTAAGGCACACTCCTGGTTTGTTGCTGGTTATTCTGGTGGTCCACCAAGACCAGGTGTAAGAAACTTCCTGCAGGTGCCATGGTCACCATCTACCCTGTCACAGCCACCAGTCCTCACACCAAGCAATGTGTTGTGTGGGAGCTGCTCTCTGGTAGTCCTCTGCACAGGGAGCAGCAAAAAAGGTGAACCTGTGTGCCATGATGTAGAAACCTAGACATGGGGATAAGGTGCCCTGAGAGTTACTACCAGACACAGACTCACAGTTCTGATCACAGCAGAAGCACTATGGCGACTTGAAATGGGGCTGTCCCTACTAGCAAGCAACTCAATGGAAGCAAATAGGCCAAAACCTTGCTAACACATTTAAGCCCAGCCTGTACCTCAGCACCACACAGCTGCTTGCTCATACCTCTCCTTCCGCCCAGGGCAGGATGGGGAGGACAATCAAAGGAATGTAAACCCCATGGGTTAAGAACAGTTTAATAACTAGAGTATATACTACTACTACTTATAATAACATAAATAACAAGGAGAGATATATAAAACATTAAAAAAGAAAAAGAAAAAGAAAAAAACTCCAACAAACAGCAGTGATGGACAACACAACTACTCACCACCCACTGACCAATACCCAGCCTTACCTGACCAGTGATGAGTCCTTTCTGGGTAACTTACCCCTCCAGTTTCTGTACTGGCATAACACGCTGCAGCATGGAATAGCTAGTTTGAATCAGAGGTCCTGTCTCTACTCCCCCCTGCCTTCTTGTGCCCCTCCTCACTGGCAGAGCATGAGACCAAAAAGCCCTTGATCAGGGTGCTACTGAGCAACACCTGGAACACTGGTGCGTTACCAATCAGCACTGTCCTCCGACTCAAGCCCAAACACAGCACTGTACCAGTTGCCGGGAAGAAAATTAACTCTATCCCAGCTGAAACCAGGCCGATTTGCTGCTGCCCACAAGGATGTTCACAGGTGTCCAGTGTTAATGGTGATGAGCAAAAGGAATGCGAGCAGGTGCACTCAGCAGCTGCAAAGCTCACTCAGCCTGCAGATATGCTCCCTCGTTGATGTTGATATTAAATCAGTCCTGTGAGGCTGCCAGTTCTAGCACTGCTTTCCCACACAGCAGGTATGCCTCGGAGAACAGGATCTAGGTTTTAGCAGCGGGCTTTCCATGACCGATCTGGATGAACTACAGCGGCTGCAAACACACCTCTGTGCAGCTGAGGGTGCAATCGGTTTCCCTTCCTGAGCATTCAGGGCTAGAGAGCTGTTTTAGTGCTGGTTAACGAGGCACCAACCCAGGCCACTGCCAGGGGGCAGTGGGTTTCACAAGCCCCCAGTAAAGCGAATTCTTTGCCTTGTGTTAGGGCTTTCAGACCCAGCAATGTGCTTTGTTATAGCCCAGAACAAACTTCTAGACTGCTCTCTTTCCTTCCTAGTTTTCTCCCATTTGTAAAGTCCACAAGGACCCTTTCACACTGGCAGAAAGAAGAATTACTCTGATGCATTGCAGTAAGTTGCAATAAATTACACTGAGTTGTTTTTTCTCTCTTCCTTCCCCACCCCCTCTGCTTCTCATACAATTGATTTTGGGACCAAGCATGCAATCACAATTCACTCACAGTGTCACAGCAGGGACTGAACTACCTAAGGGAAAAAGGTTTGGGTAAAACATTATCATTTATTTGATTCTACACCAGGAGCACCCATCATTTCTTTGTCATTGGGGCTGCATTAGGCAAGAGGGAGTCTCACCTGGGAACCATAAATCAGATAACACCATTTGGCTTTGGTCACGGGGGCATCTCAACCCTAGCTTCATTCATACTTCCAGTCTGCTCCTTTGAAATCATCAAATGCTTACATTCACCCCTAGTTTTGTATTATAACCTTTACCCTAAGAGAGGATTCTGTGAAGGTCCCTTACAGTTTCCTTCTTCCTATGGACCTGAACTGCTTTTAGGGCCATTCAACCCTGGGTGCACCAAGGAGACACAGGCAGGAATTTGATCTAAAAGAATGGGGAAAAGCATTGTGATGTTACCATGGCCTGTCACAGGTGTGATGAACAACGGCAGGCAGGCAGAGGCAGGGGAGAGAAAGGAAGGCAGTGTGAACCTGTGTACTATCAAAGATGTGAGCATCATCTCATTTTGAAGGGCAGCAAGGATGAGAGAATATAATAGCAACTATTTTCCTGTGTAAAAGTGGCAATGTAAGGTATTATCCAGTTTCAGGAGCACTCAGTGCTGTACAAGCAAAAGAATGCTTGAAAAAAGACGGGGGGGGATAAAACAGAAATGCCAAAATTGCTGGAGTCACTTCAGGAGCTTTTGGGTGCCACTGGACGCTACATATGCTCCAAACGGTAGCACTTCTAGTGTTAATGTTAGATATTGTCGCTAGGGACACAGCCTTAATAAACATTATCAGCTTGTTCTCTCCATCTCACTTCTATTAATACCTCCATTGCTGCAGAGGATGCCCTTGAGATTTATGGCTGTACAGCAACAGCATTTTGGACTTCTGTCAGGAACTGCATTTGTTACTGGAACCTCAAGAATACATTTGGGGATAAAAATAACTAATTAAAACTGTTAAATCTAAATAGAGACTACATTTTAAAAGCTTCCAGTAACCAAATAACTATCAGAAATGAAGAGACTAACACCACTTTTAGTCCTTTGTGTACTGCCTGATAACACTGGTTCTGAGCAACCTGATGTAGTTGAGTATGTCCCTGCTCATTGCAGGCAGATTGGACTACATGACCATTAAAGGTCCCTTCCAACCCAAACTGTTCCATGATCTGGGGAAAAGTCTTCTTCCCTCCCACCTCCTGCAAAAGCTGGTAAGGAGAAAACAAAGGAATCCTGGTGTAGAAAACACGCTGTCCAACTTCAGTTTTCAGTGGTTTTACCTCTGTAAGTCCACACTGCAGAACTAAAAGCAGTGGACTCAAACTGTTAGCAGAGCCTCAAATAATACTCTTGGCTTCTAAACTAGCACCATGAATCATTTTCTTCCAGAGTATTCTCTGCTATACACCAGAGCACCCAATTCTGAGAGTTTGTGACCATAAATTCCCAGTGCAGGTGTGTGTGAAATGAGATGCAGAGTTAGTTATTCTATGAACTCATGCGACAGTGGCTCCCGGCAAAGGCATGCTGTGGCTGGCATTCTGGTATCACTGACACTATGTGATGTGCATAAAGGATTTGCTGTCGTGTCAGATTACAGGGCCAACAAGCTGTTGGTTTTTGTTAACCCTGTTACACAAACATTCAATCATGGTATTACTGTGCAGCAGTTCCTAGAGAACTTCCCCAACTTCAGCTAGAGAAGAAAATTAATTGGGCTGGCCATCTGCTCTCCGGATTTACTAGTAGCTGTCACAGCACATCAGCTGGCAAGGAGCTCAGCAGAGTCAGAAGTCAGAAGGTCCCACAGGCAGAGGTGACAGCCCTTCCAGCTTGTGTGTATCCAGAAAAGCTCCTTGAAAAGGAACGTCACAAATGAAAATCACAGTAATAAGAAGCAAAACCCAATGAAGCCATACAAAAGCAGCACATGGTTTACTCTCCCAGCTGCAGTGTGAATTGAACAGATGCAGAGCACCGGTATGAGAGCTGAGAGCAAGGACTGGATTTTGGAGTTCCCTGAGCAAAACAAAGCACACCAGCAGGGCCTCCACAGAGCAAGCTAGAGAGGGCAGATGCAAGGGGAGACGGGAAAGCAGAGACCAAGCAGAAAGACAGGCTTGGTGAAGACAGTCCTTAAAAAAGGATAGAATAAAATTCATCATCCCATACCATTATTCTACTGGGAACATGGTGCGGAGAAGCTGTGAAAAAAGCTAGTTCACGTGTTGACACCAGATGTTCATCTGTAGGTCATTTAGGAGTCTTGAAAGGTCCTGTTGGAGAGCAAGAGGAAGACAGCAGGCACCTATTTACACTACAGAGTCAAAAAAGAGGGATGGGAAGGTTAGAAATAGCACAGAGTAATCACAGAATCCTGGAAACTCCAGATTAGACTTTGTCCTCACCCTTGTTTCCTAGTTTTCTGGTGTGTTTTTCTTTTACAGTTCCTAAAGTAAAATTTCAGATACACAGATTTTTCTGGTTTATATCTTTTGCTGAGAACCAAATATTTGTCTGTGTGTTCATGTGCCTGTTTCTATTAATGTACAAATTACTTTAAGCAAGTTAATCTAAAGACTGCCATCTACTGCTCATAAGAACAAGTGACATGTGCAAGCACAGCAAAGTTGGAGGGACACAGGAGGGAAGACTTCAGCATTGCTGTTTGGTATGCTGCTCAAATTAACAGGCCAGCAATAAGACCATAAATTGCCTCTATGCCCCCTTTATTCTTCCTTGGTCACTCATGGCTCTGAAGCTTGTGGCAGGACCATTCTCTTGGTTAGGAAAACAGCTACTGGGGTTTCCAGGGTGTTTCACTAAAGCTGGTGCGCCCTGTCTGCAAGTAACAGATTGAAACATGTATAAATGCATCTTGTATCATATCAGTTTATATGTTAAAGCACTGCAGTCTGAGGGGCTTTCTGTGGGCTGGGGTTTTACAAAATAATTCTCAGCTGGCCCTAGGGTACCTTAAGTAGCTGTTAGATATCTATCACAGCTGTGATGGTACAAGATCATGAGCTCCACGTGTGAGAGTTGTTGTCATACACCTCCAGCAAAGAGAAGGAAATCTTTGTGTGCTGCCTGAGGAAAACACCCCAAAGTTGGATCTTAAATTGTTCAAAATCCCCCTAACTGGAAAGTTTGGATCACTGCATATTAAATCAGCCCATGTGTGCTCTGTTTGAGGAAATGCTGCCTTTACAGGCAAAATAGACTTCACACAATTGCTCTTACATTAGCAATTGTTGGAAACTAAACTAAATGCCAGTCATGTTTGAAATGTCACACGGTGTCACTGAATCATTATGACTCCAGTTTTATTATAGTTCCTAAAACATCACTGTCAAAATCCTGACATACAGATGTTGTCTTTCTTTCGATGATTCTGTAGAATATAATAACCACCTTAATCTCAGACCTGCTGGCCCAAAGAACATGGTACTGTAAGATGGAATAGTACATTCATTTGTGGTGGACAGCTGGTCTGTTCAGGCCCAAATACACTGTGTATGCAATAGGGCTGCTCCATTTTGGAAACACATCAGCCTGTCTGTTACTCTTACATATATCAACCCCTAGAAAACCTAATGAGTATCCAGATCAAAGTTTATTGACATCTCGTGTGGCCTGAAGCCTTTTGTGTGTAACAACCTTCTCCAAAGCTTCTCTATGCAAACTGTATCTGGGTGGGGAGCCAGAGAGCATATAAAGTGGTACCTGAGTGAGTTATTAGCCAACACTAACACCTACTAGCATGACTAGTTAGCAGCTATAGCCAGCCTAATTTTTCTTCACAGATCCTGAATAAGTCAGATCAGAAGTGTGAACTGCCCCATCCACCTCAAGAGATGTTAATTTGGGAGTTAATAATATTTCATATACTGATGCTAACTACATTCCTTAACATAGAATGGCAAAAGGGAAACCTTTTTAGAGTTAGACAGCATTTGGCTGTTTTCCAAGCAAACAGGCTTCATTCAAAGCAGCATTTCCTTGAGAAGACTCTGTTTCAAACAAGTATTTTGAGCTTTTGTCACTGAAAGGCCCTAGGGGAAAAATGTAGCAAAAGTCTATAGTCATCTGCACAGGAATGCAAAACCTTACTAGATTCAGTGTCATGCTAATGAAAACTTCAGGTGCTCAGCTCTGCAGGTCCCACTGGGCTTGTAACAACTAAGGCTGCTTCTCCTCTGGGAAGTAGGAAACACCTCTGAGATGGGGACATAGACTACACGGTCTCCACTGAGTAGTAGGCTCACCCGGGCTGCTGCAGGAAGGCATAGGAGGGGTGGCAGCAGGTTGTAAGACTCTCCTTTGCTTTTTATTTCTTGCTTCAGTTACCAGCACCTATGTTCTGCTCCATGCCCTGACAAGGCCATTACCCTAATCATAGAATCATAGAATGGTTAGGGTTGGAAAGGACATCAAGATCATCTAGTTCCAACCCCCCTGCCATGGGCAGGGACACCTCACACTAAACCATCTCACCCAAGGCTTCGTCCAACCTGGTCTTGAACACGCCAGGGATGGAGCATTCACAACCTCCCTGGGCAACCCATTCCAGTGCCTCACCACCCTAACAGGAAAATATTTCCTTCTTATATCCAATCTAAACTTCCCCTGTTTAAGTTTTAACCCGTTACCCCTTGTCCTATCACTACAGTCCCTAATGAAGAGTCCCTCCCCAGCATCCCTATAGGCCCCCTTCAGATACTGGAAGGCTGCTATGAGGTCTCCACACAGCCTTCTCTTCTCCAGGCTGAACAGCCCCAACTTCCTCAGCCTATCTTCATACAGGAGGTGCTCCAGTCCCCTGATCATCCTCGTGGCCCTTCTCTGGACTTGTTCCAACAGTTCCATGTCCTTTTTATGTTGAGGACACCAGAACTGCACACAATACTCCAGGTGAGGTCTCACAAGAGCAGAGTAGAGGGGCAGGATCACCTCCTTTGACCGGCTGGTCACGCTCCTTTTGATGTTTATCTGCTGTACACCAAGAAGACATGGTCTGTATTTTTTGAGTGATGTTACAGACTTCAGGTTGTTTATTACAGCTGCTGTCTGGCCAGCCACCAGAGCATGCCAGGTTATCATTTGGAGTACATCAATAACCAGGAGGAGGATAAAAAAGTCAGGTAGGAATGGGCATCCAAGCAAGTGAAATAGTTGCTGCTAACAGTGACAGGCCAGCTAAAGAGATAAGACCTTTAGCCCTCTGAAAGTAGCCACCTGCAAGAAGTAGTAGTAAAGCCAGCAGATGATGGGATGTAGATGAGATAAGGACAGGAGGGAAGTACAGCAAGGCTTGAACACTGGCCTAAACAGAAACTGTTCCTGCATCTTTTCCTGTAAAATAAAACACTTCAGCAATTCAGGAACTAAAATCCCTCTTCTAGCTTGTTTGGTCAGGGACTAGGTGGCACTGTGTACTCAAAAAAATGAGACACTAGTCAGATGTTTCTGTAGTGAATGGTAGCAGAAAGAGTGGCAAAACAGGCAGAGAGCCAGGAGAAAGGGGTGCCTGAGCTATGCTCCACTCTAAATTCTGGGGGAATTTGAGGTTTTTTCTAGCAGGGAGAAGGTCTTTTCTTTCTTTCCTCATTAAAGCTACCTGAAGACAGACGATTCAGTTTGCCATAAAGCTACAAAAGCTTTTTGGAAAGTTTACAAAAGTGGCATTTACATATGCAGAAGTATGTGGAAGCTTGGGATGGGGAGGTTGTTTGGGGTTTGCTTTCTTCTGCTTGCACCCACAACATCCTCAATTTGAAAAGGTGAAAACAGTTCCCCCAGGATTACCCCATGATGGTTTGTTCTAGCAACTATCCCCTGCAGCACCAAGTGTTGCTTTCTTGTTCATGGTACCTTGGCACAGAGTGGTGGGAAAGCAAGTGTCAGTCTGAGTGGCGAACTGTTCACAGGCTTGACTCTGAAGTCCTACAGCTGCTGGGAGGAGGCTTCAACAGGAGGAAAACAGACTAGATGGGGAGAGAAATCCTTTTCCCCTCAGATAAAATCTTCTGAGGGCATCATTTGGCATTTTGTAAGCACCGTTCACAGCAGCACAGAGCAGGCCAGAGGCCACCAGCATTTATGGATGAAGTTGCCACCATGTTATCTCCCAGTCCCAAAGGCATTGAATATCTGAGTCACAGATGGAAGCCTGCAGCAGTGGGGAAGAAGAGGAGGGGCCTCACAAGGAAGCAAACCACCCTCTGAACCATCTACAAATGACAGAGGAACCCTCCACCACTACCCTGCACACACACTGATTGAGCTGCTGGCTGCTTATCACAACATGCACCTTTTGATTGCTTTTAGCTCTCCTGAGGGTGTAAAAGCTTTACGTGCTTGTTTTGGCTCTGAAAGACATCCTTCCTGTCTCATTGCAGGGGCTGTTGTCTCTAACTTTGTCAGACCAATGACCCAGGGTAAATCAATGGTATGGCTGCCTCAGCTTGCCCTAATGGGGGCCACAGAGGTGATATACAGATTAAGTGTCTTTAGAAATGGCCTAATGGTCCACTGAAAATAACATCAATGATCTAACACTATCGTGTGCTGTCTTACAAATACACAGAAATCACCACTATCACTGCTTGACCTGAATGCATCAGACTGGTATTTCCTGAGCCATTCGAGAGCAAGCTATTACTGCAAGGTGACCAGGGCATGCTGGACAGCTGCAGGAGAGTCCTCATTTTTACCTCTGTCAATGCTTTTGTGCCACAAAAAAACATGTAGTACTCAAAACTAGCAAGCTGGTGAGGCATTAGGTTGGAAGACAAGGTCTGGATGGGAGACTGACAGAAGGTATGAGGAACAGTAACCTTCAGGGGAGCAATACAGACTGATAAGCAAACAGCAGGTGTATCACTAAAGAAGGAGATCCCAAGACAAGTCAGGTAAGAAGAGAGGTATTCAGAGATGGAAATTACAAGGTGCTCACAATATGCACATGACTTTTAGGAAAGGCTGTCAGACTTTATGGCATTATTAATGTTTAACATCATTTAATTTCTTGTAGGACTAGGTTATTTGTATTTCTAAACAATGTATAACCACCTTAACTGTTTTCATCAAGCCCAAAGTCCCTTTTCAGTTGTAAAACACCTCTGTTAAATAGTATACCCATCAGGTTGAACTCCTTCAACTGGATAAAACATAACCAGGACTATAATCCAATCTTAGTTGCTTTTATACAATGCTTTCCTGCCAATTGCCATTTTAGATTTTTCTGTGAGACCAGGGAGTTACGTTATGTTAAGCTTCAAGAGGATGAGTTCTGTTGCTCTAGAAACCTAAATGAGAAGTGAAGTACAAGCAAAGTAAAAACATCCAAGACAGCTGATATAAATGAGTGCAAGTGGAATATGAAGACTTAAGCTTTTGGGGATCCTATGGGAAATAAAAATGCTCCCAGCAAGTGAGCAAGAGCAAACAGTAACAACTTGATGGGAAACATTCTCCCCCTCATATCACCAATGAAAGTTTCTGAAATCATAAATCAAAAAAAAAATGTGGCTTCACAGTTGATTTTCTGCTACTTCCAGCTCTCCTCTTCCTCTCCTTATCCTTTCTATTCTCCTTTTTACCCGCAGGGCAGTATGTGCAGACATACCAAAGGCAGCTATTTGCATAGATACACTGGTTAACAGCAGCAGTCAAGTCAGGGCACATCCACATGATGTTTTGCAGGGATTTGGGAAATTGCCCATCCATCCTAAACTCCAGAACTGACCCAGAGGAGCCATCCCCAGCCTAGGTGATGACCCCAGCATGACATGGAATATTCAGTCTTGAATGTGCCTGTACAAACCACCCAAGCCTGTGTTGCCAAGTGTTTGTGTTCAAAGCATCAGCCACAGTCAGGTCCAGCATAGGCCCAAGCTCCTTTCCTTTGCTTTCTTCTTTTCTTGTGTTCAGCCCTTCACCTTTTAATACACTGTTATATTACGAAGTTCTAAAGGAATATCAAGTTCACCTTATCCTCCCCCTTGCAGAAAGAAATGCTAGCAAGCATTTGTAGTGCTGCCTTAGCCCCCATCCCACCCTGCTCCTGCATCCAGCACAGGGAAGTCTGAGTTTTGAATCCATCTCACCAAGCAGGTCACCAAACACATAATCAGAGACTCATAGAATGGTTTGGTTTGGAAGGGATCTTAAAGCTCATTCAGTTCCAACCCCTGGCATGGGCAGGGCCACCTTCCACTAGACCATGTTGCTCCAAGCCCCATCCAACCTGGCCTTGAACACTGTCAGGGATGCAGCAGCCACAGCTTCTCTGTACAACCTGTGCCAGCGCTTCACCATCCTCATAGTGAAGACCTTCTTCCTGATGTCGAACCTAAATCTTCCTCTGTCAGTTTAAAGCCATTGACCCTTACCCTGTCAATACCTGCCCTTGTAAAAGCCCCTCTCCAGACTTCTCATAGGCCCCTTTAGGCACCAGAAGCTTCTTTAGGGTCTACCCGGAGACTTCCCTTCTCCAGGCTGAACAGCCCCAACTCTCAGCCTGTCTCCATAGGAGAGGTGCTTCAGCTCTCGCAGCATCTATTATTTTTTCTCTCCAGTAATCAGAGAAAGATAAGTAAAATTAAACAGCAAGCAAATCCCCAAATACTCTGGTGGCTATGGAAAGGAGATGATATATTTTATGTTCTTGGCACGCATAATACTACAAAGTAGTCTTCATTCACCTTTAAATGAACCTCGTTTTACCCTAGCAAGGTTAGAGAGTGAAGCAACCATGGCAGGTGAAAGCCAGAGCAGGCAACTTGTGAGAGCCGGAGCATTATTTAACTAAATGATGTGGAAATGCACTAACAGCTCCTCACTTCCGTATGTAATGGGATTTCTCAAAGGACTGGTTGAACTGGTTGCAATGGCAACTTTACATAAGAAGAGCAGGGAGAACCGATTACGTCAATGCCAAAAATTTGTCCAAAAGTGTGGATTTATCCTGTGTTTGACCGTGTAAAATGAGCGCCTTTCCAGCAACTGTTCTGCTCCTAGAGCACATCTATTGCTTTTAATGGCAAAGTTAAGCTAGGCAGAAACTTTCTCCTGTGGCTCCTCAGAAAATTTGCAAGCAATTGCCCAAGTGCAGGTTCAGCCAGGGTGTGTGCAATCTTAACACAGACAGCAAAGGTGTTTGGGCATAGCTGACGGCTTATTTTGGTCTAGAGCATGGCCATTAACAACAAAAAGCATGATAAGAATGTAGACAGAGTTCAGCGTTCCTAGCTAAGTATACAGGACTGAGAGTTAATGAAAGCACATCTTCACACATGGTGAAAGGTAAATACACAGCAGCCTCTATAAAGGCATTGTAATAATTAAATAACTATGATAATGTAATAATTTTAGAGTGTATCAAAGCTTTACAGTCATCCTGAACTTGCATTACAAGTAGCATCACCTGAGTCCCCGGTTAGCTCACCTGGGACTCAGGGAAACATACACAGAAGTGGGAAGGATTCAAGATTAAACTCAAAGCCTGTATCTGTATAGATGATACTTTTGTTGTTTTTCCTTTTAATCTGTAATGTAGTTATTCTGCGATATCAAATTTCCCTGAAAGTCTGTAAATGATTTCAAATTATGCAAGTTTAGACTGCATTTGTGGGAAGCTCATAAGATATTGTTGCCATCTCATGAACTAAATATTTTGCTGTGCTTTGTGGCTGTAGTCAAAGAATGACTTATTGAGCAGTTATCAGGGGTGAATGACCTTTTTGTGATTTACCACACTATAACTTAGAAACTGCAGCTCCTGTTAAATTCCATTATTTCCCCTGCAGCTTTTATCTAAAAAGGGCTTTAAAGGTCTTGTGCTTACATTCAAATGACTTTCCCTCTGCCCTGGAAGAATTTGGAGAATTTAAAGGATGGAGGTTAAATGCTCACTGGGGATTAAAAAAAAAGCTTTAAAAACATTAAAAGCAAGCAGCATAAACTACAGATGAACAGCTAATAAGATTAAGAAAAAGATACCTGGTTTACCTTTTACATAGGCACCTGGTCATCCCTGAATACCCTTAACTGCGTTTGGGGCGGGTTTTCTTTTTCCAGTTATATCGCTAATACAGACAAGTGAGATTAGCACTGAAGTTTAGTTAGAAGTAGTTTTTTTATTATTACTGAAAGTATTAGCGAAAGAAATTTTCCTGCTGTTGTTCATTACAAATTCATTGCTTAATTACTGCTTATTTGCTCCAAAAGCTTTAAGCAGTCTGTGGAAACTTAGAAACATTGCTAGGAATATACAGACTTGGACAGAAGTGATATGTCCACTGGGCAAATAACAACCATTTCTATGATTAAAAATCTTTATATGTACTTATACACATATATATATGTACACACACCCACATACATATACATATATAATGACACATCATGAAATTATGTAACATTATCACATTGTATATAGCATATTGTCTGTTGTAGATTATAGATCATTCTGTATTATTTCTAGATATAGATATTCTCTTTCAGTATTTCCTTAACAGTTGACCATATTAGAAATGTCCCAAAATCTATAGAATCTACTTTTTTTCATTGTGCTTCCTTCAAAACGCCCCTTCTTTTACTGGGCCAGTCTTTATGAGAATTGAAGTGCTTTTCTGTCCAGGCTGAATCGACATCAGAAAAGGCACAGGGAACACAAGCACTGTCATGACATATGCAGTGGGAGCCTTCACAAAAAACTCATTCCCTCAATACTTTATAGTGGGAATTGGCTGTGGGCAAAAGGGAAATAAAAGATTCTGAAGACAAGTTCTAAAGCATAAAAGTAACCTGGTTTCTGCCTTTCAAGAACTGCAGGGATGTCGTGTCCTGATTGTATCAACAGGCTGTGAGTGCTTCTTCTCTAATCTGTTCTGTTTCATGTAAACTATTCCTTTGGGGCTGAAAAGATGGGCAGGTGTAGAAGGAATTTGGTTGTTACTGTTCAAACCATTCAAAGAAATTTCAGCAAAGTTTGTGAACAATGTGCATCTTCTCTTTGACATTCACTTAAATTTCATACACAATGAGTGTGAGAACCCCCTGGGCAAATATCAGCCACAATGCGATGGCTGTTTGTCTAATGTGTAGTAGGCTTAATAAATCACATTAGCCCACAGTTGATGATAAAATGCTACTGAAAGCAAGCAAGCAGTTGGACAGTGTTTTTACAAAAGCTGTGCTAGTTTAGACAGGAGCACTCCTGGCAATTAGATGAGTTAAGCTAATCTACAGCATGACTAATCTCTATCTATGCCCAAAATGTGACCCATGAGGTTGTCTCATCAGCTTCCACTACTAAATTGTACAGCCTCTTATACTGCAACATCACGGAGCTGCTTGGCAGCATATCTGGGTTGAAATCCCATCGGAAGTCAAAAAAAGGCCTGTGTATGTGGTTTGGAGGACTAGATATGCTAGACTTGCCTAGACACACTGAATCCTCCCAGCACAGTACAACTGAGAGAGGCATTGCAAAATCCATGTATTCTCTAGTTAATCTGTTAAACTTGGAAGCTAGGTAAAATACTCTCTTGCTAGGTTGTGTCCTAACTACAGAGAGCTGAAGAAGGCAGGGTGCGTAGGGAGTGGATATTACAATAGAGACCTCAAAGGAAAGCCATCATAATTGTGACATATGACCAAAGCAGAGGATTTATTTCCATTTCCATTCTGTAAAATGGCTTAAGTATTTCGGCTAAACCTAAAATGATCTCTCCCTATAAATGCTTATGTATGTGTGTATTCTATGATTCTATGTTGTTGTGTACTTGTGTGTGTGTGTGTATATGCATGTGAACACATGTGCACGTGTGCACATACATATATAAAAACACATGTGTACAAAATTTGGTCAAAGAAAGAAAGGACAATTTTAACCAATAAGCAGCTGATCTCCTAGCCAAAAGCTATCCACCACCCTCACCAGCAATGCAAAAAAAAACTTTTTGGGACACTGATCTATAGACTGTAATATTCCCATTACAGACCATCAAAACCAGCTTTAGGCCTGACAGAAGTTAGAAAGAGGGCAAGTCTTGCCCAGTTTAAAAAGATTACCCATGGACTTTTGGTTTTCTTAGCACAGTGGAGTTTTACTTTTGAAGTTGTTAGGAATATCTTAAGCAAGTACTTTGCATCAGTCCCATTGACTCATTCAACCAGACTATACTTAAGCTGTTGCTGATCCAATCTTTTTCTCATTATATAGCCAGCTACATACATACACAGTGCGACCAGAAAGAGCTTTCATTGTACTCAAACTGGAGCATACTCGTTTCTTTAAGCATCTTCTCCTGCACTCAGCGTATCAAGGAGTGGACTTACCTGACTTGTGTAATAGACTGGATGAATAAGCTCTAGTATTTGCTAGGCAAATGTATTTCAAAGTCTTTGTATGAGAAAGATTAAAAAAATCTTATCTTATTAGAGAGCTTGGGAATTGGGTAGGGTGTTTTCTTCCCTTTTTGGACTAAATCTTGCCCAATTTGGTTGCAAAAAAATAATCAAATCACCCGTCCCTGAGCTGGTCCTGCTGTCATGTACTTTGCTGGAGCTG
The DNA here is from genome assembly GCF_028554395.1 of Pezoporus wallicus. Classification (NCBI taxonomy): domain Eukaryota; kingdom Metazoa; phylum Chordata; class Aves; order Psittaciformes; family Psittacidae; genus Pezoporus; species Pezoporus wallicus. The sequence continues at coordinate 7,180,355 of NW_026642649.1, read as the reverse complement.
AGGACTGGCTGGAGGAGTTCAGGTTTGATTTATCCCTTGCCAGCACAGTATTTGTTGCTGTGATGTGAGACCAGCAATCACAACCCACCCCACATTGCCAGGCATGATAGCATCCCCGGCATCTGCCCTGCCTGGGACACTTGGGTCATTACAAAATACTCCTGCCAGAAAAAACAAGCACCCTAAGACAGGTATCAAGTTTATCCTCATAGCTGATGGATCACATATAGCTTATTCTAATAATTTTCTGTTACTAAATCACTGCAAGCACAGCAATCACTGTAAAAGTTAAAACCAGGCCAATATCTTGCAGGTGAATAATTCAGTTTCTTTAAGCATCTTTTGTAATATCTTCTAAGCACTGATTTTCTAAGAATCGATTTAAGGTAATCCCAAGCAGTAAATTTGCTCTTCACTGCTGAGTGAGTCTGATTAGAAGGCTGGTTCAAATTAAGAGGGCGTTATTCTGACATGTTAAGTCTTTTATTCACTCTTACCATCCCAGTCCTCCAGAACAGCTTAATCAGCTCAGACTGTACCTGCTTCTACTGTCCACTCTACTTCTGCTATGGCCTAACAAGCATGCAATCAGTGAGCAGCAAGATTAAGACCTTGCAGGTGAACTCCCTTGCCTCTCACCATCCTCCTCCTCAGGTACGCTTCACACAGCTCCCTGCTGAACCCTGGAAAGGACACTTCTCCAGAGGCTGCAACATCAAAGGAAGGTGAATCCTTCCTGCTTCTATACTGGTTTCTTTTCTCTCTTTTCTGCTCTTTCCAGCCACCCTTATCCCGGCAGCCATTCTGCTGATGTCAGGGACCACTGCCCAAAGAGCTGCCCAGCAGCAGGGAAGTGAGAAGATTCAGCATCTGCTTTTGGCTACAGCCAATGCCAACCACCCCACAACTCTACACCTCGCTTCTGCCATTCAGAAATAGGCATAGTCTTCTCACTGTATTTTTGAGAACTGGGAAGGAATTTGTAGGAGTTATTGGTGCCAGTGATAGGCAATGCCGAAAGAGGTCATTCATTGTGTATGCATAGATCTAATCTAGCTCTCAGATGATACGGAGCTGAACTGAAAACAGGCCCAGCCACATCCTTACTGGCCTCTGCCATGCCTCTTTAGCTTCTATAATGATACCTCTGCAGGAATGCGAGCTGAAACGGAGCTTACAATGGAGACAGACAATGAAAATTTGGGCATGCTGCATTCAAATTTATTTGCCTGTTTGTATTTTGTAAAGCTATCCATCGTGCCACTGCACTAGATGGAATTAAAAAACCCAAAACAGACCCACGATTAATGAAGAGAGGTGAAGGCTGGAATTCCCAGATTTGAATGACTGCTCTCCCAAGTTTCCTATGCAACTTGTAGCAAGATCTTGCAGAACATTTCAAAACTGATTGCCTCAATTTAGCTACTCTAACAAAGTTGGTCTGTTTGCCAGAGCCACTGAGTTTGGTTGCTGCATTTAAGCTCTGCAAAGACTGTGAGTTCTCAGCATCACTGAAAATCAGGCAGCTGTTTTTCTTTCAGGTTCCTAAATTCAGATAGAGGTAAGTACAATTAGAAATTCAGCTTTATAAACGTTGCTCTCTGTTTCAACGAAATTTGCCGTGAGAGATCTCATATAGGCATACAGGGCCTAAACGAATATCAAAAATAAGTCAGGAATAGGATTTTTGTGTGTTTGTATATCCATAAAATGCAGCTATTGGTATTAACCTGACTTGCCAAAGGCATCAATAAGCACATCCATTACATTTTGTATAATGTTTATCTTCCAGTTAAGGTTCTCCAAGATCAGAGAATTTCTGATCAACTGAAACTATCCTCTGGGCCTAGCCTTCACACCAATGATACTTTCTCTTTTTCATGTTCTAAGGATTGTTTTTCAGACTTCAAAGTTAACCTGAACATTTTCTGCCATGTTCTGAGTGGTATCATTCATGATTCTCAAAGGGAAAACTCATGGGATAAAACAGACAGAAGGCAGAGGTAAAGGAAATTAAGGAGGGTAAGAAGCAGTAAAAAGCAAGACACTGGTAAGTGGAAAAGAAAAATATGAGTGAGCAAAAGTGCAAAAGACTAATGCCAAATGCCATAAAAGAAAGAAAATATCAGAGAGGAAATGTTCAGAATTAAAAGCATCCAGAAAATCAATAAGAAATGTTCAGCAACAGTTTTGGTGGGTTTGTGTTGTTTATTTCTAATGGGAGATGTTACCTGACTTTTAAAAAGCTTAGGATTAAAAACTGTGAAAAAACCTCCAACATTGGAGACCATGAAAAAGAAAAAAAGATTATTAAAGAAAGCTGAAAGAAAATGGAGGAGGAAAAAGAAAACATACGGCAACTTTCCTTGCTTTTTTAGTGATAGAAATAAAAGGGTTGAGGAAGTTACAAATAAAGACATTAGCCTTTATTTAAAAAGGGCATGATTACTACATAACTTATGTGTAATGGCTTTTGGACTCCTCAGGTTTTCATAACTAAAATCCTCACTAATCAGTATCTGTGAAGTTTATGATATTATAAAGTAACTGCAGCAGAATTTGTGATTATTGTGTAACAATAATTGAGCACTTTTAACATGTTTTTTAAAAAGTGCAGAAACATAATAGTAACATTTTTAAATTTTAAGCAATTATATTAGTGTCTAGATATAATATTAATATTTAATATAATATTAATGCAGAAACTATAGGGATGCTGGAGAGGGACTCTTCATTAGAGACTGTAGTGATAGGACAAGGAGTAACGGGTTAAAACTTAAACAGGGAAAGTTTAGATTAGATATAAGAAGGAAATTCTTTCCTGTTAGGGTGGTGAGGCACTGGAATGGGTTGCCCAGGGAGGTTGTGAATGCTCCATCCCTGGCAGCGTTCAAGACCAGGTTGGACGAGGCCTTGGGTGATATGATTTAGCGTAAGGTGTCCCTGCCCATGGCAGGGGGGCTGGAACTAGATGGTCTTAAGGTCCTTTCCAACCCTAACTATTCTATGATTCTATGATTTTTCTGAGGTAAGATTTTTTCAGTTTCTTCTGTTTCAAAAAGAATTCCTTCCCTGGACAGATTTCCTATCTGTGTAGATGTCACTGTTTTCTTGTCTGACTGTGCTAGACCCACCAATATAGACAGAGCTCATAACCAAGTGCAGAAGGCTTCAAGCTGCTCATGAGAAGTAGTCATAGCTTCACAGCCCAACAGTATCTATCCTGTTCAGTAGAGGAACTGCCTCCCCATTTCTGGTGTTGATCCTGTTTCCTAGAAATGCGGTAGGAGTGCTGCAGGGCTTGTGCAGGTTCATTACTGGACAGGACATTTCATTTCAGCAGCATGAAGGTAAGGTGCCTCATCCAAGCTATTTCTCAATACTCCATCTGCATTCAACTTCCACTGGCAGTTGTTCCTCTTAAACTCCCAGTAATGCTGGCTAAAATAGGGGCCAGAAAACTCAGCTCACTGGCAGCTGCAGAATGGAGGACGACTTCAATAGACAAAGTTGCCGAGTCCCCCCCAAACACGCTTCTGCACCTAGTGCTCTCTGTGCAGCCTGCAGTGTTTGAATTCATAAATATTTGCTTTGCATCAACATTTAAACACAGAAGTAACAAGCAGACGCTGCTGCAATATTTGGTATTATAAAAGCCTTTGATTTTAAATACCAGCTCCCTAGCCATCTGTCCGGCTGGGAGTGTGCTATGGCCCAGGAGAGGAGACAATTGTGTGTTACTTCAACATGTACTGTTCTCTGCACTGCTTCCATCTACCAGTACATCACTTGTTAATGAACACAATGCATTTCTCCTCTGACTCACTGTATTTTTCCAAATCTTTTCAGTACTGAAGGTTTCCCTTCATTTTTTTCCCATGAGCAAATCCTGTAGAGCTAGTAAAGAAATGAGTAAGAGGGAGGGAATCAGCCCATGCAGGCTTTTGAAAGCAGATTTATCAATTTCAACTTGCAAATCAAAATTCCAGTAGCATTTTCAACAACATGTCCATACCTAACTTGTGTGTAAAGCAAGAGGGCCTAGGAACCTGTGAGCTTTGGGAAATCTCCCTGTGTACTCGCCTTCATCTTTAGATATAAAATTTAGGATACTTCAGACTTCCAGGGCCTCTTGCAGTTTCACGTACACAAATAGTACCTCCCTACAACATGGATGAACTGTGAGGAAAATTGCATGAAATTATCACTGAGAGGTCCTTAGATTCTGTCTTGTGAGGGTCTTATAAACACAAGTGTTGACATGCCTTGTTAGTTGCAATTGGTGTAGTATTCCTGCTGCTGATCTAGTTTGGTACGTTGGTGGCTTCAATCTGACCATCTGACTGCTTTCTGTTAGACAACATTTTTGTAAAGACTTTTGGTATATTATACTCCACAGAAATTCAGACAGCACCTGCTACAGGCACTACGCATTTGACTCCTTCCTTGATCAGTTTTTCTCTGGCACACATCCCTAAGAGAAGCCAAGTCTTTTCAATCCATCATCAGCTGCTTTAAAATTGCTTCATAGGAGTTTCCACCTTCCACTAATGACACTGAGAGCTGAAGAGAAAAGGCAACTGCTGTAAGAAGCACACTGCAGCAAAAGACTATGGTTGTCATAAAGTCATGGAAAAATAGTCTTACAAAGCTTCTTTGCTTTTTTTCAAAGGATCACATTTTCAAACCTGGAGCCATAAATATGAGGCACTTCAGTGAAGTGCATTCAGTGTAAATACCTACAGCACACATGGAAACTTGTATTTCTCAGCACCTCTAAAATTGAATCTACCTGTAATGTGGCTGAACAAATACAGAGCGATACACCTAACCCAGCTCTGAAAAGTTATGCTGTACTGTACAGTACATTCCCATGTTAAAAGCAGGCCATTTCAAAACCCTCTAGCTGTACTGAAATAGAAGCTATGCTTGTTAAGACCCCATTATTGAAAGATTCCTTTCCACTTCTCCTCATCCCTCAACTAATCCTCTATCTTTGGAAGCACAGACATAATCCACTGTGGACACCATTGACTACCACTGGAGAAACACTGAAATGACTTGGAGCAACAGGTAATGAACACTTTGATGAAAATATCCTGACAACCGTCTTATGGAAGTGAAAGAGAGGGCAGGAGCTCTGGTTCTTCCCCATGTCCTCCCCAACACATGCACATCGCTTGCCGCCTTATGGCACGTGTGGGCCACGCTACCTGCTGCAGCCTGAGCTCAGCATCTAACCATCATTTCCTTCCATCCTAGCACCATCACATTATAGCATAGTTTTTATTCAGCAAGAATTAGAGATGCATGCCTGGTGCCTGCAATGTTGGAAGGTAGCAACATCAAGAATGGCAAACAAAAACGACAGCCACCACATGTCCTCGAAGAATATCACACAAGCCTTCTGACCAGGCTCCACAGTGTGAAGCATCTAGCATCTCCAATTCAATTCACTTATAATGCTTTGTAAAAAAGGCTATCCAAACTTCATAGGGGAAAATAGGTAGGGGTCTTTAACTCCTACTTTCAATTGAAGTTGAACAGTCTTAACAAGAAGGAATGAGACTAAGGTGGCACAGGGCTCCTTAAATCCATAAAAATTGAGAGGTCATTACAAAATGGGAATGACTTGACTACATGACCTTTAAAAGGGAGGTGAGAACTGCTTTGAGAAAAAAAAACCTGATCTAGGAATCACTCTGTTGGAAGTTAGTGTTTTTACTGTTTATTTAATGATGAGTAAACTGAGAACAGATCACAGTTCTGAACTAAGGGAGGTTTTAATGGTAGTGACTGAGTCACTTAAAGAGCAGATGAAAATTTCTGGCTTGTTAGAGATCAGTTCAACAAACATTAATTTCCAGTTACTGCTCACAGTGTTAGTTTTTAACTAAAAATGGTTGAATTTTGAAACTCAGAGCAATACCTAACTATACATCAGAAAGATAAAGTGTGGGAACGTAGGTTCACAACCAAAAAATGTCTCTATGAGTACTTTCTTCAGCTGGACTATCAATGGCCTTTCTGGAAACTTCTAGAGTAGGGTCAGTAAGCAAAGAGCAGTAGTTTTCTGCTGCTGAAAAGAAATCTCAGTTGCATTTCCAATATTAGATAATGATACTCAGGATGTTTTATATCAAACAGGAAGTTTTTCATGTTTATGTCAAGAAGGAGCAGCTTTTAGCATCTCAAGCAAGCATGTTCACACCAGCTGACCAGTTTGTGTGTGCAGAACCTCTTTTGTGGTGAAGCCTGGCTACAGGGATGCATCAGTTATTGTCAGACACCAATGAGGCTGATGTTAAGTATAAGGCAAAACCAAGACTTTCCATGTGGAAAATTAAGTTGCACTTAGCATTTTATTCACTTATTCACTTACATGTTCTAAAGTGTGCCGAACCTTCCATTTTGGACAACTCACTGGACACAGGCTTTCATCTGCTTTATTTCAAGTGCTTTCCTGAACATGACAAGGTCAAAAAATAGCCTGAACAGTAAGTCCAGCACGCATTGTCCAGACCATGCTGGCAATCATTAGTCTGTTTTACCATGTCATCTTGCATGGTGTAGAAACAAAAGGAACAATCAACATCATATTCATTAGTAGGAATGTATGAAAAATAAGATGTGTTCAGTCCAGCACCTGGTCTAGACAGAACCTTACAGGTTGTGAATTAACCATTCACAGTGTGTACTATGAGGGTGTGCAACGCATCTGTGTGATTTACTGACCTTAGTCTCATCACAATTACTTTCAAACATTTATGTATGTTGTTCCTTAGGGATTAGTTGCCTTGGGAATAGCCTGTATTATTTAATATTATTTTCCCTACTGGCATAGCATGATCTTGACAGATAGCCTTAAATGGTGCAGAGATGGAGGTAATGTACGTTTTCACTACCACTCTGATTTAACTAAATTGCCACAATATCAAGCATAAGTAATCCTTCCCAAGCATACAGCCAAGCCCACATCAAATGCTCAAAGTTTATGCTATTTTGTGTCTTCAGCAGACAAAAATAAAGAACTAAAAACTTACCTGCATGGTGCCAAGGGGTACATAACGTGGCATAGCACTTAACCACGCTACGGCATCTGGGCCCAAACACTACATGTAGCTCTTGACAAATCATTTAGTTTTGTTGTCTTGCTGTATTGTATAACTAGAGTCCATTTAGTTCATATAGATAGGGGCACTAATAACAGTTAAGTGGGAATACCTTGTTTCCAGAAATCAGTGTATGAAACCAGAGAAAATGAACACATTTTCAGCTTTTGGGGGTATTTTTATGGGTTTATTTTTGAAAGGGGCACACATGGTTTGGTAATGTCTTTCAGCAGATGGCATTCTAAGCTGTCCCAGACTGTAATAAAGCTTAGTGCCATCACAATGTCTATAACAAACTTCAAAGAGTGGAGGCACTGTTGCCTGTAATTATTGTTCAAGTGTACTTATAATGGCTTTTTGGAGCACTAGGTTTTTCACATCCTAATATCATTACTATTAATTTTGTGCAGTCTTTTGTTTAGTGGAAAGATAAAAGTATTTGTTATCCAGCAAAGTAGGCTAGTGTGCAATAATATGTGGGAGACCCACTCTAAATTGCTGAACAAAAAAAGCCAGCATAATAACAAATAACTAAAAGCAGCAGTCACAATGTACTTGGATTATTTTAGCAACAGCAATTTTAATTCCTTCATAATTGACTTGTAAATTAGACTCCTTTTTAAGAAAAAAATGTACATCATCTGCACATCACAGATGATGTACATCACATACATACACATATGTACATCACAGAGAACTAGTGTAACTAGTGCAAAGCTGATTACTTACTCTGCTGAGTGTAAATCTACCACTTTTTCCTCACAACGGTGTGAAGGTAGTTGTTACTAGCCAACAAAATAGGTCTCCTAGCTATAAAAATTCATGATGTTTTCTTAGACATCTGGGATAGGAACATTAAGGCGTTCTGGCAACCTTCTCATTATGCAAATAACTAAAACCTATCTGATCCAGACAGAAATCACATAAACTCTATTTTTGGACATATACTGACTATTTTTTACACTACCTCAAAATAGCAAATTAACTCAAGCCTTTGGCTGTAGTAGACCTTAAGAATCTAGAGACCAAGTATCATAGTGTAAAGTACTGGGTCCCAGCTATACCACTTTATAACATCTAGTCTAGCAACATCCTGGTTTCTGCTGATACCAAAGAAGCACTTTTGCTACCACATTCTTCACAAACAGTTCATACCATCACCGAAGTAGAGTTTTTCCAGTTTCCACAACAGTCAAGAAACCAAACAGTGGCACAGAGAAGCTGTGAGCCACTACCCCCTAGAAGCCACTCACCCCATCCCTGTCAGTATTTAAGAGGTTTTTGGACAATGCCCTCAATAATATGCCTCAACTTTTGGTCAGCTGTGGTCAACCATTTTCAAGGACAGAAATCAAAAAGGTTAGAAGTGGGGAAAGCATTTCATTTTTATGCAATCTTATGTCATTTTATATTAGATTATAATTTTTCTGAATCTGTTTCATAGGCAATGCTCACAAGCATTCACTCAATGCACATGCATGGTGTGCCTTGAAAATACTTGTCTGGAAAAATGGAATGTGTCCCTGCAGCATGGCACACAAGAAAGGTGCCATCACAGGTGAAAACTAACTTTCTTCTATCCCCTCCTAACCACCACTGACACTTGCTCCAAGATCCCTTCAGCACCATAATGAGGTCTTCTTGATGCAAACCAGAATGGATATGACCTTTAATGTGGGGAGGAACTGTGTGTGAAGCTGGACAGTGAGGTGTTTCTGCAGCTGCTGCAGCTATAGACATGGAGTGGGTTTACGCAGTGGAAAAGCCTAGAGAACAAGTGTGGGGCTGAACTGTGCAGACTGGGACCCGCAGTTAGCCTGCTTTTGTGTAGGAGCTGCTGTTCCTCAAGTGTGACACCGCTCTTGTTGGTCATCCAAGGGAGGAACCAAGCAGTGAGTGGAGGCAGGAAGCAGGGAAGGCACAGGCTCTTAGGAGACATCACAATCTCCTGACTCCAATGGGAATCGAGAGAAATGGAAGGTAGAATTTGGCAAAGGGAAGGGATGTAAAAATGGTTCCTGCCTGTGTCACCCAGGCCAAACAACAGCAGTGAGCATGGGGACCATTTGTCTTGTTTTGGAAATTGGTATTCCATTTCTATTCTATTCCATTCCATTCTATGCCTCTCTATTCAATCCATTCCACTCCACAATTCTACATTCTAATCCGTTCTAACCCATTCCATTACCTACACTCACCCTGAGCTGGATAAGGAGAATGTTATTTCCCTGCAATGATGGGGACGTTTCAGCTCCAAAAACACTTTTAAGGTCACAAATCACAAAGCTTAAAAGTGTATTCTACGATTTTATTTTTGTTTGGATTCTTTTTTTTTTTTGCTACTTTATGTAATTTTATTTTGTTTTATCAAGTTTTGCTCTCATTTCCAGTACATTCATTTCCATTATGTTACTTTCTCTTACTGTCCTTTCTTCCGTTACTTTTATTTCCTTTCCCTCACTTTCATTTCTGTTTCACTACTCTCCGTTCTTCCATTTTATTTTCCTTTCCGTTACATTCCTTTCCGTTGTGTTACGTTACTTTCAGTAATGTTCCTTCCTTTTCCATTATTTTCTGTTCCTTTCTGTTACATTATTTCCTGCTATGTTCATTTCCTTTCAGTTCTGTTCCATTATGTTCTTCTTGCTGTTGTGTTACCCTCCTTTCATTTCTGTTCCATTGCAAAACATCTTTCCTTCCTGTTATGTTACTTTCCTTTCTGGTACTCACTTTCCTTTCTGTTACTTAACTTTCGTCCATTACCTTTCTTTTGTTTATGTTCCTTTCTTTTCTGTTTTGGTCCTCTCCCTTCTGTTGCATTATTTTCCTTCCTGATACATTCCTTTACATTCCATTCCATTATTTTCAGTTATGTTAGTTTGCTTTCCTTTACATTCTTTTCCTTTCCTTCCTATTCCATTACTTTCCATTACATTGCTTTGTGTTACTCGCCTTTCCGTTATCTTGCTTTCCTTTCCATTCCATTTCTTTCCGTTACATTCCCTTGTGTTACTCGCCTTTCCGTTATCTTGCTTTCCTTTCCATTCCATCTCTTTCCGTTACATTCCTTTGTGTTACTCGCCTTTCCGTTATCTTGCTTTCCTTTCCATTCCATTTCTTTCCATTACATTCCTTTCCTTCCTATTCCATTCCATTCCTTCCTGTTAGGTGGCTTTCCTTTCAGTTACATTACTTTCTGTTATGTTCCTTTCCTTTTGCGTTGTCATTCTGCCATTCCATTCCGTTCCGCTCTGCTCCATTCCATTCCATTCCATTCCATCCTGTTCCATTCCATCCCATTCCATTTCAATACATTTCGTTCCATTCCATTGCTCTCCTTTCCGGTACATTCCTTTCCATTAATTTACTTTCTGTTGTTGTCCTTTCTTCCATTACCTTAATTTTACTTTTCGTCACTCTCATTTCTGTTTCATTACTCTACTTTTTTCCATGTTATTTTCCTGTCTGCTATGTTCCTTTTTGCTGCATTACTTTACTTTCAGTAATGCTTCTTTCCTTTCCTTCCCATTCCATTACTTTCTGTTCCTGTTACATGGAACATCCTGTTCCATTATGTTCCTTTCCTTTTGTGTTGTCATTCTTCCATTCTGTTCTGTTCCATTCCATTCCATTCCATTCCGTTCCGTTCCGTTCCGTTCCATTCCATTCCATCCCATCCTGTTCCATTCCATCCCATTCCATTTCAATACATTCCGTTCCATTCCATTGCTCTCCTTTCCGGTACATTCCTTTCCATTAATTTACTTTCTGTTGTTGTCCTTTCTTCCATTACCTTAATTTTACTTTTCGTCACTCTCATTTCTGTTTCATTACTCTACTTTTTTCCATGTTATTTTCCTGTCTGCTATGTTCCTTTTTGCTGCATTACTTTACTTTCAGTAATGCTTCTTTCCTTTCCTTCCCATTCCATTACTTTCTGTTCCTGTTACATGGAACATCCTGTTCCATTATGTTCCTTTCCTTTTGTGTTGTCATTCTTCCATTCTGTTCTGTTCTGTTCCATTCCATTCCATTCCATTCCGTTCCGTTCCGTCCCGTTCCGTTCCATTCCGTTCCATTCCATTCCATTCTCCTCCTTTCTGGTACATTCCTTTCCATTATGTTACTTTCTTTTATTATCCTTTCTTCTGTTACTTTAATTTCCTTTCCCTTACTCTCATTTCCATTACATTACCCTCCTTTCTGCTACTTTGTTTTCCTTTCCACTATGCTCCTTTCCATCGGTCACAATATCATGAAGAAAGAAGAAGAGATGTGGACCATGCAGTATTTCTCAAAGCATGACACCTATCAATGACAAGCACACCTTTGACTTCCAACACTGCTCCGCTACTGCGCTTCCTGGCCAGAGATGAACAAAAAGTGCTCTCGTGCATGCCCGGCGCGTTGTTGCACACAGGGAGAGCTGGAAAGTGGCAGCTGCTGATGGGCAGCAAGGCTGGAGCCCTTCCAAGCACAGGCTGCTGTGCACAAGCAAGAACCCCCGGGGAATGGAACCAAGGGAAGAGCAGAGCTCACTCCTGTTCCAAGCTTGCACTGAGCAATGGAGCCAGAGAGAGCCAGGGCACAAGCTGTGCCCTGGAGGTGTGAGAGCAGTGAGTGAGAACCAAGCCCAAAGGACCCTGACAAGGGGCTGTGCTCAATGCAACAGAGGACAAGCAGCAACCCCCAGGGGCTACCCTGGGAGTCACAAAAGCTTCCTCTCCCCAGATGTGGGGCACGAGGGGCACCCGCGTGGAGCAGGAGCAGCAGCCTTTGAGCCACCATAGCCCCGAGGAGCCCTGTCAAGGGGCTGGCTCACTGCTGCAGAGGAAGGCAAAAAACCCCCAGGGACACCTGCAGGCCCCCATGGGGGAAAAAAAGCCTTCCCCCCCCCAGCTGCAGGACACGAGGCGCCACCTTTGTGATGCATGAGCAGCCAGAATGGACCAGAGGAGCCCTAACAAGTGGTCTTGCTCGATGCTCAGAGGAAGGCAAAAAACCCCCGGGCCCAGTGCCAATCTGCCTGGGGGAAAATTCCTTCCTGACCCCAACACTGGCGATCGGCTATCCCTGAGCATGTGAGCAAGACCTGCTCCTGGCCCCAGAGGCTGATCACACCTCCCAGAAGACCCCCAAGCCCTATTCTTCCTCAACCCAGAACCACCTCAGCAGTTCCTGAGAGTGGTCAAAAGCCCCTGGCCTGATAGACCCTGTGGGCAAGAAACCCCCCTCCCTATGCCTGGCAGGGCACCAGTGGTTGCTCCGAAGCGCTGGGATCCCTGGATCTCTGCATCTCATTGCTTATGGCTGCTGTTCCTGGCTCTGCAGGGGATGAGGATGATGAGCTCCGCCGTGCTCCTCAAGGTGGCATTCCTATGGTCTGGCCACAGCTATCCAGCTGAAAAGAACTGCTATCCCTCCCGTGAGCTAAGAAGCTGGTCCTGCCAGGAGCTGGCCTCCAGCAGCCTAGACCAGGCACTGGTCTTCCTTCCTCAAGGCCCCTCCAAGTAACTCCACCAGCTCCTCAAGGACTTCCTCTCGGATGTCCTTGGGCTGCCCTGGGCCATCTCTGCCAGGGGACACAGGAGGCTGCTCCCTTTTATTCTGTTCCGGGGCATTGTGACTGCTGTGTTGCTGGGTGATGTCACAATGACATGGGGCTGACAGGGGCCCCCCATCCCCAGCCACACCTGCTGCCCCTCAGCCCAGCAGCCTTCAGAGGAAGCCCTTGGGGTGCTGGCCCCATGGCAGTGCCTGTGCCCAGGAGGCCCAGAGGCTGTCCCAGCCCTTGGTAGCCATGCTCTGGGCACAGCTGCTGGGCCTCAATGTAAAACAACCTGTATATTCAGACTACAGAAAGGACATTTATACCACAGACATTCCTTTGAAAATGGGGATGCTGAAGTGAAAGAAAGGCTTCTGGTTCCCTCTGCATTAACTGTGCAGAGACGTAGAGAGCATTAGAGAAGAGAGTCAGCAGCCCTGCAGAGAAGGACTTGGGGGTGTTGGTCGATGAGAAAATGAACATGAGCCAGCTTCAGTGTGCACTCGCAGCCCAGAAAGCCAACCGTATCCTGGGCTGCATCAAAAGGAGCGTGACCAGCAGGTCAAAGGAGGTGATCCTGCCCCTCTACTCTGCTCTTGTGAGACCTCACCTGGAGTATTGTGTGCAGTTCTGGTGTCCTCAGCATAAAAAGGACATGGAACTGTTGGAAGAAGTCCAGAGGAGGCTACAGGGATGATCAGGGGACTGGAGCACCTCCTGTATGAGGAAGTTAGAGAAGTCTGCATGAAGACCTCATAGCAGCCTTCCAATATCTGAAGGGGGGACCTATGAGGATGCTGGGTATGGGCTCTTCATTAGGGATTGTAGTGACAGGACAAGGGGTAACGGGTTCAAACTTAAACAGTGGAAGTTTAGATTGGATATAAGGAAGAAATTCTTTACTGTTAGGGTGGTGAGGCACTGGAATGGGTTGCCCAGGGAAGTTGTGAATGCTCCACTACCTGGCAGTGTTCAAGGCCAGGTTGGACAGAGCTTTGGGTGAGATGGTTTAGTGTGAGGTGTCCCTGCCCTCCCTGGCAGGGGAGTTGGAACTGGATGATCTTAAGGTCCTTTCCAACCCTAACTATTCTATGATTCTATGTAGGATTTCCTCACTATTCCTTACCAATGCACAACAGCACATTTGCCACTACCCCGCTATGGTGAGGTCATCTTGGAAAGAAGTCCTGAATTCTTTTATGTTCTTAACTGTTTCCCGTTCTCAGCCATCTTTTTCCTTGCACTTTGTAGCTCTTTTCCTCCTTTGGCCTTCATCCTTCCTATGATGAACGTGATGGCAGCCCTCTCAGCCTTTGTCTTGCTTGTGCTCGTAATCTTATTCTGCAGTCCCTCCATGGCCCTAATCAGCTGCTTACTCTCTGTTTGCCTTCACCCCAGACAGAATTTATCTTTCTTGAACCTGGGAATGAGAATGTCCTTAGTGGTACAGGTGAGTTCTCACCAGGGCTTTGCACAAGGCTTGCCTTACCTATGGAAAGGCTTGTGGGACTTCAGAAATCTCTTTTACATTCCTTACAGAGGGTATTTAGGAATCTGCTGGTGTTTATTAACGTTAGTGTCTAGTTTGGGGGTTCACATGTTGTACTACTACTATTGATCTTGAATGCAACACTTCACTGATTGCTGCTTAGTTTCATGTTATTGACAGACCAATAAAGTACTTGGGTCCCAATTTGGTTTGAGCCACATGGACTGAACAGGCTTTCCCCGCAACACTCAGGAAAAGCAAGCAACTGATTCAGTTGTGTTAGACCGGTTTAAAAAACCTCAGATAAATACCACTGAAGGAAAGGGTACTGTATAGAGGGTAGAAATAGAGAGACTGATGACAAATAACCCCAGCAAGTTTGTCCACATCCTTGTAATGCAGGACTCTTGGTCTCTCTCCCACAAGGCTTATTTCTTGAGTAGTTGATCAGGGAAAAAAGAGAAAGTCACTGAGTTTGTTACTGGGGATGTTGATGTAGGCTGCAGAAGACAGCCCCAGCTGGGTTCTTATCTGAAATGAGGAAATGTTTGAGTCTGTCTGAACAAACTGTTCTTTTAGGCAAAACACCATAATTCACATCAGCAGTACAAGATGCTACTGCCTCTGCCCACTCCTGATACAAAATGAGCGTAATCACCTCTTAGAAACAACCAGCAAAAAATAATACATACACATGTGCACATACATATCTGTATCTATACATATATCTATGTCTGTATCTATACCTGTTTCCTGTGCAAATAAACCCTCACATCACAGCAGTACTGGGAAGTCCAATGGAGGGCATGTGTTGGGGACACCAGTTAGAAATGGCAGAGCTGCAGGCAGGGCAATGGGACACAAGCTGGAGAGAATTGCAGCAGCAACATTCCTGAAAGAGCTGTTCATAGCAAAGGCAGGAAACAGGAGAAGCCATGAATGGACAGCTTGTGCTGAGCTAGTACCAAAAAGGGAAGGGTGGGCTTCAGAAGTAAAGGATCAAGAAATAGTGACCTTCCTAGCTGGGAGAAGAGCTGGGCTGTGGGGAAAAGGAGATGGATTGAAACCTCTTCTCTCTGTTAGAGAAACACATTGTGTTCTTGGTAAAGGGCAAGGCTGGCAAGTTTTGCCTTCCCGGGCAAAGGATCAGTGTCCTTCGGCACTGCCTGTCATGTCCATTCACGGTGCCAATGTCAGCCCCGTTACCAATGCTCTCCTTACAGAAAGAGCACTCTTTAAGCCTGTAATATCACAGGAGCTGCTGGAGCTCCTGCCCCTGTCAGTTACCCACAGACACAAATATCAAATTTCTGCAGCATGGGCCACACTCCAGAGAGCTTTTCAGGTATCATCTGTTTTCCTGTCTACATAGACCACCTCTCTCCTTACCATTCCTGCAATATCTGTGCTACACTGATGCCATGCACTGATATATGCAGATAATGCATCAAATTACTACAAATCATCCCTTTGTGATGGGTTTACCTGTTAAACTGGTGAGAAGTTGGGATACAAATATTTCCCCTGCCTATCATTCTTCTGCCAAAAAAAACTCTACAGCAAGACCTAAACCCTACGCTTTAAGCATATAAACTCTGAAGTACCATGGTACTGAAGGAAAATCACAAGCTTATCAGCATTAAAATATATTACGAACAATCTTATAGGATGTTCCTTATTAGACTTTCCTGCTTGTAGGAATTCTGTGTACAGTGGCTAAACCCACTATTAATTAGAGAGAAACTAATTCCCCTACAAGAGAAGGTGATCTGTGAAGCATCTAAGAGGGATCAAAGCAAGAAAAGTGAGATTTGGAAGGTCTGAAGTTTTAGCCTGAGGAAGCATGCAGGAAGGATAAACTCTTGTTTTGAATTCGCTGAGCCTGAAAAGCTGAGCTGTGATTTGCAGGAGTGTGCTCCTGTGAGACCTCTTTTCCTTGCTCTCCTTCCTTCATGTAGCAGTAATGTAGAAGTAATTTCACAAGTTAAGCCTGAAAAGCAGAGTTCCCATACGAACAATGCTCATGCAGAACAGCTATTTGCTTCACTAACATGTTGTGTCTGTGAACAGCTGCCTCTATAAACATCACCACAAAATATCAAACCACTGCAGAAAACCAACAAACAAAAGGAATCCATCTTTTACTAGGTATCAGGAAGCTCATAGTTCTGCTTTACAAAAAAGAGAAGCATAACCAAAGTTGGTTTTCAGTCTGTAAAAACTCCTACAAAGAAAGAGCTCTAACAAGTTAAACCAATTCTGAGTCTTGGGTTCTCAGGCGTGAGAGAAACCTTCAGTGCAGTGAAGAGAATGGAAAAAGGAATAGCAGTGGCTCAGTGCATGATTTTCCACAGTACCCAGTAGAGGCATTAGCAGAAAGAGACCACTTCAGATTGAAAGCATTTAATCTAGAAATTATTGAGAAATAGAAAAAAAAATAATTGCCACCATCTTCTTCTCATTACTAATTTCCAGAGCAGACATGTGGATGTGCAAATATGCTCTGTTCTGAAATTTAAAATACCTTAAAGTTGGGAATAAAGTGATTTGCTCATTTTCCATCCAAAGATATATAATTCATCTTTGCTCTGGACGGACAATGGTGCTTCATTTACAATTCTGTGATACTACATATCACATAAAGTCTCCACATCCTACCTTGGGATTTGATTAGCAGTGGTCAGGCAGTTGGACTAGATGATCATTGTAGGCCCCTTATAACTCTCTTCTCATGCTGGAACTTGCTCCGCTGCAAACGTGAAGCAATCAATCATTCAGGTGATAGATACCTGGAAGAGAAGAGCAAAATCAGAAGTCTTGAGGAGAGCTACTGTCCTGTGCCATTCTCGATGATACAGCCATCAAGAGTGCTTGACACATTTAACACTGGCCTGTGGCTATAAAAGGAGCAGGAGATTAACTAAAGGTTACCATGTTTGTGCATATTTGTGTGTTTTTATTCAATATATAGCACTGCCTGTCTTCTACAGGCAGAGGCTGGCCTTCTTTATGAAGAACAACGTGATCTCTGCAAAAAACTGTTTACCTTCTGGCAAACATTCATAGCACAAGTAGAAGTAGAGCACTGAAATATCATCTGCCACTGACAGATTTTCTCAGGCACCTTTGAATTTGGAAGCACATGTCATCTCTCTTCTCAGTTTATACAAACATTCATGATAGACTATGAGCCCAAGACTGGCAATGGTGGCCAAGCTTGAAACTCAAATTTTCCACTCCACAGAAAAGCTGTAGAAACTGGTAGCCTCTTTGCAATATGTTCAAATACTGTACACAACCATAAATCCCTTTCCCAAAGACTTTTGCTTGTATTTCCTATATCTTGGCCTGCAAGCCCCAAGAAGGAACAGGAAGGGTAAAACCATGCCTCACTAGTTCAAGCAACAGATGTTTCTCAGAGCTAGGGAGCAAACTATGCTCAGCATAAAAGCAGGAATAAGGCCTTAAAATGGGGAACCATCACTTCCGAGTTTAGCCAAATACTCTTGACAGAAACACTGAGGAAAATGGATCTAACAGAAAAAGCAAGAGATGTTCAAAACACCCATGCAACCTTTACTAAATACAGATATTAGGTCTGTAGCACAGTATCTACAGGAACAGCTAGGCATTACTGGCAGTAACTGTATTGCTTCCTTAAGTCTGTGCTGTCAAAGTGATCAGTAATTGGCAGACTTGATGCTACTCATTAAGACCAATACACCAGCACAGAAGTAGCTGATACCATTTAAGCACTTCATCTCAGTTTTGCTTTGTTTCGAGATTCTCCACCTGACGTTAGTCATGGATATTGAAAGACACAAGAGGAGGATATTTTGTGGTTCTAGAGAGGTAATGCATATGAATAATAAATCTTAGGAATACACAGTCAGTGTGTATTCCTTATATCAGCCTTTATAACATACTGCTCTCTCTTAGCAGGACAATCCTAGCTGGTTTTGGCAAATGTATTAGCTGAAAAACAAAAGACAGTTGTAGTTTAGTAATCTCAAAATATTAGTAAATTTGAGCTTATGGGCAGGAGTTCCCGTGTCCTAGCTGAACAGCATAATAGCTCCACCCTCTTTTTCACTTCTGCAATGCACAGTAAGGCTCATGCTAGCACAACCAAAGTGCTACATGGGAAGAGTATTCTCCTGGTAAGTTAGCAATAGTCTTTACGCTAATTTTTAGGACAGGTACAAGTATAGCAGCGACCTCTCTGCTGTTATCTGTCCTCTCATTATTCTCTGTGAACAGTAGTAACAATCTCAGTCTCAGAGAACTTTGCATCCAGGCTAGCTACAGGAATTTTCTTTACCTAGTTCTTCAAAACTATTATCTACAAGGTGACGTCTAATACAGTGGTGTGAGCTTTTGTGGTTTGGAGTTTTTTTCTTTTATTTTCTTTGGGGTCAGTATCATAATCAAAGATTAATGTATTTATATTCAAGCTGGCTATAGTTCACATAAGACATCATCATGTGGTGTGTTTGACTGCATTCACTACTTCTGTGTATCTTACAGAACCAGTAAATTCCAAAAAGCAGGTTTGTCGTGTTGCTTGGTTAAACCCTTTTGCGGTACTGCTTCTCTATTGGTTTTTTGTTTTGTTTTGTTTTGCCAGCCTGAGTCACTGGTGCTTTGGCAGTACAACAGAACTCATATTTAATAAGAATGTGGCAAAAAGCTCATTATCTACCCTTACTAGCCTGTCTTCCTGTATTAAGGGTGTGATAAAATTACTGTTTTCAGATGATCACTGTAGACATAACTAGCAGGGAAAGTATCCCTCCCCATCCAGCCAGCCTCCTGATAGTAGTAATATACTAGCAGCTACTGCACCTCTGTGTCTTTGAATGACTCAGGCTTTTCCTTTTTGCAAATGAGCTTCCTACTTGCATTGACAGCAAACATTGTCATGATAATTTTCTTGCTTGATGTCTGCTGATTCATTGCTGACGCAACAAGTGTGAAACCTGCAAGTTTCTTCCAACACAGGCCCCTCTCAGCAGCACTACAAACTCACTTCAGCAAAAACAGAGTGGATTTCTCTCATGAAGTCTGGCCTTGAAATTTTGGCTGCCCCAATCTCTAGGAGAAGCTTCTCTCCTTTCATACAAAGTACATCGATTCCACTGGATACTTTAAAATGCATTAGTCATCCTGCTATGGGTAATTTGGTAATATTTATTTTGGAATTCAATTCTCATAACTCTCCGTGCTTATCCTGATAGTGGAATTCTTTCAATGGGTGTACGAATGAGCCATGTTAAGCACCATGTCTCAATTGTCTAGTGAGGCCTACCTTTTCAGAGTGCTAATGAAGCTATCACCAAATAAAATCAGAGAACTGTGCCTCACCTCTCTAAAGTCTGTGTAAATCATCGTGTAATTCCAGGGGGGCGAAAAACCTCAAACCTTCAACACTCCAAACTGTCTCGAGCTTGTACTGCAGTTAATCACTAACGCAAAAAAAAAAAACCATTCTAGTGCAAGATGATGCTAATGCAGACCTTCCTTACCCCCATATTTTTTTCCCTTCCTGTCATTTCTCTTCTAGTTTACTTGCTTACCCATGGCTCTATTGTTTGAGGATTTTAGAACAACGATAGCTTTACCTCTGTGTAAATACAACTGCTGTAAAATGTAGCATATTATTTCCAATACTGAAAAACGAGTCGTTACTTTTTACAATCAGTCCACCCTCCTTAGCATTTGGTTGCTGTCTCTCACAGACTATTTTGTTTGCCCTCACTCTCCCAAGTCTTTAACAGACCACGCAGAACTGGCCATGCTGATGCAGCATCCAGCATGACTAACACAAACCCTCCTCTAGGACAACTCATGAACCTTAGCAAGCCAGAAATTTAGTCATGCCTTGGAATGGTATTTGCAAAGTATGTCTACATGTGCAAAATTAATATAAGCATTGCAACACCACCCAGCAGGATGACACAGTGTCCCTGCTGCACAATAAACTAGTTCCTCAGACAGTGCTTCTTGGGTGCTTAGTCAGCACTGTTTCATTAGAACAGCTGTGTCAATGACTTTGCTTGTGTCCACTTCAGTAGGCTGTGCAGTACTAAGGCGCTACTATACAGGGAAATATTTTTTCAAGCACTTACATGACTAAGGCCCATTAGCTTTGAGAAGGCCAATTTTCAAAACTGGTGTACAGCTGGTGGAAACGGGATGCAAGGGAAGCATTTTGCAGAGGGCAGAAATCTGTTTCTTCCTATTGCTTCCCCTGTTTCTCTTGCCTTTCCTCTGAAGCTACTGCATTTTCTGCGTTGAACTGTTTATACTGATGTAAAGGGTTAAGAACTTCTTATGACCTCATTTGAGTTGCTTTAAACGTCTCCTGGTATAATCTGGATCAGAACCTGAATTTTCGGCAGGGAAAACCGGCATGGTTTGTGCGAGCGCAGTGCAAAGAACCTCAGCACAACATAGTACCAAGGATACACAAACCCCGTTCTTTTCCTTTGCAGCACAGCTCTAGCAATGTTAATTCCACAGTCCTCAGGAATACATATGACAAGATTGACTCCAAAATGTTAATTTCCTGAAACCTGTCTTCTTAATTTTGGTATGATTTTGTATCATCGATTTCATACTGTTACAAGGAAAAATTAACTGTCTCACTTGCAGCCCACATAAAGTGATGCAAATATGCTTGGAAGTTCGTATTTTATTACCCTAGACTTACCTACACTAGGTATTTTTGCTTAAAATTGTTCATAGATTGCAAACAGGGTCATGTAAAATTGCTAATCCCTGCATCAGTCAGACCTTCACACAACTTCCCATTAGCTCACAGCTGAACAATAAAGCTTCCTTTCTTTCAATTTCTACTGTGTTCTCTCCACGTGTTGATTTCCAAGTTTTCTTCTTAAGCTGAAATTCACAATTACAGCAAGATTTCTAAGGAGGTCCTTCTGACTGTCACACTTTAATCGCCATCAGAGTTTTAAATGTTCACCTCGAGGTAATGGCTCTTGATGTGAGTTATTCAAAGAGCAGCTTGGTTTTAACACTTACTCCACACGGACAAGCTGTTAACACGTAGCTGTGCCATCCACTCAGGCTCCAAGACTGGGTATGGTGTAGCTCAGTCTGCCCAGGACACACCAGAAACTCACATTTTTCATAAGCAGCTGCTTAGTTATGGATGGACGGAAGTCTTAGCACGTCTATTAAGGTGCCCTCCTGACAGAAACCCCAACAGCTCCTGTGGCACTGGTCTAACTTCGTGAGGGGTCACAGCAACGGCCCCTAGGGCAGGGGCCTGACGGGAGAGGAGATGGCCGCTTGACAGTCCCCGGCTGTGAACGGGCCGACCCCCTTGCTCCTCCACCCCCTCCCGGGAGACTGCGCCCAGCAGGCCCTAGGGTAGCCGCAGTCAGGCCCCGCTGCTCTTCTCCTGGGAGGCCGCGGGACGGAGCAGCAGAGAACGCGGCTGGGCCCAGGTCACCCCAATTCACCCTGCCCTGCCGGCGGGGAAAGGCCCCGCGGCGCTGCCGCTCCAGCGCCCTCCCTCCACAGCGTCCATCACTCCTCTCCAGGGGAGCGGGCGGCCCATCCCGCCGCTGCGGCCCCAGAACCCCGAGAACCCCCAAGACCTTCCCCCCGGCGCCGTGAGCCTGGGCGGAGCGAGGGGTGGCGCCTCGGCGCGCTCCGCGCCGCGCAAGGGGAGGAAGCAGCGGCGGCGGCGGCAGCAGATCCGGGCCTGGCGGAGGCGGAAGGGGCGGGCGGATGCGGCCTGACTCTGCGGGACGCGCGATGCTGGTGAGTGCGGGGAGGCCGCGGCGTTGTGTCGCAGCGAGGCCGTGCTGGGCGCGGGAGGAGGCGGCGGCTCTGCTGGGCCGAGGCCGCGCGGGCCTGGCGGAGCGGGGACCGGCACTGAGTCACGCTGTGGGGAGCGGGAGCTGGGCAAGGGGAGGCCGGGCCCGGGCCGCCCGCCCGCCTTTCTTCTCCCGGGCGCGCACCTGGCTCCGGAGGCAGGGAGGCGGCGGGAGCTCTTGTCCGCCCCGCTCGCGGGTCCGGCTCCGGGAGCCGCGGGCAGGGCCGGAGCGAGGAGGCCGCTAACTGCGCACTCGGAATGCATCGCCCCCGTTGGGGCGCGGGAGCCCGCCCCGCCGGCTGCCCCGGCCTGCCCGCTCCTTCCCTCCCTCCGGCCCGGCCCCAGCCCTCCCTTCCGCCTCCCTGCCCTCCCCCGTGACCGCGGACCCGCATGGTCGGGCCGCCTTGATGGCTGCTCCTGCCTTTCTCTCTCGGGCCCGGCTTCCCGCAGCCCCCAGCCCTTTCTCAGCCCCCCGGCCCCGGGACTGCCCACCCCAGCTATCCCAGGCCCTGCTCTATGCTGCACATGAGCGTTTGTCCGTGACCTCACCGGGCACTGTTTTAGGGTGTTCACCTGCCTGCTGTCCTCCCTGTCCTTCTCTGTGCTGCCTCCTTTCATCTTCTACTATCCCAGCTATCCCCAGAGCTCTGGTGACGCTTGGGACTGTTCAGGAGCTGTTTTGGCTGTACCTAGAGAAATCTCGCTGTGTCCCCAGCACCGTTGTGGCTGCTGGAGGATATTCCCCCCAGTTCCTCCTTGTCACTTTCTCCAGGTTTCTCTCACTGTCAGGGACCAGCACCAGGCTTCCTCCTCTTGTTGCCACCTACTGTTGTGGCCTTACCACGGAAGGTGCCTCCTGTAACCTTTTATCTGTCTGTCTTTGTGCATTTACTGCCTCCATCCACATTACTAGACCTGCTTTTGTTGTTGTTTCTTTTTCATTGCAAATAATCACCTCATTTGTTTCCCAGTGAGTTTGCCACTAGGAGCGAACTTTACTTACTGGGATCCTTTCCCATGCTTTCTTATTTTCAAGTTATATTCCATCACTATCATTATTCCCCTATTACCTTCTCCCTTTCAGTTTTCTTCCAGTAACTCTTCCCTTCACCATGTTTTCTTGCCTTCCTGATCTTATTTTCCTGTCATAAAAACTTTCCTTGTGATCTAACCTAATACTCTTTCATTTCCACATGCTCCTTTCCTTTTTAAACTCACGTGCTGTCTCCCCCACTTTGTATTTAAATCCTCCAGCTATGCCTTTGAGGAGAAAGGAATCTAACCCTAGTATATCTGTATACTTGTCAGTCCGCACTGAGAGGACACAGATTACTTACTTGATTTACCTTATTTTGTTTTCATTTGTTTTGTTGCCTTCTTCCTCAGTGACCTTTTCCCACTATATGTGTTCATATGTAATCATATACCTCCCCCTTAATATATGCATACCCTGATGCTAGTCTGGGAAAAAGAAAGGATTTCTGTCTTGGAAATCCTTTGGGCTGGACTAGGAGGAATGGTCCATGGCAATGTAACTGAAATTAGGCCAAATATTGTTTGTAATACCATATTGTGAATTGTTACTTAGTTGATACAGGATGTGTTTGGCATGTATTCTCTTTGGGGGAGTAGTAAGGTACTTCATAGGCACCCAAGTGCATAGCTCTTTACTCCAGAGATGCTCATGAATAACTACTGTAATGTTGTCTATCAATGGTTAGGTGTGTGTTGGATTGACTTTGTGTCTCTGCTGGTGACCACTAGAAAGAAAACTTTCCCCCTCCTGCTTTGTGACTTCTCCTGCTTCTCAGCATTTGCTGCCCATCTTCTTATTTTATGTCTTAGTTGCTTTGATTCTTAAGATTGGTTGTATTTCAGGGTCCTATCATCACCATATGTTTGAGATGCACTTGAAACACTGGACTTGGTCGTCCCATGAAGGCATAGGGAACACATATGATCTTGGGAGTAATTTATACACTGAACTCTAGAATCCAGGTTCAGTACCTAGCATTGACAGCTGCTTCTTCTCTCGGCTGAGTACACACGAGTTCTTGTGACTTGACAGCACTTAAAGCAACTGAACAAGGCTTCTGACCTGAACGATCCTTCTGGAAGAGACTTTCCATTGCCTACCCAGGGGTCATGTAGAGAAGTTTCTTAGTTTTGGCACCTTCCTCCTTGCCTGATGAAATAGTTGTGCTCACTTAAATAAATAAGTCTTCTTCCACCTTAGTCCTTTATAAACTGGTTTAAACTCGCCTTATAACATCGGCCTGTTATGTAGACTTCCAGCGTGGGAAAATTGCATTGCTTTAAATCATTTAATTTAAGCTAGGTTGATGCACACCCTTATTTGGATATTGATTTGAGGCTGAATTTAGCTTATTCTTAGCTTTGGTGCAAGCTCTTATATTCTAACTGTATTGTTATGAAAACAATACTGAGTTCTTTGAGAGATTTACCTCAGATATTCAGCTTAAAAAGTATTTTCTTACAACTTGTATGTTAAGATCTCCAAGTACTGCTTTTCATCTACTGTGTTTCTCAAGTTGTTCTTAGTTTTGTAGACTCACAATTATTTCGGTAGGGCCCAGCTTAATGATGAGTCACATCCTGGGTGTCAGTGGTTGTGTGAATTGAGTATATCTGGAGTTGTCTTCTTGGCATTAAGTTGTTTTTCCTTAAAAAGAATTCCAAGTGGATGAACCAGCTTTAAAGATGTCCCCCTTGCTCTTGTACCACTTTTAACATCAAAAATTTGTGTCATGGATGTGAAGTGAGGGGTTGTCCTAGTAAGAGGTTGTCAGTGTGTGAGGGGTTGTCCTAGTAAGAGGTTGTCAGTGTGTTGCAGGTGGATCCTGATATCATGTGGAGTACTTTCCAACAAGGATTTTCTAACTCACCAGGGGCAGAATTGAATTGAGGTATAAGGTGGCTGCATCAGTGCTTCTGTTGTACTTCCCATGCCATCCAACAGGGTCTGACTGTGCATCAGGAGAACAGGGTACGTGCCTCACTTGGATGGGAATGCCAGGAGGATGTGCACAGGCAGTCCCAACAGCTTCCAGGTTGATACAGTCTTCCTGTTGTGCAGAGCTGGAAGAAAGAAGAGTGTGGACTATTTGGTCTTGGAAGTTCTGCATATGCTTTAAGAATGCATAAACTTGCTGTAAATAGACTACTTAGGCATTAGCATTATAAACTCCCCTAGGGGGAGGGCAAGAAGTGGGGGGAAGTGAGTGAACTAATTGCCTGACTGGGTTTAAACCACGACAACTATTAAAACCTTCTAATTACTATGCTTTTCAGGATAATCTCCATGTAAAGTTGTTGGAGCCAACAGTGAGAGGCCTACTAGGTGAAAGATGTAAGCTATGCAGCATGCAAACTTCAACTACTCTGATTTTTCACAGCGACCCTTGAGTTTCCCTTACTTGCTAAAGAACTTTCAGTAAGGAAAACGCAAGAAAATGGAATGGCTGGAAAATTATAGAGAGCTGTTGAGCTTGTCTACATAAGGAACTTGCTATTTTATTGTAAGAGCTGCAGGTTTTTCAGTAGAGGACTACTACAGACTGACTGTTGATGATTTTTACAGCACTGCAGTTCGCACCTGCTGCAGACATGACCGGAGAAGTTGAAGTTAGGAAGAAGGTCTTCACTGTCGGGGTGCTGAGGCACTGGCACACGTTGCCCAGAGAAGTGGTAAATGTTCCATCCCTGGCAGTGTCCAAGGCTGGGTTGGACAGAGTCTTTGATGGCATGATCTAGTATGAAGCATCCCTGCCCATGGCAGGGGGTTGGAACTGGATGATCCTCAGGTTCTTTCCAACCCAAACCATTCTGTGATTCTATGAAATTACTTGGTAATAAAACTTTCCTGAGCTGATGTGCTCTGCTTTAGTGCTATAACTTTAATGGAACCTCTTAATTTTTGTAAAAAAATTGAAGTGTAGCCTTTAATGTAACAACAGACGTGGTATATTGTCAGGTTTAAACACTTGTTGCATTATCCAGCGTGAGTAGTTATGTGAGGTTAGATGAGGGAATAGTTGTAGTACAGCTGCTGGAAAAACCACTGGTTTGGGAAATAATGTATATTCCAGTGGGTAATTTTCTGACAGTTTTCTTTTTACCTGCAGAACCTATGATGCCTCAACAGCAAGCTGCTCCATATTGCTACCTCGCCTCTTCTTATAAATGGTACAGGTCAAAATGAAATACATTTTATTTACGTATTTTTTTAATACCCCAAACATTTATTCTATTGCACTCTATTTAATATAACATTTTTCAAATCCCTCTTCATCTATGACCCTTGAAAAAAATAAATGAAGACTACTATGAAAACAGAAAAATGCTAATTCTATTTGGCGCTTCAGGAAACTGATGTAGAGTAATATGTACATTTTTGCCAGGGTTGGGATCTCTTGTATTTTATCCTCTAGATTGCCCTACCTTCTTTGCCAGTTATATCCAGGACTTTTAAAATTAAGTGTGACCAGCAGTTTGAGGGAGGTGATTCTCCACCTCTATTCTGCTCTCATGAGACTGTGCTTTGGCGTACTGCATCCAGCTCTGAGGCCTCCAACACAAGAAAGACAAGGACTGGTTAGAGCAAGTCCAAGAAGGGCCACAGAAATTATCAGAAGGATGGAATTCCTCTCCTGTGAATAAAGGCAGAGAGATTTGAGGTTGTTCAACCTGGAGAAGGTTTCAGGGAAACCTTATTGGGGCCTTTCAGTAGTTGAAGGGGGCTTATAAGAAAGATACTTTTTTTACCAGGGCATGTGGTAAGAAGACAAGGGGAAATGGCTTTAAACTGACAGAGGGAAGGTTTAGATGAGATATTATAAAAACATTCTTCACTCTGAGGGTGGTGAGACACTAGCACAGGGTGGCCAGAGAAGCTGTGGCTGCCCCATCCCTGGCAGTGTTCAAGGCCAGGTTGGACGGGGCTTGAAGCAAACTGGTCTAGTGAAAGGTGTCCATGCCCATGGCAGGGGGTTGGAACGAGACAAGCTTTAAGGTCTTTTACAACCCAAACCATTCTGTGATTCTTGAATAAACTGTAACTTTGTGAAATTCTTCCAAAAGCTCAGGAAAAAACTATGTTATCTCCTTTTCTTCCCCTTTTGATTGTTCTGATTTGGAGTCAGTATGGTTCACTGGTAGCTTGGTCTAGCAGGTATGAGGCATTGCTTGACATCAGTACTAAGAATAAAGGATCAAATATATTTTCTGAGGTCTTTGTAGTAGTTATGCACTAAATTCACGTGACAGTTCAATACTGTTGACTTGTGTTTTTCTTTAAATTGTAAGTATGTGCACTTTATATAAAATGCTCCCTGTCTTTGGGTTTCATTAGATTTCCTCTAGTTAATGTTGCTGTACGTCTCAAACTTGGTGTTACTGTGGAGGAGAACTGGAAACTTTATTCACACACAGGACAGTGAGGATCATGATGATTGAAAGCCTATGCAATGTGGACAGCTTCTCAGCTTCTCACTCTGCTCTGGTAATGCACTGATCTTTGGAGACATGTATGTGCTTCTCTTCTCCCATTTTCGTGGAGATAGTGGTGGCTTTGCTAATGGGACCAGATGGATTCATTAATACAGGGTAGACAGAAGTTAATTTTCAACATTTAAAGCAGGAGCTACAAAACTTGGGTTATTAGAGATGCTGTTTCAGCTGTAGCTGAACTTAGAACCTTCTTGTTTGTGTTTTGATTTTGCATCTGGTGTCACTTGGCTTGCTCTGTGTGTTTAAGGTTGGACAATCTTAATGTGGATTAGAGTTCAGAAGGAAGGCTGCTGATGTGACCTTAATTCACCCTGGTTTGCTCTGTAATTTACACTTGATTTCATATGGAAATTTGCAAGCTTCTCTAGTCTCACAGCAGTGGAGACTGTCATCTGGAAGTTTCATCTGAAGTTTCAGAGGGCAAAATTGAGGGGAAAAAGAAGGTTCTATGAAATAGTACTTGTTTTGTTGGCTGCTAGTCTTTCGTGCTTTTCATGGTAGTAATGTCACGGGTGAACGTTCTGCTTGCTTCTGGGTCGCCAAAGGAGAGACTTTTACTGTACAATTGAACATGTGTTTTAAAAAATCCTGCATTTTCTGAAGAAAACAGACTGTTTTCTTACTGTGCTTTTTTCAGAGACAATACAGGAAAAGTTTTGTTGTTTCTGATAGTGTGCCTTTTGCTAGAGTGCCATCACTAATAGGAGTAGTATGAAATCAAACTGTATGTGCTTAAGTAATTAAATTGATTTTGTTAGGTTCTAATGCAGGCTTAGCTTTAAAACTTAATGGTGCACACTAAATCAGCACGAAGCAGGATTTAAGTGTGGCTGTTAGGCATGTGAGTCAATTTGAACTTTCACAGAATTAAGTTAAACTGTTCCACTTGCGTACCAGACACAGGTGCTGTCATCGGAGGTCAAAATGGATTAAAAATGTGCTGAAAATTATACTGAATTTATATGGAACTCACTTTTTTGAGGTATGGATTCTTTGCTGTAGGAGTTAGGGCCGTTATAGTTCATTTGAATTGGAAAAATCATGTATGAATCCCTTTCAGTTTAATGAGAAAGTTCTCATTCTTTTTCTTGATGGCTGTGGAAGCAAGTGTGCTTTGTCAATGTTATGAAACATATAAGAGCTGTACTGCTAACAATGTTTGCAGCATTTATACCACAGTAGGAGTCTGGATTGCTAGCAGATATGTCTGTGCACTTAATGTAGACCTTAAAAAGAAGACAAGAAAAAAGCTATCGTCCCTAGCAGTCTTCAAGCCCAAGCTGGACAGGGCTTTGAGCAACCTGGTCTAGTGGAAGGTGTCCCTGCCCATGGCAGGGGCTGGAACTGGATGAGCTTCCATGTCCCTGCCAACCTAAACCGTTCTATGGAATGAATGTAACTGCAACAAGTCCTAGAATTTGTAGACTGTTTTTACTATATGATAGTTGCAGTCCTCATGACTTCTGAATAAAGCATGAAGGTGACTATAGGAGGAAGCTCTTCAGTGCCTAAGCCATGCTCTTGTGGTATATTTGAACATCTGAAAATGTCAGACTGTTTGCAAGACGAATCGGTGTGACTGTAATCTTTATTTATAAGTTGAAGTGGCAAACTGCATTGCCTTGATCAGCTGAGCTCTTGCAAAAGTAACAAGATGGAAGATGCTGTAAAATTAGCAAGCTGTTGGGAAGAGATTCCAACCAGAATTGTTTTATGCTTGCAAATGTTAGTACTTTTTAAAGGTACTGGTAAGAGCATCACCTTCCAAACAGCATGGGAAAACTTTTGAAACATTATTGCAGGTGAATGGAAACATTATTACAGGTGTAAATTCCTGTTTGTGTCTAAGAGGTCGGTATGAAACTGTATGTTGTGATACACTAAGTGGTGTTATCATGGAGCGGCATTTGTGTCAGGGTTCAGAGCCTTGCCCTGCAGGTTCTGGCAGAGATCATGCTGTGTCTGAAGTGGACTGGGAAAAAACATACCAAGATTGTCTTGGTGGAGATCAATAGGATCACGTTTTTTTTAGCTTAAGAAGTTGGATTTAGTTAAAGTTTTAGTGACTATTAAGATATTTAAGAAAACAGTTCCATGTAATAATTGTCCTTGCAGGATCAATATGTTTTCTAAACTGGCCCAGAGTATTTCAGAGTTCCCAGAGTCTTCTGTATTTGTTCTTGCTTAATTGCAGTTGATGTGACTTGCCGCTGCTGCCTTCTCTTTTTTTCTTTTTTTCTTTCCTGAGAAAACAAGGTGTATTACTCTGTTTGCTGCTTGGCAATGTTGAGTATCTACAGTTACCTTTTCATGGCTTCCCCTCCCTCGTTTTCCTTTTCTGCATTTTCCTGTCTAATTCAAGAAATGCATCTTTATGTGATTGTCCTTCAAGGGTTATGTGTTGTTTTTTGTTTTATTTTTAATGCAGGTTTTGTCAATATAGGATATTTATATATGATTTATTATTCCCAAATAGTGGGAATACTCAAGGCCTTTTGTCTTGCGTAAACCTTTCCTCCTCTTCAATGTGCCCACATCTTGACTTGATGTTTTTTCTGCACAGTGTTACTCTTTTCCTAGTCTACAGCCTTCCTTTTTCCAAATTGTAAGAGCTGAGCATAATCAGTGTTTTAAGAAGCTATCAAGCTGAGTTATAAAACATTGGAGGGTATGCATCCTCTTTGTAACACAGGAAAACCTGAGACCTCAGGTTAGGAAGGATAGTTCAGTTTAGGAGTAAGTCTGCAAGCTTTGATGTAAGGATTACTTAAACAGCAAAAAAGTGAACTCTCTTATAGGTGTGTAAACAGAACCTTAAGTTTTACCTGTATAGTAGGGTGAAGGGTGTAGTCCCTGATACTGTTTGCAAAGTTGATGTTGATGCAGTAAAATACCATGAATCTTTTCTTGTTGGCAGGAACGTTAACCTTGACCAAAGTTTACTTAAGCTACAAGTGCAGAAGGGAGAGTTTGCCTGTACAGATACATCAGCAAACATTGTGTAGTCTAGACCCAGCCTCTGGTTTTTAGGCAGTATGTATATGGTGGGGTTTTGGGTGCTGTATTAGCTATTGTGTCACTGTAGTGAGATCTTTGTCAAGAATTGCAGGAACCATTTGCTGAAGGAAGACAAAAGTAAAGCTGAAACCAAAAGGTAAAGGAAGAATGCAAAAGAACTAGTAAAAGAATAGGCAAAGAGACATGGAAAAGCAGCACATCCAAATTTGCTTGGTGCTGTTCTGAGAAATAGTCATTAATCTTTGGAAAAACCCTTGTAATTTGGCATCCAAAATTAAAACCATGTCAGTTAAAAACGCTTTTGGTGATCAGGATCGTGCATAATTTAAATAAATAACAAAAGTGTAAACACAGCATTTCCAAGTTACTTCCATGTATTCTGTTTAAATTGGAAAATAAAGGTAAATTTGGGTGTCTTTCTAGCTATGAAGAACACATCCAGGCTTCTGTTTCATTTTTTCAGCTGGCAATTGTGTCACTGGCACATGAAGTAACGTAGGAGCGTGCTTCTTGTAGCACTGTATGTGTTACAGCTCTGATCAATGATATCTAGAGGAGTGGGTGGAGGAAAAAGCCTGAAGCCCAGGATGAAGGCATTGTCAGGGAGGTAAAGTAGCAACTCCTCAAACTTTTATGCCAAATTTACAAAACTGGATATTGACCTACTGGCAAATTAGGCATGCTTGCCTCTACTCCAAGCTACCTTTAAATGCTGTGCAGGATGCTTTTACCACCTAAAGACAACTTTTAGAAAGGAGGAGTGTATGTGTATATACATGTGCCTTCTCAGAATGAAATTAACTCTGTTGAGATGAACTAAAGCTTTTCACACTACATGTAACTCAGTGTTCTGTAATAATACAGAGGAACTGAACATTGTAATTTGCATAATTTGTCTCTTAAATATCTTTGTTGACAAGGGAGAAAAGATTCCAATGTTTCTCTTCTTGTACTGGTATGAGTTATGGAATAACCAATTTTAGCTGTAGGTGTGGTTTGATTTTGCTATGGACAGATCCTCCATATGTTCATTAATTACACATTCGTAGCATGTTAAGTGCTAAGGACATTACACTGCTTCTAGTCTTGCTTTAGGGATTGGGTCACTTCACATGCATAAACTGTCTGCCTAGTTTATAATTTGTATATTTAGTGACCTAAAATACTTCAACAGGGGAAGTTTAGATTGGATATAAGAAGGAAATTCTTTCCTGTTAGGGTGGTGAGGCACTGGAATGGGTTGCCCAGGGAGGTTGTGAATGCTCCATCCCTGGCAGTGTTCAAGACCAGGTTGGACGAGGCCTTGGGTGATATGATTTAGGATAAGGTGTCCCTGCCCATGGCAGGGGGGTTGGAACTAGATGATCTTAAGGTCCTTTCCAACCCTAACTATTCTATGATTCTATGGACAGAAGTGTTAGTGCTATAAAATACTGCATGCAGGATGATGGCTCAACTAAGCTACGTTACATTACAGTTTTGAGCTCATAATGGTAACTTCAACTGAAGTCAAGTAAACACAATGCAGATACATGGGTATAAAAAATGTATTTGAAATCAGAAGTTGTGGGTGCAGGTGATTATAGGGACAAAGTAGGAATTGCTTCTTGCCCTTTTCCATTGCATATAATGGAGGTTGTATCCTTTAGGATTCAAGAGACGTTTTTTAACTTGGTGCAAAGACATTTTTAAATGTCTCCCCACCCCAACCCTGCCCCGCCGCAGTGCTTATATTGGATTAATCATGTAAATTGTGTCTTACAGGAGCGAGGTATAGTCTCAGCTCTGTACTTTGCATTTACGTGCCTTTTGAGAAGGTGTGTGTTTGCATGGTCAAGATGAATCTCAAGCCTGGTTTGTAGGACTCTGCAAATGATCCATTCTATCTGTGAAGCTGTCTGTGTTTGGTAAGAGAGGATATATAAATGATAAATTGACTTCTTTGGTTACCAGAGGGGTTTGGTTTGTTTGTGATACGTTTTAGTGTACAGAGGTGAAATTCTGACTTTAATACACACTTGTAAACTTTGGAAACCTTGAAATACCAAAGGTCTTTGAACTTATTTTTAATGACATTCACTGCACGATAGTTTATTAGTGAAGCTTGCTTCTCTTCCCTAAAGTGTTTGGTTTTAGTGTGATTAAGTCTGCTCACCTTAGCTCATGCTATTAGGTGTGATAATAATGTTCTCCTCATTGTTGAAATCAGACAAAGGATAGAACACTTGGAAATTACTAAGTCTCGACCTTGTTCTTTACTATGTCTTCAGAAAAATGCTGTCAAGGCTCTTTAGTGAGCTGGAAAACCTTGCCCTGGACCTCTGAGTTCTTGCTGGGGCAAGAAGCTGACAACTTCAAATTCCATCTGTAACTGTTGAACCAAGCTATCTTGGAATCTGTGATTTGGAAATATGTGGTGTGGGAGAAGAACAGGTAATGCATAGGCCTTGGAGCTGTGAAGCAGAATGTTATATTGTATGAGGACATAAAAATGGTAGTTACTCTAGCAAATGGATTTGGATGCTGTAAATCCAATGGCTTTTATTATGTTTTCTAGATGAAAATAGGGTTAACTTTTTCACATTTCTAAAAGAAATATAGTTTTTTATTGGATGATCAGTAAAAACAAACCGACTTTTCAGATGCGACGTGTTTCATTGCATATGAGGTGCATCATGTTACGTTCCCCCCACTAATGCAAAGGAGGGAATAGAATCTCTTTTTGTCCTTCAAGGCTGTTGTGAAGTTTTGGCATACATTGTGCTTTGAACAATTGGTATGGTCAGAAATGACAGTTTTGATTGACAATGTTTTAACTGCAGTGCTTGAAAGATAGGATGGTGTTGAACACTGCCATATGTGTGCATCAAATTGTTTGTTTATCATCTGGAAACTACAGGGGTGGGGGCTTTTTTGTGTAAATATAGCTAGTCCTGAAGATATAATGAAGTCTGTTCTTTGGTTCAGAGCTGTCATGAAGCAGGTCACCAGCAAGCTTGATCTGTTTGGGTCAGAAAGCACAGTGATGGTCAGATCAAGACTGACATGTGCGCGGTCCTGCCAACAGCATTTGGAAGGTGAGAGATCTCACTGATGTAAAGGTTATGACTTAGTAATGTTGAGGTTCTAAGGTTTTAATTTACCTGTAGGAATTCATAGTTCTTGGGAGGGTGCTTTGCTCTTGACAGTTGCATGCAGGCCCAGGCACTAAGTAGTGGCGGACGTCTAAACTCTCTCTTCTCCCTCTCTATAAATGTAGTAATTGGGATGTTGGGTAGAGAGATGCAGTATAACTACTGTGGACCAGATTTGACCCCTCTCTCTGCGCATCTAACACCATCATTTACTTTAACCACTAAGTACAAATGCTTGATTTTGTAAATAGGCTTTTGTAGTTAAAGTATTCTTATGTAGTGAAACTTTACTCCTGTGAGGGTAATATATTAATAATTACCTGTATTTTTCTTCCTGCATATGACTGAAACTGAGAAAAAAATATAGTAGTTTATAGCATTATTCAGCTATTGCTTCATTTTCCAACTGTGTTAACTAGTAACTGGAAGAAGTAAATTATTTGAGTCTAGGAAGTTGGTGGCATGCTGCTATCATTCTGTATTCATGTGTTTAATTGTGAAATTCAAATGGGAAGCCAGCTAAGTGATAGTGAGGTAATGTTGTTAAATGGAGTGGAATTTATTGCTTAAAGAATACTTGTGTGTAATGGACTGCATGAGAAAATAAAAATCAAAATTAAGTTCTTCCCAATAGCGTTGTTTTTGATGGCTACATCCTGACTTAAATACAGAAGGTTAATTTAGGGTGAGGCAAGGAAAAGTTAGTACAGTGTGAGTGAGGAACACCTTGAGTTTACAAGATTCTGGGAAAAGGTAGTATTTGTAGGTGTGCCAGGGTACATAAGAGCTAGGAGCTGCTTAATTAGAGAAGAAAGTTAAATATTTCCATTGTCATAGAGGAGGAAACTCCACATCTGCTGAGCAGCTGGTGACCATGGGCTTGCAATGGAAAGGTGGCTGCTTCTTGCCAGCACCTGGAGAGATGTCTGAGTAAGGGCCCTGAGGACTGCCTGGGAAGGGACCTTGGCCTGTTTGTGAACTGTTGTAATGGTTATCCTCTGCTAGCTAGCTAGCAAAGGGTTGGCTTTTTGTTATGAACTTTTATACAGCACTGAAGTATTTTGTATTATTTAATGCCAAAATATTTTTACTAAAATTTATTCTGGCTCTAGGCTGCTTGATGTTTGGAGATTAATAGGAGAGTAATGGGCAGGAACACCTTCTGCTAGATCAGGTTGCTCAAAAGCCCTGTTTAACTAGCCTTGAACTAGCCAGGAATGGGACA
This sequence comes from Pezoporus wallicus, assembly GCF_028554395.1. NCBI lineage: Eukaryota > Metazoa > Chordata > Aves > Psittaciformes > Psittacidae > Pezoporus > Pezoporus wallicus. The sequence goes on along the minus strand of NW_026642649.1, from coordinate 7,145,454 downwards.
TCCATAACTGCTTTGATTTGTAACTGTGTTTTCTCTTGCTGCTGTGGAGAATTCAAATAGTACCTGATTTGAGCAACCAAAAAGTTTCTTCTCGTGGACTGTAGACATTGAATTAATTTTCTTGCTGTGTATTGCAGTGCTGACTTAGAATCATAGTCTGAGATCATGGGTGTAATGTGCACAGAGTATTTCCTATAGTAAGAGGTGAATGTCTGCTTGTGGACCTTTGTTCTTTCTGCCTTTCATTGCTCAGTCGTGAAAGTCCATCATTATTAGTCCTGTAGCAGGTTTGATGTCCAGAAACTAAGGAAACAAGGTCTGATCTGTATTACAGTGCAGCATGATGATGCATTATTCCCATGTACCTTAAATAACCAATTTGCTGTAAGTACTGAAACAGAATGGCAAGATTGAATTTTAAGTGTATGTTTTGTGAGGAATATATTGAATTCTGGTATGTATTAATAAGATATATGACTGAATTTGTGGTTTTTCCACCTAGTCTTATAAATAATTGTTGGTTATGTAAAAATGAAAAATAGCTACAGAAGCAGTTTATGCCTGATTGAATTGAAATGGTAGTTGTTGCTCAGCTCGGCATAAAAAGACCTCAGTGTTTTTGTTCTTAGAGCCTTAGATTTAAATGCTTATGAGTGATGGATAGTAAAGGGCTATCAGAAATTGTAACTTCTGTGTTACTGCAATAAGACAGTCATTGACTAAAAAACCTGAAGAAATGTCTTGATCTGATCTTAGCAGGTCTTTTTAGGGTCAAGGAGAAAAAGCTGAAGGAAGTCTTATAATAAATTGGATAGGGGCCAGAGAGGGTATAACAGAATACTTGATCTTTAAAACAGTGAGAAACCTGGAATGGAACATGCAGTAGCTTTAAAGTGGCTGTGACAAGCCACCTATGACATGCTGTAGATCCTGAAGGAATATCTTTATTTTCCACTGCTCAAAGGTCAACAACAAATAATGGGATTTGTCAGGTCTTGGCCTATACTGTCCTTGAAATAAAGGAAGGGTTTATATGGGCCTTTGCCAGCAGCTGTATTCTTGTGTATACAAGCACAGCAAAAAGTCATGCTTCACTGTATTTGGAGTATTTCAGTGAAAGGGCTCTAGGTTACAGAATGTTTTGTCTAGAAAGGACCTGTAAATATAGTCTGGTCCAACCTCTCTGCTTCAGACAGGGACATCTTCTACTAGACCAGGTTGCTCAAAGCCCCATCCATCCTGATCTTGAACACTTCCAGAGATAGGGCAGCCACAACTTCTGTAGGTAACCTGGTACAGTGTCTCACCACCCTTATTGTAAAATAGGTCGTCTTATATCCAGTCCAAATCTACCCTCTTTCAATTTAAAACCATTGCTCCTTGTCCTGTAACTGCAGTCCCTGATAAAAAGTCCTTCTTCATCTTTTTCGTAAGCTCCCTTTCGTGAAAGGCTGCAGTAAGACTAAGTTGGTCCTGACTTACTACAACTCTCTTATTTGTGGGTTAATTTCTTAAATCATGTTACATCCTTTGTCATTTTTGGGTACCTTCTTTATTTTGTTGCTATGGTGGATGAGACGTTAAAATTGTGAAGTATTTTTAAGGACTGGTGTAAAAATGAATCTTCTCTGCTTTATGTTCTCAGTTGACCTTGCCAGGTGACTGTTTTCCTATGCTGTCATTTCACAAGGCTGATGAACTGATAACCATCTTTTCACTACCTCCCAAACTGTGTCCTTAAGCACTTACGGGAGCAGTGCATTTTCTTAATTTCTTACTCTTTCATTCACCATTCACTCACTCTTAATTTTGTGCACTCCATTAGTTGTTCCTTCTTCCCACCAGGAGTGGCTGCATATTTTCTTGGTGGTAAAATGACATTGAAGGAACTGGTGTTTATTTACTTAGAAAAGAAATCGATACAATCAGATAGGAAAAATTCCTGCTCCCAAAATACCTTGGAGTTTCAGGTTGTCTGTAGTAGCATCTCAAGTCTGGGAGAGTTATTGACGACTCAAGAAAAATAGTTATTTTAGTGTCGTCATCTTAATCTTGGATATCCAGCAGGATGCTTGTTAAATGGTGAGTTACCGCGGAACTCGGAGCTGTTTGGAAATACTGGAGTTTCCCTGCTGTATAGGGAGGAAATGTTTCTTAGTAGAATAGAGTCTGCTGCTTGGGAAAATGTTTACTGTTCTATTTTCTTTCTAGCCTTAGGATTTTGTTTTCAGCAACACTGACCTAAGTACCTCCAGGCTTTGGACTGATCTTTGCACTAACAGTCACATTTTGTAGTGCATTGCCGAATTGCAAAATCAGGTTGCCTGGTTCTGGTATTTCAGATCTCATCATGTTTTTTTCTCATCTGTATAAATGAAAATGTTTAAATGAAACAATTATTTTTGTAACCTTTTTCTCTAGTGTGACTGAGTTTGGTCTGTCATTTGGTATAATGTGTATATTTTCTTTTCCTTTTGCAGGTTATCGTCCTGGAAAACATCACTCTTTGTATGTAAAGAATATCTGAGTTACTGCAACTCAGTTTAGAATGTTACTTGACTTGTGATTCTGATGGAGGAATAACCAGATCTCAGGCAGCTGCACTGGAAGACTTTACAGGAAATACAAAATGTCATCGAATAGGAGTCAGAACCCGCATGGACTTAAACAGATTGGTCTTGACCAGATATGGGATGACCTAAGAGCTGGAATTCAACAGGTTTACACCAGACAAAGTATGGCAAAATCCAGATACATGGAACTCTACACGTATCCTAATGCCTAAGCCAATTAGTACTTTCACTCTTAGTAGATTAGAGATAGCTTTTTACTTTTCTAAACTCAGAATTGCTTCATAAGTATTTGACTTAATGGCTTAGAAGAATATGTTTTTATTTTTAAGATTAGACTTTTCTATTTAATCTTACTGGCAAATAAGCTGGAACATTCTGTTGTCTGGAAAACTCTCTTTGTAATTATGGCTACCTCTGAATTTCAGGTTTGATTACTATTATCTTTAACAGAGCTGATGTTTGAAGTGATTTTATTATTAGGTCTAATTTTGAGTCCACAAAACACCAAAATAAACCAGAAATTATTTTCCTTATTATGTTAGTCCCTGGCATTATGCTACAGGTCTTACTGATAATAACCTAGAAATTTTTTCTCTTGCCATCCTTAAGGTAGGATTTTACTCTTGAGTTGGTTTTATAATTTTCCAGCTGGAGTGAAAATGCACTTGGTGGATTCTCTTGAATTTCTAGCTTGCATCAGGAAGATACTGAACTTTTCCAGCATCTCCCCATTCTAGGAGTTGTTATAATATGCTAAAAAGGGGCTCTCTTCATCCTTTTATGTGCGTGCTGAAGTACTGTTTGTAAGATTGTAGGAACTTGTTTCTGTCAGTTAGTGCATAAGTATCTTTTATACTGATTTGGTGGGCTGTGCCTCTTGCTATGTTATAGCTTCAGTGTTTGACTCCAGGACTTTGGAAAGTGAGAAATCCTTCTTTTATGTTCCACCTGTAAAGTGGCATACTCCCTTGTGTTCCTTCTGTTGCTTAGTACGGTGAACACTGCTTAAGAAGATGGTAGTACAACAGTGTGTACAGACATAGGATAGAAGAAATGCTGACTGAATACCTTTCCTATCTTACTTCAGTTCTGTTTTTTCTTTATCGATTTTTAGATTTTTTTAATAAAGGTTACTGTTCTGATACATAATGTCTAATGCTTTGTTGGCACTGATTTGGAATTACATATCAAATTTTAGTCTGAATTTTTTTGAAAGAACAAAGAGGAGATTTAAGGCTATAGAACAATTAATTCCATAGTTCTCTGGACTTACTAAGGAGATAGCAAAGTTTGTAATCTCATCTGTGCCTGCAGAATCCATGCTCTTTGGGGTGGGAAAACCCCTAAGCAGTGTGCTGAGTGTTCCTGGGATGCTTAGTGATGGGAAGATGAAATAATTTGCTTTCTTAAGACTTAACATGACTGATGTCTTGCAGTGCTAGGTTCAGCATTGTTCTTGACTGAATTAAACAAGTCTGCAAAAGTTCAGAGTCTAATAGAAATCTGACATGAAGTAGAAACTCTGAGAGGTTTTATTTTCCTTCTGAGTGCCTTTAATATATTCTTGTTTGAGGCCTGTCAAGCAGGGCAACTGAAGACTTAAGTACTTATTATAATGCTAATGTTAAAACACTTGGGTATGGTGTTTTTCCTCCTTCTGATGTTGTCAAATATTCTTGGAATGAAGCTGTAAAAGAGATATGTTTTCTATTCATTACTCATTTCCTTTGTGTTGCTCCCTCAAGGAGTTGTTTGGTCCAAAACCAAGGATGTTTTTTCTTGCTTTCGTAAGTGAATTAATTAGTAGATAAATTTGGTGGTTGAGTTTCATTTGTAGATTAATAGTCTGATAACTCAGAATATTTGACACTGGTTAGGCTAAATGTTTTTAGTCCACTATGAAGATAACGATGCACTTTGCATCCTATACCAACTGTACATGTTCAGAAATAGTGCTTAAAAGATTGCTCCCCTTTCAGATGCAGTGTCTGTAACATGTTTGCTCAGTCTGTGTGTGCATCAAGTCTAGTAGATTGACAGACTTTTATTTTGTGAAGCTCTGCCTGTCAAACAGCTAGGTTTGCAAAGCAGAGCAGCTGCAGATGGATTTCAGCTACAGATGTAAGTGGTGTGAAGATCAGTCCTGCTTACAAGGATGCTGGATATGACAAAGAGTTTGGAAATCTTGAGCAGTGGACAGTGTTGCTTCTGAAGTGGGTTCCATTTCATCCCTCTATAACAGGAGGAAAACCATGCATACTAGCAAACCTGCCCTTAGTCCTTTATGTAGTAAAGAATTTTCAGTCAAAATTAGTGGGAGATGGAGAAGTTTTTGTTGTGGTTCTTTCAAGTGAATCTGAGAAAGAGCTAGAAGAGCTGTGCAATGCAAATAGTTTGAAACCTCCATCCTGTCTTCGCTCATTTTCTTTGTTCAGAGAGTCTCTTTTTGTGAGACAATAGATTCAGTCTCTGAGTACAGGCCAGAACTTGCACTTAAGGTGGTGTTTTTTCCCTTCAGTCCAGTGGGAGAAGAAAGAGGTTGATTATTCCAGGGGTTTTCTAGATCTGAAAATACTGAAAAGATGACTCCAGAAATCTTGTTTCTTAATGCCGGTTGTCAAGATCCTCATCCCTGCTTTTTCTAGTTCAGATTCATTTGTGCTTCTGATTACAGGGTGAGTTTTTTGGTCAGATCATATGATCACCAAATATTTTTCAGTACCGCATATACTTTCGTGATTCATTTTGCCCTGCCACCTATGCCACAGCACCTCACTGGAAGACCTGTCTTTTATGGAAGTTGTGATTTTTTTATTTACCACTCCTTACATGATTATGAAGATCAACGTGCTAATGTACTTTAATTACTTTTGGAGGCACGTTCTTTGTGTTTTCCATATAGAAACAGAATTCCTTTAGAATGGTGCCTGCATGATGTGGAAGATGAAACTGGGGGTGGGGGGTGTTGTGTGGTTTGTTGTTCTGGGGGGTTTCTCCTCATGTGTGAGATTCTTGAAAATGAAATCTGCATGCTTTTCTGTCACTTACCTAGATATTAAGTAATTTTTTTAGTGCTGAAGAGCCTAGTAGCTAAAGAGTTATAGTAACTGAAATAGTATTGAAGAGTTAGTTGTAGCTACCACTTTGTAACTGGCTGTATTGCAGACTATCATAGAATTACATGAAAACAGTGACTTCATGCAGAAAAGAGAAATAATCGGTAAGATTAACTAGATTTCCAGGAATGGTAGACATAAAACCATTACTAATGTGAGGGGATGGCTTTTTAACCCAGTTTTTGGTTTAGTGGCATTTAGTTTGGAGGTTGTTGGTCACAGGACTAGGTTATAAGTCAGTGTTAGAGCAGTGATGAAGTTGCTCATGAATCACTCCTGAAACTCAGGAGGACAGCAGCAAGTTCTGGTACACTGCACCTGAGATGGTGGTTCACACAGAAATAAATCCCTCTGCTTTATGCAAGGGGGGAAAAAGTTCAATCCACAGTTCTGCAGCAACACAAAAGGATCCCCATTTGTTGCAGTTAGTCAAGGAGTAATGAAACTGTAGTATCACTGCATACAGAATCTCTGTGGCATTTAGTGTATTTGGAAGAAACTGCAAGTTAGTCTGTCCAAGAGAGATCTGTGCTTGAGTGCAGTAAGTGGTGATCTTCTGGTTTTGGTGTTGGTTGGAGAACTCTCACTTCGTTTACTAGAATTATTCTTCCTCATCTTACTCATCTTGCTATTATTCTTTAGTCTTTATTCTTTAGTCTTTATGGCTCTTTCTTCTTAAAGTCCACTTGGCAATGATAAAATACTTGCACATCTTGTGCTAGTTTTCTGGGTTTCTTTGGCACAGCATCATGCCCTCTTTTCACGCTAATCATATGGTGAGTCTGCAGTTTCTTTTCCTCAGGCCTCATGGTGTGAGAGGCTGAACTGGAATTTACATACATTTGGATTTAAACTCTGCAGTGGAGAGAATGAAACGATTGTGTTACTCCTCTTGTTTTAAGTATCTTAAGCAGATTCTCAGACCAGGTACTAGACTATCGGAAAGCTTTCTTGCGCTATATTAAACTAGCAAAGATTTTCATAGTGGCTTACACAAAAAGCTGAATAACTTTTCTGACATTCTTATTTTCTTCCTTCTTGCACAAGTCAACTTACTGATTTCCAGGGAAGCTTAGTGGTGGGTTTGCATTTCGTATGTGTACTTTTTATTTGAAATATCAAAATGACTTTTTTTGGCATAACCTCATGCTTTCACTGTCTTGATTTACATAACATACTCTGAGAAGCACTTCTAAGGATTTTCTTTGACACTGTAGTTAATTTATGCTCATATGCAACAGAACCTTTTTGTTCAGTTTTAATATTTAAAGAAAATTTAATGGGAAAAAGTAGAACTGTTTAAAGATTCCAAGTTCCATTAATTTATAACAAATAAGGTTTTCACCTACATCAGGGTACCTTAAAATCTTTTCATTGAATGAAAGAGTATACAGAACTATAGAAGATGCAGATGCTTTACTAAAAGCATATATGCAATGTCGAGATTGGCTTTTGAAGTCTTTCTGAAGTTGTGTACATAAAATTCATACTGTTGAAATCAGCAGTTCACATAACACATTAGAGTAGTTGTGTTTGGCATAATTGTGATATAGCTCTTTGTAGTTAAAATGCCTGAATTTACTATGACTTAATCTGGTCAAGTCTTACAGCTGTAAATTGGATTTTACAAATACATTTCTTATTACTGTTTCATTATTAGCTGCAGTCGTTATTTTCAAGTGTTACTGCTCTCTTAAGTATTTTCAGGTAAGGTTAGGCACATGTTGGGTTGTTCTGTCGCATCTCATTAGTTTACAGAAAATCTTTTTCCTTGTTTCTGAATTTGCTTGCTGTGATTCAGTTTTGTTAACTTACTTTAACAAAGTGGTAGTTACCAATTATGCATCAGACCAAATGTAGGTGATTGTACATCACAAAAGGTTACTGTAATCTGTTTTATAAGCTGGGATTTTTTTTTCCTGAGATATTAGCAAGTGCTAAAGGAAAAGATTGTGTTAAACATTAGAGTAGTATGCTTACATGTTAAATATACCAGATGGGATAATCTGTTCATTAAATAGAATGTATAAACACATTGAATGTTTTTCGTACTTGTGAAAAGATTCAGCACCAGTAGCACATGTTGCCCAAGCGAAACCATGAAGCCCTTCTCTTTGCAGCCATTTGCCAAGGTCTTTTGTGGTTGCTTCTATTGCAATCCTCGTCCTAGTGGCTTTCACTGGAATTCCTTTAATTTAGTAGGATTTTAGATCAGCAGATATATATTAAAACTGTGGAGATCTTTTTTCTGATCACATGAATCTGTTGTTACCAGGCAGGATAGGATCTTGTTTGGTTTTTTTTTGCTGCTGAACAGATTATTATGCTTTTTTCTGCACACAAAAAGATACTGGAGTCTTAGGGCATTTACTTTTAAAGCCTCAAACTCTTCCACTTTCTCTTGAGATTCCTAAGCTAGCCTTTCACTTTAATGTCAGATTGTTTAAGGTCACTCTGGATACATCAAGGCAACCTCTGCTGTCTGCTAATATTGATCCTACTTACATTCAAGATGATATGTCATAGTGTTTCTCTATGTGGCAGTTAGTGCTTACATAGAACGTGAAGGTAGAAGTAAATGTATTTGTCTACATGATCAAAGGGTACATAAGATACTTTACCTTGTGTGGAAAGGTAGGTATAATTGTATGCTTTAGTGTATATTTATAAAAACTGCTAGGTTTGTGTGAGCTAAGTGCAAAATATGTTTATATTAGTGTGATTGATTCCATTCTTAGTGTTCTTTTCTACAATGATCACTTGCTGTTCTACTCGATTTTTATAGTAACCAAGAATATTCAGTACAAAACCAACCTCTTGTCAATGCAAAGAAATTTAAACTTAAAAGCAACCTCAGGTATCATGGTTCTTACACTTCCTGACATAAAGACTGTACACTTTGTATATGTATTTGGCTTTGGCAGTTTGTATTTTCCTTGTAACTGGGGGATTCTCTGTGATTCTGTTGAGTTTATGGCATGAAGAGGGAAGCAGAAGTTATCTGTTAGTCTTCTGGTGGCTTTTTGCTGGTAGTTTCTCTGATCCCAGACTTGTAGAGGCATGTCTGAGCTCAGTTATGTATGAATTTTCATAGCATCTCTGTGGCTTATTCAGTAATAGCTCCTTCAGTCTCTGCTTCAGTGACTAAAATGGGGATGGTTTAACAGTGCAGCTGCACTTAATCGAAAGACATAGATGTGTAATTGACCTTGGGATAAAGTGTATTGAAATGCAAAAGGAGAATGTGTGGGGTTGGGGACAGAGTCTTAATTTCTTTGTTTTCTTGGTACTGCTTTGTGTGAGTAAGCCCTTCCTTACTGGATGTGGGACCAAACAGACTTAAATAGACTCTGGCTTATACCTCCCTGAAAAGAATGAAGGTTTCTGCAGTGTTTGTCTTACTGCTGTTCCTCACCAAGCTGAAGTAAGGGTTTGAAGCACTTGTTCTGAAAGTGATTGCTTTTGAGCAACCTTATAATATCAAAAGCTTGCACAGAATGTCTTCGTCTGTTTGGCCTATGTCACATAGGCATGTCTGTTTCTCTTAGCTGCTTTATTGTAAGTTGTATCGTCTGTAGTGGTTTACAAGAATATGAAACTTCCATGATATTTCCTAGCAATTTCCCTATCAGTATTTCAGTAACTGTGGTGTTCTTGCATGCCTTTGGGGTAATCTAGGAAAATACAATTTTGTGACAAAAGTGGAACTAACTTCAGCTTGTTGCTATAGGCCAGCTCTTGAGGCGACAGAGCACTCAGCATAGAGTTAATTACTGCTTGTGACCTGGGAAACAGCAAATCTGGGCCCCAGAATGATCTTTAATAAGAGACTAGAAGTAATGAGAGTAACTGCCCTATAGTTTTGTGGTACAATGTATTAAATCTGCTTTCCTTTCTGTTCCTTTTAATTTTACGTATCTGTTCTTCAGGCAGACTTACTCCAGTTATGTTAATTTTCCATGGCAGAATGGAAGAACTGTAAGGACTTTGTGCTGCCAAAAGGAGAATCAGTTATTACCTCTGCAGAACTGTTTTCTTTATTAAAAAGGTCAAGATTAGGGACTTGGAATCATAGAATAGTTAGGGTTGGAAAGGACCTTAAGATCATCCAGTTCCAACCCCCATGCCATGGGCAGGGACACCTCAAACTAAACCATCTCACCCAAGGCTCTGTCCAACCTGGCCTTGAACACTGCCAGGGATGGAGCATTCACAGCCTCCCTGAGCAACCCATTCCAGTGCCTCACCACCCTAACAGGAAAGAATTTCCTCCTTATATCCAATCTAAACTTCCCCTGTTTAAGTTTTAACCCGTTACCCCTTGTCCTGTCACTACAGTCCCTAATGAAGAGTCCCTCTCCAGCATCCCTATAGGCCCCCTTCAGATACTGGAAGGCTGCTATGAGGTCTCCACGCAGCCTTCTCTTCTCCAGGCTGAACAGCCCCAACTTCCTCAGCCAGTCTTCATACAGGAGGGGCTCCAGTCCCCTGATCTTCCTCGTGGCCTCCTCTAGACTTGTTCCAACAGTTCCATGTCCTTTTTATGTTGAGGACACCAGAACTGCACACAATACTCCAGGGGAGGTCTCACACGAGCAGAGTAGAGGGGCAGGATCACCTCCTTTGACCAACTTATATGGAACTGAGTCATCTGCACCTATTGGTGTAAAACCTGCTAGTTTTCCCATAGTATGTTGAATTAAACTGGTGCATGTCTCACAGAATTTCTATTTGTAGTTGCTTCTGCAGGTATTTTGGTACTCTGCTGGGACAGAGGGTAGATTACAGGTGACTCTGGTGTGCTTAACATTGTGTTTTGATGGCATCCTTGCTCAGCAAGTATATGCACTACTACTGAAAGAGCCTGTTTCTCTTCCCATGTGTGGACATAGAAGTTCAGATCTGATCAGCACAGGAACAACAGTTGTAGCAGCAGTCACTCCCCCAATCCAGATCACTGTTACCTGCATGACTTCCTATGCCACTGTGGCAAATAAACCCTCCAGGTGGGTTGTGCGTCAGGAGCATTTCCTTCAGTGGAGACTGTCTCCTGCAAGGCTGTAAGGATATGTATATGGCTTCCAGCATATGAAGCAGTTGACTGGATTATTTTGCCTTCTGCAGCCAAGAATTCTTTTCACAGCATTCCTCTTGTGATTCTCAGGTGGACTGACATGCACTGTCATAAGCAGCGCAAGTTTGATTTTGCTTTGAGTATGTCACTCTTTCTGGCTTTAGCAGATGGGGACACAGATTGTAAACAAAGTGTGAGGGAGCATTCTTTTATGTATAATATGTCAGTTATATACACTTGCAAACTGCCTTCTGCACAGGCAAACTTCAGTTTGACTTGCCTAGAATGACTAAACTGGAGCATTTCAGATGCACTGTCTTACAGGCTTTTTGGCTAGCAAGACTCAAGCCAGAATAACAGGTAAAGATGGGCATTACTGGCATATTTTTACTCCAGCTCTGTGTTGATTACTGTCAGGCATGGACAGAAGGTCTCAGTCTTTTTCAAGTGTTTAGTTCACAAGAAATACTGTTTTTCATAGTAACATATATGGGGTTAGAAAAAGGCTTATGTCTTCTAACCTTGATCTTTTATTTTTCTGAAGGCTGTTGTGATTATTCATGGGGAAGAACAGGAAGAATATTTTCATCAGGGAGTAATCACAAAACCAGCATGAATTACCCATCATCTGGACAGTCCTTCTGTTTTTAGGCTTGGCCAAAGACACTTGGGATGGGAGAATATCAGGGAAGAGGGAGGCAAGACACCAACAGGGTATTTATGAATCAGCCCTAATTTCCTTGCATCGCGATGGTGAGACTTTTCATACACAAGTTGGAGGACCTTATATTAACTGTTACTATATTAACATGTTATATTAAACTGTTAGGTAAGCCTTGCTTTTCTTGTTTGTGAAAAACAAGTAAGTTGTATATCTAGAGAAAAATTGTTATCCTATGTGAGGTTCCTCGCTTGAACAGGGAATTCTGAAACCAAAGTGAAGATGGTAAAATTAGGAACAGTGCTAGGAAAGCTGAGCAAACAAATGACTGGGAACTGGAAGAAATCATTAATGTCCAGGGAATAAGTGACTGAGAGAGATAAGAGGGGCTGATAAAGGTTCAGTTGCTAAGCACAAATGAAAGTTTCTTGTTATTGGTTGATATCATGGGAAATGTAATTATTTGGCACCTGGATGGGGTAACAAGTAAGAAATGTATGCTTTCAAAAAGGGTTAATGTTGGGCAAAGTTTGTTCATAATGATTGTAATGCATCGTATATTTGGGAGTTGGAAATCCCTTGGTATTTAATTGTGCTGATGCCTTCCATTATATTGTGCTGGTCTTTCTGAAGGGAACGATAAAAAGCAAATCTCAGCAATGTATTAATTACCTAATACATGACACAGCATGGAGGAAACCTGTCTAGTGGTTAAAGCTTGGCACATAATTTAAAACACAAGTTAAAACCCAGTTAGATCTTCTGGATTGCTTAATATGCAACATTCTCTAACAAGGGATGTGACTCAAAAGCCTGTCCTCAGACTGTCAGTAGAGGGGTGAGTGCTCAGTAGCTTTGTTCCTGTTGTCCATTTGCCAGGTGAGTCATGAGGGTGACTTTTCAGATCTGAGTCCTCAGCAAGTGGAATTTGAGTGCTACCAAGCTAGTTTATATTCCTTGTTTGTGGATTGCCGTTTCTTTTAGGATGCTTTCTTATTTGAAGTGTTTCAAGCAGTGTGACTTCCGCTTTGGAAGAACTCTGAATATTTTGGATCAGAAAACAATGTTTTCTTCAACTGTTACATTAGCAGATACAGCAAGTCTTGTAGGCTGTGTTAGTATGAGGGCAAAAGTTATTACTGCCTCCTCATATGTAAATGTTGGGTTTATAGTTGTAGCCAAAGACTGGATTTCAGTGAATCTCATCTTGCTGTTTGTGTTTATTTGAGCGTGTGTCTCACCATTACTGCTTTCTAGGTTTGTCCCCTGTCTGCTGGTGTTAACTGGCCAAATATTTTGTCAAGGATTGTGTTTGAAAGAACACAAAAGTACTATCCTGTGTTTTCAGCTACTGAATGTTGCTTGAGGCTAGTGTTGAAATGTCTTCCTGTTCAAATGAAAGCATATGTATATGTAGAAGGCCAATATAATAAATCAAAGAAATTCCCTTTAAACCTTGAAAATAGTCTTGCCAGGAAATTCCACTGGTTTGTTTTGGTCTTGTTAAGCAAGTGTCAGGTAAATTTAATGTTGGTGTCAGTATTTACAGGGCACTCAGTCTGACACATACCTGCTGCAGATAATTCTGCTGAAAATGACTTCATTTTCTTAGCTTTGGTTTGATTTTACGTGGACTGCTGAATCTTGTATTGTGTTTGTCATTTACAGTCATATAAAAATACCTTATTGAAATTAACACTGGCTTTATTTGTACTTCTAATGTCCCTTGCTGGCACATACCTATTCCTTGACTTTCCTGTCAGTCATGTTTATAACTACTGTACTAGCGTACACCAGTCTAATCAAGCACGGGGAGCTGGAGTACCTCCTTCTAAATCGAAAAAGGGCCAGACACCTGGAGGTGCCCAGTTTGTTGGCTTGGAATTGTACAAACGGCTAAAAGAATTTCTGAAGAACTACTTGACAAATCTCCTTAAGGTAAGATGGAGCCAATGTGCGTTTGTAGTAGTCATCTGGGTTGACTGAACAAAGCTTGCGCGAACAAAACTAGAGGTGTATGCAGCCGCTGGAAGTAAATGGAATGACTTTAAAATCTGCCTTTGTCTCCATTAGCTATTGGAATGTTTTGTAGGCTTTACTTTGGGCATAGATCGGTTGCTATCTGTCTAGTACCTGTGAGCTGCTTTTCCTCTTCAAGCCAGAACAGTGTTTCTGTCTTTTATAGAAGTAATGTTATATGCCATCTTTAGCTGTCCTGTATCTTGAACAAGAATGGCTGGACTTGTAACCGATTAACCAGCATGTTAGTAATGCTGAACAAATGGTTGCCTGTAATGTTGAAAATGCCTGATGGTAGCCAGTAATTTGATTTAATAAATAGACTACTAATAGAGCTGAATGCTAGGCTGCTGTGTAAGAGAACGGTTTCTAGTTATTTTTGGAAAGGAACCATGCTTTAAACTTTTGGGGTTTTAGTTTTGAGCAATAATAAAAGAATTCTTGGCGTCCTGTCAAGTCTGCTGTGTAATTAACTTATGAAGCTGCCTAAAGGTATTAACAGTCTTATCCAGAATGCACTGTGGTTTCATACCCTTGTCCATTCAGGCTGTAGTGCTCCAGTTTGGAAATGGGCTTGAACTTCATGTGTTACAACCTTCTCTTCTTTTTCTGTAACAAGAGCAAACGTGATGCCATATCCATTTCCATGAGTATGGGGTACTGTTTTCTACCTGACGGGATCACAGAGAAGACCCCGTCCAGACCTGCTTCTTTCAGCTCCCCAAGTAGCAGCAGCGGGAGCAGGCAATGTATTTTAGGGAGATTGTCATGTTGAACACATTGCCATTGCACTGGCATGTTCTGCCGAGCTCGCTTACCCATGTGGCTGGCTGTTTCTCATGTGGTGCCCTCTTACTACCCTACAGGAGGGATGGGACTGCTTCTGGAGCTTTTTCTATGCCATGTAGTGGTTCTTTTATCAGTATTTTAATTTCTAAATCTCATACTGGCCTTGTCTTATTAATGTAGAAGTGAATGTATTAGCAGTATGTTTCCTATAAATGTATTGCATGGTGTAGATTTATTACACAGTTAGGCTGTACACTCTTAGATTACCTTGGTTGTACCTTAAAATCACCCCAGAGTACTGGCAAACTTGTTATTTCAGGATGGTGAAGATTTGATGGATGAGAGTGTGCTGAAATTCTACACCCAACAGTGGGAAGATTACAGGTTTTCAAGCAAAGTCTTGAATGGGATATGTGCCTACCTCAATCGACATTGGGTTCGTCGTGAGTGCGATGAAGGTCGTAAAGGAATATATGAAATTTATTCAGTAAGTAGCTTTTTGAAGTAAGTGATTTATCCATTCCATCTGTCATGTTTGCATTATTGGCCTTCAGATTGCTTCTTGAAACTTGTAGGAAGTTCACAGAAGTTTTGAAGAAGTGGGAAAAGTAGAAGACTCCCCCCTTCCCCTACTCCCACCCCACTATATCTGTAAAAATTCCACAGGTCTAAAGCTGTGAGGTGTTCAATCTGCTTTGTACATATTGGGGCTACCAGTATTAGACTGTCAAGGGATATCTGGTTCTGTGTATTTGCTGCTTATACTGTTGTCTGTGTGCATCAGAGTGGCCTTGTCATTCCATTTAGAACTCAGTCAAGTGGTTCAAATATAGAATGGAGAAGTAAATTGCAATTTTTTTTCCCCTGTTGACTTCAATACATCCCTACTAATTTTATAGCATCCAAGCTGCTAAGATTCAGTCAACATTTGGTTTGTAATGCAAGTTATTTTGGTACAGTTCTGAAAGATTGATATGTGATCTTGATATTTTTTTTGTTATGTAAAGTAATATAAATGGGAAGAACACAACAGAAGTTCTGTATCTTAGATCACTGGAAGTACTTGGGGTTTTTTTTTTAAATGAAGGATCATTACTGTCCTTGCTGGTGGAGCATTAAGGAAGTGATGTGTTATTTTACTGTTTCACTAAAATAACTTTGCATATGGTAGAAAACCAGTTGGTATTCTTGCTTCTCTCCCTTTTAACTTCACTAGCCTGATTCTAAGGGACTTTGTTAGCCTGAAAATCACCAGCAAAAAAGGCTGTATGTTGTCAGGGTGGCCTGCAGGGTTTGTTAGTTTTCAGAGTTGGCGGTGGATCGCTGTCAGAAAAGGGGATATCTTGGGTAGAGTTAGAAATAAAGCAAATGGTAATTTTATTGTCTTGATGCATAAGAAATGTGTGTGCCAAAATATAATAATAATTAAAAGCAGTTCCAATTATTTAGCGTACTGTATCAGCTTTCCTTAAGGAGTTATCCTGCATTGTATATGTACAAATACTTTCTTACTTCATCTTTCATCTCCCTTCCTTTGCTTCTAGCTTGCCTTGGTGACCTGGAGGGACTGCTTATTCAGGCCATTAAATAAGCAGGTATATATGTGTGATATCTATGGTGTTATTTTATAGGGTTGTTTTTATATATTGTTAGTAGCTGTTCCAACGAGAATTTGAAGGGAAGGTGGGGGAGAAGGGGTGGACTCAGAAAATAGAAGGGAGCCTTATGCTCTTCTCCTTTGATGTTAAAAAGATGAATATTTGAGGCCTTTCTTTGTGTGTGTGATTGAACCTTGATACCAAGACTGTTCTGTTACCTCTTTGCTGAGAGGACTCTTGGGGCTCATGTTAAATAACATAACTTCAGCTGTTTCCAAGCCAGGCAGGCTGATGGTCATGTCTAATGGTTTGAGAGTCAAGATTGTGTGAGAACAGTGACAGGCCTGGGATTTCGATCTTTTTAATGTTACTCTGAATCTTCACATTTACATTGATACCTGGACCATTCAGTTCACATATTTTTACTTAGTGAATCAGCACAATATAAAACAAGACAGTCCATCACAACAGAATGTTATATTCATGTATGTTGATTTTTGCTCTTACTGACCAGTACTTTGTGATGGCAAGACTGTATTATATTATGAAAATATTAGCTAGGTTTCACTTTAGAAGAACAGTAGTTGCAGCACATTATTTACCAGCAGATAGCTTGCTTTATGGTGGTTAGTTCAGTTCTTCCTGCAAAGTTTTCCTGTTATTTCAGGTATAAAACAAAGGGGAGGTTGGTTTAGAAGGTGCTTTTTGAAATTGAAACAAAAACCCCAAGCATTTTCGTACCCTTTTACAGCTCACCACTAATTAGACTGTAATTATGTTGTAGAACTTAAAAGTGTAGCATACTCTGTGATGTCTGTTCAGGTGTACTTTAAATTTAGTTCTCAAGGGGCTTGACTTGAATATAGCAGTACACTCCTCATTAAATACTATGCTTTACCTACCAGCTGCTTTCTCCCTGCTTGACTTACTTTTAATCCATGTTTTCTAAGGTAACAAATGCTGTGTTGAAATTGATTGAAAAGGAAAGAAATGGTGAAACTATCAATACAAGGCTGATCAGCGGAGTTGTACAATCTTATGGTAAATGAGATTTCTTGAAGGTTTTCTTACTCTCTTAAAAACAAATAAATGCATATTCCCAATCAGAGCCCAGAAGTAGCATCCCACCCCCTTGGATGTCTGGTAGAGATTTTAATAGTGAAATAAATGTAGGTATTTATGGTTTAACTTAGTGCTTGTAGAGACCCTTGACACAATTACAGTTGATTGTACCATACTTGCAAAACTTGAAAGTGCAGCTGATAGGCAAGAGTGTTAGTTGCTTACAAATTGGTTATTAGGAGCTAAATCTGGAAGGGGGGAAGCATAATAGTTTAAAAGAGCATAGTGGGACTGTTTTTTTCCATTTGCATGAAATGGAGAGCTCTGCCATGCAGATTAATGCCTAGTTTAATTGATAAAAAAAAAAAACATGTATATATATATGCAGTCTGGAACTCTAAGAGATAAAAATGGAAGGGGAATTTGGACTAGCTTTTGAGATAGTGAAGTTATCCAGATCCTATCATCCATTTAGTAATGCATCAGCAAGTGCAGTTTACAGAAGTAATTTGTTGTTCTACTTTTTTTAAGTGCAAAATAAATACATGCTTTTAAAAGATACAGAAAGTGGTGCTCTTACTGTCCCAATTGATTCCCTCATGTAAGTTAGGAGGGAACGTGTTTATTTGCAAGAGACTGCTTCATTCTTTTAGACAATTTTGTCATTACTTTCTCTTTTTTTGTGTGTTTTTTAGTGGAGCTGGGGCTGAATGAAGATGATGCATTTGCAAAAGGACCTACACTAACAGTCTATAAAGAATCCTTTGAATCTCAGTTTCTTGCTGACACAGAGAGATTTTATACACGAGAAAGTACTGAATTCTTGCAACAGAACCCAGTCACAGAGTACATGAAGAAGGTAATTTATTTAATAAGCTGTGTGATTATTTCTGGATACAGATGTTTATTTAGAGGTAAAGTAACAGAAATCCTTGGCTTTTATTATCATTTTCTTAAACTGATGATTATTTTGCAGAAGCAGTTAGCTCTCTTTCCCCTTTGGGGATCTGCTTTTATGTTTATCAGGTCTGAGTTTGTCTCCTTAAGTGTATTTCAGTAAGTACAGTGAAAGTTTGGAACATTCTTAATGGGCAAAATAGAAGAGAATGATAAACTAAATTCACAATTTGGTAGGCCTCAAGACACCAAAACAGTCATTCTGCTTTAGACCTACAAGTTACTGTTCCTATACAAGGAACTCTGTGTTGGGACGTTTATTGAAATCTCTTCCTGAGCAAGCCAGCCGAGGAAGTAGATGATGAATTAACTTTAATTCTCTTAGAATATTTCAATATAGTGAACACTACACAATACTTCTACTCAACAGAGGATAGATTTAAATTGTTACTGATTTGGGGGATCCCAGAAAGGGCAATTAAGAGCAGGCTGGATAAACATTGACTGTGTCTAGCCTGGTTATTGGGTCAGTTGTACTTAATGTGAAATAGATGGGTCATCTTCCATCTTGGACAAGTGCTGCTTTATATATTTTCTCAGCACGTTTCCTGACTATGAATTGCTACTTGGTTGGTCTTTTTTCCCCATATAACTAAGAAAAAGAAAAGCTAAAAAATCATCTTTTTGCGTATGTAATATCCAGATGCACATCCCTCCCTGCACTATCTTTGTGGGGTGTTTTTGTGTAAATCTGCCATAGAACACATCGTGTCTGAGCCTTGACATTAAGGTCAATGATTTAACCCCCCCAAAAGTGTTCGTAAGTCCAAGAAGTCCTGCTTTTAGTGCATTGGGATAGTTGCCCAGTAGTTCCCAGACTTACCTATGTTTGTTTTTCTGACGTTGAATTCATTATTTTTGCTACTTCCCTTTCAATTTCCTGTCTGACTTTCATCCTAAAACAGTGTGTGGGAATTTGTCATTCATAACCTGAATGACTGGCTCATCCAGGCTTTCTTGGTACGGCACAGTGAAAAGCTGTCTGAAGGTCATTGCTATTTCAGGAACTAGAGATTAGTGGCAAACAGAAAGAACCTATTAGTACCCCAAACAATCTTCAAGACTTCAAAAACCCACAAAAGAGCAACTTGCTTTGCTTGAAGCTGATGTCAAAGCTGAAAGTGCGTATAAAGCTAGCATAAGGTAGGGGAAGTCTTCAGCAAGAAACTGTGTAGCCTTAAGTCTCTGCTCAAATTAATACACTAGAGATGTAAACAAGCTGTTTGGGCTGTCTTGGCATCTCCTTACAGTTAATCTGCATACATTGAAATCAAACTGAACAAGAAACTTTTCATTACTCATTTCCTGGGATTTAACTGATGAAATGGAAAAAGACATGTATTAGACTCTACAGTAAATAATCATCAGAGCCTGCAAAACGATACAAACTAAGGGATGTGACCTAAGGGAATGAGAAATGTACAAATTGAAGCTAAAAGTTAGTTCATTGGAACAGGTTGTCTGCTCTCTCTAGTCTGCATGTTTTGCTGGAGAGATCATGAGAGGTCATGCAAGTTTTCAGACCTATTAATCTAGAATTCAGATGGGTTTCTTTCGGTTTTATCCGACTTCATTATGCATAAGGAATTCTTAACATTTTTTACGTAAACATGACAAAGCAGTTTTGTAAACTTAATGTTTTTTTGATTGGGTATTGTAATCTTGCTTGCCACTTAAATGCCTGGGACAGAGTAGTACTCTCCATAATTATTACTCAGATATTGCTGGAATTAGGGTTCCTTTCTGCTATGAAGTGCGTTAAATGAGACTGATGTGAAAAGCTGCAAGTTGTCCAGCAGTCAGGTGGCGTATTAGCAGTAAGAAGGTCTTAAAAGTCATCTGCTGGAAGTCCAAACTAAAAACACAGTAATCTGCTATTAGTACACTTGCTTGACTTTCTCCCTGAAGCACTGTGAATTGAGTTCTAATTGGGGATAAACAGCATTGCAAAAGAAAAAGAGAAACCTGTTGGAGTACCTTAGTGCACACCAGCATAATGTCAGTGTTACCATGATACAGTAGAACTCTGGTTGTTTCTTGTGGAATACTCAGTGACTTAATTAGGATACATGTATGTAGTTATACAGGCAGACTTACTGAGTTCAGAAGGATTATGAATTTTTCTTCTCAGGCCAGAACTCATGAGTAAAGCTGGCACGGCCTGATGTGCTGTAGGGAATAAAGGTCAGTATTTCTTAAGCCTGTCCCTTGAAATAAAGTCTCAAACTGAACTTTTGATCTTTATAGTTAAAGCTGGCAAAGATACTGTCGTGTGAACTAATTGTTTTTCCCCTTGTTTCTGAAATATGACTCTAAAAGAAAAATGGAATTACAAGAACACAAGCGAGAGAGTATAAGAAAATTTAAAGTCAGAGTGGATATTTGTTTTCATAAACAATGGCAGCATTTCCTGCACTACAGAAATGCATAAGATACATGAACATAATGAACATAAGTAGCCCTGCTAGTCTGAGTGCAGTTTCCAGTGTTAATCAGACAGACTTGCTGCTATTTGCTGTCACTAGGAAGCTGATTATTATTCCTTACTCGTAAGAAAGAGGCAAGTGCTCTGAAGCTTGAGGTTATATCCCTTCCCAAACAGTTGACTTCTTTATTCTTATTTTTTTCCATATAAACCTGTACTGGTCTGACTCTAGGAGAGAGTAATCCAGGACCATATCACAAGAGCTAAGTGCAAAATGATTACAGAAATGAGTGAAGCTGACAGTGACAGAGATTATTTAAAGCCATCTGTGTATGATGCAGTGTACTTGCAGTGAAATTGTTTTGTTGTTGTTGTTGTCCGTAATATGATCTTTCATGCTTAGCTGGTATTCCAAAACACCAGGAAAATGCATTAACTTAATTTCCTTCTCTTGGTGATGTTATTAATTTAAATAACTTGGAGCTTTAATAATGTAAATAAGGGGACATGTGTACTTCATCCCTGATGATGTGCTGCAATTACAGATGGCTTGTAGAGTGAATCTTTAACACCTTTGCAAACAAAATAGAGGTAATTGTTATATAAACATCTTCAGGTTTGCATTTTGGTGTAAGTACTGTTACTCGAGTGACGTCTAGGATTTTGGTTTGCCAGGTAGGCACACTTACGTAGCATTTTATGTGCCAGATTAAATGCCAGTAGAATTTAAATGATTGTAGATTATTAGGAAGCTTTCCTATGTAAGAATGTAGATGATAACATTCAGATTAATTTGTCATGGGCATACTGTTAAATTGCTTAAATAAATAAGTTTTCCTGCCTTTTAGTTTTGTGGGGGCATGGAATGTATTCATGTTTGTCTTAAACAAAACTGCCTCTTTAGCTGGAGAGCTTGCTGGTGCTAAAACTGCAGCTTCTCATGTCTTCAACTTTCTCTTCTTCTGACAGCATCTTTCCAGCTTCTTATTCAGAAGCAATGGGAAAACAGTCTTGCTGTGATTCTCCCCCTGTTCAAGCAGTATATAATATTATCATCAACATAAACATCAATTCCATGCATATGTTATGATTTCCAGAAAAAATAATTGCTTAAGTAGGTGGACACTGCATTAGTGAGAGGTTTGGGTTTTTTGGCGGTGTTTTTCTAGATGAATTCTGTTTGATTTCTGTTCTGCCTTCCACACACGTTTCATGTTTGTATCTCTGTTCTTCAGGCTGAAGCTCGCCTTCTTGAGGAACAGCGTAGAGTTCAGGTCTATCTCCATGAGAGCACACAGGATGAGTTGGCACGAAAATGTGAACAAGTGCTTATTGAAAAGCACCTGGAGATATTTCATACAGAGTTCCAGAATTTGTTGGATGCAGACAAAAATGAAGGTAAGGAGATGCAAACACTGGGTTTAGGCTTAAAGCTCCTCCCTGATGATTTGTGAATAATGTAAATTCTTGTGATTGCTAAATGTGATTTGTTCAGGCACTAGATTAAGAGAGAAGACAGACACTAAACTAGGGGATGAGCAGCTTTTGATTAAATTGGGATGGCTGAGGGTATTGCCTCAAGAAGCCTATTCTGATTCCAGATATTAAGGCAAAACAGCACTACTTCTGATTTCTTTTAACATGGCTGGAAGAGCTTCAAGAGCACTTGAGCCATCCTTCCAGCAGGGGCTGAAGCTCATATGAAAGAGATGCGAGAAGAAAAACAGACCAAGAGTCTCACCAGCTGTTTCAGCTTAATTCATGGACCTTTTAGATTTTTAAAATCCAGGTTGTCTGGAAGTATTTATAGGAAATGTTAAAAGAGGAATGGAAGCAAATGTGGAGCTTCTAAAATATGGCTTCTATATTTATATAAGATACATAAAACCACATATAAAGCACAAGGAAAGAGTAGAAATTATTAATAGATGAGATAATTTTTAGCTGTGAAAATGAGTTTCAAGTGCCAATAGTGGATCAAGTTTATACCTTCAATAGAGAACACGGAATGAATACTTATTTTAGAGGAACCACTGAAGAAGTCAAGCTTATCAAAGCATTTATGTATCTTTAAGGAATTGACAGGTATGTTTTATGAGTTTCTTCAGGAGGTAATGCTTAAGTAAGTCGAAACTGGCCGCAGATAATTCCTATGCATTATGCAGATGAATAAGATGAATGGTGTTTCTGATTTTTTCCAGTTGGGGAATTCATTAAATCTCTATAGGAAGTCAAGGCAATAACTGTAATACTGCTTTAGGGAAAGTGACAGAATTGAAGAGATACTGTGATGTAAGTTACTATTGATG
Source organism: Pezoporus wallicus (assembly GCF_028554395.1). NCBI lineage: Eukaryota > Metazoa > Chordata > Aves > Psittaciformes > Psittacidae > Pezoporus > Pezoporus wallicus. The sequence goes on along the minus strand of NW_026642649.1, from coordinate 7,122,871 downwards.
TTGTCGTGGTTTAAACCCAGTCAGGCAACTCATTCACTCACTACCCCCCCCCCTTCTTTCCCTCCCCCTACTCCCGGAGGAACGGAGAGGAGAATCAAAAGAATGCAACTCCGACAGGCTGAGATAAGAACAGTTTAGTAACTAAGGTATAACACAGATCACTACTGCTACCACCAGTGATAATAATGATAAAGGAAATAACAAGGGAAGAGAATACAACATCTCACCACCAGCCAACCGATAACTTGCCCCCCTCCAGCCCGACCAAGCACCGACCGGTGCCTCCTCCAACCCTGCAGTCCCAGCCCTTCTGGCTAACTCTCAGTTACATCCTGGGCATGACGTGCTGTGGTATGGAATACCTCTTTGGTCAGTTTGGGTCAGGTGTCCTGTCTCTGCTTCCTCCCGGCTTCCCCTCCTCCCTGGCAGAGCATGAGGCTCACAAAGTCCTTGGCCAAACCAAAACATCATTGTTATCAGCTCTGTTCCCAAGTCAAAAGTCAAAACACAGCACTGCTCCAGCTACCAAGAAGGAGAAAAATGACTGCTGCTGCTGAACCCAGGACAGATGTTCATTTGAGAGCTGTGAATTGCAACTATGCCTCTGTCTCTTTATATATCAACATTAAAATAGCAACTACTGTAATCATCTTGTTGATAACTAGGAGATGCTTCAAAATAGTAAAGGGCAATTGTGCATGATTAGGAGGTCAGAAGTTACCTGTTTCAAATGTAAATAGAAGATTATTTTATCCTGCACAACTAGAGGTTGCTTCTGTTTGTAAATAAACGTATTTACCCTGTAATTGGAAGAGATTTTGATGCAGATGGGTGTTGACTAGTAATATGACTTTATAAATGTCTTCTGACAATGGAAATAGCAATAGCACAAACTAGAAAATCATTTTTGGACTCCGGAGGCCTTCCCAGGTTTTTCTTTTTCCTCTTACTTTTTGAAGCTTGTAGGCTATGTGAGCCTTTAATACAGTCACTTACCACAGCGGTGCAATTCTTTAAGTCTGTCAGGGTAGAAAGGAAAAGTAGTACCTTGTGTCTTGGGCACTGCCTTGTTACACACCTTTGGTTTTACCTTCATTTGGGTTATTTCTAAGATTAATTAGGCGTTAAAAAAATAGGAGCTCTTCACTGAGAAAGTACAAAGTATCTGTCCTGCTGAGCATTAATAATATAACCCAAAACCCTCTTCAGTATGAGCCTTTTCACAATTACTAATTGATTTGGGGAAGTCTTGGCTCAAAACTGCTGTGATTTTAACACGCAGCTTTGACATCTCTGTAGTGACATCCAATTTGTTTTTACCTTTGTTAGTTCTGTTCCTTGGTAATGCTTTTCAGAACCTTTTCTTTCCTTGGGAAGTGTTAATACACAAAAGGCTAAAGGTGGTGGTAGATCTCTGGTAAGTGGCCTGTTCAGAATAACCAGGGGAATACTGTACTCTTAGCACAGCCAGCAGTAACACTAACGGTAGTCCTAATTCATGGCAACGCTTCAAACTTTATCTGAGTAAGTTGGGGTTAACTCCATTCTTAAAATCATTGCACCTCTTTAAATTTGTGAAAACTAGAAATCAGAAGTAGCTCTATTTCTATAATTAAATCAGGTTTTTTCTTCTGAAGTTTTGTGTAGCATTGTGAAGGTCAAACAGGTCATAATACTGAACAGGTTTTCTCTTTAACTAGTCTTACCTTTTCATGTTGGTGCAAGGATTTTCTATACTGTATGATTTTTTTGCTGTAGCTTTCTCTGCCGTTTTAAAGGAGCAATTGCACGTACAGTTTCGTTGATGATGGATGTTTTAATTCCTATTGGCAACCTGTAAATAAGAAATTGGAGTCATAGCTAGTACAAATGGGAGATGTTGGCTTTCCTTATTTTGCAGACTTGGGTCGCATGTATAACCTTGTATCTCGAATCCAGGATGGCCTCGGAGAGCTGAAAAAACTTCTGGAAACCCACATTCATAATCAGGGTCTAGCTGCAATTGAGAAATGTGGAGAAGCTGCTCTAAATGCAAGTACACCGTCAGAATAAGTCTCTATGGGGTTGCTGCTGAGGAGGGTGAATGCTTCCTGATACAATTTCCGATCTGCTTATGTTTTCCCTCTCGCTGATTTGATTTGTGAGGACTGAACAGTTATCAAATGTTGATAATAGGCTTAAAGCGACAGTCACATCACTGTGTCACCGGTCTTCAAGCTGTGGGTTTGTGTTCTTGGTTTGGTTTTGTTCTTGGTGGGTTTTGTGGGGAGCCCTTCAGAGCTTTTGTTCTGCCACCCCTTTTTCCCCTCCTCTGGGCGGGATGGGGAGAAGAATCGAAAGCATGTAAAACCCATGGGTTGAGATGAGAAGAGTTTCCTAACTAAAGTACAGCATACTGCTACTGATGATGATAATGATAAGGGAAACAACGAGGGAAGAGAATATAAAACTAAAAGTAGGCAAGAAAAAAAAGCCCACAAGTGTTGCACACTACAATGGCTCACCACCCGCTGACCAATACCCAGCCCAATCCGAGCAGTGATCGCTCCCTTCTAGGTGACTCCTCCCTTTTTGTATTCCGGGCATGATGTGCTGTGGTATGGAATACCCCTTTGGTCAGTTTGGGTCAGGTGTCCTGTCTCTGCTTCCTCCTGGCTTCTTGTGCCCACCCTCACTGGCAGAGCATGAGACTGAGAAGTCCTTGATTGGGGTAAGTGCTAATGGCAAGAGCTAAACCATCAGTTATCAGCACTGTTCTGAGACTGAAGTCCAAACAGCACTGCACCAGCTGCTGGGAAGAAGAAAAATTACTGCTGAAACCATGGCACATCATCTTTTAGGCCTATGACTGCGATGGGACTGTGCAGGGCAAGTTTCTGTTGGTTTTAGGAGTTTGGTGAATGGTTTTATTTTATTTGTAAAAGCATGAAAAATGCAAGAGGAAGACAAGTGCCTGTAGTGATAGGACAAGGGAGAATGGTTTTAAACTGACAGAGGGGGGACTGAGATTAGGTATAAGGAAGAAATTCTTTAATATGAGGGTGCTGAGGCACTGGCACAGGATGCCCAGAGAAGCTGTGGCTGACCCATCCCTGGCAGTGTTCAAGATCAGGTTGGATGGGGCTTGGAGCAACCTGGTCTGGTGGAAGGTGTCCCTGCCTGTGGCAGGGGGTTGGAACTGGATGGGCTTTAAGGTCCGTTCCAACCCAAAGCATTCTGTGGTTCTATGGTGAATTCTACCTAACTTCATTTATGTGTACTGTATCTAAACAGGCACAGCTACAGGTTGGGCAGAGAAGAGATTCAGAGCAGCCCTGTGGAGAAGGACTTGGGGGTGTTGGTTGATGAGAAAATGAACATGAGCTGGCTTCAGTGTGCGCTTGCAGCCCAGAAAGCCAACCGTATCCTGGGCTGCATCAAAAGGAGCGTGACCAGCAGGTCGAAGGAGGTGATCCTGCCCCTTTGCTCTCGTGAGACCTCACCTGGAGTATTGTGTGCACTTCTGGTGTCCTCAACACAAAAAGGACATGGAACTGTTGGAACAAGTCCAGAGGAGGCCACGAGGATGATCAGGGGACTGGAGCACCTCCCGTATGAAGACAGGCTGAGGAAGTTGGGGCTGTTCAGCCTGGAGAAGAGAAGGCTGCGTGGAGACCTCATAGCAGCCTTCCAGTATCTGAAGGGGGCCTATAAGGATGCTGGGGAGGGACTCTTCATTAGGGACTGTAGTGACAGGACAAGGGGTAACGGGTTAAAACTTAAACAGGGGAAGTTTAGGTTGGATATAAGGAGGAAATTCTTTCCTGTTAGGGTGGTGAGGCACTGGAATGGGTTGCCCAGGGAGGTTGTGAATGCTCCATCCCTGGCAGTGTTCAAGGCCAGGCTGGATAGAGCCTTGGGTGAGATGGTTTAGTGTGAGGTGTCCCTGCCCATGGCAGGGGGATTGGAACTGGATGATCTTAAGGTCCTTTCCAACCCTGACTATTCTGTGATTCTGTGATAATCAGCTGAGCAAATGCTTCTCAATTTCTCTGTAGTCAGTGGAGAGAAATAGTCACACCAGCTTGACTCATCTGACCTATTTTAGACTTCTACTGCAGAATGAGTTGTGCTCTAGTCTTCATTAACTATATTAAGGCTGTGTTCAGTCAGAAGATTACTGCTTCTTTTGCTTTTGGTTATTTTTTTAAGTCCTTGTGATCAGTAAACACCTTTCCTGAATGTCCTTCAACTCCACTTGAATTTCTTGTCTGGGAGCTTGTTTTTTATCTCAAGCACAGCATTAGATCAGTGCTCCACTTAGCCTATGTCTGTCTTCAGTGGCAACAGGCAATGTTTTCCAGGATCCTGATAAAACCCTGCCCCCAAACTCTTGCTGTTTGTTGCCAGCATCCAGAGCTCTCTCAATAGGAATGTTACATGTTACTTTCATGCCCAGTCATTTTAGTTTTCATTTATGAACCTGTTGTCTGTGAGTTTGTCTAATCCAAACTTGAATCTGCTGGTATTATCTGCTTCCAACAGCCTATCTCCTGTGGCAGACATCCACTGCCTTATAAAAGATGTTCTTTACCATATGTCTTAAACTTGCTTCCTGTCACTTATCAAGTGCCCTATAGTTGTAAAACTGCTTTTAGTGATTGTTCATCTTTTCAGTTATCCTCCTCATTTTGTAAACCTTTCAAACTTCTGATCCCCAAATTGAAGACTTGTAGCCAAAAACTATAGTAGCTGTTGTAGAGTAGCTGCCTTGTCTGTCTGGTGCTTTAGTTGCCACCAGTCCCTACTCTCCAACTCTACTCTGTCTTTGTTGGGATCAGTAACTACACATAGGACTCAATCTGTGAGTGCCATAAACTTGATGCTTATTGGCAGTTGGCTGCCACTGGCTGTTGAGCAGATAATCATTTAGAATTGTCACCAATGACTGAGGTCTCTGTGCCAAGTTGTACATATTTGGGATATACCCGTTGTGTTCTTACTATGGGGGTTTAAGGGTATCTGCTATAGCAGCTGCCACTTCGATTGTCCACTTCTCTCAGGTCTCATTTGAATTACGCTTACATCTTTGACCGTGTTTGCAATGTTTTGTCTTCTTTTGTACTGCATAACATAGTACGCACTGTGCACTGTGGTTGCTGTAAGTGAAAGCTGGTGCTAATGTAAGTCGGTCCTGGACCTAAACTAGTCTGGATACTGTTTTACCTTTAAGATATTTCTTTGCCTATAAAGATTTGCTTAAGCCAGTGAGGAGCTCTGTTGAGGAGGAAGTAGAATGCAGAAGGTCAACAGGTTGCAAAAAGCCAATCTCTCTTTATTGCAGGATCCAAAAATGTATGTACAGACAGTGTTGGATGTCCATAAGAAGTACAATGCTTTAGTCATGTCCGCGTTCAACAATGATGCTGGCTTTGTGGCTGCACTTGACAAAGTAAGTGCGTGTAGTGGCATATGGTGAGCTCTTATTTCTATTCAGTGTTTTGTCTCCCAGAATTTCACTGTCTTTTGTGATTTATAGGCCTGTGGTCGATTTATAAATAATAATGCCGTGACAAAAATGGCTCAATCATCCAGTAAATCCCCAGAGCTACTGGCACGATACTGTGACTCTTTACTAAAGAAAAGGTACGTCCTCAAAGACAAAATATTGCTTCAGGTTTCTTCTGTTTTGAAGGGGTTTAGCATGTGAAGTCTTAGGTTGTGTTGTCAGAAACAGAACTTAGTGGTTCAAGACAGATTAATTATACCAACTTCTGAACACATGAATTTCAATGGGACTGTTCCTAAAGGATATAGAGAGTTTACTTCTTCCTTTTTTTTAAGAAGAGGGGAGAAATAAATATACCTTTCCTTTCTTATAGGAAACTGAGTTTGTTGGGGCTTTTTTCTTTCTTAATAAAACAGAAGGGGTTCTTAAGGTTTTTTGGTTTTCCCTAAAAAATGTGAGTTGTGTTCTGTGTTGTAAAGAGGAGATGCATGCTCCCTTTTTCCATTAAAACGCTTGCTTTCCTCTGTATGTTCTTCCATCTGGGTAGAAATTGAGGAGGACAAAAAATGCTTTCTAATCTCTTGTGGTTCATAATCTAATTAAGGTATTTGGCTTCAAGTGGTTTAGCAGCTCATATTTTGAGTTGGGATCAGTTCAGTTCATACTGGATTGGTGTCAGTTTTGTCACTGGCAACTTACCTGGCTTTGGTTTTTTTGGGAGGAAGAAAACCGCCACCAAACAGCCCAAAACAGAACAACTTGCTCGCTTTTCCCCATCCCCTCCCTCCTTCAGCAAAGGATTTCTTTTCTATTTATAAATAGTAGCTCTCTGCAGGGTAGATCTTGGCTGTGCCTGATGGACAGGCGTGATACGCAGGAAACCCAACGCCGTGCTACATGAGTTCTTGCTGCTGTGTAGCAGTCAAGACCCAGCTCTCTGAGCTGTGTTCTTTTCACTGTACTAAGAAATGAAGCTAGCATTCAGCAGCAGAAAGAGAGGGATCCATCTATAAGCCCATAAATCCTAAGAAGTATCAGGCTGTTTGGAGGTCCCAAGTGATTCGTGTTCCACAAATTTAAGCCTATTGCTTAGAAATCACTTGCTTCAGAGTCGCTTACATGTGGATTTGTGAAGAGTTCATTTTGTTAACACTGTTTCTCTCTGAAGAGTCTTTGATCCCAGAGCTACTCAATCTGTGTTCCTTTTATTTATGAAATTTCCATATACTTCCATACGTGGTTTTAATTCTGTCGTTTTGAGACTCATTAAAAATGCACGTCTTTAATTGCAGCTCAAAGAACCCAGAAGAAGCAGAACTGGAAGATACACTCAATCAAGTGGTAAGATGTCTATAAATCCAGCTCTCTTCTGTGTAAGCTGTGAGAATTGGGCAATACTTGATTGTCATAGAAGTCAGATGAGAGAAAACCTTTTATTTTGTATGTTTGATTGCCTTGCTTAATATTTCGTCTGTACATACTAAACTTCATCTAGGTGTGGCTTGTTGGTAGAAAGTAGATTTAAAGTGGCTACATGGAATTTATGCTTTTGCTTCATGTTAAATAAATAGATAATATGGATAAAGTTTTTTCCTTACAAGCTATTTTGTCTTTTCCAGATGGTTGTCTTCAAGTACATTGAGGATAAAGATGTGTTTCAAAAGTTCTATGCTAAAATGCTGGCGAAAAGACTTGTACATCAGAACAGCGCCAGTGATGATGCTGAGGCAAGCATGATCTCTAAACTAAAAGTGAGTATTCCGTGTCTGTCCCATGATTACAGGTCATCAGGCTGCCTTAGAAAGCACGGATGTATGTCCTTTCATGTTTTAAGTGTAATAGAAAAATACACAACCGAGGTCTCCTCCCTGCCCTCTTCCCTTTTCTTTACCTCCTGGAAGCTTATAGTGCATGTCTGTCCAATGGATTTAAGATTGAGTTAAGCCTAATTATTCTTATCCAAATGAATGACATGGATATAATTGTCCAAGGGAATGACTGCTGAAGAGTTGCTTAATTTCATTAACCCTTGTTCATTCAGGGTCAAGCAGAATATGATCTAATACTCTTCTAGTAGTCTGTTTCATTGCTTCCTTTGTAAAGAAAACTTTCTTCACTTTCTGATGATGGTTAAAGAGTGTGTCTGGTTTGGATCAGCACTTTGAGTAAGGCCAATACTTAACTTTGTACATCTTCTTTTAAGAAAATAGGCTCTGATACTTTGTTATTGTGTTCTCCAATGTCAAAAACGTGTGTTGCTGATGTACCTGTGCTTTTAAAATACAGCAAGCTTGTGGTTTTGAGTATACCTCCAAGCTGCAGCGGATGTTCCAAGATATTGGTGTAAGCAAGGACTTGAATGAGCAGTTTAAAAAGCACCTGACCAATTCAGAACCATTAGATTGTAAGTAATACCTTTACCTAAGTTACTGTTGAGTAGTTCAGCTTCTTCTTATGTCTGCAGAGCTCACTGTAGGAGGGAAATACTTGATTGAGACATCACCTCCCCAGAAGTCAGTGTTATTTTGGCCATGATATCTAGGATTTTTAAATCAGTCTTTTAGGTTTGTACTTTGTCTTCTATAGTAGCACTTTATATCTTCTGTATGGGTAGTCTCCTCCTGATTTCACAGCTCTTGTTTTGGGATGTAACTAAATGAAGTTGAATCCCGTCTTTCCTTTTTCCTTCTTTATTTCTTCCTGTTTTGTTTTTGATTAGAAAAGATGTTTTTCTTCAAACATTTTTGAGCACAATATGGCTGAATGTCATACTTGTGTAAAAAGCAGTAAGGCAAAAGGAGATTGCTTGGTAGGTTGTTAAACAGCTCAGTTACTTACAGGCATACAAGTGTATAGATGTATGCTTACAGATGTATATTTGTCACCAAAGCACACTGAAACAAGTTCTTTAAAGCACTGTTGGGTTACATTTAGAGTCGTGCATTGTCAGGCTTAAATTGTACTTAGTTTTTGCTTTAAATGTGAAATGTTTGCTCTTGCAGTTGTGTGCTGTGGGGTGGGGAGTTTGAGTTACACATAAAAATGAATGCTTACAGTGCACGTTAAAAGTGAAATCCATTGTGGGGATAGAAGCAGACTAATAACCTCTGCAAATGAGAGAAAGTGGAGTGACTGTGACCGTAAATCTAAAGCTCTCCAAGTACAGTGATTTCTTACATGAATTCCTTTGGTTTGTGGTCTGAATAAAAAATATGTAGCTTAGTATTTTTCACCATGTCAGTTTGAGCAAAAGGCCCAAAAAAAACCCCCACAGGCCCCACTTCTTGTGTTAGAGTGGGGCCTGTGTGTTTTATGAGACTGGTAGGAGCAAAGGCGATAATGCCAGAGCTCAGCCTCTTCACCTCTCTTGCAGTGGATTTCAGCATCCAGGTGCTGAGTTCTGGATCGTGGCCATTCCAGCAGTCCTGCACGTTTGCTCTGCCGTCTGAGGTGAGGCGCTTGCGCTTGGTTCATCCAAACACGGAATCTTTGTGTGAGAAACCTGTTTCAGGAGGTTGTTGTCTCCTCCTGTTCTGGTGTGTGTCACAGAGGGCTGGAGGTGTCTCTGGTGTTTGGCTGGAGGATATTCAGAACAAGCTGATTGAGTAAGGTAGTAGGAGGGAGCTGTGTGCAGTGCTTTCTCTTGTGGGAAGACCCTGCTTAATGCGTCTTTCTTCGAAACTTCCAACAGGAGCTGAAGACAATCTTTGTTGGTGTGTGTTTCTGCGTATAATTTTATTGCCATTGCTTTGGCTTTGTCCAGTAAAACCTTTAGATATTACAGTCATCAGTTCTTTGTTGAGTGCTTAATCCAGAACAAGCAATTCATGAATACATAACGTGAGAAATATGTTTAACTGCTGTACTTGGGGGATGAAGGTGGTGGAAAGAAATCTCCTTTCTACCCTTGCTTAATGTATTGCAAAAGGGAGAATGGAACTTAATACTTGTTTAGGTTTGTATGGTTAATGACACTTCAAGAGGAAACTCCTAACACAGGAAAACCTTCATCCAGTCTGAAGAATCTGAATGCTCTGGGTTTCTGTTTGTCTCGTTCTGACAACATGGCAGTGAAGGGTGATGAGATTTGAGTCTCCTTTGTTGCAGAGCACGCTCTAGTGATGGTAGATGGAGGTAAATAATGTAATTTCTTTATTTGCTGTTGTTTTTATACAGTTAGAACGGAGCTATCAGAGATTTACTGCATTTTATGCCAGTCGTCACAGTGGAAGGAAATTAACGTGGTTGTATCAGCTGTCCAAAGGGGAATTGGTTACCAACTGTTTCAAAAACAGATACACGTTACAGGTAAGGGTAACGTTGTGCCAATAGCACTCAGTGGTGATTGCAGTCACAGGGCTGGGTGCAGCTGATCATTAAGAGACATGCGTTCATGCTCTGCTCCAGTGGAGATAGTTGTCTTTCCTTACCTTAAAGGACCATCGTGCAGATAAATGTGTTTAAAATGAAGAGTGTAGAGGTTGAAGGAGTGGAGTCTCTGTGAATACCTGTGCTTGCACACAAACTCATGGGTAGTGCGGTGAATTTGTATGTCAGAATATTCATTAGCAGTATGTAATGATGCATCTCAATAAGTATTTTAAATCACTCAGTTCCTTAATCGGGGATGTGGGGAGCGTATGTTTGTATGCATATACACACACATACATGTTTAGCTACTGTGTACGATGCTCACATGCATTCATTAGCTTTATTCCTGTGAATAATGCTACTGCCCTTAAATAAAGCAGAGCAAAGGTGCAAGACCTGCTGGCTACAGAGCCATGTATTACTGAGGTGAACATAAATGCCAGCCCTCCCCAGATGGTGGTTGGCGTTATGATTAACAGAGCCTTTATTCTGTGCTTTATTTATTGATACTTCAGATCTGTTTAAAAGCAAATTGACTTATTAAATGGAATACATTACTTGTGGTTTTAAATGGGTGTTGAACTGTGTTGTGTGAGAGAACTGCAGCCTCTCTGCATAAAATCTCAGGCTCTTTACACCTCCCTGTCTGCTTTCGCTGACAAAGTCGACTGAAGAGGGGAGTTCACAGCAGTGAGAAGAAACAATATAACCTCAGACTCGAGCTTGTCATCAGCATATGTTAACCCTCTGGTGATAGGTGTGAATAAGCCACTGATACAAGCCTTGTTTATAAACTTGGTTTCATTATTCTGCTGGAGCTGGGAGGGTTGTGGGGATGAATCCAGTGTTCGCTGGAGCTTTTAATGAAGATGAAATGGGTAGGAGGCAGGGACTGACAGAGGAAAATAATTAAAAGTTATATTAACAAATAGATAAGGCTTTGACACCGCAATAGAAGATTTGATGAAGCATCTGCAGCCACTTAAATGATCATAATCTTAGGGCTTATGTTTAGATAACGCTGGAAGGTAGAGGTCTGGTTGTATGAGCAACAGTAGAGTTTTCTGTATTGTAATGATGAGCAGGAGTTGGTTATTCTGTTGTCCAGATATTCCCGTATATATGTGTGACTGGTGAGTTTCAGGCTGTTCAGATGCAGTTCATTCTCATTTTCTGATTTCCCTCCTCTCCCCTTCGTTCTCTTTTTTAGGCATCCACATTCCAGATGGCGATTTTACTGCAGTACAACACAGAAGATGCCTACACCGTGCAGCAGCTGACAGACAGTACCCAAATAAAAATGGTAGTGACTTTGCACATTTTATCCCACTTGTGAACAAGTCTGTGGGTCTTCAGGGCTCTTCCTGCTATTGTAAGAAATTGGGATTAGACATGGCACAGGGTGCCCAGAGAAGTGATGAATGCTCCATCCCTAGCAGTGTTCAAGGCCAGGCTGGACAGAGCTTTGGGCAGCATGGTGTAGTGTGAGGCGTCCCTGCCCATGGCAGGGGATTGGAAATGGATGATCTCAGGGCTCTTCCCAACCCAAACCATTCTGAGATTCTATGCCTGAAGCCAGAATTGTTTTCTGTCCTGGAGACAGATGTGCTCTACTCTTGGCCAATTTGCTTTGTTGTAATTGTAACTGCCTAGTCTTCTGATGAATCTTAGTGTGTATATACTCCTCCTTGTGACTGCAGTGAATTGTCTAGCTTCCTACTGAGCTCTGGTAGGATGCTTTCAGTATCCCACAGTGTACCTTGTAATATTAAAAGACAGCATTTAAGGAAAAGCAGCATTTTCCCCTGAATGAATGATCTGTGCATCTGTTCTGCTTTGCATCTCAGGGCCTACCTACATGGCCATAGTGAAATCTGCAGCTTTATTGGCTCACTGTCTTGTGGAAAAGGTTCCCTCATTTCTTTCCAAGTGGATTTGATGGCCGTAGTTTATTTGGCACCCGTGTCCTTTACTACTAGGTTTGCATCTTGTGTGAAGTGGGGCAACTTCTAGTCAGTGCGATCTTTAGTTTTAGGAATGTCTGTCTAGAAAGTTACGGCTGCTGCTGGTTCACAGCAAACCCAGGGCTTTTATGGGGTTATCATTTATAATAGATGCTTGTTTGCAGATATTTGCTTATTTCTTTTGCCCCAGTTATGGTTGGACCATAATAAATCTGGCTCCTAAATCAGTAACTGGAAAGATCTGTTGTTTGGCATCAGTCTTTCTAAAGCATTTGATGTTATTTCACTGACTGCAAGGGGGATACATCCTGACACCTGGACGGGACCATATTACATTTTACTCCTTCTCTTTACTTTACTTACTGTACTTTACTTCACTTTACTTACATTTCGACTGCTTCTTCTCACTCATTTTACAGTGTTCTATGCTTGCTAGACCTTACTCTAAATATATGTGTTCTTGTTGAAGTATTGTAAGTTAAAGGTGCTGTCTGCACTGCTAATGCTCTCTGTAATTTTGTAGGATATCTTGGCACAAGTTCTACAGATACTCTTGAAATCCAAATTGCTTGTAAGTACTCCTGCTTTTTTATGGCTGCTTAACACTCAGCAACACGTATCGAGGGATGTGTATTTATTGGTTTGTTTTATTCATTCCTTGCAGGTTTTGGAAGATGAAAATGCAAATGTTGATGAGGTGGAGTTAAAACCAGATACCTTAATAAAACTGTATCTTGGTTATAAAAAGTAAGGAAAAACTTCAGCAGCATCCATCATTTGTGTGTAATGGGGAGCATCCTCCTCTGCTTTCAATTTGGGTAAAACCTAAAATACGTGGGATGAAAGTTCCAGGGTTCAAATGATAATTCACATATAGACCCAACATTACCAGCCTGGGGGGGGTGGGTAAGGTTTCAGCTGTCTTTGACTTTGTCATGAAGTCTCTCAAAGCCTGGATGTCCTTCTTGTGCCTCAGTTCTTGTCTAATTCTTGTCTAATTTATCTCTGGTAAGAAATGGTGCTGGTTTGTACCAAGGTGCACGACTTGCATGCACTCAGCAAAACACATTATGGTTTGTAAGGTTACAGTAGCGTACAGTGCCCAACAAAGGTCAAAGTCTTAAGTGCTTGTCCACTAGAGGGAACAGGAGATCAGCAGGTTCAGTTTAGAACTTCAGAGTGAGCAGTGGTTGGGGAACTTAACAACCCTCAATTATCAGGAGGTTTTCTTACCTACTTTAACCAGTGTTCTCTCAATGTGTGTTTTCAGCTCTTCACAGTACTGTGGTGACTTCTTACCATGCTTACCAGAGCATAGACATAAACACACACACATTCAGTGAGGAGTTCAGTGCTTCCTGAGGATAAGATCTGAGCAAAAGGAACATTTTAAACCCTTTCCTTGTACCTCACTCTTTATCTGTTTTCTTCCCTCCTTGACCAATAATTAAAGGTTAGGGAATTCCTGGTCAGTTGTGTTAAGGCAGTGATAGAAGCAGCTCAGGGTCACTGTACTGCGTGGCTCGGTGGTTCCCAATATACGGCACACAGGACTATACTAGAGTAACAGATCCCCTCTCCGCTCCAGCATTCCCCATGCCCTGGCTTTTTCTGGAGTTGGGTTTTGCTCAGGGTTTGTTTGGTTTCTAAACAGGCTCATTGTTTTATTGACCTCTGGTGTTTTCCTTTACAGCAAGAAATTAAGGGTAAACATCAACGTGCCAATGAAGACTGAACAGAAGCAGGAGCAAGAAACTACACACAAAAACATAGAGGAAGATAGGAAACTACTGATTCAGGTGACTTGCATTGCAGGATGCTGCCATGCTGTGAACTTCAGAATTACAGTGTTGTGATCCTGTAATGAAATTCATTGTGGGGTTTTCTTGAGTTCTATTAAGAGACAACAGGCCATTGCATTGCACTGCGTCAGAGCTAAAACTGTATTTACAGTGCTCTTAAGGGTGACTGCAGTCTGTCATAGAAAATCATAGTATCACAGACTGGTTTGGGGACTCTAAAGCTCGTCCAGTACCAACCCCTGCCATGGGCAGGGACACCTTCCACTAGAGCAGGTTGCTCCAAGCCCTGTCCAACCTGGCATTTCCAAAATGTGGAAGGCATGGTAGGACACTGTTCTTCATGTCTGCTTATATCATGTTGATGAGGGTTTGGGTTCTGTGGATGCAGACACCCCCTGACGTCCGCGCAGGGTGAAAGCCAGGTAGCATGGACTTAACCGTGTGTTTTCTATCAGTTCATCTGGGCTCCACTTGAGAAGCAAAGGGGTGGGGGAAGGAAATACAAATGTGCTACTTAGAGTGTCACAGTAAGGTTATATATATGAAGTAAGGCTTTCTGTTACCTAAGTGTGGTTTCATGTAGCTCTTGGTACCGGTTGGTACTATTGTTATGACTGACCATAAGCATAGTTTGTAACATTCGTATGTCAAAACCACTTCTGCTGACTGTATGCTGTGTAGAATCTGAGTGCTTAAAGTCTGTGTGAGTAGTGGACACCTGTAGGCATGCTTCTCCCCCTCTGTGCTCAGGGTTGCTGTGATGATGCTTCTTGTGCTAGCAGACATGATCTGCTGGGGAAGTAAAAATGGCTTTATCCAGCAGCAGGACAAGTAGTTTGCTCCTAAGCACCTTTCCATCTTTGCTGTGCAGGCTGCTATTGTGAGAATCATGAAAATGAGGAAGGTTCTAAAACACCAGCAACTCCTTGGAGAAGTGCTAACACAGCTGTCCTCAAGGTTCAAGCCACGAGTTCCAGTAATTAAGGTGAGAACCACAGCTCTAAACCCGTGTTCCAGAAGGTGAGGAGGACATAGACTGAATACATGCTGCTGAATTAAAAAGGAAAGCCAAGGAGATGGGGTGGGTAGGGACAGATTTTTGGAGCTGTAAATAAGTAGGAAATATTTCAACCAGAAATAGGGTGTTTAGAAAATGCGTGTTTTGTACTGTTGGCAGTGGTAAAATAGCAGCTTGATTGCATCTTTCCACATCAGTGCCAGCTTACAGTCTTCGCTCCAGGCTTACCTCTTCTTCCTGCCTTCCCAGTTGTGGGAGTTCCACTGCTAGTGACCCAGCTCAATAGAAAGTTTCGTGCTCTCTCCTAGAACAAAGAGGATTAGTGAAGTCCTCTGCTTGATGCGGTCAGAGTTGCCCTGGTTTGTGCCCTTTGCCTACTCCCCTGCTTCACTTGGCAGGAAGCTCGGTGGCCAAAATCACTCGCAGGTTGTAGCAGCCATAGAGGGGTGTCCCACCACTTGCGTTTGTTCCTCCCACAGAAATGCATCGACATCCTGATCGAGAAGGAGTACTTGGAACGTGTAGATGGTGAGAAGGACACCTACAGTTACTTGGCTTAACGTTTTTATTAGCAATTACTTGACTGTGTGACACTCGGCAAATAGGTATGTGATGGAAAGAACGAAAGCAACGGAACTTCATAGCAGCCACCCTGCTGCCATTTGGACCTCCCTTTTTAATACCTGAGACCAGGACTCCCATCAGCCAGTCTCAGCTTTACATCAGAACTGCTCAGGATTGATACATTTCAAGTATGTAAATATGGACACCAATGCCATTTAACCTAATTTAAGAACAGAAAGGAATCAAACCCTTCTCCTTTAAGGGTTGCATGCTACTGCATTTAAATCAATACATTGGCTATAGGATAAACAGCTGCCATCCCAGGCAGCACTTAGAAATGTTGGCAGCACTTTGAGAGCGAGTCTGAATGGACCCATGTGTAATCTGCTATGAAAACCCATTTGTATAGTGTGTTTCATTTTTTAATGTGTGATAAATAAAAAACAAAACAAAAAATTAAAAGATTTCTGTACAAGTTGCATTTGGTTTTAAGTTTCATGATTTATCTTTCTAAATGTAAATAAAAGGTATAATGGTTATGAAAGCTGTAGAAATTCGTTTCACTTCTCCTCCTTTGCCAGGGCTTCTGGCGATTTAAGCACACTTTGTTCTTTTAAGCAATGAATTGTCATCTACCATCAGATGTGTTATTTCTTTTTTGAGAGGAAATAGCTTTGAACAGAAAAGAAAGTTGTGATGATTTCACAGGGTATGCAAAATAGAAAACACTTAGAATATACACAGCAGTACTTGCTGATCTGATAGTGGAGGGGTTTCTAGTGTTGTTTAATATACTGTGAAGGGCATCACCTCTGCCTCAGTGCTGCCCTGTATGAAGAAGGTTTTGGCTACCCCTTTCTTTGACTAGGACAGAAAATTGAGTGTTCTGGAACATCATTAATGACCATGAAATGCAACCTGTGATGAGAATTAAAATAGCTTGGAGTGTTACTGCACCTGTATTGAGGGACCAGACTTCACTCCATTCTTCTTACACTGTTCTGTGTTCATTTGTCCATGTGAAATTTGACTTTCACCGCTGCCATCCTCACAGGTCTCCCTTTTGGTAACTTACTTAACCAAATTTTTGCAGCCAAACCCTTCTTCCCCCCCCCCGCCCTTAGAATGTGGGTTCTACTCAGTGTTTGTTCTGGCATGAAGGGAGCCGGGTTTTGTGTCAATTCTCATTTTTCTCTGAGGGAAATTGAACTTTTCATGGTTACAGTGGAGCTGTGACCTACAAGGCTGTGGGTTAAGAAAATAAAATAATGGAGCAGTATTAGATGTGATCCAAATGGATTTGGAAAATGGGAGATGAGTCTCAGCCCCACTTGAGCTTTTGCATGCTTGCTGTCCCTATTCAGAAAGAACTTAAAATTGCCCTGAGGACTGCAGCTTGGGTAATAGAAGCCTCTTGATGTTCCTTTTTCAAATTGCATCTTGGAATTTGGAAGACTGGAGCTTGTGCTGCTGTTTGTGCTGGCTTTACAACGCTGTTTTGTGTGGTTTGCGTAGCCTCTTCAGGCAGAAAGCTTTGAGTTAGTAGGTTATAGCAGGGTATAAGAGTGGTGGGGTGAAAAGAAACAGGCTGAATGATTCAAGGCTCAAAGCCCAGCCTTAGCCCTTCACTGGTTAAAGCAGTTTCTCTGTACATGGTGTATGAGGTAAGGACTGATGAGGCTTAGCAAAAGCAGAGAAAAACTTTTAAACACTGATATTGTGACAAGAGTTTGGTTGATGATCATCCTCACTGATGTCTCCTGCACTGTCTTTCTTCATATTAATCAAGGAGCATTAACAGAATAGACAAGCATGTACTTGCCTTTGCTCAGAAGCTGAAGGGCAGAATTCCCGTTGCTTCCTCAACTGGCTGACACAAAATTCCAACACAGTTCCAGTAAAAATGAAGAAGTTCAAGTATCCTTTATTCAAGGTTGAAAAATGTACCACACCACGTTATTGCAAAAGTTCATAGGTACAAAACACTTTGCAGCTGGTGAGAAGGCAATAAAAAGTTGGGGTTGGTTTGAAATTTGTTACTATAAATTACAGTTACAGTACTCTGCAAATACAGAATTGCAAATTGCATTTTTGTTTTTACTAAAATTGCCCACAGTACTAGAAATTCCTGAAGATAAGGCAGCTGTTTGTTTAAAAGAAGAGGTAGCTGGTGTCAAGGGATTTCCATTTCTCTTTCAATGCCCACATACTTAAGGGCATCAGCTTGGCTATATCTGAAATTAAAGAAAATAAAACCAAAAATCAAGCCCAGTAACACAGAACATTTTCACTTTGTTCTGACACAAAAAAGCAGCACCAGAGCCCGGTCACAAGCTGGGGCCCTTAATCCTTGCGTGCATTAGCTGATGCAGAATAACGCTGACACTACTCCAGAAACTGCTTTTAGAGCAGTTTGACCAAGAGGAAACATCACAGTGGAATCTCACAATGCTGAAGTTCTTTTTGGCTAGTGGAAAGCAGCTGCATTCCTCAAGGTTGACTGACTTACACAGTATCATCACTGGACAGCTTAGCTTTCTTCGAGGGAGATGACTTAAGAGGAAATTACAAACACAACCCTAACAAGCACTTCTCTAATAACACAAGAATACTTCTTCCCATTTCTGAACACCAGCGGGTACCTAGGGCACCCAGCCTGATGAAGGTTGATGTGCAGGTTTGTCCTTGTTTGTCACTAAACTTTGCTCTACACAAGCTGCTGTTCCAAGTTTGCAAAGCTCTTAACCAGCTGCTTTCTCAAGTCATTCTTACTATACTATCTCATATTAATATCTGTGCAAGGGGACTGGTTCTCTGCTGTTGAGACCTGATGCTGTAAAGGAGGCAGGCACAGTAAGCAGTGGTGAGCTGGGCAGAAATACTGAAAGCTAATCCAGCCTATGATAGGAAGAAGTTACAAAATCCATCTACCAACCTGTAGTCAAAGAACAGTTCTTCGCCAGTCTGAATGGCTCTTTTAGCAAATATTCCTATTCTGTGATCACCGTTAACCATCATAACTGTAAAAAGAAATTGAAACTTATATTAACACAATAATGGTAAAAATGTGTATTCTCAGTAGCCCACATTTCATATGTTGCTAAAAGCAAGCAGATGTACAACTTACCTTTTGCATAGCAGTTGGGATTTACTGAATGGTTTGCAAATCTAATTTTGTTGCCCTTGCGTGTTGCATCAACCACAAAATCTAGGGAGGGAAGAAACAAATGACATCTACACATTTGTGCTTAATATCTAGAGTGCTAGGATATTAGCAGCTGGAAAAGGTAACTGTTCAGTTACCCACGCGGGAGAGCTGGCACATCATCCTACAACAGCTGTATTGTTCTGCAAGACACATGCTATTCCTGCTGCCCAACACTGTGCTTTCCATTTATCTCCCGCCACGGTGGCACTACCTGAGTTTCTCATTTGAAGCTCCTCTACTTTATTCCACAAGGACAAGCTCCACACATATGCTAAGTCAACATTGACATAAAGCAGCTTTTTTTCCTGCTTTCAAGTATGTCCCATGATTTCACACTTAGCACAGTCGGTATTTGTCTCTTCAGGTGGCAGTAGCCACATGCCATGTATCTGTGTGGCTTTTATCCTCCCAACATAACTGCTTATTTAATTAACAGTAAAATTATCTTTGACAATGCCCAAGCAAGCCTTTTAAATTCTTTAGGCTACTTAATGCTTGCACATAGTTTTACTTCATTAAATTCTAATTCTACTCCTCTTGTGTAATAGGTTCCATCACTACTACTTAGTGCTGTAGCGATGTTTCCTAACATGTAGGAAAAAAAGAAGAGCACTAGCTGTGAGTATTAGGGATCCACACACTGCTAGGAAAAGATGGGGAGAAGAACAAAAAACTTCTCCATGTTACCCTGCAAAAGAACAGGGCTGACGAAAATGGTGACTGTGCGTATTTGATCTATGCTGCAAGGGGTGTGACTAGCACATACATACCATTATTCAAGTTAAACAGAAAGCTGCACATGTACTTGTCATATACTTTTCCTCTTCTGTCTGCCTCATCCTGAGAAATAATCTGAAAGAAATAGTACTTGTCAAAGAGACCACCTCTTCCCTTCGGTAGGCATAGCAGCTTAAGGTCAAAAACCCCAGACATTCCAAAAGGTTTTTATTCTTTGCAACTGAAAATATTCTTAAACATGAAGTACTGTTTTCAGCAAGCACCCTGCACTCACCACTCAACAATGGCTTGCTCTTAGCATGAATAAGCTCTTTCAGAGCAGAAGGAGAGTAAGAGTTGCTTCTCATCTCAAAATCAAAACTGCGAATCCAATTTGGGGGTTTATTACTACAGCATGTGATTTAATGAAAATGCCTGCTGGATTTTAGTACTATACTAAGTGATTTTGCACAGAATTCCAGGCGTGTCTGAACTAAAGTTACATCCAAGACAAAAATGACATTCCAGCCTCTCATTCTCACAAGAACCTATGCCAATTTTTTGGTGACATTCCAATGTTAAACTCCCAGCTCCAGCAGTAACTGTATATGGAGTCAGCCACATCTCTCTCTAATACCAAGTCAAGAGACAATCTCTTGGTCCCCAGCCAACACACAACTCACCAATTAAACTCATACATAACCAGTGATCTCTGTTCTTACCTCACCACAGTATTCAGAGATGAATTCATTCTTCTGTACAGGATCTTTGATGAAAATTCCCCAGCCTGCCACATCTGAAGGTGCCAATAGCAAGTGCTGTGGGAGAGAAAACCAACAAATTTAGACGTGTCTGGTTTTTGTCTGGGCTTTTTGTTGTGGGCTTTGGTTTGAAGTATATCCCTTTATGAAGTATATGCTGGGGAAGAGAAAACAAATACAAATTCTTCTCATTATCAAACACACACTAAAATTGCAGCTTGTGGATCAGAAATTGTATGTGAAAGAAAAGCCAAGTGAAGTACCCGAAAACTAGTAAAAAGTTTAACCTTGAAATGTAGGTGGTTTATATATAAACACATACACTAAAGACTTTGAACTAGAAATGTCTGCAGACAGGAGCCTGCTACTGGCAAATTCAGTATTGGACTGAACTAGTTTGTGAGAAGATGTTCCTCAGGTTCCAATAAACCTTGGTTGGTTTATTTAACAGAGGTGAACGGGCTTTTGAGATCTCTCTGGTAGCCTGTATACAAGTTTGTGCATTACAATCCACAAGTGAAAAAAGAAATAGTATCTATGTCTGAGCTGAAACTCCTTACGCTGATCCAAGGAAAGACTGATGAGCTATCATTTTAGAACAGCAGCCTATGTGCAAGCTGCAAGCAAAGCCTGAATGTGTAAGAGGAGATACTCTCTTGCACAGTTACACAAACAGCTGACTGACACATGATGAAATGTACAGTAGAGCTTAACAGCAGCACATGAACGAGCTAACATCAGTGACAGCTACCTCCTTTTTCGTTTCCCTTTTCCTATTATCATGAAGAAATGGAAGAAATCCCATTGTCTGGCATGAAAATATAAAGCCACCTCAAACCCAAAGCAATAGGCAGGTAACTATACAGCTATGTACCTTTTTGGATCCTCTCTGAATGCTGCAGTTCTTGCAAGAAACATTTTTGCTGTCCCAGTGGTCGGCTGCTCCACATGTTAAACAGAGGTCAGGATCACATTCGCGTACAGCTAGGTAACATGGACACTGCTTAGTGTTGCATTGTGCTTTACAGCGACATCCAGGAAACCTATTTTGGCCTAAAAAAGAATAAATAGAAAACAAAAAGGGCAAGTATGAAAAAATGACATTGTAAAATTAAGAGAGTGCAGATTGAACAGGGTGCCCAGAGAAGTGGTGAATGCTCCATCCCTGGCAGTGTTCAAGGCCAAGTTGAACAGAGCCTTGGGTGACACGGTCTAGTGTGAGGTGTCCCTGCCCATGGCAGGGGGTTGGAACTGGATGATCTTAAGGTCCTTTCCAACCCAAACCAGTCTGGGATGCTATGATTATAACATATCTGAATATTAAATGAAAACACCCAATAGCCAATGGTACAGGACATTCAGAAGTACTGCAAATACTTTCCTTTCCCGATTTTACTTTAGTCTTCCTCAGTTTTAAGTCCAAAGTCTTATTTCTGCCTTCATGCAAATGGCTTTGTGCAAACAAAGTCCATGGTACAGACAGACTTCTAGCACAGAGTTAGATGTTTGAGACAGTGAGAGAAATTTATAGACAGTTTTTAAATGCTTTACTTACATTCTGAGCTGCACTGACAAAACTTCTCACAGAAGTTTTGGGCAATTACACATGGGCATGAGCTATCACAAGGCTGACGGGGATGATCACATGGCTGATAGTTGTAAACATGATTCGATGACCCATCTGAATAAAAATAGCAACATTTTGTAAAGTTGAAAGGTGCAAACAAACCACAGGCAGTTCCCTTCACTCTTGAAAGCAGAAATCCCCTTTTAGTCCTTTAACTAAGAAAACCCCCAAAATTACCAAAAGAATCCCAAGGCTACAATGAGTAGTGTCAAAAACCCAAACGCCACCAAACCAGAACTGCAACATCAGTTAGGTGTTTGTCACCATTGGCTGCCTGCTTCCTGGTGCACTTTATTCTGCCCATGACTCAGCTGCTTCAAGTGCTCAGAGCCCTGCTTACTGTGGAAAACTGAAAACAAAACTACAATGGTACAATTTCCAGTGTTCTGGAGTAACACTGATATTCAGCAAAGTGAATTGGGTCAAATACCCAAAGTAATTTTTACTCCGGAGCAACAGCTGACTTTCAAACAGATACACTGGCAGAACAATATCTGGTCATTATACCACTGTGCTTTCCTAAGTCAGTCTTCCAGTAGAGACAATGCTAGCATCTTACAGGCAAGAAGAGACTACCAGGGACAACTCTAGAGCTTTACCTGTAGAGCAGCTAGGAGAATTTGGTGCTATATATTTGCTGTTAATATTCCTGAGCTAGTGTTGGGTTTGCATGTGTGCTTAAGAATGCTCTAGTTGGCAACCAGCAACCAAAAAGCAGACACAAACTGATCGATTGCTGATGTTGCTGTAAGTCCCAACATCTCACCATGATTTTTTCAGATAACTATTTCTGAAATAAACTGGTTTGAAAACCCCCAAATGCTGCTTTTCACTGTAGCTGCTATTGTTAATACTTCAGTGAGAAGTACAGACAGAAGTTCGTACTGGAAAGACTGTAAATTCAGCTTCCTTCCCTTTTGATTGAATTCTACAGAGCTTTTCCAAGCCGTACCTTTTGTCCCTGCAATATCTGTTACGAGAGCTTACTTTTTTTTTATACCCCCTATAATCCATAGCTCCCCATGTAACATATAAAATGGCTTCAAAACCCAACCCAACCCCCCAAAAACCACAAAACCAAAAAGCAACAATAGGATCTTAAAAGTTCAGGACATAAATTGAATAGAAAGATGCTAACCCTTTTTCAGCTGTATCTTTCTGCAATGAGCAGCCCACAACCTGCAAAAACACAAAACACAAGAAGGTTGACAGGAACTCCTCCTGCAATGGGCTGGGAAAGGTAGCTGTGTCTTGCACCCCACTTGACTTAAAATGGGAAAGTTTCTGGCCACAGGAACATCTGCACAAGTCACAAGTGGTTGCAGCAGATCCTCCCTGTCCCAGTCGCCTGGTGCTGACAAGATCAAGGCTTGGCAGGCTGCTCCCTCCCCCTCCCCACACCATTCCTCTAGTCTCAGGACTATACAGATGAGCAGCCACCACCCAGCCCAGGATAGAGAGATGCTTCAATTCAGATAGCCTTGAAGGAAAACCAGTAAAGAGGAGGCTGCTGGAGCTGCTTCTAGCAGGTAAAAGCAGCAGCAAAAGGAAGGACATGGAATCGCAGATATGCAAGGATGTGTTTAAATAGGGGAATGAAGGCCTGTCAGATGCTTCCTTCACAGGACTTGGCCCCAGCACCACCCTGGTTGTCTCCTGTAGATCACAGCCAAGGGTTATGCTTCATTTGCTGAGCAATAAGTATATGACTGCAGGAGATCACGTCTGTGGCACAGCCACACGCAACACTTCTGGTTGGACACACTTTTCCCCAGTTTGTTCTCACTGGTCAATACAGTGCTAAGCCTTTTCCCTTCTACTTCAAACTGTATGCCTTTCTCTTGCATCCTTACAGTTTTCCTTCAGTGCCCTCTTTCTCTGTTAGCTCAGCCACGCTCTCTCCCTTTGCAAGAAGTGGTGGTTTTGTTGGGTGGTGGTGGTTTTCGTTGGGTTCCCCTTCCCTCAAGAATAACATGCTTTTGGTTATCATAATGTAACTCATTATACTTTAAAGTTCTTGCAAGGTACAATTACCTCTTTCATTTTGTATGCATTTCAGACTGCAAAGTCTTTGGGCAGGAAATGTCTACTATTCCATGAATAGCCCTGTCAGACACAACCGAGCAAAAAGACCTGACTGGACCTTAGGTACCAAAAGGGAAACCAAGCTTAAATATGGAGAAATCAATGGGTTTAGGTTTTCTTCAATTCTAGGCATTTTAGTTAGCACTTGAATTTCAGTGAACAAACAATCAATGTTTATACTTCTTGGGCTTTCTTACTATGCCCTATAGCAACTCTCTCATAGTCTCATGGGAGAACCCTCATTCCCTGGCCACATAATACACAGCTAGCTGCACCTAGAAACCTCATTTTCTATGCACATTAACTTCACAGTCCAAAATACTCAACACATGTACCCAGAAATCCCCAGCACAGAGCATTTAGAAAGCTATTCTGCCTTTCAGTGAATGCAACACTCTGAAAAAGTATCTCCTGCTGTAAGTACTTAAATAGGATGTTATAGCTGCTACTTCTTCCATAAAAACAAGATATCAATTTCTACTTGGGCTCCCCCACCACACACAACAGCTTTAGGTAAACAAGATTCTCTATGCAGTTGCCTTTTCAAAGCTCTACTGTTAGACTTAAAGCTAAGTGCTTGACAGCCAGCTTTCTTATAAGCCTTGGAAGGCACTCATACAAGTTAGAAACCCACAGAGGCAGACTTGTCCAAGTAACTGAGGTTGAGGGGAAGCAACAAACCCAAAGACTATCAGCATTACAGAGCACTGCAATAAATAGATGATATCCCTACTAAGAGTGACTCACTTGAGAAAAAAAGGCTACCAACATACTTAGAGTTTCGAGCTGATGACTCTTGCTAAGATGACAGTTCCCATACAATTGAAAGAAGTGGTGCAATTTTGACTTGAATTACTCTAATGCACATCAAACTACTTTTCCTTTTTGTCTGTCTGGTATTTGGATTATGTACCTTATACTGTATTTTAACAGTTCTTTCATAGAAGCTTGTCTGTCAGCCCAAGATAATAAGGACCTCCTAGCATACCAAACCCTTAAAAGCTTTCTGTCTCTAGACTTCTTAAAACACCATTTAATTAGAAATCAGTATGATTTTTTTCCTTTGGTAAACACTATCTTAATACTTCAAGCATAAAATGCCACTAGCTGACTCGTGGCCACCTGAGACTTTTTGGTTTCCACGGAAAACTATAGGCTTTATGGACAAGATCATGTGAATATAACAAAGATTGCCACCATCAAAGCATTAACCCTAACATCTCATAACGGATAGAAAATCAAATACAACAGTCACAACGGCAAAGGCATCCTTTGTCGCCCATTCTTTGGGCGACATGGTCTAGGGTGAAGCATCCCTGCCCATGGAACTAGACTATATTAAGGTCCTTTCCAACCCTAACTATTCTATGATTCTACCAGCATGGCTGCTCTTGTAAGAGATGGGTGTCACAGAAAGAAGAGAACCTAGCAAGGAAGAAGCTGCAGAAGTACAGTGTAAGCATGAATTGTGGGGAATGACAAAAGACAGCATGAAGCAAGCTGCTAACATTGACCAATTCAACAGGAGGTTTGCTTAGCACAAACAAATAGTACATCCATTGACTAGTAGCTTTCAAAAACTGCCAGGAAGCACTGCAAGTTCCCCCAGCTGGCGCACAAGCTGAAGCCTGAATGAGTACCATACTAGAAGTGGACTACTTCAGCTATCTGCCCTGTAATCTGCTACCTCAACCAGAAACAAAATGCAAGATCGGGTCCCATGCACAAGGAAGTAAAAGAAAGGGAAAGACAAAATGGACAAAGCTCTCGTGACTTGAAGCACTGTAAAAAACAAGGCAGCAAATTGGAAACTCAGTGGCAGATCTCCAAGCAAGCAGGTGGATATGTACATCTGGTTCCTGACATCTGCAGAACAGCCACCTTAGAAAACAAGTGTTTCCAGAAGCATTATGACAGAAGCTGTCAAAAATATTGTTCCTCTGTGCTAACAATCAGTGTTTTTAGGAGGCACTGCTATAAGCTAATCAGGCAGTAGGAATGCATTCTTTGGAAGAAATAACAATAGCATTTCTTTCTCTGCACACGGATACTCTGCTACCAGAAACAGCACTGAAAACTCAAAATACGTGACCAATGATGTCAACGTATGTTAGTTAATTCTGTGCAGTGTTTGATTTTCTGGCAGCACTCAAACACTTCTTTTCAGCCTCCCAAATCATCTTATCCAAAGACTCTTCACCACTCTAAGACTTGGCCTTCCAACCAGGTGGCATAGAGAATATCTGTGCCAATGCCTCAACTGCATGTGCTGCCCGATAACAGTGAGAATTTAAGTATCTATTAAAGGGCACCCTGAACTCTAAGGAAGAGCTATGTAACATATTGAAACTTACGCAGTGCACAGCAGCCCAGCAGAAGGTGGAGGAAAACCAGAAAATGGGAAAAAAGAAATCCTGTCAAATAAATTTGACTAAGTAAACGAAGAATAGGGGATGAGGGAGGGGAGGAAAACAAAAAACAATCGAGAAGCAGCATTACATGGCCCTACAATCAACAACAGATCCTTACTAACCCAGAGGAAGGACTGCTGATTTATTAAAGCAAATATAACTCAGCTTCCAGCAATGGAAAAAAACCACATACACATAATAGAATGACCATTACTCTTTCTTGGTTCAGATTTTTCTATTGGCTTCTATATGAAGTACTTGGTCCTCCAGTAAAGCAGAGTTTTTACAAAGTGCCAGGTCCAATGCATGGGATGTGCTCTGACACTTACTGGCTCTGCAGAAAACAAGTGTCTTCTCTCATTAATTGGCCTTATTGTGGCTATCTAACAAAATGGACACTGGAAGGGGGAAAAGAATATCTTTTACTACCCGAGAGGGCTGTGGCCTTGCCAACTAGTTGCTCAGTATGCCTATACAGGCACCAAGATCAGATGGAAAGAAAATTTGCTATCAAATCAGTTACAAGAGGCCATTAAAAGCAGCTTTCTTACTCTAGGAGTAAGTAAAGTCAACTAAAAGAAACTTAAGAAACAGAGAAAGACTTCCAGATGGTTTTCCCAATTGCTAGTTGTGTGCCACCTTTATAGTGCTCAGATTACAGTAGTATGCAGATGGGCTAAATGATTTTCCTTTGTCAAAGACTACTGCACACAGAAGAACAGAGACAACTGGATTGCCACATAGTCTGGAAAATCAACGGATTTATCTCCTTCCTTCAATGAGATTTAAAAGAATTGTCACTTCAAAAACTAAACAGCTAGCATAAAAGTTTTTATACTGTTAACTAATAACAAAACACCACCAAGAAATCCCACGTAATGGTATCTGGTTTCACTTATTTGGGGAAAAATCCTAAACAACATACCCCCTAAAAGTCTCAAAACTTCAAAACAGTGTCAACACAGTAACCATACAATCTATTTCATCTTAAAATACATTTGAGCCTTTTAGTAGCTCTTTTCAAATAGATGTAGTGGCACCATTTTGATAGCAAACTCTGTCAATCTGAAAGAAAACTAATTCCCAAAGTTGCACTATGGCTAATATAACTCCAAATTTAAACAGCCAAGCCCACCAAATGCCCATAAACTTGAAAACTATGCCAACAGCATTAAATAGATAGCTTTTGGTATGAATAAGATCTCTTCCAGATGCTCACTGAATCTTTTCCTAACTTGCATCAGTTGCCTCCCCGCTACAAAGCGGAAACACGCTACTCCACGTCAACAGTATCTCTGAGCCAGTAGCAGGGATTTACCTAAGCCTGGAAATACTAAATATACTTAGGCAAGCTAAGAGATAAGAACTGGAAGAAGAACTGGAACAACAAACTTGGGGGAAATAAGGGAAGTTAAAAGGAGAAATAGGAGACTTTATGGAAAAAAAATTGTACTTATTGCTCACAGAAAGAAATGTTCTTGCCAATTTTCAGTCAGCTTTTTATCTCCTATGTTTTTATCCCCAGGAATAAAACTACTCAACGTAGAGTTGCATTTTACAAACCTCAGGATTCTCAAAGAAAAAATGGCTTTCACTGACAGACAGCAGCCACTGAGTTCACGATTTCAACAGAAATTGTTTCAGATGGTCTTTGTGGCTCAAGCAAAAGGCCTGGTTTTGTTCTTCATTGCAGCTTCACTTCGAATAACTTGTTAACCTGGTCCTTTAAAGTTCTAGTTGATTACAAAACTGAGGTGCTACCAAGGAAAAGTATCTCTTAAAAGAAAAAGGCAATCCTCTAGTTTGCTAAAACGCTTTTGCTTACTGACCATCTGAATCATAATGAAAGACGCTTCACCATAAAAACCCCATAAGCTTTAATTTAGGAAATACCATATAATCGTTATTGAATCCCGTTATAACGATTCTAAAACACATGATTTATTGCTGCAAACAAAATTATACCACAATATCCTGAATGTTATAACAAGCTGTGTAGAGGATTTCCAATTTAACTTGGTTCGACTACTTGCAGCAATACACCTAGAAGAACCTGGCTGTAAAAGAGGTTAAAAAAGAAGGGAGACGGTAAGAGAAGTGGAAGGTTACACTTGCCAATGCAGTAAGACTTTTGTCTGAAACCAAAACACCACTTTGCTCTAATGCTGCAAATTTTGGTTTTGGAAGCAAAAGGTGAAGAATTGCATGACTTTTTCCTCCAAAATACTTTCGGTTCTGATCCCCTGTATCTCAAATTTATTGTTATGCTAAGGTTATTTAGTAACAGATTTACCTGTGTTTCCTTTTCTTCTTTCTGGGAGGAGTATCAACATCTTCAGCAGGGACTGGAGCAATAATACTAGATTCCTTTACTCTAAACTCATACACCTAACAAGAGATACCATAATACATCCACGATAAATCTCTCACTGGTAGAAAGTTGCTCATTTTCCAAGTTAGTATGATTTCCTCCAACCAACAACTTACAGATTATATCCAGTCATAGTCTCTTTTCAAGACATTTAAAGTTGATTGTCATTTAACAACAGAGTCTAATTTAAGCCTCCTGTAAATTTAATTTTAAAATAGTTTTAAAACTAACTTTTATCTACTTGTGGCATGAATTCTGGATCATAGCATTCTTGGGAAAACCAAGAAAATTCATTAATTTTCTCTTTTAGTAATCAATACTAGTATTTCTGTACTTCAGTTTTAAAAGTAAAGTGCTATCATCCTTAGTAAGTAGCTTCTCTTCTTACCTGCCTGCACGTTTTGGTCCCAATCAATCTGGCAATTGCACAGAAGTTGTCATAGTAGGTGCCAATAAGAACTCTAAACATTGAGGCTTCTGCACCACTCCATTCCACGTTCTCTGGAGGCTCAATATTTGGCTTCATCTTTATTGGTGTTTGACACCTAGAATTTGCTTCTGTAATAAATGAGAGTACGGGTCAATGGAAGGCTGTGTTCCAAAAATTTTATATCGCCTTTAAAAATGTCTAATAATTAATTGTCCTTAAATATATCCCAGGTTTCTGTTGTTTTTTCCTATTCAAGTGCCACAACAACACAGCACTTTCCACGTGCCCCTTCAAGAAGTTAAAAATTAGGTAACAGTAGCTACTGAAATCACATGATCTCACCTCTATATATAAATTGAGACAATCTAGAAATTTTCTTAGTCTTCTCTTTTATTAAGCTCATGTTATTAGTGTCTTTTGAGTCAGATCCATATATTCCAAACACATGGTTTCTAGGATCACTGGGCTCAACTCGTTTTTGATTCTCTTAAGCACTGCAGCAAACTGAATAAAGAAGCCTTGACTAGCCTTACCAGAGGAACTAGATGTTTCATCTTTCTTTTCTTCTTCTTCTTTATCATTATTTTCTCCTCCAGTTTCTGTTCCAGCTTCTCTATCGCTATCTGTGTCTTTAGATTCCAACACATTTATTGTTGGTGTACTAGGTCTGCTGGTGTTGTTTGGAAGTCTTCCCCTCCGGCGGCCACCGGGGCGCTTCGGTGGTGTCTTTATGCGCTCAGCGGTCAAGGCAGCTGCAAACTCCTTTGCACCTTCCTAAACACAAAACATTACCATTTTCAGTAAAAGAATTATCATAGAATCACAGAATGGTTTGGGTTGGAAAGGACCTTAAGATCATCCAGTTCCATCCACCTGCCATGGGCAGGGACACCTCACACTAGACCATGTCATCCAAGGCTCTGTCCAGCATGGTCTTGAACACTGCCAGGGATGGGGCAGCCACAGCTTCTCTGAGCACCCTGTGCCAGTGCCTCACCACCCTCACAGTAAAGAACTTCTTCCTTATATCTAACCTCAACTACCCTGTTTCAGTTTGAACCCATCACCCCTTGCCCTATTCCTACAGTCTCTGGTGAAGAGTCCCTCTCCAGCATCCTTGTAGGCCCCCTTCAGATACCAGAAAGCTGCTGAGGCCTAAAACCTCATAGCAAAAACTGTTTTCAGCTATGTCAGGGATTGAGGGAGATCACATTCTACTTGCATAGTATGTAACTTTGCATTATTCTACAAATTAATCACATACACACAAATGCCAGTTAAATGTTCTCTAACCATTAACATAAATACTTCTGATGCCATAATGAAAACAACCCCAACCCTACATTTACAAAGCATTTATGTCAGCATTAGAGTTCCACTTTCATTTTGACTGCCAAGTGAAAAACAATTCAATAGTAAAGATCTGTTTTTCTAGATGACAAAAAAAATAAGAGAATTTGCCGCAGAGAATACCCTTCAAAATACAAGAACTCTCCCTTGCACATGGCACTTAAACAATATGCATTTCTGCATTTTTAAAAATGCAGTCACTGGTAATTTGTTTTCAGGTGGAAAAGGGTCTGACAATTCATAGTCAATTTCTAGATTGGAAAATTAGGTGGTTTCTAAAAAAAATTAGGAGAAGTATGAGAGATTTGAAATTTTATTATTAAGGATTTCACCTTATTAACTTCTATCCTGTTGTTTCTTAAGAGCACAAATACTGGATAGAATATGCCTTCAGCAAACTAAAACACCTTTATCATTTTGAGTTGTAATTTTACATACGAGAGAGCTAAAAGTCTGCAAGACCCAGACCTTTGACTAAATTGGACACAATAGCAGCCACACATTATTAGGAAGCAAATCTTTCTTCCTTACAATTATCTTAGGCTACATCTAATAGAGCTGAAATTATTGCTACTTAGACTTTCATTTGATGATTGCAAGTTACCTCTTTTCTTACGCACAAGCTGAAGATAACATACTTGACTGCAAGTGGCACACAAGTACATGCACTAGCATAGACTCAGCATGTCCTTACACTAAGTGTAGCTTGCTAGCACTAGCACTTAGTGAATTCTAATATACGAAATTATCTTACCAGATGTTGATAACAATGCGGTCCACAAGGCTTATTATCTAATGCTGTTTCTGTATTCTTTCGTTTATAAGTATTAGGAGTTGCATGGAATGCTGTTGAATCAAAACATCACATTTGTAAGTTTTAATATGAAAATACATTCAATACCTAACCTCAAACAGTACCAAAAATACAAGGTTTGCCAAGACTTTACTAAAAATAGAATAAAAATTATAAGAAATGGAAAAAACCTATAAAATAAACCCATTTGACTTACCACTTAAATACAGAGACAGCGCATGGTTAAATTTTGCTTATGCCTGTTTACATCAGTGAACGCAATCATTCCATTTGTTTCATGTATCAAGGAAGACTTGCTATGTCTCTCTTCCCAACAAGCAGAACAGACTTTACTTCCATTACCATGTTAAACAGAATTATTCAGGGCTTCCCCTATTAATGCATGGTCCTTTTTCAACCAGTAAGATTAAGGTGTGCAATTTCTATCTTGACAAAAAATCCAACCCCACACACTTTGGAAAGGCAATGGACCTGCTTTTCATTTCTGTTAAGAGAGAAGGACACATAAGCATTTTACTCTAGTAGTGTATCAGCATTACAAATAAGCTGACAGGTGGTAAGAGTTCAGTTCCCATATCCCAGCTGCAGGGTAAGTTAGCATTGCAAAGCACTGTGGATCAGAACAACCACAGTTATGCCTGCAACTTGCAGAGAAGTGTCTGCTCATGTATCTGAGGGACTAAATAGCTCTGTATCAGTTGCAGAACAATGACTTGGAATAGAGCAGAACTGGGCATGAGCACTTTTATAACAGGATGAGAGAGTTTCCTACCCATTCCCTTTGCCAGAGCTCATCTCTACCAGCTCTCTCCCCATGCAATCTCTGCCTCCCCGCAGAATGTTTTCAGAGAGATTGACTTTCCCAGTTCTGCAGGAAGTCTTGGTAACTCCTCTGTATCCCTTACTTAACTGAAGTCTGGAAAACCTGCAGCTAGATTCTCACCAGAATTCATATTCATGGCTGCAGATTTTACCAGGAGCTTTTCGAAATACCATCGTCAGTTCTCTGCAATTCTCTTTTTAACAAGAATTCCTCCATGCTCAAGCCTGCATTTTTTTGGTTTTATATATATTAAATGCATGTATATAAATATACATATGTATGTGTAAAGAAATACTCCCCCCCAACCCAGTGTGTTAAATAGTGTCATACACAACTGCAAGGAACAAAAATAGAGACCATACTCAAGCTAATAAAATAAGAAAGACTACTCAGTGCAAGCTGCTTGTTTTCTAATGCTCCATGAGGACCTACAAAAGACACCCATCTGAAAACACTATTTCCCAGCACTGTAAAAGCACTTCTGACAGTTTCACCACAGTTGCAGACAGGCAGCTGTAACCCACAGTTTTTCAACACTCAGTGAATAAAAAGTGTTAATGTTTAATCAGAAAGAATGTTACCCTGTTACCCATATTAATCCATAAGGGCTGTTCCATACCAATATCACACATATTGTTCCTCTTCAATAAGCCACCACCATAGACTTTCCTACTCATCTTGCTGGATTGTACACAAGGCTTCTCTTTGCAAGTCCACTATGCTTTCAAGACTGAACTTTCCAAATGCAGTTCCTTCCCTTTTAAAGAAGGTGGGCAGATCTCACATGTTTTCACAGGCAAAGTTTATAAAGCAAATCTCATTGCAGTGATCTGGCTTTCACACAGCTCCACAAGCACTTGTTGGCACCAGTGGGGAAGGTGACCAACGGTGACGAATACTTCATAAGAGAGCTTCTCTAATGAAACCACTCCATCTTGGAACCATCACTTCATACTCCCCTCCCATAAGGTGGGGAAAGGTGTACTGGAAATCAAATCATAAATTCTATAATGTAATGCCTGTATTAATTAAACAGTATAAAAGTATCACTGATAATATTGCATCACTTTCTCCAGAGAAATACACTACACTCTGTGAATCTGGAATCACAAAAAAGTTTCAATTTACCATATATGGACATACAGATATGTAAAAATTATTTGCAAGCAAGTATAGGAATATAATTTATGCATATTGTTGCTACTCTTTCTTCCCCCACATTCCAGCTTTTACGTGATATGTCACTCCTCATGCATTTCAATATGCTCATGCATTTTGTAGGTAAAATATGCTAAATAACAAAGAAAGCTTGCAATTTAATGCAAAGATATTCCACCTTTTTCCAGCTTTTAAGAAAAAAATGAGATGATGGGAGCCCCTCCACTCTAACGTGCCAGGGGAAAACACCCACACATTTCAACACTGCACCTTTAGACCTGCACAATATACTGTTTAGTTCATTCAGGGCTTTACACTCTCTTCAACCGCAAGGAAAATCATTTTGCAACGAGGCAAGAGAACAGGAAGAGATTTGCAAGCCATGACCCACATCAGACTGCTGCAATGTGCAGAAATCAAACCTATTCTTTTCACGTGTATTTTGCAGATGCAAAGGTTTCTCTCAGGAGTTCATTTGTGCTAGGTCCTAAAATGAGTGTTTAAAAAAAACTGTTTTCCTTTAGACAATGAAGAAACGTTTAGTTTGTAACACAGTGAAACAAATCAATGTTTGACTTTTTAAATCAGCAAGACCTCAAAAATACACTATCTCATACACTTAATATTAAAATATATCTTGTATTCCACTACATCAAAAAAGAACAACATAGTCTAAGTACTGACAGCTACAGCCGGAATCTACCTTCCTGTTGTGAGATATTTTCTGGGAGGCTTCTTAGAATGAAAGGACCCAGAACTCTTTGTAAAGCTGCACTACGAGTCTTGCAAATATCAGTAGGTTTTGTTAGTTTGGTGGGGGGGTTTTAAAATCAAAGACTACTTTGCAGACTTTCCTAAATAACTGAACTCCATATTTCTTCAATAACTTCCTTAAGAAAGTCATTCTAAAACTGCTTCACTAAGCATGTTTTCTGTCTTCGAGAGTTATTACCTGTCTCATTCCCAACGGGGTCAATTCTGGTATTTTTCATAACGTGAAAGTACACAGGCAAGAGCTTAGCCTGAAATGTACATTTGCTTCACAGTCAAGCTATTTGGGAAATTCTCCCTACCTGATATTTTTCCTTCTTCTAAATTCTTTGTTAGTCCAGACATTTAGGCATAATTCCTTGCTGCCAGCAAATGAAGTCGGTACACAAGTTTTTTCAGTAATGTCATCACCTGCACATAAAGGGATTGCCAGGTCGTCAAGGGGACTTGACACGTTAAAAGTCTAATGATAACTTTTCCAATATTTAACCCAAATGCTCTAGAACAAAGATTGGAAACTCCATACAATAAGGCTAGTAACAAAAACGGCGTCTAAGAGGGGGGGCAATTATAGAAATCAAACCCAGACCTAATAGAATTCCTGGGTTGGTTTTGGTTTTTTAATTCTCTGCCTTCTCCAGAGAAATCTAGCTTTCAAAGTACAAATCTGATCACTACAGCCCACCACATTCCCAAAGTAATTCATCAAAAAGAGCATCTGCAGAAGCCAGGACATCACCCTTTAGCTCTTGGTGATTGGAAGAAGAAGAACATAGGAACAACTGATTAGGGTGCTAGTAGAAATGTTACGCACTTTTTAAGGAAGCTAAATATTGAAGTTGTTACAGAGACACCGAAAACTGCTGATGAAGCCTTCCAATCACCAGAGCAGGCTTTTTTTGATGGTTACTTATTCCCAGCAAAGCATCTGATGGATTTGACCAACAGCCTTAAGTTTTCACAGCAAGCAAAGAGGTCTTACAACTGGCACTCTCAGTTTTTAACAGAAAGATCCCTAGCTCTAGACAGACACACAGACAGACAGACACACAAAGACAGGAAGCAATTCTCTCCCTTTGTTGTTACAAAAAGAAAAAGCAGAAGGAAGCAATGGGTCCAAAGCAGTGATCAGGCACTGTAGTGGTGGGATTTGGGTAAGTCTCCAGGGAATGGTGACTGAAGCATCAGTTTTCTACATTCAGTGTCCAGGCAGGAGGCAACATAGTGACTGTGTAAATCAAGCGCCAGGAGATGTCTTTGCAATGATCAAGTATCACATACATTTTTATCAGTGACAATGCAAGTGCTGCATAAGCTGTCATGAAGAGCATTATCATAACCAGTAGTTTCATACTGACACAAAGGTACACCTTGAATGCTTCCACAGTGGAAATGTTATTCTTCCTTCTTTCTGCTATGACCCTGAAAACCTGAAGAGATATCTTAAGGTTTAGGCCTTTTTAAGTACGAGGCATGGTTTAAAATGAAGCCTTGGACACACACCCCTTGGAAAGAATACTAACCTAAGGGACTTATCAAAAAATCACCAGCAACAAGAACTTAGGCAGTCTTTTAGCATAAACACTTTGTCTTCAATCTGAAGATTATGAACACAGAACTGAAAGGACGCTGCTAGTGGGAGAACTGAGGTCCTTCAGCACATCAGTGACATGACTCTGGACTTAGTTATTGGCTGAATCTGGCAATGTCTACCAAAATGAACAACACTATGAACCTGTCCTTCACAGCACTAGAACAAAAGAAGTCTCAGAGTTGGGGCCTCGAAACTGTGGACTCAAATCTGTAATACCAGGCTCCAGAGTAGTAGGCATGAAAAAGTGGTCTGTGGATACTTTCAGTTCTACTTCCAAAAATCTGCAAAAATTACTATGAAAGGCAAATATACATAAACTATGGAAGTAATCAAATATATGTGTACTTTAGAGAAGCCCGTATCTCCACTGGAAAACCCATACAAGTTTATGAGATTAATGAGAAAAATGGCCTAAAACCACCACTGCAGCAGTACTTAAGTCTTGTGTGCTACTAGAAGTTTGTTCTCGCTATGTCTGGACAATGCTCTCTGAAGGACTTAAAAACCAAAATCCTTTTAAAGTCATCAAACTAGACTGGCATTCAGTCACACTGCTAGACTACTGAGAGTGTCAAGAATATCTGTCAAGCCAGATGAATGGATCTGCCAAGAGGCAGCATACAGCTTCACTTCCCTGTCCTATTGACCAAGGCTACACACAGCATTTCTTAGATTGAATCATCCAGGCAACTAAGGTACTTCAAAACCTCCAGCTTCACAGAACTCACTGTGTTGAAGCTGGCTGGACAAGGCAGCAGCTATACCTCCAGAAGCTTATTGTTCTTAAACTTCAATCAGAAGTAAGAGCATTTTCTTTGCATTTCAAGCAAGGCCTGCTTGCAAGGAGAAAATGAAACTTAACAGGCCTAACTCCAAAATCCACAAATACTAAAGAAACTAGGAACAGGAAAAGCTTCCCTCCACCCCACCTGCTGCAAATAATTCCAGTTCCTCCTCAAACTGAAAGGCAACTAAGGGATACCAAAAACCAGCACTGTGGAGAGCCTTCAGTGTGAAGTACAAATACAGGCATGTGTGCTAGATGAGGAGCTGCTAACAACACAGAGATTTCCAAACAAACACACATGCACACTCACAGTGGAACATGCAAATGAACAGTTGAGTTCAGTCAAAAGAGAAAATTAAGTTGGAAGAGAGGGCATCACAGTATTTAACTACAAGTCAAACCACTTCATATTTGACTGTTAGGTTCCCCTTTAGATTTGACCCCATTCTCAGAGAAAGAATTGTCTCAAGTAGTACTTCAGAAGTTTTTATTCTTCACACTTTGCAAATCTTAACATCATTGCTAACCCTCTTGTTAAATCCTTCCCCCAAAAGAATGGGACAACACAAGAGTAATTCAATGAAAAGGATATCACAATTTCTAAATTCAACTGTCTGAAACAATTCTTCTTCAAATCACCATGTACAAGTAAAGTGGCTAGAAAATAACCCCAGAGAATACAAGATAAAACTGTCCATGCCTATTCAGTCTCCCTGCTGGAAAATTAAAGAAGTCTGATGAATAACCAGGTATTTTTATGGAGAAATATAATTTATTCTCCATGCACAAACAGGAAATGGTAGAAAACTATGTAGTTTTCTTGAGGACTAAAAGAGAAGCAATGTTACAGGTTGGTCCAAGCTCTAAGTCTATACAAACTGCTAAGTGCAAAAAGGGCAACAAACCACTCCAAGCAGCTGCATTTAGTTTTTTGAGGTCTAGTTTTCACTGCTAAATTACGTCAACATGAACAAGTTGTTTTCATAAACTTTAGTGGTAGTATTACAATTTTTTCCTTCTTTCCTTCCTTCTGTATTGCATCTTATGGTACTTTTAAGTTTCCCAACCTGCAAAAGTTAAGAGCTATACAAGTGCACTATAACTGTACTTACGGTGCAAGAAGCAATCATATTTAAAACAGCGTCTACAGAAGAGGGTGTGAAAAGAGTGCAGGCTTTGCTCCCTCTGAACAGATTTAGCATTTGGTCCATCTATGTTTGGTGTGCATTCAGGAGGAAGTGCTCCAGGAAGCTGCTGCTCAGTAAGTTCTTTGTACCTTGAAAGAAAGGAAGAAATTGTATTTATTCAGTATAATGAAAAAGAAGTAATTTTTGATTCCAGTACCACTCTGCGTTTTCAGTGGCAAATTAGAAGAAATTTAAGAAGTATGTCCCAGCTAGAAAGGTCAATCTGTCAGTGACGTGACAAGTTACTAATTTTACATTCATTAACATAAATATAAAATTGGCTAGAAAAGAATGCATTCGCTTCCTGGACCACCATTTCCTCATATATATTACTCATTAACTCCAAAAAGACAACTTTTCTCTTCTTTTAAGAAAAGCTTTTATTTTACCACTTCAAAAAAATATATTATGAAACACATGCAAGCACCCACTTTTCAACAGTTTGAAAGCAAGGCTAAGAAACACTTCTGTGTCGTTAGACTTGGTGGGAACAGCCAATTCCAGTCAAGTATCACTTGTGAAGTTGCACAATGGCCACAGAAACTAGCTGCAAGAGGGGCCATTCCTAATCAAAGCTGTTAGCTGATTTTTAATGAAGTCCATTAAATATTGGTTAATTTAATTCCAATTAATCAGTATTTAATGAA
This sequence comes from Pezoporus wallicus, assembly GCF_028554395.1. Taxonomy (NCBI): domain Eukaryota; kingdom Metazoa; phylum Chordata; class Aves; order Psittaciformes; family Psittacidae; genus Pezoporus; species Pezoporus wallicus. Next base: position 7,084,923 of record NW_026642649.1, on the reverse strand, counting down.
GTCAAGGAATCTTTTGTTTCATAAAGCAGCACAGCAACATATCTTAAGAAATACTTTCTTACTTCTCCTTCAATTCTTCTGCTGTACCCTTGTCTGGAAACATTGAGGAAATGGCTTCAAATATCTTGTCAGAAGGAAATCTCCGAGGTGGGTGGCTTTCTTTCTCTGTCAAAGAAGCAAACAAATTTGGAAAACAGAAAGGTTATATTTCTGCTCCTTTGCTACCTCTAGGAGGTGTTCAGAGAAAGGGGAACTTCGCCAAAATCCTAATAAAAAACAAAAAAGAAGCAAAAGGTTTTTATTTCTAAATGACCCACAAGTTAAACTACATTAAGTGATCTTTCCTGCTGAAAGAACTCTTTACTAGTAAAATTTGGAGAAATCATTATTTCACCAGCAGATGGAGATGGCAATTCAGAACTCTGCCTACTTCAGAATAATGATACTGCACTTTCTGAGGAGTACCAAAGCATTTATTAGGTGGATACTCAACTCATTTTTGGTGCATTTGGCAGTCTCAATATGCAGATAAACAAAAAGTAGCAAAAGCACCTTTCATAGTATTCTCTGTACAGCTCTTGAACTAAATGACAAGGAAATGATGAAGAAAATAGTGCTACTTTAGACCTGAACACTATCAAGTAGAAGGTTTGAATAAATTTATTGAGTGATTAAAAAACAGTGTTTTTTGGTTTTAATTTGTAAAGTCTGCAGACAGACATACCCATCCTGTTACCTTCCCGATCTTTTTGCTTGTCATCTCTTTCATCAGGATTGTCATCTCCATCATCATCATCTTCATCATCACTATATTGACCAAGTGCATTGACCAGCTCAACAAATATTTCATCATTGATAAATCCACATTCTGAAATTCAGCAAAATTGGGAGTGAACAAAAAAGCACAAGGTGTATATGAAGTATTTTTAGTCCTCCCTACACTTGAATTCAATTATGTATATTGAAAACGCTGTAATTGATGAAAAACGATTTTGTGGGGTTTCCCCTCTTTGTTTCAGCGTATGAACTGAGAAGAGTTAAAAATACTCAGTATTTATTTCTTAGACTGACAGCTGGGAAGGGGAGAAGGAAACATGTTGAAATTTCTCTGTTCCCAACTCCCTGTGCTTCAGTAAGCATAAAGAAATATCTTCTTTCTAGCTAGACTGTTTCAGAGATGTTGTGCCAGAAACCCAGTTCCAACACGGCTGGGTTAAGGCAGCCTGGAAATATATGGAACAGTCTATGAAGCTATACTTGGATAGCTAGGGAATCCCCAAAGATATTTTTGGTTGGTAGTTCCATTGCATTCAGTTCCCCACTACACACCCCCTGGCAAGGTGATAAATACAGTTAAATACAAAAAATTCAAGAGAAAACTGAAAGACATAATGCTGCATGTCTGCTTATTAGCTTATATTCTGCTGTGAAATTCAGAGGGCAGCAGAGATAGACAATAAGGCATTTCTGCAGAGAGAAAAATCATAGTTAGTGTTGACAGACCATTGTTATTTCCAAAAAATAACCGGGAACTATGAGGGAAATGCAGTGCTTATCACCATCCTTTTGAACCCGGATTGGGGTTGGATGTCAAACTATAACTAATAGTTTTATTCCTATGTAGACAATGAAAACAAGCAGGTACTTAATTTGGAAGTTTTAAACAGAACTTTTAATATACATGCACAGGTTAGTATACATTTCTTTCCCAAAAGTGCAATTACAGAGCTAATTTACAGTTCTGACTCCTGCCTGGGAACACCTTTGGATTAGATACCCACAGCATTTGCATTCAATGACAGTCACACAAGAATAGTAGTTATTGGGAGACTAAGAAAAAAGTCTTTCTACTTTCAATACATAGTTTTGAAGGATCCATAAGAACAGTAATTGCCATCATTAACATGGGACTCAAAGGCAGTGAAACAAAATCAATTGTAAAGCTAGACTCAATAATAAATCAATAGTAGAAGACATTTACTAGTCATGTCACCATTTTGACATAACCAGTTCTGACAGGGATGTCAGCAATCAGTAAATCTGTAAAAATATCCAAAGGCAAAACCCCATGAAACATTTCATGTTCCTCATAAAATTTAAAGGCAGCAGCTGTCCTGAGGACATTAACAAGACTGCTACAGGACTGAGTAGTATTTATTATTGAACCTCAGGCTTAACCTTCGTGAGTGGCACACCGTATACTCAAAACTGCAGTTCTCTCAGTCACTCCAGCATTAATAGGAATATAATTAATTTTAAGAAACAATGCCACATTTAGGGAGGAGGAAAGTGGTGGGCAATGTTTCTGTGAAGGAGGAAACGGCAGTCAGAGAAACCTTTACAACTGTTAAATTCAGGTTTGTATAAGCTAGTTCTGAGCAGGCACATAGAGCAAGTGAAAGGTTGCTACTTCACTTAGACTTTAGCAAACTAACAGGCAAATAAAATCACATGTACTCCAGCTCCCACACAGAAGAGGTAAACAACACCTAGGAATATATACATATATATAGTGTACCAACAGAAAGACAACTTTGCTCTATAAACTGACTTATAGAAAAGAAGGTTTTGAAAGGAGGTTTTTAAATAGCTGGTAATTTCCCTAAAGGAATAAAAAAAAAAAACAAAACCAAAACCCACAAAAGATTATTCTATTAAATCACATTTGCAAATATCACTATTAGAGTTTTGCATACTGCTCCTGCCACTTTCTGCTAGGCAGGATACACAGAGAGAAATTACACTATTATATTCTAAAGCTCTGAGCACAAAATTGAAGACCAAGAACTTCTCCAAGTTGCATCTAGGCATTATGATCACAAAATGGTTTGGGCTGGAAAGGACCTTAAGGCTCATCCAGTTCCAACCCCCTGCCATGCGCAGGGACACCTTCCACTGGACCATATTGCTCTAAGCCCCGTCTAACCTGGCCTTGAGCACTGCCAGGGACAATGAACCACTGTATAGTTTATGGGGAAAAGTTGAAGAGTTTAATTTCCCTGTAGTGCTACTATACCACTTCACAGCCTTATAAAAATGCAAAACTATTTATTTAAATAAGGAAGTCTTATATCCAATGTTTATGCAACATAGGGATTCTAGAGATACTACTGTAATAATCAAGCATCAGGCCTTAACAAGCAACACCAACAACAGTTATTTATGTAGGAAGAAGTGATAAGTATACCTGAGTGTTTGGGCTCACCTCTGTCTCCATGCACTTTCCCATCATAGTTCTTGATCAGTTCTTCAATAAAGGTACCATCCTGGTCAAGCACTTCATCTCCCATATACGGAATGTTATGTAAAACAGTTTCATCCTCTACCTAGTAATAACAGAATCAAACCATTTTAAATTGCATTTTCAATTGAGCATTTCTGCGTTGCTATTTTCACAGTTAACTAACTGGCTTCACTGCTTTAGCATATTTACCATTAAGTAGATAAATAAAACAAGACCTTCATCTTTGTTCAGCAATTTTACATACTAGTGGTGACTAGCTCCAGATACTGAAACTAGTACCTAACATGCAGGTTAGCCGGGTGTTTCCACAAAGCTTCTGCTACTGAACCACACTAAGCTACTTAGCTTTGGGAAGCCTGCATATGATAAGTTCATTCTCCCTGCCCTGGTTCTCTTCCACAGTAATGTGCAATGGAAACCTCCCCTTCATTGCTTTGCCAGAGATAAGAAAAATATGATACAAAAAGGCTCTAAATTCAAGTTGTCTAAACAGCAAGCATAAAAACATGCCTCACAATTTAATCTGAACTCCACTGTCACTTTTTTTTTGTGACTGTATACAGACTAAAAGAATTAATACTCCCATGTTTTATCATTAGAATTTATGGACCTCAATTCTCAGTTGTACCCTCCAATACTGCAGAACCCCCTTCTATTGTTAAGAAAATAAATGTAAATGTTCCTGCTGATCATGATTCTGCAGTAGTGCAAACTATCCAGACATTGATGAAATAAAAGCAAGTAGAAAAACGTGTGGAGGAACTCTGTACATATGCTGATAAAACAGGTTATTTAAATCACTTTGCTATTATCATAATAACCTGTCAGCAAAGGTGATCATATATAAAATGCTGTGACAAAGATTTGTAATAAGCTAAGCTTTTCAAACAAGTCAAATGCCTACATGAGAAATCTAACATTATGGCTTCTACACACAGTGAAGCTAATCAGAAGAAAAGGCTATACTCAGTTGCTATGCAAGAATGACCATTATTGTGGGGAGCCTATTTCAGGATTAAGTTCTCTTTATTCCATAAGAATTACTGTTCTGCTGCAGGTTGATTGCATAAACACATGCATTTTGCCCAGAAAACATTTCTCATTACACTAATTGTATGCTTTTAAATACATCTACATTTGTTAACTGCCACAAAGAACTGGTCAGATGAATTCAATAAACTTAGGGTGCTTGTTACAGCAAGGTTTTAGACATTATTCAGTTCACTGAGAACTGAATTTGCCATCTAAGTTACTTGGTTTTGTTATTGTATTGAGGGCCCTATTTCTAATTATTACTGCCTATTACCAATACAGAAAAGAAGGAGCTTAACTGGCAACAGATTTTTGCTGGTTTATTTCCTCCATACATTTCTCCTCCCAGAACTTTATAAACTTACCATAAAATTCTGTTGAAGGGGAGACCAAGAATACATTATAGGCACAGAAGCAACAGCATTGAGAGTCTTCAATGGGATGACTTGTTTTGGAAAATCTATATCGCTGGTAACAGAGCACTGAAAAATAAAAAAGAGGGTGAAGTTACACTTACATAGCAACAACAGAAACTGAAAGAAACAGAAAAATAATATCACAGTACACCACTCTATAATGTACAAAATTCAAAGTGTTTGTCGAAATCAGCCATATCAGCCTTTGAAAAATGCATCAGAGTTTTAGGGTATAACAGTAAGAACAGATTTAGCAGGAAAAGAGACGCAATAATTATTTCTGTGTCAATACCTTTGTTAATAGATCACAGGTTTTTTTTCCCCACTTAGTAATAAGTGGCTGTGATAATGTTTTATTCAGAGCATTCAACCTGCAATACAAATTATCTTTGGTATCTTCAAATAGATTTAGCACCTGTTGCTGCTAATACTCTCACCAATGTTAAGAGTATTTACTCAAGCCACCAGAGAAGCAACTAAATTCCCCTGGCTCCAGAACAATACACTGCAGAAATCACTTATTATTTATGGGCTTAAAAAATTTAAATTTTACTTTAATGCCAGCAAGATTTCTATGGAAATAAAGTCTCCATGTCTTAACTCCTGCCCTGTTTCCCCATTATGCCTGTTTATCTTAACATCAAGCGTTCGATTATGCTCACTGTTTACCAAGGAAAAATGAAAATTAACTCTTAATATGCAACTCTGGATATGCCAATGATTTTTTTCAGCTCTAGGACTTGACTTTTATTTAGATTCAGAGGTTATATAGCCTCCAAAAGATAAATATGTCATAGAAACACAGACAGCTTCTAGGTTATTCTTGCATCTATTCAACAGCTAACAGATACAGATCAACTTTTCTCAAGTACTTGGACAGCAGTATGGAGAACTCTGCAAGAAAAGTTACAAACAAAAGCAGACAAGAACATACAAAGCTAGAGAAAGTACAACAAAGAGGATTTGGAGGTAGGTAAACAAAGTTTAGAACAGCTATCATAGCTACCTGAAAGGAAAAAAGGAAGTGGAGACAAAAGATCTTTCTCCTTTCCAGAAGGGAAAGATGAACAGAGCTTCACATTTCTAAAGAAATACACAAAGTAATGTAACAAACAGTATACAGAGACAGTACCCCGGTAGAATGACACAAGCCAGATTTCTTTCTTTTTTAATCTGCAGCACATGAAATTAGATTTTTGCTGTGGATACCAATACTCAAGATACTGTCCTATGCTAGTGCTTTATTTCCATTTCAGGTTAATGTTTAATTTTTTAGCTAGCAGCCATCTAGCATATTTTTCATGTATTTTTAAAAGGAAAATACAAACTAAAACAATTATTGCTTTTATCTTTGGAACTGGAAGTCTCAGCCTGACAAATGACCTATGCCAAAATGACTGGTACCAAGCCTCAGTCACATTGCCCCATTGTTTTGGGATAGAATTCAGCTTAATGCTTATGAGTTTAGCACAGAACATGTTATGGTGTCTGGCTGATGCTGACTGGACTATCCACTGGCAAAAACCTATGTCGCCAGTGATGTCCTGCAGGCATCACCAAACACATGGAGGCTCTCACAAAACCTTTCTATCAGGTCACTAAACTTCTAGCCAGTGACCTCTGCAACTCTGAAGAAATTCAGCATATTAAGAAAAAAGATTATTAAAGGAATTTTTTTAATCCCCCACCATTTTTTATTCTCACTTCTCTCACTATAAATTATGGCAATCCTAAATCAAGCAGTGGAGTTCCAATTCGTGAGACAGAGCCTGGATGTGAATGCAGTAATTAGCGTGCTCTAGCAATTCAGGCAGGAAATCAATTCAGGCAGGAAATTAACATAAAATAATAGTGAATCAAGCTAAACAACAAAGAAAATAAAGAGGAATGGTAAGGAATGATCATCCAGTAACACACACCAAAAAAAAAAGTGAAAACTGGATATATACCCTATATACCCTAGATATACCTGATATATACCCTCAATTATCAGACATTCTGATCCTACAGTGTTATATAATAGGTAAGCTGTACATGACTAGTTGCATATTCAATCATGTTTAAAAGAAAACACTTCAGCGAAGGTCATTGCCTGTTTGCATTTAATCACGCATGCACACAAATGCACCTCTGTGACACACACACGCCCTCAGTTCCTCAATAAAACTTTCGGAAAATCTGACAAATTTCCTTGAAGAGAAAGTGTTTTGGTTTAGGTTTATGAGGGGTTTTTTTACCCTGTTCACAGTAAAATCTTTTCATTCTCATCCTATTGAACTAAGTTAGCTTTTCAGATTATTACACATGAAACATCAAACCAGCTTAGTTTGGAGAAGGGCCTAAAGAGCAACCGAGAAATTAATGAGAAATTAACCTGGGCTGAACACAAAGTTGCAGTACACTTAAACCACTGCTCGAGCTACCAACACGAAAGCCAGTTTACGTGCTCAAACTGCATCACCATAATGGAAGTGGATTTCATAAATCTGATGCCCAGTCTGCTTGTGCAACACAAGGGTGCATCAACTCAACTAACTACTTTCAGAACCTCTGTGGTTAAATTACTTTATTAAAAAGAAGATTTTGTCACGTGGGTATGTTTCACAGCTTTCATGTGTTTTAGATCAATAAGAACTAAACTAAATACTCATTTGTTCTATTGGGGGTCAACTCCAATATGAGCAAGATTAAACTCCCAGTATCAGTAAGACAGTTAATCAGTTTGATTAAAGGATGCTGCAGTAAGATCTGAGTATTACCAGAAATAAAGAAGTTTCACTTGTGTGTATTAATCCAAGCTAGGTAACCTACTACATATTTATTGCTTTCCAGAAGTCATATGATTGAAGTAAATAACAAATAAATTCTTTAGGAGACTCATACAAAAAATATTTAGCTGCCAAGTCATGCCATGCTGGAAAACATAATAAAGAAGAGGCAACTTTCCAGTAATAAACCAAAAACGTGTTAACAACCTTGTAAGTGGGATTACCACAACACATGTTAACCAACCTCCCTGGTCCCGCGCAATGAGCTCACAGAAGTCATGATGTGAACAGGCTGTATCCTACGTTGTTTCCATTCTTGATTTAAGATTTCTGTTCTTTCCAGGATCTTCTGACGATTAGAATTAAACATACTCTAAAAATTAATCACAATTGTAAACGTTACAAGTAAATCAAACACTCCAAATTCAGCTGCTAGCATCTTAAGGAATTATAACATTTACTAAAACAATGAATAAAACTAGATAGGATGCAAAAAGTGGCCAAAACTCAAGACGTCCAAATTTCATTGAAATGCCACCATCCCTATCTTTGACTCAACCCATGTTTTCATGTTAGAGACCTACAGGTTTAGCATGGAATTAAATTCAAAATGGAATTAGAAAGAATATGTGGATAAAGAAGTTGCCGTACTTGCTCTCCACCATCTTTTCTGACACTTAGCATGCCTGATTCCTTCACATATGAATGTATACCTGTTTATAAGATCAGAGTTAAAACAAGCTTTCAGAATGTTAACAAAGTATCTAGCAAAACTGTTAGTGTAGGTGTTAACTGCAGGACAGCTCAAACTTCAAAAGATCAGGTTTTGTATCATTTTTCAAGCAAACAGAGCCAAAAGGTGACAATACCTTTACTTCATCTGCACGTCGGAACCTCTTGAGCTGCCTCAGTCTCATGTATTCTGATTTCACACGTTTTCGCCAACAAATTGGTCCTTTCTCAGATTTTTTTCCGGTTTGACCCATGATTATCCTGCAAAAGGCAATGTGATGTTAACCTTACTGTCTCTGACACCACTGCTTACTGAGCAGGTTAGAGTGAAGTTAGGTAGGATAGAGAAATTCATGTAATACCTTTCATATACTGAATTCCTTTAATTCCTTTCACTAAAACACTTGCAATCCAACCCCAGTCCAAAGAAAATAAGTAATATATACTTGAGTCATAGACACCAGGATTTTAATTACAAATCAGTGAGACCCTTCATATTTGCTTTAAGCACTTCTAATGCCTCTATACAGAAAGATACCTAATTGATCTAAAAAGGACTCTTCATCAAGGGCTGTAACATTAGGACAAGAGGTGATGAGTTCAAACTGAAACAGGGGAAGTTCACATTAGATATAAGGAAGAAGTTCTTCCCTGTGAGGGTGGTGAGGCACTGGCACAGGCTGCCCAAAGAAGCAGTAAATGCTCCATTCCTGGCAGTGTTCAAGGTCAGGTTGGACAGAATCTTGGGTGATATGCTCTAGTGAGAGATGTCCCCACCCATGGCAGGGAGGTCGGAACTGGGTGATCTTGAGGTTCTTTCCAACCCAAACCAGTCTATGATTCTATAAATTTAGATTACCACTGCAAAGATACACACTGGAATCCTTGCAGTCTCATAAATCAAATTCTGTACAGTTCTGCTTCTGGTAGACAAACCTTCCCCTCCTTGCAGAAGGGGTCTTCTTCAGTAAGATATCAACTCCTTGAATAGACTTCTGGAGTTGATTTCAAAGGCAGAGAGGTACCCCAAAGTACAGTCCTCCTATCCAACCACTCAAGTGTCAGAAAGTTCTAGAATCCAGACAAAAAGAGTTTTGAATAAGCCAAAATATAAGAATAGAGTTTTGAATAAGACAACTTGCTCTTTTCCCAAGTATCCTACAAAACCCCAAACTGTGCAGTTGACTGCACACAGAACACTGATACCAGCTTTTACTGATCACCCTCTTAGTACCAAGTGCTTCATTTTAATGTTACAGGACTGTTGGCAACATGGCTGTATTTTTACATTATAATCCAAATGTATTGCTAGAATATGCCAATCTGCGCAGCATTTTTCAAGCTCCATGACCGTATGCTGTGACTATGCTGGCAGTGACTATTTTGACAGCATCCTGAAACAAAACCACAACATCCAAGACTGGCTTCCTCTCAAGAGCTGTACTATAACAATCCACAGTATTTCACTGAATAGCTCAAAATAGCATTCACGATAGCCATTGTGGACTGAAAGGCTGAAATGCTGAGTCGCCCAAGGTTAATACATTCTCAAACAATCATAATCGATTTGAGCACAGAAACACAGAATCAACCAGGTTGGAAAAGAGCTTTAAGATCACCAAATCCAACTCTTACCCCACACAACTGCCAACTCCACCACTAAAGCATGTCACCGAGGGCCTTATCTACATGGTTTGTGAACACTTCCAGGGATGATGATTCCAGCACTGCCCTGGGCAGCCTGTTCCAATGCCTGAGCATCCTTTCAGTGAAGGAGTTTTCCTAATATCCAATCTAAACCTCCCCTGGCACAATTTGGGGCTGTTCCCTCTTGTCCTGTAAGTTGTCACTTGGGAGAAGAGACCAGCCACCTTCTGCTTCCATCTTGTTTTCAGGTAATTGTAGAGAGGAATAAGGTCTCCCCTGAGCCTTCTCTTCTCCAGACTAAACCCCCCAGGTCCCTCAGCTGTTCCTTATCAGGCTGGTGCTCAAGACCCTTCACCAGCTCCAATGCCCTTCTCTGGACCTGCTCCAGCACCTCAATGTCTCTCTCGCAGTGAGGGGCCCAGAACTGAACACAGTATTTGAGGTGCAGCCTCGCCAGTGCCCAGTATAGAAGGATGATTGCTTTCTTGGCCCTGCTGACCACACTAGTGCTGATATAGGCCAGGATGCCATTGGCCTTCTTGGCTGCCTGGGCACAAGCTGGCTTATGTTCAGCTAGCCGTTGACCAGCAACCCCAGGTTCTTTTCAACCAAGCAGCTTTCCAGCCACTCTTCCCCAAGCCTGAAGCATTGCCAGATAAGCCCTGCTCATCAAAATCAGGTCCATATGGAAATCATACATAATTAGATTAAAACCAACAAAACAAACAGAATCCCCATCTTTCTTTCATACAACATACATAATTAGATTAAAACCAACAAAACAAACAGAATCCCCATCTTTCTTTCATACAACTGAAATGCAGTTCCCAGAAGACCCCGCAAGCAAGGATTTAAGACCTGAAACATATCCACATTAAACAAACAAATCCAACCTATTCCATTTTTCAGTAATGAACATCATTGTTACCTGCTGTATTAAAATGATGAGTAAAATATTTCACAAGAAGGTAAAAACTTTCTTTTAAAACAACATAACTTATGCACAGTCAGGTCATTTATCTAAAAACAAATGGGACTTACAAGAACACTTTCCTCTTGCACTAGTTTCAAACTGCTATCTGGGGCACAACATAACAATTTAACCTTCAAGGCACCAAGTAACAAAACACAGAGAATTAAAAGATGCATTGTTGTTTTTAGCAAGTTATAGCAAGAAAAAGTTCTTCTAGGTAAAGTAATAATGTTAATGAGCAACAGTCAGTGGGATACACATAGTACATTAAGTCAAATTTGTATAAAATTAGAAATGGCCTCTTACATGCCAAGTCCTTATTAAGAGAAAGCACTGAGCGGGAAGGAAGTATGTGTGTGTATTAGTTAAAGAAAAATTACAGATAAGGAAAAACCAAAGTGTCCTGGATGCATGTTTGTAAAACATTAATAAATTTCAGGGATTTTTCAAGATTAATGAATTCTGAATCTGAGCAGCAGATTTTTAAACCTAATGATCCATATTTGTATGTTTAGGACAGTTTGGGTTGGAAGGGACCTTAAAGCTCATCCAATTCCAACCCCCTGCCACGGACAGGGATGCCTTCCGATAGACCTGGTTGCTCCAAGCCCCATCCAGCCTGGCCTTGAACACTGCCAGGGATGGGGCAGCCACAGCTTCTCTGGGCAACCTGTGCCAGGGCCTCAGCACCCTCACAGGGAAGAACTTCTGCCTTATATCTCATCTCAATGTCCTCTCTGTCTTATGCAAGACATTAAACAATATTTTGTAAGAAAAACTGTTAGATTCTCATTTCAAATCTAAAAACCCAATGCATTCCCCCCTTGTCCTGTCACTACAGGCCATTGCAAAAGCCCCTCTCCAGATCTGTAGGCAACAACACCAAAGGAGAATTACACTATTATTAACACATGTACTGTGGTAAGAGGCAATTGTTTTTCTGTTCTTAATCTCAGAAGGGGGGGAACAAGCAAACACAAGACAGAAGGGGGGTGGTGGGGAAGGTGGCAGGAAGAGAACAGCATATTCCTAGCAGGCAGAGTTAATTCTCACAGTGCAATCGATCTCTAATCTTCACATTAGGACTACAGAAACTGTCAGTGGCATTTGGCTAATGTCGTCAATTCAAAGGTTGCCTCCAAAACTATACATTTAAGAAACTAAACCCGAGAAAATAGGATAAGAAGTTTCCCAGACAAGGACAGCTCATGCTGGTCAGGGCTGGGAGAGAAAAAAAAAAAAAAAGGAGTCAGAAAGATTAACTCCTACAGAAGGGTGCTGGACACTATCTCCATCCCTGAAAGTAAAGGCAGTTTGGAGAATTAAGACTTCAGGGAAACAGCAACAAAAACTAATCTCTGGGGGTAAATTCAGGATTGTAGATGCTGTCTCCAACCTACTATTGATCCACCTGCACTAGTACCTAGGTGTAAGAACAATTTTTCCCAAATCACTTTCTTCCATCATTTCTGCTGTTCGTATTTGCAAGTACTCTGAGCTGTAACAGACTACACAGGTTGTTACAAGAAAACCCTATCTATTTGCCTTAAAAGATGTTTTATGCGGTTTGCAGCTAGGATTGCAGAGCTAGTGAATGTTAAGATCAATTTCTCAGAACTAGTCAACTTCCCATATAAAGTTTCAGAATATTCCCTACAGCAGCATAAGTGGCACAAGCTAAATCCCATCTGTCTAAGAATACTTTATGGCCTGTCTTAAGAAGACAGGCATAACATCATGCAGTTTCTATTTAATAAATAAAAACATGATACTGGATTGTCTTAGTGCAATGATTTGATTCTGAGAGCCCCCAGGCCATCTCCCACTTCCCTGTCCCCATTTCCCTTCTGAATACTGTTAGCTGATTCTATTGTTTTAACATCTTTTTCTTTGCCATTTTTTCATCCTCTTCAGATGAAGGGCCTACAGACACTAACTGCTAAAGATCTCAATCCCAAGAACTTTTACCCAAAAGAAAGAAACTATGTAGCAGCCAACTCCGCTATTTATGTGCAGATTATCTCATCTCCAAAATAGATACAAGAAAGCAAGCATAACTCTAAAGCAGTTACTCTGTTTCCAGCAAGAGCTCATCTCCCAGAGTGCAGAATGACTTCCTCAGCTAACCCTGTCAGACCTTACCTGGCATAACACTAATAAGGGAAACCTCGTCATAACTCTCCTTGCGGAAGAGGAAACACTGGAAGTAAGGTGAGACATCCCAAGAGATGCTAGTGTCAACCTGGTACAGCCACAGGCAGTCTCGTTCCAAACTGGTGCCCTGGTGCCAGGGCAAGCAAGGAGATGTATGTGTCACACGTAAATGCAAAGGCTTAGTACCCTGGGTCCAAAGCTGCTCTTAACCCAGCCAGCCCAGACTAATGAGAGATCAGTGTAATCTAAACAGACCACCATCAAGGATAACAAAAACAAAACCAACACTTCTTCTTGAGCAATAAGGTGCTTGAACTAGGGTATTGGGAATGAGACACACTGAACCCTCCTGAGCAGTGATTTAAAAAGACCCTACAGGAAAATAAAAGCAAATATACAGCTATTCTTTCCATTTTTTTAGTCGTGCTTGCATAGCTGGAAATGAAAAACAACAAAAAATGGCAATGACCTAGAGCAGATACATTTGTGTTCCAAATAAACTGCTGAGCATTTCATAATGATGTACAAGATCTACATTCTTTACAGGAAGTTGTAAAACACTTCATGCCTATAATTTTAAATTAGCCAATGCTTACTTTCAGCAGCCAAAGCATCTATAATACACCTAGAATTCACAAGAGAAAGAAGTGTAGAAAAATTTCAGCCCAAATTGTTTCTGTTTTGCCTACAGAGCATAGAAAGCGCCTTATTTAAAGACAATGTCCTATTTTTCTTCGATCATTTTTGGCAATATCCATCAGTGACAGACAAGCACACATAATTCTCTAAATTAGGCAGTCTATTCAAGCAGTCATACTGCTGTCAAAGACTATATTTAAGCGCCTCTGGCTACAGTGCCAAATTTCGGGGGGGGGGGGGAAATCTAATGAAAATTTTCATGCTGAAAAGCATGCGAGAACAAATGAGGGGCTCTGCCCTTTTAAAAGGATGCTATTAGTTTCGAGTTGTGCTTAATGTTACACAATATTTTAAACTAACGATGTTATATTACCTTCCCTCTACTCAGGATTTGTTTGGAAATATTCCTGAACTAAAATATACTGTGTGCAGTGTAACTTCTCAGTTCTTTTACTGTGAATTAATCTATGCTCAAAAGGTTATTTAGATCTTTTAAATTTATGCATACACTGGTACAATACTGCACTTCAGAGCACTCTTGACCAACAGTTCCAATGAAGGGGCAGGGTAGCGGGAGGATGCGGGATAATATAAAACCCAACAGGGAAACCACATGTGACACCTGATGCAAACTGAGCAATAAAATCATGGGGCTTGTTGCCTGGAGTAATGAAAGAGTAACAAAGGAATAAAATAACTCAGATGGGGCAGGTAGCTGGGAAGTACTACTTCTACCTCCCATAAAGCCAAACACGAATGCTTTCACATTCACTTCTCAGAACCTTGATTTCTAAAACCATGTGTTTAACTGCATGACCCTGCTCCATGAACTACACCATGCTGTTTCTCAACCTCTTCTACCTCACTGTGAACAGTGATGCACTTCCACCAAGTTCTCTGAATGCACTGGTAAGCTCAAAACACGCATCTGAGCTGGCTTTATGAACTGTCATTTCAGAGATCATACTTATTCATTTAGATTCAATACTACAAGATACTTGCCTGTGTAATTTCTACAGCAGTGATGGCATCTCACAATCATCTCACCTTTCCCAGCTCTTTATTCTCGCCTCAACACTGCCTATAAACTGGATTAAACTGACTAAAATAAAATAAAAGCTCTCTTTGTGATTGTTTTCTGAAACACAGATCAGCTGGATGATCCCATCCACAACTGTGGCTTCCTGTGCACAACCATAAAGCAGAAAGGATTTGTTAGGCACTCAGACCAACAGCGTGGCTCTCACCACAAACAGGCACTGGCTTTATACATCAGTTTGCCCTGGAGTGGCAAACATGCTCTTTAGCTGGAAGCTGTTATCAGATGCAGACAGCACACAGGTCTCTTAGACTCAGCATATGCAATCTTACTAATGGAGAAATTATTATCTATTAAACCCTATCTGAAGCCATCATTGAACTTCTTGAAGCATCTACAAAACTTGTGGTTTAGTTTCAAACAAGAAAAAACAAAACAAACCCCACAAAACAACAGCAATAACAAATCAAATCACCCACCACCACACCCTTCTATGCTTCTTCTCACACTGAAAGAATTGTTTTGATCAGGCAGCAGAATTTAGGACAACTTTCATGTTCAACTCAAAAAGCAGAATTTTGGCAACAGAAGAGATTAACACGATCTTCCCATAAGCCTGCAAAAAATTCAATACTTGCTAGAAAACAAACAAACAAGGAAGATAATGCATTGATTTATTTTTTTTTATTTAGCTTAGACACAAAGTTGTCAACTTTCCAAAACCTCATGAAAAAATTAAATCAAATTATCTTACGTTACCCAATTTTACATAGCACGATACAATGAAATGACTGTTCAACTGCAGCTACAGATTTTTCATCTATGCTACACCACAATATATTACTTGGAAACTCTTGGAAACACACTTTACTTCATGCACCCTAAATACAAACCAAGACAATATTCTCTATGAATCTATCCTAAACCTTTCTGGAGGAATCAGTTTCTAATAGACTTTTATTACAATTCTCAAGCACCTGAAAATAAACTATCAATAAACATATTGCCAGCCTTCAAAACAACTGACTCCAATGTTAACCATAAAGCAATGTTGTAATCTGTCAGACCTGTCTCCTCCATTTATACCAAACTTTTCTTAGCAGCACAGAAAGACTCATGAAAACACTATGGTCAAGAAACAGTACTACTCACTTGGGCTAAGTAAGAAAAGTTATTTACTGCTGCGATTTCAGAGCTGCTATTTCCACATCAAATTATGCAAGCTGCAGGGGCAGGGGAAGAATGACACTCCCAGCACCTCAAAGCACTTTTTACCTGGGCCAGCAGCAGACACACTAAAAATACACCTAGAAGTTTTGTGGTTGCTTGCTTGCTACTCTCTGGATTTTCTAAAGCAAGACAACACATGGTTTTCTTCCTAACTTATCTATGTAAAATAGCACATTCTCATTTCCATGGGAAGAAAAATATTCCCAAGGCCACTGACAGCTTGGGTATTTCAGACACCAAACCAGACCAATTAACAACAAATCTCTAGCTCTGAAATACACCACCACAGGAAAGATCAACATAGTTCATTAGTAACGTTTTATTACAAAACCAGCTACAGCATATTGAGTCTTTTACAGAACTAGTCATAGAGAAATAGATGGGAGTAAACTGAACTGTGTTTTTTACTATTCTACATTATAGAAATGTTGTATTTTAAGTTTATAGTGCAGTTCAACCTATTTTTAATCAAAAAATACCTTATCACTTTTTTAAAATTAGCATCATGTTGTTATTCCATATGCTGAAGTACTGTATCATTAAAGGATATTTAAATTTAGAGAGAGAACTTGCAGCAAATGCTACCATCAGTTCGACTACCTTCCTCAAATGCTATTTAGTGTCAGTTTTGCCTGGAAAAGATATCATCTGTCTGCTGTATCAGTGGCCCCTGATCACTCACTTCTGCCTCTATTCAGCCTTCTCTGCTATGAGGGCTTAAGTGTTATGATTCTGTTAATCAAAATAGGTCAGAAAAAAAAAATAAAGTCTGTCTGAACAGCCCAGAAAATAAACACAGTTTTTAAATACAAGTTTTCAACAAAATCGGCTCCACAAGCTGGTTTGCTCAGCAGCCGCATGAATCCTTGAACCAACTCAAGTAAATGGGGCGCAATACTGGGGCAGGAAAAAGAGGCAAAGAACTGAAACTGAAGAGGGCAGCAGTTTAGGCTTCAACCGAAGTGTTTGTCAAGGCACATTGCCTCCCTGCCACTCCATTTTGCAAGCACGGAAAAGTTATTCTTAACAACCAGAAACAAGAAATATTTATTAAGCCATCAGTGCCAGCTGTGTCACCCTTCGGGCAGATAAATGCCAACAGGCTTCTACTGGCCCACAAAAGTTTAACCTCCAATGGGCTCTGTTTGGCAGTACCTAAAAGAAACTCATTTAAACAGGTAACTCCAAACAGTCCATCTGTCCTTCCTCACTGTGACAAGTTTCAGCCATTGTGGATCATGTAGGCTAATACAGCACTCACAATCAACTCCACTGAGATCCCATGTTCTGCAAGATGCTCTTGATTGCTCAAGAGATGGAAGCTGTTATACAAGCTATTGACAAAGACAAAACTATCAATTTTAACAAACATGATGTAAGGAAGGGAATCATGAACAGCCCCAGACATACCAATGCCATAACCCCAAACCAAGAAGTAATGTCTGTGTGTGAAAACAAATGTCCCAAGTCTCAGAATACTTCCTTTTCCTCCAGTCAGCGGAAAAATCCTGGCTTGCAAGTAGAATTAAAAGCCTGTGTTTTAATTGAAAGACATTTTACTCTCAGCCCTAACACCAATACAGACTGATGATGGCTGTAGGCTTTCCAGGTAATGTAGTGGTGCCAAAAGCAGAAGGTCTGCTGCTATGAATAGGCATGTTCTTATTATGAGCAATTAAGCTCCTATTATTGTGATACAGTTAGTTACTCACAATTACTATTTGCAACACTAAAATACATTTCACTTAGTAGAATCCCTTCAAAGGTAGTTGTCTGTCACTACAATATTGGGGGGGGGCGGTATGTACTCTTTCCTTGTGACATAACCCATGGTTACTACTTTATTACCATTTACAAAACACAATTTAACTTTGAAGAACAACTTAACCAAAGCTAAGCAGCACATTCACTTACCTATTTGCTTTTGGAAGCTGATGACAAATACATCCTAGCTGAGAAGTGCATTAAGAGGACTGGAAAAGGAAGCGGGATTTTAAAATGGCATTCGTTTCCTCCCTTCATTGTCTGTCTACAATACTTCAGAGTCTTGGAATTTACACAGCAAATACAATAAATTTGATTAAGGTGATCAGTTACCTCAAATCAGATCTCTTCAGCACTCAAAAGCGGCAGTTTTTCATAACTGATCCAAATTGCTCATGCTGGCCAGATAAGCACTCAATCTGGCAGGAAAGAAGAGGAACCATGCAACCAGGGACAAGAGAAAGGAGCAAAGACTCTCCCTGTCAATGTCAGCACATTGTTAGGGCCTATTACCCACCTGCCTTAGACTACAACACTTCCATACCAAGTAAAACATGCTATTCACACCATGTAATTTTTTTCTTTACACGACTCTGCACAATCAGCAAACCAGTTAATGTGGCAAACTACTTCTGTGCCAGTAGCTCTCAAGAAACACATTTCCTGCTATCCCTAGATCTAGAGCTTAAGATTGCTCTGAAAAGATGTAGTGAGTAGCAAAACAACAGCAGCAACCATTTGTAACCTGCCTACATTAGTTGCCAGTGCAAGATAAATATAGAAGAGGTCTGTAGCAAAGGAAGAGTGTAGGTTTCTACAATTCAGTTCTGCCTCATACATCCCACCAGAGATATTCACAACAGCACATATTCAGACCATTAGTTAACAACAGTTATTTTCAATTTGCTATTATTTGTACAAGTCTAAGGCTTCTTATTTAAGAATATTACATGTAGGCTCCCTAACTCCTAAACACTCTAAAACATGTTTTTGTCTGTTTCTGGGCCTTATCAAAATTGGACAAATCACTCCAAGAATTTTAACTAATACATAAAAGAATTAATTCCCTGAACAGCGTATTTTCTTACACAAATCAGAGCTAAACCCAGACAATCACAGAAGCTGTGCATTACTCTAGACCTTCTGATGAGACCAAGACAGCGGGGGATTTCACTTCTTCATAGGGAGGAAACTCTTCAACAGTGAGTACAGTCCAGTATAGGAATGCATGAAGCCAAGAGGTGCTGGAATCTCCATTGTTCAAAACATTTTAAAAGTGGTCTGGAAAAGATAATTTCAGTGTTGGCCTTGCCCAAGTGGGAGACTGGAGCAGATGACCCCTAGATGTACCTTGCAACTAGATGTACCAAACTATTCGAGAAGACAACATAACTCTGAACTGGGCCTGCCATCTCAAAACCAGGGGTCGTGCTATTTTTAAAGCTGCTGCTATGGAGTTTGCTTGCCTTTTAAATTCCAGTTTAATATTTCAGAAGATGAAAACCATCGCCACTGCATTCCAAAATTCTCGGTATTTCAATCAGCTACACGTACAATTTGGAAAACACCACTATTATTGAGAGCAATAGATTGTGAATTTAAATGCCTAAGAGCTTAATCAGCCCCAACTCTTCAGTTTTGTGTGTAAGCACTGATTTTTCTAATCTGTAGAAGTATTTATGTTACAGGCTCCTTTAACAAATCCATCAACCACTTAGTTCACACACTCCTTCCCACTACTATTCCATGTGTTTATTCATCTGAAGGAGGCCTCTGTACAGTTGGAACGGTACAGTTGTATGGTACAGTTGGAGCCTTCAGTTCTACCTCTTAGCATAATTAAAGACAGATCAGAAAGCTCTTCACTAATGAAGTGTGTTGTCTAACTAGAGTGCTACATACTCTCCATAAAGTTACCATTACTTTTAAAATAACAATAATAAAAAACCGCCATAAAAGCGGTCTTCTTTCAGATTAGTTGTCATCTTATCCTAATAGGTTTCTGCTTCTCCTATAGCCCAACCTTTGTGCCTTTGAAGTGTCACTCTCTTCAGACCTTTTATTCTCTGTTGCTTCAGTAACTACAGCCTTACCTCGTGCTTGGTGTACTTATGATCAGGAGCCTGACCTCTATCCTGGAAGGTTAAATTGTTGTTTGATTTGGGGTATTGGTTTGGTTTATTGTTTGTTTGGTTTTCCCCAAAGTAAAATGTCACTTTTATTTTTTCATTTTTAAATAAACTTGAACACATTCTAGAAAAAAATAAGTCAAGCAGAACACATGTTCACAATAAGCAACTACTCTCTGACCTGCTTCCCTGAAACTCAGATGTGCCTCCTCAATTATTCCTTCCCAAGCACAATGTTTTTTGGACCTTGTTATTATCCCAGCAGCTCCTTAAATTAATAGCTCAGAATGGATACTTCAGGATATGCAAGATGACAGAGATCCTTTTCTGTATCTTTTGAGTAAGAATTTCAGCTTCTTTCAAAAGAGGCTGAAAGAAAAAAAATGTAAAATCACCATGTAGTGACAAATTGCCATTTGGTCACCACATGCTGCCTTGATCAGGATGTTCATCATAAATAAAATAACTGTACATACCCTTTTCTTACAGCTGTGTGAGCAGCTATTGGTGAAGTGTACAGTTTCATGATACACTTAATCCAGCCAAACTCCTTACTTGTAGTAGCACTACTATCAAACTACCTTACTAACTGTAATGACTATATTTTTACTCACAGTGTTATTCCCTAAATTAAAACTAGCTGCAGTGGTTACTAAATTATTATGACATAAGCAATACCTTTACACTGATTAGCTCAGGTACATCAGAATTTCCTCCAAATGACTGATTTTTTTTAACTTTCCTGTAATAACAAGGCTGATGCATCCCTCTGCATACATACTCTGCAGTAACTTCTGATATAAATAGCAAACATAAATCAAATATGACATGGTTTAGAGATCACCAAGTTATATATGCTTTCTGTAACAGATTAACAGATTCCTTAAGACTGTAAGTCCTCTGGCATTATAAAAAGCTGCAGTGTGAACTCCAAATAATAATCAAGGAAGTCCTGACAAACAAAACCAATTCATCCTGTCAATTGGCAGGACCAAGAAGAGTGGCCCTATCCACCTCCTGACTTCTGCTTGCTTTGATCACAACATCTGCCTTCTTTCATCTATTACTGTTTCTAGTCTGTTTTTACAGTTAAATGAATCTATTCAAACACGGTTTCTTGTTTATTTCCCACATATATCAGACAAAAACTGCTTGGAGGACCAGATGGCTTTGACCTCTACTTTATGCCGATATTGCTACAAAAACAAGGACTTTTACCTACCACTTGTTCCTGCACTTGTGCTATCATTTGCCTCCTGAGAGCACAAGCACTTTTGCAGCCAGAAACTGACAGAAGCAAGGAAGTCCTCTGGCTGAAAATACTTGTTACTTTTGACTTAAGTGACCATCCAGCCACTCCGTCCCCATCTAAAGACACTGGCCTTAGACATTCAATTTTCAGCTCCTTGTGAGAGCAGTAAATGCCAAAGCCTGCAGATCAATTTCTGAATGTGCTTAATCCATACTGAAACTCATACCACTTATTATTTGAAATGCTCACCTCGCAGAGTAAACCCAAGCAGTTCAGTTACTAACACACAAGACAGGCAGAAAACAAGCAAACTCTAGGGTTTACAGAACTCACATTTTCCTCAATCACGCTCCCCACCTGATTAAAACATAAAATACAATGAGAAAATAAATTGCACACCCCCACCCCCCAAGTATTTTATTTCTTGCTTTCTCCTCTAACAGTTCATTCATATAGGTAGTTTAACATTATGCTGCTTGAATATTCTTTTCAGGAGTTTGTACCACCATTATAAACTAAGCAGGACAAGGAGGAAAGAAAGAATGAAGAGTCAAGCAGCTCTTGGGATGCTAAAGAGAAGAAAACTTTCCTTCACTCCACTCCTCTTTCCTTCCTGGAAAAAACATGAGGAATCTTAATTTATGTTCTTACTGGTTCTACATTAGAATACTTTATTTTTATGGGTTAGAAAACTACCAAAGCAAAGCAACTACTAGGTATTCAACATCTCTTACCTTATCGGCCAGCATGTTAAAAACTTTGCAGCTCAGTTTATAAATAGCTCAGACCTTTCAGAAGGGCTTCAGAAAATATAACCAAAATTTTCTTAATATCCACGTAATTTTAACCAATCTGCTTCCAAGATTCAAGTAATAAGATAAAAAGGGGGAGAATGCAGTCTTTACAAAATCCCCTGACCATTTTAAAAGTTTTTGGCACTACCTGTAGATTAATTAAACATGAACTACCTGAGCAAAATCCAGCAACAGAACTGCTCTAGAAAACAAGCTTATTTCATATTGTCTACCAGCCATAAAAAAAAGAGGAGGGCATCAGTCTGATAATTTTTTTCTCTAATAGTACACTACCTTTGGATTTACTCTGACATTATCTCATCTTGTGGGAGTCCTTTATTTAGAATATTTATTTGTCAAGAAACAATGGCATAGCTACTTCTCAGAGTTTAATAATAGGAAAGTAAGATTTCAATACAAATAATTAGATTTCCAACACATTTCCCCAAACAAATACAAGAGTAAAACAAAAGAAGTAATCCAGCATAATTTGTTTTCAGACAGCCCTTAAAAGAAAAAGAGAAGCCTTTACTAGTGGTCAATCAGTCTACATATGTAATCCTGCAACTTTCAAAGGTATTCTCTTGAGAAATTAAGTTTTTTCTGTATCCCCCTACAGTTTCACGATTCAGAGAAACCAAATCAGACATGAACTAACTACTAAATACTATGCAAGGCATAAGAGTAACCATTTCAAAGAGAATTCTTCTAAGTTCCTTATATTATTGCTTTGCTCCAGAATATTTTAATATTCAGTACTTTTAGAAAAATACTGGTTTGGAAATAAAAATTACAAGTTCAAGTACTCATCCATTTGGGTGGGAGGAAAGGGAAAGACAGAAGGGGGAGATCATGACCAAGTATTCTCTATTAAAGATCAAACCAATATTAGCACTACATGAAATCAACTTCAGTTTGGGCACCATCAACACAACACTGTGCATTAAGTAACGCAGCTATTTATTTTTTACTTAGATAGCTGCATGCATAAATACTTTTAACTATATTTGCACACACAAACAGGACTATTTGGACTAAAAAACAAATAAAACCTTTTAAATCTCCAAACAGCAGGACAGTAACAAAAAGTTTCAAGCCCAGTTTTGACCATGCTTTTTACAACTCACTGTTAAACCCATTCTATATTTCTTACATGGGACCAAGCCTGGCTATTTGTCGGGAGAAAGCAAATTTTTGTGCATAACACTTGAACTTCACCTTTGAGTAGTTCAGATGTGTACCTCAGTTTCTCCCTTCACAGTCATTCACAAGACACCCAGAAGAGTTTTATGACTCCCACACACATTCCAAATAACCCCTGTTGCCCAACACCTCCATCTCCTAAAATTCAGCTTTTTGATATCCTGGATAAATCTGGCAGGAAAAGTAACACTTGCTGGGAACACTTTAGGCATGTCTCCACAGGCAAAATAATTTAGGGTGTGAATTTGAAGTGCACTCACTATTCCACCCAAACTTGTTTTGTGGACACACCTTTTTTACTCTAAAAACTCTAAAATAGCCACAGGTTCTTCAGCTCAATCCACACACAGAGAAGCGACCCCCACTCCAAAAAACCCCGCCACACAACAGCGAAGTGGTTTGACAGCTATTCCACCCTTCTTTCCCTGCACAAATAGCCTGAACTTTGAAAGACATTAATTACATTTCCACGTATGCAGTATTTACTGTAAAAAAGTCTGGCAAAATTTGAAGCTGAGCTGGTATTTGCCAATTGTCTGAAAAACTCTCAAAATGAACTTCAAATGATGAAAGCATAAGAGTTACTTATGCTACTCTCATTTTAGAGTCCTCAAAATAACTACGTCTAATGTATGGCATCCCTACCCAAGACAAAATGTTGCTTATAAAGGAAAAATAAAAGATAACAGTAGCTTAATTTGATGGACAAAATAAACAAGAAGTTTATCTTATAAAAAAGCCAAAACAACCAACCCACCCCTCAAAAAAAAAAAAATCCAGTAAAAAATAAAAGCAAACAATTCTCATAGGCTGTGAAAGAGAACTACGAATAGCAAGGCTTGGGCACCAGTTATGTCTCCCCAGTTTGAAAGCAATGATGAACTGAACACCAGCAACGGTTAAACTATTTTAAGAATAAAAGAACTTATGTCAATCTCTTCCAATAGTTAAACAGCAGATTCAACACATAAGCAATAAATACACACTAGAAACATGTCAAACTAGTGGACATATAACTGGGAGATGATTAAAAAAAAGACAATAGTAACTTAATGGCTTCAATCTATTTGCCATGGTATAGTTTCACAGGTAATCAAGCATCTGTAATACACATCTGCCCAAGTTCTGACAGAAGCAGCAAACTGAATTTCATCTCTAGAATTTTTCATCTTACGAGTGAAAAACTAAATCAGACAGCTACACACCAAAAATATAAAGCTTGCCAGATCCACTCACGCTCAGAAACATGGAAAGGAAACCAGCTCACATTAAAAATAAAATAAAATAAAAATAAATATGAGTCTTAAGGTTTGAGTTCCCTTCCTTTCAAATACTTTGTTCTTTAAATTACATCTGATTGGAATTTAAACCAAGCATGCAGGCTGTGAAAAAGAGAACGTATGGCAGGAAAAACTGAACCAACCACGTAAAAGGCAGAATGGGAAGGAGCCAGATACAACAAAAACTGACAAGGGAAACAGGCCTGGTTCTAGATTAAAAAGTAATTTTAAAGTATAAAGAAATCATACACTCCTGTAAAGCTTTATTTTCAGTTCACATCCTCAAAAATCCAGGATGTGGACTGTAATTTGTGCTACTTTGTGTAATTATATATACAACATCAGTCATATATAAAAAAAGAAAACTAATAGCAAATGCTGAAGCTCCTCTTCAATTGTGCATCAAGGAAATCATTCTTTGCACACAGTAATGCACCAGTTTTACCTCCTTCGTTAATGAGGTCCTATATATGCAAATGAGAAGCTTTGGAAGCACTACATAACATTTTCAAGCAAATGACAATATCGTTATGATCCACTCACATCGTTACGCTGTTATTTTTATCTACAGCATTCAGAACGTGCACACTATCTAGATTTCCAAATGGTCTTCTCACCTTAAAAGTACTACTGCTTTTACCATTAGAAAGGAAGCATAGCATGTGTTATAAACTGTTCCAAGACAACAGTATTTCTCACAAATTGAGTGGAAGCACAAATGCTGAAAAACCCTATATGCACACTTTGTCAGGTAGTCAAAAGATTCCTAAAATAAGGACACGACCCACATTCATCTGGGGGGGTGGTGGTGTTTGGTTTGTGTTTACATTTTTTTTTCTGGAGGCAGCAGAGACATTAACAGACATCCTCTTCCATCTTTTTTTTTT
Source organism: Pezoporus wallicus (assembly GCF_028554395.1). Classification (NCBI taxonomy): domain Eukaryota; kingdom Metazoa; phylum Chordata; class Aves; order Psittaciformes; family Psittacidae; genus Pezoporus; species Pezoporus wallicus. The sequence continues at coordinate 7,059,740 of NW_026642649.1, read as the reverse complement.
TTTTTTTACATGAAAACCAATTTGCAAGACTGTGCTAAAATTACTAGTTATATATTGAAGAATAATTCCTCTTTTACTATGTTAAAAAGAAGCTTGATTTAATCAATGCTCTATGCAAATTATACTTTTCACTCTTAAGAGTTGCCTTTACCCAAGCTTACCAGTGTTACTTTATCCTTTTAATTCAGAAAACATATTTAGACCATAATATCACAGATTTCTCCCTTCCGCTGACAATCCAAACCTCAAGCCCACAGTCTGACACATCTTAATGGAAATCTAGGCACACAACTAGAAAAAAAGCCTTTAACAATCAAACTACCTACTATGATCAGCTACAGAAAGCAGCACTGTCACTACTGGTTTAGTGAACTTCACTGTTTCTTGCTTGGAGCTCAATAGAAACTACTCCCTCCTCCAACAGATTTCACTCTTCAGTTTCACCTCATCCATAAACAGACATACACAGCATCATCCCAGAGCCTTTAACTGGTCTCCACAAGAACAGACAGAATACCTGCCTAGTAATTCTGTACATTGTTTTCCTTTCAATCTTTAGCTCAACAAAACTCTTGGGTATATACTCAGAGCTAACAAACAAACCCAAGCACTCTGCTAACTTGTAACCAACGTTTTTATCAATCCCCTGGGAAGCACCTCTCCCTGTTTTGCATCCATTTTATACAAGGTTTTTCTTTGTCTCACCTTTCTTCCTCCCAGACCCTGCCACTTAACTGAAGTTCTAACCTAAACTATGTCAGTACTGCAGTAACTCGCCCATTTAAAGATCGACTTAGCCACCCTAGAACAGCTGTGCCAGTCATATATAGATGCTAAATGTATAGATACATGTATAAATACTTTTATAAATACAGACAGCATAGATGCTGTCTTCAGACATTTCAAAGGGCCCAGCACTTCTTTCCATGGACCTTACTGACAGCAGGAACAGAAGGCTGGTAGCATCTTTAACATTAAAATAAACCTCCAATTACTCTGCTACATCTTCTGTCAACAGAGGGCTTGCTTCCTAATGCAAGTATTATTCAAACACCTCAGCAAAGCATTAAGAAATACATTTACAGTTTGCAGTCCATTTCCTCCATGTTTTTAAAAATCTGATAAACTGAATTTTGCTTGGAAAGTTCATCCTGTGAAGATGACCTACTTGATTCGGTAAAATCCCTTGCATAACAAAGGCCAGGTCCTGCTCCTGAGCTTTTCAGCATCTTTGCTGGGGAAAACTTTATACCACCCCCACCATTAAGTTTCACAGACACTTCTCAAGTCAGCTAAGACGCATCTATAAACACTAACTGCAGAGCTACAGAACTTTCAGATTATAGCCAACACTTAAAGTTTCCCACAGCCCTTTTGCTCACATACAATAAAAAGCAAACACTTATTAAATCCACCTTCTGTCAGTACTACAGCCATTTTTAAAAAGAACTCTCTTCAATCACATGAAAGTAGTACAGTCACCTAAAATCATTCCATTTCAACATTATAGCTGTGAACGCGTACATGATACACACAGCAAGAGGCTGAATCTTCTTGTGAATGGTAACAAGAACAGATTTTCTTGTCTAATTTCAAAAGCAATTTTGGAGTGCACCAACTTTCTGGGAGCATTGCTGGAGTGCACTGGATGTCAGATGTAGCTTATTCTGACATGAACTGCTTTACACAAAGTGGCAGTTAGCTTGCACTCTATGTATAATGCAGTTAATGCAGTCAATAATGCTCTACAGAAATTCCTTTCTTGCTAAGCCCAAATTTCTTTGGAGGCAAGCAGAAGTACAGGAGTATATTTACATTTCACCTAGGAATGTTGCAATGTTACAGAAGAAACAAAAATCCATTTGAATGCACATCTGCAACAAAATCACCCTATTTCAGCTGTGGTAATTCCAGCAGGAGAGTTAAACATATAGAGAAAGGGGGAAAAAATTGAGCTTGAAGTTCAAGTCTGTGGCCTAAATTTACACACTACCACATTAGCTTGTTTCAAACTGAGCAAAGACATTTTATGACCTTTTGATGATGTGGATTTTCAGTGTCAGGGTGGAATCACATATGAAAAAACTAACATTTCTTTTTTTCACCAATTTGCGTCCTAAGCTAGAAACTCGAATTCTTCCAAAGTTCCAGATTAAAAGAAGTGTTGGCATCTCACGGAATATTTTGCTGTCACATATTTCTCCAGAGGTTGGTTAATTGTTACTTTCATTCCTCATGTAGACAGAGGAAGGAAAAAACATAATTTATTTTTCCTCTCTTTTTTATTTTCGGTAAAGGAAACTCCAGAAGAAATGTAACATTTTTGATGTAACAATCTTGATAAAGCACTGGCTCTCAAAGTTAAAAAGCACTTGACATGTCACCCTAAACTTTTGAGTCCTATCTCCTAAAATCATAGAAGCAAATTTCTGAAAGACTCTGTAGATCTTTAACATTCTCAATTTAATAATCTAAAGTGAGAGTAGTTATAATACGCTATGTACAAGTAATACTCACCCTTCTGAAGATGCTTTATTGTTAACCACAAATAAACATTCCCCAGACTCTCAATTTAATATTGACACTAGGGACAAACAAAGAACGACCTTTTAATTTCTATAAATCACAAAGAACCTGAATGCGCCAGCCCCTAAAAAAAAACATAAAATAAAATTAACCTGTCTGAAGATTACACTGAAAATCCTGGTAAAATTCTTCACTGAAATCTGTATTAGTAAGAATAAACCCATAATAGCTGAAACTACAGTTGCTAGACTTAAACAAAGATGAACCTATCCTCCAACAATTAAACAACTTTCTTCAAACTGTTACAGGCTTCTTTTCAGAAAGATCAAGAATCTGAACTTCCAGCTCTACATTTAATAAAAAAAAAAAAACACGCAAACTTTTCTCTAGCCCCAATAAAACAAAGGTAGCACTTCTTAAGTTAGAAATATGTATCTTGAGGAATGTATAAGTTTAGTACCCCATTCCTGCTGCATCTGTGTACCGACTGCTTTTCTTTTGTCTGCTAATCACTAATTCCAAATTACCACGAATACCTGCTAATGTCAAATCTAATGTTGTAACCACAACACGCCGATTTTTTTCGGCTTTATCTAGTCACACATCTGTTGCTCTAGGACAGCTCTGCTCAGTGCTCTCCTTCACACCTCCCCAGATACCCTAGTTTTAGAAAGCGTTCTGACCCGTGCTTGGCAACATCAGATCCAAACCCCGCGATTTCCAGCTCCCTATGAACTTTTCTTGCGGCGCTCTGGAAGATGAGGATCGCACGGTACCCTGCGAATCCTTAAGATAGGAAGTTCGCCGGAGCCACTACCAGACTGATTTACCGCCTCGCCCTCAAACTCCCTCCCTAAAACGGGACCCTCCAAGGAAAGGCGGGGACCCCGCCGGGCGCCGATCCCCAAACCAGCACCGGCTTCCAGGGCACTGGAGTGCGGGCGGGCGGCCCGGGGCGCGCTCAGCCTCCCCGCCCGGCTTACCCCGCCGAGCGCCGGCTTCCGGGAGGCTGAGAGCACCCGAGCCCGGAGTGGACCTGTCCGAGCTCCCTCCCTGGAGCCCGCCTCGGCGGCGGGGAGCTTTGTGCCGTTCGCACCACCGGGGCGAGTCCTTACCCGGCGTACGTTAGGCGCACATGTACCTCCGCTCTGCCCCTTCAACCACACGGCGCCTGAAGCCGCCGCATGCGGTCGGCAGGAACGGGGAGGAAGGGAAGGAAACCGCCGGGTCTTCCCTGTTCTCCCTCCACCCTTCACCCCTGGAAGGAGGGGGCAGGACGAGCTCACCCCCAGCCGGGCGGGGGTCGGCACGGGAGCGGCCGGCCGGGCTGCACGGAGCCAACTTAGACAAAGGGCACTTCAGACTCCATGTCTCCGCTCCAGCTGTCACCGGCCGGGAGCGCGCCTGTGTCGCCGCCGCCGCACCAGCTGTAACGGTTTTAACGGTCCCGCCGCGCGCGGGAGCGGGCAGCCCTGAGGGAGAGGGCGGGAGGGACGGATGGAGGGACAGGGGGAGGGCGCTCCCCTCAGCCACCGCTCTGCTGCTCCCCGCCTGTTGCTCCCCCGCCGGCTCGCCCCTCCGCCCGCCCTCACGGCGCCACATCGAAAGGGTCTTGGCCGGCTCCAGGCCGGGCCGCTCCCCGGACCCCGCGGCTGTCGGCGGGCTGAGGCACTCGCGGAGCTCCGCGATGCGCCCTCGTGTCGCGTCGTTTGACCTTCGCTTACCCAAACTTCAGCGGCGAGGGCCCTTCTTCGTGCATCGCGCCGCTCCCCTTGGCTTTTCTCTGCCTCGCCGCTCCGCATCCAGAGCGGCTTCTCGGCTGTCAGAGCCCTGCCCTACCCTGTGGTGGGAGCGGTGATAAATCACAGCAGCAGCACGGTGCCCGCTCCACATCGCGGTGCTTCTTACGTGCTGTCTCCAGCCTCGGAGGTTGCTATCGTTTTCCCTCGTTTATAATCTGTGAGACTTGCTCATCAATCTTGTTGCTGAGGTTGTGTTTGAGGATTCCTGCTCCTGCTGTCATCTCGCTCTTCTGTCACTTCAGCCTTTCTTAATCCTATCTGAAAAATAAAATGGCAAAGATAAGTTTCCTAACGGGTGCTTTTGCTTTCCCTTGTGACCGTATCCTTTTCCCGCACATCCCAAATGTGAGCTGCAGCCTTGCTTCCGCAGTATTCCCGTCATCCTTCTTCACCAAATACCATCTCCCTTCTTCCTTATGAATACCTGGGTGCATCTTGAGTGTCAAAACGCCAACACGAGCAGTGGCTGCTGTAATGAAGCCCTGAGTGGTTAAAGTTTCTTGCAGGGGAAATAAATCACAAGCGCAACCTGATTCCCAAATCATGCATTTGGCTTGTATGTCAAATGAGGCTGTGTTCTCCTTAAAGGTGATGTGCTTGTGTGCTTTCCATGTGTAAGTACTTAACGTTTACAGACTTCATCGCATATTAAATTTGCAATAAGATCTTCAGAGTCAGCATTCCTACAGTGTATGCTCTTGATTTACCTCATGGCTTTGAAAAGAGGTTTCTGCAAGTAACTTATACTTTAATCTCTGGTGTTTTGTGAATTAAGAGCCCAAATATGTGCGGCAGAAAATATTCCCTCTTACGGTCACGCATCATAGTGCAATAGATTGCCATAACCTGCCTCCAGTTCTAGCACAGTGGCTGACAACTGGAAGGAGTATCTTAAAACGATCACATTTGCAACATGTTAGTCATTTCTGGAAATTCAGCTATTTCAATCTATTCTGCCCCAAGATGGCTGCCACCACCAAAATGGCTACCCAGCCCCTTCACAACTTAGGGTTTGTCATTTAGTCTGATTCTTAGAGTTGCACTCCGTGGGACCTGGTTTTAGTCAGCGAGTAGAAATGCTAAATAAGCACAGGGTAGCTTCACACGAGGGGCACAACAAGCCATGAGGCGGAAAAACCTGCGCTGTCTGAGACCTAAGCACAGCTTGCTTTGTTTTGTCTCTTGCACACAAGATTATTCATCTGTTATACCTGAAACTACTGCTAGATTTTCTAATTTAGCTAGAAAATTAACCACGTTTCAGATAGAGTTACTCTTTCCCCTTTGCTCTGTAGCAAAACAGCTTTTCTACCAAGGCTTCGCTGTAGGATGTTAAAGTGATGAACTCCACAGCAAAGAACCTCATTAGGTGCCAATTTTCTGATCAGTTGTTCAGGTTGTCTTATACAACCAGGAGAGTTTTAGCAGCTGGTTTTTGCTGTACACGACAGTGTAATGTTACAACGAGCACTGTCCGGACTTTGTTTTCACAGTAAATCAACCAAATGGTTTTTATTATTTCTGCTGTGTTTCTGTGATTAAAGAACACCTATTTGGACAAGGATCTGCTTTGTGCAGAGACATTCAGATCTTTAGGCAGAAACGGGACAAGAAGATGTGAAAGAATTATGAAATCTGGTATTGTGAGGGGTCGTTCTGAAAGGAGTGAATTCTCAACGGCAGCATGTAATAGTGCTTTTGAGAAAAGTAGCTATCATCGAAGAAATATACGTGTTACATGACAAATTAAAATTAGACTCTGGAAAAATGTATCAGATTTGGTTTAGACACCCTGGAAGTGTTGAAAGCTTTTGCCTTTTTTACTAGCTAACACATTGTGGAAGAGCTTTTTCCATGTTCCCAGCACATGAATGAAAGGTGTATGTTCGTATTGTATGTGTTACTAAAAGAGTGGAACAAGGCTTTGTCGCATGCTAGATCATTGACATCAATTAGCTATAAAAGTAATTGTTTAACAGCATCCTAACTGTGATTTCTTACAATGGGGTGTACTTCTGTGCCTCTTTTCACCCATTCAAAAGAGTGGCATTTGAACACAGTAAAAAACCCCAGATACAGTGCTACAAAGCAAAACAAATTGCTGAATGGGTAAACGGTTTGTGACATCTCAGATAAGGTGGGGCTTCCAAAGCACAGATTATCTATTATGCATTATTATCCTAGATTATCCATTATGCATTATTATCCTAATGATTTTCTTGCAGTCAGAATCATGTAGTATTTCTTCTAGCTGGCTGGGGGAACCAAGCAAGACCAATCAGGGAACTGCCTTAGCCTGAAATAAGCACAAAAGTTGGCCAGTTTTCCTCTTGTTCACCTGGCTTTGTCTAGGACAAGCACAGGTAGGCTGAGGTCACCATTAGCAGCCTGGAGCAGGCATGCAGGTATCTAATCTGTAATTCTTGTAGATAAGCCTTGTATCTTGCTGATCACAGCCTTGCTTTCCTTTGTGCTCCAAATGGCATTGGAACAAATACGTGTGCAGCTTTTGGGTGGGTCTCCTGTGTGGTACCTGTGGTCTGCTGGACATGTATTACTCACACCTCGAGAGATTCAGTCTGGTTGCTTTTGAGCCGAGTTGCTCTGTGGTGGAGAGAGGAGGAGGAAGATGCACACTCTGTCCTTGTTATACCTACCCCGGCAAGCAAAGCATGTAGCACTGCAAATAACACTCCATCCAGCAGGCCACTTATGATCGTGGTCTTTGTTTCTTCAGGGTTTTTTTGTATTTATTTTATTTACTTTAGAAAGGCATCCTGTATCTGCTTTTGGCAGATGGACCTTCCAGATGCTACTTATTTGATTCCTAACACTCATCCCTATTTCTCCTGATACCCTGGCTTGTTGTGTGGCTTAAATTCTGCATTTTAGTCCCTGTGAACTCGGTAGGATTTTATAAGATGTTTGTATACGTGGAAATGTATGTACAGCCTAAACCAGCAGATCTGTAATAGCTTTAAACTGTTACACACTGCAATGATTATATAGAAGCCAGCACATAGCCTCTTTAAAGAGCTGGCCTCTTGTTACATTATTATTAAAAAAGCAGTTCTTTCGTGTTAACTTTTTAAAACCAGTTAATGACTGTGTTTTGTAGCAGGCTGTTTTGAGATCAGCTATGGTTTAAAACATTTTTCCATTAATACCTCAATGATACTTACGGGCCAATTTCCCTGACAGAAGTGCAACCTTACGTCCTGTTTTGCAAACCTTTTCTGACCAATTTTCTTTTTTTTTTCCATTGGCTATATGGTTCTCTGTAGAAGTGAATTTAATAATCAGATCATGTAACTTTAGACACGGTGGCCACTGGGCTAGATGAAGAGAACAAGGAGCCAGCTCATTGCATGATGTAACACGTGCACAGTGGTTTTCAGACCTGCCAGCTCTCACATATTGTGCTCGAGACTCCTGCTCTGCCCTCCCCTGCTTCTCTCCCACTCATAACCAAAGAAGGGTGGGAGGTGTGTGCAGCCAGGGTGCAAACCTTGTATACAGTGGCAAGTGTAGGTGTATAACACCAGAGCACCATGACAATTAAATAGGCTGCATCCATGAAAAGGAGAATAACAGTAAGTACATTGCTAAATGGGATTGCAGGAAAATGTACAGACCTATGTGCCTTTTAGAGGCTGTCTGCATCTGGTGCTGTGAATGGTAACACATGCAGCTGGTTCTTAGCTCTGCAAAAGCATCAGGCTTGTTCCTGCAAGGAATGGAAAGCTACCTGACCTTTCACTAAATGTTGCCTCATGTATCATGATGAAGGTGTATAATACGCTAAGTATAAATGCTTACAGCATGCTGGGCCACCTCAGCTCTACCGAGTTTGAGGAGATTTTGTTGAGGAAAGGGGATGCAGACAAACAAATGTGGAAGTGAGAGGCAAACAACTCAAACTACGGCACTGTATCAAATACAGGATAGTATCTTTTTGGCTGAGGAGAAATGTTGCCAAACGGAAAATTCTAGTGGTGTTTTTGTACAACAACAGAAGCGATGTAAGTGATTTTCCATTAATTTTTTTTTTAACACACAAAGATAAAGCTTCTTGCATGTCATCATCCATTTCAATTTGTGAAAGAGATTATTTGACTTTGCCTGGCTTCAATTAGAAATTAATATGACTTTAAGAACTATCAATAGGTAATGATTTCACTTAAGATAATCTACTTCTGTGTATTTTACGGTCACAGAAGCTGCTTAAGTTGTGTAAGAAAAATATTTTCCCATCCTTGTCTGCTTGTTTTTCCATTTTCTTTTCATTCTTTACCCGACCTACATTTGCTGTTATATTCAAACCACTTAAAGGACTAAATGTTCTCATGTAGCAAACTTGTCATGAAAGCATATGCTTGAGAACTTAAGTCCCAGGGCCCTGTTCCCATTTCCAGGTGTGTTTCTCAGAGTAGCTGTCTGATACTGCTGGGTGTGCCACTCACAAGGGAGGATTCTGCTGCAAATTGGGATGTTCAAGTGGGCATTCAATGAGCATTGATGGATGGTCTCCCATCAGGCCCAATCCAAGATTAAAAGCCTGAGCTCTGTTTGAGTACTCTATTTCTAAGGTGTCAAAATTCTTCAGTGGCAGCGGCTAAGTTACCCTAGCAGATGGACAGAGTTCACTGACAAGAGCCAAATCATCTTGTTTGGCTGCAGAAAGTACTTCTTCAGACTGGAAAGCATAATATACAGTACACATATGCAGTAATAAGTCAGACTGTTTGCAAAAGTAAATGCAGCTATGAAATCTCTTTCCTTCTCCTCATCATTTCACCTCTCAGAAGTATTACCTCCACATATAACCATCCACCTGTGTGTGAATTTGCTATGCCTCCGTCTGTAGCACCACCTACTACTCCTCATTCCCTCTTTGATACTTATGGAATGCCTACTTTCAGCTAGCTCTTCCTTTGTAGAGGTCTAGTCCTTTCCTGTTGCCAAATTATCTAATCCTAACATCTAAAATACTGGGAGGTATTTGCAGTTGCACTGAGCCTACCTACCTTTTCTGAATACGAGATAATAATGCATACTATATTATGTGCATATGTATATACACATGATCTGACATACTCCAGGTTGGTGAATTCAAAATGGTAAAAATGAAAATACTGTTTTGCAACATAAACTTGATTAAACTGGGAAAATATCCTGTTCTTTTCACCTTCACGAGTGAAGAAACACTGGGAATACCTACACTTGGAAAGTGAATTTAATAATCTGTTCAATCTTGCCAGGACTAGCAAACTATATTGTCAAAAAAGTCAATTTAAGAAGATGTATGGTAAAGACTTTACAGTGAAAGTAAGAAGATAATGATACTCATCCACCCATTAAATAAACTCCATCTAATGCAAGTCATAAAAATAAGATGTTCTTCACAAAGGTTTATGGAAATGCACAAAGTACAAAATGTGTGTCCTATTTGAATATGTTTCTGGATTGTAGTAGTGTTTCTCATGATTCAGGAGCCTTTTCAAATGATAGATTATTCCCAGTTTCATCCCTTGGGCATGGGCTGCAGAAAGGTTTTGTTAAATGCAGGACTAAACCAAGTTGCTGCCCTGTTCCTTTTCCTTCTTTGCATGTTTGTGGAGACTTGTAGTGGGCTGAAGTGCTGGTCCCTACTGACAGAAGGCAAGCCTTCAGCACCCCTGGCTTTTTGTTTTCCAGTCTTAGCCCTCAATAAAGACATTCACAAATAAATGCAAATTCTGTAAAAGGATTACTCAGCCCCATTCACTGCTCAGACATTGTGTCAATGAGTTTACTTCCTGGCTGTAAGGATTTCTAGTTATTTGGCAGTCTTTCTGCCAAATACACCGTTCCGTATCATACATATATCTCTGAAGATCAAAATGGTAAAAGCAAGAATCCCTCTCTGCTGGCCTGAGAAAGCCATTACTGGGAAAATAATGTTCCATTTCTAAAGTCAGAGTACGATAAGAGGTTTTTTTGTGCTCTATGACAGAAGGGAGCACCATTGCAGTGATTTGTGCGTGTTACAAATACAGGCAGACATGCACATTAAAATCTGTTATGCAGTGATGCAAGACTTGCAAGAGATGGCAGACAACATTACATTTTAGGTGTCAATTGAATACGCCGGTCAGGTGCCTAATGAAAAGAATCACTGATTTGATTTTATATCAAACTTGTATCATAGAATAAGAAAGGTCATTGGTTTAACGATAATAAAATGTTATGTATCACCTTCCTCCCTGAAGACTTCACGCTGGGTGTAAAACACACAGTTATAGAAATTGAGGGAACTGGACTTCAGCCAAGAAAATCTGGAAATAAATGAGTGTCTGAACAGAATGATGCTGAGAAATACTCCATGAAGGATGGATTGCTGGCAACTACATAAGTGTTAACACCTTGTCTATAATTTAAGAGCAAAAGGGCACATTTTGTTCTCAATAATGCTTACTTAAATAAATAATACCAACTGCAGAATCCCATCTTTTGCTCCCAAAGAAAGCAAGGTAAAAAGGAGGAAAAGAGAAGGCTAGGCAAGGCCTGAGCAGCACTGAATTTCTATTTAAGACCTTAAAATGCTTCCAAGTCACACTGAGGGATTGTTTAATGAAGTTTTCTATCTGTCAGACTGAGGATGTATTTCTGGTTTTCTCCATCTATGTGGGTCTTAAGTGAATTTTAATTGACATTACTCACGGGAAAGTGAGAAGAGATTCTAAGGATGAAAGTACGAAGGACTGAGTCAACCGAGTGAGTAAAACAGTGACTAACTAATTAAGTGACTAAGGGAGCTGGGCATTGTTTGCTTTTGTGCTCTTTTCTATGCAGGAGTGAATGGCAGGGCTATTACATGTGTGTGAATGAGTGGGGTCAGGGTTGCCGAACAATCCATGCATTTGTGTGGTCTTTCCCATCGTTGGATTAGACTAATGAGCCAAGTGTTTGGAATATTAATACATGTAGACTAGAGCTAAACTTGTTATGTGGTTTAGAGGCAAATGAAAAAATAGGAATAATAATGTGCCAAAGGCTATTTCTGGTTGCCTATGGGTAACTCTGCATTGGATAACCGGCTGTTCCACGGCAGGTTGCTTTCAGCCCATTGGTGTCAGGGAGCAGAAAGGTGCACTATTACTGCTTCCAGTGTGATAAGTGACATTACCAAATCTGTTTGTAGTTTATTGCAGATCTAATTGTGTAATATAAACTGAAGCATTATCTGACAATGAAATGATTTTCTGTCTTGTTACACTTTCACAAAGGAACAGATTTGGCTATCCTTATGTCAACTATTTTGCTTCCAAAGTAGTTAACAAGGCTAGCAATAATTTTGGCACCCTAAAAGCTTATTCCTCCAAACAGCATAAACAGAAGCAGAAAAAAAACCCTTGATCTGTCACATATAAATCATGTTCTATTGTCACTTTTCATTTCATAGCTTCAAGCAATTAAGAGAATAGGAGTCAATATTAAGCTGCTAAAATCCAATCAGATCATAGGTGGATATAAAGAAATAGTCTAGAATCTTGGAAAACTTAGAGGTTTTCCTCCTCATGGATTTGTTGGCTTTTTTCCTGAAGACTCTTTATATCCTGCTCTTTTTCTAAAAAAAAAAAATAAAATAAGAATTAATAATTGTAACTTCCAGTAGTAGAAAAGGTAGATGAAAATATATCAAGCATCAGTAGTTACCAGCATTAGTAGTTATCAGCAACTTGAATGTCTTGACCTGAGCTGGGAAATGTTTTTAATTACTGTAAGTTATTCCGAGTTTGAAAATTGAGGTTATGGGAAACATATGTATATTACATAATTAATCCTACAGCTTTTCAGGCTTTTTCTTGCCTGTCAGCTGATAGTGCCAATAGAGGATATTTCCTGATCCCAAGCCAAAATCTGCCCTCTCCTCTGCACTGCACTCTCTTGAAAGGTTTCAGTAAATTGAGCAGCTGGCAGTGTTTCTTCATATATCTTACGGTCAAACCCCAAGGTTTGGGATGGCAGTCATCCAGGGAAGGACATGATTTGGCAAACAAACTGATTTAACAAAATGCTGATGTTCAGTGTATGCTGCCATCTTCCCAACTGTATTTGATCTTGATGTGGATGCCTTAACCTATGTGACTAGCTTTAAAGAGTTTAACAAGTTGGGGATTTTTTGTGGGCTTGCCTATCCAAAAGAACTATCTGAATTTATGAGCAAAATTAGTAGGTGTGAGTCCAATGCCAGATGTAAAAATTTGTGACTTCTGCACTGATGGAAGTCACATAGGTGTGTTCTAGTTATTCAGGCACTGGTAATACTAGGGTGGATTACATTCAGGTCTCATGACAAAAAATGATCAAGCCCAGAGATAAACCAAGGCAAAAAATATTGAAAAAGCTTTAAATGGCACTATAGTTTTCTAGAAAACTGAGAATTTTCAATTTGTGTTTTAAACTGACTGGTAAACAGCAAAAGTCTTCTAAACCGATCTCTTCAATCAAAACTCAAGTGTTCCTATCCAAGGCTACCTTTAGCAGCCAGTTTACTAAGAGCTGAAAATTGGCCAATGTTCTTCTGAGCCACTGAGTCTCCAATTTACCAATTCTAAACAGTGCTACTGAACAGAGAAGGCTGAAAAACATTTCTATGAGACGGACTGAGTTTCAAAGAGGAGGGTTTGGAGGTTGCTTCAGGTTAGGTTTAGTTGCTGGGATCTTGAGGTGGGGGTAGATGGTCTGAAGAGGGGAACAGATGTGATTCACTATTGCTTTGATTTGCTTTGTGGCTTTTTACCACTGCACTTCCATGTGCCTAATTCTCACATTTTCAAAATGGATGAATGCATATTTCTAAAGTATTTTTGATGCCTAAAGAAAAGGAGGCTTTAGCATCTCAGGATGTCATTAATACAGTGAGAACTTGCCATAGTAAGTTGTCACTGACATTTGTATTTGTGACATTTTAAAATGATTTTCAAAGTACATTTTGTACGGGAAGACTTGAATGCGATATTGAAATACAGTATCAGAAGATAAGTAGGGGTTAAATCATGTCATATTTGTTTTGGGTGGCCAAACACACACACAGAGAAACCTTGCTCACAGCTGGATCAACTTTTCAGATAAGAAAGGGCAATGTGCCATGTTAGTTACACCATACAGCAAGCAAATACTTGTCTGCATGTAATTCTTGCAGATCTTCAAAAGGTCACACAGTCTGGCTGTGGCTCGACATCTACCATGGATTGTGGAGCTTAACTGAAGAGCATCCTCTGCATGCAGCTGTCAGACCAGACCATGCTCTGTTTCTTAAACTAGACTAATAGACAAATCAAAATCTGAATGATAAATTTTGTATCTGATCTTCAGCCTTTTAGCATGCCTGCACAAAAGCAGAACCTCGTCAGTTGTGCACAGGCTTGTTCCACACTCTGGAAGGGCTGCACTTCTGCACCTTCTCAGCCCAGGCTTTACATAACTGATTCTGAATTCTCCTTGTTCTTCCTCAGAGCATGGAAGTCAAATGCGTCAGCCTTACACATCACGTGCTCTTTGATAGTGTCTCTTCTGCAGAGTGTCTCTCACAGGTTGAGCAGTTCACATTAGTGTGAAGATAGAGAGGATTAATAATAAGGAACTGATGCCATTTGACAGCTGCTCATTGACACACATTAGGAGTATCCAAATTTATTTCACCAGCATTTGCTGCCTTTCTCTGTGTACAGACTCAAGGAAGCAGGAAAATGCTACAGAAGCTGCGTCTTGAAAACCAGTTTGCACAATGCTGTGGGAATGTCCAGTCTGAACAGCTTCAGGTTTGTGCTTTGAGTAAATTTTACACATTCTCAGAGCTGTAGTTCAATTATTTATAGTACATACAGTGTTTTCCTGAGAAACTCTATGAAGGAGGTAAAGAGAAACTTTATTAATCCCGAGATTCAAGCTGTATCTGAAGGACTGTGTCACTTCAGAGGGCTCTTCTAAACTGCACAGTTGAGAAACAGCTATGCCTGTGTGCCTTACCCCGCATCCAGAGAACACCACATCAAAAGCACCAAATCAGCTTCATTAGACTACATAAACAGGAGGCCTTTTTTCATTTGCTCTCCTCTAAAAAAGAACCAAACACCAAACTTAGGAAATGAAATGCAAAAATAAATAAATGGAATCCTCCATTCATACACACATACAGATACTCTGTTAAAATGTAAGAAGTCAGGAAATGCAGAAGGTAATGTCCTTCTGTCAGCTCTGAATGGAGACAGTCTTTCTCGTCCTGTTTGCCTTGTTACATTTATTCAGATTTATGGCCCCTCTCACACTGCAGCAGCTTCCCAGTTTATGAGAATAAGAGACTAACATCTGGAACAAACCAACTAAACTGCCCAAACTTATTTGGAAAAATATAATTAGACCCTTGCATAATAATAAAATACAACTCAGTAATAAAATTAACTGAATACATCAGTTGCTATACTTTTGCTATTTAATGTGTACTGTAAAATAAACCAGATGTACATTATGACCAGATGAATGTTGCTGTAAAGGCTTAATATTTGCATTTTGTGGTTGCTAACATCCTGCAGCAGTGAATTAGAGAACAATTCTATGCTGTAAGATTTATTTCTTTTTATTATCTTTTACTCATCAGCCCAAAGTGAACAACACCCAGAAAGCTACTGACCAAGAGAAGCTTCCCAGCACCTCTCTGCTTGAAGGAGCTTCAGAATGTATTCCCTCCTAAGGACTGATGAAGGAGTATAAATTATGCAACGTATGCATCAATTATTAATTAATAATTAATAATAATTATTTGTTATGTTGAACATGTATTAACCAGCATGGTCTTCATTAAATAATGTGTGATATTTGGTGATATATTATCTGGACAATTTTTCACACATACAATAATGAGTAACTGAAAGGTTGGGACATGAGTTAAGTGATGAGCAATCTTTCTGAAGCATTTTTATAGTATCATTGATCACTAATATTGTACAATGATAAATGCACAAAGAATCCGAGTTCAACTGCTTTTGTCTGGTGTATATTCATAAAAAGATCTTTTGGTGGGATTTCCTTGGGTTTGTTTATTTTTTTAAGGGAGAAAACATCTGAACCTTTACTATAATTCTGAATTTAATACTGGATATTCTGTTTGACTGAAAGGAGCAATAGAAATAGCATGTACAGAAAATCCCCAGTTATATTAGAAGGATAAACACTGTGCTGCTGCCCCCAAAACCTCCTTACAGCCATGTCTTCTGGCTGAAGTCAAGTCTGCCAAGAAACACATAATTTTGATCTGTTTAGTAGAAACAGACTTGTGAGTTAGATCTGGATTTGCAACTTAACTTGCAAAGAAGTGTGCTTGAAAATGTGAATGTTTCAAATTAACAGCTAGTCCCAAACTTCTTATGTAGAGTCTGTGATGGTTACTGAGTAAAGAAAACCACAGCCTGCAGAAGCAAGTGGAGCCCTTGAGTAGCTGTTATTTGGCCATTCAGTATTCATTGTCCATAATCAGTGGCAGTAAAAACATTTATGAAACCTGACTATTTCCCTGGGATTAGCAGTGTGAGAATTGGTACAACAGCACTTTGCTTTCCGTTTAAGCATCAGACTACCCTTTGTAGAGTTTTAATCAAGTACATGTTTCAAAACATGTTGTGTGTGTAAAGGAGTCAGTTCTGGCTCATAATGCATGTAGACTATGGAATACACCAATTTACCAACTACCATAATATGTGTTCTGTTTCAGTTCAAAAATCTGACTCCTTTTAATCTTGTCTTCCCTGAGGAAGAACACATAGAATTCACATTTACTTAGAGAAAATGAAAGCCTATGCACATGCTACCCATAGACTAGGAGAAGAGGGGATCAGAAGCAGATTTAGTCTCAGTTCTTGAATAGCTAAAATGTTGACAGTAATCTTGTCATCAGTACAGGCTGCTTTGGCACCAGGCTTGAAAAATGCTCAGACTTAGTTCCAGGACTTTACAAACTGAATAATAGATACACAATACCAAATATTAGGTGAAAGACGATAGATAGGTATAACTGAAAAACTATAGAGAGCCCTGTTGTGGCTTCTCTATGAATATCTGCCACATTACATGTGCAATATAAAGAACCCCTGTTCTGCAAAATTTCACTCGAGACAAATTGTGTTTGGTTGGCCTTAATTTTTCCCCCTGTACATGTAAAATAAGAATATACTCTTTTTATTTCCTAGGGCTGTGGTCTTTCAACAGGGGCTGCACAACACCTTGCAAGCTCTTAAAATGTTAATCTTATCTCCAGAAGAGCAGCTGTTGAACTGAGTCAATTTTCTGTGAAGCAGTGGTTCCTCAGCTGTCACCATCACATCGGGGCACTGCAAGGTCCCCACAAGTGTGTGTTCAATCCAGAGGAATGGGATCGTGATCACACCGCTGTTGACTTACTTAGAGCAACACACTTACTCAGGCAGGGTGCTTTCTTTGCAGGCTTTGCATCAGCCATGGTGAAAAAGAGACTCCATAAGGTATCTCAAGGTCAGAGTAGCTCAGAGAGGGAGTACCTGCTCTGTCATTAGAGCCTGTCCCTGCAGAGTTCTTCATCCAAGGCCATAACCACATTTGAAACATCTGGGAGAGTTTATATTAGGTCAGTGTTTCACATTACATGGCCATTGTGGTTTTTTTCCCAGCCCTGGTGTAAGTGTGAAATTCACATTTATGGTAACTTGAAATCACAGTGTGACTTTAAACTGATTTAGCAATGCATGTGGCAGTGAGATGAGACCATGCCTCATAAGCTGCCAGTGTTCTGATATAAAAAATAATGCCTGCCAGATATTTAAAATGGATTAGGCCAAAATGTTAATGTTGCAAAGAATCACAGAATCACAGGCTGGTTTGGTTTGGAAGGGACCTTCAAGCTCTTTCAGTTCCAACCCCCTGCCATGGGCAGGGACACCTTCCGCTGCCCAAACCCCCATCCAACCTGGCCTTGAACACTGCCAGGGATGGGGCAGCCACAGCTGCTCTGAGCAAACTGTGCCAGCCCCTCACCACCCTCACAGGGAAGAACTTCTGCTTAAAATCTCATCTCAATCCCCCATCTGTCAATTTAAAGCCGTTCCCCCTTGTCCTGTCCCTACAGGCCCTTGTCCAAAGCCCCTCTCCAGGTTTCTTGTAGCCCCTTTTAGGCACTGGAGCTGCTCTAAGGTCTCCCCTTAAGAAGCCTTCTCTTCTCCAGGCTGAACCAGCCCAGCTCTCTCAGCCTGGCTCTCGAGCAGAGCTGCTCCAGCCCTCGCAGCATCTCCGTGGCCTCCTCTGGGCTATTTTCTTTCCTTAATGTCAGTAACATTTTCTGTAAGCATATACAGCTTGTATTTTACTATTCATGGAAATAATTTCCCGCAATAAATGAAAGGGGCAGCTTATTTCTACTTGAAAGCAGCACATTTGTAAGTCAGAGATACCATGACAAACTCTGGAAAGGACTGTTACCTTACTACTGGCAAGCAATAATAGGTGCAGCAGTTTAGTTCAGCACCTTTCTAATTTCAACACACTATTGGTATCTACCTTGATTCAATAAAACCTTCCTGTTGTGTAAATAGAACAAACCTAATAATTTTCTGGATTGTTTCCAAAAGGCTCGTTTTTTGAAGGAGATCAGCCAGCTGAAACGTCAAAATCTGGAAACTAACAAACACACTGTATCCAATGTAAAAAACATTTGTCTTCCTTGCTACTTCATAGGGATTTCTATATTGTAACAGTAAAAAGCATGTATACAAAGAATATAACCCCTGAAGCACCTAACTTCATCCAAGTGCTTCCGGGGTTTATAGCCTAAGTGATTTGTACTAGTGCCTACACCTGTTTGATCAGTGTAAACTCATATAAGGTTTTTGGATGGCACACAATAATGTCTTCCAAGTTATGAAGGAAAGTATTTTTAGTAACATATGCCATTTGACAATTTTGCTTTGTATACTAATGATATCAAGTGCTTTTGGACTGTTAGACACTTTCCCTGACAGGCTTACCATTCCTGTGCAAATCCCACGTATGCTGTTTTGTATCAGGAAAATTGCAGAGACAAAGAGCATCTATCATTAAAAAGAAGTAAAAATTGCAACTACCAGTCTGGTCTAAAACTTTGAAAGCCGTGATTTTGTAAGATTACTTTTGTCAGAGTACATCATTTTACAATCAAAGATGACAGATGCAGTTTTAGAATTACTAATACTTTTCACTGATTTCTTATTGAATTATTATGCTTTCTGATTATTGGTTTTCAACTACTTCTCTCTGATTTTGTTTTCTATTGTGTTTTACTTAAGCCTGTTACTTATGCATAGATGAATCCACACATTATCCTTTCTGCTTTCCCTAAGCATCCTTATGATGGGCTCTTGAGAGCTGCAGTTCAGGCCTAACGAGTAAATGAGATGCTTCAAGACTACAATTACGTGATTACTCTATGGTCTGAAACAGCCATCAAGGAGCCAACACCTATTATCTTGTTACCACATATTGTATACACATTCAAAACGCACAATGAAATGTATAATAGACCAGAAAGGGCTGAAGATGTTTGGAATAGAGCTGCTCCACCTTTCTGATATTTTACAAAGTGTATGTTCTGTAAAGAAAAATCACAGCAACTTTTGCTGTGCAGCTGATGAAGCACAATTACAGACTGTCAGATTTTGCTGAAAGGTGAAAGAGGCAGTTACCATTTTGATTTTACTTTTTAAGTTATTGAAACAAGTTTGTTTGCCTTCACCTCTTGTATTGAAAGAACCAGGCAGTAGTTTGTTCGTATGCCTAGATTCTGGGCGCCAGATGCTGAGATCTGCTGTAAATCTCTGCTAGCTCCAAACTGATCAGAGGAAAGATGTACATCTGTGGGGATCAGGGGACAATCTAAATTTGAATCTTAATGTTACAGAGAGGTGGTTTTTAAGCAGAGGCTATGGTTTTGTATACCTGTATATATCAATGAAGGTACATACAAGGCACAAATTATGTGTCTGAGAGTTATAGGTCCTTACTCAGCAAAGTCTTCTAAGTGTAGGCTTAAGTGCTTTGCTGAATGGGTGCTGTGTTTGCTCCAGTGTTCAAGTTTCCCATGGATTGCACCTGCCTGAAACAGCTCAATTGCTGAAGCAACACTTTCAAAGGGATGTGCAACACATACACATTAACCTGCAGGGAGGATTGTTCTATCAAAATGCAATTTTTAACCTTTTTCAGCAGTTCAGTTGGAAGCACCAGGATTTTTTAATACAATATAGAAAATTGTAGGGCAAAGGCTATTTCTAATGTTCTTTTTCTTCACAGTTTTGTAGGTAGAAGAGGACATTTATTGTAGGCCTGTATGTGTGTGTCAACTTCAGCCTACTGAATGGCCCCAAACTTGGACAAATTCAGTGTCACACAACTAGAACCCAAGCAAGGATTTTATGGAAAGTGAAAGGTATAATTATCATAGCTGAAGACCATGTATCCATGAAAGTGAAAGGTGATCTGCTACGGACTTCCTTGCTGGAGAATTCTGTGTCTTCAAGTAAGTTATTGAAAGTCTACTTTACCCATAAATGTCTACTAAGACATAAAATCATCCACATGTTATGAAAATGGCTGGAAACAGACATAGCATGATCCCGTAGATACTGTAGACACAGCTAAGTATTATTTAACACTTCTCTAGACCAAAAGATGTGTTTATGCACACATGGAAGACTAGTGATAATGTATTAACTGATGACTGAAACAGGTTAATTTGTATGTGAAATTACTAAAAGAGTGGCACCACGTATCTGTTTTATTCTTATAGTTAATAGCTACACTAGCAGTCCACTTTCTTAATCAGTATGAATGCAAATACATTTTAAATTCAGTCTGTCTTTATCTGATGGAATTAAATTCTACTTCCTTTTATTGGTAGTAAATCCATTCATTTAATGAATCAAAAGACTTTTCTGAGGTAAATGATTAGTCTAGAGAGCCCACAGGTAGCTGAGGAGTCGGCTCACCTACAAGGTGTACAAGGAGGGCCACCTGAGATAGGTTTTGTCTAGTATAAATAGACATTTAAGAATTCATTAGGTAGCTAGCTTCTAGGGTTTCATTTTGCAGGAGCATTTTGAAGTGACTGTAGCATTCCTCCAATACACTGAAGGGTTAATGCAAGGGTAAACAGCAGGGCTTTCTCTGAAGTGGAGCTGCCCTGGTGCAACAGATAAGGACTAAGGACAAAAGAGAGGGAAGCAGAAGGGGGAGGGATTTCTCTGTGACCCTTTCGGGAAGTCAGGGTGGAAAAGGCGTGTAAATGAGTGAAAACCAGAGAAAACAGTGCGGGGGAATGCACAGAACAGGGAGGAGAAGGCACTGAGAATACTGTGCAGGTTCTAAGTAGGCAAAAGGAGAAAGAGTTATGGACCCAGCTAGGGTTGTAATGTAAATAACAGGATATAGTGCTTGTGATAACCAGAGTATTAGACCTGATGAGCTAGAAAATAACCTTTAAGACTTGTGTCCTAAATATAGCATCTTAGTAGCACTTCAGACTTCGGGGGATTCCTCTGTGGGCATAGCACTGATTTCATTTTCTCTCATTGCTTTTGGTCTCATTTTCTTTAGCTGGTAATATGTCTGTTTGTACCAAACATCCACTGCAAGGTGCTGATGGGTTTTATGAAGACCATCAGCTCATCTATACCAACCAGAAAGAAAATAAGTACCAGCACTCCTTCACTATTACCTCCTATTCAAATCTGCTCGTGGAACTGGAAAGCCTATGTATCCTCTTCATGTCTCACTGGTGCTCTGCTTCACTGGTGACACAACAGAGGAGATGGACACAAGTCTGTAGGCTTTGGGTTTGTTCCTTGCTCTCCCAGCCCTGTTGTGGTGTTTGGAGCAATTCACACTCTTTATGTCTCTGTTTCTTTATTACTTATCAGAGAATACTGATGCAGGCTTTTGTAAAACACTTCATAAACCTTGGATGGCAGAATATCAGAGACCTTATCATTCTTAGCTAAAAATTAATTTTCCAATGTGATTTTTTAATACCAAGTATTCCTACAAACCCCAAGGAAATTATTATCATTACTATTATTATTATTAAGAAGAAGAATGATTCACAGATCACTGCACTTAAATTTTTCCCCTCTTTTTACTGTTGTTCAATTTCAATCATTTTTTTCTCATCAAAGTAAAATGTAATGAGATGTCAGGGTGCAAATGCTCAGAGTGGCTTCCTGTAAGTTTTGCTTTACTGCTTTATGCAGGAAAATCAAATAGTGTATTATAATATATGCCTTCTGGATTAAGTAATATTTTTAACATACATAATAAATGACCACAAGCTATGCAACAGTAATAGTGACAATAATGACAGGACAAGGAGGAATGGTTTTAAACTGAAAGAGGGTAGACTTAGATTAATAATGGTGTTATTTTCTTATTTGAGTTCTGTTAGTGCAGGAAAACCCACAGTGTAAAACATTGATTTGGAAGCAGGTTTCTACTTAGAAAAAGAACACTTTCATGAAAAAAGCTGCAGTTAGGATGCTTGTACTCCTAATTAAAGCATTATTCTTTGAGTATTATGATATGTTGATATTTAGAAAATAGGAAGGATGTTAAGCCTTCATTTTCAACACTTTCAAAAATGTTATTTTATTACATGATTTCTCTTTTCTCTCCCTGACTTTTACTAGCTTGTACTGCTGACTAAACTAGACCCTTAACTGCTGCAAGCATGACAGAGCTGCACAGCTGATGGAGAGTCAGCCGGGTTCTGTTGAGACTTGTGAATCCCTAATGAAATCATCATTTAAATTCTAATTCTTTTCCTACCAGCTGCAGATCACTGTCAGGCCACAGTAAGAAATGCCATGAAGAGATAGACTCCATTTGGGAACTTATGCTACAGTCATCTTGGGGTGCAGTCTGCAGAATGCTCTAAACGCGTTCCTTGAATGCCACTTGGCATATACACAGTGGAGGGTCTGTAAAAGGCCATCCAGGATCCTGGGGTCAAGGAAAACCAATCCAGCTCCTTTTCTGACTGACAACGCCCACTCCCCCAGTCATTGTCTTGACAGACATGAAGAAAATCTGCTTGCTGTAGGTTCAGAGGAGCCAAGATTCCATGTTTATCCAAATGCACTGCACAAGTAAATGCAAACATGCAAAATCCAGCCCTTCCACATTCAAAACTACAGGTTTTGCTACAGTTCTTTGGGTAGCTTACAATTAATAATATCTATTTATACATTCAAATGCTAATTATAAATGTCCACTGAGACTACTCTCTTAACATCTTGATTTATATTCAGGCTTAACTGTCACTTCTAATTAATATTCTGTTTCAGCCTGTATAAATAGTACATGCCATGATTTAAAGTATAACAGTTAAAACAGTAATAAAGCAAGCAGATAAAATTTCCCTCTGACGCATACCTTTTACACCCATAAAACAAACTACTGTAATCCAATGTTTTTCCCATTTTTTATTATCTTTTCCCACTTGCTGCAGTGCAGGAACAGATACTTCTACATGCAAGAATATATAAATCTGAGATCATAATTGCTTTTTCCTTTACTTTTGCCATTTGTTTTCTCATTGGGTTTTTTTTCATTGTCCCTTCGGTATTTTGCTATTTTCAAGAGAATATATTCTCCCTCTTTGAGTCACTGTTTCTTGTAATTATCCTTTCCAGTATCTCTGCATTCATCTGCAGAGGAAATTGAGCACTGCCTTATTTCTTACACACAGAATGACCTGAAGAACTAACTCTGCAGTAGGGTTTATCACTGTCACATCATTTCTGTTTTACCATATTAAAAGGAAAAACTAAATCTTGATTTGTTTTTGTCGGGTTTTGTTTAGGACATGAGAGTATTAAGCTTATGAATTTGACTCAGATACCTGTTTTAATATAATTGGCTTGGGGTTTTGAGAAAGCATCGCGTAATACTCCTCTTAAACATAAAAAATAGGCCATAAGAAGATGATATAGTGGCAAGCAGGGCTTGAAACTAAAATGCACAAAAGAGAGGAATATTTTCTCTTAACACAGCTGTCCCTCACCATTCTGCCAGATCATATATATATATATATATATATATATATATATATATATATATGTGATATATAGAGATCATACTCTATATGCCTTGTTGCCTGGGAAAAAAGGGAAGATTGAATCTTATGATAAGAACATACCCAAGATAACTCAGGTAATCTTTGTATCTTCTCTGTGTTTTTTTGATACATATAGTGTAGTAACATCTTCCTTTCCAAAGCTAAAGAGCTGCTGTTATACTTACTGTGAAGCCTGTAAGTGATTTTACATAAATTCTTAGCCATTCATGCTGAATACAGCTCAGAACAAGATAGTTTCATTTCAATTAATCATCATTTCAATTAATTTATTTTACATCCATCAGAAAATAGGCTTTTGCTTTCTCTCCAAGTGGAAATGTTACAGTGTACTTTTAAAGCAAATAAACCCCCCAAAATAGAAGCTCTCATATGAAGTAATTAGATGGGATGCCAACAGCCTGGCCTCCAGATCATTGTTAGAGTAATGAAATAATTCATTTCATTTTTGTTGACTAGATTGTTCAAGAAATTCTTTTTGTCATGAGTGGTAGCGCCGAATATGTAGAGATATGAAAAGTAAGAATCATTTTAAGAGCACCATCTTTTCGTTATGAAGAAGAAAGCATCACACTCCACAATGGCAGCAATCTGAGCTGAGGCCAGATCCGTTTCTCTCTGCTGAAGTTTCTGGGCCGAAATAGTCATACTCTGCTTGGTTCCACTCTGAAAGACACTTACAATCTAACAGTGGCATGAATTCTGCAAGACTCTTCCTAGATCAGCTTTTCTTTATCAAAACATGTTTGCTTAGACCTGGTTCTAAGTATTGCACCTACTAGTGTTGCTGATCTAGTGAAACTGGGCTCTATATTCGTAAGTTCCATCTGCAGCGGAGTTTCTGTTAATGTATTAGTCACCACTGGCTTTCAGTAGATGAGTGATGAGTGTTGTTATCATTAGGTAGTGGTGATAATTTTATTTTGGGGTTTTGTTTTTGCAATGCAGTTGGCTGTGGCCAAAAAAAAGTCTAGATGTCATCTTAAAAAAGAAACAAAGTTTTCATTTCCTATTAATTTATTTTCCATTTGTTTATTTTGTATTCGTTCCCTGTCACTGATAAAGGAGAAGGAAGAATTATAGTTCCCTTAAAAGAATACTTCTCAAGTAAAACAGTAACCAATATTGTCTTGGGTTCTAGCTACCAAGGAGCTTTACCCAAACACTGGTCACTGATGGCATTCCCAAGGGAGAGGAAGGCCTAAGCAAACCCTGCAGTTGGGCCAGAGGAACACTGGAGAGAGGCAGGGAGGAAAACATTTTTATGGATGTGTTTTCATGAAAGCTGTGATTATCAGTGAATCTCATCTGCCTTTTCTTTTAAAGCTCATTCCTTGCCCTCATCAAGGGCAGATTCACTGGGGAGAAACAAGGAAGCTTCAGTATCGTCCATTAGGTGCTGCCTGGGCTTTGCCAACTTCCAACAGTTTGTTTCCACCCTTAACATACATAAAATCATGAAGACAAAGAGGTCAGAAAACTAAAGTATATTTAATTAGCCCACCTCCCTCCTGGCTGCTGATCTCAACATGAAGCTCACACTGCTTTTGCAGACTGAGTGGTGGTGGCCACAGGGACCTCTCAGGATAGGAAGGGTAGGGGGATTTCAGCCACTGCTTCAGCCAAAAGCACACACCTCAATATGCACCAGTATCATATCATCAGGGACCTTAAAGCTCCTCCAGTTCCAACCTGCTTCCATGGGCAGGGACACCCTCCACTAGACCAGGTTGCTCCTAGCCCCGTCCAACCTGGCCTTGAACACTGCCAGGGATGGGGCAGCCACAGCTTCTCTGGGCAACCTGTGCCAGTGCCTCACCACCCTCACAGGGAAGAATTTTGAGGGTGGTGAGATTTCTTTCTGATTTATTTGAGATTTTCTTTCTTCTTTCTTTTCAGGTTATTTCTTTATGCTGACAGTATCTCAGTGATGTTCTCCTGAACTTGTAAACGCATTCAGCTTTGAATCTTCCTGCCTGCTTCTTGATCTGAGACACTTGTTGACAAATAGACTAAAGTGAGTCGAAATCCAGACAAGTTAAATGGAGACATTTAGCAGCTCCAGCCCAGGCAGTGAGTGTGAGGAAGGGTGAGTGAAGTCTGTGTGCTCAGGGTAATCCTGAGATAAGCAAAGGATGATGTTCCCTTTGTACATTGCTGCCATCTGCTGCCTTTTATCAACAGGCTTGTGGAGTGGTTTTTTCCTTTATTTGCAGAAGAGCTCAGAAAATAGAACAAGCCCCACAAAACCCGTCTCTCCGCAGCAGTTTCCAAGTGCCCAGCATTACTTTTCATTCAGTAACTAAACACACCTCTCCTGACAGTCACTAACCAAAACCCATGTTCTCATTGCACAGAAAAAAGTGTTTGCAACTCAGTCATTTGTTTATTTCCCATCATGCAAATTTGTGGCCATCCAACAACTAGTTGTGTCACCTGAACTGATGAAGCAAGGGAACAGAAAGGTCGTTTACTGGTGGTCATGATACAGAGTATATACTGTACATTCATTGTCTTCTTTGCTTGGATTAGCTAAATAGATCATCCTAATTAGGGTAGAAGAATGATTTGAGAGGTTTATATAAAGGCCAAAGCAGCCCCCTTGCTGGCTGGTCCGATGGTAGTGGGTTAACAGAAATTATTACTGTTAGTTAAACTAACCTTTCTATATTCCACCCCACTGCTAACATTGACTGGTCTTTTTAATGCCTTTTAGGGAGCCACTTTTCCTAACAGGTTGTATCTGTCTAGTTAAAGTGACCCTGTGTGCTCTCACATGAGCTCCTTTTGCTACGGCTGGCAGTTCTCACTACCCAGTTTCAGTTTTACAAGAGATAGCTCAGTACACGGCGCATTTGCCTCTGAAACAAAAGTAAATAGTTGTTCTACATACAGTGTAAGGAGCACTGAATTTCCAAATTTCTGGTTTTGGGTTTGTTTTCTTTTTTTTGGCAGAAGTAATAAAGCTATGATTCTATCCATAACAGTTTACAAAGGCGACAACTCAAAAATAGGGATGATAAACCTGGTAGTGTGACCAAATTAAAATCCTAGTATTTAACCCTGGTTCTCTGATGGGTACAATTTCCTGATCATTTTAAAAGGTTCCTGAGTGACTGTTCGCTGATGCTATCTGTACCTATGCCACTGCCAGGTATCCCAGCGGAGCACTCCAGTGGCAGGGGAAACAAGGCATCTCTTTCTGGCAGGTCTGGACCTATCAAGCTGACTGCATGCCTCACTCAAGCACATGGATGAATTCCACTAAAGTCAACGCATGACAGTGTTTTCTATAAGTGGATGATATGGCATAATACACCAAAAAGACTTGGGGTTTACCATCCTCTGCCATTTGTTACAGGTAACCACTTCCCTCCCTACCCTCCCTTTTTTTAAAATTAGTTGACAGCTTGTTGGTGAATTGTTACTTCATCAATATTTTGATTAATATTGATTCATTAAATCAATATTTTTGATTGAGTTCAACTTTTCAGTTCCACTCTTTTGAATACCAAAGGGGTACTGATGATGGTGTTAGACAAAAGGCAAGAGGAAAAAATGGTACTTACACCTGGGTAAGATTTTGATGGCCAGTATTACCTAACCTGCAGAGAATAAAACAGAACCAAGGCAACAAAGACCTTTACTTTTAAGAAGCCAAGCAGAATTGGAAAGGAAATACTACAGTATTAAATGCAAGCTACACCCTGGTGAGAGATGGGAAAAGCTGAGGAAAGGTGTAGAGTGTAACTTGCAGAAGCACTGATCTCTAATAAGACTTACAAGTGTTCAGGAAAGATATTTTGTAGGGGAGGCCATACCTGCATGATTGATTTAAAGATGGATTTCTTAAGACCATAGTCTAATTTCTCTGTCTTTGCTAGGGGGACTAGAATAAAAAAAGCACATGACAGTTGATTTAAAACAAAATATTCCAGAAAATCAAAGTTTCTTGTAATTGAAAGCTGAACACTAATTTAAGCCTTAGTTTTGAAGTGAAGAGAATCCAGAAAGTAAAGGTGTACCTGCAGAAATCCAGGCTGAGCAATTTATCCATTATGTCAAACATTTGTATAGGAATACCCCGAGTATCAAAAAAATTCCCTTTCCTTTGATGCAATTCTCCCTGACACTGAGGGTAATGAATGTTATACAGGACAGGCATTGGAGAGAGAGGAGACTGTAAGGAAGTCGTACCACCTATCTGGTGAAAAAGGTGATGGGTTACGTTCACCGGCACAAGACCTCAGGCTAAGCCTCAGTGAAAATCAGAGCAAGGTACATAAATTCCGTACACAAGAAACAGCTAACAAAAGTATTCTTGTCTAACAGAAAGAATTGTAAGTTTGTATCTTTCCCAATGGAGTCATGGTGACAAATTATCTACTCTATCATCTAGTGCCATGTATTCTCTGGCTTTGTATCTCTGCTATGGCAGGAGGATTGAAATGAAAGTGGAGGGTTTATATTTTTGCCCTCCAGAAGAGTTTCTAGTGTCTGCCCCAAAGGCCATGCTTTAGATTAGTTTGTAACATTTATGTTACTTTGATCTAGATTGTAAGGTAGATAGATTAGTATCAAACCCTCACGGCTGCTCTATGTAACTTCTAAGAGAAACAAAAACACAACAAAAAATGCTGGCCCTTTCTTCACCTGGCTGTTTTTCTGAAAGCCTCGGGATTCAGTTCTGCCCCTCTGGCCAAGTTCTAGTCATGTTGATGGTGGTGGGGAATCTACCAGTTAGAATCAAAATTCCTCCTCGCTCATACTCAGTGAGGTGAGTTAGTTACTTCACCTCATTTGCTCTTATCTCACTAGATCTTTGGAGCAGCAAGTGAGGAAGACTGACCAAGGGTAAGCATCCTTAGTGATGCTCAAGTGTATCAGGTGAGTGGTCCATTGGCTGGGGTCACAGTCTGAGCAAGACTGAGCAAACTAAGAAGGGGATATTGTACCTGGTATTGCAAGACCTCGAAGTGCAGCCCAATCAAAAGTTAAAGACATACAAAAATCCATTTCTTCACAGTGATCTATTTGATTATTGCCCTAAGAATGGCCTACAAAGCACCAGTGCAGACAGGATGACCCAGTGGAAGCCAAAAGGAATCACACATACATTGTTTGATGAAAAGAAGGCATGTAACAAAATAGGAATCCTAAGCAATGCAGTGGATAACACAATCAAAGTGCCTACTCCATTGACAGCAAGGAACTAAGCATGTGGATGAGCTATTAGGACCTATAAAAAATAGAAATGAACATGTTTAATGGCAAAACATATGTTAAGCCCATTCCTCCAAAGGAACTTGGGATTCATCTATGATGCTGGATAACAAGAAGACAACACAGGAAAACATTTGCAGAAAAGATGGGCCTGCTTAGAGAAAAGAGGGGATGAATAGATGGGGTTATGAGACAGGGGTAAAATCATAGCACAGTAGAAGTCAGTTTGGGACACTACTTACACTTACTTACAGTAAGACAGGAGGTGAGTTTATGAGTTATCATGCCAGATAATGTTCTCTGTAGACCTCTGAGAAAAAGTTTGCTTCTTTCTCAAAGTCTTTGATTCCTTAGACACGTTTTGATTTTTCTGGTGATTTTTAGTTTGAGAATCTCCTCTGTACATTGTTCTCAGAAGTCAGGATGATTCAGGGACCACTGTGTAAAATTAGAGGCAAGTCCCAACTCAGCAGGAAGAACTGTCAATAAAATGGGACCTGGCTGTCTTCACAGCAGCTGAGTGTCAGGGAGGGAGGAAAATGGAACAGAAACACAAAAAGGAAAATTCTTCACAGTCAGCAGTCTGAAACATATCCAGTGTCTCAAAATGTCTATGTTCTTGCAATAGCAGTGCAAGACAGCAGGGATCACAACTCTGAAATGCTGGGAAAGGTAATTCTTTCCAACTGAGATACACTTCACAAACTACACCTCACCACATACATAATGCATTAAGGAGGATACTGGGGCTGTTTCCTATAGCAAGCTTTGTCAGTACTAGAAAGTTGAAGTATTCTAACCAGCATCAATCTAAAATTGATGTTGAAGAACAGCCATGAGCCCGTGCTATGAACATGTAAGATAGTTTATGCCTGTTACTGAACTAAATTACATGAATACAAGCAAAGCAATCTTATTGGCTCTACATTAGGTGTTCTCACCAGTTTATATAGAAACTTTAAACTTTGCAGGTAAACAGCAGAGATAGGAAAATGTTACTATTGCGTCTGATAATCTAAAAGCTATTTCCAGGTACAGTATGTACTCACAGGCAAGAGTCCAACACTTAATAAAAAAGAATACTATTTTTGAGGAAAGAAGACAACTACAAAAACATGGTATTTTTGTACTGAAACCTGCCTAAATGCTGCAGTTTGAACCTAAACTCAGAAGGAACTTCAATTTCTTGTCCCAGTTTTAATGTAACTGATCTTAAAAAAGGTTTGCAATTCAAGGAGAGAAAATCTAGAAGGAAACCCGTCAGAATGAGAATATCAGCTTGCACTTGGACAACAGTCTACATTTTACTATAAATGCAAACTGAATCCAAATGTGGCCCCCTTAGGTCATTCCTGACTGTTGTAGCAACATAAACATTACTTGTGTTTGAATATATGCAGTAATGTGTGTGTGTATATGTACTTGCCCAATGCTATTCAATGCCTTATTAAAGTACAGTCTCGAGGATCACACAACTTTACTTCATCTCTCTCAACTGAAGTTAAAATTCCTCATTAGCCTTGACTGGCACCTTAGGATAAAAGCTAAAGAAATGAAGCTGTTAGTTTAAGGATAACATACTAATTATTAATTTCCCCTGATACAAAAAATATGAGTGTCATTCCAAACTTTGAATCCTTCATTCCCAGTGCACTGCAGTATGTAAAAAAACCCAACCCAACCTGCTTTCATATTCCATAGTGCATTTTTGAAGTGTATAAAGTACCTGCTATTTAGGTTTCTAGTATACCAGATGTCTTATTTTGGATGTCCACATTAAACCTTGGCTGCAGGGGAGAGGAGAGGGAAATAAGTAGTAATTTAGTCTGCTTTTCTTTAAAGCCATGCAGCAAATCACTGAGACCCACTTTTGCAAAGACACTTGGGCATACAAAAGTTAGGAGGCACTCCACATCTCCTTGCCAAGGACTGAATTATCCTGATTTTCTTCTGTCTCTAAACCTTGGCCTTTTCTAACACTGTCATCTTGAGGAAAGTTCCTGAGAAAAGGGCAAGTGTGTTCAAGCCTTTGCAGGAAAACATCTGTAACAGAGTCTAGACAACCAGTGGAGATGAAACACTGTATGGCCTCAATTCAGCTCATGTACAATATTTTCAGCATCAAAAGAAATAACTGTGCTTACAGTGCTGCCAATACTGAACTATTCTGCCAGATCAGGACTTCAGCTTACACTGTTACTGAATGAGATCTGACTAAGCAGCACTTTGCTGTAAACCATTTAACTGCTTGCATATAGTCATAAGCTGGCTGGATAGTAACAAGTTGTAACCTCAATAAAACATGTAATATAAATGAAACCTTATGCAAAGAGGGGTCCATTATTTTAACTTTTTTTTTTTTTTTTTAGTTGAAAACCAGCTAAATGCTCAGTGCTGGCAGGGAAGATTATTTGAAACACTAATTTAGAACCATGATGTGCTAAGCACTTCTCAGGGGCAGCCCTAAATCTTTATTAGTTGGAACAGAGGTATTTTGGAACATGATTATATTGGCATCCGTGGCTATCATTTGTATTTTTGCATTATAGTCTATTCTCACCATGACAAACACTTATTCCCTGATCAGGCCCACCAAAAGCAATTCAACACAAATGTTCTAAATGACAAATGTAATTGATATACCAGCTTATATAGGGCATAATATTACTATTGTAGTAAGATTTCAGCATCTATGGGTTCCTGAATAAGATGATATGTCATCATAAATTAGGAAATTGCAATATCCTGGGAGAATGTGTCTGCTTAGAAAGATGATGTACAGAGACTAGCAAAAGACTTACTGGTAGGCAATTTAAACTGAAATAAAAATTTCTGAATTGGCTGTCAGGACAAAATAAATGGCAAGATAATTTTCTGGTTTGAAATGGATAGAAATCAATTTTCAGCTGACTTTTCCTAAAGTTGTCTGAACAGGAGCAAATAAAATCAGCTTTAGTCTCTGAACAGATGATTTTCAAGTAAGCTAATAACCATGAACATTACCAGCCTTTCAGTGTTTTTGTCATGATCTATTTCTTTTAGGGGTGGGAAAGTATGCTGTTCTGATGAATAATCTTAACAAATTGTAACAATTAACGTACTCAGCATATTATATCATGCTGGACCTTTAAACCAGAAAGAGAGAAGTTAGAAAAAACAGTTTCCCCCAGGTCTGGAAATGCTTGAAAGGCAGTATATGTGCTCAAATTTCTAATTCATAAATGCCAATTTATAGGTTTTCCCTTAGGTGAAAAAACAAAGACTCCTGCCCAACTACATTGTGTCCCTGTCTCCTTATGCCTTCAATCTCTGAAATATCCTGCCATTACTACTGCATTTATAGACACAAGGCAAAAACAGAACAGCAAAGCAGCTGTTCTGCTGCTACATAAGGCTTCTGATAATTCTGGAGTACTATGGATTTACTGAAACTCCTGGGAAGCAGTGGAAGCAGTATACACTAGTGAGAAATTCAGTTAGACTCACGACACCACTCGGTCTTCAGCAGACACTTGCAAGTTTGTAATAAATCAGAGAGCTTTCTGCCATGGTACAGAGAACAAAAAGAAGTTGTTTCAAAGTGAATGAATGCCCTAGTGTCGTATTTAGTTGTTTTATTTTCATCAGGAAGCTCAGCCATCAGTGAGAAATTTGCAACACTAAACTCTGTTTTTACTACCACTTCTTGGCTACACTTGTAATGCTTTTCAAAGCTGTATGAGTTCAGTGATGTTCAGGAAAACATCATACAAAAAAACCCCATGTGTTTCTCTGAGGAAATATGAGTTAAAGTAGAAAAAAGAGATGTCTTTGGGATCTTGTCTCCACCTACTACAAACCTATTGCCAGATTAGGTCACTTGGAAGGGTTGCTTGTGGGCCCCTGACTCCTGTATTTTCTTTAGGTAGATTAAGGCTGCATGGAAATCAAGGAAGGTTTATTACTCAGTGCTTTGAATGAGTATCTTGAACAGAATTCCTTTCTGAGCTATACTATTGTTGGCTAAACCAGCAATATTGATCAAATACTTCTTCGCAGAGAGAAATT
Organism: Pezoporus wallicus; assembly: GCF_028554395.1. NCBI lineage: Eukaryota > Metazoa > Chordata > Aves > Psittaciformes > Psittacidae > Pezoporus > Pezoporus wallicus. The sequence continues at coordinate 7,026,974 of NW_026642649.1, read as the reverse complement.
ATCTTTCTTGAGGAGAAAGCTTTGAGTAGCATAAATTACTTTTCTCTTCCTACGCAATGGAAGGAGACACACCTCTCATTCTTTATACTGGCAGATAGAAAGATGATGTGAAGACACTCGTGTTGTCTTGCGAACGTTGTTTACGGTACATGCTGAAGTGTCAAGTGAGGTCATTTGCTGCTTTTGGTGAATGCCTATACTCTCATCACTAACTTTAAGAGGTGAAGCACACTATATTTGAAGCACACCGTACATTTTTTGGCACCTTTGTTCAGTCTGTCAAAACTTAAAGTAACCACATGTAAGCAACCAGAAAAGTTTCTTGTAGCAACATTAACTCGTTCACTTAACATGTCAAATATTTTTATTGCAAGTTAAGTCTCTAAAGGCAGAGCTAAACACACATTTAGAGGATAATGAGAGAGAAGAAGTCAGCATTAAACTTACTAGGGCCAGTCAGAAGAAGAGTGGTTCACAACAAATTAACATGAGCTGTATAAAGAAGTCCTCTTGAGCTCTTATAAAAACCCTGTCCTATTACATTCAAAGTGGGTATCCACTGTATATGGGGTCCTCTGGAACAGATATCAAGGCTCCAGCCTGTATTATTACATGTACATTGAAAAAAGGTGCTATAGAAGATGACCTATGTCCCCTACTTTAGCACTGAACCTCAGTTCATGCTGCAGAGTATTAACAAGTGAGCTAAAATAATACTGAACTTGAGGCCCATGGAGATGTGGCTGCAAGAAGGCCAAAGATGAAGCCAGGAGTAATGAGTGTGGGACCAATCTCCCTTTTAAAGGGTGAAAATAGAGATTACTTCCATGGCATATGCAATTGCTGGAGCCTGATGTAGCAATGGCACAAAAGCACTGAGAGGCAGCTGAGAGTGGCCCAATTTGGCAACTTTTAGGAAGAAATAAATTCCACAGCCAAACAGATTTTGAGGAAGTAGCAAGAGAAATAGGTTCCAACTGTGATATACTCAAAAAAAGATGTTGTTAGATTAGGAGCTTGCTTGAAAAGCCTGGGTAAAATATTACTGATGTACAACATGTGCAAATGAACTGTTGCAGAAAGAAATCCTTAACCAAACATATTTATAGTATCATCAAGGTACTTGATGAAAAAAAGAGGTAGCAAATAATGTCAGGAATCATTCCAAATTCTGCATGCATCTCCTGCATTGCGTTTTCACTGGTTTTATAAATGACATGCTCTGATTTTTTTCCTGCCTCTCTTTCTGCTCAGTAGATGTATGTATCCAAAAGAACTCTGCAGGAGAAAAAAAAAAACCAAACCTGATTTCCTGACAAATGAGGAAAGGTAAAAATGTCCTTAACTTGAGGAAGAAGACCAGTGACAAGAGATCTGGCTGTTGTTGCTGGCTGGACACTACTTTCCTGTGAGAAAGACAGTGCTTCAGTGCCCCTACCTGTGTCATACTAAGCTTTCCCTGACCCAAGTTGAACCTGCTGGGTCTCAAGCACAACAGGCTGATGGACCTTCAGAAAGAACAAGTTGGATGAAGCCATGACTCTGCACTTCCTGGTTTATCTGGCCTCAGAATAGAAAAATTCTGGCACTTTACGGGTATTGGAATTAAAGCACGGCATTGTTCTGAAGAAATTCATCCGTTAATCATGGTGTCATCAGGATACCAGTATTACTCTGTAATAAAACTTTCTTTTGGTTCCAACTTAGTATTATAAATTAAGAGGCCCAATAGTCCAAATTTTGAAATTATTCCAAATCTTAGAAAATAATTCCTTTTTTCTATTCTGGCATCCTGCTTGGTTGGAGAGCAAGAAATGTCTGTATTTGCACTTTGTACAGCCCAAAGAAGCCTGCTAGATCATAGACATCAAGCTGAATTGAGCCTCTGGAATATTTCAAGCAAGTCTCTCTGAAAAGAAAGAGGGAAGGAGGGAAGGAGGGAGGGAGGGAGGGAGGGAAGGAGGGAAGGAGGGAGGGAGGGAAGGAGGGAGGGAGGAAGGAAGGAAAAAAAAACCCAACATATTTGAGGTATTTCTTTTATCCCTAAGTGAAAAGTTCTGTTTTGTAAGACTAGTTTCTTAGTAGCTGTTGAGATCTGGATGCTGTGCATGCCCGTTTGCTACTGCACTCTCCATAGCCTCATCAGCCCCACTGATGTGTTGTGGGGCAGGGAGCTAAAGCTTCAGTAGCCCCTCTGGAGCAGAGAAACGAATTTGTGGTGTTACAAGCTACAGCAGATGTAACTGAAAGAATATATTAGTATAGACATACCCGTGACCCTGCTGGTCTGTGTCTGCAGATGCAGAAATGCAGGTGCATAGCACAGTGCTCAATGCAGGACGTGAGCCCTGCACACTCTTCTCGTTAAAGATTATGTGAAAACGTGGGGTTTTTTTTCTGCTATGAGAGATCACCTGTAATGCCTGCTTCACTGTCTGAAAAGAACCCGATAGCAGCATTCTTCTTCAGCAGTTTTCAATTTATGCAGCTCCAGGCTGCTCATTTGCATGTGACTTACCCATCATGCCACCGTGTCTGCTGTTGCTCAAAGGAAAAGATCCACATGGAATACATTACACACGGGGTTTTAAGACAGATACAGCTGCGTTATTCTTGAATGAAAGAGCCACAATCCCTTGAGTTCACAAAACCAGGGTGCCTGTGGGCCCATCATAACAGTGGTAGTATGCCAATCTCGGAGGTATAAATTGCTTTGCTGCAGCTTACACACTTTGGCTGGTCCGATGGCAGTGGTATTTATAATTAATTGATCACAGTCAGTTACAGATTTCTTTGTTCTTTCTCCACTCCCACTGCTGCACTCGACTAGTCTTTTGCTGCTGAAGTCCTGCCTTTTGTTTTAGTATCACTTGCAACCAAACATTACAGACATAACATCTATATAGAGCTCCAACGGGCAGGACAAAGCAAGGATGCAGCTGCCCTGGTTTGGGAATATTCCTGACAGTACACACATGTAACTCAACCTTCCTCTTCCTGCTGCCGCTTTTTCAAGTGCTACAGTGTCTTCACCATTATTTGTAGGTGCTGTTCCCTTTAATGGGTAAGATGACAGTCTTTTTCATTAGCCTCTGATCTTCTGGAACAAATGAGCATTGAGATAAATTATATTTCTTAATCTTAATCCCTCATGGAATATGCTTTCTTCCCCAGTCTCTTTGAGAAACAGTCCCCGATACTTGATTTTTACCACTGTTAACAACACAGGCATTGTGCTTCAAAGGCATTTGTGCAATGGCAGTTGAAAGTGTTACTCGCTGCTGGGGGCAGAGGAGGAAAGAGTCTAATGATATGGTTTTCATTTCTAATACATTGTGCGTACAACTTCAAGCATGCTTTTTACAGATTAATGAAATGGAACAGTCAAAAGGATAAACAGCAAAAATTAAGTGACGACTGCCTAAATGCTTCACATAGAAGAATTTCTGCTCTAGGTGCTTCCAGCAAATGTGTCATTTGACTATCAGAGATTACAGCACCTGAGGGAGGTGGAGGTCCTCCTTTTACACACAAAGGTATTTGATTTTAGGTCATCATGAGCCTCAAATATTTATCTGATGAATGCTTCCCACAGGTGTCAGCTCAAAGCATGTAGCCTTGAGCATTCTCAGCCCCCTCTTTCTAGACCGGGTGGTTATATGTTATGTTGTTTTAAGTCACCTGTGAGACGTTAATTGTGCTGGGAGGAATATATCCTCAATCATAGCAGGTTTATTTTCCTATAGGCTATTTACCTCAGCATTTCGCACCTGCTTGAAATCTGCATTTATTGTTCAGTTATTGAAACCTGCTGGCTAAAACGCTACTCAAAAACGCTACTAAAACCACTAAAACTACTAAAATACTACTAGAAAGCTCTTCAGCTTTCTTTTCCATTCCCATTCCCCCGCCTTCCTTTCAGCTATGCCTACCTCCTAAATGCTTTACAGCCCCACAAACACACAAGAGGCTCCTGCTGTGGACCGAGGTGTGGAGGCAGTCTCACCATACACACCTACCACAGCTCCACAGCCTCCCTCTCGTCGCATCCCAGGCAGAGCAGGCTGAGGTGCAACTGCACCACGGGCTCTGCAGGCACAGCACTGCAAGTCCAGAGCCATGTACCTCTCCATAAACCCAAATGACATGAATATACCAGTAGAAACCTGTTTGCTGTCACAGATTTAAATCCACTGTCTATATATAAACTCCTTCAGGATTTTCTTTACCAGTTCCAATTTCCCTCCTAAGAGTATTTCACTATATCCCTTCTCCAAGGGTGTGGAAATTTTTCTTCATGAGGGCCAAAAATAACCTTCCAGTAACTCCTTTGCCACATACTAATATTTAACTTAGCACTGTTAATCAATGCGATAGTAACTGTGCTCCCTTTCCTGCTTGTGGTGGTTGCAAAACAGCTGTCTCCATCTTGAAACACTCCCCACCCACAAGCTCCCCCCATTCCTACCACAGTGACATGGCCCGTCATAATCCCAAGGGATATGCACTTCAGGGATAACACTCAGAGCCTGGTGTGAATTATCAGTTAGTATATGAGGCATACCTCCACTGAGCTGCTGCCTGTTCTCCTGGTGCTGCACCATCCACCTCAGCTGACAGGCCTCGCCGCCATTTTCTCTCTCCTGCCTCATCCCAGCTTTCAGCCACCTCCTCCAGGATGGGTCCTGCCCTATCCCAGGACACTGCTTCCCTCCCCACGGTCCTTGGGGCAATACACAGTGCCTGAGGGCCTCCCCATAGGGCCTCTCCCCTCCATGTGTGGGGCTGTGCTTCAGGCCAGCCTCAGCGCTGCCATGTCTGTGGTGAGAGACGCCATGTCTGACCCACCCCAGTCTCCTGCAAAGCGCTGTGTAAAATCTGTGTAAAACTTAGGCAGTGTGCAGTGCGTGAGGACAGATGTTTGCATTATTCATCACTGCCTTCAGAGGGATTAATGTTTCTTTCCTTATGTTACGTATTTACATATTTACAGTGTATGATTCTAGCCTGCTCTGCTCTCACAGGGAGATTTCCTGCTTCAGAAACCCAATCTTGATTCTCTTTTCTAACCACTTCTCCCTCCCTTGCCACATCTCCTAGGCAAACACACTCATTTATAAAGAAAGCCTCTTAAATAAGCGAGACCCAGCAGAACCCACCCCACAGCTGTATGCAGGATCAATCTCTTTCATTTCGGCATCCCTGCCGTCCCTCCCAACACATCACTCCTGCTGGAGAGAGCTATTCCAACGCACCCGCACTGCCTGCCATGGTTGAATAGGGGGTTCTAGGCATAAATAGCACAGAAACATCGAATCATGGAATGGTTTGGGTTGGAAGAGACCTTCAAGGCTCATCCAGTTCAACCCCCTGCAATGAGCAGGGACATATTCAACCAGATCAGGTTGCCCAGAACCACATCCAGCCTGGCCTTGGCTGTCTCCAAGGATGGGGCATCTCTTTGTCACTGCCAGTAGTTCTCCTTGCATCCACTTTAATTGCTGGTACACCCAGCTCCAAAGGGATTTAGCTATGAAGGCAGTATACGGTCCCATTTCTTAACATTGCTGCTAGGAAAATGCCGGTTTCTAATGTATTTTCCTACTGGGTACAAGCAGCTTCATTAAAATCCTTCATTGAATATTCTGGAGGCCCCAGATTTTGAGTAGAAGAGGCAATCACTGTAAAAATAAAAGGCTGAACGTATGCTCTTATAAGAAATGCAAGGAAAGGGAGGGCTTATAGCATTTCCTTCAAAAAATGAGCAGTTCTGAACTGAGGAAGAATTTAAAATTTAAACTTTCAGGGTTTAAACATTAGAACTTTCTACTAAGTATTTGGGTGTCCACCAAGACTGTATCAGGCAGCTCCGCTGATTACATCTCATAGCTGATTTGCAGTCATAGAATCATAGAATAGTTAGGGTTGGAAAGGACCTTAAGATCATCCAGTTCCAACCCCCTGCCATGGGCAGGGACACCTCACTAAACCGTGTCACCCAAGGCTCTGTCCAGCCTGGCCTTGAGCACCGCAACAGTCAATAGATAAGTAGATAAATTCCTACTAAATACAACTGTCAGATCAACATCTGTCTTCACACTGTACCTTACATTTGGGGGTAAGAATGCCTTTCTTTGCATGATGACTACTCTTCTAGAAAATCCCTTCTCTTCAAAACATATTGAACCTGTGAAATTTGTATTCAGCTGCTAGGTTTCCAATGAAGTTTCATAGACTGATTTTATTAATCACCCAGAGTGTCAATTATTAGAATATTAATTACTACAATATTGTAAAACAAAAGCTAGCTAACTTATTATTGCTAAGTGTTATACGCTGCAACAGCTGAGGGTTACATTGAGGGATGTGATATACAGGATATAGTGGAAGAGGTATTGGCACGTACAATCACATGCTCTTAGTTTGATCACCCAAGTGGAAATTTCATTAGGAATTTTAATCACTTCTCCCAGACTCAGAGGTCTCTCTAGGATCAAAGTAGCTTATTTACAGAGGCACTGGGCTTCTCCAGCTCCAGACCCACGGCGCTCAGCACACCAAGAAAAAAAGGCTGAGGTGACTTAATTGAGACCAACACAATTTCCACTGGGGAGACAAAATCCAGGCATCAACCATTAGCCCCAGTTCCAGAGATGGATGCCAGAGAGCTCTTTTCCTAGGAGGAAGGAAATATCCTCCATGGAGTTGCACCACACTGCAGGAAAGCCTGCTCTACCTACTGGGACAGTAACTCCCCTGTGTAGAGGTGGATGCGCTCCTCAGACCCACAGTTAATGCTTTCATTGCATTCCTGTCCCTCTACAGAGGTGCGGTGCCTGCTCCACCAGGCACAACACCTTTACCTTCTGCAGAACAGTCTGTCTTTGTGCCACAAAAACATTGCTAGTTGTCTGCCAAAGAGTTATCCACTGTCCACAAAATAAGCTGCAAAAGGAAAACTGTTGCCTTCCTAGCCTCCACATCAGTCTTGAGACACTCATTGCAATAGTTTTGGCCACAACATCTACACCATAAATTTCCAAGAGTCAAATGTGGTAAACAAAAATACGCCAAAATCATCTTCCTCGTGATATGACCAAGTTTCTTGTGAAATTTTCTCCATTTCTTTTAGTTTTACATAAGGCTAATGGATTACAAAATTCTCTCCTTCAAACGAAACCAGCATTCTGACCAGAACATAGCTCAGAGTACAGTCAGACATAGTACCTTCTCTCTAGGCAAAGTTATCCTATCAGTAGAAGTTTGTTTTGCTGTTTAAACAGAATTCTGGAGGTATGAGGTGCTTAGCGTAAGGAATAATAATTGCAAATATGCAACATCATTACCTCTGCCAAAAAAGCTTTGCTACTCCTTCAGCAAGCGTTCCCTAGGGAAAGGTGTTAGAAGACTCTGAATACATAAATACCTATAGTCTGCAGAGATTAAATAAAATCATTTTAATGAATTCCCAACGGGGAGAGTCTTCCCAAAATCTGAATTGTATGGAAGCTAAACAGGAAAAAAAATAAATGTTTAATTCCAGATACTTCATTTTTTTTTTTTCCCACCCCAGAAAACACAAAATGTTTTCACAGTGATACAGGTTCTGTCTTTTAGGAATGAAACACTGGGCAAGAGAAAACCAAGTCTTGCTTGGCCTCAGAAGGAAGTGCTGCTAACGGTGTCACATAAAATCATTTTCTCTGTTGTCCTCAAAATACAGATCCATAATTTAAGAAGTCATTCCCTGCCAATTTAAACCAGTGGCAGGTTACACATCTAAAGGAGGTATATGCTTAAAGAACGTGCTGCAATATGTGTGTATCACTCCCTGACACTGTCCTAGCCCTGTGAATACTCCAAAGACAGTAGCTGATGTAAATTGGAACGCATTAAATCTCTGCCTTAAGGAGCTTGCAGGCAAGTGTCTCTTTCCTGTTATTTTTACTGTTGTCTGTCAGAGGGGGTGCTGGTTTTGTTGAGACATGTGGGTGCCTTTTCGAGGTAGCTAATAGCTAACAGTAATTGATGTTAATAAAGCAATATTGGTTTACACTTACTGAAGGTGTGGGCCTAATTATCAGCAAGTTTTAAATAAGATGTAATAGGTTTCCATTTCATGCGCTAGCTGGAATGAGACAGCTACAGTACAGTGAAACATTCCCTTGGAAAAAAAACCCACCAACCCAATTTTCAGAGAATCCAAAGAGCATGGATAAAATAAACCATTTTGCAAACAATTCTTTGGTAATGAAAATTTCTGTAGCCACAATGAATGGCACCACAGCCTCCAAATAGTTTCCAATACTTTCTGCTGTTGAAGAGTTCTCTCTGTAAGCAGGACTAGACAACAAGTTGGACCTGATTTGTGTTCCTGTAATTGGTTCCAGAAGAGAAAGCTGGGCAGATAAAGATCTGAGTCATGACCTTCTAATAAGCAAGTAAAAGAGAAACCCAGACTAAATAAAACAGACCAGAACTTACTCAGTTTGTAGTAATGACATGTAATAAAACTTTCATAGAAGAAAAGAGGAAAGGAAGAATAAATATCAAAGTGCAGGAGCTTAGCATCTCCGTGAGTATCTCTGGCTACATTTAATTGCAGCCCATGCTCTGAAAACACAAGATAGATTGGATATGAAGGTTTTAGTTTTGGATAGCTGAAAAAGCTGCAAAACAAAAAGTCAAAACATCAGAAGCAGTAATGCACCCAAATATTTAAGCACCACCCTTTTACTACATCTTCTACAGATGGGTATCCACCATGGGTATCCACAGATACCCACCTTTTCTACAGGTGGGTATCTTCAACATGACAAAAAATGAACAATCAGGGAAAAATGCAGGGAATGTTTACCATACGTTTCCAAAGCAAGTACAGCAGCTGTTGCCCTTGAAGGATTTCTCTCTGCTTTACCACATTCTGTTTCAGTTTTTGCTGCTGCAGGGAGGGGTCATCTAGCTGATTTCTATATGTAACACAGAGCCCTTCTGAAAGCTTTTTGACTGAGTGCCGAGTTTCCTTTCCTGCTACAGTTTGACCTATGCCATGTTTCTGTCTATAATCATGGGTCACTCCAGATCCAAGAGAGCCACTAGATTTTTTAAGTCTACTTCATCAGACTTTCATACTCTCGCTGGGGCTCCTCTCAACACGTCATGAAATAGCAATTACAGTGGCAGTTTGCAAGGCCAGCACAGGAAAAGAGCACCTATAGCCATGGCTATGGGAAGGGTCAAGGGGGAAACACTGTGAAAACGTAGCAATGGGGGAGAGGCACACAGTCGCCTCCTGCATATATATTGGGAACTTAACCAAATACTTGTGCCATTCTGCAGCTAGCACAAAAATCACATGCAGCCTGGGTATGTTTTGCCTTGCTGTACACTCACCAGAACAGGACCACGGGGATAAAACTGCACATTCTCCTGCCCATCTTTTAACCAGGACAGATTCTCCCCAGAATGTATGCAGGCACCCAAGGAAGCTGTCACAAGTTTGACGAGAGGCGGAGCAGGGAAGCATCTGGTGAAGTCAGTTATGGAGACACTTCCAATGAAAAACTACACTAAACCTAATGGAGATGAGTACCCACAGGCCTTTAAAGGAAAATCTGAGAGAGCCCTGCCAGCCTAGGAGAACCCAGCTTCCTTCAATAATCATAGTCCTTCGGGAAAGCAAAAAGGCTGCTATTAGAGAGATTACCTTCCACTTACTACAGAAGGAGAGAACGTGGCTGCATCTGGCCCAAGTTTCCCCTAGGCAGAAGGGATGTGCTGTGCTCCCTCAGCAAAAACAGCCCTCTTGAGAAAGGAGAGAGCAGCCCAGGGGAAACTAAATCACATGAACCACTGCTTATTGATACTGTGCTCGTTACACACAGAAGCAGCTGTAAAACACGCCGAAGGGAAGCTCTCAGACACCAAGTTCCACATCTAGCAGCTTGCTCCTGACCGTGTGCTACCCTTAAGTGCTCACGAGGGTGACTCAATACACTTTTTCGGTGTTGGGAGCGCTGAAGGGAGCTGGAAGCGGGTTTGGACGGGAGAAGCGAACGCTCTCTGCCGCTTCCAGCCACCCCTCCCCGGGGGCGGGAAGCAGCAGGGCGCGGGATCTCATTATTTGCATACCCGCATTCCCAGGATGCGGCGCGGCCGCCCAGAGGAAAGGGATGGCTTTTTCCTGGCGTTTTGGTGCTGTCGTGGCTTTCATCGCACTGTCGCGACTAAAAGAAAGAACGCATCGCTATCAGGAACACCACAGCCCTTCGTCCCCACTAGCCCTTACTTAGGAGGATTCAGACTGAGGGTAGTATAAATTACTTCGTGGGGGAAAAATTTTCTCGGCTGGTCCGAATGTAGTGGGTTATCTCAATTGATTGTTCACAGTCAGTTACAGATTGATCTCCTCGTTCTCTCTTTCCCCCCTTCCCACTACTGCACTTGACTGGTCTTTTGCACCACCCTGGAGAAGGGTTTTTTACAAGGGGCTGTAGTGACAGTTCAACAGGGAATGGCTTTAACCTGACAGAGGGGAGACCGAGATTAGACCTCCCCCCTGTGAGGGTGCTGAGGGGCTGGCACAGGCTGCCCAGAGAAGCTGTGGCTGCCCCGTTCCCGGCAGTGTTCAAGGCCAGGTTGGACGGGGCTTGGACCAACCTGCTCTAGTGGAAGGTGTCCCTGCCCATGGCAGGGGGTTGGAACTGGCTGAGCTTTAAGGTCCCTTCCAACCCAAACCATTCCGGGAACTCTATGCATTATTCATCCACCATTACCAGTGTCTCAGTTTTACTGAGCACAAGGGAAACCACCCCAAAAAGGAAAAACCCGTTACCTCGATATCCTTCCCACCAAATTCTTGGTGGTTCACTCTGCCTGCAAGCCTCCAAAGCACAGAACAGATCCTGCTAATTCCGATTAGCTCGGCGACACGCAAAAGCACAGCAGGGTGCTCCTTACAGAAGACCATTTGAGACAGACCTTGCCGCATAAAGAGTAACTGCACCTCACAGCGGCCAGTGTGGATGGCGACCGGGGGGACACAGGGTTCTCAACCACATGCTTCCTGCAGCCACTGCTCTGCAGCTGTGTTGCAGGCTTCACTGTGACCGGGCATTACAAATAGTTAAACCCTGCATTAAAGAGACTGAAAACCCGATAGAAAATAAAGGCTAGAAGGGAGGAAGAATCAGAAATTGCAGGGGTTTAAAGCTGTAGGAGAAACCCAAGAGCATATCAGGTTTTTGTTTTAGGAGAAACTGTGATGCTGGAGAAGGGGGGGAGGGTTGATGAACGATCCAAAGTCCTGGCTCAGGGAACATGGCCACCTCAGGAGAGGCAAAGACTGAAGAATTCAGGGCAGTTTGGAGAAACCCATTATAAAAACAGGTTACACCTCCTGCTTCAAGAGAAATTCTTTGATGGAGCATGTCTGGCACCTGCTTTCCAGAGGGAGTTTGATGCTGAGGGTCACAACAAACTGCCAGCACATTCCCAGGACCTCAAGAAACCTGTCTAAGCCTGGAAGAGAGGTGAGTGTTGGGCCCTTTACTCAACATTTCCTGGTGGCTGGAGCTTGATTGCTCCTGACTCACCACCCTGTTTGTTTTGGATCTTGTCTCAGGTGCTTAATTTTCCCAAACCAGCAGGATCTTCCCCTCTGTAGGTGCATCCCAGATACCAAACTTTAGGTTACCTATTGTTAGGTGCCTAGTCTTTGACTTAATAAATCATGACTTGTGATGAGGGAAATGTCATTGACACCATAATGCTGGATATATCTTTCCTATTATTGAAAGGTAAACACTGGCTTCAAGTTAATGAAAGAGAAGAAAGAAAACTTGACCTGGGAGAAAGGAAGCATCACAGACACTAGAGAACCGCATGAAAAGTGCTCCTTTCCGGTGGCAAACAAACGAGTCCAGCAATATGTTTGAGTGCATTTGGATGGAGTCCCTGAAGTCAAAGTTGCTGAAGCAACTAAATTTAGCTGTTAGTTTTTGCCTATTAGAGGAGCACCTCTCTGAGTCAGGCAGTGCTTTTAAAATCTTTTATCACCATTACAAATGTGTGGTCTAAATTGGTTACTGATTTCATCTTGCCATTAATGAAAATGAGGAAGGTTTCAAACAAAATCAATTTTGTGCCTTTTTTCTTCCTTCCCCTCTCCAAACAGTAACGGATCTACAGTTCCCACTATAACATCTTCATACTATTCTATTTATTCTATGATTGAGCTGATTAATTTCTCAGCCGAAATCTCCCAGATTTTCTTGCATTTCCATAGTTATTGATCTGTATTTTCTAGTGGCATATACTGGTGATTGATAGCTGTATTGCCCAGTACTGCCTGTTATTTCCTTTTTCCTTTCCAAGCAGTATGTTTTCCATCACTGACTTAGGTCTGGTCTTTCAAACTACAGCATGTCACAGCCAAGAGGTTGGCTTGTTCGTTATACACCCACAGCTCAACAGGATCCTTCAGGTTGTTGAGTTTAGGTACTGTATGTCTGATGAAGGTTGGCCATTCCTACAGTTCTCAGCAAAACAGGCTGCACTGTTAGGACAAAAAAAACCACAAGAACTGAACACACACTGAATTGCTCCTACCACTAAAGCTGTGGCCACATCACTGTGATCAAAGACCTTCTGATCTTTACCTTTTCTTTTGGACAGCATGCGGAAGTGCTGCCCTTACATCCAACTGCTGTGCCACTACAGATACCAACATGCTTCCAAGATCTCCTTAATACTTGTGGTGCATCTTGAAGTGAAAGAATGAAAAACAAAGCCTGCTGTGACCTTTTTCTTTTTTTATTTAAAATGTGGTTTTTCTATTTAAAGGTTGGCTGGTTTGTTCAAATCGAACATTAAGGGTGATCTCTCAGCAAAACAGAGTCAGGCATATTAGTAAGGTCACTTACATTTGAATGGACTGGGTAGAATACCAATAAACACCTCTCTGCATTTGCATCTGCTCTATTACTGCTCTTCCAGGCTCCTTGAATGAAGCGCAACCCACCTATCGCTACACCCTGGATGAAGATCTGCTGGCTGGGGAAGAGCTATGGCTTTATTCAGCTACTGGAGTTTTCCTGCTGTCCTTTAGTTATTATATCCTCTTGAGATTGTAAGAGATCAGAAACAACTCGAAGCACAAAAGAGCAGCCAAACCCCACATTAAAATACATGGCTAAAATCTACTTTCCAAAGACATTAGTAGAAGTAACACATTAAGTATTTCACATGGCAAACAAATGCAGAAACTGCCTTCCTTACTCAAAGCAGTACTGCTTAAGAGGCAAATTCCCTTTCCTGAATGCATTTTGTGGGTTCGAAATCAGTATTAATGTAGCATCAGCACTTATGGAGCTTTGGTTCTGTTGCATACCTTAAATACAAGTGATTAGACTGAACACAGAAAGATGAAAACTAATGACCTGATAAGTAAAGCAATCAGAATAGGAGAGTAAATGGTCCTTTCTAGGCTTGGTTTCTCTGACTTTATGGACATTTCAGTTACCATTTGTTGTTTTTTTTTTTTTGAGCCCAGCTTCTGCTGTATTTTCTTTTACTCTGGTTCTACCATTCTGAGCAGCAATTTACCAGGCTGTATTGCAGATGAATTCTCCCCTGTTGCAAGACAAAGCATACTGGATTTCAGAAAGGCAAAGCAAACTTGGGACAAAGCAAGGAGGAGAGCGTTAAGCAAGAACAGGCTGACAAGCATCAGCTTTTCCTATGAAGAAACAACTGGCTGTTCAAACCCCAGCATATGGAAATCCATCAGAGGATTTGGTTACCAATTGTGGTAACAGTTTTCTTTGCATGACTGGATTAAATCTAGCTTTATCTCCTTTACCTTTTTGTTAATCAAACCACATACACCTTGGGATTTGAACAAACAGCATTTCTGAAACTTCCACCTTCCTAACATAAGGATTAATGGCAATTCACGGAATTCACAGAGCAAATCTCTTCCCCTCTACAGGCAGAAATGAAACTGGAGAATGACCATTTTCTTTCAGACCCAAGCCCTTCCAGATCCATGGTGTCTCACCCAGCCTCTGCAAAGACATGACAATTTAGATTTCATGGTGCGTACAGAGCTTGTCCAGATGTTCAGGAATGCTACAGAAAGCAATGGTGCAAGGAGTCAGATAACAGCACAGTGGCTTCGTGTAAAACCAGCTGTCCATGATACAGAAAACCCAGCATTAACAGGACATCACTCTGTGGCCTCTGAGAGCATGCAGAGCTATGTCTTAAGGAACCATCTTCAGTGCAGAGCAACCTAAGAAACTGAAAGAAAACAAGCTGACTTATGAGCTCTATGGGATTCTGGAAACGGGTACCAAGACAGGTCACACATGTCAGGAAAATGCTTTTCCTGCCCATGGCTGCATGGCTTCATGCAATGTACCTCGAGACCCAGCAGGAAAGGAAGGGGAACCATTCCTAGTTGGTAACTGGGAGCCCTCCCCTGATTTATACTGCAGTGATGCTCAGGGATTTCTGTTACACCTCCATATTTCAAGCTGTGCAGTAACACTGACTGAAAAGCCCTGGCATCTGAGGAGAGATGCTACAGCATTTCAGTGCCTCTAGCTAGAGTTGCTGACAGACCCCTGCTCTGCTTCAGTTATGGAACTCCTTTTCCACAACAAACCAAAGCTAAATTCCCTAACACGCACAAGGCTCTTCACAAGTTGTATGAAGTGCATTACATGCTTGCATGGGACTCGATGTACTCAATACACCACATCAAGGGCTGAGTTTACAGCCTGCAATACTCAATCCTCCAACTCTTGTCCATTTCCAATGTAGGCTGTGAGCAAAGAACCTCCTGGAGCATTGACAGTTTGTAGTGGCTACCACAAAAAACACAAGTCTGCCCAGTTTATGCTACTTTCTGAAAAGCCTTTAACCTGTATTATATATTCTTATTCACATCCTACTTTTTGGAAGCCTGTCTCCCCAACATGTAGCCTCATGTACAAGAGGACAGATGAGACTTTTCCACAAAATTTAAGCCCTGCAGTACCTTGCTTGCTTGCTACCTGCCAAACCTTGGGCCATACCCAGGCATCACCATAATTAACAGTTCTGAAGTATAAAATCATTTCAAGTAGAAGTAATAACCTTGATTGCAAAGACACCTGTCCCTCTACTGTTAACAATCTCTTCCTGCACCAAAAAGCTACCACTTCATGAAGTATCAAGATCCCAAGGCATTCACCTTGAATGTCTCATAGACACAGTACAAACTCAGTCCTTATGGAGCACCAGCTCTGCTAGAGTTGCTGCTTATCCCAGTCCTTAAGCATTCACAGAAAGGAACTGGCCCTGAAGAAGTCTCAAGTCTGACTGCTTAAGGGTGTACTATAGTTTACTGAAAGAGTTGTTTTCTAGAGGATGCATGTGTCAGATATTTGCACCAGGCCAGGCTTCCTGGAGCTACCCAGGAGCTGTTATTACTTCACATATCAGTCTTGTGCTGAAGCACAAACTGGAGGCTTTTTTCCACCTGGAACTATAATCAGGAATGATCCATATGCTCCTGCAGCCCTGGCTCAAAGCAGGTGAGAGGAGCTCCCTCTATCAGTCATATTAATAGCACTTCTCAGGCTGAGTGCTTTAACTCTCTACAGATAACAGATGTAGACACCCCAGTGAGTTTCACAGAGAGCTGATGCAGTGTTGACAGTGCACAGAACAAGGGATAGGGTACCAGAGCTAAGGAAAGCAGTTTGCTTTCCAGTATGACTTTGTCCAAAGTTGAGAGGCAATAGGTTGGAAAGGACCTTAAGATTATCTGAACTAGATGACCTTAAGGCCCTTTCCAACCCTAACTGTTCTATGATTCTATGATCTTGCTGGGAAGCGATCAAGATAAACACATCAGTTATGATATTTTCCAACACGTGTGGTACAGCCAAGGACCACAGGAAATGTGGACAGATGACACTAGCGTAGGGATGGATCAGATCCTGATTCCCTCAACCACTCAGTCTAAACCCATAACCTGCCTTTGCAGCTCACAGTTGTCAAGAAGCTGAAGTTAGCAATACTAGAGCTAGTGTATTCCTCTTCCTTACTCAGATCTGACTTGGACACTGCTGCTCCAGGACAGAATTCAGTAATTCTGAAGTTAACTGTGTACCAGGCTGCCTCCACCTGTGGAGGCAAGGAAGAAGGTGGTGGCTGGAGTTCTGTGCAAGCACACCTTAGACACTGTCCTGGGCCTCCCGCATTTTATTGCCACCAGGGCTCCCAGCAGGCCCCAAAGGTTGTTTTCAACCCAGACTAGTATCAGCTCCTGCTGGGAGGGAGCAGTCTACAGAAACAACACAGCACTGGCAATGACAGTGTTAGGGAGTTAGCACCTGCAAGAGGAGAAGCAGAAAGCTTTTATACAACTTATTCCCCACAAGAATGGAGCTTCAGCTCTCACTGCAGTCTTCTCACCCTCCCTCCCACATGGTCTATATTTAGCCATATTCTCCTGTCGGTTAGACAACATCTGTTTTGGAGTAAATCCCTATAAGCCTGCAACTACTAAGCAGGAGCAGTTTAGTTCCCTGCAGTATTAAGTGAGGTATTTGCTTCAGGATAGAAACTGAACAATGTTCAAGAACAGATTCGAGAAGTCTGTGCCTTGAAGTGTTATTTGAAGAACTGAGCTGATCTCAACCGGCAGACAGGACAGACAGAACTTGCTAACTGGCTATGTCCACTTTCTAAAGCTGACAAAGTCACTACTAATGTCAGCTGGTGCTCAGCTCAGTCTGAGCTTGGTCCTGTTGCCTGCACAGGACATTTATCACAGATCATAGCCTTTGAAGGCCCTACAGAAAAGCTGCAAACTGAAACTGCAAATGATGGGAAGATAATGCACTTGGTAAGAGTCTTCTAGGTGAAATGTTGCCCAAGCTTAACAGATAGCTGTACGTTTAAGGACAGTAGAGAAAAACCCTCTAATATGAAGAGATTGACAATGCCAAGGCCTGAAATGAATGATTATACTGCTTTATCACAAAGCAGCAATTGAGATCTGATCCTGAATAGCTGCTTAGCACTTCCCAGCTTTCGCTGATAAACAACAGGACCTGAATAGCATTCAAGCACACCCTGACACTGTGGAGATCTGATACTGTCCCCTTCATTCATAATCTGCTGGTGAGCTTTGCTCATTAGCTTCAGCTAAATTTCTAAGAGAAAGCCTTCATGCAGACTCATAGACCTCTGCAAGGATAATGCAACAATCATGCTTTACTGCACAGGCTAACAGCAAGGAACAGTGCCCTGTCAAGGCATCAGTCCCTTCAACAAGGATGCAAACTGCAATAGGGAAGGATAAGGGTTACATACCCCCCCTTGCAGGACCCTTTGGGTACTTGCATTATACCTTAATACCCACCTCCTGGACATGGGTTTATTCTTGCTACATAGAAGGCTGCATCTCCCCTGAAGAAAAAAAAATTGCGTGGTGGTTTCAGATTTCACACCATCCAGAAAGCTGAAAACTAATGTGACAAGGAAATACTGAAGGAAGGCTGATGATACTGATCTTTTGCAAGACGGGAAGCAGTGCTGCTAGGAGAGAAGCACTACTTGTAAAACGAAACATGCATCAAAACTGCCCCAGCGACACTTAAGTTTCCCACACTACAGCATCACAACTTTGAGATGTTGGTGGTGCTTCTGGAGTACATAAACCTGAAACCCCAACATGTCTCTACAGAGGGGCACAGGGCAAAAGTAGACAGGTCTAAAGCACATCTAGTTTGTGAGTCAGTGTGTCTTATCTCAGTAGGACTGAATAACTTGTCCATAGTTTAAAAAGCCTCCTCCATTCTTACCCTCAGCAATGAATACAGTGATACAGCCACATGAGTAGGTATACAGAAACATAAACAGAAGAGAAGACTGGATCAAAACACTGCCCCCCTGGTAACCATACCAACAAATAAGACAGAGAAATCTGTTTGGCAGAGGGATCTGGTTTTCTTTTTTGGTATTATCTTTTAACTTAAAAACCAGCTGCATTGGGGTCAAATAACCAAGCTCAAGATAGTCACAAAAAAATAAAGGATGTATTTTTCTCCAAAGATCAAAACCGTAACTAAGGGAAGACATTCATATCAGAGGAGTTCAGTGTCCAGAAAAAAACTCTTCTGACATATAAAAAAAGATACTGTAATTACTTTACTGCTCAAGAATTTCCTTGCTTAATTCTTCTCAAGGTTTTGTCAGTAACTTGCTTTTAACTACAATGTACAAACGATTTTTCTTCACCACCCTCATCTTATCTAAAGCTCTTCTTTTGTTCTGGAGAGTTTTGTGGCATGCTCCTCTATAAATTTGCTCAGATGCTCTAAATCTCGGTCCCCGCCTTCAAATTTAATAGGGTTGTTCTTCTTGTCCTTCGGAGCAAAGTAGATAGTGGGGAATCCCTCCACTTTGTAGTGGTCATTTGTCACGTCGTTGGCAGTAGCATCCATCTTGGCTATGATCAGGTTTTTCTCATTCTTGTATTTTTTGCCTAGCTCGGTGTACACTGGCTCTAGTTTCTTGCAGTGGCCACACCACGGGGCATAGAACTCTATGAGAACATCATTCTTTGGATCCATGACTATGGTATCAAAAGTTTTACCCACTACCACTTTCACAGGCCCTTTGTTGTTTTTTGGCACTGGCTGGGACTTCACAATAGGCTTCAGTTTTCCTAGAAGGAAGCAAAACACACAATGTTAGAATACAGTAAGAGTGGTCCTCACAGTCTCACCCAAAAGGGCAGAAGTACATCATCCCACCAGGAAATAGCATTGCACCAGAAAATGAACTTACCTCTGCACGATACATAGGTGAGTTTGATGGTGACCTTTCAGCACAATAACCTTCTGAATACAGGCAACCATTTGTTTCACAATTCCCTAGAACCCTCTTTTTATGACTGTCCATCCACAATGTATTAGGCAGTGATTTAGCATACTAGTCCCAAATACGTAGGATCACCTCACACTTCAAAGCTGCAAGAACACTTTAAGCTTGCTAGACATGCTCAGGTTTAAAATATAGCTAGATGCCAAAGCATAGATCAAGCAACAAAGTAAATTAACTAAGATTTAAAACAAAAAGGCAAGAATCATCCAAAGGCTTTAAGCCACAGAGCACTGTCCTGTTGCATATACGACTTCATTGTAGCCATTGCCTCAGGAAAGACTCTTGGAAGGGGACACAGAGCAAACCCTATTTTAAAAACTGTACCTTTTTTGAATGCCATCACAAATTGCCTGAGCACATCGGAGTCAAACTCTTCTGGCTCCATGGCGTATTTCTTGCCACCTTCATCCAGGATGGCCACATTGACATCCTCTCCACTCTCAAGCAGGCCCAAGTCTTTTATTTCAGAAGAATAATCTTCCTCATCAGAAACAGCAAACACATATTCAGGGAAGTCTTTTGCCACTTCCAGGACTTTGCCTCTCCAGTACTGGGTAGCTGAAAAACCAGAACACAACGGGATTAGTAACTTCTGGTCACTTCCTGCTTGCTTCCTTCTGAAGTGGAGGAACAGCGTCTCAGCAAACTTACCAACACGATAGTCAAAACTGAAGTCTACAGTGTAATAGACAACCACCAGAGGATGTTTAGCATATCTTTTAGCGTCATTGGAAGGCTTGCGATGGCCAACTAGAGGCAAAGCATATTTTCTCACATGCTCTTTAATCTCAGATTCATTTGTAGAGTCCTGATTAAGGGAAATTGGGGAAAAAGTTCAGAGAAATGCATTTAAGTGGTATTTCTGTTACACAGTACTGAAAACTAAATACTGATGCATGCATGAACAAAAAACAGGTGCATGTTACTAACAATGCTGTCACCATAGTCTTCAAACCCTTGAGCACTAAGATAATCTAGCATCCTACTCTTAAACTGAAAACTTTCATGGCAAATTATTATTTGAAGACATAACCTCTGTGTTAGTTCCATAAAACTTTCTCAAACAAAGCAATACAGCTTTAGGGGACGAACAGGTTGCCTCAAATATCTAGTGGAGTGCTTCCAATAAGACAAAGCTAACTGCTCATCTACGCAAAGAAAGAGAACCTTCAACCCATACACATAAAGTTTCTAGCTTTGGATCAGGTACTCACTTTAAGATCCAAAACACGCATCTTTGGCTCGTGCTTTGACTGAAATTTTTCTGGCTGCATGACAACCACTGTTCCTGGAGATGCTTTCAATAGTTTTGCAATCTCGTTGCTAAAGGTGTGATGGAACTTGTAATCTTCTCTTAAGCCATTAGCTGAAAATTAAGGTTAGGAAGGAAGAAAAGTCGGCAAGAAGTGAAGTGTCAGCCTCTGACTGGAATCTTAAGACTGCACTGCAAAGAAACTCTCTTCTCATTCTCAGTGGGACATGAAAACACCCAGAGTCTGGAGAACAGCTCTCACCCAGGGGTTAGAAGCACACAAAAATATGTACAATTCAAGTAGCACTATTTGAATGCTGTTCAACAACCCATTGACTGCATGAGTTACTCTACATATTCAAAAACCTTGAACAGCTTCCAAAACATGCCCAGTGAAACAGCTATTTGCTTATCAGTCTCCTGCCTCTTGGCTTCCCCCCAAATAGCAGAAAGTAGAGTTGGAAAGGAACTCACAAGGTCACCTAGCCCATCTATTTGCTTTGTGGCAGCCTGGGAAACAGTTCTGTATCTTGCTGGAGCAACCGTATCAGCTCCTAATCTAACTATAAGTAACAGCAGCCCCAGAAGTGGGCATAGCCAGGGGGAAATTGCCCACTCTGCTCTGAAGGCTGTGGCAGAAACCAAGACTGACTGCGAGCTGTATGTTCATGTAACAGACAGGGACTGATTACAGGGACCGAACACTTCAAGTGCTTAAGTCTGTGTGCTAGCAAATATGGTCATTAACAGGATCATCAATGTGTCACAGTCAAAAAGGTTTGTAAGAATAAACATTTCCATAGCTAAACTGATCCAGGAGTGGACGATGATTCTTTTTCCAGTCCGCCTACCCCAAACAAGTTGGCAAAGCCCAGCCTTTGGAACTGTCAGATACAAAACAGGCAATAGCAGACAGCAAAGCTAGCAAGGCCTTATGTTGTGATTCATTCCCCAGCTATGAGGTTTCCCTCCTTTCTAGTCCACGTGTTTTTAGGGACACAACACTAAGAGGAAGTTATCTCCTGTGACTAGCTGGTATTTCAGTTATAGTCTCAAAGTCTGCCATGAGCCAGAATACAAGTGGAAGATCACCCTTCAATCTCCTTCCTCCTATTGCTCTCCAGCCTCTTCCCACTGAACTAAGAGCAGAAATAAAGGATGTCTCCAAGCCCAAAGTCCTGGCCTCAATCTCAACAAAACAGACATTTCATTCATATTTTACCTGCTTCCTGATAGAGCTGATAGGCTTTGTCAGTCTCTCCACTAAAGACTCCAATGATGATGACATCGTCCCCATCCTTCAGAAATTCCTGTACCTGCTTGGCAGCCTGAATCTGTTTGGATGGAGGCCCAGCCTGCTCAATCATGTAGTCAACAATACCTGCAAGACAAACCCACCCCAGAAAGTTGCTCAGAACATTTACTGAACTGAAAGGTCCAGGCATTCCCTCCAAGACATTGCTTAACACCACATTTCCTGTGGACACCGTTCTTTCTGTACAGCCCTCCCACAAGAACTTAAAGACCAGATCAGCAAAACCACAGTCCAAGACTTTAAAGCTGCAGTTCTGGATATTCTCTTTCAGGCTGATTTCAGAAGAGGTGACCAAACATAAGCTCAATGGATATCAGCTCATCTTTCAAGTAACCCTCCTTTCTAGAATTCCAGATGCTTCACTGTCTCTTGCTATGAACCAAAGTTCTACTTGGATAGTCTTAAGCCTTCCCTCTTACTGAAACCGAATATTGAGTACTTTGCCAGTCCTTACAGTGCATTCCCGTGCAAATAAAGGCTGCCCATTTACTCATACTGCCAGCACTTCACCATGGGTATTTAACTAACCTAATACTAAAAGGAACATACAGTACCACCATAAAATGTTCTGAAGATTAGAGACAGATTTATATTGCTGGCCTATGTAGGTATGAGGACAGAGTTTTCCAGGTTTCCACAACAACCACTGCTGACGTTAACAAGTCTGCAAGTCCTATAGATACATCAAAACACCTGCGGTCAGAGCCCTCAAACAATAGGAATGAGCAGAAGCTGCAGTACCGTATTTTTCCCGTGGACCACTATAGTCGTAAGCTTTGCCCTTGCGGAATATTTTCAGGGTTGGGTAGCCAGTAACATCAAACTTCTTTGCGAGCTCAGTTTCAGCAGTGGCATCGACTTTAGCCAGGGGAATGGGAGGTGTGCGCTTGCTGAGCTCCTGGGCAGCCTTCTCGTACTCTGGAGCAAGCCTTTTGCAGTGCCCGCACCTAGGGAGGGAAGAGAGGAGGGCAGTTTTAGAAGATACGAGTCCTGCTGTGTACCTTCTACCTCTGAAGTGGAACAGTAAAGTATTCCAGAATGAAGAAAGTGGAAATGGGGTTATTTGATCTACAGACTTCAGTCTAGAAAGACTTGTCTCTTCAATCTGAAGCTAGCCTATATGTCTATGTCACATTACTATAGGTAGTTTAATTTTTAGAGGCCATTTTTAAACTAGGGATCAACTGTCTTTGGTTTTCAGCATCTTTTCAATGTGTTCCCAAATGAGTAAACGAGGAGAATCTTCAGGGAAGTTTTGGAGACCACCTCTCGCTGAGACACAGATCCAACCTAATCTTCAAGTGATTTCTACTATGACGCTAGGTCCGAATTAGAGCTCCACACACCTGCACAAGGTAAGCCTCTTTAAAAATGAGGCATAACAACAGAAACCAAGCAGCTCAGGCCAGCTGTGCTAGGAAGGTACAGGTGACTGCCTTCTTGCTTACCATGGAGCATAGAACTCCACTAGGATTATGTCAGCATCATTCACAACCTCGTCAAAATTATCCTGGGTCAATACCAGCGTAGCTTCTGGTGGTGGGGTCCAACTGGGGTCAGAAACCTCCTTGACTTTGGCCACAATTGCTGAAACAGAGTTCAAAAACCCAATTAGCAAGTTTGCATTATCATATCAGCAGCATACTGAATGCAAAACTTGGTATCAAGAACTTCAAATCAGAGTGGCAAGCACTCTCTTGGACCAAAGCTTACAAGTAAACACTCTCTTAATCAAGCTCCTTTATACTTTACTTCATTATTGCCAAGGAGGTCTTCTCGTCACCCCACAGGGCATCTTACTTACGCAGAACACAGATCAGTACCTTGCAGCACTGTAGCGCACAGAATTCTACCTCAAGATAGACACAAAAGGTTGTTTTTCCCCTCTGACTGCAGCTGGACACACTCCCTAAGCAAAAACCAAGTGGCTTTATATACAGTCAGTGTATAGATCAGATGCTTCTATTAGCTGATCCTTTAACAAGCATGAGACTACCTCCTCTTCTCAAATCATATTTCTAGAAAGGTTCACCAATAATAGCATTACCTACTACCTGCAAAACTGTCTCTCGCATGCAGCCAATTGAGAAGCAAAATTTCAGCCTTCGTAATATTATTCTGCTTAAGATATAAACTAGCTTAAGACCAAAGTCCTTCAAAATAGTCACATGAAAAAGCAGGACTATATACTACTTTGCTTTCTTACAGAGAATTGCAAAGGACTGTTGCTTACCATCTTCTGTCCGAGAGCCATCATAGTCAACAGGCTGGCCTTTCTTCAGGATCTTGATGGTTGGGTAGCCACTGACATCAAAACGACTTGCTAGTGAAGTGGCTGCAGTAGCGTCTATTTTGGCAACTGGAATAGGAGGGTCATTTTCCTTGAGAGTTTTGGCTATCTTTTCATATTCAGGAGCAAACTGCTTGCAATGCCCACACCTGCCAGAGGAAGACATAAGTAGAAGGAGAAATGTATTTTGCTACTCTGCATCTCCAGTATGCATTGTCTTGCTGTATTTTCAGCTCATGAAAATATAAAGTTACTATAGCTAATGTGCTGTTTGTTCAAACCCCAACTGTTTTATCTCACTGCACACCTCGTATCACACTTCTCCTTCCTCCCCACTTCCCT
The DNA here is from genome assembly GCF_028554395.1 of Pezoporus wallicus. Taxonomy (NCBI): domain Eukaryota; kingdom Metazoa; phylum Chordata; class Aves; order Psittaciformes; family Psittacidae; genus Pezoporus; species Pezoporus wallicus. The sequence goes on along the minus strand of NW_026642649.1, from coordinate 7,002,830 downwards.
CCCAGTATAGTCTTATTCAGACTTCGCTTCTCCTAATCTTGATTAATCTCCTTTACCTAGCACCCTGAATGGAATTGAAGAAAAAAAATGACTCAGCAGTTGATCTAATGAAATCTAACACCCACCACAGTATCACAGCATCTGCTCTCACTCTGTGGCCACAGCAGAACTCTTGGGGAAGATCACAGGCTTCTGCTGCAAAAGCTGGTATGACAGAGGATACCAGCATTAGAAAAGCTAAATATAGCTTGACAAGCTGAAGATGAAACCAGGAAAAACAAGAGAATAAAGCATAGCAGATAGCCTGTGCTCATCAGCCTCTCAACTGGCAGGAGGGGGAGTAGAAAAACAAAAGGTGTTTCGTTTGTGATGACCACACACCCTTTTGCTTGGATAAATTACGCTTCATGTTCAGCTTTCATGCAGACATGCATGAAAACTATAGCTGCAGAAACAGTACCTAGAGCCAAGGAGGGATAGGATACTCTGTGATGAGTGGCACTAGTTAAAATGGAACTCCACCTCACACAAGATCATATTCCCCTCTCTATTCAAAGACTAGAAAAGGACAAATGAGTAAGTTGTATTTATACCACTAAGCCACAAAGAGGTTCTGGCTGCAACACTAACTCAGCAACTTGACTGCCAATATATTCTGCTCTTGTTTACCCCTCACAAACCATCCCTATTGTTTTTCTCCATAAGAATGGATGCAAGAGAAGATACGTATTACACAGATGTTTGTTATACCAGTTTAAACAGTGCCTCATACAAGTCCTTACTCCACTATACCCTTCTGGCAAGGACAGAGATTTAAGCTTAAGAAGGAAAACGTCTAAGCCATACCCCTACCAGGGAAGCCTCCTCCATTCCTCCATCTAGATGAGCAAGCACGCAAGTTGTCAGTGGACCAGGCCAAAGGATTATAGCAGGCTGCACGACCACACTGCATGACTTTTCTAGGGCTCACTGGGGATATTTCTGCTCCCTGACAGGCACAGAACAGGGACAGAACCAGGACTGTGCTTCAGTTGGCATGGGATCCCTCAGTATGACCCACATCTGTGAGGAAAAAGAGTACCTCCACACCATCAGAACTGTCTCCTACCCTGGGATATGGCAGAGTCCAGTGCTTCTCCTGCAGGTAAGATATTCCTACATCATCTTCAGAACTGTAGCCTAACTCACTTTAAGACTGTGTCCTGTAAGAGAAGCCCCTGACAGCCACCCCATCCTGCACCTAAGGACGTAGCTCAGGCTGTGAACCCACCAAGGTGCATAGAACTCCAGCAGCACAGTGTCCTTGTCTGCAGTAAAGGTGTCAAAGTTTGCATCATTCAAGATTAATACACCGTTTTCTTCTTTAACTTCAGAATCATCATCATCTTCGTCATCTTCATCATCATCACCATCATCATCACTGTCATCATCAGTTTCTTTTATAACAGATTCTGGAAAGATAAAAACACAACATGGATTAGATTGTATCAAGTTTAACATTAAAATAACACTACCAGGTTAAAGATGGATTAAGTATATCCTGCGGTTAAGACAAAAGGTATCAACACAGCTTACAATGACAGCTACCTCAGTTTGCACAGAGCCTGGACTCAGATGTTAGACCATTTCACTTCTGTCTATGTTACACCAGCCAACAATATCAGTATTTCAGTAAAGTGTCAAGATGTACTTTTGCACTTATGGGCAATCTAACAAAACACACACATACAGACCTATGCGACAGTTGCCACCAAGGTACATTGTGTTTGTTGTTGAAATTTGGGAAGTGAGACCTGTTTTATTGGGCAAGAAGGGCATGCAGATGACACCTGAATTCAAAGAGAAGCCCTCCAAGATGCCCCAAAAGGGCTGTCCTTCAAGCACAGGAACTTGTGGCTAGAAAAACTGGGTGCCTTGCACCAAAAAAGCAGATGTCATCTCTCCCCAATGCGTTTCTTGCGCCCTTACTCACTATACCTGTAACATCACAACTGCTATGCTCTGCCAATCTGAACCTCTAACAGACTTGCTATAAACTCAAATGATATCGTTTGCAAGGTGGTTTAGAGGTAGCACTTGAACGTTATGCTTCTGTTCCTGACTGCTCCATCCCACTCCCGCAACCTCAGTCTATCTCTCAGTTACAGTGATATTTCAGGTCTGCTATTCACTGAAGAAGGTTCCAACTTGCTCTGCTCTGGATCAGCACCAGTCTGCAGCCTGGGTGTAAATCAAATAATAAAGTGACTGTCGTGGGAGTCCCATGAAAACCAACTTTGCAGATGCAAGGTACTCTTCTGAAATTAACAGAGTGAAAAGTTCTTTCAAAGAGGTTTTGGGGAAGCCTTAGATTTAAGGAGAACAAGACTGCTGGTCCAGAAAGGGTCTTTCAAAGAGAAAGCAGGTTTGTTGAATCACTGAAGCAGTTTGCATGTGAAACCTGAAGCCAAGACATTTAAACTGGTTCAGTCTTTGTTGGTTTGGAATTTGAGATGGCTTCTTTAATATTTCATCTCTCAAATGCTCCTTTAAACTTTTGTTTAAATGCTATCACTTGAGGCAAGCAGACCTTCCTGAATGACTTGAAAGGAATTTCAGTCACAAACCAAGTAGTGAAAACACCTCATCCCAAATGAAAACTGGAAAACCACAAAACTAAGGCCCTTTGAACCACTTGGAATCCCAGGATCAGGAAACAACCCAACAAATAAAACAAAATACCAAAACAGACTGAGGTTTCTTGATCAAAACTATTCTTCACTTAACTGGCCTTGGACTAAGCTGACAGGAGCTACTGCAGCAGGACAGGAAATCACGTACATGTGAATTACTGATTCAGCATGAGAATCCTGAAAATGCTCTGATTTCACCAGGAATTTTGAAGTTAAGAATGATAAATGTGTAGTACCCATGTATGAAAAACCACCCCAAACCCCACTGTTCTCAGACCAATTGAAGACTATAGGAACAAGCTCACAGTGGACAAAATGATGCTGTTAAATTGCAATAGCTGTTTTTCTCTTAGGAGAAGGTATTAAAGAAATAAGCCTATATGGTCTCAGAAAACAATATGTGCTCCTGGACAAAAATGTGTTAATTTTAATTAAAACCCAACTTTATTCACCACCAAAATATTAAAGTTTCTGATGGGGAGAGAGAGCACAGGAGACTATTTATCACACAACAGTAGTCACCTGGATTAAATTTCTTAAAGAACTACTACTGTTTCAGCTGCTCTATGAAGCAGCAAAAAGCACTATTTGCAAGTGGACAATGCCTCCTGTGTTGCTGCCTCTGAGCACTTGCAGTTAAAGGGCTGAACTGTTAGACATCCTGGAAGTGAATCTGCAGCTGTCACATAACTATGGGACAACCCTGGTGAAAAAGCTAGTTTTCAGCAGTCAAAACTTCTGCTGACACGTGTGCCCAGCACTTTTGAGGGCTGATTTTCACTGCAGGGTGTTTGCTCATGGTCAGCCTGTGCCTGAATTCCTACGGAGTTGTCCAATGCCCATCGTTTTCCCAGGCAAATCACTTCAGACTTGGGTTTTTCCTCACACAAAGGAACCTTAGCAAAACTAGCCAGCCTATTCTGCACATGCATGCCTGAAACTAACCACCAGGTTGTGACTCTCATTCTTGCTTACTATGTTAACTACCTGTCCCGAAGAGAGGAAAAAGGCCACCACAGCTACTGTGCATGGACTCATGAATTTGAAAGCTGAGAACAAAGCATCACCTACGGAAACATCATTACCACTAGATCCAACAAACATCACCAAAGTAAGTTTTTATCTGTCCCTAAAAGCTCTACAGAGCTGTACATTTGTACAGAATCCTGTACAAAAAGCTCTGCAGAGCTTTTACAACATAAAACTTCCTTGATGGGGATACATTGTCATGGGCATTAGGCACACACACTTCCTCCTCCTAGGACGAGATGGCAGGACAGTAGTGTGTAACATCAGGACTCCAGCTTTTCCCAACTGGCTTAAGGAAGGCATTGCCAAACATAAAGAAGTTAACAACACCTACAAATTGGGTTTTATGAGTGCAAACTCACCCTCTATAGACTCCAGCTTCACTGATACCCAGGGTTATCTCAGCTACCTCCACATCCTCTTCAGTGTTGAGACTGTAAGACCTGATTCAAGGACCTGACCAAGTACGGGGTAAGCAAGCAGGGCTGTTTTCATTAAGAGTAAGGAAGTTTCCTCTGCATCACTGATTTACAGTTTGAAGGGAACAGATACAAAATGAGTCTAACTGTGACAGCTGAAATGCCAGAAGTAGTTAACAGATACTTCTATAAAGGGAGCTCACTAAAATAAAATAGCTGCACTCAGACTGAAGTGTCTTTGTTTCTTAAAGCTACTTACAAAGCAAGGTGGACAAAGCAACAAGTATCAGCTAATACCTGCCCTCCAGTAGAATATGGACTACTCCCTTTTATTCCAGCAAAGCATTCCCACATGACTACACAAGTTGAAAAGCATGATGGAGATGGCACCAACTTTAAGACTTCAGGTAGATGATGCTGGCTGGCAGGCCTCCTTCAGTATGACAGTCACTTGAACTGAAATGAATCCTGACAGTAGCTTCACTGAACTTCCAGCATTTATTAGAAGTCTGCCCTTGTAACTTTCTTTTAAGCAGAGTGAATCCTGTACAAAAAACCTGTACTTGGACATAACTTCAGGATTCTGCCTGAAACTTTCCTTTTGAGGAGGCCACTGAATGACTGCTCCCCAATTGGCTGAGCTCAGTCTTCAGAAACACCCAAGTCAAGACTCACACTCTATTGCCAGGGCATTCAAAAGCCTGTTTATGAAAGCAGTCTTCCACAGACTATTCTCTAGTGGATCAATCCTCTACGTGATCCCTCTTTTTCCTTCAACAGGATGCAAAAGTCATGATCCAGGCTAACCTTGCCGCAAGCGTATTTGCCTCACTGCCCGAGTGAGACTCCACTTCCAAAACCCTTGAGTGCAACAAGCTCACTTTCATCTGAACTTTCCATCTCCTGAACAATTCATTTATGTAAGGTTACTTACTTGTTGCAAAGTAAATTTATTCCACTTCCTACAGTTCTGCGTTTCAAGGGCAAAAATGGAAAACCCTAATTACTTGCATTTTTAAAGCAAAGGCTTGGTAAAGCCTGGTTTGTGATTTATACAGATTTTGAGATACACAACAGAAACAGAATGATTCAAGCTGTGTAATGCATTAGTGCTCAACTTGCACACAGGAGGAAATCCTTTCATCACTGTGCATCTTTGATCCCAAGAACTCATCTCATGAGAAGAAGAGCACGCATGGGAAATACTGATGAGAGTCTACTCCAGGAGAAGGTGAGCTACTGCAGCCAGCCACAGGACCCAGGCTTTGCTGTAACATCATTGCTGCCACTTCATCGTTTGAAGGGAGTGGGGGAAGTCAGTACCAGGCTTTGTCACATGCTACAAAGCAATGATAACCAAGTCTTCCAGCTAAAAGCAGAGAAACAGACATAATAAAGAATCTTCCTTTCAAAATTCAAGCTGAAATATATGTATCTCCTTATTGCAGATGCTATATCCTATTAAAAGTAGAAAAATCTCCTGATCCTTTATCCTACAGATGGTACAGTTAGTAACACAGATAAGGTACCTGAGATAAATGCATTTCTCCAAGTTTCAGTGCCTGTTCACTGAGCAAGACTTTGCAGGACAGGAGTTCAGGAAGTCATGCATAATCCGGCTTCCCTGACCACCCTCTAATACTCAACATACAGCACTTTAATGTAGGTAATACAAAAGACATAGGACTTCCTCAAAAATCCACAGGAAAGATGCTTAAAATGAAAAAAGAAGGAAAAGAAGCACTTTCAAATGCCTGCCTCCTACAAACAGGTGCTAAACTTAGTAAGTCAGAGCAGCTTTGTTTCAGCTAATTTGGGAAAGAAGACACGCAGCAGAGAAATCCAAACACAACAGGAAGAAACACCAAGAAACCAGAATATTCAGCAATCCTTTCGGGAAAAGATAAACAACTGGCTTGAAACACACGGAGTGCACTAAACTGAGGGCGTGCCAACAGATAATGGAACTGCATATTTACTGACAATTTAAATGTCAGTAACTGCCCCATGGCTAATTGCAAACTTTTACTGCTGTTTGGAACCAGTGAGGCAGAGCAGCCGCTCAGCGCTGGGTCCCCAACATAAGAAGGACATGGAGCTGTTGGAGCACGTCCAGAGGAGGCCATGAGGATGCTCAGGGGCTGGAGCACCTCCTGTATGAAGACAGGCTGAGAACACTGGGGCTGTTCAGCCTGGAGAAGAGAAGCTGCGTGGAGACCTCAGAGCAGCCTTCCAGTGTCTGAAGGGGGCTATAAGGATGCTGGAGAGGGACTCTTCATCAGGGACTGTAGCGACAGGACAAGGGGTGATGGGTTCAAACTGAAACAGGGGAAGTTCAGGTTAGATATACGGCAGAAATTCTTTACTGTGAGGGTGCTGAGGGGCTGGCACAGGGTGCCCAGAGAAGCTGTGGTTGCCCCATCCGTGGCAGTGTTCAAGGCCAGGTTGGACGGGGCTTGGAGCAACCTGGTCTTGTGGAAGGTGTCCCTGTCCGTGGCAGGGGGCTAGCACCGCATGATCTCAAGGTCCCCTCCAACCCAAAACCATTCTGTGACTCTATGATTCTCTCCGGGACACCAGCGCCTTCCCGCACTGACCACCGCGCTGCCCCCGCCGCCCCAGCCCAGCGGCCTGCGCACACCCGCGTCTCTCAGGGGGGAGCCAGGCCGCGCCCCGCCGCCACCCCCCCGCGCTCACTCACCAAGGGGGCCCTGCTATCGTTGGGGTTGTGGTGACCCCAAAGTTGTTCGATCTTGTTATGGAAGCAACTCCTTGCCGTTTACCCGAAGCGTTTGATAGTGCCACCGCGGCTGGGGGGCTCCCGTAGAGCTCAGGGGTTCGGGCGCAGCCTGCCTGTGTGTAATGGCATGAGGACTCGCTGCGAGCAGAAGCGTTCCACGCGTCGGGCAGGGCAGAGGGGTGTGTGCTTCCGCCTGTCCAAAAGTCTTTAACTTTTAGTATTGCCAAAAAGCTGTGGTGAAACTCGGTTAGCTAGGTTACCAGAGAGCAGGTCTTCTGCTTGTCAGCAAACACACAGGCATAACGTTTGGGGATGGTGAATGCTTCCCCTTTGCCCTTGCTGACATAGCCGTGGCTGGTCTTTTTGTGTTCTTAATAACTACATTTCTTCTGGTTACTGATGGTGATCATGGAGGGATAATCAGACTTGATGGTACTAATGCTACTAGAGAGCAGTTCAGCTGAGAAGCACCTGGAAATGTTGGTGGATGATGAGTTGATCATGAGCCAGCAGCATGCCCTTGAGCCAGAAGGGACAAGGATATATCCTGGGTGTGTTGAAGGAGCGTGGCAGCAGTCAAGGGAAGTGATCCTTCCCCTCCATCCTGGTGAGGACACATCTGGAGTACTGTGACCAGTTCGGGGCTCCCTGGAACAAGAAAGACAAGGAGATACTGGAAAGGGTCCAGGGGAGGCCCCAAGCATGATCAGGGGGCTGCAGCATCTCTCTTAAGAGGAGGGGTTGAGGGAGCTGAGCCTGTTAAATCTGGAGAAGGGAAGACTGAGAGGGGATCTCATCAATGCATATAAACGTCTCAAAGGCAGGTGCCAGGAGGATGGTGCCAGGTTCTTTTTAGTGGTGCTCAGCAACAGCGCAAAGAGCAATGGCCATAAATTAAAGCACAATTTTCACCTCAATATGAGGAAGAACTTCTTTACATTGAGGGTATCAGAGCATTGGAACAGGCTGCCCAGGGGGGTTGTGGAGTCTCCCTCTCTGGAGACATTCCAAACCCTCCTGGATACGTTCCTGTGTGCCCTGCTCTGAGTGGCCCTGCCTTGGCAGGGGGTTGGACTTTATGATCTCCAGAGGTCCCTTCCAACCCAGACCATTCTGTGATTCTGTGTGTTTTTCTGGTGAACATTTACAGTCTAACAAGACAGTGCTTAAACCTGGCCTTTTGGTGCTCAGATTGCCAGTTTGGCCACAAAATCGGGCAAATCCCAGCTGTTGAACAATATCATGAAACAATTACTTTATTTTTCACAATATTTCTCACCTTCACATAGTTTGCAGGCATAAAGCACTATTGGATTCAGTGCACAGTAGTCATACTCTGAAGTGGTAGCAGTATCACACACACAGTATCACAGTATGCTAGAGATTGGAAGGGACCTCAAAAGATCATCTATTCCAATCCCCCTGCTGGAGCAGGAACACCTAGATAATGTTACACAGGAATGTGTCCAGGCGGGTTTTGAATGTCTCCAGGGAAGGAGACTCCACAACCTCCCTGGGCAGCCTGTTCCAGTGTTCCGTCACCCTCACTGAGAAGAGGTTTCTTCTCAAGTTTAAGTGGAACCTCTTGTGTTCCAGTTTGTACCCATTACCCCTTGTCCTATCATTGTTTGCCACCAAGTAGAGCCTGGCTCCATCCTCGTGACACTCCCCCTTTATATATTTATAGACACTTATAAGGTCACCCCTCAGTCTCTTCTTCTCCAAACTATAGAGACCCAGCTCCCTCAGTCTTTCCTCATAAGGGAGATGCTCCACTCCCTTAATCATCTTCGTTGCCCTGCGCTGGACTCTCTCCAGCAGCTCCCTGTCCTTCTTGAACTGAGGGGCCCAGAACTGGACACAATACTCCAGATGCGGTCTCACCAGGGCAGAGTAGAGGGGAAGGAGGACCTCTCTCGACCTACTAACCACCGCCCTTCTAATACACCCCAGGATGCCATTGGCCTTCTTAGCCACAAGGGCACAGTGTTGGCTCATGGTCATCCTGTTGTCCACTAGGACCCCCAGGTCCCTCTCCCCTACACTGCTCTCTAACAGGTCGTTCCCCAACCTATACTGGAACCTGGGGTTGTTCCTGCCCAGATGCAGGACTCTACACTTTCCCTTGTTATATTTCATCAAGTTACTCCCTGCCCAACTCTCCAGCCTGTCCAGGTCTCGCTGGATGGCAGCACAGCCTTCTGGCGTGTCAGCCACTCCTCCCAGCTTAGTGTCATCAGCAAACTTGCTGATAGTACACTCAATTCCCTCATCTAAATCGTTGATGAATATATTAAATAATACCGGTCCCAGTACTGACCCTTGAGGCACTCCACTAGTAGCTTGTGATAAGCAAGTATCTTTGAAGCCCTTGAAGTGCAAGCTTCAGATGTGAAACCCATTATTTTAGGGGATTGAGAAGACATTCTGAAAGGCTGCTGGGGTGTACAGGTTACCATTTGGCTTTTTTTTCATCAGTCTGTAGCAAAATGGCATTAAAAATGTGCTTTGTTCTACACTGTTACACAAGTTTCAGAGCAGGAGTCAGTGCCTGCCTTCAATGCAACTGCCAATCAAGTTACGTTGAAATATAGTAGCACTCTGTATACGACTACAGTCAGGTAACACCTGATCTGAACCAGGTAAAAGCTGTCTTGATCCTCTTGAGATCTTGATCCTGATCCTGTCTCTGTTTGGTATCAGTATAAAAACCCCAGATCTTGTTTTGATGATTAGTTTGCTTAACATGGATATTCAGTAGTTTGATGGTAGCACATAATCAGATTGGACATTTAGTGTTCTAAATGGAAAAATAAAAGTGTATTGGAAGGGTTTTATTTGGAGTCTGTTCACTGTTTGATTAACACAGGCCCTGATTTGAATATTGTGTTTGTGTGTGAAATGTTTACTGCTCTCATAATGGGAGTTTGTAAGAGGAAGGCTGTTGTTTGTAAAAGGATTATTGCAATCCTGCTTTAGGTTGGAGATTATCTACCTCACAGGGACATGTCAGGGTAGAGAAGTTCTTTCAGGCCCAGTACTTCATGACTGACATTGTCTAGGCCAATGGAAAACAGGTTAAGTAGCTTCCAGAAGAAATAGGCATGTAAAATGGAAAGGATTAAATATTTTTGTGATAACCAAGTTTTATGGTTATTGTGTTTTATGTCTGTACAACTTAACCAAGTTGAAAATTGAGATCAGTAGATTTGGTAGATAATCAAGGGTGTCAAGCAGCAGCATCCAACTAGAAAAGGAAGTACAAACAGTGTACAAATACAGGTTTTTATATTACTGTTTGAACTGTAGGAGGAAAGCCTGCAAGACGTAACCCCTAAAATCACCATGGAGCCAAGGACAGCCTTACTGCCTGATGGAGAGATTTGCTCCATTGTAGGTTTGTTGTATGGGTTGTTACAGTATTGATAGCCTGGATCTAAGGCATGTCCCACTAGACAGACAGGGCCTTGGCAGAGGACTGTATTCTGGCTTGTCTTCAAACCAATGGGCCTATGCTTGTCTTTCTAGTTTGGGGTACCAAGAGATAACACAGCAAGTCATAAATAGCACGCCAAACAAGTGTGATTCCTCCCTGTCCAGCTGAAGGGCAAGCTCAGTGCAACTGTGAATTACACACACTGGAAGGAGAGGCTAGCTGCTTTTCCAAGAGATTCCTTCCTGCTCTCTGAAGGCTTGTTTACCTGTGGGGTTGACTGACAGAGGCTGAAAATCCTCTGAACTAAGTACTGCTGGTAAGAGCACTGCTGTCTTTTGTCAAAGTACTCATTATTTACATGAGTCAATAACTGGGAAACCCTTCTCTTGACCAGGAGGGTCTGTAGGCAGAAGGGAGAACAGAGCCTGTAACAGGTAAGTATAGGGTGATCTGTAGGTTCAGTGCATGGAAAAGTGAATAGCACAGGTCCCTTGCAGCATGTCTGATGTCAGAAACTGGCCATACTTACCAGTCATGTCTGCCCCAACACAGAAAACAAGCACTGAAAGTGTGAGACCCCAGAGCATCTATGGAGCAGTTTCTGAGTAGAAGGCATTTCTATCTGATGACATCTACTATCCTGCAGAAAAATCCAGGTGTACCAGTCACTGAAATTATTTGAAACTGGATTATGTTTTGTGCATACTGTGTATTCTGATGCTTGTAACCTGTCAGCATCACCACTGGCAGCACATCCTCAGGAACAAGCAGATGGTCATATTTCTTTAAATACGCTTTTCCTCAGGAACATGCAGTAAGAGTGTTTCCTTTGGTTTAAGTTGTCAATGGCTATCTTAAAGTCTTCAAAGGTTGCACCAGTGTTTGCCAGCACCATTAAGTGGTGGACTGTGGCAATATCTACTGTAATTTTCTCCGTCCAAAGGAGGCCTAGATGCTCATCGTCTTCTGCATGTCATTCTGCAAGTTCAGTGGGCTACAATTGTTCATCTTAAAGAGGTATACCTAGCACTGAATGCCAAAGCAGAAGAAGCCAGTGTTTTCTCACAAAACTCGTGAGAATTGCAAGGTATGCCAGACTAAGCTACATTAGTCTAACTTCTGCTGTTAAACTGTATTACAGTCTTAAAAGTGGGCTTGAACCTACTTGGCCTTTCACAGTCTGATGATGCTGATCCTTGTTATTGTAATCCTTAATATCACAGAGTGATACTGATTAGATACTGACTGATACTGGCTGAATAGAGGTGCAACCAATTAATTTACTATTGTTAAACATTAATTTTTCTATCTGGGTGCTATACTAAGTTGCTGATGGTGCTTAAAAGATTGGAAATTCATTTTAATAGGAGTGTGTGCAGCCTCAGCACCATGCCAGTTAGCTAAGGTGTTGGACCATGATGCACAGCTTTTTCAGTAGGACTGTGTGACAGAGCACTTTGTCTTTCTGTGATTTGTTTCGAATGCAGCGTTTCTTCCAAAGAGCATGAGCTGATGGTGCTCTTGATGCCACCCTCTGGCAATCTAAAATATGGCTGAAATGCTGCTAAACCACACCTGATGTTACAGCACATGCACTGAATAGTTTTGGGGGGATGCTTTTGAAACTTGTTTCCTAAAAACCAAAACAACAAAAAACCCTTTTCAGTTACAAGTCCTCTCTTTTATGCAATATGCCAGCCTTAAACTGGCGCAGTGTCACATGTGTTTTGTTTTGAACACTGTCTCTTACATTATTTTTCTTCAGAGTTCTATATCATAGCATGTAGGTTCAGAAGAGATTGCTTCAGGTGTCTCTGAAGTTACAAGGCTCCTAAATTGGAAGCTAGCTGAGCATTGACAAACATTTTGGCCCATGGGTTTGACCAGCTTTAGCCAATAGATCAGCATTTGCATTTCCCTGCTTTATCTGTTTGAAGCAGTTGATAAGACACAGATGTTTAAGAAAATGGTTTACCCTCCACTTTTACTGTCTTGTTTGGATTTTTTAAATATTTGCAAGGGTTGATTATCCTTTTTTTTTTAATAATAGCAGCTTGTGCAAACAACAAAACACTTAAAAAGAAATTATGGGAAGTAATTCACATGTAAACCAGTAAGGGATAATTCTGTTCAATTTGGCATCATGTGATTGTAACTTGGCCTCAGGAAGAACTGTCTGAGAAAGTGTATATGCTTTAGATTTCAAAAATACCTATAGAACATCTAGCAGAAGTAAAATTTTATGTGGCCCCTATTGTAAAAACTGAAATAAACTCAGAATTCTGTTACACCGACTGTATTTAAAAGCACTCACGAGCTGTCATTGCCAAGCAGTCGGAATAATCAAGATTTTCTGCTAGAGCTGTTTTCAACAGCTGAATAGTTAAACCAGTTAAATGAAACTGTCATATGGCAGAATAAAGATAAACTGAGCCTGATGGAGTGTATTCTGATTGTTCAGTTGTGACAGAAACTCTCAGTGGGGCTTGAAGTAGTAATAGAATAATAGAAAGGGAGCAGGAACTGCAGATATAAAAATGAGTGTTTTTTCTTTCAGGAAAAGATAATGGTTTCAGATCCATCTGTATGAGGAGGACCTGTGTGACACATGACACACAATTCCATGAGGTAGTGTATTTTTGCAGTCTGGCAACTGAACAGATTTTTACAGTTAGTGATTAAACTATTTCAAAGTCAAAAGCACTTTGAAAGATAGTATGTGCACAGAAGGAAATTCTTGCCGTAGTATTTACATACATGGGTGGGATTTGGAGCCACAAAATGAGTGTTGAGAGTCTTCCTTTGGGAAGAGTTTTATAAAAAGAAGTTACTGGAAGATGATATTTGCATCTGCAAGCCCAGGAACATAAAACAATTGGGCTAGGAAAACAAAGGCCTAGACATACGATTCTGTGACAATTAATTTAAGAAAACGTTTTATACTCTGCTTCTTGTATCTCATTTGGGGTTTTTTAACATTTACAAGGGATGAATATTTATCCTTTAACATACTCAGCGCAACTGTAGTTCATGCAAACAACTATTTTAAGAGTTGCATATGTTCTTCTTCCTATTCCCCACAAATGACTGACCACTGCTGTTGTTCTAACTACTGCAGTTTTCAGTCTGCCTGAGAATCCTTTACCTGACATTTCCAACCTGAACTTCAGGTACTTAAGTACAAGTTTAAATAATATTCTTTAAAAATGACCATTAGCTCTGTTTGACTTGGCTTTTATTCCTTCTTTGAAATGGGTCTTGGTGTTCCTACAGGAGTATTTAATAACACCAGCCAAGGCCACCTGACATACAAGACTGGGCATTCGGGCTGGATCCTCAGGCTCTGTAGATGAATACAATGCCAGATGTTACATCCTTTTGCAGAATCCACAGGCTTGGAGTAACCAGGGGCTACAACAAATACATCTGCTTTTGGTTATCACCTATTGCTTTGCTACCCTATTTCCTAAAGACCCTCAACAATCATTGTAACACTGTGAATGGCCATTAATTCTTACTTTATCTTTGTTCATTGGGTCATGCTGGTTTCAGGAGAACATGTGGCTTGTTGATGTGCTCCGCAGTCATATTTAGCATCAACCAGGTGTTGAACAATTTTAGTCTATGTTTTTACATCAGAGTTGATGTGGATTAGACTTTTCAAGAGAGGTAGAAGGGTTCCGAATTAAAGCAAATGTACATAATGAGTAAAAAATATTCCAATAAAGCCTTTTGTAGTTTTATTTACTGTAAATATGTCCCTGCTTACACTGAGAATTGGCAGCCTGAGAAAGGTCAAGGCACTGCTTTTTTCCTGGGTTGCTCTCTGAGTTAATTTGATAGGAGGCACCATCTGAAGTTTCTGCTAAGAGAGCAAAACTCACTTGGTAATTATTATAATGTCCTTTCCAGAAGTCTTTACTACTGCAAGCCTGAAAATGAACTAAACTCAGCAGTGAGGTTGCAGAACTTTGATCTCTCTTGAGGAGTATCACCCCTTTCTTGGGACTCACGAACTGGTGTGCAAACAAAGGTAAGAACAAAGGATAATGTTCTTCTTTGGTTTGAGTGAAACTGTTTTATAAAGTGGTATCATAATGTGACATTCAGTTTTGTTGAATTTGTGTTCAGACATTGACAGCAAAGACGGTTTCAGTATGTAGAATTCAGTGAGTTTGCATAATATAGAATCACCACTAGATGGTACCTTTCAACAAACTATAGTTGACTTAAACCAGCTGGTCCTTCTGTAACTGCCTGCAGGCATGAGGAGAGGCTTCCAAAGGGTTGTGTTTGTTTATATATGGGTTGTTTTTATTCTCAAGTCATCATTTTATCAATAATGTACAAGTTTGAGTCTTGGGAGAGTGGACAAAATGTTATGAATCCAGAATTTGCACGTTGTCTGTATGGTGTATTTTTTATCTGTAATGCTCTGAAGGGAAAGACTTAGGCTTTTCTTGTTTCTTTTCTGTGAATAATATTTTAGATGCCCTTCTCTTCTCTCCTCTTTGTGTTTGTGAGGAGGCTGTCAAGGTGCGGTGCTCTGAACCATATGGACTAGTGCGCTGTGGCTAGGATATGAGTTTCACTCCTCTGAGCCAGTCACAACTTGAGCTACATGGCTCAGCTCAGACAGGAGGTTTTACTCACTACCAGTAAAGCTTCTTGGGCAAAGGAAGTGTGCATGTTGTATTTATTCAGAGGATGGAAAATTCTCAACATTGCTCTCCTTACAAGCTGGTAACAGTTCTAAGCTAGGTGAAGTATGTCACTGTTTTTCCAAAGAACTCTGTGTGTGTTTGTTATGCAGTAACAAACCACTTGTATTTTCTCCTATACTTGGTTTTCTCCTATACTTGGTTTTCTCCTATACAAAGAATCTTATTAGTAAAGCAATGAAAATGGTACATCTTAGCTATGTATGAGATACTTCATATCCATGATATTGATTCTTAAAACTGATTTAAATTCAGTATCTCTATTTCAGATAATTTATTTTAATCTTGCTCTTTAGAGAACAGCCATAGGCCTTGACACTTATTTCTATTTCATTTGTAAGCCTTAATATGGAAACACTTCTGGATTCACTTAATAAAACTCAAACTTTCTAGGAGAAGCTTTTTATGATTGTAGCATAGGTTCTTTACAAGAGCAGTTTATTCTTGCATGTGAACATTGCATTAAGTCAGAAATTCATATAGGGAGACATGGCAGTAAGAATGCAATGGCTGTGCTGAAATAAATTATTGAGTAATATACATTATTTAGCATGTTCCTCTGGATCACAACACTTTACAAACGTCAGAATTATTTCCATGTCAGAGGAGAAGAGTTAAGTGTTCTTAACTCTTAAACAGAGAGTTTCCAACTTGCCATGACTAAAATCATGATTACATTTCTACTTGGAAACAGTGGAAGGTGCTGGCACTGATTTACTCTTGAAAGGATTGGAAGTGCTAACTAGGCTGCAGCCAGAAGGGTTATGTCCTGTCTCTCCAGTCAGTTCTTAAGCAAAGGGAACTTGGTGGCATTAACAAGAATGTATCTTCCCTTCTATGAAGTGTGTGAGACTTGAGTCAGGTCAATTTCTAATACCAGGTAGGCCTTAGGAGGAAAAAAATTGCTTTTGAGGATGGAAAGAAAGAAAATATGGCATCTGCAGCTGATGCTGACAGAATAGCACTTTTCAAGCTATTCACACTACTGTATTTTATTCTGTAGCTGGAAATTTCCCAGAAAACAGTATGAACCTGTTTACCAATCTGTCTTGATAAATCAATTCCAGTTGTCTCAGCAGTCAGAGAAGCTCCTGTTCTGTGCTCTTGGTTTTTCAGGTACTTAGAAAGGTAAATATTGACACCATCATTTTATGTTTCCAGTGCTTTGTTCTCCTTTGCTGTCCTGCTACATGTTTCATTCATGTCTTCAATATTTTGATAATTTGCAGGACTGTTTCTCATATAATATTAAGCAACATCAAACTATTCTAACAATTATCCCAGTGATTTAAATTTGCCTTCCTCCTCCACTGAAATGATGTGTTGTAGTGAGAACAGCTTAAATACACCATACTTGCAGAGAAATACCTGTAGAACTGCAGTGTCCCACAGTTCTATTTCTCCCTTCCAAAACTGCTATAAAATTGGCAAAACCAAAATACTATATTTCACTGATTTTGTTTAAAATGAATTTGGGGAGGTTTAGATTGGATGTTAGGAAAAAATTCTTTACTGAGAGGTTGGTCAGGCATTGGAACAGACTGCCCAGGGCAGTGGTGGAGTCACTGGCCTTGGAGGTGTTCACACACTGTGTAGATGAGGCCCTCAGTGGCATGGGTTACTGGTGGCCTTGGCAGTGCTGGGGAACGGTTGGACTGGATGAGCTTAAAGGTCTTTTCCAACCTGGCTGATTCTATGATCCTATTTTTCAGGATTGCTAAGAAAAAAAACCCTGAGAAACCTGAATTAATAACGTAGGTATAAATTATAACTCCTTTTTATATGTGTGCTTTTACATGTTGAAAATGAGGAGTTACAGAACATTTACTTTTATGAAAGAGCAGGAAATTATATGTATGTCCTCACTCTGCTTTGCATTACAAAAGCAAATAGAAGTTGTTGCAGTGTCTAAATGGTATTTATTTGTTTTTCATATAATATGAAACCTTTTTCTCATTATTATTTTCCTTTCATGTCACTGGAACGCTCTTTTAAAAACAGACATTTATGAAATTACTTACTTTTATATGAAATGCTGGATTCTTATGAAACAGATGAAACATCATATAGTAAGGCAATACTGTAGTATTACATTTTTAGAATACATAGTTATTGAAAGATTAATTCCATAGCACACACAATTGATCATTTATTACCTGTGTGTGAGGGAGGGAAATCTTTCCTAAATATAAAATTAAGACATTTCCCTCAACTTAAAAAAAAATAACATAGAAAAATACATTCTGCACATTAATAGAGATCTACTTAATGAGATGGTAAGTTCAGGATCCTGAGGGAAGGAGGGCAAAAAGCAAGCTCACAGTCCTGGATTTCAGGAGAGCAGACTTTGGTCCCTTCAGGGTTCTGCTTGAGAGAGTCCCATGGGATAAGGCTCTGGGCAGAGTGGAGGGAGCTAAGAAAGCTACTTAGTATTCAAGGATTCCTTCCTACAAACTCTAGAGAGCTTCATCCCAGTGAATATGAAGTCAGGCAAAAATGCCATTAGGCCTACGTAGAGGAACAAGGAGCTCCTAATAGACCTTAAGCATATACAGTGGGGAAGCAAGGAGGGGAAACCTGGAAGGAATACAGAAAACATTGTCCAGGATCCAGGAATGAAGTTAGGGAAACTGAAGTCCAAATGGAATTGAATTTGGCCAGGGATGTCAGAGACATCTCAGTAGTGTCTACTGAGGAGGAAGAATAAGCCAACTTTGTTCATAGATGATATGGGTGTATTTACTTGGGTAGTTTTGGGTAAGGAGCTTGCTTTGAATATTAAACTTGAGAGTTTCTAAGCAAAGGAGTAATCTGCTTTCTTCATGTGTTTGGAGGGGCAGGACTTTGTACATTAGTTATTAATGACAACTTTAGCATTTAAAATCCACTTGTTTTCACATGAATGGCTCTCAGTATTGGCTGACTGCTCCATGCAAGACACAACACAGAAGGCAATGAACACAAGAGTGAAGAACATAGTTAATCCTTTTTCCATTGCTATGTTTCCTTGTCCTGTATACCTTTAGCTGTCTTCTGGTCTGGATTTAAGATTTTTAAAAAAGTGATGTTATGACATTTGTAAGTATGTTTTTACTATTTTCCTCAAGCCTCAGAGTCAGGACAGGCAGAAGCTATCCATAAATATGCTTAGATATACCAAATACCAGAAATAAAAATGAGAGGAGAAACATATGAAAGAATACAAAATTAGCTTTAGAGAACCATCAGGTATTGGGAGGTTTATTTTCTCGTTGCACTGGGAATTGCTCTTGTTATTATATTCGTTTTTTCTATCATCTTGGTCAGCGTGAGCCATCTTTCTTAGCAGTGAGAACTAGACACTGATTTCAGTGTTGGATTTCACCTTCTGGTGTCTGTGTGGAGGTATCTGGGGAGGCTTTGTTCTCCAGGGTGTTCTGGTTTGATGTGAGAGAAAGCCTTTCCTCTTGCTGTCAGGAGAACACTTCTTCTGCTTGAGATACTCAAATGCTGGTGCAAATACTGAATATATTGAATCCTACTCCACTGCCGCATGTATTGATGGGGTTGTTGATTGTAGTTTTTGAACCAGAGTATCTGATCTGTCTGCTTTAAAGTAGAAGAAAGGAAGTGTTTATTTGTAATGCAGTTTAAGAAGGAAACATTTTGCAGCTGATCAAGATTTTACACTGCAACAGGGGAAGTTCAGGTTAGATACAAGGAAGAAGTTCATCCCTGTGAGGGTGGTGAGGCACTGGCACAGGTTGCTCAGAGAAGTGGGAAATGCTTCATCCCTGGAAGTGTTCAAGGCCAGGTTGGACAGAGCCTTGGGTGACACCGTCTAGTGTGAGGTGTCCCTGCCCATGGCAGGGGGGGGTGAAACTGGATGATCTTAAGGTCCTTTCCAACCCAGACCATTCTGTGATTCTAAGATTTGCGGCTGGACCTGTTTTTAAAAGTGAGTAACAGGGTAACATTTTGCTGTCATTACCTATGCACTTGCTCAGGATCCTTTGATGCCTCCATTTCCGCTGGGCTCTGGCCTGGGTGAAACAGGACGCAGGACAGCTCTGTGACACCAGTCCTCCACTGATGTGATATGTTTTGTACGAAGCCAGAAGTTCACCAACATAGATGGGCTGGGGGTGCTCTGCCCACTGCCAAGAGGAAGCAGGATCCTGTCAGGGGGGTGAGCTCCCCATTCTGGTTGCTATTCCATGCAGGGTCTGTCTTACTAGCTTGTTTTCCAGGAGTAGCATTGTACTTGGATGTGACAGAGATAAACATTAAGACTTCTGCGCCTTTCCTAGAGAGCATTTTTCTAGCTCCTTTTAAAGGTAATAGTAAAACTTCAGATTAACTATCTATTGATTGATTCATGCTTAGTTACAATAATTTATTGGGTTTATACTGCACTATCCTTAAGAAAGAGGTATTTTTAAAAGGGGGAAAATGTAGACCTTAGAGACGCTTATGTGTAAGTATTGCGTTTAGTTACCCTTGCATTTAAGTCTGTTCATACTTTGGTACAAATACTTTATTTTTCTTTTTTGAGTGTCTGGCTGGGGTGAGCAGAGAGAACACCATTGTTTAGTAAATATGGTCCACAGTGTATTTATTTTCATCCCATGTTCTTAACTCCCTCTGGCCAAATCTAAGGCAGAAGTCATGAGAGAGGTCATATATATGCCTCCTTTGCCTCAAAAAGTCTGTCCATGAGTGCCAAAGGGGACTATGTGTCAATAAGAGGGCTTTTTGCAGCCAGCATCACAGCTGAAATCTGAGTGCTTGTATTCTTTCATTCTTGTGGTGAGCTGCTGCTTTAGCTCTGTTCTTCATTACATGAGCACAAATCCACACACATCAGCTGAACTAAAAATATTACTGAGTGCATGCGGTCACTGAATAAATGTGTAAGATTATGCTACCTGAAGTAGACATATGTAGAAAACCTAATGCCAGTCAGAGTCATAACTAAGTATACCAGGGGGGTGGGTACAGTTTTCATTAGGAGCATATTGGGCTAATCAGTAAGAATCATGTAATTGAATAAATTATGTCAGTTTGCCTGTTCTGAGCTCAGTCTGCACATCCACTTAATGCTAAAATCCAAGCTAGAAACTACTAATGACTTCTATGGGTTAAAAGTAAGAGGGTGTGTTTGGAAATCTCAGAATATTTTTCCTGTTGAGGTATAACCCATTTCCCTGAGCTGTATATAAATGAACAAAGTAGCTCACTGCACTGTTTGGTTTAGATAATACCATTTATCCATCTAAAGTTGGAGACATCTGAAAGTATCAGAATGTTTGACAATTAGACCCATAGCTTGTGTTGTTGCTCTAAAAGATCATCTTAGAAATAATCTAGTTTTATCCATAAAGGATGACTAGAAAGAGTTACCCTTTTGACATGAGGGTTTGGATAAAACTGTATGGTCTTGCAGCTAAACAAGGATTTAAAATCTAGTCAAGTTTGAAAATTTAAAATGCAGCCATGGCCTTCTAAAAGGAATGTGTCAAGTCCTGAACCCCAGGGTAAGAGTCAAGTCTGTTGATTCCTTATTCCCCCAGAAAATCAGTTATGTCCAAGAAAATCTTTTTCAGAGCTTCTTTTCAGAGCCCAGTGCCTTTTAGTAAGCCTTTTTGCCTTCTTTATTCACTTCACTGCTGTGTTCTTCCACTCTGTCCTTGATGCAAACCTGCACAAAGGAATATCCATGACAAGAGAAGGCGAACGCTTACATGAGTTTGGCACCTGCTTTCATTCTCACTGGGACTTGTGCTGATCTGGGGCTGCCAGCCTCTCTTGGTTTATGAAATAAGTTTCTTTTAGCTCTGTAAAATACAGGAAGTGGTTATCTCTGCAGATCCACATCTCCAGACTTCTTTTGGTCTGAGGCTGAAGGACCAAATCATAGTTGATTCTATGGTTCTATGATTATTAGCATTTGTTTCCTACTGTTCAGTTTTATAAGTATCATTTTTAAATCCAGGAAGTCCCGTGTCCAGACAAATATATTTCACCATTCCTTAAGAATCCTGAAAACCTTTTTTTGATTTTTAAGAGCCTTTTCAAGGTAAGAACAACTTTTTTATATGCATCAGCTGAAAACTGATTGGAAGCTCCATGCTGTTCTAATGCAATTTCTATGCGTCTGTGGTGGTAACAGATTACAGCAAATTGTCTTGCACTCAGTTTTCCCACAGGAAATTTTTGTGCTATATTTGAATCAGGCAACATTTTATGAGCAGTTTTAATCCACAGAGTGCCAAGAGGTAGGAATGATGATGTATTCCATGGAAAATGTCTGTAGTCTCAGCTAAAGTGACTTTATCTTCCTCTACACACCTGTTTTCTACCACTAATATTTTCAGCAACATTGTTTTGCTGTAACATTTCAGTTTTTTGTCAGGCTTTTGTCCTTGTGCTGTTAAAGATTTAGTAATCTTAATTTTGTCCCTTTTGAGCGTAAATAGGTATACATTACTTACTCTTGTACTTATAAATCCAGACTGGATTAATCACATTTGACTGAGTTTCAGGAATTTCAGAGATTCTCTAAGCTTTTTATTGAGAATTGCATTCCTATGTATTCCTTATGAATACAGGAGCATACTGGGTACTTTATGGTATTAGTAGACCAGGTCCAGAGCAATGTGGTTTTCCTCAACAGTATCAAAGCCACAGTAAAACTAGCAAAAAAGCTCCTTGAGTAACAAAAAGCATCACCTTCTGGTACTGAAGAAGAGAGCTAACAAAAAGCTGAGTGGCCCAAGGAATTTCTCCTAGAGGTAATATCAAAAACTTGCACCTTTTTTTTTTTTTGTATGTAGAAACTGTTTTCTAGTGAAAATAGGGTTAAAAGGCAGGATATTGAAAGAGAATGATGACCAGAATTTGTGTAAGAAAAAGGGAAATGAGATAACTACAAGGGTAGAACTTGGGTTCAGGGCTGAGGAGATGCCAGTAGACATGGTAAACCATAACAGGAGGGAGAAGCATGGAGGTCTTGGAAGGGTCTGCAGCCTCATTGAGGGGACTGTGAAAGCAGAGAGCCTTGCAGCCAAAGAGGGAGAAAATGTAGGGGGCTTTCCTGTGGGGCAGGTGCCTGAAGGGAGTGCAATGTTTAATACATTACTCCATCCAAAATGATTCCTCTGCTAGAGATACAGGCATTTGTTGTTGTTAGTTTTAACTCCCTTCTTTAGTCTTTCCATCCTACTATTATTTTAAAAATCTGGTTTATATAACATCTAGGCATATAGAGTTTATAGATATACTCGTGCCTATGAGCTTATACTTCAGCTATACCGTTCATATACAGAATCTGATATGTTTGTTTTGAAATGTGTTCCTTATAATTTTGAATAGATTTAATAACATGCTATGTTTAGCAACCCAGTCCACAGATCAGTGCCATCTGTTGTTAAGATTGCCTAACTCACACCTAATAACTTGTGCTGTGTTGTAACAGTTCCACACTGAAAATGAGTTTTCTTTTGTTCAAACTACTTTTATTACTTATCTTGTTTTAATAAAGCTGTCCTTTACCACAGCTAATGGTGTGCAGATGGATGTCATCATGCTACTTTGCTATTAAACCCATAAATAATAGAGAAAACAATAATTATGCCAGTAGCTGAGCAACTGCATTTCAGATTTCTATTATATTTTCCTGGGTTCTTGGTGTGTGTTTATTTTTATGTCTTAAGGCAAGTTTATTCTTTACTGCACAATTTCCAGGCTATGTAATTTCTGCATTCTCATCACAATTTTTTCCAGTTACTTCAGTACTTTCTAAGCCAACACTTCTGTAATGCTTGACCCCATATGTTTTGTATTCTGAGGCCATTTAGAAAAGAAAGCCAAGGGCCTGCAGATTCCCTAAGCCAGTTCACTGCCCTTGGTTTTGTGTCTATATACGTAATGTTTTTAGGCAGATAGGAGATAAATGCCACCCCTACTGTAGCAATGGGCAGAGCAAACTCATCTCTGGCTGCAAGAGACTGTATAGGCTTTCCCTGCATGGGGATCCACATATTGGATCAAACTTCCCATAAAAACCAGGACCTGAAACTAATTTAATCTGAATTTCGATGAGATTTAGCTTCTAGCCCAGACTTAAGTGCATAAAGTTATGCATTATAGATAAGGCTGTCTGCTTCTCTTGTCCCCTTTATCAGTCTTCCCACACTGAAGGTGTTACCTCCTCCATCTCTTGAAAAGTTGTTCATGACCAGCACTCTAAAACATCTGACCCTGCTGTTATGTCCAGTCTGTTTCACTTCAATAATGGATCAGATACAGGTTTCAGAGCTGACATAATTCACATACTAGCATTTAGCTTTCTGTAAAATATCAGCGAGCTCTTTGTAAGGTCTTTCAGCGGACTATTGGCACTAGATGGAGCTACACTACAGCTTCTGGCTGTTGTCCAGGCTGTTCCCCTTATCAACAATGGACAGCACAGGAAGTAACGAATGTAGGTTGCAACAAAACGAAATTCAGGTTAGTTTTTGTGATATTGAAGTGTCGAAAGAGATTGAGAAGGTTTTGAAGCCTTCATTTTTTGGAAGATTTTACAAATGTGCTGTAAGTAGTGTGGTTCCTGCCTTTGGGTGCCAGAGAGAGAATTAGTTCACCTCTAGATTTCAGCACTGTGTTTTTATTGCGTTTTAGGAAGAAAACTTCTGTCTTGTGAGGGGTTTGTTGTTGCTGTTAGTGTTTCCCCCCTTATCTTTTTCTTTTTAAGCACTACAGTAGTTTACAAAAGGAAGAAGGAAGGGAACAAGACAGTGTTCATTAGAAATAGGTTAATACTATGAGTGGTGCGTGTGAGTCTGGTAACCTGTCATATCCTACATGTCCTACATTCAAACAATGTTTGAAAAGGTCAGCATGACCACCTCTTTGAGATGCAGCAGTATTCTCAGCTTATCAGAGCTGAGTTCTTCCCCTGTATTCTTCCCTGGACATACCTGTGTCAGAATGAAACTCTGCAGCAGTTCTCACCTCAAGGGGGAACCCTGAATTCTTCCCAGGTAACCAAGGAGCTCCACCTGCTCTTCTGCCACCACAAAGGAACTAGTCATTGTGAAGGGCAAAATAACCATTGTTTTCTTTGATTTGTTTTATGCCAGGGTTTACTTTACACATTATCAATGGCAAGTCTGAAATACGTTATTAAATATATTTGATATCTATGGTGAGAGTAAAGCAGAGGAAGAAGTGTAAAATGTGACGGTAAAGCTGTTTAAATCAGACCCTACTAGTGAGTCTAATACTTACTTGCTAATGTCAGTAAGCACATTGCTTTCTATTTGGAATAACGGCAAGATCTCAGAGTATGTTGTTGTGTTTGTTCATAATAAGGGAACAAATCTTGCTCACTTAGAATAAACAGGTAAAGCTGGACTCAGGTGTTTCTACTTGCAAACCTTCAGTTACTTAAGTGTTAGAGCCCTTTCCTTCCTCTAAGGAGAGCCTAGAAACCCCTCAGTTAACCATTATGCTCTTTTCTGTTTGCTGGGCTTATTTATTTGGTTCACAGCCTTCATAGACTGAGGCCCAGCTCTGTGACAGTGAAGCAGCTCTTCAGTCACACTGTCTTGTAACCCATGTTTTCAGAGCTATCATGGGAAGGATTTTATATCAAGAGGAAAAAGACTTCTGAGATGTTTTCTGTACTGTCCTTGGGTGCAGCAAATGTTTATGGGGTGTGTATATGAAATTTATATTGCTAACAGGCACTGCCTTAAGCCTTTCCCTAGTATTTAATTGAAAATATTCTTAGTTCCATTGAGCCATGTGTTTCATTATCCACTTCTCCCATCAGGACACCAATAGGATGGGTTTTGAGAGGGCAGGGCAGAGAGATTGGGTAAGACAGCAGAAGCTGAGTAAGTGTAGCTGAGTGCTCCAGGATTGATGCTGGAAGCCAATGGGAAGCCATAGCTTACACGACTTTGTGGTGATTCAAATACCAGACAAGTGAATTTTTTAGAACATCAGTTTCCCACAGGGACATAAAATCTCTTGGTTCCCAAGTGAAAGAAAATGCATTGTTGTATTTTTAACCAAGGGAGGCAGGGAAGAGTTTACTGAGGAAAGCTGTAGGATGGCCATGGGGAGGCAAAACCTCGGTTGTAATTGGCCCTGCACTGATCATGGTTTTGCACTAAAAGTAGAGATTACTCTGGGAGCCATACTCTGGTGTTGAGAAGAGGCTTGGAAGGAAGGCTTTTGCTATCTTCACTTGTAAATGCTTTGCTACATGACTTGAGGCTAGTTGTGTGACCTTCTGGCTACTTTATCTGCCAGCAAAATTGATATCGCACAAAATTGTATGAATACAATATTCACTTAAAGTTCAGTTGCTATATTCATTTAAAGTCTTTTGAAGACATTGGAATCTACATATAAATGAACCATTATAAAATGCTTGCAAGATTTCTTACTTTAATTTTCATCTTTTTAAGGGAATTGTAGCCCTGACTATAACAGGAATTTTCAGAGCAGAAAACATCAATATGTTGTATCAGTTTCATTTGCTTTTTATTATTCTCTCAGCATGTTGTTTTTAGACCTGGAAATTCTATTAGATTTTTCAATCTCAAGCTTTCTGGTTGTCTATGAATGTACTGTTTTAGGGTACAGGGTTCAGGGACTGAAACCTTGCAGTTTTGTTTTCTGATGCTCTGCAGACTGGTAACTTCATTGCTTTCTAGCATTCTTTCAGAGTTTGAAACATCTGATAAAAATTGAGTGCCTTTCTGGGTTTGCCACTGATTGGTAGCAAATGATTCTGGCATTCATCACCTTGACAGCTATGCTTTGGTTAGTGTATTTAAGCATCAGTTGGACCTCCAGGCTCCTCACTGTTTACTGTGATATTATTTCTTCTTCTGTCATGCAGTCTGAGTATATTTCTTGGTTCTTAAATCTCTTTATAATCCTGTTTGGTTTGTTTCTTTCTATTAGATTTGCTAATAGGTTATGTTTACTACTCAGCTTTCTGAACTCTTTCAAACTTCTTGCTGATGACTGTGGAGTTTTTGTGTTATAGTTGTTCCCTCCCTACCCTAATTCCTACTTTTACTGTCCTTCTTTAAGGTCTCTTACCTACATACTTTGCTCAGCCACCTCTAGGCACAAGGCCTGTGAACATGAGTTGAATAGCTGAGTGAACCTTACTATCTAGCAGATGAAGGAAGCAGGCCACACACAGAGTATGTAAGCATGAACAGAGGAACTTTTGCCCCTTTGCACTGTGTGAGCTATAGGATCTTGTTGCTCCAAATTCATGTCATCGGTTAATTGTCATTATTTATTCTCTGTGTGCAGAGAGAAACTGTTTCCACCAAAATCAAAGCTCCATTTGAAATTTAAGCCCTAAGATACATATTTTTCCAAACTTGCACATTCACCAATAAAAACATGAGTTAAAAATGGAAGAAAAAGTTGGATTTTTTCTTTTCCTGTTGCTTTACTAACATCGAAGTGTTATTGACAGATCAGTTTGAGTCAGTGACTAAAACCGCACAACCCCCAGAGACACTTATTCCCAAATTATTCTGGTTTTCTTAGTTTCTGTGATTTTTGTCTTTTTTTCATATAGTTTATTATCATTGGGCTAACCTTGGTTTAGTCAGTTTGAAAATTGATCCATCTTACCTTGTATCTCTTGTCTCTGTTATGCTGATTTATAAACCACATGTAGCAGCTTTCTCCTCACTCTTCTTACAATACCTGTTCTTTCTTCTACTGGTTGCATGATTTTTCTTTTCCTTAATCTAAGCAGAGCATTTCTTCAAGCTCTGAACCTCTTGGCTTTCATCTTCAGTATCTTTTACATTCTTCCTGTCAGCCTCTTTGAACAAAGAGTCATCCTGGCTTTTGTTAAAGTGCATATCCCGAAAGAAAAATTGAAGTCATCTAGTCCAATTCCCTCAGACTCTTGGTGGCATTGTTCCCTACTTAGTATTTTTCAATACTTAATCTATTCTTAAATATCAAAAGATACAAAGGAGTTAGTTACTTGTATTAGAAAACCATACGGAATTTTTATAGCTCCCTAACTTATCTTCTTCACACTCAACCATTTTTTCTCTTTAATGCTATTTGCACACTGTACTTCTAAATTTGTAAGGGCTACAAGAATCTACTTCTTTTCCGAAGAGTTTAAAAGTCTTTTTGCCTTCCTCTGCAGCGTGAAGCAGGAACACTTGTCAGGGCTTATCTGGGTCATTCTGGTGGGTTACTGCCTGCTGCTCATGCACCACGAAGGTGGCCCCTCATGTCCTGCAGCTGGGGGGGAAGGCTTTTTTTTTTCCGCCACGGAGGCATGCAAGTGTGGGGGGTTTTGCCTTCCTCTGCAGCAGTGAGCCAGCCCCTTGACAGGACTCCTTTGGGCTATTGTGGCCCAAAGGCTTCTGCTCCTGCTCCACATGGGTGCCTCTCCTGCCCCACATCTGGGGGGAGGAAGCTTTTGCGACTGCCAGGGTAGCCCGTGGGAGTTGCTGCTTGTCCTCTGTTGCATTGAGCACAGCCCC
This sequence comes from Pezoporus wallicus, assembly GCF_028554395.1. Lineage (NCBI taxonomy): Eukaryota > Metazoa > Chordata > Aves > Psittaciformes > Psittacidae > Pezoporus > Pezoporus wallicus. Next base: position 6,975,280 of record NW_026642649.1, on the reverse strand, counting down.
TTGTCAGGGTCCTTTGAGCTTGGTTCTCGCCCGCTGCTCTCATCCCTCCAGGGCACCACTCATGCCCTGGCCTTCTCTGGCTTCATTACACAGCATAGGCTCAGAGCAGGAGTGAGCTCTGCTGTTCCTTTGGCTCCATTTCCCCAGGGGTTCTTGTGCACAGCAGCCTGTGCTTGGGAGGGCTCCAGCCTTGCTGCCCGTCTTCTTGCACATTAGTGTGTAGCTGGTGTGGATGCTCATTCTTCACGTTCTCAGTCTTCAGGAGACAGGGACTGCTTGTTCTGTCTTCCTGCTGCTGCTTTCTGTGGTTTTCCTTTCCCAGACTGCAAGGGATGTTTTTTCAGGCTAACCTGAAGAATATATTAGCCTGCTCCTGGCTACATATGTGCATTGTGTTGGTGCTTGTGAGCATTGGCTATGAAATGCTCTCTGCAATATAACATGAAATAACAGGGAATAAATTCCTGTTTCCACTTTTAACCTTTGTGATATGTGTCCTTGAAAGAGTTTTTAGAGCTGTTTTCTTCAGTGGTGTGATATTTTGTGATGATGTATATAGAGGCAGCTTTTCACAGACAGTGTATGCTGAATGAAACTGGTGTGGCCCCTTCACTGCATGACTTCTGCATGAATTTTAGTTGAGTATTTATTTCCAGTTCATCTGATGGATCTGTCACAGTTGTATGCAGAGGCTGTGGTGAGGTTTGGCCACTTCATGCTCTAGAGTAATTCAAGATTAGGTTCATGATGCCCAGTTCCTGGACAGAAGCAGTTCAAAGCTGAGCAGCTCAACACAGGGGAAAACAAGAAAATAACATATTTTCTTACATTATTTTTAGTCTAAATCTTTTCACTCCTACATTGGTTTAAATAACAAAACACTAAGGTTTGTTTTTTTGTTTTTTGATAATGTTTCCACAGTAGAGGGAGCTGAAAGCTTGAAAAATATGTTCAGTATGTTGTTGCCTGTAGAGCTGAAAAGTAGGGGTGGAATAATGCATGAGGTTTTAGCATTGTAGTTCAGGAAGATGATGGACATTTATTCCAAGCTATTAAGAGAAATGAGTCAGAGGAGTTTATGTCAGTGTTGTTAATGGTCTTACCTGGAAGCACTACCATGTGGAACGTGCAAGACAGCAGAGTAGAGGCAACATGCTGCTCAACCATATGCTTTGCAGTTTAGTTTATTAAACTACAGCTTATCTTGATGCTGTTTGTGTTCAGACTCATTTAATGGAGCAATTTAAATGAGGTGTATGTGTTTAAGAGATATTTCCCTAATATTTTTATGCTTTGAGAATTAAATATTTTTTTTTAGATTCTGTAAGTGATAGGGGTTTCTTACTTCATTTGTATATTTTAGTTGCTGACAAGCTGGTTTCAGTCGAGCTTGCGATTCCAGTCCATCGAGGCAGCCAGTATAAAGCCACATGTACTTTCCCCTGAGCCTGTTTCTGTTAAAATGATCCAGATTAACCTCTCATTCTCCCACCTCCATAAGAGAATCTATCGTTTATCTTTATTTAATCTGTTATCTATCTTTATCTAATCTAACTTTCTAATCTGTTATTTAATCATTATAAAGAATTTGTTCTGCAGTTTCTTTGCTGGCGACAGCAGTGGTGACAGTTCAGGCTCTTACCACAGGGTGTCTCTCACTGGTAGAGTTTGACATCTTAATCGTGATTACCTGTATCATCTCTGTGCCGATTAACTACTTTCTCTTACTTGGTCAAGATAATACCATTCAAAGAATTTATGTGATTAAACCAATTCTTTGCTTGAGTGTTCTGTTTGGACAGCAGGTTTTTGTATAGTTTGTTTAGGAAGATTAGTGTCTTTAATGGAAGCCCTTCTCTCAATTAATTAATATTTACTAGGTTCCAAAAAAAATTAATTGAGAAAAATAAATCTATATCTTATGATTGCAGGAAACATCTGTGCCCATCTCTTGCACAGACCGATTTAATGTAAATCCATGGAAGCCTTCACCTTGGGAATAATCTCGTGCTCAGGCTTTCTGAGCCCATCTCACAAACTGTCACAATGCTACCCAAAATGCTGATTCTATACCCAGCAAAACAGACAAATGAAAGAAATGGTGTTCAGGAAATTATGATCTGTTTGATCTTTTTATTCATTCCTTTGAGGAAATGAAGAAATGTTAAAGGAAATGTATTCATTTAAGAGATGGAATTCCTAGCTCAACTCATGAACACAGCTTTCCTCAAGCTCAATCAATTAATTTTATTCAGAATTAAGATAGAAATATTCTGAAGAGTAGGCAAAAAATAACCAGAGATTGTCCTGATAGAGGGACAGTTGGGACATGTGTTGAAGACAGAGCAACTTAGAAGTATTTGGAGGTAATACTGCCTTTTAAAAATAGTTGCCTAATTTATGGTGTGCACAGGCATATGTTTTTGGTTCAATATTTATGCTTCCCCCTCCAGCATGCACTCTGAGCATTCTTGGGGAAGTATGATTGTATTTTTGTTTCAGGTTATTCTGTTTAGAGTTGGTTTTGAAACTCTCATTTATTTGATAGGATCTGATGGATGATCGAAGTAAATGACACACTTGCAACAGCAGTGCAAAAGCCCACCTTGGCACGTAATTCATCACTGACTTTACTGTGAACTTTAAACCTTGGTTTTGCTTTTGGGCTGGTGGAGATTTCATATTTTCTGATACCTCTTGCTTCCCCTAGTGCAGCTTCTCCTGTACTTTTTACACTGGGCTTTGCTTCAAGTATTCCTGTTACACTTGCCAGAATCAAGCAGTAAGTTCCACCTGAAATCACTGAGCTGTAGCTAATTCATTAACAGGCTGATATAGTAGTTGGAGATGGTGAGTGTGCATGTGTGCCGGTGCTCCACCACCTGCACTGCCTGTCATCCACTTACTCACATCCTTCCTCTGATTTAGAAATCTCAGGAAATAATGGTAAAAATAGCTCGCCTTTGGAGCATTTTACCTCTGTATTTACCAATAAAATAGATGCCTATCTCAGTTATTCTGAGTTATTTAAAGTATTTGTGGTCATCTGTATTAGTTGTTCGCTTCCTTTGCATGGAACAGTCTTGCTATCTCATTTTGTTGTTTCCGATCTTTTCTAAGTTGAAAACAAAAAGGACTGATGGTAAGAAGAGATCCCATGTATGATTTCATTGATACTTCAGTGAGATACAGAACGTTTTATTACTAGAGATAAAAACAGTGAGAGATTTCTACAGCAAATCAATTAAATGTGAAGGTTTAGATATTCTGTTCAAGGTAGCTTTATGAAGAAAGATGCATTTTATAAACGGTGAATATTTGAAAGGAAAATCTTTCCTTTCTTGTGTATTTTATAACTTTATTTGAGGATAGATATTGTTTAATGTGAGCTAATCCACAAGCACACACTTTTCTTAATGATAGCTGGAATTTCCTTAAAACGTAGGTTACTTCTCAGTGAATCAGAGGTTGAGCACACACATTTCAGCAGCATACGCTGCTGTTTGCTGTAGGGGGAAGACAGTGAGTGCTACAACAATAAATCTTCCAACTCCCTGTTCCTACGCATGTCCTGTTCTAATTTTTGTGCTGCTCCAGATGTTTGAGACATGTCATTCTCTCAAATGAGAGTTATGGTCCCTTGGCACACTGAGCTACTCTCTGTCATTTGGGGCCAGCAGAATCTGAGCAGATGCTCCCTTTTCTATAAGTGCAATAAACTTGATTAAACCTTTAATTGATGCACTCAAATGCAAACAGTGGGTTCATTGCTATGTGAGGGAAATAATTATTTATTGAAGTCATTTGGAGGGAATCCCAAGGCTTCTGAAAGTGTGTGCTCAAAAGGTGAAAAAAACCCTTGTGAATGGAGACATTTGAGACCCCTGGAAAGATCTATGACAGTGACAGAAAACACGAGCAAAGATGTGTCTTTGGCACATCACCTTTCTTTCTTCCCTTCCCTTTTTCAATGGCAGTGATGACCAGTGATGTGCTTTAGGCACACTGCCAATGAATTTTCTCCGGTTTTCCCGTTAAGAAGTAAAAGTATTTACTGTGCATCACTTCTCTGTCAGGGGAAAGGAAGGTAGGAAAGCAAATGCATGACACTGGGGAAGCTTTCTGGCTCTTCTCCTCAAGTAATGGAAACCGGAGCTCTGCACCATCACCCTGCAAGAGAAACTGGCCAAGTAAAACACTGCAAGGCAATCTCTGTGCCTGAGTTCGTTTCTTATGCAGTTTGTAGCAAATGCTGTGAAGTGTGTCTGGACAGAGGTGCAAGCGATCTGTGCATGAACTGGAGTTGCCTTGGGGCTGTAAAGATGACAGGATTAAAGTAGGATGATATGTTATGGTAGATGTATAATTGTGTGAATGTAATAGCAGGGTGAAAGTGTTTGTGAAAATATGGGGGTTTTAACTTCAGAAGGACAGCTATGGTAGGAATTAGGGCCAGAAAATTAGAAGTGTTGTGCACTGCACTCATTTTGTGCCTCCAAATAACATTTTATTTACCATGGCAACATTTTCCACCTTATATAGTGCTCCATTTTCCCATGGAATGGAAAGGTATGGAATTTCCCATCTAAGAAGTATCCTAGGATCTGACTTGCTCAGCCCTAAAGCCAGTCTTTCATGCACCTAAGAAGGATAATTAGTCTGGTTTCACGCTAGGGAGATACTGGATGGTTCATAAGGCACTAATCAGAGCCTACTTGTGGAGTCAGAAGTCCTGAGCTCAGAGGGAACTCTAATAGGCTTGCTGCTTTCTATTGCAGGTAGGTTTGTACTGCTTCACCAATCTCTGCAGAGTCAGCTGTCTTCCAAAGGTTACGAAATGATCCTTGAGTATTCCTTCAGATGGCTGCAAGAGTATTGGTGACTCAGTCCTGTAAGATTTCAGTCTTCAGCTCTGTCAGGTTTTGTATGAAGAGAGATTGTCACAGTGTTACTATTTCTAAAAAGAAAAAAACATGGAGTGTGTTTCCATTTCTCTTCTCTCCCTGATTTTTCCAAGCTGAGTTATTTCTCAGAGACACAGCCATGTACACAGACAGTCTACATATTCCCTTGCTGGCATTTCCCAGACTGATCAGACAGCTTGTAATGAAAAAATAAATGCATTTTCTGAGTAAAAATTCAGGGCCTCTAGAACATAACTGACAGTGAAGTGTTTAAAACCCCCATGAATTAACTTTGGCTTTATTTAGTCTAGAAGGAATAGAGCGTTGTATGCATTTTGCTAATGTTTACATTAAAAGTGAAGGCATGATTTGTTTCCCATGCCTGAGACAAATTAGAAAGACTTTCTGTTACACTAAAGCTTCTGCCTGTTGTGGAAAAAGAAGAATCACTGCGTACAATGAGAAGAAGAGAATCCCAACGTGTATGATATACAGTTACCAGAAGCCTTGGGATGCCCCTTCTGGTAAGAGAAAAACACCTGGGAATGAGGGAGACATCCCAGCTCTTACAGATTCATGCTTAGGTCCTTTGATGAGAGCCTTTTGTACCCCTGGCTGTAAAACAAGGGGTGCGCATCTTGGTAGAGGACCCTTGACAGGGGACCTTCCCTCCAGCAGAGAGGGGAGATGGTGTTTGCTATTCTCCTATACAATCTGTCTGCTTTCCTTGATCTCCATCGTGATCTGTGGAACCATTTTTATTAGTTGTAGGTATTGGTGTTGATGGTGTAGTATATAGAAGTAGCTTGATCCAGACAATATACCATCCTAGAAACTAGTATGGAAACAAAGTAATTGAATGTTCTGTCTGGTTCCTTCAAACAAAGCCCACATGCTGTGCCGGTGGGAAGGCTGTCATGTCATAGCTAGGTATGTAAAATAAAATGGCCTTAGGGGTGTTGAATACTTAGAGCTGTGAAACAGTGCAGTTTGAAACATATATACATTGCTTAGATGTTTTGCTCTGAACATGGGATCCCTGCTGAAATCAGAGAGCACATTCATGCGTGGCTTAAAAAGTGGAGTTTTAGAAGGCTGGCAAAATATTTTTGAGCTTCCCTAATGCTTGTCTGCTTTTATGTAAAAAAAAAATACGATCTTTACATAGAGAAATGTGAGCTTTTTTCTTCCCCTTCAGTTCAGGTAATATAGGCATAAAGAGTTTCAGCTCATCAAATTTGACTGACTTAAAATGCAGTCTGCTTTTATGTGCAATCAGTGCATCACAGTGTGGCCTTTGAGTCACTGGAAGAAGCCATTGTAACTATCTTTTTTTTTTTTTAGCATGTTTGTACATTTCCTATATTGATACTAAAAGGAGAAAAGATTTGTGTGGAATTACACAAACAGAATATAAAGGAGGAAATTATCTTAATGACCTGCCTTATAGTTTTTCAGTTTCTGGAGCAGGAAAAGCCTCCTAGGAGCACTGGGTAGGAAAGATGACCTACTTTAATATAAAACCACAGGTGAACTGAACCTACTTTTTTCAAACCTCAGTCCACCAATCAGTCCTATTAAAACGTGGTCTTAAAATCTTCATGTATCTTTTATGCAAAATAACTGTTCTAGGAAGAGAAGGAAACTTTCTGCCCAGTGCTAGGTGAGGACTCTCCATGCAGGTAAGCCACTGCTCTGTCCAGGCCGGTACTTGAGGTGACAGGGGAAGGCACTGTTGCTTTCCATAGTGTAATGTCTTCAGCTTCTTATTGATTTATTTTATCACTGACTATTTTTCAGTTTATGTTGGACCAGTTTAACCTCTGGAGCATGAGATTTTATTACATTATCTTGCACTGCTCACTATAATACCTGCCCTGGATGGCTTGACTCCTTCCATCTCATCTCAGACTCCTTGGGAACTTTCCATACTGGATCAACTGCCTACCTGTCTATTGCTATAATTTTACATTTAGGTTTTTTTTTAGTCAGTGGCTTATTATCAGATTTAAATATTCTAAAACCATGCCTCAAGTAATGTGATTGCAGCACTGTCTGCAGGGTACCTGCAAAGGGTTGGTTGTTTGGAAATTACAAGAGATTATGGCTTTGACATTATTGCTACTGCATATTGCTGGGGTTGGGATTCAGAGCTTTGCACAGCACTTACAGCATTTCTCGGGTTTAAGTGAACTGGGTTTCTACTGTTGGTATAGACATGATGCTACTAGGGAAGATTTGCAGAATAAAAAGGTTTGCAGCCCTTCTGAAGTAAATTTATTGGCATTACTAAAACAGATGGGGGAGAGGCAGTCTTAATGAAAAACTGCCAACAGCCAGAGTTGCCTCTTGCTGATGGTTTGAACACTGACAGTTTTGTTCAGGTACACCTGTGAATCAGACTTACTCTAGAGCATGTTGCTGAAGACACCGCCTAGCATAGCTGGTTTGTGGTTCAATACAACATTCCAAATTAGTGCATTTATCTATAAATTTTAGCTGTTCTACCTCAAAGACTCTAATTGCACCTTTATACTACCTGCTGCAAGCATAAAATGGGAAGCCCTTGCTGAATCTTGGTAGCTGTAAGCAGTTACATTCACTTTTAAAAATTTCTAGTTTCTCATCTGAAAGAAACCAAATACAAAAGATGAAAAGGAAAATTGCTAGCATTATCTCCATATTTATTTGTCAACAAAATGTTGCTGGTATACTGTATATTGTATAATATACTGTATATTGTTTAATGTATAATATTGCATATAAAACACGATACATCCTAACCCTCCTGAAGATCAGTCCAAGTTCTTGAAAATACAAATTGTAGCTTCAGATATTGCCATTAACAGATTCTGTGAGGGGAATCAAGATCTCACTGTTAGGAAGGGTGCTATAGCAAGTCTGTGGTGTGCATGCTTTCATGCTTGTCACTTCAGTGTAGTTCCTTCTGGCAGGAGCAGATTGCAAACACTCTTACAAAGCAGAAGTGGCAGCCCCTCTGCTGAAGGATGATCTCCTGAGCTATGGTTTATTTATGGCTTGTGGTGTGTTCCCAGGTTTGCTTTCAGCCAAGAGGAAAAAGTGGCACACAAATGATAGGAGGTTCATTATAACTGACACACTTAAATGTCTGCAGAACTGTTTCAGCACTGGATTCCCAACCTTCTCTGTGGTTTCCCAAGTTTTACATTTCCTTCAGCCTAGATAACAGCATAAATCAGGTGGAGTTTCTGTATTGAGTAGTTTGCTTTTGGAGGCATGTGCAATGCATAATTCTGCTACTCTGTTGGATACCCACTCTCCACAACGTGTTTGAAAGCACCATGCTATACAAGTGTACAGATTCACTGGGAGCAATCTGAGAGATACATAAAAGCACTCCTTATTCTTGTGTATGGCATTAAGATCTTTCTGAAATACGAAGTTTTATGGTACATTTGACCTTTAACAATGGCAGTGATGTTCTGCTAAAAGGCAGTTACTGAGGGGGAGCGTCCATGTACCTAGAAACACACTCTGGCTCTTTATACTGCTGAGCAGTACAATTATCTTTAGCTAAGAAGAGGCTTCTTCAGCAGCTTCTCAGCTGAGTGTTTCTTGCTGGAGACACTAATTTCCTAGAGAGAGAGCTCCAGGAACGCAGCCTTTAAATATTGATGAAAATTAGGAGCTGTGCCAGTCTCTGAAAAGAGCCATGCAGAGATGACATGGCAACACAAAAACACATTAAGCATTTACTTTGAGCTCCTGCTGCTCTGCTTTGGTGCTGTGTGGGGTTAGGTTAGCTCACTGCCCATGTTTAGCTGCACATACTAAGTGTGCTAGCATCATAGAATCAACTAGGTTGGAAAAGACCTTTAAGATCATCAAATCCAACCGTTCCCCAGCACTGCCAAGGCCACCACTAACCCATGTCACTGGGGGCCTCATATACATGGTTTGTGACCACTCCAGCGACAGTGATTCCACCACTGCCCTGCTGTATTCCCTGGGCAGCCTGTTCCAGTGCCTGACCACCCTCTCGGGGAAGAGATTGTTCCTAATATCCAGTCTAAACCTCCCCTGGCGCAGCTTGAGGCTGTTTCCTCTTGTCCTATCACTTGTTACTTGGGTGAAGAGACGAGCCACCTCCTGGCTCCATCCTCCTTTCTGCCTTCAGCCCCAGTGGCAGGATGTTGTGCCAGAATGGGGGAGGCTGTTGTGCCTCCCTGTAGCCTTCGGATACTTGGGACCAGAACCATCTCCCCCCCAAAATGGGAACTTCTTCCCCCTCCCCAAACACCACCCTGCCCTGGAGGTCGCGAGAAGCATCCCTCCTTGCTGTGTGGCTCTCGGAGGGATGCCCGCTGTGCCCGCACATGCACGCTCCCGAGCTCACACGCACACATTCACCCTCCACCGTGCGCACCCTGCGCATACATCGCGCTCCCTCCGCGGCAACGCCGGCCGCGGGATCCCGCCTCTCCCTGCCCGCCTTCGGCGCTGGGACCCCCCCCGCCCCGGGTCGGGGGAGCGGCTCCCCCCGTGGGGTCCCGCCCCCCGCCGCCGCCCGGGGCTGGCCACCGAGGCATGAAGAGGAGGGTCCGCGGCGGGGCGGCTGAGGCGGGCCCGGGCCCTGCGCGCCGGCGGACCGGCCGCCCCATGCGGGCTCCGAGCATCGCGGCCCCTCGCCGCCGGGATGGAGGCGCCGGGCTGCCGCCGGCCGCAGCTCCCCGTCCTGCTGCTGTGGGGTAAGCACCGGGGCAGGAGCATCGCTTAGGGATGGGGGGAGGTTTCCTCGGGGGTCCCTTGGGGAGCAGGTAATTAGGGTGGGTCCGTGGGGGGCTGCGGGGACTGCTCCCCTCCGGAGCTTTCTCTCCGCTGCGGGGAATGACTGCTCCCTTCCGGAGCTCTCCATCCCGAGCAGAGCGGCGGGAACGTTTCGATCATCTGCCGGTCTAGCATCCCGCCGCCAGCTGCACCCCCTTATCCACCTTCATGGGGGGAGAGCTCAGAAACGCGGCTCAAGGCACGCAGCCCCCCAGGAAAACGATCTCAGCGACTTCTATCGTTAGTCATGCTTTCCATCTCGGATCCCAAAGCCGATGCTGGGGAGGCAGGGTTGGCTGTTGGGAAAGGTTTTCTGCTGCAGGCGAGGGGTTGATTAGCGTCGGAGCGGTTGGGTTGCAAACAGGCAGTTATAAAGTGCGGATATCCTTAAGATCTTTCACTTAGAGTAACTCTACTGCTAGAAGAACTATCTTTTTGCCCCCTTGTCATGTAGCTTGTTTTAGCCAGATTTAATATGTTGCAGTCAGGTCAAAAGTTGCTGGGAGAAGTCAGCTCTGATCTTTTTCACCCAGCAGTAAACCCAGAGATGCAATCAAGTCCTCGTTAGTCACAGATAGGGGAGAAGAAATTCAGGCCTTGTATGTTTAGAAGGTTTATCTGAGGACTTTATAACTTTGTTTGCTAACTTTATGCCCCTTCTAAAGTACAAAGCTGGTAAACACTGGACATCTTTCTAGGAAAGACCCACAAATAAATGGATAGTTATATTGACAGTGTTCAGTAGCATCATCTTGACCTGGTCTGTCAAAAGAATGGCATGTCAAATGCATACATTTTCTGATTCTCTGTGGTTTGAGGACTGCTAAAATCTGACCTTAATCACTCAGATTTATTGTTATTTCCCAGCTGAAAAGGAATAGAAACCAACACCTGTCTTGACACATGAAAGATTTATGCAGTCTTGAACTCGAGGAACCAGGCAGGAATGTTTGTGTGTGTAGAGACATTGTGATGTGACTTTTACAAAGCAAAATTACTCACTGGAGATTTCAGAGGATGAGTAGAATGAGGGACAATGTCCCTGTAGCTTTGAAAGCTACAGGAAGACATTTTTCACCAGATACACACAGGTAAATCAATTGTGCTAGACATTTTTGGCTGTGCTGGTTGCTTTCTTAATAGAATAGCACGCACACACAAAGATTTTAAGGATGTCTGTGAACAGATAATGCATTACTTTTGCTTGGAATTGGAAAGGATAGATAAAATCAAGAACTAATGAAAATAGTTTAATTTGCTAGTAGAAAAGCCCTGAAAGTGATGGGAAAGATGGTATGAGATCGAGGTGTTTAAATAAGAAAAACCTTAAGTGGTAGAGAAGTAAAGCTCTTCTTTCAGTGATACAAACATACTTGTAGCATTAGTTATTTCAGAAGGATTTTTACTTGAATTGATCCCTTTCTCCTAATGGCTTCTTTTGATTAACCAGAAGCCTGCAACCTCTGTCATTAAGATAAAACTTGCCAGGATTCCTAAGTGCTAGCTCTCACTGGATCCAGTGGGAAGCCTGTCTGGATGGGGATGGGAACTGTACTTCTGTAACCACTGCTTTCTGCATATGCTTCTACCTGAGGCTCTTAACACATTATCGCTGTATAGAACCATCTGACGCATTGTCCCTCCTTAGTGAGGATGGCAAAAAAGGCAGCGTGTTTGCTTGCTGGAAGCTCAGTGACCACAGGAGTTGGATTTGCTCTGTGTGTGTTTATTGGAAGGGAAAGAAGGTGTGAACTGGGGTACCTGCTCTGCAGACCACCATCATCGGTACTGTTTACCCTATGAAGTGCTGATAACATCCAGAGCTGGAAACACCAGCTGCCTGGTGAAATCCTCTGTGCTTGGCTTAGCAGAGCTGGAGGTACTTAGAGATATTTGCTTACTGCAGAATGTGAGTGCCTCACAAATTATGTATGTACCATAATACCAGATTCTTTTATTCCACTTCTACCTATGGAAACTGAGGCAAGGAGAAACTGAAGGGCTTGACCAAGACTTTTAACAGACTAAATAGGTTATTTTACACAAGTTGCTGTTTCTGCTTCTGTGTCCAGGTATTTACTCCTTCATCCTTTACATCAGTGGCAAACAATGATAGGACAAGGGGTAATGGGTACAAACTGGAACACAAGAGGTTCCACTTAAACTTGAGAAGAAACTTCTTCTCAGTGAGGGTGACGGAACACTGGAACAGGCTGCCCAGGGAGGTTGTGGAGTCTCCTTCCCTGGAGACATTCAAAACCCGCCTGGACGCATTCCTGTGTAACATTATCTAGGTGTTCCTGCTCCGGCAGGGGGATTGGACTAGATGATCTTTCGAGGTCCCTTCCAATCTCTAACATACTGTGATACTGTGATACTGTGATAATGCCGGCATTTCAGTGGTACTATTAGTATGTGAGTCGAAAGATGCTGCCAGAGTAAAATGGGTATTTTTTTCTAGAGGAATGTTTCTCAGTATATGGATGTATACCCCTGTAGAGAGAGGTGGTGTGATTTTTACCTGGAGCAGTCTACCCATGCAGATTTCAAAAGACTGTCTATAGCTGTTTGCATTTCATCATCCTGTTTCACAGTGAAGCTTAGCATTCTGGCCAGAGGTGAACAACTGGACAGTTGGAAAGCTGGGAACAGAGCCTGGCTCCAGGCTCCCATTCTCCTATTTTAAAGACCAGACCTCATCCTGCAAACAATAATGAAAAGCTGTGTGTTAAAATCTGAGTTCTGTAAGGTCCTGAGCTCCCCTTGCGTGGAGCACAGCGTCTGTAACTCCTGGGGAGTTTGGACTCTTAATGGAAAAAAAAAAAACCTCAAAACAAACAGGAAACAAGTTTATTGGGCTGAAGTTTGAAATCTAAATCAAGTTTTTTCCATTACTTTCTTATTAATATATCATGCTGTTCTGCAGCTGCAAAGGGTGGAACAAAGGGAAAACCATTGTAGGAGTTTTGAATTTAATAAACCCAGGTGGGTGTGCATGTAAGACAAATAAACTTTTGCAAAGCAGAACATCTGACAAACCAGAGAGTTTTAACAAAACTGCTTCTCTTCCAAAATGCTTCTTTTCCTGAAGATGCAATTTTCAACACCAGGCAAGCAGGAAGATAGTGAGCGGACCCCATCAACATCCATCCTGAAAGAAAAGCATGGAGCATAAATCCAGACTCTGTTCCAACTTACTCCTGGACACAGACATCTTTCCCACCATCCTTCACCGTTTTTGTATCTCTTGATTCCTTTTCGGAGAGGTGTTGGTCTTTTACTGAGGTCACCATCCAACAGGGGACAGATTCGTCCTGTCCGCGCTCAGTTGCCTGTGGTGACTGGAAGTGGGCTGCAGGTGGTAGCATAGAGCATAAAATGCCATCTACAGCTGCCTCTCTCCCAGCAACTGGGGGGAATTCCACTGTGAAGGTAAGCCCAGATTGAAAGTGGGAAGGAGGAAAATAAGCTTTCTAAACCTGATTTACATCAATGAGATCCATTTCTAGAAACCATTTAGCTAGTAAATTCTTGCTCTTATCACAGAATCCCGGAATGGTTTGGGTTGGAAGGGACCTTGAAGCTCATCCAGTTCCAACCCCCTGCCACGGGTAGGGACATCTTCCACTAGAGCAGGTTGCTCCAAGCCCCATCCAACCTGGCCTTGAGCACTGCCAGGGATGGGGCAGGCACAGCTTCTCTGGGCACCCTGTGCCAGCACCTCAGCACCCTCATAGGGAAGAACTTCTGCCTAAGAGCTCATCTCCATCTCCCCTCTGTCAGGTTAAAGCCATTCCCTTTGTCCTGTCTCTACAGGCCCTTGTCCAAAGCCCCTCTCCAGGTTTCTTGTAGCTCCTTTAGGCACTGAGCTGCTCTAAGGTCTCCCCTTAAGGAGCCTTCTCTTCTCCAGGCTGAACCAGCCCAGCTCTCTCAGCCTGGCTCCAGAGCGGAGCTGCTCCAGCCCTCGCAGGATCTCTGTGGCCTCCTCTGGACTCACTCCAACAGCTGCACATCCCTTTTGTACTGGGAGCCCCACCTACATAGGAGTCAGGGTTTTAAACACCTTTGAGGTATGAGCTTAGCTTTTAGGTTCATTTTAGCCAAATCTATGAAGTAAACCATCAAAGGCTGTGAAGTGAAGCTAGAAGTCTATCCTGGGATAGACAGGCATTGCTATAGGTGCAGATACGTACAGACCACAAGGTTTTAAGGCCATGGTCTTGAGCATGGCTGGGGTGGCTCAAGGGAAACCGTGCAAGGTTTTGCTAATGAAGTTGTCTTTAAAAAGTGGTTTTGGACAGTTTGTTGTTTCAGTTGCTCCCACCTCTCCATTGGTAACAGAGGTGATTTTTTGGCTTGGATTGGAGGCAAACAAAGAAAATTCCACTTTTTCTTACCAGGGGAAGAAATGCAGCAAGAGAGTCCTTTACAAAACACCATTTGCTACCATCCATGCCTTTTCTATTGAAATTAGTGCTTGAGAGAGAGGTATGAAGAAAGCAAACTGTGTTCTCATTTAAGGCTCACAAAGAGATTAATTTTCACAAATTTAATGAAGCCCGTTTTCATTTGCACCTCTCTGTATTAGTGAAAGCTGTTCCATGAGCCATCTTACTTCAGAATAGACGTGTACAAGTGTATTATTTTATGTTCTATGAAAGCAGCTGTGATTTTTGTTCTAAAATAAGAGTCTCTTCATAGCCAGGCTTGCACTGAGATACACTGGGAAATATAAATGACAAAAAATGACATTATTATAATGTGACTATTATTATAATGTGACTATATATGTAGAAGGTCCTAAATGCTGCCTGAAGGACTCTTGGGTCATTTGGGAGGGATGTGTATAGGTATGAGGAAAGAAAAGAGTAGGAAAGCAGAATAGGAGAAAGCCTTCTTTTCCATTAGTTTCTAGGGTTGATCTCTGTTGGCTTCCCTGAAACAAGCCCGAAAAGAGGAGACAGCTTTGCTCCTCTCTAAAGGCTTTAAAAGGAAATGAGATGGCACTGTTAGAAATGGTCTGAAAGCTAGAGAGGGTCCCAGCCTTCATCTCCAGAGCAGCTTGACATGCCCTAGAATATTGGCTTGAACAAAGGGCATGTCTGCATAGCAGCTGGTGGCCTCAATTTATCCCCTGGAATACAGCATTTTGTCTGTCTGAAGCCAGGCTGATGGCCTTCTGCAAATGGAATGCCACTTGCTCCACCTGTGCTCCTAGCCAGGGAGAATCTGACCTCTGAAGAGGACAATGGGATAGGCTCTTGCACAGCACAGGGCTGGTGGAAGCACATCTTTTTCACATCTAACCAGATTAAGCTGAGTAAGCAAAGTGCTATGTGGAAGCACCACACCCTACTGTAAAGCATCTCTCTTATTGCTTTTACACTCAAATAAATGTGACTGATTTGCCATTATTTTGGAGAGTGTGATCTGGGGAAAATTTCTGTGGGCAGTGTGAGAATAAATAGTGTCATTCACTTTGCCAGTAATGGCTGTCACTTTTTATGGGAATTCAGACTTTTGGGAAGTGGCAGATTTCTTTTGCATCCCTTTGTGTGCAGATTAATGCTAGAGACTTTAATCTTTAGAAAACATCCATGCATTTTTGTTGTCTCAAAATATATAGCTTGAGATTTGACAGGGTGTGCAGCTCTTAGTCTGTATGGCCCTCCTGCCTTCAGCAGAAATGAAAAGCGAGTTCACAGCCACAGGGTATTGTGAAGAGATGGAGAAATACTGGGACAGAAATAGCGTCTTGTAGAATCGTTCAAGTGCTCATCAATAGGGCACAAATTCCAGGTTTCTTCCAAGACTTGATCTCTTTGACCTTAGTTTTGGTTTGTAGTCTTCTCTCTCGCTGACCTTGTGTGCACTGGAGAATATCTTCAGGGCTGTGAGGAAGACATCCTCCTGATGCAGTGGTGCAAAGGCCACATGGGTGCTTACAGTTAGTTTGATCTGAAGGGACATTGCTGTCCCTGAGTGACCTGGACATACTGCAGCTTTGGAGTGGAGAGGGGCCCTTTGCTTAAAGGGTATCTCAGCCTTGGCATCAGGGCTGTGCTGCCTGGTAGCCACAGGGGCTGTGGAATAGCTTTTCTCTTCACGTTTGTTTTTGGCATAGTGGCTGCAAACGTGCTTCTGTGGGAAGGACTCAAGTTGAAGGAGTTCATGGAGGAATATCTCCTATGGGATAGACCCCATGTTGGAGCAGGGGAAAGACTGTGAGGAAGAAGGAGCGGTAGGTGCAACATGTGATGAAACAACCCCATTCTCTGTCCCCTTGCACCACTTGAGGAGAGGAGGTAGATAAATCAGGAGTGAAGCTGAGCTTAAAAAGGATGAGGTGGAGGGAAGGTGTTTAAGATTTGGTTTTATTTCTTATTACCCTGCTCTGATTTTGATAGGCAGTAACTTAAATTAATTTCCCCAAGTTGGATCTGTTTTGCCCATGATGGTAACTGGTGAGTGATCTCTCCCTGTCCTTAACTCGTGAGCCTTTCATTATATCTCCTCTCCTCTGTGCAGCTGAGGAGCAGGGGTGATGGAGTGGCTTGGTGGGCGCCTGGTGTCCAGCCAGGGTCAGCACCACACCAAGTTACAAAAGAGAAGTGTTAGCTGAGCAGTCAGTCCCACAAAATAGGTAGCTCTGATGCTGCTTGTGAATAGTGGGACATAAATCTTTCTGTGGCTGGCTTTATGCAGATGTTTATTTGTGTAACCCCCAAAAGCAGCTTTAGCTTCAGTCTCAAGTTATTGAAGGCTTTTTTATTATTTACAGGGTGAAAGCTTGAGAAAAAGCCTCTGTGAAGAAGGTTTGGATAGTAACCACAGTAGGGTGGCTGTGCAGCAGGGGACTCTGGGCTATGGATCAGCTACCCCAGAGCTCAAAAATGAGGAGCCTGCTCTTCAGGGTTGTTTGTGTTCACTGGCTTCACAAACAGTGATGAATGATTTTGTCCTCATGCCGTAGCAGTTTTCTTAGCTCAGGAATAACCATGGTACAGCATTTTCTCTGCAGTGTTTACTTTCATTTGGGTTTCCATACTTCTTAACTGGCATATTCCTAGCAGAGTCTTGGTTTTCCCATGAAAATGGAAGCACTGCTGATCTACTGTTGCTGAAATGTGTTTTGGTCTTGGGCTGCTTGACAAAGTAAGGTCAGATACACTACCCTTTTTTAACTTTTCTTAATAAAACACTGACATGAATGAAAACCAGGACAGAGGTTATTAATTAAATAAAATTAAATTAAACTTTAATTTAAAGGTTTTACTGGCTTAATACTTTATGCATACCTTTGTTACTGTAAGTTTTTAATGGAACTCTTACTAATAAATGCCTTGTTTTCTATTCCTCAGGAGTAATTGTAATCAACTTGCACAACTTTTACAATGTTAATAAATAAGCAAGGAGGTGGCTGGTCTCTTCTCCCAAGTAACCAGTGACAGGATGAGAGGGAATGGCCTCAAGCTGTGCCAGGGGAGGTTTAGACTGGAGATTAGGAACAATTCCTTCCCCAGTGAAACATTGGAATAGGCATTGGAACAGGTTGCCCAGTGCAGTGGTGGAGTAACAGTCCCTGCAAGTGTTCACACACCGTGTAGAAGAGGCCCTCAGTGCCATGGGTTAGTGGTGGCATTGGCAGTGCTGGGGAATGGTTGGACTGGATGAGCTTAAAGGTCTTTTCCAACCTGGCTGATTCTATGATTCTAAGATAGCAGATGGTGGAAAAAAATAAAAAGGAGTTTAAACTTGTCACTATTGTTTCTTCTTACTCCTTTGGTGGTACCTGCTATTTGGAAAACAAAGCCACTGTGTTAGGAAACATAAAATCAGCGTAAAGGGAGAAAGTGCAAACTGAGGAGCACTGGGTTCTGCATGAGCAGCCAGATGTGCCCTGCCTTGCTGAGGGGGATACCTGGGAATTTGTGTTCTTCTGCAGTTCAGTTCTGCTCCTCATATCCACTAAGAGTAATGATTTACTCCAGGTTTGGCCTAAGTAGTTTCCTATACCAGTGCCTGCTGCTGTGCAGTTTCCTGTGGGGATATCTATCCAGGAAAGATTCTGGTGTGCAGGGATCACGCTGCAATGCCAGACTGCCAGGGATATGTTTTCAGTGTTTATTCCTTGGAGTAAGGATGCTGTTGTGAAGAGCCACACAGACCTACAATAAGCAGGTGTGTATATAGCAGTATACATAGGCACACAAATCTCTGAGATTTTGTTTGTTTTCTTGCTCTTTTGAGTTCTTCATGGCAATATGTCACTGAAAATATTCTGTGGTTGTGTAGTTGAGTATCTAGAGCTCTGGAGCACTGGCAGGTGAGCTGGGCTACTGAAGCAAAACAGCCCACATTTGAATGGTCAGGCCAGCTTACTATTTCATGGCAGGTGCAGCATTCATTGGAGGCAGGACTGCTGAAATTGTGTTGATGTAATGCCTCAGCACAGTATGTAACAGCATTAGGAGTCTGCGAGAGGAGTACATGCAGCATTCAGAGAAAGTGGATGTGCAGGGTGGGGATTTTTGTTGTCTGGTCAGAAAAGAGAAAAAATCCCACATTTTCCCAGGTCTTCTGCGCTGACAAGATCTTGATTTAAATGTTCTGCCTGTCAGGGGAAGAAGAAACTTTTAATGTCTTCAAGTATCCCATGGTTTTAAACACTTCCTCAGGAGGGAGTGTGTTGTGACCCCTGTCTGTGAAACCTTCACGGGTCATTTCCCTTTCCCAAGGTTATTAAAAAAGAAATGTTGCTTGACTTCTCTTTCAGGCCATCCGCAGGAGCAGACTATTTGCCTTGAGGGACTGGTGTTTTACACTCATTCACAGGTGGATAGGTATAGAGTGAAGTCAGTATTGTGCTGACCTTATGTTTCCTTATTATAGGGAATTCTCATGTCACATCACATTTTCTTTTGTGTTTTCCTGTGTTTTTGACCAATGACAGGCAGTTGGGTTACAATAATGAGCATCCCTTAGGTCTAATATGTGTTTCCAGGTGATTAGGTGGTACAATGACAGACCGAGGTCCTGGATGCAGATGGCCAGCTTTGGGGGCTGTCACAGTTCTGATGTGGACTGAGGGGGGGGTCTCTCTTCACAATGAATTGCAAACTGTCTGTCCTGTTGCAGGGGATAGATCTGAACTGTGCTGCCTCATTTGATGATGTACCTTTCCCATAAATTGCACAGCAGACACATTTCACAGTTATTATCTTCGGGGCAGAGAGGTTGTCATGTTCTTCAGTTACTTTGGTAACATTTCCTGAGAGGAGTTAGAGGTCCTGGCACCACACCACTGCTGGGTCACTCTGTTCTTGGTGTGATGGTGATTCCTGCTTGTGACTGAGACAAATCTCTTACTAGTTCTGTCATCATTTCCATACCTGGTGTAAAACTGGGACCACACCAGTGGTACCACACAAGGCTGTAATGAACGTGAAGAAGCGCAGATGTTTAGGGGGTGAAAAAAGATTTTCGTTTCCTCTTGCTAGAAGCATATTTATCTGTAAGCATAAATTATTAAGAGAGACAATTTGGTTGGTTTAGAGGTTACACATCTGTGTGACAACTAGTGTATTCCAAGACCCAGAAGACCAGGTCTCACAGGCAGAAATTAGATGAAAACAAGGAGCACAAAGCCTTTGGAAGGCCTGTAGATGCATCCTAAATAACAGTGTTTTCCTAATGTCCCAGAGAACAGTCACAGAAGTGAATTCAGTCAATTAGGATTTGTTTAGGCAAGCTGTTCTGTTTGTCTCTGCTAGCTGTAGGCTGTAGCACCTCCGGAGGAGTGTTAGTCCTCTGGGACTGTCTTCCAGCCCCCTTAAGTCAAATCGTAGTCCCTGTATTGTTGTTGGATGTCATTTTTAAACAGTTTCTAATGCCACAAATTTCTTTCTACTCTAGAAACAAATGTACGCCTCTTAGTCTTCAATTTTACTGTAAGGATGGATCTCAGGATTTGTGTCAAGGATCGCATTTGTCCATAGCACCCTTCTGAAAGAGTGTGGAGCTGGTCTACTTCAAGCACTTGATTCTGATGTTGAAATATTTAGTTCATCCACCTTCTGAAAGTCAGTGGCAGTAAAAAAATTAAGGATTTATATTTCAGTTACACAGTGCTTCATCAAAAGCATAATGGGACAGAAAAGAAGGGGAGAAAACATTATGTGACATTTCAGGTTGAGTCACAGGACTTCCATTACAATACAGATCTTATTGTTCAGTCAGTTGCTAAATAATCCCCTCCCTAATTCTGTTGTTGAAGTGGCATGGTTTATTTAAATAGTTATTTAGTAAATAAATATTAATAAGAAAATAAATATTTAATGAAAAGCACTGGTTAGATATATATTGAAATAAATCATACTGCTTTCAAACAAAGTAGTAGAAAACTCATCCAACACCTCTGGAAGCAGCCATAGGCTGTTCAGAAATTGAGCAGCATTATTTATACGCTGCCAGCAGTGATTTAAGAACTCCACCAAGGAATGTAAAAGGCAATAATTTGTATTCCTGCTCTGAAAAATTCCCAGTTGAAGTATGAGTTCACAATAATTGTGACATTTCTTTGCAGTCACTGGAAAGCTGGGCAAATCTGAGCCAACATGAGCCTGAACAGCCAATGTCCTCAGTAATGTTCCCTGTTGATTTGCAGTGATGAAATGAAAAAGCTTAAATTGCCTTCCTGCTTTTCTTGCTCTGCAGGAAGAAGAGTCTGACTTCCAAAATTGTTAACTGTCTGAAATTACCTTGCCAATTCAAAAGCAATAACGTAATGCCTCAAACTGTGATAAAGTATAGCACTGAACTGCACTTTTAGTTTTGAATATTACATTTCCATGGCTAATATATGTCTTCCGTAAAGTTGACACAGGGAAAAAAAAGTATTAAAAAGGATTTAGCATCAAAGTAGGGGATGGTGCAAAGCTGACTTCTATGTTACCTGTTATCCTAGCTCTCTAGATAACTTCTCGGGCATAGCGACAGATCCATGCACCCTGCCAACAGGTTTACTTGCTCCTGTCTCTCCATATGTTGAAGCATGGTTTTTTTTGGGCCAGTTCTGAATGCCAGTGTAACACTTCTTTCAAGTACTATATTTATTGCAAGCTTCTGTTTATTCCTGGCATCCTTCCTTTGTGTTGGGTTCCTGTCATTGCCTGGCTCCGTGAACTTCAGTTGCCTCATTTCCTTGGCTGCTTTTACACTATGTGATGATGTTCTTGTGTCCTGTTCCTGTTCCTCTCCCTCCCCGTCCCGCTCCTCTTATAAAGTGTCAAAGGGACAGTTAGTAGCTGAGAACAAAAGATGACCTTCTGAGCCATATATACAGTAGCAAGGGTTATTTAAAGATTGGCAGGTGGGACTTCAGTTTTGTACCAACAGCATTTTTTTTCCTTTCCGTACTTTTACAACAACCTCTAGACTTGGAATCACTCATGAGTTTTCTCTCTGAGGGTGGCCACCTGAGAAGCTGTGTTTCATTTTCCTCATACACACAGGCATACATTTCACTGTATAGCTGATAGAGTTATCCATCTGGACCAGTTTTTGCATCATGTTTGTAAGCCTAGGTGGAAGGCTGCACATTGTGACCGCTTGCTGCCTTCCTGTCAGGACTCCCAGTGCATTAACAGCACCCTCAACAGCCCCAGTGAGTTCCCCTCTGCCCGCTGCCTGCGTCCCCCACTGTGCCCTGAGCTACACCCTAAGTGCTCCTGGCTTACTGGCTGTTTTCCTGTATGTGCTCTGAACTTATGTATTGGGTCACCTCATAGAGTCATAGAATCATAGAATAGTTTGGGCTGGAAAGCACCTTAAGATCATCCAGTTCCAACCCTCCTGCCATGGGCAGGGACACCTCACACTAAACCATGTCATCCAAGACTCCATCCAACCTGGCTTCTGGGCCTATCTGCTGCTGCTGCTGCACTCCCTGGTTCATCCCTGGCCACGCTGGAGCTGCAAATAGAGCCACTTTCCCACCCGTGGCTCTGCCCATCTTGGGGGATGGTGCTGGAGTCACCCCAGCTCATCACCAGTCATCATCAATTCTTTTTCCCTTGAATGTATTTAAGACATTTTCATAACAGAAGTTTATGCTTTGCCCATCTGTATACCAATTTCATGCTAAATTATCACTTTGTTATCTCTGTTGGGGGCTTAGCATCCTGGTGTGATTAGGCTGGAATGAGAACTGGACTCAGAGAAGCAGTTTATAATTTAAAAAATAACCCAGAGCTGCAGTTTGTGGGGGTATAAACTAGGCCTGTAAGGGCAGGAAGGATGAAGGCTGCAGCAGGGGGAGGACCAGCCAGCTCCCTGTGGCACAAGGTATTTTGTGTGGCTGCTGAGAAATACATGGCTCCAAGCTTCAGCAGCCCTATAGGAAGCTATCTGTGTTAAGACTTCTCCCAGTTGCAGGCAGTGGCACTGTGGGTGTTAAGTCAGATCTTTTTCAGTACCTCAGTTACCATGTCTGGTAAATCAGCCTACGTCAGTCTGCTCCTCAGCAGGCTGACATGGTCAAAACTCAACCAGTGCTCTTTCATACTAGCTAAAGATGAGTACCTTTTCTCCCAGCAGCTGGTGTAGCAAACCTTGGCTTTAAGCTGAAAGGACGGAAACGGTCTAAGTTCTTTTGCCTGTTTCTCCTACTGTAGGGACCAGTTTCTGCATGCCCAGTTCATATACTTCCTTGGTCCACCTCTGCCCCTCCTTCAGCACTGTGATTGAGTTGGTGATACAAAGCTGAGTGCCCTAACATGATGCAAAATTGGAAGAGAGAGATGTACCTTGATGTGCCTTTAAGCAATGCTTGCTGATGGTATTTTTCTGAAGAAAGGCATAGAGATTATGCAGGGGAAAAGGTGGGTTTGATGAAATACCTTTGAACAAACTGTTTTGCCTTAGTCTTATTCAAAGCAGGAATGCTCAGACTTTTGTGGGCTTTCTCATGAAGCTTCAGGGTTCCTTAGCCTCTTCAGATTCTGCTGCGACTTGGCCACATACATTTTACTTGCCCCCCTTGAAGTGCTTTTAGAGAACTTTTTGGAAAGCAGCCATGTGATGCTCGTGTTAGCTCATCTTTTCCTTCTGTATTCATAAAAATCCTAGTGAAATGAGGCTCTTGAGCATGTAAATGTCAGGAAGATAGGTAATAAAGACCCCCTAGATACTTGTAATCACTGTTTTTCTGATGCAGTAGGATGCACTTGATGTTGTGTCAGAGCATAGGTGGAGTTATTTCCATGGGAGTCTCTTACGAATTAGATACCCCAAAGTCTCTGTGCATTCCTGCCAGAGAACCTGTAATGGTATAACTTGGGATTTACATAAAAGATTAGTGAATTTAACATGATCTTTAATGCCACCCACACAACAGGTAAATTCATGTTACAGTTAAATACGTGATGAAACATTGGTACACTTCTGTAAGATTGATTTGTTCAGTATTTAAAATCAGGTTTATGAAAGAAATGTGGATAAAGAGATGTGATCAATATGACAAAATTATACTAATAGAGTATTAATCTTTCTCTTGTGTTTCCATCAAATCAGAGACGCAGAACTGCAGAATGGCAGTTGCCACTTCAAACTGGGGTTTCACCTACTTTCATGAACTGTATGTTAGAGCAGTTTTTGCACACTATCAATAAAGCTTCAATATTGGCATCAGTAAAGCTATCAATAAAACGTCATGCTCTGCAGAAAGGCAGGTGTTTGCTTAATGCATAACTTCCAATAGAGATCTGATGTCCTGACACATAGTTAAAGATTAGATGATTGCAATTGGCAGGATTGTCTTTAGAAAGAGGTATAGAAGTAGGGTCTTGACAGTAGGTTTAACTTGAGGCCGTTGTATGTTCTTTTGTTGTAATTGCTGGTGAAGAACTGCATACAGTGGTCAGGTAAAACAAGAATTATTGAATATATGCATTCTGAGAAAGTCTTGTTGCTGCTCAGAAATCTTCCTATCCTGTCAGGCAGTGCAGCAGCCTCAAGAAATGATCAAGCAAAGGCAAATGTTCTGACATCTCCCTCATAAACAAGGTTTTCAGAATTATCCTCACAAAGTGTTTGGAGAAATGTGCAGTAAGAAGAGCACACAGCAATTCAGAGGCTGCTTCAAGTCCAAAGACTTCCAGTGCTAATTTTAAGCCTCAAGAGAGAATGCCAGGGAATAATAACAGTATAGCAGAAAACGAACCATTTAGAAATATTTATTCATCTTAGAGGAAAACAGAAGTTTATGTACCTGAAAAATTGTAGGACAGTTACCCTCTCATGTATCCCAATAGTGAATTTACATGGTGCTGTGAATCCCATTCTGAATTAATTCTCTTATTCATGCCAGAAGAATGCCTGCTTACAAAAGGAGGGTAGAGAATGAATAATAAGAGGCTGCAGTGAAGGTCTAGAACCAGATTTTCTTTTTTTCATGTACAAGAAGGTTATTAGTAAAAACTTGTTTTTTTCTTGGCTCTCTTATTTTCTATCACTTTATCCTATTTTGCTTTTCTTTCCATAGGCTCTTCAAACTGATTTTTCCCCATCTAAGAAAGATTGAAAGAATCAATGATACTTTCCTTTACCTCTTGGCCCCTTCACATCTAATTCCACTAATGCTAGTGGAATACATGCTGCTACAGTGTATGGAGAAAATAAAAGTTAAAGGCCATTGTTATGGTTCATTATTAATAGGATTTAACCTGTAGTCAACTGGTACAGTTAAACTCAACCTCCTTTTTTCTCCCTTAGATGTTGGTTCAGGTAGGATTGCATGGCAACTGTTTATTTTGGGGTCATGGGAGCATCTTCCAATGCTGTGACCCACTTTACTTCCTCTGTGTATCTTCTAATGAGATGCGATGGCATCAAGCTCTCAAGAAATAAGCTGAACTTGCTCCTTCTTAAAGTATCTGATGGAAGAGTCATACTTTCTGTGTAAACTATCATGGCCAACAAGCTGTAGTCTCCTGATTAAATCTTTGTTATGAGTTGAATACCTGGGAGTAAAGAAACAAAGAGAGGTGGGCATGATAACACATGGTGGTCTGCATTTTTGTTTCACCCTTCTCTGAAGGTATCTGGACTTTCTTGGTTGAGGATAGGTGCAAACCATCCTGTGTTACTTTGTCATGAGCAGATCAGAAAATGCAAAAAGCATGCTTTCATGTGAGCAGAGGGATCTGTGAGCACAAACCTGAGAGCCTTTATTCAGTACTTGGTTTATCACAGCTTCCCTGCCTGACACTAGGGTAGTCACTCAGCCTCTTCTCTGTAAAACATGGACTTGTTTTCTGTTACTGATTCTCTCTTCTTGTAATTCCTGGTTTATTTGCCTCTCCATGGTCTCATGAGGATTACTGCAGCAATAAGTATGAAGGATCTAGAGACTGGTGACTGGAATTGATAGATAATTTGAGGTGCAGGCTGTGGTCCTCCAGGGGAACATCTAAGGCACCTATGTGCATCTAGACCCCTTTCCTCAGAATCAGTGGGTTTGGCTTCCTCAGAAATTGGGTGCTTTTAATTTGGTCTTCAGTATTCTGCAGTTGATCAGTCACATTTTTCAAGTGAGGATAAACACTCAGGTATATTTACTGGTATTACACCTGGCATTACAGTCTGGAAAGAGCAGTGCTTTATTTGTGAAAGAGATACAGCCACCAGAGTGTGTAATGGCGTTTCAGCTCTGTGTGTTGGATGCAACTCAATTTTCAGATACTTGGATTCCTGCTTTTTACAGTTTCGGTACATTCTGTCTCATTAGTAACCAAGACAGAGATTAATGCTTGTCTGGAAGAAAAATACGTTCCTTGGAAGGGTCTAAATTCTCCTCAGACGTATGTACACAATTTGCAGTTAACTCAGTTGAGAGCTTGGCATATCGCAGTGACTGTACAGGCTAGATCAATATAATTTGAACTAATATTCTGCTATGTATATAGCTTGATTCATTCTACTGGAGTGACATGTAGAGTATAAACAAGAAGCAGGGGGCACCCATGTGTGTGAAATTATTCATTTCATTTCTGATGCATACTATATACTTAATACTGTAAAGATTTGTCAGCAATTTTTCTTCTTTTCAGTTTGACATCAAAAACAATTGAAGCCACATCCCTTTAAGCTCTATCTGCAAAATCCTAAGTGTGGCTGGAGCTGTGCAAACACAGTGGGCTTCTGTTCATTAATCCATCTGAATGTACTGCAGATTGCTAATCAGAAGATTCCTTCTGTTGGCATAGCCTGTGTTTCCATTTGGATGCTCTTCTGACATACCTGTTAAAGTAACATCTCTGTGAGAAGCTCATGTGTTTTGACTGTAATGGTTTTCAAAATGTACGATTTCACCGTGCAAAAGGTGGAGACCATGAAAACCAGCATTACATTTCTTAACGAATATAGCACACACTTATTTATGATTCTGTGCTTGCTTGATTTTAAAGCAAAAGGGTTTGTGTTTTTTTGCTTTACACTTCAGAATGTGCAGTTCACCTACATTTTGAGCAAATGTGTTATTTCTCCAACTTTTTCATGCTCAAGAAGCTTAAAGTAAAATTTTCCCTGTCCCTAATTCTTAACATTGGAATCTATAGGAAAGAATGGTGTGGATAGACCCATATGTCTGCATGACTCAGACATTTAAAGGATAGGTAAAAAGGAATTTAAAAGCATCATGTTCTCTAAATGTTATTTTTTTCCATTCAGACTCACTCTTTGATAAAACTGAAACTAATGATCAAAGGCATACTTTTGAGTATTCTCTTGAAGCCTAAATTATGCTCAGGTTTGCTTGTATCTGTACTGTCTTTGACATAACAGCATGGAAGTATCTAACTCATCTCTCTTTTTTCCCCCTCCCTCTAGTTAATGGTCTGATGATGCTTGGATTCACAGGTGAGCTTTGCTTTTAAACTTCAAACTTCTCTTTCTGTTTTATTCCTGGCAGCTGTCTGAGAAGCACTCCCATCCTGTCTCATTTCAGTTAGTCAACTGGTCATCTCCATCAGCTGTATGAGCAGAAAGTTCTGTAGTGTTTTGTAAAGGTCAGTCTCAAGAGTGATGGTAAAACAGTAGAATTATTCTTAATTTTAAATCCCTTTGGCCAGGGATTTAGACAGAAACTCTTGCATCATCAGATTGTTTCTGTCAAATGACTCCATCAGAGTTTTTTCTATAACCCTGCAAAATATTGAAGTCCTAAAGAAAGCTAACCAAAAATACCAAGGCCATGGAAAATCCATTTAGACATGCTGCTGGGGAAGGAGATGGAGTAAATTGGCAGTGCACATGATGTAATGGAGGAGACACTTGTATTCTGTTGGATTTATAGACTTATAAATCAAATGATAGCTGGTTGGTTAGAATAGTCTGCCAGGGAAGGCAGCTTTGCTTAACTTTTGTGAAAGCATCAATGCAGGAATTAAGTTGCCAGCTATGCAACTTTCATATCTGGTTTTGAATTCTGCCCAGTGTTAATATTCATTTATAGATCTAGCAGTGGAATGTAAAACGTAGCTGCTGCAGCCGCCAGATGCACTGGCAGGAACACTTAAATAGGCAGGGCCCACGCTACCATGTTAACTTTCCAAGGACAGAGTTATGCTGCCCCTGTTTCATAACTTTCACCATTTCTATCACTGCTGATTAACTGTAGTTCTGATTTTTTTTCCTGACATGGATGAACACTTAGCATCAGCTTTATGAGCTCTGTCAGTCAGACATGACAAAGGAGGTAGGTAGGGTTGGGTCCCAGTGAGTCGGCCGTATACCCGGAGAGGTTTGTGGTCTGTATGAAATAGCAGGCTTAGGGTCTCAGTTATGGATCTGCTGCTTTTGGAAAGTATGTGAAAGTGGAGTATTTCTTTGGTCAGATGTGACGGCTGTGTCTCGTTTGGCACATGGCATCACTGAGTCAGTGAC
The DNA here is from genome assembly GCF_028554395.1 of Pezoporus wallicus. Taxonomy (NCBI): domain Eukaryota; kingdom Metazoa; phylum Chordata; class Aves; order Psittaciformes; family Psittacidae; genus Pezoporus; species Pezoporus wallicus. The sequence continues at coordinate 6,947,624 of NW_026642649.1, read as the reverse complement.
TTCCTCAGCTAAGATGTTGGCTGCGATAGTTTGAGTTGCAAGGTACTCCTGCCCAGGCTCCAAAGCCCTCTCGCTGGGTGAAACACTTACTGTGCACTCCAGCCTGTCTTGCAATCACATGGCCCATTTTGAATGAGATATTCAAGTTTCTGACTGATGGCTGGGTCATGATGTGAAGCCTGAAACCAGTCATCTTGGCTTAGGTTTTTTGGACTGAACAGTAAGGAACACTGTTGAGAGTGGGGGCTGCGCCTGACTTTTCAAGTGAAGACTTGCACGCCTTCGACCTGCTTCACCTGTCAGTGTGTTTGCCTGTCAGCACACATAATTGGAACCATTGGCTCTTTTCAGTAATGATGGGATACTGCTTTCAAAGTAACTAATAGAAGGAAAAGAAATAGCTCCTCTCCCTGGTATAAAGAGGGTCTCAGTGAAAAACGTAGTTCAAGCAGAAAAAGGTACAAGACATGATTCTACTTAGACTTCTTTTTTCAATGAATAAAAAGGATGAAGTAGTCTGTTCTTGGCTTTATTCGTATAAAAGCTGTTCCTCCAGAGTTCTCAGGAGGGTTGTTTGACACATGAGGATCTGCTAGGGTTGCAGTTTTGTTCAGGTAAATCCTTTTCTCTGATTTGTGCTGCTCTAAAGAGAAGTAATCACACTGAGGTTTTTCTGACTAATTTAATTTAGGCATTTGTATTAAATAAGTTGACATGCATATGCTTTCAGGTAATTTTAATGTTCTGCAAAATGTATGCTTTTTGTGTATAGACGAATACTCTAGTGGCATTTATAAAGGTAAAGCAAGACATATTTAATTAATCAAAACAAAATGTTTCAGCCGTATCAAAATCAAAAGCTTTAGTTAGTCTGAATAGATTGTTTTGCAGAATTTTAAGTTTCTAAGAAATACCAAAATACGGTCTTTATATTCCATTGCAGTTAGGGGCTGGATGAGAAAAACCTCTGACTTTGGCTCTAAATATTGTAGAATTGCCACTTCAGGTTGCAAAATATACAGGTTTGCTCAAGTCAAGGTTAATTCTTTCTTTGCCAGTAGCTGTATGCTGCAACAGTAACATCTGATAATGGCAGATAATTCTTTTAGTGGATACACTAAAGGAAAAGCTAAACTGTGGCTGTGGGAATTCAAGCCCTTTAGCTGATAAGACACACAAGTGTTCTCGATGTTGAAGTACATTTACAACCAGTTAGTTGAATGGGATGCACCTGTGTGAGCTTGAGAAGTGCTTTCTACCCTGAAGTATTTGGTCAGTAACTGTGGTTAGCTTTTAACTAAAAACACAAATAGGCATTTCTATGTTAGTTTGTAAGTCAATATAATATAAGTAGTATTAATAGATACTAAGGTTAGAAAACTGAATAGGTAGGTTCCTCTATGTTAGGTCTAAAAGATGATGCTATATATGGCAACCTATAGTATTTCGTACTAAGTTATGTTTTTAATTTATTTATGTAAAGGTGCATTTTATCTATTTTCTAAAATTGTTTGGAAAGTTAACTGATAGGTTTACAACAATGTAACTTGTGAGTGATATTTTTGTGCTGCTTCTATTTCAATGATTGAGATTTAAGGTGCTTTCTGATTTTACCTAGGTGCTCGTCAACAGACTAATCTCTGCAATGAATCTCTCATGTTAGAAAAGTTGCCTGCCTGTGGAAAATCCTTTGAAGAGATGATGAAGAAAGTGGACTCTAAAAAATGGTGCAACCTGACAGAATTTATCATGTAAGAGCTAGTTTTGGTTTTAATAGTTCTTACCTGGTAGTGCTATTTGTCCTTTAAAGAAAGGATCACCTCAGAGACCAAGAGCACTGTAATGTCTACATCCATAATGCATATAAAGTGTTTGTGTTCCAGATAAATTGAAATCCTCCTGTATTTGTTTGCCTGTTGCAGAGGGCTAAGCTGTAGCTCTTAAGTCCCTGAAGTATGGCCACATGCACACAGAAAGGTCCAACTCTTAACTCAAAGAGTGCACAAAATCGACCACTTAAATGAGAATCACCCAGTGGGCTAATGAATACTAGCTGCTATTGCTTTTACCTCAGACAACTGTGTTTGTATTTAATCTGTATCTCTGTACACTTTAGACAAGTGTGACTTAAGTAATATGTTTTTTCTATAAAGCTGCACACTTAAAACTCTGCTCTGCAGGGAACGTAGTGGGCTTGTGGAATTGGTGGTAGTTTTGGCTTTGTGGAGCCTTTGATTCTTCAGAGCATGTGTGCTCATGCATAATACTCGGTTTTCGGAAGCACGGAGTATCCTCTACACCCCCTGGAATCAGAGGGAACTGCAGGCATTCAGCACTTCAACAAATGAGACTCAAGTGAATAAGTGTGCTATAAGCCAGCCTGAAGCAGAGCATCTTCCTGGGTTTGAAACTGCACTGTAATGGTTCAGGGGATGCTCCTGAGGCAGGGTGGCCATAAGCTAGCTGTCACCAGGTCTGTCACAGCATCAAATAGCCCCAAATATCTTCTTGTCTCATATGACCGTTGGTCTTGTATCCTATGTAGTATCACCTCAGGTGATGCAAACTTTTGCAGCCACCTTATGCAAGATTTTAACTAGTGGATGACCAGTAGACACAATAGATAATGAAATGCTGGACTGCTGTGCTACGTTGCAGCAGTTCCCCATGTTTCTCTACCACTGACATCTGTATTGACATGTCCTACCCATTTCATTAATCTGACAGCGTATTAACCACTTAGATACTGTTACTTCTTAGCACTTTTATTTGCACACCTTAGATGACATTACAGCCTTGCAGCCTTCTACAAGGTATATTCTTAAAACTCATGGCACTGGAGTGAAAGATGCACTCGTGCAGCTGTCTCCCACCGTGGGGAAGAGCAAAAGGAGGTAAGGTCTTTATCCAGCTTCCAGAAACTGCCTTCAAATCTGACAGAGAGATGTGCTTATGCAAAGGTAAAGAAAATCCTTGCAATGCAGCTGCTGCTAAAGTTATTAACAAATATTTGTACAGTATGTGGTAATGATTTTAATTTTGAAACTCCTCTAGATACCAGTTGGTTTACTTGTTTTGCAGGAAGAACTGTAATTTTGCTCCATTTAATTTTCATTACAGTTGTATTATAATAACAAAACAGAGTTTGTGTTCATATTGATGTGTCCTCAACTAATGGGCCTATTTACAGCAGAGAAAGGAATGGGGGAGTGAAAATACATTACAGGAGTGAAAATGTTAGAATCTGCCTTTGCTAATGCAGATGAAGAAAGAGGCAGCTTTTCACAAGCCTTACACTAATATTTCTTCAAGAGTTCAAACATTTTGGTACATGATTTGTCCAAAGTTTGGAGGTGACTGAAGTCTCTGAGTTCTCCTGATCTTCAATGAGAGTTAAGAATCTGCCTTGCTTTTATCTTTTCTGATTGCACTTCCCCTTTGGTGTCATTTTCATTCCCTGTACAAGAAAACTCCTGCCTATCTGTGAAGATTGTTTTGTCTGAAGAAATGGGTCAGTCTGAGGCTTTGTTCATTTTTCCCTATATGCAGTACCAGAAGAATTCCAGTCTCTTCCAAAAGAAAAATCCTTTACATTTTTACATTATACATTTAAAAAAAAACTTCTTTCTATCACTTATCTTTCAAGATCAAGCTTAGGAGAGAGTAAAGGGATGAGTCCGCTTTGGAATTTATTTCAAGTATTAATCAAGCGTTATCAGTGTGATTGCAAACTTGTCTTAAGGGTTCACTGCACTGAAGAAACAGCACATTTACATCTAACTTTAAGAATTTTACTCTTTTGAGAACAGGCAATGTGAATTGGTGTCATGCTTTATATAAGAAGAATGCAGAGTAATTTCTTCCTGTTCTTCTTTATTTGAAGTATTCTGACAAATCAGGAGAAAACCAGTATTTTTTGCCATGGTCACTTAAAATTCAGATATTTAAACCTGGTAGTATTAGTTTACCCTGATGTTACATCTAGCCTCCAGCAATAAAAATTAGCCTGGATCAGATAGTGGCTTAAAACTGAGTTTACTATGAAGGAAGCTGTTTCTTCATGCAGTAATTTCTGCATGGTGCTTTTCACTTACAAAGCTCTTACAAAATTTGGTTTCGTATCTTATAAATGTAATGTTTTATGGAAATCTGCTTCTTTTCTGAATTCTATGGAGGAGTTTTAGCACTTTGGGGTAAATAGCTGTCCTTGGTTATGGGATTGTAAATAGCCGTATCCGCATTGCTTCACTGTTCAGCCAAATAGTTGTGAGAGACATCTCAGTGACTTCAATTTGTTGTAACTTAATTATACTGTAAGATCTTCTGACAGCTCCATTATTTATTAACTTTATTCTTAACAAACTCATGTTCTTTAAAAAGAAGCCGTTTGACTGAGTTTAAACAGACAAGGTCCTCGTGTGGCACTAGAAACCAGTAACAGAGTTTTAGGCTCATAGCTGATATTGACCTTGCTGGAAATGTATAATGATCACATGTAAGTCCCCTTCATCAGGGACTGTAGAGATAGGACAAGGGGTAATGGGTTCAAACTAAAGCACCTCTTTTCTTTGAAATGTTAAGAGTTGGGGCTTTATTTACTGAGCTGTCAGAAGGAACCTGTTTTGGGCAAAAGATGCACATTGTGTATCTGGGTCACTGAGCAGCAGATGCCACTGAAGAACATGACCCTATTGCCAACACTCAGGCTAGCATATCAGGAAATCAAAATGAGGGCAGAATGCTGCATGATACAGGACAGGGAAAGATACAGTGAAAAGAGCATCTGTCTCTGAGTAGAGCCCATCAGTCTTTCTGATGTCATTAGGGACAGTGATGGCAAATGAGCCCAGAAAGTGATTTTCCTTCAAAGACCTTCCTTTAGTCAAAGGGAAATGGATGGCTACATATTTTGCATGTCTTTTGCTGCGCACTTACTCAGTTGTATCCTTAAACATCTTGTCACTCCAGCAGTCCTTTCTTTAACTGAAATCTCCGCATAGTCATGCCAGCCAGGAGTTGTCTGAGGAGTGCATCCCCAAACTAACTTCTCATGGATCCAAAGCAAACTATCGAGTGCTTTTCTTTAGCTGAATCAGTAAATGAAATAACAATTGATAACTTAATACCCAAAAGATAGTGCTGATATGTAATTTCTAGAGTTTCCAGTTCTCTAAACGTTTCCTGAAGGGACAGAGCAGCCTCACTAACATTTATTTGGTAATGGACTAAAATGCAGGATCCTGTTGTTATCTTTGACCTAGTCAAGTGTTGTCTGTTTTGGTGTAAGAAAGACATTGCACTATTTCAGGCCAATACCACTCTCGCCGCAGTCACCTCACAAGTGTGTAAAGGAACATACCTGCTACCTTGTGAATCAAGAGGCTGAGGGTGAAATAGCAATATTTGTTTAGGATGAGAGTTCTAGCAAAGCAGTGCATGTAACACATGCTTTTCTGTTTCAGAAGTATTGACTGTAACAGACCTCTTCCTACAGTCCAGACTTTTTTCTACCACATCAAGCCTGTTTTCGTAGCTCAGAGAGCCCCTAATTCACTGTGAGGCAGTGGCTGTGTGACTCTGACCTGTGGCACTTGGAAGATGTTACAGTTGTACTTTTATAAGTTTTGAGTCCTTAAAAGCATAGGAGAGGGCAAAACTGTGTCTGAAGCTGATTCATTGGAAGTATGTGCGTGTACCTGGTGGAACTCCCTGCTCTGCTGTGAGCATAGCCCAAGGTCTATCTTCATGCTGAGCAACCATTGTATTTTCAGTACAGCCTCAGTGTAGACTTCCCAGAACACTGTATATCAAAAATGAATTCTATAAACAGAAGCAATAGGCTTTAGTCCCATTGAAGATGACAAAGGAGTCGACCATGTTCTGTACAGATGTTGAAGATTTGAAAAAGGAATTAAGGAAAAAAGATACGTCTGACTAGAGCCAAACTTGATCTAATCTGCTGGAAAAATAATCCTAAAGCTGTTGCTCAATTTTAAAGTCAAAGGGAGTTTTGCCTGTTACAACTTGGCCCAACTAAACTAAACTATACTACTACTAAGTGTCTAGTTTTCAAAGAAACACAGTAAAACATTAAAGAAAAGAATGCCAGATGACATTAAGATCAATGGGAAAACAAATGGGAAGAAACATGTGCAATCCAAAGTGAAATTGTATGTCCCCAGTTCTTAAAGCTCAGAGCTAACAACATCTGCTGGCTGAGGGTGTATGTAAGAGCCCTCCAAACTGAGTCATTTTCTTGGTTGGTTGTATAAGGTTTTTTATATCTTCCCCATTGACTGCTGCAGGAAGTCTGATCCAGCTGCTGGGTGGTGATTGCATCCAGCTGCTAATGTCAAAACAGCTGTACAAGGGGAATGTACTGTGGAAATCTCAGACAAACCACTGGCTTTGTTTTGCAGCTAAGGTGAGGCACTGATTTGTGTGGGCTGATTTCTTCCCACAGAAACGTGCCTCACAGTTAGAAAGTGGGCACCTTCGGCTCGTTCTGTTCAGCATTTAAGAGAAAAGCCTCAGTTCTGGATATTTGCATGTGATTTTCTCACGTGAAGAGCAAACTGGGGCTGCCTGGAGCTGGCCCTTTGAGTGGCCAGCACACGTGATTTTAGATCCAGAACAGTACTGATGAAAGGGAGGCTCACTCTTCCTCACTTGTGCCACGTAGAGGGGATACAGACACACACCATGTAGAGGGGTGTGTGTCTGTATTGGTGTTAGGATTTATATCCTGATAGACAAGTTACGTTGGTTATGCTTTATCTTGGGTGAAAACGCTGCAAATCACAAATGTGCTTGCAGAACAAAAGCTCACTGTATTTCCTGGTGTCTGGGTTATCTTCTGCAATGTTTTCCCCTAATGTTCTGTGTGTGTCTGAAGAATTCCCTTTCCCCCCTCTAAAAATTTACTGGGGAAGAGAACCAAAATTCCTTATTTAGCCTGCTGTAAACCCTCCCAGTTTTGTCAGGCCAGATTCTGTAGAAGAAAATATTCCATGTCAGCTTAGTGTCTTTGTGAAGGAAGACTGGAGAAACCTGCACTTTATCTGGCCTCATGTCAATGTAATTTATTTACTATTAGGTGTTTGGTGTGGCATAGTAAAACAAGGACTGCTGTGGTATAATAGAACGGGTTTCCTTTGGGCTTCTCATGCAGATACAGTTACTGATTTCTTTTTAAGCTCTCAGTGAAAGGCAGATAATGCTGGTATTTCATCCTTTCTACCTGTGTATTTCTTCCACCTCTTCATATATCAAAGCTTACAGTCATTTTGTATTAAAAAATCATTCTAAAACCTCCTAGAGGTCATGGCGGCAGTGGCAAAACCAGGTTGGTAATCATTACCCCCAAGAATCTATTCTTTTTCCTTCAGTGACTCATACCTTCCTTTTCCAAAGCAAAGCAAAGCTTATAAATCAGTTAGGTGTGTGCAAGAAAAAGAACATCATATTTCAACAGTTGTGTTGCCATCGTGCTGGTAGCTGACAGCAGCAATTTTTCAATATAAATAATACCGTTTGCTATCCATTATTTAAAACAATGGAAATAACACCCCCCACTATAAAGTCTCACAAGGTTGTCAGATGCAGGGATGCGCTGAAAATGTATACACTCACCTGTTTGGGATCAGCCATTCTAGCCACAAAATTGCTGTGAAGTTAATGCAAAGGCACAGCTTGTCCCTGATTGAGGATTTTAGAACATCTTAAAAGAGGAACTACATTTCAGATGAATCTCCATTACTTTCATACAAAATATATTAGCTTTGGAGTATACCATGTAGCTAAGAGTATGTCCTGATGGATGTGCGTAAAGCTTGAATTCAGAGACCAGGATTCCACATGAGGCAAGAACACTCCATTGCCACATAATTGCTTTCTTCCTGGTAGATGTGGAGGCTGAAATATGGTTATTTATGCAGTTACATTTTTAATTCTTTGCTACATAGGAGAGGGAAAGATACTTTATACAAATCATGGCTATGAAAATGAAATCTATATTTGATAATTCCAGATGCGGGACTGAATAGGCTTGTGGCTTTGGACACTCATTTCTAGCATTTTCACTCACTTCAGTGCAGCATTACAGCAATCCGCTCCCAAATCTCTGTCTGCTGTAGCCACTTACATTATGCAGAAGGGGGATTAAAAACACTAATGGACACTGAATTTTAAATGAATTATTCTGACTTCCAAATTTTAATGATGTATTAAGGACACTGGAATTTATGAATTCTGTGTAAAGCCATCACTGTTTCTGCCACGCATCATAGTAATGGCTAGGAAAGCTATTGTCAGCTAGGAAAGCCTTGTCAAATTTACATTTGATGAGTTTTGGTTTAGACACTGAAAAATCGGGCTATTTGCAAGGGAAACCTTGCTTTGAAGAGCTTCCTTGAAACCAGTAAATGGGTGAATGCACAGAATAAGGAGAAATTGGCCAATCTTCTGGGAGGCTGCTGAGTTAAATACACACAATTCCAGGAGCTCAGGTTTGTTGAACTAAACCCAATGTTATTTACTGTTTATTCCACAACACATGTGATCACAGCCTACAAAAACCTCAGCCTTGGGATACCAATACTGTGGCATGGGGAGAAGAGAAAATGAGTGGAGTTTGTTCTCCAATCAAGAATAATTGTTTCTTTATTGTTAAACCACTGGATACCTTGTGTCTGCCACTGAGAAAGAGATGATTCTATCATGCCAAAATAGTGTGGTTTTATAGCCCATTCTCCATCTCTTTAAAGTTTCTAAGAGCCCAAACTTTCCTGTTCTTCAGTTTACAGAGAATGTTGCAAATCTGTGTGCAAGTTCTGTCACTGTGTGACCTTTTCATTACCAACAGCTGAAAACTCTTCCATTTTTAATATCAGATTTCAATTTTTCAGGTGGTTTTTGCCAACAAGTTTTGACGTCTGTTACATTTGTCATGAGTCATTGTTTTTAAGAAGAGAGTGAAATCTGGCATTTGCCAAAAGGTCACCAATGTATATATCGATAATTTCTGCTTAAAGTTCTGGAGAGTTTCCAACACTGGTGAAGTTAAGGTCACCAAAAGGCATCACAGGCAATATTTCAGTGAGGGTGCTGTGCATCAAACTGATGTGTACTGCTGCAGATGCATCAGACTAATGGCTGGTAGCTTGTACTTACAAGGTGGGATCGGTATGTCAGCACTTGGTAAAGTAAGTCAAGTAATAAATAGTTCAAAATACATGAATATAATGATCCGAATGGATAACCACTTGCAAAAGATACTGTAGGCAATTTAGAGGGGATGTTAGAAAGCACTCTGCTGTTGAATCTCATGGCTGTCAGCTGATAGGCCCTGGCCCTTTCAACACCTTTTATGCCCTCTGAGTTTTACTGTGGAAAGATCAGTAATAGAAAACTATCTTCGTGGAGCTTATTACAAAAGGTCATATTTCAAAATAAGCAGTACATAAGTTTTCTGTCTAAAGTTACTCAGTGGTAAAACAATATGGCGTAAGTGATAGACTGGTATCAATTATGCAATGCAAATATCATGGACAGTCTATTTTTAGAGGCGGTGAAAATGAAAGACAATAAATGTGTTATGAAAATGAATGCATAATCCCAACTTTTGTGGTTCTTCTGTTCTGGTTTGCAAGACAGTTTGTACATTTTTGTTTTCTGACTGCATCAACCAACCGCAAACATATAAACCAACACAGATTAACCCAGCAGAGTCAAAGAAAATAGATTTGCTTGCTTCAAGCTACATGAAGTATTAGTCCTGTGATTAACTGTTGACTGCACAATGAGGTACGAATTAATACTACCCATTTGTTCTATATTCAGGGTCTTGTTTCAATTACAGAAGTTTATTATATAACAGTACTTTAAAATAAGTATTTTACATGGTTAATTGACAAGGCTCTGGCATTTCTATTTATCTTTGCACAACAGTTTATAATTCAGTGTTGGAAAGTAGTTCCAAGACAAAAAAAAGCAGTGTTCTGCGCTCTTATAGGGATTTGTCACCTTCTTCAGCCTGGCATATAGTTTGCAAAAGGCTGACATATATCATAGAATCACAGAATGGTTTAGATTGGACAGGACCTTAAGATCATCCAGTTCCAACCCCTGCCATGGGCAGGGATGCCCCATGCTAGACCATGTCGCCTAAGGCTCTGTCTAGCCTGACCTTGAACACTGCCAGGGATGGAGCATTCACCACTTGTTTGGGCAACCTGTATGTTGCTAGCTTCATGGACAAACTTGATGCAATGCATGAGATGACTATAGTACTTATGATATAGGTAAAAGAGAGCTCTGTAAAATTAAAGATCTTCTCTGTGGTAAGATCTGAGTATATAAGGGCTGGAAAGAACAAAGGTTGCCAAGGCATAGTGCAGAGATGAACAACTAAGAGCACCACTCTTGAGCTTTCAAGAAACTGATGTTCTGCATTTCTCTTGGGTACACAAATGTCCTTCATACATTCCACTGACTGCTAAAACGTACCATTTCATATTAATGTGAGTATCAGGTTGCACCAGAGACATAGAAAAGTTAAAATGAGCATTCTGGCATCTGAACTGGTTTCTGTGTCTGCTTCCATTATGGAGCCTGTCTGACTGGGAGTCACTGAAGCTCTCAGTCTGATTTTGATCTGCAGAAAGGCAGCTTCAGAAGCAATTCACTGTAATCTATAATGGATTTTTGCACCATATTACTGGGAAGTATATATACCTAATACATATCTAGGTCTGCAATTGGTCACCTGCTTCTTGACCCTTATTATTTGTGTTTTGCTTGGAATAGGAAACAACTACCACTCTCCTCCGAAAGCAAATGGATTTTGTAAGTACAGTGATTTTATTAGTGTATATAAACCCATTTTCCATAAAGAAAAAAAGTCTACATTCTTGGCATGCTCATACAAATTAAGTAAGGAGGGGTATGGGAAAGATAGAAAGTTCAACTTAGAAGCATATGGATTGGGGTTTTTATTTGATGTATTTTTCACTCTGTGGACATGCTGTTTCTCAAAAGTGTAAACTTGGTTGACCCATGCTTCCTGTTTCACAGCTGGGTATCGTCAGATATTTCTTTTCCCTGTTTTCACTTTAAGAAATGATGCTGTGGTGTTATGAAAGGCTTGTGCTACTTTGGACTAAGTGGAATCTAATAACAGCTTTCACTCAGCAGATGACACTTTAATATCCTTTCTTATCCTCTTAAAAATGGAACCGAAGCAGTTGTTTGGAGATGTAAGCTGGAACGAATGAGGAGGGCTCTTCTGTTATTGCTTTCCCTGTGAGTTTTTGTCTGCTGGTCAGAAAAATGACTGTGTTCGCAGGTGCCTGTTTGGAATAGCTGTTGGGAGGCCCAGCTGTGTAGCACTGATCTGGATCACAGCCACATTTTCTCTGCTTGCGTGTCAGCTTGGTTCCTCTAGATGGAAAGAACAGCCTGGAGCTGCTGAGATGATACAGGGAGTGAGATGCTATTGACTAGCTCACAGTGGCACCGGGCTAGGGACTGGCTCTTCCCCACTGACTCTGGCTCCTCCCAGTGTGTTGCAGGATTGAACTGAAGCTGGCTGAGCCTTTAATTTTGGAAGCACCAATGGGATAACGGCGTTAGCATGGAGTTGGAACACTTGGAGAAAAGTGCTGACAAATACATCACTAGTCATAGCAAACTTTACAAAGTGAATGAACAGAGAGACTGATGTGTTTGGGAGAAACCAAAATTGCTTCAACAGATGACTGATATCTCTTGAATACCTGCATGCACCAAGAGCATTTGCACTTGGGCTGACTGGAGCTAAGATTGTGTGAACAAATGGTGACTCTGATGGTAATGTTTCTGGAAAGGAGATGAACTCAGGTAGATACAAGGATAGCATATTGGTTGCATGTTTCCCCATCACTGACAGTGGCATATTTGAGTGTAATTCTTGCCTTTTGTGATGCTTTTTTGTGATGCTGCTTTCTTTGTTACACAGAACAGCTGTGGGACTCATCCATCCAATGTACTAGTTGTCCTGGACCCCCTTCCTAGTCAGCAGAAGCTAGGTGTCTTAAGAGATATCATATACATCATACCCTATAGTTATTCCAGTGTCTCCACTGACTATAAAGGCAGACTAATTTCTAAGCATGCAGAAGTTTGCTATGAAATCTGACCTGACAAGAAATAGTGGGAATACACCTTCAGATGGTGTTATTAGCTTCTCAGGGCTCTCATCTCTGTCATTTCTGGCCTTTGAAGGAGGATATGCGCTAGGAAATGCTAATGGTACTTCTAATGAGATTGAAGGGAGAGGTAAAGCAGATGGGAGAGAAAAAATACCAGATCTTAGTCTGATTTTGCCTTTGCCTTGACCTATTGTGAAATAATCTGAATTGGATGGAGAAAGCTGAATGTACTAGAGAAAAAGCAGATGAGGCAGCAGAGATTGTGCACCTTTGGTTTGCAGCACTGAGAAGTATTTACTAGAAATGAAAAGATATTCGGACCTTTGGGTCTGAATTTGGGAGTGCTTCCTGCTTCCCTTCCATGTGCTAGCACAAGGATTGACATTTTAGATGTAAAATCTTGACTACTGATGAGTACAGCAACAAGAACACATGTAATGTGTTTGAATGCTCACTCCAGAAACATGTCGTCTCCTCTCATGAGAAACTCAAGAAGATGAAGGGCTTTCATTCTGTCAACTAGACAGAAAGTTTGAAACCTGAGCCATAAGTAAGGAGTCCTAAAGTTTACATTTAACTTAGAGAAACACAAGCCTGATTTGTTTGACTGTTTGGGATAGGTATGCAATGGTTTGTGCTACTTGTAGTCAACTGTTATCTCTTGAAGGATACGTGTATATTCTGGTGATGGGTGAAATCTCTTTGCCTGTCTCAGAGCTTGGTCATGGATAGGGACTGGGTAATTTTTGCCTCTCTTATTATTATTTCCATCTCTTTCCTGTCCTACTACAGTATAGACTACCTGTTCTGATGCCTCCTCTCTCCTCTTCTCAGGAGGAACTTTTCTCCTCTTACTGAGCTGACCACTGCTTCACTGTTTCCACTAGGCTATAGGAACTATTATAGTTGAGGGTTAGGTCTCCGGTTTAGTCTCAGTACGAGTTTGAGGGCACTGGACAGTGGCTCAATTGACATGGGACAGGCCTCAACACAGCTTTAGAAGTTGCTTTATTACATAGAAAGTATTGTGAAGCTTGTACCAGACAACAGGAACAAGAGACACTAAGGAATAGTGGACAAGGTGTTTGATGAGTGCTGGAAACACAGGCCTTAATTCACAACAGAATTGCCTGGAAGCTCTATCCAAACTGCAGATGTTAGAGTTTAGGATTCAGGGGCTAGGCACTCTGATGTAACCACTCAGCATTTCGTGGGTCTTGGAAAGCAAACTAGAAAGGGGAAGACAAACAGCCACAATAAAACATCTCTTTGGAAACAAAACCTCTCTGGTTCTGTAAAGGTTCTGATTTTATATTATTTGCATGTCAGCACTGCAGGTGTGCATGTGAGGGTCCAGAACACAGCATCATCTTGAGGAGCTATTCAACTTCAGAAAGAACCTCAAGTGGATGCATCTTCTCAGCCTTCAAATCCTTAGGAGGCTGCTGAAACAGTCAGTAGCTGGAGTGCCTCTCTAAAGGAGCTCTTGACTGATACTCTTCTCTGAGAAGAGAATTTCATCTGTTGCTTTTTGCTTTACAAAGAGTGTTCGGTCTTTACAAAGAGTGCTTTTTGTTTGACAAAGATGGCATTGCTGCCATCTCTGTAGCCACACTCCGACTGAGGCTCACAAGGTCTTTGGAAACAGACAGGGCAATCTTCATGTCAAGGTCAAGATTGGTGGCAGCCCCGTGCAGCAGCAATCATGCCCTTCTGGAATTCACTCTTGTGAGGGATATGGGCCAGGTGAAGTGTAGAGTCAGGGCCATGAATCTTCAGAGAGCAAACTTCCAGTTGCTCAAGTAATTAGATGGGACCCCCTGGGAAACTGCCCTCAGGGATAAAGGAGCAGAAGAGACCTGGCAGCTCTCTCACATATCCTATGTGTAAGAAATCAGGCAAGGAAGGCAGGAGACCAGCGTGGCTGAGTAAGGACCTCCTGGTCAAATGAAAGCGTAGGCAGGAAATGCACAGGCAGTGGAATGAGGGACGTGTATGCAGGGAAGAATACAGGGATGCTGCCCAGATGTGTAGTGATGCTATCAGGAAAGCGAAGGTACAGTTGGAGCTGAAATTGGCTAGAGATGCAAAGAGTAATAAGGGTTTCTAGAGGTATGTTGGTGAGAAAAGTAAGGTTAAAGAAAATATACCCACCTGATAGATAAGGCTGGAAAACTGGTGACAACTGACATGCACCTATTTTGTCTTTTCAATTTTTAGGGGGGAATTAATCATCAATTGAAGCAGCCTTTTATCCCCATGCAAACTGTCATGTAAATCATGGGAGCAAAAAAGCTGCTTTCTAGCAGCAGTCCCTTCAGCTTTCTGGTTCACTGGCAGAAAAGCTTTGCTTTTAAGTCTTACCAAGCAGAAATGTGTTACTTGCTCCCCATGAAAAGCATTCAGTGGTTGGAGACTGTTAAATGCTAAGTGAGAGAACAGGCTACTGCAGCAGTTCTGCTCCCTGTGACTTAGGACTCTGAGTATTGGCTGTTGTAATTCCCTTTCATTAGAGGCTTCTAACAAAACTGCAGCATGTGATACCTCGACTAAAATAACAATTCTATGTGATGTCCTTGCTGATAAACTGAAAATGTGCTCTATTGATAGAATTTTCCCATTCTAGAGACAACAAAATACAGGTAGGACATAATGTTTTTGAGAGTACTGTCCTTATGAAATATTTCTTCTCTTCAAAACCTATGCAGTGTTACTCAGGTTTGGGAGTACTTGGTACTTCTACAGAATTTATCAATCAGACCCATTCTGCTTCAAAGTAATAATCTAATATGAATTCATGATGCTGATATTGGGGGAAGTGTGGATTTTATTTGTTTTTCTTAACAAAGAATCACTGCTGAGCAGTATTGAATTGTTCAGTACCATGCCCTTGTATCAAGGTAACTGTCCTCACTTAGGATGTTTAATGCAATTAAACCCTCTGAGCCATCTTGTACTTTTGTACAATTCCTCCTTCCAGCACGCTGTTAGGTTGTACTTTGTGTTCTCTACTGACACACAGGCGCTTGTTTGGCATTTCAGCTGCGAGGTGAAGAGCAAGGCTGAGCAGGGCATGAGTGACAAGTGTAAGAGGTTTTGGTGATCGGGGTGCTGATGTCTGAGGATGCAGCGTCACCAGCTGATTGGTAAGCTTGGCACAGCTGAGGTTTTCTGCACAGAGAGAGTGCTTTGTGCACTCGAAATACTCCAGGAAGGAAAGCTCTATTTTATAACAATAAGAACTCAAAATTAAGCCTTCATTGACATTATTTAGGGTCCTTTAATTTTGTTATCTCTGACTCTGCTTATTTGAAGGTATCAAGGAAATGTCCAGACCGCCTTTCCCTTGCTTATTGGATTCATTTACATTCAGCTTTCAGTTTTTCTTGAAAGAACCTGGAGGGTCATAGAAAAAATCTTGGAACAAGCAGCTCAGTAATCTTGTATAAATGTTGCTATGGGATCCTCAGACTTTCAGTGATGTCGCTTTGAATATAAATGGGATAGGCCTTGATCAACAGGAACACTTACCACTTGCTATTCCTCATTTCCAAGTAGTGCTGAAAACACAGCTCACGTTGCAGAAGCATGAAAATATGTTTACTAATAAGACATGACATTCACTGTTGGCTGCAGTTCTGAAAATGAGATCCCTGTTTCTCAGATGAAAGCAAACAGGTTTTCCTCTCATTCATATGAATCACTGCTTTTGGAATTGAGCAGGGACCTGAGGTTTGTGTTTCAGAAGAAAACAGTCTTGCGGAGGATGTGTCCACATGAAAGCTCCCGCTGCAGTGCAATGTCAGCTCAACTGCCTGCCTTTAAACCCAAAGTAGATTGGCAGCAATACCAGTCCACTTCACAGGAGAACGGAGCTGAGCAAAGATGTGTGCACCACACGCGGTACACGGGCTTGTTCTGAGGTGCATGTAGGTAAGACTAAACTGTTTCTAATATTCAGGCTGGCTAATTAAAAGTTACCAAGGAATAATTGCATTGCACTGCATTAGTTTAGTTGCTTAAGTATAAACTGATTTACACATTGAACATATTTTTATATGTGTTTCTTTTACCATAGGAACAAAGGTTATGGACTAGCGTTGTATTAGTATAATTGCAGGGAAAGTTGCTGTGCTAGAGTTACCTCAGTTCTTTCCAGGGAATCATTAGTGAGAAACAATCATGTTGCTGCTTGGTCAGGTTAATACCATTCAGTCCCTTGCCACTTCATGTTATTGAAGGTGGGAGTTCTTTGACATGTTATGGGGTCTGTTTACAGGGAGGGTTTTTTACTGCTCTTTCCACTAGAACTCCACCTCCTTTATCTGGGTCTGGAAGTGATGATTAAATAGCAATAAAACATGACTGTTGAGGAATTCCATTCTGGGTCTGTGGTTTAGCTGTGATTTTGTTCTTTCTATTGCTGAGCTTGAGGGTTAGGATTTTTTCAGTGATTTGGCTGAAGGAGGAAACTGTTCCTATGGGAACACTACATTTTGTTAAACCTAAGTTGAGGAGAACATTGCTGCAGCTTTGCAGTAACCATTCCCACACTGGTTTGCCAGTGCAGCAGTTAATACCCATAGTAATTTAGCTGTTAAGCTACATTTTGAAATAGGTTAATAATAGCAGTATTAATATGTTTGGTTTAATAGTATGATTAATTCTCAAAGGACTAGGGGCTAGTTCATTGCTATAGAATCTGATGGGAAGGTGCACATTTCACTTGCAAATTGGCACGAATTTTGTTGGGACCAAAATGTTAGGGAAGGTGTCTGTGGTTTCATATGCATTTGTTTTGCCCTTGAGATCTACGTATTAGAGACTGTTCAAGCAGAGCCCCAGGCAAACAGCAGACTCGACTGCTCTAGCAGGTTTGTGTCTTTTAAGCTGCTCACTTGCATCATTTTGCTTACTTTAAAGCTAGCAGCATAATCTGTCTATCCAAAAGCAAAGCTTGCTTCTGCATTGTGGGGAAAATGCACTCGGAGAGAGGAGAAGCAGTATGAGTTTGTAACACCCACCACAGCAGTGCTTCATATAATCTTAGGATGAGCAGGCTTCCAAAACAGACCTTGCGAGGAGTGTGTTGATGTGTTGAAAATACAGACCCTAGCTACCCATGGGCAAGTACAAAACCTGCTTTTTGTCTGGCAAGGACCACTTCTGCAGTCCTTGGAGAAGTGAGGAGTGGTCACAGATGAGTTGATGGAGACAGTGCCAGTGTCCCATATGGGGCAGCAGGCCTGGTGCGCAAGCGCTGCCTGTCACTGGGGTGGAAACTCTTACCAGGTGCTCATGTGGTTTTCTGTATTTAACACTAGAGTCAGTGCCCAGAGTTTACTCTGAAAGATCAGCTTCTTCAGGGCACAAATGCTATTGGTCTCTTAAAGAACATACTGAGATTTCTTTTGTGTGCTGAGCTGAACTCAAATATCTGGTCTATTGTTAAATGGAATCCTCACTTCTTTTCTGCTATGAAATGTATATTTTCCCACACATCAAAGGTCATGGTTTTCATGAAAAGCTGTGGCAGGGAGAACGAGTAGGTGTGAAAATCAAGCTTTAAGTAGTCACAAAAGTACTAAGGATTCTTAAATCTCTTTTACCTCCTCACCTTTACAGGCTTATTTGCAGCATGTCTCAAAAGTACAATCTCAAGTCGTCTGGATATGCAAGTTTATGTAACATAAACTCCTCCAGTGAGGTTTGCAGAATTTAAGATTACAAGCCAGTTGTTGAACGGAGACAGAGGTTTATCTTTGGGTGAAGAACTCAAGCTCAGTGCATTTGCAGAGGAATGAAGGATTAGTCTGTAACTGAGCTCCCCTTCACCTGAGGACTGTGCTATTGATGTTACCTGTGTGACACTTACTGTGTCAGGAACATAAATGAAACTGGAGCTTGTACCAAAACTCGCATGAACTCTGTGGGAGCAGAGCCCTTGCATATGCTCAGGGCTGAGGTACAGGGTGTCTTTTATACATTGAATTAAAGATGGTAGTTCATATATTCCTTACTTGGAAGCCAGAAGCTCGGGTCTGTCACTTGGGGATCTCCTTCAGGCTGTTGCTATTTTGTGTATATTCCTAGATAACTGCTCAGCAGTAACTCTGTGCTTTGTTTTCTGCCCCCTGTATTCAGCGTGGACAGTGTTTTTCTTTCCTGTCTGTATTTCAATCAGGTGCAGAGGGAAAAGCACAAAGAAGTTCAGGGCATCCTTCCATTCCCCTCTGGCAGGTTCTGGTGCTCCATTGTCCAAACAGTCCCCAAAGACTGAGCTTCTCTGGAGCTCCACTTTCTTTGTAATGCTTCCCGGCCTGGTTTCCTATGGAATTCAGCCATATGTAATCATGCTTTGTGTGTGTGTTTATAGCTCAGACAGTGGAGATCTCACAAGGAGAGGGTGGTTTTCAGCACCCCAGTTGCAGGGTAAGAATTAGAGTTCTCATATGCAGTGTGGATTGTGCACAGAGCCTGGTCCTGAGCCCAGAAGACGCATGCTCTGTCCCCAGTTCTGCCATGAACTACTCTGCGGTGGGCAAACTGTGATTCCTTGTGTGAAGGAAACAATGTGGATGTTTGCTTCCTTTGCAAATGAATGGATGAAGGTATTAGATGACACACAGGCATTATTTGCAGTATCTTTTTGCCTGTATCCATTAGTAGAAAATACAAACCACTAAGAGGTTTGCACATCAGTCAGTGTCTGAAAGAGCAGTGTGGCATACTTGTTTTCTGTTACCATCCCTCATTTAGAAATCAGTTGTTTTATTTTAGCTTTATTTAGAGCAGTTATTTCATAACTGGCCTCTGACTTTGAAACCAAAACAAAGCCAGTTATCCATGCTGGGTTTATGTGTTTATTCATTTTCAGTGGTATCTGCTCTCCTGCTGTCACTGCACGGGTATTTACATGGTTCAGTTTTTGAGTACGGATGGGAACTAGTACAGAAAGTTCACCACATGTCTGTCTCTTTTACAGCAGAAACTGTAAAGAGACGACTTCCTTTGCTTTGTTTAAAAAGCAAACTGCTTCCTACAGTTCAAGCAGCACAGCAAACAGGATTTAGAATTAGAGGAAGAAACGGCTACCGTGGGCTTCATTTTAATACTTTAAGGCAATCAATCAAATCACAGAATCATAGACTTGAACTGGTTTGGGCAGGAAGGGACCTTAAAGCTCATACAGTTCCAACCCCTGCGACAATCAGGGACACCTTCCACTAGAGCAGGTTGCTCCAAGCCCCTTTCAACCTGGCCTTGAGCACTGCCAGGGATGGGGCAGGCACAGCTTCTCTGGGCACCCTGTGCCAGTGCCTCAGCACCCTCACAGGGAAGAACTTTTGCCTAAGAGCTCATCTCCATCTCCCCTCTGTCAGGTTAAAGCCATTCCCTTTGTCCTGTCTCTACAGACCCTTGTCCAAAGCCCCTCTCCAGGTTTCTTGTAGCCCCTTCAGGCACTGGAGCTGCTCTAAGGTCTCCCCTTAAGGAGCCTTCTCTTCTTCAGGCTGAACCAGCCCAGCTCTCTCAGCCTGGCTCTAGAGCAGAGCTGCTCCAGCCCTAGCAGCATCTCCAGGACTTCCTCTGGACTTGCCTGAGCAGGTCCACGTCCTTCTTGTGCTGGGGGCTCCAGAGAAATAATACAGGGATTGTTGTTAAATACTTGGGAAGTTTTTGGCCATCTAAACTGTATGTATATGACACATACGGTCCCTATTACAGTAGTCACTGGAGACCTTACTGTCTTTTATTACACGGTATTTTTGTGAGGTTCGGTAATGCTATTTTAGCTTCATTTTACAGCGGGTCACACAACAGAGAGGTCTCACTGATGAGCACACGCAGATTGGGTTGGCAGCATCTCCATGAGCATCTGCAGGGCAAACCGCCACAGTTTTTGTGGTGCTCAGTGCTGTGCCGTACAGGAACCAGTTTGTGAAGGGTGCATACATCGTGGTGCTGGAGGAGGAGGAATACAGCACAGTGTAGAAACCTTGTCATCTGTTCAAAGTCGAACCACCCTTGCTTTCTGGTTATATGACCTGAATTCCCAAACACTTCGGGGATGATTGTAGTTGAAATTCAGCTACAGAGACTTTACTTGTCCCCAGAAGCAGAGGAAAGAGAAAGGATTTACATGTACCTCCCCGGGAATTCATGTGTGTCCAGTGTTCTGTATTCTACTGGCTGCAAAATAACACACTTAATTTCAAGGACTGTTAGTGACTGTTTTCAGGGATTTGACTCGTTTTAAAAACCTGTCTCTAAACAATTGGGGTAGATCTCATAAGGGCTCATGTCCCTCCAGACCCACAGTGCACACTTGAGCTTGTAAAATTCAGCACAACGTATTAAACAAGCAAATACAGCCCAAACAACCCTTCACACAAGACAGAAGAAAGAGGAAAAGTTATCTTTATTAGCTGTAATAGCATAGATTTCTAAATGGAAGGTACAATCTAGTAACAAGGTAAGTCTTTAATTAATGCTTTTTCCTCCACGTACAGTCTCATACTCCTTCCAAATACCATTTTGTGCCTTCTCAAGGTTTAGGAATCATTTAGGATTAGG
Source organism: Pezoporus wallicus (assembly GCF_028554395.1). Taxonomy (NCBI): domain Eukaryota; kingdom Metazoa; phylum Chordata; class Aves; order Psittaciformes; family Psittacidae; genus Pezoporus; species Pezoporus wallicus. The sequence goes on along the minus strand of NW_026642649.1, from coordinate 6,926,862 downwards.
AGGTGTCATTTTCAGCTCACAGCACTGAAGCCTGTTTTAAAAATGACTCTGCCTTCTTTCAGCTTTCAGTGAGTAACAAATGGCCCTTCTTTCCCCCTGGCTGTTCTCTCTGTTTCCCATCAAATGTCAGTGTTACTACAATAGCTGCTGGTGGTGGACCAGTGCAGAGAGCAGGCATCAAGACTTCCTAAAATAGTCCTGAATCCTCAGTATCCTCAGTCCTGTTTGCACTGTTACATGGTAAGCTCATTCTGAACTGAGATAGCAGGGTTGCTGCTGCAAACCTAAGGATGTCAGCTTACCAAGGCACTTGTTAACTGGCAGCATTGCTGTGCCTCAGGAGCTTAAGCAAAAATGAGCTGTGGTGCTAACTGTGGTCTCTATTAGGTGCTGTAGCATCAAAGCTGTAATTCAAGTCAACTTTGAAAACTGAGCAGTGGTGATTTAAAAGCAGTGAGCCACAGAGGACCCTGCTCTTGCAATAAAGAACTGCACATTTTTAAGCCAGAAATGCAGAGTTTTTGATGGTGTGTTAATTAACACACCAGCTTGGTACCTGTTGTGTCAAACTGCTGAGGGGATGTGCCTCAACTTGGCACCTTTGTGGAGAATCCATATTCACCACTAAAATATCACCTATTTCTTCTTCTGAAAGCTGGCTCAAGGATTTCTTTGGAGTAGTTCAGCCTTCTTCATTTTATTCTTTGTCCATGATGACTTCATGATCAACTAATATGTTCTGCCATAATTTGATGTTCATGTGATAGCATAGTATATAATACTATATCTGAGCCAGATCACTGCATAGAGCAGAGTGACACTGCAATGTTGTACTCATCTCTAAGGAGCAAAACTCTTATCTGGAAGATACAGTGCATGAATGACCCTTTGCAAGCCAGACATTTGCAGAGCATTTCGGTGTTTGGATTGCAGGATGCCGGTTGCATGTGCTTTTCTTGCATCCTGTATTTTCCTGTGCCCTCCACAGTCCATTCCCTGTTTCTCTCTGGGCTGGAGAGCTGGGAATTCATGAGGTGGCAGAAAGCATCTGAAACCAGTGCAGACTCTTCACTGATGAAGATGAAGGGCATCTTTTTCCACACATCCTCACTGATGGTGATGCTACTTAGGGGATGCAGTGCATATAAGAAGTTGGATACAGACGCTTAAGTGTCTGTGGGATTAGAATTTGCCTTCACTTGCTCTTTTGATTTTTATCTAATTCAAGGGAGTTACGGGACTGTCTCCTGTAGACATGCTGTAGTGATGGCTTCAGAGAATACTTCCCATCTGAACTGGTGTATCTCCAAATCAGGCTGAGTTTACAACTAAGTAATCATTAACACACAGCTCAGGAGTGGTAGAAGCTTTGCTTTCAACGTGATGACGAAACCTCAGGAGATAGTAATCTTAAGGTTTGGATCCTTATCTGAAGTTCATCCGGATTGTTACACCCTTAAATTCTACCAAATCTGGCTGCATATCACACAAGAACAGGCTTTTTGCTTTGTTTTGTGAGGGTGTTTGGTACTTCCTGCCTCCGTCCAGAAATGCTGCAAGAAATCTCATCAGAAGATATTTATAAGTATTCTTTCAGCATTTCTCATTCCAGACTGGGTGGAGGCTACAAGGAGGATGATTCACTTTGAACTCTAATTTAAGATATAACTGTGTATAAAGAAATTTCTTGGTTGAAGCATCTGGGGGCTGTATAAGAAGAGTTTTAAAACCTCTTTATTAAAACACACCACATAACTTGTGCTATCCTGAACAGTGCCTCTAGATTCCTTTCCAGGCCTGTTGAGTAGTAGGAGTGTCTCTGGAGGATCTGTTACCTGATTTATATCAAGACTTGTCTGTGCTAGAGGGATTTTCCCCTGTCTTTTCTGAATACTTGGTATGACTCAAAATAACAAAAATGAGCTCATGATGTATGTACCCCACTGAACCCTTCCATAATTCTGTCACTAATCCTGATTTATGTAGAACAGGAGAGTGATTGTTTTGGTTTGGAATTCCTCACCCATCTCACTAAGCAATGGCAAAACATCCCTGACTCTGTGTGTGTAGAGCGCCTCTACCCATGAGTGCTGCAGAAGTGGCAAATTCTCCTATGGGAACTGCTGGTGGGTCTGCTGTCTGCAGCCAGCAAATGCCTTCAACAGTTTGTCCTCAGTACCATGATCTACGGCACTCTGCTGTTGGAGAATTGTTTGGAAGGTTTTGAAAGCACATTTTTCTTTGGGAAGTGCTGGTTTGTTGAAGCTCATCATGAAACAATCCATTTGTTTCCTTGGTCTCATGCAAGTCTGGAGGAGGGAGTTGTATTTTTTCTTTACAAACCAGTCATCCCTGCAGTTTTTCTGTACAGATGTTGAAGAAAGAGCATGGATTTACCACGCTCCTTCCTAGGAATGTGAGAAACTATGGATGAGATGAAGCCCCACTTAGACCAGTCAGTGCCCTGAGTGGTGGGGAGCTGGGTACCCTAAGATGGGTGAGATGTGACACATCCATCTGGCTCATTAAATAGTGTGAGTGGGCACTCTAGGAAACACTGTCCCATTAAGGCAAATGTGTGCACTGATAATAACTGCCTATTGTCCAGGTTCTTGCTTATAGATAAAGATATATAAATATGTTTTGTTATGGGTAAAATAACTCCCAAACTAAATTTCTCCTCAGGTTTTACAGAAAACCAGCCACAAGATTGTTATTTTCTGTTCTAGTGGAAACATAAAGTACAGGAGAAAAAGTGTTTGTGCTCTCAAAATGAAGCTTTGTTCCAGGATATTTAATATTGTCTTTCATGACAAATGTGCTGCAGCTCAGAGATTGCTCCAAAGAGGAAGTAAGGATTTGACATCTTCTCTGGAAGTATTTTCAGTAATATGCCCTATGCCCCAGTAGTTGGTTCCTCAATAAAACTTACAATGATTCCCCTGAGCATATGAGGGGTAAGCACAGCTTTAGATGAATTTTGGTGCTCAGACTATGCTTAGCTCTTGGTTTTTGGTACTGGCCTATCAAACCGAGTTGAAACTCCAGAGAAATACATTAATTTTTCAGCCCACTGATCACAAAGCTTGTTACCTGGCTCCCAGTGAATGTGCCTTTGCTGAGTATTAACTACCGTGGAGCTAGCCTGAAAGAGATGAAAATGTGACTCAGGACAGAGCATAATAACCTTCCCACACCTCATTATGGTCCAAGAGGTGTGCTGCTATACTGCTCTCCAATTGGATATAAGTGGAAAACGTCATTTCTTGTTCTTTCCCTTCCCAAAGTGTGTAATTTTTATGCATTGATGTTGCGGTACCTCCAGTCAGAGGTCAGGGCATCTTTGTGGTAGTCATTTTATTATACAGAATGAACAGATTTCCTACTCTAGCCTTTCCCATTGGAATAAAGAGAATTGCATAAGGCTTAAGAGAATTAAGCGCAGGAGAATCAAATTGGACTGAAAGATCTATTAACCCCCACCTCCCTCTTACAAAAGCCCAACAACTTGCTAACAAATTGACCGAGTACAAAATGCCACATGATGAGGATTCAGTTCCTCCCTCCTGAGGCAGCTGTTGGTACCATGCAGAGGACTGGTTTTCACCTGAGCTTTCTGCTGCAGTGCATAAACTCGACATTATTTAATTACATAAATATTGAAGTGAATTGAGCTTTCCTGGCAGATGTGGCATTCTCAAATAGCTGAGATTTTTCCTTATCTGCATTCTCAGAATTGTGGGAAACCCCCAGTTACAGTGCAGGTAACGAAGAGGGTATTAAGGGAAGGTTGTGAGGAATTCAAACTATTAAGATAGCATTTTTATTCTATTATGGCTCTTAGGGATTTGCTCTTTCAAAGACAATGTAACTCCCTAATGGTTTTTATCTGGCCTTTTGGCAACATTTAACCAGATATTTTTTCTAGCTATGCTGTACTTGATGTGCAAAATCAAGGGGGAAAGCTCTTGTTTATACCACAGAAAATCCACAGAATTCCTGGCAGACCACCGAGCTTTCTATAGGATTTTATACCTAGGGAGAAAACAAAAGAAGAGGAAAGGTTTCTATAAATAAATCTTCCAGTTTAGGGTGCTTTTCTATGATGTCTGCTCAGGTCATCAGGACTTATTGTTGGGTTTGTTACTCTGCACGACCATGAGGTGGCTGTGGCAGCGGGGAGCTGGAGCTCTCTCCAGCACAGCACCTGCCTGGTGTCTGTGCTAGGCAGAGCACTAAGCTGCCTGGGCAATGGGGTGTACCATCTCTGCATTGCAGTCTGTTGAGCCTTGTAGGCTTGCCTTGGATGTGTGATTCCTCTGGGACTGGCTTTCCCATATTCAGCTAGACATCTTCAGCTTCCAATTTGGTCCAAGGACATAAAGAATGGATGCTACTGGGGCACATGGAAGAATGACACTGCTGAAATAACAGCTTATATTTGTGGTTTATTTTTAGCTTATTTCCTGTTGTTTCCCTGCAGCTGCTGCCGTTGTCACAAAAGCTTCCTTTCTAGTTGTTTTGCTTACAATATACATACATTTTGCATACAGGCATCTGTGTGTCAGAGCATCTGTGTGTGGACTTACCAGACTGTTCAGTGTATTTGCTTATGAATAAAGTGGCATCAGCCCAAGCTCTGTGACTGTAGCATGGGCAGGCAGACATCTCCCTTGACAGGCCATAGACAGTGGACTTCAGTCCTGACCCAGACACTGAATGCCTTTCCTGCACTACTTCGCAACAAAGGATTGAGTCAGCATTAGTCCCGTTTGGCACTTAATGTCAGAAGAAGCCATTTGTCAGGAGTTACCATATTTGCATGCACTGTAAGGGAGGGTAGGACCTTCAGATCAATGTGCAGGATGCTATCCCATCAGGTGACATATGGTTTCTTGCCCCCTCCTTTCTATTTTTAATTTCCCTTTGAAGTGAGCCTATTGAGTCACACAGAACTGAAATAAATGTTTAAAAACACAACAGACAATAATTCAGCTTCCTTATTTCGTGTCCTATTCCTGTACTGACCAGACACTCCTTGTCTTCTTAACTTCCGAACTCCTCCTGCATATATCATTTGCTTCCTGAATTTCTTTGGCTTATGGGAACACCATAAACCCCATCCAATTATTCATTTAGCCTTATTGTTTCCTTTTTTTTTCCCTGAGGGGTAGCCAATTCTCATAAATGAAGTTACCCTGGACAGGTTAACTTCAGCACATGGGGTGTTCAAGATCAGGTGTTAGGCATTACAAGTGGCTCTCAATAAAGGAACGTGAGCAGCAGGTTGAAGGAGGGGATTCTCTCCCTCTGCTGTGCTCTGGGGAGACCCCCGCTGCAGCCCTGATCCTGCTCTGGGGCAACAGCACAAAACGGACGTGGAGCTGTTGGAGTGAGTCCAGAGGAGGCCACGGAGATGCTGTGAGGGCTGGAGCAGCTCTGCTCTGGAGCCAGGCTGAGAGAGCTGGGTTGGGTCAGCCTGGAGAAGAGAAGGCTCCTTAAGGGGAGACCTGAGAGCAGCTCCAGTGCCTAAAGGGGCTCCAGGAAACCTGGAGAGGGGCTTTGGACAAGGGCCTGTAGAGACAGGACAAGGGAATGGCTTTGAACTGACAGAAGTAGAAACTTGGTCCTGTGGAAGGTGTCCCTGCCCATGGCAGCGGGTTGGAACTGGGTGAGCTTTAAGGTCCTTTCCAACCCAAACCATTCTGTGATTCTAGGATTCTTAACATGCATAATTAGGATTTCCCTCCCTCCCCCGGCATTTGCTGGAATTGGGAAAAAGCTCAAGGCTGTCAAAAGCTGACTTTCTGCATGTTTATCTTACCATTCTCCTTCTACTGCCTGAGGGTACAACAGAACTGAAACTGTTACACAGTAACGCATGTTGTTGCTCAGTTCCAGTGCCACATCATTTTCACCACAGTGTCATGCCCAATGACAGCAAGGCATGAATTACCCATATTTTGCTCAAAACAGTCTGTTCTTAGCACATTTGTGTGTGTTTTGTAAAGATCCTGTAGATGCCTTTAGCGAGGGTTCTGATTCTACTTAAGCGGCATTAGGAGGTCCTGGCTGTAGTAGCAGCATGTGGAAGACAGGGTTTTTACCACTGTCCATTGGGGGTCTCAGGGTTTCACATGAAATCTCCCAGTTGTACGAGTATGTGTGAGTCAGTTCTCCTTCTGCCTCACTCTTTGGTACCTATTCGGTGCTCACAGCTTCCAGTCCAGGTCCTTCAGCAGCGTATCTCCATGACAGACCCACTCTCACAGGTTCTATATGGCACCTTATGTAGCTTATCTAAGTGCAATATGCATATGCATTCTAGTGAAACTTTTTCCTTCATTTCCTTCTTCTCCCAGGTATTACGACAACTTTACCCAGTGCACAGAACGTGAAGCCAACAATGCGAGTTGCTTTTGGCCAAACCCTCTGGCAGAGGGCTTCATCACTGGAATTCATAAACAGTTCTTTTCAAACTGTACTTCAGAGAAGGTTCACTGGGAAGATCCACCAGATGAAATTCTTGTAACTCTCATCTTGATCCCAGTCATGTTGACGTGTGCCATGATAACACTGGTAGTATGGTGCAGCAAGAGAAGTGATATCCTGGTGTAAGTTCTTCCTCTTGGCCTTTATTTTTCTCCATCTCCATCTTCCAAAACCACTAAGAAAGAAAGAGAGAAACTAGACAGAAGGATTTCAGATCTGCTGAAATGGAACCTGTGAGATACTGAGACTGAGACAGTGCTCCTGTGAGCTTAAGAGCTGCCTGCTGCTGCTGCCCAAAGTCACTACTTCTGAGCTTGGCTATTGGTGTTGCTGGTGCAAAGTTCTCTACTTCCATCAGGCTTCATCATCATGGAATGCTCAGGCAGCTCCCAGAAACAGGAGAGTCCCCAGGCAAACGGACCCCTTAACTGCAAAAGGGATAAAGTTACTTTACATGGGTAAAGCTGGTTGGTAAACTGAGTTTTGCAGAACTGTATGTAAGTGTATGTACATATGGTGTAGCACTGACAGCGGGGAAGATGGCATCTCTGGAGTTCTTGTGTAGGACACCGGAGGTTTTCATCTGTGAACCCCGTGACTCGGACAGATCACTGGCAAAGGAACTGAACATGGATGTAACCAAGTGGCAGCTTTTCCTGGAAGCCAGTCAAAACCATCAAGAACTGGAAGTATTGTTCTGGCAAAGGAACAATTTATGTGTCCAGTGACTATCACCATGGGGAAGTTATTATGCCACTTTCAAACCAGGTTATAAAACGCCTTTAAGCATGGCTGCTTGGAATTGTATGGCTTACAAACCAGCTCTGGGAAGATCTACAAGAAGTCTTACTTTACAGAGCTGAAAATTGGAAAATCGGTTGATTACAAATATACTAAGGAATAATGAAGAAACTTTCCTATGCCAGACTCTGTTTTTCCTCTTTTATAGTGATTATTCTTGATGACTTGTGTTCACTGTATATTCCCTGCTCTCACTTCACTGTGTGCAAGAGCGATCCTACAAATCAATGTAAAGGCATCCTGTTGCTTGAGGTGCCTTTCGGAGTATAATTTTGTACATAAATCATTCTTCATCCTGTGAAGAGTGGGGAGCTAAAGCATGAACATCAAACAGGAACAGACATAGGAGGGAAGAGAAAAAATTCTACTCAGAAATCTTATTCTATGAAGCTATTCCTATGTAACACATTAAATAAAGATTATATGCCCAAAATAAACCAACTTCCATGTTTGTGTTGTAAACCTCTTTTCTGTCATTTCACAAAATGCCTTTCAGTCCAATGCTCCTCTATTATATTTTGAGCAGTATCTGTTACAAGTGACTCTTCATTTTTCCATACACACAAGTGTAATACAGGTTGAATGGTGTTTTATCCCTGCCCATGGCAGGGGGGTTTTAACCGGATTATCTTAAGGTCCTTTGCAACCCAAACCATTTTGTGAGTGTGTATCTCTGCTAGTTAGATTTTCTCCTTTAAGATTCTGGCCCTGTGTTTGAGACTTAGGTCTGTGTGTGTGAGAAGCATTTCCATGCTGGAATCAAAGCAGAAGTGCCCCCATTACTGGAATTGCTTATATGTAGATAGATAAAGAACCCCTGCAGCTGTACTGGTTTGTTTTCACATCCTTTCACAAGGGTTGAAGGCACTGGCTTGCTTTTTCATTACCCTCATGTTTGAATGATTCATTTTCTAAAGGTGTTTCCTGTGTGCTTTTCCAAAGATCCTTTTTCATTCTCTAGATGCTGGGAGAAAACTCCCCTTTGTAAAAGCAGAATGACATACACACTGAGGATTCTGCTTTAGTTTTCAACTGAACTATGATTTCCTGCATTACCGAAACTCGTGATGGGTACAAACCCCAACCCATCCATCTCATCCAGAACAGCGTTTGGGTTTGCGTTTTTTGTGGCCAAACCCCAAATAATGCATGGAGTTTCACTGTAATCCTCATTTTACTTTAAATTTCACCAAGCTTCAAAGCGAGTCTCAAACTTTGGAAACCACAGAGCAAATATTTATAGACTTTTTCAAACCCATGTTAATATAATGTGATTGCCATGCGTCGTCCATAAGTCTTGGCCGGTTCTGGTTCATCTGCAACTGAGTTCAGCTGATCAACAGCTCACCTGAGAGTTATCAGCCCCCTTCATTCAATATAAATCAGACTGGAGAAGAAACTGTCACCCTGATGGCATCATGCTATTGGATGTGTATGGTAGTCTTTAAACAAATGCCTTGTTTAAATGGATTCTATTTAATGTGAGAATAAAATCTATGATGAACAAGTCTAGGAAATGTAACATTCAAAGAATGAAAGATAATGGGTTTTCCTTCATGTGCTGTGGGGAGGGGGAAGGATTCTGCTGCTGTGTATGTGCTTTATATTTGTGTGTCTTCCCCATCCACAGTGTGATTTTCCCCTGTGTTTTTTATATACTTGATAGAAGGGTACAGAAGTTGAATTTAATGCAGCCTCAGCAGTCAAATCTGGAGATACATTTGTAGTGTTTCAAGGAAAAAAGCAGCTGCCGTGTCCAGTTCTTGACAGCTGTGACCATTAATGGAGAACCACAGTGGTAACTATTGGACCCTTTGACCTAACTTGTACTATATGTGAGAGTTAGTGGTTACTTTCTAATGCATGGAATCTGCTACCTTTCCCCCAAAGCCTGTTTCCATTGCCAAGGAAATTGCATCTCGGACCAAGAATCTGGCTCGTCTTCTAATTGTGAATTGATTCTATGTTACAACGGTCTCAGAGGAAAACAGGCATAGATTCAGCCTGAAAGGAAATAACTGGTTTAAAATCCTTCAGAGAATCAGAACAGCGTTTGATCCCAAGAAATGCTCAGGCAGAAGAGAAGTGACAGGCTGGCTGTGCAGCTGTCTGACATGGCTTAAATGCTCCTACTTGCAGGGCTTCCTGAATTCAGGGACAACTGGGGCAGTGTCCTTCCATGGGCTGCTACAGCTTCAGCAAGCCCTTGCCAGAAGAAGACAATGACTACCAGGAGCAAGACAAAGGCTGAGAGGGCTGCCATAGCTTTCAAGAAAGGTATCAAGGATGAAGGCTGGAGGAGGAAAAGAGCTATGGAAGTGCAAGGAAAAAGATGGTTGAGAACAGGAAACAGTCAAGTACACAAAAGAATTCAGGGTTTCTTTACAAGATGCCTCTTGGTGCACTGGGTGTCCCTGTCCATGGCAGGGGGATGATGCCACTGGATGATCTTAAGGTCCTTTCCAACCCTATTTGATGATTCTATGACTGGTAAGGAATAGTAAGGAAATCTTACGTGCTCTCTCTGTCTCTTCTCCAGGCTGAACAGCCCCAATGTTCTCAGCCTGTCTTCATATGGGAGGTGCTCCAGCCCCTGAGCATTCTTGTGGCCTCCTCTGGACTTGCTCCAACACCTCCATGTCCTGTTTGCTAGACAGTCTTTTGGGACATCTCTAGATGGAGATCTTGGAGAAAAGTTGTGGCCGAAGGAAGGGAAGCTGTGTGGGGACCTCAGAGCAGCTTCCAGTATCTGAAGGATGCTGGAGAAGGGCTCTTCATCAGGGCCTGTAGCAATAGGACAAGGGGTGATGGGTTCAAACTGCAACAGGGGAAGTTCAGGTTAGATATAAGGAAGACGTTCTTCCCTGTGAGGGTGGTGAGGCACTGGAATGGGTTGCCCAAGGGAGTTGTGAATGCTCCATCCCTGGCAGAGTTCAAGGCCAGGCTGGACAGAGCCTTGGGTGACATGGGCTAGTTTGAGGTGTCCCTGCCCATGACAGGGGTTTGGGAATGGATGATCTTAAGGTCTTTTCCAACCCAAACCATTCTGTGATTCTATGCAATCTTGCTAGTCCTAATGAGACACTCTAACAGGAGTGCTTAAGTCAGGTTGGGACTACCTGGAGTCAGCCTGCAGGCTTAACAGCCTCACTTGGGAAGACTCGAGTTTGCCAGGTTTTGACAAAGAGAACATTTTCTAAGGATAACTGTTGCTAATTGAGGTCACAGCCTATAGAAATTCTATCGGATCAGCATCTTAGAGACCTGCAGATCTTTGATGAGACTTTGAATGGGTGGATTCCCATGAGCTTGAGTCTCCAAGAGAGATATTTGCTTACAGTGTAGTATTTATGAGGTGGCTGCAATGAATTTTCCTGCCAGCAGTGAGTGAATCCCAGCTCTCTTGTCCCGGATTATTTTCAAGTGAAATCCATGCCAGCAAACTTTACCCTTTTTAGGAATTCATCTGGGCATTGAAACCACATTTTAAAACCTCTGGAGAAACAGCAGTATTTGACAATCCTGTTGGTAGAATATCTGCAGATTCCATGTTTTTTTCCTGTCTTTCAACAATTTGATGTTGCTAGCAAAAATATCAAGAGTTTAGGGTACTTTCTTTAGCAGAGTAGCAGAACTTGCAGTCTGAGTTTCAAAGCACCTTTCTAATAACTAAAGCTCTAATACTTACTGCAAACTACTCTCATAAATCTACTATATAGACTCTCTTTGCCTGAAAGGAGTGTAAGAAAGTCAAATCAATAAGCATAATCTTACTACTTCAACTGTGGTGACTGATCACTGGGTCTGAATACTGTACATAATCTGATATAATCTGAAATAATTATGGAATAGGGTTTAATAGGTTTGATTTGACTGCAAGAAGTTAACTGCACATTGCTCATCTTGGGGTTTGTTTCAGCTGAAGCAGACGGTGGTTAAGAACTTCAGTTGTTCTGTAATTGAAAATCAAGTTACATTTACCGTGGGTATCTCACTTTAAGCTCTCAAATGTGCAAGTTTTGATTTCACTGGATTAGAGGTGGAGTAACTGTACAGGTTCAAACTGTGCTTTGCATTGTCTAAGTGTACGGTATTTATAGAGTGCTATGAAAACATTAATTGTCTTCCAACGTTCTCCATGGCAAGAGATGGGAGTCGGACTCCTTTGCTCTCAGAGCAGTAACAGGGGTGACCAGCTCTCTGGCTGGGAACACAAGCGGCTTTTTAAAGTTCTCCTTCTCTGGGTGCTAAGTGTGCAGATTAGTATCACTCCAATCATTAGGATGGGAATGTTCTGGGAGAAGCATGATAAGACATTGAGAAGTGTGTTCTTTGGCAGTCATTTTACATTCTCTTTTTATGAACAGCCACAGAAGTACACAGAAGGATCCAGTGCACTTTCTGTTCAGTTCAAATGCCTTTGAGTCCAATGATGGAGATACTCTGGAGTCTGGAGAATTCAAAAGAACAAGAGCTTTCCTTTTAGACCTCAATGTGTGACTGTCTTAACAGCCTCCTTTACAGAGGTTAACCTTCATTTTAGCTCAAGAGCTTTAAAACATACATCAGTTAAACACTAGCTTCACCACTGCATTTCCCCACTTCCAATGCAGACTACAGCCTTTTGGCCCCCAGAAATATACCAAGCACCATTTAAGGTTCTTTTAAAATATTGCTGGTATTAACAGCATGTTAATGGAAAATATTATCTATCCCCTTTTATCTTAACTTCTAGGCAGGTTACAAAGATGTATATATGGATAAGTAAAAAGAAATGATCATCTATTAAGAATAAATGTTGGCAAAATTGCTAGCTTATGTAAAACGTGATGGAAGTTTTACAGCAGCTGTAACAAGTGGGGTTTCAAAAAGTATATGGTCAATGTAAATATTCATTTAAATTTTGATTATACTGGTAATATTATATGGCAAAATATTATGGCAAAAATAGTTCCAGACTGATGTTTTTCCTTTGTTTCTGAATTTCCCCAGCGTATTAAATATGGTACAGAGGTTTTGTAACACAAGTAGGATGAATGTGTCACATTCTATTATGCTGAAAGCTATTATTAAAATCAAAGTGTTCAGAGGAGAAAGGCCAATGCACTAACCCACTGGACCACCCAGCTCCCAGGCAAAAATAGAAGCAGCATTCCCTTTGTTGACTATAGGCTCTTCTGGCTCAGGGAGATACTTCACTGGAGGTTGCTATCTTCCAAACATTTCTTGTAAGTGGAATGCTTCACTTCTTTTCCCCTCCATAATGTAGTATCCCCAAAACCCCAATCCTTGGAATATATAAAAATACAATTCTTGGTGTCCCATATAAAGCATTTTTTCAGTGTTCAAGGAGACAGCTGAGGGAGCAGATGCCTCACTGTGTTGGGTGGAGTTAACCAATGGCCAGCCATCAGTGCTGTGAGCATCCAACCAAAGCCAGCTCTATTTTGCACTTATGCAATGCACTTACTGACATGGCAAATGAATGTGTCACTAATGGCAGACTGTTATCACTTGTGATTCATGTGCTAGGGTTCCCAAGTCATCTCTTTATGTATGGCTTGTGTGAACTGTCAGATTTCACTGTCAGCCCACACAGTGAATATCCTTGGTCAAAACTGAGCGTGACATTAAAAAGTATGACATTAAAGAGTAAAAGAGTAGAAGGTCCTTCCAGATTTATTTCAGTGCACCCAGGAGGAAGACTCCTACCATCAGATGTGAGCTGCTGCTTATCTACTGTGACATGGAGTAGATGCATGGGAGTGTGGAAACCCTGCACTGTGGTGGCACGTGAGGTGTTGGCACTGCTGTTCCTTCAGTGAAGCTGTGTCATTTGACTCAGGGAAGCACCTGGTTTTGGGAGGCAGCCTTTTAAAGGAGAGAAGATAGATAGTGAATTCAGCATACACAACCTGCAAAAGAGGTTTTGTAGCTACTTATGTAACCTGAAAGTGAATAGCTGAGGGTGAATGATGTCTCCCCTGCCTCCCAGGGCTCTGGTGCTTGTCCTGCCTGCCGTCTAATATGTAACTTAAGACCCTGCAGAGCAAATGTCCCTGATGTTTGTAAGTTAATGGCAAGAAGAGCAGGACAGCTAAATCATCAGGTTAACCTGGAATGTTTTAATTCATTGAAGCCAGAGAACAAACTTGAGTTAAAGTGCATGTCTATCAAAATGCCATCTACCAGTCAGTACCCTTAGGGTGGCGTGTAACTCCGTGTGCCTATCTCCATGTAGCTGAGATAGGCACAAGTCTTCCAGAATGGAAGATCATCTTGAGTAGTAACCCATATATGAGAACAACATCAGTAACTATGAAGCACGCTGCAAGCCACAGTTTCCTGACACCAATGATCTAGGCCAGAAGTTAATGACTGCTGCTAATGTCACCAGTGCGTACTGTTCATTAGGATCCCACCAAAGACTGTTCATATCAGAGCAATCATTTCAGTAACTCCCAGGGTCATATGATCAGCCTCCTCAGTCTTATTTCCACTCTCTGGGGTGAACAAAGTGCTTGAGAAAAGAAGAAAATGGAAATATTTATAGCACTGTGTTATGTGTTTCTCTCTTAAGCAGCTGGCAGTGTTTCTGGCTCTTGCAGTGGATCAGCAGCAGTGGAAACAGCAGTGACCACCCTGCTCTATTTATATTCCTCTTCTGGGGAATAACTGACAAGGAATAATTGACAAGGAATAATCTTAACACTTGGCAAGGACAATGCAATTCATATGAAACCTACGTGATGGTGTATGGACACTTACTACAGCTGCCTTTATTATTTACATTTATTTATTTACATTATAATGTAATTCATGGACAGTTAGGTCATTTTGATTTCAACTAGCTTGGATTTTGATGGGGATCTAGACAACTGCATAATCCCAGGAGGGTTTACTCCAACCATACCCTCGCCTAGGCTTTTTTGGCTCTATTTCTTCTGAATGTTCAAATCACTCTTCTGGTCCTTAATGTGAATGTCCTTTGCTTCTGCCCTGGTTTGTGCTCTCTGCACGGTTGCTGAACAACCCCATGGTATTCTATGCACCAGTTTGTCCCTATGGACCAGGATGGAGAGATGGCCTGGTAGATATGTTTGCCCCGTTAGTCACTGTGGTGCCTCAAAGCTGCTTTTCTTTAATATGTGTGATACAATGATTAGGCTCAGGGGAGTGAGTTAATCCTCTCTCCAGAAGGTGCCATGTTTCAGCTCTCTGCCAATGCAGTCGATATAGAAGGCACTAAGGATGATACTGAGATTACACCCATGGCAATTAATGTGAATAGGAGAGCCTATCACTTTCTATTGACTTTACAGGTCTGGACAGTGGGAGTCACTCATTAGTGCAGATGCTATTAGAAGCACGTAAATTCTCACAGAAGCTCTGTGAATATAGCTGATAATATCCCTATTCCAGTATTACTTCTAATATAAAGGGAAAAAATGTGGCCACAGAACATTTATCAAGCTTGTCTAGTTCATCTCATTCATGTAAGCTGGTATGGCTACTGGGAAGCATGATCTACTATTATGTAGCTGGAAACTGCAGTGAGAGAGTTCTGCTGTGCTCTATGCATGTGTATATATTGACCTATACATACAACAAACTGTTACTAAAACTGGGTGATGCATTGACTAAACACAACTGTGAGGGGATGGAAATTTGCACAAATAAAGCAAATTCAGTCGTTAATTGTGTGGCTCATTATTTTAACATAGAAGTCTGCAGAAGCAAGGTGAGCTTTTTACCACTTACCAGGCACATAGGATACAGCACCAGGTACAGTGCACAGGTACTGCACAGTACAGTGACACCAAAAATGCATCCATTTAACCAGGGAATATTTATGAGTGATCAAAAGATGAGAATTCTGCAGTGATCATTTTTGAGAGTTGGTCTTTATGAGTTCTGAGGATGTCACAGATCAGTAAACTGAATGGAAACAGAATCACAGACTCACAAAATGGTTTGGGTTGGAAAGGACCTGAAGATCATCCAGTTCCAACCCCCCTGCCATGGACAGAGACACCTCACACTAGACCATGTCACTGAAGGCTCTGTCCGACCTGGCCTTGAACGCTGCCAGGGATGGAGCATTTGACACTTCTTTGGGCAACCTCTGCCAGTGTCTCACAGGGAAGAACTTCTTCCTTATATCTAACCTGAACTTCCCCTGTTTCAGTTTGAACCCGTTACCCCTTGTCCTATCGCTACAGTCCCTAAGAGAGAAGAGAGTCCCTCTGCAGCATCCTTGTAGCCCCCCTCAGACACTGGAAGCTGCTCTGAGGTCTCCACGCAGCTTCTCTTCTCCAGGCTGAACAGCCCCAATGTTCTCAGTCTGTCTCCATACAGGAGGTGCAGTTCCTTTCAGTTAGAAGGAAGTGTATTTGTATTGTTGGTAGGAGAATCTCCATATTTCTGCCCAAGGTTTTTAAACCACTGATGACATATCTGTGCCAAAGAATATATCACACGCTTTGTATGATGTACAGTACGTAAGTCTTCAGCTTTCCAATGAGATCTTGTTATTAATCCCATTTTCCCTGGTGTGTAACACAGGAGCTGGTAATATCAGGTAAATTTCCAGTCTCATTAACCTCCTCACATGAAAGGTGGTTTAATTGTGGAACTTACTGCCCCAGGGAGTTGTTGAGATCAAGATTTTGGTGACAGCAAAAACCCAAGGTTAGCTTCCTGAACGGAAATCAGGAATATTGATAACTCTGTTACCAACGATTACAGGAGTCCTTGTTAGGCCGTATAGGTTTCTGCCTTGAAATCTAAAGAAAACATAGTGCAGAGAGTGGCTTTGGAGGAACAGCAGACCATTGTGCTCATGCTTCTCATTCTTGCTCTATAAGCTTTTGGTTTCTTGAATCCACACAGTATTGCCTGCTGGAGACTGAGAAGGCATATCAGGAGAAGTACCAGTTTGCTGAGCACGACCTTGGAGGAGAAATCAGTGAACTGCCATTTAACCCAGAGAGAATTGTGTTTGAGATTGGAATGGAATTTTCCCTGAAGGAGCTGGTTTAGCTCACTGCCTACAGCTGAGTCCCCAGGTGATTTCTCTAAGGGGGAAATGAAAGTAGGGGAGGGGAGAAGAGTTTTTAGCAGGTACTGCCTCCAACGTCTTCATGCTTTTCCAAAGGTAAAGCCACTGGTAGCAAAGGAAATCTGTCTCCTGGATGCATACAAGCTTGAGAACAGATACCTTCCCAATGCAGAGCTGTTCACAGGCTGGCAATCTAAGTCAGCTTTGCCAACTCAATTTGAAGTTTATTCCTGCAGATAATGAGTTGCCAGCAATCCTAGAATGGGATGGCTCTAGCTAACTACCAGTAAGTAGCTACTTGATTATACCTCTAACTACTTCTAAGTACTTTCTGCATTAAGGAATGTGCTTTACTGTTTCTGAACTTGGGATGACCAAAAATAATATACTTAGTTGCAAAAGGGTGAGCAATATTGAGTATATAAGTAAGGGATGGGTCCAGTGTAGTTAAAAATGAAGAACACCAAATGGCATGGTGAGTGAATTACTGCATGTTGTACTGAAGGTAATTTACTGAGCAGCTCAGGCTTTTGTCATCCCATCTGTCATGGATATTTGTGAAGGGGTACTGCAGCTGCTTGTTATTCAGGGTATTGCTTTCCATGGGACTTGTAAATTAAATTCTAATGCAAATTACAGTATTAAAAAGAACAAGCATTTGTTTTAAGGTGACAACATATCTGGCGCCCAGAATTACAGCCAAGTTGCCAAACCCTCTTTTAACAGGTTTGCAACTATTCAAGTGTGACTGCAGTAGCACTGGTCAAGCCCTGAATCTGGGCTATAAAAATTGGACAGTGCTTATTCTAATAGTCACCTCCTTATTTTCTATACTGTTTCAGCCAGGATCATCCCACAGCCTTTATCATAGGTCTTTTCAGATCTTTTGGGTCCCTTTGGGATCTCATGTTACCCTTAATGTTCTCCCCAGCAACTGGATTTGTTATTTAAGGGAAGCTTACAAAGTGTGAATGAGATTAGGCCCAGAATATTGAGGAGAAGAAACTTTCCCCACAAAGCACTGCTGCTTTGTGTTTGGTACTCCTTACCCTCTCCTAGGCTTTGGCTTCCTATCAACTGTATCACTTTGGAGGAAAAATAATTGATGTTTCCTTACTTGTTTTGCTCAGAAGTGTTCAGTTGCCTCAGTGCTCAGGACTGTGTTGATACAGATATGCTGTTGGACTGCCGGCTTAAACAGACCCCCGAATCCCCAAAGGTATTAAGGCTGAATTCTTGTTATGTGAAACAGTGATTAGAAAGGTAACATACTAACAGCTTTACAGAAGTGCAAACCCTGTCTGACTGTGGATTAGATAGCTTCCATTTTAAGCTTTTTCTTCAATGTTTTCAGAACTTCTCAGTAAGAAAACTGGTATTTTTGCCATGAGAATCACTTCTGTATTGCCTGGTCACAAGTTGGGTCACAGAACCTAATCTACATGACCCTCAGTTACTATTAAATCTATACTTTCCTAAATTTCCTAGTGTTTTTTCTTATAAACCTATTAATTCTGTACATTATTGGGAAGCCAAGGATGAAACACTGACTGCTACAGTGATTTTTCTAAGCGGCTGCCATTTCGCAGGCCACAAGTACCCTGAAGTTTCCAGAGATTGGGAGTCTGATTCACCATCAAGCTACTTCAATTTTATTCTGCTGGAATTCTACTGACTCAGCTTAGCAACCCTTATGTAAAGCTTAGTGGTGATGAATTATGCCTTGGGTTTTTTGCTCCTTTCTGAACGTAAAAGTTACACAGTAAATAGCGTTTGCTCCTCACAGAGTGACTATGGGGGGAAACATACTTTTTCTGAATAGTAAAGGTGCAAACTTGACAGCAATTCAGAGTACTAGAGCGTAGAGAGTTGGACTAGACAGCTTGGTGAATTACTCGCTTTGCGGTACTGCTGTTGACATCCTTGCTCCTTTTAGGACCCCTTTGGGAATAAATGAATATACCTCTTGGCATACAGGCACAAGAAGCAGGGTTAGAGAAGTGATTATAATGAATTCAGAATTGTAACTTGGGTATGTTTTGTTCCCATAAGGGAAGAGGGACCCTGCAGAATCAAAACTGTGGTCTGTGTTTTCCTATTACCTTAAACTGGCCAGCTCCTCTGAGTTTGGATGCTCAGTGCTTCCTAAAATTAGGGTCCTTTAAGGCTAATGGTGGGATCAAGCTTCCTGAGCCTAGCTCTGGTGCCCTGTTCCCAGGACCACCTTCCCTTGAGTGTTCAATCCATATTCCAACTAATCTTTCAACTTCGCCAATTTTCCCCCTCTTCTACTACTTCCAATGCTTTCACTCCATCTTGAATACAGACACCCTCTTTATGTTCCATTTCAGCTGCCCCTTGGTCATTAGTTTGTCATTTTGCAAACAAAATTCAGGCAATTCAGCCTTGCTGACTTTGTTTCTAATAACTGCTGCACTCATTTGGCTTCTGCTCTGCTTACCCGAGGACCACACTGTGTATTGAGGTGGTCCACCAAATGAGAACAGTTGTATTATACTAGTTGGATGGATGGATTCAGACGGTTGTGTAAGAAACATAAAACCTCCTTGGCCTGTTCACAGTCAGTGCTACAAACTTCGGAATTAAAAGGAGGAAAAAAAGTAATATTACAGTGGAACTGAATGGCAGTTTTAATGAAACATTGCAATGCATGAGGAAAAACTGTGACATGTCTTACGTTGCTAATGTAGTCTTCTGGGAAACGGTAAAGGTATGACAACTTCAGTCAAGCTAATAGTGCTAGATAACTAATGATAAGTGGTACAGGTAGCACATAATGATACAGGTAACAGTGACTGTGATGGGCACTTCAATGGGTAATTTTCACTGCTATGCATGGAACTGCTAATACCCACATTTATGTCGCAAACCGTTAGAGGGGAAAAAATATTATTGACTTCTGTCAAAACTTAAAATGGAAATCTTGTGGGGCATACATGCTATTTATCCGCTGGGCTTCAGGCTAAAATATGCATGCTGAATATTGCTATGGGTTTATTCATGTGCCACTTCTTGCCACTTGACAATTAATATTTTATATTGCCTGTTGAGAAATCCATTTGCAGCATTTTATACCTGTGTGTGGTCCACAATTTGGGTATCCACAGTTTGGGATCTGCTGCGGAGGAAGAGTTTCAGGATGCAGGACTCTTCCTGACAAGTGCAAAGACATTGTCAGCTTCTACATCATGACAGACATGTAATCCAAAACATATTTGGAAGCGTCATAAATATATCTTTATTTCTTACCCATGATAATGCTTGAATTATAACCTTGAATAATTACATGGAAACTGACATGCTCATTCTATTCCCCCCAACATGAATATGCACCCAGTACTCTCCTACATGTACTTAGCCTGTAGGAAGTTGTTGCAATAGTAGAGAGAGGCTAAGTGATGAGCAATGACAGTAGTTTATCAGCTTGTTGCAATGTTGATTTAGCAGAGATGTCCAAAGACCAATCAGTAACTCATCTGATGAAAACATGTGAATGACCTTGGATTAGCCATTTCAGTTTGCTAGCTCTGACTTGCTACATATCATATTAACTTTAGGGCTTGAAGATGTTATCATTACTCAGAAAAAATGAAGATCAAAGAAGCAAATATTTATAGAAGGCAGATTCATCAGAGGTTATGAAATAATCCAGTCTGATGTGGAACTTCTGACTGCCACCAAGACAATGATTGCTGGAATCTGGGAAGAGCTTGCAGAACTATGCTCTACACACCTCATTTCTTCTACTTTCCTTAGGCTTTATGGGTCCTAAGGGATCAGTAGATGGACCTTTGGCCTGATCAATGGTATTTATCTCATGTAATCCCCATGTACAGTTATGGATTGCAAGGAAAATGGTGTTATTTGTCCTAGTGGGATGTCTTCCTATGTATGTGGTAGGGAGATCAATGCAACTGGTGGCCTTTGTCATGGGTTGATATTCAGATCTTATGCAATGTGTATGTGGTAGAAGAGTGGAGACAGTAGATGAAGGCATCCGGTTGGAGTCCTTGTTTGAAAGTTTGGCAGTGTATTACAAGGGTTGGCTTCTGAAGCTGAGCTTCTGGTTTGAGAAATTACGAAGCTGAGGAAAGAGAACTTGTTGAGGACACTCTACCCACTGGTGATACCAAAACAGTGTAAGTCAGGGTATTCGTGAGCAAGAGCACTTAAAAGACTCTGAATAAATGAGCTCTTTGCAGGGGTCTGAGGTCTTTCACTTGCAAAAAATCCTGAGGTATTTCTGCTGCAACTGAATCTGTGAAGACAGAATTAGAGCAATGTTTGACAAGATCAGTTCCATATCTGAATTTTGGGTCATGAAACAATCAGCAAATGTACTATAGTGAATGTTCACAGGACATAATGAATGAATTTCTTCTGTAAAATAGTAATGAAAACATGCCTGTAAATAAATGGTTGCTTGATGACTTAGAGTATGACTGGGAGTGTGTGTATGAAAGAAACAGGACTGAAGAGAAAAGCAATAAAATCTACATTACTTTTTTTAAGTTGCTCTTTTTATAAAAACCTCTCACTGGACCACTTAGATCACATTTTGTTGAGACATTTACTTCCCATCTGCAAACTACGATTTCCTGTGGGATTTGTTATGGAAAAGCTGGATCCAAATGTAATTTGACTATTTCACTGTGCCAAGGGAGTTTATAGTATCTTTGCTTTGGAACCCATTCTCTTTTGGACAACGCTACAAACCATCTGTCTTATTTTTCAGTTCATAGTTGAGCAGAAGTAGCTGTAAAGCTAAGCCTGAAATCCTGTGCTCAGACTGCTGCATGGGGATAGTAAAAGTGCAGTACAGGTCAACTGTGTTTCTGTCACAGGGTCTGCAAAGAACAGCATGTGTCTTTAAGTGCTATGTTCTGGACAGCTTTTCAGAGGTGGCTCAGTATATGGATCCAAGCACGATGTA
Organism: Pezoporus wallicus; assembly: GCF_028554395.1. Classification (NCBI taxonomy): domain Eukaryota; kingdom Metazoa; phylum Chordata; class Aves; order Psittaciformes; family Psittacidae; genus Pezoporus; species Pezoporus wallicus. Next base: position 6,905,554 of record NW_026642649.1, on the reverse strand, counting down.
TGGCTTTGCGTTCTGCTTATTTTACGTGGAACTGAAGAGCCTGGGTATGCTCAGAGTTCTTAGCAATCCCATGTGGAGAGGAAATGTATGGATAACATTTATGGATAACATGCTGAGTTTCCAGAAACAGGAAAAAAAAAACTTTACTTGTACACTGGGTTGATTTCATCTCTGAATTCCCTGTCAAAGGCTGAATGCAGAAATTGGTGTCAGGTTAGGGTAGGATCAGTCTTAAAAATCAGTTCTGTGATGAGTTCTCTTGTTATTTAGCTTCTATTAAAACACACTGAGTGTTTTACAGGGTGAAGCTTGGAGTAAGTTCTAAAGCATTAGTAACTTCAAGCCATTGTAGGAGTAAAAAACATCTGATTGTGTCTGCCATTAAAAATCAGAGGTGTTTTTGTGGAGTGGTGCTCACATGCTCCAGAATATTGTCTTTCAGCTCTGGATTTCTCACTGTATTACTGTACCACTAATCTACAGGCCAGTTTTCAGAAGTTATTATCCCTGTGGTCTGCTGAGGATATGAGAGGGTCAGATGCTAAATCAGAACAGGTAAGGAGGCCACAGAACTACCTACCCTTATAAACTGCTGTCACTGTGCTTTAGAATGAAGTTTGCTAGTGAAAGGATTCAGCAACCTATAAGGAATAGGTAACATCTTTTGCATTGCAAGCGTATGGGTATAAGTGATACATAGTAAGTATACATTACATGCTATATATGATGGAGAGTGCTGAGCTAATAACACCAAGGCAAATCCAGATCACAGCCATTAGATTATAGAGGTAGTAAGGAATGTAGTCATCTCATGTCACTATGGAGCACGAGACTGTATGGCAACAATGTACAAGCAATGAAAAAAAATATTGAAGAAAGTGGAAATATTGCAATTTATAGAAGCTTACAATATAAATGAAGTAACAGCTTGGCTTGGTTTGCAGGAAAATTATACAAAAGTCTCAAAATGACTGTATGAGCCTGAATAGGAGAAATTCTGCTTTAGATTCCCCTAACCTAACTGCCCTAGGTATTTTAAATTACTGAAGAACTTGCTTGTAACACAATACTTAGTCCTTATTGCATGGTTAATATGTGGCTCTGGATATGTAGATGAAAAGGGTCGATCTCTGATCCCCCTGAACTTGAGTCCACTCAAGTTTTTTTATTTTTGCAGTTATTCAGTCACTTTAGGGAATGCAGGGGTTGCACAACAAATGGTTAGAGCTGACCTATAAATCCCAGGAGGTTCAGAATAAAAGCACTGCACAATGGCACTGCCGCATAAGATTTCCAGTGGGTTTGATTAGAACAGAAATGACAGCTCTGTGGCTGCAAGGAAAGATGGCAAAAAGGAAAGATCAATACTTACAGAGGCTAATAAGAAATATACTTGTTTTCTTTTAGCACAAAGCTGAAAAAAAAAAAAGGCCACTAATTCTAAAGAGATTAAACCTCCAGTAAAATGGACTCATTTCAGCTTTCTTTGGTGTGTTAACTGTAGTTCCCCTACAGATAAGGGCAGTAGGGTCCCTTCTGACCGAATCTCTATTGGTAATATTCAGTTCTTACATATGTCTGAAAGTGTGGTCTCCTCAAAAAGCCAGACTTGCATTTGGAATTGGGCTACTCACAGGACTCTATGCTGGTTTACCACAGGGGGAAAGTTTACGTCCTAATGGAGTTAGCAGGGAAGTAAGGAAACAAAAGAACCATTATTTCAGTATGTTATCTCTCTCATCAGCCTCAAACAACTACTTTCTTTTTTTATGGCTCCCTGCAGTACAACCAAGTTTCATAGATAGTGCGTTAACTCCAAGACCATTGTTCTCTTGAACAAGTACTGCAAAGATAAGCATTTGCCATGCTGCTGTTATGTTTCAACATAGTCTTCTGAACTAAAACCACACTGAAATCATTGGCTGGGTGACATTATACTTAATCAGGCATCACCTGATACGGAATAATGGAATTACTATATTCCTGCTGTAATGTATGCCAGTGAATTATAATTCTTGTTTCTACTGCTGGAAGCAAAGCAATGCCATGCAAATATGTGTTCTATGTCTGTTTTTTCTTTAAATACAGAATGAACCTCCTTGCAAAACAGGAGATAAAATTGTGTTGGGAGAATTAGTGAAAGAAAACAGTAACTGGAGGCAAGAGGGCTTTCCCTTTGTATTGAGTTTATTTTTATAGGACACGATCCATAAAGAACACTATGGCAAAGACCAAATTACATTCTGATTTGGCCCAGACCCTCAGAACAAACTGACTCATTCTGGGTTATGTGAGGAGCAGACTGTCTAAGAAAACATTCAATTTGCAGTACAAGAGCATACACTTTCTGCTACACCTCTACAGGTTTCCATCATGTTTCTTCCTAGGTGGCAGGATTTCATGGGTGCACTTGCAGTCCTTTTTTACTTTCTCCTTTTTCAGTAAAACTGTGACACCATAAAGTGATTGCTGTAGGTGAGAACTGAATTTACAGTAAATTTGGATGTTCCAGGGTATAACTGGAGTCTGTAGTGGCTCCAACCTGACTGGCTTCCTATGCTGTGGTGGAAATTTGATTAGCTTCCTCTGAGAAGTATACAAAGTCAGCTGTCTGTATTGCAACATATGATACATTCGAAGCAAGACTATTTTGAGGCTGCCTTGTTTAGCCTCTGCCTAAATTGTTCAATGAACAGAATGGAAGTTTTTCTGTCTATCTGTCTGTGTATCCTCATCTTAGATTATCATTATGATTTAAGATTACTACAGAAATTGAATTGGCATAGGAGTAATCATCTTTTTCTGAGGAGCAAGGAAGCGGTGAAATCGTCATCCCTGGAAGCGTTCACACACCATGTAGACAAGGCCCTCAGTGACATGGGTTAGTGGTGACTGTGGCACTGCTGGGCAATGATTGGACTTGATGATCTTGAAGGTCTTTTCCAACTCAGCTGATTCTATGATTCTATCTGAATGCAAGTATATATGCTGTCTATATTACATATCCTATCCTATTCAAGGATTTGGCCAGACATGTTGCGTTTATTGCTTATTGTTCCAAATTTCCAGTCTTCCAAATTGGAAACACTATCTTCCTGCTCCTCTGTAGGGAGCTCACATCTGTATCGAACAGCTGCTGTAATTAATGCTTGCAGTTTCAATAGTACATGGAGAGTGCTTATAGTCAGCTCTGGTCACAGAGAGAGAGCTCCTGCTGTTGCCATGTTCCAGATATAAATGATACAAAATACATCACAATCTCTGTTTTTTGACATAGAAAATGTTTATGGATGTGATCCCATTAAAAAAAAAGAATACTTTATGGATTAATGGATTTGTTTAACCTTTGGATTCTGTGGTGACAATTGCTTGGTGGCTTAATTGTTAGCAAATCAGTGTGAGTATAGAAGCCTGACTATGGAAATAAGTACAAACTCTCTCCTGCTTGTAGCTTGAGACTTGCCTCATAGGCCTGGCAAAACAAAAGCATGGCCACATTAGAAGCTCATTTTAATAGGGAAGCCTAATTTCAAAATGGAAAGAATGTTGACCAGTTACTTTGTTCTTTCTAATTAGTATTTCTTAAACTACCAATTAAATGTATTCTGTTTGAGAACTGCAGTGACTATTAGAAGTAAACCAAAACATCCATGTTTTAAGTTCAGAACTTAACTTTTTAGCAAAGCTCATACTGTTTAGCAGTGAATTCTGTTGTCAACCAAGACTTTCAAGCAGCTACATCTACAGTGCTGTATTATCCAACAATGTGGTTATGTATTTGGTCCTGGGCAACCTGCTCTACTTGATCAAGTTTTGAGCAAGAAGGTTGGACAAGACAATATTCCTAGAATATTCCAAAGAAAGCAAATGATGTCATTTAAGAATTGCTGAGATTCTAGCTGAAACTATTTCAGATGTAGTGTGGGGATATTATTCCTTAAGTCTACCTCTAAATTGCTGTGTCCTATGTCTGAAAGTTTTCTTAGTTGCTTGACTCCTATCTGTTTCTCTAGAAATTAACTCTTTGCTCTGGTGAGAGGGCTTCTCCTTCAATGCCCTCCTCCTGGGCCACGTCTGTGTAGGTTTCTCAAGGCACAGTTTAATGAGTTTCAGAGTTATCATCATTGTCTATGAGCAGGAATGCCTGGATTAGTATAAGAAGTCTTACAACTGAGTGAAATGTGCTCTGCAATTGCACACAAACCCAGAATCAGTCTTACTAAAACAACACAGTCAAAGCATTGACTTACTTTTAAAGTAAGTCTGAGAATGGGAAAGCCATTTTCATCTGCACTGCGTATTTCATATTTGTGGTCCAGATTTAACTCTTTTTATGATCTTGATGGAATGAAATGTTTTCCTTTCAGAAAATTTGGGTCCAACGGTAACATTGTGGTTACTTCCCCTTGATAGTATTTGACATGTGGCTTTATTCATGTCATGATTTAACTTTGGTCCAAAAGTTGAAACTTCAAAACATAAAAGGGAAGCATTGTTTCCATTTTGATGCTTTCAGAATATATTCAGTCAGTCAGATTCCTCACAAAATCATCTTTGCTCATTAATAACAAATCCTCCTCAGGCACAGGAAGACCTATCTCAAAGGCTGCAGCACTTGGCAGTTTATTATTATCCTTGCATATGTATGCCAGCATAAGAAGCCGTTGCACCCACAGGTGCTGAGATATGACAGGAAAAGTGGAAGATACCTGATGAGTTGAAAGGCTGGTCAGAATTTGTCTGCAGTGCTAGTGAAATCAAACTGTTCGGAGTGAAGGATGCTGGATAACAGTGTAGCTCAGGCACAGTTGTGCATGTTATGGGAAGAGGAACAGCCAGAGCTAAAACAGAAACCTGGACAAACTTCCTGAAGAGCTAAATGTGGTGGTCTTGCTGCCATGAGGGAAAAATGTGGTGTGGAGGAGTAGCCACTGTCCTTGGAATAGCAAACACTGAAACCTGAAGTACTTGTCCTCCTCACCACTCACACTCTTTCTGAGCTTTGGAAATGGCAAAGAAGAGCCATGCTCTGATCTTTGCTAGCATATATAGAACCTACCTGTCTCTCTAGCTGTACTTAAAAGCAATTTAGCTGAAAATGAATCCTAAGGGAAATGCAGGTGATAATCATTAGATGAAACCTCTGCTCTAGAATTTATGTTTCTGTAACCTGGATAGAGACCAGGAAGTATTCTACAGCTCATGAAATACTATGCATGTACGTATTTTAAACAGAAACTGCTTGGAGAATTAGCCTTGACATTACATAATCTGTGTAACACATAACTGTAGGCAGTGGTCAGGGCCACAGTGTGGTAATCAGTGAAGCTGCAGTCTTAAGTAACGGTTTTTATCTTGATGTTACAGTCTTAAGGAGACTCAGAAAATGAAAGACAAAGACAATTAAAGGACACAAAAACCCACATGAGGAAAATAAAATCTCAAAGTTAATAGTAATGATTAAAATAGTAATAGCATTTTCTGGCAATATATTGCAGTCTTAGTGTCTCAAATTGCTTTAGAGACATTAAGTGACTTAACATCAAGATGAGGAGGATCTTGCCTTAGAAAGTACTCATGTTTTATTTCTAACTCTTCAGTTATCTCCCTATGAAAATTTCAACACATCTTGTTTGAAAATCCTCAGTTCTCTGCTCCAAAACTGGGCATCATTTATTGATAATAGCCCTGAGCATTGAAACTGATTGACAAATGAGAGCTATGTTCTACATGAACACATTCTGATTTGTATTTCTGGATGGAAGACAGTGGAAGTCATTAATATCATAGTATCATAGACTGGTTTGGGTTGGAAAAGACCTTAAGATCTTCCAGTTCCAACCCCCTGCCATGGGCAGCGATGCCTCACATTAGACCATGTTGCCCAAAGCTCTGTCTAACCTGGCCTTGAACACTGCCAGGGATGGGCCATTTACCACTTCTTTGGGCAGCCTGTGCCATTGCCTCACCACCCTCACAGTAAAGAACTTCTGCCTTATATCTAACCTGAACTTCCACAGTATTTACTTCAGTTTAACCCCATTACCTTTTGTCCTCTTGTTACAGTCCCTGAAGAAGGGAAGATTATAATGTGAAGAGCAGGGTACTTTGCTACTTAGAGTTTGTGTTTTGAGGTTTTAAACACAAATCAATGAATTTTTCTAACCAGGCTCTTAGCTGATGTAAATTACTGCCTAATCATGCTGCTGAGTTTTGAACAGCTCTTTTGACTACTGTTCTATCTGAGTGTGCTCAGCTTTCTACAGTAGGTTTTAGTACTGGTGTTTTTTTCTACTTGTACTAAAGTCTTGTTTTTCATGCTATCAAGTTAAATTTAAGTATTTTGAAGAAGTTTTTTATAAAATAGGGATATAAAACATGGCAGTATTAAAAAAAAGGGACCAAACTGGAGATCATCCCTGTAATCTTCAGGTTATTATGGAATTGCATACTTACATATTTGGTTTTATGTAATTTGAAACACTTGCAATCCTGGCTTCCTACTGGTGATTCACAAGCTATAATAAAAATGAAGGCTCAAAGACATGAAGCCTAGACAATCCCAAAGCAAATATACCCAAAATGATGTTTTACCTCATATCCACTATATAAAGATTTCTTATTATAAAAAGAATAGCAGTTTGACATGAGACCTTGTGTATTTATGAAGTGAATGATATCATTGCCTGACTAAAGTATCTGAAACGCAGTCCAAATAACCAACATTACTGTAAGCAGATTCATACATGTTAGATGTCATGGGCTTAAGACAGGTATCTGGTAAGTACATGACTGAGATCTACATGAAGGTTTTCAATGTTTCCAAAGTGTTTATAACCTCTTTCTTTTGAAAAGTAGAAGCCAGGAAAAGAATCTTATATGAAATTTCACATTGGTGTGAACAGCTATTTTTGGGCCTGGTCCAAACCACTTTGGTCTGTTTGCTGATCCCTGTGGATTTCAGTTGGCTTTGATGCTCAATGGAGTTTTTTGCACCTTATTCATAGAAATGTGCTGTAGCTCTGCTCCACATCCTAAAGCATGACCTGTTAGGACTTTCCTATGTGATTTCCAGAGATTTACTGAGTGCTCTCAGAACTCTGAGGTGGGAAAATCCCAGGGAAATGTTCTCGCCAGTATTGATATATTTTAATCCAAGTATATCTTTGCCAGCAATGGCCAGCTTGTACAGTGAACAGAATTCAGAGCTCCATGCACTGAGGTAATGGATATACAGATGAATACATTAAGCAAATATACTGCATCACATTACAACATCAGTGTTAACAAATGAATAACCTGGTGTGTGCATGCTGCCTATTGACTGCATATATGGGAACCCAGTTGGTTTCTATTTTCTCACTATAGGAAGAAGGAAATATTTATAGAGTAATTTGCCAGTGATTAGATCTTAAGTGTCTCAGCAGGCCTCTAGTGTCCTAGAAGACCATTGAGGTGTTGTTTCTTATTTCATCTGTTTCCTTTCTGTAGGCTGTTTTGGATGTGAAGGATTCAGTTTGTTCAGTTGACTTTGTTTGCATCATACTGAATCGAAGTTATACATATAGAAAAGTGGCTTTGAAATGGAAAATCAGGGGAATTAGCTGTCTTTCTGTTCCTTTCCCACTAAACAGAATGAGCAAAACTAGATCTTTGGGCTTAATCTTGCAAGGTGATGAGACTACTGGTACTAGTGAAATCATGTTGTGAGAGGCTTCTAGAAAGGGGCAAGTTCCACAGCTAGTGACTTAGCTAGTGTAGTTGTATGTGCCTCTGCACTGCCTGTGCAAAGTTCATCAGGGCTTAAGTAATGAATTAGAATTTCTCATGATTCGTTGTGGCAGTCTGCAGTAGGTAAGACTTTCATCACTGTAGTGGATGGATGGGGTGGGTGAATAGAGAAAAAAGATATCCTTTGCAATCTTCATGTAACTTTTCAGAACAGTTTGTACTCTGTGCTGCTCTCTGATTCACTGAGCTGCTAGATTACCTCTGACATTTTGTACTTTTAAGAAAGAAAGGCTAGAACTGGCAAAAAACATGAAGCTGTGCAGGCTTCAGATTTTTCCAGGACACAATCCGTATGCCATCCTGCCAGTGGAAGCGTGTGCTTCGCTCCCATGCTTTTGAAATGTGTTTCATGTGACACTCACAGAAGTGGTCCTCTAAAATGTGCCAGAACTCCGAGAAGCAAAAGAATTTGTGCCTGTTGCAGTTTTGTAACAATATTCTTAAAGCATTTCTCTTCTGTTGTTTAAAACCTGTAGAGCAACAGGCAACAACCAGACATGCACCCTGTACCCTTTCTTTGCAGCAATCAAGCTTTTCTCATCTCTTCACACATACACCCATTTGTTGGTGATATACTGCTCTGGACCAGTTTGTGCTTTGGAACTTCAATATTCCATACAATTCTCCCCATTCTTTGCCTCTTTACTACCCTCCAGTATATAGCTTTTCTGTCTGTGTTACCTTGTTAGTGGATGGGCATTCAGCAAGAACAAGACTTGAAATTATTTACTCCTTTGTTTCCTGTATGTAAATGGTAAAGATTTATGCACTTTGAACTATCTGGTAACCATGGTTAGATGGTATTTGCCAATAGAAGTTCAGTGTGGGGTTAGCTTATTTTAAAATTCACTTGTCTACCAAATCTGATAGCTAATTTTTTCACTAACTACTAATAGTAAAATTATTACAGCATTAATGACTGAATTAAGCTGTCATAAATCCTCATACACAAGTAGCCAGTGATTTCAGAAGAGCTGCGTATGTTTTATTGCAGGGAAGAGTAGATGGTAACCCTGCTGCTGGTGTACTCCTCAATGCCACGAAACAGCAATTTATTTTTTGCTAGAGCTGAGCAGTTTTGTAGGAGTTATTCTGCTCCACAACTTCTCCTTGGCACAAAATCTGCAATTTGTGCTACTATAGACCATTGTTTTCTTTACCTCCTATGCTTACATCCAATACAAGGATTATGTGCAACCTGTCATATGAATTTGGAAAGGACATTAAGAATGGTACACATTCTTCTCCATCTTTTTCTCCTGAATGTCTTTTAAAGTCATAGAGGATTAAAGTGAAAGTGTCAGCAGTTCAATGTGGAACAGATGTTGTCTTTGCATGGCATGACAGCTCTGATGTCTGAAAAGTATTAAATCTAGCTCCATGTTAATCAGGTGCGTTCATTAAACATGGTGATTAATCAGTATACCAGATACTTGTTTTACTGCATTACTTGCTCTCAGATGATAAATACTGGCTATTTGCTACCACCTTTTGATTTCACTCTAGGTTCTCAACTGCAAATTAAGTTGGTGATAATCACTTATTAGTGATTATCCCTATTAGCCTAGATATTACACCCACAGACCTTGCTTGAATTTGAAGTGTGAATGTTGGAAGCTAACCTCCAACCCCCAATAAACAAACACATGGCATTTAAAATCAAAACTTTGTCATCATGAAAAGACACTGGAACAAACTGAAATCGTAAGACCATCACTGCAGCAATTAACACCTAGGATTTTCAAAAGTAAGTAGTATCCCTGAGTATTGCATTTGTTTGGTGGATGCTGTTTAAGACCTATTTAAAATACTCCATCTTCTGTGGCTCAGTGCCAAATAATTTAGCACAACCTTGCAATTGGAAATCCCTGCTCCACAAGGTACACAAGTGGCATTATAATGATTCTAGTATTATTTGCTGCACACAGTATCTATATTCTTTGTATAGATTCCATTTATGTCTCAGAATAACAGAAATAAAACAGTCTGCCAAATTTCCTTTTGTTCCTCTAGCAAAAGGTTAGTCAAAACTCTAAAGAAGACAGAAAAGGAAGGTAAAAATCGGCTCCAGCTTGTACAAGGATTCAGACACTGTAAAATCCATCACATCTCCTGGATGAAAGCATGTCATAGATGCCAGGTATGACACAGGCTATATGAGGAACTTTTGAAACATCAAAGACTGGTAATTAATTTCTTTGGGAAGCTTGGAACAAGCTGTGCTAAAACCAGGCAGAAACCTGTTTCAAGTGTATATATAGGACAGCTAGAAAAAGAGAATAGAAAAGAATTCTCTTTCTGATAGAGCAAAGGCAGAGACTTAGAACTAGGAAAAAATCCAGATTTGATGCTGAATATGTTTCACGTATAAACAATTCCATTTGGGTAAGTAAAAACTTAGAATATCTCTAGAAATAACCACAGAAAACATCTGAAACTGGGCAGTAAAGCGAGACTTCCTAAACGCCACTAAGGCTTGTGATTGTACAGTCGATTACTAGACTTGAAAATGGACTGGGATGAGAAGTGAATACCTTCAAACAATTAGTGTTTGAAATAGTTTAAACAGTTTGGGTTTCAGGAACTTGAAAGTGCTTTCCTGTGTAGAGAGATCAGAAGCAAGTGATGTTTACATAGTCAGGCATCAGCTGGTGGGAAGTGTACAGTGCTACAGAATAACCAGTATGGAGGAAGTTAGCTTAGTTTATGGCAGAGGATTAAGGTTTACTGTTGTTTTAAAGCTAAATGCAAATGCTGTCATCATCTACCTGAATAAGACCTACCTGAATGTTTAGCTCTTTTTATAGACCTTCCCAAATCTAGATATCTTATATATATAGATATCCATACATCTAGATATATGGGGATATCTTGAGGCAATAAATTTCGCATAATGAACTTACAATGTGCAATACATTTTTTCCGACACATTTACTTTCAGCTCAGAGCCAAAGACACATACGGTAGACACATCATTCCAAAGAAGGAATTATTCTCAGTGAGTAATCTACCATCTCAATAACAGCTATATCTGCTGTGTCTGTTCTTATTTATCTCATCCTCAAACTGTACAGTCTATCCCTTTAGCCTTTCCTCATGGATCATTCTAGCCCTCTAACCATTTTCCTTACACATCCGACTTCTCCCTTTCCACTACAAAATGTAAAGCTGTTACAACCAGTTACCAATTTAAACAATTCACTTCTACATGAAATCTAGTGGTTATTTATAAGTTTAGCCATTCTCTTTGGATAACTGTGTACCAGATGTAAACTCTGGGCTTCATGGTTTAATGAGAAGTAGAGAGCGCTGGAAAACAATAGGAACCTGGGATTATAATCTGACAATCCTTTGTCAAATAGCTAAAATATAGGAGCAGTAGGAACATGCCCTTCCAAGGGTATTGTTTTTTCTCCATGCTGGGTTTTGTGTGTCTCCCAATCTCTCTTGTTTCTGTAAATGGATGCATCAGAAGGCGAGAAAATCAGCTGTCTAGCAGCTCTTAGGACTTTTTCCTGAGATTATTCTGTGATATCAAGGTAGAATCTCTATGAGCAGAGTCCTTACCGGCTCTGAGCATGTTGGATGTCACTGCATAAGTCTTCCCAGTTGGATTGTTTGTGTCAGTAAATCTTATTTATATGAATATAATATGAGTCAGAATGGTGCACTATGAATTATGTGCTATTACCTCAGCTGATGTAGCTTGCTTTCTTTTTAGCAAACCTCTGCTGTTAACTATTTTCCCTAAGTTTGTTTTGAAGGTCTGTACCAAGAAAAGTATCTAATCCTTCAAGTGTTAGGAGACAAAATTTAGCACTATCAGTATCAATGGTAGCCCTCCCAAAGATCACAGCTCCTAAACATCTCCTCATCAACGAGACGTTCAGGAGCTATTATCTTAAGTATGTAATGGCAGTACCATCATTTCTGCCTGTGAGTTGCAGCAACTGGTCCTGAGATTCTTTAGCTGGATGATTCTTATTCTACATCCCTGAGGTTAAGAAATACTGCCCAGCTGTAGTATTTCTCAAGTAAATTAATCCCCACATTAGGGATGCACTGCATACAATTTTACTGCTGATGTGATCAAGGAAGAAGGCTCTATAAATTATGAATCAAAAAGGGATACTGGCTCTAGCAAAAGGGAATTTCCTAAAGCAAGAGGGAGAAGGAAGGCCAAATTAGGAAGTTCCAGCGTTTATTCAAAATCAGTCCTCGCATTCATGTGACTGACTGGGAGCAGGGATATGTAAAGGTTAGACACTGCAGAGATGTCTTTACTTATTGTCCAGCTGATACAATACAATCCCTTTTCACACCTGTAGGGAAACAGTTCTTATTAAAGAAGAGAAGTTCCTCAACTGATTTGCAGTCAGTAGGTGCCTTGTTTTCATGTGTCCCTGATCACCTTACAGCTAGAGAAACCTCATGTAAGCAGTACTGTTGCTGTCAGCATGGGTGCTTTTGTTTCAATGCATGCAATAGTGCATTCCTTCATATTTTCCTCTGTTCCTTGTTTTTACTTGATTTCCTTTCCTATGCTTTAAGCAGTTGTTACTTCCCTTAGCCTTAGGGTTAGGACATTCTGAGCCGGTTCGATTGTTAGAATCATTACTGAAATAAAAGTCAAAATAGTAGTTTCCCCTACGTTTTTTAGGATATAATGAAATGATCTGATCATGTTTTGTAGCATGTACTCTGAATGTCTGAATTTGTAATGGAGGCCTGCTATGCCTATGGGTTTGTTGCAAAGCAGTTTGTGCTTTCAAAATATGATACACTTTGCAGAAACTGCCTTTTTTGGGGGGGGACCTGCCATGGGTAAGTGCTACCCAATCTTTTGCACAGCAGTCAAGTAACGATCCCTTTTTCAGATGGGAGGAAAGAAGCAGTTATGTGACGTTGACTCTGCTACAGAGAATTCCAAAATGGTGTCAGGAAAGTCTTGTTTTGTCCTTACAGGTGTAGCTGGAGGTTTACCTCTGAGCAAGGATCTCCATAAAGCGTAGGTCACTGCATGTGGGAGGGTTTTTTGTCCTAGGTGAATAAATTGTGCATCATTCCCGTACATGCTTGAATGATGCCTTGAGTACAGTAAGTATATGGAATAATCTAAACATCAGTGAAGATCCTGATGAAGGAATTAAACTGCACCTTAAACTGAATTCTTGAAGTGTTGGGGAATCTTCAGAAAACTAGAATTAGTGTTAGCTCAGCATCTACATAAAACTACCTAGAAATTCAAGACAAGTAAAGCTGTTGTGGTTTCCAAATGAAATAATGGACTCACCCAAATAGGTTTTGATTAAAAAAAAACTTAGAAGATGAGTGATGCAAATCAATTTAATTTTTTACTTAAGGAGAATGGAAGTTTAACTGGATGTGGTAAAGCTGATAGAAAATATGTAGCATTCTCTAGGAAGCATAACTATAAACATTTCTACTGGTATGGTGTCACTCAGGTGGTGAGGTACTCAGTGTCCTCGTATGTGATGACTACTGTACCCACCTGAAGGTTGGGGGTGGGAGGTAAGGAGTAAGAGAGAAATCCACATCAACCTTGATAAGGTAGCTAAGGTCTGAGGACTTTGCCTTGCATTAGTTTTATGTTGATACCACTCTGCTGGCTTGAGTAGAGCTATTTCAGAACATATAAAGATCATCTCGGTGTATGGGCTTACGGGAAAGAGTGAACTTGCTGTGATTTTACATAGAACTTAACTACCTAATGGTAATGTTAGTGATCCAGGTAAGAGAACAGTCATTCCCAGGCTGAAAAATGGTTTTCTAAGCCAATAAATAATTGAATCACTGAAAATGACAAATTTGGAGTGAGCCTTAAGCAAGTGAGTTTTGTTTTTTTTTTACTCTTTTGAAATGCCAAGGAATTTAGGGAAAAGAACTCAATTGGCGCTAAATGGTCTATTGCTTTTATCAACTGACAAAATGATTTGATTGCTGTTTCTACAGATTTAGTATGATGACTTTTTCAGGATCTTAATTATGAACTCTGCCTTCTTGAAACTCTCTCATCTAAAATTCCAGTCAAGTCACCTACTTTTAAGATCTACAATGGAGCAAATTATAGCTTAATTCCTGACAGCTGATCACCGCCTGTACCCCTTGAAATTGCATGCAGTTTCACCACTAAAGGAACAGCAGCTGAGGCATTGACAAAACTTAAAGCAAAAACTACAATCAGGCATTTTAAGCTAAGAACGTCTCTCCTTGGATTTGACAACACAAGTTGAATGTTACCATCATGTGTGGACCAGTTTCAAATCCACTGCAATATTTGTTGTTTTGATGTCAGCCATGTGAGGTACTTGCTTGGTTTCTGTGGATAAAAGGGGTAAGAAGACCAAAGCTACAAGGCTGAGAACACTGATTTATCTTTTGAGGTGGGAAAGGACCGTGTGTGACCATATTATGTCCCTTGTTACAGGGGACACTACTCAACACTGACAGAAAAGGCTTCACCATTATTACTACAACACCAGAAGGAAAGATACTGAAAAAGGCAGAAGGGATCCTTTCCAGTAGTTACCATAGTATGGGTAGACTTGTGAAAGAAGTGAGGAAAAACCCCTGGAATTTCTGCTGCTATTCCAGGTTCCCCTGGAACAGGGGAATTCACTCCCTCAGGATTTATACTCCAGCAAGAATACTAACACACAACAATTGCAACATCACGCTCTCATTGTGTTTTGGGAACTGGAAGCGCTGGGGGTTCCCATGAAATTAAGGAAACAAAGCTGCTTTTTCCTCCAATAGGTTTTGCTTTTCAGAGGAGAGGTGTGTATGTGTATGTGTGTCACAAAATCAGCTATGTAAAACAAAACACTGGAACATACTGACCTGAACAAAGGGACCTAAAACTGGTGTAAGCAACAGATAGACTGTTATAAGTGATTTATGGTTCCTGAGTTCTCTAGGGAACTTGGTTCCCTGACTAACAGTAGGGCACATTTTGGTCAATACAGAGCCTCAGTAATGATGCAGTTTGAATAGAAACAGCAGTGGCTTCACACATGAGACTCAACTTGGACCTCCACCTCCCCGATGAGGTGTGTGTGCACCACTACACCTGGTGGCAATGGTTGGGCAGCACTACCTAGTGAAGCAGATGGGAAAATTGCCTAGCCTTTTTCCTTTGGGAAAAAGAGGTGGGAAAGTGAAAATAGCAGCTGATTGGAAAACTAATTGCTGAACTCTGGCCTCTGCTCCCCTTCCCAGACTATTCTAGAGGTATTTTGTAAAAGCAAAAGCAGATGGAAAGACATAATGAAATTTATCCAGTCAGGAATATCAATACCTGTTTCACCTAATAAGCATGCTAAGATTTAAGCTTTTCCTTTGTCAAAGGAAAATATATATATATATTGGTCTATGCCCTTCAGAATTAACTATTATTCTCATAGTCTGAAAAAAATTATACTTTCTTGTCTCAACAAGTTGCTAAAGAGAATTTAGGTGGAATAGACACAAGAACAGAACCAATACTAAGGAAGATAAAATTCTAAGCTTGTTTGTGAAGTGAGATGGGTATTGCAGGCAAGCAGTGATTTCTGTCCTGTAACATTCTCACACAGTTGCAGAAATCAGGCCTCAACCCCTCTGGTGCAGTTCTGCCTGGCAGCATGGACCTGAGGGACAGGACACTTACTCCAACCACTTGATGTGGCTAAGTCCTGGCTGGCAGGTTGGCCCCTGTGTGTTGCAGTTCCACTGTGGACTCAGGCTTCCACATGATGTTGGGTACCTGTGCATGCAAGTTCCCCTCTTCCTCCTGCCCTTTCCCCATAGGGCTACTCTCTCCACTACTTACTACTTTCTCTACTGGACTGTTGACACAAACTGCAAATGGCCTCACTAACTACATAGTTCCAGGAAAATGTCTTTGATTTTCTCCGTATACAAAGCCAGTCTGCAGTGTCACTTGAGGTTTCTATCACCTTTTGGTCTCCCACTTCAAATATATCAGGGAATTGTTAGATAGCTCTTGCTGACTTGCAAAGTTCATCTATTGCTTCTGTTTTCAAGTGGCTACTGGATTAATCTAGTAAGAGCTGGGCAGATGCAAAGTCTTACTTTGAAGAACTATCTCCTTCTCTCTCCTCAGCTCTGGTATGTGTAGCTAAAAGCTTGCCTGATCAGATAAACTCTTTACATACAGCTCCAAACAACTCACTAGTAGGGGTTTTGTCTTGGTGCCCTGGCTGCTGGTGGGGTACCCTTTTCAGAGCTGGCTGTAGGCATTAAGAAGTTACTGCCTCCTGGTAACGTCCCTATTTCTCTTCCAGATGCTGTATCACATTTTCACCAGCAAAGTCTGAATGTATTAAGATGTTCAATGCTATAGTAATAAAATACTTGGTGTGGTTGGCAGATGAGATGGTTTGGAAAAGTGATTTTGTTTTGTCACAGCAGTGAGGGTGACAGAGGAAAAATCCAGTGGGAGCTCATTAGTAAAATACTGCTTTTCTGGGCAATTGTAGTATGCTTCAATTGGATGCAGGCAGTTGCAGGTAGTTGGACATACAGCAGCGTGTTTAAGGTTTCAGCTGAGACTTACTATGCCCTCTGGATCTACAGGAAAATCCATTGCAGGAATTATAGTAGTGCTTGAAGCTAGAGTTTGGGGCCAGGAAAGATACCCTAATGAAAGCAACTAAGCATTACTTTATTTTTAATCTCAGGGAAAAGCCATGCTAGGCACCTGAGGAAGTTGGAAACTGGAAAAATTGGATTAAGGGAATAGTGTCCTGCATATGGATGAAGTACATATAGATGAGATGAAAAATGGCACACAGATGAAGCGATCAATTTCTTGATGCTTTTTGGAACAAAGCATGGGATCAAAGTAGGCATCCATCACTTCTGAATCGTTTCAAATCTCCACCTCCTCTCCATTTTTTGGTTTCATTGCCAAATGACTCTCACGGAAAGACTCTGGTTGTTCTACTAGTACCAAGACACTTCTGAAGCCAGAGGTTAGCTGTCTGATTTTTGGGTTTTCAGCAGTGTGTGAACCTCTCGACCTCTCGCATTTCTCTGACTCAAATGAGTTCTAATTAAAGTATATATTTAGGCTGAATTTTTTAAAAGAACCCAAAGTCATAGAGGGGATCTGGGCTAACAAATCCCTTGGGCTCACAAACTGAGGCTATAATCCTCTAAGCAATTAAATAACTAAAATATGTTTCACTTATTTCCTTGAAAATCTGCATGTCCATGTAAAATTAAGAACACAGTACATATTTGAAATATCAGGGGTGCAATTCACTAAGAATTTTTGCAGTCCATGTGTTTTTTTGAGTACAAGTATTTGCACATTTGTTCTGTCTTCAAGTCACTTCTTTCCTATAGGTTTTCACCCTTAATTATGTTACTGTGGTATGGTCACCTTTCTTATATTTATAGAACCATAAAATGGTTTGGGTTGGAAAGGACCTTGAGATCATCCAGTTCCAACCCCCTGCCACGGGCAGGGATACCTCACATAGACCATGTCACTCAAGGCTCTGTCCAGCCTGGCCTTGAACACTGCCAGGGATGGGGCAGCCACAGCTTCCCTGGGCAACCAGTACTAGCGCCTCAGCACCCTCACAGGGAAGAACTTCTGCCTTAGATCTAACCTGAACTTCCCCTGTTTCAGTTTGAATCCATCACCCCTTGTCCTATAGCTACAGTCCCTGATGAAAAGTCCCTCTCTGGCATCCCTGTAGGCCCCCTTCAGATATTAGAAGGCTGCTATGAGGGCTTCAATTATTTGTTTCCTGTTTATTTTTCTTTGAGAAGTTATCTCAGCCTGTGGAGTCAGTTTCTCTCAGGAGAAATGTTTTGCTTTTCTGCTCAATACAAGTTCTGAATTGTCAGTGAAAGTAAGGGTGGTTCCATCCTGTGTTCTAAAGGAATCAGACAATCCAGTAACCCAGCTCACTGTTCCCATAGACTCTGACAATGGGGGAGCTGGTTTGGTGGAGCTCTGCAGTGATCAAGTTATTTCTGATGAGCTGCTTTTCTGCTCAGAGTTTTTCTGCTGAAATTATTCCTCTGAAATAAGTTTTCCCTATCAGTGTGACAGCATTGTATTTAGGGGGACACTCAGCTTTTGACCATATCAAAGAGGTTTCTTTCCTTTTTGTACTGAAATGACTTTGACTCCACGCTTCTGTTACAGATTACAACAGCATGTAAATAGGGACAAATGAGAATGGAAGAAAGCAAGTATATCAATCCTTCTGAAAACCTTTTTTTTCTTGAAACTTCTTTGTTCCAGCTCAGAATGAAAATGAATTACTAAGCAGAATTTTCTGTTTGAAATTAGCTCATATGTGAGATGATGTAATGAATTGTTCTGTTATACCAGAACTTCAGAAAGGTGCACACATACTTAAGGGGCTTCAGGACAATATAGGCATTGAGTGCCCTGAATGATCCTTCTGACTCTGTGCTCATGCTCTGGTTTTTCTCGGTCTATTTAGTAAACCTTGATTTAATAGCAAAACACATCCTTTGTGAAACAGTAAGACATAGCTGATCCATGTTTTCAAATAGACCACTACAGACACTTATTAACTGTACAAACATGTCTGTATGCTACTGAACTACCTACTGTACTTTTCACATAGGCCTGCGAATACTTTGCAGGATTTCTTTGATTTGATGGTCCTGTCTGAATTCCAAAGAATATCTAGTGCTTTCTCCACTTTTATTTTCTTCTGATATAGAACCACTTTTTTTTTTTTGCTTTAAGAAAAGCAACTAGACAAAGCTTCGTTCAGTTGAAGTGGCCTGGATATCTGGTAAGCAAATCCAGCTCTCCCTGGTGTATGATTTCTCATGCTCTGTTTAGTTATGCCCTGTTAAGGTTGAATGTGTGATCTAATGTAGGAGGACATCTATTTAGCTCATGTATTATCCACAAAAGTATACACTTCAGCAAAATCGAATCTCTGGGAAAATTTTCTGTCAGAGACTCAAGTTGTGTATTTACTACTGAAGCCTATGTTATTAAATCCAAACTACCATGGGCCTGACTGGGCAACCTTGATGCTGTCCTTTGAATTTCATACCAGCTTGTTTTGTTGTCACAAATTTATGTACAAGAAAACTTGAAGCTCTTTGGTATCAGAGGTCTCTTGTAAATCAACCTTCTCCATGCATGCCCCAGGCATCTTTTTCCCATTGGTGCTTACTTCATTTCTATTTCTTCCTGTGAACTCATGGAGCTAATGCTTATATCAAAATGTTGCTGTCCTGACAGCTTCCAAGGGTTGAAGATCAGGACATTTAGTCAAGCTCTATGTCTTTACAGTTATCTGTACCATGTCACGATTTGATGGGCAGCAGCAAGGGCTGGATTCAAATCTAAAAAGTTTATGAGGGAAAGCAGGTGTCATCTAGAAACCCGGGGACATTGTCTTAATATTTCTGGCGCCCCAGAAGGTAAGTTTTACTGCTTTAATACAGGAACCAAATTGCTAACCAAAAAGCAGTGTTTTTACAGAACGAATCTTATTCACTCAACTCTTATGCTTTGTTACATTTAGAAGTACAGTGCTGAGAACTGAACAGTGGTGAATGTCGGCTCCTTCTCCTTCTTTGCACATGGATCTCTTGCAAGGCCTAAACTCTTCCACCAGTTTTTTACCCCCCCTGCCAAAGTTGTCCTCTTTACACCTAGATGCTGACAACTCATCAACTCATTCCAGGAGGAGTGAATGGACTTGTTTTTTTTTTTTTGTAAAAACATAAACTCCATCTATAACATAGCTCCATCCACCACAGAGTTACTTAATTATAACAGTGACACACACATAAATCAACTGTTTCAGGCCTGCCCCTTTGTCCTTTCTGTTTCTCTCTCCATTGCTCCATGATATCTTGGGCTCTGAACTGCTGCTTATTCTTTGGGATCAGATCAGAGTTTCATTACAAGAAAAGCAAATCAATCCTTCAAAAAGAGATGTGCAATTCATCCCTGAAGAGCCAGAGCTGTATGCTTTCCTGCAGCCCAAGTGTAAGGATTGATGAGATCTTGTCCTGCATTTGGCTGGTTTCATTAGTGCGAAGAGGTTAGTTAAGGACACAAGAGTTCTAGCAAAAAGATTCACAAATTGGCGAAGATTTCAGCAGTACATGGAAAGCCCTTTGCACACAGAAGAATGTTTGCAGTCCCGAGTCTCAAGTGACTCACAAGAAACTCCTTCTGAAACTATTCCTTTTCTTCTATGGATTGCAAAGGTCTATGTGCCTTGTGTGGAAGCAAAATATTTGTGATGCTGGGAAGAAAAAAAAACCCATTCCAAGTACTGCAGGGCAGACAGGGATAAAAGGAAGAAAGAGGTGGAAAAGTGTTAGGAATCAGCTTGGGAAAAAACACATGGACAGATTTAAAGACGGCTCTAAATACTGCTTTGTTTCAGGAGAGCTAAGAGAGAAAAGGGACACTATAACACTGCAGTCTTTGAGGGGGGATGGGATTCTTCATGCATTCAAGCTGACTAAATATAGCTAAGATGTTTTCCCTGGTATGATGAAAGTCACCTCTTGGTTTACTGGGTACTTCCCATACAAGTAGGAGAGAGGAAAAACATGTACAGTAACAGGAAAGGGCAGAGTTCCCACTTATTCTTTTTATCAACTATCTACTGATCTTATGTGAACATATGAGAACCTAAAAGTCCCTAGAAATAAAGACGCTGACCCTTTCTGCTGCTGCTCCTAAGAAAAAGCTTTCTTGCTGGGTCTGACTCGAGCCTACGAGCTCAGGAGCAGGCAAATGAGAATGACAGACTGCAAGAACAATAGGTTAATTTATTTTTACATCACATCTTCTAAGGTTTTGCATGTGAAAGTTTAAAACTTGAGGTCAGCCGTACTACAAATGCTTTTGTAAAGCATAGAATGGCTGTTGGCACATAATAATCTTGATTTTAAGAAGCCTCTGTTTAAAGCTGGTGAAATCCCTTTAGGTGAGATGTTTTGAAGGGAAAGTGATAAAGACTTTGTAATACAGAAGTAAAAAGATTCATTGTATAGGGGTGGATGAACAGTCAGGAATTGTCTTTGAATACACTGCAAGTGTTTTATGGAGGTGACAGAAACCTCACTGGAAAAGGAGAAAGAGTAACTGTTGGGAGACTTAAGGATATGCTTAGATTGCATGTTGAGCATTGTCTGTCTTATTTCTGCATTATGAAGACCTTAAAGCAGGCCATGAACACCTAGGGTCCCAAATCCACTGGTTCCCTCCTTGTGGGGTCACATGGTGGGATCACCTTCACTGAGGTTTATATGTCCTAAGAGCTGATTAGCATCTGAGCTAAGGTTTATGTCCTGCAGGTACAATAAGGCAACACTGGCAGCGCCAGTATGTCCATGAGTTAAAGCTCTTAAGGTATTTTTGGTGCTAATATGACAAAAAAAATTATCCAAAGAAAGGGACCAGGGAAACACAAACCATGAGTTAAGAAATGCTTCCCAAGTGACCCTCTGGGAATGGCTTGGGAGAGTCAAGTCAGAAAAGCAGCCAGTCACTGCGTAAGGCTCATGCAGGATTACTCTTGCCTGTAGGCAGTCTGCTCCAGAGGATGTGAGGCCACCCCAAACCAGGGCATCGCACAGCCATGCAGTTCTGCAAGGCCACTGGGAAATCTGCAGGGATGAGTGTTTCTGGGAAGCAGATGAATTGGAGTGAGGCTGTTGAGCAACAGGTAACAGGGCTAGAATGGAAAGATACATAAGAAGCACTGGTGATCAAACTGCAAAGAAGGAGGAACAAAAGAATGGAAAAAGAAAAGCTACACTAAGCAAACCTGTATGGTTTAGAAAGGTGAAATATGAGGGAGGGCAGGGGCACTGGTGTTGACCTTGCTCTTCCTTTCTTTCCCAGGATGTCAGATGACTTTCTCTATGTCCCATCGTAAATAAATTCCAGTTCCTCCCTTTGCATTCCCCTCACAGCTTCCCAGATAATCCTTCCTTTTGCCTCTAGCTGACAGGCTTCTTTGGTACCTACTTCTTGGCCCTTGTAAGAAGCAATGAGTTTTTCCGTTTTTTTTTTTCTGTGTCCCAGGAATATGTCAGTCACCATCTCATCTGAATGCATTTCCATGCATGGCAACTGATACTCTTTACACAGACACAGAGTTGTGTTACTTAGAAAGACATGTTACCCATGGATAAATCAAAGGACGAAGTCCCAACACAACTATCAGTCCTTGTTCTGAAAAGGAAGAAAGATGGCACTGCCGGTGTGAAGATGAATCGGCTGACATTATTAATTTACTTTATATAGGAGGTTGGAAGTGCTTTGCAGTAGGCTCCTTGATTCTGGGCACCTTGGGGAGATGTGAGGCACTCCTGAAACAAGCGTATGATGCTGTATAACTCTGTAGCCTCTTTCCGAAAAGGAGGCTGAGAAGTACTTCTTTGGGTAACTGAGTAGACCAGCATTAACTTATCTAAGATTAGAAAATAGGCCAAAACTTGTTATTGATTCTGTGTAAAATGTTACTCATATATACATGGCCAAGAAAAGAGCATTAGGCAAAACAAAGTGAACTGGAAAGCCCACTGTTTTTCCAAACAAAAGGCTCTGTTGTGCACTTCCCTTTCCACTTGCCTGGCTCCCTCCAAACTTCTGGGAATTAAAGCACCACACTTGCGGTTCCCTTCTTTAAATCAAAATGAGGAAAGACCAAAGACAGGGTGAACTTTGCTGGTTTCAGTTTGATAACTTTTCCTGCATAGGCTGGCCTGTTTCCACTAGGATTGCGTGAACCTGGTTGTCTTGAGCAGAGGAAACTTTTGTTTCCCAGAAGGGATCCTGAGGTAGGGTGTGGTGTATTTTCCTTACTGTTTGCATATGTATCCACAGAGTCTGACTTATTAGGTGGGTTGGAAATGAAATAAGCATCTACATGAATTATCCATCTGTCAGCTCTGCTGCAGATCACTGAGTGTGTAATCAGACCTGCTACATGTCCAAAAAGGCTAGCTCTGCATAGCACCTCATCACTTTGCAAAACCTAAAGGCTTGAGGGTGGATCTGGTTTCATCAGAAGAGTATAGCATGGCCAGAACAATCATAAGGCAGAAAAAATGAAGTAAGAGAGGGAGTGTAAAGGAAAGGCACTTGAAAGTATATGCCTTTGGAGCATGACTACCTCTATTCTGTATTACTCTTTCAGTTGTGAACAACTAACTGGTCTTTATATTGCAAGTGAGAAGGAGCATTTTAGCTATTACTAGGTGGTTTTAGATGACATTTCCATCATTCAGAAAGGCCCAACATGCTATGACTGGATCATGGAAGACTCATTCCATGTGCACCTCCACTCTTTTATGCAATTGTAAATTCTGCCACTCCACCTTGTAATGCACCAAGCATTCCTCAGTTTTTCTGAATATACTCAGACAAACCCAAGTTTCTTACTTAGCATGGTCTATTTCTCATTTGCAGGCTATTTTTGTAGTTAGCAAAATGATTCCAAATAGTTCTCTCTCATTACTCACATATTAACCTTTGAACTCTGCTGATTGTTACAGTTCCTAGCTGTTTGCTGCTTTCTGTGGCTAGCCTTTTAAAAGCCTGAATGAAATAGGCTTAAGTACAGTTTGCCTACACAGCTCATACGTACTATTTTGGACTTAGTTCTGTTTAAAACAATAAATCAGAACAAGTTGTTAAAGTATCACAGAATCATAGAATGGTTTGGATTGGAAAGAACCTTAAGATCATCCAGTTGAACCCCCTGCATAGGCAGGGATGCCTCACACTAGATCAAGACTGTCCAACCTGGCCTTGAACACTGCCAGGGACGGAGCATTCACCACTTCTCTGGGCAACCTGTGCCGGTGCCTCACCAACCTCACTGTAAAGAACTTCTTCCTGATATCTAACCTGAACTTCCCCTGTTTGACCCCGTTACCCCTTGTCCTATTGCTACAGTCCCTGAAGAGTCCCTCTCCAGCATCCTTGTAGCTCCCTTCAGATATTGGAAGGAAATACAGATATGGAAATGTGTGATTTGTGAAGCCAGATTAAACCAGTATGATCCATTCGTTAGTCCCACACATCTGAGGTTTCTCAAAGTAAACCTAGCTACTGACAACCTCCTCCATGAATCACTTAAACATGGAATCACCTAGGTAGTGCCACAGCTTTAAAATTTAAGCGAGTGAAGCTGATGGGACAACTGACATTTGAAAATGTACTTTACACATCTCGCTGACCAAGGGCTCAGGCCAGCTGTGCAGTGGCATGCAAGGGAGCATGTCTCCTGATCAACGCTGAAACAGAGATCGCCAAAACTGAAAGGAAAACCCAGGGAAGATGGGAATGTGTTGTGACTAGCAGGAATAACAGGGGCTACTCTCCCATGAAAAAAAGGGACGATGACAGGGAGCAAGCTCACCGGTAACATACAGAGCTTCACTGGATGTAGATGGTGTGTGATAGTCTATCAGCACCATGAGATGATATCAGGCATTTTCTTTATAGTATCTTTCACCATAAGGAATCAGTCTACAGGAAGGTGAAGAGAGAAAATGTCAAATTGATATCCTATGATGTCTTGCTGTGTTTCCAGGGCTCCAGGAGCTGAGTTTTCTCCAGACCTTTAAACACATTTCAACAGCTCTATTTGCTTCCTGTGATTAGTTTCTACAGCCTTTGTATTTAGAGTGACAATGATTTTTGAGGTCTGTTTTTATCAGCTGTAATTAGAAGTTGTGCTCAAAGTCTTTGATGAAAGTTGCATCCTTTATAGCGTGAAACATTCTATTTCAACTAATTCTAAGTGCATTTCACTTATCTGACAAAATGATCACCTCTGACTTCCCAGTATGTTCAATGCTAGTGGGAGCCATGCTGACACTTTCCTAATGCTGTTCCATGTCTGCTCCTCCGCATCAGCAGACCTTTAAGAAAGGAGATTCATTCAGTGTAAATGTTGACCTGAGACAGGCCTGGGTAAAGTGTTTTTCATTTGGAACTGCTGAGCTGCTGAACTCAGTTTCCTGTAGGAAAAGGTTGGTTTCAACAACTATTTGTTTAATGTTCTAATACAGGAAAAGCCCATGCAAATGATTTTCAACTGAAGTTTAGGTTTAAGCATTCAGATTGATTTCTACTGTTTATTTTTGCAAAACAGAAACACATCAAAACAATTAAGAGATACTTCACCATTAGTATTTCTGCTGAGATTTTGGTTTCCCGTTCCAAATTATGATTTAGGATGGGAAGTTTCCCACATTGCTGTGGGACAGAAAAACAATTTTTCATCGTCTGTTCTAGTCTTATGCAATCACTGAAGATTGGAGAAATTGTTTGATGAAGTATATTAGAAGAAATGAGTTTATACCATTAACTTAGTACTGATTAAGTGGGGATAGAAGTGGGGCTGTTCAGCCTGGAGAAACGAAGGCTGTGTGGAGACCTCATAGATGCGGGAGAGGGACTCTTCATCAGGGACTGCAGTGACAGGAGAAGGGGTAATGGGGTCAAACTTAAACAGGGGAAGTTCAGGTTAGATATAAGGAAGAAGTTCTTTACTGTGAGGGTGGTGAGGCGCTGGCACAGGTTGCAAAAGGAAGTGGTGAATGCTCCACCCCTGGCAATGTTCAAGGCCAGGCTGGACACAGCCTTGGGTGACATGGTTTAGTGTTAGGTGTCCCTGCCCATGGCAGGGGGTTCAAACTGGATGATCTTAAGGCCTTTCCAACCCAAACCAGTCTGGTATTCTATGATTATACATCAAAACTATTTGTAGGGAGGATAAAAACACAAATAAATGACACTGTGTACTTGGAGAAGTTGTCAGTTATAGCAGTGGTATGGTATTAATAAACTAAAAAATGAATTTGATCATTATGTTAAGCTTCCTTATGGTGAGATTTATTATCTTTTTTAACAGTTTCACATGAAGCCTGTGAAAGATGATTCACAGCCAAAGAGAATGATGTAGTAGGACTAACTGCTGAATCCATCTGTTACATTTTCCTAGCTCTCATTCAGCTGCTTTTGTCTTTGAGGGCACCCTTGAAATGCAGCTGCCCTTCCATGGCTGTTAGGATGTTCTTCTCAAATTTAACATGTTTCATTTCACACTTAGGGACTGGTGTACTACGTGTTCCCTTGCTGATGTTCCTACAGCCCCATGTACTTGGAAAGTCTTTCCAGAGACTTTATAAATGGAAAGGTTAAGAAATTCTAGTACTGATATGAACAGTGATGATACTTGGCACTTCCAGATAAAACTGCTTTCTTTTGGAAGATGCACTTAATTGGCCTGGATCTGTTAGCAAAAATGTGCAGGCTGGTTCACTTGAGAAGACCTCTCCAGCCGGAACAGCTGAGGAGTCACAACTGCTAAGCAAGAATGTGGAAAACACAAGTCCTCTGAATCAGGTAGAAGGAGACTGAGATGGAGTCCTTTACAGCTCCAGGGAATGCTCTGGCCCCTGAATGGTGCTTACTCATTTCAGATTCATGAAAAAGAATGGATCTGCACATAGATAGTTCTTTAAAATAAAAAACAATGGGTCACCAACCCTCTTCTCAAGTGAACAGGGAGCTCAGACCTCAAACCTGTGAGCAGTATCAGCTGAAGTCATCATTTCCAACAGTGCTGCCCTAGAGCACCGAGGCATCAGAAATGCTGGTACATGCAGCACAGAAAAGTAAAAATGAATGTGCAAAATCAGCTGCTGACCTCTGAGGGCTGAGGGAAAGATCTGATTATTCTAAGGGAGAAACCTGACAAAACAAGTGAGAAGGACAAAAGCAATAAAAGCAACAAATCTCAAGAGGAACACCTGCAATTATTAGTCAACCTGTTTTATAAAGGCTTTACAATATAAAACTTCTCAGCTGAGCTCAGCAGTTCACTCAGTTTAAAGGAAGTTTTTGTGTCTGATCTCAAACTCATGTGAGCCACTTTGAACTCATCTGCGCTTTGGATTAGGTATCTATTCATAACAGTTTTAGCAGAATAAAATGCCACATTTTAGATAGCAGTTGTATTTCTTAGGTTGTTAGGAGACAGAGAGAAAAATAGCACTGACAACAGCACCTGACTTATAGTAATTTCACGCCCTGTGTCATGTTAACCTGTTCAAGCTTCTTCAGCGTCTCCTGGTATAGGCCAAAAGCTATGGCAATGTCATGACATGACAAGCATAGGAACTTCCTTCATTGTCCAAGACTCGGGTTTAAAGGGACAACACATAATAAATGGTAGGATTTGGATTCACTGACAAAATCTGAACTGGAAGAGAAGAAAGTCCTGTCACTATTCATGCTGGGGTTTATAATGGAGTGGTCCACAAGACTTCATAGCTCTCCACACCCCCTCAAAAAACCCTTCTGAAAAAGGCAACATTAAACGTCTTGCACATGGAGTTGCTTCCAAACCAGGCCCTCTTATGAGTTAAAACAAAGTGGTGAGTGATGCAAACAGCTGATACGCTGGCGATAAAAACCACCCTTCTCAGAGTTTGTTCTCAACGGTGGTGATGCTTTGCTGGAAGCTCCTCTCTGACTTCTCAGAGAAATCCTGCAAGCAACCATTTCCAACAAGTGTATTTCCAAGGTTGTCTTCTTGTACTTTGTGCTGGACTTCTTCCTCCTTACTCAAAACCTTTGCATGAGCTTCAGAAGAGCCATATTCTAAATGCTATTCTATCTATAGCTAGACACAGTTGGAAAGGATCCATTTTGAAGTTTGGATTTTTCCACTATGCTGATTTTTTTGGCATTACTGAAATGCTCCAGATTTTCATCAGTTCACTCCTAAAATGCACTGCTATGAATGGAAGAAGAATCGGGTACGGAAGGGTTTTGTTGTGCTTATGTCAGGCTTGCTGTGGCTGTTGGTAGCAGATAAATCACAATAAATGGTAATTTGTTCCTACCATGTACTTTATAAAACATACCCAAAATAGAAATTTAAAATGGATAATGATGAAATAAGCACTATTTTAGATTATTTTCCTTATTAATGGTAAAAAAAAATTTCTTCCCACATCACAATGACTTGTTCTGCGCACACCTTAGGGTCTGCACACCCCACTTCCATGATCACTGGTCTAACCCCCAGGTTGTGTGACTGTCCTTTGCTTCCTTTTCTGCTTCCCAGGGGAAATAAAAGCTATTTCTCTCCTCTTGTTTCTTTAATTTACTGAGCTCTGAATTAATGATCCTTTTTCTTGTGCTGAAAGTCTGCACAGTTTCTTGATTATAGCAATAAATAATAATAACTGAATAATGATACTAAAAGTGAATGAAATACTGCTGTTAAATTGAAATGTAAATACCATAAGCTATGCTAAAGCTATCAGGATCCTGAGGCCTCTTGAAATGTCCTAAGGCCCTGATCAGCCTAAGTTGGGACCCACACCCTCTCCTCATGGGACCATGGGGAATGGTTAGTACATTAGTACACAGCAATTTTCTCTTTGAGAAGTATTTCCTTCAATAGATGGCCAATAGAGTAATAACACAAAGTAGTAACTTAATTACTAACAAAGCTAAGTACAATGCCATCAACAAAGTATGGGAATTGGATAAATACAAGTATAAATATGCACACAAACATTTCGGTACATGAAGCTTTGATCAAATTGGTCGTAAGATCAAATTGACCTTATCTTGCCATGAACAGATGATGGATCCTATACTTGGATTTGTTATTGAAGACATGAAGGATTACATCCTATTGTCTATATTTCTTTTATCTTCATCTTTTCAATGTTGAGTACAGCGAGATGTTTACATGACTTGCTCAGCTTTATCCTATGTATTTTGAAATCTGTGATTACCAAGGAAATCAAGTACAAACAAGACATTATTGTATCTGGAAAGGGACGAGACTCTGCATACATCGGAAAAGCACAACCAGGACAGCTGTGCTAATGCAAGTTTTGGCTCTGAACAACTGATGAACCCCTCCTTTCTTCCAAAATATCTCCCTAGAACCTGCCAGTGGTGCTTTTACTGCACACATTTGAAAAATAGCCACTGGGGCTTATTGTTTTTCTGCCTAGCTAATAATTTATTGGGAACAGGGCACTGAGGTCAGTTTCCAGATGTTTTCTCCAAGTGAGTATTTCAAATTAGCTAAAGATTTGGGTATTTGCATAAGGTTTTGAATGTTCCCAGCATCCCTTTGATCTCTGTCATACACTGGGCCCTAAATCTGTACTGGTTGCACAGCTTTGTCTGTGTCTTCCCACAGAGCACTCGGTTCCTCTGCAGAACAGCACTGACTGACTCCCCCGACTCCTGGCAGTCTGACTGGGCCTGGCTATTTCTGAATGTGGCTAGTGCTCAGTGCTGTCAAATCCTGCAGGGCATACAGCAGTCCTGCTGCCTTCTCATCTGTCTGAGCAGTGGTATTTTGTCTTTGTTTCCTGAATTTCAGCCTTTGATTGATAGGCGCCTACAAGAAAAGTTTTGGCATTCTGTACCTCTATCTCAGATGCTGGGCTGGATGTGGACCTCAGTGCCTAGGCAGGCTGCTGTCATGCTTGCTCTGAAGGTTCTTTTGCTCTCTAATGGTGTTGGTTTCTCTTGCTTCCAGGGGGTGGATTGACAGGAACCATGTAAAATTCAGCAGGGACAGATGGCAAGTCCCACCTGTGGCATACACAAACCTTTTTCAATGCACACAGGCTGGAGTCTGCCTGTTAGGGCAGCAGCTCCTTGGAAAAGGCCCTGAAGGGTCTTCAGGATGGAAAGAGCTGAAGGACTTTCCCTATGAGGAGAGGCTGAGGGACCATGACTGGTTCAGCCTGGGGAAGAAGACACAGATTCGGGGCTATGGAGATGTCACGGAGTAGATGGGGTCAGGCTCGTCACAGAGAAGGAGAATGCAAGACAACAGGCTTAAGTTGAAAGGAGAGAGCTTTAGAGCGGGTATAAGGCTCACGCTGTTCCCCATGAAGAGGAACAGGCAGTGGAACTGGTTTACCAGAGAGGCTGCATAGTCCTTGGAGGCTTTCCAAATATGACTGGACAGGGCCTGGAGCAACCCTATCTGATCTGAGAGATGAGCCTGCTGTGAGCAGGAGGATGGTCATTTGCAACCCAAAATGCTCTGTGATCATATGATCACCTACTGCCACCTCGTCTGAGGCAACAGACCCCTGTAATTAGTGAGAAAGGGAGAGGATTATCATGCCTCTAAATGTTAAAAGCTTAGGAATTGTGGCAACTTGAGAAAGGAGATGGGAAAGACTAAATATTGGGGTGTTGAAAAGGTCGGGAAATGAACAAGCAAACAACGAAGAAGAGTAGGGACACATGGGCAAGAAGAAAGTAAGTGGAGATGATAGGAGGATGGGGAAATGAGTGGAGTGAGCTGGGAAGCAAATCAGTTCAGTGAGACACAAGTCTGTAGCTAACAGGAAGGGGAAGATGCTAAGCATTTTGAAACACTTCATATTTCAGAGATGAGAGCTTCATTATCAGTTTGTCTCAGAGCTTTTATTTTCCCAAACATATGTGATAAAAATGCCACATCAGTGTCACTTGCAGGATCCAGAGTCTGCATTTATTCCTGATTTTTTTTTCTATCCTTATGGAAAAAAATAGCACTGCTTTCAGATTTCTTTTCAGGGCCATGGGACCCACCATCCCAACTGTTAGTAACGGGTGGCAATAACTCTGGCTCAGAAAGCCTGGTAGAGTTCCCAGCTTTGTTGTTATCACAGGGTTGTACTGCCTGGCAAAAGGACAAACTGGGTACAATACATTATCTCCGGAAGCACAGTGTCTTGGAATGTGAAAAAACAGGCAGTGGTTTTGTTTATTTCATCTTTAAACATTCGAAAAGTTGAAAAAAAACCCGCTATG
The DNA here is from genome assembly GCF_028554395.1 of Pezoporus wallicus. Taxonomy (NCBI): domain Eukaryota; kingdom Metazoa; phylum Chordata; class Aves; order Psittaciformes; family Psittacidae; genus Pezoporus; species Pezoporus wallicus. Next base: position 6,874,893 of record NW_026642649.1, on the reverse strand, counting down.
TATTTTAAATATCACTGTTTATATGAGTATATTTACATCAAAACAATGGCACTGGACATTGCTTTGTGAAAGCATGTGATGTTAACATTAGCTTGGCATTATTTGTGTGACTGACTAAATAAGCCTGTCACTCCTTCCTGATGGTGCCTATCCATATATTCAGTGAGGTTTAGTGGTGGCGTGAAGCACTACTCAGTTTTGAATAACTGCGACTAAATCTGGCCTCTATGCAAATTGCACTGACTTCTACTTTGAATGGCAATTCCAATTCAAATGTCTAGGATAAAATTAGGTGAATTTTAAACTCTTCAGCTACTTCACTTCTGTTTCTGACAAATGCTCAGGTATCATACCACTACTTTCAATGGCTTGACATCTGCCATTCATATTCTTTCACCACAATATACCATTATTGTTAAAGAACCACAAACTGAACAATAGATAAGGCCTTGTATAAGATCTCTTGTTAACAGCCCCGGAAGCAGACAGAAGAAAACCCTTAAGGGTGAGCCAATATTTCTCTGAGCATTTTAAAACCATACCCAGCTCTGTGATGGCTGATACTGAAGATACCTTTCAGTATCTTTTGTGATAAATTGTTTGGTTTCTGTTCTATTGGAATGCCAGGGATGGAGCATTCACTTTTAAGTTGAAGAAAGCCTGAAAGAAGACTCAATGTTAATTCTCCCAAACAGCATTATTATTATGAGATTTAATCTATTAGTAATATCTAATTCACTTTGATGTGTAATTTCAAGTGCTGTTCATAATGTAGAGAAATGTCTTTGATTTGGTAGTTTTTGAAAATACTGATGCATTAGACAGTGGCATCTGTGGAAGAAGAAACCTTCATGTGCCTTAGATCTATAGGTACTGAATTTCTGACTTCTCAGAAAGCTTGAGAGAAATATATTCCCATTGCATATTATTATTTAGTTAAGTCATGCCACATTTAACACAAAGCTGAAATACTGTTCTTCAGGCTAATCAGAAGCCATTTTCTCCTAGCACATAATTGTTGTTTCTAGAAGTTCTGTTTCAGAAACAACTAAATGTGGACTATGTGGGAACATTGCAAATTGCGACACACTATTTTTGCCAGGATGTGGTGTAATCTCTGCATTTTCTTTGCCATTTCTTTGGAGGTTCCTCTAGGTTATGAGGGATCTCTGTGCCTTTGTGATGGCACAGACTCATCCTGAATGCCACATAAAGGGTTGAAACCAAGTCACAGTCGTTTGCAATTGCCCCCTTAAAACTTCAGCCTCTGAGTTACGGCCTTTAGGGCTTGTTCAAAACTGTTCAGAAATAGTGTTTGAGGATACATTGAGGAGCCACGACTTCTGACCTGAGCATGAAAATCTCCAGGTCGTCCTTGGTTTATGTGAGGTCAGTCAAGAAGACAGCTGCTAACATTCTTTTTTATAGACACTGACTTAAACTGCTTGCAAATGGCCCCTCCTCTCCCACAGCCTTCCTTCCCATCCACCCAGTCCAAGCGTTCCTGGACACAGGATTCACACAACCAGAGAGTGCATATAAGTATCATTTTCTTTTCATCATCTGTGTACTATTGTCCACTCCCTTATTTCCCCTCTGCAGGTATGAAGTGCTTGCAAAAAGCATGATTTGCATCCAAGTGAATTGTCATTTTGTAGCAGCACTGAGAGATCCACAATTTATTCCACAGACTGCATATATGTAAATATTTGTATATAGCTTAAATGCTGGAGCCATTATCTTCTCTGTTGTATAAGCTGCGTGCATGGTCTCCAAGATTCCATTTGTGAAGCTCTTCCAGCACAATAGTTTTGTTTGTTAAGTCTCCAGATCCCATCAGGTGTGTTCTGTCAAGCCAAGTAAGGCCTGATGGTTTTTGCTAGTTGTAATAACAGGACTGCTTAATGCCAAACGGCTATATCTGAACACATCAAATTTTACTGCAGTGCACTGGAACTCATCTGGGACCAATAAATAGGACTAACAAGTAGATTCTAATTAAAATAATTTTTTTAGCACTGACTCTGTAAAAACCACTGTAAAAACAGCATGATTTCCCAGGATCTAAACTTCCCATTTGGGTTAGAAATATTCCTTGAGAAATGTCACGAGCTATTCATAGCACACAACACAAAACCAACATCCATGCAAACTATAATCTGATGTATTGAGTGTCCCATATTTGACACACTTCTCACAACTGCTGTTCCTTGAGAAGTATTCAGATAATCTGCATCACTGAACTGTGATTAGACAGTTGGTGATCACCCTGTTTAAGTTTGTTCTGCTGCCCCTTTCTTGGTTCTCTCCTCATGTCTCACTTATCACCTTCAGTAACCTGGGCAGGTACTTGTGTGGCCATATAGAAAACATGAGTAAAACTGGAGAAGGAACAAACAAAGAGAATGTATTCTTAGATCAGATCAGCTGCCTGTACAATTGGCCATATGGACATCCTAACAACTCAGCCACAATGATGAAGTGACTAGCAAAGAGCAAGCAGACTCTGATAGGGAATCACAAAATCAGAATGGTTTGGGTTGGAAAGGACCTTAAGATCATCCAGTTCCAACCTCGTGATGCCTCACACTAGACCATGTTGCCCAAGCTCTGTCCAACCTGGCCTTGAACACTGCCAGGGATGGAGCATTAACAACTTCGTTGGGCAACCTGTGCCAGTGCCTCACCACCCTCACAGTAAAGAATTTCTTCCTTATATCCAACCTGAACTTCCCCTCTTTCATGTTTAAACCCATCTCCCCTTGTCCTATTGCTACAGTCCCTGATAAAGATGCAGTTTATGCAGGAATTTCTGTAAAATAAATGCTTATGTCTCAAAAACATGAACACCACAACCCTAACCCTAAGCCTTTCCCTTTAAAGACATGCATACGAAAGAAACAGGACATGGGTTCAGAAGCACAGTGAAACACACAGGTTTTCAGGGAGATGCAGTGAGAAGAGATGTTTGAATTACAATAGTGCTTTCTCTGTGAGCTGATCACCACCCCAGTTTTTGGCTTTGCTGGACTATGCCATGCATTGCTGTTAACACAACAATCAGTATTCACTTAACAGCGATAACCACTGAACAGAAACAAAATGAACTTTTATTTGCCCTTTGAATATACAGCTGCAGCTGTGCAATAAACTGTGTCCTTCCATTTGTTTATCAACAGTTAGGGATTAAAATTAGGTTTTGTTTTGACTTTTGCCACAGCTTTGTGCATGTATGATAATCAGACAAACTGTGAACTGAGTGATGGCGACTCAAGCATTTAATCAAAGTTGTGATAAAAGGCCATCAGAGGAAACTAGCCAAGTGCCTTATTATGATAAAACTCAGGGAAATCTGCATATTTAGAAATCTTTTGAAAAATCAAATAGATACATTTATATACATGTACGTGTATGTGCTTGTGTGTGCACATGTGCTGCAAATGTGCAAAACAGGATAGCTGGTGAGATGTGTTCATTTCATATGAAGTATGCAGCCTGCTTTTACACATCAAAGACAACGAGATGTTTGTGAAGCAAAAATTACTCAACAAACGTAGGTCACAAGAATGTACATTTCCATAATAAATCCACCAGCTAAAATTGATTGTAGAAACAATAAATCTACATTTTGATGAGCAAAAGTAAATCCTATCCAGAGACTGCTTATCCTTGTCTGTATAACTGCAGGAGTTTGTTCCGTTAATAGGTTTTTTCTTTTCATCTTGCAGAAAGTACTTCAGGGCACGAGTTGCTGTTTTCAAGACATGAGCAACTGCCCTGTCACCTCCCTGAATTCAGAAGAATTAGATGAAGAATTAACTGAAGAACAATTTGAAGAATTAGACTGGGGAGGGAGGGAAGAAAGGAAGGTAGAAAATGAGTTTTTAGAGACTGACTGATTTGAAGGTGTAACTGCAACAAATGAGAGAGGAGAAGGGAAAGAGATGATGCCATACCACAAAGAGATGATGGTTAAGAAATAAAAATAGAAGCAATAGGGAAACACAGCAAATCCTTACAGGTGATGGAATTGCTCCTAGAGCACTGCTTTAACTCTCTGCTACAAAACCTAGATATGCTATTAGCCCACAACAGAGATTTGTCTCCCTTGTTTCCTTTAAGTGTTAACAGTTTGGATTCTGAGAGGAGGCCACGAGATGATCAGAGGCTGGAGCACCTCCTGTATGAAGACAGGCTGAGAACACTGGGGCTGTTCAGCCTGGAGAAGAGAAGCTGCATGGAGACCTCAGAGCAGCTTCCAGTGTCTGAAGGGGGCTACAAGGATGCTGGAGAGGGACTCTTCATCAGGGCCTGTAGTGATAGGACAAGGGGTGATGGGTTCAAACTGAAACAAGGGAAGTTCAGGTTAGATGTAAGGAAGAAGTTCTTTACTGTGAGGGTGGTGAGGTGCTGGCACAGGGTGTCCAAGGGAGTTGTGAATGCTCCATCCCTGGCAGCATTCAAGGCCAGGCTGGACAGAGCCTTGGGTGACGTGGTCTAGTGTGAGGCGTCCCTGCCTATGCAGGGCTTGGAACTGGATGATCTTAAGGTTCTGTCCAGCCCAAACCAGTCTGGGATTCTATGATTCTATGAGTGCAATCACTATGCTTGTGATTGCACTTTGACAGTGGCTTATTAACATTTATGCTATTTTAATGCTTTTAAAGTATAAAATACCTTTTTGCTCAGGAAGTTTCCCCTTTTTACCTGAAGTTTTGCCAATTTTTAGGAAGGAACTATGCTGACACTTTATAATAATTAAATTCAAGCAAACTCCAGCCAGAATGCAACATCTTATTAGCACATATTTGAAGTTCTAACCTCAGCATTGACTGTGATAGCCAGAAAACCCTCCAGTGCTCTGTCCAGAACCTCACTTGTCCATGCAATGTAACAGGCTCTGTAGTGGGACCCAATAATCAGGGAATATGGATTGATGGGAACCTTTGTGCAGAAACTCTAGAAACAGCTTAGTTTCAGTTTGCTGCAGCTCTCTGTGCATGGTATGTGATGGTCTGCCACTGTGGTGGCGCTGACACACTGTAAGGAGGTGTAAGATCTAGTAAGTCCAGACACACAAGTCCATGTACAAGATAAGGACTGAGAAACTTTTAGCATGTAATGATGATATAAACACTGCTTCATAACATGAGTATTCGGGTAATTGGAACTCACATACACTAAGGCTTAGAATAATCTAAGCAGTCATCTGTTTTGTTTAATCTCTTGTTTTCTGTATAAATGTATCCTTCCTTCCCTCCTTGGTGTCATCATTCTGGGGAGTCTCCCTGCCTGCAGCCATCCCTAGCTGAAGATGAAAGATGTGCTAACTACTGGATGAAGTAGTGCTAACCAAAAATGACTGAAGAAAGAAGCAAAGTCTGTAGGACAGGGTATAAGAATATCTATATTCTAAAAGGGCAATGCTTCTCCCTTGGCTTCACAGTACTCTGATTGCCAACTTTATCTTCAAACTTGTATCTACTATTCTCAGTGTATCCTAAACATTCATGGGACAGCACCAACATACTGCTTGCCTGGTTAGAGGGAACAGGGATACTTTGATGTCATCCAGTCATTATTTGGTGTCTTTGGCCTACATTCAGTTCTTCCTGAAGCTTACTTCTAGAGCTGCTACCTCTCTGTCAAATTGTCTGAAGAGGGCCTATGGTTTCAGATGTTTTCAGTGAGGCTGACAGCTAGTCAAAATACTTGAAAGACAATTTTATTACCCCTCCAGGATGACAGACATATTTATACATTTAGAGATGAAGCAATCCAGCACTGTAATGAACTGTCATCAATATTTTATAACCTACAGAGACATAAATGCCACATCTAATTACTAGGAATAGCAATCCTTCGAACAGAATTGAGATGTCTCTTGAAAGAACCATCTGAACACTGGAAAGGCACTATGGTTTTCATTAAAAAACATTCACTGAGAAGTCACTATTATCAAGAACAGAATTGTACAAAACCTCACCATTAACTTGAAGGAAAATACTAATTTTGTTGGAAAGTCTAACTTCTGTGCATGAACATGCCTTTTATACGGACACACTTATACCTTAGGCCTCATTTCTTCATCCTAAGTATGCTCACTATCTTACAGCATCCTGAGAAGTCACTAAAAAACACCATGAGGAATTCCTAAGGGTTGGTACAGAAATCACAGTAAGAAAGTCATTTCTAAAATGACTCCTGACAGTATTTCTGTGTGAATCACCTATATATGCCTCTTGCAAATGCAAACGTACATTTTGGTAGCACAACAGATAAATCTGTCTATTTTGAACAACTGGATTTAGTGGGAACTTTTCAGCTTCACCCTTGGAGTAGTACCTAAAGTGTGACTGGGAAATACTCCCAGATTCAACAGCAAGAAAAAATCTGGGAAAAGGAATGAAGAGTAACCTGCAAGAACTGCCAGCTGTCTATTCAGTTATAATAAAGATGCTTCTCTAAAAAGCTGACATTTTTAGGCTGGTCTAGAAATGTCAAGAGACAAAGAACTGCGAGATCTCCAGGAGTAAAGACATTATATTTTGCTGAAACTGAGGAGATGAAAAGATACGGTTGAAGATAAAGGGAAGAACACAAAGGTTTGCTATTGAGTTTGTTTCTAAAAGTGAGGAAACTGAGGAGTACAAGAGAGCCCCATGCTACAACAAACCTATGATGTTTTATGCCTTTTACCCTCACTGCTGCTGTGTGAACCATGATGTGGCATCTGAGATTGGGCCAAACTTTTGGTAACAAATCATGTGCAATTTGCCTGCTTTTAGGTTTCCTGATAAATTTAACCATGTTTATTAAAAGGGTTGTTAGGGTTCACAAATATTTTAAATTAACTTGGACCACTTTGCTGAAAATCACATAAATGAGTGATTTTTAAAGTTCTGGTTGTGAAACAAAACAAGTTGTGGCTTTCTAGGCTGACTTTGCTCTGACTTTTCTTACACTGAACTGTGAATCTTTAGGTGGGAACTGATTGGTATTCAAACCACAGACGTTGTTCAGGAGCATCTGTGGAATGGAAGAGATAGCCTTGGTACTAATCTTTCTGCTTTTCTCTGTTGCTGATGCTGTACGTAACACACCTGGGTTTCTGCAGGATGTTAGCAGGCCAACCTGTGATGAACTAGGAAGGAAAGCTAGCTAACTGCCTGCTTTTAGGATTCGGGAATCAAGAGAGGAGTGGGTAATGTAAAGAGGAGCTTGAGGCAAATGCTTCTTATTTGTTAATTAAGCCCAGCTGATTTACATACTACAAAGGAAAAGGAAAGGAGTAGAAGGCTTTTCAAAGAAGATAAGTGGGCTAAGCAGTCTGCAACCTGAGCTTGAAAAGTTCTGTCCAGAGCTATAACTCATTACAAAGAGAAACAAACTTGGGTTTAGGATTGTTTGCTTTCATGAATTACTCAAGAAACTCTTAGTATGTTTTCCAACTGGTATCAGGATGGTTGCCTTGAAGATAAGACTGGATGCTAGTGCTACATCTTTCCATCTCCTATCATTTTTCAATGTTCAGAAGCTCTCCCAAGTTCTTGCGCAAAGCATTTAGCAGCTGTTGCCAACCTCAGCGCTTCCACTCCGGTTTCCTCAAGAGAAAGAAGTAAGTAAGATGAATGCATTCATTTTTAGCTGAATTTCTGGAAGCATTCTTGCAGGAATAGCTGACCTTCACCATGCTACACAACCTTCCCTTTTCCTTCTTTTAAGCTATAATCTACAATATCTTGTGACTTTCCTGAGTATTTTACTGAAGTGATTGCCATCCTTCTATGCCTATTGCAGCCAAAACATTTAAGGTTATGTTTCCAGCTTTCTCTTCCTTTCCCCAGTAGTTTTATTTATATCCATATGTATTTCTTTCACCAAGTGTATGAAAGTTTTTCTGTAGTTCTCAAAAAGGCTTCATTTTCACCCCCTTCCATTGGTGGTACCTGTTTCTAACAGTTAGTACCAGGAACATATGACAGACAGGGCAAAGCTTTTCAAAATACAGAGCTTCACATACTTCAGGGAATGATTGTTTTGTTCCTTAAAGGAAAACATCATTTGCTCTGAATTTTGTAAAACAAGCTGTGGCTGCTAATCATTTCCAGCCTTTCATATTCTACAAACCTGTTTGCCAGTATTCTCTATTTAAAAGCTGATCGGTTTATTCTAGAGTTAGACTGTTTATCATGGATGATAACAGGACTGAAACAAAACCTACCTCACTCTTTATTCAGGACAGCTCATATTGCTTACTAATTGTTACTATCTCTGCTTCCAGTATGGTTCACATTGTTTTATTTTTGCAGTCTTCATCTATCTGTTTTATCTAAAGCTGCACTTCTGCAGACTTGGCACTAATGGGTACCATGGTCTCACTTAAATTGGCAGGAAATTGCTTTTGCTTGTATCAGGAAGAAATTAAGATTCCTGATGGGAGAAATAACACTATGATGTTTGTGATATGAAGAATGGTGTAATAAGTTAGGATGAACTCTAAGCATTTTTAGAATCCACCTAATAAAGGGGAAAAAGGAATGATGGAGTTATGAGCTGAGGAAAAATACAGTTGTCATTTTACCTTGTAGAAGAACTGGAAGTGAAGCAGTACTGTGAAGGGGAGGAGGGAGGGGGAAGCCCAAGGACTCTTCTGTGATTAGAATAAGTTCTTAAACATAAAGAAGTGGATTTCTTGGATGGTTATTGCATGACATCTTAATTATTTGCATTGATTTAGAATATGCACTTGATTCTTCAGGGTGTTGGGGTACAAAGGAGGAAAAAATTACATATTTCTGGACAGTGGAAAAACTTGGGTAATTTTAGTGCTACCAAATGATGATACTACCACTACGAAACAGAACTAGTGGCATGTACTGCCAGGACTTAGCTAAGGTGTTCTGGCCTTGGCATAGCATCCTGGCCTGCATGCAACTCACCAGTTCTATGCAAAGGATCTGTTCAGTGACTGCTTTATGGCACTTTGGCTCTGGAAGGTCCTACTAGCTTCAGTGAAGCACCAGATTTGAGCTAACAAGAGAGCACAGCATGGCACAGAGATGCTGAGTAGCTGTGCACATATACCACCCACCTGACAATGTACTAAGCATTGTAGATCCAAACTTATGTGTGAGAAGTCACTGCTGGTGTGTGGCAGAAGGCATGAAAACCATGTCCCCCTTCTGCACTGCTTGAGTGTATATGGCCCCATGCTCCTTGTTCAAAGTGCCAGACCCTGCAGCCTGTGACTGCTCTGCTTAGGCTCTACTCCATGTGAAACATCTGTACCAGTGCCTGAACTGAGGCTTGCCCTGCAGCTGGTGCTCATACTGGGCTGGCTGTGACCCACCCTGGCTCCAAGCCACAGTGCATGTCATCTTCAGGTGTGTACTGTGAAAAACATTTCAGCTCATAAGCATGTTTCACCTCTAAATGGGTCTTCTCACTGTATGTGCACTACGTGTGTTTCAGCTTGTCTTCCATGCCAGCTTTCTGCATCAGATTAACTTCTTCTGACAGTGGGATGACAGGAATTGAGCTCAATTGCCCATCTGTGTCTGAAACTGAGACTGGACTAAAACAAGCCTTGTTTAGTCATGTAGACAAGGATAATGATTCTGGGACTTTCTAGAGCTTAAGTGCTTTGGAGCAGGGAATTGAACTTTGGCAGGAAGCTTATATCATCCTGGTGTAGCTGTTAAAAATCTGTCTGGCTTGGCTAAAGTACACCTACCTGAGGAAAAAACAGTTTGTAAGTGCAGTTATGCCTGTGTACAGAGCAAGTGTTTCAACCTCCCCTGGTGCTTCTATAGTAGTCATACAGCATATCTGTTCCTCAACACAGCAAATTAATCTGCAGCTGGCCTGGCCTTTGGGGTCTGGGTGGTCTTTTCCTTGCAAATGCTTTTTCCAGTTCTTGGGGACATCCTGAAACGATGGAACTGTTTCCCCATGCTGTCAAGGTGACTCATGGAGACAAGTACCACCAGAGGAGGTCACAGGACATCAGGCAGTCATGGGAGAGTTTAAAAGTAAAACAATTAAGAACACAGAAGCAAACAACAGGCATGAAAGAACTGGGGACAGAGAATATCAAAAGACAGGGCAGGGGCCCCTGGTGATAAGAGCAAGAGCCAGACTCTGACTGGCAAGTAAAGAGTAATCAGAGGAGGAGATGGAAGAATCTGGGAGAGGTTGGAGGTGTTGGAAATCATCACAGTGTTCATTTGTAAAAACGAAGCCAAGAACTGCCCATCTTAGTAATTTCTCTACTGTGAGACTTTCCAGCAAATCAAATGCTGTTCAACACCAGGGGTCATTCACCTCACTTTACACATAGCTTGCAGAGAGAAAGCTGAAATACTAAGACAGATGAGGCTGTTCTGAATGTCAACACAGTACTCATGCTTTTAGAGGAGAGCTTGTGTAGAGCTGGCAGGTGTGAGGGCTCAGAAATGTCAAATAGGAAGCCTGGAGGATAAAGAGCAGTCACCCAGTGACCCAGTTTGGAAGAACATACTGAAAGCAGCTAGCATGGTACTTGCTGGGAACTGGGGACAGAATTTCTCAACTGCTTTAAATATGGGACTATATCAAGCCCTAACACTCATCTCCCTGGTTTTAATGCCCCCATCACACTCATCACCATCCACTCCATAGCCCAGATGTACTCCCAGGGTAAGAAGCAGTCTGTCTTGTAGGGAACTCTAAATCAGGCAGTTTTTCATATGAATTTGCAGTATCTTTTAAGGCTGTTGTCATTGGATACATTTCTAAATTGGTACGTAATTGCAGTAATGTATGTGTATTTGCACACAGAGGTAAGACTTCTGCAGGTGTGCATATCATATCCTCCTTGCTATTTTATAGGCTGGGGTCCAAATCTCCATGTAAGAAACTCTGCTCGTAACTTCCTCTGTGGATCATTAAAATTAAATAGGAGGATGCATGTGTAACTATGCTTTAGATTTCTAGAGTTAATGGTGTTTAAGAGGAAAAGAGGTATTCTACAAGCATGTAACTGTTCCAGACAGAATATGTTCTGTTGTGTGCTAACAAGCTACTATTAATTACACAGTGTCTGGGTGAAACAATGTAGAATAAAGTGGTTTTGGGGAACTGTAATGGCTTCCCCTTATAGAAAAGATGGGGCTTGGAGGAACCTGGTCTAGTGTGAGGTGTCCCTGCCCATGGCAGGGGGTTGGAACTGGATGAGCTTTAAGGTCCCTTCCAACCCAAACCATCCTATGATTCTATAATTTATTTGCTTTAGCTCAAAGACAGTTACAAAGCTTTAAAAAGGGTTATTTTTATGTGCTGAGTAGTCCTCTCTGCTGGAAGCCCCTAATACTTCGCATAATTTTAGTCAGAGAAGAAGTTGACTTGGAGGATGGGAAAGTTAATACACAAGCATCTGTAGGGTAATGGATCCTAATCATGATTAGGATCATCATCCTTTGACAGGATGCGGAAAATCCTGATTGTTGAATAAATGGGATCATAAAAATATCTCATATTTAATAATTTCTTAGAATCTTGTTAACATTTCTTGAGCTCATTGAGGAATATAAATTATCTAACAGATACTTTAGCAAGTCTCAGTTTGCCTGCTGATCTGTGGAATGGAATTTGGGGTAGAAAGGAATTATGCATTTTTGTTAAACGTTTAATCTCGTTCTGTAAAACCGGACTTAGTATTCTGAACGAATGATGTAACTAAAAACCAAAAAGGTTTGATCATTAACAAATTAAAGAATTGTAAGCTTTTCCCCTTTCAGTCATAGGCTGGGGTTTTCTCCATTTTCCCCATTGCTGTAGCAAACAGATAACACATTCAGGGATGTTGTGGCAGCAAATATTTCCATTTCCTTACCTCAAAAGCATTGTAGGACAGACCAGGCTCTTAAACAAAACTTTGATTCCGAAATACCCTTCTCTCTGTCCTGCACATCTCGATCTTCCAAAATATACTGATAACACATAATAGAAAATAATAGTACGGCCCTGAAGAGGTGTTATATGTGAAGAGTTCTATTGTTGGGCTTTTTCTTTTGACAACAGTGTTTCTAAAAACATTTACAGTAACTGAATAGAGTTTGGAATAGTAGCATAAAAATATTGTGAAGCAGACTGAGGTTACTTGGTGTTTATAAAGTATACAACAGGCTGTAAGTATCTCAAAAAAATAACTTGAAGTAGAGTTGTCTTTGCTAAGTACACTTGCGGTGTTACTTTAGAAGGGTGAACATGTTTCTTTCTCTTTCATTTGCTCCCACCTGATTAGTAGAAGTGCTAGCTTTTGAAGTGGTACTTAGTTTCTGGAAGCAGGTGTGGATCTGCCACATTATTCGGAGCAGAGTTAGAGGGTGCTGGTATTTGAAAGAGGACGATTAGAGATGCTACTGACTATCAGATGAGGTTTCTTTCAGCTTCAGAGCTGTCTTCTGTTCTTATCTCTAGAAGACCTGTCTCTTTATCCTGTTTCCTTTCTAAAGAATGACAATATGGGTCCTTTTTTGTAAGGATGGCATGCTTCCTTAGGGTGACAGTATGCATTACATGTTCCTCCCCTTTTTCCTTTGGGAAGGACTTTTCATTCTTTTGAAGTGAGCTATGGGGAGAGGTTTGAATCCCAAACTTCTCAGTTTGGACTTGTTAAGCTGTGACACTGAAGTGTCTTCCTCTGCCCTCAGTCCTGTGTTAGAGAGACTGTGACAGATAAGGGGTTTCTTGGTCTCTGTACCTTGTGACTCCTTGCCTTTGGGATAGGGTTACCAAAGAGACAGTGGTTTAATACCCACAGCTCAAGATCACAGCTCAAGACCAGACCTGTTTACTTGGCTGCAGCTTGTGAGTGTTGGCTTTCAGCTAGTAGAAGGGAAGAAGTGGCTGAGGTAAACTTATGTGCAGGTTAAGGTAACAGTTATCAAAGGGAGTAGTCACCTGCTTTGAGGAGCAAACTGTGAAAGCATATACTCCTATCATTCAAATAGACGTTTACAAAACATGTGAATACTGTACCAAATACCTGCAGTAATTGTGAGCTGGTGAAACAGACTTGCTCCAGACAGGCTAAATTCAGCACAGTCCCCAGTTTGGGAACACCAGGTTGCCCCTAGGGTCACATGAAGCTGCAGTAAGAATAGAGGTAGAGCTAAGAATGTGCCTTAAAGCCTGGGCTGCTCTGGATTACATCTGAGTGAGCATTACTGATTTTAAAACATTTATAAAATACTCCCTCAAATACCAAAATGGAGCATTTCCTCCATGATACAACTGAGCTATACATTCTAATTCTATTTAAAAAAATACAGTGTTTGAATAACTGCTTAAATCAATACAGCCAATACGAATATCAGCAATAGTTGCTGACTTGGGATATACCGTAAGATGATTAAACAGTTCTCATCATTCTCCTAAGGCTCTGAATGACCTTCCTGAGCAGAGACAAAACCGGGTACACAATACAAATCTTATCTGATTGTTGGCAGGCTGAATGCATTTAAATAGACTCATAATGCTGATTTAGCTCTCTTATCTATGCTGATTTACCTCCACAAAAATGCAGAAAAGAAGAATATCAATGCAGACAAAAAAAAGGCATACATGAAGTAATCAAAGAGGAGATAGGGTGAATAAATAAATGAGTATGTAGAATAGGAGAATCACATTTCATCAAGCAAGTACTAAATCAGAATGGAATCCAGTTGGACCATATCTGTAAGAGGTACTGTGTCATGATCACAGTGAAAGCACATTCATAGAGCCAAATTCTGCTCTTTCATAGAAGCTTACTCTTCCAGTTCAACAGAAATAACATTTGGCCCATAATAAAATGCTTCTAGACTTCTTTAATAGCTTGCAGTACTCAGTAAGGCTTCCATCAATGAAAAGAGGAATGTATTTTTATGGCTGGTTTTTGGATGTGGCTACGAATTAAAGTTACATTGAAATATATTTCTCTTTCCTTGTATTCTAAGACAGATTTCTGCCAAAAGTCTTTGTTTCTTCTCCTGAGATTGGTTTATATATTTATTCTTATGACTAGCTCACCAAAAAAATGTTGATGGCAGAGTACTTGGAAAGTGTACTAGAAGTGTTGCCAGTAATGGATTTCTTTAAAGTTATTCCACTGCCCTGTCCCCAGACCTTTAGTGTTTGAGAGTGAAGAGCACACTTGGATTGCCAGAAGCAGAAGCCCAAGGTTTTAGGATGAATTATCTATATCTCTTTGGCAAGCAGAGATGGACAGAAACGACTTGGCTGTCTCACAGCTTCTATTCGTTTAGTGTCTTCTTTCAGTGAGCATAATAGCACCCAGAGAAAACTCATCCTTCTTCCCCACTCTCTCCACTTGTGTCCGCAGCACTGCTTCTAAGAGGGCTTAATGGTTGGACAAAGTTAATTTCTGGAAGAACGATGAGCTGAAGCTGTACTTGTGCAAGACAATTTTGCACCCAGAAAGCAGGCTAGGAAGCTGAGATGTGACTTGGTGTAATCACTTTTGGCTGAAAGGACACCTTGCAATCATTTATTTCAATAGCATAGGAGCACTCAGGAATTCCTTGCTTCTTGCACATCCATTTGTCCTAACAGTACCTCCTGTGATAGATACAGAGACATCATCACTGTGAGGTGAATGACAGTCCTGGTTCCCCATCAATTCCCATTTACCGCAGAGCTTTTGAAATCAGCCTCTGGCACAAAACAGGGGCTCAACCTGATGAGTGACTGCAGTGCCTGCCTCTCTCTAATTGTGCTGCAGCTGCACTAAATGGAGCTGAAGGCCTTGGAAAGGACTGGTAAATAGCAGCTAGCTTGGGGATTTTGTCACAAGTGACAGATTCATAATATCTGTGGCATATTAAGGGGTCTCATTCTCCTGCCACAGTCTGATATTTTCTGTTCCCCTGCTGGAGGTTTTCCACTCTCCTCACTTACAGCACAGCCATGCAAACAGTGTACTCTGTGGGGTTGGATGAGCTGCAGGGCTGGAAACCTCTGGCAAGAAAAGCAGAGCAAGTGACTGCTGGAAGAGGGAGAATCTGATCCACTGCTGATAGAAAAGGTATTTTCTGTGTTTTGTGAAGGTTGCACCCCTCCACTGAGCTGTATGCCAAACCCACCACACAGAGAACACAGGAGGTGGCCCATTGTGAGGGAGAAAAGAGACACAGTCCAACCAGACAATATCTGGTTCACATCCTATTTTCCTTTAAGTTATAAACATATCTGGCTATCGAGCCTACCTAATCAGCCATAGGCCCTGTCAGGCCTTTAAGGGTAAGCTCTTCTACTCCCTGTCCCCAACAGCAGCACTGTTGCTTAGCGGTCTGCTGGCACTGCAGTGGCGGGGTATTGTGCAGTATTCTTTATTATAGGGGGGTGGCAGAGCACTGTAAAACAAAGGTCTTTTGTTGTGGCTGCTGTGTGCCTGTCTTGGGTGCAAACCCAGGAGCACAAAACGCAAGGGTGGTATTAGTTTCTAACACTTTATTTTACTGTGTTTTGCCCAGAAGACCTGAGTCCCCCATCTTTTGAAGTGTTACCATGTTCTAGTCTGGTATTTCTAGCCCGAGGAACTGAAATTCTCTTGGCAAGGCTCAATAAGGGAAGGGGACTGGTAGTTGCAAATAAAGCCTTTGGCTGGCATTCAGTTCTTTCACACTTGGCTAAATGCTCTTAAATCTGTAGCCATTTTTTATTCTACTAGTAGAATTCAGGAGCAATGTGCAGGATAGTATAAATGAGGCTCTTCCTTGTTGCTGGGTCTTCTTAAGCTCTCCTCGTTTCCACGTGTAGGGGAGACTGGTGTCATCCACAGGCACTGAGAAGGAGGTGGCAAATTTCAGGGAAAGCTGTGGTGTCCACAGTAAGGAGGAAGTGCTTTTTAAAATGGGACCCAGCATCTCCTGGGGAGTAACAGCCAGTTATTCTCTATCTTTTTTTGGCTCAGTGTTGAGCAGGAGTGAAGATGAGGACAGTTAATGGATGTTTCTCATTTGAGTAAAAACACCTGCTGAAGTGACGCTGCTGTTTAGTGCCCGAAGGGGTTGAATGTGAGTGAGGATGATCAGTGAGAATACCTAAGGAAACAAAGAGGTTGGAAGGCATTAATCACACCGTGCAATATTCCTTTGCTACTCCTTTCTGGAAAGCATTGCCACTTGTCTTGATGAAATCTGGATTTATAAATCCAGTGAAAATATCTTCACCAGATGTGATGCCAGAAGAAGCTCTGCTTGTGGGACTGTAACATGTTCAGCAGTTCTGATTTTAGATTCGTGACTAAACACATGCTGTTAGTTAGAGTGTGTATGTAGAAAAATATATAACTTGTTGGCTGGGGGAATAATATTTTGCTTTAGTTGCCGAGAGAGATTTATCCTGGGCAAGTATTCTTTAACACTTAGAGATGTTTACACAGCCTGCACGCAGAGAGTATAGAATCATAGAATCCCAGACTGGTTTGGGTTGGAAAGGATCTTATGAACATCTAGTTCTAACCCCCCTGCCATGGGCAGGAACACCTCACACTAGACCAGGTTGCTTCAAGCCCCGTTCAACCTGGCCTTGAACACTGCCAGGGATGGAGCATTTACCACTTGTCTAGGCACTCTGTGCCAGCACCTCACCACCCTCGCAGGGAAGAACTTCTTCCTTATATCTAACCCGAACTTCCCCTGTTTTGGTTTGAACCCATCACTTCTTGTTTTATCGCTACAGTCTGATGAAGAGTCCCTCTTCAGCATTCTTTTTAAAGCCTTGCTGAATACTACACAGATAATACAGATAGGATAATAATGTTTCTCTGGTTTGTACTTCTAGCAAGAAATACTTGTTTAATAATTAGTTATGTGATTTTTTTCCCAACATCTTAAAATCAGATGGAGATCCAAGCCTATTTTTTGGAAATAGGTACTCTTGCCTAAGATGAACGCTGTAAAATGTAATGCCGCCTATGAAACATTCTGTTTAACTACTGTTTTGCTTATGTTTTTCCAGCTTGTAAACCTACTCTATTTCATAGCCCTTTTTGTTGTTGTTATTTTGCAGTTTCTGTCAAGAGTGTAGTTTTTCTTGTTGTTATTTCAGGTTGTTTTTCATAACTTGTCTAAAAGTCCAAGGCAGGAGATAATTTTTAACTGCTTTGTCAGATGTGTGCAACACACTTGCTCTGAAACGCAGACAGCAGTGAAGGTTCCTCAGTTCAGATTCCAGCTGCCAATTTATTCTTAGCACTTGGCTCTTTCACATGTGTTGGCTCTGATGTGCTGAC
The DNA here is from genome assembly GCF_028554395.1 of Pezoporus wallicus. Lineage (NCBI taxonomy): Eukaryota > Metazoa > Chordata > Aves > Psittaciformes > Psittacidae > Pezoporus > Pezoporus wallicus. The sequence goes on along the minus strand of NW_026642649.1, from coordinate 6,857,612 downwards.
AAAAAGTTAACAACTAGAGAGGCAGCAGTTGCAAAAGTAATTCTAGGAATCTTTATTTCCATGTATAAATGAACCTACACTCACCATTTGTATAATTTTAAAATCTTCTAGTTATGTGCTTAGGTGTTGTTGATATCTGTACCTGGGAATTGATTCCCAAGAACCAGCCTACACAGCAATCAAGCTTAACTGTGCACCAGAGATTTCTTGTGTGAGATAGGCTTAATCTTTCTTTCATGGTACTATCGGATAAGTACCAACCTTACACTGGGAACTGAAATAGATGGGAGTCAAATGCAAGTTCCCAACTTCCAACAGATCAGTGAGTGGGTAACTCCGGCAGTCATAGGCTTTAGCATCTATTTCACACATACTTAAGCACAGTGGCAATGGAGGGCAGTGGGCAAGGAGCTGTGCAGTAAAACATGATTGTTCTAGTATGTTCTCACAGTATATAACAGGTGGTAACACCAGTGGAGCTACTGGCCACTAGTCCTTTGTGCTAATGGGAGTACAAAAGACTATGAAGATAAGGTAACTGCAACACTTATATTTTTTTGTTTCCCTGGTTTCCTTCTCTACTTGGTATTTGCTGTAACTCCAGAGCACATCTGAAATGGCAGTTCAGACGTTTTCTGATAGCACAAAAGTATCAAGGTTGAAAAAGAAACTCTGAATGATCTTCTCTCTTTGTTTTTTTTGCTTCTGGAAGGGGTAGAGGAATAAATAAATGTGGTTTATTGTTAAGACTAAAACAAGAAATGTACATTTGCACTGTTCAGAGGCAGACTTTCAAAAAGGCATTTCAAATGCTTAACACCCAGAGCTGGAGAGGAAGCTTTCTGCTTCTGAGGAGCCTGTAAGTAGTGTTTCTGGAGTGGGACAAGTGCAAGAAGAACACACCTGACACTGATTCCTTTTCAAGCAGGAGCAGCTAAAGACAAGTAACCATAAAAAGTGCTTAAATACTTTGTTTTTCCAACCGTTTGACTAGGGACCTGTCACATGGGCATCTTGCTCTACATAAGTGACTAGGAGAAGGGAGAAGTCTCCCTGATGCTCACCTTACTGAATACAGCAGGGCTTGGATCTGAAATCAAGGACCAGGCAATGTTCACAGCGACCTCTTTCATGGGCAGAGGTTAGACCTGAGAAATGATGCTGTCTGGTTTCCCTGCAGCTGTGCTAGGTGGGAGATGGGACTGGTGTGAGACTTCATGATCACAACAAAAGCAACCTTCCCACCAGGCAGTCTGAGGGCAAGGGATGTGGTTTGATCACAGCTAGGAATAATGCCTTTATACCTTGGCTTTGAAAGAATCGTGGTAGCTACTGCACACTACAGCCTAAGAAAATGGCGTCAGTATGTCTGTGTTAGGACTAAGGGGATGCAGAAATAGTCTGCAGTAAAAGTGAAAGCCTTTCAGCTGTTGTTTAATAACAGGTTCTGTCCCTGCAGAATGTGTTTGGAGGAAAAAAGAGCTACAAAAATCAACATATCGAGGTCAGATTTTGCTGCTATGTAAAAACAAGGTGATGATAAGGAGTTCATAATAGTAAAGAAATGGATTTTCACTCTAAAATGCTGTGCTTCAATAAAATAGCATTGATATAATTAAGGGGGAAGTAAGAAGTATTTACTAATGGCTGAATGAGCATTAACAAGGTTCTGCAATTTACTTTAACACATTTCCAAGTATTGTGCAAAAAATGAAAAGCACTTCAGCATATTATGGTGATCACTGGAGCATCATCTGGGGGAATTAGAATCTTGAACCATTTTAGGGAAATGCTTTATACTCCCATGAAGTGAAATGAATGTGTTTAAAAGCAGAGGGACTAGCCTGCAATAATGTGAAAGATTAAGCTTCCTGATTGCTTTGCAGAGCTTCATGAGAGGAACAAATGATAGTCCTGTTAAATGAAATTATGGGAAGAGGGGGTTAGAACTAGATGATCTTTAAGGTCTCTTCCAACCCAACCCATTCTAGGTTTCTAGGAAGAAGAAATTGCATGTCCTTTCGCCGCAAGAAGCAGAACAGATTGAAGCTTTCAGAATGCATTTGTTTCACTTGTTTGCCAGAAAGCCAAATTGGCTATGCATAAAAGGAATTCTCGTAGCACTCAGTGGTGAGTAGAATGAGCTGTGTATATATATCCCTATTCCTGACCTCTGAGTAGGGTGGAGAAAGGACGTTTTGGCTGAAACACTACACTAATCTGCAGTAATGCACAGTGGGATGTAAGTTCGGGCCCTTCCAAGACTGCCCGTCAGCCTTGATGTTAGAGGAGCTTTTCCTCAACATGTCCTATCTTGTGCAGCTCAGCCTGATCTTGGCAGTACTTCCAGCTACAGTTTTTGCTTCATGCCTGGTTAACTATTTCTAAACTGTTCTAGTTGTTTGCTGTGTTTGATCAGTAGTCTTTCCAGACATGTTTGTTATGTTCACTCCAGCTATTCCATCTTGCCTTGACAGGTCACATAACTCACAGGGTTACTTCTGTTCCTTGATGATATGGTCAATATATTTGTCTAGTCTGTAACTAAAAATGGGCATCTTATTTACTCAGGTTGTTGTTGTTTTGCCAAGTTTAGGGTTTACTCATCTGTGTAACCAAATTCCAAGAAATTCCTGACCATCCATTTCATTTGTAAGGATGTAAATTTACCACCATCTCCTTTACCTCTAGAGAAAATCACTATTCCATAAATTCGGCTTTGCTTCTGTGGGAAGTGAAAGATTTGCTTTGGTTTTGTTGGAGACAAAACTAGACACCAGATTGCTTTTTTTTTTTTCTTTTTTGAAGTACAGCAATTAAATATCTGGGAAAATAATAAATATAGAGTGGATTCTCTTTTAGCTTTCATTGGTGTGAATCAAGAACAGAACAACTGGCCACAACATCTCTATTCTGCTAAATGTAGTTGATACTGATGCTAAAATACCTGTTTCTCCATGCTCAATGGAGCTGGCATTTAGAGTTATTCTTTAAAACATTTCCCTTTGAGTAAGTCATTGGATTTTTACACAACATGAGTCAAAGTCATCACTAATGAAATTTCTTATTAGTTCACTAGGAGTTCAGAAAAATAATTGGCCCTACCACAACTTTCAGATTCAAAACTTAATGAATGAAAGGGAACACGAGTAAATAGCTTGATTTTTATGCTACTTGGGTTTTGAATTATTCACAGTTTAACAGTGACTGGTGAGGGTGATCTTAATTTATTTTGTTCTTGATGGAATTATTTGTATATCTGCTTTCCATGACCTGCTAAGGGAGCAGGGAACATGGAGATTGATGCTTTGTGGAGATAAAGCAGAAGCTAGTGGGAAGTAAACATGAAATAACTCCTAGGCCAAAGAAAGTTATCATTTCAGGTGAGAAGATGAACAGCTCCTTCCTCTAGAAATGTTTGCATGCAGAGGAGGGACTTTTCATTAATAAAGATGTCCTTTGTTAATAATGCTGAGCTATGGCAATCCTGAAGGTCAAGTAATAGGGTGTGCACAGACTGTGGTGTCTAGCAGGATTAAAATACCAAGACTAGAGGTAAACACAGCTGGATTTGGGTGGTATGGTGAATTTACTTCAGGTGCAATGTCCAATCTTCCACCCAGTTTCAGCTATGTAGAGATGGTGAGAAGTGAAAGTAGCAATAGCTGGACAAGTGGAAAGACATGGGCAAGCTGCAGGCTTGGTGAGGGACCAGAAACAGCAGCACTGTCTCTATTAATTAACTTTTTACACAAGGATGAAATTCACAACTTTGGCCATTTTAGGAATGTTAGGAGATGGCCTAAGATTCTCCAGTGAAACTGCCTACTTAATATTATTGTTTAGATACGATGCAGAAAGAGCCTGTGCACGTGTATAACTATAGAAAATGGGGAAATCTGTTGTTTTCAAAAGTCTGGAATATTTTAATTATTAATTTAATAATTAAATTAATAAAATTAATAAATATTAATTTTAATATTACAGCAAACCAATATTTATTATGAGGCATCCATGGTATTTAAATTCAAACAAAAAACCTAGGCTCTGGAATTTTTCTACAGTAAACTAGGAGATCCTGAGGCTTCTTTAGCTATATTAATTACTACATGATACTAGATTATTCATTTCATGCTCAAAAAGGAACAGGCAAAGATGGGCAGTGTGAGACATTGGCTATTAAAGTGGTTTTAAAGGAAGAGGTCCATTATATGGACAAAATGGACTTTCAGCCAAAAAGACTTTTTTTTTTCCACTGTGAGAGAAGGTTTCCATTACTGTTTGACAGCACTGATGAGCAAGCTGTGTGCCACCACATTTTTAACTCAGTTTTGAGCATCTGATCTCTGTCAGGACACAATTGCTCCTGATGTACACTGACAGCAGTGGGATTGCACTCAGGGCTGGCAAAAGAACAGATCAGTGTTCATTTCCCTGCTAACTCTTGTTACCCTCTAGGTCTCATCTGCAAAGGAATCCATTTTTCAGCTTTCCTTACTGAAAACAGAGACAGTGTCTGCTTTTCCTCAGCCCCCCACCTCCAGGTTATGTTGCCAGATGATGACTGAATATCAGATCTGTCACTGAATCATGATCTGTCTCTGGGAAGTCTCATGGCACTTTCTAGTGGTCAAACAGGACAGCAGAAACAGCAACAGAAATAGTATTACTATCCAGGAAACCTTATTCTTTCAGTTTGTTTGAACTCCGACTGTGGGAATCTTTGTACTTGCCTTTGGTCACAAGGGACTTGTTTTTGGCATGTGTTGGTAGAGTTCCCACAGTGATATGACTTCCTAGCGTGCCACATAGACCAGACACGTGATGCCTGAAATCGTTATCCTTACCTAACGATATTTAATATATTCTAAATCAAGAAATGAAAAAAAAAATACAGCAGGGTTAACAAAAAAACCTATTTTCACAAATTATAGTAAGGAGACAGATTTGGGTTACCATTTATTCTGGAGGGCCAACAAGGGTCATTTTGGATGGGTAGGTTCTCAAAGAGAAGTACACAGCATGTAGACAAACTGCTTCACTCCTAATTTTTCAGTGTCTTTGGATGAAGACTTTCATTGATTTTTGCCTTTGTGATAGGCTGAGAAAGTTGGGGCTGTTCAGCCTGGAGAAGAGAAGGCTGCGTGGAGACCTCAGAGCAGCCTTCCAGTATCTGAAGGGGGCCTATAGGGATGCTGGGGAGGGACTCTTCATTAGGGACTGTAGTGATAGGACAAGGGGTAATGGGTTAAAACTTAAACAGGGGAAGTTTACATTGGATATAAGGAGGAAATTCTTTCCTGTGAGGGTGGTGAGGCACTGGAATGGGTTGCCTAGGGAGGCTGTGAATGCTCCATCCCTGGCAGTGCTCAAGATCGGCTGGACGAGGCCTTGGGTGAGATGGTTTAGTGTGAGGTGTCCCTGTCCATGGCATGGGGGTTGGAACTTGATGATCTTAAGGTCCTTTCCAATCCTAACTATTCTAAGATTCTATATCACTCTTAAAATATACAGAAAATACATACACATATTTTGCACACCAAGGGGGACTCAAGTCTAGAGGATGACATATTAAACTAAGTGCTCTATTCAAAGGTCCAATAATACAGAAAACCATTAACTAATTGAAAAGAGCAGAACACTTGGATAGGGTGATCATGTATTGAATGGGCTTATTCTGTTGCTTTGGTCCCTCCTAACATTTTGAAGACTTTTACAAGTAAAACTGGTAACACTGATGCCGAGTTCTCTGCTCCCATTAAGCTATACTGATATCTTGTGGGGGAGGGAATGTGTCATCTGCTAGGTTTCAATCTTTGGTACTCAGAGTCCTTAAAATAACTTTGTGCAGGTGAAGACAGGCTGAGAAAGTTGGGGCTGTTCAGCCTGGAGAAGAGAAGTTGCGTGGAGACCTCAGAGCAGCTTCCAGTGTCTGAAGGGGACTACAAGGATGCTGGGGAGGGACTCTTCATTAGGGAGTGTAGCGACAGGACAAGGGGTGATGGGTTCAAACTTAGACAGGGGAAGTTCAGATTGGATAGCAGGAAGAAGTTCTTTACTGTGAGGGTGCGGAAGTGCTGGCGCAGGTTGCCCGCAGAAGTGGTGACTACCCCACCCCTGGCACTGTTCAAGGCTAGGTTGGTCAGAGCCTTGGGTAACACGGTCAAATGTGAGGCATCCTTGCCCATGGCAGGGGGTTGGAACTGGATATCTTAAGGTCTTTTCCAACCCAAACCATTCTGTGATTCCATGACGTTTCACTGGAGAGCTGAAGGCTACTGTTCAGTGAGTTCATCCATTAGGAATGGTCATTATCCCCATCAGGAAGGGAAAGGTATGACTAATCTTTAAAGCTTGTCAATCTTGATCAAAAAATTGAGTATTAAGAGTCTGGCCACTGTCCTCATCTGTCCCTTCACTGACTAGAAAAACTGTGACAACTTCTTGGTGTTGAAATGTCTGAATCTCTTCCTCTCTGGGTCGTACAGGTGCCAGCTGATTGAAAATCTGGATTCTCAGAAGTGTGAGGAAAGGCAATAGTAACCATTGAGTGCTTTTCCTTGACCTGGGGGAGAGGGTAGGAAAGGACAATGCCAGCTTTTGTGCTCTGGAATAAAAAATTGTCTGCTATGCTGTCTCAAGCACAGAAGGCAAGTGCTTTTCCACTGAAATGTGAAGTGTTGATTTTCACATGAGCATCTGTGCATGGTTTGACATTGTAAAAGGTCACTTTTCTGCCTGTATTTCTCTTACCTCCTATAGATTTCTATAGGGAGTATTCTGAGCTGGAAACGTATGTATTATGTGAGGTACATGAAGCACGGACAGCTCTATCCCTAAGAGGACCCCAGGGCTTAGCATTTGCCCTCTTGTGATTCGAAGCAGCCTGGGATGTACAACACTTGACAAGGCCCCTAGCCCGTGTTATTTACTTTTTGAAGGCTAGAAGCATAAAGAAAAGGATGCAAGCTCCAAAAAAATATGTTTAAGTATTTCTTGTTTGCTGCATGGCCTCACTCTGTAAGTACCAGTATGGTTGTTTAGTTTGTATATACGTTAAACAGAGACGGGAATTGACATGGAAGCTCTTTCGCTCTTGAAATCAAGCTACATAAAAGGGACACTTCAAATGTAGTTTTTGTCAAGGCAGATACAGTATGTTTAGATTGGGTCAGTAATGATAACCTCGTGGAGGGCAAACACTGTGAGGACAGTTTATTGAACTGTGCTCTGATATCTTTTATTTAGTATAACCCTTAGTAGCTCCCTTTGTATTTGGGATGTCACGAGCTGCTTCAGGAAGAACCAAGGACTGAGTCTGCCCCCACAATTTGAACCGTGTACTCCTCGAAACATCAGAAATACCTGCATTAAGATGTTAAATAGAAGGGCTTATGAACAACAGAAATCTGAAACAAGTAGCATGGCAAAGAGCTTCCTTGTATGAGAGTGCTTTAGTAAGTGTCATTTCCTTGATTTATGAACACATTTGGAAATAAAAATAATTAGGTCTAATAATAAATGTTATATTAGGAAACACAAGAGCTAATTTTACAGCTGTATCCTGATCTCAGTCACTTTGACCTTGACATGCAGTGCAACAATTTCACAAGAGGATTTTGTGGCTGATGAGATGTTGAAATGCTTCAAAAACCACTGAGAAGGAAAGAGGAGCAGAGAAATAGACTTTCTGTCAAGATAAATCTTTTGCCTCTTGTTAAGAGCCCCGTCAGGGGTATTTGTTTATTCTACTGCCATGGTGCAAAGATAGAGATTTGTGTTAGAAAAGGACAAGCAACAATTAAGTGTGAAAAAAGATCAAAATCAATGTAACAGAAGAGCAGGTGATCCAGGGCAAAGGTATAGTTTGGGTGAGAGCCTGAAGATAGATGAGGTAAGAATAAAGGTAAAACAGAAGGGGTTATGAAGCACAGGAGGGAAGGCACAAAAATGGAGAGAGAAAGAGAAAGAAGCAATAGGTAGAAAACTCTTGGGAAGCCAGTGTTCCCACTGTGCTTTTAAATACACAGATCAGGGCAATCAGCTGCCTTAGGATCAGCCCTAAAGAAAGCATGGATATCAGTTTTAATGAGGTGAACCACCTGAGGGAGAATCTAAGCAAAGACTCTGAAATTCAGAAGTGATGAGGAAATATCTGGGAGAGGGGAAGGGTGTGCAAGAGGGGTTATCTATTGTTAGACAGTGCCCCCAGCACATAAGCACAGCAAGTGTTTGAAACATCATATGCCATAACTTCATGAAAATGCTGGGTACATGTTAGAAGATAGCGGTTTGTGCAACATGAAAGAAAATACACTCAGAGAAGACAAGCAGTTGGAGCTCTTACAGCCTGGTCCACAGCCAGGATCCCTCCTTGCCATTGAAAACATATAATGAGAAAAATCTGACCTCTGTGAATTGTGTACAACAAGGAACATCTGTTGTAAGGAGGTGCTGTTGAGTAGACAGCTTGCTTATGCTACTAAGTTGTTAGTGCTGTCTGCAGTTTTCCCCTCTCCATTTGTGAATCTTGATCTCAGTCTATCAGTTAGCTTCTATAAAACTATTCTTGCCTTGCCTTTGGCACAGGAGTTATAAACGAAATCTCACTGAAGTTCTTGGGAAGACATTTTAATAACTGCATTACATAAATTAAGAGTATCCAAACACCTCTGTATTGTTCTTGAAGCATATGAATAGTGAAAGCAAGGAGGATAAATAGTGCCAAACATATAAATCTCTTAAATAGGTTTCATAACAAAAAAAAAAAAACATTAACACAGCTTGCAATTGGAACGAAATCAGCTTTCAGTATTTTCCATAAACCTTGATTAAAGAGCCTTGGCTGCTGTTTGTTCCTCTGAGAGTAATGTGAGTTGCTTCTTTCACCCAAGGGCTGACGTGCTGCCTTCCTAAATCTGCCTCAGAAATGAGAGAACAAGTGGAGGATGAGAGAGCACAGCCCTCTCTTCAGCAAACCTTTGGCCGACTTAAACATACTGGTGTTTCCTCTTTGCACTGACCTCGTTTCCTGCCTGTGCAGTATCCTTCTGCAGTAACAAGATCAGCTGGAGCAGTGGTTTATGTTCCCAGATGCTGCCTTCTGGGAATACTTCTCCCTTGCATAATCTTTGATTTTTCTCCCCCTTCATCTCAAGCTAACTTGAAGGTATAGGACAGCATAACCATGAGGTGCATGCTCCCATCCTAAGTCCCACCCACTAGCTGCACCAGCAGCTCCTCACCTGGACTGGGGAGGGGGACGAACGGACACTGACTCCTGTGCAGCCACACAACACAGCCATTTGAGCAAGATATATCTGTGCAATGTATGAACTTCATAAAGAAACCTCTGAAATGTTGATTCTCTTGTTGGAGGAGGTAGGCTCGTTACGTGCTCTGCTTGCCAATACATGCTCTTCTGCATGCATGCTCATTTTGGCAGAGCACAAAAGGAACCGCACATGCACACTGAAGGGTCAAATCCAACCCCAGAGCTTTAATTCTGGAGGAAAATGCTTTGTTTTGTTAACAAAGTTTATGGGCATTTAATTACATTTTATTGTTTGGTAACAAATCACAGCATTGTAATACTTGGCAGAATTGATAGAAAACATGAAATGGTAAAAAGGCAATTTAAGGAGGGATGATTCAAGTTCCCATTTATTTCCAAATTGGAAAACAATTCAGCTTTTCTTCAGAGTTCTCCAAGTCACCCACTCTCATGAATTCTGAAATGTGATCTAAACTGTAAAGGTATTTTCTGCTGATTTATTCAAGAATGTCATAGTCCTTTTCAGCATGGTAAAATTTAGAGAAGCAAATCATAACAATAATATGTACAACAAAATGAATGATCAAATCTAGAGATTTCCAGTTTATACAGGGAAAAATGACAGCTGAGGAAGGGCATGAATGAAGCTGAGGGAATTTCACTCCCATCTTAAACACTGGGAGCCCTCTACAGCTTAAATGGCAATGGTAATGTGGTGGATGCTCAGTCAGGGGTGTAAGTTTCTCCCTCATAAGAGTTAGCCCAAGCTGGGACAGCACCAGGCTTTTGATTCAATTCAGCTTCACAAAACCGTGTCAGCTCCTTTGGGGTGTCAGCCCTCCTCCACTGTGGTTCGCACTGCTCCCCCCCTCCTTGCTCCTTTCATCGCTTACCTTTCCCTGGTCAGGCACAGGTAATCTCTATAACTTCCTCTGCTGTTTCAGCAGAAGGGTATAGAGAGAAGATCCCAAGGAGATGAGCAAAAGGGATATGGCCCCACTGCTCAGCCCCTGGGTTTTGACAGGCATTTGGGCAGTGGTCTGTCAGACTCTTCTGTTGTCTCAGACCCAGCATGTTCAAGGTCTGTTCAGTTGCCAGATGGCTAATGGAGGCAATGAAAGCAGTTTCTGTTCTCCTCTGGATGTTCCCTTTCTGGCTGCTTCAGCTAATAGAATAAATCACCATTTCCCTTACTGCATAAGGTTTGGAATGAATATGTAAATAGGCCCAGTATTTGCTTGGGTTCCTGACTAAGGGGCTATTAGGTCTAAATATCTGTCACCTGAAAGAGGACTAGAGCTTATATTCAAGACTCTCCCAGTGTTTCATTCACAGTACACTCTCCAGTCCGTTAAATTTGACATGTGGCAGAAAAGATGATCAAAGCAATTGAGTTGTTTCAGCACAGATACTCCCAGCTTGAGAATTTAGCTAAATCACTTCCCATCTGCTCTTGGCTTCAGTCTCGCTCTTGGCAGAGCGTAAAAGGTGGTGTTTAATGGCAATTGTCAGTGTTAGAAAGGCTGTCTGCCAGCACAGAGCAGTGTTTCAAGTGGCTGTATAGGACTTAAACTTAAGCTTATGTTTCAGATGCCAGTATTGCCACTGCTGGGGCACTGGTTAAGTCAGGCTCAGGTATTTGAAGACATGTGGAGACTCCATAACAGCCTTCCAGTATCTGAAGGGGGCCTGCAGGGATGCTGGAGAGTGACTCTTCATCAGGGACTGTAGTGATTTGACAAGGGGTGATGGGTTTAAGCTTAGACAGGGGAAGTTCAGGTTAGATAAAAGGAAGAAGTTCCTTACTGTGAGGGTGGTGAGGTGCTGGCACAGGTTGCCCAGCGAAGTGGTGAATGCTCCATCCCTGGCAGTGTTCAAGGCCAGGCTGGACAGAGCCTTGGGTGATGTGGTCTAGTGTGAGGCATCCCTGCCCATGGCAGGGGGTTGGAACGGGATGATCTTAAGGTCCTTTCCAACCCAAACCATTCTATGATTCTGTGTATGTGTCGCCCTGTTGGTTATATCTCTGGAAATCGTTTCCTGTCTGTGTTCAAAAATATGGTTCTGGTTGCCTTGGCTATCCAAGGGATGCCCAGTAGACCAGGGATGTCTATTTACATTTATGTATGGAAGCTGTAAAATTTTCAACATCATTTATCTATTCAGCTACAAAATAGATGGATATAATAAACCTTATTTTGGTTATTTTTTTTTACCATGAGAAGTCTAATTTGAAAAGGAAAATTATACACATTAATTAAAAGCTTGTGAATTTGTGGACAAATAGAGATTTTAATGGTTATCTTCCATTAGAAGAGAACCAAAGAACTGTAGTAGTTTAAGTCAGTTTTTTGGTTTTGTTTTTATCAGTCTTGTTGATCCCAGTTTTGTCTCTCTGCAACCCACTGACATCCTCTCCAATCCAAGTGATGAGGGCACACTTGACATGTTTGCTCATGGCATTGCTGGTGGTGAATCGGACAAAGCCAAACAATCTAATTATCATCCATGCACTTCCCAGCATCTGGCTTATGATACATCATCTCTAGAAAGGCTGATTCCCTCAGGGACTGGATGCCTCTCTCTATCAGGTCCACTTGGCTGAGTGACACATGCCCTTGTAGGGTATGTGTAGGGAATATTTCAGAAAGCAGAAAGGAAGTGTATTTTGTAAAGGAAAAAGGAAAGAGCAGATGTGAGTTAATGCTTTGAAAGCTGGTCAACTAGCTTTTAATCACTATATAAAATTCAGGAGAGTAATAAGGACTAAGAATCCATATGGTGTTTCTACACAAACTATCTAATATTCTTTATCTATAAGCCAGTTTATGGTAAAGATAGGAAAGAGGCAGTTTTATTTCCAGTATATGCCTGGATAAAAATGATCCATTTTAATCTCTGACCTATACAGATATCCTCTTTCTTATGTGCAGGATGTAGGTGTCATTAAAAATAAACCATTCTAAACACAGAAAGCTTATAAAGTTCAGCTTTGTCTCTCAATCTCTAAAATAGTGTCCACTACAACTCACCTATTTCGGTATTTCAAATTTCAGTAGTTATTGGAACAAGGAGAAAGCACAGTCCCAGAAAAAGCTTCATGTATCCTGGGCCAAAGTGGTGACTTGCCTACGTGCAGGCAAAATGCCATTGTCTTACTGGAGGAGAAAATTCAGTTTTCAAGGATTCTGTGCAACCGAAATCACCAGAAGATGACATAATTTGGTATCTCTCATCTCATGCTAGACTGTGTGTCAGAGAATGTATAGCCACAGCTATTTTTTTTTTGCCAACGGTAGTAAAAATATGTATCACATCTTGCAATATTCTGTCATAAAGTTAATGCTTAATGTACCCCAGCCTTGCCTTCTGCAAGTTGTGTGCTGCTTGCATCTTCAGCCAGAAAAAAGCAAAGCAAGTCATATGTGCTATGTCTCCTACCTACATTACTTTTGTTGTTCAGATGGTAGACAACCATAAGATAGAGCCCAAGTGTCTCATTGTCGCAATCACATAATGAACCCTACTCTTTAATATAATATAGAGGAAAGCATTATAAATTGAACTCCTACAACTGTAGGATATTCCATGTGAGTGACTCCAAACAAAGCCTAGTCTCCACCTTCTTCACTCTGAGCTTCAAGGCTCCTTAAGTTCTTTTTCTTTCTTCCCCTTTTGTTCTTGTGTCAGAATCGTGTATACTGATCCATTTTTATCTCTAGCATCTACAGTCACTGACCTGTGCAGACATCCTCCTATCTCATGTGCAGGATGTAGGTGTCATAAAAATAAACCATTCTAAATAAACCACGCAGTGGGAACAGTTCCCTTTTAATTGATTTATGGCCTTTGTCTTGAATTGTTGGATGAAGTTGCAGCAATAGCAAAAAAGAATCTGATTTATTAACCCTTTAGTGCAGAAGTGAATCCCGAAGCTGCTTGTACAGTAACTTTGATTTAACTGACGTTGTTCTCTGATGGAGATGAAGCTCTGAAGGCACAAATAGCCTCCTTTATTTACACTACTTTCAAAGCTAAATATGCAACATATTGTTTTAGGCTAGGCTTTCTTGCAGCAAAGAAAGATTCTGCTTTGTCCCATGTGTTAATTCTTATAGGAAGGGAAGGATGTTTTCTAGAGATGTTGGCAAGCTGGAAGGGAATTTGATTTATCTTCTCTGTCTTATTGCCTGGGCAAATGAGGAGCTCCAAGAAAGCAGGTTAGGTAACTTTCTTGCTAGTGGGTAAGCTAGCCCCAAAACATATCTTATCTGACGAAGCCATGTGCCAGCTGCTACTTAGGATAAACTAAACTCCCAACAAGGATCACAGCTTGTTCTATTAAGTTATCCATAAATTTCAGAACTAGATCTTAATCTACAATGAGCTGCTGAGTTAGACATTCCTTAGCCTAAATAAAAGAAAAAAAATAGCGGTAAGTAAGGGCTAGACTGCAACAATGCAATTAGCCATGTCAGGCCTAAGGTAATCTGCTATAGAAAGTGCACAATGCTGCATTATTGGTAAATAAAAGAATTAACATTATGGCCCTCTGCATGATTTCCTCAACATAAGAAGGACATGGAGCTGTTGGAGGAAGTCCAGAGGAGGCCACAAGATGATCAGGTGCTGCAGCACCTCCCATATGAAGACAGACTGAGAACATTGGGGCTGCTCATCCTGGAGAAGAGAAGCTGTGTGGAGACCTCAGAGCAGCTTCCAGTGTCTGAAGGGGGGCTACAAGGATGCTGGAGAGGGACTCTTCATCAGGGACTGTAGCGATAGGACAAGAGGTGATGGGTTCAAACTGAAACAGGGGAAGTTCAGGTTAGATATAAAGAAGAAGTTCTTTGTGAGGGTGGTGAGGCGCTGGCACAGGGTGCCCAGAGAAGTGGCAAATGTCCCATCCCTGGCAGTGTTCAAGGCCAGGTTGGACAGAGCCTTGGGAACATGGTCTAGTGTGAGGTGTCCCTGCCTATGGCAGGGATTTGGAACTGGAGGATCCAGTTCCAGATCCAGGATCCAAACCATTCTGGGATTCTATAATTCCCCTCCCAGGCACCTGCAGAAGGGGCCTGCTCTCATAAAGCACGGTGCATTCGGTGATGGACAGCTATGCTGCACCCCACAGCATGACTTTGTGTAGAGTCCAAGCTCTTACACATCTTGTTTTCTGCTTTTGTTGTCTTCACTGCCAGTGGTGCTACACAAGAATAACTCTTTTATGCCAAAAATTGCTATTGTCCCAGCAATGTTACGGGATATTAACCATGGGACTACATTACACAATCAAAATATTTCCTAAATTAGCTGTTGTCATGGATCCTTTTGCAAAACAGTAGACACTCTTAGTAACAAAACCCCCACTTGTTTGAAGGAAAACGTTAGGCAAAGATGGGATGTGGGGCTTATGTCCAACCAAAAATGCTTAAATTCCCATGCTCTCAAGAAGTCTGCAGCCCTGTTTGAACTTTACTGTTGGAACCAACCTGTAGCCTAAACAATTTGCTTTTTTTATGTATATATAACTTTGGTAGAGAAAAGCTCAGGAGCCAAATCCACCAAAAGTCAATGAAATTATTTTTCATTTCAATTACTTGTAACTACTTCAGTAGGCAAAAAAATGGTGTAGATATTCAGAACTTTAAATGAGCCAATAAAACAAGCCTAGAAATACATTCAATGGCTAGCTGCCTTTTTCCGTAGCTGTAGAACACTTCAGTAGTATCTTTATCTACTCCAATACAGTACAATAATGATTAAGGAAATACTATACAAGTTATTCCACCATTTAACCAAAAGGCATGACTTTTGTGCAAAGGTCTCCAGAAGGTCTGGAGTGTTTTGTCATCCATATTGCATGTCTTCTACTGGTCATGGAAGATGATGGCCAGAAGGTCTGAATCAGTGAAATACCACTGAAGTAAACAGAATTATTTCTTCCATCTAAGAGTTACCCCAGGTGTTTGTATTGCATTTCTTCATCTGTAGTATAGAGGAACAGTTTTTCATTTATCTGCTTTATCTATAGAAATTCAAAACTGTGGGGAGTAGGTAATATGTCTTCTAAATGTTTATACAACACTCAGCACAGTGAAATCTTTACATTTGTAATTTTATCACAATAAGGCTAGCAGAAATTGCAGCTAGGAAGATATTCCTGGTCACACGAAAAATATGGAATATGTAAGTATCTGTGGATAATAATCCATAAATTAATCAAATAAACCTTTATTTTCTCTAGGAATAAGAACTGTAATTTCAAAAAGAGAAAGAGCATTTTGAAACTGCAGCAGCTTCTGTTAGAAATTCCCTGAAGTAATCACCCTGAAAGCTTTTGGAGCTATTTTCTGCTAGACAATAAAACAGTGGATCTAACAGCAGACCACAGAACACCAAAGATGTTCCACTAAAAGCCATTTCCTTCTAAATCCTCAAACCAGATCTAAGCATATTTAAGCTTGTATTAAATAACAATTTCTTATTATAGTATTTTCAAAATGAATAATAACCCCAAGATTCCTAAATGACCATAATCAGTGAAATGGTTTTATGAAGGTTATCTGTATTACACCACTGAAAATCCTGAACCATAAGCCTCTTTCTGCATTTACATGGCATCAACTATGCTCAGAAGAGATGGTCTCCCACACCTTATTTAACTGTTTAAGATGAAAAACTGACCAGGAACTGGGAGACCTGGCCCTTGTTGGCCTCAAGAGAGCAAACTTACATGAAGAGAACAACTTTCATGGAGGAAATCATCTTTCTGGTCAAAGCATTGCATGATGTGAAACAGAATGCAAAACCCACCAAATTGAGACCAGAAAGACTTCTCCCATTGAGATGAGTTAGTGTCTGAAGATGAAAAAATGCATTTTCCCCCATGGAACATGAATCTTGTAACTGCAGGAAAGACACATGCAACCATAATTAATGAAGCAAAATTCCTGAAACTCTGAAGGGAACCAGCACTTCCTAAGTAAACCACATAGTAGGAGAAGTTCTGAGATGTAAAATGTCATGATTAAACACAGGTTTCACACATTTAGAAAAGAACAAAGCCACACACTCCAAGCTTTTAGTGAATTCGAGTGTATAATAATGTTCTCAGCTAATTTTAATTTGTTATTGCAGCACAGTAATTTCTGCCTTATTGTAAAGTAGTTGTGGTGAAAGGGTATAGTTAGACTTTCTCTTCCTGGGAAATGTATAGCTCTTGAGAAAGTGGGCAACAACTTTATTTCATTCAGCGAACACAAACCATATGGTTAGTGTTAATTTTCACACACTGCTAAACCAATGCGCACTAGAATATAATGGCTATGTGGCCAGGAAAATAGCTGACAAAGTATCTTCACCAAGCAGCTAGCAGAGTCAGAGCTACTCAGTGCTGACTTGGCCAGCTTTGACGTATTGATTTTAAAAGCTCATTACTAAGCACCTAACTATAAACTACCCATGTGTTAGGGTCATTAAAAAGGCAAACCCAATCTTAGGGCTACTTCAAGTCACTTATTTCCTAAATATGATGCTTTGATGACACTTTAGCATGAATACTGAGTACATCTAATCTGCCGCAGTCCTGAAGGGCTTTTTCAGCCTGGAACTGCGATGGTGCCAGTGAGCGAGACCTGGCTGATGTACAGCTGAGAACAGGTGCTTTAGTCTAGAGAAGTAAATAGGGTGGAGGAGAGCTGAAAGATTGTGGCTGCAAACAATTCAAGTGTTTCCTAGTTTCCAGCTTGAGATTTGACATGCAAGAGTGTGACTTTTTAAAAACTAGTTTGATAAGGGCACGCAATATAATTCCAGTTGGTTATCTGTGATTGTGCAAAACCAGATAAGAGCGATTCAAATTATTGCTTCCACACCTACCGAGAGATAAGGACTGAAATTAATGACTTGTCAATGTGTTTCTTTCAAACTTTGAAAGCAATATTGTACTTCAGCTCTGGTTTTAGCTTAGCTATTTTTATTCAGCAAAACTAATCTTCAAGCCACCAAATATGAGCAAACAGTGTAAACAGGTTTTTTATTCTAGTACCTTATTTACATGCTCTGGTATCAGGTATCAGATAGGTATCTGGTATCAGGTCTGGGCTATTCAGTCACCTTGTCCTTTCAGCTATGTGTACATGCTGGAATCACAGATGCTTTGGTGAATCACATTTCTTGTTGCTTCGGGGATCACAGCATGAAAAGTTGATTTCAGCTGGTGGGTAAGAATTGAGTTGGGCACGATGTGATTCAGTGTGAGGAGGACCAGGTAAAAGAAATACAATTCACTGACCTAACAGATGCCTTAATCTCAAATATATTTGGTTTAGGGTTATTTTTTTTTTTTTGATGGGAAACAAGTGTGACATCATAGCAGCCTCCACTTGTTTCATCATCCTAGTTCAAACCTAGATAATCGTAGTTCAGATTTAGCCTGCTGAACTAGATGGTGGCAATCCAAAGCAAGGCAGTTAATAGTATGTTAAGACTGGCTTTGCTCAAATCACTTGACTTCATTCTAGCTGATGGGGCTATAAGAACATTTCACTTGAGTACAGTATTTGATTTAGTTTGTAACTGGCCTTTTGGGATAAACCCATATATTCCAGTGCAGAAAGCATGGAACTTCTCAAAAGAGAGGTTTTTACAAGTATATTTTCTTAGGAACAGCATGGAGGGAGGTCATGCAGCCAAGGGAACTGTGTTAGACTGACATTCGTGGGTTACTGGGACCAATCAAACATAGATCTCTAATGATCTCTAAACTGTTAATTTTTCAAGCCTTTCAGTAGCTTAGGATAAGCTGCTGACTTTTCTCAGTCCAGTTTCTAGCAACAATGGCTATACACCTTAAAATTCTATAAGATGTGGTATAGCTGCTTTGTTTTACTGTTCTGATTTTGGCTTAAATGGGTTTTGAAAAAAAAACCATGCAGTAACTTATAGTACAAGATTGATTTACAAGACAGTGTAAATAAGGTTTGCTTACAGGGTTCTTAGAAATTAACAGGTGAAAGGAAAGACCTGATCCTTCCTCCTTGTAATCCCACTTTGTATAATGCTGCATTCCTGACCAGTGAATTAATGCTGGTCTGCTGATTTGTACCAGAGGTCGCATGAAGTAATTTCCTTGCAATATCTGTAATGGAGTATTTGCAACAGAACATATATTACCTGTGTGCATCTGGAGTGTTTAAACTTAATTGTTCATTGTGATCAGTTTCCCTTAAGGTATCAAGAGAAGGGTCTTATTTCCCTTTCCTTCCATCCTGATATTTTCCTCCCTTTGTAAGATAGCTTGAAATAAGGGTTCTGAATCCTTTTGGAGGTTTCACTTCAGACTTAATCTGTGCTAATTCCTTAATGAGTTCAGATCGAGGCAAATTATATGCATATTTTATATCCTAATATACATCAAATTTTGTTAATAAGTAGTACAGATTCTAAACACTAAGGAAATTAAGCTCACTTAATTGCATTGCTGTTTGTGGCTTTTTCACTCGATTCTGTCAATGAAATGAAAGAGTACAGATGCTCAAGTTCTGTATGTTAATACATTATGAGAAATTCATTAAAAGTTACAGAAGCAATGGAACAAACATGTATTTGGTAAATAAAACTACAACTTATTGCCAGGTCATTCAGGCTGACACGTACTGTGTTAGATGCGTGTACGCTGAGCTCTCTTAATTATGATAAGGAACATCTCCTGTGGAAGTAGATAGGGCATCTTGTTCAAAATGACCATAAACCCCACAGTGAAGCTGATCAATTGATGCCTGACAATTTGCGGGCTCCAAAGGAGAAAGGACACTACTGCATGTTTATACAATAGATGCTTTGGTGCAGAAAGAAGGGAACACTTGCAAAGCTTAACAGAGGAAAGAGACAAATAGACTGCAATAACATTTTGTGGAGAGATAGGGACAAGATGCCTGACTCCAACTATTTAATTATATATAATAAAGTTTATTATTATACAATATATATTATTATATATAATATAATATATATTTTATATATATTATAAACTATTTAAAGTTTATTATATATTATATGGAGGCTGGCGAAAGATTTTATGTTGGTTACATAAAGCCGAGCAGTTCCAATGTTCTGAAATACAGTGAAGCATGTTGTTAGCCTTTAGTTTCTAGTTTCTAGTAGTGTATCTGGCAAGATTCCAAAGTCCTGCCACTGGAAGCACACCTGATTAAAATATGACATAAATATTTGACTAAGAAATGTCAAGTCCTTGAAGGCATCTGCTATTCTTGTGCTGAATTCAGCTATGAAGACTTCAGGTGCTGTTAACAGGAACTGAGTCTATGCAAACATTAATGTTCAAAAGAAACACTTCTGTGGTGGACCCCACCTGGGATAGAAGTGGATTTCACAGGTTCTCCAGCTGAAAAATACAGGGATCATTGGACAGACTGTGATAAACCAAGTGCCTGTTAGAACAGACAAGTGAGGAAGCTGAGAATAAGCAGTTCAGGAGGCATTAGCTGGTGCAGTAAAGCAAATGATTTCTCAGTAATATCATGATGGACTTCTGTTCTGCTTTTTGAACCTTCTAACAGTGCAGCATCTATGATAGTCATGACAAGTTAGAACTTGTGATAATCTCCAGCTAAAGAACATGGTGCCAAGGCATTGCTGGATTGGGACTGAAACTTCGGTGCTAGGACAGAGGAAATAAAGGCAAGACTTGTTATTACTTGGATTGGAGAAGAAAAAAGACAAGAAACGCTGATTAAATCCATTCCCTGAAAATGGGAAGAGATTTATGGAAGAATGCTGACAAGTCTTTTTTCTGTTGTATTAAAATGATTTTTAATCCCATCTGTACGATTAGCTCGTAACAGTATGAAGTCTGTCAGGATACTTGTAATATGGAGACTTAATTAATGTTTTGATATAGGGCTCACAATTATTTAGATGTGTAGGCTACTACTAAGTGGTTTTGTTAGTGGTTAAGTAGTATTTATTAATTATTGTTAGTGGTTTTGTTTCTGTGTTTATTCCTCTTTACTGGTAAGGTTACAGATTACTCGCTAATTAATAGGTCAGAAATGATGCATTTTGGAACATATTTTACAGCTCTGTTTTGTTGTGGGTTTTTTCCGTTTGCTTTCTTTTCTTGCCTTCTAGTAGCAGTGAAATCACAAAATTCAAACTCAGTGGGCTGGATGGCTCTTCCTTATGAGATGGGATCTCTGAATGTCTCAGTTTCAGGAAAGCAGCCTGCCTAATACTGACTGGCATGTGTTTGCTGTTGCCAGTTGTATTACAAGTGACATTCCCATTACGATCTGTTCTGCGACAGAAAAAGAAACTGAATCATAATCATAGAATGGTTTGGAAGGGACCTTAAAGCTCATCCAGTTCCAACCCCCTGCCACAGGCAGGGACACCTTCCACTACAGCAGGTTCCTGCAAGCCCTGTCCAACCTGGCCTTGAACACTGCCAGGGATGGAGCAGCCACAGCTTCTCTGGGCAACCTGTGACAGCGTCCCACCACCCTCACAGGGAAGAACTTCTTCCTTATATATAATCTCTTATACATAATCTCTTGCCATGAATATATGCACATCCCTCTGCCTTAAGATTTGGTTTTGAGATTCATGTGAGCAGAATCTCAGGTTCAGATGAGGTTCAGATGTCCCACTGGAAGTGAGAATGAGCATTTAAAAAAACCAAACCAACCCCCCCAAAAAGCCCAAATCCCAAGTTTAAAAGAATTCTAATAGCTTTCTTTCCTTGTTCCACAACTTAGTGATCATGAAACATCCATTACCTATGAATGTTAGAGAAATAAAATTTACCATCAGTCACATATCCCCTATATAACTAGGTATTCAAGTACAAGGGAAAAGCTTTTTCTGTGCAGTACCTTCATTAAGGTTTTGGGTGCTTGAGAAAAAAGCTCCATAAAACACAGACCCTGGGATTTAATCAGAGATTAAACGTAACATATGTACTTAGTTTGATGACTGAAGAATTAATATACACAAAAAACTCATTAGGAGTGTTGTCTTCACAATCATTACAAGTGAGTAAAACAGGAGTGAGCAGGTTCTAACAATTGCAGAGACGTTTCAGGCATGGGGAGATAATACAGAGCAGAAGAAGTAAGAGGAGTGAAATAAGGGAGAACATGAATTAGGTCAAGCCAGAACATTTAAGAGAGAAAAAGATTAGATCAAAATTACAGGGTTGTGATAAAAATCCGTGGTGAACAGAAGTTTGGATACATCATGTGGCACATATAGGAGTACAAAGCAAAGGATATGTGGAGAGGAAGAGATGATGTAAGTAGAATGATTTTTGGCTGCATCATGTATAGCTATGGACAAGAAAGAACAAAATGATCATTCACAAAGCTGGAGAAATAGAAAATGCTGTAGTCTGAAAATGAGAGAAGCTACAGCCAGACTGGACTCTGTCTTGAACGCTGAAGAAATAATGTAACCTAGGTGTCTGGAGTGAAGACAAGCCAGGCAAAACTTAACACCAGTTTTCAGGGCTACCACACAGTAGATATAGTCTCACAAGAAGTCTTTCAACACTTGTAGAGAGTCCTATAGAGTTTATACAGGGAACACCTTTGCTTTGATTTAATTATGAGGTCACTATGAGCTCATTATGATTATGAGGTCGTCATGAGGACATGCGTCCAAAGATTTTGTGACAGAAGTCAAACTGATTTCTTGACTTGTCTTTTGGGGAACAAATTTTTCCTTAAAGTACTTTGCATAAAAGTGAAATAATTCTCTTTTACAGCAACCTTGGGACTATTGTCATAACGCAGGGCTAATTTACTCTCCTGTCTCTTAGGGCTAGCACATAATTCCCCTATAAGCTTTTGCTCTGTGAGAGTAGGACTGTTGTTTTTGCCTTACAGTAGTGTCCAAGGGTTCTCAGCTGTTAAAATAGTTGTCATTGATGCTGAAGAGAAAAAGAAGTTTCATCCCACTGTACATATTTGCTCTGAAACCTGTATTTCTAAAGCAGATGCTGATTGTTTTTAAGCTCTCTATTCCCCACTTGAGACAGTGTCCTCTTCTTGTGATAGCCTGCCTTGTCTGAGTTACACAGCACTGCAAATGCATAAAATTACTAGGAGTCTTCCATGCATCTCATTTGATTTCTTGACAGAAAGATAAAGATTTGTGTGTTGTCATCTTCATTTCTGCTGCCATACCTACAACAATTTTAATTTTCGGATTTTACCATGTTTTATTGCATAACTTGCAAATTCAATCCTGAGTTTCAGAACACCAGTAATACAAAGGTAACTGGATTGTTCAGGATGCTGAAGCAGTTTGGCTGAAGAGTGCTAATAAACTTCAGTAACTTTGAGCTTTAGGAGTGACACATGAAGTCTACTCTTATAAAACCAGAAGTGGTTTTCCCTCATGTATCTTTTACAGAACAACCATATATTGTATGCTGCTCTCAGAAGTAACTCCAAATATTTACAAAACCCCCATGCCTTTACCAATGTTAGAATATTTGTGGCTGGAAAAACTATTTTTAGGGAAGTCTATGCCTAAAAACACTGTGGCCTAGAGCAAGCTGGAGGAGTGGGAGGAAACCACAAACTGAGTATTTCAAAAGGCTGAAATCCATGTATAATTTAATACCTCTGGTACAGTGAAGCAGTAATTGGCTCTGATATTCCACAGAATAATCTAATCATTCCACAGCTCAACTGAATGTGGCACAGGAAAGAATATTAAAAACTTTCTGAATAATGAGGCACTAATTTTAGTTTCTGCATTATTTCCATTAGTGGTGATTGCCTGCTCTGTGAAGATTTCAGTTGAAAGACCCTAAATCTACCACAGTGAGAAAGGAGCCAACAAGCACACTTTGTTTGAACTATGTTCTGGGAATAAAAATTCCTCTAATAAAGAATGAAGTGGCAAGTGTTCACACACCGTATTAATCCCAAAGAGGTGATTAATATAAAATTGTATTTAAAATGTAAACACAAGCTTTCATAAATTAACATTTAAGGATTTAGTTGCAGGGTGTTTGGTGGGGATTAAAAAGTTTGAGTTGTGGTTCTGGATTTTATCTGAATAGCATGTTTCCACTGAGGTATTCTCTTCCTCAGCACTGCTTTGCTCTGTAATTAAGTATATTTGCATGCCTGTTATTTAATTGCAATCAGTCTGGATTGTTGCCAGCAGGCTGAATAAAGACACCTCACTAAAAAAGCACTGGAGAGGTCCTCAGGAGAGATGGTTATGAATTCCACTCACAATTTGGATGTGCTGAAGTGCAGATTGGCTTATTAACCTTTAAGCAGCTGCATATAATTCTCAAGCTTGTCAGCTGGTGGTGTTCTCCCTCATACCCAGAAGAGGTATTATGGTTATAGGCACAAGATGGGCTGTTTTTATGTTGGCTGGGGATCCCTTCTCCTGGTGGAAATCATCAGATAGTTGCCCTCACTCTGCAAGTCACTGGAACATATGAAATGGGTGGTGGTAGTGGGCTGGATTTAAACTGAAAATGCACAATTCTTGTATGACAGTGCTGGGGGGGTTTCTATGGTTGTTTTGGGGCACTTTGTTTGTTTTTCAAACTTGCTTGCATTTTCTTATGTAATCCCTGTACTAGTAAGAAAGGTGCTTGTTTACCTTTGGTGGCACTGGATGGCACGTTTGGAGAGAGAGATTCCTCTGGATGTGCCTGATGCAGAGGAGGTCCTTCGTGTGTATATCCTGTTGGGAAGAGCAGAGCAATGTATAGGTAACTGAAATATATGGAAAGAAATACTTTTTCTAGGGATGTATAAGAGAGGAGAGACAGTACAGAGTGTGCTGGAAACCTGAGGGTCTCTGCGGTATTAAAATAAGAAAGGCCTAGAGGAGTAAACTTGGTCTGCAAAGATACAGTGGGTAAAATGTTTCTCAAACCTTACAGGTTTTGGCTCTTACTTTATTCTGAGCTTGCTTTGCTTTGAAAGCAAATGAATCAAAACCCCAAGAAACAATGCATGCTAGTTAATGGTCAGATGCAGCCTCGTGTCAGACCTTGGCCTTTGTGCACTTGAAGTAGGCAGATTCCCAAGCCCTACCTGGGCTGAACAACCGCTCTGGCCTGTGGCTGTGGGGATGAGGGCCTGTTTTGGAGAAGGCTTCTAAGGATTCAGCCATAAATCTCTTTTCTGGGAAATCACAGAATCACAGAATGGTTTAGGTTGGAAGGGACCTTAAAGCTCACACAGTTCTACCCCCTGCCACAGGCAGGGACAACTCACCCTAGACCATGTTGTCAAATGCTCTGTCCAACCTGACCTTCAACGCTGCCAGCAACTGAGCATTCATCGCTTCTTTGGGCAACCTGTGCCAGCACCTCACCACCCTCACGGTAAAGAACTTCTTCCTTATATCTAGCTTGAACTTCCCCTGTCTAAGTTTAAACCCATCACCTCTTGTCCTGTCATTACAGTCCTGGAAGGGCCTTTCTGGAAGCAAAGAGTTTCTATGAGGAAGCACTTGGAAAAGCAGAAAGTAAGGGAGATAAGAGCATGGCTGGCTGAGAAACCCAGAATTTTCTGGGAGCAAGTGTTTGGAGCTGGCAGGGGGTGGAGAGGGAAGAGAAAGCGTCTGCAGTTTGCTGGTAATTATAGAGCTAAAAGTGACTCAGTATTACTTGCTGACAAATGGAGTGAAATCATCTTGTAATTATCAGACTTAAGTGGTAAAGAGTTTTTGACACTTTTAATTGTTTTTCCTCAAGCCCTAAAATCAAACTGTTTCACTCCAAGATTGACTTGCGGGTTGTTGCTGGTTTGTGGGGGTTTTTGGCTGGTGTTTTTTGGGTTGGTGAGGTTTTTTGTCTCAATCCCTTTAAAACCCATCTAATAATAATGTTCAAAAATGACAAACCATTTCATACAAATTTGCAATTCTTTTTGCTTAAAATATCTCTAATTTGGTGCTTTTTTAAACAAGAATGTTAATGTATGCAGGTGCTTTCACACATTTTTGTGGAGAGGGCAAAAACCCCTCAATCTTCATGGAAAAAATCTGTAACCAGAGTATTTGCAATCTGCTGCCCTAATCTTAGTATCTACAAATTAATGGCTCATCTGGGGAGAGCATGCACTGCAATCCTGCTCAAATATAATGCTGCTTAAAACTGTATTTCCTTGAAAAACTGTGTGAAATATCATTAGACTCTTGACCTTTGTATTATTTGTTTCAGTCAGCTTCTCTGCGTTCTGTTACTGCAGCTCACCCTAGAGAGGGGTAAACTTTCTGCTTTTGAGGAAAAGAGGTACGGGAGGTTAGGAGCACTTGGGTCAGACATAGCTTCTACCAAAAGACATCCAAAGCCTGATGATTCTTCCCCTGCAAGTGCCAGAAACGTCAGCACCTTTGCCTATGTGGGAGTTAAAAGCCTAACACCCTGACTTGGTCACTAGTAGCTTTTCATTAGAAGCCCTTGACATATTTCTCTCCACTGAGAAGTTGCCAGCATCTATTTTCTCTGGAAGACAGCAAGTTGTGCTGAAAACTGTGATACGTGTAATTAGATAAGATGGATGTTAACATAACACTGAACTATTGCAAATCACTTCTGGACTGCTGAAAAAATTCCCTGCTCAGCACTTACTATTTTTTTAGGCTTTGTGTTGTATCCATATGCAGAAGAAATTTATTTGCTGTTAGGCAAGTCTGTTTCTTGACTGTGTACCTGGTTAAACCAAAGATATTTAAATCATGCCCCACCTTATGAATCCACTACTTGGTTATTTTAAGATCTTCTTCATAAAACCTCTTCCGGAAAATTATGTGCATAGAAATCAGGGTTCTCTCTCCATTCACACTGACTACTTCTTCAGGAATCACAGTTATGCACAACGCCATAGGATGAAAAGCCATGACAAAATAAGAAATTATCAGGGCAGAATGTTGCTTTGACTGAGAACACCAAATTATGCATACAGGCAGAGCAGCAGCTAGTCACAGTGGGACCATGAATCACTGAAGTAACACCGTGCTGTGCAGATGATTCCATTCAAATTGGGTCCTGACTCCTTCCATTTTTAACTCTAAACCTCCCATTTACATAACTTTTCATGCATTAAAACACAAAACTATTATCTTTTGTGATTTGAAACTGTAATGTACTCTTGGCTGTTTTCACTTCGAATGTTGCTAATGGGATTTTGTACCTTTAATTGTTTTTCTCTGTGGTCTTTTTTCTTAATATGCTCCACAAATATTATGAAATATTATTAAAAAATACCCCAAACATGTAGTGTTGAAAAGAGCTGTTGCTCTCGTTTTGGTTTTAGGGAAGGAAAAATAAAACCCTAACAAAATTCTAACAAACAAAAACACCATCACAGAAAAAACTGTAACACAGCTAGAAGCAAATTTCTAACTCCTTAATCTGCATTCTATTATCCAACAGCTCTGTTTTCTAAGCAAGAGAGTAATTCTTACTTTATTGATGATTCTGGATACCAGCACTTTTTCCATCTATACACAGACACACAGAGAATGGTTTGAGTGGCAAAAGACCTTATGATCTTCCAGTTCCAAGCCCCTGCATAGGAAGGGATGCCTTACACTAGACCATGTTGCCCAAGGTTCTGTCCAGCCTGGCCTTGAACACTGCCAGGGATGGGGCATTCACCACTTCTCTGGGCACCCTGTGCCAGTGCCTCACCACCCTCACATTAAAGAACTTCTTCCTTTTATCTAACCCAAACTCCCCCTGTTTCACTTTGAACCCATCACCCCTTGTCCTGTCGCTACAGTCCCTGATGAAGAGTCCCTCTCCAGCATCCTTGTAGCCCACTTCAGACACTGGAAGCTGCTCTGAGGTCTCCATGCAGCTTCTCTTCTCCAGGCTGAAAAGCCCCAGTGTTCTCAGCCTGTCTTCGTATGGGAGGTGCTCCAGCACCTGATCATCTTCGTGGCCTCCTCTGGACTTGCTCCAATAGCTCCATGTCCCTCTTATGTTGAGGACATCTAGACATGGTAGGTATTGTAGTAAACAGTCAAAGCCTATTGAACAAGTAAGAAAATTGCTGTGTTGCATTTGGACACAAAAATATTTGGATTTTTAAAGCAGGGTAAAAATAGTTGTGGATAGTGGTTACTTGCCTTTTGTTCAATTCAATGCATTTCTTCTCCTAAAGGTGCAATTCTGCAAGCTGTAAGTCATAGCTCTGTGGCAAATTCATGACAAAATGAATAACCTTGTTTATATACCATAACACAGTACAACACAGGTATCAAAAAATAGATGACTAATGGTCTTGGGAATTGCACTTTTGCTGGCACAGAAAATGACAGTTTAGTATGTCATGGCATGTGCTAACTGCTGCAAAGGACAAAGACCAGATTTCCCAGTGTTACTTCTTTTACTTCAGAAAGCTTTGCAAAACACTCCATCTGAAGGGAAATCCTCACTATATTAAAATGGGCTTAGGGACGACTTTTTGTTTGTTAGTTTTATTTTACATGTGTTAGAATACAGCATGGTGAGATAGCAGAATTACTGCCTTTTATGGACACTGTCATCACTCGCATACTAAATAGCTTGACACTGAAATTAATTCCTTTTAGGAGAAACATTCCAGGAGGGTGCAAAGGCAGGGACTAAATAGCCTTTCTACCAAAGCTTGTGCCAAGAGTAACGAACTTGACTGTAATACATCATGATTAAATGCACCAAAGCACTGGATGTAAGCATAGAAATACTGCACAAATATTTAGGCTAGACAAAAGCAATTTAAGACATGTTGTTTGATTCTGTATAATCCCATGAAGCACTCTTAGTAACTTTGAATACCTAGATAAGTGATTATGGGTGAATTAAAATAAGCAGCTATGAAGATGTATTGCCAGAGCTAACATGCCTGTTACAGATAACCTAGAGCACTCACTTGCTACGCACCACAATGTAGGATCACTGAATCTTCAGTTGTTTATTGCAAGTTTTCTAACATAGAGCTGAAAAAACCCCACTTTGTTACATCTATGATTGCCATAAAATAGAACAGCTCCATTTGTTTTACACCATGAAAGACCAGTCCTCCAGAATTAACATTACTTAAGGGGTGAAGTGGAAGTGAGGCTGTAGAGAGGGCTGCTATTTTCTCACATTTTATTTTACATGGCAGTACTGTTATTATTATCTGTTTATCTGTCACCTGCAATCCTCTTCAATAATGTGTTGGATTTCCCTTTGGCTCAAAGTCCTGTGGCTACTTGTGAGACCAGTATCTCTGTAGGGAGCAAGCCCTGTAGACTGCAGTCTGTGTGCAGCTGAATCAGCACAAGATTTGCTGAGGGATGTTATACAAATGTGCATTTATTCCCTGTCTTGTTCTGGTGATGATCATCGATCAGTATGTAGCAGGAGGCAAATGACATAGCTATAAGTCTGTATTGCCTCAGTATTGCTTACCTGATGCTTATAATACTTCAAAAATATTCAGTTTGGGGAGAATGATCCAGCTATTGGGTAAAGTGCTGAAGGGAAACCTCCCTGACATTAGCCCATTATAACAGCATTTCATCATTGCTGTGACTGTCCTTTATATACTTCTGAAATCTCTTTTAATATCACTTTATACTGGTATCAGGTCTCCAAAATTAGGCCTTTTAAATTACTTAACCAGGTCTCTGGCTCGTGTACCTGAAAAGTGTACTTCCTGCTACCATCACAACTGGATTAAACACAAAGGAGATTACCATAGGAGAAAATACATGAATTACACTGATAAAGACAGATTTAATTGTTTATAAGTAACACTTAACTGCTGTTTTAGAGTGGCCCAGTTAAACATCCTGTTAGGTTTTTAGTTTCCGTAACAGGATCCCTCTAGGAAACTGGTGTAGATCACCTCTCCTCTTTCATGAGGTAATGAAGCTTCACCTGTAGAGGACACAAGGGAGCTTTTAATGGTAAACCACTTGGTAGGTTTTATAATCTTCCCCTTCCCTCCTCCTTTGCTATTTTATCAGTGTTCTTATGGATCAATTCTCTCCTAGGATAATGAGGCTTCCTTCTGCTGTGCTTAGTCAACAAGACAAAAAAAGAGAAGGCTTTAAAGGTCAAAGTAATGGGGTTCATTAGTGTGTGATTTGGGAGAGCTGTTATCTCAGTATGTCTGCTGCATTGTCTGAGACTGAAAGCCACGGGAGGAAAACCAGTATAAGTGAGGGAAATTAATGCATGTCTGATAGTTTGAGAATTCCTGACTTTCCTGATCACTCTACTTTTAAAAACCTTCAAGGTTAAGTTACATACGTACATAAATTGATGGGTTGCACAGAGAAAACCAAATTGTTCTTAGCATAAATAAGCCAAAATAGGCCCTATTCTGGCTGTGACACATCTGCTTTGGAGAGTTAAACCCAGTTGTTCTCGGACTTTATTCTTGTCTAAGTGCTAGTCACTGGTTCACAAAATGGGTTAAATATTTAAAAAAAGAAGTTTCTCTGAAGTAGCTAATACGTACAATAGTTTTCCTGACTTTTTTTTTAAACTCAGATATATCTGCTAATTAAAATAACTCCCCAAAGTTTCAAGATCTTGACTCTTTTATAACCTTCAAACATTGCTGTAACTACCACTTCCTCTCCCATGGGAGCTGCTCTTTCTTCTTGCCTGTCTTTTCCTACCTTTGCTGGATGCAGGCATGATTTATCAGTCTTGCACCCTCAGCTCATTAATGTTTCTGTGCATTTTGAGAGGGAATCAAGGGAATTCACTCAGAAGAATATAATCCAATTTGAAAAGATTTACTCGATTAGGTAGTTGACTTTGCCACTATATATTGCAGAGCCCATCTAACTGTTCCTAGATGTGTGGATGGAAAAATAACTACTCATTCCTTACACTGTGGTAAATCTCCATATTTTCATTGTTTTCCCTGAGAACCAAGTCTCATAAAGGTGGTTAGCATTTGCCTACTCCATCTAGTGAGTCCTTAGCAGGTGCTTTGTGGTATCTTTCCTTTCTTGTAAGATTTATTAAGAAACTCAAAAACAAAATAAAAGATAATTTCTGTAGTTGGTCCCATGTCTTTGCCTCTCCCTACCCTTCTTTCCCACATCCATGTGGAGAATTTATTGCAGTAATGAAGAGGAATTTGAGGATAAGCGGAAAAAAAAAATCTTTAAAATAAATTGGTTTGCTCTACCTAATCTGAAGCTTCTAAAAAGGAATTATAAATTGAGTTTCATGCCTTTCTAGGAAATGGTTTTTCCTCTTATTTTCATGACTGTAAGAAATAAGTGTCAGTCTTCTGAGTGCTTTTGCTGAGATGATTGTGTATCAGGAATTTAGCTAGGAGTTCACATGTGGTTATACTGGGCTTGCACAGCAAGGTTTTGGTAGCAAGGGGGCTACAGGAGATGTTTCTGTGAGAAGCTGCTAAGAGCATCCCCTGTGTGCAACAGAGACAATGCAGCTGGTTCTAATATGGACCCACTGCTGGCCAAGGCTGTGGGTCCAAGAAACAGTGGCAGCACCTCTGGGATAATGTATTTAGGAAGTGGGAAGAGTTACTATGCAAGAGCAGTTGCAGTCGGAGAGAGCAGTGAGATTAAATGAAATAAACTACTCTGCAGACACCAAGGTCAGTGGAGAAGAGGCAGGAAGTGCTCCAAGCACTGAAGCAGGGATTCCCCTGCAGCTGTGGTGCAGCCCATGGTGAGGCAGGCTGTGCCCTACAGCCTGTGGAAGTCTATGGTGGACCAGATCTCAGCCTGCAGCCCATGGAGGTCCATGGGGGAGCAGATATCAGGATTAAGGTTAAGCCTGGGAAGAAGGGAAGGGTGGAGGGAAGGTGTTTTTAAGATTTGGTATATATCTCATTATCCTACTCTGATGTGATTGGTAATAAATTGAATTTGCTTGCTTTTGTTCCACCAGATTTTTTTTTCTCACAAAGTTGAAAAATTGAGTTTCAAATCATGTGCCTGTAGAAATCTATAAAAAAAGAACTGGATTATGTGGGAATCTTAGAAAATACGGTTTCTTCCTTGGACAGAAATGCACAGAACCAAGTGCCCTGTGTATTCTACAAACCCACAAATGTTCAGTTTTCATTCTGGACTTCTACCAGTGAAACTGTCTCTATATCAGTTAATCCTGGTAACTAACACTCAGAGTGATGATTTCCATCAGCTGTGAGTGTACTATGAAATGACTCCCAGGAATAACTGGGATTTCTGCATATGATATTTTGACTATAAATAAATAATAATAAACCCATGACAATTTAATCTTGGTTTAAGAATTAACTGGATTGTACGTACTATAGAGAATTGAATATATTAAAACACTAAGAAATGGCAGAACAGTAGTACAAAATTATTTTTAGCATTGGTTAAAGGCTCCTTCTTGTATTTACCAGCTTCTGTTAGTCAAACAGAATTTCTAAATGCTGAAGCATAGGACAAGTTGTCTTATTTCTCTGCTGTTTTAATCTATATGTAATCTATAATAGCAGAAAAACATATTAACATTAACCTCAGAAGGGAGGCACAGAAAACAGACAAAATCCCTATGACTAATTCCAGATTTTACACTGAGAATGTTTAATTGCTGTAAGATTTTTATCAGTTCTTATACCTCCAAGATAAATGTCATGATGGAGATGGCTAAAAACAATCTCATAATCATCCAGGCGATTCATGGGCTTCCTTCTCTGAGGAATGACTGTGCCTCTCTCTTGATTGGCAATATGTGTCTGTGGATATGGTAGTTTCCAAATCAAGGCAAATGGCCTTTATCAATTATATGTAAGGAGCAGTGCAGATATTCCATGAAGTTTTTCCACAAAACCTTGATGTTACTACACCGAAGACTCGCCCTGTGCGGGACTCCCAGGGCCTGCAGTACATCCACTCCCTTGACCTTCAGTAGACCTAAGTTTATTTCTATAAGAAATACATCTTTTAAAATATTATTCCCAGAAATTGGGGCAGAAACTTGAGTGTCATTCTTAAACATCCCCTTGCCAGAAGAAATGCGTTCTGTTATATATTCTTGAGTTTTTTACTGATGCATTGTCAACAATCACAGCTGATGAAGCTCCTGCTGTTTCTCTGAGCTAGTTGTTGCCCTTGGGAAGTGATTTCAAATGGCCTGGGAATAATTAATCCTTATAAACAGACTGAGAACAAGTGTGAAAAAGGTAAACAGGAAGGCAAAAATATTACACTGAGAAGATTACACAGATGTTTTGTACAATGGTGAAGAAAAGAACAAGGCAAAGCTGGAAGGAAACTGGTGTTTCTAATATGGCATAACTCAAGATATGAGGTCAGACTCTACAAACAGCAATTTACTGTAACAAGAGTCTGAAACATGCCTGGAAACCGTGGTCTCCTTAACTACCAAAATGAGCTGGGAGTAAGCCTCACTGAAGCTCAAGTGCTGAGTGACCACAAGTGCAATAGATTACCTAGGTTTTCCCAGCTGTCTGATGGTTAGACCATCCATGATCTCATCTTTACTGTAACGTTCTAGCTGGCACTAACCTCTCACTAAAAATGCAAGATTGTGACAGGATGGGGTAAATTATTTGTTTGAGGCATGTGGGAAGTATTTCATCCAGGGGTAGAGTGTAGGTTTCTGTTCCATTGCCCTGTGTCAATCATCTTGGTAGTAGTTTAGCTAATACATTACCTAGAGATACCATCAGTGACGGAACATCAACCACAGGAGGACGGGAGAAGCCTGAACAGAATATCTATATCTTAATGAGTCCATATATACATAGTACAATGCTTTTAGTAGTCATGTAGGTACCTCTTAATAAGCTAAGCTGGGTATCAGGAACTGTATTTGCATATCCACTGTTCTCTCATATCCTGGCTTGTTCAGAGGTAGACCTGGTTTCTCTATGCCATATAAGAATAGACAAGGTGTAATGGGTTTAAACTAAAACAGGGGAAGTTCAGGTTAGTTTTAAAAAAGAAGTTCTTTACTGTGAGAGTGGTGAGGCACTGGTAAAGACTGCCCAGAGAAGTGGTGAATGCTCCATCCCTGGCAGTATTCAAGGCCAGGTTGGACAGAGCCTTGGGTGACATGGTCTAGTGTGAGGTGTCCCTGCCCACGGCAGGGGTTTGGAACTGTATGATCTTAAGGTCCTTTCCAACCCAAACCATTCTAAGATTGTGATTCTATGAAAACATATGCTTTCAGGTAAATCAATTATGGTAGTCTTTATTCATGCAAAAATGAAAAGAAAAAGAAAAGCAAAGATAAAATCAAATATATATGAGGAGAAAGAATGAAAAGAGGAATACAATGGTTTGTCATCTGACAAATGATAACATGTACCATGAATGGAGATAAAAATGCTGGTTGCCAAGGATGAAGAGAAAAAGAGTGGGGAAGTGACAGAAGAGTCCTGGGGAACACCCACAGCGTGAACATAAAAGGAAGGCAATTACCCTCCAGAAACATTTGAAAAGTGAGTCAAATTGTGAAATGCAAAACACAAGAGTGCTGGCTGTTAGCTATACTAACAGTTTGCATTAAAGCAGTGGTACAGAGCTACCTGCAAGGTGGAAACCAGCCGAATGATCAGAGCACAATAAGGGGATGAATCAGGCCTTCACAGATGGTCTGAAGTCATTAACAATGGGAAGACCCTGTCTTTGGTCATGCTGGAAAAGTTCAGTGCAGGCACGGGTAGGGTCTATGCAAAATGACAGATACCTATCTCAAGACTTTGAGAAATGCGGGAAGAGGGAAAGATCACAGTAATTTCACAGGAATGGAAACTGAAATTACATGGTGGTGTGAAATTATGTGGTAACATTGAAATGATGTGGTATTTCCTAACTAACACGGGAATCAGCTTTCATGACCTCAGGGGACACATGAATATTGAGAGGTGAGAAGTAATACTAGAAATAAAAAAGAACCACTTGAAGTAAAACCCACCTAAGAAAGAAGGTCTTATTAAACCAGATGTATGAAATAAAGGGGGAAATAATGAGAGTAGAAGGGAGGCAAAGGCCTCTGTTGCTGCTTTCAGAGGAAATAAAAAGGACACACATATTTCACGCATTTTCCTGCTGAACTTACAGTCACTGTTAGAGGAATAAGTACTGCTTTGTATGAATACCCATGGTAGAAATTTGGCCTCAGTCAGACAACACATGAAACTGTGATGGTTACAGGTGTGTAGGAGCTAGCTGTGGTATTTGCTTAGCTGTGGATACCACAGGACATGCTTCATATCATCAGTCTCCTCTGCTTGCTTCATGTGATCCCCCTCCAACCTGAGTTGGAGCCAAATTACAGGCTTCAGTAAGAGCTGGCATGTTTTTTTCATTACTTCCAGTGGTTTCTCTTCTCATTTGTGCCACCCAGTGTAGTGTATGTAATTGAGAAGGTTTTACTTCTTGTGACAGAGGCTTCTATGGAGCAAATTGTTAAAACCCATGTTTCTCAAATTGATGTTCTCAGCATTGCAGACACTAATAGATGCCTGGAGTCACACAGAGAGGACTTCTCCCAGGGCATGCTGTCTTTTGTATGCAGTCCCAGGTGACTTGTAATTCTTGTTTTCTTGCTTCCATACTCTGTTGCTTTTAAATGTGGGAAAGAAAGAGCGTTGGGAGTTGATATAATGGACCTGCTCCTGTCTTCCTCTGAAATTGCTTTATGCCAGATTCCCCACAGTAAAAAGACCCATATTTCTGGTCTAATCATCTCCTTAGGAGCAGGGTGGAGGAAATTCTGGATTCTGCTGAAAGGCTCTCTAAGGTGGCCCTCTCCAAGAGCCAGTAGAGTGACTGCCGGCACCCCCTGCAAAGGAACCACTACATCTTCTGCTGTACTACAGCTACTCTTGCCTTCAGGGAATGGCCTTTTGGGAGTAATGTACAGCTGAGCAAAAACTGTTTGTGTGGTATGTCAGAGCTCAGATTTCATCCTGACACATTCTTCTCTTACACTAAAACCCCACATGTGGGACTGTGGAACCCTAAAATGAGATTGTAACCTTGGCAGCTCTGTATTTAGTAGTGAATGTCCAGTTTGGACAAAAGCAAGCTGTGGCTGAGAAATCCCAGCTGAGGGAGAAGCTGCATTTCTCAGACAGACCCAAGCTCCTGCTTACTGGTTTTCAGCTAATAGTGGAGCTCAGTGCTGTCTCTCTCCCCTCATTCCAGTCCTGGCTTCAGCTGAAACAAGGGAAGGATGTTGTTCATTAATACCTCCCAGGAACATGCTAGAAAGGCAACATGTGTGCCTCTGATCTCAGGGTTCACTGTTTTTCTGGAGAGCTCTTTTTCCAGCCCAGGAGGTGAGGCTCTGATTTCAGCTTTGAAGAAATAGATGACAGGCTCACAGCTGTGTTCAGGCCACCTCCTCAGGAAGCAGAGGTAGCCTCTCCTCTCTCCTGGGCAATGGCACTGTTAGCTTGAGCGTGCTGTCAGTGATCAGGGAGGCCAGAGCCCAGACCTCAAACCCAGGTTTTTCTGCAGGGTTTCAGGCTATGTTTACACTGTAGTGCAAGGCCAGACTGAAGAACAAAAAGCTACTGGATACCAAGTAGGCATAATAGTGGCCACCTTGTCCTTACTGTAGTGATGATTGGAACTTGGCCCTCAATGAGTTCTAAGATCCTTCTACTCTCATCTCTCTTCCTTGCTATGCACTGAGATGCTCAGTTAATTCATTATCTTTATAGTACCTTAAACCACACAGACTGCTGTATCTGTTACCATTATCCAAGCAGGTACTTCTATTCTCTAGTATACAGTTTCTCTGAGCTAGACAGAGCGTCTAAACTGACTTATTTCCTGGTTTTATGTCTGCCCTCAGGTACTTTCATTATTTTTTAGTC
This sequence comes from Pezoporus wallicus, assembly GCF_028554395.1. Taxonomy (NCBI): domain Eukaryota; kingdom Metazoa; phylum Chordata; class Aves; order Psittaciformes; family Psittacidae; genus Pezoporus; species Pezoporus wallicus. The sequence goes on along the minus strand of NW_026642649.1, from coordinate 6,821,477 downwards.
CATTAAAAACAGCAGATTATCATCTGTGAATTTAGGTTGTTTCTTATGACTGTCTACATAAAATGGCTTACAGGAGTGCTGTTAAAGACATTTACGACACTTTGCATGAATTTTACATCTGTTCCTCAGCGTCTGATTTATCAGTCTGTTAAAACACTGGTGAACATTCTAGAGGTTTTATGATTCATGTACTGAAATACACACTATCATAGTCAGAGTTAATCTTTCAGTAATGTATTACAAGAAATATGGGAAATTCTTTACCCCCTTACAAGGAAATTCTATCTTTCAAGTCCTATGTTTTTGTTCTCTTGGATTACAGTTTGATCAAGAGATGTGTTCTGTCAGTATTTATCCTTAAAGTCACGTTAGCTATTATGTGCAGTGTCAGATTCATTGCAGATGTATTTTATCCATTTATAAGGCTTCCGCCCCCCCGCCCCCCCATTACTTCCATTACTGCTAAGCATTTGCTTCTACACTTGAAGGATGTTAATTGCCTGCATAGTTGGGTTTCTTATTTGTGGTTTTAGTCATAAAAAAGAATGGTACTGGATTCTTTTTTTCCAGTTCTTTAAACAATGTCTGGTTTTATTTTACTTTAATTGTTAATAAATTAGTTCTAATTCAATTATTCTGGCCCACTGAACAATAGCATGGGGCAGGCAGGGAATTTTGGCCTGCATTATACCTTTGGGCTAAAGTTAATAGGGCAAACATTAGGATTTTATCAGACAAAATTTAGCTACTAATTGCCACAGTATTTATAACTTCTCTCCCAAATACATTTCATCCAGAACCCTTACAATCTCCACTTGTCTCTCTCTCCTGTGTGTGCACCTGGTTTCTTTGATCTAATTCTTAGTACTGTGTCTGCTTTTTTTCTTCAATATAACCTGAGGAAGATGTAAAAGATTTATTTTCAGAAGGAGCAAAGGTTTATTTTCAGAGGAAGCAAAAGCATCCCAAATAACTTCAATCACTAGATCTGTCTTTAACAACAATAACAGAAATATCTGTCCACCCAGGTGAGCTGTAACCTGTCAGTGTTTCTTCATAAGCTCCTTGGAGCTCAGTGAGAACAGCAATGAAATCATCATTCTGCTGTATTAAACTGAGATTGCTCAAAGTTGAGTTAGCTCAGCTGGGTCCTGTAAGCTTGTAGAAACCAAGAGCCAGGCAGTGTCCAGCCAGAGACTGAGAAGAAGATGACAGTTTGGGAAGCAATGCTGCCTGGGTGGAATAGATTGTGCTCTTGTGCAATAAAAGCTCATAAATTCAGGAGAATAAATGAGTGAGGAAGAGTGACACTTTCCAATGAGTGATTATAGCAGTCCTTCCCATTTCATGCTTTTTGCTTTGGCTGCTGATTCAAAGCTGGGACTTGCACATTTCATTTTATAACTGATGGTACAAGAAATTGCCTGTTATTTTCTGAAGGCTGTTCTCAGTAAGAACTTGGTTGGTATTTTCTGTGCTAAAACCTTTATCAGAGATTTGGAGAGAGCTTTGGGCAACACCTTCTAGGGTGAGGTGTCCCTGCCCATGGCAGGGGGTTGGAACTGGATGATCTTAAGGTCTTTTCCAACCCAAACCATTCTGTGATTCTATGATCTAATGAATCTGACAAATTTAGTCAATTATTGACTGAAAGTGTACACAATTAGAACTGAGTTTCTAAGGATATTATTAAATCATCACATTGGTTCATAGAGTGATTATCCTCTGCAGGGAAATAAATTTCATCTACCCTTCATATTTATATAGCTTTTTTTAAACCTTAAAGTATTTATCCTCAGATTACTTCAGTAACATAAGGAAGTATAGGTATGTTCTCACTCCTCTTTACATAAACAAAGAAAGATTCAATTGCTGAAATATGCAGATAGATGTCTGATAAATTTTAGTCATTTACATGAGACAGACACTTAACCCAATTAGCTGTTTTCACAGCTTCCAGTAACAGTCACACATAAAGCATCTAAGCATCTGTGTTCTATTTGAATCTCAAAATGTGATCATGAAAATGTCACTTTGCTGCCAGAAATACCGTTTGTATTTTGGGGTTTGGTCTTCAGATTCTCTGTAAGCAAGGTGTTGTTATTCTGGGTTTGTGCAGTGGCTCGACTGGGACCAAAGGGAGCTGTTTCTTGCCGAGTTCATGCCCAAGTCTGATGTGGGTTTAGAAATGGTTCTCCTCAGCAAATGTGATTTGAAGGATACAGTCAGAAAGCATTCTCCTGGAGAAAATACAGGTGCTTCCCTCTCCTCCCTCCTGCCATTTTTTCAGAACAGAGGAGGAAGTAAAGTTCATAGCTTCTTGTAAAAACCTTGAAGTTAAAGAATGTGAGAGCTCCAGGTTCAGTTCTCTCTAACCTTCAGACTTGCCTGGGGAGCAGGATGCATATCAAGAACCCAGCCTGGCTGGTGGAAGTGCTTCTGCCCAGGTCTAAAGCTTTGCTTGGGAAAGAAGTTAAAGTTCATCAAGCTTCAGAGGGTAAGTGATCGCAAACAGAAAGGGAGCATAAGTTGTCTCAACCCCTGGCCAAAACCCTGGTTTCAGATAATAACTGTGTCCCACAGTACTCAGCTATCAAAGGGAAGCATGACTATTACGCACTGTCACCTGGCTGTGTTTTTTTTAGGTGAAACTACATGGCTTTTGAGACATAAACCAGGGTGACTGATCTTTAGCTAAGTTCTATAGATCCTGCACACTGAAGATACTTTTGCTGAGTCAGCTGCCAGGAAAGGACCATATTTATCACATGCTAATGCAGTGCATTTGGCTCTGCTAGCAGGACTAGGGAAGTGACTGTCCCCCTGTACTGGGCACTGGTGATGCTTTACCTTGAATACTGTAGTGAGGGGCCCAAAGCTGAACACAAGAGATATTGAGGTGATGGAGCATGTCCAAAGAAGGGCAACACAGCTGGTGAACAGGTCTTATGAAGAACAGCTGAGCAAACTGAGGGGCATTTAGTCTGGAGAAAAGAAGGCTCAGGGGGGACCTTATCACTCTCTACAACTATCTGAAAGAAGGATGAAGCAAGGTGGGTGTCAAGTCTCTTCTCCCAAGTAACAAGTGACAGAATAAGAGGAAATTATCTCAAGCGGCTCCAGAGGAGGTTTAGACTGGAGATTAGAAAAAAACTTATTCATTGAAAGGGTTTTCAAGCATTGGAATAGGCTGCCCCAGGAAGCGGCAGAGGCACCATCACTGGCGGTATTTAAAAGATGTATAAATGTGTCACTTAGGAGACATGGTTTAGTGGTGGACTTGGCAGTGTTAGGTTAATGGTTGCAGCTGATGATCTTAACAGTATTTTCCAACCTGAATGATTTTATGATTCTACAGTTAGTTCTACTGAGTTTCTTACAGATGAGGTTACTCTTATTCCCCAAGACACTTTTTGCTTTGTTTTCAGTTAGAAGGGCAGTACCAGGCTGCAGAAAGTCAAAGTCCAACTGTTTAAGATACCTGACGTCACCTCAGGCACTACAGAGTAGCCTGTTTTGACTACCACTTCAGAAGAGTATAGATGGCCGGGAAGTCTTGTGTCACATTTGCCAGCCATCTGGGTGCCTGGAATGCTCCGGGCAGTGTCAAAAAGTATTGTGTGCCTGGGAATAGGCAAGCTGAATTTCTCCCAGAAAACCTCTGCAGATCTGTCTTTTCTGTATCTTTGAATAGGTTTGTAGAAAAGTTCTAGAATGCCCTAAAAAAGACCCTCTGCACAGCAGAAAGTTACTCTCCTGCTTTTTTCCAAACTCCTGTTGCTTGGCTGTTATATTGTGTCGCTTGAGAGGAAGAAGCAAAGCTGGTTACTTCTCTTGGGACAGTGAGCTCTCACTCCTGCAAGCATCTCCAGTTGCACAAGGATACAGGCAAGTCAGCAGGAATAAAGTAGCAGTGCCCAGCTCAGCTGAACAGAGCTCTCTGTTTATCTCTCAAGTGTGTTTTCAAGTGCCTGGTGGCTTAAGTGGGACTTAGACCCATGCTTTACTGAACTGCAGAATTTACCCAAAAAGGGAAATACCCGTATCAGTTGTTCTACTCTGAAAAAGGCTTTAGCTAAACTTAGATCTTTGACTGAGGTACTGACCAGGTATTACCAGTTTAAAATGTGGTTTGGAAAATATGTTGGAGTTAAATAAGTGTGGATAGGAAAGAATAAGGAGAAAAATCTGCCCAGTGATGTTTCACACAATGGGAAGCCCTCCCACAATCAGTCACATGAAGAATGTAAAGGGCATCAGAGCAGCATACCAAAGCACATAACCTTTGACTTGTGAATGTTATACATCCAAGAGACTTCCAGCTTTCCTAAAAAAATGTTTGTATTAATTTCATGTTTTGACCTTTCTAGGTATCTTTTAAAAGAAGTTTCTTTGCTCTGTAATCCATCATAATGAGGTTAAATGACTTAAAACACAGGCTGTCACTTCTCAAGTCTTTACTGTAGAGTTAGCCCAAGAGAAAGGCATTTAATTTAGCCTTTCTATTTTTAAACCCTCACAGTGCTGGCCTCTGTTATGGAGTGAAGGCTGCTGGAATCAACTCCTTAATTCTCCATACTGTAGTGAGCAGAGCTTTTGTGATAGTTCTACTTCTGCCCTGTCCCCCTGCTTCCTGCCCAGTTCATCTGGTCATAGTGAAGAACTCTGTTATCACACCGTTGTCAGGACTTAAAAATTCACCTGCTTTCTCTTGGCCAAGTGGGAAGGCCATCAACCCAAGTGTACAAGATTGAAAGTAAAACCTACCTAAGAGACTCTGTGCATACTGTAGTGAAGATTCATATCAAGAAACATGGGGTAGGGAACTGCACTGGTATGTCATTCTCACCTATTCCCCTTTGCAGGCAGAAGCGCAGTCTCCTACATTGTTAACCCTGTCTGTTGAAAAGCATGCACCCATTGTGGTATTAAGTATCCCCAAAAGATCTAACACCATGCTTCTGCATTACAGGTAAACATACTTTGTTTCAGAGTTTCCTATAGGGAGGGATCCTTACTCGCCAGGGAAGCAAAAGAGTATGAATCACCTCCAGAGTTACTTGTGCATATCTGTGGGAGTCATCTATTCTGACAGTCATCTCCTAATTTCTTTCCTCCTACTTGCAAAATCCCCTTTCTTCGTAATTATGTAAAGCAAGTGAATGAGTCTTTAAGGTACTACAACTGAGTGCACTGGATGGAATACATGGTATCTGGTATTTAGCCATTCAGGAATAGGAACTTGCAACTGAACTAACTTTTGTCTTTTTTAATAAGACTGTGTTTAAGGATCTTGTCATGGCTCTGATTTAGTTTTGTCAAGAAAAATCTTCTGGAGGGATTGGGCATGTCAAGCTTGAGAGAAGCATGGATGAGCATGCAGGCCTATGTACAAATATCTGTGCGCAGGTGCAGTATTGTCTATATGATTAGTTATTTTCCTGCTGTTGCAATCATATCCTTTACTTTACAGACATTTCCTACTCTGAAAATGTGCTGAAAATATTCAGTGGCCTGCTTCTTCCCCACACTTTGCTGCTCAATTGCAATGTATTCGTGAGCAAGAGCTCAAAATTGCTCCAGTGAGATGTATCTTTGAGGTGTCTTCTGAATATGTTCCTGAGTAAGACAGGCTTAAAGTCTATGAGAATCTTTGGCACTCCTGTTTCACCCTCATGAACTTTTTTCTAGGATTGTCTGTAAAAGAAATGATTCTCTTAGAGTCCACACAGAAATTACACTGATCTAGGTCTTGTGAAGCGGCAACATAGCTCCAATATCAAAAATCTTGAAGGATTCCTAGTCTTTTATATGATTCTTTGATGAAAACCAGTCTGGGTTCAAAATATGTCATTATGTATACCCTTTCTCTGTAACTGAGCAGAGATTCCAGGCTCCCTTGGGAGCTGGCCTCTTAGCTTGCTTCAGTCCTTTCTGCTCTGAGAGCTGGGCAGCTGGGAAAAAAATCATGGAAATTTTGCAGCACTGAAAATTCTGGATTTAGTGCAGAATGCAAAATAATTTTCTCTCACATAGAACTTCTTAGGTCTTCTGGGATCCACAGCTGAACTTCACTCCTGATGTCTTGTCTGCCTTGCAGGTCGGTTGTCAGTCTGCAGCTCTCAGACAGGACTTGTATGCTTCTCTTATCTATTTTCCTCTGCTGTCCCTTTTCAACAGCCTGAGATACCTTCAGAATCCACAAGGCTTGGTAGGCCATTTGAGTCCATCAGTCAGTCCTTGCTATGAATTGCAAGGAGCATATTTCACTTCAGTAGGAGAGGCCTATCCAAAGGAACCACTGCTGGATTTTAGCTCTAGGATTAAAAACTCTTATGCATTGACTTCTTGTGAGAATTCTGTATTATTTTCTCCCCCTTCTCTCAGTTGCAGCTTCCAGCCAATAGCATTAATTTCATTTAATACCTCTTACCATCTGTTTTGAACACATCCACCTCACTTTTTTTTTTTTTTTCCCCATGAATACAGAGATGTTCAAATTCATTAGCTGGAATTCTTTTGCTTGCAACAATGTCTTGTCTTTCCAAGATAAGTGCCCTGTTATGGAAGGTGTATGTGCGGACCCCATGGGCAGGATGATGTTGCGTGTCTCATGTATCCCAGCCTCTCCTGGATGTTATTTCTGTTGATGGTCTAGCTGCTGACCATTTCAGGTGCTCTCCTGGCAAATAAGGTGAGGATGAAGTCTCTTCCCTTGATCCTGCAACTCCTCTGATTACAGAAATGGTGCCAGGGCTGAAAGAAGGAAGAGCAACTGAATATAACTATTGTTTGCCTGTTTTATAGATCTGGGCTTATTGTAATTATGTGTGGCTCACTTAGCTGTTAAGTTGAAAAGACTTGGCAGCCAGATAACATGGATCAGAATTGGGATGAAAATATTCACAGTGACCCCAGGGATTTAATGTGAGAATGGATATGATGTTATCTATTCTTCTGTTTCTTGTAGTTCTTTTAATGTGTTCTATTGCAACTACACTGGCATTATTAGGACAAATAAATATCCTTAAAACAATGCTTCTGGTTTTCAGTTTTGTTTATTTTTTCTTCTTGCCTCCTGCCATGTTGACAAATTAGCTGTGAATGAATGGAAATAGTTTAATTTATCAGTCTGAATCACATGTAAATTTTTAAGAGGAAAGGATAATATTTTAATATACAAGCCTAGAAGAAGACAATGAGATCTGCCTCCAGGACTGTTGTTGACATATGATAGGAAGTCAAGGTCTTCTTGCCACAACTGTATCTATTTCTTTGTATTATCACTGGTTTTCTTTATATTTGGAAGCCTGTCTTGTTTGATTCTAACATCTACATTTTGTAAGAGCAAGTAGTGCTAGGATAAGGGGCAATGGCTTTAAACTGAAAATGGGGAGACTGAGATTAGATATGAGGAAGAAATTCTTCACTATGAGGGTGGTGAGGCACTGGCACAGGTTGCTCAGAGAACGTGTGGCTGCACCGTCCCTGGCAGTGTTCAAGGCCAGGCTGGATGGGGCTTGGAGCAACCTGGTCTAGTGGAAGCTGTCCTGGCCCGTGGCAGGGGTTGGAACTGGATGAGCTTTAAGATCCCTTTCAACACAAACCATTCCGTGATTCTATGATTTACTGGATTTTACAAGATCCAAGTTCCCCTTTTTTTAGCAGCCTACATTCAAGCTACTGATGTTCTGTGTGTCACCTGCATCTGTGTGTTTCTAGCTTCATCCAGAGAATCTCTATAGTTGAGTTCTTATGCCAGGATAAGCCAGGGTCTGCAAACTGATGTACAGTAAACACTATAGATAATAATTTCCCTGCCATATTTCCAAGTATTTATTGTTCTCCTGATTAAATTGATTCCCTCTCCACTGTATCGTAGGCATCTAGTCTTGCAAAACAGGAGTCATTTCTGAAGGCTTCAATAATGTGACAGCCAAAACATAGAGTTGTGCTAAATGAATCAATAAAGGACTTAGTCCTATAGTAGCAGTGGCAGTAAGTATGACAGGGATGCAGAAGGCAGGAAATATTTCTTTTGTAGATGGTAATAAAAGGTTTTGAGCAGTGCCGATGATAATTAAGGTGAAGTTTAGCATAGAAGTGTTAAACAACCAGATGGAAGTAAAAAAATAGCATATGGCTCCTTGAGAACTCCATTTTACTGTCAGTAGAGAAACTCAGACTGAAATATGGGAAATAAGAAATTAAACCTGGCTGCAATGCATATTTACTGAAAAACTTATAAGGCTAATGTACCCTTATGCACAGGTTTTGTTTTTACCTTTTACTAACAAAGGACCCCAGCACTGTGCTGCTGAAGAGTCTGTTTAGAAAGGCTTATCTTCCATAGGAGAGCAGAAGAAAGAGATGTACAGTTTTTTCTTTGGGCAATCTGAAGGCCTTGATTCTGTTCAATTTCCCCAAATTGGAAAACATGACTTCTAAAGTTTAGTAGCCTTATGAAGCATGAAACCTTGAGGAACAAAACTGGCACTGTTAAATCGACAGAACTAGGAAGAACCAAGTACTTCATCAGAGGTGGATGCAAGCTCCAAATCCAAGAGTTCTCACTATCAGCTATAAAAAGACTGTGCCCTCCCTCCTCCTTTTGTTTGTTTTCTCTAGCTGTCCTAGTTTGAGAGCAGCGTTGGTGAAGCCGATGTTTTCGGTTGTTGCTAAGTGATGTTTACCCTGACCAAGGACTCTGTGAGGCTCATGCTCTGCCAGGGAGGAGGGGAAGCTGTGAGGAGGCAGAGACGGGGCGCCTGACCCGGGCTAGCCGGGGAGGTATTCCATACCACAGCACGTCATGCCCGGGGTGGGGGGTAACTGGGAGTTACCCGGAAGGACAGGAGCTTCCGGGTGGAACTCGTTTTCTTGGCCGGTGGTATCGTATTCTCTTCCCTTGTTATTTTCCCTTATCATTGTTTTAGCTGATAGTAGCGGTGGTGATTTGTTGCTGGACTGTTCTTGTCTCAACCCGTAGGAGTTGCACTCTCTCGATCCTCCTCCCCGTTCCTCCGGGAGCGGGGAAGGGGAGAGCCCCGGTGCAGGGGGGGGGGGGGGGGACGGACACGGACCTTGATTGTTGTCAGCTCGGCACCACTCACTGGGAGTGAGTGAACAAGTTACCTGACTGGGTTTAAACCACGACAGTTCTTTTTGGCGCCCAACGTGGGGCACGAGGGGTTGAGATAAGAACAGATCTGACTGGATTGATAGTCACTCGTCACAATGCTGATTTATTGGCTCTCAAGGTTTTTCCTCTTGATCTCACAGTTTCAGTATACCATATCTTACGTCCATCCGGTATTGGCTGTATTAGTGTTTTTCAAGTGTGGGGCTTGGGCTAAGGTTTTTATCCCATTGTACTTTATGGTAATGACTTGTAATACAATAGAATCATTGATCATGAAACTGATCTGGTTTATGTTCCCAGTGTGGTCACCACCTTTATACTTTGGGAGGTATATGATGGAGGTGCTTAGCAATTACACATCTTTTTTCTCCTTCTCAGGTGCTCAACCTGTGAAGGAGACATCCTTTTACCCTCCTAGTCGTCCCCCCAGACCATTTACATTTGAGAGTTTTGAATTTTTTAAATGGCCTTTTAATGCTGTTGAGACTTGTTTACTGATGGTGATGGGAATCACCATGCTAACACGCATACAGAGTGTGTTTTGCCCACTACTGATTTCAAGAGTTAAGCAGATTCAGGTTTGGGTCTTGTCTGGGGTCAAAAGACGATGTAGGAGGACCGAGAGATTTTCCCAGAGGCTGGACAGCCATGAGTGGCAGGGTGTGTGGGATAGTATGGGCAAGTATCTAGGTCAGTGGGCCCCTCCAGTATTTTGGAATTTCACTACCGAACAACTGCAAAATCCAGAAGAATTAGTAAAACACTTAAATGAGGTGTGTGGTCATTCTGGCCATACCAGAGATGGACAAATCACGGCAACGTGCTGGGGCTTGGCCTATGCTTACAGGGCCTTGTTCAACACTATCCAGCACCTTCAAAAGGAAAAGAATATCGGCGGATTTGAGGGCAAAGCGACAGTCGCTACTCAAACTTTGGCTGCAATGAACTGCGCAGCTACCCCAGTGGCAAGTACAGCAGCTGCTCAAACTTCAACTGCAACAGACAGCGCGGTTACCCCAGCTCCAAGCACGGTAGCTACACCACCCCCAGCAACAAGTACAGTCGCTACTCAAACCACAGTGATAATCACTGCAGCCAAACCAGAGGACCAATTCGTACCAATATCAGTTGCCCCTGTACGCAAGAGAACAAGCAAAAAGGAGGCAAAAAGGGTGAAGCGAGATGAAGAACCAATGAATTCACCACCCGGTCCAGAATCTGATCAGGAGTCATCATCACATGACGAAGAAGAAGAAGAAGAGGTAACTTCTCGACCTCGAACCTCAACCGAGCTGCGGAATATGCGAAAAGATTTTACCCGTCAACCAGGGGAGCACATCATCACCTGGTTACTCCGATGCTGGGACAATGGGGCCGATGGTCACGAACTAGAAGGTACAGAAGCCAAGCAGCTGGGATCACTTGCTAGAGAAGGGGGAATTGACAAAGCAATTGCAAGAGAGAAAAAGTCCCTCAGCCTTTGGAGGAGGCTCTTGGCAGCTGTGAAAGAAAGGTTTCCGTACAAGGACGATGTTACGAGTCGTTCGGCCAAGTGGACTACTATAGACAAAGGCATCCAGTCTCTGAGGGAATCGGCCATCGTAGAGATGATCTATCACATCAAGCCGAATAACGGGGATACACCTATAGATCCAGATGAAGTTGAATGTACACGACCCATGTGGCGAAAACTTACACGGAATGCACCGTCATCATATGCCCATTCATTGGCAACAGTGACCTGGAATGACATAGTACCACTAACAGTGGATGAAATGGTTCATAAACTCCGAGAGTTCGAAGACAATCTCACTCCTTCCATCATCTCAGCTGTGAAAAAACTGTCCCAGGACCTCGACAAATTGAGGGACGATGTATCTGATTTATCCAGCTCCTCACGTGTACCAACACACGTCTCAGCTATTAACAAAAGACGTCCTATTATTCAAGAGAGGAGATACAGAAGGTATACGCCACGGGGTACCCTATGGTTTTACCTGCTGGATCACGGAGAAGACATGACAAAGTGGGATGGAAAACCTACTTCAGCTTTGGAGGAACGGGTGAGTGAACTGAAGAGGGGAGCAAGGGCCAAGACTGATCGTCCCATGAGAGCTACGGCTTCAGTCTCTGGTGAGCAGTTTCCCAGATGGAGTGGAAGAGCTGATTTTACTCCAGCTCCTGTGATAACGAAGAATAATCCCTTTCAACACGACTTAAGTGTCCAATGCTGTGACGACCATTAGAGGGGCCCTGCCTCCAGCCAGGTGGAGGTAGGGGACAATCGGATTTACTGGACTGTGTGGATCAGATGGCCTGGCACATCAGTCCCACAGAAGTATAAGGCTCTAGTAGATACCGGTGCACAGTGTACCCTGATGCCATCAAGCTGTCAAGGGGTGGAACCCATCTATATTTCTGGAGTAACAGGATGATCCCAAGAGTTGACTGTGCTGGAGGCTGAAATCAGCCTGACTGGGAGGGAGTGGCAAAAGCACCCTATTGTGACTGGTCCAGAGGCTCCATGCATCCTCGGCATAGACTACCTCAAGAGAGGGTACTTCAAAGACCCAAAAGGGTACCGGTGGGCTTTTGGTATTGCTGCTTTGGAGACTGAGGAAATTGAGCAGCTGTCCACCTTGCCTGGTCTCTCAGAAGATCCCTCTGCTGTGGGGTTGCTGAAAGTTGAAGAACAACAAGTGCCAATTGCGACCACAACAGTGCACCGGCGGCAATATCGCACCAACCGAGACTCCCTGATTCCCATCCATCAGCTGATCCGTAGACTGGAGAGTCAGGGGGTGATCAGCAGGACCCGCTCACCCTTCAATAGCCCCATATGGCCAGTGCGAAAGTCTAATGGAGAATGGAGACTAACAGTAGACTATCGTGGCCTGAATGAAGTCACACCACCATTGAGTGCTGCCGTACCGGACATGCTAGAACTTCAGTATGAACTAGAGTCAAAGGCAGCCAAGTGGTATGCCACGATTGATATTGCCAATGCATTTTTCTCCATTCCTTTGGCAGCAGAGTGCAGGCCACAGTTTGCTTTTACTTGGAGGGGTGTCCAGTTCACTTGGAACCGACTGCCCCAGGGGTGGAAACACAGCCCTACCATTTGCCATGGACTGATCCAGACTGCACTGGAACAGGGGCAAGCTCCAGAACACCTGCAATACATTGATGACATTATTGTGTGGGGCGATACAGCGGAAGAAGTCTTTGAGAAAGGGAGGAAAATAATCCAAATCCTGCTGAAAGCCGGTTTTGCCATAAAACGGAGTAAGGTCAAGGGACCTGCACAGGAGATTCAGTTTTTGGGAATAAAATGGCAAGATGGACGTAGACAGATCCCCACAGATGTGATCAACAAGATAACAGCAATGTCTCCACCAACTAATAAGAAAGAAACGCAAGCTTTCTTGGGTGCAGTGGGGTTCTGGAGAATGCACATCCCAAATTACAGTTCGATTGTAAGCCCTCTCTATCATGTGACCCGGAAGAAGAATGATTTTAAATGGGGCCCTGAGCAGCAACAAGCCTTTGAGCAAATTAAACGCGAGATAGTTCATGCAGTAGCCCTTGGACCAGTCCGGACTGGGCCAGATGTAAAAAATGTGCTGTACACTGCAGCTGGGGAGAACGGTCCTACCTGGAGCCTCTGGCAGAAAGCTCCAGGGGAGACTCGAGGTCGACCCCTCGGCTTTTGGAGTCGGGGATACAAAGGATCTGAGGCCAGCTATACCCCAACTGAGAAAGAGATACTGGCAGCGTATGAAGGGGTTCGAGCTGCTTCGGAAGTGATTGGCACTGAAGCACAGCTCCTCCTGGCACCCCGGCTGCCCGTGCTGGGCTGGATGTTCAAAGGCAGGGTCTCCTCTACACATCATGCAACTGATGCTACATGGAGTAAATGGGCTGCACTAATTACACAACGAACTCGAATAGGAAATCCCAGTCGTCCAGGCATTCTAGAAGTCATCATGGACTGGCCAGAGGGCAAAGATTTCGGAATGTCACCAGAGGAGGAGGTGGTGCGTGCTGAAGAGGCCCCACCATATAATAAACTGTCAGAAAGTGAAAAGCAGTATGCCTTGTTTACTGATGGCTCTTGCCGTATTGTGGGAAAGCATCGGAGATGGAAGGCAGCTGTATGGAGTCCTGGACGACAAGTTGCAGAAACTGCTGAAGGAGAGGGTGAATCGAGTCAATTTGCCGAGGTGAAAGCCATCCAGCTGGCCCTGGACATTGCTGAACGAGAAAAGTGGCCAGTACTTTATCTCTATACTGACTCATGGATGGTGGCAAATGCCCTGTGGGGGTGGTTGAAGCAATGGAAGCAGAACAACTGGCAACGCAGAGGTAAACCCATCTGGGCTGCTGCACTGTGGAAAGATATTGCTGCCCGGGTGCAGAACCTGGTGGTGAAGGTACGTCATGTAGATGCCCATGTACCCAAGAGTCGGGCCACTGAGGAACACCAGAACAACCAACAAGTGGATAAAGCGGCTAAGATTGAAGTGGCTCAGATGGACTTAGATTGGCAACATAAAGGTGAATTATTTCTGGCCCGGTGGGCCCATGACACTTCAGGCCATCAGGGCAGAGATGCAACATACAGATGGGCCCGTGACCGAGGGGTGGACTTAACAATGGACACTATTGCCCAGGTTATTCATGAGTGTGAAACATGTGCTGCAATTAAACAAGCCAAGCGGTTAAAGCCTCTTTGGTATGGAGGACGATGGTTGAAGTATAAATATGGGGAGGCCTGGCAGATTGACTATATCACACTGCCACCAACCCGCCAAGGCAAGCGCCATGTGCTTACCATGGTGGAAGCAACCACCGGGTGGCTGGAAACATACGCTGTGCCCCATGCCACTGCCCGGAACACTATCCTGGGCCTTGAGAAACAGATTTTGTGGCGACACGGCACCCCAGAGAGAATTGAATCAGACAATGGGACTCATTTCCGGAATAACCTTATAGATATTTGGGCCAAAGAGCATGGCATTGAGTGGGTATATCACATCCCCTACCATGCACCAGCCTCTGGGAAAATCGAACGGTACAATGGGCTGTTAAAAACTACACTGAGAGCGATGGGTGGGGGAACTTTCAAGCATTGGGATACACATTTACCAAAGGCCACCTGGTTGGTCAACACCAGAGGATCTGCCAACAGGGCTGGCCCAGCCCAGTCAGAACTTTTACATATTGTAGAGGGGGACAAAGTTCCTGTGGTGCATATGAAGAATTTGCTGGGGAAGACAGTCTGGGTTATTCCTGCTTCAGGTAAAGGCAAACCCACTCGTGGGATTGCTTTTGCTCAGGGACCTGGATATACTTGGTGGGTAATGCGGGAAGATGGGGAAGTCCGATGTATACCTCAAGGGGATTTGATTTTAGGGGAAAACAGCCAGTGAACTCAATTGTATACTGTTGCCTGCTGTGTAATGCTTTTATAGCCCATCAACTAGATGTCTCCAGGTCACCAGCGACTGGCCCTGACTTCCCTCCAGCCATCATCCCAACAGAGAATGAACTTGGAACATCATGGACCGAATGGACTCGGCAGCATTATAGGGATTGGTCCATGCACTAAGAAAATGATTTTTTTCCTCTTGGTCTGTATGTATATGGATGTATATATGTGGGAGAGCGATGGTGTATTGAAAATGTGGGATCTGAGCACGACGTGAATGGTATGGAATAAGGGGTGGATAATGTCCTGGGTTCAGCAGTAGCAGTCATGTTTTTTCCTTTGTGTTAACCTTTGTGTTAACTGGTGCAGTGCTGTGTTTTGACTTCTAGTTTGAGAGCAGCGTTGGTGAGAGGCTCCTTATTTGTGAACCAAGAGAACATCAAGACATTGGTAATATGCAAGTTATGCTAACTGGACTTATTGAATGAAAACCAAATATGAACAGAATAAACTTAAGTATGGATTTTTTAAGTGCTGTACAACCTCATGCATTACCCACTACACTTTGGTGTGGTATTGTCACTAAACTTGAATGGGAATTTTTCAATGAAACTGAAAAGATCTGTAGGAAAGTAACAATTTCTACATAACTTCAGTTAACGGGTGGCTTCTTAAGCTTCAGGGTAGTACTGCTAACTCATAGGAGAGAGGGAGACTTGTCCCAGAATAATTAGTACTCTTGCAGTCAGAACATTTACTGCAGCTATAGGAAAACTAGCTTGAAGCCTAGGATTTGGGTACAGCCTTGGATGAGTATCATTGTTACTTTGTCAGTCACTGTTTGAGAGCACAGTGCATGTGTGAGATCAGATCTAGTGCTGCATTCTGCCTCTGACAATGGCAGACACCTAGAGAAATAACAAGACAGGCTAATATTGGTGACACCACACATTATCGTGTCCAGTAGTTTCCAGACATAAATGTTTCTTTATTAGTAGTAGCTTTCAATGCTTTTTAGAGAACTTGCCTGGTCCTTTCTGAGCTTAAATGAACTTCTAACATCTATGATGTTCTCTGGCAAGGTGCTCTATGACTCTACTAGCTTTGACATAAAGAACCACTCTTTATGTGTTTGTAAACATCTCAGTCTCATTCACACTTTTATTTGCTCTTTCTGCCTCTTGTTTAAAAAAGTGAAAAGACGTTAAGTTTTGCTGTTGGAAAGGAGGAGATTTCAAAATGCCATTTTTCACAGTATCACAGTATGTTAGAGATTGGAAGGGACCTCGAAAGATCATCTAGTCCAATCCCCCTGCTGGAGCAGGAACACCTAGATAATGTTACACAGGAATGCGTCCAGGCGGGTTTTGAATGTCTCCAGGGAAGGAGACTCCACAACCTCCCTGGGCAGCCTGTTCCAGTGTTCCGTCACCCTCACTGAGAAGAAGTTTCTTCTCAAGTTTAAGTGGAACCTCTTGTGTTCCAGTTTGTACCCATTACCCCTTGTCCTATCATTGTTTGCCACTGAGTAGAGCCTGGCTCCGTCCTCGTGACACTCCCCCTTTATATATTTATAGACACTTATAAGGTCACCCCTCAGTCTCCTCTTCTCCAAAACTATAGAGACCCAGCTCCCTCAGTCTTTCCTCATAAGGGAGATGTTCCACTCCCTTAATCATCTTCGTTGCCCTGCGCTGGGCTCTCTCCAGCAGCTCCCTGTCCTTCTTGAACTGAGGGGCCCAGAACTGGACACAATACTCCAGATGCGGTCTCACCAGGGCAGAGTAGAGGGGAAGGAGGACCTCTCTCGACCTACTAACCACCGCCCTTCTAATACACCCCAGGATGCCATTGGCCTTCTTAGCCACAAGGGCACAGTGTTGGCTCATGGTCATCCTGTTGTCCACTAGGACCCCCAGGTCCCTCTCCCCTACACTGCTCTCTAACAGGTCGTTCCCCAACCTATACTGGAACCTGGGGTTGTTCCTGCCCAGATGCAGGACTCCACCCACAGAAATAGTTTCTTGCCAAACACTGACTAAGAGTGTATTACATACAGACTGAGGACAATAAAAGAGGCAGAAGTCCACTTCATACAACTGGACCAAGGTTAATCCCCACAGGTGTTAGCTCTGTTTCTGAGCTCAGATCAGTAAAAAAGTGCAGTTCATGATACTGTTTAGAACGAAAGCTTGAGGCGCATTGACTGTGTAAGCTGAATGTATGCCTAGTGACTTCAGCATTGTAGCATTTTCTTACACAACTACAGGATGCCTGTTACTCAAAATGTGCTCTCTGTTTTCAAAACATAGAGTTATACACATGCACACTGACCATCTAATGCTTTTGTATACCTGAAAAACTGCTATTTCAGTAACCAAAGCTATTGCCAAAGCATATGCCAAAATGAAGGAACAAAACAAACTTCCTGGATCCTTATGTTAGAGCCTGAAGGCAATCTGTTCAGCACCCAAGGAGCTGTAACACTACAATAAAACACTGGTTAGAGTCTTACAGACAGCAACACTAAAAATGGTCATAACACTAGCACATTTCTCTATATTAGCAAGGCAAGTGGAATTGGGATTCCTTAGTCACCCAGATTAGACAGGAGTTTAAAGTTACACTGACTCTACATGGAAATAATTCATTTTTTTAATGCAGATGACGATACTGGGAAATGTTTATTCACCCACAAGGACTTCGTGCAGAAAAGGAGCCATTTCAATGGTTTTCTTATCCTGATATTAAAATCACTATTTTTTAAAAAAGAGAGGGGATTGCCTTTTTTCAAAACACAAGCTAATCAAAATATAAAAATTTTTCAAGATACTCTTCCATTTTGTTCTTACTGGCAGATAACTTATTTGCCTGACAGTTCAGTGGAATTAGAGAGTGATTGAACAGGTTGGTGGCTGAAATGTCATAAAGAGTGCTGTAATTAAAGCGGAGGAAAATGTAATTCTTTAACTAGCTTTATATATACCAAAAGCAATTAACATTAGATGGGAAGTAGAAATAAAAATTAACTTGCTGCATAACACAATGAATTTTTATTCAGCATGATCTAGAAAAGATACTCCTACACATGCAGCATTTTGTAGTACAGAAGTACCCATGATTAAGAAAATGTGAGAAATATGTATATAGATATAAGGAATAAGTTCTTTATTGGGAGGCTGGTGAGGCACTGGCACAGGCTGACCAAAGACATGGTAAATGTGCCATCCTTGGCAGTGTTCAAGGTCAGGCTGGACAGAGCCTTGGGTGACATGGTCTGTGGTGAGCTGTCCCTGCCCATGGCAGAAGGTTGGAACCGGATGATCCTAAGGTCCTTCCCAACCCAACCCAATTATTGGTTTTTGAACCCAAACCATTGTGTGATTCTATGATTATCTGTGGGCTAACAAAGAAGTAGCTCCCTGGTAGCCTTCATGGTGTATGAACCATGAATGGTTTTAATTAGGCTACAGAATTACAGATGATACTGTACACAGAATATTGAAGGTAGAATATAATTTCAGAGTCATTTGGACATAATGTGTATTCAAGAATAGTCATGGAAAGATTTAGATAAAATCTGGTTTTGATAGGAGACTGATAAAGCTGTGGAAGTAAGTGGAAAATGTGAGGAAAATGCAGGATAAGGAGTGTTGAGGAAGACTGACTTTAATGATGCTTTGATAAAATGGTTGTGTTGCTTTTCTTTATGAGTGAAAAAAAGCCATGGGCCCAATATCTTTACAACTCACTAAAGCGTAAGATGTGTGGTGCTGCAAGGCAGATCACTAGCTGAGCTGGTGATACTGAGTTTTCTACCACAGTTAGGATTCTACTAATTTGAGTGTGTATCTGGATGGTATGTAAGTTTGAGTACTGTCAGTACTGTGCCTTTCCCTTGGATTTGATACCTGTCAGCTCAGCATCTGTGAGAATCAATGTTTATTCAGCTGTCCAAAAAGGAAAGTGAACAAAATGTCACTTTATTAATGATGCTGTCTTATTCAACACAAACCGTACTTGTTTGGGTGCTTCTCCTTTCAAGCAGAACACCTTGCTAACCCAATACCTTCTAAATTAAGCTGTAAGTTAACAGCTTTTCAGCTTCTTGGATGCTTGCTGAGTGAGGTGAGGGAGGCAATTTTCAGAGTCCTGCTGCTGATCGAATGTGTTTTTTCTTTTGAAATGTGAAAAATAGAAATAATTTCTTCCAGGCTTCCCAGCAAAGAGAGCACTGGGTTTGAGTAGCTTGTTCTTTTGAATGTTGCTGAATGATAGTTTTGTGCATTCTGTAACAAAATATTTAGGTTCAATCAGATACTTCAAAGTGTTACTGCCACTATTTTCTTCCTTTTTGTTTAAAAACATTTATTTTGATGGTATTTCATACTTTATACTTATCATGGGGTGGCTCTAGGCTGTCCTATAATGTCTTATAGTGCTTCTGCATACAATGCATTAATTTCTGTTTCTACTGACTGATAGCAGCAGTCTGTAATTTTATTTGATTTGTTAAAGGTCACAGAAGTAGGCTGCTGCTGAAAGTATTTTCCTGCTGTTTTTCTGGCTTTTAAATATTTGTGCAAATGCATCATGGTTTATGTGGTACTGCTTTATAAATGTTAAGTGCATAGGAAGCTGTATGCCTATCTGTTCTTAGAATTGCCATTTGCATGCACCAGAGGAATGCTTATTTGGTTTCAAAGGAATCTCTTATTCTAGAGTAAATTGCCCAGAACATCTTTTCCTTTTTATATATAGATGAATAAAACTACAGTGGTTCATTAGCTCTGCCAGTTTTTTGGGTTTGCTTGTTTCTTGCTTTTTCTTTTATTAAATAAAATTTATAGGCAACCTATTTTCCTGTGGAAAGCTGTTTGCAGTTACTAAATGCTTGAATAATTTTTATGCTAATACAATAAAAGGTTATATAGCATGAGCTCTTCTCAGTACTCTGGTTGCTCTGGGAGCCAAGTGAGCTACCATTTGCAGAAGAGCATGAGAAGACAAGGATGGTGTAGGCAGTAATCAGGCAACAGCTCTCTCTGGGTAAAGGCAGGAGAAGGCAGTGGTTCAAACACCCGGAAAAAGCACTACAAGCAGTTTCGGGAACCACTTCTCCAAGCTATAATGTGGCCTCTGTAAATGAAATTGTGTCAATGTCCTGAAGTATCACTAAATGTGCTGAATTTAGGACTGCAGTAAAGCATGTAAATACTGGCGATGGAATTTCAGACATGTTGCCTCCATGGCAATATTGTATTACATGCAACATTTAATAACATTAAGTGGCACCATGTAATTTCAACCCAGATATTTACTGGTTAGGATCTGAAATAAGCTGTGACTTTTATGGAGTAGAGGGCATACTTGCTTAAAAGGTTTCTAAGTCTTGGGGAGCAGGGGACAGGCAGTTTTTGGGCCTGAATGGTCAAAATGTCTTTTGACTAGCCAAAGAAGAAAGAACATTTTTAGCTAGACAGGAGCTAATATTTTTAAGCTCCTGTCATGTTTTTGAAAGTAAGAGGCCTCCGAGAGGCCTCATAACTTGGCTCTCCGGATACATCTTTTAGGCTAAAATGACATGGCTGAAAAGTTTTTACTCAGAGCCAATATTGTAATGAGTCTCTGAACCATGTGGTGTGTCATTAGATAGCTTTGTTTCAGAAGCTCTTCAATCGTTACAAAACAGGGCTCTCATAGAACTGTAGCATCTACGAATTTTATTTACACTGTGACAAAAATACAGGCAAATTACTGAGGCATAACACAACTTAAAGGGTAGAGGAGGGCAAATAGATCAGAGAAATGTGTCTGCAAAACTGTGCCTGTGACTTTTTGCTTGACCTCAAGCATGTCACTGCTCCATCTGACACATGGGAGTGTTTTTTTCCTGTCTTTCAAAAGCTGAAGGAGGATATTAAATATATGTTAGTTCTATTTGTGTGTTTTTATAAAGCCACAGTCAATTGTGTCTTTTTTCACCTTAAGGAAAGATAAGGAATATTTCCTTTGGTTTGTTGTATACTGAAACATGTTGGGAAGTACATGCCATAATTATATGAACTCAGCCTTCAGAAATACTGAAGAACTTTGCTTGTGAGTGTGAATAAACCCCTATCTTTACCAGTGAGACCTGACACATTATAGCATTGTATTTGTCTTTCTCATGACTATGTTATTCTGGTAGCTCATACATCTCCTTGGCTAAGCAATACATACAAATTCATCTGCTCTTTAGTTATTTCCCATTGAGGAGGTTACCATTTATGGTACAAAGCCTCTTCATCCTGATCTGTTAATAAAAAGTCTTGTATCTCATATAATTGAATGTTCAGCATGCCTTACTGCTCTCCTTAATACCATTTAATTCTTATACAGCTCTGATCTTTGTCTGCATTATCAGCAATTTCTCACTTCATGTTATTAGTACCTATTATTTTGGCAGGGCGTTAATGAAATGGTAGGTACCATCAATCTCAAAACAAGTTACTGAATTACTCTGCTGGTGTGATTTCCTCCAGTTCAATACTTTCATTTTCAAAACCTCTTGTTACCTAACTCCCTTATATGTTATTTACTTGCTCTAGAATCCCTTTTGTGGTCGCGGTGCGTTTTTTTTGTTTTACTAATAAGACCACACGCTGAGGAGAAGCAAGGGCTTCACCACAGGTGAGTTATGTACCATGTTTCACTAGCCTAGAGAGTATATTCCCCTATTTAACAGGCTTCTGGAGAATTTTAATCTGACAGAAGCCTCCCAAACCATAACTTCCATTTTACTTCACCAAAGTTTGAGTTTTAAACCTTGTACAGATCTCAACTCTGTGTTTTTGTCTGGATGCAGAGAAAGTTCAAGGGCTTTTCAGAATACTTTAATAAAAAGAGCTTATTTATAAATCTTAATGCAGTTTAGTAATTTGGTTTTCATCGTGGCAGCATTCCAGCTGGTGAAATTAGAAGCATTATGAATAATGCTGCTGCTGCTAGCAGTCGTTTTTAAATGTCCCAAATACTGTGATAAATAAAGGTCTGAAAACTAAACAACTTGTGAAAGTGGAGCTGCATTGAGACTCTCACTACTGCTGTCTGCTTTTGGAAAAGGGATGCCTGTGATGATGAAGGTTAACAAGCAATGACATTGTGCTTAAAAGAAACAACTTCTCCTCCTCCAGAAAACAAGCAAGTTGCTCTGCTCAGCACTCTGCGAGCGTCTTCACCTGACTGACTTCTCGTCCTGCTTGTAGGTCCCTAGCTACAACCTCTTCTTTGGTTGACTTATGCTGTGTTCCTCTAGTGACCACTCTTTTTGACACTTTCTTACCTGTGATGTAATTAACGTGAGCTAAGAGAAATTGATGGCAGGTATTACCAGTGCAGCTTTTCTTAAGCCACCAATACTCACTATCATAACACAACAGACCTAGTTACCTTTATTGGCCTGTGGTACTCATTATTTGATGCAGTACTGTAACAATATTCTATTTGTTTATGATGTCAATCTCTGGATTCTCAACTTTAACATCCCAAGAGGGCATGACAGGACTTCAGTGCCGTATTTCCAAGCAAAATAGGCAAAAGCGCACCTAGGTTTTTATCCATGAGCTCTCATGAATGGAGCTGTATGCGAGTATGGCCTTCATATTGCTAATGGATTTTGCCTTGCAGTGTGTTGACCTTAGAACCCACTCTCTCACTCCCCCTCCTCAGTAAGGGCAGGGGGAAGAAAGTAAGATGAGAAACATCACAGATTGAGATAAAGACTTGCTAATTACTTCTAAGGGCAAACCAGACCTGACTGTGAGAACCTAACCTAACTCATCACAATTAGTGGTGAGAAACAAAGGTCCCACCCAGGCTCACCTTTGCTCCTTCACTCCTGACCTCCTCCACCCTGAGGGGGGCGGGAAGATGGTGGCTGTGCTGCTCCCTGCGGCTCCATCTCTGGCTCCGCGCAGGCCGCAGCTCCCTCAGGAGCTCTCCACTCGCGACCTCCGGGGGTGAGTCTCCGTGGAACCGCTGCGGGGGGCGGCGGGAGCCCCTCCTGCCGCTCTGCCCTCGGGGCTGGCCGGGCCGCTCCTCGCCCTTCTCCCCTCAGCGCTCCCCGCCGAGCAGTGCCCGCCCTTTCTCAGCCGAGGGCGCTGTGCACGAGGCTCCCGCCCGCGGCTGAGGGGCTGCGCTGTTTCCCGCCGTGGGGCCGCTGGAGCCGTTAGAGCCGGCTGGAACCGGCTGGGGCCGGACTGGGGCAGGCAGAAACAGCCTCGCCTCGCCGAGAGCACGGACCCTGGGGACGGCACCTGAGCAGCGGCTCTCGGTACGTGAACGTTTTTAACATAGTTTCTAAAGTGTAGCAATTCCCTAAATTTTTTGCACGCTGTCTCTGTGCTGTGAACTTGCTTGTTGTTGTGCTAATAGCCTGCGCACCCCGAGCAGTGCTGCAGAGTGACTGGAATCATGAGACCCGTAAACCTTGGTGGTCTTAGACCTAGCAAAGCTGGTACCAGGAAATAAAAGGTTAACATTGTGCCTGCTTGCCGAAGCAGTCGCTGTGCTTGGTGAAGCAGAGCCATAGGAGTCAAAGTTGCTAGAACGGTGATGCAGAATTGTAGGAGTTACAGCTGCTAGGCAGAATTGTAGTAGTTAAGACGCGTAACATTTAAGACATTCTTGTTTAAATAGTATCTTTAGACAGAAAAGGAACAAAAGATAGCCAGATAGGAGCTGAAACCTTATTGAGGCTGTGTGAAAGCAAGAGGTTATTCGTGGTGATGAAGAGGAACTACAGGCCTTCATCCTCACGACCCCCACCAGAAGGCACTGTGCAAGTGCATCAATGGGATGCATGCCAGAATACTAATTATAATACTAAACGGGAATAGGTTTTGCATATGTATTAGGCATGAAGCAATCTCATGTTTAGGTAATCATTATATGTAATATAAACGAACTGATTGGCAAAGGAAAGGTGCGCATGCTTTTGGAGGAGCAATCCACATGCGCCTCAGCGCTGAATAAAAGCATACCTACTTCACAGCTCTTAAGTTGTGGAGTCTATCTGCATATCAAAGCCATCAGCCAGTCTAAAGGTCAAAGCTGATTTTTGTTTACTTGGGCTCCATAATTGCCAGAGTATTATACCCAGTGTTTTGTTTGGCGTATCTTACTTTTTAATTCCTATTCTGTAATTATTTCTGTGACACATAATCAGTTGTCAGCAGCTTCTGGTTGCTTTGAAAGAAAAGATGAACATGTCACCTACTTGTTAACTCAGTAAGACATCATGAGACATTATACATGGAACATTTATCCACGTTTCTGAAGTATTTTTCCATTGAACCTGCATGGCTTACTAATTACAAGAAGAAAAAGTAATACTTAAAGGAGGGCCTTTATTAACGACATTAGCAACAACAGGAACTTTCTGGAAGTAGGGGTTAGATTTCAAGTTCTGTTTATATCTTCCATGATTGAACTTGTGCTTTTAACCCGAAGTTTGAGACAATGCCCTCTGCCCAGTAGAGGGACCAGGTTTTGGTGTCTCTGGTGGCAGCCACAGAGTGATGGAGTCAGACTTGTGATCCCGTTAGTAAATCTGGAGGAATGTTGTTTTCCGTGCACAGACTTGCTGTTCCTTACCGTATCTAAAGTATTTCCAGAAAATACATCTGTATACACCTATAAAATACAATATATGTAAAATTCTCTTTCCTAGCAAGTGTTCGGAAATACATATAACCTGTTCTCCCCTTTAGGCGAGTAGAAAGTGCGAGTAGAAAGTGCAAGTAGCCTGTGGCAAATTGTACATGAAAAGTCCCGTTTCTTGCACAGATGAAACTTGTAATAATCAGTGATTGCTCTGACTAGTTGGAGCATTAAATTGCATGGATCTGTGGAGCTGAGCTGAGTTATAAGGACAAACACTCTTTTTCTTTCCTTAGTTACAAACAAATGGAATATACTAACAGCTGTGTTGTAGTTGTTTGTTTTGCACATATTTAATGCCAACACAGGGGAAATTCTTGTAGCTTCATGTGTTTAAAATTTATCACCAGCTCCAAATTTCAGGAGCTGTTTCTGAGAAAAATGCTTTCTTACACGTATGAAGAGGAAAGAGAAGGGAAGGGGCATATGGCTTTCTCAGAAGCAGAGAATGAGAGGATAAAAATCTTATCTGTTGTTAATTGTGGAGAGAATAAACAACCACAAGTTATTTAATTTTGGCAGTTGCTTAAAGGGTTTCTTGGAACTGAAAAAAAAAATCACTATCACCCAGTAATTAGGGTCAAGATTAAATTCAAGCCTGGTTATAGTACAGAGTAGAAACAATGTTATCTACAGATGAGTCAGGATTTGGTATCTGCTCTGAGATGCTTTCCTTCCCCCCATACACCCATACTTTAGATTTAAGGTTATGGATCTAGAAAATGTAGCCAGAGTTCATTGCCACCTTGCTCAGTATGTTCTTACTGTTTCACATTTAAACTTCAGTTGAAGTTTTACCATTTTCTCATGTTATTAATGTAATGCTCTCCTTGGACAGTTCTCTCAAGCAAATCACGAGTCTGGATTGGAGCCTCTACATCTCAAGCGCATGTTCACTATAATTTTTTACTTGCTCTGGAATTTGTATTAACTCTGCCTCATTAGAGTAAATTCCACTTCATGCCTTCTTAAAAAGACATTAGCCAAATGGGAGACAGAGAAGCAGTCCAACTTCTTCTTCCCCTACAGAGACAGAGAGTGACTGTGGAGCAGGAGGAGATTAACATGGCTGTGAAGACAGTTAGACTAACCACCTTGGGGGAGATAAGCATTTTAGACTGAAAGCAAGTAAATTATGGGATAATGCCTGATTGAACTTGCAAAGAGAGATTTTCTGTAGGTATTAGTCCTTTTTTTTTTCTTCACTCAGCAGAAGCCTTGAGGTGAAGAACATTATGGCAGAGGAGTGAGTTTCCCAAGGTGGTATCAGTCACAAAGTACCTAGAAAAGGGGATAAATTAAGTGTGAGGTGATTATTTAATATCTGTTATTTCCTAGCCTTAGAAGCAAACTCTTCTTCTTGCCTTACAGCCTCAGAAGTTGTATCATGTAGCATCATAGAAGTGTAAGGTATAATACTTCAGATCTCTGACAGGTCTGAGCAAGTTGGAGCTAAGAAGTAACTCCTGATAACAGTGTTTATGTGGACCTGTGGTAGTGGAAAATGAGATAACCTGCTTCACTTTACTGTGGGTTTTGAAGATGTTTCTTGAGAGGAACACCTTCCTGCAGACCATGTACCTCACTGAGACAGAAGTACTTTGATCTGTTTAGTCCTGTCTTTCTCTTCCAGTCTAGACTCTTTAGATTGCTCAAATCCAATGTCATATGAAATACTCTGTGCAGTCTTAGTTCCTGGCCCAACCAAGTCCTTACTTGCTCTGGTTTTGTTATGTGGTATGACCAGTTCCTATATTGCTCTCTGAGCTTCTTGTGTCCCCACTTTCTGATGTCAGTCTCTTTGGCCTGTTAATTTCCAGCCTTGAAATGTGACAGATGCATCCTTGTTCTCCTTTCTGTGTGTCCTCTACTCCAGTTACACACTGTACCCTTTTCGGCTTCCATATACTGCATCTACCAGCCATCAGTTGTTCCTTTCTCTTTACAGCCCTAGTTTGTCTTTCTCCTGATGATGATGTGCTTTATGATGCTTTTTTTTTTAAATCTGAAATGATTTGCTGTGTGGACAGGGGTCTTTAGGAAAGGCATCCTTGATCTCAGAAGTTTTCTGGGTATATAATAGGCCATAGGAGTTCAAAAGTATAATTCAGCTATGAATAGTTGAGCAGCTAACCTGGTCTTACATTCCTGAAAGACTTGGTGGAGCCTGTGACAAGAAACCATCCTTCTCAAAGGACACCCTTATCAAAATTGATCTCTCTGCTGCAAAGAGCAAAAGTATAAGTCATCCAGTGAAAGGATCAGCTGTTTTGTTTTAACTTGTCACAAAGTATTATGCTATCTCATAGCCTCATTCTTAGAAGAAAATTACCTTGGTTGAGAAGTGGTCTCAGACAGCATGCTTGATACAGATATTTCAGTCTAAGTTTACTCTCTCAAACATTAAATACTGAAACATCAGGTAATTAAAATATAAGCAGTATTCTCAGCTTTGTTGATTATTATAGGAAAAAGGTCTGAAAATATCACTTGAGGTTAGAAAAAATGTGTTCCTTTTTTCTCATTATCCTGGTCAGAGATTTTTTTCTTTTTGCTGCCTTCTGCAGTTTTCAAATAATTGTACTTGGTTTTGTAATTTTGTATTTGAATGGTTTCTGACTAAATGTATCAATGTAGAAAACAAAGAAAAAAGCATGAGAGCAGGAGAACATTTTAAATTGTTACCAGTCTGTGCAGGGGAAATTCAGTAGAAGAGTTTTCTTTAACCAGATGCAGCTCAAATTTACCAGCTATTGGTTGCACTTGGATACTCAGTAACTGTGTAACTTCACCCGGTGAAGGGGAATCTCTGCATCAGTGTCTGGAGCACCTCCTGCCCCTCTTTCTTCTCTGGTCTTTGTGTTTGCAGAGTTGTTTTTCACATATTCTCACTCTCTGCTGTTCTTCAGGTTTTATTCCCCTTTCTTAAAGATGTTATTCCATAGGCACTACCACAAATGCAAATTGGCTCGGCCTTGGCTTGTGATGGGTTCATCTTGGATCCACCTGCATTGGCTGAGGCACAGGGGAATCTTCTAGCAGCTTCTCACAGAAACCACCCTGGTACCCGTGCAGTACCCCTGTAGCCTCCCTGCTACCAAAACCTTGTTGTGCAAACCCAGTAAAACCAGGAATGTAGTGGGCTCTCAAATTCCTGCTCTATTGGAAATGCGGTGGGTTCTGCAATGTCACATGATGGCCAGACAGCTCATGCCTTCACTTGGATTTCTAGGGTAATGATTCTTTTGAAATTAGGAAATTAATTTTTTTAAATGTAGGTTTTTAAAATTAATTTCATTTTCCCATGCACTAGTTTGAATTAGAATTATCTGTTATTGCATAATAATTGGGATCACTGCACACCTCCAGTATTTTCAGAACTACATAAGACTGTTTTTTTCCTTGCGGAATTTCCTTGTTGAATTTTCCTTGTCAATTTCCTTGATGAACTTCAGTTTTTTGTTTCTTTGTGCCTCATGTGAAAGGCAGGGATATAATGAAATATATAATGAAATATAGAGGGCATGACCTCAGATCTTTAAATTTTCTTTCTCTGTGTTCCTTTGTGTCTTTTGCAGATACAAAATCTTTTAATGATTGGCATTTCAGCACAATACTGTTTCTGTGTGCAAAGGAGAATTTGCATTTCTGTTCTTGTCTATCACTTGTCATCTTGACTGATTTAAGAGATGACATGATGTCAAAAGCAGGTGTACGTACAGAGGATTTTCAAAGAAAGTATAAAACACAAAAATGTGCTGTTTAGGTACAACATTTTGAAGAAGAAATGATGAGTGCATGGCAAAGGATATCACTTTATACAAGTTTCAGGTGTTACTTCTGCTCTAGTCCCCTCTGAATTCCCTGAACTAACATCAGTCTAAAACTAATAGAAGATTCTGTTCCAGTTGTTACACTACATACTTAGTCTTCGTGCCAAGCTTTCTTAGTCAAAACTTTTTTTGCTTTATTCAGCATTTGGGAATAAACTGCTGTCATCAGACTTTTTCAGCTGGAAACCGAACAGTACTGCAAATTCAGTAACACCTTCAACTTTTTTCTTTGAATTGCTACACAGACACATGGGAAAAGGAGAGAATGAAAAAAGAGTTCCTTATTTAAGAAAGCTGGATGCCTAAACTCCCAATTTGTGCCATAATCCTGATGCACTGAATCATTTATCTAATGAATGCAAGGCAGCTATTAAACTGCTGATATCATTGCTGGGTCAGACTAGGGAATAAACCAGTAAGGTCTGTAGTATCTCTGATACTCATGGTGCATCTACCACCTACATTAATGATTCAGTGTGCTGAAGAGTTGCTTTCTGTTGTGAATTTGCCTTGCATCTTTAGCTGGAGGCTTGTGTTATACAGTTGGCCTTGGTACTTTCAGGAGTGCACTTCATCCTGCTTTGAACCAAGATGGAAGTGCTTCATGGCACATCTATAGCTGTCTTCATTTGGGGTGGACAGAGGGCACTACAGTAGTGTGTTGTTGAGATCAGTGTGGTACCTGCCTAGGACCAGCAATTTACGCATCAGTGTGGTGCTAGGAACAGCAGTTTAGCACCATACATCAATATATGCTGGGGGCAGCTTGAAAGCAGCTTGGCACAGAAAGACCTGGGGGTTCTGCTGGACACCAAGTTGAGCATGAGCCAACAATATACCCCTGCTGCAAAGAAGGCTAGTGGAATCCTGGGCTGCATTAGGCAAAATATTGTCAGCAGGCTGAAGGAGGTGGTGGATAAATGCAATGAGCACACATAGACTGTACCCGAGGAAAACACTGTCACAATTTCTAGCAGAATGTTTAATTGGAGAGTAAGAAGCAAGTTCTCTGATTCATTGTAATAAATGTGTGGGTCTGATGTTTGTGGGCAGGATTGTATGCCTTTAAGCAAATTTAGTTATGAAGGATTAATATAAAATGTAGGTAGAGTTTTAGGTCTTCTACAGAAATGAGAACTCTTGGCTCTCTACTGAAGTGTATTTTATGAACCAAGGTATACGAAAGCTGTTTTCAGGGTATTTCAGGTTCGCAGTTCATTATATAGGTTAGAATAGTGTAAAGCCAAACACAGATAACTTTTGGAACACCTAGACTTCCTGGTTGCCCTTTTGCAAACTTCCTTGCCCGTTTTTCTGAACATGTGTTAAAGCCTCTCAAAAAAAACCCACAACACCCCCCCCCAAAAAAAAAAACAAAACAAAAAACAAACCAGCCCAAAACCCCACAAGATTTTTAACCTGAGGAAAAAGGTTTATTTAACCTCATCTTAAACATCTGCAGTACAAGAGCAAAAGGAATAGTTACCCAGGTAACTATAGGCCAGTCAGCCTCACCTCCATCCCTGGGAAAGTGATGGAACACCTTATCCTTGGTGCCATCTTAAGGCATATCAAGGATAAGAGGGTTATGAGGGGCCATCAGCATGGCTTCACCAAGGGGAAGTCATGCTTGACCAATCTCATAGCCTTTTATGAGGAAATAACACGGTGGATGGATGATGGCAGAGCGGTGGATGTGGTCTACCTTGACTTCAGCAAGCATTTGACACAGTCTGCCACAGCATCCTCACCGCTAAATTGAGGAAGTGTGGTCTGGATAATCAGGTAGTGAGGTGGACTGTGAACTGGCTGAAGGAGAGAACCCAGAGAGTTGTAGTCTATGGGGCGGAGTCTATTTGGAGGTCTGTATCTAGTGGAGTGCCTCAAGGGTCAGTACTGGGACCAGTATTATTTAGTATATTCATCAACGATTTAGATGAGGGAATTGGGTGTACTATCAGCAAGTTTGCTGATGACACTAAGCTAGGAGGAGTGGCTGACATGCCAGAAGGCTGTGCTGCCATCCAGCGAGACCTGGACAGGCTGGAGAGTTGGGCAGGGAATAACTTGATGAAATATAACAAGGGAAAGTGTAGAGTCCTGCATCTGGGCAGGAACAACCCCAGGTTCCAGTATAGGTTGGGGAATGACCTGTTAGAGAGCAGTGTAGGGGAGAGGGACCTGGGGGTCCTAGGGGACGACAGGATGACCATGAGCCAACACGTGCCCTTGTGGCCAAGAAGGCCAGTGTCATCCTGGGGGGTGGTTAGTAGGTCGAGAGAGGTCCTCCTTCCCCCCTACTCTGCCCTGGTGAGACTGCATCTGGAATATTGTGTCCAGTTCTGGGCCCCTCAGTTCAAGAAGGACAGGGAGCTGCAGCGCAGGGCAACTAAGATGATTAAGGGAGTGGAGCAACTCCCTTATGAGGAAAGACTGAGGGAGCTGGGTCTCTATAGTTTTGGAGAAGAGGAGACTGAGGGGTGACCTTATAAGTGTCTATAAATATATAAAGGGGGAGTGTCACGAGGACGGAGCCAGGCTCTACTCAGTGGCAAACAATGATAGGACAAGGGGTAATGGGTACAAACTGGAACACAAGAGGTTCCACTTAAACTTGAGAAGAAACTTCTTCTCAGTGAGGATGACGGAACACTGGAACAGGCTGCCCAGGGAGGTTGTAGAGTCTCCTTCCCTGGAGACATTCAAAACCCACCTGGACACATTCCTGTGTAACATTATCTAGGTGTTCCTGCTCTGACAGGGGGATTGGACTAGATGATCTTTTGAGGTCCCTTCCAATGTCTAGCATACTGTGATATTGTGAATACCGTTATGCTATTACTTTTTTGGTATTATGTATTAGGGCAGTAATCCTGTTCCTTGATGGGACAGACTGTTTTGCTTCTGGCTTTGCAGTTTATCAGCTTAGTGTGTTGTCATCTCATAAACCAGCGTGACAACATCGCATATTCGTAGGCAATATCTAGACATCTGTGTTGCATGAGAATTGTTTTTTGTTGTTGCTAAGTGCATCTGTATTTAAGTGGTACTAAAGCTATGTGAAAAATTGTTTTCTGGTTTCTTTCACTATCTTAAGATGCCCAGAGAAGATAACCATTACTATAATTTTGTTGTTAGACTGGAATCAAATAGTTTACTTAGAAGATAGGCCTCTGTGTAAAGAAAAGTGATTACATGAAACAGCTGATATAAACATGTTAAACTCTAACCTGCTCCTTCACGTGTTCAAAGTCAAATGCAGAGTATGTCCACTGGAAAGCAAGATGATGTCAAGAAGTCTAAGGAAGGTGCATATACTCGTGAAAGGTTACATTTTTCCTTGTATTTTTTGCATTGTGCTGCGCTTTGTAATATGCAGCTTGCAAAAGAAATGCAGTTGTGATTTTTGCATTGCTTTCAAAAATCATTGAGCCGAAATGTGAACAGCTTTGTTGCTTTTAAATTATATCCAGCTTTTCATATGCTCTACTGCCAAGAGTTTGTCTGAAATATATGTGTGCGTGCTTCATTTCTTGCACTGTTTTAACAAATTAGTAGTTCTGTCAAGTAGATGAAAAATAAAAGGTAGGCTAATGATGCTGCTAGAAACAAGTGACAAGATTTGTTTTGGTGAAGCTGCCTTTCCCTGTGGAGGTTAAAAATCAATTTATCATGTAATTTCTGTAAAAATCGTCGAACACTGACAAGGAAGGTGGACATACTTTTCTGATGATTGCACTAGATGAATCAAATTTGAGGATCTTAAAGGGTGGTACAGCCTTGCTTGAGTTAAGCAGTAGAGTGTATAGCTGTTTGCTTGTACCATACAGCTTTGAATCTTGGTGAATATCTATGGGATTTGGAAGCAATTGCCATACATTTGTCTTGGCTGAGTACTTGTAGTATTCTGTATACAGGATATTGAAATGAACATTTAAGCTTTTTTTAATCTCAGCAATGAATTTACAGTAGTGTAGGATTAACACGCTTATGTTATATGTATTTCCTCCTCTCTGTGAAAGGTGTGTTCGGCTTGCTGAACTAGTGGAATTCTTGCTTAAAAGACTACTGTGAACAGTAAAACAATAAATAGCTTGCAATTCTTTTTTTTTCCCATTGAGGGCTGACCACAGCATGGGTATTGTGTAATCATAGCTTGTGTGACAATTCCTTCATGCTGGCCTGATAGAGTTTTTCAAGATTGATTCTCTTTGTCCCATAAAAGTAAGAAGAATAGAAGATGATTTTATTTGTTTCTCCTTGGCAGATGCTTTGGTTTGTTAGTTCAATGTCTTCCATAGGCATTGGAATTGAACTTAATGGGTACTAATAATCAGTTTCGCTCTGCTCACTTTGAAAGAGGGATCAAGAAATTCTGAATGTGTTACTCTTTACTGGCAGCGCTGCATTTATAATAAGTTTTGGCCCTTCAGTGGTGATGTCCCTCAGTCTAATGTAACCCATGTGAAACAATGGGGATTTATCTCAAAAGGACTTTTCTCTAAATTAAGAAACATTCACATTAGCAAACAAACCTTTATTTATGTCTGGGGAGGAAGCTTAAGTAAGATCTCATCTAAGATTGAGAGATGCTATGCAGAAGTGTGAAATTTTTCAGAAAGCTTACAAATAATAGCACTTGATAAAGATTAAAACTCATGCTCTAGACTATAGACAATTAATCATGCTAATTACAGGAAAATATATTTTTTCACTTTCAGTTAATCTACTCCTTTAATGCAGATGAAAATGATTAAGAATAAGCTCAGCATAAGAAAAAAGCATATACAAAGCTGTCAACGGAACCCTGGGTTTCTTAAAGCAGGGTTGGTATATAAAACAACATACAGCTCTTCATAGGGGATCATCAGGATATGACATCTAGATGTCATGGTAATTTTGGATAAACTGTGCTCTTAGTGCCTGAGTACTTTCTCACTGATCAATCTGTATTTAACAGAATGATGGTAGTAATTGGAGAACTCGATCTCGCCTGTAGTTGAGATCTCTTGACAAAATCAGTTGTGAGTTGATAGTGAGAGCAGGTCCAAAGTTATTGTTCTGAACTGCCACCATGTTCCCTTTAAGCACATTGCAGTCCGCAGTTGTCCGGTAATGTCTCACACATAGGAGAATTCACCAAGAAGTAATGCAGCCTTTGGAATTGTTTGTACGTACTAATGTGGGTTTGAGCTGGGGAAGTACAATGTAAGATCAGTCCTGATGTTGTTCTGTATATTGAACTTTGATTAATTATGTGCTGTGGGCTTTGAGGAGAAGAGGGCAATAAATTCAAGATAAATTATTTTTGAAGAACAGAGCAATGAATGCGTGTCGTGATGCTTTGGTTCTGGCTGGTTCTGGGTTCTTTTGTGGATGGAGGTCATTAAAACTATCAAAGCAAAAAAAGCCGTGCATTGATGTTTCAGTGGGGTGATGTCTTAATCTGGTTCACATCAGAGTAGAAATAGTAGACAATAACTATAAAAAAACCATGCAAGAACTTGTATGTCTCTGGTTAGGCAGTAAATTCTATGTGCAAAGTAAGTACTAAATCCTGAATTGTCTTATCCTTTGACAAGTACACAGTCAGCTTCAGGGTGTGAGAAACCAGACCTGAGTTCTCACCTGAAAAGATCCTTACACTAACAGTTTTATCTTGAGATAACTCTGTTAGCATAGATGCATTATGCTTTTGAAAGCATTCTCATATCTTCTCTCAAGAGTATGAAGCTCTGATGCAGTTGTGTAGCTCCTTATCTCTCATGTTAATATGGAAAAGGTGAAACGGCATAGGATCTATGCAAAAATTACTGTTTTCCCCACTCCCTAAATAGACTAGACTTCCTGGTGGAGCTGGGCACCCTTGAGAGAGCAGCAGCAAAGGATAGGCTAAAGGTCCCTGACTGGAAGAATATAATTTTCCTGTAACTTTCACTTATGAGGGGTAGAGAAGCATCTCCTTGGCCCAGAAAGCCAACCGCGTACTGGGCTGCATTGAAAGGAGTGTGGCCAGCAGGTTGAGGGAGGGGAATCTCCTGCTCTGCTCAGCTCTTGTTAGACCCCACCTGGAGTACTGTGTTCAGCTCTGGGGCCCCCCAGCACAAGAGGGACATGGACCTCCTTGGGTGAGTCCAGAGAAGGCCACAGAGATGCTGCAAGGGCTGGAGCAGCTCTGTTCTGGAGACAGGCTGAGAGAGCTGGGCTTCTTGGAGGAGGCTTCTTAAGGGGAGACCTTAGAACTCCACTGCCTAAAGGGGCTGACAAGAAATCTGGAGAAGAACTTTTATAAGGGCATGTAGGGACAGGACAAGGAGGAATGGCTTTAACTTGCCAGAGGGGAGATTTAGGTTAGATATTGGGAAGAAATCCTTCCCTGTGAGGGTGCTGAGGTGCTGGCACAGGGTGCCCAGAGAAGCTGTGGCTGCCCCATCCCTGGCAGTGTTCAAGGCCAGGTTGAACAGGGCTTGGAGCAACCTGCTCTAGTGGAAGGTATCCCTGCCCATGGCAGGGGTTGGAACTGGATGAGCCTTAAGGTCCCTCCCAACCCAAACCAGTGTGGGATGCTATGATTTTTTCCTCCTTCTGCTAGTGGAGACCACATAAATCTAAACTGTAGTTCAGTATAATTTAGAACTCTTTATCCCTCTACTTTTTCTTTGGTTGTTACATGTATTGAAAACCGAACTGCTAAAACGTTTTTCAGATCAACTTTTAAAGCAATTTTCCAATGGTCTGTTTATAAGCATACTTACCACAGCTTTATTTTTTTTCTGGAAAAGCTTGATTTAATCCCCCCCCCCCAACTTGTTTCTCTGATGAAAGTTCTAGGCAATTCTACAGTCTGCACATCTGCGCTTTAATGCTCATTCTTTATAAATAGGAAAATAATGATTCAGAGTAGTTAACTTGATGATCACACAAGAATTTAGCTTTGAGGCATTTTTTCCCTCTTAAGAAATTGCAACTTAATGTCTTTTTTCATGAAATGGTTCACATTATTGTACCTGCTGTTAAGGTATATTAAGAAAATAACACGACGTCTCCACTCTTTGTGAATTCTCAGTGCGGATTCTGGTTCTTGGCACAGGTAGAAGGTTTTAATGGGATATATTTTTCTCATTATTGAGCGATGTATTTTGGAGAGGAATGAAAATGATATTTGTGTGTGTGTGACTTTTAAGCCAGTAATGTAAGCTTCATTATCTGAGCCATCCGTGCGTAATGATTTATTAAAATGAGCACTACAGCTCAAGTTTCTGTGCTTGACAGATTGCTCTTTCTGGTTTACCAAGAAATGTGATACTTTTGTGAGTATTGTAAGAAACACAGTAAACTTTCCCATGAAAAATATAAACAGTATAACTTCAGATGGCAAAAGCAGACAGCTCATGAAGGCAAAATAAAGAAATACGTGCTCTAATTGCATACTATCTTCTTGACTAATAGATGCATCCCAACTTTTTTAGTAGTATTCAGACCTGTGAGGAAAGGCAATTCTAGTGCTAGACTTGCAGGTCTAACTGACCTGGGCATCAGTGTTTGTAGACCTGAACTAGAGCTTTCAACCCCAAAAGGAGTCAGAACTGCTGTGTTGGTATATGGGAAAGCTTGGACTGCATTTCCTTTGTTCAGTTACTCCAGAATAGCAAATGGCAAGGTTTATGTGTTGCTTATTACATCTGTGAATGCTAGATGTAATTTTAATTAATAATCTTGTTTTTGGTGTATTCTTATTACTTTGGTAACATTATTTGCAAATAAAGCTTACATTGGTCCTGTTGATTTAAAAAAGAGACTTTAAAGTGAACAGGAACTATATATCCAAGAGACATGTTCCCTTTCATAAGTGTTAGTAGGATTTATGATGATCTTAAAACCAACAGTAAAATACACCTTTTGGTAATCTGAAAGTAATCCTTTTTATTATTTTCCTTTTATTCAAAACACTTAAATTAAGTGATTAAATCTGAACAAAATGTGTACTGGCATACTGTCTTGCCATGAAGCACTTCCCGGTGGGCCCTTGTCAAGCATATCCTTGCACAGCGAAACTACTTTCAAGATACCATTTGTGGTTTCTTTTGAACCAGAATGAATGTTCTTCATTGAGTTTGCTGTTGTAGTTTGAGGGCTTGGTGATTTTCACCAATTTTCAAAGAGATTACATTAATAATGCTGGTTATTAGCATTTCAATCTTGTTATTACCTTCCTTTCTTGGCTTAGTGTCTGTGGATCAGCAGCACAACACAGGATATGGCTGCTGAGAGGGTTGAGCTGTAAATTTTCATGTACTTCAGTCACACTGTTGCCTTTTCTATGTTATTTCAGACTTTCTGCTTGTGAGATATTGCTCTGTTGCCCTTTCTATATTATTTCAGACTTGATGCTTCTGTCTTGTCAAAGACGTTTTGCAGTGTACTTGCAATGGAGTCCCACTGGATGTGCTCTGCTATATAATAAGTTGCTAGAAATACCCATTGCAGTAGGAGCTCTAATTACCTGTCACTAGTATGGTAAAGCAAAGATAGATGGCTTTTCTGCTAATGAGTAGAATACAAATCACAGCCATTGAAATGATGAGCTGTGCTCTTTGGGTTAGCTATATGGGCCCATTCCTCCTTACATTCTGTCAAATTAAATATCTTAAATAAAAAGCCTAAAGAAACACAACCCTCGTTTCTCTGAGACAACATAACTCCTTTGTACTCCCTGCCATTCAGCCAGGATGACCACTGACCCCATACGAAGTTGTTTTGAGGTTGGCTGAAAGGGTGTATAAGACTTTACTTTTTCTTGTTTGCAGCTGGCACTGCAAAACAAGTGCAGTGTTTTGCACTTCTAGAGTACTGCACAGATTAGAATTGGTAAGGTGCAAAAAATTCTAAAATTGACTTTTAGGCAGAGACTAAACAAGTCTTGGGAAGCCTGGAATTCAAGGATTGCAGGGAATTGTTGGCTCTGCTTCACTTGACCTGTGGGATCTTAGATCACTTCATCTCTCTGTTCTAAAGTTACCATCCTCTCATTGCTTTAAATATTCTATGTGTAACATTTTATGTCTCAAAACTTGTTTAGTTTCCTCTTATGTCTAAATGTCTTTACACTTAAAACCAGAACTGAAATCCCCTAAAAAGAACAGTTCCTGTCATAAGTGACTATAAAACTATTGTTAGTAACTGCTGACTAGCTTCTGGAAACAGCATTTTAAATAGAAACTAACTAAATAATTAAAAGAGTGGAAGGTTTGCAGCCCTTCCAATGGGCTGCTTTACCCAAATAACATGAAATCCCAAATGAAATGACATATTTTGAGGAAAAATTTCTCAACCAACCAGCTCGTATACAACTGTTTTAGCCTAATTTCTATTTTCTGTTTTTCCCCATACAAATTAGGAGAGTTCTTCATCATTTCCCCTATAACCCAGACTAATGACTGTGGCTTGCTCGCTTCCTAGTACCCACATAAAAGAACCTGCTTTTTGTGCAGAAGAACACTGCTCAGCTATTACATGAACAATGGGAATTGTCTTTCAGAGCGGTTCTCTTAACTGTCCTATAGAGTTTTCTCATAAAGTGATAAACTACACAAATTCTCATTCCTTTCTGTTCCAAACACCAGCCTGAATAAACTCTCTGGGGTGAGCAGTCAGTTTTAATCACCACAAAGTTTTGACAGATAAGATTCTGTTCTATTTGTTTACATGTCGTTCCCTTGCTCAAATGATCTGTTCCTATAAGAGTGAACAAAGAAAAAGGGGTGCTGTGCACTGTTAGAAAGGAGTATCAGCAATTCTTTAATCTGAATCCTCACATGTCTTCAAAACTGTCTTTTAAGATGGGAATGTCGATGTCAGTTTGTGTTTGCAGAGAAGGGCAGACAGGATTAGGAGGTCATATGAGGACAAGTTGAAACAAGTGTGGAACCCTCCATTTCAAACTGTTTACCACTGTAAACCAGTTGTTTGAACAAGTCAAGACTAACAGATAGATGCTGTTTCTGGAAGGGCAGTAAAGGCAAAATCCACATACTAAATGGCATGTGCCTTTGTGTAGAGAGGGGAATTAATCTAGTACTTTGTCTTGTTGAACTCATTTGTGCTGTTGCTGTATATATGTAACGATTAGAAATAGTCACAGAGTGATTTGGGTTGGAAGGGACTTTAAGGT
The DNA here is from genome assembly GCF_028554395.1 of Pezoporus wallicus. Classification (NCBI taxonomy): domain Eukaryota; kingdom Metazoa; phylum Chordata; class Aves; order Psittaciformes; family Psittacidae; genus Pezoporus; species Pezoporus wallicus. Next base: position 6,783,198 of record NW_026642649.1, on the reverse strand, counting down.
CATCCAGTTCCAACCACCCTGCCACAGGCAGGGATGCCTCACACTAGACCATGTTGCCTAAGGCTCTGTCCAAGCTGGACTTGAGCACTGCCAGGGATGAAGCATTCACCACTTCTCTGGGCACCCTGTGCCAGCGCCTCACCACCCTCACAGTACAGAACTTCTTCCTTATATCTAACCTGAACTCCCCCTGTTTCAATTTGAACCCATCACCCCTTGTCCTATCGCCACAGTTCCTGATGAAGAGTCCCCCTCCAGCATCCTTGTAGTCACCCTTCAGATACTTAGATTAATGAAGCCTGAATGACAGGAATATGGGGTGCTGCCAGAGGTTAGTGGAAGCATGGTGTTGGAAGGTCAGCAATGGGATCCCAGTAGGGTGCACGGCAGGGCAGTTACTCTTATCTGCATTTGCTGTATCTGACTTTCGAACACTTTTTCTTATTCATAGTCTAACTGTAGTAATCTGTAGAACTATAACAGATGCAGAATCATTCTGTGGTTAAATGCAGGTGTCTTGCCTGCTTTCTAGACAACTGAGAGGACAGTGAATGTATGACCTAATCTGTTTTGTCATCTTGCAAATGTTTCTGAGGGCTTTTGTGTTTTTCTTTTAAAGTTGATATATGCTGGGATCCACTAACCAGTTTGCCCAATTACTGTGTCTGGAAAAGCAATGATATACGATGTTACATCCTTAGCAAGTAGCTGATGGTTGAGAACAAAACCTTCTCATTTTAAGAATGGTATGGTGACTGTGGTTTGATAAGTAGGTTATGTTGCATAGACCGTTCTCTTGTTCACCCTCTGGAGACATATATACATCAAAACAGTGTTGCCATTTGCTTGAATTAAGGAAAAGCCATGCTCTTCATCTCTGATCATGCCTCTAGTTTAGCATATGCTATGTACAGGCTTTTAAACACCATAAAGTAGAATCAACTAGGTTGGAAAAGACCTTTAATATCATCAAGTCTAAGTATGACAGTCTCCCTATTTCTGACTTTGCTCATGAAAGATGGAGGACCATAAATTAAACAAACGATTTAGAAAACAGAAGAAATGCTCTGAAAAGTCTTTCTTGTGCCCAGCTCCAGTGAGGAGGGGATAGGAGAGTCATTCCCAGAATTAATCTTGATACTACAGTAAAGATTATCCAGATGTATCTGCATTAAAAAGGACAAAATTCTGAGTATGCATTCTGCTTTGGATATGTTTTGATGGCTGTGACTGACAGTGGTAAAAAATCGTAATGGAGCTCTTCTTGAGGAAGTAGGTGTTCTATCTTCAAGAATACAGGCAGAATAGCCTCCAAGAAACATATGCATATATGCGTGCTTTTCCATGGATGGGTATAAGCTAAATCCTTTCTTTCACCTAAAAGATGGATACTTTCTTGAGGACTTCAAATAGTAATCATGTCCAGGATTTTGCACTAAGGATCTTCTAACATTGCTGTACCAAATACTTTTCCATCCAACATGAGTTAGGCCTGCCTGGGGCTTACGAGATCCCCAGATGCTGGCAGGTATGCTGAAATATCAACTGGTTGTTTTTCAGGGGTGGGATGATTGTGTGCTTCACATCTTTTCCTGAAATGGTGGTTCTTGAAAAGATTTATTGGTTTTCATCAGTATTATTGAGACTTCAAGCGTAAACTTCTATATTTAGAACAATTACTGTTCAAGCCTCATCTGCAGAAGTACACAAAATGCTGTGTGTAGAGTTTCACTGTTTCATGAATTTTTTATGCTTCAAATGGATGAGTTAAGCACAGTGTTGCAAAGCAACTTATAGAATCATAGAATAATTAGGGTTGGAAAAGACCTTAAGATCATCTAGTTCCAACCCCCCTGCCATGGGCAGATACACCTAGCACTACTCAGTCTCTCACTGCTGCCTGTGAGAATCATGGAAGAATGCTGCAATGGTCCCTTCAGACCTGCTGCAGGGACAGAGAATGACAGGAGTTTTTGTCTTGCCTGTCTGCTCATTGCAGTTTTGAACTGTTTTCTGCTTTGTCTCCTGAGACCAAGCACCAGAGTAACCTTGTCAAATGGGCCAGTCTTCACATTGTCTGCCTGTGATTATAAAGAAATATTTGTACAAAACAAAGTGATGCTAAGAAAGCGTTTTGTCATTTCTAATGGCACCATCAGACTACGAGGAAATGGGGAATGTTTTTCCAAAACTGGAAAAGTGCAATGTTTCACTACTGTTGCTATGGAAACCAGTACAGCATGTACTTCTTGTTCCTCAGTTCTTATGCCCAATGTGCAGGAGTTGCTCTTAAGAGGACTCTTATGAATAACATCAGGATGCCTGAGAAATCTTTAAGACTGTTACCTCTTACCTTCCTCTTTCTGATCATTGGGGCAGACAGAAGGGCTCTGTTGGTTTGACTACGACAGAATCACACTGTGAGCTGTGAGCACTGAGTGCTCAGACCAAACAGCCCTCCCCCCAGATCAACAAAAACATAGGTCGAAGGACACAGGGCGATGAGAAGTCTTTGCAATGTACCTGTGGGAAAGGAAGAGCACAAAACATTGCATTATTAGTTCTACTGTAATAAACAGGACAGAACCACTAGTCATATCTGGAATTGATGAGTATGATGTCCTGTGCTGTCATGTGATTTGGATGGGTGCTGCTGAAATAGTCAGTCTGTTCACTGGAGTCATCAGCACCCAGACTGTGTCATGATTTAAAAAATGGAGGCAGTCCTATTCTTTTTGGAAGTGAAGGGGCTTTTCAGTCCCATTGTCACCTCAGGGCTGTAACAGGCTGGGCCCTTAGCACTAAAAAAGCTAGATGCTGTGTTACAAAGTTCAGTTGCTGTTGCTGATCACACTTTTCTTGCTAGTGAGCTCAGAAACACTAAGGTGGATCTGCTTCAAGACTAATCTACAATTAACTCCTTGATTTGAATAAAGGATGAAAATGTAATGACTTTGTTATCACAGAATCACTAGGGTTGGAAGGGACCTCTGAAGATCCTGTTATCATAGTGGGTAGCTTGAGACCATGTGCTCTAAAGTTGGCTTCTGCCCAAGATATGGAGGGGTTTGCTTCTTGTTTCTTTCCAAGTCCTCAGACCGTGTCTACCACACGTTTTAGTGGCCAGGCTCTGATACAGGTTTAACCAAGCTGCACCCTTGATAACGAAACCCAGGTAGGACTGAGTGAACTGTTTGCACAAGGTTTTTTGGATTGGATTGGTGAGATAAAAGTTCATCCTAATTGTCTGTCTTACTGAGTTCTCAACATAGAATTAATTTTAACATTTATTTCCTTGAGTGCAAAGAAGTGGAAGAGATCCTTGACTCTCAATGAATACTCTTCATTCTCACTTAGCTTTTTCTCTTTCTTCCAGATTTTCACATGCACCAAAGGAATATCTATAAGACTTTCTAAGGTCTGTTGGACACTTGGCAATAGAAGGCTCTTTACCTGTGTTTAGTTAGTTTAGTTGTCATCAGTGATGTGCTTATGAAAACTATTATATCTGTCTACATTTACTGTAATATTCACGTCTCCTTTCTGTGAAAAAGGAATATGAAAAGTACTGATTAAAAGTGGATTTATTTTGTGTGCTTTGTGAAGGAAACATGTCAAAATTATTCCTTTTATCAGGAAGATATTTGTGTGTTGGTAGGTGAAACTACTGCTTATTCCACCATGCATTACAAGTCCAGCTCAGAAGGAAAGGGGATTTAGGGGATGGAGGTGATCTTCCGGTGTCCTTGTCTGTTTGTTTTTTTTTTACAACAGAGAAAAGAGTGGCAGTGTTTATACTGCCACTGTATATAGACATGATTTTGGTATCAGTATGCTGAACATCTGCATGTGTGAATGGCATCTGGTTTATAGCTTTTGTCAAAGAGAATAATTTACTGGAAAAAGAGAGGGATTTTAGTTACAGCTGAACAGAAGGCTAGGTAGAAAATTCAGAGTAACTTTCTCTTCCCTTACTGAATATTTCAGATTATCCTTCTCCCCTGTAAATGATTTCTGGGAAGAGGGTTTGGGTATCATTCGTTTTGAAGATTTGTTTGTTGCAGTATGTGGTGCTGATACTTGATTTTGGTACTTTTAATTTTCATTTGCTGGCTGATTGCATGTAATGAGTTGCCCAGAATACTGAGGAATGTCCATGACCCAGACCTTACACAAATAATGCCCTTTGTCCCTTGCTTTTTCTTCCGCTATTCCTCCATAGAACAGTAAGGTCCTCCTTATTCAGCTATATAATCATGAACTGCAAACACAGAGCAAAAAGATGCAAACAGCTGTGTTCCCTAAAAAAATGATGTTTTCAAAGAGCAGGTAATAGGATTCTCTGAAGAAGGGTGGAGTCTTGATAAGAAAAAGTGCTGTCAAGATGTGAGGGTTTTTGAAAGACAGTTTAAATATTCCTACGCACAAGCTTGTTTTCTGTGCATTGTGTTTGAACTTCTCTTGGGTTTTTCAAGAGTGGTGTCCTAAATTGAACTGATAGTCTCCAGATGTATTTTTTTTTGGGGAAACCAAAACCTGCGTGATAATGAATGCTGAACTTGGCAATTGATAACCCACAGTGGCAGATATATCACTAACATATCCCAGCTTCTTTGAGATGAGATGTTTCAACGTCAGGGTGGTAGGAAGTCTCATTCGTCTTGCCCTGCATAGTGCCTGTGGTGGGTCTCTGGGCAGGACTGTCCATCAGGAACTGCAATAGATTGACCATGGTACCAATCCAGAGGTTTTCTGAGTTATGAATAAACTTCTTAATCTGGGCAAGTTCCCTTGTGGTCTTTATCCAAGTTAAACATGTTTGGTTTTGCACAGAAGCAAGATTCAGATTAATTTCTGTCTATGCATGTAGTGTTATACTAAAGCCATTGGGGAGAGAGGGAATGAAATACATGTCAGTCCACAAGTTGCAGTTTCCAGTTTGTAGTGAAGCTGCTTAAGTTTCCCCCTTTGTTAAGGGGACATTACAGGAAAGTTTATGAAATGTGGCTGTTCTGCTTGTTGAATGTAGTTTATGTATAAACTGTGTATATAACTGTTTATATAACTCTTAAATAAATATAAGCTATTAATGCAAGCTAAGATGTAGTACACAGAATAAATAGAAAAAAAATAATTGCTCAATAGAAGAGATTATGGTCTTGTGTCCCTGCAAGGCAGTGACTTCATACAGCATGACTTGAATTCAGAGGACTTTGAATCTTAAAGTTTTTACAGTATATTTATGTTTAGTATTAGTATTCACTCCCAGAATTAGGCAACAATGTCTTTTCCTCTTGTTTCAATACTAGATCTCTTTGGAAAACTTGTTTGTGTATCAACATGTTTGCATGACCCCTGCTATCCAAGCATTTAGTAGCTAACTTAATTTTGTAACGTTTAGGCACCTCACAAGCGGTAACTTTATTGTTCTAATAGCCCCTCTTAAGACATTAAATTGTCTTTAAAAGAACATAGCACAAAGGAATATTTGGACTAAGCTTGGAACTGAGCAATTGCTTCTTGAATTGGCCACAATATCCATTGTCTCCTGAGAATGAGAAATGAGTTAATATTGAATTTGCTTTCAGTCTATAAGATGATCAAACCCCTGTTTTGCCACTATATATTTTGCCAGATTTGGGTACTGGAAGTCACTGCATATAGTGAAAAGTACGATAATATGAAAGTACGAAAGTACGATAGTATGAAAACTGCCTTGGCAGCTATACAAAACAATCAGCAAGGCAGAACTACTTTGCCAAAGAAAAATGGAGAGAAACTGTCCTGAGCTGAAAGGGAAGAACTTATTATACTTCCATGTCTATAATGATGTCAGCTGAAGCTTTTGCATTTTGACATACTATGTCTTCATTAAAACTATATTAATATCGCATATTATTTGGCTATTTTATCACAAACAAGTGTGGCAATTTGGTTGTTCCTGTGAGATAATCATGAAGATATACTAGTTTTTGTAGCATAAGGTCACTAAAAGTAGCTGCTACCCAACATTCTGGCAATCCTATTCACAGGCCAGAAATTCAATTGGGAATGGGTGTTCCTTAAATTTTTTGTTTTCCTGCCATTTGCTGCCTAGTGAGTGTTGTACTAGCAGGCTAAAAGCTGTCCAAAATTAGATAGTGAAGGTGAAAGATGGGCTTCCTTCAGATTAGTGAAGCTCCTTCTTCAGGGGGTCTTGGCTAATAGTTATTAGCCGAGATCAGTGTGTCTGGCTGCATGGTTTAAATGCCACAGCCCACTTCCCCAGCAGCCTCACTGGGACAATTCTGAGTTTTAAGGTTAACATTACTTGAAGCAGACAAACCAGTTCTCACAATTTCAGCGTCTGAAGTTTCTCCATACGTAATAGACAATACCAGCTGGTTCCTCTCTGCTCAAGAGGTCCATAACCCTCATGTTAACTTTTCTTGTTGCTTTCTCGTTAGATAAAAGCAGATGCATGTACTCAGTGCCTGTGTGACTTATTTCTCTTGAAAAAATTGTGGTTTTCTAATCTAGAAAGATTGTTTGTTGCCAAATATCTGATTTATCAAGCAATTTGTTACTGGATGTTCCCGTTAGAACGAATTTTGAGTCTGTAAGAGGTAGTGTTGCTATTATGGTTGATTAGAAAAAGAAATTTATAGGAAACGTGCAGCATCTTTTGCTTGGGATCACTGAAAGATGAACCAGACTTCACTGAAACTGGGACTTCAGGCTTTCTATTTGATAAAAAGGCACTTCTGCAAAACAAAACAGTATCTGTTTTAAACAGTTTTTCATCTGCAGTGGTGCTCTGGTGTCTTCATTCTTTATACTGTTAATGCCAGCTAAGCTTTATCTTTTTAGATAAAAATTTGCTGTTAAGATTGTAAAGCTTTGTGTTAAACAGTAATCACTGTTTAATTACAGTTTTCTTACCTTTCATTGAGTGTTTTTGCTGCCTCTTGTATATTCCCTTTCTAAGGTACATCCCTGGTTATCAAAGTACGTATCAAGGCTGTATGAGAATATTTTCATTACATGGGTCAAGAGGATCTTGAGGTTACTGCCTTAATGAGTCACTGATTAAAGTTTGAAGTGTTGGTAGCACCCTCTCCTTGCTGTTCCCTTGTCAATATAGCACCCTGGGCAGGAGTTTCACAATCTGTACATAATATCTGAGGCACTAAATAGGGGAAATTCCCAGCTACACAGCCTGCTTTAGGCAGCTGGATAGACTCAAAAATAGAACATTATTACATCTGCAAAAGTAACTGTAGCAATGCTAATAGTATGGATGAGAGAGCTAAAAAGTTACTAAAAGATATTATAAAATAGTGAAGCAACAAGTAGTTCATAGGGGAAACCCATTTTTCTTCCTAAGGCATTCTCCATATTCATTGTATTTCTTCAATCTTCCTTTACTTTCTAAGAGGTCTTCTGTGAAATTATGTTTCACTCTATTTTCAACATTTAGTCAACGTCAGAGTTTCCCTTATTTTAAAATTGAGTATTTTTTGATTGTCCCAACCATCTTTTACTCAATGCAATTGGTTTCTTTTAACCTATTCTTGTAAAAAAGTGAAGCACGCACTTAAGAGAAAAAAAAAACTCTTTAACAAAAACATGGATTTTAGGCTCTAAGCAGGTAGAGAGGTTTGAATAAATATTCAGTGTTTTCCCTTTTCTTTTCTTTTTTTCCCAAAATTAACTTTTCAGATGTGGACATAGAGAAATTTAAATTGTTTGATGTAGCTTTTGATCAAACAACCTGTTAATGGGGAGTTTAGCACACAGGGTTATTATTTTAAGCATGCACAATGATCAAGGAAAATTGCTATTCGTTTGTTGGTTGTAATAATAATTTTGGCATTTAGTTTTGCTCATTTAGTATTATTTCCAACAAAGGCTAAAACCTTTTCATTTAATCACAAGTATAAGTAGACTGCAGGCACTTCTTTAGTCACAGGTAGTTCCTACTGACTTGTTTAATCAAATATTAAAGAATTCTACATGTCTGCGAACATCATGTACCTTTTAATCATGAAATTTCAGGATCTGAAAAGAGCACCTCGTTCCTTGTTAGGTCCAAAAGTTTTTGCTTTCTGTTTTGTTTGTTGATTCGGTAAAGAAATACAACTCGATGCAATATCTGAAAAGCAAATGGCTGAATGAAAGACATGTATAATATCCTCAGCTCTGTCAAAGCCTCTCCTGAAACAAGGTCTTCTGGAAAGCATGTCAGAAATAACATGACCGAGTGTTGTCCTCATCTCGGAGCATGGTGGTACCTGGGTGGGAGAGGACAGTTGGATCCGTCAAGTAAGAAACCCTCAGATCTGGCATATCTGGCCTTTTTTCTAAGAGCCAGCTCTACTCCTGAGTTATTACGCAGCGTGGGCAAGGAGCTCAAGGTTCTTCAGACCAGCATTGATCTTGTAGACATCAATTGCAAAACCAGGTTGTTTCAGTGGGGTTTCCTTCTTCTTTATTTTAGTTATACAGGAATGTGGGAACTTCTGTGAGTAATAATTTTTTAACACTTTAGGATTCTAACACCCATACTGTATGCTTATTCTTCCAAACTACTGGTTATAGTGCATTGGGTTATTGTACTGTTGATACTGACCTGCCCTCCTTTTTGTACTGGTAGGAATGACTCTTCAGATGAGGAAGCTAACTACAGTGTGTTAGTCAGAGATTAGATTCTTGTTTGTGCTCGTTTATTCACTAAATGTTGTTAGAAGAATTACTTTGAATTTGTTTAGGAAATGACATCCGCATCTTGCCCAAAGACATTGTAGAGATGGATTTAATTATAATTTTCTGAAGTGAGTTTGAAATATGCTGGTCATTGTCTTTATTAATATCCTGGACAGTGAGAAAGTGTTGGACTCAGCAATTTTAAGGCAGTACAAAATAGAGGAGCATTCAGTATGGTGTAGGGCAGAGTTGCTTATTTAAAGGAACCTTGACATGGTTCAAGACTGGTCTGTGGTAAACCTCATCAGGTTCAAAAAAGACACGTGCAAAGTCCCCAGCCTGTGATGGACAAACCTGGTGCACTGAGAAAAACTGGAGACCAGCTGGATGGAAAGCTTTTTTTTTGGGGAAAAGATGCAGGCTTGTGGTGGGCAAGTGGAACATAAGCTGCCAGTGTGCTGCTTGGCAAACAGTATCCTGAGCTATGTTAGTAAGAAAGCAGCCAGTAGTCTGTTGTGGTGTGCCCCCCCCCAGCCACAATCATCAGTGGAGCTTACTCTGGACGTTGGGAATGGTAGGCAACATGTTAGCCAAAGGCTGTCTGGAATGGTGACCCAGTTGCATGCAAATACAACTTTTAAATAAATCATTTTACTTTATAAATAGTGGGTAGTGCAGGGCCTGTTCAGCACTCCTGTAAGGCAGTGAGATCTTCCCTTGAGCAGGGATACCTCTCAAGGTTACTCCTCGAGGCTGAGAGATTCCATGCTGCAACAGATTCTTGGTAAGTGATTAATAGCATACTAAACTTTGAAAGCTAAGTGATATGAAGGATTGATCATGCATGCAGAGTCCTTTAGGCATGAACCGTTGACCAAATGCGAGATTAGGATTGGATCCAGCCATGCCTAGACTCTTCTCTGAAAAGGAGGTTAGAAAGCACGAAGGTCCTTTCTGAATGTCATGATTCAGCAGGAGGGTCTCCCTGATGCTTTTGTCTAACCCTGTCCTCTACGCAGGAAATAATCAAGTGTACCTTGCCATTGAATCATGTTAAGTCACTGTTGTATTTACCATTGAACTTTGTTAGCACGCTGGTTTATATTAGCGTCTCGAAGTGCATGACTCTATCCGCGACATAGGGAAGTGATCTTTCCCATCTGTTTGGCACTGGTGACACCACATCTGGAGCACTGACTAGTTTCTGCCTCCCCCATACTAGGCAGGCAGTGACATTACTGGAGGAAGTCCAGTAGAAATGCAGGCAGGAGGACTCAGAATGTAAGGAGCAACTGAGAGAACCAAGTTCAGCCTTGAAGGGAGATCTAATTTCTGTCCTCAGCTGCCTACTGGGAGGGCATAAAACAGACAGAGCCAAACTCTCTTTAAAGATGCACAGTGATGGGGGAGAGGCAACAGATGCAAGGTGGAACTTTGAACATCCCATTTAGATATTAAGAAGATGGCTTTTCACCATGAGAGTGGTCAGCCCCTGAACCAGATTTCCCAGAGTGATTGCAAAATTTCCTGTCTTGGGAATATTCCAACTGGCTTGGACAAAGTCCTTTGCAATGGGTCTAAGTTGGCCTTGCTCTGCGTGAGGGATTGGACTAGATTACACTAAATTGTAGCATGATGTTACAGGATATTCTGTGGTATTTTTATATAACTTTCTTTTGTATTACTCTTCGCCTTCATAACCTGGTAATTGAAAATGAAATTAGGAAAATTAGTTTAATATTGATAAGGCATACTTTACTTTCTGTCCATCATTGTTCATCAGTGACACAATTTCCAACCTCAGGGTAAGTGGGAGTCATGTGCATTTGAGTGAAAGGGGCCATGCTTATTGGTATCATATATATATGTATAAAAATATATATAAATCTTTTTCCTTGTCTGGCAGTTTAACAATGGGCAAGTATCAGATACTTTTTATCTGGGGGAAAAAATTGTGGGTTTGAGTTAGCTCCTTTCTGTTAGTTGAGAAGTAGAGCAAGAGGAGATGCCACCAGCTGTGACCATCAGATCTGAAAAAAATAGGCACTAACATTTCCTTTTGACTGACGTTTTGAAATGAGATTACAACAACGCTGTTGGAGCTTTTAAATTTCTAGGTGTTTGTAATAATCTTAAAGTAGCTACTGAAGTAGTAATTATTAAAAGTGTAGTTATTGAGAACCCAGTGTCATTTTGACAGAAAACCCAGCATAAGGTCATAGAATCACAGAGTGGTTTGGATTGGAAAGGACCTTGAGGTCATCCAGTTCCACCTCACAGCTATGGACAGTGACGCCTCACACTGTCGCCCAAGGCTCTGATGGATCTTGCCAGTTTAAAAGTATCCACTCAGAGGCATTAAAAGTCAACATCATTCTGTGTTTTGTTTGGCTTTTTGTGATTGTATTCGATGAACTTTAAGTGCTTCGGCCTTGTTTATATTCTGAACAAAGATCTCTAAGAGCACCTGTTTTAAACAATAGATAGGATATTGTCTGGAAAACATCCTCCTCTGACATCCTCCCTGGTCAGAGTAGTTTTTAACAGAAACAATGTTTTCATAGATTGCTTTTGTGCCATTTACATTGACTATTGAAGGACAGCGTAGCAATCAGAATCTTTAAAGCAGGATGCTCTTAGATATCTAGTTAGGAAATGGTGGTATCTCTGTAAAATTTAAATTTGTTACTTTTGGGTCCCAGAAATGGGTGTGTTGTCATGTGTTGATGTTTGCTGTGTGATGTTATCTATGTTTAATATCTTCTTCCCCGCAAAACCCAGTCTGCTGATTCTTTTGCTTCCAGTTTGTTTTCAGAATGCAAATTTATTTTCTAACTTCTAACTTGCCGAAGGAGGGTGGGGACCTACAAGTATCCAGTATCTGAAGGGGGCTACAAGGATGCTGGAGGGGACTCTTCATCAGGGACTGTAGCGATAGGACAAGGGGTGATGGGTTCAAACTGAAACAGGGGAAGTTCAGGTTAGATATAAGGAAGAAGTTCTTTACTGTGAGGGTGGTGAGGCACTGGCACAGGGTGCTCAGAGAAGCTGTGGCTGCCCCATCCCTGGCAGTGTTCGAGACCAGGTTGAACAGAACCTTGGGTGACATCGTCTAGCGGAAGGTGTCCCTGCCTGTGGCAGGGAGCTGGAACTGAATGATCGTAAGTTCCTTTCCAACCCAAACCAGTCTGTAATTCTATGATTCAAAATAGATGGGTGAGTTGATTCTCTTCAGAAAGCTTAAATCTACTTTTTTAGGCCCTACAGCCCTTGCTGTACCTGTCCATGCTGACAGATGCCACCCCTGAGCAGTTTGCTATGGGAGCTGAAGTTAGGTCACAAAGCTGAACAGTTTCTTTGAAACCAATACTCAATTTATTGAGGTGCTGGGCTGCATCTGTACCGTTGCTCTGCTTGATGGTACAGACCACAGATGGAACAGGTGCAGACTGCAACTAGCTCAGTAATGTCTGTTGAGCAATTCCCTCTTCTTCAAACTAACTTGGTTTTCAGCTGTGGAATTAAGAGCTTGATTCAAAGAAAACAGCAGGAGTCTTCCACTCAGTTTTGTTGCTAGATGAGGTTAGACTGTTCATTTGAGGATTGTGTGGACTGAGATTTCAGTTTGCTCTTTTTTAATTCAACAAAAAATGGGATGTTTTGGGGGGATAATGGTTCTGTTGAGTCTTAATAAAAACAGGACAGAAACATAATTTTTTCATTGAAATTGCAGGAAAACCTGTTCCACAACTAAACCACTGCCTCTTCCATGTCTCCTCAACATACCTCAGGTACACCAATACTTAATCACAAGTGATTCTGTCCACAAGATCCATCCGATAGAAATAATTCTAGTTGCATTAATGATTTTTAAACAAGCAAACTTAACGGGAATAATCCTGAAGCTTCAGACATGCCCAGAAAAAATTGTACTGTTATTGAGAGCAGATGGTGAACTTAATGTTGCTGAGCAAATTGCATTGAGATTATTGGTAATGCTTAAAAGGTTTGGAACTCGAATAAGACAAATGAGAGTTTTATACAAGTAAGAAGTCAGTATTTAATCCATTACATGGATTTGATGTCTTAACATATAGTAAGTACTTACAGTTGTTAAACCTTGCCAACTTAGGATAATAGGAACTTTGAAGAAAGTTTTTACACGCTATTTTTAATGGTCAAAACACTAAATGCCAATTTGGGACGTAATTAATACAGTCTTATGGGATGTAAATAGAAGCTTTAAATGCCCAATGAAAATATGCCATGCCAAACAAACATGATTTTGTCATTTTTAAATACTAAGAAAAAGTATATTATAACCATATGGTAAGAAAGAGATATGGAAATCTGTTTGCTCTCCCCAGCCCTTAGTATCACATCGTGTGATACTGAAATAGCAATATGTTTACTTGATTCAGAACATCCTAAATGGATTTACAGTTAATCATTTAGGTCAGATAAATAGAGGCAACTTGTATGCAGATGTCTGTAGGTGCATTTTAGTGTCGCTATTTTCTTGCTAATAAATCGTATATGAATGGTTAAATTTGCAAGGGACATAAAGGTCAGAAAATACTATAGTGTTTCTATAGAATATTCTCATTGTGGTAGTTCATCAGATGGGCCTGTTAAAAAGTACTTGAATAAAGAGGTGCTCATACAGCAAAGAACGTAGATGATGTGTAAAGGATAGAAACTGTGCCCTGTAATCCACATGCACTAGCATGGTCTTCAGGTGATGACTGAAGGTGATGACACCCCCAACCAAAATGCTGTGTTCTAGGGAAGGAACATAGTTTTTGGAATTAATGAGCTATTGAATATGAATGTGAACGTATGTTATCTCTATGTTGTTATGGCCTTATCATTACCAATATCAGCAAGCTTAAGCTTAAGCAAAAGTCAGTGTTCAATCTCGAAGGTCCTTAAGAAGTAGAACTGTATCTCTAAGGCAATTGAGAATCTACTGCATCTATATGTTTTGGGGGTTTTTCAATCAAGACTGGATAAACCCCAAGGTGTATTACATGATCTGGGCAAAAAAACCCACCCCAGAAACAAAATAACAGGTATTTTGGTTTATGTTATAAAGTGGGTAACACATAAATGGTCTCTTTGCTTGTTTCTGGCTGCAGACTGAAATGTGGCTAAACAAAAAGCTTGCTCGTTTAAGGTTTTAGCCAAGCACCTTCAATTGTCTGCAGTTGTCTGAGGCAGTAGATGAGTGCGCAGACCTAAGGACTGGGTTTGGTTAACTTTGCTTTTAGGTTTTGGAAAATATTTGCCATCATAAGATATGCTGGAGAATATTGCTCCTTTTAATCCTCATTCTTGTCCCCTCATTCAGCAGCCCATGTTTTTCCTATTTGAAACTTCTTTTTCAGTTTTCCAAAAAGGAAAAACTGAGCAAAGGTCACATTGTTTTAGTAAATTAGTTCCAGAAAGTGTTTCTTGAAAAGAAATTGTTTTTAAAGTAAACAATATCCATCCCTCTGTTTTATTTTCATGGATATTTTAAGATGAAGATTACTAATACTTGTCAGTCTCATGGATGTTTTTCTTCAGCTAAAAAAACTTTTGACCCTCGCTTTCTATTTCAAATCCTTTGTTACATTTAATTTCAAGGTAAAACCATGGAACTTGTTTGCATCACTAAAACTTTGTCTTTTTCTAAGGTAGAGATTAAACCCCGTATTTTCATACTTGTTATGAGAGCGTTCTGCTGACTTCTTCAGCCCCTCTGTTACCTCACTAGATACAGACACCACAAAGAGCAGGCTGCATATCCACAGTTGTAAAAGGAAAGAAACTTTTCCAGTGTTTGAGAAGAATGGTATTATAAATCACAGAATGACAGAATCCTAAGTGTTGGAAGGGACCTCAAAAGATCATCTAGTCCAACCCTCCTCCAAGAGCAGGGTAACCTAGAGTACATCACACAGGAACTTGACCAGGAGGGCCTTGAATATCTCCAATGTAGGAGACTCCACAACCCCCCTGGGCAACCTGTTCCAGTGATCTGTCACTCTCACAGTAAAGAAATTTTTCCTGATGTTCACATGGAACCTCCTATGCTCCACTTTACACCCATTGCCCCTTGTCCTATCACTGGACATCACTGAAAAAAACCTAGCTCCATCATCCTGACACTCACCCTTCACATATTTGTAAACATTGATGAGGTCACCCCTTAGTCTCCTCTTCTCCAAGCTAAAGAGCCCCAGCTCCCTCAGCCTCTCCTCATAAGGGAGATGTTCCATTCCCTTAGTCATCTTTGTAGCTCTGCGCTGGACTCTCTCCCGCAGTTCCCTGTCCTTCTTGAACTGTGGGGCCCAGAACTGGACACAGTATTCCAGATGTGGCCTCACCAAGGCAGAGTAGAGGGGGAGGAGAACCTCTCTTGACCTACTAACCACACCCTTTCTAAGGCACCCTAGGATGCCATTGGCCTTCTTGGCCACAAGGGCACATTGCTGGCTCATAGTCATCCTCCTGTCCACCAGGACCCCCAGGTCCCTTTCCCCTTCACTACTGTCCAGCAGGTCAGCCCCCAACCTGTACTGGTACATGGGGTTGTTCTTCCCCAGATACAAGACTCTACACTTGCCCTTGTTGAATTTCATCAAATTCCTCTCCGCCCAACTCTCCAACCTGTCCAGGTCTCGCTGGATGGCAACACAGCCCTCTGGTGTGTCAGCCACTCCTCCCAGTTTAGTATCATCAGCAAACTTGCTGAGGGTACATTCAGTTCCCTCATCCAGGTCGTTGATGAAAATATTAAACAGCACTGGTCCCAGCACCAACCCCTGAGGGACTCCACTAGTCCCAGACCTCCAGCTAGATTCTGCCCCATTGACCACAACTCTCTGCCTTCTTCCTTCTAACCAGTTCTTGATCCACCTCACTACCTGATCATCAAGCCCACACTTCCTTAGCTTATCTATGAGGATGCTGTGGGAGAGAGTATCAAATGCCTTACTGAAATCAAGAAAAACCACATCTACCGCTCTACCATCATCCATCCACCTAGTTACTTGCTCATAGAAGGCTATAAGGTTGGTGAAACATGACTTCCCCTTGGTAAAGCCATGTTGGCTGCTGTTAATGAACCCCTCATCCTTGATATGTCTAGAGATGGTGTCAAGAATAAGTTGTTCCATCACCTTTCCAGGGATGGAGGTAAGGCTGACCGGCCTATAATTACCCGGGTCCTCCTTCTTGCCCTTCTTATAGACAGGCGTGACATTTGCCATCCTCCAATCCTCAGGCACCTCACCTGTTTCCCACAACTTACCAAAGATGATGGAGAGTGGCTCAGCAATGACCTCCACCAGCTCCCTCAGCACCCACGGGTGTATTCCATCCGGACCCATCGATTTATAGATGTCCAGATTACTTAACTGATCCCTAACCCAATCCTCATCTACTAAAGCAAACTCCTCCCTTATCTTGACTCCTTCCAGGGCTATAGGAATCTGGGTCCCCTGGGGAGAGTCCTTAGGAGTAAAGACAGAGGCAAAGAAGGCATTCAACACCTCTGCCTTCTTTATATCCTCTGTCTCCAGGGCACCCACCTCATTCAGCAATGGGCCTATACTGCTTCTTGTGTTGATTTTATTCACTGTGTATTTGAAGAAGCCCTTCCTGTTGTCCTTGACCTGACTTGTCAGATTAAGTTCCAAGGAGGCCTTAGCTGTCCTAATTGCTTCCCTACATCCTCTAACAGCTGTCCTATATTCCTCCCAAGTGGCCAGCCCCTCCTTCCATAATCCATAGATTCTCTTTTTCTGTATGAGTTTGCCCAGCAGTTCTTTGTTTAACCATGCCGGTCTCCTGGCTCCCCTACTTGACTTCCTACTCACTGGGACACTCTGATCCTGAGCTTTTAAGAAGTGGTCCTTGAATGCTGACCAACTATCTTGAGCCCCTTTACCACCTAGTACCCTTTGCCATGATACTTCCCTTAGCAATTGATTGAAGAGGCCAAAGTTTGCCCTTCGGAAATCCAGAAATGTGGCCTTGTGTCCTGGGTTCAGCAGGTATTCTATTCCTCCCACACAAGATCCTAAACTCCACCATCTCATGGTCACTGCAGCCCAGGCTGCCATTGACCGTCACTACTTCAACCAGACCCTCCTTGTTGGTGAGTACCAGATCCACCAGCGCTCCTCTCCTAGTTGGTTCATCCACCATTTGCATTAAGAAGTTGTCATCAGTGCACTGGAGGAACCTCCTAGACTGTGAATGACTGGCTGTGTAAGTCTTCCAGCAAATATCGGGTTAGTTAAAATCCCCCATAAGGACCAAGGCATGTAGTCGTGAGGCTGCTTTCAATTGCCTGTAGAAAGCCTCATCAACTCCTTTGTCCTGATCAGGAGGTCTATAATAGACCCCCACAGCTGTGCCACCTGTACCAGCCTGTCCCTTAATTCGCACCCGCAGACTTTCCACTTGGTCCTCATCTGCCCCTAGACAGAACTCAATACATTCTAGTTGCTCTTTCACATAAAGAGCATGGCCACGTGTCTGCAGGAAGGCTCAGTCTGGGTACCCACGTTATTCCTAACTACAGGTTTTGATCGAGTGGTGACCATAATCTATCTGGTCGATCGGTCCATCTACGTCTCTTTGCACAAGCAAGCAGTCCTTCCTCCTCCTGCCCTCCAGTCGAGTCCTCTTGATCAGGCGGTCACCCCACTCGCCTGCCCGCGCAAACTACCTCGACCTGCTCTGCTCACCGCTCTCCTGGTCGCTCGTTCTCCCTGGGCAGGTTTTTAACCGCTCACAGCTGCCACCGAGCCTCTTGGGTCCGCCCTCGGTGAGTCAGCTGCTTGCGAGAGCTGAGCTGCCATCTTCTGGGCAAGTCCTGTTGAGGACTTGAGGCTCGTGTTGTTCCAATAGTCCACGTATTCTCTGGGCTGCTAAGTTCCTTTTGACGGGAACATACAGATTGTTCCTGGAGATTAATGGCTATATCTAAACACAAACTTGGCCAAGTCAAGAAAGTTCATGCTAAGATATAATACAACGGGAACCTTTAATGACACAATATTGGCATTTTTGATTTACGTTAATACAGAAAGATCAGTGGAACGTGCTATTAAGTTTTATATTACCTGATCCTCCCAAAGATTGTTTTCGCTGGGGAAGAAACCAAGGTATAAATCTATTCCTTGCAGTAAACTGTGCTCTGAGGAACATGTTGTTTCTAGGATTAAGGTATAAGTGATACAGCTTGTGAAACAAAAAGCTCTAAACCAAAATGTGTGTACAGTTACTGAACATGAGGAAAGTGTCATTTTGAGACTCAGGAATAGGTACAAATAAAAAAATCACTCCCTACTAAAACTCTGGCTTTCCTTTGCTCAAAATAGTTCTCTTTCCTCAAGTTTATTTGGTATCCAAACCCTTTTCCTTCTTCTGTTTGTTATTTTGTTTACTTGTAAGGGGCGGGGAAGGGGTGTCTTGTTTGTGTTGGGGTTGGGTTTTTTGGTCTGTTTTGTTGTGGCTTTTGGGTTGTTTTTAATTCTCCAAGATGCAAGGCTGGAGATCTCTTACCCCACTGACTACCAGTACAAAGGCAGGAATTGTAAAGGGAATAAACAAATGACTAAATGCAATTCAGATGTAATTTTTGTTGATTTAAATGGAATTATGTAAATATGAACTAGTACTGTCAAATAATACCTTTAAAAGTTAGTATAATTTTTAGTGTAGGCTTCTCAGACTTGCTAACCATATTGAAAAACTTCAACATTTAAATAGAAGTACATGCAAAAACATAACAATTGTTTTGAGGTATGAGCAGAGGATGTGGAACAATGAGCCAAGAGCATATTAATAACGGACAGTCTTGTCAAATGCTGAAAATTCCAGATGATGTTTTAATGGCCAAAGCTTACAATATTGCTTGTGAACCAAAACTGAAGGAATTTTATTCAAAGATAATTTAGCAAAGGAATATACAGCCAGATCAAAGGCAGAAGAGCAAACAAACAGCCCCAGATGTTTAGAAGCACAAATTCAACCAACTGTATGATGACTTTTGTACCTGCTCCATAATTAAGTGCTTTTCTTTCAGGATTTGGTTGCATAGCATGAGGAGCAAATACTTGATTGCTAAGAGGACAGGTGGATTTTCTCCTCGGGATTCTTGCTTCTGTGTGTATATCAAGTTGTGGGATTTGGAAGCAGTTATGACTGTATAGCTGTTTATGCTATCGGCCTGACTAGTGATTTTCCTGGTACCCTGGATGCTAACCTGAGTTTGCAGCAAATTATTGAACTATAGAACTATAGAATCAACTCAGTTGGAAAGGACCTTAAAGATCATCGAGTCCAACCATTCCCCAGCACTGCCAAGGCCACCACTAACCCATGTCACTGAGGGCCTTGTCTACACCATTTGTGAACACCTTCAGGGAAAGGGGAATATTACTATATTTATTTATATATATTTATTTAAGGAAAAAAATACTATATTTATTATAATACTTTAACAGGATTAAACAAAACATAATTTTGTGAGTCATATTTAGAAAGAAAAAGGTTAACCTTGCAGATTTTTTTCCCTATATCTGCTCTTCTGTATTGCACAGGTTTTAATAGAAACATTAATATATTAGTCTCATAAATCTTACTGCTTGAATGCATGCTATACTTATTCATTTTGGTCTGGTCCCATTCTGCCTGAATAATATTCATGTGTCTAGGCTTATAAATCATGATTTGAGTGCCAGTTGTCTCTATAACAGATACTGAGCAGTTCCCATATGCACTGTAATAGAGTAATTCTTGTGACTATCATATGGCTGCAAGTATCCGATGTCTTTGATCAGGGCAGGTACTATGAAAAAGGAATTGTTTCCCAGTGAATTTCTAAGATTTTGCCTTTTAGCCAGGATTTTAAGTATTTATTTGAAGTTTACAAATGAGATGTTAAAGTATCTGTTGGGGTTTTGCTTCCAACTGTCTTTTCCTTCCATCTTGAGAATTGTTATGATGAGGATATATGTGAAATGAATTCTCTTTGATTGAAGGTAAATGGGAAATTTGGGGCTTTTCAGTAATTCCTGAAATCATGCTAGGTAGCTCTCATCAGTTAGGTGAAGTCGACGTGATACTACAGAGCAAGTGCAGGTCTGCTGGTGCGAGAGCTGAATTTTGGACTTTCTATGCTGTTATGTGTCTGGTTATGTCTGGTTCATTGCACACCACTGATGGTGATCACCCTGAAGGACGGTGACCTTGAACCTTGCCTTCTGCAGGCTCATCTTTCTGCATACTATCACTCAGTAGTAATTACGGACATAACCCGTAAAAACAGCTCACCATCAGTGGCAGAATTCACTTTTTCTTTACCCTTTAAGCACAAAGACAGTGCTTAAAAGTTAGCAGTAAAATTCCTGATTGTTCCAAATACTCCTGGTTGAAAGCTTTGCCTGACTTTGGGAGAGGGAGATAATCACATGAGCTTAAGTGCGCTGGTGATAGTGCCGTGTTTCTCATAAGTACTGTGTGAGTAAGTAAGGGGAGTTGATCCCCAAAGGTCAGTATTGCGCTATGGGAGGTTACATCTCCTAGTTACTTCCACTTTACTATTTGTATGTAGGTCACTGGGTGCTAATGTGCTTTCTGTCTCACTTGCTGCTTTCCACAGAATATGTGACTGTTTTGACTGGGTAAGAGCCAGAAGTGCGCTGCTTCAGAGCTGTGGTTGGGAGCGTGTGCCAGTACCTGCAGCACTGTATGTAGTGTTGTAGCTGGGTGGGGTCTCAGGAGAAGTTCAGTGGCCCAGGACCGTAGTCTCTCAGCTGATCTCCACTGGAACCAGACAGCTTTGATAATTAACACCAGCTGACACTCAGCTCCAAGGGCTCAAGTGTTGCAGTTTGTATGTCTCTGAGTAGCAACATTTACAATGTGTGTGTTTCCATTATGTGCGCTAATGTAATTTGTGTTTCGCAGATGTGCAGATCTTTGAGTGAAGTCTTATTCTTATGTCTGGGACCCAAATAGGATTCTTTTTTTTCTTCTTCTTCCCAGAAATAACAGTGTTGGTTCTTTTGGGTTTTGTTTTTTCCCAAGAGGGTGGGAGGACAGAAGAAAAAGAGCAAGAGGAGATGTTTCTTGTGACTGGAACTGAATGGCAGTGTGTTTGTGTTGAACAGCCTTTGCTCAGAGATGAGTTTCACTGTAATGCTTTCAGCCTTCTGTTTGTGTGGTCTTGAGTTCAGAGAGATGATTTGCTTCTGTTTCCCACAAGGCTAAAGACTAGCTGAAGATGTTATGGAAAATTTCACAGGAAGCAACACGCTGAGACAGGGAAAGAACACAAGAACATTGTAATTGTGCTGGAGATCGTACAGCAATAGCTCCAGCTTGGCTGGAAAACACAGTTGGCCAGTGAAGCTCAATGAAAGACACCCGGAACACGTGAAACCGTTGTTTATACTCAGTGCAAGCTCTGTACCACAAGGTGTAGATGAGGGCGTATTTGAAGCTTGACAGAAACAGATTTACTGAAAGAACTAGGGTTAATGGCTACACTTATATTAGGCAGAGCCTGGTCCAAGCACACTGTCCGCTATTAAATCATGAGAATAGCCCTGGTATGCCTTTTGCCTACAACAGGTAATACGCTTCCCAAAAACTCCAAGGCAAAGTCCAGCCCAGGTTAGAAGCACTTGTTGCATCCTTTTGATCCCTCAGTTCTCCATTCAGTCTTGTGTCCTCACATGGCCTTTCACAACTCACTCTAGTCCACACTGGGTTTGGACATGATAGGGGAAAAGAGCCCACAGCCCACACTGATGAAGGCTGCAGAGCTACTGCTTTATTGTTTTCCTCTTTACTTGAATGATTTCTGGTCTTAAGGCAGAGAGGCAAAGCAGGGCTATATTGGGCAGAGAGGAAAATGGTTCATTTAATGATAGAAATGCTTGTTCAAAGTGAGCTCTGGAAATCATCTGGTCCAGCTTCCCTATTAAAGGAGGATAGTTGCCACCATTACATAGGGTCACCTGTGCCTTTGCCCCTTTTGAAAAGCTTCAAGGATGGAGAGAGTGGGTGTGAGAATGGAGGGATGGTTGCAGCTGGAACACCTGTGAAATCTATGGTGAGATGCCCTCACCCTATGAGAACCCACAGTTGTATGGCCACTTTGTGCTGGGAAAAATTTAAGGAACTTAAGCTAGCCTCTGTGAAACCTGGGGAAGGAACCAGCAGTCTGGTGCAGGTTGGCATGTTCTCTGCACCAAAACTACTGCTGATGCCATCTGGCCCAGTGCAGGGGACAAGCTCTGAGCTTGGCTCTCTGGGTTGAAAATTAGCTTTCGCACTTGCTGATAGAGAATTGAGGACTAGTTGTAGGGGGAATCAAGAGTGTGGTATGAGATCAAGACTTTTTTTGTCACTAAACAATAATCACCCCAGCCAAGAAATACGAGGTCAAAGATATGGCTACAGAGGAATTAATTTGAGCTTGTTGATGACACACAAAGTTTTCAGTTGGCCTTTGTGCATTTTTGAATGTAAGTGGGTAGGACAACACAGCTTTCATACCTACCCTATCAGTCTGGTGGCCCTGCTCCAGTCATGACAGTATGCTTTAATTTCACCGTGCTACAGAACAAAACTCCTGCTCTTTGAATTTCAGCAAGAAGGGGTTCCGAGTGCAAGCTGATACATAATGTAGGAGCCTTTCAGAGAAAACTGAACTTGGGCTGTCCCACTTTGGCAGTGTCATAATCACAGAGAAGTTATTTGAATTTTGACATTAGCCTGAGCCATGGAAACAGGAATAGAAATCAAATTGTGTTTCCTTTTCTCCGTTTCCTGCAGAGAAGATGCCCTTCTTTAGACAGAAGGTGATTAATTCTGGTTCCTTCAGCTGTTGCATCTTCATCTACATGTACTCATGTGACATAAAGCAGACTAGTGCAATGTATTTATGTATGCTAGTGCATTCATGGAATAACTATGACTTTTGGGCCTCTGTAGTCTCATGGATGTAGTGAGATCCAAAAGAGAAAGAAGTGAAATGGAGACTTGCAGGGATGGGCTGTGCAGAGATCAGGTGAAGGAAGAGACAGGAAGCTAAAGGAACTTGTGGTGTTTAGTCTGGCAAGTATATGGAGAAGGGATGTGATTGTTCTGTATAAATATATCTGGGATGTAACAAACAGGAAGGGAAAAATTAGCTGTATAAATAAAAATGTCTGATGTTCACCAGTAGTACCCCACAGTTTGAGGGCTTCATATTTTGAATATCAGTATGAAAATTATATATTTCATGTAATAAAGTTGTTCTATAATACTACAGATATGGGCTTAATATTCAGCGGAGGTCAAAAAAATGCTTGCTTGAAAGTTCTCAATATTAAGTAGTAAACATGACAGAGAACAGTATTATATGATTCAACAAACTTTATAATCTACTTAGTTTTAGTAGATCTGGTATTTTCAGCCCATTAGACATGAAACAATGGAGGGGAGATTGAACTCTAAAATAAAGAATAGATGAGGAAGATCAACAAGGGATGATTGCATCTCGCAGCACAAAACCCAGGCGTATCAAGTGAATTATCCAGATACTGAACTTAAAAAGCAGAAGTGTAACCATGTTGCCCACAGCAGGTATTTAAACTACATTTGCAAAATGCTTAATTAAATTTCAAGATGGAAAAATTTGTCAATTTAAATTTATTTTAATGTAAAAAATTAGATTCATCTGGCTAAATGAAGGCTCTTGCCTTGTCCTGTATTGACAGGAGATCTAGATCAACCTCAAGCCTTCCTGAAGGCAGTGAATTAGGCACTTTTTGGTCAAAGATAGAGATGTTAGGAATAAGTGAGCTGTGACCTCAGTGACTGACTTCTCTCCACTGACTAGAAAGTAAACCTATGCGTGTGCCTGAAAATAATACGGTGACTCTTAATACTGCAATATCTGTCTTTGAAGCTCCCTGAGGTGCAGTTTGGTGAAAGAGTGTGTCAAAGAGTAAAACTCTGTATCTACCCAGCTCTTGTATTGTTTCTCCAAGCTCCTACTACAAGCTAATCTCTGAGACAGGGTATCAAGGTACCCACAGTTTCTGTTGACATAAACCAGTGTGTCCTTTTTTCTGTTCTTTAGGGTGCAGGAGACAGAAGGTCCCATCTTTAACCAGGTCTTTTATTGCCAGTTGTTGTGAAAATTATGCTGCTATGATTTTTAACCTTCAGTTGTGAAGGTTGTATGCAGAATGCTTGTTGAGGGAGAGGCTGGGGTTACTAATTGTTTGTACTTTGCAACGTGCTGGAAATTCTCCTGGTGTCGGATTAGTAAGTCTGAAAAGGAAGACCATTCCTCTGAGACTGATTCTATTGCACTGCACAGATCAAAGCTGAGGGGTTTTCAATGAAATTTCCAGAGTATCTTGCCTTTCCTCTGCCGTTCAGTTGGAATAGAGTTGGGAACTTGGAAATCTAAATTTACTTGGAAATCTAAATCAAGAACGTATGAAAGAATATTCTCAATACCAGAAAATGCATTATTGTAAGCAGGTTGTTGTGGTCCTGTATGGTAATACATATTGGTTCCTTTATAGTGGCCTCTGTAAGTGCATTTATTTTGGACTGGTGTCATCCTCTTGTTTTCTTTTGAAAGGGATTGTCCGCATATGAGATACAATTTAGCTTGCTGACCATGGCATGTGCAAACTGAAGAGAAATTCTTACTGCTCGTGGGACAGTGAAAGACAATACAAATCAATGTTGTAGTAGTGTTAGTGTTGCTTGTAGTTGAGAACTGTGTTTGTGTTTCTCAGTATTTTTCCTGTTTCTCAGTATTCAGGTTTAATTGTAGTTACCTACAGTTAACCTAGCTTTTGGATGTTGTAAAGAGAAAACACTGACTTTGTAGCATCAGTTACTTGTTTCAGACTTGTAGATTTGCAACTTAGTCTATTAGGATAGACAGCACTGAGAATTGTATTGAAAATCCAAGTCTGTAATTCCTAATTTCTTAATTCCTTTGTATTCACCTTTACATATGTGTCAGATGTATCCCAGTAATATCTTTTTCCTTACATTTCCTCATCTGTAGGGTTGCACTGATGGATTTCTTTATTGGACTTTTTTGGGCTCCATATTCTCCCATTGTGGTTGTTTCTGTAGATTCAGACCAGCAATTAGCTATTGAAAAATGGTCTTTCAAATGGCTTTTGATTCAGTTAATGTGTTAACATGTCACACACACTTTTGACAGTGCTGTTAACACTTGCCAGGAACAGTAATTCCAAAACATATTTAAATATGACTACAGCAGTTGTTTCCATAGAGCACAGTATCTCTGAAGAGCTGGTTTATAGCACCATTGAGGTTTGCTTATTTCCAAGGCCTGATGATGAATTTGACAACCAGCCAGGCGTGTTCAGCTTTTCTGCCAAAGACCTGAAAATGGGTATTTAGCTTGTGCAGGTGTTTGGAGCTGTGGAGTTGAAAATCCGACTGTTTCTTGTGATGCTTGTGTAACTGATTGATGTTTCTAGTGGTGATGGAGCTGTAGCCAGTGCTGTCCTCATAATTTCAATATAGAAGTGCTAAGAACATGAGCTAAGCAACCGATTGGGGGTTCAGTAAAATGAGGTAGTGAGGGATTTCATTCTCACTGAGGAGGACAGATCATACAGCAGTTTTGGGTACTTCCTTTGACAAAAATGGAAATGTCACTTGCTAGACTGAGGTTTTTCTGTTTGCTTGCTTTGGTTTGGAGGAAAACTTCACAGTAGTACAGAGATTGTAGCTCCAGAGTCTGTGCACCTCTTAGGACTGTAATACAGGTCATAATTTGAGGTTGAAGAGGTTTCTGGACTCTGTGTGAGACCACAAAAGTAGTGTAACATTTGCTTCATCCAAGTTATGCCTGGAGCCCTCAACTATGAATTGGCCAGAACAGAAATGTCTTTGCTCTGCTTGTTTCACAGTATTATTTGAAAAGCAAAGGTAAAGGCAACTACTCATGATCTATATGTTTATGTATGAGTTAAAATTTCTGAGAAAGAGCTTGCTTTGCTATGGCATAGCTGGCAAGATGTGAGAGAAGAGCTGTTTCCAAATGGCTACACCAGATGCATTAGTGAATAATGCAGCAGTGAGGGGATTGAATGAGAACCCACATCCTCCTCAATGCAGCCTGGCTTTAACAGGGAGAGGAAACTCTGCTGGGCAGTGGCTTTGTGATGCCATGTGAAACTCGATGCTGCTTCTGAGGGTTAACCGGAAACATGCCCTCTAATGAAAAGCTTCTTTTAGAATGGTTGATTTGGATAATGTTTGTTTGAGACTGCAACTGTGTTAGGATTTAAATTGCTCTCCCCTAAATAATTATTCATCCTTCCAACTTTTAGTCCTTGGCTGCCAACACCCATAATGGAAATTGGTTGGTAAGAGACATCTTTATGTTTCAGGGAAGAAGCTGATCTACTGTACTGATGTACTGAAGCTGATCGGGTCTGTTCTTAGGAAAGGTTGTCCATCTTTTTTATGCTCTTTCCGAATTCAGTTTAATGCAAGTCCTTGCTTTTCTTCTCATTGACCAAAATTGCACTGAAAGAAGCACTTGGGATTTTACAGTAGGATAAAAGGTCTTTACTGCCCAAGCCTCACTATTACGAGAATGTTAAAACTCCGCTCTAAGGCTAGACCTAAATTTCAGTTGCAAGGATGACTGTAGTCATGACATCTTACATTTGAAGTAACTATAGCCCATTGAAACAGCATAAACCAGTGAAGCTGTAGGTACCCAAGCTAGTAGGGCACGTTGCTACTTCTTCATCTGTTGCACTATTCCAGAGCTCTCCTAACTGAAGTGTGGTTAGTTTCTTCATTTGTCTCTTCGTTACACCCTGCTGGACTGTAATTGACTGAATTGCTATGTAAAGCTAGAAACTAATCCATCATGGGTAATTAAAAGGGTTTTTGTTTCATATAATCTGTAATCAGTGCACTTTCTGAGCTTGTTTATGACTCAAAGTTAGTTGAGGAAAAGCTTTCAGAATTGAGTTTTGATGTGTAGTCCATGGGAAATGATCGGTTTCCAAAGTCAGTGTTGATTTGCACAGTGTCTTTTCTGTCTTTGACTGGATTTGCATAACAGTATTAATATGAGAAATGTGACTAGCAGTAGCATTGGAAACCTGGAAGTGATTACTGGCATTCTGCAAAATCTCCTTCATCTTCAGGGTTTGCTCAAATGTCCTTCCAATAGCACACACAAATGGCAGTGATAAGGCCAGAGCCTAAAATAAACTAATAATGATGTTTTTCTTCCGTTTAATCTAATTATTCCTCAGAGTTCTTCATTCTGCCCCAGAAAGTGCTCTATCCTTCCATCTGAATTCAATTAATTCCATTAATTAGGAATGAGGCTCACCCACACACTGCCTTCCCACTTGCTGCAGTTCTCATGTTAAACTCATTAATTAACACAACAATAGGAGTTCATGTTTGTTTCTTTGCAAGATGTTCCCTCTAGGATCTTCTTGCAAATGAACGCTATGGTTCAAGGATTCTCTGCAGGGTAAATAAACTATAAAAGTCAGGAATAGAAAGTTACCCACAGATATGGTTTCTGTATCATGAGGAGGTAGGGTAAGAAACACATCTATAAAGGGAATGGCTCCTCAGGGGAAGTGTGAAAGGATAAACAAAATAGATTTGGGACCTAAGGGCATGTCAATGCAGAGAAATGAATGTAAAGAGCTAATGGCAGCTGCTAAATTCTGTCAAGGTGGTGTATTGTATCTCAGCATCTAAAAATGTTGGGTTTCTATAAGTGGAAGAAAATGGCATTGCCTGAGCATTCAGCCAAAGCCAGTGTATCATAGGAAGTGATTAAATGACAGGTTTCTTTCTTGTCTTGCTTGTCTTGAGTCCGGATGACATGCCTAGAGAGCCCCTGAGCTTTTGGTACTGGAGGGGTTAAATTGTCACCAAGGAAAAAGAACTGAGCTTCCTCATGGCAGGGGAAGAGATGGCAAAGATTTAAATGAAGCAGTGGTATTCTTGTTTACTTCCCTCCTGAAGAGCTGTTCATTATAACCAAGCCCTAAAATGACCTACAGGGTCTGTGCTGAATTTGTCACTGCCCTTTGGGAGATTTAGGAAAAGAAAATCTCCATCCTTACTGATATAAGCACATAGGATAAAATGTCAGAGTTTAAGTGTTGGCGAGTGGCTTGAGAAGATGAATTTCCCACTCTGGTGAATGCAACTGTTACAGTCTCTGGCTTTGACCTCCCTTTTCTGCCAGAGGTTGATACAAAGAGAAGGGCTGTGGGAAGGAGTGTGTTATTCCAGCTGGACAACCCAGGTTTAAATAGCTGAAAAAAGTGTATGAATTAAGAGATGTCTGTGGTGTGGTGCAGTTCAGCAGCCCTTGGTCATGGTCTGCCTCCTGTCTCCTGGGAATGAAAGCCTCGCACAGCAGGGCCCCGTGAACAGCAGCAGCATCTTACCCTTTACCAGAGCCACCTCTGAGCCTTCATCTGCCCAGAGCCCTGATGCATGTGCTATTTATTGTAACCTTAAGTAGCCTAAGTTGTTACCTGTGATCCTTGAGTGTTTTTGCTGGGTTTTTGTTTGTGGTTTTTTTTTTTTTTTGGGGGGGGGGGGGGGATGGGGTGGTGAAGAGAGATACCCACCAGATTCCTACTTTTGGGACTAGGATTTGGGGAGGCTTTCTGTTGTTGTGCTATGCTGCTTTTGTACTATCTCTCATAGTAACTGAGAATGGGGCCTGGGCACTTCAGCTAAACAGAGTAAAAACAATTTAACACAAAGATTAACGTCAAAATACATGGAGTAACAACCTAAGTACTTGTGGATGTTGTGTCAGGAAACCCTCTGACACGTGATTAAACCAGAGACCAGAACTTGCAAACTAGGCAAATTAATGGAGATGTGATTTACTTCTGCTGTTTTTACATCTCAGAGTTGAATTCAGATGGACTCTAATTTCTATATGTCAAGTCTTGTAGTTGTGCACGTAATTTCTGCCAGCATTGGAGCAGATTAATTTCATTCTTCCTGGTCCACTTATGCAAATTTACATAAATATTATAACCATATAAGTGTGTTTGAGTTCAGAAATAAAAAGGGACACCCACATCTGTGACTTTTAGTATGTACAGGGCTGATATGGTACAATGGGACTGATTTAACAGAGTAGTGTCCAGACACCCTCAAAACACTGGGGCTTATCAAATACCATTAAGTTTCCGTATCAAATCAGTATAAAGCTTATGTGACTAGTTCTTCTGTAGTGTAAAATGTATGTTTGTAATGCTTCAGAATGAATAGAAAGTATGAAGCATTCAATTCCAGTAAGAAAAGTTCCATGCTTTTCTAACTTGTAAAAAAAGGCATAGGAAAAAGATGGGTTTTAAAGAAATCAGGCTAAGATCCTGGCAGTGATAATTTCCAGAGGTCTGCAGTTTTTGTTACTTGATATGCAACACACGGGCACCCAGATCGTTCATGTGTACAAAGGAATCTCTTGTGATTAGATGGCTGTGTAAGATCAAAGAGAAAATGAAAAAGCAACAGAATCTGTTTTCTTTTGGACATGCTTTAACAAGCCACTAAGGAGACTTTGAGAGATTTTTGCACTTGCAAGCAAAAGTGTTTTTAATCTTGACTTGAATTTGAAGAACACTCACAATGGCACTGTCAAGTGCTTTAGACTTCTTAGATAAACATACAGAAAAACTTGGCTTCCTAACTGCTCCTGAAGAAAAAGTTGTTTTCCTTTTGTACAGGCAGATGGGACTTCTCCTTAAGGAGAGCAAATAAAGTGGATTCTAGCATGAAATCAGGGACAGCTGATGGACACAGAGAGCTAGAAGAGTTTATTAGCTCATAGTGCCTGAACTATGAGTATCTGAATTGAAAGACTGGGGCTGCAGTGATTGTTCCTTGGCATGCAATCTGCTCTTTAGACATTTCCCAGCTTGTAGGGGAAATAGGTATCTTAACCATAATTTAGACTGCTGTTAATTTTGTTATTGCATGTTATGTTTGGAATGATGAGAACTCCAGTCTGTGTGGGTAGGCACAAGAAAAGAAAGCAAGACAATAAATCATAAGAGGGACAGTTCTTCCCACATTATAATTTCTACCAAAGCCCATGGCAGAATATATTGCACTCAACCAACAAATCAATGTGAGCTCTGGGAGGAAATGAAACTGTTTCTTTTGTAATGCAAACGGCAGACTGAAAACCCTCAAGCTTTTAACTGTCTTTTCCCACCAGCTTCCCAGGAACTCAAAGATAGAGAAATGGAAGCTCACCATTCTGTGAGCCTTTCTAGTTGAATTTAATCACACTCCCAGTGGACATGTGGGATTTTTGTCGATTTAAACTAAAGAACTATCTGGCCTGGCATTCTAGTGTTTTCCCTGGTTTCAATGGAAGGCAGGCATTGTGACAAGTTTCCTTCAATAGTCAAACCAGATTACTTTACTTTTATTAGAAAGCCTATCTTGATTTTTGCTTGCCATTTACAACTTGAATTGAGGATTTTTTCAACAGGTTCTATCTAGACCCATTTAAATAAATAAAAAAAAAACCCTATCATTTTCACAGTAGGAGAAATAACAGAAGATTTTTGTGGTTAAAAAGAAGGGAAGATAACTATGTGTGTATGAATCTACACAGCTACAACAACACAGCGGCACCTTGGCCTTTTTCTTTTCCACAATAATAGCTGGCTGTAGGACTGCCTGGAATGACCCTGCAAAGATGCTGTGAGTGCTGAAGCAACTCTGCTCTGGTAGAGAGGCTGAGAGAGCTTGGAGAAGACTCTGGGGAGAATGTAGAGCAGCTTCCAGTGCCTAAAGAGTTTGAAACATGGGAGCCAAGAAAGAAGCAAGGTGTTAAGCTACTTGTTAGAACTGTGGGAAATTAGTTCTTCCTCTGGAGCATCTGCAGGATTTCAAATCGTTCTGTTTGGGCTGCACAGAGATCTTGTAAATGCTGATCTGTCAGTTTACATGTAAATTTGATCTTTCTTGGAATGTTTGTTTTCCAGTAGGAATTTTTGTAATCTTGTAACAGGGAAGACAGATTGTGGGAATTTCTAAAGAGGTGCTGCTTATACTTTCTTCCTGTTCATGTATTTTGGAGTAGAATGGGGATTACCATACTGTAGTTTCTCAGTAACTGAACTATCATTTTAAATTCTTACCCTAAGAACACATTTTCTAAGCACCAACATTATCTTTCTGCACAGATACCCAGGCAGTTCAGAAAACAGAGCTTGTACCTTTTTATCTGTACTTAACTTGAAAAGTAATGTCTTGTTTGTTAGTAGTGTTTTCTTACCTGTGATGTATTTTGTGTGTAAAAAAGGACCAGCTCCTGCATAGTGAAATACTAACCACTTAAATCAGCATTGGTGAGAGCTAGTTTACTGCATAGTTGCTGCAAGAATTAATGTGCATCATAGGCATGACTATACCTCTTCTTTTTGTATATAGACAGAATTCCTTCTGTCTTGACAATAATAAAATGGGTTAGCATTAGATAACATTTAAGGCATCATGTGATCTGTAGGACAAAGCACAGTAACAGAATTGTCATCTGCAGTATCTCTCTTGCACTTCATGTGGATTATTTGGAATAATTAATAAATTAATAATGTATTTGGAATACTTATAACTATCGTCTAATACTTAGGTTGGGAGTCTGGAATTAGGATTACTGGATTCAGATATTGCTGATGTCTGAGTCTTGGCAGTGCTTATGAAATTAATTGTAATAATATGTTTGAATCTTAAATTTTATATCTGATTATTTTATGTGTTGTTTGAATGAATTTTATTTGAGACATAATTCATATTTTAATAGTTTAAAACATTGGATCATTCATAGGAATTTAGAGAACTCCAATCTCTAATGTTACTGTGGCAATGCATTTGATAGTTATCCACCGTTCTAGGACTACATCTGACTTTTGAGAAACACAAGTCGAGTGTAGGGAGGAGCATGAACTTGTTCTGTCTGGTCTGGTAGACCTGTCCTAGGGAGTAGAATAAAAGGCTGCCATACCTTCCAACCAGGAAACACTACGTGCTGTGTAGAAACTTCCTCCTCCTTTGTTAAAATCTTTGATTTTCTAGGAATTTGAGCATACTTCAGCCTTCCAAAGTTTAACCTAAAGGCAGTTAATCTGAATTAAAGAGCTCAAAGGAAACAGGTTGTCATTTGTGGCTGTTAAATTCTGTCATCTTCCAGTAGACATTCATAGAATCATAGAATGGTTTGGGTTTGAAAGGACCATAAGATCATCCCGTTCCAGCCCCTTGCCATGAGCAGGGACATCTTCCACTAGACCATGACACCCAAGGCTCTGTCCATGCTGGCCTTGGAACACTGCCGGGGATGGAGCATTTACCACACTTCGGGAAGCCTGTTCCAGCCTCTAATGTCTCAAGTGTTTGTATTCTTGGTATTGGCAAGAAAACTGGATACATTTCAGTGTCTGTTTAATGTAACCTCTGTTTTGAAAATAAAAGCATCTGAATTAGCAAAGTAAGAAATAGGCAACAGAGAGTTTTGGGGGTTTGTGCTTCTTTCACATACTATGT
This sequence comes from Pezoporus wallicus, assembly GCF_028554395.1. Classification (NCBI taxonomy): domain Eukaryota; kingdom Metazoa; phylum Chordata; class Aves; order Psittaciformes; family Psittacidae; genus Pezoporus; species Pezoporus wallicus. The sequence goes on along the minus strand of NW_026642649.1, from coordinate 6,750,879 downwards.
GACATTTGACCAGAACTATGCATTTCATCTGGATTTCCTAAACACTTCTTTAAAGAAAAGAAAGAGAAAATTCCCGTCTCTGTTTCACATTTAATACACAACTTTAACACAAGATTATACATCATATATTTATTTATCTGTTTGAACATTAAGGTTGTATTAGTACATGCAAAATATTAATTTAACTCGCTCATGCACCCAACTCAGTTTATAATTCATAACTCAATTTATTAATCTGTTGAATCCAGCTTCCTGATTATTGCTAATGGAACGTTCACCCAGGTTGCTCAGAGCTAATAATTCAGAGAAGGAATTGAGCACCCTGCTTATGTTTTTATACTAAATATTCAGAATGTCAGCCACGACTCTCACCACTAAAATGCTGCAGTTCAGTCCTTAATATTCTGAACTACAAAGACTAGATTTTCCTAAAGAGTAATATTTTAGAAAGGATGGGTGAATTCTGTTCAGGTTTATCTTATCTAACTAAAAGTAGTGTGAACTAAATACTATTTTCTCCCTTTTATAGAAGGAATGAATGTTACCTTTACATCACTCTTAATACTGAGGCAGCTGGAAAGGGAACTAGAAAGTGAATTTCCATAAGGAAGTGATTCCACAGTGTTGTCAACACTGGATTGAATAAGAAAAGCCTACACAAGCAAGCACTACAATAAGCACGATGTTCCTGAAGTATATTCGGGAATGAATTCAGTCTGAATCTAGTAAAAACCTTCGCTACAGTCCTGGGAAATAAAAGAATAATTTTAGTGGAGGCTGTGTGTTTAGTATAGGAACTTGTTTCTAGAAGCAGCATCCTTTTTGACACTCGTGTTTAGAATCGGAAGATTGAAGAGAACAAAAGATAAAAGTAAACTGATTTTCAGTGGCTCTTTTGAATGTATATTGTACTGTACATTGCCTTATGTGAAAAACCCTATATAAAACCACTGTTTTCACTCGGTTAGTTGACCAGCCTGGAAGAGTGCTGCACATGTTGGTAACTTTTCACAGGTTCCTAGCTTAAGCAGATAATGAATAAAGAATGCTCCCAAATAGCCACTTTGGATTTATTCTTGGCTATAATTACAGTATCAGTCACTCATGTACTTATTATTTCTTGCTTTTGTCTAGGCTTAAAGCTGTTTGTCCTGAGTACAACATGACTGCTCAAGGGTAGAACTCAGCTTTTCATTTTCATTTACACTATCAAAATATATTTTATTAATAGCTTTTATAGAACCTATATAAATGTAATTGTTTTAACAGTTTATAGATGAAATGCCTTTCTGAAGGACATTCTTCAAACAAGAAAACGCATAAAAACAAGTTCTTGTACCCCCAACTAGTCAAATGCCAGTATTTCAAACATCTATCTTCTTAAATGTGGTCATAAATTAGAGGCTCTGGAGCCAGGCTGAGAGAGCTGGGCTGGTTCAACTGGAGAAGAGAAGGCTCCTTAAGGGGAGACCTTAGAGCAGCTCCAGTGCCTAAAGGGGCTAAAAGAAACCCAGGGAGGGGGTTTGGACAAGGGCCTGTAAGGACAGGACAAGGGGAATGGCTTTAACCTGCCAGAGGGAAGATTGGTCTGAGGCAGGAATTCTTCTCTGTGAAGGTGCTGAGGCACTGGCACAGAGGTTGCCCAGAGAAGCTGTGGCTGCCCCATCCCTGGCAGTGTTCAAGGCCAGGTTGAACGGGGCTTGGAGCAACCTGGTATAGTGTGAGGTGTCCCTGCCTGTTGCAGGGAGTTGGAACTGAGTGATCTTAAGGTCTTTTCCAACCCAAACCAGTCTGGGATTCTGTGATATGTACCTAAATAATGCCATAAAAAGGATCTTACTTCCATTTTTTTTGAGTACATAACTACAATGTGTCATGTCCAAATAGAGAAATGTTAGTTTTTGTGGCTTTTAGGTTAATATCGCCATTCTATTATTTTAGTCCTGCAAAATTGGAGGCCATAATTAGCAGGACTTCTTTATATTCTTTTATTAGCAGTAATGGGAATTCTGACTTTTTGTAGGTGGTATTTGAAAGCATTATTTTTCTAATGGCAGTTTGCTACTTAATAACTGCATCAAAACTAGACAGGCAGCAAAGTTATTTATATTAACTCAAGTGTAACGTTTAAATACACATCCTGTCAGTTATCTCAATAGTGGAATGCTCCATGCTACTATTTAACACCGTAAAAAAAGAAACGGGCCCTGGTTAGGCTTGTCATTAAAAAGACCAGATAAAATCATTTACTCTGCTTTGTGACACAAGAAGATAACAAAAAATGTAACCTGCAACTGTGAAATGGTTTAATTTATTTAATTGAGATGTCACTGTTTTCATGAGTTAAGATTTCATATGAGAGAAAAGACTGTTTGGAGGGACTGAACAAATCAAGCACGTTCCTTCTGGGGGGAAAATCTCACATAGAGGGCAAGCAGAGCTGAATCAGTGTAACTTACAGCAGTGTATGGTATTCATCAGTGGTACAGTTTGCTTTTAACTCCCTGGGAAGGTTTAGGGCTCTGCATGTAGTGTTTGGGCAGCTAGCCAAATATGGATGAATAATTCTCTCTCATTTATCAAGAACCGTATACAAAGCCAATCCCTTACCTTGCACATAGAACAGCTTATGCGTGTGTATTTACATATGTTAGAGCTTTTTAATACAAATGACTTGAATTCGAGCTAAGACAAATATCTGGGGTTTGTTTATATTTTTTTGTTGTTGTTGTGTTTGCTGGTTTCATGGGTTTTGTTGGTTTTGATTCATGCCACAGCTTTAATCAAGGCAGATTTGACTGTTCCCTCAATTGGGAAGTTTCTGGGGTTGGGCCTCTCATTCATATCAAATGTTTTTTAGTGCAACCTTGCTAAGGCTGGAGTTTAGCTTGGTTTTTTTTTAAACCTTGCATTAGCGCCAGGCACTGAAATGGACTTTGGAGCATTGGGTATATTCACAGAACAGGGACACTAGGCAACAACATCTTGCTGTTTCCTACAGAACCTCACTAAACCATCTCAATTCCAATGTAAAGCCATCATTCAAAGCACGGAAGTGTTTTTTAGTCTTTCTGCCCATGCAGTCTCAACTTCTGTGCTGAGAAAGGATCACAGCAGTGTCTGGCAGGCAGGGACTTTGCCCATGAGTGGGGTACCTGTGCATGAGCGGACTCTGGTACTCATGACCCTCAGTTGCACTTACAGCCCTGTTGATTTTGATCCCTGCCTCAGACCACCTCTAATGTTGGACTTGAATTTCACACCTGTGGGGTGATGTTCTGGGTCCTTCCTCCTGCCCATCACTCTGAGATGGGGTCAGCTTGACTTGCTGTCTGTGACATGAGGGTGAAAGAGAGGCCTGAGGGATAACCCTAATAGGGCTGGTTCTTGAAAAGGTGTGTGTGGAGTGACTCATACTGACTAAAAGGGTTTTGGAGCTGAACCCTTGGCTTTAAAATTATGCATATCCCATGAAAACAAGCCTCGGACATGAGTAAATGGAGTAGTTAGGTTCTGGAAACCTACTAAATGGTACACTCAACATAACTGCCTGCACATCCAGTGCTGTTCTGGCAGGTTTCTATGAATGTTACATGGTAAGATGCTACTCCAGAGGCAGGCTGCTGTACAGCCCAGGCTGTGCCAAAGCAGGGGGGAATCTGCTGAATTCCAAGTGGTGCTTGTCTTGCTGTGAACTTTAGAAGTCAACTCTTGCAACAACACTTGTCTCGCCCTTTTGCATCTTCAGCATTTTAAAGCTTCAGTGTGCTGAGCTGTAAAATGGAAATAAAGTTTGCTTATCAACTAGAAAGTAGGATTTATTAATCTACAGATTAATGTTTTAAAGTGGCAAAATGGGTTTAGAAGTGAAGAGCATACTAGTTCAGTAATACTAGTAGATAATTCTTGTAAATGGTGAAAGTGCAGGAGCTCAGAATCCTGGAACTGAAATGCTGTTGCAGACTAAACTGTCTCTTAGCAGCCTTCCAATATCCGAGGGGGGGCCTACAAGGATTTCCAACCCTAGCTATTCTATGATTCTATGGCAAATATGTCCTGAAAAACAGCCCTAATGCTTTCCAGATAAATGCAGTAAGAGTAGTATACAAAAAGGTGATGCAAGTATATCAAATGAGATGTAGAGAGCCCACAGTTCAAAAATTTCCACATATATAAAAATCATAGAATAACTAGGTTGGAAAAGACCTTTAAGATCATCAAGTCCAACCATTAATTATTAATCTTCATAATCTCAATGTTCTGCCTTCATTTGCAGAGCTGCAGTTCCACAGCTTCAATAATGTTCCATTTTTAACCAGAGGAGGAGGAGAAGGATGATGATGATTATTATTATTATTATTATTTTGTCAGTACAGTCTTTATAGTTTGTGGATTGGAGTTTTCTAGTAGTTGGCTCTGGAGATTCTGGAGGGAAAGTCTTTGCTACATATAAAGACATGATATCTGGGTTGTCCTGTGAGTCTGGCCAACTTTCCACAAGCACAGCTTCTAGGAATTTTTAAGTCCTGTATCTTAAAGGAAGATCTATTGGAGGTGAAGACTATTTGATGTTTGAATGAGTATGTCAGTAATAGACAACCTGGGCTAGATACAAAGCTGTGGTTCATCAGTAACTCTTATGTTAAGAGTGAGGGTTGGAGACAGCTGAAGTCCGTAGTCGTCTCTCAGTCCAGGTAGGAGGCATAGAACCAGCTGAGACACCAGGACACTCACTGAAGGATTCTGCAAGTGCATGCAGTAAATGCAAGATGGCACTTTGTGAATATTGAAGATTAAATTGGGATAATCTTTTCATCACATCTTATTATGGGAAAATGATTTCAAAGGGTTCTGCTGTCTTAAGGGAAATGCACTAATTTTAGATCCTGAATGTTTTTCCCTTGACTGTGAGCAATTGGCCTTGAGTGGCACAGGAAATGGTAAAGGGCAGCAGCCAAAGCTGCTGGAAAACAGCTGATGTCTGAGTTTTCTAAGCAAAAGTACAGCTGCAAAATGCTTAAAGTTAACAATGTTTAACACAGAGTGATTTGAGCCAGCTCCTCTACAGATGTAAATCAGTCTGTAGCTGTTAGTGCAGTGCCATTCTTCTGACTTACACCATTGTAAACTGTCTAGGAACAAAATAGTCAAAACATCTCAATTGTTTTTCTTAGACTGAAAATCAAGATGCTGAGTATACTTTAGTTTTACATAAGCTACCTCTGTGTCACTGGCATTACTCTCAACTCTCACTGTTGTCACTATGAACAGAATCAGACCTGTTCATGTTGTCTCATTTTAAATGATCTTTCTTCTTTGGGTGGGTTTTTTTTTGGCATTCATATGATACCTTCAACCAGTGCAGTTGCTGTTACAAGAAGAGTCAGGTAACCTACAGGTGCTTATCTGGATGTAAAAGACTCATTTGGAATGGTTTTATAAAGTAGTGATGAACACATACATCCCACAGTGAGTCCACAGGGTAGCTGGAAGTTCTGAAAATAAGCAGAGAAAAGGATAACAGTGCTGCAAAAAAAAAAGCTCAAGACCTGAATTGCCCTCTGATTACTGTCGCAGCTGCCAGTGATGCTAGTATCGGGTTTGTAGTCACTGCTAAGACCAAAGAATAAAGTTTTTCATGGAAGGACTAAAAACCAGTCATGCATCGACAGCATATTTAACCAGAATGTAGCCAGAAAGTGACCTCTGTGTTAGATGTCTAGCAAGAACTACATAGTGAATTTTCTGATGAGACACTTTCATATCAGACCATATTCTTAGCTGGAAGTGAAACACTTTAGAAGCAGTTTCCCAGCTTTTCATTAAATAGATTATCTGCTTCAGAATGAAAACTACTCAAAACCAGAGAGAGAGATCCTGAGTTTTGCTGGCTTGTCTCTATTGATCCCTTTTCTCCATCACAAAAGTTGTCTCAGTATAGAATGGACTTTTTCCTTTGAATAATACTCATGAAATACTCAAAAGAAAATAAAGCAGCTGAGATCTGTGAAAGTTGGAGAAGAATCATAATTTTATAACTTGGTTCTTTAGATATGAGTAGGTTTTAGTAGATTTTGGAGACTTTTTTTTGTTTCAATAACAGCAAGAAAATACCGTTTTCCGAAAGTTGTCATCTCAGAGAAACAAAGCTGAGGGCAATCAGCATCACTTCGCAGGCTAAAAGTGAGGCAGGCTACTTCAAAACGAGTGTGACCAGCAGGTCAAAGGAAGTGATCCTGCCCCTCTACTCTGCTCTCATGAGACCCCGCTTAGAGTATTGTATGCATTCCTGGTGTCCTCAACATAAGGAGGACATGGAGCTGTTGGAGCAAGTCCAGTAGATGCTCAGGGGCTGCAGCACCTCCTGTATGGAGATAGGCTGAGAAGACTGGGGCTGTTCAGCCTGGAGAAGAGAAACTGCGTGAAGACCTCATAGCAACTTCCAGTGTCTGAAGGGGGCTACAAGGATGCTGGAGAGGGACTCTTCATCAGGGACTGTAGCGATAGGACAAGGGGTGATGGGTTCAGCTGAAACAGGGAATTTCAGGTTAGATTTAAGGCAGAAGTTCTTTCCTGTGAGGGTGGTGAGGTGCTGGCACAGGGTGCCCAGGGAAGTGGTGAATGCTCCATCCCTGGCAATGTTCAAGACCAGGCTGGGCAGAGCCTTGGGCAGCCTGGTCTAGTGTGAGGTGTCCTTGCCCACGGCAGGGGGTTGGAACTGGATGATCTCAAGCTTGTTTCCAGCCCAAACTGTTCTATATTCTATAGTGACTGAAGGTCATGAACATGCATAAACCTTCTAGTCAGGCTGATGCAGCTGTGCCACCTGGTGCCAACAGCTTTTGAAAATGCCACGAAAATGGAATATTTTTTAATTGGAAAACTGGGTGTATTCCCCTGCCCAACACAGGGGAAGAAGTAGCACTGAGAAGAACAGTAGCTCTCCTTTGAAAAAAACATGCCTTTTAGTTTGAGACCATCATTATATTATTGTTGTTGATGTGTAAAGCTGTGAAAAATTGCGGTGCTCTATATGAAAAGTTTATAAGGCTGATCTTTTCATGCTGAATAATCATGAGTTTGGTTCTTGCTGGTTTTTTCAAGTAGGTGCTAAACTACTGATAAGAGGCTTCAGAAACTGCTCTTCCCAGTAAATAGTTTGTTAAAAATAGGCTTGATTTTTCTAATATTCTTTTAAGTGGCATCCAAATCCTTATTTTCTATATTTCCTAGAGGAGGATTCAAACAGAAATTATCATCTGTGCTGGTTCTTTTCTCTATCTTTTAAGAAACAGAGTCACAATCTTATGTGCCCATACTTGCATGAACACATCAAGGTCAAAATGGAGCTTTGAGAAACAGCAGATGGAGAATACCAAATCCGTTAGCTAAGAACAATAGTAAAAAAATATTTAGTAGTCCAATCTATGTATTTAGGGAAAAATGCGATTAATATGTGTTTGAGTCATAAATGAAGATGATACACAGCAACAATCTGAAGAACAGCAATCTGAATTCAAGCCCAGGTTGGACAGAGCCTTAGGCAACATGTTCTGGAGTGAGGCATCCCTGCCCATGGTAGGGGGTTGGAACTGGATGATCTTAAGGTGTTTTTCCAACCCAAACCAGTCTGTGATTCTGTGAATGGAACTAGGAAGAGGAAGTGTGAAGACACTTTCAAATACAGACGCTTAGCACAAGAACATACTTCCTGCTGACTCTAGTAGTAATTATTTTTCCACATAAAATTTCATACTTAGGGTTTTCACCTTTTTCCTGAGATGTATCACTGTCTGGAAAGCTGATGGAGGCTTGCATATGCATAATAGGGACAAAACCAGGTGGATGTTAATTTCTTCTCAGAATAGAAAACAAGTCAAATCCTGCTATTTGTGAGGTACAGCGTATCAGAGAGTAAAATCCCTTTTTCTATCCTTTTTTTTCTAGTTTGCCATGATATGATTTAGATTTAGAGTTCTATTTGTGACAAATCATTTGTCAACATTTCCTTGCAAATTTCCCATGGAAGAATTAAGCCACACTGCTGTGGCAAATTTCTCTGCTGCTTCTGCAGCTGCCAGCTTAATATCTCTCTGTGTTCTCACTTTTCTTAGCAACAAATACGTTTCAGGCTTTTTTTGGTCCAAGAGGTTATGCTAGAACAATTTTAATGATCTGCTCAGTTTACGTTTGGTATCTGTTAAAACAGCAGATCCTGAGTTTTTCCCACAGGCTTTAACACATGTCGGCTCTTTTGGCTGCAGTGCTACTTTGTGCAACACAACTTTGCTGCATCCTTCTCAAGGTGATTTTTAATCTAAACCACTTTCTCTATGGTTACCTGTGTGCCCCCCCCTTTCTGGCATACCTGAAATACACTGATAGCTGCCTGGGGGAGAAGGGGCTGCTTTCCCTGACAAGAATTGATGTATCAGCAGCCTGAGAAATACCTTGTGCACACGACCATGGTTGACCCACCCCGAGTTCTGTCCTCTTGCATTCCAGGAAATACAAAGTGTTTGCTCTGTGGGAGGTATCATGGCTCACTGGTAGCATTGTGCTGAACAACTGATGAGGTACTCTGTCTGATTCTTTACAGTGCATTTGTTTCAAGCTGTTGGATGTTGGACACTAGTCAGTGTCTTGTTCACGATAAATATAAGGAAAGAATCATGTTTAAATTCTAAATTATTTATGCTATGATATCTATTTTACCAGCAGGTGTATATTATCCTGGAAATAAATTTTACACTTTTTCATGTCAGTAGTGCTTGATGTTATTTCTGTATTATGTGTGTAGAGAAATCCAAGGTCCACTGCTCTGAAGCTGTTGTACCCATCTAGTCCCATTGTGTATGTAACCTTGCTTTCAGAGCGGAAGGGTTGTGTGAGATTCAGGATGTAAGGTGATGTGTTTCTCATGGTTGTTCTAGACCTTTATTTCAGTTTGTCTGTTTTTTCCAACTTCAAACGTAGGATTTGGCTTTGATTTCACACATTTGGAATCAAAGTCTGTATTTTTTCTTATGAGAAGTTTCAACTGTGCTTTTCCCCTGAATTTTCTGCTTGGACCTTTCCCAGAAGTGAGCCGCTTTCTCTTTTCAGTTCCCCCATGCAGCTCTGCTACATGACTATCTCTGGGATTGCCCCCTGCACCTGTAAGTACATTGCCAGTGAGATACAATGGGGTCTTGCACTATGGGTTGTTCACTTAAGCCTGTACACAGAATATTCAATAGAATCAATGAAAACGTCTACAAAGAAACCTCCAGCAGCAAAAGTACCCTGGCCTGGTACTATAGTATTGTAGAACAGTGTGGGCTGGAAAGGACCTTAAGATCATCCATTCCCAAACCCCTGCAATGGGCAGGGATGCATTCCGCTAGACCAGATTGTTCCAAGGCCCGTCCAACCTGGCCTTGAACACTGCCAGGGATGGGGCAGCCACAGCTTCTCTGGGCACCCTGTGCCAGTGCCTCAGCACCCTCACAGGGAAGAGCTTCCTCCTTATATCTAACCTGAAATTTCCCTGATTCAGTTTGAACCCATCACCCCTTGTCCTGTCACTGCAGTCCCTGATGAAGAGTCCCTCTCCAGCATCCTTGTAGCCCCCTTCAGACACTGGAAACTGCTCTGAGGTCTCCAGGCAGCTTCTCTTCTCCAGGCTGAACAGTCCCAACTTTCTTAGCCTGTCTTCATACATGTTTCAAAGCTCTCTTTACACATCCTTAGAACCTCTCAAGCACCTGCCTTTTTATGACAAGCCTCTTATTCTGCTTACACAGCCGTTAACGCAGCTTTCTACTTTACGTTCTTTAAAGCTACATTCTTCTTTGAGTTACGAGTGTCGAAACACTGGCTTGAGACAATACTGTCTTTAGGCAGAGGAAGTCTCAAGCCTCAGTTTCAGGTAATGGGCTCAAATCTGAACAGAGGACCTCCTTAATATCTTGTGGTGAATTGGTGTTGGAAGTCTGCAAAGGTTCTATTTAGCCCCTTCCTTTGTGTGTGAAATGAGTGAAGCAGAGGCTGTGTATTGGAAGAAGAGGAAAATAATTTCTACTACCTGATCTTAGAGTATTTCTAAGTATGAATACAAAGAAAGTGGAAAACACAGGGAACCAAGTAATGGGCTGCAGTTCATTCCTTACATGTAATATCACTTAGATTCTTAGCAGCAAAAGTGAGTTTTGGAAGCAATACTTATATTTTGATGTCCATCCCCATCTAGTGTTTGTAACCATTATAAGCAAAATCATCTATCGCTATTGTCTCCTGATTCCTTTCATCTTCCCTGCCTCCAGCAGAGTGCTTTTTGCATAGCACTGACTTTTTTTTGCTGGAAGAAGACACTCTTTTCTAAGGAACTGCAGTCTTTTGGACTTCGTGGCTAATACACAAATGTTCCTTTTACGCTATCCTCCAGGAATTCACAGTCTAGCTACTGAACTAATAAGGAATCTCTGTCAATGAAGTTAGTTAAGGTTAGGCACTGTTTGTCTTCAGCCTCTTGCAACCTGTAATATTGTGAGTCTTAGATAATGCACAGCTCTTCAGCGGGCTGCACATCAGCATACCTGATATGTGTACAAGTACTAGCAAATAAGCTGGCATCAAATATTTTCATGTGCTAGTGCTTTTCCTTTTGGTTCTTAGGTCTGTGTAGAAGTCACAGTATTTGTATTAACGCAGCTGACTTTAATGACAAGCTGAGATAAGAGCAAAAATAGAAATATGAAATAAAAACCTACATTTGAAAAGCTTTGTGCAAGAAAGGTAAAAGCAGATTTGCCCATCTGGGTGACTGGAAATGCAGTGAAGCTTGTTCGTCTTTAAAGTAAGTAACCACACTGTTAAGTCATCCAAAATATGGAAGGTGCAGTTCCAGTTATTCCAAGGGAAAGGAAGATGAGGTCAATCGCCAATAAAATATCATCACTTGTGATTCTCTTTGATGAATATTTAATATCAAAACCCACTTTTAACTCTCAGGGAAATGTGACTTATATGTATACAATTGCATTATTGGAAATAAAACAACATTAAACCCCAGTGGGACTTGGTAGTTTCTTGGTAGTTTTTAAGATTTCTCCTCTAGAAAGAATAGTATTTCTCATTTCTCTTTTGCAAAAGATTTCCATTTTATTTCTATCTTTCTAGGGGAGAAAAAATAATAAAGGATTGTTCTGTTTTTAAATATATTCACCTTATTTCAGGTTGTATTCCTGGATATATCCACCCTAATTTCTGCCCGGGGCAGTGGTGCAGTCACTGTCCCTGGAAGTGTTCACACACCATGTAGACAAAGTCCTCAGTGCCATGGGTTAGTGGTGGCCTTGGCAATGCTGAGGAATGTTTGGACTGCATGAGCTTAAAGGTCTTTTCCAACCTGGCTGATTCTATGATTCTGTGGTACTGCTTTTAATAGTATCATTGTTAGATATTATCTCTTGTACACTGGGGCAGTGCAAGCATCTAGAAAATTCAGAAGAGCGTATCTGAGTTTACAGAAGACAGCAGCTGTTACGCACCAAATATGAATATGCTTTATTCTTTGTAGTGATTATGGGTGGCTATGTACAGTTTCAGTAAGGGCCATTAATCTTTTAGAAGACTCGAGCAACAGTTATAGTACTGTTTGTTGGGGATTTTAATTTCCTAATTGTATCTTTGCTCTGTGTTTCACTATTCCACTCTCCACAGTTAAGAATAAGCATTTACTAGAATATTTCACCAGAAGCCATAAGCTACATTGGTACTCTCTGATTTTCATTAAATGATAACTGTATATTCCACTTATGTCTTCTGGGCCTTGGAATACGCACTCTATAATTCACTGCTCCATGTAGCTTTCTCATAACTGCTGTCTATTTCCATTTAGCTGTAACTCCTGTGTTCTCTTGACATTCACTTTCAGGCATTTTTAAGCGTTGTTATGAAGTGGGGATAAGTCAAATTAAATTGTAAATGAAAGACATGAACTTTGTTGGTATTGGAGTAGAGGGCAGTCACTGTACCTTGTGAGCAATGTGGCGCCAAAATAATCTTGGATATCTACAAAATGCATAAAAAACCCTAAAGTGTGGGAAGGCATGAGAGAAAAATGGAGGCAAAGGCAAGAGAGAATACACATGTGACAAGATGTTGTGCTGAACTCTCTCTAAATAGGAATTCAAGAGAGAATAGTTATGAATTTTATTCCTTAGTTACATTGCATCTTCATCCAAACAGAAGTAACAATGGAGATAATAGCTCAGCAAGGGGTTTTTTATATAAAGAAGCTGTGTAGTCCAAAAGCCTAGGGGAATTTTCTTGGAAAAACTGCCTGAAAATCAAGTCTTAACTTCTTTTGTTTGCTTTAAAGATTCAGTACTGCCCAGAACACATGGGGAGAACTGAATTGCCACAGAAATGCTGGGTTTCTCAAAACCTTTTGTTATGGTAGATAAATCTTCCAGAGTTTTAGGATGTAGTTTGCTATAAAAAAATCTTTACTGTTAATGAGATTATATTTTATGGCTGAATGGAGTTTACTTCTCCCCTACTCCCTCATCCCCAATTTCTGCTAATTTCTTATTTAGTACTTTAATGTAGTAGCAGTGTGACCATTTATCATCATAGGGACAGTCAGTTTGTAGATACAGAACTAGCTGAGCATGGTAGAATACAGCGGGGGATGGCCTTTTTACTGTGCCTTTAAACTGTCCTTATAATAGTTGGAAGAACTCACAGTTGGGTGAAATACAAAGCTTACTGTTAGTTAATACTGGCAATCAGAGGTGTAATGTTCCTGTTTTGTGTGATTTACACTGAAAGAGAGCATCTAGAAACACTGTGGCTTTTAAAGGAGAGTTTAATCCCTATGTTTTTTAAATGCTGGAAATACAGGTTTCCAGTTCCCTCCTCCCTACACATCAAGCTTTCAGTAGCATTTAAGATGCGATGCTTACTGATCTGCAGTGGGCACTCATCTGCAGGTATGACTCTGAAAGCTCCCGTTTTGTGTTTTAAGGAATAGCTTTATCCATAACATAGCAGTGAAGTTCCATATGAACAAGATGTGAATGTCTTTTCGGAAGCTTCAGAGTTGGAAGCTTTGATTAGGATGGCATTTTGCAGAGATTCTCTCTTTATGGTATAAAGACAATTGAAGGACAAGCAAAATAGGTGTATGTGTTTATAGCAGATTGTGAGGTTTTGGACCACCTTTCACCACTCAGGATACATTATTGTTGAATAGCAGGATTTACATTTTAATGGCCTGGAGTTTGTTTTCATATTCATACTCTCTTACAGAGATTGGCTATATGGCTGATATTAGAATGTGACTTCCGGAAAGAGGCATAAAATGACCTGAGGATTAGCAGAATGCAGCAGTGCTTCAAAGATTTTATCCCCTATTCTTCCAAGATACAAGCACATACTTAATTTTGCTGGTAGTAGTTTGTACAGAGGTGGTTAATCTGGTGTAGGACCACAGCATGGACAAACAGGTTTAGTTGCTTGAACTTACAGTGTTCTTTGTTAATATCTTGTTCTTTCTGGTTTTCTTTGGATTTGAGCTGTTGAAATCTGCAAAGCTCAACAGGGAACACATAATTATAACTCACAGTCATTACCAATGCCATTTCCAGTTATATCTTAAATGCATGCTTGAAGTAATTGTATTAAGATGCTGGGGTTTATTAAATTTTTGCAATCTCTGAGTTATCCTCCAGAGCTCACAGATTAACATGGTTCAATATCTGTTTTAGAAACTGTTTCTTGCCTATCTTAGTTTCAACTGCACTTCAACTGATGTTTATTCTTTCTTACATTTCCAGACAGTAAAAAGACAGAAAAGCTTTTCCTCTGAGGCAGATGATGACAAAGCTCCCTTTGAATTGACTTTGTGTTGTCAGTGACCTCCATGTACTGAAAACTTCAGGTAAGTTTTACTTTTCTTACACTTTACGTGTCAAGGAACAAAAATAACATGTTTTTTTAGCCCATTGGCCTCCAGAAAAAATGGGGAAAAAGAACAAGATAGTGTTCCATCTGGAAGATGCCAAATTAATTGAGGTAGACTTCAATATTGTTTTATATAAACCTACTTGAAAAGAGACTAAAATAACATAATTGCTACAAACGTAAGTAAGGAATGAAAGGGAAACTAAGAAAACTAATTGGGGTTTCAAGTGTGCATAGCAGTACAGAAGGAGGAAGTGGTTTGTGTGATTACTGTCAGGAGTGCAGTAGCACAGGGACACTGAGCCTGATTTGAGCTAGCATCTGGTAAGAAGAAGAGGACACAGACCTGTCAGTGTTGTCATTTAAAGAGATAATGATAGAGTTGATGACTGATTCACTCGGTGATGCAGCTCTTCAGTAGCCTTAGCAGTGATTTTCCTTTAAATAGCTTTAATTGAGAACTGTGACAAATTTCCAGTAAAATCTCAGTTATGTTTTCTTTTGATGACAGAGGCTGTATATTTTTTGAAGGGAAAAAATAGTTACTACACAGCCTTTTTGATTTGTTCTCCTCTCATCATACAATGAGGGAGGTGATATAAGAAGTTTGTGGTTTTGTCCAGACGTGCAATTTATCCAACTTGGAGAACGGCAGCTTATGAAAATCCATCTCTCAAAGAACCGTGTGACAGCTGTAACAGAGCTTGTTTCATTTGATACCTCTGTTACATTGGAACTTCAAATTCAACTTGACTCTGAGGGGGTCCAGAAAAGGGTTAGACATGGGCTTTATCACTTACCATTTTAAGTTCTCACAATCAAATGTGGTCAGGGTACCAGTTGGCTTTTCTGTTAAAGCCAGATCCTGAGCAAATGAGTCACTTGTTACAGAGCTTCATATATAACAAAAGTCTGAATTTAAGCTGTAAGGCTTATATCCATAAAATACAGAGCTATCTCAGACATCTGTAAAATCTCTTTCTATGATGCCCACACCAACACAGAAAATCTCTTGTGGCTTCAGTTGCTCTAGTATAACCAATGTAATGTAAAAAATTAGGATTATGGCAGGGAAAATTGACACTAAACTGTACTTTCTTTCTGAGCATGTCAGCTGATCTAACACTAGAGATTACCAAATCTAAGTTAAAAAGCAAGAAAAACACAGTGCTATTTATCCTTGGTGGAATTTTAGATGGCATGGTTTAGTGAGAGGTGTCCCTGCCCATAGCAGGGGGGTTGACACTAGATGATCTTAAGGTCCTTTCCAACCCTAACTATTCTATGATTCTGTGGTATCCTAAGAACAAACTGTGGTGAAAATCAGCATAGGCGATGAATCAACTCAGTGAGAAGATAAAAATAAACCCTGTCTTCTGTACTTGATAAATAAACCCAAGTCTTCTGTACTTGAAGTATCTAATAAGCTATATTCTAAACCCTTGTCTGTAGTATGTAAATAACTTGAGGGTGGAAAAGTGGGAGAAGTGGTAAAGGGAAAAGGTGCTTCAACAGCACTGAGGAAATTAAAGTCTCAGGGAAACACTCAGGAGAAAGCAGAGACTACATTAAATTAGGAAAATATTCTAGAGCCATGCAGTTATGTTTATGATGCAGATGTGGTTTGGTCTTAGCCCTTGCATTCAACAAGGAAGATCTGCTGACATAGGCAAATACTGTCTACAGCAGGGCTTAATTTGTGGTCAAGCAGAGATACCACGAATAATCTTCTGTGGATAGTAACCACATAGTTTGCATTTATTTGATAACTGTTGGCAGCATTTGGCTGCAAGCTGTTCTGTCTGCTACAGCCGTGATATCCAGGTATGCGCATTGGTCACCATGCTCCAAGTCTTGCTGTGCAAAAAGTACACATCTCGTAAGCAAAACCAAGAAAATGTGGTTAGTGTGGTTGAAATCATCAGCGTTTCATCAAAGAATCCAAATGAGTTGCTTATAGCCCTGGGGTCTCCAGTACCACCCTGGACCTGAAGTGCGTATTCTCATATACCTGCCTGAGGACAAACTTTATGTAGCCTGCTTCTTTCGTAAGACCATGTGTATTTGTCACATTTGGAGGTGCAAGTAGTAGAGCCCATGCAGCTTCATGCACTGAGGCAAGGTGCATTCAATACTGAACTGCACGTCAGCATTCGTTGATATATGTAGCATTAGCCTGAGAGTAAGGAAGTTGAAACTGTTGCTGAAATAGAAATTGTGAAGAAACTAGCACTCTGCAAAATGAAGGAAGCATCAGTTAGGCACCAAAACAAAGCAGGAGAATCTGCAATTCCAGCTTTGTGGAAAAGCAGGCAGAAGTCTAGTCAAAACCACACATGGCTATTGAGGATATTGGGCCTATTGCACTTTAGGAACAGCTCTTTGGGCAGACACAATCTCAGAGAGGGATGTTTTGACTTGTAGCCTCTGCTATCTTCCACACCCAAAGAAACTGGAGTCCTATTTTCGAGGTGGTTCAAAGGGCCTTTCTTACCGGCTCACTGTGAGGTTACATGTGATAATGCAATTTGGTCCCTGCAGTTGTGTCTAATGCCATTGATGTGGGCTGTTAGAATACAGGTTTGCCAAAAAAAAAAGTCTTATTGCAAGAAGTTCAGATGGTGAACATTTAAGGCAGATTGCACAGGTCTGTGTTGTAAATGGGCCATATTAAAACAATCTGCACATACTTCCTAGTTAAAAAGCCTCTCAAATATTACATGAAATGGTCTTAATGGCTTTTCAATGATAGCAAATTTCTCCTTTCTATGAAATATACAAGTGTTGGCTTGATTTTTCAGTCAATAGTAAGCACGCATCTGTTAAGATACAGTTGTTTGGTTTGTATTCACCAGGACAGCAAATGCACCTAATTATTTTCCAGGTTGGTATCTCCTGGTAATACACTAGCTCTGCATGTTTCACAAACTATGAGTATTTGTACAATACTGTTAGTGAGAACAAGTAATCTCACCAGTAACAAAAGAGATGTGTTAAGCTCTGTTACTGTGGTTGTTGTGGGGGATATGGTGTACAATTTAGTACAAAAATGAGGTGGCTACAGCTCATTTAGATATGCCAAAGGGATGTCCTATTGCAGGAGGCAAAGGCTTTATAGAGTTGTTCCCCTGTCAGCTATGACAGCAGTGCTGAGGTATGAGAAAAAGCAGATAGCCCTGGCTCATGTACTGCAAAAGCTCAAAGCTGCTTTCAGAAAGGCTATCGTGGTGTCTGCTGTTTCAGGTGCTTCTTCCTTCTCTTCCAAATGCTTCTATTTGGCATTTGCATGGCGAGTATACTTTCACAATCCGTGGGCAGGTTCTCCAGGCAACTACAGCCCTGGTTTATGGTTTATAATTTTCAGTCTGTGATCCTATTAAGGAATGTGGTAGCATCTCTCCATATATACAATGGAACTACCTGAAATGGAGAGTAATTATTTGTGAGTCATTCATGTTCTTATACTGATTATGTGGGGTTTTGTGAGTTCACTTGCGTTATACTAGTTTGCAATAAAATTATGGTGAGAATAGAATTCTGAATTACAGTTCTAAACTTAGGTTTGATTGCATGCTAGTATCTAATGGGAAGTTTAAGCAACATTCCCTTTTCCTTCCCCATATATTAAAAATGGATTTAAAGCAGTGTCTGAGAGTGAAATAAAAATCTGATATTATCATATTGGAATCATACACTTTGCCCTGGGGAAACT
The DNA here is from genome assembly GCF_028554395.1 of Pezoporus wallicus. Taxonomy (NCBI): domain Eukaryota; kingdom Metazoa; phylum Chordata; class Aves; order Psittaciformes; family Psittacidae; genus Pezoporus; species Pezoporus wallicus. The sequence goes on along the minus strand of NW_026642649.1, from coordinate 6,733,217 downwards.
GATCACATTTGTTCTGGGAGATTAATTTAAGTCTTTTTGAATGATTTTCATTATGATCTCAATAATTAATGAAATTGTAGGTTAAATATTAAATTCAGGTGGATATAAGCACATATTAATAAATTAAAACACACAAAGTGTTATATGCTCACAGAACTGAGAGAAAAAAGAATCTGTTAGATCATTCTGTTCCAGAAGTTTCCTGAAATTGGTATTAAACTGTTTTCAGAAGCAGTCTGCAGGGGGGAAAATGCCACGTTGACACTCAGCAGGCTGAAGGTCAGTTCTGGCTTCAGTTCCTCAGGAACAGTTCAGGATGTTAGGAAGGTTTTTTTTACTGGAATTCAACCTTCAGAGAAACGTCTGAGTCTTTTGTACGACACCTTTGCTATCACCGTGTCCACAACTCAAACCCTGCGTTGTGTCAGGCAGAACAGATGGAAGCTTTCCGGTAAAGAGAGGGAAACTTGAATCACTGAAGTGAACATTATCGCGGTGGGTTGGAATTAATGAATTGTGTATCTTCCGGAGAGAAACTTAAGTAACACAATAGCCCAAGGTGGATGGTGGCCTTCGAGACCCTTTGTGAAGGTTGTGTCTGCGTATATGTTGCAGAGAGGGTGAAAGTTGGAGGCAGAACAAAGGTTCCTCTTTGGATCTGGGAGCTTTGCTAGTGCAGCAATGCCAGCCCTTCCTCCAGCTTTGTTCACGATTAGCAGGCCTGACCCAGGTCCATTTCACATCTCTGCAAGAGAGAGTTCCTGCAGTGGCTGATATACGTAGAGCCAGTCAGCATTAACTTTGTGAATTGAGCCCAGGGTGAGTCTGTTCCCTAGGTGTTCTGTGTTGGTTACCTCACGGAACCATTCTCCCCGGTGCTTAGAAGGAAGCACATCTTATGGTCTGGCTGATTCTTAAGTGGACCTGAAGAAGGGTTCCAGTTTTAATTTCTTTCTGGTCATTAAAAACAAGATTTCCATCTACTGAATAATTAAATTTGAACAGAGGGATAAATAACAAAGCAAGTATACACCAAATCATTGCATATGTCTTCAGTTTGGCTCAAGACTTCTTGCTATTTGTCAGCTTACTTTCTTCTTTCTTCCTTCTTCCCAGCACTGCCATGGGAGAGCTTCTCAGTTTTGAACAGGATTTTCAAAGATGTTGTTTATACCTGTTGTATCTAACTGGAAGCACTCTGCAATACCTCCCTCTAGCATCTGTTCCTTCTTTTGTGTAAAACAGCAGAAATTACTCCTTCCATTTTATTGCTGCTTGTAGTTGGTTTAGACGTGATGGTGATGCTTTAGTTCTGCAGTCAAATGGGACCCTTGCCAGTCAAATGGGACCATTCTTGTGGTGTTCTTAAGCTGTGGTAGGGTCTAAGGCCTTTTGCTGTGAACAGTCCAGTGTGTCTGTGCTCAGCAGCATTACTAAGCACAATTGTTGTGCTTAGATGTTTAAACATTTTTTCTTTATAATGTGCGAATGATCCAGTTTGAATGGTTTTGGCCTGGAAAAAACATTAGCTTGTGCAGAGGGTCTAAAACCATCATTAAATAGAGTAAGAATAAACCAAAGATAATGAAATATCTAGGTTATTGAAAGTTATTGCAAGTTATTATGTTTCCCAGCCAGAAGTATATAAAGTTGATCTCCAGAGTGTGACCACATGTACATGAACCCACTGTGCTCATGAAACCTATTGCCTGTACCACATTGCTACCTGATTTATGCACATAACAAGAGATTGCTACTTATGTTGATCAAACCCTAAAGAATTAAGGGTTTTTTTACTTCCCTTCTCTAGAAGCTTGTTTTGTTCAGCAAAACCCTTGATTTAATGATGCTTATCACTGCATTAGACAAAATGGAACAGAATTAATATAGTGTATTTGTCATGATACAATTTATCACTTGTAAGCTGTACCTTCTCACAAGTATGATAACCATATGGATCCAAAGTATAAAGGAGCAGAATACATTTGCCAGTCTACAGAACCACAATTTTGGTAAAAAATTCCATGAAAATTCCTGTACCAAAGGTATTGATTTTCTCTGTCTTTGATTATCCTTTATTTTTTCAAAACATGCACTATTACATCTCAGAGAAGGAGTTTCAAATATATCTCTGTAAAAGCATGCACAGGTATCTGAGGACACTGGGAAAATATTGCAATACTTAAATGCAGCAAGATGCCATCTTGATAGCCAAAGTTAGATCTTCATTTAGTATAAATCCAGGTATAAATAGCAATAGCTCTGCTGGGTTTTGTGATCTACAGCAATAAAGTGTCTATCACAGAGCAGATTAGTATAATATAATTAAAATATTGAAGTTAAGATAATCTGACTGGGTTAATGAAAAGAGAAATGAATAACACTGAGTGGTTTTGGTGTCTTGGATGAGTTTGCTTTTAATTAGATTGATACTAATTTGACATAATTATCCTGTATACAGTTAGCATCAAAAAAGAGCCCTGAGCAGAAGCTGGCACTTGAACAATAACTTTTTGCTAATGAGGAAAGAGAAATGGATACCATGCACTGTGTGTGCAGTTTAACAGAATACCACAGCAACTGTATCAAGTTATTTTCAAATAAGCATTCACCAAGTGTGCTATGGCCACACACATTCTTGTATAGGCATTTTGCACTATTCAACCTAGTGTTCTGTTACTGAGTTAGAAAAGTCTTCAATATTAAATCACTGAAAGATTAACTTTAGATATTAACCAGACAAAATAAAACCAAAAGACCCATCATGTGTCTATTTATCCTTTTTTAATTTTCATTCAATCCCAGACTGGTTTGGATTGGAAAGGACCTTAAGATCATCCAGTTCCAAGGCTCTGCCATGGGCAGGGACACCTTCTGCTAGACCTGGTTGTTCCAAGCCCCGTCCATCCTGGCCTTGAACACTGCCAGGGATGGGGCCAGCCACAGCTTCTCTGGGCACTCTGTACCAGTGCCTCACCACCCTCACATTCAAGAATTTCATCCTTGTATCTAACCTGAACTTCCCCTGTTTCAGTTTGAGCCCATCACCCCTTGTCCTATCACTACAGTCCCTGATGAAGAGTCCCTCTCCAGCATCCTTGTAGCCCCCTGCTGGAAGCTGCTCTGCGGTCTCCACACAGCTTCCTCTTCTCCAGGCTGAACAGCCCCAATGTTCTCAGCCTGTCTTTGTATGGGAGGTTCTCCAGTCCTCTGATCATCCTCGTGGCCTTCTCTGGACCTGCTCCAACAGCTCCATGTCCTTCTTATGCTGAGGACACCAGCAATGCACACAGTGCTGCAATTGGGGTCTCATGAGAATAGAGTAGAGGGGCAGGATCATCTCCTTCGACCTGATGGTCACACTGTTTTTGATGCAGCCCAGGATAAACTAAACTGGGAAGAGAGGGAAATGAATGCCTAGTAAGTATGTACAATGTAGTTTAAAAACTAGGTTGTGAAAGTTATGTTCTGGTTAAGAGCACAGTGTGTTTTATGTCAGGTACTTTATACTGAATGGGACAATTTCAAAACTCCCTAATGGAGCAGGATCAAGCATTAGCTGTATAAATTCCATATAAAGATATTTATATTTCTGTTCATAAAGCAAAGAAACCTTTGAATAATGTAGAGAAAATGTATTAGAATTACGAAGGTGTTTCAGTGTGTGCTTAGCTGATACATAACCCCCATATGTAACTCAGGAAAGTTGTTTTATAGTGCCTTCCTGAGTAAGGATGGCTTTACAAGGCCACAGATTGAGTTGTGGTTGATTTCCACCCCGGGTATTAAGTTTGTTTGTCAGGAATTTCTTGGCTTCTCTGGCCACATTCAAAACGAATTCATTTCTTCTTTAAAGTAATTGGTTTGCATATTTATGTAGAAATTGCCATATCTCCTCCCAAGAATATCTCCCCAGTAGAAGAGGCTGAAGTGATTGCGTTATTGATCGTGACAAAAAGGAAAAGGCAAATTGCCTCATTTTAGAAACATAGCTTATAAGTTCCCGAGCTGGAGGTCTAGGCTTTCTGTGAGCAATCAAAACCATGAAACTCCTTCAGAGAGCACGTAGAGCTTGACTCCAGCTGGGTGCAAACTAATGTTTCCCAGAGAACTGTCTCTCTCTGTCCTGATTGCATGTGGGAGTCAGAAACATTCAACTTTGCAAGGAAAGCTTGATACTGTTCTTTTGCTGTGTCACATTTTGCTTTTACATGGTATGTTTCTAACTAAAATCTCTATTTAGACTAATATAAGTCTCTTTGAAGCCTAATGATAGGTACGTAGTGGTTTTTACATTTCAGGCAGGTTTGATGCTATTTGCTGTTCAAATGGAAATAAAGGTGTTCCCTACACAGGGCTCTCACTGTCAGATAAAAGTGATATTAAGTAGCTTTGGTATGTGCCCATCTGGGAGCTTCTTTCTTACTGAGTTACTTTTGCAGTGAGCAGAGGAACCATACAGTGGTGGGGTTAGCGCTGTACATGGCTCAGCAATTTCCTTACTGCCCTCAGACTTGCTGGGTCTGGGCTGCAACAAGGAATCTTCTCCCCTTTCTTCTTTGAGCTTTTATCACTTCATCTTGTTCTGCAAAGGGAAAAAGAACCCCCAGGTATTAGGGTTTAGTTCATGGAGATTTGATCACACCAGATACAAATCGATGCAATTGAAACAGTGTGGACATAGCTGGGAAAGGTTTCTTCTTGTGCAAGGTCACTTCTAGTCCTCAAATGGACTAAATGGCAGACCAGCAAGTTGTGTTCAGTGGCTTGGTCAGCATGTGCTTGCAGAGTAGCCTGTGACATTAAGTGAATACTTTGATAGTGATCATTCTGTATGTTTCTAGCCATCAGAAAGGCAAATGTCTAACCTATGCTGGATGTTCAGAATTCCTCAGTCATCAGTGAAGTGATAATGGAACAGATCCTAGAACAGATCCTCCTGAAAGGTTTACCAAAACATATGGTTGACAGGGAGGTTGATGGGGCTTTGGTCTAATGGAAGGTGTCGCTGCCTGTGGCAGGAGGGTCGGAACTAGATGATTTATGAGGTCTGTTCCAACCTAAACCATTCTATCATTCTATGATTCTATGGTTCTGTAATTCTTATGATTCTGTGGATCTCTTTGAGCCTTTCATTTTAGGGGAGAAACACTCTGCCAACGTGCCTTTCTTCCCTGACCATACAGTGGGGCTAGATGAATTGATTTAGATTAAATGCCCGAGTTAGATGTTGAATAATGCTTGCTTTACATGGTGTCCCAATTTTTAGCAGTTTAATCAATTATGTAAATTGGAGACTTTGTGCTCTTTGTCTTCACTTGTTTCAGATTTAGCATTAGTTAACTGTCTGGGCCCTTTTAATCTCTCCTCTACAGCGCTGAAACTGGAGAAATTAAGTATGACATTTAATTTCTATGGGGACATGAAGTTATGTGTATGTATATTTGCTTAAAGAAGAGGGAATCGATATGAAAGACTGAGCATTACCTTGTGAAGCCTAGGGAGACCTGCAGTCCTGTTCCACTGAATTGATTTTGTGAGTACTGGGAATCCCTGTGCATTTTCCAGTGATTAAGCCTTGACGTTAAACCATGATTTCCTAATTCTCTTCAGTGGTGCCCATTAAAAGAAACAATATATTTTACATAAAAATTTTGTTTCAGCGCAATAGAGAAGAGTTAAAACTTAATTTTGAATACTTTGTAATGATTATTCAAAATTTGATTTATTTAGTTTGCATTCATATCTACCAGTTTAAAAAAACAAATCTTGCTTTCAATCTTACCCAAAGTAGTTACCAGCTTGTTGTATTTCTCTGGTGTGAGACTGGCATCTGCTGGTAAGCTTCATGCAGAAGCTGAACCACAGAACGACCACCTTCTTTCTTGGTTTAGGTATCCTGCAGCTGACAGGGTTTAGTTCATTAACTTGCAGAGGTAACCACTACTTCCTATAGAAATTACAGTTTGGGGTGTGGGGGAGTGTCTAGTGTGGAGCAGCTCTCTCCTGCTTCAGATTCAATGGGTAAAGAAATGTCTTTGAGTTAATGGAGTGTGATTTTAAATTGATCACTGATTTTTTTGCACTGTAGTTCAACAACAGTTTGCCTTCAGGTTTAGCCAGGATGCAATTCTTCCTCCCAACAGGTGCAATAGTGCTTGAAAATGCCAAAGTTATTCAGTGGATGGTCTGACATTTGCAGAGTGCCTGTGCCCAGTGATTATATCTAATGTGTGTCTCTTGGTTCAAGGGGCAGTTGATCTCACATCTGAGAAACAGATATGGAATACTGCAACTTGAAAACATCTGGTTTTATTTGTTGACTGTCGGCACAGCCTGTGGTGGCCAGCTCGGAGGAGTCTCACATTGTTAGACACGTAGGAGTGCTGTCTTAGGCACAGTTTTGGTCATTTTGTAAATCCTACTTAACATACTCATCTGCATCTTTAAAGATTGTAACACTTATAAAAGTGGTTCAAGATCCACAAATGTAATGGTGGCATTTGGGGAATCACAGGTGACGACAAAATTTATGTGGTTCTGCGGAAGTGTTCTGAGCAGCGTGGATTATGGCATGAGTTCTCTCTGTTAAGATCTATAGCTTTGTATTTTCTAGGTCTGGGTACATCCATTTCTGTGTTAAGAGCTGTGGTCCTTCCAATGAAATGTATGCAGTGATGAAAACCGTAGAGAAGATTCCGATTTTGTGCCTGCTTTTACCGTGCACGAGTGTGTCTCAAAATACTTGACTTTGCCATTGGAAAATAGCTGCAGACGAGGTAATTGCCTTGGCATCCACTGCCACACTCTGGCCATAAGGAGGCATTACCGTGAGCAATGGTTCCTTGCCAAAGAATTCCCAGTGTTGGGGGTTTTCCATTTTCAGCTAAGTTTCAATTTTCCAGTGATTTTAAACCTCTTAAATATTGTTTTAGCCTTAATTCTAGTTCGGAAGGTAGGGTGTTTGCTTGGAAAATATGAAATGTGCTTATGATAAAGGGCCCCAGGGCAGTGTTATGAAGTGAACTCCTTCCTCATTTTAGTGCTTATTTATAAGGGGAATATATATACTTATATTTGCCTTGAAAAGAAATATGCTCACTGTGATTTGTGATTTACAGTGATATAGAATTCTTACTCAGGAGCTTCTTAAAGAAAAACCCTTGTGATTCTTAGGCATTTCACTAAAGATTGGCAAAATTCTCATGTGATTATGACTGCAGTGTTAGGTGCACTTTTAAAAGTAAAGATCAAGCTAAATTTGATGCTAGGAGGTGATAATTTTTAAAAAGAAATAAAGATTATAATATCTATTGAAGTGAATACATCATGAATAAATCATGGGCTGAGGAGGTTTTCAACAGGTACACGTTTCACAAAAATAACTTTGGCTGACAATTGTTTCCTTTGGAATCTGTCTCAGAGACTTGAGCATCCATATTTGCTGCTGATTTCATTCATATGGACAGGACATCAGTTAAATAGACTTTGTAAGCTTTCCTTTTGCCAAGATCTTTCCCCCTCTCCATCCTGCCCCATAAGAAGATATGCAAAGAAGGTAAAATTGGGGCTGAAGGGCAAAATATTGTAAAGGTGCATGAGAGAGAGCAAGTTAGGTGCCTGGCTCTGGGGTTAGAAGCCATATCTTGAATCTGGGTGTCTAGGCTCCCTACATCATGGTGAAAGGACTTTATGTGCTTCAGTTTAAGCTATGAGAATGTATAAGTTTTATACCAGAGAGGGACTCTTCATCAGGGACTGTAGCGATAGGACAAGGGGTGATGGGTTCAAACTGAAACAGGGAAATTCAGGTTAGATCTAAGGAAGAAGTTCTTCCCTGTGGGGGTGCTGAGGCATTGGCAGAGGGTGCCCAGAGAAGTGGTGACTGTTCCGTCCCTGGCAATGTTCAAGGCCAGGCTGGACAGAGCCTTGGGTGACATGGTCTAGTGTGAGGCGCCTATGCCCATGACAGGGGGTTGGAACTGGATGATCTTAAGGTCCTTTCCAACCCACACCATTCTGTGATTCTATATTGGGTGCCACCCTGAGGTTGAGAATGTCACATGCATATTGCAGTGCCTGTTTCCAAAACAACAATGATAATTTCTTGACTGACTGCTTTGAAACATAATAGTTGCCTAATGCTATAAATTTGAAAATATTCAAATGGATTTCTGCTTCCTGTTGGAATTTTCTTTCTTCTTTCAGAGGATGGCTGTGCAGTCATTGGTTCAAGACTGGTGTTGGAAGTCTGTGGTGGAGAGGCTCTACAAAGACAACCTGTGCTCTGAAACAAAAGCTTAATACCTGCTTTTCTTAGTGGAGGTGGGGAGGGGCCTACTGGGTGGTGCTGGCTGAAGATGCTTTGGATCATACTCCTGGCAGTGAAGGCTCTGATGTCTGACAGAATCTTGCTTCAGGAGTCCGTGTGGATCTAGAGCTCAGCTCCTTTTCCTGGCAGTGTTTGTCTGTAGTAAATTATCGAGGTGAAAGAATAAAAGCAATGATCCAGGATAAGAAGACCAGTTTTCATTTATCAGAAAGGCCTACAGCTGTGTTCATGCTCCTCATTACCATTAGGAGAGCTTAATTTCTGGTCTCAGGAAAGGAATTGGATATCTGGGAGAAAGAGAAAAGGTTTATCCTGGAGTTTCAGGCAGCTTTCCAGAGGTACAGTGAAAAGTATTGATGGGGAGAGGTCTCCAACTCCAGCCCCTGTGTTGTCAAGGGAGATCACCAGGCTAAGATCACCAGGCTTCACTTCGCCTCAGAAAGACATAAGGATATAAAACTGCTTGTTAAAAGTCTTTTTTTCTTAACTATCCAAGGCTTGAGTATTCATAAATTAATGTTAAAGCTACTTTGCACAGACACCTTTGGCATTAATCAACTGACACAATCCCAGATTGGATGATTTCACAGGCTGCAGAGGTGTTTTGGAATAGTATTTGTCCTATGTGCTCTGCTGATAACTTGTTTGGACAAAGAATCTGCCCAGTAGGTTCAGCTTCTGCAGTTCTTGAACATCTGTTTAACTTGAAATGAGGATGTGAGCAATAATAAGCTAATAATGTAGGTTAATCATGGGCAAGAGAATAAAATTCAGAGTGCTTATGTTTTCATGTAAGATTTAATGTTTCTTTCTGGGAGAATGAACCTTATGCTTCAGTAGCAAATACCTGCTTCACTCAAAACAGGCTTTAATTTACCTTAGCATATGTCACAAATAAAACAGATGAAAATTACACTGAAAGAAAAAAGACCCCGTTATCTGTATCAGGATCCCAATCAGGACTTCTCACTATCCTCATTCACTGAAGTGAAATTTTATGTAATGATGTAGAAAAGGAAGATTTAAGAAATAGCTTTTTCAAAAAGAAACCAGCATGTTACTTTATGGTCCAATGAGCCTGTGCTGTGCCTTGTAAGCTTTTAATAAGCTGTGAAAACACATTGGGATTACTGTAAGACATCCTTTCCTCTTTCAAGGTACTTGAAGAAGAGACTGATTTGCACCATGATGTGGCTTTCAATTCTAGTAAATTTAATTAAAAAAACTAAAAAATCAGGGTACAGATTTTCTTTTCCTAAACCATGTGTGATGGGCAAGTTTTCTCTTTACTGCTTCTTACAGGTGGTACATTCAAGATTCAGATCAATGTGAGTTTGTTCAAAGTTTCTGGAGAGGAACAATATCTTGGATATAATATTTTTTCCTTAGTTATAGAGGCATAAAATGGTTTGGGTTGGAAAGTCCAGTTTCAACCCCCTGCCATGGGCAGGGACACCTTCCACTAGACCAGGTTGCTCCAGGCCCCATCCAGGCTGGCTTTGAACACTGCCAGGGATGGGGCAGCCACAGCTTCTCTGGACATCCTGTGCCAGTGCCTCCCCACCCTCACAGTAAAGAACTTCCCCCTTATATAGAACCTGAACTTCCCCTCTTTCAGTTTAAACCCATTTCCCCTTGTTCTATTGCTGCACTTGCTGATGAAGTTTTTGCAGGTGTTTTCTTACATGTTTGTTTTGTTGGGGTTTCTTTTCCTGGTGTCTGTGGTTTTTGAGATGAGCCAAGTCACGATTAGGTTTCATCTGCTCACTTCTGTTTACTTGGGTGTCTGGAGATGTTTCGCTGTTTGGACTGCCTTAGTTTTTCATATGCATTCAGTGTAAATCAACCTCTTGATGTCGTAATTAGTATTTAATTGAATGCCTTGCTTGTCAAAGAAGGTGGAGACTTGTCATACAGTGTTTGAATAGCAAGGTAGAAGGGATGACAGTGCCTAAGTCCTGCTCACTTGTATGCAAAGTTCTGAATGGCTCGCATAATCTTAGTCTTGAAACTTTTAATAGCTCTTAAATATATTAGCTTTCTAACATCCTGCAATTCCAGCAGATTTGCAGGATGCTTTCACAGCAGGCATAGAGTCTGTCCAAAATCCAAGCTCTTCAGACTAGTTAGACCCCAAATAAGCTTTAAACAGGAAAATCAAGCAGTTCAGTACTGCCAGTCTCATTTATATCGTTGCAAAGCTTTCTTGCTAAGCAAATGACAGCCTCAGTATGCCTTTGCCTTGCAACCCTGGTGGTTCTCTGTCACTACTGAATTTGAGGTTCATCTCATGAACCCAAACACATTGCTGCTGATTTGCAACCAGAAACATAGAATCATGGAATAGTTAGGATTGGAAAGGACCTTAAGATCATCAATTTCCAACCCCCCTGCTGAAAGGGGATTTCCTGGCTTCGTTTTCTGCATGTAGGATGGTTGCTGTAATGAAGGAACAAGATCTAGCTGTTTTTCTGGTCCAGGCACTTAGAGATATCCATTGTAATGGAAATGCTCAATGTCCAGGGGTTAGTGGAGGAATGCTGGAAATGCTGGAGGAAACCAACATTGTTCCAACTTTCTTTGCTTCTTACATTATGTTTGTGATTATCTATATTCCTTAAAATAAGAACTTTGTGAAAATAAGTTCTCAAGTAACCTGTAACCTCATTTAACCTTTACAGAATCAGACACAGTGAAGGACCAAAGGGCTCTTAACGTTTAGGGAAGGGCTGAGGCAGCCAGTCAGGGCTCTGTTCTGAAACCTGGAACCCTGGGATTTATCGGTGTGTTCTGTCGCTGCTCGCATGCAGTTGTTACTGCTGAATGAGGCAGGATTTCTTTACGCATAGATGACATGTTATGCCATCAACATATGATGCTTTTCTGTGTTCAGTATATGCAGTACTTGGAGAAAGATACTGCTTACACTTGCTATCACACATGAAACATCGCAACTTCAAGCTTTAGTATTTGCTTATGAAGTCCATGGGAGATTGGCTATTTAGTATAAAAAAGAAGTAGAAGTTTAAAATAAATCCCCAAATTGGGAAGGAGAATTCAGAGAAGCAAGAAAATTCTGGTTTAACTCATACATACATTCAGTGCCCATGGCAGGGGGGTTGGAACTGGATGATCTTAAGGTCCTTTCCAACCCTAACTATTCTATGGTTCTATGAGTCTATGTTTAATGAACTAAAGGAAAAGAAGCATAAAAAGCTAATAGTGGTGCCACACATTTCTTTATATATCTCTGATGGATTCCTTACAAACTGTAGTGAAACCAGATTATTCCTATCTAGAATTATCTTTGAATCAAAATCTAAAAGGTTAATGTCAGGAACATTGGAAAAGAGGGGGAAAATGCTATAAATGATCTTCAGTAGATGGAAGCTGGGATATTTTACCGAGAAGCTTATTTGTGCTGTCTTACCCTATACTAGGCATCTGCTTTTGGAGGTTTTATCTTGGTCTAGCTGAACCTTTCACCATGTCTATTTTCAGTTTCCATAATTTCTATTCATCTTGTATATCCATTTCTCAGCTTTAACCACTGCAGTAACCCCATTGGATCAAACAAGAATGTTTGTGCATGGGTAAGTTTTCAGAGGATCAAGGTGGCACTTAAGAGAATGACTTGTTTAGAATTTAAAGGCAACATTCAGATTAAAAAAGGGAACAATATGAAACACTTTTACTAAGCCTTTTACTAAGTGTTTTTGAGGCTGCAAACCGAGCTACAGTGGTATTATTATATAATTTAATCTGAAGAAAATGCTAGATATAGTTGTAAAGTAATGGGATCCTTGCATATTATTGCCTGGACTGTTACACATGAAACTGTTGAGACCAAAGATTAATTATTTGCAGCACAGGCTCTTAAGTTATTAAAAACTGAGATAAGCTGAAGCCAAATCTGTTCCATTGCACTTCTAAATGTAGATAACTATCACTATGAGCAGAACTTAGTTCCCCTATTTTTCTTTGTCTAGCTATAAATAGGAAATATGATTTCATCCATTTATAAATGAAGACCTTCATTACTCATTTGTGGTTTGTTATACACACAAGCTAAATCTGTCCTTTCATATGACGCAGAATAAAGATCCCTGTCAGCTGTAATTGCTGTATGTGGAAGACAAGTGCGACATTACTTTTCCCCAGTGGAGTAAATGTTTCCTGTGTTTAATATCATAAGATTTTATTTCCCTGTGACCTAATCAATAATGCTGCCATTCCGTTCTCATTCTGCACTGTTGACAGGTTGAAATCCCAAAGAACTTACTCCTTATTGTGAGTATTGTTTATTGCACACATAGAAATGCCAAATGAACTGATGCTAACTGGGAGAAGAGCTGAGATTCTTATCAGTAGAGGCACAAGGAACTGTGAGGGACATGAAGGCCAGCTCTGGTCAGCCACTGGTAATTGCACAATAGAGCTTTAATCAAGAAGGATCCAGATAATATCCCATCTTCATGTCCTGACATAATGCAGCTATAGAATACTTTGCATCCAGCAATAAAAAATAATAGCCACTTGAAATGTGCCAGAGGAAGAGAACAAGGGAGATCATATTTCAATAGCATTTTAAAGGAAATTGGAGACTTCAGGTACCAAGTGTGGTGGTTGTGTCAAGCCTGAGATTGTGAGCCTGACCTGTCAGCTAAGCCTCTGGCATATCTACCTTCTTAAATCCTGTCTCTGGCTGCATGTGATCTCCAGAGAAAAGCCTCTTCCCACTCCCTCAAAAAACTAGGAATAATACATGAAAGGGAGATTATAGGGAGGGATCTTTCCTGAATTCTGCAGGAAACTGAAAAGCACAGCATTAACATATTCTAAATACTGTACAAAATGATCAGTTTTGTCTTGGATCCTCTGGGCAAGGTAAAAAGCAAATGCTTTTAAAAGGAAAAAGCAAGTCCTATATTTGATGCAGATCTCCTGGGGAAAAGCAGTACTTTGGGATCTAGATAAATATTACTGGAACCACACTGTTTCCAAAAAGGGTTGCTGAAAGTTAATTAAATGCTTACATTTGGAGTGAAGTATTTGGTGAAAATCTCTGACTTCCTGAATGTTGTCCTTCATGGCATAATGACTTCAGAGGTTTTCTGCATCTACAGTCATCAAATGAGCCAATTCTTATGAAACTGAGCTGTGTTAGAGGGCTTCTTGGACCCAGTATTGAGCATCATCACTATTCTCTTATGTTTTCTATCAATGTGTTTTCCTCCTGCTAGCAGCTTCATTCTGGCATCTGTGTTAATAATCCTTAGAGGCAAAAAATAGTGCTTTATCTTCCTTTTCATCTCTATAGTCTGTATACCTTGTCTAAAATGAGCTGCATTGAGAAGTGCTGGAAGAAAAGGGGGAGAATTACCATTGCTTTTCCCTAAGTCTAAGATTGAAACCATTTCCCATTATGCTGCTCCTTCCAAAGGCAAGTAGTGAGACATTTTCCTCTGCTGTCCTGTGGATATTCATTTAAATAAAATCTGTAGTTCTGCTTTCTGGTGACAAGTTTTGCTTTTCCCAAGGTAATTCAGAATATTCTGTTTTCTTTCTGAGGAAGTTTGTGGAAATGAAAAACTTGCTCATTTACCAATGGGCCTGATTCAGACCAGTGCCGTTTGGCTGCTGGTCTGCAAATGTTTGTGCAACAGAAAACTCGATTTTGGGCATGGTAATAGAAATGCAAAATGAATTTTTGCAAATATTGCTATAAGGATCCAGATTCTCACATTTACTGTGCAAAACATCATTCTGCACATGCTTGGTACGTGACATAAAGTGTCCGGCTTAACAAGTATCAGAAAATCATCTGACTTTCCCTATACTAGTCACGTTCAGCTCTTTGATTAAACAACATACAACAGGGTTTAATACTTTGCTAGCTCTTTGTCCACAAGATGTCAGTGTGGATTCTTAAGTCACTTCTGCTGTTAGTCTCTGCCTTACAACATTGATGGAAATAATGGTGACAAACTTGGGCAACCCCTTCAACAGACATTTCCTTAGATGCTGAAAGGGTTGTTCATCATGTAAGAATCCCGTTATTGACCTGGATCTCATCTTTGCCATTTAAACGGGTGTTTGGATCAGACTGGTGTTTCTAATCCATCCTTGGAGGAGAAGTACTAAGCTTTGGGTGTGTATGTTGAGCAGCAGAGATCAGTGTAACTGGGCTGACAACAAACACTCACAGGAAAGTGGGTTCAAGCAGTACAAGACATTGCTGATGGTATCCAGTCTGGAGCAGAAACAAGATGATAATGGCATGGGGCTGTAAAAGATAACTAAAACTGCTCAGAGACAAGGCTTCTTAGGCTGGGATCATTGCAGTGTTAATGTAGCATAAGGGTTTTTTTTAGCCTGAACTAATATTTTTGCATTGGCTTGCATTGCATCTTGTGAGTACTAACATGTAGTTGAGTTTAATTAGTTATCTCTGTCTAACTGATGTTGTTTGGCAATCGGTGCTACATATTCATCTCCTTCTGTTTGAAGCCTATTAAGCTTGGTGATTTTAGTTCAGGTTGTTTACTGTGTCTTGCTATATATATATATATCCCTATAGTAGAGGAAGGAGCCAGCAGAATTTGGTACGTTTTCGATGCCCAAATAGCTGTTACTTAAATCCCCCTGAATTTCATCTGAATTGCCAGCTTCTGCTGAGGAGAATTCAATTGACCTTAATACTAGGGATATGTAGCACATGAGAGGCATTTAATCAAGTCTCACACACCACTGCTTTGAAAGCCTGCTTGAAAACTCTGAAGAGATCCTGATAAACATTTTATTACAATGCATTTTTAATCATCATAGTCTACTTCATGCAGCTACATATAGGACCCATTTTCAACTTTTGTTTTTGCTTTAGATAAATGAACGAAGGTGAACTGCTTTAGTAGACTATAAGTAATATTCTTGAAGTGAGAGTTGAAGAGAAACAATGGCTTTGAACCAAAATTATGATAGATCTCCAGCAAACATTTTCTAGCTGCATGCATAGAGAGAATGTGAGTGATGTGTCTTGTGTAGCACAATGTGGTTTTATTTCAAGTATGTGTCTCAGGGTAAGGCAGACAGCAGGGAATCTGCATCTCTCAAAGCCAAAGCTGCTTTATCTAGGCAATCGAAATATTTTAAACGTATCCTTTGCCTGTCATAAGGAAGATGACAATTTTTTCCAGAAACATGGAGGTGAAATAATGCAATAAAATGTTGAGAAAGAATTCAGGTTGTAAATGTAAATATGTGTTTCAGTTGTGTTTCATAAACCTCATTTTTCTTGTACTATTGCAGTACATCCGGGTGAACCAATGTGTTCTTTAGTCTGTTTTTTTTTTCTATCATACCTTTCTGTAATTGCAGTTCTGGTCATCCTTAACTGTAGCTTGCTGTATTAGTGGATAAGCTGGCAAGCAGAGGTGTGAGAGTCTGAAAAACACTGTGTGTTTCCCATGTTTATTACACTGTGAAAAGCTGCACTCTTGCTTAAAATAAGATGATGAGACATTAGATCCAGTACTTGTAGAGTAAAATTGTTTGGAAATGTTAGGGTTGCATACCAATGCTCACAGCTAATGATCTCACTCCTTAAAGTTTTATGGTTCTCCAGCTATTCATTATGTGCGTGGCATGTTCTCAGTATTTGTGTTAGCAGAAGCCTTCTCTCATATTCCCTTTGTCAGGGACGTTTGGAGTAGATGTGATGGAAAGTTCTCAATTTGGGAACATATGCAGGTGTTCTTGTGGGTCCCTCTGACCCAGATGAAACCAGAATGGTCTGGGATTTCAGCCCATGCAAACATCTTTTGTTTCATGCAAACACTATGGAAGGAAATATCATGTGTAGGATAGAATTCTTGCAGTACCCTGAGTTCTGCTTACTCAGCTGAATAATTAGTCTGTCTTTGCTATAGATTCAGGCTTTGGTGCTGAACACTCACTTTTTGCTGTTTTGAAACAAGATTCCAATTCATGAAAATGTGATTCTGATGACAACTGATGGTCCTTTATTACATAGATAAATCTACTGTCTTTGTCAGATGTATGTGTATATATATGTGTACATACTGCCTTTGGTTCTTCTTTATCTATTTTTTTTAGTGTATGTTAGCAAGTAGGATTCTCCCATCATTAAAACCTTTGTAGATTTCAGGTTTGTAAAGAACATTGTAAAGAACAATGGCAGTTTGGAGAAGTAACCTTCAGCTTCTACAATATATAGGAATAATCTTTTAAGATGTTGCTATCAACAGTAGCCAACTTGACTGCCACATGTTGATAGATGTTAGCAGGAGGTAACGGACAGATATACCCCATACCTTTAACCTCATCACAGTATTTTGACGTTGCTTCAGTGAGATTTTGTCTTATTCCTGATTGAAGGAATTGCTGAAGAAGCTAATGCCTTGCTGGTTGCTTCCTTGCATCTGAGCTTGCAGACCAGTAGCTGAAGAAGCTTTTATGACCTGCATAAGGGCAAAGTGACCCCTCTTAATAGGTATGGAATTAACAATAAAGATGCTACTCTGACTAGAGAACCTCTCAATACAGGTGACCATACTTTAAGACAGTCAAATGACCATGTTTAAGCAATATTGAAGCGTCCTATGTTTTCCATCTGGTCTCTTAAGGAAAAGTAGTTAAGTCTTTTGTCATTCTCATAATTTCTCCTTAAAACTATGAGTGCTTTGGACACTTTGAACAAAATTTGAAGGGTGAAGAACACCTACAGGACAGTTAAATTCCTGCAAGCTCTGTAGAAGTTGTGAGGAGAAAGAGTCAAATTACTTCCCCTCATGGAGAAAAAGGCAAGTGGTATCTCATAGAATGGCAACCCAGAGGGCACGAGCAGGATATTTCTGGAGTGAGTTGCTGACAGCTTCCTGACACAGGTGACCAAGGAGCTGATGACAGCCTTATAAACATACACATGCTCTAAAGATAAAACCAGTTTTGTCAATGTTGTCTAAACAAACTCTGTAGCATTATTTCAAGGTGCCATCTAGGAGAGGAATACATCACACTGAACTTATTCATCATTTTGTTCCACTGAGATTTTAATACAATGCTTTCTAATTATATGTATTTCTTGGTGTCTTGTTCGGCTAGAAAGTTGATGCTATGATGGAGATATGGTCTTATCTGAGAAGAAAGGGGAGGGTGTTCTTGTCATTACAGTGTTGCCCAGAGATAGAGTAAATTTGGGGTTAACTCCAGTGTTTTTCTTAAGCTTCCTGTATGACCATTGGCAGATTGTTTGCATGAAAATTACTGTAATGTCAGAGCTGAAGTAGTACCAAATGCTTCTAACTTGCTTCTCCTGCTAATTTATGTGATCTGTATTCTCAAGCTGAGGTAAAATTCTTCTATACTGTTAGCTGTCTTCCAGATATTTAGATTATGTTTGCTTCGTGGGTTGACTCTAAATGCGTGTTTTTATCATGTGTATGCTCAACAGCACCACTGTCTGGATAGGGAATTTTAATAGCAATAACTGAACATAAAAACTCATCCTAAGAACTTGAAGAGGGTAAATTGGAATGAGACATTCAGTAATATTACCAAGTTATACACCTCTCCTGATCTAATTATAGAGATGCTGTGCCTACGCAAACAGTTAATGCATTAGTAAGGATTGACTTAATTTATTAAAGGGTGCTGCAGAAGACTTCTGAATCACTATTACCTTTCTCTGAACAACAAAAAAAACAGGTCCTTGTTCGATCCATGCAGCTCTGGGACCAAATTAACAGATGCCAGTAAGCCTGTTGGAAGGGTTTATATAAATCAGTGCAACCCAAAACAAAATCCATAAAATAACCCTCAAGTAATTGGTTAATCCTTGTTATTCCCTACTGTCTGGGCCAGGAGTTTAATCAGGCTTCTCAAGAGACCACTACAGTGTTTGTCTCTGAAAATCACTGTCATTGACATTGTGTTATTGGAGTAATAATATGCCTGTTGCTGCTGTAAATGACTATTTAATATCAAAAAATTGGTCCAGTTTCTGAGAGATCAATGAGAAGTAGTTTATCTTTTGTCACAGGGGAATTTATGATTATGCCTTAATCTTATTATAGCTCTCAAGAAAATCAAATGAAGTCTTATTATAGCAGTGCAGTTCCACAGAGATAGTGTAGTTTAAGGTTTTGTTGCCATGTCCATTATAAATCTTTTATTCCAAGGAGGTGTAACTCAGCCATATTCATTGGCTCTGAGCTAAAGCTTAGCAAATTATCGCTATGGGAGATTATTTCCAAATACCGTCCCAACAACGTAATGTTTTATTGTGTGAATAAGATTGAGCAGAATATAACTTTACCAGTGGCAGATATCTATGTTTAGTTTTCTGTTCACTAAAAACAGGAAAGTAAACAAATCTGTTTCTCTTTCTACAATTGCTGAGAAGATGTGTTCGGGATAGCTGAACTCAAAGCATCCTTGAGCACCTAAAAATACAGGAGTAATCCTGATCCCATTGAAGCCTGCTGAAGATGTCCCATTTACTTCAGAAGGGTAGAGATTTTAAGGCGAATAATTAAATGCTCACTCAGAAACAGATTTTCTTTTACATTCTTAGTCCAGCTGAGAATTTTCCTCATGATTTCACTTTCATTCTTACTTGTGCCAGCAGTATAAAGTGTCAGTTGAATGTAATTCGCTTGGTGAGGATGGATTGCCTACAAGCAGAATCTTGGCCAATCCCACTGAATTCACCAGCAAACGTTCTGTTGATTTCAACATCCAGAAAAAAAGGGGTTAAGGACTTCTAGTGCAATGATGACCAGTAATCATTATAAGGAAGGTGTTTTCCAACCCGTTTTGTACTCTTTTGTAACCTCTGTGATACTCCATTATTTTGTTCATGAAACATCATATGAAACAGTCAAGAGCCTTAAGAGAAAGCAATATATTTGAGTTAAATTGCTTTTCCCATCACTGGAGGAATGTGTATATTGTACTTGACAAACTCCTATCAACTTGCTGCTCATCATCTTGTAATTCACAAGATGGGTACAGACTTTTTATTTGTTCTAGTGTTTATCTGGAAGTGGGAAATGACAAGTCTGTAATTCTAGTAAAAACTCCATCTTTTTGATCTTTGATGTTGTTCTTGTAGATTTTCAAAGATACCTGGTAGCATTATCCTTTTTAGATCATTCTACTTCAAAGGAAGGGTAAAAAGTGAAATAGGAAGAACAGGGAAAATAAGAGCACTTTTTTCATATTTTTAGTCCTTTTTAAAATTCTCACTGAAGAAGTAAATGAAAGTGAGTTTGTGTTTTGTTTGGGGAGATTTAACACTATTGCTGTTCATCCTTACTGGCTTGGTATATCCTTGCAATTTGATCAAGGTTTATTTGCCCTCATAAACTTGGGCAGCAGAGGACTATGCAAGAAAAATTTGTTTCCCCACAGAATTTTCGGTCTAAGTTGACCTCCTCCTACTTATTCTGATGGATAAATCAATCCATTCACCCTAGGTGAGTTTTGACTTTGATCTGTGGCTGTAGCCAGTATTAGGCTAAAATCAGAATGAGCTTGTGGAGTAGTTAGTGTTGTAAATCTGACATCCACAATGTGTGTATTTCAAAGATTTCACTTCAGCTGAACTGAAGTGTGGCCCTGGCGCTGGCATGATGAGATGTGCAGTTTCATCTGAAATTAATCTAGTTCACATGCTCTGGGGCTACACTGTGACACAAACCAAAGCACACTAAGAAAGGGGGAATTAGGGATTTCCTTTAGCAGTGCAGTTCTTGCACTAAAGGACTATGTATTTCCTAAGGATACTCACTTAATTGTGCATAATGACTTGGCTGGAATCCTTAATGTTAAAAGACATCTAACTTTAAGGAGTTCATAGTCAGTTCAATAGTCACTTATGCATCTCACCACCGTTAGTCTTGGGTTTCCAGTAAGCCATGAAGGAATATGCAGGTGCTTTGACAGGAACATAGACCTACATAGATTCTGTATCTTCCTTCTTAAGGTTGAAAAGCTGCAATACAGTTGTTTTCTCTATTTTTGATATGCCTTGCCAAAGCTTACGTTATGGCCTGTGTTACAGATAAATCTGAGGAGTCCACAGTGTGGCACAAAGTCCAGCACCTTCTAGAACTATAAAGCTTTTGTGATCATTGCAATTGCTCTGACTGTAGTTAAATGATTCTTGCTGTGTGTAAAATAATGAGGACTATGCTAAGGAGAATGTGTATAGATGTACATTTATAAGTTGGGGTTTTTCATCGTTGACTGTGCCTTTACAAGTGCCTTGTAATAGCACAGTAAGGAATGAGGAAAGAGCATTTTTAAACTATTCAGCTAACTAAACATCTTCAAATTGGTGGTTTTCTTTGCTGTTTGGGGGGGCGGTGGGGTGGGGTGTTGAGTGTAATGGTGTAGGGTACAAGGAGGGCTGTTTTTTTTTTTATAGTAGTTTTCTGCCAAAGCAGAGGAAAACTCACATCTTTTCAGTCCATGCCGTGATATCAGTGATAGGAAGGATGCGGGGTGAAGGCTGTGTGTACTCTTCTCCTCTTGCCTGACAAGCTTTTCAGGGGCATCAGGATGCTGCCATTGTAAAAGTAGTCACAGCTATTGCATGGCAAGAGATTAACAATTCCAAAGTTATTCTGGATGCCAGATTAACATGGCCATTATTTAGGTCACATATAATGAGGCCCCACTATGCATTTAGAAGACATCTAAGGTGCTGGGGCAGTGAACTGGGACTTGACACATCTGCTCCTGCCTGTTGCATCAACCCTTGCAGTGAGGTCATAGCGTGGGGCTCCTTGTCACTTTATGCAGACACAGATGGTGTTTGCAGATGTCCATCTATCTGCAGACCTGAGCTCTATTCCTCTCGGAGAACTTGCAAGCTGGATTCATCTTCAAGGCACTCTGTGCCATCTTCCTCATTTCTGCCTACCCCAGCCTACTGTGTAGGTTTTTCTCCCACACGAGCACATTCTCCAAGGGAAGACCATCTGCTGCTCTCTCAGATGGCTTCCCACCCTATTGAAACACTGCTAAGAAAGATGGATGGATCAACCTCCTCTTTTGTTCAGAATATTGTTTTGAATAATGAGAATTTACAATTCACCCACAACGTGCTGTGAGCAGACAAGTAGAGCAATTCCATTCATATGGCACAGCCCACAAGGACATTATAGAAAAGGGGGGTGCTGGTCTCCACACCTCTCTTAGAACTGCACATGCAGCTTTGGCGCAAAATCAGGCATGATCAGACCTCCCAAAAGTAAGGCAAGCCTGTCTGAGGGGTCTATGACTAAATGCCACGTGATGGACTGTCAACATGCAACCTGTTGTTCAAAGGAATTTGCATCCCGGAAGAGGTCTATTCATGTGAGTGAGTGTCTGATTAGCTACTCCCTGCCACTTCTTACTGAGCTCCTTCAGCTTTAAGCAAAGACAGCCATATCCTTTAGAAAGTCCAGGGGAAAACACATTTTCATTATATTATGGTTATTTCCAACTGAATGGCTTCAGCATCACTTGTTGACTGTTAGGCTGCTAAAGCATCTCAAAGAATTCAGAAGTTAATGTGTTTTAAAGTGACGTTTTGTGAGCTAGAATGAAGGTGAAAGGAAGAATGAATTAAGGTGGATTCTTAGCTTCTTAATGGCAAGTATTTCCTTAATCAATGAAAAAGATTGCTTTAAAATACGTTCTGTAATTGTTCTCCAATTCCTCCAAGTCTCTATTACGTTACTGAGTGGAACGTAAACTGCATTCATTGAACATTACTTGCTGCTCTGGAAGACAATGATTTTGTCCATAATATCCATTGATTACATGCTTTAAAGTTGTTTTGAATTGGCTTAAAATTATCTTTATAATAATGAAGATGACATTAGACAGGGTTGCAATAAACGTTTAAATTCAGGGAGCTTTTTAATAATGAAATTCAGTCTCAGCTGAAGAGCATATTTCTTACCATTAGTTGTCAAGGGGATCAAAGCAGATTCGAATTCAGATATTTAATTTAGGTGACTGAACAAAAATGGGACAGTTTCAGTCTGGAGAGTCTTGAGCATACAAAGGAGTGGATGGGTAGGAAAGATGTAGGTGCTCTATAGCAATGAGGCCGAGATAAGCATTTCTCAGATGTGTTTTTACACTCGTTCTTCTTATACTTCGCTTTCTTCCTAAGGCGTTAAAGGAGTGATGTTAGAAGTGCACAGTATCGAGGTGTTTTGGTTAGATGCTGATGTGAGAATGTTGTTTAATTTGTGGTTGATGCCCTGCTGCTCATTTGGAAAACATACAGTTTACACTAGCAAGATCATTGAATGTTATAAGCTGAAAGAAGTTAGAAAGATATTAATATCTTTATTTTTCCTGATTTAGGGTGCTTCTGGATCCTCTTTTCTCACAACTTAGAAGTGAAAGAAAGCACTGAGAAACCTATTTACTTTCTAGGGATTGGAGTGTGATTCGCTAATTCAGTGATGAGTAGTTTCTTCAGCAGATGTGCTAGAAATGTGATTACCAGATAAAGGAATTACTTATGAGTGTAGGTTGTTGAGCTGTGAGAAACAGAGGGGTTCGTGGCCCATTTCCACCCTCATGGAACTGTGCAGAGATAACTGGCTAGCTTGTTTAACTCAAAAGCATGGCAGTGTCCCAGGTTTGGTCAGGTTAGTGCTGTATATTACAGTGAAACAGCCCAGCATCATCAGAAAGATCTAGTTCCATTTGGGAAACATTTACCATGTAAGAATTTTACTAGTCCTCTCAGTTCTTACCAGAACAATCAGAAATGTAGTTGTTTGCTTTCAAAAGGATCTTCCATCACACATGTGTACTAAGCTCACACATTAGGGCTTAGTAGAGAGAATACTTAGGTTTGCTTCCTCTGAATGTATGATTCCTTGCAAGATCTTCATATTGCTTTTGTCAACTCTGTCAGTAAGTTATTGTTGAATATAATGTTGGGTCTTTGCGATGTTACTCCTATTTATCAAGTTGCCATGCATGGTTAGTATTGAGACAGGATGGAGATTTTTCCATGGGTGGAATTCCACAGGTCAGGAAATTCATGCCACTCCTACAGACTTTAAAAACCTTTCAACAGGTGCAGAGTATTTCAAGAGCAGAAAGGACTGAGCAGACATCTCAGTTTGTTGGTCATACACTTTCACATATTTGCTTCACTGATACTACTGTTCCTCACAGACATTATTCATCCTTAAAATTAAGGTGTTGCTCAGGGATTTCAAGGACTGAGATTGAGCTCCAGTGACTATTGACTGCTGCTGGCTGCAGTTTCATGTTGTCTAAATTGCATGAATAATCATCACTTCTAATTCTTTAACATTGTCTTCTTTGAAAGCCACTCATTTGGGCTTTAAATCTTGTTGGGGACAGCAGTGTAAAATGGAGATGCCATCTGTCATCCTGCCTGAGACCAGCCCTGCAAACGCAGTGCCATCACTGTGTTGCTGTCACAGTCAGAGCACATAATATGTTGATGGGATAATTGCCTTGAATGCCACCAGCTTCCACTTTGAAGGTAACGCATTCCAGAAGAAAATTAGGATTCAAACACGGCAGTTGTTCTCTGTTTTTTGTATTACTTTCTCTTCACAGTCTGCCCCTCTATAAAAAGGATGCAAATGCAAACAATTCAGTAGTTATCAATTTCATAGAAGGTATGAACTGCATTGTTTCTAGCTCTATGGAGGCTTAGAAAGGCATGGAGTGGTGGTGGCACTGTTGAACCTACACACCCGTATGAGGCACTTTTCTCAGTTTGGAGGGAAAGACCTCTCCAAAAGATGATTCAGCCGATCTAAAATGTCTGAGGAGCACATATCTCACCACTACTAGTAGAGGAAGTTGAAGAATATTCCTGATTTAGCTGACAAAACCTGGATGGGGCAAGTCCAGATTGGAGACTCTAGTCCATGGAGGGAGAGGGAAGCTTGTTGTGTGATCTGTACTATGTATTTTGGAATAGTCTTTCTTCATGACTATTTCTTCCCTTTTATATTTGTGCGAACTTAAAATGCACTCTGGTTTTACAGTAGCAAGTTGTTACTTCCAACTCCTGGAATAGTAACAAAACTTTGTCAGGTTTAGGGGAAGATTCTTGAATCATGAGCAGAGCTTTTCCCAGGAGATGGTATGGCATTTACTTTCCACATTTACAATCAGTAACATAAGTAAGCACACGCGAGATGAAGCCGGTCAGGTTCATGTTTTTCAGTGGAAAATGCTAGAACTGATTGGCAATAGATGATTGTTTCTGATGAAACATGTTCAGAATGTTTCCGCTTTGGCTCTGTACCCATTTTCTGTGGATCCTTTAGGATAAGACCTCTCTAGATACTGAAATGTTTTGAGGCTCATATGAAACAATATAAATTAAAAGATATAGATCAACACAGAAGGAAGTGTTGCCCCTTTGTAGATATACATAGAAAGAGTAAGGTAAATTCACAGTAACAGCTTAATACCTTAGAAAGCCAGAATTATTTTCCTTGTGAGAAGGAAAATAATTATCACTCCAGCCTGGTGTCATGCTCTGGTTTAAAAACTATCGGATTATCTTTAAGTGACACAGGGGCCGAGCTAATACATCTGGCATTTGAACAATACTTGTTCAAGCTTGGCATTGTGCTCAATGCAGTTGATGCACGTGGTCAGTGTTGTGGCCAGCGAGGAGTGCCTTCAGGTCTGTCTGTATTACACCACAGAGAGCCTGTGAGTGCAATGTGGTGGCTCCACAACTTTAGAGCACCACACTGGAAACATAGGGCAAGGTCCAACTTCCTGCAAGTGAATAATTCTTCAGAATTCTTCTGAGTTATTTTTCCCCCCATACACACAACATTTCCTAAAGAGTATTTCATTAAAGGTTTGAGAAGGAAAATATGCCTGGGAAAGAACCTCAGCTACATTTTAACTGCAGCTGGTTTGTAAGTGCAATAGGTTTTTCACTTACAGGCTGTGGTAGTAAGCACCAGGAATTTGATGAAGGTATGGAAAGTTGTCAGCATATTCCTGCTTTTTGTTGCCAGGGAAACTGCTCTGTGGGTGTCTTGTGCTCACAATGTCTCTCTTCCTTTGCTACTTCATTGGATAATGAAAGTGTAAGTGAATATTTTATATTTTGTTAGCCACACCATGATTAAAAAAACCATACTGAAACAGCATGGGGAAACTGAATTAAAGTAATGATGTCAATTTATCTTCATTACTTTTAGGGGATTTTCCAAGTAAAAATTCCTAATTTAGTTGTGAGTAAATTTGATTCCATGGTTGAGTTTATCAGAACCTGGACAACTAATCTATTTTTATTCCACTTCATGTGATTCAACTTGTATCTGAGTTTTGCACAGGGGGTACCACAAATAAAGTGTAAAAGCTGGTATATAATGTCAGAAATGAGTTGCAGAGATACTTCTGGTGTAGGTATGTGTAATTTATGTAAAGTGAATATTTTATCATGTTGTACTTTCCTGTACTTCCTGTGTAAATAAACACATTTACATATCAAAAATAAAGACATCACTTTTTAACCTTGCCAAGATATTACAGCAGTATCCAGAGAGCCAGGGAGCCCAGTCTGTGCAATACATTGGCAGGAACTCTATAGTAAAATACGGGATGCAATGACATAATATTAACAAAGAGACTGCTTTAAGGGTTCTAGCATTTTATAGTCTCCGGAAGCATTTGTCTCTAAAACTGTGGTTATGTTCTTAGATACATTCATTTTCTGTATTCTTTTCTGTGTATCATTTTCTACACTGCAAAAAAAGCAATCTAACACTCTCTTCTTTCTCCATTATATGTTACCAATGTGCTCTTCACAGTTCTATGGAAAATTTGGCACCCTTAATCTGAATGAACAGATTTCTTCTACTCAAGCTGAGTATATAAGGTTTAGCAATAGCTAATATAAATTCTCCATGTGGGCTAATGATGAGTGGCACGCTGCCAGTGCTTTTGGAGAGATCTGTGGACAGGAGGTGTAGTAGTTATTGAGCTTTTTTTCGCTCTGAAGAGTAAGTAGTGAGCTCTAGATATATTTTTTTGAGGGTAGACTTTGTTATTGTTCTGCCATTTCTTGCCAAAAGCTTTTCTGCCTCAGTCCTTCTGTCTTACTACTGGCCTCTTAAACCGGTTTACTTTTCAAAGTCCGCTTTGTGGGCTTGCCGTACCATTCCTGGTTTCCTTCTTAATTTTCATTCAGGGCCTTGTTCATTCTCTTCCTTCTCTTTTAGAACCTCCTTGTTATTGGCTTCCCTTCTCATTCATCTTGCCCTGTCAGTGTTTGGCTTCTGGCCAGGAGTGCCGTCCTTCCTATCCTTCAACCTAGCAGCTTTCCCTCCATGAATCCCCATCTTCTAGCCCCTTATTTTCTTTCTCTTGCCACCAGCCTGTGTATACAACGCCCTTAGTCCTCTCCTCATATCCGGAGTACATGGCTTCCTTCTGTGGACCTGCCTGGGTACCAATGGAGGTATGTAACTCCTTTGCAGTCAGGTGCTGTCATTGCAGAGAAGGGTTCCCTCAGCAATACAATCATCTGTTACATTTTCTTTTCCACACTACTGTCTCTTCACCCCTCCTTATTTCCCCCCATACCTTCTAGTTTCTCATGATGTAGTCTTCTCTCTTAATGCTTCAAAATGTAGATGCTGATAGTGTACTCTGCTGCATTTATTTACAGTGGGAGATACCTGGCCTTTTGCTGAAACTATGAGGACTCCTTCTAGGGTGTTAGCCAGGAGTAGGGCAAGAGGGGTAGACCCTTTTTCACTACTGCTTCATGAAATATATGAAGGTAAGCACCATTCCTGGCAGGAAGCAAGGCAGGTTGGAGGAATTGCAACTTATAAGAAATGGTCTAAAGGGCTAAAGTCCCTTTTCTAATCCCTGGTAAACAGCTTGCTGAATGCTTTTCCCAGTGACAGTAAGTGTCATTGAAATGCTCTTTCACCCAGACACAAGGACTCTATTTTAGGGTCGAAAAGAATTCCATGTGCCACGACAGCATCTTAATACAGAATGAGACAGCAGAGAATCATTGAGGCAGGAATTGGAGCTGGAGATGGTTTGTTCTGAAGATATTAAAATCCCAGAACCAAAAAGGGTTAACAGTTGCATTTTCACTGAGTTTCCTAAGGATTTAGAGTTAAATGTATGCTTTTATATTTTATTTATGCAATTGTATGTTCACTAAAGTGAACAGCTGGGTGCTATTGCTTTTAGTTTCTGACAGATGCCAAATGAGGTCAGTTACAGAGTTCGAGCTGATTCATGTGGGGTGAGCTCTGTACCAAGCACTTAGATTAAAGGGCCATATGCAACTTTAAGAGGATTTGGTCCTCTTTGCAGTAGAGCTGCTGTCTTAATTGTCCACAGTTCATGCTGGCAGTGTGATTAATGTGCAGAGAAAGGTGTGCAAATGAGGTGCTGGTGGTGGTGTCTGTGTTTCTGTGGTTGGTTGGTTGTTTTGTTGGTTGCAGGTTTTGTTTGTGGTGTTCTATTTTTTAACTACCCATGTGTAATTGCTTGACTTAGGATTGTGGAAGTTGTTAAAATCAAACCTGTGACAGAGAAATCTCCAGTAAAATCTTTAACAGCATCACACAAATGCCGCCAATGCGAAGATTTTACTTTTTGGGGACAAGAAGGAACTTCAAGAGACAAAAAGATGGTTTTGTTTATGGTCTTTTTTTCCATGGATGTATATTTTGTTAAAAGAAGTTTTATCTTCAAACATTGTTTTGTTTTGCTGGATAACACCAGCTAAGGTGAGAGAATTCCAAAAATAAATGCTGGAAGTTGAGACCTTGGGATCCATCCATACAAACAATGTCTCAAAGTTGCTTTCTTCTCTTTGGAGAACTATGGCCACTATTCCCTTCTTGTACAGAAATGTTTTGGGGGAGAGACCCAAGTGACTCTTTGTTATTTTTTTCTTGCTTTAATAGAAGAAACAGAAGAAAATGCTCTGGGTATAGTTACTAGCTAATTGTTCTTCAGCTGTTTCATGATTTCTTTGCAAGTAACCACATCTGAAGGTCTAAACCAGTGCAGAACCAGAGCCAGCTGAAACCAGGCTCTCAGCAGGTAGAGATGCTTATAATTCTACTTAGGGTAAGTTGTCCCAAAGTCTCCTTAACGGGCTCACTGAATGGATAAGATCTATAGCAGGATGCAGCAAGTTCAGTGCTCCCCTGTTTCCAGTATTATCAAACATATTTCTTACTGCATCCTTTTCTGAAATGCTGGTGCTCTTGAGTTGTATGTAGTATGGCCCTGAGGAAGTCTGCAAGACTAGCTGTGTCTCCCTAGGCAACCTTTAGGTTTGCCAGGTTTTCTCTTAATTTCATGTTCTAGCACTGATACATATTAATGAATCACTAATTTATTTTGTGGCATAAGCCAGTAGCAACTACAGAAGAATTATTTGTAAGTGGCTCTCTGAATATATTTGTGTATGTTAGTGACAAATGTGATTGACATTTTCATATTTAACCTCTGCTCATGCTAGTATCTCTTGCAGTAAAAATACATCCATTTGATGTTCAGCAGCTTCATCGCACAAAACCAGGATGTTTTTCCTTGACTGGTACTCGTCCAATCATTAGCAAGGAAGTTTGAGAGAAGCATTAGGCAAGAGTTGCAAGAGAGTTTGGTTTCCTTTTAAGTACTATTTGGCTAAACATGACATTGATTTTTTTAAGGCTTGCTGGGCAAAGCTTATCTCTTCTTGTCACTGTCTTTATTTAGCGTTTACTTTCTCCTGCTATTTTTGTTTCTTTGCTCTCATTTAATGTCATCCTGCTGCCTCACCTAATGACACAAGCTAACAACATGGCAAAAGAACATTCTTATCTAATTTACATCAAGCTACATTAAGAATCTGGTTACAAATATCTTAATGCTTGTGCAGAATGAGGTCTCTGAGAAGCCCTCACAGGGGCTGAGCAATCAAATGTAATTATTAATTAGAGTAGGGCTGCTATTGTAGCATAAATGTTTGTGTGTATCTTTTCAAAGGACATTGCACATAAGTAGACGTTCAGGATTATTTCCATTTCAATGTGTTTTCTTCTTTAAAATACAGATAAGAAAGGTAAGAAGCTCTTCAAATAAGAATGTGAAATATCAGGAGTTTGTGTGCCTAAACACATTTCACTTGAAATTGAGCTATTTTCTGTGAATTGGTTAAAGGAAGAAGTCTATGGAGATAATTTGTTGTGTTGTTATTGTCATAAATTAATCAATATCTGCAATGCCCTCTGCTCTTTTCAATGTATTTTTCAAATTCCAAAGGAGATTAGACAGGCAAGGGCAGATAATATCCATAAGTTATTCATAATGCAATTCTGTTGATTATGGAGACTTCAGCCTAGGAGCAAATCTGTTGAGCACTGTAGCTGAGCTGGAGGATAGGGGGCAATGTTAGATTAGATATGATGACTTCTCAGAAAGGCTGGCTCTTCACAAGGGAGTTAATTTACTCCACCAGGGAAGCAGTAAAATCTTTCCTCCTCATTTTCACTCAGTTTTAGCGTACGTTATGTATGGTGGTTCTGAGGAGGAATATGTTGACTTCTGCAGTCCTTAACACCAAATAAATGAAAGAGTCGGAAGAGAAATAACACTGAGCAGATAATAAACTAATACTGTATTGGCTTCCATGGTGTTTGAGGGGCTTGGCCCTGTTATGAACTCTGCAGCAAGAATTTCCAAGTTGTAGAGAAGCCAGGTGGGATCTGAGAAAGGGATTTGATTGCGAACGATCTTTCTTCTCCCCTAGCTTCTAAAAGCACACAACTGCAAACTGTTTGTATCAGCTGTTGGCCAGTTAGCCAGTGCACAAAATGTGAAATACCTTTTCATAAGATCTATGTAATGTTGTTAAAGTAGCTTCTTCTTAAACTAGTCTGGTTATGGATACTTGGACAGCATTAGGCTTTGGCTTCTGGTGTGAGGCCAAAACCAGATGACTGATTTAAGTACAGTATAAACTGGGAAGCATTTTTGTTTGCCTATGTGGAATTTTTGTGCTTGGTTGGATTTTTATTTTAAACTTTTGGAGGCAGAGGTTGTTCTGATTATTGGAAATGTGCTGGGGGGAGTGGTGGAGTGTATCAAACCCAGGAATGTCCATATTCTATAAGAAGAATCTTCTAGCATAGGTACTAAATCTGTACTTACACATTAGTGAAATATTAGATGACTTTTTTTCTCCCTGTTAAACAGTAACACACTGACAAATTTATGCCAGCTAGCATGGGAGCAGGTACTGGTGTGGTGATAAGAGTGATTTTGAAGCTAGGAATGCATAAGCATGTATGCAGGGCTAGACAGTGGCCAGAGAAGTGTGAAGGAGGTCTGGAGCAATGGATTGAGGTATATGGGGCTTTGCTTACTACAGTAAGGAAGATACAGTTATCCAGCTGTGACACAGGAAGAACAGGAGTATGTTTCTGTGAGTGTACAAGTGATACACAAAATATATTCCTGTCTTAGGACTGTGAGGGGGAAAAGAAAAAAAGATGTTCTAGTGTAGTTACTGCAAACATTGCGGGAATCTATAACCAGTGCTACTAAAATTATTTCCCATCATAGTCCATGAAATCTTCTACATAGACTTAAGAAGTGTCGTATCACAGTGTGATATTTATTGCAGGTAAAAATAGTATGAGATTTGGGTGGTTTTTTGAAGTGGCTTTGGTTTCCTCGGCTAACTGGTTAGCAACACTAGCAAAGTTAAGGATAATTCTGTGTTTTGCTGGTGCTGTTGATGGTTAACAAAGCTCCTGAGCTGGAAAGGAGAAGGTAAGAACATTCCTGGTGAAGTGTTTCTTCTTTTCTGGAGTGTTTTCCTACTTTTATTTCTTTACAATACTCTTGAAGAAGTTGAGTCCATACCTGTAGCTCTCTGAGCCTTGGCCTCCATGCTCCTCTGTCCTCAGAGTGATCTGATGTGAGTGAGATCTGTTTTTGAATCCGACAGGTAGACAAAAGGTGGCAGTATCACACCACTGTGAATACACTCTCTGGCTTGGAACTAAGATATCGTGGTCTAGAAGAAAGACCATGTGATGTGCAGCCAGTAACTAGTGCTCCTTCCATGTATCAACCTCACATATAAGGGTAGTGTGTATTATGCATTCAAAGAATGGCTGTTGTCATTCTCAAAATCAAGACCTGTTCATGTTAAGAATTGTTCAGTGTGACTGCAGTGATGTGCAATGGGACATTTGTTTCTTATTCTTCATATGGGAAAATACTGTTATTTCAAATACTAATGCGGTTTATACTGATTTCATAGAATCACAGACCAGTTTGCATTGGAAAAGACCTTAGTGCTCATCCAGTTCCAATCTCCAGGGACACCTTCCACTAGACCAGGTTGCTCCAACCTGGCCTTGAACACTTCCAGGGATGGGGCATCCAATTAAATCCATTTAAATTATTGTATCATCTCTTGCTCAATCTTTTTTTCTTTATAAGAATATTGTTGTTTACTAATGACCTGGTCAAGAAAACAAATATGTTTTGTGGTAAAGGAAGAATTTGGCAAAGAACTTCTACTGTCTTGGCAGTCATGACTCATCTGTTCACAGTTGTGGGATTTACACCATATTCGATTTGGGTAACTGGCGCTGAGCATGTGTCTGCATCTGCTTCTACTCATTTACCTTGTTCATCTAGTTCTACTTAGTTTCATTATGTAATTTTATTCCAGATGATCTTAAAAATCACGTAGAGAAGATAATTTGCTGTCACATCCAGTCATCAGGTGTGATCATTGAGAGATGCTCTACATGTTCTAGCAATCTAAGCTAAAGATCTGTATGGTGGTTCAGTGTAATCTTTTATCAGTACTGCCAAGTATGAGCCATTTTTCTGTCACCTCTTGATGGCACTTTAGTCTACTTATTTAATCTCATAGCAGCTTAATGTGATTTTGTTTTAGGCAACTTCTAGCAAAGATCAGATAGAAAAATGATAACCTAATGCACTAAAATTTATCTCATCCGTTGGCAAACTTGCAGCAATTATAGTGAATATAGAGCAGCAAAAAATAGAGCAACCATGTCTCGAAAGACTGTGCCAGATAAATGAGTATCAAGAGCTTATGTTATATATAGAAAGATATTTTTAAAGGCTTAAAACCAAGCCCAAATTGTGAAATATTTTCTATTCTGAAAAGGAACTATTACCAAACTAGGCAGATGTGTGGATTTTCATGGAATTAAATCATGCTAGTAAATCAATTTTGGACTTCTTTTCATGTTTGGGGACGTAAATAGCTCTCCAAATCATATTATCCTAGGTTATTCGTGTAACAGCTATTAGTGTGCTCTTGGAAGAGTAACAGTGCTCTGAGCCAGCTGCTGTGCTGCCTGGCCACCAGGGCTGAGGGGCTGCTCACGTTAAACCCCTGGACGCGTTAAACTGCAAATTGAGAGGAGCATTTTTCAGCTACCAAAATCTTTTCTATTTTTGTCCCTTTTAAGCTCTTTAACCCGCTGCTGCCTTAATTCCAACCAATAAAAATAAGCTTGGTTGATGTGTCCAACTTTAATTTGGTAGTATGGGGGGAGGGGGGGGGGGGGGGGGAGGGTGGTATCAGGGCAAGTTCCAGATAAGCTGCAAACTCAGTGTAGTAAATTGGCAGTGACTGTGGCAAATGGTGTTTGTAGAAAAGAAAAATCTTTCAGTGTCATCTCACTCAAGGCATTTGTTCATCTTTCTCCAGGATGAAGAAAAGGGTTAAGGGTAATAAAAGTAACCTTTTCTTAGGTAGGCTGGCTGATGTACCCCTGGATATGTGTCTGTTGTCAGCGTAGGGACCAGTTTCAAATGTTAGAAAATAGCAGAAAGCTGAGCCTAATAATGATGATTTAAATAATAGTTCTCTGTACTTTTATAACTTGCTTTCATTTGTTCAGTTCAGAGCATTAAACCATTAACTGATGAAGACTCTGCTAGCCTCTACTTAACGTAAGCTAGTGATTTTGATTTTCTTAGAGCTGAAGATTTCTACTAGCCCTTGTTTAAAAACGTGATCCCATTTTGGAACTAAAACCAAATCTGAAAAGCTCTGACACGTCCTGACAAAACCTTTTTGTTTTCCCCAGTCGGCTTTTGTTTTAGTCTGTACTGACATATTCAAGGGAAACAATATGATACATGTTTGGATGCTTGAGTGGAAAGGCTGAATTCAACTGAGAACAAATTCTGAAAGTATAATTGCATATAGATACAGATCTGCTGTATCAGGGGTTGAAGCATGTGTAAAATCCATTTTAAAAGTGTTTGAAGGGCTCTTTACACCAGAGAATTAACTAGTTCCCTAGACAATTTAAAAATAAAAAGGATGATGAGCTAAAGGGATGCAGAAGTCATTAAAAGCAGATACGTGCAGCAAACATGTATTTTATTTTGCCTCTCTTCTCATACAGTAACAATAATACTAGTGGTTACTGAAGCTGTCGTCTACATTGAAACTGGGTTTGGGGTCCCAGTCACGGACCAGGATCCACTAGTCACTGTACACATGAAGCCTTTTTTATTCCCAAAGAGCTTACTTTGCCTCATAATCTCTAACAGAAGTCAGTGGGAGCACACCAGTTATAAAACCTGGCTCTCTACGTGCCCAAGACATGGTATGTGTTCACTGTGCTGTCATGGAGTCACAGAACCATAGTACCCAGGCTGGGAAAGCTCGCTGTCCCAACTTTTCATGGGAAAGGGAGCCTAGAGGAGAGGCTCATTTACTACCTTCTATTTTGCAGCCTAATGCTTGATGTTCTGCAGCACGTGTTCGTCCGGTCATGGCTTCTGCTAGCTGTTATTTAAAGGATTGATAATAGCAGGTTGGAAACTTATAGAAACAGGATGGAAAACAGCAGGATGCCACAGAGAATGGAAATATGGTTTTGATAATTAATTTAAATGAGGAGATGAAGGGGGTTTAATGGGAAATGCACACTTTCAACATCTGCTACTACAAATATCCATTTCAGCTATGTATGTAAAGATAGAGTGGCAAAGGTTTTCTTCAGAGAATCAAACTTTTCATGCTGAAAGGTATTGCAAGGTGGGTTTTTTGTTTTATTTTAATGGAAATACCATGTCTGACAACTTGACGTCATCTACTAAAAGGACAAATAAATAGCAAGTAATAATGCTTGGAAATTTAAATAGAGAATATCTTTCAGAATATCAATAAACCCACAAAGATCAAGAGAATATGATGGTGGCATACAAATGCCAGAGTAAGTATTGATCAGAGAGGGAAGAAGAAAGTAAAAATGGAAAAATCATAGAATAGTTAGGAGTGGAAAATACCTTAAGATCATCCAATTCCCACCTCCTGCCATGGGCAGGGACACCTTCCACTAGACCATGTTGCTCCAAGCCATGTCCAACCTGGCCTTGAACACTGCCAGGGATGGGGCAGCCACAACTTTTCTGGGCACCCTGTGCCAGCTCCTCAGCACCCTCACAGTAAAGAACTTCTTCCTTAGCTCCGACCTGAACTTCCCCTGTTTCAGTTTGAACCCATCACCCCTTGTCCTATCACTACAGTCCCTGATGAAGAGTCCCTCTCCAGCATCTCTGTAGCCCCCTTCAGACCCTGGAAGCTGCTCTCAGTTTTCCACGCAGCCTTCAAATTATCCTGATGTATCTTCAGCTATTGCAGCTTCCAGATGAAGAAGAACATTACCAATAGACGGCTACAAACTCTGTAGGTGACAGGGTTAGCACTCTTTGCTTAACATGTTGCATGTCGCAACACTGAAGAACAAAAAACGTGAGGGTTTCAGAGAAGCTGAAGTGGCAGGACTGTTCTGTTGAGTTAAGCTTTGTTATTCCCAGCACTTCCTTGGGTGACATGGTTTAGTGTGAGGTGTCCCTGCCCATTGCAGGGGGTTGGAATTTGTTGATCTTAAGGTCCTTTCCAAACCTAATTATTCTATGAAATAGCTCTAGCTGAGCTATAATGCTGGGTTTCAACAGACAGAATCATGACCACTGAGATACAAATAAAAATGCCTTACTTGGAAGACATAATACGAGATTATTTCTAGGTGAACAAAATGATCTGTAAAGCTGCTGTGATGCTTGATGCCAATGCAGAACTCCAAGGAGTATTAAAGTGTCCATTTTATAAAGTCCTTGAATTATTCAGCCCCTGGAATTAGTCAGGCATGCAACACAGTATGTCATAAAATGACTTTTTCAAGCTAATATGAGTGTTAGTGATCACCTTGCCTCTAGGATATGTGTTTTCATGGAGGTTTACTGAGATAACCATGTGAATGATCAGATTTGACTTACAGCACCCAAACATAACTTGTACATCAGTGTTCCCAGCCAAGTAATAAGGCAAACCCCAAATTATACTGTTTACAGGTAGGGCTTTAAAGGTTTTTGCTTTCCTTGCTTCTCTGCTGGCTTTTATTAAATGAGATTTTTCTTCTGCTCTAAGTATACAAACAAATTATTTTACTGGCGTTACACAGGGTTTCCTACCTGGTTGTTGGTTCTCTCTTTATCTCCTTGAACTCTCAAAAAATCTCTATAGACATTCTCCATTTGGAAACTTGTCTCCACTAAGCCTTCTTTCATGAGCAGGAATATGTATAAATACAGATGCATATTCATCAGAGGGTGTGTATTTGAGTGAAGAAGTGAGAAGGTGACTGTGAAAGCATGTGAATATGTTATTCATGTAAGAAACCCTTGAAAGACAGTGAGACTAAGCTTTTGGGCCCTAAAAAGGAATCCTTCCCACTCCCAGCATTGCTTGTGGCCCAAATGAAGCTGATCAGTTAAGCTAATAAAAATGAAAATGACTGTGTTATTTGAATTGCAAGAGAGGAATAGTTTGTGTCTTGAGGGGTTCACACTTGGTTGCTGTGGGTTTATATAGCTTGTAAAGTAACTTGTTATGTTTGCTTAGCTTTGTGTGCAAATTGAGACCAAGATCAGGACTTGCTTTGGAAAAGCACTGTGGCTGTCTAATTTTAAGCACTTTTGATGACATTCTGCACAGTGTCTGTTTTAAGATTTATCATGGTACTTTTTAAAATACCCCTTCTTTTATGAGGTTTGGTGTGGTTTTACAGGTATAAAATATATGCAGTGCAAAAGCCATGTTCCTAGTTCATTAAAGTGACATTCAGCTGTTATGCAGGAAATATTTCTCTTTACTGGTTGTCATAGTAGTGGAAGTGTGAAGTGAGGGATAGCATAGTAAGATTCTCCTTCTGTACGAAACATTTTTGCTATGGAAGTGTCTGTGCAGTTAGTTCCTTGACTGAGAGTTCTGGGCCCCCACCTCCAAATACAAGAAACTTTTTCCCTTTGCATTAGAATGACATAATACAT
Source organism: Pezoporus wallicus (assembly GCF_028554395.1). Taxonomy (NCBI): domain Eukaryota; kingdom Metazoa; phylum Chordata; class Aves; order Psittaciformes; family Psittacidae; genus Pezoporus; species Pezoporus wallicus. The sequence continues at coordinate 6,696,463 of NW_026642649.1, read as the reverse complement.
GTTCTTGAATATACTCAGCACACACAAAAGATGTGAGGAGGTTATTCTTAGTAATGGAACACATGAAGTTTATTAAAAATGACAGTTTGTGTTGTGTTCCTCACGAAAACTGGTTGGTGGCCTTGTAAATCAAGGCACAGCAATTGCAACAGTAGTTCCCTTTGAATTAATCACTATTTTTGTTTATCCAAAAGTACTGAAATGGTAAAAACCTCTGGTTCCCTGTTCTGTAAAAACATGATTGTAGACCCAGAGCTCTGGAGGTCCACAGCGGTATTGATGATGCTAGAGTAACAACGTCATGTCAAGAAATACAGGTTTGGTATGGCAGCAGAAGCCTTGGAATGTGGTGACAGGATGCAGAGCAGAGGAGTATATGTGGGATGATAAGAAATGAGGCACAAGCTGACACTGGGAACCTCCCAGCTATAAACAGCTCACCAGTAGACAGTGAAAGAAATGCAGACCTAGAGCTGAGCAGCACCAGTGTCAGGGGTATCAAAGAGAATAAAATAGAAGCATCTAATGTCCATAAAATGCATCAGAAATAGCTAATTCATATGTGATGTGTGCTTGCAAACCAAAAAATACAAAGATCAGGGTGTAAGAGTGGTCTGACAGGCATATTGCAGAAACCCTAAGCAAACTGCACGCTGAGGAAGAAGCAGCCATCAGCAACCCAGCAAAGGACTTGAGATATTGTCACCTTGCTGTGGTCTCCACCTGCTCAGACTGAAGCTGTTCTTCCAACCCCACTCAGACTAGTGTTCGTGACCTTGCAAGCAGGGAGCAGGGAAGGGCAGGCTTTGCTGTGTTCAGATGATGAAGTGATGCTAAATAAAAGGGAAAATCTTGTGAAGCATATGTATAGCAAGTTTATTATGATTGAGAATGTTTTATGAATAGTGATATTGTTCATTATCTTGTATATTTGCTTTCTGTAATAACTAGACCTGCAATAATAATAGTAGTAATAATAATAATAGACTGCAGAGATTGCAGTTACATGAAGTTCTTGCCTTTATATATGAGGTATGGGTTTCTTTTCACATCAAGATTATGAGTGTAACAAAAGCACGCATCATAATGTTTCAGTATCTTTTCCTTTGTCATGCAAGTTATTTCTCATCTTCTTCATCCTGTGGTGAGTGTCTTCCCCATAGAAAAATCGTGGTTTAAGTCTTAAACCATTTTTTCTCCCTAAAATGTTCATTGCTTATCTCATATTGTATGACTAATTGTGCAGATGGATAACCAGCTGTATAGAGCAATCTTCCTTGGGGCAGCCAAGGACACTGTTATAGATTGTCTTCCTGGTAGCTCTACGTCTAGCAAGACAAAATGTGGATGGACAGTTTAAATTGAGAAAGACTTTGAGATAACAAGTGGTTCCTAAAAGCTTAGTTTATCCAATAAGCCAGAAAATTCACGTAAAGAGAGCCAGATCATCTATTGTAGCACTGGCAATGCACAAGACTTCCTTAAAGTGGAGGTTTCTGTTCTTTCAGGCAAAACTATACATTAGAGGATCTTTTATGTGTCTTTTTTTTTGTCAGATGGAAAGGGATACCAACAAAGACAGACACTGCTGGCATCTGGATTAAGGCCTTCCTTCAGCAGTCCAACTTTGACCGTCAGGTAGGCTACTGAATAGTGAGGGACAAATCAAAGATGCAAAAATTGTTAGGTAAAGTGGAAATCTATATCCAGTCAGTGGCATTAAAGCTGCTGTGTTATAGTGTTGAATTCTTCTTCAAAAATGGTAAGTTAGGAGGAGCAGAGACTCGTACATCACCTCACTCATGCCCAATAAATTAGACATGTGCTCCGGACACCTCTTCATTTCATCCCATATGTGTTGTACTTTCTGGTTTACAAATAGATGAGGTTGAAGTAGCTCAGGTGGCTGAGGAAGGCAGCTGCGATGCTCTGCACACTCCGAGTGACTTGAATTAATAACCTGAACATAGCAAGCCCAGTCAGGCACTCTTGCATGAAGCACTGCAGACAAAATAAAACCATTTTCACAAGCTGTGAAGCTGGAGAAGAGGTTATCCGAGGTCATGCAGAGAGCTCTACAGGGTCTGTAAATAAGCTCACTATTGCTTTCTGTTGTGGCTTTTATCGTTGTGAAGATATGTGTTTTATAAAGCTTCTTTATTTAGCACTTAATTTACAGTCTCTGCTGTGTTTACAGCCACAGCCGTCTGCAGCCGTGATTCCTCCTTCTATTTATGTTGAATCATTTCTCGCCCATTCCATTAGATTTACTCTTAAATATAACCTTGTCTAATTGTACTCTTCCAAAATAAATCATAAAAGTTTTCCAGTCTACAAAACCATCAGGGAAGATTAAGAAGCAGGAGCTGCTCTCTTCTGGTGCTGTCTGGAGGTGGCTTGAGAACCACTGTGGTGCTGGATTAGTTTCAGTGATATTTTTGGTTGACTTTGCAACCTGTCAGCTTCAGGTTTGCTGGTAACTTCAGCACTGGTCATTTTTAGAGATGTATACCTATGTCATCTTGGCATGTGTCTAAGTTTTTCCTCAATGAAAACCTTTTTCCAGGCTTTTTCTGCAGTGATGGAAAATTCCTCAGAAATTCTCACTACAGAGAGCTTATTCAATTGCTTCATTGTGCTCACTGTTACAATCTGTCTTCATGATATCAGAACATTCTGCACTGGAAACTCACCATTTCTTACCCATATAGGCACAGAAAAATGGTTGTTTTCTCTGTTGCTATGTTGCTGTGAAGGAAAGTGCTGAAAGAAGAATGACTCCTTAAGATATAATGAGTTCAAGAACTTATCAGACTCTTCTAAGCTAAAATAACTCTAGCTCTTCAGCCTTTTCTTATACATAGCCATTCCTGCTCTCTCTAGAAACCTTATGGTTGTTACACATCTTCTCAGAAGTTATAATATCCAGGAGAGCTGCAGAACTGTTATCCAACCATGTGCTAGCTGTTGTACTGTGGTGCTTGCTATAGAATCTTGTTCTGACTGAATCATGGTATATATTTTTTCCATACAGTTTATTGAGCAGGGCAGGGTTTGAGTTTTGTCCCCGTTGCCGTTGCACTGCTAGTCCTTTCTGGCTCTATGACCCCTGTATGGAAGGCTGAGATTTTCTCTTTGGTTGACAATCCTTGTTTTTAGGCTTAGAGATACCCAGAAAAGAGCTTTAGCATGAAGTGATTGCGACTACATTAGATCTTTAATGCATACGTGGTAACACAAATTTATCTGGAAACCTGCCAGATTTCAAGGCATGTCTTCACTGACCATAGGGAAGAGTGTGGGTCCTTGCCATATTATTCGTGAACTATGATTTTATTATTGATTCTGATACTGGATAGGTGCCTTGTAACCCAAATTGCTTCAACCGCTCCTTTCGTTGGAGGGGAGCATGAGACTGATTGTTTTGTAATGTGCTTTGAAATCAACTGTCAGGACTATATAGAAATGAATTACTGTTGTTGCATATTAATAATGTTGGTCTGATTCATCACTTTTAATAATCCCTATTTTCGCTGTTTAGCTGTTTAGCCATTTCCAACCCCAAATAAAAGACTTGGACCAACAAAGCATGAGAACTCCAAAGGCTGTATAGCATCCCCTTTTGCCCTGGTGAAGTAGGACACCAGTCTGAATCTGGATACTCTGCAGTTCATTCTAGTGTTCCTCAGTGATTCAACAGATCTTTGACAACCACTTAGAGCAATATGGGGTACTGTGTGTAATGAAAGAGGAAAGATGATTCTGGATGTAATCAGGAAATTTTTTACTATGCACTGACACTAGAGTAGATTTGCTGTCATAGGGTGGAAAAAAAAAAAGAGAATTTAGCACATCTGACTCTGTTTTCGTTTGGGTGCAAATATTTCAAATTACACCACAATATTGGTACAAATGCAGTTTTTAAGGTGGTATTTAGTCCTTCAGATATTTTTAGGTTTAGTTAAAAACACTTAACTCTCACAGTAAGATGTGTGTTGTTTGTGGTAAGTGAAGCGTCCCTGCAAGAACATCACTTCAGCCTTGTGCATCCTTGTCTTTAGGTATGGTCTGTGTTTCCTTGCTCAATATATAGCCACAAAATGCATGTTCAATAATCTGTTGCAAGATAATGTGTATCATAGGCTGTTTGATTTCTGCATCCTCACTGTTGAGGTGAGGAAAACCTTTGCATTAGGTCACCTTTAAATTTTAAACTAGCCAAAATCACACACATTCATCTAGATGAAATCCAGCATGACAGCTGGAGCTTTCTAGGTTTCCAATAAGCAAACCAAATTCCTTTTCAGCTATTTGGCTAGAATGTATTGGGGAGCACTTGCAGAACTGAAGAGCAAAAGATGCTGGTGCAGTGTCTGAAGCACAAGTGTGATGAGGAACAGCTGAGGGACCTGGGGATTTAGTTTAGAGAAGAGGGGGCTCAGGAGGACCTTATTGCTCTCTACAACTGCCTGACAGCAGGTTGTAGAGAGGTGGGGTCAGTCTCTGCTCCCAAGGAACAAGGGACAGGGCAAGAGGAAACGGCCTCAAGCTGCACCAGGGCAGGTTTAGATGGAGCTGAGGAACAATTCCTTCCCCAGAGGGTGCCCAGGCATTGGAACAGGCTGCCCAGGGCAGGGCTGCAGTCACCGTCCCTGCAAGTGTTCACACATTGTGTAGACAAGGCCCTCAGTGCCATGGGTTAGTGGTGGCCTTGGCAGTGCTGGGGAAGGGTTGGACTGGATGAGCTTAAAGGTCTTTTCCAACCTGGTTAATGATATGATTCTGTGAGGTTTTGACCTGATTGTCACCAACACAACAACCTGAACAAGCTGTGCTGCTAGCAAACCATCTGTTGACATTATTGTTCTGAGGAACATGAAGCAGCTAAAAATGTAATTGTAGCAGGGAGTGATTACAGCTTTTTATTCATAATATATCCATCAAATGTGTAATTGTGAGGCTAATGTATTTCTCTCTTTTCCATATAATGGTATGTTAGACCAACTAACCCTTTTGCTTTCTGGAAGGGTAAGCTGGTGCTTCAGAAGATGGCCCAGAGGCGTGGTAGGTGTGCAGGAGACACCCAAGGCCAGGCCGGATGTGACTCTGGGCAGCCTGATCTAGCTGAAGATGTCCCTGTTCACTGCAGGAGGGTTGGACTAGATGAGCTTTGAAAGTCCCTTCCAACTCTAACTGTTCTAGGATTCTATGGCTAAGGAAAAGCCACAAGCAAGTGAAAATGAGCAACTAATGGTAAAGGTGTATTTATATACATAGAAAAAATACTAACAAAAGCGTATGGAAATGGTTTCTAGATGAAACCTCAGGAGAGTTTTAAATGAAATTTCAGCTTGATGTGACAATATCATTGCTAATCTGTAGATTTATGATGCTCTACTTCTTAAGCACCTTGTGCCATATTAGTCAATTCTCGTAAATCACATCTATTAGCTGAAGAAGAGAATAAAACAACAGAGGAGGATGAAGGCCAGGACAAAGAGATCTTTACTAGTGTACACGAAATCAATTAGGACTCATGCTTTGGAAAAGAAAGAGTCAAGGAAGGACAGAGGTCTTGAATGGCATTGGAAAGTTAAAGAGTGAATGATTTTTTCCTGCATACCACAGAAACTAGGGTACTTCCAGGGAATTCTCAGAAATTTTGAGACAGAGGGAAGCAACTGTTTTATACAATTTATGTAATAATGTATTTCTGGACTTCATTCATCATGGAGATGAAAATTATCAAAGAGTTGGAAAAGGAACAAGAAAGTTCTTAGAGGGTTGACTTCTTCAAATTCTTCATGAGAAACAATGATCCCAGGCTCACTCTAGTTCAAGAGTTTCCAATCCATTGGTTACTGGATGCTGGGAGGGTGTAGGAAAACAGGTTGCTCTATGCTTGGCTTCTTTTCACATCTTGATTTTTTGGTTGAATGTTTTTTATCTCCTCCGAATCTCACTTGGGGCATCAGTGCATAGAAGAGATCCTCAGTCTGATCCAGAATAGCCATTTCTATATTACAAGGAAGAGATTCTTGTGCAACTGTAATTTCAGTACCATTTGCATTCTTAGATAGCAAATATGTTGCTGTTTTCTAGTTTGTACGATGTAGCCATGCAGCAAGAGGGCAGCTCCCCCATGCTGCTGGTAGAGCTTGGCCTGGGCAGAGGCCAAGACCAGCAAATAAATTCCTCACAGGAACTGAGAGTTACCAGTAACTCTGTTATATTTTCCTCTGGGAACAAGGCTAGTAGGTCTAATTTTGTATCTCGTAACATGAATATACATATAAAAGTGCAAACATATGGTAACTAATTCTGCATGCGTACAATTCTCATACTGGCTAGGGAGAAAAAGATATTGAAAATCCATGTGCTAAATGCTATTTATATTGCTTATCCATTTGTTGAGAAAGTGTAGTGAGGAGGATGATACAATAACCTACGAAAAATAGATGGAAGCCAGGTGCTGGTTTTCAGCATGTTTCTCATCATCTCTCTTTTACTTAAGAGAGGTGGAAGAGCTGCATCATGGACTGTCAAAGCTGAGCAAGAGCCCTGTTATTTTTGCTGCTACAGCAGTAGAGATTATGAAAAGCAGTGGGTGCTCCTGGGGTAGAGCTCTTGGTTAGTACAGCCTGACTTTGATGTTTTGATAATATTCCTATTTTGTAATAGGACCAATACTCTTGAGTCTGGAGTCTGGTTTGCTTCATTTCAACCATCCCTAAAACCAGTTGCTTGTCATTATGTGGTAGGAACCTGAAAATTCCTAAGAGATACTTCTGTTCTTCCAAAGGTCAAAACCTCTGTTTTTTCCCTGAGTTCCAGCCAAAGCTCTCTGTTCAGCCAGGCCAGGTGTCCTCCCTGCAGGCTTGTCTTTTGACACTTAGGGATGTCCTGCTCCTATGTCATTAGGAATGTCCAGCCTTCCTGGACTCTTCTGCCCTTTAGGAATGCCTCTTGTTTCTTCCTAAAGACATTTTTATTACACTGTTTTCTTATTTCCTTTGTTTCTGTGCTAATATAAAATCAAATGGACTTGCAGTTGTGTGAAAATAAAAACATTCAGCTGATTTTCAAGGTAAGTGTTCAGCCTCAGCAGCTGATTCATGGACAGCTTGGTTGCCCATGCGCTGCTGTATACAGTGGTAGTAAACTCTCCATCTGCATCATTTTCTGCAGATGCCCCTCTTCCAACATATAGCCTGCCTCTGATCCTAATCTGTGCACATCAGGCAGGTGGTAGAGCTGGTGGGACAACACGGGGGCCTATGGAAACAACTGTGCAGAATCAAGGAGTGGTTTGGGATGGAAAGGACCTTAGGATCATCCAGTTCCAACCCCCTGCCATGGGCAGGGACACCTCACACTAGATAATGTAAAGGATTGAAATTATCAGTCAAAAGTATCTAGGTATTAAAGGTTGGACTTAATGGTCTTGAAAGTCTTTTCCAACCTAGTGGATTCTGTGATCTAGGAAGGCCTGTATTTTGGCATGTTTTTTGAAGCTCTTTAGGCGATTCATCTCAATGTATTTGATGTGTGATCTAGCCTTTAGCATAAGCATGATGGCTTTTGAGCTACAAAAAAGCTAGAGTTGTCTTAATAGGAATTTTGTTTTCCTGAGTCTTACCCAGATTCGTGCATCACATTGGCAATGAGAAAAACCCAACAATACTCTGTTCCAGATGAAAGCAAACTTCGTGTTCCTTAATGATGAATTTTTACTCTCAGTAGAAAAAGGAGAACTGGGAGGTTAAAAAGTGTAACGCATTTTCTTTTACAACTGTATCAGGCTGCTAGCTTTAGTTAACTGCTGAAAATAGCAAAATCTGTACCAAATTCAGCCTGCAGATCATTTGCAATTAGAGGCTCTTTATTTTTAATTGAGACAAGTTAAAAACATGCCTTGTAGAGGGGATTAGCAGAAGGTTTCTTAACTGTGAAGATCAAATTTAGCTTTCCATCAGTGACCTAAAATAGTGTCTCATCATTTAAATAATTTCTCTAAAAAAGGAGTCAAAGGGAGAGAAAAAGGGAGAGATCACATTGTGTGACTTTGATTTGCTGGCATCTCTGAGGACCCAGATCTAGTTTAGGTTGCTAGAGAAATTAATTAGACAATCTTAGCATGCTCCCCAGTGGACAGTAACACTCCTGTGCTATTTAGCGAATGCTTCGTTCAAAGGAAGGCAGGTATAAGTGGTTTTGGGAGCTGTATAACCTCTCAGATTTCCCAGGAGACTTAACCTCGAAACTGGCCTGATGGGTAGTTCTAAAGAGTAAATTTATTTTCATCTTTTCACAACCTGATGATTTTGAATAACCACAGTGGAAAATCATTTTGTGTCACATTCTGTTTGGACTCAGAGCTCTTTAAAATTACATTTCTGCCTTCTGGGAGGGCAAGACCTTTTGTACTGAGGTTCAACAGGTTCTCCTCAAATTTCTCAAAGGAAACTGTGTGTATGGCCCCTGAACACTGTACCCGAACTGTGTAGGGTCAAAATCATTTAAGATGCCTATCTCTTCATGGACTGCGCATTAGCAGAAATTTATGAGCCATTTAAAGCCAGGACATGCTGTAAATCTCATTAAGGAAATGCATTATCAACCTGGTGTCTGGATCAGAGAAGTCTGAATGTTCAGCTTTGCACCTGAATTTATCTGAACCAAACCTCTAATCCATTTGATGTTCATCTATCATGAACTGTCATACAGCATTGCAGTACAACTGCAGCACACTGGAGGGAATGTGTTCCAGCATGGGATAGGCAAATACAAGGATGTTTTCAGAAACAGCTCTATTTATTGCATTGTCAAAGAAAGAAGGAGCCTGGAAATTACTCTGGGTTTTCAATTCAGTTCTCTTAAATCTTGCTAAATGCAGGTGGCTGGGCCAAAACCCAACATACTGTAGCGACTTTTTTACCTATTTTCTACCTAACTACCTTTCCCCTACAGTATGTTTGTTTGGTGAGACATTGCCAAGGAAAATCTATCTTTTTCCATGATAAAATCTTACTCTTAAAACATGTGCGTTGAAAAAGTGTATGTTTTTATGATGGAAAAAAAACCAAATAATCTCCAATGTATTGTATTTTTCCTTTTCCATGGCACATCCATTGAAAGTGGATTTTTTTTTTATTTCTTTGCATTGGTTTTTGCATCCATTAAAAGGAGAATACAGGGAAAGTTTAAATTCATTAGGTTCTTGGACTGCCAGGTATGTAATTTTGAAGAAGGAGAAAGGATAACCAAGGATGATGATGAGAAATAAATGATCTTAAAGGTCTTTTCCAACTTAGTTGATTCTATGATTCTATGGTTAATGTGATGCATCACCTGGTAGGAGTAAAAAAGTGATGCCTGTGTGTAACAGTCATAACATTAAGCACGTGTACAGTGTGGCTAAAGCAGCTAATGTGCTTACAAACTGATGAGCCCATGCTTAGATTTTTATGCTTTCTGGATCACATACTAATCACTGTTATGTTAAGACAATGCTTAAACAGAGCTTTTTATGAGCTTATAAAACTGCAGTGAGAACATTAAACATGAAAGAGATATTAATTTGGTTTCTATTATCATCAGATTAGACTAATCACTTCTGGTTATGCTTCTCTGAATAGCTGAATGTTTATCTCAAAGATGAGATTTTTTCTTGCTTTATTCTTGCTTACATCATGGGGTTAACATGTCAGCAGAAATTACAGCAATCAATCACTGCACACTTACTTAAACTCTTACTGTCTCAAGTCTTGCTCTACTTGTGGGCTCCTGTTTTATCACTGCCACTCTGTGTTTATGGCTACCTAAAATCACTGCATTGCTCTGTGGCTGTGATCTGCTGCTCTGCTCAATCCCTTTTTATCTGAAATAAGGGTTATATTGAGTATAGCCTTTGGGATTTTGTGACACATCGGCTATTATTTGTGTGACCTACTTGTAGCATTTATGTGTTGGTGGTGGTATTATTGAAACCATAATTAGCTGCAGATTTTAGATTCATGGTTGATAGTTGGCTTTTCAGGTCCTAGAATTCACTTCAGTTAACACGAATTGACAGTCTGACAGCTCTCCAGCATGTTATTATCCTGGCTTTGCAGATAGGGAAGCTGAGCACAGACAGGATCATTGACTGACCCCAGATTATATCCTAAATTAATGATCAAGGCAGAAATATTGATCTCTCTAGAATTCAAGTTCAGTTTTGGCCTTTGATGTCAACTACCGTATAATGACCAAACACACGTGGCTCATGTCTTGCCAGCCAGCCAGTTGCCTTAGTAAACAATAATATCTAGAGGGGACAGAGCACTTATGAGTAGTTAATTAGTCAGTGACATAATGTCAAAAATGATTAAAAAGCAAGAAACACAAAGACATGGTTAATTTTGTAAGTGATGTGACTGCGTGTGCATGCATAGATATGCTGGCAATGTCGGCATATGGAGAAAGGATGTTACTAATAGTGGATTCTACTCACTAGCAATTTCCTCGGTGTTTGAACCTGAATTCTTTCAGTGTATTTCCTGATGAAATTATCTTGCAAAGAGAAAGAAATAGGAAATTTCAGGTTCTGACCAATGTAGAATTAAGCAAAAGTAATTTTGGAAAATACATACACTAGGATGCTGTGCCCATAGTAATACCTCTGGTGTTAGTGACTGTAATTCAGGGGAAATTCTAACTGAATTGAGCCACCAAGGGCTGAAATTCCGTTGCATTTTCAAATGTACTTGGAAGTCTTAAGTATAATCTTAGTGACTAAGTTGTAGAATGAAGTGATCAGAATTTCCTCTTCATCCTGTCAGTGCCTACCTTTTCACCAGCTGAGCTCCGCTCTTGTTCTGGCTGTCCTCTAAAGTCTTGTCAGTCCTCTTTGTGCTCTTCTTGCTTGTAGCCATTATGGTTCTGGAGATAAGACAGCACTGTAACTAACAGGCTTCTGTTGGCAAGTCTGATTGAAGCATCCCTAATGGAGCTCTGCACGTTTGGAGTTGGCATGAAACAGAACCGCTTTCATCCAAAGCGGGGCCAGAGGCATGCAATGCATGTCGAGGAGAAGGTTGCATTTTCATGTGTCATAATGAGAGTTTTGAGTCTAGCTTGAGTAGGAGCATTTTTTTCCTGCTCAGGCTGTGGCAGAAGAGAATTAAAAGCCATTTAGCCAGGAAGTGTGGCTTTGCAGCCATCTCCTGCAGAAAAAGGGGTTTGGTTCTAGTGGCTTTTCCACAGCCATTCTATATTTATTCAGTTACATTTTCATCTAAAGTGCATGACCCAGCACTGCAGAGATGTTCCAACTATGCTATGCAAACCCTGAGACTGCATTTTAACAATATGATGCATGTTTCCTCATCACATTAGCACCTATTTAGAAGGAACTATGAGTCTTTCCTTTAAGTGTATCTGACTGGAATTACATTTACAACCGAAGGCGATGAGGGATTTGAAGATCAGTGGAGGTGTGTACACAGAAGTTCATAGTTAGGATTCGCAATACAGAGAGTTCAGCATGTTATGTTCTGGCTCTTACTGAACATCATTAAAACTATACTTCTGTTTCATTTGGTAACTTCTTGCTAACCTAGTCCTGGCTATACCTTTATATGAGATGGTGCGAGGTGAAATAATAGTCAGCATATACTGAAGTGAACTTAGCATATACTGCTTCCATGGAAAAAAGTCTCCAAAGAGACTCCTGGGACCTCTACATGTGCTTAAGAAGAGTGCTTCTTGTCAGTCTGCAAGATAGTGGGGTTTAAGTTCTTCCAGCAGCTTTGGGGACAGAGACCCTTCAACAGACACAATTGCAGACTCCTTGGCAAGAACTAGATGAGAGACATCTGCCAGGAGAGCTAACTGTTATTTTATTTTACCTTTTCAATATATAAAAGGGGCTTATAAGAAAGACAGAGAAAGACTTTTTTACCAAGGCCTGTAGTGACAGGACAAGGGGCAACTGTTTTAAACTGGAAGAGGGGAGATTTAGGCTGAGCATAAGGAAGAGTTTTTTTACAATGAGAGTGGTGAGGCACTGGAACAGGTTGCCCAGTTATGGAAGCTGTGGATGTCTTGTCATTGGAAACGTTCAGGGACAGGTTGGATGGGGTTTTGGGCAACCTGGTCTAGTGGAAGGTGTCCCTGCCCGTGGCAGGGGGTTGGAACTGGATGAGCTTTAAAGGTCCTTTCAACCCAGACGATGCTATGGTTTTCCTCTGGTGTAAAACCCAGTTCATTATGAATAGCACTCTGTTGTCTCGTGTAGGCAGACTCATGTTAATTGAATCCTCCGGGCTTTACTTAAACAGTCCTTTCTCAAGTTTAACTTTCATTAGTTTCATTGGGATTTATGGATTCTGAATGCTTCTCGAGCCTTGAGTAATGCCAGATTTGGCTGAAAAAGAACTAAAAATAAAAGAAAGACATACAGATTTACCCCTTAAGGAATTTAATATTTAATAACAAGTAGTTTGTTTTGATGTTGACTGGATGTTATACATGCCGTAGACCCAGGATAAAAGTAAAACCTTTAAGTGCATCGAATATGAAAGACAAAATTGACCAAATTATAAGCTTCATTTTTATGCATCTCATAATGTTCAGCTTTAGTTAGCTCTCCCCCGTCAGCTACTCTGTGTCTGACACAGATGCTTTTTGTGGATACCATGTATTGTCCAGCTTTTCAGAATACATGCTTAAGAGAAACAGCACCAGTGTCTTCGTTCCAAGAGTATTTTCCAGAGTAATCTGCTGTGGAGATTCAGTCTGTTATTTGAGGACCATGACTGCACAGAGCAGAAGGTCACCTTGAGGAATGGCCAAGGTTTGGCTCTTAAATATGAGTGCAGTAAATGGGAAGTCAACCTCCAAGCTGTAGAGCTTGTAGGATGTTAAAGTATCTAGTCAAACAGTAGGATCTGGGAGCTATCATTTACGGAACTGCTGAAGGTATCTAAGAAGGAGGCTCCACCCTTTTCTCATCCTTTTAATTACATTTAAACTCTTTCTCTGGACAGTTAAGAAAGGGACATGGCTGGGCAGGACTGAGAGCTAATTGATGGTGGCAGTAGGGTTGAAATGTAGGCTTTGTGACTGCACTTTCAATCCTCTCTGTTTCTGACAGGCAGCAGCTTAATCAGGCATCTTCACCATCTACAGAGCATTCAACACGGGATATGCTGTAAGCCAATTTTTCGTAGTTATTCAAAGTATTGGAAAAATCACAATAGTTCTTCTATTTCTTTCTGGTTTTAAGTAAGTAGAATTTGACCCATACTGAATAATTTTATCCTCAAAGTTGGGCTCTATTTCCTAGATACTTATTTCACTTCAAGCAAGGAACCATAGAGGTTATATTTTTATGTTCTGATTTGCAGATAAAAAAGCATTTTATTGCATTTACACAGCATGTATAGGTAACCAGTAATGTAAAAGAAAAGGTATGAGATTAGGCAATGTAGTGAAAATTGCATCCTCAGTACAAGACCATTTTAGAAGTGTAATCGTTACTGTGAAAGTGAACAGAGAGCTGCTTGACTAGCCAGAAACAATGAGGGGATATTTAGATTGTTCATCTGAGGGCCAAATCATCCAGGACTGATTTGTGAAAACACTTGTGAAGTGAGTAGTCTGTTAAAGCACCTCCGTATGGAGACAGGCTGGGAACATTGGGGCTGTTCAGCCTGGAGAAGAGAAGCTGTGTGGAGACCTCAGAGCAGCTTCCAGTGTCTGAAGGGGGCTACAGGGATGCTGGAGAGGGACTCTTCATCAGGGACTATACCGATAGGACAAGGAGTGATGGGTTCAAACTGAAACAGGGGAAGTTCAGGTTAGATATAAGGCAGAAGTTCTTCCCTGTGAGCATGGTGAGATGCAGGCACAGGTTGCCCAAAGAAGTGGTAAATGCCCCATCCCTGGCAGTGTTCAAGGCCAGATTGGGCAGGGCCTTGGGTGACTTGGTCTAGTGTGAGGTGTCCCTGCCCATGGCAGGGGGTTGGAACTGTATGAGCTTTAAGGTATGTTCCAACCCAAACCATTTTATGATTCTAAGATAGGATAACCACATATTTGAAATGAAACAAGTATTTTGCTGTATCAGCCACATAGTGCATAGAATGGAATTTGCAAGTTGCTGTTGAGGAACAGATCAAGCAATTTGGGATCAGTTGCTCTTGAAGAAACATACAGTTAAAAGTAATTTAAGAAATGCTTTTGTTTTCTTAAGAAGGGGCATAGTCAGCCTTAATGGCTCAATGAGGCAGAAGACATTAATCATGAATATCTTTGGAAAGGGAAATTATATATTAGTAGTTTTCCAGAGTATTTTACTTACACAGTGTGCATGTGATCTATCAGCATCACATTATTTGTACTGGTTGAATGTTGATGTTGGACACTTGGACCCTGGTCAGGGATAGAATAGAAGGGCTCCTTGGGGTGTTGAAGCATAATATGTATCTCTGATAGCTTTTCAAGACATAGCTGGGAGTGGAGTTAAGTCAATCTGAAGTTGCTTATTAGCAACTTATTAACTGAATGGTCAGAAAGGAGTCATAAGGCATATTTCATAGATGTAATATTTAAATTAGAGGTTACTCCTGTGTGTTGCCTCAGGATACAGATTGTCTGTAGATTCATCTGGTGCTTTTCCCCTGACTAAGGAGAAATAAACTGTGCCAGTCTTTTTTTTCTGAGCTGCAGTATTTTTCCTAAGGGGGCAGGCTAATGTTTCAGGCCCTGTTTTATCTTTTCCTGGAGAAGATGTTGTTTGTATAGGTTAATTACCCCTAGAGCTGAGCTCTGAGTGTCTCATGTAAGGTGTAAAAGTCCCTTTAAAAAGGTACATGATTTTAGTCAGGATTCATGCAAGTTATATAATGCTTACATATTTCTAATGTTATTCAAGTTAATTCAGGAGGCTCCATATGAAGAATATACCCTGTAGTGATGACAGAAAAAGCAGGACGTATCTTCTTTTCAAGTAGCACTTAATTTCCAAGAGTGTCTCCTTGTAGATGGACAATGAGTCACATTTAAGAAAATATATTGGCAAATAAGCAAATAGAAATATTCATGGCAATTTGTGGGTTTGGTTTGGTTTTGGTTTTTTGTTACATGCCTGTTATTCCACCAGTATTCCAGCTTTCTTGCACAATCTGGCCTTGGAGTTCCATATTAATTAATGAATCCATTTCTGTGTGGCTATACTTCAGACTGTTCAGACGGTTCAGGTATTAATTCTGTAGTATTTTTAAATGACTGGCTTTGCTCCATACCCTTCTCTTTTAACATTGCACAGATAAAATCCCTGCTGATACTGACAGACAAATGAAGACTAAGTCTTTGTGTCTTTGGAGAGCTAAATCAGAATCAAAAGACACCACAACTGATTTCTTGATGGGCCAAAACAAGAGGCCCTTTGGGAACTCTTTATTGACAAGCAACTCAGGATTATTGCACTGTGCCGTGGTCTCCTGACCACCCCCATACTTCCATAGATTTTAGAGAAACTTTGGTTTCTTGTTCTTACACAGTAGAAGCAAAAGAAACATTATCATCTCCTCACCTCCACTATCACCTCCTCCTTTATCACCTTCCTAAGTGCATTTTGTTCTTTATTTGCATCAATGAGCATTTGTAATTCTTTAATGAATTGGAAACTAAGGGCAAGTCATTTGTTAGCATGCATTTTGAGGTTATTTTTATCCTATTGAAAACTCATTAAGAATCTCACCATAATGTCTTTCAGTAGATTCCTAATTACACAGAATAACATCACTCTCATATTAATCCAAAAAATGTAAATTGAAGTGGACACTTAAGGTCAGCTTTCAGTCCTGTAATCACTTATGTACCCTGATAATGATGTTTATTTACTGTGGAAATATGCTTGATTTCCACAGATGTAAATGGAAAAGACTGTGGATTGTTATTTCCAGTAACTTTTATTTCCAGTTTACACAGGAAAGAGTAATACTCTTAAGGCTTTATGAGTATTGTAAGATTTTATGCCCCATAGATCCAGCTGTACTCTGTAGGCACGTCCCCACCACCATCACCTCCTGCTACACCAAGGAACCAGAAGGCTTCACAAAATTGGGTATCTTGCAGTGCCTTTTGGAGAGACTCAGCCCGTCTCTGCCTCCTTAGGGGTAGGCATGTTGCTGACAGAAGGCTGAAGCCCTCTCTTCCCTGTCATTCAGCTTCTGTCTGCATTCTGAGCATCCTGGGAGAAGCTTAGGTAAAGCAAGAGCTGTACGGTAATACGTCCGTCCTCCCTATGGGCTCCACCTGAGACCATTAAGGCCTTGTGATGTATATATGAGACACAGAATAGCTTTTGTCCAACGTTGAAACCCAGCATTAAAGCATGTGTTAAAACATTAATACCAAGTTAAAATATTCATAATGTTGCTTTTTTAAAATCCTCTTTTCCCCCATGTTGCTTTGTAGGTCAGGCTTATGCTGAGGATTGTACTCAATACAGTTTAGGTGAAGCTAAGAGCTGCGGAACCACTCCCAGCCCAGTGAGCATTTACAGAGTTCTGGTAATGAGAATTACTGAGCTGATTCCTGCAACACTTGCCAAAAAAAACCCAAATTACATAAAAAAGTGTGCTTGCCTATGCAGGAAGAAAAATTACTGCAATGTGTCTGAAAGTTCCGTACATGCACGGATTAGGATGGATTGTTGAAAGGAAGAATTTCCAGGGAGCTCTCCAGGTTAGAGGGTAGCTGGGGCTTCTGAAGTTGCCTCAGGGTGTAATTGCTTTTGTCAAAGCCACTCTACTTGCAGAGAATGTTTCTTTGAGGGCCCATTTGAGAATCCCATAAATTCTATTATGTTGATGGGGTTCATTTATCCCAACACCAGTATTCATCTGTGCTATAAAACTATGAAAATCCAAAGTATTTTAATGGCCAAGAATAAGGAAAGGTAGAAGATATTTCATTTGACAGTAAGAATTACCCTGTTTCCATTTTCTAAAGGCTGTTGGATAGATAATATGGGAAGTTCTCCAGATGATAGTTTTTTGCTAAGACCCCTATAAAATGACTTCAGTTCTGCAATTACTAATCACAAGAAGCAGATATTATGGAATCCCATGAGACTGCTCAAACAAGTTTGTAGGTGAATATCATCCACTGCTAAACTAACAGCTTGTTATGTTGAATGTTATTTATAGCCCATTTAAGTTCTGTGAATACCCATTGCATGGGCCTTCTTTTGTACGTATTAGAGGCGAGTGCTTGTGGCCATGTTGTCAGTTTGCAGGCAATATGTAATAAGGTTTAAGCTGAACTAAACAATTTCAATGAAGTGAATGCATATGTGCTTGGATCTGTTAAAAATAATTCCAACTTGGTGTTAAATAAGTCACTGGGGCTTTTTAAGTGCTAGTTTTGGAAAGCCTTTCCATTATTTAAACTGCAAGACGATTTTGTATTTCAAAATGGCTTTTATTTAAAGCCATTATTCTTTGATTTTATTTTTTTTTTGACCAAGAACATTGACGGCATTTGATCTCATTTCCCACAAAATCTCCGTTCCTCAAACCTACAGTTTTTTCAGGAGTTTCCCTATTTGTGAAGAAGTCAGCCAGTTCTAGTGCATCTTCCTCATACAGCTTTCCTTGCAAACAGGTATTGAAGGCCTGGTCCTCAACTAAGAGAAATGTTCAGAATTAGATTTCCCAAGGAAGTTACCTACTTAATACTGGCAAAACAGTGTTCAAGCAAGAACAGACAGCGCTTCTGAAACATAGAATTCTATAACTAAATTGGCTAAGCAGAAATATGCTATTTACTTTCTCAGGTGTCTGTTCTGTATAGTTACCAGACTTGGAAAATGTCACTGTTGGACAGGTTGGTTTTAAGCACCCTTGCATAGCTTGTGAGATCCTCTTAAAACTTCTCAGTTTTACATCCCTGAAGGTTTTGTGATACACAGTTTTTATGTTGGCCTTCTGCAGAAAAGGCATTTCGTAAGAATAAACACATCTTTCAGCTGCAATACTTCCCCCTGGTTTTGTCTGTTGTTTTTAAATAGCCCCAAGGTCTACCTAGGTCTGTGCTTGTACAGAGAATAGTCCTGTCAGAGCAGTGGAAGTGGTGTGAAGAAACAAGGATCTCTTCCTCAGTCTCCCTCTGAATTGTGTTTGGGCACTGTAAAACACTGTTTTGCTATGTTGCATTTGAAAATGTGTGTAGCCTGGGACAGTAGTCTCCAGACCTCTTTGATAATGCATCCCTATGAGCACCCCCAATATATGTGTATTTGTAATTTATACACATGTGCTGCTGTACTAATGTATCGTGTACATTTTAGAACGTACACAAAAATAGACATTTAAAAGGATGCAGTAAATATTAACTAAAACTATTTAGTATTTTTAAGTTCTGTTTTTTTAGTGGTACCACAAATATTTTCCTCCCCTACCCCAGTGGATTATCTCAGTCCTGCTTTGGAGATCACTGATCTAGGACATGAAAAGGTACCATTTAGACTGGGATCTTAGACTTACAACTTTGTAATCTTTTTGTTCCCCGGTTTTCCAGCCACGCTAAGGACTCCCTGGTGGCTTCTCCTTGCTAATGCTGCATAAGGGGAGCAGTATAGACAGGGTTTTAAAGCATCTTAGTGTGGCATTGGAGGTTGTTAAACATCTTTAGCACCCTCAATGTAAAATAAGAATACTCACATAGGGAATTATTGTGAAACTGCTACAGCATTTTAAATGCAGCATGTCACGGATTTCCTATAGTGTCTCCTTATGTAAAGCACTGTTTTCTTCCAGTGGGAGCTCCCAGTTCTGTTAATGCTTCTGAGAAGATGCCAGCTGTACTTGATGAAATACAGTCATTTGCTCCTGATGCTTTTTTTCCTCAATGAATCATTATAATATGTAATACTGAAAAAAACTTAGAAGCAGCTTAGGCTCTGGACATTTATACAGTTGACATAAAAAGTCACACAGTTTCGTTCATGTTCTGGTATCATGGAATCATAACACGGTTAGGGTTGGAGGGAACATTTAAAGCTCATCCAGCTCCAAACCCCCTGGCATGAGCAGGGCACTATCCACTAGACCAGGTTGCTCCAAGCCCCATCCAACCTGGCCTTTGAATGCTGCCAGGGATGGGGCAGCCACAGCTTCTCTGGGCAGCCTGTGCCAGCGCCTCACCACCCTCATCGTAAAAAAAATTGCTCCTTATATCCCATTTAAATCTACTCTCCCAGTTTAAAACCGTTGTCCCTTGACCTGTCACACATGCTCTCAGTCCATGTTGTTACTGAATGTCATTAACCAGTTGAGTGACCACACAACGTCATAGTGATTTTGTTGCAAAATAAGCAATCCTTGTCATCTCCTCTAAACGAGGCGCTCCTTTAAAGGATTGAAAGAAAATTCTTCTAAACACAGGGACAATAAGAAGATAGAGAAGATTATCTATCAGCATCTAGGATGAACATAGAATGCCTTATTTTAGACTTTCCATATTGTGTGCGGGGGATTATAGTTACTATAGTAACAAAATGTGCTTTGGTTACTTAAATATTGTATGCTATAAATCTTTATTAGGAATTCTTTTATTACAAAAACTGCCCCCTGCCGCATTTCACTGAGCTAAAATGGAGAGGAAAGGGTGCTTCCATGACCATTTAGATATGCTGTCCTAAGACAGACACTGTCTCGCCCTCCTGTCATCATCATTGAATACTCTGAAAGCAGGAGGTGTATGATCAAAGCTATTGAAGCGACAAAACCCCAAACCCTAGACATGTCTTGATACTTACAGATATAGATAAAACTTGATCCTTTA
This sequence comes from Pezoporus wallicus, assembly GCF_028554395.1. Classification (NCBI taxonomy): domain Eukaryota; kingdom Metazoa; phylum Chordata; class Aves; order Psittaciformes; family Psittacidae; genus Pezoporus; species Pezoporus wallicus. The sequence goes on along the minus strand of NW_026642649.1, from coordinate 6,676,624 downwards.
ATAATATTGCCAGCCTTTGTATTTTCTCATTGTGTTGCTGAATTTGAGTCTACCTGCATTATGACACTAGATTTTAAGTATGAATGATCCAAATATGTAATTGAATGTTATTCCAGTAATGTACTACATGGGTATACCATATGACACTTCATAATTGTGTAGAAGTTTGTTGTCTTGTGAAGAGGGTATGTTTTGTACATAATTTTAGTGTTTTTTTCTTTCTTTCCAGTTCGTAGAATCACAGAACAGTTAGGGTTGGAAAGGACCTTAAGAACATGCAGTTCCAACCCCCTGCCATGGGCAGGGACATCTCACACTAGGCCATGCCACTCGAGGCTTTGTCCAACCTGGCCTTGAATACTGTCAGGGATGGAGCATTCACAACCTCCCTGGGCAACCCATTCCAGTGCCTCACCACCCTAACAGGAAAGAACTTCTTCCTTATATCCAATCTAAACTTCCCCTGTTTAAGTTTTAACCCGTTACCCCTTTTCCTGTCACTACAGTCCCTGATGAAGAGTCCCTCTCCAGCATCCTCATAGCCCCCCTTCAGACAATGGAAGCTGCTCTGAGGTCTCCACACAGCCTTCTCTTCTCCAGGCTGAACAGCCCCAACTTCCTCAGCCTGTCTTCATACAGGAGGTGCTCCAGTCCCCTGAGATCATCCTCGTGGCCCTTCTCTGGACTTGTTCCAACAGTTCCATGTCCTTTTTATGTTGAGGACATCAGAACTGCACACAGTACTCCAGGTGAGGTCTTGAAAATCTGTTCAAATTCTCTTTGAAGTTACAAAAAAAACCCCATCATTTTGATTTCAGTCAGTTAGTCCTGCTGTAATGACCCGTTTGGTCAGCTTTCATACACATACAACCATGATCTAACGGATGTAAAGACTGCATGGATCGATAGTCTTGATATGTTCAATGTTCCTTGCAGGAAACTTGTACTCCAGGGAATGTATAAAATGGTGACAACAGCCTTTCTGCCCACACAAATCTGTGTACCTTTGTGTGTTAAGATCTGTAACACACTGCCAAAGTAATAATGCCAAATTCCAAATTATATTGGAATAAGAATTTCAATGTTTGCAGTTGCTGATTTTTTTACTGCTTTGATCAACTGTGAAACAGTTTATGCACTGGGTTTGTAATCTGCCCCAAAAAGACAAATATTTTGATGTGTGTGAGTATGCATTTGCAGGAATTAACAAACAAAGGAAACCATTCGCTGTTCCATGTTATAATCAAAATGCTTCAGTGGGTTAAGCAATCCTTTCATAATCTGGGAGACCTCTCTTCTCTTTTACGGTAACATTATTACTGCAACAAACTGCTTGCTCCACAGAGGAATTGTACCTAAAAGCTTATTCATGGCTTGAAAGTTGATTTCTGTAGCATAGCTGTGGTGTTTCAACAAAGCCAGCATGTGCCTGCCAAAAAAACAAGGCCAAAGGAGGCACTGAAAGGTGTAGTTCCTTGAAGGAGTAAGAAATTTCAGTGCTGGCAAAATGTTGCTTTGATGAGTGTGAGTTGGACACGTGTTTCCACGAGGGTGATGGGAGTTCTTTTTAAGCTGTGCTGGAAGTCAGAACAAGGACCTGGATTTGAGTATATACATTGAAAATAGGGTAGGAGGGGAAGGAGTGAAAGCAACCAGGGTATTCCTGGATAGTGTGAGGAAAAGGAGGAAAGGTGAACAGACTGGCTATGGAATCTTCAATTGCTGAGGCGGTTTAGACGTGCAGGAGTACCCGATTCCTTTAACTACATGCAAATGCTGATTTTGAATAGATCTGAAACCTCTGCAGTGTGGATACAACTTGCCCTGAAAATTCAGGTGCACTGGGGTCCTGCAAATACTGTTCAAGTAAAGCCTTAGGGAATCTGAGGCTTGTTGTAATGATGACAGACTGGAATAAACCTTGTGCTCCGTAGTTTACATGGAGGGAAAAGACGTCCTTTGTATGATCTTCCTTCTCCTTTCTCATCCTCATTTGTATTGCCTCATGCATTTAATTGTATTTCTGGAGCTGAGGCTTGATGTCCAGGTTCACTTTTCTGTCTTTCTTGCTCACATAAACCTTTCACTGAGGTCAGAGTTTGCTTCTTGTTGAGTTCTTTTTTCTCCAAAGAAGCCCCAAGGTCATTAAAAAGAAAAAGGAAAAAACCCAAACTTCAGGACCTGGCTTCTGGTGTTTTCTAAATATTTCATTAACAGTTGTGTTAAAATACTCCTAATTGGGTGCTTAAAGTGGTCTGCCAGACTGCATGAAAGCCCACAAGGACAAAAAAAGCCTTCAGAAACTCAAGATGCCTCATTTGTTTGTTTGAAACTTTACTTTGATTTAGCAGCTTGTTCTACCTCTTCGCTACTGAAGGATTGATTGTGCAGTCAGGATATGGTATACCTACTGCATCTCACATGTGCATTCATGCAGAGGTTCTGGTGCATCCTGGTATGTCCTACACTACCATAAGGACTGAATCTCATTTTACTGAACTCTTCTACTGTAGTATATACAACATATGTGCTTACAGATTAGCAGAGAAAGGAGGGAAATGACAGCAAAAATAAAGATGACTTTGCCCTGATTTAGGCACCTCTAAACCTGTTTTAAAGGTGATATTCCAAAACCAAGGTTGTCAGTACTTGGATGATGCTTAGTTTTTTGTACTTGAATGGTTCTAGCAATATGTGATAAAGAAGGCTGGTATCTGCAGAGGAACTAGGAGGTCACGTCATGCTTGTAGTTTCATGTACGTTAGCAGTGGAACTCTAAATAATGCTAACTAAAGAGTGGAACCCTCACTAATGTAGATTCCTCAAAAGGGCTCTCGGTTACCATGCGTTAGGTGAAAATGTCATCCTGGATGTGCATCTACAAGCTGGTGTGTGTTGTGTATTTATTACATGTAGTGTATAATAATGCATGCAGCAGTGTGCATTTACTGTGCATTAGGGGATTAGTCATAATATTTGCAGCTACTGGGTTTCTTTGGTTTTCAGTACATGATAAAACAGTGGAAAAAGGCAAATATATAACTGTAACAAACATAATGTCATCATAAGGTGTGATCTAAGTAAATCCCACAGTGAATGCTCAGTGCCTGTGCACAAAGAGCACCCACCACTCTGGAGTGTGAGAGGGTTCATTCTGTGCTATTTGGGAGTGAAGTTTGCCATTGTTTGAAGGTAACAGAGATTTATGTTCCAAAGGAAACAGAGATTTATGTTCCAAAGAACACACCGCACTCCTTGTTCCCTGGCCTTCATAAACTCTACCAGCAGTACTTTTCATGGACAAAGACAGGTAATCATCCTGCCTATCTGTTGACCATCATTTGCCAACTGGTTTCCCCGTGTTCCCATTTGGGAGGGTGGAATCAGGGAGAGTTCCTTCCCGGAGCCACTCATGGTTACTGTGGACTGCCTGCTAGAGCTGTCTTTCTCTCTCCCACAGACTACAAAAGAATCTAGCTAGTCTCTCTTAAACTTAGACCCAAGTGTGTGTGTGTGTGTGGGGGGGGGGGGGGGGGGGTAGGTGTCATTTAGGTTACATGGTTAGTCACTATTATTCAATGTCTTCTGTCCTTTTGAAGGAGTATAAAAATTTTCAGTTGTCCTTATTTTAAATATCAAGTCCTCTTTGTATGAAGTTGTTCAGTTAAATGGCGAAGTTTCTACCAGAGTAATCTGCAATGAGCACTCTGTCGAGAAGCAAAACCATGGCACCTTTCCAGTTTTGAAGTGTTTGCAGCATCTATTATAAATCAGACGCTATAAATACTGAGGAAATTTACTTTTCCATTTCTGGAGTCTTTTGGAAGTATTTAAGAATAACTTTCTTAGGAAAAGTGGGTTGTGCTCCCTGTTAGCATTAGGTCCCTAAACTCGGTGCATGCTATTAGGATTGAAATCTCCACACTCACCATGCACCCCCCACTAGCTTTTATTGCTTACTGCTAATGTCTAGCATCCACTGACAACTTGTCCAGCAGCTTGAAGGCGCTCTGGAGTTGTTAAGCATACTTTAAGTTCATCAGGACTGAATAACATGGTCAGCAGTCATCATTTAGACATGAGACAGATACTGAACTTCAGATTGAGAACGCAAAGATGTCCTTCTCTGACTCCAAGCAACCAGGATTATCACAGTGTATAGAGCAGTTCAAAACAAAATATGTTTCCATAGAGTGTTTGAATGGATCTCCACTGCTATTCTCACTGTTTGAAAGGCTATTTGTTTACAGCACTTCAAGGAAGATTTCTCTGTGTTCGTTGCTAATGTGATTAGGCAGCAAAACCAAAAACTTGGCAGCAGAGATCTGCCTATGGAGGAAGAGCTGTAAGCTTTCTAAAGCTGTTCTTCAACCATCTGTGAGCCTGTCTAGAAAATCCAGGTCTTATGTAGTATTTAAACTAGTGGGTCGATCTTTAAATAGAGATGTGCCCATTAGAACATAAAAGCTGAGGAAATGTTAGCTGAGGAAATCTCTTCATCTCTGGACACGTCAAAAACTGATTTGATGACCTTCATTTTGCACTGTAAGATCCATGTCTAAATCTCCAGGCTTTCTATTTGGAAAATAGACCACTGGGAAGGAAAAGGACAGCTGATGTAGTGAGAAGTCAAACTCAGACGTTACACGCTTTTCCTTTTCTGTGTTGCCTTCTTTTTCCTGTTTTGCTCCGTTTTTTCCAGCCTCCTGCCCATCTCTGTCAGTTTAGAAGATGCAAGAATCATGATTTTGTAAAATAAATCCAATAGTTGGGTGCCCCTTATTGTAACTGATCCTGAAAGGTCTTTTCTTACTTTTTACATGTGCCCGTCTCTATATGAGTGTGTATATGTATTTCTGGGTATATTACTTCATAGTAACGTACGGATGAGCATAGTAGGTATGTAGCAGGACTTCTGTTAAACTGTTTAACAGCCTTACAAGTGAAGAAGCTCATTTTGACAAACAATTGCAAACAATTGGTAGCATTTTTCTTCATGGGAAGAGCTGCCTCCACAGAACTGCTGCAGTCTCAGGTAGACTGCATTTATTGAAAAGAATGGCAGTGACAAGTGGCATTCCTCAGAGGTCAGTACTCAGACCAGCACTGTTTAACATCCTGATAAAATACAAATTTCATAAGACAAAAAAAAGACATTCCTTCTGCCAGATTTCAACCTACTGCAAACAATGGAAGTGCAAAGAGAATAAAAACCAAACAGGCAGAAGAATCCTGTATATGGTAGAAACCTTAATCTGTATTTCCAAATCCCTTCTTTTCTCTCTTATGACAGTGATCCCCTTTCTCGTAATGTGGGTTTTTTTGAGATGGGAGTTATGTATGGCATGGGAAACACTAGATGTAGCATATGGTATAATGCTGCATGTGCTCCCTGCACTGTCTACGTTTGTAGCGCATAGCATGACCCGATATAATTTTATAGTACTGACTGTGACTGATGTTTTCAGCCCTTCTTAGAAGGTAGAAGGCAAACGGATGAATATGTTGCATGCATCTGCATGAAAACTAGCATTTTGCAGCAGGGATACAGAAAGACAGGACAAACCCTCATCGTGCTGCTAGTACAGTGGCCATAAAATGGATTTAACTGCTGCAGAAGATCTGTGGTTCCTGCTGGGTTCTATAATCATGTATTCACTTCAGTTCTTGCATTTAGTAGCACTCTTACTCGCCTTGCCTTTTCAGCAGTCTGGAGTACGATGTGCAAGCAAATGTTACGACAGGAAATATTGATAACCAGAAAATAGTTCACCTCATCAGGATTAGATCTTCTGGGGCAGGATTTTGTAGTGACTGGGCTGTTAAATCAAAGTGGGGAAGAGATAGATTCTTGTCTTATACCAAAAAGGCAGCTGTTAACTCTCTGAAGAGCTAGGTAAGGTCTAGAAGCGCGATCTCAAGCAGACGCTGGTGTGTCTCAGTAGCACATATCTATGTAGGCAATCATTGCACTCACAGGAGTTCAGCTGTCCTAAAGCAGAGACACCAGCACTTGGAAGTAAGCAACCTAAGAAGAGTGGGCAAGTATGGGGAACAGCAAAGAATTAATCCACTTCAGAAATAAGCTGAACTGGTATCAGCCATAATTAAATGGGCTGGGCATCCCCAGCAGAGATGTCATTACCCCACCATACTCTGCACTTGTCAGGCCACATCTGCAATATGTTTTCAGTTTTGGTCCCTGCTCTACAAGATGTGAACAGGCTGGAGAGGGTCCAGAGAAGGCCCCAAAAGATGAACAGGGGACTGGGAATCCTGCCACATGACTAAGACTGAGATAACTGGGCTTGTTCAGCCTTGAGGAAAGGCTCAGGCAACACCTTATCACCGTATTCCAGTATTTAAATGGTGGCTACAAAGACAGATACTCCCTTTTTACAAGGAGTTGTATGGAAAAAATGAGGGGTAATGGGTAGAAGTTACTTCCAGGAAGATTTCAGTTGGAAAAAAGAGGAAAAGATTTTACAGTGAGAACAATCAGCCATTGGAATAATCAATAATCTCCCCAGGGAAGTGGTGGGCACCCCAGGGTTGGACACTTTTAAGATTTGGCTGGACAGGGGTGCCAGGGCATCCAGTCTAGATCATGCTTCACCAAGAAAGGTCCAACCAGGTGATTCTTGATACCCTTTCCAACATGGTGTTCTGTGGTACTGTGATTGATCTGGTTACCCCTTACTATTAGTTCACAGGTGATGATGTCTAGTGTACAATTGGCATCATAGTGCATGAGACTTGGGAGGTACCTGCATGAACAAGGTGATGCTCTGTTAAAAACAAAAATCCATTTATTTTTCCACACCATTTTTCTAGTAAATGCATAGAAATAATTAAAAAAATGAGGAGCAAATGGAGTGAAAAAGAACAAACAGACTCTTACTGCAGGGAGAAATGATGACACATTTCATATTAAGTTGCCTGTTACTTCCCATAATTAAAGCATCATGCAAACTTTTCTTTGAAACCCTCTCATTTACATATAAACACAATGCATCACATTTCTAATGAGGAAGGGGAAGCTGTCTCTAGTGCCAAACTGAACAAATTGGCTCTGATTTTCAAAACCACTTACAAGCTTCAGATGCCTAATTAAAATGAATAGGAAGGAATAAGGCATCCAACTCAATGTGTGGCTCTAAGAGAAACCCTCCACCTTTTTGATTTTATCTTCTAAAACAACATGAATTCCACTAGTTCAAAACATGACCTAATTTGAGAGCATCTCATTCACTCACTGGGCAATTCATCTGAGTCAAATCTAAATGGCTGTGTCTCTGGTTATAAGGGAAAGCATGCCACAGCAGATTTTGGAACACTGGTAAGCAGTTGTCCATCACTGTTGAGCTGCTCACAGACTCCCCAGGACTCTGATCCAGGCTAGCCAGAGTTTCTAACACTGTTCCCAGCCTGGGGAATGGCATGAGCCCTGTTAATAAAGGCTCTGTCCGTTTGGTGGGCTTTCCCTGATCCAGTCATCTAGAGTAATCCGGTTAAACCCTCAGCCTGCATAGACAGCAGCAAGCCAGCCTGTAGCCTCCTCTTCCCTATCCATGTAGTTGAAATCTTATTCTGGCTTTTTTGAGGGCTGGTGAGAGAGGTTCGCAGTGAAAGAGGTTTGTAAATGATGGATGTCATAAGTAGATGTATGCTGTGCTAGTATCTTGTGTTATAATCTACTAACCTTACACTAAAAGTGGTTTCAGAGGACATCAAAGGCTGACTCGCACCAACACTGGCAGTGGAAGTGGGAGCAGCAATGATGCCAGAAGCCACTGACTTTGGGACTGTGTCAGGAGCAACTAGTACTCTATGGAGACTGAAGGACTTGGGCAGAAGGGCTAAGATGTGATAACAAGTTTTGTTGTAGGTGTGCAAAGTCTTGCACGTGGAGCAGAGGTGAGGAGAGTGTGACGTGTATATTGGGTTAGAAAAGCAATGAGTAAAAAGATACAAAGGCCTGTAGGATGCCATCTGAGCCAGGGCTTTGCCCACCACCTGCAGTCAGCCACTGTGTTTGGAGGAAGGAGAGTTTAAGTGTATCAACATGGGCTGCATCTTGCCATGTGGCCTCAGGCTAATGAGTAATCTAGGCCCATTTCTGTTACTCAGATAAGTGTAGCAGAAGCCATTTAGGAGGATAAATCAAGGATAATAGTGTAACTCTTTAGTGAAGCAGGCAGGCCGATGATGTTAGTCCGTAGAATGGCAGGAAGGACATGACAATGTAAAACCTATGCATGAAAAGAGAGAACATATGTGAAAGGAAAATGAACAGAGAGAAAGGTAGAATGAACAAAAACATGAAGGGTGAGAGGAAGAAGGAACAAAATAAAGAGGCAGAGAAAGGAAGGAAAGGCAAGTGCATACATCCAGGTTAATCAGCTTTAGGTTATTTATTCTTATGCATTTATTACATTGTATTTCCCTGGTACATGGCCCACGTTCTTATTTAGAGAGAAGGGAGCGACAGAATACCGTGCAGCAGGGATTTGCACCTTCCCGCATCCACCGCTGTGCACGTTACTGGTGTTCAGAGGTTTATGCATTTTTTAAAGCAGCATGCTCCAGCAGCAGGGAATTCAGTATTTAAATTTTAAACAGGAGGTTTGAGTGAACTCAGGCCTGCAGCCCTGACACTTTCGTGTTCCTCTCTGAATGCAAGCTCAGTCTGCTGTGGCTGCCTCAGAACCAAACAGGAGATATTCAGAAAGACAAGGGGGACGGTGAAGATATTAAAGGCTGTAGTCATGCTGTTGATGAATATTTTCATGCTTTTTTGCATCTGCTTGCAGAGTAGCTATCAGTGGTCATTGTGCTGTCATTAGGGTTAAAAAGCTTGACTGTAATTCTCTCATAGAAGGGGTATCTGGCTGTAATTCAGGAGATTGGATTTCTACTCTAGCTTCTCTGTGTGACTGTTAGAAATGAGTTAATCACTGTGCAGCTTAGAATCGGTGGGTGTGAATCAGTGGACACAGTTGAAATACAGATTGATGTACACTTACGATGCGTTTTAGATGTGTTGTATCTTATTGTCATAGACAATTATTTTTCAGAAGCCCTTGGGCCCTTTTGGCAGGAAATCACGGAATGGTTTGGGTTGGAAAGGACCTTAAGATCATCCAGTTCCAACCCCCTGCCAAGGGCAGGGATGCCTCACACCCCAACGCTTTGTCCAGCCTGGCCTTGAACACTGCCAGGGATGGGGCAGCCACAGCTTCTCTGGGCACCCTGTGCCAGCTCCTCACCACCCTCACAGTAAAGAACTTCCTTAGATCTAACCTGAACTTCCCCTGTTTCAGTTTGAACCCATCATCCCTTGTCCTATCGCTACAGTCCCTGATGAAGAGTCCCTCTCCAGCATCCTTGTAGCCCCCTTCAGACACTAGAAGCTGCTCTGAGGTCTCCATGGAGCTCCTCTTCTCCAGGCTGAACAACCTCACCTTTCTCAGCCTGTCTTCGTACATTAGTAGGGCATGTCCACTCCCTCTGTACTACTGTATCATTACTAAATGCAGTGATACTGAGGGCAAAAGATCTTCTACTGACAGCTGTAACAATTAGTAAACCTGATCTTGTAGTTAAGCACCTACCCATGAAGTTCAGAAGCATCTGCTTAAGCAGTATTTTGTGTTTCATACACAGAAAGCTTCTGGTGCATGTTGAACTGAACTGCTACAGGGCTTGAGGTGCTGTAATAAAAATTAGGATCAAGATGTCACTTCAGGAAGTATTGGTTTCTTGCTGTAGTAATACTTCAGGCATTTGATACAACTTGGCTCAAAACACCACACCGTTTTCTCAGCGTGGTATAAAACCAGGTTCAGTTTTCATTCTGGGATGGAAAAAAAATTAAGTGATGAATCGTGGAGCGTTTTCAGGTGAGTTTCTGTTCCAGATTAAAGATGAGTGTAATTACAGTATTTTCATGCAAAATATTTCTACAGAGGAGGTACTCAGCCAAAGTAGGTGGCTTCTAAATCGTAAAATTGATAAGTCTTGCTAACATTTCTGTCTGGAAAAACATTCCTTTAATAAGTGAGTAGCATTAAATGGTATTGTTATACAGGTACCTAAAACAATGTTTTAATCTTTTGCACCAGGAGCTGCAGGTTTGCTATGCTTCTATTGAGAAAAGACCTCAGACACTGCAAAGTATTGCTTAAAATGCCATTTTTTAGAGCTACTGGAGGAGAGGATTAGGAACCTTGAGCGAGTAGCAATGCCCAGGCCTCTGATGAGGGTGCAGCAGACTGTCATGGAATTTTGGTCATAGAATCACAGGCTGGTTTGGGTTGGAAGCGACCTTAAAGCTCATCCAGTTCCAACCCCCTGCCTGAGCTTGTGTCTGCAGGTTTGGATTAAGGAAAGGATGTGATGGTGCCACAGCACCTGGATGAGGTGACCCCGCAGCCACAGGACACACGGTGCAGGCCTGCGCCTGTCCACGTGAACTGCAGTGGGGATCACTAGCTCCATCATGACACAACAGTCTCCAGTCAGAATCACTACAACTAGAAACAGTATTTCAAGAATCCAGGACAATAGGGTGGATGTTCTCTATGGAAATTAAATCATTTTCTATCTGCAAGATTGAAAGTACGTGAGTATCATGGTACATTTGTCTAGATTTGTCTCAGTTGCAAAGACATACCTTGAGAGTTGGTTTGAGTTATCCAAGGTTACTGTAAATAGCATTCATCTGATGCCCATGGCAAGAGGGGAGTTGGAACTGGATGATCTTAAGGTCCTTTCCAACCCAAACTATTCTGTGATCCTATGATGTAAGTGGAACTGTAATAATAACCACCAGCTAAAGATCTAGCTCCATGTCTCAGGCTTCTTTTGCGCCATTCATACACTAATGAAACATTGTTCCAAGCAAATAGGATTCCTTTGGAATTGGTGTTACCTATGTTTATAAACACTTTTGGCATGTATGCTAATCTTTTCTGTTATTGCTGGTCACCTTTTTGGTAAGCGCCATTCCAGGAAGGGTGGGAAGGAGAATGAGGATACAAGGATTGATCTGCATGGGTTCCAGTGGCAGACGCAAAAGTCTGCTCTTGGACATGAGGATTCTTGCTGCAGTCTCTGGTTGCTTTGTGCTTCTCTGATATTTTCCCTTTCTGGGAAGGAAGGTATTTTCCCTTTGCTCAGGCTTGACACAGTGACCTTTCCTGAGTCTGAGACAGTTGAGGCTTTAAAAGCTGTCTTCTCTAAGGTCTGGGAAGCTGAAGGAGACATTCAGCCTGGCTGCTGGCACAGGGAGGAAATGACCAGATGGATGTTCACTCCCTTCCCTGCCTCTTCTGTCACCCTTGTCCTAAGCAGCCTGCGGTGAAGCTATGTGCTGAATAAACAGAATCCTTAGGGCTCCCTTATGGCAGCACTTGCTAGAGTCCTCAAAGCCAGCTGCAGAAAGCACTTTTACTGGTGCAAATCTCTCTTCGTCCTGAGGATTTACTGCTGCTGAAACCTCCCTGCAGCAGAGAAACAGGCCTTTTCCACAGCAGTTGCTGGTGGAACATGGTCATGTCTTTTATCAGACATAATCTTTTCTAGGGGCTACTGTGGGGAAATAGAACTTATTGCTCCCTATTTGACATAAACTGTTCACTATAGCTGTAAAATGCACTTCTGAAATGGAAATCTCAAGGTTTCATCAAGGGAATATTAGGTAGCCGATTCCTTCACTAATTTTACACTGAGGAATAGACTCAAACAGATTGTATGGAAGAGATGAGTGGTTTGGCAGAGTACCATGAGCAGTGGGTTTTCTTGGTCCAAGAAGGTAACAAACAGTGCAATTTATCCCTCCATAATAATTATGAGGCACATATTCTGACCCAAGCCTTCAGGAAACATACTTCCCTCTAGGAAGTTCAGTCACACGAAATATGCTTAGACCATTGCTTACAGATGTGGTTAAAACCAAACATCTGTAGGTATACATATGGCGTATATCAATCTATACCCCATAAACTATAATCTGCATTCATCCTTCCTCTCAGTGTGATTGCCACAAGGTGGAACTTGCTGTGAAAAATTCCATATTTAGAGAATAAAGGAAGATAATACTGTTGCAATAGATAGAATACCTGTAGATTAACAGAAAGTACCTGTGGCTGTAAGATCACCAGAACTGAAGTGGTGTTGCAAAGCAGGTGGGGGATGCAGTAATTCAGGAAAACACTGTAATAGACAATCTAACATGACTCATCATGTTGTGTGTGCTGCCTGTGAAGAGCTAAACCAAAAATGCATACTTGAGCCGTAAGTATCACCCAGCATCAAGCTCTTTAAAAGCTATGGATTTCAGTCAAATACAGTTTTCTAATGCTATGTTAGAGCCGCAAGCTGAATGTGTTTGGAGGTACTCATTGACACTACAGAAACTGCAAGTAGACTTGTACTGCACATGTGGAGTGTAGTTCCATTTCTGGAATTGTGTTGAGTTGTGGGCCCCCCAGTGTAAGAGACACTCTTTTATACTGTGAGGGTGACTGAGCACTGGCACTGGTTGCCCGGAGCAGTTGTCTCCATCCTTGGAGATATTAAAAAATAGGCCTGGACATGTTCCTTGCAAATGGCTTGAGGTGGCCCTGCTTGAGTTGGGGGTTGGATGAGATGAGTTACAGAGGTCCTTCCAACATCAGTCCTTCTGTGATGCTGTGGTTCTGTAACTGGTCTCAAAAACTTCAGCAGTAGGAAGTGACTCAATATTATATTGTGGACTACTCAGGTGTGTCAAATAGTGACTATCTCAGGTCTCATTAAACCCACTCTTACCTCCGTTAGCCAACCCCTCACATCATTTCTTCTCTTGGTTTTACTTTTTAGTGCTTTGTTGTTGTTGTTCTTCCACAGTCACAGACTGAATCTGCAAAGCAGGAAATCTTAAGCTCAAAAAGCAGAGCAAAAATCTGATTCTAAAGTTGTTTTTCATCTAAAAAACATTATGCTAATTTAGAAGAGATTTTCCAGGGGCCTGTCTGTGTGTGCTTGGATTTGGCAGTGACAGCTTAGGGCATAGCACCAAGCTGTTGCTCTTGAGGCAGTTACTAATCAGCTGTGCAGTTTAAGAAACTATAGAGCAGCTATGAAACAGTAATGAAGTAGTGATTCTTCTGTGACATTGAGGCAGCTGTAATGAAACAAATAATCAACGAATATGGCTGTCCTTCACAGCATACCCTTACGCTCTATCAAATAGCTTTAAAACAGCAACGAAAAGTCTGGAAAACAAGTTTCTCATGGTTTACAGTTGGTGACACTGAGGATATGGAATGACAGAGCTCCCTGAGAAAAAGATGACAGTTTACGTGAGCCAGTGAGCAAACAAAGCAGTTCAGTTTCTAAACAACAGAGTGCCAGAATGGGAGCTTACACTTCAGCTACACTGAGCTCTGACAGCCCATAGCCATGAGCTGAAACGTGGTGGAAGGGCAACCAAAGAGCAGCTTGCTCTGCAGCTGGCCCCTCGGTAACTTGACTATGAGGAGGCGCCAGGCTCTAGGGCCTCCTGTCCTTTTGCATTCAGTAAGATTTCATAGAAAGGCAGTAAAAGGTGATGATACTTCCCTTAGAGACTTGTGGTAAGAGTGACTATGCATGATATGCTGGGAATAGGCTTAAACCACCATGGCCATACTTGTTTAAACTTGGACTTGCGGGGAGTGCTGTCACAGCTCTGCCCAGGAACTTGAACTTCACCAGAGCCACAGTGACTGAGCTGCAGAACTCTCCTGAGTCTGCACACACTGACTCTGTAACAGCTTTCCCTGCCCTCGCCTCAGATCCTCTCTTGCAGCCTCGACATTCTGGGCATTAATGGTGTGATAAAAGCATCTTCTGTATGTGCTGGACACCCATGCTACTATTTCATTTTTCAGCACTAATACTCTGTTTTATGTTCACATGAGGCTAACATGTTTTAGGTTAACACTGGCTGCTCTGCATGTACTCTGCCTGCTAGTACAGGGGATAAAGAACACGTAAGGCTTAATGCAACTCCTGTTACTAGCGATATAAAAAGTGTCTTTGAGGAAGGCCCTTCAGATTTTATTGAGTCCAGATGAAGAGAACAACTGAAGGAAACAGATGGAACAATTTAGAACATGTAACAAAACCCCAAACAAACAACAAAGAAAATACACAAAAGTTTAGGCTTTGGCAAGACGCACAGAAAGCCATCCTTTTGCACAGAGAGTCCCCATGTTCCTGTGTGACCCGTGTTTCGCAGGAGGAAAACACAGCCTTTCATGCTGCCTCTAGCTCTCTTTATTAGTTGCTGGTTGGTGCTGCGCTCAATGCCACTATTTTCACATGAGCTCATTAGTTACCCTCTGTGAGGGTAATACCTTCGCCCTATGATGAGGAGCTTGGAAATTCAGTCTCTTAGGTTAATACAAATGCCTGAGCTGGTGTGTGAAGCCAAGAAGTTTAAAATGAGCAGCTGCTTCTCTAACACTCCCACCCATCCGAACAGAAGTAAATGTAAGTGTCAGTGTGAGCGGTAAGAGTATGTATGCTGGTTAATGTTTTCTCCTCTAGCTGTAAAAGGTGTGTTTCTGGGCACCTTGGAAGAAGCCTCACTGCTTTATGGCCTCATCGAGGTAGGAGGACTCTGTGAAAGGAGAAGGCATTGTGCCAGCTGGGAGCATCTGAATATGGGTAGCTGAAAGTAGCTTCCAGAGGCAGGGAAAAAAACATTCCATGGATCTACAGACTTGGGTATCCTGCAGTGTGGTGGAAGCAGGGGGAAAAGTGAAACCTCAGAGAAAACGGGATGCTTTCTATGGACCCAAACTTTATATCTACACTAGCCATCATGTAGATATGATCTGAAGCACTGTCATATGAACAGCCATGTTACTCATTTGCTGTTGGTCTTCCTTGCGTGATTTGATTTGTGCCATCTAGCACACTCTCAAATGACATTTGAGGATGCTGTTGGTCTAAAGACTGTGCTCCAAGTAAGCAAAACAGATGAGTTTCCCCTTTTATGGGTCAGAAGAAAGTTTAACCATGTGAATGCACGTCATTTGGAAGAGGAAGATGGAAGGTGACCTACTTGAGTAGTGAATCATGCTCTCAGCTATGGGGATATGACTGGGCCCAGGAATAGCAATGCTAATTATTGGGGATGGTGGCGTGGGTTCCCTTCTTGCTCACGTATTCAGAAATCTCTTCCTGATCCAACACATGCCCCTGAAATGTCTTATTCAAAATCAAGTGGGCAGCAAGGAGATTTAATAAAGTAAAATTAGACCCTTTTGCATTCTTTTAAATTAGTATTTTGGAATATTAATGGAAATCTTAATTAAATGCTATAATTAGTATGCAAAATGGCATACTGTGACCAGACTCATGCGTTATGTCCATTTGCTGAGAGAGCCTGAAATTGCTTCAGCATTTCCTCTGCTGTAGCTGAGAGCATTTTGGGCAGGCATTTTGAAGGGGTGTTCTTGCCACGATTTTAGATTCAGTAGCCGTCATTAGGACCATCTGACCTAACTTTCTGCAGCCTCCTAACCTCAGATACCATACACAGCATTTATTGCTTTTGTCAGGGCCCTGAGTGCACCAGTTGGCCTTGACCAACCTCACCTGGGGCTTCTCCCCATTGGGTACCCATGGGCCAGGGAGCCCATTTCAGCTCTGCTCATCTTAGGGCTGTTAGTCCCTGCCCCACTGACACCGTAGGAGTGCTGGTCTCCAGCCACATCTGTGCCCTCGCTCTGATCCAGCAAACTGATGACCCAGCATTATCTGAGCTGTGCCCCGTCACCACACACTTATCTGGTGACCCCAGCTCTTGGCCAACCCTGGCTGCCACCCTTGGGCCTTCCTTCCTTGTTTCACCATGGGAGGCTGTGGAATGGAGCCCTGGCAGATGAGGCCCGTGTCCTGCTGCTCCTGTTTTCATGCTTGGCCCTCAGGTCCCTGTCTCTTAATAAGCAGCCAGCCATTGCTGTGCCCTGACAATTTGCACTAGGTAGCTTGTAAATCACAATATAGATTGAATTTCCCTTGCAGTTATTGTAGCATAAATCAGAGGTAATATCATAAAAGATGATGTGATTTTCACCTCTGTAAAATCCGTGTGCTCTCCATGAAGTCCCAGATGTCCAATTTTTTATTACTTGTGTAACTTTCTTGTCTAGCTACCACAGGACTTATTTCTCCCTTGATAGAAACATCTCAAGGAGAGGATATGCAACATATTTTGTTAAGTAATCTTTAATGGCTTTGAGCTCTTGCGTGCTGCATGGTGCAGAGAGAAGCAGCAAAGGAAGAAGAAAGATAACATGGCATAAACTTCAAAAGCTGAGTCTTGAATTTTGAATCTTGCCACCAGCAGGAGGTGCGTGGCCAAGTTAAACTGTGGGAGGAGGTGAGCAGGCTACACAGTGTTGGGGAAGATGAAAAAGAGCTTGATCGGGTGATCAGAGGGATCCTGCAGAGAGGAGAGCCCAAGTCCTAGTAACCCACTTGCACAATCCATCTGTAGAGGTCCCTTCCTTCCCAGATCGTGCCGTGATTCTATATCATGGGGAGCATAATATGTCTGCCTTTCCTGAAGCAAACATGAGTATATCTGTCTAACAGTGCATTTTAGCACTCTGTTTCATGGGCTATATACTTACTTTGATACTAAACACCTGCAGCTACTATATTTTTAAGCCCTGTACTGAATACAGTTAAGTGGCTTTGTGGGCATACTACAGAAACTAATTACGGCGCTTGTAAATCCTGGATCCCGCTAAAGGTTTGTCGTGGTTTAAACCCAGTCAGGTAATTCGTTCGCTCACTTCCCCCCCTTTCTTGCCCTCCCCCTGCACTCGGAGGGACGGAGAGGAGAATCAAAAGAATGCAACTCCCACGGGTTGAGATAAGAACAGTTTAGTAACTAAGGTATAACACAAATCACTACTGCTACCACCAATGATAATAACGATAAAGGAAATAACAAGGGAACAGAATACAACACCTCACCACCAGCTGACCGATAACTCGCCCCCCAAGCCCAACCAAGCTCCGACCGATACCTCCTCCAACCCTGCAGTCTCCCAGCCCTTCCGGCTAACTCCCAGTTACATCCTGGGCATGACGTGCTGTGGTATGGAATACCTCTTTGGTCAGTTTGGGTCATGTGTCCTGTCTCTGCTTCCTCCTGGCTTCCCCTCCTCCCTGGCAGAGCATGAGGCTCACAAAGTCCTTGGCCAAACCAAAACATCTCTATCAGCTCTGTTCCCGAGCCGAAAGTCAAAACACTGCACTGCACCAGCTACCAAGGAGGAGAAACATGACTGCTACTGCTGAACCCAGGACAAGGTTTTTGATGTATTTGCTACTTATCAAATGGGTAATAAGCAGCACAGTTTCATAGCAAGTCTTATGGAGCTCTTCATTATGCAGCTGGTTTTTATCCAGGTATTTGCATTCTCTTCATCAAGGACCTTAGAGATATAGCACGAGGAGCAAAGGGTTCAAACTTAAACAGGGGAGAATGAGATGAGACATTAGGAAGAAACCCTGGCAGTGCTCAAGGCCAGGTTGGATGGGGCTTGGAGCAACCTGGTCTGGTGGAAGGTGTCCCTGCCCATAGCAGGGGGTTGGGACTGAATGATCTTAAGGTCCTTTCCAACCCAAATTGGTCTGATTCTGTAACAAGGATACTTCCTATATACAATTCTTGTTTGCCATGTTGGATATATGAGCTGTAGGTATTAATACTAAAACTGTAAATTGCCTGATTTGAAAGATGAAAGTATGTATCTTGTTCCTTCACTTAGAGTAGGACAAATGAATTCTTTCTAAACCTTTAAAATTGTCTCTTGAGCTGCTCCCTCCTCTGCTATACTTGCTGTAATGTATGAGCCATTAAAATCCCTGGGCCATTAGAGCAACCCTACAGTCAGATGAATTGGTTTGTTCCAAATAAGTACATCAGTGAGTTTTCTTATTTTTCTTTTAACTTGATTGCCATTCCTTATGAAAGGTTTGAGAAGTCTCTTCATTTGCTGATGAAAGCTCTCTGTGGGAAGGGCAAGTAGGCTATCTGCTGGTTTTCACTTCTCAGAAACTGTCTTCAAGACAAGGGCGGACAGAGCCTTGGGTGACATGATCTAGTGTTAAGAGTCCCTGTCCATGGCAGAGGGTTGGAACTGGATGATCTGAAGGTCCTTTCCAACCCAAACCATTCTATGATTCTGGTCCATTTCACATCTGGTCTCTGTTGGAATGTCTAATACTCCTTGTAAGTGGGCATTTTGGCTAATCCCCACCCTCAGTATACTTTGCAATTCATGGAACTCTTGTCTTCAGCAAAAGTCCATGTTGCACTTGGGCTTTTTCAGTTCTGCAGGAAAGTAATTCTCTTTCATCTTCCCAGGTCAGATAACTTACGGATTCTCATTTGGCCTTTGTTAGATTAAGTGGGGTTTATTCAGAATTGCTTGTGTGAGGCTGAGATTTTTATGACTGCTCCTTCAGATACAATAGACACATCTCCATGAGCCGCCCCAAGCCACCTGTGTGTCCTGAAGAAGATGAGGCTCAGACCGTTAATGTACACTGTGGGGTACCTCATTAGTGACTGAAACTTGGTAGATGAGCCAGTGGTGAAGAAAAGGTGAGGTAGAAAAGCAGTAGAAAGTTCTCTGCTCTTGTTTTTCCCAGCAACAGATAGATGACAAGAAAGGCATAGGCACAAATACTGGCCTGACAATCCGATGGTCCTTTAATATGCATCAGTGATGCTGTGTTTTAAGCTTGAGTCTAAGGATTTAGGCTGAGGGCTAGGTGATTGTCCTGACAAGTTGCTGTTTCTGCATTTGAGCAAATACAGGACTAATGCCAGACAGCCACCTTTTCACAACTGGGTTTTGCTGAACTTAGATCAATTCTTGCTCCAATCAAGAAGTCTGCTGCCTCTTTTCCCATCAAACAGTATATTAGGCACACGTTTTTATGAGGGATAAAGCATAAATACTTGAAATTAGCTACGTAGGAAGAAAAAGATACCTTCCATCCTGTGCACCAGCAGAATTGTAGAAAGAGGGAAAAATGATGCACATTTCCATTACAGCTATAAAACAAAATTTGAACTGAAACTATGTCAGTAAAGTGACCTGAGGTTTTTCATTTTTCAGTCTAAAACTGAATGAAATGCAGTGTTTGTGAGGAAGAGAGTTCAATGATTTGTATGTTTTTTTTTTCTTTAACCAGTTGAATTATAGCAAAGACTGAAAAGGATTAGATATGGATGACTAATTTCTACCCAGATTAGAACTTTCATATGTAAATGATGTATCTTCCTGTTCTATTCACCTTTGTCCATTCATTCCACCTTGGCTTTATCATGAGTCCTACAACCCGTATCTCCTGCTGTCCATTTCTTTCAACCTACTTTTCCTGTCCCTTTCATTCCCTAATTTTATTCTCTCTTTTTGTTTTACTATTTTCAAGAGCCTGTTACGAAGCCATCTCTTTTTGCTGCAACGTTACTCACATGCATCAGGTTTTCAAAATGATAGAACATCCCTAACTCAGACTAAACACAGCAAAAATCAGAGACCATCTGCATTTGCTTTTCATTTTCCCTGTATTTCTCATACATATTTGAAAAAAAAGATTAATATATATAATTATATTAAAAATACAGAATGTTTTTACGTATTTAAGACTGGAGTGCTGTTAAATCTCATACAGATTACCTCTCTGTAAGGCATCTATACCTTCAAGGGAGGCTACAGCTCTTCCTAATGTAGTATCATCAGCAAACCTACTTAATGTATATTCAATCCCTGTGACCCCCTCCCTAACCCTAAAATTGAGCCCTGGAGAGCCCCGTTGGTGTCAGGCTGCCAGTCTGATGCAGCTCCAGTTTAACTATAACTCTTGTAGCCCGATCTGTCAGGCAATTGCTTACCCAAAATATTATGGACTTGCCTAGCAGCACACTGGACATTTTATCCATAAGGATATAAAGAGTTCCTGGAGATTTTCCTGCTTATTTTGTAAATTTGTGATTACTTTTTCCCTCCTCATGTTTCTTTTCAGTTATAAGTGCTGAGCATACGTTTTTACTGGCCTACTCCACTCATATTTTCCAAAGGAAGCTGAAGCAAACTTTGACCAGAAGAGGAGAAATCTGTTTTGGACAACTTCAGGGTTTTGCCCAGCACTGAGATTAAAATGAAAAGTTCAGAATTCTTTTCTCTCCATGCTGTTTATATTCCATCTGTTAGGATTTTTATAATTGAAAATTATGTTTTCCATTTGGAACTCTCCATAACTTGTTCTGGGCAAGCTAAAGTAGGCAGCAGTCTCCTAGAAGTGGCAGAATGGCCTTGATCCCATTGACAGTTTTTGTCCAGCAGAGCCTCATAAAGTCAGATTTGTTGCTGCGGGAGGTGTTGGACAGTCGCAGTAAGCGCTGGGTAATGGTGGGGAGGCAGCCAGCAGGACTAATTGTGCCTCTTATCTTGGTCAGCAGCAGGAACAGCAGTATTCCAGTACTCCATCCCTTCTGCTCATCCCTGGAGCTGAAAATTTCTGCCAGGTTTGATTCTCTCTTATATGACAGGAGAATGTAGCAAGACATTCAGGAATGGATCCCCTAAAATAGTGTCCTAATTAGATTTGTATAGAACATTTTGGCTTGTCTGATCAGTGTTGTCTGATAGAAGGGAAGTGTTGCCAAACAACTCTAATCCACCAAAAAGGAAAAAAAACTTGCTCTGATGTACTAGTGTTACAAGAGACAGCAACATGAGTGAATCCTTCCTGCGTTAAAAGTGTGTATTTAAAAACAAGTAACTTCAGTATCCCTCCTTGCTTCTCTATCTTGGGGTGGATATAAGACCTTACAAGTTGAAGCAAGGCAATATTGAGTCTTGAGCATTGATCTAGTCCCCTGCAGTTAATGGATAGCTGCTTACAGATGATGCGGTAACATTCTGGTTAGATTGGCCTGAAGACACTTGAACTTGTAAGAATACTTAGTCATTATTATGTTATTTTATTACTTTTAGTAGTATCCTCATTCAAAGACTGAAGCAATTCATAGCATATTGCATGTCTGTCCATTGTAAGTTATGTAAGTTCAGGAGCCAGGTGAATGACTTCAGGATTTTGGTAGTTTATGTATTATTTAAATCTCAGCTTAATTACAGTCACTTACGGATTGTTTATTTCTCTAAGAGTTAGTACCTGTTCTATGTCTCTGACTGATCTGGATGGTCAGAATATGGGTCCCAGATGCATAAGACTCAAAATGTCTCTGCAGGACATACATAACAGATCTACCATGTTTGTGTATATAGAGAATCATGGAATTGTTTAGGTTGAAAAAGACCTTTAAGGTCATCAAGTCCAACCATTAACCTCACACTGCCGAGTCCAGCACTAACCCATGGCTCTAAGCACCACATGTACACATCTCGTAAACACCTCCAGGGATGGTGACTCAACCACTGCCTTGAGCAGCCTATTCCAGTGCTTGATAACCTGTTTAGTGAAGTAGTTTTTCCTAATCTCCAGTCTAAACCTCCCTTTGTGCAACTTGAGGCCATTTCCTCTTGTCCTATCACTTGTTACTGGCACCAGGGTCAGACTGGCAGGGCTGTAGTTCCCCAAGTCCTCCTTCCAGCCCTTCTTGTGGATAGGTGTCACATTTGCAAAACTCCAATCAACTGGGACCTCCCCAGGTTGCCAGGACTGCTGAGAAATGATGGAAAGTGGCTCAATGATTGCTTACACCAGCTCTTCCAGTACTCTTGGGTGGGTCCCATCCAGCCCCATAGACTCGTGTGTGTCAGTGGTGTAGCAGTTTGCTAATTATTTCTGCTTGGATTATAGGGGCTTCATTCTACTCCCCATCCCTGTCTTCCAGCTCAGGGGGCTGGGAACCCAAGAACATATGGTCTTACTATGAAAGGCTGAGGCAAAGATGCTCATAAACTCTTCTTCCTGAGTTCCAGCCAAAGCTCTCTGTTCAGCCAGGCTGGTCTTCTTCCCCACAGGCCTGTCTTTCATCATATGGGGACAGCCTCCTTGTATGCCTTTAAGATTTCCTTTGTGAACAATGTCCAGCCTTCCTGGACTCCTTTGCCCTTCTGGGGTGCCTCTTGGAGGTCCATTCAGGAACATCTTTAGCAAATGGTCAGATTTCTGACTTTCCACCATGCAGAGAAAATGTCCAATGGGGGAAAAAAACACAAGCAAATCTCATTATCATCAAATGGGTTGTGATCCTGTTCTATTTAGGGCTTTCTAAGTGCAGTAATCAGGGAGATGAATCTCACCCCATGTTTTCTGTGCCATATTTTAGGTTTGGTTGGCTTCATTCATTTTGATAATTTGGGGTTGGGTGTTTTAGTTCCTCCCCCCCCCCCATCATATTTTAGATACAACCCCCTGTAATTTAAAAGTGAAGTTACTGAGCGCTAAGGGGCTTTGACTGCTTGCAGATTGAGCTTATATTTAGGAAAAAAAGTAAAGCTGCTTTTCACGTTCTTATGCTTAACACTATAGCTTGCTAAAAATGTACTGCCACTAACTATTGTTCTCAGGCAGCCTTTGTTCTGCTAAAGCTTAGCATAAGAAAGTTGATATAAAGGGTATTCTTCTTCCTTGGAATATTCAGCTGTTTGAACTAAGGTTGTACCTGTGTCAGCCCCACAGTGCTCTGAAAGCGTATTAGAGATAAAGCCCTTTCCCAATCATTGGCATAGTATCTTGATAAGAACAGGTTATTGGATTGCTTATAATTGCATATTTCAGTGTGCATTGGTAGAATTTATTTTGATAAAGAACTTCATGATGTCTGGAGCATTAATTCCTTTTGCAGATGCAGTAAACTTAGCGGGTAAAAGAGTGTTTATATTAGTTTCAAACAAGACTGCATTAAGAGTGATGAAGAGTGTTATATCTATAAGGAAGTATTTTTCTATGTAGAAAACTGTCCTATGTGAACTCAAAGCCATGCTGCTTAAGAGCATTTCTCTTCTTGGGGTATCATTGCTTTCAGTAGTCCTGGCTACTACTGGATTGAGATGTGGCAGTCTGAGCAGTGTCAAAATTCACTTGCCTTCAATAATATTGGATGCAAGCTTAATTGCTCACAGATTGCTGCATATATATCAATGAGAGGCAGAATCTACCTTATTAGGAAAGCCACAGAATGGGTGTTTGATTCTTTTTATTACTGTAAACTTAATTCTCCTTCTGCAAACACTCATGTTTCCATCCACTGTGAATAAACATATTTTTCAATGTGCTTTCATTGATAGAGATCAACTAAAATACAGGGTTGCCAACTCCTGTGACTGTAACATGCATTTTGCAGTATTTGCTGTATTTTCTTAAAGCCTCAGTTCCTGAAGGTATGAGATTGCTGAGCATTCTTAGCTTTGACTATGAAAAATGCGAACGCTTAGATTTCATAGCTGTACAGAGAAAGGCTGAAAACGAGAAGCCTAAAGCTTATAAACCACTCAGCAGAACACAAAGAACCTAAAAAACTCTAAAATATATTATTTTTTCAAATCTCATAATTTTTAAATGAGTCCCATTATTTCAGGATGGAGTGGAGGGGGAGGAAGAAGGAAGCCTGACTCATAGTTTGAATGCAAGAAGTTTATAGCACTGAAAATACAGGCACAACTGTAAAATAGTTTCATGCTCAGCCTTCTTCCTTGAAATTCCCGATACACTGTTGATACATTCACTGGTTTTGAACCAACAGTGACACAATCTGGGTAAAAACATGGTGCATTCTTGATCATAGAAAGTCTTTAACTGTTAAAGAATCACTTTCTAAGATGTTTCTAATGGCTTAAACAGAATTGAAGAGCATTCTGCCTGAGTTGTCAAGCACATCTTTGAATTATCTAGAACGTGTGAAAAGACTGTATATGATCTCTTCAGGCTGTAAAATCTGTTAGGTGGGAAATGTAAGTAATGATATCTACACTTGTTGCTTTTAGAAGCATTATTCAAAGCTGGCATAAAAAAGCAGCAGCTGTTTCATTATATTCAAGGGAATTCTATTTGCATGTATAGAGCATTGAACTAACCATCAGGAAATGCATACCCTTATCTTTAATATGATTTTAATGTATTATTTTCCAACAAGAAGAACATATTTTACATTCACACCCATTAAAGTATTTGCCTTAATAGTGTAAGTCTGTGGGTGAGTGTCATTTACAAAACCTTCAGCTTTATACATGCTATTTTCAGATGACAGTTTGTGTAGTTTGGAATTACAGATGCAAAGATTAGTGGAAGCTGTTGGCTGAGCAGCTGATCCAGGTTTGATACTGACTTCAGGGAGGGATCAGGGAGGAAAAGTAGCAGTAGCTTAGAAAAGAGCTTGCAACTCGATTTATGCTGGTGAGCTTGTTATGTGACAAGTCCAATAGTCTTCAAGATATTATAGATGTTCTTCTGCCTTTGCTTGTGTTGTTAAGCAGTAGAGATCAGATTATTTCAGATTGTGATATGAAAATCTAAATGGACAGCTCTTCAGTTCTTCAGTCACAAGCTACATCTAGGAAGCTTTTGAATTTCAAAGCTAGTCATAAGAAGCTTGTCATGAGGTTGTCATGAGAAGTTGTTTAGGGTCACGCTGCAAAGGAAGATCTCTAGTCTTGAGCTCTAAAGCAGAAAAGCACTGGTCTTTTTCATTACACTCATTGTGAAATGGAAGCCTACCTTGGAGTACAGGAGATGTACAGTACCTTGAGTAATAGGGGCCATTCACAAGGGACTGATCGAAGGTATAGCTTTCTGTTTTCCTTTGCTAGTTGGTTGTTCTTATTCACTGTAGTGCTCATGGAAGTGCCAGATTTACACACCAACCCTTGCTTAGACAAGGCCTTTCTGGTATAACTGTATATGCAGTATTTCTTCCCTCTTGCTTTCTCCTCTTGCCGCCAGCACATGTTCTATGACAATCTAGCCTTGATGATTGGAGATAAACAGTGTTTGTGTTAGAAATGAAGCCAAGCATAGCATCACGCTTTATATACTTAACTGCTAATAGAAGAGGGAATTCATTATAAAAAATTAAATATATATATTAAATACATTTAGAAGATTCTTACATGAGAAAACTTTTTCAGCATGTCCATTTCCTCATAAAAAACCCCAAACCAGACCCCTGCCCCCCAAACCCACACTGGAACTCCAAAGGAAGATAAACCAACATTCGCTATCAAAAACACGGCCTGACAGACCAGAACCTTGGGGTTCTCCTTTTTCAGGTCATGTTAAGATCTATTCCAGGGCCTAACCCAGTTGCTTTAGTAGCTATTTCATTTTCAGTATGATTCAGTACTCTGGATCTTGATTAGTACTGTAAAAATGATGATAAAGCACTCTGGTATTTCCATAGCGTTTTCATCAGAGATATTATTAACTTTGCTGGGTTTATTCCACTTCAGAATGGAAGCTGTAATGGCTGCAATGATATCTTGGGTGACTTCTCACTATATACCTGCTACTCTCTAGTCATAGAATCATAGAATAGTTAGGGTTGGAAAGGATCTTAAGATCATCCAGTTCCAACCCTCCTGCCATGGGCAGGGACACCTCACACTAAACCATGTCACCCAACGTTCTGTCCAACCTGGCCTTGAACACCGCCAGGGACGGAGCATTCACAACTTCCCTGGGCAACCCATTCCAGCACCTCACCACCTTAACAGTAAGGAACTTCCTCCTTATATCCAACCTAAACTTCCCCTGTTTAAGTTTTAACCTGTTACCCCTTGTCCTGTCACTACAGTCCCTAATGAAGAATCCCTCTCTAGCATCCCTATAGGCCCCCTTCAGATACTGGAAGGCTGCTCTGAGGTCTCCACGCAGCCTTCTCTTCTCCAGGCTGAACAGCCCCAACTTTCTCAGCATATCTTCAGGTGCTCCGGTCCCTGATCATCCTTGTGGCCCTCCCACTGAAGCTGGTGATCATATTTATAAGAAGAGGTGCAGTAAGTTTTGGTGTGATTTTGAAATTGCAACACTGTTAGGGGAGTTGGGCCAGATCTGGCAGCCCAAGAGAGACAGTGCTGCTGCAGGTGCATGTCCTCACGTGCAACCACTTGCAGGGTTGAGCATGTATTCCCAGTGGGCACACGCACACAGAGCACTCATGTACAACACAAACATGCATATAGAATCATAGAATCACAGAACGGTTTGCATTGGAAGGGATCTTAAAGCTCATCCAATTCCAAGCCCCATCCAGCCTGACTCTGAACACTTCTAATGATGAGGTATCTGCAGCTTCTCTGGGCAATTTGTGCCAAGGCCTCACCATCCTCACAGAGAAGAACTTCTATTTCTGAGAATATCCAATCTAAATTTACCCTCTTTCAGTTTAAAGCATTGCCTTCTGTCCTGTCATTACAGGCCTCGGTGAAAAGTCTTTCTCCATCTTTCTGATAAATTATGGAACTCCTTCCTAGATAATATAGATATTAAAAGTTTGCATAGGCTCAAAGGAAGATTGAGCAAGGTCACTGAAGGTTGCCAGATACAGACCAAATACCTCAGACTAAGTATGTACCTTCAGTGACTAAAGGTTTTATCCGGGAGAGTATTGTATCGCTTCCCTGGTTTTAGCCATGTTGGTTTTGCCTGATGTCAGACACATGGTACTGGACAAGATGGATCCACGGTCTGACCCAGAACAGCCATTCTTATGCCCTAGGAACTTCAAATTCCTTGATAATTTCCTTGAAATTTAGCACGCGTAAGCATTTGTGTGACTGCAGTTGTACACCATTTCTCTTTGGGAAAGACAACTTGATTTTGTATGGTACAGCTTACTAAATGTATTACTGTATATACTGATGAATGATTATAAATAAACTCTAGCAATAGAGTCAAGGGATACATTGCTTATTTATATAAATGAAAAATAAGCTCACAGAGCAAATGCCCTTGCTTGCTTGTTCCTGGGAAGGCTTAGAATTGATTTACTGAATATGGACAGCTGTGAGGAAGAAACCATGCAGTGTGTGGCCAGTGTCTTCGTTAAAACCCATCCTGTAAGAATTCAGGGCTGAGAAGCAGCATTTGATGTTTTCATAGCTAACCCCAGAGTATCTTAGTTCTATCTTAGCTATGTTAAAATAAAAGTAATTCTAAATATGTGTGTGTGTGTATATGTGTAGAGAGCACAAATCCAGAAGCTGAAATCTGAAAACTGTTGTGGAGGTGGGAGAGAAATCCTACTCCTGAATCCATGCCCATGCTATATGTTTTATGGTGAGAGCCATAAAGGCATTTGCACGTTTTTCAGGCAGATGCATGTTGCCAGACGATCCCCAAAGAATCTGCTTAATCTCTTAGGAATGCTGTTTTTCCATATGAGAGATCCTGTGCATTCAAACACCGCTATTCCATGTGTGCAAAAGCTGTTTGCAGCTTTGTGGAGCCTGGCTGTTTTGGGCTCCCCAGCTTCCTGTGTGCAGATGTAATTGCCTACTTGCTTTTGTGGCTTCCTTCACTGCTCTCTGGTTGGTGCCCAAGCTAGAAAGGGATGAGTTGCCAGTTCAGACTGGGCTGTCTGTCATATTTGCACTCCTGTGTCTGGAGGGGGCCTCAATCCCAGCAGCTCTCTCAGGGATAACCCTCTCCCAAATGCAGTGAAATGTTATTGTTGCTTTCTGGTTTGTCATTGTATACCAGCAATGCAATTGAATCTAAAAGGACTCCAGCTATCCTCAGGTAACCTAGGAAATAGAGAACTGTTAAACTAATAATAACTCTGTGTTGAGAGATAGAGGGGGTTTGGGAGATATATAAAATTGGTCTCCTGAGGCATTAAAAATGATTGCTTGAAAGAATGGGGGAATTGGAGCTAGAATTATTTCACTTGTGCTGTTCATTAGCAATACTATGGTAAGGCACAAAGACTAAATGGGACTATTTTAGTAATTTAATTGGGTTTTTTCATTCATTCTCTATTATCTGTGCTGGGGTAGCACTTGACAGCCACCTGCCATAGACCAGCGAGCTGCTGGAAGGCACTTCAAACAGAAACAGAAGGTGACTCAGGAAGCTGCACATTCACACAGAAAGCACTTGTCTCAGTAGAAGACGGAGTATAACAGATGAGGAACTGAGCACACAGTGTCTCACTGATTTAGGTAGCTTCTTAGGAAAAGTCTCTGCCAGAAACCAACCTACATGTCTCCTGAAACTAAGCCAATATCGCAGTCTCAAGAGCATGGGAAATCTTAAGGCAACTGTGCCCTAAAACAGGAAAGTCATCCGATATCATGCCATGGAATGCGCCGAATAACACCAGAGTAAAGGTCTAAAGTTTACCATGAGTAATTTTTATGTTGGGATGCCCAAAAGAGAGGTAGCAGGACAGCTACACTCACAGCTTTTCCTTAGGATTTTCCTGTAAGTATCACCACCAACTCAAATTCAGCGCTTTTCAAGGTGATCAGCTAAGTCTGAAATGAATCTGAAATGATTGTAGCTGTACAAAAGTAAAGTTTTACAATTTATACTATAAGACCACAAATAAAACACTTCACATTCTTTGCTGAGGAAGTTTCTATTGACTTTCCATAGCTTAGGAAAAACACACGGTTCAGAAAATCAGCTTTTAAGCAGGCACTCCCACTTACTTTTCATATAATTAAACTTAAATAAGCACTAATGCTTGAATCACATTACTACTTAAATGTATCTTTTTATTCATAGGCAGTACATTTGCAGGAAATCAACAAAGTTGAAAATTATATCAATATATGCATATTTAAGAGGATATGGTAGATGAAGTAGAAGTGTTGCATCGCTCCATACCAGGACTCATTTTCCTACTGAAAATAGATCTGCTGAAGATAAATTGGGGAAATAACTCTCTAAATAGCTGAAATGTCTGCAAAAAGTAATGCAGGATTGGAAATATCAAGAAAAATATTTTCTTACTGTCACTTGCTGTGGAATAATGCAGTCTGATTTCAACTGAAACACTACTTAATCACTAAAGCAAAACTCTTTGCCACCAGTAAGTCTGAACTGCTACCTCTAACACAGGTGTAGGTTTAAGAACCCAGACCTCGGGGTCATGTGCTGCATGTGGAAGCAAAATGAATCTTAAGACCATTGTGTATAGAATGAAAATTCAGAGAGAATTGATAGAAAACTTTGTGACAATTAACACAGAACTCATGCTGGCCCAAAGCAGAGGTTTCAGTCTGCTACAGTTTTATGCAGTTCCACCTAAAGCTGTGGTGTCTTGGCTCGATGGTGAGGAGGAGGGGGGCAGACTTTAAACCTGCCCGTCCTTTGTGGTAGTTTGGAGGAATAACTACGTGACAACCAGCTGTCTCATTGTCCATCCTCCCTTGGGGAAAGTAGTCCTAATGAGGTGGCATTCTTCTGTGGATTCCTTGCTACTGCTGATGCACAGCGCTGAAGATCATGCTTTGAGGGCAAAATGAATAATAACTGATGACAGCTCTGGTGTTTGACACCAACCTAGGCAGTCGCTATGGATGTGTCCTTGGTCCGAGAGCAGTATGCTCACAATAATACAAAACTTGCAAAGTCCAGGCACACTGGTGCTTTTTAGGACCCAGATGAGATACCAGAAGTGGATATTGTCCCTATGGCAGCATAAACCTCAGAACAGAAAGTACGGCTTCTGGAAACTGGATTGCTTGTGCTAGAGCAGTCTGAAACAGAAACACCTTATTCCCTTTCAAGTTCATCACAAGATGATGAGAAATTAATCTCCTAGGGCCTCAGGCCAGACCTCTGTGTCAAGGAGTCTTACAAAATGAGTCCGAAACCTGGCCTTGTGGTGATTATAGTAATTTCAAAGCTGGTCACAATGACTTCTTGAGAAGTGAGCGGTGCTGTGTGCTTGTTCCACAAGAGGCTTCCTACTAGGAACTTGGTGAAGGCAGGTAGTCCAGGGTTAGAGCCAGGTGAAAGCAGCCATTTGGGGAAGTTTAGATGCAACATTAGAGATTGACCCCTAATGATTTTGGAAGCCTCCAAAGACTGAAAATGGAAATCCTGCAAAACCAAGCCTCACTTGGTTAACTGTCCTCATACTTTGCTTGGAAAGAATGAGGAATGCTGAAGCAGCTTACCTCTCTGAGAAGGGTCTCACAGAGAACTAAATTCAAAGCCAGGCTGGACAGAGGGCTGGGCGACATGGTCTAGTGTGAGGTATCCCTGCCCATGGCAGGGGGTTGGAACTGGATGATCTTAAGGTCCTTTCCAGCCCAAACCATTCTGGGATTCTATGATAAGTCTTGGTAAAATCCCTTTATTCTGGGGCAGTCAGTCTGATTTTTCTGTAGGCGTTCCAGGCTGCCTTACCAAGAGTAGCCCTTAACTATTAAGGATAGCCTAGCGAGCAGAAACCTGAGCACAAAGCTGTGCCTCACTAAGCCAACTCTTCGCTTCTATGAATTGATAGGTGTAATTGTCTCACAGTAAGGTAACACCTTTTTGTGAGTATAATTTACAGGGCTAGAAACGATGGCATCCAAAGGGATTGTTTTGTAGCTTGTACTTGAGAAGGAAGACTCACTTGGGACATAGAGCATAAATTAACATTGCTATTACCTCCCTGGGGTTTTATTATCCTGAGCCTGGGTCTCGCACCACTGCAAAAGCAGAACACCATGGAAGTTACAGCCATCTAAAAACATGACTTTGTGGCAAGACAGGTAGGAAAATGCACTGGATCATGAACTGCTAATGACACAGAACAGGAACAGCACTAGCAGTTCAGTGGGAAAGAGCAGCTGAGGCACACAAAGCTCAAATGGGCTACAGGATCTCTAATATGCTGCAGTAGGTTTAGCCAGGCTTGACATATCACAGCTCCACTCATGCTGCAGCTGGAGGAAATGCTGAGAAGCTGAGAGCAGCTGTGATGGGTGGGTGTGTGAAGAGATCTGAAAAGCCTGGCTGGAGCAAGCTAGAGAATTGCCTTTTTAGAGCTACTCTGAAGGAAGGTAGACCAGATCAGTGCTGTGAAATGCTTTCGTCCTGGTCTTGGTTCAAACGACTGGTTTGAAGAAATAGGTGAAGTCGGCTGAATGGCAATGTGAAAATCTTTTGTTGCTTGTCCCTTTTTTAGCAACTTGATGATGACTTGGCATGAGATCAGGAGTAAGAGAGTTACCGTGGTAAAACAGTTGTGTACTGATCTTTAGTTTATGTTTAAATTAAAGACCCTTGGGCTGAAGAGAAGGACTGAGACAGAAGCTATAATTAGCTGTGTGTCCTATGTTTGTGCTTATGGTTTATGTATATGCTTTATGTATATTTATATCTATGTATTCATGGATATACTTAATATACATAAATAACTATACATAAATAAGACGTATTTTCTTCAGGGACTTGCAAGGTCCTACACCTGGGGTCCTACACCAGGTCCTACACCTGGGTCGGAGCAATCCCAGGCACAGCTACAGGTTGGGCAGAGAAGAGATTCAGAGCAGCCCTGTGGAGAAGGACTTGGGGGTGTTGGTTGATGAGAAAATGAACATGAGCTGGCAGTGTGTGCTCGCAGCCCAGAAAGCCAACCGTATCCTGGGCTGCATCAAAAGGAGCGTGACCAGCAGGTCGAAGGAGGTGATCCTGCCCCTCTACTCTGCCCTTGTGAGACCTCACCTGGAGTATTGTGTGCAGTTCTGGTGTCCTCAGCATAAAAAGGACATGGAACTGTTGGAACAAGTCCAGAGAAGGGCCATGAGGATGATCAGGGGACTGGAGCACCTCCCGTATGAAGACAGGCTGAGGAAGTTGGAGCTGTTCAGCCTGGAGAAGAGAAGGCTGCGTGGAGACCTCAGAGCAGCCTTCCAGTATCTGAAGGGGGCCTATAGGGATGCTGGGGTGGGACTCTTCATTAGGGACTGTAGTGATAGGACAAGGGGTAACAGGTTCAAACTTAAACAGGGGAAGTTTAGATTGGATATAAGGAGGAAATTCTTTCCTGTTAGGGTGGTGAGGCACTGGAATGGGTTGCCCAGGGAGGTTGTGAATGCTCCATCCCTGGCAGTGTTCAAGGCCAGGTTGGACGAGGCCTTGGGTGATACGGTTTAGTGTGAGGTGTCCCTGCCCATGGCAGGGAGGTTGGAACTTGATGTTCTTAAGCTCCTTTCCAACCCTAACCATTCTATGATTCTCTGACTCTATATTCCAGTCTGTACATCAAAATTATTAACTTACTGTGACCTTGAAATTTCAGTCTAGCAAATGAAAGTTGTGGTCTTTTTCTACACAGTCTCCTCAGAGTTACAGATAAGTATGCAAGAGAACAAGCCTTGCTTTCTGAATGTTGCAAATAGCCATTAATAAGTGTATCTTTCAGTGCTATGTGACACTGCTTTCACTGTAGGCTGCACTGGTGAGTTCATCACGTGAATTGTAAAGAACTTTGTCTTCAGATTGTAGTACACACATCACTTGTCTTCTGTTTCTTCAGTCAGCATACAGAGAAGTAACATGTTTTTCTTTTGGGGTTTAAAAAGCACTGTAACATGCCTACAAATCACAGAATCCTAAGGGTTGGAAGGGACTTCAAAAGATCATCTAGTCCAACCCTCCTGCAAGAGCAGGGTAACCTAGAGTACAGCACACAGGAACTTGTCCAGGCGGGCCTTGAATATCTCCAGTGTAGGAGACTCCACAACCCCCCTGGGCAACCTGTGATTACATTGCTAGATTTCGGTTTTGCTCTGTCTTGTGAGATTACAGATATAAAATATGCATATGGGTTTAAGAAAAGAAATAGCATTTCAGTTTCTCAGTAACAGCAGTGCATCCCATGGTAGCACATGTGCTTAACCCTTTAACTACTTTGTGGCATTTTCTGCCCTCCCTTCCTGCCCCCAAACTGACTGCTTTTCACTGATCAAAACAACGTATATTCCTCTTCTTACAGTTCTTTGGGTCCCAGTGATGGCTGCTCAACACTGAACCCATGAGGACAATCAGAATAGCCTATCTGAAAATACATAACCTTTATGTAGTGTGTATCGTTGCTGTCCTTAAGGGTTGAATATTGGTCTTTTCAAACATAGCCTCTGATGGTTTTATTCTGAGAGGGAAACATATTGTCTAATAATGCAATGGCTGCTGCTGCTAATTAATGTCAGTGAGTAAATGAAGAGCTGCAGACAGAGGAGGAGGAGGGTTGGGTCTTCAGTGTTGTGAGCGGAAGTTACCTTCAAGGCTGGCAGACAATGATTCATGCAGTTTGTCTTTTTGGGTGTTTTTAAATGTAGATTCAGAAGGATGTGTGTGCAGAGATTGTATAACCGTGACAGAAGATGCGTTTTGTCTCTATAAGGCTTTTCAATCCCTCCCTGTCTTATAGGTTTACTGCTCTTTGCCTGCGTGCTCATGTCTGTCAGAAATATGCTTGGCTGTTCCAAAACCCAGGAGAAGTTTCATCTCTATATAAGTAAGAGTATTTCTTTTGCAGTGAGAACGGTAATTTAGTGGAACAGCCAACCCAGGGATGTAGTAGAGCTCTCATCAGTAGAGGTTTTCAAGATGCAACTGGTCAGAGCTCTAGATAATCACACCCAGGCTTCCTTTCCCACAAAAGGTTGCACAAGATGATATTTTTAGGTCCCTTCCATCCTGGCCTATTCTGCAGTTCTATGAAAAACATACTCCACTTTGTGAGTCTCCATCTGCATTCTAGTCTGTTGCTCTTGTACAACCACCAATCAGTTGAGGTGTCTGAAGAGCTGTAGGCTTTAACTGGCTGTAGGAAGCCTCTTCTCTTTCTTCTGAGTAGCATCCGTTTCTCACTTCACTTGGCATTTCCTCTCCATGAGCTACCTTTTTTCACCTCAACAGACCATAAATGAGTAATATATCAGACTTAAACTGAGCTACACTGGTTTGAAAGCAATAGCAGCATGTTGAGAACGGGTCATGTTGCTTTTAAGTTACCAAAATCTTTTTAAACAGTCATTTGTCTGAAATATTGATGAGGAATTCAGAGTAAATATGACTGAGTATGAACCTTTTAAAGACAAAAGGACTGCAAAGGTTCGTCACTGATGTGGAACTGGGAAGATCTCATGTTAGATGAATGAGTGATTAGAAAAAAAAACACTTAATATATAATGAAAGACCTCTCAGCTATCTCTAAAATTAAGGACAAATAAAGCCCTTACTTCCTTTTAAAATCCACAGAGTTACCCAAATGTAGTTTGGCAACTCTTTTGGGATAAGCTATAGGAAATTCAAGGACATGGCAACAACGCACTGCGAAGGCCTTATCCAAACTCCAGGAGAAGTGTGAGGGGTTCTCCTTGTGTTTTTACATTGAAATGAAAGCAGCTAGTGATTCTGGCTGTATTGATGACTGCTGAAGTGGCTCAGGCAACTGTCTTGCATGCAGGGTTTGAAATATTAGGAAAAAGATAGACCCTTCTAAAACACTTCTTGAAGTATTCACATCTATGCTGAGTACTTCTCCAGCCTTTCCTTCTGCTTGGCAGGATGGAGAAGGCACTACCTGGGTCCTCAGGACCTTTACCTTGTTCCCATAGCTCTGAAGTCACTCTTGGTATGCTTTGGATTATCCCAGTAGAATTCCTGGTGCCCGGATGGAAACATAGCAAGTAGTAATAGCCCAAAGGATAGACAAGCCTTGGCAGTCCCTCTGCAACATCTTGGCTCCCAGCAAGCAACAAATATCAGGGCTTCATATCTCAGCTTATGAGGTGCCTCCAGCTCATTCAGGGAGGAGGGGAACCTCTTTCACTTTTCTCCTTCATGTAGGTACATGTTTTGGGTTCCATTTCCCTGAAGGGTCTTGTTGATGCTCACCGGTGCTCAGCACAGTGTACCTGTTGTGATTTGCAGGTGAAGCAGCTGGGATTTCTAATTCCAGCAGTCACAAACTTCTAGTCTTCCCTGCTTGGCAGGCACCTTCCAGCACCAAGCCTTTCTTCCTCTCTTTGTGCTGCTCAGGCTCTTGGACGCACAGGATGGCAGCGGACTTCCTGCCATGCCCAGTGAGGGCTAGGCATCCTTTCCCACTGTCCTTCCAAGGGGTGGCTCTTCTCGCCACAGGGGTGTTCTACCTCAGCACAACAGCAGCACACTCCCTGTTTAGGAATTGTAAAATCACAGAATGGTTTGGGTTGAAGGGACCTTAAAGCTCCTCCAGCTCCAACCCCTGCAACAGGCAGGGACACCTTCCACTAGACCAAGTTGCTCCAAGCCATGCCCAACCTGCCCTTGAACACTGCCAGGGATGGGGCAGCCACAGCTTTTCTGGGCACCCTGTGCCAGCACCTCAACACCCTCACAGTAAAGAACTTCCTTATATCTAACCTGGACTTCCCCTGTTTCAGTTTGAACCCATCACCCCTTGTCATGTTGTTTCAGTCCCTGATGAAGAGTCCCTCTCCAGCATCCTTGTAGCCCCCTTCAGATACGAAGCTGCTCTGAGGTCTCCACACAGCTTCTCTTCTTCAGGCTGAACAGCCCCAGTGTTCTCAGCCTGTGTTCATATGGGAGGTGCTCCAGCCCCTGATCATCCTTGTGGCCCTAAGATTTTTTTTTTTCCTAAGGGTTCTAAATCCTAAGGGGTTTGTTGTTTTGGGTTTGGGGTTTTTTAATAGTGTGAGTGAAGATTTAGTATTTAGTGGCTAGACTCACAGCTTCGAATGTAAGTTTTTGTATGCCTCACTTGAACATGGGTCCTCATGAGAAAGGCCTGAACAGTTAATGATCTGAGCTATTGCACAGAGATGTTTGCAGTAGCTTTGGGCTGCCCTGGTACTGCTTTCTACATCTTCCACATGATCTGTCCCTGGCAGCACCAGCCTGTTTGCTTCGATTTTCACCTGCAGCTCCAAGTGTCCCATTCCAGGCTGGGCACTGATGCCCCCTGCAAGCACCTGCTGCAACCATCTGAGGGTAAGCCCATTTCTTGCATGAACATCATGCTTCCTGGCTCTCTTACCTAGTGGTGCATTGTCAGTACTTTGCCTCTGTCTCCTCCAGGGAACCTAAAAAGAGCTCAGAAGAGGGAGTTGCAGCCTATTGCTACCTCTGCATGATCTGCTAAGCTAATAAAATTGCCCTGTATTTGGTTTGTGAGAGTGCTTTGAATTAGTGAGTTTACTGCAAAGAACTGAAATGTTAAGTCCGTAGGTTAGCTACCCAATGCTCATGTTATTCTTGGAAACTTTGCTAGGTATCTGTCCTGTGACCATCTGAAAGCTTTTGACAATGTGTTGGCACATCTGAAATGAAACTTAATGAGATATACCTCGAGTGAAAGAAAAAGCCTGAAGCTAGATCCTGGCGTTCACATTCCAGTAACCCCTTCTTCAACTCCTAGTCTCACCTTCATCTTCTTCATTTATTGCCTTGGTGTCTTCAGTGGTTCTGGTGGAATTACCTGTGTTTCCCACCTGTACACCTGTGCAATGGCAGGGATTTCTTTGTCTTTTGCCTTACAAATACTGTGGTGGCATGGTAGGATAATAACAAAGGAACTGTGCTTGCATCCAGTGTGAGAACGTGTTCTCAGTGGTTCTGAAACAAGATGTGGTTGGTTCCACCTCTTCCCATCAATGTTAAACTTAGATTTAAATGGTGGTTCCCAAGCCCTGTCATCAGACTGTTTGAGAAGCCTCCACTTCTGCTTGTCTCAAAGGCCCATGGGGTCTGCACCAGATTTTGGGCTTGTTATGTAAATTATTTCTGTCCCTGTAATTAAATGGAAGTCTATATAAATGTCTATGACACTGAAGTACTTATCTGGAAACAGTATGTAATTACATGGAGAAAAAGTGACAGCAGCTAAATCTACTGCATTCCCTGTGCAGAAGCACAGCCTAAGTATGGATGTGGGCTGAAGAATGGCTCCAAGCTTAGACATTAATAATTAATCTGAGTATTTTAACTGCATCAGTTACATGTATGCAAGTACATCTTAAGAGCTCTACAGTTTAAATTGATTGTCTTGGATTGCTAGTAAGCAATAAATGCATTAGTCTTTTCCCTTCTGTTTCATAATTGAGCAATTCAGACATTTAATTCTTGCTTCTAGTTAAATGAGTAATTTTAATTACAAAGTAATTGATTGAACAGTATAAATGCACTTCAGTTCTAATTAATATGGATGTATTATGTGGTGTATTGTACCAATACATCTTTTGTTAACGTTTCTGTAGGTCCTCATCCTCTATTCACTGCAGTGAATGGGAGCTTCAGGATGCCTCTTTGTTTCTTCAGGAAACATTGTGTTATAGCTCTAGGAAGTGATACTGTTGCACAATCATTAAGGGATATGTTTGAGTAAGTTTTAACAAGATAAGACTCTTTTCACAATAAGGCTCTGAAATTTTCAATGTGTTTCTTTAAGCATGTTTCAAATGTCAGTGATAAAGAAGGCTGGGTTTGACTGATACATGATGTGGTACTCTCCCGGGTGTATCAGCCAGTCATAACATTTTCACTGGATGTGCTACCCCACTCTCCTCCTTTTTTCAGGGTTTGCAACTTAAATAAGGATTGCCATGTTCTCTGCTTGTCGTGATGAGCAGGGCTGTATTTAAATCTGACAACCAACCTCTGCCTGTACTGCCAGTAGTCTACATACTTCTCAGCATTCTCCCCTCCTAACTCTATAGGAGGTCTTTACTTCAGGTCGTACGCAAAAACAGTAACAGGATATGTAGTCTTGCATAGTGAGTTAGCCTGAAATTGTTGATTTCCAGAAATAAGACATGTATATTCAACTGCTTTCCTGTAGTTTTGGGTAGGTTGCAAACGGTGCAGACCACAGCCTGTGAAATACGACTGTCATAGTTCTATTTGCCTTAATGTCTTCTGCAGCATTAGTTTGGCACCGCTGGAGATAGTTCACTGTAGAGCAGCCTCAGCAAAGTGGTTGCGCCCTGATTCGGTGTCAAGTGCTATTATTGAAAGGATAACAGGAAACAATCTGCCGGTGCCATCTATTCTGTGTCTGTGGCAACTTAATACTGTTGTTTAACTGCAGTCTGGATTGCAGTTTAAACATATGCCAGAGCACATACAAAGGTCTGAGAAGGTTCTTTAGTGAAGGGGGAGTTCACAGAGAATTTTCTGATACGTAAATGGTACAGCTAAAGAAATTGATTTCCTTTCCTGCTTAATCACACAGTATTCCCAGCTCTGTCGGTACACATGCCTAGGATTTGCTTTTCCAGTGTATATGCCTGTTTGATGTAGGTGGTAGAATCTGCCTCCACAATTACATAATGTGACAGTTACAATGAATTGAAAAGAAGGCTATTAATATTCAGGGAGCTAAAAATTGCTGCCATCATATTTCCTTAAACTGCTGTCATTCCTTGGTGCAATACAAAGCCTTGCATTAATATTCCAGGAATTCATTACTGCTGTGTTTTTCAAGGCCATTGCCCCCCACCACCACGAAAAATAGAGCTGGAATTGTCTCTCCTTATGCAATCTTTCTATTTAGTACCTGGTGTGAGATTTATGTTATATAATCACATCTCACTTAAAAGTATAATTAAATCCTGTGTTTTGCATATAATGGAAAGAGCAGGGCCTCTAAAATGTCTCAGAGGGATCAGTCAGCAGAATCACTGCATATGTACAATAAATGGTCTTGAATTTCTCTGTTAATTGGTGGTTCTGGGCTATAAACTGTTCTCCATCTGTAAAAATAATAAATTCCCTCATTATGCAATGCAAAGAAACAAATGCTTTAATTTTATCATGATAATGAAAAACATCTGAAATTAATTGCCCTGTTGCTGTTTCTGTGATTTAATAAGCATGACAAGTATGAAAGGGAAGACAGAATGTGTCCTTTCCACTATTGAGATAACTCGCCCAATACAATAGCAGTATGACAGTAAAGAACTTCACATAGCACATACTGGCACTAATGTCTGTATTGTGAAATGGCCAAACACTAATCCTTCTTTAATAGCAAAAGGGCACTATGTAAGTAATGTAAATACTACTTGTTTCTAATCCCTTTACCTGATCATTTATGTATCCATGTTGTGATATAAAGCACATAATATGGTTTATTACATTTAAATTTTAAGACTCAAACAGAATGTGGCCCTCCTTCATCCCTGTTTTCATTTCCCTATCTTCTGGAAAGAGGTGGGGAAAAAAAGGAGGAACAAGAGATGGGATGCTTGGGCTTTGGTTAAGGGAGCGACTGACTGCTGTTGTGGCTGGCTTTAAACCCTCATGCTGCGGTTTCCTGCTGACATAACACTAACAGAGATCAGAAAAACCTACAATAAGAACTGCTAAAGAAGAGAGAAAAAATAAAGGAGTGGGAAATCAAAGGAACATACTCTAAGGAATATAAAATGTAAGTGATAGTTTAAATGAAAAAGAAAGGATCCATTCAGGGAACTGCAAAAGGCAGACGGGTAAGACACTTATTTCCTGATCACAGTAGCAACGTTACTACGTGGCAGTGTCCGAAGTTGTGCTTGCGGTAAGCACCCAGCTTAATTTGCAGAACAGTAACTCTGACAACTTCCCATTCAGCTGCAGCCTGCTGACAGCTCCCCACATCAGGGCAGTGTTTCCATTCTCTGGCTTTTGTGATGGTTGTTGGGGGCAGTGGCTTTAAACCCCTGGGGTTTCAGTTATTGTAGTTGTGAGAACAGCCTCGGACAGGATAAAGAAATTGGGGTTCCGATTTACGAAACAGCTGCAGAGAAGGAGTAGCTGATTCTTGGCATCCATTCTTGTCCTGAACTGCTTAAAGCTGAGGCCTTAGGCTGTCAATACAAGCAAACAACATGGGTGTACTGCACATTATTGGCATTATTTGTTTTGGCAAGTAATCTCTATAAGAGGCACGAGCTCCTGCGGAGCTAAT
The DNA here is from genome assembly GCF_028554395.1 of Pezoporus wallicus. Classification (NCBI taxonomy): domain Eukaryota; kingdom Metazoa; phylum Chordata; class Aves; order Psittaciformes; family Psittacidae; genus Pezoporus; species Pezoporus wallicus. The sequence goes on along the minus strand of NW_026642649.1, from coordinate 6,636,690 downwards.
GGTGCAGAAGAATTGCCTTGTCATGGGCTGTTAATTTGAGCACTTTAGAAATCTGTAAAAAGTGAAGAGCACAGAAGAAGTATGCATAGGGGAATATTTACCTACACTAGCTATGCTGACTGGAAAGGGAGGGGGAAAAAAAAGGTCATAAACAGGAATCAGAACATAGAAGTAGAGATATGGGGTAGAAAATGAGTGCTGGTAAAAGTTAACTTCATGATTTATGATTAGATAATAAAAGACAATATAGGGCAGATCTGTGAAGCCAATGGGTGGTGAAACGTCTTAGTTTCTTAGTTTGGGAAATGCAGTTCCAGGCTCTAAGGACATGACTTAATGATGCATTAGAATGCAACTAATTTAGTAGGAAATCAAGTCTGCATTACCCTTGCAAAGTTCTATGGGATGAATAGTACTGGAATGGTGTCAGAACAAAATAAGCAGATGTCAGCTCTTTTGAAGAGTAACACAAAATGCATTGATCAAAGCATAAGTGCTGTGGAAGTTGAAGTCAGGACTTTCCTCTGTATCTGTGAAGTTGATGGAAATACTGTGTTCTTAAATAATGGCACAACTAGTCACAGGAGGGGATTAATCTTAGTAAGTTTTGCTGCTTCTGCTTTTTATTTCTGTTGTTGAGAATCTTAAACAGAAGTCAAATTGTCCTTAAAATATTAATGTTTGACCTTGAAGTGAAGGGACTGGCTCAGCTCACAGATTTCCCCATACAATCTGGTGGGCTTGCAGTTCTCCAAAGCCAGGTATTTTATCACACATGGAAGGTCAACGGAAACCCCATATAGCTGCTTTCAGAAAGCAGTGAGTCACAGTTGCTCATATCCAGTGATCCAGTACTTTCACACATTGGTTTGTTCATGCGAGAGAGAGCTAAGTGGCCAGGTTGGACAGAGTCTTGGGCGACATGGTTTAGTGGAAGGTGCCCCTGCCCATGGCAGGGGGTTGGAACTGAGTGATCTTCAGGTGCTTTCCAACCCAAACCAGTCTGTGATTCTGTTCTAAGTCCTGGGCTTCAAAGTGTGTGAAAGGAGGAAAGAGGCAAACAGATACCAGAAGCCTCACTTTTGGGTCCATTTGAAAAAGGATTGTGTTCGGATTTCGTTCAGTATTTTTCCAGGGGCTTCAAGCCATCACTCAAACATACACATTTCAATCTATTTAAAAATGCTCAGATGGAGAATTACATTAATTTCTTCCAGTATGCATCCGTTTCTTCTCTTTGAGTTCATCTGATGTGATCAGGAGGCAGGATGTCAGGCCACATCACTCATTTAATTGCTTATGTTGCAATTAGAATGTTAATTATGGGGAAAAGTGTAACTTCCTCTGTGCTTCAAAGGCACTGTCCTGGAAAAGGGTGGAATTACTATTTCAAAGGATTAGGAAGAAGAATCTCCAAGATAGTGGTGTCAGTGAGATACCACAAAATATCCAGTATTTTTTAACTACTATGTACGTGCTGTGCACCAATGATCAGACATTTCAATACAGTGTTTTGAGATGCATGTAGCAAACAGTTCTTCAGGTGTTTTTAGCAACTCATTCAGGTGAGATGATCACTGAATTGCTCACCTGAAACTGAAGAAGCTTAAGGCCAGAAATCCTTGAAGTTACTTAAAAAACCTGATAAACTGGTGAAAGTTTGAAGGGCTTTTCTGCCCCCTGAAGACTGTGGACAGGACAGAAGAGCACTTGCAAGTGCTCATACAGAAGTCAAATGGAAGGAACTGCTAAAACGTCAGCAGACAGCACGTGTCTGTAAAGTGGGTGCAAAACTTTGTACCATGAGCAAACTAAAGACCTTTCTTTAGTGTCTGTGGTGCACTTGCTAGATCAAAACGCACGTGTTTGTACAGAGTGTTTCTTCTTATCTTCAAAACTCATGATGTGAAAGGAGATCAGAAAACATGAAGCTTCTCACTCATTTGTCAGGTTGACATTATTTTCCTGTAGTAGCTATTTCATTCTGAAATGCACCCAGGTGTATCTAACAGCATCTCTGTTTGATAACTCCCTTTCACTACCTTATTTCTCAGAGGATTCGAAGGAGGCATTTTATGAATGCTGAAGATATTGACAACTTGACTGAATGAATATCAAGACTTAGAACGTTTCTGACAGTCTCTTCTGTTATGTCGTATGTTACTGCTGCAGATGTACTCTTTTGAGACTTGTAGTATGTCACCGCTTGGGATGTCTGGAAGCCTAGAGACATGGATGGTGTTGCTAAGCACAGAGCCTAGTTTGCACTCTAAATGCCCAGCTTTTGGGGTGGCCACCCTGATGTAAATAAGGTGCTCTATCCATGACATTAAATCTTTCTGAGCTAGTAAGAGCTAAGGGTTTGCTTCAAGTTGGTCCCAGGCCACTTGGCACAGATCAGGGAGGGATGAATTAATCTCCAGTGTGTTCTCTCCAGAGGACAAAGGAGATCACAGACACTGTTGGCTAGAGTTTAAAATTATCCTTTTCGTGCTTTCTTTGTGTTAACTTGGATGCTTCTTGAGCTGGGGAGAAGGAAATACTATGGCGATATGGCACCGTGAGAGAAGGCCAGAAATGTGATAGTTGGATACTTACGTGTATTTGCACATGCCCTTTGCTTTTCCCAGTGCTTTTCTTGCTCAGCAGTCTTCATGAGGAATTTTGCTGCTTACTTAGGATATGTTCTGGATGACTGGAAATAGACATATTTTGTCCTTTATTCGCCTCTGATCTTCACAAATGTCCTTCAGATGTGAAATGGCCTCCCTAAGGCATGAGCAGACTCCATGACCTTTTCAGTGTACTGAGCCTGTTCACGAGACAAAGACACCAAGCTGACGTTGATGAGAAATTAGGTACTGTGTTAAAATCAAAACAGATCACTGGCACTCTTCCCTCACCCCCTGCATCTTAGCACTCTTTATGGAACTGCTGTTTTAGTGCAGGTTATTCTTGCTTTTCTGCACATTGAAAAAGGATTTCTTCAGTGAATGAGGTAAAAATGGTATTAGTCTTTATTACCTTCTTCAAGAAAGGAGCTGATGGCGTGGTGCTTCCATTAACTGTGTTTATTTATTTAGACTGTTCTTTCTAATCTTACTATAAAGGGATTCTTTTCTCCATCTGTTCATTTACCTGATGCACTAAAGTCTCTTTCATTCTTTCCTGATTTAAAGTTATAAAATGATCCAGCTTTGAGCTCTGATTTTTAAATCTACATATTGAGGCAGAAACCTTCTAAGGAGTTACAACCTTTCCTAAAGCTTTTGAGGTTTAATGTGCAGTTGCATAAACATGTGTCTTTAAGGATTGTATCCTGTGTGTCACTGTAAAATTCATGATTGGATTTTTGTTTGAGTTCAGGCAGAAAAAGAAAACAAATTGAGGGGGGGTTTATATTTTCCCAAGTGCAAGAGTGCTTATAGAGATGGTCATATGTGAATCACTTTTGTCACCTGATAGACTGACCAATACCTCAAGTAATTTTCTGTGGTTGGGAAATGCATAAAAAGTAGCTGTGACCCACTAACTTTATGGATCCAAGTCTCAGATTTTCTTGCTATGGAATGATGCTGCAGTGAAACATCTCTAATCGTTGTCCCTGTAGACATAAACCACATCATTTTGCATTCAGGATGGGGAGTTGTTAAGTTTTTTGCTTGTACAGAAGCCCTCCCCTTGTTGCTGTTTAAAGGACCTGAGTAGTCCAGCAGACATAGAGGAACTTGCTTCACCTGTAGGCAAGCAAAGTAAACGGGAAAGAAACAAGGATTCTTGGTAACTGTAGAGCATTTCCTTATGACTTTGTCTTTTAGACACAACATATCGTGACTCCATCATCTCACTAGAACAGAAAGAAGGAAAAGGAGTGATTATATTCTTTTTCGTTTTGAGGACTTTGAGTTAATTTTGTTGCTCAGGGATTGTTTAGAGCCCTCTCCTGAAGCCTGGCTCTGCTGGAACTCTTCCAGTTCGTTTCAAGTGCAATTTCTGGAATAGTTAAATTAAAACACGAACAAAGTAGCTTATTCACAGGACTCCTTTTTCTCTTTAGAACAGTCATTGCCAGATCAAGGTAATGGTAACTGATGGTAAATATGCAGCTATTTGGGAGTCTTTAGATGTTAGATGGTGTATTACAGTTAAGTTAGTGTTTCTATTGCAGGTTGAATGTGAAGATTGCAGAACGTTCCCTATTTTTAGCACATGCACTTATGCTTACTCTAGCATACTCGTAATGTTTTCATGTCTACAGCTCTATTTGATTCCCTAAAATATGCTTTTTGTCAGGATATCTGCAGGCTGTGTAGTAGTGAATTTTATGACTATGTGTGTGTATAAATACGTATATATGGATTTCTTTTATAATCAAAAGAATTTATTTATATTTCCCCAATTCAGGGCTCATGTGATTAGAAGTAGCTTAGAAGACTGTCTGTGAGTAGAAAAATCGTTAGAATTCAGGAACTGATAGAATGGTTAAGACTGAAGGGACCTTCAAGCTCATCCAGTTCCAACCCCCTGCCATGGGCCAGGGACACCTTTCATTAGACCAGGTTGCTCCAAGCCTCATCCAGCCTTTCCTTGAACACTGCCAGGGATGGGGCAGCCACAGCTTCTCTGAGCAACCTGTGCCAGTGCCTCAGCACCCTCATAGTAAAGAACTTCCTTCTATCTAACCTCTTACATACATTCTCTTGCCATGAATATAGGCACATCTAAACTAAATCTACCCTCTTCTAGTTTAAAGCCATTCCCCATGCCCTGTCCCTACAGGCCCTTGTCCAAAGCCCCTCTCCAGGCTTCCTGGAGCTCCTTCAGGCACTGGAGCTGCTCTAAGGTCTCCCCTTAAGGAGCCTTCCCTTCTTCAGGCTGACCCAGCCCAGCTCTCTCAGCCTGGCTCCAGAGCAGAGCTGCTCCAGCCCTCACAGCATCTTCATGGCCTCCTCTGGACTCGCTCCAACAGCTCCACGTCCCTCTTGTGCTGCTGCCCCAGAGCTGGATCAGGACTGCAGGGGGGGTCTCCCCAGGGCACAGCAGAGGGGCAGGATCCCCTCCCTCAACCTGCTGCTCATGCTCCTTTTGGTTAGATTTCTTAGATGATCCGGAACATGCTGTTCTCCTACAGCAGGTTCTTCATTCCCCCAATCCCTCTTTGACTTCTGTGATTTGGGCGGCGTGGCTGGAACTCTTGCCAAGAAAGAACGAGGCAGAATAGTCATTGGAAGCCTCAGCCTTCTCCATGTTCTGGGTGACCAGGTCTAATGTTTCCTTCTGGAAAGGGACCACATTTTCCCTTGTCTTCCTTTTATTCCCAATGCACCTCTAGAAGTTTTTCTTGTTGCTCTTGACGCCCCTGGCCAGATTTAATTCTGTCAGGGCTTTAGCTTTTTTAACTTTGTCCTTGGCTGTTCTCACCATTTCTCTATATTCCTCCCAGGATACCTGTCTTTCTTTTACACTCTGCAGGCCTCTTCTTTGTGTTTGAGTTTGTCCAGGAGCTTCATGTTCATCCACACAGGCCTCCTGATACTTTTGCTTAACCTCCTCTTTGTCAGAATGCATTGCTTCTGAGCATGGAGGAGATGATCCTTGAGTGTTAACCAGCTTTCTTAGGCCCCTCTTCTCTCTAGGGCTTCATCCCATGGTACCCTACCAAGCAGATCCCTCAAGAGGTCAAAGTCCGACCTCCTGAAGTGTGGTGTCATTTGAATAAGGCTTGGGAGAGTACGCTAGCAGTGTTTTGCCTATGCAAGAATGACATTAATAGAGATGTGAATGAATGGATTATGTCATGTTCCATGACATACAAGTCCCAGTGAGCAGCTAAAGAACAGCAGTACCTCCCTGTTATAGTTCAGGGATTTAAAGAGCACAGAGTGAGCTGCTGGGCTGCTGCCTCTCTGGCAGGCACAAGGAATGAATGTGGGTCCCTGGTTAGCCACACATAGTGCTAGGGAAGAGAAATAGCAAAGAAAGCGCACTGTGCCACTCCAAACTCCTGTCAGATATATGCATGCCTGAGCTGAAGAAGCTTCTTAAATGTATGTGGGTGTTACTAATTATTTATATCCTTCATCAAACATTTAGCACATTTAGCTATGGTGAATATACGATTCAGCATGTTTGGCCACTGATTCCCTTCATATATTTATTTAATACACTTTTCAGTAAGAGTAGCAGAAAACTGTAAATTGAAGCATCACTCTGCTTGAGTCAGTGGAGTTGAGTTTACTGCTGGCTTCATGAACCACTGCCTTGTGTTTCAGTGTAGGTTAGCACAAAGCTATAAGGTACTGAATGGGCACTGCTGGTCTATGTCTTTCAGATAACCAAATATACATGATATAATTGTCTCCTGAATATAGTGTCTGATGCTTAGTCTAAACATTTTTAAAGAGTTTCAGGTGAGGATGAAGGCTTTTTCTTCATTTCTTCAAATCCTTCTGTAGAAAAGACTAACAAATGCTCTAATATAGAATTTGGGTGATAGATAGCTGCTGGTTTACTTGTTCCATCTTCACTGTCTCTTCACTGCATTGTCAGGGTGCTCTTTTAGGTATCGGGTTGGTCCAGTGTGTCCGTAACAATCACCATGTTTGCATTCACCTGAGCAATACTGTTGGAAACACAACAGCATACATTGTACAAGAGAAAGGAATTTGCTTCGCAAGAGATGCAGATATATATGTGGATTATTCCTCTTCAAACACCGATCACTGAAGTCCTTATTCTTTCTGTAGAGAAATGGCATGGAAATGCAGTACAATTAAACGTGAAAAAGTATCAGTCAGTTGGGGAGTTGTTTTGTTTGAGGCTATGGTTCTCGTTTTGCTTTTTTTGCCTAAAGAAAAATTCCATTATTTGAAGTGGTTTTGCTTTTGTTAAATGAGAGCACGGATATCTTTATTGAGTTTTCCTTCACTCATATACCTCTCTGTAGTCTCTCCTCCTGTCCTGCTGACACCTCCCCATCAATGGACAAACGTCAGCTATGTAAAGTCAAGTGTTTTGAGGTTCCCATTTGTACAGTTTTGGCTGTCTTTAGACAAAATCAGGAGTAAACACAATGGTAGGGAGAAACTTCCCATTTCATCACTCATGGCTTGTTCTTTCTCTCTGGCAAGCAGAACTTAACTGCTATATGATCTTTATGTACTTTTAAAGTAGCAAGATGTTCGTTAGGTATTAGAATTATTACTTAGCATTTGATAATAGACATTTTATATTTCATCACTTATCTTGTGTTGGCCTTTAATGGAAAGCTGGTAAAGTACATGAGGAATTGGTCATGTTACTATGAAATTCGAAATCTGCTTTTTATGTAATCCATGGTTTTCCATTAGTAGACAAAAAGTAGCAGAAATGCAGCCCATCTGAAATGCTACTTCGACTTCCTTCTGTTCTTGAAAACATGTTCATCCTGACGGGATAGTTCTTCTTTTTCCTTTTGCCTTTAAAGAACATCCTGGTAATGCTCTTACAGAATCAAAGAATCAAAGTAGGTATTTCTTGGCATATCCCCCTCTCTGACCTTGCAATGCTAGTTACTGAGCAGACCACAACACAGCAGCAGTGTTCCTTCACAGAGGATGAAACAACAGGCAGATTTACTGACAGAGAGCATAATGACACTGAACTGGTCAGGTGAAAGAAAAGCTGCAGACCCAGTCCATCTGAGTGTTCTGAACTTACTCCTTTACAATCACTTCTTTTGAAGGAGAATTTTAAGGTGGGAAGGGATTTGTTTCAAGAGTGGTACTGAAAATGGTTTCCAAAACTCAGGAAAAGGCTCATTTCAAATAGTACTTCGCTGGAATCACACTTCTGTGATTCCTACCTTCTGCTCATGGCAATAACAGCAGCGATCAGACCTTCGTTTTCCACATAGCAGCTTACTCTGCTGAAAGTCTATAGCTTGCTATTTGAATAGAATAAGCCTTTAGAGGAATTGCAAATTCCTGCGGTCAGGCAGGAAAACTTTGGTTTCTTAGAGGCAAACCCCCTATTTTATCTTACGGCTTATTTAATTCCTGTATTTCATTTAGGAGCTTGACAACATGAAAGTTATTCAGAATAAGCCTGATTAATTGTATGCTCAGTCCCAGGTTATGCCCTTATAACAATCTGAAACCTCTTTCAGGCTAGCGGCTTGATCACTGTGCCCAAGTACATGTTCTTCACTTTGGTCAAATGAACATTTAATTTGCTGCCATTAACAGCAGCCCATTTGAAGCACAGATAAAAGCATCTGCAGTAATTTCCATTAATATGTCAGCATTTATCTTGTCACCATACAGTAATGTCTTATGGTTATTTACTTCCCTAAGTCTAAAAAGAGAAACAACTTCGCTGCTGATGCCAAATAAAAGAATCCTAGACTTATGGAATGATTTGGGTTGGAAGGAACCTTAAAGATCATGCAGTTCCAACCCTCTGCTATGGACAGGGGATACCTCACACTGGACCATGTTGCCAAAGGCTCTGTCCAAGCTGGCCTTGACCCCTGCCAGGGATGGAGCATTTCCCACTTCTCTGGGCACCCTGTGCCAGCGCCTCAGCACCCTCACAGGGACGAACTTCTGCCTAATGTCTAATCTTGATCTCCCCTCTGTCAGATTAAAGCCATTCCCCCTTGTTCTGTCACTACAGGCCCTTGTAAAAGCCCTTCTCTAGATTTCTTGAGGCCCCCTTTGACAGGCACGATTTGCCCTCAGTGAAGCCCTGTTGGCTGTCACAAATCACCCCTTATGGTCCATGTGCCTTAGCAGAGTTTCCAGGTAGATCTGCTCCATGCTCTTGCCATGCGTCAGTGATGAGACTGACTGGTCTGTAGCTCCCTGGGAATTCCTCTTTTCCCGTTTTAAAAATGGGGGTTATGTTTCCCTGGTTTTCCCTCTCCTGACATGCAGGGCAGCGAGCTTAGTGTACCCATCCTCCTGCCCTAAGAACCTTGAACTTAGAGGGAAAAAGAGCCATCTGTTAAGAGGAATGAAACCTGAAGTTTTGAAACTAATATTAGAGAGCACAGGAATGTCCAATGTCTCTCTCCTACTTGCATTTGAATTGTGGCTAAAGCCTTTTATAAGCAATTCCTCAGGAGTCTAGTGTTGGAAGAGCTTTATGAATCCTCACAGAAATTGGAGCTGTTCAGCAGCTGCTAATTGGAGGTTGTTTTTCCAGAGCACTGAGGGTTAATGGTGAAATGAAATGGCTCATCCGTGCCATGGAGTTTTTCCTTAAATTCAGCTGGGTTTTAAAATCCTTGACAAGCTGAAGCTGGAGAATTCACAAGCACCAGAATCATGGTTAATGAGAGTTGAATATACAGTTTTAGCCACTGAAGTCTATGTCATGAAAGCCATTCTTGATGACAGTTGCAAGCATGTTCCTGGGTTTTGTTCGCCTGAGATGAACCTGGTGGTGTGTTTTATTGAGTGCACATCCATTGGAAACCCCACTAGGCATTCCCTGACAGAGTTAAATATTGCAGTTGGCTTTTACCTAGGGATGGGTAAGTGTGTTCAGCTGAAATAGTAGTTGATCAAAGTTTTGCTGCAAAAAAACCTCTAAAAGCCATGATGCACACCCTGTCCCTTTCAGGTACATACACTATGGTATTTCCTTTTATTAAAGCTACTTATTTCCACAGATGTTCTGTATTAGGACCGGAATATATCTTGTTTCATCACAAGGAAAGCCAGAGCTTCAGGAATAGGTCCAAAAGACTGTAGTTCTCAGGCATACTATTTAGTAAGCCCGTTGCATGCTTTGGAGCTCTTAGAATATGGGGTTTTCCCACATGACTCAAGTAAGACACGTACTATTTATTCACACTATTCTTCCTTCCCTTGATTGAACAGGAGATATATATATGTATCCTATGTAGGATATATATATCCCACATATATATATATCTCTCCTATATATAATCTTCCTTCTCCTGGTTGAACAGAAGACAGAGACCCTTTATACCAAAGATATGTACGTTAAAAAATGTAAAACACAAAGAATACCTTTACAAATGAGTCTGTTGAACATGCTTCACACTGGAAGTAATTAACAATTGAGTTACATGTTATATTAACTTTGGAAGGCATTTATTCCCATCCTTTGAGGAGTGTTTTAGCCTTTCGTTTGAAACTAGTCCATTATGTTCATGAAGGTAAAATGATTAGTTCTGCCCCTTCTTTCTCATTCTCACCTTCTAATGCGAATAGGAGCAAATGGTTTCTTTCTCATGGCATTTCTTGTCCTATCAATAAACAGTGTTGGTTATAGGATGCTTCAGGGAATGCTAAGGAATTTAGTTGGATGACAGTGTGGGATTTTCAAGAAGTTGGAACGCACAGTAATTGCAGTCATGGAAACACTGGAGGATGTTGTCATAGAAGGAGAGAGAACTGCTGAATTTATGTTTCAGGAAATGGTAGATTGTCCAAAGTTACGCTTTGTCTCTTTAGAGATACTGATTCTCTATAGCCAAAAATCATGACTTGTTATTTTTTGTGTCCTTCATTGTAATCAGGTTGGTTCTACTCAAGAGGGAGAGGAAAAAAGTGTGTCACCACAGTGGCCTGTCTGCTTTCCTTCTGGGAAAGCTGATACAGTCATGAAGGCTGTGTCTACACTACTAAGTTGGTTAGTAGATAATAGAGCTAATAATCTCTGGTGTCAGAACAGACCAGTCATAGCAACAGGGGTTTGCCAACCCTGTGACTGCCCCTGCAATTAAGCTGGTACAAATGCAATTCAGAAAGACGATGGTGATGCTGAATATCTGGGAGAACAGCCAGTCTTCAGGGGTGATGAGGTGTGTACCTTATGAGAAGACTTTGAATGGCCTTTCAGTGGTCCGTGAATGAATCTGCTTCGTATTTGACAGCCTGAGCCCTGGATCTCAGGAACGCAATGTGGGGGGACCTGGTGCTGCCATGAGGTTCAGGAGAGTCTGGTTCATTCCTCGTTCTGCATCAGCAAATGCTTGTATTAGTGTTCCTGGTACAAACCCAGGTAAATACACTACTTTGCTATTTATGTCTTCAGAGTTGATAGTGAAGAGAACTAGAACTAGAGACTAGTGGTCTCTCATAGACTTTGGGTGTTTGGCTCGGAGCTATAAAGTGATAATGTCTCTGTGTGTGTGTGTACACACAAAGCAAGTTTTAGCAAGGCATGTTAGCCTGTGCTGAGCTCTGTACTGGCACCACGTGCTGATATTGGCATCAGTGCAGTCCTAAAGTAGCTCATGCACTCTTGAAAGCTCTATGACCTGCTTTAAAAACAAAGCAGAAAAAAAAACCCAAACAAACATCAAACACTTAAGCCCAAATCCCCGTTTTACTGAGCAGACAGCTATGTTTAAAAATGTAGTTACACAGCATGTGTGGGCTGACTAAAATATATCTGTTGTGATATACTGGAAAAGAGGGATACTGCAGTGAATCCAGTCATGTGTTGTGCTCAGGTGTGTGGTCTCAGAACCCACATTACCTCTGTTTGGAATCAGTGGCTTTTTGATCAGTTTGTGGCTGAGAAGTTGTTTTCCATTTTGCATATTGTTGTTTTTTCTTGCCTGTTCTGGTGCTTTTGCTTCAAGACAGATCAGAAATTCAGTTAGATTTTTATTGCCAAGTAAACTTAATTAATGAAGTGTGATGCAAAATCAGCAATTATGGACAGTGGGGACAATGGGTCATTAATAATTCCCATATTTGAAACCATTTGGGATGGGGAGAATATGAGATTAAAAACCGATGTGTCTAAAATGACAGGCTTCTAAATCCTAGATGAATACCCAATAGCTATCAAATTTATCATGTAGAAAGGTAAATTTCTCATGGGTTCTGATTCTGCAAAGACACATGCTTACCTTTATGTGCTATTACAGTCATTTAGTAGTTACTCAAGTGCATCACACTTGATCTACTACATGAGATGAATCATAAAGTCACTCCACCGTTGCAGACAAGGAGTTCAGTCAGAAATGAGTCTGGATTTACTCCAGCCTCAAGAAATACATCAAAGAAACTGCTGACAGCTACTGTGGCTCCACAGCAGTTTCTTTAAGCTTGTCATGGTGAAGTCTTCTCTAACCTGCATTAACCTTTTATGAATACAGGGCATGGGGAAGTGAAAGTATTCTGCTCACTGAGATGGAAACCAGTGGGGTTTGTGAGGTGTATGCCATCGCTACAGTAACATCTCCAGCTCGTTCTGCAGTAGTGCATATTTGTTTAGTGTCACAGGAGACCATCAGATATGGTCTAGGAAGGCCTGGTGGGAATGACTTGGGCTTTAACAAGATGATGCTTCCAGGACAGGAAAACCATCTTGACATTATTTCACAGAAACTAAAAGAAAATAGTTTCTGAGCAGATGATTCAGTTTATTTAATGAAAACTGCATTCTTTCAATTCCAGTATTCCTCCTGTTGCCATCAAAATAAGGCCCCTAAGTTAAGCTGTTATTTTTTGGCTGATTTGGTCAGTTCTTTTGTTTTCCTACAAATGATCATTTCTTTGTTAGGAACCTTTGTTGCTGCTGTGTCCTTTTTTTCCCGTAATGATTTTAAGTTGCAGTTTAATAATGTTTCATGGCATGAAAACGGCAATATGAGATTTACCCAGTTCAATTAACCTGTATCAGTAACATCCCACTGCAAAATCCTGGATTCTGGATGACTTAATGAACAGGTTTAATTGCTCCCAGTATTTCAGAAATATATTAATAGACTCAGTAGTTCTATTAATTGTTCTTTACCTGTGTGATTTCAGTCTGGAGCTGCCCAGCTTCCTCATGTGCCATGGGAATCCTCCAGTGCTTCTTGTGGAGGTTGCTACCTAGGGAATCAATATATTACCACCCAACTCCTGTAGGTTTACATAACCTACATAACCTATAGGCTTATTGTTAAAGAGTATGAGGCTGGATGTGAAGTGAAAGGCCACTGCACTGCTATATGAGAACTGACTGGAAAAAGAATTGTTCCACATGACAACACCACACCATGTCATGTCAGAGAATGTGTGACATTTGAAAGTTACTTAGCCATTATTTGGCGCCTAGTAGTCAACAGAAAGCCTCTTACAGGCTGAATCTCTCCTACTAACTAGGAAGGACCAAAGAAGCATCAATGAAGGGTTCATAAAGATATAAACTTAAAAGGATGGAGAGGGGAATTTTAGTTCCATCCTGTAGCGATGAAGGTGAACACAAAGCAAAGAGCTCAAAAAGGCTGAAATACTAGACCTTTTTTTGTTCCCACTTCCACATCACGTGTAGCTTGGCACAGTGCTCCCAGTTTATCAGCTAGTGCTGCTGGGGTCCCACCAGCCCAGTATTCTGCTCCCCAACTGCCCCCTGGGAGAAAACAAGAGCAGGGCAAACAGCCACAATTTCTCCTGTCCCTACATTCACCAACTCCCAGATATGAGTTCACAAACAACGGGGAATGCTCCTCCTCTCAAAAGGGCTGAAGTCTGCAAAACTAGCAGAGCTGTCTTCCGCCTTAGTTGCTCTTGTCCAGTAGCAATTTGAACCCTGTATCCTCCTCTCATTCAGTGTCCCTCAGAAGGCTTCTGAGGTCTATAGTGTCCCGCATGAAAAGGTGCTTCCTTTATCTCTTCTTGATTTTTTTTTCCTCCAACATGCTTCTAAAGGGCTTGTGTTGAAGGAGACACTAAACGGTCCCTATCGAACCATTCCCACCTTGGTCATGACTTGTAGACCATGCCAGCACTCTTTTATGAACAGTAGAAGGTTCATCTTCTACAAGAGTAAGAGGATATTCGGATCTTCCTCACATTTAAGCCATCCTGTGTTTCTGGTTGTGTCACTCATTCTCAACCTTCTGCTTCAGCTCTGTTCTCTTTGAGATGAGAGGACCAGAATCATAATTCTTATTCAAGGTTGGGAAAACCATGGATTTATGCTGTGACTTAGATGTTTCCTTGTTTCTTCTTTGTTAATTTTCTAATATTCCATTTCTTTTCTGATTATTTCAGAAAACCATATTTTAACTCCTAATTCTTGTTTGAGTAGAATATATCAGGTGGAGTGCTTTAAAGAAATCTAAGGGGTTTTGCTTTCTCACTTCAGGAGAAGACAAGTTAACTCTCCAAATAGATTCCATTTATTCATTATCCCAGCTCTTACAAGGTACTGATAAATCAGATCAGGAAGGATTTACATAAGTTAGATGTCCCAGAGATGTCTTGATAAATGTATGTAAAGGGGTAAAACAATTTCCACTCCACTAGCAATTAACTTTGGGAAAAAATGGGGGAGAATAAGGGGAAATTCAGAGGTAGAGATGAGCATAGTAGTTCGCTGAAAGAAAACCATGAAATAAATGAGGGACGGCAAGACTAACCACAAATCTTATAACCAAAGGTTGATTTCTGGTAAGATCCCAAGATGAATTATCAATACATAAGAAAATATGAGAATGGTATTTCATTAAAAAATCCATATTGATGCCAACTTTTATTCTAGTTCTTCTCTGTTGCAGGCTAATAGCTGCAAGCAGCAGTGTATCTTTGCTTGTAAGAATATAATGTTAGATGTATCTCTAAACTAGAGCAACACAGCCTGCAAAACTGAGATAAAGTGAATATAGAGTCAATTGAAAAACTCCCGGAGAGAAGTTATCAATAGCCTACCAAGCAAATGGGAGTATTTCGAATTGAGGTCTTGCCCTGACTTGAACTTCATTTTATTCAATATTTCTATGAAGTTTTGAATAAGATATATGCAGTGAGTGTGATTAAAACAAACTAGAAGAGTCTGCACTTACTTAGTTTAGCATTCTGCTAATGAGCTTCTAAGACTTTGTCCTGAATACTTGAGCTTCAGGAAGACAAATATAGATGTTTTCCTTAATAGGTGTGCAATGTACTTAACATCAGTTGGAAATAATGACTTATTTATTCCATTACATTAATTGCTTCCCTCAATGTAAAAATCTTCTGGAATATCATATTTCACTGAATTTCATCTGCAGTTATTTTGACAATATGGAAAATTCAGATGGTGTTGTTTTCTTCTTGATCCTAAGAATAGCTTTGGAAGTGCTGACAAGCCTTCTTTTTATTCTCTCTGTATTTCAGAGTCGAATAAAATTTGCAGGATTTCAGAAGTGATCAGTTTGAAAAAAGATATATCTCATTTCACACTGTGAACCTTATGGTTTCCTTTATGCAGCAGTAGCTGCTTTATAAGTAAACATAGTGTGTCTTGTAGATGTGGGACAATGTCACTGTCAGTGAAGCTTTTTACAGTACAGGTCAACCCCAGGGATGGTAACCTCAATTGTGTCCTCAGTAGTGGCCTAGTTATTCCACTTGCTGTATTAGATTTATGTCTGTAGTGTAACAACTGACATTTAAAACTGAGAAAGAAGGAAGGTTATTTTATTTTACTGAAGGGAGACGCTGGGGATCTCTAAGACTGTAGGGAGTATTTTAATTATCTTGAAATTAAAAATAGCAAGTTATGGAGCTCCTTGCAAGCTGAAATTTACTGAGGGAACAGGAGGATTGTTGTTTTCTCCAATTAGCCTAGTACTGTTCTGTACCACATTCGGAGGGAAGGACTGCATCTGTGCCTATCCATTTATTAACATCATGGCTGAATTCATGACAACACATAGATACAGATGTTGGTGTGTGTGAGTTTGGAAAGGGGGGAAGCTGGGGACTGCTTGTTGCTGAAGTCTTATTTGCCTACCTAATAGGAGGGAACCTATTGAGAAGAGTTGTTACTGTTCTTCCTGCCTTTGACTCCTTGTCTCCCACCTGTTTGCTATGGTCCTGATTCATCTGACATGCAGGCACAACACAGTATCTTGCCAGTATCTGGGGTATAGTACCAGGCATGCAGGTGGGAAGAGTTCCTCAACAGACAAGTTGGAGTTGGAGAGTGGATAGACAAAGGGATAGAAGGCACTGCAGAAATCCTTGTTTGTATATTGATGTCTGATCTACACTAGCCAAAACAGTAAAACCAGAGCAAACAACAACAGAAGTTCCAATTGCCATGTTGTATTCAGAACTCCATTTTCCTCAGTAACACTTACAACCTTAATTTCTGTAAAAGTGAAGCCTCTCTCCAAAGAGAAGCAAATATGTACCTTTCTTTAGCATAGAGATTTGTTGCCTGCAGCAAATGAGTTTCTGCTGTGTCACTATGCACATACTTCTGGAAGCTGAGATGGAAGCAAGCTGCACTCCTGAAACAATATGCACCTGCAAGAAAGCTTTGTGTTAGGATAGGAAGACAAAAAAGCTACAGATATCTGTAAAAGAACTACTGGGTTTCTTTGAGTCTTAAGGGTCAAGTAAGATCACTCACCTGGAGTATTGTGTACAGTTCTGGTGTCCTCAACATAAAAAGGACATGGAACTGTTGGAACAAGTCCAGAGGAGGGCCACGAGGTTGATAAGGGGACTGGAGCACCTCCCATAAGAAGATAGGATGAGAAAGTTGGGGCTGCTCAGCCTGGAGAAGGCTGAGTGGAGACCTCAGAGCAGCCTTCCAGGATCTGAAGGGGGTCTACAAGGGTGCTGGGGAGGGACTCTTCATTAGGGACTGTAGTGACAGGACAAGGGGTAATGGGTTAAAACTTAAACAGGGGAAGTTTAGATTGGATATAAGGAGGAAGTTCTTTACTGTGAGGGTGGTGAGGCACTGGAATGGGTTGTCTAAGGAAGCTGTGAATGCTCCACCCCTGGCGGTGCTCAAGGCCAGGTTGGACGAGGCCTTGGGTGATATGGTTTAGTGTGAGGTGTCCCT
Source organism: Pezoporus wallicus (assembly GCF_028554395.1). NCBI lineage: Eukaryota > Metazoa > Chordata > Aves > Psittaciformes > Psittacidae > Pezoporus > Pezoporus wallicus. The sequence goes on along the minus strand of NW_026642649.1, from coordinate 6,619,893 downwards.
GCCCATGGCAGGGGGGTTGGAACTGGATGATCTTAAGGTCCTTTCCAACCCTAACCATTCTATGATTCCATAAGATTCTTCTCCAGCATGACTGTAGTTGCCTTTAAGATCATTTGGGAGTTTTATTTTATCAAATCCTTGCTGTAACAGAGATCCAAGATTTGTTGCGTGCTTCGTGCCTTCTTCCTTTCCTTTATCCTTAGTATCATCGCTAAGATTTGTACCAAGAATTGTTTTGTGTGTGCTTGTGATCAAAGTTTGAACTGAGCATCTGTGATGTGACCATTTGTAATTGTGAATTCTGGAATTCAGCAGTGGAGATTCTCACCAAGTTACTGTGTGTTGTGTTGAACAGCGGGCAGAGTAGAAGGTGGTTCAGGAAACTTTTCTCTCCCTCCCTCCTTCTCTCCCTCCCTCCTTTCATTGCACAGTTTCATGCTCCACTTAACTCCACACACATAAGCAGCTAGAAGGCTGCAGCAAAAATGAAGACATTTAACCCTTTCTCCCCCTCAGTCTGCACTAAAACTAGGTGCAGAATTTGAAAGACCAGGCAGAATTTGACTCTTAATGATCAGGATAGAATTTGATACTATGTATATGTGTGGTGTATAACTATGTGCATGTAACTCTCAATTAAATATTAGCTGGGTCTGTTTCCAGTTCTGTGTTCTGCTGCTCTATCAGCATCCTCATATATTACACAAAGGACCGAAATGTATGTTTACTATATGCACTAATTAACGTCACATAGCAAAACCCAGTAGTTTCTGCTGTAAAGTAGTACAGAGATATTTTTTCATCAACATAATTCATTTTCACTGTAATGATGTACTTTGACAATAGGGTTTAATGCTAAAACATTGATGGTTGGTTCAGTATCATTTCCAAATCCAAACTTTTTGGCTCCGGCCTGTTTCTAAAGTTCTTAAGTCTAACTAAATAAGATTTATTGTGGATGGAAGTGGGTGAGGTTTACGAAGTATGTGAAGTGCACCCGTTAGCCGATTTAGGAAGCTGTGTGGATTTTATGGTAGAAGAGCTATGTTACTTCTAGTCTGATGATTCTTTACTTTTCAGTCTTGGATTAGGAGGGGCAAGGGAATTATTACCCATGAAGAACTCTTACCGTGTTTGTTGTAACCTTGATAAGTGCAAACCCCCAAATCCATAGCATTCCTTGGAGGCAGCAGCGGTTCTGTATCTTTAACTTCTTCAGAACTGCTTGGTTCTCCTCTGCATTTTGGCTTATTAAAAATGTTCATAATAATCATGAATTGTAAGCATTTCATTTATCAGCTTAAGCATGTGGGCGTACTTGCAAGCTCTGCAATTTGGAAGGAAATTTGCAATCTCATCTATTAAAATACCTCATGCAAGCATTATCATGGGTATATTTCAAAGCAAAATATTAAAGCCTACAGCAGGGGTGTGTGTCCTCTTAGAGGGTGTGTTGGTAGGTTAAAGTAGGTATTGTGAGTGTAGTAGAAAATGGTTTAGAGGTCTGATTACTGCCATTATGCATGACAGAAAACCTGTCATGTAACTCTTCCCAACAGAGCTGTGTTGTAAAGAGGGGTGGAGTAAGGAGACTGGGGTCTCTTACCCAAACACATGAAAAGAAAAAAGAAATATTATTTAGTACATGTGTTGAAACCCCCTCTGTGGAAAGTACACAACTTCAAGACCATAGGAAAAGGAGTCTCCCTTGGAATATTGCATCCAGTTCCACTATCTTATAGTCCTTTTATATTTCTGACTTATAAGGCATCACACAGAATTAATTCATTCAATAAAATCCACAGTATTAATTATGAACATTGTGAAAATGTATATTCTTGCAGATTATGTTGATAATTTCATTTGATGTTCTGAATTTCTCCTGTAAAGAGAAGGCTCAAAGAGTTTTCTCTGTTCACTTTCTTTTTTTCCCTTTCATTTTTATCTTTCTTACACTTTTCCTTTTATTTGCGTATATCTGCTGCATATTGAACCTGGTTATGGATTGTATTTGCCTTTGTTACAATTGTGGCAGTGTTCACCTTCATCAGTTAATATCCTGTGATCACCTGAAGTCCATATGCAGTTTTCCTTCTGCTGCTGCCAGTTAGTGAGCTCTCAGCTTATTGTTTCTTCCAAAGGGTGTGAACTTGTATTTGGTAATAGAGAGGTCGAGCCCATTTCTATGGCTCCAGTCCTCAAGGTCAGCTGTTCTGTCTCCAAGACTCCTTTGTAATGACTGCTTCCCAGTTTCACAGTACCAGCAAATTTCATGAGTGCATAACAATTGCAATAGCATTAAATGAAAGTGTAAGTCCCAGACTGTGTTCTTGAGCCTTACAGTTTCAAAACTCCTTTTTCAGCGTAACTCATGCTGGGCTTTCCCTTCAGCCAGTTGCTCATTTACCTCATAGTTCTTCTGACACCCATACTTGCCAGGTTTTACAATAGTTTTCCATTTGGCATGATAGGAAACATTTGTAGATGTCCAGAGAGATTATTTTTTCTAGTTCCCTGTATGAAAGTAAATGTCATCATGAAGAAAGTAAGTACCTCATGTCAGAATATTCCTTCTCTGGTAGAGTCATATTGCATTATCTTATCTGCCATTTATCTCCCAATGTTCTGAAGCTTTACCTTGTCTTGAGAGCAAAATAACAGATCTGTAGCTGAGAAGATCACTTCTTGCCCTTTACTATTCCCCAGTCATACAGTACCTCATCTGACTTGGATTCATTTTAAAATGCTGCCGTTCACCCTGAGATTTCAAATGCCAGGCTTTTTCCATCATCTGGGACAAAAAACCAGAGACCCCTCCAGTATGAGTGCATTCAGCTTTACAGTTAACCTTTACTATAAATATTATCATTTGTATATATAACAAATATATATATATGCATGTATTTCTTTTCTCAGCATCCTATCTTTGCCCGAAAGATGGTCGTCATTGTGCTGAGATCAAGCAAAGTATTTATGCCTCTTTGACAAGGTTATTATGAGACTAACGTGAAATGGATTGCAAAGTAACACTTCAGAACATGTACTTCAGAACTTGGAGCAGACACCGAATTGCCCTGACATTGCTATTAAAATAGAGCATCTGCGAGGCAAACTAGAAGACCTCTGCTTACTGAGAAAGGAGGGGAAAAAAGAAATCTCCCATTTCCTTCTATCTTTCATGGAGGGTTTTTCAAGGTTTTCCTGCAGCTTTTGTTCAAAGCACAAAGGGGGAGACTTGCTGGCCAGAATATCTCCATGAGGTATCTATTTATTGCAGAGGGGCTTTTTTTAGGCCTGTTTCACTTTGAGTGGACATTGGCTGAAGACAAAGCCGACAGATCACAGCTTCTGAAAAAAACAGTTAAAGCTTAACTCAGGCTTCTAGTGCCTTTTAAGTATTCTTTCCAATTTATATGAGTTTCTTACTTGGTATTTTTCCCACCTGCCAATCAGTAATAGAATGTGGGAACAATGCTCTTTTATCCCATAGCATAGCACCACACCTTTTGATAGAGTGGTGAAAGCTATGCATGGTGCAAGATGAAACAGAGTAACTGAGTATTTCAAATGTTAACTGCTGAAAAAGAAAGGGCAGAAATAGCTGGAAAAAGGGATAATGAATTTAGCTGCTAAAAGAACTTTTTTTTCCTCTCTATTTCAAGATTTGCTCTCTCTGTCTACAATGTGAGAAGGAAAAACTCAGTACTTTCTCCCTTGGATCTTTTCATTTTATTGAAGGGTAGTATTTCTTTTGTACTTGTGAGTGGAACTGATTAGCATCAATCTAAACGTTACTCAAAAGTCTTCTCTAAAAAAAATGGCATCATAGGATCAGCTAGGTTTAGAATAGCCTGGATGGAACAGAAAGTACTACTGGCATGTCACCTCCAAGCACCGCTCAGGCAAGCCCTGCTGAAGCTTGTGCTACATGGTGTTGTGGTTATGCACATACATGCTTAGCTTCAGGTACTCTAGCAGCTTCTCCTGGCTTGGTGTTGCCTGTGACATGCTGGTTTGACATTAAGGTTGTGGTATAGAAGATGCAGCCAGCAGGAAGTCCTTGACTGTGTGTAATCACTGCTCAGCATTACAAAAAAAATCCATGTTATCAACACTGTTTTGGTCACGAACCCAAAACACTACCTCATACCAGCTGCTATGAAGAAAGTTAACTCTATCCCAGCCAAAACCAGACAAGGCATTAGAGTTGCATAAGGATGGCAAAAAGTCAGACTAATTTATGGACTTGGTTCGGTACCATGGAGGGAAGGAATGCCATCCAGAGGGACCTTGACACGCTTGTGAGGTGGGCTGATGCCAACCTCAAGAAGTTTAACCATGACAAGTGCAAGGTCCTACCCCTGGGTTGGAGCAATCCCAGGCACAGCTACAGGTTGGACAGAGAATTGATTCAGAGCAGCCCTGCAGAGAAGGACTTGGGGGTGCTGGTTGATGAGAAAATGAACATGGGCCAGCAGTGTGCACTTGCAGCCCAGAAAGCCAACCGTATCCTGGGTTTGCATCAAAAGGAGCGTGACCAGCAGGTTGAAGGAGGTGATCCTGCCCCTCTACTCTGCTCTTGTGAGACCTCGCCTGGAGTATTGTGTGCAGTTCTGGTGTCCTCAACATAAAAAGGACATGGAACTGTTGGAACAAGTCCAGAGAAGGGCCATGAGGATGATCAGGGGACTGGAGCACCTCCCATATGAAGACAGGCTGAGGAAGTTGGGGCTGTTCAGCCTGGAGAAGAGAAGGCTGCGTGGAGACCTCAGAGCAGCCTTCCAGTATCTGAAGGGGGCCTATAGGGATGCTGGGGAGGGACTCTTCATTAGAGACTGTAGTGACAGTGCTTCCTATTTTATACATGTAAAAAATGTATTGAACTTCAAAATGCCCACCTGAAAAATTGAGCTCTTCGTTGTCCTGTTTGCATCTCCTGTTCCATTATGGATTATTGTGTTCTAGAGTAATTGGACTTCTCAGTGGCTTTACCCAAGAGTGGGGCATGGTTCTTTATAGAGTTTGTTTATATTTCTGTTTAATCAGGAAGAAGATGAGAGATTGTCTTGGATCTGAGCTGATGTTCTCTTTTTCATCATAGCTGTAGGAGGAACAATTTAACTGTCAGCATCCTGAAAATCGCACAAATAGAAGATAACATCTTCATCCAGCAACTGCTACTGATATTTAAGAAATCCTAAACTATTCATTATCTGCCATGATAGAAAATGACTTTTCCAAATATATTATTGCTAAGTCTGTCAGACTCTTCACCAAGCAAATTGCATTCCATAAAACCTTGCAAATTTCCATAGAAAGGCCACAAAGAAAGACTTAAGAGTGGATGGTTTTGATTGTTGCCATACATGTTTGAACTGCCTGGTTTTAATGCTGAGATTTGTGCTGTCTAGCCTAAAATTTCCCTGCTTGCTGACACATCAGCCGTAGGATTTTAAGGGACTGGAATATTCAGTATCACAGTGAATATATTGCAACCGGTGATTTGTCAACATGTTCAACAGTCTTTTTGGAAAGGTAGTGAAAACTATAAAGCCATGATGGGACTAGATACTATTTGAAATTTCATGTTTAGTTTAGGATATTAACAGATCTGCTAGAAATAAATGAAATAGCAGATATTTGAGTATCTTCTGGTAGTCATTTGTTTAAAATGAGATAAGTGGATTATCTTCTTTTTAAAAGCCTGAGACACAATTAACGTGGGTACTGCAGCTCTCTTTAGACTTCTTATAGATCAAATTTTCAAGAACAACAGCTTGTGGAGGAACAAACATCCCATATTAAATCACTACAATGTTGATCACCTAAGATTATTTTAAAGTAGTGGAATTTATATATCCTAGAGCTACAGAAACAGTCACAGAATCACAGAATGGTTCAGGTTGGAAGACACCTCTAGAGGTCACCTGGTCCACCATCCCTGCTCAAGCAGGGCCAGCGAGACCTGGTGGCCCAGGGATGTATCCAGACAGCTTTTGTGGATGCAAAGAGTGAGACTCACAACTTCTCTGGGCAACCTGTCATAGTCCTTTGTCACCCTCCCAGCAGAGAATTGTTTCCTTGTGTTCAGCCTCCCCGTTTCCATTTATGCTCATTGCTTCTTGTCCTGTCACTACTAATCAACCTTTTAGCTAGTGATCTATCAGAGAAAGGTGAATATGCATCCGCTATTTATACTGAAGTTCACAAGTACTGTATCTTCATGGCCCTTTGCTAGGCTCCAGCATGTCCATGTCTCTTCTACTGGTGGGCCCAGAACTGGACACAGCACCCCAGATGTAGCCTCAGCAGTGCTGAGCAGAGGGACAGGATCACCTCCTTTGGCCTGCTGGCAATATTTTACCTAATGCAGCCCAGGATACCATTGCCTTTCCTTGTGGCAAGGGCATATTGTTGGCTTACATTCAATTTGGCCAGGATCTCTGTTGTTTACCCTGGTAAAAATGCCTTTCCTATCTTTTTTTCCTTTGGTATGCAGTGTTGAGGGACTCAGTTAATGTTTTCCTTGCTGTCATGTTGTAACTTATTCCAAAAATGGTTCCAGTGAGAACTGCATCCAAAGAAACGTATCATAGTAACTGCCAATATGAGTTATAGCTTCTATTAAGTAAAATAGAGAACTGCTAATGCTGAGTTTTGGAGGTGGAAGTGATATGTCTCTGAGGAAAAGAGTAGTTTCAAAACAGTGCATGAGAAAATTTATTTTTCCATCATTTTAATTGAGTACTTTCTGCAACTGTTTTGCCCTTACTGTCATTTGATTTTCTCTTTCTATTAGCACTATTGAGACTAATTGATTTTTCTGCTTCATTTTTTTCAGAGAAATGCCAGGGATTTAATATGTGCTTGATAAACCTGCTCTGCATTCTTGCTGAGACTTAGAGATGACAAAGCCACTGGCTGATCAAAACAGAAATTCCAGGGAATGCATAGTTCAACATAAGCGTATCTTCAGTAAACTCTTACCTATCATAAATCAAGATATAAATCAAAATTTAATATTTTATCATTATAAAATATTTCAGGTTAGATTTAAGGAAGAAGCTCTTTACTGGTGGTGAGGTTGCCCAGAGAAGTGGTAAATGCTTCATCCCTGGCAATGTTCAAGGCTTGTGAAAATAACTTGTAATGTCAATGACTTTACTTAGCCAGAAGCTTCCTGGTATTGTTTTTTCCAAGGAGGCTTCTTCTGTATTTTTAAGGAATTATTGTTATAAAGGCAGTGTAGATTTGATCAAAGGGAAAGCTTTTTCACAGAGAGCTTACTCTAAACTTTGTCTTGGTTCTTACCAATAAATGAGTATATGTACGTCATGATAACCACTGTATGGTTACTCTTCTTACCTGACTACAGCCAAAGTTGCTTTCTTAGCATCTCTTGCGTCTAGCATCTCTTTTCAATCTAGAAACCTCCACCAGCTTTAAATGTGTAATTTAATCTCACAGCCTGTATTAATACGCTGTAATTACAATCGCCTTCTTGAAACTATGGCAAACTTTGAATCTCAGTTTGAGTAACTTGTGACATCTCTTGTAATGTGATTTTGCAGTGATGGTAACACTGATGCTTTGGGCTATGAATTCTAATTGAAATTGACTCTGGATTCAGTTGGGGGAAAAAAACATTCACTAATTCCCATTGGGCTCATTGGAGTCCATTACAGGGAATGCTTTGCTTGGAGGCAAGGCTAATTCAAATAGCTGTACATTTTCCCTGTTCCTGTGTTTCTTTGCAGACATGTATTGTCACCCTCTGGGTAGTGCTGGTTTATTTCTATAGAACTACACAATCAGAGGTATGACCAAGGTACTGATCAAGGGGTTTTAATGTCTATGTCAGCATAAAAGCAAACATAGCTGAGAGGATGGGTGTACTTTGAGCCATCTTTGCCATCCAGTGAAACAATTAGAATAGCATCGGATTTATTACCAGATTAAGTTACAGGCAGGTATGCTATTGCAGAAGGAGAGGTTAGGATTTCTCCCATGATAAAGTTCAGGTAACTGTTTCTGAAATTTCATTTTCATATTCCCACATTCTAATATTAGTTTTACCTACACAAACCTTTGACAGCTCTGTCCAAGAACTGCATAAATGCTTGACCTTCTTACCTGTCTCTCATTGTGTTGCAGTTATGTCTAGACATGAGCAGAAGCTGTTACTGGTTTTAGAAGCCTTCCTCCCCTACTTCTGATGCTCTTTGTCCAAGCAATTAATAAGCAGGGCTCGTCTGATTTTAGAAAATGGATCTGATTCTCTACAGGGCTGCTGTTAGCCAAGCAGAACACCAGACAAGGTGATACAGTATGCATGTAAAAGCCAAAAGGAATTTAGTTGCCATTAGTTAGAAATGGTTTGTAAAAAATAGATGGGCTAAATTCTTTCCTTGAGATACGTAAGCTTTGTTTAAAATTGTTATCCAGGTTGGCTTTTCAAAGGTTTTGTGTTTGGCTGCTTTATGGGCAGACAAAAAATGAGCATGCATATTATAGAAAATTTGTATTCAAATGGATTAAAGTTGACATCCAAATGTGATGTATTCATATGCCAGAGAATGTATTTATACATGAAGAATAGGAGATGTTAGCCTGGACAATTCTTTGTAAAGGGCATAGAGACTAGCAACTCAACATGAACTTGTGCTGAACTGCTGTGGCAAAAATGTGTGATCTGATACTTCGATGTATAAGAAGAGTGACCAGGTCAAAGGAGGTTACGTTACCTGTGCTCATAGCTTGAGAAATAGGAAGTACAACAGCTGAGGCCTGATTTCCCCTTTTTTAAAGTGTATAGTTAAATTCTGAGGGTGTGTGGAACCAAGAAACCAGTGGAGGGTAAGAAAACCAGAAGCATCTGGTTAAATTCTTCAGCTTTTGGGGGTGATGGGTGTCTTATACATGTAGAACAATCATTATTTGTTGTGGGTTAACCCCAGTAGGCAGCTCAGCCCAATGCAGCTGCTCACTCAGTCCCACCACAGTGGGATAAAGGAGAGAACTGGAATGGAAAAAGTGAAAAACCTCATGGGTTTAGATAAAGACAGTTTAATAGCTAAAGCAAATCTGTGCATGCAAGCCAAGCAAAATTAGAAATCCATTCACTACTTTCCATCAGCAGGCTGGTGTTCAGCCATTGCCAGGAGAGCAGGGCTCCATCAGGCTCAATGCCTACTTGGGAAGACAAACATCATACTTCCAAATGTCACCCCTTCATCCTTCTTTCCTCCAGCTTTTATTGCTGAACATGACATCTTATGGCATGGAATACCTCTTTTGTCAGTCTCGGTCAACATCCTAACTGTCTCTCCTCCCAGCCTAGGTGATGGAGGGGCAGCATAAGAAACAGAAAAGGCCTTGATGCTGTGTAAGCAGAGCTCAGCAATAGCATGCACTCAACACTGGCTTGGTCACAGATCCCAAACATAGCACCATACAAACTACTGCAAAGAAAATTAGCTTTATCCCAGCCAAAACCAGTACATTATTTTGAACCTCAGAAAATCTGGATCTGTAATATTGCAACAAATGCACCGGGGAGTAGGAACAAATTAATTTGATTTCTAACAACTTCTTTAAGAAGTCTGCATGTGTTAGTACATATATAATGGCATTTTTGTCTTGAGAAATACTGTGAATAAGTCACCATTGTTTTGTATGAAAAAAATTCTGGTATCACACTTTCTTCTGCCAGTATTTGTGCTGTTGCTTCTAGTAAGAGCCCTCACCACAGATTTCAGTATTGCATCAGGGCCTACACAGCCATTAGTGTAAAGTAAGACCCTGTTTCAGGAGGCTTTATACTAAAGAACTATTCTTCCATCTGAAGTGGTTAGCAAGCATCTTGAAATAGAGGACTTTTGAATGACCAAGGAGCCGCTGAACAAAAAGCTCAATGCTCCCAGTCTCTTCTGAGATGAACTAGGGCTGCAGTTCCAGCAAGGCAAACTCCTGACCCCTCACTAGGAAGGTTTTTGCAGACTCTACTTGCTGAACCGCCTGTGGGATCATAGAGTCCTGCTTGTCACAGGACCAAGATATGGCCGAGAGATCTCCTTGCTGCTGTCAGGACCTGCTGTTCATAAACCAGCGTGCTTCACGTTGTTTGGAAGAGCCAAGCGCTTGGAAGTACTGAATGGGGCCATTGAAGGTGGTGATAGGGAATAAGAATAGTAACAAAATGCCATTTGCTACCTGCTTTAAGCTGTGCCCTTACTAATGTAAGTCAGTACTTCTGTGGGGTGTTTTGACAGGCAATATCAACACTTATATTCACACATAAGGAAAAATTCCTCCACTGTGGCTGCACTGCAGCATTCAGAAGGTAAATGTGGAAGCAGATAAGTCACCTGGATATCCCAGGTTCTGTCTTTTGTCACCCCAGAAACGTGTTTGAAGTGCAATTTCACAGAGATTGAATTGTCTGTTTTGCTGAGAGGTAAGCTTCAAAATTGATTGCCTTACATACTATTAAAAAAAAACAATACTGTTAATTATTATGCTTCACTTCATACGGGAAACAATATGCTATTCTGCTTTAGAATCATAGAATAGTTAGGGTTGGAAAGGAGCTTAAGATCATCCAGTTCCAACCTCCCTGCCATGGGCAGGGACACCTCACACTAAACCATGTCACCCAAGGCTCTGTCCAACCTGGCCTTGAACACCGCCAGAGATGGAGCATTCACAACCTCGCTGGGCAACCCATTCCAATGCCTCACCACCCTTACAGTAAAGAATTTCCTCCTTATATCCAATGTAAACTTCCCCTGTTTAAGTTTTAACCCTTTACCCCTTTTCCTGTCACTACAGTCCCTAATGAAGAGTCCCTCCCCAGCATCCTCATAGACCCCCTTCAGATACTGGAAGATTCTTTCATCTTAAATCGCTAAAGCCTTCAGAAGCATATTTATCAAGAAATTAGTACATAAAAGCAGAAGAGGAAGAGAGATGGGGAGCCACACATTAGATACTGGTTCCCAAGAACTGTAGAATTCTGGGAAGATGGGAGGGAAACAACCCCTCAGCTTTGTATTTACTCTTCGCAGTTATTTCCCTATCCCCAGCCTCAATAACTTGAAATTCTGGTCAAGGCAGCAATGACAAAATTCCAGTAATGAAGCTGTTATTACAGTTTTTAATTCATCACTGGAAATACAAATATATCCACAAGTAAACCTTTTCTCATGTAATTTCCTATCCTGTTCATTTTCCCTGTACTCGGGGAGCTGGAATTCTGACAGGTACTAAAAGCTGTAATCTTACAAAGTTCATCATAAGCGAAGTATATTTAAAACTATTTTCCAGCAATTCCTGCACTGTGGTCTAAAAATTATGGCACTGGGTGTGTTGCTTGTCAAATACGACCAAGAGTGGACCTTGAGCTGCTCCAAACCACTACAGCAGCGCTGAAGTCAGTAGCTGGCTGGCAATTCTGCACTAGTCACACACTCATGAAAATATTTAATCTTAGGCTATGCCTAGCCCAAATTAATGTCTGACCTACATGTATTAAGCAAATGAAAGTGGTGTGTGGATGAGCAAAAGGTTAAAGCCAAAGAATGGGAGCTAGTATGTGAAAAGTGTTCCTTTTTCCTCATTAGACTTTGAAGGCTTAACCTTCCCAGAAACTTCAGGGTATGAAGGGTTGGGTACAGGGAGAAGCAGCTGAGTGTCAGCCACAGGTTTTGGCAAAGGAAAACACGAATCATGTTCCAGGCAAGCCATTCACACTGTGCCAGTTTGAGATGCACATCTTTCCAGGAATGGCTTTCATCTAGGCTGACATGTGAAAGAATTTTGCTCTGCTTCAGCAGTGTAAAGGCACTGGGGCTTCTGAGCACTGCTGTCTTGGAACATGATTTCCCTTCAAATGCTTGTGCTGGTTATTATCTTTCTGGTTACAGCTGAAATAAACCATTTGTGTTTCAGAAGGAATGATAGTGCTTGGATTTCTAATTAATTTTGAATGCTATTTACAAGATTAATATGAAGATGTGCTTTGGTACGTGGCCATGAGTGTGATATCACTGTATATAATATTTCCATTCACAACCAAGCAATTAATCTTTCCCAGTATATCCTTCAGTTCCTCTTTAATTTTGTGCAGTGGAAAATGACAACTCTTCGCTTTGGTATTTCCTGTACAGGAGGGGTTCAATAAGATGTAAAGCTCTGAATCACTCTTGGAGATGTTAATTCTCACATAATAGCAGAATTTAAGGCAACAGAAATACTGTTGGTAAGGTTAAAGCCCACGAAGGATGAGGATATGATGACTGGGTTGAACATCATGGAATCTTCAAGACCTCTTAGGAAAAGGCATAGAAGTTGCCTATGAACGGCTGCAGTACCAGCAGGTGAAGCTGCCTCTGTTGACTATTTAGGATTTTGAATTGAGAGAGAGAAGAAAGCAAAACTAATGTAGCAGAACTGTAGGAAGTCTTGAATGGAAAGAACATACGATCAACCAGGCTGGGGTCCCAGTGAGCATGCTGGAGATGAGTACATCCTAAAGATGAGCTAGTGTGAGTTTGAACTGGGAATGTGTGTGGATTGGAATAAAGATCACTGCTGATTTTGCCACACTGATGTTAGCGGAGCTAGGTTTAACCTTATTTCCTAAGCTAAGTGGCTGCTTATCATTGAGATTCTGCCTGTATCAAGAGCAAGACACTGCCCTAAGGTTTATTTCATTGTAAAGTGACAGGGAGGCCAGTTAGGCAGATACTGACTGGGATATAATAGAGTAAGGCTGGAAAATCAACCAGTATAAGTAAAAAAAAATAAATAGGAATTTGTAAAACAAATAAATGTTAATAAATATTTAAACAAGTATTTTAAAGGGCTGTAAGTAGCTGTGGCAGGTACACCCAGACGGACAGGGACATGGCAAAAGCCCACAAAAGCTTCTCTCATCAGGCCAGAGCCCAGGAGAGCTTCTTCCCCCTCAGACCAGCACCCGGAGAGCTTCTTCTACCTCAGACCAGAGCCCGGGAGAGCTTCTTCCCCCCTCACACCAGAGCCCGGGAGAGCTTCTTCCCCCCTCACACCAGAGCCTGAGAGAGCTTCTTCCCCCCTCACACCAGAGCCAGGAGAGCTTCTTCCCCCTCAGACCAGCACCCGGAGAGCTTCTTCTACCTCAGACCAGAGCCCGGGAGAGCTTCTTCCCCCCTCACACCAGAGCCCGGGAGAGCTTCTTTCCCCTCAGACCAGCGCCCGGAGAGCTTCTTCTACCTCAGACCAGAGCCCGGGAGAGCTTCTTCCCCCTCAGACCAGAGCCCAAGAGAGCTTCTTTCCCCTCAGACCAGAGCCCGGGAGAGCTTCTTTCCCCACACACCAGCGCCCGGAGAGCTTCTTCTACCTCAGACCAGAGCCTGGGAGAGCTTCTTCCCCCTCAGACCAGAGCCCAAGGGAGCTTCTTTCCCCTCAGACCAGAGCCCGCAGAGCTTCTTCCTCCTCAGACAAGAGCCTGAGAGAGCTTCTTCCCTCTCACACCAGAGCCTGGAGAGCTTCTTCCCCCTCAGACCAGCGCCCAGAAGCTTCTTCTACCTCAGACCAGAGCCCGAGAGAGCTTCTTCTACCTCAGACCAGAGCCCGCAGAGCTTCCTCCCCCTCAGGCCAGAGCCCGAGAGAGCTTCTTCCCTCTCACACCAGAGCCTGGAGAGCTTCTTCCCCCTCAGACCAGTGCCCAGAAGCTCCTTCCCCCTCAGACCAGAGCTCGTAGAGCTTCTTCTACCTCAGGCCAGAGCCCAGAGAGCTTCTTCCCCCTCAGACCAAAGCCTGGAGAACTTCTACCTCAGACCAGAGCCCGCAGAGCTTCTTCTCCTCAGAGCAGAGCCCGGAGAGCTTCTTCCCCCGCAGACCAGAGCCAGGGGGAGCTTCTTCCCCCTCAGGCCAGAGCTTGAGGTTAGTCAAGATTTTTGCTTGGATTTGGACTTTCAGTCATTTCCACATTGTAAGGTAGACTGATTTGGAAAAGCAAGAGAAGATTTCAGGAAAGGTAAGAAAGGTCATAATGGGACATTTTGATATTTTTGTTTGGGATTTGTTCTTCCCCCCCCCCCCTTAAATACAGTTCGAGACAAAGTTTTCCTTTTACAGTTACATGTGCTTCTGTTGTGCGTGTACAGGATTTGATCTGTATCACTCTGAACTTGTCCCCTTTTATCTGAAAGTGACTGTTTCTACCAGAGGAATCATTTTTGCCTTGACTCTTCTTCCTTCCTTTTCGTGGCGGCTTGACCCCAGCCAGCAGCTGAACGTGCACACAGCCACTTACTGCTCTGTCTCCCACCCCAACCAAGTGGGACAGGAGAGAACAGAAACCCTGACACAAAACTCATGGTTTGAGATACCGACAGTTTAACAGGTGTAGGAAAAGAACAACACACAGAGAGCCCCTAAACCCCCCCCAGCTAACCAAAGCAAATCAGTCATTCACCGTCTCCCACAAGCAGACTGCTGCTTTGCCCGTCTCTAAGTAACGATCACGTTGTAAACCAAGGAACCCTACACCTTTCTTCCTGTACCCCCACTTTAATGCTAACTATGTTATATTGCATGGAACATCCCTTTGGCAAATTTGGGTCGGCTGTCCCAGTGTCCCCTCCCAACCTTTTTCCACCCCCAGCTTCCTCTCAGTGGAGGGATGGGAGTGCAGAATGGGAAAAAAGAACCCATTGCTGCTGTGCAAGTGCTTTTTAGCAACAGTCAAAATACTTGTGTATTACCAAAACTTTTCAGTCACAAATCCAAACCACAGCACCACAGGGGTTGCTATGAAGACAGTTAACTCAATAACAGCCAGACCCAGTCCAGTCTTAGAACAGATTGCCAATTTCCCAGGCCACTGAGTAACTGCATATTACTTATCTACCACATCTTTTCAGTTTTTCAACAAGTAAAACACAGCCTATTGTTTCTTATTATTCAAACAGGCTTTTAAATTTTATTTTATTGTTCCAGAATTGAGAGGCAAGGGGGTGTTATTTGTTCACTTGTTACAAAGTTACTTGTGATATTTCAAGATGAGAATAAAGCCGTTTTCTAAGTTAGATTTGTTTCAAGTGAAGTTGTTCCCTCCAGAGATGATGCTTGGTCGAAGAAACATCGGATAAGCACAATATTGAAAATGCACAAGTGGTAGAATAAAAGGAAAAGTAACTTTCATGTTTGCTTCTGACTCTGTCTTAAAGATTTAATAATGGAGATGGAAACCATTACTGTTAATGTAGCAGACATTAGAAACTCTTTGACACCTCCCAACAACCAGGGCTGCTGAAAAGAGAAACCAGGGAGCTCACACCTATTAGAGAGCTGGGACTGGCAAATGTGTGTGTGGGGAACTTCCATGCTGTGCAAATTAGTGCTGAAATTACATTGGCCTCTTACAGCTGCTACTGTTTATCCAATGTTCTTTGCTGTTTTTTTATCAGCTGAAATTAATTGTAATTCAGCAAAACAGTGATAAAAGGCTGGTATTTTGTTGTGTTCCGCATTTGAGCTTCATTAAAAGCTTTAATCTAAAGCTCCACCATGGGAAGTCTCACAGAGCTAAAATAGGAGGTCTCTGAAGAGCTTTAATTTCAAACCCAGGTCATGTCTCATAAGCACTAGTTCTTTTTCTTTCTTTTCTAGGTTTTGGGGTGGTTGTTTGGTGTGTGGGGTTTTTTTTGGTTTCTTGGATGTTTTTGGTCTTTTTCCCTTCCAGTGATGTCTTTAAAAAGCATTGAAGTCACTTTTGAAACATAAGGCTTAGTTCACAAAGCTCAGTTTTAACGGACTGGACTTCGTGTATGCATCAGGCATGAGATGCGTGAAATCAAGTCACAGGCTGCTGCAGGCAGCTTTACTACTTGGTATAGAGGGTATTTCTCTTGGGAGGAGGAGAAGACTATTTTAAAAACAAAATCCAATAGTCCTGTCTTATTGTACGCAAAGCTTTACGTAAGTGGAAAAGCAAAAAAGAAAACAGCAGGACAAAGCTAGATAAGGCACCATACTGAAGTAATAATGTCAGGCAACAAATGGCATCTGTGTACCGGTATAGCAAAACTCCAGCAATAGATAGCCAGGAGACCTTAAACAGTTTTTCTGGCTTCTTAGGTCAAAACATTTTCCAGTAGCAATGGCTACATGTGTTATCATATTATATAATATATATATTATATAACATATAATATAATACATAATTACGTTAACTATATTCCATGTGAAATACTGTTGTGAACAATAGCTTTCCTCAGGGACAGAAAAAATAACTTTGGGAGGAGGAGGTAGGGACTGACTGTGGTTCAATATTCACAGCTGTCAAGATGAATGCAATTTACAGGAGGAGCTTCATCACTCAGTGATGAAGTTATTTCATTCTATATTTCTGGGTTCTTTGGGACAGGGGAACAGAATGTCCCTTTATCAGCATGGGAATGGTGCACCCTTGCCTTTGGATTTATAGGGTGGATTAGACCTCTGTTTTGAGGACAATTTCTTCCAAATTTTAAAAGCTGGGAGGCCAGTAGGCAATCTCATGATTCTGTAGGTCCCGTACAGTGGAAATACTTAAGGAAGTGATTGATTTGTAGTTTGATTAGATCCTTTGATTACAGCTCCAGAGTGTCTTGCTTTGTACGAGGAAGAGGTCACTAAATCTTCACAGCAGTCACCCCCTCCCAAGTCTGTTTTACTCAGAGAAGAGATAATAGAGAATCCAAGCAGGTTCTGTGCCATCTTGAAACTGGGCAAGCTTCAGTCGTATCAGAATTTGTCACCTTGTACTCATTTTGTATGCATGTAAAAATTGATATCTATTGTAATGCACGTTATTGATCTGCTCATTACTGTTTTCTTAAGTCCTTTTTTACTTACCTTTAATGCTGGGGCCTGAAGTCTCAAGACAAGGCTTTGTGGCAGGAGTGAAATTAATTCAAGCAGTTAGTTCACAGTGGATCAATTACTGTATTCACTCACTATAAAAGTTTGCATTCAGAGAACATTAAAACTATAAATTAAATGAGCAGGTTCCAATATACTCATAATTAGACTTCCCCTAGCATATTTATCTGGGATGCAGCGCTACAGTGTAACAGAAAATGGTATTGGGGCATTAAGAGCATCACTGTGGAAATGATTCAACAAGGGATAGCAGTAGAAACAATATAAATGTTTTCCTGAAGGGAAAAATGCATTTTTGTGTGTCACTATGAATTATGAGAAATAGCGTGTCCTGGATGCTAGGATCTGGAGCTGTGGTTCAGGGATGCTGACTTCTATTCCTGTTACTGTTCTGCTGGGTGAGCTACCAGCTTGCTTTGTCATTCTGTGCCTCCATTTCCCTGTCCATTGAATGAAGGTAAGGTATTTTTCCAAGAACATTATGAATCTACCGCAGGTAGCTATTACTTACCTATCAAAACTTACATTGCCACCATATCTCAAGGAATGGGAACAAAAGAAAAGAAGAACCCCCCCCCCCCAAATTAATGTTACTAGAATTTCATATCAATTTTTTGTAGACAGAGGAAGGCTTTTTGCTTTTGCATTTGTTTTTAGTTTGTGCCAACTGTGCTGTTTTGTGTTCTTGACTGAATGCAGAGTTCTTCTGAGTTTAAATACCTTTCTTGACGCCAAAAGTCTGAGCTCGCATTTTATATAATTTATATAAAATAATTCCTTTATAGAAATAGTTTCAGTTGTAATTTCTTCAAGGTAGTCAGAACAGCATTCAGAACCTTGGGCCAAACATAACTCCAAAGAGTGTGTGTATTTTTATAAATAGGACATTGTCTCTGCCTTCACACAGTGAAGTCACAATGTTGTAAGCAGTAGATTTAATTCAGTAAATGTGAAATTCATGGCTGATCAGGTATGAGATAGAAATAAGAAGCAAAGCACCAGCTTTTGTTTCTGTCAGTGGAAGCTCAAGCAACTAGAAAGAGTTAGAGAGCTTCCCCAAGGCTGCAGATTTCCTCCTCACAATATCTGAAGCAAGACACACATCAACAGGAGCACAAAGGGAGGAATGCAGTGGTGAGCTGTTTGTTTCCTAACAGCAGCTAAATTTTAAACTGGACTAAATTGCTTCTATCAAGGTATGTGCAGCAGCTTTGCATATGCTCTTTCTTCTCAGTGTAACATACAAATGTGGGTCCCATTGTTTATTACTGCTTTTACTGCGCCATCTCAAACCAGTGGTTTCATAACTCCTGCACATGAGCACAGGGTCTGTTTGAAGTATCAGCCTAAGCTGAGTACTCTTGCTAAAAACAAAATGAAATCTGAGATTGTCTCCTATTCTCTCTTTTGTGTTCTCTTCATTATAGTTTGCTTCATGTTTTCATCTGTTGTAGGAAATGTTTTAACCGTATAATCAAGATCCGTAATCATGTAAGCTAACATTGATCATGGCCATTACAAGTGTCTAGAATGACTTTTGTCTATAGATTTTCCAGGATTTCCAGGAGCTTCCCAGCTCATATGGATAATAGTCCTAGTTAAAATTTAATGTATCTTGAGTTTACTATTTCATTCCCCCTTTCTTTGAAGAATATTTGTACAGTTGCATTAATTAATTACTAAACAGATATGTGCAATATGATTTCTCTGTATAGATCTATATGCAAATACATATTATTTTCCCTACTAAGAAAGTTTGTGTATGGAAAACAAATATTGCTAATTTTAACTGGTTTGCAAATTACACGGAAGCAAATCCAGGAGTCAGGATTTCTTGAAATCCCTGAATACTGAGATGTAGTTCTAAATCAGGTTTTTAGTTAGTGAGTCCTTTGTATTCATGACAGCTTGAAGCTAGGTCCCTCATGTCGGATACCTTCTACATTCCCCTAAACATCAGTATCAGACACCAAGAGCTGTATTTGGAAAGCAGTTTACAACACATTTACACAACTAGTTTTAAGCTGTATTGATCCAGTTGAACAGGTGTTGTAAGAAGTCAGTTGAGCAAGACATGATGCGAGTTATTCAAGCTGATAGTTTTCTCTGAGGTTACCAGTGGTTCCCTGGGAGCTTAAGTGGTAAGGTGTTGTAGTTTTTTTTGTATATACTACTACTTTCAAATTTCATAGACAGTAACAACTTATACTATAAGGATCATTTGGTAGCAATTTAATTTCTGCAAGTTGAAACAGCATTAAAGACATCATGACACGCTTGTGAGGTGGGCACATGCCAACCTTATGAAGTTTAACCATGCCAAGGGCAAGGTCCTACACCTGGCTCAGAACAATCCCAGGCACAACTACAGGTTGGGCAGAGAAGAGATTCAGAGCAGCCCTGCGGAGAAGGACTTGGGGGTGTTGCTCGATGAGAAAATGAACATGGGCCGGCAGTGTGTGCTCGCAGCCCAGAAAGCCAACCGTATCATGGGCTGCATCAAAAGGAGCATGACCAGCAGGTCAAAGGAGGTGATCCTGTCCCTTTACTGTGCTCTTCTGACCCCTCTTGGAGTATTGTGTACACTTCTGGTGTCCTCAGCATAAAAAGGACATGGAACTGTTGGAACAAGTCCAGAGAAGGGCCACGAGGATGATCAGGGGACTGGAGCACCTCCCATATGAAGATAGGCTGAGGAAGTTGGGGCCTGTTCAGCCTGGAGAAGAGAAGGCTGCTTGGAGACCTCAGAGCAGCTTTCCAGGATCTGAAGGGGATCTATGAGGATGCTGGGGAGGGACTCTTCATTAGGGACTGTAGTGACAGGACAAGGGGTAATGGATTAAAACTTAAACAGGGGAAGTTTAGATTGGATATAAGGAAGAAGTTCTTTAAGGGTGGTGAGACACTGGAATGGGTTGCCCAGGGAAGCTGTGAATGCTCCATCCCTGGTGGTGTTCAGGGCCAGGTTGGACAGCTTTGGGTGACATGGTTTAGTGTGTGGAATCGCTTCCCATGGCAGGAGGGTTGGAACTGGATGATCTTAAGGTCCTTTCCAACCCTAACTATTCTATGATTCTATGTGCTGTACTAAAAGGAGAAAAGAAATACATGCTCATTGCTCCTTCACATTTTTTCTGAAGTATACTGGAAACAGTTCATTCAGCTGTACTGTAGCACAGTTGACTAGATGAACAAAAAGCGATTACCAAAGCTGTCCTTTCAATTTGTAACTCATTTCCTCTGTTTCTCTGTTTCACAGTCTGTGTTGAAAAGGTTTATCCCCAGCTCCTAGACAAAGACAACTTGTGAATAACAAAGTCAATGTCAGAAATGTCTAGCAAAACGGAAAAAGGAAATGACTAATGAGAAAATCTCAGACAACCCTTATCAGGACCTATGGATAGTGGCTTTAGCAGTAGCAGTAAATTGGTGATGACATATGCTATAGCACTGCTTTTGTCACTTCTGTGGCTGATTGTTAAGCTGTACTCTTTGGGAAGGATGTTAAGCTCATCTTCTGTGAGTGCATGAGTAGCTCACAGACATATCTAAGTCAAATATGCTGTTCTCAAACAGCATCCAGGGATCCCTGCTTTTCAAAGCAATCACAGACTTTTGTTGCTTAAATCTGGCAATTTGGGTAGAAACATCGCCTCGGTCACTACTGTGTATTATGTGAAACTAGAGCTACTCAGAAATGGTACTTGTTTGAAACTGGAGTATTTAGTTAGCTGCATGCCAGAGGGTTCTGGCATAACCTCACTTGGGCTGAATAATCTATTTCTTTTAAGAAATATCTGTGCCTTCATGCTTACCTATGGATGCAATCAAATCTGAAGTCACCTGTTGGACTGCATTTAATATCTAGAGCCATAAAATATTAGGATTATGGCTGCATTTGTAATAATGTCCCGTAGTCCATTACTTTGAGACATCGCTGGTAGTGGAAGACATGGAAGTTTAAATGATTTCCAAGGGTCTGAGATCCAGGTGCAGCAGAATTGTATCAGTCAGACTTGAGGTGTTAAAATCTAATTGTAAGACTGGACAGTGGCTAAAAAAAAGAAATACATGAGATAGAGTGGGATGTAATGTAACAGTCTTACTGTTTATTTGGCTGCCCTCCTTTTGTCAAGTCTGTTTAGACTGCCAGGCAGAGAATTTGACAGAAGAAAATGCAGTAGCTCTGTCTTTATTTCTGACCAATTCTGCCCTTTCATAACAGATGGCTTAAAACACTTTGAGGTGAAGAGAGTGTAGGATGATGCATAATCAGACTACTCAAGATTTGTCTGCATGTTGCCTGATAACCAGCACTGCCGTCACTGTTGCTTCAAGTGGCCTCCTCTGCAGGTTCCCTCAGAGTACTGAAAGTTGCTTCATCTGAAAGATTTCATATTTATTACCATGTAATTCCCAGGTTTCTTCATGTTCATTCTTCTGCTTTTGAATATTTTGGAAGTCTTGTTGTCTTTACCATTATAAAGGGGGAGACCAAAATGTGACTCAGAACTTCTTGATTATAGCTGTCAATATTCAGGTGAGAATTTATTTAGTTCCTCTATGTGAAGAACTTTAAACATTTGCTGAGACCCTTGAAATTCACTGAATTCAGTGAATTACCTTGCTAATGATGTGGAAGGCAAATGTATTTATTCAGATGGGATCAAAAGTTATTTTGACCTTAATTTCAGATATACCAAAGAAAACTAAACTTACTTGCTATAACTAAATTTATTTGGTATTTATTTACATCTCTGTTTAGACTCACTTTGCTTAAGTTATTCCTTAACAATGGAATAATAATGTCTTCAATTTCTATGTAGGATAAATAATGTGTTAGTGGTGTGTGTGAATGGGAGGGGAAATACAGAAAAGAGCAGCTTACCTTGATTTTCAGATCACTTATGAAGGTCTCAGATGAAACACCTGATTCCCTTCGAGACTCACCTTCACTAAACTTTTAATGTTCCAGCCAAGTTTTTAACAAGTACTGAATATCACAGTAAACTGAGAATTGTGATAGTTGAAGCAGAAACTCTGTGGGCTATGAAGAACTGTAATGTCTTGTACCTTAAAAATAACTCTTGACCTGTCAGAGGAATTTTGAAACAACAGTCATATTCTGGAATAAAGTAATTAGTGTCAGTGTGGTCCTGTCCAGTCAGGAACTGATTTGGCTATGCTTTCTCACAGCTCTTGTGAAATTATGCTCCCCTCCCAAGCAGAGCAACTACTCTCTCCTTACGGAATTGGCTGCAATCAAGTTCTTCTTACACCTACCACACAGCACACCTTCTATCTGCCTGGGGTAGGAGAGACGCAGGACTGTGGCCACTGAGAACGGATGGCATGTTTCACTTCCACTCACAAACTACCAAGGTTTCACTCTTACCAGTGGCTAAAAAAAGTGTCTGTCTGCTCAAACATTGGCAATAACTAGTTAGTCTTTTAAGTACAAAGGCAGGATGATTTATGGGAATTTATTTTAAACTGGGGTTCAGAAGGTGAATTAGATGTTTAATTATATCTATACTGCTGCTTCTGCAACATGTAGCTATGCTGAGACTGTTATTCACATACCTTCTTGCATGCCCTTCTTATGTTAGCTTGATGATTGAGAGATATTACCTGTACCGTTGTTCTTTTCTGAAGGTATGGTAATCATGCAAGCTTGAATCTAGTTTCCCTAGGCCAGTGCTTAGAGTTTATGCAAATTGTGGTTTTCAAAGTGAAGAGACCCCATGACAGAATTAGACATTATTGAAGTGACAGAACTCAGTATTATGCTTCTAAAAGTCATACTCCAAGGGTTTGGGATCAGGGAGCCAATTGAAAACATGAGTATCCAAAATCACTGATTTGCATTGTGATCAACCTCATTTTAAAAGGCCCAGTGCTTATCTCCCGTCTAGATAATAAAAACAATGAGTAAACTATGTTGAGATTCTGATGTAAAATGCGTATGCAACTGAATCACAGAGCACTGATTTCTTTTTTTTTCTCCCCCATTTGCTTAGGCAGATTGGAATCAGTTCCTAAATGCAAAAGAGGAGATCTAAGTCAAGCCTTTCAGTGTTTGCCTGTTACTAATCTGGAACTTGATATATGTGACAGTCTTGCTATTCAGGCACTATCCATTTTGGTTCTTGCCTAGCCAATATGATTTTTTTAAGCCTTCATTTCCCTGTAAACATGCCTCGTTTAGATAAGAGAAATATTAGTTTCCTCTCCCTCCTGATCTACATGAGGAAATGTAGGTGTCACATCTTCCTTGGCACACTGTCATAGCAATTTATACAGGCACCTGCTATCATACACCTAGCTTAGTAATATGATTCTGTCCTTATGCATTCAAAGATACTCACTCTGTTTCTACTCATAAAGAACCTAAACTAAACAGCAGGCAGTACATGTGGGCTCAGGTTAGGTGATCCTCTCCTCTGTGTAGATTTTAAGCCATTTCACTTTTGTTCTTTTTTTACAGTGGAAAGGTTCAAGAATAAGTATAGCTAGTATAAACATACTGAACCCAGGAATGGGCATAATCATGAGTAGTTTAATATACATTAGAAGTCATGCCTGAAAGCTGTGATCTAACATGAACAGTCAATACGAAGTCTTTTTCCTTGTTTCCATGTGTCTTCCTATAAAATATTAAGAAATGGAAAAAACTCATGGTGTCTTATAATAGAGTATGTTGATGAGAATGTGATGGGAACAACCCCTGTCATCCATTTTGGTAATGCTTTTCACAAAGAAAGAAAAGGTGGTGATAGAATTCCTTGTTTGCTGCTATTCCAGCTACCAACCAGTAACAGTATAGTCTCGCATGATCCTTCTCAAATGCCATGAGGTCTGACATAGTTTTCCTCCTTACTTTCTCTTTAGAACAGCAAACAAAGAAGTCTTACAGTGTAAAGCTTCATTTTACAAAGAAACAAAAGAGGGACTGGTTGTAGTTGTTCCCAGAAAACCAGCTGTTACTGCAAGTAACAAAACCAAAGGGTACTTTCCAACCCTTAGGTACTACAGGGATTTTGTTCCCTGTGACAGCAGGCACCTATTTCTATAAAATGTTAAGTGGCTTACGTATAGAATTCTACTGGGTTACTTAGGAGAGGAATACTTCTCATGTTATTCACTATAAGAATTGTTTGCCCTTTTATTTCTTTCAAGTATAGGATAAAGACTTTGCAATGTAAAGGACATCCTCCACTGCAGGATTAGGGTTTTGCTGAAATTCTGGGTCAAATGTATTTGGATCATATGGCAGAGAAAGCTGGGAGTATATATTTTATCAAAGCAGCATCACTGCACCAAAACACTTCGCCATGACTATTAATCCATTACAGAAACCCTAATTCCAATTCCTTCTTCTGTAAACCCTGGTGCCTCTTAAATGACACAAGTGTCTCTTTCTGGAGAATGAACACAATACTTTATCTCTGTATTTAGTTCCTAAAACAGTCATTTGGATTTGCAAGTGCCCACCCTTTTGAAGAGCTTGTGGTGATATCTTGGCTCTGGTTTTGTCAGCATGCTTCCGTGTTAATGGTGTAGCATTGTTCCGCATGGGAGAGAGCTGCCACAGTATCAGCCACGATAAGAGTACAGTTGGTTTAGCCTCCTAGATTCCTGGGTGTTGTCTTTTCTCACAGAAGGAGGTAAAGTATTGGTAACCTTTCTCAAAGCTGAAGTGGCTGTCTTCCAAATGACAAGTTTTATTCCTGACAGGCCTGAAATGCAACTCACATACAGCGGGAGTCAAAAAGAGAGCGTTAAACAATAGATGACATTTAAAAAGAGCTAAGCTAGTAATTAAAAATATGGCCTGCAAATCACTTCTTTTCTTTTCCTAGTGGCAATTAAGAAGAACCTGTGGCGTCAGCCCAAAGTTCTGAAGAACCTTGGCTGGAAGCTTTGCAAAAGGAAGTTGACCTGAGATTTCTACAAGGAGTAATGAAGAGGAAGAACAAACAAGCAGAAATCACTGAAACCAAAAACAGGTGGGGGAAGAAACTTCAGAGAATGTGTATTTATCTTTTTAATGCTTCATCTGGCCTCTGACTCCAAAGATTGCTTAGGATGTAGGGGCTTTTGTTTGCTTGCCTTCCACCCCCCACCCCCCCACCCCCCCCCAAGTGCTTTGTCCGTTGCTGGATTTTAGTGTATATTCTGCTCAGGAGAGAAATTAACACATTAAATATTCGGAAAGATAGCTTTGTGTGTAGATGTCAAAGACTAGAAGATCAAAGTGACATTTCTTTGCACAAAAACACAGCATTGATTTTGTATTTCTGTATAAAGAAGATGAAGCTTAATATGTTAAGTGCCTGTTGTGGTTACTTGTGGTCATTTGGGGGCTACTGTAGAGCTTTTGTGTCTCCAGCATCTCTAAAGCTTGCCTTCAAACTAGCTGTGAAATGTTTGGTTCCATCCTGGAGTTGTCAATGCTGAGGTGGGTGCCTTAAGCTATTCTGTAGTGTGTGGAGGAAGTCTGGTTCTGCAGAATGGGCTTCACCAAGTGCCAGCACAGAAAGCATGAATAATTTAACACAGGACAAGTGTTTTGGTTTTGTAAAACTGCTTGACATGGCAAACTGAGAAACTCCAGTTCTGTGGTAGAAAAAGGGGATTTTTTTTTTGATCTCACACTTAAAGTAACTCAAATAGAAAGCAGTTCTTAGTGAAGTAGAATATTATGAGTTACTGAAACAAAACAAAGGGATTTAATTTGCTTTGGATATATAAGAAAAGATTTATGCACTGTGAACTTCTTGACACTCTGATTTCTTCCCTCCCTCTCCCTCCCTGGTTTGGGATAAGGATTCTTTTGAAATGTTTAGATTTTCTGCAGGTTATGGAAACTATTTTATGCCTCATCCTGATATCATCACACTAGAACCATGGTCAAAAAAAGCTCTACTAGATCTTCCCTTTTGGATACAAAGTACCAAAACTGATAGAGAAGAATGTGATAGTGCTTATTCATCCTATGTATCCTTGAGAACTCCTTTGGTCTCATGAGATGGTTATACCTTTTTATTAAGCTGGTCTGTTGCAGTCTGGTACTTTAGGCCCCTGTGCTTTTTCTTTTAATACATTGATGGCACAGTGAACATGCTCAGCTCTGCGAGCATAGCAGCAAGAGCAAGATAGGGGTAGGTCATGTGGAAAAGGAGATGATCTTCTTTTTATGTCTGCTCCCTGTCAAGCAAATCTAGTGCTGCTGCTACAGTGAATAGTTGCCTGGGGGAGTGGGAGCTATCCCATCAGAAAGCAGCACAAATACGGCTGCTTCATGAGGGGCAAGCTGGGAGCTGCAGTTGACCGCAGTGCAGGCCTTTTCTCCAGCCCTCTACTCAATTAGAGATGGTGCCAAGCAAAGGGGGCACTGTATGTCCAGTACCAGGAATGCAGTTACGGCAACAGCAGATAAGGTGCCAGAACACAGCACCTGGAAGCTACAGAATACTTTGGGGGATGTGTTGAGCAGTGACATGTGGCAAGCATGGGGAACTGGGGGAGTCACGCTGAAACAAATAACCTTCTTGCATCAAAGAAAGCTTTGAAAAGAATTCAGTGTGGGAAGTAAGACTGGAGAGGAAGATGGTGGGATGGTGTTACTAATGGTAATCACAGTCCTCTCTATAGCGTGTGTTTAAATAGAAAGAAGGTAAATAGCCAAAGGAGCAAAAGTATTATCAGTTTTACTGCTCTTGGGCTTAAGGTGGGCGACATGCTTTTTGGAGAGGGGAAAGTTTCTCTTCAGTTCATGCGCACTAGCTTGTTTGAATTCAGGATGTTTTGTAAAGCAGGATAAGAAGCTGACACAAACTTTTTCAGTGTCTTGGCATATTTTGGTTTTGCATCTGAAACAGCTCTTGGTCCCTGCTTACCTGTCTGTCTTGTTTCAAGGTGTCTGTCTCAAGGTTTCTTCGCACATGAACTCTGTTTTCAGACGCTGCAAATGGCCATGGAAATGTGACAGCTTAGGCTTTGAACTTGAAGCAAAACATATCCTGGCCATTTATATATACAGTACATGCTTCTGTCTGCCAGAACATGTTAGTAAAATCATAACTGTTTGAAATTCCACAAAGCATCAATTTGATTTTCCCATGTGGCCTCTCTGAGCCTAGAAGCTCAATGTAACCTTAGAAAAATAATTCTATACCCTGAACATGTCATTCTAGCTCAGGATTACTTATGTTTAATGCAATTATTTTTTGATGGGTCTGTTCTCAAGGGTACATTTGATCTGTTCCCTCAATTACCTGAATAAAAAGCACCTACTTGCTTTTTCTTCTCACTGCTAGAAGAGCAACAGGCTCGCTTGTGGTGTCAAACTCACAAAACGTTCATGGTAAGCTATGAGACAAGGTAGGAGAACCTGCCCACTTATCAGTCAAGTGCCGTGCCTGGCTTTGTTTTTATCTTTTTCTCATACTGAGCAATACCATCCCGTTACTCTCTATGTAACTTTCCCTTATTGTTGACATCTATTTTTTTTTCCCCCAAATATATGAGACTAGGATGCAGATAATGCACAGATTGGTTCAAGTAGAATGG
Source organism: Pezoporus wallicus (assembly GCF_028554395.1). NCBI lineage: Eukaryota > Metazoa > Chordata > Aves > Psittaciformes > Psittacidae > Pezoporus > Pezoporus wallicus. The sequence goes on along the minus strand of NW_026642649.1, from coordinate 6,592,407 downwards.
AGATCAGCAAGCAGTATGTGATCGCAAGAAGAGAGGCGATACATTTTCACACACATATATGCACACATCCTCTTTTAATACTCTGTTTTTCACTCATGATGCCTGCCTTCTTTTGTAGTAACGCACAAACCAGAAGCCTTGAGGTTCAGCTTCACAACTGAGAAACCTAGATGTGGCTGCTGTCTGTGTTCTGTTTTTTTCAGAGTAGTCATAATCTTGGTCAGAATTTTGAGCTAGAACAATTAAAGCTACAGTTTCAGTCTGACAAATTTAGCTCTTACTGTTAAGGATTTTACTGTGGCTGTTTTTCTTACCATTTTATAAGACAGCTGACTGCAGAGCCCATCAAGTCTTGTAAGATCAACTAGCTGTCAGTGCATCTCTTTGCTTCTTGCCATAAGTGATAAAGAATGTTTTTGTAGGTGGGTGAAGGTAGAAGGGCTTATCTGAGAGACTGACAAGGTCAGTTCCTGCATCTAGTGTGTGTATAATTTAATCAAAGTGGATTTAATATGAGGACTGTACAGGATCCCTCCAAAGAATAGCAGGGAAAACCACAGCTGCTGGTCCTCTTTGTAAGTCACTGGGTGTTGCTTTAGGATACAACACTTGCCCTTTAACTTTGAGTACATTTGGATGCATAACATAGATTCAGAGAACAAGATTACAAGAAGACTGGAGAAGATTACTTAGTACTAGAAGGACTAGTATTAAGTAGTCTTTTCTTTTAGTTCAAGGGAACTTGTATCTTACAGCATGGCTTATAGGTTATAGAAGGTATTCCAAGGAATCCCTCAGTGAGATTTTCTGTTTCCTCCTTTCCTGTTCACTCCATCTTCCATTCCCTGTTTTAGCATCAACCGTGAAAGATGATGGTGAAATAATATTTACCTGAATCTGAGTAATTTATAAAAGCCAAGTCAGGACAAGACACCTTCACTGTATCTATAGTCAGTTTTACAATAACTTTTGTGTGCGTGTGCATGTGTGTGTGCATAGATGCTAATCTCTGTCATTATAGGTATATGCCTATCTAGCTATATTATAGGTAGATTAACATTTTTCCCTGACTGCTATTTGCTTATCCCCAGTAATATGAGCACCTGCATTTGAAAAACATCTCCTGTAATCAGAACTATGTGTGGATTTCTTTGGAGCAGTATAGGATCTGGTTGGATGTCTGTGCTAACTTTCACAAGTTATTTGGTGTGGGGCTGTAGGCAGCACTGGTCTGTGCTGTGGACATACATTTGCTTGCTTTGTCATGGTTCCAGCAAAAGAAATTTCCAAGCTTTAGGCACAAAGGCAATGACTTTAAGAGGAGAATGAAGAGGCAATAATTTTCAGATATGCCTATCTATTTCACTTCCTCAAATGGATATCTTGTTATAAATAACTACATAATATTTCCATCACAGCCACTAATGTGCAGGGTTTACAGTATATATTCAAGTTTAATGGATTTCAGTTTACCCTTGAGAGAAGGGCGAAGTCTCAGTAGGGCAACCTGACTTCCTTTAGACGAGATATAAGCAACAACTGTGCAATTGCAGAGCAGGTCTAAAAATAGCTTTCTGGCAGTACAGTACAAAGCAGTGAAGTATAAAAACAAGATACTGCAGTTAGCTTCTCACTGGAGATTTTCTCAACTTTAATTCAAAGTATAATGAAAGAATCTATGTAACGTATAGGTACATAAATGTTTCTATTACAGAAGTTGACTGTATTTAATGGAGTTGCACCCGCCCAAATTGACTCAGATTGTATGAGGGAAATGACAAGGTGCCACAGTACAAAAGCATTCTGTTACAGTAATAACAGTAGATGCTCAGAGCAGTTTCAGCAACTGTAACTAAATCTCCTCCTTTCTGCCACTAAAAAATAATAATAATGAAAAGGGTGGTTTATTGCCACAGAAACAATTACTAAGAGGCAAAGACAAAACTGGATCTATTTCTGTAGAAGATCTTCAGCTTTCATTAGTAGCCACCTCAGCACTCTTTCAGCAGAGCTCCTTCCATCATTTTGGGCAAGGGGGAGTTCAGTCCAGGTGACACATGGTTCATTGATCACAGGAGTCAAATAGGCTGTTACACTTCCTAAGCACCTTGCTTATTTAGATAAGAATGAAAGCCATTCATTGGCGTGGTTGAAATTAAATGAGCATCCTATTGAACTGTGGATCAATTGTATATCATGTTGATGTACTGGTTTCCAAGCAGATTTTGATCAGTGAACTCAGCTCTCCAACATTTCTCACACTCACCTTTTAACTGAGAACACAAAGTGTATTGATCAGAATTGCCTTATAGACAACTTAATGTGACTTGATAGAACTGATAGTCTGGTAATCACACCTCAAACACAATTATAGTCAAGTAGGATGTTTTTTATTGTTTTTGTTAGTTAATTTTGCCGTTTGTTATGAAATCTGTATGTTTACACTGATGTCTTGGCTGCATGACCAGTGTATTCAGACTTCATGCATAAATGCGCCTGCAGTAGCCATGTACAGAAAAAGAAAGGTTTATTCTCATTTTTCAACTTTTCTGAACCCTTGATGTTTAGCTGGCTCACAGGTCACCTGTTGTTCTTAAAAATGTGCACCAAAAAGTAATTATCTTGACTTGAAACCACACATACTCATTTTCAGTTCAGAAAGGTGCCCTGTAATCACAGAGTATTGCCTTCTAGCACTGAAAATGCTAACCTTAAAAGGCATTTGAGTGACAATCCACAAACTTTACCTTCAGTGAAGAGCCTGGGCAATTACCTAGCTGCATCAAGACCATAAAGAGGGGTTTTTTTCTGTTCTTCATCAAATGGTACATAAGTTTAATGATTACTTTCGTTACAAGTTATCCAGATACACATGCTTTATTATTTACCATTGTAGAACATAGGGTTATGTATTTGCTCCTCTCACATGCATGTGCACACCAGTAAGCCTACCTCTTAGCTGTATTACTAGTCTCTGGCTATTGGACCCAAACACATCTCAGTACATTGTTCTAAGAAGGCTGTCACTCCTTTTCCTTCTCTCCCCTCCAGAACTGAAGCTTGTAGGAAAAGAAACATGAATAGTTCCAAAAGCAGATTTTCACGCACAAATCTGGGGCAGCAGGGGTGGTGGTGTTTGTTATTTCTCCTGAACTGTTTGTTGCTCTGTAGAAGTTGGTATGAGTGGAGCAGTTTTTCTTTTATTGCCAAAGGAAGGGCTAATGGGCAATATGCAATAGAGTGGACCTTTTCCACTGGTGTTATAATAGTCAGAGGTGGTGCCTTTAGACACAAACATCTACAAGCTTTTGGTTCTCCATGTGGAGGCAGATGCTCAATGAATGTGAATAGCCGTAAGCTGCAGTGAGATCGCTGGCATTAGAGCAAAGTGAGTCAGCTGAGTCAGCTCATGGGGACCTATAGAGTACATTCATGAGCCATGTACATTCCAATTGGGCCAGAAGAATGAATTCTGGCCAAAGCTGACTGCAGCTCTGAAGACAGATATGCTCACTTGGCAGTTGGAGGTCCTACCTCCCAGTAGCTGTTTTGAAAATTAGGAGATCACACGCAGTGGACTTAAAGAGTTCCTTAACATCAGCTTGGTGTGAATGCATAAGGCCTGTTGTATAATGCATTTTCAAAAACCCAAGGTATGGCATGTATTAGTAGCGTGGAAGGGGGGAATAGTGTATGGGTATACTTTGAATTTAAAAGGAACTAAATCTAAGGAATGAAATTTTAGAACAAGTTTCAGTGCTACTTTTCAAAGAGCTTGATGTCACAGGGATGTCAGGAATCCTTGAGTTGTTCTCCTGGCTTCAGCAGAAATGCAGAAACCATGGTATGTGAACAGGCAAAATAATTAGCTTGTAATGAGCTAACCTCCTAATTCTGGACAGATACTGGTTTGATATTTCTTAATTTCTTAACTGTATTAATTTTTACTTTGGATGTTGATGGCATAACTCAAAATTCGAGTTAGTCCTTCCTTCTGGCTGTTGTATATAATCTTACTTATTTCCATCTTTATTACCCTTATATTAGTTGCAAAATCTAATGTTGTTCAAGGGTCTGTCTATTATTTTACATTAAGTTTTCTGTTTTCTTCTTAGGAGCTTGGTGGCTCACGCTGGCAGCATGAATAAGATGTTAAGGGGAAGTGGGGGAGGGACAAGGCTGAAAAAGTGTTAAGATCCCCCCAGCAGAAACCTCATGAGCCAGAGTGAAAATCCTTTCACAAAGTCATAGTCTTTCTGAAGTGTTGCTTTGCGGTTTTTTTTTGGGTGCCTGAAACAGGGACTCTGCCTCTTCTGAGAACTTTGGAAACAACTGGTAAAATAAAGCAACACTGATATAATAAAGCAACAACAAAATTTCTGGGGTCAGATAACAGTGTTAGAATTTCTGTTTTAATTTGAAGGACGTTTCTGATTTTCCTGAGGAAGAAATGAGGAACTTGATGGAAAATGCTTAAAACCAGGTCTTAAAACTTTTGAATACATTGTTTTTCTGAAACATCTGTTAAGACTACGGGAGCTTGGCTGTGGCTTCTCCACATTTGACTTTGGTGAAATGGCTTTTTATTCCCCTTGACCATGTTCTTTTAACTTGGGACTCATATAAAAATATTGCTGTGCTGTGTCTGAACTGATATTTAAATAAAATATGTATTTTTAAGATCATCATCCATTTAATACTCCAGCTAAGTAAAATAAAGCATGAAGCAAAGTTTTTAGTTTATCATTAAAAAGTGTTTCTGAATTCTCAGTGTCCGGAGATAGCATGCTGAAAGATGCTGAGTAAGTGTTTGGGAAGCATAACTGGTCATATCTGAGTTGTTTTTCATTGCTGCTCATTCAATATAGGGAACACATAGCTTATTTGCATTGCATTGCGTTTTGAACCACCAGAATCATAGAATGGTTTAGGTAGAAGGGACCTTAAAGCTCATCCAGTTCCAACCCCCTGCCACACGCAGGGACACCTTCCACTCGACCAGGTTGCTCCAAGCCCCATCCAACCTTGTTTTGAATAATAAAGAGAAGAGTTCGTTTTGCCTCTATTGCTTCTGCTCATCACAGAGTAGTAGGTCTTTGGTTTATGGCCTGGCTATTTAAAAAATCTCTGAAGTTAAGGGTGGCAAATTGAAAAGGATATTATGAGTCAGAACCAGATTCAATAAAGCAAGTAGGTATCTGAAGTGGTCTTTAGCAGCATTTTTATGTGGTTTTTGTGTATTCAACAAACAGGGCTATATGTTTATTCCTCTAATAGGTTTATCTTTCTATGGAGTCACCTGAAAGTTATCACAATCTTTATACAGCGTATTGTGTGTTTAAACAGCAGAAGCAAACACGATGCAAATTTAACACTCTTCAGTGCTAAAATTAAGGATTATTTCAACATAATGCAGAGCTTTTTTTACCTTGCTTGCTTCCTGTTTCAGCTTGGCAGGAGGCAGATGAATGTCAGAGATCAAGTCTTTCACGGCAGAAAAAACATTACAGAGCAAACTCCTCAAATATGTCCTTTTTACCCCTGAAATCTGTCCGATATTCACCTATATTTCTGAGTAGAAGCATGCCTTTCAAAATACAGTATGGGATAACTCATATAGCGTTGCATGTCCAGCAGCAGGTATATAGCCACCTAACGCTTCATTGTCAGAGCTTGACTTCACAACTATGTTTAATGTATGTGATGTCAACTGTACATGAATACGTGATGTCAAAGTATATTTGTTGATTCATGCACTCACCTAGTCTAATGTGTGAACTCCTTCCAAGATTTCAGCCTCAAGTATTATACCTCTTCTTTATTATGCAGACTAAGACAAATTTTAACTGGCTGCTCCCTTAAAATGCTGTTGGTTTGTGACCTGAAATTTGTACTAGGATTCATTTCCCTAAGCCTTGAATCCTATCCACATTCAAAACTCTGATCCTGAGCACCCAGCCTTGAGAGCTTCCAGGCTCCCCTTTTTCCTCTTCTGCTCAAGAGGACATAAATCCACAGCTCCCACCTTGAACAGGTGGCCAGCTGCAGCTTGGATCATTAGTTGTCATAAAACAGAGTGGGTTCTGACTGGCTGAAACCTCAGAAAACCAGGCAGTTTTTTTTTGTACATGGAGAAATCAGACATCTGTTGTGCTGCTAGCACCTCAGGTGGGTAGTGTAAAGCCAGCCTGGGTGTATCTACCCTGCAGAGCAATTGAAGGCAACTGAGGGGTTTGAAAAGTGATTGCAGTAAACTATTGATATGCACTGTAAACAAACTCAAGTAAATTTAAGCTGCCTACTTGAGTGGTGGTGGCAGTCATGTTTTTATAGCTGCCTTGTAAATATGACCTAAGTCCTTGTTCAGATTTGGCCTTTGATTGTTTACCTCTCCACTGTTTTGATTAAAAGTAAGGCTCCATTTACTCTTTAAACATGGTGCCTTTGAATGCCTTTCTCTCCAGATAAGAAGATTGGCTCATGTTTCAACATAATTGGTTTTATAACACTTTTTATCCTTCAGTCAAGATATTAACTCTTTTTCCCTGCTGAATATTTAGTTATGGTATGTACAACACAGTTTGAACCATTGCAATTTCTCCTGAATGTCTTTCTGCTCTAATTTATGCTTTTGTATAGCCAAGCTGCAAGTGCAAAAACTAAACGTCTGATGCCATCTCAGTGCTTGCCTTTCTCGCTTGGTGCTCTACCGTGAAATTGCTCCAATGTTTCTTTTCTCTGTACTGAGGGCAAAGGCTGAGGGAAACAAAGTGGACATACTGTAACAAAGATCAAACAGCGAGTGTTAACAGTATTTCCTGTGTAAATATAAATGTTGATGAATGAAGCATGGATCAAAGTGTCCTGAATATTACAAAGCCTAGCTGATTGAATCTTTAGTTTAAAAGGAATTGGTACTTAAGTCTGAGAAATTACACCCCTAAAAATGTTCTGCAGAATATAGTGAAAAATTGCTTCCATCTATAACATTTAATGCATAAGTAGCAGTTTTGGCAAAGGGTAAAATGTCTGTTGGAAACAGAAGGGAAGAAGGAAATCTTTAACTGTCAGGCATCTGAACAATAAAGTTGCAGTTCTGGACATTTAAAACAAAAGACACCATTTTTTTCCTGCCTGAGCCTTATTGTTTGATATTTTTTCCCAATCATATTGTGATTATGGATGCTACATTCACAAGTTTATTCATAAGCCTATTTTGTAGGTTAGCTCTCCCCTTTCCTTCCAGGCTCTCTGTTTCTAATGCTTAAAACTTCTAAAGTAATTGCTGTTTGGAAAAGTAATGAGCTTGATTTTTTTTTTCCTGAGCTCTCTGATGAAGTCCAGGGAGAAAAAGGAGTGCCCAAAACCTTTGAAAAGAAAGGTTTTCATGTCTTTTTCTGACTTTCGGAGATATTTATTGCAGCTCGAAATCTTGACCAGCAGGTCATGGACTGAGAGCTTCTTCCACGTAGAACCTTTCATTTATGGCATCACTCTTAAACAAGCTTACTTCTTTCTACCTCTTTAAGAATAGGTTTTATAAGCCAGTTCCATATTAGTTAGTGTCTCCATATGCAAGTGGTCTTTCTGATACACCTTAAGGTGAATGAGAGCACCGGAATGTAGGATGATGGTTAGAGTGTCTCTAGATTTTAACTGGCTTCCTGATCCCTCTGGATTTAGAGGGATCTCTCTGATTTAGAGGGATCACCTTTACTCTTGAGCTAGGCTCTGTGCAGCAGAACAGCAGCACCACTCAGCTCCTTGAGAAAAGTTCTTTGTGCCTTTGCATCAGAGGGAACACCGTGTCCCTTGTTCGGGGTTCAGTGCTTACCTACTGGAGAGAAGAAACACTGTAGTACAACTTAGGCCAGAGACTCAAAAATGCAAGAAACTAAATCTTACCTCCATGGGAATTTCTATTTCTGAAAGCAATAAATACCAGATTTTATCTAAAACGTAGCTGCTGCTATTACCCATACATGTCAAAGACATGGATGTCAGCATATAACTTTAATAACAGACAGCATTATACTGAACTTGTGTAATTATGCAGCAAGCCACAAAATGCTCAGTGGAAATCCCTGCTCATTGGAAGTCTGTTTTTTCTAAAGTTTAAACTGCTGGATTTCCTCCTTTGCACTGGATGCTGACACCAGCAGTCCAGGGGCAATCCATAGGCTGAGATATATTGATGAAAACTTTGGGCTGTAAAAGCATTAATGATGGAGCAAAGGTATTGAAGTGCAGTCTGTGGGCAGGAAGGTCTGCAGTTAAGCAGACTTACCATTTGCAGAGATTAGTGCAGGGAAAAATAAATTATTGGCAAAATGCTCCAGTCAGTTGGAACATTTCACTGGAAGGCAGATTACTGCTACTTCTTTATTAACTTTGAAAACTAAAATAAGTCTGCCCTGAGGATGCTGGCTGAGGAGATCAGAATGGTGCTGCTGAGACTGACCCACTGCTGCTTCAAGAAGAATCTAATAAAGTTAATGCTGGAGGTGGTATTTCAGAAGCGGTTGTAAAGGTAACTGTCAGAATGCCCAGGAAAGCAAAAACTCCAGAGACTGTACCAGAAAACAGGAATATGAATATGTGAAGCTGGTGGTGAAAAGAGGAGAAAATAGAAGTTTAATTAACAACATAATTGGGTTTTAAAATCAGTTCAGCCCTTCATTAAAAGGTCGTTTGAAACTCGTAGTGAAAGAAATGTGTCTTCAAATATTCTAGCATACACTGAAGCTGTAAGCAGAATAACCACAAGGTGACTAGAAAGGGAATGGCTTGAGAATATATCACAGAATCATGACATTTTGAGACAGTTTTTCAGCTATTCTAAGATGCTGTAACTCCGTTGACTTCTCTAGAAGTGTATTCATTTCCATGAGCTGCAACTGGGAATGGAGGTAGGGTTGTTGAGGGGAGGATAGAGACATTTCTCTATAAAACTGGTGGGATTGCATCTGGAATGCTAAGTCCAGTTGTGAGCCTGCCTGTATGAGGCACGGACATATTGGAGTGGATCCACCAAAGGGCCGCAAAGATGATGGAGGAGTTAGTATCTGATACATGAACCGGGGCTGAGAGAGCAGGGACTATTTAGCTTGGAGAAGAGAAGAATAAAGGGGAATCTCAGCAATATGCTTAAGTCTTAAATATCTGACGGGAGGGAGTAAGGAAAAATGAAGCTTGATTCTTACCAGTGGTGTCCAGTGAAAGGGCAAGAGACAATGGATACAAGAGAACTCCATTTAAGTGTAAGCAGCACATTTTTTGCTGTGGCAGTGATCAAACACTGAAATGGTTGCTCAGGGAGACCGGAGATTCCATCCTTGGAGACACTCAAAACCCTGGATAAGATCCAGAGCCACCTTCTCTAACTGACTCTGCCTTGAGCAGCAGCACTGGTTTATACTCTAGGCTTGGTAGGGACTTTGCAACCTGATTTTCTGGAAAGCTGATAAGCAAGGGTGTGAAGGAAGTGTCTGGGTTTTTTCTTTGCTTCTGATATGCTTTTGGAAGGTCAGCTTTTCTAGAACTACAGATAGCTTTAGAAGTGTTTAACAGGCATGTGGGAAGAAATAAAAAGTCATTTCAATTGCAGATTGGAAGTTCTTGGAGCAGCTACTGTGCTTTTTTCAGCTCTTTCAGCCTACATTGCGCTCTTATGGTGCTGCCAAAATGAAAGAGGAAATGAAGAAAAAAAGACTGAAGTAGCTGCTAGACTGAGTAACCTCCTGTAGGAAATGTAGGGTATGCTAAATGGCTTGGAGAAGATAGCACAGGCAAAACAGGGCATACACTGAGTAGGAGGCAAGATAGATTGTTGTCTCTTCTAGTCACAGAAAAAAATCACACAAGTCATTGGAAGACGTTCTTTTTCCTTCACGGGTAGTTGTACAGAGGTCTAAAGCATTCAAGTTTGACCCCGTGCTTCCTGGAAAGTAAAGTTACTGTTAGTTTTTGAGGCACATAGGGTTGGAATTTTGTTAATGTGGGACTTGGAAAAAGAATCCCTGGTTTAACCTTCAAGTCTAACGTTCTGTCTCATCAAAGATGATGCCACCTGTTCTGTAGCACTCACTGTAACAGGATTTATCGCTAAGCAGAAATGCAAGAAAAGGAGTCTCTGCTGTTCAGCCCAGTGAGGCACATAGCCCATCTAAGAATTTCCTTCTTTCACTCTGGATGCAAATGTTTTTGTAATGCATTTGTTTCCACAACATTTCTTTAAGGTGTTGTGGGGAAGCCTTGCAGCCCTCTTGCTGTACAGCAAGAAAGCAGACTTGGCATCCTATGAGTAAGTTATGATGTGCTGGCTGTATCTCTTTGGTAACTGGGGTCCTAACTCAACGGAGAAATCCATCTATAGCAAAGGCTGTGTAAACTGTCGTAGTGGTCTGACCTTGGCTGGCTACCAGACATCTACCTGCCTGCTTTCTCATTCTCCCTCTCACCAGGACAGGGAGATGAAGTAAGATAAAAGAGAGCATGAGCCAAGATAAATGCAGGGACATCACTTAACAGTTACCATCATAGGCAAAACAGGCTTGATTTGGGGCAAAACTAATCTATTGACAACTAAAATAGAGTTGGATGGAAAGGAACAAAGACAAAAAATGAAAATACCATCCGCCGTGTCCCTCATTTCCAAGCTCAACTCTCTCCTTCATTCCCGACTGCTCTACCGCCTCCATCTCCCAAATGCCACAGGGGGTGGTTAATGGGAGTTTGAGTCAGTCTGTAACAGTTCCTTTCTGCTAATCCTTCATCTTCACACTTTTTCCATGCTCCAGTGTGGGTCCTGTGCATGGACTCCAGTCCTTCCGGATAAACCTGCTCCACTATAGGTTTTCTTTCAGGAAATAATCCATTTGCTCCAGTGTGAAGTCCCACGTTAGCTACAGGGTGGATATTTGCTCCACCCATGACTAGGTGTGATTGCTGTTTTGGAAAGAGTCAATATTTCTTTCCCATTTGAATTTGGAACTGTAAAAATGCTCTCTGAATAGACAGAAAGCGGTAAATGATTCAGGTGGGTTAAACCATTAGTTGCAGCGTTGAGAAGTAGGGAAACTTCTTTCCTGGAGAAAAAAGATTTCACCACCACTGTAAAAGAGTTTCCTGTTGGAGCAGAAATATGTAGCAGAATGTCGCTGTCTCAAATCAACACCACACTTCCAATATTCAAGTGCAGTAAGTCAGTAATCTTCCTAGCAGAATGCCATGCCCTTCAATATAGTCCTTCCAGAGCTGAATTTGACCTGAAACACCTTTATTATTATATTTTTAATTATTTTTATTATTCTCTTTTTAATTATTGTTGCCTATTTATTAACTTAGTGTATTGCAAACCTCCAGCCTGAAGAAGTTCCAACTCGGAAATGAGCAGCACAAAAGCCTTGCTGAATGTTAACTTGGTTTTATTGCTGAAGTTGAACTGCATTATCTGGTTTGCTACAAATAAGACAACAATTATTTCTAACCCTGTGGGGTGTGTTGATTGGCAAGTGATAAATATCTCATAGAAACAATTTCTTTGGAGCACTTACAACGGCCAAAACCCAATGATTAATTGATTAGTGTCTGTTCTGGAGATAAGAAGTCCATAATTTATTTACAGTTTTAGCCTCAAAAGCTCATTAGAGGGTGGAACATGAAAGTCAGTGTGTTGCTTACATTGTTTTATTGCAAAAAGAGGGTGTTGCTGTAGTTTAAATAACCAAACAGTGATGACCATCTTTCCGCATCCATTTATCAGAAGAAAACAGTGCAGATAGCGAATGCAGTCTGCTGCTTCTCAAAAAAAACCAAAACAAAACAAAAGAAAAATAAAGCAAGAAAATGGTAAAGAAAAAAAAACAAATACAGTGATGAAGAAAACTACAGAGGAGGGAATGAGTCTGGATTCCTAATGAAAATCCTGGCTTTTCTGAGGGAGAATGCTTATATCCGTTACACCCCTCTTGGGATTCCTATAATGTCTGATTCTTAGATTATCACACCTCTCCTTTTCACCTGTATAATAAGAAACCTACCATCTTCTGTGTTCTAAATTCCAGGTTGCATTCAGGTGTTGCTAACCTTATATTGTTGTGCATAAACAGTAGAGTGTTTGTTTCTTGCAAATTTGACCCTTCTGTTTTAAATGAAAGACGTTTCTTTGAAGGCTGATACCCATTTCCTGAGCTGTCACAAAATCCTGGTTTTATTTCAGGATATACTCCTTGCATGACTTGACCCTTATGTTCTTCACAGGATCAGATGGTGTCACTGCCTTGACTACTGCTTCCCAGCTCTGAGGACATGTATTTTTTAGGGCAGTGTAGAAGGAAGAACTGGTGTGTGCATTTTTGCATGTTGTGTTTTCCATGGTACAGATGCCTAAGGGACTTAGAAAATCTGGTTTGCAATGAATACAAGGATGACTGTAGTAATGTTTCTTTAGTTGCAAGCAGCTATTCTTTTAAAGCTGAACTGAAAATAGCATTTTTTTTCCTTTTTTTTTAATATCCAGGAGTTGATTTTTCATTGATAAGGTGAATAATTGTACTGTAATAAAATGATGGCAGTAACAAGAATGCTTGATATTTGTGGGGATAGAAGGGATAGAACCTGTCCTATGGAATTGCATCAGAAAATAGCCAGATTTCATGAAGAAGAGATATTAAAGGGATAGTGTGTCGCATAAACTGTCACAGCTCCTTTTTAACAGCTCAGCACAAGAGGATGCATAAGAAGCAGCAATGTGTGGAAGAACAGGCTTTGCTCATTGTTTCAAACATAAGCAATGGGCCAGCTTAATTTCCACATCCAATATATATGGGCAAACTTTCAGAGGGTTTATTTTTTATCCAATGAAATTAGGAATCAGCAGTTTTATGCATCAAATTTCATGCTGGCTAAACCAATTCAAGTGAGAAGTAAAATCAAAATTGGCTGTCTTTCTTTCCTTTTATGGCTTTTTATCTGCTTAGTAGTTCAGTGTCTCTGTTCTGGTTCCTTCACCTCCTCTCTTCCCTTGAATATTAAAAGCAAAATATATAAAAATTTAATTACATTCTCCAGTCTTCTTATTGTCATCCACTCAATGAAGAAATACAAACCCCAACATCTGATCATAAACACTGGCTGCTTGCATTAGTTCATTAGATCAAGGAAAAGAGCATAATAGTACCTGACCAGCATTAGATAATACACACATAAAGCTAACATAGCCTTTTCTTTTGTTTCCATTAAACATGAATTTTTAATAAGAAACTTACTAAAATTAAGTCTATTCAGGAACAAGCAGTAAACCCACCAGTATTCATTTGATAAGCTTAGGGTAGTGCACTCAACTGTAATGAACTGAGTATTCTGTATAATTTCATCATTCTATTCTTGTACTCAGAGAACACTGAGAATGTTGTAACACGAGCAGAGTAAAATAGAAACAGAACTCTCTGGAAAGGGCAGTTAGTAAATACTGTGCTCAAATGTTCTTCTTAAGTCTGCTGTCTTTTCTACCTCCTCATAATTTCTCTCTAAAATTTGTATACATTTTCAGGTGAATGTTTTGAAGTTGACACTAAATCAGTGTTTCTTGGAGAGTGGAAATGCTTTTTATCCCTTATAATACATAAAATCATCCCGAGTGTGCAATAAATTTCCATTACGGTGCAGCATCAGTGAGACTTGGATCATCTAGAGAGATCTGTCACTAAAGCAAATAGCTAACTAGCAGAAGTGCTGTGTAGCTCTTGACTGTAAATGATTATGAGATTGTAAATGGATTTACAACATTGATTTTGCATAATATCATGAAATACAGTATAATGTGTTCCTTTCTTCTTTCCATGTTCTATAACAGAAGTTAAATACCACACTGACAGTACCATTGTCTTATGGGTTAGAGAGATTAATATGTGTGCCTCCATTATGTAAATAATAAAAAGGTAGGAATATGTTTAGGCCAATTAAAAATGTTACTTTGATACATGCTAAAAAGTTGCATTCACGAAATAGATTTTGCAGGACTTTGTGTTTCATCAGTAGGCACTACCAGAAATTAAATGTGTTCCTCACAGAGCACTTAAACATTATGTTTTATTTTCCTCCTTTACAGACCGCACCAGATCCCATCGGTGTTAGACTGACAGTTTCATCAATACCTGTCACAAACTGTATGTACATGTGTTTCCTTAATACATGTTTACTAATGGGGCTTGATGCTTTTCTTGGCCTAATTGATTATGTCTATCTGAACTGACTGGATTTTCTGGTTCAGAAAATGTAGTCTGAAAAATCTTCCTTTAATACTTCTTAACTGAGATGCTACAATATCAGCCTCTAGTGGGACGTTGTTGGCATTTCTGGTGATGGCAGTGGTAGGTGAAAACGTTAATAATGCCATGAAATGGGGTTGGTGTTTTGCCACTCCTGTGCCAGTCTTTTCCAAAGAGAATTCTGTTCCTCTGATACTCTGTGAAATACTAGAATTGTTTCTTACTATTTTGGGAAAATTGCTAGATTTCTGTGGTGTAAGATTGAATTTAGCTCTGGGTGAATTGAGCTCTAGATTGCTCTGTTGAAGTAATGACAGTGTTATTGTTGACCTCAGTGGGGAGGACCATGAACTCAGAAGTTTTGTCAGTGTTCTTTGCCTTTCGTGTAACAGCACGATAGACAATTCAGCACTGTGCTAAAAAGTCACATATGATCAAATCACAGAAGGGTTGAGATTGGAAGGGTCTCCTTGAGGTCTTCTGGTCCAACCCACCTAAAGCAAGCTGCCAGAGCCATGCTCAAGAGTTTTCTGGGATTCTAGAATTGTATTAGCAGGTGCTAAGGTGTAAGATTTAAGTGACCTGTGGTGAGGCCAGGAAGATACAATGACTTGAACCTTTGCTACTTGTATTGCCTATCTGTCAAAAGCATGTTTATTTTTCTTTCTCCTGTCTTCTCTCTTCTGGTTCCTAAGCATGAATGTGAAGAGTGGAGGGAAGTGCAGGAGTCTGTGTCACTGAGTGTTGCCTTATATAATATTTTGTTTTACTTTTAAAAATACCTCAATTTTAGTTACTGCATGAACAGACCATGTATATATATGAGTTTCGTATATATGTATTCAATACAGTGCTGAGTTTCATTTGAACTACGTTGTATGATAATTACAAATACTACTCTATCTTTCATTTTCTGCCTCATGAACATGATGAGTCATGACATGGTAGTAAAGTAAATGGATGTCCTTATTACTGTGTAGTGATATGCCTGAACTATGCTTTGAGCTAGTAAGCATGGGGTACTGCCCTTTCGTAGAATCACAGAATGATTTAGGTTGGAAGGGACCTTAGATATCATGTAGTTCCAACCCCTACCATGGGCAGGGACACCTTCCACTAGAAGGTTAGAATATCTTGAGTAAGGTGTCTGTGCTGGATTGCACCCTGGACAAGTTTCCTTCCCTCTTAGCCCACAGAGAAGACAGAGATGTTCCAGTGGGAGCCCCGAAGGCTCTGCTTGCTAAGTATGGAAAATGTGCACTTGAAGCACATACAGTCTGTGCTTTCCTGAATCTGCATGAGTGCTTTAATTGCGTAAAGACTACATCTTCTTGTGAAACACCTATACTTTGAGAGGTAACCATCCACCACAAGTGTGAAACTTGATTCTGGCAAGGAAGAAAGGACTCTGGTTTTGGACTTATCTGAAGAGTGCCAGGAGCCAAGCTGTCGAGACCAAACCATTTCTTCAATATTTAGAATATACAGAAATAGGTCTTGCTGAAAATTTCGTTGCTCTTGCATTACCTCTGTTTTTTTAACAAGCAGCCATGACTTGTAGTGGAAGAGAAGAGGGACTATTAGAGTCTAAGGTTGTAGGAATTGCATTAATGTCACACAGTGTGTCATAAAATCAAATATTGGATTCTCTCCTAGGTTTATTCTTTCCTTCCTATCTATTCTATTCCAGTCTATGGCCATGTTAGACATGCTGAAGCATGCTAAACCCATTCATGTTACAGTGTTGCTAGCACCTCAAATGAGAAAAGGGTAAGTGAAAACAAAGATACCAGTATCTTAAGCCTCCTTACTTCTGCATACAAGTGACTACTCCCTAGGTAATTTCACAGCCAAGTAAAACATGTTAATGTTAAAACTTCATGCTTTAAACTAATGATATTTTAAACTAATTTGGCATATTTTACACAAACTCAGCAGTAGAAGCCCTTACACTATCAACTACAGTGGTATAAAAATCTTCTCACAAGCACTGCCTGTCTCCAGCTTCCAAGTGAAACCAGATCATTAAAGGGTTTGCCAGTTCTCTGTATGTACAAGAAACAAGACTGCATGCTTAGTCATGCAGGTGAGTTTCCACCCTTTCCACTGTGCCATTTTATTCTTGCCAGGCATCAACTTTTCTCCACTACAAATGATTGAAGTGTGCATACAGAATGTGTGGAAATGATAGTACAGAGTCTGTTTGTGTGTGGCTGTGTTCCTGTAAGTATATGTAGAAGAGGCAACAAGTTATTAAAAAAGAAAAAGAGAAAAGTCAGTACTGTGAGGAGCAAAGGAGGCAGCGTAGTTCCCAAGGCAACTAATCTTTTCTCTTTTTATTAAACCCTGGAGCTCATGTAGGCAAAGAACAATCCTCACATCTCTACAAATATATTCCTGGTTTTTTTTTGAAGAACAGTCTCCCTCATTGACTAACATTTTTGTCCAAGACAGAGTTTGTCTGTTTAAAGTGGGCGAGATTTGATGTTTCCAGTGATGAAGGATTATGGACTTCATGACTGGTATGCTTTCTTTAATGCATTTTATTTTATTTCTTTAAATTTTATTCATTTTAGCAGTGCCTCCCAGAAGGCAGGAGGGGCTTTAACAAAGTAATATCATAATGCAAAATCTGATCTACTCATTCAAGTATTTTAGTCTAGTCTTTTTTTAATATAAGCCAGATAAGTGCTACTGCAAAATCCCACGTGTAGAACAGTGCTAATGTTAATAAATTATATTACTCAGATACAGTCTAGCCTTATTCATTCTGTCACCTTAAGGTAGCAAGCATTATGATTGCTATCATGAATAGGTAGTTCTATTGATATTCAAAACCTCAGCCTCGTTTCTTGAGCTGCTTTTATTCCATGCAAAGTGTGTGTGTGTTTAAGTCGCAGTGGAGAAGAAAGTACTCTTCATTTCTGAGGGCTAACCCACATTCTACCTGCATAAACAGAACCTTACTTTCCCCTCTGCAGTGTGTGTTATGTGAAGATGGGAGGAACCTGAATCTATTGATCTTCTTCAAGTTACCTTAATTGTTCCTGTTGAATCCTTTCTTTTGGGAACTGACTTGTAAATGTAGAGGACACATAGACTGACTGAGCTGGTAGCAGGGACAGTTTGGAGCAACCATCTCATGAAAAGGTGCTGAAAGTAACTAGGCTGAAACCAGATTTAAGATGATGTGAACATCTTGTCTTAGTGGACCATCTGGGTTTTTTTTGAGGTTCTTGCCTACATCTTTCCAGCCTCCTGGGGGACAGATGGACTTCGATGTGAACTTGTAAGGTGGGATTTTGGTCACTATCTGTTGTTCACAAGGACCCTTAGTTTACTTGGTGCCTTCTTGCTAGATTTTGGCCTAAGACATTTTAGTGGAGAAGACAGATCCACAGGGAAGTGAGTGAATTGTCACAGAGTCAGACTATGGACAGCTTATAGAAGGAAACCCAGATGTCTTGACTTTCTGATCCTGGTCTCCAATCATTACACAACGTAGTTTTCATCAATGTATACTACACTTTGGATTTTAAGGAGATGTATTTTTTTGAGGAATAACAGGAAGGGAGTAAGGGCATACACACTGTGGTGTATTACACACAGTGCTTCCATCAGCTGCTGACTTTCCTGGAAAGTATTAAATTTGACTACAGTAATATAGATCCACCAAATCAGCAATATGCTAGTGGCAATCCACTAACAATATTTATACCTCTGTACTTGTGGCTGCCTTAGTCTGATGCAGTGAGCAAAGCAAGCAGTAAAACCACAAGACTTTCTCTGTTAAGAACCGCCTGGCTTAGAAAAATGCCCGACAACCCATTATGGACCTCAAGGTCTATTACTAGGAGTCTCAAATGTTGCTTTAGTGCACCATCCCCATCAAAATTAGGAACACTGCTTAGCATCAGCTGGTGACTTTCTGTATGAACCTTTCTCACACTGCCAAACAGAAACATTATTCAGTAATGAGCTAGTTTATAGCTGTTCTTGCAGTACCAGTATAGAATAATAACATGGAGAGAGCACTATCCCTTTGATAGAGCAAAGGTTTTGGACAGTGGGATCAGGATTGAGAGACCAGGAGCCGTGTAATCCCGTTAATTGCCTTCATTTGTTATGTTGTGGTTTAACCCCAGCTGGCAACTAAGTACCATGGAAATGCTTGTTCATTCCCTCTCCCCTGCCACCCCTGGTGGGATGGGCAGAAGAGTCTGGAAAAGGTAAAACCCGTAGGTCAAGATAAGAACAGTTTAATAATTTAAATAAAGTTAAATGTCATAATAACAACACCAGCAGCAGCAACAGCAACGATGATGATAGTAATAATGATAATAACAGTAGTAATAATAAGGGAAACAGAGAGGAATAAGACCCAATAAACACAAATTAGGCACAATATAATTGCTAACCACCCACTGACTGCTGCCCAGCCCATTCCCAATCCATGGCTTCTGGCCAGCTCCCCCCAGTTCCTGTACTGGGCATGACGTGCTGTGGTATGGAGTACCCCTTTGGCTAGTTTGTGTCAGGGGTCCTGTCTCTGCTCCCTCTTGGCTTCTTGTGCCCCTCGTCACTGGCAGAGCATGAGACTGAAAGAGTAAGCACTAGTTAGAAACAACTAAATCATCAGTGTGTCATCACCGTTATTTTCATACTAAAGCCAAACCACAGCACTGTACCAGCTTCTAAGAAGAAATCTAACTATCCCAAGTGAAACCAGGACATGGTAATGTGAAAATATTAACAGCAATCAAGGGAGTGATCTATGTAGGAAGAGCAACATTGCTGCTTACTGTTCAGGACAAATTTGTGCTGTTAAATTTTGTGTTAGTACTTGACAATAACCTTTCATGTACCCAGCAATTTCATGGCGATGTTACACCTAGAATTAACAAGATCACACAGCAGATTGAGAAGTTAGAAATTTATCAGGGCCTACACCGTGGATCCTTGAAATAATTTTCATCAACTATGTGGCCTTTGAGTCAACCTGTGAATGCAAACATGTATTCAAAGTCAACTTGCCTCTTTTGGTTAGGCTTTTAAAACACTGCTGTTACTTTTCCTGTTCTCTCATTTCACCCTGTGTCTTATACTAGAAATTCTCTTTACCAAAGAAGGATCCAAAAGCTTGAACTGTTCAGGATTTTTGTTATGCTAAATGTTTTTCACATCCAGAATAAAAAATCGTGTTCTCTTCAGTTTACAATTAAAGCATTTCACACCCAAATAATAATAAATGAAGCTTAGACTGTGCTTACAGCAGCAGAATAAATTGGGGACAGGAGAGAGCTTGGTGTATCTAGATGCTTCCAAGATTAGACTCAAACTCAGGACAAGAACTAATTCTTTTCTAGTCTTAAGACTGGCAAATATGTACCAAGCAAATGCTGTTATCATGGACCTGCCGTTACCCAGACATCTATTTTGGTGCACCCTAAATACTTGTGATGATTTTGAGATGAATCAGTGTGGAATATTCTCTCAGGTTAGCAGAAAATGTAGAAATTAAGTGTAAAAAAATAAAGAGTGAAAAAAAAAACAGGACTTTATCTGGAAAAGAAATGCAGAACCACAGAACAAATATATTGGGGAATATGCTTCTAACCACCTAAGAGACATGGATCAGAGCAGAGGTCCCTAAAATATTTCAGTATCTGTCCTCCACATTTCAGCTTTTGGGTTTTTTCCTTTCTAGGACTGAAACCATGTCAGCCTTGGTAGTTCTGTTACAGTAGTAAAACTACCACGTCTTAATACCATAGTGCCATAGAATTATGTAGTGGTTTGGGATGGAAGGGACCTTAAAGCTTGTCCAGTTCCAACCCCTGCCATGGGCAGGAACACCTCACGCTAGACCAGGTTGATACAAGTCCCATCCAACCTGGCCTTGAGCACTGCCAGGGATGGGGCCTTTACAACCTGTGCCAGTGCCTCACCACCCTCACAGTAAAGAACTTCTGGTAACGTTAGAACACAAACAAAACTCAGAAATTTTTATCATGGAAGGGACTTTTAAAGAATTTCCAGAGTAGGCTTTACAAATGTATTCGCTGGCATTTAACTAATATTCCTGTGGTAGGAAATGCTAATGCTAGGTTTTGTCTCAGTGTCAGCCATTAACTGCTGAAGTCAGGCACTGCATCTGGCGTCCTGGGCCCTGGAAGGATGAGGCTATCCACACATACCTCCGGAGCCTGTTGGCAGGGCTCTGTGCCTGCTGGACTTCCAGGACAGCCAGGTGTCTCATAATTGATCTGGTATGGATAACATCCTGGCACATTTGCAGGTCACTCATTTCAGTTCCAACCTAAACCGATGTAGAACAGGATTTCTCATAATCCAAAATAAACTGATACATCTCCTAACAGGGTGCAGCTGTAATCTTGTTTATCTTTTTTCCACTACTCCTTAGTAGAGTAACAGTTTACCATTACTACTCTTTGGGTCCTCATAATAGTAATTCATTGTACAGTTATAAAAGCTACCTTTATAAATGTCACTTAAGTGGGACAGCAACCCTGAGGGACTGACTGCTGGAGACAATGGTGAGTTGGAGTAATTTCAGCATTGGGAAAGAGCTGATCCGTTGCCACAGGGAGACAATCTTTTAGTGCTGCTGTTGCTTTCTAAATGCTATGACCTGGCTGAAAGCCTGATTGCAAAGGCTTCAGGATTTTGGCAGGCATGATGTTTTGCTGTAGCTTTCTTGGCATTACTTTCACAGTGGCTTTACCTATCAGTGAGAGATGGACCGGAAGTCAATTACATTCCCACTCTTTCCAAGAAGGCATTTCAGAAAAATGGAGCCTGAAACCGTGCTGTTCCTGACCTGCAGTTTGTGAAAGTACTTTGAGTTTTCATATGTCCTTCTTTGTTTGTTTGTTTTGCAGCTCACTGTAGCAGTTTCATGAGAACAGCAGTCTTTAGGGATTCTTTTGGCCCAGTCTCCCACACTGTAGAGGTTTGGATAGCTCAGATAAACATGTGAGTTTCTGAGGCCAAAACCTCCTACACTCACATACTTAAAAATTAACTGAAGTACCATGCTGCACTGACAGGAGGCATTCTCTTTAAATGCCACCAAGATCAGTGGCAGTGCCACACACAAGTGAAGTGGGAAGGGAAGCAACTGAGTAGGCTCCTTGACTTGTGTAAGGCTGTAGGAAGAGTTACAGCTACGTAAATGTACCATTAATGTTTAATAAAAATATCTTTCCTACCTCATTACTGTTAATTTCTTAAAATGAAACTAATCATAGTTCTGCATTCATGGGTCATCTTTGCCTGGCAAAATGCCTCCTTTTTTTCCTACTCACTCTATTTATGAAGCAGATGACTGACACAGTCTGTGTGGAGGAAAATAGAGCATTCAGGAAAAACTTCTCCCTTCACTCTTAAGAATAGAAGATTCCATTAAACTTGTTTTGATTTGAACATGAATTCTTTGTCAGTTCTAAAGACTTTAGTGTTCTTTGATATTTCCTTAGGAAAATGACAACTGAATTTAGGTGTAAAATGTATAACCCTCTTACTGCACAAAAGCAGAATCTTACAAAAGGGGGATGGCAGCTCAGTAACAACAGCCTTTATTCTGGCACTATATAGGTCAGTGGATTATGTTTGACAATAGATATCTGAAGAGAGTGCACAATATCTCAGTGTTTTTGTGAGTTTTAAGCAGAAAGACTCAAAGTGTACTTGCGTAAGGGTGGAGGTAGTTACCCAGCCAAGTGAATGCAACAAACACACAATCATGCTATCATTATGTTGAATGTCACCAGAGGAGGCCTCTAATTCAATCTCCAGCTCAAAACAGGGCCAACACTAACCTGAGACCAAGTTGCTCAGGGCTTTATCCACTTAAGTCTTCAGAACTTCTAAGGTTGGAGGCTGCATAAACTCTCCAGGTAGCCTGTTCTACTGCTTGACTGTCCTCACAGGGAAGGAATTTCATCAGGCTGAACCTCTCTTGTTTCAGTTTATAGCTGTTGTCTCTCATCTTCTACCAGCAGCAGAGTTGCTCTATAGCCACCCACTCCCCAGCCTGTACAGCTGCAGGGTTAGTCCACTAGAAGTTGCCAGAAATGTTATTTATCCTTGTTGACTTCCCTGCAGTTCCTGTTGGCCCATTTCTCCAGCCTCTCTCGTCCTCTCCGAATTTCTACCTTGCCTCTGAACATACACCTCAGTTTGGAATGCTCTACAAACTTGGTGAGAGGGCCCTCCATCTCCTCCAGGTAATTGATAAAGATATTAAACTACTTTGCACCCGTGTGGTACTCTGCTTTTAACCAGCAGCCAAATGGAGTGCAAACTATTTACCAATACCATTTTGAACCATTTTTACCTGTCTGGTAGTCCAGTCATAGTGTTCTAACACTATGTCTTAAGACACTAAGGTCTTATGGATGCTGTGAGAGACTGTGTGGAAAGGTACCACTTGCTTCTCATGCACTAATGTAGTCATTTCATCATAGAAGGCAATCAGGTTGCTATTGGCTCATTCATGCTTGGCAAATGTATGCTGTTTATTTATTCCCAGTTACCTTTTTGTTTCTTTATCTGTGCAGAAATGTGCATCAGGAGGACTTGCTCTATGATTTTTTGGGCACTGAAGTAAGGCAAAGCAGCCTGTAGCTCCTGAGTCATCCTTCTCTTGTCTTTTTTGTGGATGAGTGCCACATGTATTTTTCTTCAGCCATTGTGGGACTTCCCTGATTAAATGACCCTTCCAGGATGAGAGAGTGTCACAGTGACATCGGTCAGCTTTGTTAGCAGCCCCAGATACATCTCATCAAGTGCAATGGACTTGCATAGGTTAAGATTTCTCGAGCAATCACTGACTTGATGCTATTCCACTTCTGGCAGTCCCTTGCCTGAATCTTACCTATAGGCAGAACGACCTGAGAGCGAATTTGTTGATGAAGACTGAGACAGCAAAGGCATTGAGTACCTCAGCTTTAACTGTGCAATTTGTTATACAAATAAACATTGCAACAAGCAGCAGTGAAGGGTGAAACCACAGCTAAAAATCTGACTAGATCTTCATGGTAAAGTGTGTCCATTTTACAAGAGAATAATAACGCTGTTGTCTAAAGCTTTCATGCTTCTGGAAATAAGGAACTGTAATGGGTAACATTTTTAAAGCTTAAAACATGTAAGCCAAAAGTAGGATTTTCTGTCTACCTTTTCTCTACGGGGTGAAAGATCCTCTTATTGTTACGTTTCCAAGGCACCCTTTTCGAGAGAGGCATGTTCTCCCTACGAGAAGTATAAGCTCATCCAAAGACAAAACATATTGTCTTCACGTATCTGACCTATTATCTGCATTATTCATCCACATGTATGCATGTTTACATATATAAATGTACACACATGCATAGATATGCGCATACAATTTTTTGTGTACTTGTATATAAAGGTGGGTCTTCAGTACATAATCAGAAGCACGAGGTAGGTAAGGTTTGAGCATGTCTTGAGTCAAGAATGGGTCCTGGAGGGGTTGCGCACAGCACAATTAGGGTTTTTCATGTTATAACTTAGTATGACAGTAAGTACTCTGAGCTTGTATCTCAATCTTGGTTTCTAATCCAAGCTCATCTGATAAACATAATAATAACAGATAGGTAGCAGTTGAGGGGCTTAGCATGCCTAATATTCTCTTAAGACCACCCATTAAACCTGCAATATAAATACAGCCAAAGGTCTGCGTTCTTCTGTAGCTCTGAGGGTCTAAAAATGAGTAGAACAAAGGGGCAATGGAGAAGAAACAAAATGTGCCAGTTAAGTTAAAGTCCACAAAATGTTTCTGCTGTAAGAGGGGTAAAGGGGAATTTAAGATACTGGAGATTCTTTCTCATGTGACTATTCATTTGTCCCCCTTTATTTGCTGGCCCATCCCTCTAGGCCTCCATAGTGTCCTAATGAAAATTTGTGAAACATTTCCAAAGTTTTTAATGAGGAATATTTTTCCTTTTACATCTCAAAATGGTTGTGTGAAAAATATGGACTTGCTAAATTATGCAA
Source organism: Pezoporus wallicus (assembly GCF_028554395.1). NCBI lineage: Eukaryota > Metazoa > Chordata > Aves > Psittaciformes > Psittacidae > Pezoporus > Pezoporus wallicus. The sequence goes on along the minus strand of NW_026642649.1, from coordinate 6,568,099 downwards.
TCTCCTATATATTACTGCATCTGTATAATATAATGGGATTGCATCAAAAGTCTGACACAGCTGCAGTCAAGTGCACCTGTTGTAGGTATACTGCCCCTGTGAGAGAGGTTCTGACAATAAAATGATACCTTGAGAAAGTAGCAGTGTAAAAGACAAGATGATGATATGTGTAGGGCAGGGCCAAGATAAATGCTGAGATTAAATTGGTTTGGCAATTTAAAGCCAAGCTTGAAGGTATGTCAGGAGCTGAACAGTACCCCCAGGAACCATCAATCTGTATTCATAGCAAGATTCAGATCTCAGCGATATTTCATCAATCCAGATCTCATTTTCTGTGCCAGCATTTCCTTTTCAGATGACAGCAAAGCATCTATTCCAAGGTTCAGGAATAGCTAGTCTATCTGCTAGATTTTGTGCACCTGTATGCAGAAGAAAGTTCCTAATATTAGATCAGAAATTTTTTCTTCCTATTGCAATAGAGAACATACTTCAAAGGCTGCCATTGTTGTTGTGTGCTAAGGAGGATGTGGGTTGCAGAAAATCTGGAGTGCTACTGTGTCTTGGCTCATCCATCCTCTGCCACCATCTGCATGCACAATGCTGTGGCCTTGTGAGTAAAAAGGAAGAAGTGATTTGGGATTTGGACGTCTTACTGTTTAAGGAACTACCAGAGAGGGTTGCATGTATGCTGTCCAGCTAAACTGAATAGAACAAAACAGCTTCCCATGGAAGGTGGCTGTAAGATAACTAAAAGCCATTCAGCTTTTGAAAAGGACATCCAAGATCAAATAATGGATGTTTGCTTTTGAAGTATTTGGAGCATATATGAGAACTGTTTAAACTAAAAATTCTCTTTCTGCTGGGCAATGGGAGCCTTAAGATCTAAGCAGGAACAGTAAATGCACATTTTGTTTCTCAGTGTAAGTGCTGAATTTGAGTTTTGTTTTCTTACTCCCACTTTTTTGTTCAGCCCGTTAGTATTGAAGAAAGAGCCGATAGTGAAGCACAGCAGAATTATTTTCTTCTGCTTAACCTACAGCTTCCTGTACTTTTGCTCTCATTTCTTCATATTCCATTACTCCAGTCAGAACAAAACTGTGGTTGTTACTGAAGTCAAACAAGAAAACAGTAGAGGTTTAATCTGACTCAGAGTCTGGGAAGATGCTAACAAAAGCCTCTCAGCACCAGGGATACCCTTTTTGTATGCTGGTATTAGAAATTAATATGATTACCTGTCCTAAGGTACCACTACTGTCATTTATTAAGAATGTACTCATTATGCTGTTTATTTACAATGCTCCTCTATGTATCTGAGGATTATTAATACCTGCAGAGCTACCTTCAGCAACAGGAGATTGCTTCTGGGGTGGGAAAAGAAGGGGATGTGAAAGCAGATGTTTCACCCAGAAGATCTTGTCAGAGTAAAAGCAAACAGTGAGTCCCATTGGCACACCAGAAGAGCAAAAGTATAAGCTATTTAAGCAACAACCAAGAAAATCTCCCTATTTAATATATACTGAGTTTGATAGAAGGCTTCTGCTGATGTTGTGGGCATTGAGCTTGTGTTGGCAGTTTCTCTTACATGGTTGAGTCTCTGTGCCTGTTCTGGTACTGGCCATTAACAGTGAAATATATTTTACTACCGCGTGTTTGCAGTTGACACTGAAGGCACTCTACCTATCTGGACTTATTATATCTTGGGTAAAATGCTAATGCTATTCCAAGTTCCCTTCTTCCGTAAGAACCAGTCACTTTATAGTGCTTGGTACATCTTTTCTTAAAGCTCCCTTGAAAAGCAGGCAAAAAAGGGAAGGAAGAAGCAAGGAATGGTAGGTTTTCTTCGGTCAGGCAAGCTTTTTTTAGCACGAATGCTACAGGTAAGCTCTAAACAACCTGACAGATCATACAAGCTAGGAACTATATGCAAATAAGTGCCATTAGTGTGAGGTTTACAACGTGAATGTTCAGCAGATGCAGGTGTTCTCATGAGTTTAGGGGTGATCCCACCCATCAGTTCTGATACAGCCTGACTGCAGAATTGTTCTTAACTGTTTTCTTCCCTTATTCACAAGTTCTAAGCCCAAAATGAGTAACAGCCCTGAATTAGAAAACATTTGAAGAATCTACTAGAATCTACTATTCAGGGGACCCAGAAATCAGCTCTTCCAGGTTCCCAGCTTCAAAACCAGGGTGGTTTTTCTGTGGATCTTTAGATTAAAGTTCCCTGTTCTTACTTGTTATAAACCTTCTGCAAGAGATGTTTTTGAGTCTACCCAGAGATGGAGCTAGAGTAAGTTAAGGACACAGTATCGCTTCTGTCCTACATCCTGAGAGATTGCTTCTCCCTGACTCCCTGGAGTACCCACAGTGAAGAAAATGCCTCTATGTAGCTATATTTGCAGGCCAGACAATCTGTCTGCTGTAGAATTTTTGGAATGAAGATAGTGAAAATAAAATGAGAAACCCACTGCACCTAAAGCAATTGCACTCTCAATGCTACTGAGTGAAGAATTCTCTGTTCCCAGTAACTTGATGTGAAACGTGTGGAAAAGCAATTCATTACATGAGGATGAGAGCGATGTAATCTGCAAGCATAACAAACTGCATATACCAATTAGGAACCCAACCATCTGGCCCTTCAACAAGACTCGCTCTATCTCCACTTGATGCAGTGAATTAAAAACCTGTTTCCGTGTGCATATTCAAGCCAGACATATTTTCTTCAAAAATATCTGCTGTCTTAGCCACTCCTGAGGTCAAACAGGAGGTTTATCTCTTGTTTTGGTTACTGTTCTGCATCCTTCACATTCTCAGTTGACATCACCTCATGCTCATGCAGATAATGATGTGAAACTCAGTGCTTGCTTTTCACAGTAGAAGCTGTCTCTACCCTTCTGTAGTGAGGAGATACAGTCCTGGAGTTTCACTGTTACATAGAGGGAATTTCCTAGAACTGGCACTCTGATGATTAAGCTGCATTCTCCCTGAAGAGTTATTCACAGCTCCAGTTTCCTTCAACAGTTCAAACCTTTGGATATACATACCAAAGCTGTACCCATCTCACTACTGCATGTAACCTCCAACCGCAAGCTAGGCATCTGTATGCTATATATGAGGGGACTTGCCTGGAGTAATCAGTTTTTACTAGTTGATAAGGTAGACATGGGACTTGAGTAGCCAAGTGCAACCTGGAGTTAGATGCCTCCTTTCCTTCAGTATTGACAGCTAGGATGTTTCTCCTTGAGCTGCAAATCTAAGTCTTACTCAAAACATAATGTCAAGCCAGCACCCATTAATCCTGTAGTTAGAGAAGCCATCTTGCTGTGTTCAGGTAAAGAATCTGAATTTGACTTTCCAGTAAGAGTACAGTCATCACCTGCTGATAGACCACTGTGCACCAGGCCCTCCCGCTGAAGCTCTCTGATACTGTGTAAATATCTAGCAGAGCAGAGAGAGAAGGAAGAGAAAATAACTCTTACTTTGTGGCAAAGTGCTAATGTAGGTGAATCAGAATTGTGTTTTGATGAATCTTCAGTTGTGTCTGAAAAGGAAGAATGGTTTCATTGGGTTTGAGCTGTGTATTAGATAGCTTGATGATTTCTGGCCCAAAAGGCATTTTGAACCATACCTTGAGAGGTATGTTTACAGCAAGTGCTGTAATGCCTGAGCTATAAGTGATGACATTAGCAGCTTTCCCTAGCTCAATGTGACTAAGGGTTGCCGTTAGTCACCAATAGTGAGTACCACTGTTGGAGCATCAGTAGTGGGGAAGCAGGGCTAGCTTATACAGTTCTTCACCCAGGAGCAGTAACTGCTCAAAGGACAGCTAAGCTTTCATATCCACAGCCAAAAAACAGCTGTCATAGCAGACTTAGGTCACAGAACTCAGGATCCAGTAAATCGAAAATCCCAGCCCGTAACAGGCTGATGAGGCTGCAGAACCCAACTTACTCCTCCCATTTCCATCAGTAATAGAGCACTGATTCCTCTACTGAGCTCATCCTCAAGCTCCCATTCTCTGACGCTTGCATGGGGCATTTTGTGGTTCTTGGCTATGCTAAAACATTAACCTGCAGGTGAGGAGATCAGGAAAGCTGCTTACTCTGGGCAAGTGTGCACACACGTGCCTGACAGATATCCATTGATCCTTCTCACTTCACTGTTAAATGCTGCCTCACCTTTAGGAGCAGAGCAGCTTAATGCATTTGGAGGATGGCATTCATGCACCTTGGGAGAAATGTGAATGCTTTGAAAAGTTACAGAATCGTTCTTCAGGAAATATATCAAAATGCTCCCAGGGCAGTGGCTGAATAGGAGTGTTAAGGTTTAAATTTTGAATATTGGTATCTAAAGGGAAAGTTATTGTCTTTTTGTTCAGGCATTTCAAGAGGTTTTGTAAAGCAGGCTGGAGGCTTGATTTAAAGACTCAGGCTGCTGCTGGTTTCATCTACTTCAAGTAAGCCTTTAAGTAATTTTTAATACCTCTCCCAAGCCCCCATTCCTGGAAGTCATCTTGGGAATATCATCTCTCAATGGAAAGAAATGTATCAGGATTGGAAATGGATAAATAATTGTTAAGCATGAATCCATTGGTTTCTAAAAAAAAAAAATGTTTGGATGCCACCAAAGACTTGGGCTTGCCCTGCTAGAAAAGGTTTGGATCCAAAGCTGCTTTTTCTGTGGCACTACTTCCAGAAATAGTTAGCAACTTCTCCTGGAACAGTTTCCAACTAAAAATGATACTTGGGACTCGATGCTCATTGCCAGCAAGATTACACATTTGTGGCAGAATGTTAGATTTTTTTATCTCTTTCTTGGAGTTAAGTGTATCTTAAGTGTATTGGTTGAAGGAAAAAAGAAAGAAAGAAATCAATAATACTCCAAGGGAAATGTGACAAAAAGAAGCTGTGATCATCAGCCAAAGAGTTTACCAAGGCATGTCAATGCAGTGCTGAAATTTTTCAGCTTTAAACTTGGCTAGATTGTATACCTGTGACACACATACCACTCTTCTCTTGCTACCTTCATCTTCCTAACACCCATAGTCAATCTATTATTATGCCTCTGAAATTAATATACATGTAAATAGGAACTGTATGAGGGCAGCATTTTTAACCTTAGTCACTGTTTTGTGATGCTTGGATGTGACAGCAACTCAGGCTTCTTTTGCCATGTTTAACAAACAGCTCAGGTTCCTTGCATGGCATGTGCCTAGCTGCCTTTCCATGCCTTTGCCAAGATCTTCACAGCACTACTTCAATGGATGGGAAGCAACCTCAGAAAAAGAGGTTAATTTCCAGTCCCATTCTCTTTTACTCTTGACATGCTGCAGGTATGAGTTAGTTAACAATATTAGGGGTAGGTATGTCCACTGTGAAAGGTTGGAGTTGGGTGGAAACCCTGAACCTGGTTGCATGTAGTTTTTTAACTGAAATACCCATGTGTGCCCTTGATTTCCTTCAAAACACTTTTTTCTCATCTGAATCTCCCTCTCCCCATCTCCCACCAGCATGAGATGAGAAGATGAAGATATATTATGTGCCAGTGAACCATCTGCTTAGATTTCTTTCAAGAGCCTCTTCTGTACTGACTTGTCTGTTCACCTAAATTGATCCATAGCTTTTACATAGGGTAGCTTATCTGAAACTGTTTTCTGTCATAAAATAGAGTTTCTGTTACACTATAGTTATCTTTCACACCATTTCTGCTTCTACATTGCTTGAATATGACCCAAAGCATGTGGGATGCTAGAAATATCAAAATCTCCATTTTAAATCATACTCACTGATGTAAGTGTCATAGGATTGTTGTCTGTGTGTTTCCAACACCTGTAAGCCTTGTTTGCCTGTCATTATTGCCTTGAAACCAAAAACGTGCTAGTTAAGAAGCATGTTTTTGAAAGGAATGCTCTGAGAGTTGTATTCTTAGAAAAGCCTTAAAACAAAGAGTGAGAAAATGGCCCCTAAAAGATTATTAAAAGTGTGTACTGGAATATAGTCAATGTAAGTAATTTCTTTTGTACCAAGGGTAAGAGAGGGGCTGTTAAAAAGATAGTAAGTTATTTCTTATGGATGCCTGCATTACAAACATGAAGCATGAATTTGTCCCTGTTGAAGCTAATGGCAAAGCTCCCGCTGGCAAGCTGTGAGGGCATCTTTGAGCTGTTACAACTGTATGAAATTCTTCATGTCCACACTGCAGAATGTACCTGCTGATGAAGTAAGTCAGGTAGAAAATGCTCAAGAATTAAATACATGTATTTGCTTTATGCTGTACATCCTAAGATAATGAAAAGTGAAGATAAATATTTAGTTGTGTAGATAAGTGACAGTCAAGCACAGACATGGAGCTAATGGGCAGAATTCCAGAGAATTCAGAAGTGAGTTTTGGCTTATGAAATGTGGACTAAAATCTACCCCTCTTGCCTGATCAGGAAAGCTGGAGCTAAGGGGAGATGGAGAAAGCATAAAAAGGAGGCAGAAAGGAAAATAAGACTTGACAGGCTCTGACAGCTCAAGGTTAAAATGACAAGGATACTTATGCTAATGAGTCTGTCACACTACACATACTCCACTTCTGTCTTCTGTTAAGAGTCTTTATTTACTCTTATGGCAGTATAGAATGTTGAGAGGGAAGGAAAGACGAGCTTGGTCTTATTTTCCTCAAACCAAAACCATACTTGAGCATTTTTGTCACTCAGATAACTTTACCCTCTGGAAGAGGTTGCTCTGTTGGCTGTGCTGGACCTCACGTCCCAGCCTTCAGCCAGCTCTGAGCATAGAGGTAGATTGTGCACATGCCAGCAACAGATGTGGATCTGTCCTCCATGGGGGATTAAGAGGGTCAGTGCCTTCCTTGTAACATTGACAGCATTGCCTGAAAAGGGGGGTCTTTGATTTCGCCATCTTCTGTGATAAGACCCTGTTATTTCCTTCCTTGAGTTCCCTTGTACTACAGTGAACTGTTTAGGTGATACATGCACAAACCAGCAAATTCTGGGTTGCATTTGTCTGATGTTATATAGGCAAGTACATGCATCTTTAAGATGCTGTCACACATTTGCCCAGTGGAAGTTTTCAGTTCAAGCATTATCAGCACATCTTAAACACAGAGACTAAGGAAAGAGATAGGGAGTGTTTCATTATTTGCATGCAGGGCCCCATCTTTATCAATTCAAATAAATAAATAAATTAGTCCTGTTTTGATCTTTGGAAGCAGGTGGCTTATTTACATTCAATGTTCTGAATTCCTCTGAGGGGGTTTGAAAGTGTTGACAGAGCTATTGATAAAGTAGGCAGTCTTCCCTGAGAAAAGGTAATAGAAGCAGGAGTAAGCAGGCCTATTCAGGCTGCTGCTTTTTGTAATTCAAGCTTTCTGCCTTGGCTCAATGATTTCATCAAAACTAAGTCATCAGGGGAGAGTCCCACGTTGTGCTTTGTTTGTTCAGGAACCAGGTGCGGCACATGTTCATCATTTTAAAGTGCTGATATTCTGCAATTTCTGCAGCGTAGGGGAAATGCACCACAAGGCAGAGCTCACTGTCCAACTCGGTTTGCTTTCTGCTAGGCAGGAAGGTGTCTTTCTGCTCAGCTAGAGTTCTCTGAAAGAGCTGACTCCCTAAAGACACACCACGCAGAACAAATGGTTCGATTAACATTCCAGTTTTGCTGGAATATAGATATTCATGGCTTTTGCATTCATTTTCTGCTCCCTTGTTGAACATGGGTGAGGAATCACGTCAAGTCAGTCAAAATGGCTTTTTTGTGGAAAATGGAATGATTAGCCTCTGACACAGTGATTAATAATCAGATAGCTGCCAATAACAATCAGTAGTGATAACTAACCAAATATACTCAGTTTTTAATTTTCTGCACCTTACAGTGAGTACTGACAGAGCTGGCATCTATCTCCAGCTGACATGGAGCCTCTTGAAGGTTAATAGTTCAAATCATAGAATCATAGAATCCCAGACTGGTTTGGGTTGGAAAGGACCTTAAGATCATCCAGTTCCAACCCCCTGCAATGGGCAGGGATGCCTCACACTAGACCATGTCACCCAAGGCTCTGTCCAACCTGGCCTTGAACACTGCCAGGAATGGAGAATTAACCACTTCCCCTGGGCATCCTGTGCCAGCACCTCACCACCCTCACAATAAAGAACTTCTTCCTTATATCTAACCTGAACTTCCCCTGTTTCAGTTTGAACCCACCCCTTGTCCTATCATCCAGCCCCTGATGAAGAGTCCCTCTCCAGCATCCTTATAGGCCCCCTTCAGATACTGGAAGGCTGCTATGAGTTCTAGCAATTAGTCAATTACAAGTCCCACCACAATAATGTATAGCACATATTTATGGAGTTATTGCCAAGAATAATTTCCTCTTGTTTATTGTGTACATCTTCAGCATTAAAAAGCACACAGAGATGTTCAGTTATGAATTGCTTTATTCTAGACTAGGAATTATCAACAAGGAAAATGAAGGCTTCACAGCACCAGGTGAAATGCGTGTACAGGGGAGGAGGCAGGAGGTAGCATATGAGAATGCGCTGTAGTAAAGCCAGTGTGCAGTGCTTGCTAGTCAACACTGAGCTCTCAACATCCTTCAGGAGCCATGTCCATCTCTCTGCTCCTCAGGTGTCCTCATCGTGGGATGGATGGATGGATGGATGGGTGGGTGGGTGGATGGATGGAGTTAGAAATGAGGAAAACAGAGCAAAGCTGTATAACAAGGGCAGCCATGAAGCATTCGCGATGTGTTTTACAGCCCATTTTGCTTCCTTCACCTTCAATTTTCCTACCTCTGGAGAAAAGTGCTACTTCTATCTTAAATGATGCCTTTAAGACTAAAAGGGAAAGCATCAACCTTTACTACTAAGTATTGCTATTAGCTACTGAATTTGACTTCTAAAAAACTCTGAAGTGTACAGTACATTGTAAATTACAGAAAGGGTGAGAATGCCTGCTTTCACCTTCTGAACATTTATTTATACTGGTGTTTGAGACTCTCAGAATGAAACCAGTTGGTGACAGAAGCACAGTTGAATGAGCTGCTCTTTAAGGTTTGCAGTCACCAGCATATCATAGAAGTAGCTTTGCTGGAGGTGCTTGCACCTTCCGCTAGCTGCAGGGCTTTGGAAACTATCAGAGAAGCAATATTGAAAAGCGGATTCTGAGTCCTCAGAATTTTCCTGCTTTACTGTGGGGCAGCCAGCTTAAGGATTTGGCATTTCTAGGAATCTACCAGAAGGGTCTGCCTAATTCCATAGTGAATTGCCTTATGTGGGGGGCTACCAGATATCTTTATCTCTGTCCTGTGATGATCTCAGTCTGTACCAGTCTAACATGCTATTTAACAAAGCACGTTTGTTTCACTTACACTTTGCCAAAACATCTCTAGATTGTTTGGTTTCTTTTTCTATTTTACTCATAAATGCAGACATACATGCTCAATATGTGCCCTGTGTTAAGAACACCATTGCAACAAACACACTAGGGAGCATTTAAAATCAATTAGGAGGTAAACATGTATTTTAAATGATCTAGAAGGATCATTTGGAGTAAGTGTAAGTATATCTTCTCCTGTAAGTACGTCTGTGACTATTTCTAGAAAGGTTGTGTAATCACAAGTGCATTAATCACAGAGAGTTCAGCACAAATTCTATCAGGCTACCAAAGTGTATACCCATTAAGATCTTGCAAAATGCGAAGCTAAAGGACAAATGGTCTGGACTCTGTATTTTCATGCTCCTTATGCTTGCTCACTGTCTGTTGGAAGGATGGCGGTTGCAGGTGCTCTGTGAAGCTAAGCTGTGCCCTATTTATTTAGATTTTGTGAAAGTCTTTTGATGTTTTAAATGTAAGACCCTAGAAGGTGTCTTGAAAATGTGAAGTTGGTCAAAGTATCTGCTGATCTATTACAATCCCATCACTCTAGCAGTTAAGATATCTAAGAATCATTAAGAAATCTAACTATTCAGATCTTCAAATGGTGGTGTCACCCGTGTGTCCATGGGCAGGAAAAATCCTTTTTATGCCTCTTTGTAAGTGGAGGAGTTGAAATGCAGAGACAAAGGGCCCAGTCTTTGAGACTGCTGAGATCTTGAATGTGTGCAAGATGTAGAGATGAAAGGAAGGTCTTCCAAGCTTCAGGCAAGCACTGGATTTTCTTGCCTGTTCTTCAAGCTGATGTTCTGCATAATTTTCATCAATACTTCTGTGATACGTAAAGGGAGAAGTGCCATGAAGCCTCTTACTGCTTTTTTTTTGGTGTATATATACTTGTAAAATATATTCCTTCTTTCCTTAGCAGTTCACTGTATTGAACCCGTGCAGATTTTGCAGGTTTGTAGCTTGTAACTGGTGAGGAGTTGAGACATTTTTAAGTAGAGCACATCACGTTTCCACAGGCTTATGTGATTTCCATGATGACTGAGGAGTATGACCTTTCAGAATCCTTCAAACGCTAAGTAATGAAGTAAGCATCGTGTAAGTAATGCCTCAAAGTCAGAACCTTGCCTGCAAATTCTCTAGGCCTTGAGACAGTTGTGGGGTTTTAATCTAAATCAAAGCAGGTTGTAATGGGGTAAAAGAGTACATTGCAGGGAACTTTGATGAGAAAGAACCTACCACGATCTTGAGGTAACACATACTGTGGGGTCAGAAGTCACCATTCCCTGTAAGGTTGTTGGTTTAACAAAAGGACAATTTGAGACTCTTACTTCAAATCAGTCTTTCTGTATGTGCATCATTCACAGACTTTAAAATCCTTGCCCTAAAGGATTATTTGCATTTTCCTGGTGGCATTCAGATGGAGCCCACCAAGTCCTCTCTGCCTTTGTTGACCAGGAGAAATGAACTCTCAGCTCTCTGCTTTAACAGGTCAAAAGATTTGAACTCCTGTTGTCTTTTGATATTTTACTTGATGGGTGAAATTAAATATCTTTAAAAACAAAGTAGATGATCAGAGTTAATGTTTTTCCCTTCCTAAGTGAAATATGGTAGCGGGTTCTTCACTGTGACTCTTTGAAGTTTCTTACATAAAGATGAAAACCTGACCTTGCATAGTTGTGCTAGTAAATCATGGGCATACAAACATAGATCCAGAAGGCATTGTGTCAGTACTGTTGCATTTGTTAAAACCAAAAGGGGAGGCTAAAGGTAAACATGACTTTTTCAGTAGGATGAACTGAAGAATGTCTCAATTCTTTCTGTCTTCTTGAACACTAATTAATGTATTAATCTGTATTATGATAATTATTATAAGAAGAGGCAAGTCAGTTAAGTTCTGTCTGGCTTTATCCCAAACTCTTGCTCTGGCTCTGCTCCCTGTCCCTGAACAAATATGAGCTAAGGACAAGAAGAATCAAGCCAGAACAATATTCAGACATATGACAGTAGTCATAGATGAAGAGTGCGGTCATGCCCCACACTCAGGACAAAGCTGTCCTCAAAGGTCTCATATCTACTCTGACTATTTTAATCTACCTGGCACAACTATTCCCCAGCCCCTGGTGATGTGCTCTGTAACTGTGACATGCTCTGTATGGTAGCCCAACGGTTCCACCTAGGAACAGGAATTCAACTGTGCAAAATAAATATTACATTTGTTATCAACTGAATTCACACATTCATGAAAATAAAACAGTAATTATGTAGCTTTACAGCTCCCTGGCAGCTGAGGTCCCATATAAAATACTGCTAGTGCATTACTGTCACTGACCAAAATGTTTGTCAGACATCAAAGGAGTTCTGTTCAAAAATCCTGGAAAATAACACTGTCTTCCTCAGTTTTATGCTGACAGCCTCCCCTTAGCTGACTTCTCTTTCTTTGAGGTCACTCTGGGCACAAGTTGACATGTTTTTACATCTTGAAGAACTGTAGATGATGGAATGGGAAGCCTGTTCCCTCCTGTGTCTTGCCCTTCTTGAGGAGGTCATAGCACAGAGTGCAGTCGGTTGAGCTTTCGTGTGTAGGAATCTCTAGTACTCTGCTGATGTTTTTCTTTCCCTTTCCCTTTTCTTATTTTTCTTTGGTTTTCTTCTTTCTGTTTTCTTTTCAGAAATAAATTCCCTTGCAAACTCTTAGAGCATTTAGAACCATATTAAATAAAAGAGTTTTCATAAGGGAAATTATTTAATATATTCTACTTGTTAGATCAAATCCTTCCCTGGCTTTACTCACATGTGCCCACGTTGGTTTAATATATTTTACTTGTTAAAGCAAATCCTTCTCTGGCTTAACTCACATGTGCCCACACTTGCATCTGAGACATCTTGTAATCATCTTTATAATGAGTGCGTCAACACAAAGTTAGTGAGACAGTAATATTAAAATCTAAAGGTTACATGACTTGAATGTGTTCAGTCCTGTTCAGGTTGGTTACAAATCATTTTCAGAGAGGACAAAAAGTTGTGTATGGAAATACCTACAAATAGAAATAATTTTGGGGGCTGTTAAGTTTATTTGGTTTCTTTGGTGCTTATTTTTGTGTGTTGTTATTTCCCATAAAAGTTCATTGCAAAGCATATGGACCTGAACACAACATAAGCCTCGGATTTTAGTTACAGATGAGTAAATCTGCAGTTCTGTAAACTGCCTGTTAAATATTAATTAAGTCAACTCACGTGTGCTCGAATGTTTCCTATCAGTGAGCGTTCCAGCCCCTAGTAAATGAAGATGAGCTGATGAAGAAATTGCATATAGAGGCATACACACATTGTGTGTTGGGTCCAGCAAAATTGGAAAGTTATATATTAATATTGCAGCAGGATGAGAATTGGTCTTGATTTGTATTTGCAGAATGTGGAATGATACTTTGTATATATGGTATTGGATTTAAGATTATCGCCTTTGAAGCAAAAATGAGATCCATCACAAAGCAGATAAATTGCATCTCCTTGTGTGGAGGAAGAGGATATTTTTGGGTTGGCAATCACACAGTATAAACTGTTATTGTAGCAAATGAGTCCCAGCAGCTTTAAGGGTCTTGCTGCTTGTTCTGATATTGTGTGCTAAGCAACCTTACAGTCAGTTGGCTGTGGATTATGTTGCTCTCCACAGGTAATGATTATCTATAGCTATAAAACCTGCAGCACATCAGAAGGCTCTAAATAGCTTTCTGAAATGGACACCTGAAGGAACTGCCTGTTATTAAAAGAAAATTTTAGTCTGACTAATCTTCAAAAAATCCTAAAGCCTTTCAAAGAGATGGAGAGGAAATTATGTAGCACAGTGACATTCTGTATCTTGTTCCTTCCATCTATTCGTGGCTGCTAATCCTTTCAAAACCGTGTTTTGGTACAGGCTGCATACACATCCTGAAGCTCGGAACTGGGGGAATTTTAATAAAGTAAAAATAACCTGCATGTTTTCCTTTCTCAGGAACTCTTACTGAATTATGTTTCTACATGAATCTTCTGCTGGTAGTTCCAGTCTGTTTATGGGGCCATGTGCTTCTTATGTTGGGGACACATGTTTTAAATGAAATTGAAACCTGTTTTGGCAAACGTGGGTCTTAGTTGGACATTTCTAAGAAGAACACTTGTTTTCTTTGCTTTCTTCCTGATTCTGTACATTGATGACACTCAAAAAGCATATCTTTATCATACCCAGACATTTTAGGGCAATTTAATAAGTTGCTTAAAGTACTCTCTACACTGGCTTCACCACTGTAAGGACTACAGTGCCAAGTCACTACTATAAGAACTGCAGTGGCACAGACAAAGATTATAATTAGTGTTCTGAGTATAAAACATACAGTACAAGTACAAGAGGACTTCTGGACAAGGTAAGAGGACTGTTAGGATGTGTGCTGCTGGTGTGCCTGCTGTCTGCTCAGGAGAAAATGTTCCAGTCCACAGATACAGCCTAACTGGGAAGATGGGGTCAGCTGTGTCAAGTCTGGGGAAAAAAACGCAGTAGGGTTTCCAGCTCAAGTCTTAGATCTAACCCAACCTTTCTTTGAGAAGAAAGGCCTTCAGAAGACGATGGGCAGATAGAGCAGTCAGTCAAGACTGAAGAATGTAAAGCCAGAGACTGCATTTAACCACCTGCCATGCAATCCTGAATGTACATAGTCATACTAGTGTGTGTAGCTGTGTGGAAGGGTTATGACAGACTCCTTCAGTAAATTAAAATGCTTTGAGGGGGGAGAGACAGAGAGGAGAGAAAGCTATCTTTCTGCCTGTCAGCCTTCACTATACCTTGCATGACTGACCTCGTATGCTAGAAGAAACAGAATGAAATCAGACTTCCAAATGTATTTGCAGTTGCAGTGCTCATACAAAAGACTCAGCTCAGCTGTGTCACACCAAGTGGCTGTGTGGTGCTTAGTCGCCAGCTGGGGTTAAACCATGAGGGAACTTAAAGCCCTCCAAACACCAACATGTGATCAGTGAATGGGACCAGAATACGTTAAGTTCTAAGTAACCCTTCTGTCTCAATACCCAAATACTTACTGTGTTGGCCTTGCATTGAGAAGGGTGGTTAGACCTGGAGAGAGATCCAGGGCTCTCTTATTACCTGCTGCACTGGGTCACTGAATAATTTAATTGTAATACTATACTGATATGAAACAATTATTATAATTCAAATTCCTCAGTCCCCTTCAGGGAAGTATTTTGCACTTTCCTTATTTTTCCCCATGCCTAATACTTTCAGATTGTTTTGGTCTTCTTCAGAGCATGCAGGAAGACAAAAAGTAGTCTGTTCTCCCTCAAAGAATCCCTACATATTCAGGAGTCTTGTTTTTCTACCATCTGAGCACAGGGTGACTGAATTGTCATCTTCCTGTTCCTTGAGCACCACAGCACTGGAATGTTCAGCTGGTGGAAGAAGCCACTGAGAAGGGTTCACTCTAACACTGCAGGGGTTCAGTGTGGGACTGTTCATTGGAACTCAGTAAGTTGGAGCAAGAAGTTTTGAGGGAACCAAGGAAGGAGTATTTTATTAAAACGGACAGTTTGACATTTGGGATTTTAAGCAGAGATCTTGCAAGGTTTTGTTTGACCTTCACAAAAGTACTCCCTGCCCCTGCAGGTATGTTCTGCTGGAAACAGCTTTCCTCCTTCCACATTCCCCCAAACTTTCTGCTACTGCACTGAGACCTGAACAGAGGTCGGAGGAGAACCAGCAAGTGCTAGATACTAGCTCAGTCGCTTAAAATAACTGTGAAATTCTGGCAGCTCACATGCAGAAGTTGTATGCCTGCCCTTTGCTATGCCTTACTGATAGGAGAAATACATAATGATATTTATTTGGCTCTCAAGATGTAATACTTATCTTGAGACATGAGGAAGTAGAGTTTCCCAAGCTGCTGTAGATAGCTCAGTGTGGCTGTCCTTTAAAGCAAAACCTGCTAACTCTTTTAACAGTTAATTTATAGGAACAGGGAAGAGGAATAATGATGTTAGGTGATAATCAAATATATATAAACTGCTATGAGGTTTATGACACATTAAAATGAAGCCTTTTAAGACTCTTATGGTGAAGTGTGTAATGGCATGTAATTGTTAAAGAATAAAACATAATTACTTGGGCAGGTTTTGATACAGTGTTAATAGGAGTTGAAGGAGAACCAAAAATCACACATATCCACACACAGCTAGGGTTTTTGGTGGAATGACAGTTCTTAATTGCAGATCTTTTCACCTAATCAATCTGTGAAGCTCCTTTTAAGTCAATACAGCTACACTGATTTATGGAGATAGTAGTGTATCTTTGATCTTCCCCATCTCCTTACACAGGTGTTTTCCTCCTTCTGCATTTGTCTTCACAGGTTTGCATCTGCATCCTTAAAGCAGCATTTCCTTACTTGCCTTTCTTCACAGTCTCTTACCTGTAAAATGCCCCTGTGGTTTATGGCCGCAGCGGTTCTCTGGCAAAGTTCATCAAGTGTCATTTCCTTTGCTCTTGTGTAGACATTCTCATCAAGAGGCTTTTTCTTTGGAGATGTTGTGACACAGCTTCAGAGTTTAATTATATTATTCTTGTCTCTAGTTGCCTTGTGAGTGACTACTTGACAATAAAGCACTTGGAAAGTTCCCCATAATCAATACTTCTGCTGTGAGCTGCAACAGCGGCTCAACAATAAATGCAGGTTAGTGCTGAAGGCCAGATTATCTCCATGAGTAAGCCATGCGTTTCCCAAAAGGTTTTGATCTCTGGTCTGTGTTTATGCAGGAGAAGGGCACTGTTCTGTCTGGAGAAAGTAATTTTACTTCTCCACCACCTCTCACAGCAGCACAGGTAGGCATTTGGGCTGTTAAACTCACAGTTCCCCTGAGAAGCCTGGCTATTACACCTCGATAGCAAGTCTGGCAGGGTGTAACGTTTTTTGTAGCTCAACAAACAATGTTTCTGTTTGGTTTAGTGCTTTTGGGAAACTGCAGGAGTGATTTCTACTTGTGAACAATGTACAAACTTGAGACAGAAGCACAATAGCCATTCTGTGAATTTTCACGGTTTATTGCAAGCCAAAATGTTGAGACCCCTTCTTGCATGTCAAAGTGGTTTCTCAACCCCCTGTGGAGTAAAAGATTGCTGAGTATGAAGAATTAAAAATGTTTTTTCAAAGTAGGTTGAACAGCATCTGGCTGGCAGAGTCAGTCTGGATTAAAAATCAAATGTTTCAGGTATGAGTGAGCAAGCAGGAGAGGAGATAGAACAAAAAGATGAACTGTTACTGTTGCCAAGGTGATGCATCTGCATAGAGCCAACAGTTTGTGACTTGTGCTTGCCATCTAGGAATGTTGCTGGGCCCCAACTATAATGAGGTGAGATTAGCACCTTCCTGCTTATCTGTAAGAGCTATAAAGGCTTGTGTACTCAGCTGGGGATAACGGAAAACCTGGCCCTAGCTACCAGAGCTTCACTTGCCTTCAATCAACTTGTGCCAGTTCCCCTTCAACAGCCAATTGGACCAACTATCCCAATAGGCAGTTAACTCAGAAGTGAAGAGAGAGAGAGAGTAAGATTTTGTTGTTGTTGTTCATTGACTCAAATAGTATGAGAACGACAATATTTGCTAGGGTGGGATCGCGTGGCTAAGACAGAGTGGCTGGACTGAGGGAGGACTTGTGACTTTTATCTCCCTCTTTCTCCCACTAGACATGAACAGAGCAATTATTAAGCAGTCAGTGAGGCCATTTCTTTGGCTTTTGTAAGGGTTTTTTTTAATAAGTGGTTTGGTTTTTCAGATAAAGGTACTTGTAGTAGTTGTGTATGTGTGCAGCTCTGTCATTAATATGACCAAGATAATGGGGGCTGTGGGACTCCCTACTGGTTTTCTCACATGAACCTCTTCTCCTATAACCCCAGTTTAGAATGAAATTAATTGATCACACATATATATATTTCTATATATCCTGTATATTCTATTGAGGATGATTGGAATATATATGTATTCCAGAAATGCTTGTAAATATTTGAACTGTTTAATAGCTAATAGGTCCAGCAGTGAAACCGACTGAGAGCTATTGTATCTCCAAACACTGGTAGCTTTTTAGGAGGCGTTTACAGTAATTTGAAGTAGATGAATAGAAAAGAGTGTCTAGTTTTCTGTCTCTCCTTTTTCTGTTCTCAAGCTGTTATA
Source organism: Pezoporus wallicus (assembly GCF_028554395.1). NCBI lineage: Eukaryota > Metazoa > Chordata > Aves > Psittaciformes > Psittacidae > Pezoporus > Pezoporus wallicus. The sequence goes on along the minus strand of NW_026642649.1, from coordinate 6,550,509 downwards.
AAATTCTTCCCCAAGCACCAGCAGAAGAGTAGGAAGCTCATATGGATCAGAATTTGCCATGGAAGGGCAAAACCTTCCTATTCCAGCATGGATAAAAAGCAGTGTGTGGTTATGAGATGCTACTGTACCATTTTGTCATCTCTGTCAGACTGATGCCCACACTTTCTCACCCCTTCTAGTGCCCCACCCTGCTCATACCTTCTTTTGTTCTATTCCTCTCAGTCCCAGAATGTTCCTTTCCCTTTCTCACCCTGCCAAGGGTCTCTGTGTAATTAAGTTTTACCTCCCAGAACTTCATTTTTTGGGTGGTGAGGTACCCATGCAGTTTTATTCTGTTTGAAAGTAGACTGAAGGCTTGAGTGTACTCTAGCAACAGAAAAACAATTCACAAAATGACGCCAGAGCCAGTAAAAGCTGAACTGGAAGATTCAACAGGAAAGCACAGATACTGTTCAAGTCTGTTCCAAAGGCAGATTCCAGCTGACTGTACCTAGGTTCAGTGGGTGATGGCTGGTCTGGGCTCAGTGGCAGCCATGTGTGTTGCCAGAATGCCCCACTCACATCATGTGTGCTCGTTGCAGTCTTTTTAGACCATTCAGCTAGTCCCCAAATACTTCATAGAATCATAGAATCCCAGAATAGGTTGGGTTGGAAAGGACCTTAAAGCTCATCCAGTTCCAACCCCCTGCCACGGGCAGGGACGCTTTCCACTAGACCAGGTTGCTCCAAGCCCCATCCAACCTGGCCTTGAACACTGACAGGGATGGGGCAGCCACAGCTTCTCTGGGTACCCTGTGCCAGCGCCTCAGCACCCTCACAGGGAAGAGCTTCAGTTTCACTTCTCTAAATATATATATATCCACATCTGTAGCACAAATCCTGCACATTGAAACATTCCTTCAGCTCCCTGCCCTATTAAATCTACTGGATGTAAATAAGCAAGTGTAGGCAGCTTAGGTGCACTGGGAGATGCAGTTACTTCCTAAGACATGAGGAGGAATGAAAGGTTATGGAAAGAGGTACAGGGTTCTTAAAAATATGTTATTTGAACTATATTTCAGAAACCCATTGCTCAGCTGACACAGTATTTGAATCCCTTTACTCTGAACATTCTCAAGATACACTAAATAGTACCATGGATCAAAGAGTGTGTGAATTGAATGTACTCAGCAATTAACTTCTAAAGTTAAAGTCTCTTCAGCTTTTGCTAGTGCAAAGCAGAACTCTACAATCATATGAAAAAATGCTTCAAGGTGCTATTTTGGCAAGTGTTCCTGTCATATATCATTGTAATCACAGTTACTTCTAGCACAGACTCTCAAGAGCAAGCTGAAGAATCAGAGGCCCTCAACTGTTTTTTTCTTCATGAGAAACAGACTGATCATTTTGAGAAATGAAAACATTTAGTTGCTCTTATTTCAAAGGGAGATAGCTGGCCACAAAAGTTTTGGGTTCAAATGATGCTAGTTTTATTTTTAGAGTAGATTTCTGTATGTAAGAGTGCTTGAAAGCACTCACAGTTGCTTGAGTTCATCTCCATGCTTTCTCATGGTGAGAGAAGCACAAATTTACGCTAAGAACACCTTAAAATGTATGAAGAGGCAGCCTTATAAGTTCAGAAATGCTTCAAGAATAAATACCATTGAACTGTGTTAAGTATGTTGTTTAACTTTTGATGCAGTAACAGCATTTCGAAAAAGCTTTTTTTTTTGTAAAGATAGAAAAGCAGAAAATGTGCATTTTAGATTTCAATGGGTTTTGGTACCAACACACCTCATGTTAGGTGTGATGGAGTGAGCCAATCCATGCTGTAGAACATTGTATTTCTGGGTTTAAAAACGTGTTGAGGGAATTTAGTTAAGACTTTATATGGCAAGAAGAATGAATTTTCCCTTGCAAGTCAGATGTGTTCAGGAAACAACCTAATAATGTCTTATATGTGCACATATCTGACAGCTGCTGTCCAACTGCAACATGTTCATTTCTGAAGACAAATCTCAGCAGAGCTGTACTGACTTGGAAGGAATTTTGCAATGTCAATGTGTCTGCACTGCAGAATGGGTACTCTTAACCTGGATCTTTTAGTGTAAGAAATGTCAATTTGGTCATGTCATAGAATCACAGACTGGTTTGGGTTGGAAAGGACCTTAAGATCATCCAGTTCCAACCCCCTGCCATGGGCAGGGACACCTCACCCTAGACCATGTCACCCAAGGCTCCGTCCAACCTGGCCTTGAACACTGCCAGGGATGGGGCATTCACCACTTATTTTGGGCAACCTGTTCCAGTGTCCAGAAGATGAAAGGAAAGACATACCAGCTTTCCTCATTTCTGTGCTGTGAGGCTTGGATGTTGTAAAACTTGAAGAAGACTACTTATTCTGCACCAGGAATGATGAGAAATATGGGTAGGTTAAACATCTGGACAAACTCTCCTCTTGTCTTAAGCATCTCCCTTTTGCCACTCTTGTAATGGGATTTCTTTTTTTGTCCTAAAGATTAGCAAGTGTCAGCAGTGCAAGAGGGTCTCCGTTTGACAATAAATCTAAATAATTCAGTAAATAAATATGAAGATAGCAAATTAGAAAGATGTCATACTGCTGCTAGAAGGGTAAAAAGTGAACATTTCACTGGGGCTATGTCTTTCTTACATTATCAGATGTGATGCAGGGAAGCCGTGAGATTCCTACAGGTGGAGAAAATGCTTAATTCAGCCAGTTGAACTTAATGTGAGGGTGGTGAGGCACTGGAGCAGGTTGCCAAAATAAGTGGTGAATGCTCCATCCCTGGCAGTGTTCAAGGCCAGGTTGGACAGAGCCTTGGGCAGCATGGTCTAGGGTGAGGTGTCCCTGCCCATGGCAGGGGGTTGGAACTGGATGAGCTTAAGGTCTTTTCCAACCTGAACCATTCTGACTCTGTGAATATCAGAGGATTTTCTGATCTGAGTTTGAGCTTCCCAGTTCTGGCCAACAGTAATAAAACTCATACTGAACTGTTGTGTTCTTTCATACATTTATGTAAAACAGTATAAGGGGTATGTTGCTGGGAATCAGAACTGGTTTCTAGGGCAAGATCGTGCAGACAGTGTAAACTTACAGGATAGGATACAAGGATCTTTTGTTGCCATTCCGTGAAAAGTAGTTTGTTAGCATGTTGTTTAGACCAGGGCTACCTCTGCAATGCTTAGTCAAAGAAGTAGTGTTTAATTCAGTGAGTAGTTCTAGTAGTTTAAACAGGGCAGATCACATGAGTGATGTTTGCAGTACACAATGAGTGATGAATTGCAGAGAATTTGACATAGAATGGTTAAACAGCTATGAATGATAAATCTTTCTGTGTAGCCTTAACTTGTAATGCTGTGGCTGAGCTTCTTCAGTGGAGAAACTGGAGAGTAAAGAAATACTTTTTATTGCTGCATACAGAATTGAAAATACCTTGGTTGGATGAATGATGGAGTAACCTATAAAATCCTTTGTCAGCATTTGAGAAAAATGCATTGAAAAGTTATTGCAGATGGAGAAAAGATACTCTTTGATTGAGGTTTGAAGAAAATACTAGCTTAAGAAGAAAGACTGCATTCAAGGGTGCTGTCCAGCTAATAGTAACTGGAGCACGTAGCTAAACCCATGGATAATTTCTGGATGCTTCCAGATGGAGTCTGAGTGAGTGGAAGGAGGAAGGTAAAGTGCCTACTGTAAAGTGATGGTCCCCAGAAAGGAAGCAGAAATGCTGGAAGACGAGTTTCTTAGAGAATCTTTTTAAGCAGACCATTGTGTAAGCTAGGAGCTAGGCCAGCTTGTATCCATCCCAGTCCTGTTTCCAGAGGGAGATGCCATTACCAGAGGCCTTTTGGATCTGTCAGGAAAAGTAACCTGGAAAGGCAGCACATTTTTTAGCAGTGGTGTCCTTAGCCACAGGAAGAAATTTCAAGTGCGGTGATGAATTCTCTGTCATTTGATATATTCAGATAGATTATATTCAGATGGAGACTGGCTACCTTTGTGAAAGACATACTTTATTAGAACCAGGCTCCTTTGCTTAGTGGAGGAGCAGCAAGATGAAAATGGCCTGAGATAAATTCACCACATGGGGTGAATTACACCGAAATGTATCAGGTCTGGACAACTAACCCAAGCTTTCAGTAGCAGCTGTTTCAGCTGGAAGAGCTGATGCTTAATCATTTAATAGAATATTGTGAAGTTTAATTCAGTTATGTCTGTAAGATACATGGGCTGCTTCCTGTGGAAACTACCCTAGAAACAGAAGACACAATTAGCAGCAGATGATTGCACTAATTGTGTGCTCTCAATGCTTCCTCCTAAGAAAAATGCTGCATAAGCATAGTTTAGATGCATCACATGGAAAAACTCTTGCTCCTGTCTTCAAGACATAGATCTTTATGGAGATTAGAAGCTGCTCGGTGACTTTCAGTTCACCTTTTCAAGTGTTACATCAGTGCAAGGGAAAGGAAGCACGTTTGCAAATTCATGCTTAAGAAAAAAATGGGAGAGTGATAAAGCACCTATTGTGGTATCATCTGTGCATTTGTTCCCCCTATACTGCAAAGGATACCTTGCATAAAATTACAAAGGACATTTTGCTTTGAGATAGGATTACTGTCTTTCTTTCACTGCAGAATATTTACCTTCTCCAGTTATCACTAATCACAACAGTGGATTACCCTCTGTCTTGAGATCGTCCTGCCTTTTGCCCCCAGTTTGTTTGGGATGAAATCTGTCCCCGTGTCTACAATTACTAGCATACAGGAAAGAAGATTTATTGATGATGTGAATGTCTGGAGATCCACTTGCCATCTGACCAAGAAGAAATACATGCACATATTAGTTGCCATCCTCATTTTGTCATCGGTCTTTTTCATTCTTGTTCCTTTCTTTCTACATGTTGCTTTGATTATAAATTGTTCTGGCCGCATTTGTGGTGCTCATGTGTGTCTATAATGACATAAGTTAGTATTGATGTTATTTCAGTAACATAAAAAACTCCTTTCTGCTTCAAAACTAAGTGGCCTTTCTTACCCATCACCTTGAAAAAAGAAGCGGAAAGGGAAGGACATGTTCTTTGTCCTTTTGCTCTTTCAGTGTACTAGCTCCATGGCAAATTAATCTGTCAGTGTTAAGTAATATATTCTAAGTGTCTTATTGCATACATGTTATGAAGTTACCCTTGCTTAGTGTAGCTTGAGATGGTCTGACACATGCTTGGAAGAAAGAGTTAATTTTTACCAAGGCTTCTGCTAAGTGCTTTTAAAGATGCCTTCTAGAAAATATATTAGAGGCATGTCTACTAATAATATTTCACAGCATGAGGCAAGGCCATTGCCTTGCTGTTCATGGTAACTTCTGTTCCTTGGGGGTCTATAAATTACAGAGCCAAAAAAGGAAATACGAAGTATGAAATAGTTCTAGAACTATGAACTATGAAATATGAATACTGTCTCCTGGAGGCTCCAAGAGAGAAATCTGAGCGCAAGGAGAGTGTGGGAGCTAAGGGGAAGACAAAAAGTTCCCTGACATTAGCACAGCCTGCCTCTGAATTAGATCTCTTTCAAAAGGAAAACAGCCGTATACATTGCAGCGTTAGTGCATACATCCAAACTGAGGGAAAAGGAAAAGTCGAGTGACATTGTAGACATCAAAGAGAGCAGATTTTTGCCCGGATTACTTTAGGAGCATTTAAAAATGCTTGAAACGACTCATCCAACCAACCATTAGTATGGAGATAATAACATAGGAGTTCAGGAAGGCCGTTCCTGGGTATGTCTCAGTCCCCATCATGCATTCTCTGACAACTCAGGCCTCTCCATCTGCAGCAGCCTTGGGTGCAGGGCGAAGAACCGGACTTGTAATGCCTGTCAAAGCTCCTTCAGCAGGGATGCAGGAGGAACTGTATTTTCCAATTGCTGATTGTTCTCTGCATGCACCCCTCAGGGCACTGGCATGGATGACAGAAGAGGCAGCTGTAAAGCAGCCTTTTGTTGTGTTGCCAATGGCCATTTTGGTATGGCCTTTCTTGGGGAGGTGTTTGGATACAAGGGATCATTCCCCATGACATCTCTTCTCAGAAACAACATGGTACCCGTACCAGCTCAACTTCTTTATCCCTGCTTCACTCACCTGCAAGAAGGAGGCTCAGTCTTCTCTTTTAATAATTTAGGGCAAAGAGTTAACAGAGAGCTCCAAAACTGCAGGAGAAATGTCCTTGAACTTAAATGGCTGGATAAAAATAGGCCTTTTATACAGTGAGGCAGCGACCTGAAATGTGCTTTCTGACTGCCACTTCATCAGACAACCTTTAACACTGCTGCCACTGCCTCCCAGCATACTGACAGCGGGCGGTGAGGGATCCCATCCACCTTCTCCTGCTTCAGCAGTGCCAAGGCCAGCAATGCCCTGCTCAGTGGTGTCCTGCCTTCCGCTGCCTGATGCTTAACAGCAGTGTTTGAATTCCCTCCTTGTCCAAAGTATTTTTCATCCCCAGGTTAAATCACCTAAGGATAACCCAGATGAAGATGAAGAAGAAACAGAAAGCTAGCCTGGTTTGTTCAAAGCCATGCTTTGAACAGAGACAGGGCAGAAACTGAGAACAGATGGAACTGTTGAAGCAAGTCCAGAGGAGGCCACGAGGATGATCAGGGGCTGGAGCACCTCCTGTATGAAGACAGGCTTAGAACATTGGGGCTGTTCAGCCTGGGGAAGAGAAGCTGTGTGGAGACCTCAGAGCAGCTTCCAGTGTCTGAAGGGGGCTACAAGGATGCTGGAGAGGGACTCTTCATCAGGGACTGTAGTGATAGGACAAGGGGTGACAGGTTCAAACTTACACAGGGGAAGTCCAGACTAGATATAAGGCAGAAGTTTTTTCCTGTGAGGGTGCTGAGGCACTGGCACAGGGTGCCCAGAGAAGTGATAAATGCTCCATCCCTGGCAGTGTTCAAAGCCAGGCTGGGCAGAGCCATGGGCAACATGGTCTGGTGTGAGGTGTCCCTGCCCATGGCAGGGTTTTGGAACTGGATGATCTTAAGGTCCTTTCCAACCCAAACCATTCTGTGATTCAATGATTCCATGATACTCCCATGCCTGCTGCCTCAGACCTTGTTGCTTATGTTTTAAAAAGGGCAGCAACCTCTTTAACCCCCCCCCCCCTTCACTCCCTTCCCTTCTTTCCCACGCCCCACCTTCTCTGCCTGCAAACAGTAGAACTCCTGTACGAACTGTCCCTGCACACAGGAGATGTAGAAGAGCACGATCCTACGTGACAGAGATGTTGTCTGACGTGCTGGCCGTGTGGAGGTCTTTTTCTGTCTTCTGCCAGAGTTCAAATGGATTACCTTGGCCAAAGCAAAGGACCTTTCTGTGTCCCAGTTTCCCCTCTAGGGAAGATGATTAATCATAACACTTGGGTTTCTTTTGAAGCTTGATTCAATGACATTCGTGCAATAGTTTGTGATTAGTCGAAGTTAAGGTATGAAAAGAGATTAAGCATTTCTAATGCAGCTGTCTTGTTGGCACAATATTAAAGCAGCTGATTATGGGCACTTAATTGAAGGAAATGAGAATTATGATCAGTTAGCACTGAAGGAAGTATGTGATCCACAGCCTGATGAGAATGTAAATCCACACTTTTCTGTTCTGAAAAGACTACTGAGCCATGACATGGGAATATTTCTAATGTGAGTTGAAGGTGCTTTGATAACTAAGTCTAAGATTTCCTTTCTGTTGAAGTTTTGCTTTGGAAGAGTTGGTGAGGTTCTGCAATGCACATCCTGTACTGCTGAATGAACCTGAGCTGCAGGTACAATTGCTGAGCTCACCAAAGGGTGAGGAGAGAGACACAGACTGAGACTGCACATGTTTGAACAAGAAACATTGTTCTCGTCTTGATGTCTCGATATGCTCCTCACAACCTGACCCCAGTAGGGCAGTCAGTGATCTTTGCAGGTGTTGAAATGGTCTCTTCCACAAAACAGTTTGTTTTAAACAATTTGTTTTAAAACCTCCTTTGCTTTGGTGGTTTCTGTCCCTTTGTTCTCTCTTCACTCTGCCTGGCTAAAAGTTTTCTAAAGGAGAAATCTCCAGCAGAGAAACGTTAGTTCTGTTTCTGGATACACATGTAGGATGGTTCAGAGCAGTGTTTATCACTATCTAAACACAGTGTTTTGCATTTTTGTTCACTGGAGTCTTAGCATGACATTGCCTGGTATGCAGTGGCATATATATGTAGGCAAAGATGCAGCAAAGGTATCGCAAGAAGTCTGGGAGCTAAATGACACCATTCCACAGCTGGAAGCAGCTTGCAGAATGGGAGTTTGACATTGTTCCCCCAAGGAAATGCCCCAGTGAAATTTAGAGCAGCACTGTGGTTTCACTTAAGCTATTAGTAAACCACAGGCATTTTTAAAGAGCATAAGAAGTCCTCTTTGAGGATGAAAAGAGGAGATAAGAAGTCAAATAGATGGTTTTTTTCACATCACATTTATCAAGTAGGCTATGGGCAGTGATGCCTGGCAGGCTGGGTCTGCTTGACTATTACAGACTGAGCAGTGTGCTTGCAGCCCATTAACCAACCATGTGCTGGGCTCCATCAAAAGGAGCATGAGCAGGTCAAGGGAGGTGATCCTGCCCCTCTGCTCTCATGAGGCCCTACCTGAAGTGCTGTGTTCACCTCTGGGGCAGCAACACAAGAAGGATGTGTTGCTGCTTGAGTGAGTCCAGAGGAGACCACAGGGATGCTGTGAGGGCTGGAGCAGCTCTGCTCTGAAGCCAGGCTGAGAGAGCTGGGCTGGGTCAGCCCGGAGAAGAGAAGGCTCCTGAAGGGGAGACCTTAGAGCAGCTCCAGTGCCTAAAGGGGCTACAGGAAGCCTGGAGAGGGGCTTTGGACAAGGGCCTGTATGGACAGGACAAGGGGAATGGCTTTAACCTGCCAGAGGGGAGATTGAGATGAGCTCTTAGGCAGAAGTTCTTCCCTGTGAGGGTGCTGAGGCGCTGGCAGAGGGTGCCCAGAGAAGCTGTGGCTGCCCCATCCCTGGCAGTGTTCAAGGCCAGGTTGGACAGGGCTTGGAGCAGCCTGGTCTAGTGGAATATGTCCCTGCCTGTGGCAAGGGGTTGGAAGCTTTAAGCTCCCTTCCAACCCAAACTGTTCTATGATTCTATGATTCATCAGTGTTTTTCTTCTCACTGGCAGATGCCTTCTGCCTCAGTGCCTCTTACCATGCTTCCTTCATCCTTCATCCCTTTTTCACAAAACTAGTTTAATGTACCCCTTTCTTCATGCTCCTCTAAGCATTAAACAGTGTTGTAGAGCAGGGAAAAGGTGATGGCCGCTTAAATAGTCCCATGCAGTATGTTTGCTTCTAACTAATGTTATCCCAAAAAACTGTATAACATCTTCCATTCCACTTGTGTACCATCTGCCGAAGATTTCTATCAACAAGGCTTGTATGATATCCAGGGGAAGGCTTCCAGACACTTGCTGGTATTTTATAGCAAATAATACTGAAAAGGAAGGAAGAAAAGGGCATTGTCACCAGCTTACAATGATGTTAGTGACTTTTTATCATGGTAAACTTGAATGAATTTTTAGTCTCGAGTCATCACAGTAAATATTGTATCTGATAGCTAAAATGAGATCTTATTTCCGTAGTGTTGCCACTGTGTTCATTTTGTATTAATGCACACTCAGAAACCCACATCTATTTTCTTCAAACACCGAAGAGCTGCAAGCATCTTTCAATCTAATTTCATGATCACCCCATCTGTCTTGCAATATGTTTCCACTTAACACTGGCAGAAGTGAGGGGGGACCTTGCTTACATTCAGTAATTGTTTTTTTCAGGTGTACATATCGCTAGGTATGTATACTTGAAAATTCCTAAAGCAAGGAGGCTTTTGTAGCAGATGTATGTCTAGCAAAACCTTGCCATGAAGAGAGATATAGCTTGGTATGATAAAAAAGTCCTAACCCCATTAAGTGATTCCACAGTGCCAAACCTCTTCTATTTCAATTGCTATGTATGACCAGTTAAAGATGGAGATGGATTGAGTTTCCCTTCCAAACCCAGGAATGATTCAGAGAGAGGATTATGAGGGTGTTTCTTGGGCCCTGTTCCAGGTTAGTTCATCTTGCTCAGTATTCTGTACAGGGACAGCTCAGTATTAACAAAATAATTGTATTTTGACTTCCTTAAAGGTGTTTTAAGGGCAAAATACACCTGAAAAATTATTCAAACCCAGCCTTATCTCTTGAATATGTTGCTTTGCTCTTATTGATTGGATTTTCACTGAAATAGGTAAACTTTTCAGGTGACTAGTAAGTACCTACTCAAAGATGAATGCAGAGTACAAAGGTGCAGCCTAATTCTGTCCTAATTCTTTGAGCTACTGAATACAGAGGCACTAGAAACAAACCAGTCATGCTTCCTACACTTGGTCAGATAGTACACCTTGGCCCAGGGGTAGATGGGGATCTGTCCACCTCCCTCTTCAGGTTTGAGGTGGATTTTGTACTTTGTAAGAGGCTGTGGAATGCTAGAAAGATTTTGTTAAGGCCAAGATGAGCAAACTAGGCAACTTCCAAGAATAATAGTTTGTTTTCTTCACAAAGCTGTGCTTCCTTTAGAACTCTATGGGAGTTGATTCTCCACCCACAGAAGATTTTTGGCCTTCTGCTCCTCAAATCTAGGCATAAACACTGATAAAATAGAAAATCCTGATCTAACCAGCAAACAGAAAACATCACTGCAGGTTAACAAACAACTGGTTTTCATTGCCACTTTACAAACTTTTGATTGTGAATAAACCTTGCTAGGAAAAACAGCTTGCAGAGAGCAGACTTTGATCTTGAAACTGTTAGTGGAGAAGGACCCACTTCTCATTTGCTTGCTTGTAAGTAAACCTCAGCTACTACTGTCTACATTTTGGTGCCAGAATATCTCTGCATTGTGACCACCATCTTGGTCAGCTCAAATCTGAAAGCCACATCCCACTGAAATGCCTGGGTATCCACGGACAGCCTTTTAGCAGAACATCCCAACCTTCTACACAGGACTTATTTTGGCTTGCTGAGTTTTGTGGGAAAGCAAAGGAAGGTACAGAGGTTTCCAGTGTCATTCACCTATTGCTCAAGAGAAAAGGAAATAAATTAAGGGAGTAATTGTATTGCAGATGATAGCTTCTTAGCAGTACAGTGTGAGAGAGGTGGGACAGGAAAATCAGGAAAACACTTTATGCATTGCTTTTTTAGTAGCAGAGTTGGTGTTCTGTATACTTTTGCAGAGTGATAACATACCGATTAGGTTAGTTGAAAAGAGGCTGAGCATTGAATTACAGCGCATATGCATAACTTTCTCCCCTAACTCTCTCTTGTTGGGCTGTAAAGAGGAGTAAGCCATTTAGAAGAGGGATTGTCATTTTGTACAGTTCGTAACTATGGTTAGGCGTCTATACTCTGTTTAGTAATACTAGTCCCTGAGTGCTATTAAAACATTTAAGTCTGTTATTTCTTTGCCTGTTGTCATGGATTTGGAGTGAGGCTTTTTCCTTTCCCCTATGAAGCACCCACAGAGAGACTGTGATTTTTCGCCTTTGGTCTTCAGACAGGTCTTTATGTTTTGTGCTACTTCCTTACGCCTTTTAAGTTTCCTCCTTTGGATTTCTTCACTTCTTCCACATCTCCCTTAAAAATGCATTTTCTCAAAGAAGGTGCTATTCTAGATGAAATGGGCCAGAGATGTCCCAGGTGTAAAACTTCTTTCTGTTTATAATCCCAGTCTCTGGGAGGAAACTTGGTGCAAATATAAGAGTGCTGATTCACATTGGGCTTCCGTCCCACTGTAAACCCTGGCTGCTTTTATGCAAAACTACTCCCTAAGCTCATCCTGTATTTACATAGCTGAAGATTCACAGTAACCACAATTTACAATAATACAGAGAGAACGAAGAGCTCAAACATTGCATAACTTTAATTAAAGAGAAGTTAACAAACTTGGATCTGAACAAGGATATCCGCTGGGTATATCTACCTTGTACTGTAAATGTGTCATCTCTTAGTGGTTGAGAAGAGCTTAGTAGGAAACAAATTTCCTCCTTGAGCAGCAAGCAGGACAGTGTACATGCAGGGAAGGTGGGGGAAGAAGTGGATTCAGCAGGTATTTCAGCATACTCTCTTTCACCTCAGTAGAAACACAAAATTAAGGTGTCTTTTGCTAAGTTTTCAGCATGACCTAAAACTGATCTCTTCATTCTGATGTATTGAGTAACTATTAAGCAAGACCAGGTTGGACAGAGCCTTGGGTGACATGGTCTAGGGTGAGGTGTCCCTGCCCATGGCAGGGGGTTGCAACTGGATGATCTTAAGGTCCTTTCCAACCCAAACCAGCCTGGGATTCCATGAATCTATTATGCTGGTGGGATGCTTCAAATTAGAATTAAAGGTTGGGACCCCATGACCTTTCAAGGTCTTGGGCTTGAAACCAACCTGGGTTTTTCCAACCTGGCTGTTCCATGGTTTTGTGTTTTAATGAAAATAGGGAAAAAAATAATTCCTTAAATGATTCTGGTCAGGAAGAAAACGGGAAGAGGGAAGATCAAGATACTCATCATGCTTTTAAGTCCCGTGTAACCTTTTGGGTTTTCTTAACCAGAAAGACTTCTAATTGTCTCAGGTCGTGCACAACAGGAGAAAATAGAAAACACGGGCTGTGTTAAGCAAAGGTACTGCTGTGATGGTAACTGCAGAGTGGTTAATACCACTGCCCAGCTGCACATAACTAGTTGCATTGGTTAGCAGGAAACAGAAATTGAAGCTCATTCATTGTATATAATAGACATGAAGGCACCTGGCACAAAATAAACGGGAAGAGCTTGAATACCTCTGGAAGTGTCTTGGCCTGCACACTCGCTGGATGTCTCAAGACAAAACAGTACTTACTGCTGGGCTCCCAAATGTCATGGTTTGTCTGCCAACATTGAAAGGCTGTGCCCAGCATAATAATGTTCAACTCTGATCTCTTGCTCTGTGTCTATGCCATGTGGTGTTTGCTGTTTGGCAGCATCTGGAGAGGAGGGAAGCAAGTTGTGTGGTTCTGGAAGCACACAGGGCTGGAGCTATCAGGGTTCTCTGTGTGTGTGTGTGTGGCAGCTGCTGAAACAAAGGCACAGATGTTACCCCCGTTGCAACTTAGCACAAAATAAAACCCAAACAAAATCTCCTTCCCCATACAATGTAGGAGAAGGAATCTCACTATGACATTTCTACCTTTGTGGTCTGCAATGTGCTGCATTTGTAGGAAAAAGAAAAACTCAAGGAGTGTTCTGAGGTTCAGTTTGTCAGTTTGTGGCTTTTCAGATCCCAGTGTGTGATGTACTGCAGGGAGGAAAGAAAGGACGTAGCTCCTCTCAGGTTTGAGATCCATTACAGTGCAGCTCATTCAGTTTATACTTTCTGTTGCTTTTGATTATTTTTCTTTCTCTCTTTATTTGTCCTACTCAGGTGAAAGAGCAGCTGGGATATAACTGTTATTTTCTGAGGTGGTTACCAATGACTTGTTATGGAGATAGTTCTGCTGTAGGCAGCAGGGAGAATTTTCCTTCAAGATGTCCTGTAGTGTTTTGTGACTTGCTGGTAAATTGTTTCTGGGACCAAAGCTGATAAAAAGCTTCCACAGAAGAGCTGCAGATGGAGCAGCAAACCTGTCCTGTGGATGGATTGCTTTGACCCTTGGTGACAGTGTCAAGAACGTTGGCCATTTATCATGCCTGATGCCCCTCTTCCGAAACCTTGCAAAACCCATCTAGGCTTACAAATTGCTCCTGAGTCCTCAAGCTCACCAAGCAACCACAAGGAAAGGAAGAGCATGGAAAACAGCCCAGGCAGGCCCAGCTCATTCCCTAAACCCTAAAGTTTCCCAGCGGTTCTTGAGTGAGGCCATAAAGAACGTTCAGATCAGGTCTTTACAACTCTATTTCTAGTGCCCATGTTTCAGAACTGGCTTGTGATGCTGCTCATAAGCATAATTAGTATGCTTTTTCACTAGCAACCATGCATGCAGATTCCAAGGCTTAAATGGGATTACAACAAGGTTAAAAATACTGGGAAGAATGAGGAACCCAATTCAAAATAATAATAAGAAAAATATTTGCAGCAAACACAAGATTTTTTTTTTTCAATTTTCTTTTAAATCAAGCTGCTGTTTGAGAAAATTTTCCTTTTTATGATGAATTCTGGTATTTTGATACCATGTCACTGATATCAGAACCTTTATATTCCACAGAACTTACTGAGACAGTAAGGAATGAAAGTCTGCAACAGACTAAGCTAGACTAGCTTTTAACAAAGTGCTATGTCCCCATCACCTTACTGACTATTACTTGTTTCTAATAAGACCCATGACTCATAAGACCGATTTCCAACCTGTAATGCTAACTTAAAAGAACAATTTGTGATACCTAATGAGAATGCAATAAAGGATTTTTTGTTCCTACGAATATAATTGCATCATTATATTAATACATGTAATTATATTCATACACAATACATAATTATTCAAATACATAGAATGATAGAATGGTTAGGGTTGGAAAGGAACCTAGGATCACCTAGTTCCAACATAAAAACTTAAGAATCATAATCTGGACATTTCTTTTCCATTCCTTTCCTAGCGTGTGTCATCTGCTTAGCTTCTCCCCTTCCCCCTGGCCCCGAAAAGGATAAGACCCACTGTAGAATTGCCAGTGAAATAGTGCTTTGTTATATGCAAACCAGCAATGACTCTTGGATGCCCACAGGACAGAACAAGGCACCTAAACTGCACATCTGTCATGACAGCATATAAATGTGCTTTCAAGAAAAGTCGGCCATCATCCAAAGAGAGTTAGCCAACTCCTTTTCCTTTGCATAGGAGACCACCTGGAAATGGGTATTCTTCCCTGCCCTTGGAGTGCTGTGGCCTCTGCCAGCGCTAAATGCATTCACTGTCTCTGTGTTGTTTGGGTTGAACTGGTTGTTCTGCAGGCTTTCAGGCAGCAGCAGATGAACCACTGTTGCTGATACCTGACTGCCTGATAACCTTGGGAGCTGACTTACTGTCTCATTTGGTACACCCATTTTGTGTACCTATGTCTCTCTGGAGAATGCAGTAGTTGATTCCAGTGCTGAGCAAGAGGAAGAAAACCAAAGTGGAAGGACAGCCTGGAATACTTGGTGTGTTGCCCAGCACATTGCAGCCTTTCACTAGCACCAGCCATTGTGGCATCTGTTCCATGTTAGGAGAGATGACTGAGGAGCTGCACAGCCACAGTGCAGCTTATGGCTGCATCTCACCATCAGGACATGAAGTAGAATTAGACTGTGGCTTGTACAGTCATAGAATTGAGAGGATAAGACTACTTCTCATGTGTTTGCATAAAAGAAAGCTCTTAAGAGGTATTATCAAGTATTGCCAACCTAGTGACTTTAAATAATAGAAATTACAACTCAAATTGGCGATTCTTTGCTTGCTTGCTTGTTTGCCATTTCCCTTGCCTTCATTTTCAGAGCTTCTAGGGCAGGTGTGCAAACTTCCTTTGGCACTACAAGAGCTAGATGGATTTTGTTTGAATAAGAACTAAGATGTGTATGCAGTCACTGGACTTCAGGAACTGTAGCTTTAAGAAAAATATAAACTAATGCACAACAACTGTGAAAACTTGAAAGGGAAAATGGGCAAATTTTGCCTTTGTGTTTTCTCTTTTTTCATGGTAGGTAGTCCAAACGGAAAGGCAAATCCTCGCAGCTCTGAAATTAGTAATACATAGATAACACTAGGCTCCTGACAACAGTTTTATCTTTTGCTCAACTTCCTGGATCAGCCAGCAACTACTGTTTCAAATTTCCTCCAAACATCTTTTCCTATCAGCTGGAAAACAGAAAGCGGTGCAGAGGAATACGCAGGGGAACTTTGGCTTTCATAGATCTGTGCTATTCAGGAGCTACATAGCATAGTGTATGCAATGTCATAGCAATGATGTGCTTTTAAAGAAAATCGTTTCCTTCCATCTTTAATTTCTGTGACTGGTTGTGGGTTGAGCTAGAAAATAAGAAGATTGCTGTATTTCCTGTGTTACAGACAGAGGTGAATTTGCAGCGTTTGATACAGATCTCAATTTTACCACACCTAGGAACCAAAGGAAGAATGTAGAGGAAGAAAAATATTCATGTTGCTTTTTCTCTGGGGTCTTTTTTGAGACTATGCATTAAGTGTGCTGGGCTATGCAGCAAAATAGCTGACCTTCATATGTTCAACTTGAGTAGGTAACCAGTGTCACAGAAATTTACATTTTAAGAGACTCTTTAAAAAGAAAGGTTGCTGCAAGCAACAAACATTTACGACCAAGTTCCTCGTGTTTTCTCTTCTGTTGAAGAAAATATGTCAGACTTTTCTTTCTGTACCAGAAAAAGCAAGAGCTGGGCTTTGGAGAAGATGCTGGAGTGGGACTCTTCATCAGGGACTGTAGTGATAGGATAAGGGGTGATGGGTTCAAACTGAAACAGGGGAAGTTCAGGTTAGATATGAAGATCAAGTTCTTCCCTGTAAGGGTGCTGAGGCGCTGGCACAGGCTGCCCAGAGGAGCTGTGGCTGTCCCATCCCTGGCAGTGTTCAAGGCCATGTTGGACAGAGCCTTGGGTGACATGGTCTAATGTGAGGTGTCCCTGCCCATGGCAGGGGGTTGGAACTGGATGATCTTAAGGTCCTTTTCAACCCAAACCTCTAAGAAGGCAAACAGAAATCAGTTACTGTGCACTTCTCTGTGCATGGATATTTTCTTTTAATTCTGTACTAGGAGTGGTGGAGTAAATTTGGACAAAAATTTAAGGAACAACTGCCTTCAGGAACAGACTGTGCTCTTACACATATGGTGGCAGTATGCTCTTAAAGCACAAGAAAACACACGGAGAATGTTTTCCCATTGGTACACTCCAGTTAGCGCTGTGCAAAGTTTCGTGCTGCGTTGCAACCCGTTGTACTTTAGTCAGTGTTAACAATGTGTTTTTCTTGAGCTCAGCCCCCTCCTGTGAAAGGTTGACTGAGAGGGATGGAGAGTTCGTGTTAAGTTTGGCTGTGCTTGCCTGGAAACACCAGACCCTTTCGGAATATCCTGCCAGGAGATGAAGCGTTTTAGTCTGGATCAGAGGCAGACTGAATAACCTGCCAAGAACACCAAGAGACTGGGGAGCAGCTTCCATGAGCGGATCAAGGTAGAAGCCTTTTCTAAGAATGGGAATGTTGTGGAGGAAGATTTGATAAGGGAGTGTGAAGACTGGAGACAGAGGAGAAAAATCAGTGATTGACAGCACTCATTATACTGCCATAAACAGTTCACCATTAATAGGGAAGAATGTTTATTTAATGTACTATCAAAGTAGAAATTTCTTCATCAGCCTTGGGCCAGCGATGAAGAAAGCACAGGTATCTCTTTGAAAAGAGGAGGATGATGTATTTTTGTCCTGTAAGGATGACATACATTGTTCTGATGCATCTGTAATTCAAGAAGAGACAAAATGCCTATCCCAGGAAGAGACAAGATGCCTCTCCAAGATGGGCCTTCAGGAATGATGGGTAGCTTGTGCCTCAGACTTCTGCACAACTTGGCTGAGCAGCTTCATGGCCTTGGGAGGCAGTACTTTAACACTTTCATAAATCTCAAAATAATTGGTAAATTATGACTGGAAAAAAGCCACTGCTGTGAGTATGCTAAAGAAGGGCACACAAACTATGCAATGAATTACAGCTTGTCACCAATTTAAGCAAAGGACGGGAAAAGCAGGTATGGGAGTCATTTGATGAAGAAGTAAGGGAACAGACTGTAGCTGCAGTCAGCAACATAGAATCCCAGAGTGCTTTGGGTTGGAAAGGACCTTAAAGCTTATCCAGTTCCAATCCCCTCCCATGGGCAGAGACACCTTCCACTAGAGCAAGTTGCTCCAAGCCCCTTCCAGGCTGGCTTTGAACACTGCCAGGGATGGGGCAGCCACGGCTCCTCTGGGCACCCTGTGCCAGCACCTCAGCACCCTCACAGGGAAGAACTTCTGCCTAAGAGCTCATCTCAATCTCCCCTCTGCCAGGTTAAAGCCATTCCCCTTGGCCTGTCCCTACAGTCCCTTGTCCAAAGCCCTCCAGGTTTCCTGTAGCCCCTGTAGGCACTGGAGCTGCTCTAAGGTCTCCCCTTAAGGAGCCTTCTCTTCTCCAGGCTGACCCAGCCCAGCTCTCTCATCCTGCCTCCATAGGTGCTTCAGCCCTATGATCATCTTTGTGGCGAGACCCCTCCACCTGCATCCTTGCATTCAGCTCTGGTGTCACCAACACGGAGGAGTGGAGCTGTTAGAGCGAGTCCAGAGGAGGCCATGGAGATGCTATGAGGGCTGGAACAGCTCTGCTATAATTCTCATGAAGCTTGTGTACCTAAGAAGGTGTGCATGCTTACCCAAGTTTTGTCTCTCTTTTGTATATTCTTTAATGCCTACTAAAATATGAGTTTATATTGAGGATTTTTTTTTCCTCAGCCAAACCTTTTAAACAAGCTGCCTCTCTTGCCACCAGGGAGCATGTTTACAGAAACCTACAGAAAGTCAATAGCCTTTGAGCCTTTTAACCTGAAGCTGAAAAATGCTTGAATGATCCAGAATTGCTACAGACTGTGGCCACATGGACAGATGAATGACACAGTGAATACAGCAGCCTTGTTTCCAGAGCCACCCTCAAAACACCCCCAACCTAAACATTAAGTAAGCACATTCTGATGAGTTTAAAATTGAGTCAAAGAAAGCACCAAATAGCGTGCAGGGTGGCAAATGGAATAGTTATAGTGTATAATGATAGTAATAGTGTATAGTAATAGTGACAACTAGCTACAGCCCTTATAAACTAGTGATAATTTTTGTCTCCTTCAGCTACCATTTGCACATCTATTTCTGTGCCTCACATAGTGGACTGTCTGTGGTATTGCGAGTAGGAAAGTTTTGGTACATGCACAATCTTTGCATATCTTTATCATTTATCAGGTTTCGTTCAGGTCTGTGCCATCATTCCACATCACACTGTCAAACAAGAGCATCTGTGGCATGCTTTGTGCATGTGCAAAAGTTCAGTGTAGGTTTGTGTACAGTAAAGAGGGGATCACGTCTTTGACTCTCTTGAGGCTCCTGTTTTCCGGGTTATATTATCTTAGTCTTCTCCATAAATTGAAAGAAATACAGGGCTTTGATTTAGATAGCATTGGCAGTTCAAACTTATTCTGGCAGCCAGAAGTAGCTGGTGTTCAAAGTTTGTGCTCTTTTCCCCTGCTAAGCTGTCCATGCTGCATGGCCGAGTATAGAACAGAGCAGGGTTTGTGCCTGCTGTTCCCCTGTTAATCCAATGGAGTCAGCAAAACCAACTTTCTGCCTATTTCTTTGTTATTTCAGCTTTAATGCATATCAATCAGGGAGAAGCAGACAGCATTTGATCCAGGGTTTCCTGGAACTCTCCATAATCCGTGGTTTTCAAGCAGATGGCTCCTAGATGCATTTTATTAGCAGACAGCACTGATCCAAAGAACCCATGTGCAGCCAGCCTGTAAAAGGCAGCTGCTAATCAGGGGTTAATGCAGTAGTACTGGTGGGTTTCAGCAGATTCCTTCATGGCAGTCACTAAGGACAGTTGTCCCTGCACCAAACAGACATGCTGGAATGCATCATGCAGGTACCAGTCTTTATTCTTTGCATATACTGAACCCTGTTTTCCAGGCCAAAGGCTGAGAGAAAGGTGTTTAGTGTTCAAAAGAAACCATATTTTAGTGATATGTCAACTCTATTGACTAGATTGTGCAAAAAAAAGACGAAGATAGGTACTTAATATTATGCTATATAGAATTTCCCTTCTTAAATTTGCTTCCTCTCTCCTTTTCTTAACCTCTTTCTGAGTGTTTTCTGCGTGAATAGGTATTGCCAATGTCTGCTTGGCTTCTGCTGTCGCAGTAGATTAGTACTGTCGATGAACTAGACTGGTTGGGTTTTCCCTCTACTGAAGCATATACTGAATACAAGGATTCAAGACCTGTATCCAGGGGGAATGGGTGGAATATGGAGGGACTGATTATTGCTCAAAGATTCTGTGGGTTGGCCTGCACCAGGTGTAACTCCAAACTGATGGGAACATGCCATGTAGTGCTTCAAATTTTGAGCATTAGGGAACGAATATGAAAACTGAAACAGGGGAAGTTCAGGTTAGATACAAGGAAGAAGTTCTTCCCTGTGAGGGAAGAACAGATTGCCCAGAGAAGTGATAAATGCTCCATCCATAGCAGTGTTCAAGGCCAGGCTGGACAGAGCTTTGGACAACATGGTCTAGTGTGAGGTGTCCCTGCCCATGGCAGGGGGTTGGAACTGGATGATCTTAAGGTCCTTTCCAACCCAGACCATTCCATGATTCTGTGATTCTGCAGTGGGGACTCAGCTGAGGTATGGTGGAAAGTCTGCTTTGAAGGGCTGGGCAATATGTGCAGAGGAAACCTTTGGCAGTAAATGACACTTGTGGGGAGGTTTTCAGCCACACAGAGGTTGTCTGGGCTTCTGTTCTGGCCAACGTCTACAGCTTCTGTGTGGTTTATGCATGACATTGTGTGTTGACTACCAAAACATCTCATACTTTTTTAACAGCCTATCCCTAAACTTCAGGGCGAAACTTCCTCAGATCTTTCCTTTTTCGTCTTCCCTTTCCCAAACTGGGAGCCAGGCCTTCTCTCAGTGTTTTGACTCTGTGCCCTAACCACACTTTCATTGTGAATCATCCTCATCCTTGGGTTTTATTCCCTTGAGTTTGGCTGAATATTTCTTCCATCACTGTTAATCTGTAAGTGAAATGCGCCCCTTCTTTGCTTGGTTTTCTAGCTCTCCAAAGATAGTGTGAGAAAGAGTGGGATTCCCTGTCCTGTTTCATACATCATTTTTTACTGGGTTTGATCCAGGAACATTACTGTCTCTCTGGCTCTTGTCAGGAGACAGAACAGTCCTCAGATGATGAAACTTACACTTTGGGTGCACTGCTCTATGTTTTCTACGTGACAGACTGTTACCTTAAGTAGCACGTATCTGAAGAAATAAGGTAGATACAGTATCTTAACTAGGAAATAGGATTAAAACCTTTTCTAGTACTTTTCTTGATTGTCAGGAGCAATATTCTATTTTCTTTTCTTTTTCTTTGGTAAATATAAAATGCCATAAAGACCAGCCCTAAGCTCACTCCAGGCATGTCAAATGTGAGCAGAGAGTTTCTGAAGCTTAACCAGAGTGTGAGCAGGCTGACTGCTGGAGGAAAAGAATTGCAGGCTGCTGACAGATCTGGCTCCTTGGTGCTTCCAGTATTCTCAGATGCATACTTTTGACTCCTTCTGACTGTATTTGTGTTTGAATTTAACTGAGCTGGTGTAGCTTCCACTCTGGAAGCTCTGACCTTGGTAGAGACAGGACCAAATTTCTCCCTGTGTGGCCACATTGATTTCTGTTGTCTACAGTCAAGGTGCAAACTCTCCTGTCAGTAGCAGTATGCTGTTTGTTACAGGTACCATTTTAGTTTAGGTTCTTTGCTCTGCTCAGTAGCCTTGATGCTGTAAGTCATCATGTGGTACTTATCAGGAAATACAAAGTTATAATGCTCACAGGTAAAAGAAAATCAAGCAGATGCATAGAATCATAGATTCATGGAATCCCAGACTGGTTTGGGTTGGAAAGGACCTTAAAATCATCTAAGTTCCAATCCCCTGCCATGGGCAGGGATGCCTCACACTAAAATACATATACCCCACCCCAAGGAAACAACCCCCTAACCTGTACCTGTGCTGAGAAGAATAAAGCCCAAGGGCAAAGCGATGTTACGTATAGTGCCTTTGATTCTGCAGAATATAATGACTGCTGCTAATCAGTGTGTGGGCAAATGACATCTGTTCTATTTGACAACAAGAAGCAAGTTGTTTATGTCCGTAGAAATAAAGCAGGAATGTAGCCTTATGTCCAGGACAAAATAAAACTTCAAACAAATGGGGACATTTACAAAATAACCACTAATAATAATGATGATAAATACTCTTAACAAAATTCTGTCCCTGGATCATAATGCAGAACAAACAGCAATATAGCTGGGGGTATTGAGGAGGCAGGGATCAAAAGAGCTGCTTGAGAAAAATTAAAGGAACACTTTTAGAGAGGATAATTGAGCAAACAGGAAAGCTTTTGAAAGCTAGACATAAGGAGGATAAGTAAGATACTGATTGGAAGTTCTCTCTTTCCATGACCAGAGAAGTCATGCGCTGTTGGTTACTCAGCCTTCATCCAGCTTTTGCTGGACTTGGGGATGCCTGAGCTCAATTTGCTTTGCAGTAATTCTCTTCCAAGTTCTACAAGCAGCAACCCTGCAGCCTAAGCAGATGTAGTCCTTACATATCTGCAGGCATTCCCAGATAGGCTGTTCACAGAATTCCTGTGTTTACAGCTCTATGTACAGCATGCAAGAGGAAAACAGCATAGCCACAACCTGTGTATGTGAGGCTATAGGTAGATCCCCCCCTAAGAAATTATCCGTACTCTGAACACAGAAAGGATTTTCACTAAACAAACCCCAAACATAAGGATATAAAGAAAATCTGTGGTGCAACTGCAATTCCCAGTCTTTATTTATTTATATATTTTGAAGGCCAACTGCACTGTCTCCCAAAGTCATGGAATTTCCCACAGGAACTTCGTAAGTCTCACCATCACAAGGGATAGGAAATTAAATGCTCTTCAGCTCATATGATGCTGAAAGAAGAGGAGGCCCCTGTGACTCTGTTGTGGAAGGAGGCCATCAGTTACCATCACTAGAGAGCTCATAACTTTTTGGCCTTGGTGCCTTGTGATTTTCTGATCATCCTTTTTAGAGATGAGCTATATAAGATATTTTTTGGTCTCTTCCAACTTGGTGGTCAACTCTGCATCACCAGATGAATTGGTGTAATTCCATATCATTAGGGACACCATCAACACCTGTAGTTATGTCATTGGGCAGTTAATTGAAATCTTGACCAGTCTTTTATTGTTTCCAACTGTATTTGACTATCCCAGATGTGAGACAAGATGTGTACCCCTGCTCCGATGAGATTAGGTGGACAAAATGGGAGAACCTTTTTATAATTCAGAAGTTGCAGGTTTTACTAATGCAAACCAAGAAAGAAACAAGGACAGCAGTTCTTGATTTTGACATCCAAATTCAGGCTGCAATCAGTTGGTTCCTCCTTGATGCCACTGGCTCAATTTAAAGGTCCATTTGCTTGCTTTCCTACAAGATAAACTATTAGAATTATAGAGATCATAACCTTCTGAAAGTATTTCACTTTTATTGATTCACTTTAGAAACTATAAAAGATTGGCTGTGTAAGATTTTAAACATGGATATGTGCCAGCTATTGCCAATGCATGAATTATGTAGTCATGTTAGTGAGTCAAAATGGCCATTGCCGTATAATTTTTCCTGTCTGTGCTGTAACCCTAGGAGCTGCAGCTTGCAAGTTACTTTCAGTAGTGTGGGCTAGTCTATTGATTTTCTTCTGACAGCAAAGCTTGCTTCTGATTGTAACGTCGCTTCTTTGTCAAACAGATTCAAGCTTAACACATTTGAGATTCAGGTTTAATGAAGTTTCGTTTGGCCAGTTCACTACATGTTGGCATATGAGCCAATTCAGACCTTTTTTCTGATTTGGCCTTAGGATCTTAAGGGAAGTTTCTAAGGAAGACAGACTGGGTCTAAGGAAGACTCATGGCATCTTGGCACATGGCAGAACTCTCATGGTCTTCAGCAAGACCAGCACAACACTCCAGCTGTTGTTCCCTGGCCTAGAACACTGCCAGCGATGGGGCAGATCATCCAGGTCCAACCCCCTGCCACAGGCAGGGACACCTTCCACTAGACCAGGTTGCTCCAAGCCCCATCCAACCTGGCCTTGAACACTGCCAGGGATGGGGCAGCCACAGCTTCTCTGGGCAACCTTTGCCAATGCCTCAGCACTCTCACAGGGAAGAACTTCTGCCTTATATCTAAGCTAAGTCTCCCCTGCGTAAGTTTGAACCCGTTACTACTTGTCCTGTAACTACAGCCGCTGATGAAGAGTCCCTCTCTGGCATCCTTGTGGAATACTTCATTCTCTATTCACCAACCAATGTGTGTAGCAGAGGGGAGGAAAGGAAGGCAGAAGAAAAAAGTCTCTAGGAATTGCTGAACAATATTGGTCTTAAAAAGCATCATATGTAGAGGAGGAAAAAGATTCTAGAAGGGAATATATTCTAATCTCTTTATTGTCTTTGCCAGCAGACATGAATATGAAAGCTGTCAATCTTTTATATTCTGAGAAATTAATAAAGAATAATTCCACCCATATGTCATCTTCTAAATATATGAAACATCCAATACAGATAGTAGCATCATGAGATTTGTGCCAAAGGAAGAAAAGACCGCTGTTTTGAAGAGAGTCTGAAGTTCTGGAGATGAACTAGAGTAATAGGGATGGACACATCCCTGTGATAGTTGCCATGTAACTCTATGTACATACAAAAAGAGATGCTAAACTGTCTCTTTATTGCTGGTAGTAAATATCCATGAGTGCATTTGAAGAATTGACATCATATGAGATTCAAACAAATGTCCAAAGATTAATGGCCTCTAATTTTTCCTGCCTTTTGTTGAAGAGCTTATAGTACATTTGTGAAAGCACACAGTAAAAGCAGCATAAATCATGTTGCATATTATTCTACTTGTTTGTGATACATTCGATCTATACCCCTTTTGCTGTGCTGCCCTACCTATAAGCATAGTTTCTTAGATCAGTGCTTCTAGCAAATGTATGGATGCATCTGAATTAATAGAAATCCAGAGCTTAAAGTATAAATGAAATAAAACCTTTCCCTGTACCAAGTGACTTGGGTTGCAGGATTTCTTTTAGTCACGTTTTCCAGGTGGTGTTGGGAAATCACTTCTCCTTGCAGTGTCTTCGTTTATCCATGATGGGAGGAGATTGGTTTACTTTTCAACACTGTATTCTCGTAAGAATTTCAGATATTTTCCAGTTTGGCAATGTCTTCTTAAGGAAAGTTTCTAAGGAAGAAATTCGAAGTGCAAAATCATGGTAATTATAAGAACATAATAAAAGAAATTCTTCAATTATAAGAATGAAGTGCAAAGTAGTGATATTGCTACTCTTAGTTTCCTGTAGTTCCATTTCTTTGGTGCATTAAAAAGCCTCTATTCTCTGAACCTTTCTTGCCCCAGTCACACAGCAATTGGCTGCAATGAAACTAGACTTTACTAGAATCATAGAATTACCTCAACCTACCACGTGTTACTTGGGAGAAGAGACTAACCCCACCTTGCTCAATCCTCCTTTCAGGCAGTTGTAGGGAGTGATCAGGTCCCCCCTGAGCCTTCTCTTCTCCAGACTGAACCCCTCAGGTCCCTCAGCCGTTCCCCATCACACTTGTGCTCCAGGCCCTGCACCAGCTCCGTTGCCCTTCTCTGGCCCCACTCGAGCACCTCAATGTCTCTCCTGTAGTGAGGGGCCCAGAACTGAACACAGGATTTGAGGTGAAGACTCAAGATATTATTTGTTTGAGTTTGTATGGCAAACCTCACTTTTGCTTACTCAGTCATTCTAGCCCATGTTTTTCATCCATCTTACATCAGTACTTGACTCTAAATAGTGCAGACACAGAAAAAAGAAAGGTAGGTTATCTGAAATACCTTTTTCTTCCTTTTTTTTTTCCCTTAATACAAGACCAGTGTTTTAACTGAGTATCCCTCTAGATATGTATTAGCTGTTGCAAACTGATAATGGGCAACTTCAACTGGAGATATTGTTGGAACATTTAGATAACATTATTTAAAGTATATTAAAGTATGTATGACCTAAGCCTACTCTAACCATTTGCTCACATCTCTCTTTATATTCTTGCTTTTCATTACGTGTGACAAGATTTATAGACCCTGTCTCCTGTCATTAAGCTCTGGAGCATTGTTTTACCAGCCATAACACAAACCGCATGTTGCTGATTTTTATCTTTTCTATTCTTTTTTTCCCTTTAAGCTGTATTATTTTGTAGGACAACATCCTGCAAAGAAAAGCAAACTTGATACCACTGGGGCCCCGCCTGGTTTCCACCAGCTGCAATTCAGTGAAAACTCAATGCACTCAATTGCGATTTCTATCTGCTAATTTCCAACTATTTTTTCCTGCAAAGAAATGGCTTTTTAAAACTCAGTTGCTTTAGATAATATGCACTAAAATAGTTGGGTTTGCTTTACTCATTTGCTCCGGTTCCAGCCCCCTGCCATGGCCAGGGACCCCTCACACTGGACCATATTGCCCCAGGCCCTGTCCAGCCTGGTCTTGAACACTGCCAGGGATGGAGCATTTACCACTTCTTTGGGCAAACTGTGCCAGGGCCTCACCACCCTCACAGAGAAGAACTTCTTCCTTATATCTAACCTGAATTTCCCCTGTTTCAGTTTGAACCCATCACCCCTTGTCCTATCGCTACAGTTCCTGATGAAGAGTCCCTCTCCAGCATCTTTGTAGCCCCTTCAGACACTGGAAGCTGCTCTGAGGTCTCCACGCAGCTTCTCTTCTCCACGCTGAACAGCCCCAAATGACAAATTCAGCACATTCTTTCCAGCATAACTCTTGCTGTCCATGTGGTGATCGACCTGGTACTGACAGTCTCTCAGTTCAGAAGCTACTCAGATGTCAATCTCAAGTGGAATAGCCAGCATCTAAGATAAAATAAAAGGCTTGTATCTGCTTATCAGTTATGTCAACAGCAAAGGATCTTTCTTTTGCAAAGTAGTATTGATTAACTGGATATAGGAAGAGGTAAATGGATTAGTGTTTAAGGTGGAGAAGATAAGCAATATTAGTATATATTCCAAGTAACAGTTTTGCTGACTGGAAATGTTAGTCTTGGTGAGGGCTGAGCAGGAATAGGCAGAGGCTAGACTAGATCACTTCTGAAAATCCTGTGCTTGAATTTTGCTGAAGTAGACTTTCAGATCTTCACTTTGGGGATCTGTCATACTGCTTAAGTACCAAGTGCACTGAGGGCCATTAAAATATCCCTTTAGACCCAAAACCCAGCTACAGGAAACAGAAGCAAGCTCCACTGATTCACAAATGATAAGCACAATACCATTTAGCAACCACATCAAATATATCTAAGGTTGTTCCTCTGACAAAAGCTCCCAACAGGTTATTCTAGTTCCCTACTGGAGACAGCAGTGATTCCCAAGCAGGAAGAACAGAAAAAGGACTTTGCTTCTCTTATTTACTTGTTATATCTTTGTGATTTAAGAGTTTTTCAGTTCCTCCCCAAAGCCATATGGAGTTGGGTGTCCAATAAAAAGGGACACCTAAAAAGTTCACTGAAAAGCTCCTCAGCTCACATTCTCCATTCTTGTCTCAGGAAAACATCTATTTTCCAATGTATCTGGCCGGATGAAGTTTACAAGTACAAGAAAAAAGTATGAGCAAGTTCTATTACTGAACACTATTTCTGAGCAAATAGAACAGGAAATCCTTTTGGAGCAATCCATTCCCTCCATGCAATTCTGCCTTGGTTCAGTATGCCTGTTGTGGTTCTCACCCTTGTGTGCAGAGTACTGAATCTGGTATTATCTTGATGATGATCAAGATGGGAGTCATCAGCTGGAACACAGAATCACAAAATCATAGAATATCTTGTGTCGAAAGGAACCTTCAAAGATCATCTATTCCCCTGTCACAGGTAGGAACATCTTTCACTAGATCAGGCTGATCAAAGCCATATCCAAGACTACATCTTGGTTGCAGTCTCCTGGGAGATGTGGTATTCCATATTCTCATATAAACTGTGTTTACACTGTGGGAAAAAAACTTGTACCAAACTAGAAGTGACTGAGCTGATCTAGTCAAATTATGTTAAGAAGACAGTGAAGAAAATACATTGGAGGGTTTTATTCTAGTTATCTCTAAAACCTGAGTTTAACCTGCTAACTCAAAAGAAAGCCCAAGTGTCTCATCTTCACTTCTGTTTTAACTGGGTTTATCCAGATGAAGATGACATAGCTTTTCCCTTTTTTAATGACTCTAGGAGAATACACCTATTCTGCACTGTAGGTGTGCCAGCTCTTAAATATTTATGAAAATAATACCAGCTGAATTGCTTTGTATTATGACAGGCATAATAACTTGTACTCATTTCCATAAATGTATGCAGAAAACTCCTTAGGTTAAAAAAAGTTCTCCTTGATGCTAAATAGCTTTTGAAATTCTATTCAAAGAGCAGGTTGATCCATTTCAAATACTGGAATTTTAGAAGGGCATTTAATCTACTGGGTGTAGTTGAAATACTGTGGAAGGGGAAGAGAGACATTAAATGGAAAGGGGTCTGTGAAGAGTTCCAGTGTTAAGGACACAGTAACATGAGGCACACACGCAGGATGCTGCTGAACCAAAACAAACGCTGTTCAGATAAGGTGGGTGAATAGTATCTGATGCTGTTCACTTTTTCCCTTTTTTTCAATTGTTTTATTTAATCATCTGATGATTAAAGATGGGGAAAAATAATACTGCAAATCCATAAGTTCTCTAAATCACGATACATTTGAAAGAGGAAGTAACACTTCGGTGCAAAATGCAAAGGCTACAAAATCAGATTCTTACACATGATAACTTTAGAAAGCTCTGCTGTGGAATCATTTCCAAGCAGAATCTTTCAAAGTTGGTGAAGGTCAACTTGCTAATGCATACTTCTTCTATTTCTCTGCTCATGCACACAAGTTTTCACACTCTAGGTCAGATCCCATTAGTGTCAAATTAAGAACCTAAACACAAATTACAGTCCTCAAACTTCCCATTCAACTGCTGCATAAAACTGGATCATTAAAGTGGAGTTGCCATGCCTCTTTTCTTTTGACGTATTTTCTAGGGACCTGGGTTTTCACCTGTTTCCTCAGAACTACCCCAGTTTTGACAGAGTTGAGGTTTTTTTTCTGTCACCCAAGTCATGGGTATGTCCAGCCAGCATCTTATAGTACTTATTCCTTTAATTGCTCTGTAATCCCATGATATGCTTGTATTACATCTAACCCCCATAGGATCTGGTGTATTAGCAAATGCAGTTATACTCCTATAGTTTTTAATCATCAGACATGTTTCTTAGGGCAGATCTTACACTGTCCAATCTGGTTTTCCTTCGACAGACTGGATAATCTTTATGTTTCTTTTTTAGCACAGTGTAGACAATGGAGGAGACAGTTCCTGCACATACAATAGCCTGACACTTGGAGGTGGGTTGCACCAGAGGGGTTTGCAGCTTCCTCACCACATACAGCACCGAACTGCAGCATAAGGGTTGAGATAGGCAGGGACCTCTGGAGGTCATCTAGTCCAATACCCCTGCTCAAGCAGGGACGCCTAGAGCAAGTTGCCCAGGACTGTGTCCACATGGCTTTTGAATATCACCAAAGACACTCCATAGCATCTCTGGGCAACCTGTGCCAGTGTGCAGTCACTCTCACAGTAAAAAAGGGTTTCCTGATGTCCAGAGGAAACCTCCTGTGCTTCAGTTTATGCCCATTGCCTCTGGTCCTGTCATTGAGCAGCACTGAGAAAAGTCTGTCGCCCTCCTTTGCACCCTCCCTTCAGGTATTTATAGACATTGATGAGATCCCACTGAGCCTTCTCAAAGCTGGACAATCCCAGTCCTCTCAGCCTTTCCTTGCAGGAAAGATCTCCAGTCCCTTCATCATCTTTGTGGCCTTTCACTAAACTCTCTTCTGTACATCTATGTCTCTCTTGTACTGGTGGGCCCAGAACTTGACCCAGAACTCCAGGTGTGGCCTCACCAGTGCTGAGCAGAGGGGAAGGATCACTTCCATTGACCTGCTATCAGAATTTCTCTCAGTGCAGCTCAATGTAGGCTTCTTTGCCGCAGGGATGCATCACTGGCTTATGTATGATTTGGTATCCACCAGGACCCCCATGTCCATTTCTGCCAAGCTGCTTTCCAGCTGGGTGCCCTCAGCTGATGCGTAAGTTGATGCATGAGATCCCTGCACCATCGGGGGGTTGGAACTAGATGATCTTTAAAGTCCCGTCCAACACAAACCATTGTATGATTCTATGATTCCATTGAAATCGGTAGAATTATCTTAGGAGGTATGATGAGCAGAGCTGGCCACCACAAGACAAAAACCATCACCAGGCACCACAGAGCAGCACTTGGGGCTGAAGGGAGTGGAAGGTCCCCCCTAGCTGCTTTTGATGAGTTCAGTGCAGGGCCAGAACAGTACATTGGTGCTGGACAAAGCTACTCATAAAAATCAACACAGGTTTCAGCACGGCAGTGATAGCTGAATATTCCTTCAGATTTATTATTTTAATGTGAGTATTGCCTTGCCTCCCCTAAAATCCTGTGGAAATCCTTTAGGAAATCCTTTAGGAAAATGGATTAGCCCCTTAGTGTCACCTGATAGTTTTTCAGTAATCGTGCACTGACCTTTCTCCCACTTCACTGGAATATTTAAACTGCCCAGACTACCCCGTTGACTTGCTAAACAGGATTAAGGGAAGAAAAATAGCACTTAACCTTGTTTAGAGAAGTGAGATGTATTTCAGAGCAGAGGATAAGACCCAGTCTATAATAGATGTAGTCAGGCTTTTATGTATTCAGTCTAGAGTTCAAAACAATGTAAGCTCTCCTTAGAGTAATGCCTCTCTATGCATTAAAGTGCTATCAGCGCCAAGGAGGGGAAGCATTCTCAGGGATTAACTGCTAAGGTGCTACAGAAATAGCTGTACCAAATATACAACTCATTCTTTAGGCACAGAGGCCTATATTTAAACTACTGTATTTTTTAATGATTTTTGCAATGGGAAAAAATGCCATTTAGGGAAAATCTAAGCATTGTTTTAATTTGGTTTCAGTGAAACGAGATGAGTTTTATGAGTCCGTTCTAACTAGAGATATTCTGTAATCTATGAGATTTTTAATTTCACCTGCAGGTTTCTAAAGAAACAACCTGGTTTTCTGCTCTGATCTTGACTGATAAACAAACAGGTTGTAAGTAAGTAAATGAAGACACAAAACCCAAAGGCAGACTGCATGTGAAAGGTATGAGGTGTAGTGTTAGCAACATCACCACCTGACTACGTAAGTCTCAACTTGTCCCACGTGAGGAAAAATGTAAAATGTTTCCTTTTTTTCCTCAGAAAAAAGGGAAAAAATCCTGCTTCTCCCCATTTACACACACACACATACATATACAGGAGCTCATGGGGTTGTCCTTAAGGCTTCTTTTGTGTCAGCTCAGAAAACTGTGTGTTTCCCTAATCCTGAATAAGAACAATAACAGTTCTCACTTAAAATCCTTTTTGAGTCCAGGATCTCTCTTTCCCTCCTTCACACACAGACACATACACACACACTCACAGCGTGTAAGAAGGAAGAAAGAATGGGACAAGAAAAGAATTAAGTTGCTTTCCTAAGCTGCATTTCCCATTCATCTATTCATAGTAACAGTGGGGCAGAAGCTAAATAGCATTATGCAGGTTTATGCAAATTGGTTAGGATGAAAGGGAGCACAGGTGACAAGAAAACAAATATAGCATTGCAGGCCACCGGAAATCTGTCTTAAAGTTGAGCCATGGTCTGCCTAAAGGAATAGTAAACCCAGCATAACATAAAGCTGTCTTTTTGCTTTTAACACCCAGCAGTCGTAACCTGAAAGAGGAGGGTACCTCCATCTCAAGGCGTTAGACTCAGAATAGATGCAGTAACGTATGTCCCGTTAATTTGTTGTTGCTAGTTGCAGGACTTACATGAAGGAATCTCATTACGTAGATTAGATACAAAATAGAGGGAATCTTGGCCCTCGGTGGAGGTGAAGTCTAACAGCAGTTCAGTATTTGACGCATGCGGTTTCTGGGTACTACTTTCTATGGCAAAAGCATCATTAAAATTTGTATTTCAAATTCCACTGGTTTTAGGGACTGTTTCCTTGGGTTTATAAAAAGCAAAGGACTATATCTGTATTCACTTCATTGATGAACTGCAAGTACTAATTGGGAGGGAACAACCTGGTTGTCTGTAGCATGCTGTATCTTGAAACTATTGTCAGCTTCATAGTTATCATCAGAAAACACTAAAATTAGTATAGAAGAGCATTTTTTTCCTCCACTCAGTGGGAACTGACTACAAATACCTTTTGTTGTTGTTAAATTCATATTGTCAGTGTACTTGTCACTCTCTGACAGGAGGCTCTGCAAATGAAAACATGCAGGCTTTTAGAACCCTTACTCAAGGAAAACTCCCAAATGAAATCAGTGTGGAGTTGTGCCTAAATCAGAAGTCCAGAAGAGAGCCTCTGGTCTGGCACTTGAAGAAGCTATTTACAGAACTGCTAATGAGTGCACTGTGATGGAAAGTCATAGCAGAGCACATCCTGAATATTACCAAGAGTGAAAATTTCACTAAAAACAATCTTAAGGAACTGATAGCCTTCATTAAGAAAAAAGGCCTTTTTACTAATCTTTCAGTTCATAAATAGTAGATACCATGTGTTGTGGTTTAAGCATAACTGATCATAGAATCATAGAACATTTTGGGTTGGAAAGGACCTTAAGATTATCCAGTTCCAAGCCCCTGCCATGGGCAGGGACACCTCACACTAGACCGTGTCACCCAAGGCTTTGTCCAACCTGACCTTGAACACTGCCAGGGAGGGAACATTTACTACTTCTCTGGGCACCCTGTGCCAGAGACTCACCACCTTGTTATGCTGAACACACATTCTGATCCAAGAATTGTGTGCAGTATAACTTAGAGATGAGCAAAATAGAAGACCAGATTTGGTGAATATGAATTACTATTTAATGTATATCTTTTTAAAAGCGATGGATCAAAAACCTGGCTAGGAGTGAACTGTGGAATTCACCTGTAATTTCTGTCATTATTTTTGCTTACATCTTGGCATTTCCTTTTCAAGGGATTCAGGGGATTACACTAAGCAAAATGCTTGACCCTATACACACTGAAATACATCTAGCCTACATTTCATTAGGCAAACAAGAGTGCTACAGACTCTGAACAGAGCCATGCTCTTACCTTAGCAAATAGCAATATGAATAGAAAGAGGAACAGAAACCTTCCTTGGGAAACAAGCACTGTTGTAATATCAGGGCTGATACAGATGCAGTGAATATCCAAACTTCCCTTGATTTCATGGAACAGGAGCAGAGCAGTGTAATGCTGTCAAAATACTGCCAGTACCCTGACATCAGGCATTTGAAGAGCTCCTAAACCAAGAATTGAATGCTTGACATGGAAGCAAGGAGAACTAGAAGTATTCTCTTCCAAGTGGTCTCAATTCTGCTGAGTATGTTTTTACAGCTAAGGGATTTTTAAGTATGCCTTGGTCAATCAGATCACATGCAACAGAAGTTGTTAGCAAGCATGCCATCTGGTTTGGGAGCTCTTCATTGTTCTGTTGCAGGGACGTGTACTGAGATGTTGGAGGAGAACATTGGGTTTGGTTTGGTTTGGTTTGGTTTGTTTTTCTGACAGGATTTGCAAAAGGAAACTTGTGGGAATTCGAAAATGTTTGTATTTTGCCTGAAAATGATCCAGCTTTATGGAACTGTGGGGTTTGTGAGATGATCAACTGTGGACTTGGCTCAGAAAAAGTCTGTTAATCAAGCTGACCAGGAAAGATAAAATAGCTGCTTTACAAAGCACACAATCAATATAACTGCTCAGGCTATATCCTGGCCTTATATGGGAATTTGACTCTGAAGATATCAGTATACTAAAAGATCTGCCTTACTGAAAGGAAAGAAGGGAAAAGGTTGTCAGATGCTGCAGGCTAATGGGGTACTTCCAGTCTCCAGATTGCAGCTCAAAGGTCCCAAGGCAGCCCTCAACAAGCTGTCTCCAGACCTGATTACTGCGCAACCACACAAGCACAGTGTGAAGCCTGAGCTGGTAAGCTCTGACACAAGTGCAAGGACGGGTAACGTGCAGCTACACGTGTTTGAGTAACTGACCTGGTACCCCTGCCTGGAGCTGCATTGCACCACAAGGGTGTACCAATGGTGAGTAGCTGCATCATATCCTCTTGAGCACTACCCTCTTGAGCACTACCCTCTTGAGCACTGTCCTCCACTGAAAAAGGAGTAGGCTCTAACTTGCATGTTTAAAATGAAGTAGCAGAAGTAGATAGTACAGGTGCTGTGTAGGTTTTGCAGATCTTGTGATTTCCTGGTTTGCTGTTGGCTTTTTTAATCAATCACTGCTGTATACCCCTTGGCAAAGTATGCAGCAAAGTGTTTTGAGGAAGCTTTGAAACCTTTCTTGTGTCATTTCCATGTCACCATGGTCTGTAGGCTCAAGAAGGAAAAATCCTGACATTTCCCAAAGGTAACATGGAGGATGCAGTAGGGAGTGGTGAGACAGAAGCACAGCCAGATAGGATGTGGTATTTGGTGAAGCTCCTGAGAACTGGGGCTTACTGGAGATCATAAAAGAAACAGCCAGTGAATTCCTCCTTTCCTGAAGTTTTGCCTTTATAATAATCTTTACATGGCTCTAATTTTAGATGAAGAATAGATAAATCAAAGTTGATGCACTACTGATGGAGGAAAGGGGCAACATAACAAATGCTGGAAGGATCCAGCTGACCTGCTATAAATCCATGCTGGCTGAAAAGCACATTGCTTGCTCACCGGGGAGATTCATTAGTATTAATATAGAAGTTCAGTAGGTCATGGAAGTCTCATGCTCTCCTGGAAGGCTTAGAATAGAATAGAATAGAATAGGGAGGTGAAGGATTCAAATGTTCTTAATGTCTGTGCTCTCTGCTCAGCAGAGGACTGAAGAAAACCCATCCCCATTCCCTGCTGGCAAATTAGCCACTTTGACCATATTATTTTTTAGTCAGATCTCCTAACTGCTTCAGCAGCAGTCTTGTCTAACAAGTGACTTGAGGTCAAGGCCTTAATGTAATTTTTTTCTCATCTGATTTTTTTTTTATCTCGCATAGATTAGACAATTAAATAGACTTCTAGACAGATAGAATTGTGATTAAAATAGTCTGTGTGGTCCAAAGGAAACCGAGTAAGCAAAAGTCCTGTTGTGAGACCTGAGCAGAAGCTAACGCACAGGTTTGTCATTGAGTAATTAGTGTTCTAACCTAAATTTACCCTTGAAGGACTCATCTCTGTTGTGGATGCCCTTGGTAATGGCTCATCTCTTACAACTGGTTCTTGTATGAGGGAGCGCAAAGGAAAAGTTTAAACCAAGAAGCTGTTTGAAGAACAGTGTTGAGGTTAAACACTCATGTTTCCTAACAACTGAACTTGTAGGTGTTGTAAGGCTTTCACTTACTGTAGATGTAGAAATTGGTTGAATTCAAACTTGCAGCTAAAGCTGTTCAACCATGGAAGTGGTATCAGAACTATCGGTTTCATCTGTTCTCCCTCAGAATGCATGCAACATTAATCAAACTTTAAAGTCACAATTTTAAGGGACCATTGTTATGATGCTCATGAGATCCATTCAAACAGTATTTTAGTAGCTGTACAGAAATCTAGTCCATATTTCTTGATATATGTCTGTGAATGGAGTCCCAATACTGATTCCAAATGAAATCTGTTAATGATTTGGAAAAATATGCTTTCACCTTTTTTAAACCTTGGCTTGCCTCAAAATCTAGATTTAAAAAGAAAACAGTGAATATGTTTCAGAGCTCCATAAGAGCAGGAAAACACTGTTGAATTTTTATTCTTCAGCCTGGCCATTCCTCCCATTTTTGTGCAGGACCTCCTCTGTCCTGCCCACATCACTGCTTTTCTCTTGCTAGACACATTTTTGTGGTGGCATTAACAAGCTGTGCCTGCTAGAATGAGTCTGCAGAAATTCCTCAATAGCTTTATGCAGAGCCCTTACTCTTATTGTCAAAGGGGGTGAGAAGGAAGGAGATTTCTATCCCTGTCTCAGAGGGTAGAGCATAGCATTCTGTTACTAAACGTGGATAAAAGATTGAGATCTTTGCAATCCTCACTCAGATAAAAATTAACACAGGACAGAAATTCTGTGGATAAAACTTTGGTGATGTTTAAGTCTAAAATTGTCCACGAATATGAAAAGCCCTAGTTCTGTCCAAAGTGTTGATTCCAAAGATGACCCCCAGCCAGTGCATCAGGCAGTGTATGCTTGAAACTGGTTGGGGTGAGGAGATAAAAAAAGCAAGTACCTAGTTCAGTGAAGCAAAAAGATGGACAGTGAGAAATACAGAATTATTACATGGATAATCTACATGCACAAAGTAAATGAAATTAGATGTTCTGAAGCTCTGAGTAGCCCTTTAATTCAAGAGTACTCCTATGTTGCAGTAGAAGGTGGAGGAACTTCTGCTTAGTGTAACCTAGCTCCATATACTGTCCAGCCC
The DNA here is from genome assembly GCF_028554395.1 of Pezoporus wallicus. Taxonomy (NCBI): domain Eukaryota; kingdom Metazoa; phylum Chordata; class Aves; order Psittaciformes; family Psittacidae; genus Pezoporus; species Pezoporus wallicus. Next base: position 6,513,987 of record NW_026642649.1, on the reverse strand, counting down.
TCCATGAAGAAATGTTTTCCACTGCCAGTGACTCAACCAACCAAGTCCTTGCCTCGTAGGAAAAGGCTGAAAAAACAGAGGTTTTGCAGTGCAAAAGGTGATAAAGCTGGGCTCTTATCGCCCTTTCCTGTCAGTACTGCATTTATTCCAGAGTAGCCTCTGGTTACAAATGTAAGGGTGCTCAACAGGAAGAGCTGGCTTGGATCTGGCCAACATCCTGATCTTTGAGGGCATTATATATCAAACCCAACTATATATCTGCTTTAGGGGTGAGCCAGAGGTGCGCTACAGACCAGAATGTTGTTCACAAAACCCCTACCACGGTGCTGTGATCTGCAGCAGATAAGTTTGGTCGGAAAAGACAGCACCATGTCCAGTGCACTGCAGCAGTTTTGTAGCTGGTTACTTGCTTTAGTAAGACGCCTGCTTCAGTGAAAGGTTCTGAGGTTCCTTTGTATTTGTGACATCGAGTGGTAAAAACTGGGCTCTTCATTATGCAGGGTAAAGTGAAGTGTTTACCCTGTGATGTGAAACAGTGCATAAAGGATGGAAGAGTTCCATTCATCACAGTGTGGCGTTTCCATATTCCTAAAGTGTCTAAGGAAGATGAAGCTTCAACAGTTCACTGCTTCCCTTGGCCTAATAAGAATGAAGATGTGTACGTCTCATACCTACAAGCCTTCTCTGCTGTATGGATGTACTAACTAAACCAACCTGAGGTTGTAAGAAGCATGAAAATAATCTAAACCACAGGGTGCCTTGTAGGGAATTACTCGCCTTCCATTTTCCCAGCAGCAAGCTGAGAGCCACAAGAAAGAAATGATAACTGCTGGCATGACAACTCTCTCAGTGGATTGTACCTAGGGCTGGGCAGCTAAGGTGCCACCTCTTATGCAGTGTGAGATGTGAAGACCACTAATTTCTCCTTCAGGATATATGACCTCAGAAGCAAGCTGAGGACAGGTGAAAGTATGACAGTATGTATTTCTCTAGTGTATGTGTGACTGAAGTGAATTTATGCAGCAGAGTGAACAAGGAGATGGGTTTTATTAGCCTTCCAAATATACTAGAGATACTGCAAAAATATAAATAAATAAAATAAGGGAAGCTTTTCTTTTGTTAGATTTCATTTCAGCTAAACATCTCTTCCTGTTTCCAGCACTCGCTCCAGCAAATCCAACCCCTTCACTTTCTTGCAGAAGGAAGTTACAGAAATGCAAACAGCAGCTGTTTTTACAGTTCTGCAGTGTTTTGAGGGTCTAAGTCACAGGCTGTGAAGCCACCATGAGTGGTGAACACAGAGTAAGTAACAGTCATTGTCTCAAATGTGAAATACTTCGAATCTAACACACAGACTCCAGCAATGTCGATTCATTCCCTTTTCCTAATGAGGTCTGTACAGGTTCAAAAGAATGACTGCATACAGAGTCTGGAGGGCTGAGACTAACATAAAATACTCAAATATTAATATAAAATACTATGCTGCTTTAGATCATACATCAGAGAAGGTTTTTTAAAGCTACTTTACTATCCAGAAGTGAAGTACCAACATTACTCACAGCTGTAACAAATCCTAGTGAATCTGTGCCTGCTGCTGGTCTTAAAGCTCTTCAGCCCAAATCCAGAACCAGAATCTGACATCACTGACACAAAAATCACCCCTTAGATCTTCAACATACCAATGAGAGTAGGATTCTGCTTTGATTCCCAAAAGTATTTGGGCACTACCTTTGAAAAGCCGAATGTTCATCACCTATTAAAGTCTTCCGTTGTGACATTTCCCCAGCCCTGATTCTTAAAAATGCTCGATGCAAAGCCAAAAGAAATATTGAAGTCCTTTCTCTTGTCATTGGTGAGTTTGAATCAAGCCTCATAATGCCAAAATTAGATGTGATGGTTACAGAAAAGAATGTTGTATGTGTTCTTCGATGGCAACTTGGTAATTGTGGGAGGTGGGAGCAGTATTATAGGCAGAACTGGAAGGTTGGGGGGATCTTTTCTTCCAAAACCAACACAGAGACTCCCAAGTCAAGTTTCTGATGAGGCACTGAGCGCAATTTTGTGTAGGATGATAATTCAGTCCTGTCACAGGAGTAGCCATCCACAGCCACCGGCTGATGTGTACTCCCAGACAGGCAGAAGTGCGCACAGAAACGTGTTCCCTTGGAAATTTCCTCATTCCCTGCACTTTCTCCAACTGCTTCAGAGTCTAGGAGGCAAAACGAGTTAAAACCAGGATGTTTATTCAGGCAGATGAGACTTTATTTCTCAAAGGAAGGAGGATTCACCCATATTTGTGTATATATTTATATATTTACACGTGTTTCTATGCCTTTACATGTAGATCGGTATATTTATGTCTGTATTTAAGCAAACGCAAAGGCGGGCGGGCAGCACCGGGCTGTCGGACAGCAGCCGCAGCCCGGGTAGGTGGGAAGGCGGCGGGGGCTGCGCGGGGCGCGGGCGGTCCCCCCGCGTCTCCCGAGCCGCGGTGCCCCGGCGGGGACGTGTCCGGGTTCCCAAGCGGGTGGCGCGCAGGCGCCTCTCCCTCCCCAGCCCCGGTGAGATGCTCTCGGACGTGGAAAGGGGATCGCCTTGCCTTTCGTTGCCTCCCGCCTTCTCTCCGGCCCCTCTGCCCCACTTCTCCTCCTCTTAGCACAGTCCTTGGCTGGGTTTCATTAGCGGGTCTCTCCACCCCCACCACCACCCCCTCCCACCCCCCCCCGGTTGTTTATTGTTCGATTTTGGTTTGTTTGGGGTTTTAATATAACCCACTCCCGGAGAGCCCGTTTGCCACCCGCTCTCCGTAGCTCCTGCTCCTCCAAATAGCGCTATCTGAAGGGAGACCCGCCTGTTGATTATCCCCCACTCCCCTTTCCCTCCGCTTCCACCCACCGTCTGCCCCCACCCCTCCCTCCTCTTGATTTCAAACCTTGGGATGGTGTTTTGGTGTCATTAGGAGATTAACATCCCTGGAGCACCAGGGGAGGAGGAGGAGGAAGAGGAGGAGGAGGGTTGAGAGAGAGAGAGACAGCAGGCAGGAAGGTTGGCGTATTAGCACGAGTGAGGCTCTCCTCCCGCCGTCCCAGCCATCCCCGGCTCCTCGGTGGCAGCGGAGGGGGGCGGTTGCCGGCGCCGCGGGCTGCGCCCGGTGCCCGCGTCCGCGGAGCTGCGGCTGCCGGCGGGCGAGCGGCCGCGGCTCCTGCTCGCAGCCCCCCTCTCTTTTATGAGCAGCGAGGCGGAGGAGCGGCAGCGGGGGACACCAGGAGGAGCATTTCTTCCCCGGGGTTTATGAATGGCACTGACATGGAGGAAATACCGTTTCAGAAAGTCAAGACCAAGAGGAAGAAGTGCTGTCACTGCTGCTGCTCACCGCCGCCTGCCGCGGCAGCGGGAGCGGGAGCCGGGCTGGGGGACCCCCCTCCCTTGCTGCTGCTGGATGCCATCGCCTGTGAGGACGAGTTTGACTGCAAGGAGCTGGAGGCTCTCTTCCAGAGCTACAACCTGAAGCTGGAGCAGACGTCCACCCTCAAGGCGCTGGCAGTCCTTATCGTGCTCACCGCCAGCCTGGCTCTGGTGGAGCTGCTCTCCGGCCCCAGCCTAACCATCTCCAAAGGGTCGCACCCGGTTCACTGCATCATCTTCCTCTCCCTCTTCATCGTCACCAATGTCAAGTACCTGCAGGTCACCCAGCTGCAGCAGATAGTCAAGCTCACCTTGCTCTTCAGCTTCACCTTCTCCTTTCTCTGCTGCCCCTTCTCGCTCGGCGCCTACGGCATGGAGCCCCCCAGCACCCCGGAGCAGGGCATGTGGCAGCTCATGCTGGTCACCTTCGTCTCCTACTCACTGCTGCCCGTCCGGACCCTGCTGGCCATCGTCTTCGGGCTGGTGGTGTCCGTCTCCCACCTCATCGTCACCGCCACCTCCGTCAGTGCCAAGCGGCAGCGGCTCTGGAGGACGGTGAGGCAGGGCCGGGCCGGGCGCTGCAGCACTGCACAGCCGCGCGGTGCGTGCCCGGGCGGGGGAGCGCGGAGCGGCGCGGAGCGCGCCCCGCGGAGCGCTCGAGCCTGCATGCGGCCCCCGCGGTGACCGGGATGCTCCCGCGGTGTGCCCGCCGGGAAGGGGCGAGCACGCACCGCGCTGCAGGCGGTGGCTGGAGTTGCCCAAAGTTTCCAGAGGGAGGGAAGGGGGGAATAGGGCGGCTCCTGCAAGACGGGACCTCTTGGCTTTGTGTCTCGAAGGGAAACAGGGGAGAGGGCAGGGGAGCCTGCACTGCCGGTCCCACGCTGGGGCAGGGCAGGAGCACAGTCAGTGCAAATCCGGTGTGTAAAGAGCACCGCTTGACTCAGGACAAACTTGGCATAGACGATAAGCTGCGTGTGCTAATAACACTTGGGTCGAGTTGGTTCGCATCCTCGCTGTCTCTCTCCGCTGTGGTCGCATCTCGGCGTGGGGGGCCTCTGCAGAACTAGGTGGGACACTCAGAGGGAGAAGCCCACCTTGCTGTTCTCGCATCGAGCGAGGCGTTCCCCTTCCAGTTCACCCAGGGCAGCCTCTGTTCCTTACCTGCTATGTCAGTGAACTTCCTGCCGGTTCCCTTTCCCCTCTGAATTAATCCAGCAAAACCTCCCTCTGCAGCAAGCATCTTTGGAAACGTGCTGCTGCACTCTCCCCCCCGCTCTTTCCCGAGTAGCTATTTATAGCCCTGCAGGGCTTTCTCCGGCTCCCGTGGCCTGATGGGCCGCACAGGCAGGGGGAGGAGGATGAGGAGATGTGTGTATGGGAAACGCTGGGGCTGGGAGCTGAGGTTTGCTGCTTATGTGGTGTGGGAAAGAGAAATTGCAATTTCTTTGTGTCTTCCCTCTCACGGCATTGATTATGTCTGCCCTCAGGGGAAGCACGCTGGTTCTGGGGTCCAGATTGGTGTTAAACAACAATTTAATGCATAATTGAAGTACTTAGTACATTACTCCTGCTGAATCGTGGTGTTATTCTCCACGGCTGGGTAAGGCTGTGTTGTGATGCTAGGACTCACACAGTTGGCATGGCCATAAACACTGCCATAAGCAGAATTGTGCACCTTTGTGTCCAGAGCTGAGAATTCCTTCCTCCGCCTTACATGCTCGCACAGACACACACACCCCAGCGTGACATCCATGCAGATAATGGAGATACACAGGGACAATCAAAATAGTGGGGTTACTGAGACAAACAGGATTATTCTTGGCTTCATGCTGCTGAGCTGGTGGACAAAATAAATTGTATATTTTGAAGGGGAAGAGAGAGATAAGCTGAGCTTTATGATTTACCCAGATAATCTGATGGTCTATTTTTAAATGCGTGATTTAGAGTTTCCATGAGAGGGAGAGCTGATGAAATGCAGGAGCACTGAGAGGAGCATTCCTTAAAAGCATCCAAAAGGATGCTAAAACCACTAGAATATTTTCTCTTTGTGTAGGGCTGAAGGCAGCTTTTTTTACTGGAGTACCCATTAGTCCTTGTGGGAGTCCAGGTTGTCCTGGCTGCCCTGACACAGGGGCAGGTTTTCCTTGATGCCAAGTTGCAGCTCAGTGTGGCACCTGATGTTCTAGATGAGCAACATAAAGAAGCTGACAACAAGGTCAGCTCACTAAATAATCTAAAGGAGGACTTGAATGTGAAACATTTAGAGGAGAGGAAATGTGCTAACTCTCTTTCTTCACGCTAGTTTAACTCGGTTATTCAACAGGCGAGAAGCTGGCTTAAAAATCCTTAGAAGTAGTTGACTAGTGGCTGATGTGACACACCTATGTTTCTTCTTCATCTTCTTCCTTCCCACCAAAGTAGTTCCAATTATTTATATGCAGTCCCCAGGGCTGTTTTCTTTGCTGATAACAGGAGGCAGAAACCAGCTCTGAGTCAAGCAGAAGAACTGGTCTATGAACTTGTGTTGCACAGAAATACACACTGATTTGTCACACGTTTGCAAGCAAAAAGCCATCTGATTTGAAGACTGTGTATGGAAGGGACTCTTCCCTCACACAGAAGTTGATGTTTTTCCTCATTTCCAAGGAACAATTTCACAATGGTTGGAAATTTAAAGCCTTGTAAAGGCTGCATCATCTGAATTTTATTTGCCTGGCCTGAGAGTAGCTCAGCCTTTTTTGTGGAATCTAGAATGGATGCTGACTTGCAGTGGGGATCTGCTTCCCAGCCACTGGATTTGATCATGCCCATCCCAGTGCTTGCAAACACAGCATGCAGTTGGCCTCTCAGGGAGGCAGGACTGCTCTCTGCAGAGCTGCAGTAGCATGGATGGCTCTGTTCTTTCCACCCTTTTGCCCCTAGCTCCAATAAACCAGGTGAATTTAAATCTTTAAATAGAAACCTGCTGTATCCAGAAATGCAGAAACACGTGCACCAAGCACTGAGGCTGTGTTCATTTAAGGAAGCCTTTGATTTTGGGGTAATTCAGGTAGGGAACCAGTTTTACTTTTGTTTAGCCTGAGCTTTAAGGGAACACAGATCTAGTAACTTGCATTGAAGTTAAACTGGATGTTGTCAGCAAGAGCAAGCACTTCACGTTGTTTCAAGTTCAACCCATTTTAAACCAGGCATAGTCAAGTTAATGGGCTTGTTCTGAAGTGAACTTCTGGATGCACATCTTCTATTCCATGTTATCTGAGGAATCGCCATATGCAGATCTTTGCTGAAAACCTCACTGATGACAAATAATGCTGAATCAGATCCAGAGTGGGTCCCATGGCATGCTTAAAATTTGCATTCATATAAATGTACAAACACTTCAGCATATTAAAATCAATAGATCAAGTTCATTGTGGGAGAAGTTTGTTATGGGGTTTACACAGTAAAGCACACTTAATTTGCTTTCTGTCACCACAGTATTTTCTGTGGAGATCATAGGCTCCCATCTTCCAGCTTTCTCTACCATTAGATGTTATGTCATGCTGGAGTTGAGACACAGGTATGTGTAAAAAAGCAAGAAGAGAGGAGGAATGCAAGTACAGGGAGGCAAAGAGTGCCATGGAAGTAATGTGGCAGAACTTGAGCTTCATCTTTCCACTCCGTACCTGTTTTTATATCAAATGGAAGATTCCAGTATGCTAATCTGCTAACCTGTCCTGACTATTTCTTAAGAGAAATGCAGCAATAGATAAAATACATATATGAATAAGTGGAATATTCATAATATGCAAAGAACTTGGGGGCAGCCTTGACCAAGTTCATGGCAAAAGGTGTGCTGACTTCACAGCTGGTTTTGCATGTCTTATTTGACACTGTGCTAAGGATGTCAGTTGTGTGTATATAACCAATAGTGTATTGGTCATGTTAGCTGGGCTCTGTCACTTCACTGGCGTCATGGAACAAAATGCACATGCTATATGTGACAAGGTGTCCACAGGCGTCTGACCCTACAAATCAAGTTTTAACAGCTTGGATTCTAGTCTTGTGTTTGTTTGCTCATTTCTTTTTTCCCCAACGTCTTGTAGATGTATGTTAGTGCTTCAGAGGAGTTATGGAAATGCAGAACCCTGCCCCAAGGAGCTTAGTCTAATTTTTGCTGTGGTGCAGTGAGTGGGTGTTAAGAGACATTAAGGCCAGATGGGGTGAGAAAGGCAAAGGCTGCTCACAGGAATTACTCAGTAGTAGCATGTGCAGCTTCATGACTGACTGTTAAATAACTTTTGTTGTGCCTCGAAGTATTTTTGTCCCCTTTTTTAAAAAGGGGGACAAAAAGGGAAAGGAAATTCAAAAGCAAATCATACACCAACAAAGCGCCCTCACACATCACAGAAATCCTTGTGAAAGACCAAATCTTTGGAGAAGACCGAAGTTCCAACATAAAGAACAAAGAGCAGAAGGAAGAAAGATGCTAGCATAAATTAGTGAAGAAAATAGTGTGTTTTTTTTTTAACAGCATGGTGTAATAAATGTTGTAGATCTTTTCAGACTGTATTTAAAACTGGTTTTATGCCTGTATTTGTTTATTTGTATGGTTATCAGTGTTATTGGTTCAGCCAGTACCAAAACTGTAGCGGGGAATGAGTACACTATGGAAAGGGTAACATGGAGGAAACTGGTAAGAGGTATTTGAAATCATTTAATACTTCCAACTTTATGTTTTTCTTAGCTCATTGCAGGTCATTGTGGCAGTAGTCTGGGATGTCATAAGGAATTATCATTAGCACCAAAGTTAATATTATTTCTGCTAGTGTTAAAAATGTAATTAGTGAACACATCACTGAAAGATCTGTTATCTGCACACCTTTGTCTCACACAGTAGGTAGAGTCTAGCAGCCTAATGAAAAGGGCTGCTAATAAAAGACAGCTCAGCCCCATTGTTATAATTCAGTGCAAAGCTCAGGTTTTCTCCTTCGTGCATATAAAGTACTGCTGAGGGACTGTCCTAGTTCATTCTGAGTGATGCTTTTCAAATATTAGTATCAAGAATATCTCCAATATTGCAAACATACCCTAAAACGCACTTAAAATCTGTTCAAATTCACTGTTTTCATCTATTTCCAAACACTGGGGCCATTGCTTTTAGAGATTTTCAGTATCTGTGCCTAAATCCAAGTTGATATTTAGCTCATATTAAAAGATGGTAAAGCTTTTTCATGTTCATAGTTATAATGGGGTTTTAATTTTCATTTGTGCATGAGGATTGCCAGGTATTGACCGCAGTCCTTTTACCAAGGGGCTGAAATGCAGGATTTTTTATGGAATGCAGAGCTCAGTGTCTTTTTTCACATAGAGATTAATAAGCTCTTCGCTTCCCAAGTCTGCACACTGCTGACACTGCTAGTCTTCATGGGGTTCCAAACAATAACAGCATGCTGATGGTGCTGCATGCTTGAGAAACAAGAAGCCTTTGGGAAACCAGCAAGAAGCACGCAGACTTGATGAAATAGTAAAGAACAAATAACTTAATAAATTTAATTGGTTTTCTTAACAGCCTGGGGAAAATGCAGCTTCCCTCCAATGAATGTCACCATGTTCCCAGTTCTACAAGAATTGGAATGTTTTTGGTGACAGTGCTTTGCAATTACTTTTCACCGGACCTTTGTGGACACCTGTGGCTGGTGAATTACTGTTGTATTGCAGTAACACCTGTGGGTCCCCATTGATAGATCAGGTGCCTCTTAACTAGCCCAGTGAATAAATACATGCCAAAAGGAAGCAGGTGACTTTCTCTTTGGCTCCACCTCTTTGTTCCCTGTTCTCTACTTTTTGTTTGGAAGAAACTCCCCATGGAAATGTCCTCTCCCATTCTGTACTTTTTGCTTGGAAATGTACGCAGTTTGCTAAAGGTAAGTTCTGACTGACTTGTCAGACATTTCTTAACATATCTTAAAGCCTTGTTGTACTCAACGTCTTGTTCATGGACAAAGAGCAAATGCATCTTATGTAAAGCTAAGAAGATTTTTTTATAGTATAAGTGAAATCCTAACCGACTACTTCAGGAGTTTTTAATAGGCTCGATCACATTATTCCTGAAGAAAAACTGAGCTTCTGTGAAGAAACTGTTTTAACAATAGTAACAGACCTAACACAGTTATACAGTCATTTAGTTTTTACCCTCTTCCCTTGACATTGTGCTCACCCTACCCCTGCTTCTCCAAGTCTCACGGTTGGTGCCTTCATTCTGCTAGTGGTGGTGTCTGTATTGGCAGCATCTGGAGTCCTTCACTGGAACGAAGATGTTCATGTTAAGGGTTTCTTTTTCTTTGTTCTAGGAAACATTTGTGTCTTGGGGATATCTTTATAAGTTTGCTAACATGCATTTTTCTTTATTAGTCTGCAGCTCCATGTTGTATTCGGATCTACTGTATGTGGTTCCTTTTATACATGTTTAGATACTTGTTCTGATCATTGGTGAGTCTTTTTTATAGCAATGGGTGTTGTCTTCAATAGCAAGCCTATTCTCCATCTTTGCAGTAACTTTGCAGTACTCCTCTACACCATTTCCTCTGTCTTCACATCTCAAGGCCTCTTTTATGTTTCCATAGGTCTATATTTCTGTACACTGCAACATTATGTTGTAGTAAAGCTGTTGTGCTAACATACAAAGATAAGTAAAAGTAACACAATTAGCTACAGACATCTGGTCAATTAGAAATAAAAAAAGCCATTTTTTAGTGGTTTTATGTTTAAACCAGGTAAACCAAAGTGCAGTGAGGTCAAAAAAAAAAGTGTAGCCTTAACTTCTAGCCCAGAGCAAGTCAGTCAGTCCAGATGTCTTGCAAAATTGGAACAAAGCTTATGACTTTCTGCATAGCAACGGCAATACAGTATTAAAGGGCTATATGGCTGCAGTCCTTGTTAATAGGTATGTAGTTTAGACTGTTTCCATGAGTCTTCTTACTGTTTTCATTTTAATGCTAACAAAGTGGGCCAGCCAGTGGCTTCATTACAAAATGGTAATAATTTATTCTCTAGACCCTGGTTAATAGCAAAATATTGCATGGAATGTTAGTAATTGGGAACTGTATTTGGTTTACATACTTACTGTGTGAAAAAACAGTTTACATATATATTTGGGCAGGTCTGAGCTAAGGGGCTTCCAGTTTGTATTTAAAGATCTTTGAGGCTTCTATGGGATAAGTTCTTGAGGGTTTCTATTTCTTCTTTAGTTTCTCTTTCTTTGTCTCTTTATTTCTTGAACGTATAATTTTGGATATATTCAGTGCTAAAGTCACATGAGAAAACTTTGAGAATAGTCAATATTTGGCCTTGATATGATCAGCCATTTCTGCTGGATCCAAATTTCTAATTCTGTAGATGTTTTTCTCCATCTTGTTTTCTCCAGTTACTATTGTAGTGCTGGACAGAACTGGTCTAATACACCATCCAGCTAGTGACGGTTTCAGTTGCTTTTCATCTGCTTTAAACACAGCCCTGAATGTTTGTGTATCTGTGTTGTATGGCTCTTACTAACTAGAGCAGAAGTTTCTTTTTCTAGTATTTTCTTCTCTCATTCTGTCAGTTTAGATGCATTGCATTCTTGCATGCTAAACTCTGTGTTGCCACTTCAGAAAGCATCAGTTAGCATGTATGTTTTCTGTCTATCGTAGTCAGTTATTGTCCTGTTCTTTCTTAGATTCAAAAGGCCATTAACTCCTGTGTTCCCTACGGGAATAAAGTACTCTAAAACATAACTAAATGTGGGTGCAATGTATGGAAAATGAGCCAGAACAGCATGGTTCTTGTTGCTTACAAATGTTTAGTTGTGGCAATATGGAGTACATGTTAGGATCTGTGGCAAAGGGCTGGTGTGGTTTCATGCTGTTTTCATGTTCTGATTAATTCATAATACATTACAAGAATATTTCATCTGGGTCTTAAAATGTTCCAGGTTACAACTCTCCAACATTGCTGACAGGAAGAAGTCAGTCAGTATTAACTCCTGCAAGACCCTCGCTGCTGGGTAGGGGACAAAATTACAAGTGGAGGAAGAGGCTTTGAGGCTGAGCTCTGTCCTTGGCTTGCTATGATAGATGTGTCTGAGAGACCATCAAAATGCCTAATGTAACCCATGTGTTTTGTTTTAAAAATTCTGATTTCCTTCCTTGTGTTCTTCCCCTGGGAAGCTTTTCATGGAAGAAGCTGGCTTTGCTCCAGATTTTTAAATACATAGCTGTAGGAATTTGAGGAAACAGCGTGGTTGCTACTCTGTCCACCTGTTTGTTCTGTATTTGGAATAACCAAAGACAACTGCATTACCTATCATTTACTCAAGTATAGTCTGGGCAGAATACTTCCCTTTAATGCAGGTTAATCATAGGATCAGCTAGGTTGGAAAATACCTTTAAGATCAAGTCCAACTGTTCCCCAGCACTGCCAAATCCAATATAATATATATCAAATCACGCATAGTTCAATGTAGTATAAATGTACAATAAATATATACAGGAATATTTATCCTGTGTGATCTTCCCACATGAGCTGATTCCTGAATGAAATAAATTCAGCAAACACGATCTATATACAGAAAAGCTGTTTTCTTCAGCAGGATTTGAAATAGTGAGAAATCCCAGAAATGTAGATCTAGTGTGGCATAAGGCCAGGCATTAAAGAGTGACAAAGCTGTAAGAAATACAGTTATTTCTTCAGCTGTGGCTAAAGAAATGTCATCCGGAGATGCATGTTGCAAGAAGTCACTAAGGGTGGCTAATACAAAAAATGTTTTAGAACAATATTCCACCATTCAGATGTTTGTTCCAGAGCAAGGTGTTCATTACTGAATTCAGTAACAAGTGCTTGTGCATCCTATACTACTTTATAGAAGTAAACGCAAAATGAGCTGCTCTTTACAGTGGTCAGCACATACAAATAAGGGGTGCTTATAGCCAATCTGGCAGTTTTTCTTTTTGCATTGGTTGCTCATTCATATGCTCACAATAGCAGAGAAATATTTTTTGACTTCCATAAACCTGCTTATGATCCTCTTTTAGAGGATGACGGTAATTATTTACCCCCACAAAAGTATGAAGTGAAATAAAACTAATAAACACAGTTGTAAAAGAGATTTATAAGAAATATATACTTTATTTGAAGCATTAACAGCCTGAAAAATAATATCATGCTTGAGCAGAACTCGGGAAATTTGCTCGTACAAAGTTGAGGGGCTGGAGCACCTCCTGTATGGAGACAGGCTGAGAACATTGGGGGTGTTCAGCCTGGAGAAGAGAAGCTGCATGGAGACCTCAGAGCAGCTTTCAGTGTCTGAAGGGGGCTCAAGAATGCTGGAGAGGGACTCTTCATCAGGGACTGTAGTGATAGGACAAGGGGTGATGGGTTCCAACTTAAACAGGGGAAGTTCAGGTTAGATATAAGGCAGAAGTTCTTTACTGTGAGGGTGCTGAGGCGCTGGCACAGGGTGCCCAAAGATGTGGTAAATGCTCCATCCCTGGCAGTGTTCAAGGCCAGGTTGGGCAGGGCTTGGAGGAACCTGGTCTAGTGTGAGGTGTCCCTGCCTGTGGCAGGGGGTTGGAACTGAATGATCCAACCCCCTTGGGTCCTTTCCAACCCAATCCATTCTGTGGCTCTATGAGACTAGTCCTGTGTCTTCAAAGTAAAGAATGTATTTCTTCCTGTAAAGCGTTTATCTGTAAAAAAAGCAATGTGGCACAATGAAGCTTTAAAGTAAATTGATTGATGTTCAACCAAAGATGATGAGGCCTGAGCCTAATTTTACTTTGAAACACCAAAAACATCTCACAGGGCTTTGGGGAGATTCATATGGTCTGCCAGAAATTCTTCTTTCAGTCATAATTTCATCCCAGAAGGATTTAACTAAAAAGGCACACCATTTAATGTGAACTATGTAGGAAAATCAAGGTCTGTCTTTTTGCTTTATGACATGAAAGTAGTAATGACAGCACAAAGGAACCTCTTATGGACAAACAGGCCTGTAAGAGACAGAAGCTGTCTCAGGATCAAATTCCCATCATTGCAGGTTGTCTCTCGAGTCTGCTCTGCAGACTCCTGTTCACTGCTGTCATGGCTGTCAAAGATTTGGATGCTACTCCTCATCTGGGATTATGGGTCACAGAGCTTTGATGCTGTGCTCTAGAAATAGAGAATAGCTCCTCACAGGTGTCCTGTGTGATTCCTGATACTGCACAACTGTTGTGCTGATGTCTCTGCTGATCCATGATGGTTTAATTCAGATGGGCCATTAGTTGGGCTGTGGTAGTTGAAGAAGTCTAGGTTTAAGTCCATAGTTGGATTAGCTGTGGTAAGTGCTCTATTTGTCTTCTTTGAAATAGAAGGTGTAATGATGCCATTCAAAACAGAGAAACAAGTGTTATCTCCATGTTCAGTATGTGGTTTTCCTCTTCCCACCACCAGCTATGTCCATGACAATGGTGAATGATAGCTGCTTGAGTTCCCCAGATGGAAAGCTTACTTCAGTTTATTTGCCCTTCTCTCTGGTTCAGGCAGCAGTAGATTGAGGAGATTGCAGCCCAGTTAATTTGCCTCATCTGTTAGTCCAAATGAGCTGCTTCATCAATAGTCCGTTTCTCCTGACTTACGCTGCTAAAGAGATTAGTCTGATTTTTCTCTTTGAAGAGAGCACAGCCTGAAGAGGGGATTCCTATTCTGAACTGCACTTCACAGTATCGGCTATTATTAACGCAACGGCTGAAACGGCTTTGGTAGGAGGGTAATGTGCTTTTCTAACTGAGAGTGCATACTCTTCTAACAGCTCCTGGAATATCCTTCACTGAAAGGGATGATGATGTTTTAGAGGCGAGAACAAGCTCCATTTGCTCCATTGCCATTGCTAAATTTGCTATCTATAAAAGGGTGGTTTATAAAACTGTTTGGCATGGCTTTTTTTATCTCTCAGCATTATTTTTGAGCCTTGTTTCATGTCTGACAGAAGCATTAAGAGAATCGTGAACAAGTTCCTGAATACCTGCTGACTTCAGTGCAAATCTTATGTGTGGTTAATATCTTTATTTGATGGGCAACATATAGGGTAAGCTGTAGGATTTTCTTAGCTTACCTGTGGGCAGGGGACATAAAAATGCACCTCTTATGTTTGGGTCTTAGGACAGTATTTTACAGCTAGGATGAACAGAAGTACTGAAATGGGCAGTAACCACTAGCCAAGGCAATGAGTTATTCTCTATCCTTAACAATGTTGGTAGCATTGCTGGTTTATCATTGGAAAACCTAATAATTTAAAGAAAAAAGCAAACCAGTTTTACTTGCTTGCTTTTTTTCCTTTTCCTGCTGTGGCTTTTGTGGAACCAGCCCGTCAGTTTGTGCTGACTGCTGCAGTTCCTGGTGCAGTGCCCTCTACTGAAAATTTGCCCCAAAAGAGAACATCAACCAGATTAACAAGGAAGGGAACCTTCTCTTGACATGGGAATGACTGCAGAAAGGAGGTTGATCTTTCCTCATTTCCCTAGGGGTGCACAACATTCAGTCCCAGGACTTCATCTGTCTTTTCAGCTAGTGAGTCATGCACCTTAGTCCCAAATCTCTATGGTATCATTTGCAGAAAGATCAATCTCTCCAGAGTGATTGTATACTAGGAAGAGCTTTGCTACTGATCATAACGAAGTTTTCTTCTCTTGGGCAAAGGATTTAATATGTAAACTAGGAAGAAACAGTGTTTCTTACAAAATGTCTCACATGCCCCTGAAGTTGTCTTTTGAGGTTTAGTTGAAGTTGCTTTTGCTCTGTAGAGGTAAGGATTTGACACCTATATAATCCATTATCTACCATTCTCAAAGAAACTCTCTTCACAGGGAGATATCAGGTGTTATCTTCTTTTCCCCTGTGTATGGTAGTTGCTGCCATTCTACTCACGAAAAAAAGAAAAGCCTGAAAAAATCAAAGACTTACAACTACTTTGTACAAAGACAGTTGAGAAACTTTCTGAAGTTGTGATCAAAACCAAAAAGTAATCCTAAAGGTGGTTTATAATGCACTGCTAAGTTGCAGTAATCCTCCTGTGCATAGTCCTAAGGGTAGATGGTTTGATTCGGTGGTGCAGACCTTGGAAAACACATTTTACAGTGCAGCATGTAAGTAGACATTGGCTACAGCATGAGCTTCTCCTGTGGCATACTGCAACAAATTCAAAGTGTTTTGAGGGTGTGGGATTTTTCCTTTAAGGAACTCTTAAATCATCTGGAAAATACTGGGTACAGCAGTTCAAAAGCTGACATGTGGAAGGCTATCTTGGAGTAGCTGAAGAAGGAAAAACCTTTAGGGGTCAAGTTAGTCATCCTCAGAAGAAATATTTCTTTCTCTAGCATCTGGAAATCTCATAGTTGTTTAAACTATCTCCTTTTGGAAAGCTTCTTGGGATCAGTGTAGGTGTCAAAGGTCTACTGGTGGTCTAGGTGTAATATAATATCACTATTCTATATATGTAGATGCAGCCGAATCAACACCTATGGATGTTGACTGGTATTATTGGTCTATAGGCTGAGCAGTTTCTAGGTTAAGTTCCTTTTGGGAGTTTCATGTGACAAAGGAGTACCATAGGAAAGATATGGTCTAGCCAGCTTTCTCAGTCTTTATCCAGTAGGTAGAATGCTTCCTGACTTACACCTCTCCTGGCCTCTCTTCAGGGGTGAACTTCTCAACTGGCACACAATTCCCTCAGCATGGTGAAGAATGGAGGAGACCTTTATAAAGACAAAATTACTGAGATGTGAACAGATACCAGACTTCCTTTGAACAGTTGTAATACAGAATAACACCAGAGGCTTGGTTCCACCTTCTGTTTTACAGATTAACTAGTCCTTATTAAACTGATGAACACAGAAGAATGTCTGTGTCAGTCGAACACAATGCCAAAGACAAGAAGCAAACTACTTTTTTCACCAGCCTATTGATGATGCCCTTGGGGTGCTCCATGTACAAACCCTAACTCATGTTTATGCCAGCTTTATAATGTGTACAAACAGAACAGGAACTCCAGCTAATGCATTTTCTCCTCTGACTTTAGGAAACTGCAACATAAGCCTTTGTATTCAGAAGAGGCTTGGTGCACCATGTTCTGGTGCATTCACTTCCTGCATTATGGAGCCATTCCCTCCATTCTAGGTCAGTTGTGCCTTTGGTAAGGGTGTCCTACCTGAGGCATGCTTTGGGGAATCTGCCAGTCAAGCCTAATTGCGTGAGTTTACAGATTCTGTCACACAGCCAGGTTCATTTTGGTAATATGGCATTCTGTGCTGTAATCTCATCTCTGTGGATCATAAAGTGGGATAAGAGTGTTAGCACATGGGTCAGATGACAGGAGAGGTAACGGAGCCTGTTGATAACGAGTGACACCATCACATTTGCTGTTTAAGTCCTGAACAGTAAACCTGGAAACTATTAGTAGGTGTGATGATGTGTAATGCTCAGGTAAAGCCCTCTGAACAGGAATCTGAAGTCTCTAGGATTGAAAGGCAGTGTCTAGGCTTTGTTCAGGCTCCAGGGTCATCAGGTATCCAGAGTCTAGTAGGAAGGAAGTCCCATAGGTGTGTGATTAGGGTTAGACAAATAATTTAAAAGTCAGCTATTTTTTTCTGGCTTTCCTAAAGCAGATATTAATGGCCTAGTTTTACACTTAGGCCATTTTTTAAGTTATTACCACTGAAAAGAATAGTGCCATAGATGTGGCTATGCAGCCCTGTTCACCAGCTTTCACCACCTAAACACAGTTGAAGACCTGTGCTGAACGGACTAGGGAGGTAATGCAGGTTAGAACCAGCCTGGCAGGATGGGCTCCTGGGTGGATGAGTTCACTAGTCCTGTTCACACCACCCTGGACTTCTGTGCTGGCATAGAGGCTGGAAATAGGAATGAGCAATCAATGTGGAAAAGGCCAGAAATGCTTCTTTTTACTGTTCTGTTGATTTATGTGCCCATGTTGTCACAGCAGCCGTGTCGTCTTCACTGCTGTGTGAACTGCAGTTGGAATAGCATTAGCTCAATGACATCTTTTGTCAATGCAGCCTAGCTTTTCACTTTATAGCTAACCATATGTGCATTAATTTAGATACAGATGTTTAGGAACTAGGTAAATCAGGTGATACAACTAAAGGTTGGGTTCATTTAGTCTAGCCACTAAAACAATACCTTTCATTGATGGATCTCGGAGCAGCTTTCACCATAAGTGCCAAAGCTTCATAAGGAATTTGCAAACATAAATTATTGTTAAGGACCAACAGTCACACATTTGTTTCAAAAAGCCTTTAAAAGTATTTCAAGATTCCTCACATAAGCCATTTGTATGGAGGGACTAGTTTGTTAGATGGTGCCAAAGGAGTGAAGTGACTTTTAAAATGGCTGGAAACATACAGGATTTGTTTAAAGATTGTGAATTCCTACAAGGTGCCATCTTTAGATGCCCCCAGAATTACTTCAGTGTTCAGACAGAAGTTTTATGTTTATAACCAGTATGGTGGACTCAATCCGTGAATCATGGAACCCTTTAATTTTGGGGTAGGTCATGATGTGTCTGGTGCCAAGTATAGAAGATACTGTATGGGATTTTGACATGGGAAATCAATGGGCTTTGCATGTTAGCATGGAAATGTTATGTGGATATGTTACTTCTTTCAGAATGGACAGAAATTCTCTTCTTTGCATTCAAAATACAGTTTCTACCTTATACTATTTGGTTCTGAATACCTGAGTTGCAAAGCAGGCACTCAAATAAAATCCCCTTAATTTTGATAACAAAGATGATACCCTCTATCAGGCTGTGCTTTTCAGCACTGCTGCATCCAGTCATAGTCAAGAGCAGGAGATTCACAGCATGTTTAAATTTGTCTTGCAGTGTCTTTCAGGAAGAGGCCTTTCTTGCACACTTCTGTTGTTGCATGTATTCAGATAAAGATATCTTGCAGCAAATTAATGGAAAACACAAGAGAGGGCTTGCTGGAAATGAACGATGCAGTGCTATGAAATCCATCACTTGTATATCCTGAAACCGGTCTCACTTTGCAGCAGTGTCTCAGGGAAGCCCCGCTTGCTTAAGATGCTTCTTTTTCAGTGACTGTTTTCTCACTGCAGCTGAGAAAGCACAAACACAAAGCAAACAAGGGATTACTCACAAACCTTACATATCAAATTCTACTCTGAAATTCAGCTTGAATTGTTATTATTTACCATTGATGTTATGGTAATGCCTACAGGTGTCAACTTTGAGCTTTTCAACTCTCTGTTTGCTTTACAAGTGTGCAAAAAGCAGGTAATCTGTTGTCCTCTGCTAGACATGGAGAACAACAGATAAGAGGCTAGAGATAGAGGAGCAAGATGATTTTCCTAAACTCAGAGATCCATCAGAGCAGACTGTGTCTCCTGACTCCAGCTGTAGTTGTCTGGGACAGGAATTCCGTAAAGACAAGGCTTCATCTTAAGCATCATACAGCCCCAAGGAATAGTGGAAAATATTTCCATTTGCTCTGGGCTAAGCCATATTGTCATATTCTCTTCCTCTCACTTACTTTGAGATGAACCTTTTCCCTTGGTCTGTGGGACTTGGGGTAGGACTGTCATAAAAGAGTGAGGAGTTTCATGTTGTGGTCAAATGGCGCATGCTTATGAGCCACTTAAACTTTTTTCTTCAGTGTATTTGCCTCAGTATCTTTGTTATTAACTGCATACGATGTAGCTAAAAGTCTTGATACTTCTGTACCCAAAGCAGTGATATGAATGTACGCAACCAAGAACATCTATTTGTCTGTATGTTTTCCAGTAAGAGTCAGAATGGTTTCACTTCATTTTTAACTCTCTTGGGCAAAGTAAAGCTACAAATATGTTTTTTAATGGTTCTTCATCATGGTTTTAGAAGAAACTAGCCATACATTTTAAAGGCTGTTCATGAGAATTATGTATCTCAGATACAATGTTGAGATAAAGATGGAGCTATGCCAGAGTGTACCATATTTTAATTCTGATAACAGAAAGAAACTAACACTAAGAAACATGAAATCTGAAGAACTAATATGGTCCTTAAATGCTGAGTATTTGTCTTTGTCTGGCATTTCTAAAGAAATATTAACAGGCTTTTTGGAGGCAGTACGCTGGTTTACCTGCAGAGGGTTTTGGTTTCCTTTTGCTTCATGACATAAGGGATAGGTGCAAGAGGTACCTGGCCTAATTGAGAGGAAGCTTGAGGGAGTCAATGGTTAGTCAAACCAAAAAGAAAAGGAAAACTGTCCTGTAACCTGTTGCCAACTGATGATAATTCCCAGGAGCAGCTTCACAAATTAATAACATGTGAGTTAGAAAAACCTTGCCATGCACTTTATGGACTTTTACCTGTGGCTGTTGCTTGACAGCACGTGGTTGAACCATACTTTGGCCGAACAAATCAAAATGATCCGAGAATAGATAAAACATTTATGATGTGAGGAATGCAAGTGGCTTTGTTTGAGAAAACGTTGTGAAAAATTACCATTACCCTCCTCTTGTCTGCTCTCATTTGTGAAACTGCCGCTGTGCTTGTTTTGTGCTATTTGAGTAATCCATTTGAATATTGTAAATGCTAAAGTGTACGATCGCCTACACAAACAGCATATTTATTCTGAAAGTTACTGAAAGAAGTATCCTGCCTGATTTCTATTTTTTGTCCTTCTTCATTCAGTTTTTCCCTCCCAAAGGAAATGAGTCAGAGGACTCCTAATTTCTCATTCTGTCTGTCTCTTTTCCTCGTTAGTGTTCTTGCACAGACCTCTTGATTTTCTTCAGCTCGCCTCTTGAGCATTTCTATGATTAGGGGAAGGTCTCCTTTTGTTTGATTCTTTCCCGAATTCTTGTATTACACAGGCCATAAATACAGATTTCTGCATCTTGTCCTCAACTCCTGCTTGTGCAAGACCCTCAAAGGAGGAATTCATCTCGGTGCAGCTTCCATTCCTTCCGCTTCTCAAGGGTAGAAATTAATGCAGAAATTAGAAGAGGTGAAGGAGATCTCTCTGCCTGTTCCACTTCATCCTGGAAGAAGCGGTTTAGCCAGTGACTTCAATGGTGCGTTTGCTTGAGTATGAGCATCGGTCCAGCATCGGTATCTAAGTTCAGAAAACAGTAGGAAGTGTACTGGCTCTTCCTGCACTGGTGTTTTGTACAGCTTCGATTTGTGAACCTCTGGTAGCAGCTGAAGGGTTGGGTTTCTTTTGAGAGTTCTTGGAAAAAATATAGCTCTCTCTAATATTAAGAATGTTTTGTCAGTTAAGTATTTGAACAAACATGGAGTTTTCCTGCCTGATTAGTTACAGCTTTCTGGATTGAACACTTTTTCTAAGGAGATTTCCTTTACAGAGTAGGTCCTAACCTGATGGAGGTTGCTGGATGCAGCCTCAGGATCATTATTGAACAGCAGTAAACAGAAAATAATGACAGTACTGAAACTGCTGGTGTTCCTTTTATTTTTTGCCTTCTGTTTGGTTTCAGGTTCTCTGTGTAACCCTGCCCAGCAAGTGTAACATCCTAAGTGTGTTGGTTTTGACTTCCTGTAAGCATATCACAATAGTAAAACTCCATGGGGTTTTTTTTGTTTGCTTCTTGAAAGATCATTTATCAGCCAGGAGATAAAAAAAATACAGCACTCAACCTTCTTCAGGTGAAGTTTGCTTTTTGGGTGAATAAATACTCACTGACAGTCCCTGTCTTCTGAAGCTCTGATGCAAATGTTAAAAGCCTCCAGAACAATATAAGTTGTGGCCCTTTACAAATATAGTTTCCAGGGCAACTGAAGGGCCTGCTGTTTCCTAAACACTGTGCTCTCAAGCAGAAGCATTTGTCTGTCTGCTGGAAGATTATTTTACGTGTAAGCATGTTTTTATTTACAATCATATTCCCTGTATGAAAAAATACCTCTGTCCTCATTCAGGTCTGGACTACTTGAAAGTAAAGCAGGGAAATGTACTGTACACCTGCCCTTTAAATGGGGTTTGGGTTGCAAATTTGACCAGGGTGATATCAGAAAGCTGGCAGATTTCCTCATGTGCTGCAGCAGTGTCCTTCCTCTACAGCCCAGCCAGGGGCTGATGTGCAGCCCCTCTCAATACAGTGTGCTTTGCCACTCCTGTCTGTTGGAAGATCACTGTCAAATCTCAGGTGAGGCTTTTATTGCCATTCAGTTGTAGGAAGAGTGATTTATTTTTTTTTTTTTTTTTTGGTTGATGGAATGTAGGCTGTGGATGTGAGGAACAGATTCTTTACACTGAGGGTGGTAAAACACTGGCACAGGTTGCCCAGGGAGGTGGTGGATGCGTCATCCCTGAAGACATTCAAGGCCAGGCTGGATGTAGTTCTGGGCAACCTGATGTAGTTGAAGATGTCCCTGCTCATTGCAGGGGGTTTGAACTGGAGGAGCTTTGAAGGTGCCTTCCAGCCTAAACCATTCTATGATTCTGTTAGGGTTGTATCACTACTGCATGTGATCAGTGTTACAAGCTTGGGTTTTGTTATGTCCTATTTAAGTATTAATGCAGAACCAACAGGCAGTATGCAAACCCTCCCCGCATACGGTGTAATCAATGTAGTATGCGAACAGCTCATTAATTGACTTGGCTGGACTTCAATGGCTTGTCAATAGATTAAAAGTCAAGTCCAAAACAAAGATGCAAAAAATCATTTCAGTGTCTTTCTAGGTGTGCTTCTGGCAATGTACTTTCAACGTTTGCAGTGTCAATAGTCTTGGTGAGGTGTAGAGAACATCGTTAATACTGTGGTAACACTCTTCAGTATTCTGGTGCAACTAAAGAGGTGTATTAGGTGCAGTAATTTGGAAAATGAAGCAGAACTTGGCCTCATCTATATTTGCATAACTTTTCCTGATTTCTGCACCAAATGCATTCATGCATATCCAAGTACTGCACAGTACAATGACCTAGATTAGAAGCTTGTTTTAATTATGTATACTCATTAGTACATTCTAAAGACTTACTCCATTTTCTTACTAATTTTAAGTGAGATGAGAACCTGTGCTTATTTAAGACTGTCTCCCAGAAAGTTAGTCCATGCTGGTTTAGAGACCAGGGTATTTTCTGTTTTTTGTATTTGTCCATCCCTTTCTTTCTTTCTTTTGTTCCTTCTGTTTATTTCTTTGTTTTTCCTCTTCATGCTTTTTATTCTTTTTCTTTCATTCCTTTGTTTTTTTTCTCTTTCTTGCTTGCTCGCTTTCTTTCATTCCCTCATTCCTTCTTTCTTTCACTCCCTCTTAGATTCCTCTTTCCATATGCACCTCTTTTATTCTCTCTTCCTCAGGTGATAGAAAACAAACACTAGTTATTTTCTACATTTATTTCCTTCCTTAAGGTACAGATGTTGGCTTCACTGTTCATGCAGACTGCTCAGATGATGATTAACACAAGCCTAGCACACTGGAAAATCTGTAGTACAGGAGTAGAGCCTGTGACCTTCTGTAGGAACATGTTCGATGTCTGATTTCACTGGGGCTTTGACTAGAAAAGCCTAAGGAAAAGTAGAGCACAGATTTCAAGTTCTGCTTTAGTCTTTCATGGATTAAAGCATTTTAACTTCTGAGGCTTGAAACAAATTCTTAGGCTTGTTGCACAGAGAAGCAGTGACCTACTCAGGTCTCATCATGAAACCGGTCAGTAAATGTAAAGACATTTAAGCATAAATCTGTAAAGGTATCTGTGAAAGCTAAATAACCCTTTAGAAGTACTTGAAGCCATGGTGGTGACTATATTATATATTAAATGCTACGTTATCCTCACAAGTATTGATGAATCTCAGAGCCTCAAGGTTGATTTTGGAGACAATGAGGCACCTAAATATGTGTGTGGGTTGGCACCCAATCCAGACAATGACTGACTGCTTTCAGCTGCCTCATGGTAATGTCTTTACCACCAGGCCTTTTCTAGCAGATGCTTTGAAAGCCATGGATGCTGATGGAAGCTGTGGCTCACATAGAAGCAAGCACTAAGAATGGGCAGGAAATACCTTTTTTTCACTAGTAGGGCTTAGTTTGATGAATGTTGACTCTGGAATCACTTGCCATTTGTCAGGCTCCAAGAGGGACATGTACAGGCTGTGAAGTACAAATGAATGCAAATAGAAACAGTTCAGTGCATCCCTATTGCCTTGGGCAGTTACTGGGCACAGCAAACCAAAGGTTTTAAATGCCTTTCTTCTGCAGAGGGGACCTGATTCTCTGTGTTCTGTAACAAAAAACCTTGGGCTTTCAGGTTGGGCCTGAGGTGGATGCTCCTGGAACACTTGTGCTGTAGAAGCTGCTACAACCTTGCTCCAGCTGTACTCCCTGAACACCTTTCAGGATTGTGTACTGTTGAATTCAGTTTGGGCCAAAGCATCCGAAAGGTACCTAGTCATGCAACTCTGTGCAATAAGAGTTCAGTCTCTAACTCTAGCCATTAGCTCTTGAAACTGGATACAGCAGTGCAAAAATATCAGCTTCTTGTTTTGTGTAGGAAGTTTGTGGCAGCTTCCCAGGATGTGATTCACAGATCCTCACAGATGTGGTACCCATGAGCATCTCCATGAGCACAACCGGCTGGTAACTCCTTAAGTGTACATGTGGACATTGGCTGTGCACTGCACAACTAGTCAGTTTGTGATTGGCCTTTGTTAATTATTAGACTGCAGTAAGACACTGTGTTTCAAAGGTCAAGAAAGGAACCACTGGTACCAAAAGACAATCAAAAGTGCATACTAAAAAGGTACCACTGTAATAGTGCAACTGTTTGTCCAGGCACTGGCAGTAAAACATACTGGTAGGTGCTGCATTAATTGTGAGAGCTTATCCAAACAGGAGAGAGATTTATTTATACATTCCCCAATTATGAATTAAACTTTTACTCCCTGATCCAGAGTGTACCGTATCTCCGGTATATAAACTGAAAATCTACCCCCTGATGTTTTTTGCTTTGCTAGTTCTGTGTTTGATTATAGCTATTTAACAAATCACCCCAGAATACGTTCACTGTCATTGAATTTGTACTCTGAAAATACTTTAAAAGAGGCATTTTAAGACTTTTCTTGTGGCCATATGCTCATAACAGGAGCAATATAGCTTGCTATGATGAGATCATACAGAGGAGAAAGGAAGATACGATCAGATGGAATCACGCAGATAAGTGCTATCTGTGTTACCAGGAGGGATTGTAGCTGGGCTATCATGTGGTTGCAGCTGCACAGCTTAGGTTTTTGTTCTTAATCACACAGATGAGCACAAGCAATACTGCAGCATGGCTGGGGATTTCTGGAGCATTAGCAATCACTGAAGACAAAGCGTATGAGAAGCACATGCTAAGTTTTCACGCTAAGAAGACTGAAGTATCTGTGGGAACTGGAGGTCTGGCTGAGTTACTTTGGTATGAGGTTTTCCCATTAGAAAAAGAACAAGAAATATTCTTAGAACTTGCTTTGGCTCTACTTAAAAGCACCATTATGGCCTGTATACTCCTGAAAGGAGAAGGTTTCTTAAGCTATGATACAGCAAAGACAAGATGGCATGTAGGTTATCTTAAAATAGAGGCTGTTCCTTAGTTTCCTCCTACTCGACTGTCAGAGTATATAGCACTACCCCTTGCATTAGTAACCCCTGTGCAAATGAATGCCATGCAGAGAAATAAAAGGTGAATGGGGAGGGACAGGCAGAGCTTTATCAGACAGGCAAATCAACCCCCACAAACCTTCCAGTCTCCTTTCTCCAACATCCCTTTAGCACTTTTGCCCAGAAAACTAAATTTAATCAGAAAAGTCCCTCAGCAAAGATGTGCATTGGGGTTTTGTTGAGCTGGATGGTGTGCTAGTGCAAATCACAAAGATGGTCCCTGCCTGTTCCCAAATAAGTATCATTATACTTGATAGTAAATATTAAGGCACTGAATCAGGGTAACAAATTGTCATAGTAATCATGCCACTAATTCATCCATGTTTCCTTAAGGTACATGTATGTACATGTAGAAAGAAGATGATTTCAGGGAAGGTAAAAAACTGTCCCCATCTGTTCAAAAGCTTCCTGTGTCTTCTGGAAAGAATTCTTTCTGCCTTTATTGCCAGTCTCTGTGACAATGTGTCCCTTACCTCCCTCTGAAGGTGTGCTTTTGGGAATGAGTGCTCCAGCAGATCACCCCTAATCCTGTTGAAGGGTTTTCTGTGTGTGTATGTCTCCAGCACTGATCTGTTCCAGGGCAAGTTTCTCCTTGTGGTTTGAGGAATGGTCACAGCTGCATGTCATAAACAAAGATTTACACAGCTGAAAGCGAGGGTAAATACAATATAAAAGGATTGTAGCAGAGAGAGGGAAAGCTGAGCTTGAACTGCAAGTGGTGTAAGGGAAGCATCTAAGCAAGCTGAATTAGAGGACTGCAGTCTTCTGCTGCTTTTCTGCTTGGGATAAAGTGAGACTCACCTCAGGTATATGCTCTGTGTACAACAGCCGAGGGAGATCTTTGCTCATCTCTTACTCTGTGCTTTCTGCATATGTCAGTGTAGCACTCTGCATATGTGTTCGGGTATCTAGACTCCACGTCACAGTTACCTTCATGGAGATCATGGTCAAGAGTATGGTATGTTTAATTATCAAAGAAACTCATTTTACGGCCTATTATCCACTTAGAATTTTGTTTGCTTCACTGCGCCTGTTGCCTGGGGCACGTTCAGGGATGCTCTCGGTAGAGCTTTTTTCCTAGAGATTTTACTGATGTTCATACTGCTGGTAGCAGGTTTTGGAAACTACTTCCCACTTGCTTATTTTTTTCTCTGTTTCTCTTTCTCTACATCACAGTGGGCTGACCTCTCAGTAAAGCGAGGCCCTTGAATTATGTCAGGCTGTGGGAAACCATGCACTGAGATCTACAAGTGTAACAAAAATTAGCTGCGCTTATAGTTCTGCATATCTTAGAGTTAAAAAACGACTGTCACAGTGGTAATTTTGCCTGTAATCATCACACAGTTACCATGCACTGTCTATTCAGTCCAGTAATTAAAATGAACTGGCATTCCCCTTGCACGGTGGCCACACTGGTCCTGCTACCAGCAGGATCATCAGACCCATGGTGCCAGGCTGCTCACCGCAGTTGTTGCAGCCCCTCAGGTGGAGGTCAGTGGTGGGGCAGATGCTGTCTGCACCCTGCAGTGGCCCAGCTTCAGGGACTGCCAAACCAGCTCATGCTTTTGACATGCTGGGAGTATCTCTTTTTTTGCACTGTGGATTCTGTTCCGTTCAAATTCACAACAGCCAACACCTAAGCACAACAAACTCAAACTGGAGAGTCCACCACAGATGATGCTGCAGTGCTGCTCTGTTCACCTTGGCTAGAGGTCGTCTGGTTTCCAGTGTTAGAAGCAAAGGTAGAATCACAGTTCCTTTGAGTGGGTAATTGTAAATCACTTGGTAATGGGTATATCTGAGTAAGTGTTTAAAGTGGAATGGCCTGAAAATTGTAAATTCACATTAATTCTGTTGTTTGTTTGGCAAATGCTGCCCTTATTCCACCTATTTTTATTAGTGCTTAATAAAGAAGCATGCTGATGAAAACATTAAATCCCTGTTATAAACATTTAAATCCTTTCTGTTATAATTAATACCATCTGCATTTTCGAAGTAGGAGCTTTGCATGTGTGTTTTAAGGAAGGCCAGAGTCACTTGCAAGAGTGGAGGAACATGATATACAAACACATGGTTACATGTGTCCATATTGCTGGGTGGGTTGGCTAAGAGCTTAACTAGGAAAACAAATAAAGCATGGCAAGGGATATTTTGCATGGAATTATGTCAGTGTTAGCATCTTTTGCCACTTGCAAAGCCCTGAAACATTGGCTACATGGAGTGAAAATGGGCAGTGTGGCAGGGCAGTAGAGCAGGGCAGCATGAAAATTTGGGCTTAGTTGTAATTAGATGTAATCAAGGGCTTCTGCAGTGGTGGTTTCTATTTTATACAGCTTTGTTTTATGGTAACATTTGGGAAGACTTTTTCAGTCATTCTAAATCAGCATTAGGGCTGTATATGTGTGGATATATATAATATATATCTAACAAACGGATGCTGCATATCTATGTATATACACATATCATTTTGCAGTGGATTATTTTGGAAATAAGTTTAAATCTAAACTCCTTTAAGTAGGTTAAGATATTCCAACTGATCAGTGGAATACAGTCACTGACCTACTTTAAAAGGATCATTAATGGAACATATCTGGCAGCCTCATTTGCATTTTAGATAACTCAGAATTATTAATTATCATGTTATACCCAGGCAAAGTTCTAATTTCCACAGAGAAGTATCTAGGCCTTTACAGCTTGAAAGCAGATAGCCAAAACCAACTATGTAAGAAGAGAACTGTACAGGATGAAAGGGATTTGCTGTTCCTACTGTGCTATTTTGAATCTCTTGACAGGGTTACCAGGCTAGCCTAATTCCTGTCTCACTGATCTAGTTCTTGTTTTTGTCTTGGTTCTTTGCCATGTAGTGTCTCACAGTGGAGTTTTGGGATTCTTTCATGTATATGGCCATAAAATACCTCCACAGTGAAAATGTCAGGTTGGCTCTACAGAACACTGAAACCAAACATGTTTCTCAGAGGTAGTGTCTCACATCGCCCGTTGCAGCGCTTTGTGCAGTGACACACAGGCAGGGATGCGCATAACTGCCTGCTGTGCATCAGCCACTTCTCACACCACCACATCAGCCACACCATCTTGCACCACCACACCATCCCTTTCCCATATCCCATTGCTCTGTGAATGGCTTCTCTTTTAGGCGATAGGAACAGAAAAGACCTTGCATTTTTTCCACAGATTCTTCCGAGAGAGAGAGCATGGCATGCTGCTATTTCCAGCAATTGCTTGTGAGAGCATGGCAAGCACTCTGCGTGGCTCTGTTTGGGTCAGTCTGTGCTACTGGTGGTTTGGTTCAGTTCATTTCTCACTTAGCAGACAGGTTGAGCACAAGCTATGCAACAAGAGAAAACCAAATGGGGTGACCTAACACTTGGGCCGCTAGATGCGTTCAGTTGGTTTTGTCATTGCTGCTGTGATGCCTGTGTCCTTCTTGAAAGGCGGCTGCAGAAACTGGGAGCCAAATGCATAATCATGTTTTGGATAAAGACAAAAGTACAAAGTTCTTGCATGTGTTCCTGGTCATATTTCATCATAAGCCACATCAACTACCTTGAAGTGCACATGACAAAGTAATAGCTTGTGCAGTAGGTTTCAATGCCACAGCTTGTGGGCTAGACATGAGCTCTCCTTAATGGTTCCAAGCCAGGCTGTGTCTCACGGCACATCTGAATTCCTCACCAGGTTTGCCAAAGTGCCATTGCACCATAAGATTTCCAGAGCAGACTGCAGTTTGCCAAAGTGACCCAGAGGTGTGGGAAAAGGTGGTGTTTGGGTTTGATTTGGGGGTATTTTTTATTAAATGGAGTTGTGCAGCAGTTGGATTAAACATTGCTGAATTGGAAGTGTAAGACATATCTATGCAAGAGACATTTGATATTTGTACTCCTCTCCTGGGGTACTTATTTAAATAAACCAATGTTATAAAAATCCTGCATGATATTCATAACCTTCAGCAACTGCTGAAAACATTGATCCCGAGCTTTGATCTTTTGTGAAGAACTGCTCCATCTGGGAACTGTGGGTTTGGCTGTTTCACTCCTTAACTCTTCATGTGATCTCTGTGGTGGGTGAGCATCTGTTCACTCTCTATTGCTGTTAGCTGGTTCATCCTTTGGTCTTCTGTTTGCTTCCGATAGCCCTAGGAAAGCTACAGTTGACCTGTCTTGTTTCTTAGCTGGCAGCTGCCAATACTCTTTCCATCATCTATATTGGGTGGTTGATTTGTGGTTCTTGGGTTTGGTTATTTGAGTGGGTTTGTCAAATGACCACTAGCTAACTGGCTGTTTTGCTCTGGTCCCTCTGTCTTTAGACACTGTAAGTAGGCAGGCTGTCTACTGCTTGTCTGCTTGTTTATGCTTACAGCATGGGCCTGAACACGTCTTTATTTGCAGCTGTCTCTTTTGCTTCTTTACTTGCAGCTTCATGACTTGATGGTAGTCTCAGTAGCTTTCAAATACTCATGTCTGTAACTTGTGCACCTTTAATTTCACTGCACCTGTAAACATCATAAAATAATATATATATTATTATACTATATATATACTATACTATAAAAATATTATAGTATGGCCCTCCTTTAGCAGAATGTATGCACTTTACAATAATGGTATGAAATATTTAGAGTCTTTATTTCAAGCTTCTAGTGTCTTTATTTCTGCTTTTGGCCCAACCATATTCCCCCATAATCCACAAATAAAATGTCCTCTGCTTTCAGCTGGGGATAAAAAACCCAGAAAAATGAAACAAAGCAAAACCCCAAAAGACTGAAAAGCTAATGTCTTCTTTCTCAGCTTTCTTCCCTGAAGCATCTACCTTTTTTAAAGGAAATACTACTTAATCTTTCTCCCTTGTACTCTAATTCTGTACAATTTCCCGAAGCTTTGTGCTGTAGCCCTTGGCACCTTCAGACTGCATCTCTGATACAAACTCTTCTTTCTCTTTGTAGTGAACTATTTTGCTGCATGTTTGGGACCTTTCAGGAGAGTCTTTAGAACCTTTTAGGGCATGGCTGTAGTGCAGTGAATGCCAAATGTTTCCAGTCCACATACAACATAGTGGCAGTAGGCAATTGTACTTAGTCCATAGTTGGTCTCTGTTTGGAGGCTGGAGGTATTTACCTGCAAATACCTCTTTCTGTATGGGCAGGATGGATGAGAGCTGTGTGGTCGGGGGACCAGATGTCTAAGAAATCACTGTCAGGACCAGAATGCAAGTTTATTATTGATGTGAGACAGCCTGGCCTATTCTCCTAAAGTAGATGTTCTTGGCAGAGCTGAGGCATAGCAAAGAGTATTGGTTCCATCTTACTGTTTTGTACCTGTCCTGTTAAATAACCTTGAGGTTTGAAGTCCTTTTCTAGGTTTGTCTGCCACTGTAACTGACTTAAATGCATTATGCATCTTCCAAGTCAGCACCTTCATAATTGTTACTGGTTCCCTATGGAAATAACCAAGGCCAACATTTTATGACATAGTACAAATACCTGTGGCATCTTGCTTATTAACTTTGCTCAGCTGGAACACATTTCCATGCAGTGGTGCATCTAATTTGCTTACTGTTGTGAAACACGAGATCTCTCGTGGGGCTCAACACTGAAAAATAGGATTATTTGTAAAGAGTGGGGTTTTTCTGGCCAGTTAAACATGTGCCTGCTGGCACAGGGCAGCAGCAAGAGTCAGCAGAAGGGAAAGCAGCATCAGGGCAGTCTCTGCTTCAGCTGGCTCAAGCTGCCTCTGTGCCCCTGTACCCACTCCCCACTCGATGCCTATGTAGCAGTGCTAATGAGGACATAGTGCAGAGTTTACAGAACCTGTGCAAGCACTGACACCAGAAGCAATATGGCCACATTGCACCCAGAAGGATAAGCTCTCTTGAGAGAGCTTCATATATCAGGCAGAGACTCTGTGCTGTTGTGGAGGAGTAGTTTGCAGAGCTCAGCTGGTGTTGTATTTGCAGCACTGTACCATGCTCAGGGGATGTGCAAGCACTGGTCAACCTTAGGACATTTGCCTTTGAAGGGTGTTAAGTGACAGGCTTTCTGTTTGGACTGTGCAAAGTCTAACTCCCTGGAGAAACTGCCCCATTAGATTATGCAATGTCTTTTGCCAGGAAGTTGCATTGCCAGATCAAATTATTATTCCACTTACACAGTGGTGTTCCCTACCAGTAACTCAAAGGACTGCAGTGGTCAACTCTAACATACTGAGCTGTTGCTGCATAATGGTGTATTATTGGAGACAGTAAGAGATAGCTTTTGTTAGCTGTGCATTTACAGAGATTAAATGTTGGGTTTTTACATCTTTTGGTCTGTTTGAAAGCACGGTGAGACAGTCTTGGAGGAATTATTTTGCCTAGTGCATGGCTTGCAAAGGCGTACCTCGAGGTGAAACACGGTAGCTGCTTTAACAGCTGGTGGATTCCTATAATCAACTGAACCTGCAAGGGTAATTTAGGCAGGCAAAAATGTAATTACTTGGTGTATATCCTACGCTGAACTAATTATGCAGTGCTTTACACTGGGAAAATGTCTCACTCAATGTCCCTATCAGCACAGGTCTCAAAGGGTAGAATTGTATAAAACATATAGAATCTAAATACAAACTTGTATTAACATGTATAAAGTTATTCCTAGGTCTTTCTAAAACTTTAATCTCAGTACTTGCCTCTGTTAACATATTTTGTTAATTCTGGCTAGAAAAATAGATCCTTTAGTTACTCTGTATGAAAATATGCCTATTTTGAAGAAATGGGAAGCTTTTTTCAACATGCCAAAGCAAGGCAAAATAGCAAATACAACAGTACACAACACAGGATTTAAAATACATTTCAATATATTAGATTATAGCGTGGAAGCCTAAGATGTTTAAGCAGAAAGCATGCTATCATTCTGACTTTCAGGTATACACGCATGTGAACCAGATTGCACGGTGACTACTGGCAGAATTTAGTCCACTGATTATAGAGTATGTATGTGGGGTTTAAGACATAGCCAAAATAATGACACTGGGGCACCATTAGTTAAGGAGCAGGTTAATATCTCTCAAGGTGTCAGAACTTTGAATGAATGTCATGGGTTTTGTCTTTTACTAGGGCTTTAACTGGCATTTGGACTCACTGAAAAGTACTGCTAGAAGTTGCTGAGGACCTCTACTGAGAGCTGATCCCAGGATGAAGAGAACAGGATTAGTTTTCTTAGGATTGGGTCTTGTGTTGGTTCAGATTCATTTCCAAATGAAAACAGCTACTGAGATTCTGTGTTCACAGATACACCTTTCCTCTGGAAGCACTCTGTTCACTGTTCCCTATGTTTTTTTTTTTTCTACAGGTTGTTGGATCTCATATTTTTTTGCCATTTTGCCCAGCATAACCTCAGTAGTTCAGCACTGTCATCCAGGGTTTTGTAGGAATAGCAGACTGTAGCCTGGTCCTGGTAATCTCATTCTCCTCATTTGGGGATTTCTTTTAGAACCTGTTTTATCGTTAATTCCATCCAAGAGGGATTCTCTGATATGGTCGTTAAGAAATACAATAGTTCCTCCTTCTGAAATCATACACTACTGTAGTTTTTCTGCTTGTTTTGGTTTGAAGAGAGGGTTTCTTTATTCACACACACACACACCCACACACACACCCCACAAGGGTATCTCTAAGTACTTTGTGCTTACTTGTACTTTGATAGTTACATTTTGAACCAGCTATTAGGAAAGAGGTCTGAAAATGTTCAGGAGTGCTTCTCCTGCTAGTCCCCATTTAGCTCCTTCAGGAAGCAGTTATGTATGGGGTTGAAAAGTTCGCCTTAGTTTCATGGTCTGGTGTAATATTTAGTGAGTCTGCATGGGAATGACGGATTATGGGAGCCTCCCTTCAATCTATATTCTGCAGCAACATTCTGAGAGCTCCCAAGTGAACCATACTCCCTCTTTCGACCCTTGTCAGGCTGTGATAGCATCACCCTAGTAATATGCTTCTCCTACATAAAGTACCACATTTTAATCCATGGAGGTTCTGTTACAGCTCAATACAGGTGATCTTATCACCCGGCTGGGCTGCATCCTTCCTTTAATGCATAGCACCATGTCTGTGACTGTGACTCTTGGTTTTTTTTTCTCCCCATGGAAATAGTATCCCACTTATTATTTTCTTTCTAGTATCCTTCTAATATGATAACTGGCATCCAGCATTCAGTGTTAATTGATCCTGGTTCCTCCTTCTGTTGGCATAGAACATACCTATTTAGCCTGACTACCTACTTTCTACACCCTGTTTAGATGGGACTTGACTGTCCCAAGCTGCTCATTGATTCTCCTTGCAACTGTCCTTAATCTAAGCAATCTTTTGTTACTTTACCTGCAAAGGATGTGTACTCTCGAGCTGTGGGATCTTCCAACTTGTGGAAACTTGCCAGTTCTTAGGTTTGTGTTGACCCCTTTTTTCTTCTATGAAGTTCATCCTCCTTGCAAAATCTCATCCTGTTCCAAAAGGACCCGTTCATACCTCCAGTTTTTAAGGGTCTTCACTGAACTTCTGCTGTCACCTCAACTTTCAAATACCCCATGACAGAGTGTTTGATGTTCTTTTAAGGTGACTTCATTGAGGGAATTAGGATCAGATCTCTGGTATTTAGCTCTGAAGGCAGGAGAACTATCCTTAATGAATCTGTTCGTGTAAATTAGTATTTCTTTCATGAACAGCTGACATGGATACTGTGTCAGAGCATATGGGGGAATCACTCAAGAGATACCCAGTGCATCGGGACCTGACTAAGAAACTTTTTGAGATGTTTGACGTAAAATATTTTATTATTACCTTCATACCAGAAATGGACCTAAAAAGAGTGTAATAATGATAAGAGTAAAGCAAACTCTTCATTAGTGTAATATAGTATGTTTAATTCTTTACGGAGCCATAAAAACAAATATAATCAGTGTTATGATTTTGGTGCAAGAACTTATCTTTCACTTATATCTTTATTTTTAATTACAGAAAAGGGGGAGGGAATGGGAGAAAAACAGAGAAGTTGTCGTGTTTTGTGAAACTGTATTTTCTTACTTGCATTTCTGGTCTAAAAACATTCTAAATACTTGCAGTTATTCTGAAGCTTTCTTTCAATACCACGTCTTTTATGAAATCCCCTCATAGAGACTTGTAGTTTCCAGGATAGTTCCTGACATCATCCACTACTGATTTAGGAAGTACTTGTTTCAGAAGGCTACTATTATCAGGAGACATTATAAAATATTAACATGGTTGACAAGCTACTGAATGAATAGGTGATTAGTGTTTTAACCTTTATGTAGGTAGTAAGGCTTTGCCATGGAGTAATAAGCAACTGCCAGACTTGTGTGTACTGTAGCTTGCTCATATACATATAGTAAAATCAATAGTGCTCTATTTGTTTTTATTGTGAGCCCCTTTTATACACATTTACACTTAAGATGATTCAACATGTATCTCTGTGGTGTAAATGTCATCTCTTCCTTGTTTCAGTGTGGTCTTTATGATATAAGTCATCTGAGACTTACAGGGTGGTGCATCATTTCAAAAAGTCTCTATTTTTGACTGTATTGAGGGGAAAAAGAAATATCCTGAATCTCTTGTCTGTTTTCTGGTCATGCATCTTGTGCCTTTAAGACCAGAGTCTCCACTGGAAAGTGCACTAACTGGTGCTGGTCCACTGGACCAAGCTAGAGCTGATCCAAAGTTATCTGTCCCAGATGCACATTGTGTGGGACATTCTGAGCACCACCGCTTTCCAGCCTCAAGTCCTCAGCTGTTGGACATTTTTCTTCCTGTTCTAAATGCAGACAAATAAACCTCTTGATTTTATCTTGTTTTTGGGTGAGACGAAGAACACACAGAGCCCACACTGGAAGAAAGCTAAAGAATCATCAGCACTGAAGAGAACATGTCCTGTTCCATACTTGTAAATCCTTGGTTTCTTTGTACAGAAAAGAGTGCAGTCAGCAAACCCTTAAGAGGGAATCTGTGTCCAGTTAAGGAAGATGTACTATGACATAATGTGACATACTACAGTAGTTGCAACTGGTTTGTTACCAGTGAACAGCATGCTTTGGGGCTTAACATTGTCGTCCCTGTCTCATTTGTTTTGAGGCACAATAAGAAATTACTGATGTATTGTTTTCCTCTGTAACTTAGAGTTCTCAATAATTCTGATAAATTCTACACTTATCTTTTCCAGGGCATAAAATTCTGCTGTTCGTAGTCTCTGTAATCTGTACATGGAATTAGTGCCAGTTCTCTTAAGATTGTGCGCTCTTAACTTGATGGACAGTTTGAAGCTAACGAGAACTGACAAGACATTCAAAGCAGAAAATAGACCCCACAGACAGTCTGTAGGAAGGAGGACTTTCATGTGCAATTCTAGCCCCCTTATTCTTCCACTCTTCTGCTCAGAGTAGGCGTGTTTCAGTTCCACTTCTTATCATTCTCTTCCTTTTTTCTTTATTTTCCCTTCACTCCCATGTATTCATCTTCTTCCAAAAGCATACTTGATTTATGTCCTCTTCTCTCTTACACTCCTCCAGGGTTGTGATTTAATACTTTTATTTCAGCAGTTCAACTCAGAGTTTCTAAATGCTCAGAATTCACAATATTGTGATTTTTATTTTCCAGTTATTTTTTTCATTCAAATAATGTTACATTAAAACAGAATCAGAAAAAATGCCACAAAATCATATAATGCAACAAGTTACTAGTTGTGTGCTCTCATAGCAAGTCCTTAAAAGCATTCTGTTGCTCACAAAATGGGCTCGTGAATTGGTGTATGAAGGCAGGCTGAGAAAGTTGGGGCTCTTCAGCTTGGAGAAGAGAAGGCTGTGTGAAGACCTCAGAGCAGCTTCCAGTGTCTGAAGGGGGCTACAAGGATGCTGGAGAGGGACTCTTCATCAGGGACTGTAGCGATAGGACAAGGGGTGATGGGTTCAAACTGAAACAGGGGGAGTTCGGGTTAGATATAAGGAAGAAGTTATTTACTGTGAGGGTGGTGAGATGCTGGCACAGGTTGCCCAGAGAAGCTGTGGCTACCTCATACCTGGCAGTGTTCAAAGCCAGGATAGACAGAGCCTTGGGCGACATGGTTTAGTGTGTGGCATCCCTGCCCATGGCAGGGGGATGGAACTGGATGATCTTAGGATCCTTTCCAACCCAACCCAGTCTGTGGTTCTGTATTGTTCTTGCCATTAGCAAGAACATTATCCTAATCCAGCACTGAGTATGAATCAGTTTGGAACACTACCCAGATTCCCAACAGTGGAATCATGGCTTCATTTTTTAGAACACTCAAGCTATTTTTTAGTCATACAGTGTACAGATTCTAACAATAAGCTTGATTTTTTTTTTTTTTAATAGGATCATTAACTGGAAATGAGCAGGGTTTGGTCGTTTGATACTGGATCTTTATAATTTCGTTGTCTTGGTCATTGACAATTACATTCAGTTATTAAATAAAATCATTAAACAGAGGTATATCCTCTTGCTTTCCCAGTGAGTGTCTCAAGTGCAGATGTGACGGGAAATACTTATGTTAAATCTCCCATCAGTTTCTTGTTTGCTCAGTGACCGGTTTCTCATTGCAAAAGTAGTTTTCAAAGCTGACCAAAAACTGGCGTGCTTTCTCTCTCTCCTGCTTAAATTGCTCCTCTGCAGCTTTGGCTGTATTAAAGCTGTCGAGTGCCAACACTGTCAGAAGGTACCATAGCTTAAATGACCCTGCCGAGTGAAAATCTTATTATCTGCAGAGACAGCTCTTGCAAGTTGTAAAGCACAATAGGAGGAAAGTGAATGGGCTCCATGTAATAGAACGTAGTTTCCTCAAGGCAAACACTTTCATCTTTTCAGGACGTTTGACCCGAAGTGACATTGTTCACCAACTGCTTCAAATATCTGCATTGAGAGGGGAGTTAAAATGAAAGGGATACAAGAGGGCATTTGTTCGGGTCTAGCAGGCATCCTTCTGGTGGAAAGGGAAACCAGCCGAGATCAGTCCTGATGCTGGCATGTTTTCACTTAGCCGTATACAGCCAGCCAGAGCAACAGCATAAGCAATTCTTGCTCTCTTTACCTCTGTCTGCTTTCATTCAGTTGGAAAAGTACCAGGTGTTTTGGCAGTGAGAGAGAACCAAGACTTCACAGTTTAGGCATTCCACTTATGTTGCAGGTGGCTTGTTGACTTCTGTGTACTTCTTGATGGTTTGGGGTTAGTGGCATGAAATAAATATGAGGTACTGTGCTTAATATGAAAATGTGTACCTGACACTGCTTGGGACACCAAAATTTACTTGAATTTGCTATCTAAGACCTTAAGTAATGCATTTCAGCATGATTTCCTAACAATGAGTTCATTACAGTATAGTATTTGGACAAATGCTTGAACTTAACCTGTGTTTATCTTCTCATCTGTGATACGCCTGCAACTATACCTAACTGGCATATGCTGACTTGGGAACCTGGATGTATCCATGGCTGTCTCCCAGGCCTCGAGAAAGTCCCCTGAAGCTAAATTCACATAGAGGTTTTAAGGATGGGTGTTGCATATCCTAGGTTCTATGCACCCAACCTTCCAGGAGCAAAATTCAAGCCCTCTTTCTAAGTAGCCTGTGTATAGCACAGGAGAGCACCATTTCAGTAGCAAAGAGATACAGCAGCATATATAATGAGCAGCATATATAATGAGCCCTGGGTATAATACTTCATCCCCAGCAGCACGGTTCCTAGGCTTAACAAGACTGAGCTGGAACCACTGGAGAACAGCACTGGGACTTGGAAGACCTGTGTTTTGTCACCAGGCAGCAGAATGAGCCCTCCACCCCAGCATTGTTTAATGGCAAAGCTCTGCAGAGGACTTTGAGTTTATACAGAAAACACTTTCACAACCAAACAAAGCTGACGAGTTCCTGAAGTGAAAAGCTGGAAGCGTGTTCCAGCTGCCAGAACATGCAGGAGCTCAGTGTGTGTCTATCAGTCTCCAGTAAGTCAGGTCCCATAAGAGGCATGTTGTGGAGTATGTTTTTATGGGTATAACCAAATCATGCCACAGGAGCATGAGTCAACAGTTTACTGCGTGCCACTTGGCACACAGTGGACTGCAAAAGGAGCATGTGAAGGAGGCTGTCCCACTCAGAGTAGGCAGCCTTCCTCCTAAGTTGTTACAGGAGCAACCTGAAAACACAGCATCCCTTGCAGAAACTGAAGCCATGGCCTTTGTTTGTGTCTCTGTAGTCTAAGTGCTGGCTGCTAGATAAGAAATGCTTCCTGTCTCCAGCAGCCAGGTGACAGGCTGGGGCTTCTCAGCCATGCACAGAACTCAAATGAAGAAAAACTGCATTTAAGATCTGAAGGTTCAGTCACCTAGCAACTGTGGTCCCACCAAATGCTTCAAACTTGTGTTGTGTATCCCCACAAGTCTTTATTTTTATGTATTTAATTATTGCAGCTTAAAAAAAAGCATTAAGATGTTCAGATGGATTCTTGAGGGAGAATAAGTACTGGAAATGAACCACGTGTTGCATACAGCAAATTGAAGCAGATTTTGGACAACAGATTACTGCACTGGGCTCTAATTACACAGCATGGCATTCTCCTAACTAATAGCAAAGTGGAGAAAGCCATGGATTTTTGGTTGGTGTAGAACACTTTCAGGGGATGATCACCTGGACTCTGTCAAGCAAGTAAATAACATGCACAAATAAATAAGAATACTGGCCATAATTTCTATAGAAATTGTTTTAAATGGCTTTGGCAACATATTCCAAGTGTTTTGTGATAGATAGCAGCTATTCCTAAAGCTTAGGAACAATTGAAATGTCCCCAAACCATAACAACAGAGAAGAAATGAGGTCTTATTTGTTCTATGATGACTTACAATACACCATAAGAGAATGCAACAACTGAATCAGGAGAGAAATGTAAACAACATTTGCCTCTTTCTTCTCAGCACGGAGCAGTCTGTGGGATGTGACATGTAAACCAGTTTGCCAGAATATTTTGCCTGGGTAGCTCATTGTGTGAGCTTTCCACAGATGGAAGTGGCTGAGACCATATTACCTTTAAGGTAATATGTTCTGCTGTGAAACCTGTTACATGCTCTGGAGTACAGTGCCATAATATAACAGCAGCAGAACACTGAGATACCGTATCACTTAGATCTTCTCTGAGAGGCTTTCAGAGCCTCTCATGTAGTGACAAACTGGAGATGAACCAGTTCTCTTGTGTGCCTAAACTTCACTGATTAGTGTAGATGGCTAGGAAGTTACTTTTGTTTCACATATAATATTTTTGGGATGTTCTTTTCTGTCTGCAGTAGCACCAGCACTTCCGTGGGCTTTAGAGAGCCGTTGCCTTATGGAAAAGTAACCTCCAATTACCTATCTGTAAGATCTGGTTTGATATATGGAAAGGTTGCTGATACTAACCTCAGCTGGGCTTAATAACAAATACGGAGCTAAGAGAAAGAAAGAATATTGTTCATGTGCTCTCAAAACCAACTCAAATGTGTATCAGTACGCACACACGATGTGTAAAACTGGGCTTCAGGTGGAGATAAATGAGGGCGTTTTCTTATTGCTGTTTTGGGGTTTCTGAAGTACACCAGCCCAGTTCTATACTTGGGGAGTTTCAAACGTTAATGTTGTGCCAACCATTTCTAGTAGAATACTGCTGTGTGTTTAGGACTTTTTCTTTCCCTCCCAGAAAATTTACAGCTTTTATGAAGTCATTCATTACTTGGAATGGTTTGAGGCAGTTGAGAAGTTATCCTTGAAGGTATTTCAGCCTGTATGCTGCTTGCAGGATTTTCCATCCAGTCCTTTATTTCTCAGTTCTACAATTACATATATCAGTGCTCTGTTGTGTTTTACCTTAAGTCCCCTGTCTGATACCTGTCCTATTCCCTAAAAATCAGCTGCTTTTTTTCTTTTAAGAATGAAAACTCTTGTGCGTAGAAGTGCTGCTTTCCCTTTTCCTGATTAATGAAAAATCCAGAAGCCTTGGTACATCCAAATAAAGATTTAATGTGTTGCTAATGCGAAAGGTAAAACTGCTAGAGTTGGGCCTTCCTTTCAGAAACCCGCTAAGAAAAGCACAACAGCTCAGAAACTCAAAAATGGGAGCCTGAAATTAATGCCATTGATTCTTGTCACACCTAAGCGAATAGTGACAGGTAGGCAAAACTGGTATCTTGTATAATCACAGATATCTTTATCAGAACATTTTTAAGCTGCAGAGCTACATAAGGTTTAGGATTCAGAAATGTAGGATTCTGTCAGCTCTAGTTCTGATTTTCTATCCTAATTATCTGCTACTTAATCTCAGAGGTAAGTGCTTCCTGCCACCAGATAAACAGCCAACAGTGTATGGTGTGGGAGGGAAGCGCACTAACTGTTCTCCCAGTGTGTGTTTCCAAGACAGAGGGACATGTGGTTTGGAGACAGATGCAACAAATGAACTTGTTAACACTGGGGAGCTCACTGGCTGTTGATGACTCTACTTTTCTTGGGACCTGTTTCAGAAAGGTTTATGGTACATGTTTTACACAGTAGTTATAAATTGTGTCTTGTACTTTGGTCAAACAGGGATGCAAATAAAGGGAGAGATGCAGAGTGGGTGTCTGTGGCTGCACATTGTACTCATGCACTTCAGCAAACCTGGCTGTGGTTAATACACATAGCATCCTAGGTATCCTGAAAGTCTCTCTTCCCTTCTATGGTTATAGACACCCCAGCACTACTATCTTTTCCTCAACTAGTGACATCTAGTCTCATTCAACACATTATCCTGATATACCGAGTCACTAGTCCCCTCATAGAGTATACTGTAGATTCAGAAGCACTGCGAATGAAGGCAGGAACCACCACAGAGAATGCCACAGTAGAGCAAAATCTTCTTAGTAGGTTGCATAAACCAGTTAGGACAAAACTAATGAAACCCAAGAGTGGGACATTTATGCAAACGGGGAATATGTTTACTTAATCTGGAGAAAATTTGTTTGGCTGCCATCTGTGGTAGGAAACACAGTCAGGAACTACAGAGAAGTTCTCTGCTCCTGTGCTACACCACTTCAGCAAAGGGAGGGAGGAGACGAGTAATTAAGTGTTCTCAAAAGGCTGCAAAGTGAGTGAAGTGAATCACTAAACTTCAGCCCATGTCAGGATCAAGAAGCACGTGTGCATTCTCTTCTATGCAGTCTTGTGCTGTAAGGAAGCCTCTGCTCTAATGTTACATTTTCCGTAACAGGGAAAGGAGAAACTGTTTCTGTTTAAACTTGTAAAAGGCCTTGTTTATGATATCAACACTTTTCATACACAGCACAGTCTTGTCTTGCTCTTTAAGAGTTTTAATGGTGGAAGCACTGACTCATTTTTGTAAGCTGTTCATGGCTCTTTCCTCTGAGGTATGCCTCACAATTAGACATTCATATTTTACAATAATGCATTTCATTGCTGTATCTCAAAGCATTTTGACAGGATGAGTAAATGTTACGTTGTCTGCGCAACAGGAACAGCAGTAGTGGCTCAGAAATTACTTGCAGTAAAATACAATTATCAGAGAACACTGGGAGCAGAATTCAGCCCACCATACTTCTCGTCATACCAGGTATCTGAGTGACATGCGAAAACTGTATTGGTCTCTTTTCCTCAAATTGCTACCTTCACCAGGAGATGATGGCCATATTTCCTACATAGAATCATAGAATCATTAGGGTTGGAAAGGACCTTAAGATCATCTATTTCCAATCCCCCTGCCGTGGGCAGGGACACCTTATGCTAAATCATATCACCCAAGGCCTTGACCAACCTGGTCTTGATTCTGCTCTACTGCATGCGATAACATGAGAACTCATGCTGCTGAGAATAAATCCATTCTTGATATTGGCCACTAAATTAGAATCCTGGGAGCGTTAACTCTCAAAATCCCTTCTCAATCCCATTCACGCCACAGGCCCAGCTTTTAGACAGCACAATGAAGTTCTGGGGAGTCTCCTAAGTTTTGTTCACTGGTAATTTCTGTTTCTCATTTAGTCTACTTCAGTGTCCATCCACATGATGCCACCTTGTAAGTAAGTCTTTGAGTAATGCAGAGGTGATTTGCACCTTTGTGAAACAGCCCCATTTTTCTATGAGATTATTTTGTGAGACAGAAAATTACTCCACAGTGAAACTCAGTCTCTGGCTTGAACTATCTACTGTGTATCTGTTTACCTGGTAGCAGAATTAGTCTGCTGAGTAAGCAGAGTCCTGTTAAAAGGCAAGTAAGAAGAATTTTTCACCATTTGTTTGGGAGAGAGAGCAAGTGCATGTGTGAATGCATCTTGCTTTGAAGGAAAAAGAAGCGGAGAATAAATCCTGTCTGGAACAGAGAGAGACGTTTCAAGAGACTCTTCAAAGAGTCTTTTAACTAATCCCAAGGGACACGCAAAAAGTGGGAGGTGATTCTAGGGGGGAAAATGAAAGGGAGCTGTTGAATTGAACTTCTCAAGCCCTGTGCATGCATGAGCATGTTACATGCTGTTACCTCCAGAATTACCTGCTCACTCCTAGATGGGAATTGCTGTATTGCACGGTTTGTGTTCCCTGCCAAAAGTAACATGAGACCCAAGAAAGGCAATGGATAAAAAAGCCAGGAGAGACAGGAATTTGGTTGAAATTGCTGGACCTGCCAGTCCTTCACCGACAAGGAAGCCCACAGGAGCTAGCTGTGTTGGAAGCCTGCCTTTGGTAATACCCTCCAGAGCAGAAGGAACCATGCCAGAGTTCATCCAGTTACTGACAGTCTACCCTACTGTTGACTAGAGCAGCTTAGAGGTCAGGATGTCGGTACTGATGTGCAGCAGAGATGTGGAATGCACAATACAAGGTTCAGTGACAACAATCAATTTTAAAGTAATTTAAAAAAAAGGCTTTCATGACCCTGATCCTCTTTTCTATTTTTATCCTGGCTGACCCATAATCTCATTTTGGAATGAGAGAATAACATTGTTTGAAAGAGGTTGCGGCATAAAAATGTCTTTGAGTCATTTTGCGTTGCATTGAGTAAATTGATTCTTTGGCAGTTCTGGAAATAGAAGGTGATGGTGAAATCTGAAGAGTGCTCTTTATGCTATTGAGCGGTGGTATAGTAAATAATGTAGGAATGATTTAAAACTCAATTCATTGGTATTTCAGTAGCTTTGGATGCCTCAGTACCTCTTGAAAGATCCTCAGTTTTAATAGCAAGTCTCTCAGTAATTCCTGGAGTTACAGCACGTAATGTGTGAGTTGCATGTGTATGTCTGTATATAGAGATGAACATATTTACATATTAAAATGAAAGGGACCAGGAAATGGCATGCATTTGAGAAACCTAGAGAGACGGATGTATGCAGCTTGCAATTGAGGAAGAGATAGTAATTAAGCCGAAAATGGGTTGTGGAGGGAAGGAACTCTTACCTCAGGAGACAAAGTGCCCTACTTTCTTTTCTCACACTTTGAAATCTATGAATCTTTTACTGGCTTTATCACTTTTCGTGGTTCCCTGCAGGCCAGGGCTGACAACTAAGCCTCTGTTTTATCTTAAACTGTTCAAAGCATGTCAGAAAATTACTTTCCCTGCTGAGTCTGAAAGTGGCTGCATGATTGCAGGATCCCACCTACCGGTTGCCCCAGTCCAGGTGATCACCATTGCTTCAAATCTTAATGATAGACCCAGAACAG
Organism: Pezoporus wallicus; assembly: GCF_028554395.1. NCBI lineage: Eukaryota > Metazoa > Chordata > Aves > Psittaciformes > Psittacidae > Pezoporus > Pezoporus wallicus. The sequence continues at coordinate 6,470,196 of NW_026642649.1, read as the reverse complement.
CTGGCACATTGCCACAATATAAGGTCTTCTATTGCTTGTAGTTGAGGACCAAAAACCGAGTTGAGTCCTTCATTTATGTCTTGGGCCACTCTGATATCAGCACATAAAGATGGTTTTGTTTTTGCACCCCGTGTTCCTAAGAGCTGTTTTGTTACACTCTCTCTGTCTTGACTGTTTATTCTTTGGGCTCTCTCTGCTGCCTTTGAATATGGCTTTTACAAATCCTTTCTATTTTTATTCCCTTGCACTTCCAAGAATTAGCTTTAAAATACACCGTTGCTGTTACACTTCAGCATGATAAAATGCAGGGATAAGGTGAATGTGGTTGCATTTGTGCTTCTAAAAATAGTATTCTACTGGAATTTCTGCAGTAATTTCATTTTAGTGGTCTAATTTGTGCTGAAAATTGATATACCTCAAACAGATCTCTGTGATGAAGTAAAATGAAGCAGGATAGAAATTGCAGATTGTTTATGCTCAGCCTGTATCATGAAATAATACACTCGTGTACTGCTTTTCACCTTAAAAGTTTTACCATCTGTATTACCATCTGTGAGAAATGACACATAAGTAACTGCTGCATGAGATTCCTAGGTTGAAATTCATCTGACTGATGACACCTGAACCTGCATTTTGCAGTTCTCAGGGGGAAGCTGTAACACCATTCTTCACGAGTGTTAGCTCTTGTGAGATAACTGTTTCTTTTTGGGTATTGGAGGAGGAGGAAAACACTGATGCTAGACAGAGCTGCCTTTATTGTGGTAGGGTGTCTTCTGATTTTGTGCTAGTGAGAATGTTGTTGATCACCATCCCTGGAAATGCTCAAACACTGTGTAGACAAGGCCCTTAGGAACATGGGTTAGTGGTGGACTTGGCAGTGGTGGGGGAATGGTTGGACTTGATGGTGTTAAAGGTGTTTTCCATCCTGATTTATTCTATAGTACTCTTAGCTAATAACAACCAGGTATGAAGGTAAAAATTAGAGGACTTGTGAATCCATGAAGGTCTGGAGAATGCACCCAGAATGAATCTTCCTCTCTGTACTGAGATCACAGGTGGTGAGATGTATACTGCCATTAGTTAAACACCCCAGAAAATCCCTTCTTATTTTGGTAAATAGTCCCTCCAAAAGCAGCAGGGAGTTTCTAGATGTCGTTTTGGATCTTTGCTTACCACATTGACTGAATTCAAGCCTTCAAGTGAGTATTCCCTACATGGACTGGCACAGCTGGTGCTGATTGGCACAGCTGGTTTCACTGGAAACAAGGGCAGTGGTCTCCTCTTCAGCTTACGCTAACAGAACACGTGATAGTAGAGATGTGCGGGCTTGAAATGTAACCCTTGTATTAAGAAATAAATGTCAATTATATGGTCTTTATGAACTATTTTAAATGCATAGGAATTTGACATGATTTGTGTTACTTGCTGTAATGTCTTTCTTTGCTCTTACTATACCCAATTTTTGCCAATTTATGTGCAAGATGCAAATGCTTCATCCCTGGCGGTGTTCAAGGCCAAGTTGGACAGAGCCTTGGGTAACATGGTTTAGTGTGAGGTGTTCCCTCCTCATGGCAGGGGGGTTGGAACTGGATGATCTCAAGGTCTTTTCCAACCCTAACTATTCTATGATTCTATGTCTGAAACGATGGGATATATGAGTCGCCTGAAACCTTATCATGATGCTGTGATTGTAACTAGAGTAACTACAGACAAAGAGACTGCGGAGATACTAGGTAAACAGGCCTTATTGCCTCCTTTCTAAACAAACACTGCATTGCATTGCAGAATTTACCATCTGAGGACATGTTTTGGACATCAGAGATGCAGTGAGAAACTTAGCTGGGATTTTCTTAGATAGGGAAACTGTGTGCAAACCACAGTTATTTAGGTTATTTAGGTTAGTTAACTTTACTGCCTATTGTAAAAACATTAAAAAATGACCAGAAGGGTCACTGGGCCATATGTGTGTCCTTTATCTAAGCACTATTCATAGAAGTAATTCACTGTACCTGTTGATAGCATTGCAGTGGTGCTTGGTTTGTACCAATGGCCATCATTTGAAAGCACTTGGCACCTTCTAAGAGGTCTGCTGCAGGGTAACATCAGCAATATTTTAGATGATTTGTCCAAAATACAGTATGGTTGGTAATGGTATAGCTATGGGATGAGAAGCAGATTTTCGAGGTGCGAATTGCACAAGATGAAGGCTTGGGTACCCAGGCACACATTTTGCTTTAGTCACAGATTTTATCCATGTCTACTTTATAGGAGAAATAACTCCAGTCTTCTGGGCACCCCACAGTTGAACAAATGCTGAATATACGGCTTTCATTAGGTGCACAGATCTGCCAATGGGCTGGTGAAAGAACCAATGCTGAATGAAAGTGCTAAGCTACACATCATCGTAAGAGAAATTAACTTCAGCAGAGATGCAGTGTGTGTGTATTATGTGGTACTGCTTGCCTGAACTTATGGTAGCTGCTGTGATTGTTTCACTGCAGTTGGGTTGTGGGAAGGGGTATCAGTGACATGACTGCTGAGGCGGAACTTTGAAAGACGGTGCTTATTTTCTTCTTTTTTAAATTTTGCTGAGTAGAAATGTAAACCAAAACCCTGTATTTTAAACTGTGCATTTCTTTTTCTTTCTTTCTTACAGCTTGTGGCCAATGCAATCCTTTTTGTCAGTGTAAATTTGTATGGGGTCTTTGTGAGGATTTTGACAGAAAGGGCTCAGAGGAAGGCATTCCTTCAGGCCAGGAACTGCATTGAGGACAGGCTGAGGCTGGAGGATGAAAATGAAAAACAGGTCAGTTTTTAAGTCTAATTTCTTTTTCTCTGTTTCTTGTGAGATGACTGTAGTTACGTGAATCACAGGTCAGGACATTGCTGCCAAGTGCATGGTAGGGGGTGTGTGTGTGTTTCTGTTGTGAAGGAAGGGTGCTGCCTCCCCCTGACGTGCTTCCACTCCTCCTCCACAGTGCGCACACTCCTCACTCTTCATCTGCAGCACACACAGAAGGTGCAGGCTGACCCACAGCTACTGTCAGCCCTGCTACCAGAGGGGATGTATTTTCCGACTGAAGCAAAACTAAGGTGCCATTGCAGTCTAAAACCCTGGGGGGGTTCTGCATGGATGCTTTGGGGTGGGTGTTAGATGTGCTGTAAATACTTCCTTTCTGTCTGTGTGTGCTGTAACCTGCTTGCATTCGTGACAGTTATAAATGAAGTAATCAACATTCTGGGGACAAGGGACTGAACTGATATGCATGAATAACTGCCACCTTAGTAGCTTGGTTTATTTGACACACTTTTATCAATCAATCTTGCAAACAGATTTGGAAGCAACAAGTTAAAAAAGGCTCCATTGTGGAGCTTGCTGCTATTACTAACTGGTCTGAATCTTAAAGCTGCTAACATCTGTTGAGCTGTAAGGTTTGGGCTAGATTTTTCTTTCCACTTAGATGATAATAGAGGGCCATGCTAGAACACATAGATGTAATTCCTTTGACCTATGTGGAATGATGGTAACTTATGCCAATAAAGGTTTTAAGTGGTATTCAAGCCTTGCTATACAAGATGTCAGGGTCCTCAGAGGTTGTGGATATCACATGCTTTTACTTCCCTTCACTTGCAATTTCTCTAGTAAGTCTTTTCCTGTGTGTGAAATAACACAGGTCCTTGAGTACTTTCTATTATGAATTGAGTGAATGGATTTTTATGACCTAGACTTACTCTGTAGTAAGTAGATGTCTTTGAACAACTGCGTATCTTTGGTGGCTATGTAAAAATGGTATTAGGATCAAAGCCTTTAGGTTTGGTTCTGGTGATTTGTGATCCAAAGCTGCAGATTTTTTCAAAGGCGTAAATGTTCAATAAGTAAATTTGCATGTTGGGCCTTTGAAAAAGTTTTGGGATCCAACATGAAAATAATGTTTGTTTTTTGGTTTCTCTGGTTAGCACATTAGCAATCTGTCTTATTTTATGTTTTATCCATGCATATAGAAACACCAGTAAGCAAAAACATTACACGAGTACCATTATTGTTGATAGTATACATAAAGAATCCTGCAAATGTTTTTCCAGTGCAGTATACACATCAGCAAACAGAGTACACTCTTCTCCTACACTTGTGAAATGAGCACAGTGTAAATCTCAATACAGTGGTGAATGCTGATTAGCTGCCAAAAATACCCTGAGAATATTTTCAGTGGCTGCTCTCTCACTATATTAGAATTCCTCTAAAACCAGGGTGAGAATTAAGACCTGATTAGAGGCTACAGAATCATTCTGCAGTTGCTGTGGGATAATGTAGCCCAAGTTTGCAGCTGGCAATCCTCAAGAGTGAGAGGAAAAGAGCCGATGCTGACCTAGTTCAATTTTTGTGATCGTTCCTGTATTTTTGTTCTGTGAAGTGTCAACATTACATGTTAAAAAGGGCTGATTTTGTTCACCAGACTTTCTTGTCTCCTTCAGATGCTCTGACCTAAATACTGTGGGCCTTTTACATTGTGAATTGTAATCCAGAATGCTAAAATCTTTCCCTGGTACTTCTGTGCAAGTCTCTAAAGGGAAAGGAAAGAACGTGCTCTTGGCTTTTGAATATACACAGCCTTCTAGAGTTAAAGTTTTGACTGTGTGAGACAGATCCCACAGCTGAAACTGTGAGATTTCTTCCTCTGTGTCCTACTTACAGTGATTCTGCTCATCTGGGATGCATTTGTAGTAATAGTCCCACATGATGGGTTTGATGAATCTGTTTTTGTGAGCAAGAGCAAATATCTCCTGTTGTGGCATTTTCAGAGGCATCATGTAGGAGTTCGCAAGTAGGCTTGGGAAGTGTTGCTGGGGAGAAGGGGAGCAGACGGCCTCTGTTTATTTTAGAACTCAGTTTAATGTTCACCCTGTTATCTCTTCTCTGTGGTCACAACAAATAACTGGCCTTGATGGTGGCATCATCCATTTGTTATGTTGCTGAATGTTGGACTGCAATTTCAGAATAATGTAAGAAGTGAAGGCCAAGAACCAAATAAGTTGTAGACCATGAGAGAATAATTAGAATCATTCACTTGGGATAAGCATTTTCTCTCCTTGTCTATAAATCTCAGCAGCGAGACCTTCCTCTGCAGAGCAGGCAGTTAAGAATAAATGATAGGAAGGGGCTTAGAGCAGCCTGGTCTAGTGGAAGATGTCCCTGCCCATGACAGGGTTTGGAACTGGATGAGCTTTAAAGTCCCGTCCTGCTCAAACCAGTCTGGGATTCTATGGAATGCTTTGAGGTGGGTCCTGTTCCCTGGACCTGCGCTTGTTTTCTGCTCAGAGCGCCTGAGCACTTCCCCTTTACTCCCACTGCACCATCTCTCTATGTCCACTTCCAGATTGGTCCTTTGCCCAAACAGCAAGCAAGGCATTGTCACCCTGCTCCCTGGAGGACCCCCAGCCCTATAGACTGACAGCCCTACCAATCCTGGCAGCAACCTCCAGGCAGTGCTTCACCCCTTCCCAAGAGAACAAGAAAGGAGCAAGCAGGGATGGGGAACAGCAGATGTGTTCAGTGTAGAGGAAGAAGTATTCTGCAGCTGATGGAGGCTTCTTGCTGTCTAATTCAGAGGGGAAACCAGTAAGGAAGTTGTGGCTCACTGTGTATTAATTCCCAGTGTGGCAGCTCCTGAAGATGCGCTCTGCTCCAGGAAAGGGATAGCATTGTAACTCTGGGGCCAGCTGGATTTGAAGTGCAACTGGTCCACTGTGTTTAAAGGCCTGTAGACTCCCACTTTCCTGCTCTTTCAGCATTATGTACTTTTGTTGTGCCTATAGTTTTGTGATGGTGGATTTCACTCTGTGCACTCTGCGAAACAGAGCTTCCTTTTAGTTTTTAATAGACTTCTTGTCTGATGACTCAACTGGGTGCTCTCCAGCTCTTTCTTGTTTTGTGGTAACTTATGAGTAATTATTATACAGTAACTTTATCAATGTCCCACACACACAACACTATAGACTTTTCTCATAACCCTGCTCCTCATTCTTTCCAAGCTGAAGAATCGTAGCCTGTTTACTCTCCTGATACATGGAAGCTATTTCTACCCCACTCTTACCAACTTCATAACAAATCATACTCACTTCCCTCCCTCCCTCCCCGATAATAGGAATATTTTTATGCAGGTTCATGCACTGGATTTGGAGATAGAGTGTGTAATTTCCATCAGTAACTTCCTGCAGCACAGGATGATGTGAAAAGTGCCAGTAGTCTGACTTCATGCAAATCTTCTGCCCACAAAATCAGCTTTGATTTAACCTATTTAATCTAATAATCACTGTTTTTTAGTTGCAGAAGTACATGCAACTATGTTTGCAAAATGAAGGCAGTCTTTCTAGCAATGTGTTCAGGTATTTCTTTCCCTCCTAAATGTTACCTTGGTGCTTGCTCACAATCAGAACATGATGATGGGAAAACAACTGGAGAATAGCAAAGTCTCCAGAGTGGAGACTGGCTGTCTTTAAAAACGATTGTGAATTCACATTTACTTATCAAACCGTTGGGACTGGAGGGATGTGCTTCATTCCTTCATGAAGTAGTTGTGTACTCCACTACAGTGCATGCAATTTAAGTTTATTACAGGCTTTAACATAAGAAGCTAAAGGAAGCACTAAAAACCAGAGGGAGTTAGGAGGCAATGGGCTGAGACAGCCAGTGCTGTGGCTAGCTTCAGGGCCCAAAGTGTGGCACTCCAGCTAGTTTCATTAGTTTTGCTGAGAGGTGGTTGTGGTGTTCCCTTTGCTAGTACACCATGCTATTGCAGTGATGCTGGTTCTGGGAGACAGACTAGCATCTTGGTGTTGCTCTGTGCATGTTCACCAGGTCGTTTGAAGCTTGCTAAATTCCCTTTATGCAATGTTGAATTGTGCATACAGTTCATACAAACTTAGAATGGTTTGGGTTGGAAGTGACATTCAAGGCTCATCTAGTCCACCCCCCCTGCAATGAGCAGGGGCACCTTCAGCTAGATGGGGTTGCCCAGTTGTCTGCTTTTGTATGTATATGCATTCAGAGTGTCTGCTGCATTTTAACATTGCATATAGTAACTGGGACAGCACGGAGTCAGAGATCGGATTAATAACTATTAATGGAAAATGAAACGGTGCCAGCAAAAGATACACCACGAGTCTCGGTGCAGAATACATTGAACCTCTGCTTTGGGGCATTTTGGGTTCAAATTCCCTGCTGGGTTCAGATTCCCTTTCAAAACAATTTAGGTATCACCCATTTTGGATATGTGTGCTAGCTCCTGTACCTTTAGGTAAAAGGATGAACCCACAGCAACCCTCCAGTGGTTTTGTCCATTATGTTTAATTTCAAGCATTTATGGAAAAAAAAGGGGGGGAAGGGGAGAATCAACATAATATTTGAGCAAACTGTGTTGAACTTTCATTTTGGTAACAGATAACGGGTTGTTGTGGGGTTTCCTTCCAATTCAGCAGCCAAACTGTGAGGAATCAGTTGTTCACACAGCCTCAGGCAGGAGTAATTTCTAGGGTGCCTGACAACGTGCTTATCAATGTGTAATCAGCTTTCCTCATGTTTCCCCTACTTTTTATTCTCAGAATCTTGACTCTTTTTTAATTGCAATGCAGGAGAAGATGTAAAATTTATCATTAAAACACAGGCCCCGTCTCCATAATCATTCATACTGGCTCTGTGCATCAGCAAGTCACTCTGCAGCAAAGATTTCATCTGCATCATGTGTGGGAATAAAAACGTGCTCTTGTCAAATTATCTAGTGTGCAACAGGGAGGTGATCTGGACTTTACACACATTGCAGCCCGAGATATGCTATCAGATCCTCTGCAAAAGCTAGCCAGTACAGCCTTTGAAAAACACAGGTGGAGTAACTTGTTTTAGCTGACAGGGTGAGCCTGTACTACATCACCACTGTGCTCGGTGTTACAAGGAGGCTTTAGAGATGGATTTATTGTGTTATCAAACCACAATGTCACACAGGAAAGTCCACCTTCAGAAATCTATTTGTTCTTTTCTAGGATCAGGGAAAAGAGAAAATAAGGAGTGTTACAGTTTCAGGCTCTTAGTTGGAACTGCTGGGGCTTTGTGCTCTTAGCCAAATAGCAGCAGCAGCAGCAGAGATGGGAACTTCTCCTGTTCTCGGCTTCTTTTGTCACCTTTGGCTGCTAATATCCTTACACAGGGCTGAGCTGAACTATTGGCTACCTTTATCCTGCTGCATGGCACCCTGGGCTCAGGTAAAAGGAGTTGCAGAGGTGCATTTCTCTCTCCCACATAGCAGTTATGCCCAGAAGCTTTCTACTGTCTAGCATCTGTTAGTCCCCGGTCCTGCAACAGTCATGCATCTGTCTGTTCTTCATACAGCAGACAATAAATCTAAGGGCTGCTCAGGTTAAATGCAAGTGGAAGGCTTCAGCTTCAACCTGAAGCCATTAGGAGCTGTTTGGTACCCCTTGCAAGGCAGGGTGCAGCAAACAAATAAATGTTTTCCAGTTTTACAGCTCTATTACACCTCTTTTTATGCAGAATAAACATCTCATGTGAATGTGGTTAGTGCCATAAGCTGTGTTTGTCACACCATTAGGATTATTCTTACTTATCTTTGGCCAAGTAAACATGAACCTTTTAACTTCCAGGCAGTAATCCCTAGTAGTAGTAGACACATATAGGGGTATTTCATCCCTTCTATCCTGGACACCTTGCTGGAGATGAGATGAGATAAGGTTGCAGAGGGACACCTAAGTCTAGAGCTACACAGCCATGTGATAACAGAAAGAGGTGCTTGCAATTAGACTTGAAATTCTGAAGTGTAGAAACTCAGCAGCATACAAGAAAACACACGAGAGTTGGAAATCATGTACATGTCTTTTATTTGCATTGTAATGGTATTATTCTACCCACATTAATTTGAAAAATGTAATGTATGGTATTACAGAAAAATCTCTGAAAGCATTTAAAAGGCCACATTTATAGCAGCAGGCTAGATCAGTACTGTTACAATGTGGTTTAACTTCACCTCCTGAAAGCTTCCTTTTAGTAAGTGTTGTGGTTTAACCTCAGCAGGGAAATAAGCGCCACAGAGGCACTCACTCACTCACACACACACACCCAGTGGAATGGGGGAAAGAAACAGAAGAACAAAAGTGAGAAAATTCATAGGTTGAAATAAAGAGTTTAATAAGTAAAGCAAAAGTCACGTGTGCAAGCAAAGCAAACCAAGGAATTCATTCTCTGCTTCCCATGGGCAGGCAGCGGTTCAGCCACCTCCAGGAAAGCAGGGCTCCATCACATGTAACCGTTACTTAGGAAGATAAAACACCATCACCTCAGACGTCCCCTTCCTTCTTCTTCCCCCAGCTTTGTATGCTGAGTGTGATGCTGTGTGGTATATTGGGCAGTTAGAGTCAGCTGTCCCCACTGTATCCCTCCAGCTTCTTGTGCACCCCCAGCCCACTCACTGGTGTGGTGGTATGACAAGCAGAAAAGACCTCAACTGTGCAAGCACTGCTCAGCAATAGCAAAGCCATCTCTGCATTATCAACACTGTCTCCAGCACAAATCCAAAACATTGCCCCATACTAGCTACTGTGAAGAAAATAACTCTTTTCCAGCCAAAACCAGCTGGAATATTGTGACACAAGGTGTGAACAATGGCATCTGAAGAGATTTGTAAAGAAAATAGGGCATATGAACTCTTCTCTTTACTATAAATCTATGTAGTCACTCATCCTCAGTCTAGCAGGGGGATGTCTCACACTGCTGCTTGTAGCAATTTGGTTTTTGCTCATAGATGTATGTATGACATATAGGCATGCCACCTACGTTAAGCTTTTACATGTTGCAATGGATGCTGGCTTCCATTGAATAGAGTAGACAGACATGAATGGATAAGTTAAAAATAGTTGTATCATTCTAAAAGCTGTTGATACCTTGGCTGTTAGGAGTTTTGAAATAAATATTAGGAATACGTTCTGCTTTAAACAACTGCTAATTAAATAAGCTGGTGGTGTTTGACTCTGTGGATTTTCCAGTTTGCTTTTCCTACTTTGTCCCTCTATTTTCCATTAGAGAGAATGGAGGAGGAGGAACAATTAAGAGCACACAAACCTGTCATTAGATAATTAAAAATGCACTACCATACAGTTTTCAATACATAATAACATTGTGCATAGCAGTTGCTAAGGCAAATATCATAGGTAGGAACACTGGCTATAGCGCATCAGATCCTTAAGTTAAATAGTAAGACAGATACTTCAGAAGTACTTTCTTACGGCTGATTTCTAAATTCAGAGCAATATCCGTGACAGCAGTGCTGTGTTGACACTTGTGCAATGTTTTTCTGTATTTTGGTATATTATATATAATATATATGCACATCTATTACATATATTCACAGTATAAAGTAAAGCAACCTCAGAAGCGATTGCTGGTGTTCTTCCTTCAGCAGAAGGAATTTATAGGGAGCTCTAAAACGTCATTGGGGAAGTTTTCTCTTCCATTTATTTTTATTGCTGTCCACAGAATTGTTTTCACTTCTAGAAGTGCCTTAATATAACAAAAAGCTAGCTAATGCTTTAACACAAGCTTGTCACACTTTGCCTGGACCACTCTTCAAACGCAAGGTGGATTTACCATAGAGCGGCAGCTCTGCCAAATAGGTCCATCACATTACAGCACCTGGCCTAGGCACACGTGCAGTTTGTCAAATGGTTCCCAAGTTGCTATGGTGCTACTTAGCACAGATTATCTATCTCCTGCTCAGGATACTGAGCCAGGCAGTTTGCTTTCATTCTGGTGTGTGACACTATGCGCTTGCTGCTCCTATAGGAAGGTGTTTTGCCAGTTCCGTTCAGTCAACATTCTGTGAAGCAAAAGAACTAGACCGCATCTCATTACCTGACAAAAAAAAAAAACAACAAAATAGTCTTAGGTATTTTTTTTAATATTTTCAGGTTTGCCTTTCTGGAGTAAATTTTTGTCTGTTATGTAATTTGAAATCTTTCCCAGGTTTCTGTTCCCCGTTACCTCTTCAGTATAAACTCATTTCATTTGGAGTTAAGGTTCCCTTCAGGCACATTCGATTAGGAATTTCCCAGTTTGACAAGGGAATAATGAACTAAATCTGAGTCACACTTGTTATTTTGAGTGAATGCACTCATTTCTTCCTTAGCATGTTCATGAGTTGGTCCTTGTCTTTCTTCTTCTGAAGGCAATGAAATTTTCTGCTGATGGGTTAGGCTCACTTCTCTGCTCTGGGAAGACAAAATGAGGGTAAGTAACAAAGGACAAAGGCTTTTAGATTTTTCTGATCTAAAAATCTAGGCATTTTTAATTCTAGATTTTTCAGAGGACAGTATTGTATCTTAGTCCTGGGAGGTTTTGACATCTATTCCATTTGACTGGTTCACGCTGTGATTTGCTTTTGTGTCGCTGTACTGAAGGCATCTGTAGTTTTCTAAAAAGGAAATTGTAACTGCTTACCACTTACTATGTCTTCCTTGGGTTCTAAAATTATTGCTTTTGACTTCAGCTTCCTGCTTTTTTTAAATCCTAAGTCTGTTTACACCCACTACTGAGCCCAGTTCCGATCACTAGCAATCAAAAAGCATATCTTTACTGAAGAATTGTTGCTTGTTCCACCACAGGCAAAAATCTGCAATAAGAAAGGGCATGTACTGTTATTGAGTGGCTACTGCAGCTCTAAATGTATGCTGTATCAGACAAGAGCAATGTTGCAAAACACCACTCCTAGTGCAGCAGTGTGTCCTTAATGCTCCTCTGATTCTTCCCCTGTTCTGGACCCTCAGCTGCAGATGGGGCTTGGAGCAACCTATCTAGTGGAAGGTGACCCTGCCTGTGCCAGGGGGTCGGAACTGGATGAGCTTTAGGGTCCTTTCCAACCCAAACCATTCTGTGATTCAGTGTTCCGTTGGTGGAGCAAACCAGACATGGCTGTGGACTGGAAAGAGATGAACCTCTAACTGCAGAGGAAATTTACAGCAACAGGGCTAAACCAGTGAAGCTCTGTCTGCTCTTCCTTTTACCCTGGAAGGGGTAGCTTGCAATGCCATCCTCCTAGCATCTTCAGAAGAAAAGATAGAGAGATGCCAGGATTGCTGTCCTGATCCTGTTCATGGGGGAACACATAGCTCTGTGCAGCTCTTCATCCTCTAGCAAACCTGAGTTCACACACATCTCAGCTGCACACCTGCCTAGGAATTGCATTAGCACTTCTGTGTTCCCTCTAATCATGACATTGGCAGATGGTTGGTACCCTTTCTGATGATTCTTAAGACTCCTCTTTATGGGGATCAGAAAAGCCTTTTCATAAGGGTATTAAATTTTCATAACCTGTGCTCTAAGTGTGTCTTTTTGGTTTTAATACATATACATATTGTGAGTGAGGGGATCATTTCACTGGAAATGAAACCTGGCCTTCCTGACTCTGCAGAGGCAGGGCAGAGAAAATGGGCAAAACATTTTCTTCCACATAGGAAGAGTAGAACAGTATGTTCAGAGGCTGTTCAGTGCCAAAAAATGTTTCATATTCATTGATATACCCTCAAGAACCCACTTATTAAAATCCTACTGAAGCATGATAGATAGAAGCAAGGACATTTATTAAACTAGCAGCTAATAATGAAGAACTCCTGAAACTCCCATTTGACTTTTTGTTTGTTCATTTTCCTAGCAACTATTTTCAAGTCTACCTGCTTTCAAGTTATCTCCTCTGCAGAATGGTCTGATCATATCTGTATGGCTACTGAGCTGCATTATAGTGAGGCAAATAAAGATACCTAACATATAAAGGCACTATTTGGTATTGTGAATTTAGCTTCATCTCATTCAAGTTCACTTCCAGTAGGAAGATTTTCATTAACTGGAACAAATATCATCTTTTTCCTGTCAAGTTTTCTGTGATGGTTTTGTGGATATGTTGAATTTTGCCAGTTCAGTTTCAGGGAGAGTGAATACTAAGGGGGAGGGGGGGGAGTAAAAAAATTAATGGTAGTCTGATGCTGCAGTCATTTATTCATTGCCACTTTATATCTGGTGTCAATGCTGTTAGCTTTCCTTTCAGAAGATTAATCCTTACTGATATATTTCTAGAGCATTCTGATTTAATAGATAAGAGGGCAACCAGGAAAACAGGCTATGCTCCCTGTGCTTCCTTGTTTCTCCTCATAGCCTCTCTCTGCTCGTGTTCCTGCTGAGCAAGATTTGTGGAGCCGATCTCAAGCAATCTTCCAGTCCATTCTGGAATTACAGTTGCCTTTTTAGTTCAGTGTCATGTAAATTCTCCATAGTCATTCCATGCTCAGTGGGTATCCTGGGCTTTTTTTGCATACAGAGATTTCCAACTTGTTTCATCTCATGTGTTTTTGTGGATGGTACCTAAAAGGCACAATGTACTGCTGAGCTTTTCTCATTCTTATCATTCCACTTCTTGTGTGCTATCCTGTGAACTTTATATCTTCAAGCAGTTTGGTGGCCTCTGTGTCCACTCTTTAGCCCAATGCTTGTGCATTCCATGTTCCCATTGCTCTGTTTTAGTCAAGACTTCACCCACCCCTATCTCTTTCACAAAGTCTTACCTTTCCCGTTGTAGCTAATAATGTTCCATGTGGAACATACCAATGCCTTGTTAAACCCTATGCTGATGATACGTCCTTCTTTTCTTTTATTTAACCAAAAATAATCAGTTAACCATACCATAGAAAGATGTCAGATTGGTCTGGTACAGGTCTGCTCATCCTGAATCCATCTTGTAGTTCATACATAGTATATTGATCATCTGCCATACCTCTGTGCCACTAGCCACCCTCATACAACTAAAAATTTGTGCATTAGATGGCAGCTGTGTGGATATTGTTGTATTATGATGATTTTAATGATGACTTACTGATAAATGTTATTCTTAAAGATATCTCGGAAACGTTCTGAAACATTGCCACCTTGTGGCTTTTAAAGAATCACCGTCTTTAAAGGTGGTTTTTCTTGTACTTGGTAGAAGGGAAGGGCATAGCATAGTTTAATTTAAATTAATGCACTAATGAAATCTGCTGTCTTTGTTTTCCAGCTTACAGGAAGTATAAATGAATCCTAGGAATTGTACACAAAGTTATTCTTCCATGCATCGCAGTAGGCTTCTTTTCTCTGTTTTCCTTAAGGGAATTAAAGTGGCTGTGCAGTGTAACATGGGGATGTTTGTCCTCATAGCCTTTCTCTGCTGTTGTTCCTGTTTGAACAATACTTGTGGAGCTGATCTCAAGTTACCCTGCTCACACTCCTCCAGTCCATTCTGGAATCACACTTGTTCTTCGAATTATGCTCTTATTAGAAGAGGGAAGTTATCAAGGTATAATCAGGTAGCAGGTGGTAATATTTAGGATGTACTTTGGAGTCCCTGCTGACTCAGTAGAAGCTGAATCTCAAAATTATATAGATGAGTTGACTTTGACATAGTCTTGTTAATGTTTTGTATGCATGTCTGATGCTTGTCTTCTTCAGGAAAACAACGCTGTTTAAATATGGTGGCGCTTTCCAAGCATAGCAATAGCAAAAGGGGATTTGTGATAGCCTGTAAAAATTGGTGGGTTAGATTTTGTGTTTTGTGTTGTAAAACCCTTCAAGAATAGATGATAAAAAAAAGAAGCTCATTTCTTTTGGGAGCTTCTTTTCCTATCTGTCATCATTGTTAGAGAGTTACTATAACAAACAAAACCATTCGTGTTTCATCAGCCAGGAAACAAAGGCGCCAAACCTGCTTCTGTTACCTTTTATTTCTTTCTTTTTAAAGTGCCTATGAAAAGACAAAAAGCAGTGGCCCATAGGCGTGCAGTCTACCTTGAATAACATGGTTCAGTACCGAGGAGTGTGTGAAGGGATCAAGATCTGGAATGCCTTCCGGAGTCACTGCTTTCCCCAGCATGAGCTTGGGAATCTCTGAGTCCTGTTTTGAGCAAGCTCTGCAAGACAGAGCTCTCTGCCAAGCCAGGGTCCAGGCTCCCTGGTGGGTGCTTGTGTAAGCAGCAGCTCCAGAGGAACCCGACAAAGCTGACTCAAAGAGACCGAGTTGTATCCATTGCAGTTCTGTTCTCATAGGATTGAAAGGTATGCAAAACACTACATTTTTCTGCATGGCCTTCAGCCAGTCCAGACTGTAAGTTCATTTTCAAGGTGCTTTCCCTTGGATGTTCATATGCATTAGCATGAGAGGACAAGAAACAATGAAATTCAAACAACCAGAGAAACATGAGAGCCTGCTATGTTGAGGCAATGCTACAGTTCCTCTGGCTGTTTCTCTTCTGTATATCAGAAGAAATGGCAACAACTGTTTCCTTTGATAAAATAGTCTACACTGACTATAAATAAGATTTCCATATTGTTCTCTATTTATCTTATATGATAATCTACAGGAATACAATTTAGCATGGAGAAGCACAGCAAGTGTATCCAGTTTACAGACAGAAAGTCATGAGGGGTCATCCAACTGCACAGCAGGCAATGGGAAAGAAAGGAGAGGATGCTGGCTGGGAACATTTTTGTGCATTTCAGTCTTCTTTTCTGGTGAAGGGAGAGTGGGTTCATAAATGATTTACAACTTGCTGAAGGAATTTTAAACTGTATCACGGTCTTTTCCCATACAGATGTCAAAATAAATCATTTTGTATAATAGGAATAGAATGTGGTATTGGACTGGATAGTATTGTTTAGGGAGACGCGTGAAATTACTATAAATCAAGGTGAAGATTTCAAAGGGACTTTGAGCAAGTCTTAAGTGTTTGCAAGAAGCAGTAAAATAAGAAAGACAATAAGGGAGACAGGCACAAGAGATGTATTGGGAACATGCACTGGGGACTCCCATACAAGCAGAGCTGGGTGGGAGAAGCTGTCCAGACCAGGGATGGGGACGGGAGAGAGAGCTGTGCTGTGAAGTCTCCAAGTTGGAGAAAGCTGAAGAGACCATTGGGGCAGAATGGAGTGCAGATGATAGAAACTGTTGCTTCGGCAATCTCTGCTGTCTGTGTGCTTCTTCCTGCGTTCCTTCTTAGGAAAGTACTGCCAGAGGGTGCTGAGTATTGAGCTCCCCTGCTATTTTAGAAGCCATGTGTGTGTGTGGTAGGGTGGCATGATGGCTTCAGGCTTTTCCAGGAGGCCACAGGCAACTTCCACTCCTGATCCTTGTGCTGTTGTCCCCCTTCATACGCAGCAGTCAGAAGGGGCCTCTGGAGGTCATCCAGTCCAACCACCCCTCAAAGCAGGACTGCAGCAATACCAGTTCTGGTCAACTGTGGCTTTGTCTAGTCAGGTCTTGAATAACTGCAAGAGTGATACCCTGACTCCAAGCAAGAGCGAGACTTGCAATACAGGAGCTTATACATGCAATTTGGATTGAGAAAGTTCCAAACAACAAGTAGTAATACAGGTTCTTTTTGGCTATTAACAATGGGAAGCATTTTCCATTTCTCTGGTTTTGTGTGTTTTCCTTCTTTGTCATGTGGATATTAGTGTGGGTTGTTGCATAGTGCCAAGGTAACACCAAACAATTCCGAATTGGCTTACTGTTCACATTTTGACTTGCCTTGGAGTCAAATAAATCTTTGTTCATTCTCTTATTTCTAGCAATGCTTTACTGCTGGGGGGAGAAAGAAGTCTGGATGTTTTGCTAAATCAGTTGTCCTTTTCAAAATTAATTAAGTCTTCATTAATGGTGCAGAAATCCTCATTAATAAGGATAAGGCAGTTGAGAGAGGCAGACAGTTTGGCATTCCAAATCCCAGGCTAGGCTTGGCAATTTAAAATACAAATCTAATTAAAAATGCTGTGAATGAAGGAGACATAGGTCCTCATCTGCCATTTTCTTTTCATAACAAGGTTTGTGCAGAGAATGCAAAATCACTGGCAGACAATTACAGTCTCTGAAAATAATCTTTGTTTTCAGCATGTGATTTGACTTTAGACTGTGTTAACGCTGAGCAAAGATTTACAGCAGGAGAAGAGTACAAATTCCTAAAATAGCCTCAATCAGTCATGGAGCCAAGATTTCATTTTCTTGGTAGAAACCAGCTGTAATAAACCTAAACAGCATTGTGGATCAGCGAGAAAAGTGGAAACATGGGAACATTTTCTCTCTGCTGGGCCCTGTGTTTTGGAATATGCTACGTGTTGAGGTTACCTCGATACAACATCATTTGTCACCAGTAAGGAGGTCTGCAGCATGAGTGTTGGTTTATTCTATCAAAGCTGTGGCTAATTGATTGGTGCTCTCTGTCTCACTCTTATTTTCCTGACACCAGCCATCCCAATCAGAGGCAACAACCGCTCAAGCATGAATGTCACCACAAATGTGATCGGCCTTGCTTCAGCGCTGTCACTTGATCCATTCAATGCGCTAGGCAGCCGTGCACATCTAGTTTGCCTTTTACTCTGGTTTTCAGATTACTTTTATAATCAGGTCAGCCATACAGGAGCAAATGAAAAGTGTCAGATGATGGTAGGACTTGCTCAATAGAGATACAACCAGAGCCCTCTCCCAAACCTTCCAACAGCTGTATTTGATGTACATGAATTCACTCTTGCAGCTCCAAACCTCTGAGTCTTTGAGCATTCCTTAGGCTGACCTGAAGGGCAGTACCACTTTGCTTGACAGATGGGATTTTGCCCAAAATAAAAGTGACTTTTCTTATTTTTATTTTTTCTAGAGGTTTAGATTCTGTCTTTTCTTCATTTATTTTTCAGTGTTTCGATGCTTTTCGTTGTTTCTTACATTTCCAGTCTCTCATCCAGTGATGATTCTTCACAGCTGCAATGCTGCTTTCCTTCTTGGGCTGAAGGGTCAGCAGTGGCCACCCTTTGAGAAAGCCATAATTGAGTCTTTCCTTTTCCGTGAATCTGAGGCTGCTACTCCTCTTTGTAAAGACTACAATTCTCCCTCACTAATCCAGCTTTCTTTTTCTTGTTTTCTTTTGTCATTCTTTGTGTTTTGCTTTCCACCTCTAATGAAAAAAGCAAGCCACCACAATATGACACCTGATATCATCGATGCTGTCCAGTGCTCCACCCTGCAGCTCTCCAATCCTACCTTCGCAGTAAAGTGTGTCCTTACTGGACATCAGAAAATTGGTATCCAGCATCTCTACTGCCCAATAGGTGCTCAGCTCATTTTGCAACCTCAGTATATTTCAGTCAAAGCAGTAAATGAAATGCAAGACACAAGGAGTGGGCAACAGACCTTCATAAGATCCGCTGTTGACAAAACTTGGTCAACCTTTCAAAACAAATTTGTTTTGAACATTAACCCAAATTTTGGGTCACCCAAATAGAATTCTGTTGCAGAGATATATAATTAACATAGAAATTATAGCAATTAACCATTTTCTACCAAGGTGTGAGACTCTATATTTAATCTGAAATAGATGTATGCATAAGCTGTTAACAGATATTTAATTCCATCATATTCTTTGCAGTGTTCATAGTATACATATGAGAAAAATAGTAAATAGACTTGGTTAATGATCTTTAGCTTCAAGGCCACATGAACTCCACAAACATATGGGGGAACTTTAGTCTAAAGTAAATACCAGGGCAGTTCTCCAAAGTTTAACTTATTCCTTGGTGACATGAATATTCAATGTGTCTTCTTCCAAAAAACCTGTAAAATTAAAAGCCCTTTGAGTATTATTTGTTGGCTTTGGCTGGTGAATGTGTGTATGTGAGCAACTTGTCTGTGCAGATACCGTCTTCTCAGGCTTAATTGTTGTTCCTTATTTATTGGACGTCAATTAAAATAAAAGAGGATGTGGTTTGGCCAAGATCTGCACTTCTGTGATGTCTCACGCCTGCCATTATCATCAGATAACAGGATCACAGAATAGTTGAGGTAGGAAGGGAACTCTGGAAATCATCTGGTCTGACACCCTGGTTTCCAGCATAAGCTGCTCCATCACTTTTCCAGGACTTGAGGAGAAACTAGCATGTAGTTGCCTGGGTCCTTCTTCTTGCTCTTCCTGAAGATAGGATTGACCTTTTCATTTCAAAGATTGAGAGTGACCTTGAAATGACGTATGACAGCTCCATCAGTGGGGTGTATCCATTGGGGCCCATGGAATTATGTATGTGCAGTTTGCTTAAGTATTTCCTGACCTGATCCTCTTCCACCAAGGGTGCCTCTGTCCTTCTTCCAGCCTTTCCCTGTGATTTCTGGAACCTGTAATTCCTGAATCAGATTGGATGTGGGTGTGTGAATTCATTCAGTCTGTTGCTATGGCTGAAGCAAGCAGTTCTGCTGGCTAAGCTTGGAACTGCATTTTAAATGGCAAGTGTTTTCCAAGTGAAAACAAAGCTGAAATAGGTATCTAAGAGCACCTTAGAACACGTAAGAATACCCAGTGCAAGTTTTCTGGGTGGTATCTGTGAATGGGCCAGAATAGAAAAACTATAGCGGTCTTTATAGTCAATACTGATGAGATCCAACACGTTAGAGGTCCTTTTTATGCAAGTATGTGACCTACGCTAAAACTCTCTGGGGATATACCAAGAAGAGATGTGTTTAACCAGGGGTTTGTAGTGATGGATTCCGTAAGTGAGCTGGCTGGAGCAGACATTGCCACACTGGATATATGCCATTAAAACCGTGCTTTTATTACTGTTGTGCTGATTCAGACAGTGGATAAATCTATCATCCACACTCGCTGCTTAAAAACCAGCTGTCATAGTCCTTGTAATGCAACACACTCAATAGATTCAGAAATAGGACACACAAAAGGATAGCAAATGATCCTGGAAAGTCCTTTCCAGACAGATAAATTCTACTAACAATAAAGTTGTTATTATTAGTATTGTGATGTTAATGAAAATTATGTACAATTATCTGCTCTTGAAGCTGACTTTTCCCTTTCTGTATAGTTTTTTGATATTGTCTTTTGTGCAGAAGACTTAATAAAGACACCCACGCAGCTTGCAGAAGTTTGAGGTAAATGATTCATATTATTTATGCAGCAGATATTCTCAAGAAGCAAACTAGATCAGGAAAAGATTTAGTTTGCTAGTTTAAGACTTTTGAATAATGGTCACCCACTATACCACAAGCCTGATCTTGTTTACGCTTTCCTTTAGGAACGTCTCTTGATGAGTCTGCTGCCCAGGAATGTTGCGATGGAAATGAAGGAAGATTTCCTGAAGCCTCCCGAAAGGATTTTCCACAAGATTTACATTCAAAGGCATGACAACGTTAGGTAGGATTGATGTAACCCATGAAATAATTTAAAGCAGAGAGTATTTGATACAAATACAATGATGCAAAACTGCAGTCAGGTCTTAGAGGAAAAAAAGCCAGCAATGTAGCGAATATTTGTCATTTATGCAGAGAGGGGAATGGACACAATAGGAAGGCTTTATAGTCTTCTCAGCAGATGATGGTGAATCAATAAATGGCTTAAAATAGTAGTGCTAGGAGGCAGGCAACTTTTTTTGAGTGAGAATTCATTCTTTTTGTACTGTATTACATTTTGGGTGAATAGGAGTATTTATTTTGCATGGTAACTCTTACACATTTATATTTTCCTGATAGTAAGATGGATTTCTTTGAATGCAATAGATTTTCCAGGTGATAGCATGGAAATACAGAAAGACAGTGTGATGTAAACTTAAAAATGTGTATTCGTCCCCATCATATGAGCATTGCTCCTCAGAGGTTATTGGCTGAGGCTCAATTCTGTTTCTCACTCCTGTTCAGTAGAAGACTGTTGTGCAAGGGCCCTCATATATATTGATTGTTGTTACAGTGCATTCTCATTTGCTATTCTTCTCTGACCCCCCCAACAAATTCCTTAAAGGCCTTCTCTGAATTATGGTGTTTTACCCTACTGCCTCTAGCTACCTTTTCTCCAAGTGCTTTGCTTCCACACCAAAAACAGGTTTACTTGGTGGCACCCTTGCACTAAGCAAGGTGTAGGCTTAGTATTGATGCCACAGAACTGCCTTTATTTATACTGTGTACTAATATGGCAATGGACTAAATCCCTCAGGACCTCCTCCTCTCCCTCATCCACCGTAAAGTTGTTCTCTTACGGTTCAGCTTATCTTCTATTGAGATGAATGTAACAGTTGCAAGGACTACTTCCTCGTGACTCCTTGTTGCATCTGTGTGAGTGAGGGAATCAGAGATGGCTGTGATGGGAGTGTTTAAAGGACCAACAAATTAGCTCATTTTTACGCTGTAAAATGGAACATTACTGAATTTGTTCAGTAGCAGCTCACTTCTTGCTAATGGTAAAATCTTACATGATGTTGATCAGCATCACTATGTATACAAAACTCTTAGTCTTTAACCATCACTTTAAAGGTAGCTCTAAGCGTACATCACCCCAGAGCTGATGCTGCCAAGATAGCATTATTGGTTACAGTCTTTGATGGTTCTCAGTTGCCAAAGTCAGGCTTCATAGCTCCTGAAGGGTACACTTCAAGATCATAGTGGGCTGTCTTCCTCCTTCTCCAATTTTCCTTGCTTATGCCTCCTGCCTTATGCTGTTACCCCACATACACATTTGTGAGGGCACTAAATTCAAGCATCAGAAAGGTAAAAGGATCAAAATAATCATTTATAAATTATCATAAAATGATCATAAAATGATCAAAAAGTATCTGTGGCTCATGAGAAGGAAATAGTCCATAGTTCAATAGTTCAGAAGCCATTTCAGCACAGTGTACAGATGATACCTTACTGAGGTGGCCTCAGCCAAGGTTGCCATGAAGGATGTGAGGACCAGATGTGAGCTTACCTGTGAAGACTCCCCACCAAAGCAACTCTTCTGTAATGCTTAGGAGTATGGTTTGTAATATACAAGAGACAGCTCTTTCTTAAGATTAGATGAAGTAATGTAGGATTAACCTTTCCTTCTTTATCCCTTATCTGGTCCTACAGGGCTGAGGAATTTACCGATTACACATGTATGTACAGTGGCTACTGTAAAAACATACTAGTCCTGACTAAATCTTTTCATGCAGCTCTAATTCAATTCAGTAATTTCAGGTTATGTTTCAGCCCTGAATGGAGCCCTCAACACGTTTTGTTGTTTGCCTCTTTTGGAACGGACTTTTCCTACTCCATTTGATATGAATGACGCTGTTTCAACACATGCATGGATAAGGGTATGGGTGACTTGGTATGTTAACAGGCAGCTACTCAGTCTGCTCTGTAACTCAATTAATGTTCATGAGATAAACAGAAAGTGATCAATCGAACTGCTACCAATTGCTCAAACCTCTGGTATAGCAGTTTCATTTAACCTGGTTTTTACAGTGTGAAATAGAACTGGCTGCTTTGAAAGAAGAGATATTCATTTCAGGCAACACACGTGCTGGGATAAATCTACCAATAAAAAGATTCCTTATGGCCATTTAGAGGTTGTTGTAACCCAGTCTGAGGCCAGAGCACAGCCTGTGGCTATTTATTTATATGCAAATATGTCTGGTCTGTACTGTCTTCTAGAAGACATCAGAACTCGAAACACTTTGGAGTTTAACTTACCCATGTCAATGTTTTAAAAAGCTGTGATCACGAGCCCTATGAGCCTTTTGTATGCAGTCTTTCTGAGCTCATAAAACTTCAGGGTGACCTAGTTTATGTAAAAACACATCCCCTTTTGCTCTTAGTTTTAACAGTCCTCTTTAACTTTTTGAGAGCATTGTTTCTTAATCATTGCAGTGACTTATAGATAAAATTATCAGTAGTTTTTCATTAGGGTTGATCTTTAAGGGAAGCAAAACCCCTACAGGTTCCTTTCTGAGGCAGCACGTGCTATTAGAATATCATCCTTACAGTAAGTTGTACTCTAATTAAACAAATGGCCCAAGTGGAAATGAAAAACAGGGCACATAACCCCTCCTTACATTGCTGAGCATTTGTTTATACAAGTGGCTCCACTGAAACCAGCAGGACTATTCAAGTGCACAAAGCGCATGAATGAGCGTTGTTAAAAGTGAACATTTACCACCTACAGGCTCTTACATCTTTTGTGTAACTTGGCAGGGTTTTTCCTCCTGAACGCCCTGTAAAGTGACATAGAAAAGGGTTGCTCTGTCAATACTCACAGTTGGGAAGCAGCTTAAATCCCTTAGACCAAGCCACAGGCTTCCCTCGCTGGGTTTTAGCAGGTGCTGCAGCTTCCTGCAGTGCCGCAGGAGAGCTGCAGTCACTGGGCAGGCACTGGCTATGCCTGCCTGCAGGGATCAGAGGAGAGGAAACAGGAATACACAAGGTCCTGGAGGGATGACTCAGGCCTTGTCAACACAGCAATGCTCCACACAGGCAAGGAATATGAGATAATGATGCGTGTAACTTGTATGCCTGTGTTGAAACAGCTCAACACCTTGTTTGTGACAGAGATGAGATGACTGTTTATAAGGCTTTCTTTCCTGAAGTTGCTTGCTGCAGTGTTGCCTTGCTTTTATTCAGAATTTTTATACCGGAAGCAGTTAGGAATAGCTGTTCGTGTATCAAACCAAATACTCCAGGTAACTTTAAAAACGTCCTTAAGAAACCTCCATTAAAAATCAGAATCATGGAAACAGAGTGGTTGGGGTTGGAAGGAACTTTAAAGATCATCTAATTCCAACCCGCTGTCATGATCAGGGACAGCTTTCACTAGAACAAGTTTCTCAAAACCCTGACCAGCCTGACCTTGAATACTCCCAGGGATGGGGTATTGATGGCTTCTCCAGGCAACGTGTTCCACCCGCATAGGAAATAATTTCTTCCTTGTATCTAATCTAAATCTACCCTCTTTTAATTTCAAACTGTTACTCCTTGTTCTATCACTAGAGACACCGGTAAAAAAAATATCTCTGTCTTTCTTGTAAGCTCCCTTTATATACTGAAAGAGTGCAATGAGGTCTCCCTGGAGCCTTCTCCAGGCTGAACAGCCTATCTCTTTCAGCCTTCTTCACGGGAGAGGTGTTCCAGCCCTCTGACTGGTTTTGTGACTCCTATCTGGATGTGCTCTAACAGGCCCTTGTCTTTCCTTTCTTGTGCTGGGAGCCCTAGAGCTGGATTCAAACACTCCAGGTGGGATCTCATGAGTGTGGAGTGGAGGGGGACAATCACCTCTCTCAACCTGCCAGCCGTGCTTCCCTTTATGCATCCTGGGGTACAGTTGACTCTCTGGGCTGTAAGCACACAGTGGTGACTCATGTCCAGCATTTCATCCACCAGTACCCCCAGCTCCTCCTCTGCAGGGCTGCTCAATCCATTCATCCCTCAGTCTATACCCACATTGGGGATTGCCCACACCCAGATGTTTAACAAGGCCTCTTGTTGAATTTCATGAGGTTCACGTGGGCCCGCTCCTCAATGGATGTGTGGTTTAAGTCCTGGAAAGGATAACCATAGCTGTTACCTTGAGAGAGAAAACCAGTGACAAAAGCGTGTCTTGCATCTCAAAGCGGTAAGAGAGGAAGGTTTCAGACACTGCTGCTGCTGTCTTGCGCTTCAGGAATAGTCAGTATCTGTTCCTCTGCGCTTTTGTAAGCAAGCAGGCAGCGTTAGGAGCAAGCAAACCTCTGTGGTTTCATGCAGGGCTTAAAATCAAGAGCAGAAGTTTGACAAAGCTCTGCTCAATAATTGATTATCTTTTCCCCTAGACTTTAATTAGAATATCGACAAGCTGTTGTAACCTATGATGCTGATCACTGTCTGTCTAAAAGCCAAAGGGATTTAAGTTTTTACCAGATTAGCCAAACTTCTTGATCCTGTGAAATTACTGGTGAAAACCTGGTATGACTGAAAGCTAGAGGACAGATGCCGGGTATCTCAAAGAACATAGGATTGCAGAGGTTTTGGTATAGCACACAAGCAAAGAGAATGATAGCTCCTTGGGGTCCCTTTGCTCAGCTGTGAGATGGAGGAGTAAGAGCATTGCTGAGCCCCTGGGCAATGAGGCAAGGCCAGGCTTAGCACTGTAATAACTACTTAGACTTGCTAACCATCACATTTACATGGCTTCTCACGGAGAGCAGTGCTTGAATCATGTGCGAGCTATGCTGTTGAACAAACAGAAGGAACCTTTGTCCTTTGTTTCCACTTTCTTTCCATTTCCATTTCTCTTCTTTCTTTAATAGTTTCAGTTTAATTGAGATTGTGGGATTTCTGCTTTTTCACCAAGTGCCCCAATGGCATCGTTAAGATTTCTATGGAATTAAAGCAGAGAGAGTCATATCCCCGAATGGCCGTTAAGAGAAATGGTTGTTAATAGGTAGTTTCTCTCTTCTTGTTTTTATATATGATAATACCTGTATTTTTTAAATGAGATCACTTGGCAGTCACTGTGAAGTGTCCCTTAGTACACTATAGCACAATGAGGACTCTCTCATGCATAAATAAGGTAGCCCTAGTTTACTCTAATCCTCTCTGAGGATGTGAACCTCCATGGCAATTAGTGATTAAGCTCCAGTGAACCAAGGCTACTTTGCTCTTGAATGAGTGCATCTACAGGACTGATTAATGTGCCTTAACACTGATGTCATTCCTCTAGTTGCTTTGTTTTAACTTTTCTAAGTATATCAATGTTAGACATGGCCTACATTTAAGACTGTTATTATTTTTGTGGGAATTATATATCCAGCTCAAAGGCAAGGGAATTTCAGTGTTCATTTGTGTTGTGCTGAGCAGCAGGTGGAGACTTGGACTTTGAACACATTGGAATGTATTTGAAAATATGGTTTGGCCCTGGAAACACTTCGGGCATATCACTGGAATTCTGGCACTGTACATCTTATCATTTCTCTCTTTAACACCCTTACAACTTTCATGACCAGAGCAAGAATTATAATCTCTTTTCTGTTCTCTCTCTGTGGCAAATATTCCTGTGTCCTGATAAATGCCTTCTGTGTCCTTCATGTTCAAAAAACCTGAGCAGGATGTAACAGGGGAGAAAAAGCTTATTGCATGAGATGGGTGATTTGACTCCATAGTCAAAACCCGGTATCACAGGCCAAGGTGCTGCCCTAATTTGTTTGAGACATTGTATGGCAAAGAGTACATGTTGGAGCTGCCCCACAATACTTGCAGTCCAAGTAGTAGGTGAAGAGGAAACACACGGGTACAGACAGGTGAAGAAGCACAAGAGAGACTGACTATTGGTCAGCATACCTGTTAAAATAAAATGAACCACCTAATGAGTTTCAATGCTATGTTTAGAGAGTCAGAGCTGTGTGAGAAAGGGTCACCCTTCTCAGGACTGCCACCTCCGAGTGGCAGCAGACTGTGGAAGCAGCAGGCTAGCTGTGCTGCTTGCGCTTTGGGTCTCCAAAGCCCCTGTTCATCCACTGGCTGTTTCCTGCTATCCCTGCTGAACAGTCATGTTTGTTTACTTGAATTTCAGGCTGCTTTCAACAGAAACGCAGCAGCTGCTCAGGTTGTAACACCTCATGGGTATAGAATAGAGCAGAGTTCCTCTAAAGGAAAAAGGCAGGGCTTGTACTCACAGCATTGCACCCCCCCCCATTTCTACCATGTCCAGGCACGGTTCTACTTTGCACATTTGAAGAGTATACAAATTTGTGCGGAACCTCTCATGCCAAGAAAGCATAACAGCAGTCACATTACCTAACCGATTGCATTGGCTTTAAGATGGATACAGGTAACTGCAGTATGAAACACTTCCTAGGCATAACTGAACAACTGTGTCTGAGCTCATGATAATTACATGTTTTACCTAAAATACCTACCTATTGCAATTATATGCTCAGTTATGTATTGTGGCTACAGTTACAGACTTTTTTTGTATTAGATTATACCTTTTTTGTATAATTACCAGTGGTTTGAATCTAATGAGCGTTTTTCAAGTGTTTAAAGGCTTAACAAGAATCCCATCTTGACTTATTAAGGTAGTCATATGTAAAATAACTTTCAGCTTAGCTGAATGATTATGCATAAATGTATTTTCTGTGTTCTGTGCTTAAATAATTGAGAGTTTTGATGGAAGTCTACATGTCAGCAGTGTAATGGTTGCTCTGTTAGTCATCAAGACATTGTTATATAGTGTCCACAAGCACTGGGCATTTCTAGTTTGTGTGTATGTGTGTGTTCTTCATTGCTAAAGACCTCTGTAAAGAGAGAACATTGTTATTACCTTAAAGGCCTAACTCCGCACCCTAAATGCTGATTTTGTTGGTGATGTGGGAGCTATTACTGTAAATGTGGTTAGACAGGAAAAAAGTGGAATGCTGTATTTAAAATGGAAGTAGAAAAATCAATCAAAATGTAGAATGTGCAAAGGATGAGTTGTGAAATGGCAGCAAGGCTGGCAGAAGCTGTTATAAAGCAGCATCTACATTCCATAAAACAGGATCTAATTAAAACTTGGAAACTACGTGACACGTTGGATAGCAACAGTTGTTGTTTTTTCTTCTGTCTTTTTCAACTGTATGAATTCTGATGTGAATTTAGGTCATAGAGTAAATGGGTCATAAAGCAAGCTGTATGGAAGACCTTGCTGCACATTTAAGTACATTGGAAAATCTTCAAGGAATTTAGGAGAATGATTTGATATTACTGATGAATTTCCAGAAAGAACAGCCTAGGGCTGTCGAACAGCAGCAGAATTCAGGGAGTAAGTAGATCTCTGTGGGCAAATATGCAGAGCATTTTGTTGGCATTATTGGACTCTATTATTATTATTATTATTGTTATTGTTGTTATTATTGCCTTTTACCTTCTTCATCACATGGTTGGTTCACACTCATGATAGCAGAGATATGCATCAGTAAAATTAACTAAATGTTGAATGTTTCACTATAAGAAGCCTTTTTGTTGTGTTTAAACAGCAAAGGAATGGAAACCCATTTTTTTTTTCCTAAACTCAGGTCATTTGGAGCAACTTTCTCATAAAGCTTGCTCAGAGGAGAAGAGTGGGGAGACTACCCCAAGGGTTAGCATGACAACACAGAGGCTTTGTGTGTAGATTAAAGCCATTGAACTTTGAATGAGTTGGTTTTGTGCATTAGGGATACATTACCTAACCTGCTCCGGTGGACATGGGAGTTTAGCAACTGGGTTAAATGAAATTATAGAAGCAGGGGATAAGTAAGGAGTTGTATTTGCTCTTTTCTGTGGCTCTATGGTGAATGGGAAATAGTAGACTTGTTAATCTTGCTTTTCTAGCATCTGATTTTTAACTGTAGAGTGAATGTTTGTTGAGGGGAAGGAGAGTATGTAATGCTTAATTTAACTTACCATTTACAAGCTAAGTTTTACACGAAGTCAGGTATACCCAGGCCATGTAGCCTGGGACTCTTTATTAGCATTTGCATAAATAAAGACTTGTTTGACATTTATAGTCTGGGTGTTGGAGATAAATGCATCAAATTCCTGCAGTGGGCTCTGGGCCTCTACCAGCAGATGAAGGATTCGAGGTAATTAAAAGGATCAGAGCTCCATACTATCTGCACAAGAATTTTTACCCTCTCTCTCACTTTCAGCTATCTCCCTTATCGTCACAGATGGGTAGGAATTGTTAAAGCAGTTTAAACTGTCAGACATCAAAACCTTGCTAACATTGATGGAAGCTGGACACTTACCTGAGCCACACAGCATGGTACAGAGAAGCCTGGCCTGACACTGCGGGTGCTGGCTCCTCACAAGGAGCTGTAACACCACATCACAGAGCTACAGTACACGAGTTACTGACTCCTATCTTTCAGTACCTCATGCAATATTTGTCAGTTTGGCTGTGGGACTCCACCAGTCCAAAACCTGTCTTTGAAACCAATCTTGCTGAGAAGATCCTAGCTGAAAAGAGGAGACATAGTTGTTCTTTCTGCTCCTTGAAGTGGTCATGGGGAAACCTCATGAACAAGGTCCTTTCCCATATCTACACTGGATAGGTATACACGATAGATACACAGGCATTGAAAGTGTTCCAGGGTTCTCTACAACAGCTGACAGCACCAGGCTGATTCCTATTTGTCTGAATCTTTGCCATTTCCAGCTAGCACTTTATTGATAGTGTTTCAGAGCTTGTTTGAGTTAGTGATTTGGATCATGCTATAAAAGAGGATAATGAGACGGTGAAGACATCTTCTGTACTGATGCCTCTGTGTCTTTTCTTTCTTTACAGCATTCTGTTTGCAGACATTGTGGGGTTCACTAGTTTGGCATCACAGTGTACTGCCCAAGAGCTGGTGAAGCTGCTGAATGAGCTCTTTGGCAAATTTGATGAATTAGCTACAGTAAGTACAACATTCTTATTTCAGTTGAGTTTAAATTCCCCTCTGAAAAATGATGCATGAGTTACATGTTAGAAATCTGTAATAGACTGATATAGCCCTGTGTGTTGCGAGTATTTAAAGCTTCCTATTTTTTATTAGTATTCTGGAGAGAAAACAGTCTATTTAAATTGTTTAGGAAAGAAGCTTACATTCCTGTTTTTAATGTAGTTTCCCCCCCCTCCTTGGAGGCCGTCAGTGCTCTTCGTTGGTTTTGTTTCCACAAAATAGAGATAATATTTCAATATTTACATTTCCATCCTGCATGGGGAAAAAACAAGATAATGGAAACTGTGACTATTGGCAGGATGGCATAAAACTACTTTCTGTGATAATAAGAAGCTAGAGAGTAAAATCAGCTCTTCACAGAGAGCACTCCTTGTCACTGAAATGATGGAAGCTTTTCAGGGAGGCTATTGTAGGCAAAATGGGCTCCATATCATAACTGATGCTTATGTTTTGGTGATTGCACTTACATTGTGCCAGATTCCCCAAGGAAAAGAAAATGAGAGAAATGTTCCTTGCTTATGACTCCTAGTAGTCTAATGGTACCACAACCACTTGACAAGAAATGAGAGGAATGGACATGCCTGAAAAAAATCACACATCTTGCTTCAAATTACATTTAACAATATGCTGAAAAGGTGTTTTCCCCTTGAACAAAGCAAAACTTCCTCAAATCTATGATGGGAGGACATCGCTGAGAAGTATCACCTCCACATGAATTATTCTCCTCTGCTCTATAGCTGTCTTGTCTTCAGACTGTGCAGCAGCCTAAAGAAATTTCTTCAGGTTCTCAACATCCACGTTTTTTTCAGTCCAAACTCAATTTCCTTGACATAGCTTTCCACATGAGATCTGAAGCCTGGGGACACTTTGCATCTATGGCTCCCTCTTGATAAACAGCTCTCAAGGACCCCAGGGAGAAAGAAATCTCCTGGTCCACAAGAGGCCAGGATTGACAAAGACCTATTCTTAGTTAAAGGGGTTATCATTTGTTTAGGTGCTATGTCCTGATTTGCATTTGATGTCCAACTCATAACAGAGTGGAACTGTTGTGTGTTCCCTTTTTCCAAGAAAAACAAAAGGTTAACTTAGATGCTGAGATGAAATGGAGGTGTGGGTTTTTGGCATGAATTTATAACACACTCACAGGCTTTGCACAACCAATTCATTACTAGAACTGCAGGCAATCCCTCAGAGAGAGCACAGGTCCCCAGAGTGCTTCATAGATGTATACCTTAGACATAAAAGGGACTGCCACGCAGATGAGCATTGGCAAAAGCTTAAATGGCTTAAAAAGTTTGGTCTCCTGACTTTAATTTCATTACTGAATTTCATCCTCCAAATGTCAACCAGCCGTAGAATCCCAGACTGGTTTGGGTTGGAAAGGACCATCATCTTGTTCCAGTCCACCTGCTGTGGGCAGGGACACCTTCAACTAGACCGGGTTGCTCCAAGCCCCTGTGTCCAACCTGGGCTTGAACACTGCCAGGTATGAGGCAGCCACAGCTTCTCTGGGCACCCTGTGCCAGCACCTTAGCACCATCACACAGAAGAACTTCTTTGTTGTATCTAAGGCTGAACTTCCCATGTTTTCAGTTTGAACCCATCACCCCTTGTCCTGTCCCTGCAGTCCCTGATGAAGAGTCCCTCTCCAGCATCCTTGTAGCCCCCTTCAGACACTGGAAGCTGCTCTGAGATCTCCACACAGCCTTCTCTTTTCCAGGCTGAACAGCCTCAATTTCCTTAGTGCTTTTAAAATTTATAATGCTGTCATCTGTGGAGTCATCTGAGCCATGAAACACAAAGCAGTGTAGTAGAATGGGAGTACTTGCGACATAGCAGGAGATCAGATGTGCACACAGAAATGCACAAGCCTGTGACACAGGACATAGCACTGAAACAAGGGAGGTGGCTACTGTACCCTGCTTGCTCCCTTAGCAGTGGCCAGATGGAGCCAACCGGAGGTGTCAGTGACATCTCAGTCAGGGTGCCAGGCACATGTTAGCTTGTGATGTGAGGCTACTTGTTTGTTAGGGAAGAAGCAGATTTGAGACAGCAGAGCTAAAAACACTTAGCTTTTCTATCCAGGCTGCATGCATTCTGTTTCCAAATATGAAAACAGATCTCATGGTTTCTTTCAGGTATGTGAGGAAGATTTGTTACTTGTGCTTCTAGCTCAGACTGCGCTGCATCGGGTGTGATAAAGCACAGAACGTATGCGCTTTCCTTGGCGCCTTCTGATGTGGTAAAGGGAGACTTGTTACTGTGTCTCCCCCAGACAGAAGAAATGTGCTGGGAAGTGTAACGTTTCAGAAGGATTCTGATCTCATGTTTATAACAACTTCTAGATACTCATTATTAGATCAAAACAGAGCACTAGGCTGATTTTAAATCAATGCTGTGCTTTAGCATTCAGAATGATGAAGGAGGAAACCTCGGGGACTTTAAGGAAGACTGTATTGGTGATAGGTACTTTGGCTGTGAGAACTGAACTGTGGTGTGCATGCTGTGTGCTGCTGCTTCTTGGGAAGCAATGTCAACTGGAAGGGGCAGTTTATGGCAGCCTTTGTTGAAACAGCTGTCCTGTCTAAAAACTGTAATGCTTAAAAAGTCCCTGTCACCACTGTGGGAAGCGTAGTAAGTGTAAGGCAGCGTATATTTGTTCGAAGTCGCATGAAGAGTCTTGGCATTTTGGCACATTGACACATTATGGGAATAGGGAGTCTTTGCTTTTGACAGTAGAGTTCATAAGCTGACCAGAACCAGGTGCTTCAGACAAACACATAAAGCTCTTTTTGAGAGATCTGGGACAATTGAATCCTAACGTTCGTCCCTCTGACGTTTAGAAGCCAGTTTATGCCTTTTAGCATTAGATTTTTCTCTCTTCCTATATTCTGCTTCCTTGAATTTTTGGTAAGGCAAATAGTTTTTGAAATGCTATGCCTCTTTTAAAATCACATATAAATTTGTGAATATCAATTTATATATAATATATTCAAATATATACAAAAATATAAATACAAATATAAATACAGCTTGTAACAGGGACTTCTGAATGCAAACCTTAGGTTTCAATTTATTGGCATTCAATTCCTTTGAAAGCTTGTTTGAGCATTCTGTTTATAGAGAAGGAAGAAAAGTCCTGGTCTTCTTACTCCCTACAAGAAATGATTTGTAGTTCTATCGTGTTCTTACTTTTTCATTCACCTCTAGAGAAAACACGTTTTTCAAAAGCTTACCTTGTACAGGTTATTTTACCTTGTAAATCTCGGAGTCTTTGAACTCTGTTAGGAGAAGAGGTGATCTGAATGCAGTTCTTAAACTGATGGCATCTTTTCTGTGTTCACAATAGCACTGTTTGGTTTCTTCAAGAAACAATCTCAGATACTCTTACTTTACATGAGACTTTTTGGTCTCAGTAACTTGTAAGTCTGTGGGCTAACTTCAGTCACAAGTGAGTCTCAAAAATATAAAGCTAATAAAAAATGAGTGGTAGTATTAGTAGGCTTGCAGGAGTGTAACTTCATCCTAGCAGCCACCAGAGAATGCACATGGGGCTGTGAGGAATGCTTCAGGGTTCATTTGTATATCTGGTTACTGAAGTACCTGTAATGCCACAGTCTTTAGGCACCCTGGTTTTCTGAAAGCATTTTGAGTAAGTTTGCCCATGTAGAGATTCCCTTGGGATTGTGCACAATAGCAAGCCGCCTTCTTGAACTTACACAGCTGGTTAAGTTTCTCATAAGGCCTGTGGATAATAAAAAGAATGATTTTGCATTAATTTCTATTGGATTTTATCTGCTGTCCAGGCTTAGTTTACTTTGTTCAGTCTGTTACTTCTGAAGCTCCTCACTTTCTTCCAGTTTCAGTAAAGCAAGAGTAGCATTGTGCAGTCTGGTAGTCATTCTGCATTGCATGGTATCAACAAATGCTTTAAACAGCTGGTCTTTGCATGAGATATTCAGGTGCTTTTGCAGTTAACCTTCAGCCTCTCCTGGGGAGTTAAAATGAAGACTGGCCATGTAGAGGAAGCTCCAACACTATAGCTAGCTTCCACTTCATCATGCTTCAGCTTACTTGTGTGACAAATTTTAGTGACATACAGTCGTTTGCATCATGTTGGGTTTAGGTTCCCAAGGAATTCTTGGACACCCCACACTTAGGCTGGGTGCCTTGTTACTGTAATACACTGTGTATTTCAGTGCATTTGGTTTTCATGCTTTGGCATGGATTTACTGCGGCTGAGGGAGGTTCTCAAGGCTTTGGTTACCCAAGTAGCATCACACAGTTGCTCATGCCCCTGCTCGTGCGCTGTCATGGTCACAGCTCCACTATCTTGTGATACAGTTCAGCCTTACCCAAAATATTTTACCTGTAATAAGTTATCTTAATAGTAAAGAGGGGGCATTTATCCAGCGTCCTGCATTGTAATGCAATGGGTTTGCTTTTCAGAGGAATTCTGATCTTCTTTAATTGTTCTTTTCTTTGGTAGACTTCTCTCCCATACTTCCTGCATCTAGTATATGTGGAAAAATACTTGTATTTACAGATCCTGTTATTTCTAGTTCAAATCCCATGTTACTGCATGCTGGACTTCTAAGACTTTCCATTTACAAGTGGATAAGGATAAACAAAGTTCAAGCTCTTCAGAGGACATCACTAGAAGTGGATTTTGATATCTGAATGAAAGATCTTACCCATTCATGCCACTTCTGGCATCTCATCCATTAGCCAGGCTGACACACACCGCTTCCTTGTTCTTTCCATATGCAGTATGTATACCTCCAGGCTTCGCCAGTGTTTGTAGGTTGGGTCTATTTTTATCTCTTTCCATTTTAGTTTAGAATCCTTCCCTGATTACCTCCTCAGCTTTTAACAAGTTTTACTCTCGAAATATCAGTGTTACTGAAGTGGCTTTTTGTACCTGTTCAGCCTCAAAGATATTGAACTTACCTACGTTGCTTCTGAGCCTGAGGCAAAGAGTCAGCAAGTAATGTTTTTAATCAGCTTCTGTGGTGGTTGTTGTGGTTGGGGGGTTTTATAATGTGTCAAGAACATTCAGTTCCTTACTGTGCTTTGAACTACCTATCCCTAGAAGCAGTCACTTTAAGAAGTGAATTCTATTGAATCTATAGAATGCTTTAGTTTATTTGAAGGTAATTACGATGTACTTTTAAAATACAAAATGAGCACACTTTTTTGCAGCCTGGTTAAGATGGGAAACTTAGTGCTGGAAAACAGATATAAACCTACACCATGTAACCCTTCCTTGTATAAATTAAGTGTGGATGAGAGGGTGATATTTACAAAGACTAATTTTAAGGAGAGTTGTCTCCCCAGCCCCCCTTGCTAGTGCTGACACAGGATCCTGCTGAGGCAGATCATGCGTATAAGCTTGAGTCCAGTTCCGAGCAACCAGTGGAAAGGTGCCCTAGGGAGACCTAAAGAAGTAAGCTTTCTTGAATTAACGTGGTCTTAATGAATATACCTGCAACTCTATAGGATCAGGAACTCATGGTGTGTGTATGGCCTGAAGCTAAAGTAAGTGTCTGTGAGATTGTTTTCAAGAGAGGAAGATAACATCACACAGTTTAAGTATTGTAGGAACATATACATAGGCAGGTACCACAGAGCTTAGGTCTTCGCTAACCTCCTTTATGGTACTTTTTAGGTAAGGAGATTGGCTTGGTATGCCAACTCTGTGACATAACTCTTGTCATGATTTACTTGCTTGTGGCTAATTACCAAATGCTTTGTGAAGTTGCATTCTGCAAATCTGAGAGGTGCATTTTTGCATAGGACTCTGCTGAATTATCCTGAGAAGCTTCAGGTGCTTGCAGTATGGGCTGCTGAAAGTAGTACTGAAATCAGTACTGAAATGAATTGTTTTGACTCCTTGTGCAGTTAGCATAGAGAAAGGTATTACTGGAGTTTAATATGTCATCCAAAGAGATGTATAATTGCACTCCTGAAGTGCCTGTTTCACACCATTGTAGCAGCAGTTTAACAGGTAACCCAGGGGTGTATTTTAGCTGCCTAATGTAGTCTTTATACACAGTCCTACCTGGAGTCCTTTGTCCATGCACCGATCTGTTATGTGGGGCACGTATGGGTGGGGAGCAGCCATCAGGATGTCTCCTCAGCTTTGTGGGTGCCATGCCTCCTGCACTGCAGTCCGGAAGCGCTGTCCTCAGAGCAGTCAACTTTGCTTTTCTCAAGCAAGACTTTTTATCTCCTTGAGGTCAGAAAAATGTGGAAGAAATCCCCATTTCCTGAAATGTAAAGCTTACTTTTTCAACATTTTATACTGTATTTGGTTTAGGCTCATTTCTCCTGGGGCATTCCTCTTCATAAAAGGACACCATCTTAAAGAATACTTAATGAAAACTGGGAAGGAGACAAGCCTGCATATCAGTCATGATGATTGCCTAAGATATTCTTGCTTAAAATCCTTTTTCATTTCCAAGTGAACTAACATACGTGATTGTTAAATAGGTCCTCACTTTCCAGGACAGAAAATATTTAACCTTTTACTTCTGTAAAATTACTCTCCATGTGGAGTAGGGAAGGAATTTATTGTGAGAATGGGAATGCACAGAAAAGGTAGGCCAAGAACCTGCAGGTTATTGCAGATCAGCCTATATAATTACCAGTAAAATGGAGGAAAAGCATTAGAAGCAAAATGTCTTCCTTTCTATAGCTATCCTGAATAATTCTACACTTGTTCATGCATGCTGTGGCTCCCATGATGATAGATAATTCGTCATAACTTCACAAATGCATTACTTAATTACAGGCTTACATATGCTCATGTGGGGATGGCCGGCTTTCCTCAGTCAGAGCCCACCAAGCCGTTTTCTGTGGTACTTCAAATACTGAAACCAGATTTGTTTGCCTTTCCTATTATTTCTGCCGCTCTGTAGAAGCTCATCCTGTTAATTCTAGACTGTTACTGTGATGTCTCCATTACCCTGCTAAATTGAATTCTGTGGAGTATTGCAGTTAGCTCATTCTCAAGGCTTGTTATGCTGGGACTAGCAGATGTACAAGAACTAGCGTGAGTTAGTGAAGTTACTATTTACAGGCATTATTCCATTAGAAGGTTATCAAAGTAGTTGTTCTGGGGTGTGTTTAAGCCCACAGTTCAAAACCTGGATGAAAAGAAATGTTAAAATGTGTATGCAGTGATGTACAGGGGTTTCTAATGGACTGGACAGTTTTCAAAAGTGTATTATCACTGTTGGCACACTGCAGTGTAATGGAGATGGTTGTGATTTCCATGTCACTTTATTGCACTCAGGGTTTGACTATGAAGTTTATCTGATAAGCTGGCTTCAATAATCTCTCACAGATGTTGTGGCCCACATTTAGCATAGTTATTAAAATAGATTTGGATACTACACAAAGAAATCTTCTTGGTGAATCTTATTGTTTTTCTGAAAAAAAAAAGGAAAATGATAAGTGAAATTACTGTTGAAAGTTGCAGATGGTGTGAAACCTGCTTTGAGATCCCCAGCGTGAGAAAGACATGTTGGTAGAGAGTGAAAAAAATGATGAGAGGTCTGGAGCAGCTCTGCTCTGGAGCCAGGCTGAGAGAGCTGGGCTGGTTCAGCTGGAGAAGAGAAGGCTCCTTAAGGCAGCTCCAGTGCCTGAAGGGGCTCCAGGAAACCTGGAGAGGGGCTTTGGACAAGGGACTGTAGGGACAGGACAAGGGGAATGGCTTTAACCTGACAGAGACTGAGATGAGATCTTGGGAAGTTCATCTCTATGAGGGAGATGAGACACTGGCACAGGGTGCCCAAGAAGCTGTGCCTGCCCCATCCCTGGCAGTGTTCAAGGTCAGATTGGACAGGGCTTGGAACAAATGCTCTAGTAGAAGGTGTTCCTTCCCATGGAAGGGGATTGCAACTGAATAATCTTTAAGGTCCCTTCCAAGCTGTGAAATTATGATGATTCTAATAACTTGATATGGTGTTGCTTAGTTACACTGTACAGCCTTCTGATTAACTCCATCATATTCACTGACCTTTCTTCTGTGACCCAGAAGTAGGGTGGCTTGTCCTTCACCATTTCCTTTACAGCAGAACACTGTACTATGCCCTTCCAAATGCACTTGGAGCAGTATGGTGCTCACTACATCGCTGCATAAAGAAAGGGCTAGACCATTAATACCAAAAGCAGGTGTCAGCACCCAGTTATCTTCTACCAGTCTGTGTTCAAATCTGTTGAAAGGAGGGCTCAGAACTGATTTCTGGCCCATAGCTCTTAGGCTGAGTCACCTTGGTTAACATGTAAGTAGAGGATGAATATTAAAATTTGTTTATTATTATACAGTATAAACACATCTATATTATACACAGTATTATATATCATAACAATACATTATATATTATTATACAAATACATTATACACATATAAATATGCATTTATTATAACATTTTATATGTTGTATACATGTGCAAGGGGTGTAGGTAAGCTTGCAGAACTGTGTCTGTGTATGTTGTACGTGCACACATATGTATGGACGGATGCATATCATAAAGCATGATAGCCAAAATACAGGGTTTTTTCCACTTCTATTCCATCAAATGGACAGATTTTATGAAATTGAATAAAGACATCATTCTGGCTTTAGAGGATCTAGTAGAAAATACTATTCTTTCTTCAAGTCTCTTTTGTGCCTCTATCACATCTGTAATTTAGCTAAATTTATGTTAACTTCTGGAGTGATTCAGAGCTTTCTAATCCAATTTTCCATTGAGATTAATAGCACTTTGGCACAAAGTGCTATAGATGTTAAATAAGATGCACATGCTAAGCACATTGAAAATAAGCTGCAGTGGTAACAGTGGTGAATCCTATCTTGTCCTCTCTCAAGACCTTTTTGGATGCAGAATGAAGTTCCTGGGTTTGTGAAGAGAGATAAAAGGGGAATGCATTTATTGCTATGGGAAATTTAATGGTGCTTTGCATTTTTTTTCCCCAGTAGTCATTTTATACTGGTAATAACTAAGAAAGGACTGTACCTGGGACGTGGTTAGCCTGGATTATTGAATTACGGTCTCCTGAGGATTAGAGGAACAACTGGTATAAATTAGTGGAGTTCCCCTGAAACCTATGATGCTGTACTGATTCACACGAATGGAAAATTCGATCCCCTTTTGCCTACCTGATACAAACAGCTCAGCTCTGAGCACAGCAGGCTGCCCAGAGAAAGCTGTTGGAATGGGGCTTTCTGCAAGCAAATAACTGATAAACCAAGAAGGATGGAAACCATAGGAAAACGAGGAAAAATATGAGGGGGGATAAAACACAAAAGTGCTTCTGTGTTGGGCCCTTTCCTCAGGTCATTGATCTTACTTTGGGGTTATTGTCTGTAAGGGAGGGTGGCCATGCCCCTCGCAGTGCCTGGCCTCACTGATGAAGCTCTTGACAGCAGTGGCAGGGCCAACAGACTGGGGTATTGTTCCTTCCTCAGCCCTCGTACTTCACCACTGTTCCTCCAGAGTTAATTCTGCTCTCAGTGAAAACTGAGCCATTGCAGATTTGCATTTTGATGGTTTCCCTCTTCAGTAGGTGAAGAAAACATTGAGCTAACAGTGGTTTTATCAGGGAGTAGGGCAATGGTGTTTCCCCCCACCAAATTCAAGCAGTTTCAGTCAGTGAATGTATGGGGGGGGAGGCATGAAGGGGTTTTGCGCTCAAGAGCTGCTCCCTATGCTGCCAGTGCATCTCCTTCCACCCCTCTGCTGCATGCAGTTTCACTAATGCTGATGACTGAAATGTGGTGAGGATGCCAAAGCGTTCCCCTGAGAGTAATGCCTTCAGTTTAAGTCCAGGCCTAATAGAGCTCCTCCCTTGTACCCCACCACTTAAACAGCTGAACCCGGACGTGTGTCGGTTTGGTTTGTCTGTTTTCTTTAATTCTTTTTAAGGTTCTAACGCTGCAGTCACTAAGCAAATTCCTGTTCACATTCTTCCAGCCTAAACAAAACTCGGTGTCCAAGAGCATT
This sequence comes from Pezoporus wallicus, assembly GCF_028554395.1. Classification (NCBI taxonomy): domain Eukaryota; kingdom Metazoa; phylum Chordata; class Aves; order Psittaciformes; family Psittacidae; genus Pezoporus; species Pezoporus wallicus. The sequence goes on along the minus strand of NW_026642649.1, from coordinate 6,430,895 downwards.
GTAGGAGAATGTAAGGCTGGTAGGGTCTGAGCTAGGGGAAATGTGAATCACTGCTTATGCATCTTTTTGTAGACCTTATTAATATCCTTTTTTTTCACTCTGCACAGCATAACTAAGTCTAACTTGGCTGAATATGGCCAAGAATCTTTTTATGGACCTCAGCTAATGCAGTTTTTATTAGTAGGAATGGCAAAAAAGTGTCTTTCTAATTTATGGATAAATAAAATCCCTCCTACTCATAGATTTTGATTCCAGGAGGGTAGAACAGTAAAACTCTGATGAGCATACCTGCAAATCAGGTTGCTGGCAGGCTTGCAGGGAGAGAAATGGATGTGCACAATAAGCATTAAATATGTTGTAGTTAAGTCACACAGGGTCAGACTCATCCTTGGTGGAATTCCACTGCAGTTAGTGGAGTTACGACGGAGAAAAGTTTAATGTTTAGCTTTTAAAATCTTGCTTTTAAAAATTGTAATCTATCTGACCTTCCTCTTGGGCTCACTTTGATAGGTACTTATGTACCATAATGACACAGGAGCATATAGAAAGATATAGATTGTTGCAGTGACTGAAGTCAGGGCAGGGACTCTTTCCTGCATTAGCAACTGCCATGTGTAAAGTAAATAAAAGCTTTATAGAGGCTCTTCTCCTACCAGACAGTGAAATAATGTGCTGAGCATCCCTGACTTTGGATCTATTCATGTAATAAACAAGTACTTACTTGGATAGCCTATTAAAAAGAACCCAACCCAAGCCAAACCAAACCCAAAACTAACACCACCACCCCCCAAAAAACCCCAGCAAAACAGCAGTGACAATAAGGATTGTTGCAGTCTGTCATCTGAGGAAGATCCTCCTTTACAAGGCTTTGTACTTCTGCAGCAGAATCTCTCTGTTCAAGGGAGGACCTCGCTGTCTGCTGATGGATTCTGCTGGGAGAGGTAGGAAATATTTCACAAACTGTAAATTCTCTTCCCTTTATTTCTTATTGGAAGAAAAAGAAACAACTCACAACAAAAAAAAAAACCCAAACCAACTTATCCAGAGTACACAAAACAGTATTTGATGCCTGTGGCACAAGAATATGGAGTTAATGGTCCCAGTCTCTACTTCTGCAGTCTTGGCAGACTTCACTCTTTCTGCCAAATGCATTTAAATATAGAAGTACAACAACATCGCCATCCAGAGGGACCTTGACACGCTTGTGAGGTGGGCTGATGCCAAACTCATGAAGTTTAACCATGCCAAGTGCAAGGTCCTACACCTGGGTCTCAGCAATCCCAGGCACAGCTGCAGGTTGGGCAGAGAAGAGATTCAGAGCAGCCCTGCAGAGAAGAACTTGGGGGTGTTGGTTATGAGAAAATGAACATGAGCCGGCTTCAGTGTGCGCTTGCAGCCCAGAAAGCCAACCGTATCCTGGGCTGCATCAAAAGGAGCGTGACCAGCAGGTCGAAGGAGGTGATCCTGCCCCTCTACTCTGCCCTTGTGAGACCTCACCTGGAGTATTGTGTGCAGTTCTGGTGTCCTCAGCATAAAAAGGACATGGAACTGTTGGAACAAGTCCAGAGAAGGGCCATGAGGATGATCAGGGGACTGGAGCACCTCCCGTATGAAGACAGGCTGAGGAAGTTGGGGCTGTTCAGCCTGGAGAAGAGAAGGCTGCGTGGAGACCTCGGAGCAGCCTTCCAGTATCTGAAGGGGGGCTATAGGGATGCTGGGGAGGGACTCTTCATTAGAGACTGTAGTGATAGGACAAGGGGTAATGGGTTAAAACTTAAACAGGGGAAGTTTAGGTTGGATATAAGAAGGAAATTCTTTCCTGTTAGGGTGGTGAGGCACTGGAATGGGTTGCCCAGGGAGTTTGTGAATGCTCCATCCCTGGCAGTGTTCAAGACCAGGTTGGACGAGCCCTTGGGTGATATGATTTAGCGTAAAGTGTCCCTGCCCACGGCAGGGGGGTTGGAACTGGATGATCTTAAGGTCCTTTCCAACCCTAATTATTCTATGATTCTATAACAACAAAAAGCCGGAGTTGTTTGAAAGAGTAACACACCATACCCACTCTGTTCTACCTAACAATCCCTTCTACCCAACACCATACCCATGCCATACCCACCCTGTTCTACCTAACAACATACCCACCCCCTTCTGCCCAGCACCATACCCACCCCGTTCTACCAGACACTCTACCCACCTCATTCTATCCAACACCATAACCACTCCCTGCTATTCAACACCATACACAACACCATGCCCACCCTGTTCTACCCAACACCATAACCACTCCCTGCTATTCAACACCATACACAACACCATGCCCACCCTGTTCTACCTGACAGATAGGAGAAAATACCTGTCTAAGAATGTAAAGAAAGCTGTTAGTGACTTTGAAGTATCCTCTGCTTGCCGAGCCGGGCTTCCACTTCACACTGACAAACCCCGTGACTGACAGTGGTGCCAGAGGGAATTCTGCAGATCCGCTTGGAAACGTCTCACTGAGGCACCGCAGGTGGGCAAGCTGCCTGGCTAATGCAGTGCTAGCAATCTCTTGTGCTTTTCAGCATGTGCATAAACTGAAATTATCAGCTGTTTCTAAACAGCCATTGCTCGTATCAACCGTGACTAGAATTTGTAATCATCAACTTGAATTCATTGCTGTCACAAGTATGAAAAATCCTGCCGAGTCAAGGGCTTCTTTGGAAGTTGCTGAGAAAACAAAACAAAGAGGGAAAGAGTTTGGATTGTTCATTTGCATATCAATCCTCTAAAAGATTGCTCTTACAAAGCTGCTTTCCATCTCCTTCCTGGAAGTCTGCCTTGCATGTTGTGAACAAGAAAACTATTTTCCTAGAGATTACTGTATATTAATTGATTATAAATAAGGACAGTGAGGAGAGCATCTGGTAAGGAACAGAGTGGTGGGTTCAAAACAGCAGGTGATTTAGCCATGTGTCTTCCATCAAAGCTAATATATCTCCAGAAAATGCTGTAGTCCTTGTTTTCTTTCATTTTTCTCCTGCACCAGTTATAAATTGCCTTGGAAAAGTGGTGATGGATCCAGCTCTGTTAAGGGTTTTTTTCCTTCCTTTAATCTATCCACCAGGCTGGTAGACTGCGCTGTGCCAGGCTGACAGTCATTTTGTGTGTCCTATTAGAAAATGTGCAGTACTGCTCTAGAGCACAGTAAGCTCTCTTAAGAAATCCAAGTCATTAGAAACAAACCGTTTTGGAGGTTGACCCTCAATAGGAGAGAAAAGCGATCGATGAACACATGCATACTGTCCACCTCGGATTACTGAAATGGCTTTTCTGAGTAACTCTAGGCTGAGTCAAACAGTCATTGCCATGCATACCAAATTTAAAGATGAGAAGGGCTTTATAGAGGATTGTAAGGTGTGGGCAAAAATGGTGTACGTTTTGGAAAGTAAGTTCCAGCTTTAACTACTGAGTATCCTCCACCGCTTCAAGATTTGCCCCAAATTTCTTTTAAGAAGGCTTATTTTGGCAGTATGGTTTAGTACTGAAAACCTTAGTGGTTTCTGTTAAAAAACTTAGTGGTTTCTGTCCAAGACCCTTGAGTTGGAAGGCCTGTTTTGTGTCAGGATAGATTTTGAGGTCTGCATATTACTTTGTGTGCATCAAGACTTACTGTACTTTTATAATACCATTTAGCCAAGGATCTCAAAATACCAGATTAAAACTCTAAGTAAAATTGGTGAGGCGTTTTGTGGCTGCAGACTCTGGGAATTCTCTACGGCCCCAGTGATAAGGCTTCTAGAATAATGATGCTCACATTCATTATAATATATATTAGCAATGATAATGAGTGATCTATTTAAAATCCTGCTGTACAGCACAAGAAATGTTAAGCAGTCATTCTTGGAAAAGCCTTTCTAGTAGTTAAGCATATCCAAAAAGATGGCTGATGATTCAAGATAGGAGTTTACTGCTCAGTTTATAAAAGAGGTAGAAAAAGCATTTTGCTAAAGAGTGTTAGCACGCATTCCTCCATGCCTGAACAGAGGTATAATATTTGTTCAATACATTTATAAAGAAGAGAGGCATCTGAAGGCCTGCAGCTGGAAGAGGGTATAATAACAAGCCCCTCATGCTGGTGTACGATGGGTCAGAGAAAAAGGGATGGCTGAAGGATTAACCATCGCTTTTGACATAGAATATGAGTGATGATGTGGAGACTGTGGTCAGCTCAGGAGGGCAGAAGGCTGGATAACAATATGTGTCTGTATGAGAAGCTGAACTAGACTCTTGTTGATCCACAACAGCTAATTTTGCATAGCACTTATATAATCACAGACTGCTTTGGGTTAGAAAGAACCTTAAGATCATCCAGTTCCAGCCCCCTGCCACGGACCATGTTGCTCCAAGCCCCATCCAACCTGGCCTTGAGCACTGCCAGGGATGGGGCAGCCACAGCTTCTCTGGGCACCCTGTGCCAGCGCCTCAGCACCCTCACAGTAAAGAACTTCTTCCTTAGATCTAACCTGAACTTCCCCTGTTTCAGTTTGACCCCATCACCCCTTGTCCTATCGCTACAGTCCCTGATGAAGAGTCCCTCTCCAGCATCCTTGTAGCTTCCTTCAGACACTGGAAGCTGCTCTGAGGTCTCCACACAGCTTCTCTTCTCCAGGCTGAACAGCCCCAGTGTTCTCAGCCTGTCTTTGTATGGGAGGTGCTCCAGCCCCTGATCATCCTTGTAGCCTCCTCTGGACTTGCTCCAGCAGCTCTGTGTCCTCCTTATGCTGGGGACACCAGAACTGTGTGCATTATGCATTACTCCAAGTGGGGTCATTTACTGGCATAGTCCCAGTTGTGTGAGTTAGATATATTTAATCAGGTTATTTACTATTCTGTGTCATATTATAAGTGGGTAGAAATTGCTATCGTGTAGTTGCAAGGGATAGCATCATCTCTTTATGTCTACTCATAGTTTATTGGTTAAAGGCATTTTATTTGTGCTCTCTGTTTAGAAATGAAGTTTCTGCTCAAACAAATGTAGCAATCATCAGATGCCATCACTGTTTTTTTAAATTGGGAGAGACTTAGCCAGACCTCTTTGGCTGTAGAAATTAACGTGTGTGCAAACAGGAGATAAATTTGACAGTAATGCAAACCGACTGCATCTTCTTATCTGCAAGTGTGTCATAGTTAGGCTGTGCTGTATTGTAAATTGTGATTTATGAGTTGGTGATGCACAAATGTGTATGTCTTTACAGATCAATACATCGTCTTTCCTGGTAAGTTGGAACTGGATTTGAAACAAAAGTTCCTCAAAATACAAACATATCCTGATATTAAATAGTGGGTTTGCTTCAGTCCTTTGGTTTGGATTCATATGAAATGAGGTTTCATTGCAAATCCTGAATTCATACTGACCTAACATGAGGGCAAGGCGATATTTGTTCAGAACTATAGATTTAAAGCAGTGTTACCCTATGTGGGTTGAACGGTCTGGGTTTGATCTCTACTGTGTATTTATGTGTTTATAAATAGATGCATAAATGTATGTCAGCTTTTCTGTACCAGATTTAATGAACTGTAGATTACTTCATTTGACCAGAAAAGGATTCCCTGAATGATAGTATTGAAGAAGATTTTATCCTGTAGCACTGGAATATTTTATATGAATAGTAAAACTTTTCCTATTCTCTTTTTATTAAAGGAAAACCACTGCAGAAGAATAAAAATCCTAGGGGACTGTTACTACTGTGTATCAGGATTGACCCAGCCCAAAACAGATCATGCCCATTGCTGTGTGGAAATGGGACTGGATATGATTGACACCATCACGTAAGTACTGTGAACAGTGAACCCAGACAGGAGGGCTACAACAGCTTCTTTGTGGCATTCAGAAGTGTGTTCTCAGAAAAGCAGCAGCGTCTGCTGTCGCTGCCCACCTAGCAATTCACACTGGTGCATTCAGGTCATAGGACATTGGGTTTGGGAAGGGCCATTCTAAACCTCAGTTTTCCACTCTATTTAATCACCGTGAGAACAAAAGTTCACAAGTGTGAGTGTGTGGAGGCACATGCACGTACAGATAAGGGGACAGAAAGATACCGGGAAATGATGAAACATTCCTGTTGCCATTTGCCACAAAGAAAGGAGTCCAATTTTCTTGTTCTACAGGGATTAAACACCGCTCATTTTGCATGCCAGTATGTAAACTCAAAGCCAGTCCTGATGTATGCACGTTGTAGATGCGTTTGTATTCTCAAAATGATAGCTTGCTGATTTCTCCTTTCTGTATGTCATGTTTAAACCCGTCATTTATTCTGCTTTTCAGAAATGTAATGTGAAATTCACTTTGCTGATCAGTAGAATTTTTTTGTGCTTGAGAGCTCTGCTCTGCATTGATCATTATTTTAGCAAGGCGGAAAATGTGCGTGTGAGAGAACTGTGAATGAGCTTTCAGAGGGAGCTGGAGATCAATTTCATTACATAGGAAGGAAAGGATAAAGATGGGAAATATTTTCAGTACTCTGTTGCTCTGTGTATGTGCACACGTGTGTTTTATAGGAAGGTTATAGGAGGAAATGCACATCTCTTAATTCTGTATATAAGTAAATGCTGATCAGCACAGTGCTGTTACATTTGGGATGAGCTTGCAAAGAGGTGTGTCACCTGTATTTGAAAGTGTTTGTCCACTGTTTCCTGTAGGCAGTTGTGCTTTCTCTCTGTTGTCATCTGGACTGTTGGGAATGTGGAGCTCAGGCAAGGTTCTGCTTCCCTTCACTTAATCCCCAAGTTTTTGAATTATGGGCAGAGAAGACCTACGTTGTCTGTGAAGGTGAACAGACCATAGTGTAATCTCAATGTAAAAACAGATAGTGCACTATTAAATAAAGAAAAATAGTATAGAATAAGCAAACGTAAGGTTTATGAATTCAAATGATGCATTTTTTATTTGGAGCATTTAATTCTTCTTCTTTCTAATAAAGCTTTTGCCACATCACATATTTCATCTTTAATTACCTAAGGTAATTGAAGGCTGATTCTTATTTCTAGCTCAATCCATGTGCTTTTATTATTATGTTCGTTAATAAAATCTCTCAAGACTGTGAAAGGTTGGGTAAATGAGCCCATGGTCTCCCTCTCACTCAGTGAGGGTTCATCATCTTTGTAGACATTGTAAAATTGACAAAAGACTTTGTAATCTATGATACCATAAAATCCTAAAAGAATATCCAAAGTCTGCAAATCATGTATGTGCATTCTTCCTGCAGCGTATGGATACTCCATTTTTACGCAGGTCTTGGCTTTTATGAGCATAGTTAGATATACAGGCCCCGTATGTTTTTTCCAAAGCCTTTTTCCTTTTTCTTATCCCTGAAAAGCAGTAGCTGATGCTCCCATCCTCTTTTAAACCTAGCATTAATCTTTAATTCATTAGCTGTGCTGTGTTTCATGTGTACAAATAAGGTAGTGGTATAAATGTCTGAACTTCCCTCTTTTGAATGTTTCGGTTCACTGATATTAGAAATGAAATGTGTTCCCTTTTTATGTTATCATTCCTTGGTTGCTGTCATGATAACATAAACTTGAAAAGGGAAGGAATAAACTGGGACTGCTCAGCCTGGAGAAGAGAAGGTTCACAAGGAATTTTATCAATGCACGCAAATACCCAATGGGGGGGTGTAAAGAGGACAAAGCCAAACTTTTCTCAGCGGTATCCAGTGTCAGGGCAAGAAGTGGGCACAAACTGAAATACAAAAAATTCCATTTAAATGTAAGAAAGAACTTTTTTTGCTGTGGTGATAGTCAGATACTGGAGAGGTTGCACTGGAAGCTTGTGGTATTAGCATCCTTGGAGAGATTTAAAACAAAGCTGGACGCAGTCCTGGGCAGCCTTCTATAGTTGCCTGGGCTCTGAACAGGAGTGTTGGTCTAGATGGTTTCCAGAGGTCCCTTCCAGCAACTCTGTGATTCCAAGTGGATGGGCTGTAGTGTCTAATATAAGCCATGTTTAGCCAGAGGTTATGGTAGAAGATAACTGATAATTGCAGGATATTTCTTTTTTAAAGTATTCATAAGTTGTAAGTCTTCAGTGTAGTTGGTGGTCAGAGCACAGTGACAGGGCAAGATGGAGAAAAGGCAAGGCTATAAGAAAGTGCCAGATTTATTTAGGGTTCTTAAATGGCGAAAGACCTTTTCTGCATCCTTTGTACATAAGCACAATTAATTAATTGCCCTTTCTTTTTTTTCCAATGAGGAATCAGTTGTGTGAGTAACGACTGTAAGACCCAGTCAACACATTTCTTCTTAGTGGTAAGAATGTGCTTGCTCTGCTTACATTAGAGGACAGGAGGATGGTGCATTCCAAGTACCATTGCCCTTGCTGGCAGTACTATTTTTTTCTCTTACTGCAAGTGGAGCATCATCTGTTCAGATACTGTTGGATTCTAGGTTAGGTTCTTTTGTTGTCATAATCATGTGGCTAAGCCAACTGTATCGAGTGCTTCAAACCAGGAAAATGGGTTCTGCTGGAGAACAGGAAAAAAATCTTCACTCCTTCACAGAGACCAAAGTTGGAATATGCATTCCCCAGATTAATTTCTTTGTAATACACTGAGCAAATGAAAAGGAGAAGTGAAGAGCTTATGATGGTAAAGTTGGAATGCACCATTTGATTTTCTATCGGTATATTTATTAGGTAGTATTTAGCAGTCCCATGAGATGCAGAGTCACTTTGATTTTTAAACTTTCCCGTTTCATCCAGAGTTGGAAGCCAGCTGGTAGCCTTCTGAAAGCCTGTTCACTTAGCTGCAGAGAACAGGTCTTGGCACTGTACGTTTATGCTTGGAATTTGTCATCCTTAGTGACAGGTTTGTCATGTTACCTGGGATAAATAAATTAATACAATCACTTGAGTTGTGATTCGGCTGATGGATCTGTCAGAAGCGCCTGTCCCAGAGGTATGCACCACCAAGATGTTCTTCTTCAAGGAAGTCAAGGAAAAGAAACTTCTAGTGGCTGGTTGATGGATCTGTGATTGGACCAAGTTGAACTTTATAATGAGCTCTTATAAATTGATGCTTTCTGTTCTCTTCATATTCTGTGTTATTTAAGTATCCTATAATATGGTGCTGCATGTGAGTATCATCTGAGGATGTTGCGTCACTGCATTTAGATTGAGATTTTCAGGGTAATTTTAAAAGAACATTACAAAATAAATTTTCACAATTTCATCTGCTTGCTACAAAGCATTGTTTTTCAAGGGCACAGTTAAAGTCAGACCAGAATCATTATGGAAGGATACAGCAAAACAAATGGCGTTACATCCTGTTTCAAAAGAATTTCTACTGTCAGTGAGATTTGTGTCAGTGCCTCCATACAGGCCAGGTGGTTGCTCTGCTTCAGGGTTACGTTAACCATTGTGGCAGTATTTAAGTCGGAGTTAAGTGTAGGATGCCACCAGTGTTGCTTTCATCGGTGAGTTTTTACTGTCAGGTTTTTGCTAGTAATATAATTAAAATGGCCATGTTCATTAGTACCTCTAATGTGCCAGGTGTTGCTCTAATGTGCCAAATGTTTTCCTCACCTTCATTTTGAACAGTGCATTAGGCAAAGTACTCTCTTCACCTTACTTAAATGGCTTGCCACATTTGAAGGTTCCACTCTACTTACTACAGTATCTTACCTTCTAAATATATTTGTTAGCAAATTGCAAAATAGAAAAGTTTTGCCCAGCTACCCAAGCTCTTACCTCTCTCCTCAATAAACTGGCTAACTGTTCTTATTTAGTATTACAGGGGTAATCTTATACATTCTTAATAGTTTGTCTTTCTGTACAGAGTACTCCATCAACTGACATAAGTTATATTAAAAAGTACTTTTGCTCAATTCAGAAATGTAACCTCTTAGGAGGTGAAATGTGATGAAATGAGGGAATTATTTAAATGCACTTGATAGCACCACACGGTTAAAAGTGGACTGTAATGTTTCTGATTGGAAATGAGGAGGGAATCTGATCTGCCCCTCTGGTTTGAATGTTCCTACTGCATATGGCCTTTGAAGAGGTCTGAGGGCAAGTGTCCAGTAGCCTTTGCGTCTCGAAATCCAGGTACCCCAGTGCGGTCTATCAAGTTTTCTCTATGTCACATAGGTGAGTTTATCCCATATGGATGACTCCACCAGTCATCCATGTATGTCCTTAACAGATGGAATTTGGGCTTATTTTGCACCTGCACGTTGTGATGCTGTTTGGTTGCATGGAATGTTGAGGATTGAACTGTCTCCTTCCTATGGGTTTGGTCCCTGGTTAATGAAAGGCACTGGGGAGGGAAGAGGAACTGCAGCAGCCAGTTTGTGAACTCCCAGGTGTAATGTCAAGTTTTCCTGTGTCATCTGTTGTCTGAGGAAGAGAACAGGAGCACTAACTTCTGGGATGTCAACACTGTGCATAAGCCTTTACGTGATGTTGCAGAAAATGTGACAGAAAAAAGGGGTATGGCCAGATTCACTGTGGGAACAAAAGAGACCTCCATGTTACTCACATTAGTGATGGCTGACATGGTATATACTTCGGCACATCATGGCTGCAGATTTCCTTACTTAACTTGAGCCTAGGTATCTTTTGCTCCTTGCCCCATATCTTGGCCTATGCTGTCCTTTATGTTAATGGTGTTTAAACAAGTACAGGTATAAAAAAGGCAAATACAGTGACTACTGCTGAAATGGTTGGAAAGTCCTTTGCCAAATCCAGTGGAGATGAACAATACTTAAAAAAATATATATTAGTCAATGAGGATCAGGGAAAATTAGAGCCAGAGCCTCTGTTTAAGGTCTTTTCCTATTAAATGTAGTGGGAAAATTAAATTGAAAAGCCTAATGAAAATCAAGTCTTACACTGATCAGTCAGTTCCACTTATTCACTGATATTATCTCTTTTTCGGCTGCAACTTCACTGTGGAATGCCAGGTTGTCTGTACCAGAAAGAGCTGCAAAGATTTATTCAGTGTTATCTCTGCATGTAGTATGTAAGGCTATTAGCCTCAAGGCTCCCTTTCAGTGTTCACAAGTCAGTGCAGGGTGCGAGTTATAGCATGTTCTGCATTCATTCAGAAATGGAGAAGCCTTCCTTACTGTGACACTAAAATTAAAAATGCTTTTAGGAATGACTTACCAATGATTTTATCTTTTCCCAGCTACACAGTCTCTAAAGGTTAGCTTTCATTTACAGGTGTAAGTCCATAGTTACAGGTAGTTTGTGTGCCACTCTTGCAGGAGCTTGAAAAGAGTGCTTATAATCACTCTCCATCTGCTGTTCTTGCACTGAGTTGTTGGTTTCATCATTTTCTTTGTCCTATACTCCTGTGACAGGGCGATTGAAGCGATTAGAAAATAGTAGTGGAGTCATTGCTTATCCATTTGCCTTCTCAACTAGTACCTCTTTATACCTCTTTTCCCACAGAAGCTCTAAAAGCATTTAAGTCTTTGCCCTTTCAGTCTCACTGTAGGAAATGATGCTTAGCTGAGCGTACCATAAAGGTAAAGGCACAGCACAACTCTATGTGGTTAGTAGTAGTGATTAGTTGCAATGGTTTTATAGCAGTAGCATAGGGTGAAAATATCAGTTGAAAAAATACCACGAAATACTAAAGAAGTATCATCCAAGAGGAATGACAGTCTGAGAGACACTGGGAATAAAAGATGTTAATTGTTAACTAGGTAAGTTTTTGTTCAAGTGGAATTTTAACTAAATGGTGAGCGTAGAGAAGATCACAAATCTAAACTGTTCAATAGAAATAAGACAGTAACCTTTTAAAAGTCATCTTTAACCCACTGTGCTGCACAGAGAGACAATGTTGGGGTCCATATATATTATTTTTATTACAAGTGCAATGTTTTAGACTATTACTTTGAGATCAAAACACTGCAAACAAAAGGAGTAAAGGGGGGAAAAACACATTATTTTTATATTACAGATGGAAAAAACAATAGAGGATAAAATTACTTTAAGTCACAATGAACTGTGGTAAAAGAGGAGAGAAATTAAATGCAAGTCTTGAGTAACTCAAGTTTATGTGTTGCTCACAAGACCAAACTTTTCCTTAGTATTTTAATAGTAAACTCCTCCATGAAAATTCAGTTAGCCCATATAGGATCAAGCATGATGTTAATCTGACTGATGGGGGGGTGGGATGGTAAAAAATAATTAGAGGGACAAAAATCCCCCAACCAGTAAACCCAAAGTTAGGGTAAGGAGTAACATTAACGAAGATTTTTGGTAATAAAAAATAAGCCAGGTAGCCCGTTTTAATACTGAGTTGAAAGCAGTCTGGAGTAAAGCTAGAATTGAAACATATTTGCTTACTGACCTGTCAGGTTAAAATTCAGTCTAATAAGATTGTTTCAGAAATCTTATTTTGATTCCAGCAATCACATTGTGGTCACTTGTCATCCTGCTGCACTAAATATGCATTGGGAAAAGGGAACCTTTATGACAAAGTAAAATAAGTATATGTGAGATGCAGGAAAATCTCAGATACAGGGAAGCGCAAAGTTGGCTGTTGCTGAGGCATTGGAGTTTCAGCCAGAAAGTTCTTTATCTCACAGTAAGATACTGAAGTTTCTACAGGACTGTGATAGCAAAAGTGGCTAATAAAACCTAAAAGCTAGGGAAGTTCTTTGACAAAGCCATTTACTACACTTGCTTCCCCCCCCCTCTTTTTTTTTTCCTTTTCTTAATTTTATTAAATGTAATGAAACCTGGAAAATAGTATTTTAATGCATAAGGTCAAGGAATGCAGATATACTGAGATATAGGTTCAACAGTAATTAAAATATGACCAAGAAAATCATTTATTCGGAATTACACCTGGGAAATTAGTGAAGGAAAAGAACAGTGCCTGAATATATCATTTATCAATGATCCTGTCTTTTTCAAAGTGTGTGTGTGTATATCTATCTATATATATTAAAAATGTATATCTATATGTCCAAAAAGATTCATATTTTAACTTTGAAGAAGAGAGAGAGGAAGAAAATCAAGAGCAGTGTTGTTGCCTAAAGACTGACTTCATGATGCTTTCTATTCCAGATCTGTTGCAGAAGCCACAGAAGTTGATCTCAACATGAGAGTTGGATTGCATACAGGCAGGGTGCTCTGTGGGGTCCTGGGTCTCCGAAAATGGCAATATGATGTCTGGTCAAATGATGTGACTTTAGCCAATGTAATGGAAGCTGGAGGATTGCCTGGGTAAGTCTGGAAAAAAAACATAGAACATGAAACAGAAACCTGTATGGGTGAAGAATTTAGTTCCTTCTTTGAGGCACGTGCTACCCATAAGGGCAGTGTTCAATAACAGCAATTAATATATTATGTGATTTATCCTATGAAATTCTCAAAATGATATTTACATTCATAATAGGCTAAAATAGAAGCAAAATATTTCCAAGCAAAATCCTCATTAGAAGCTGCCAAATATAAAGAGTAGGAATGAGGCAATGCCAGGAATGCAGCAGTGCTAGACTTTCACCATTTCATGTATAAAAGTAATGACCTCTAGTTATTCCAGGAAATATTTTTCCTTGCACCTCTACACATGTACAGGTGTGAGCCTTACTCCTTTTACATGGTAATGTTTCCAACAGTAGCAGCATGCTACAGAAAAAATACCTGTTTATGGACTCAGATACTGATGGTGTGTGTGCAAGTGATACGGTAGCACATAAACCTGCAGCCAACCCATGGGGCATGTCCTGGAATTTAAGTACTCCTTGGACCGCCTTGGACTCAACTTAAATGCACACAGAGCACTTTCTCAAAGGTGCATTGGTGTGCTTCTATGTGCAACTCCCATTTGGACTGGGACCAATCATCCTCTGTTTATGAGATCATGGTTTGCTGAACAGGGGGACAGTGAAACCTCGTGATTTTTATGGTTGAGTCCATTTCTCCGTGTTACATACATCTGCCTCAGACGATTTAGTCAGTGTGTTTGGGATGTTTCCTTACCTTAAGGCTTTCCAGCAAGCAAAAATCTGAACACATGTTTAATAGAGGAAACCAGTAATTGCTTTTCAGATATCTTCTGTGAGGACATTGCAAATGTAAGGAGCCTTTTGGGAGAAAATGTAAGGACAGTTTTCAGCATAATAAAACTCACTGATAGTGTCAAAGATGGCTGTGCTGCCAAAACAAAGCGAAGTAAAAAGCTGCCTACGAAGCTGTAAGTAAATGAAAAGGTCAAAGCCATGAAGGGGAATAGAAAAGGGAATTTCTGCTTAATGCATAAGAGGGATTCAGAATGTGAAATCACAAGTTTCAAAGAGCAGGATGTTTTTCCAAGCAGGCAGTGAGGTAAGCATGGAGGAGAGCCACACAATTTGGAAGATGATGTGCAGACTTCCACTTGCCATAAATCAATAAATCTGCAAGTGTTTGGACAGTCAAGAGTTATCTTTCTGTTTACAGCTCAAGCTTGGAAACTGCATGTGATGGAAATATCTCTGTGTTCTATTTGGCTGAAAAGACAAAACAAAGCTGTTTATACATCAAAATGGGATTTTGCATGTAATTTGACCTCTTTGTGTCTTTATGATTTTCTCAACTAGTTCTTTACTGTAAGGGTGGTGAGGCACTGGAATGGGTTGCCCAAGGAAGTTGTGAATGCTCCATCCCTGGCAGTGTTCAGGGCCAGGCTGGACAGAGCTTTGGGTGACATGGTTTAGTGTGAGGTGTCCCTGCCCATGGCAGGGGGTTGGAACTGAATGATCTTAAGGTCCTTTCCAACCAAAACCATTCTGTGATTCTATGATTCTGCTCAGGGCTGTATTTCAGTAGCAACTTGATCATAATGTATCTTTGCTTTAAACAACGTCATCTTTTTCCCTCCAGGAAAGTTCACATTACAAAGACCACCTTAGAGTGCCTAAATGGGGACTATGAGGTAGAACCAGGATATGGTCATGAAAGGAATAGTTTCTTGAAGAAGCATAATATCGAAACATTTTTTATTGTGCCATCCCATCGTAGGAAGGTAAGCTCCACACATTCCATCTTATTCTGTGGTGTTTCCGTAATTTAACAGCTGTTCTGTGTTATTCTGAAAGCAGAGGCAATACTGGTATTTCTGATTTCTAAAAGCTCTTCAGATTCTGTAATCATTCTATCAGAAATCACATAACGTTACTCAGAAGCGTCAATTCCCTCTTCCCTTCCTTCTCCCTTCAAAAGGGTGTTTCAGAATAGTAATGCTCACAGCTTGGCTGGTTTTCTTTCTGTTTTTCTTTACTCTTTCGTTCCCATATTCCCGTTTTACTTAGGCTCTCTTAACACTTTTTACATCACTTGCAATACTGGTGGCTCCTTTACGGGACCTAGAGGATTCCTGATGAATAGACACAGAAAAGGTAGTATTTACAGATATGGCATGCCCACAGTAGAAAAACTAGTGAAATGATTTCAACAGTGATTGAACTAACATCCCCTGGAAGTCTGGATATGCTGCTGTGTGGCCAGCCTGTACAACACAAGCCATTTATCCAGGTCAGAGGAAGAGGCTGCTGCCAACCATCCTGCTTTTGAATGTAGATACCACCATTCCATAGATCAGGTATTTATGAAGCTGAGTAAATTTTATGGGATCATTGCAACAAATAATATGTCCTCTATCCAGAGCATGCATGTTCTTTTCTTCTGCCACACTGCGCTGCTTGTGACAGTTTCAATGTTATCCTTCTTGCTCTGTCACCTCAGGCTGCCACAGTTATTTTGGTCATCCCTTTTGTATCTGAGCTGCCTTTCCCTCCACCTTTTCTTAAGCTTTCCTCTCCCTTCAGCTTCTTCCTTTTGTCAGACCCCTGGAGATGTACTGGGCATAAGTCACCAGTACTGTTGAGGGACAATAACGTTTTCTGCTCTTTTCTTCTTTTTGGTGGAGAACAGAAAATGGAAAGTGTGGAAAGAATAAGGTAAGAGAAGATTTTAACTCGTTTGAGCACGAACTTAATTTCTTAGATGTTACTCAGGATTTAGCCACCCTAATGGAGATGAATGTGACTCCTTGTTCTAACCATATATGAATATGAAGAACAGAGGCACAGCAGTGCGATGGTGATATCTAGGATCTCAGCATGCAGTGAAGGTGGTAACATGGGTTTTCCAACAAGTTCATTTATAGTCACACCTTTCTTCCTCAACCAGTTACTGAGGTTAGGGCAGCCTTTTGTTCTACTAAAAAAATGTTGTGACCTCAGTAGAAGTCTTGAAAGTCCATAATCATCAGGTAAACACATTCAGTTTGTTCCGACCTTTTCCATGTCAAATGAGGCTTGTCTTAGAAGTTACCTGCCATGTCATGATTACAGGCCAAGAGGAACTTTATTGCTCTTTATCTCAGACAGCCAGCTTGGGATACAGACTTTTGCACCCTTATCTTCTGAGACTCTGCCCAAACAAGTTTCATTCAAGGATTTGGTCTTTAGAGGGAAATTGTAATATCCAGTTCTGAAAGTATGAAACCAATACAGACCACGTTATAAAGTGATGTGAAAGGTCCATGCTTGGGGGTGTTAGCCAATGGGTGTTCGACCAAAATGCAACCAGGAAAAAACAGGTCATCTTAAATTCCATGCCTGCAGTCAGTTTCTTGGTCTGAATTTGCTGACTTAGGGAGTTTTTATGGAAATGTTGAAAGTTCGGTCACTGGGGAATTTGATTCTGGGAGTGAAAGATCCTGTTCATTTACCCCAGAAAGGCTGCTGCAAGGGTGGGGGTTTTTTATACACTTCCTCTAAAGCATCTTGTAATTAGAGAGATGGAGTGTTCTCATTCACTGTGGAAATCCTGCAGTCTCATCTATAGCAGTTCTTCCGCTGGTGTAGATGTTTAAATTTGGTTTTAGATGGTGTGAAAGAAAACAGGTGGGAAGACAGTGGGCTGGATCTGCTCTGGCAGCCAGGGAGCCAGTTTTCTGGTAGCTCTCTTAAAACCAGAATCAGTTTGTAGATTAACTAATCCCAGTAAAGAAGAAAACGTAAGGGTGAGATGAATTAAGGCAGGTGTGTTGCTAAATGCTGCCAGGTATGTTTGGTTTGGTTTCCTGTTGTTTTCACTCCTAGAGCATTATGTATAATTTAATTTCCCATGTTATTATGTATCAGGTTTCATTTCATATTGAGAAGAGAAATATTTTTATTTTAGGAAATTGTTGGTAGATTGGTGCACAGAGACAAGGAGAGAGACACTGTGTTGTGTCAACTCAGCTGCATTTACCAGTGATTGAGGAACAGAACCTTGACACTCCCATATTAAAGTAAACCAGGTCAACGCATGTTTAATGTGCAAGGATGAGAGCCTACTATTGTGTGAGCACACATTTCTTCATCTTTGCAAGATTGCTGAGAAACTGCAGGTGAGAAATGACTGATGAGTTTGTCATCAGCTACATAAACCAAATGCCACCCCACCCAAGTGGTGCCACTGATGGGCTTGTGGAAGTGGCAGGTGCTGCAGTACAGCTTGGCTAACTTTAGCTCTCCGACATGCATGAATGGTGTGTCAGCCAAACTGGCACAGAGAAACTCTTCTGAATTGTACTGGTCTTGACTAGCTTCTCCTCTGGGCTCACAGATCAATCAGCATGTCAGTTTGTTGTTTCTTACAGTACACCACACAACTCCAGTCTTCATGTACTTGCATACCAATCACTGGACCACAAGCTACATAATACTGTATTTACCTTCAGAATAAAAGCCTGCTGTCCCCTCCTACTCTGATTCAGTCATTAACTCTTCAGAGACATCGAAGCAGAAAGCTACCCATGAAGCACAGACAAGATAGAGTTTCTCTAGGTGAATTCAAATATCTGCTGGATTAATGTTGTATTTCTTCCTCCAGAGCCTTAGTAGCTGAAATGCAGACACATTTTTTATTCTTTATGCATCATCTGACATTAATATGAACTGACTTTATCAGCTATGATGCCAAGAGGGATGAAAGTCCATTCTATGAGCAACAGATGGCCATGAATCTGTTGAATTTGGAAGGTAAATAGGCCCACTTAGGGTTTTATAATTTTTATTAATTTATTTAGGAGACACATACCCCATACTGTCCCATATTTAGTCTGGCAGGGAGATCTTTCATCACAAATAACACCCAAACCAAGAATGAGAAACAATGTAAGACAATTCATTCATGTACTAGTTATGTCTTAAACATGAACACATTATAAAGTATTCCATTATTTTTTTAATCTGTTACCGAATCAGCCAACAACCACAATGTTGTGATCTGATCAGGTATGTAAGTCTGGTGTATAAGCTAACGTGAGAGAGCACTTTTAAGTGGCCACTGAGGGAATACTTTTGTTTTTGTTTTGTTACAGGTTTTATTTTAGTAGAGATTATATTAGTCTATTATTGTTATTAAGCAATAATTATGCACGTTTGGCTGCATAAAGAGCTTCTAAACAGACTTAAATAATTTGTGTGATTTCCAAAGGCATACAGAAAATTTTCAAATCAAATTCTTTTGCTGGCCATCATAGTTAAAGATTTTTGCAAATAAGGCTTTTTTAATACAATACAAAATGTTACAGTGCCCTGACAAAGTTTGTAGTTCTGAAAATGCACATTTCTTTTAAGTAAAGTTTAATTATGGTTTCATGCTATTTTATTATTCTTTTTTATACATCTATTATTTATATATATGTTGCATATTGTATATTATTTATATTTATTATTTCTTACTTATAATTTATTTATTGTTATTGATACTACAGCCTATAGTGATGTGGGCCAAAACAAGGTTTGAAAAGTTTGATTAATGTAACTAGCTACAAAGGCTGACATGCACATGAATATCTTGGACTTTTCAAACAGGTCTGATCCAGTTAGAAAGACAGCTCTCTTTCTAACACATGAAATATTCATGATACCCTATGCTTTAAACACATGGACATTCTCTTAGTTTCAAAAGGTCCTGGCTTTCTGAAGTATTGTAAATATTACTGCATGTGGATGTTTTATCAGAGCAAAAAATATAGGCCAGATACATTAATATCAGAGACCCTTACAAGAACTTTGTAACTCTGCTTAGACCCAGATACTGGCTTTTTCCATTAATGATTCCTCTCTAATCTGCCTTACTAATCTGTATGCTTAAAATTTAATTTATGGTGTGTTTTAATAGACTGGATCTGGTTTCATTAGAATTCTTTATGTTCTCATTGTCAGCATTGACACTGGTCATAGTCTCAGTTTTACAGCTTCTGTAGCTGGCTTCCAAAAGCACAGCAGAGGTAGTGAGCTTAGCTGCACTGTACTTCACTTCTGTGGTTGCTCTAGAAGGTATGATTCTCCTGCAGTGTCACACCTCCTAAGGTTTGGCCACAAACTTGGTGATAACTGAGTGATTTTGTATTCGGTCGTGCTTACTTTTATTGCAGCAGTTCTCTTTGATGGCATCTCTTTAGCTTTGAAAAAGGCTCATTGATTTCAACAGCCCAGCACAGATAATTAAAATTCCTAAGGTACTTTTACAGATAGCCAAGCAGTGGTCAGAAGTGATCAAGTGTTTGTGAGGGGAATGTGTTAGGTTTTGCATTTACAGAAGTGAGCCTGCTGTCACTGTTACTCATTGCCAGATTAAGGTAACCAGCTGCACTAAGTAACTTTGCCAGCTCCAGAGCTAAGGCAAAGACAAATAATGCTCTAGACCACAGGAAGCAGTAGACCTGTGTCCAGAAAAGGGGGTTGTAAAACTGATACGAATAGCACACAGTGACAGAAATCCATGAAAAATCCATGAAAGCGAGTAGTACATCTGTTTGCCCTTTGGAAACTAGCAGTTTCTCTGGAAAGGCTGACATTGCTCTTTCCTACCTTATCACATATATACAAAGCCATGGCAGACAGTCTCAGAAAATCCTTTCTGGAGCTTGGACAGCCCTTCTCTATTATCTGAATTGTCTGAGTGATGCTATGACCAAAATCCCAGGTGACAGGGTCTGTTTTTTCCCGAGTCCTTGTTTTGTTTAGTTATGCAGCCAGAAGGAAGCAGATGCTGGTTGGAGGTATGGCACTCTGTCTCCTGCCTGGTGTTGAACCATGTCCTAAGTGTTTCAATGCAGGCAGCTAAAATTTCAGTTCTATTTTTGTCCAAAAAATAATTGTAGCCAAACCAAAACACCAGCAGTCTCTTTGAAAGAGAAGGTAAAGCAGTATTTGAGGAAGACGAGCATTTTTTTCAATCTTAGGATTTCAGGAAAACTGAATTGAAAGCCTGAAGGTTCAAGAATCTTCTCAATAAGCAAACACAACTCGGAAGCATTCAATGGAAAATCCTATTTAAAATGGAAAAGGTCCTGCAAACAGCAGAAATGTAGAGCAATTAACTATAGAAGAAATGTAGAGCAATTAACTACACCATTACACCTGCGGCATGATTTGTTACGAGCTGCAGATGGATTTAGAGGCTCAAAAGGCTGATCACTTAATTTCTTTGACTCATGATCCAATAGGCAGAAATTCAGCAACCTGAGATTCGTTCTAACTTGCATGACAACGGCTGCAAGAAAAGTGGCAAAGGCTGTCACATCATTTTCATCTGTTGTTGTTTCATCTAGCATAAACAGATGGGATTTTAAACTTCCTGCATTGCAGTCCTGTCACCAAGGAGTTATAGGAAATAAACACATTTTCTATCGCTCTGCTGCTTGAAAAGGCAGTATTTTTTGACTTGGAGTACAACATCCTCCTTTACTGTTAATCAGCTTTGTTGCATGAAGCAGCTGATCTGCCTTCTATGTTAAAATAAATTACTAGGAATCGTATCTTTTCAACACCAACCAACAGGTTTTGTCTGCTTATGTCTTCCTTGTGGATGATTTGGTTTTTGTTTTCCCCAGGCATGGAATGAACTTTGTGCAATACATCACAGAGAAAACAACATAGATTCATGCTAGCTTTTTTGTGTTGTATGGATGAAATACATAATGACTCCATGTGCTTGCCTTTTGACTTTATTCATAAATCACTTTTACCTGTGAATCACTGTTAGCATCTAGCATGTTTCACTCAAATAACTGCTCTTACACCCTCTTGAGATGCTTTCTAGCATGTCTTAATAGTACTTTCATCTATCTTTTTAAAGTGAAGCAGTGTGTGTATATAAGCTATGTATTACTAGGATTTTTGATAGCAGTTTGTTGGATTTTGTCTGACCTGATTAAAAGATAGTATCTTGATATCATCATGTGAACAATAACTAAAGAAAAAGAAGGCTACAGAAGGAACAAAATAAACCTGTGTGAAACAACAGGTCTGAAATTACTGCACTTCTTTTTAATTTAGTATTTCCATTCAAATTGAAGTTCCACCTGTACTTGTAGGAAATTTCCTTCTCTGCAAAGTTAATTTGATTTAATCACTCTGGTTATGCCTACATGAACATACCAAACTGTTCTCAGGTTCTCCTCCTTTTTCCAAACATGTAAAATTCCTGTTTTCCACAGAGTGCTTCTGGCCCAATAAATCCATCCATATGGCTGGCAGCTCCCTAGGACTTCTTTGTATCTGACTTTCATAGAAATACCCAGTTCACTTCGTCTCAAGAGAGTTTTCATGGTCATTGTAAGTTGTCAGCTTTCTGGACTAGTTCATTCTGAGGGTATTTTAACTTAAGTGACCACATGCTTACCAGCCCTTCTGGAGTGCTAGAGCTCTAACACCTGGACTCTAAGTAACAACAGAAGAGAGCTCTACAGTTAATGCAAAGCATGTGAAAACTTCTTCAGCTACTCAGACAAACTCTATCCTTTGCTAGCATGCAGCCAGCAAGAATATATTTGACAGAATTGTTCTAATTTGAAATGCCCCGAGTGAAGCATATGAGCTCAAAGATGGGCATGAATGATTTCTGCTTTCAGATGGATGACTACCTGCAGCTACTGCTTCTGCCACAGCTAGGACATTCCAGGGTGGTGTTTGCTCCCAGTGGCTGACAGCTCCTACCAAGGAACTTAACTGGAAATCTGAATGTATAGCTTAGGCATTTCACCTCAGATACACCTTGCGAAATCTAATTTAACAGATAGGCACACAGCCTTTTGATGGAAGCTCTAGCTTGTATCTGGACAGGGGCCGATTTGTGGCTGAGACACTGCATTGCGCAAGTTGTCGGAATATAACGCACCCCAACACCGCTTATGTTAGCACCCAGCAAACACAGGCAGAGGAACGGTGGCTGTGTTGCACAGTGTGTTGCTGTCCATCTTCAGGATTGTTTCTGCAATTGCTGTGAAACTGCCAGTGCGTTATCATCAATGTGACAGCACACAGCTTGGGCCGTCAGCGATGGTGGAGCTACTAATGTGCTCTAACGTCGATTTCCTCTCTTCTTCTTCCAGAAATACGGAATCTGTAGAAGGGAGAAGCATGGGGCACTGCTGTAAGATTTTCTCCCGTTCTTAATCTCTTAGGGATTGTTTTAGTCTTCACAGTTGCTAAAAACTTTTTCTGTGTCAAGGAAGTGGCCAAGGCGTTCTGAATATTTAGAGTTTGTCTTATAGAAGCTATATTGCTTACTGGCAAAAATAACCGATACGCTTTCCTGACAGACAGCTGAGGTATAAGCAAAATGTGTCATAAGGGCAGTAGAAAAGGATAGAAAAGTATATGTCTGATGATTTTAACTGTAAGAAGGTTGAAAAGCCAAAGATTTGCATACCTATCTCAGGGCAAAATGGTGTGCAGATATTAACAGACAAACACTGCTAACCAAGAGAAATGGTTCTGCCTGCCTGAAGAGAGAAAACACAGATAGACTTAATGCTTACAGCATTGATGATTTCTGTAAATGTGCTTTGTGTCTCATTAGTGTCTTTTGTCCCATGCCATTTTAAGCGCTGTAGTTGAACATAGCCAAGGGAACAACAGACTGCTGCTGTTCCTGAGAATCCCAGATAAGCACCAGTGAATCCCTTACCAGGGTATTACATGTGATTCAAACACTGGGGTGTTTTCCCAGGATTCTAATCAGCACTCGGTTTGTTGTCTGCATACTTAAAGATACTCACAAAGCTGTAGATAGTCTGGCTGCTTTCAGAGTGCTCTGTTGGAAAATCCCAGCTCTTAAACTTGTTTGCCAGCTGTGTTGCAGCAACCAGCCAACCTTCCCTAACGCGATGAAGAAAACGAACAGTGAGCAGTATAAAAGGTGATCCCAAGGGTCATAAAGAAGTGTGAAAGCAAAATGCATTACAAAAAGTGAGCTGGGATGAGAATGCTGCAGTCCAGTTTCCCTCTAATGCTGGCCTAGAGCAAGTTCAGAAACAAGGCAGAGTGAGAAACATTGGGGTTTTTTTACGTCTAACAGACTACTGCATTTCTTGCCTGTAGCAGAAGATAACAGCAGAAGGTGAGATTACTTAAATATTCCACTTGGAAGTTCACTGTGTCACAAGTGGTGTTCTGCTGTAAAAGTAGCAATAAAAAAAAGGGACGTAATTTGTGAGATGAAAGTGGGAAAGATTTCCTTTGTATTTTTAGTATTGTGTGTATAGAATGATAGGATGGAAAATCCTCAGTCCCAGTGCAGAATCTATGTGTCCTGCAGCCACTAGATTAAAAAAAAAACACAAACATATAAATTAATATATATAAAGATTATACATATCTATTAATTATATTAATAGATATGAAATTATACATATTGCCAGTATGCCTGGCTTTTGTGTCCCGCAGTGTCCTTTGTGTGGCTGTTTTCCTGGCTGGAGATTCCACAGCCTCTCTGGGCAACCTGCTCCAGCACATCCTCATCCTCACAGCAAAAACTTATGTTCTTAGCATCAAATAGGAATTTCCTTGATCCAGCCTATGTTCATTGTCTCTTGTGCTTTTTCTGATCATTTCTACATTGAGTCTGGCTCTGTCTTCTCTCCAGTTGCTACTTAGGTTGTTGAAGATAGCAATTAGATCTCTCCATAGCCTTCTCCCAGCTAATGAACTGAATTCCCACAGGTTCTTCTGTATGCCGTATGGTTTAGAACCCCAGCTGGTTTGCTGAACCTTTGCTTAACTTCACTCCATTTTGCCACTGTTTTTCTCTTACTGGGGAGCCCAGAAGGAGATACATTACTCCTTTTTTTTCCAGCGCCCTGAGCTGAAAAACTCCTATTTGACTCCAGACAGCTGGAAAGCTCCCTTGTATTTCCAACATACAAAGGTTGATAGAGTATCTGCTGGTAAGATTTATAAACAAAAATAGACTCATTGATGGTGTGAGCTAAAACTGTTCCACTTACTTCTTTGAAGATATAGTACAGGAAAGTGCATGAATACATGTGTTTGGGGAACAATCATGTTGGTGTGCCAGGGTCACACTGCCTGAGTGAGCCAGGCTGTATCCAGTCCAAGTTTTAAAGTTGCAGGTTAATACAGAAACACATCTGTAATAAGTTTGCCTCAAGGAAGGCCTAAATTCTTTTTTTCACAGGAGTACAAATCCTTATAGGTGGATATAGTCGTGCCCATGGGCTCCCCTTTCTGAGTCATGTTTTCCTCAATCTTTCGCTTGTAAGACATTTTACCTATTCTTTGCTGCTCTTGCACCTTTACTGTGGCAGTTCCATAATGAAGGCTGTCAAGCAGCTTCTGTAGCTCTCTACTTGCTTAAGAACGTATTTTCCAGCCTGTCTTACGGAGACCTAAAACTGAAGTTGTTGACCTAGTTAATGCAGTGTCCACAGTGAAAGGTTTGGGTAAAGAAAGAGCTAATGATCTCTTGAGATATGGTTCACCTGTAAACCTCTATGTATTCTGTTTTATCTCTGTCTTAAAAAGGTGGAGCAAAATGCAAAACCGGAGGGAGTTTTAAGAAGTTACTAATCTTTGCTGTATGCAAAGGTTGATAGAGAGACTGAGTGAAATATATAGTACTTTTAGAGGAATTAGGGCTAGGGAAAATTGGGAATTTTTATAAGCAGAATACTTGTCCAGAAAGTATGTTTTAGCTGTTGGGAATGGTAGCTCAAGAGCTTATCATATCTGCCATACTCAAGCATAACAACTTTCTATTTAGTGTCCTTGGGAATACTTAAAGGATATTTGGTATGTGGATATCCTGATACGGTATCTTCTATGTGGTTATTGCAATACAAGAGTAAGTCTTCAGCCATAAAGCCCTCAAAAGAAGGGAATCATGTTGGGAATCGCTTCATGAACACTTTTGTTAAACTATCACTTATACAAGCGATTACATACTAGATACATGAGTGTCCTTTTAACTTCAAGCTAATGACCATGCACTGCAGTGCTGGTGATGCTACCTGGTTTCAATCAGGCTTTCAGGGCACAACAAAGCACATGTGCATACCTAGGCACCTTCCCACATTTGAAACGTGTCGTATGTTTGTAACATAGCTACATGCTAATAAGAAACTACGTATACACAAGTCATTCTTGTGTTTTATAGCCACGGTGTGGCTGACTAAACAGAGTATTGGTAGATCAAGAGGATATACCCTTGATTCTCTAGAAAATGCAAGTGCATAGCTCTGTGTGTGGTTTAACATGGCATGTTTAGCATGGCAAACCTGTACCTGAGGTGCCATTCAGAATAGAAGCAGTGTCTTTTTCCTGTCTCTCTAAATTTCAGTATCCATGAAAACATGCCCCAAACAAATGCTTCTTTCTTCATTCCTTGATCTCTGAAGTAATAACACAAGCTTCTCTAGTAACTCATAGTATTATGAAGACTGAACAGAGAATCCTTATTGCCATTTGCGGGCTAAGAGCATTTGAATAAAGGTTTTGGAGTGTGATTTGCTTTGCCTTTTGTACCCAGGAACACTAGGGACTAAATCCTCTGTGCTTCTTTATATTTCTGTTCCAGAAAAGATTAATGTTACAAGCTCAAATTCCCATAGTGTGGTGACATGGGGTCCTTCCACATTTCCCATGAACACTGCTTTACATTCCACATGCCAGAGCACTGCTTTACGTTCCACATGCCAGAAGGAGGAATATGATTTGTAAAAATACCCAGGGTAGAACAAAGGATTACTCTTATTCTGATCTGTGAAAGTATGTGCTAAGGGTTTACTAAAGTCAGCAAGAGTTAAATGGATGCGTATGAGTTAACCAAGAAAATATTTGTCCTTGCTGAACTGGGAGCTGTGTGGTAAAAGGTAGAGATTATACCCAACCCTTTTGAGACTATTTCTCTATGGTATAACACGTCTTGCTTTGAAGAAAGAAGATGTAAGATAGAACCTGAGTGCCTCACAGCCTCCTTTAGAGCATGTATGTAAATGTATCTTTAAAGCAAAAGCTAGCCTCTTCTGATTTTAACAGTCTTACCAGTGGCTGAAGTAACAAAATAAGGAGATAAGAAAAAGACTGAAATTGTGTTTTTTAACATTAATTAATAAAAATGCTCATTTCCTCCTTAGTTTTCCTGTATTCTTCCAGAATTTATTTTAAGGTTAAAGAAATACAAATATTGCCTCTTTCAGAGTTTGTCATTAACATGCTTTTTTAGTAGACTACATTTCTGTGTAAAATAGAGGTTCCAAAATGTGAAGACTGTGCTTAAATACTGTCTGCTCAAGAGATTCTTTATATCTCAGGTTAAAAAAAGAGGAGGTCATCTTCGTCTGCAAATATACAGTGTTTATCAAAATGTGTTGCTGCTTGGTTGCAATATCGCTTTGTTCTGACCACTAGATGGTGGAAATGTCTGCAAGTACATATGTCTGCATGGGAATAGAATCGCAGAATCACAGAACGGTTTGGGTGGGAATAATGACACAGTTGTAAATGCTGTTTTCCTGACCAACAGATATTTCCTGGACTGATTCTCTCAGACATTAAGCCTGCCAAAAGAATGAAGTTCAAGACAGTCTGCTACCTGCTTGTTCAGCTCATGCACTGTCGGAAGATGTTCAAAGCAGAGATCCCTTTCTCCAATGTCATGACATGTGAGGATGATGATAAGGTAATCCGTGTGGGCTCTTCAGGCATCTGTTCCAGGGCCACATTCAGCAGACCTGCTCTGAGAATGTATGGGGTGACCTGATCAAATGACAGAGGAGTTTCTGGTGTTCCTGATGAAGCTAGGGCTGCCTCATGCCCACAGCTTTCTCACAATACAGACAGAACTTAACATGCCTCAAATTTGGAGCTCTTCTTGAACAAGCCAGCACAGGTAGCCTATGTTGCTTCTATTAAGGGCTTCCTTCACAGGAATTAGCTTCTGTTCTGTTCCTGCAGTTCCCTAGAGCTGATCTTTTTCATCATGAGTCCATCACAGTCTGAAACTGATAGCAGCAAATGCAAGATAACAGAATAATTTGGTATCTCAAGATGGTTCTCTAAAAGCTAAAAGGCAGGTGATAAGCTAAAAACCTTCTTTGTTCCTAATACAAATCCTAAATACAAAAGTCCGTAGTACAAATAAGAATACTGCTTTCGTGTATTGGCTTGTAATGCCATAACTCAAAATTGCCAGTAGCCTGGTTTACTTCCTTTTCTCTGTGTGGATCTACCCCAAAATAGATGGAGAGAATACTTTTGAAGAGTTGCTCATTCCGCTTTCTTGGCCAGCAGGTGGCAATGTTACATAGGTCACTGCGCCAGTGCTCCAAAGTCGCTCATGTGGGCATCGCAATGATCGGTCTAGGTGTATTACTAGACTGATCGCTCCCCCTTTCGTTGTTTGGGTTAGTTAAAGTAATATACATTTATGGAAGATCTTGACTAAAGCTTACTTTCAGAAAGCATCCCAATGTCTGTATTTTGGATTTTGCATGTCCTTGTGTTTTTTCTGTGGGAAAAAGGGAGAAAAGTACATCAGTTCCTTTAAGATGCAGTTTTTAGTGAAGACTTTCAGAAACTCCAGATTTTATGTTGAATTTTTCCATGTACTAGGCCTTCCAGTTGTGAATCAGCACTGTTTGAGTATTTGAACAAAGTGACCCCCACATTCCTTGAAGCATATCCAATATTTTGCAATGTGTCTTATGTATATGTATGTATAAATATGGTAGTTCACATAGAAAATCCTAATATGGGTGTTTTAGGGATCTGGTGATCTCATGTGAGAACATTTACAATGAAGTTCTGCAATGCCATCTTTAACTGAAACCGTTTTCTGAGCATTTGTACCTAACACATAACATTTATTGTGGAGCATGATACATGATTTTAGTGTAAATACACTGTTTTGCAGTGCAGGGTTACTTCAGAGATATCAGTCCTCACTTCATGTAAAACAAGCTGTGGCTATAAAGGCTTTGAAGCTAGCGCATTACTGCAGTATGTATTTATTTAATTGTTGAGAAATATAAATGCTGGGTCTTGATCACATATAAGACCTAATGTAATGTAAGTCTGCTTTGTGAAATAATAATAGAGATAAAAATTAAGAAAACCTAGTGAAAATAAGTGTATGTAAGCAACAGCTATTTCGATTGAGCACAGTAACTTTAACCCTATTTTAAATTGGCAGAATAATTGAATTTATTTCACAGAAATATTAGAATGTTTCATATATCAGAATAACTCCCATCATCTGCCCTCATTCCAGATTTTAAAGAAGAGAAGCATTTCAGGGGTTTTTTAATGCTGTTTTGCTCACCCCTATTATTATGCTGTAGGATCAAATTCAGATTATAAAAGATCCCCAAAGATGTACTTTCTGCTGTACCTTAAGCAACACATATGCTAACTAGTTGTTGTTTTTAAGGAGCAGAATTGGATATTCCTAACGATATTCCTGAAAGCACTCAGTTTCCCCACAAACTTATGGGACAGATGTCTTCTGCAAGAGAACAATTTTATTTCCATTTAGAAACATTTGGAATAGTTGTTTGGCTGGCAATTGAAGATTTTTATTATGGCTAACAGAACCCAGAAGACAGATTTGAAAGCTCTAATCTGTGTATGTCCACAGGATTATTTTTCATGTTTAAACATTTAGTTCTTACACCACAGGCAACTTAACAAGTAATGGGACCTGATAGTTTGAAGAAAAATGACTTAAGTAGCCTCATAATTGGTTAATGCTGGTATAACCTCCTCTCTACCTATAAAGCCAGCAAAGCAGAACTTGGAAGGTTATTTTATGTATGCTATCTTTTGTCCATTCTCCTTCATAATCAGTAAACCAAGGTGTCAGTCAGCAGTTAACCCTTCCCACTGTTCATAAGTATTCAGGTATAATTTACATATAACATAAGCTATGTAAGTTAATGAACTGCTGTAGTTCATTATTTGTTCACTAATGAGGCTCTCATGAGAACTTCTTGTGGAATAAGGCAGGAAACTGCCATTCCTGCAGAATTACTTAAATAGCAATCACCACCTCCTTTTACCATCTGGCTTTAAAGGATATTCTGTAGTATAGCTTTGAAAGAGTGGGCTATTAAGTACTGACTGCTCTGAAGAGAGAAACCTGATGTACTTCTGTAACAGCTTGCTGACACTCTACTGATTATATCCTGAGCCAGTGTTGTCCTTATCCCTGAGCAGACTTGTCATTCATTTCATAACGGTTTGAATTGTCTTCCTGGACTCTGCAGATGTTAGACAAAAAAAGTATTCCTTTAGCTGTATAAAAATAGTACAACTTGTCTGAGTTTGGTTGTCAAAACTCTTCAGGGAAGTTAGGCTTGACTCCTTTTGAGGTGAAAAGGATATTCAAGTGATGTCTCTTCCTACTTAGTGTGCTAACCATTAGATGACTGGTTTTTCTTTTACAAGATTGGCCTACATCTTTCTTATTCCATGTTTAAAAAATGCTGCATCTACAAGAGTATTTGGGGAAGGCTCTAAGCCTTTCAGTGTGCTGAGGCATGGGCAGTCATACTAGTAAAGATCTAGCTGTAATGGTTTAGATCATAGAGTCATAGAATGGTTTGGGTTGGAAGGGACCTTCAAAGCTCCTCTTAGTTCGATCTTTTGCACTGAGCAGGGACATACTCAATTAGATCAGGTTGCCCAGAACTACATCCAGCCTGGCCTTGAGTGTCTCCACATCACAGTGCCTTCGACTGAAGGTTACCACCAGTGTGGCTGAGAAGCTGCTCACCATCTTCTAAGTGCTCTCTGTGAAGAGTAAGACATTGTTTGTCAAGCCCCTTTCAGATACTCTCTGTGATAAATCTTTTGCACCGCAAAGGAGTGATCATCTTGTCAGTTGTGCTGTCTCAGCCATGGAGGAATTAACCCCAATTAGGCACAGGTTAGCTCTGATAATTTATTGGAGTGCTCCATCTGGACTGCGAATGCAATTAAGGCATACCCAAGAGGTCTTAACAAGAGAGCCACTTGGCTAAGTTAGGAATAGGAACACTTGAGATTTCAGACCCTCTGAAGTCACACATGGTCTTTGTGCAAGAGGTTAAAGAAATTTACCTTTTCAAAATGCATATTCTTACCTAGACAGTGTTGGACAGTCAGACTTCTTGTGTCATGAAGAGCCTGGCTGTCTTGTCCTCGCGATGTCCATGTCTTCAATTAGAAAAAGGATACTCTAATTGTTTTTCTAGGGAAAGTCACACTGCTGTGGATGAAACGGATTATTTGCTCAGTGGCAGGGAAGTGTTAGGGCAGTATGTGAAGAGAATTTCTGTGGATGAGGATTGAAATCCTGGAATGCAGTGGGCAATTTCTCCTTGATTTTAGTGAGATCGGGATTTTGGCTAAGGTGTTTTCAAAAGATGGCAATCACATGGAGATCGTTGCTCTGCTTAAGGAGTTCTTCATCCTGGCTGTGAGCTTGAGCTAATATGAACAGCAATGAAAAACCGTACCATTAAAATCTGTGCTTCTTTCTTCATCTGTGCTACAGAGGAGAGCACTAAGGACGGCCTCTGAAAAACTCAGGAATCGTTCCTCTTTTTCTACCAATGTTGTGTACAACACTCCAGGAACTCGAGTGAACAGATACATCAGCCGCTTGATAGAGGCCCGGCAAACTGAGTCCGAGATGGCTGACTTGAACTTCTTCACCCTGAAGTACAAGCAAATTGAGCGTGAAAATAAAGTAAGGGGGCTTACAATTATCTTTTACTGCTTTCACTGACCAGGAGTCAACTAGCACTGGTTTGTTGTTTGGTTTTAGACAATACTTATATTCTACTCGCTATCTGGACTGTCTCTCAGTTAAGAGGGAGACATCATCTCCACGTTCTATGGAAGCATGTAGAGGGGATAAAAAGAACTATCAGTATCATTCTACTAATTGAGATCCTTCCCCATAAAGTTACACATCCTGTGTTTTGGCCCTACTTTTGCTTCTCCAGACTGCCTGATGTGTGTCACTGGTTTAATGCTGTCTCATGGCAATGTGGCTGCCTACTGACTCATCTGCTCTGGGGAAGCATTAATGACAGGAGGATGCTTCCCTCTGCATAAGTAGCCTGATAACTATTGATCCCATCAATCCTAAAAAAATTTGAAAAACAATCTTAAATCTCTGTGCGAAGTTGTGATCTTACACCAGTGTGACTTTGCTGAAAGCAGTGGACTTACTCCAGGCTTATAAGCGTGCATATAACCTAACAAAGTAGAGCTGTCCCTACCTTGCACGGGTTTTGTTTGTAAATCCAAGTTGTTTTAGTTGGGAAAAAATAAAAGCCTTTGGTTTATGTTTTTAAAAAAGCTAAAGGGATTTTGGATTAATTTGGCAGTAGAATGTATTTTTCCACTCTAAGTCACTTTGTAGTCTAAGGCTTCATGCCACTGCTGTTTCAAGTCAGAAGGCTGTGTGCCAGATTGGACTCTGTTTTTTAAAGGTCTTGGGAATTAACCTTGGTTTCAAGTTTCCACAGTGATTTATTATCTACTGGTAATTGTTTTCTTTCAAAATAAGAAAGTCTTTTGGTGTAAATGAGATTGAAATTTTGATCTTTCTGAGAAAAGACCCGTGTTTCCACCCCTGGAAAGTGTTCTGTTGTAAGGACTGAGGCTTAGTGGAATCAGGGCAGTAACTACCCAAAACTGAGCTTGTGTCTCTCATTAGCAGCTGCCTCCAACCCACCGGTTAGTGTCCTGTCCTGAGCAGCCGTTGCTGTTTAAACCCAGCTGGCAACTTGAGTACCAGATAGCTCACTCCCCTCCTCAATCAAATGGGGAGGAGAATTGGAAAAGACGGGTAAAATCCATGGGTTGAGATAAGAACAGTTCAATAACTAAAATAAAGTACAATATTGTAATAATAATAAAAAGAAGAGATCACAAAAAGGAAGTGAAAACTCAGAGAAAAAACAACAATAAGCAGCAGTGATGCACACTATAATTGCTCACCACCCAGCGACCAATACCCAGCCCGACCTGAGCAGCGATCAGTCCCTTCCAGCCAGTTCCCACCAGTTTCTATACTGGGCATGATGTGCTGTGGTGTGCAATGTCCCTTTGGCTAGTTTGGGTCAGGGGTCCTGTCTCTGCTGCTTCCTGACTTCTTGTGCCCCACATGCAGAGCATGAGACCGAAAAGTCCTTGGTTGGGGTAAGCATTACTTAGCAACAACTAAAACATCAGTGTGTTATTAGTGTAGTTCTCAGACTAAAGCCAAAATACAGCACTGCACCAGCTGCTGGGAGCAAAATTATCCCAGTGAAATCCAGGTCAGTAGTTAAGGTGGCAGGACACCTTGAGGACAGCACCAAGGGGGGTTTGGCTTTTTTTTTTTGTGATGAATCAGTGGAGTGCCACCTCCTTGTTCAAAACGAGTGAATCTTTTTTGCTCCAAACAATGAACTTATGTCTGAGCATAACCCAGATTTAGTAGTTACAGGGTGAAAACTAAACAGCTAGGCCAACAGGAGCAGGTGAAACTGAAGTCTGTCAAGGAAAACGTGTAGATACACACCTGGTTTGTGCATGTGTGTGTGTGAATTAAGCAATGATTATTTGTAGGTTTGTACAAAGGGTAGGGACTTATTTTACTTCAGGCTGTAGTTCTTTCCTACTGAGAATGTAAAACCTGGGTGGCTGGGTGTGTATAAAATGCTCACTGTCTTCATTTCTTCCTTTCTTTAACAGTACCACCAGCTTCAGGATGAGTATTTTACCAGTGCTGTAGTTCTCTCACTAATTCTAGCTGCCTTATTTGGCCTTGTCTACCTGCTAATAATACCACAGTAAGTTTCTGTCTTTTCCCATTATAATTCAAAGTGGAACATCTTCAAGCATCAGTTCGAGGTCAAAAAATTAATGTCTTTGAAATGGGAATTAGCACCCAGGTTGCTATCTTCTCAAACACGAGATTCCCTGTTGGTATACCCTTAGTCTAGCCATTCTCTCTTCTATTTGTCCAAAGGAGACACATTTTGCTATCTTACTAAAAACGATTTTCCCACTTCTTTTCTGGGAAGAAGGAGATGCACTTAGAAAAAAAACCTACTGAAATCTTCCACACTTATTCAAAGCATTTCTGCACTACAGTTGTGCTGGCTTTGGAGAAGGTGCTTCAGGTATTAATAGTCACATAGATAAACATATACAGAGCTTAATGGGAACTAAGCACTGAAGTATCAATCCAGGTTTTCAACCCAGATTTAGAGCCTGCATTCAGGTTTTGGGTAACAGTGCTATCACTACACAAACTGCATGGCTTGGCCATTCCAATGTGAGTTGCAGTCAGACCTTGATTGCACTAAAGCAGGTATAACCAAATACTCCTGATGGATCTGGGGGGGGTGTCTGGTGCCTATTGTTGAGGGATACAGCTTAGTGATTAATTCAGACGTTGTCAATTCTGTGTGAATGCTTGCTAAATAAAAAATAAATTAGACTTCACTTTCAAATCTAGGGGTGATAAGAAGTAGATACGGTTGTGTTCAAGTTATAAAAATGATTAGTAATAAGCTTCTTCAGGTGAGAATATCAAAACATTTAAAATCAGCTTCACTCACTTTCACTAATTAGGATTTATTAGGCATAAAACTGGCCACAGCATAATGCTTTTGAAAATCCCATTATAATTTCTGGTCTCTTCTACTCACAAATCCTGTCAGAATAACACTTACTCCTATATTCTGTTATTTCTAATTGCAAGTTTGAGAAACACCTTTTTTAATTTAATAGTAATAATTATTATTTAAATTTGCTATATAATACGTTTCATTTGAAGAATTCAAAGTCACTTATAAAAATAATGTAATTTCCAGACTAACCACCTTTGTTGACTAATTGGAGCAGAGCTAAGAACTCCTTCACCTACTTCTAAAGTATAGCCCAGCTGCAGTACATGGTAATTTAGAACAAGGAAAGACAAAGCTCATTAGTATAGTTGAAGCTAGAATGAATTTATAAGAATCATATGGTACTGTAGTTGGTAACCTTTCCAAAAAGTACTGTCACTTAAAAAACAGCAGGACAGAGATTGAATTTAAGCTCTGATGTGACAGACACACAAATTCCAGCAGAATATGACCACTGAAGGCCATGAAGATGGACTGGTTCATCACTGTGTTAATTATAAAAGCCACCCATAGTAGGTGAATAGTAAGTCAATAGTCTTAAATTCTTTCTTACGATGTCTGTTGGTGGTGGCTTCATGCTACCAAATTACTAGTCATCTTGGGCTCATTCCCTGCACTTACACAGATGGAACCATGAGCTAGACTAAAACTTGGGAAGTATTGAAAATTTTCCCATCTCCACAGAACTTGGAGCTTTATGTTGCTTTTTAGATTGCCAAAGCAGTTATAAGTATGACGAGAATGCAAAAGACAAGAAGTTTAATGTGATACTGTAATGGGAGTAGTGATAGTAACAGTGTTTGACACATAATCACAATATTTCAAGGAGGACATTCAAAATCTAGAGGCAATAAAATGTTGTAAGACACAGAAAGCAATGGTCTCAACATTCTCACAATTCCTGTGATCATCTGAGTGAAACAGCTTCTCAACTAACAACATATTTTATATCCCCAGGTGGAGTTGGTGAAAGTAAGGCTATGTTCCTGTCAACCTAAGCTGTGCAGTTCTGGAGGCATACACGCAGTGTAGCCACTCAAAGCCCTGATTATGAACTTTCCTGGTGTCTTATACTGGGTTTATGTTTAAAAAAACATGTGGCCCTTTGTTACTTGTGGCAACCCAAATCTCTGCCAGGGTCCCATTTACTGATTTCTTATTCTTGAGAGCAATGCATTTCACTGTCAAATTTCCTCTGCAACAGTATTACAGGAAGGGTGAGGGAGAGATTGTCACCATTCATCCGAAACACCATTTCAGAAGGACCCTGTGCTGTTTGTTCTCACCCTGTACTGATTGCATTGCTTTACTTCTGCTGTGTTTTGATTCTAGGAGTACCGTAGTTCTTGTTCTCCTGGTGTTCTGCATATGCTTCCTAGTGGCTTGTATTATGTACCTACATGTCACACGAGTACAAGTAAGTTATTTAAGATTTCATGGTTATTCTTCCTTTTGGTGGCTATGCTTGGTTTGTCATTTGGAATATGAAGGCATCAGCACATGCTTCACAGATTCAGAGTCTGAAATTATGTGCTTTTCAAGTTCATCTTTAAGTAATGTATTGGGCACTTCAAAGCAAAGATGGTTCACCCGAAAGTAGACTTTTCACATTAGCAATCATTAGAGCAGTGCCATTAATGCTATCCTTTTTGTCTTTTTTGCTATGTCTCCCCTGAACCACCTACCTCTAGCCACTAAATCGTTCCAGTGTTCATGTAAACAGCTGCTATGTAACGTGACTTTTTCTTCTTTCTGACTAGGGAGCACACTAGTGTCCTCTTCCATTAAAACTGGTATCTGGGTGTAAAGTCCTGCTAAATTCCCCTCTGTTTTCAAAACTTGTCCTGCCAAAGCAGCAGCTGTTTTGATGGTAAAGCACAATGTTTTGCACACGCAACCCTTGGCCTTTTCAAAACCTTTAGTAATGATTAATTCTCCTGCGTTGCATTTTCACAACAGTAATGATGCAGAAGGACATTTGGTTGTTGTAAAAGAGAACTAGGTCTGCCAGATCAGAATATAGCATCTGCAGATTAATTTCTGATGAAAGAAATCTGTAGTGGCTTAATCTAAATTTAGCCTTTTCAGACAAATATCAGGAGAAAATACACCATTAATCAGCTTTGCTGATAAGCACACACTAATTTCCAGTTAAGAAAAATTAGCTTTTGGCAGGAGGAAAGTAATTGTTTTCATGGCAACATAAACAGTGTGTTAGCAGAGTATCTGGTACACAGCAGATCTTTATTGATAAACTCACACAGTTATTTGGGAGTAACTTGGATGATCTGTTTTGTTTCATAAAGGCATGGTAGTTGTGTGTTTTGTCTATGGATGGTAGAAACGCAGATGAAGTTTGTAGGAAATAGCTCCTCTTTGTGGCGTTTCCCTGGGGCTACTGCCAACTTAAGGCTTGTTCCAGCTGTTTTGGCAGTCAACAGAATATTAATTTGTTCCAGGTTCCTCTAGAGATTCAGTACCTACAGATCAAATCCAGCAGCAGAAAAACAAAGAAATACAAAAAGTCAGAGTATTGCAGTTTGGGATTTTATGGTAAAAATTTGTTTTATATGATAAGTAAAAGATAATTAATATACTATGTATAATAGAGAATTTGAAACCAGTCATTCTCCTATTTTATTCAGTCTTCTGGCACTTACTTGCTATTTTACACTGGACAAGTGACTCTGATAGTACTTACTTAGTTAATAAAAGTTCCACGAAGAAAACAAAGGAAAAGAAGCCAAAAATGCAATGCTATCAGAAAATAGCAGATGCAATCTTAGAATGACCAAAGGTCAGAAGAATAAATCTTCTAAGTGTCAGTCAGAGTTTTAATTCAGACATGTTTCATTTCTAACCTTTCAAGGGTTTATTTTCCTTTTTAACCCAAAGCCTAATGTGTCCACATTTAGAACCTGTACACACATACACAAAAAAAGTCTGTGCAATGTGTCAGAACACATTGTCTTTGAATCTGCATTTTGCTTTATCACTGTTAAACGTGCAGCATTATCTTCAGCCTATGGGCATTTTCTCTTCAACAAACAGTAGATAACTTACTTGGTTGCAGACTGAATTAATGGAATATGTAGGTTTCCTTCAACCAAAATCATTTTCTGTTTTATTTATATGGATAAAAACACACACGTTCCACCTCAGGTGCTGTAGGAATTTGGTCTAGTTGGGTAGACAATGTGACAGGTAAAAAAACATCTGGATGATCACATTCAGAGCATAGCAGTTTATGGTCGTACTCTACCTGGAAGCCAGTAATAAATGGGGTACCATAAGAGTTTTCCTGGGACCTGTTACATATTTTTATCAGTGACCTGGAGAAGGACATGGAGTATACTCATGTCAAGTTTTTAGTGACTCCAGTTTTGGAGGAAGAACCAACACAGTGGCAGGATGACCACTGAGGGGAACATAGACAGGCTGGCAGAACGGGCCAACAGGAGTCTTACGAAATACAGCATGGATAAACAATGAAGTCCAGGCCCTGAGAAGGAAGAACCCCTCTGCAGTGACAGACTGGGGACTAGCCAGCTCTGTATTTTGGGGTCCCTTGAGTTCCCTTCCAACCTGAGCTATATGGTAGTGATGAATAAATGCAGAAACAGTCTGTCTCTTTTTTCATAGCGTAATTTTAGACACTGCTATATCCCCTCCCTTGAGACACAGCTTTTCAATGTGCGGTTCTTACAAAGCAAGGTTCTAGTTCTACAATATACTCACTGTTTTATTAAGGGTGATATACCTCAGGTATCCCAATCTTCTTTACTGACGTTGAATAATAGCTAGGCTGGTTTCTGGTGTAGCAAATCAACTCAGGTCATAATATAAATCTACTATTGATATTCCATTGATTCTTTCCCACCTGCATTTACATGGACTTAATCCTTACTGAAGCCAGAATGTATTTGCAGATCACACGTGCTTTTTATTTTTGATGAGTTGCTGTGTTTTCTTTGGGGTCACACATACAGATGAAAAGTCCCTGGATCTGTGAAAGGAAGGGTACTGAATGGGTACTTTGCCGCCTGCTGTAAGCTATGCTTTTGATGAACAGCTTTTCTTCAGAGTTAGTGACTTGTTCAAAAAAATGGGTGTTTGCTGGATTCATTTTATCTTAAGTCAAATCCAGCCTTAATAAGTCTGAGCCCCCTTGTTTTAAGGGACACAAGATTGTTCCCAATTTAAATCTTACTGTTTCCTGTCATTAGTTCTTGCCCCTTGAAGTCACTGCAAGACGTCTTGCCTGAAACACGTATTGTGGGTCTAGAAGATAATAGATGCCTCAAACATTTTTCGTACAAGGGGAGAAGAAGGAAAGCAGCTTTCACTGAAACCACGGTAGATCAGAATGACTGAAACAAGCATAAGTACTAGAGCCCGACAGACCTGTTTTTCCTCTTTCACCTTCTGTCACTGGCTCCATATAGGTTCACAAGCAGCAAGCAAGTCACACTGTGCAGTGATGGCATCAGCGTAAAACTGAAGATGACGAAGAGATTCACAGGACTCCATTCCACCAGACATTTTTGTTCTCTACTGCCCTTTCTGCCCTGACAAATTCAATATTTTAAATGAGTCCTGATAATTAAAACTACCACGGCGTTTAACATGACTATTATAGCAGAAGACACAAATACCACTCCAAATTCTACGCTACCACAGCATGTTGTCTTGGATCACTGTTTGTAGCTGATAATTTGCATGGCAAAAGATGCTTTGGGGATTTTCCCCATGAGAACAAAATCAAATGCCATGCTAATTTATTATTTGCATTGTGAGCAGACATCCTACTAACCTTTCAAAGAGTTTTAATTACAGTGAGAAATAATGTATAATAATAATAATTTCACATTTATTACCACCCGAAATGCAATTACCATTAAAGCATATGTACACAATAACTACATGCTTGTTTTGTAATTCACAGTGCAGGCAAAATGTCCGTATCCCTTATTCTCTTATTTTTATAGACTACTAAAAAATAACAGCCCAACTTGAAATACATACTTTTAAATGTACAGCTATAAATCTTTTTATTTTTTTATTTCCTAGTGTTTTCCAGGGTGCCTGACAATTCAGATTCGTACCATTTTGTGTATTTTTATTGTGATCTTAATATACTCCGTGGCTCAAGGATGCGTGGTGAGTATTTAAATCAAGTATTATCGCTTAATTTAGCATTCTGTTTAAATAACAGCCTGGTGCAGATCCATTAAACATGTACCGTATTCTTGTCTGGTGAATTCCTACTCGTTTCCTTATTCATTCTTCCAGAGCATGTTTCTTCAAAATTAAAGCCCTTTGCTATAATTTGAACTTTCACTGCCCTGAGTCAGGCTGTTGACTTAGGAATGGCAAAGCTATGGGCAAATTACACAGATAATAGCAAGTCAACATCTATAGAAAGTTTTATATCAAACCTTAGTATCCCATAGTCTGCTGATGTCATGTACTTTGTGAGAAAGCTATTTTTAAATGTTCGGCTTGATGACTAGTTCAATGGCTAATATCTTGTGACAGACAAGGCATGGT
This sequence comes from Pezoporus wallicus, assembly GCF_028554395.1. Classification (NCBI taxonomy): domain Eukaryota; kingdom Metazoa; phylum Chordata; class Aves; order Psittaciformes; family Psittacidae; genus Pezoporus; species Pezoporus wallicus. Next base: position 6,391,389 of record NW_026642649.1, on the reverse strand, counting down.
GTCAAACAACATTACTTATTTCTGTGTGGCAGCTTACAGCACATCCTTACGTGCGATAACAAGGAGATATTTTTTGTCCAGGCAAATCACAAAAGATAACAAGATCTTAAAATATGGACAGTGTTGCATAACTAGAAGAGGTGCTTACATTGTGCTATTTATATGATCCATTCACGTCTAAAGTCTAGGAAGCTTCTCTTTATGAAATGAACCTGCTCAATACTTCCGAAAATTGAGCTTCTTTCACTGTGGATTAGCAGCTAGTTCTACATGGTAGACTTGAATGTCAAATGGGATTTAAACTTCCACTGAAGAGTTTGGCATTTAGTTGCCTTGTCAAACTCCTAGCACTCAATTTCAGCATTTTGGCTGCTAATGCTGATGAATTAAACATGTTAGGGTACCCAAAGGAAAGGATTCACACAAAAATAGCACACTAAACACAATTGGAAATGCTGAGGAGGCAGATGTCTCAAATCATGCCTCTCTGTGGAATTTAGGCTATGTGTTCTGCCCACAGGAAGACAGGGATTTCATGAGCATGTCACAGTACTAACTGAGATGCCAAGCCCCTTATTTTGTATTCACTCATCCCTTGACCTGCTCTGAGAACATCTACCAAGCTGATCCACATGAACTGAATGGGCAACAGATCCCTTGTCTGCAAATCCCAGTGCTCTAAGAGGTACCAAGAAATACTGAACATTAGTTGTGTGAGTAACACACAGCCCTAACGCATACAGACAAATATGTGGTTCTTAATGTGCATGTAAGCCTAAAAGGCACAGATACGTGCAGCACCTCTAGGCTAGCTAGCATCTCAGCAAGTTCTGTGCATCTGACTTTGGGATTGAGGTGAAAATTGACAGATGGAACCATTGGGGATCAGTCCCCATAGATGTGACACTTTGACCAAATGAAACAAGCACTATTGTTGCCACTTAAAGATGGTGAAATGAGAAACAGAAATCATGAGGCCTAAGGCAACGTTGAATATCAGTGGAAGAATGCAGACTGTAGGTTCTGGCCTCCAACAGGACAGTGATCATTTAGTTACAACTTAGAATAGGCCACAAATACAACTTTATCCTTTATTGATGCAAAAATAGCCTGTAACCATTGAAATGCTTAGGAGAAATGTTAATTTGGAATGATAAATTCCTGCAAAGGGATGGCTCTAGAATTCTTAGCTAGCATAGGAGCTAGGTGTTGAGGTTTCACTCCTAGTTGTAGGGCAGATGTTGTTTTCCTGGATGAATCACACGTTTATGAAGCCATCATGTATGCCTGTGGTTTTGGATGAGTTTAGTATGAAGAGCATTTTTAAGGGTATTGAATAAAATCACATTAAACAGATTTTTCACTCCACTCGCTCTCATCTCATTTCATAATGTTAGCCACCATGAGTTTAACTCACATTTTATCTGTTATGTCTCATCTTTTCAAATGACTACAACCCCCTGTAAAATACATTGCTTAATCACCTCTCAGGTTGTCAGTTATTTTACAACATGCTATAAAATTTCATTACCAGTGGTTAGGATGAAATAAAAAGGTCTAATAACACACTTCAAAAGAGGAGCTTAAGTAGAGGGCAGGGCTTATGTGATAGTGCCTTTTAAAATCAATTTCACACTACCACCCCACTCTCCCCATTTATGCTAATTTTTCTCCTCTCCCTAAATAAGGGGTGAAGGTTGGAGTGCAATTAAAACTGGAGCTCTAGGGACTTGCACTGTTTGCCAGATATTCCTCTTAAGCTCTGAGATGTGAACATGACATTGCCTTTGGAGGAAGCAGGCTCTATTTCCTCAAATTGCCCCTAAGAAATGCACTAAACCATTTATTTCCCAGTTTAGGGAGGAAATAGAAGTCCTTGGGTAAGTGAAATGACAGGGATAATTCTAGATGAGGTCTTGTATTAGAATCTTATGTGATCGTGGAAGTAGTTCTGAGGTGGAGAAAAGAAATTATTCATGTTTTCAATCAAAGATTAAAATAGGTTTTATTTCATACTTGATGAATTGAAATTGATACAGTTTGCATAGTCAATAAAGTAAACACATTTCTTTCTGTGCTCTGTGCAAGAACCTTTCTCACCCACACGGCCACATAAAATGTTTACTGAAGTTCCTCAGTTTTGCAGGAATATGTTGGCTTGAGAATCTCCTGGGTTTGAGCCCTACGAGGGAACATACTCATCTAAACCCAGATTTTAATCGGTTGGTCTTACTGGCGTCTAATGAATAAAGAGTGTCCCACACCTAAAACTGAGTAAAACATTACAGGAGATTTTTTTGGAGCAGTGAGGTGGATGGGAACACCACAGCCATATTTTCCCAATTAGGAGAGAACTACAGTCAGCCCCCATAGCAGCTGCATTTCTTTTATTTCATGTTTAACTTTCTGCCTTTCTTGCCTCTCCTGTCTTTTCTAGGTCGGCTGTATGCCTTGGGTTTGGAATACCAATTCCAGCAGTTCAATAGTTATCATTTCTCCCGGTGGAACAAATAAAACAATGAATGAACTCCCATGTGACACAGCTCACTATGCTTTCCTTTCCTGCGTAGTGGGGACTCTCACCTTGGCAATATTTCTGCGTGTATCTTCCTTGCCAAAAATGATTCTCCTGCTCTTTGTTACGATTTTGTACATACTTATTCTGGAACTCAGTGGTTACAGAAAAGCAGTGGGGTAAGTATCTTGCAAAGTTAAAGCAATGAGTGTTTCTGTATAGATAGCTATGACATCTCATCTATGAATTACTCTCTAGAATTCAGTGCTGCTTTGGGCTATATACTCAGTAGAACATAAGAAATACTTAAGCCATCCTGTACCCAGCAGCTGTAGATTCTAGAAATACCCATCAACAGGAGATCAGCTTTTGGGAACTAGCAACTATTTCCCATTATTCTGTTACTTTTATGCTAACATACCTCAGCTGAACACACTGCAGTCTAATTATAATATGAAATAGAAAAACACAGTTAAAAACTGCACTTCTCTATTTCAGCAGCCCTCAACAGTTCCAAGGTATTTAAGCTTTTGAGTGTTACTGTATTCCCTAATTAAAAGCATGCACCCATCACAGTAATGTATAGCATTATAAAATCCTCAAGAAGTTGAACATTGATCTCATGCAGTGATCAGATTTACTCTCGCCTTTCTCCCTGCCTGTATGTGAGCCACTTTGGAAAAGGCTAGCAATTAGGGGGTACCCACATGCTCTAAACTAAAGATTTCATACTAGAAATATGAAGTGTTAGGTATTAGAAAGCCTGGAATAACCCATTTACTTTCCTTTTCAAGGGGTGGCTCCTTTTATATGCGTGGCTATGAACCAATACTAGCCATTTTGCTATTTTCCTGTGCTTTGGCACTGCATTCCAGACAGGTGGACTTGAAGCTGCGTCTGGACTACCTCTGGGCTGTGCAGGTAAGCCATAGGTGTTTCCTTTCTAGTGCACACAAAGCAGTGTCTGATTTTTGAATTGACCTGCAAAAAATCAGTTGGACTAAGACGCTTTCAAGATTTTTCATGTCTGTTGGGCTTTACGAAGGAAAAATATTATATATTAAATTTCTTTCCATAGACCTATACCATTCACTTGCTCTGGAAAAGTGAATTTGTTTGTAGTTGTTCCATAACACTGTATCATTAATGAAGTAATATATTTATATCTAAGGCACATTATGAATAGAGAGAATTTCAGACATGGGAAATTAACTGTTAGCAGTATAAGTTTCAGATAGAGAAATTCAATCTATAGATCTTTTTCATCTTAGAATACAAAAAGGGTGAAAATAAATTGATGTTCAAGTAAACTGAAAAGAAGCACATAAAACCAATAAAAGGAAATACCCACATCATGCAATGAAACTGTGGAACTCTTTCCCAAAAGCCGGTCAGAAACTTATTTAGATACCATGTCCACGTGCTTTTTCAAAACGCCTATTTCCTAACTGTCATAATCACAGCAAAACCAACAGAAATTATATTAGCTATAAGCAGGGGCATCAAGAAATGTCTACCTCCTTTCATGCCTTTCATTCCCACCTCCGAAGTGTTTCACACTAGCCCCTGAGGGAAGGAGAAGGTTGAAGATGTAAGTTTGTTTTCATGGAATTTGGAAGTTGCTTTTATGATAAATTGTACACTCTTGTAGTTCACAGAGGTCACAGCCTGTTCTCATCTACACCCTGTTAACTGTGTTGTTGAAAGGACCGTATAAATCATCACAGTGCTTGCTTTTACGTGTAAGATCAAGACTGGAATATACAGGTTAAACACATCCCTGCCTCTACTATGTTACCTAAAATGGAGCCATCAGGAATGACTTAGCTCTATTGTCTTCTGCTTATCAGTTAAGCTCTGATGGGATTTTTTGTTTATCTTGATGTCCAAGACCAAGTCCACCTCCTTCATGATTTAAGTTTATCTTGTTCTATAATTTCGCTGGACTCTTTGCTGTTTAATTGAGTCAATAACCTGTGATCATTTAGGTTTTGTCCTATAACCTGCAGTATTGATAGGTGCTGGGCAGCCTCAGAAGTTTGTTTTGGACAAACTGATAAATAGTTTCCATTTGCTGTGGTGCCAAATACAGTTTTCAGGTGGAAAGAAAGAAATCCCTTGACTTTGAAACTCAGTGCAGCACATGACTAACTGTATAGCAGCCACCTCTATATAGGTTGGCACATAGAGGGGGTATATGAGTGCCATATGATCCATGAATACAAGACCACCTGTATGTTATTGCTATCCATGAAATAGAGTAGCAAGGAAGAAGATACTGGTTTGCTATCCTGTGGCCTTTCAACAGGTCAGGAGTGAGTTTAAGTAGCTTAACTGCTTTTTGTAATTCCAGCTACTATGCCTTGCATGGTGAATTGTGTGTCTCTAAGGAATGTACTGCTTAAAGATTCTTAGTTTTAAGTTGGCTTTTAATTAGCAATCAATTAGTTTTAAAAATTCAAGTGCAGGAAACCGGTGGGATGCTTGTCTGTTGAAAGACCAGACCTGGGCAATGGTAAAGGAAGAAATCCAAACTTGTTCTGCTGTCCTGGGGCTAGGTTTTTCAGAAATACCTACTTGTCTACCAAGTTAATACCTACTTGTCTCCCAGTTGTAAAACCATTGTGCACTTACTCCAAAGGCAATAATGGGAGTTAAGACGTATGGATGCCTATAAGATGTCAGTAATGTCCAGTGGCATCTTCAGGTACCATTTCAAAAAGTGCTTTTTCTCTGAGAAGATTAAATGCCATTTTCAGATCTTTTCAGCTACAAATGAGGTACTCGTGTGGTACCGTCTTGCCTGTGAGATTTGTGTGATAATAATCAGAAAGGAAAACAAAAATCAGTGTAGGCAAAAAATTCAGAAATTAGGTATCAACATAAATACCATTCTTTGAAATCAGTTGGCTGGATAGATATTTGACCTCTTTGATGATCTGGGTATATACCCTTGTGCTTAATTCCACAGGGAAGGTGTATGCCCTGTACAATAAATCATAGTGGATAACATGCTGTAAGGAGTCTTGTTCTGTGTATTGGTTGTAAATGATACTGAATACAAAGGCTAAATAACATAACATACAGAAGTACCGTCGTCATGAATGTTACAGAAGTGCTTTTGGTGCTCGCTTACTCAAATGAATAAGAAAAGGAAACCACCAAAACATTATCTTTGAGCTTACTAGGCTCTTTGGCATAGTAAAAATATATTAAAAGCTCTGGGAAGACTTGGAAATATTTGTATGTTAAGACTGCCTTTGGATAGTTATCAAACTCCAAGAAAGTAATTGTTTAACAATCCTTAAATAGAGACAAGGGTAAGAAATACTTTCCTGAGTGACAGTTTTCTGTAGTTGCTGGACTGCAGCCCTGCATATGGTTAAACAGCATTCTTGGTCCCCTTTCTCTACAGCCATAGTACTACTTACTGTTGAACCATGTTGGCTTAACTTGATTTCGTTCTTAGTAGCAGCAGTTTTAAAAAGACCACTGACTTGGGGATTGTGGAGATTTTCTTCTGGTTTACAGTGAGTGTGCTGGTTCCTTGTGCAAACACTGAATTGCGTGAACCATTGCTAGAGCTGGGACTCACATCTCCCAGTAGCCAGACACTGCTCTCTGAAGGTGTGCCAACATGGTTCAACATATGTTTTTAGGAAGCTTCTCAGTTGTTGGCTTACAACTGAGAGAATTTCAGACTCAGGGGCTCTTCTGGAAGATGTAAGCACTTTGCTTTTAGTAAGGCTCATTAGTGGGGCTAATCCTGTAAAAACGTTCTGAGATGAATAAAACCATTTCTGGCATAAGCTGCAGGATTTCATAGATATTTTCATTCACTTTATCGTGAACAACAAACTGTCTAGTACTAACAAAATGGTATTTTAAACACTGAAAGTATCCTGCAATTAATACCATTACTAGTAAGAATAGATAGGTGCTCAGTGGGCTATGCTGGAGTTTGAGAAAAACCCATTTCCATGGATTTTGACTGCCACATTGGGGAAAAAAAATGTGCTGTGAGGAAAAGCAGATTTCAAAGAAGAAAAACTGCTTTAGAAAAACGATACCATTTCAAGTTAATCTGATTTCCATGCATCTGGGTTAGGGAACCAGAACTGATATAAAGTGGTGTCGTTTATGTACATTGTGTGAAAAAAATGCATTTTTCTGGTTGGTGAGAAGTGGTTAAAACATTTATATTTGCGCTCTGTCAGTCACTGGTGTTACAGGCTCTTGTTGATTTTGCTGGGTTTTTCTGCTGTGCCAAATTCAACCTTTATGAACATCACAGAAAATATCTCTTGGTGTGTTTGGCTTTTATCAGGCAGTGACAGGAGAATTTAATTTTCTACATAACAGTGTAGAGCAACTCTGTGTGCCTCTTATGACGGTAACTGTGAATAGCAAATATAGGAGCGGTTTACTTATTTGTGGCTGATAATCGCTTTTGCAAATTATTCCACAAAACTGGAAAAAAATGGACACATAAATACAAACGATCAATTCCTGAAGAAGGGAAATCTGCCAAAAAAAAAATGGAGCTGCTTATTCACCCAGGATTTTGTCAGGGAACAAAAACAGCACAATGATATGACTGATGGTTGCAGTCCTAATCCATGACAGTTGTAAAAAATATGGATTTTGCAGTCGGCAGGAAAGCCTTGCCAGGTGGGCTTGCACTTCCTGTTAAATTTCTCTGATAATATACTAAGTAATATATTAAAAATCTGTAAGAAAAATAGAGCAGGACTGGGATGGGTCTCTTCCATGTGGTTCTAGTGCCACCTTCAGGTATAAAGATGATGATTCTGCCGCACCGGTACCCGGCTCTCGTTTAGCTGTATCTTGGAGCAGTGGATTTTCACGTGATAATCCTCTTCAGACATTGTGAAAGCATGTTTATGCTTATTAAACGGTACCTGATAGCTCAGGTGATACAACATCTCATACCGCTTTGTGAATAGAGGATGTGTGACCAGTCGCACAAGTATTGTAAGACCTGGGATGCTGTGTAACTCTGTAAGATGAAATAGCCATTAATTACATTGACGTCAAAAGCCACAGTACCAAAGTGCATTTTAAATTTTGTCACCAGGTCCAAAGCAAAAACAAAGCCTGCTTTTAAAGACTGCAGCTCTGCAAATACAGTTGAACTCTACAAAATGACCTAACTGGCACTAATAGCAAACAGATACAAGCAGTAAGCAGGATGTGAAAAAAAGGATGTTGCTCGTGCCCATGTATCTTTTCTCTCTGTTTTCACAATAATTTTCCTTGGATTTTGAGCCAGCAGCTATTGTACAAATAACATGCTGAAAACTTTCCTAACTAACCAGTAGGAATAGGGGCAAATAGACAAAGGTGTGAATGTCATTTAGCTGTCTGGATATTTCCACCAGGAATGTAAACAGCTGTGATCTGTGCCATTTTAATCTTCCTTCTTCAGCCCCAGGTCCATCTTCTCTCTTCTCAGTGTCTGTTTTGTCTGGGAAAGGGTGATGCCTACACATCCTTTTATCTCAGCTGCTCAAAGAGTAGGCACTAGGATTTCATGAGTCACAAGAAGAAAAGACAGTTTTCATTGCACTCCTCTGAAGGGCAGAAAACAGGATGCTGGAAAAAGGTCCAGAAAACATTGTAACCGGTTTATTTCCCTCGCCACAGGGCCATGTTTTAGAGTCTTCACTGCTGAACATAGCTCACCTTCACTCCTTATCTTCCCTTGCAAGAGATACATGGAGATCCTTCCTCTTTCCCCAGGTAGTTCCTGAGGAGTCACATATATGAGAGCTGTCTTAGGTAGTGCAGGGCTAGAGGATGCATACTGAAGCTGTACGCAGTAGTAGCAGAGAAGGTGCGCTTCACTTCCTATTCCTAGCAGATCACTTGAATAAAGGTAGAATGTCAGACACGGGGTATGTCTGGAAGGCGTAAATACAGTCCATGCAGAGGCTCTGGCTAGGGTACCAGCAACAATATAAAGGTATTAACCCAGTGTGTGGTCTAAGCTAATACATCTTACTTTTCAACATGACTAAGTAGCTCAGGAGAAGCGCCGTGCTAATTCCGTGAACGTTCTGCTTCTAAGCCTAGTGCTAGGTCAGGCAGAGCTGGCACTGCATTGTCCCACATAGGCATTGCCAGTACAAATGTCTCCCTGAACCATGGGGCAAGTGCCTGGTCTGAAATAGGCTGGGGCACAAAAAGCACTTATCTACATTCCCCTTGTTCTGCTGTTTGCATGATTTGTCTCTATGTAGGGCTTGCTACTATTACCCGCCATGGCATTATTCAAGGGTATTCCATAACCTTAGTGTTCTATCTCATTTCTGGCAACTGAACCTTCTCAGAGTCAAAATTGTAGTTCAGAGTTTTGCATCTGAAGAGGGGAAGAGGTGCTCGCTAGTTGTGTTGGAAGTGTGGCATTCTTCTGTGTTTCTTAGCAATGGTGATATCCTTGATGTCTTTCCCTGCTCTTACAGGATTTTGCCATTCCTTCAGTAATGACTTTGGTGGTTTGGTTTGAGATGGTAGCTCTTCACTCAAAAGCGCAGTTCTCAGCCTCTTAGTCACAGCTGTGGTACCATCACTGTGAACATCACTCTCCATTTGCACACACAGCAGTGTCACTGACATTTCTCTCCCAGCAGTTTCATGACTGTATTGAAGCAAGACAGAAAAGCCATCATATGCCTTAAAGTTATGTCAGAAAGAAGCCAACAGTCTCAAGTGTCTTTTCTCATTTATTTTATGTGGGTATGTTAGAATTGTCTTTTATTTCTCTGTACCAAAGGCTGGAGAAAAGTCCTGAACCATGACCAAGGTCACAAGGGTCTGCTTCAGTGCTGGCAGCTTTCTCCTTGTGCTGTGGCTTGCTCTGAAACCTTTGCTGTTAATCAGGCACAATGGTAGGAAACACTACTTATTGCTGAACAATCTTGTCAATCATGGCTTCCAAAATGACCACTTTGGTCCATGACCAAAGGAATCTGATAACATGCTTCCAGATCAGAAATGAACAGCACCTGCCAGTGATCAGGCAACATCACTATCCATGTAATGTGTCAAAGGGATTACTCTACTTACCTACCCCTGCTTGATTGCTTTGACTTGTCCAGGAACCTCCACCCCGGCCCAGTTTACTGTTCCTTAGGCTGCTGTTCTACCATATATTGTACTGGGAGCTTAACTGAGAACCTTAAACATTCCTAGGAAAAAGTAACAAAAAATTCTTAGTCAAAAAATAGTGGAATGAATAATCCAGCCCAAACCAGATTATTTTTTGTATTTAGAGCATGAATTCTGTTTGCAAATCTCTTTGCTATTGTCAGAGTAAAATTTCCCATATTCCAGGATGATGTAAAAACGGAATTGTAAGCTTGGTTTGGATTTTCATCTGGAAAAAGCTTTTTATTTTTACCATTAGAACATTTCAATTCCAGCAGTCAGACTAAATGCAAGAGGACATTACATACATTTATAGACAACAATAAGTCAGAGACAGAGTTATACCAGGGGAGTGTTACTTTGAGAAAACATACGAAGAGAAATCATATGAAATTTAAACAGCAAAGAAAGTGTCAGGAAAACAGCTCAAAACCAGGAAATAACCTACTTGCTTAGAATGAAGATTTCAGATATATTTCATGCAGAGCTTAACTGCTATTTAATACTTACTGATATTCCGCCTCTGGAACAAATTCTGATTCTTGCTTCACAAATTAGAGGAGAAGCTGAGGATTTATTTCAAAAGGGAATGATTCCTGAAAAAGTTAAGTTTATTAAACCTCTTTCAGCCTTCTTTCTACTTGTAAAGGAATTTAAAATACAGAACTAAACTGCAAGGCAAAGCAGTCTGTGTGATCTGAATAAAAAGGTTGTTTCCTAAGCTTTGTCATGGAAAACAAAAATTAGCTTCCTGAGGAAAAAAAAACACATGACAAGAATATTGTTAGACTATACAAAGGTAAGAGGTGACGGGTTTTCTCCTACTTAGACAGGAATGGATAGTGAGAAAAGTATGTGGACTTTGGAATAGATCAGGATAGCAAATTCTAGATACAAAAGAGACACCGACAAAGATTAGAGCAGATTCTTCAGTGTTTTATATGGTCATAGTTTCTCAACAGTACCTGAGAATTTGGCTTTCCAGCCTTTTGTCAACTGCATCTAGGTCAGGAAAAATCATACTGGGATCATGGCAGAAGATTTGTGATTTCAATAAGGTGAATTATATGGTACTGATCATATTTCTTTGTAATTGAAATCAGAATGTGGGGCCAAAAGACACTGTAACAAAAAAAAAGTGGAAGTAATTTTGCAGAAGAGTCTGCTATGGACTAGGCTGGAAGTTACAAACCCAGGAGTCCCAAATGAGATCCCTAGATAGTATTTTTCCAATAAGGGGTTTCATTTTTAGAATCATTTCCTAATGCATGACTCCCACTAAACATCTGGGAGTCAAGAAACCTGGAATAAGATACCAGTATCTTGGGTTAATGGCCTTATCTGTGTTAGCTCCCAGGCACTCTTTCTGAATACTGCTGTCACTGTCTCCACCTACCTGGGAAATAATTGGTCTCCAAGACCAACGTGGCTTAAATGGGCTTATTCTAGTTTTTTACTTTGTAAAATGTCAAGGGCCTATTTTAAAGAACAGAGAACTACAGAAGACATAAATGCACTTAGCTGATCAAGACCTGAAGGTAGTCATCAGCCCAGAGACTAATTTAAATTACTAAGGAATTGGGTTACTGATTACCGAATCTAAGGGATTTTGCCCCAGTGTAAAAGCATGGTATAGGAGAAGTGTTCCTGCTCTACTTTGCAGGCATTATTTTGCTCAGTTTCATTTCAAAGGAAATTAATAGAAGCTATTTTATGGCTTCAGCTAATTTTTACTTTCTGAAAGGTTTTTCTTTTCCTCTATCCCCACAGGCAGAAGAAGAGAGAGATGATATGGAAAGAGTCAAGCTGGATAACAAAAGAATTCTCTTCAACCTGTTGCCGGCACATGTTGCACAGCACTTTCTAATGTCTAATCCACGAAATATGGTAAACCAAGATAAAATATAAATACATGGTAATGGCGTATGAGTGTGACCCTGTGTAGCTTGGGTCATCTTTCAAGTGTGTGTTTTCAAGAAAGGCTCTAATATATGATATTTCATTACTGTTCAGGATTTAGATTGAGATTATCTCCTTCACTTTAGTGTCCTCCTCTGGAGAATTTTAATACAACTCAGGATAAGGGAATGTTGTGTCATTCAGCATCAATGCAGCCAAGTGTCTGCATGCAAATTACTGGGGTTTAATTACTTATTTTTCAATCAGTATAGAATGTTGGTATTTATCAGAGTGTTTCAGTTTGGTTCTAAAGTGGTGAAATGTATGAACTGCCAGACACTTTGCTATGAACCACCCTAGTTCTGGAAATATGCTGCTATTACCAAACCCCTCCATTTAAAGCTAAAAACAGAGAGTACACAGCCAAAGAAGATGCAGTGGCTTTTAATATCAAGGGCCACAGTGATTAAATAAATTGATTCTGGAAGCCCTTAACAGAATCCTTCCTATGCAACTGCAATACCTGCAGCACTGGAGTAGCTATAATGGCCATGATCCTGCTCTTGAGAATTTGGATCAATGTATTTGAACCACAGAAGAGTGGTTTTGCTTTCCGTGAACCCTCCAAATTCTTAAGCAGAAATGTTACCAAACAAAACAGCATTATATTGTTAACGTTGGGTACAGGACACCACAACTCGGGGAAAGACATGAAGGGGCAAGGCTGGTTTTGTGCTGCAGGGTAAAATTGTCCTATTTTAGTTAGAAAACAATACTGAGAAAATGCAGTTATGTTTCTCATACAATTAAAGTTCTGCAACTGTTAAGACTTTCTCCAAATGTATTCACTGCTTCCACGTCTAAACAGAGAAAAAGACTGAGTTGTTTTAAACCAGTTTGATAGCTGAGGTGTTCATTTTCTTCTGTGTTTTTTGAGTGGAGAGATCTTTCAACATTTTTCTAATGAGGCTGGCTTTTTCTTCACCAAAAAATGATGGCTTTTGTCCTACCTATTGCTTAGTAGTAGGATAGAAAACATAATAATGATGGTTTAATATTTTAAAATGAAAATTCTATCTGCTCCCAAACTGCAGGACCTTTATTACCAGTCCTATTCGCAAGTGGGAGTGATGTTTGCTTCCATCCCAAATTTCAATGATTTCTACATTGAACTGGATGGCAATAATATGGGAGTGGAGTGTTTACGCCTGTTAAATGAAATTATTGCTGATTTTGATGAGGTAAGGTCTAAATGCTCTGTCTTTTGACCATATCAGTTCTACCAAATGACTAGCAACAGAGATTATCTGTAGCAACTCAGTGTATCTTGAATTGCTTAATAAAAGAGTAAACTTCATATTCAGTTGGAATTGGTATCCACTGGGCTTCTCCAAAGTGCCCAATTTTTATTTTAAGGCATGTGAGTCTGACTTCAAATTCCTCTAATATAGGAAGAGTATTAACATGTGAGTTAATGGTAGGTTTTATTCAAGGGCCCATTCAATTGGAGTTGGTGTCCACTGGGCTTCTCCGAAGTGCCCAGTTTGTACTTCAAGGCACGTGAGTCTGACTTCAAATCCCTCTAATATAGGAAGAGTATTAACATGTATGTTAACAGTAGGTTTTATTCAATGGCCTGAAAATCAACTAACCAAAAGCGTAGAATCATAGAATAGTTAGGGTTGGAAAGGACCTTAAGATCATCTAGTTCCTGGTTTAATCAAGTTGCACATATTATCTGATAACTATGGTTGTTTGTCTAAAATATTATGTAATATTTAACAGTTTTATGTTTTAAACAAAGCTTATGGAGAAAGAATATTATAAGGACATAGAAAAGATCAAGACAATTGGAAGCACATATATGGCAGCTGTGGGACTTGTGCCTACTTCGGGAACTAAGGTAAGAAGATTTTACATAACAGTCATTCTCGTTCAATTTCCAGGGGAACATCAGAAACACAGCTAACTCTGTGCAATTATAGATAACTTGTATTACTTCTTTACAGCAATTTAAATCTGAAATCCAAAGCACAACTCTTAGCCTGAAAAGAAAAATTGCTTTCCCGGCAGTTGCGTAGACAGGAACTTGGTGCTAGGTATGTTGCTGCATTTTACCCTGGTCCCTCCAAATCAGCTCTTCTTTGTCTCAGCTGTTAGCATTCTGATAGCCTTTGGGGTAAAAACCCCTTTAATTACTCAGCAATTAAAAAAATGCCAGACTTTTCAGACCCATTAGTTCTGAGGCACAGCTCTTCTGTATCCTCATGACTACTCCTCAGTGTGTTTCTCACGTTAAGTTTGTGTCTTGGGACAGAGATTGGCGTGCAGCATCTGGAAAAGCAGAAAACCCTGTGGACAACATACTCAATATATTGTATACAGAGTACTATGCACATTAATAATTTTATTAATAAAATTAATTTTATAAACAATTAAAATAATAATATGAGCAATATTATTCAAATGAGCACAATCCATGCAGCTGTTCTGCCCAGAAATCTCCCCTGTTCTGATATGGATGTACAGATGTTGTAGAGATACACTCATGTATATGGTTTAGCTTTGCAAAGTAACACTGAGTAAGAGGGCAAAAGCCCAAAGGGCCAAAGATGATTGTGAACTTCTTAGCAACAATTATCCATGCTAAGTAAATAAAAAACAAGACTACATTGAAATTAACTGTTGGAATCTTGTTAGAGTAGATCACATGCAACTAATTTTCTGGTCTGCAGGGTATTTACAGCTGCTGCTTTCCTTTGTATCATTCCTAGAAACCTACATATTACAAAAAGATATTTTTAAAACCGTTCATGCTGAACTGTTTGACTACTGGGTCCTGAGACAGGCAAAAAAATTGATCCCTTGAATTTTGCCTATGTGATCTCAGGCAAACAGGCAATGGCATACTTGTGTGTCTGTTATAAATGCTCTTTGAACTATAATCCTGAAAACAAGTGTGTTATTGGGTAACTTTGGCAGCATATGTTCCAAAACCTAAACATGTTTATCTCTTGTATTTTATAGTTGCTAACTGAAGGGTCAGCTGAGTTAGCCTAGTTCTAAAGATACCGCTCTAAGCTTGTGATAAATCATTGCAGAAAGTCTTTTGCAGGACTCTGCCTTTCTCTGAAATCTGGGGCAAATTTTGATCTTTTCTGTACAGGTAGAATTTATTTAACATTCTGTATCAGAGAAAACCTGAGGATCTTGTATGATACAGACAGCGTTTTTTACTTTAACTTGGGGTTTCAGCTCTCCTGTGATCTCTTTCCACTGCTCATCAGATACAAACAAGTAGAAATTATTCACATCCTCTTGGCAGTTCTTCAGCATACAGCTATATATTGAGAGTCTGATGATCCTGGGTAGCCTGTCGTGTGCAGTCACTGCCAGCATCACAATGGGCCTGGGCTGCCCTGCGGTACAGAGTCATAGGTGTTTATGGGGAACCACAAGAAACTCAAGATTTCTGATCTCCCCTCTGCCGGGGGTGTCCCAGCTTCATCAGAAAATTTGGCACAGCCTCTGATTGTGAGCCTCCAATTTTGCACTAGATTTGGACAGGAGCAGAAAGCAGTGCATGGGGTTAACTGTGCTCTTAACTCAGGGTATTATACATGTAAGAACCCAGTACCCTGATGAAGTTAATAATTTAAATCCCGTGTTTTACAGGACTGTTGTTCCTGCAGCGTGACTTTAGCAGGTGACTATGGTAAATGCACATTGCCCCTGTCAGAGTGGCTTTGCTGTGATGCTCTGGGCAGCCTTTCCAGTAACTATTCCTCTGATGTTTAAATAAATAATTGCTCGGCAGTTACCCCATCAGGACAGCACTCAGAGAAAGCTCTTTGTAGATCTTTTACACAATATAAGTTCTCTGTGTGTGCGGAATCCTTTGAAATTACATCTGTGATTTCACCAGGGTCCTGGCTTCACCAGGGTCCTAACTCTGTGGTGTTCTTCAGTGCTGGTTCCAAAGGGTTTGCCAGTAATCCTTTTGAGAGGCATCTGTCACCTGCAGCACATCCAGTATTTGTCAATAGTCCTGTCTCCTGCAACCATGAGGGGTGTTGCAGGGAATCAAGGCAGTCATCAGGCAGCAAAGAAATGAAAGGATAAGGAATACAAAGAAGATTAGAGGATTAAATAAAACTATATACTCCTCCCTCCCTCCTCAGATATTCAGTATTCCTCTCCCGTGTTGGAAGTGTAGCCATCAGCTAGTTAAACTTAATTCCTTTTCTTCCTTTGTCTTGGTGAGGCTGGAAAAGGGTAGAGCTAGTTGCCATTGCAAGAAGCAGAACTGCACAGACACAGGCAGGTAAATAAAAATATCCTCCCTAAAAACTGGGCCTGCCCCAAGGATGACCTTTATATTTTTTGTTAGCACTTTGCTCCAATTTTTGTGAATTTCCCAGACACATGAAAGAACGGCTTCAAACAGAGCCAAAGAAAGCAAACAGCAACCTGCTCCTCGGGTTTCTCAGCCACTGTCAAGTAGCTCATTTATAAAATCCCACTATCATGACAAAAACCCAGTGAGCTCTCATCTCCTGCCAGCTGCCACAGCCCTGTTGTGCAACACCCTAGTGAAGCTAGACTGCCACTGACCCTGCTTTTCTTTCACCATATCCTACCTTTAGCCCACTTTAACTTTGCAAATCTGTTCATGAATTCATATTTATTATTCAAATAAGAGCACAACATAAGAGCAACATAATGCATAATGAGTCAGGTCAAAGGCCTGTTCTAGAAACCTGTCTTCAGCTAGCCAGTGGTAGATCCTCGGGGAAGGGCAGGAGTTAGAGAACAAACATGCAAACCTCTCTTTCCCACTTTCTAATGACATGCTGCTTAAGAAATTCTAGGACTACAGGTAGTATCTTTTTACTGCTTTAGTAGTAGTATTTCTTCCATGAGTAGTAATGTTCAAATCTATCTAACATTTGGAATCCACTGTATCCTCTGAAAATGAGTTCTTCAGTTTAATTCAACTGAAGTTGTAGAAATTACTTTCTTCTGGTTTGGGTTTTATTTACAAGTTGAAACATCAGCATTTCATTTGATCCTTTCTGGTTCTTCTGCTTTAGTTCATTTAGATACATTTTTCTAACAACTCACTTCAATTTGCCTGGAAAGGAAAGAAAACAGGGGTGTTCTGCATCTCCCAGGATTAAACCTAATAGGAATTTTGTCAATGGGAACAGCATGCACCCTAGCAAAAGCCCCAAAGGGAGAAGAGGGCAGAAACTATAGTTATTAATAATCATCAGGCAAAGCAGTTTAGTAAGAAAGCAGGTTATATTCCCTGCCACACTCACAACAAACATCTGCAGCTCTCTAGCAACAGAACCACTTTACCACGGGAACTCTGCTTTCCATTCTTCCCAGAAATCAAAACAGAGAAGGAAAAAAAATAATGAATTCAGTACTCGAGAAAAGAGTGCACGTGCTGTAGCCACCATCAAACATTGCTTTTCACAAACAGCAAAATGGCTTAAATTCTTTTCCTAAGCCGTCCAGTCTGAGCTTTTCATTGTTTTTCACTTTGGTATTTCACCTGCCTCTCAGTAACCAGACAAATCTCATGTGCAATACTATTTTGTTTCTAGGCTAAAAAATCAATCTATTCCCATCTGAGTACACTGGCAGATTTCGCAATAGAGATGTTTGACGTTCTTGATGAAATCAACTATCAGTCTTACAACGACTTTGTCCTACGAGTTGGTAAGTCACATCTCTCCAATTATCACACAAGCAGGACATTGTTGTTTGTTGGCTTTCCCTGCGCTGTCTGCAAAGGACTACCTGTCTGCCTGTCCCACACTCGTGTTTAAAACTGAAAAGGCTCCTTCAACAGGAGAGTCACATCCATGTAGGAAGTCAGAAGGCTAGATAGCGAGCATCAGTATTAAGGAATTGTAGTTGTGTCCAATTCCAGTCAGTTTGCATGGCAGCTTGTGCAAAAGGGCTGCAGGAAGGGCATCTTTTTGAGGGGGAGACATTCCAAAGGCTATCTGGGGCCTCAAGGCAGAGTGGTGGGAACTCATCAGAAGGCAAAGGCCACAGCTCCAGAGGAGAGTCTGCACCATCTACCCTGGTGATGGCAGATGACAGCTGCTGCAGGGAGAGGCTGCAGTGCAGACCTGGGACTGCAGGAAGGGCCCAGACCCTTCTCCTGGGGCAGGGACAGGCAGCAGATCTGCCTGCAGAAGGTGTTCCCAGGAGGAGGTCCTGCTGTGAGGGTGCTGAGGCACTGGCACAGGGTGCCCAGAGAAGCTGTGGCTGCCCCATCCCTGGCAGTGTTCAAGGGCAGGTTGGACACAGGGGCTTGGAGCAAGCTGCTCTAGTGGAAGGTGTGCCTGCCCATGGCAGGGGGTTGGAACTGGATGAGCTTTAAAGTCCCTTCCAACACAAGCCATTCTGTGATTCTATAATTGCTAAACTGTGGAAAATTGGATCTGTTAAGTTCCCTCTGTAAAAGCTTTGTTGGCATTAAGTGGCATGGAAGCTTTTTGTCCACAGATGCCAAATCACCTCAACCAGTCCTGTGTTCTCCAACAGATCAAATTTCTGGTCTTCACAACATAAATCTTCCCACACAATCATTTACATATTATTATATGTCTTATCTCTCAGAGTCCTTTCTCCCAGACCTCTCGGAAAACAAGTTTCTCTCTTCCTGTCCTTCCCTGCATCCTGCTCCTCTCTAGTGGTACTCCTGCTGCTGCTGCATATTCTAACACTGATACTTTTCTCCAGCTTCTTTCTCCATTTATTTTCATGGCTAAATTGTGAGAATGGGCTGGACAAGGTGAAAAGTGAGGTCGCTACCAGTGGAAGGTTGAGAAGGACCAAAGACATCAAGTGTAGCAATGGGAGAGTTAGACATCTTTGCCCTCCTGTACATCCTAATAGTTACAAACCCCAAATTCTCCTTCAACTCTGTTTTTTTTCCAGGTTCAAAGGGGTAGAAAACAAATGTCTAGCCCTAATTCTTCTGCATAATTTGTCTTGCACAGAACCTCATACAGGTCTTAGCATCTATAGCTCTTCAGGGCACTCAGAAGGGACATCCTCTCTTGTCTTACAAATAAGCTGTCAAAATCAATCAGGAATGTAGTATCAAGCTCTGTGGTTTCCCAAAAAAAGGTGCTTGAGCCATTTTCACATACTCTTGTCTTCTGCCATTGTTTCCCTGATCTGTTTTCTAGTACTGACAACCAACATGACATGCTTCCGTTACCCCATTCCTCATGTCTTCCAGACCGCTATTTCTGTTCCACTTGGAGAACCTCCATTAAAAGGCTTTATATGAGCAACTACAGTGGAAGCTGTAGCGAGTAGTTAAAGATCTCTAACAATTTGTCCTGAATTCTTGTACAGCTAAACTCTGCTCTACCAGTGCTTTTCTTTTCTTAAAATTAGCACAAAAAAGAATGAGCCAAGGTTGTATGTTGTCTGTCACACTGCATTGCCAGTAAGTTATCTCTGTGTATGTCTTTATTTTCATTCTAAGCCTCTTACAAGTACAAAAGTCTGGTTGGCATTAATTTAACATGCATTATGTCCTCTGAGCAGAAAAATGCTAAGGCAGTTGTGTTAAATCTGTTTTGCAGGATTCATATTTCCCTAGGATAATACGCTGTAGTGTTTGAAACCAAACTTATCATTTTGATTTTAGGTATTAATGTTGGGCCAGTAGTGGCTGGAGTCATTGGAGCCAGAAGACCACAGTATGATATCTGGGGGAACACTGTAAATGTTGCCAGCCGTATGGATAGTACTGGAGTGCAGGGGAAAATTCAGGTGAGTGGGTTCTGAGGCCGTTTTGCAAACTTTACATACGTACACAGATAAAAGTCCGGTTTTATCTGTGGTTACATTTTCAAGTCCACTTAGAAAATGTAGCCTCACTTGATCTCATAGCCCTTTTGAAAAGGGCAACATTCTCCAGATGGTTCAAGCATCAGAGGTGAGGTTATTTTCCATTATATACGCTTCACTACTTGAAGGCAATAAAACTCTCAAACAAATCATTTCGCATCAGAAGCAACAGAGTTCTCTGCTGCAGTGCACACAGTTGGAGGCAAGCCTGGGAATGCCGACACTGCATGGGCCAGTCCTTGTGCTGTAGGAATTTTGCCTGAATAAGGACTACAAGGGAAGGATCCATGTCCATTTGCATCCTGCTGCATTTTACGTAGCTTTAAAAATTCCTTGGATATTTTGGATCAGAGAGGCCACACAGACACAGAACATTGTTGTTCCACTAGAGCTTGGCTAGAAGCTATGCCTGCACCTCTCAAAAACTCAACAAACTCTTGCAGTCCTTTATCCAAAACACCTGTCTAGTCTCCAGGGATCAAAAGTTCTTGTGGAGTAAATTAACGTCACTGGAACTGATCCAGCTGACAACAGTGGACAATTTGGTTACACATTGCTGTTGGACAGAGATTAATCTGGCTGTGTAATTATTCAGCTCAAGACCAGAAGTTCTGCTTCACAGGTTCCAATTTGGTCAGTGATTTTTAATTCCTTAAGAAAACTCTTAGGTGAGCTTGAAAGCAGCAGTAGGTGTTAAATCATTCTGTTTATGCATATTCCATGACAGAAGTAAAATGGAGAGGGATGGAGGGATCTAGAACTAGCCCAATACGAACAGGAAAAACTAAATGTCCTTTTTTATTTGTCTGCAGGTGACAGAAGAAGTTCAGCGGATCTTAAAAAGGTGCAGTTACGAGTTTGTGTGCAGGGGTAAAGTCAGTGTAAAGGGAAAAGGTGAAATGTTGACCTATTTCCTGGAAGGAAAGACCGATGGAAATAATTCACAAACACGGTCTTTAAACTTAGAGAGGAAAATGTACCCTTACGGGAGAGCAAACATTCAAACCAAACTGGGCACCAGCTGCCCGTCGGTGTCCTCAGCTGCTAGCATTCCTGTAAAAGCTGGCACCGGGCAGACATCTGCCACTCACACAAATCAAACACTGCATTATCTTCCTTCTGTGCCAGCTGTAAAGGAGGCATAAAGGAAAGGAGATGTGGTTGTGCCATTTGCAGTGATCTTGGAGAGTTGCCTGAATTTTTACCAAGAGATCAGAGGTCGTAGGCCATGGCATTAACCAAGGACCACTACAACCCAACCAAAGAGAACTTGGGGACTATGTAATGAACTCTTGGGATGGAACATATAAGGGCTAGCAATTCTGTTAGGAAAAGTCAAAACCTGATTTCCTGGAAATGAGGAATATTTTCTTGGTGTTTTTAAAGGGTGAATGAAAAAAAAAATGAGATAAACGTGCAAGCAATTATTTATGTGTGTGTGTGTATATATATGTTTTAATCTATATATGCACATATGCAAACAGTCATGTGTAGACTTAATAGAGATTTATAGAGATAAACATAAAAACATGTATTTATTTACACATCCACCTGCAAAGACACAGCAAAGGGATTTCTCTTTCTGTCATAGCCAGCACTGTTGGGTTTGGGATTAGTAAAGCTGCATTTAACAGTGGAGTGGGGGGGGGGGGGGGGGTAGCTGCTCTACAGCAAGAGTTAGAGAAGTTCCCAGTGCATGAGTTAAAGCAACAACAATTGTGTTGTCAGTTAACAAAGGCTGGATGCAACTAATTGCTAAACCCTACGTATTTTGAAAAATTCTCCTTGCATGCTCCAAAAACTTCCAAAAAATTCCAATTCAAAGCATAACCCTCGGGTATGAAGAGCTTAAAGGTTTGGCAGAAGAACAATATATTTTTTTTGTCATTAAAACCCAAAATTGATTGATTTTATTGAAGAGCAGAAGGATGGTATTATTTCAGGCATTTACAACCAGCACAGGTCTGGTAGCTCAGTTCCAGGATTTAGCTTTACCTTTCCAAACAGGTCAAAGAATAGCCCTGTAGTGGTGACAAACATACTGTTGCTAGCCTTGTGAGATTTGTGTATTTGCCAACACAGGCTTAGGTCTTAATTGATTTTTAAATTTATGCCACAGTTTTATATCTTGATTCTACCCAGGCTCATTCTTCAAAGCTGTACAATTATAGAAAGCTATAATTCTGAGAAACAAGCACAGTCAAACTTTGCCCAAATCAGGAGCACACTGGTAAACGTGCCAGAAGAGTGAGGCCTGCTCTTGATCTGCATAAAAGGGAACATATTTTGACCACTTTTTCCTTTAATGCAGCCCACATCCTATTGTTCATGGTTTCATCTTGAAACACTGATCGGGATGGGAAATATGGAGTTCAGCTCTGTAAGCAGCTGGAGGTCATCCTGCTAAGTGACATGTGCTACATGGACACTGTCACCAGCAGTCCCTGATGGGGATGTGCACGCTAATCAGACTCACTGCACTGCTTTCCAAAAGAGAAACGAAACTTCATGTTGTCTAAAACCATGCAAAACTTCCTTTTAACTAAAAGCTTTTTAACTAAAAAACAGCCCAACAAAACAAAACCAGCACCCCCCTCCCAAAACCCCCAAACAAATCAAACAGCAGCAAACCCCAAAACTGAAAAACTGCAGAAGTTGCCCATATTGTGCCATAGAAAACTTGCACATACTAGATGTCACATTTCCCTTTGGTGAGCCCATTTTAGTAGTGATTTCAATGGAAAGAAGATTCTGAGGAATATTCCTGCAACCAGCATTTGCTTTGGAGCAGTCACTGTTTGTGTTAAAAATGCGTGGACAAATAGTGTGTCGACAGATGGAAATTGTTAAAGAAGTGCTGCAGGAGTTTCCTATCAGGCTGCTGTGGGACTCCAATGGTTTTCAGCAGGGTATTTAGCTGTACCCTGTCAGCTAGGTGCTGCATCACAAAGCTGGCAAAACAAGTGTTGTGATTCAGGTGACCATAAAGCCTGAGAATCACCTCCTGACTGTACTAGTTGTATGCACCCTGGCTCATCTGTCAAAGTCCCTGTGTTTCTGTACCTCCCTAACAGTTCACAGGTATTCTTCAATTATTTAATTCTGGTTTTGAGGCATTCAAAGCCATTTAAATAAATAGGTGTAGAATACAGAGATTTTTAAAGAACCAATATTTACATCATTAAACTGAATAAATGGTATCCATGTAAAGCACACCTCATACTACCGTTTTCTAATAGGTTTGTGAGAACTAAATCATCACACCAGTAAGTTAAATATTTAACCAAAATTGGAAGCATAATGTGCAATAGCAATGATCACTCAGTTCCACACAACAGAGAGCCCAAGTATACAACTTTTGAATCTGTGAAATTGGTATAATTTCACTGATAATAATAAAACATTGTTTTTATATGTATTTTTATTAAAAGCATCTTCAGATCCTAGCAGTAGATCCAGTAATATGTGAACACATAGACCAACTACAGCCATTGACCCGCTCCAAAAGCTTACAATGCCATTATTTCTTTGTTACTTCTTTAATAGGTCTGAGTTGTAGGCACATTGCTCTTGTTTATTTTATCACTAAATAGACTGAGCAGAAATTAATTGTCCCCTGTCTCTTTCTGCATTCTTTGATCTGTTCAGTGAGTTTTATACATAGAAAAAAGTAGTAGTGATGCTTCCAGTAACACCAGAAATGCACATTTTCTGCCAAATTGGAGAAGCTTGTCATCAAATTTTTATTGGCAATTGGCTGAGGACAATTTGTGGCCCAGTCCAATATCCCTGAAAATCATCAGAAGGATTCCCTTGGATTTCACTGGGATTTGGGTTGTGTCCACCTTGATGCATGCAGTTCTATTTCCCAACTTTCTGGTCAAGCTCTGAAGCTTCTGGTTGGGTGACCTTGTTGTAGACCCAGCAAGGAGTCAGTTCTGCCCCACTGTACCCAGAAGTCCCTCATGTTTCATTTGGGATAGTAATGTGTTGCACTGTGGCAGAATACCCTCCTGCACCACTGTTCTGTGCAGCTGTTAGCTTGAAACGATTAACAGATATGAGCCCTCTGAAGTGATGCCTTTCTGGCATGTCAGAGTCTGTCAATAGCAAGCACAATATTTCACATCAGTTTGCACGTTTTCTCTTTCAGATAATAGTAATAATTGAAGTCTTTTGTTCTTTATATAAGGAGATAAGTATCAGAGATCTTCAGACTTCACTGTCTTGGGAGCTAATTTCAAAGTGTTCCTATGCTACGTTTATCTTTAAATGATTTTTTAATTATTATTCTCTGCTGAGATTACAAACTGGTGTTCAGTTGAATTTCTGGCTAGGTATTTCCAAACATTTTCCATTTGCATCAACTAGAATGCTGTTTTATCCAGCCTGTAAAATGCAGTTTTGTAGCTGCTTCCCACTGTGGCAAGTCACACTCCCTTATCTTCACTAAACCACGCGCAAGTTCTCCCTTGCTTTCTCTAGGTGAGACTGAGAGCCAAAAACTTCAGCTTGTTGAGGCTGAATCTGCATTCCTTATGTAGCCAGAAGGCCTGCAGATATCGCCAGGGGTATAGCATGCTTATGAAGGTCAGGAAGTGAGCTTCTGTAGGCCAAACTCTGTTTGGGTTACAGTGATGTCCCGTGTCAGTACTGAACTGAGTATTGCACAACACTGTACCTGAGAGGAGGTCGTGCGCCTAAATCTCTTTCACACTTTTGCCTGTAATTTATCTGTAAGGCAAAAGGAAGTACTTGGGAGTCACTGTTAGAAGGGAAACAGTGTATGACCTGTGCCATTTCAGTGCTTTGAGGAGTCTGAACAAATTAGTAAGTAGCGTGAATCATTTTCATGTGTTGAATTCCTGCTTGTAGCAGAAACAAAGCGTTTTGTTTACATCAGCAAGTCCGGATTCTGTACGTGTTCTGCCCAGGCAGGAGGACTATTTAGCCATAATGTTCTTTCAAGTTAAAGTTTTGTATTACAGTGAAAATCGACATTTTTTAATTTGTGATAAACCTGTATTATAATGCCTTATTTATTTTTAATCTTGTACAGTGTTACAAAACAACAGAAAACATTGGCCTTTCATGTATTATTCACTTTAAAAGATGTATTGTATTATGAGATTTTGTAAATAGTTTTAGCTCGGACAGGTAATTGCATGTACACTTGTATAAAAAGAAGCAAAAAGGCACACTTTTAAGAAATGTTAACAATTTTTTGTAAGAAACATTTTACATGTGCATGGAGATTATAAATCCTTTGGAAATGGATGTCCTTTTGCTTTTCCTTGCAATCTACTGCATGCCACTCATGCCTGACTTCAGTAAAACAAAACAAAACAGTAAACCAGTAAGTTTTCCTAAATGTTTTTGACATATCACTACTGGCACAAAGTTAGATCCACTAGTTGCATGTGCGTTCAGCAAAGCAAAATCAAAACGCAAATGGCAAATGAAGAAATATCATGTCATGGTTGTGATCTGCCAACCTCAGTGTTCCAAGGTCCATAATACAGTATATGAAAAGTGTTACCAACATCTATGCTGTCTTCATAAGGTACCTTCTGGTCATTAGAAGCAATAAACTCTACTTACTGTAATATGAAAAGCAAGCAGATATTCTAGTTCATAATGGTGTAATATCTGACATTCAATGGGTATTCTCTAATACTGCTTTGATGTAGTATTGTCATCAAGAAGGACCAAGTGTCAAATTCGTTATTGCTGTATGCAGGTGCAACACTATGGAAGGTAAAGGAGATGAATTTGGCCCATAATGTTACCCAGAGTATATTTCTAATGTGGTAATAAGTTATTGTATATGAAAAGTACACAATGCAAGCAGATTGTTTTCTAGGTGCATACATATGTATATATATGTATGTATATATATAAAAATTAATTTTGTTGCCTTATTTTTGTTAGCTTTTTTGACTGAAGTTTCCAACTAACTTGTACTGCTAAGCAGAAAGTATTTAACACAACTATTAGGAGAAGGTTCACTGGGTTCTCTGGCTTTAAACCGTCTGGGTTCTGTGCTGATGCTAGTCCTACTCCCACTAATGCCCATGCTTACAGGGGTGCCTCCTTTAGGCATCACAGCCTAACCCACAGCATGAGGCCCACATCAGTTAGTGACGCAGGAATAAGAAATCAATATCCACTCCTCTAGCTGACTTTCCCCATATTGTTGCTGAACAAAACTTTCAATTCTGGAGGTATTTTTCATGCATCATTGTTAAAGTTGTCATCTCTGTGTCACTACAGCTTGGGCTACTTCCCAAATTACTTCTGTAATTAGGGTATGATAAATGAGGAGTATTGTAGGAGCATAACACTGCGGTTGGTGCCAGAGGAAAAAGGGTGTGCACTATGAATACTTTCTACTGTGGATTAGTAAGGACTCCTTATATTTTACAGTTTGAGCTAGTTTTATAGTAGGACTTCGAAATCCATTAGTTTGTTTCATCTGGTGACTGTAGGGTTAACTAAGTTTAACTTGCTTCTGCAAGTACTTCTGTCATCCTAAGTTAAGATGTAGATTCATACAACTTATTCCAGTTGCCTGGTTACAAGAACTACTACGTTGTGCTGATGATGGGCTTCATACAGAAGTTAGGGGTTTCTAACAGTCATAAACTAACTCATCTCAAATCTGGTGGGTTTTACACCTCAGTGTGGCATATTTGTTGTGACTAACAACAGTGTGGACTCTGCTGCTCTACCCTACCCATGTTTATGATTGGCTTTTTCCAGAACTCTGTGTAGGCCTTTTTTAGCTCTTTGCTCCTTTTACTCCCATCTCTCGCTGAGTTTTCAGGCCAAAACTAAATCATCAATAAATATTGAATGCAAAAATGTACATATAAGGGGGTCCTGGCTGTTGCTGTTTAATTACTCTTGGATGGCCTGATGTGAGGTATAATCTGATCAGTGCAAGGACAAAAACAGGAAAAGAAATTAAAGCACAAAGTTAGCAAGAGTACAAAATAACAGGAAAAAAAAACCCTGTGAGATAGCAGTTGCTGAAAGAAAAAGTTGAGAAGCCAGTATACTCCTTCTGAAGTCAGTGGTAAACCTCTTAGTGACATGGGACAGGTCTTGAGCTGGCAGAGTGCTCAACTAGATTCCTAGTGCAACAAAAACAAGGCTTGTGTTTAACTGCACGGTCAGATCCATTTCTGAGTTCTTGTGTCTGTTCACATTCAGGAGAGTGTTCAAGATTCTTGGTGAGAAGGAGTTGGTAGAAATAGTTGGGGTTGTCACCTTTAACGCCTATGTCCTGATCATGAGGAAGCACCTTGAAATTTGAATTAGCATTGGTTAATATACGTAGCCTGTGTGCTGAAAGGACTTGGTTTTGCCTGTGCCTTACTGCATGCTGGAGGATCTGCTTCTTTATATTATGATCCCCGTTTTATGCCTTCTGTGGCATCAGACATGTCACACCTGCATAAAACTGAAGGAACAAACAGTGCTGCATCACTGTGAAGCTTTTTTACGACTTCCTTTCCTACTTTGGTTTACTACTAGCACAGCTATGTGGGTGCAAGGTGTGCTCTAAGTGTTTATGGAGGGGGAGGCCATACACAGGTATATGTGGGTCTAAGCTAAATAAGGACAGATTTCTTTGAAAGCTGAGTACATATAGCTGAGATGTGCAGAAAGTCTGCCCAGGTGGTTTATGGAGCTCCTTTGATGGCTGCCCTCCTCTTCAGAGCAGGCTTACACAGCACATTGATTAAATACAGGCAGAACTCTTACCTGCAGCTTGTGACTGCCCTGCCACATTTGCTAGGCATAGATTAGCCTGCTGGTGGTGAAACAGCTGCCAGTTCTTGTTGTGGGCAAGGCTAAGGTGTGCTTTAGTTACTCCAGTTGTGCACACTCTCGTGTCTTACTTTCAAGTGCCTGACCTGCTGCTTTAATTCTAGACCCGTCAATGGTGGCATCAGTTCTAAATAACGTAAGTTATTTAGGTGATTTCTCATGTCTTTACTGCTTAGCGTGCATGGGTGCAAAGGCTTTCTGTTCTTATGTTCAAATTCGAGTGATACATTGAGAATTTACAGTGAAACATAGATGAATGACCTGGGCCATCACAAAATTGCTTCATGATAATCACATTTATCAATTGTTACAGTAGAAATCCTTCTTTACTTGGAATCCCTGCTTTTTTTTTACAGTAACCTTCCGAGGGTTCACTTAAGCGATTGTGTAACCTGCTCCCATTTGCATGTGCAATTGTCTGCACAAATTTGGACTTAGGCAAAGCAAATGCTGAGTTTCTTTTCTGCGTTCCAGCAGCTGGTTATTACAGAGGTAGCTTTGGGATATGTTACAGAATACAGGAGGAACGGAAGGAATGCTTTCAGAATTGCTGGTCTAAAAAACAGACTTCAAGAGCAGTTACTGTTTCTAGCATAACTTAACCCAACACAGAGAATTCTAGAGCAGTGATCCTGTTTAGGTGTAGTTCTGACAGAGGTTAAGAACGCTCCTCTTGGAGGCTCTTTTCCCATAATATATTTATTGTGCAGATTGGTCTGTGTGCAATTTCACAGTCTGGGGCAGATTCAGGCAAATTTAACCCATCTGCTAAAATCCCTGCCACTAAACGTTTTTGCTGCAAGGTCTGTCTGGGTTTTATCCTACTGATTAGTCCTTGTACACTTCGCTGTCAGGAGCAAATTTTCTGGTATATGTCCATAGGTTCTGCTTGGAAATGAGATGTTAAGTGTTTGTCTGATCTGTGCATTGAGAAGATTCAGAAGTGTATGATTCCCTCTTTTTATAATGGAACATTCAGCAGCCAAAGGTAGGAAGCAAAAAAACACATGGAGTGTGTGTTCTACAATCAAAATTGGTCTGCCTACACGATGGCACAGTGTCCATTGTAGGTTTACCCGTTATTTTAAGCATCCTAGAAACAATTAAATGTAATATATGTCATAGCACTAAGAGGAGAAGGAGCTAGGAATGCCTGCCTGCCTCTTAACACCACATGATTCTTTTTTTGGATGTAAAAATGTGACCTGCAGCTCATAAAACACCGCTCCTTATGAGACTGGTGCCCTTGCTGCCCTTAACTCCCTTCAGTTGTGCGGTGCCATCACGTTTTTGTTGCAGGCGGTTACTGTCCACTCAGGTCTGCTTACCGTCTCCCTCTGTAGGTCCAGCACATGATTGTCAAATGCTTCTTTTTTAAAAGGAAAATATAGTTTCAAAAAGCAGATTTTTCACATAACTGGGGGGGGTGGTGTTTTGTTTTTTTTTTCGGGGGGAGGGGATAGTTTTGTCATAATCTGTTTAGGAAGCAGTACATGTGACAGGAAACCTGAAAGGGTGAATAAACATATGCTGTGGTGGGAGTGCAGGCACCAGCAACTGGCAGCAAGCTGGGTAGCAAGGCTTAGCCCTGCTAGTTGTAGGCGGAGCGCAGCGTCTTTGGTCATGTTCCCAAAGGAGAGACGGAGATAAGCAAAAGCAGGTTAGCCTAACTCATGTTCCATAGCAGTTTACTAAACACATGCAAACCCATTTCAAGGGCAGGCATGTCGTCTGTGTCTGGATGCCACTCTGTATTAAAAAGATAGGAGCATGCAAAGATAGTCTTGGGGATTTGTAGACTGGTTGATGTATTCATGAAGAAGACCATGCAGAAGGGTTCTTAGCAGCTGCTTAGCTTGCAGATACTTGCAGCAAATTCTGTGTTACTTCCAAACTAACTTGAATATTCAGCTTACACTTTGGAAAAAGAATGCATTTGCATCAGGTAGAGGTATTCCATTCCTTAAAGGGAAAAACAAAAGTATTCTCCCTAATTAATTGGCAGACAAGGTTTCAGAAGTTACTTTAGTCTGATTTAGGCCAGTCAATAGAAATACTGACTTCAATGGTAACTGAATTGCTAGATCAGGCCTTATTTAATGTCTGTTCCTCTCCCACTGATGTCAAGTGGATGTTGCCAGTGACTTCAAAGGGACCGGGAGGAGGTCTGTTGTATCACAATAGAAACACCTACATAGGTAAATAAAATGAATAGTCTGAACGTTAAGGGATGAACTAGTAAGTCAAGATGTTATTTTTCCAACTATTGTAGCCCACTGAATCTATAAATAATTTTTATATCTATATAGTTATACATTATATATATATGTATGTATATACATAGTACGATACAATAACTTAACACTGGGTAACTTCTAATGATAGATTTGCATTAATAATACGGGTCTCTTTTTATGTAAATAGACTATTGTAGAGTATCTTCCAGTCTTTTTCAGGATTGTTAAATTGAGAAGAGCAATTGAATATTTGTCCTATTTTTATGTTAAAAAGTGAATGGACTGAAATGTTAAATGTGAATGTAAATTTCTTATTGCAACTTTTATACTGAGTGTTTGCACTATTATAATTTCTGGAATCTAATTAAAAATAAAGGAAAAAATTGCTTGAATAAACAGCTGTTTGGGATTGTTGTTTTGGTTCAAATCGAGTTGCGTTCATTATTCTATATCAAGCTGCTTTTCACAGGGTCCAACTACAGCTTCTCTGTGTTCAGGCTAAGAACATGCATCTACAAATGCTGCAATCTTACTTTCACAATTGCTATGAACTAAAGAACCTCATGGGAACAATTCAGTTCCCTTGTGAGTCTTGTTGACTTTCTGCATTGACCACAGTGAAACCCAGCATGGGCCAAGTGCTCCATCCATTGTGCAAGCAGAGGAAAGTAAACATGTGCAAATACTGGCAAAGTACTAGCCACATAGACCAGAAGATGGGGAAGGGAAGCTCATCTCTCCTTTTCCACAAGCCAAGAAATAACTGGCCGACTTCAGCCAAGTGTAGACCGTGTAGGCAGTTTATGTTGTGTAAGGTACAGAACCAACTAAGCGCAAAATTGAATAGGTTAACTTAAACTGGTTTGAAAACTAATAAAGTTATATCAGGTAAAATGACCCTCAAGAGACTCTGTAAGCTTGGGCGCAGAACCAAAGTAATTGGATTGTACCACTTCCAAATCACAGCAGATTCCCATCTGGACAGCTCAGAGCTAAAGCAGAGGCGCTCAGGTCCATCACGCCTGTCCATGCAGATATGCCCTGAGATAACTTGGAAATACAGAGTCCCTTGTGATAGAAAACAGCCTGGGCTCAGATGCAAGAGGTTTTTATTCCAAATGCTAGACTAAGTGTCCCCAGCTGTTTCTTTTGCAGGTTAGAGAGCAGAGTGGGGGTTGTACAAAATCGCTGTGATGACAGTGAGTGAGATGGAACTGTTCTTGGTTTGCCCTTACACCAGTAAGAGGAAGTGTTTGAGGCCTCATGGAGACATTTGTTGTTTACTCCTTCCCCTCTGGAAGACAGCGTGCCAGAAGTTCATAAGTGTCATTCACAATAGCTCTACTAAAGTCAAAAGGACATGAATAAACTGGAAATCTGGCCTTCATCTTTCATTGGACCTGTTCTGCCACATGGGCATTTTAAATCTTCTCTTAATACTAAAATGTGCAACCCTCTGTGTGTTGTTTTGGGGGGGTTTATATACATAAATACACCCAGAGCTATATATATTTGTACATAAAATATGTACACACACACACACATGTTAATGAGATAGCACACAGTCAGGATTAATGACCCAGGTCAGGTACTTGGAAACATTTTTCTGCCGTGCCCCATTACACAGCTGAATCACTTCTGAGACAAACTCACACAGTCTGAGAGCTGGTTTTGCTTAAAGAATGAGGTAGTTTCAGTGGTGGGTTGCTTATATCCTCTGGTAGTATTTTTGGACAAGAACACCAGTTCCAGTTGTGGGTGGTTTATGCTATAGACATGCAGTCTCTCTGGAATTTCTCACCCAGGGACTGCACGTCTATAGCATAAACCACCCACAACTGGAACTGGTGTTCTTGTCCAAAAATATATACCAGAGGATAGTGTAGGTTTGAAGTAGGGGGAAGGAGAGAATGGAAAATGAGAACATTGTGTACATTGTGCAGGCATTATTGGTGCGTTGCCATTGTGTCTGTGTGACATTTCCAGTTCTGCAGCCATTCCCCAGGGCAGTGGGTCACCTCATGCACTGTTCCTGCTGGTGGAACATGATGTTCAGTGGAAGGAAACAGTTACACAGGTAGCAGGCATGGACCGTATTCTTTGTCAGATCGGTCTGCATGGGGAAAAAGCCGTAGCTGGAAAGTGAGCCACACAGTGGAAATTGCCTGTGACAATTCGATCATTAAACCCACTGAGCTGTGGAGACAGCATCTCAGGATGGAGATCTAGAGGTATAGCCAGGCTACTTAGGAGTCTTGATCTAATCCTAAACACCCAGTCCTGTGCAGATTATTTCTGCTGTCAATCACAGCAGTAGTTTCTGTAGGTTTTCAGGGTCAAGGCTCAGAGAAGAGAAACTGGCTTTTTAAATAACATCAATATGAGCCTCTTAGGCCTATGTTGTTTCTATACCTATAACCAGACATTGGCCCACTATTATTAGATTTAGCCACAGCTAGCTAGGGATGAAGAAACAGAATGAGCTAGTGATGAAGAAGTAGTCATGATTATTATGAGTATTTACCTTTCCATTTACTAGGCTTAGTTTGAAGATGCCAGTGATGGCTTTCATAGAGACAGTGTAACATATCAATTAACTCCACCACCACAGATGAAGCACATGAGCTGCCCTATCCCAAATGCTTCAGTAAGTCAGTGGGACTCCAATGACTTCATTAGCTTTCCCTCATCTCAGACCACCTGGGGATTTGTCTGTGCAATTCTAATACAAGAAAGAGCCATTGATAGTCATCTGGCCTGACCTCCTGCACAGGACTACACTCAGTCTGGCCACGCTACTGCACTGCACAAACACAGCATTTTTTAGTTTATTATTAGATGTAATAAAGTAAAACAAATCCATCATTTTCTGGTCGCTGAGAGATTTGAAGTTAGACATTTGTTTGGCGTTGGCCAAACTGTGCTCATACTGTTGCCAAAGGTCATGAAAGCACCACCGACTGTTTTCCCCAAAACTCTATAGTTACTTTGTATGTTTATTGAACTTTGGCAATAGTATTATGTGCTCCTCAGCAGCACTGCCAACATAATTAGGAAGGAGCAGTCGTATCAGAAAAGACCCAGCAAGTTACTGGGGAAAGGTCCCAGTTGAATATTAACTCAGATTGACTTCTGGGGTATAGAAACACGTAGCAAGTGTATAGAACACTGTCTGGTGGATAAACAACATGCAGCTAGAAAGCACTGGCACTCTGGTAAGACTGGAGAGGACAAGCTCATAACAAAAAGGAGTCATTGACGTAATTACAAAGGCAGGTGATGGCACATTGATTTTGTCAAGGTCAGTGACCTCTACTGCTATTAAAGTGTACCTAGTTTCTTACTACTGAGGTAATTAGACTTTTGAAGTCAAATATTAATCCACCAGGCTGGATGAAAAAGATGCTTTTCTCAATTTGGCATTCCCCACAGTGGTTTTAGAGTGGCTACCTGTGTATTATAGCCTTGCTTAACCATGAGAGCCAACACTTTTTAATGCCTTAAGTTTTTGTAATTGGCCTTAAGGTACATCATTAAATAAGTACAAACTGATCCTCCCCTCACACAGACACCAAGCACTGCAGCTGAGGGCAAAGCCGGTGCATACTGAGAGAGAATGTGGCACTGAATGTGCCTATAAGGGATAAAGGTGTGTTCCTCATGGCTTTTTGTACTCAGTCTTACTGTTAGGTTAAAGCAGAGGAGAATTTGGCTGTTACAACTCTCAACTCCCTGCAATTGGTGGATCTAGGTGAACGTTTTATAACATTAGCATCTAAATTAAAACCACGTAAGAATATTTGCCATGGTTCAGAGACAAAGAGCCAAGTCCCGCTGTTCCTCCCTGAAATGAATCCTATGGAAGGTCATTTAGACATTCTGAGAAGCCGTGAAACCCAGTTAGCATACCAAGATTGTGGTTTTAAGTGCACTGAATCAGAGCTGTTGTCCAGCTGGACAGATCCAGTCACAGCAGAGCCGCACTACCCAAAATCCATAGAAATATATAACCCAAAGCACATGTCATGACTCAGTATAGAGTCAGTCCAGAGCCATTTTTCCTGACAGGTTGTGAAACCCCAAACCATCTGTCCAGGATTCCCTAAAGCCTTCTTCCCAACTCTATGACAGGAGTTGGAGCAGGAATTATACCACTCTTAGGTCTGTTCCTGGACACTCTAGCCAAAGGCACGGACCTTGCCTCTGGCCAGAAGCAAGGTCATTGCCACGCTGAAAAATGGGATGTTCCAGCAGTTGCAAAGGGAGCCACTTCCACATTGCCACCGTAATAATGCTGCATTTTTCTCCAGTGATTGGAATATCTTAATTCTGCTGAATTCTACCAGCTATGAGGAAAGTGTCCCAAAAGGCAAAAACTTCAAAGCTGCTGGAGAGCAAGTTCAGGCACTGAAAAGCTTTCTATCAGACCACACCGGATTCATAAATCCTTGTTTGCTGAAGGTTCCAGCAAGAGTTGGAAGGCAACTCCTGTGAGGAGCAGCT
Source organism: Pezoporus wallicus (assembly GCF_028554395.1). Lineage (NCBI taxonomy): Eukaryota > Metazoa > Chordata > Aves > Psittaciformes > Psittacidae > Pezoporus > Pezoporus wallicus. Next base: position 6,357,339 of record NW_026642649.1, on the reverse strand, counting down.
GAGGCCCTCAGTTTGTCTGGTTTAGAGAGAAGGAGGCTGAGGGGTGACCTCATTGCTCTACAGCTTCCTGAGGAGGGGAAGTGGAGAGGGATCTGCTGAGCTCTTTTCTCTGGGATCCAGTAACAGGACTCATGGGAATGGTTCAAAGCTGCACTAGGGCAGGTTCAGACTTGACATGAGGAGCATTTCTTTACCAAGAAGGTGGTCAAACCCTGGAACAGGCTTCCAGGAGAGGTGGCCAATGCCCCAAGCCTGTCAGTGTTTAAGAGGCATTTGCTTTATAGCATGCTTTAGCTTTAGGGCAGCACTGAAGTGGTCAGGCAGTTGGGTGAGACAATCATTGTAGGTCCCTTCCAACTGAAAAAATAATAATCCTCTCCTCTCCTCTCCTCTCCTCTCCTCTCCAGTGTCTTCAAAGCACATATATAAAATGACCGTCAGCATCTCAGGATTTTGAGTAGTGTCTATGCGTGTAATTCTTACTGCAATAAGTGGAAATAAGTGTTAAGGTACTTTGAAAAGTCTCACTTTGTGCAGGTTTATGTACCTAAAGAGGCTAAGTCCATGGGGAATGTTGGACTGTTTCCATTTCCATGTCTTTCAGCTTATTATTCACTAGAAGAGAGGCTGTGCTCCTTCTGGACACCCCCTGTACCATAATGATGGAAAGACCAAGGGGGACACTATTCTGCAGAGGATAGTTCATGACAAGGCTCCCTGCTGGTTCCAGCCTTCACGTCGATAAATGAGATGTTTCAGCCTGATCAGAGCACTCCCATTTGACTTGCTCATACACAAAACTCACAAACAGGAAGAACAGGTTATGGGAACTTGGATCAAATTTGCATTTTAATGGATTTTCATCCAGAAACAACTCATAATCTGGGCCTAAATCTTCTAAATCAATTAGGAAATACAATTTAATTTCCTTTCCTGTTTGTTTGGTTTTTGTCTTGCCAATTCCTTTAATCTTTCCTCTAATTTATTCTTTCCACATGGCTCTAAATTTAGGAAAGCATTTTCACCTTTGTGTCCCTCTCTTCATTTCTTCTTCTTCTTTTTACTCCCCACCACCATTTGCATTCTTCTTCTGGCTCTCGCTTCTTCCTTCCAATTCCCAAAACAAGAACATACGGCTGGTACAGCATCATGGTTCCCTTCAGGAGAACTGTTTGGCTGTATCATCAGAGTGGGAAATGAATAGAGCAGCAATTGAAGAAGCAGAGTCTCTTAGATCAGACCAGAAGACTAAGGGGAATAGGTGTCCCTTCATGTCCCTATGTAAGTATGTATGCTGTTCCATGGTAAACTGAAAGAAATCCAGTTTTGCCCTCTTCCAGATGAGGCCTCCTCAAAGTCCCATTGTCTCTGGAGTGAATTTGTGCATTTGAAATGGAATGAAAGGGCTGATATTTGAACAAAACACTGCTGGGTTTGTTCCCCCCACTTCCATTAGTTTTGGAAGTAAAAAACATTACGGAATAATATTCCCCATGAGGGAATGTGGTAAAAAAATATAAATGATTTCCTATGTGGGTTTTGTATTTTTGGAACAAATTTAGGAAGGGAGATGAAGTTATCTCCTAAAATGAGATCCACAGAAGAATCTTTCAAGCCATAATCATAAAGCTGTGGGAGGTTTGACATAATATACATGGAGATGCATAATAATATTGGTAGAATTGTGTTCCATCTTATCTTGCATCACAAGCAAAGGAAAGGAAGGTGTGTGAGCAGAGACCAAACAGCTGGATCCAGACTTAGGGAGACCTGTATTGGGTATACAATCCTGATGTTGGTCATAGCAAGTAATGTAATTTTAGTGAAGTAATGGTTCATAATGAATAAATAGGTGTGACTACAGGACACAGTACGTGCCATTCTTTGAAAGGTGCAAGAAGACTTCAAGGTGCCACTCATGCCAGAGCTTGGGCGTTTCAGGTCCAGGCTATAGATACACCACAACCAATATAATATCATCGGTGCACCTGGTCCTATCTGTCATAACAGCATCCTTTCTGTATGATGTCTGCATTGTTATGTTCTAATTGTTCTCTGTAACATCCTGCCACCATTCCATAAAAAGCTAAACCGTGGCTAGCCGCAAGAACCACTTACAAATCTCCTAGTTTATATCTTGAGAATGTTCATCATGGAACTAGAGGAAATGGCAAGTAATGGCTTTGCAGGAAACGGGAATGTTGATTTTTAAGAGATGTGTGGGCAAAGGCCATGGAAGGTAGGCATAAAGATGCTGCAGCTACAGACAGCACTGGTGGACTACGAGGTGCTACAAAAAGGATACACTAGGAAGTGAGGGCAAGCATGGTGAGGAAGGCAAAGCACAAGGTGGACATCAAGGCCAGGAGTTCTTGAGGAGGTCCAGTGACACCAAGTTGGCTGGGAGTGTTGATCAGCTGAAAGACAGGAATGTTCCGCAGAGGGATCCGGACGAGGCAAAGTGCAAGGTCCTGCATTTGGGCCACAACAACCCCATGCAACACTCCTGGGGAAGAGTGGCTGGAAAGCTGCTCATGGAAAAGGACCTGGGGGTGCTGGTTGACAGAGCTGAACATGAGCAGCTTGTGCCCAGGCAGCCAAGAAGCCACCAGCATCCTGGCCTGGATCAGCACCAGTGTGGCATCAGTGATTGTCCCCCTGTTCTGGGCACTGGTGAGGCTGCACCTTGAATCCTGTGGAGAATGGAGCCAGGAGGTGTCTGGTCACTAATCACAAGGAACAAGGGACAGGACAAGAGGAAATGGCCTCAAGCTGCACCAGGGGGTTTTAGATGGAGTTTATTCCTCCTTGAGAGGGTGGTCAGGTGTTGGATCAGGGTCCTGGAAGTGTTTACACACCATGTAGAAGAGGCCCTCAGTGCCATGGGTTAGTGGTGGCCTTGGTAGTGCTGGAGAACAGTTGGACTTGATCATCTTAAAGGTCTTTTCCAACCTGGTTGATTCTGTGATTCTATGAGATGATGTCAGTTTCATTCAGACCCATCACAAAGGTGGGTCTCACATAGGTTCATGCTGTGCAGCGTGGTTTGCATCACTGCACCACTGCGAGAGACTGTATTAAGTCCCACTGACACAGCAGGACAGTGCAAACATTGCGACACTCAGTCAAGACATCACTCTGCTCTGTGCTATATACAGAGCTGGCTTGCCAAGCCCTGCAAGGTACAGTATGGCTGACCTGGTGGGTTTGCTCACCACGCCACAAGGCCACTAGTTTGAAAATTAACTACTCGCATTCAAAATGAGGTAAGGGCTGGTCTACTCTCTTCTGTGTTTATAAAGGACTGAGAATTTTGTCTCTTTTTTTTTTCTCTTGCCCAGCCACATATATCTCAAAATAGTTTTTGTTGAGTTCTCAAAATATTCCTGTAGGAACCTCCCCTGGGAGTTCAGGAAATAAATAGCTTATCCTGGACAGACTATTTATTTCCAAGATGTTTACTCGTGCAATCCATGTGATTGTAAAGTGCCTCCATTTCTCAAGCTCTCTTTCAGTTCCTTAGGGGCACATAATTTAAACCTAGCAACTTTCCCCATATACTGCCAGACTGTTATTCCTAAATATTGAACTGGTAGCTCCAATTCTCTATTCATACTGCAATTATTAATGCAGCAATAGAGGGTGGTTTATGATTAGGTTTGAAATGCTCAGACTCCCTGGAACCACAGGTTCAAATCCCGGCGAGATCAGCCCTTCACCCCTCTGTCTGCGCCAGAGGCTCTCTACAACCTCAGGTCACCCGCATAAAGCCCTGACATTAGGTCTGTCTGATCAGATCAGCTTAGATTTTGAATAAAGGTCCACAGGTCATGCTTAGTCCAAAGGGGCTACCCCAGTATTTGTGCACATGCTTCCTCAGTGAGTAGTGTGATAGCAGCTATGCACTGCCACCCACCACAGAGCTGGCTTACAATTCAGCTTGCCTGGTGCAGTCCAGCTGCTTTTCCTCTGCTGACAAAAGCTACATTCCTCCACCTGAACCATGCCATTTCGGACCAGTGCAGTCCCCATCTAAGAGCTGGTGTTTTGAAACCGATTGCTTCAAAATAAACTGCTTCCGCTTCCACAGTTGTGAGCTGCAAACACCATGGAAGTCAGACTGCAGTAAAAGAACCTTCAGTTTATTCTCACTCCTCTTCAACAGAAGAATTTTTTTCAGGGCAGATTTAGTATTTGTTTTCTCTTTTATTTTTGGGGGCAGGAGAAGCAGTGAGAAAATAAAATCAGGACAGCAACAGATATACTCCATCACCACCCATCCATCCATCAACATACATCTCTCTTCCAACAGATCCTCAACCTGCCTTTAGCAGCCATGTGAGGCCAATTAACCACTTATTTTAGTCATTGACAATGGGCAGCAAGCAGCAGAGATTAAACAGCAATAAACATAGCACATAAGTAAGTGGACCAGCCCATTTTTTCCTATGATAACTTCATCATGTGTTTCTATTTAGTGATTTATTCAGTTAGCAGCTGAAAATCCTGAAAAGATGCTAAATGTGCGACTTAGAAGTCTCTGCAGAAAAGGATGATGGGAGGCTCACAGGGCTATAAGAGGTGAAGTAGCAGCTTAAACCAAATCACCTGGGGTGTGGAGGAAGGTATCAGAGCCTGGTAGATCTGGTAAGCTTGTTTTCTTTTGTAACTTTAGGAAGTTACTGCAAGATGCATTCTCCACATAGATTCTGGTATTGTTCAGCAATTGATCTTTCTCTGATGTTTTTTAGACCTCTTCCCTCCTTTATCTAAAATGGCTTTCTAAAAACAACAGATTAGAGCGAGTTTATTGCTTGTATAGAAATGCATCTCTAAAGCACAGAGAAATGTGAAAGGAAAAAAAAAGCCAGCTTCTTCTGTTATCCTCAGAAGTCTTGGCTGAAAGCATTCTTTAAGAACTAGCTTTAAATAGAAAAATAGCTTTTAATTGACCATCTAAACTTTAATGAGTAAGGGGATGGCATCAGAACGTATAGCTGAGAATGGGCTTGGAGGGGGGTAGTTACAAACTCCTTCTTATTCGCTTTCTGAGTTCAGTTGTGCAGGCTGTCTGCCAGTAAGTTTCTATGATAAAGACTAAAGGAAGTCGATCTGGCTGAACAGGAAAGGAAAAAGCAGCTTGTGTAAGCCGCTTATAATGTGTCACACAAGCTAGCACTGCTAAAGAGTGAGGGGAGAAATGTGTATCCAAGTACAAGTGATAATGGTGGTTCCCCTTCACCCCCAGGAGAAGAAAACCACAAAGCACCTGACTTTTCCTGTACAGAAGAGTTAGTGCTCTGCCTCTTGCCTCCTGTTCCTTAGAAACAAAAAGTGGCTGTGAGACTGCTAAACTCAGGCTCTACACAGGTGCAAAGCATTGACATTGATTAGAGGAATAGAGAACTGATGCTTTTTGCTTCAGCAGACATATTCTTCTGTACCTCCTTCATTGTTGTCTTGTTGTCCCATTCCCCATCCCAAGGGCTTTGATCTATGGGGCTTAGAATATGGGTGCTTAAAACACACTGCCTTTTTGATGAGCTACATGTGGTCAACCTGCATGAAATACCTGAACTGCTGCATGAAAACAGAATTCAACAGTTACTAGAAGTACTTAACTCCTTGTCTAATCAAGATATTTATCTTAAGTGCACCTTAAACTAAATACATTTCTCTTGGGCTTCTCCATATCTATGAAGTCAAGTTCCTTGTTGCTGGGTGTTGGTAAATGGGTAGTGGGAAATGCTATGAACAAACCCAACCTGTAAATTCATTGAAAACAGACCTGCCTAGAACACAGTTGCTTTAGGACTGAAGCTGAGGATCAGCATGACTAAGCCAAATGACAAGTAAGAAGGAATGAGAGGCTTGTGAGCTCCCCCTTAACAAACTAAGGGAAATAAAATGGCAGTTGAGTTGAGGTGCTTGCTTGCATCCAGAACTTCTCCGCATGTCTCTCTAGAGCACCTAACGTATTGCTATGCTATGGTAACCCCTCTGGCATCTAACAGTTTTCAGCTGCCTGCCCTGTGTTAACAGTTGCAACCCCAAAGTATGTTTTTTTGTATACCCAGAAGGAGAAAACACTGTCTTAATGGCAGCCTTCTAATATCTGAAGGGGGCCTACAGGGATGCTGGAGAGGGACTCTTCATCAGGGACTGTAGCGATAGGACAAGGGGTGATGGGTTCAAACTGAAACAGGGGAAGTTCAGGTTAGGTATAAGGAAGCTCTTCCCTGTGAGGGTGCTGAGGCGCTGGCACAGGTTGCCCAGGGAAGTGGTAAATGCCCCATCCCTGGCAGTGTTCAAAGCCAGATTGGACCGAACCTTGAGCAACCTGGTCTAGTTTGAGATGTCCCTGCCCATGGCAAGGGTTTGGAACTGGATGATCTTCAGGTCCTTTCCAACCCAAACCAGTCTGGGATTCTATGTTGCAGTTAAGGTGGTATCTTAAAAAAATCTAGCATATGTGGAGCTCCACATGCAGAGGGCTGGGACAGAAGTGAATGCTGTCAATGTGTCAAGCTGTCTTCCAGTGTTCTGTTTTCAGTATGGCTCCTCCAAGCTCTTGAGCAACGCTGATCTATACAGAGGATAAATCCCATGTAAAGATAATAGGAAAATAGGAACACCTTGGATTTGGTTTTGTGGCAGCTGAAGGCCTCACATGACATCTCTTTCTGTGTGAGCAATGAATTTTCTGATTTTTTTTTTTTTAATTTCTTTTTTTCTGAAGGCAATTAACCTGATTTCAAGATGTCGGAGGAAGAAGAGTCTATTCTGAACACTAAAAGATCTCTGAGAAAGAGATGGGTGAAACACAGCACTCCAGTGGATTCAATGCCTTCAGGATCAATGTCATCTCTTACGGAACTGACAAATCGGTCAATTGATGACCAAAATTCCAGCAAGAGAATTTATGAATCTCCAGTGCCAAAATCAAATCTAAGTAGATCATTAGCTCAAGTATCAATGGCATGTGTTGAAGCGTATATCCCTCATACGTCCCCAAAAAGGCTTTCAACAGCCTTTGACTCACAAGAATCAAAGGAAGAGATAAGCCAAAGCTCCCGGGTCGTGTTTTCTAGGAAGAGGCTTTCCACAGTGTTGGCCTCTGGTGAATCGGATGAAGAGCCAAATGACAAGGTCGTGCCAAGCTCGGAAACTCGGGCTTCCACCAAAGCATCTGTAATTCCTGAGAGTGAACCTGCATGGCTTCTTACTGGAATACCAGGGATAAAAGATCTCCCAATAGGAAAAAAAAGAAAGAAGAAAGTTGACAAAGCCCTTGTGGTAATGGCTTTCCCTTTGTTATGGAATAGCTAAGCTCTACAGTTTTTTACCGATGCTGCCTGTATACAAATCCTTCTGGTAATATGGGCATATTCTAGTTACAGAACATCTCCACAACTTACCAGTGAGAACATACATTTGTGAATGGAGTCATAACCTGCTAGACTGTCTGGTATCATTCCTAAATCACAGGCTAGATGGGATGCAGTCTTCCAGACTTGTACTTGCTTCAGCTGGTGAGACTGCATGACTAGTTGTGTACCCTGGTACAAAAGTACATTTTTAATACATTGATACATTTTAATACATTAATCTTCTTTCTGTAAAAGAACCTTAAGGGAAGAGTCGGTGATTTGAATTCTCAAGTTTCTTAATATTGGCAAGTTAAGTGAAACTGGAGAAACAAATGATCTACTTCTTTCCTTGCTTAATCCAAATCATAGTGCTTTATTAAAAAGAATGCCAGTTCTTGCAAATGGGGTCTTGTTTGCAGTCCTTTGATTAGTGAAGTGTTTCCTGGTGAAAGCCTAGATTAATAGACCTTCTGCAGGTCTTTATTTTTCTGTTTCATAGAGCACAAGAACTCAATTTCCTGGAACTTTCATTATTGGCAAGGGCCCTGTGGAGAGCCCATAGAAAGGACAGGGAGGCAGCAAGGTTAGATACTGAAGGCTGTCACATCAGTGAAGCCATGAGAGTCTATTCTGGCTTGGTTTTTCCCCTGTACTGTATTGTTCATGGGTGTGTTGGAAACTCAGGAAAACTTGCCTGCTCTGACAGTAAAGGCTTCTTAGCTTAAGACAAAAGGAAAACTTCAGCCGAAATCCAGCTGGGTTCCTAATGCCTTTGTATATGTTTTGTGTGTGCTTGTGTTTCAAAGCCGGTGACATCTGAATGAATTAGGTTGACTAAATATTTTCTTTTCTGTAACAGAGAAAGAAAGAAAGAGAATGGCTGCTCCGTCAACTTAAAAATATCGAGGAGGCAACTGACCATGAACTGACAATTGAAGAAGCTTGATTGAACTGGCATTGGTGCTATCACATCCAGCTGCCGGGAGCAGCTGGTTCCAATAAATCACGCACCTGACTAAAGTACCTGTTAGACTTCTTTCTTTCTTTTCAAAATGTGGTTGGTTGGTTGGGTTTTGCTGGTTGTTTTCTTTCTGCCCCTTGACTCTAGGAGGAGTCAGGTACAAATTAAGCACCTCCACAGGAGAACCAATGTTAACTTATAATGGCTAAAGGCCTGGAACAAAGAAGGGAGGGAGATCTTTGTGTAAGAATCATTCTTCATCCTGCCACAGCTCTTCCTGCCCATGCTGGCCTGTGTCGTGTTCCATTTTTTTAGGGTTGCTGATGTTCCTTAAGTGGCAAAGTCCTAGTGGCCCCATAGAGTGTAAACCTGGTTAGCCAAAGGAGAATCTCCTAAAGAGTAATCAAAGCTGATGCAATGGGGACTGGTTTTGCTGCTAGCTGAGGAGATGAGGAAATAGTGAGAGGCACTAAGGAGGGAGGCCACCCTCGAGCGATTACTAATTAATGACAGTTTGTTTTGAAGTTTTGGCTCAATATGAGCTTGCCCTAGCCCAGGACTGTAAATGCACCTCACTGTTGCGTTGGAGATCTTTAATGTTCAGCTGTGTGCTTTGAGGGGGTGTGTGTTTTCTCTGTTGATCTCGAGCTGCTGCGTGGAGGGGATGAAGGTGTCTTGACAGTTGTATTGGCAAAATGGCAGCTTGGCTCACAGCAGTTCTTTCTGAAGCACTGGTATAAGTAAGTGATGCAAAAAGCATGACGGTCAGTTCCTCCTGCTGACTGACACTTAGTTTTTAGGCAGCTTAACAGTTGTAAGTGATCTATGGGGTGTCAGCTAAAGGGATCCAGAACAGTTTTACCATGTGCACACACTTCTCCCTGCACTTGTGTGGCTCTAGCACATGTATTTTCTGGGCTATAGTGGGTTTGCAGCTTGTCCCAGGTACTGTCTAATTATCCCAAAGGAGAGAAGTCCTTGAAAATTAAATATGGAGGTAAGGGAAGCTTTTGCATTTCCTTCCTACACACTGAAGCTTGTAATATCTCGTGTCCAAGGTGGCAGAGAAGCAGAAGCGTGGTCCAAGCCAACACTGAGACAGGCTAACCAATAGCAGCTGTGCTATGCTCAAAGATGTAAGAGTGCAGTTCTGGTTTTACAGCCTGTCTCAGGATTTAAAAGGAATTAGGATGTTTTCGCTAATGATTCCTGAAGTGAAATTCTTTGGCGTTACTCAGAACAGCCTTATCCTCAGAACCCAGCCTTCTGTGGTAGCTGGGCAGTGGGGCCATGTTGCCCCTCAGGTCACCGACCAAGGCATGCTTGCTTCATTTGCTGTTTAGTTAATGTTCTGGTATTTGTTTGTGTGTGTGTGTTACCCAGGCTGCTTGTCTGGCCTCCGCAGGTTCCTCTGGCAACCAGGGAGCTCCTGGCTGATGTAGATCCCAAGCTGCCTTTGAGATAAAATAGGCATAGTTGCAGATGTGCTGCTATTCCCCTTGAGCTTGCAGGCATTTCATCAGCATCTATGATTTGTGCCAGGGGCTAAACTAAGATCAGGCAAGTGCAAGGTTAGCGTAAAACCCTTCTCTACCCCTGGGAGAAGCACAGATTAGTCTGCCCACAAGACCCAATGCTTAATCTGAATGACCCAGTTCCTCTCTTATTTATTTGTATCTTCCCAGTTAGCCAGTTCCACTTGTCCCTTCTTCAGACTTCTCCATACTGGTCTCAGAAAGTCTTGATACTGCTTCTGCTTTTCTCTTTCCCAGCCACTTCTCGAAGACACTCCTGGCTCCTGCCTAAGCCCATCCAGTTCTTTGGTCTTCAAATGTCTCTAAAGTCTTCTCTATTTTGGTGTCTAGTAGGTTCCTTCCTTTTAAGACACAAAAGTCTTCTGTCTTCCATGTCTGCTCTTCACTGCTGGATTCCTTGCCCATCTGATCAGATACCCTCCAATACCCGATGCCAGTCTTCTGCTGAAACTTGGGCTCAGCTCATACCCCTAAGTGCCTTTGTCTACTTAGGTTGAACCCCTCCATGATTCTGGGCCAAGTGGAAAGGTCATTAAAGGCCAATTGGACCAAGTTCCAGGCCTCTGCAGGCCAGGGGTGTAGCTGCTGGGAAAGGTGCCGCTTGAGGCTACACCAAATGCAAGCAGAATCTGGGAATACGGCAGCTAAACATCTAAGGAGTCTTCGGGTTTGTGCCAAGTGCAACACAAAACTCTCTAAGATTCAGAACGCAGTAATGCTGGGAAAGTTTTACAGGGATCTAGGCTGCTGCCCTGCCAAATTCATGGAACTGGTTGGTACCAGCAAAATCCCAACGACTTTTCTTTGTGGAGGAGAACAAATTGCCCAAAGTGGTAACACAGAATTGACTTTGACTTTGTCTTTACAAGTCCTGAAGCTGCATTAGACAGATGTAAGAAACCTAAGGCTTTAAGGATTGTGGAGACCACTTCTATTTCCTCTTTCTGGAATGTTAAAAAGAAATACAAAAGACTCTATAGCATTTCTCTAGCAGTAATTTAGGTCCTCGGGAATTTGCAAGAGTCACAATATTGCTTTCATAGGCTTTCTTGAGAAAATATGAATAGAATTAATGGGTACTTCAGGAGTTCTCTGAAATATCTGGTACTCTACATCAACAGTATTTTTGTTAGTTGTAGTTGGTTGTGGGTTAGAATCCCAAGGGGCTTCAATAAGACCTATGTAGTACCAAGCTACATGCTACCCTTCGTGAATGATGCTCCCCAAGACAGGTTTCTCTCAAATTTTTGAAAGCCAGGATGTTAGCGAATGTGAAACTACATGTGTCAAACTACACATACAAAACTAACACTCCTATTACTGAACTTCGTGCGTAAGTATATCCATAGGGACAAAGTGGAAAACACCGAAACAAAACAAAAGCCTTAATATTTCCTTTATTTACAGCGTTTGCACTTGCATTTGCTTCTCCAGTAGACTCCTAAGTCTACTAGACTTTAATGAGACAGTTTTGTTATAGATACACATATACTTTGAAAAGAATAGGCTTTGAGAGAGGCATTGGTAGTACGCAGTGTCAGTGTTGTTAATGGTCATCCTCTAGTGGCAACAGTGGCAAATAAATGTTTGGTGCAACTCTCTTCATGTGCAAAGTTCCTTTATGCATATTTATATTGCAATATCACCATGGTGTAAAAAAAAAACCAACCCCAAACTAACAACTTAAAGAGAGCTGTAGAGTCCAACACCTCCAAAACCCAGCCTTCTCTCATTAGTAGTGACCTTAAATATGGATTACAGGGGCTGAGGCTAGAAAAGATTAGGGACTACAGATGCCAGATTTTGAGAGGGTAACCCCCCAAGGTATCGTGTTTTGTAAAATAAAAAGCCCTTTTTCTGCTTGGAAGAATGTGGATCAGAGTTGCAACAGGTTCTTGAGCCCTTGCTCCTGTCCTGGCTTTGAAATGCAACCCTGAGCATGTTTACAAGTACTGAGAGTGCTCCTTTACGGCAGTGTTTTTCCTTTAGGAGCTAAGCTATGACCTTGACCCAGGGAACTGTTTTCAGTACACTTGTCTCTGAACGGATATTACACAATCTACCTGCTGATGGTGACTAAGCATGATGTTGGATGGAGAGGAACAAAAACACTACCAAGAACACAGGGAAGAGACAGTGATGTCTTCACCCTGGATTTACGAGCTCGGCCTTGTTCCCACTGAAGCAATGGCAACACTCCTGTTGACAGAGCTGGGAGTGCTCTGCCCAGCTGCAGTGTTTCTGTAGGATGCCAGATTGAAGAGAAAAATGTTTAGCACACATATTTAACATATTTCAGATTTAAATAACAGAACTGGTAATGAAGTTACTTCTTTGCTGACCACAGCTGAAAAATTTTAGGACAGACTAGAAGTGGAAAACTCTTAAATAAAACCAGATTTATTATTTTTGTTCAAAATCACAAGATAGTTACATTCCTGCTACAGACAAATCCCCGAGTAATAAATCACACAGCATGTCACTGACCTGTACTCCAGTGTGTTTTGTTCTGTAAGACAGACAAGTGCAGAAGTCCCCCTCAGCTCCATCTGCTATTGTAGTTCACAATGCCTATTAAGATAGCTTATTCGTCAGCACTTCTGACTTATTAGCAGTAAATGAGCAGATACACTGAAGGTTTGACTGAGCCTGTTAGCACCTAGAAAAGTTGGATAAATTAAAGCTATTGAGTAATGTTTTAGAAACTAGATCTAGGCACTGATCTTAGAACGCCACCTCAGATGTAGCCTCCCACCCAAAAAAGCCAACAAACAATTCACATCCGCTCAGTCCTTGCACTGCTAGGCAAGTACCTAAAGACCCTGTAAAATGAATCTTGGCTTGATAGTGCAGTCAGACCCAAGGGGCATGCAAACCCCATATATATTGGCAGTAGCTCCTGGTTGCCAGCCTCCTGCATCTGCCCATACATATGGTCTCACAGTACTCTACACCAGTCCCACTCCTCCACCCTGAAATGGGATTGTGTGCAGGAGATGCTCAGCAGACACCATCAGGCTGGAGGTGTTTCAGTAGCCTTTGGGTGTTCTGCCTTTAGTTTCAGTAGCCTATAGGATAAAAGTCTTGGAAGTGAGAGACCACGTTACAAATCCCCTTCTCGTCTGGGACAGGGCCTTGAAGCCAAGCATCCTAGCTCACAAGGCACTAATCACCATCTCCAGACTTACTGTGGAGTCAGGGCTTTTGAGTCTTACTTTACTTAACTATTCATTGAAAAAGAAGATTGAACTTGCATCATAGGTCAGTGACTCACTGTCTTGCTTCTGTGGTATTTAATTTTTGGGGGTTTTGTGAGGTTTTTTCTGCTTTAATTCATTTTTACTGAAAAAATGGAAAGAAGAAGGAGGAAAACATCCTTTATTACACCTAGGCAACAAAAAAGGAAAGCAAGCATATATTTTCTACTTCTTAGTGTTGCTGCCATTTTGATCCTTTTGTTATCCTCCATTTCATCCTTTTGGCCGTTCCTAGCTCTGCTTTCAGCTCTTCATGTCATTGAAGGTTTGCCCCCTGTAGTGACCATCTTCTACTGGCATATACTGTAAGCTTCCTAAATCTCACATCTCCTCCTAAAGAGGAGCTGCCAGCAATGGGAAGGGGGGAAAAGAAATATCTCATATTCTAGGATAGGAAAACAAAAGTTCTCTTCCTAGAAATGGAATAATCTAACTTTCTAGTGTGGAAAGGTGATGTGAATTCACATACAGGAAAGAAAGGATGGGCAGCAGCAAATTTACTGGAAGAGAAACTGGACCCAGAAAGGCACTTACAAGATGTCTAGTGGGTAAAATGGGTTTCAAAGTATACTTCCCAGACAAAGGAGCACCAAGCAATTTATTGCATCATGCACCATGCAATTAAATCAAATTGGTGCTGTGTTAGAGTATTCATACAAAGAAGATGGGTGCTTTAACACTTGTTGCTCCTCCCTAAGAAGAAAAGAACCCCCCACACAAAAACCCAAAACCTGCACAAACCATAGCTCAACAACAGGAACAAACTTTGCCACCATGGGAGGGGAAACCGTTACAATTAGACAGAACACTTACAACTGTAATAAGTCCCTTTTAATTACAACACATATGCTAATGTAGATACATGTCCTAATTGTAACCATGCTAGAGGGAAGAAAGAAGGGGTGGAATTGGGATGGTGGAAGAAGAAGTGCTGTATGGCACCCTAGGTGCCCTTGGCTAGCTGAGAAAAAGTACACGGAGACTGTAGGATTGGAAACGATGCTACAAAGGCTGTGATGCAAGCATACAAATCAATAGTGTATCCTGACCTTAGGTAGTATATTCAGTACCAGGCGTGGCTTTCTGGCCACAGCTGGGTGATGATAACAATTGTTAAAGGAAACAAAACACGGAGCAGAGCCCTTACATAAGACCAGCAAAATGAGAAGACCAAGATAACTGCATTTGGAGAAGAGACAAGGCAAGCAAAAATGCCATAGCAGGCTCATGACACCTAACAGATCAGTTGGCCATTCCCATTTCTCAGAATCAGTGGACTTAAAAGTAAATAAGACTTGAACAGATAATTTGAGTTCAAGTATATATTTTGTATATATATATATATATATATACACACATATATCAATATATATATACACGCATATATCAATACATTGCATATAATGTATGCAGAACATGTTATTACTGGATAGATAGCTTTGAGACTGAGAAAACTATCAGATTGTGGCATGGGGGAAGTGCTATATATGAAAATGTAGAAAATGACATTAAAAAGAAGGTGGTGGTGGGGGTGCTTGTTACTTTTGTCATGTTGACCATGTCATGGCCAAGCAGTTGCTGATAATGATAACGGCAACAACAACGATAAAATGAATGTCTTATTTGGTATTTATACCAAAGCTCAGTTAATCGGCTAAATCGGCTAAATCTTCTCTGTGTCTGTCTTGGTTTTTACAAGTGACCCATCATCACCAAGCTGTGGGTCACTGTAAGATTCCTTATTTTCCATGCGGCTTTGCTACAGAAGTCAAATTAATAGAATCCCAGACTGGTTTGGGTTGGAAAGGACCTGAAGATCATCCAGTTCCAACCCCCTGCCGTGGGCAGGGACACCTTACACTAGACCATGTCACCCATGGCTCTGTCCAATCTGGCCTTGAGCAGTGCCAGGGAGGGGGCGTTTACCACCCCTGGGAAATCTGTGCCAGTGCCTCAGCACCCTCACAGAGAAGAGCTTCTTCCTTATATCTAACCTGAACTTCCCCTGTTTCAGTTTGAACCCATCACCCCTTGTCCTATCGCTACAGTCCCTGATGAAGAGTCCCTCTCCAGCATCCTTGTAGCCCCCTTCAGACACTGGAAGCTGTTCTGAGGTCTCCACACAGCTTCTCTTCTCCAGGCAGAACAGCCCCAATGTTCTTAGCCTGTCTTCATATGGGAGGTGCTCCAGCTCTTGGTCATATTCAAAATCATGGTGATTTATTGAATACAGTCGAAGTCCTATTTGTAAAGAGAGGCACTCTTCTTTCACCTGTAACGAAGTGCTCTGGCAGTCTAATCTTGGCTTTTTGTTTTGTTTCATTATACATTAATTATATTGATGTTTTAATGTAGTAACTCTGTGTGATTGTGTTTGATGGCAGAGATTATTTATGCAGTATGTCAGGAAAAGCCTTGTGTGACATTCAATCTTATCTCCAGAATGATTTTGATATAACAACAGGTTAGATTAACCCCTCCATGTCTCTATCTGTGAAACGTCCACTCCTTCAAGAAGCCTTAAAACTGCTGACAAGTAGAGTTAGCAGCTTCACTTTTCTCTAAAGTGCTTGCTAAGGTGTATTTGCCCAAGAGTAAGTGCCACAGAGCGTGACCTGCCTGACTGACGGTGCTGTGTCCCACCGTTACTTTGTCTTCATGCTGTTCTCCCACCTCTGCCCCCAGAAAGCAAGCCCTGCTCCCCTCATACTGAAAGGTTCAGGGGGCCCAAGCAGAGGCCAGCACCTCTGATCATCTTTGTTCCTCTGGACAGCGTGAACTTGCCTATACTTCACTGTGGATCCCCTGCAAACAGTTTGAAATAGTAAATACATGTAAATGAAGGCTGCAGTGAGCATCAAAAGCTTTCACACTTGATAACTATCAGCCACTAATTCAACGGTGGTGATGCTAATAGCTCAGGCAGCCCTGAATCTCAGCAGCAGCTTACTTGGTTTCAGCTCTCTATGCAAGCATCAAACTCTCGAGAGCTAACTGAAGTCCCAGAGTCCTATCTCTCTCCTTTGGGGATAGAGAAGAGGCTCTGGAAAAAAAAACACTCTTGATAGTGCTAGCAATATTATTATACTAATGACTAACAGTAATGATCTTGCTGAAATCAGAAATGCCCCAAGACAAAAGGCAGGGGCAGATTTCCTGTCAAAAAGCAGCCGGGCAAACTGTTTTATTTTTGTAAGAACCAGTGCAGAAGGGAATAACCTAAATGTGGAAAACAGTTGTAAATGATGCAGAGAAATGGGCCCTCCTGTTCTAACAGCATATCATTTTGCTGTCAGTAACAGCCCTCTTGCTGAGAATTTCAAGCTGCTGTCTTCTGCTCTGCCTGCAGCCCAGCCCCTGTTCCTGTAGCAGGACAGGTCAGGCATGGACCCCTTCACTTACTGTGCTCTTGGCCCCTATGACTTATTCCTATTTTTATCAGCATTTTTAAAAGGATGAAAAGATGAAAGAGTGGCATTTCAACAGCCAGCTCATGGAAGTGAAAAGCCTCCGAAGAAAAGACTGGGAATTTGAAACATCAGCATCTCCACCAGTTTTTGGGTTACCAACAAGCTCCTCTAAAAATCCAGCCTCTATACTGTGAAAGAGAACAGCCACTGTTGCATTTCATGAGGTATAAACCAAGTCACATTAGTTCTTGTTGGCTGTTGTCCCATGGACACTCTTCCCCTAACCTGTGCAACTGGCTGTCACTACGATGCCCCAGTCTGAGACTGGATCTCATTTTTGTTCTATCAGTACTGCCTACTTTTCTCCCTCCTGCACATGGAAAGCCTTGTTCCTGGAAAGCCATGTATTAGTTTAGGGAGGAAAGGGGAGTTTTGTGTGTATCCTGGCTTTTAACCCATGTAACAGACTCAGAGATTAAGGTAAACAGTAGCCTTCTGTTACTTTATGGAACAGTAACATCTTATTCTTCACGTATGATGCTTCAATATGTATTTGAAAGTCCTATGACATTTAAATTGCTTTTAGAGTAAATCTCTGGGGAATTTGCCTTTCCTTTATCAGCATAACACAGCAACCAATTAAGAAAGTAAAGCTGACCGTGGTGAAGGCTGGAGACTCACGCCATCAGTGCCTACAGCCCTCGGGGACTGCAGTAAAGGGCACCTTTATTGGTTAGCAGTGCCCTTTTCTGTTTGTGGGCCCAAAGAGACACAGTGGCTGAAGAACACAAAGAGATTTAAATAGCTTATGCTAGTTTAGGTGCCTGGAGCCAGTGCTAAAGGGATCATTTACATTTTTCAGTGTCCCTGCTAAGCTCCCTCTGGTAGGCACTAAATAGCCTTTATTTCTATGGCTGGTCCCAGGGAATACCCCTACCTGAGGTTAGCGATGCTGACTACAGCAGAAGGGGTCAAGCAGAAGGTTTTTTGTATTAACTCTCTGCACAGGAACTCCCTCCCACTCTGCAGCACGATTTCAGCTTTGTTATACCACAGTAAGTCAAAGCGTTTCTGGATTATTTGTCCAGCTAGGCAAATTCACACTAGTGCCATCACTGCATGGAGCAGCTGGTAGTCATCCAACCATGGCCTGCGGTAGGATGACTAAAGGACTTTAACCTGTCTTGCCAGAAGAGCTTTATAGTTCTTAGAAAATGATTATCTGGCTGGTTTATGCATGCACAACATTGTGAACAAGGTGTTTTACCCAGTGCCCAGACACTTTGGATGCCACCAAGGAAATAAATGACTTTTTCCTCTCTTTTTATGAACCCAATGACCTAGGATTTGCTGCAGGACGTACATAGCCTTCCCTAGTTAGACTTGCCATGAAACAACCTCTCCCTGATCTTCTCTCCTTAGGGTTTCTGCAGTTTCAATTTTCGGTATTTCTAACATGTTTTTCACATCCTAGCCAAATTAATTTCTAGGGAAAAAAATAGCAAAAGTCAGTCTGCAAAGGTTACTGCAACGTAAGCTTGGAACACTTCATTTTCTGCATCCAGAATCTGATTCTGAAAGTCAAGCTTACCCAACCAGAATAAAAAAATAATACCTAAACCAGGCATATACATCATTGCCTCGAAACAGCAACAGTCAACCAATAAATGCTTGATCACATTATTCATCAATAACGTAAGCACTGCCAATGACTTGGATAAAAAAATCCACATCCATAGAGCTGAAATAAAGCATTTTTATAGGTTATAAATCACAGACAAGGAATTAAGTGTTTTGTATTTTTGTCCTAGCTGTTTCGCTTCATATGCTTGATGCTATACATGTGTGTGTATCACACAGTAGGTTTTGATGCTAAACTTACAATTCAGGATCAGTTTCCTACCTAAAGAAAAATAATTAGGGTATTCCATGGTTCTTTTGGGGTTTTTCAAACATAAACAGAGAAGCAGTCCCACTAGGAAATCATTTGGCAAGTCAATTTTTAGTGATTAGAGGATAAACATCACTTTTACACCAACTTCTATAGAACTCAGTGTTCTATAAGTCACTCTGTGTGGCTTTAAATTAAAAAAATAGAAAATCCCAAACTTTAACATGCAAAATGACGCCACTGGCTAAGGATAATGGAGAAACCAGTAGGAGAAATCTTGCAGAAAAGTAATCCTTGCCTAGGATTCATGCAGTGTCTTTTGAAGCATTCCAAACTGGGGGACAAGAGTTGGAACACAACTTTACATTGTGAAGGTTTTAACCTCCTGACTCTTATCTGTTTGTGTTCTTTAAAGCAATGTCAAGGTCAGAGATGGAGATTGGTAGATGAGTTGTAGTATTACATCAAACAGAGCCTACATAAACATATACACTACTTTCACTTCATCAATGTCCCATGGCCTATACGAAAGCATTGCCTTGCTGATTGATGCTGCCCTAACTTATCGTACCCTGTTCTAATATAGGTTTATTACATTTATATAAATGAAATATGAAGGCACTGATTTTTACGGGTCTAACGTTTGTGCAGAAGGACATCTGCTCACAAAGCCTGCTTTAGCAGAGTCTTAGGTTCCTTCAGTTTGATTATACAAAAGCCAGCAAGGGAAAAGGTGCTGGGCCATCCTTTAGAGTTGACCTTCAAAATAGCTTATATTCTACAGGGCTTTTTGTTTCTCTTTTTGCTTACCTGGGTAAGATGGAAAAAATCTGGCTTCTAAAAGGCTGCCAGTTGTTAGGAGTTGCCTGGGCAGTGCAGACACTGCCAGCTGCTCAGCAGCGAGGGAAGATCTGCCCACAGCCTGAAAACATGATGGTGCTTTGGAAGAATGAGATTCTTCTGAAACTAATGGAAGATTTGTGGTGCAGGCCTGTCCACCAGACAAGGACTCTGTTCTTTCATGAGGTGTCCTTCTTCATTTGGTTACTTAAAACTGACCGGGATTGATAAGTTAAAAAATCGTTTTTGGAAGGGGTTTCCTCTCAGTTCACGTCCTTTTTGTTTAAAGACAGAAGCACTGCAGGCAGGACTGTGGCAGTCACCCTGGAGTACAGCCATTCCAGGGGCAAGTAGCTTGTGTTAAGCAGTCAATAGTAGAATGATCCTCAATTCTGTTCATACAAAGCTATCTAGCACAGTAGCGAGACGTACATAGATAAGTGAATGAATACGTGCATACACATATACAAATGCATATGAGCTCTTTGGGTCTTTGTCACTTTACAACGGGGTTTACTTTTCATTTGTAATTTTTTTTGTAGTGTTTCTTCATGAAAGGGACATTGTTTTGCATTGTTTTCTTTCTCTCTTTGAGAGAGGAAAGAATACATATTTCTGTATACTCTTCACGTTAAACGGTAAGAGGATTCTGATTTACTAAGGCAGATGTACAAGCAAAAAAAGTCAGAAGTGGAAGGGGGAGAAGAGCATTAGAGCTTGAAGAGGCTAATTGCAATGGTTTGTAGAAACTGCCATGCCCTGGTTTTCAGCCAAAACTTGCTCATAGTCAGACATGTGAAGTCCACAGAATTACTCTAAAATCTGTAAAATCAGTTTTTTTTTCAAAGTTCTTAAAAACGCGTGTGAGTTTTAAGGGCTGCCGACTGTGGTGTAGCCCTAAAGCAACCTGAGTTTTTCTTCTTAAAGATGAGGTGAAATAGCTGAGTGAAACCTTCTCAAGTTGTAAACAACAAGAACGCTTTTAAGAACTGAGTTATGGATATAGGGGGTTAAAAATTCACTACATTATAAGTAAAACCTTTGGTATCACTACTGGAAAACAAAGAGAGAATAACAGAACGTCAGACAATGCTCTGCAGTTCTGCTTCACATTCTTGCACACAAATGATGTATTTACAAAAGAGAACTAAATGCACCCCCCCCCCCCCCAAAAAAAAAAAACCCAACCAACCAGAAATCATACGACATTAGACAACTCGACATTGGAATTTGCTATTTCAAGCTCAGTACATACTGCAAATAGCAGGATAAAATAATCTGTTCAGCACAGTGAAGTTTGAATACTTTTGCCTTTATTGTAGTGACAACCGCTGTGTGAAAAGGAGAAAAGGAAATACTCCCCCCCCCCGTTCTCAGGTGATACATGAGGAGATGGGAAGGGTAACAGGACAGACAGAAAAGCCAGTATCCCACTTATTTCTGTGGTGTTTGGCAAACCCTGGTTTCCCCCAGCGCAGGACTGGTACCCCTCTCATCCCAGCAGCAGGAGGAAAACTGGGCCCAGGCATGGGGGATCCCTCCAGCTTTGAGCGTGCAGCCCCTCCCGGAGGTTAACGCAAGGACTCCTACGTGCATGTGTGCAGTGGTTACAGGGATCCTGATGGCTTTATTACCCCTGGGGCCTCCTCTTTGGTATGTCAGTGTCCTCCTAACCTGCAGCCACATGATGAAAATTAAACAAGGGCTTGCTGCATGTGTCGCTGTGGAAATACGAAGTCAGTTGGTTCAGTTTCAATGGGATTTCCCTCCTTCCCTCCCCTTTAAAAAGCATTTGTATTTCGAGCAATGGTCAAGAACAGGAGACGTTTGTGACAAGAAAGGAGAGGTGATACCCTCCGCTCCTCTTCCCCTCTGCCCGTTTCCCCTCCACCCCCCGCCACATTTTTCCTTGTTAACTGTGCTAGGGCAGAGAGGTGGGGGTGAGGGAATAAAAGCATTCCTGCATGTCTGGAGGAGAGGGGAAAAAAAAAAGATAAAGGGGGAAAAGTGAAAGGGGAGGGGAAGAGTGGTCAGGGACTTGAACCGCCAGTGAAACGATGCTTCTCCAGCCCTCCTATTCAGATAATAGTTAACTCGGGGTTAAAGATTAATAGCCAGGCCAAGCACTGTATAAATGGCCCGGCCGAGCTGCATGTATGCGAAGGGAGTCCCGCTGCTGCCCAGCCTGCCGAGTGCCCGCTGCGCGGTCCCAGCTCGTCATGGGCAGCCCGCGGGCTGTGCTGCACCGCTGCTGGCTGCCGTCCCTGCTGCTGCCCGCGCTGCTGGCCCCCGGCCCGGCCGGCGCCGCTGCCCCGCCGCCCGTGCACTGCGCGCCCTGCACCGCCGAGAAGCTCGCCCTCTGCCCGCCCGTCCGGCCCGGCTGCACCGAGACGGCGCGGCAGCCCGGCTGCGGCTGCTGCCAGACCTGCGCCCTCGGACCGGGGCAGCCCTGCGGCGTCTACACGGCGCGATGCCGGCAGGGGCTCCGCTGCCACGTCCCGGCCGGAGAGCCCCGGCCGCTCTCCGCTCTCATCCGGGGCCACGGGACGTGCCTGCCCGCCAGCGAGGCCGCGGGGATGAGCACGGCGGACACAGCAGGTACCGCGGGGATGGGCATGGGGACAGGGCCGGGGGGTGCGACGGGAGCTTAGCTAAAGGAGAGGAGTTAGGCAGGCGTTGGGAAAACAGGGAAGCCGGGTTAGCGACTTCCAGGAAAACGTGCTCTGACCTGCGGCGAGGCGAGGCGCATCCTGGTGCACAGCCAAGGGATGTTTGGAGCTGGCTATCCCGCCACAGGCAGCGAGCAGGGAAACCCTAAGCAGCAGTGATGGGGCAATGCAGAATAATCCAAGTAAGGGTTCTGGGAAGCTGTAGACTCTGTTTTTCATAGAATCCCAGACTGGTTTGGGTTGGAAAGGACCTTAAGATCATCCAGTTCCAAACCCCTGCCATGGGAAGGGACATCTCATGCTATATAAGGTTTCTCCAAGCCCTGTCCAACCCGGCCTTGAACACTGCCAGGGATGGAGCATTCACAACTTCCTTGGGCAGCCTGTGCCAGTGCCTCACCATTCCCACACTAAAGAGCTTCTCCCTTACATCTAACCTAAATCTCTCCTGTTTTAAGTTTTCTTTATTAGTAAACAGTAACTAGAGTAGGACAAACGTTTTGCAGACTTTGTTTATGTCTGTCTCCACAAGTCAGGATAGAGAATGGAAAGACCTGAACAGGCCTCGTGCCTGGCTTCATTTCAAGAATAAAATGTGTCTGAAACAGTGCAGTGCTAACCAAACTATCTTTGAGCAAAAAGACATACCAAGCATCTTCTACTGTGTGATGATCAGGAACATCTTCAGTGTCACATCATAGAATCATAAATCACAGACTGGTTTGGGTTGGAAGGGACCTTAAAGATCATCCAGTTCCAACTTTCTGCTAGGGGCAGGGACACCTTCCACTGGTAGTATTGTTATTATTTTCATTATCATTACTGCTATGTTCATGCGATGGTGATTAAGGGAACTCTGTAACATTACAAAAATAACCCATTGTTGGCTCAAAATGACAAGGGCCACTGGGGCAGTGAATGGACTCTTCTTGTACTTGAGGTGGTGGGGAGGGAGAGAGAAGAGTGACTGAACGGTTTAAGCCTCCTGCAGTTAAAAAGGTCCAGTGTTTGATTTTCTTTCTCTCCACCACACCCCTTCTTTTCTTTTCATCCCTCTAGTTTTTTCGCTTTCCCTCCTCAATTTTCCACCTCTATTTTTTATTAGACATTGTTAAAGGGAAAACCGGTGTTTTTTAGTCCAGTGGATGATTGTTTGCAGTTATTTAGACACATGTCAAGCTTTTATCCCATGATGAGTGTCTGCAAGAGCTTCTGTTGCTTCCAGTGGGAGAGCTCACACATGTTGAGTTAAGCATTGGTGCACAGGCCGTGATCAGGCAGATCCAAACAGCTTCTGCCAATCCCTGGCTATTTGACCCACTGCAGGCCAGCCTAAGCCACTGCTGCCTCCTGTGAATTGCTACTTCTTCTTATAGGAGGCAAGGCCTGGAACAAAGTATAGGATGCCATGGGATCAGGTCTGGACCAATTCCTCTCCTGAATAAAACCAGAAGCACATCATGCTGACAAAAAGCTAAATTCAGAACCAGTTTAACTCCACTCTTTCCTCATTTAGCACTGTGGTCAAAAATTCTGTGCATTCCTAACAGACTGGCTGCAGCTTCGTCTTTGATTTCAAAGGATCATAAAATAACCAACTTGTTAGGGAACAGCTGACGCATCCTCCTATGAATTTATGACCAAAGTTTAATCTGCTCTGCTACACATGTAATTTATTGCTCCTACAAGAGCTACTGGATCTGTTTTAGATGTTACATTTTGTTGTTGATGATGCTTCTCCTTTACCTTTTAAACTCTGAGAAATGAATGCAAAAGTTCACTGAAGATGTTCACCTTAATATCATTCCTTTCCAGACTCTATCGAACCTGACGATATGCCTTTGGAAAGCACTGAAATGACACAGGATCAGCTGCTGAACTACCAGCTGATGTTTCCCATCGGTCAGGACAGATCCATCCCCTGGAATGCCATCACTGCATATGAAAACATGAAAGCAAAGAGAATATCTGAACTCAAGAAATGGAAAGAGCAGGTGGGTTTCCTCTTCAAACCTTTCAGAAACCATTCCAGAGGATGCTATTGATTCAAAATACAGAATGAGAATGTGCATGAATTCTAGCAGCAACACTGGGATGTCAGTATTTTGGGTGGCCAGCAAACAGACCTTTGGAATGCCTTTGTCAGATGCTTGAGGAACAGGCAAAAAGGCAGGGAGTGATAAAAACAAGTGTGCATCAGATGTGTCCTATAGGACTCCATGCAGAGGCTGCATCTTTCTCTGTATTTGCTACCAGATGATAACATGGGCCCTTAATTTGCAGGAGCCCATATAAAAATCTTGAACTCCTTTTGTGTTTTAGTTTAGTTAAAAAATAAAAGGCATTCGTCACTGGTCTGATGCTCAGTGAAATAAAAGAGAATCCTAACACACAGTTATTGATGAGACACCGATGCAAGCCAAGACAGTCTCACTCTGATCACAAGGAAACACTGTCAAATACATGCATGTAAAGAAACAGACAGTTCAGCCACCAAAGTAAGCTTCTGCCTTCGACACCGTGAAATCGCAGTGGGTAATGGGGGTATGGGGCCTTTGCAAGCAGGTCCAGGTTCCACTTGAGGGCACCAGAGAACCACATTTAGACCAGTCCCAGGCAGCCAGCTCGCCCAGCAGCACAGAGCAGAGTTAGAGCTGGGCACCAGAGCAGCCCAGTTGCCTAATGGTCACAGACAAAATGGGGAAACAAAAAGGAAAAGCCTACTAAGCACCACCCCACCTTAAGAAGCTTCATCGCGCACCCAAAACAGGACTTCACCACTGAGTTAGTTTGAACTTAGTATGAGCACTGTTAGCTCCAGTTCTGATTTTTTTAGACTTCCCCCTTCACCCAGAGCCACAGATAAGCCTGTTGGCTTGAGGAGAGCTTATGTGAGGGGCTGACACGGGAAGGTGTTGCAAAAGCAGAGAGAATGATCATTTTCACTCTGAGATGTGTTCAGTCACTTCTTCCCTTTCCCTCATTGAAACACGTTAGGCACTATTAACGCACAGCACTTGCGACTTGCAAAAGGGAGTGAACCAACTGTGAAAACAGCAAATACTGCAAACAGCTCTTCATCCCCAGCTCCTGGCGCTCCGGGTCTGTATCTGGGAGCCACAGGGGTGCTCTCTATTCTGCTTTGGCGACAGCTCTGTCCTGGACAAAAGATAACAAACATTCTGATGTTTGTTCTTGCACTGTCTATATATGTCTTGCACCTATTCTCCATACATCAACAGAGCACAGGGCCATGGCAACCCAGAAAACGTGGCTAGTCTCACGTACACCAGCCTCCTAACGTGCACCTCCCCATAATAGGAGAGATTGTACCCTCTGAGCAGTAATGTGTTTACTTAGCACAGGTTAAATTTCCTTGTGTGGCAATTTAAGGACTTAAATCCTCGTGTTTCTGAGGACAGAAAATACCTCAAAGAATAAAAACAAAGGCCTAAATGTAACACCAGAGTTTTCTGGCTGTGGTCCTACTGAAACAAGTAAAAACTCCATGCAGAGCAGCCCGGTGCACATTATATGACTAATAAACGTTTTCGGCTTTTTTTGCTGGCTTTATACTGACCATTTTCTGCTTAGCTGGTCCCTGTGTGATTTTGGTATCGATAATCTCCTTGTGGTATTCCTGCAGGGACCTTGTCAGAAGGAGCTCTACAGAGCCCTGTATAAATTGGCAAAGGCTCAGCAGAGGAGCGGAGGGGAGATTTACAAATTCTACTTGCCCAACTGCAACAAGAATGGGTTTTACCACAGCAAACAGGTACGTGCCTTTTCCCCTGTCTGCTCGCAGCTCGGGGAGCCTGACACAGCCAGCCCTTTCACAGCCCTCTGCTCCCACACTCGTGAGCCTGCAGCTGCTGGAAAAGCAGGTTGTGAAAACAGCGATCCTTGGGAGTGGGAGCAGATGGTTTGTCCTTCTTCTCTTAAAAGTGAGCCGCACGCTGTGGGCTGACAGCAGCGGAGCAGGAGGCTTTTCCATTCACAGAACAGGTGCACACAAGGCCCTTTCCAAAGTCTTTTAACCCTCTCTGCTCCCAGGCCAAACCAAGCTCCACGTACCTGACCCGCCAGCGTAGTCCCAGCTGATAGTCACAGAACTGTATCACAGGATGCAAGCAGGGTTGGAAGCACCCTCACAGGGAAGAACTTCCTAATGTCTAATCCCAGTCTCCCCTCTGTCAGCTTAAAGCCATTCCCCCTTGTCCTGTCACTACATGTCCTTGTAAAAAGTCCCTCTCCAGATATCTTGCAGGCACCTTTTAGGTGTTGGAAGCCTTCATAATATCTGCCATACTGTGTGCCAAAGATATATTTGCATATATAATCATCACTATGGAGGAAAGAGGCTTTCAGCTCCCAGGCAGTGAAAAAACTCTCTGGAGCAAAACTAACCTTCTGAATAAACTAAAAATGCTGCTTTGCACTGCCTATGGATTATGTTATGTGCTCATTTCCATTATGTTCTCAGAAAAAGCCATTGCAAGTTACACTGAGAGTAACTAAGGCTCCAGACCTCCAGCCACACCCTTGTAACCACAGGTCATGCACACAAATTTAGTAGGTCTGCATAAATCTGTGCCACCGAGACTCCTTGGTTTTGGGCACAGCACCATGGTGTGACTCGCAAACACTGTGACCTGGGATCTGATCAGGGACAAACAGAAACCTGTTCAACCCCCTCCCCTATTTGCCTCCTTGTGTGATGAGCCAGACCATCCAGTCACTGCCCTCGCCCCTACCAGCTCGTAAATTCTGCCTTCCTTTGGTTTTCACGCTGGAAGATGTTGCTGTTTTATACTGCTGCTTACCAAGGAGCGGGCAAACTCTCTTAGAGCTAAAGATGCTGTTGTGGGAGCTGAGCCTGGGTCACGGCTCCCTAACCAAGCATGTTGGTCGGAGGCTGTGTCAGAGCAGGGGCTGCTGCATTTAGAGCACGTCTGTGCCCAGCAGGTCCCCACCTTCTGATGATCCCAGTTCTGTTCAACACCTCTACCTGCAGCACCTCACCGGTGACCTTCTGCGTACAGTTACTTACCGTGGGCTTTGCTTTGCTAATACTATTCTAGTGTGAAACTTCACTGGATGGAGAGTCTGCTGGATGCTGGTGTGTCTATCCAAAAACTGGAAGAAGAATTCCTGGATCTCCAGAAATGAAAGGAGACCCCGAATGCCAACAGTATCTCAACTCGCAGGAATAAAACTAACCACGTTCACCCACACCAGGGTTTCTGTGGGGCCTGATCTGGTCAGGAGACATTTCAGTCAGGAGCTGTTTCAATAAGGCAATTCTATGCACCTGAATTTCAGCATATGAGTAACCCCATAAAGTAGCTTTTTTACTGCACTGGAATTACTCAGATGCTCGAGTGACAGATACGAGCAACTGCAAGATCAAGTCCTATAATCTTGTATATTTTGTTTGTATAATATTATAGATACTCATGTGTAAAGCTGTTGAATTATTTATTTCACAGTGCGTGTATTTTTGTCTGTGTGTGTTGTTACTAATTTATAGCCTCAAACACTTCATAACTTTATATGTAAATACTTAATATTATTGCTCTTAAATGTATGCATCTTATGTTGGAGGAATGTTGCTACTTAAAACTTCAAATGGCACAACTCTATTGGGAAAAACAGCTTGTAAACTTGCTTTTTTTTTTACTATGTATTTATAGACATAAAACTGAATTTAAAACCCTATCTTTCAGTAGAGAACGCGCTTAGAAACTTATTTAAAACCTGTTTTGTTTATGTATCATGTTGCTTTTGCACCTCTGTTTCAATGTCAAGCTGTTTCTTAAAAAAGAAAGTCTAACCCTTGATTATACACTGAAGCTCCTGATGGGACAGGATTTGTTTCTGTTTTCCAAACATATGCATGGGATAAATGGCAAAACATAGCGGGATCTTCTGTGCCACCTTTGACAGGTGGAAGTTGTTCACATGTTGACATTATCATGTTATTTAAGATGTGCTATTAAATAATGTCTTCTACACTGCCCCGGTCTCTTGCTCTCTGCATGCTCCCATTCAACAGCCTGACCTCAGCAGGAGAGTGCCGCAGCGGGTGGGAGCGTGGGGGAAACAGGTCCCTGGCACATCTCCCTCCTCTGGTTCCATCTACTTCCAACCTCCTGCTCCATTTTCCTGCAATGAGTTTTCTTTTGCTCTCCCCACCCCATTCCCCTTCTACTCCTGCCCTCGCCAATCCCATCTGTGCTCTGCAAGCCTTTGCCTTGGGCAAAGCAGCAGCCTCCAAGGGAAGGTGTTTAGGAAGGTTTTCTGGCTAGGAAAGCTGGATGCCTTTCTCCACAGACAAGCCCAAGGAAGCAGTATGAGTGTTTAAAAGGCAACACTGAGACCTAGAAAGAACCATTTCCTGCACAGAAAGTTAGAGATCATCAAAGTGAGGCTGGTGAAAAGCCTGGCCTTACTCTTTCTGCTGAAAGCAGACAAGAGGCTCCCCCTGGTTCGGGATGTGGTCCCTCTCCCTTCCCCGCATGTCCCTTCGACTTAGTTGTTGCAGAGAAAAAGAGAAAGCAAGTGACTGCCATGCCCGTTTCTAACTGGTTTTATCCATGGAGAATCTGGTGTGGGAATTAGCACATCCCAGGGGTAGAAACAAGCTGCAGCAACCCTGCCTGAGAAAACAGCCTGGCAGGAGGGAAACTCAGCATTAAATCCTCCTGCCGTTCGTTGGCACGAGCTTTGGGTTTTAAAAGGGCGCGGGAAGCGGCTCGTAGCAACGGCAAAGGCAAAGCATGGGGATCTCTGCTCTCTGATCCCCGTTCTGTGGCATCACACGTTGTGCTTACCCAATGTGCTGGCTGTATTTGTACGTCAGTATCAGCTGATCTGACTGGGGTCTAATAAACTGCTCCAGATTTAAAAGCACGGATAGACTACTGAGCTTCCCTGTGAAGTGTTTTGAGGTCTTCCCAAGGAAAGCACTGCAAAAGCAGTTGGTGATATTGGCATTATAAATAATTTACATCTAACCTGCCTGTAATGAGCTACAGTGAGACCCAGCTAAAACTGTGTTATACACTGCATTCACCATGTCAAAACACCTGACAATCACAGAATGATAGAATCCCAGACTGGTTTGGGTTGGAAGGGACCTTAAGGCTCATCCAGTTCCAAGGCTCTGCCATGGGCAGGGACACCTCACACTAGAGCAGGTTGCTCCAAGCCCCTGTGTCTAACCTGGCCTTGAACACTGCAGGGATGGGGCAGCCGCAGCTTCTCTGGGCACCCTGTGCCAGCGCCTCAGCACCCTCATAGGGAAGAACTTCTGCCTAAGAGCTCATCTCAGTCTCCCCTCTGGCAGGTTAAAGCCATTCCCATTGTCCTGTCCCTACAGGCCCTCATCCAAAGCCCCTCTCCGGGTTTCCTGTATTATTTAGGTATTATTTATAAAAATAATGAAGAAGCAGCAAATTTGGACAGAATCTTGGAGATCTTTTATGGAGTCCACCCAGCACTGAACATCTGTCGTTGCCAAGGGAAAACACAAATAAAGCAAGAGAAATCATATACTCACAGATACAGCACATGCTTAACAGCACCGTTGACTGCTCTCACCCCATTGACTTGGTGCAGAGGTTTATTTCTAAACAGCAGAAATTGGTTCTTTTTGCTGGGATCATTATATATATATATATATAGGGGAAATGTTCATTGTATTGATAATTATTAAGAGCACCGTCTATTTGCAGTAGAGCAATCCAGTGAACAGCTACTCCCCATGTTTTGCAGGGGGGCAGTCTCCCATCCTAGCTGCAAGCAATGAGTTTTTAACAGGGACAAGGTTTTAGGTGAACTCTTTCCTTTAAATGTTAAGTACCAGGAGCAGAAGCTGTTCTGTCCAGCATCCCCGCACGACAGGCCAATTTCTTAGAGGCGTTTAGCTCCTTACCTCCCACTGAAAGCAACAGAGGATGGGTGCCTCCTTATCTGCAATCTGGCCTCATGTGACATCTTGCCAGGACTCACCAGGACAGGCTTCTGCTGAGCTGCTCTGGGATGGGCTGTCTGACTTGGGCCAGACTCTTCCGTATGCTGGGATTAGGACTAATGCAAGGAGGCAAGCACGCAAATTTGATCTCCCCTCTCGCAGCGCTGCCAGGAGCTTGGGATGCATTTAGGCCACAGATGCCACATGTTGTGATTTGTCCTGATTTTTCTGATCAGGCTCAGTAACAGGGTGAAAAATCAAAGCTCCGTGGTTTTCCTTTGTTTTGGTGATTTCCTTATGTTTGGGCGGTGCTTTTATTTTTGGCTTCGGTTTTGTTGGCAAGTGGCAGCTGGCAATCCTGGCTTCAGTTTCAGGGTTCCCCCTGCACCGGCAAGCCAAGCCTGGTGGGAATGAGTGGGGAAACAGGGAAGGCGCCGCAGGATGCTGTTAGCAGCTCGGTCACCAGGCGTGCAGCTGGATGTGTAAAGGGGTTGTACTGCTCCTTGCTATTTCAGCTCACCCCCTTCACACCCTCTTGCATTCCTCCTTTTCCACCTAAAAGAAAGTTAACTGGGGGCGGAAGGGCTCAGGTGAGCATCTGTAATGTCTGGTTCACATGATCTGAGAGCCCTGCCTCCCCAGTTTGTGCTTCCTCCTGCCAGGTTTGCTGCAGTAGGATCTGTTCCAGCCATGCCTCCTCCTGCCCGTGGCCTACTGCCATCTGCAGAATGCTCACAGCACAGAAATAAGGTCACTGCCCTCTGCACTTTATTTTCTACCCCGTGATTCCCCTGAAGCTGTCCAAGACAACCTACAGTCATTTGGTACGGGCTCTGCTCTGCTGAGTCAGTTCTGCTCATTGCTTTGGGAACAGCAGAGACGCGTTCATGTCCGCTGGTGCTGGCAGGAGGTGAGGGGAGAGCAAGAGAAGAGGGGTGAAGGGCAGCCAACACTAACACTGAAAGCTCATCTGCATCTCTGTCACTTTACCGTAAGAACACATGCCCTGCAAAGGCAAAACTTTGGCAGGGCACAGCTTTCTACAGACCCAGGCCAAAGCAAGATCAGACATAAAGCAAATCAAGATTTAGCCCTTTCCTTTCCCAAGCCAATATAGTCCTTTGGCCTTGCACTTGCTAATGAGAATCTTAAGCACATCACACAATTAAAAAGCAAAGAGAAGATGCATCACATCGAACTTTCTTTCCTCAAGGGAGGAAAAGTGGGGTGGAAAAGGACGGCACATAGCAGAGGCTTGTCCCAGGATTTATTGCTCTTGTGGAAAGTGCTTGGCTCCCGTCGTGTCAGACACTGTGGGAACCCCAGCAACATACTAAAACAGAGCAGGTTTTTTCTGTGAAGTCAGAACCAAAGACATTTGTTCTGCACCAGCAGCACTGAGTCTGCAGAGTTAGAAACGTTACTTTCCTACCCACATCACTGCCTTTCTACTGCAGAACAACACCAATGTCTAACCCCCATCCAACCCATCACAATAACAAAAAGGATCTATAAGTGGCTCATTCAAAGCTAGAATCTCAGCCCATGCTGCACAATGAATGGATAAGTCCTATCTCTATCTTCAGACACCACCTTTGAAGTGGGTCTGCTGTTCCTCGGCTGTCATTGCACTGATAAACCAGCAGCCTAAACAGCCTCCCCAGACTGCACTAACAACAGGTCCCAGGCTTTCTATTTGCCAACACATTTCGTATTTATGGCCCAATTATTTTGTGTACTTCTTGTACATTGCACCAAGAACCAGGCAGGGATTCACACAGAAAAGCGGGGTGTGAGCATCTTAACAAACAATTGTGTTTGTTAAGGCACATTTGCATTCTTTAAGACTTGGGTAGATGCTATATAGTAGCAGCAGCAGGGCTGGGGCAAGTGGAGGGCTTCTCTTACTGATGTGCCAGTCCATATTACCTAGTCACATTTAGATAAAGGTGGGATGGGGCAAGGAAGGAGAGGGTCTCCTGGGAGCACAGCCGTTACTTCTGCGCTACCAGAAAGTACCAAAGCCAACAGCAGTGCAGCAGGAGCCCAGGCGTACCAGCACTTGCACTGTGAGCAGCAAAAGCCGCTCTGACCATAGCTGTCAGCAAAGAAGGGCTTTGGTCCCTCCTGTCCTTCTACCTTGACCTACCTTCTCCCCAGGGTGCAAAGTTCAGCTGCACGTAAGCTGCTGTGAGGGCCCCAGGAGAGGGGCAGCTTCCAGCGGGAGGGATGTGGGAGCGAGGGCGCTGGTGGATGTTTTAGTGGGGTCGAATGAACAGCTCTAAACTTAACCTGGTACAGATCTGCTGCTTCATTCTGCAGAGGTTCCTGCTCGCCTTTCCAGACTCCACGTTGGATTACAACCTCTGAGAGGCTGTGTGTGCAGCCCAGCAGAGACCAGGGCACACAGGGGAAGACAGGGCTGCAGACACACATGGCTCCTTGCAGCTCCTTTATGAACCATGTTTCCCAGCAGGGACAGTGCCTGGTCAGTGGGCGCAGCTATTGCAGCAGAGGCTCCCTGCCGCATTTCTGCTGTGCAAGAACACGACGCAGTTTGCCTCTTGCTCCCAGGCTTCTCCAACTGCTGTTAAGCTAACAAAGAGCAGCCCGTTCGTGCCGACACCGAGGGTTTTAATTGCATACTGATGCCAGGAGTGACGTGTAACTTTTGTCTCTCGCGCTGACGGTGCTTTGTAGTTCAGCAGGCTGATGTGTAGGTGCTGAGGCTCCTTGGAAAAGCACCTTAGTGTGGGATGTCCCTAGGCCTAGAGCAAAAGGAGTCATCGTCTTCTTTCATATTTTGTCTTTGCCTGTGGCTTCTGTTTATTGCTGCTTCGGCAGCTGAGCCCTCACCGTTTAGCCCCAGCAAGGCAACAGAAAAAGAAGAGCAGCAACATGCCACTGGTAGCAGGATAATAGCCGTCGAAATGCATGGCAGGATCTGAGGGCTGAAGGCACCCCTGTCATAAGGCAGTAATCAACTTTTGGAGCTCAGTCACTTAGGTCTTTTTTACTGCGCGCAAGTTACGTGATACACAGCAGATAGAGGAAACAAGTCTTCACCTTGAATATTCTCTATGTGGCATAAGCAGGCAAAAACAGCCTCTGCTCTGCAGTTGCAGGGAGTGAGGGAAATGCACAATCAGCCTGGCTCTTGTAAGCAAGCCCCTTCCCTACCCCGCTTTTGGAAGGCCTTAACCACCCGTGGCTGCGGGAACCAGCAGTGATGGTTTTTTCAGCTTCACAGATTTTTCTGAGGAAATCTCAGCTGCTCTCTGCAGCAATAACTTTGTGCCTTTCCCTCCATCCCCACTCATGGGGAGAGCAGTGGGGGGAAATTAGCCATGACAGAGAAAGGCTCTTAAGGAATTTGTATAGGTCAGCAGAAGCGGAAAGCCAGGATGCGTACTGCAGCAGGACATGCATTCTGCAAGGATAAACAGCATTACCCTTTGCTTCTGCTAATACCTGGCCTCCAGGTTTTTTTTTCAGCTGCAACTTTCAGCCTTGAAGTCATTTGCACTTTTTAATTCAGGGAAATGGCAGAAGGGAAGGTTTTTGCGACGGAATTTTCTCTAAGGCTGCTGTCTGCTTCTGCAGCAGCAACATCTGAACTGGAAGAAGTCATACATAAAATGCAGAGTTTAAAAACTAAAACTTCTTCTGATGAAAACTAAATTGCACTACTGGCCATTTTAATGATTTTTTAGCAGAAGAAGATGTAATAACTTCTCAAGGAATGCATTGTATAATGTAGATAATCCCATACGCTGGAACTCTGGCCACCAAGCTACCACATCCTGACAGGTTCATAGGATCACAGGGTGGTTGAGGTTGGAAAGGACCTCTGGAGGTCACCCAGCCCAACCTCCTTGCTCAAGCAGGGCCACCTAGAACAGCTGCCCAGGAACATGTTCAGATGCTTTTTAGTATCTCCAAGGATGGAGAATCCAAATTCAAAAGAAGGTTAAATACTTTCCACTTGGAAGAATATACCCAGGTCCATTGGACATACCAAAACCCTGCCCACTTGCAGGTGAAGGCATTATGGATGCTGAACACAAAAAGCTTGCTCTTGGAACACTCTGATTATCTTTTGGGATCTTATTTTTTGGTATCTCAGAGGAAAAAAATAAGAGGGAGTGGGGGAACAGAAAGGGTCCTTTCTAACGTAGGAATCAAACATATTCTTGAGATAGGAATTACCAGATGTGAAGAGTTCCTAAAAGAGCAGCAGGAGCATGTACAGAACAGCTACCTATATAAACATTTCATTGAATAAACATTGAATACCAGTATGCTTTGGCATCCAGGAAAATTGCTCAGCACTTCTCATACTTGAAACGTAATTCCTATTGCTACTACGTAAAACCTCTGTGGAGCCATCCTTGCTTACCCAGTTTTTGAGACTGACTAGAGATACCAAAAAATGATTTCCCAAAAGGTTTGTAAAGCCTTTCCTTACATTTAGGGCTCCATTCAAGAAGAATTATGCTGTGTTTAGGTTTCTCTGGAATTTAGTCATAGAAAGTTCAGACTGTACTAAAAACTAATTAATTCCGTGGTTTTGGTATTCATTGAAGCCTCCTTCCTTGTGCACAAATGGCTAACATTATGCCCTGAAGGGCGTTCATGCCAAAAAGGTGGAAAGGGATATTCTGAGCTCTAAAGACTTCAGCACAGTGGTCTATTAAAAAAAGGAACTTTCTCAAATAGTTTGAAAGATAATAGAGCTGCCTGCAGGCAGCTTTAACACGCATCCGGGTCAATTATAGGGATTTATGCAACGATTTATTACACTGGTTAAAATAAATACTTACCACATCAATGGGGGCCCATATGGTACCCATGTAGAATCTAGAGATGAAATACGCTCAAAAAGAAATGAGCAACTTTTGCAGTGCACGCAGCAAACCTTCCTAGTGCCTTCCCATGCAAATGCTTGATGTGTAACTAAGGTCAGCAGTTAGAAGGGTGTTTTCTGAGACTTCATCGTATTCACCCAGATCACCCCAGACTCTTGAGTTTGTTAAAAGTAAGACAAAAGCTGGTAAATGGTCACTTAAAAACAAACCATCTGAGCTGAAGGCAAGTGAAAGCACTAAAAGAGGAGGCGCTTTTCTAATGCATTGGTTCCATCCTGCCACCAAACACACAAGCCCTGCATTCATTGCAGCTCTTGGCAGGTAACATTTCTAACCTGTGCACGGAGAGTGATCTTCCCTTCTACTGGTAGTGACCCACACAATTGCTTCATGCTGCCCACATTCTGCTGCTTCCAGGTAGACCACAAACATTCCTCTTTGAGTTGCAGCCTGGCTCCCAGAGCCATGAGAAAAATCTCTGAATGAGGAGTAACTTGTCCATTGAATTGAACCCTTGTCTTCCAAGGAACAGGAATGTGAAAAAAAGCCACCACTGATTCTCTTCATTTTAAAGAGTGAATTATTTTGGGGGGGGGGGAGGGCCGAACGTTATTTTGCGTTTCATACCAAGAATGCCAGCTGCCAGGAACATCAGATAGACAACTGCGCGTATGCAGGCCTAGTGCAAACAACTGCGCTCGTAAAAAGTATTTAAAGGCAACTTCTGAAAAAAAAAAACAACCCTTTAAATTACAGGTGAGATTTTGTATTTTTTGCTATTTTTAGACAGTCTCTGTTTCAAAGACGTGCGTTGGAAGCAAAATAACCGAGCTGACTAGCACAACCACGCAATTCTTCGGCCTCCCCTCCCCTCCTAGCTGTATGTTTTCTCTGTTACATACCAAAGATCATTAGTCCCACTAAAGGAGCTGAATGCCACGTGACAGCTTGCTTGTTTAAATCAGTTTGAGTTCCTCGAGATACAGCATTCTATTAAAGTCGGTATCCGGCACACGTTATTTGCTTATCACTTAAGGAACTTTACCTGCCCATTTCACCTATCCTGACTTGGTTTTAACGATAACACACCATTTCAAGACCAGGCTGGACAAGGCCTTGGGTGATATGGTTTAATGTGAGGTGTACCTGCCCATGGCAGGGGGGTTGGAACTTGATGATCTTAAGGTCCTTTCCAACCCTAACTATTCTATGATTCTATTTCTTGGATAACCGGCAAAATGTGGCATACAAGACACCTACCCAACTTTTGTGGCAAGAAGCTGCTTTTCCTTTTCAGAAGGCTCATGAGATAGTGATTAAAAAATTCCCTTTCCTGAATCGAACCCTTATTCTCACATCTATGGTTACATGCCCAAATACTGGGCATATGCAACTTTCCTCCCTCTGTGGTATTATTTCAAAGGAACTGGTTTACAACTTAATTTCTTGTAAAAAGGCCCAGCATTTATTTCCTTTGCCAACAGATCTTTGCAGGCGTTACATTTGCATTAGCAGTAAAAATATTGCAATAAATCTTCACCTCACAAAGCTTTCTGTAACCATCTGTCAGGAAATCTGTATTAGCCTGGAGTAAGCATCCCTTCACGTATACTTTTTTTCCACTTATTCCAAGGTTAAAGAAAGATTTCAGTTTTAACAATGATGTGACCTCAATTCATTAGCTAGAACTTAAGGAGATGTGCAAAACACACCCAAGGTTGCTCAGCTAACAGATTTCAGGGTAAGGCTTTAAACATCTGTTTATGGTGATCGGCTGTCTCGATGCTGGCAAGCTGCATAGACAAACCTTTCCATGTCAAGAGTTTCCAGACATTTGCCACTGCTGGCAAAACCAAGGGTAGTTGTAATTCATGGGGCATGAGAGGAGCAGCTCCTCATCCCCTATGGTCTCCCTCTCACCAGCACATCAGCTGGAAACCCACTGCCCTATCCCCATAGAGTTCCCAAACCAACAGGAAATTACAGTGTTGATGGTTTCTTTTTCTTTCTACAGTGACATCAAACATTTATAGTGACACATATAAGAATATATTATATATTTATATAAATATATAAAATATTTATATAAAATATATAAATAAATACATATACAAAATATGGCATTACTTTCCAGAGAGATGTTACATTTCACAGGCCACCTTTCGTTATCCAGATTTCATCGTCATACAGAATTTGTCATGAAGTTCGGTAAACAATCAGCCTCAAAAAAAAAACCCAAATGTTGCCCAAATCTTCCTCATGTCACATACCAGAACAATACCAAATCACTTTGCTTTCAATTAAAAGGACATAAAACATCATGGCAGACATTTGGTTTAAATATTTAAACCCAAGGGTTCTTATTCTATGCTTAGATGCAGGCAAATAATTTCTACCAAAGTCAAAGCAAGCAACAATTGTGTGTAGCATAAATGAAGTGCGTGGGTCTCAACGCCCAGGTCCACGATCCCCCCTGTCTTGTCAGCATCGTTTTCAACAGGAGTTCCTCAAACAGAATATGTGCTTTGGTAGAGTGTACCAAGACAACACAGAATAGACACAGCTTTTCAAAATAAATAA
The DNA here is from genome assembly GCF_028554395.1 of Pezoporus wallicus. Taxonomy (NCBI): domain Eukaryota; kingdom Metazoa; phylum Chordata; class Aves; order Psittaciformes; family Psittacidae; genus Pezoporus; species Pezoporus wallicus. The sequence goes on along the minus strand of NW_026642649.1, from coordinate 6,319,983 downwards.
GCAGATAGAAAGGGTGCTACTGTAATGGCATGTTTTTTTCCATGAATATTCAATATTAGTGTGAGCAGGAAATGGAGGAAATGAAAGCCCTGTTGCACAAACTGAAGCAAAGGACAGACAGAAGAATGCTTTACTGAGAGCTTCAGTGCAACCGTTATCCTTTCCAGTGGCATAAGTCAGTGATGGGTACATTAGAAATAGCAATAAAATAATAATTAAAAAAAAAATCTTGGTATTTGTCATTACTTCAAATAACAAAACTTATTCTCTTCTGGAAACACTTCCTTCACTCCACAAATTCATTTCTATTATCTAGAATAGGTCAGGTCAGTGTGTATGCATATGGATCTGTACATATTTGTAAATCATTCCATACCCTTACTTTCTCTTTGCATACAGAAGTATACACTAGAATTATTGTGTAGTATTTGGTATTCACATGTTACATTTAAATAAAGTTTATTAAAAAAAATTATATTAAATACAGCCTAACAGAATATTCATAATATATTTTACAGAAAAAATAGCCATGTCTTTATTTTAGAAATAGGTTTCTTTAAAAAGTTCTTTGAGATTTTTATAAAACTTTTTACCCGTGAAGAAAAGTTTCCCTTCAGACCTGTAAAAAAAAAGCTTAACTTTTAAATCCTTTTGGGTTTTTTTGTTTTGTTTTGTAGGAGGGTTTTTCTTTCCCTTTAATGCTCTTAACAAGCTTACAATCTATAAATTCCTTACAATAAAAACCAGTATCTTTCGGGATCAGATTGGTCACAGGCCGTTCTTTAAAAAGTCAGTGGAGACTCCCTGAATCCATTCTGAAGTGCCTTTTGTTTTTTTTTTTCTCTCTCTCTGGGTATCAATAGTGCAGGTTTTCATGGGAATTCAGAGCTCCCTACATGTCCTATAGGAAGCCTGGTGCGTGTTAGTGGTGGGGTGCAGCAGTGTTCGCAGAGGCTGCGCCTCCCCATCCACCGCAGGAGGCAGAGCTCTTGACTCACAACGCAGTCCACAGTGTTTGCCCAGCCCCTCCAAGGTCTTTGCGAGGTCCAGTGGCCACGCACAGATGCCAGAAGAGCTGGCACCCAGCCCTCATTTGCTTTCCAAATTATAACAGTGGACATCTCCTTTTCCCTTCCCATCATACCCGGGAAGCGGCTGTCCGTATTTATCCACGCACCAGCAGTAACCTCTCTTTCGGCCTTTGGATGGGCGACACTGAAACACAACAGAAGATACAGTTAGCATTAGTTCTGTTTTCTCTGCTCTGAATTGTTACATAGCAGGGATTCCTGCTCATTAGATGGCTGCACTTCCATCTCCTGGAGAGATCGTGGGGAATCAACAAATTATTTATTACCACTACCAGAATATTACAATAAAAGCTTACCTCCTCTGCCCATCAACCCCTTTGGGTCTAGTTACTCCATAATGAAACTGCCCTAAGAACTACCAAAAAAGAGCCTTATGAACTACTCCCTGTTATGTTAGGCAGCACAGTTGCCCCCTTTGAATACCAGGACTACTTACAACAGTATGGACGGATGACTGGAACCCATCTTTGGAAAAGAAAGTCAACAGATTTGTTCCACACTAAAGCACAGGTCTGGCAAAGACAGCCACTGCAGCAATAAACACCCTTGGCTTGCATCTGTTTGCTGGAGGAATTTCAATACTGTAGTTGACATTTATTAAGAGATACATTATCCTTCTGTAATGGAGTTATCACTTCAACAACTGTTAGGTGTACTGAGACTTTACATGTTTATTCTCCTACAAATAAGGTTGTATATAAACTAATCTATAACCTATGTCAGTTCTAGAAGTTGCCTGGTGAATTTGCCAGCAGTATTGACCAACCTGAAAGTATCACAGGCAACAACATTGAACCTCTTTGGAAATAGTAATGCAGTAAAAGTGAAGATCTAATATGCACTAAGCAGTGCTCTCCCCACAGAACCAATAGTGGTAAAAACTAGACTGAAGGAGATGACATGCATCAGGCTGCATTCAGTATGCAGCCCTGGACACAGTTACATACAGTGAACCTCTAGGACCCCACAAGGTTTTCCACCCATTTGAAAGACATGCATCTCCAGGACGCAGATTATCTCACTAGGTTTGCCCTGGTCAACTTCATTGACAAGACAAAGCTTCCAGGTCAGCTCAGGTTTTGACGTTTGGTGATAGAGGATTCACTGCAAATGCCAAGATGTGGCTGTTTAGTCAGTACAGACTTACAAAGGAGGCGGTGACACAAGTGTACCTAGCTTTTCGAGGACTGAGGTTTCATCTGTTGCCATCGCCAACATGAAAGAAGATAGGGTAGACTGAAGCCACTTATGACCCTGTCATGCAAGCAGAGCAAATGCTGCCTCCAAGATCACACTTGCAGCAATTCAAGTATTTCAGGGGTTCAGGCTGGTAGGAGTCAGGTAAACTTTGCCACTATCACTCAGCTGCTTGTTCTCCATAGTCTAATAGGCACGTCCCCATCTCCCACATGATCATGGCAGTGGCTTACAAAGCTAAGTGTCTTTCCCATGTGCAAGTACGTAAGGAAACAAGCAAGTGTTCAGCTTCACATGCTGCCAAAAGTGCCTGACCCTTTTGATGTCTAGTTCAGGGCCTCATGTTGCTCAGGCTGCTATTCCTAACAGAACTGTGAATATGGGCCACTTCTACGATAGCCGGCACCAACACACTGATCCTGATCCAACCAATCTGTGGCAGCATGGAATAGGGTCTTCACTAGGAACTTGTGAAAGAGAGATGGAACATACCGGCCATTCAACACAAATTCCTGAACAAGACTCCGACTCATTTCTTTTTACAGTAAATGAAGTAATGCTCATCACTGTAACCACAAATTAATCTACCCTTGTGATACATCTTGAGTAACGAGCCCAATGCAGCAATAATACACCACCACCTTCTCTGAATCTGCAGCCCTTTTGTATTAGCCCTATGCCAACGGCCGTCAGCAGGATGACAAGACCAAGCTCAAAGTACGTATCAGCTCATTTTAGGAGAGGGTGAAGAAGTTCAAACCTACTGAGAGAACAGCTACATTAATAATTTGCTAAGCTACATGGTTAGCTGCATTTGAGTTCTAGTTCCCTATCTGCTTGATTTTCTGTACCAGATCTTTAGACCTAAGTTTTACAGCTCATGTTTATTGCCTCAAAAGCCTGACTGGGGCTTGCACTTACTCTCCAGGATTTCTGTCAATGCCTGCCCAAAGTCCACTGACGTCAATGGGAAATTTGCCTTCAATTTTGGTGGCAAGTGGACTGGACTCTAGCTTCAGTGGTGTTAACATTTAGGGACTTCAGTTCTTCACGCTCAAACGTGAGGAATTCATAACCAGTCTCTGCTGCATTTAAATCTTACAGAAAAGGAAACTGAGGCAGCAGTTCTTGTTTTTCCCAAGGGAGCACGCATAGATGGAGTTAGAACTAGAGCACAGGGCTTCTGGCTGCCAGCCTGGTGCTCCAGCAATGAAATTACACTTCTGCTAATAATAGTAACACAGCCTCCCCTTTTAGAAGTACTATATGAAGTATGTTACACAACTCTTGCTGATTCATATGCTTGCATCACTCTCAAAACAAATGATCAATTAAAAGTTATCTCATGTTGTTGGAGGTTTTGATTGCTTTTTACAGTTGCATAATCAATTTTCAGAATTAACTACAATGTGAAGTTAGTCTGCAGGAACACCTTCCTTACTACTACTGTCTTCTTTATTTCCCAATCTATGATTTTGTACTACTTGCTCAGCCATGGTGTCAACAGTAAAGCATTTTTGATTCAGTGATGCTTTTATCCTGAAGCAGCTAGTCTGCATTCCCTACATAAGTGGCAGAGAGTTCATAGGGAATAAAAAAAATCCACTCTTCTGAATTTTGCACTCATCATACATTTCAAGGCTGTGCCTAGCTCTTCTGTATGACTTCAGAAGGCCAAAATGCTGGAAAACCTCCCAAGCTGTGGAGTCAGTAATTACTTCTGATAGGAACACCAGCTGCCAGCTTCCATGCCACCTGCCCCTCTCCCTTCCACAAAGAAGTGCCGCAGAGGCATTCGTGGGGCACAGCAAAGCATATGGTATCCCATTGAATTCCTGGTCAGCCCAGAGGTCTCCATGGAGCTACAACTGTGGTCTCCTGGAACAGACTGCAGACAGCACTGACATATACCTCAGGCCGTTTTGGCTCCTGCCAAGCCCAGCTCTGTTTTTAGTGGAACGATGCCAGCTCACATTTAGGTGAGTATCTGGCCCCAGTATACAAATATGGGGCAATTCTAGTAATTGCCCCATATAATAATTCTAATTTCATCAAAACCTTTTTTTCCATGCTTGAGGCAGAAACATGCCTGTATCAACCTATTCCACATAAATGCACCTATGCACCTCAGCTGAACAGTACGACCGTACATGCGTGATTTATTAAGACAAAGAATTCTAGATTTTAAAAGGCCTGATTTAGAAGTTTATACATAAACACAAGGAGTGAAATACTTCTCATGTTATACCCTGACAGATTAATTTACGTTCTTAAAATCGTTTCATATACGCAAATTACTCCCTATGGTTGTTCCTGAAAAGTCCATTTCTAGATATCCACAAACATCTTGAAAAATAACTGCTTTCACCTTGACTGGAAGAGTAGGCGGCCAGGAAGGCAGAATATATGAACATGAAGTGCCTCCTGAATGTGTTTTAATTGTTCCCAGGTTGATCATAATTTATCAGATTCCTACCATCACACACCTATCTACATTATAATCCTTGGCAGTGATTTTGCCAGCTGTTTCCAGAATTAAGAACACCTAGTTTATACTTGTTTGATAGATTTACTATTTCCTAACCTATTATTATGAATTTTGTTGTCACAACAGAATATAATTGAATTGCAGATTGAATGCTGCTAATAATAGCAATGAAATTAATACAATACCCTAGCCTTCTGTTAATGAGATTAAGCACCTGCTCACAGTGCCTAAAGTATCAGACCTACATGCTGATGCTCCAACAAAGAAAACCAGACGAACACAACTGCTGCATTGCCTTGCAGACGGTGAACTCAGTCTGGCCAGGACTGAGACTCACCCACTTCTCAAAACTGATGATTTTTTATACATGTTAATTCTATGAGGGCAACTCAAATACATTATTTTTGGTTGGTATTCTGCCTGGGTGAGAAGCAGCCTGCCTGTGTAAGCCCTGCCTGTGAAGGCCTGTTCCCAGGGTGGATTGAGGTTCATTTGCAGGAGAAGCACTCCAACTGCATTCATGTAAAATATTTACTCACATGGGCTCTATTTGTGGGCATCTCCTACAAGACCCTGAGTTGTCTCAAACTACCACTGAAAGTATTGGACCTATGTAAATTGGCACGGTGCTTGACAAGGCTGGCCAGGTTATGAAAGTGCCCCTTCATCCTCTATGTTTGCTGACCGGATGGGCTGTTGCACACAGAGCAGGAACTTCTCCTAAAGCAGTCTGGAAGACTCCAGGCAGCATGGACACTACACAGAGGGCAGAAGCATGTCTTTGCTCCATATCAACACCTTACTCTCATAAATCAGCTTCTAGGAACAAAGACAGGTAAGCGTATTATCTGTCTCTCCTATTTTTTTCCCCTCTATTTCCATTTTTCCTGCCTTAGTGGCAAAACTATGTACTTTAAAGTACAGTCACCCTTTAAAGTAAGGCACTTTAATACGTGCTTACTGTGGATCTGATTTACTGCATACATATGCCAGAGACTGCCTGCAAACCACCATCTTTTTGCTGATGAAGCAAAAACCTCAGAGTTTGAAAACAGATGAAAGGAAGATCGACTGAACAAAGTAAATACCAATCTGCGGTCTTCTGTAATACCTGCAGAAGGAAAAGGGCCACAGTACGCTTGTGTGCCTTGAATGCAGTTAAATGATGTGCTGTTCTGAAGTAGCTAAGCAAATGCTTCTATGGCACAGGCACAAATCACAGTCTTAGCCTCACTCCACACAGCGGCCCAACATACTTGCTGAACAAACACAGACTGAGATGTGGGCATTGCTCTGCTAGTTCACATGCAGCAGGAGACGAATGATACAGGCTTCTCAAAACTCCCAAAAGAAACTGTTCCAGGTCGACCAGCTGCTCAGGGAAAAGCTGGGGGGCACAGACAAGCTCAGCAGCATGCACTGAAGGTCAAACAGCCCAAGTCGGTGCTGGGCTGATGGCAGAAGGAAAGGCTGTAAACCTCACGCCTATTGCAAACACCCCACCTGACACTGCCAGCTTAATGCATTGCTCCAGGGAATACCCAAAAGGGGAAGACTGTTTCTAAGAAAGCTAGAAGCCAAAAAATGGAGAGATACCATGCCTAAAATAAGGTTGCCTGGTTGGAGGTCGGGCTCTCACTCCCAACTGATCAACTGCATTAGCTAGTAACACAGTCAACCACTCCTTTGGTTACCACAGACAGAGAGGCTGACTCGTGTAAACCCAAATGGGAGAGACAAGACGGCCCACAAACAACATCTGTCCTTACAGAGGGTTTGCCTTGAGGAAAATCTGAAACAAACTTGATTTCAGAAGAGTTTGGAATAATACATTTGGAGGCAGGTCACTAAACACTGGAATTAGATGGGATGTGCACACTAAGCAGAAAAATTGGCACGTCTTGCACTTCCCAAGTTCCTGAATGAGCTTTCAAGGGCAGCAGCACTAAATGGAGAATGCTGCCATGGCTCAACCCCACACAACTAAAGCATAAATACCTGCAGCTTAGGTCTGCATTTGTCAAGAAAGGTCACAACCCCAGAACCAAAGAGGGCTGAGAAGCCATCCTTGCTGCACAGTAACTACCAGATGTATCACTTTCATGATAACATGACTTGGATTTTGGAAGAGACCCGTGTAGCACATAAAGGACAGATATATATACCTTTCTCAAGTTGCCTTTTGTAATATGACCCAGTGCAGTTCTTCTAGGAACTCTCAAGCAGGCAGCTATTTACAATTCAAAGCATTGATCTATTGCAGTCATATGGTGACTGCAACATTAGCTCTGTGGGTTATTGCAGAAGCACTGCCTTTTTTAAACCAAAGGGCATTAGTTATGTAGAACACCAGACAACCCATGTGTGATCAGGTATGAAGTTTCCCAAACAAACCTGCTGTCATGACCAACAGAAAATAAAAATACTGTCCCCACTTGACAAGGTTCAGCACTATCAGATCATATCCTAAAAGTAGAAATGAACTAGTTCCTCTGTAAAATGGTACGTAACACACCTTGCTGGAAAGATCCTTCAGCAAAGATGCAGAAGAGGTGAAGTGCATTCAGTGAAATGAACAAGACTCTGTACTTACTTGCTTTTTCTTGTAGAACCCCTTCTTGTCACAATTTGGAATATGAAAACCCCTGGGACTCAAGACATTCAGGATCTTTAGATGGTTTAAAGTGTCTTCCATTTCTCTACGACAGGGACCCTGTTAACAAGCATGGTTCAAAAAACACGGATGAAACTTCATTCCCAAATGTTGTCTTTCACACAAGAGTTAATAAATCTTTAAAGGGCAAGAAGCACAAACCCAAACAAACCCATTAAAACAAAGGGATGGCTGGGTATGTCACATGGCAGACCATTCATTCACAGATAAAATTTGGACTTTCTGCTTTATTTAGGATAAATGGATTTCTAAACACTGAAGGCCCTATGCTATGCTGAGCCATAGACTGGCATTTCCAGTTGGAGTCACAGATACTGGTCAAGCCTTTCTGTCAGTAATATATAAGACAACCTAGGTTTGAAAAGCTGGCCTTTTCAGCAAGTGGGAAAAGAAGGTAGGTAGGCAACTTGAAATACATCACTTGGTAGATTTTCCCTAAAGCCATTTGATTTTCATGATTCTGCTGCATTTGAAAGTTTAAATGAAATGTATTTAATTGAAAACAGGTAGTTTGGCATAATGTGTATGTGTGCACATATACATGTATATATATATATATATAAATACTACAACTTTGAACAACTGCCAATTTCAACTGGACCAAACAGATGCAGCCATGCAAAGGAATGGTTGCACACAAGTCTTGTTAGATAAGTCACCTAATGAGATATGTCAATGGATAACTTTTTGCCTCACTTTCTCCATCTGCAAAAGGCTGACAACAATGTAGTGAGGATTAGCTCTAGGACAATGAGCCAAAAAGAACTTCCAGAAGCACTTTTAAGAGCAGGTCTCAAACACCAATTAGTTACTCCTTACTGCAGCCCTTCAGGGTAGGGAGTAAAGGCTTACAGGCCCCACTCTGCAGTCACAAAACCAGGAGCAGAGGAGTTCACGTTTTGCCAGAGGCAGTCAGTGTCAGCAGTGGGATGAGGATTCAAGAGACACAACCTGCAAACTCTGTGCTTAGCTACGCTCCTGTCTGGGCACATTACTGACTTGGTCCATCAGCTTGTTTCTTCAGGAGAGACCCAAAAAAGCTCCTTTGCATGGTTGCACGGGTTTAAAACATGTAAATTGCTGTATCGACACAGAGACTCATTTGGTGCAATTTTTAATTAGTGAAGTAATGACACTTGTACTTTCAAGTGGTAAGATTAATAGCTTGCTCATATAAAGTGCCTTTAGTGTCTGAAAGCATCGAGACTCCATGGTTCTACTGGAGTTTAAAATTGATTTTCTTTCATTAACAAAAACCTTCCTTGCTGCTTTCATGTCTTCTTTTGGTATCAATCTCACAAGCTCTACACATACACTTTAAAATGCTGCTCTTATGGGCAGTTCCTCAAAAACCCCCGGAACTGCTCAGACACACTGATTGCAAATCACAGACGTTCAGAGACTTGGTCCCGAGTCAGGCCTACAGAAAGATCAACAGTCCTTTTTTAATTAGTATTTTGAAGCAGGCTTCCAAAGTCAGAGAGATCAGTATCAAAAGCTAACATGCAGACACAGCTAGAAGGGCATTTGCTGACAAAGGCACCTGTCCTTGATGGACTTATTTCTGGTTCTTACAGACACCAGCAGCCTTGGTAAGCCAGGGCGCCTTTGCTCATGGGGCCCAGCTACCACGCAAGTGAAACGTTCATACTAGCTAACACCAGGATCCTATTTCCTGAGAGCTACCAAAGTTCATTCTTTTACTGTAGGCAGTTTACTTCATGCCCTGGGGGAGAGGATACCCTGAAAGGCAGATACTTAAGTGTCTTTACTAGACAGCTGGACAACAGTGACAAACTGAACATGCAGCTTCACCACCCTTGCTGTGTTAACTTGGAGGACGCTCTTTTCAGACACATCTTTCCACCTCATACTGGTTTCAAAACCTTCTTTAGCAGATGGGAATACACATCTGGTTTAACCACAACTGTTTTGATGAAACACCAAAGTATTTCCCAGACACATTTTTTAGGCCATCTGGCACAGGCACAAGGATAACCACAGGATTATCAGCCAGGATGTCCAGGAAGAGGAATTATTCTCCCCTCGGATTCACCAAACTCCAGCTGCCCTGCAAATCCACTGGGCACAGTCAGTAGAAAGTAATAGCAGCTCGTGTGCCAGTGAGCCTTTGCATTTAGACAGTGGCACCAAATGACTGCAAGTGAAGGCGATGTTCAGCATGTACAAACAATGACTGACCAGTCAAGATCTAGTCCTCAACCCAGCCCAAGTTTATCTCCCTTGATTTGCTCCATGGAGCATGAATACAGTGCCACTGCACTGAATATGAAACATCTTTTTTCCATTACTGCAACCCAATAATGCTGTTTACAACCAATTTCAATGATGATAATACTAAACCTGCCCCAAGTCCCCTCACATAAATGTGTGATAATACAGGGGAGAACAAGAACTTTAAGAAATGACTTAGTAAAAGCCAGACTTCTATCAACATAAGTACCACTGCATTAGGCCTCTTTTCTGAATGCGATCTGCTTGCTCTGCTGACTGCCTGCATTTGTCAATCTGACAGTTTTACCAGTTAAGAAGCCAGAGTGCCCTAAATGGCTACTACAATTGCCACCATTTAGTTATTTAGTTTATTTACCTATCTTGTCATGTGCAGAACATGCATATACTTGCTTGCACACACTCACATTCTGCAAAAAAGCCTTTCCATTTACAAGATGTACTTACGTATTCAGTCTCTTGTTTGGATTCAGAAGAGAAATTCAGCGTGTCCGTACTCTGTGAATCATATTCCACTTTATAGCGCTGTGTGTTTTTGGCTTGCACTTTCCTGATGATATCTATTTTGATGTGTGGTGGATGCGATTTGGAATCTGGCACCCTGTGAGTGTTTGGGATGGCCTGATTTTCTATGCTGCTGGTACTCCGGTCTTCGTCTTCCTCTGAATCACTGGAATTTCCTTTGAGGAGAACAAATGCAGTGAAGAAAAAAATATTAATCAACTGCCAGTAGCATCTGAAAGGGCAATAAGCCACTAGATTCGTCTACGTGCTTCATTTCCCTTTATAAAACAGTGATATGTAAAAAGATGACCAATTTGGTGTTCTGCATGCATCAGTGCCCTTGCTGCCAAAGCAATGGCTTTTCTAACTGAAGCATCCCCCTGTTCCCTGAACACTTTTTCTTTCTTACATTCATTCAACTTACAGAACAGGGGAGAAGGAAAAAAAAAACCCAACGCATTTTAATTCTTCTGCTATTAAAATCAGAAACATATCTAGATGCACAATGCACACTTTAAAGGTAATGGGCAAAAAAATGCCATTCATTCTGTAATGGCGTCAAAGGACAAGCATCTCCTTTCATCATGAGCTTCAAAAATATTTTCTCTTTTAAACTACCATCCACAGAAATACAGGAAAAGCACATCCCCCCCCCCGCCCCCCCAATACTGCATAAGCCCAGTGTTCTGTACCTTCTGAGGTATTTGTCTACACTGCATTCCTCCCTCATAGGAGACTCCTGCAGTGTAACTGTAACTGGCTGGGAGTTTTTCCAAGTTTGGATATTCCTATCAGCTAAGTAGCTAAGTCCCAGTAGTTGCTGCTTTGGCTGACAGCCCCTTTTTTTTTTCCTTCATTAAAGAAATAATATTGGGAATGCACAACGATGATTGATGCGCAAGGAACATCCTGGAAATCTGGATGTTCCTTAAAATTAGACTTGATGGCTCACTGAAAAACCACAGAAGCCGAGAAATTCAGCACTAAACCTGAAAGCCCATGTTCACACAGCCCATTGACTCTAAATATTTCAACACAGGCAGCACAGTGGCAGTGCCAACACATAGGAACAGGAGAGGAACATGAGGAGGAGAAGGGATACGAGTTAACATCTTGGTGCTGGTGGTTTTAGTGTAGCCACTGCTGGCAATGGACATAATTGACCAGGAAAATCCAACTCCCACTGCAAATGGATTAAGGAAGTTTAAGTCTTAAGTCTAAATTTCCTGGCTTTTGTGGGTTTAACTCAGACTCTCAGCGGTATTTGAACATATTTTTGGTGGTTTAATGTCCTGTTTTTAAACAGTGGTATTTTTTTCCCTCACATACTCAAAGAATTCTGCAAGAAACAACACAATAAATGTTATAAACCCGAATCTCCTAAATATAAATACCATGCCTACTAGGTTTTCTGCTATTAGTCCAGTTCAATAGTTTGCCTCCTCTCCCCAAAATAAGTACAAAATATTCTTAGTGTGCACTAAATAATTACCAGGCTGGTCATTTCAGTTTAGATAGGCCATCACATTTCATCAGCACTTCTTACACTTCAACTTGCAACAGTTGTAATGCCACATTTTAAACTGCAAAGAATATTAACTTAGTTTCACAAGACCTGGTGTTGTGTTAGCTTTGCAGCCTCATAACAGAAACACAACTGCTATGAGACTTACTTGCTCTCTTTTTAAAGAGCAGATCAGAAGAGTTGTACTTACACACTGGTACTTAACACTTTCATGCCCCCAGAAAAATGAACTGGAAAGCAAGTCAGTGGCCTGCTACAGTTGCTGTGAAGAAGGTATTGTAACACATACCACCCTGCACTGGTTTCTGGCCATTTCTATAAACTAGGTAGCTTGGGACGCAGGACCTAGCTGTTTGTAAGGGAGATCATGGGAAGATTTGGGTTGGAAAGGACCTTAAAGCTCATCCAGTTCCAGCCCCCTGCCATTGGCAGGGATATCTTCCACCAGACCAGGTTTCTCCAATCCCTGTCCAACTTGGCCTTAAACACTGCTACGGATGTGATCCTGCTCTGGGAGGGTGCGTACCAGGGAGTGTTTGATTTAGAGCTAAGAGTGGAACAGTCCCCATGCGGAGGAGGGCACTATGGATAACACAGGTTCAGCTAACTTCTTCCTTCGCGCACCCCAGGTTTGCCACCTTCGCTCCTTGAATGCGAACTCTAAAGGTCCTCCTTGGAACTTTTTAAGGAATCAAAGCTCTTATTGATTTCAAAATCAGAGTTCTCCCTCTAGCCAAGAATGCAGAAACAGGAACTCGGCATTTAGACTGTTGAGGCTGAAAATAGACAGGTTTTCAGCAAAGTGCAACTCTGTCCTCCCCTTCCTTAACAGTCACTGTTAAAAGCACTGCCCCTCCATTAGACAGCACCAGCTCTCAAGTATGGAGGGGACTCCCCTCCTTCCCAATCCATGTGAAGGCTGACTATGCGGAGCCAAGTTCATGCGATGAAGGAGGCTGCTCCATGTTCCAATGAGGTTTAAAACTTCAGTGAGTACCTCTGAACTCTCATTCAAATTGTCACAGCTTGGGAGCAGCACATAAATAATTATAATAAGGCATCTCCTGCTTTCATAGCAGCCAGTTAACTGGAGCACTGGTGCCACTTCCTCAGCTATGGAGAGGCCAGCCAAAGAGTCTCTGCAACCTAGCAGAGCAACTCCTGGCTTTTTAAAAATGCAAACAGTGGAAAGCCTTTTGACACACTTTTCTATTAAACAAATGTTAACATACTTGCTGTTGGTTAGCAAACAGTTTAATGAAATGTTTGCGCAGAGAGTCTGGGCTTGCTTGATCCCAATCCCAAGTTTCCCTGTCTTAAGTTTCCAAATGTGCATGCTAACAGAACTTTTTCCAGCCGTCCCTTGCTCTTCAAACAAAACCAAACCTGCTCTGTGAACGTCTCGTTTACAAGACATGTAAGAGCTACAGGAAAGCTTCATCTGACCAAAGATTTATTTGCAGCGCAGGCAAAAAAAACCCCAACGTCCTCTTAAACACTGCTGTGCAAATGCTTTGTTCTGAATAACCACCTTTCCGGGACAGGGGAGTATTTAACACCCTCCCCCCCCCCCCTTTTTCTCCCTGTGCTTAGCATTCCCCTGACCTAGCCGCGCTGCAGCGCAGATTTAGCCTACTCTATCCAGCTTTCTCGCACCTTCTTTCCAGGAACACTGGGGCCAAACCGCAAAGATTTCACCCCTTCTTCATCCCGGCAGCCCCACGCACCCGCAAGAGGCATCCCTACACACACACACACACACCGGGGTTATTTAATGAAAGAGCAACACTGCCTCTTTTGCGAGGCGCATCGGTGTTGAAGAAAACCGATATACACAGAAATAAGGTATCAGAAGGAAATCTTCCCTTTCCTTCTGAAAAAGCAGCCCTCCTCCTAAACGATCCCAGCCTCGGCTACGCGGTTGCCCGAGGAGCCCCTGGCAAGATGTAAAGGGAGGAAAGGCAGAGCTGTAAAGGGACAAGCAGCCCTGCAGCGCCTGCGCCTCCCCCGCCGCTGCGTGCAACTTACTTAGGGAAAATAAATAGGTAAGAAGAGCGCAAGGACGCGGGAACGCGCGCAGAGTCGCGCACGCTCGCGGTCTCTTCGCCTCTCCGCGGCCCCCTTACCTGCAGCATGCGGCCCCGGCAGGAGGAAGGCTCGCAGCTTGCCGCCCGCCGTGGCGTTGGTGCAGAGCCCGCGTCCCTCCAGCAGCGCCTGCAGCGGCCGCGCCTCGTCCCGGCGCGGCTGGCAGCTGAGTCCGGCGCCGCAGCGCTCGGTGTAGATGCCGCAGGACTGCCCGATGCGCAGAGCGCAGGTGAGGCAGCAGCCGCAGCCGGGCTCCCGCACCCGCTCGGCGCAGTCGGGCTGCAGGGGCTTGCACTGCTGCAGCGCCCGCGCGTCGCAGGGCTCGCAGCGCACCACCGGCCCCGCCAGCGCCGCCGCCGCCCGCCGGACCAGCAGCGCCAGCGCCGCCGCCGCCACTGCCCACAGCACGCCGGGCCGCGGCACCATGGCAACCGGCGGAGGAGGAGGAGGAAGGGGGGCGGCCCGCCGGGAGGCGCGCACCCCCGGGCCGGGAGCGGGACGGGCAGAGCCGGGGCGCGGCCGGCTGCGGAGCAGCGCGCACCGACGGGGCTGCGGGCACGGGGGCCGCTCGCACACACCCTGCGCTGCCGGCCCCTCTCTCTTCAGCCGCCTGCCCTTAGTCACATAGAGGTAGTCAGAGCCCGCTGGCAACAAAGGCAACTTTCCCTTTCTTCCCCCCCCCCCTCCTCCTCCGTGCAGAGCGCCTCAGTCACCGGCACTAAATTATTGGTTTTCCACACAAAAATCAAAAGTACAAAAAAAGCCAAAACAAAACCAGACGGTCTGAAGAAAACTTGGTCCAAAAAAAAAACCGCTTCAGAGAAGAAAGGAGAAAAAGGGGATGAAAAACAGAGAGGGGAGGGAAAAAATGAGTGAGGAGAGCGCGGTCCCCGTCCGTTTATTCTCTTCCCGCCCGCCGTGCCCCGCCGCTCCCGCCCGGCCCGCCCTATATAGCGCCGCGGCCGCCGGCCCGCCCCGCGCCATGGATAAGGAGCGGCGCGGCGCGGCGGGGAGCGGCGGGGCACGGCGAATCCAGGTTTCGGTCGCGGGAGGGCGGTGCGGGCCGTGGGCGCGGCGGTGCCGGGGGTTATGGGCACTTCTTAGAAGTCAGCTGTAAGAGGGGCACGGCTGCGGAGGGGGGGCACGGCGTGTGCCTTTTGTTCCCACATGAAGTGCTCCGTGTGTGCGCGTCCGTGTTCCCGTGGCACCGGAGGCACAGCAACGCTCGCGGACAGTGCCCTTTTTTCGGCTTTTGCTTACACACGCGTGTACACACGCACTCAGGTTCAGGGCATCCCTCGGGACCGGCTCACAGCTCCCGTAACAGCTGCATTTCCTACGAATCATCGTAGAATCACAGAATGGTTTGGGTTGGAAAGGATCTTAAGATCACCCAGTTCCAGCCCCCCAAGGAAGACGGGGAGGAATGTATATGCACACATGCACATCTGCACAGATGTTGCTCTCTGGCACAGGGCTCAGCCCAGTGTTGTGCCCCAGCATCATGGATGTGTTCCCCTATCTTTTTCAAGTGCTTTCTGAACTCTTAAAACTTTTCCCTCCGTCCGTAAGTTTCCAGTGCCAACAGCCTCTTAAATCTAGAAGAAAAACCAACCCACCCCACAAAAAAAAACCAACAGTGAAACCCTACATTGATTTTATACAGTGAATGTGTTGGGATTCGGTTCATAGCCACTGCAAATTCTACCTGTGTTCTGCTTAGGCTTACTTCATGGAATGGTTTGGGTTGGAAGGGACCTTAAAACTCATCCAGTCCAACCCCCTGCCACAGGCAGGGGCACCTTCCACTAGAGCAGGTTGCTCCAAGCTCCAAATCCCATCCAGCCTGGCCTTGAACACTGCCAGGGATGGGGCAGCCACAGCTTCTCTGGGCACCCTGTGCCAGTGCCTCAGCACCCTCATAGGGAACAACTTCTTCCTTCTAGCTAACCTAAATCTCCCCTCTGTCATTTCAATCCCCCTGTAAAATTGGCTTAACCTAAATAGAGAAATTCTGAACTGGCAAATGCCAAAGTTTGTGATCACCCCTTCTAAAGCTCTCCTGCAAGCTGATGCAGAAGGGAAGGGTGAGGTGTATATGTAAACATGCATATGGTGGTTCAGCCATAGGAACATGAACCAATAATGCTCACAGATACTGGCTTATACAAATGTATTCTGCCATGGGAATGATAAGAGCCAGACTGCTCTGTTTTCAACCCCTTCATCATTAACACTGACACTCACCTCCCAGCAATTCATCAGTTTTCATGTGCCTAAGTTCAAGGAGAAGAGTGGAGTATATACATTATTGCTCCAGGTAGTGCCCATGGTATTGAAAATCTTGAAAACTGCACTTTTTACAAAACAGGTCTTTTTAGATAATTAGAATAATTTTGTTTTCTCTGTCTTTTATGCAGTAATGATACCTTTGGGATACCATCTCGAAAGGGACACCATACATAGCAGAGTGAAAAATACCTGATTGCACGTGTGAAGAATATGGTGTAAGAGTAGATAAAAACTATACCTCGGGAAATTAAATGAAGGATGTGTTGGAAGAGAGATCAGCCTTGCTTAATTCTCTGATGGGTGACTGCACCAAAGCTTTTCAGCCTTCTTTTGTCCTTTTGCTCATTTTGTTCCTTGACCAAAAGAGGTCGCAGGTTGTCCAGGATTGAATTAGAGACATCGTAAATCTGTGCGAGCCCATCTACAAAGAGGGAATTGATCAAGATCAAGCACAGTACACAGCATATTTGGTTTCAGGGTTGGGGGCTTTCTGAGACTATTGCAGAAGAGCTGGCTGTTACCTTTTTATCTTACTTTGGTTTAACATCTGTTTATAGATGATGAAGTCTGAAAATCTTTGGGATTGTCTGGCAGTGCGTATCAGGAGAACTCAGGTCTAGCAGAAAGAGGAGGCTGCCTTTCTGCTCTAGCAGTAAAACAGTAGGCTTGCACTGTACACTCTGTACATACAGGTATCTTTTCAGCTGGGGCAAGCTTTTATATCATGCTGCTTTCAATACTGAAACAATAATGAGGGGAAATGCTGAGAGAAGGTAAGTAAAATAGGACAAAGGGAATTAGGGGGCAGAACGAATGAAAGAGAGCAACCCTTTTTCTTCACCACAGTTGTACACCTCTTCCTCACACACTAATACCAGTGTAGCTTGTATTTCAAACTGTGAATGTTTGAATCTTTTTATCAACTGAAGTTTGATTTCCACCTGAAATTTGATTTCTACCATCAGAAAGACTTTTTCTGCTTTCTTTTCCCTTTCTTTTCTTTCTTTTATAACTTCTCACAAACTTTGCGATGCACCATTTTGAAGTCCTGATAATACAAGGAGATATTTGCAATGCCACAAAATAAAGATGGCCCACTTTTTTTTTTAAAATATAAAATTGGTGAACTTGGCATAATACTTTTAAATAGCATAAACCAAGGTTAATGCAACATCAAGGTGCTTTGAACAAAAAGCATTCCAAATGGAAAGCTAACACTGCCAAAGATGGGGCTTTGCAGTCAGTGAGTAGAAAGCCAGTGATGTGTCAAAGATCAGACTGGCCCAACAGCTTTTTCTAAACACCTGGCTGTTGCAGTGTCTTAAACCAATGGGCGCTGCACTACAATGCATTTATAAGATTGAGAGAATTTGGTTCAAAACCTTATTTTGCAAACAGAAGAAGGATAACGATGCATGTAGAAAGCCAGATAAGACACTGATTGAGAAAGAAACCCATTAAAAATCCCAAAGCACACCTATAGCAGCTGAATTACTCTTAAAGATCAAACCTTAGTAATATTGATGGAATTCTTCTATGGACAAGGCCAAGGGGTAAATATGCTAAGCAGAAATGTTTATAAAACTGTACCAAATCTGAATGTCCACATCTAAATTTACTGTTTATTCTAGAGGCTTTGCAAATTTATTCCTGTTTATTCAATTTTACTGGGAGAAGAGGGAGAGACAAAAGTCACGTCGGGTTATACCAAACCTCTGCAGTCAGTTCTAGATGATGGATAGCAAAAGAGGAACAACTAACTGAAAGGCACGTTGCTTCAGAGAATCTCCTCCCAGTGCCCTAGAGAGTGAGAGTGTAATATATGGAACCACAAAAAGGATGGACTTTACTTCCCCTTTCGCTTTATCCTCCTGCCTCCTTCATATTCAGTTCTCTCTTCGGTGCATTAGCTGAACTCATACCTTTTGTGTACTTGTTTACTGGGGGCTGTGTTTCCTACAGGGGCAAGACGTGATGACTAGATTTGTGGTTGAAGTAGCACTACTTTCTGCTGCATGGTCACATTGCATTTTGGAGCAATACAGACATTTTAGCATAGTCCTGTTGTACTGCATATGGTTACATTACCCAAAATTTAACTGTCAAGAATGTGAGCTTCCCTGTATAATGCCATTTTATAAAACAGCATTAAAAAACCTCTTTTCCTATTTCAGATGAAAAATAAATCCCCCTTCGCTGAACTCTAGAGATACACAGCTCATCTTGGGTTGAGGGCTAAATCCACCTTTGCAAAGCGTTCTTTAATTTGGGTCTCTCTGCTCTTATTTTTGCAGACCTTGGAGTTTTATGTACAATAAACTTCTGAAGTCAGCAGAAAGTAGGATTTCCTCAATGTGTTCTTGTTTTTCAGAGGCAGACTGCTCAGATTTACAATGAAGTCAGTTGATAAAATCCGTACTTTAAACTCGATTTAAATGGTACTTTCAAGATCACTATTTTCACAATGGCAGTGATTGAGATCTCAGCTATTTGTCACCTGTCTGCAAAAATACACTTTACTGAAAATTTCCTGCAGACCTGCTCCTAGTTTGGGGCAAGATATGAACATCTCACGCATTTTCCAGTTGCCCTCTGAAGCCAAGCATGCAGGCTTACGAAGTGTAAGACTGCATGGATTCCTCACAGATGCCACCCTATGCTGCTTGTCTGAAGATGGCAATCTGAATTCAGTGTGACACAACAAACAAGAACTGAATTTGGAAGCAGATAAATTAAGAAATTGAAAGAGATGTAACAAATACTTTGGTAGGAAGTCAAGGGAACTGAACACAGGTTACACATTAGCAAAGACTCGTCAGGATTTGTTCCTTTCTTTGCTTACAGAAACAGTTACCAAACATTTCCCTTTAGTAATTGAGGCATCTTGTTAACCATAATAGAAGGGAAGATAGCTGATAGGTTTCCTATTGCAAAGCTCTTATCCAGAGAGGTGTTTGTCTCTTTTATGTACTATTTAGACATTATATAGAGTGTCATGGCAATATAAATCTCCTGCAATTTAAAGGGAAGAGGGGAATTAGACCAAGGAAGAAAGAAAGGAAAAGAATCTAGCTCTGAGGACTTCTTCGTAAGAGATTGCTGCTGGGCCAAATGTTCCCCACACCCACACTGCAGCCAGCAATCTGGTTATTGTGCAAGATCTGAAATGCAGGTGTCATAAGAGGTAAAAGGAGAAATGCTGCTGCTTCAAAAGTGTACAGTCTGCTGGAGCTAGGTATACTGACACATCTGACCTTCTGCCTGCGAGTAAAAAATCAACAACCACACTATAATAAAAAAGTCATATCCTACATTAAAATCACAGTGAGTCATTGCTTGAACTACTCATGTTAACATCGCACAAGTCTCAACCATTTCCAACCGAGAATGGCATTTATAACATCCTATATATTGCCCTAGCCATTGAACTACTGATTGTAAATTGTCATTATTTGTTATACCTTCTCTCTTTGCAATTCTATTGTTTCTTTTTTTCTTTAGCTTAGATATCAGACTTAGTGCATCTTAGTCCAGTGCTGGGCAGCATGATACCCAAAGCCTCTTTGGCCTCACAGGAGTTAAGGTCCTTTCTTCTTTTGATCACACTGGGCAGGTCTCAGGTCCATATGAATGTCCACTGATATCAACCTTCTGGGTGCTAATGCCTATGGAAGTGATAGGCTATGATCTTAAAACAATCAATTCGTATGCACATGTTTTTTAACCAGTAACTCAGTTACGTAAATAATACCAGGAAAAACACTCATAGTGATTACCATCAATTCACACTCAGTTTACTCTGCTATTCCGTTTCTTTGACTAGGATTTTGATCTCTTGAAAGACAGCAGTATTCATACTTGCCATTCTATAAGCAGCTCATCATTTTGAGTACTTCTGCTGATCAGTTAAAGAATTTTGATGTCCACCATGAGAATGCTCAGAGACCAAGAAGTAAGTCATTTCTGATCAGCAGACCCCTTTAAAAATGTCTCAAATTCCAAATCAGTGGCCTTTTTTAAATGTAGGTCTGTATTTTTGCAAGACTTCAGAAAGAATATTGTTCTCTTCGACATGCAGAGGATACTTTTGATAAAAGATACCAATTAGTAGATTCTGAAGCTCTAAGCACCTTCATAGTGTTTATTGCGCAATATATGCTTAACAGGCCTGTTAAGTTTTCAGTCTGAAACCTGATTTACAATGGCATGCACAAAATTGTAAAGGAGCAAAACCAGGGCACAAAAATTCTGCTTTCCTGTAGGAAAAATAAGTTTGCTACACTTACTAGGATTAGTGTAGGCATTTTAAAATATAAGAGAAAGTCTCATGGATAAGAGGTGTTTGTTTCTTGTTTCACAAGCAAGTTTTGTTTGATAGATGCTTTGTAAATATGTCATCAGTGGACATTTCAGCCTTTTCCCAAAACAGAACAGGAATAACAAAATCAAACCATGGCTGAGTTCTAATACTTGCTGGAATATTTGAATGGCTCCACGACAGTGATGTATCTCTTGATGACGGGACACTGGCACAGTGGAGTAGAATCACTATGAACGATATGATCCTAAATCCATCAAATATAATAGGAACCTCTGTCCTTTTAGGAGCCATTAGTTAGGGTCTTCAGGTGGAGTATAGCTTCTCACAAGAATCTGGCCACTGGATGTGGAAACTGCACAAAGGGATCCTCAGATCTGCTATTGACTGAAAGGAAAAAATTCCCAGGAACACAACAGAAAACCACTGGGGTTTTATTATTATTATTTTTAATATAGTCACATTCTCAAGTCTGGGAAGCCCTACCTAGAAAGATAACAGAAATACATATGACATATTTGATGACGCATGCTTAGTATCCCATGCTGTCTGATGCTTCTTGTTGTTGTTCTGTTTTTCAAAAGTCTATTTCCCTGAGGATTAGTCAGAAAATTATTGTGATTTTTCTTGAACAGGATCGTAAATAGGCTGGTTCCAAATTTCAGCCTAGCTACCCTTGCACAAAGCCTATCTCTGCAATCCACAAGAGTGTTGTATGTCTCGGTTTTGGCTCTGAGCCACAAACTCTGTCCGTTCTAGGGCGAATCTGGAAAGCCAAATTGCAGCATACAAACAAACATTCTGCTTCTTTTGTGTACAGTAGTTTCTCAGAAGGATGTCACAAACAGTGCTGGAAAGATAGGTACATCTTTTTGTTACAGATGGGGGTGTGACCACAAAACAAGGGTGTTAAATCAAATCCTTTTCCTGCTGCTTAAGTCATTGGCAATATTCCTGATGACCTGGGGGCATTTGCGTCTGAACTACTGATGGCCCTTCAATCCATGCACATAAAGAGACATTAGGTCTAGATAGGTCTAACAGACTAGTCCAAAATACAGCCTTGCAGTGCACTCAGTGCAGAACAGGAGCTTCTGTACTCACTACTTTAACTTACTGATCTGATAGCACTGCAACAAGCTACTTGTTCACGTAGATTTTAATAGGGAACTGAAGTTACAGCACAATCCCTTGGGCATTTTCTGTTGTTCATTAGAGGAACAGGACTGTGGTTTCATTACTGAACACTATATTTAAAATAACTTGAAAATATGGGCATTTTAGGCTCACCTGCTGACATTTAGGATGAGAGGAAATTGCCTCAGGTTGTGCCAGGGGAGGTTCAGACTGGGTATTAGAAAATATTTCTTCACTGAAAGGGTGATCAGGCATTGGAACAGGCTGCCCAGGGAAGAGTTTGAGTCACCATCCCTGGGTGCTTAGGGACATGGTTTGGTGGACTTGGCAGTGTTAGGGTTATGGTTAGATTCAACAAACTCAGAAGACTTTACCAACCTCAATGATTCAATGATTCTATCATCTCTGAAGAGAAGTCGTTGTGGACCACGTCTTCACAAATGAAACACTACTAGCTGTCTGTTAAACAAAATGATCTCTCACGGGGATCTTAGTTTATAGTTTTAGGAAGGCTCACTATGGCAGTCACATCGTTTCTGGAATCCATTTCACTGGTTCAACTGTCCTTTCCTAACAACTCTAAGAATGAAGAACAACTCTTATGAAATTAATGGAACTACAACAGATCAGTTTATCCCTCTCCTTATTGGCTTCTTTATCTTAGTCTCTTGTTTATACAGTTTCTGCACTAAAACCTTTGTTGAGTTCAGCCAGAATCGTCAGAAGTATGATGATAGCAATTTTTACTGACATATATATAGTTTTGAATACTCACATATAGAGTTATTATCACAGGAGGGTATGAAAAAGGTTGTACTTACAAAGATAATAGTCCTATTTCTGCAGCTGTGTCCCTCCTATGTGCATTTTATACAACATACAACTGTTTCAGTCTACTAGAAAAGTGATTTCAAGCAGATGCTTTCTGAGCTTTCTGGGCTCATCCACAACCAAACTTCTTAACGAGAGGTTTTATTTCACCAGACGGGAGCCAAAGATAAGGGCTTTCTCTTTTCATTAAAAAGTCTATTCTTCATTTTAACCAACCTAATTAATTGGCTTAAACAGCTTCTAGTTCATAAATGCCTCTCTAAGGAAAACACCAGAATAACAATTATAGTCACTTTTTTCCATGGACTACGTATGCAACCACATATTTTATTCCTATTCCTTTGAATTAAACATGGATGCCCAATGTGATTTTGAAAGGAATAAGTCATAGCAGCATTTTATAATTAATACAAATGATAACTGGCCTACTGACAGATGAGGCTGCATCAGAACTTCTCCAACTCCAAATTAGGAGAACAGTAAGTTCAAGAAAAAGCCTATTGCAGCTTTGCTGTTGATAACAGATGCCAGTATACCAAGATTGTCACTAATAATGCCAGTTTCATTCTCTCCTGTTCTGAGCACTGTAAAAAAATCAGCTTATCTGAATGTGGTACCTGTCTTTAAAATAGGTCTCTTCTTTAATATTGAATTTTTTGTTATTTAGTATTTTAAGTTAAATCCACTTACGGACTGAATTGCCTTATATCGGTCTAAACTGAGAATCTGCTCAGATGAGACCAGATTAATTTAAAACCACTTTAGAGAGAGACTAGGTCATATTTTTCTAAGCTAGGCAACCTTGATATTAATCTAAGGACCTGACCCTCTGAATATTTATTATTATAGGGATAGCATATTATTACATATAATAATTATCTATAATAAAAATAGCCGGGTGATAAATATATACAGATATAGACACATGTAACTATATTGAACTTGCCATCAGAAAATGTGGGTCATACAGTCATTCCCACATCCGTTTGTGCGACCGAAAGAAGGAACTCAATGGAATGCTTTTAAAAGCTATCCTTCTTTTTTCTTCATTATTCTCAATTAGATATAAACAAAAAGTGAAAATATGCCTAGACAAAGCTGAGCAATTTTGCCTTAATAATCCAACCAGAGGTCCAAAACCATTTTGACTAAAAAAGATGAATAATAGCCATCAGATTTTTTTTTTTTTTCCAGACAACTGAACAGCTCCAAAATCTGGAAATTATTAAACATATAAATATCACACCACCACCCCCCACCCCCCCTTTGGGATGTTAAAAATATTAAAAACAATGGAGAATCATTTGAACTAAGTCATCTGCTGTCCTATGTTGTGGGATCTGCAAGATGTGGCAATAACAGACAATATAAAAACACAAAGTTCTTAGAAGAAATCTACATTTGGAATTAATTTGTTAAACTGTGAATTTTGCACTTTCAAAAGCAACAGCATCACGATTTTCAACCGTGCATTGAAAATATGCTAGTAGTAGTAAGATGAAGGCAATATTTTATGTCTTCTGGAGCCATTATTATTTCCATATGGTGCAATACCTTTCACGCTATTGTGATACGCTGTAATCCTGATTGCTATGGTGACTGTGCCTACTTTATTGTATTACAGGCATCTAAATCACATCTTTAAATGGCAAAGATCGGAACCCACAAATACTGCTCATACACTGCCATAGTTCAGTGTAGAATAGAGAGAGGCTTACAGTATCCCAAGCAAATGGGAGCCTATCATTTAATCCCATTGTTATAAAACACCACCAACAATTTGGAGCATAAGAAAACAAATAATCCTTGCACTATGTGCAATGGAAAATACTGTTAGCACTGACTGAAATGTGGCTGAAGCTGCTGAGTGCAGCAGTTACCCTCCGCTGGGGTACACATTAGGAGTAGTTAAATTTCCTTATTCAAGGAAACTGTTGAAGCAATAGGGAGCCACCGCCCAAAACACAAGCCACATGCATGGCTGGTCAGATGCTTCCCTGTGTGGGTGGAGGGATTTCTCTGGGAGCTGAACACAAACACAGGGGTTGGGCATTGCTGGAGTAGGGTCAGAAGAGAAACAAGCAGCCCTAACGCTACAGAAACGGCAGCGAAGCACACCAGAAACAGCTTTAGGTAGAGCAAATAAAGGCAACTGAAGTCAATGGAATGACAGACATTCAAAATTGGCTTTTCTACTTCTTTTAAGGAGTGAAAATAAAAATCCCAAATAGCAAAGGAAGTAGTCCCATAGGCCTTGGAACTAAGGGTTGTCAGCCAGCCCATAACCCCTAATCCACACACAAATCTAGCCGGGCCTCTACCAAATAATCAGCTACTCAGGAGTGACTGATTTTCGTGCCTTAAGGACAGCAAGCTTTCTTTTTCTAGACTCAGGGCATTTTTAAGGGCTCTCCACAGGAGTTCAGCTGCCTTTTCTCAGTTACTTATAACTATTTATAAATTTTGACAGTTTATCCATCAATCTTTTGTTAAACATTTACGAAAACATCCCCCACAGGGCATCAGTGCTTAAACATTTATTTTATGGGGATCAGACTTGGCTAGGTACTGTGCCTTTCCCTTTTGTACTCATCCAATCCAAGTGGGTAATTTTGAGTCCATGGCTGCACATCAAGGTTTCTAAATACAGAATGATATTTAGAAATTATTTCAGGTCCAATCTATGCATCTCCAAAATTCATGCAAGTTAGTGGTTTTAGGCTAGGTACTGATAGAAGATTGTCATAAATTGAGGTGACCGGTCAATTTTATGGCTAACTTACGTAAAGAACGTTCACCTTGAGCTTGCAAAGGAATGGGTTGCCCAAGAAGCTGTGGCTGCCCCATCCCTGGCAGTGTTCAAGGCCAGGCTGGACAGAGCCTTGGGTGACATGGTCGAGTGTGAGGCATCCCTGCCCATGGCAGGGGGTTGGAACTGAATGATTTCCAGGTCCTTTCCAGCCCAAACTATTCTATGATTCTATGATCAATGTAATAAAGATGAAACACAGTTTGTTTGCCCATGGATTCTTCTCAGAGGGATATGTAAAATGGCATTTATGTGCACCTTTTTGTTGCTGGCACCATGAGCAGAGCTCCTGCCCACAAACATCACTAGAAAAAGACAGTTAACTCCACGGGCAGAGTTTATACACTACTTTGTTGTGGCACTTGCACCAAAATTTGGACCACCTTATCTTTCATTTGTTAATTGTATAATCTTAAGTGTAGAATTATATTCACAAGTCTGCCTTGACTTCCATATTAACAAGAGAGATTTAAAAGTAGAGCATTTCATTCAACCTAATCTTACCATGCTAGTTACATGATAGTGCTATCGTTATTTATATGACAGTTAGATAAAGTTTTGAACTAGAACCAGGCAACCTGGTTGTGTGGGTACATGTACAAACATAAGAAAAGAGGGAGTCCTTGCCACAGGCATCCCATAAATAACAAAAGAGAATTAAAGAGGTTGCCTGTAGTACACTGTAGTCTGATTTATAGTCCCCCAAACTCTAAATCATAGAATCACAGGATGATTTGGGTTGGAAGGGACTTTAAAGCTCCACCAGTTCCAACCCCCTGCCATGGGCAGGCACACCTTCCACTAGACCAGCTTGCTCCAAGCCCCTGTGTCCAACCTGGCCTTGAACACTGCCAGGGATGGGGCAGCCACAGCTCCTCTGGGCACCCTGTGCCAGCGCCTCAGCACCCTCACAGGGAGGAACTTCTGCCTAAGAGCTCATCTCAGTCTCCCCTCTGTCAGGTTAAAGCCTTTCCCCCTTGTCCTGTCCCTACAGGCCCTTGTCCAAAGCCCCTCTCCAGGTTTCTCAGTGGCCCCTTTAGGCACTGGAGCTGCTCTAACATCTCCCTGGGCTTCTCGTCTCCAGGCGGAACCAGCCCAGCTCTCTCAGTCTGTTCTCCACAGGAGATGTGCTCCAGCCCTCAGAGCACCTTTGTGATCAAAATCAGAGTAGATTTTGCATACAGTTGTAAAAAGGTTTTCTTTTCCCTGTACAAAACATTCACATTTTCCTTAGCAAACCCTTGCTTCTGTGCCTACAAAGCACTTTGTCAGCCACTCAGAAGCACAGATTCAGCTGCTTGTTCATGCTGCAAAATGGATCAGTGAAATGATCTTGCTCATTTAGATGGGAACATCAGGCTGTCCAGTCACCCAGTTTCAGACAAAGCAGCTATCTCATGTATATGGTGCTCTGCAAGCACTTCTGGACACAGCTGTGAGGGAAGCAAACTGTGATGCTGCAGTGTGGGGCAGGAATTTAATAAAGAGGATTTGCTGCCAGAGGAGCTGCAATGTTAAACTGCACCTTCAGCTTATATATATATAAAAAATATATAAATGCATATATGTGTATGTACATACCTATTGCAAACACACATCACCCCCGGAACAGAATTTCTGGGCGAGTGTAATTACACCAGTTCTCTCCAAGACTTAACCCCAACTGACAAAAGGTGCCTTCCATCAGTGTGGCTGTGACCAGACCAGGGGTTCTCCTTAACAAAACTGTGTCAGCCACGATGTGTGAAATTTCTCTGTTAAACAAAAATACCGCCTTCTTACACCAGCACAGGGTCACAGGCTAACTTCTGTTTGCAGAGTCGTGCTTTGCCAGGCATAAAGCTGTATTACTTGATGGCAGCATGGAGCCATACGGGGAATGAGTTGCTGGTCAACAAGGTTCAGATTTTAGTTAAGAAACATCGATGTATTGAAAAGCTGACTGGCATCTTTGTTGGCATATCATAACACTGAACAAACACTGCATGCATACAGTGAGGCTTTTTCTCACTCTTGATATGATCTCACGTTAAAGGCAGAGCCATGCAGTAGAGCAGAGCTGCTGCCATATGTTGTACTTGCCCTGCGCCGCAAGCATCCCAGCTTCCTCCTCGATCCTTCCTGTATCACCCAGGCACAGGTTCTGTGGTGGTCCCTTTTTTTTGTAAAGACAAGAGTCTTCAACAGCCTCAAACATCTCAAGGTATGAAGCAGGCCTATGTATTTTATTAACATAGGTTAATAAAACAACAACCACCAAAAACACAACAACAAAACTGAGTGATTGCTTTTGTAACACCATTATCCAGGGAACGACACAGAGGACTGCAACAGTGAGGTTACAGGGCTCAGGACTCCATGGGAGCTGAGGTACTAAGCAATAAGCAAGACAAAAAGGAGGAGCACCAAACCAACAGGGCTGATCAGGATACTTCACTCCTTCCTTGCACTACAGCCAGTGATAGCCTCACTTCACTACTTAACAGGAAAGGCTTGTTATTGAGGTTAATAGCAGTTCTTATTTGCCTTTAAGAATCAAGAGAACTGGCCTCTGGCATAAAGTGAAAACTTCTGGGATGCCTGTAATACCCGTGTTGTTTCAAAACTAAATATCCTGCTCCAGTCCCTAGGGCAACAGAGTTTCTCAGCACCCTTGTGGCACAAAAGACAACGCCAGTCTTAACTATATGAGCTCTAGTAAAACAGGCCAGGAGCCATTCTTTGGCCTCGAGACTAACTAGTATGACAGGAGTCACATCTGCAGTGCTAACCTCTCCTGTTTTCTGAAACCAGAGTAGTCACATCCACACTTCCCTACATGTCTCCTTCAGGCCACCATGCAACCACAAAGCCTCACTGGGGTTGCAGTTTCAGGAATGGTCCCAGTGGACCATTGCTTTACTGCCCCAGACTGCCCAGGCTTTGTTTTGGGGGGAATGATGATCAGCTTGTGCCACAGCCCTCACTAACAATCTGACACTATTGAGCACTGCAGAATAAGGCTTTTACTTGTGAACTGGCTCTGTTTAGTTTAATAGTATAAACACAGACTTAGAGTCTTCTGTGCGCAAAAGGGTTATATGGGTTCAAGGGCAGATCGGACAAGCACTTGGAAGATAGGTCTACTGAGAGCTGTTAAGTAGCCAAACCACAGCAGCTACAGAAAATCCCCTGAGCTAAAAACAGCCAGAGATTAGGAGAACGGTCAGATGTGTCATATATGGTTGTCCTGTTCTCACTCTTTCCTGGGAATCAACTCAACAGCCAGTCTTCGAAACCGGACAGACGGACCTTTGGTCCACACTGGTGAAGATATTCTCATGCTCTCAGGAGTCACAGAAGCCAGGAGTGCAGCACTGAGCTCAGTTGCCTGAGACTTTCTTTTTATACACACATGTAGATAGACACATACACATTTGCTCTCTTTTGTATGATTACGATCTCTTCCTCCTCACCGAGGACACTATGAAGTGGCAGGACACCCATGCTGACACTGCAGCTCTAGCAGTGGTCTCGCAAGGGGATGATCAGAGCAGGGAGCTTTGTAGTCAGCTGCAGCCAGGTTTCCAAAATTTAAGCCTGAGTTTCCTACACGTTAATTAGGTAGAGAGTACATGAGGGTGCCACATGCACAACTTATTTTACTTCACTTTGTAGTTCCAACACAGAAAGGAACAGCTTTCTTCCCGAAATCATTGCTGCGCCTTGCTGGATTTTGTGCTGTGGTGTGTGGCCTTCGTGCCAAGCTACGTGATTTTTCAGATGGTGTTTTGATTTAGCCTGAAAGATCCTGGTTGATCTTCCCTTCACACCGCTGGAAGCCTTTCTTCCTAAATGGAGTTGCTCTTGATTTCTAACCTGCCCTTGGATAGAGAGGAGGATGCTTCCTTTCAGCAAGCATCCCAGTGGTGACTGCATCCTGCAGGTCCAGCACGCATTCACTCACAGTCTGGACAAAACACTCACTTTTTATTTCTCTAACTATGGCCAGTAAACTATTTATGAATAGGGATAAAAAAAAAGGGGGAGGTTTGTGAGCAAATCTGAAGACAGTTTTGTTCTTCAAGGCACCACTAATCTTGACACAAAGTAAATGTCAACGAGCAATTGCACAGTCCTAGAAGATGTATCAATACCCGCCCTTTACGTGTTAGTTCTTTCCTGGGCACTGAATGAAGTGTGTGATAGTCACTTGATTAATCACAGAAGCCGAAGGTCTGAGTCCATCATGCAGCCTGGAACCTCTGCAAGCAGACAGCATATTTCTAGCCTGAAATTTATCCCACAAAGCTGTTCCCCCTTGGGGATGAGGGTAATCAAACTAGTAACAAAGTACTTGTAAGAGATCAACTACGCTGTGTACAGTGGGTTTTGGACATTTGTCTGAGGCTGCTAGTCAGATATCAGAGAATGACGTTAATGCAGCACCAGGAAAATGGTGTTAGTGTCATTTAATTTCCACCTTTGAAAAGAAGGTCAGAAGGTAAGGGCTAGAAATAAATCTCTTAATGATATCAGGGCTTAATACAAAGACATTAACACACATGGGTGAGGCATGTTGTACAGAGCCCTATTTGCTGTTACCTAGGAATGTGTTGTGTGCAAGGGAAAGTGTAAATTGTGTCAATGAAATAGCTGGATCAACTACAATATGAAAATAGAGTTCCTAAAACTCACCTGAGATGCTGAGATGCAGCCTGCCTGCGGCTTTATGGACATGGGCAGCACTTTCTTCATTATTTGTTTAGCAAATGTTCCTGACCACATATAACTTTCCCTGTTGCTGACTATACTTCAAAGTTTTGATACTAAACAAAACCAAAATACATGACCTGGATGATGGGGCAGAGTGTACCCTCTGCAAGTTTGCTGATGACACAGAAGTGGGAGGAATGCCTGATACACCAGAGGGTTGTGCTGCCACGAGAAGGGACCTTGACAGGCTGGAGAAACAGGCTGACAGAACTTTGTGCATTGAACAAAGTCCTGGTGAGGAACAACCTCATGCACCCACATATGCTGGGGGGCACCCAGCTGGAAAGCAGCTTGGCAGAAAAGGGCCCATGGGTCCTGGTAGACACCAAACTGGACATGAACCAGTGATGTATCCTTGTGGTAAAGAAGGCTAATGGTATCCTGGGCTGCCTTAGACCAACTAGTATCAGCAGGTCGAGGAACTGGTCAGGGCAGGCGATCCTTCCTCTCTGCTCAGCACTGCTGAGACCACACATGGATTGCTGTGTCCAGTTCTGGGCCCACCAGTACAAGAGAGACGTTGACATACTAAAGAGAGTCCAGTATGGGCCACAAAGATGATGAAGGGATCAGAGCATCTCTCTTACGAAGAAAGGCTAAAGCAGCTGGGACTATGCAGCCTGGAAAAGACAAGGCTCGGGGGGGAAATCTAATCAACGTGTATACAAACCTAAAGTGAGGGTGCAGAGGATGGAGCCAGGCTCCCAGGAACCAGGCTCAGTGATGCCCAGTGACAGGACCAGAGGCAATGGGCACCAAATGAAAGAGGAGCATCCCTCCGAACATTGGGAAACGCTTCTTTATTGTGAGGGCGACCAAGCAACCAAGCACTGTCACAGGCTGCCCAGGGACACTGTGGTGTCTCTCTCCTTAGAGATACTCAAGAGCCACATGGACAGGGTCCTGGGCAAGCAGCTCTAGGTGGTCCTGTTTGAGCAGGGGGTTGGACCAGATGGACTCCAGTTTCCTTTCAACCTCAGCCATTCTGTGCGATCCCTGTGAACTTCCTGGTCAATACTAGAGGCAGATTTCTTCTGAAAACAGAGACATTTTCCATACGAGCTGTTGATCTTTATATTCTCTCTCCAAAACCAAAATCCTACCTGTTTTATTTTCCATAGTTAGTAATGGTCATCAGCATTATTATTTTCTCCTTCTGAACTTCTGTTCTAAGACAAATGATCAACAGTTCTTTGTTATCTTTCCTTCATGCTTCCTTAATCCCAGTGCCATCTGGGCCAAAGCATTCACCCAAAACCTCTCTTATCCTGCACGTAACACTTCTGGCCTATGTGTTAAAGGTATATGCTTTACTGCATACCATACCTGTTTTTTGTGTTAAATCTAATATATATATATACATTTGTTCCATCATATCTTTATCCATGCACAGCACTTCCATCGAAACTAAAGACTGCCAGCTGTAAGCAACTATTCTCATCTGTCAGAGTGCATTAATGGGCCAGACCACTATTTAGTGACTACAGAGAACAGTAAATAACCAAACACCCTTATTAATTTTGAAGGCAAGATATTTAATTCATCTTTAAGTCATATCTGAGATTTATCATTCTCAAAATACTAAATAAAACAAAACAAAACCATACCAAGCCTCAGAAGCTGCTTTACTCATTTCATAACAATAACTCAGAGGAGAAAGTGTAAACAGGTAAAGTATAACTGATACATCTTTGCTCTGACAGCCCAGGAGGTATGCAAAGCAGAGAGGTGTTCAAGGAGGCAACCAAACAATTAAAGGAGAATATGCCAAGATAATCTGTTTGCAAAGTGTATGTGTGGATTTCTATGTCCAGCCTACATTCCGCCTTCTTTATGCGAAGAGACTGACATTGAACTGAACTGAAATTTATTGAAAGAGGAATATTTCCATCTCTCTGAGGGGTGTACTAGGGTAGGAAGGGAATGTCTAATTATTTATCAACTCTGTAGGTGGCAGAAGAAATTTAACTTATTGATTACAATTAAAACAGCTCCATTAGTCACATTTCCAGTCCAACTGGTAGATAATACTAAGGCACTTGCTATAAGCAGTGCTTAAATAAATTGCTAGCTCTTGGTTTTCTAGTAGGTCTTTAACCATTAGCTGAAACATTCCTATAGTGATAAGAGAGATTATATTAGCAGTGTTCTGATTTTGCACCATTTTTATATGACAGTAACTCCACTAAATCTACTGCCATATTCAGAGAGGGTAGATTCAGAGCTGTATTTCTCACAGAAAAAAGGGATACCAAATACAATCTCAAGTTCCTTCAGAAATACTTAATTTACAACAGTAAATGTGGTGCACGTTTGTCTTTTTCTCTCTGGATTCTGAACTAAATGGTATTTTTTGATTACTGAATGGTAATAGCAAGTAAACATTTAGGCTGTCAGTAAGTGTTCTGTTCTGGACATAGGTCCTCCCTGCAATAGTTATTCATGAGTGAAAACACTAACCTTACATCCGCTCGAAGCACTGCACTTACTAGGAGTAATTCGCCTTAGTCAGTGTGAGCAAAGATGTATAACATACCAGTTATTTGAATTAACTGGGCTCATTTTGGCACAAGTGGACTAAGGAACACTTGTATGTTCCTCCTGCAGGGGTTGGGGAACCAGTAAACTACACAGAAACATCACTTAAAAGCTGCTGGATATAAATTGTTGGAAGTAACCTCATCTACAAATACAAATAGCATCTACAAATACAAATAGCATCCAGCACAGCTGCCCACAGCCTTAAGTGAGACTTTCCAAAAGGGTATGAGCTGCCTGTTCACTTCCCCATACAGTCCCTCGACTCTTTTGCAGCCATCACAACTCTCCAGGCTCAGCTTCACAGTGGATGTGACAAATCATTCCCATAAGAGCCAAGGCAAGTGACATCTCTCCATGATGAAATAGGACAGAAATAGAAATGTTAAAGCAACAGGCGTGTTCTAAAGGGATTTTAATTAAACCAATAAAACTGAGGTATGACATTAACACTGGTACTGTAATTTGTTTGCCCTTTTATTGTGCTGTACTTTTAATACTCTGTTCATCGTGCCATAATTGCTTAAAGCAAAAAAACCCAACCCTGTACAATCATTACAAGCTTTGTAGACAAGCCAGTAAGGCAACTTTTACATAACATGACAGTGCACAATAACTACACCCTAAACAAAAGCATGCTTTCTGATAAGCATGTGTGAATGTGTGTGCATGCCTACAGACCAGACTGCAGTATCTGCCATCTTGGATACTTAAATTTAAGCCCCTAAGAAAGAAGCCACAGTTTTAAAAGTGCTCACCTCCCATTACTTGACAAATATGAAATTCAGGCTTTTAAGTAATGTAGGTCATTGAGTTTGGCATTCAGAGCCAGGGTTTTGAAAATACTCAGGCATGTAAAGGTGCAGACAGTCAGCTGGTGTCTTTTTTCCACTGGACTGTCCAAATGTAAAGGTTTGTGAAAAAAAATCTACTCATGGGTCATACTCACATGCCAGATATACACTGAAGTCCTGCACTTACCAATGGATGGAGCAAGATTCCTCTGGAGCAGGATGATCCCATGTCCAGGTGGATTAGGAAGTCCTGAACAGCAGTGTAGCAACTGTGTTCTTATGAGATGCAATATCAGTCAAAGTTTTCATCTGAGAATTGGGGTTTCCTCTTCCACTTCCAAACTACAGCTCTGATCTTATGTGTGCCATAAGACCCAACAAAAGGGCACGCTCCCTTTGCTCCTTCAAGAAAGAGAAACAAATATAGGAAATACATCTGCTCATCCTTTTTGAAGGTTTTCAGTGATCAATTCCAAGTCAAAGATGAGAGCCACAAAGATTTAACCAACAGGAAAAACTGGCATGGGGACTTTAATGGAATTGAAATAAGTTAATGTGTTTATCTAGATTTATACAGTTTCCCTTGGCACCTAACCTTAATCTGCACCAGTTGGAACACTTCAGCCAAATTGTATTTTCTGTTGGCAGGTATTTGCCATTTTTAGGTACAGGTCTAGCAGTGAAGATAATTGGGATGAGCTGGCATAGAATTTACATCAGCAATTGGCAACTTTCTTCCTGTTTTCTTTGGAACATGGAACAGGAAACCAGGAGAAGATTGGCCTTTTTTCCTATGATTTATATGTGAAATTTCTAGGGCTTGGAAAAGCCACAGAAAGATCTTGAAATTTCAAATTAAAGCAAATAGCATGTTGTAATTTATTTAACAAATGATAATGTAAACTGCACATAAACATAACAGGGCTTTTTACAAATATGTTCCTTGGCTGTGATCATAGGGAACATTTGGAGTCAAACTGAGGGACTAGAATAGGAATTTGTCAATGGTTTATTGTATTGAAAATGGACAGTAGAACATATGCAGCCTTTATGGTGGATAAACACTCAAAAATGGGAATGTCCATCTGTCTCTAGTTAATTTTTCCTCTGATCTCTTTCAGATATCCCATGCTTTCTTAGGCAATATTCTGCAAATGTGGGTCTGGACCTTCTGCCTTTGTTGCCCAGCCTCCCACATGCTGGTGATGTTCCAGTGAATCCCTTCCCACATGATGCTAAACCTGTCGGTCAGTGGTTGGTGAGTAACAGCCATTTCGTTACAGAGATATTGGATGGGAAGCCTTGAATCCCTCCCATCCTAATCTATGAAGCAGTAGGTTATACAGTCCATTTCCTGTTTGTACAAATCCCCAAAGCCTTACAATTCAAATGCCAAAACCTTAGAAATGTACATAAATGAGCCTTACAAATCATAAGTGCTTACAACACTCGCTTTGTTTTCCAAGGGAAAGGAGACATCTTAATAGACACTTAACATGAATTGTATTTTTGTGAATTATTTTATATATATATTTATATATTTTTGTGAATTAACATGAATTATAACTTTGTGAAACCTTCATTTTAAATTCCTAATAATTTATTTCCTGAAGTTACCCAAAGCCAGTCTGCATTTCTGAAACTTGACAACACTTTTGTCTCCACATGTTTCAGTTTTGGTATTATGGATTTGTTTTAATTACCCCTCGCTCCTAATTCTGAAAAATGAATCATTAAAACCTGAGCACCATACTGAGAGAAGAATGGACACTTGCATAAGGATAGCTAAACAGTATGAAACTGTACTTTTGTACGTTTGCTGGATAAAACTGAAATGGAAGTAAGTTCACAAGTTCACTGAGTATAATAGCAAGGTAACTCAGCTATACAGTTAAAAAAGTATTAGTGATCTTGCAAAGATCAATCAGACAGCCACACTTGTTCTCAACAAAACTGAAACCAGTTGGATGATACAGTCACTGCAAATCGTTCTGCAGAGAGGGGTTTTTTGGTAAAAAAATAATCCTGCACAATTCAGACCATTTGTATTAGCAAAGCTGAAGATCTTGCTCTATGATCAGTTAAAATGATAACTTCTTTTCCTCACAGCTTTGTATTTTTGTTTGCTAAAACTCTTCCTACAAGTGCAGTGATAATGCTACATACATTTTAAGAGATATGCGTTATCTGGCTAGTACTAAATTACCTGTGTTGATTGGGTTGACAGAGCCTTAGGTGACACGCTCTAGTGTGAGGTGTCCCTGCCCATGGCAGGGGGGTTGGAACTGGATGATCTTAAGGCCCTTTACAATCCTAACTATTCTATGACTCCGTGATTGGCTGGACAGGTCATATTGTTCATACATTCTGATTAACAGTTACTGTGAATACTGTGTCAAGGCTGAATTTCACCTTTTTTTCATTGCAGACACCCAAACTTGTAATTCAGTATTTGAGAGCTGTACTACTTTCAGTTGGGTCGAAAATGTCCATTGTAACCATTCTGCGTTTTTAGAATGAGTAGTTTTAAAAATTATATGAGGGAGCTTTTTTGACAGGTGAATAAAATAGTCAGACCCTGTTTCTAATAGCTAAAAAAAACAGTAAGCAAAATATATAATCTATTATCCCTGATTTAACTTCAAAGAGAAGTCTTTTCTTTGTTTTATCACAGTAAATGGGTTTTTAAGTTGAGAACCTATAGACATGAATAATCTTACCAATTTCCAGCTTACAATAACGTGTACATCTGAACAACTGTCCTGATCTGGTAACCTTTAACTACTACTTAATGTCAGACTTTATCAAATCCAAAGTTATTACCCAAAATTACTAGTAACATGACTTGTGTGAGACTGGCCTTTATCCAGTTACTGGCAGATATAAATGAGTCAGAATACCCATTGCCCATTAACAACTGGTAGTCCAATTCACAAAGAAGATAAGAGGACCCGATATTAGGGTACTCCATCGACCCTCAGTGACCATGTATCCAAAATGGGGTTGCAATGCCATAGCTGTGTGAGTAAAGATCATTTGAGTTAATATAGTTTTATGCTAATTTGTTGGTATATTTCATGTATCTTCTCCAAACAGATTTAGTAGACAATAGAAATATCTAACTGTAAAATGTGTTTTAACGAAAGAAAGGTCTGTTATGTGTAGCTTGTTATTCAGCTGATACCAGATTGCTCAGTCTGCACTAGTTCCACTGCTCATGAACAAACAGAATACCCAATTTATTGATTTCATCATTGGAAAAGAAAATCTGCCTCAGTCCTCTGTGGAAAGCTACAAGAGATGGCAAATGTCAAGAATTTTGTCTCATGGGGAGCCCAGTTCAGAGAAGGGGTTAAAAGTTAATCTGAGACAAATCTCATTTATGCTGGAATCATAGAATCAACAAGGTTTAAAAAGACCTTTAAGCTCATGCCCCAGCACTGCCAAAGCCACCACTAACCCATAGCACTGAGGGCCTTTTCTCCACAGTGTGGGCACACTTGCATGGACGGTGACTTCAGCACTACCCTGGGCAGCCTGTTCCAATACCCGATTACCTTCTCGGTGAAGAAATATTCCTAATATAGTTATAGCACCATAAATACTTTGCAAGAGGGATGAATTTCCATCAGTGAAAAAATAAAAACCTTTGCCTAAACAGAGGAGGATAAATGTCAAACTCCCCTCTTTACCTTGCCTTTACAATAGGTTGCTGTTAAAGGCAAATGTGCACAGCATGTGCGTATTGATGCCAACACACAGACGCAGTAGTTGAAATTAGAGATAAGTGTAATAACTTTACAGTGTGCAAGCTCAAAGCCAGCTCTCCCCATCTCTCGATGCCCTTCTGCAGCCTTCAGTTGGCTGCCAAGGTAGGAAGGGAAAGGGCATGGAGGTGGTTTTGTTCTGCTCCCCTGGAGGCTGCCTCCTTAGGCAAGGTGCATTTACTTGTTTGCCTGTTACACTGTAGGGGCACAAGGGTGACTGAGCTGCTTCTGCTTTCTGCATACTCTTCAGTCTGAAAATGCCAGAATGATTAAATTGGCAGCACCAGCTTTTGCAGTTTGATCCAGAAATGTCATGGTACCTGATGCTGTATTTGAGTGTCCATTCCTCTTGGCAAGTGATTAAATAAGACTCTCGTTTTATTAAAGAGAGGAGAAAGGCAAAAACAGAGCTTTAGCTTTCATGGGTTGGTGTTGCTTCCTGGAAGAATTCTGGAGGCTCTGAAACTAAAAGCAAACAGCTCCAAGCTTTTCTTTTGCTTTTCAGTTTGCCTTAATCCCATAATGTGTCTGAAGAGCTAGACTCAGGAGTTTTAAACATTTAAAATGAGCAATCTGCATAAGGATTTGCACTGAACATGAAGAATGAATAGCAAAAAGGTAAATCAAAAGACAGCCAAGTTGTAATACTTATCAAGAGACTGTGATAAAAAGTCTTCAGTGATTTTCCACTGCAGCAGCCACAGGACTTCCCTGCAACATGTCTCAAATGCAAGGGCAGCATGAAGTGCAGGAAAACCATGCCTATTTCTCCCTCTTCTGAAACAGAGCTGGGGGAGATGTAAGGCCTCTTGCTCTGCCTTGTCAAGAAGTGGGCAAACAGAACACAGCTGATAGAGAGTGGGAAGAAAGCTGCTCATCTTTCAGATATTCACGGAAATGTTCCTGCTGGCCCAAGGAAGGACTGTCACACCTAGGATGCAAAGATGCTCAGGAAAGTGAAGATACATAGCAAAGAGTATGAAGCTGATATGCTCAAAGTGTTTTCAGATCTAGTAGTGAATTAAATTTCCTCAGATTAAGGCACTTCCCATCTGATTTAGTGTGTTTATGCAGTGGTTGAACACAAACTCAGTTATGTGCACTGACATCACGGCTCAAGTTGATCCCTTTTATCTTTCCTGCATGTCCCACGGATGATGTGGCATGGGACCAGGAGTGGTATGGATGCACCCAAGCTTTCTCTGCCTGTCCTAGCCCCAGATCTGGAAGTGGGAAAGTACACTGGAGAAGTACTGACACTACTGAATGTGAGCCAGTATGGGTCCAGATGCAGTTTAACTGTGTAGTCTTGGCACAGTGCCCCTGTGCCCTGAAGCACTGGAGTTTTTAATAACTTAGTGGTAAGATTGCAAAAACACTGTGCATGCCTCCTCATCAAAAAGAAAGCAATTTTGCTTTTGTCTGTCAAGAACTTATTAGGAAGATACTATCTTGATTGACCCAATTTCTATGTCTAAATTCATCTTTTACTGTCACACACAACCCTTTGGTAAGTTTCCATAGTCTGTCTTGGATCAAGTACGGTTCTTCTTTTCTCAGCCTTTTGTTGTTTAAAAAAGAACTTCACAGCACTTGTGATTATAAATTAGAGAAGTATTCTAGCTCTTACTTTCCTACCCTGTCTATCTATCTATCTATCTGACATAGCCCTTTGCCAGGTTTCTGTTCCTCCCGTAAGATGAATTATTCATCATCTGTACCATTCCAATAGTCCTTTTCTGTCTCCATTCCAGTTTAAAATAAATTTATGTGAA
Source organism: Pezoporus wallicus (assembly GCF_028554395.1). Classification (NCBI taxonomy): domain Eukaryota; kingdom Metazoa; phylum Chordata; class Aves; order Psittaciformes; family Psittacidae; genus Pezoporus; species Pezoporus wallicus. The sequence goes on along the minus strand of NW_026642649.1, from coordinate 6,281,150 downwards.
TACAACTGACTGGAATTATGTAAAATATTCTACCCAGCTTTTATCAATACCTTGTATACTGTAGAAGGTAGCCGCACTTCCTTGTATTCAGTGAAAATAGGCTCTGGACTTGTTTTTCCTATTCCTACAGCCACATCACACTGGGAAGCTGCCTGTCATCCTTTGGTTGACTATTTTACCCTGTTTCAGGACTGTTTCATGAGTTTCTTTTTCACCTCTAGCTGATAAACATCCAGTTCTTAGAAAATGCTTTTGTCAGTGGATGCCTGTGTGCTTTGTACTATGCAAACCCATTGCTGCTGCTCTGCCTTAGAGGTTGTCCTTTCTGTGTAGTAAGCTAATCCTCAGCAGTCAGCTAGAAGCTTATGAGCACGCACTTTGTTCTCTCACTAATGACAATACAGTGCAGGATCAGTCCTAAGACTGATGAACATGCAGTGCCACTGGAGATAATTTTGTCTCAGGGACTTTCTTTTCAGTATATGCCCACTTTAGTGTGCTGCTTAGTTCTGCCTTATCTATCTTCGAGTCCCTATATTATCATCCTTCCTGAAATCCTTAAACAAGAACTTCCTGTGTGGTAAAGTACCAAATGATTTATCATAATCTACACTCTTAGAAGCATGACATTTACTCTTATAAGAAAGTTATCTTGTTGAATGTTAATTATAACAGGCTAACCTAGTATGCACCTCTGATAACGCAAACCACATTACAGTTTAACTCTCTTTCTATTTGCCTCTATGGCTCATTGTTCTTGACTTTAAAACCCGTGCTAAGGGTTCCTGTAGGGGTGACTGAACTGATGGGAATGCAGACACCTAGACCGCTTCACCTGTCTTCCCCAGAAACTTTCTGGGGATACTAACTGGATGTACCCATCATTAGGTATGCTGTTTCCAGTCAGAGGGCAGATTTTCTCCTCTCTGCGTCACGCATTCCCAAATTGAGAGAATCACTAAAATTTCAATTTCATGTGTATCTCTTTTATTGTTTTATCTGGTGCCGTTTTTCTTCCCTCTCCTTCTTGTTCATTTCACCACAGTTAGCAGCCCAAACACTGCTTTTACTTAGAATATGATACAGAAATTACCATTCCTGCTCTCATTCCTGATTAAGTACCCTGTCATTACCACCAGAATCTTCATTTCTCCTGAAAACTGAAGTATTAATTTAGTATATAGATCATGCCCTTATTAATCTTTAACCGTCCTTCTCTTCTCAGTCTGTCTTGCTTTCTTTGTTCCTCTCTTGTTTAACTGGTGAAGACGTTATTAGCATTTGCTTTCCTTCCAAGATAAAGCTTAATTAGGCTTTTAACTATTTTTAGGCTATTCTGTTGGGCAGCAACTTCTTCCTTTGATTCTTCAATAGTAGGGTTGGACAAACTGTGATCATTGTGACGTCTGCTTTTCCCCTATTGTATGCTTTACAACATCGTGCTAAGAGCAGAGGTCTTTACCATCTTCCATTCCCTCAGATGAATACGTAAGTCTTAAATCAGCAAGCTGTCAGAATTATTTTGGTAGTGTCACTTGCCAGTGACAGCTATGTTAAGAAACATTAATGCTTTACAGCTAAGGACAGGGCATATCACTCCTTTATGCCATAATTTAAAAATCATTTGTTCTTTTGCTTTATATTTCTGTAAATCACCATTGTGTATGCTGACTATAAAAGTTTCATCTGTGTTAGATACGTTTATCTCGATTCCCTTGGTTGTGCTTCTTTTATTAAGGACATTACTCACATCTTGAAGGCCAAAGTTATCTGTGTAGGTCTGGATTCTCAGAATCACCAGTAAGTTTAGGGCCCTTCGCATGCTCCTGAATTGTGTAGGACCAAGAAAACACACTATAGTTTCTCAGCCTGAACCCTTACTGCAATAATTCAAGAGATGCCTTTGTAATACTTACATTAATGAATCAGGAGCCTTTGTGTACACAGTGATCAAACTCTGTCATTATTTGTAAAGTTAAAAACCCAAAGCATTTTTTTAAGATCTCACTGAAAATAATGTGGAAATTTTCCACACCTTCATGGCACCCTTCTTTCTCCATCACATGCACCCACACATGCACCCAGACTTTTAAAAAGTTTCAAATATCTTTAGCAGCAATAAAACTAAGTAGCAGTGTGTACTGCTCTGTTTAGCTGTTCCTGTAGGAGAAATAACGCTATATGGACATGGAGTTCAAAACAGGAAATGATGATGGTGCAAAGGCAAATGGTATGATGCCGTCATATGTTTGTGGGGAACAAAAAGTATCAGCCTTAAGACATCTGACTATGCGAGTTCTGTGTTCTGTTGTCCATAATTGCACTGAGTCTTAATGACGCTCGTGTCCTCAATCACTTATCTCTTACTCCAAATCACCCCCTCATTTCAACAAGACTACTTTGGGATTCATTACTGTTCAGTGTAAGGTAGAGTATTACAATTTGGCCTTGATTTAGTAACCATTTAGTTAAATCTATGCGTTTTGAATGATAGCTATGGATTTCCTTTTCTAATTGCACACTGATAATATTACATTCTACAGTGATAATTTCATTTCAGTTATAGTATTAATTCAGACCATATTAGTTTGATAATGTCCACTAGCAAAGCCATTTGTGCTGTGGAAGAAGTGGAAAAATAAACCACATTTGATTCAACAAGTTACACATTCTTTATGTGCAGCACTGCTTACTTCTAATATTTCATTTCCTTGCTGTGGCAACATCTCATCTACCAGTCAGAACCAGAATCTGAGTCTAAACATAAAGAGACTGATGTTCGTGCCTACTGCCACAGAGACGGCAAGTCCTGTCCTGCCGCTGATTTTGAAGTAGACCTCTCCAATAAATGTATTATGTGAAAGTCAGTACTGTGCATAGGAGAAGAAGGAGATACTCTGTGTGACTCCATTACTGTGAGAAATTATTATCCCATTCCCAAGCCCTTGTCTTAAAATTGAAAAAAACAGTTGCCAGGAACTCAGAGTTAACTTCATGGTAGTACGCTGGACCTTCGAAGTTATCCTGTACTTTGTGTTTTGAGGGGTTTTTTTTGCTTCTAATTTTAAAGAAATGGACTTTGGTCTTGTAACTGTAACTTGCCACTCAAACTTTGTCTTTGAACTTCATGCCAGCACCGTTTGACTTACAGGAACAGTGAAAAGATGGTATAATCCATCATAGATGACAGCCATTTGTTTTAAATAAAAGTTCTCTAATTTTAGCAATAAGCCTAAATGTCGAAATAAACAAAAACGGTGATATTTTTTGCTTAATAGTGGTTAAGATACCACAAAGCTACCAATTTCATCAATCTTTCAGTTTCTGGAATACAAGATTTCAAAGAGGGATAAGGCCAGATGACTTCATGCAATTCTGAGACAGAGAATTTATTAAGGTCAAGACAAATCCAACTATTAATCCACAGCCTGTTCAGAAGTACAATTAGGATGAGTTTACTGTTCTCTCTGCCACTATTTATCTCCTCACTTCAGAGCACATAACAATGCAATAAAATAGACAATCTGTGTGAATAAATAACTTGGCATTTTGCTATGCATTTTGCAAAGAAATTAGAACTCCTTTAGAGTTTCCTAGCTATGATTTTGTGTTGTCATTTATTAATGCTTTGCTTCTAGGGTAATCCACATGCAAATGGAACAATAAACAAAGAACCTTCTATGCCACGGGAGCATATTAAAGTAAGTCTTCAGAGAGTCATGTTCTACTGCTGGAGAAAACAGCCCTGAGTCAGCACTCCCTCCGCTCCTTCCCCCCCACCTTCCCTCCCTTCCCGCTGGCAGGAAATGAAAACTATTTCAGCCTGTTATACAAAATGTGTAGAATCAACGTGATTATTTCAGCCTTGCTCTATACCAGCCATGAAAGCTGACTGACAGCATCACCAGACACGTTTCCTGAGCTATTCAAAAATTACCACCTGCCTTCCCCACTTTCAATCCAAAGAGATGTTAGAAGGTGCTATGCTTAAATAGAACAACAAAGAAGGCTGCACTTTCCAGAAAGACAAGTTTTTCTGCTTTGGTTCTCTGAGAGTTACCCACTACTTTAACTTACATGAGCCCTTATGCTCCTTTTCTGTTAGTCTTTTCTGTATCCCAGAAGGTAGGAGAGTAAAGCAGATAGCATCTACTTTTGACTCAATGGCCAAATTGAGAGGCAATGTATAAGTGGATGCAAGATCCGTATCAGTGAGTGGATTGCAAGGCTTAGGGATTCTTACCAAGCCCAAGCAAGTTTAAGCTAGTTCAGTTTAAATGCTGAGCGTGGCAGAAGAAGGTGCTATACCAGGTTAGATTCCCTGGGACTAACTGAGGCCTGATCCAAAATTCAAAGGCTTAATGGCCTTTGAAGCAGATCTTGGATTCCCACCTGAGTCTAGTGATGTGGTTAGCTGCAAAAACTGGCATGCTGTCATTGCTGGCTGATATTTTCAGATGTGGTCAAGTAAATAGCTTGATTTCTAGAAGTGTTCAGTACATCACCCCTAAAGACTTAGTGTGCAGCTGTATAATAGGCGCTGTTGCTTGAGTGCTGTTCTAGCTCAGCACTCAAGCTTAAAAATTTCACTCACACTGCATACTGTGTTCTGCTAAAACCAAGCAATGCTCAAGCATATGAATGAACTTTACACAGAGGATTTACATGCACAATAACTCATTCAAACCTTTTTCTCCTCTCTTTCTGCTTTCTCCTCTCACTGATTCTAGACCCACTAATTATTTGGGAGGTTGAAGATTTTTAAGCACAGCTGAAGACTAGCATGGATGACAGCACTGACAGCTTTCCACATGTCTCTACGAAGATATCACACTCTCGTGATAAGAGAACAGTCAAGTTTCTCTGCCCATATTACCCAGAGCCTTTACTGGGATTGTCAACAAGGTTGCCGATTGGAAGCAATTGTGACATTTTGTTCATGTGTGTGATACCAGACCTGCTGACTAGGAGCTGCTGAAACTACCAGCTCATTTCACAATATTTAAACAGTAAATTACCATACCTAGCATTTTTGTCAACAAGCTGAGGGATTGATTGATTGGGTGTGTACATCCTGCATAGTGATTATTGTCAGCCATAACTCTTCAGCCTGTAACAGGGTGAACGCTGCTTTTAATTTACAAGGATGTCAAGACACTTGCAGACAAAGTGTTCAGGTAAGACTGGTTATGCTCACCTTGAGTGATCCACTTGTACTCTCTCAGACCTCCTAGTGTGGTCCAGAGATTAGTGATTAATGCACAGGCTGTGTGACAAAAAGGCATGACAGGAAAAGAGGGGGTGGGGGGGTGGAAGAAGCAGAAAAGTGCTGGCAGGCACAAAAGTGAGAATGCAAAACTCTGAAAGCTGACTTGTGCTCGGCATGAAAAACTTCCCTACCCTTTATTGTGCCTATGAAAATGCAAGGGGAGGGCAACAGTGCTACATGACGTAGGGTTAGGGCTCGTGGAACAGAAGCTAGTCTTAGATGGAGCAGATAAGAGTATCAAAGCGTATGTCAAAGTAGAGCATTCTCACATCCCTTGATACTAAGCTCACTACTGCTGGTGCATACACATTAAAATCAGTCAATACACTGCGTATGTTATACTGATGATGCAGCAGAGTTTACCATTTGGGGAGTTCTTTCTCAATTGTTACTTGCTTTGTGGTGCTCTGTCAGAGGTTTGATTGCTGACCAAAACCCATCAACCCTAAGGACATTTACAGTATTGACTGTTTCTTTTGCTCGGTCCAACCCAGGATGAAAATGGCAAGAATGTACATTCATTTCTGCTTCTGTCTTTAGGCTCTACTCCTGTACTACGAACTCTCAGTAAAGGCCCCGTATCTCACCCTAGTTTTCTCTCCCTTTTCCTTAGCTATGAGAAGAATTTCAAGACCTATTTAACACATTTATTCTGACAATATGCTGATCTTTTGCCATACATTTTCAAGAATTGCTTCATTTTGCAGCTCTTCACATCTGAAAACATGCCACCTCTGTTCCTTCAATTTTTGCTTTATTTACACAACTTCCTCTACAACGCAAAGGCACCTTCCCCACAATCTTCCAATCTTCCTATTCCATTCTCACTTTTCGCCTTTTTTTTTTTTTTTGGTGGCTTATATGATTGCCTACAGGGATTCACCACAGCCACAACTTCCTTCTGGAGCAAACTGAGATCACAGCACTACACTTGAAACACTAGAGGTTGCTAAAGCCTGTGTTTGTTCCTTGAGTTTTCTCAAGTGAAGCAGCATGATAGATCCTCCTACTCTAGACACCTATACTAGCACTAGACTATTCATTCTTTGAATTCTCTTGTTCCTTGGCTCTTAACAAAATGCACAACAAAAGATTCTCTTCCCATGTGTAAAGGGCATCTATGACAAATACAGTGTATCTAGCATAGAGGAAATTGAGAATAAATGCAGCACCAAGGATTTAATCTTTAGGATTTATCTGCCCTTTGTCAGATAACAGAAGGTTTGGACTTAATAATAGTTGGTTGCCTTCTTTTAAAATACATATTTTAAGAATACTGCCAGAAAAAGGGGTGTATTTGAATTTTAAATAGCAACGTTATGTAAATTAACAGTTTTACATAAGACCAGATACATATATTGTATACATGAGATTGTGCCTTATGTCAGACAGTATCTCCAAAAGATACTTCTCCAAATGTCTTTTTGAATCTTATATTGGGTTGAAGAGTGGCTCCTGTTAAAGACTGAGCTATGTAGTGGTGATTTAAGTATGTCTCCTACTCTCATACATGCAAGCCAACCACTTGCTATTACCATTCTTCCTATTAACAACATTAGGACAAGTTGGTCACCTAACAAGGGGAGACTGTACTGAAGCACCAGCCATGACTATGGTAATCGATTTTCACAGCTGTGTGAGAATCCTAACTGGAGTGGTTTTGTTCTTTAGCATCCCAGCTCCTGGAGTCAAGTTATTCTGCAAGGAACTCATATTATATTCTCTTGAAAAAGAGACTGCTTAGCCAAAAAATTGTAATGTGACACATACCTGCAGTGCCCCTCAAAATGAAAAACAAATAGAAAGACACCCAGATGGGTTATTTTTAGCAACTGCATGGTTTCATAGGCTTAATTTATAAGGAGCGAACACTTGGGGCTGCCAATCTGTGAATAGTCTTTGGAGGAGCTGTTTGGGCCCCTTTCCAAACTCTCTTCCTGACAGGAATTTCTATGAGGGGGGTAGGGAGTTTATAATGAACTCACCCTGACATCTGGGCTGGGGGAAGCTAACAGGCCACCTTTGTTCCCAGCATTCCAGTGGTTTCCAGTATATTCTAAAGTTGCTCAGAATATTCTTGTTTCAGGAAGGGAAAGCAAAGCTATGAGAGGAGATCCTGAGTATGGTAGCAAAGGCTGGCCCCCACTTCCAGGAGGATACACATGCAGGGGAATGGCAGGGCCAGCTGGCTGGACAAGGCCCTCACTGTCGCAGGCAGGATGTCCCATGTGATGACATCAGATTGGAAGGTTTCCCAGCTTGAGTGAGCCCACCACATAGCTTCTGAGCAACAGCATGGGCTATATTTAGAGAGTGAGAATAATAGATGAGACATATGGTGACTGATTCTCCTTCAATCTCAAGTCTACCCATTTACATGAACAGGCTCCCATTGATTTCAATGGCTAAGACTCCTCCAGTAGCACCAGTAGCATGGCTGACTTGACAATGCTAATGGAAGTGAAGTTCAGCCTAAGTCAAAAGCAGGTGGTGTTGTTCTGTGTGCAAGTGATGCTTTGAAAAAAGCAGGGGAAAGAGCAACTCCCTTTCCTGCAAACTAATACATTGTAAGCCTTTTCTGCTTGACTTACTAAGACGTCACTGAGCTTCCCCAAGAAAATTTATTATATATACATAAACTTTGTTACTATGGTTGGTCAGAGTTAAGTCTCTGCTCAGAGACTAAAGCAAGGTCCTTTTGATGATTTAGTCATTCTTTGCACTTTAAACCTACGTAGTTGGAGCAAGAAAAGTTGAAAACTTCTTGGGCTGAGCCCAACGCCTTGTCTTATCATCACATTATTTACAATGTAAATGAAAATCAATTCGTGCCTGTTCCTTGGCCATTTTGTGAAACAGACCCTGCTTTGTAATGCTGCTGATCTCTGTGTAGTCATAAAACAGAGATTTATTTTCTTCTCATCTCCAGCAATTAACTGCTACAGATGTCAGACAATTATGCTGAATGAGTGTGCTGCGCCTTTGTTCGTTTTCTTCTTTTGTCTGACTTGCTGATTTTGAAAGCTGCCCAGCTATCGAAACTCCACTTCAAGTGCCTAAGATCAGAAACAAGCCCAGGGCAGCAACATGGTATGATACTGGAATAAGTAAAGCATTTGTTGAGTCATGACCCATCTAGATCAGAAGCCCTCAAGAGTGTTTTATGCTAAAATAAATAAATAGATCTCTGAAGTTAACTGATTGCTCCATGCAGAGCAGACTCAACACTTCGTGTAACATTTGCCTCAACAGCACAAAAGCAGGCAGAGAGCTGCCCTGCAGCTCTGCTGTTCCAGACAGAGGAGAATCCAAGCAGGGCTATGCCTACTCCCTACCACCTGCTCTCCCCACCTTCTCTGAAGAAGGCATGTCAGCACAGGGCAGAAAGCACAGCCTTAGGCTTCTCTGAATTATACAGAGGGCTAAACAGTCCCCAGCTGGCCCAGGATCAGAGGAATGGACTTAAGTTGCTTAAAGCCACCTTTCTCAGTGCTTACCAGATGCTTTTCAGCTGTGCAGAGAGAAAATAGGTTTGGTAGAGAAACTATCCTTAAGCACACCTTGGGATTCATTCTTCTTATGCCACGATGTACCTTCTGTGACCTGGCTAACCAGGAAATCCAGTGGTACTCCACATGTCTTAGTATGCTCCCTTGCTAAGCCTTTAGCTTTTCTTCACTTCATGCTGCACTGATACCAGTTCTCAGTTAAATCAGAGTGAACCCAACATTCATAGCAGTGATTTTAACAAGACACAGGATTGTGGTTGACTTAGCGCACAGTTCATACCTTCTTAATTTGGAAGACACCGAGCATAGGCTATAAACATTTGAAGCAATCAATGACAAGCTATTATCATCAAGTGTGGCTGCAACAAAGTGACCTTGTTTATCTTGCAGTTCCCACACTTGTACATTTAAAGTATTGTAGGCCTTGATGTGAACTCTTCATTACACTACAGGAGAAACAGTCTCTTTGAGACAAGAAATCACTTGTCTAGGTATCAGTTTCTGGGCTATGGTACAGAATGTCTCACCTGAAGTCCTTTGGGGAAGCACTAGCAGAGCATTTTCTATGGTGGCTACAAGGAAAATGCAATGATTTTAGTAATTCACAATAATTTCACCCACTTTGATACTGATAAGTGTGGTAGCTTAACTTCTTAGGCTACTTACTGCTGAAGTAATTTTGAGAGATCTTTGTGTTAGATTCTGTTGCATGCAATGCAGACAGAAAATGCAATACAGAGCCACAGTTGTGATTTAAAGTTATTTAAAAAGTCTGAATCTGCTCCTTTGAGTCCAGTGCACTTTCTGAGTAGACACGGCATTTCTGTCCTGCTCTGTGAGCATCTACCTCAAGTTTTTCAAGATTTTCTAACCCTTTTTACTCTTACTGTTATGAAATCACTGTCCTTAGGTGCCTTCCCTGATGTACAGGCTTGGGACAATATGCTTTGTTTCACCATGGATCTTTCTTTTCCTTTATGCAGATCTCCACAAGATCTGACAAACTGTTTGATCTACATTAAACTACAGCATGATCATCAGTCAGAGCTGGCCCAAAAGTGATTCTTTACCATTTTCTTCAGGCACTGCCATGATCTCAACTGGTCTGCACAGAGGCACTGTAAGGTTCTGGAGACAGCATCCATGCAGTGAAATGGAACAATCCCACCTATCTCAGGCTCATTACTGAGCACAGAGAAAAGAGTAAGAATCTAGGGCCAGCCTAGAAGAACCACAGCCTGTGCCCTCTGCCTGCCACAGAGCCTGACTGCAACCTGAGCAGGGAGATTTCAGGCACCATGTCAATTCCTCACTAATATCTGGGTCTGTGTTTTGTGCAGTGACAATACAGCCCTCCTAAGAAAGTGGAGAGCATGTGGACAATGGTCAGGCCACTGCATCTGAGTGGGCCAAACTCAGAAAGCGGGTGTGGGACAAGTAGTATTCTGGGAACACAGAATTCTTAAATAGCTGGAAACTGCTCCCAGTTTGTGGATCTCTGCTTCCCAAACTCACCCTGACAGGCTGACACGTGTAGCCACTTCATCATGCCAGTAAGCCTGTCTCCAGGTACCTCTATGCTCTAGGATATGATGCATCTTCCAAACTTATACTTGAACCAGATGGCAGCAATTTTCCGAATGCAGATGCTGGCACTGACAATGAATACGACATTTCTTATTCCAAAGAACTTTTAATGAAAAGAGCAATAGCCTTTTTATCCATCTCCCTGGCAGCTTCCAGAAAATAGGTGAGCATGAATCATCCTTCTAATCTCAGCTGTTGCATTAGGGATTAAAGAACTGAGCATGAGTCAGGGAAAGAGCACCCCCTTTATGTTGTAACTGCACAAGTCTGCTTGCGGATGCACAAGCATCCACAAGTATCACATGCAATACAAGAGTTGGATTGTGCTTGTTTGGGGACCCCTTGGACTGAATGGGAGATTTCACTGACTGGAAATGGGATGGATTTATTTCTCACTACCCAGCAGAATATTAATTTGCAAAGAATGATCATCTTCAGTTGGCCAACTCACCATCCTGTCATCACCAGTCACCTGCCTTCTCCACACTGCAGATTCTCATTACTTAGGCATCAGGGTTAAAACTCCTACACATAAACATAAGTAAAATATAAAATAAATGAACTAAAGTGGACACAATACACAGTGGTGTATGGGGAATTAGTCCCTTCATGAATGCTGGTTTGCACAGGAATTGCCATGATAATTTGGAAAGGATATGACTGGGGGTTCCCATGAAATCCGGGTCAGACCAGACTTGCATTGCTGCAGATGGCAGAAATACTCAGATCTAGTATTAAAGATCATGGAGCTACAGTCTCATTGTCAGCTAGCTCTTCTTTGGAAATACAGAAATCTTTGGAAAGGAAACTGAACACAGATATTGCAAGCCAAAGAGTAAAGTCTGAAAAGTCTGACTTTTTAAAAAAGAATGACTTTGAGTTCATGTTCACAGCAGAAATACAGACAAACCAGCACACGCAAGCATGTCTTTACATGCTTATTGTTGCTAGCAGAGATTTTAAAGATACTGTCCTGAAGGATCTGCAGTATTTACGGCATACCTGATAGCTGAACTTGTGCCAATGGTCTTCACCTGGTGTATATATAATACAATTTCCAAGACTAAACAAAAATTGTCCTACTGAATAAAACAATGTAAAAGGCTTTCCTCTTTTTTTTTGACAAATAGGCACTTAAAACTTCTGAGTTTGTGGCAAGGCTGTTTTTTTGGTATTCCTGATACGTAATTAAATGAACCAAACTATTAAGTGTATCATGTGCTAGGGCAGTATAACTAGACATAGGATTTTAGCAAGTTAATTAGATTTGTGATAGGAAAGCATTATATACATTTGTTTTGCAGGATACTTCATTCAAAACCATGTAGAAGCTGAATGGGTAGATTTTAATCTAGCATTTCAAATTCAGTCTTCTCGGAGGGCAAAATTATGATGTTCACCTATAGATAAAAAGGGAGTTTATGTGAAAGAGAAGCATTAGTAGTTGGAAAGTTCAGTAAGGCAGTGATAGTCAAGTAGCTATGGACAAAGCCTTCAAGGCCTGTTTGGTGTGGACCAAATAAAATATCCGGACCTTACCACTCCTGCTTCCTGGTAGTTCTCCTCTTTCCACATCAGTCTCTCCCACTCCTTCCTTTACCATCTTGTTTTTCTCCCTGTACTGAAGTAGAAGCAACAGCAGCGAAGAGCTTGAGCAAGCGGTAACTGCCAAGATGTGGCACAGAATGGTCAAAGGAGGCTCTCTAAGGTCCCCAAGGAGACCATGACAAAATTCTCCTGGGCTTTCCACAGGTCCTCACAACACAGTTTAGGCACTCTCAAATGCTTTTAAGTAATTTTAACTTGTATGGGTAAAACCAGCACTTCTCTGGGCCAAACAGTGAATAGAGAATAGCTATCTGGGGACAGGTCTGCTTTCATGGTAGGGTTCCTCAGGTTGTAGGAATGCTTTATCAGAAGAGGTAGAAAGCTTTGAGGGTAAGAAAGTGCTCATTTGGGGTAAGTTTTCATCAGAAGCTGAAAAGCAGAAAATGAGTTTGTGCATCCTAGTCACATAGGTGTTTTCTATGCAATTCAAACCAGTGCAGGCCTCCAAAAAAATCCTTTGAAAGTATTTTTAGAAAACCTCTATGCTCTCCACCCTATATCAGAGAACACAAGAATAAGTTTGGATTACTATGGATACATAGAGTCAAGTTAGGCAACCTATTTCAATCTTTCCTCTCCAATAGCCTTACCTCAAGAGCCTATGAAGTAACATGTCTAAATTCAGGCCTGTGCACTAGAATAAAATCATTCCCTTGCCAAAAATATACAACTGCCAGTATCCATTTTCATGCCAAGGCAAGTTTGGAGGGGAGTAATGGGCTCTAACAGTCACTCTCTGAAGTGCTACATACTTTACCCTCAGCCAAGGAGCATTCAGAAGATGTGACATTCTTTTCCTCCCCTGGAAAACATCAGAGAAATTACTGTCCGTCTGATACTCCTGCTATCAGTAATAGGCTGGTTTGACATCAGAAGGAAAGTGAGCACAGGGGACCTTTGACAAAGAGATGACCATATCCCCACCACAAGGAGTGCAGCCTGCAAGTCAGCACAGCGGTGTGGAGCGAGGCGAGCACAGTGCTGAGGTGCGGACACTGAAAGCTGGAATGCTGCATGGAACAGAGAGTCCCCTGGGAGCCTTCAGATGGGTGGGAAAAAGGGGCCGACAGAAGATTTTTTAAAGGCTTTTTTATTTTTTGGTATTTTGTTGGTGTTGTTTGCCCTCCCAAAAGCCAACTGGGCAACAGAGAGCAAGATGGAAGCTCCAAAGTGTGTGTGAAGGGTGAAAAAGGAGCAGATAAAGAACAGGCTCCTGCCTCAGGTTGGGAAGGTGTTGGCACCCTGAGGAATACGAGAGAAGAAATGTAAACAGAAGGTACAGTTGTGCAAAGCCTTGGAACTGAAACAAGCGTGTAGCTCATCTTTGATGCCCCAGGTAAGTGAAAACTACTTCACGTTCTTGGTGCAACAATACCCTGTTCCTGTTATGAATGCTGGCCCTGTCTTACCCAGATAGATGCTGTGCCCTTTTGCTTCTGGGAAGCCCATTAATATATCTGGAATGAATATAGATGCAAACGGCTGCTCACAAATCCCCTGTTACAGAACTGGGGTCATTATTAAAGGAGCAAGCATTGGTGGGCTCAGCAGCTGGAAGGAAGACAGAGTTTTTCACATGGCTTTCTATGAGAAAAGGAGTTTATTTCTCCAAAATTACTCTCTCTAGTCCTTGGCAACAGAATGCTTTTAAAAAATACACCACCAAGCTTTGTTAAATGTTACCTTAAAGCAATTTACTGCTTTGCGTGAGATCTGCTTTTTTGTCCTTGGCTATTTTAATGATGGGTTCTTCAAGCAGCCAATGCTTGAAGTTGTGTATACAACTGTACTTAAAGCTTAATCAAAAGTGTAATTCCTTTAATTCTCATGTTGTTAAGCAAAATTTTGTCTTTCAGGAGAAGGTGAAAATAACCTTCAGAAAATGTTACAAAACTCTTCCAAAACTCATCAGTGGGATCAGGATCACACACCTATTTTGGCAGTGATAGTACTTACTCCAGTTAAAAAGCCATCCTTTACTCTAAATCTGACTTATTCAGAGCCATTTAGGTGAGTAAATTGCATTTTTAGTAAAAAAAAAAAATTGCATTTCATTTTATTTCAGTAGAACAAATGATAGCTATAACAAAAAAAAAGAGCAAAATGGCTAAGCTAAGTAATTAGTTACAGAACCTACCAGATCTACTCAACATTGGAAAATGGGCTAAAGACACATGAAATACTGTTTTATGGGGAATATTTAAGGAATTAAGCTTCTGTGTTTGAAAATATTCTGTTTCAAGAGTAAAATGAGGAAGATACCACACATTACAGTCTTCAGTAAAATTATTTTAGAAATCATGTTTCTTTTAGAACCATAAATAAGAAAAAGCCTTTATAATCATCTGTTTATTTTATTATATTGCTTCAGGGTAGAATATACTTTCTAATCCTTCAGATCCTGAAACTTCATGTACATTTGAGTCTGAATTCTTTGGGTTTAATCCTTCACTTGAGAGTAACTTGATGATTATATCTTAAGCTACAATAAAGATTATATGTAATTTTGGGGAGAAAATGTATTCTTAATGACTTAGAAGGAAAGCAGCCCATTGACAGTACATGATATTACTAGAACTGACTATAATTAACGCGTAATACATTTCCCAGTTTTCTGTGCTCTGCACTTGTAGCTGTAATACTGAAACACAGGCTAATAGTTGACTCCCTTCTGTCTTCCAAAGGCATAGCAGAATATTGCAAAATAAATTCCCTCCAACAGACAGCTAGAGATTGCTGTGATATTTTTCCTGGTAACTTACTTAGGTTTTCATTGAAAAAAAAAACAGTTTTTAGTGCTGCTTCATGCAAGATCTTTTGTAACTTAATTTCTGCTAAATAAGAATCAGTAATAGAACATACCCATGTATCTTACATACAATTCCAGAAGACTACTTACTGTCTGTATAGGAATATAAAAAAGATAGATGACATCTATTTAGGTCACATAAGCACTTAGATGTGATGTCAGATATTTATAGCAACAATTAATCTGAAACACTACCTTTTTTATATAACAAACAGAAACCTTTCAAACAAGAGAGTTACAGCAAATCATATTCCTTCTGTATCTGGACAGGCTGCTATATTTTCCATGGGTAATACCTGAGTCTGTGAAGATCCACGTTTAAAGAAGACCAGTTCCCCAATATTTGTAATCCAATGATTACTATTGATTCTGGGCATAGCATTTAGAATTTAGTAAGTTCATAGGGTTTTTTTCTTATTTAAAACTCGGGAAAATACCAGAAAGACTTTATTTGTATGGGAGTTTCATGGCAGTTTCAAAAACAAAGGCAGGGATTTTAAAATGTCACATGTGAACTGGATTTGCTTAGTCATTATTCAGAACTGCCTGAAAATTAGTCAATAATGGTCAGGGTCTATGGATCACAAGTTCAAAATTCTCAGTCCAAGCACTTTCCATCAGGGATTATGAAGGCTTCGACATTTTGTCTTCCAAACAGAGGCAAAATTGCTTCATAATAATTGATAGCAATCTTTGGAAGAAGATCAACACAGGCATGTAAATCACATACCAGGACTGCATTTTGTTATACTTTTGCCAGAATGGGATGTAGTCATAGGTAAAACCTGTTACTTAGATAAAAGAATCTCTCTTTTTATCTTCCTCTGCACCTTCCAAGGTTTCTGACTTATAAATTCAGAATGACAAATTTTCCAAGTTTCCGAAATTACAATTTTCATTTGGGATACGGCCAACTTGGCAATGTAACTTTTGCCACTTTTCTAACATTTTGTTTCTGTTCCAGCACAGAGTAAAAACACTGGGAAACCCTGAAAGCAGCCACAGGTTTATATCTGCATCTAAGAGGGACATAGCCTGTCAGTGCAGGACTTTTTGGTAGCATTTTTAAGTGATAAAGGAAAACAAAACATTTCTAAACTTTTGGCAAAGAATTTTACATTCTTGAAGAGCTCAGTGATTGAGAACTCTGTTTTTTTCTATATGTTCAAAAATATAAAGCTGAGAGTGGCTGTTATTTCTAAAAGATTCGAGCTAAATCTAAATGGGCACAGCATATTCTTGCTGTTCGACCAGGAAGCTTAGACCAAAGGAAACGGGCCTTGGGAAAGACACAGCAAATAAAACCACAGGCAGGTTGGGTGAAATTGGTGGAACGTTAAGACAGGAACACAGGTGGCTCCAAGGATGATAAAAAGGAGTAGGAAGAACAAAAGACAGACATCAATTACAATCTCGTATGATTAAACTCTACTTTGAAAAGGCACAAAAGGAAAAAAAAGAAATCCAAACCCCAGCGAAGCCCAAAGTAGGTCATCAGCTCAGTTACATGTATGAGCTGAGGAAGTGGAAGGGAGTTGCCAGAAATAAAGTGTAAGTCTGATGGTGACTCAAGGGATGGGAACTGTAACCTAGATATAGTCAAAAGGATGAGATGAAGCTTTTCTGATTGTTGTGATAAAGATATGCTAAAACCTCCAGGGGAAATCAACCCAATTGTAGCCCATACAACACCACAAATCAATGCAACGTTATGAAAACAGGTCAGTTCAGAGACATGGAAAGGAAAAAAGTACAACAGAAAAATTCAGAACAAAATATATGGAGAAGGATCCCCCATTTCTATAGTTTGCCTTTGACCCTTTTTACTCCTGACCTCCTTTCAAAGTATGCCTCCTGCTAATCATTGTTATTGATCAGTGCTCAGTGCTGAAGGCACATTTGAAGTAAATTTTGACTGTCCAGCCACAAGTTACAAGCTAACCCTGCCATCACCTTCTGGGAAGTGCTTCTCTGCATAAGGGATGGTCTTAAAATCAACATCCACTGCCACTCACTATGAAGGTTGGACCATACACAATTAATATGTCCCTCTTTACAGAACAGATCAAACTTGGACTTTCTGTTTCATGAAGTAACATCATTTAGAAACTGGTCTCTGAGTTCCAATTTGAATCTTTAGAAAAGATCTTTCAAGTATGAAAATTCAAATTCAATTTCAATTACTATTTTAGTTATATAATGTATGTTCAGCTACAGATTATTACAGATGTCAAGCAGTGTGTTTTACTGGTCAACCTATTCTCTTTATTTTATAGTATTTTTAGTTTGGAAAGCTGTAAGAACTCCTTCTGTTCAGTATGAAAACACAGAATCATAGAATCATAGAATAGTTTGGGTTGGAAAGGACCTTAAGATCATCCAGTTCCAACCCCCCTGCCATGGGCAGGGACACCTCACACTAAACCATCTCACCCAAGGCTCTGTCCAACCTGGCCTTGAACACTGCCAGGGATGGAGCATTCACAGCCTCCCTGGGCAACCCATTCCAGTGCCTCACAACCCTTACAGGAAAGAATTTCCTCCTTATATCCAGTCTTAACTTCCCCTGTTTAAGTTTTAACCCGTTACCCCTTGTCCTGTCACTACAGTCCCTAATGAAGAGTCCCTCTCCAGCATCCCTATAGGCCCCCTTCAGGTGGCTTCAGGTCTCCCCACAGCCTTCTCTTCTCTAGGCTGAACAGCCCCAGCTTTCTCAGCCTATCTTCATACGGGAGGTGCTCCAGTCCCCTGATCATCTTTGCTTTTTTATTAAAAGAAATTGGTGTTTGTGTTGTGGAGAAAAATAAAATCAAAATAAAAGTATTTTGTGACAGCGCATCATATAAAAAGTGATTTAACATTTTTCCAAGCAAAAGAATCAAAGGTATATGTGAAGCTTCATCAAAATAGGTGTGAATTCCCTCAAAAAAGCTTATCTTTTCAACATGTCCTGTCTGACATGAAAATTTTCCAACCAGTTTCAATTGCTGACCTTGGGAGCTTTCCAGCATTCCAGCTTTCCAGACCAAGTGTAAAACGGAAAAGACTTGTGTCTTTTTAAAGGGAGGACAAATTTCATGTGATTAATGCTGTAGTTTTACTGATGTTATTCCTTACTGTGAAACAGATTTGTGTGCCTGCAGTCAAACTCATGGCTTTGTGCATGAGTGTTTTTTAAGCACATGTAGATTTCTTCTTTTAATAATAGAGGTACTTTGTTTTAACAGAGGGAAACGCCTGAGTACAATGGAAGTAGGAAAACAACTCTTTTGGGGAGGGTCGTTCTGTCAGTGACAACACACGTTACAGTTTAAATTTAACTGAATTTTAATTTTATTTGAAATTCTCTATTGAGAAACCCATAGAGAAAAAGCGTGAAATGGGAACCTCACTGCAAGTGAAAGGAGCTTTTCTGTGTCCTGCAATGCGGGTTTACAATTTCTCCCAGGTCTCTGGGTTAGGCAAGGGAAAAGAATGGCAGGAGGAGACATTCTCCAAAAGCCACAGATTTGCTAAAATGTTTTGAATTTCATGCAGGAGATCAGCAGAAAGTTAAAAAAATACATGCTCCAGATAGGAGGTTTTTTGCTGTAGGTACTATTTCCAGATACACCAGCAAAGAAATCATCATAGGCTTCAGTATATCAAATGACAGATTGTCATTTAAAATTGAGGGGGGTTTGGTTTAGTGCCTGAACATCTGCCCTCAACGTGCCTGCACTGCTCACAGCATAGCAAAGTCCCAGAGCAGAGCAGAACAGAACTCTGAAGAGTTTATGGTCTAAATAGCTGGTACTGGTACGAGGTGAGAGAAAAGCCTGAAGGAGCACAAAACCCAAGTGAATAGTGTGGAAACTTCAGCATAATTGAAAAGTATAAGCAACATTGAAGGCAGAACATGGCAGAATACGAGGAACTAAGCAGACAAGTGTAAATTGAATCTAGGTAAAGGTGAAAAGACAGCGTTAATAAAGGAGGATAGGCTTTTGTAATGAGCCAGTCCGTATGAGAAGAGGTAGAGAAGGTAGAGAGGTCAGAGGTAGAGAAGGTTCCCTAAATGCTCAGAAAGCTTTGGATTCTTGTTTCAGTTGCTCTCAGGTTGGCTTTTCCCTGCAGGCCTCTCAGTGAGATTGCATAGCAGGAGAGGAAAGGCATCTGCAATCACTGAGGAACAACAACAAGAAGGAAAAGTGAGAGGAGACTTCTGTTCCTTAGCTCCCGAGGATTTGCTGAACAAGAGAAGAGCTGTTAAACAAGTGTTTGCTGAGTTTAAATTGAAGTTTAAGTAAAAGAAATGCTACATCTGCACAGCTGTTTTTTTTTCAGGCTGAGTTTTGCCTCTGTGTATCTGTTAAAAACTATGATAAACTTTTGTCTTAAAGCAGAGCCCCCTCCCCACTACTGAGATATGTAACACCAATCATGTATCATAAAGAAACAGTGCCATATGGTGCCCAGCTTCAATCTCCAATATCTGCTTCCCAACATTAACCCAGTTCATCACGTATGAAGTGCAATTGGTGGGGTCAAGTCACTAACCCACTGCTACCAAAGTTACACCACAAAGAAAGTAGTAAGGGAGGGGGGGGTGGGAAAACTATCCAAAGGAAAACAAGGAGATTGCACCACTCGAATGAAATGCAGCAGAGGGCTTTGGGTGAAACAAATAAACCCTACCAGGCCAGCAGTGTCATGACCACCCTTAATCTGGCTGAATGGCCCCGGGGCCAGTGCCAATGTCTGAGATAAGAAGACTTCTCTCTGCAAACTGTGGGAAACCTTTCAGCATAAATTCAGAAGGCTCAGGAAATAGAACTGTAACCAATGAATCACCAGAAATTATTATTCCAGGAAAAGAATTTGCTTTATGTTTCTATGGAAATGGTTGTAGAAAAGCTGCTGTTGCATTGTAATGAAAACTTAAGCCTGAAAGGTGCTGTTGAAGGGCACAGAGCTGGTGCGATGGCTTTTTCTGAACCACACTGTTCCTGGGAGCATGACTGAATTCAGAGGGACAGTCAGCTGGGGATTTATATTGTAGTTTTAACAGTGAGATTTCTTTGAAAGGATGAAGAAAAGCCTTTCGTTTCCTTTCCTTCCTCCATCATTCAATAACGTTTTCTCAAAACCAAGTACTTGAACTAGTAATACTTGGTTGAACTAGTAGTTGAAGGAGTAGAAATGGTATAGATACAATACTGAAACTTTATGGATAAATCTCCAATCGGCATAAAATGGCAGAACTTGTTTCAACTTTTTAAGCTCCCAGAGAACACTTGTATCCTGATGTTTGAGAACGGACATGCAGACATGAAATCTGAATTAAATCCTGCAACAAAAACTGAGTTATCTCAACTTGTTCTACTCTATTTCAACTCTATTAAAACATTTTGGCTACAATAACTGGTTATTTTTAAAGGTATGCTCCTGGGCAAAGTCCCCGGTTGGTTCTTCTCTAAACAGATGTGAAGACCAAGAAAAAAAATCAGGCTACCAGCAATGGGCTGGTAGAAAGGTAGCAGTGAAAACTCAAATTGCTGGAGCTTAGAGGAAAGAGAAAGATCTCACTCCAGAGTATTCTCAGCTGTTCTACAGTTTGTAATCCTTTAACCTGGTCAGAAAGCTCCAGACCATGGCTGCACCGGGGAGTACAAAGGCTGATGGAAGAAGTGTGTGACCCAGTATATAGCAAAGGACTAGATCCTACCCATGAGGTCCTTTACAGAATCTAATATACACTGTTCTTTCAGGTTCTGTTTCTATCCGTTACACACACACGGATACATGTAAGCGTATACGTGTATGTATGCATGCATGTATGTATAGATACATGAGAATCGCTACAAAGGAAACACTGAAAGTATGTTCATCACGCACTCACTTGAGTGGGGCCCAGAAATCCCAGTCAAAGAGCTTGCAGCTTGGTAGCAGGGCTGCATGTGCTGGCATGTGGTTATGTGCTGCCTGCTGATGATCTTTGGGAGTTAGTCACTACACCCCAGGCAATATCACAGGGCTTCTCTCCCTCGTAATCCCCCTATGCTGAAGCTAAGAAGAGCTTGCGCAGCTGGTAGCAGAATCGACCCTCAGTGTCTGCCACAGGCAGGAACTCTAGGAACACAATATAGCTTCCCTGTCCCAATAGACCAGCCCTATTCAGATGTTAATTATTCAGGTTAACTGCAGAAGGAGTAGAAGTTTTGCCTATTCCTTTAGTCAAAGATAAAAACAGATGTCCCTGCATGAGGAACAGGTAAAAATTACTGGAGAACCTTAATATTTAGCTAGGCAAGCAAATAAAAAAATAAATCTGCAATTTGTTTGAAGTATTTTAATGAATAATCCACACTGTTTGCTTCAAGAAAAATGTTTGAAGTCTAGTAAGCACATGTAAAAATATTTCCTCATTTAATTTTTTTGAGGGGCATTAAATCAAAAATACCTCTTGGTCAGCCTTGTGTATGGAAACTTTTTGTTGATATAAGAAGAGCTATACTCCTGTTTAAATAAAAAGTACATCTTAAACTTTACAGCAAAAGCCGGTGTATTAGTTGAAGTTGGGTATAACATAGCCTGCCATTATTCTAGTTTCTCCACACATCCTCTGCCAGCGCACTTCCTACGCAACAGCTTTGCTATTCCAGGCTTGGCTTACCCTCAGTGATGACTGCCAATTGTGACAAACTATGCAGCTCACCTACAAGGCTTCAGCAAGAGGGATTTAACAGTATCCATCTCCTCTCCTGAGGCGAAGTGGGCACGACCTGGTTCCTTGGAGAAGGTGCACTTTACCGTCCATCATCCAGCAGCTTCTCCTTTTGCGATGGGACTGTTGTTTATCTGCCAGATTTAAAAGGGCAGTTGAGGTTTTATCTGGGGTTATTAATCATCTACAGTCTCTGCTAGAGTTTAATGAAATGCTCTTGTTGAATCACTGACATGTTGGAAAACTGATACCCTGAAGACGTGGCGTGCTGGAAAATCTGCACCAAGGAATCCCAAGTCAGATTTCTTCTGACAACGATAATGTAGGTTAAAATTTTCTGTAACAAGATACAGGGGATTATTTATTAAAAATAGAAAGGAACGCACAGTTATGGAAATTTAGAGGGAATTTTTCTCTTTTATGCCATTGTTGTTTTATTTACACAGAAAATATTTGACTTTAAAGGCTGCTGTCAGGTAGCTTAGGCCTTATATTTAATGACATCTTGTCACTGCTTCAGTAGGAAACTTTAATTTCCTATAATCATTATGAATCCAAGAAAAACAGTTTTTCTTTGAATCTGAGCGGTCCCTTTCAGCTTTTGCATTCCAAACATTTCAACTCAGGAATCAGTAAGTGAACTTTACTAGAAACGAAAGCTGAGATTGTTAAAACTGAGTGATTCACTGTAACTGGTAGAAGTTATGTGATCTGGCACCAACTGCCACTAAAAAGTCCCTGATTAGTCTATTGCCTAGTATTGAAATTGGGCAGAATGCAAAAGCAGGAAACAAAACCCGCAGATGTTGAAAAATTGGACTTTTTTCTTCCTATGGCAGTGATAGAAGGCCTGTATGATTTATTATTGCTAACAAAGCTAAAATATGCAGCAGCTTGCACAAATAGCAACTAAGTGGCTGCTGGAGAGGCCAGAACAGCTGCTTTATAGATAACTCTGAAAGATTAGACTGGCAGTTAGCATGTCAAAGGCAGGTGATACTGCAGGTATGTGTCTGCATTGACCCAAATTTAGTTGTTTCACCTCAGAGATCAGAGGGCTGTAGGATGTATATTGGCTAGTAGCTAGCAAGGTATCTTCATGTTTCATTTAATCAGTATTAGATGGGCCTTAGTTTAACTTCTGGGGACCACTGTGGTTCAACTCTGGGAAGGCAGAATAGTACTGAAAAAACTTTTGTGGGTTTTCTCTATAACCAGTCCCTGGTCATAAATTTTCAAATGAAAATGCTTGCAGACATTTATAAAGCACCACTAATTCTGCTGTCTTCATAGCTGGTTCCTGAGCTGAATGGCCAACAAATGGCTGACCTGTAAGGCTGCTCCCTTATGAGACTACAGTCCTTGAAATTGTATTTCAAAGGGACTTCAGCACAGATCACCCTGCAAACATGACATGAGTTTGTAAAGGGGACAGGAGAGTGGGGAAGAAAGAATTCATGACAAATGGGGACCAGGAGTATAAAGAAACCATATATTGAGACATGCTGAATGAGGACAGGGAGCCACATACTAAGCCATGTAAATTAAGGAGTGTGAAAGACAGCCACGTTTGCTAAGCGGCTAGAAGCAACTGGGGAAAGATGCGAGGCCAGGACTCACATTCTTATGTCTTTTGCTAGCTGCTTCCTTACCACTCCTTTCCAAAAATCAGACATCTATATCCAGTGTCAGCAAGAAGCCTTGAAACAGACAATCACTTCAACAGAGAGCACAGCAACTCAACGTATCTGAGCTACTCAAAGTAGCTGAGACATGCAGGGGTAGGGACTTCTGCTGCCCTTTTGCAACAGTGAGCCTGCCTGCATATCTCAAGCAGTGTGGTTGATGGCATCACCGCTTGTGCACCACACTCTGGAGTGTCCTAACCATCTATATGCTTGGTGTGATCCTGTGGAGAAGAGAAGGGAGGCAAAATAAACAGAATACTCTTCAACTCTTTCTTTGGAAGCTTTTCTGCTTTGCAAAAAATAAGGTGGCTTGGGTAAGTGAGGTGTCTGGTGATGGAAGAATCTACAGCTCTTTATGTACTTTAAATAAAACAGACATTGGATAAAATACTTAAGCAGTTCTTGGACCTGGGACTGCAATTTGAGATTCCCTCTTCCCAGGTGAGTACTGAAAACCACAAAACTGGGGTCTTCCCCACTCCAGACTGTGGATCCTGAGTTGTCTCTCCACCTCCGCCTTCAGTATTTCTTACTGGCTAGCAAGCAGTGGCTCAAAGTGCTGATTCCTCCTGGCAGGCTCCTAGTAATTTTTGGACCCCAT
The DNA here is from genome assembly GCF_028554395.1 of Pezoporus wallicus. NCBI lineage: Eukaryota > Metazoa > Chordata > Aves > Psittaciformes > Psittacidae > Pezoporus > Pezoporus wallicus. The sequence goes on along the minus strand of NW_026642649.1, from coordinate 6,257,373 downwards.
TCTAAGCTGTCTAATTCAGCTGCTGCAGTATTGCAGACAGGCTTAAGGCAGGCTGCTGGGCTCCCAGTCAGGGGGCTCAGGTGCCTACCTCTAATCACTCGTCAAAATCCAGCCCTGTGACGGTAACTGGGCACTGCTGGAAACCCAGTGAACTGCCTGCACTTGGGAGCAGAACTTCCCCATGTTTTGCCCATACACTAAGGGAAATTCATATTCATTTGCTCATTAAACTCACAATTTGATGAATTCTCAAAACAAATATACGGTACATGGTGTCAGGCCAAAGGCCGTTCTGAACCCAAGGTATTATTAAAGTTTCAACATTTTGGCCCCTACTGATTTCTTTCATGTGATTCTTAGAACTATTACTCAGATGGTCCATGTTAACTGGCAGGTGCCCAATGGCAATATATAAAGTACATATTTTACCGCCGTTCCTTAACTGGATAATTGATGGATTAGAAAAGCTAGTATAAAATGAACACCAGCTGGTTCTTAACCCCTTCTTCTAGGCTTGAACCTCTAATATTGACGCAAAAGAACAACCCTATAGCCCTTTCAGCCTTCCTGATATCGCTGCTAAGTGTTGTCATTATTAATTTTTCTTTCTTTGGAAGTTGCTAAATCATAGGAAAATCATAAACATTTATGTAGTCTTAGTAAAGCTGGAGAGTGGATACTAGGGACCCAACTTCTGAACCAGTTGAATTCTGTGTGATCTTTCTATTGTGTAAAGAGGAAAACACCAACACCTGCGTTGTTCTGTCCAACTGCAACAAGGAAAGCTTTTCCAGTGGCATAAATGGAGAAATCACAGTGACCCTAAATTCTGCCTCTCCGAAAAACTGCAGATCTCTCACTTACTTCCCCTTATGTAGCATTTTTGATCAGGGCTTCTCTGAAAACTGCCTTCTGAAATATGTCTATGAAACACAGTTGTGCGTATTTTCAATTGCATTAAACATGGGAAGCTTTGACCATTCCTTTCCTTTGGAACATTTTCGTTAGGATATCACCTGCACAAGGTCCTATGCAAGTAATTCACAAGCCTTTTTGTTTGCCACCTGTACAGGGATGAATTTCAGTCCTGAGCTTTAAAAATCATTTTAATTCTTTCTTGAAGTGCAAACTAAGTCAAGTCTCAAAGGTGGGTTTCCAACTGAATGTCACTAGGGATGATAAAAAATGGGTAAAAGAGAAGAACAATGTCGTAAAACCTGTTTCCCCATTTTGGTGAAAGGGAAAGAAATAAAGCACAATTCTGTGATCCATAGTGGTGCTTTCCAGCAAAAAAGCAAAGGCTCTGAACTTTCCACCCTGTGCACTGTATTCGAATGTGTGTAATGCATTGTGTCAGAACAGGATGGTCAACTGTAAGGACTGAAAAATAGTGACTCAGCCTCTTTCCTCATAATCATGGGGTTTCAGTGAATAAAAAATGTTTGCCTTTCATTTGCCTTCTTTTTTTTTGTGTGTTGACCTTTTGAATGTCATTTTTTACTTAATGTCTTTAGCTGCAGGGAAAAGACGTATTTGTTTTTAAACAAAAGCTGACATTCTCACGTAATAGGATGAGTTCAAGCAATGAGGTGTAAGAAAAAACATGTATCACAAGAACTTTATCACAACAGCTGTCAGTGCTTCTAAACTGTCCACAGTTCTTGCTGACTTGATCCTCTTGAATACAGTCTCTTATATTATACATACAAAGAGCTGCTAATGATTTAGTTTTTCTAGCACAACCCAGTGTAAAGCTCCCAGTAAGCCTTATTTAATAAACCCTATCACTCCGTGTGTAAAGAAGTCCTGCAATCTGGCAGACAGAAAGCCAATATTCAGAGGTGTTCCTCCTTTTTGTCCCACAGAATGATGCCTGGATTTGGATGAGAGGTAAAAATACCCATTTTTCTTTGTAAAATCCTCACCTCCCTCTGAAAATCCCCATTTCCTTCCTGGTATTTGCATAATGAGCAAAAGTGTTGGTAGTTTGCCAAATGAACTACTGGCCACACAACAGTCGGGCTCAATGGGAACCCTTAGAGGAGGCTGTCTCCTCGTGGGGGTGGAAAAGCCTAAATTTCCCAACAACCTCTTCATTTAATGCAGTGTATAATCCAAATAATTACCCTTTTCTCTGGAAAAATCCCCCCGCCCCACCCTACTTCCTTCAAGCTGGAGAAGATCCAAGCAGACTCCATCCAACCCACTATGTGGCCCTGTGGGAAAAAAATAAAAGCCCCCTACTGCTAGATGATGTAGTTGGTTTGGTAATTTAAGCAGTTCTTCATGGCTGACTATTTAGGCTTCACTTCCTATTGCTGATAGGTAAATTCCCAGCCCTTGCCTGAAAACTTACTTGCAAAATTTAAAGCATTTGGATGCTGCAGGTGAACACGACAGGTTTTAGAAGCCAGGTTTACTTTACCTTACACCTCAATTCTACTTGAATTATGATACCCTCTTCAAATAAGCAAGGTTGTAAATTCTAACCAAAATGTCACGCAGCACTCAAATGGGAATGTGGGCTGGATTTTCTTTTTTAAAGCTGATAACTGAGAGCATGATGCTATGGTTGTTGCTACGTGCGTTAAATAAACCTTGATAATCTGTTAGGGATGTTCGTCCTATAGTATCCTGAACTTTGGTTTGCCAAGCAAGGCCTTGCAGGTGAGGGTAGGAATTTTAACATCCTTGTCTGTCTCTGAACCTCACCATCCAGTCGTTCCTAGAGGTATACACGACCTTCCTAATCTTCCATACAGCTGTCCCAGTACCTCAGAAACTATAGCATGTATCCATATTCAATCATCTCATATTCTTCCTCAGTAACTTCTTTAATATCCCAACAGCAAACGCATATAAATAAACTGTAAAAATAATGGAAGAGCTTTAGTAGCAGGGATATGGAGCTGTCAGGACACAGATATTCTCACGTACTATGAGTACATACTTCAATAAGATGTTTGCTACTTCCTCTTAAAATATTATACACAAGTCTTGGGAATGAGGATATTGTCACTGGTCAATGGGCACGGCAGAGAAAACAGGAAGGCTCTTGTGTTTGTACTATACTTAGAGCCAAGAGCTAGTTTCCGTACTAACAACAGGAAATGTTGAGCAATAAGAGTCTTGCTCCAAAAATGACACTGAAAATTAGATGTTGTAATGCTCCCTTTAAATTATAGGGTGAAGGATATCGACAAATAGCAAGTGAAATAGTGAATAGTGAGTTAGCCTTAACTAAGCAAATAATTTCATTTAGGAATATAGAAAATTAATTACATTTTTATGTTTCCAAGTGAGGCCCATCAAATATTCCTTCATTCTCTATTCCAAAGCAGTATTTCTTGCTGTTGATATCTGGTAAATCTCAGTAAATGATGGTGAGATTAAGCATGCTTATCTTTACCAAAGCACATTGATCATGATCCAATGCACTAGTTTTGGCCAACCAGTCAGCACAATTAAGTTTTTTATAAAGCTTAAATCACATTGGGTACATTGTACATAAAGTACTAGAGTAGGGATAAGGTAACATTTATGTCCCAACTATATTAGGGAATACTTCGTTATGAATTAAAGGCCATGCCCTGTTGTTTTCCCTTGGGAATGGAGGGAGGAAAAGACGCTACAGAATCGGAAGGGAAAGGATTCATGAAAATCTGTAAAGAAAGAAGGCCAATGAATTATATTTAACTATTTAAGCAGTTAAAGGTATAACAGATTTGACACTCTGAGTGAGTTTAGAAGGTGCTGCTATACTCCAGAAATGAAACTCAGTTTAGTATCTTTGAGGAGAATATTCTTTTGATTAAGAAAATGGATTGGCTCTAGACCACTACATACATCAATAGAAGGCAGAGAAAGGGGATTGAAAACAGTTGTAATTAGTGCTTAATAGCACTACAGTATTCTCTGATAACATCAAAAATGAGACAAAAAAAGAAGGAAAATAGAAAGGAAGGAAGGAAAAAGAAACAAAGTTCAGAACAACTAGGAACTTAAAAGGGAATTGCTTCTCTCAGTGACTGGGATTGTGACAGTAGATGGTATTCCTCTGGCCAAGTGTAGAAAGCTGCACTGGGTATGGTAAATTATGAATTAGTCCCTTCAGAGGCACTGGCAAGAAAGATGCACTTCCAGGAAGCAATATATGTCACCTAAAGCAGACAACTGAAATAGGTTCAATAACGCCTTTTCCAGAGTGTCTAACTTTGTATCTAACTTTTGGCAACTGAATTTACCATGCCCAGACATGTAAAACTATGTGAGAAGCCCACCCTTAAAGACCAAAGTAAACAGTAACATCTGATGGCTGCCTAAAGAAGGTTTTAGCTCTCTACTTTCATGCAAAATTCTCAGTAACAGTACTGGGGAAGGGCAGGGTGTGAAACTTCAAATTCATATTGAACCCTATAGACTATAAACACAAAATCTATCTTATTTTTAACTGTATCAGTTATCAGGGAGAAAACAAAGTATGGAAATTTACAGTTTAAAATAGTTTATTAAGATGATTATTCCTTGCTCTTGTATTATGCCCTGTCTTATTTTCATAAGAGAAGAAAAAAAAAGAGCCTAAGTGCATTACTTACAGCTCTCCAGTTCAGCTAAATCTGTCATTCCAAATACAATTCACTTACATTCACTTGAGCATGAGTAGTCAAGTCATCATCTTTTCTCTGCGTTCTTTTTGTTCTTCTATAAATAAAAGTTCCTCTCTTTAGGATAAAGTGAGCAACGCTGCACATGGTGTTTAATAAAGGGGTAGATCATTGTTGTTACACCAAGGTCTCTTTCCTGCATGGTAGTAAGCAATGTAGAGACCATTCTTGGGAATATATAATTAGGCTTATGATCCTATTTTACATTTATCACAATCAGGTTGTACCTGCCATTCCCTTGCCTGGCCATTCATTATTGTGAGATAGTCCTTGATCAGTTCATTTGGCAAGTTTGAATAATTTGCATGACTGGAAAACATTGTGACCTCACTATTTCAGATTTTGTATGTGTAATTCAAGTATCCAGGTCTCAGCAGTGATTCCTGGGGGATATCAGGGGTAACTTTTTCATTGTAAAACCAGACCCTTTTAAATATGCCCTTTATTTCCTATTTTCTGCTGTTGTTAATCCACAAGAAGATACCACCCTGTGCTGATTTGGTTCTTTTTAACTGCCTTGAGTGAAGGATCTTTTCAAAAGCTATTTGAGATCTAAATCCCCCAAACACACCTTTCCATATGCTGTTCACCCATTCTAAAATCTCTAGCAGAGTACTTGTGCTTGTTTGAAAATTACCTTGTGGAACTATGGGCCAGGCCCTTTTCTCATGACACAAAATTTAAAGGAAAGCTATTTTTATCCTGTTGTTTTGTGGAAACAAGTCATGTACAATCGCTTCGTCTGCCTTCCAGATAGAAAAAGGAATTTCCAACACGTTAGGCAGTTTTTGAACCAAATTAGAATGGTAACAGTGGAAACCCTGAAGAGAATGAAACTTGAAGTTACGGGTCCATAAATGAACTGGCAGGGAACAGCAAGACTGGTTATTCTGAACTGTGGGAAAAACTGCAATAAGGCACAAGGAGGGGAATCTCTTAACTACTGCAAACACAGGTCCATCCCCTTTACTATGCACTAGAGAATACACACTTGAGAGAAACCTTGAAATTGAGGGAAGCATTACTCAGGCTTTTGTTTAATAGGAAACCAAGTTTCCTTAGTGCTGTCTTCAAGGAACTACTTGTTCCTTAAGCCAGGAAATCTGTGTATTTTACAGACGATATATGGGTCTGCATGAGAGTTAAAAAAAAATCGCACCAGGAGCTCCTTTCTCCATTCTGAACGATCCAACTTCCTCTTGGGCAGATAGTTACAGGAGCTGATAACACTGTAGAATTCATTAGAAGGAAATAAACCAGTTCCCTGTAATGGGCACTACAGCCTTCATTTGGTCTTATTGCTGCAATAGATTGATTTATGGGATACCAAGTCTCGTACCAAAACCAGCTGGCTAGTGCTTGTTCAGGCATGATGGAAGCCATATTATCACTTTGGAGGCAGCAACAAGCAGGAATGTCTCAGATAAGCCACCTTATCTGGTAATATTTGCCTAACTACTTGTTACACAGATTTAGAAATCCTACAATCTTTCAAGATCCTCAGATTCTTCTGTAAAGCAAGATGTTTCTTGAGGTCTTTGTTTTGTTACCTCAGAATTTATACTTCTTCTATATGTTCTGCAGTTAACAATAAGATGGAATCATTTGGGTAGTTAAAACCCTGCAGCTGACTTTTAAGATAGAACTTTCAGATTTTTAACTCATAAAAGTCTAAGAAGTTTGTAACACAAGAAAATCTGACATTGCCTTTGCATTTAGGCAATACTGATATACCTGCGCCTGGCTGCCAATCCCCAGGTAAGAAGCCCGCAAACTGAGTGACAGAGGGCTAGTTGCAAAGATTGATCTTTGAAAGTCATCTTGATGTTAAAGATGTTGAAACTGGAGGCATGCAACAAGATTCCTCCCTTCCCAGCTGTTTGCTTAAGTGCATGACAGATTAAGAAATCCTATAGACAAATAAGACTGGTTTTCAGTTGGGGTGAGCTGCAATTGTGAGCCATCATTTTATGCTTAAAATATTGATAGCATTTTAAAGGTTTTAGATGCTGAGTATCAAGAGATGTAAAGAACTGCTGCTGTATCAAGTGAGACTAGATTGTCTGGGACTCCTGAGGCCTGACAAAGAAAGCTGTAACATAGATGGAGGAAGGGATTTAAGTGTCGAGTTTTCATAATTTCTCATAACACTTTCCCTTAGAAAAGTACCACTGAACTTATCACAGACAAGATTTAAAATAAAAAGGACCTTGTTCAGCCAGTCTAACTTTCATTCATTATTAAAGATTGGCTTGCTGCACAGGCATTTGAGGACATAGGGATATACTTTCTGACCAGATTCTTCACATTATTTACAGTGAGAAGAGTTTCTTCTCCCTGCCCAAACATGGTGGCAAGCACACAAAGGGGTCTCCATGGCTGTAATGAAATTAATGTAAATTTTTACTGTTGCGACCTTTAAGAGCTAGAAGTGGTTCCTAGAAGATGGTGGCTCTCTAAAAGCATACCCTTTTTACAAGTCAGTAAAACTACCAGAGATGGCCAAGGAAGTCAGCCACATGATGTTACGGTCCTGTCACTCCACCACAGCCCCTCAGCTGTAGCATCCTACTGCCATCACGTGTTCAGATCTCTCAGGATATACCAGGCACAATCATTTTGAAAACAGCTGGGGTGGTTTCAGGTGTTCCTGCTATTTCTTACTGCACTGTGGCTGGAGCTTTCAGTCTCTAACGTGAACTGCCAGAAGAGGAGAGACTGAACCTCTGACTGCAGCATAGTCTTGGTCACTTGAGTTCCTTAGAAAGCTCAGAGGATGTTATGCTGCTGTGTACTACAAGTGGTCTGTAATACAAGTGGTCTGACAAGTTATATCTTAAACAAGCAGAAGCTCCCTGGACACTTGGAAGTTGTGGGTATATGTGAAATAAACTCTAGCTTAGACAACAAGAAAAAAGTCCCATGTGGAACATGAGATTCCTACGTAGAACAGTTGACCATTCTTCCCTCTTTCTTCTAACACTCAGTACTTTACCTTCCTCTACCCTTTTCATAATATGCTGGCATCAGCTGCAGTTAAAGCAGCTCCTCAAAGCTACTACTGAAATGGGTGGCAGCTCCATGGATCCAAGGAGAGCTCTGGACACCATGTGGGGTATGTTCATGTGGAAAGACATGCACATTTCAAGCCTCACAAGACTGTGTCTTCCTGTTATCTCAGTATGCTGCAAGGTTTCAGCTTGACTTTGACAATACACTTTCTTCTGGAAACAACAAGCAAAGGTGTCCCCTCTTTTGCACCTTCAGCCCTTGCAATCAAAAAGCATCAATCATCCACCCTTGAGGCTGTCCAGATGAGATGCTTGGATAAAAGAGCGACTGCTAAGGCAAGGGCCAAACCACCCACCTAAGCCTACTGTAATTCACCTTTTTGATGCAAGACTGTCTCCATCTATCTCTCTCAGTGGACTAGAGAAAAATAAGTGCTTCCTCCTTTCAGACTAAAGCAGCTGCTATATTCTGGATTGTCACAGCTTTTCCCCAAGAGGGAGGATCCCCTCTGTTTCAGGAACATGCTGTTTCAAAATCATCTCCAGAGACCAAGTTCCACGTGTTATCCTTGCACTACAAGTTCTGCAGAAATGACAAAGACAAGATGAAGAGCAGTAAAATGACCAAAACAAATGTGATACAGTGCACAGTAGTGATATACCTTGACCACATCCCTGAAATGTCAGCAGGAATAGTATGGGAATCATAAATAACACACAAATAGTTAACAGAAGAGAGTTTCTTAATGTCTTCAGTCTTGGCCTAACTACAGTTAGTACACAGGTGAACTTGTATTCTAGCTGTTAAAAACAAGAGCATCTTTCCTTGAATTTATTTGTGTCTGACACAGAGCTTCAATCTTCTACATAGAGAAGAAGCAAATAAACATTTCAATAAACACGCAAAATCAAAGAAACATACAAATAATATTTTCTGAGGTTGTAAGCAATTAAGGAAAGCAAGCAGATGTCAACAGCATAACCTTTTCCTTAAACTTCTAAGTTTAGAAACATTTCTAATCTTTTCAGTTAAAAAAAAAAAAGGAAAAAAGAGAGAAAGCAAACAGAGATTTGGAGTGGAAATGCCATCCATGTGAAAGCGCCCACTAAGTACATTTTTTATTTTTCCTCTATTTCCTTTTGGACATAAAATACTTATGAAATAATTCTAATCCAAAGCCTGTACACTAGACATTTCACTTTTGTGTTCCTGCTGTCATTGCCAATAGTTTGTTCTTTGAAGGCCTAACCTCAGGTGCCAGTCATAGCCTGTTAAGGCTAGGCTACATCCTCTTGATCACCTTCCAACAATAAAATGCTGTAAAACAGTTTCTGTTTTTTAAGATTCAAGTTCCATTTGGAGCTTGGAGTGAAAAGAAATTTGGAAAGGATAAAATTCAAATATTTCTATGTTTATACACCTCAGGGACAATCCTTGCTATTTAGCAATTTACGGTTTAAAGCTTTGGATCCTGTTGATGGTATTTACAGAAATTAATTGCATTTGGTTTCATTTTAACCTTTCTATTTTTCAGAGATGAATGTTTATTCCTATAAAAAAAAAAGAAAAGTTAAACCAAAAAAGGCCTTTCCACATTTTCTACATGTTTGAATCGGTTACCCCAGATCAGGATTTAAATTCATTGCCCAACAATGAGTTTGACTCGCAGACAGTTTCATAATAAAGGTAGGGAAAGTTGTTTAAAAATACATAAGTTTAAAAATGTTGCACAAGTGTTACTCACTCTAAAGCATGCTTTTGATAAAGACCTAGACTTCTTTTGTACCCACACATGCAGAAATATGTATCCGAACAGGGATGGGCACACATACACAGTCACCCAAAGGATGGGCAAGTGGAACCAGGGAAAATACAGTTTTTCTTTTCTTTGCAATTGAGGTACTTCTCCTTCAAGTTTCCCTAACTTCCTAAGTTTTTCCTAAATTCCCTACAGCTACAGTTGGTTCGTACACTTGAAGGAGTTAAAATCGCAATAAATGAGAATTACCATCTTTTCAATGTCACGTCAAAGAGTTTTCTCCCTTGTTTTATATGTATTATCACCTGCAGGAACTGCCATTTCCAGAATTAAGTCTCCCTCAACTCAGATTATTAATGTGGGATGAACAATTTCCACAACTTGCAATAAAAAGAGGAGGGTGACAATAAGGGACAATGGAGATGGGAGAAGTGAGTATCTCCCCCCTTTGTTGAGAATTACCTCCTTTAACTCCCTCCGTACCTTGTGGAGTGCACTGAATGCTAAGCTGTATTAATCAGACAGTTCAATTTCTAATGTTCATGGGAGACAGTGTCTGAAAATGCATGGAGTGCACTGCATATCTGGATTATTTCCTACGAAATGTGCATGTTTGATAAAAATCCTCAGTACACAGTCGTGTGCAGAAAAGAATGAGATCTGAAGGTTCACCTCTTTCAGCTGTACTGAAGAATATGCTAAAGGAAGCTTTGAACAAAATAGTTTTCTAATTACAATACATTACAATACCAGTGGCCTTTAGCTACTTTACCAAGTGGCCTTTAGCCTTTAGCAAGAGCCATGCAGTTTAGCACAAAAATTCAACCTCATTCAACCATGCCCATGGCAGAGGGGTTGGAACTAGATGATCTTAAGGTTCTTTCCAACCTTAACTATTCTACGATTCTATGATTTCTTTGATTATGGTTGTAGGGGGAATCAATTTTAGCTCTTTCTCAGCATCGCTGAAAACAGGAAAAACTCTTGCTAATTTAGAAATCATGTTGCTCTTCTATTTAGCTTCCATAGCTGAGATATGGTTCAAAATAATGAGGGTGAATACATATTTAATGGCTTAAAGATAGACTAGTAAACTCAAGAAAAAAGACTGATGTCAAATATGATCTTTTATCTAACTGGCTATTTTACTGCATGTTAATGTTGTGCAGAAGAATATGACATTTAAATCTGTTTTCTTAAATCAAAAGAAGTAAAGAAAGAAAAAAACGGAATGGTGTACCTTATAATAAGGTATACTTCTAGTTTAAAGAAAAGTATTTTTAGCAAAAACAATAGTGGAAAGTTTCAGACAAGGTCTTTTGAATTTTCCAGCTCTTTGAACTATGGTTCACACTGGCATGAACATGTTTTTTCTGGCTCTCAATTGAACACATGTTGAGAGCTGATGCATCTTTTCTTACATTTGTACCAGTTAATTGTTTCAGGGAATGCTGCACATATATCTACAACTTAACAGGGAGTGTGATTCTCTGTATGAGTTGACTAAAATATTTCCATCTTCTGCATCAGCACACATTTTGTCAACAACACTCCATTACAGATTCTGGCCTCTACCTTGAAGAGCCAAAAAATGACTAAAAAAAAAGATAAATTGCCATATTTTTTTAATCATCAGTTTGTTCTGTTCTTGCAAAGAGCAACCATGAGCTCCAATTTCTTTCTTTTCAGTGTGATAATAGCTCACAGTATTTTCCCATATTACATTCTCTGCATTGCCTTCCAATGAAATTCTTTTAAATGCTCTGCCAGTCTGGTTACATATATCTTGGTGACCTATTGATTTCTTATGTGCTGGTCCTGGCCACGTGGTGCTCAGATTCAGATACACAGCAGCTGTTAGGAGCAGTTAGTTATAGGTACAATATGTTTCTAACAGCTCATTTCAGGAAAACAGTCATGGAGTATTTAGAGTGGAAAAAAGTCAGTTTTCAGATCAGGTCATAGGAAGAATACATGAAAGTTCCATAGGATTTTATAACTCCTCTGAACCTTCTGAAGTCAGTAATTCAGAAAGAAAGACGAGCAAGTATATAAGTAGGAATTATCACCTTCCTTTCCACTGCTATTGCACTGATTGATAGTGACATATTGTATCAGACATATTTGGTTCAGTATGCATATCCATGTTTTCTTGTTTCAATGGCATGTGAGTCCCTTTTTAAGAACTCCATCTAGCTGGGCTTCTACTGGGTTTTTACACAGTTCACACTGGTTACCTGAGTAGGTTTTACTGCTCCTTTGTCGCCCCAAATAAACTATTACAGGCAGCATATTCCCCAAAGAAAGAATAAGTTTTGGAATCTCAGTACAGTGTTACTGATGATTTGCACCCATCTTCCCAATGCTGCCATTGGTTTTAGAGTAGACAGGGATGTTTCTGAAATGGTATCAAGAGAGCCTCTTTACTCGGATTTCACCAGTTGGCCTTTGAATTCTAAGGAGCCTGGTTATACCATTATTACACAAAGAAGAAACAACAAACCAATAACTCACCAGAGAAACAAAACCAAAAACCCCTAGCAACAACGATGACTTCAGTGAGCAAAGCAGGACAATGCTATCTGGCTCCCCACCATTGGCAGATCTACGGTTTTTAAACATCACTTGAGGCATTCTCTTCAGGTTATTGATATATTAATTGCATTCACTTTGTGTTGGAATTTTGTTCCAGAAATAACAGTTCAGATCATATCCTTGTCTGCTCTATGTTCTGAAAGTTTATAACAGTTTTAGGGGCATTGTGTTAAAAACGAGCTTTGAGCATTTCTAATACAGAAAATCAAGGAGGGAAACATGCCTATTTGTGCATCAGCTGTCTATCATATGTATACTTTCTTCTCAGCTATTGTCCATAAATACCCATACATGATATTTATCACTTTAGCTCTTCAGGGCAGAATTCATTCTAAAACTGCATTTGCCTTGTAGTCATCATAGTAAGGCCCCAGTCTTGATCAGGCTACCTAAGCTTTCCTACAACATATCTTAAATGATAAGAACAATAAGCAAGCTGATAGATAAGGAAGAATTAATGCTAAACAAAGCAATACAAAGTGTGAATAACCTGAGTCATCCTTTCAAAGGTGTGTGTCATAAAACAAAGTAGATAAATCCTCTACTTGTAAGATACAGTGTTTACAGTACAACAGCACTTAGGAGATACTCATGCCCAATTAATTCCCTGGGACGCAAGGAACACTGATGCTGCCTCATATCCTACATAATTTCTGCAAAACCATAATGAGATGTTTCATTACTTAAACTGAAGAGCTGGGGGAAAGAGCTACGGATAGGCTGTATTGTACCAAACCCTCTAACATTCCTGCTTTGTAAAACTCGATGAACATCAGAACCCTTTTTTTTTTTTTCTGTGTTCCTCCTTATATCTTCTCATTTAGTATTCAAGAAGAAATTTTATGCAGTCTGAACAGTCCTGAAAAAACCCTAAGTATTTATAAATGTGCAGATAATGAAGTAAGGTCCAGATATTTTTGACTGGTTAAATGCTATTTCACTTTCTGAAAAATAACTTGTCCTTTCCCCAAACCTTAGCAGTCTGGAGAGGTTCATAATAAACAGAATAATGGTATTAAGAGAAAAAAAAATAACAACAAATCACAGCTTCCACATAACTGTCTGTACAGGCATCTCATGCACATTTATATTCCATCACTGTTCCTTACCTACAAGATAATTTGATATTTTTTCTTGCAGACAACTTGGAAAAAGCACAAAGCTAATTCCTCTTACCCACAGCAGCAGCTCCTTGTTTCATCAGTTCCATCGTCTGTTTTATAATGCTACAGCAGATCTTTTGCCCTAGAAACTAAGGAGAGATGTCCTTTTTTTTATCCACCCGTGTGTCTCCTGATGCTACCGCTGACTTCCCTAGGTTGGTACCTTGGGCAGACTACATCTAGGACTCCATCTTGTTATATAGTTTTAACCTACATCATAGCTTCTGAGCCATTCACTTTGCTTCACTGCCCCTTTCCTTTCTATTTCTACATTAAATTATTTTTGGTTAGGTGTTACTTGTTTAAATACAGCCAACATTTTCATTCTATTACAACAGCAAGTAAGAATAAAACTACCATGTTTCAAAATTTCACCATCCTTATTTCACCATTAGCTTTCCTTGCATGCCCATCCTTGTCTCTGTGTAGTATGGACAAGATTAAAAGGCCTGCTAGGCCTTTGCAACTAACTTACCCAATTTCCATCAGAACATGGGTGTTGAATGTATAAAAAACTTTCTTTTCAGTCTGAGAACTTAACACCAAATAGTTAGGCTGTGTTTCTAAAGAAAAAAAAATATGTGTGGGGTTTGTGCTTTTTTTCCCCCAATTTTATTTTAATTTTATTTTAATTTCATTTTATTTCTTCAGTTTAAAGGTTAAGCGTGGTTTGTTTAACATCTCCGCTTCAACAGATTGCAAGTAAATCACTTTATGCAGACACATTAATTGCTGACATTTAGTTGGAGTTCTGCCTTTTTGACTCAGGAATTTACTTGTTTTCGACCAGTTAAGGGTTTATTTTGAACATATCACTCCACTGTATGGATTCGCCCAAACACCTGATTCAAGTGAAAAGTGAGAATGTTGCTGCATTGTAAGAAGGCAAAAGCACCTCTTGGAGCAGGGATATACGGGACTTCCATTCATTACAGCACGAACAAAACCCCAACAAACACAATACAGGAATATAGCTGATCACTGAGCCTGTGAATATGGATGTCCACCTCCTTCGCCTCTTCAGTGAAGCAGAGAAAGGGCAACTGGAGTAGCTGCAATTTTGCATCACCAAAGGGTGTTGAAAGACTATACTGCCAGCTCCTGACCTGAGTGAAACTCTTTCCACAGACTGCCTGCTCTGGCTTTACTAGGCACTGGGCCATGGTCCATTGCCCATATTGATGTAATGGCTACATCAACAAGATGACACAAATCTCTCACAGAAGATGAGCTGCTTTGAATCATTTCACCAGTTTCTTAACTATGTATGTGATTTTCATCATCATTTATTCCCATCTTGTTCCTTTTTTTTTTTCTTAACATGAGCATGTTTAATTAAGACAGAATAAACTGAACTCCTGCTTTCAGGATGTAAGGGTCTGCACCATCACTAACGTGGCCAAAGTCCCCCCTTTTTGCTTGGGAAGCTGAAGCTGGGAAGGTGAGCATGGCTTACAAGGTCCACGTATCAGAAGCAGTGGGTTTAATGACAGCTTTCTAGTGACAGAGCTTTCAGATAGGTTTGTAACCAGGGCAAGGGAACTACCCCTTTCATCTGTTTCTTGGTGGATGGCTAGAGCAGAAAGTGTCAAGTCTGTCCTACAGTTTATGCCATTCCCTTACATGGTTAAAAATATCCCAGGCACCAGGCCACATTTGAAATCCATAGCCAAGTACAGTGTCAGTCAGAGCTTGACTAGATGCCAGTGAACAGCTGCATATTTTGGACTTTGGCGAAAGCTCTGAAGCCAATGCACCTATCCTGCCACACAAAAGCTCCAAAATGGGAAAAGATATATCCATATGTGAGCTAAAATATTGAAATGAAACATGTAATGAACCTGTGGAGGCCATTAAAACTGAGATTTCACCTGATTTGTTAGCCTGAGTCAATAATTTGCTCATTAACAAATGAATTCAGAATTTATAGTTTCAGTCCAGCCAGGCTGATGCAAAGGCTTCACAGCACTCAGCTTCAGTCAGACCTTAAGCAACAACTTAATCACTGGACATGGTTATCTACAATTGAACTAAGTGATAAGTCACTTTATTGTTTTCCTTGCTTTTTTTTTTCTTCTCATGTGCTTAACTACCTTAAAATGTACTTCCTGAAGTATATCTTATGGATATAAACGTTTAGTTGCTATTGTATATCATATGAAAGATTAAGCCATTTTTAAAAACACATTATTTTGTAAGGTTATAAGTTCTTAATGAGTCACTAGAATAAGTAACAGTTCTTTAATTTGGTTGATTTCAAACAGACAAAACTAATTCTATTCCTCAGCTCTATAAAAAGAATACTATAAACATGAAAACCATAGTGGAAGGTTAGATTCAGCTGGTCTGAGTTATCTTCTTACTTAAATATTAAGATTTAAGTGATGCCCATGTTTGATACCTAGGATAAGTTTAAATTCATCTCCACCTCTGTCTGCATGTGCTTAAGAAGAGCCTTGTGTGTTTCAGACTTAGATGTCTCAGCAACACCTTAAAAATGTCTGAAATTAGGAAAGAGTGTAGATAGTAGAAAAGCAAGCATTTACACTTGAATAATAGAATATTCCTGATAAAGGTATTTGATGGAGGAAAAGGTACAAAGAAATAATTCTTTATAGCTGATAGAATCCCTGTGAGAAACACTACATTTAAGAAATGAGGTATGTGATGAAGGGTAAATCTCTACATAAAGAGACCAGAATGGGCAGAGTGAAGGACATTCTAAGCCCATCCAAATAAACCTAGAAGACAACACAGGCAACAAAGAGGCTTTATGAAGATTTGAAAACAAAGATGAAAAAAGGGAGTGGGATGTCAGAAAAAAGTGAAACCTAGTAATGTTGTTTGAGTAGAAAACTGACCCACTCAGAAACAGTTTATATACAACTATTGCTTGTATACAATTTATATACAACTATATCCCTGCCCACGGCAAGGGGCTTGGAACTAGAGGATCTTAAGGTCCTTTCCAACCCTAACTATTCTAAGATTCTATGATTGCTGATTGAGTCTTTCCCAGGTTTCAGTCTTAAGAGTATCTTAAGACTAAAACCTTGTCTTAAGGTTTCAGTCTTAAGTCTTAATGTGACTACTATAGTCACATTTTCTTCAGTAACAAGTAATTCGACTGCTGATTTTGTCTTACTGAATCCAGAAAGGGGACACAAATGCATATCCTAAAACCAATGCAGTCTAAAGTCTTGAATTAACTCCTTGCAGCTTTCTGCCAACATAATCTGTGCCAGAACCATAAGTAAATGTATGAGAAAGGCTCACACCCTGGACTCTGAGGTCAACTGAACAGCATCACTATCTGGTGAGATGAAGTTCCTAGAAGGGCAAGTGGAGCGAGACAGCCATCATGTTTAGTGACTCTCCCCACACCATGGTGTTTTGGATATGGCACACAGGCTTGGAAAATCGCATTCTGCCGAGACCAAGACTCAATCTACTATGAACAAAAAGACCTCATGAATTGCTGTATTTTGGCCTTTTTGAGTAAGATCTTTTATGCAAGCTTAAGCCCTATTAAAATGCCTACAGAGAAATGGGAGATGTATCATATACATCGTAAGACTGAGGAAAATATGTTAAAAATGGTGGGGAGAACTTAGTGTTAAAAGCACACCAAATCGCTAAGGCATAAAAGACATTTAAATCCTTTTATGTGGAAATTCTAGTTTGATATAGAAGCCAAAATCAAGTCTAGTCAATCAGTCAGGCCCGTTTTACAGAGGTTTTCTTCATTTTCTTTAATCCACAAAGAATTTAAAGCTTCAAGTTTTACCAGAGTCCAAATGAGAGAGACAGATCTCGACAACGTGGACAAATATTAGAGATGGATGAAATAGTTAAGATAACATAGGGAGAAACCCAAACTTTCACTAAAAAAGGAGACGGAGATTTCATGATAATTGAATGCATACAGTTAATTTCAATCTTTTCTTCAGTTTCATGCATATCTCCACTAATTCCTCAGTCTGGGACCAGAAGACACAGTGCAAAAATACTGTGACTAAGACAACATTAATAATATTTCCAGTGGGAATGGAAGAAGACTGCATTAGTGTTTTTACAAGGAACGTTTTTCTCATGGGATTTCCAGTACAGATATTTTTAAGCAATGGGGAGTTTGGCTACCTTGGAAATAAAATCTGAACAAACATCCAGACTTTTGTAAGGCTGAATTTAACCTCCTCACCCTTCCTTTTTTTGCTTTTGATGTCTATCTAGCACACAAATAACCAACAGGGGAAAAAAAAAAGGGAGTGGGGAAGAAAGAAAGAAAGAAAGAATTTCACATTCCTATATTGTGGCCAGCACATTCCTTGGGAGCACAAGTGAGGTGGCTCAAAACTGAAAAAAAACCTTTGGAATTTATGTGATTTTGGCATGCGTAGCAATGTACTTTGGATGCATTAAAAAGAGCAGTTAAAGGGCGTGCACTTTGGGGGGGGGGGGGGTGTCAGTTTAATCTGTTTAACTCTTCAAACTCCAACATGTTTTTTCTTAGATCAATCTGAATTAAAAGGCACATAGAGGCATCTATAGACATTACATTGTGCTGCTGTTCATGCACCTGCCAGGGAGAAGCAGCAACGCGCATGATACAAGCCATATGATGCCTGGAAGAGAAAATGTTGTTGTGGCTGAGACAGGGTAAAGGGCCAGGAGCCTTGGGTACAGTTCCCAGCTCCGCCACAGACATCCCTGTGACCTTGACCATGACGCTTCACCTCTCTAAGCCTCATCTGTAAATAATGCTTTACTTTCTCACAGGGTTCTTGTGAGTTCAGATTAATTATTAGCTGTCGGGCATTTTGCCATCCCTGTACAGAAGACACTATAAAACACAGTTTATTCCATTTCTGCTGAGGTGAAAAGGGTGCAAAGAACGGGAAAATCTGTAAAAGGAATCAACACCACTGCCTACCACGGCCAGCAACAAAACCCAAACCAACCTATGGGCTAGTGACCCTCCTACTCCTCTTTTTCCCACTCTTCCTCCTGTTCCTACCTGTACAGATCACCGAATCATAGACTCATAGAATAGTTAGGGTTGGAAAGGACCTTAAGATCATCTAGTTCCAACCCCCCTACCCTGGGCAGGGACACCTCACGCTAAACCATATCACCCAAGGCCTCGTCCAACCTGGCCTTGAACACTGCCAGGGATGGAGCATTCACAACCTCCCTGGGCAACCCATTCCAGTGCCTCACCACCCAAACAGTAAAGAATTTCCTCCTTATATCCAATCTAAACTTCCCCTGTTTAAGTTTGAACCCGTTACCCCTTGTCCTGTCACTACAGTCCCTAATGAAGAGTCCCTTCCCAGCATCCCTATAGGCCTCCTTCAGATACTGGAAAGCTGCTATGAGGAGATGCTGAAGTTCCAAGTACCCCACATCTGTGATACTAAGTTAGTCCGGTTGTAGGTCTTTTATCTGGTCATGCTTTGATTCCAGTGAGATCTTTGGTAATGTTTGCACTTCAAAACACAAACTTGTGGCCAAATGATCTACGTTACTTCTCCTACTACCATGTATCAGCTCTTCTGGCCTTTATCTATCAGGATTGCCCAGCAAGTAGAAAACCCCTTCAATTTAGGGTTACTCATGATGTTTAAAACCGTATAAAATAACACAATCCTTATTGTAAGTCCACTTAGAGTACTTTGAAATATTTCACAATAGATCATATATTTTATTTTCTCTACACATGGCTGACTTTCCAGGTTAAAATTTAGCCAGATTAAGTTCTGTGTCTACTTCAACTTTGTGTGATGTTTTTGGCTGGTTACATACAATAAATTTAAAAAAGGAAGCATTGGGAGTCAGTCCCTGGCCTAAATTAATCGGATTTCTAATAATCTGCTTTTCCTTTTCCATTTCCTTTTCCTCTTTTTATTATTTTCTCTTTTTTTTTCTATTTATTTTCTCTCTTTTTTTTTTTAATATTCCTTTCTCATTCTCTTTTTTTACTTGTGTGTTTTGTTTTTTTTTTAAGAGAAGTATTATTTTCAGCATAGTTTCTCTTCACAGAAAGATAGCATTGAACACTTGCACTCTAGCCTGAATGTAAATCACTACACGTGCAGTCCAATCACACTGGGGAGGTTAGATTGCAGGGAAATGCTATGGATAGAGAATGGGAAGTCTGATCATTTTTTAGTCCAAAAGGCAATCAGAACTTCCTGTGTTGTGGTACACACAGATCAGTGTTTTCTTCATTGTTTCTTTGTTTGAATAGGAGGCAAGTAATATCTTTTCAGAAATGTATCAATTCTAGTAACGCTGGTCTCATAATTAAATGACACTATCTAAAATTGACACCTCATTTCTTGTCTGAATGCATCTCCAAACATTGGTCTTGTTATGTCTTTTTTATGGCAAAATAAAGTATTGTTTGCTATCAGAAATCCTTACACATGCAGACACTTCAAATTGGTAACAAAGAAACTTCTCTTTCTCAATTTCTCCTTGGCTAATTCAAGGAGACTGAGCTTTAGCTGATCACTACAAGGCATAATTTCCAGATTCCAGAGTCATTCTTCTTGTCTTTTCAGAAAGATCTCCAATCTGGTTTTACCTGTAAAGAAAGCTTTCCTTTCTGTGGTGTTGGGGCTGTACGCTGTTCCTTCAGCTATGAAGTGCAAAGCTCCTTTTCGAAGCACTTGCATTCCTGCAGGTGAGATCCTATAAAATGGTTACCTCAGAGTGTCATACATTACTTGTGTGCTGAATGGTAGCCTTTAGTCTCTCTAAATAACCATGGAGCACATTCACTGATCAAATTTTCATCAATGTGGGTTTATTACGCTGAAAATTACAGAGAATGTAATGATCAAAGTATAGCAATATACTACAGCAACATGCAGCACAACATACACGTCGTGTGGTAGCTGATTATAGCCAGTAAACTGATTCTCCCATTTATTTTAGCTTCTGAACTGGTTAACTGCATTCATTTTAGGTAGTTTATTTTGGCATCAAACTGATGCGAAGAGTCATTAATCATTTTCTCTAAAAGCAAGATGAGCGAGAAGTTGAGAGGGGAACAATTATCATTTTACTCTCATGGCCACCGATTCAAAAAGGCCATCTGCTAACGTTTTCCTTAATGTTATCAATGTGACATTTAGAGCTGGATTTTCTAAAGTTTGGCCTCCTGGTTATGGCCACAAAATTCACACACAAAAGCACTCCTGCATGCTAGAAGATAATTGTGCTCACAGCACACATACTTAGGCATGCAAAATGGCATAAAATAGAACTAATTCCAGTATAAAGAACTGAGCTAGAACTGAAAAAGAACTGAAAACTGAGAGGTTGGGTGGACAGTGTGTAATTCTTAATGACAATCTTAATTTAAGTAATAGTTTTCAGGCTATTGCCTTATTCTGAAAGGACTAACACTGATATTTTATATACATGCCATACATGCCTTGATTTTTATTTATTACTATTCTAAAGTCTATTTTCTTCTCCAGAATCCAAGAGGGACTTGACAGACTTCCGTATATTTCCTTTAAATCACTCTCTACCCAATAGGTCTCATAGAAGTAGCTTTACATTCCTGCATCTATCTAAACAGCATTATATTCAACACCTCAATGTAAGCTTTCTGTGGTAAGGAAGAGGCATTTCTTACCTACAGCTGCCTAGCACCAGCAGTTTGAGAGCTTTTCCTGACACAGAGCACATAACAGTGAAACCGATGAATTTTTTAAATGCATCGGAAAAGTGATGCAAGAAGAATGAGGAGTGTTCAAAGAAGGGAATTGAAATCAAAGAAGTCAATGTTTTTAACTAAGATTGATGCTGATACTGGCTTTTCACTCATTCAGTTACAGCTCAGGAAGGTAGAAGTGATTCTTCTTGAAAAACTTGTATGATATAAGAAGCCACTCAACCTGTGTGTAGCACTTCCAGCTCCAGGGTGCAAACCAACTGAACTACTGCTACCCTCATTTCTCTAGTACTGGATGACCAGAACATTCAGTGTCCAAGAAGGTGCCAAGAATTTTTTAAAGGCAGGCACTTGCAAAAGAGAAAAAAAAAAAAGCCAAACCAACCCAAACTTTTATACTCAGTGCTTCCTTTTGTTTATTTTTCAATTTTGCATGTGAAGATTTCGGAGAATCATAGAATGGTTTAAGTTGGAAGGAACCTTAAAGTTCATCCAGTTCCAACCCTCTGCCATGGGCAGGGACACCTTCCACTAGACCAGGCTGCTCAAAGCCCTGTCCAACCTGGCCCTGAACACTTCCATTTCTATCCTGCCTTTTGCTCTCTCATCCAATTTTTCCAAACAAGTGAGCTGTGACAGGCCCTGCTGAAAGATGCCTTTCAACACCATCTGAACACAGTGAAGATTATTTTTTACTGAAATATTCTTTGGTGAAACTGCTGCCTGCAGGGACCTTTCCAGAATACATACCTGCAGTATGTACTCTGCAATACATACTGGGAGTATGTATTAGAGGGAGACATTATCCATGTTGCCTTCACAGACAGGGAGAGAAAGCTGGCCTTCAGATTGTCCTCCCTTTGCATCCTTTCCATCCCACCCCCATACTCTTTTCAGAGCTTTCCCTAAGTGACAGGGCAAGATAACCCAGCAGTTGACCTACATTTTAGTGGTTCTTCCCTGGGTAACGTTCCTGTGCTTGGCAAAAATGGGAAGACACAGCTCATGGAACATATAAGCTCTGCCAGAAATGCACCGTCAGGAGAGTTTCGTCCAGCTAAAACATAAAAGAATTTAACATACAACAAACTGGA
Source organism: Pezoporus wallicus (assembly GCF_028554395.1). NCBI lineage: Eukaryota > Metazoa > Chordata > Aves > Psittaciformes > Psittacidae > Pezoporus > Pezoporus wallicus. The sequence goes on along the minus strand of NW_026642649.1, from coordinate 6,235,396 downwards.
CACATTCATTTTCAAATACTGTTTATCAGAGAGTTTAAAATCTACACCTAATCCGGTGCATGTCCTACATTGAACCATAGGTTAAGTCTACTAATCCCTTCACTCTGTATTTGTATGTCGAAGGCTCCAATCAGTCTTGCCTCTGTTTGTTAAAATAATAATGTGGGGATAGCTACATTTTACATAAGTAAGCATTTTTCCTTTTGTAATCCATTGAGTTCAGGGTGTCACCTAATCATATCGCAGGTCTCACATTGTTCATAGTCAGCATTTTTGGACTTGATGATCTTAAAGGTCTTTTTCAACCCAGTTGATTCTGTGATTCTATGACTGTATGATTCCATAATTTTCAAGCTTGCAACCTAGAAGTAGGTTCTTCAAATACAAGTTTAAGATTTCTAAACCTACTGTCTGCTTTTAGAGCCACTGAATTATTCAGTCCTAGTGCAATTTACAGGTCATAGGTAGCTTTGTTCAAAAATACACATCTGTGCACTTTGTTCAGTACATACTTAACAACTGACTATAGGCTGAAGGCTTAGAAGACTTCGTGGAGTGACTCCAGTCTCCATCAGATTCGTATCACAGAATCAATAGTATCCTTTCTGTATTTAACAGTAAACAATGAGAGCTTATTAGTATTCTATATACGATATAATGAAATGTACCAGATATTAATGGTGAGCCTGCTTTCAGATACCTACTTGTTCATATAAAAAGGGAATCATGCCAACTAGAATTTTTCCATCTAAGAGATTTCAATCCTGCCTTTCAATTTTTTCTGGTTTATTTTCTTCTGAAAACTTGTTAGAAAATCCTTGCTCTGAGGTTATTGAAAGAGCTGCTCTTTATGTGCTGGAGTTTTCATAGCAGTGATAAAAAGTTACATGTACACGCATAAAATAATTGAAGGAGAAAAGGAAGAGCTGCTTGAGGTTTCAAGCACAGCAACTTAATTTTTTTGTTTTAGTCTTATTCCATTCCTGGTCTTGTGTTCCCTATATAGTGTTAAAACACCAGAGCTAGAAGAAAACTTGCTACTCTTAAATGCAGGAAAAGAACATGTGTTTTACAGGTCCTTTATCTGAATTAAGTTCATATGTTTCTGTAAATGCTGAGGTAGTAATAACTTCAGCTTGGACTTGGCATGTCATCCATCTTTTTCCTCCTTGCTTTTTGGAACTTGACTTCACTAAGGATGACATTTCCATGCACTAATATATAACACAACATACAAAATCAGCAGGGTAGCTGAAAGGGAGAAAATAGAAGGAAATGCTGGTGTAAAACAGCCTTTTAAGCAAGTGTGCAAACTCAGACATTGGTAGGTTTTGGAGTGGGCTTAGCGTCCTCTGCACAACAAAGAGCTAGTTGCGAGTGGTAGAGAAAGGGAAGGGAAATGCTACCCTGCTTTAATCCTAGGAAAGAGAAAAATACAGAGTTTAAAAAAAAGCAGGAGAAAAAGTGAAAGGAAGAAAACCCCATAACTTCTTTATTTTACTTGAAAAACCAGAGGACGGTGACCTAGTCTGCAGTACTTTGTGAAAAAGGAAATCTACTGATGCTTTTCTTATCATAATCTTTTTTTATCAGGAGAGTTATAAAAGCAAGTTAGATAAGCAGATTCCAAAATGTCACTCTAAAACCAATGGAAGCCCTTCCAAAGAACACTACAGAATAGGCCTTTCTGTCAGCTGTAACCCACAAATGTCTGGCAGTTTGCTTAAGCTGACATTTGGGGAGTAAAAGCGGTAAATATATTAAATAATCATAACCAACAGCAAGGCAACTCCTATGTAATTAATAACCATTTTATCAAGCTCGGGAGAAAACCTAAAAGGAAAATAAGTAATAATGTGCTGAATAGCTAGAAATCTTATCTTGTTTACCCTGTGAGTTTTTCCAGGCAGCATGTGTCTTGTATGATGTCTCTTATACAGGGCCAAGCAAACTGTCCGCAATTTCACAAATAACAATAAGATTAAGCTGAACTGAAGATCTTCATAGATACGGTGTTTTGTTTATAGTAATGGCCTCTTTAGCAGACAAAGGCCAGGCTGGTAATCAGTAAGAACAGACGATTTCATCCTCACATACCCATTCAGTCTTCATTTATAAGCAGTTCGGCAGAAATAAGCAGAAATGGGGGGCAAATCAGTAGACTCAGTAGATCAGGATTAGCGGCTGTAATAGCACAATTTGCCTCAAGTTAGCAAGCAGAATAACTTTATTTTTTAGAAAAGGACAGTCCAGAGAAGAAATTTTTTTGTGCTTCATGGTTTCTTATGAGGGGGTCATGACGTTAATTTAACCACAAGCATCTCAGTTTAGGGTATTTCAATCAATAACTTTGGTAATTACTTTTTCTACCGTTAAATGCACAGTTACTGCATGGGAGACCTGCTTTTAAGATAATATTCTGCTCAGCAGCAGGGAATTTGAAGTGGCGTAGAACCCTCGTGGTACAAAGAGGATCAGTATGTGCATTTTCACTAGCAATGTGTGTTTCAACTTATCCGGATTGATTACTTGTGTATTTTCACAGGGAGGAAGGGGAAAAGTGCCATGAGATTATCTCAGATCCTATGGATCTACCTGTGGGCTACAATTCAAACTTTGATTTGTTGGTAAAAGACATTTGGGCAGGATTCTTTTGATTCATTGGGCTCTCTTCTAATGTTTTATCAATTATGTGACCCATGAAGCTTTGAGAAATATATATAAGGAGTGGCTCAATTGAAATGCAATAAATTTAAGGTTTGTTCAAACACTAATCTGCTACAGCAAGCATTTCAGTTGAAACTAGAAACATGACATATATGCTAAAGTTTAGATGATTACCATGGGTTTCAATACTGATATTAGTGGAATGTTTAAAGAGGGACAGGACTGATATATTGGAAAGGACATATTCATGCAATATATATATATATTCAAGAGCATGATCTTCAGATGTGTGTACTGCTACTCAAATGCTACCCTGCTCTGAATCTCAAAACTTAATTCCAATAGGTTTGTGTTCTGTCAGCTTCCTAATTTCTGCTATGAGGTGCACTAAAATCAAGAGTTAATTGCACCAACATATGGCTCTTCAGATGAACTATTCTCTCGTTCATCTCACCTCAGAACATATGTGCCTAGATCAGACTTCACAGAAGGGCAGCTAAAGAGTGGCTGATAGTTACTGCTTTACAAATACAAATTTACAGCCTTCACCCAGGATGCAGAAACTTCTTACCCTCTTCTACATCAGACAGAGCACTGCCCTCCAGTATCCTAGGAGAGGGGCTGTAGGCTCTTAGCTGACTCCAGAAGCTGTTCATGACTTGAGGACCCATAAGACAGTACTAGGTGCCTAACTATGTTTGCTGGATATAAATTGCCTGTCTGCTTTTTCTTCTCAGTCTCCACCTTTATGCCTCCTTTCTCAGTATGTTAGACTCTGCTACACCTATTTTTAGGCTACTTGATGTTCCTGGTGCAGCTGTGATATCTCATAACTGTCACATCCAGTATAGGAGAAATAATTCCCTTATGCTTCCTTGTACCTACATTGCCATTCAAGATTTAGCCCCAGATTGACAGAACTATTCAGAAACTGAATGTCAATAGCAATTCCACAATTGTTTAAAAAATAGGGAACATGGTGGCAAAACTATGTTCATACTGAATTTGAATGAATTTCGGTTTCACTGTTAATTGCAGGCTCGATCTATTACCAATGGGAGAATATATGAAAAAGTGCGTGTCGAAAGTGGCATTAGACTGTCTCTGAGATTGAATATAACTTTAATAACCTTAGCCTGCTTCTCTCTTCATAACTAATAAACTATCCTTTGATTTACACAGCTACTGATTAAAAGAGTACATTTGGAGCCGCTAGAATGTCACAGTCATGGTCCATAGAGAGTTAGATTGTCAAGCACAAATATGTGACTCACGAGCCATTGGTTGTATCCCTGATTCAATACTGGTTTACACTCTAAACCTGGTCAATTAACTTGTTCTGTTTTCTTTTGGAAAACCAAAGGAAACCTTTGAATGACTCATTCACCTTGTTTGAATGGAATGAAACACAAATAAGATATTACTTGTAAATACTACCTACTACAGAAATTTCCACTTCATTTCCTTGTTCTGTAATTTCTGACAATGGAAGAATGGAATGAAAGGCACTTCGAAGCTATTATGCATGCCATATCAAATAAGAAGGCAAATTTATCAAAGATGGTATTTTCCAATCAGTTTCAACAAACATCACGGCACAAGGACGCAAATATCCAAACCTTCCCTGTTGTATTTTCCAGAGAAAATTGCAGACAATTTTTAATGGGCACAAAAGGCTCAAGAGCCAAAGTTAACTGAAATATATATATAAAAAACTTTCTTTTCTCTTTTTCATTACATAATTTTCAACAGGATGGAGGTTACTTTAGATAGAGCAATGTCAGGAGCTGAATACCAGTAAGTATGTTCCAAACCAATAGAATACAGATTTACAGAGACAAACACGTGAAATCTGCATCATCCCTCATTTGTTTGGCACAGAAAATGGCTTCACTGATTTTGAAATCAGTGGTTTACTCGTGTAGCAATCTGTACAGAGCCAGAGAGCACTGAGACATCGTCTTACCCAATGCATTGACAAAGTTGTGCCTCAGGAACCGGCTCCACAGGACTGTTTCACTACCCAGAAGTCTTGTAATATACTGTTGAAGGGTATACTGTAAGCAGAAAATGCATGTCCTCATTCAAAATCATCCTAAGCAAGGTGTTTTAAAAGGAGTACTGGTATTTTAAAGTCAGTTAATCCTGTTGATGTAAATATTCAGAAAATCCAACTACTACACAAGGAACCTAAAATAATGCCTGAGGATTTTACATTTCATTTGTTTGAATAACAGAGATTTGGAAGAAAATGAGGTAGAATAATGACACCCTTGAGATTACAGATGGGGATTGTTCCCTTTCGAAAAATGCGTAACTGCATGCAAGTGGAATGAAAGGGTGTTAAATTGGAAAAGCCTCAAAGGGGTCTTGGTTTTAAGGAGCAAGATTATCTTTGCTGACAGATCAGGAGCACTGTTTTCCAGCAAGTAAGTGGCAGAGGCAGCCTGCATGAAGAAGTATGCACCTGGGCAAAATCAGTTAACCATCATTTTGAATTCAATGATATGCTGAGTTAACCCTTCCCCCCGCCCTGAATCCTCCAAAACCAAACCAGAAAGGTTTGGATTAAAGTAGGCAAGAATCGGATCTTTAACTGCTATAAATCTATGAATTCAGTGAAGATCTTCCAGCTTTCACCAACTAAGGATGTGACCCATAATGACCAGACTAGAACTGACGGGGCTTATGTACCAGTGATTGAAATTTCAGGTGGTAGAATGACAAGAGTGATAAAGTGATTAATTCTTTTTTCCCCTTTGTTTTTTCTTCACAGGAGGCTCTGACTGCCAAATGATTTGAAGTATTGTTAAAGATCTCTCATCACCTTGCATTTCTCTGCAAGAGAGATGAAAACAAAGGTGCGATATAAACCCTTCAGGTTCTGTGACATTGTGTATACAGTAAATTCACACTATGTGGTGGAATTCCCATACAGTAATTTTTGAAGTGACTACTCAGATTTTGGGGGTTTATAGCTCATGATACTGGTTGTTTTCCAATTTAATTGGGATTATACAGGAAAACAAGAATCTGGCCTAAAACAAAAGTCAATGACAACTTTCCATGGACTTAAAGAACAGGCAGATCAAACCTGAATCATGTTTCGCATGGAGCCAGATTAGATACTGTGAATAAGCACAGTTTTCACTGCTCAAAATATACACAGGACTGAACCAGTTTATCATGTTTGTACAGAACTTTTCAGCAAATCCCCTGTAAAAATATGAAGCTACCTACCCCATATTGTATTGAATTTTTCCCTCTCATCATGTTATATGTTGTGTGTGAGTTTGAAGTGCCTTTTATTTCTTCCCTATCTTCTATGCTTTGCTTCCTGCCTTTCCCTGCATTTCCAGAACTAGCTATTCTGGAGATCATGATCTGTGTTGGCATGACTGGAATTCAGTGACTTCTGTAAGCATAGAGTTAAATAAATATATTCCAGCTCCCTCTTTATTCTGTGGTCAGTGAAACATCACAGGGTATGTGATAAGTTATCCAGTTTATATGTGCGGAAAATACCCACCCACATACAGGAAGAAGAACAAGTGTTGGACTTAGAGACCTAAGCATTTCCATGAGGTATGCCCAGAGATGTTCTACCCCAAGGGGGATGAGACTCCAAAGGCCTTGGCAATGAGGCTGTCTTAGCCCATGAGACTCTGAGATATGCTTCAGCATGAACTGTGATAAACTTCGAAGCTGTTTCACATCTCTATGTACTTCTGCTGTTTTTCCTTGTCAAGGAAAAAAAGAAGATAAAAAAATAAAGCCTGCAGCTCAGCAGTCTTCAAAACCTTTTGCTCTCATTCTCATGACTGCTGCCCAGAAAAGCAGATTATGTGGAAATAAAGTCTATACAGCAGCAAAAGAGACAGAGGGACAGAGTACTTGCAGAAAGAATGCTGGTAATTTACCACTTTGCATGATGTTCTGGTTCTTAAATAACTGCTCTGCAGTTTCAGCTCCTGAGAGCTGAGGTGTTTGAACACCCTGCAAGGTTGCAACCCTAGGCCTTTATTTTAAGATTGCTTTTTCACCTACCGTGTTACCCCTGTCTATCTTACTGTCCTATTTATGGACTGAGGTAGAAACGTTGCCTCCATTGGTCAGGGGGTCTCTTAAGGAACTGTGCTTCTCTCCTGCTGCCATCGGTTTTGTCTAAACTAAAGCTGCAGTATCCTTTAACATATCCAGGCTACACTTTATGGAGGACTTTCACACAAAGAGGATACTTATTGGTGTACACTTTCTGCTTGCAAGTGATCCCCATTTACAGGGAATTTTGGGGAGCTGTTGTTACTACTGCATTAGAAGCCATCTAAATCTAAGACTTCAGAATGTAATTGAAGAAAGAAAAAAGGCTTTAAAAATACTTTTTCTCTCAGGAAATTTGTTCTACATGTTAAGCACTTCAGTTTATATCCTGAGCTTTTGACAAAAAATAGCTAATACTCCTGCTGTCACCAAGCACTGCAAATAAACTTGTGATAAGCTGTCTAAAGCTACATTGGTTCCTATTGTTTGTGTCCCATAATAGAAAGCTATAACCACTTCTCTCAGTTTTTGGCTTTCTGCATCATTTATAAACTTCAGTCTTAATCCTGATGCGACCATCAAAAGAGAATTTCATTCCTGAATGTTAAGTTTTCCTCGAAGAATGTGCTGAGAGTTAGAAAGCTGACAATATACAAGTACAAAGAACGTCTTCCTCCTCAACAATTCTTTTCCTGGTTACTTGAGGACAAATATGCATATTTTCTTTCCACAGATATGTTTATACATTTTAGAACAAAAAGTCAAGTGCTTAAATTCAGTGCTTTTTTATCCCTAATAAAAAAGAACGAAATCATTTGAAGGGCCAAATTCTGCCTTTACTTATGTTAGAAAACATTTTGCCAGTTGGCTGCTTCAGAGCAGAGGAATCTTTATTATAATAGCAATGATCTAACACTCAATAAAATACAGATATGTACCATAACTTCACAGTTTCCGGGATGGTGCCCACAGCTGAAAGGCGCTAGTAAAGGTCACTTCGAGTTGACGGAAGGATTTACCCCCGAGGTGAGTTGAAGTGGGGTGCTTTGAGCACGGTACAAATGTGCTGTGTTATTTCAGAGCCCCACAGGTTTGGGGAGGTATACAATCTTCTTTTCTTTTTGAACCAGTGTTTGAAAGTCTCAGCTGAGACATGGGTAAATAACCAAAGATGGAAAGAGATTTCATTTGAAACTGAAATGACACCACACACTTGGCTTTTGACATGGGTCATGGCTGTAAAAGGTTTTGTTAAACAAGTGCAAACATAACTTCACTGCCTCCCCTCCACAACAGGAGAAGGAGTTTTAGTAAGCTATTAAGTTACACTTGGAACTAACATGACCATTTTCAGTACTGGCTTTCTTGGAAGCCTGAAAAATACTTTATGTCAAGTTATGCTGTGGCAAATTGCCGCCCTTTTCAAGTGACAGGAGTACCTCCTATTCTGCTCTCAATCAGCTTTCCACATTGACAGCCTGCTGCTAAATTCCATATGGAATAGACATTGTACAGCTAAAATTATCTTGTGGGTTCTGGATTACAATAATGTGTTAGTGATTAAATACACTATTAGTGTGTTTAGCTGTGCAATTTTCTCTTAATTTAAGGAGCCCATAATTAATTTAAGACCCTAACATATGTGCAAGTCACTTAACCTCTTTGTGCCTTAGCTTTTGAGTTGTACCCTGGGGATTAAAGTGCTTTCCTACCAGCATACACATGGTAAATTGTCAGGTTCTCAAATACCAAAAGACTGGAAGTCGTATGAGTGCCTAAGAGACAGAGATCAAATTCTAATGCATGCAGAAATTGCTGAAGCTTTCAGCAATAAGCCCTACTCTTCCTTTTTCTAAGTACCATTCCATAGCACGTGTACCTGGGTACATATTCACAGGTCAAGTGACAGTTACAAATCAAAAGTTATTTTCTTAGAGATGAGGTGAAAAGAAATTTCAGGGGAATAGAAGATGGTGTTGGTACTTCTTTTAAATCCTGCAGAGTCCAAGACACACAGTCTGGAGTTGCCTGTATGCCAAGAAATGGAATCACAGAATCAGAATCATAGAATGGTTTGGCCCCAATACCAGCCCCTGAGGAACTCCACTTATCTTTGGTCTCCTCCTGGACATTGAGATATTGACCACAACTCTTTGAGCGTGACCATCCAGCCAGTTCCTTATCCACCAAGTGGTCCATCCATCAAGCCAATGCCTCTCCAGTTTAGAGACAAGGACGTCTTGTGGGACAGTGTCAAATGCTTTATAAACTCCAGGTAGATGGCATCAGTTGCTCTTCCCTTATCCACCGATGCTGCAGCCCCATCGTAGAAGGCCACCAGATTTGTCAGGCATGATTTTCCCTTAGTGAAACCACACTGGCTGGCACCAATCACCCCCTTATTGTACATGCTCCTTAGCAGAGTTTCCAGGAGGATCTGCTCCATGCTCTTGCTGGGCATTGAGGCGAGACTGACTGGCCTGTAGCTCCCTGGGTCTTTCTCTTTTTCCTTTTTAAAAATGGGAGCTGTATTTCCCCTTTTCCAGTCCCAGAATTCACCCAGAATCCCAGAGGAAATTCACCAGACTGACACTGGTGAAACTTCTCCAATATGATGGATAACGGCTAAGATATGATGGATAATGGATCAGCCATTTCACCTGCCAGTTCCTTCAGGATCCATGGATGCATCTTATCAGGTCCCACAGGCTTGTGCACCTTCAGGTTCCTTACATGATCTCAAATCTGACCTTCCCCTACAGCAGGTTCCTCATTCTCCCTCTTCCAAAGACAGTCCCTACCATTGCCTCCTGTGACTTGGGCAGCATGGCTGGAGCTCTTGCCTGTGAAGACCAAGGCAAAAAGTCATTGAGTGCCTTGGTCTTCTCCATGTCCTGGGTGACCAGGTCTAACATTCCCCTTTTTCTTCTGGCGAGGGTCCACATTTTCCTTTGTCTTCCTTTTATCCCCTATGCATCTATAGATGCTTTTCATGTTGCCCGTGACATCTCTGTCCAGATTTAATTTTGTCAGGACTTCTGCTTTTCTAACCTGATCCCTGGCATTAATTTGGGCCCCTGATGAAGCTGATTTACTGGCTGGAGTGGCTGGAATTCTTGTGCGCTGCTCTTTGGGTACTCCCTTGCTGGCCTGCAACTCATCTCCAGGCTCTGGGCACCTCCTGCTGGCACCACCAACAAACTGGTAGGAGTAGGATGGATTGAGGTTCTTCTTCCCCAGAAACTTTCATTTAAAGTCCTCTTCACCAGCTTGGCAAGCCTGTGCCTGAAGATGTTCTGCCCCTTCTCTGAGAGGTGGACCCCATCATACCCAGCGCAGACCAGGTTTCTCAGAGTGAGTCCCAGGGTCGAAGTAGGTGAACCCCTGGTGGTAGCACCTATCCTATCCATTGATTCACCAGATTTGATGGCCCTTTCCAACCCCTTTCCTTTGACTCAGAAGACTGATGAGAAAACTACCTGCACTCCAGAGTCCTTTACCGTTGCTCCCAGGGCTCTGTCAACCTTCTTCATACTTCTCAGACTGTTCCTGGCTGTATCTGTGGTGCCCACATGAAACAACAGCAGTGGATAAAAGTCTGTGGACTGTATGAGGCTTGGTGGTATCTCAGTGGCACCCCTGATACAAGCCCCTAGTAGGCAACACAGCTCTCTAGACAGAACATCGGGCCAGCAAATAAGTGCAATGGGTGAAGACATTCACTCTACTTTTCAAAACGTAGTGGTCCTAGTCTTTTTGGTAAAGAACATTGCGTTCTGAATAACAGTGAGCTATTCAAGTGCTTCAATAACAAAGCTGAAAAGCCTTTAGCTGTGAATGAAAAGAAATATCTGATCATGGTTTACTGCGGTTGCTAAAAATGCCTGTGAGACATCTAAATTGTTTGCATATTTATTTCAAGGTAAAGTTGGGACAGTACAATTTCTAAGAAATTGTGGTGACTGTGGACTTAAAATATGCCTTTTGTCATACAGCATTTAGTTAAAGTACAATCTGATTAGGGTGTAATCTGAGCCAGCAAAAATTTGCTTTGTTATTCCACAATGTAGAACGTTCAAAGGGTCATACTTTAGGTAGTCAGCAACTTGGATAAATTCAAGACGGATTTTACTTGTCTAGCTTTCCCCAGTGCTACTAAATTTATATTGCTAATGTATTTCTCTATTGTTAGCTGAAAATTGATGTAAACTGTATAAGTTATCTTCACCTCGTTCATAAAATTTGAGATAAGTGTATGTACAGGCTATTGGAATTGATTTTTGACAGTAGTGGTCACTGCTCTGAAGTCAGAGGAACAATGACTCAAAAATGTATTGTAATTTGGTGTAATATTGTAACACAGAACTGGGTAAACGGGATCAAATACATACATGAATCTAGGCCACGTTTAGCCATAGTTCAGTTGTGTACAGAAGGAAAGTATAGTATAGCACAGAACTTCAGAGAAGAAAGCACTGAATAAGTATTAAAATAAAGGAGTTTTCCAAAAGTGAAATGTTGACTGGCTTTTAATCCTACTTTTTGGAAACCAGAGTGAAAATGCAATCTAAATAAAATGTAAGAATTTTGTATTTTTCCATCTACCACAAGTCCTGGGAAAAAACCCCAAACTTTGGTTGAATGCCAGCTACCGGCCTTGCTCCTTTTCTGTTCCTTCCTTCATCCAACCTCCAGGTTGGCAATCCCACCGGATTTTCCTAATCTCTAATGGAGACCTTGAACAGTAAAGTACATGTGCCTTTCTCAGCAATTCTTTTGGGTTAGAATATTAATTTGGGGTACTTGTGTGTGCCAAATGAATACTGACAATCCTCAAGCATAGTGCAGCTAGGGTTGCAAACACTGAATAGGACTTACTCTATCTCTTCATGTGTCTCAACCTGATAAAAAGGAAGTGAAGGGAATGTTGCTGGGTTACCAGTGTTAGACCAATGGATTATTGTGAGCTTTGGCTCCTTTCCAGCTGCTCAGAACAGAGCATCTGGTGGAAGATAAATGTGTGTGAAGTACAACCTGGCTGATTTAACTTGTTTATTTACACTGCATTCAATAACCTTGAACAGAGCTGGTCACAAATTGCATAGACAAACCTTCTCCAGGAATCCCAGACCAAACAAACTCTTGCACCCCAGAGAGCAAATGAGTTATTGAGATGAAAGGAGAAAAAAATCTGCTGATGTTGGCTGTAACTGCCTATAACTATCCTATGTTGCATGCCCTGGAATGCTGCAGGACCATGTATGACAATACCCATCTGAGGGCTCCTTCCGTAATACCAACACGGCAGATGTTGAATCACTAAGCCAGTATATGAAAGAAAAAAGGAATCAGTAAGGTGTTTCCTTGAATTCTAATATATTATTTGTGGAAAATGGGAAGGAAGCTTGCAACAGCAAGAATTGTGAGAAGAGTGAAAATAGGAAGACTCTGTCTATAAGTATCTAAAAATAATGAATTGCTGTTAAAGTGTTGGCTATTTTGAGAGGGCTAGTTCTGTAAAAATAGCTTGGTGACCACAAAATTGATTTCCTCTCCTCAGTATGGATTTCCCTGACCTGAGATAGTGAATTATAAATGATTTTGTCTTAAATATAGCATTAGATATTGTGGAATGGAATTTGTCTCTCACCTGTTTCTGTAAGTCGAAAAAGTTGGTAGTAACATCCCTTGGTTATTGATTAACCCTTCAAAAACTTCTTTGTGATAAGGCTACTTGCTGTCTACAGATAAAAGATTTAAGGTACATGAAGAATAAAAAAGGAGTGCCATCAGTTCTGTTTAACCCAAGAAGGATCTTGGTGGTAAGTGTATCAGATTTTGCCTTTTTCTCTGAAGGTGTTTAGCATTCACCTAGACATCAGTTTCTAGTTTCATCATCACCCTCTCCGTAGCTAATACACAGGCATACTGCTTTCCCTCCAACTTTCCCTCGGTGCCCTGCAAACCTTCAAGGGTTCTTTGGGCTTTGCTAATTCTCTTGTATTTACAAGATCTAGATGGTTCCCTGAGCCTATCACCCTGTCTAAACCTCCGACTCTTCACTTATTTCCCTGATTCAGCCACATCTGCAAACTACCAATTTTGTAGCTGAAGTAGTCCTTTGCAAATAAAAGAAAACATGGAAGCAGAGAGTGGGGTGAATTTATTTCTTGGTTAGCCAGGCCACTGTGAGGGGTGTAAAACACTGACTCCCCCTGTCTTTTCTTTTTGTCCTGGCTTTTGGAGAGAGCTTCAACACCAGTATCACTGGTCAGTGTTGGGACTTGACATTAGAGACTGGGCAGCCTGTAAGAGATGATCATAGTATGGCCTCAGGATGTAAAAATTTGACCTCAGAGCAAGACAATCAACCTTTAAATGTCTTTTGGGCACCAACGGCTCCTTAAAACAAAGGACTGAAATCTGTAGTAATACTGAGCTGAATCCTTGAGAGAAGAATGTCATAAACCAATGAACGCAACCTTTTGGTTTGATTAATTTTCTTCCAAGTTTACTCATTTGGTCAGTGAATCAAAACAAACCAAAAAACCCAAACAAAACAAAAAAAAATCCTTATTCAATAGCAGCCTCTAATTCTCTTTTAGTTCAAATGGCAAAGGCCTTTCCCTTGGGAACTACTAGACCTGACTTCTATCCTCTGCAGTACATGAGTGGGTTGGCTGATGGCAGAGATGAGACACTCATGAGCCCAGCATGTTCTGTTCTGGAAGAGTGCAAGGCTCTTTCTGAATACACTCAGGCACTAACACTGCACACCTGCTATAGGGATAATGCCCCCATATGCACAGCTCTCAAACAAAAGCCTATAACGTTGTAAGCTCAGGCCCATGCTCAAATGTGAAAGCACATCTGACACCTGGATGCAGTAAAGGCCAGACACATTCCATGTTTAGGTGTCTGAAAGGAAATGAATTAATTCATCAAGGCTGAGATGCTGGGCTTTGTCTGGATACCCTAAAGCATGGGTGATTCCCAGAGGGCCAGGCCAGGCTGCTATCTGTCATTGTGGGGGCTCCTTCCTCCAACAAACACCACTTCCATGAGGCTACAGCTTTCTTAGTCCAATTTGCAAAATTCATGCCATGATCCACCAATCTATCATTCTCAGATGGAAACATTTCTAGGAACTTTCTGTGCCTGGGGTACTAGATATCTCGCTAGTGGCCTATCTGTATTTGCAGATGACAATAACTATTGTTTCCAAAGCAATTGCTACATTTTTCTTTACACAACATGCTTCCAGATGACTGGAAGCTAGTGTGAAGGCAAGGGAGTGTTATGCATTTTAAAAGCCTTTTGCATGTTTAAAAACAATGACAAAGGATTTCACAGTGTGACTCCACTGCCCAAATTGTACATGCTGAAAATGAAATGAATCTACTTTATATTGGCAGCACCCAAAGGAACCACCAAACGTCACTAACATGGAAAACATCCGAGTCATCGGAGATTAAACAAAAGAATGAAAAAAAGTTAAAACAACAACAACAACAAAATCACCACAGAATTTTGCAGATTGGAGAGATTTCTCCAGCAGATCTAGTGAAATTCCATTAATAATAGCAAGAGGCACAAACCTAATTGTTGTCTGGTGTCCAAAGACGTTTGGGTGTTTGCTTGAACACCTGGATGTGGTAAGAGAAAGGGATAGAGGTTGGGTCAGGAACTTGAGTTCCCCCACAAGCTTCTGCATTGCTGAAGTTGTACATTGTGGGCAATACACACAGCCTGTATGCTTGTACTATTCTGACTGTAATTTCCTTGCTCTGTCTAGCACAGTAATATTGAATTTCAGATCAGATTTCAACATATAAATAAATAATTCTGGACAGTGCATCTACCGGGTACGGACAACAGAGGTGGATCTGCTTATGTTTAGGTTGTCACAACATCCAACTCTTTGGTGAGAGCTACTAATCCCAGACAGATACATAAATCTCTCAAACTCTACCCAGGAACGGCTAATGAGTGCCAGTGTTGAGCAAAAACTGTAAGCTCCAATAGGTAAGTTAATTTAAAGCTTGTTGTCCAAGCAGATGGATGACTTTACGTTTTCTGAACTATATTTCAGTTAAAAATTGAGGTGGGAACCAAGTATGAAAAAAACCTTCAAATGTTCTTATTTTCACTGGTAGAATTTTGGTAGCAACATATCTTGATGTTGCAATGAGAGCTTGAGTTGTACCAACTGGTGATTAAACCAAGTGTCCTAACATGCACAATAGTACAACAGATTTGAAAGGTTTTGAAAGAATAAAATGATACATCCAGGCAAACTAAGAAGTTGGTAACAGAGTTTAAAATAGGATTGGGGTGGTGGATGCACCATCCCTGGACATATTAAAGGCCAAGGTGGATGTGGTTCTGGGCAACCTGATCTAGATGAAGATGTCCCTGCTCATTACAGGGGTGTTGGACTAGATGACCTTCGGGGGGTCCCTTCCAACCCAAACTATTCTATGATTCTGTAAACCTAATCCATACATATGTATTTCATTATTCTGTGCAACTATAGCAAGCATTGCTGCCTACCACCTTTATTTCCAGTATTTTCCAAACAATTTTTTGGAAGGTATCTGTGCCTTCCAAAACTGGAAACTGCAATTTGGCTATTCTGGGGAAAAAGACTGAATTTAGTTTTTCAAAACCCAAGAACTAGAAACTGAAAGTATTGACTGAATCAAGATTTTGTCAACAAATTATACCTGTACCCCCTGCTTCATTTTTCATTAAAATAAGGAGACTTATTATTATAAAGCTCTCATTTTCAGCCAGCTGAGTACTCTTATTTCACCAAATCCTCCATAGGGTACTTGAGGCTAGAGTGAAGTTTAGTTGTAGGTAAGTACAGATAGCTGGAGATCTGTGTTAGAAAATATCATTGACATGGAAGGGGCTGACTGGGGAAGCAGGATATGATGTACAAACTATCCCAGCCAGTGGACGGCATCAGATCTGGGCTTGATTTTCTATATTTGATAATAAGAGCATTATTGCGTAGGGCAACTTCCAGCCTCACAGGAGAGAGGAGTCTTGAATAAGATTCCCTGGCAGTCCTGCATCCTAATACCTTTCTATGAAACCTCTGCCAAGGCTGAGTTTGTTCTCATGCTGTTGTTTGTAGCTGTGTCTAAACCTACTCCAACATTATTTGTAGGGAATAACACCAAAGCAATCCTCTTTTATTCCACAGCAATTAGTGGTGTTTATGGGAATTCCCCAACAGCCATGGCCCAAAGGCTCTAGTGTACTGAGCATGCAGCCAGAAATTTTCACCAGAGATTTTCAGAGCTACACTTCTGTCATGCTGGAAATTCAAGTTTGCCCAGCAGAGGTACTTAAAAATTACATGCAATGAAGAATTTACTTTGCTGTTCCAAAGGAGCTTGTAACGTTTTGGATTTGATTTGTAAACCTGGCAATACAATTTCAGACTTTCATGATTTGTGGAAATAAAAGAAATGTATTGTCTGGAAAAAATCATGTTCATCAGATACACCTTAAAAGGTACATTTCGGTCACAGTGGAAAGACACTAGTACATTGTCTCCAGCTGGTTCACTCATGCAGTATACTGTCCAATATACAAAATATGGAAAAGTTTCAGTGGAAACAGATTTCTAGGAAGACTTCCCCCCCCCCCCCCCCAGTGGTAAATTGCTTTACCAGCTTTTGGTCAGAGCAAGTACAGGCAGGTGCACTTCTGCATAAAACCTTTCTTACTTAGTAGGTCTCTGACAGTTTTAGTCCTGAACAGTATTCACACTGCCTGGAGAGAGTAAGAAGCTGAGCAGCTGACCTCCTAATTAAAAGTTTCATGCCGCCATTTAAATGCACTGCTATAATCTGTAGCGAAGCAATTTTGTTCTAATACTCATGTGAAGCTAAATCATGGCCTGCATCATGCTGTTATACAGAAATGCTGACGGAGAAGAGAAATCTTTGTGAAACCTTCCTATTTCTCTGCAGAAACTATGAAGAACTAAGTAAGGTGATGCATTCAGACCGCTTCTTTCCTCACTGTTCCACAAGCATTAAGTGGGAGAGAGAAACAGGCAGTGACTAGACCCTCTGCTTCTCCACATACATTCTTCCCAATACTATGATCAGTTCCCATAATAATCAACAAGCACAACATGAGAGAAGCTCACAGTGCTATGCATAATATTCTGCAGCACAAGGATACGCCCAAACAATGTACCAGCATATGAGTTTACTGGTACTTGTCTGTAGTCCTAGTGTCCAGTCTCTCAGACACATTCCTTAGGGCACTACCTGTGTCACACAAAAGCTCCATCTTTCTCCAAACCTGACCAATGGGAGCCTGAAGTACAACCCTACATACAGAAATCAAGGGGACCATTTTGAGAAACAATTCCCACTCTGCTCTGTTAGCTAAAAAGAGAACTGTGAAGTGAGAAGCCTAGGAAACTTCCCTTGTCATATAAATCCTGTTGCCAGCAAGCCACCACCTTAAAGAAAAGATACAAGCAGAACACCGCAGTTCTGTCCTGTAAGTGATGTCCCTATAGTCCCTAATCTTCAATCAGTGGCAGGGACTGATGCACACTGAGCATCAGTTCAGTCAAGTATGCATATAATTTACTCCAAGGCAATAGAAAGTATGATTTAATACGTTGACTTTGTAAGTCAATTGACTGAAAACCAGAATTCTGCAGTGCATTTTAACTAACAGGCAAATAAAACCACAACACAGGATCTACATCTAGCATCAAAAAGGAGTTTCTAAAGATCTTTGGTGGTCTACTTGCACCTCTACTACTTTGTGGAATGATGGCAATCATCCTGTGGATCATCTGACTCCATTTAATACTGTTATATTCCTTACATGATTGCATCTCTGACCCCAGCTGTCATGACATCAGAGACCATCAGTCAGGCAGTCAGAAGACCCATATATTTGTCCATGAGGTAATTCAGCATAGATTTATGCTAGATATTAATGATTTTCAAAGAAAGAAAGATTTATTAGCATTTCACAATCCTCTTCAAAGGTTAGAAATTGTTGTGTAGAACACAGATTCTTTTAGTTCAGAATAATTATATGTGGCTTCTTATACTGTCGGTCAGCGTGAGGTTGTTATAAAAAGCAGCAGGAAGGCATATTTGAGCATAACATACAACGCATTGCACACACGCACGAAAAAAAGGTTGTTTAAGCGTGAAGAGCAAAGAAGGCTCAGACAATAGGAAATTCTGGAAATAAGATTATCTACATAACACTTGCATACAACTGGCAAGAAAAAATGCAAGACTAAAACACACATTTAAATTCTAAGTCAAACACAATCAATGTGTACCCAAGAGATCTAAAACTGTCTGTGAAGGCACATGTCTCCTTTATTCTCTTTCATTCGGAAAGAACATACTGCTCATCCCTCCAAATCATAAATAACCATTATTAGTATCCACAGATGAACTGTCTCTTTTGGAGCGCTTCATCTCACATGACAGAATTGTATTACACAAGATTGATTTGTACTGGAAATAGATGTCACTCACAGAAAACGCCACGTTGGTGACTTGGGAGTTAAAGCTGCATTGCAGAATTCTCTAAGATGGGACGTGGTTCTTTGGAAAGCATATTGGCACATTGCTGATGGCTAAAATGTGCTGTTTCAACCACTAGAAAACACAAAGTAAATTAAGTTGGGCATTAATTTGATCTTTCCATAGTCCATGCTCCAACCTTTGATACCTTGTACAATCCCATCTCACTACTTTCCAGAAAGAAATGACAACTGTGTTCAACCATGTTCACAAAGCATGACAGTAGCTACACAAAAAGTTTTCACCACTCTTGACTGTTAACTTCATTATTTGGTGATTAAGGAGCAGTCTGTAGCTACATTAGGCTGAATTTGATCCCCATCTGTCTGAAAACTGTGATGCAAAAGTAGTTGTTAGCATATGTCTCTGAGTGTTTTTATCCAGTAAGGAATGACCCTTGATTGTATAGTATTTAATCCAAACCCTACTATTTTAATGATTGAGAAACTGCCTAAATGCAGCACAGAATTTTTTCTGGCTTTCTTAAATAACAAGTAGTGGCCTGACTACAGAAAAAAACCAACTCTTCTTATCTACAACATCAAAACACTCATTTAGCTTTCCTGTTATCATTTCAGATATGGTGACAGCAAGTAATAGCAAATCGGGTGACTGCTCTGATGTTCTATCTATAGCACAGTTACAGCAGAGTTTAGATGGAGTATTTGATACTCAATATGATTTTTGTTTTCATTTTCAGAAGTGTTTGAATCTGCCCTTAAAGCTCTTTAATAGTGGTGGTTGGTGTCTAGAGATTTACCTCACGGTTCAAAGGAAGTGCTTTCTGTTTAGAGGACTGGCTTTAAAGAAAAAAGAAAATGGTTAAAAGTCACTTATTTGGGGGGGGATTTGTTGTAAAATTTTGGCATATATTATGAGTTTTTTAACTTCTGCAGTGACAGAGGTTTTAAGTAGCTAGTAACATGGTACATTATTAGATTATGCCAAATGATTTTGGGTAATATCAGACACTGTGTTTTCCAGACAATATCTTCACAATGCAATTGATTTTTCTGGGCAGTTTTAAGTAATTTTTAAGGT
This sequence comes from Pezoporus wallicus, assembly GCF_028554395.1. Classification (NCBI taxonomy): domain Eukaryota; kingdom Metazoa; phylum Chordata; class Aves; order Psittaciformes; family Psittacidae; genus Pezoporus; species Pezoporus wallicus. The sequence goes on along the minus strand of NW_026642649.1, from coordinate 6,216,056 downwards.
TGCATTTTTAAGGTGCAAATATCTTGGATCATTCCAATCCCACCAGATTTTGACTTGGCATGAGATGTTATAAGCACATGAATACTAGTAATAAAAAGTTCAAGTTGCGTTTGGTTGTTAAGCCGTGGTTACATCTTTGCATGCACCTTTACAGGCTGTTTTTAGACAGGTCTGTGAAGAATTTTCAATTTCATATCTCAGATAAAAATGATTTCACTTTTTTTTTTTCCAGCTAAATTTGTCTCAGTTGTTTGAAAGAGAAGAGACAAGAAAATGTTTGCTGGTAAACTCCCACAGAACACTTTCCTTTAAACACACAGCTCACTGGAATTGTCAGCATCCTGCAAGTATTTAAATATCTGCATCAAACTATTTAACATAAAAGATACAAACACTCAAGAGGAGCTATTCTACCCATGGACTAAACATGAAGTCAAAGGCTGCAAAGAAATTGAAAAGACAACCTGATAGTGTTGCAAACAGATCACCTGGAAAAATTATAAATCAGATCAACTATACCCTTCTCTTTAAGTTCCTTAAGCATAACTTAAAAGTTTGAGTGAAGAATGTGGTGTGGAATGTAAAGTGAAAACATTTCAAATAATCAAAACTAGTATTTTGCAATTTCTACTCTTTTGTTGTTGAGATGATCCTTCCCATGCAGGACTTTAACAAAGGGCTTATACCGACCAAATGTTCTGAGGAAAATGCCTGGATCATTTCTATCCAGCATACTCAAGAACTGTGGCTTGCTACCCAGTATTTAACAGTTGAAACTTAGAAGCTTCATTCTCAGAGATACAAATAGAATCATAGACTCATAAAATGCTTTGTGCTGGAAAGGACCTTAAGACCATGTAGTCCAAACCTCCCAAACTGAAGTTGTCCTCTCTTCCGTGGCATCTCAAAAAGGACTTAACAGTCTCTCCAACCACACCTTGGAGTGACCTAATGTGAATTTTAATCAAACAATCATTACAATTTGTAACACTTTCCCCTCCTGTGTTCCATGATACACTGTTCAGAAGGCACTGACTTGCCCTACGAGGTAGTCTTCTAGGAGTAAAGGTGAGAAAAGTTTGTGCGATACAGCACCCCTGAATTTTTAGCTATGGTATCTGCATACTATCATTTCTCAAATACACCAAGCCACGCCGTTTCAAAACTATGTATTAGAAATTAAAGCACATCAAAGAGTATTTGAAATTGGGTGAGTAAAAATGTTAATTCAATTACAACACATTTTGGCACTCTTCTTGCTACAGATGTCTGTTTTAAGTTACACATTGGGAATCTTCCAATACAAATTTGTAGCAGTTGCTTTGATGGAAAATTGAATGATGCAAGTGTTCCAATGATTACCAGATGTTTTATTGATAGCTAGGTAGGTAGGTACTGTAGGCAAATAGCAAAGAGACCACACAAATAAATAGAACAGAAAAAACCATACGAGGAAAGCTATTCCAGAAGTCCTTTGTTTGTAGCACGTTATCTGTAATGAATAAAATGCAAATAGATGGAAAAACAGTAATGGGCCTGAAATCACAGTATCTTTTGCCAGTTCTTATTCAAAGATGCATTAATAAAGCAGTTTTTCTAATTAAAAAATATCTTTATAATGTCAGTTAATCATTTACAGGGAGCTGTCAGAAGTGCCTTCCCCCTCCATACCAGCCTGCTCTGTTGATGGGTATGAAAACCACTAGCTTCAGCCCCCTCCCCAGCACATTTCCCTCTGTAGTTTGAAGGCTGTCTATCCACATGGATTATGTCCTGTGTCTGGGAAGGATCAGAAGATGAGGAGAAGCTCTTTTGCAGTTTCCTCCTCCCACACCAATGTAGTACCAACCTCAGTTTAACTTGTTAGTGTGGCAGATTCTCATGTCTACATGCTTCCATACCAACTTTTAAGTTTTGAAAAGTCTTGGAGTCTTCATCCAGCTAAATTCTGAAAGACCTCTTATGGATGACTATCATCTGTTTATGTCTTACAAATCCCCTTTTCTGTGCCTGTCCCAAGTTATTCATCTATTTCTTTTCCAATTTAAAATCTTTTCCCAAGGTCTCCGAATCCTTTCCTTCATTCTATGATCAATGTTAAGCCTTTATCTTAGATGCAGTAATCAGTACTGATTAGGACAAGAGCCTCTGCAAGCTAGGTAGCATATAAACATAGAATTTACTATTCTCCTACTCAAGTCATCTTTTATTGCATCTCTTTCTCCTGACTTTCTATCCCTGCAGGATGACAAAGTATCTAAAGGCAAAAGCGAAGTCTCATCATGGGTCAGCAGGGTTTAGATACTTTATCAATGCTGGAGATGATGAAGCGCATGGGAATATCACTCTTGTGATAGAGTACAGCTGCAAGTTCTGGCCTCCTTATCCCAGTAAATGGACATTAATATAACTGTTAACACTTAACTGTCTCATCTGTACTACTGAGCGCAAACACCAAGCAAGCTCCCAAGCCCAGATGTTTGTGTTGCAAAGAGTGCACACAGATATTTCCTTTTCTTATTTAATTATTTCAGGATAAGAAAGGCTGCTGAGTCTCTGTTGAGTCCTCATGGTGGGGTTGCAACAAGCAGTTAAAATCATTGCTTCCTAACAAATTTAAGGATTGATCGTTTGACCTCAGGTTTTCAGTGGATTCACAGCAACTCACAGCACCATGAAACACGCGTTGTACAATTTCTTATGGCATAACCTCTGTACTAGAACTGCCATGTACACATATTACAGAACAAAAGGGAAGTTTCGACTCTTAAACAAAATCAGAGTTTATGCTATCTTCTGCAGTAGCCTCTAGTGACTTATCAGAATGAATGGAAAAATCCTTCTTTCTCCAAAAGTAGGACACTTCTGGCCACTCCACTTTTACAAAAACCAAAATACAACAGGGAGGAGCATTTCTGTGGTATTTAAGTGGAAACATTGCCAGAGACTGCTTTATTGTGGTATTTTAGTTGAAGTCAAGTAGGTGGTTACTGTGGTATACGTGCATAGCATAACTCCGTTAGCCTTTTAAAAAAGAACTGCAAGATCTCGTTAGAAGTGTGTCAAATACAATTAACAAGGACAAAGCAGCCTCTTCACAGGACAGACATACATTTTCCACACGCACCCTTTTTAAAATACTTTTCTGATTCTCTGCTGTAACATTTTATCATTTCCAGTGGAAAAGCCAACTGGAAAACTCTATGAAGCAGACACTGTTTAGTCCCATTCTTTCAGAAGTTAATCCTTTAGAGAAGTTTATTTTTCTTGTGCATGTTATGGACATTCACCATTTTAACTTTTTTTTTCTTTTTTAAGGATTCCACCCATTTTCTTGATATTTTACAACAAAAATTTCCTATAATTTTCAGTAAGAGATGAATAAATGAAATTTTTATGTCAGCAACGCTCATAGCTCTCGTGACTACAGATGGGTAGTGACTCAGGTGCCCAAGGAGGCTTCCTTCTAGCATGTCAAATGCTATGTCTGTTCTTAATGTATCAATATCTCAATAACACTGAACTGCAGACAATACGTGGATGTTCACAATAAGCTTCCCTCCACCCTTCATTGATAACACTTTTAAAATTCTATCTATGGAGCTGTTACTTTTGCCTCTGAAATCTCTCTCCAGTCTGTTCTGAAGTCATTATACAACATGAGCGGAAGCTTTAGTTATCCAGATGGCCAAATTGTTATCTACAGAGGAACACATTGATCATCTTGAGCATTTAGAGGACAACCAGGTGATGAGGCCCAGTCACCATGGGTTTATGAAAGGCAGGTCCTGCTTGATTAACCTGATCTCCCTTTATGAGCAGATGACCTGCCTAGTGAACAAGGGAAAGGCTGTGGATGTTGTTTACCTGGACTTTAGTAAAGCCTTTGACACCATTTCCCACAGCATTCTTCTAGAGAGCTCAAAGGGCCTCACTTAGACTACTATTTATAAGGTCACAAGGTGATTGGCTTTAGTTATTAGTAAATTTCCATCCTGGATGCAACTGGAGTCAGTGATTACTGGAAATTATTCAGAACTCCAGTAACAAATGGTACCATTCCACTCAGGCTACGATCAAGGGAAGGAGTCTTCTGAGGCTGCCAGGGAATGACTGATTTTCCCTGCTCTCATTCCCACCATAGCTACGTCTCTGGTACAATCAGTGCTTCCCTACTTAGCCATGCAAGAGTTCCTGGTGCAGTCAAGGGATGCTTCACCACCCAACTCATTACACAAAGGCCCAGGCGTGATGGGAATTCCTGAGATTGTGGAGCAGCCCAGAGGATGGGAGGGGAGGATGCACCACCACATACGGTCACATCAGAAACTTTCCCATTTAAATTTCCTTAGCACTATCAGGATCTGCATTGTGTAATATTCTTTCTCCACACTGAACTTTTCACATTATTTTGTTTCCAAACCATAGCAGTTTAAGTCTTTAGAGTCAAAACTATGGTGAAAAAGTTACAAAAGAGGAAAAACATTGATCTAGGACAAAAAAATGCCATCAATAGCAAACTAACTTTTTAAGTATGGGGAAAATATTTAAGTATGAAACACTTAAGCATTTAAAAATCCTATTCCTGTAAATAGTTTCCACTCCCCTACGAGACAGCCATAACCAGTTCTAAGATGATATTTCATAAGGAAGGGCAGATTTCTGGTTAAGATATTGAAAAAGGACACAGACAATGTAGTCTTGTGGCTGAATTCAGCAAAGAATTTAGGTGCCTGTCTTCCAGAACAGTCAGAACTGCTCAGCTGCTACTCCATCCCAATGGTATGTACATTTCCTATGTACTACCTTGTTGGATTTAAAGTTTCTGAAGTTTTCTTCTTCTGGGCATATTAGGAACTGCTGCAGGCTGAGTAACTCAGCTTAAGTATCTCCTGTTTGCAACCAGCCCACTGAGGGACTTCTCTGTCCTGTTGGATCCTCCATGAGTGTAAGAACAGCTTTCTTTTAGAGGAATCCTCTTCTATTACAATAAAATATTCCTTGGAAGACTCATTCAGAAATAGTTAAGTTCCTTCCTCTGCTTGCAAAATGAACAAGAATATCAAAGCCATATCTCAAGTCAGCACTAGGGGAGAGATGACTCCTGCTGATGCTACACCATCATTTGGAAAAGAGGAACCTCTGATGCACAATGGCACTGGGACTGGCTTCCCACTTCCTGAGCATATTCTCTAATCAAGAGGTCTATAATGACAAGATGGGCAATCAATCCTGGATTAATCTGAAGATAAAACAGTCTGCTACTGAATCTGTTTAGTTCTGCATAGACAACTAAATACTGAATTTGACTGAAGTAACAGGGTGAGACAGATTGCAACTTGGTGGTAAGGAATTTAGTGATGAGTGATATATGAAATATATGGGGTCCAATAATGTACTGGCTCAGCGACTTGTCTGTAGATCTACCATATCATTTCACAGGGGCCTCTAGATTCTGTTGCAGTTCAGTTAAGCCTCCTGCTTACTTGCTCTATACTTTTTGCAGTACCGGAACTTTTTGCTACATTTTATTGGATCAGCTAGTTATTGGATCAGCTAGTGCTACTTTTTATTGGATCAGCTAGTTATTGGATCAGCTAGTGCAGTATGGCATATGACAGTCTGGGAGCAGCTGACAAATTGGTATGGCTCCTAAATAACTCTAGTTCTGTCCCTGGTGATAGCTGAGAAGGAATTAAGTTTGCACTTCACCATGTGAAAGAGAAAAGCTTCCAGCTACTTCTGCACTTCCGGAAGCAATAGAATTGCTAGTTTGCAGAATCTTGGATGGATCACCAAACCCAAAGAAGGGCCCATCTCAGCTCAGGCAACATAGAAACATTAGACTTCAAATCAGTCTTTCCTCTGTAGGTTGATAAAAGCTTGAAGCTCAAAGGAAGGGAATGTTGGTAGCAGGTAAGATCTTACTGTAACATTTGAACTTCATCAGAAACATGGGCTTCACAAGATTTTAAAACTCAGGTAGAAACTGTGAGGAATGGTCACACATGAATCAACACCAGAAAATAATATATATAAAATATGTATATTTCACATATATGTAATATATATATAAATATATGTGATATATATCAGAAAATAGCTATTGCAATTAAAAAAAAGAGAAAAAATGGAACCACTAAGTGTTTTAATCTGTTTGAGAAGATTTTGCAGAAATTGAGAAACACAGATATTGAGTTAATGACCAGCTTTTATAAGTTAATTAATACAGACGTTTTTAACAGTTTATCCTCTTTTTTCTCCTTTTTCTAAAGTAAAAATAAAGGTCCCCAGGCACACTCCTGAGAAAAAAAATACAAGGTCCTATCATGAATATTATGACATTACGTATTCAAGGATCTGGAAATTCTGAAGCAGTATGTCTCAGCCACTCATTGTCAGTACATGGTGTCAAAGAAGTAAGATAGATACGGGAAGTCACTGATCAATTTTTTCTTTATCAGGAAGAAGCAATTGCCAAGTGTGTAATAACTCTCTAAGTAAGGTCTAGGAATGCCTTCTGGAAAAAAAAATAGCGCCTTTAAAACTGAGCAACCCATTCTTCAGAGGATGTCTGAATCAGGAAGTTGTTTCTTTGTTTTGTATAGCAGGTTCACAGCCTATTCTTTTACCTTTCCATTTTGTTAAATATAAATTTTCACACATTGTTCCCCATAGAGAAGAACCAATATGTAAAATCACTGAGTCAGTACTAGTGAAGAATAATGATTTTTTAGAATTTACCTGTTTCTGGAGTGCTCAGTATCAGAAATTCACTACTGCAAAAATGCTATGTTTTATGTAGTTCTTCTAAATAACATGATGTATGTGACCTTATAAATAACATCATTCACAAACTGGACATGTATTGTCTACTACTCAATTTTCAGGATAAAATCTGAAGTTGCAGATAATTTAGGTAAGGCTGAGGGAAGCTACTCAGTCATGCGTATGTGATAACAGGTATTGTCAGAAGAAAGCACGCTACAACTAATCACAGTCCCCATTACAAGACCTAGTAAATTGTATCAAAATCAGAGGACTCCCTCAGCACTTTAAGTTTCTCAACCGGAACCTACTGCAAAAATAGCTAAACTAATTACATTAGGCAAAGGTTTGAGAAATTGTTTGGTTTTCTAACTATTCTAACCCTGGACAGTAGACATAAAATCACTGCAGTACTTAACTTCCTATTCTGCAGCATTCCGTATGTTAGCTTTGACAAGCATAATTACTGCATACATGATACTGCATTGAACTATTCTGGGTTTTTTCCCAAATCCCAACTTTTTCCTTTCTATTTTGCATGATTGTGCAAAATTAACCAGTAATAATGAATACAAAGTGAATCAAAACACAGAATTATTTTGCAGTGGAATACTTGTTCTGGAAGCCTATATTATGAAACCTTAGGGAAATTCAATAAAAGAAACAATGACCAATGTATTGAAAGATCCATTGGATCAAAAGGAAAAAAAAAAAAAAAAAGAATATTTTCCAGAATATTTCCATAGAGAAAAGAAAAACAAGAAATTTCGTAGAAAATTTAAATTTGGCAGCTGGATTTATTATGTGCACATGTTACACAGCAAGAGCACTTTTTCGAACTAAGTGTACTCGGAATGGGTATGCTGTAGAACAATTCATACTGTGAATAGTGTCAAGAAATACAGGGCAAGAAATAAATCTGGGTTATCAACAGAGGCTTGCACGTGTTGTTTTGGTACAGTTGCTTCATCTCTTAGCTCATCATGCATTTAAAACATAAGAGAGATTGCTATATGGGTCTCATTTTGTTCCCATTTAAATGAGAATAGGGAATACAGTCAGATACAAGTAGGAAAGAGGGCTCTGCTAAAAGACCTCTGTTCTTTTTTGTATGACAGGAAAACTGCTAGTTTACAAAACTAAACTTACAGCATGAAGTCCCTGCTGAAGGCTGCAGCAAAGTCTTACAGTTCTCTGCTTGCTCACAGTGGAGAAGAAACTCATATATTCTTGGTAAGGGAGAATGTGGTCAAGGAGGGATCTGACACCTATGTTCATGGTCTAGGACACGTGGAAGGCTTGGGACATGTGGAAGGCTTGGGACATGTGGAAGGCTTTTTCAAGCTAGGCAGGGTCCAGCTGAAGATAATTTTTCCAAGTGTTTTTTTTCCTTTTCTCCCCATTTATTTAGGTGCAGAAGTCCCCTTTGATTTTACTCCACAACATTTCCTGTGTTCTTAGCCCACACCATCATGATTCATGCAAACAGAGCCTATTTGTGAAGCAAAGAGAGCTTCAAACTCAAAGTAACTTTCTTTTTCATTTTCTAATAGAAGCCATACAAAATAAGATAAACACTGATAAGATAAAGCAGTGAGTTCACTGCTCTCTAGCTGGTTTAAGCAAAATTCTTTTTAGAGCAAGATTGTCTTACAGATAACCAAGATGCTTCTGAGCTATATTTGGGGGTTGATTACTGCCACATGTGAGAAGCCTAGAGAAACTAAAAGCCAATTCAGTATTAGTAAAACAGACCTTGAAAGAGCATTGTATTTCTTTGTTACCAGCCTATAAAACTCTTTCTCATCGTGGTCACTAGACACAAGCACAGAGACCCAAAGGGACATGTTATTCCATTGACAGAATAATGAAAATCCAATGCCCATTAATCATAACTACTTCACTGACTCTGTCAGCAAAATCATCCATTTTGGAGATGCCAGTGCTCATCTTTCAGGGCTTCCGAGTCCTCCATCATGCAGTGAACCCCCAGAAGTGGCAACTTCTAGGTTTTTACGACACAGCTATGTTCTGCTTTGCCAAAAGAAAGTGAATGAAAGGAATGACAGAATTAAAGGCAGAGGGTGGGTGGGAGGGGGAAGGGAAGAATCTCCTCTGGAAAATAATGAAAGTGGCCCCAGGGATAAAAAGGACGTCTTCAGGGCATAATTTCTGACAATTCTAGAAGAACACCTACCACATATCCACCAGTATCTATCCGGCTGTAGCTAACCTGTCAACTTCAGGTCTTTGCAACCATACTGAAGCACAGACTTTCTGCTTCCAGTTAAGGAGGTCCCCAACCAAAGGAGCTCTAAGATAGCTCTAAATGGCCAGTCAGTAATCTTTATAATGCTACACTCACTGCATGATCATTTTACTATTCTTTAATAGCTCTTTCTTGGAAGCCAGGTTACCTCTTACAGCTGAGAAAAAAAAAAATGATTGTTTCATGCTCAGGTATACAATTTTTATTTACTACTTATGCTGTGTTGAAAATAACCACTGTAAACTAGTCCATTTGTCAAAATCATGGACACAATACTCAGAAGTTCTGTCCTTGAAAGATACTTTGCCCAAGAGGTGGAGTTGCTTTGTGTATTTCTCAAAGCAGTGCGTTGCAATTCTTCAGTAACCAGAAGTTTCCAGCTTATGTATTTCTATCATGCAATACAGATAGATAGTTAGAAGTTGCAAAAGCAGACACGTTCCACTTTAGCAGTGTTACATTTATGACATTGGCTGGTCAGCACTGGGTATCCGTCCAGAAACTTATGATGAACAGCAAATCACGAACTTCTGGCACTGAACACTGGAATAGTCTCAATTGACTTTTTTCTTATCTTCAAGTTTCCTCAGTGAAAGGAAGGACAACAAGGTCACATAAAATAAGCAGCAGAACAATGCTTGATATACTGTTTAGCAGTTCTTATTGACCTAAGTTCACTAATACTTACTTTTTAAGCACTGAACAATTCCTAAATACATACTCTGCTGGGACTAAGAGCTACCAAATGTTATCCAAGTTCTCAGTACTTTACTGAATTACAGCTCCGTTTTCTTTCCAGGGGCTGATACAAACTGAAGATACTACTGTAGGGAGACATTCCTTTGTGAGGCTCAGCAGTGGTATCTCTGGTCAATATAAAGCAACAATTGCAACAAATTCTCATGTCAGTCTTCTCCTCTCAGATCAGGGAATGAAGCACAGAAGACACATCTTCTGGCTTCAGAAAGATGCATTTGAAATGGCTAGGAAGAAGATAACTTTGCTACAAACCCCAAAACTGAGTTAAAACATGTTTATCTCAAAATGTCACAAGCTGAATCGAAAACTTCAATTAAACAATTCTGTAATGTTCAAGTTTTCTGGTTAATAAAAAATGTTACTTCACTTTGAAGGTCATTTGCTAATCTACAGCTAAAAGCAACACAGATTTGTATTAACTTTACTGATCTTTATGAGGAATTTGATTAAATGGGGGGGTGGGGTGGGCTTGGATTTTGCATGTGTAAGTGTTCAAAATTGTGAAGGATAACATTGCTTACCAATCTGTGCATAAAACTGTTGTGCCTTGGTTGATAAAATGTATTGATCTCCCTTGAAGGGGTAGTTGTGCATGAGCAAGCATGGCATGAGAAGGCTAAAAACCTACTTTGAAACCTTATCCAGAGAAATCTGTTGTTTCCAGCTGGAAATTGAGAAGCTTCACTACCGCTCTTCAAGTAAAGATATGAAAAGGGAGGAGAAGGAACCACAACCCCAGCAGTGGCACTTGAGGCCAGCTGAGAAGGTGGCCCAAGACTTAGGAATTCCCCCATGCAGAGAGAGCATAAATTTTTAAAAAGCCAAAATTGAAAGCAAAACACTGAAAGCAAACCTAGGCAACAGTTAAATATATAGTGATAATCACACCAGTGTTTTGGACCTAATTCACATATTGTGGAATGTAGATAAAAGCCCTGAGTGCAACTAGATGAACTTGAGGAATTTCCTGCTCTGATGATGTCTCCTTTTTCTAGAACCTGTAAGACCTTGTTCAGCCTTTGAGATCTTTGGCTTATCATTGTGTGCAATAATTTCTTTGTGAATCACTTCATCTATCAAATCAAAACCATGTCCTCTACAGATGTTTTTCATTAGGACTAATTAATTTCTTCTAGGGGACTAATGCCAACAAAGATGTTATGCAGGAATGCATTGTTTCTTCATACCAAGAAAATCCTTGCTGAACCTAATAGCATGTTTAACATCCCAACTCCTCGCTCAGCAGACGCCTGTTCAGGGATAGCATGTCACTTAGACATATAATGTATAAAGGAAACATTTTGCTTGCATGTTCTATAATTTGCATTATGAATAGACAAGTAGCTAGATTGTCCTGAAGCTTCATTTTGATATAAAAACAATACTCCTCCCTCAGCTTTTGTACCTCTGCATTTAAATCAAAGCTTTAAATTCAGATATTAAATCAAAACTGGTCATATGGCTCTCTTCATACCTGTGCACATTTTTCTTTTCATGCCTCTAATAGTACTGCACTAAATAACAAGCACGGTGGTGTCCTGGGTTCAGCAGTAGCAGTCATGTTTCTCCTTCTTGGTAGCTGGTGCAGTGCAGTGTTTTGACTTTCGGCCTGGGAACAGAGCTGATAGCAACGTTTTGGTTTGGCCAAGGACTTTGTGAGCCTCATGCTCTGCCAGGGAGGAGGGGAAGCTGGGAGGAAGCAGAGACAGGACACCTGACCCAAACTGACCAAAGAGCTATTCCATACCACAGCACGTCATGCCCAGGATGTAACTGGGAGCTAGCCGGAAGGGCTGGGACTGCAGGGTTGGAGGAGGTATCGGTCCGTGCTTGGTCGGGGCTGGGGGGGGCGAGTTATCGGTCAGCTGGTGGTGAGGTGATGTATTCTCTTCCCTTGTTATTTCCTTTATCATTATTATCATTGGTGGTAGCAGTAGTGATTTGTGTTATACCTTAGTTACTAAACTGTTCTTATCTCAACCCATGGGAGTTGCATTCTTTTCGATTCTCCTCTCCGTCCCTCTGGGAGTAGGGGGAGGGAAAGAAAGGGGGGGAGTGAGTGAATGAGTTACCTGACTGGGTTTAAACCACGACAGGTGGTATCTTCATTTGTAAGGAAAAAGAAAAAAAGTAGCTTTGCAAGGAATTTTTAAAATATATTTTTATATTCTTCTACCAGAAAAAATCAGAATATGGCCTATTAAATGGCATACCCCATTATGACAGGTATCTACTGTCAGAAAGAGACTTCTCTAAGCTGCTATCCAGTCGTTTCTACATGCAAGAACCTTCAAGCATGTGGTCTTGATAGGACAAAATTCAAAATTGCTTAGTTGAGAAAAGTTTTTGATAACATGAAATACTCAGCTGTAGTAAGTTTACTCTACAAGGAAGTTCTCTCACCAGAATGGGTATCCCAGTGGGACATTACACCAGCTGTTCAACACCAAATGTGCATTAGAATTCATGAACAATTATTTTTCATTGTTGCCATATGAACCGTAGTTATTCAGATGAAGTAACCAGAGGTTCCTTCATCAATCAGTTAGTTGACATGGAAGTGAAGTAAACCAGGTTGGCTGCAGTGCAGATCATGCAACACCAAAGGAATCAGTCTGACTAAAGTTTAATAGTGGTTTTAGAAAGCATCCTTTAGCAGCGTACTGCTTTACAAGGCCAGATCACTTGGAAGTGGTGGCAGTGTTTACCATGCTTTTGCACCACTTCTGCTTTAGATATCACTGTCAATATGTTCCTTGTATCATCTGAGATAGTGAAATTAATTCCTATCTTGTTAAATTACATTAGAGAGCACATTAACCTTCTCTTTCATATTTCAGAGAGTATAGTGAAATGAGCAGCAGCTGGGTAGGCTGGCATACTTCTACAATACTATCATCATAACCTAAAAGAGGGAAAGGAACGAAGGAGATTGCAATGGTAAAATTCATGTAACTGTAACACGTAGGGATACTCTGACACCATGTTGAGAAGCACAGGACAGATGACAGGACACAGAGGTAACATACAGGCAACTGAAAATTGTCCACACTACACCATGTAGCCCTATCCTCTGGGAATTTCCCACTCAGTGATTCTCCTAGATGTTATGTAAACAAGTAAGTATTTATTAATTTTCTTTCCCTTCAGCAAAGCAGTAGTGATTCAGATATTTCAAAAACTAGGAATCACCCTGAGTAGCATTCTGTCAATAGCTCTGGACCTTAAAAGGCAAAATCTTCAGTAATGTAATGAGCAGGTGGTAGGCTTTAACTGTGAAAGGCAGAACTTTTCCTGCTTAACCTGATGTGATTTTCAACATATGCAATTATTCTGAAGAGCAAACACCTTGTCTAGTGTATATATATACAGTATATACAGAAACAACTGTATAGCTGTACAGGTGTGACGTTCACACATCATTCAAGTACTCATTAAACTAACTGCTGAATTTGCAGAAAAAAAAAACAAACCCAGTGGCAAAATTCTTGCATGCTCCTTTATCAGTCAATAACAATTGGGCACAAACTCTTGTGGTTTTGCTGCACAGGATCTTGTGTTGGAAATTCCAAATGGCAGTAAGTTAAAAAAAAAAATCTATTGTTTCCTAATTAAATGCCAAAAGTATCCCAATAAAGCTGCACAGAACAGTAACAGAGTATGGTTCTATGAGCCAGACTCCAATTGGGCTTGCATAAGCCAAAATACCCAATTCAAATGAGTGCAGTGACAGTCACTTCAGTGACTAATGACATTATACAAGATCTGGTGTGGAATACTGCAGTGCTAGGCACACCTCAGTTCTTTCCAGCTTCCATAGGTGGAACTCACATTTTCAGTTTCTAACAGGTCTGTCAACCCATCTGCCACACTGGCTTATGTCATGCTGCCATGTTGCCATGAGACGTTGGACTGAAAAAGGATTAGATATCAGCACATGTAGCTATTTTCCTCACTAAGGAAAGATCAAAGATTTGACAGGAAGCTGTTTCTGGCTTTTGCTACTGTAGAGCATGTTTAGCTGCAGGAAAAGAAACAGCAGCAGGATTATGGGTTTGCCTATGCTGAGGTAAAAAGAAGGAATTTCAGCTACTGAAAAATAGTCTAAGAGGTGAAAAAGACTTAGACCTAGTGAAAGTGGGGCTAATATCAGTCTCCTAACAAATCTCCACTTTATAGGGACGTAAAAGGGAGAAGAATGGTGAGCAAGAAGATGCCTACATTAGGCACAGAAAATGCTCAGGAGAGGACCTGAATCAAAAAGTATCCTGGACTGTCATCTGTAGTTCAATCTTTATGTGAAACCTTCCCCATAAGGTAGCCAAAGCAAGAATTGCTTCTTCTCCTTTGTATCTCAAATCCCAGACAGCACACTCTGCCAGTGGTTAGAAAACTAATTTCTGATTGCTGGCCTGCTTGCAAAGATTTGACAGTTTTTAGCACCTTGGTAAATACTTAGCTGTAGTCATAAAATATGTGGTAACCTTGGATTTTTCTGATCTTTACGATGATTATTATTACACCAGGAGGGCAGAATGTGAATAGAATCGTGACTCAGTGATAAAGCACATAAGACATTCACATCACTAAAGACAAACCTGGGCTTCAGACCCCCATATCAGTGAGGACTACATATAAACCAGTTAGCCAGAGACTCAAGCTCTCAGCATCAGTTGGGAAGCTATTCTAAAGAGAAAGCAAACCAATGCTGCCCCTCGCCAGTCTCTGGATGTGAAAAGGTTTGCTTTCAGAGAGCAGGGCTTTCCAAATAACTGTCTGTGAAATATTTCTTAGAGATGAGTCCCCTCTCAACCTTTCAAAGGGTTTTTCCTGTCTAAGTTTATATGGTGGTATCACATATTGTCATCAGCATAGTTGGTTTCAGACTTCAAAAACACAGACTAACATTTCCAACACAGTGGAGCTCAGTTTATTTGCCTAGTGATTTTGATTTCAAGGTCCAAAAATACCCATGTTTTCTTTAGTAGGAGCAGAAAGAAATGGAAACCCAGTCTCTCACCTTTTCTTTTTGCAAGGATATGCACATCTGGTAAGAGGAAAACATTGTGGAGGACTCCCCTCTTAAAACACTGGCAGCACAGCACATTGCAAAGAAGGCAAGGGGCTGGATAGATAGTCTTAATAAGGATTTATTTGTTCATTTGTCTATTCTGTATGAAAACAAAAAGGGCAAGAAAGCAGCTTAAAATCAACACAGAGGCCCCAAAAAGTCTGACTATCAACACTGCTCATCACTCTTACATTTTTGCTTGTGCTGAGCATCAGGAAAATGTAGATTTCTGACTTTTTTTTCTCTGGTTCTCATTTCTTACCCTTCTTGCAATCTTTTCCACAGTAATCTATGATTCCATCTAAGGAGATGCAGCCTGGATGAACCAATTAGAGGCTGGAAATTCGGACTTCTCAAGTTTTCATTCCATCTGGGACATTGACTGTCCACAGACTTCAGCAAAATGCTTCCCCTTTCTGTCTCAGATTGCTCATTATGCCCCTCTCCAAAGTGGCTGTGGGTGATCTGAAACTCTGCTTCTGCCTCCACACTATCCAAAACCCGCACTGTGGGGATTCCTGTTCCCTAACCAGGAAAGACCGAAGTGGCAAAGCAGGCCCTGTTATAGTGTGATGACAGACAGTCAAAAGAATATTTTGATGAAATAATGGGACTGAAGACACTAAAGTTCTAGTTGTGGATCTAAGGAATTTACACCACATAGTCATGATTTCCCCTTTCCTTCCCCCCAGGGAAATGAATTTAAAGACATATAGTGAGGAATAATTAGTGAATGGTATTGTTGTACACTTAAAACTGAAATAAAAATGTTGAATTCATGGCCTTGTTATAAACTGCCTTCGAGGGAGTAAGGCACTGAGATATAGAAATTGTATATACCTTACAAAAGACCGTAAATATGATTAGATTTACAAACCTCAGCTTTTATCTTTTATATTTCTCACTACTGTTTGTTGTCTGCTCTGTATTTTCCTTACTGAATATTGCTGTAAACAAGAGAGATTAAGACTGATCAACAATGCAAACAGAACATTAAAAGGTCAAAGTACTATAATTGGAAAAGATTGTTTCCAAGATATATAGGGTACAAATGCTCCAATTCTGCAGGGTTTTTTCATAGGGTTATTAGACAATGTTGTATGGCAATGTAACAGCCTGATTGTTACCTTTCTGTTCTCGTTGGTTTAATGTAATTTATGGAGTTCAACAACACTCTTGTCAAGATATACATATTTCAGTATGTGCATTACAAACATTCCCAAGGGAGGCCAATGGTTTGACTTTTGTCAAGTTCAAAAGACCAACAAAATCCGTCCTATCTCAAAGCAGCACAATGGAACATTAGAAGTAAGATATGAGTTTCCACCACATATCTAGAGA
Organism: Pezoporus wallicus; assembly: GCF_028554395.1. Lineage (NCBI taxonomy): Eukaryota > Metazoa > Chordata > Aves > Psittaciformes > Psittacidae > Pezoporus > Pezoporus wallicus. The sequence goes on along the minus strand of NW_026642649.1, from coordinate 6,199,848 downwards.
CGAAAGTAGATACCAAAGATGCTTTGTCCTTTCTATCTGGAATTTCCTGTCTTTCAGGCACACCTGGAAACTCAATGGAGGACTGAATGAATGTGGAAAATAAACTTCATTTTGGTCATCAAAAGTAATTGCTGCAGGTACTGATAAGGCACAGTGGGGGATAACTGAATTATGATAGTCTCATCTGAGTCTATTCTGGTACATAAAAGGAAAATTTATTTAATGGCCTTTTCTCTGAACATCCCTGCCCTCCAATTCTCTCTTGTCTTGGTGGAACATTACTTTTTGTCAGCAATTCCCTAGAGTGGCAGTGGCCATCTTCCACACATACGATTTGTCGCTAAGCACTAAACACTCAGCATTCCTTTAACGTTCTTTTTCTGTGGCTTACTAAGAGCTTTCTTCCTTCTCTTCTCAGCTAACCATCTGAGACCTATGTGAGTGGTAAAACACGCTGAAAGGAAAAAAAGCAGTTGCATCCTACTGAAGCTGGAAAATAGCTTTTTGCTAGGATAATGTCCAGCCACAATGTGAAGTTGGGGATTCATGGAGTTCCAAGAGCTGGCTTAGGCTTTAGTGAACATTAAAACATGTGTTTGATTATCTGGTCATTGCCAGCTAATTCTAACCTAGACCACTCAGACACTTGTAGAAAACAAGCAGTCATGACTCAGCTTCTTCAAGAACTGATGCCCCAGCATCAGTTACTTAAGAGTACATGAAAGTTAAAAAACCAATATATCAGGACACTGCTTACACTAGTAAAACTAGGCATGTATATTTCTATGCATAGGTGTTCTTGTAAAAGCAGCAGATTCAGTATTTACTGTTTTCTTAACAGTATTTGAGACCTACATGCATGCATTTTATACAGACATGTAAGTATTTAGGCAACTATATCCATTGCCCTACTTACCATAAATGTCTCATGCCGGAATCTGTACTGTGCTTAAGGTGTCTAATCCATACAATGAGCTGATATAATGAAAAAGTCTGCTTCAAAGAACCTGAAACCTGGAAATATTATAGCTCCATACTAAAAGTTCCAATCACTGAAGTTATGCTCTATGCTGTGATTGTTCTTCAGGAATAATTTTACTGCCAGCTGTGCTGCACAGTTGTGGGAGCTACATGCCTTAGGTGCAAACTCTTTATAAAAGCTCAGCCTCGTTTCAGGAGTACATGTTTTTGAGGGTTGGGAATGTACTTTCTTTCTACATTCTGAACTACTGAAGATAGAACGCATCTATCAGTTGCGTTCTATCTTCTGCCAACTTCAGGAAAGTTGTGTGCATGCTTCAGGAAAGTTCTGCCAACTTCGGGGAAGGTGTGTGCATGCTCAGCCAAGTTTACAAGCAGACAGAAAGAAGACAGAAAACCAAGTTACAAACTGGTGGCCTTGTTCCGCTAAAATCATAGAATCATAGAATGGTTAGGGTTGGAAAGGATCTTAAGATCATCCAGTTCCAACCCCCCTGCCATGGGCAGGGACACCTCACACTAAACCATCTCACCCAAGGCTTCATCCAACCTGGCCTTGAACGCTGCCAGGGATGGAGCATTCACAACCTCCCTGGGCAACCCACTGCAGTGCCTCACCACCCTTACAGTAAAGAATTTCCTCCTTATATCCAATCTAAACTTCCCCTGTTTAAGTTTTAACCCGTTACCCCTTGTCCTGTCATTACAGTCCCTTCCCAGCATCCCTATAGGCCCCCTGCAGACACTGGAAGGCTACATACACTATACAAATGGAATGTAACAGCTTACGGTTTCTGGATGAAAGTGATCTAGCCCTGAGGGACTCCAGTGTGAAGTCTTTGAAACACCCTACTTGTCTCTGGAAGTGTTCACAAACTGTGTAGATGAGGTCCTTAGTGACATGGTTTAGTGGTGACCTTAGCAGCGCTGGGGTAATGGCTGGACTTGATGATCTCACAGGTCTCTTCCAACCCAGCTGATTCTATGATTCTATTCTGTAATTCTATACTTTTCAAGCACATTGTCACAGAAAGCACTGTAGTTTGTGTCTGTTCGTGTTTTCCATAGAAGTAATTTAATGCATTTTTATGCTATTTTATTTATGTTTGAGTTATAAAGACCAGAGATAAAAAAAAAAATAATTAAAACCATTAAAACTCTGCCTCTTGGTAAAAGTCTGCAAACAGGACAGAGGTCGCACTTACTTAACCATGGTATGAAACCAAATAAAAGAGACAGAGAACATTCATTTTTCACTTTCAGACTGCAGAAACCTGAAAAACAGCAGGGTTTTCCCTTCACCAAAGGTTATCAAGTTTAGTAAACCTTACTTCAGCACCTCTACTAGATGGGTGTTACAGTGTAAGAAATACTGGGGAAAGATCCCATGTGGAAGCTAAGGTCTCACTGTGTGATATATACTGCACTTCTAAAGCAAATGAATGGTATGAATAGATTGCATTAACTGTTTCTATAAGCAAATAGAATTGAAACTGCATTGATGTATATGTTAGGGAGAATTCCAGGTGTTGAAAGCATTGATGACATCCTAGGTTGTGTATTAGTTTAAATGTTTGCTTAAAACCCAATTAGATACTCAGTAGAGATTCATATATTTTTTGCTCATGAAAAAAAAAAAAATCTATATTCTGTGCTCAATATCCAATCTCTTCTATATTCTACATTAAAATTCACTTTGTAGATTAGGAATTAAGACAGAGGTACTTTTAAACTAGTTTATCCAATACCTCATTTTTCCTTACTTATTTTGTGACTCTTATCGCTCCTACTTGTTTCATCTTGCATAAGTTACATCTTGATCCTGAAAGCAACTGGGCACATAACTATTGTTTTGCATGACCAGGTCCTAATGTAAATCAAAACAGATTGATGAAGGACAGGAAAAGGTAGATAGAGGTACTGAATCCATTAATGGCAATACTGATTATACGAATTCCAGAAACATATCCAAAGCGCTGCACAGCGAACTTTGTGCAAAGTCTTCCATTGACCTTTTTGGGTAGACACACATGCTCAGTCCCTTCGGTTAGAGTCAGCGTGATTTATGAAGAAATTAAACAAACACATACTACACTCTGAAGGCCATTGAAGAGATGCAAAGCTCAGCTAAATGAAGATAATCAATCATAAAGAATCTTCTGCTGTTTTTGTCAGCGGCAGTATTGTACTTCACGACAGAACTATGAGTAAAAATGGGGAGAATTGCTAAAGGCTCACATGCTAGAAAATGTGCATGGAAACAGTTTCATGGGAAAAGCAACTGCTGCCCCACAAAGTCAGAGTGACCCTACACAGCAGTTTTTTGAGCAAGCTGAATGTTTAGTTACTCGTTCAGTGCAGTAGCTCCAACAGCAGAGTTTGAGAGCTACTACTCGGCTCTGCCGTAAATTGGTGATCAGAAAGCATTCCTGGCAGGCTCGATGAAAGCAGGAACCACATCTTGCCACCTGCCATCTGAGTTTTCTTGGAACTTCCTATGGTCATATAGGTAGCCCCCTATAGCTTCTCAGACCCCAAGGTGTGCCAGTCCCCAATCTAAACTACCATGTAAGTATCTGCTCTACAAAAATTAATCGAGTACAATTGAAGCATTTTTGTCTCATGTGCAAGCTTAAAACTTTCCCACATATTCTGTGGGTGAAAACAGATTCAGGGATTATTTTGAGCTGCATGCCTGTAGCCTGTCCTTGCTCACCTTGTGTCTTATACACCCTGAACAGCTGATTTCCTTAGGGAATGGAGTACCTGGAAATTGAACATTACAGTGTGCAGGTGTGCAAGCTCCTCAGAGCTTCCGCCCTAGAACCACAACTACATGGGCTTCATATGTTACTATTTTAGCTCAAAATCAATTTAGTTTCAATCTTTTCAGACAGTAAACCTGTTTGTGTGCACAAAATCTGAGATAAGACTAAAACTTGTTCTTTTTTTTTTCTTAGTATTCTGAAAATATGCTTTAAAATTAGAGATATGCTTTAAAATTAGAGTCTTTGTAGCACATAGATGAAGAATCTGGGTCTTCTGTTGTACTTTATATCAATAATTAAAATGTTTTAGTTTGTTTAATGCACTTAGCACATTTCCCTCCTCCTCTCCTCCTTCCTTACAGAAAATGCTCAAGGAATAGTATTTGTAGTTTGCTCTTGTTTGAAATTGCTCCATTTGGTTATCAAGGAGTAAAGTACAGCATGTTATCCAAATATTTAGACAGAAGAGACTCTTACATTCATGGAACCCTGATATGTGAATGGTTTATGGTATTTGCACTGCCAATTGACTGCTGCATCATGCTGATTAAGATTAATGATAGCACAACTAAACTTCTCAAATTCTCTACTTGGATGTATTGTGACCATACTGAGTTTTGTTACGTACCACCCAGAAGGTTTTCAAACAAATAAAATTTATGATAATTCTTTTGCTTTGGGAACTTGCGGATTTCAATCCCCCTTTTCCTCTGCTCTCTCTTATTTTATGCCACATCCAGCAAACTTGGAATAACAAAGTCAAAATCTGAACTAAAGTATTTTGTATTACTGAGCATTTGATTTGATTCTTGCTGTTCATAATGCCCTCATGAGAAAGCTTCATGTCTAGTTTAAAGCAAGTTTGAAATTAAGCTAAATAGCAACTACAAAAGGTATGTTCTACTGCTTCAGACCCTAATCTTGTGAGAATGTATGCAACGGGGCTACATAAACTAAAGCAAAGCATAACCATTGAGCATTGATCTAATGGGGCTATTTATATGAAGGAAGTTAAGGGTGAGTGCAACTGTAACGTGTGTTCGCAGGATGAAGGTCTAGCAAATTCATCATAAATCACAGACTTGTTTGGGTTGGAAGGGACCTTAAAGCTCATCCAGTTCCAACCCCCTGCCATGGGCAGGGACAGCTTCCACTAGAGCAGGTTGCTCCAAGCCCTGTCCAGCCTGGCCTGAAACACTGCCAGGGATAAGGCAGCCACAGCATCTCTGGGCAACCTGGGCCAGTGCTTCAAATATGAGGTTCAAATATTCCACCAGTTCAGTAGTTATGATGACTGCTATCATAGCATGACAGCAAAAAAGTTTAAAACACTTTGTGGTTTGTGAGTTACTTGATTTGCAAACACTGGAAAATAATGGGCAGAACTACAAAGGGTTAAAATTGAGATGACTATTCGATTTAGGGAGCAAACCCCACTGCAGTTTTCAAGATAAAAAACTGATTAGCTGAACGTACAAATGTTGAATAATGGCTAAGTCTTCCTTCATTATATTGGACTCTGCATAATTACATGACTGGTTTTCTCTTCTGATTTCTATAAAAAATACCCAATTGTGGTTATGAAGTATAGGATTTTTGTGCATGCTTCTTTATAGCACATTAAAAGGTCAGAATTTATAAAAACAAAAATTCTGGCCATCTTAATTCATTATAAATGAGGAAAAGCATGGGGGTGTGAAAATTTTCTCTTCTTCACTGACTGGAAACGTCATAGCAGCCTTCCAATATCTGAAGGGGGCCTACAAGGATGCTGGAGAGGGACTCTTCATCAGAGATTGTAGTGCCAGGACAAGGGGTGATGGGTTTAAACTCAAACAGGGGAAGTTCAGGCTAGATAGCCTTGGAAGCAATTTTTCCCTGTGAGGAAAGCTGCGGCACTGGCACAGGTTGCCCAGAGAAGTAGTACATGCCCCACCCCTGGCAATGTTCAAGGCCAGGTTGGACAGAGCCTTGGGAGACATGGTCTAGGGTTAGATGTCTCTGCCCATGGCAGGGGGTTGGAACTGGGTGATCTTAAGGTCCTTTCCAACGCAAACCAGTCTGGGATTCTATGTAGAAGTGAATGTTTTACACTGAAATTTGTATTTCTCATGAAACACCTTTTCCACTTCCAAGCTTCTCTCAATTATATTGGAAAAATATGACTATACACAGAACCTCATTTTTGGTAGCAATGAGTGCAGCTGAGTGGCATTTTGTAAATCATGCTGAGAAAGGTGGGATAGAGTTTACCACACGCAGTACCTTTATTAATGAGATGCAAGGCCAGATATAGCATAGGGATTTACAAGGAAAAAGGATCTAACTCAAAATTCCTTTATCTTTTCTAATAGGAGGATTGCCTAACCTCCTTTCCCAGTAAACACTGCCATGTAAATCCTTCTGCTGTATCTCAGGATGTCCCTGATCAACTCTCCAAAACATCTTTCCCAGTCTGAAATATTGTTACCTACAGCAAAACAAGTAAGTACTGAACAATTAATTGTTTGCCACAGCTCTGCACAGATATCTGCTTGCTCTCTAATTACATGTGTTTAAAGATGCAAACCAAATACCACCCCCATCTATACTGTAACAGTAATATTCAATACACTAGACCAGAGCCCAACTGAAGGAAATAAGTATACTTCCTTAAACTGTTAGTTTTAACATTTTCCATCAAAAGTACTGCAAAGCATTGGCAAATACTGAACAAATTGACGAGTTCTCAGTTTTTTGGCAGTTGCCTACACATGCTCCATAAAAACCAAAGGTCCTACTTGAGCTGGTTTCAGTGCAGGGAAGAACTGAGCAATTTCCAGAGGTTACATATGCATGTGGAAAAGCATCTACGCAAAAGATAAGTAATATATTATATGCTAGAATTGCCTGGTACTCCATTGTGTAAGGCTGAGTTTTCAGTTGTTAAGAACTTGGAAAAACCGAAATCTTTTGAACAGAATTTTTCCATGCTGAGCTTTAGCCTTGGGATGACCCTTTTTTGTTTTTTTTTTTTGGAAAATCTCAGCAAAACCAGCTCAGCTGTTTCCAAGAATGAGTCCAGTGACAAACATAAGGTTTTGCCCATGTGTGAAAAGTCTATATTTTTTTTACTAGAGTCCTTGGTCTTTGGAGCAGGGACTTGACATGCTACAGAATGATGGCTTCTGGGCCAAGAATATAACTTACTCCTTTTGAAAACTAGTAAACTTACTCACACCTCTGCAGGCTCTAAGCCTCTGAATAATTACCTTTTCTATTTCCTCAAACTTGTGACAGAACAAAAAGTGATTCCAGAAGGACAGATCTGCATGGGCAAGGCTCAACTGAGTCGTTCCTGTCACAGGTGGGCCTTGCATGCCTAAGCTTTACCTACCCACACTAGATCTGGGTCATGGGGCTGGATTCTATGCAGACAGAAAAGCAAAGGAACAAGACAACAGTTCTAATGTGCAGGGAGCAGAGAGTTAAACCCAGCAAAACAAGTAAATATTACATTTCTCAAATGAAATTAACCTACAGAACTTTGTGAACTGATGTTCTCACAGTCTGTTCTTGCATTTGTACCTCTGGAGTGTTATTACCTCTGGATGGGTGGAGCTGAGACTTGCTGAAAAGCAATCTTTCTTCTTTTCGGACTTCAAGTAACCAAGAGGCAGAAGCAGCCTCTGCAGACATGGTTTGGGCTAAAGATGCATTTTTCAGGAATAGAATAAACCACGGAGGCTTGGAGATGTAGGAAGCATTTGACAAAATCCAAGGAAATGGGGAACAGGACTCTGTGAACCAACAGAAATGAAAGGGAAAACCAAAGACTGAAAGAAAACTTCTTTGCTTGGGGTTGCATGTAAAGCACAAGAAAAGGTAATGGGGAGTCTGGAGAGAGGAGACTAGGACCTGACGAGCCATAAGCCATACACTACATTGGAAAAACAGTGGAGATTGTGTAGGTGGAAGAACGGTTGGACAGAGATCAGAAACAGAGGTGAGGCAGAGATAGACAGGGAAAAATCGTGAATAAACTGGCTGGGGTAGATGAAACCTCTCTTGAAAAAAGTGAAGGGAACAGGCTGAATCACTAAAGTGAACACTACCCTTAAGCTCTGCATTTAAACTCCAGGCCCGACACCTCCCAATTATGTTGTCACCCACTACGTGTAAAATCTGAGAGGAACGATTCACATTCTTTTCTAGCATTGCACATAGGAGATACGACCATTCCTTACTCAGGTGACCCTTATGCAGCCTGTTCAAGTGACAGAGTCCTGGGCAATGGATGGGGTCCTAATATCAGGGATGATCAGTATGGGTGCAAAGACAGTGCCATGCTAACAGCCTTGCTGAGTCCTCTGAGTTTACTAGGAAATGACCTATACAGTAACACTGTTAAGTGTTCAAAGCCATGCACACATCATTCAAGGGATGTCAGTGTTAAAGATGTCTTTACATTCCTAATTCATTCTTCCACTATTCATTTTAATTTTTCTGCAATATCCATTAATTCTGCCCATGGATTCTGTACATCTTTCAGATCACAGGATAACATTTGTTACAGGGATAAATATTGGTTGTGTAAAAAGGAACGGTAATCAGTTGCAGAAGTTCAAGACTGTTTCGTGAATAAAGAGTAAAGGAAGCTAAAGAAAGCACAGGTTCCTGGTTAAAACAATAATATCCTTGAGCCTTGCATTCCCTATTTAAATTTTATTTAAGTAACAAATGCTCCATCCCTGGCAGCATTCAAGGCCAGGCTGGGCAGAGCCTTGGGTAACATGGTTTAGCATGAGGTGTCCCTGCCCATAGCAGGGGGTTGGAACTGGATGATCTTAAGGTCCTTTCCAACCCAAACCGTTCTGTGATTCTATGACTTTCTTCAGAACCAAATGGAAACCAAACATTTTACATGTAGTCATTAACTGAGCACAATTATTTTCAGAAGTGATATGCTGTCATATTTGCAACTGAAGTTGTTCTTGAATACATAAGGAGCTATGTAGCAACCACTGTAAGAGCTAAGGTTCTTCACATTTCATTTAGACATTCTGAATTAATGAATAATTTGACCATAATCTCTTCCTGACTCAGCTTCCCATTTCTAACTGGGGGATATTACTACTGCCTTATTTGAAGAATCATTGTGAAAAGAAAGAAATAGTTATGAAGCACTAAAATACTGAGATAGGTGTGACAGAAAAACCTGTCTGGAAACTAGTAACTCCTTTGCTAAACTGGGGGATGACTGCAGAGCAGGGGTGAACGGGAAAACACAAATCTTTAACAGTTGGTGATTGAGAGGTCCTGCAGAAATCCCTAATCTATGAGAGCAGTTCAGGATTTTATCATTATACTGTCCACAAAATTACAGACAGACAAAGCTACCCTTTATATTTCCCTAGACATCTTTTAGTGCTGTTTTTAGCATCCTTCAGTCCTAACAACAGTTTCTGAATATGCATTTAATACACAGACTATTGATACGTACATGGGGGTTTTTTTACATATAAAGTATCAGAATTAGTTAATACACTTTAAAAAACCAACAGCTATTTGCCGGGCTGATTCCCCAATGCCAATAAAGACAGGCACTGCTCCACATATATACACGTACCCCCATAATGAAGCATGCATTTATTCACCTATCTATATCTAAGCACATTCCTTCAAATTATCTGCAAGATACTTTTTTCCTTTCCTTCAAATTGTATCTCAAGGCCAGAGCAATGGGAGAACTCTTGAGACTGTGACAGAGTTAAGGTAGAGAAATGTGCCTCTATTAATAAGCAATAATCAAAATACCTTATGAATAATGACATAAACATAGTGTCTAGGTCTTTATCTTCCTCTTTTTGCATACTGCATACTCTCTTCATATGATATTTAGCTTGCAGCACAATGTTATGGCACTTACAACAATTAATACATGAACACCTACCAGCTGTGGCTCCTATGTCATAATAGGAGCCAGTGCAGCTGGAGCTGTTTAGGTGACTAGTGTAACTTAATTAAATCTCTCAATTTTCCAGAAAATGCCCTGTACATTTTGAACATCTTGTTCTTCTTGGGCTTCAAATTGCCATGGAAACAGTCTATTTTTCAATATTTTCATGCTGCTTTTCCAGCCTGGTCAGAACCAGGAAGAGCAAAGGCAGTACAAAGCACAGCATGAACAGGCAGCTGGAATAGTTGGCCATAGAAGCCTGCATATAACTGAGTATAGATTTGTCGATCCTTCAAGACCTTCGTGAGATTTTACCCTATTCAGAAGGAATTCTGAAGAGGGTAATTCTGAAGATGTTTACAAATCTAGGCCAATCATCATTTGAGGATGGAAGTGCCTATATGGACAGAAGATTCCACCAGAATTTATCAACAACTTGTGAGACGTGGACAAAGTGCCGATGAGGAACATCTAAGTCTGAATTTAAAACAACTCCAAGCTATATTTATGTTGTGGGTACAGTCTTGAGCTTTGACAGTGAACTGAACTGCTAAACATAAATATTACAAACAGGTACCAGTAGTTAGTATTGATTAGAATAGAGAAGTACTTCAATATTCTAGTGAAAATAAAACCCATCTAAAATACGAACTGGGTAAGTTAATTGCTAAATTTTCTCTTTTGTGCTTTCATAGTAGTTCTCCTAGTAAATAATTTTACCAGTCACTTTCAGACTTAGCAGCCAGAAAATGACAAAATGACAAAAAGGACAGATTTGCAGCTAGTGTTCAGCTTGACAGATATCTATTATGTAAAAACAGTAAATTATGCAAAAAGTACATTGAAATGAAGACACTGCAACTTGGAATACTTGATATGGACCTGCAGAAAAAAAGCAGTCTGGGGTTTATTTGAGGAATTACTTTGCATGTAAAAGGTCAACTGGTTTAGAGTATGCGTTCTTCTCAGTAATAAGGAAAGAATATTTCATCTACTGAAGGAGCAAAGGTATACATCTCCTAATGAAATCAGGCATATTAGAATCAGAATCAATGAGGTTGGAAAAGACCTTTAAGGTTAAGTACAACCATCCCTCCAGGACTGCCAAGATCACCACTAAACCATGTCACTCTCCTAAGAAAAGATGATTCAGTTTTAAATGTTTCATGGGAAAGAATAACCTAGCAAAAGTAGAGCAAATGGAAATCCTCATGAATCTATGAGCTGAAACGCTGCAAACTAAATTATTCAAGATGCAAGAGTTAAACGGGGAACAGCTGGAAAGTTCTAGTGCAGCAGGTGTAAATCCAGAGGAGCTTTTCTTCCACCTCACTCAAATCAATTCTTGCTACATGTTTCTCCTTCTTCTATTTTTTCATTTGGGCAAAATCACAGCAAAGAACTTGGCACAGCCAAAAGCACATTCAAATGATTTTGCTCTAAGAGCATATGCACCAACACAGAATACTTATATAGTGTGCTGTATGCACTCGCAGTCCAGAAAGCCAGCTGTATACCGGGCTGCATCAAAACCAGTGTGACCAGCAGGTCACGGGAGGTGATCCTGACCCTATGTTCTGCTCTTGTGAGATCCCACTTGCAGCACTGTGTGCAGTTCTGGTGTCCTCAACATAAGGAGGACATGGAGCTGTTGGAGCAAGTCCAGAGGAGGCCACCAGGATGATCAGGGGCTGCAGCACCTCCCATACAAAGACAGGCTGAGAACATTGGGGCTGTTCATCCTGGAGAAAAGAAGCTGCATGAAGACTTCAGAGCAGCTTCCAGTGTCTGAAGGGGGCCTAAAAGGATGCCAGAGAGGGACTCTCCAGTGACAGGACAAGGGGTGATGGGCTCAAACTGAAACAGGGGAAGTTCAGGTTAGATATGAGGACGAAGTTCTTCCATGTGAAGGTGGTGGGGTGCTGGCACAGGTTTCCCAAAGAAGCGGTAAATGCTCCATCCCTGGCAGTGTTCAAGGCCAGGCTGGACAGAGCCTTGGGTAATATGGTCTAGTGTGTCTGTGCCCATGGCAAGGGGTTGGAACTAGATAATCTTTCAGGTCCTTTCCAACCCTAACCATTCTACGATTCTATATAGAACAAAGTAGCTTTAGAACCTGACTAAAATGACACTACTTTTTATATATTCTTTTAACATCTGCTAAATAAGGTTTTTGACTCTGTTTCCTCACCCTGAAAAACGTTTTGGTTAGTGTGTCACAACATAACACATTCTGAATTATGTTATGAATTGGTGCTGCAGAATCTAACATCTGATACGGCTGTGCAGATGTCCAGCATGATTCAGCAGGTTGAGACTTGAGCGGACTGCAGTGGTCATTACTGAATCAACTTCATAAGTGCCCTTTTCATTTCCATTTCACTTTGATGTTTCCGTTTTAATAATTTTCACATACTAAACACTGCCAAAAAAATACCAGATTCACTTGATTCTTCAGTCAAACCAGAAATGACCAAGTTATTGTCTGAAGAGGTTTACGGCTTTCTTAAACCTATCTTGAATTTTGGGCCTATATAACCTGTATTTAAACAGAGTTACTTTGTTTTCCCAAAGAAGTTTCTCATATCAAATCTGTAGCATCTGCATTTCAATGGATGTGCATGACAGTAAGGAATGGCACGGCTATGGAAAATCAGTGGTTTGCCTTTTGATTTCAAATGGAATTATGAATCTCCTGAAAAAGCAACTGCTTCAGAAGTGTGAATGTGTATAATCTGGGACAAGTTTAGGGTTTTTTGATGCATTTGAAAGACTGTATTTCAGATTTCAACTTCGAATGACTGGATAAAACTTTAAATTTCCATTTCCCCCCCACACATACACTTTCAAATGAATATTTCAGCACTGCAAAAGCAATCATCTGACTTTGCTAAAACCAGCATTTTCTGCCACAAAAAGAAAAAAAAGTTATTTCATTAGATCTAGTAATTTTGGCTATTGACTAAGCTTTACTTCCGGTAACTAGTGCTCATTGAAAGTAAGCAACTTACTAAAACCTAGAATTTTCATACAAATTTGTGTTAAGAATTTTAGCTTTAAGCCCTTCCACTATTAGTAATCTACAGGATGCCACTGCTCACACATGGAACGTCTTGGCTTGATACTACAGCCAACACTCTAGTTACTGAGGTGGAAGCTCCTATCTGGAAGTAAGTTGCTAAAATGCAGCTCATTCTTCAAAAGAAGTCCAGTAATCATCTCAGAACTCCATCTGAGGGATTGCCTCCTGTCAGCAGCAGCTACAGAAGCAGGAAAGAATGCAAGATCTCTTATTTTGCCAGGTGAGTTTTACTGTAAGCGTCTACTATGTGAGTGGCCTAACTATGAGTATTTTCATTCACCCTTTTTTATAAAACTAGGCACTAGAGCTGAGATTAAACTGAACCACAAGGAAGATGCCCTCTGCTTTCTGCCTGGGGTTATGTGAGCCAGACTATTTGTAATTAAGAGACACAATGGGAGCAACAAGCTCTTGGGCCTCAATTCTGATGTCCAGAACCCTATTTTCTAGTAATAACATCCAAAGGGTAAATCTGTTATTTTAATTGCAGGATTTTGTTCTCCACACAGCATTACCACACAGAACCTACCACGCTCACCAAGACACACAAAAAGGACGGGCTGGAGCTACTCGGCAACCGGTGAGCCTAAACATCTGAAATGTCACCGTGGAGAAGAGTTCAAATAGGTGAAACAGAGGATTACTCTAAAACAAACAGAAAGTTGGTTTGGTTTGGTCCGTACTACAAAAATACACACAGAGTGCTCAGTGGGATCAGGGAGGGGAATAACAGCAGGCCAGCTAGTCTGTCTGGAAAGCCAGTGCCGCCTTCTGCTCTGATGTTGGATGTCTTTTAACGTCAGCAAAGTTATTGGGTGGAATGACATAACCTTGAAGTCTGCGACCAAGACAGTTTAGTAGACCAATGTGGATATGTCAAGATGAAAGTGGGAAAGTTGTTTATTCAGGTGATTCCTGAAACATTTGAAAGGAGTGCTGCAAAGCAGAACTGACAGATGGGCTCAGTTGGGGAGAACAGAGGGAGTGTATCTGCTGTTTGGTGTCAGCTGCTTGCTGCTTAATGCCATCAGCTTGATTTCAACACCTATTCCCAACTGTATCCCCTGCAGCCGCGTGTGCTCATGCTGGACACAGCCTTTACAGGGAAAAAAAAAGAATCCATAGAAGGGTGCATAATTTCTATTAGACAACACAGTTTTTTCACTCCCAGTTGCTTAATTTGTGTCTCATAACAAAGCACAGAATTCTCCCAAGCAAAATTTCCTTCTCTCTCTCAAAGCAACCCCAATAAACAAGGCATCCAACACATTTAGATATTTTATTCTCAGAAGAGAAACAGCTCTACAAGAAAACTTGATAATTCTATTTCATCTTTATGCTTCTTAAACCAGTTCTAACAACCCCAAGCCTTTAGACAACGTGCGAATTACTGACATATTTGAAAAGGTGTCATACTTCATTTTCATGCCTGAATCCATGAATGCTTTGAAAAAATTTCCCTGCACCTGTTTCTTGTGGAAAAGATAGGGTGAAGAGAAGAGAGCTTTGATCTTTTTTATAGACTATATGGGGTGCTTACTTTTAAGAGTCTCGATCTTGCATAGGCCTGTTAGGAGAATTTCTGGAATTTAAAAATGGCAGAAGGATGCCCTAAGATATAATCACCAGCTCAGCACTGACACGGTTTTGCAACAACAGGATTGTTAATGGCTGTTGCTGCTGCAGCAGAATTACAGTGCTTCTATAGAACATAGATCTTGCAAACTATACAGCAGTTTCACAGGAAAAATCATGCAAAGTATCACCTCAGAATTGGATGGGATACAGCAAAGATTTAATAGTTCTCCAACAGGCCATAAGTAAGGCAGAAACCAGAAAATTTCTCCTCCATATTAACTTCTAAAGGGAACTGAAAGAAATAAAAAGATTAGGCTAGAACTCAGATCTGGTTTCATGTACATGCTGAGGTATCATGTATATCTGGCATTGATCTTATCATCTTTATTCCTAGGATTCAGTCTAAAAAATATCCACTAGCATCTTAGAGTACTCTAGACAAACATTCTAGTCACAAACTAATTTATTAGCATCTGAATTATGACAAAAAAAATCTAGGAAATTTATTTTTTTAATTAAATAAAGCAGATTTTAATAGGGACTCTATGTTTTAGCTGCTGGTGTTTCCAATCCCGACGGTTAAACTACTTCACAGAAGCTGGGACTGAGTGTGGGAGTTAAGGAAAACTGTAAGCTCCAGCCTACAAGGTTTAAGATAACACATTCTTACCTCCCTACTGAGCACAGTTTAAAAATGACCATGGGTGAACTAAAGTGTGGTCACTCATTCAGTCCCATCAGGTCAAAAACTCAAAAGAAGTCATGAACACAATTTGGCCCACTAAGACAGAATAAAAATGAATATAAAACCACCCATAAACAACTGATTAAGTTATAATAGATCATTTCTAAAAACACAGAGAGTTCAAGGGCTAAACTTTTGACATATGAACAAAGGATAAAATGAAAATGGACAGCTGGAAAATACATTTAAAATGAGCATATTTTTGTGGATTCCTCTCTTAGGCATTAGACCAAATCCAATTAAATTCAATGGTAACATTAACAATTACTTAAGTGGGCTTTGGACTGAAGCCTTATTGACTACAGTTTGTTAGTGATATAAATACAGCAACTTGACTGAAGCTAATGGAATCACTTAAGGATTTTTTGAAAGGCAAAGAGCTAAGCACCCTCAGCTTTCCTGAGAGTAGGTGCTTAAGATTCCACACAGTACTGCCTCCCATCTATGTGAACAAGACTAGGTTTGTTGTGTTAGAAGTGCCAGTTTCTGATGAACTGAATTCCATGTCTTGCAAGCCTTTTTTGTGCATGAGTCTGGCCTGTGAAAGGGAACTGCTTAGCTATCTATTTTGGGAAACAAGTTAAAAGAAAGAAAAAAGAAACCCAAAGAAGGGGTGGTGGGACTGCATTGATTTATTGGCTTGTGAGAGACAGCAGGTGGTAGCGAGTAAAAGAGCCTCCCTGGTGTAAAAGAGCCACCTTGAAGTGGAATGAATGGGCAAAATAACCTGAGTCTGAACCATTAGCAAGTGTGTCTTATTTGGGCCAGTCAGCAAATGTTGCCAGGACATCAGTCCAGAGCAAATGTTTATGTTTGGATTGAATAAACTACAGGATATTAGGTGGCAAAATAGTACCGTATCTATCTTTGCTTTTCCTTGGATACTGCAACAAAACAGTCTAAAAAAGCAGTTGGAATGACACTTGGACTGAATATGTTTTACCCTTAGAAGTCCTGCTTTGGAAGGAATGCATGACAATTCTCTCCAAGTATATTTTTATATTTGAGAAGGGACTGTGATTTATTTCAAGGGGGATCCCACTTGGCTGCTTCCATTGTTACTGAACATTTAAGACATGCTAGAGTCATTCAACATGGTTTCTTTTACACAGATAGTATGAAAACCAAACATATACTTCATACAGATTTTCAGTTGCTGATTTTCAGCAGTGGTAGCAGATTTATAAAGAGTTCTTCCAGTTCTTCCAGCATTCCAGGAAGTCTGTGCCATTCTAGGAAAACAGAACACATTTTGTTCTGTTGAAAGTTACTTGGTAAGTTCATCCTATACAAATTGTGAAACACATTTGAAGTTAAATGGGTAATTTCCCCCTTGAGCCAGTGCAAGGCCAGTGTAAAGTTTACAATCCTTCCATTTACAATCCTAACAGCAACCAGCCTCAGCTACAAGTCCTTCATATTTATTCTCCAACAGTTGTTGGAAGAAAGAAAGTTGCTCTTTTCAACTCTCTGTGAAGCAACTCACTTGGCAATGAGAAAGGAGTTGTTAAAGTAGCCCTTATCACTAAGTACAATCAGTGGTATTCTGCTAGCTGATGCATAACAAAGGTGTGCCATATAGACCAAGCATCAACAGAAGACTATTTTCCCCAAAAGCAAACCAGCTCCCTACACAAGGACGTATAGAAACTATACAACCCAGACTGCATTTTACAAAACTCAGTAGTCTGACTGTCCATTAGCATCAACAAGTAACAACAAGTAATGCTACCATTAGAAAAGTCAGTAAACTTAAAATCAGTTTACAGTGAGTGAGGCCTTTGAGTGTTGTTCTTCTTGGGTCTGAGCCTTTTGAGTTTTTCTCAACCATTTGGCTCTTCCGTATATCTTCTTCTGAAGGGTTCAGTACTTCCATGAGCTTAGAGTCATCTGTTCACAAAAGATCTGGTATGAAAAGTTGGTAAAACATACTATTTCCCATGCATTTTTCAATGACTTTGTTATTTAGGCAGGATTCATGTTAGATATAAGGCAGAAGTTCTTCCCTGTGAGGGTGCTGAGGTGCTGGAACAGGTTGTCCAAAGTGATGAATGCTCCATCCCTGGCAGTGTGCTCAAGGCCAAGCTGGACAGAGCCTTGGACAACATGGTCTAGTATGATGTATCCATGCCCATGGTAGGGGGTTAAAACTGGATGATTTTATGGTCCTTTCCAACCCAAACCATTCTGTGATTCTATGATTCATTAATTATGGTGAGAACAGGTAGTTAATATAGACACTGGTAGTAAATGGATATTGGTGAAAAAGGGTTACTTTGACTTATGGAAAATTTACAACAGCGATGGCAAGTGACTCGAGTTCCATCTCTGCTGCATGTAGTCCTGCTGGAACCATCAAAGACATACTAGCACTGCAATAGGAACAACATTCTGCTTCATTTGTTGGAGACAGGGGAAACAGAATAGACAAAGAATAACTGCATATATCCAGTGGAGAAGCAGCATTAAACACAACTGCAGTGTGGATGACTCAAGGACTAGGATGTGGAACATATCATAGAATCATAGAATCACAGACTGGTTTGGGTCGGAGAGGACCTTAAAGCTTCCAATCCCTTGCCACGGGCAGGGACACCTCACACTACACCAGGCTGCTCCAAGCCCTGTCCAACCTGGCCTTAAACACTGCCAGGGATGGGGCAGCCACAGCTTCTATGGGCAACCTGTGCCAGTGCCTCAGCACTCTCACAGGGAAGAACTTCTGCCTAATGTCTAATGTAGATCTCCCCTCTGGCAGGTTAAAGCCATTCCCCTTGTCCTGTCCCTACAGGCTCTTGTCCAAAGCCCGTCTCCAGGTTTCTTGTAGCCCCTTCAGGTACAGGAGCTGCTCTAAGGTCTTCCCTTATGGAGCCTTCTCTTCTCCAGGCTGAACCAGCCCAGTTCTCTCAGCCTGGCTCCAGAGCAGAGCTGCTCCAGCCCTCACAGCATCTCCAGGCTTCCTCTGGACTCACTCCAACAGCTCCATGTCCCTCTTGTGTTGAGGGCCGCAGAGCGGAACATAGGGCTGCAAGGGGGGCTCGTGATCCAGCTGTCCCACAGGCGCAAATGCACCAGCTTTGGTGATTCACTCATTAAGTATGAGAAAAGAGACTACTCTCGCCCATGAACAATTACAGTTCTTCAGCCTGAACAGTTCTGCCTTGGACCCTAAGACTTGAGCATCTGCATCTGACAAGATGTATCCCCCCACATTAAACTTTCAATAGAAGATAAAGGGTCCTTTAGTGTTCTGAAATGGTATTGTAAATAGGTAACATAACCCATATCCCTCTTTAGACTACCAAACCACCACAAGGAGACTATACAGGTTCACAGAGAGTAATTTTATACAGAGGACAGCTAACAGATTTACACATAATCAAGACTTGATCAACAAATTCAGACTCCTCTGGTTCAGATGACTGTCATCTGCACAAAGAATTAGTTTCATCTTGTGATGTACTAACTTCTCTTAATCCATTAAAATTATATCCCGATTTCAAACACTGTTTATTTGACAGATGTCTATTAATAAAACTGGTTGAATAGAACAGACATTGTATTTTCCTTTCAGAACTGCCAGTGTAGCCTTAGGCATTTTATTCCCTGTAGCAGGAGCAAGCCATGAAAGTCAGCATCCAAAAAACATCAAGCCCACTGTGAACACTCTTGTAGGGAAAGAAAAAATGCAAGCACTTCAATGTGCACTTTTCACAGTTCTCTTGCTTGCACTGATAATATATTTTTGAACAGGGGAAAGATAATCATCAACTTTATATGTAAAAGTTTCAATCATGTTATTAATATACCAATATTTTATTACATAAATCCCCTTGCTTTAGCTCTCCCTGGACTGTATCTGGCCTGAATGAAAGAATATTTGATTTTTGGGTATCTCCTCTTTCTTTTCCAGACTGAAGAGAACTATTTGGCTTCTACACTACAGAACAGACTTTGCAAATTTTAGCTGTCATTGCATTGTCCTTGTTTGTTCTTCTCATTACAGAGAGGACAAGAGCGTTAAAAGCCCCAAATTAATTATTTATACAAAGGATCTCTGAAGAGCCAGGAGGGATTATTAAGACTCTTGTGTGCTGTGAAATTATTTACATGCTGGCAAGAGCAAACAGGCAACATTAGAAATACCTTTCCTAGCCTTTCAGAAAACACTGAAGCACTTTTCTCATGAAGTGCTGATCTTACTAGGAGGATGAAAGTTGCACAACTGACAAACAGACAAAGGGCCATCCCCATTTGAGATTAAGAGAGTATGCAGAAGCCTCTCAGTACGGGTCACGATAATGTAGCACTGACTAATTAAGTAAATAAATCAGTGCCAGTTTTTGATCTATTTGTTTCACTGATGCTTAGATACAGTGAAGATAACGTGCCAGTGTTGTCATAATATACTGCTGAGAGTTTAAATGTCCCAAGCTCTTGTTTTCAAGAAAAATAATAGCTTACAGCTATTTAGGCCATTTAGAGATTACCTGGTAGACCTCACCATGGGACTGGAGTTTCATAGGAGCATGATAATTAGAGATGGAAAAGACCTATTAGATCACTGGGTTCATTCCTTGAAATTGCCTCACAGAGGGGGCATTGACTTTCAATGTACTTTGGATTACATCCATAGTTCCCAAGAGACAAAGAGAAAGGCATAGTAGATCATTTCCTGTAAACTGGTAAAAGCTCAGTACATCTGCTAGAAAATGAGTCTGCATCTGAGCTGCTGTACTGACCTTTCACAGAAGCCTTACGTGAAGCCTTTCACCTAACAAAAGCAGTGCACATGAGAGAAAGGATGAAAGACAAGTGATGAAAGAGTTGTATGGGAGTTTTGTATGAAAGCATTATCATGACTTATATTTTCCAAAGAAGGAAAAATGAAGATTTCTGATGGCACCGGAGCAGTGAACTGCATGCCTTACCAAATAACAGCGCAAATAAAAGCCAAAGCTGAGAAACGGCTACAGGCTGCAAACCTGTTTAATACTAAGCAAGAGTTTAAACTTAGAACAGACATGAATGGTGGCTACAGCACACTTATTAGAATGAAATCTGCAATCTGAAACTGTGTCTGAAATAAAAAAAAAGTTCAGTTTAAAAAGAATTAAAAATCAATGTTTTAATCGCTGATTTCAAAACAACTGAAAGAGCATATAGTATCTCCATAATAAGGATAGGAACAATCCAAGAGGAAGCAAGCTACACTTGAAATATAATTTTTAAAACGTAATATATTTTTTAAATGGCTAAAATTATCTTAAGAAGCTGTCTCAGAGAAATCCATAAAAGTAAGGTTCTGAAAAGCATGGTAAAAATGTGCTTTATACAAAAATGCAGAAGCCAATGATATATGTGTGAATATGTGTTAAACTGACAAAGTGATTGTGGAGCACAGTGCAACTTAATCCTACTCTACAAAAGCTTCAGGAATCAGCATAAATATAGGTAATCACTGATTTTATAGGAAAGCAATTCTAGAACAGTGATGCTTAAGGACGGCTTTAAAATCAGAACCACATTGGTTTTTTTCACTACGCAAACACAGTAAGAGATAGGCTTTAAAGGTTTTGTGATATAAAATAGAATGTGAATAGGAAGGAAAATAGAGGCCTGGAGAAAATCTTGCTCTGTGTCCAGGAGCAAGAAGTAGGTTAATGGAAGCACTCAGAAGAATGCTTAAACTGCCTGCCAGCATGTCCAGTGCTGTACTTGCTCCATTTTTAATCTTCATAATCACATTCAGAATAGAGAAGAAAACTATGTTCTGTGATGATGAGTGGCAGTGAATTAGTGAGGAAAAAGAAGGAAAAAGAAATCTGGTATTACATGTGCTTGTTTCTAGAGTTTCAGTTTTGGATATTGTCAAGAACAGATCCTTACATGCAAAAGTATGTATGTTAGCTATATCTGATTTACTGATGGAGATGTATTATAAAACATACATTTTTCTGCCCAATGATGCAAGAAGTCTGTTTCTCAACAGTTTCCTGGATACCAAAAGCATACACAAGAATTCATTCACACATGAGATTAGTTTGATGGGATTTTTTCCTTTCACTACTGAGGAACAAAGGCAAATGAAAGCTAGAACCTTACACACATACACTTGTGTACATTCCAGTTTTAGGACAATTTTAATTTCAACAATAAATATTTCAGCATTAAAACTAAATAAAACAGACATTAAAGAGATAGCCATAGAAGGGATAAATACATCAGCCTTGAATACCACTACCAATAGAGATGGCTCAGCTATAAAATAATGGTCCTGTTAAGTCATTAGGAGCTTTGTTACTAAGAGAACAGGACTTCACCCTTTGATCCTTTCTGTTTTAATTCCAGGTACAGAAAAAAACACAATAATGCATCCATAAAAAAAACAGATTTAGGCATTTTCATTGTGTGCCTGACTGCTTCTGAAGAGGGATGGTTTCTTTAACTGGAATCAAGGTGTGCAAAACCATGCTCCGGAGAGCAACGGAATTTGAGTGACCCCTTTGTATAACCTTCATAGTAATAATCCAGGTGAAAGAGATAATGAATAATAAGAGAATCAGCCAAAATGAATGCAAAGAAAATGGAAAAAGAAAATTTTGGATATGTAGGATCCAGGCACTTACAAAAATGGACTCTTGCTCATGAAACTTAGAAATCAGTGTGATGCATATAGAACAGGGATGCACACATTCCATCAAAGGTTCCGGAAGCCTGTGGCCTATGACAACAGGTATAAAAAGTATAATGGATGAATTTCATTACTTGTGTATGTCATGGCAATAGAAGAACTGGTCTCTTAATGTGAGACCATTTAGACCTAAAGTCTACACAAGGACTAGTTCCATGAAAAACACACGGGGAAAGAGGATTTTAGGGAAGGTCATATAAAATTACAAAAATCAGAACTTTCCATATACAAAAAATAAAAGAAGAAAATAAAATCTAAGACTAGTATTTGTTAAGCATTCATTTCATGGAGCAATTTCAATCCATTTTAAGTAAAGAGAAAACATTTGCCAGTAAGAGCTCTCCAGAGAGTACTTTGTGTTTGAATAACAACTGTGTTTCTTTTTTTTGGATTGGTGAATGTTTCTGTTTATTTATTGTTACCTATATCCAGATAAGGTAGCAGATTCTTAAGCTGCTACTTTATTCTTGAATAAAGAAGAAAAAGGGCAGTCATTATGTTACAGGGAAACAAACAAACAAACAACTGAGTGCACTATTACTGCCTTTTGAGCTTTTTCTAAGAGTTGTAACATTAAGTTAGTGCTTTGCAAAGTTCTCAGATGGTAAATTGTAAACCATGCCATAGAACATAAAACTATATTCTATGGTAAAGGAGGAGGTAAATGGAGACTGAAGTCCTGCCAGAGCCAAAACTGAATGTCTGTAACTGGAGTTAATTGTTAACAGTTCACAGTTGAAAATGGGTTCAGAATATGAAGCACAAAGATAGTGAATTCTTTTGCTGCAATAAAAATATACCAAGACTCTGATTTATTTGTATCAATGGCTGTTATTTGAGTTGTTCTGCACTGAATTTCCTAAATCCTAAGAGCCTGCTCCAAAAACCTCACGAGTACAACAGCCATCAGCTCTGAGTTCAGTGGGGATACTAGGCTTTGTTTAATGAACCTTTTTGACAGATGTGGAAAGCCCTGCTTCAGAGGAATCCTGTACCCAAGATTAAGAATAGCTATCACACATGCTTAAATATGACTATGTTCTCAACTAAGTTCTCAAATTGTGCCTGATTTTTCAAACCAAGGCTTAGATTTTAAAACATCTATGCTTCCAGGGAAATAGACAAAAAGCTCATCTAGTTCCAACCCTCTGCCATGGGCAGAGATGCCTCACGGTAGACCACATCACCCAAGGCTCTGTCCAGCCTGGCCTTGAACACTGCCAGGGATGGGGCATTTCCACTTCTCTGGGCAACCTGTGCCAGTGTCCCACCACCCTTACAGTAAAGAACTTCCTCCTTATATCCAATCTAAACTTCCCCTGTTTAAGTTTGAACCAATCACCCTTGTCCTATCACTACAGTCCCTGATGAAGAGTCCCTCTCCAGCATCCTTGTAGCCCCCTTCAGACACAGGAAGCTGCTCTGAGGTCTCCACGCAGCTTCTCTTCTCCAGGCTGAACAGCCCCGATTTTCTCAGCCTGTCTTTATACAGGAAGACCTAGTATAATTAGACTTGGGCAGCAAGCTTCATGAGATATAAACTATTTCTATCTAGATATTTCTACAAGCATTTCTGATTTTCCCCTAAAGCAATTATGCTCTGTGCAGTAGAGAGATGAGAGCTTCTTCTCCAGCACTCCAGGAATATCACATAAAGCCAGGAAGAGCTAAATTCAAACAGATGAAAGTGTTTTTGACACAGCATACAGATCTGTATTCTCTTCTCCAGGCTGAACAGCCCCAACTTGCTCAGCCTGTCTTCATATGGGAGGTGCTCCAGTCCCCTGATCATCCTCATGGCCCTCTTCTGGACTTGTTCCAACAGTTCCATGTCCTTTTTATGCTGAGGACACCAGAACTGCACACAATACTCTAGGTGAGGTCTCACCAGAGTAGAGGGGCAGGATCACCTCCTTCGACCTGCTGGTCACGCTCCTTTTGATGCAGCCCAGGATACGGTTGGCTTTCTGAGCTGCAAGCGCACACTGCCGGCTCATGTTCATTTCCTCACCAACCAACACCCCCAAGTCCTTCTCCACAGGGCTGCTCTGAATCTCTTCTCTGCCCAACCTGTAGCCGTGCCTGGGATTAAATGCTGGGTTAATAATCCAAAGTACTGTTGTATGCATGTGCACTGGTTTTGCTCTTTAACAGGCTGATAGCTGGCATTGGAGACAGAATGCTGGGCTGGACAGACCTCTCCTCTAGCAAATATTACCCTGATCTGTACATAACTATATGCTGCCATGCAATGATGAAAAATAATTTGCCAGACTTTTGGCTGAATTAAGGGTAGCCAACACCCAGCCAGCGTGCCCCTTGCATAGAACCTTGTCTCAAGACATGTCTGCCTTAAGAGTCTTGTGCTGCGCAGTTTGTGTGACTGCTGGAACATATGGGGAATGCAGCCACCAGAACAGAAAATACGAAAAACATCACCAGTAACCAGATCTCCTTGTTCTAATAGTTTACTACTAACTACGTCTCACAAAGGAGAGGTGATAAAGTCATTAGGTTGAGCAAGAAAATAGCTACATCTAGTAGTGCTGTTTCTGTGCCAACAGTCAGGTAACAACCAAGAGACACTCTAAGCAACGTCTGAATGAATGAAAACCCCCTATCATCCTTTATATGAGGCTCACCTCTTCTAAGAAGTCCTGACCAGTGGGCAATGACAGTCATGCATATTTCAGACACCCTACCAGCCAGTTAATTGCATTGACAAGAATAATTATTTGAAATATCAACCATAGGTAGCGACAGGACAAGGGGTGATGTATTTAAACTTTAACAGGCGAAGTTCAGGTTAGATATAAGGAAGAAATTCTTTACTGTGAGGGTGGTGAGGCAATGGAAAAGGTTGCCTAAAGAAGTGGTAAATGCTCCCTCCCTGGGAGTGTTCAAGGCCAGACTGGACAGAACCTTGGGCAACACGGTCTAGTGTGAAGTGTCACTGCCAGTGGCAGGGGGTTGAAACAGAACAACCAGGTCCTTTCCAACCAAAACCAAGCTGTAATTATATGATTCAACACCATACATCAAAACAATGAATTTTAAATGAAACATTCCATCATTCTGCTTCCAATACAATCAGCCATACACTTAACAACATGCAGAAAATAAGTACTTGCTTTAACCCGATGTATTACTAAACTAGGGTATACTAGGTGGGTTAGGGAAAAGGGAATATGCCTTTCACGGTGCTTTTCTAACCTTTTTAATCACACAGTTCATGTCTAAGCATTGATTCATCTAAAGATGCAAGCAATGCTCAACTCTAAACACACATAAAAACTTCCTGACTTAAAAATCAGTTTGTACTTTGCTGAATAAACATGATAAGCCCAAATGAAGCTTGCCCTAAATATCCTTATGAAAAAAGGACTGTGAGTCATTAAATAGGATTCTTTGGTTTAGGTATTTTATAACTCTCCCCAGACCATCTATTAAGTTTATAAAGAAATAACAAAAATATTGATAAAAAGAGCAAAAAATATATCCCCACTGAAGCAAATGCAACATAAAGCATCTTAAGTTTAAATTAAGAATTTGTACAAATACAGGGATTGTACATTACACAATATCTTCTGTAGATCAGAGTTCCCTCTTCCACTGCGGTTATGGAGTTATCACTCTACAGCTATGGGACGATTTAACAGTAAGCCCTATGTTTTCCTTCTAACTTTCCTTCATAATATTGAGCTACTTCTTAGTTAAATTACTCAGTGAAACCATGCCTTAATCTCCCAATGACTTGATTTAGGTGAATTCTGCAATGCATTCTTTGAAGTATTGTCTATGAAAGCTGGTCAGAAAAATAACGTCTTATTGTCCACAGTGTCCATGCATATGACTCCCGCTGAGCTGGAGAGACCACAGGAAGTTCAGTGTCATCTGCCAGAAATACGATGACATTTGGAAGACAGGGTGAGAGGAAAGGATGTTACTCAGGAAATTTATTGTTTTATGGCTTAGCAAGATGACCCTGATCCCAAGATCAGCATTCATTTATCCAATCAGCTGCAACAGAATGTCACAAGCCCTTCCCCCCCCCCCCCCCCGAAACTATTGCTGCAGACAACGGGACTAACAATATTTATTTTGGTTTATTTTAGCACTATTTATTTTTCATTAGAAGCTTATTGATGCCATTAGAAGCATGGCTATTACTCAGATTTATTCGTCTCTGGTTTCTTGTCTCCTTGCTAATCCCTTACTTAAACAATGAATTTATACTTATTTTCCTCTAGTCCTCTAATGCCTCTGCTTATTTCTTGAGAAGCTATTAAAAACATCTCTGTTAGTGAGCTGACAACCTCTTCTGTCACCACCTTCAGATTTTAGGGACCATAACCCATATGGCTTTAGAGTTCAGCCTGTCCTTGGAAATATTAACTTATGCCAGACTAGGCCTAGTGTGCTTCCTAATGTTCTCAACTGATTTTTAGGGAAAATGTGCATTGCTGCATCCAGTCATGTGTTGATGGGGAGAGACTAAGAAGCCAGCTCCTCCCGCCCCCGTGCAACATGGAGTGCATGCTGAACTGCAGACTGATCTGGGGGATGACAAGGGTATAATCCCTCTAGTCTCTGGAAAATCCATTTTAGTATCTGAGTGAAAATGTTACTGAAAAAATAAATATTTGTCTTCCTCTATTTCTAAAGCAACCAAGGGAAATGTGCTTCTCACCTAAGGAAAAAATTCTCTGTTACATGAAGATTTGGTTAGGTCCCCAACAGTTTTGAGTAAGGAATTTTAGGAGGTAGTTACTTACCACAAGGAACGGGAAGAATGAGATACTTCAAGATGATGGTCCTTCCCAGTAAAGACTAAATATGCCAACCAACAGGAGAAGAAAGAAGGGTTCCTTATGAGTTCACTTAAGAGGGATTCTCCTGTAAATTCAATGGGTGGCTTTTACATTATATCTGAGAAAAAATATTTTTAATTTATAAAATTTGATAAAAAGGAATATTTTGTTTCAGGATTTGGAACTGAGCTCTGGTTTTCTTCTCTCAGCAGAGTGTCCTAACAACTATGCAATGGATTCCAGTGCTTCTCTTGTGGCTTTCATTAAATTTGTGCCAGAAAAGAAGAAAGTCTTGCCAATAGCTTGGCAATTAGGTTTCTCTTCTGAGAACTCCAGTTCTTTCTTAGAGTTTCCATTTCCTGGTTAAGTATGAAACATTAGATTAAGCAAAAGGCAAGGGCAACAGTCACTACCTTCTGGAGTACCGTAACAGAGCTTCCCAAATGCAATAGGCTGTATTTGGCACCTAGATAGATCACCATCATCACGTTTTTTGGGTTTCTCATTTTATTTTTTTCCTACAATATTCAGTCTTTGGAATCAGGTGATGAACCAGGAGAATGTCACAACAGGAACAGATCTCCATCCTTTATGCAAAACTGAGGATGTAAAAACTACAAGTGCTGAGAAGGGGCTGGAGTAGAGGGAAAGAAGTGAACAGCAGCTGTAGATGACGCTACATACAAGGCAAAGCTTCTTATTCTGACAAAGCTACACACAAGAACTGAGTTGTATCTTTGCCTTAAACCAGTATGGGGTTTCTAGACTTCCTCCTCAAATCTATATGAGAGGTAATGAGGACTCTCTTGGGAGAGACTGGCATACCTGAACCATCTAGGACTTGGAGAACGGCGTGTTAAAGCAGACGGTCAGACCATCAGTGATGGAAAAGCTTTACCTTTGTTTTTCCAGTGCTTTCATTGCCCTTCTGTTAGCATCTACAGCTGTAAATTCATAAAGCAAGGAAACTTCCCCTTCCTCAAATTATATCTTGGAACATTCACTTGTTTGTTTTCATAGTTGTTGGTTTGGATTTGTTTAGAAGAATAGACACTGCTTCAAATGTCTGTCTTTTCAAATAGTACCTATCTCAGACTGGTAGGTAACAGGCCTGGGAACCAAAGATCTTTTTGCAATGCACCTCATGCTTCCAAGAGCTCTCAAAATTCAATAATTAAATATTTCACTTATGTGTCACAGCATTTTCATTTAGGCTGTGCCAAGCTTAAGGAGAGTACTCATTAATCTTGAATGGCTCATTTATTATTTGCCAAAAAGAAAGAATTATGGGTTACATCTTATTTAGGATACTTGGAATTCTTTACTGTTTTTTGTTTTTTCTTTTTTTTTAAATGAATAGGGAAGGGGGAAAGTGTACTGTTTCCAAATACATCTTTTTCAATAAATACTATGATAGCCTATACTAAAAGGCTGGAAGAAGTAATTACTCAAGCAAAGACATAACCTCCCCCCAAGATTTTACAACAGAAGAAAAGCAAAGTAAAAGTACCTTCACAAAAAATTATTGTTTCTGCAAACCCAAGATTAGGAAAAGCTATGACAGGATACTGTTAATATAAAGAAAACAAATACATCACAAAACAGGAAAGCCTTCTTTTTGGAAGCTCCCAAATATTGACTGACTGAACAACCCAAAAATTCCAAAGTAGCTACATAGCGAATGAGGTATTGCATTTAGCAGATGGAAAAAGAGACATGTCAAGTGATTAATTTCCCTTTTAAAAAGTACGTCACCAATTCTAAACCTGCATCTGTGCATAGAGAAGGAAAGTATTTCACGATAATGTAAGGCTTTGAACACTGCCAGGGATGGGGCAGCCACAGCTTCTCTGGCCAACATGTTCCAATGTCTCACCACCATCAGAGTGAAGAATACAGCACAGAATGATAGTCATGCTGACTATCTTGAGCTTGCCTTTTTTGTAAACAGAATTACAAAGAGGAAATGAAGAATTTCAGCAAAATTCTGTAAAGGAGATTACTTCCTTAAGAGTTACTATATTCGGGATTACCTCTTAGCAAAGCTACCTTCATTAATTTGTGCTGTTATATGCATTTAGACCATTCCTTTCTATAGGAAATAAAATTCATCACAACAGATTCGCTATCCTGAAGTTAACAGAAGAGCTTAAGAGATGCTTTTCAGTAGCTGTAAGTAACTTCTTCCTTCTCCATGCTGCTTTTCCCAGTAATTCCTTCAATTTCAAAGTATCTAGCTGGTTCTCACTGCACAGTGATAATGAGATCACAATCTACTTGACAACACATGCACTCTTCTCACCACATTGGGCAGTATACATACTTGTACCTCAAAAAAGATTTCTGAAGGCTGATTTTTTCTTCTCAATCTGAAAGAAATTCTGTCTTTTATTTGTCTTATGCCACTGGCTTTCAGGCCTTTCTACATTGTGTAAAATATGGGTGGTTCGCGATTCAGGTGTTAAAGCTTTCCAACCTATTTTTAGCCTCACTTATTAATGAAATGTAGATTAATGTCAGCACTGATATTTCCCTTCTATGTCAGTCAGGCTCTTCTTAACATGTTGAACTGCTGAACCAATGTCAGACAGGTTTTACTGAGGATATGGAACCCCCTGGAATACCATGTTCCATCAGATTACGTGAAAACTAGAGTTTCTCTCCCAGTGCCCACATGGAGGGAATGGCAACATTAAAACCTTGTACCACAGGTATCAGAGACTTCAAGCTGGAGCTCAACTTTCAGACACAAATCCACATCTCTCAAAACTGGCTCTCATTGATTCTCTGAAACTCTCCTCCTCCTCTTAACACTGAATTTGCCACCTCTGACTTCGCTGTATTACCATATAAATGTGGGATGTTTTGTGTCAGAACAATTTGGTCTTGAGAGCCTTTGTGATTCTTTTCTTCCTCTCAAAGGAGGCCTTTCTCTCAAAAACACCATAGCAATTTCCATTACCTCATGCTCAGTAAACATATTTCATTCATCTGCTGCAATTACCCTGTACAAAATCAGGTTTTAATTTGGTCCCATCATTAAATAAAACCTAAAGTACAATTAGTGGGAAAAAAAAAAAAATCACAATCATATATCCTTTGTGTAGGACATTCCAAAGTTTAAAGAATCTCACCACAACATTAAATGTACAGCTAGAACGCTGAGGATCTGCTGAGAATGTATTCTTGCAGTGGTAATTTTCAGATGGTTCACCTATGCCAGTCTTGCACTCAAGGTGAAAAAGGCACTGTATTTTTCTAACATTACTCTTGCCAAAGGCAAAATGCTGGGTGAATGCTCCTGGGTTTTCACTCTTCACCTGGCACCAGGAAATTCCCTTCTTCATGTTAGAGCACTGGAAAATTTTTTTTTCCACTCTACCTAGCTTTGCAAGGGAGATAGCTCTACAGGTTAATCCTCATGACTTCTGTTGCATCAGTTCGTATGTAGTCTGTCACAAGGTTCTGCAACCTGAACAGGCATAATCAATGAAAGAGTAGGAATATGGTATAAGAACACTCCTAGAACTTGCGGGTTATGAGTTAAATTCAGGTGAAATACAGACATTTTTGTATAAAAAATACTGATGTCTGCACCTTTCTGCTCCTAGAAGGATTCCTAAATCATAGAATAGCTTGTGTTGAAAGGGACCTTCAAAGGTCATCTAGTCCAACACCCAAAGGAATTCGTAGTAAGAAGCATAACTCACAATGTCTGCATAACTGCATCCTACTCTTACTCAGTTTTTATTACTAGTCTCTGTATGTGACTGTAAGTGTGCAGGATTAATATAGTAAAGAAAAACTTGTATCTTGATTTCTGCTGAGAAAGAAGATGTCTATAGAATCATAGAATAGTTGGGTTGGAAGGGACCTCCAAAGCTCATCCAGTCCCACACTGTGCAATGAGCAGGGACATCTTCAACCAGATCAGGTTGCTCAAAACCACATTCAGCTTGGCCTGGAATGTCTCCAGGGATGGTTCATCCCCCACCTCTGTGGGCAACCTGTGCCAGTGTTTCAACACCCTCATTGTAAAGAATTTCTTCCTCGCACCCAGCCTGAATCTCCCACTTTTAGTTTAAAAACATCACCCCTCGTCCTGTTGCAACAGGGCTAAAATGTCTCCCATCTTTCTTGTAGGCCCCTTTTAAGAACTGACAGGCTGCAATAAGGTCTTCCCGGAGGCTTCTCCAACCTGAACAACCCCAGCTCTTTCAGTCTTTCCTCACAGGAGAGGTGCTCTTCACTAAGCCATGATACACACAATAACTGGGAACATCCGAGACATTATGAACATTTTGTTTGGAATAAAAACCCCTAAAGTGCATAGAAAATTTGGGAACTTTGCCTGTTTTGTGTATTTATTTGATCGTTAAACTGAAACAATATAAATTTGAAGTGTTCCAGGTTAATGTTCACATCACACAGTGATGTCAATGCTCATATTCATAGAGAAAAGAAACCTGGAAAACCTTAGAACAGTCACAAAGAAAAAAAAAAAAAAGAAAAACTAAATGCATGAAAAAAATTGTATTACTGCTTTTCAATTAAACTTTTTCCCCTGAAATAAACACTTACGTAGGGAAGCTCTCTAGCATTGTTCCCAAATTGCAAGTAATTCTTTAGAATAAACTAGAATTACAATTGAAAGGATGAAGCAATTTTTCATTGACCTTCTAATTACACGTCTGCTCAAGTTTCCATGACATCAGTAGAATAGCCTATTGCTCGCAGATACTTAAAAGCTTTCCAAAATTGTAATTTAAAGTTTTTCAAATCTGAAAGATATGAAAATCTCTTTCTGAAGCTCTAAGAGTTCAATAGTTACTTAACAGAAAGGCTGTGTGTACCCAGCCATTCTGGCTATCCATTCCTCCACTCAGGAAGCCACTTCATACTCCAACTCTCAAATCAACCCAGTACTCACTTGAGTTCAACTTCAACATCACATGTTTATGCACTTTTCTGCCTTCCATCCATAAGCAGTTACTTCTGCTCCCTTAGGAGCTGTACTAGCTTTTCCCTTATCTCCCCTCCACCTTAGGAAAGGATCAGCTGAATCTGATTTTCTCCTGTCTAGTTCCAAAGCCATAGAGAAGCAGAAGAAAGGGCTGAAATCAGCCACCTTAGATTTTATACAATGGAAAGGAGAATGGATGAAAAAGGCCTTCATTTGAGGACTTTGTGGAAGCTGCTGAGAGGCAGATGAAGACCTTAGCGTTCTTTTCACAGCAAGCTCTAACTGACAGCTGTTTCCCAGAAAGTAGAAAAGCAACCCCAAGAGCTGGCATTTAGGAGAGCCTGAAATGCCTCTGAGTAGTGGGAGAATGTCTCCTAGCCAGGAAGCTATCCAGGAACAGGTATTCTGGAGAATTATCTTAATCACATTTAGAAGCACTTCTTTCTTCAAATTATGGAGGGAAAGACTGAGCTTTATTTATTTTCTTTTCTATCCTTATCAAAATGGAAAACATGCTTTTAAACAAATCCTTGGATCTGATTTAGGTTATTTTCTTAATGCTGCTCTGTTCCACAGGAGTTTTTTGTATTGGTTGTAGATAATGAGAGAGTCTGTTCATTATAGCAAGAAATCTATGAAATGCAATTGTAGTCAATTACTGCGACAAAGTTGAACTGCAATAATATACCTTTTTCAATTTTAAGGAAAAAATACCTACTTTTAGACAATTTAAAGTGTTCCTGCCAGCTTGGTGCGACAGCTGCAGAAAAGGATGAAACAACAGAATATTGCATTATGGCAGTACCAGCACAAATACAGAACAGAAAACAAGAGAGTAGGTAGCATTCCTGCAGGAAAGGATGATGTGTTATTCTGTATGATCAGAAGCTAAACAGGAGTAAAACAAACTACTGACAAAACCCATACATAGTTACATACCTATTAGAAGATAGATGCAAAATTTGTGCAGAAGTGATGTGGCATCAGTAAGAAATCCAGCATTCAAGTTTTGACACTGTATTTTTAAGGGAGAGAGCTCAGAGGAAAGCCACAAAAATTGTTCATTTAAGAAAATTAGTTACAAGGAAAGATGTATAAAATTGTGGCTAGTTAACTGAAGGAATTGGAAATTTACAGTGGAAGTGGTAACATGATGCCACAAAAATGAAGCAATAATCTGGTTTTTGTAGCTGGTGTATAAGCAAAGATATAATGGCCTAACTTATTCCCAAGTACATTAAGGAGATATATAAGAGTGAAGTGCCTGGTAGAAAATACATTGTTTGGATTGGAAAGGACCCTAAGATCATACAGTTCCAACCCCCCTGCCATGGGCACGGACACCTTGCACAAGACCATGTCGACCAAGGCTCTGTCCAGCCTGGCCTTGAACACTGCCACGGGTGGAGCATTTACCAATTCTCTGGGCAACCTGTGCCAGCGCCTCACCACCCTCACAGGGAAGAACTTCTTCCTTCTATCTAACCTGAACTTCCCCTGTTTCAGTTTGAACCCATCACCCCTTGTCCTACCGCTACAGTCCCTGATGAAGAGTCCCTCTCCAGCACCCTTGCAGCCCCCTTCAGACACTGGAAGCTGCTCTGAGGTCTCCACACAGCTTCTCTTCTCCAGGCTGAACAGCCCCGATTTTCTCAGCTTGTCTTTATACAAGAGGTGCTCCAGCCCCGATCATCCTCATAGCCTCCTCTGGAAGCACTGGAAGGATTTCCTTGAGCAGCTGTGGAGTCTCCACAGGTAATATCTATTAACGTGTTGGACAATTCTTTTTTCAAAATAATTTAAAGCCAGCAGCCAAAAAAAGAGATACAATACAAACAAAACCTTATTGAAACCGTATAGCTAGAAACCATTTCATTGAGTTAGCTAAATTCCTGTGTCACCTACAGTCATGGAAACCAGAAGTAAATGCAGTACTTTGTGGAATTAGAGTGGTAATGTAATGTAAGTCAGATGTAAATCAGCATGAGTCTTCTTTTCCCAGTACAAATTGCAGTGCTATCTTCAAATTCTGTAACACTATCACAATTCCAACATGAAAAGTCATCAAATTTCAGCTATTAATTTCCCCTCAGGTCTTATGTGCACCTCCAAACACATTTTCATGAGTCTGCACCAGCTCTCCTGGAACAATGCTTTAGTTTTCCAGCACTAGGCCCAGAGACTTAGTTTCAGTCCTTAGTTTAACCAGTCCCATGATTTCAAATTCCCCATGAGTACAGACGCCCAAAATGTAAATTTAAGTCTACTAGTGATTTCTTTTCTCAATTCTCATTGAAGCCTGGTAGAAATAATCTGGAGATTACCTAAAATATGTGGACCTTATTTTGAAACCACTGCTTTGAATCAAAGGGAAATAAATGACCACTTCTACTCACAACTGAATCTAGCAAATAAGCAAAGATTATTACTTAAAGTATATTCTTTTACTCCTGCTTTTTATTGGGAGGCTTTGTTTTTTTCTCCTTACCTTTAATTTTATAACTATGAAGAACATGTTTGATGTGAACCTCATTTTACAGTTTATTTGATATTTCATTTTGATAAACAGCAGAAAAAAAATGGTAACAAATTTTACCAGTTGAATGCTTTTATAATTTGAATTAACTGAATTATAATAAGCTTGTGCCCTAGGATAAACTAAGTAATTTGAAGTGTCCAATTTACTATGCTTATTTTTTTAAGGTAATTATAGCATCTTACAGAACGCAATATTTTGGATTTCTTTACACTTTCTCACCTTCATTTTGTTTCAATTTTTAAACTAGCAACCCTATTTCAGTTTATGAAGGCAAAAAAAGTATCTTAACAAATCTTTGCATCTTAAAGTTCATAACTGAACTCAGCCAAGGGTCCTCCTAGGTGGGCTACACTCTGCCTGACTGTACCACTTGAAAGTACCAGCTCCACAGGCTGCCTGCCTGAACCTCTGCTATGGGTCACATCTAAGGTAAAAGAGCAGCAGAAGGGAATCTGAGACACACTTTAGCTGCACCCTTTCATATTGTGCTGCATTCACACAAACTGCCATGGAAATTGGGTGCTGAAGAGTAGTGTCTGACCTGGGAAAGAGTGCAGAGGAAGCAAACATCAGTTCCTGCTAGCTTTGCGAGGACAGCAGTAGAGTCTGGCAGGAGGGCCAGACAGCTGAGGTCATTCACATCTTCAGCAAGCAGCTGTTTGCTTCAGGGAGCAGCGGTCACAACCCTCAGATCCTACAGACACTCTGCCGGCAAGCGGTACTCTATCAGGCTGCTGTTAACAGTTGCCTTCTATCATGTGTCCGAATATTAAGCCTGGTTTAGATAGGAATTATCTAGACCGACGCCAACTAAACTGTAGGAAAACTTTAAACACAGTGAAGTCCTTAAACAATCTGCCTTAGAATATTAATTCTAATATACTTAAAGCAGACTGCATGAGGAAAACAAACCTGTTTGATGGGGGAGAAGCACTGAGCACAAAGCAGAAAAGCTGAAAGAAATAATCTATTTATAGAAGTTGCCAACTAGTTCTTTTTTGCCTTGAAATCACTTTCTTGGAATTTTTTTGTATATTATTTTCATTTTACTGATCAGTGGGAGGAATCAGAACAAAGGAAAAAAAAGCAGAAGGCCTGTTTTTTAAATGACTGTTTATATTTGTCCTTCTTGGATTCTTTTCCCAAAACACACCACAAAGAACATTCCTTCTACTCTTGCAGTCATGCCTCTTTCTTTTCCTCTCAGTTTTTCTAGTGCCTTCCATAAGGCTAGGATAGTGTTTTGTGGAAATGAGAATCATAAAAATGAAGAAGAAACTCACTGGGATACAGCTAGAAAAGGACACCATAAACCCGGCTTTAACTTCTACCTTTGCTACAAATATGCTCTGTCATCTTCATTGAGGCACTGAATTTGTCTTCCATGGCTTTCCACCTGTGACATGTAGATACTCATTCTACTTTCCTGGAAATGTCCTGCTGAACAAAGCTACTTTCTGCTATGTACAGTTAACAACAACCACAGTGACATCCAATCTAGAAGAAATTCCTTCCCTTTTCCCTTCTATTTCCCCAGTTCCTTCCCCTCTCCTCCATTTCTGGAGAGGTTTGCTTGCAATGACTTTCACAAAAGAAATATTACAAGAATATAATAATTCCTCTTCCAGGCAACTGGCATGCAATTGTCCCTCTTATCCAACTTGAAAACACACTAGGTTCCCCTGGCTTTAAATGGGCACTCCCGCATATTTACAGATTTGTTAGGCCAAAATTCTGTCACTGAATAGAGTGTATTTAGTGATTCTTTCAACAAAATAGTGATGACGTACATCCCACAGATGCAGCCAAATGCTCGATGGTCAAGAATTACATGTTGCCTTCCTAGCAGTATATAAGAACGAATGTTCCAGCATTCTTTACCAAACATAGCATGGGGTAAGAAAGATTGAAGTCCATGAATGACTCCAGATATAAAGAAACCTCACAGCCAGAAAAACCATAGGTCATTTGCTCATTTAGAAAGTAGCCTGGGAGCCTGGCAAGGCCAGAGTAAAGTTAAAATTAAACAGTAACTTAACACAAAACTCATAAATCAAACCCAAGCTTGGGCACGCATTAAGAAATATGACAGACTGGGTTATGTAGCACCTGAAGATATCAAAACCAAGTTCAATCCAAACAGAGAATTCCTGACTGAATTCACCAGACCAGATAAACAGGCTGTGAAAGGAGGATGTGGCAAGGCAGGATGAAAAGAAACTGATACTTTTTCCCACTTATGCCTGGACTTATTTAGATATCACATCATTGTTGCTTCTCAAACTCTTCTGCAATTAGTTATCGGATTCCTATAGCAAATATGTTTTCAGACTACAGATTTAGTCATTTACTTATTCACTTATTTACCGAACTAGCCAAATTACACTTTCAATTTTCTTCTTGTGCTATAGAGATATATATGTATACACACACACATACATATATACAAATCATGAAAAATATATAGAGCCCTGGGAGTGATTACTGAAAGAACTAATTCTTCCCAGTATCCAGATCTATAATTACATCAAAATGGGTTTATGTGACCTTTAAGAAATTTGCCAAAGGCACACATTCTGTGTTGTCTCAAATGAAGCTTGCTTTTTCCCACATAATGTTACCCCAAACAGACTGATGTAACGTCATGTCTGACTGAAGTACAGCAGCATTCAGCTAGCCTGATGTAACCCTGGAGGAAAGCACATTTGTCACATTTCCATTGTCTGGGTGGTGGGTCCTAACTTAATATGAGCATTAAAAATACACTGTGAATGTGACAAAAAACTTCCGGAAAATTAGACGGCTTATACTGAAACAGTGATTCCTTTTCCTCTTTTACTTCCTTGTCTGCCTTCGATGTGATATTCTGTACATCTGTTCAATTAACTCGGTCTTGTTAAAGCAAAACATCAGCATGAATTTCTCACGTAGGAAATGAGATTTCTCAAGTGTTGCATTTGACATTTTTCTAAATGCAGTTCTGCTATCGAGAAATTACATTGTCTACTTCTACTAGGGGAAGAAAGAGTTGCTGATGTCCAGCCTCCTTCCTTCCATTTTGGTTTTATAAAATGACAACTGTTTTTCAGCCACTGTTGAAGTGGCTTTGAAGCATTTACTAGTGGAAGATATGACTTCAATGCAAGGCCATAAACTTTACGAAACAATTCTCATTTTACAGAGCAGTGGACAAAACAAATATATTAGGTCTGTTTAGGTATATTTTTACATTCTTAAAAGTCTGGCTTGTAACTTCTGAATTAGATTCCTTCATTAGAGCCCAGCTAGGCAGTGTGCCATTCTTGAGGATCAGTAGTCTTGCAATGCAATTTAATGGTACATTTAACACAACTTTTCTTTCTGATTTTCTTCCCGTCATTTTCCTTGCAAGCAAAACCAAACCAAAGCAAAACCCTGTGAAACTACCAAAGCCAGAGAGTTCCACCCAGCAATGCCAAAATATACAAGTCTCAACAAAATGGTCTTCAGTTTGCATCTGCCTAACGGAGGGCTTTTCAGTGCATATGCCCTTGGCATTTGGAAGACCTGATGTTTAGTGCTAGGTTACCAGGCCTCTAATCCCTTCATATCTTAAACTCTGTGATGGGTATGAATCACTGCTGTTAGGTCATCCTTTAAATCAAAGAGAGAAGACAGTTCTAGTGATAGTATTTAACAGTAGTGCTTCTACTTTTTAACTGGCCCAAATGAAGGGTAGGAGTATCTGTGCAGATGTTCAAACACTTGGCCTACAGAGTTAAGAAATCACTATTTCTTATCTGAGAAAGAGACGATGGCTTTATCGTCTTCTAGTCTGTTGCAATCTGAAGAAAAATAATGCTGATTAATCCCAAAGTTAAAGAGATCACTGACTGTAAACTTGGGACACATAATGAAACTGAGCAGAGTGAAAACATTGACAAGAATAAATGTAACAGGAGAAACAAAAGGATGTGTGAGATAATGATCCCAGATCTTCAGTGCTGTTTGATCAGATATGAATTCATTGAAGATCTTAAAATGGATATGGTCAAAATTGAATTTTACTGGCTAATCTATACTCTTTCCAAACTCTGATAGGCTTTACCCTTCTTCTTATTTATAGGTTGCAAACAAAGCAACTTACACTATATGGGGCAAGATTATCTGAGTCTACAACCTTCCATCAAATAAATAGATGTACTTCTGTTATACTTCTGCTGTGAGTTATACTCAAAAATGGACAAATGTCTTTTCTGGGTAGTCTCTAAATGTCACCAAAGACTGGCTTATACAAGTGACTGTGAAAGAAGTGTTGGTAATACTATTAAATGCAGGGTTTTTGTGTGAATACATAATTGTCACGTTTACATGCAGGAACGGCTCACTGGTAATAACGGACATCATATTGGATATTTCTTTCCCATCAAATGTAATTCCAGAAAAAGGGATTAAAATGTTAATGTATTTATCTTGGAGAAACACATGGTACCCAGTTTATACAGTCAGAATTCTGTTCCACACATGCAAATCAATGAACTTGAAAACATCAGGAACCACTTTTTGCTATCAAGTTTGTATCAAGAGATTTTGGGGAATCCTTTTCTCTGAAATAACACTGACTGTTATTGCATCTAATAACAGTCTTTTGCTAATATGCATTCCATAATGAAATGTTCTCGTTAGCTCACAGGTTTTTAATTCATATAAGCACAGCTTTCTGCCCAGCCAGTCTTTCCTCCTTGTGATTTTTACATTTGAATTCTCCTAGATACATATAGTATTCTTTCTAATTTTATTTACTTAACTAATTCTGAATTCTTTCCAATTAGTCAGCAATGCATTTAGCATCTGTCATGTCTGTCACTGTTCTTGACATCTCCTCTCCTTGCATAATGATACCTATAAAAGACTGAAAAACAGCCTTCAATCCATCATTGCAACTGTTAACTAAAACAGAGTTGAGTTCAGGACAGAACCTTGCCCGTTAGTATGACCTGCCCGCTTGATAAAAAGTGTTGACAAGTACTCTTTAGGAGAAAGAGAGATAAAGTGTGCAGTTATTTTGTTGCAATTATACATAGATTATACTTCCCTAGTTTGCCTATGGCATGCACCATCAAACCAGAGGAGCAGGAAGGTCACTGAAGAATCCAGCTTTCAATACTAAGATCAGATTCCTACTTGATGCTGCAGTAAACTACATAACATAGCATTGTCTACCCATACACCATCATGCCCTGCCAGCATCTCTTCTGTCATACTACCCTAGTCAACATTATCTGCTGTCTCCTGGATCCCTCCTGTAACATTCAGGCCACTCTCCATAGCAGTAATAATTCCTGTAGGTGGACGTATAAGCCTTCATAGCTGCTGTCACTGACAATTTAATCACGAAGTATGCCTTATAGCTGGGCAGCACACGTGTCCCACATGCAGCCAACTGCTTATCACATGATTACCTTCTGCATGAGGAATGTGAACTTTGCAGTTAGCTCACTGAGTACCCCTGCTACTAAGTTAGACATGCTCTGCACCGCAGGAGCTGCCGAGATCACACAGTATGCAACACCTCTTAGCCACTGCTGGGCAGAATAGTAAAGTCTTTGGCCCAGTTTTGAGTAGGTCTGCTGTATTAGAATGGATAAGTAAAAGCTCAGTGTATTATTTAAGTTGCAGTATATCAAATCTATGTATCTTTCATTCACAAAGCAAGTTAATCTGTATAACACTGGAATATAGATTGATTTGACATGAATTACTCTTTACAGTCCTAAGTAAATTTTAGCATTTCTTTTGGATAATTTCAAGTTGCTCATTTAACTGTTTGCTCTAGTATATTTTATCAAAGTGAGTCTGGCCCAGTTATTACTCCCTGGTTGCTTTTATTTCTTTCTCTCTTTTAAAAATGAATACTGTATTTGCTTTTACCAGTTATCTGTGACCACATTAATCCTCTGTTAGCCACAAAGGTATTTACGAAGGTTTCCAAATTACATTGACTTGTTTAAGCATGCTCCAGAGATTTACTCTGGGAAGCGTTAGAAGTCTATATACCTCTCTTTTCAATGTGCAAAGGCAAAAGCAAAAAAAAAACCTAAAACCCAAAACCCAAAAGAATGGACCACATCTACCTTGTGAATATATCCAGCATTTCATATTCTTTCCTAGTGAGTAATGGATCTCAGGGAAGAAGTGGAGGGGTTGTCACTCTGTGCCAGTGACCAGCTGGCGTATGCAGAGCTCTCCCTGGGAATGGATGAGGAGCTGACTGATAGCTTGTGGGTCAGAATTAAAGGGAGGGCAGGGGCAGAGGACGCTGCAGTGGGGGTCACTCGATCAGGAAGACCAAGTGTATGAGGCCCTCCATTGATGGACTGTTGCGGCCTCATGTGCAAAACTCTGGTCCTTTCAGGATCCTTTCCTTTCCTTGGACTACCTGAAACCAATTGCCCAGGACTGTATCCAGATTAAAAATCTTCAAGGATGTTTAACCTCCCTGGGCTACCTGTGCCAGTGTTTGGTCACCCTCACAGATAAAAGCCCTCTTTCCTTATGCTCAGAGGGAATCTCTTGTATTACAGTTTGTGTCCACTGCATCTGGTGCTGTCACTGGGCTCCACCAGAACAACAGCACAGCCAGCAGGATCAGTGAGGCAAACGGGAGCTGGAGCTAGTGGCCAGGTCCAACCAAGAGGATAGGCTGCAAGACAAAATCATGGCGACGAGGCACGTCCTAGGCCAAGGCAGGAAGTTAATCCATAGATCAGGCTTAAGATCAGGTCCAGTGATCACCGGTCAGGTTCACAGTGACCACACAGGTCTGAGGTCAAGCCAGGAGCCCTACCCACTGGTTGAGATCTGCACTGAGAAGCATCATATCTAAACAGGGGTATGTTTGGGCTGGAGACCTGCAGTCCTGGCCTCAGTTCTGATCTCAGCCTTGAAATATAGCCCATAGATTGAGGCCTCGGGGTTTATTTAAATAAAGCTCCTGGGCTGATAGGTGTGAATGGAAGCCAAAGGTGAGGCTGAGCAGGGACATTAAGGCTTATTAGTGTGCTCAGAGTAGTATGATGCCATTCATCATACCCCTAACCCTTCTATGATCTTTTTCAGTTGTTTGCTGTATAGCTCTTGCCTTCCTGAGGTTGCTCTTGTTGCTTCCTGAACTAGGGTAGCAAAACTGCTTGTCACTAACCAAATTACTTTCCATTATAAACTTTTTCTAACCTTTGACCATCAGAAACACCTAGAACAACAAAACCCCTGCCAAAATTCAGGAATATGCAGTTTCCTGAATAATTTTGTCTGCTTACCAACACATGAACTCAGAAGGCCCTCAGCATCCAATGACTGCAGGTTACTATGCACAGATGTGCAGCTGTTTGTCACATGAAGATCACATTCATATGTTTTAAAATTAATCATGTGCACCATAACAAGACTATTACAGGGTAAAGAAACTTAGAGGTGCCTGCTGCCCCCACTTCTTACATGCATCCAGCCTCTTTTATACTCCTTCATGTCTATCACAGAATGGTTGGGGCTGGGAGGGACCTCTGGAGGTCACGTGGTCCAGCTTCCCCTTATTCAAACAGGGACATGCAAAGCCTGTTTGCCCAGGACCATGTCCAGACAGCTTCTGAGTATCTTCAGAGACCACAACTTCCTTGGGCGACCGGTTCCAGTGCCCAAGCAACCTCACAGTAAAAAAGCATTTCCTTACTGCCCCCTTTGCTCCTCACCAATCCCCTTCCTTTAAACACTGCCTCATAAGTTTTCCAAAGTCCCATAGATTTCCCTTCTAATGTCCCAAATCTTCATGTTTCTTTTGTTTCTCCCTTTGTATCAGTTAGAAGGTCCAGGTGATCTCCTCCAAAGCTGTACCTGGAATTTCTTAATGGCCCATCAGTCAATGACTCTGGCATTGTATACAAGACCTGTGATTCTGTGTATTCTTGTTTATCACACACTCCTTTACTTATAATCCCCTCTGCATTTAAAAATCCTTGACTGGATAATCTTAACATAGCAGATTCTCTCCCCTTCCACATACCCATACATTACTAACCACAGCAACCCTTACTGGTGTAAAACACATTGCATCACCTGCAGTTCTTTGCAAAGGCAGAACTCTGAAAACATTTCAAGTTTCAGATCTGTGCAAATTTTGATATGCCCTTGCCTGTGTCAATGTGCAGCCAGTGTTCGCAAACAGGCCCCAAGCTGTTTAAGTGATGATGATGATCACGATGCACACCACTGAAGAATGTGTTCTATCCTGACTGAAGGATGGACTAAGTATAGTTTAACTTCAAGAATGTTTTTTTTCAGTACTGTCCAGATTTCAGTCTTTTCCTAATGTTATTACAGATATTTGTGATGGATCTGAATAGAACTTTTTTGTAAGGTTCTGAATTTTAGTTCAAGGCAGGCTGTTCCCAAGAGGACAGCTCTTCCAAGAGAATAGTTTCACTTATTTCCTTATCTAGGAAAGGCTTCTATGAGCAGCACCATCTTTTTTTTTCTTTTCCTAGAGTAATCCTGCCTACCTTCATGATTAATGCAGGCCATACCTTCTGCAAGTAACAGAGAGAATTTGTATTCAGGCTTTAGGGTCAAACACCTACTTGGATAGAGATCAGTCCTTCTGGTGTGTATAAGAAAAGGGAGAGCTAAGAGCCATCCTGGCATTTTCCACATCATTTAGGTACTTCCCTTCCACTCATCTTCCTCCAAATAAACCCAGCAGTAATCAAGTAGCCCCTGTGGCAGTGAACTCATATCACTACTCACCTTTTTAATTAGTTTCTCCAGCCACATGTTACATGGTGTGATGGACAAGCCAGAATTCCTGCACACGTCAGTTTGCTTTTTTTCTCTAAGGTTTGCAATTGCCGTCACAGAAAGCAAAAAGATTCAGAGCACGCACCCGTTAAATACTGTATTGTAGTAAACTTGTATAA
This sequence comes from Pezoporus wallicus, assembly GCF_028554395.1. Taxonomy (NCBI): domain Eukaryota; kingdom Metazoa; phylum Chordata; class Aves; order Psittaciformes; family Psittacidae; genus Pezoporus; species Pezoporus wallicus. The sequence continues at coordinate 6,156,801 of NW_026642649.1, read as the reverse complement.
ACATTAACAAGACTACTAAAATTTTTGCATGCATATTTACTTATTACAGCAATATTTTACAAAGCTGTTCTAAAAGCTGTTTCCAAATAATTACTAGTGCAAGTAGTTTGTACGTTTTCACATACATGTGAAATAATTTTGAGATCTTCCACGATGAACAGAACTATGCAAGTTGCTTTTATTAATTTCTCTACTACTTATCATTTACTACTCCTATCTTTATGCAGTCCACCAGTCAGCAGTGGGTCAGACTTACTGCCTGCATAGAACAGTCAGAAAATGACACCGTGTCCTTACCTCTACCTTCCAAATGCACATTAGGAAAAACTACAGGGAAGGAGCTGTGGCTGCATGACTGTGAGCTGTAATTCTTCCCACTATTGTGCAGTTTTATGTACCCCGTATTATATAAAGGAACCTAAATACATATTATCCACTCTTATATCAAGATTATAAGAAAACCTTCCCCCGCCCCAAAATTAAGAAAATCATTTTGATTTTATCCCCAAAATCTAAAAAAGATATTTAGGCTAAGCAATATGTCTTGAACAACATATCTGAAGAAGGATAATCATTTGGAACAGCTTTTCTTAATTCAAAAAAGCTTATGTCAGTCTTAAATGATGGCTAATCTCTGCATTCTTGGCATTGTGCAGCATGTTCAGATTGCTGATTACTGGGAAAGCTTTGGAAACATGAATACTTCATATTTCTTACACTTAATCTTCTCACCCTAACCCAAGACTGAAAAATCAAAAACCTCAAATTGAATGCAAAAAAAACATGCACTGCAAGAATATGTGAATAGAAAATGCTAAGTGTAGGTCCTGAAACCCCTCATGCCATAACCTTTTCAAGCTTCACAGAGCTCTAATGATCAGTAACTAGCAAAGCAGAAATCATATGCGCCTCCAGAAAACAAGAGATTTAAAGTAGGTTCATAATAGGAACTGACAGAAGCCTGTCTCCGACTTTACTTGTCTAAATAAGATTATCCATAAACCTACCTAGTTTGAATTCTCTGGCTTAATCCACTTCTGGGTGGAGTCAAGTATATAGCTATGATAGATTTGTTAGGCTTTCAACACTCACAAGCTGTCTTTTCACAGATGCAATAGCCTGAAGCCATGTCTGGAGAGAAGGTTTAATCCTTTGATTTAATGTGGTATCAAGTCAGGAGGAGTCAAAAGTCCTCCAATCAATTTGATTCAAGTTTATATGTGCAACTTGTATAAATATATTTCACTGAACAACTTACATTGTATTTTAGGGTATAATGTCAGATAATTTTAAATAAAAGAGCAAGTATGTGGGTGGTTCCAATTGTTCCAAAGGTGGTGAAAGCTGGAAAAGAAACACATTAATATGAAGTGTGTGACACACACTATTCAGTACTTTCGTATGCCTTGTCCACTACAAAAACACTTTAAAAATCCATTAACAGATCTGCTGTAGTTTATTCTCTCTACAGCTCTATTTGCAGTAGTATAGGTCTGCTGACACAAGCCCAACTAGACCAATATTAATAATGTATTGGTTTGTGTGGGGCAATCTTTTTTATTTGCCAGGGAAGCTGCTTGAAAAGGAATGCACATTAGTAAATGAGAATGAATAGCAAGCTTATGAATGGAAAAAAAAAAGCACATAATTTCAAACCTTATTCTAATAATATATTTCCAAAGACACACACTAAACATGCTCCTTGGTTTCCTCCTGCTTGAAAACATCTATGGACTGTGGAGCACATTCAGCTTCAAAAATCCCAGTGCAACCAATTAATAACCACTGTAACTCAGTGTGATATTGTAAGTGTAGAAAGCATAAAACAAGTCCAGAGGAGGGCCACAAGGACAATCAGGGGAGTGGAGCACCTCCCATATGAAGACACACTGAGAAAGTTGGGGCTGTTCAGCCTAGAGAAGAGAAGGCTGCGTGGAGACCTACATAGCAGCCTTCCAGTATCTGCAGGGGGCTTATAAGGATGCTGGGGAGGGACTCTTCATTAGGGACTGCAGTGACAGGACAAAGGGTAACAGGTTAAAACTTAAACAGGGGAAGTTTAGATTGGATATAAGGAGGAAGTTCTTTACTGTAAGGGTGGTGAGGCACCGGAATGGGTTGCCCAGGGAAGCTGGGAATGCTCCACCCCTGGCGGTGTTCAAGGCCAGGCTGCACAGAACCTTGGGTGACATGGTTTAGTGGCAGGTGTCCATGCCCATAGCAGGGGGGTTGGAACTGGATGATCTTAAGGTCCTTTCCAACCCTAACTATTCTATGATTCTAAAATTGATCTGCACACAATGCAGATTAGAAGTGAAATAAGCTGGTCAGTGTGAAGGCAGGGCGGTGTTCCATGGGTAAGAAAAATGTAGCTTTATGAATTATAAGAACAACAAGGCTAAGCTAAGCCTTAATACCATCTCGGCCATTGGATTTTAATGAAGTACACACCTCCAAAATGCCTTCAAACTCAAATCTCAAAATAAGATGGATCATACCTGAAGGGGGCAATAAGGATGCTGGAGAGGGACTTTTCACTAGGGACTGTAGCGATAGGACAAGGGGTGATGGGTTCAAGCTGAAACAGGGGAAGTTCAGGTTAGGTATAAGGAAGAAGTTCTTCCCTGTGAGGATGCCGAGGCGCTGGCACAGATTACCCAGACAAGTTGTAAATGCTTCATCTCTGGCAGTGTTCAAGGCCAGGCTGGATGGGCCTTATGCAACATGGTCTAGCGTGAGGCATCCTTGCCTATGACAGGGGGTTGGAACTAGATGATCTTTCAGGTCCTTTCCAACCCAAACCATTCTATGATTCTATAATGAATCACCCACGGGCTGGATCATCAGCTCCTGTAAACTGGCACAGCTTTGTTGGAGACAATGTTTTTAAGGACAAGTCACATTACAAGCTTGATAAGAGTCACAATTAAAAGTTTGAGGGGGGATGAGGGAAGGAAGAGTGGAAGGAATTTGCACATAAAATTATACACGTTTAATGTTCCAAAGCTTATTGTATGTCCCTTCCCCATTTGCTCTATGGCATTTCAATTGATAGTTGGTAGCTATGGAAAGCATTGAGAAATACACAGTATGAGCATAAATTTTTTTTCAAATGCATTGAAATCCTTAAAATGCATTTGAAGTCAAATAGTTAATTTACCATGCTACTAAGAGCAGTGACTGTGTGAAGTACAGGTTACTTTATAAATACAGCATTCTGTGATTTGCAGGAAAAATGTATAAGCCAAAGAGCAAAATCTGGTTTGCAGCACAGTCAAAAAATAGTTGTTAGGTGTGTCTAAAAAATATCTGTTATAGGAGATACACATCTAAAACGGGTAAATGTTGCATAGTAGCCAAGATTTCTATTATGTTAGGGCAGTGATTCAGCATTCAACCAGGGGAACACAAATAGGTTTCAACAGGTCTGTACAAGGTTCATAAATCAGCCTGTTTCTACATTGGAAGATGAAAGTGTGTAGGCTACCATAGAAATAGTCTCTCTTGTATAATTGGTTCTCAAGAGTAATTCTCACAGATCATAATTCCTACAAGCCCTCACTGTGAGGTAATATCAATGTGGTTTTGTGTGACTAAGGGCTCCAGGGCTAACCCTTTCTTCTACATGCACTGTAGTAGTAATTGCAATATTAGTTTTTGTCCTACCCTTTATCTGTACAATTTCTTAGTGTCAATTTTAGTGCTAGCTTTTAATGGCTGGTGTCCAAATGTGCTGCAGGCCTCTCCACAACTGATCCTAGTTGACTCTATTTCTGAAACTTGGAGAAAGTAGTTGGATTAACCATGCTAACAAATTAGCAACTACCCAACAAGATAAAGATGTCATATAAAAGGCGTCTGAACAAATACAAGATAGTGACGTACTTAGTTTACCTTAGAAAACAACTTAATTCTGTGTTCAATTTGTAACTGGTATTAACTGAAATGTCAAAGGAGATCTGGATGACTAGACACAGTGGTTACCTCCTATATGAGGACTATGTCTGGTTACTCATGCTTATGGCAAACACAAACTCCCAACTCAATAAACGACCTCTCTGAATTTGATGGAACCCCACAACGCCTAAGTAAGCATGAGCAAGGGCTCTCATCAAGCCGTAGCACAAAAAAAAAAAAAGAGAGGACAATTGTTTCCTCTCAATTAGTCAAGTCCAGCTGCACTCAGAAATAAGAATTTCCACTGACACAAACGGAATTTTCCTTGAGTAAAGAGACAGGATCTGGTTAGATCAAAAATCAGTTTAGCCCCCAGAGGAAACAAGCTGGAATCCTTCATCTCAATGTCAGAAATTGTTCATCTTCAACATTTAAGGATTTTCCAGTGTTTGTAAATGCTTCATGAATCATGTGGGCCACCCAAATGCTTAAGACCAATGAATAGCAAAAGCAACTTGTAACAGTATCCAAAATAGAATACTAACTTGGAAATATATCAGTAAATGTTTTTTTTTTTCAAGATTAGTTCATCATCTCTACTGGAAAAGTCAAGGGATGCCCTTAAGAAGGTGCCAATTCCACAAACATTTCACAAACCCAGCTTCACATGTGCACGTTATCTTCTTCTTTCAAGTCCATAAGACAAATCCTACCCCCAGTACTCCACTGTCATTGGGTAAAGCCATAATTCTAAGAGTAATTTTACAGTTAGGCTTAGGTTGGTTGTTTTTTTTTTTACTTTTTCATGTACTGGCCAACAACAGAAATATTAATACTGAGAAATTAAGACTACAAAACGTTTGATTTTGCATAAAATGATGGACAGTTTCTCTCATCCCAACTTATAAAGGTCTCATATGAAACATATGTAGTTCAAGATACGGTTGAAACCATGCACAAGAGTAGACCACCATGTAGGACAGTTGGAAGGAATTTATGGCTAAGTATGTTTTCTAGAATATTGGTACAAATATAGATAGTAGCAAAACACATAAATGTTATATGGAAGCAAATAGTAAGAAGGGATGTTCATAAATTGGCACTATGGTCAGTGAAAATGAGCTGCTTCTCCACCCCAGATTTAAAATATCTGAAACATAAGAACATAAATATTTGTATTGTTTTTTGAGAGAGTCGACACAATCATTTTCCATGTTAAGTTCCTGGTATTTCTTAGTAATTTACAGTGCTGAAAGCAAAGACTAAAATTATTGCAGTGAATTGTCTCCTTCTCCCCTCTTGCCAAGCTGAAGGTCTGTTCGTAGGACACCTTCATCTAGCTCATGCCTGTACTAAGAAATTTGCCTGCCTATCAAGACCTGACCTACATGACTAAAAACATTTACCCTCCTAGGTAAATAAAGTACTGCAACATTACGATGAGCATTCGAAACACCAGGGGCTGAACTTGATAGCTGATCTTCTATATTCTTGTTAACTATCATGTTGACTGTAGGGGGTGGAGGGGAAGACACAGACTGAAAAATATGTTAGCTTTCAGCATTTCCAAATGCAGTAAACAGTACTTCATGACACTGAGCAGGCCTTGCTAAAGCCTCCTTCAGCTGTGAGAAGAGTCTCAGAAAAGCTTTCCCCCAAGGAAATGCTCACAGGGAAGGTCCTGTCACAAACATCCCAGTTTGTGCATCAGAAGAATGGCAGTACATAAACTAAAAGAAGGAATTAGCTTCACCAGGAGAACGTGACAGCCATTATGTTACGAGTTAGCACAAGAGTGGATAGAGTCGCTGAGGGCAATCTTTAGAGGTAGACAAAAGTTGCAGACAAAAACAAGGATTGCAGAAAAATGCAGTGAAATAAAAGGTTTCTGCAGGCTCAATAAAGTACAAAGAATTAGGATTATATTGTAAGAGATTACTTAGTCACTTCCTTATGAAGACACAGATCACCTACATGTATGTTACCCTTAACAGAAGCTTGTTTATCCTACTGTTAAAGATGTCTAATGATGGAGGCACCACAGCCATTTCAAGCAATGTATTCCTATCCTTCATCTTCACAAAACCACTCCTTAACTGTCAAACTTCTCTTCTCTTGGCTACTCCGCATGTTTTTAAGTTTCTGCAACTTAACCTTTTACACTTCCTTTATTCAATGTTTCCTTGTAGGCTGTATTTCATACTTTGTCTTCTGGGGTTTTTCTGGTAGCACTTTTCTGATTTCTCTCCATTGGGTGCACATCTTCCTGGAGGTTTGCTGCCAAAGCTGGACTTGGAAACGTAATGAACATCAGCTGCCCTAAGTGTGTTGCAGTTTTCCCTGTTGAATTGCATTGTATTTTCTCATCTCCTCCAGTATGTGGGAGTTTGATTATAAGGCTTTCTTGTCCTTGACTCTCTCTGCAGTTCCTTCCGTAAACAACTATCAGAAACAATTTCCATGAACCTACTCTCTAGCTCACTCTCCAGCTACTAATTATTGAAGAGTGTGGACAAAGGACAGACCCAAGTGGAAAGCAAACTATTGCTAACTACTTACATATAAAGATTACTGTTAAACAATTATTATTTAGTTTTCTTATAATAACATCATTTTTTAAAAAAGGAAAAAAATAACCTGTAATAAAGACAAGACACATAATATCTCCTACTTTTCCTTCACCTACAAGCCTACCATTCTGTTTAAGGTGAAAAGGAGACTCGACATCATTTTGGCTGCGTATCTTCTTTGTTTGCTGGCAGGTAGTAACAAAAGAAGTCCATCTGACTGCTCTTCCAATACTTTTTTCATGAAAAAAAAAAATTAAACTTATCAGAATACATAATGCTATGGGCCCTCTCTGGCCTTCAAATGAATTTCAAAGGAACTGGTTTTACTGGGGGAAAGAGATCCAACAGAGTTCAAATTTTAGTTTGAGTTTTAAGGAAAACAGTCCGATTTCTTGATTCAAAATAACTTGCAGTGTAAAAGTTGTTCTTTTTTGTTTTGGTTTCCCACATCATGAAAGCGGTAATCAATAAAAAGTATTTAAGAAATCACTTCTGCATTGGAAATACTTTTTCCTTAGGGCTGGATTACGCTTTTTGTTTGACAAAAAATAGTATTTATAATTATTTTTTTTAGCTTATTGAAAATAAGCATCAAGTTATTTTTTTTCAGGCTGACCAAAAGTAATTAATTCTTTTAATTCTTAGGCAAACGATGATAAATTTAAATTCCACTACAATTTCTGTCATCCTTAAACGCAAGGTCTTCAGTGCCTGATTTCTACAGTGGTTCCTTAGGATGGAATACCTGCAGTTCACAAGTCACATTCTATGAAACATATATGCTTTGCAGAAATGAACCCCAGTACATTAGCATAAGCTTCAGAAGAATTTGGGTTCCTTGTCTTAAAATGAAAAATTCCAACAACGACTTTTTACTATAGTAAAAAAAAATATATATATACACACACATATATAAAGGTATTACTTTAACTTGAAGAGAGTGTTTAGGTTTCTTTTTTGGTAAATCTAATATTCATTTTGGTACTCCTTTTCAATGAAAGGAAACTCATCCTATCTTTACTTCTGATATTCAACAGAAAATGCAATTACTCTTCACTTTAGAGGCCTTATTTATAGCAAATGTTTGATCCTAATGGTAGATGAACACTATCATGGCATTATAGTTTTACATTTTTATCTATTTTTTTTTTTCAAAGCATTTATGAATTTTCTTGGCATTTGACCATATAAACATATTAAGTAGGACAGAGATATCTCAATATGAATAATATATTCACTGATGTATGGGTCTTATTTGTCAATATCCAGGCTGTCAACTACTCTAAGTCAGAACTTCATTTGAACCTAACCTATATTCATTAGCTGGTTTTGACATCTGATCCATCTGTCACTGAAGAGGCAGAAAGTACTATCCATGTGAATCTCAGCTCACTGATGCATTTTGTTTTGAAAAAGCCTGCTTCATTTTTTAGTATTTTAGATGTATTTATATTATTATGGACTTAGAATTAGCATTACTCTGTAGAGAGTATTCAGAAATGGAAATAGAGGTGAACGTTCTTTCAGTTACTATGATTAAGAGGACACCAACATAGCATTATCCATGGTTAGTACTCAGAAGAATTGTGTGACTTCAGTTCACGTATTCTGGTTCCAACACAAGATCAAACAAACACAGTAGCATATAAATCAATGTCAGCCTAATTGAGGTCTTCAGTTTGCTTGCCTTTGCTAAAACCCCAGTCTTACTTAAGGTTTCTGAAGTTCACTAAACATCACTGTGAAACTAGACAGAAGTTCTCCACTTGTACTTCAGATCGGCAGCAAATCCCAAAAGAGGGCAGTATAATGCTATTACAGCAATATAATCTCCAAGTAGGCGAGTCACAACTAAGTCTTTCAAAGGTCTGTCTCACAGCCATCACTCAGATCATGGCCATTAACAGAACAGCCCTAAGCAGGTACAGTAAGTTTAAGTTAAGGAAGCAAGATAGTGAACATGTTTAAAAGCTGTGTCTGTCTTTTTTACAATCTCAGCATTACACTAAAAGAAAACATAAAAGCACCAGTGCTGTCTACAGGCATACTAAAAAGCAAGATCTAGTAGTTTCAGCCCATGGGCTGTAGATCTGGACACAAATTCAAGGTGGCTTAGTCTTTCAGTTCTGCCTAATTGTAACTTCCATGCTATGAAAACGTATCTACATGCTTAAAGGTTAGGGAAGAGCCCCACTGCTATTAGAATGGGTACTATATAAAGAAAAGAAAAAGCTTTCATTTGATTAAATAATTTGCAAAATTCATTATACTTTCACTAAAATGTTTGATATATTTGTTTTCCCATTTTTCTTACTCATCAAATTTATAGAAATCTGGACAAAACACATACCCATATTTTTTAATAAACAGTTGCAAAGAAGTCTCCTGACAGCTGTGTTTCCATTGAAGATAGTCTTCTTAAGATATGCAATAAGAATCTTGAAGAACTTAAAGGTCATGAACAAAAGATGATCAGAAATGAAAGATGAAGAGAAGTAAAACGAAAGTGTTGAAAAGCAAAACCTCTTCTTGCTCACAGCCATACTGCTCAGTGATAGCTCCAGGCAAAGAACCCAAGCCTCCCAGTCTGAGTCCAAGCATCTTCCCATCTAAAAATACACCACTATAAAGTTCTTGATCAGTTGCAGTCCGTATGATGATATAAAAAGATAGCTCTGGAAACAGTTTCTGGGGGAAAGAAACAAGGTTATTTTAAGGTGTAAAAATCTAAATATTGCAGAGGTAAATGGGGTACATATTTTAGTCATGTTTATGGTGAAGAGAAGAAACTGAATTTTCAATGATCAAGAAATATGAGCAAGGTATTCTTTTTTACCTCTAGGTAACCAGAGAATAGTCCAGTATATACAAAATACTCTCACTGACAGCTATTCTTGCATATCCATTTGTAGTTGTCTCCCTTCTCTTTTAGGCATTAGTTAATATTGTCTTGGAACCATCTAAGTCATGTTTTGAGAAACTGGACTGTGTATGAGAATTCTGGAAGATCATAACGCTGAGGTAAATTCTATGCTACACTGTGCATATTTAATAGTCTTTTCATTTGATGTTGTAAGTAAAATTTTTAAATAAATATTTTAAGGCATAAGTATTTGTTATGTACTAGTGAGAATTTAAAAGAATCCAATAAGAAACCATTATTTTACTCATAAACCCATTCTCAATGTTAAAATTCGCTTCATTTAAAATATTAACTTTTTCAGATACTGAGATTTTGTAGACAGACTCTTATTGGAATGACAGCTCATAATGGTGAGTCATACATGTCTTTTACCAATCTTTATTTCCTTTTAAAATTGTGAAGCTTACTACATTTTGCCACACCTAGTCTCATTCCTGCATTATAAATAGTTCTATGAAAAAAAGAACAATGATAAGGAAAGCTTTCCAAAAGGAACAGTCAAAGCCTTACTCAGCTTATACTTCATTGTGACTCAGGGAACTTCTAGACTCCTGAATTGTTGATTAAAGACCTTCTAAACACAGCATTTTTCCATGGTGAAACATGCTGCTTTGGATACTGGTTACCAAAACAACTCAATTATTTTAGACAAATACTTACAGGAGTAAGTGCATTATTTAAAAATAAAGAAATCAATTTAAAACTACATGAATCTTGTCTTGGAGTAGGTGCAGACTTCCACAGCTGAACAGTTCCAAGAACAGTAATCAATGATCTAAATCCAAGCTACAATTCATAGTATTTTAAATCTTACAACAGACCATACATTTACCTCTTGGCTTAACTATCATATTAAATCAGATCCTTTACTATTATCTTATATACTTGTACATATGTAGACTTATTCACTACAGTATAAATCATGTATGAAGATGTAGAGGAAAAGTACTAGGTGCAAATATAAAGACATTACTGGACTGTAAATACTGCCCTGGATATGACTGAGGCTACTAAATTCAATAGAGTTAATCTAGGTAAATTCTAGAATATGTTAAAAGAGAATATGAAAGAGCATAAGAAGTAGACATTTGGTCATTTCTGGTGTAGCAACAGGCAGCCGTTGCAATTGGCACATCACAAATCACAGAATCACAGAACAGCCCAGGCTGGAAGTGATCTAGTAAAGATCTGGTTCAACCTTTCATAGAGCAAGAAGCCTGGATGAGATTATCTAGAACCCCGTCCTTTGGCATTCTGAAAACCTCCAGTGATTGGAACTCCATCACATCCCTGGGGAGGTTGTTCTAGTGACTGATTGTTCTCAGTGTAAAATATTTTTTCATAGCAAGATGAAACTTCTCCTGCGGGAACTTGTAACCCCTGCCCCTTTTCCTCTCTATGTGGTTCCTTGTGAAGAAAGAGCCTCTGTCCTCTTTGTAGATGCCCTTGATGTACTGGAAAACTATGGTGAGGTTCACCCTAAGCCTTTTAAGCATAGAAAAGGCCTAACTCCTTCAGTGTTTCCTTATAGGACAAATTCTCCAGCCCTCTGATTATCTTCATTGCCCTTCTTTGGACTCATTCAGGTCTGGCTGTGTCTTTTTTTTTTTGTAACTGTGGAGACCAGTTATGGCCTGACAAGCACTGTATGAGTGAAATGATCCCATTTCTACCTGTTCTAGCTCTGTCTTGTCAATGCAGCCCAGCCTGTGCAATTTTCCTCACTGAATAACTGTTTTCCAAAAATGCTTTTTCAAACAGTAAAATGTCTAAATAAACCTGCAGGAGCTTGGAAGGAAGATTCAGTTTATGACCTGAATTCAAGAAATAACAGAGTAAATTTCAGATCACCCATTTTAAATTAATTTGAGATTCTTATATCTATTATATTTACTATAGGATGAAAGCTCATCAGACAAAAAGGCAAAAAGAACAACTATGAACTCAAGACTGCATTTTCATCATGAGTTATTTAGCACAACCCACCTTCTTAACTGTAATAGGAACATTACAGCAGTCTAACAGCATAAGAGAAAGACCAGCTTTCTGAATTACTTCTTTGCTGAATTCAGTACACTCTGCTTCCAATCTCAAGGCTAAGATTCTTTTGCCCATATAACTTGTATGCCCATAGGAGACAATGATTTATGAAAAGTAAGGATGAAAGCAGCTCAATGTCTTTCAAAGAAGACATAATTTATCTAGAACACTTTTTTGTTCTTTCTCCCTATGAAGATCTTCACTGTGGCACTGTCTGATAAAATCCCTACAATTATTTCCACAGACTTTCAATCTTAGGGCTTCATCCTTCCTACTCTGTATCCACTTCAGTGAAGCTGATCCCGATTTATATTCGGGAAAAGAAGAGGAAAATCAAGTCTTTGGATTACTTCCCAGAGATTACTTTCCTTACGCTGTGTTCTCAACAATTGTCTGTTTTGATAAGGCATCTTGGGTGTGAGAAGATCTCATAGTTTTGTGTTAGGAGAGAGAATGAAAAGATGAAAATAAAGAGTAGCAGATGGCATCACCTAATCTCCTTGAAATGAGATAGAAAAACATTACATCACTGGGAACTCAGGTCAGAGGAAAATTTTTTGCTGGGCCTCTGCTTGAGTCCATACAGACCTGAGTTATAAGGGGCATAAAAGCATTACATTAATTTTTGAACTAAAATAATACCAAAACCCTAGAATTCATTACAGTAGCTGCAGTGTCACATAGGAGAGATGGTTTTTCTACAAAAAACATTCGGAAATGAAAGAAGTTTAAATTACCCTAATGGAATCAAATCTCTTCAAATATAAATAGATAGCATATATTTTATATATATATTTATATACATATAGCATTATACTGCATGTTTGCACAAAAAGATGATTTTTAAATAAAAAGCATTTTCCAGCTAAAAATATAAAATTCTGGTGATAATATGATCTATTTTAGGGAAAACAAAATGTAATCTTTATTTCTTTATTCCTGAATATATCCGAAGTCTGCATTAATAAAAACTATGCATGAACTATTGAAATTACATTTAAACTAAATAAATCTAAACCACATGCAGAAAATTAAAAATTTTCTTAAAAAGAAGTTCTTGCATTCTGTTTTTCAAGAAAGGGGACATATAAGCACATCCAGCACAAAGACACATTTTAATCCACACAACCACTGGGGGAAGTCACAACACCTCTGAGATTTCAGGATTTTTCCTTCCAATTTCTAAGGCCCAGGATTTAGTCCATTAATATAAATACCCTTCACTTACACAGAATCATAGAATAGTTAAGGCTTGGAATGGACCTTGAGATCATTCAGTTTCAACCCCCTGCCATGGGCAGGGACATCTCACACTAGACCATGTTGCCCAAGGCTCTGTCCAGACTGGCCTTGAACACGGACAGGGATGGAGCATTCACCACTTCTCTGGGCAACTTGTGCCACTGCCTCACCACTCTCCCAGGGAAGAACTTCTTCCTTATATCTAACCTGAACTTCCCCTGTTTCAGTTTGAACCCGTTACCCCTTGTCCTATCACTACAGTCCCTAATGAAGAGTCTCTCAAGCATTCTTGTAGACCCCCTTCAGATACTGGAGGGCTGCTCTAAATATACATATTCTCTACATATAAATACTATAAAATGGATAGAGATAGAATTAAAGCTATCAGTGCGTGAATGGCTATTAACCTTATTTTCATGCTGTGAAAGTGATTTCCAACCACTCAAATAACCAATCCAGCAAATACATTGAGCTGATCCATCCAGAAAGCCAAATTTAATCAAGCAAGTAACTGCACAGACTCCTTGTTTGGAAAGAGAGAATTTAAAGACAGGCTTGGTAATGTAATTTGCAGCAGATCTTGAGAAAACTTATTCAAATATACAGTACAATCAGCTTCCTGTCCACAGGTTGGGCAATATGAAGCATGCAAATATTAACATAGAAACTATGATGCAATTTAAGCATCAGGCACCTGAACCTATAATATATACTGTATTTGTGGGAGTACTTGCGTGCAGCAATTTGTGAGTTGAATCTGAATTACTTATAGACAGTTTTTCTATACTGCATGATAAGATCACATTTAAGTATTTACTTAAAATCCAATTGTCTGTGATGAAAAGATGCAAATAAGAAAACCCAACAAATTAGCTCATTGTGCAATGTTAAAGTATTTACTGAGTGGGTGTTTCATACATACACATTAACCAAAGTTTCCCTCCAGGGCCTGTAAATATAAATTAGGGAAAAAAAAAAAATAAAATTACTGGCTACTTGCCAAAGGCAAAATTCCTTTTTTCTTGCTACCTGCTCCTCTCATACAATAATGGAGAAAGCTTCTGCGCAATAGCACTACATCAAGTCAGTAAATCAGTTTCAGCATTCATGACTTGGATGAAATGAGGATTGTGGAAGCAGTGAGGAACTTCAAGAAATAGACAGTAAGTATGCTTTTAACACAGTTTTGGGGATTTATGAGCGTTCAGAGATTAAGCTCCATGATACCTACGTATGCTCGATAAATCTTTTCCTTCACAGCTATAGAAACTTAAATAGAGTAAAACCTAGACCATGTAATGCTCTTAAACACAAAGGTTCCCATCAAATAGGAAGATCAAGTCAAAATGACAAAACTGTCCCATGAGAACTTATAATCTGTGCAAAACCTCGCACAAACAGCCTTTTTATTTTTAATCTCCCTTTCTCACACTCCTGTTTTACAGGTTTTCAACAAAATCTTTTCCTTTCCCTGGCAGTGTTCAAGACCAGGTTGGACAAGACCTTGGGTGATATGGTTTAGCGTAAGGTGCCCTTTCCCATGGCAGGGGGGTTGGAACTAGATGATCTTAAGGTCCTTTCCAACCCTAACTATTCTACAATTCTATGATTCTATAATGTTAATCTCTTGTCAATCTGTCACACTCATCACTAACTTTGCTGTTTGATGGTTATGTTTGGGGGGAGACAGGGGTGCAAAAAGAGACACATTATATGAGTTTTAGAGATTCTTGGAAAAGCCACCCTTGATTTTCTCAGCTGCTGGAGTATGTTTAAATTTAAATGCCATTTAGGCTCATTTTTGCATCATTAGGATACTGTGTGTCAGAACAATTTGATTCAGTAATCCTTATGGGTCCCCTCTAAATTCTCCAATTCTGTGAATGTGAAGTCTGTACTTAGTTGGTTTAGGTACTGGCAAGACAAAACATTATTTAGAAGCTCAGTACATTTCTAAAGCTTATAAGTATTGCCCTAGGTTTCATGAGGGGCATTACTGGACTGAGGTATAACAGAAGAAAACAAAAACCAAAACACACAAAGAAAGTACTATCCACACTACAAATCCAGAAAAGCCCATCGATACTGCTGACTGGGGCTTGCAGACATGAAGACACTGAACAAATTAAATACTAAAGGATGAAACTAGATGTTGATGGGCTTAGGTGCTTTTGGGGGGGGCGTGGGGTTGTGTTTAGTGTGGCTGTTATATTTGTATGAATATTAATATGTGGGTTTGGTTTTATTCTCTGTTATAACCCTTGCTGTTTGTGCTTTGGAATCTGTACACCCATAGTATCTTTAATGTTAACCAACTGTAAGATTATTCCTTCCTGAAATGAGGGCTACATGGCCACAACCACTGCACAGACAATTATGGTATCACTAAAGCTCTCTTCGCTAAAAAATGTAAATTCTTTTGTCCCTAGGACATGCTCACTGCATGTTGGTTGGCTCACATGCAATAAATCCGCAACTGCCAAAAACCGATACAGAAGTAGAGACTGACTGTCAAGTGATTGTCTGAAAAGTCCATGCACAACAGGCGATGCCTGTGAAATGGGAACACAGGCTCTGTAGGCTGCAGCCTTACCGTATACCCAGCCAAAAAAGTCAGCAATGTTAGACTATGTCTGTGGTGACAAATCACTGCCTTCCTACACAGATGAGAATCTGGGAGCATACTTCCACATAGTCCAAGTGCAATGGATAGGAGATGTACAGAATTCAAATCCTTGAGTACCAATGGGATAGTTTAGAAAGCTAGAAGATTAACAGCTAACATATGACATTATATTTTTCTTCACAAAACGTATGTTTAGAGATATAGGAATTCTGAACAAACTTTCTGGAACAAATACACCTATTGGAGAATAGTGATGTAAACAGTAAAACGTACATGCAGATTACTCTGATTTTAAACAAATTATGCTGGAGTTACTATTGAAATTACCTTTTAAACTATTTTAATCCAAACAAAGACACACAGAGAATTACAAATTTTCTTAAAGACAAGTTCTTGCATTTTGTTTTTCAAGAAAGGGGACATAGCTCAAGAACAGCCAACATAAAGCCATGCTTTAATCCATCCACACAGACAACCACCGGGGGAAGTCACAACACCTCTGAGATTTCAGGATTTGTCCTTCCAATTTCTAAGGCCCAGGATTTAGTCCATTAATATAAATACCCTTCACTTACACAGAATCATAAAATAGTTAAGCTTGGAATGGACCTTGAGATCATCCTGTTCCAACACCCTACCATGGGCAGGGACACTTCACACTAGACCATGTTGCCCAAGGCTCTGTCCAGCCTGGCCTTGAACACTGCCAGGGATGGTGCAGCCACAGCTTCTCTGGGCAACCTGTGCCAGCGCCTCAGCACCCTCACAGGGAAGAGCTTTTTCCTCATATCTAACCTGAACTTCCCCTGTTTCAGTTTGAACCCATTACCCCTTGTCCTACCACTCTAGTCTCTGTTAAATCAAGTCCTCATAGTTTAAATATGTGAGCCAACCTAGGTAAAAGTCAAGAAACTGCAACAAGCCAACCCTTGTGATGTAATTCCTTATTTAAAATTAAATCTGAAGCCAAGCAAGTACCAAGTGTTTTCATTTCTGAAGAACTTTTCTCTCAATCCTGGCTTTAGTCCCTCAATGGCTGCATTGCTTTTGGTTGTTTTTTCTGCAATGAATTAAATTTGATGGTTTGGATTTTTCCCTGTATCAAGAAATGGAAGAATACTTATCACAGCAAAGCATCGTAAACCAAGTTGACTGCTTTTTATATCCACTAACCTGACAAAGTCCTTGTTGTATCACTACCATAGGAAAGATTTGAAAAGCAGCAGTAAAGAGTACAGTCTTGCATTGTTCCATTCTAGGCTAAAATCAGTTAAAGAAAAATAAACCTTAATTCATCAAAGATAAGTATTTTAATTGGAAATTGCAGGGAGCTGTAGATTATATTCAGGAAAGAAATCTTATGAATGCTTGTGATGTTGGAGAATCCCAGCTATGCCAAGAACCCTTTCTTTCTTCTACAATGATAAAAAACAAGAGCAAAAAAATGCAATATGAACAACATATTCATATACTATCTTACCAGTCAATGGGTAGCATGTTACTTGCTGGAATTTCAGTACATTTCAGTTTACTAAATACTTCAATTTTCCTCTACTGAAGCAAACATCTACTATGATACTTTAAGGAGCTTGCCACACAGTTTGGGACAAGATACAACAGGAAGTCTGAAACACTCATGGCTCTCAGCATCTCCCTTGCCCCTTTGAGAGAGGTGGTTGCCCCTGAGGCATGGATATCTGAGCCTTCTGTCAGTCAGCTGCTGCACACTTCATCCTGGTTTATTACAGGTTCATGATGGGATCAGACATAACTGGTGCAGGAATGGCAATGCCCAGAAGTGGGTAAGGCAGACAGTTTGAGGCAGTGATAGCTTCAGCTGTTTATATCACACAGGATTGTCAAAGACCTAATAATATACACACATCCTGTACACTCATCATACTACCAAAAAAGCAACCCAAGCCAGTAACACCAACTCTAAAGTAGCCTGGGCATGGTCCTGTGTCCCATCAGTGTGTACTGGGGCAGTACTTTGGAAGGAGGGAGCAATGCATTGCTTGAGGTAGGGAGCGCCTGCATGGTGACCTGACAGCAGTACTTTGCCGGTTCAGGTTCAGCAACCAGTTCACTGCAAACACCAGCAGTTTTCTAGTAACATGCATGTAGCTGATGGGTTTTTGGTTTCCCTTCCCAAAGTTAACATGGAGTTAAGAAAAAACTAATAAACAAAAACAAAAGGACAGGAGACTCCTGTGACTTTCTATAGTTGAAACTCACAACATTAGAAGGTTAAGTACAACAGTGTTCAAAGGTGGATGTTTATCTGAACAGAATGAACTTTTCCTTTGAGATTTTGAAAAAAGTCACGGGATTTATTCACTTATGTCTTGTACAAATGAATGAGTCAAGCCAATTTATGGGACTCTACTTCCCATTAAGCCAAAAATATCTCAGGACATTTTTGCAGAGTTGGGTATTTTAGGGTATTTTGAGAATTTTTCCTGAAGGTCTTTATTCTCATCCCCAAGCTGTGAGCAATCAGTGGGAATGAGAACATGTCCTGAGACATTACAAAGCATCCTTTTCCATCTTGTGGCAGAGTAAAACTGACAATATTACTCACAGGTGGACCTACCTTGTGTTTAAACAGTTTTAAAGCATTTCAGCCATATTTGTTTCAAGATTGGAGAAAAGACATGGCACAGCAGAAGTTTCAGGTGGATTGCTCTTCAATTTTCAGCACAAAAGTTTATTACAATTCACTGATAAACTTTAAAGCGAAGCCTCAATTCATTTACACAACAGGAATTTTAAACGCATGGAAGATGGAAAGAATTACGATAAATCATCACTGAGATATACAAGAAGCCCAAAAAGTTTCGATTTGTACTTCCTGCAACAATTAATAACAACAATAGGTCAATTAATAATAAAAATAATTTCCATTTTGAACAAGTAATTAAACCTGATTAACTCTGTCTTTTTAAACCAAGGTGGCAGTAATGTAACTACAGGCTACATGGCTGCGAGACCAGTGGTGAATGGCAGTCATTTCTGAACCCAAGTAATCCAGTTTTTGGTATCCTCCACTTCATAATACCTTCTCAACAACAATTGGGAAAAAAACCTCAAAAATCAAGGTGAAAGATGACATGGCTGATTATACCTGCAGACAGGTTACTGTAAGTTACATTTACTTGAATGGTGAAACATATTGTATTTTTTCATTTATTTGAAGGAAAATAGCAACACTTATAAGGCTCTTCCTGATTCAAGCCATAAATTGCACGCTGCAAAAAAAACAACCCTTTTCATCCCTGGATCAGACATGCTGTTCCATACTGCAGTGAGGAAAAGGTTTTAATTATCTAAGTAGCAGATGCAAAACAGTGGTTAGAAGCAATTTTTAGAGATTCCTTAACTATTCAATTTATTTTTTTATTCCTAATACTAAATACCATAGAATGACAGAATGGTTTAGGTTGGAAAGGACCTCGAAATCATCCAGTTGCAAACCCTGCCATGGGCAGGGACACCCCACACCAGACCATGTCACCCCATGCTCTGCCCAACCTGGCCTTGAACACTGCCAGGGATGGAGCATTCACCACTTCTCTGGGCAACCTGTGCCAGTGCCTCACCACCCTCACAGTAAAGAGCTTCTTCCTTATATCTAACCTGAACTTCCCCTGTTTCAGTTTGAAATCACTGCCTCTTGTTCTATTGCTACAATCCCTGATGAAGAGCCCCTCTTCAGCATCCTTGTAGGCCCCCTTCAGATAATGCATATCATTTCACCTTGAATAAATATCTTCACTTCTGTGCCTGTCCCATATGTAACATCCCAGTAAGCCACAGTCAGCTATCCCAGATGATTTTTTTTTTTGATTGATTCTTCTGTGCTTTTATGATAGGCAGATTTCTAAGTAACTATGGTCCAGAGAGGAAAGTATTACTAACTGTAACCTGCTAAACATCAAATTTCCTTAATTCAGTTTACAAAGGTAACCACTAGTCCACCTGTGAAAGAACACTGTCAAAATCTTTCAAGCCTTATAAGCTGGTTGACCATCACAGGTGACAGAGTATTTCGGTTAAAAATCCTCACTTTGCTCCTTTATATGACTCACTGTGTCCTTCAGCAAGGGAGTGTGCTGCCACACCATATGAGAATAGCTAACACATTGGAGCAGATATGAACAGTGCGTACTTAGTACCAGCTTTCCCTTTGTCCTCAACATGCTCTAGGCATGATGGAGATCTGAAAATGAACCCCACTCAGTGGGATGATAAGCAAGCCTGCAGCACAAGCCCTATTTGTGGTTGAAACATTCTCTCAGAACAGCGAATGTGTAAAACTACATAGCCATTAACCACTGTATTCATTTGCTCCCATTTTTGAGCTGCCATGCTCTCCATCCAAACTTCACTTGAGCATGAAGGCGCAGACAACATACTGAACTACTCCCTGCTGTCCTGTGCATCATGGCATGTGACCTAATCTGCCACCCGGGAGAGGCATACTGACTTTTTGAGAGACTCTCGGAATATACTACTTTAAGGACAGGGTACACAGGGATTATTTAGTTTTGCTCATGGACAGCCAGCTTTTTTCACAAAAATACTTCAGGTCATTCATGTTAGCTGACTGTGAAAAGCCACAATAAAGTTGCACATGACAACTGAAGTCCTGCTCACAGGGTGTGTACAGCCTAAAGGGAATTCAGACTTTAGCAAAGACAGTTGACACAGCCACACAAGTTTTGGCCTGCATATTAACGGAGTTTTTCAATTGTGTTATGATAACTCAACTGAGCTCATGCAATGAAACCAAAAAAATCCACAAACCAAGAAACCAAAACCCACTCACAGCATATGCCAGTCAAGTTACAGAAAAAACTCTTCAGCTTTCATTGTGACCTTTAATTCTCTGCCTACTTTGCAGGGAGTGTTTTGCTTAAGAGATTTGTAATGAGTCACAACACACCATTTCTCTCATCTATTTAACTTCTTTATGCCAGAAAAAAGGAAGTAATTATCACCTTCTTGCCCTTTCTGGATTGAGTTTACTGTCTCAGTTCAAACAAAATCCACCAGAGAAAGACACCATAGCTCTAAATTACTCCTGCTCCTTGTTCTATTGAGAAATGAATATACTGGATGCTCTACTAGCTATGACAACTGAAGGTAAAACCACACTGGAGTGAAGCTTGGTTTTCCTTCATGAAGCATAACAGAAGTGAACCAAAAGCCATTGGAAATTGAAGTTCATAATTTTTGCATCAGGAAACAAAAAAAATACAGGCCTTAAACACAGTGCTGAAATGGCTTAGTCTTAAATCAGTCTGAAGACTAGTTCAGTTTACTTCAAAGAGGCTGAGATAAGTTTGCTGGAACATTTGTCAATTATGCTAAGTAAAGCTTTTCCCTTTGGATTTCTGAACAAATGTTTCTTCAAGAATTTTCCTCAAAGTTTGCATGCAGAGATAATAGCTGTGGTCTCCCTCTCTTCTAGAATACCTTCCGTAATAACGCAGAGGGAAAAGCCATTATGTAATAATAACACTGGTTGTTTCATTTTGAACTAAATCATGGAGGTCATTAATATGACAGGGTTTTGGCAGAAAGTTGAGAGAAAGAGAGCAGAATAATCAGCTCTAATTAAAAGTAGATCTGGAGGAGCTTTCAAAAGCTCATCTTAAAAACAAACAAACAAAACCTATCAGAAATGGAGTCTTGAAAGCGCTTCACTGAAATGCATATACGATTATCTGGAAAGATAATACTTACAAACTCCTTTTCTTCTCTTTTCTAATG
This sequence comes from Pezoporus wallicus, assembly GCF_028554395.1. Classification (NCBI taxonomy): domain Eukaryota; kingdom Metazoa; phylum Chordata; class Aves; order Psittaciformes; family Psittacidae; genus Pezoporus; species Pezoporus wallicus. The sequence continues at coordinate 6,135,725 of NW_026642649.1, read as the reverse complement.
CATAGAATTTGACAACTACCTCCTCTATTTTTCGTAGCAAGAAAATATACTCTCCCTAGAAAATGCCCTAAGAAAAGGGAAGCTGTGTCCTGCCTTTTGCATATATATATATACATACACACACACACATACATATACCAACTGCTCTTTTCAAGCTTAATGGAAATGCAGTATTGCTCATTATACACATCTAAAGATTATTTTCAGAAGACAGTGGGCACTTTTGCTTGTAGCAGACTACAAGAAGAACCATGAATCTGCAAAAAGATACAGAAAACTGCAAAATGCCAAAAGATGGGAGCAGTTATGCACAAAAATTATTTATATTTTTTTCAGCTCAGTAGTCCTACTTCAGCCAGATGCAACATTTGTAATCTAAAGAGAGCTTTTCCAATTCAACAGTTTCTGCTAACCAGAAGTCACAGTACTCCTAAGGAACACTGAGCAATATAAGCACTGATTACAAAGAAGGAACACTAGTGTGAGGCATCCCTGCCCATGGCAGGGGGGTTGCAGCTAGATGATCTTAAGGTCCTTTCCCACCCTAACCATTCTATGATTCTGTGATTCAGGTAACGATTCCAAATCCAAGTCTAGGAACTAGTAGCTGATTGTTACTAATTTGTGTGGTCTCTGGTCCAGTTCCCACTGGACACATATTCAAGCCAGAAAAAAAACCAACATAACCAACATTCTTGTTCACAGTTTCAGGAAAGTGTACAAGATGTAACAGGTCCGGGAAATTCTTTGAATTCAAACCCCACTCTGACAAGCAGTTTCTGTACTGGGACAACGCTGAGCATATTGCATTGGTGCTGATGAGATATACCTGTTCTGCATCTTCATCAAAGTCACACTCACATTTTAAATGAGTTGTGTATAACCCTGAAGAATCAGAATTCTTGAATACGACACTAATGTTTTCAGAGAGTGTATCACCAATAGCAAAAGACTTTCTGATAAAGTTTTTAGGTACAGCATGTATGGCATCAGTAACCTCATACTTACCTATTTCATCACCATGTTTTAAGATAGAGACTTAAGCCTCTTTTTACTGGTCTCACAAATAGCAAGAGAAGAATCACATACTAGCAAGAAAGCCCTTTAACAGATGTGAAGAGTCACACAAGTGCCCTCTTTGTAACACTAGCAGTCTGGTAACAGTATTGTGATACATTTGTGAGTCCTATCCTTTGCTCGTGAACAGCAACTCTTGTCTTTAAGAGCTTTGAAGTCACCTTTAAAAATACACTTACTTCTTATGCTGCAAAGTAGCTGTTTATATTACCAAATTAGGAAGAGCACAGATAGTACGCATTTGGGTCCTTCATACATTTTAGCTGCATAAGGATTAACAAATAGAGGCCATAACCTCTTTATTAAGAGGTCTTTAAACTCTTATGTTTGCAGTAATTTCTGTGAGCCTCAGCTAGCCTTCTTCAAGCAGGCCTGATTTACAGGCTGATCTTAAACTTCAATTTAGGTTAGGAGAGACAGAAAAAAACAAACCCTGAGGAGAGAGACCATCCACTTTAAAGTATATTGGCAGCTGTATGTAAAATAAAACAAATCTCTCTTCCTGTACAGGATGTTTCCTTAGGAATGCATTGGGAACAGCTCCGCTTCCCAGTCAACAATAAACCAGTCCGAAAAAAGCATACTTGAAAAGAAAGGAAATATGCAACATGGTACATGACGCAAGCCTGGGTGTAAATGAGAAACTCTGAATCACCAATACATTCTGCCATTAGTGTTGCTGTTGTGACAGACCAATGCGTAAGCGCAGTGAAATCCTCCAAGTCACTCTAAACTTGCAGTGCCTTAGGTATCATCAGGAATTCAAACTGCAGAGGAAAGTCATGGCTTCATCTCAGGTCTTCCATTGTATATTTTCAATGCTGAAGAAAAAATGTTTGCAAATCTACCTCTTTGCTGAAGCTAAAGACTTTTATCTGTATCTGTTTGCTACTCAGGACTGGCCTTGCTGTAACAGGACAAAAAAGCTTCAGTGATATACAGTCTTCAAGCACTCATTTGAATTTCAATCTAGGAAATTTCTCACCCTTCTAGCACTTTCATCTCTATTGCCTTCTCACCCTTCCAGCACTTTCCTCTCTATTGCCCTCTCTAAAATTAAACTAAACACATATTTCAATAGTAAATGAGACATTTACTCTTAACTTTTACAGGAGAGAATTTCTATCACATGGCAGAAGATTGATGTCGGGAGGCAACCCTATGATTCCAGATGAACAAGTGTCATTCTTTTCTGGAGACAGCTTCACAATAGTGAAACTCAAGAGAACAGAGTTGTGCATTGTTGTTTCTGCAATGATCCAGTTCCTGGAGGGCAAGTAACTTGGGACACCACAATTGTGGATAAATACAGTGTAACTAGTAATAATAAATCATACTTTGTTTTTAAAAAAGGGTGTGAAACTCAAAATATTCACAATCTAAAAACATTTCGTAGAATCATAGAATGGTTTGGGTTGGAAAGGACCTTAAGATCATCCAGTTCCAATGCCCTGCCACAGCAAAGACGCTTCACACTAGACCACGTTGCCCAAAGCCCTGTCATAGACCAACATTTTAAGATATAATTTCTAGGTGCAAAGACAATCAGGTGATTTTTTTGATTATATTTCACTAAATGGGTGGTATTTTGAACTATAACCAGACACATCAGATATTAGCTTACTTCCCTCAAAGCAGACAATAACATTATGCATTTCAATAGACTGAAATGAACTCTTCTCTACCCTTGACTAAGCTGAATACTCTACCCTTTGAAAATTGTTTACTGCGTTTCTCAAGCACTATTCCAATGATTTATGTGCTTTCTGGTAAGACAGGTGAATCATGTTGAACTGTACGTACTAAAATTTTTGAATGTTTCTTATGGTCTGAAGCTCTAAGAAATTGAATGCTGGAAAACTTCCTTTAACTTGGTCATCATTATTCCAGATGACTACTTTGTTAAAACCTGCTCACATACAGCTCCATAGATTTCAAATGCAATCCCAGGATTACGTGACTAATTATATATCATCAAGAAAATGCGTCTTAAAAATTCTACTCAGCTCCCATTCCTGATGATTTGGTGTTATGTTCTGCTAACTCATTACTGAATCCTTTATGCAAATTTTTTTATTATGAGAATCTTAGTTAACAACCTGTCTTCCCACCACATCTTTAGCAACTAACGAGTGTAAAGAGTGAGGTGCCCCTATGGCACTATCTAGCTAATAAGCAAACTATCAAGTGGCTCAAATTTCTTGCCAGATCTTTAATCACAAAAGAATCATAATATTGTTGATACTTGACTGTGCCACACCATATGCCCAAAAGGCTGGAAAACACAGCACTTAATGTGTAATGAATCATCATAAATTATGATATGCCAATAAAATGCTGGGAAGGACTTTTGGCTTTGGTAGTTTTGCTCACTCAAGGAAGACAACTGCGTCAGCAGGGGATTTAAAATGTGTAAATCTACACAAATGGATAGAACCGCCATTTGTTAGCATCTAGAAGCATGCCACAGAGTCAAGGGAAAGCATAAACATGGCATAATGCTGGTTATTTGGTTACAACCCAAACTCTAAATTTTCTAAAGCATAATAATAATCACATAAGTGAGGCTTATTCCACTGCTTGGAATAACATGTAGAAGGTTTTTTGAAACAAGCCTGGAAGACTATTGTGCACCATTCATACCTACCTCCACAGAAGAGCTGAATGGGGTTTTGGAGTGTTTAGGCATTTGAAGAATTTGAGAGCAGCAGAGCTACCATATCTTCTGCTTTAAAATATTCCAAAGTGTAGCTGAGAGAACCATTGAATACATATACTTCTGTATGAAGTTGTATATCATTTTGATTCCTGTTTTCCCTGCTTCACCTGAAAGGTTAAATCACTTATAAACAAGCAGACATCATTTCTAAACTATTGTCTCCAGTTCCTATGCAATAAGCCTCATGAGGAGCCTCACTGTGCAGTCTTTAATCACAATGAAAGCAATAAGATTACATATATGAGCAAGCAAAATTAGCCTGCTTCATTATATCTCACTTCTCATTTAAATCACAACATACATATTTACTTACAGGTCTGGTGATGGTAAACCAGGAGGAAAATATAAACCCAGCACAGTGCTACAATAAAGCCTGTCACTGTGAACAAAGTCTTAGTGTCATGATTGCAGTTGAGTCTTGAAAAGTCCAGGATATGAAGATGAGAAGAAATAAATTTCCTTAAGGGGTTGAGCTCTTAATTTCCTAATGATGAGCAGTATACAGCAACATCTCTAAATAACAGAGGGTCTGCACAGAAAGGGATAGAGGCCAAGTGAGCCTTTCCTAAAACTGGTGAATTCCAGCCTTGAGTGTGCCTCCACCAAGAACCAGACATGGTTGTTTTGTCCTTTTTAGGCTATGACTGCTTTATAGAATATCATTCTGTCTAATATTTAAAACTAAAGTGCCTGATAATGAGCAATAAAACAGAATTCCTCTTAGGTACTTTGCACCAAGTCTTTTAGAGAAGAAACAACTGAAAGCAACAGGCATGAGCTTACATCATTGCTCTCAATCACACTGAGATTATACGCCGTTCTTAGATGTTTCTGTTCTTTGATTTTCATAAAGACTTTAAAATTTCCTTTGTAGACCAGTGCTGGCATGCAGAGAGAACTGTAAAGAGTGAGCTGAAAACTGGCTGTCTCTGGGCAGAGCACCTTCACAGCTGTGTGAAACATCCTGCCAAGGTATCAGCAAATCTTTTCACACTATGGCATATACTTGAATAGGGATGGGCTCCTGGATCAAAATGCTGCATCACAAAACTCACTCAAAGTAAATAAAATAGAAACAAACAATAAACAGGATACAACCTGTGTCAATATTTATTACATAACAGAACTCTTTATCACAGGCAGCAAGTTTCAACACAGTTTTGTCTGCCTGTTGGTTACATTTACCCAAATCTTGTAAACAAACAACCAAAACGTAACCGTTTCTCTCAGAGAACAGAGAGCAGTTAATTTGCTAACAGATACATTACAGTACCTTTCATCTGAAAAATCTCAATGTAATCTGGAGTAATTAAACAAGCCTCCTATTAGAGCCTTGTGTTTATTATTTCCTCCCAACTCAATATGAGTTATGCACCTCACGTCCTTGCATCTTTGGAAATCATTCTCAAAAGAGTTAAATGAGGACTGCACCTCTTCTGAAGGTTAATGCTGAAGCTACATTGCACAATTTGCCATTAGAAACTGAAATTTGACAAACTCTGTCAGAAAGACCTTGTTTTCCTGTGATAAGATGATGACTTAAAAAGAAAATACCCTTAACAAGCAAATTTTCATGAGTCCAAGTCCCTTTAGGAATACAAATCAAAGTCTTTAGATGGGTTCAGCACCCTGAAGCTCTGTGGATTCTTCTCTAACCAAGAGCTGTGAAAATTCAGCCATGTCATTTAGATGCCTAAAAGGAAGAAGTAGCAAATTCTTTAAACACTTCTTCTGGCCTTTAAATCTGAAAGCCTGTGAAGTAACTATGGTATATATTGAGAAAATCGGTACTGAGAAAAAAAAACAACATAACATGCCCTCTATACTCTAAATCACTTCATGTAGGCAATTAAATGTTAGTGTGCAATTAGTTCTTTTTCAGCATTGCATTCATAAAGCACTGACCCTCCCCAACTCCACCTGACCTAATTTGACAAGCAAAGCAAGTAGAGAACTTTTCCATGTCAGCAAGAACTGAAATGTTTTCTATTACCAATACAGTTTTTTCCAGATAGAAGGGCTATTGGCCATGTCTAGGAGTTATGGATATAACTTATAAACTCTTCCAAACTTTATTTGCCAGTCACATGGTGAAGAAAGGACAGCCAGTTCCTGCTGTTTGCTCTTTGTTATACATGAAATATTTTTTGTTCCATTTCTGGATGAATCACTTTTAGGAAAGTCAGCAGGGAACCAATTTCAACATAGTGTATGATGTCTTTGAAGTCTGCCTTCTGCTCTGTATCACAGCAGTGAACCAAACATTTACATGCCTCCTTGGCTTGCACTTCATGATGCTGAGTGCATGCATCCATGCCTGTCTATGAATCCATACTGGCAACTGAATTTGGAATTTCTCTTTGTTATTGTATTGCAAAACTGTAGTTCATTATAACTAATTTTGTAGTAAACTATGTTAGTGTGAAGACAGATTTTACTTGTGGCACTTCTCACTTTCCTATATCCACTAAATACTATTTCTTGATATAAACAACAGACTTTCCTACAGTTTGGATTATGCCAGAAAATTCTTTACAAACTACAGTGATGTTTGTAGAGATTGGATACTGCAATTCATATACAAAAGCATCTTGGAATGAAACAGAATGGAGAAAGAAAAGAAGCAGCAAAGCCCAGCTGATGTTCTAGCCAAGGCATCCTGTCCTAATGTGACAGTCTGAAAAGGAAGAAACAAAAGAAAGAACACAGACACTTGGGGTCTATGTTACACACAACATATGTACCAGATTTATATCTGATGCAAGCATACAAATAGATAATATAAGCTGGAGCCTCCCCATTTCCCTACCAGCTTAATATCATCAGCTCAGTAATGCAAGTTATGGGTCTCAAGGGGGAAACTCAAAAGGAACACAAACCGCATTCTGTGAACGCTGCTTGTGGTACCACAGAAGGTGCTGCAAGAAATAAATGGAGAAAATACCTCTTTTTTTTTTTTGCACAGATTCCTTCCTGTACAACTGAAGAAGCTGTCTAGCAATTTAGTTTAAAAAAAAAAAACAAACCAAAACAATAAAACCAAGGAGGCTCAAAAGTAGTTGTGCTTGTTTCCGCAGGTGCAATCACAAGATCTAACACAAATACTATGTCTCCCTCGAAAATTTGTCCTTTAAAACCTGAGACTATGAGAGCTGCTTACACCAACATTATTCTAAAACTAAGTACAGCAGAGGCAGAGTTTGAGAACTGTGGAAGCCACAAATCAGGTGAAAAGGCACAGTCCAGGTAGCTGCTGGCTGGAAGGCAGTTTGTGACATGGATAGAAATGAGAGTGTTATCTTATAAAAGCAGATTTTGATACTGCAGTTCTCACTATGATAATTGATATTTTAGATATATATATCACTATATATCAATATGCAAACACTAGTTGATATAAACTAGAACTGTCAGTAAAACTTCAAATTTCTATTACAAGTTTTTTCTTACAGTTATCATTTTACAGCAATTATTGCAGCCTTTGTGATGAAAAAGGCCTTGCATTTTATGAAATACTTAATACAATTCTGATGTTAGTTAACTGGATCAGGTAAATTTTGCTGAGTGTCCAAACAGTAAATTCTGATCATACAAACATTGACTTATGTCCACAGCCTTAAGTGCCTGTAGTCTGTTTACACTGGGGTAAAGTCAACCAAAGCTTTTTCCAGCAGCAAACAGCGACTTAGACATGGAACTGGTTTATGCCCTTCCATTTTGACCAGCCTGAGATTCTACATTTCTCCAACGTACCCCTCAGTTCCTAATTGCCCAGGCCAAACCAGTACTCGCTTCTCTAGAAGGAAAAGGTTCTTGCATTAAATTAGAATTGCCACAGCTATTTATAAACGCATGCAGTTAATGTGTAAAGAAAAAGGATGCACTTACACAACAATGGGAAGAAAAGAGTCTCAAAAAGAACTGATCTGTTCTGAAAGTTCATTGGGGAGATCTCAGTTCAGGTAGGGTTTCCGATTTCTCTATGGCAATTTATTAGGATCTATAAAATCACCAGGGTGATTAACAAATTTATTTAAATTTTGTTTCTAAAACCACTAGTAAAACCTAAACTTCAGCAGTTTTTAAGTAAACTATGTTCACCTTACAAACTCGGGACTCACAAATATATGCTTCACTGCTCCTATGAGCTTTTCACATGATTTTTATTTTTACTGAAAACAGCGATCAAATATTTGAGGCAAATCTTATAGGCTCAGATGTAACTTGATAATCTTCCTCATCCTTCTGTACACCAGTAAAACAAATTTCTGTATTGACCCATCAGCCTGAAAATAATGACATAATCTAAGATGGTGGAGTTGTTGTGCAAACTCTCCATACCCCAGATAGATGAAACTCTAGCCATAAGCTACGGAATAAAACCCAACAGACTTCTGCACTGTAATTGTCTTGATGTGAAAACGTAGGGTCTCAATGACTTCCGAGACAGAGTTGGCAGAAGCCACCCAGTAACTCAGACCAAGTTAAGACTATTGCTTTTCATAGAATAAGAGGTTTTTGAATTATCTTTGGGCTTAATATTACCTGTATTAAAAAAAAAAATCCCTCACACAGCACATTTGATTTTTTTCATCATAAAGAAAGATATGTTAGTTACAGTTGGGTCTTGCATGCTATTATGTGAAGCTAAATGTTGAAATTCCTCTTTACATGCCTCCCTGGCGCCTGAATCATTTCCAAATTTTTAGTTGATTAGAGCCCACTAAGTGTTCCTGCCAGCTTTACTGCATGTTCATCCCTCACACTCATTAGATTCAATGCAGTAGCAGAGATTTGTTTTCTACTTGATTTTGTTAAAGTGATGGCCTCCTCTGAAATTTTATCAGTTACAGTTTACTGCCTGTGAGAATGTCATTTTTATGGTCTTTAACTGGGCTCTGTTATATAAGCCAGTGTTGAGAGAGTTCTCTTTTCTAGTGACATGTTGAGAGTTGTGCAGCATAATAAATGAGAGATGCAGGATGATTCTAGTCTGTAATCCCTTCCCTTACATATGCCTTTTAGATGTCTAAATTCCAATTCTTAGCCTGTACACAGATTCACCTTTTTCTAGTAAGTTATTCAATAGAGCCACAGCACCGATACCTATATCCCTGCCTTGTATTAAGGATGATAATCCACAAGAAATGTAACACCCACAGAACACTGCACTCCCTTATGGATGGATTGTAGCCACACACAGTTCATTATATCTATAACTATTACAACTATATATATATATATATATATATATATATATATATATATATATATATATATGAAAGGTCTTTGCTTTTTTTAGTAAGACTCCTTTAGGGGATCAAATACCCCTTCTGCAGGGCTTTGAAGTGGGTGAGGTGAGTGTTGGCCCATATCCTCCATGCCTGCTTCACTGTGCAGGTGCCACAGCCTGGATGAGGAACTAGGCTGCACCTTTCCTCCAAGGTCACTGAGGTTGCTGTTCTGGAGGGCACAGCCTTAGCGGATACCATCTGATTCATCCTAAACTGCTCCGCAGGGGCTTTGAGCATTAGCATCTTTTCCACACCCCTTGCAAAGTTTCTGTTGGCTTTACTAAGGGGGCATTTCCCACACTAGTCAGTATGTGCATGCTTATGGCATTCTCAATTGGAAGTGAGAGTTGGTCACTTGGTTAAAGGAGAAGAGCTGACAATTAAACAACAGTGTTCCTATTCTAATAACCATTTTAATGCAGAAGGGAGAGCAGTTCAAAGAGATAACAAACATGCATATACAGCTAGCACCGTATCAGATAAAATTCATGTGTTGCTCTTTAATAAGCAAATTTACCATAGAGTAACAGTCATGAAAAATGTAAATACAGTAAGAAAAATTGCAGAACCATAGACTGGTTTGGGTTGGAAATAGCCTTCAAGGTCATCTAGCTATAACCCCCTGCCACAGGCAGGGACACCTTGCATTAGACCAGGTTGCTCAAAGCCCTTTCAACCTGGCCTCGAACACTTGAGCACAAAGAAGAGGAAAGGGAGACAAAGCCAGAGTAAATGAAATAACATGTTTAGAGCTTACAGGAAAAACCAACAGCTAACATTTGCCAAGACAAAAATCAAGCACATAAGATAAATTGATCTATAAATAGCATACCCTTAATACTAAAGTACATGCTTAACTACACTTACATACACTGGTAAATTGGCTGAAAATGTTTTGCATTTTATAGGCTTACACCTTTAATACAGAGTGATGAACACAAATAAATATACTCCTATTTCAGGGTCTTGTCAGCCTGAGTGGCAGTTATACCAGTGTTTTAATCTCCTGTTTCTCCCACAGCCTCTTCATGTCTATTGGCATCCAGGAGCATCAGCTCACTTCAACTTCTGGCTTGCAAAATCTCTACTTTTCATTCAAGCATCTCCGAGCACTCCCTTCTTAAACTAATGTGCAACAATAAACACTTCACCAATCTGAAACCGAGTCACCGTGTCTCTCAATGCCAAAACCAAATCATTGCCTGAACATATTGCTGCAAGCCTTGTTCTCTTCAACTTCCCCATCTCTGCACAGTTTATTATCCTTTCATTGTGTCATATATAAAATTAGAAGCTCTTTAAGGTATGGGTAATTTATTTCCTCCATTCCATAACGGGCCTAAAACAGTTCTGAGAAGTATAAAAAATTGAATTAACACAACAAATGCTATAAAGTAGTGAACAATATACAAACCTGGTAACTCTTTTCCTAATTCACTTCTGTGATAATCCTTTCCACTAAATCCCGTGAAGCTTTTAAAGTAAAAAAATCCCACTGTCTGTGTATAAATTAAACTTTTTGAGTTTAGTTTGTTCATGTTATTGCTACCACCCCACGCTCCCCAGAGCTAGTTTCTTCCACTTGTTTGTCTTACACACATAGAAGATACTGCTTTATTTTTTATTATCAGGATAAGAAACTGTTGGTACTAAAATACGCTTAATATATGTGATTCCTACTTCAGCACTCCACCAAGCAGAACAGAGGTTCAATGATCATAGAATCACACACTTGTGAAGAGTACACTATGCACACAAATCAAATAAATACCAACTTTCAGACCATTTTTTGAGCCTGAGTAAGATTTCAAATACTCCAGCCTTCCTTACCACTGCTTTAAAATTAATACATAAAGTCATAATAATTGAAAATGTAATTTATGGGAGCAACTTTCGAATGGAATAATTTAGCTAAAAATCAAGGCAACCACTTCATCCTGAAACATTCTGCTGTGTTAGGGACATATTTTCAAACTACATCACCCATAGTATATTAATTACTGTAATCTAGTTAAGAGTAGGAGTTACTGGAATGCTATTAGTACATCAAAGGTAACGCAATAAAGTCAGGTGAGCTGGGACTAATCAGCCTAACTCACATTCTAGGATACCACAAGAACACATTTATTTTGAATACTTCGATATCTTCACACAGATTTTCTCATGCAACACTGTTTTTGCATCTGAGCCCAAACATTTCACACCAATCAGTTAAGGAATCTTTTCAGTTTCTGAAAGATTATTGTTTTGTTGAATGTATATTTCTTTTCGTTGCTGCAACTGGAATTTACCTACAGCCTATAAAAAAAAAAGTCCTTAGGATGTGACCACATAGTTTCTGAATAAGCGAGTAGAAACCCCAGAAAATAATGGTTTATATTGGAAACACTGACTCAACCTTTAACTATAGAGGCGTGAACTGTTACCTCTGTAATTACCGGTCAACCTCAATCTTTCCTAATTAAAGTTTTCCTCTGGTGGCATGTACTTATGGCTAACCCTTACTGTTTATTCTACAATATATGATTACAATGAACCCAGTGTGAGTTAAATGATGTAGTTGTGTCTAGCTACATACAGCAAATTGACAGAACTTGGTAAATAATCAAACCAACCTCTCCCCAAAACCTATGATGCATAGCAGCTTCATACTTCCTCATTGCCAACACCACAGCATAACATAAGAATGCACTGAACATTCATCAAAGTATGAATTCATCAAAGTAACAAAGGAAAACTGTAGCTTACCTGAACAAAGGTCTCCTGTATTCCAGGCCAATTCCAAAATACTTTTCTTTCTCCTACAAGAAATTTCAGAATTATATGTCAAAATCAGTTAAAAAGATAGTATAAACAAAAAAAAATATATATTTCCCATTTAATGATGAAATTCTTTACTTCTGAGAATTGTTTAAATAAAACTCCTCAAATTAACATTGCAATAAAGCCTGATATTTTCAGGTAGTTAGAAGTAGCAACATCTATTACAATTACTCCCAAGTTTCCATCATTAATTACTGGTTTTTTTTTCAGTTATTTATAACTATGCCAAATATCTATCACCTTGGCTGAAATTCCCCTGCCTCAGGATGAACTTTTCAACTAGACTGGTTCAGTTATTTCTGAGAACAAAGGCTTACACAGTGTAATTTGCCCTTGGATGTGCACATGCAGGAAGAGACAATCATTACTTGTATGATAACATACAATTTACCATTAAGGATCCTTGACTCATTCAGGGTATAAGGCTAGCCAGTATTTCTTGGGTGAGAAGCTATTTCTTTCTGTCCTCTTTCTTATCCAGGACATCTCCAGACATTATTTACTGAACACTGGAACTGGAAGAGAATATTTGAATCTAACAGAACTCCTCTTAGAAATTTTATACAGTGCCTTGTTGTAACAGCTGAGTACTTTTCCAGCATTAATCTTCTGAACTTCTGCAGTGAAAGAGAGCACTATTATTCTCATTTTACACATGTACAAGGATTGAGATATACATGTATATAATCCAGTAATTGTATTCCCAAATGAAGATGTCTGCAGTACACTGCTTCAAAGCAATATATACTACTGCATGTTTGGAATTCAGCTCCCACTGGCTTTTCTTGCTGCTTGCTTTTCATTACCATTTGCATCCACTTATCTTGCTGGCACTTGGATGCAGAATGAAATACATGCAGAAGCCACATTTGTAATGCATAAATGAAAATTAGGACAAACCAGCTAACTCTCTGAACCCAGACTTACATCATGAAGCTCATGGAATAACTTTCTACAGAACAATTACCACCATGAAATACATGCAAGGTATGTATATTTCCATTGCATTGGAGCTATGAATATAAGTATCAGTCATAGAAATATTCATTACACATAAATGTGTTCATTGTTGTATCTTTAGGTAAAGGTTTATTGATTCCAATTTAAGGAAGTTTTACTGCCCATCCAGCTGCTTAACAAGGTCAGCAATTATTTTAACTGCTATGATCAGGGTGCATCAAGCACAACATAACTAGCTGGTTGAGGGCCCACTCTACACTGCACCGGTGCAACCCCACCTCAACCATGTTCAGCCTTGGGCACCTCAGTATAAGAAAGATATCGAACTATTAGAGCAGGTCCACAGGAGGGTGGCCAAGATGGTGAAGGGTCTCAAGGGCAAGAAGCAGGTGAGTTAACTGGGTTTGTTCAGTTTAGAGAAGGCTGAGGGGTGACTCTGATGGAGTCTGTAACTTGCTTATGGGGGTTGCAGAGAGGGAGGTGTATGGTCTCTGTCTAGTGACCAGGGACAGGACATGAGCAAATGGAATGAAGCTGCATCAGGAGAAGTTCTAACTGGACATTAGGAAAAGGTTTTTCACCGAGAGGGTGGTTGGTCCCTGGAATGGGCTCCCCAGAGAAGGGTAATGGAAACAAGACTATCAGAGTTCAAGAAGCTCTTAGTCATATTGGTTTAGTTTTAGGTAGTCCTGTGAGGAGCAGGGAATTGGACTTGATCCTTACGAGTTCCTTTCAACTCGAGATATTTGATGTTTCTTAGACAAAATTCTACATAGGGAGAGGAAGTGGTACAATTTGCACATTTTATGTTCTTTTTTTTTCTTGCAGTGTGGCATAGAATAGTTTGTATTGCTTTGCTTGAGGGAATGACACAGATCTAATATCAATTACTCACCCATCTTCCTCTCTCCCCTCAGGAAGAATATTATTTACCGAACATTCATATATAAAATTGCATGTCACTAGAAAACCAGAGATCATGCCTAATAGAAAACTAAAAGGCAAGCTGCTGAGAGAAATTCTTTCTAAGAGGAGAGGAAAACTGTTGGCAGTTTGCTTTGAGGGGTTAAAATGAGGTAATACACTTTTAAAACTGATATATCTAAGCTTTGTTGCAACAAGTTACTTGAGCCGCAAGATGGGACTAGGGGAAAAAATGAACAAAGCCAGACAGAGCGTAAGTGTGAAAACTGAATTTTTAATTTTGTTAAACTTCCCCCTCTGAGAGTTTATACTCCTTTTCTGCCTGATAAAATATACCATGCTCTGTATTGGAGTGGAACAATACTGTCACCTGGTGGTTAATTTTACTAGTAGTATTCAATCAAATTTAGGCAGAAAAATACCTCTGTTAAGCACTTTGCAGAATCTATGATCCAAACAGCTGAATAAGTTGTTGAGATTCATGAAAAAATTTAACACCACTGTGATTAATTCTAGTGACAGGCACTAGTGTCACGGCAGTGGGTCAGGAAACCAGTAACTAAATACTTTGTTACAGAAAGAGCAAGAAGCTGGTCCTACATGGCAGATTCAGTCTGCTTCCTCAGACTTCTACCAACTCTCAAAGACACATTCGCATGTTGCGGAGAGGTAGCCTTGAGCTCTTTGAGTTCAAAGATCTTTGAGGCAATGTTTTACCATTTTAGTGCTGTCCTGCTGTCCCATAACACAGCTTCGGAACAGACTAGGAGCTTGTTACAATTAATCTTGGATCTGCAGCCAGAAAAGAATTTACATATTTAGAGTGAATCCAATGAACTGTGCAGAAACGCCTACAGGTTAGCCATAAACTGTAGCCAAGAGGAATTTTAAGTTATATGTTACTCATTCATGTATGTTCTCACAACACATGCAATCGACTGAGGACAAGTTCTCTTAATGGAAATATGTTCTCTTCAGGCTGTGATTTTTTTCCCAAGTTCAAGGCCAACCAAACAGCTTTATTCTATTAATGCTCCTCAGAGCATCACAACACAGGTGGTAAAGCTTTTATTAATGAAAAATAAAAACCAAACCCAAACCCAACTGTCATTTCCTACATCCCCATCACTTTGATTCCTTTTCCTTAACACCTGTGGGACTACAATGTGGGTTCTGCCTCTGGCTCCCCATTAGTCCCTCTGTTCTTTTTGTGCCTTGTTTTCTCTTTGATCTTAGCCATGCAGGAGAAGAGAAAACAGCAGAAAAGAACATTCAGCATCTCAGCTGCTTTCAGACACTGAAATGAGACAAGGTTTGGAGACACAAGGGTCAGGAAACAACATGGATGCTTTTTTAGAACAGAAGTTTAAACACCATTTTGAAGGTAGACTATGAAAAGTACTTACACCACTTGTAAAAACAGACAAGCAAAAAACAGATCAAGGAAATACCTTTTAAAGAACAGTGTGAAAGTTAAAGGAAGCATAAGGCCTGTTTTACCTTATTTGGTTGTTCAGCTACCCTGACAGGGAATACTCTCAGCTTAGAGGGATTTGCCTGTGGAACAGAACAAGAGACCACAAAAGAAAATCCCTCTACTTGTTTTGGCTTAGCTGAAGTCAGGACTTCGGGATCCACAACCCAGAACAGATCATTGAGCTCTCTTCTTCCTATTGTGTGGAAGCATCAGGGCTTCATCTAGTGTTCACAAAGAAAATTACAGTTAAGAAGAATAAAACCTAAGCCAAGCCATGATATAGAGCAATATTAGCCCAGACAATTTCCTTCAAACTGTTATCAGGAACAATGTTCCATATTTTGTGTGAAGTTCAGACTGGCGGTTACATACATGATTCACAGTAATATCCATCCTCCAAAATATACTAACAGTGCCTTAGTCTACAGATTATACTCATTTGGTCCAAACTGTCCTAAGTGTTGTTAAAGTTTCCTTGATTTTTTTATTATTTTAAATTCAGTGTTTATAATGTATAAGTCTATTAAAAACCTTAGGACAGTTTAATTTGGTTATAATTCTCTAGTTCAACACAGCTATGGCTACCAATTCAAGTGACTTGAGTTGTCACTTGGCCAATGATCTCCAGATAAATTATATCCCCTACATAAAGACAAGCAGAAAAATTGTGTGTAGTCTGATTGTTTTAAAAGAGCTGAGATAGTTTAAGAATAGGGTCCTAATCTGTTCCTGATTTTTATAAAAACATCAAACTCAAGGTCAATGAAGAAACCAAGGAGAACTTTTTTATGAATGGGGTTATGCTACTCCTAACAAACCTAAAAAAATTTATTCAGTGCTATTTAGAAGGGCAAAATCTAAACTGTGGCAAAGAAACTTGTTTAGGAATGGCTAACAATGTACAGCAAACAGTGTAAGATTCTTGTATCTTCCTACAAGATGCTGATTGTAAAAAGCTCTGAAGATGCATAGGTGGCTAAACTCGCATTGATGTCATGATATGGATCAGATGCCTCAATGTCTAAAATGAGTACAGATTGAAAGTGTGAAGCCATGTTTAAGGATAGGGATGTTAAAAGAATTACATTTTCAACATGCTCTATCCTATTAGTACTCAGAATATTTTGATTTTCTACCCTTGTTTTACTACCAGCGATTTTTTTCTTCAGAATTTGTCAGACAAACCTTAAAACCTTAAAAACATTAGCCTAGTAGTAGTTCAACTTAGTAATCAGAATTTGTTTCAACCCACTGTCTACAAACCTACAGCAAAGCAATATAAAAATAAACTCTTGGATGACGTAGAATTAACAGATTTTTTCCTCTCTTGCCACATGCTCCCTACCATATGCCAAACAAGGTGCAATGGCACTGAAAAAATAACAAATGTGAAAGATTCTGGGACTCAATAAAGAACTTTGTTTAGTTTTCATGGAAATTTTGGCCTGCGTCTCCTGTTATTTGAAACAGGACATTCATCTTTGGTCATACTTCTACAACATTCTGTGCATGTCATAATAGCAGTTGGATATCTCTGTCATCTAGATAGGTATTTCAAATAGAACTACATACTACTTTTTTCTAAGGTCAATAGGATATTTCTGATATAAATATTTATTTGCTCTGATAATTCCATTGATACAAAAAGTACAGCCATAGCTTGAGGGTAAATTTGTTAAATTATCTATTTATTCTCTAACTTCAAAAGAGTTTATTTAATGTAAACAATTGTCTTTAACTATGCAAATATTAAGTTATCAGCTTTTCTTTGAAGTCTTAACATCACCATAGCCAAAGACTGCAGACTAGTTACAGATGGATGTAATAGCATTAATCTCGCAAGCTGAACCCTCTCACCAGCTTGCTATCCATCAGCACAATGGCCGCTGCCTCTTACACTATAAAGAGGTCTGAAACCAAGTGAAAAGGCATTGAGTTGCTGCTGCTTGATAACCTTAACATAGAAAGCAAGATTAGAAATTGTTTTTTCAACAGGTTCTAAGTTTCTTTAAGACGTATCTTGTAATACGCTGTGGATGGTTTGTCCTACTGGTGGTAGACAATCCTGCACAAGTTAAACATTTCACCCTTTATTAGCAAAACTCCCAAGTATTTTGCTTTTTAAGCAAAGACATCTGGGCAGTTTAGTATATCTGTTAACTCAGATTTCTTCCAGTCCTTTCACAACCTGTACTGGCAGGGCTTACCAAAGTTCAAACTCAAACTATACACTTTCTTTTCCTTTGACAATGCTGAAGAGATTATCTGTTATTTTCTCACACAAGTAGTCTGAAAAATACTTCCAGTAGTTATATATGGTGCAACCTCAGCTTTAGTTAGATCAGGTACAAAATGAATATAAGTAGCAAAATACAATTACTTAGTGCAAATCCCCTTCAGGTAATCATTGAATCATTAGAGTTGGAAGGGACTCTAAAGACATGCAGTTCCACCCCCCTGGCACAGGCAGGGACACCTTCCACTAAACCAGGTTGCTCCAAGCCCTGTCCAACCTGGCCTTGAACACTGCCAGGGATGGGGCAGCCACAGCTTCTCTGGGCAACCTGTGCCCATACCACGACCCTCACAGTAAAGAATCTCTTACTTATACCTAATTGATATCTCCCCCGTTTCAGTTTAAACCCATTCCCCCTTGTCCTATCACTACATGTTCTTGTAAAAAGTCCCTCTCCAGATTTCATGTAGGTCCCCTTTAGGTATTGGAAGAATACATGTATGAAAGTTTATGCATGTACTTCACATGAGGAAAACAGAGACTGCTGCAAGATTATTTTTTTTCAAAATGAAAGGAATATAAAATCCTGAAATACACACTGGTATTTCAGAATGTCCAAATTAAATTAAAAATAATTATGTAATCAAAATAAATTACCCAGTAATTAGAAAAGCAAGATAGATACTTCTATTTCTCTATAAATAAGAATCCCCTATAAAAAATTATGATACAAGAGAAAATCTGCTCATCTCTTCTGTTGACAAAATTAGCTGCATTTGGAAAGATATCTTAAGAAATGGTTTGTTGGGGTATTTTTTTCTTTAGGAGTAGAGTTTTGTAGGTTTTAAAAAGTAACAAAACAAAATTAGAAAATATTTAACAATGGAGCTAGAATTTATGATTATGGTGAATATAATATGGAGACTATCCTCTCAAGTGAGTAGTTTAGTTTTGCTATTTATGAATTATTTGGTGTCTACAGAAAGTAGAAAGACATTCTCAGATGGTATAAATATGCAGCATTTTACTCAATTCAATGCTAATTTACATCAGTTAGGGATCTGACTCTCACAGTGACTAAATAGGTGGAGTTCTTTGAGGATGCTAACTGCAACCTTTTCATTTAAAAAGCAAAAATCACTGTTAAATCATTGCCATATATTCCTTTCCAATGGAAATGGAAAAGAACTAAATAACCTTTAAACATATCACTACTTCAAACACTGCAGCTGAAATCTCTGTCCTGGTACAGGAAAAAAAGTCACAATATTTTATGGGAAAGCTCATAATAAAGCACCTAGAATTTTAAATGCTTATTTTTGATCAACAAAATGGTCAGCAAACACATTTTTGTGGGGTTGCCGAGGAACTGCTCAAGTCAGCTAATAATTCAACATAAAAGCTAAAACAGATATTCACAAACCTGGATAATTTGTATGGCTATAGTATGTTTTTCCTTTCCCCATTAATAATTCCTTTGAGTTGGTGAGACCACCCACAGTGAGATCATTCTGTTAAGTCACATATGGGGAGGGAAAGGCAGACAAATGAAAAGTAGAAAGATCTCTGGGAATATCTGGTTTTAAGGCTAGGATAAACGGAAGACACACCCAGTATAGAAGACAGCTTTTCCTAGTAGACCTTAGTCCTGGAGTAAAATTCACATTTATCTCAGCTGGACTTTTTTTGGGGTCTGCTTCTTAGACACACTGTGCAACCATAGTGGTATTTTTCTTTCCTAACTTGATCTACAACAATGATTTAATATTTCTTAGAAAAACACACAGCCAAGAATTCTTTCCCCCAGTCTCTTCCACATCAATCAAGTTTAACACCAGGCATTTCAAATCACCTTTGTGGTCTAATCTCAAGTCACAGATCCTTTAACTATCATACTTGAACCATCAAGTAGACCCTTCTCACAAAACTTCCACAGTCATAAACTAATGAAGTTTAAACAGAGCTAGTCCAAAGCAAAAGATTTTAAAACTGATTGCCAGAGTAAACACACATTTGCGTTGGGCAGCAGGTTAGAGAAATTCATTGATGTTACTAGAAGATCTAGGAACACCTTTCCTGACCTACGAAGTTTTGAGATTAAAAACTATCCCCTTACATTCTGGAGTCAGAAAACAGTGAAGAGAGATCCTCATTTTCCAGAGAAACTAGTCTACTGTTTCTGAAAGCAGCCACCATAAATTTATGCATTACAACTATAAAGTATGCTTGAAGATTTCACTCGCAGGAATCCAAATTTTATAATTCATAAAGACTTAAAAAGAATTGTGACCACTTCTGAAATTGAGATTTCAACTCCTAAGTAACAGGACTACTCTGGAAAACATTTTAATGGCTAACGTACATTTGCACTTCTAAGAAGTAACTACTTAAACCTGTTTGTGCAACTCATGCTTTTGTCTCCGAAGGGTATGTGAATCTAACTCAGCTTGTGAGTTTATTAACCACAGGTCTTCATGTTTTAAAATCTATAGGGCCAAGAATTTCACCAATTACTAAAGGGATACAGAGGCATAAACGACACAATGGTAAATTTTACATATTGAGTTTTTTTCTCTTGGAGGAAGAGTATTTTCCTACCCACAGGATTCTTGCCACATTTCCTTTTTATTTCTTAATTACATAACCAATATACAACATTTTTATCTCTGCATCTTACACATTTAAAGGTTTAACTAATACTTTGCGCTGTTTCTCCTATCACCTGTCATGAATTGTTGCAAGGATGATTTTTCTTTTAGCACTGAATTTTTACTGTTTTCTTACTAGCATTTCTAAGATTACATTTTCTACAAGAAACCTATATATATTTTTTCCCAACTTCATGCAGCTTTGCAAACTACTGCAGGAAATGTGGGAAACTGCAAACAAACCTCAAACAAAATCCTATAATTTGATGGTTAGGGTTGGAAAGGGCCTTAAGATCAATGACTTCACTTTGGTTTTCTATCAGAAAAGATATGTCTGAAACATATGTGTAACTTTAGTTAATAAAGTTTCCATGTCTGAGAACAATATTAATGAAAGTTTACTTGAATTTAGCATCTGTAGAAGCCTTATTCAGGAAGACCAACAGGTAAGACAACTTATTTTACTTCTGCTGTATCTGTTATTTGACCAGGCTTTACTCATCTTGCATAAAGGCACACTTGTTTGGGTTTTTTGACATTACTTATCCATTGAAGGTAGTACAAGTACTTCATTAAAACTACAGGTGCTGAGGAATACAGAATCTCTCCAGGAGTTACACTTTATAAATAAATACTAGCTACTAAATCTTCTATACTAACTACTGCGTTTTCTAAATAACATCCAAGACCATCTGCAGATTAGGATTAATTCAAAACTGACTGAAATCAACAAGATTCAGAATGAATCCTCAGAAAGTTTATGAATGATACCAAATTTGAAGAGGTGCTTCGTACCCTGGAGTGCAAAGCTGCCATCCAGGAGACAGGCTTCTAGTAGTGAGCCAAAAGGAAATTACTGAAGCTGAACAGATAGACGCAAAGGCTCAAAAAATCCCGTGTAACAGTATCAGCAGATGACTGACTGGCTACAAAGCAACTTTGCAGAAAAGAACTTGATGGTCCTGATGGGCACTCCCAATGGACATATACAAGCAATGTGCCATTGTTGCAATGAAGATTATGCATATTAACAAGAGTGTAACCATTGGATGAAGGGAACCGATTAAGCCCCTTTATTCGTCACCAAGTCTCATGTGAATGCAATGTATAGTTTGCAACTCTCAAGCACAAGAAAGTCCCTGAACAACTACATCAAGTTCAACAAGACAGTCAGGACCTGTAGTACGTGACACAAGGAGAGACAGTGACTAAGCTCAAAGATATGGAATGTTCACCCTTGCATATTTTCGAAACTCAACCAGACAAGACTCTGAGCAAGATGAAACAGTTTACATGGGCCTTTCTTTGAGCAGGAGGTTGGACTAGGTGGCCTCCAGCAGTCTCTTCCAACCAAAAGCAAAATATGAAGATCTTGATAAGTTTCAACCTGCAAGCAGCCATATTTTACCTGGATCAGAGCTTTTATGACTTACTGTGTGCTAAATCATTATCATATTGACTTTCGCCATTTTAGCATGCATTTAATATTGATGAAGCAATCTTATGCTTCAAACAGAAGAAGGATCAGATCATGAACTGCTTTAACCTTAATACCTACAATGTTTCATGTTGTGACTTGCAGGGCTATAAGCAACCTTTTTCTTTTTATAACTTATTTCAACATATTTTCAACCATAAATCTGTAGAGGAAGACTGTATTATGAGTCATTCACTAGATGAATCATTTCTCTTCATAGTTTGTTTCTATTCTTACAATAAATGCTATTTATGATCAAGTTGCTACTACAGTCAAAATACATGTCATACCCTGCACTGGTGTGCTTACTGGAAAAGAAGAACATCTCTAAATGACAAGCAATATCATGCAATGTCTCCCCACATGCCCCAGTCTTGCAAAGGGCACTGCACAGAGCCTTCCAAGATACTTAGAATCATAGAATCCTAAAATAGTTAGGGTTGGAAAGGACCTTAAGATCATGCAGTTCCAACCCCCCTGCCATGGGCAGGGACACCTCACACTAAACCATCTCACCCAAGGCTCTGTTCAACCTGACCTTGAAAATATCCAGGGATGGAGCATTCACAACTTCCCTGGGCAACCCATTCCAGTGCCTCACCACCCTTACAGTAAAGAACTTTTTCCTTAAATCCAATCTAAACTTCCCCTGTTTAAGTTTTAACCCATTACCTCACTATAGTCCCTAATGAAGAGTCCCTCCCCAGCATCCTTACAAGCCCCCTGCAGATACTGGAAGGCTGCTATGAGTTTTCCACGCAGCCTTCTCTTCTCCAGGCTGAACAGCCCCAACTTCCTCAGCCTGTCTTCATACGGGAGGTGCTCCAGTCCCCTGATCATCCTCGTGGCTCTTCTCTGGACTTGTTCCAACAGTTCCATGTCCTTTTTATGTTGAGGACACCAGAACTATACACAATACTCCAAGTGAGGTCTCATGAGAGCAGAGTAGAGGGGCAGGACATTCAACTTGCTGGTCACACTTTTTTCGATGCAGCCCAGGACACGGTTGGCTTTCTGGGCCGCGAGTGCACACTGCCAGCTCATGTTAAGTTTCTCGTCGACCAACACCCCGAAGTCCTTCTCCACAGGGCTGCTCTGAATCTCTTCTCTGCCCAACCTGTAGCTGTGCCTGGGATTGCTCCAACCCAGATGTAGGAGCTTGCACTTAGCATGTTTTAAGCATTTAAGCACACCAAGTCCTGTTCCAGAACTGGGACATTAATTTGTCACACCTTGATTCTGTTCCTAACTTCAAACATAGCAGAGCTGCAATGCCACAACCAAAATCCTGGTAAAGCACATAACTGCTTCATACTGTTTTAAGTCTTTGGCAGAGACATTACACTGAAAAGTAATACACTCTATACCACACACAGCTCTTTTACCCAAATTTATAAGAACTTTGATTCCCTGAATTTATTTTGTTACACTCGCAAGTGGATCAGGAGTGTTTTTCTGAAGCTAGTCTTATCAGTCCCATCTTGGGGCACTTTGTTTACACCATGGAGCAGTCTGACAGCTTTACAGGTGTGTCAATCTCACAGACCACTCTTTCTTTCCAACCCCCATCATAACAGCAGACAGCAGTTGCCTCACTCCAGCGAGGAGATATATTTTTTGTTTTCCTCAGAACCGTGTCAGCACAAGAATGAACAGGGCAAGGGAATATTTTCATCACATCATCACATTTGTATTTTTTAACTAAAAATACCCCAAACCCTTTGATTTAAAACCATACATTTCTACCACAGCACTGCATTTTTTCACACTGTATTAGTAGTTTATATGCCAGGTGACCCCCCCTTTGTGCTACAGACACAAGCTGGAACACACTGTCTCTCATGAGGCACCAGACGTTCTTCTTTCACTGTTGGGAAAGATGATGCACTGTGGGTTGCTTTACTCTTTTTTTTGTGCACAAAAAAACATGGAACAGCCAGATTTTCATAATTATAGCCCACAGTGAAAGCGATCAAATAGCCCTAACAGAAGATCTCCAACAGAAGCAGCAGAGGCAGACAGCTCCTGAAAGAGACCCCAGAGAAAGACAATTCTGGATAGAGAAAACAAATTTTCCTAATGGAAAACCATCAAATAATTTTTTCCATTAGTCCTAAAGTCAACTAAATATATACTCAAAATTACATGTCCGTGTTTAAATAGTGCATATTCTGTACCATTAGAGACTAAAAAATATTCACATATATTTCTGTATTTAAAACTGATAAAACGCCAGAAGCAAAAAAAAACAACTGGAAAAATTGCATAAGGTCTGAAACTGCATTAAATCAACGCCATTAACTGGCTTTATTTAGAAAAAGCATGTGTGACAAAGTACACAACCTCACAGCACTCCACAGAAGATAACAGTAACAATCTTCTAGAAGCCTCCAGGCACAAGCTTTATTTTCAAAAATAATTCCTCCTCCCTGTCAAAAGTCTGGCTCACACTGACTGCACACTCCTACAATGAGATCAAGATTAACCATCATGAGCCAGCACTTTCAGTGCTGTGAGTCACTGATCACATTACAGACAAGGACAACTGTAACCACAGTACTGAAATCAGTATATCAAATCTGGTGCACAGGTCACACTCCTAAAGAAATGTATACCGAATATTACTGCATGTAGACAAAGCTTCAAGGTACGAAGAAGAGATTAGAATATGAGAAAATTATTAAAAGCAAAAAAAAACCAAAACAAAAAACCCAGAACAACCCTAAACCAAAACTTAGTGTGATTTCTCACTGGTGAAAACATTAAATACAAATTCAGTAACAACAGCACTCCCACCAGCATTCCTGCAACAGCCAGGCAATACAGCTAGACAGAACTGTGTTGTAAATATAAGGCTATCTGAGCCAATTTCAGAAATAGGCTTAGCTGATATAGCGGTGCTATGTTACTGTGTTTCTTAAGTGAAAGCCATTAAGAAGCACAGCATAGATAGGCTAGTCTTTTCCAGTACATTAGTGGATCTGTTTAAAGTTACCAGAAGCACCTACACTCTGCAATGTTAATTTCTGCCACATGTAAAGAGTGCTTTTCAACAGTAGTGTGCCCATGATGAAAATCAGACTGCTCGTGTTTTGTGGTATACGCCTCTTCACAACAAGATCTACTGCTAGAGCACATACTGGCAAACCGTTTATTTTAATGAGGCAAGAAATCTGGCAGAAAAATGTACAAACCTTCTCACTGCATTCCTGCTCTGTAAAAAATGCCTCAACAGTTTTGCTTAGATGCTGGGCGTTTCTTGGTTACTTCTTTCACAAACACTTATTTGTTCCCTGTCTGGCTCAGGGTCTTGGTAACCCTGAGTTTTCAGGGTGAAACTAAGATTTTCACCATTTAGTCTTGGTGACAAAGCCTTATGATGAATTCTGTTATGTTTCTATTTCGTTACTTTTCAGCAACGTCCCAGCACTTACATAGTGAAGACACACTGATGCAATTAGATTCACATTATGTTAGGAGATAACATGAAATGACACGAGGCTATATTAGGTTGAGTAATACTGGGATGGTGGATTAGATTAAAATATGACTAATAAAAAAATAAAATCCAAACACAACAAAACATTCTCATTGCTTTTACTAGTATTCCTTCTTGGAATTCAAAGATGCTTACAAATCTGGATGGTCACAGCTTGAATCTAAATTTTAAAATCCTACTATTGTTCAAGACATTTAGAACACCTTAATTATCAGCTACCATTTATGCACACTCTACAAAGTAGCAAGGTTTAAGACAGACAGCATCAGAGATGGAGGATCATTCACAAGTATTCACCTCCAAAAAGCATCTGTGATAGCTGAAATGAGCAAACTGCTGTATGATCTCTGAGACAAACCAGAAGAATTTTCTATTCCTGCAGTACCCAGTTTATGACAGGAGCTTCAAAAACACTGACAAACCATTTGTGGATCTTTGATCCCTCTATGGATTTACCACTTGATCTAGCAGGTGGTGTCTGAGAAAAACCTTTACTAAGTTGCAGTGACCTCCAGAGCCACCAAGCAGCCTACAGACAAGACAAAAATAGTACTTGCTGTGGTCTTTGAAAGTTGATAATCAAATATTACACTACAGTAGGCAGATATGAAATGGGTCATTATCATAACTAGGGGAAAAGAGAAAAGCAATGTGTTAAAAATACATTTTGATTAGTGAATAAACACTTTTGAGTCTGCAACTCCCTATGAAACCTTGTATTTTGTTATTTTTTAACTAGAAGTTACAAGTATTTTGTGCTGGATGCCAGAGGTTTAATAAAACTACTGTCATACGAAATGATGTCTGTTTCCAAAGGCTTCTAAGGAAAAAATAATCCTCATCCAAGTCCAATAAACTGTGTGCACACAAAATACTCTACCATACGTTTACTGCAGTGGCTTTCAAAATATTTCAAATTAAGCCTTGAGTTAAATTCATATGCTATCAATACAGCTTCCTCAGAATGAACATACATAAGTCCACTATTTTTATCTTGTTTACTGCATTTGTAATACATTTATACACCCCTATATGTGTGATGATTACAAGGACAACATACGAGACTTAAAATCGTCACTTCACAGGACAATGGATGCAACAAGTAAAATTATATCATCAGTATCTATGATCTTCTGCTTACATTTAACTTTTCTGTAAATATTGGTGGTCATTATCTAAATGTTCTTACAATATGTTCTTAAAATAATTCTACCATCTGCTTTCTTTACATTTTGTATTAACAAAGTCATAGATATTCTAGTACCTAAAATAGGTTAGCAATACATTTTATAAAATGGGTTTCAGACATATAAAATGCATGTATCAACATAATGGCTGTGCTGTAATCTTGCAAAGTTAGTATTAAGGGGTATTTTCAAATACTTCTACAACTTCCATTAGAGTATGCTCATGTTAACTCCTAGCATAGCTTGGCATGAAAGCCCTTAAGGATTAGAAAATGCTAAATTGTAAATAACTATAAAGCTCAAGGTGATTACAATACCAACATAGAAATATGAGGAAGTGCAAATATTACTGATTTACATTAAGTTGCACTTGTAATAGTTGAAAATAGTGGTTTCTGTGATCTGGGATTAAATTAGTAAAGTAGAAATTATTTTCAGCATTGTGACGCCTAACTTGTAATTGATCTGTTATAATGGAAAATAAAACTCCAAGTCAGATGTCCAGATTCTCTACAAAACGTGTAAGAACATGTGAGAATGGGATTCACAAAGCCCAGTACACAAAGTGCAAAGTCACCTGAACTAACCCACAACCTCAATCACTTCAGATTCATATGCGCAGAATACACAATCTCAAACATCTACTTGAGATGTGTTAAAACTATACCTAGCCTAGCTGAAGAAACCAAACAGCCTGAAAAGAGCAACTCGGGTGCCTGCTGCTTTACAGCCAGTGTCCCAGCGCTTAACATACCCGAATGAAACACAATACATATTATCTAAAATCCTTCTGTCATCTTGACTCTTCACTGGTCACAAATATGTGACAGCTACAGGACTTTTATAAACTCTTGTTACTGAAGCAATTCAAGTTTATATCAAATAATCATGTACTTCTTAATCTATAACGCAAATTAAAATGAATGTATAACACAGCTGCTAGGCTATTCCCATGACAGTCTCAAGATTTTGACTTTCTTACAGAAAGAATAGTACACGGATGTCAAACCAAGAATGTTGAAGATTTTTTTATGTACAGCAATTTAGTACCATCACTGACCAATTTGGTGGTTTTCAGTTCTCTCACAACTGGAACACAGGTACTTAAGTGACTCAACTAGTTACAAATTAGGCATTTCCATTGCTAAATTGCAGCTAAGGAATCATACTTCAAAGGAACCTAGCCCCTTTGAAGACTGAGGCCCTTGAGTTTGTTTAATGTATATTCATCTTACTACCTTTCTAAAGCTCACTAATTCAAACATCATTTAAACTCACTAAATCTCCACAAATAAAACATCAAGACAGGCTGCTAATTATTAATTACTTATTGTTAGAAAAATCATTTGCATGATTTTATGCCAACTAGCACTCACTCAAACAAATCCAATCTACCATTTAGCAGACAAGAAGTATTCCCAATGGATAGTTTGTATACAGACAGCCTGTTTTGGAAGCTAAGATTCTTGTAATACGGGCATGAGCCCTAACCTCAGAAAACAGTCCACAGATCTTTAATTTGCTAGTATAAATGTAGCCAACAAATGCAAATGAGTTACATGGATTAACTGCAGATTGAGTTACAGGATTAGTTTCATGGCATTGTGGCCATGCCTTCAATATATGCAGAACACAATGCTGCAGTGAACCTTTGTTGTATAGCAGCTGTTTTAACTTCTGGCAATCCTCCCAGATCTTTGGTCCATGTTCCCTTCCCCTCTTTGCAACATGCCTTTTGCTCTTAATTCTTCTTGCAGTATGTACTATCTGCAAAGATTTAGCCTACAAGGAGTGGCTAGAAATTGAATTTTCTACACCAGAATTAGGTTTACAAGGATTTTTGTATCTCAGTGGCACAGGTGGAATTGGTAAAAAGTAACATGAGTAAGCCGATTAACTAGTTTAAAGTGTCCAGAGAAATCATTAACCACAATAAGGCACAAAAATACGATCTTCCCAACATGAAGCAGCTGGAAGCTTATGTGTACTCCCATTTCTAAAAATTACTGTTTTATATAACACTAATTCTTGGCCCCTTCAAAGTGTACAATAGTCTTGTGACCTCAGTTTTATCATGGTTAGTTATAAAAAATGTGATTAATTTTCCAGTTTTGTTGAGGTTACTAAACATTCCTGGTAGGCCAGTGTGACACTGTACATAAAAACCGATTCATATAACACAAAACCACCCTACTTTGGAAGATCCTTTATTTTATTTTTTCCTGCCAGTTTCAGTATTTGATTCATAATGTTGCACTAGAATGCAGTGATTTGCTTTCTATCATAATCCTTAACATCTAGACATCTGTTCTCCATAGGCATTGCAGTAGTACTGCAAAGAGCTGTACATCTGTTCTCTGAGGAGAGCAACGGTCAAGGTCTGCATCTGTATTTATGAACAGAATTCTAGACAGAAGTATTGTACCCGAATCTGTGCTAAAATCTACTTTAAGTGATGCTCACACATATAAACATTAATATGAGAAAGGTATTTCCTCTAAGAAATTGTTATTTTTAGAGTTAACTCCATGCCCATCTCTGTTGAAGCGTATGTATATTAAGAAGATTTTCTCTACAGCTTGTAAATCTTCATTGCAAAATTGATTTTTTCAGCAGATTTTTAATATTATAATATTCTAGAATTATATAAAGACTATTTACATCACATTTTCTTCATGAGAGGTAACTTGGCACTGATAAAAACTAGCACTAAAACTATGTAATTAGTAACTACGTACAATAATTATGCATTTAAATCAGCAGGTATAAGTTACAGTTCTACTTTTATCTAGTGATTCAACTAGCTGCCTAATATTAGGTATCTAACCAAACACAGTGGGTAAAGGAATGCTTGCAAACTGGAAATTCTGTAAGGTTCTGATAGGAATTCCATCAGTTATAACACCTGAATAAAACACTGGGGGGCAAATTGCCATTTTCATATTGTACTCCTGTGAGGTAACTAAATTCACCTACCACATATGCTGGTGTGAGTACAAGCAATTCACAGAACAAAGCTGTGACTGAGGAACTGTTCAGATAGAACATAGGTGTTAGGCTACAAGCAGGGCCAATCTGCTGGTGCTGCACATAGTGCACAGAAGCCAACTCAGAAAAAAAGCCTTGTGGATCTCAAGAGTTGGAGTACTCCATACTACACAGATTATGAACGTTCACGGCAAAGGGCTACATGTTGGCATTTATTAAATCAAATGAGCCAGTTTTCTTCTACTATGAACCTTGCACAAGGTCAGAAGGGTTGACTTCTAAGCCATATGATTTGCAATGTGGTCAGTACACCCAAGACTTTTGTGAACCTGGAGCTGCTGTCCTGACTTACCCTAAAGACTGATGGTGGAAGGTAGAGCAAAGTGAAACTCTGAATTTCTCCTCTAAGTTTTTTTCTTTTAGTCAAAATCAAAAGTAAAAAGATCTCACAAATCATAAACCATTACTTCAGGAAGGTAAAAGTAACATTACTACAAGACAGGATTTCAAGTTCATTCTAATGTTATCAAAAGCATTTCTGTAACATTTACTGTGAAAAATGTGTCAGACATTTTCTGATTAAAAACTGTTAAGAAATGTTTCACCAGCCCTACCAGAAATTAAACACACAGTTTAGCTCGTTTACTTTTAATCTCCAGTGAAGGCTCCTGGAATTTAACATTCATGGAAGCTTCACAAACGTTTAGATTAGGCGTACAAACAGAACAAAAGCTAAGGTACACGACGCTTAACAGTTGTCATTTTAACATGTCTTTATCATTCTTAATTATACCATCATGTACCTGTTATTGTTGTACCCGAAGCCGCTGCTCAGGTGCCGTCCTCAGCGTCCGTGAGCCCTATCCCCCTAAGGCGAGGCAGGTCGAATCCGGTCTGCCCCAGTCCGGTCCCAGCTGGCTCCAGCCGGCTCTAACGGCTCCAACGGCCCCTCAGCGGGGCACCGCCTAGCCCCTCAGCCAAGGGCGCTGCGCTCGAGGCGTTCGCCCGCGGCTGAAGACGAGTAGGCGCTGAGGGGACAAGGGTGAGGAACGGCCCGGCCAGCCCCGAGGGCAGAGCGGCAGGACGGGCTCTGCGGAGATTCCCTGCCGGAGGGAACGGGTGGAGAGCTCCCGAGGGAGCTGCGGCCTGCGCGGAGCCCGCGATGGAGCGGCGGGAGAGGACAGGAGGCATCGGGGAGCACCACAGCCGCCATGTTCTGGCACCCCTCGGAACGGAGGGGGACAGGTAAAGGAATCGGGAATTGAAGAGGTGGCGTGGGTGCGAAAAAGGTGGTTTAGGTTTTGTTTCCCCATCTATTTATTAATAGGAGATAAATTAAATTAATAATCCACAAGTGTAGTCTGTTTTGCCAGTGATGGTGGTTGGTAAGTGATAGCCCTGGTTTCACCTAGACCCACAGGTTGCTTAACTTTACTTTCTCCCCCTGGCCTCCTGAGGAGGAGTGAGAGCAGCTGGGTGCATGTTTGGCAGCTGTGTGGAGTCAACCACCACACTTGGAAGCAAATCTTTGACAGAAATGTTGTGGCAAGCAGAAGAGTAGCTCAGAAACTGATCAGCACATGAGTTTCTTTCTTGTTCAAACCTCTTCCCTTAATTTTTCTATCATTATGTCTCTTTCTGTCTTGTAACTTGCATCACAGATGGTATTGTTTGTTGGTTTAATGCACCTGTTCGTTTTGTGGAGGCTTACGGGGAACATGTGCGTTCAATAATGTCACTGTGGGTGCGTGTTTGGGTGGAACCACCAGTGAGTTGGTGGTAAGCACGTGGCTGGCTATGTAACGTGGCTGACTTCATGATAGCTCTGTACGCACATGGGTCTTGCTTTACCACTGGAGGAATTAATTTGATGCTCTTATAAAGTAAAAGTAGACCTCTTCTGTTATAAGAACTTGAGCTTTCACAATCGCATTCTTTAATACATCCACAATAAAAATACAGCACATTCTTCATTATGTTTTGGCAAGGTAAGTCTCATATAAAAGTCCTGTTGCAATTGCTCCTATGAACAAATGTAATCCATAACCAGTTCAAATTTGAATTGCACTGATCCATTTACATGGCCTTTAGAACAAAACAGTAATGGTTTCAACTGACCTGGCTTCAAGGGCTCCATCATATCTGCTGTTACACAGTTTAAAGAAAGCAAAGAAAAGATGATGACCTCAGAGCAATTAGTTCAGATCATCTATAAATGCTCTGAGAGATAAAAAAAGAAGTCTTGCTAAATTAATATAACTAAGGTTGTGAGAAAAAAATATTTTTCAATATTTCTGTGGGGTTTGTATTACCTGAAATATATGCTATGCCTACCCCGATTAGTCCTTACGTATTTATGGAATTAAATTTTCTTGTTACCATGTGAGACAGAACAAATTACATAAAAAGCATGTGGAAATCTGAGTAACCATTGTAGGTGAAAGACTAGAGAACTAGAGACAAACTACTATTAAATATACACAAAAACCAAGCTGGGTGATAAAGGTGAAGTGTTTTTACTTAACAATGCAGCAACAGAAAAGAGGAAATTTAAGAGCAAAGGTTTATGAAAAATAATTTAAAAATCCGTGAAGGATACTCTGTAAGAAACTTGTTCATCAATCGGTAATTTTATGCATCCTTACATGTATGTAGTAAAACAACAACACAGGAGAATAAGGAT
Source organism: Pezoporus wallicus (assembly GCF_028554395.1). NCBI lineage: Eukaryota > Metazoa > Chordata > Aves > Psittaciformes > Psittacidae > Pezoporus > Pezoporus wallicus. The sequence continues at coordinate 6,103,733 of NW_026642649.1, read as the reverse complement.
AATTGCAGAACCTAAAGAGCCTGAAATGCAAGCAAACCTTACTTTGCTTATATCACTTGGAGAGTCATGTAATGTGAAAGACATGCTACCTACCCCAGTTATTTTTGGAAGACTCCTATAGTTCGTACATTAAAGTTGCCTTGAAGGAGCAGGAAAATAGGGCACTAACATAAGAATAGATTCTTCAAGTCTGACAGATCCCAGTACCATGGGCAAGATTTCTGTGTGCTTGTCAGTTCACGTCTGCCAGGGCTGTGAGTTTGGGCATTCCTAGACTGTGTTAGGACATTTCCAGCAAGCTGAGACAATTCAGCGCACACCTTGATCTAGGTTTAACACTGATGAGTAAGGATATTTATTCTTTCTTTGTGGTACACAAGATGAGTTTTCAGTCCAGGCAAGTCATAAGGGAAGTTACCTTTACAATCTTATTTAGATTAGTTACGGGATTGAGCCAGCAAAAGACATTAGAAGAAAAGTCTGAAGCATAACTCATCAGCAAGCTGACATTGTAGCTGACTAGAAACATACTGCATCAAATAAGAAAGACTGTTAACTTCCCACAGGGGCAAAACCACGATTGTTTTACTGTCCTTGTACTGATAAAGCTATGCCATTGTGTAAATATTGGAGTACATAGAGAAATGTTAACAAATTTTTACTCAAATAAGTATTTTCAAAATAGCACAAATTCTTCACTATAAAAATATTTGGAATAGAGAAGCTTTATAATTTATATGCAGACAATGGAAAGAGAAATTACAGTTTGAAAAGCTTTGCCAGAAATTGGTGGATTTCCTCATCGTATTCCTACCTCTTTTAGAAACAAATTAAGTTAGAACATACGTAATATGTTCTGCTGTCCATCAAGTTATATAATCAGAATTCCAAACAGTTTTCTTTTGGGGTGAAATATAACAGGAACAATTGGCTATATTTGTTCTACTAACAGAGTAATATCCCTGTAAGGTTGAAGGAAGAGGGAAACCACTGAAACACTGTAACTACTGGGCTTGTGTGACTTAATGTGAAAAGAGAAATGGTTCAACAGAAGTGATGAAAGGCTAAGTTCAGCTTGGCAAGTGCCGTTTTTTAAACACATAATTAGGTATTAGCTTTACAGCCTAAGTGATCTGCTCTGCAGTTTTGTCCTTACGTGCACTTTCCCATCAGTCCTTTTTGTCACCTCCTGTTCTGCCAGGATCAGTGTATCGATTACTTGGTTTTCAGAGAAAGAAGAAAACAACATGTACATCTAGGAGATTAGCTTTCTTTGTTAAGAAACAACTTGGTATATAGGTTTAATATAAACACAATTATTCAGGGAGGGCTTTTTCATACCTTTTAAGGAAGTATAATTCAAGAGCGGGTTACATGAAGAACTGTTTCATTTTATTATAAACCAGCTTCTAGGGAGTCATTTTATAATAGTTTACCCATATGCTGCTGTAATCAGTGGCCCAAAGTAGCTGATTTCACACCTGTTTTGGCAAGTGCCAATACATTTCCCAGGGTAATCATCATTATAGTACATATCAGAAGTCAATGTGATGTTTTAACACAGATGTGCAAGTCCAAGAAAAATAAATGTTAGCTTTGGACATTATTACTTCATTAATATTAGCATGACAACAGCAATTTTGAAAGGCAAAACACCCCTATTTTTGCTTTATGGCTCTTGGAAGAGTGGGAAAAAATAAACCCTTTAAAAAGACATTTTTGGTTTATGCCAAGTAAAGTATCAACATAGTGGAAAAGTTCCAATAATGACCTTGGTGTATAGACAAAGAGTTTGTTCTCACAGTGTACATCATCTCCTTCTGTATTTAGCAAGATGCTGAAAAGCAAGGAGATAAATATGTTTACTTATGAACAAGTTCATGTTTCTGGTCAGCAGATTAGGAAAAACTGCTGTAACATAGAATGTTATATAGAATGTAATATAGAATGTTCATCCTTAGACCTTGGGTTTTATGTGGCAACTTGGAGATTTAAAAAGTGTGAATGATAATTAAAGGATTTGTTTGTTCCTCAGTACTGATCACCACATACCTCATTTCAGTTTTGTCACTTTTTTGCACATAGTGTCTCTCCTGAGCGCTTCTTGCCTGTCAAACATGAACAGCATCTCACCTAAGGAAGCCATATAAAAAAGGCAATGTAACGAACAGCCAACTGCCAAGATTTAGGCTTGGGATTTGTTTCTAGAATCACTACCTAGCTGTGAAAGTTCTCTGATCCCTGTGTGCTGTCTCTAAGCATTCGCTGCTATTAGGAATAGGATCCTAAGCTAAATATAGCTTCAGTCCAGTGTGGAACAGTTGTTATGATACATATGTATTTATAAACACACGTATACATGCATGTACAAGAAAAACATTTAAGAAAATACAGATAATATAACAGAATCTATGGGTTATCTTAGGCAAACATGTTATGTTGGACATTAAAATGTAACAATCTCCCCCAGTGTGATTGTGAGCTCAAAATAAGCAAAAAAGATGCAGGTGGCTTCTTGGGGAGTAAAATAGACCAAATCTTAAGTTCAGAAATAAACCTTTAAAAATCCCAAACAGACAGAAACACAAGCAGCCAATTGCCTCAGAATTTCACCTATTTCATGCTTAACATATTATGGACTAGTGCAACCCACTGAAATCCTTTAACAAAGAGGGAGTTTCCCTCATATTCATAAAAATCATTCCTGGAAGTCATTTCACTTCCACAAAACCTGAAGTAAACCTAGGCAGAGCCCCATCAGAATGTCTGCCAGGCATGACTTAGTATTTTCTTGACAACTCACCTATACATTGGGCATGTTGATCTAGGACCCCTTGAGTCTGAGAACCAATGTTGCCAAGCTTTCCTGAAATGCACATTCCATTCATCAAAAATGTTTTAAACTCTTCAAATTTGATTTGATCTCAATCTGCTCCATATCCATTGTGCCCTGGGGCATTCTGGTCTCAGTTATTAAGTACAACAACTGTCACTAACTTCCAAACTGAGCAGTCTCCACGAGCGTGCAACTTGCTCTGTCATTCAGAGCCTTGCTGCCTGACACTCCTTTGTCCTTATACTGGAATTCCTCTTCCCCTCTCCACTCTTGCTGTTTTTTTTCTCTCTCAGCATACCCATCCTGCCCTCCCATTTCCCCAGCACAGTCCACTGACCCACGGCAAAGGGTACAATTTCCCTAGTCTTCTTTTTTGTGCAGAGAGCTCTATCTGATCTAGAGTGTAGCAGTCAGTATGATCATAACCTCGCCCTGTTTAAGGTATTAAGTGAATACTGAATTTTTTGTTTCTATTTATTAAGATTATTTTTGTTTTAAAAATAAATAGAGATAAGGCTTTGCTCTCTGCTGTACAGCATAAATTTTTAACAAATTATGCTACTGGTGAAAAATGAAGTTTGCTAACTGGGGTATTATTTTCAAATATCCTTCATTATCTTTGCCTCTACTAACCCAACAAAACTGACAGCCCACGTAAGAAAGTGCATATTCACATACTTCAGCAATGGATAATACAATGGAAGCTATGTCAAAGTGAGTCCAATAGTCTGGCAATGCAATACCAGGATGACATTGCATTAAGAAGGAAGGTTAAAGCCCGTGTTGTGATGACTGTCCTGATGGAGCTCTATACTGTGCTCAAGATTAAGAGCTTTGTACGGCACTTGCACAATAGAGAGTCATCTACTCAAGACTGAACTGGCTTAAGTTTGGTCCATGGTTCATAACATGATAAAGTATAGAGTACCCATTTTCTCCCCTGCCCCCTTTCTACAAGACCAAGTCAGTTATTTAAGCTAATATCTGTCTGTCATGCCACATTTACATGCTTCCTCTGTTACATGGCAGCTAAACTTTGTGGGGCTTTTCTCTCTCCCCCTTTGCATTTTTCTCCATTATTTCCTGACCCTGAAACTTCAGTAGGAGTACAGCCACTCCCCAGAATGGCAGACTTGCATCCAAATTTTGCACTGCCAATGATCTATTTCTCAGTCAAATAAATGTTTGCAACAGCTTTCCTTACTCTAAACAACTCAAGCCTTTTTTAGACTTTATTGGAAACAGTTCTCATCTGGCCATTAGTCCCACTGCTTCAGATGGAAAAGAGCTGAGGATTAGTTACATCTGGATATGTCTCCATCTCTATTAAAGTCAGTCACCTGCCAACTCTTTTAACAAGTGGTGAAACAGCTTAAAAAGTGCATTGGATCAAGTTGTTTGTCAGCAGTGAATGGGGAGGAAGAAACAAGGGAAACCAGTCCCTGTGCTTATTTTTCAAAGTTAAAAGAATTTCCAAGGGTTACAGGCTGAAGAGAGCATATGTTTGCAGAGTTACATTAAGCAGAAAAATGTTTAAGTTGGTCATCAGCTCGTATTCCTGTGGACTAGAAGGACTCATTATTCTAGGAATTAAAAGCATTTAAGTGGTCCCGTACTGTTAAAAGTTATGTGCTTTTTTTACACTACCCTATCAAGCCATTCTAAAATGAGATGTCTTAAATTAGCAGATTTTTTTGCAATCTTATCCCATAAATAAACACACTCAGTACCCCTATGTGTAAACGTATATATATATGCTCAACAGTATTACGTTGGAACTAGATGATCTTAAGGTATTTTCCAACCCTAACCATTCTGTGATTCTGTGATGCCCTAACACATCTATGATTTCATTTATGCAAATATTTTTTTGTAGGTAGCTTGAGGACTTCAGGCTTTTTTTCTAGAATGGATTTTGCATAAATACAAAGAAGATAAAGGTGTCCACCAGTTTTTATTCCTTTTGTGCACAGAAGTGGCTGAGACACTTTAGAAAATTGCCTAATAACATATTATTATTTTCTGTATAGTACTTTGGTAAAGATATGTTATTTTATTTTATTATAACTTACCCCATTGAACACAATTCTGGTCCTAATGAATACCATAGTCAAGCAGTGTTTCCTTCTTGGGCTTTCTAACTGTCAAGGGGAAAAAAAAAATAGGGTTTTTTGGTAGAGCATTTTAAAATTCAAATTCTTATCAGGAAATTAACTGTCTTGTGTACTTTAAATCTATGACTGGCATAATTCATGAACTCCAATTAAAACTTTAATATACGTAGTGGAGATCTAGGTAATTGTGCATGCATACACAGAAAAACCAAAGTTTCTGTGAACAATCTCCTAGTTACAACTGTCAACTGGATTCTTACTGGAAAGAAATGTGGTGAATCCGTTTACTCATCTTTCTCAATCAGGATGATACGTCAATGAAATGTATGCATTCCATAATATAGGAAAACTATGCTTGCCAATAAATTAGGCCTTTCAAGAATTTGTTAGGCATGTTGAATGCATTTATTTTTGAAAGACTTTTTTTTCATAAAATTATTTCTAAAGTTATCAATTTCACATTATGAATAAAGATCTGAAAAATATACTGCTATTTTGTGATTTGAATGATTGATGGAGGGTAATGAGTAAGTAGCTGAAATTTTAAAAGAAACTAAACTTTCAGCCTTCCATAATACATTTGAAAAATAGACCTGCAGAAGAGATTTAAAAAAAATAAGAAATGTTGCCATGAGTCAAAAAATTCAGATAATGTTATCTCCAGTAACATTAATTCTTATTTGCTTTAAGGAAAGGAATATTTTTTTATGTATTCAAATACTATTTGCGACTTAAAGAAGGAATATTCAGAGTTAAACATGATCTTGCTATTATTCATCTAACAGTGATCAATAGAAGTACATTTCTGAAGCAAATGCCCAGTGAGTTGTTTAGCATAGCCAAGATAAGCATAGTAACATTCAATTTATAGAAATTTTCACTTTAGTTCCTAGATTTTCTTGTAAGAATCCCAAATATATAATAGATTATTGCCTTCCACAATGGAATCAAATTTAGGATAAAGAATATAGATGTCAAGAGTGTAAATAAAGGATTCCAGGGATTTTTATCTGTCATCCTTTAAAATGTAATGTCAGAAAGACCAGAAAATGTCTCTCTTCCACTTGTGGCCAAGTCCCAAAGGCTTTTTGTCGTTCCAGGAGTCTGCATCAGGCAGAAGTGAAGCATTGTTGGAATTTTGCCAGATTTCCTTGCATCATAATGTGGATGTAGTTGCAGCATCTGCACAAAAGATGATGTTCAGTTTTTAAAATTAAAACATACAAACTTCAAAAATCTGTCAGCATTCAAACCCACTTAATTTAAAAAAGATCCATGTCGTTGACCTTCAGATGTTGATATGAGCATGTCTGTGTCTATGTGTGAGAATATCTGGATTGATTTAAGCTTCCTATTACCTTGTTTATGCAACAAAACTTCCACTGCTATAGCCACGCTGGTATAGCTTTGTCAGTGAAGATCCAGTGTATCACATGCCATGAGAAGGACACACAGGACATGCTGTGAAAAGTAAAATGCCAGTGTAGTTACATTGCTTTGTGAATAGCAATCACCAGCTTCTGTCAACAAAGATGCAGGAATAGGTTTTGCTGGTGGAGCTGTGACATGGTGGTCCATATGGCACAGACGGCTATTGTGATATGCTTCTTCACTGAGTTTTCTCCTTGCTTTTAGTATAAGTTAGTGGTGAAAACTGTTCTGTGTTGTAATTCTCATTAAAAGTCACATTCTGGCCTAAGGATCTCCAGTGGTAACAACATTGTTTCACTACAAACAACTGCTTTTTCAGTCACCAAAAAATCTTAGTCATTCCAATGACTTGGATTTAAGCAATTTCAGCACCAAGCAAATGAGTGGAAAATAAGCTTTACTCTTCTTTTTGGAAGAAAACATTCAAAAACAAACTGTCTAAGTAAATTTCAATTTCTTTTCTCAGTTCTAATATAAATTTGATGAAAACTGCTAATTGTGAGAAACTTCTATAATATCTTGACTCAAGTTTTCCTAACAAACTTTGCCACTGTCATTTCAACCACTTGTTCTAATAAATACTTAAAGGTCATTCAAAGTTTGTGATGTACTGCATTGTAGAACATCAAAATGTCACAATAACACCAGCTTTTTGGAGTTGCATGATGATATATTGGCACAGCTCCACAGAAAGTCAGTGGAACTATTCTAATTCATACCAGTTGAAGACCTAGCTCGCAGGGCTTAAATTGAAATCAGATTTTAATTACAACTCTAATTAAACAAAAAGAGTCATAAATCCCATTACAATTACAGTGAATTATTTTTCAGGACAAAAATGGCACTGCCAGTTTGGCACATAAGTAATCTATTTCAATGGCTAAATGCAGAGGCCAGTGATTCCAACACTCTGGAAGGAGGTGATTTTTTTTCTAACCATAATTTTAATTCTTTTATGAATACTTCAGTTTTCAGGTCCCAGTAGAACAGAATTAAAAAATTAGAACCATCTACACTTATTCTTTTTTTTCCATAAAGTTTTACACTTCTCTTTGCTTTAGATTCCCACGGCTCAGTGGAGTCAGCACAGATGCAGTTTTGTGAGTTTGAATTGAACAAATCGACATATACCATAAGATATTCCATAAACCAATAGCCTGTGAAACTGGAAGTACAGTATAAAGATTTGTTTGTATCATGAGCTCTCATTGCTCAAATTCCCCAAGTTCAATATCAATGTTTTGATTACCTTTTTTTCCAGAATAACCTATAATCAAAGCATTTCTTTTTTTAGTCTGGAGAAGAGAAGGCTCGGGGGGGACCTTATAACTCTCTACAACTACCTTAGAAGAGGTTGTACTGAGGTGGAGTCGGTCTCTTTTCCTGGGTAACAAGTGATAGAACAAGAAGAAGCGGCCTCAAGCTGCACCAGGGGAGGTTTAGACTGAATATTAGGAACAATTTCTTCCCCAGAAGGTGGTCAGGCACTGGAACAGGCTGCCCAGGGCAGCGGTGGAATCACTCTCCCTGGAAGCATTCACATACCGTATAGAGAAGGCCCTTAGTGACATGGTTTAGTGGTGGCCTTTGCAGTGAAGGGGAACGGTTGGACTTCATGATCTTAAAGTCTTTTCCAACCTGTATGATTCTGTGATTTCTTCAGGTTAGTAAAATATCTCCCTAATTTGATTTTTGAAATGTTTTGTATAATGTTGCATTTACATTTACACATAACATTTATAAACTAAAGTTAGGGAAAGCTTGGCTAGTTTACCCATGCAGGTGGGCATCCACTGAGAATCAATGCACATTGTCAAGTAAATGATAGCTAAGGTAAGAATAAATAAAGTAGGAGACCACGAGATGGTGGAATTCAGTATCTTGGTAGGATCTACTAGTAGGACCAGTAGAATAGCAAGTAGAATTGCAACCCTGGACTTTAGCAGGGCAAACTTTGGCCTTTTCAAGCAATTGCTAGGGGAAATTCCATGGGCAAGGCTGCTTGAAGGTAAAGGGGCCCAAGATAGTTGGTTGGCATTCAAGGATTGCTTTTTCCGAGCTCAAGATCAGAGCATCCCGACACGTAGGAAGTCAAGGAAGAGGGCCAGGAGACCTGCGTGGCTAAATAGGGAATTGCTGGGTATGCTCAAGTGGAAGAGGAGAGTTTACAGGTCATGGAAGGAGGGGCTGGCCACTTGGGAGGAATATAAGGCTGCTGCTAGAGGATGTAGGAAGGCAGCTAGGATGACTAAGGCCTCCTTAGAATTAAATCTGGCGAGAGGGGTCAAGGACAGCAGAAAGAGCTTTTTCAAATACATGGCAGATAAAACTAACACCAGAGGCAATGTAGGCCCACTGATGAACGGGATGGGTGCCCTGGTGACAGAAGATACAGAGATGGCAGAGTTACTGAATGCCTTCTTTGTCTCTGTCTACTCTGCCGGAGGCAGTCCTTAAGAGTCCTTTACCCCTGAGACCCCAGATGAAGTCAGGTCAACGGAGCAGTTTGTCTTAGTCGATGAGGAATGGGTTAGAGACCAGTTGAGCAATCTGGACATCCATAAATCCATGGGTCCAGATGGGATGCACCCGCGGGTGCTGAGGGAACTGGCGGAAGTCATTGCTAGACCACTCTTCATCATCTTTACCAAGTCTTGGCAAACAGGAGAGGTGCCTGAGGACTGGAGGAAAGCAAATGTCACTCCAGTCTTCAAAAAGGGCAAGAAGGAGGACCCGGGTAACTATAGACCAGTCAGTCTCACCTCCATCCCTGAGAAAGTGATGGAACACCTTATCCTTGGTGCCATCTTAAGGCATATCAAGGATAAGAGGGTTATGAGGGGCAGTCAACATGGCTTCACCAAGGGGAAGTCATGCTTGACCAATCTCATAGCCTTTTATGAGGAAATAACACGGTGGATGGATGATGGCAGAGTGGTGGATGTGGTCTACCTTGACTTCAGCAAAGCATTTGACACAGTCTCCCACAGCATCCTCACAGCTAAATTGAGGAAGTGTGGTCTGGATGATCAGGTAGTGAGGTGGACTGTGAACTGGCTGAGGGAGAGAAGCCAGAGAGTTGTAGTCTATGGGGTGGAGTCTAGTTGGAGGCCTGTATCTAGTGGAGTGCCTCAAGGGTCAGTACTGGGACCAGTATTATTTAATATATTCATAAATGATTTAGATGAGAGAATTGAGTGTACTATCAGCAAGTTTACTGATGACACTAAGCTGGGAGGAGTGGCTGACACGCCAGAAGGCTGTGCTGCCATCCAGCGAGACCTGGACAGGCTGGAGAGTTGGGCAGGGAGTAACTTGATGAAATATAACAAGGGAAAGTGTAGAGTCCTGCATCTGGGCAGGAACAACCCCAGGTTCCAGTATAGGTTGGGGAACGACCTGTTAGAGAGCAGTGTAGGGGAGAGGGACCTGGGGGTCCTAGTGGACGACAGGATGACCATGAGCCAACACTGTGCCCTTGTGGCTAAGAAGGCCAATGGCATCCTGGGGTGTATTAGAAGGGCGGTGGTTAGTAGGTCGAGAGAGGTCCTCCTTCCCCTCTACTCTGCCCTGGTGAGACCACATCTGGAGTATTGTGTCCAGTTCTGGGCCCCTCAGTTCAAGAAGGACAGGGAGCTGCTGGAGAGAGTCCAGCGCAGGGCAACTAAGATGATTAAGGGAGTTGAGCATCTCCCTTATGAGGAAAGACTGAGGGAGCTGGGTCTCTATAGTTTGGAGGAGACTGAGGGGTGACCTTATTAGTGTATATAAGTATAAAAAGGGGGAGTGTCACGAGGATGGAGCCAGGCTCTACTCAGTGGCAAACAATGATAGGACAAGGGGTAATGGGTACAAACTGGAACACAAGAGGTTCCACTTAAACTTGAGAAGAAACCTCTTCTCAGTGAGGGTGACGGAACACTGGAACAGGCTGCTCAGGGAGGTTGTGGAGTCTCCTTCTCTGGAGACATTCAAAACCCACCTGTACACATTCCTGTGTAACATTATCTAGGTGTTCCTGCTCTGGCAGGGGGATTGGACTAGATGATCTTTTGAGGTCCCTTCCAATCTCTAGCATGCTGTGATACTGTGAAAAGTTTGGCCACCTTGCCTGGAGAGTATATACACTTTCAGCGTTAGTACTGCTTCATATGCTTAGGGATTTTTCTCACAAAATTCTTCATTTTAGCCAGGATACTTGGGTAGATTATTACCCAAACTTTAGGAAGGATAGGATCAGAAGTAAATTTTATATGCAAATTTGAGAGGTTTGCCAAGTATTCTTGATAATGACTGAAGTGATTTTATAATCAGTACATTTCACATAAACTGTGCTTTACCTCTGAATATATGTTTATGCATTTGTTATACTCCCAACAAATACCATAACCACTGTCATTATCTTGAAACACACAGTTATTCATGTGACTCATATGTTTTTGAATTGCAAGACAAACTTGTTTAGCCATGCTGAGGGTTCAGTAGCATGTTAACACACTGACTGATGGTATTCTGTTAATATATACTTTGCAACAATTATCTCTCAAATGAGAATATAAAAATTTTACATTAAATAACCAAAAAGTGAATGTAAAAAGGAGGTCTATAAAAATTGCTTAGATTACAAGTATTTCAACATATTTTTAGTTGCCTCTGATTCTTCAAATAATACAAACCTCTACCATCCAAACAGAAAATACAAACCAGTTTTAAAACCCTCACGTGGATTACAAGGAGCCAGGAACAAATAAAGTAATAAATAAATAGGTAAACATGCTGGGGTTTATTTTCTTGTTTGAGGAGCTTTTCATTTTTTCAAAGAGTTCAATTGCTAAAATCAGTAAACTGGTAAATAAAAAACAGTAAATGTGTTAGCCTGATTCTCCACACAGTTCTGTGAATCACATTTTTAAGAACTACTCATTGCTCATTTTACTAAGAACACTTCTACTACTATGAAAAACCTCATTAAAGTTAGGAGTCTGTTAAGAGTCATTTGCTGGTAGAGAATGCAGTCCTTAAATTCAGCAGAAAACAGTGTGGGAAACTGAAGGTCAATAAACTTAAATATGGGTGTGCTAATCTATTCAAATGAATGAAATGTCCAATTCTTCCTTACATGTAATTCTGTTTTCATTCTAACATTTGTAGTCCTTTTTTATTGGGACTGTATATTCGATTTCCTGTCCCCATTGTGATGGAGTGACTGAAGGATGAAAGCTAAATGATAGAATAATATTGGAGTGAGAAAACTTTTCTTAATTCTATATAAGAGGATATGGGAAAAGACACAGTCTTCAGAGTCTTTGGGAAGTTCCGTTCTTCCTGCCTTTGAAACTAAATATTCTGTTGTTCAGCATATAGACTTTTAAAATATTTTTTCCTAGTAAACGGCCTTGTCTTTAGTTTGTCCTCTGAATATTTTATGGCAATATGGGCTAGCTTGCAGATTGCATGGCATGTGCAAATCTTTCACCTAATTTTGGAGAAATAGTAACTGTTTACTTCCAGCTAAGGCTGTAGTCCTTTTCTAAATTTCAGTTTAATTTCAAGTAATGCAAACAGATACAAAATACTTGCACACTTCTCTTTCAGCTCCTGGGACAAATATTAAGATGTCTGCAAATATCTCCTGCCATTTCTTGGAGCACGATTCTGCTGATCCTCTTTGTGACGCTTGTTATCACTCATGTAGCAATATAACAGGCCGTGTGGCTTGCCCAGGAACAGAAGGTCAGTTATTTTTACTTCTGAAGATCACTAAAATTAAGATATTTATTTAAATAATTTAATAAATATTTAGGATTCGACTTAACACAAATAAGACTGGTAACTGTAGAAATATTTCATTGTCAGAGATAAAGGATTCAGCTCAAGACTGTGCGTTTTCATATTGGCTGTATTGCAGTGGATAAAATCTGGTTCCAGCAATGATATCAGGAGGCCATGTATCATAGGGTTTGGTCTTGTTTTGTTTTACATTTTCTGCTTCATTCTTTTATCAAAATAAGTGATTAAATTCTCATTTACCCTGCCAAAACTTGTGTGTCCATACTCTTTGTTTTCATATGTTTTGTGAGAATGTATTATTTTCATTTAAAATTCAATTTTGCATGAATTAACTAAAATTTAAAATACATATATATATCTTGAGCAGATTTCTATAGATAGAGCTGACTTTTCATGAGTGTTACACATGTATGAATCTGTAAGGTGAAGAAAGTGTAATGCTGATTTGCAGTGAGTTTTACAGGATATCATATCAATGTTAAAACTGAACGAGTTTACAGTTTCTTACCTGTGTGTTCTAAACCTTTCTCTGAAATGGCTGGAGTTTATTTGGCTACATTCCATTTTATCCAGGCCTTCATCACTATTTTAGCATTCTTAGAAGCCTGTAGTTTGTGAAACTTTTCAATCACATTCTAATTGACACAATTCTGCAAGACATTGGTTCATTTTCCCTCCTACTTAGTTCCCGAAAATAGAATCATACGAGTCTGTAACATTTACTTTCGCAAGTTTTTAGCAGAGTTTCAAAAACATACATGTAGCGAATATTTTAAAGAAGTAACAGTTTAGGATTAGGAAGGAACAGCAGCTGGACTACAGATCTAACATATCCATAAAGCTATGTGAAAGTATTGCCAAAAATATGAAAACCGGTAAGAACAAAAAACTGATGCTGCCTCAGTGACATTTTTCAGTACTTAAACTATCTTTGGCATGTTTTCCCAAATACTCAGTTTGGGAATCAAGGTGGAATTACAACCACCATTAACGTTTGCATTCAGAAATGAAAGCGACCTCTCTTCATGAGCCTTCCTGGTCATATAAGATACAAGTACTGATGTTGGACCACTGAATTGAAAATCAGAAAGGCTGTAGAAAGGCTGATAAACATGCACCTATCCATTTATACCATGAGTCATAGAACACTATCAGACAGTATCAGTGAGATGCAAGTCTTTAATCAGTCTGTGTGGTATCAACAAAGGATTTTACCCAACTAATAAACTTAGTAGCTAAAATAAGAATGTTGCCTTGAGCTTTGCAAAAAGTATCATGATGGCAAATAAGTAAAAAATTAAGTGATTTTTATTTTTCAGGCAATCCAAGGAACATTTTGTTTTGATTCCAGTTCCTTTTTGTCCCTTTTACTCTTGTCAGGAATACAATCGTGGACATGTGTTTTCAGATGTTCTCAGACTTTATTTGCTAGTAGGAGTGGCATGTGGTTTATAGAAAAAGGAAGATCAGATGCTTTTCAGATGTGGTTCTTACAATGCTAAAAGAAAAAATAGTTTATTTTCTTCTGGTCCCCATGTCCTCTGTTTGTAAAACATCAGCATATACACTGAAGGCAGCTATTTGTATTATGTTTTTCTCCAGTTTGCCCAAAGATAAAGAAGTGAAACAGGTAATAACTTCTGTAGAATGAACTTGAGCTAAAATAAAAGGGTTTATCTTGGGTTTTCCATATATATGAAATCAAAACTAATCCTCTAAGTATCTTCAGAAATTATTAAAGGAAAGGTCTCGGAACTAATCATAGAACCATAGAATTGATTTGAGTTGAAAAGGACATTTGAGTTGAAAAGGACATTTGAGTTGAAACGGACATTAAGATCATCTAGTTCCAGTCCCCGGCCACGAGCAGTGTTGCCTCACACTGATGTTGCTTCACACTAGACCATGTCGTCCAAGGCTGTGTCCAACCTGGCCTTGAACCCTGCCAGGGATGGAGCATTTACCACTTCTTTGGGCAACCTGTGCCAGCACCTCACCACCCTCACAGTAAAGAAATTAATGTACATAAATTCTCCTTTATCTATGCATTAAAAGGTAACAGAAGTCTGTTTCAAAACATTTCTGGTATTTTTGCCACATCAATGAGTATGATACGCAGCAGAGCAGAAGTATACCAGTTAATTCACTGATTTTTGTCTGTGTTTATAGCCACACAAGCAGCATTTACATTTAAGCTATGAAAATAATGATAGAGTTTATATTATCTACAGTTAACTAAATGGCTCTATGACCAAACAAAACCCTCAAACCCACTAAAAACTAATGGTCTACAGGTTTATTCTCTACTAGATGCTCTGTATAGTACTCCCTTAAATCATTTGGCCTCACTAAAAGAAAAGGAAAAAAGGAATAGATGAAAAAGGAGAGAAAAACAGGAAAAAGAAAAAAGTGGTCAGAAAATAAAAAACACACATAAATCTAAAAAGAAAAAAAAAGACAAAAGAAGAAAAAAAGAGCAAGGAAAGAAAAAGGAATTAAAAATAAGGAAAAAAAAGTAAGAAAAAGTCATGTACAGTTCAACAAACCTGATTTGTAGGAGTGGTGGAAATGCATGCAAAGGAAAATTCCTAACTGCAAATTCTGCAGTTCACAAAGATTAGGTCTTTGGTACAAGATTGAAAGTGGCTTTCTTATTAACAGCTACATGAAGTATTCCAGTAGCATTGCATTCTGAAATACTTACCATGGTCAATTTTCTTGTAGCTAATTCTAAATTTCGTTAATTCTAGCTAGAACAGTATCAGCTAATATGACAAAAATGTTTCTTTTAATCTCTGAAATGTTAATTTTTTTTCTGTATCATCTGATTACAATGATAAATCTACAATAGTATTTTAAAAATAGAGACTTGGCACTACATTTCTTTGCAAACATCTCATTAAGTAGCTACACAAGGTTACAAAGCAGTGTTCACATTGTTTTCAATGCCTTGCAAGGGACATTTGTATTCTATCAGCAGTGTCTGGAAAAGATAAAGCCCAAAATGTAATAAATACTTTCTCATGTTTATAGATTTCCCAGCTATAATTACAATAATGACTCTCGACTGATCAAAGTATCAACAAAGAGACAACCAGATGAAGCTCAGCTGTAGTGTCAGCTGGGAAGTTTTTCTGGCTTATACTGAAGTCTGTGGAAGCTTTCGTACAATCTGCATGACACTAACACATTAAAATTAAAAATCATTGAAAGTCTAGAATTAGGTTCTGTAACAGAACTGCAAACCCATAGGGTGATAAAGCGTAACAGTGAATTAAGCTTGTTCTATACGTTATCCGTCCTTATCCTTTATCTATCTTTACTTGCAAGAAAGGCCATATAAAGGAAATGTCAGATGAGGTTGCAGAGCAAGAAAATTGACATGATGCTTAAAAAGGACCCATCTGGTCCGTAAAGTTCAGGATGCTAATATTCTTTCTGCTGGCCTTCTGCAGTCCTATGATTACATCAGCTGTCATATAAGGAAAAAAGACAGAATGCTTATGCTTTATAGTTAGAAGAGAAAAAAATTAGCTTAAAGCAATATTGACCAACATATCAAAAAAGTTTGGAATGACTAAGACAGAAAATACTGCAAATATGATGGGAAAATTTGAACTAAATTCTTGCTCAGATCATAAAGAAAACCAGTTTCTCGGAGAATATTAGGTTGGGCTGAATGGAGGAGGAATTGACATATATAAAATCACTTGTTGATTTCATTTTTTCATTACTCATTTAACCTTAATCTTTCTAATAAGATTACTACTGCTTCCAAGAAATTCATAACATAGGGTCTTCGAGCCTTTTGCCCAGCTATGACAACTGTATCTTCTTCATCAGATGTCCTGGTTTTGGCTGGGATATTTAATTTTCTTCACAGTAGCTAGTATGGGGGAATGTTTTGTATTTGTGCTGGAGACAGTGTTGATAATGCAGAGATGTTTTTGCTATTGCTGAGCAGTGCTTACACAGTCAGTGCTTTTTCTGCTTGTCATACCACCACACCAGTGAGTGGGCTGTGAGTGCACACAGGGTTTGGAGAGGACACAGGCAGGATGTGTATCACCTGCCCATCATGTACAAACTCACCCTGTTGTCTGTCCTCTGATAATACCTTACATCTCATGTTCTTCCCAGTTCTCTCTTTTTTGTTCTTTTCTATCTCTCTCCACATTGTGAGTCTAGAGTCCAGAATGGATTCTCTGTTTTTATTTCCCAAATACCTGATTTGCCTCCACATTCTGAGGACATGTTTCTTACCATAATTCCACTCAAAACCTTTTCTGCCATGTCTGCCAAGCCACAGTTCGTAAACAAAAATGAGATGTGGTATGCAGTAAAGAAATTGGATAAGCATCTTTCTTTAGTATGTTTGCTTACATTATGCTGCATAGCACCAATTATTAAAATAAACTGTACACTCCTTTAGCCCATCTGTTTCTTAGCATTTTATTTCATTCCTGCAACAGCCAAATCATAATCTAATGGCCATGCTAAGAAAAACCCACAGGCACTGCTGGTTGCCTCTGATCTGTGTTTGTTATAGTTGAAGGTACATGACATAAACTGAACAAAAGCTAAGCAAATGCACTATTTAATATGCAGATGTTTGTTTCTTTTGTCTTTGATGGCCAACTTTTTTAAAAGTTATATTTTGCAGTTCACAGTTTTATTTTTTTTTGTACCCCACATAAAGTCACAGACAGTGCTGTTTTAATGTAGGTAAGGTCTTCAGAACACCTGAAGAGGAATTTGGTGCCAAATTCTTAAATCACTTTGAAGTGATAACTTTTTTTTCCCATTTGAATTCATTACTTTTTTTTTATCTTATAAACATGCAAATTGAACAAAGTAATTTATAAGAACTACTGGTGTCCAGGTAGAAGAGTGCATTAGTTTAGTGCAAAGAGTTAAGTTTACCAGAATTAATAGATCTATTTGATCACTCAGTAATAGGGCTTGTGTTCATAGTCCTGAAAAGTATCTTAAAAGGTAATTCAATACAGTGTTTTAAAACTGCAGACTAGTAAGGAATTTCCAGTATTGATATGGAGTGGGCTTAAATGTAGTGAACTATCGATTGAGTGAACTTAAACCTGCTGGCATGCGCAGTTCTTCCTGTGGAAGAAGCCCCACAAATGAAAACCCTAATCTAGTGCAGCTCCTGCCCCCTTCTAATTCAAAAGGTACAACAGTGATGTTTGGTGCAAACAGTCATTTTATATACCGCATGGAAACTTCACACCTCCCACTACTTCTAAAACAATGTGTTATAGCAGCTTCTTTTTTAACATAGTTTAACACAACATCTGAAACTCTGTAACAAATCTTAGGATTCCTGCTTTATACAGAGATTGTCTTCAAACCTGCTTTTCACCTGTGATTGGAAATGGGCAATAAGGGTACTGTGCAAGGAACACAGCCTTGGAAACAGAATTTCCCCTGCTTTTCCAGCAGCTGCAGTTTTTCCAGAGAATTAAAGCTGTCTTTGTTAACAACATTCACACTTTTAACATGAAACAATGCACAAAATTTCTGCTGTTAAATTTATGGTTGAAGCATGCAGCACTAGAAAATGTGCAAGTGTTATGTACAAAATACAGTGCACTCTGCTAACATGGTTTTTCTTTTAAGCACAAAGAATAAAGTTCAAAGTGGGAACAGCTTTCAAAATGTGACATGCCATGAACTCGGTTAAACCAGTTACTTGTCCACTTTACAATTTGTGCAATGTGTTAGACTGCAAGTGGAAAAGATTACCCAGAAAAACATAGTCAAATAATAAAATGCATTAACCCAATTCTTGTAGAAGGGATATAGTGTTTAAATGATGGAATCAGGGACACCTCACACTACTAGATAATGTCGTCCAAGGCTCTGTCCAGCCTGGCCTCCAGGAATGGAGCATTCACCACTTCTCTGGGCAGCCTGTTCCAGCTCCTCACCACCCTCACAATAAAGGGCTTCTTTCCTACATCTAACCTGAACTTTCCCTGTTTCAGCTTGAACCCACCACCGTTTCTTCTATAGCTGCAGTCCCTGATGAAGATTCCCTCTTCAGCATCCTTGCAGGCCGCCTTCAGGTATTGGAAGGCTGCTGTTAACTTGAGTCTCGGGAAAGGGGAGACTTGCAAAGTTCTGGAAAGAGCTAAGCAATAGATATCAACAAATCCTATGGTCCACCTGCTTCTCCTCTTTAGGCTTTAAAAAAATAGATTGCATAGATATGAAAGGATAATTAAAACTCCAGCTGGCATCAGGTTTGGGCACATCAAGACAAGGAATCATCATGACCTCCCCATCTGGCAAAAGACAGAACGTGGACTGAGGTCCCCCACTTCTTGAGATTGCACCATTGCCCTCTGAGACATTACATGTGAATATTTCACTGACTGGAAGGGAATCTTTAAAAGGCATGTATGTGCACATCGGCATAGATTGTTACAGCAACTCCAGTGAATTCTATGGACTCGCTTTGTAAGATCCACCTTAAAACTGCAAACTGCTGCTAAATAACACTTGGAACCCTTTAGATGAATACTGTTGACCAAGTCTGAGACTAGAACTAGATTCAGCTGCACCTGAGCTTTGCCAGAAGTTTAGAAAGAAAGGGGATCTATTCTGAGCCTTGTGACTTAATGGGAGAATTTTCTTATTCCCCGTATTTCTTCCATTAGACATACACTGTTGTCCATGTCTGAGACGAGGATTGGTTTCTGACACACCTAGGCTCCATCAGGAGTTTAGAAAGCAAGAGGGTTCAATCTGAACCTTGTGACTCAAGAGGAGGGTCTCCCTTACCCTTTTCACTTTCAATCTCTATACAAATAGTTTTAGCTTGATTCCACCTCAGTTTTCCTTTATACCTTCCATTAGACACAAACCTTTGGCAAAGTCTAAGACTATGTCCAGCCCCACCTAGGCTCTGTCAGGTGTTTAGAAAGCAAGAGGGTCCAATCTGAACCTCATGACTCAACAGGCGGGTCTTTCTTACCCTTTGTGCCTTTGGTCTCTGTATTATCATCTTGAGCTTGACTTTACCTCTTTACCTTCATCCATGTATGGTGCTAATCACAAACCTGAACTACTGTGTCTGGCAGTCTAATTTCTTTTTGATTAGTAAGTGTTAGTCACCTTAGCAAATTCAGCTATAAGAATACATCTGTATGAAACTTTTATTTTACTCTGTTCATTATGACTGAAGACATACTCAATTTGGCATCTTAGAAAATGAATCACTATTATAATAATCCAGTGCATTCTGCTTTCCTTCCATTCATGTCCTTTTCCTCACAAATGATCTTTAATTTGCTGGTATCAAAGTTATGCACACTTACTTCCAGGTCAGTGTCATAAATAAATGCAGTTGTAAACATTTGGTTGGGATAGTTATTTGAAGGGGGTTCTACATTGGAACGGGGACAGTAGCACTAAGACAAGGGGTGATGGGCTTAAACTCAAAAAGGGGAAGCTCAGTTCAGATATAAGGAAGTTCTTCCCTGTGAGGGTGCTGAAGCGCTGGCACAGGGTGCCCAGAGAAGCTGTGGCTTCTTCATACCTGGCAGTGTTCAAGGCCAGGTTGGACAGAGGGTTGGGCGACATGGTTTAGTGTGAGGTGTCCCTGCCAATGGCAGGGGGGTGGAACTGGATGATCTTAAGGTCCTTTCCAACCCAACCCATCCTGTGATTCTGTGATCCAAAGGCTGTGGGTTAGAATTCCTTCTAAAGCTACTGCAAAGACTGTCTAAAAGAGAAGGGGGGGAAGCAGAAAGTGAAGGAGGGAATGAAAGAGAGGAGGTAGTAAAACTCTTGGGGAAAACCTCCTGTGTCCACAGAATCTTATCAGTGTGCTTTCAGATGTGGTATTTTCATTTCTTTTGCTCAGAATAAGGCTTTTTTCTACCTGATAGGTATTGGATGATCAGACACACAGGTCACAACAATCCTCATTGATCAGAATAAAGATGAAATTTGTCTCCCAAGTCTTTGCCTACAATCCTCTTTGTAATCTTGTCTGTACCCATGACTCAGATCCTACAAATGGATCCGAAAAATCTTTAAGAAAATAGTGTAGAACTGTAGCATCTCCATGATGTAGTTAAAACTTAGCAAAACATGAGGGTTATGGACTACATAAGCTTGAAAGACCACTGCAACTTTGGAACGTTAGTTACTTCTTACCTGAAAGGAACGCCTTCCGCTCTTCTCTTCCACATACAGAAAAGCTATTGAATGACAGCAGCATAAAGAAAGAAACAAGAAACATTAAAACAATTCTCCAGAGCCATTCAAGCAGAGAATACCTATCATGCAATTCCTACTTTTTTTTTTTTTTTTTGGGGGGGGGGAAGGGGAATGTTAGTATTACTTTCTAATGTGAGTAAAGTACAATCCCAGTAGAGTTGCAGTTATATTTACTTGCCCTGTAAGGTCACTGCTTTCTATTTTGTACATATTTCCTCCAAAATATCTTCCAGTTAATTCATCCTTGTCCTTCTTAAATGGACCTTGCTACGCACACTGGCAAAGAAAAAGCCTTTAATAATGACCTAAACAAACTATTAAAAAAACAACCAAACAAACCATAATGTGTTTAGGAAAAAAAATCTTAGAGACGAAATGCTTTTGTTTTTCCAAGTTGTCTCTTAGGAATAGGTTTAATTAATCCCATATTAGTGTTTACCTGTAAACTGCCTTAATTGCTCTCACAAAGTAACTGTGAACCTGCCTTTCCATTATCTTGAAGAGTGTGATCGGAATGGTGCTGATGTTATTAATCTTCTAAACTCTCATGCTATTTTTCTGTACCTTTAAAATGCACTTTCATTTATGAGATGCCATTAATTCAGCTAACTGCAGCTGATGTTACACTTTAAGACTGTTTGCCTCAAAACCAGCAAAATGCAATTGAGTTATAAACAACTTGTTCTAAAAAAAAGTGTTTTTCTAGTATCTTAAATTTTCTGACTGTTATTCAACTGCACATCCCACCTCTGTATGCCAGCAGGCAGAAATTCAGTCTTATAGCTCTCATCCTGCACATAGCCCATTTGATGGTGCACAAAAGGTACTGTCCTCTGTCCAGTTCCAGCAATGATCTGCTTACACTTCTGATTCACTGGATAGAATCATAGAATGGTTTGGGTTGGAAGGGACCTCAGGATCATTTAGTTCCAACCCCCCTGCCATGTGTAAGAGCAAAACCAGAAACCTGCACAAACATTGTAGTTTGACTGTTCAGCCATTTCCATAGCAAAAAGCATTGTGGTTAGAGACAAATAGCTAAAATTGCACAATCATCACAAAATAATGTCATCTATATTTTCAGCAAGAAATGTAACTTAGTACTATATGACACAAAAACCTCAAATTTGGAAAGTTATTGCTCAACTTTGCATGTTCTTCATCCATTATATCATCTCTGTCCTTAGCCACTTCATAGAGCCTGCAGGATATTTTGTGAGAAAAAAATGTATTTATATATTGTGAAATACTATTTTTGTTATCAAATAAGCAGATAAAACCCAGTAAAAAAAAGACACAAGGACTGTCTGTGCAGTCTGTCCCTATGCTGACTAATACACAAAGTACGTGACCAAAACACAACCCACTCATATTACTTCCCTCTTCTGCCTTTATTCGCAAAGTCCTCTGTCTGTAACCTGCTGGTACACTGGCACAACACCAAGAATTTCGCATGCCATTTTGTCAGTCCATCATGCTCACATATCACAGTATCAGAACCCAATGTTCTTCAGGGTTTGCTGAATTTTTTCATTTACCATGGCCCTTTTCTTTACCACTAGATATTAATCTTGCCTGTTCACTAGCTCTTACATTTCTGGCTGTTAATGCAAGTCTATTTGAATCTCATTCAACTTGTATGCAAAGATGTGTTAGGTCCTTTCCAGCAGAGCTGCTACAGAGCCAGTCAATTATTAGGACCCCAGTCTGATGGTTTCCGTTTTGACACTTGGATGCACACATAGACATACATAGTGTCTGCCAGAAAACTACCCCAACAGCCTCTTGGTCAGAAAAGAAACCCAAACAAATTATATTTTATGGCCCTGACTTAGGATAGTTTTAAATTAATTACTTAAGAGGATTTTTTTTCTATTATTTATTACTACACCAGAATTTAGTGACTGTATAAAAAATTATATCCGGTGTTCCTTGTCAAATCAAGATTATAAAACCAAGTCGAAAAAAGCATTTTTATAGGAAAGAACACTTGTAGGAAGAGACCATACCAACATTATATCCAAGGATGAGAACTACTGGAGAAGGCTGATACGGATTTTAACTGAAAATAAAATGGACCAAACACAGATACAGTGGACACAATGAAGGGCCAAGTCCTATTGGCATCAGCCTGATTAGACTATACCTGTTAATATTTACAGAACTTTTAAGTCACTACTGAGCTGAAAGAAATAGACCCAAGTATGTGTCTACTATATGAGCATGTTAAAATGAAAATCTGATAAAATAAGTAATAATATAACTAATAAAATACTGACAATTTTGAAAATCAAGCAACTGAATCAGTATAAAACCTACCATGCTGGTACTTCTGATCACGTCTTGCATATTTACACTCCTGTAGCACAGCTTAATGTAATTCAAGTTCAAAGAAATAAATGGGCAAATACTTATAGTTTAAGGAGGAGAAAATTGTCTCTATCACACAATTCACCATGCTGTCATATGCTGTTCATATTGGCTGTATGTATGTCAGTGTGTCATGAGGGAGGATGCCTTCACTTTTTATACTGTTGCAAGTAAATTACTAATAGAATTTGCAATGTTTCCAGAGGAGGTAGAATGCAGAAAATCTGCATAAAAATAGAACAAGAAACTACAGTAATATTAGGAAAAGATTAACTGAATTATTATTTTAGGTCTGTTTCTATCATACTAGTTACCCAGGGAAACTAAAAATCATGTAACAGTGATTTCAGCTCTCTGCTTTTGCCAAGCTCTATATTCTCTAAAGAGCAGAAAATTTGGCAGTGACTTAGAAAGTTTCTCATGAACACCTTAGTTTAGGACATATGCAAGTAACATTTACTGTCATTTTAATTACAATTTATCACTGACTTTCTGCAATAGGTAGAAAACCATCATAACATACATCTTTCTAAATGGATACAGGTAGGATTTTGCAACTGTGTTATAAAACTATCAGCCTTGTTTTGACTTGAAGTCAGACACAGTAAAAACTTTGCAGCTGATTTACTAATAATATTACATGTTTGGTGCAAATTTAGGTGAGAATGAATGGTATTTTCTGTCAGTACAAAAACATCATAGTCAATGGTGTATTACAGAACCATATGTATATAACTAACTCTTCCACCTTCCAAGAAATATAAATTGTATTGCATGGCCCTTCTTTAGTTTATTTTGTTTGTTTTCTTTTGTCATAGTATCACAGAATGGTTTAGGTTGGAAACAGCCTTAAGATCATGCAGTCTGCCATGGGCAGGGATGCCTCCCACTGGACTATGTCGCCCAAGGCTCTCTCCAGCCTGGCCTTGAACACAGCCAGGGATGGAGCATTCACCACTTGTTTGGGCAGCCTGTGCCAGGTCCTCAGCACCCTCGCAGGGAAGAACTTCTGCCTTATATCTTAACCCTGTTTAAGTTTGAACCCATCACTCCTTGTCCTATCACTACAGTCCCTGATGAAGAGTCCCTCTCCCTTGTAGCCCCCTTCAGACACTGGAAGTTGCTCTGAGGTCTCCACATAGCTTCTCTTCTCCAGGCTGAACAGCCCCAATGTTCTCAGCCTGTCTTCATATGGGAGGTGCTCCAGCCCCTGATCATCCTTGTGGCCTCCTCTGAACTTGCTCCAGCAGCTCCATGTCCTTCTTATGTTAAGGACATAAGAACTGCACACCCCAACTTGATCAGTGAGAGCAAATAAAGTTTATTGGTGTAAAATTCAAAGACTAAATAATCAGAACTACCAACTGCAGCCATAGCCTGATTAAAAACCCCATACAATATTTGACCTAAACCTCATTTAGGCAGATTGAATAGCTATAGCAAACAAACAACAGACTTCTCTTTAAAACTGGCAGTGCTCTAAATCATTAAAAAGTCCTAGCAAAAGTCATATTATTTTACTTTTTGCACATTCTTCAACAGGATGAGATTGGTAAAACTATGCTTTTATTATAAAATGCAAGTCCTAAGAGCCTGAAAATTTGATTCCATGCCATTAACTATATATCATCAAAAAAATCATTCAAAAAAAAATTAATTCTGTCAGAAAATAGAGTCTCAAAATCAGTTTTTTGCATCCCTGCAATGAAGAAAGCATAAAGAGAGTGTGAAAATGTAGTCTCACTGAAAGCCCTAGGGCAGTAATAACAAAAAAGAAAAAAGTGATCACTCAGGCAAAAGCGGAGCCTCCAACACAACCTTCCTTTGACATGTCTCCCAACCTTGGAGCTGTCACAGGACTTCCTGACAGATCTAAATCTCAGTCCCTAATTCAAAGAAACAAGATGATCTAGACCATGATCATCTAGACAAGATGATCTTTTTTATATGTAAAGACTATCTGATTAAGACCAGTTATACGCGAAACAGGTAGTTACCTAGACAAACTGGGTGGCAGACTAATGGGGCAACTTTTCTAGCACAGCTTTCTAACACAGCCTCTGTTTTCTGTGGTGTATGGCTGCATGAATCTACAAAAGGCAAAGAACAACCCCTCCCAGTGTGTCGTTCAAGTCTCACAGGGAAGATGGAAGTGTTTTGTTACACACATCTTAGCAAACTGAACATGTAAAATGTTAGTGACAAGATGAAAACTGACATATTTGAAGAATCAGTTTTCAGAGCACAACTGTATTCAAAGGAGAAGGAGTTAATAAGTTTTGTTTATGGGCTGCTCCATGTACTCATTTATACCACAGGCAGGAGTTATTGCTGTTGGTGTGGCCATACCGTCCTTTGCTATTCATTCTGGTGAAATTTATTCCAGCACACAGACTCCCCACAAGGACATATACACCATTTGAAGCACTATGTAGGACTTCAGTCTGTGGTTTAGAAGGACAAGAGAGAGCCTTCTCTGTGGGCCCCATGTGAGATGATGAATTTCATACTGGACTGTAAACACATTTTTGAACAGAAAGCATCTGCACATTATATTGAGCTAGTGACAGGGTTTCTGCTAACTGCTTGGAAATACACAACTAGTGTTGGCAGGCAAAACATGGAAGCCATAATGAAAACTAGGTATGCTTGCAAAAGATAGAAATAATTTCAGATGCAATAATAGCTGTTCCACATTATCAACATCTAGCATCAATTGTTATTTACAGACTCCCTCCAAACTTACTGATATTTAAATTAGCCTCAAGCTAACAGAAAACTTATCTGTATGAAGAGTATATCCATCAAGAAGGAAAAAGGTCCACAGTAAGTGTGCACAGATGAGAGAATTTATTTACTAAATACAGTTTTGACAGATGGAAGATACCAAGTAAACGAGCTTGAACATTTGTCATTCTTAGACTTTATATTGGTTCTTTTTGTGCATTCACAGAAATTAAGACAGAAAATACGCTACGAGGTATTTTATTCTGCAAGATACTGTGACTGCAGGAAATGACAAATGATACTGTAAGGTACAGACCCAGGGTAGACTGCTGTTAGAATCTTTTCCCCAAATAATTTGCTGATGCCACCAAGACAATGTTATAACTATGATGAAGAGAAGGGTAGTTTAGAAATCAGAGTCATCATGATGATCTTTCACTTCTTGTATGTCTTCATGTTAGCAAATTAAAAAGCATAGTAGGACACGGAGCTTGTAGGAAGGCACAAATAGCCCTTTTGTAACACCATAGTCTCAGTAGCCGGTTTGTGTCCCTCATACTTATAACCAAGTTGTAAAAGTCAATGCTGGCTCTGAATTTTTTGTCTTAAACCATAGAAATTTCCCCGAGTTTTTTGGCTTTCACCAGCTGTCATTTGCACAGTGTGAACTCGGGAACAATGTACCACCAGCTTCCTAGGACAAGCAGTTCTCATAGTGAAGCACATCATATTCCCATTCTCATGTGAAACAATATATTAGATTTTCTTGAGAATTTCCCATTTTGTGGGAAGTGGGGATATTTTACGGCTATTAAACAAAACAAATAGAGAAAATACCTGAAATAGCTTTCATTTCAGTGGATGTCTCAAAAAGAACTTAGTTCTGCAGAACATATCTGATGCAAAAACTTTAAGAGTAAAAATGGAATTGGGTGTTTATATGGAAGTCAGAATGTACAAAATTGTCTTAAAAACAAAGACTTTGCAGAAGATATTAAACTGTGAGGTTTAATTAAGCTTTAGCTATTGGAAACAAAATGATACCCTACTGAGGGCAAAAGTATCTTACGTCTTCCTGATGAATGATTTTTGCGTCTCCTGGATCTGTTTACTGAGAGATACTTGTTCTAGACAGATTCTGGTGTTAATCTGAGTAGCAGTTCATAGATTTCTAAGAAAACAGTTTGCAGAACAGCTTCCATGAAACTGAATTCTTCGGTGATTTCAGTGGGAGCAAACCTAAACCCCAGGGTTTTTCCATGTAAGCTTTCAAAATAATTTGGTTTAAAATTTAAATGAAATGTCTGTTGTTGAATAAATTTCAAGGCGTGTAAGAAAAACATACAGAATGTGTTCTGATATTGTGATTCTGGAGATAAAATAATTGTATCTTTCAGCAATGTGTTTTGGAAGACCAAGTTAGATTAAATTTCAGTTCTTAAAAATGAATGAGTTTATCTCATACTGTTCTTGCAGACATTTGATTTAAATCTGAGAACTCAGGAGAGCAAGTTTGTGTTTAAAATACAGCAGAAGACAAATCCTGGTTTGTAAAACCCGCCTCTTTTCACTTCTGTAACCCTTCACAGCAAAGCTAGCCATAAGCTTTCATGAGTTCTGTGGCAATGTACTGACTTCAGGGGAAAGAATCTCGGTTCCAACCTTTTTGCTGAAGTGGCTCAGATGTTTAATGGCCATAAACTACTAGCTTGTACAATGTATACTTGCTCACGTTTATGTATTATTCTTGTGCAAGTGTTCCAAAGCAAATGTTGCATTAGATGCATCACTGAGCAGTGTTTCCAGGAGCAGGTTACATAATGTATCTGCAGAATAAAATCTGCCAACTCAACACCTAGGCATGTCACATAATCCCAGAATCATTTGCGTTGGAAGGGACCTCCGGAGATCATCTAGTCTAACACCCTGCCAAGACAGAGCCACCCAGAGCTGGTTACACAGGAACATGTCCAGACAGGTTTGGAATGTCTCCAGAGGGGGAGACTCCACAACCCCCTGGGCAGCCTGTTGAGTGCTCTGACACCCTCAATGTAAAGAAGTTCTTCCTCATATTGAGGTGAAACTTGTGTTTGAGTTTATGGCCATTGCTCCTTGCGCTGTCGTTGGGCACCACTGAAGAGTCTGGCATCATACTCCTAGCACCCACCTTTGAGATACTTACATGCATTGAGATCCCCATGGTAAGCACCTAGGTAAGGAGAGCTGTTTGATAGCAGCTCCTCTCACTGACAGGGTACAAGTGTATATACTGAAGTCTGAGACAAACATTCCATGAATATCATGTGGAGTACTGTAAATTGGTCTCTGTGCAGCAGAGGCTTTGTCTGAGCACTTTATTCCTCTTGACACAGGTGATAAGTCTTAGTCTTTTGTCTCCCACATGCAGGTGCGTGGATAGTTCTGTTAAAATGGTAATAAAATAGCTGATGCATGACACTTGCAACTGCTGTGTAAGGCTCTGGAGTAAGCTTCTACTTAAAATGTTGTAGAGAAATTCTTTTTGAAAACATAAACTGGTTAAGAAAGCAAAGGATCACAAAGAAGCTGAGACATTGCCACAAAGGACAGATAGCACTCTCTATCACTGCCATTGATTGTAGTTAGTGAACTTTAAAAGGGATGCTACATAAGTGATGTCTTAAAACAATCAGTGTTTTTCTTTGCGTAGATAAGAAAGAGCCAGTTCCGATAACTGCCAAAATGGGAACCTTCAGGGGAAAGCAGCAGAAGAGAGATTTCCTGGAGCATTTGCTGAAGGACAATCACGATGATATTTTCACTGTGACACCTTTCAGAAGAGTAGAAGAGTAAAGGTAAATCTGGGAAAACTGTATATACATGTGTTCTTTTCTGGTTGGTATTTCAAGGGTGTGTTACAAGTCTGCAGGTTCAGCTTCACCAATAACATCTTGTGGATTTGGGGGAAGAAACTTATTTCCCTGTTTTGTTACTGCAATTGTCTTAGTTTGCTAATTATTATAGACAAATAGTCATGAATGTCCAGTGGCTGAGTCTAGGTGTGCATCAACTCTCCACAGCAGCTGAAAACTTGACCTCAAAAACTATCTTGCTTATCTTTTGACAATTTCACTCTCTCTTTAATATATAAACTGTGTACATGTATCTGTTTAGTGAGTAAAGTGATATAAAGAAGTTGTGGAATTGTCAGATTCAATGTTTGTGTCACATGAGCTAATGCTAGTGGAGACTCAGTGAGATATGTGTGGGGTCCATTTCTCATCTAAGGAACAAAACCATACTAATAGGTTGTACGTGACCGCTTTGCTCATTTTTGTGTGACAAGGAAGACTGTCGTTATCATCAGTGAGATCCTTCACTGTACCTACCTAAAGTCACAAGGACTGTGGTTCTCTCAGTTCCTGTATGCAACAGGGTGCCCCTTTTTAAAGAAGAAATCACAATGCACTTCTTACTAGTTCCAATAGTAATCACTTTAAAATATGTTCTGTATTTCTGTTAGCACCAGACTATTTCAGATAAATGATGACTCTGGGAATTATGGAAAAATAATGTTTGCCAATATTTCACAATAACTTGCACGTATATAGAGAGACAGAAAGTGGTAGGTTGAGACAATCACTTTTGAAAATACAAAACTACTAATTTTGATACATCCATTGTCAGTTGTTTTGCTTGGGATGCCTAAATAAGGTCTCCTTATTATATAGTAAAATAAATTGTGCCAAAACAGACTTTTAATAAAGCCAGTTAAAAGGAGCGCTGTGGTTTATGCATATAAAGGCATGAATTTCTATGAGAACATTAATAACTTTGAGCAGTGACTAGGGCTCAAGAATCACATTGTTAGAAGTACAGCAAGTGATACATGGAAAGAAATTACTGTCAGGGCCAATACTTTTGTTTACTGTTTTTTAAGTAACTGTTCTAGTTACAAGTGTGCAATAATTTGCCCATCTGTCTTGAAATTAGAGCTATAAGTATTATTAAAAAGAAAGGGGAAGAAAAAAGATAAAAGGCAGTTCTGTCTTGCTTTTGGAAACTTCTGCTAGTAAATGGCAGTATTGTAATTTACACTAAAAACACCGAACCTAGACATTATGATGTTTTGAGCTACTGATTCTGAGGCTTACCTTGAACAGTAGTGTTCCACACAACAGATCACTGAACATGTCATCAGCATGCTGCCACCTGTAGAAAATTATGATGAATATTGAAGCCTTGGGCTCCTCTTGTCACCCTTAGACTTACACATGCATACACACATACAGTTCCTCCTCTACTGAGCCCCATATGAAACCAAGGGGATCTAACCTACAAATCAATTTCTACATGATATTCCATGACCTTCAGCAATGCACAGACCAATGCTTCTATTTGAAGTCTGTTCAACTCAGAAAATTCTTGTTAAAAATGCTATAAAAAGTACAACCCAATAGAAGGCCATTTCATCAAGTGTATAGGTTCTAGTGAGCTACAGTAATTGACTAAATGAATCCAAATCCAACTGCTGACTTCATAGATTTCTATTCCCAGACTTTGGCTTTGTTAATTTCAGAGTGAATGCTGATTTAGAACAGATGTGTTTGTCGATGTGTTTGTGGATGCAGTTCATGAAAAATGGCAGAGAGGTAAAAAGTGAAGCTGTGGCACCTTATGACATTCTAAACATTCTGGCAAAGAATTCTACAACTTAAATATGCATTTTGGTTGTTTAGAGGATGGCAACCGCTACTTTGATTGGAGAGTCTCTAGTTCTTGTACAAGAAAAGACAATGAACAGCTGTCCCTCTTACCTTCTCTATGTTTCTCTTGGGTTTATAGACCTCTAGGATAGCCCCACTCAGCTGTCTATTTTTGAAAAACTTGAGGCAACCCCTCCCCCCTTTTTTTTGATAATTATCAATAGATGACATACTAAGATAAACTTTAGCATCCTTTAGAAGAGTTTCTAACATTGCCTGGATGTCAGACTTACGGATTTGCAGTTTCCAACACTTTCCTTCACCACCCTCTAAAAACTGTCGTTGCGTTTTGCTGCATTCTAGTCCTTTGGCACTGAGGATATTTTTGTTTCAGCTCTTTTTGCTTCATTTCTCTTTGAAGTCTTGAGTCTCCTGCTCATTTGTTATTTCATTCTATAAACTTCTCTGCTACACTTTTGTTCGAAAGTGATCTCTAGTATATCCCTTATTGACATTAGATACAGTGGTGGAATCATCCATGCTTCTTCATAATGTACATAGATACAAAACAGTTACTTCTTTCTGTCTCCAGTGGTTTCTTGTTTTTCTGTAGGTGCTGTCAGTTTTTCTCCTCCTAAAATACTTGAATCATAGAATCATAGAATAGTTGCATTGTTTGTTTTTCCTGCCTGTTGCAAGGATTTACATTCAACAAAGCAGAGTTTAGGATATATTTCCTTTTTAAATTACTTACATTTAGCACATACAGAAATATTAGCTGTCTTACATGAAATTTTTCAGTTTTGTAAGCAGAACCTTCATTCATTACACAAGAGAAACTATGTTTCTACTCTCACCTAGGCGTGATTTATGTAATAAATATAACTCTTACATTTTTTATGGTTTTGCCATAATTGTAATCTGAACCTCTTTCAAAAAGGGGAACAAAGATACTCTCAGGCCCAGAAACAGCTATTATGATCAGCTAGATTCTGGATTCTAAGGTGTGCCTTTCAAACAATACAGTGTATGATTTTAGAAGTGTTTTAAAGGCAAACCAAAATGCTTTTGTGTTAGTTTGACAGCCAGATACAGCCACTTCAGGTAACTGCCCAAACTTGTTAACTTGTCTTCTACATCTGGCAAAAGGGAAAAATTGGCATTTCACAAGGCAACAGTAGACCCAACACTATAAAAACAGTCACATCATGCACAATCATGAGTCATTATGTACTCGATCAACAAGGTGTGACCTAAAAATGTCTCTCTGTGGACTTTATGCTCCGTTTGCTGTTTTCTTGAGTACACACTTGAGTACATCTTCTTGTGACTACTATTCATCTGACAGGAATGGGCAGAAAGGAGAAATTACACCATCAGAACTGGCATTCCTCAACAGAGATTCTGCCAGCTGACAGGCTTGAAGTAAAAACCTTTTAGTGGGTTGTGACCAACAGGTCACAAATGTTTTGAAGAATATGAAGGAGTAAGATTTGTTTTCTTCCAGAAACTTACCTTTCTTCTTTCCTGATTTATTTTTTTTTTTAATTTTAATTAAAAATACTTTTTGAATCTTTCCTTGTATGTGGATCGTTGTAATGCATCAGGTAGAATAGCTCTAACTCTGTGATGTGTTCTTGAATGAAATACATTTATTAAGACATCTAAAACTTAAATTGCTGTTCATAACTGTGATCTAAGTACTTCAGACTCTGTTTAAGTATTCCCATTTCTTCTTAGTCCCTCTCTTTTTCATTTCAGATAGGCTACACAAAGACACTGTTTGAATAATTTCAAAACATGGCCCTTGCAGGGAGCCTGAATCAATAAAACACTGGTCACAAAGATCAAATTGTACGCTCAAGGGGTGGAGATAATTTTAACAAAAAATGCATGTTTTAAACTTACCGTAACGGAGTGAGGACTTACCTGGAAGGCTTTTGTCACCCTTGATACTACTCTGTGAAAATGAAACAATTCTGGTTTTGTTTTCAGTTACAATGAGAAAATGGCTGATACTCAGAATATGGCCACAGAACTAAACCTTCATTCCTTTCAGCTTTGCCATTGTGCTAGTTGAGGAGTATGTAATCTCAGTTATTTTAAGCAAATAAAATGATGTCACATCCATTGACAGAAGATTTTCATGGGCCTATTGCAGCAAGACCGTGTGTTTTTTTCTGGGCCATCTGCCCAGTGAATGCTTGAAAGTGCTAAGAAAACCAGTTTGCTGTCCCGTGATTAATACCTGACACTGACAGCGTAAGATCATGTCTTGTGTATTTTATCAGTCTTAATTTTAGTGTGATGAAGACAACAGAATAGATACTCAAAGTTTAAAAAGTAGTCTGTATCAACTCTCTTCCTATTCGGGTTGTTGTGCTGCTAAGAATATTTCATTTGAGGTATAACATTCACAGTGTAAGCAAAATGCTTTTCATACAGCATGCAGTAGATACCAGAGTGGTCTGAGTGGTCTGGAGAGAGAGAGGTTTTTAAAGTGCTTTGAAATCCTTCTGGATGAAAACAGCTCTATTTCATTTGAGATGTTTATTGTTGTTAATATTATTACTTTTTGTGCTGTTTTATCAGCAGAATCATGACAGTTAAATGCTTGTTAAACCACATATTGAAATGATGAAAGTCCAGTTACTGGAGACAGTATCACTCCACTTGAAAAGCTCTCATTTACTCCTTGAAGAGCAATCATTTATTGGAGAACACTGGAGCCAGAAATACATGTGAAATTTCTCAGGAATCAAGTAACTGATTTTACTTGAATATCCTAACAAATGACACATTCCAGTATTTGATACGTGACCTCTCAGTGATGCTTTAGGGATTCTTAAACTTGGCAATAGAGCCTACAGTTAGTTAGTGAAAAAAATAAAAAGATGAATACCTCAAATACTCCTGTAGCAATGGAAAAGTCCTTAAACTATTTTATGTAATTGTAGATCAGCAATATTGCAAGACATATTGTTTCCTTCGGTTACCTTTTGTTGCTAACCTTTTCATCATCTTGATAGAAGTTGATCTGTGTGCTGAATTATCTGGTAAGCTTGGAGTTTTATTAACACCTTCATGAAAACTGCAGAAATTGTAAAGAACTTCCTGCCGTGAGTTGCCAGATATCATCACTTCATCATACATGTCACAGCTTACTTCTGAAATATGGCAACTTTCAAGCTGGTTAATGCTGCTTTCACTTTATTTTCTTCAGGGTAGCCAGCCCTGTCATCCAGTCTTCCTCTCCTCACGCTTTACAAATGTATGCTCTATCTGGATCTCTGACTGCGTGTGTCTTCATTGGAAAGATCATCATCAAAGCGTACAATACTGTCTCAAAATGTCTTTTAATAGTGTGCCTGTAATGGAAGAATTTGACCAGAAGCATAATTCTGCACTGCTGAAGTAGCCTAACTTGTAACTCTGCAGATACCATTTTCCACAAGTCCCAGGAGCATTCCCCTCTGTATTTTGTGATAAGATTGTCCTTCAAAATCGTACTGCAAGGAACTACCAATTCTTTTGTCCCCCTTGGCAAACAGTAACCAGCAGGTTTCTCTCTACCTTTGGGCTTTATTTTTTTTTTTTCTGGTGTTCTTCAGAACTCATTCATTGAAATCTTAGAGCATTCAAACCATATTAGATATGCTTCATAAGCAGTGACTGGCAAACACAGATATGCTCCAAAGCACTGCCTGTATTTATCATAGCTCGTTTTCACAGTGCCTTGATTATTGCAAGGTTGCAGCTTCACATAACAAGTCTCTCTGTGAAACGCTTAGCCATGGAGTATCTCGTACAAGGAATGAGCTTTGTGATTCCCTGTAAGGTTTTTATTACTCTCATTACTGTGGGAGTTTCACATAGCCTATAATTACCACTTTGTAGTCTTTCACTGTTACCCTTACCAAGGCAGGACCCTTATTTGATAATAATATACACACATTCCATATAAGATAGGGATCATACTTAAAAAAAAAAAAAAAAAGGCAAAAAATGAGTTAAGGAAAGACAATGTGGCCTATAGAGTGGGACAGATATGTGCAATTTCTTTTACTGGTACCATTAAAAGAAGCCCTTCACATCACTTGCTGAATTCATCTGCAACTGTGCTTTAGCTTTTCCTACATGTCCAGGCAGTTTCCTGCATTTACTCCAGCATGCATGTCCATGGTTTCACTGCCTGTGCATTTCCTTCTTACACTTTCATTTGACCAGCAAGTCCTTACTCAGCCATGCTGGCCTCCTTCCTTTCCTACCTGATTTCTTTCACATAGGAATTGATTGCTCTTAAGTGCAAAAAAAATAGCCCTTTAAAGAGCTGCTAGTTCTGTCCACTCCTTTATTCCTGTGAACAGTTTCCCTGAGGGTCCCATCCATTAATTTCTGAAAGAGCTGAAAGTTTCCAAGTCTGCTCTTCCAATGAATATTATTTGTTATTAGTAAATGGGTCGCTATTTCACACTCATGTCATACATGTGAAATTTCTTTTGAAGTGCTTAAGCATAAAAAACATTTTATAAACAGCTTTTCCCTGTTTTGCTTTCAAAAAAGTGTATGTATTAACAGCATCTAGTAAAGTTCTACTACCATAATAGAATAATATTTTAACTTCTGTTTTGGCAGCCAGGTCATCAATGACATATCACTTAAGTTTTAATTCAGTTGATAATACCCAACTACTTAAGCATTGCCCTATCAGTATCAGTCAAGAACTGTTAATCTTACATCATGAAGCAGCTAAGGAGCAGATGTCCTCTCTTTCCTCTGTTTACCCTGTTTCAAAGCTGCTCAGTGAGGTCATAGGTTGGTTGTAGGACTTCATCCATCACTGAAAGTTTCCTTTCTATGTCCCAGACATTCCATTTCCTGCTTCTTGGGACCGTTTCTAGCACTATATAAATTGTCAGTTCTTTCACTGTTGTCAGAATATCTTTCTTTAACCTCTCTGTAATTCAGCACAGATTAGTCATAGACAGATTAGTCACTACTAATCATTCCCCAAATTTATATATAGGTGGTTATTTTACTGCCAATAGTTCTTCAGCATGGTTGCCTAACCATTGGAGAATATATTTAAGAGGCAGTAAACTGAAACATTGCAATGGGAGACTCAGGCTGCTTATAATAGGACAATTAAATGTATTACTTGTCTGATTAAAAAATGAAGCTAGAAGAATAAGCACAGTATCAAAGTTACTCTTCTGTTCCTATGCAACTTACTAGTTATGAACAGAAGTTTACAGAGTCATGTTGAAAATGCTTGCAATCTAGTCACTATAAATGTAATACATTTAGAAACCAGGTGTCGCACTTAAAAATATTTTATACACAGAAAATTATTTGTGTTTTTTCCAAGTTAAAGTCATAAAGAATTAAGAGATGTCAAGAAAGGATGAGAAAATAATGCAAGGAACAGTGCAGTGCCATGACTTTTTTTTTGTAGTATGTGAACACCATATTATTTCCTGCTTACATTGCCTCATAAAATAATATAACATCACAAAAATGGAATTCCTATTATGTTTTTAATAACTATGACAAGAACACCATATGGGCAAAGAAAAATAATTTTTACTAAGCAAACACATATTACCTAAAGTAACAAATACCACCAACAATGTAATTGATTCTGTGTATTTTTTCTTGTCATACTAAAAACAAACATAAGAAGAAATGTAGCCCGTTTGCCCTATGTAACTCATGAGCACAAGTCATCAAAGATGCCATAAGTGGAGCAGGCAAAGAGAGTTATGAAACTAATGAAGATGACCTCAGTGACATCCAGTGAACATAAAGGGATGCTTTTTCTATCACAGTGTCCAGCTTTGCTACCTTCATGAGGAAAGGCAGTTCCTTGCCATTGGTATTAGATAAGCAGCTTCAGTAGCATTGAAAAAAAAGCTATCAGAAATAGCTACCAACCTAACTTTCATGTCAGCTGCAGTTAGAAACAGTATTTCAATTGCCAGTTTAATTTCAGGTCTCTTTTATTGGCCTTGAGAAGTTAAAACAGGGAGAGATGCAGATTTCCTTACTACAATAGATTGGAGATTTGTGGTTTCTGGGTTTAAGTATGTATGAAATTTGCAAAATATTAGTGCCTGATGCACCGCTATAAAATTATGCAATGTAAATTATGCAACTTAGACCTTACAAAGGGATTACATCCAACAGGAGGTAATTCCCTCTGCAGCCTTTTTCTCCCAACATCCTCTACATTTTTTTCTTAAGCAGCTTGAAAGACTCCACATTATGCAACTTTATTTTGGTAGGTGTCCTTCCAAAACAGGCCGTTATTTCCAGATAACTTCAAGCTGCAAAATCCTAATGTAGGACTGAATTCTTTATTGCAATCATGTAAGGACAGGAAATTGAAAATGAATCAGTAGCTGAGCGTGCACTTGATTTGTGTTTATATTTTGAACATGAGCCTCATTCCATTCCAGTATCGCTGGATCACCAGGCTTCCTGTAGTTTTAAACAGATACCACAAACAGTAAAGTTTGTGATAATAATGCAGGTTTAACCTGGGTAAGCGTATTAATGAGTTTACTTGTAATTGCATCAAGGTGCATGTTGATCAAGGAGAGTTCTCAAGGGCACAGGATGATGGTATGTTTCATTTCAGTATGAAATGGTGGGTTGCATTATATTTCAAGCTCTTTTTCTTTTTAAACACATAAATTATTCCAAATCAAAGTAAAAGGCAGACTAAAAGGCCTGGGTATAAGGTGGTACAATAGTTGTGCATGATTCCTGACTTCTTAAAATAAACTTATTATTCTATAATGTGTCATGTCAGAGAAAGTCACCAAACATTTTCAAAGACAAAAAGGAGAAAACACCTTACTACAGACAGTAGTTACAGGAGTTGAGTTGAGGAACCAGCACTTTGAATAATGTTTCTCAGATTTTGGGTTGTGGGTATTTAATCTCATGTGAAAATACTGCTGCCAGCAATCACCAGCTGATCCTGTTAGGCTTGGTTTCACATATTGCTATTAACTCATGAAATGGAGAAAAGTTTTGGGTTTATAATGTAGTTTCTTTTTTTAGAGATGCTGCAGCAGACAGACTAGAATTTGTTGCTTACCTTTGTCATCTTCATGTGAAACGAGGTTCTGAAGCCTCAGATCAAGGCAGGTATTTCTAAAGAAAGAAAGAAACCATTCTCTGCCTGCTATCTGTCAACACTAATGTTCAAAGTTTAGTGGGTATAACACAAAATAAATATAGAAAGATGGAAAAAAACTTGCTTCCCCAATCTCTCTTTCTTATTAGGGAAACAATCCTCATGACTCAGTAAGCTGCCATCATTCCAAAAAAGGTGACAGTTCTGAGCCCATGAGATGTGATGCCCATTCTTTAAACATCCACAGAGACACTAAAAGAAGCACTGCAGCATATGTAAACTACATATTTTATGTGATTGTTATTTATACAACCAACTCCTTCTCTGAGGATACAGATCCATAACTAAAATGGCCCGTACTTGCAAGCAAGTGCCCTTAAGTTAAACAGCCCTAAATGTCAGATGCCAGAATGCCGATCCCTTTGCTTTGTGAAGAAGAGACGTTGAGAAATCAATGTAGAGGTTTTTTTTGCAACTCAGAGCTTTGGCATGCATAATAAGACTAAGGGCCATACTTCATTATACAATCAGAGATTGTATTTGTACTTACTAGCAGATTTGAACATATACCAGGAGTGGTTTGGGGATGAAGTGCTTCGTTGGTGACTCATAACAAGTCTAAATTTCATCTTTATTATGCAGGCATGTAGGGTAGTCTGGTGCACTGTTCTGGATCATTCCTGAAGGTATCAGTCACGCTTCTTGTACATGTGGGTCTGCTTCAGTCCAGGCAGAGTAAGCAGGATTTGTCTCTGTGTTCGGTTCAATGCAAAACTGTACCCTTCCTCTGGTATAATGCAGTATATGTTAATTATACCCTAGCAGCTTATAGATTCCTCTTGCACCTTCTTACACTCAAGGTAACTTGAAAAACAAAATATTTTGGCAATACTTCTTGAATTTCCACTGCCACAAAAAAAACCCCCAGTGAACAAGGGAGCTATAATTTGAGATTTATGAAAACACTCAGGAAAAAAGCCCTATGTCATCTTCTGCTATGCGTGCCCAAAGTGCAGTTTCTTTTTATATGGCATTACACCTCCCAGACAGTCGAGAAGTTCGGGATGATAAAAAATACTTTAATACTTACACATGCTTGATCAGGTTTTCCATATACGATGTGACAGTGTCTGCACAAAATTTGTGTTCCTTTTGCAACCAAAACAAGGCTTTCCACTTGTGCTTTCTGAGGTGGAAAGCTTCACTGTAGGGCATGTTTTAAAGCAAATGGTCTATAAATGGACCATGACAGTGCATAAATTATCACTATACTGTATAAGGATATAAACGTCTGGTAGCGACTTTTCAAGTGTCACAAATGGGTGATTTAGATCACATAAAGAACCACTGTCAAAGGTATTATCAAAATTGGCTTTAATATGATGTTGTTAAAGTGTGCCATAAAATTAAGTTCAGTGACAAGTGTCACCCTATAGTTCACTCTTCACTGCATAGCACAGTCATTTGAACAGTGATTCAGAACTACCAAGGCACAAATGTAAGTTACCAAGATAAAATAAATTTGCCATACTACAAGGTTATGCACGATATAGAATCACAGAATCAGAATGGTTTGGTTTGTTTCCTCACATCCAGCCTGAATCTCCCCTCTTGTAGTTTAAAACCATCAGCCCTCATCGTGTCACAACAGGCCCTGCTAAAAAGTCTCACCCCATCTTTCTTACAGGCCCCTTTTAAGAACTGAAAGGACTCAATAAGGTCTCCCTGGAGTCCTCTCCAGGCTGAATAACCCCAACTCTCTCAGCCTTTCCTCACAGGAGATGTCTTCCATCCCTCTGATCATTTCTGTGGCCCTTCTCTGGACCTTTTCCAACAGGTCCATATCTTTCCTGTATTGAGAACTCCAGAGCTGGATGTAGTACTCCGGGTGAGGTCTCACCAGCGCAGATTAGAGGGGCAGAATCACCTCTCTCAACCTGCTGGCTATGCCCCTTTGGATACAACCTGATACAATTGGCTGCCTTCTCATATCCAATTTCCTATCCACTAGTACCCCCAAAGTGCATCTGTCACACTCCACCCCATGACTACTGTCAATCAATTTTATTGAATCATAGAATGGTAGTACAGTCATCTCCTGCTTCTATGTCATAAATATGCGGTGTGTTGCTGATCAGTGGTAAGAGTCCAATTACATGATAAGCTAATTTAAGTGTTATAACTAATGCTAGTTATATACCATTTCACACAGAGAATCAGTTGACTGTGTATGTTTTACATGTTGGATTAATGTAATTTGTTTCATCTTTTGCCAAACTTTGATACAGAGAATGATTATATGCAGTAAACATAATTAAACTAAGAACCTAACAAAACCTAACAAAACTATAATTGGGTGCAGCATCAAATTCAAAATTCCAGTGTCTGTTGGTGACCATCCCAAAAGAACTTCCTACCAGGGTTGTTCTCCATCTTTCTTCACTCTTTCTAGGTCATGGTGTACTTTTCTGTATCATTATGGATGTAATCAGGGTTCACTGTCCATTGTTCTAAATTCAGTTTAGCAATCATGTCAGATCATGTTGCAATGTGAGATTCATTCTAATAGGCAATAAATCTTGATATAATGGTTGTACCAACTGGTGAACTGCGACAAGGGCAGAATAGTTAAAGTCACATCCCATAATTTTGGTAAAGTTACAAATATAGATATTTGTCTCTACAGTGGGGTTGTCTATAAATACAGTGTCACAAAGGGTTCTTATACAAACATATCCCTTTCCAACATGTAAACAAACCCATTCCCAACATATAACAAGTACAGGTTCAGGGGTTTCATCAGGATGTATTTAAAAATGACAAATGACAAAAATGACAAAACAGCTGGCGAATGAAGCTGCTAAGCCACTGTCCATCATATTTGAGAAATCATGGCAGTCAGGTGAAGTTCTCGATGACTGGAAAAAGGGAAATATAACCCCCATTTTCAAGAAGGGGAAAACAGATGACCCAGAGAATTACAGAGCAGTCAGTCT
Source organism: Pezoporus wallicus (assembly GCF_028554395.1). NCBI lineage: Eukaryota > Metazoa > Chordata > Aves > Psittaciformes > Psittacidae > Pezoporus > Pezoporus wallicus. The sequence goes on along the minus strand of NW_026642649.1, from coordinate 6,063,393 downwards.
CACCTCTGTGCCTGGCAAAATCATGGAGCGGATTCTCCTGGAAGGCATGCTAAGGCACATGAAAATCAACAAGGTGCTTGGTGACAGCCAGCATGGCTTCACTAAGGGGAAATCCTGCCTGACCAATTTGGTGGCCTTCTATGATGTGGCTACAAAACTGACGGACAGGGGTAGAGCAGTTGATGTCATCTACCTGCACTTGTGTAAAGCGTTCAACACTGTCCCACACGACATCCTTGTCTCTAAATTGGAGAGACATCGATTTGACGGATGGACCACTCACTGGATAAAGAACTGTCTGGATGGCTGCACACAGAGAGTTGTGGTCAGTGGCTCAATGTCCTGCTGGAGACCAGTAACGAGTGGCGTCCCTCAGGGATCAGTGTTGGGACCGGTCTTCTTCAACATCTTCGTCACTGACATGGACAGTGGGATTGAGTGCGCCCTCAGCAAGTTTGCCGATGACACCAAGCTGTGTGGTTCGGTTGATACCCTGGAGGGAAGGAATGCCATCCAGAGGGACCTTGATATGCTTGAGAGTTGGGCTGATGCCAACCTCATGAAGTTTAATCATACCAAGTGCAAGGTCCTACACCTGGGTCGGAGCAATCCCAGGCACAGCTACAGGTTGGGCAGAGAAGAGATTCAGAGCAGCCCTGCGGAGAAGGGCTTGGGGGGTTGGTTGATGAGAAGATGATAGTTCGGCTATAGTTCCGTTTTTCCAGTCATCGAGAACTTCACCTCAGGTGCTTTTCTCCTACTGTTTCGTGGTTTGGAGTAGTTTGATTTGGGTTTTGGTTGCTTCATTGTTCATTGGTGGAGTATTTTATTTTATTATTTTTTATATTTCCTATTTGCATGATATAATTACTAGGCATAATCCTTTAATGCAGTGCTTCAATACCGGCTTCCGCTTGCACTTGAGTTACGAAGAATATGAAATCTGTCGTATTTGGCTTCTTCAGCTAATGGAAGTTCTACAGCCCTGTGGTAGGCTGCAAATCCTAAAAACAGTATCTTCTCGATAGGGCCATGCAAAATCTATTTGGCTGGCCACACTTGCTTGATGCATCCTGGGATGTGATTGCCTTTCTGGACTGCTCCCTCATGGCCAGTTTTTCATCCACCAATATCCTCTTCTTCAGGGCTGCTATGAATTCATTCAGCCCCCAGTCAGTATTGACACTGGGGGATTGCCCCAGCCCAGGTGCAGACCCTTGCACTTCACCTTGTTGAACTTTATGAGGTTCACATGGGCCCACTCCTCAAGCTTCTCAAGATCCTTCTGGAAGGATCCCTGCCCTGAAGCCAATTAACTGCATCACTCAGTGTTATGTGATCTACAAACTTGCTGAGTATCAGTTCAATCCCACTGCTTGTGGCATTGATGAAGATATTAAATAGTAGTGGTCCAAGTACAGACCCTTGAGGATCATCAGTTATTACTGATTTCCATTTGGACATTGAGCCACTGACTGTAAGTCTTTGGCTGCAGTTACACATCCACTTCCTTATCCAGCTAACAGTCCATCCATGAAACTCAGCTCTCCGATTTACAGGTAAGAATAAATAAATTCCTCCTTCACTTTCTAATATTTCTGTTAAAGAATAGAAACTCGAAGAAATACCTTAAATTCATTTTCTTTATTCTTCAAGTAACTGCAGATGCAGGCTTGATTTTTGTAATTTCCATGAGATTCTGTTTGGATGTCTGTATAAATTAGAACACATGTGGATAAACTGTTTTGTACCATACAATTCATAAATCAGATCTACATGGCAGCCCATAGCCAACATGAAAATTAGATTGTTAGAGCTACAGAAAAAGGAAGTAATATAAATTGTCTTTTGCCATCCTGTGGTTTGTAAAATAGGGGATAACAGATGCAAATTCAGCCTAAACCATATTACTTTAAGGAGGGAGACTTGATTAGTGCAGGGATTCCAGGTTATGACTATGTGCATGTGACACCACGTTTCCAAGCAATGAGGGGCACCTCGAACTAACAAATAATGCTTGTTAGAACTTTATTCTCAGAGAGGTTACCTGCCTATATCAACCTATGTGAGGGAAAGAGGAAAAGTCACTGTTTTTCCAGTCATTGATGTCTCTCTCTTTTCCGTGGTCTTTGAAAACTTAGGTGCATCTTCCTATTGTACTCCCCCCCCCCCCCCCCCCCACCCTTTTTGGGGAAAGGAAGAAGACCAAAGCAGAGGATGATGTCATTTTTTTGCTGCCATTATCTTGTTCATAGTGGTTCATTGCTGTACCCAGTAAACTGGAGTAACGTATTACGGGATGAGGGTCTATCATTCTGATCGTCTCTTTAGTTCCCTTCAGGCTGCCATCATGTCATCCGAATCCCACTGCTCTGCAGCTGCAGATCTTCTTTGCATGTAGCACCAACACTTGCTAAATTGGCACTATGACATTTGCCTTCAGCTTGGTATTTTCATTAGGTGGACAGCCACCACCAATGTGTCTTATCCCCATGTTTGGGAAAGCTCAGCTTCTCCATACTTGAATCCATCCTATCTAAAGTTTGTTAACAGAACCACGTATACTAGTTTTCACACAGAATTTGATTTGCTTTAATGACATTTTTGTGCAGGGGAGTTTCTTTGCAAACAGGTCAGCACCAAAAACTTTTCCATTCCCTGGGATTTGTCTTTAAAAATAAAGGGGGGAAGAGGGTCTGGACCACCATCATCTTTCCTAAGATTGGCTTCTTATAAGGTTCCTTCCCCAGGATTTTAATAATCACACCCTAATTCTCCAGAGAACCTTCCTCCACTCTCAGTTTTCTTTGATTGCAACTAGACATTGTGTTATATTAAAGCACACAAGTGATGTTTGCAGGATCAAACATATAGTTTATATCTCTTTTCCATCAGTTCAGGATTTGATGATGGAAGTAGACCATTAGATCTGTAATAAGCCAACAGCAAAGTTGTGAGAAGATAAAAGTATTAATCCTCTGTTGTTGAGAAAGGTATGACGTATACTTCTAAACCATTAGGAAATATTCTGCCCTTCATTGCTGCTAGCTTCTTTTGTATCAATTTCCTCACAGTGCCTGTGGTTTCATACTCTATGAAAATGATGGTCTACCACCAGATGAATAATAAAACCAGAAAGAGGTAAACATTATCTTATGCTGGATAATTTTGGTCTTCAAACAGAGCGAAAACAAGATGAAAGATGTTCACCAAATGACTTCTTTAAGTACAATCTGATCAAGAGAAACCCAGAGAAGAAATACAGGCTTACCCTAAGGCAGCAGACTAAGATTAGTCTTTTGTTTCATAATTTCCCAACAACCTTTTGTTTTTATTGCAGTTTTCAGCCTGGAAAATACAAACAATGATTATTCTCTTAACTGTCCTTTGATTACCTTGTCAAATCTCTTACTGTTGTAATTGTAGGCCCAGCTACAGGGAAGGCATATACTCATTTGGGTTCCAGGCACTAACAAGATATAACTCATATTTTATCTGTTTTGCAATATGCTGCTTATTGTAGGCAGTACTTAACTAAATAAGAAATAGATGTTCAGAACTAACCACCAGATTATTCAAGTAGTGTTCTTATTATTGAAGTAACAAAACCATATAAATCAATATATAAAGGTGTTGGTGGTAATTTGCATCATATCCAATGAAGATATTCCAGCTGGGGGAATAATGAGCATTCAGAATTCTTTGCTTTATCTTTATTGGGTAAAGGGATTGCAAGTCACTGTTAGAGCTCTGCATTGCTTTTGGAACACAAATTTGCCTTTCACTGCAAAAACACACAAGCACCCCACTAAAATATTTCTCAAATCCAGTGGTAATTTATCCCACCAGGAGACAATTGGCTGTTGGAAAATTGTAGTGTAATCACTAGTTTTAGGTATTTTTATCCTGTAGTCACAAATGTTAATGATAAAAATTTAATTTGTCTCTATGTACTAAACCAGGCTCATGAAATACAGCTCCTGGTCCCCTTTCAATGATAGGATGACAAATGAAAAACATCTTAAAATCTGTGAAATAAATCTCTTGTCCTAATCCTGGGGAGGGGTGGAGGTGGAATATTCCCTGTTGTTAATAACCCAGGCAGAGTGTCACATGAAGTATAGTTTCCTATGTAAATAATGATGAAAATACTAACGTGATTAAAACTACCAGAATGTCGCCCTCAAAGCCCGATCTTTTTGCTGTCTCTGCCCCATCCACAGCCTCATTTGTTCCATGGTGCACATAAGCTAAACAAACAGAAATTCGGTCAGAAGAAGGAAAATGCAAACCACTTGATGAGACAAGATCTTTAACAAAGCTGAAATGCTTTTTGCATATACAGTCTCTGAAACAAGCCTACATTGTTAAAATGTTCAATTTCCCATCCTTCTCAAGGGTCCTGCACATGGTCTTGTTTTCAGACTTTTAGTTTATACATCAAACAAGCAACTGCTTAAAATGTAGTACGCTTGAGGGGAAAAAAAGCCCTCTCATGTGACAACCTGACAGCTTAGGCACCCAATACGAAATAAGGCACAGAGAGTCAGATGAAGAGGTTTTAGAGGGAAGAAAGAAGAGAACTGGTTTTAAAAGAAAGAGGCTAATTTCAGGAGAGTACACAAGTAAGTTTCCTGTCTGTGGGTCAGCACCACAAGTAAATCTGAAACTAACAAATAAATAAATGGTGAAAACCACATGAGAGAGATGTGCAAATATGGGAAATTCCTGGATGTCTGGAAAGTTACTAAGATCATCATCTGGCTTGCTAGTTCTTCCTGATAGCCTGTACAGGAAGCTGAGGCAAGGAAGAAACACACAAAGGAAAAAAACATAGCCTCTTAAAAACACTACCAAAACATCTTAAAAGTTAACGAAGCCTTCAGAGCTGGTGTAAAACAAAACGGGTTGATGCTGTTCAGGAGGCTGAGAATCTTTGGGCCAATGGTCTTCATAGACAGAGCCTGTCTGTGGCTACAGTGACCATTGACTATCAATCTGAATCCCTTGTAGAACTTCACATTATTTCAGAAGTATCTCTGAAGAGCAGGTAGCTCATTTTTTAATCCTAGTATTATCTGGATAAGGAAATCTTTAATGGCCTCTTGTTAGCACTGTCCAGAAAGAATATAGGAAGCTATTCCCAAGTGTGGTAAGTCAAGATAGAGACTCTTTTAACAGTACAGAGTTAAATCCAGTACAATCTGTCAGAACATTAATCTGTCATCAGTGTGCTGCATCACTGAGTAATTTTGTTTGGATAAAATTTATAAATAAAATCCAGAAAAATTAAAAAGCAATGTGGATGGAGCCAGGAGGTGGGGTTGGTCTCTTCTGCCAAGTACCAAGTGAAAGGACAAGAGGAAATGGCCTCAAGCTGCACCAGGGGAGGTTTAGATGGAGAAAAGGAGCAGTTCCTTCCCCAGAGAGTGCTCAGGCATTGGAACAGGCTGCCCAGGGCAGGGCTGGAGTCACCGTCCCTGCAAGTGTTCACACACTGGAGACGAGGCCTCAGTGCCATGAGTTAGTGGTGGCCTTGGCAGTGCTGGGGAACGGTTGGACTGGATGAGCTTAAAGGGCTTTTCCAACCTGGTTGATTCTGTGAAAATGACTGTGTCGCAGTTTGCTTCCAGAAGCATGTGTATCACCATGGAAATGGCATTAGAGTGTGCTGGGTAGCTCCTGTAGGTTTTACAGTGAGCTACAACCAAACCTAAAAATCGGCATGTCTGAATTAGAAAGAAGGTTTAAGTGCTCTAAATAACGATTTGTTGTCTCTAAATCCTGGCATTAGTTGAGGCATAATGTACTTAGCTGGGTGAGTTTGGTTTTATTGTTCTAGGAAGTTAGGGTATAAAGTGAACTGATGAGCCCATGTGTGAAAAGCCCTTTTTGGAGTTCTTAGTTTACTGCTTCTACACAGGATTAGGACAAGAAGCAAGCTAATCAATATTCAAGAAGGTTCATGTGTAAAATTGGAAAAGTTTGATTTAGACTATCATATATCAGCAAAGTGAAAGTAGTCTCCATAAATCATACTGACTTAATAAAGGGATTTTAATGTTGATATTTTTACTGTGATTTTAACATGGTTTGAGGAGAAGACTTAAATAGTAATGCACACCTCCAGTTGTCCCTTCTATATCAGTTAACCTCAAAACTAAAGAACCCTGTTGGGAAGAAAAATGTTAAGTTTATGGATACTAAAAAGAAGGGTAACCTTTTGGCTTCTAAGATCAGCTGCATTGGAATAATCTTTGCTGGAAGGAAGCTCATGAGATTACCTAGTTCAACCTCCTTCTCTAAACAGGTTTCCTTAAGTCAGATTGCTCAGTTTAGTGTCCAATTAAGACATGAACTGCTCCAGGGATGGAGATCCCATATGATCTCTAGACAATCTGTGGCAGCATTTAACTACTCTCACTAATTTTTTATTTCCTCATATCTAATCAGAATTTTCTACTTTTCAACTTGTGTCCATTGCTCCTTGCCCAAATTTAACATGCTAAAATGCTTACAGACTTTTCCCAATTAGCCTGTAAGATGATTTTTATGGCTTCTGCTTACTTACCATAGAGGGATCCACATGGCATTTCCAGCCACAAATTCTTAAATGAATTAAAACTTCTTGATTGATTTTCAGTTTCCTGTAGATGCAGAAAAAGGTAATAAAAAAATGTAAAGAAAGAAAAATATAAATAAAAATTCCTAGTATACTCTAATATGATTGTATGAATCATATAGAATCACAGAATGGTTTGGGTTGGAAAGGACCTTGAGAATATCCAGTTCCAACCCCCTGCCATGGGCAGGGACACCTCACACTAGGCCATGTCGCTCAAGGCTCTGTCCAACCTGGCCCTGAACACTGCCAGGGACTGAGCATACCACTGAAAGATGCAATCCAATCTCATCCTTTCCAAACCAAGCAAGATGTCATCACAAAATCAGAAGTGCTGTTGTTTCCACAACAGGATTACTGATCCTGAACAACACCCGTTTATAGTAGGGTAACAAGAGTTAAATTGACATTTCCTCTGCCACTACTATTAGTCATCTAAAAAATTCTGGGAAATGGCCTAGACCCAAAGTGGAGAAACAGCTGGCCATCTTAATCGAGACCATGTGACAAGCAGAAAGTATGGTCAAATAAGGTAAAGGCCTGTTAGAAGCTAGCTTTCCCTTTTTACAATCGGTTTTCCAGTAGAGAAATAACTTGCAGACACATTTCTACTCATTTGCACTATGTTAATAATCCAAATCACTATATAAAAATAAATATTATACCTTAATTTAGACTGGGGGTAAGGTGGAAAAATGAGGGTAGCATCTTCGAAGTTAGCTTCAAAAAGTTCATATGCTCATGTAAGTACTGTGTTTAAAAAAACCCAAGCCAAACCAAAAGCCACCCAAAAACCAAAACACCAAAGTGCAATAAACTGCACTTAACAGTTCTTACTGTGGTGAGTTTAAATGCTTTCACCACTGTTGGAAAATGGAATTTAAAGCAATATTCAGAGGGATTATTTGAGGCAAAACCTTGCTGCTTAGTCAAGTTCACTGTGCAGAGTGTGTTTTACAACTGGAAGGAGGCTGCAATTTCAGACCAAATTCTGGCCTTCATGTAGGAAGGAAACACACCCACAGGGGCCCTAAAGAGGTGTTAGAAAAGCTGGAGGAATAAATTCAAGAGATGATAGGTGAAAATGACTATTGATAGTGATTTGTATGTGAAAAACACACAGGAAAATTTTTTAAACACATGTAATTTAGTGAAAGCGAAGGCAAGATGTCAACTTCTTTCACTCAGGATAAACTTACCTATGGAACCAAGCGCCACGAGTAGCACAGTAATACGAGCGTCTGATGAAAGACATACAAAGTAGAGCTCACTGTGTGAATGGTGTACCTGTAGGTATTCCCAGAGGCAGTCACAGATGTTATACACTTGCAGCTGTAATTTTTCCCTTCCCCTTCCATGCAAGTTATGATTTATTTTTCTAAGTTTTTGTAACGTTGGTGGCCTTTCAAGTTTTTCCCACTTATTCCTGTTACTTTCGCCAACAGTAACTCCAGGCTCATAAAAAAACAGTAATTGGAAAACTGATAATACATATGCAATAAACTTTTAGTATTCATTTTTTATATATTTATGGAATCTTTATTCTGGCTCTGAAAAGGAGTGAAGTGTCAGAGGACTGAAATTGGTAGAACATCCTGCTCCCCAAGAACTTTAGCCTGTGATTCATTTCCTGACATACTAATCAGTTTTCAATCTATTACTGCATGATTCCCAGGAAAACAACACAGGAAAATATGGCATCAGGGGGTCTCATTAATTGCCTAAAAAAGATATATATAACCAATATGTTTAACTTACAAACAAAATCGTGTTTGTTCCAAAAGATGATGTGCACACTCAAGCACTGAGTTTAATCTCAAATTACAGTGAGAGGTTGGGTATGTTGGTGTTTTGGCATGTACTCCATCATCAAAAATTCAGATGCTGAAGCAAAAAGTGTAGACCACAGACTCCTTTGATATAGTAGACTCCAGGAGACCTGCTGACCAGGCAAAGGCAAATTTGAGGTGTTCTGATCTGATCACTGAATGGTATCAGTTGGGTTGGAAGGGACCTTTAAAGGTCATCTAGTCCATGCCTCCTGCAATGGATAGGGACATCTTAAGTCTATCAGATTTTCTGCTCAGAGCCCCTTCAACCCTGACCTTGAATGTTTCCAGGGGCTGGGCATCTACCACCTCTGGGCAACCTCCTCCAGTATTTCAGCACCCTCACTGTAAAGAATTTCTTTCTTAGATCTAGTTTGAATCTCCCCTCTTTTAGTTTAAAACCATTACCCCTTGTCCTATTGCAGCAGGCCCTGAGTTAATTTAGATGACATGTTATCACTAGAGTTAATCCATGGAATGCTTAAAGCCCTGGGTTTTTGCCATACATACCACTGTGACAACACCACTTAGTCATGATGTGGCAACCATGCCATAGAGAGTAATTGCAGTGGTACCTCTGACCTTACACTTTGAAATATTAAAAGCCAGTTTACTAGCTCTAGGAAAGCTGTAGAAAGATGATCACAAACACTTGCATAAGAGAGAACATACTCTAACTGTATGAAGACAAGATGCAAATAGAAGCTTCTTTATCCATTTAGACATAGATCTGACAGTGCTCTCAGATTTACTTTCAGTTACTTCTGTATATTCAAAGCTAAAGTTATTAATGAGGTCATTCAGACCCTATCAACTTTGGGTAATACATTCAAAGCAAACAAGTTTAATAGTAAGGGAAAGTTGTTTTGTTTGTTGTATTTGTTCCTTACCCTACCCTGAAAAGAAATATTTTTCATATCCTATCATCACCTAGGCTGTATTTGCATAAAAATGGATATTCACCCAGCAGTGAATAAGAAAGAGAGACTTTAAAACCCCAGCCTTGCTTAGAGGTAATGCTTCTTTTGAAGAGAATAAAGGAAGGCATAAATACTTGCATGGTTGCTGTACAGACAGGACTAAACCCCACCTAGTGTGCTGGCTTTGGCTGGGATAGAGTTAATTTTCTACATAATAGCTGGTATGGGGCAATGATTTTTATTTGTGCTGGAGACAGTGTTGAGAACCCAGGGATGTTTCAGTTATTGCTGAGCAGTGCTTACACACTCAAGGCCCCTTCTGCTTCTCCACTACCCCACCAGTGAGTGGGCTGAGGGTGCACAAGTAGTTGGGTGTTGCCTAGTTGCCAGCTGGGGTTAAACCAGAACCCCTGGGTAACTAGGAAACTTGTTTGCATGAAGATGGCAGTCATGTATAGCTCAGGAAGGAAGCTGATATTCTTGGGTTTATTCTTATCATAGTCTTTGTTATCATAGCTTATTAGTACAGTATGTTCTTATTCTTACAATAGTCTACAATTATTTTATGATTCTTGTTCAAAGTTCATTCATCCTTCTTAAATACTGATAAGCAGAACTTTACACAGTATTTCACAGAAGTGTAACTCCTTTCTGACCAACAGTGTCTGGCCTGATGTCTCCTCAGATCAAATTTGTCTTGGTTTTCACTGTCACATCACATTGTTGGCATTTATCATTCTATAAACAAGTACATTTCTTCTAACCTGTGATTCTCAACTGATGAAGTTGGTATCAGAACTAGCAATCCCTAATCTGAAATGTCATCCTATTATGATGAATTCCTTTCCATTATTCCAGTTGTTACTGCCTCCAGTTCTTCCTCAAAGGCATATGTCTGCCTGGTAATCCCTCCTGGCTTTGTCATTAACAATTTTGGTAGGGTACTCATCATCCTACTGTGACAGCTTAGTCATTAATAAAGATGGTTAGCTCTCAGATACATACTAAATTTCCAGTCAATAGCTAGATTCTTAGGCTTTGAAGACAACAAGAATTTGTTAGCTCATAAGTAAATTGCCCTATGAACTGTTTTGACTTACCCCTGTAGAAGTCCATTGACTTTTCTAACAGAACATGTCAGTTCTTGAGCAGTGATGCTTGCAGACTTTGTTTCTCGGATTTCGTTGACAATAAAAGCTATCCTGAAAGACATGATAACCTCATTTCACACTAATAAAACCCACACAGAATGTCTCGCTGTGGTGTTTCACACCCTAAACAAACAAGAAAGCACAGGGAGTACAGACAGAACCCTGCTATGAACTTAAATAACTGGCAGTTTTTACAGGAATGCCATCACAGTGATCATAAACAGGAGCACAAAAATGTTTTAAACATACTTCTCTATGTTTCACAGGGAAAAGCAAGCCAGAAGCTAGTTCCAGACCCCACAGACCTCTGGTGATCTGTTTGTAGCAACAGAGCAGAAAATGCAGACAACAAAGAGTACTGGTTAAAAAACAAACAAAACCAAACACAAAACTAAGATGTCCAGAGTATAAAAACAGTAGGATGAAATTTCAGAATGCCAACCTTGTAATACTACACCATACAAATAGGGGCCTTTGGGTTAGTACTGAGTAACTGAGCCACTTTTATTTGTGTATGTGTCAACAGCTGCATACTCAACATTTTACTATAAAATACCCAGACAAACAAAAAAAAACCTGACAAACAAAAAAAAAAAACCAACAAACAAATATGGGGTTCAAAATCATTGCTGATTTTGGGCACATTTATTTAAACACCTCTGCCCTGTTTTCAGAGAGCAGGTGTCTTCTGTAGGAAAAGGGAGAAAAGGGGAAGAAAATACAAGAAATCCTAATAATGTCTACTTGAATTCTCAAATCTTATATCTTAAATTTAAATCCTAAATTCTTAGTCATTAGAATCATTAGAATTCTTAGTCATTTTCCAAGCTGAGGATGACTTCCTTGTATTTTATTCCTTTTGTTTTTTTTTGAACGAAACTTATTGAAAATTTATATTGGAATAGCCACAAATTGGGTTTGGGCTGATAAAGTAACTTCTAACTAGAAGTTTCCAGGAGATAAATGTTCAATTCTGTGAATCCATACTCATTCAAGATTTTTTTATAAGACTACACCTAAATGGTAATGAATAACAACTAATAACTGAACAGTATAGCTGCCCAGCTACAAAAATAAGGGACCTGCTTTCACAACATGAGTGAATTGCAGTCATTTGAGGCATCTCTTACCAGCAAAACAACTTCAGGCTGTAGGAATGAAATCGTTTTAAGATGAGGACTTAAGGACATTATCTAGTTTGATCAAGTTATCTAAGCTTTATTGTCATGTTATATTGCAATCCAAACGGATAAGAACATGATTTTATACCAGTTATCAAAGTATTCTCAATTAACAAAGTTTAGAGAGTCAGAAGAATGTCTGTAAAGCAATGCATGTACATACATGAACACTACTTTAGTTTACAAAGCTGTGCTCTGCATAGGTGAGGAGGAAAATCTGCTTTTATTTTTTTGTCTCAGATTCATATACAACAGCTGAAGTCAGGAAAAAGGTTGGTTTGAAAAGTATGTCAGTAGAAAGGAATGTGAGTGTACAAGTCATCATCTGAATACACCTAATTTTAACAGTTGAGCATGTCAAAATGATATCTTTATGAGACACGGCAGTCCCACAGGTGGTATCACAGTATCAATTGCTGCATTTCAGTTGAAATAGTGATGCAGTTGTACATCAAATGGTAGCTAGTTGGGAGTGCTGGAAGGATTCCCTCAGCTAATGATAATTCAATAAAAGGGGAAATGAAATTTAAGTCGGCCAATGATTGCAGCGTCAGAATTATTTTCAGAATCATACAAAGTGACAGCTTTTAGTCCATGGCTACAGTGAAATGTTTGGATGTGGGGTAACTGCAGTTGAATCAAGCAGCAGCAAAAGTCCCTAGAAAAATGATGATTAAAAAAGAGAAACCAGCTTAGACTTGTACCAGAAATAATCTTTTTCTTACTAATGTAATCGTGGATTCTCAAAAAAGGCTTCTAAGAGTTATAGGCTCAAGTACCTACTAAATAGGAACTCGGTGAGTGCCTGCTTGACTTCTGCCATGGAAGTGCCTTAAAAAGCAAAGAAAAAAAAATGTGGAAAATCTAATTACTGGTTGCTTTTGTGTTTTTTTTGTTGTTTTTTTTTTTCCCCCAGTGACTCAGGAATTAGTCTCCTGAATCCCAGACATTTGAACATGTATGTCTCCTCTTCCAACTTCCTCCCCCCATGCCATCCCCATAGGGACCACAAGTGAAGTTTGTCTAGGTTTCCTCTGAATGTCTGCACAGTGTTTCTCCTCCAACGGCAGACACTACTGTTCTTATTTTTAGTACCACACACTAATCAGAATGACTCGGGGAATTCTTGCTCATGCACAGACTCCAGTGGGAAGAGTTCAAACTCGGTGCCAGATTGCTGCATTTTCATTCAGCATTGCTGAATTTTACAAGTGGTCCAAAGAAACATTTGTTCCTGTTGTTCGTATTACAAACCCGACAACATGTACGTGGGGTGTACTTTGTTTTCGGTAACCTATCTTGACCAAAACCCAGAGATAACTTCCACTAGAAACATACTGGAAATGGTCACTTTGTAGCCTTAAGGAACAGCAAAGATTATTTTGTTAAGTCTTCATAGCCTGAAATTCTTTCTAATGAAAACTCTCAGCTTTTAACCTCTGAACGCTTGAAATTGAATGCAGTTCATCTTGGGCTACACTTCTTCAGGTGAAGTGTGAAACTCAGTTGCCCGGACAAGAAAATACTTTTCTTCTAATAAAATCAATCTTTATCTTTCCAGTGCTAGGAAGTGAAGGTACACATTTAGGAGCAGAACTCTAACCCTAGTGAAAACCATGGAAGAAAAGCCTTACAGTCTAATTAATAGCATTTTTAAGAATATTAGTTATTAATTACAACACCAGTCTTCCATGTAGTTTTCCAATTGAAGGACACAACATTTAAACACATAAAACATATTTTCTGTAAGAGACTATTCTGTCTTTGACCCCATGTCTGCGTTATTCATTTAGAATATAAATGCAGGGAATAAGTAACTGTTCAGTGGGCAAAAAAAGAAAGTCTTTAAAATCGACAAGGTTAGTATAGATCACTGCTTTTGTTGTTTTAAGGCATTTTGTAATAGAACAGCCTGCTCACACTTCCAATGCTATTTATTTCACAGAGCGTATATTTAGAGCATATTTCTGTTGCTGTTGCACAATAGTAGCAGCTCCAAGCTCTACTTTGCTATACACTTTGTTGCTTCTCTGTTGCAAGAAACTGTCCACATGGCAATGCCAACTCTCTCAAATCACATGGAGAATATACCATAAAGAGTCATCAAGGGAAGATCTTGGAACTGAAAGAAGAAATGCACCAATGATAAATGATAAAATGGTGAAACTGAAGAAAGATTTGACACAAAGTGAAAATAAATCTTTTCTTGGATGAGCTTAAAAACAACTTCAAATTCACATCTAGCTCTTCCTTTTGCTACATATATTTATACTACATACAAGCAAGTAGACTAAAGATCTAAGAATGGATGGCTACACGCAGATAGGGAAGGTGATTTTTCTATTCCAAAACTGTTTCTTAAGAAAGAGAATGATCTTGCTGGTTCTTTTCCCAGTGCTTTTGAAATACCTTTGTCTAAGTCTTGTCTTCACCATTGTGATGTTGAAATTATGCTGCTGGCTATGAACTTTCCATTTTTTAATTTATTTTTCTGGAAGGAGTAATACAAACTATATTTTATAGACAGTTTTCAAGTTCTACCATCACCCAAAATACTTATGCACAGATAAAATGTCAGGCTAGTTTATTATTATTTCTGTTATTATGAAGCCTGAAAGAATGAAAATCCATCGATCTTGATGTAGTACACAACAGTTTATATTGTGAAGGAAAAGTGAAATATATTGGTATTTTAGAGATGTGGATCAGTGATGGAGATTCTCAGAGGGTGGTTCCACTTTGGTCCCTTGCCATTCCTGCTTTTCTTCTTGAACAGAGAAAGAAGTTTTCATGTTGTGCCATGTTACATTATCAGTGGGGAGAGATAATCTGCAAAACCAAACCAAAACAAAAAGAACAAATGTGGAAGGGTGAATAGAGATCTTAATTTACAAAAACCACCAAGGAAATCTGTCACCAGGAATTAAGGAGTTAGATGTAGATTTCCATTATTTCATTACAGTCTTTTAAACTTTAAATACAGTTTTCCTTTTGACAACTTCAACCATAAAACAAGCACTATTTCTGTGCAAAGGGTTAGCTAAAATAAGAATTATATCTACTGGAGAAAATGCATTGTTTTGCTGAGCTTAATCTGAAATAAATCTTCATGCTATTTGTTGATGTTCTGCATGGAGACCACACTTAAAAGGAAGTTAATCTGTAAAGAAGACCAACTGTAACCACATCAGAGTGAAGTGGGCTTTTTTTGTTGTACTTTATTATTTTTCCATAGGGGACCACAACAGAAAACATGACTGGAAGGAACCACAAAATTGAAGAAAGACACAGCTGACATTCTCACAGTCTTGGCTCTGCAGCTAGTGCAAAAGAAGGGAGACAGAATGCTCAGCTTCCCTGTAATATGCATTTCCATTAACAAAAAATTAAGTTGCAAATGAAAGCTGCTAAGGCTTTCTCCCAGCAAAGCTTTTGTATTATTTCAAACTGTATGAGGCAAAACCCATTCTCTCTGGAAAGTACTGGGATTTCTCTTGACAAATGGGTTTTGGATCCAAGATGAAGTTTCAGGGTTAAAAATAAGAAAGACAGGCAGAAGGCATTGAAAATGCTAGGATAGCAAGTGAATGCTGAAAAGCCTTGGGGTTTCATCACATGCTCATGTGGGATAGTGAAGAAAGCAGACTTGCATCCAGCAGTCTCACATCCCTGAGGCTTAGCTTGCCCACTGTCCTCAGGTGGAAACTTTCTCTCTTGCATGCTGAATATGTAGCTGTCCAAAGTGAAACAACTAAAAGTAAATGGTAAAGATTTATCCAGACACAATCAATACCCTACACTTGTGCTGAATATGGAAAAAAGAAGAAGTTTCAAGTCTCTGTTCCCAGTCAGTGTTTGGTGCTTTTCCCTTTCTAACTTCAAGGTGAATTTTATAGACTAGATCAAGGTACCCCAAAATTATGAAAAAGAGAATGGAGATCATTAAGGATTATAATAAAACGTACATATAATCCTGAAGGGTTCTAATAAAGTAATTTTTATAGTTCAAGGTTTTTAGGTCTGGTTACTTCAAAGGCATGTCTTATATACCTCCCTACAAATCTCCCATCTGAAGCATAACATCTTTAAGTGAACACTTGAGACTATCTTTTACCATGCTGATACCCATCAAGATGTCAGCTTTCACAGAAAACCAACAGAAAATGCTGTTTTAAATAAAAACACATTCAGACTGATAGCTTAGAATTATCAAAGAGAAAAATCTGCAAGAAAGAGAAGAGAAACAGGAACTGGCTTAACCATGATATCAAAGGCTTTTAAAAAATAATTGCAAACAGATTTGCTATCTATTTTTGTTTTCTTACAAGAGAAGAACAGAGGGACTGGCAACCAAATTCCAAACAAAAGATATATAAATAAAATAGCTTCCTCCCTACAAAAAGAATATTTCAATTATGAATGGTGAATTTTGTAAAAGAAAGATTTTGCTTTGGTTTTCAACAACGTTCTATGTTTCTATGTTCAAAGTTGTTGGAAATTCACTAAGTACTTCCAATAGCAGAAACGAGAACAGGCTCAATTTATAGAATCCCAGACTGGTTTGGGAAAGGACCTTAAAATCATCCAGTTCCAACCCCCTGCTACAGACAGGGACACCTTCCACTAGACCAGGTTGCTCCAAGCCCTGTCCAGCCTGGCCTTGAACACTGCCAGGGATGGGGCAGCCACAGCTTCGCTGGCCACCCTGTGCCAGTGCCTCAGCACCATCACAGAGAAGAACTTCTTCCTTAGATCTAACCTGAACTTCCCGTTTCAGTTTGAATCCATCACCCCTTGTCCTATCACTACAGTCCCTGATGAAGAGTCCCTCTCCAGCATCCTTGTAGCCCCCTTCAGACACTTTAAGCTGCTCTGAGGTCTCCACTCAGCTTCTTTTCTCCAGGCTCAACAGCCCCAACTTTCTCAGCCTATCTTCATACGGGAGGTGCTCCAGCCCCTGATCGTCCTCCTGGCCTCCTCTAGACTTGCCCCAACAGCTCCATGTCCTTCTTAAGTCATCTAAAATAAACAGGTCACAGCTGACCCTTTTAAACTTTGAGTGAATTATTCTTTACATTTGCACTAAGAACATACTCCTCTGCAAACTATTTACACCTTTTATTGTGGTGTGACTGATAGACTTGTCAGGTAGATGCATTCTAGTGTCATCACTCATCACCAAGTGCTGTAAAGGGCAAGTTTTAGCTTTCTTGGATTAGATCTCTTTTTTTAACCTGCTTTTCTCCACCCTCTATCAAGGAGCTAAAGTGATATTTGCTTGCTATTTATTTGTTTAAAGTATGGATAATAAGTCTCATATCACTTTCAGGACTGAGATAATCTCAAAGAAGAAAGACCTCATAGGGAATTAACTGCCTAAATATTTTACAAATCTTGGTCTAAGTCTAAGGGGCCAAATACATTTCTCCCTCCCATCTGAACGTGAAGTGTCATCACTGTGCTCGTAACAGGGAACAGAAAATAGATCCTGGTTTTCCACATTTCATCATGTCAGGCATGATCTTCTGTCCCTGGTGACATCTCCTGGAGCAGCCGCAAGTGCTAGTGAAAAAGCTTTTCGTAGAACCATCATTCATAGAGCTGTTCTGCCTCTTAGGCATTTAGTGTGAAGCATTAGATGTTGAAGCTTGCACTTTACTGGAAGTTGGCTGATGTCAGTGGACACAAATGTTACTCAGCACTGAGGTTACTCTTGGTATTGTCATTTTGTTCTAAGCAAAATTTGAATTCAAAATACTGAGAAAGACAAAAATCAAATTACATCCACTGAGGTTTTGTTTCCTCTAATCATGAATACGACAATTACTGATCTGTAGATACACACGCACAGTGGATATTTAATTCGAAAATTCCTTAGACTAGCAAGGATTAGTAGTAAAACATCAACAAAAGGTATTTTGAGTCACTTTACCAAGAGCTGTCCAGCATCACAGTACTAACTGTGTACTACATGGAAAGGGCTATCAGCTTTGTTCTGTCCTTGAGCCAGACTGTTCAGCCTAACCTCAATATCTATAGATTTAGATCAACATTTAGAATTTCACAAAAAAAAAATCTCTTTTTCTTACACCCATTCAGGCTGAAAATAAAAGGATCACTAGAAGACCACTACTTGGTTCTTTTTCAGTACTCAATAAAATACAGAAATACGGGACTACAGAAATCTTCCTTGTGCAAAAATATTTCTGAAAGTTCCTCTTCAGTGTCCCATCGTTAGTCTTCTAATCCAACTTTAACTTTAAAATGTATTGACCCAAATGCTAATTTAGGTCATGCTTTTCATTAAGCCATATAAACAGACTTTTTTTAATAATACCCCTAACAAACATAGTCAGTCTAACATTCAGCGCTATTTTGCACTCATTGGTAAATGAGAGTAGATAAATTGAGTCAAAATATTGATGGGCACTTAATAGGAGTCCTGGAACAAGCATGGAGGGTGATAAAATGAATACAGTCACTGTCTGCAGAAGTAAGTCAGGAGTTCTCAAACTTTCTAAGCTTCCTCACAGGTTTGCCTGCATGACTCAAAGACAAAAGATTTGTGGTGCCTGCAACTGCCAACACTGTGTGATGTTGTTATGTGTGGTGTTTGAAACATTTTCTTTGCTGAGGAACACCGACTATCCTTTTAATGAGATGACAAGCATTAAAGTGCCTCCAAGTAGAGAAATGAGTTAAGAGTAATAGGAAATCACTGACACTGAATTAAACATCTTAAAGTATGATCTGAAAATGGAAGAGCAAAGGTCTTCTTTCTGTCCCTTCTGATTGTTAGACATTTTCCATCTTGAATTCCTTCCAGTGTAGCAAACAGCTTTGATTGAAGCATGCTGGAGTTGTAAAAATACCATAAATATTGTGTATGCAACATACAACAGCTTCCAAATTAGACTGAATGGAAAAATGCATTATTCTGGGGGGGAAGAGAGGGGGTAGGGAAGCCCACCACTAAGTCTGACAAAACCAAGAAGAAACATAGACAATTACTAGCTTTTAACAGGCAAAATCTCCACTATGAGTACATCTGGCATAGTTCCTGAAGGACATTACTGAAGAATGCATGCCTTGGTAGTGAAGCTGTCTTGAAGCTAATGAAGAAAGATCAGCATCTACGCTGCATGAAAATCAGTCAGCTTACTCAGTTGGCTACTGTGATGTGAGCTTGCCACAAAGAAAACTTTTAAATGGGAGATTATGGAATGGGAACATGTAAGAGACAGGGAGAGACTACCTGACAAAGTTCCAAAAAGTCTGTACAATCATATAGCATAAGGCTGGCTGTTAACCAGCCTTTCTAAAGTAACAATTTTCTTGCTTTTCAGTGTAATCACTATAAAAAAAAAAACAACAGAACAAACCACTAGACATTTCCTGGTAAAGTATTTATTACTGCTGGTGGTATTACTTCTGCCCAACTTTCCATCGCTTGCTTTTAATTCTCCTGTTCTGTTACATGCTGATACATGCTAAGAATTGACATCATACCTCCCAACAACTCCTTCCAGTAGTTAACATGGAAAATAGACCTCTCTACACCTTTAATGGAAGCAAATTGCACTTTTAAATTGATGCTACACTGTGCTGCCTGGCAGGCTAGCATCCACTGTGGTGTGACATCCACCGGTGGGGTAAGGCTGGGAGCAGCAGGAAATAAAATAATCCATTATAACAAGAAGCTGTGTATCTTAGGCACCTACAGTAGCAATAATTTAAGATGTCTACTGCATCAGGTAGATTTTTGTCACAATAATTTCTGGTTGTACACTTTACCGAGAAGTAAAGCATTAGGGACTTGGGAGGGAAGGGGAGAAGCTGTGAACACATTATTTCTGTGCTATCCAAATTACTTCATTGTTGGGTTTGTGATTTTATTTAAGCAAGGAAGGAGGAAATATTCAATAAGCTCTTTCTGATGAAGCATATTCCAAGACTCAACAAGATTTATATTTAATTCAAAAGTCTGGAGTAACAGGTTGATGCCTCCTGCCTCTTCTTCTCCTGGTGTTCTGTTTTTGCAAGCTGTGTTTCCCTGCTAGGCTGCCTGAAAAAAATACCTAAAACATCTGTATGAAGTTACAGCTACTGAGCAAGAGACCTGAACAAAACCACTGTAAAACAACAGAGCAAAATTCTGAGAAGATGGAGCATAGAAAGGGAATTGTTGCTAGGTGAACAACACTACTGCAGTCCTACAAGCACTCATTTCACATGGGCCATTCCACATTATCTCAAAGATTGCTAAGGTATCAGGAAAAAGGAACAGCTAAGTTGTTTTCAATGACTTCTCAGAAAAACTAAATTACATTCTTTCTTCCTTGGTTTCTCTTTTATGTCCCCTCAAATATATTCCTTAGCCAAACTAATTTAATTGGGAGATGCTTTTTTTGGCCTCAGCACTAGGCTAAGATTTATTCCTTCTTTTATGCCATTGGAATGGTTTTGTTGACCTCAGTGAATAAACTGTCTTCATGATTGAAACTGCTAACATGAGTGAGCTAACATAAGATTAATGAATGGATACATCCACAGTCATCAGACTAGCAAGACCTTACACCTTATAGGATGCTCATTTCAGAAGATGAGAATGGTTCTGGCTATGCAAGAAACTCTAATTTGAGGATGGTTCAGGCTTCAAGCTAATGCTAATAAAATGTTTCCTAGGCTAGTTGTGCTGTCACTCTGCTCTTTCTCTGCCAAGCCTGTATTTATTGCCCTACAATGAATTCCCTCTCTGGTATTTCTGAGGACGTACTTTGAGCTCCTTCACCCATTAAGAACTTTTTCAGTTGTCCTACATTTTTACTAAGGTGCTGGTATAAACTCATCTTTGAAAACAATTTATTATTCCCTTACTTCACAAGAAGAAATAGGCATAGCACAGCCACAGAGAGACTGAAGAAATACTGGAAACAGCTATCAAAAGAAATAACCCCAAAGACCTACCACTATCTTAGAGATGTTACAATCAACCCAGATCACTCTCTCTTCTATAGCAGGAACTAGTGTCCTATCTAGGCAACAAGAGACCCTGTCTGCCAGGCAACCGTTAAGGATTACAAAACTCACCCGGGTCTGATTAAGGGTGTGTCTGCATGATTGGGACACAAGAAGAGAAAACAAAACAAACCTTCAAACCTCCTCTGGGAAGACTGCCAGGAGAGGGAATTCAGTGTATGGCATATTTCCAAGGGAGAAGACTGAAGAACCCTAATTCTAAAAGAGGATGGGAGCAGGGATGGAAGGCACTGATGAATATGAACAGTTTAGACTGCACAAGAAGGGGAATGTTGGCTTTTACATTTTCTCAATGCTTAAAAAAAGAAGACATTAGAAAGGTGCTATGTCTTTTAAATTTGCCTAAGTAAGTCATTTATTCTGCCCGTAGAAGTAAGAGCTGATGTTAAACCTAGCTGAGAGCTAATGAATCAGCAAACACAAATTTGATACCATCTTAAGATATCTTTTTCATTCTTATAAAAAGAACCACAAGTAAGCTTGTTCAGAAAACACTAGCCTTAGCCACACTAGTACGTCAGTTGTCTTGTATTAGTATTGCTGTTGAGTCAGTTCTGTAGTTCTTGGAAAAACAGAGTGAAAAGACAATCTATGTTTATGAAGACAAACTTGCCTACAGCTGTACTGCAAGTTTTGCCTAACAGTAAGGCAATAATTCATTTTCTATTCTCTATGCTTTTAAGTTCCTGAAATTTGTTGGGGTTTGTTTTCATTTTCATTTTGCCTCTGGTCGGTTATTTTACAGTTTTGCGTTCATTTTCTTTAAATTATTAGGTTAAAAAAAAAATTGGAGCTGTTGTCAGTTGTCATTCCCTGGTTTATTCCAGTCATATTCATGTCAGTTCATACGTTAGGAAAATATTCTACTCGGAAGAGCAACTTTCACATGTCTTTGGAAGACACGTCAATTTAACGGTTGATATATTATTTCCTTTGCATTTCATATTGCTGAGTGAACTTAATACATCTAGAACCTACTAAATCGACCAATAATTACTATGGTGAAAGAATAAGAGCCAGGGCTTTAGAAAACATGGGTCTGCTTTGTAAGCAAATGGTCTAAGTATGAAAAAAACCCATGTGACATCTTTTACTTTTTATGATGGGGGAAAGAGGGAGGGAAAGCTAATTAGCCTAATTGTCTTGACCAAGAACTAGATTCAAGTGTTGCCAAGGTGAGTCTCCCAAGGCTTTATTAAATATACAGGGAAGAACAGAGCGTTCCTAGAATAAGATTTGTTACAGCCAGAATACTGAGTACTCAGTATAAAATGTGGAAGTACCATACAGAACTTATGTCCTAATTTGCTTCTCTCTCAGGTTTATGTTAAATCCTCCCTGTAGCTCTTCAGTTGCTTAAAACTATGAGCTAGCCATCTACATCCAGTCTTCCAAAGGAGTGGCAGAGTATAACTGAAGATATCCAGTTCGCTCTCACTCACACACTCATGCATTCACTCAGTCTCTCTCTTTTCTCCGATTACCACAAAATACAAATTGCATAAACAACCTTGGAAACAGGGACCAGAATCTACTATTTCTCAGGATATAAAGGAGGCTTGTAAGAAAGGGAAAGACTCATACCAAAGCTTGTAGTGACAGAACACAGCAAGCCAGTTTTAAACTGAGAGTAGTTTTAGATTGGACATAAAGAAATCTTTTATTATAAGTGTGCTGAGGCGCTGGCACAGGGTGCCCAGGAAGCTGTGGCTGCCCCATCCCTGACAGTGCTCAAGGCCAGGCTGGACAGGGCTTGGAGCAACCTGCTCTAGTGGAAGGCATCCCTGCCCATGGCAGGGAATTGGAACTGGATGAGCTTTAAGGTCTTTTCCAACCCAAACCGTTCTATGGTTCTATACCAGCTGAATGACCTAAGTATGGGTCTCCAAGATGTCATCTTGGACCTGACAACTCTTAGTAGACTAAGAAAATGTAAACTCTTATCTTTATGGTATTACTGTCAAAGGAGTGGAAAATTTAACTGCTGCTTGGGACAGGTGTTCTGGAACAGAATTGCGTTCTTTTCCCTATATGTTTTCTCTAATCAAAGATACATTGTAAAAAACACATGCAGCACCTACCTCCTGCAACTGTGGTTTTAAATCGCAGTAAATAACGCTATCGTATTTTGTGCTGATCCCAAAGTTAATATGACTTAAGAGACTGAGAGTACAGTTGACAGACCTTTACTGAATCTAGGTGGAAAATTCTGTCTTCTCTGAGGTCTTAAACACAATGTGTGTGCTGAGTACCGCCCAGGTGGCAGTCCTGCATACATCCAGACATAGGACTGTAGGCCAACCAAGCACTTCAACAGGAAAAGCTTACGTGTCTATGCACCTCAAAGTGCCTGAGTTCAGCAGGTGGTTTAAATAGAACATAAAACAACTAACATTAAATTATGCCTCAGATCCACATTATGGACAAATTCCTTTACAGACTTGAACCCTGAGAGTCAAACTCTTCTTGCCCAGTTACTATTTTATTTCCATGTCTGAGGTTCATGGATCATGGAACACCTCCTTTTCCTTCTGAGCAGATTGTTCATTTCATTCTGTGTGTTTCTCTTATTTCCTGATTGCACACCTCCTCTCCTCTCTCTAGGAAAAACTAAAAGCTACTGATTTCCTAAGTAGCTCATCTGAAAATCCTGTTAAGCAAAATTCTAACCTCTGAACTGGTTATGAAATGCCAAGAACTCTTCACAAAAATTGTATTAACTAACATCTCATCAGCTGTCAACGTTTTAAACTTACTGATCAAAACTGTGTCCTGACTGGTGGAATAGAAAAGAAACAGGAAAACCCATACATTTACAGAAACTATTTTGAAGGTCTGTTACTTTATCATATATTATGCTGAGTTTACAGCAGAAATACAATACTAATAAGGTGTGTAAACAGCATAAGCAGTGTAGATTTAACTTTTCATCATCTTGAAGACCAAAACTTTAATTAAAGCAGAATGCAATTAACAGATTAACACTGTATTCAACAAAAAGTATGCTAACATACCTTAAGTCTGTCCCTCTTACTTAGATCATCTTGTCAACTAGATCCTTCCTTCTCCCCACCCTTAATTCCTCCCCTAAACATCCCATAGTAAGTCTTGTGCAATCCAGCAATGTTCTTCCCCTTCATCCCATAATGTGCCCCACACCTCTAGGCAGTGAACCCCCTAGCCCAGGAGGTGCTTCTGCACTGACTCATCGTGATGGGTGTCACACCTGGACCTGGGACAGCCCTGGGAGGGCCTGCACAAGGTGTCAGTTCCTTCCTCTGAGTTTGAGATTGGGTTTCTACCTGCTTTTGTGGCCCTGTGCTCATCTGGGTGTGTGGTGATGGTCCTTTTATGGGCTGATGGCTCCTGTAATGGGCCTGGCAGCAGCAGGGGCAGGGTATTATTTAGGCGTCCCCCCACGCTTGACACTGTCTGTGCTCCTTTTAGGGTGTGCAGACGAGCTTCTGTCACTTAATAGGACATTTGCCTTTTATGATGAGATTCTGCATCTGGACTCATAACCAAAGATAAGTCTGACCTTTAGTTTTGTTGATTCCACAGTTTCCAAGTTAATTGCTTTGAGAATAATGAAGTAAGTCATTTTACTACCCTCAGTGACTGAAATTCATCCCAATCAAAACCAAGTCTACCAGGGACTCAGAAACCATCCAGTACCACCCTGGAAAAGAATTAGTCACTTCTTAATTTACACATATGAACTGCATTATCATTTTATTCATGCATTTCTCTCCCAGTTCTTTCTGTTATGGAATTATTTCCAGATGTCACAGCCATCAGCATTTGGTTTGAAATACTACCTGCAGAAACGTGTGACTTGCAAGCAATAATATTTTATCAGTCTCTCATCACCACTAACCCCGTTCCATTCATTTCTCTCAAACATTCATGTTAATTTTTCTCCTCTCTCAGAGAACATTGTGACAAGCTAAGCTTTGTTGTGATTTTTTGCCCTTGCCAGAACTCCAGCTTCCACTACGGGGATCCTCCAGCCTTACCCTGCTTCTTCCTTTGGCACAGCCAACTGCAGTTGACTACACATTATGTCAACAGAGTCTAGGAGTCATTTATCCTGCCCCAAATCATATTCAAGTGTTTCATTTTTTACCAGGTAGCAAAGAAAGCAATCTTCTTTTCAGTCAGCACACAACCAGGAACAATGTAGTTATTTGAAATGAAAATCCCTAGTCCTGGAAACCATAGTTTTCCATTACAAACAAAATCAGCCTCTATTTACAGCTATTGCAGCCCACCTGTTTAGAAGAACTCTGGCAGAGAAATTTAAATGCCACTTTCTCTTCATGATCCTCCTTACCACATGCCAGCCCAGGCATTCTGCAAGTCATTCTTCCCTGCTTTCTTATTTTTTGATGGCTACAGCCTAGAGAGAAACACACAATTTATATTGGGGGAAATCATGATGGGAATTATGCTATGGGTAGGAAGAGAGGAAACAGTTGTCAGATTAGGGGAGAAAAAAAGGCTGTCAGAGTAAATATTGCCCTATTTTTCTTTTGAAGTGGAAAAGCAGGAGTTTTAATCTCCCTGCCCTATACATATAACTTGTTTCAGCAATTACCTGAAATTCAGGCCTTTTAAAATAAAATCTCTTATAAACTGTGATACCCAAGAGCAAATTTAAAAAAAATATACTTCAATCTATGTCCATACTTCAGTTCTTGAAGTACTGTGTTCAGACCATATGAGGCATGGCTGTACATGTCCATTCATACAAAAATTCAACACTAGCAACCTCTACTGGGTTTCCTGGGCGATACAGTTTTCATGTGTAAGCTTGCTAAGGCTAAACATAAGCCAGGCTCAATACAGGATGGCAAGGCAGCAAGTCCTTACATTATTTCCACCTTACATACTTGCATCTGCAATTAATAATAGCTTAATTCTTCCTGTGTGTATATGCATGAGTAGGCAAGACTAGCTTCATTTGTTGTATAGACAGGAGGCTGCTGAAAAACAAAAATGCTTGCACAGTAGAAGAGAAGATTTTGTTTCCCCTCCTGAGCCTAAAACTATATTAAATGAACTAACCATTTGTCAGGGTGTAAATCTCAAACCTTCTTTAACCTTTGTTGTTCAGTTGTTGTTATTGTTTCTACCATTGCCCCTAGCCAGTGTTTTAAAAGTTGGTTAATAGGAACCTCTCTTCAGAAAGCCTGTTGAAACAACATGAACAATTAAGTCTTTTTCATGCATTGCAAATCAAACATTGCAAGCACTGCTGGCCCTCACCATGTGTACGGTAACAATGCCATTTAACAAAGCCGAGAGCTTAGGTAAAGCAGAATGACAGCACCAGACAGAAAACAGCAAGGGATAAGTAAGAGAGATATGTTCCTAAAGGCTGATTAGCCATTAAAACAGCTTGAGAAAATACAGCTAGGAAGACGTGCTGAGCAGTCAGGTTTATGCAGTCAGCTTCTTTTCATGAGCCTTTCCACAGAAGAGAAAAACACAGAAGCTACTGAAGGAGGAGGGGCTGCATTCAGTGTCAGACTAATTAAAAGTCATGAGTGACTGTTGACTAAGGCTTAACCATGGAAGAAGGCACAGGGAATAGACTGAGGCATTGCCTTCAGCAATTAGAAACTGTGGCTTTGGAGCAGCAGGTTCAGTTTAGTTTCATTTCAGGAGGAAAGAGCTATGGAAACATTCTGTGAAGCTTATATATATATGTTTAACAGTTCTCTATCCTCCATTCAGTAAGGGCCAAGAAGATACTTTAAAGGTGCTTTTGCTTTGTAGAAACTGGCAGAAAACAGAGATCTGGGAATTCTTTTGTAAAAAGAAAAGAAGCTATAAGGAGTCTGTAGCAATTTAAACCCAGAAAATGCCACTGCTTTCAAATAGCTCTAGATGGTTTATAGCTTAAGCTGCTTTTATCTTTGCTTGCTTCTCTCCTTGCACTGTGGCCTATACCCTTAATGTGATCTGTAGCAGGAGCTTGAAAAGTTTGAATGAAAGCTGCAAACCCCTAAACTCTGCTATCATGCATGCATCCTATTTAAGGTCATGATCAAATTTATTTTAAAATACATGGGTATTTTATAGTCAATTTTGTCATTTGCTACTCCAGACAAAGGCCCTGAAACCCTTAAAGTTGAAGTTTATACATACCTGCAAGAAGTTGTGAAAAATGAAAACCACAGGCCAAGGCAGATAAAGTGATGCTGGAATGAACAATGAAAAAGACACTACAAAGGACAGAGTTGAGAAACAAGCTATTTAGCCCTCTGCAGCAAATCACAGTGGTGCATCAAAAATTGGACCAAATTATCCTAAACTGAAAGGAAGAGCCTTCTGAAAATGCTAAATTAAATTTCATCTCAGGAGTGAGAACTTTAGTTTTAAATCTCTAATAAGGAATTAAACTTACAGTTTCAATTATGTATTAAATTTCTTGATTAGTCAGCCATTAAGGGAATGGTTCCAATCATAAGAAACCAGAAAAAACCTAATAGACACCCAAGGCACTGATAAGCTGCAGTTTACTCTCAGCATGTTGCTGCACATTGCAGTACATGCCATTATCTTGGTAACAAATCCACGTGCCTACCTGTGGTCATCTTCCTGCTAGTCTTAGATTAGTTAGTTTTGGTGTTTTCACATCTCAGATTAATGTGTCATGTCCACATGCCTGCAGACTCAGCCATCAGATGTATTTCAGTCTCAGTCCTGCAGAGCTGTAATCAGGGTAACTTTAGTGGTGGCTGCACCAAGGGACATGACAGCATCTGTGTTCACTGCCATGCAGCTCTGGCTTTGGTCTCCCCTTTCACTTCTGAAATGATGAATTGCCTAAGCCACCATGAGCTTCAGTGCAGATATAGAAAAAAGAAATCTAAATTTTGGTGTATTTGAGTCAGTGAAAATAATAAACTTCCTGGATATATCACTCATAAGGAAACAGAGAAGCTTTTTCATGGTTTGATTTCTTCAGCTTTCAAAACGTCTTGTTTTAATCAAGCAAACTGCTCTAACCAGGTTTAATTAATACTCTTATGTATGAGACAGGAATTCATATTACTTCTTCATCCTTTAAAAAACATCTGTGATATGAGCAGCAGAGGTACCAAGCAAAGATAAAAAGAGCTTTGTAGTATGAATCCAAGGTAACAAATTGTTGAAGAGCTGATACATGTAATCCTCAAATGGGAACAAAGAAAAAATCTTGGAAGAGGAGCATATAGTAGGAGTTAATCTTGTGAAATTCAAAACTGTTAGAGGTGGTTGATCTGTAATTAGTCTGTCATTATTGGGAAACTGAACATGAAATGAATTATTGCTGTGATTTAGAATAAAACTTACTGCACTTCAATTCAGTGGTGAATTTATTCCAGGAAGAAGTGCATATAAAGCAACTGCCATCTAAAGATCCACAGAAGGGGGTCAACACGTGCAGACAAGAAAACTGGGAAGACACTAAATGCTTTAAGATTTATGGGATGGTGTATATCATAGAGAGGTTATAGCTATCACTACAAGATACATCAGCTTTATTGATTTTGAAACGTGGCAGGGAAAACAGACTTTTTAGATTAAAATTCTACAAAATAAAACATAACAAGAGGGGACAAGGGTGATGGATTTAAACCTCAACAGGGAAAGTTCAGGTTAGGCATAAGGAAGAAGTTCTTTGCTGTGAGGGTGGTGAGGCGCTGGCACAGGTTACCCAGAGAAGTTGTAAATGCTCCATCCCTGGCAGTGTTCAGGGCCAGGCTGGAAAGAGCCTTGGGCAACATGGTTTAATATGAAGTGTCCCTCTGTTAGAGTTAATGTCCTGGCTATGGACAAGTACTCTTTGAAAAGTTTATTGTTAACTAGCTATGAAGTTAACATGTACATAATAGAATTTCTAAATCAGAATAAATGCATGTATATATGTGGGTGTATATATGGACACCCCCCCCAACCACATGCCCTGGGGTGCACCGGATCCAAATCAAAGTTTCCAGCACTCATTAGTATTCCTAACTGTCATATTAAATTCCTGCATGAAGAGTTAGAAATGGGAGAACAGTCTGAAGATGAGACTGAGCTTCTTGTTCCCGTATAGTCTTCCTCTCTAGCTATACTTTTCTGTTACTCTCTTATCCTCTCCACATTCAGTGTTGAGCATTCTAAGACCAGAATGGGTAGCCCTGTGCACAGTTCTCACTTTTAGCCCAGTTGGCTGCCAAAGAACCACTACATCTGACTGAAGAAATGACTAAGAGCACTGTCTCAGCCAAGGCCAGAGCATTCCCTCCAGTACAGAGGAAATTTTGGGAGGATTTATCCAAACTATTCCATTAAGGCTCCAAGGATGGGCAAAGTGAGATGTTTTCAAAGTCTATTGCTCAGCCATTGCTAAGTGATTTCCAAGAGATAGATGAAATATCTAAAGACTTACATCTAAACAAATTCACCCTCTAGGTAATTTAATGCAGACATAGTATGTTCTTACACTGTGGTTTTAAACCTGTAGATAGCTTGAGTTAAGGCATTGAATAAAAATAATTTGCAGTGCCCTAGGGCATTACTGCAGCTGAAAGGAAGAAGATTTCCCAGGGAATGGAATTTTGTACTAAACAGTGGAAAAAATCATTTCATTGAGATGCCCTGGCAAGGCCTCAAAGCAATCCTGAATCTGTACCTGGATGTTCTTACCAACTTTGCTGCAAACAGTTGGCTTCAGCCTGAAGTGCTGTAAATCCTTTACCCTTACTACCACTAAAAAAGACTACCATTTCCTAGAGCTGGTCTCCATACAGTCCTAGTTATAAAAACATAACATTTGTATCTATCTAAAGCACAGAAAAGCATCCTGATACAGCTTTTCTATTACAGAAGAAGGTTAACCTTGCTGTTTGATTCAGATGGGTGGATGACTGTTTGGTTGGGGCTTTTTTGGTAAAACTATCATTTTAATTCAAGAGACAATTTTTGAAAAAGGAAATATAAAAGCAAAACAGGGAATATCAAATCATT
The DNA here is from genome assembly GCF_028554395.1 of Pezoporus wallicus. NCBI lineage: Eukaryota > Metazoa > Chordata > Aves > Psittaciformes > Psittacidae > Pezoporus > Pezoporus wallicus. Next base: position 6,033,645 of record NW_026642649.1, on the reverse strand, counting down.
ACTTCACAAGCTGGATTTCCTTTATGAGTGATTCACTGAGCAGCCAAAGCCAATATGGCAAAAAGCCATGAGTTCTTCTGGGAAAAAGTATAACTACAAGCCATAACTGGTTTATGAAATTTGCACTGTAACAAAATAGGCATTTTCCCAGCCATTTTCTCATTTATTTAATGAGAAGCATCTAGATAGCACCAAGGATGATGATAATGATGATAGAATAACATTTGTTTAGAGCGACAATAAAACTTTGGACCAAAGTTGATATTAAGAAAAGCAGGTTTCAGAGACAGATGATTCAAATTGTGAGGATTAGGAAACCTCAGAGACATGGTTTTTAAAGGTTTTCTTCGATTCTGCTGTTTCTAAAGTAACACTGCACCTAGTAAAAAGAAGTCTACAAAGAACAACATAGGAAAATCTTCATCAAGTTGGCCATTTGATAGGCGGCTATACAAAGGCCACTATTCAGAGCTCCTGTCTGTGGAACTTCCTTAGCTAAAAGGGTTCTTTCTGAGGTAAAATATTATGAACAATATTTTTGTGTCTGTTACTAAAATTTTTGAAATCACTCAGTTCAGAAAGCACATGAAACTGTACAGAATATGCTGAGCACCTGCCACTGACTTAACAGTTACCATTAGTTCCTCTAGCTGCCCAAAACTTCCTCAGAGGTTTTCCAAAGAGGATCCAGCATCAATTGCAACCTCCTTCCACTCCTACCCAGCTATGGTCAAAATTGCACATAGACCTCAGTAGACTACTCTCTGCTGCTCTCTGCCTTATACGCTTCCTGAGACCCAAGGGTTAGCTTTGCACCATAATCTCCAGTCCTTTTTCTCTCTTTCAGTACTTGAATTAAAATAGACAACTTTTATAGTACTTGCCTACTAAACAGACGTTTGGTTTATATCACAGGATACTGCTGACAAAGGATGAGCGTATGTCTTGGTACTGAAGAACTACAATCTAGTAGACATGCTAAGAGACAAATACTTCCTATATAAAAACTCAAAATTGAATCACATACGTACATATATATACATGATCACATACACGCAAATTCATTGCTAATGCACAAAAAAACCTTGGCTGCTCATTTATGCTGTCAGTTCTCTACAAAGATACTCTATTAAAATGCTTCCATTCATGCAGCTCTTGCATTACACCTTTATCTCTACTAGCACCGATTATTACAGCTGCTAAACAGATGTCAAAACATTAGTACTGCTTAAGCCAAGAGAATTCTTACTTTTTAAGACCACTGATTACTATCTGTACTAACTGCTACCTCCAGCTCAAAGGAAAGGTTTGAAAAAATACAGTTAGGTACAAAAACTGTCTAAGAGTGTGAACCAAAGGCCAGGCAACATTCTGGAAAGGTGAGTGCCTGTGCAGTATGAATGTGTTTACAGAAGTTAAATTCTCATTTTTTGGCCTGTCCTTCATGTCATGCAAATGCTGTGGTTTGCATTTATCTGTGTAGAGTGCTTGCTGTGATTTATAAGAATTTCACTATTTAGGACAAGCTAAATAAGATGCAAAATCCATTTGATTCTGTCTGACTTGTTCTGATCAATATTTGGATGCAGAAGTTCTCAAGCAATGACTATGTCACACGTGTTGAGGTCTCATGGATCCGGAATGAACTGTACTGAAAGACTAGTTGTAAAGCATGAATGTGGTGGACTTAGTTGTGATAAAATAAGGGTGGTTGCACAAGTAGGTGTATGTGTCCGTGAAAACATGTTTGTGTGAGAGGAAGAAAATCTGGCTGGATTGGTTATATTTCTTTCTGTGCTGACTGTTCACATGGCTGACTCCACACATAGATTAATCCCTTTCATCAGAGTTTTTCTATAGTAAAACATGTTGTACCAGTAAATACAAGAGTCCTATCATCCACAAAGGCTTTTGACTTCTCTAACTTCTAAATTTATTTTATGGGGGCATATAACTCTTTTAACACTTTTAAAGAAAATATTTGAAAGAAGCTCTTGGGAAAAATAAATAGCTATAATGTGCTTATCACATGGTTCAAGACTAAAGAGTTAGACAGAAAAAAGAGGGGAACTAATAATATTGTACCCCCTGTAGTGCTTATAGCACATTCGACTTGAGATTCTCTTTCAAAGGCCTACTGTTGGAAATTCAGTCCTATTTTCATTGAAGTCCTTGACTAATCTTTAATTGACTTCAGATGCAAACAAGGCTGAGCCTACAGTAAAAACATTAATTGAAGAGGAAATCAAGTGATATGAAAAATCTGTTTCCACGGAGCATCTCCCACCAAAGAAGGCCTTTCCTCTTAGCGGATACAGACGTTGTTTTTAAAAGAGACATATGGTCGTATCAAACAAACATTCTAAATATAGTCTTAAAGGGCAAAAGAAACAGGAATGTATGACCATTACGTACTTGCGATATTTTGTTTTGTTGTAGTCTTTTCCTCTTTGTGGAGGAGATTCTAAGAAAAAGAGCAATGTTTCCTGTAATTTCTTTGCAAGTGGTATGTGCTGTCTTCAGTTGCGCATAACTCTGCCATCTGCAGCTGCAGTGCTAAGGAAAAGGCAAGTTACCCAGGCAAACACACATAGCCTTGGAAGCAACATCTCCTTAGAACAGCTGCTTTATAAACAACCAAGCTAACTTCAGAAATGTAGTTGCTCACTTTCAGAAAAGATACACCTCATCATAGTGCAGCCTTTGCTGTTTCATAAAGACTTCAGTGCTGCATGCCATAGTACTGCTAGCCCTGTGTATTCTGTAAATCATCAGCCTCCTGACATGAGCTTTGCTCTTCTCCATTCCTGTAAAGGAGGCCTCATGTGACTTACACATTTATAATTGGTGGAAATGTAAATAGTCTGGAAGGGTTTAATTACACACTAGCCTCAGTCATGTCATCTGGATATGAATTTTCTCTTTACTCAAAGAACGGGATAAAGTGGATCCAAGGCTTTGGTTTTGGCTTGTGCTGAAGTTAATGACAGCATTCAGATCAAGGGCATGTTTCCTCACAGCTCAGGTGTGATAACATTCAGGAGTTTGGTTTATTTAGGAACTGCAAAGTAGGACGGACCAGAACGTAAGAGCTACAGCCTGTCAAGTCCCAGTTCCTAACCCAAGTCTGCCCTAGCAAACAATTTACAAATTATCACAGATTACATTTGAGAGCAAGCTTGATGCTTCCCTGTTCCAGGTGGGCTGTGTAGCAGCCAGGCCACTATGGGAAACTCCAGAGTTTTGGACTGAAACATGCTGCTACTTTATTTGCATCAAGTCTGGCCATGGGTGTAAGTAAGGACGACCACCACACCGAGACTCTCTGAGCAGACTGACATAGCAGTGAGGTCTGAATGTGTGTAAGTATGAGGTAGACACAGTGTTGGTCAGTGGTCAGCAACATTTCTAGCCCAGTCTTGCGTGCCTGAGGAGCTCTGAGGTAAGCACCAGTTGTATGAACATCAGAACAAACAAACGCTGACTTTCAGTAAAGCTGGGGAATGACTTTTTAACAGCACTGTACTGTGACACACCCCTCATTAGACATCAAAGCAGCCATGTGGGGAAGAAACGTCGCAAAGTCCCACCCGCATGAAAAGCTGTTCCATGTGAATTCTCCCATGTCTAATAAGGGGAGAGCTTCTAATGGAGCCTTTCCTTCAGAAGAGGAATTGCCTCCTACTTTCACAAACATCCTGAATTTGTTCGTGCAGGGAGGGGAGTGCAGGAAGAAAAGACTAGGAAAGAATAGATCCTGTAAACTTTGTTTCCAAAGGAAGACAAACAAAAACCTGAGGCCCTAATGGACGTGAGACTCCTCCAGAGTTAGGTGGTACCAGAGCAGGCCAATGCCATGAAACTTCGCTCTAGATACAGTTTCAAGTACAGAAGAAACTTTCCTCAGAATTTCAGCAGTGAAGAATGATGTTGCAGCTAATAAAAGTGATGCTGCTACAGCATCTGATTCCTAACAGATCTGAGGATCCCTTGATTATTACTAAAAATTAGTAATTTTGTTGTATTATAAACAGAAATACAACAAAAATCACCATAGAAAAGTAGAGCTGTCAAGAAGCTTCCATTTAAACTCCCTGAAGCAAAACACACTGGAACCCACTAGGTGCTGCCAAAAACCTCATTACAAAAAAGAACAAAATGGACACTGGATTTTATCTCCGTGTTTTTGACAAGAATGACACAAATTATTTCCGTTTTCTCTAGAATCTCTATAATAAAATGACATGCTGCTTGTGTTCAAAGCAGTTCCACAACACTGACTTCATGTACATAGCTACGTTCTCATTGTATACCCACCAGTTAGGCGATTATAAGGCCTGGGATCGTCTTCCCAGCAGAGTCAATAGAAATTTTCCTAACCCTCAAAATAAAAGCAGTACCATTTGATCTCCCCCTTTGCAAGTGATACAGCAGAGGCTCCATGTATCTATTCAGCGTTACTACCTAACAAACTGCAGCTCTTATCTGAAAAAGATTAGTTACAGTAGCAAATTTAACACACATACAATTACCTCAGATGATAATTCTTTGCAGATACCCAGTTGTGTCAGATTTGATACATGTGCCACTCCTTTCAAGTACAAAACCTAAACCATTGACCAAATTAATTCATTTTTATCCCAAATGACTATGTGAATTCCCTCAGACCAAATCCCAACTGTGACCTAGACAAAGGCATTCTTAAAATACTAAACAGCATCACATACACTCTTCTAAACCAAGATTACTTTATTACATTTATAGGTTAATGTGCTATCTGCTCATGTAGATGAATTAATAAAAGAAACCTTGTTCTCTTAAAAAATAAACCCTTTCTTTGGCTTGCTCTTTCAGTCAGGATTCTCTGGTCATTTTGCACCTGTGGTATATTGTATCTTTCACTTGCTAGGAAATTGTTACTGTTATATCAATACACTGGGACTAAGAAGACCTATATTCCAACACAGATCTGTCATAGGCTTCCTATGTGATGCTGAGCTTTAAGCTAACATTTCTTAAAATTGTATCTATTGCCTATCTTGGATGTCAACCACTAGAGCCCAACATAGTCCAAATACGTTGTAGTACTTGTACTACAACAAGTACAACTACTACTACTAGTACAAATACGTTGTAGTTGATGTACTGCACAGCAGAACATCGTAGTTCAATCAATGAGCAGAATGGCTGGGATCTTCTTTCAACAGTTTGTCTTCTTTGATACAATTGGTTTTCACCAGATCTGAGAGAAGCAACAAACTGAATGAGAGACAGACTCACTTGGGCTCTAATGAAAAGATGATTATTAAAAAGTCTAAGCTGGACATAGTTGATCCCACGCTGAGGCTCGGGAAATCTCTGTCTTAGCTCACATGTTGTATTTTAGTATTGTTATACTGTGATATATTTTATAACTCTCTAATTCAGTAAACTATATCAGAGAAGTAAAGAAGCTAAGCAATAAACTGTAGTCTTGACCACAAATTGCAACCCTGAGCCCCCAGTTTTAATTTGATTTCCTTGTACTCTTTCCCTTTCTCCATTGCACAAGTGAAGCTGTCTTTTGCTGCGGAACTGCACGAAACAAAAACCTAATGAGAGCATGTAGAGCTGCTTAGTTTGGCCTCTGCTAATAATGGAAAGCACAAGCTGCTTGATTCTATCCACAGGCATAGGTATACCACTTCCATCCATCTGGTAAAGCATTTGATAGGATCTGCATGTCTGCAATAAATTGGCTCTAGGGACAGCAGTTGATCAGATAGTTGCTCCGTGGGAAATAAACAGGGCTCCCATGACACAGTAGAAACGTCAAGAGGCTATTTTACAGTATCTGAATGTGGGGGAAGAAACCAAACAAAACATTTCTTCCTGCATGCACAGCACAAAAGTTTGGTGAAAATTGAAACAGTCTATTCCCCCACAACTTTCACAATCATCTCATGAAATTTCACAATTCAGTAACAGTAAACTGTCTGTTCTGCCTACAAATTACAATCAAATACTGTCCCATGTACCCAGCTGAATATACTGCCTTGAACTGAACAGACCCACACTTCCCATTCAGCACTATTTAACATGTGAAGGTATATCCATGCTATCTGATCACAGTGACAAAAAATCAGTTTCTCGCATCCCAAACCATAATCCTAGACCTGAAGTAAAACCACTCTGGACAACTAAATAAAGCCAAAAGTAGCTCTGTAATTCAAATTTACAAAGCAGAAAAAAGCAACTTTTTACTTGTAAACTTAAGTTGTATGTTGATCTAAGCAGCTCTCTACTGCCAGCCAACGACACTCACAGCTAGTGTCATTAAATGTCTTCCTGCCTGACAAAGGAAAGCCCTAATTCTCTTAATACTTTGTTCTTGAATCCTGTGTTCAGCCCTGGGCCCCTCACTGCAAGAGAGACATTGAGGTGCTGGAGGGGGGCCAGAGAAGGGCAACTGAGCTGGTGCAGGGCCTGGAGCACAAGTGTGATGGGGAACGGCTGAGGGACCTGGGGGGTTCAGTCTGGAGAAGAGAAGGCTCAGGGGGACCTGATCACTCCCTACAACTGCCTGACAGGAGGTTGTAGTGAGGTGGGGCCGGTCTCTGCTCCCGAGGAACAAGGGACAGGACAAGAGGAAACGGCCTCAAGCTGCACTAGGGGAGGTTTAGATGGAGCTGAGGAACAATTCCTCCCCCAAAGGGTGCTCAGGCATTGGAACAGGCTGCCCAGGGCAGGGCTGGACTCACCGTCCCTGGAGGTATTTAAAAGACCTGTATATGAGACACCTAGGGACATGGTTTAGTGACTTGGCAGTGTTACATTAATGGTTGGACTTGATGATCTTAAAGGTCTTTTCCAACCTAAATGATACTATGATTTTATAAACCAGTGTAATTCCAACTAGGCACCTCAGGACCTTGTGGCTGTGTCTAGCAGTTCAAAAACCGAGTGGTGCCATAGTTCTATGAATAGTTTTGGACCAAAGAGCCTCGATGCTCTTTAAAGGACCATAAACTCATCCATGGCATATTTTTATTTCCTGGTATCAATTTCCCAAGACACTAAAAATGATAAAAACCCAAGCAAACACCACCTCTTTGTGAGACTTAAACCATAAGAGATGAAGTCTTATAAAAGAAATGGCTGTAGAGATCAGTGTAACACTTAAGCAGTTAGTTCATATGCAGACAGTCTGCTCTAGAAATTCTATTTATGGGACCGGTCCTGGCTTCACTGAGTTGTCTGAAGTAGTTTTACCTCAGACCAAGGATGATAGATTGGGATGTGAAAAACGAAGTTTCTAAGAGAGGTTCGCTTCCTGGCTTACTTCATCAACTATTATGAGTAAACATAAACAAGGGCTGGGATGTTTCAACTTCCAAAGCGCAGCCAAGCCAAGAACTGTATTACCTATTCAACACAGTTGAACAAACAAAATAATTTTCATCTCCCTGCAATAGAAAAAATGTATTCAGTTGTTCCCAAAAGACAAGATACTCATGTTAGTCTCATTCCTGTTTGATACAGTATCGCTAGGTCATCATGCTCACCTCACTTTTCTCTCTCAGCATTATCTACTCTTATCCCTTACTTTTTTTACAGAACAGTTCATGAAGCAGTTAAACTCTGTCCTATTGCTTTTCACAATACAACACTGGATTAAAATGGCATACAGGCAAGGCATGGATAGCAACTGCTGTCCTTGCCCACGCTGATTCACTGTACTGGTCACTACATTGCCACAGATGAAAAGCCCTTCCCATGCAGCGACTGTATGGGAGACCCTAAGAAAGAGATTGAGAATAGGTGTTGCACCATACATCTCTATAGCAACACTCTGTGGCAGGATGCAAAGACACCCTTGATGCCTATGGTGTGAAGAGAAATGAAGCTATCACAGGTTCTACAAAAGCTGAACAGAGCATAACAAGTAATTTGTTTATGGTACTTTTCTTCTTTCTCTGTGGGTTTTGCAGCTTAACCTCTATGCAGACCTCAAAGTAGCTCTTAGAGCAGTTGTTTAGTGCCAGTAAGTTCTCCACAATTTGTCAGAAATATTTCACTCTTCCTGTCTTGAAACACTGTCATTTGAATATGCCAAGCAAGAAGTAAACTTGTCTGAACACACTTCACAAGCCCCTCATACTGTCTGTTGTTAACTAAGGACCAGGCTCTAAGGATTTAGTGGGTAATATTTACTGATTAGTATTTAAGACAACAAGAACAAAAATAATTTGTGAACTATTCGTTCTGAATAACCATGATCCACTGGCCCTATGAGAACAGCTCCCTTCCATGCCTCCCTTGATTCCCAAATCTGTAATTCCCAACACTGTACTTGCATGTCAGCAGGTAACCTAAGCTTTCAAACTATTTGGGTTATTTTTATCTAATACATATCAAAATGTTAAGTTGAATTCCTCCATGATTACCATGTTAGGAATACGTTGCAACCATTTACTGTTCTGTCAAGGAACAGCCAAGCAGCACCGGGACTGAACAATAGAGTGTCCTACTGTAGATCTCAGAGTCCTTGAGTCCCTGTGCCTTTACTGGTGGTGCAGGCTATTTCCAGGGGTCATTCCAGACTCTTCAAGGAACATTTCTTTGGGATGTGTGGTGGCCTGGTGGTCTGTTCTGTGGATCACTCCAATGAATTTATGTTTCACTAACATTGGACTACATAGGAGAAATCAAGTCACTTATTTTGTTTTAAAATTATCTACATTCAGAATATAAGACACAGCTTATCTTTTTCATTTACAGTTTCAGAAAGAAAAAGAAAAACCCTCAAATGAAATCAGTTTCATTAAGTCTTGTGTTGAAAGCAAACAATAGGTTCTGCCTTAGAGAAAACACCCAGAAAGCAGGGTGTATTCTTTATGCCTATCAGATGGCATTAGAACTGTGTCATATAAAGAGATGTCAAAACAGAATACATAACAGTGTAGATGCATTTGAAATCTACACCCAAATCTCTCTTCAGTTAGTAATCTGAACGTAAGGCTCAGCTGGAAATGGTGCTGCCACTGTCCCTCTCAAAACTGCTCAAAGGTGGATAAAGAAAAGATTCATTCCTCTCTTTCCAAGACAGCAGCAGCAGCTGAGGAATGGCTTCAGGCCACTCAACCTCACTTGCATCCCAGTTAACAGCTGTGCAAACCACAGAAACTCTACTTCCCAGAGGTTTATGACTTTTTTTTTTTCTCTTTTGATGTGTTGTTTATATAAACTCAAATGACTTCTGCTTTGAACCAATCTCTGTACTCGAGAATCTTCTGCTCATTGTACCTATATGTTTTGAACAATGAATGAACAATACACTTTGTACAAATTTCATCTCCAAAGAAATAAAAAGGATTATCCCTAAGAAACTATTTTTAGAAATAATATAGTTGATTGTTTTGTAATTCGGAGTGCATTAGAATTCGCCAGAAACAACCATGCTCAGTGCTGATGTGCATGGCTTAGAAGCACAAGACTACTCCCTGCAAAACCAGACGGATTTCTTGAACCAAAGTCCTAAAGACAGGCAATTTTAGAAATAACTACAGCCAATCACTACACATTTGACTTAGAAACAACCTTAGGCATGATGGTATTACTTTCTGAGATCTGAATACTTAGCAAATAATGAAGAAACAATAAAGTCTCTTCAGGTTTCGCATACATCACCAGAGTTTATACTGTATTTTTTGAGTTAGAAAGGCATAAACCAGTGAACTAATAAAGACTTACCTGCTGAAAGAATTCACATGCTTTAGCAATGTTTTCTGCATACGCTCACAAAATGAACTGAAACAGCACTCTTCCAATTTAATCTTCAGTGCATTAATCAGGAACAAGAACCATGTTTTCATGCATGCTTATGCAGCATCTAGCACAGTTAACTACAGTTCAGTCCAAGTTACTAATACGCAGACAGACCTCTAAGTAAGAGTGAGTGCAGTTCCAACTTCCACAGTCAAGGATCTTGCATTTGAACATCCTCAGAGATAAAAATGAGTACACCTTTCAAACCCATTTGAACTGGCTGGCTGTTACTGCACTCTGTTCTGAATACCACAGTAAGTTCTTAGTTCAGGGTCTGGTCCAAAAAACCTACTGACCCTCTGCTTTTACCTCTGAAGTAATACTTATGCTAAAGCTCTCTCTGCTATTTGGCAGCCCAAAACAGAAACCCGCCATTGGATGCTATTCCTCTTTGGAGACCAGGCTGCTCCAGGCCACTAGCTCAGGATGTCAGGGAGGTAGTTGCTTTGCAACTCTGTCTGTGGAGCCTTGTTCACAGTTGAAATCAGCTGCACATGAAAGACAGCCAGTGCAACTCTTGTCCAGCCCTATGCTCCCAACTAGGGGTGTTGCAGTTTGAACAGAAGATAAATTCCCAATCAAGTCTGGACTCTGATCCAGGCTTAAATTATAAACAATGTTCTTCTCAGCCTTCTTGCTGTACAGTTTATTGCCAGCAGGTGGTGGACATTAACAGAGTGATTTAAATCATAATAAATGGAAAAAGGAAGGAGACCACAGATGAATGGATATGAAGGCAAAAGGACATACAGGATAAAATTAAGAGCGCTTAGCTCACATGAGAATAAACGCAGAAGAGTCAGTGAACACTGAGTGAACATGTAAAATTAAGGCATTCAAAGAAACATGATTCTGGGCAGACAAGCTGGGAACAAAATGAAGATTGCAAATGACAAGTAGATACATGGCGCACAGTGACGCAAGAAGGGAGGCTCTGCATGCCATGCTGACTGTCAGAAGCACGGAAAAAGATGGAAGAGAAAAAAAAAGACACAACTAAGCAGTTATGCCAAGGATGAAGACATATAATGTAACATGCTGAAAAGCTCAGGCGACGTGCACTGAACCGGGACAATAGAAGCCTGGTGATCTACTTTGTTTCAGACAAACAGCTTTTCAGAGTAAAAGAAGTAGAACTGAATATGCTTTTTGCATGCTTTTTTTTTTTCCAAAATTGGAAATTTAACTATTGCCAAACATACAGCAAAGCCCATTTGTACTGGTTTTTATCTACTTGTTTACAGAACCTTCAGTTTTCATAAAAGTAATTCTAACAATGCAAAGACTTGCGGATTTAAGACAGGTGATGTAAAAACCTCCTGTTATTGGCTGTACATATAAAGATGCTGTCTTTTTCTCTATCCTACCAAGGAAAAATAATAACATTAAAAGGTATTATAATAAACCACCCTAAAGTATCTCTGTGCACCACAAGCACCTGTAATCATACCTGTATTCCTTATGGTCTTGCATATCTAGACTTCAAACTTCTTTTCAAAGCAATAAATTCACTCTTAACCTTTCTAACCCACGATCAACATAAATGCCAAGGAGCATCTTATTTTTCACCTATTTCCATCATGGAAAAAAAAGGTGGTTCGTGTTAAAAAATCCAGAGATCATCTCCATCACTATGTCTATCATCTGTCACATTCAGAATACAAAATAGAAAAATAAATACTACCTGGATTTTCTATCAGGAAAACATTATAAAATAAATAAAGAAAAATGCAAATTTCACTTTATTTAACTGAAAAAGGAATTTTGTTTTTTAAGAAACTTAGTCAAAGAGGAATTTTCAGTCTATAAATTAGATGTGTTAAATATGACTGCAAGTAAGAAGTCAGAATGAATACTATAGTAGCATTGTGACAGGAAGTAGTTTGTTGACCAATACTAGACTGCAGGAAGGCAAAAGTACACTTCTTTGTTTAACATTATACTTAAATAAATGGCTCTGAAGTGAAAACACTACATGAACAAAATGTTAGCCCAGTTGTCCAGCATCTAATTACATTGTCAGTGCCCCCATTACAGCACTTATACCAGGTTTATAATTCTGGCCTTCACAATGATTTTTCTTTCCTCCAGTTTCAAGTCTATGAGCACACCATAGTGCTTTGTTGTATTTGCTTACACCACTGAAACCAGAGTGTCACCTCTGGAGTCAAGGCCTTGCCTTGCTGCTGAGCAGCGCTGCTCTCTGCTGAATGCTGCTTGCACACACTGTAGTTCTTGTGTTTTGGCATCAGGCTGGAATTACTAAGGGCTTCCATTGTCCTGAGATCAACAGGTGCAGAACGTCTTTGGGGTTTGAATGCTGTAGTTATCAGACCACCAATCAATGGTCTTATGTTATAGCAGTCAGACTAAAATGCTAATTGCCATTAATGCTTTTCCACTATGGCATTCAACTCAATTGTGTTCTTTTAGTCCCAGAATTGTTGATATGTGAGACTGTCCAATTAATTTCAACAGAGCACAGACATACACCATCCATAGGAGCACTGAAGCGGTTAAACAAAATCTTATAATCAGATTAGATTTTGCTTGAACTCGTATCTGCCTTCATCTATGAAATTGCACTGAATTGCACTACAGGATATATTGATAGCTAATTTACATGGAGACATTCACTGCATTTTAACCTTACAGTAAATCACAGTCTTAGTGAATCATAACAGTCACGCCTATTCACATCAGCCCTAAAACTATATGACAGCAAGGATCCATGGAGCACTAGAAACTCTTCTGTTAACTAGCAAAGGGCCCTGTTATAACAGATTATTGGACCACAGGCTTGAGGTTTATTGGAAGGGAAGGGAATTATTCAAAACAGAAGCCACATTCCAGCTTTCAGATGTAGCTTGAAGAGTTTTAAAAGCTTGGATGTGAAGCTTTACTTCAGTCATCTCCAGTAAAAATCTTTAGTTGTGTATCCACCAGACTTTTTGAATTTGAGATAATTAAGATAGTATTTCTGTTTCTGACACCTATTTAAGGTCTTAAACTGCCACTGAAACAGGAGTTAAGAGGTGAAATGCATAATTGCTCGTGTCATTTAACGCTTCCAATTTACTTCAGATACCCTGCTCACCTCTGGGCTCTATGGCTAGCGTTGCATACTAAACCCAGCCCGGACTGGGTCATGCATCGCGTGCCCTCTGTGTTGCTTTTTGGCAACTGGCTCTTCAAGGCCCCACCAACAGGCATAGCACTTCTCCTCCACATCCCAAATTTCTATTAGCTCTTCAGCTCCAGCAAGTCTCCAGAAAGATGTGATGTATAATTTGGGCAGCTGCTTGCCTCACATCTACTACACTTTCAGGGCTTCCCATGACCTCCAGCTGCAGACAGAAGCAAAGGCTCATGGCAAGCTTTTGACCCTGGGAAACCCCTCTTGTGGGAAAGATTTAGAAGCAGCTGCCCATCCAGCACAGCCCTGCTGTAATCCCAAACTATGACTTCTGAGGGATCAGCATGGAAGGCAAACTAAAGCATCTTGGGAGTCAAATGCGTATCATGTAGGATGAAAGTTAAGAAATTCAGTTTCAGCTGATGAGCACCTAACAGATGTAGATGGACCATATCCCACAGGTCTGCTCACAACAAGTTCTTCTCTTATTTTTATCACTGTTCCTTTTTCTGATGATTTCTGATAAAATAATATTCACATTGGTGCCCTGTTCTAAGGATTGTATGCTTCATTCCTACTGAAACTCCTGTGCCTTGCTTTTGGAAGTTGTAGTCTTAACTGCATCCAAACTATACATCTAAATCTTTACCTCTGAATCCTGACTTTACCTCTAAAGAAAACTCATTTATTTGTAGAAGACATGGAACTAGACTCCAGGAAGGGACCCAGCTAAGCAGTCCTAAATCAGCTTTATGGTGGAGCTAGACCAATGTCAGCATGGTCTAGCCTAACACATGAGAACCTCTATTTGTTCAGGATTAGCATTTTCTGTTTGCACAGAAGCCTCGGAAAACATTGATACTCAAGATTTTGTGGCTGTTTTATTTGTCTGTGCCATTTCCTATAATCAGATAATAGAAGTTTCACAGAGAACTCATAAGCTTTTCAATGGAATATGGAACATGTGATTTCATAACTCTGAATGCAATCATTTGTGCGCAACAGGTGATCTAACTTCAACGCTTAAGCTCAGAGTAACTGAATTTGGGAGCTCAACTTCAGGCAAATTTTTGGTACACAGCCATGTGTAGAAGAAAGATCTCTGACTCTGCTGTTTTTCAGTACAGTCAAGCAAAGCCACGATGCTCAGACTTTAAATGCTTCAGTATGGAAACTGGCATCCGACTTTGACAGCCACTGTGGGAGCAGAATGGAAGCAAGCAGGAGAAAGCACTCTTCAAAAAATAGTTGATCAAAGAGAATTTTCTATTTCAGAGGGTTTTGTTATCATTTCCGAACTATGTATGTGATTGTTTCTGATAGCATCCACAACAGGGTATACTTACTAAGGATGCTGAATGCAGCGTAACTGAGAAAGAAACATATTTTCCATGAACAAAGCATAGCTCAGTATAAAATGCTCAGAACTCTTCAGAGGCAGGGAGGTAAGAGAAATTCTGCCGGAAATATTCACTGTGTAGCCTGGTCATAAACTTTGCCTGTCTTCTTTTTAATTCAGGTTTCTCTATCATTTGGGGGTTTGCTAGGAAAGGAAAAGAAAATGTTTTAATGGAGAGAGGTAGGGAGGGGAGCAACCCATGGATTTTGGATACCAGTCCTGAAAGCAAGGATTGCTTCTGCACCCAATATTAGGATGTTGTATACGTTATTGCATGCCTGGGTGTTACAGGAAGTTCCAGGAGTGACAGTTACAGGAAGCCCAGCAAGTGAATAAGTGTAGTCCCCTTAGTCATTTCCAATCACACTCTGTGTGATGCAACAAGAAGGGGTTTGCACGATGTGTTAAAACAAATATCTGCGGTGAAGAAAATCAATATACGCAGCATCTCTTGGTCCCAGAAGCACACAAAAGTTCAGAGAGTTTTTCCCTCACTTCTAATTCTGGAAATCTTTGAACTATATTACAAAAACTGGACATTGCTGTCACACACAGAGTGTGCACACAAATGAGTGTGCACAAATCCCATAAGGCACTGTATGAAACCAGACTCTTCTTCCTGCTCGCTAATGACTAACAAAATGAAAATAAATTCCCACTGACTCCCTCAAGAACTGAGGCCAAAGAAGAATCCACCTCTCATAAGAACATCCCCAATAAAAGCATACAGTGGTTTCGATCTGACAGATTATTGCTCTTTTATAGAGACTTGTTTAAAATATTTGATTACTCTACTTAATAATGCTTTGTTGTACAGGACAAAAGTATGGTTTGAATTCTGTTACAGGCACTGACAATATTCCCTTGCCCCCACACCAGTGAAAACCTGAGCTGGAAGCCATGTCCTTCTATTAGGAAAGGGACTGATTGATTGTTTGGAATTTTTCTCCTGGCACAGTTCACTATTCCTGTTAAACCCATCTGCTGCTTTCATTTACTTACCATGTAATTAAGCAAGCCGCTGTTCCCCATGTGATCCAAGTTTTTTGTTTTATGGAAATGAATTCTTCATGATGATAAAAGGTCATAATGACAACTCTCATAACTGCTATTCTCACACACACACAGAGACAAAAACACCATGAAGAAGAAATGCCTGAATTAAGAAAGTACATTTTCTACTCTGTTGAAAGTTGTAGTTTAGACAAGAGGTAATGGGGTTTCCCCACCCCCACTTCACTCTTCAACTTCTCCTTCTTCCTTCTCACACAGTCTTCTTCCTATTTTGCACAGTTTCAATGGCAACAATGAACAAAGATGTCTTGAGAGCCAAGAATAATACGCTGTTGTTGATCTGTACTCATAAGTCTCACTTAATGATCTTTTTTTCTCTTGCTTACTCAAAAAGTTGAAAACTCATGCTTCCCTAGGGCCATCTGTGGAGTTCTTTGTTTGGGGATTTGAGAAGAAGCCAAAGCTTTGCAGACCCTGTCTTTGAGACTCAAATCCCAGAGGTATTGCTGAAGTTCAGCTAGGGCTCAGACTAGCATGAAGTCACTTTTCACGAGAAACACATCTCTGTTTGAAGAATAAATGCCTAACAATACTTAGGCAGTGTTCCTGAAGGAGCTATGTAACCTACTGTATACCTGCAAACTGAACCTGGAAAGTTAATCAGCACAATCAGCTAGAGATGTTCAGATATTCCTCTGAAAGGCTGGCTCCAGAGCCTGAAGTTAAAATGTCTGTGGTAGCAATGATGTCAGCCTTGTGACAGGCTTTAACTGGAGCAGTGAAAGGAGCTGTTATGTTTCTCCTAGCTCAGCAGGTGTGAAGGCAACACAAAAGACATTCACAGAGGAATTCCCTTACATGAAACTTAATCAGACTCATTCTGAATGTTGCGCACCACTGATTCCACTGCCTGGGGACTGAATGGTGAACAAATGCTGGTCCATCATGTTTTGCAAATGCTTCTGAAGAAAAATACGTAATTTTGAAGTTACCAATTCTTCCTGTCACTTTTATTTCATCTCAATTTCATTGTTACTTTTCTTTCTCCTTCTGCTTGTTTTCTGATTCATTTGCTGACCCTTCCCTTCAGCAAAGTCCTAAAGTCCCATTCATTTAAATACATTTAAGTCTGAATGACAAGTGAGCATTTTTTTGCTCTCCTTCTAGTTTACCGTAGCTAACTTTATGGAAAGAAAATTCAGAAGAGGTGGCAACGCGGGCCCAAAGCGGTAAGTTCAGATTCAGATCACATCCTTCAGTGCTGATGAGTATTTTGATGCAGTTGAACAGTAATCATCTCTAGTTAAATACTGCCACTGCAGCTGGCATGAACTGCTGTTTCTGCTCCCTTTTGCTTGCCAAAGCTAAATTTGTTAATTATGGCATGCAATGTAAAAATTAATTCATTAAGAAACATGACTTCTTTTACAATTTTTAATGTAGAACTATAATATTGATTTGAGGAAATACTTGAACAGATTCCCAAATGAAAACAAATGCTACAGCATCTCTCCTTATTGACAAAACAGAAAGCACTTGTGCTGTTCTAACGTAAGAGCAGCTGCACTTTCCAGTTTGTGATTGCTGCGATGACTGTTACATGCTGTTCAACATCATTTGGTATTCCACTGACTCGGTTTCATAGGCCTAGCCAGCGTATTTCAAAGTGCATCACTTTGTGAATAACACAGTTACTCTCTGAAAACATCACAACATCCACAGCATGAAGCTCTCATCAGAATGTATTTTCACAACGGGTTTATGTGCAATTCTCCTAATTCAGTTCAAGCCCTAGTCTGCAAGTATGAATTCTGGCATGCGAATAACAGACTTCCTTTAAAAAAATGGATCTGAAACAAAATTCTTGTCTATGCTGAAAGACTTTTTATGATCCTTACTTAAGTTATACTAAAAAAACCCTCACAAAATAGCACAGAAGAAATCAAGAATCTGTCATACAGGGGAATCAAAAAAAAAACTAAAAAGCAACTTGCCTCCACCTTTTTATTTCTAAAACCAAATTTTGATGCACCTTTTTCTATATGCACTATTCTTAAAAGGAATCTTCAGTTCCCGATACTTCCAAGATTGCTATTTCTTTGACTATCAACCAGTAAAAAGGAAAAGAAGCATGTATTTCAGCTTTTCAGATACATCACTGCCTGCCAAATTGGACTCTAGAGCACTGAACTAAACATGTTTTACGTTTAGTAAACTGTACCTGTAAATGTAGACTGTGTTTTACATTCAACACCAGAAAGGCAGTGAGTAGAACCACACAGTACTACTCCATTTGGTGACATGGCCAACGCATGGGTGATCTTGAGAAGGGGACTGGATAAGACCCCTTCTCAGCATAGCAGCCTTTCTTTGACAACACAGACTTTGTCCCAGAACATAAAAACTCCATATAAATTTCTTTCTATTAGATGGCATTTCCAGACAAGGTCATGTTTGCTAGCACTGCAGTGATTTTAGAAATGCACAGTCTCACGAGATTAAACTTTGATTTCAGCTTCTAGGAGTTATTATTCAGCCTTCACACTCAAAGATGTGATCACATCATGAGTTTAGCTACATTTCCAGGATGTTCTTTGCAACCATGAGCATTAGTTTTCTAATTCAGTGCTGATAGTTTCAGAGAATCATGTGTAACTGTGATGATATTAAGAAAGGTAAACAGTGAATGGTTTTGCTCGTCTCTTTCTTGGGAAACAACAAATGCAACTCAGACAGCTGATGTAATATAATGTTAGTGACTTCACAGTAAGATCCCAAACAAGAATAGGAAAGAAAATATTTACATTTTCCAAGTCAGCTGCATATTCCCTAATTTACCACAAAAAAATGTGTAAACTGGAATAAAGCAACCTCAGGCTCATTAGCAGTTCTTTTCTAAAGCCCATCAAAGAGGAAAGGAAGTAATTATGCAGCACGACTCTTTGAACTGGGACAGAAGAAGGCAATTTCAACCCTCAGGAAGAACACCGAGGCAAAGAAACAGATCCTTTGTAAGACCTAGAAAAAACTCCAAGGAGACATGCAAAGAGCCAACTGTATTTTGGGAAGAACAGGGAATGTGAAATCCATCTACTATCCCAGTAACACATGCTGTCAAGCTGTATGAATAGAGAAGAGGCGACTACAGTTAGAAACCTTCATTTTTATGAGATTTGTTATTTTCATTACATGCTTACGAAGACGTTGAGAAAAACACAGTCCAGATTAATCTACTGTAAATGGTTAATGGCTGCATTCAGAATAAGAACTAAGTATTACTTCCTAACAAAAGGGCTTCTTCAAGTTTAAGTGCTGTACTAGTCTCATTAATGAACTAAATGAGTGGGTGCTTAATATGAGTACCCTGGGGGTTGGAGGAAGTGCAAGGAAGCTGAAGAACAGAATAGAATTCAAAATTACTTGGCCTAAATTAAGACATGGTCTGAAAAATAATAGAAAATAATTCAGAGGAGACAGATAAAAGGCCCAGAAATCAGAAATTTGGGGGTATAAAGAAACATTGTAAGGTAGAAAGGGCTGGTTTTATAAGGCTCACAAGCAGAAAGAAAGCATGAGAAACGTTATCTCTGATACCTGGACGGATAGAAAGGCCTTGCTTTGGTGGAAATGCCACCTTTTTAGTTTTGTTGTAGAAAGTGTAAGCAGAAACGGGTTAAGTTGCAGAAAGACCGATTTAAGTTAAACTTTAGGAGAGAAAAAGCCTTAAGAAAGGTGAAGCACTGGAACATACTGGCTTAAGTAGCTGTGCCGTTCAACACTTGGGGCCTTTAGGAATACATTAAGATATACTTTATATATTTGGACTGTGTCACTCTGCAAAATAATTGTTTTTACAGTAAATGATAAATAACAAATGTCAGCTCTATACAGGCTCCGTGTGTAAAGTAGAAATTTTCCCTCATCTTTATATAGTACATGTGATAGTTCTGAGTTCCAGAGCTGCATTTCCCCAAGCTTATTCTGATAAAAAGGAGCAGGATGTACACACAAAATCATCACATTATTTACAGTCACAAAAGTTTCACACTGTGCAAAACAGTTTAGTTTTCAGCAGTCAGCATCACACTTAAAAAAGCACCATGACATCTTCATCTATCCCTTGTAACTAAAGCACACACATAAAATTACACAGACAGATTTGATCACATCACTGCAGTTCAAATCTGCTGATGGTTTGCTGATAATATGTAAGAGATCCTGGATTTATAGTTTGCATATTGGTACAGAAAATTCATCTACAAGAGATTATAGAGAGAAGAAAGGCTGATAGACAAGAATGTGGCTCCAGATAGTAAGTCACTGAACCATGACAGCTCCATCTCTGACTCTCTTTCTCTTCAGAGAGGTAAATTAGAACAATGAAAGTGAAATTATACACATGAGTTTAATCAAAGCCGCTTCCTCCAAGATGTTTTTCAGAAGCCCTCAGAAAAACCTTATTGTATCCCTATGCTAGGAATCAGACTTCAGATCAAATCAGAATTGCCACAAAGTTAAAATAAGTCATTTTATTCTATAGATATTTTTTCCCTAATATAGTCAGGAAGAAAATCCGACATAAGTCAAAATAGCTTTAAGCATAGCTTATACTGTCCAACTGTACTGCTGTGTTTATTGTATAAACTGAAGCCTGCTGTGGGTATTAAAGAAGGTATTTTAAACTGCATAAGGTGGAAAGAATGTTTGCTCCTGTATAGTTACAAGAGAGTAGAGTAGGTTGAAAGATTTTAATGACTAAAGAAGGGCTCTCCTTATGCACTTGCGTCCTGCAAAATCTGCCTCTCTGAATTAACCTTCTCCTTTCCTATACATTTCCTGTAGCAAACAAAAAGACCTGCCAAATTTCATTCACTGCTCTTTGACACGATACTCAGCTGCCAACTTGAATAATCGCAAGAGCTCTGACATTTCCACGCTCTGACATTTGAGATAGCAAGCTTGAGAAATCTGAAGTGGTCAGATCTGATGAAATGAAAACATTGGGGTTGGTTTTTGTTTTACTAGCAAATGAAGGGATAGGTTAAAATGATTAAAAGGGTAAAACTTTCCCAGATGTGGAGTTTACATGTAAGCAGAAAGAAGCATAAAGGAAAACATACATAACACTGTATCACTTTAAGTGGCCTTTCTGAAAAAGACAATACCATCTGTTTGTTTTATTCCAGTTTCTGACAAGTTCATTAGACCCTGACAAATACTATTAGGCTGTGTGTGAAAGGCAATTGCATGTGGGGAGAACCCAAATAATACCGGGACAGGAGTCATCAGCCCATCAGAGACCCAACTGCACAAGGCTAGAGGAGTGCAGGGCACAAAAGTAGGCAGAAACCTGAACTGTTAACTCAGTGGAAAGGATACCCTGTTCAGTCCTTCCCAAGGCTGTCCCAGGAAAGACTGGGATCCAGGGACAGCTACTGGGCAGACTGTCTGAGCTCTGCTGCTGGGCAAATCCACCTTACACATGTGTATATATGTTCTCACCAGTGGACATCCATCTTGTTCAGCCAAGGAGGGAAGCAGGATCAGGCTATTGGTGCTGTCTTTCTTTGTGTGGATGCTTCTCTGTGTCTGTCTGTGTTGCTCTGTGTAGCCAGCTGTGTGTATCTGTGTGGTGTGCACATGTGTCTGTGTGTGTGCCTACCAGGAATGCATGCTTAGACTCACTACTGGAAAGTGAAGCAGCAGCAGCTTTGCCTCTCTTGCGCTGTTGGGTCCAACCCGAATTTCCCCTAACAGGTATTGGTTTATTTTCCACGTCTGACAAAGGAAAGAAAATAGAATTTTGAAAATAAGCAAGTATGTATGTTTTGCAAAAGCTGCTCTGTGTAATGAATGAATGCCTCAAAGGGAAGAAAACCAAACCAAAACGAAACATCAAAACCCGTAAGTGGCTCTGAGAGAAATAATGGCTCAAGCTTTGTGTTTCTGGTTCTCCTCCACTGTTCCCTCCCTCTGAAGCAGACAAAGTTTGTAGATCTGGGTTTTCAGGGTGATTTCAATTTCATTTGTTTTCAAAAAACTTTTGTCTCAGTTTCAGTATCTTGTCACTAAGTAGACATGGGAGACTCCAAATCCAAAGGTTGAATGGGAGGTATTCATGATTTTCCCCTTGCTCAAGCAGGAAGCATCCTGGATATGGTAAGCATCCGACTTTGGATGTGGTTCAGGGTATTTAACATTGGAACAGAAAAGCCTAATTCCATGACATACCCTATTAGGCAGCAAAGCTGGCTGAAGTGGTTATGTCTCTACGTGCTCCCTTCCCTCTCCCAGGCTTTCAACAGGAGTATTGACATGTCAGGGTTAAAAGCAGGTAAAAACAGTAAAACAGATCAAGTTGTTCTTCATGCAACAGGCAACAGAGTTATGGAATTTTTTTTCTCTGAATACTGTGGTTTTGAAAGACCTTACATGGGTTGCAGAAGAGATCAGACAAGTACTTAAGTGAGGAATTCCAGTGAGAGCTACCAAACCAAAGCAGGATCAGGAAATCCCAAGCAGTGAAAATAGAGGCTAGAAGAATACTTGGAGGAATTGTCTTCTGTACTGGTCTGGTTGTTGCTGTTCCTTGACACAAAGGAGTGGCCCTAAGCAGACAGCTTATTTAGGAGATGACACAGGGCTGAAGGGCTTAATTTCTGAGGCCTCACCTAAGTCAAAAAATTGTGTCAAAATGTGTTCTGCCATGGAAGTCTTCAGAAAACAGGAAACATGAACTAGTATAATCTTCAATGAGAAATGCACCCCAAAATTCCAAGAAGAGAAATTTAGTTGCTGAGTTACCAAAAGGGATGTGCTCACATCAGGTGGTTCATCCCATAGTTACAGAAAGCCCACTTCATTTCTACAAGTATATCCAGCTAAAACTCCTGTATCCTCTTGCTCTGGGTGGAAAATACCCCACAAACCAATTCTTCGTGTAGCATTTTAAATACTGTATACAGTAAAGTAGACATTTATGTAACTCATACCAAGTAAAGACATTTTGATGGCTGTAGACAGTACATGACCAGAAATTAACAAAACGTCCGTACATTTGCATCTAAAGTGATATTTCAATGTCAGAGGTCACTTGCAAATTTCTACCGAAACGGTTGAAACATAACTTTCTATCAAAGTAAATATTAATTTGTGTACTTTCCCAATGCATTCAAGATAATCCTGAACTGGTTTACACATGCCTGTGTAATACTTTATACTGTGTGTGTATGTATATATATATACACACAAACACAACTATATGCAAACGTGTTTGTTTAATTAAGTCAGACCTGTCTCATCAAGTCACAAAATGGATGTGAATGCAAAGTCACAAAAATGGAGAGCAAATCCTGGATCAGATATTCCTGTCTGCAAATGAGAATTCTCATTCTCATCAGCCTGCCTGCTCCCCCCTCCAAATAAAGTCATTACCAGAGGTGATGTGCTCCCCAAAGTTTACTTTCTGAGAATCAACATTTTCCCAGTGAAAACTGACTAACTAAATACATCTCAACGAGAGGTTTTTACCTACATCTACAAAGGTGCATGCACACAACATACCTCTTAATTTCTACTGGTAGAACACTGAGGGGAAAGCCATGAAATACTGTTAAAGAAAAGGTGCTTATATTCATGCAGTTCAACTAACAGAAAAAAAGTGACATTTCAAATATAATCACAGACTTGAATTTGGCTTGTGCTGTACCATTTCACAACATATTAAACCATAGCTAACAATTGAAAACAGTGACATCAATCATTTAGTGAAAAGAGTCCTTGTGCAGGTTTCCCTTCTCTCGCTCCTTCACAAAAAGAAACCACTACCAGCATCACAGCGTGCGTCAGCACTATCTGCTTCTCTCCACACAACGTTGATTCTTGCTGGTGTTTGCTCGTCTGATCCCTATCCTGGAATCACCCCCCTTGGCTGTGAGACATTTCACAGTCACATTTCACACTGCATGGATGATGAGGATGATTCATAATTCAGTACTCCCACAGTGTGCTCCTACCCAAACTAAATCAGTCCCTATAGCTGTTTCCTATTCTCAGCAGGGCAAGATATTCAGGATACGTTTCCTGTAAGCACTCATTGAGAAGGAAGGGCTCTTCCTTTCCCTGCAAGTATAAGTATAAAGCACGTTTCAGCTCCCAAATCTTAAAACAAAGGCTGGAAATTAGTCATCATGCAAATAGGCTCTAGCTGTGCTGTTTTTCAAGTCCTATGTCACTAGAATAATTGAATCCTCTCAATTCCCAGAAATGTGGTAATAATTAGGCTGGAAGGAGGAGAGAGATGAATGAGGAGTGAAAAAAAAAAAAAAGAAAGAAGTCAAAACAAAGCCTAAGTAGCTGTGACTAACAAAACTGAGCAAAAGGAGAAATAATGGACACATTTTCCTGCAGTACCTAATGAAACTGGCAGCAGTAGTAGAACAAAGATAGCGCTGTTAATTCTGCGCTCCTAAAATGTGATGATAAATTCATGAAACAACAGTTCTGGATTGGGTTCAAAGTGTCACCAGTAACCTTGAAAATGAGGCGAGGCAGGGAGGACATGAGTGCATTATGCCAAAACTCCAAAAATCCTTGCTTGACACACACAAAATTATCCAAACTACATAGAAAGAGTTAAGTGTTGCATTATGTGACCTTGTAATGTTTACAACGGTATCAGTACTGCAAATATACCATGGTGTAAACACAGCCACACAACCAAGACAGTATGGATTTGGAGGGCATGCTGGGGGAGGAATGAGTCTGAGGTGGAACCACAGGCCATAAACTGCAGGCACAGATATGTGAAGCATAGCCGAAGTATTTACTATTTCTGATGATGACAGGAAGGGTTTAAGTTTACATTGTTTGGATACTGTGATCTCTATCTCTGTGAAGCTTAGTTGCCTACTTCTGATAAAATTAAACTGTGCTGGAGTCTGTACAGTAACCAACCCTGCTTTAAGAAAATGCTGTAAAATAAACAGCTAGGAAAAAAGATTTCCAAGGACATATGATCTATGAACAGAGAAGCTTGGTTCGTACAGGGAAGAAGATACGCCCAGTCCTGATGGACAAGAATCTATCCTTCCAGATTAATGGGGACACAGAATGATGAGCCTGAAGTTGATTAATTTTGTTCCTAAAAGCATCTTTTATATGAGGTGTTTCCTGCATTACTGCTTAAGTTTTACATGCTGGATTGTCATCAGGGCAAGTCTTTTTCCACAAAGGGCAGTTCCACTTGTGGGATAAGGAACGTAGCGGTAGTGTAAAATGCTATTTGTTTAAGACATGTTCAGCAGCTGAAAGTGTCACAAAACAGAAGGCAAAGCAGCAGAAGAAAAGACTTGACAGAAGAAACTCGATAGGGTCTACTTCTCTTCCTTCCTGCTTTTTCTTCATGGCCATAATCAAAAAATCCTGATTTAGGTTTAAACATTCCATCATGGCAAAACCAACACACAAGAAAATCTATTAGCATGTACAGGTTATAGCTGTCAGACATACACATAGTACCAGGCCGAAAAGCACACCACAGGATATGCACTGTTCAGCTTACCTGCTTTCTCCTTATTTCAGTTTTGATTTTCCAGTGGAACAAGTGTGACAAAGCAGCAGATAAGGCATTTGCCCAGACTGCTCTTCTGGGCTCACATCAGTCCTGAGGCCTATCATGGAAATATCTGCAACCACTCTAGCAGTGACTCACCGAGTTAAGGTTAAAATCCTTCCAACACAATAACAACAACAACAACAACAACAAACTGCATATGCCACTGGTTAAAGGGATACATTGTTCTCGCCAGACTGTTCTCAATACATTAGTGATCTTTCCTCAAAGAGAACATGTGGGGCACCATCTCCAATGAACAAAGTTAGAGGCTGGAACTGAGCAGGAAATGGCTTTACCAGCCTGCAAAAACCAGAACATTTCAACATTATTCCACTCAGCAGCAGAATGGGACCAAGAGAAGTCCCAGAAGGCCAAAGAAAGGAGAGCTGATGTTCTTTCCTACTACTCTGAAAACATAACTTAAAAGCCCTTTTCTGCCTGGACAATGGGTTTCTCAGTTTTAGTATGACAGATAACACACAGTGGTGGGCTGTACTTTCCCTCTGATTTTTAAAGATGTATAGAGATGAAAACCTATTCATTGTTGCCCTGAAAAACTTCACAGACAAGAGCATGAATAAAACAGGCATTTTCCTTACTATAAATAAAAAAAAATACATCAGAGAACCTATCAAACATACTGAGGTCCCCTACAGAAATCATACCCAGTTCAATGCCTAATGGCTTTGTGGGAGATGTATATTCACAGTAGCTCTACTCACAATATCACAAAATTACAAAGAAAACCCTCCCAATTACAACTTAGTCCATGCAATAACTCAGTCTGGTTTCAATCAAAAATATTTTCAAGTATATTTGTTCCTTGTGGTAGTTATTGTTCCTTATAGCTTTTCTGGGTGGAAAAATGAGGACTTAAAAAAACCAGCACCATA
Source organism: Pezoporus wallicus (assembly GCF_028554395.1). Taxonomy (NCBI): domain Eukaryota; kingdom Metazoa; phylum Chordata; class Aves; order Psittaciformes; family Psittacidae; genus Pezoporus; species Pezoporus wallicus. The sequence goes on along the minus strand of NW_026642649.1, from coordinate 6,007,780 downwards.
AAATGCTAACATAAACTCATTTTTGGTTTCCACCACGGCAGCTGGAGTATGTAATGTTACCTAAACTCATCTGTGTGTTTCAGTTTAAAACAGCTACTAAACCTGCATTTAACTCCTATGAAATTAAGCATTCATGCCTAATTGTACAGGCCTCGTGCCTGGTCAGGGGTGAAATGTCCCAAAGCTTAGCCGTAAAAAGGTCAGGTTCTTGGGTCAGACTCTGAAACATGATTCCCTTTCAAATATTCAGTTTACAGTACACCTGCCACTATTCATTTTGTGGTACTGTTGTCACGTATTCCCCAGCTTGGTTTTAAGTACAAAAGTAAATCTACTGCAAAAAAGTCAGTGGGAGGAAATAAACATCATGAGAAATGTTTCCAACTTTAAATAGGAGGGGGGTTGGAACTAGATGATCTTAAGGTCCTTTCCAACCCTAATTATTCTATGATTCTATGAATATTTAAGATGCCAGTTACTACATCTCATGTATTTTCAGCTGAGGTGATAACTAAATCCATTATCATCAGCTGCCCTGATCTTTGGCATATTTCTTTCTTCTCAAAATTATTGCTAATACTCTTAGCAAACAATTAAAAAGGAAAATACCTGATGAACAGAATAGGAAGCAAGGGCAACAAGGACTTAATAGCCATGACTGGGACACATGTCTAAGGTTGGTTCAAAGAAGAAACTGCACTCTGACCCAAAAGCAGATTATTACTATGATCTGGCAATAGTGATACCAACAAAGAACCCATGGGTGAAGGAGTATTTAAACAGAGAAGTGGAGCACTCCTGAGGGAGGAGTTTTGAGAACCTTCTCATCTGTGCTGTACCTTGTAGAACAGTACTAGACCATTTTCTAGGATGAGAAATGTATGCTGGCAGTTCAACATGTTGGAAAATTGTTTGCATTGTAGTCTCATGGCTGGGATAAACGGGATAGCCCTGACCACTGGACTGACTGACTGAAGACATCCTGATATTGGCATGTCACTGATGTCGTCTGACCATTTTGTGAATTTTTTATTAGCCTTTCCTTGCCTTTTATGGAAAAAGAGTTGAAGTAAAAATATAACAGCAACACTGAAGCAGAAAGTGGTCTTTCTTTATGAAGAAAGGGTGTTCCCTGCTCAAAAAATCTAAATCAAGCTGGTTTTTGGAATCCTAGCGTTACTCAGCTGTGTATGTGTGACTGTGCCACTAAAAAGCCCTTAGTGTATTCTCTTTCCCCTTTGTCTGCCAAAGAGAGTTGTCAATAATGACAGTTCAAGCTCAGCATAAAGTTTATTTCTGAATTAAACATATACTTTGTTGTGTGGAGCTTTTAGTTTTCGTTTCAAAGTCAGACAGTTCAGTTCCTTGATTCATGAAAGAACTGACAGTAAAAGCCTACATAAATACATTTTAGTAGATAACAGATTCAGCCACAAAGACTCACCATTAACCACAAGGTCTCTGTTAGGCTCATTAGCTCTGAGTCTTGTTTGAAACTCTCTCTGAGACAGCTTTGCCACAAAGCAAGCAGACTTTTCTTTGCAGATGTCTTTTAAGGCAAAGATTACTTGAGCTAAAGATATTCTGTTGTACAACATGGGTTAAGCCTGGAATTTTACTAAGCCAGGTAAGAACAGGATGACTCCAAAGTGTTTGAAAATGGATTTGTGTTGTGTGTGTGTATCTACACACCTAAACAGTTATCAACTGCAGTGACATATATGCTGAAAGTTAAAAAACGCAATAAAAATGTAGACGTCAGCTAATGCCTAGCTTTTTATTGAGAAATTATTTCATACTGATTTTTAATTTCTGAATTTTCAAATATTAGGGTGTTTTCAGTCACAAAACCATAACATTGATTGAAAGGAAAAGTCAAGATATTCATGATCCTGATCTCTGACAACATTAAAAACAGAAAGCAACCAGACTCCCCCTCAAGTTACCTCAGCTTTGTTGTGAATGAGTTGAATTCAGTGGTTGACAAACCCCTTGTGTGCATTCATATAGTCACTGAATAGGTTTTGTTTGGTTGTTCTTTTGGGTTTTGTTTGCTCGGGACATTCTTGTAGAAGCATTTTATTAGCATTGAAAGAAGATAAAGTCATTCAACACTCTTAACCCTTAAAAACCCTCTGTTGATACTGGAGTTTCACAGGTAAGTAGTCCAGCATAAGGAACTGTAAGAGTTAAGGCTCACATGCATTCTTACCTGCTGCAGATCCCGCTGGAAAAAAAAACGTATCTATTTACAAATGGAAACTTCTAACATCAAAATGAAATACAAGTTGAGAACAATTTGTCTACGATACGCTGTTTGACTGTATGATTTGAAAGGAACGTTGAGATCTGCCAGCGGGGGACTATCAGAAATGAGAAACATGACAAGCTGCTTATCTCTTCTGTGATGAGTTATGTGCTGCTGGAGGAACATAGTGAGGCATGTGTGGGGGCAGATTTGTGGTTCTCTCAGCAGGGAGATAGGCTACATCAGTATCTATTAAAAAGATCATCTCACTTTGCTATACCACAAAATCTTACGGAGTCCTGTAGATTTAAATTTGCATTACTAAATATAGTATTTCTCATCCTGGTCTAAACTTTGTACTAAATTCATTACATGCAGTGAGCAATTGCATAATCAAGAGAAATAAAAGTTCAGGCAGCAGAGATTATCTGAATTTGCAAGCTACATCTGTGGATCTCATGGAGAAAGCTGCAGATCCTCAGATGCACAGGAAGAAATGAAGGCACCTAGAGTAACTGTATCCAATACAGCACCACTTTCATTATCAGCAGTAGATCTCTATTCAGTTGGGAAGAACCAAAACACGGATGCCACTCACAAGTTAACCTATGTGGGCATGATCAACACCCACCAACATCAACTTTGCTGAAGTCTTCTTCAGGCTTACAGCCTATGTGTGGTCTACTTTAGAGGGTCCTGTCCTGCTTCTTTTCGAAGAGCTATTCTAATGCTCTTACAGAAATCCAGTTCCCTAAAGATCATAACTGATAATGACACCATGGCAGCATTGTAGGCCTTTGACTTCACTTCCAAGAGTCTAACAGACCCTTTCGCAAGGCGTTAATATCCATAGTGTGACACCTACTGCTTCAAAATGTACATTCATACCAATAGTGTTCTGAACAGTTATCTGGTTATACTGTGGAGTTAGTGCACATGGTTTCACTTTGTATCTTCCTTCCCTGTGCTTCCTGCGTGGCTTTTGGCAGGCTCATAAAAGAGATGACTCAGCCACTTGTCAGCACAATTTTTATGAGCTAAGGATAACTGAATAGGAAGCAGGCTTGTCTCTAAAGTAAAATCTTCATTGATTACTGATTTTTGAAGCACTTGTGTTTGAAGTGGGGTTAGCAGGAGAGACAGTACAGTAAGTTTCCCAGTAATAAGGAAGCATGTCTGCAAATCCCTGAGGGGCTTGTGAGATTGTCTATACATGTAAAAGATTAAAATGTTTCCCTTTCTTCACTGGTGACTAAATTTTTCTATCTCCCACTACAAAAATGACATTTTCTTTTTCTTACTTAATTTAGGATCACTACAGATTTACAATAAAATCTGAAACTCAAAAGCTAGCAACAAGTGACATTCCTCTGGATTTAGTGCTCCATAAACACAACAGAAAGCTAACATTACCTTTGGGCTCCCTTCCTTCATGAATACTTATCCTGAAGTCACTGAGTAACTCAGATGTACTTATGATTGAGTACGTGTGTTAAGAGATGTTTAGAATATAAGCCATTTTCAGCATTTGAAAGCAAAAGACACATTTACCACGGAGAGGTACAGTCAGACACTTGCATATGTCTGCAGTGCGGTACAGCACTTCCACTCTCACACACTCCCAAATTATCATTACCTAGGTGACTTATTTGAGAAAACACTTTTAGATGGGTGTAAGAGCTTTACCTTAATCAGACTGCATATAATTTGTTGTGCTGCATGGAGATCTCTGTCTTGTTTCCTGGAACAATCTGTTTTTACTCTGTATTCTCTGTGCTTCGCCCACCTTAAGGCTGCCCATCTTCAATGTTAACGTTACCTGCAAAACGCCCACAATTAAATTACACAGTACTAATCAGCAGAATAATTCTTTCCTAATAGTAAAATTCTGATACTGATGTCCTACAGCTTCAAGTATTAGAGTTGGATGAATTTCAGAATACTGTTTGTGTAACTTGCACTAAGCAGATCACCCTATGCTTTGTCTATAGCTCAATAAGAGATTCTTTCCACTCTATTCAAGATTTTTCTTATTATTATTATTACTATTACTATTATTAATTTCTACATAAAGAAGTTCACAAAGTCTCTGCCTATTCTTGGCTCACTATTACCTCTTCCAATAGCTTCCTTGGCACAAACATCTTTTGGATACTTAAAGAAACCTGACTATTTTCTCAAGCTATATTCTTTGTTCCATTAAAGTTCTTTGTGATTCTATGTGAACCACTGTCTGATAGCTAAAAATTCCTCTTTCCACAGTGCATTCCCCTTCAACCAGAATATCACAAAATCCGGTTTGCATTACTTGTGTCTCAGTCCAGCTTCAGTATAAATGAATCACCTATGTTTACTGCTCCTTCTGTTGCCTCATTCTGCCATTTGCTCAAAGTCAGGATCTAACCCAAAATGCAGCAGTGCTCCACTCTGCAGTCATATATTAGAAATGGTTTTCTTATCCAAAAACGGCAATATTAGTTCTACCAAAGACTAATGATTGAAGGCTCAAGTGTCAAGTGTACCACAGTCATTACAAGAATAGCTTTATCAGTCATTACAAGAATAGCTTTATCAGCTGAATAACATGTATTATATGAAGATTTATACATTTCTCTTTTCTGATGTACCACTGCCTACAGGTATGGCTCTAAATCTGATGTATTCATTATCTTGCAGATAATTTTAAGACACATTTTTATTATGCTTCTATATGTGGCAGAGATCTCAGAATATGCCATGGGTGTGGATTTGCTGTAAGGAAGGAAAATGCTAGAGGTGATATTCATCAGAAAACAAATGTTGCCGTGTTTCTTGTTACATGCAATTCAAGTTAATGAAAGTACAATGATTTCACTAGGTAGAGGTCTTTTGGGTTCTTGGGGTTTTTTAAACTTACATTGAAATTTTATTTAAATAGGCTTCTCTCTTTTTTGGTCTTTCTGTTGTGGTTCGTTGGGGTTTTTTTCTCAACAAACTCTCTTACCCACATCTTTTGTAGTTTCTAGGACTGTATGTTTCTAGCTGGGCTAAACAAAGCCATTTAAATATGTAAAAATTAAGGAATGTTGCATGAGGAAAACAACCCACTCAGCACTAGTCTAAACAAGTCAAGTCCTGCACTTCATAAACAAACATTTCTACCCACCTCTCTTTTGCTATTTTTCTTTCTAATATGGAACACATGTAACTAGCTTTGAGACAACTGGAAGTAAAAGTATGTTTAGGATCATATTATCCACTATCTTTCAGGCACACAAAAAAACAAAGCTGTTAGTACAACTCAGATAGATCTTGCATGATAAAATGTCTATTTAAGTGATGAAATTTATTTCTGCTGGCAAAGTCATTTCGGAATCACGTGATGGTGAATCTATTCATTCTTTTGTCTCTGCTTGCTCTGGTTTAATATGAAGCCTGTAAGCTGTCTGTCACTACCTATTTTGATTCATTAACCTCATTATTGCAAATCAGTCGATTTTATCATGCTACTTAAATATATCAAAATGTAATGCAAGACTAAATTCATGAAATACTTTAGGAAACATGTAACTATTCCTGATGCATGAATTTACACAATGCAGAAATGTTATTCTGGTGATAACTGGAAAGTTACTTTGCAGTAAGAAAATACTTTTACCCTCTTCACTTCTCCTCTCCCATCAGCTTTACTGAAGGGACCTAAAACCCAAGGTGGTGACTTTTATATTTCTTACAGTTATAACTGACATTGGTAAATTTCAAATTAATTGAACATGTGATTTGAAAAGAAAGAATTTCACCATTTCCTAAATCTTGGAGTTATGACACATTATTTGGATCAGAAACTTTGCATTTGATTTACATTACTAAGGATTGGGGGAGGTTTGTGCCAGTTTTTGGCAAGCTACAAAGGGAACTGATAAATCGATGCAGCCATACTTACTGCCTTGAGAAATGCCTCAGCGTAACCAGATAGGAAGTGAACCAGTCCAAACGTCAGGTATCCCTCTCTTTTTCCTCCTGTTGGCTACTTCCACTGCTTCCTCATCCCATAGGCCTGCAAGTCCTTTTCTGGCCGACAGCACTAGAGAGGTAGAAATGAGAATATCTGTCCCAGCGTTGCACTGCACTGGACTCTTGTTCCAGGCTTCTATTCTTGTACCTGTTAAATCAATAAAATAATAATAATAATAATAATTAAAAAACCACACAGGGCAAATATCAAAAAATAAATAGGAAACTGCTGGAGAATTAAAAAAAAGAGGTTAAAGTTTTGGCTATCGTTGATGAATGGAAAATTTTCCTTTTCTCCCTAGCAGCATACTGGTGGGGTTTTTAAGCAGAAGTAGGAAAAACATAAGGGAATAATAAACTTAACTTCATCCAAAGCCAACTCAAAGTAGTTTGAAAAGTAGACAGTGTTTCTTGAGAGTCGTTTCTGATCACGCTGTTCATGCATCCTATGTAGTGAGGAAGCACATAAACCAGGGATTTAAATACAAACATACCAGAAAATTTAGTAATACCGTGCTAAGCATTATAATGTCCAATGTTTTTCCTGTTGAAAGGCAGTATAATGATTCCAAAACTTAAAGGGATCGTAGGGATAGAAACACGGAAGTTTGGAAGGTGCTTTAATTCTGTGATAACATGATCCAGCCGGAATCTAAAAACTGAAGCTGATGACTATCACTCATTTCATTTTACCTGTTTCAAACTGATTGTTTTTCTTTTGCCCTTCCTTATGCTTAGCTTATACTTCTTATCTTATACTCCTTCTCCTTATACTTCCTTATTAGTATTTAGCATCATTCAAGGGCACTCTACTTTTTAATGTCATAGCTTTCATATTATGAATTATTTTACTGGTTTTTTTTTAAAGCAAAATATTTGTGTAACAAACAATATACAAGAAGTACAAAGAATACTAGAACTGGCATCAGTAACCTATGATAGTACACAAGTGCAAGACTTTTCTATCATTGCGACACAACCACCCACAGTAAAGGACTTACCTTTGATTTTAGTGCTTGATAAATGAGAAGGAAAATCCAGAGTTCATTCACTCACGTACGATAGTGCTGCATGGGTTTTATTTAACATAAAGGAGCAATTCCTAATTATTGCATCATTACAGAAAAGAGAGATGATTCTAGATAAACCTGAAAAAAGCAGCCCACTAAATAGAGATGCAAGTGATATCTGCTCCTGCAGGGGTTTAGTATTTAGCACGGGAACTAACTGAAGGGTTATGTTAAATTTGATGGCTTGGATTTTGCGAGGATCTACAGATGTGAAATCAAGGCAATAAACCTATTCTTGTTATTCTGAAACATCTAAATTACACATTTAACGAAGGCTACAATAAAAGGAAGTTAAAGCATTTCTACTGCATTAAGATTTGTGTATGTAAGTACAGTATTTCACTTGCAAGTTGGCGGCCTTCTCCAAATCTGATACAGAAATTTGGTAACTGTCAATGGCTAACTAGATGATTTTGCAACACCAAAAAGTATGCTCACATATAGAATGTTCTGCCATTTCCACCAGCTGCTGAGTAAAAAAGAATGTAAGAAAGAAATTAAGAGTCCAGGAAGATTTGAATGTTAAAGGAAACACGGCAGCCTTAGGCCATTACATTTTTAACACGTATATATGTGGATAAAAATCCACTGACCCATTCTGTGATTCTCTGACTGACATCCATAACATTTATTGAGGCTGTTCATAATTGCTTTCTTACAGGTAACTATTTAACAACACTGGCAGGCTGTGGATAGACTATCTTGGCAAGAAATCATTAGTTGCTGTATAATGAATATTTTACACATATTACATGACTGACTCAGGCTTAATCCCACCATGAATTACAGTCTTCGCATGTGCCAACTTGCTGCAACTAACAGCTCTACATCTCTATTAGTGTGAACTCACCAAAGGTGACTTTTCATAAAGCTTGATTCCACTGTAGGTATCAATGTAAAACAGAGAAATTTGAAGAGAATTTCAAGGAGCTCTTCCTTAACACTGATCCACCTTCTTTTTCCCTTTTCCACTGACCCTTCCCTCTCCCTTTCCTTATACAGCACACATGCTCTGCCACCCAGGGCAAGCACTTTTTCCACACAAAAGGACTGCAGTGGGTCATAAAAGATGCAGGATGCACAATTCACTGCTAGTGGAACAAGGCAGAGATGTAGGTAAGGAAAATGCAGTGATTAATGACAACCCAGTCAAAGAGAAATACAAAACTTCTCATTTCAGATTTCCTAAATGTCAATCCTACGAAGTATTAGTTTCTGCTTTCTGAACTAACTTGTCTTCCAGACACTGCACAGAAGGAAAGATCTTTTAACTAGTCTTTAACGGAAGTATAGTTTAGCTTCCTTTCTGCCATAAATCACATTAAAAAAGAGGTTTTGAAGGTTCTGCCAATCAGCCAAGGTTATGTTATAGCCACTTCATGAACATCTAATCTGTCCATGTGCTTGGCCACATGGATAACCAATTATTCAGAAGGTGGTTTTCGAAGTTCAGAGCCTTGCTTCCATTTATTTTATTTGCAAAAGTGGGCTTGTTGCCTTCCTGGAAAACCAAAACCAAAGAACTATCATGTGTTCAGCTGTCCGCAGGACATTACATTAGGACATTCCTATGTTTATCAACACAAAATGGAAGGCATCTTACATGAAGGGAAAAAAACTTCCTTTTTTATGAAGTGCTTCAGAATCCAACAATGAAAAGCCTATTACATAGAGCTAGGTACCTACAGATTGTCACACCATTCATTTTAATATAACCCCACAAACATTCCAATACTTGATAATAAAATAATGTTACATTTCATTTGATGAAACAAGTTTAATTTACAGCTCCTTGTAATTAAAATCCCACCTAAATGCATGACTTTTCCCTGACGCAATACCTGTCAATACCTAATATAGTCTTTAATCCTTACTTTCCTTTTCACCACTGAAGTATTTGCAGCTGTCCATCTTTTTGGCAGGACAAGGGGTAGCACACATATGGTCCGATTTGTGAGCTGAGACACGTGAGCCAACAATGCTTCCTGAAATGATGAAGCCTGAGGAATACTCACTGCAATCTCACCTGCATTTCAGTGAGGGAACTTGGAGAGTGTCCCTCCTTTACCAGCTGCTGTGCCTATAAGCCCACTCTCCTCTACAATTGACACAAGTTAGGCAGTGGTTTCAAAAGCTACTGAGGAGATGAAGAATAACTCCCAAAGAACAATATCCTGCATCTTTTTTCTACCATATTCTAAGCAACTAGAGAGAAATGGGCATTGCAAGAGTGAAATGATAACAATGTCACATCAAACAGCAGTTCCTTAAGGTAGGATAAAGTACGCAAAGCTAGCGTATTAGAAATCTAACATCAGTACATAAAGGCATCCCCCAGTCAGCATCTTTAAATGCAGTATACAGCTGTCTGGAAGCTGGTATGTCTGGCAACATTTGGCTCCAAATAACAGCCCAGAATGCATATCCTGCCAGGACAGGTAAGCAGAATTAATGCAGAGAACATACTGAAGCATTCAGAAGTACTTCATTTACTCTATACAAGCTGGCTTTTGAGCTTGTGCATAAAATAGCCTCCTGAGGCTTAGAAATAAAATACTATTTAACATTCTGCGCATGGAGCTGTACTTTGAATGAATCAGTGGTGTTGTCAATATGGGGAACCCTTTCAGTTTAGCACGTATGAACTGAGTAATTCTGAACTACTTTCACTATTCCCATTCCAGTAAAAGCACAGGATCCAAAGACATTACAGGAAGGGGTTTATAGTTGTTCTCTGGGAGTCATTTCAATTCTGTCAGATCACTGACTGTGTCAGCAGATGTTTGCATCATCCAAGGTTAATCAGAGGGAATAAGGAATCAGCATCATCATAGGTCAGTGGAATTGCAGAGTCTATAAATAAAGGGATTAATGTGAAATGCTGTAAGCATTAAAAAAGCTTTTGGTGTAAAATATGGACTTTGTCATTTCCCTCAAAGGCTGGTGTGTCACTGCTTCTGATTTCAGCATGTACCCCACAAGCCAACAGAGACCCACCCAATGAATTAGTTTGAAGTGAATTTTTTTTTTTTTAATTGAAAGATTAAAAGCAAGGAACAGGGAAAAGAACCTGTAAAAGGGGAGGAAAATTATTCAGCACTGCACACCTTGTGAACTATAAAGAGATGGCATGTTAGGAAAGACACTGTATATATAGTTTCACGTGCAAACTGCTGGCCAAATGTCAAGGAAGTGAAGGAGAGAGACTTAGAGTTATATTGAAAATGTAATTCTAAAGACAGACCACTTGAGCCAAGGATTCAATAACTAATGGAGAGGAGGTTTGATACACAGGTCAAACAATTAAGCCTTCAACAGGAAATATTTACGGGCTGAGATTACAGAGCTGATAAATGAAAGGCATCTGGGATGAAAAAGAATTACTTCAAAACAGTTTAGCACTGCTATCTCTTCCATTTATGATGGCTGCTGACTGAGGTGGCATGCTACCAAGCAAGGATGTTTTGAACATTATGGTTTGTCTGAATTAGGATTTATCAAGAACCAAAGTAACTCAATCTACAATTTTCTTTTGACACAACCCTACATGCAAGTAGTTTATAGGGCAACAAAAATACACTTTTTCTCCTAAAGACAGCAAAAATGGTCAACTTGAAGTGAAAATAAGGTGGCTTACATCAAGATGGATTATGGTGCAATCAGAAAAAGCATACATCCAGATGAATTAAGTAAAAAAGTAAAAACTTAAAGCACACAAAAAATTCCATAACACTTGCTTAGGGCATGCATCCTGATCAGTCATTTATCTTCCACATTATGCTGGAACTTGAAATTCTATTAGATAATACACTGACAATAGCACTTATTTTTTTGCACACATATAAGCATAATATTAGGGATTCTCTAATTCTTCTAGCACAATCCCATATTTTGCAGTTATTGCTCTGTAGAATTCCCTTGATAATCTGAGTTGCAATTTGAAAGTAATCAAGTAATCACTCCAAGTAGGATTGCTTTACAATGAGGTTACAATTTCTTTGCATTTAATTTTTTCTTTATTTTTTGAGATAAATGCATTAGTAGCCTCTTTGCTTATTTCTTCTTGTGTTAATAAAGTTCTTTAGCTTAAATATCTTTCTTTTATGTTGTACGCCCCATTCAGTTTTTGTCTAATCCACACAAATATATCCCCCCTTCTTTGCTGAGCTTTGCCAGACCAACCAAGCCAATGTCTTCTGCTCCGTTCTTTTACAATCATCTCTCCATTCCCTTTATAGTTCCAGTAAGTACATCCATATCGTTTTCTCACATGGCATGCCTTTTCCACAGGAGTTATTCAAGTTGCACACAGCTTTTGCCCGGCCCTGAACTTCCAATGGAAGTATCTTATCCAGTAAACTCTAAATCACATTTTCATGGTTTACTCACATTCAGGTTGTGCTGAACACACACATTTTTTTCATATTAGTTGCTTCTGACACTAAGCCTACAGCAGATATTCTTACTGCCAGTCTCTAAGAAAACAGCTTTATCTTATCCAATCTTAACCCATTCCTTTTATGTCAATCCTCAGTCGTTTGAATTCGCTCCTTGTACTGACCGCTGGTTTAATCAGGATGTGTCTATTTTTAAATGCCAAGGTCATTAACAGAACTATGAAACAAGAATGTTTGCAAAACTCTTCCTTCAGGTTCACCATTTATAAACCCAAGCCAGACTGAGTACAAGCCAGCGTCCCACGCTGTTAACCTCTGCCAGCATAAGATATTTCTTACCATTCCACTATTCCCCATCCTACGTGGTAGTTTCACGCGGTGCTGAATGCCAGATACATCACAAATACACCAGAGAAGGCTAATTTTGGCTCTTTTCCCCCCAGATTTCTGTCTACAGACAATCAGACGTTTTAAATGAAATAAATTTGCTCACCACATATGTACTGATTTGCAGTTGGCAAAGTTGTCCCACTTTTTGGTTTTCCTGGTTTCCATGTTTCCTTCACAATTGCTGTGAAGTTTGCATCCTGCTGAGGCTAGACAATTTTGGTATAGTTCCTGGGTCACATTATTACCCTTTCTTTCCCCATCTTTAGTGGAAGAACCACAACTGAAGTAATCAGTTTAAATGAAATTACTGACCTGCATCCAGTCATTATTCACAACATAGTATTTTTACACATTGTACATCAATATTCTTTTTTTGCATATAACAGTTAGTGAGCCTTCCTAGGGGACTGCTTTTTAGAAGGAATAGGCCAAATTTCCATTTTGACAGGACTTATATTTCTTAGAGCTCAAGGTACTTTACTATTTAGAAAAACATGCTCTACCTGAAGGACCAAAGGTTAATTTTAAGCTACTGAAAACTTGTTAGCAACACTATGTTTCTGTGCGTGCAGTCCTTCAAGTAGATAATATGTAAAGTGAGTGACCGCCATTCTGAGTCTAAATCAGCTACATCCTCTGAGCCATTTCAAAAACATGAAGCCAAAGAAGTTATAAAAGGAAGATCTGCACAGAAGTTTTCCTCACAGCCAGTTTGCTGATGGTTTGTCTCACATGTGTTAATCTGCTCAAGGAAAATTCACAACCATTACAATTTTGTCTATTGAGCCACATCTATTAAAATAAAGAAATGAATAAAAGAATAAACATCTAAGCCCTCCTACTTCCTGCAGGTACACTAAATCTTGCTATGAAAAACCTTCAATGAAGAGAGTTCCTGCTGAGACTGAATAGCTGCTTCCACAGCAGTAAAAGAAGGTGATTGGTTTTATTCTTTTCTAGAAGTGTCATGCTCTTTCTCTGGCAGTCTTTGGAACTCCCTCACTATTGTAGCATATTTAATGATTATATCCAGAAACAATATTACAGTCACCAAGCTATCAGACTGCTGCTGATTTTTTAATTTAACAGTTCCTCTGAGCAATAACCAAGAAACACGACTCAGAATTAGTCAGAGGTAGCATTGGTTTAATCTTTGAGAATGATGAAGCCGGTATGTATAAACTACTGTAATTCACAGCAAATTAAAACTGAACTCTCACACAAGCAAGTATGTTTAAAATTCCTTTAGAGATAATTTGAAATGTCTTGAAATTAATTAATTAAAGTTAATTGCTTTTCCTGGCCCACCTTAAAAAGGGAAATGTGAAGGGTCATATTTAAAAATAGATTAGAATTAGAATCAATAAGAATTTTTTCTCTGATGTTCTCCAAGAGAATGTGAAGAGAAGGGTTTGCAAAGGTTTTTTTATAAGAAACAGCTTTATAGTTGTGAACAGAAACACACATTCAAAATTCCCCCTGCACAAACAACATTAACATTTTAATCATAGAATCACAGACTGGTTTGGGCTGAAAAGGACCTTAAGGTCATCATCCAGTTCCAATCCCCTGCCACAGCCAGGGACACCTTCCACTAGGACCAGGTTGCTCCATGCCCTGTCCAACCTGGCCTTTAATACAACTGCATTTAGAAATTCCTGAAAAATATTTCTTCCAATTCCCATTTTCCAGAAAGTTTTCCAAAACATAAGATACCCAAAATAAAAGTTTGGAAATTAGACAGGTCTAAAATTATATGCCATTAACTTTGGGACATCCTTTTCAGATTTGGATTGTTACAGACAGCTAAGTGTGTGAATTACACATATGTTTGAATATTAGGATATGTTACAAAGACATTGAAACCAAAAACTCCTATTATTAGAATCTGCAGATTGCCCATATAAGCACGTAGAAACATAAGCATATTGCCCAAAGCACATGTAATAACATCACAGTATATTTGGTTTGAGACATAAGAAATAAACAGCACTTTTGATAACACCTGTTTACTCCAATAAACAGCTATTTCCTTTTCCTCAAATTTCGATACACACAACACAGACAAATTAAAGTCAGCTCATTGTTCTGAGAGGTAACTACCAAATTCTATTGGAAAGCTACTGATCTCAGTTTAGCACAGGCTTCCCTACAGTTAACATGGGCGCAATTGAGGACTACAAAACCAGTAAAAACCAGAAAAAGATATTTTTGATTCAGACATACCAATGAAAAATGTTTCTATAACCACACCCAAAATGGTGAAATTTAAATCTGATTTTAAATCCAAGAAAAACAATATATATATCCTGAGTTACCACAAGATAATGTGGGAAGGTGTCACTTGGTGGCTACAAAACTCAAAGCACATCCACGGTAACAGCTCTGGCACGTGATTCAACTTGGATTAGTTCATGTGGATTGCCATCATCTTACCTTACAGGGTTTCCACAAAACATGGAGTTGTGGTTCCCATCAGTGCTGACTGTGAGCACTTGAGAAGCATGTACAACAGACTACAGGATCTTCCCCCGGGTAAGGAAAACAGCAAAAAAAAACCAAACCAACCCCACAACACCCTACCTTAATCTTTCTTTGTATTGAAAATATTCTTGCTGATTAAAAATACTATGAAAGGAACAAAGCAAAGTAAGTTATAAAAGTTCATAGTTTTGTTACCTGGGGGCTCAGTCCAACAACTTGCTAAAAGACTGTAGAGTACATTTGGTGAAAGGCTTCTGACCCCAGCAGTACCTTTGTAATTGAGGCTTTATGGAGGAGGTGGACTCATTAAGCCTAACATTATGAGCTTAGAAGACAACTAAACCTGGGTCTGTTAAGGATGTATTCAATAAAACTAAATTAGGAAATACATATGTTTAAGGGGAAGGATGCGATTAACTCTGAACTGTTCTCCATCATGATGATCTTTTTTCATTTTGAAAGATAATGTTTAGAACTGATCATGTGTATGCTCAGTGTAACTCAAAACAGCGAAATGGTCATCAGCATTAATTCCATTACCCTTTGGCCTTTTAACTGCTTTTATAGGCTGCTTTTGCCACCCTTTCCCTGGATATTCTGACAGCAAAGATTCTTAAAAGGCCAATGGAAGGAATAAGAAAGTGTGAGGATATTTTATACTTTATGATAATAAACATTTTAAAGCTGACAAACTGAAAAATTACACTATACAGTGTATGTATACAACTCTGTATGACCCAGCTATGTTTAGAAAAAAAAAAAGGCTATCTAATTTTAGTCACTCTTAACAGACCAGCTGCTATAATTTTTATTTACTGAAAATACTAATTCTTTATTTAACCTCTAAGTAGTTCAGAAAAAGCAGAATTTAAAGACTAGTCTCTAAAAGCTAAAGATGTTTTGTAGTAAGAAACATATGATAAACAAGGCAAGCAGCAATTCCTTTGAGGCTTTGGCCTCTGTTAGCCTGTGCTAGCAGGTCTGTTTGACCTACTGTTTAGCTAATACAGATAGACAATTGCTGAACCGGAACAGGCTTCTGTGCAAACTCGACACATCTAAAATAATAACCTAAAAAGTGCTATGTCATACTCCAAGCAATCATTTTTAATAACTGAAGCTGATTAGGGATCTGCAAAGATGAAGTTACAAGTTTTAACATGCCCTAAGGGGATATTAATTTATCATCAATACACAAAAAGTACTGGCATGGAAAAACATTTTTAAGGAAGATAGTTATGTAAATTAATAACTCCGGTATTTAAATTAAATATCTAGATATTGAGATTGCCTTTGTGTGTGTGTTTGTTATCTGTTACATTGGGATGAAAACAGAGGTGGTTCCTGCACGTTCTTCAAAGGGGTTAAAAGCAATTTGTATTCAATACATCAATGTTCCACTTTAATCTGTCTACGATTAAGAAAAATGTCACACCTAGTTGGAGGCATAATGAATTAACAGCTGCGTAATAAAGCACGTGTATTATGGGAAATGAGCTACATGGGTCATGGAAAAAGCTTTTTTGTCCACAAGGAGTCACGTCTGCAATGGCAGTATTTATTCCCTGAAGTAAAGCTGTTCAGACACATATCTCAGGCAGTCAGCAGCCTGGCTTGGTCCTACTTGAAGTATCAATTTCTACAATCTTCTTCATGAAGTGCAAAATAGTGGGAATACAGCACACTGTATGATGTTTTAATATCTGT
Source organism: Pezoporus wallicus (assembly GCF_028554395.1). Classification (NCBI taxonomy): domain Eukaryota; kingdom Metazoa; phylum Chordata; class Aves; order Psittaciformes; family Psittacidae; genus Pezoporus; species Pezoporus wallicus. The sequence continues at coordinate 5,991,491 of NW_026642649.1, read as the reverse complement.
AATAGCTAAAATGTACGGATACAGAAAAAAATTAAACTCTTGGTGAAAATGCACTGCTGCAATACATTGTTGGGTAAATGCAATGTGACTAAATAAACAATTATTTTCTCACATTTCATTGGTCATAAATATGCTATTTGGCTAAAGACAATTTTTACAATGTCACTACAAAATGGGATTTTTGCCATTTTACTCAGATAATGTTATTAATGACAGAGGCTGTTAATAAGTGAGCTGAGTCAGAATTACAGTCAGAAATTACCAGTTGTGCATTTTCCATTTGTGACATTGGAGCTGTTTGATTCAACTCAAATATTATTCATGGAATGGATTCAAAAATTTCATAACTTAACACTTCAGAGCAAAAGTGTAGGTCGGAAACAATTCACTTATCACTTTGGTGACCCTTGCTTATGGCATATAGATGTATAAATACAAGCGTACATACATACGCATGCGTATATGCATATTTTTAAGTATATAGCTTTTGACTAGAAAAAGAAGACAGTTATGGAAAAATATACTAAGTCTTCAGCTAAATTCCTCTATTATTCCCTTTATTTTGTGCCAAGACCTTTCTTCTCTCCAGCTATGGTCTTTCACTTATGTCTGCTTATGCCTTTTTATTTTTGCATATTATAGCTACAGTATCTAAAACTTCCTAAAGCACATAGGCCTAATGATGGCAGTAAGGTATTTCTATTCCGTATTTTTAGTCAATTTTTAAGCCTGGAGATCACAATTTGATATACTCTGGGTTTTATCAAGATTAATATAGCTGTACTGAATTCCATTCTCATTTGAGAGTGGTGATTACATAAATTACAACAAAACAAGTGTTTATAAAGTAAACTGATTAATTTCTTTTTCTGCATTGAGCTGATATTTCTAAGCTAAGCTGACATGCAATTCACAAGTATGTGCTTTATAGATAAGAAGGCAGCAAGGCAGTATTCACAGATGCACGTATATGGAGCTGTTGGGTTTAGTCCTTGGGCATCATTATTTGTACTTAGGTTGGATGCAGTTTGTCTGTGGCTCTCACAAGGCTACAATCTTGAAGGGGCAGTTATTGTGCTGTGGAATGGTGAAGGAGGCAAGTGGGGTTCCTTAATGCTTTGCTGCCATCATGTGGCCGGTGAGATCAATAAAATGATGGGGAGGAAGATCAGCCATCAAAATAACAGGTCTGGAAAGCCTATCTGGAAGCCAGAGACTGGATCCCAAATGATTTTAACAACTTACTAAGAAGCTGACTGACTGGACATCAAAACTCAGCTGCTTTTCAGAACTGTGACATTTAGTCACTGCCATTTGCTGAAAATACCCACAACAAATGCTATGGCTCACTTCTCTCTTCCAGTTCTCTAAGACACCAGTGTTTAAATTGTGCCTGCTCCAGGAAGTATCTATTATCCCTTCAACTAGCAAAAGCATCAGACTTGCATTCAGTACCTTGCTGAGTAAAACCCTGCACAAAAAGTTCTAAGTAGCAGAACAGTAGCCTGCAGTAGTAATTACTATGATCAAAACCAGCTGTTCTCAGCAGTACCAGGTTTAGGAGTTATAGCAGCATTTATCCTGATGAACCTAGGGTCAATGAAAAATTTATAAAGGAAAAGAAACTATAGCCCTGAGCCTTACTCAGTGTTACTAACACGAACCGTGGTCCGCTACATAATATAAAAGTGAATGAACCCCACCTAATTTTCAGTGTCTGTAAATACTCTGGGTCAGAACTTCTTCTGTATCCTATGACTTATCTTAAAAAAAAAAAAAAAGTAAAAATTAAAAGGAAAACAATATCTTTCATGCTTTAACTGAAATTCATTTCCTTGGCAACACCTGATGACAAATGAGTCCATAGAAAGTTTGAAGGAGATGTCCAAAACCCGGAGGATACTTCACGTACTTTGATGTTGATAGAAGGAAAACTATCTGGAGAAGGTATGAGAAAACTAGACTGTATGGAAAGAGTTTGGCTGTTAACTGCAGCTACAATACTAGTCATTTTCTGAAGAAAGATCTAGTCTTGTAGTTGGAATCATTTTCTAAATCTGTTATGTAGCTTGTGGTATGTGACACAGCGTGCTCAGTACTCGCTTCACAATCCACAAGGCCATTAGCAAGGGATGATTGCGTTTTACCCTTCTGCATCCTTGGATGTTCATCCATGAGGATACAGATACGGGTGAGGAATTCATATGCCAAACTCTGGAAAATATTACTTGGCTTCCCTGATAGATTATTTTGGCAGTCCTAATGGCAGGTTTTTGGTTACTACTGGGTCTGCTCTTTGCTGGGGCTTGTGTTAGAGATAACTTTGTTCTTGAATGGCATTTTGGTCTTAACATAGAAGCATTTCACTAGATTCATCTGGTTTAAGCATTCAGTCACTGCGTGCCTTTTCATTAGATACAAATAAGAGATATACCATCAAATTGAATATTTTGCAAGGTCTCGGTTTCATAAAAATAGCGAACTTTACAATCTTCAGTATTTCCTCCCTCTTTACCACAGATGGAAACTAAGTTGGAAACATTTAATCTGGTACACAAACATGTTTTTATTAGGAACAAAACCACTGCAATTTGTTCACAGCTTCTTTTTAAAAAACATTCTGATGTAAACCTATTCCATGTTATACATCCATATGTTGGCTTACTTATAAAGGCAACAGCTATTAATGTCTTTACTTAAAAAAAAAAAAGCTTTCCAAGGTATCCAAACTTCTGCTACCCCCCTCAAAAGGTTTTAAAAGGCCAAAACCTTGCAAAATAACTGTGTGATCTTTAAGGTTCCTTCCAACCCAAGCCATTCTGTGGTTCGGACTCTATGTGCTAACCATATTAAGGGTAATCCAGACAACCTAGTGAAGAGAACATGGATTTTCCAGGAGTGCACATGGAACAAATCTGTGTTTCTAGATATATATGTGAATATATATATAGTGTATATGTGTGCTCTGTGTGTGTGCATACCTTCTGAGAACATTGCTTCAGCCTAACTTCAGAACCTAAGCACACCAGGTGCTTTGCCTCTCTTGGGCTGTTGGATATGACAGGATGTATTTTTCACTAACAAAAATAATTTGTGGTATATAGTTAGGGGTGAGAAATGTGTATTGGTGCTCCAGTGATACCCTCTCAAAAACAAATGTGAGGCTGCACCTATCTGTCTATAGAGGGCCTCCTGCACCTGGTCATCCTGGTCAGGTGGCCTGTAGCAGATGCCTTTAATCTGACCCTTAAGCTCCTCATCCATCCCCAGGCAGAGCTCTGCACGCTCCAGCTGGTCACTGAGGGTGACACCCCCTCATCATTATCTCCAGTTTGTTTTTCCACCCACAACTGTAATTACATGATTAATTCTCAACCTTTTGAGAATAATCCAACCAAACTTTTTTGTCTTCAAATGAGAAAATGCTTTAAAATACATATAATTTCAAACACATGAGTTAGCCCACCAACCACAATCTTTTGCATGTTCACACCATAACCAGTGACAACAAAGAAACGTGCAGAACATTGACAGGGCTACCAAGTATAAGTAGGAGGGCAAGCCAACTTTGGTCAAGGCAAAATAAACTTTTTCAGAAGTGGTCAGCCTAAAGCTGACAGCAAAAAGGGACCAAGATTGGCTGGTAGAATATTAAACCTGGGGACTTAACAGGGAGTGTGAAGGGAATGGCTACAGGTATGGGGGTAAAGAGGGAAATGTATGCAGAGCCAATGCAGAAAGCACATGATAGACAGTCAACCTGTAACATGGCAAGAGACAGAAGAAATAATATCTTCAGGGAAGGTACTTAATTTATAGCTTGCAGAGACAGTCATGAAAACAGTGTCTGGTCATCATTGCTATCTGAACATAGTAAAAATGAGGCCCTGTTTGAAATGAGAGAAATAAATGTTATGATTATCATTGAAAAAAACAAACAAAAAATAGATTTACACAACCAGTTACAGGCTAATAATCTGTATGTATGCATATACTTAAGCATGTAAGATTTTGTTGCTTTTTTTAGAGATGAATTAGGATTCAGATGTGGTATTTTCTGAAGCTTTGTAGAAGCACTTATCCAGCTGAATATGAAGTAAAAACCAGTAAATACACTGGTCTCATCACAGCATCCAGTGGTGGACATTGTAGAGGTATAAGAAATGTTTGAGACTTAAAACACCTTTGCTTATAAATGAAGAAGACATGCTTCTTCTTTAAAATAGTATTAATTGGTATTTTAGCATTTTAACAATAAAATTCAGTAGCAAATTAGTAAATATTGGTGCTGCCATGATACCCATCCAAAAATGAACATACCATTAAATTCAAAGCCTACAAAATAATTTATTATAAAATGATTTATTAATCATAAAGCAAAAAGTGCTAAAGTGGAAACACCGCAAAAAACTTGGTTGAAGACAACAACCCATTACTATTTGAAAAAAACAGCACTTTGCAAAATGCTCACTTGCCTGTAAAACATTCAAAATATGAAAACCAAAATAAGATTCTATGATTTCAGGTCCAAATTCAAATTTAAGAAATAATAAATTGCCTTGGACCATAAACAAGTATCTGTCTGACTTCCCTTTGCCTGGTTTCAATCACCAAAGAATCATCATTCCTATCAAAGTGTTGACAAGTTTGTAGCAAGTAACTCACACAAAAAGGCAAAGTACTAAATAGTCTGAAAAATGTAAGTAAGCATAATGACAGGCTTTTAAACTTGTTTAAGGATACAGGGCCACAACTGTAGCTTCAAGTAGCTGGGTAACTTGTTATGTTTCCAAAACTCAAATCAAATTCACTACTGGCATCTGCTAGATGTGACCAGTTGAAGTTCTTGATGTATAAAACTAAGTACAATGTAAGATTTTTGGTATAGCTTGAAACTTCAGAAAAATACAAACTTGTTTGTATCGATATTCATATATGGAAAATAGATTTTCTTGAGAAAAGTAAAACCAATCTATTGGGAGAATACTATTTTCTATCATTAAACCTCTAAATGATAAAGTAGACGTAAGAATCACAGAAGGTGAAAAACTACAAGCCCAGTAAAGATACAATTTCATTTCACCACAATTTCATTTGAGTTTTGTAATGGCACCACAAATTTGCGACAATGATCACTGGCACTTTTCTGGGATCCTTTTTGGAATATCGAAAAAACTGAAAGAACTGCAGTGACAGAACCTTTGCCCTTACCATGTTGAACACAGAAGTATGCCTCAATACAGAAAAAAGAGGAAGTTTTGCTCATGCTACAGCATGCTACACATGAACATGAAAAAACAGAACAAGAAGCCCAAACCCCACAAACACAACTTATTCTTAACCTTTCTTCTACTTTCTGTGTCCCTCTCCCTCAATTGGTTTTCATAGCAACAGTTCTTGAACCAAATTATTTTGTAAAAGCCAGAAACTCCTTAGAGAACACGCATTCTTCAAAATGCAACCAAGCTGCCACAGAGCAACAGGCCTCTGTTATGTTCAATTGCCGCATGCTGCTTTTCAGTCTTCCTGCCTCTTTCATCATCGCGTGGGTCACATCACAAGCTTGTATGAGATGAAACCCTTGTGAGTGATCCTCCTCTCATGCCAATAGCAAAGACTGAAATTACGCACTACTCTGTTGGCTGCACTGGTTTGTCTCTCAAGGACACAAATTGAATGCCAATGAGATAACAGCTCAGGCGCACAAACCTACTGTTGGCCTTTGCTTGTCAAGAAAACTGTTGTAACAGGGTTATTATTTCTACAGCATTGAAAAGTACAAATAGCGCAGTTTAGTTAACAAATCTTGATTTTGACAAAATGTTTCCTAGTGCTGAACTGAAAACTGTATATAGTTACAAGACTGAGCTAAAGATCTTCCAGTTACAGAGTCTGGAACTGTGTCATAGTCAATGTACACAAATACAACTATAATATTTCATTTATACCTTATATTACTGTTATTAACTGAACTGCTGAGCTATAAAGAATATAGTTTGACTACTTTCGGTCCCCATCTGAATTTTCAAACCTGTTTTTTTAATAATATATAAATACAATAGTTCTGATGAAGAAACTTTTCATAGTATTTGTTTTAACTATTGTTATTATAGTAACTTTCCAGAACACACATAACTAACTCATATGTTTATAATAAATAACAACAAAGGTTGTCCATATATCACCTTTATGGGTTTGGGTGGACATAGCTTCAGATAATAAACCTAACATTTAAGCTACCCTGTTCCCACTGATAAATTACATGATTTATATGATAGCTATCCTGAGAAGAAAAATAAATTATAATATTAAAGAAATATTCTGGTTTCAGATTTATCTCCTTCCATTAGTTTCTATCGTGAGAAAATGTCATCACTTGGTATGAACTAGTTTGTTTTGAAAGTATGTAATATTAAATTTTAATTGCTAAAATGGTTCTGAATTTCCTGTATTAATCACTAATCTAATTCTTTTGTCATAATAATCTCAAAATGTGATCTGAGAAATTAAAATCAAATTCAATTTGAGGAATCTGTTTATAGCTATAAAAGCTAGTTGTTCTTTCAGCCCTTCCCTAGTTGGATAAAACTTTTCCTAAAACGAAGCAGAAAAATCAGGAGTGTTATCCATTAGATGTTAATATTCTGAAAATCCAGAGAGTGAACATTATTCTGAGGAACAAAAAGAAAAAAATCAATTTAGACATAGCATAGAAACTGATTCGTACTTCTGAATGCCAACACAATCATTTTCATGCGGACTCCTCTCAAGGTGTTATTACTATACCAACAGAAGTTATTACCATAACTTAAACCTTCTGATTGAGTTGGGTTATATCTTTTTAGAAGCACATTAACTTTGGGGGGTTTTATCCAGTAATAAAACAAATTCACTGCTTCCTCAGTCAAGTTATTTCAGCTGCTGGTTACCTGACTGAGAGAAGCAGCACACTGTTTCTCATCTCTTCCATCAATTTTCAGGTTCCAACCAAGCTATCAGTATGCTTTCATTCACTGACACAGTTTTTGTTTAATGGAGATGCTTTTAGTCTGTGACAAGGGCAACTCTTAAAATTCTTTTTTTCCTTAGTCTAACACCACAAAGCTTATATTTTTAGACCTTGAATATTTGTTGTAAATCTTCAACTCTTTTGAATTTGTCATCCAGGTTTTATATTGGACAATTAAACCAAATACCAATACAGCAAAATTTAATTAGGCTTACCTGTTGATTTAAGACTGTATCAAATATGATGGCAGACACTAAGAGTAAATATGAAAATAATGCTTCCAGTCAGGAAAAACTGACTAAGTAGTCTTCTTTAATCTTTCCAAGGGTCTTCAAGATCCTTGCCATCATCCCAGTCTATTCCTTCTGTATTGCACTGAGACCAACAGGCACGATAGCCATTCTTTCAAAGTAATGGGCAGTACAACCAGTTGCATTGGTAGCCCTGAAAAAGATGAAGCAAAAATGCCATACGCAGTTTATTTTTAGTCTTAATACAGTGCTCTCAGAGCTAAACAATAAAGATAGAGGTAGCAAGACAACTGCATGTTTCAGATTTCTCATTATCCATCTCATAGGATGGATAAAGAGACAGCACCAGCAACTCCAAAGAACAGAAGCACAAGAAATATGTAACAAAGGGAAACTCCAGTTCAATCTAAGAGAAACAGGGAAGAAAATGTGAAAAAAAAAAACCCAAACTATTATTTACTGGCTGGTAAACAGCCCAAAATCATTTTATTTGAAAATTATATGTAATTCATTTTATTTTGTACCTATTATATACAATAAATAGGTATAACTTGTGTCTTATAACTGGTTGTCTTATGAATGGTCCCTACTCCCTTAGTAAGAGTTAGGCCAAATACTTGAGTAGAGCATAAGCTAGAAATACACAAGTCCAGGTCTCCAGCTCACTTAAACATGCACGTCTTCCTTCTAACAAGCTAGAAAATACAACTTAGAAAATAGAAGGCGGCTCAGTATAAATAAATAATGTTATCAGATAACTAGGAAAAAAAGAAAATGAAACTACCCCTTTTCTATTACAGAAAGGCCACTGAAGATCAGATTGAGCTGTGACCCTAACTTAACCACTTGAAGAATCCCTACAGAACTGTATCTTAATAGACCAGAAATGCATCTGTGCAACCCCAGCACTTCTAGCACAGGTCTGTGCCTTCTTTGCTGTCTGCCTCTTTATGGCTTGCAGATGCACTACGCAACGAAACAAATAAAAACCCCAAACCCCCAAACCAAGCCAAACTAAACCAAAAAATACAAAAGAAGAAAACCTCACCAAACCCCTTTCCTTTAGCAAGAAAAATGTGCACTATCATTTTTGAAAATACTACCCTAGAGAATGGAAGCGACCAAACGTGTGTTTGGACTTCTGGTGCAAAGAAATGTTTTCCTCTTCTAGCTTGTTTTACAGCCTTCAATCTTTCAACACTGTAGTTAATGCCTTTTCACAATGTACAGGGAAAATAGCATGTTAAGTACTAGCCTGCCTCATAGCTTTTATTTTGAGACCTGAAATATTACTTTCTACACAATACTCAGAACCTATTTCAACTTACTTTTAATTCAGTTTTTGTAATTCAGGTAAATTATTTTGGATTAAAGTACTTAAAGCACTGAATTCAAACAGTACTTTTCCCAGTACTGGCTGTTTAGTTGGGCTTCAGCATTTGATGATGTTTCTTTTGTAGAAAGCAATTTAGGGCTTGTTATCCATAAAGAAACACCTCAAAGATCCAGTATTTCTTTGATGCTGCTGGCCCACAACTTAAATTAAAACCTGTGGGTTTCCTGGGTATTGCTGGTTTCCATTTTGATGCCCCAGTATTTAGTTAAAATACAGCATGCAACCAGAAAACCTACACCAGCTTTGCTGATTTCATCTCTGTGTTTATGGAAGCAATTAAAAATAAAAATTAATTGCATATGGTTTGCCTTCAGAATTTCTGTTCAGCTCAACTTCCCACCATCATTTTCTGATAGGGCAGAACTAATTTAACGCTGTTCTACTAAGTTGTTATAATGAAAAACAGACCACAAAAAAAAGATCAAATTGAGAATTACATGAGTTCTACATGAAAATAAAGCTCACTTTACCTTTGCAGATCTCTGTGTAAGTAAGGTCTACTTGAAATCCTGCAGATGGTGTGGAAAAATTGAGTTTGTACTTTGGGCCGTACAGCTAAGACTTAAACACCTTAAGCAGAACCTCATCTGCCCACCTACATTCCTGGCCATGAAAGCTATACCCCACTATCTAAAAACATACGTATTAAAAATGTCTTATGTATTCTTTTGTGCGTTAACTTGACATCTTCAAGCTTCCATGGAAACACAATGTATCATAGAGCAACCAAAGAAGGAAAGATCTGAATAAAGAAAACCTTGTCTGGAATGACTTTAAGTATTTTAGACAGTCACAGTGAAGCCAAAATTTATGCTTTGGTCAGAAACTCATTCTGTAGATGAGCAATTAAGATATTAAAGTTTTCCTAAAGAAGGGGGGAGCATGTTGGTTGGTTTGTTTTGTATTTATTTGGGTTGGGGGTGGGTTTGGTTACTTGGGGGGGGTTATTTTAAGTAGAATGGATGAGTTTTGGAAGAGTTGATTGCAAAGCATTTAGGAGAGTGAAATACATTTGTTGTGCTTAGGCTGCTTTATTCTGGAGATGGCAATTTGAGGAACGTATGTGTCCAAACTTTCAGCTTTTCTCCAATCAAGTAGATCCATTTACTTTGAAGATGTATTTGTGTGAATAAAGGCCATAGCTCTGACAGGTCAAGCTCTGACATCTTCAACATGCAAGTGTATTTTCACTGGAAAATCAAATCCTATGAAATTTGGAAAACATGCTTATATGTTACTGACACCAAGTTATTGTTCTTTCTATACCTCAAAACTTCTAATCTTTCCTCAGGTCCTGCAACGTGATGTAAGATATCCACCAATGGGAAAGCTGCCCCTGTATGAATTTTCACGATACCTGAAATTCTTAGAGATTGTTCCTAATTCACAAAGTCCAAATACTGACAGATATGATTTTTAAAGCGTTTAGAAGGTCAAGTGTGCAAATAAACTACCTTAGCTTGAAATGTTGTTTTTTTTTTCCTACCATTCTTTAGTGCATTAGACAGTAACTACAGTTTGCCTACGTCACTATCCTCAAATGCATTCAAAAGCTTTTCTGAAATCTTAGGGTACACAAGTTTTGCAGTACTATATATAGAAAAACATAAGCATGGGATACATGTCAGCTCTCTGTTAAAGAATGGTATAAAGTGCACATACAGGATGTTATAGTGAAAGGTTGATAATAAAGATGCCCTGTTAATTGACTTGGCAGTTCATTGACAATGCTCAGCTTATGTGAATTACTAGCACACCCCCACAATCTTAAAAGAAATATTCATGTAAGTTATTCCCTTAAATCTTTCACAGAAAGAAACATTTACAATATCAAAGCCCAAGCTAGTGTCACATCACTTTGCTTACACTAACTCTCAAGTTCATCTGTGTTTCACATTCAAGAATCAAGGCTGCCTGTAACATAGACAGTAAAAGTCAGATCTAAGAACTCAGATGTAATGATTCACATCAACCTATATGACTGGCTATTCCATTTTTTTCAGATATATATTTCATTCTCTCTTTTACTTCCAACTACAGAGGCATGGATAATTCCTGAATTTAAAGGCTGGGGCTGCCCAATTTGCATAATCTTGTTTTCCCCTCATGTTCTTTGAGTATAATTTCAAGGTATAAAAGGGATACCATGCCTGAAGTTCCACTCCCTTTTTTCTTTTTTAATGCACATTGTTGAAATACTACTTTTGTTTTTCTAACTATAAATATCCACAAGTGAAATAGATCACTTAAGCAACCAGGTGACTTTGAGGGCTGAGATTCCCAAAGCTCTTACTGCAAATATTCTGGGATAGCTGATACAATTCCATAAAAACAACCATGGGCCATCACGCTGTTTGCATGCAAGTATTACATTCTTTACATTACATTACTCTGTAAGCAATGTAGTATTCTATGCAATTTGAGCTATCACAGTCTTGATCTCATCAAAGTTTGGCTTAAAACTGAGTAGCAAGATGTTTTATTCCTATTATCACCTTTTTCCTCAGCACTACTGTCAGTGCAGAACTTAATTCAACATGACAGATGTTCCTGTGGAAACCACAAGACATGCAAGTGCAGACCAAAAGCAGTAGCTAGTTCAGCAGTTATCTCAAACCTAAAGACAAAATCTGAGCTCTACCTTTTATAAACATCATGCACATATGACAAAGACTTTTAGATGTGGGGTTTTGGGGGGTGTTTGTATTCTCTGTATCTTCAAGAGTTTTTGCTCAGACTGTCTGACAAGAGCATTCAAAGAGAGAAATCACAGACAAAATAACTGCAAAACAGATATTAGAGATTCCAAAACCTGATTCATTCAATTATATATAGTACATAATATATTTAACAGTAAGGCCTGTTTGTAGATCTAAAGTAATCTACAATATTTGCCTGTCTGTAGATCTAGAAGATTACTTATATTTTTCTTTCAGATGCTAAAATGATCAGCACTAGCTGTACTACAAACTGGGAGCATTCAGCAGCAGCAGAAATGAGCATAAATTCATAGAATCACAAAATCGCAGAATCAGCCAGGGTGGAAAAGACCTTTAAGGTGATCAAGTCCAACCGCTCCCCAGCACTGCCAAGGAGTGCTTCTTTTGCACTGGTATCCAGAATTGGTTCTGAATGCAGTTTTTCTGATTTCCAGTTAGTCAAATCTGACTGCTCTTTGATAATGCCTTGATTGACTTCTCAAGCAATGGTTCTGACTTGAAAAGTAAGATGGGGTTGTACTACAGGCACCCGTATAACAGTGGACAAAAATACGGAGTTAAGTTGGCAGGAAAAATGGAAGAAACACCAAGTTAGATTTTAATGTTAGAGTAATAACTATGAACGCTGAGATTTCACTATGATATTATCAAAAATAGCACTGCATTATTTTATAACAATTTCTAAAGTATATATCCTGGCACTTGAACTTCTTTTCATGTCCTTCACACTGTGACATTAAAACACTCTGTGAACATACTGTACACTAATATTGTCCTTAAATAAGGCTGGGTGTCTTACACAAATGGAAACGAATTGTTATCTGATTGCAAAGATGATCTCAACAGTGGATGTGTTTCCTGCTGTTAGCTCACTTGGAATGTTCTTGGCTGAGAGTCAGGGTCATTCTAATCCTGGTAAAGCTAAAATAATAAATTTAAGAATGCCCATTGTCTTGCCTGCTTTTATAAAGTGAGAACCCAATCTTTTCTGAATGCTCTGAATTATGCTAACTCTAAGTTTAATTGAGTGCAATGCTACTCGTGTACATTGTAATTAGAGGCAGCCTTGCTAGGGCACTGCAGTGGGACACCAGAGACCTGAGGCTCTGCTAACATTTCTTGAGAGCAGGCTTTGACCCACAATGATGTGGTTTAAGACTGCTTACGTACAGGACAAACTTGATTTCATTGGAGGACTTTAAATGTTTCTGAAACATCATAAAAGATGCAAGAAATAATGGTTTCCATCATTTGGTGGCATTTTTCATGCTGCTCTGAATCAGTACTAATAACAAATAACTAGCACACATATGGGAACATATTCTCTCTGACATCATTGTCATGGAAAAGGAACACCAAGGCAGAAAACATTTATGCAAGCTCATGGACCCTTCTTTTCCCTTCCCTCCCCAGTTTTGCCCCAAATTCTATATAGAAACAAGCCAAGATCCTTAAACACATTTAACATCACTCAACATGTTGCTCAGTTTCTCCAGGAAGCCTCCTGTTCCTCACCATTCCCAATTTTTTTTTTCTTTTATAGATCTACTTTTGCTGGGAAGTTGCTGACTAATCACAGCACATTTGAAGGGAAAAGAGAAACAGTTTACAGGCTAAAGACGATCTTGAAGAGCATATAACCTTGCTTTAGTGTGTTGTAATTCTGTCAACCACAGCAGGTCTGGAGAAAATAAGTATTCCTTTCTTCTCTGTAGAGAGCCAGCAGCTTGTCTGCAGGTATTGAAGAGTACAAGGTTGTGAATCTCCAAGCTGCACCATTAAAAGCTAAAAAAAGCCCTTGCTTTATTATTACAGCAGTTCCTGTTCCATTTTGATCACATGGCTGAGGAAATCTTGAAGGAAAATAAAGGCTACCCCTTCCCTATTTCTCTCTAAAAAGCACCATTTAATTTGGTAGACGGGAACTACACTTGTTTAATTTCTTTAGCATTCCTTCCACTGAAAAATAAAGTGGAAGGTGTTCAGGTTACTGTTGTTACAACAAACAGATCTATAGGAGGTTTACGTGGTTTCTTTACATTTACACAGAAGATGTAAATTTAGCCCAGAGCTAGCTCTTTAATAACTCTGCTGCAGAAATGATGTTCTGCTAGCTAGATTCAGTTGCAGTTCCTAAGGGTTTTTTTAATTCTAAAGAAACTACAAGGAGATAAATGAAAAGCTCTGCAAGAACAATTGACATCAGTTCACAACAATTCACCAGTGGGAAGTCTAAGGTGTATAGTTTTAGAACTGTCTACCAGTATATGACTTTCTTCTGAAACAGTATACAGGCTGAGTCTCTGCAGTCACTTGGGAAATACTGTGGGAGCAGAGGGAAAGGTGCTGTCTGACTGTTCTCTATGACCACAGTTAGCTAAGCTTCTGTCTAAACTGTACTTGCCTTATTATGCTCTTGGAGTACTCAGATTCTCTGGCACTTCTTTAAACCTTTCAGTACATTCTCACTATTTGTATGGAAGAAGAGAGACAACGTGCTAGGTTTTACCACATGATAACACAGGCCAGCAAAAGAGAACCAGTAATAAACTTTCCCACATTTGTTCCAAAAGGCCAGTTAAGTATGGTGAAGATGCCCACAGATTCCCACAAGTTTTCCCAGTGTTACCTCAGCGTTGAACGCCTGCAGAGGAAAATGGACTGAAATCACAGTGAGGAATAAATTTTTTCCTTTTCTTATGCTGCAGTGTTTTTAACCTTCAAATGCTGAATGAGAAGCACTTGTAGTAATGGTGGTCTACAGAGATGAGTATTGTCCGAATTGATAGGACAAGAGGAAACGGCCTCAAGCTGCATCAGGGGAGGTTTAGACTGGAGACTAGGAACAATTCCTTCCCCAAAGGGTGCTCAGGCATTGGAACAGGCTGCCCAGGGCAGGGCTGGAGTCACTGTCCCTGCAAGTATTCACACACCATGGAGACAAGGCCTCAGTGCCATGGGTTAGTGGTGGCTTTGGCAGTGCCGTGGTAATGGTTGGACTTGATCTTAAAGCTCTTTTCCAGCCCAGTTGATTCTATGATTCTATGGCAAGGTGTCTTGGGGAAGCTGATTTTTAGTTAACAAACCAACAGATTTGGTGAAAAGATCTCTTTTGCAAGAGATCAAGAACACAAACTTTTCTTCAAATAATGTAGGCACCGATTTAACATTGTTACCCCTCTACCACCCTAAACATTTCCCGGATGTCCTCTCCCATTGCCTCCAGTATAAATAGAAAAACAAAATAGATTACTATTTTTGTCAAAGTAACCGATGGCCAAATTAATACAATTTCCCTGATATTAATTAATTACATATGCTTTACAGGAAATACAGGAAACTGTCACTAAACATGGTAGATTCTCACATGGCCTAGCTGTTTATGACTTTATACACATCCATACAGTAGCCTCAGCTGGGTAGTTCATCTTAACTTGGAAAAAAGTTCATTGTCCATGCATTTAAACTTCTATCTGCTGACCTCTTACCAGGATTAAGATTAGATACACAGATGAAAATAATATCCCAGATGATGACTTTTTTCAGTAAAATACAGAGAAGATTAAAAGCAAAGCTTAGTGATGATAATATTTATGTTACAGAGAGTTTAGCAAGTAACAGTTACCCCTATCTGAATGCTTTAATTTTGCTTTTAACAGCATGGTTTAAGAAAGCTTTTCAGTACTTTCTCTGTTTCTTGAGCCTTTCTAACTCCCTAGGAACACGATGCATAGGTCTACAGTCAGCATCAAACAGAACACACACCAAAACAAAAAGAGCCTTTTAAAATGGCAAATTGATTTTTAATGTAGTAAATAACAGGTATGACTAAAGCAACCTGAGTGTTGCAGCAACGCTAAAACCAGTGGGCTTTCTGCAAAGGTTCTACCAATAGTTAGAATCATAGAATCATAGAATCGTTTGGGTTGGAAAGGACCTAAAGATCATCTAGTTCCAACCCCCCTGCCATGGGCAGGGACACCTTAACGCTAAATCATGTCACCCTAGGCCTCGTCCAACCTGGCCTTGAACACTGCCAGGGATGGAGCATTCACAACCTCCCTGGGCAACCCGTTCCAGTGCCTCACCACCCTAACAGGAAAGAATTTCCTCCTTATATCCAATCTAAACTTCCCCTGTTTAAGTTTTAACCCGTTACCCCTTGTCCTATCACTACAGTCTGTAATGAAGAGTCCCTCTCCAGCATCCCTATAGGCCCCCTTCAGATACTGGAAGGCTGCTCGGAGGTCTCCACGCAGCTTCTCTTCTCCAGGCTGAACAGCTCCAACTTCCTCAGCCTGTCTTCATACGGGAGGTGCTCCCGTCCCCTGATCATCCTCGTGGCCCTTCTCTGGACTTGTTCCAACAGTTCCATGTCCTTTTTATGTTGAGGACACCAGAACTGCACACAATACTCCAGGTGAGGTCTCACCAGAGTAGAGGGGCAGGATCACCTCCTTCGACCTGCTGGTCACGCTCCTTTTGATGCAGCCCAGGACACGGTTGGCTTTTCTGGGCTGCAAGCACACACTGAAGCCGGCTCATGTTCATTTTCTCATCGACCAGCACCCCCAAGTCCTTCTCCGCAGGGCTGCTCTGAATCTCTTCTCTGCCCAACCTGTAGCTGTGCCTAGTTCTGTTTCACCTTTTTCCAGCTAATAAAGTGCAGACAGCTAGAGTAATTTTCTTTCACAGTCCCTTTATAGCTCCTTTGTGTTCTCTTATACTCAATTTAAAGAAGTATGTCAAGCATGCAGCTCCTCTTCTTCCAAACTCAGTCATCTAAAATAGCTCAAGTGCCTATTCTCTCCTATTTGCTTCCTTCAGCATTAGAACAGTCTAATATGGCTAACATAAATGCAGGTCTGTACCATCTCAATGAATTCAAATGAGATGAATCCAACATGAGCAGTATTACTGAAATAAACCAGGTTTCATTCTAGAGTAAGACAATAGTTTATATCATCATAGCATCAGATACAAAACTATGATATTTACAATGCTATCTGGGACCTGAAAGTCATTCAATCTATTTAGCAGTAGTTTTGCATCTGCTTCCACTAAAACACTGCCAATACCATATCAGACAAGAACACATTATCCATAATGAAAATACCATCTTCTCACCTATCCTCTGAGCTACCCAAGCATCTAATACAAAATTAAATACATAAATCATAATTAGCACTGTGAGAACAATTCATTTTCCATTTCACTGATCAACAGAAAATAAACAGTGGTGTTCTCTCCTGAGAAACAGCAAGTAGGGAAATGAGCTGTTCCTTTGAAAGGGCTTCAGTTAATTGTTCCCTCAATCTCATCAACATCAGAGCAAAAGAGATTACAGGAAGAACTATACCTCTGCCAGCGTACTTTAAAGCTAGTCTTCACACAGAGTAATGTGTAAAATACAGAGCAATCCTCTGAGTACAGGAAATCTGCCTGTCTTTGACAACTACACAGTGTACTTGCACCTGGAATAGACTCTCTGAGTTAGTACACCAGTATGGTATGCTACAGTCTTACAATAAATTGAAGCCAGAGTTCTAAAAGTAGTGCTCAAGTAAGCGATATGATGGCTTACCCAGATAAAGAACTTGTTTTTATAAGAGCAGCCAGTCACACAACTGAAAATGTACAGTTCTTCCACTGAGATAGAAAATGCAATAAATAAAAATAAATCCATCATGGAAAACAGGCTCCCTTTGGAAACGACAGGCAGTTTGGCCCATTGTGTTTAAACCATGGAAGGGTGCTTTTTTCTATTAAACTTATTTTAGTATGAGTATGGCATATGAGTACATGAGAGGAGTATGGAAAGGTTTTGTTCAGTCTTCATCATTGGAACCTACCTTCAACTAACGTACTCTAATTCACCGGCCTCAAGGTGCCTTGCTTTCCGTTTTGGGACAGCTGAACTCCAGAAAGGTTAAGCCACTGAGAGCTGCTCTGTTACCAAAGCACACAGTTGTTGTTGCGGCACTGCTTGTTACACTGGACTGTTCTCATCTTCCAAGTGGAGACTATCCCTTAAGCTCTCATGCCCCCTCACGTGTTGCACTCTAGAATATCAGTTCTTTGTACTTTCTCACTCTTGTAAAAGCTTCAATACACTTGTACCACCGTACGTAGTTACCTTCTCAACTAGGAAAAAAGATACATTCAAGTCACAACACATTGTTTTTTACATGGATGGAAAAAATGTCAGCAGTTACTCACTCAATTCCAACTGCATCCTTCAATCTTAATATTAAAAGTAACTTTTTAGTTCCTATTGTACCACTCCAAAAAAATGTAAGTGGTGTAGGAGTAGCAATCAGGTCCAGTTGGGAAACCTGATACATTATTAAAATCATAAAATGGTTTGCACTGAAAGGACCTCAAAGCTCATCCAGTTCCAACCCCTGCCACAGGCAGGGACACCTTCTACTAGAGCAGGTTGCTCCAAGCCCCATCCAAGTCCTGTTCAAGACCTGATTTTTCAGTATCCTAATGACAATCCTCAAAAAAAGAAGATATCCCAGTGAAGGTCAGGAGGCAACATAGAATCATTCAGGTTGGAAAAGACCTTTCAGGTCATCAAGTTCAACTCTTAGCCAAACAGTGCCAAGTCCACCACTAAACAAAACTATGTCACTAAGTGCCACATCTGTTTAACTATGAATTTAGAAATGAGAATTGCAGATGTGAAGGTTGATGGCATTTCTTATGCCAGTCTGAAAAAGATCTTGATATGTGTCTAAAGATAAGATGGGCTTCCTCAAGCATCTATATTTTTTCAAGATGTGTATTTTTTTCTCTTGTTTGGCAGTAGATTTGCCCTGTAAGAAAGAGTAAAAAGGAAAGATTATGTTTAACAAATAGGGTAAAATGTTCTTAAAACCATAATAACTGGCAACTGGATTTAGGATAATTACTGGAAACCAATCCTGACTTAGAAAACAAATTACAGCATTTTAATTTGACCTCATGTCATGTCCTTTATTTAGCAATAGATATTTAAATAAAACTTGTAAAGATTTTCCCCTCAATGTCAACCAAAGTTGAAAAACTTCTTGTGGGCAGAATCTATTTTTAAACATATCAGTTTAATTAAATAGATTTCTTTTGTGGTTTGGAGGGTTTTCTTCCTTCATGGAGGCTACTTAAATAGATCATAAACAGAAGAAACAAATTGCAGATAATAATTCGCTAAGTAAATAACTGTCAGATATATTCTTCCATAAATATTGCTCACAATTTTTTTCCACAGAACATAAACCATACCTGAGCGGGTAAAAAATTCAACATCTAGACCTTCTACCTTATAAAACCAGCTTTAAGAGAACAGAAACCACTGCTCACATCCATTGAATTTGACTTTCTTGTTCAGATGCATTGAGAAGATGCTTTTCTAGGTAACGGACTGGGGATAGAAATGTTTCCCAGGAAATGTTTTTTCAGTTCATATATTCCCTCAAAACTAAGCCAATTTTGTTTATTCGTGACTTTTACAAGTCATGAACAAGAGAAAAAAAAACAGTAAATTTTTTTTTTTGTATTATTAAAAAAAGAAATATGGAGTAAATGTAACTATGTATAGCTCAGGTTTTTCTTAAATATTCCAAAGAATTGAGTGTCAGCTGATCTCAAATTAAAGCCAAAGCATATGATTACCTGCCAAGATAAGCATGGAACGTTTCTAAGTCCACTTCCTATAACCAGCTGCTTAAAACATACTTGCATTACTACAACTCTTCCAAGAAGTTGATGGAATTTCTCACACTAACTGGGTAAGCTGAATCTATCTGATACAGTACTGGAAAAAAAAAGGAGAAAATACATTTTGCAATATGTGTTCCCTATTCATATTGGTGTGTACATCTATAGAGTCACACATATATATTGTCACTTCTTTTTCCCCTATTCTTTCTCAAAGTATGAAGGGTTCATTTAATTTCCAGAAACTGATTTTTATTCAAATCACCCCCAGTCATAGTTTTAGAAATATTCAAAACCAAAACAGGGAGCTTATTCTTCTAACAACTTAATTCCTATATTAATGTAATAATGAAAACACTAATTTTTGTTCAAGTATTTTCCACTGATTCATAGAATCACAGAATGGTTTGGGTTGGAAGGAACCTCAAAGCTCATCCAGTTCCAACCCCCTGCCATGGGCAGGGACACCTTCCACTAGACCAGGTTGCTCCAAGCCCCATCCAACCTGGCCTTGAACACTGCCAGGAATGGGGCAGCCACAGCTTCTCCAGACAGCTTATGGGAACCTGAAAGGTTCCTATTTTTCACATGGGCAACTGGTATATGACAACTACTTCAAAATGTCTAACCTTTCATAGGCTGGTGGGGTATTAAGACCCTTTTAAAATGTTTTCTACTTCAATTCAATCTCCATACCTTCTATGGAGCTTGAACATCCTTGAGAAATAACGAATACAAACCAAACAAATGCAAAACCTCTGTGAGGCTTGGAGCTCATACAGGATGAAATGTTCCAGTCTCACCAGTGTGGGGTTATAAAATTGTAAAATAAGATCTTTCCAGGTTAATTCTTGTGCATTAATAATTCTATGTATATTACTGCAAGTATCATTCTCCTTAATTCTTGGTTATGACTTAATATAACCATCTACAGCACAGTTCCAAAATGAGAAATAGATAATAGATACTAGACTCACTACCTATCGGAGCTGCAAGACTCAAATGAGTACTTTTCTTTTTAGGCCAATGAGGGCTGACAATACTGCAAGAGGAACTAAATCCAAGAGAAAAGTTAATCCATGTTGCCCCTTCTGATCATCTCCAGTCATCTGAGGGGAGGCAATGGAAAGCTCTGAAGAGAGACCACTCATCACATATGGAAGCCAAAAAAAAACCCCATTATTTATACCTTGAAGGGTGTGTGTGGCAAAGCTAAGAGCTTCAGAGATGGAGAGAAACTGCCAGAGGCCCAGGTCATAACATACAGTTCTTGAAAAGAAATCCCATCAACTGTGTTATGTGTTAGATCATGTTCTTACTTCAATGCCAGACAGAACAGATTTTTTCAAGGAGGTAATGGTAAATTCTTTACTCCTTCCAGGCACAATGTTTCTGAGAGCTTTGATCCAAATGAAGTAAGAACAAGTGCAAAGAAACAAAAGCTACTTTCATAATATATTAAAGTCAAATAGCCAATATTCAGCCCCTCTTAGTCTTGTAAGAAAGATTCCAGTTAACTATAAATGTCGCTAAGTTTTAATGATTTTTCTTAACAATGTCTGCCAATTATGTAAATGATGGCAACGGAAAACGGATTTAACTGTCTCAGTTGCAAGTGAGCTTTACTAGAACCTATGGACTAAAGGCAAAAAACAAAACCATTTAATTGGTGCAGCTTAGCACACTGGACCTGAAGACTAATGTTGTTATTAAATAAAGGAAATACTAACTGAACATCATGTACATTAGTATTGCTGCTTAGTGGTGGTACATCAAGAGCTGTAAAAATGGCAGTACATCCTTTTTACTGATTTGCTTAAGCCAAAAGAAATACTCCATTGCTTCCCAGTGAATGACTGCTAGCTAAAGCTCATAAACTTGGGTAAAACTTGGTTTTATTTATTTATTTAATGACTTTAGTCTCTGCATCTGGAAACATGGCTGACAACGTTTTGCAAGACCTGGTTTTCTCCTAGGATTTCCAATTCTTTGTGGTTTCCCCAAGTCAAAAATAGACTAAAGAATAACATTTCTGCAAATATTTCAGTATTTCCATTTCCAGGCCTGGTTCAAACCAGGAAGGGCAGAGCCACAAGAAGAAATTAAATACAATAAATAAATAAAATACAAATGAATTTTTTCAACCTTGGAAAAAAGGTTCCATTTCAGGTTTATAAGAAGGGATAAGTTCCTTCTGAACCTTCCGTGCTGATTTTCTTATGTCTCCCCAAAACAGCACGCACCATGCACGAGATCTGTGTTGAAGATGTGTGCGTAAGATCTGTGAGGGGGTTTTTGTAACAGTTGGTGTTGACTGCACATTAAACAATAAAGTGCTTTTAAAAACTCCTCTAGGCATTTTTCTGCATTTTTTCACACACAAAACCAATAAAAATAACATTAAAACCCAAGCTTAGGTTGTTTACAAAATGTATATTGGAGATGTTGATTGTGAATCTATACTGAACAAAAATAAGGGCACTAGAGAAAGCGTTCTAATGCTCACGTGCCTAAAGCCTGTGAGAGAAAAAACTAGGAAATATGTAAAGTAAAAGGAACTGGTATCAATAAATGTAGTCACATCTTTGACACACTAAGAGTACTGCCCATTACTTTATCATTGATCTGTTAAATGATGAAGCAATGAAGGTCTCCTTGTGTCTGTCCCGTGCTACAGAGAGAGGCTCGTTTTCTTCTTGAACTCTTAGACTGAAGCAAATATATTTCCTGTTTGGTCTTAGTGGAATGTAGCAAGAAGTGCTAGCGAGAACTAAGTTATGCCAGGAATTACATCTGTTTAACAGGGGTTTAAGAAGTTGCAGATGCTAAAGTGCTTAGTTATTGTATAGCCGGATCCTGGCAGGGATGTTAAACTTACAGGCTAAATAAAAATGAAAAGTGTGTTAAACCAGCATTTCCTTCACTATCTGATGCTTTTGATAGTTTTCTCTAAAGTGTTTTTCCCCCAGTACTTCAGAATGTTTTTTATTTATTTTTATTTATTTCTAAAAGGAAGACTTGAACAACAAAAGGTCACTGCAGACAATGTGAATTACCGGCACTCCTTGCAAAGAAACCCCAACGATTTATATATAAAATTGTGATGGCCTGGGCTTTGGTTTTTTCTTCTCTAAACTCACCTAGATTCATTCCTGTTTTCAGTTACTTTTAGTCCTTCACAGCAGTTGTGCATATGCAGGGGCTTCTCCAGTTGCCTTTTGTACAGAAGTAGGGTTTAAACAGAACAAATCCAATACAAGCCCTACTTCTGCAATGGCTGAACACACTTAAATTCACATAAGATGCTAAATAGACTCATTCAGATCACTGGGAATATTCTCAAGCTTGTGGGGAAGTACTTACAAAAGTGCTTGCTTGCAGGAGCAGGGCTTTATATCCTTAAGCATTCTGTACTCTCTTGTGACATATTGTAAATGCAGTCCTGAAAGAAGATTTGCATGTTGGTCATCTATATGCAAGGGCATTTTTCAACACATTAGCAAAAGAATGTTAGGAAAACAATACAGATTCGTAACTTCATACAACACAGCACCTTAATCATAAATGTCTAGCAATAATATGCTCACAATTAAAATTCTAACACGTATCATAAGCAAGTATTTAATGGTTTCTAAAATGTATTTATAAATGGCGAAGAAACTACTGATTTAGTCTTGGGGGTAAATACATTCATTCTGCAGCTAAAATCTAAAATTAGAGACATGGGTTGGGTATTTTTTTTTGTTATTTTGGGGGTTTTTTTTGGTGTTCCTTTCAGTTCTGACCAGAAACAACGAAAGGTGATAAAAATACACAATGCACAATAACCATGATATGAAAACTACTAATCCTGAAGCTGGTACGCAGGGTGGTGTTAGGTATTATATATTCTGCATTAAAATGCATGTGTTATAATATGACAGTGTTACAGTATTCTGGAGAATGATGGCATAACATGCTAAACCACAGTTACCCATTTAAATTACTGTATACATACAATGCTGTAATTCTGTACACACAGACAGAAAATACACACCACAGAATAAAAAGGAATGGTTTCTTAACCTACTCTAAAAACCATCACAGCCTATTTCAGAAACAAAGAGCTACAACCCTGGTCATTCAAATACAGGTGCTTAACGAAGCACTGAAGAAGTTCTACCATATTTTGTGAAATAAACGGATATCGTCATAAAATGGATATACAAAGAAACAGACATTATAGCAAAGATCCATCAGAAACAAAAATGATCTTTTTTCTATTTTATATAAACACATATGCATCAACACAGGATGTCTACAGTAGGCAAAAAGTGTGATTTCTGGTTGTTTATGACTTTGGAAGCTAGGTTACTGGGAAGGAGAGATAGGGGTATTTTTAATAATATTAACTTTAGATTTTTTTACACTGATCTTAAAGAAAAATAAGGCATTACTGTTTAGTTTATTGTAGAATTAAGTGTACTTTTACTGTCAACATACCCTGGCAGCATGGAAGTCCAACAGCACACCAAGCTGTATTGAAAGGAATGTAGCCAGCAAACCAAGAAAAAAATTGTTTTCCTTTACTTAACAGTCAGAATACTCCATCCCTTTTTGGCCCCACATGAAAAGAAGGATATTGATAAACTGGGCCAAGTTCAGTGGAGGACCACCAGGTTGCTTGGGGCTGGAGCACTTGCCCTGGAGGGGAGAGACTGAGAAACCAGAGCTTGTTCAGCCTGGAGAAGGGACAGCTTCAGGGGAACTTGATGGCAGTCCCCCAATACCTACAGATAGATCCCTGAAGAGGCAGGTCCAGGCTGTTTCTGAAGTAGTGATCACAAACAGAAATGGGAGGTTACAGTGTTACACAAGGAAGAATTTGCACCACAAAGAGGGGTGCACAGTGAATAGGTTGCCCAGCAAAGCTGCACGGTCTCCATCCTCGTAGCGTAGAGACCTCCTGAATTATTCTCTAAGATGTCTGCAGAACATAAATTCCTAAATTATGCAAGTCCACGCTGTTGAATTAATGACTGCAGAAATCCGTCAGCAACAATACTTCAGTAGTGATTTGTCATCAATAGCTACTTCCCTACAGAGAGGCAAGTAGCTCCCTTTTCAGAGGAAGTTATGTACCTTCTCACTTCTTTTGTTCCAAACTAGAATGCATACTCCCTTGGTTCTGTACAAATAAGTCTAATTTGGCCTTTGAAGGTGCACCTAAAAATCCAGAAATATTTAAGATGTATAAACACATTATGAAAAAAGGAGCACAGAGCTGAGGTGGAAGGGAATGAAGAATGAAAAAAAAAAAAAAAATCCAAGGAAAATACACAGATGTACAATATAAATTCATTTAAAACCTTTTTTCTTCAAAACTTTCAACTCTAAAAGTATTTATCACATAGAAGCAACATTGATAGACTTAAAACTATGTTTATCTTATTACATCATCTGAAAGCTGCTTCTGGCGTTGTTTCTTGACTATTCGTGTTTAAGTAACTTTCCTCTCTAGAAGCCTCACAAAGCAGCCCTAATTCCTACAGAATATTTCCAGTTGACCACACAGTAGAATAGAAGACGTATGTCTTAAAGAAGGAGAAGAGTGATGCATTGATGTGATGTTTGAGAACACATTTCATCCCACTCCCATTGCTGAATCCAGGCTACTTCACACATTGTGAAACTTATCTTCGAGAATTATAAGCAAAGCAGGGAGATACCAGATCTTTAAAATACAAAACAGAAGTAGCAAAGCTTCTGTAAAGTAAGGGAAAAAACCAACAACAAAACCCACAACAAGCAATCAGAGATAGGTTATATAGAAGAGAGAGACCAGCATTCCACACTGCACAAAGTGAAGCAGTCTGAGGCATCTCATAGGAAAACTAAAGGTCCTAGTCCCAGCTGAAATGAAAGCAGGTTGTTCATTGTAGCTAACAGTCCTTTATCGAGCTGAGTATCCTAGCCATATACCGGTCTATTTTATAGCACTTCGATATTGCAGAATCATCCATCAACGACAAACCTGCCAAGAAACAGCATTAAGCGTACCACTGCCACAACAAAGCGTGAGTGTTACTAAAGACTGCAAGTGTCGGTGCAGAACCTTGCTGAGGCAGTACTTTAACCACATAAAACATGCCTCATTATACTTCTATAATGCAGATGCAGAACATCTGCTGCTCTCAGATGCCACTCAATAAATCCCCAGTCCCAACTTGAACTTATCTGTGACATCTGTCAAAGAACCATCACGATGGTCATTGATTACAGGAACACATTAAAGCACATGATTTGGATATTATGAGATCACAAGCTGAAGTTCAGTTCTTATCTGGATTTATTCCCATACTCTTAAGAGTCACAGTTTCTGTCTCCACCCTCTTCTAATCCTAGAAAGAAATAAGATGATGCTTTCTACAGCATTTGTGGCTGTTCTTGAATGTCATTCATATTTTCCCTCTCCAAGTATACCAAATTGTAACATTCAAGTTTATTTAATCTCACTTCAGTCCTGTCTAGTTTTCGTATGAGTGGTCCTCCATCCCTAAGATTAGTCCTTGATCTCCCTAAGAGAGAAATATGCCTGAAATCATGCCTTTTCAAGGGGTATTAATGTCTGTTTACATTCAGAATTCATAACCCTGAATTAATTCCTTAAGGTAGACACCTAAATCAACTCCTCCATGGAAAACACACATTATTCTACTAAACCAATTAGTCTAACCCAGCTCTTATAGGACTCACTCAAGATGTGGAATACAACATTCGATTTCCTTATCTATGTGGCATGACTTACTAATGTAAAAGAAAGAAGAGCAGCATTGGTAGGAGATTGTAACATTTAAGATGTCACATAAAACTAATCCTGAATCTGATACTTCACCAGGATAAAGGAACTCTTCAACATACGAGAACAATGCTGGTAACACACCAATGGTTTAGTTGCTGCTCAGCAGCACTTACCCTGATCAAGGACTTCTCAGGGTCTCATGCTTTGCCAGTGAGCAGAGGCACAAGAATGGTATAAGCATTTACTGTAGTGGAAGAAAATTCATTGTACTAGGAAGAAAATTAACTCTATCCCAATTGAAACCAGGACACAGAGGCTTATTTCAAGACTGATAAAACATCTGCAATTCTCTCTCCTGATTTTAATAGAATTATTTTCAAAATGCTTTCTTAGATGCTGCCAAATACTTTGAAATCCAACACACCTCAGTATAAATAGGTTCATTTTTCCCTTGGGAGCCAACAAGCTAATCAACAGAGTAATTCATAAAAACAGCTGGAACTCTATATTGGACTTGAATGTTTAAAATAAATTTTGAAACACAGACAAGCTTGATCCCAAAATAATCTTTTAATAATAATCAATATTTTGATTTTACAGTCTACTGACTTTCACCAGGGCTGGTCTTGTGATTGTATATTAAGGTACTCTTGAATGCTTTACACTGGTTTCACCATAGACCTCAAGAGAACAAGTTTCTCTGTAGTTATTCCAAGAAACAGCCTCCTAGATTGTTTCTTATTCTAAATTAAATTAGTGACACACAACATCATGTTTTCTACTATGCAACCTACTTGAGCTGGTTTCAGTTCTCATGTGATTTTCAAATGATGGCAAGCTCCAGAGCAAGCGTCACCAACTTTCTTTTGTAAGTATATGCCTTGTGTGCGCTAACATACATGTCCTATAAATAGTCCAGTATAAAGGCATTGCACCAATGCCACGTCTGTTTCACCAACAAATAACAACAAATGATATTTGAAGAGTAGAGCATTCAGAATTCTTTAATTTTAAAAGATACATGTAAGAAGTGAAGCAATGGAATTCAGTAGCATTAACTACAAATAAAGGCTTATTACTTGCAAATCACATATTTACCTCTGTACATCACAGAATACACATGCTAGCTGTATTATGGTGCACTGACAGAAAACATGCCAGTTACTGGAAATTCAAGCAGAGAGGAACCTACTTTCTCCAAGCAAACGATGTCGTCCTTTCTCCTCTTACACAGCATTACCACAGGAGAACAAAGGCTCTGTTAATCTACCTACCTTCCATTCTCACTCCCACAGAAAGGTAAGCTCTAGAGGAATGGACTATATATATCTGAAAATATCTTCATCCATTTTTCCCCTGGGCAGGTTTAGAGTACAACCTAATCCCCTTTTTAGACCAAGTTACACCTCTGCAGCTGAACAGCACCATGTCTAATGCCTAAATACAGTTCAGAAGAAGGCGTAGACAAACTAAAGTTCTCAAAACTAAACTATTTTGGTTTCAGGAGGCAAAAGGGAAGAAGACCACATCAGTGAAACAGCTTCATTTAGCAGCAGCATGTTTCCTGAAACTGTAGCTTGCACTGTGTCAACTCACCTATATTTTTCACTTTATGAAAATCCCAATCCCATCCTTTCTTCTGCAGTCCTCAATATGCAAATAATTTACCCTCTCAACACATGTCTGCATATAACAGAATGAGGAAGTCTCTCTATGCTTGATATTAAGCAGACATGCAGATAATTAGGGAATTTCATCTCTGAGTAACACAGGATTACAAGCATCATGCAATGACTGTACAAAATACTATTCAGCACTGAGAAGCTTTGCTGTGCTTCCTTTAGCTAGCTTGGCAGAGTTTAAGCAGCCCAACAAGGTTCTGTGTTTGTGGCTATGTCTCTCATGAGGATGCTTCTTCAGAACAGATATTCAGACTGATACTGACAGTGTAATTTACACTTAACAAATCTTCTCCAGTCAGTACCCACCACCTCTGTTCCACTGAGAAAGTGAACTTCCAGCCTACCAAGCTTCTTGTATCACCATATGCTATGACTGCTCAGCCGAGGGATCCCAGAGATGGTGCAAGAACTGAAACGTATCATTCGCGACAAAGTTCAGCTACTTGTACATAAATTCTCCTGCGTACCTTTTCTTTCTCACCACCTCTTCAGCTGCCCTTCCTAAAGAGTCATGTTTCCAACTCAGCTGTAGGGAATTGATTTGTATTTTTCAGAACTTCTTATTTCCTTGCTTGGGGTGTTTTTTATAAGAGGGGACATTAGGTTTCCTGGAGAACTGAACATAATAGACTAAGCTCCAATTACCCATGATGAGTGCACTGCATTACAGGTTACTAATATCATTTTAAACCACAAAAATAAACAATATTTTCTCCGCAGAAGCCAACATTATTATGGATGAGTAAAGAAAGACTAACCACGCTGACAAAATTAACAGTACAGGAAAACTCAACCAGCTTGTCCAAGAGGAGAATGTGATTTAATAGCTCCTACCCATTTTTAAGCATCAGTTTTGCCTCTGGATTCTGAGAAAAGCTGTTCTCATAATATTTCCACTAAGAGCAGATGCACAAAGCCTCATAAATCTTGAGAGTTTAAGTCTGTACCCTTTCCAGCCCAGATTTTGAGACCTAAGACAAGCCTTGGGTAAGCATCTAAAACTTGTGAGAGCTTATCCAGACCGAACTTCTGAAGCTTACCCATGGCTAATTGTCTCCTCAAGTCCTTGCTTAAAGGATCAATAGGAACACAGAATACAGCAACAGCTGCACCCTAAGTATCAGCTGTGTCAGCAGCTTGTTCCTACCATTGTGCAGGTCTGATGCAAAGGCTCTGGATATCTCAGGGCAAATCTTGCCTGTATTGAAATTATTCCCTTGTAGGTTTTTAGAATTTCTGTAGCTAAAAGACAGTTGTAAGTTTTAGATAATCTCTTATATAAAAGAAAATATATATAAAAGTGAAGTTAAAAGATAGGCTGAGAAAGTTGGGGCTGTTCAGCCTGGAGAAGAGAAGGCTGTGGGGAGACCTCATAGTAGCCTTCCAGTATCTGAAGAGGGCCTATAGGGATGCTGGGGAGGGACTCTTCATTAGGGACTGTAATGATAGGACAAGGGGTGGTGGGTTCAAACTTAAACAGGGGAAGTTTAGATTGGATATAAGGAAGAAGTTCTTTACTGTAAGGGTGGTGAGGCACTGGAATGCGCTGCCCAGGGAAGTTATGAATGCTTCATCCCTGGCGGTGTTCAAGACCAGGTTGGACAGAGCCTTAGGTGACATGGTTTAGTGGGAGGTGTCCCTGCCCATAGCAGGGGGGGTGTGGAACTGGAAGATCTTAGGGTCCTTTTCCAACTCAAACCATTCTATGATTCTATATGGAGAACTTTTCTGATATTTCCATCTTGTATTTTTCTTCACTTCATTAACCATAAAACCATCCAGGCAGATAACAAGAAGGTCTTTTCCAAATGAAACCACACAAAAATCGGGAAGGGCAAGATGGTTTCATAGAGCCTGTCTTTAACCTGTGGATATTAATTCTGTTGAGTCTTTGGTCAGTTAAATAACAGAAGCTCCTCCAGAGGGCAAGTGAGAGCTCACATCTGACTTGAGACAGCTGGAAAGCCCTGTTGCTTTGCCAAGCTTCAGCCACAATGATGAGCTCACAAAGTTCACTGAAAACTCTACAGAAGTCTATTTTTTAAAATTCAGTCTTGTATCTGACCCAAATATATGAAGTCTGAATGCTGAAGTGGCACGACTGACCAGAGAACTTTTGTGAAGCTGCCATTTCATCTCAAGATTTATGAGGATTTGGACATTTCTTTTATATCCTGCCTCAAACTGCTTAAGAAGTAGAAAAATATCTTGCTCTGTATTTCCTGTGTTCTGTTTTCAGGGTAATTCAAAAAGTGAAAATAAAAACTATAAAGGAATGTATATCACTCAGTGTTTCTTGGGGTGAGAGAGCAAGGATGGGAGTTCTTGTGCAATGCAAGCAATCTGTCCATCATTAAGTCTCAGCCCTTGGTTTCTATTTTACTTAACTGTTTTCTTTAAAGCAGCTCGCACACAGACTTCCATGGGGAATGGCTGGCACCTGTAGATCATTTCAGGTACATTAGGAGTCTTAAAACAGAATCAGACAGGTGAAATTACACTGGCTGGAACTCCAGAATCTTCCTGCATACTATTTATTAATGGTTTCACGTTTAGTGCTGAGCAACTGTATCAGAAAGAATCAAATATAGAAGGGAACTGTTAAAGAATTTTTATGTTATCCCTTGAGGCAAAATAAACATGCTTAAATAGAAGGTAAATAAATACTTATTGAACAAGGCATTGGGCAGAGTCCTACCACAATATACAGTTATACACGGAGTATGCAATGACGCATCACAAGCTGATAAGCAGATTCCCTATATGCACTTGCACCAGCACCAATCCAAAGTGCAGTTGCATGGGGCAAATCAGGCTGGGCCTGGATGCATCCCCCAGCCCAGTTTTGCTGCCCAAAATTGACTGCTAAAGTTGGGCCCCAAAGTGCTCACATTCCAGGATGGTCTATAACACAATGTGAGGCCATTCTTATCACCAAAGGAAAATTCAGTCTCTTGCAAGGAGTCTGTTCTGTCTCTGGCATTCCTGCTTTCAGCCGGGTTAACCCCTTCTTGTAGCTGGGCCTCCTTGCCCTTCATGCCAGATGGTTCCTCAGTCCCAAATTACCACTGCTGAGCAGTTACAATTAGAATTTGCCCTTGAGAATTAAATGCTAAATGCAACTGTATCCTGAACTGAATATACTGTGCACTTCTAGGTTGGGTCCATCTCTCCTTTCTTTCCCTGTTTACCCAGTGCATCATCCTCCAGTGCATCTAACCTGACAGGAATTTGCACTGATTTGCGAGTGGTTTACTCCTCCCCGTTTTCCACAAACAAGAGCAGGAAAAGAAAGTGTGGGCCCTCTCTCTAGGTTTCATGCTCTCCACGAAAGGGGTTAAGCTAATGTGCTTCATATGCTTTTTTTTCCCAGGAGGGTGCTCAAGCACTGAGAACACACAGCTAAAAATTTCACACATCTATCAGTCAGACTGCAGTGGATCAACTGCCACAATGTTCAATTCATGCCCAGACAGGTGCTGAGTGCTGGCAGGTTTTTAGGCCAGGAAAATGTTTTCCTTGGCACTTAGCCTCACATTCCTAATTCCATCCAGCGTGTTTTCATTTGGGACAGAACAATAACACATTGCACCAAGAAGCCAGCCAGTTAGCCATGAAGGGCTGGCATTTACTAAAAAAGCAAAACAGCTTTATCACATAACCTGCTCCTAGATCCAGAACACAGGGGGCTGGGAGGGAAATTTTGTAGCTGTGTTTTGTGTTGTCTAGCTTTTTCTGACTATGGAGCTGTTGCCTCATTTGTCCTTGCAATAGGTATCTGTGGGAGGATGATCAGTGCTATTTCCTTCCATCAGCACATGAACTCTGCAACACCAAGCAGCAAGATGTCAAAAGAAGCATTCACTGTAGTGAGCCTGCCAAAGAGTAGCCAGACATTAGAAAAGACCTAAGCTGCCCACCTTCTGCTGCAGAGGCAGTGTGCACGTTCAGAGGGGGTTATTAACAGGTGAGAGAATTACTACACTCACCAAAATGAAACTTGTCCTCTGGCCAAGTCCATGTGCTTTAATCTTATCTGTGCTCAGAGCTGTGCTTAAAAAAAAATAATCATACAGGCCACAGCTGGAACAGACTGTTTAGTCACTGTCAGACCATGATTCATCTCAGCATTTCCAGTTCCCT
The DNA here is from genome assembly GCF_028554395.1 of Pezoporus wallicus. Taxonomy (NCBI): domain Eukaryota; kingdom Metazoa; phylum Chordata; class Aves; order Psittaciformes; family Psittacidae; genus Pezoporus; species Pezoporus wallicus. The sequence continues at coordinate 5,959,808 of NW_026642649.1, read as the reverse complement.
GTCTTGTGTTTGGTGGTATGCTTCCTCTCCTGTTTGTGTGGAGTTTTCCATTCAAGTTACATCAACATACAAATACTATGTCCCTTCTGCACAGAGCTGGAATGGGAGAAGACAGGGCTCCTGGGAACACGACAGGAAACAAATACACTTCTGAAGCCTCATTCTCCATGTAAAGACCATGCAGCAGATTCAACTCTGAAGGTTAAATCCTGGATTTAACCTTCATGGCAAAGACACTGGCCTACTTGGACGAAAAGACCTCTTTCTCTGCAAATACGAAACCAACCCCCTTACTTGTTTCAGCTGCCAAAAGAGCAAACCTCACCTACTCCCCAAAAGAGACATATTCATGACAGCATTTCAGGAGATTCAGACAAGACAGACATCATGTCTGAAATAAAAAGACAGAGTTTCTAGTCAGTGGTGTTGCCACAGCTGACTAGTGGAAATTCATTAAGCCTGACTATTTGTATTCTATGCCAGGCTGCAGGAAACAGCATGAAGTTCTAACAGCCTTGGCCACTTTCTAAAAAGCAAGCTTTAAAATTTGAAATATACTCTAGTGACATGAAAGCCATTAACCTCAGAGCTGATGAGATTTCTCAATCATGGACACCAGCATTTTAATTAACTAAAGAAAATCAAAAGGCCAAAGAAAGAACTGTGGTGTAACCTGTTATCTGTATTCTACAGGAAAAAAACAGAATAAAAGTGTGGAGTGGAAATGGAAAAAGTCTTTGTGTCAGCACAGTTGGAGAGCTACTGAGTAATTAAACTGAGATCTTTTCCATCTTAAAAATCTATAAAACTGAAGAATATGACCTGAAATTGGTACTATTTTGTCTCACAGGTGAACAAGCTCAATGCTGCCTCTCACTGGGCAAGCAACATCAGTTATGCACATGCAGTGAATTACAGCAATGACCCAAAATCTTGCTCACTTCCCCTCTTGCCTTTCATCCCTCTACATCAGTGACATTTGCTAGAACCTTTCAGAGCCTGCACATTTCATTATTCCATTCTCTTTTCTCAAACTACTGCCAGCTCAGCTCCTACTTGTTACTACAGAGTGCTTCTCCTTGCCATGACTTTCCTATGGAGTTAATCTGTCAAATTCTTTGTTTCAACTATGTCAAAAACATTCTACAACAGGACAAACCAGTACCTCCTAAGTACTGCAAAACCAGTTGTCTTTCAATAAGCATAGCATAAACTGACTGGGAATTTGTGTAATTGGCTGAAAATACTTCTCCACTCACAGGAGTCTTTGCTAAGCCAAGTATAAGTCTACATGTCAACTTCCCTCTCTTCCATCCCTCCCCCAAAGAAAGAATCTGATCAAATTTGGATTCGAAAATATAAATGTCTCACAGGTTTATTGAGCCCATAACCAGTTTCTGCAGCTCACTATGAAGCCACCAAAATGTTTCTGAAAATCTGTCAGCTGAACCACCTAATCTTGAAACACAGGGGCATTTTATTGTTGTCTGATACACGGTTAGCATCCAGCTTAGTCTTCCCTGCAGGAAATGCTCAGCTCCGTGGTCATGTTAATACAGAACAGAAAGTAATAAGAACCTGGTGAACATTCATGCTTCATTAAGTCTGCTTAGTCATGGAATACAGTACAACTTGCTTGCTCTTAAGTTAAAATGACTTTTAGAAGAGCATACATGAAAGAAGGGACAGTATCTTTAGGAGGTTACATAGAATCATAGAATCAATTCATTTGGAAAAAGCAAGGATCTCTCAATGCCAAAGGACGGATGAAGCAACAGGAGAGCAACATCTATGTACTGGTAGAAATAGCTCCACTTTCTTTCTATCCCTCCACAATCCAGAATGGGCAAGAGAACGGCTGGGGAAATGACAGTCAGAAAAGCGCAGCAGCAGAAGCCACTGAGCAGGGCTGGCTCTTCTATTTTGCAACGAACTTTGAATTTTGAACTGTGTTCTCTAAAGCAGAAAAGAAACTTCTGAATGTTTTCCCCAAAAATAATTGCATCAAATGGTTATGTTATGACAAAAGAGCATTCTCTGATGGAAGCATATTTTGCCAGGACTGTTTCCATTGGCTCCATATGATTGCTATTGGTAGTAAGAGAAAATAAGGGCATTATTTCTCTTCAGGAACAAGCAAGGAGCAGGGCAGAAACTATCTCTCTGTGAAGCATAAAATTCACCTTTTGAGGCTCCTTCTGGGAAATGTAACTAACAGAGAAAGTAAAGAATCAATTTAGTTCCTCATATGCAAAATCTCAGAGTTATATATTATCCAAATTAAGACATTATCATCACATTATTTATGTTGCAAATATTTGCATTTGTAAGACCTTTATACATCTCACAGTCACCTACCTACCAATATGACCTCCTCACAAAAGTGAATCATTCAGTGATTCTAGGTTATTGAATAGGTCAAAAATGTCAGCTGAATGTGCAGTTACCTCCTTAAGTCTTAAAAGTCCTTCTTCCTTTTGATGTTGGAACATACAACGATTGAACATCAATGTGTAAAAATATCCTATTTGCAAAACATGCCTTCCCTTAGAGAAAAAAGTGCTACTCCATCCTAATAATCAGATTACACATGCACACACCACGTTAAAAGACAAATGTATTAAGTGATATGATAGCACCTCATCCCCCAGTGAAAAATTACAGATATACTGTCATCCTCCCTAATAATGAACATTCCTTCTCTATTTATTCCCACTTACATGTAAGGACAGACAGAGGTATCATCCCACAGAATTAACAAATTAAGAAAATACATTATTTCGGGGTTTAATACGTACATTTCAATGATGTAAACAGAATGAACTCAAATGTTCTATTCTTTCTGGAGCTGTTTTGCATTAATCTAATTGTAAAAAGGAAAGTAACAAGGCTACACAATTTATTCACAATAATTTCCTGACTAAACTGCATTTTAACACACACACACACACCCCCCAAGCTATCTAAGAGCTTAAATAGTAACAGCACGTCTCCTTATAAACTTATTTCCCACCTTTCCTGTGTGGAAGAAATTTCAAGACATAATTTTATCATTCGCAGCCAGACAGCATGAGGCTTTGTAGGAAACACTACTTCTGTGGTAGGACATGCTTTGTCTACCTAACTAGCGAGCAGAAAATACATCAGGAGTTTCTTTTCTGCTGATACTTCAGAATGAACTAAATAGAGAAATGTGATTCCCACAGAACTTTGGAAGTCTTCCCAACAGAGCATGATACATCTACATGATGCCTCTCAATCCCTTCAGCAGCTACTGCTGCATCTTATTTGTGATGCCTCAACTCTCCCAATGCCCCCTCCTGGCTGTAGCTTGTTTCCCATCCGGGGAGACTCTACCAAGCTACACCATACATATGAAGAGTGGGAGCAGGAGAAAGGTACAAAGGGTTTCATGTTGCCCTCAAATTCCTCTTTTTCTGGCACATTTGACTTCATGCTTTAGTCTGTGTGACAGTGAGAACCTTGCTAAATCCCTACTACTAGGAAGCACGCTGTTGAATTTACAAAACGCAGTTATTTCCAACAATAAACACAAGAATGCAGTGATTTATCTGAAGGCACAGAGTGGAGAGCTAATGGGAAGCTAAAGCAACATAGAAACTAATCTGCTACTACTTAATGAATCTGTGCTTTGAACTTACCTTGGGCAAGCTATTTAAAGTGCTTGAACAGCATAAAAATAAGGGGATTTTCATCAGATTAGGCATAGAGTTTCCACTGCAACTAAAGTGAATCAGATTCCTAACCCTGTTTGGCACTTCAGAATCCCAAGCATGACTAGCTCGTACTTGTCACTTACAAAAATAAAAGCTTGGAGAACAGTTTGAATACCCCTTTGGTTTCTTAAATCAATAGCTACTCCATTAATAAATCCTCCAGTTAGCCTTTTCTTTGATAAAGTACAACTCCTATTATCTTTGGTATTGTACATTTCCAGCTTGAAATTGGAAGAATGCAGTACTCATTTCACAGGTCCTTCTTCAGGGTGCAAGCATTGTTTTTCTTTTCCCAGAAAAAAAAACAACTGTTCAGAGGCAATTATATACTTATGAATGATAGGAAAAATGTTTTATATTGCCTTTCTCATTAGTTTTAACTTCCTTACTGTGGAAAAGCAACACACTCAAACACTCTCAAACCAAGCATTTCTTTACTATTTTACAGTGCCATTAAGCTAACTATTACCACACTACAATAATAGGAATATTTCTGTATTAAGTGCTTATTTTCTTCTCTTCCTAGATCAATCAGCATGATCAATCAGTTGGAGGAAAAAACCCCAAACAATTAGATTTACTTGTTGGTCTCAACTCACTGTAACAACAATGCGCTGCAAGTTAGAGTTGGGCCATGCCGTTGATCTGAGGTAGTTCAAGATCAGTACAGACTGAGAAGAAGACAAAAAATGAGAGAGAGACACACAGACAGACAGTTCATCAAATCTTAGAATGGTTTAGGTTGGAAGGGACCTTCAAAGCTCATCCAGTCCAACACCCCTGCAATGAGCAGGGACATCTTCAACCAAATCAGGCTGTCCAGAACCACATCCAGCCTGGCCTGGAATGTCTCCAGGGATGGGGCATCCACCACCTCTCTGGGCAACCTGTGCCAGTGCTTCACCACCCTCAGTGTAAAGAATTTCTTCTTCACATCCAGCTGAATCTCTCTCTTTTAGTTTAAAACCATCACTCCTCGTCCTGTCACAAAAGGCCCTGCTAAAAAGTCTCTCCCCATCTTTCTTATAGGCCCCTTTTAGGAACTGAAAGGCCACAACAAGGTCTCCCCAGAGTCTTCTCCAGGCTGAACAATCCCAACTCTCTCAGCATTTTCTCCTGGAATTGCTGTAGCAATGCCTCAGGTTGTATTAAATTTATTCAGAATTCTGTTGTAATTAGTATCACATTAATTATTCTTATTCATAGACTGTTTATTGAACAGCGAGTGGATATGAAGGGAAGCCACTTCCTATAGGATACTCTCAGTGATAATGTTTTGTTTGAAAGTGCTCTCCAATTTACAGCACCACCTACTCTGTGATGTAAACTTCATTTCATGAGCTCATTACAAAATGCAACAAACAAACAGTTTTGCAGTAGACAATGGCTGCATAATGACCCTTTAACTCTGTATGGCCACCTGTCCTGTCAATGGGGTGCTCTGGCTGTGACCTAGTGACCATCAGGCCTTAGCATGAGCTGACTTAGCCGTAATCTAATAATACAGTCACAAGTGATCACTAGCTTTGTGTTCAGGCCATTCAGTCATTGGGGAGAAAAAGCAAACCAACAAAAAAATCCTAACAGCCAGGAAATACCTTATACAACAGGAAACTTATAGCACAAATAGGCCAAGTGCAAGGTCCTGCACATCTGTTGGGGCAATCCCAAGCACAGCTATAGCCTGGGTGGAGAATGGATTGAGGGAAGTCTTGACAGGAAGGATTTGGGGGTGTTGGTTGCTGAAAAGCTCAACATGAGCTGGCAGAGAAAGCCTACCGTATGCTGGGCTGCATCAAAAGGAGCGTGGCCAGCGGGTCAAGGGAGGTGACTCCCCTCATTGTACAGACACACTGTTAACAGTGTAGGACCAAGAATCTGTGTTCCAACGTGCTATGGCATTTTTCTGTCAAAAACCTGTCTTTCTCCATTCGTTCCCTGGCTTCTGTCCTTGTAACTACCACAACATCCCATACCTTATACAGCTAAACACCTTTCCTTGCTCTGTGTTTGAACAAATATGTCAGAATTTTGGGAAAAAACATCGTTATTAAAACACACATAGTGAAAGCCTTGTGTTAATCGTGCATGCAACATCCATATAGGATTTGACCTTGTGTATGTCATTTCATAAATCCATGTCTTGATAGCCTTGTTTCCAAAACAGGCTTCAAAGTATGTTTTAGTTCATCAGTCATCAGAAGCATAAGGTCAGATCCCAGTACCTGTATTCAATCTAGAGAATACTTATTCAAACCCAACCTCACTTGGCCAGTCTGGCCAAATCTCAAGAAAAGAATTGAGATTCTGGCTCTTAATTTTAAGTAACCTCACAATCAAGGTTTGGATTTTCAAAATAGTCTTAAATTTCTTAAAAGGGACAATCACTTAATGGAACTTTGGAACAAAATTCCTTCAGGCATCTCTGGGAGGCAGGGCCTCCAAAATGTTTTAATTATTTTTAAAAATAATAATAAATATGGTTTGAATTATTTCTTCATTAAAGCCTGGGTTAAGCCAGAATCAACATATTACTCATGCATGGCAAAGTAAACAGGAAAATCTCTTCAATTGCCTTTCTTTGCTTGTTTAAATATGCTGTCCAAATAGCTGATTTTTGTCCACTTGAAATAATACATTTTAGCAAGACTATTTTTTCCATTAATTGCATTAATCTAAACACAAATCTGTGCTTCAGTTATAAAATTAATTAGACAAAAAACTCAATAAACTATGTGACCTCTGTTCCCTGAGCACTGTCCCACACACCCAATATACAAATAGCTCTGTGCTGTTGAGGCGTTTGCCTTAACTACTCACACTTCATATAGTACTACAACCAGTCAACATGACATAACACTCTTCATGGCAAGGTCTAATGCAGTAATTAAGCTGGAAATATGTTCAATTAAATCTTTGAACATTGTGTGTGCTGTGTTTTCATTCACAGTATGAGAGAAACACAGCACAGTAAAGCTTTGACTAGAAGTCAAAGCTAACTGGGGCCACAGAAACCCCACAACTAGCAGAGCAGTTCTGCTTTTAAAAGTGGTTACTAAGCAATTTCTTGTCTAGTAAATAGAGCTGATCACTCAATATATGAAAGAATATCTGTTAAATCCTGTAGCAGAAAAGAAACACATTCACACTTGTCAATTTTGCATATAGATGGAGTACATCTATTTGACCCCTTTGAACACAGAAGGAAAATAAATGGATGAATCAGGTAATATGCTTGGAATAATAGATAGCATAGAATTATAGACTGGTTTGGGTTGGAAAGGACCTTAAAGCTCATCCAACCCCCTGCCACAGGCAGGGACATCTCTCACTAGACCAGGTTGCTCCAAGACCTATCCAACCTGGCCTTTGATACTGCCAGAAACACTTACAGGTACTTAGGACAAGATTTAAAACTGTGGTAAATTCCCTGTTCTGCCTCAGTTACTCACTGAGGCCCCCAAACAAGTTACCTAGATTATTTCTGCTTCCAAGTTTAAAAGCAGAACACAGAATGCTGTACTAGCAAGAGTTCACTTTCTGCCCAGTTTGCTTTTTTGGGCTTGCAAAAGCTAAACTGAGGATTATCTGTGCATACAGCACTGGTGGCTTCCACACAGCCCTCTGTCCAACCTTACAGTGGGAGCAGGCCTACAGCTATGCTCCCTAGATCTGCAAAAGTACTCCTGAATATAGTGCATGCCTGTGTGGGAATAATCCAGTGGATATGCTAGCCTGTCAACCTCTAGATTCTTGACAACAGGCTCAGCTCCACTGGCCTAAATCAAAGCATACAAATACCTTTTGACTCTTTGCATTTCAGGACCGGCATAAGTGAAATGTTTCCATATAGGTATGAAAAATATTTTTTTTCCTCCGCAGGATGTACATGAGTGTTATTCTGCCTCACCAATGACTGACAGAATTCCTTACTAAGCTTCTGTTGTGGAATCTGCACTATATGTGATGAAGCACAAGCCAGAACGGCCGCTGCTTGGATCCCAAGGCTTAATGTGCAGGAAAGGTCATTAGGAGAAAAAGAGCCTTTCTTTTTACAGAAAAATCACAGAATTCCACAGTAGCATTCTTTAGGGAGTCGCCTCTCAGGATTCAGCTGCTGTGGGAGAGTCCCTGAAAAACATAATCTACTGTAATACAAATATTGGCATGAGATATATGGGGAAGAATTTTGGATGGGAAAATGCCTACAGGCCTGGCTGAAGTGAAAAAATAAACAGAATGTTCTGAAGCAGGAGGAGAGCATCTGAGCACTAATATTCCAAATTAAGTGCTGTACTGTGGTTAGTGCTGCATGGATGCACGTGGAGGGAGGTGTGGTAGGGGGACAAAACTTTTCCTGATAAGGGGGTATTGATTAGTATTCTTTAACATTGCTGTCATGATTTAACCTCAGTTGGCAACAGTACCACAGAGCCACTTGCTCACTCCCTACCTCAGTGGGATGAGGAGGAGAATAAAGGTAAAACCTGTGGGATGGCATAAGAACAGTTTAATAATTGAAATAAAGTATACTATAGTACTAATATTAATACTAATAATAATGAAAAGGAGAATATCAAAGAGAGAGATAAAACAAAGTAAAATAAACAGCAGCGATGCACACTACAATTGCTCACCACCCACTTACCAATACCCAGCCTGACCCTGAGCAACGATGAGCCCCTTCCAGCCAACTCTCCCCAGTTTCTACACTGGGCATGATGCGCTGTGGCATGGAATACCCCTTTGGCTAGTTTGGGTCAGGGGTCCTCTCTCTGCTCCCTCCCAGCTTCTTATGCTCCTCCTCACTGGCAGAGCATGAGACTGAAAAGTCCTTGATCGGGGTAAGTGCTACTGAGCGACAACTAAATCATGAGCGTGTTATCAGCACTGTTCTCAGACTAAAGCCCAAACACAGCACTGCACCAGCTGCTGGGAAGAAAATTAACTCTATCCCAGCCAAAACCAGGACAAGTGTTTAGCAGTATTAATGAGACTATTTAATAGGTTTAAATAACTTTAGAAATAGAAAAAATATCAAAGAAATCAGGGTGTTCTATCAATAAAAGTGACTCAAATACAGTAGAAAGATGGCTGCAGCCCTTGCCTGTCCTATTTCTATACAGACCACCATGGCCTATGGGGCAAACTTGAGGCATGCATCCTGCTTCAAAAGGCAAGACTCTAAATCACCTAGAGGCATTCTGGATTAGCAAACTAGAGCGTCCTTACTGTATGTACAACATATACAATATTAGAAACTTCTTCTTATTCAGCATGGTAAAGTAGAGAGACACTAGCATAGAATCTTAGAATCACAGAATGGTTTGAGTTGGAAGGGTCCTTAAAGCTCATCCAGTTCCAACCCCCTGCCACAGGTAGGGCCACCTTCCTCTAGACCCAGTTTGCTCCAAGCCCTGTCCAACCTGCGCCTTGAACACTTCCACTTCTATCCTGCATTTTGCCCTAATAACCTAGTTCTTTCTTTTCTTGCTGATCAGTTATTAAAAAAAAAAAAAAAAGTGTTAAAGTTCTTTGAGGGAAATTAAGAAGAGAATTTATTTATTTTTCTTAAATTTAAATAAACCTCAAAAAGCCCAGGCTACATCTGGCTTCTGAAGCTGGGAAGGAAAATACAGAACCAAAACCAAGTTGCAACTTGAACCTACTGAGCACCCCACACATCTTTGAAAATACTGGTGTGAAAATTTTCTATACAATTTTGTATAGATCTAATTTCTATCAATTTTTTACCTATTTGGTTGATTTGTAGTCAAAATAATAAAAAAAATATAAAGCTGTATTTTCAATCCAAACAGTGTGTTCTGACAAAACCGGAAAATCCAAGCAGACAAGTGATGTGCTGTTCCCACTGGAATTGTTCAAAGATTACCTGATTAGTTTGTATCTTTGCTCAAAACCTTCACAGACTAGCTGGATCTATCTGATGAGTCTGTAAACTGAAATGCTGAAGGCGGACACATACATTCTGATTTCCCAGTGAATGTTGCCTAGGGTAATTCTCAGTATCTAGATACATCACACACACTAAAAAAACCCAAAACAAACAAAACCAGACAGAAAATATATGGGCTCAAACTGAAACAAAGGAAGTTCAGGTTAGACATAAGGAAGAAGTTCTCCTCTGTGAGGGTGCTGAGGCGCTGGCAGAGGTTACCCAGAGAAGCTGTGGCTGCCCCATCCCTGGCAGGATTCAAGGCCAGTTTGGACAGGACTTGGAACAACGTGGTCTAGTGGAAGGTGTCCCTGCCTGTGACAGGGGGTTGGAACTGGATGATCTTAAGGCCCTTTCCAATCCAAATTGTTCTATGATTCTATAAAGGGACTAAAGATAAGTCTTCATCAAATAGAATTTTCTGGAGAAAAAAGAACTGGTAGCATCATTAACACGAACTCAGTACAAGCACCAAAGTACTCTAAACCCCTGCAATGTGGAAAACAATGTATTGCTGCATTTCTTTTCCTTTTTTCTTTTAATATTTTTATTTTGATTTGAAGGGAAATGGGAGAAAATGCCATGGTTGCTCACATCATCTCCTGTGGATCATTACAGAAAATACTCTGAAATATCAGGCTACAACAACATTCTAATACCCAAGTAAAGACAGCATGCTTTCTCTTTGACAGATAAAAGAATGCTTTCATGTCCAGAACAGATCAGACAGCAGCTCTTATTAGTCATTAAAATTTTTTTAAGCTTGTCTAGGAAATAAATTCTTGGATGTAATATTCAGAATATTTCTAGCATGAGGAACGTACAGCATCAGTATTCAGGAGTTAAGCTTTGTATTTCCTGGAATTCTTCGAGTCCGGCACAGAACAGTTATGCAATGACTCAATGTACTAGGAACTAGAACAGAGATAACACACCACATGACTATACATCTGGGACTATATTTTACACAGGTGAAAGGCTGAGAAAATGTGCACTTCCAGATCCTAACGTGCTAAGCGAACAAAGTAGATAACATCCACATAGAAAGTAACCAGTGGCATGGAAGGAGATGACCCTGCAAGAATGCTTGGCAGAATCCTGGACAAAATCCCTTCAGTATAATTCTGAGCATTAGAGGTTATCTTTCTGTCACGGAGAATATCTAAAACAGTGAAACAGAACATAAAAGAATTCAAAGTTTTAACACTGGAAAAGAGAGATCTCTGCATATTAATGTGACAGTGATGAGACATTTTAGCTGAAGTTACTTTTAGATGTACAGAATAGATCTCTACACTTCTAGGGTTCTTAGGATATCCAAATGATAATGTGAACTTTGCCATTTTGCAATGCATAACACATGTACTAAAACCTGTAAGCTGGGTGTAATAAAGTTACTTCCTACTCCATGCTGCCTCAACAAAAGGCTTTGAAGTATTCACAAATATGAAGCCCAAGGCTTAAATTCAATAAACTCTGTAGCTTTAGAGCTTTTTTCTTTTTTCCCCTATTGTAAATAGTGTATCTTAGATTTTCCATGTAATGTCTGAATACCACAAGAAAGGCGGTCCTTGTACAAGCTGCAATTCAGTCAAACCTAGGGAATACTGAAAAGCTCATAAATCTTGTTCTCAATATATTTCCTACCCATTTCCACATTAGTTATAATGAGTTTGCTTTAATTTAGAATTAATACCTGTCTAAAGGAAGCTCCAGCCCTCCAAACAACTCAAAGGCAGAGATTAAAGGGTAAACTTGTATTCTCATTATCAGCTAATAAACAACTTTCAGTTGTACAGCCCTGTTGCGTGTTACCTTTGCAAACAGATACTTATCTTTTATGTATAGAAATATTCCAGAAGTTAGTATTCTGTATATACACACATACTTATGAACAGTAGAAATTATTTATTCCAAGTGTAGAAGTGTCCTGTAGCAGATGCAAACTGCTTTACTTCATAGGGCTGATAGTGTTGGCAATTTATAGCGCTTAGCACATGTCATTCTGGAATCAATACTGCAAGCCATGTTAGCCCAGCTGTATTTCCTTATACTACATATCATTACTATCAGCTTTTCAATTGCTAATAAACCTGTTCCCCAGTTGGTTGTGGAAGCAATGTGACAACAAATTGGAAAAATAAGCACATATTTTATTGCCAGTCAAAAAAAGAAAGATCAGAAGCTTTTCAAAAGGTGTGTACTAACAGACACATCTTCTTTATTCTGCTGGCATTCTGACTTAGGGAAAAAAAGCTTGTTTCAAAGCTTTCTTGATTTTCTCCTCTATTCAGAATGTGACTCCTATAATATCTAATGATACGTATAATGCATTTTGCGTAAATGCTGCTATACCCTTAAAATTTATTAACTGGTTGGATTTTGTTTAGTGACACTGACGACACCTCCACGCTGTTATTCTATGACATCTTATTGTCTAAACCCTCAGATTGCTATTTATTTTGTTCTTGCAAGAAATACTTCTAAAAATCTAACAAAAGTGCAGAATCAGAGAGAAAACCTATCACAGGCCATGTAAAAGTAGGGCAATACAACCAGGTAGGAAATAGCCATTCACTGACAAGAAATAAAAAGAATATGATCAGCATAGATTTAGACTGGATATAAGGAAGAAATTCTTTACTGTTAGGGTGGTGAGGCACTGGAATGGGTTGCCCAAACAAGCTGTGAATGCTCCATCCCTGGCGGTGTTCAAGGCCAGGTTGGACAGAGCCTCGGGTGACATGTTTTAGTGTGACGTGTCCCTGCCCATAGCAGGGGGGTTGGAACTGGATGATCTTAAGGTCCTTTCCAGCCCTAACTATTCTATGATTCTATACTGAGAACTGTTGTGGAAATCATGGATGTACATCATTACGGATATTATAGCTTTGGGTCCATCTACTGGCCTTATATCTTATTACAACTTCAGACTGCATCATAGAATTATAGAATGGTTTGGGTTGGAAAGGACCTTAAAGCTCATCCAGTTCCAACTCCCTGCCACAGGCAGGAACACCTTCCACTAGACCAGGCTGCTCCAAGCCCTGTCCCGTCCAACCTGGCCTTGAACACTGCCAGGAATGGGGCAGCCACAGCTCCTCTGGACAACCCATGCCAGTGCCTCAGCACCCTCACAGGGAAGAACTTTTTCATAACCTGAACTCCCCCTGTTTCAGTTTGAACCCACCACCCCTTGCCCTATCGCAACAGTCCCTGATGAAGAGTCCCTCTCCAGCATCCTTGTAGCCCCCTTCAGATACTGAACTATTGTACAGGTTGGCTAATGATTTTTAGACAACTGGTATGTATGTTAGTGAACATAACAAAGTGACTTAGTTCAACCATCATTTCTGGACTGACTTTGGGGATTTCCTGATGCAAACTCTAGCTCACATAGGTACTACATATATAGTATTTCTGGAAACTATCAGCTGCATTGCATGCACTCATTTTAACTTCGTCATAAATACCCTTGGATTTACTGCTCAATGTTACTAACTGGTACTAGTGGTCCATTATTCCTATCACTTTTTTTTCTTTTTAAGTATATAAACCTCTATAGGTTTTATCCCCATCAGTTTAAGTACATCCTAAACACAGAAAACGTTACGATTTCCAACCCATTCACAATTTATGAATGCTTCATAACCCTTTTATAATAAAAGCCAGCTGACTGTTAAGCAATTCTGCTCTCTGTTGTCTGTCACACAATCCTTTCAAGAACTCAGAAGTTCTACAGAAATCCATCCATCACCACTGAAAAAATCAGACATTCTGTCTTACGTGGAGACAAAGAACACAGGACAAGGAAACATTTATTATAGCCCACCTCCCCTTGACTAGAACAAAACAAAACTAGCCCAGCCTGTACTACGCCTCTTATTGTCTAAACTGTTCAGGACACTCAGCCTTTCTGAAATGGAAGTGTCCACTTAAATACACATCCATCCATTTTAAGCTCCCTCATACATGTAACGAGTATAGTGATGGTGTTTCACAGTGTACTGGGTTTATGTGGCACAGTTTTGGTAGAGGGCATGCTGCAGGGGTGACCTCTGTGAGAAGATGCCAGAAGTTGCTCCCATGTTGGACAGAGACAATTCCAGTGACTGGGTCCATGCTGGATTCAATGCTGGCCAAACTTGTGTCAGCACCAGTGTTGATAACACACCCATATTTTAGTTATTGTTGAGCAGTGCTTAGAATCAAGGATTTCTCTGCTGCTCACACTGCCCTGCCAGTGAGTAGGCTGGGGATGTACAAGAGGTTGGGAGAGGACACAGTGGGCACAGCTGACCCTAGCTCACCAAAGGAATATTCCATTCCATATGGCATCTGCTCAGCATACAGAGTTGGGAGAGGAAGAAGAAAAGGAGAAATGGGATATTTGGACTTAAGAAGTCTGTCTTCCCAAGTAACTATTATGCGTAATGAAGCCCTGCTCTCCTAGCAATGGCTAAATACCTGCCTGTCGATGGGAAGCATTGAATTAACTCATTGTTTTCTGCTTGTGCACGCGGCTTTTGCTTTACTTATTAAGATGTCTTTATGTCAAGCCATGAGTTTTCTCACTTTTGCAGGGGAGTTAGTGAGCAGCTGTGTGGGGCTTAACTGCCTGCAGTGGATACCCGTAACAGCTGGGATCCTGAGCTAATGCACATTGTGTCTCAGGCATGTACTGTACTAATGTACACAGTCCTGAAACAATTTACAATGCCTTTTAGCTTTAGTTTGGATGTTCCAGGACTACACTACCTTGCATAAGTGTAAATGTGCTTAAAGAGATGAAACAATAACACAAAGATGCAGATTTGCTAAGTCTCACATGCGTAACAGTTTGATACCTAATTCTCAAGCTTAACTCTCAGTGGAGTTATGAATCTTTTCTGGATCGGGGCCTAGAGGGTCATTAATGACAAAACAGGCTCAAAATTTACACTGGTTTTTGCTGTATGGAGATGGATCTTCAGTCTTTAAGGCTATAAATTAACTTTCATGGCCACTGACCTCACTAAAAAAGCACACTAACATGGACCTGTCAATAGACCATATTTCTATGATTCTATTCTCAAATATTCAAAGAAGGGAAATCCACGTGGAACTGTATATAAACATTAATGACTAACTACCAGAGAGAGTAATTGTGAATTTAAAAAATCCTGGATAAACTCTTTCCTCCCTTTCTGCTAGTTATCCTGCAAGAAGGCAAAGCCCTATGTCCTATTAGATACTACAAAATTAGATATTCACACAGTAAATGATTCCCCTCCCAAATACACATGGGCTGAGTGGCGACATTCTGTGAAATTCCAACACAGAACAAGGCTTTCCATTATGACCTAAGGCATCATTTTTGTGCACCTTGTGCTATACATGGATCTTAATTTAATATACTTGCCTATATTAAGTACTGTAGTCTCCAATTTAGACTACTAAATTCAGGCTAAAAAAGCATTCTTCTTTTCTGATCAAAAATTCTTGCTCTCCAAGATATCTCATATAGTCTAAGGTTCTTGCAGTCACATGCCAGTAACATAAATTTACTACTCTCCTAACCCAAGTGTAAGTGCAATGTCCAATGGCATGCAAAGTAGAAACAGAGCTAGTGAAGATACTGTACAAATCTTTTATTCTGTATGTGTCTTCTACAGTTGTTAAAGAAACCTGCAAGCAGTAATAGACAGCTCTTTTTGCTTCCTTCCTGCTTGCTGGCTGACAGGTACCATACTCTTGCTCCATGGGTCAGAATAAACAAGTCAGTCAAGATTTATCCATTTTACCCTGCAGGTTTTCAAATATGCAGAAATGTATAGGGTGCAGGTGGTAAGACATTGGCAGCAGGAGGGCTTTAGGGCTGGCTTCTGGGGGAAGAGGCTAAGGGCTGCCCAAGGCCTGTCACAGCCAGGTCCAGCCAGACCCATCACAGGTCAAAGGTGAGTCCATCAGCAAAGTATATAGCAAGTCTGTGAAAATGTATAGAAGACAGAAAACACCACTGAGAGAAAGGAAGAGGAAACAAAAAGAAGAGTGAGAAACAGGGAACACCAAGGTCAGAGAAAGAAGATAGGGAAGATGAGATGCTCCAAGTGCCAAAGGAAGAGATTTCCTGCAGTCCTTGAAGGATCCGCACCAGTGCGGATAGTCACTGTGGCCTGTGGACAACCCCACGTTGGAGCAAATTCCTGCAGGAAGCACAGCCTGTGTAGAGCTCACACCAGAGCAGATTTTCTTGACAGGCACTGCAGTCTGTGGAAAGGAGTCATGATGGAGCAGGGGTGAAGACTGAGAAGGTAGGAGCAGCAGAGAGGAGCTGTTACGGACTGACTGTAGTCCCCCATTCACCATCTCCCTGTGCCACTTGAGGTGGTGGTGTGTGGGAGACTAGAGTGAAGGAGTATGGGAAAGGGGAAGGAAAGGCTTTATGTTTGTTTTAAAAGTTTAAAAATGTTGTTTATTTCCCACCACTCCAATTGGTGATTACAATTTTATTTTAAAGGTCAATCAGTTAAGTTCCTTTTCCCTGGGTTCAGTCTGTTTTGCCTGCAAAAGTGACTGGTAAGCAATCTCCTTATCTCAACCCACAAGTTTTCCTGTTCCCGCTCTTCCTATTTTCTCCCCCTATCCTGGGGGAAGAGGGGGGGTGATGAGCAAGCAGCTGGGTGGGAGTGTTGCTGTTAACTGAGGCTAAACCACAACATGAAGTCATAAGCATGTTCAACTTCACTGCCACGTTTACCAACCATTTTCTTTTGCTACTTAGTAAGAGGGAGTCACACTGGGCTAATCTGTACACCAAGACTTCCATCTTTAGTCATCATTACAGTCACACTTCTGTCATATAAATAAGTAACTAAATAAATAACAAGAACTGCTACCCAGCCTGAACATGCAGCTTCTTTGCATGCACTGGTGATGCTACGCGGATATGACAGGTAATAATCTGAAACCTACAAAATGTTAGCTAAATCGAAAGGAAAAGGCTTCCCCCCTCCCAGTTCATCAGCTTAAAATCCTCTATCTTCCCCACTAAGATATGCAAAAGCTGTAAAATTATTTTAGCCCAAATATTTTGCATTTCTACTCTTTTTTTCTCATGGCATCAGTCTTTGCCTACATTAGCAAATAATACAGCACAATAAGGGCAGGTTTATGCAGCATAGTAGTTAGTACTGAGAACTCTGTGTCCACAACACATGCACCTGAGGGGCTTACTCTACAGTAGCTTTAGTCTGGCCACCTAGACTGAGCACCTATTAGTGGTTAGAGAGCATTAGGTGCACTTTCAGAGCACGTTTTCTAATATAGCTTTATAGGGAGGGTAAGGGGGAGGAGGGGAAAGACAGAAGCAATTCATACACTCCAAGACTGTTTTCAGGATATGAACCAAAATATCTTACATAGTAGCGACTGGAGGATAAAGTGCAGTCTTGATGCAACCTTAAACACTAATATAGGTAGGTGTTACTTACTCAAGGAAACTGAAAAGCAATTCCAAGAACAAGAAATGATACCAGCAGAGAAGATACCAGCAGAGAAATTGGAATGCTGTTCTATTTCTATTTCTTTATATGCAATTCCACCAAAGTTAGCTTCATGAAACATGTAAGATACAGTACAATAACAAATCCTTTCTCTTTAATTCTATACCACATATGCTACATCGTACTTCACTCTTAAAGTCACAAAGGCCAGTGTATTCTGTAGCTTGGGTCCCTTCCTGGGATATCCAGTGGTAACTACTTATCTGAGTGACATGATGTCTGAAAATAAGTGGGTTTCTACAATAGGGAATTAAGGAAATTGTTAAAATATCATGTCTATTATTTAAATATTATCATATATTCTAATAGATATATAAGAGTTGTCTTCGAGTTTCTGTCTGGATGGCTTGTTCCTCCTATAACCTGGTATTACTAATTTCACCAAATATTTTCCAACCACAGACATTCAAGCAAAGAAAAAATAAATACCTATATTATGCAGCAAGCTGAAATAATAGACATCCTGTACTCAAAGTAAAGGGGACACTTAGGAGCACAGCTGTTTCTTCTTGCATTAAAACTTACCACTTCATTGCTTACAGAAGATTAGTACAGCCGTTATGCACCAAAATATACCATAGTATCCATAATCTGCATGTGTCAACAGATCTGTGACACAAAAGCCTGCAAAGATAATCAGTCTGCTTCCGTAAGCATCTTACCTTGGAGTCACTGGCAGGCCTGGGAACCATAGCTTTAAACAAATGTGAATTACATTTGTGGAGTTTAAATAACAAACTGATTTATTTTTGGATTTGCAACATAGCCACTAAGTAAAATTTAGCATCTGTAAATGGCCTCTGTGTCCTAGTGAATGGATTCAAGTTAAGGAGTGGAGCTTTATGGCTGGCCCCTCTCCAGAGTCTGAGGCTTCAGGCTACATTCTTGGGATTTGCTGTCCATGGCCTCTTTTTTGCTATGATTAGGTAGTTCTCTGTTAGAAGTCATGGCAGCAAATCAATGTCCTTTTCATATTACTTGCTCTGCTTTCTTAACCTCTTAGAGCTCAAAACCCAGAGAGGCCATATTTCATTGCAGCTATATATCATACCGGTAATTTCCCGTTGATTAACAAATATGCGACTAATGTTTACTAGTGGTCCTACCCTAATCCTTATATGCATTCACCACTTCCTGCCTGGCAGAGGTGACAGTGTGATCTGGCCGGGGAGTAGACCAGACATGTGCTCCTGGGTCAGCTAACTTGGCAACTGGAAGACATAAATACAAGATAAAAATAGCCTCATGTTGGGAAAACTCTAAGAAAAATGTTCTAACACACCTTCTTTAGGAATTGGTGGGAGAAGAGAAAAGATGAGGGCTGAGGATCTGTGATCCTTTTTTTTTTTTTCCTCTGCTGGTCTTTGAGTAGAATATGAGGTATCAACTACAAATTCAGTAACAGGGTAGGTGTTCCATACCTACATTTTGCCCTCCAGTATAACACATACAAATACATGATTGGACCACCTGAACAAGCTGTATTGCTGTTGGCAGTGCTGCTTGATACTTGGTTAGGAAACTGCAGCTGTGGAAGTGTTAGGACCTGATCTTAACGAGGGCCCTGCAAACGCTCTACACCCTACTTCCATAGGGGAGTAAGGTAGACACAATCCCTGCTAAAGAGCATTCACGTCAGAAGCTTTTGGTCCAGCAAACCCAGTTCCCAGCAGGTCAGCCAAGGTGGCAGCCATGCACACAGACCTCTCTGAGAACCCATGTACTATTACTTATCACAGAATATGAAGATCACTTGAAGAATCAGGGGTTTATGCTGCCTAAATTGCTTGTGGACTTAGAAATACGAAGCCACAAGCAACTCTTGAACTTTTCAAACAGACTAAAAGCATGAATGAATGGCAAAGTAAAAAAAAAACCTCAAAGCAACATTTAGGCCATGATTCAGGACAGCTTCCTACAATTATGAGGACATCTTGTCACCCTATAAACTTCTAGTCATTCCAAATTAAGACTATGGCTCACATTACTTGTTAGACAAGTGACTGCATTTTGAAGCCACTCTGAAACCCTGCACACCAGGGCTACCAGGGTACTTAAAAAAAGTAAGTAGGTTTAAGTACATAAGATTCTCCTGGCTGAGAGTGGGGGGAAAAAAAGGTGTAACTTCTCACTCCCATGGAAATAATAGGGCTGGCTCTTGACATAGAACAAATTACAGAGTTTTAATAAATTGTGCATATGTGTGAAAATGTAAGGGCTAGAATAATCCAAGACAGTTTAAACTACTTCTTCCTTTATGCTGCTACTTTGTACCTAGAGCCCAAGTTTAGAACTCAGTCTTTACAGTCTCTTGAGGAGACTTTGCAATTAATTTTTCTCTTGTACACCCATAAATTTTCAAGGAGCAATAAAAAATATTTCTATGTGTATTAGGGAGAATGTAGCATAAACTTTTTCCAGCATTTAATGACGCCATTAAAAAAAAAAAAAATCACTGAAGTTTTCAAATGTACAAAACTGGAAGTGAATCAAAGCATTACCATGAATAGAGTGATCAGCTCTGAGCAACCCATGCCAGGGCCTCACCACCCTCACAGGGAAGAACTTCCTAATCTCAGTCTTCCCTCTGTCAGGTTAAAGCCATCCCCCCTTGTCCTGTCACTACAGGCCCTTGTAAAAAGCCCCTCTCCAGATTTCTTGTCAGCCTCTTTAGGCACTGGAAGCTGCCTAAAGCAGTGTAGAGGAGTGGAGAATATTTAGTCAAAGAGCACAAAAATTCGATCTATTTAGCAGGATGAGTACCCAGTCCCATCATGGTAGTATCTGAGCACACCCAATATTTCTAGGTAGAAACAACATGCTTGCATTCTTCCCTTACATTTTAGTTTGTTGGTTTTATTTTTTAGTTCTTTCTTTTCTGTATGTAAGGGAAGCATCTTAATGTATAGGATTTGGGTTCTCAAAAATATTGTTGGTATATGCATGAGCAACTGTGCATGAGGATAACCTATGCCGCAGAGTTAGTTTTATTTTAATTGTGAGAAGAATTAGTTATCCACTTACTCATTACTTTCTCCATAATGAGGTTTTGGTGGTTTAGTTGTAATCAAGGCTGCATCCCTCATTAACCTGCTCTGCATTGAGTTAGCTATTCACATCTGAAAGTAGAAGTCTATCTCCATCACAAATACACCTATGAAGCAGGATTGCCGGCTTTCTTACATCTCATCACAGCTTCATTATTCTAATGTGATATACTCATAAAGAAAAAAGTGATTTTTTTAGCTAAATGAAAAACCTTGAGTAGATCTGTACATTACAGCCAACATAAGAAAATGAAAGAGTAGATCTTCTGCTCATTCTGAGGATAGCTTCTCTTTTTGGTATGAGCTGCAGCTTTTCAACATGTGTTCAGTTTCCTGGCTCTACACCACTGAAATTATCATATATGAAAATGCCTCAGACAGCCATGAATTCTCCAAAACATTCTTCTCCTCACCCAGCCAGCAACTCATCCATCCTGGATAACAGTTGCCTATAGACAAACCTAAGACAAGCACCAAGAACATGAGTGCAGTTTTGGTCTAGAGGAAACAGGGCACTCTTCCAGTGCTTCTCCCCAGTTTCTGCCCCTCCTGTAATTTCATGCAGGCAATAGGGAAATTCTTAGATCCATATGATTCCCAAATATTGAAAGCCTGTACCATTTCAAATTCCACACATGCAAAGGAAATTTGCACTACAGTGATGTAGTACTTTGTTAACATCCAAGGCACCAGTCTATGCCAAGTTAGCGCTATCTAGATACCCAAAGGCGAATGCTGAAGCACCATTGCAGAGTGCAGTTCATGCGGTTTACTGAAGATGTGTTATTGATTAGAAGTGACTTGAATCAAGCAGATGTAGCTTAAGGACACAAATAGTCTTTAACTACAGTTAAAACATATCACCCAAACATCACTATTCTTCTAAAAGTATTCCTAGAAACCACAGCTTCCCACAATAGCCAGCCAAAGACATACTGCCTCTGTTTCTTACACTGTCAAACCCTTACCTAATTTCTCCAGCACCATCTAAACATGTTAAAGTTGCCTGAGGTCAAAGAATGAATAGATTTTCCATAGGACACTGAGCAGATAAGGTTTTTGCTTAAAAAACAAAGGAAATATAAACAAAAACATTTTAACAGCTGTTATCAGGTAAGCATTCCTCAAAGAAGCTTTGCTCAAACCACATCAGAATGGCCTAATGGCTGTGAATCACCGCCATGCCTGTTCCAGAGGAAGAACAGTCTCTTCTTGCTTCAGTGCTTTCCACTGGTCTTGTTGATACTGATCTACAATCAAAATGGGAGCTACTTGTGAAGTTTCCTTCATTTCAAAATTCGGTTATATATGGTGCATTAATTTATACTTTCTCTATAAGTCACAAGGTGGCTAATTGTTTCTGAAGGCTTTGTCTTCACTTATCTAAGGACTGGCACTGGCAAAATCCATGTAAGATTCTTTATGAATGAGTGACACCTGCTGGACCAAATAGCCTTTAAAAAAAAAAATCTCTCTAGAATTCCATAATCTTAGTATTCTAGAAAACTGAACCCAAAACCACCCACAGCTTCCTTTAAAAACAAACAAAGGCAAGCAAAACATTTATTTACCTTCAAAATCCTCAGTCAAATCAAGTGAAGTTTGTTCTAAACACAAATGAGCAACATTGATCTGTCTGGAAGAGCATTCTACAGAGAATCGAGCAAAGATGGGGACTACATTTCATGCAGGAGTTTGAAGTCTTCAAATATAGTTTCATTTTCAATTTTAGACATTGTTTTCAAGGTTCTCTTGGAAAGAGAAAGGAGCCTCATGTCCAGTCATGCTGGAGTAGGGTGATAGCCATATCATGTGGTATTTGATCTGTTGTTTAAAACTGGTTTGGTTGCCTCAATGAAGGGCACATTAGCTGGCTCACGTTCAACTTTTCTTCCACCAGTACCCCGATCTTGCAAAGCCTCTTTCCAACTGTCTGGCCTGTACTACTGCATAGGGTTATTCCACCCCAGGCACAGAACTTCACACTCTCCTTTACTGAACAAACTCAAATGTGTGTTAGCTCCCTCTGTTTGCTGCACAGAGCAAGTAGTAACCCTATGTCATTTTGTATCTCCATAGTAACAAAATAACTATCCTTACAAAGCATGCGTTGCTGTCTTCTTTAAAGAACACAGAGGTGGGAATTCCAATGAGAAGAAAACTCTACCACCTCATCTGCATCTTTACTTTAGATTACAGATTCTGGGAATAGGACCAACATCATATAAACCAGTATTAGACATGAAAAGATACACCTCCAATGAGAAGCCATATTTATTTCCTATCAAATGACAGAACTACTACAGTTAATAAACATAAGCCCAGACATAAAGTCCTTGTTCATATAAGAGGACAACAACCCCATCATAGCCCTACTGGTCTACAACCCTGAGAATTTAACACTAAGGACTATTTGCCAAACAGCCGGACTGAACCTCCATACCTGCGTTAAAAACCCAATAAACAAAACCCACCCAAAGCACGTACTACATGAAGAAGGCAGGAACTTGTGAGGCATAAGCCAAAGTCCCCTTTCAAGACCACCTACACTTTGAGTGAGAACGTATTCACCATACAGCACAGAGAGAGAAGGAAGCAAACTTGCAGTACGTGTGTGTCCAGGTCCAAAGTAAATATGTAAGATCTAAAAGGGGAACATCTGGAAAAATATAGCCTCCAACAGGCAGCATCTATTTTGCTTAATCCATCTCCCACATGTGGTGCAGTCAAGAAGTCAGTTCCTGCACCTACATGCGACGTGGCAGTAATCTAACCACTAGCTTTACCTCTGGAGCTGGGAACATCCCTATCAAAGGAGACAATTCTCATTAACAGGCAGAGAGCAACCAATATTGATGATCCTGACTCTAACCATACTTAAAAAATAAAATTCTTCTCTAAGTGGAAATAAAGCAATATTATAATAAAACAGTCTTCCCTCTGTACTTCCCTAAGTAGAAAGACGTGCTGGAACTGAATCAGCTACCATCATAGAACATGTTTATGAGAACAAGCCACAAAGAACATTTTCTTTCTCAGAAAGCCAGTACACTCTTCTCATCTTCTCCCTTCTGTTTCCCCCACCACACATCCAAATGTCAGGTTGATATCCACCAGTTTGGTGCTCCATCTTCTGGCCACCTACAATGGCATTTCCTACACCACAACCACCATCGCATCTAATGGCAGTGAAGAATTCAGCTGTGTCTCAACAATTTAAGACCAACATAATACCAGTAGTTGCCCTCTTTATAAAGACAAAACAGTCAAAATTTCTTTAAAACATTTCCTTCTAAACAGGATCAGTTCAGTCTTACTCCTACCTTGAATCAACTGATATCAACACTTGGAAATGCTGTCATATTAGTGTTCATTTATTCTTCTCAGAGCAGAAAATAGTGGTTTAAAGTTAAAATCATTAAATTATAATGATTTTACAGTAAGTAAAGGAGATACTGAAATAACACAGCTCTGTAGCTGGGCCTTGCTCTGTTGGCCCAACAAGGATGCTGAGCAGCAGCTCAGATCACACGGACAACTGCTGAGAGCCCAGCCTCCCCTAAACCATTCCTTGACATGACAAGTTCGAGGGTTCTGTAGGATGAACATGTAGCCAAAAGCTGTAACTATATGGTGCAGAGAGAGCAGAAGAACCAATGTTCCTTGCTGCTCTGAGCAAAGGAATGCAGAGGTATCTCTTTATCTTTTCAATTTTCCCTCCCTCTAATAGAAACATACATACGAAGAAATGGAGAAAACCTATTCTGCATCCCAAATCTGGATCAAACTTTTTGGTCTCCAATACTCTAGGATTCTAAACCACATCACTAGAATGGATCTAGCCCTTTAGCTATTCATTTTTGCTCATCTGTGTACTTCCTAACTACAGCTATAATGGAATTATAACAAGAATATAGTACATATAAGACATTTCAAGAAAAATCCTTTTCCATATGATTTGCAGTATGTATTGTCACCTCCAGAATTGAAGCTGCATAAAAGGCGTTTGAAGGCTCATACAGAGTATGTCAGACTTCCCTGGGATCAGGGATTAATAAACCCAGATTAGGCATAATAAAATAGTTGTTAATAACCAGTATTTTCTGAAATTCACTCACTAGAAATTACTATTAAGGAATTTCATTCAGAATATCTTAAAAGAGCTATTTTTAAGACTAAGTCGTATTTGTTTCACCTATTTTTAAACTTGCAGACCTTTTATTAGTCTTGTTAAATTAGTGCTTATTTATTTGGCTTGCAGATATTTACTAAAATTAAATTTTATGCGTTTCTTTGAAACAAAGCCCTTCACAACATCAGTTCTAAGCCAAACAGAGCAAGAGAAAGTTCTCTGGTGGAGTTTATCGGGAAAAAATATCAAGTATTAAACTTTTAAGTCCACATTTAGGCATGCAACAATCTTCAGTGGAAATTACTACCTACTCAGTGCTGTCTGTAACAGTTATTCTCTTTTCCTGCAGGCTATTAAGTATATTTTTAATGCACAAATTATTCATGCAGAACACTGCTAATTTTCCCTGCTTATTCTAGCCAAAAGACACCATGATGCCAGTTAATCAGAGTTCATCTCCAAAGCAGGTATGTAATATTGTAGTGTGTTGCACAAATGAGATGCTAACAAAAGAAATACTGCTGTTTTCTCACTTCTCTAGAAGGTTATAGCTACAAAGTGTGACCAAAAGCCAATGTGCCATTACGGATTAAGCTTGGACTTTAAAAAGAGGCAGCAGAGGAATGAAAGGGATATATAAAAGTATGAGTAGTAGAAATGTTTACGCAGTGCTGGCTCTTTCTTCCACATTTAAGGATTACTGAATAAAATTATCAGGTACTATTTACACAGAATAAAACGCCCATTTTCTATGTTATAAATGAGTAACCAAACTGCTGGATTTTCTGTCTCTGGATATTGTGAGTTACAGGCATTTAGAGATGTTTAATAAATAAATAAGTAAATTCACCGTTACAACCATCAAAGACCACTGAGCACAAAGGTACACATGGAACCTCTAGCACTGGGATGTCTTCAGCCACAGTGTGAAGATCTGACAGGCCATACTGGGGAGTATTATTCTACTCACCTTGTATGTTCTGCTTTCCCTAATCACCTCTTGCTAGTCACACCAAAATCCTGGGCTATATAGAGATTTCTTCTGAGGCAGTGAGATGGGTTTTTTAGGTAGTTTTCCCCAGAGCAGACATTTTAGAAGAGCTGAAATAACTGGTTACTCTTTTTCTTTCCTTCTTCTTTTCCTGCTTTCAGAATAATTCAATTTTAAGTAACTTCATCACAACAGAACTTTGTAATTCCTAATAAATGCATGGTGGTCTTAGAGTCAATCAAGAACTTTGGTCTGCTCAGCAAATAATTCCAAGCCCAGCTAGGAACAATCCTACCCTACTCATTGTGAATGTCAAAGCTGACACAGTAACACAGCTTTACAGACAGCACAGTTGAAGATCCTGGCTTTATGGATGTCTCTGATTTCAACAGCCTCCATGACATTTCTGATTACAATCTTCAAAGGCTCAGTGACACAGCAAGCACAGCAAATACATCAAACAGGCTGGACTCTTCTGGTCCTGTGAACTGACAGAGGTTGGTAAAGAACCTTAAGCTCATCTGGTCCAACCATCAACCTAATACAAGGAAGTACACCACAAAACCTTGTCCCTAAATCCCCACCATCTACACATCTTTCAAATGCCTCCAGGGATGGTGACTCAACTACTGCCCTGAGCAGCCTGTTCCAGTGCTGACATCCATAATAGCACCATTTAGCAGATCATTTTGTGATAGTAACACCCATTATAAGAATGTATTTTTAAGTCATACAAAATGCCCCAATTCCTTGTTGTACAACCCCTCTTCTCTGTAGTAAAACAGCTGCAAAGCTGTCAGTTGTGCCTTAAAAAACCTATCTGCATCACAGAACCTGCCACAGTGCTGGGATTTCCAAGTTAATGCCAGTTTAGTTAACCATCAAAAACAGGGCTAAAGAGCCCAATAATATACCATGCTGACATGGTTATTTAGCTACTAAAATCCAAGCTAGCATCTCTGCCTCGCACAGCACTGTGCCTCACAGACATCTCTATCACAGTACTGCAACACATAGCTGAAGAGAGAGGCATTACAGGATAAGATGGGAAAGATACCCTGAAAAAGTGGAAGTCGAGATTAAACTGCACCTCCCATGGATACAGGCAGAACAAGCTCTTGTAAAAATATGAAAAATGCCTTGAGTTCAATCTTTTACAAAACTAGGCAGCTGCTATTGCACATATTTAAGCTACAATCCACAGATTGGTCTTCTATTAGGCCCTGCAGCTGGTTGGTGATCCTGCCAGATGCACTCCTGTGGCAGCAGAAGCACAGAAAGAAGAAAAGAATAAGATCAGAGAGAATTTGGTGATGAGGAATGATGGACTTGAATTCTTTTGGGTCTAGAAACAGGGGAATGATACAGGTGTCTATAGCTATGGGGAGGAAAGCATTCAGGAGAAAGAGCTCCTGGCTCCTTGGCTGACAAAAAGTGCAAGGTCTCTGAACAGGCAGTGCTTGCAAGGAAAGACTCCTTAAACCAGTTACATATGTATTATTCCCAGTTCCATCATACTGTGCATTAAGCTGCCCTTATATTTGAAAACTATGCATGTGTGGTGGATGGGATTTGACTGCATGTCAGATACTATTTTCACGAGTTTACAAAAACTGCATGTGTTCCCACAGAGGAACAGACATGTGAAGTGGGAGGATACAGGGCAGAGGAAAGCAGAGACGCCTTCCTTCGGAGGCACCTTTCCCATTTTGTTCTTGGGAAAGAAACAGAAAACTGAAAATAGAAAGGAATCAGTAAAGCAAAAGAGACCCTTGGTCTTCCCTATTTAGAAGACAAGAGGAAAGCAGCTAGCAACTTCACTACTATTCTACTAAGAAATTTTTGAACCTGAAGTTCTCACACACATTTGGACAAAAGTATAATGCAATTTTATGTCAGGTTATAAATTCCCTAGTCTAGTTTACTGCTTTATCACCATTCCCATTTTCAAGTTTTCCCAGATACCCAACCTGAATCTTCCTTGCTGCCATTCACCATGGTCTTGAAATTCCTTTCTCTCTGCACAAGGTCTTTTCATACTTTAAGATTATTTTTTCACTCCTTCAGTGAATGCTTCAGTAAATCTACAGTACTCTTTGTCTCTCTTTTCAGAACTATTATAGAATCAAAAAGGCAAGGGCCACATCCCTCTGGAAACAAGGGAGGTCAAAGCAAACACAAACTGAAACCAGGAGATAGGAATGATGTCTTAATTATAATGGAAGTTTTTGATTTTTTTTTGTTTTGGGATAAATATTTTTGATGGTTACTTGTAACCCTGAGTGTTGGACTTTTGCTACAGGCTTTTATCTCCAAATTTAAGCAGAGTAGTCCTCGTTCCACCAACAATGCCCTCAATAAAACTGTAAAGACTTTCATCATTTTAGCTCTATCACCCGAGGAAAGAAAGGTGTTCACTGAGGGGAAAACCAGTTTCCTATGCTTTACTTTTTACATGGCCCTCTAGAAGTCTGTTACACCTAAGCACTGTTTGCTAATCCATCACCATCCTTAATACTTAAGGAGCACAAAGACTTTCCAGTTCTACACTTCAACATGCAGGACAGTCAATATCATAAGTCAACTGGTGTAATCTTACTAATTCTTGCAGTACAGCCTCAAACAGAACAAGCCAGTGGACTTACACAGATATGCCTAAAAGCAGGGAGGCTGGAAACCCACAGATCAATTAGTTAATGACACTGAGTAAACTATTCCCAACATGCAGGGAATTTGGAGCTGCTTCCTCTTATCAATGGTGTTGCCAAGTAGAGATGCCAACACAAGAGTCTTAGCATAGGTTTCTCACAGTTTCTCTTTTTTGAGGAATAACAACTCCTCTGTTTCATACCTTCTACCACCAATTAATTGGACATTATTCAGTAAAAGTGCATTTCTGCAGGTCAATCTCCCCAAAAATTCTTCTGTCAAGACTAAACTGAAAGGAGGTGCATCTTTTGGCAATGTTTTTTGCTATTAAAACCCTGAGAGATAAAACTGTGTGCAAAATCAGCAAAGTACTCTTAACTTCTTCTCTCTCCAAAGTACTGTAGTTGTAAAGATTTTATGAGGGTACCTGGGACATCTTCCTACAGAATATCTTTTAAATGCTTGCCAGTTTGTGCAATGTCATTCCAAAGGCAAAAAGAAGAAATTCTCTTAAGCACTTTAATGAACCTTAAAGGATCAGTTGTATCTGGCACAGGGTGTTTATCCAGAGCGGAGAACTCAAGAAGACAGACCAATTATTTCTACTCCCTCACTTCAATTAGATAAAGGAATTTTAATGCAAGATCCCAAAAACTGTGTTCAGCTCATCTCCACACACTGCCTCACAAGAGCAGGCTACAGCCAACTGCAAGAGCAACATATGCCTCCTTCTTTCTCAAGTGACCCATTGACACCAGAATCAATAACCTCCTTTCATTTACATTTACCCCACTTAAATTTGCCTAAATGCAAATGATATAAAGCCACATCAAAACAAGTCCAGTTTGAGGCCAAAGCTAATACAAATGGTAGAAGTTACATATAAGACAGAATAAATAGATTCCGACTTCAAAGCATTTTAGAACGTCTCAAGCCACAAAATACCTCCAGTGACTTGCCATTCATACTCCCTTCTGCAGTACAGGAATACATTAAAGACAAGGACTGATCTTTTGGTTAAGGTACTTGAATAGGGATGAAAAGATGCTAGTTTGTTTTCAATTCCTCTTAGGTAAACTAAGGGCAAATCATATAACTTCTAAAAAAAGAAAATAACAGAAACTTTACATCAAGATATACTCACTGGAAAATAGAAACATTTTGGTCAGTGTTCTAATAAATCACTCATTTTAGTCTAATTTGTCTTGATTGTGTCCTTCTCAGAAACTCAGTCCTGTCCAGGAACTTCAACCACATCAGAGGTCAGGAGTTTGAACCTTGTGATCCCTCACAAACAACATGTGCCAGTGTCAAAAAAAGAACTATGTGAAAATCATTTTTTATTGTTGGAAGTCCACTAGAGGCTATTTATAAGTAAAGAACTTGTGCAGGAGAGCAAGAGGAAAGCAGTAGAGGGAGAGACTTTGAGGCCTTTTCATTGGACCAGAAAGTCAACCATGGCTGTATAGAAATGATGGACGAAATCCCAGTTGCTTTCAGTATGATTAAAGTTCCACTATCTGCCTCATGACTTGCAATTCTACTGGATGACCCTTTTTTTGAAGGTAGCATGCACAGAACAGAGCCAGAGGTCCAAAGCTTATCCCTACTATGGAACTACTTAGCTTCCAAGCTACTCAGATTAACTGATCATTACCACTTCAGCAACAGTTGCGTTGTAATACAACATCTGGTGAAGCTAGCACAAATTAAATTACCATGAAATTTTCAAAGTCTTTTTTCTCTTTTCCACCAAACATTTGGTGGCTTCCTAGGTTCATTTTGTACATTGGAAAATAGGTTGCACCTCAGTTTTGAAATGCAACAGAGAAAACAGGTTTTCCATTCCAGGTATCTTGAATGAGAGTCTCATCTCAACACTACATGCTGTCTCTCAACATGAGCAAAATGGTTATTTTTTTCAGCCATAGATACCTTGCTTTGCAAACTCCCCACTCCCTGCTGTTCATCAGATCACCAGCAAAAGATTAAAGTATCTCCAGCTTTTATAACTATCTCTGCTCCCTGGTATTTCCATGTCTGTTGTCGCACTTGAAATCCAACAACAGTGTACAGATACATCTAGACAAAGGCTGTTAATTACTGACATCCTAAAATAGCTGCCCTACTTCACTGAATTGAGTCTGCCAGAATTTACAAAAAGTAAACTTTAGTAGCATTTTCACACCTAACAGTGACATTAATTCCAATTCAGCATTTTCTCCATCTTTCAAAGCCTATTAGTAAATATGTTGCTTTCTTCTTTCAGATAAAGTCAAGCTTTTTAAACCTTGAAGAGGGGAGTGTGTTGCTGCAGAGCAAGTTTTAAATAGGTGGTACTGCTATGCCTATAAAGCTACAACCATGAGGAAATACTCTTTTTTCTCTAGGCATACATAGTTTTTGGCAGTCGGAGGTGAAAGGAAGTTAAAAATAACGTAGAAAACCTCCTGAGCAGCAAGCAAGAAATATGTACGTCATTAATGCATGGCTTCACAACGGATTTTCTGCTTCGAGCTACTTAACCTTACTCCACATGGCTTGGCTTTCAAATATAGATGGATGCCTAGGCTGCTCTTCCAATCAAGATGGAGCTCCAAGTCTCAGCTTGAGTTCACAACTTTGTCTACATTAACCTCACATATCTCTTATGTCAGTACCCTGCCAAGATTTCATAATGGAAATGAAAGCGAGCAGACACAACGTAGTTCCTCTGCGAGTCAAAAATACACCTGCAGTGAAGACAACAGCATAATATGAATCATCCAATGCAAATTAACAGAAGTCAGCACAGGTACTGATGCTAATTCACCTTACATAAAAGTTTAAATATTTGAGACCAGAGCACACTGTGTACCTCATTTTAACTACTTCAGATTGATTTAGGACATAAATAATAACTACCAAATACATTATACACTAACCGAAGCAAAGCAAAAAAAGCTCTCAATTTGTACAAAGGACCATATACAGTTATCTACTAGCCATCTCTATTGCACTTGTTCTGTAATAACCAGGAGAAAGAGGTAACTCTCACATTCCTAAATGAAGC
The DNA here is from genome assembly GCF_028554395.1 of Pezoporus wallicus. Taxonomy (NCBI): domain Eukaryota; kingdom Metazoa; phylum Chordata; class Aves; order Psittaciformes; family Psittacidae; genus Pezoporus; species Pezoporus wallicus. Next base: position 5,928,700 of record NW_026642649.1, on the reverse strand, counting down.
TGCTATGCAAGCAGTCAAACATTGCAAAACCAGAATGAAGATGACACCTGCAGCAAGAATGGACACAAAATAATCCAGTTATATGGAAACATAAATTACTTCCTCTGGGAAAGGAAAATGAAACTGCTTGAATTGGGAAGAAGAAACCTGGAGAAGGAAATGATGGGGAGGGGAAGCAGGGGAGAGAGGAGGAACAGGACATAGATGGGATGGGAAAGGAGGGGATAAATAAAACCAGAGCTGAATTATGTGAAGAGCATTTTCTAAGTCTCTGGTCAAGAGTGACAAATGGAATGTTCCAGGTGCCATGCAGATGAGTACAGACAAACCAGTGCTAGCCTCAGGTTTGCAATTGCCTGGTCTGGCAGGAAGATGGGCTTAAACAAAGAAATGTGAGTTGGGGAAGCAAGGTAGCATTAAAACAAGACTCCAGCATAAAAGCAGCTATGTCTGTATTACAGAATCACAGAATAGTTTATGTTGGAATGGACTTTAAGACTATCCAGTTCCATCCCCTTGCCATGGGCAGGGACACCTTCCACTAGACCGGCTTGCTCAACCTGGCCTTGAACACTGCTGGAGATAGAACATTTACCACAGGACTTTGGGCAACCTGTGTCAGTGCCTCACCACCGTCACAGTAAAGAACTTCCTTATATACAACCTAAATCTCTCCTGTTTAAGTTTTAGTCTCCCCTGTTTGAGTATTAGATGTCTTTGGTTAAGGAGGTGTGAAGCACCAGCAATAAAAAAACTACCCATTTTGGGGCTGCCTGCTCAATCAGCTGAAAAACTAATTTGTCAAACAATTTGAAAGGAAGAATAAAACTCAATAGCAAAAATGTTTTCACTTCCTAGTGTTTGGAAAGGAAACAACAAACAGCTCCTTGGTTGGGATTTCTAGTAAGATATTTCATAAACCATTGAAAAAGAAATGTGATTCATTCTTCACTAGCAACAAGGTAGATGAATAGTTACAGAGCAATTTATATTAACTTTATGGCATATTTTCACTTTTTTAGAGTGAAAATGGTATCCACGATTCATACATTTATTCTCTTCCCTAGTGGTTGCTGGTTTACTATTTTACTGGAGGTACCACAAGTTAAAGATGGGAAAACACATTCTGTCTAGTCTAATAAATTTTCCTCATCCTTTCCAAAACAGAAGAAACTTCTTCACAGTTCTTCTGACCACTCTAAATAATTTGGCCATGACTTCATCAATGCCTGTTGGCACTTGCTGATTCAATCACTATAAATGAGGTTGCCAGGGTTCTAACCCAGAGAACATGAGACTTTCTATGTGCAGCCACTGACCCTTCAATGCGAGGTCAAGTCTCAAACTCATGTATCAAAAACAAGCCAGTGTTGGCCTAGTCTCACCCTTGTTTTTGCAACAAGAGATCACTGACTTCTGACTCATTTATCAGCTGCTGAAGATTTGTTTGTTTGTTTTTCCTTTTATTGAACCAAATGTTTCTTAGATGTCTGCAAACTTTGTTTTCATTTTATGTTTTTCTGGAAATGTGTTTTCCTACGGAGGTTTCTGAAGCAGTCATCGTCTCTTCTTTCCCAGATCTTTGTGTTTTGGGACACAAAATTCAAGTAGTGACCTGTCTACTGCCAGATGTAGGATATCACATTATGTGTAGCACACAGGAAAAGTATGCCCAGAACCACAGATTTCCAAGAACTTTAGTCACTTATTCCAGGAATAATATTCCTGGTGTACATCCTACTGAAGCCGTGACCACTGGGTGCTGTTTGTTCACATACGCTTATAGCAGGGACAGAAATTCCATAACCTGTACATTGTTATATCCAGCTAGCTAGCCCACTTTCCAAGTTGTATTTTATGGTTTGTAACTGGCATAATTCTTCCTTGAAAAGCTATTGTCCCACGTTTCTTTCATACCTGAAATCAGGCAGACGTGAAGACAGTTCTCTCTCTGTGACATCCCATTATTCAACCAGTACTTACAAAAGCTGAAGGTATTTCAGTAAACTTCTACAGGAGAAAAAGAATGGTGGTTCGGTGATAACAACAAAGACAGATGTAGATAAAAACCAAAACAAACACTTGCTTTGTGTTACAAAAACGCTGGCTGAAAAATGGTTCTTTAACTCACGAGTCAACAGCCTCACTGAGCAAGATACACTTGTATGATGGATTAATTCAAACTGAATATAATCCCAGAGATGAGAAAAGCTGGAATCTCTTCTTTCTGTTCTATGATCTCTCTTCCACCCAACTACACCTGATACTCTGATAACACCTGGACAATATAGCTGTGTTTTCTGAAGTGCTAATGTTATCAATTTTATCTCCCTTATGTTTATCTCTGAGGGCAACCATTTCAAACCTATGAAGTCTGTCTCCTGTATCTGGTAACCAAAGTCTGCTGAATAATGCAGTGACCTTATTTTCATAATACTCTTTCAAAACAAACAGAATCTGATAATTTCTTACATAGATGGTCAGTGAAAAGAAATCCAGCAGGAGCACTGTTTTACACAGGAAGTTTATGGCAGAGACTGAAGCTTAAGCTTCACTTTCCGTCAAGCCGCTGTTCTGAGCTTGAACCGTATAGACATCCTTTCATCTCCCCATTTATAGTCAAAAGTATAGTCTATTTACATTATTAGCACTTGTAACAGTTGAGCTTGATCTCAACTACAGTTTCCCCCACCCAGTGCTACTATGACCACACAAACACGGACAAAATGTTTCTGTTAGATAAAGCCAGATTACACTCATCACACAAGTCCAGTAGACTGTCTATGTGGAGAGGTGAAACCACATCTACTCTAACTTGCTTTGGCGTACAAACCACTCTCTTTACCTGTTCTGAAGGAGCAAAAGGTGACATGTACCCATCAGATAGACTTTTGCTTTAATGTCTGACTGAGCTATTAGAGATTTCTTAAAGAGTTGCCATGATTCTTTCCCTGTTATACTCATTTATTTACACAGGACTGTACATGATTCTTGTGGCAGAGCACTAATACAAAAGAGCAGCATCCAGTTCTGTTCAGCTACCTGAGGTGTGAGTAGAAAAGAAGTGTGGGGTAGTATTTACTGAAGAAAATATGGCAAAAAAACCCAAGTGATTCAGGACTGGAATTTACACAACTAAAGGTACTTCAGTAATCACAGCATGCTGTGTAGCAATCTGCCACCAAGAACAGTGGCCAGTAAAACCATGTGGGAGTTGAAACTATGCACTGTAGATTGGGAGTACCTAACCCTGACAAATACCTGAAGATTTCTACTTCTTTTTGCACTTTCAAAATAAGCAAAATTAAAGGTAACCCTTGAGGAATACATATTCCTACATGTCTGTGACAAATATTCCTCAATGTCTTGAGGAATAGTAAATGTCACTTCCCTGTTTGAAACTGAGAGCTTGCTCCCACGTTGTAGAAATTAGTTTGAAAGGAAAAAGTGACCCACGAGAAAGCCTTCTGATAAGAAGGCAAAAATCCCTCCTTTCCAAATCACCTTTTCCTTTTAATCAAATGCTACATAGAGACTGTCACAGGAATAACATGACAGCCCATTGCTCACACAAGAGAATTCTTTGTAGGAGTTTTGCTTGGACTCAAAAGCTCCAATGTCTCTCATCTACTGCCACTGCTTTGATTAGCTCTTTCTTTTCATCTCCAGTTCTGGTTGCCATCAAACTCATGGAAGCAGGTAGTTAGAAAGGTAGGGGGCTATGAGGAGGGTGTTGCCTGTTTGGATTCACTTAAAATACTCTTTGTTGTTTTCAAAGTATTTTTACAAGGGTAACTTGCGAGTGAATTGTCTGAGAATCAAAATAAAACAAAACCATAAAATAAAACCACTGCTGCTTTCCCAAGCGCTTCAGAGTGCCGACTGCCAGAAAGAGGGGGTGGAACGGGAGGAGTTCAGCTGGCAAAAGCATGTGCCATGGAAAAAAGATTTTCATTAAAACACTAAACTTTTTATTTTTATCAGTTTAGTTTGGTTTTCAATTTTTTCAAAAGTACTAGTTTTTTTCTGTTGTGGTTTTTTTTTGTTGTTGTTCTCTGACCCATTTGTAATGTCCTGGAAAGATCTCGTCTGTGTGCTGAAACAGACTTCTGGCAAAATAAAGAAGTTGGTCCCTCAAAAATCTATCCACAGCTGAGATTATGTATATTATAGTGAAAGAATTTGAATGTCCTACATTGTCCTATATGTAGGTAGCAATCACATACATGTAACAGGAAGCTTAGTCTAGAGCACCCGTTCCAGAAGCAAGAAGTTTATTTACACTTCAAAGTAACACTGGGAATTAATTCAGGGATCACTGGCTGCCTGACCAGAGTGCCACATGTGGATATTTTCAGGGCTTTGATAGACATTTGTCAGTGAATTTAAATGCACTGGCTATAGCTCTTGCTGATGGCAGGTACCTTTCAGACCCCTGCCTGTGTCAAACCCTGAAAACAGAGAAACAATCAGCACAGAGCATTAAGCTCAACCAGCAGCTAAGAGATTAACCTGCTGTGCTGGGCTCCCCCAGTTCAGGAGCTAGGCTGGGAAGGTGTTGGATGTCTGGAACTCTGAGGCAGGAAAATGTAGGGGAAGACGGGATGTGTGGGAGGTCATGAGCAGTGGCAACTTCAGGGAAACAGCTAAGATGCTGTTAATTTACATTCTGACTTACTGAAGTAACTGTACAGAGTAGACGACAAAGAAATTCAATTCCAGGTTCCACCTATGACAGAATTGAATCCGCTTCATGCCTCAGCTACCTCTCTATTAGAAAGAGACAATGTAATTCTAACTTAGTGGGAAACTCTAAGAATAACCCCAGTAACATTTGGGTAAAGCCATGATAAGCGATCAAGAATCAGAGGTTCAATCTGGAAGGGACCTCAGGAGGTCAGGTAGCTCATCTTAAGGGATGAGGTAGATACTCTTAGTGCGTAGTGAATTAATGACCTCACTTTAACAGCATGCAAGATCATGAGCTGGCAATATAGTCTAGTGTGAGGCGTCCCTGCCTCATGGCACGGTGACGATCTTGAGGTCCTTTCCAACCCAAACTCTTCTATGGTTCTGTGAATATGACAGGGAGCTTACTTCTAAATACTAACAGTCATCAAAAACTTCTCAAAATTCTGTATTGCCTTCTAATTTCAAACTTAGTTTCATCACCTGGCAAAACAAAGGGTGAAACACAGGCTACACTCAGAAGAAAACTGGAAAACTCTTCTAGTAACTTCGTAGTCAGCATTAGGACACAATCTACAACAAACCTGATTCTGATTTTTCCTGACTTTCCACAAGCTATTTTAGAGAAAAAGGGGGGTGGAGGGAGGCTTTTCATCTAAAATACTGCATGTGTGAAATTCTAAAATGGAAAATTGCCTGTCTCAAATGAAGTGAATTATACAGTCTTCACTCCAGTATCCTTGGCATCTCTTAGAAGACATTTCAGAAAGATTAGGAGAAGATTCAAGATACGTTCTTATAGGTGTAACTCACTCAAAGACTCTGTTCTGTTTGATCTAATCAGCTGCAGTACCCGCCTCTTCAATGTGAGTGTCTAATGATTGTGATCAGTCATCATTAATATCATCTTTTTAGGCATCTACAGGATACTTTCTTTAAAACACATTATAAATAATTGTAGTAACTTGAAAGTTAGTATTTGACTAGTTTTTTTTCTGAGCTCATACAAAGCATGAGATGACCACATCATCTCTGACAGGGTATGTGACAGGTAATTATGTTGTGCCTGTATAGTGCATTAACTTTGGAGAGCATTAACTTTGAAGAATAACCTAACCTTTACAATTCAAAGTTCCTCCTAGGACACCTGCTTTTTTGTTCTGGATAGAAAACTGTATTGAGAAATACAGTTTTTAGAGCTATGGGAATACTATAAATCTCTGAAAGACCAAACTCTTAAGGAAAGACTCAGTAGAACTTGCTGGAGCAAGAACAACATAAATTACATATCTTCATCCTGTAAGAACAGGATTTCAGTGCTGCTAGTCAAGATATTCTTCTTCTTAAGGTTTTCTGTTTAAGACCAGCTATACTACACAATCAAAAGTTAAGCTCTTCAGGGACTCATACAGGCGCTTCATGCCTGTATGTGAAAACATAAGAGCTATACACACCCATTTCTAACGCAAAGAATGAGATTCTCTTTATATACAAGAATTTGGATTACTTGGATCTACAAGGGACTTCTATGTGCACTAGTTCTCAGGGTGCACTAAGAGAAAGCTATGAGCTGAAAAACAATGGAAAAAATATATGGGGAGAAAAAAGGATAAATACACCCCTTCTCAGTGAGGGTGACGGAACACTGGAACAGGCTGCCCAGGGAGGTTGTGGAGTCTCCTTCCCTGGAGACATTCAAAACCCGCCTGGACACATTCCTGTGTAACATTATCTAGGTGTTCCTGCTCCGGCAGGGGGATTGGACTAGATGATCTTTCGAGGTCCCTTCCAATCTCTAGCATACTGTGATAGGTATCTCCTTTATCATCCACTCAGATGAAAAATCTGCAAGGCATCCTGCCAAAAGTGGGAACACTAAGTAATAACATACAACAGAATATAGCCAGTTCTTTCTATTCATTACTAGCTTCACTCACACTGATTTGCTTGTGAACTCAATTATTCACTTATTTTCTCAAAGGAGATTTCACTCAAAGTGTGTTGTCTCTCTTACTAATGTTGGGCTTGATCAATGGCTTGCTGAAGAGGATGGAATTATATGACTAGTTCAAGAAGCTTTGGAATAGGTCCATGTTTCCAAATTACTCACTACTGCCTTACTACAAAGTAATTAGGATTTTTTGTTGCTTTAAGATTGCCTTCAAACAGCCTTATAACTTTCAAAGAGCCTTGCTGTTTGAAATAGTATCTCTTTTAAAGTAATAGCCTGCATTGTGTTCAAATTTATACTGTTCTTGTCAGTTATTTATTTTCTAGTGACCTGTTAAAGGTGTATTTCCCTTCTTAATTTATAGTTCTTGTGAAGAACACTGTTAGCATTTTCCACGATATCCAACAGCTACCTCAGGATTAGCCAGGTTGCAAAACATTTTCCTTTGGTTCTGATTATTTTCTTTCGGGTAAAATTTTTGAGAGAAAAAGTGAAGCAGCTGTGGGGGATAACAACGTGTGCTGTAGATGTGCTTTTCACACGTAATTCAGTAGCAATTGAGATTTTCAAAAGCATTTAAGTGTCCCTGTATAGCTTCACATCTCATCAAACCCGTCTCTGTAGTAAAAAGTTACTATGAGATTTTACATCTATAGCTATGAAAACCTACCTTTTTTGTATGTAAGCTTCAGACATGTTTCCTTTCTTCCTTCCTCACCTTTGTCCCCTCTATCTGAATGTACAGACTTTTCTTGAGGTGACTTTAGGCTACTGCTGGCTCTTTGCAGGGCACGCTTTGTATCATGTTAGACTGTTTAAAGACACAGCCAGTAAGGAACCATGAAATTAACTTCATTACATTTTGAAACGGTGACCTGAAGATTGACATTTCTGTTTTCAAAATACCCAGTTATATGGTTTTCAGGACAGAATATTATTGTTTCATTGAACATTTTAAAGCATGTTTTTCAACTGGCTGTTGGCCAGAAACAGATCTAGAATAAGCAACTTTATCACATTTTCTACTTATTAGCCAAACATTTTATGATGTCCATAAATAATCATACATCTGGTTTACATTGTGAAATGAGTATTCCAATTACAAGATTTTGTTTGCCTGGAAGAGAAAGTACAAGAGCTGCGTTCAGCTTTGTCTAAGATACATTTTCAATGATGAAATATTTGAAATCATAGTAATCAGAGTGAGGATCTTCTTTTCTTTACCTACTTAAAACTTTCATGAGAATTTCATAACTGGGGCACCCAAAACCTAAAATATTTGTTATAAATGCATCACCTTGCAGTGTCTCAAAAGCCTGTGATATTTTTTACAGGTTGAAATACCACAGGCAGACTATCATCAGGACAGTTCATTCTACCCTTACACTCTATAGCTTCTCCTGACCTGACCATGAATGTTTGGCTAATGCCTAACACACCCAAATCTCTTCCTTTTCAGTAATTCTCAGGATCTTTTTAATTAAAAAATACATTTTTATTTCTGTGACAGTGCTGGATTTGTAACCATTGGTGGAAAAGTTTTTAGAGTTACTGCCTTGCCTGAGGAAACATGGCTGTCATCATAAAAACTATCCTTCCATGCAGCCTTGAGCATCCTTCCACTTCTGTTTGTGCTTTAGATCGGTTTACAGCATTCATAGGATAGATGAGATTCTTCTGTATATCATAAGACAACCTCCTTCCTTGTCAAGAGTCTCCTCTACCCTAACTAAAAGGTCAAGCTTCACATACATTTTTTCTGTAGTCCCCATTTCTGTAGTCCCCATCACCATGCTCATTCCATCTCTGACAGACCTAAAATTCACTCCCTTTTATCTTCTTGTTTCTGTCTTTTTCTTTAGCAATAGGATCATACAGTTTGATACAGCCTCTCCTCCCCCCCCCCCCCCCCAAATCCTATTTAATGTGACTTTCTTCATTCAAAACCTTCATCTTACTCATTCCTAAACTCATAGAAAGGACATACCCACTGATACTAATTTTCAGTTCATTTGTGTACTTCACGTATTTTAGCTTCCATTATTTACACTTAGCTAAAAACACTCTTCAAATCCCTGCTGACTCCTTAAAATGTCATTGTTTCATCAACTTTAGCAGAAGTGACAACCACGCTCATCGTCTTTAAGATCTAGTTCTACCTTCATTTTTGGTTGTTCTCATTGTCTATTTCTTTCATGTGATTTTAGGAGGATTTTCTCATTCACCTACACCTTTTCAAACAGAAATCAAGAGGATGCCAGTAATTCAACTCTTCCCAGGTCACAACCCTAAAGCATTGCTATACCACTAATTGATGAAACCCTGCGCCTCATCTCCAACAACAGCTGAACACAGATAATAAATAAGTAGAAGAAGAAAATTTTAACCCTTCCTCTGACCAGTTCACCCATTTGCAACTTAAGGAACTAGACATATTTCCTTCAGTAGATTTCTGTGGCATACAATAATCTTGCCTCCCACATAACCTTTAACCACAGGATATTGTGAACGCAAGAATTTCCACAGTTTAACTCCATAATGCCTGAAGAATTACCACCTTCTGCTTGCCTTGAGCCTGCCACTCTCCCCTAATTCTTGATCACAGCCTCATCCAAACACAATCAGTCCCTTTCCAAGCCACTAGTGATTTTTTACACACTTGTAATCTCTCTTCCAGGACGAAGAATCCTAATCCAGTTTTCCCTTAAAAGGAAACTTACAGTAATTTACTGGCATAAGCAAATGATTATCATCTTGCAATTAGTCTGTTTTTCTAGGTGATTATAAATCTAATAAATTGCAGTAAGAATTATTAAACTTACAGAATCTCCAAGAAGCTCCTCTCTAACCATCAAGTTGGTGAAGACTCTCATCTTACACCACTACATCATGTCACTCTATTCTCTAGCCTTGGCAATTACAAGCTTACACAACCTAAATTCATTTAGACATTGACCTTCCTACTCCACAGTTCTTCTCTGGCTATCCCTTATTTTTATTCCTTCCCTGTATATCAAATAGAAGCTGTCCTTCACTACCCACACCACCACCCATTCTATTACAGGGGGTTAATTCCCCACTTGGAGAGGGCAATGTCATAGCTTACTCTGTACCACCATATTCATTCTGGGCAAAGAAACTGCACATAAACACACGAAAGCCAATCTTAAACATACCCTTTTCCATTATACCTCAAAAAGCCAACTTTCAACATAAACTGTAAACCAACAGTTCTGCTCTCACAGCCTAATATGTTGTCTACAGTCTTGCTCCACTGGTTTACTGCTTTGCTCCACCAACTGCTTTATATTTTTCTCTCTTATACTGTTGGACAACTGTTTTGCAGAACACAAAGCTTGGACAACAGGTTCCTGATCCACAGCTAAAATTCCTTGGCACCAGAGGCCATATCCATAAAGATATTTATAAACCTAACTTTCCAGTGACATCAGAGGAGGGAAAGGCAACTAAGTATTTTTATGGTCTGAACTCATTCAAGTAACATTAAAAGATGAGTTTTAAAATTTTTGTGTCATGAAAGCAGTTTCAGGCCTATTGTATAAAGACAGATTGAGTATACATATCAAAGTATTGTTTGGTTTTATTGTTTGACAGTATGTGCAAGACCCACAATTTTTATACATCATTTGCAATTTTGAATATGGTAATATCAACCAGCTGATGAACCTTACTTAACTAGGAATAACAACAACATCTAAACTCTGTATCCCGCAAAATACACATCGGAATTATACCAAGCACAAACACATAAATCAGCTGAAATACATGAAGAGAGTTCACATTTCTCTGAAAGACCCTTATTGCTTTCCATCAGTTTCAGAACCCTGCCACTGAGAAACATTAAATGCTTGCACTCGTTCTAGGGTTTTGTTGTAAAGATTTTATGTTTGACTCGCTGTCAGTACCTAGCTGGCACTGTCGCACCCAGCCACAAGGGACTTTGGCTGAAGAGTAATTGTACATATCTTTTCACAACTCTCTTGGGGTTTTTCTACATTTGACAGATTTTTGTGTCTAGTCCTAAAGCTTCAACTCTGTTATTTGCACCATTTGAAAAGCTTGCCTAGCCAGCCCACTTCTGCCTCACTTCCTTGCTGTTCTCCATCCTGCGCATAACAGCAGCTAAACAGTGAAACATGGCACTTCACCTCTACCATCTTCTGCTGAATGTCAGGGGTCATGAATTCAAATACTTGCACTGTCTGCAACTACTTCTGTGAAAACACAAAAAGTAGTTCTTCTTGCACCCACCCACAGTAACATACTTACTGGTGCTTGTTATCTTTCATGTCTTGTTTTCCCCTTTTTATTAGCTCTAGAGCTACAGTTTTATAGTGAACTCATGGACTTGGACAGCATGCCACATGAAGAGTATTGATCACTGTTTTCACAAAAATAGGAAGTGCTGGCTTTGGTGATTTTGAAGTTTTCTTAACTGGCATCAGAAGACTGCTTAACAAGAGAGCTTTGTACTTCATAACCAATAAATTGTAAGCTCGTTTTGCTCTGTTAGTAAGGATTATCACTAGTATATTGCTGCAGTTCATGCTTCAACAGTAAGTAACCACACCTGCAACATGGTTTTTCACAACAGGATTTATCCTTCCTCCAAAGAACCTCACTTTTGAAAGACTATTTTCAATATCTCATGTATCAAATCTGTTTGCTATCTTTGCCAAGTTATGTTTATGTGGTTCTAGTACTTTTTCCTAGTACTAGATCCTGTTTATAAAATATAACTTTATTCTTTGAGTGCCTTCCTTGAAATGCACATATTGGGAAAAAACAACAAAATCATTCTAGCTTCTTCACAAGCCCAATGGAAAGATAAGGAGTAACTGACCTCCAGGGATAAAGTGAGCAATATTGTATTGTATGACATATGCACTGACCAGCCAGATTAGGACAAGAGATCAGCAATAACTGTTATTTCATGACATAAACAGCAAGAGAGAACAGAGACAGGTGAAGCCTTGGAAAACTCCACCTTGTAATTGGCATGGTTGGGATTAAGCTGGTACTGGCATATTCACTTGGGCTTGTGAATGAGGGTTTTTCTTCCTGCTCTGGGACCTCACAAAAATATTATCTGCAATTTTTCACAGCTGGCTATGTCCTACAATATGCAAGTCTCAGTTTTTTACATGTCATCTCAATAACCGCAAGTTAATGTGTACTTCACAAAATCCCTTCTACAGTTTTCATTGTTAAGTCCAGAACACATGAAGAACTAATGTTTTTCACACCGTGCATGCAAAAAACACTTCTCTCAAGCTATCTTAATATTAACAGTGTCTGGGAGTGATAACCCTGAATTTAAGACTTATTTTTAAGCAATCAGATGCAAAAAAACCCAGGTCATTTCCCTTTCCAGGACATCTTTTACTGCCATCATCACGTACTAAATATTTCAGAGTATTTTTACTATTTTTATTCAAATGCTTAGCAAGGAACATGGCAAAACTTATTCTAATGTCACCTCAGGAAAAAAATTACTTCGCTGCTGTGATTCTGAATTTGAGAAGCATGTTAAAAACTGCTGAGCTCCTAGAGAACTAGAGCCTGTCTCAGCTCATCACTATGGGGTAATCTAAGCATCATCCAAAAGGTTCACCTCTGTACACAAAGGCCAAGGATTATTGCATGGAAGTCAACTGCAAACTCCTTCTTCTCCCCTATCATACACTTTCATATCCACTTACCTTTGGCGCACCACCCTCAGGATACATATGCAGCTGGCATACAGGAGTTTTGTAGGTTTAGACATCTGAGTAATATGGACGCAGGGAAGACACACAAAGATTTCATGCTTTTAGGCCTAACCTTCCTCAGCTGCATGTGCTTACATCATTCTTCATGCACAAAATGATTTCACCTGATTGTTGTTCTCACCTGACCTCCCACTGCCCTCCTACTTCTTCACCTTTTTCTAAAGAAGCTTAAAGCCCAATCACCATAGTGACACTGCTGCTTCCGAGACTGGGTTGTATCGGCCTGTGAGAGCGAATGCGTGGTTGTCTTATTCTGTACTATATGGAGAAAAGGGCAAAATACCTCCTCTACTTTGTTCAAGTTATAGTGAGTTTATAGGTTGAATATGCACACAGCCTCACTAATCAGGGACAGCTCTTCGCACAATGCAGCCCTCCTTCGTTTGTCCTGCACAGTCCTATAATAAACATGACATTTTTTTTCACACTGTTACATGTCCAAACTTTTTCTACACACAAGCCTAGGACAAGACACATATCACTGTTTCTGATGGCACAGGAAAAACACTCCATGTACTTGCAAAGCAATACATTTACTGGGATGGGTTAACAAAGAGCACTGAGTGAGCACTGCAGCTAAGTGATCTCTGCTGCCTGAGAGGAGGCTCAAGGGTAGGGTTTCCATGTGGTAGGGCATGGGACAGGGTGCTATGCGGACAACTGGGCTGGAAAGGGAAGTGTCAGTGGTCACCACAGCTGTGACATTTCACCTCTTCTCAAAGTTTTCCACCACTGCACCTTCCCAAACCTAAATTTCTGGCAGAGAATGAATAACCATAAGTAATTAATTTCAGGCCCATTCCTGGTATAGCTGCCAGCTATAGGCAACAGCCACCTTTGTCTGGACCTGCAAGCAGCCCTTACGCTACCCTTACATACACAGTGTATATAAGCTGTTTAAATCAACAGTTAGAAGGCAGAAGCAAACACAGAGCAATGGAATAGGCTTTCATGTCTTGCAGAGACTTGCCTTTTGCATTCACCATGAGGAAATTGAAGCTCAATTGAATAGGCTGTTACAAGAGCCTATACTCACCATAGAAAGTAGTTTCTTTAATAGGCTGTAAAAGGCTAAAACTCAGATGGTAAAAAGTAAACATCTGTTAATTACCTCCAAAGGATTTCTTCCATCTTTCACTGGAGCATCAGACTTTAGTCAGGCATGAGGCGTACATTTAGATAGATGGGGAACATAAAGGCACTTCATTGATCCAGTATCATAGGTCTCTGTGTCCTTCTGGATTTTTCTTGGATTTAAGTTTACATAAAATACTCTAATGCTTATGGGGTAACAAGGGTGAACAGGAAGGAGGCTCATTCTTGATATTCCATCATTTCGGTTTTCCACACACATCAGGCATGGGGGTATGTAAACTTAGAGAAGCTGCACAAAGAAGTTTGTGCCATTTTGTTTGAGGTGGATTATGTATCTTGTAAAACACCAATAGATCTTGTTTAGCATTTGCGTATAAATCTAAAAGCACAAGAAGGCCAACAAGGATAAGATGAAAAAAAATTCCATGATGACCTGGGTCTCTGAAACTGGAAATCTGGTATTTCTATTGAACTTGTAGTGCACTAGTACTAAGGGTTAATTCTCCTTCAGAACTAGCTGTGCAACTGAAAACCTCTCCCACAGTACATCAGCAAAGAGTAGTAAATATGATGGTGAAAGGTAGAGGGGTGGATGGAGGCCAAAGGTACATATTAAGAAATGGGTGTATAAGAATAATATATAGATAAGCTCACTAATTCCATGCAAAACCTCAGAAATTAAGGCTCTTCTGAAAATCTAAAGCACAGCCCCAACCACACATCAACAGAGCACCTGGAAAGCTCTTCAGCCTTTGTATGTAAAGGTAAACCTATCATTTCCTCCATGACTGCAGCCAACCCTGAGGACTCACTGAGTTTCAACTGAAATCATTACATTTTGGAAGAGACCCATGTCACAGACCAAGATTATTTGGGTCCTGATATCTTTACTGGTTTCCAGGGCAACTCTCCATGAATTACTTCATCTCCTTCTTAATGTTTACTTTGCAGCTTCAATGCTGCTTTCAGAAACTCTGTCTTGGCTTTATTGTTGTCTTGCTTTTGATATATACCCCTACATTTGACAATCATACAGACCCTGCCAAAAAATAATGTGTTTCAACATCCTTCCCAGCTCATTGTGGAAGAAACAATGACAGTGAGACTATCCCCCCCCCCCCCCCCCCCCCCCAGCAAATCTAATAAATTTATTACACTGACATATTTACCATTCTTTTTTAATTACAAGGTTGACATCCCATCATACCATAAACATCCCATGATGCCACACCTGCACTGAAGTATACCATTCAATTCTTTCTTTGTGCAAATAAGATGTAAGAGGGAGAAGGAATTAACCACTGTGTCACATTGCCAGAACAGCACTTGCAAAAAGATGAAATGGTTCCCTGGCAATCAGGAACAGAAAGGCAAAACTGCTAAAAGTTTGTCAAGCAAAGGCAAAGCTGATCAGCTTTAATTAAAATACCTTTTATTGCCTTTCCTGTAGTAATGCCTGGGAGCCCCAGTCTTGGGCTGGTCTCCACCCTCCCTGCACTGCACTCATGCCTAATGAGGTCCGTGCATGCCAGAGTCCATGTTCTCAGAGGTACTTTCAAATGACCTTGGAAGGAGGTGGAGAGTCCTAGTGCTGCTATACATACAGCATCTGGGGCACGGTACTCTTGCAAAAAACAACTTTGTTCTTTTACAGAAATTATTGTAATGGACTTTTGTTATTAGGGCCAACGTAATCAGCTGCAAGTCTGCTAGCAGAGTAGGAGATCGGCATTGGAAACGAATGTAACAGGAAAACATGTGACTTGGTTGGGGGTGTTGTTTGTTTGTACTTTGCTATTATTACAAGCAGTTAATCTGTTCTAGCCTCCAATGAATTCCACCAATATGCAATCCTGGGGAAGGGCACCATCTGAAGAATGCATTTTGCATTATTTTAGCTTTATCAAATGTTCTGGGCCAAATCTGCGTATTGGCAAGTCTTCAGCGGACCTCAGCCAGCTTGTATACAGCTGAGTATCTGGCCCAGTTAAAAGTTTGATTAATACCATATTCAGTGTTCTAACCCCAGTGAACAGCACATTTGCACAGAGCTGTCACTTATCTAGTAAAAGAGTTTTTCTGCGGAAAAGAGAGGATGTAACTGAATTCATTTTAAGAAGTTAGGAGGTGTCTTAGCAGTAACCAGCAAGGCCAACTCTTGTTACTTATCATAAAGAAATGTTTTACCATAATAATAATTGCCATAGACTATACTGACCTGGTTTATACTAATGGATGAAAACTGATACCCCTCACAACTGCATTCTACTCAATATTGTGTAACTGAAAAATCTCAACACTTCACTATGACAGAGTTCTCATCTGTGTACAAGAAGGGGATATTCAAGCAAAAAAGCAAAATATTATGAAGTATCACTTGTGCAGTGTTTTATAAACTAAACCCACACATCAAAATATCATTCTGAATGACAACAATCTTCCTATTGTTTAGTGCTTTTCTTCTCTTCGCCCTCTTAGTCATCTCTTTAGGAAAAAAGTAAGGGCAACATTTCCATGTCTGTTGTCATCTCACTGCCTTTTATTGAAACTCTTCAGTTTCTGCTATACCTTTGAAAATTAGAGTTCCAACACTATATTCAAGATGGAATAGCCAACTCCCTAATTCCGTAAGGGCTCTATAATTCGTTCAATGCACTACCTTACCAACTGCCATTTCTGACTGTTGTTATATATTGAGCAGCTCCTTCCACTGACCTGCCTACAGTGTGCCTCAACTGTGAGCACTCAGACAACATTTACAGCCTATCCAAAATTGATCAGCTGAAACTTTCCTCTGGAGGTTGTAACACCTTCACTTCTGCATTGAATTTAACATATCATTGGAGAAAACACAGTAGGCGAGTGGCTGTAACACCATTCTTCCATTAGGCATATATGAGTGAAAACTCAGAGTAAATGATCATTTCCTGTGGCTTTCTTTGCTGGTATGGTGTAACTAATGTCACCAAGTGAACAGTATTTCTCTAAACCCTTAATATTTTCCAAAACTTTTGTACAAATACAGTAATTCATTTTTATGTGGCTTACACTCTGTAGGTTTGCTTTCAACTCCCTCTTAAAAGAAAGGGTTTAATAAAAACTATACTCACATGTTGATACAACTTCTAAGCTGAAATTGACAGTTTGTTTTAAGATTATTAAATCTTAACTTTTAGGCAGAATAAGAAGAGAATAATATTTATTACCTATAAAGACCAGTTCAGGCTGCTTTTGTGTCAAGTCTTCACAAAGAAATGTCTATACTGCTGCAAAATCTATTACTTAGGAACTTTGAAGACATATTTAAAATAATTTTTTTTGCTTAACTCTCAAGAAAAAAACTATTAAGTCAGTCCAATCAGTTTTATCTTCAAAACAGTCTATAAATATACACATCTCTAAAAGACAGGTGACACACCATTACCTTATAGATGAGAAAGCTCATCAAAGAATTTACTTAATGCACCTGAAAAGAGAGAAGAGTGAGGGTCAGGAACCATGCGAGAAGTCAGAATCGTTTTACACTGAAATCTTCCTGCAAATGCATGTATCTGTTGCTGTAGCCTCTTCTTTAAGGTCTGATCCCCTGAAATGAATGGAAATACGTCCACTACAGTCCTAACTAGAAAGCAGAGTTCCGGAAAAGAGCCTGCAGCCACACTGAATGGGAAAACTTGGAACAGTTCCAGCAGCAGAAGCTGTGCAGCTTGGTTGTCAGAAAAACATCCACATTATATCACCACTGGGTAAGTTTTCCGGGGCAGAAACAACAGGGCTATTCAAGCTGCAATTAGATGCACTCCTGCAGATATATCTAGATGAGAAAGGATGGAAATCTCTAAGGTGGCAGCTTGCCAAATTGCCTTTGGGATCCTAACACTTGTTTCTATGCTGCTTCTGGAAGAAAAACGCAGGCACTTAAGGATAGGCCTATGCAGAATACAAAGAGCTTTAGCTTCATTATCTAGAGCAAGCATTAGAATTATGCATTTGACTGTCACAGGAAATATAAAAAAGCATTACCAAAGCTAGCCACTGGTAGGTTAATGTCGTTTTCTGGGCTGTAACACTGGCCATAATGCAAGCAAGGATGGATGGAGAAAACTGATGCTTGAGAAAGGGTTTGAATCTCCAGTGGAGAAAAGTATTTCCAAATAAAGGTTGCACCCAATGTCAGCAGACATGTATCAATCAGCAGAACTGCTGCAGGCTGGAGGACCACACTAACCAGCTTAACTCTACTGACCTCTGCTCTAGAACAAATCCAAGTCAAGCAAAGTTTCCTAGTAGGGACACCAGCTGTTAACATCTCAACTAAACGTCTGGATCACTGGCTGTGGCTTTCAGTCACATGGAGTCTTTTTACTTCTAGTTACACTGCTTTGGCCTGTCCAAATTGTAAATTATTTATTAAACTATTCCAAAAGTTATACAAAACACTGTTTCTACCTCCTTGTAGCTGATGACATGTCAAAACTCAGCTTCCGTGCATGACTTGAGTGAGTAACTATAGGAAGAAAGCAATCCAGCTTCATGGAGCTTCCTGGCAGAGGGGTAGCTCATCAAGCAAACAGCAGCAGTTCTCCTCCAACTGGGAGCTCAGTACAGTACAAAGAAAACAAAGCTTGAATCCTGGAGAGGACTAGGAACATATTCTCCAAAGACATTTTCATGGATTTAACAGGAAAGGAGAACTAGATGAGGCTGCCTTGAAGTGAATCTGTAGGGATCTATTGCAAAGACTCATAGAAGCTAAGTTATTTTAACCTAAAACACGTGTATGGCAGTGTAAATGTATAAAAATGAATTCACCTTATGAGGCACTGCTGGACAGCTGAAACTAAGAATAAGGTTTTTGATGCACATGATGCAGCTATATTTTGAGTAAGCAGAGTAAATTCTCTCTCAGTACAACTTCCCTTTCGTACTTGTGCTGTTTGTGTGAACAGGGACCTACAACTATCCAACACACTCTGTCCACAGTGTAAGACTACAGGTAAAAATCAAAGACTTCCAAGTACTTGCCTGCAACCAGGGCATTTGGTAGTTTTTTATAAGGGTATATCTGGATCACATCTTCTTCAGGTTTGGCCTTTTCAAGTTTCAGAAAGTTTTTTCAAGTTACAAAACCGCTTCCACAACCATTGTCAGCAATGACTGGAGCAAATACTGAGAAGTAGTAAGACTGTTGCAGTTTCTGACAGAGTATTTTTTTAAATAAGACTTGCAATAAGACTTGATCAGAATGAATTCTTGGACAATTCAATGTGTGGAATTCAAGTGACATTGATCATTTCCAATTATCCAATCTCATCTTCTGTGCTCAATCGTGGATTTGCAGTATCTGCATAAGCACTTTCTCTTCTAAAGCTCAGTGGGAAACATTACATAGTAACTGCACTGCTTTTCTCCTTAAATTTAATCACAGATTCTGCAGACATCTTCCATGAGAGTGCCATAAAAATTGTAGGGATGTTACTCAGGTTATATTGCTCTGCTGGCTTTTTCAGATGCAACAACACTGGGAAAGCTCTAATCTTACATCTACATTTACACACTAAATCCATCTTCACAAATGAAAGGAGTCAGTGACAATGTGGACAGCTCACTGTTGAGTTATTCTCTTCCTAGTTCTTCTGAGAAAAGCAACAATAGTAAGGCAGATGTTGGATTCTTCACAGAGCATATCTCTGCTTCCCACAGGTTTGCTACAGAGGGTGGAAGCAGGGAAGATAAGTGTCTATGCTAGCAACAAGCTGATTTTTACTTTTGTAAACTCCATAGTTACTAGAAAGCAGCTCATGATATCACAATATTTCCTCTGACCCCTGCAGATAGCAACTACAAACACTAGCAAGGAGCAATCCAACCTGAAAAGCCTTTGAGTAAATACCAGCTTTTCAAATTTCCCAGAGATTTCTGTAATTGCCATATTTAGATGCGAGCACTGAAAATGCACTGGAAGTAGTAACAGGTAAGAGAAAGAACCTGTTTGTAGGCATATTTAAAGTTTCCAGTTTTAAGTGCAAGAAGAGACAACTTTAATACACGAGAGTTCAAAGAGGTGATTTTAAAGGCCTGTTTGCACAACTGGCATCAGTGTACTAAGAGGGTCTTCTATTTCTCTTCATAATACAAATGTCTTATTTCTGGATGTTATAATGGCAAAGGAATAAAGACAAAAGCAAGCAAACAAAAAAAAAAAAACAAAACAACAAACCAACATACACACACACACCCCCCCCCCAACAAACCATGCCCCCAAATCCTTAAGATACTGTCCTGGTTCTGGTGGGATAGAGTTAATTTTCTCACAGGTGGCTGGTGCAGTGCTGTGTTTGCGCTTTAGTCTGAGAACAGTGCTGGTAACACACTCATGGTTTAGTTGTTGCTCAGTAGCACCTACCCTGACCAAGGACTTTCCAGTCCCATGCTCTGCCAGTGAGGAGCAGCACAAGAAGCCAGGAGGGAGCAGAGATAGGACACTGGACCCAAACTAGCCAAAGGAGTATTCCATACCACAGCACGTCATGCCCAGGACAGAAACTGGGGGGAGTTGTCTGGGAGGGGCCAATTGCTGCTCAGTTTGGGCTGGGTAACGTTCAACAGGTGGTGAGCAATTGTAGTGTGCATCCCTACTGTTTGTTAGCTATTTTGTTTGGGTTTTTGCTCTCTTTTTGTTATTTCCCTTTTCATTATAATTATTAGTAGTAATATTAGTATTATACCTTGTTTCAATTATTAAACAGTTTTTATCTCAACGCATAGTTTTTTTCTTTTTCCCCTGATTTTCCTCCTCATCCCACTGGGGAAGGGGAAGTGAGCGAATGGCTCCCTGACACTTCATTGCCAGCTGGGGTTAAACCACAACAGGTACCAAGCAAAAACACCCATTAAAGGCAGATTTGAATTAATTTCATCTAAGCCTTTGGACCCTTTAGTTTCAATCCTCCAAAGAGTGTTGAAAATATAATCTTGGGCTTTTTTTAATTATGCATGGAATATGCAAGATTATAACTGGCCTCTAATTAAACACTAGAATACAATTTTCCTCCAAACACTATAAAGCATTTCAAAACAATATCATGCACAAATTCTACTAGAAATTCAATTAAAAGGTGTTACTTATTTAAGAACTCTAAAATCCATTCTGAAATGAGCTATACTAGCACCTTTAAGGAAACAAACATCTGCATGTCAGGATGTGCTGCTAAAGAATCAGATGCAGCCCAGGATAGAGGTTAGTGATACAGAAGAAGTGTTATCTTGCCTCACATTTCTTCATATTCCCCTCGGGGAACTTCTGGTTTGACTACTCGCAGATGGAAGGAGGGGCAGTGAACTACTAGAGGCATCTTGGTGGGGGCATGGGGCTCCAGCTACCAGAAGAGGGGCACCAAGAGCTCAGGGTCCTTCACAGTAGGTTTCTAGATCCCATTCAGACACTCTTCATTGCCCACTTCCACCAAAATCACCTCAATTTTCTGCATTTTTCAGAAACCAAAGTGGCACCATTCAGTTTAAACCCAAAGGCTTCACCTTTTAGAATGCAACAACGCTGAATGCCTTACACTGGTCAAAAGGACCATCTCCTCCAAGGATACTGACAGAAATAATATGATCCCTGTGTTCTGTGGAACAAGAAGCCAAGGTAACACTGTGCAATTACTCTGTCTAATCTTAACTGGTTGAACAGCACCTCGAAAAGTCCAATTTCAGACAATTCTGTTTTACATTCCAGAGTAGGTCTCAGGCACTGTCCAATCGTGCCATCTGCTGGGCAGAAATTTTTAGGTATTAGCAAAAGCTTTTGAGGACCCTGGGCAGTATCTCAGAAAGCATACTGCAGTCCTGGCCACTGAGTTTTTACCGATCAAATGGAGATGAAAGCGTGACAGTGCTGATACCTAAAGGACCCACAGCCAACCAGCCTGAAAGGCTAATAGAGGGCCCCCCATAGTGGTTTTAAAACACTTAAGTACAATTCTGAGTACAGCCAAGCACAAATAGTAAAGTAAATGCAAAAAGTTTCCCAAGAAAGGGTCCAGTTTCCACTCCAACCATCCTTTTCCTACTGAGTTTTCTCAACAATAATAAAAGCAAATGCATTTGAGGAAATGAGCTAAAATAAACTTGGGCACAGGAGTAATTTGATGGCCATTGTGACTGTCAAGGGCTCTGAAGTTAAGGTTTGAGTTTGGCTCTGTCATCACAATGCATGGCCAGAGTCCTTAAACTTCCCAGGCTTTCATTTCCCTCCATTTCAGTACATACAAGCATGTAATACAGTGCACATATATATATATATATATAAAAAATACAATACAATTAGTCCATACATGACAACTTTGATTCTTCGGTGAACATTTTGGTTATATAAGGAAAATCAAAACTGATATACAAGTTAAGCAAAATTACTTCCACTCTCTTCACAAATCTAATTAAATGCTGACAACAGCCAGAAAGAAACCAGTGGGAGGTAACAGCACCCACTGGCTTTCAGTTCTCCTAAACCACCTAGTCATTCTCCCCACCACCCAGACTCCCACTGAACCAACCAGCACTCAGCACTTTTCAATCGCCATTTCACTTGCATTACAATGCACGGCTTCTGAAACTCAAGTTACTGTGAGTTAGTACACTCTATCCTTTCTGTAAAAGGAGAAGTTCTGCTCATATAGAATAAAGTCTAATGAAAAGGAAAAGCAACTGTGTAGAATTGACAAACTGAGCTGGACTATCAGATACCTGATGTGTTGTTCTTGTCCGTGAGAACGCAGGAAAACAAACTGATCATGTCCTTTAAGGCCTCTTCTTTATAAAAAAACCTTTTATGTCTATGTCAAATGCCCCTGTAACAGTAGCTTCTCTCTGTTCCCACCCCTTTACTACCACCAAGCTGTCTAAGTTGTAACAAAACCTCTCCATTTCTCTGTATAACTTAGAACTGTCACACAATAGCTGTATAGTCAGTGTCATACCGTTAAGTACTGATGAGCATGCCACTGATGGAGAATCTAAATTACAATCGGTTGCTGATGGCAGCAAGGAAGACCTGCAGTCTAAGTATAATTTTGACTGACATATTGGAATCTATGCCCACAGCAGAAATAAGTGCCATATGCACAGCCTAGTAAGCCTAACATGTAAACATACAGACATGCATATATGTATATACATTTAGTATTATTACATGCATACAAGATTGTTTATATGCCAGCTAAATAATATAGTATAATGGATTACCTTTGGCATTGTGAAATGTATATAAAAGATATACACATATACATGCAGCCACACATATAAGACATGTTAATGTATATTTGCATGTATTAAAAGTGTTCAGGTACCTTTTATGATTTATTTTAGTAAGTAATCAGTTAAGCCAACAAAATCTATCTCTATACCTTAATACACAAATGCTCTCCATCGGGTTATGTGCATTCTTCATGCAAGGAACTTCTACTTTAAATTGCCAATGAAAGATGCAAAGAGTGACAACAAAGATGCCTGTAGTATGGTTTTAAACAGCTGACAATCAGACAAGTAGAGATAAGCAGATTTGGCTATAGCAAACAAAAGCTAATCCACTTCTTGGTTTATATATACATCAGCTTTCTTGCTGCATAAAAAGAGCATCTCAGAGGAGGTTACTGCAAAGCGGATTTGGCTATAGCAAATAAAAGCTAATCCACTTCTTGGTTTATATATACATCAGCTTTCTTGCTGCATAAAAAGAGCATCTCGGAGGAGGTTACTGCAAAGCTACTAGGGCATTTAAGCTCACAAGTTCACCTAGGCCAATTTAACCCTCCAGTGAAGTCTTCTCCAAAGAAGATGCAAGTGGGCTTTATAGTTTTAGAACATGGAATCACAGAACAATCCAGGTTGGAAGGGACCCTGAAAGATCATCTGGTCCAACTTTTTGTGGGAAAAGGAACCTAGATGATATTATCGAGCACCCTGTCCAATCCATCTGCAAACTCTACCACATCCCTGGGAACGTTGGAATAAGGAAAAAGAAAAGGAAGAAAAAGAAGGCATGTGTCTATGCCAGCCTACCAATCCCTAAAGCACAGCCATCTTATCCACTGCCACAGCATTGCTACAGCTACACACTTGCTACAAGCAAACTCCAGGCACAAACAGGAGTCATACTGGCTGGACAGGGTGCTGTGCCATCTAGTCTAGGTCATGCTTGCCTAGAAAGGTTGGACCAGATGATCCTTGAGTCCCTTCCAACCTGGTGTTCTATGATCATAGAGTCTTGTGAGTCTGTTCCGATCATGGAAAATTCCCGAAGTACCAAAACTTCTCTGCTTTTTCCAAACTGTTTATTATTCAAAAGCAATCTTCCTCCCAATTCACACAGCATCCTGAGTGCTGTAACAAGCTCATGCAGGCTGCTTAGGATAGAAAAGAGAAATCCTTTATTTGCTCCCTTCCCTTGTAGGACATTTTTTACTTTTTAGGAACCTCTTAGTCCTCTAATTTCTAACCTCATCTAGGCAGTCCATTCCAACAGTCCCTCTGTTCCTGATTTTGGTAGACAAACTTTCTGCAGGAGTGAGACAGGTCAGCTCCCTCTTCCCAAAACAAGCCAAGTGATAAACAGCAAACAAAGTTTAAGGGTTTAGCTAGGTTTTTTTACTCCTCCTGCCTCACTCAGCTACCCACGGTCTACAGATCTGCATCTTCCCAGTTCCAAAATCCTTCCTTGGCTGGTGTTCAGAAGTGTGTTCCACAACACAACACTTGCTTCAAACAAGTTAAGTTTGCCTTCAAACAAGCACTGGAGTGCTTATGATGCAAGGTTATGGGACTGCTCCCTGCTCAGCAGCTGCCAGCACACAACATGCCTCACCCTCAGTCATTTGGTCAACTGCTTGCACAATTCCTGCTGTTGAGGGACACACACCCAGCTCCTCTCTCCCCTTCGATGCCAGCCCAAGTGCTTGTGGGCCCTTGCCTGAATGACAAGGGCTACAGTGTGAATACTAGGATGCAAACTAGTAACCCTTCAAGAACAGGCAGAGCTGGACAATCTAGAAACACACAGTATCACATACAGCTCCTCCACTGCCTCAGACACTGTATTTAACCAAACTCTCCAAACCTGCATTGCAAAAGAAGATGTGGACATCCCATAAATTGGTTTGCATACAGTCAGACAAGAATATAAGTGACATTGTGCTAGATTACCAGAGGTATAATGTAACACATTGATCCATCTGGTATATTTAATTATCTGCATACATTACATGAGATGAGCATTTGCCACTGGCAATTCTTACTGACTGTAAAAGTCAAATGATTCTTTCAGTGTTATCTAATACAGGAACATTTTCATCAAAGCAATTAAATTTGCCCATTATCTATGACTCTCTGTAAAGCAAAGCACTGAATCCAAAGCTTCACAGCATTGCCAGTCCATGCATGTATCTTAACACAAAATAGGTTGCAGAATAGCTGGTATTTTAATATAAAACCCAGCTGCTGCAGTCAGTTTATGAAGAACTTCACTGGTTTTCTTTTTACCCACATAAGTGTATTTCCACACTTCATAATTAGAGATATGTAAATATTAAAGCTAATATTCAGAAGGCAACTGAATTTCTTTTACAGTTTAAAATCTCAGAATAATTGTTCTAAGAATTTTTTTTTCTGTTTTGAAACATAAAGATATGCTGCTATGCATAACATCTCTTCATCCAGACTTTGATATAGTCTCCAATCTTAATAGAGAAAGCCCTGACTTTTCAAAGCCTGTAACAATTAGATTTGGAAAGAAGACATACCAGCAGGCACTGTTTTTGCTAAAAAGGTTTTTGCAATACCCAATTTCACTGTGTGTCCAGCATTTAAAAACTGTTACTGAGATTCAAATACTGACTAGTCACAAAACTCTTTACAAAACACATTTAGATATGTTTGATGCATATGGTATTGCTGGACCATGTAGTGCTCATACTGAGAGGCTTTTTACTGAAAATTAGAAGACTAATGCTTATTTTAAACAAGAAAGAAATTACTAACTTGATTCCAGGTGCTGAAGCCTTAGAAAAACATCCACCCAACAAATGATAGCCATCTCTTTGGAAAACTCCAGGAGTCTCGGCAGTGCTGATGCTTCACTGTGAAGAAATGCGAGTTTTCAGTGGTGTAACAGCATCTGTATCACTTACCTGTCATAAATATGATCCAGCCCGTTCTACAGTACACAGATGGCAAAGTACTTTACCAAATAGACAATGTTTCGCTAACACTAAGGATTTTGGAAAAGTGGTGGGAGAGGGAGAGGATTGAGTTATCTTTTGGTTGGTGAGTTACACTATTAAAAACAAAACAGTTTATTGAATGGTGAACGCAATAGCTGTTGTATGCAAACTACAGTAACTCCTGAAGCATATAACTAAATAACCAGCTACGTGCTATATTACAGGCTCACCACCAGATGGGGTGAAATTCACAGAATCACAGAGTGGTGTGGGTCGGACAGGAACTTAAGGTCATTCAGTCCAACCTCCTGCCAGGGTCAGAGACACCTCACAATAGAGCAGGTTGCTCCAAGCCTCGTCCAACCTGGCCTTGAACACTGCCAGGAATGGGGCAGCCACAGCTTCTCTGGGCACCCTATGCCAGCACCTCACCGCCCTCACAGGGAAGAACTTCTGCCTTAGATCTAACCTGAACTTCCCCTGTTTCAGTTTGAACCCATCACCCCTTGTCCTATCACTACAGTCCCTGATGGAGTCCCTCTCCAGCATCCTTGTAGCCCTCTCAAACCCTGGAAGCTGCTCTGAGGTCTCCATGCAGCTTCTCTTCTCCAGGCTGAACAGCCCCAGTGTTCTCAGCCTGTCTTCATATGGGAGGTGCCCCAGTCCCTGATCAGTCTTCATGGCCTTCTCTGGACTTGCTCCAGACTCCCACAGTAACATCCCCTGTTGCTGCTCTCCCTTTAATCTTGACCCACAAACTCTCATTTGGCTCAACATCTATCCCCAGGCAGAGCTCCATAAGCTCCAGCTGGTCACTGACATAAAGCACTACACCCCCTCCCTGTCTGCCCAGCCTGTCTTTCCTAAAAACCCTATAACCTTTCATTCCAACACTCCAGTCACAGGAACCATCCCATCATGTCTCCGTGATGCCAGTGAAATCATATCCTGGCAGATATGCACACATCTCTAACTGCTTTTATTCCCCACACCACATGCATTTGTGTATAGGCAGCACCACCCCTTCACCCATCTGTTAACATGCCAGACTGAACCAGACATTTCATTGGCCTCTCCTTTGAGCTGGGGGATCCATGAAAAACTGAGCCCCAGAGCCCCTAACTGTCTTTCCCAAGGCACTGTAGCATTTCTTAATGCTCTCCAGACTGCTGCTGGCTGACGTGGGTAACAGTCAGTGGGACTTACTAGACTGGGAAGCACCTGAGCAACATCTCAGATCCAAGCCTTCACAGGCAACACACCTCCCTCAGGAGCAGGTTGGCCCAACAGATGGGTCCCTTTGTACCTTTCAGTCACCGACTGCTATCACCCACCACCTCCCCTTGGAAGCACTGCTCACTATCACTGGTCGCCATTTTCTTTACTGGTGGGGCAACTGGCAGTTCTGTTGTGGTGGGTGTTGCCTCGTTAGCCCCCTGCAGAAGCTGTTCTGGGTGGGGATGTCAGGCTTTGGAGGAAGCCCCTGGCATTTATTTGCCTTCTTCCTCCCACTTTTGTTGGGGTTTTTCAGTTACAAGATCTCACCTCCCCCCCGGACAAACGTCCTCTCTCCTTTCCGTGTGTTCCAGGGGCACATTTGTGTCCTCTGCACCGTGGCCTGCAGGTCCCCCACAGCCTGGGCTTGGAGCGAGCAACCCCACTCCCTCTCAGCCTCCCTGATGTCCCTCATGCCTTTAACCGCCTCCCGCACCTCAGCCCTCAGCAGCAGATCCTCCCTCGGGGCGTACCGCGCACAGTCAGTCCTCATTTCGTCCCTTTCTCCTCGAGAAGCGATGTGAGGGCACTCTGTTCCGCTGAGGCCGCTCCGCAGCCCCTAACCTCCGCCTGAGCCGCGCCTTCGCACTGAGGTAAACCCCCTCCAGACGCCGTCCCTCCCGCCCTCGCCTCTGTTGCTGTGGTAACGCCCAGATCTCGCCAGCGACTCTCGCGAGAGCTGCAGGAGTGCAGCGGTTCTCTGGCCAACATGGCGGGCCCGTGCTCTAGGTGAGAGCGGGCCGGCTTTGCTGCGGCTTCTCTCGTCTGTTGCATCACTGTCTGCAGTGAAACTCCAAGGCAGGACGGAAAGGCCTGTTGTGCTGCTGCAGGGCACTGCTGGCTGCTCCTGAGCCTCCTGTCAACCAGCACCCCCGGGGCCCTCACTGCAGGGCTGCTCTACAGACACTCCTCTCCCCATTCAGACTTGTGTCCGGTGTTGGTCATCCAGGTGCAGAATCCAGCATTTGGGTTTGTTCCCAAGACCTGACTGCCACACCAGTATGATGTTCCCTGCTGATGCCTGGGAAGTTGGAATCTCCCATAAAAAAAAAAAAAAAAAAACAAAACAGACGTTTATCTAGAAATTTCTGCTGAGCCTATAGAACTACCTGTCAGTGCTTTCGTCTTTCCTGGGTGATTGCTAGGAGACACTCACGACTCAAGAACATGGAGCCAGGCTCTTTCCAGTGGGGCCCAGTGGCAGGACCAGAGGCAATGGGCATAAACTGAAACACGGGAGGTTCCTTCTGAGCATGAGGAAACCATTTTTTACTGTGAGAATGGGTGACCGAGCACTGGCACAGGTTGCCCGGGCAGGCTGTGGAGTCTGCATCCTTGGAGATACTCAAAAGCTGTCTGGACATGGTCCTGGGAAACTGCTTCTAGGTGGCCCTGTTTGAAGAGGGGAGTTGGACCCTGTGACCTCCAGAGGTTCCTTCCAACCTCAAGCACTGTGATTCTGCAAATACTCAAACACTGAAGTGGTACAAACATCTGTGCTTTATGCAAGGCAGTAAATGTCTTCCAAGGAAGGGAACAAGCCTTTGTTTGGTACCCCTTGCACTGACATGCAATGCAGATCCCTTCTCAGTTATTCAGCAAGATCCTCTGAATTTTCTAATAGCTCCCCTTTGCCCTCTTGGTTGTCTGCCAGACTTGCTAAGTCTCCTGCAAGCTTCCTGTTTCCTACTTTGGCTTCTGAGCACTTCTTCAGCTATTTGCCCTCCTAACTTCCTTTGTACACGCACTGCCGGATGTAGTTTACACTGTTGTAACCCTTGTGCTAGGTGTCAACAGCAGAAGCAAAGGAGAGGTTCGCTCGGGCTATGCGGTGGGCCAGGTTTTCTTCTTCCAAGAGTTTTCTATGGATGCATTTTAGATCCCAAGGCAGCGGCTCGTGCCCCTTTTGAAGAGTCTGGCTGTTCCCTCCGTGGTCCCTCCAGAGAAATTATTTCACTGACAAAAAGTTTAAAACCCCAGGCCTGTGCATCCTTTCAAAGACAAAAATGTAAGGGCTGAGTGCTGACTTGTTCAGCCTTGCCAAAGGAAGACTGGGGGACACAAGGGGGGGGGGTCACATCTCTTGCTATAAATACCTCAGGGAGAAACCAGTTATTCATGCTAAGAGACAATGCTGGCATAAGCACAACTGCATATAAACTAGCTGCGAGTACATTTAGGATGAATGCTGAAAGCAGATTTTCATCCACTGGAGCAAAGAGTCCCCCAGAGCAGCCTTTACAGAGGAGCAATAGCAGCACACGTGCACGCAGTGGCATCTGAGTTCAAGGAGAAGAGTTTAACAGGAGACTGGACTGTGGCACAGAAAATCCAGTTGTGATCTCTTCCACATTATAATTCATTCCATTAAAGGATGAATGCTTGTCATGAATAATTGTCCTGTGTTACGCCCATGCATGAACCTCCTGCTGGCCTGTAGTGATGAATGGCAGTCAAGACACTGAATGAATTCCTGCAGCCTACTCCTCATAGAAATGGCATCAGCATGACATACTAGAATTTATCAGTCTCAGAAGTAATCCCACTAAAGCATGCACATAACTCAACCTTCAGTGTGTGGCTGATGCACAGATTTTGCACTCTGAGGGCTATTTCAGCTATGGATTAGGTTTCTCCCTCTCCCCTCATGCTCCTCTGGAAGTTTTTCCAATGTAGTCACCGTGGAGGCACAGTTAAATGGGTACAGACATCCCAGAAGATGACATCATATATTCTGCCTTCTACACTGAAATAAGCAATGCAGGCAAAAGGCACTTTTATATCATTATAACAGCAAATGAACTTGGAAAATCATACGCATTAACTAGACTTGAACCACGAACACAGACTCATAGGACACCAAGTCCTTGAAAGAAATCTTGAAGGAACTAAACTAAACCCCTGTTCCAGCACACAAACTAGTCTTATCTCACCAAGTTTTTGGTTATTAGCGTTGTCAGAAGGTAACGTTCTTTCCAAGCAGACTGCCCTGTAACATTGTGTTGTGAAATTTCACATTCATCATTTTATTATAATCTGAACAGAGGCGATATCTGAAGAGCAGAGAAAATGACTATACAAAGAATTTATAGAACATTCATTTACATACTGGAGACCTTCTGGTGCTTCTTTACAGTTTCAAGAAAAAGACAAAAATTTGCACTAGTAGGTAAAACCAAGAAGGAAACATGAGATTATTTTTTTTAATGATACTGTTGGATACATGGAAGTCATTCAATTAAAAACATGGCTTTCAGCATTTTTGTAGTTTAACACTGTACGATTATAGTAGTACATTTACTAAGAAGGTTAATAGGAGTCTGTCTAAATACGTATGTCACTTGCTGCCATTAGTTATGAAACTGCATATACACATCTACCAAAAACCTTGAAAGAAAGTGCTGTATTAACTATTTAGTCTTGTATTTGCCATGAGCAAGTGTTTCGTGAATATCTTCCTACATACACTACATAATGGTACATACAGAATTATCTTGCTTTGTGCATTTTTTAATTCATTAAAAGCAAAAGCAGGTGGCAATATAACATCCAAAGGAACGCATAATAAAATACCTCCCTTAGAAACAGGGCAACTTCTTTACTCCCCACTTACCAAGTAGAGCTAAACTCCCAGGAAACACCACCAGGAATGTCAGCGTTCAATTCCTTATGCTCTTGAAGCCAGCAGCCTGAGAAAGAACAGGGACTAAAAAATAAGGCCCTGAATGGAAATGGTAAAATTGGGGGAAAAAAGGACACTTTATTTTCAGCCCAAAGGCCAACACGTGGTGTCTAGCAAGACACACTGGAATTTAAGTGTCATCTACAGAATCAAAAAAATGTAGTAAAAATTCCTTCTCATTTCAGTGCTCACAACACATCGGATTTAAACCTAATTCAGACTTAAATGTAATTAAGATGTCAGCTGGAGAAATTCACTGGGCTTCAACTGGCTAAATATTAAAAGGAAACTTGTCCTCACATGTCTCAAAAGGATCAAAACTCCTCAAGAGCTGCATTCCCTTTTGGATGGTACCTGAACACTGTTTAAGTAGTATACCTCTGTGTGAGAAAAGCAGAAGTATTTGGTACAAATCAGAGGCACTTGCCTTTGTTGCTTCAACGGTAGCTACTATGCTTTGGATTGCTTCACCCTTTTACAGATATCCAATGCCCACTGCTACTGATTCTCCACTACCCAGTCCAGATACATTAAACTTCAAATATTTTTTCTCTCTCCCTCTGTTCCTCACCCTCTTCCTTTTAAAAAGTATCAAGTTATTTATACAAAATTCATAGTTACATCAGTAACTCTGGCTATGGTCACTGAGTAATGTTTCCATGATCCTAATAGTTCAGGAAATAGGGAGAGAGCTGTTAATATAAGACAGATCATACTTTATACAGGACAGACCAAATTGGTGGAAACTTCTTACCATACAGCCCAACCAAAGTTCCCCATTCCATTTAAATATTATTTTGTAAAAGTGAATAAAATGATTAAATCCTCCAGTGGGTACAGTTACTAGTTGATCCAGCACCTCATGCACTGGCATGCCAAATTCAGCATGTCATTTTATTTCTTAGTTTGTTGCTATAATGTTGACAGCCACACATCAAATAGAGGCAGTGAAGCTTTTCAGCACTGTCACAAGTGAAGCTGTTTTATTACCATCAGTTGTGATACAGGGGTCTAGTACTGCTCTTTTTGAAGTGAATGGGAGTTCCAGAGTAGACTTCAGTGGCTTGCTCTCCTTGTGAAGTTTTCCACTGTAATCTAGCTTATCAGCTTTCTGTAAAGGTAACCAGCACTCTGTTATGCATTTAAAATACCAATGTACACATACAGAGATCTGTGCAAGTGTGACAGTTGTAGAAATCATTACATAAATGTTCTCAAGAAGTGGGACAGAGTAACAAAATATATTCCATTCCCTTTTGGATTTCCAAACTCAAGGAATTCTTAAAAAAATGATATTATAAACCAAAATCAGTTCCTAAAGATCAAAGGGGGAAAAAAAAGGCCAAAAAAAATCCATAAAACTCCAATAAAAATGGGGCTGGAAGAATCCACAAATATTAGGTAGGGGAACAAATATTACTACCAAAACAGTACTGCAGAGACAGGAAATGGGAAGTAGCTTATCACTGTAAGACAAAAGTCAAACTATGCGACTCTATTTAGCAAGGCACAGGCTATAAACACTTCTACTTATGCAAAATAGAGCTAAAGAGGCAAAGCCCAACAATGGCCTAGTTAAAGAGTATCTCTATGACATACCAAGATCTGAGATCTACTATAAATAATCTGGCAAAGGTTAAAAAAGTATAAATTATAAAGTTTTCTTCTTTTCCCTCATTTTTATCCTGTAATTATTATAATACAGAATCTTCCCTGCTTAGTTCTCTGTATAAAAAAATAATACAAAACCCCAATTACAGATTTCCACACAACTTTTTTCTGCCACCTCTCCCCTATTTAGAATTTTTCCAACTAACCCAGCCCAGCCCTCTTAACACAGAGCAACCTCCCTGAATGCTCCACATTTCTGCTCCTGATCAGAAATCAACTTGCACAAACCTTCTCTTCACGTACATCTTCCCCTTTCTCCATTCAGTTCCCATCACTGATCACATAAGGATGAAGGGAAGAGCAAATAGTCTTCCCTCAGACCATCATTCCCTTAAGAGCATGTTTGCAAGGCCTACAGCTACCATTGATGCAACTATGGCAAGTGTCTTTGGAGGTTACACAAAACATTTTCTGCACAAAAGAAGTAGCACAGCCTAGTGAGTATTTCTGCTCCAACAGACGATGAGAAACAGCATGTGAAAATGTATCAAAAACCCTTCAGGAGAAAAGTTTTCATTTATGCTTCATTCAGGTTTGGGCCTCACAGGTTTGGGTGGCACCCACTTTCTTTTGTTTTGTCCTTTGATATAAAAACAAAGAAATAATGCTTTTGTTAATTTAGAGGCGTCTTCAAAGAAAAGGCAAACACAAGGCTCTTGCGACAGAATGCAGCTAGACTGTCCTATGCTTTCCTTCTTAGGAATGACAAGGGTCAGGCGTTGCTGCTGAATATGCTTTCTCCCTCTCTCACAGTGCTTTCCTTCAGTGGAATCAGTGAAGAGCTCTAAGTCAAGGATGTGAAGGCATCAGATCTTCTTCTGGGATCCGATCATGACCTTTGATACAAAGTTCACAATGGCGCTGGCAGGTTGCTCTGGATCATGCTCTGCAAATAGGTGGCATATGTTGTCCGTGGCACTGCCTTGCTTCCGGGCAACGAACCCAAATACTCTGCAAGGACAACAGACAGACAGGCATTGCCTCATTTCATAAAGCAGAAACGATACTGCACAAGCCAAAAGCACAAATAAGACTTCATCTCTTCTGATCGACAAGGTCCTGGCTGACTGCTAAACACAGTGGTTCAGGTGCAGCAGCTAACTCAGGAGCTCCTAAGTGGCTCAGGACAGCCACAATCAGCTAAAGAGACTGTCCCCTTCCTTCTTCTCTGTATTAAATCCTGCACAGTCTGCTGTCAGAGACATGCTGCTGACCCTGGGGAATATACTTAATCTGATTCTGTACTGCTTTTCTTTTACCTGCCTTGGGGGGTATTTGGTGTGGTGTGTCAGGAACGGCCTAAAAAGTGGGTTTGAAGGCCATGGATCTCAGCAGACAAGAGTACTGGAAATAGGACTTAAGCAATCTATTTCTGTTCCTTTCCAGAAGCCAGTGCCTAAGCTCTCCCTGTTTAGGGGGTTTCTTTTGGTAAGGGGGGAACAATGATGCTTGCCTTCAACAGAAAGCGCTTTGCAATCCACAGCTAAGTATATATTTATGCCACACACTAGTACTGCTGGGAGTGTGTTTATCTATCTGCTGGGGGGGGGTGTGTGTGTCTTTTTTAGAGCTATCAGTCTGAGTGGGACAAGTAAGCTTGTGTTAGCATTGTTGGATAAATGGAACACAAGACTGAATAGCAAATGGCTGTTTTCATTTCTGAAATTTTAGTCGAATCATAGACCTGCAGCCTTAGTAAACCACACTAACTCTGGCTCCAGACATCCCACTATCACATAATTAGGCCCCGACTTGCAGAGGTGCAGGTGAAGTAACTAAAGTCTAATTACAGTGGGCAGAGAGATTTTTGTCTCAGGACAGCTGCTTTCCCTTCTACATCTCTGACAAGGATAATACAGAACACTAAGAAACTGATATTCCTAGAACATTCAGTTAAAAGAGACTCAGACGGGTGCCCACTTACTTTGCAGAAAGGCCATCTTTCATCCATCTGGTCGTCCACGTAGGAAACAGTAAAGAAAACAAAAAAAGAAATAAAAATGAAACCTATGTTGGTTTTTTTTTCTTTTAGATCAACAATACAAACAGCACATTAGAAACACAGCTTGTCTTCCTTACTTTCTGTCCTGTGGATCCAAAGCACAGAAAATAACAGTGTTGACTGGATAATGTCGCCGAAAAAAGAGTCTGGGTAGAAAGAAAGAGAACAGGTTTTAGGAATAGTTAAGATGCTTAAAATATTAAATAATAAACTACATTTCATCTCAATTTAACAATGACAATATACTCTTTTTGCTATCTATGAGTGACTTTGAAAGCCACCTGAACTGCTCCAACTAAATAAATCCATATTTAGAATAGTAACATCAAGTTTTTGAACCAAAGGAAAACTGACCCTCAAGCTAAGAAAAAGAACTGGAAGTATGAAATGTGGGTTTTTTTTTAACCAAAAAATGGCCATTTAGATACTGTGTCTGTGGGAAATGCAACTTCTTGGAACTTGTGAATATACCAAGTTTCAAAATACAAGCACTTGTAGGCATTATCATGTAAGGTTTTGTCCCTGATCTGCTGTAAACACTTGCAGACCCCATGGAATTAAGAAGTCTGGCACTTCTTTTTTTTAAGCTAGAACAAATTCCTATTGCCCCTCCTTTGTTATTGTCAGTTATCAAAGCTAAAGACTTTGTGGTAGCCTTAACTGCATTCAGTACAAAGTAAACATAAATTACCTTTGTATCATAGTATTTTATAGGCTATCCAAAGCCCTATTTCAGCTACACAGTGATGCGCACTGTCTTAGGCCAACTCTGCTGATACTGGCAAAAGATACCATGAAGATAAATTATTTCAGTGAATAGGCTGAATATCAAATGCTGGCAAAGCCATTACTTTCCCTTTGATTAGAAATAACCATTCATTAGAATAAAAATGCCATGGCAAAGTGACCTTCCAGATGTAAAAGCTGACATGTAGACTGTAACATCCATAGCTTCAAACATTCATTCTCCAGTCCTTTGGACAGCTGACTCCTTCACTGTTAATCCTTAATACATCCTATTATTCGCTGAGAGAGTGCAAAATGTAACTAGGAAAATCAACAGCAGCCAACACATGTAGGGGACAAGGTTGGATATTCTCTTACTTTCTTTGATTATCTGTCAACGTGATTCCCTGTGCAGACACTTTGAAATGGACAACGGTTGAGACAGGAGAAGGGTCTTGCATCAGTGTCAGGCTCAAGGCTTTCTGTACTGCCTGGTAGCCTGTGAGGGACTCCATCTCCACTGAGTTCAGGTACCAGACATTACACGCTGTAATGAAAGACAGGAAGGACTTTGAGAGGTCATTACCAAGCAGCAATCAAACAGGTGTCTTTTGAACAAAACCAAACAGCATGTAAACTTTCCACCTTTGTAAAGCAAACAGGGAAGACCAGCAGCAAACCTTGTGGGTGTGTGCCTCACCATGTTCCACTCTTGCTTCATAGAATCACAGACTGGTTTGGGTTGGAAAGGACCCTGAGATCATCCAGTTCCAATCCCCTGCCACAGGCAGGGACACCTTCCACTAGACCAGGTTGCTCCAAGCGCTATCCAACCTGGCCTTGAGCACTGCCAGGGATGGGGCAGCCACAGCTTCTCTGGGCACGCTGTGCCAGCGCCTCAGCACCCTCACAGGGAAGAATTTTTTCTACAGAGTTCAAGACTAAATTCTGGAGGTAACAGGCCTGTCTCATAGCAAATCTGCAGCAAACACTAGGAAAGTAAGTATTAATATTATATAGCGTTATATACTAGACTATAATACTGTGTAATACTAGACAATACTGTATGGTAACTGTGCCATATAATACCATACAGTGTTAATTACTATTATATAGAATTATTCACATGTTTAAATACTTTGGGACTTAAATACTTTGGTATAAAGTAAAATTTACAAGCAGGTTAAGAGCATTTTTGCTCTTGGAAAGTCCTCTGTCTTACTCTGCAGCACAAACAAGCAGGATTAAACACATCCATAGTGAAACACAGGTGCTGACAGACTTTGTGTTTTGATAAAATATTTGCATAGGTATCCAGGACAGAGGTTACAACTCTGGCAGCTGATGCATGCAAATTACCAACTAACATTTCATCTGTTTAGCAGTTTAGTTTGACTTGCCAACCTTAATATGAAAGCAAAGACTAAATTAAATCTAATAGCTTCTCTTCCCATATGGCTATTCTGTAATCTGACTAAAGCTTTCTCCTATGACTAGCTACATAAAACACACAGCCAGGCAGTGGCACTTTCAAAACAACCTAGCAGTCGCACAGTTAATGACTGCATAAGCATGAGTTAGATCCCAGCATGATGATCAGCCCAGTAACTTCAAGCTCTGGAGTCTGTCAGTGAAATAAGGGATCCAGAGATTTGTTTTATTTCATCTGAAAGCAGCAAATTTCCCAAATGTACTTGCACATTGCTGTGATTGTTTCAACAACTTTTGTTTGAATAGTTACTATTCAATTACAATTCATGCAGAGAGGGGTTTAAGATGACGAATGCAAGTTCAATGAGGCCTTCCTCGCTGAACAGCCTTCTGTCTTGTCTACCCAAAATGGTAAATAACATTCCAAACCATAAGCTCTCCTCACGTCTTACTGG
Source organism: Pezoporus wallicus (assembly GCF_028554395.1). Taxonomy (NCBI): domain Eukaryota; kingdom Metazoa; phylum Chordata; class Aves; order Psittaciformes; family Psittacidae; genus Pezoporus; species Pezoporus wallicus. Next base: position 5,891,713 of record NW_026642649.1, on the reverse strand, counting down.
GTATGTTTGGTATAGTTCTAAAGCTCTTCATTATCCTTTCAGCCCTTCCCACCACAGGAAGCTTGCCTTGTTTCACAGTCACACTCCACTTTGGAGACCCAGATGAAGTGCTTCTCTTCCTCTGCTGTCACACACTGCACTGGTGTCAACAGAATGTGTTCAAGTTTTGTTTCTAAATGAATCAGCCAAGCATTTTGTCTAAATTGCCCTCAATCTGATAGTTCAAAACATGTCACCAAATACTGTGTCTTTCTTTACTTCTGTAGCACAAAAACCAGTAAGTGGAATCTGTTTCAGAAGTATTGCAAAGTGTCAGCTTAAGAAGGAGATTACAGGAAAGGACGGGTAATGAGAAAGGCTGGAAGAGATCTTAATTAAGACCATGGGGAATGTTAGATGGGGAATCTAATGACAGCAATCCCACAGAAACGATACTCAAGGCTAAAGCAAAAGGAATACGTGTCTTTCGTGCAGTGCAGCTTCCCTGCAATGGTGCTGCTATCATTTTCCACAGGATTTCCAAAGGATTTCCAGTCAGCTTCTGCATTCAGATAATGACTGGAAATGCTCATTAGGTTTTTTCAGACAGATATAAAACAATGATCCTTCAGGCAAATACATCTTTCATTTGCTTGTAAAGCAAGGCAGGGGAAAAGTGAATCTGCTTTGGCTAAACTGCAGGTGCCCACACAGCTCAGAGAGTTGGAAAAGAAACAATTTATGTTTTGGGTCTGCCTTTCAGTACTCAATTCCACAACTAGAATGTCTCTATGACTGCAGAAGGACCTCTGAAATATGGAAAATCATTGGAAAATGATGCATCTAGGCAAAAAACCCTCTGAGCATCTCCCCTAGCTAATTCATCTATTCAGGTCCCAAACCCCTGTCTAAAAACAAAACCACCAGCAACAAAACCCCAAATGTACTAAGTTTCCCAAATGACTCGTGATAACTGCCCTAAGGAGTTACCTGCCTACTGCCCCAGATGAAGCAAGGATTATTTCTTTTTGTTTGAAAAGCACTGCCTGGTCAAGGAGAACCCAACATTTCTCAAAATACAACACATGCCTCTTTTGCTGGGTTTTCACAGAATTGCCAGGGCTGGAAGAGACCTCTGGATATCACCTGCTCCAACCCCCTGCCAAGGCAGGGCCACCTAGAGCAGGTCACCCAGGAACGTGTCCAGGCAGGTTTGGAAGAGGGAAAGTTCTACAAAAATGAGTCCTCCTAGTTTCTTTTCCCCTGTTGGCCACAACAAACCTGTCAGCATCAGCAGACAGAAAGGCCAAGGCCAGTGTGTGCTCACTCCTGGCACAGCCTCACAAAGGCTTGCCATTGCCTCAGCCACACATGCCTTCTTGATTACAGCACTTGAAGAGGTATTCAGATCAAAGCAGACTGCTGCACAAGCAAGGAGCAACACTCTCCAGAGCAGCTCAGCTTGGCAACTGCCCCCTTCAGAAATGCCCTGAACTGGGTGGGGGCAAAGAGGCAGCATTCTCATAAAGGCACAGAGTATGCCATATGCAGTGTGTTCTCCTGCTCTAATGGGACTAATCTGGTGGACAGACAGATCCTGGGGAGAATTCATAGCAGAGAGAAAACAAGGGAGCATGGGAGGGCATGGAGAGGTTCCCCTGGGTACTATATAGGGGAGTAACACAGTGGCTGCATTTCTACTAAGAACAGCTGTAAGATTATAAGGGGGTACTCAGAGCACCATGTCCAACAACAGTGTGTTATGACTGCTACTGAACACATTCTTTAGTTGCCCTTTGCAGACCTCAGACATAGTTCATGAACCTCTGCAACCACAGGTTGAAAATACCTTCTCTAAGTTCATCAGTTATGAAAGCAATGTGGCTGCTTAAAAATTGCTGTGCTTGAGCCAGCCTATGCGTGCTTCAGATTCCCATAGGAGATGTGACTGGAAAGCAAACACAGGGTTGTAGAGTTTAGGACCTGGTTGCAGAAACCAAAAAGAATTTGGTATATATCCTCACAATGCCCTTTACACTTCTACACAGCAGTCTAAATTTAACTGCTCCCTTTAAACATCCTCCAGTCTAATCTAAGCTTCAGCTTCTCCCAGGCTATAAGACACAAAATCTGGTGCCAGTCAAATGCAAAGTAAAAGTTTAACAGACCTGCACCCTGTTTAAGAAGCTCCGCTGCCGAGTTTGCAGCAGTCTGTGGAGAAGTTTCCGCTGTCTCCTCCAAGGGATCTGCAAACAGAAAACACAGCCCATGTCTTGTTTGGACTTGAATCAACAGATCAACGCACTCAGACAAGTATGAATTCAGCTTTTAGAACTGTCATCTCACCCACTGACCAAGTCTTGGCCAGAACTCTGAAATAATCTTGTAACTGCAACTACAGTCATTCATGTGGCTTTTGTGCTGCATCACTTTTTTTTTGCCTCCAGCATTGCAGGAGGGATGCCCAACCTTTACTTCCTAACAGTAAGACGTAACTACGTAGCATAAGGGACACACACACCACCACATTAAAACAAGACTAATAAATAGCTCTATTCCCTTATTATAACACTCATTTTGAATAGTGCAGTTTTCATTATCTCATTTATTCTGTATTATTTACACTAATTTAGGCATAAAGAAATTGTGTTTCTACAATGAAATCAATTAATTGTATTTTGACTCAGAAAATGACAACACAATCCTCTTTTTTTCATACTCATGTGGAAAACAAACATCTGAACTATTAAGACAGCAGTGGAATGTTTGCCTCCCAATTAAAATCAGTGAGAAAACTGTCCATCAGTATGGTCTTTCAGTTACATATATGCATGTAAAAAGATCTCACTGCTTTATTTAACATGATGCATGCTGTCTTTGAATCCATTCAAATGAGGAAGAAAGCAGTAATAAGGTATGTGACAGTATTAACATGTTCAGAGTTAGCCATATGCTTTAAATACTCCACACACCATATCCAGAATCATTAACCACAGAAGATCATCTTGAAGTGTGTGATCAAATTGGATTAAAAAATAAATCCACAATAAAAATTCACTCTGATAATGTTTATTCAGGACAAAGCAAACGTTTCGGTCCTGCACTTCTGCCAGAGTGAAGGAGCTTTCCATTTTAGGTGAGCACGATAAGGAGAACAAGCCCACCTACCACACTGCTTTGCCATATAAAGAGATCTCTGGTCACATCTACCATATCATGCTTTTATGCTAAAATGGTTTCATTAATGTATTTGCATAATTCCAATGCTATGTTTGACATATGGCCTTTAACAAACGCTTACAGAGTTCAGTAGAAAACCACAAGAATGTTTAACATTTCAATAATACATGTGGTGTTAACTTCGTGTGGGAGAGTAACAGACAACTGAATTAGGGGAAAGCCAGAACTACATTTGGCTGTTGTCTTAAGTGTGGTTTACGAAATCACCATAACCAGAATTAGAATTACAGTCCCATGATTTAACACAGGCTTTCTGATCACTTACTTAAACAATATTCGGACCTATGTAAGCTGCTGCCTCCCTGCCAGTGGTCATACTCAGGACACTGTTTTCTTTACCTACTTGCCTTCCCTTTTGCTACCCAGACCTGAATGAGTGGCTACATCTAACCTTACACAGGTGTAATTTCATGTCTGAGAAGTACATTTGTCTTCCTACGTGGTATATTTACTGTGTGGATTTCCATGACACTTGTGTTTGTAACTGGAATATCACAGTACTAGTCTGCTCACAGCTACACATTGGGTGAGAGCCATCAGGAGTATTGAAGAACCACTTTCAAAACACAGCTTCCTTCCCTCTGCATTCTTGCTTAGATCTCAGCTTGTGACATCTTCACCTGCCTTCAGACACTGGCACTTTGAAGCAGAGCTTGGCTGGGTATATCTCTTCTGTACTTTAACAAGCTTACCTCTGTCTGGGATGAGGAGCTTGCAGGGCAATGCCAGTGGGGTGATGGAATGCTGATACACCAGAGCTGTCAAACTCCCTGTGGTCAGAAGAGTAACAAGACATGCACAGTTAACTTGGCAGACGACAAGAATGCTGAAGTTATGTTGGCTCTCAAGTATTTTATAGATCAAGGGGCCTTCCCCCTTGCCCTTTAAAAAATATTCTCTTGGCACCTAAGCTGAGACCTTCTTCGGTCAATTTTAACGTATTCATGCTTCCCAGCACTTTCCCACTTGGATATGCTTGAACTCACTAATCACAATCATATGCCCCCTTTTCCCTGCTTAAATCCTAACCTTTGCTTTAAATGGAGAAAGCACAAAAATGACAAAAAACAAAGTAACATGAAAGTCAGTAAATTCCTTTCAACACTCTTAACTTCAGCTGCCTTAAATGTAGTACAATTTTATGAAGATGGTAAGAACATAAGGGTCAAAGCTATGTGAGGCAGAGAAAAAGGAGTTCTGCCTCTGAGCCATCTAGTCTCCACTGATTAGTGCTTTGTCTACACACCTATTTTGTGCTTCTGAAAGCATCTAAGATGGTCTAGAGAGATTATTCTTCTTTTCAAAGTCCCTTTTGTCATTTGGACTTGACTTAAAATAATTATACATTAGTTATCTTTGATATTAGCATGTCTTTAAGAAGTCTATAGACTGTAAGAAGTCAGATAAAGGAATGATATTCATCAGCCTACTTGTACAAAAAGCCATCCTTAGATCCTGTTTACCAACAAAATTGAACATTATAATCATGCACTTGAGGAAAATTCAATTTTAGGTTCAACCTAAATCAGCCTCATTTCTACAACCCCAAAAATGAAGGTTCTAAAACCCAACACCTCAACAAAAAAAAAAAGTGGGAGGACAGTGAGCAGCAGAGAGGAACTGTTCTGTAATGACCATATACCCTTCATCCCCTCCTGCACTGCCTGAGGTGGGGGTAAGGAGTCTGTGGGGAAGAGTGAAGTTGAGCTTGGGAAAAGAGGAAGTAACAGTGTTACTTTAATGGTTTTTTCTCACTACCTGAATATAGATTTTAACTGGTAAAAAAATAAATTAATTTCCCCCAACTTCAGTCTCTCTCTCCCATAGTAGTAACTGGTTAGAAACCTCCTTGTCTTTATCTCAACCCATGAGCTTTCTCTGTTTTCCCCTCCTGCCCCACTGAGGAGGGCAAGTGAGTGAGCAGCTAGGTAGATGTTCGGCTGTTTGCCACAACAGGTAGTGTGCTTTCATCATGCTACATTAGGTAGGCTGACACAGCATCATGTACTTTGTCCCACTCTGATGCCATTTTAGCCAGCTAATACACAGCCTACATACAGCACAGGTCAAATTAAGGTGAAGGTCCTAAATCAGTGAGACCCATAATAGTCATCTAGCTCAACTGTCTGCAGCTGCATTGGTTTTAGTAGACCAGCTTGCACATATACTTAAGGTAAACATGTACAAGGTTCCTCTAACCTCAGAATGCATTCCTACAGAAACCATCAGGACTGATGAGAAATGCGTATTCTCTCATTTGCACTCAACCCAAGTCTATAAAACAGCTCTGGCAAATGCAAACTGTTTCCATTTTATGCATCCCTGTGATGTACTGTACTTACCAAAATATGGTTCGTTTGGGCATCCTTTCAAGCGCACCCCCTTGTGAGTGCATTCAATCAGAAAATGCCTTACAAGTTCATTTGACAAATCTCCAACTGTGTGGAAAAAAGCAAAGAAGGCTCATGAAGAGAAGCAATGAAGAGACAACAGTCTCACAAATTAGCAGGTCTTTGTGAAGCAGTTTTCCACATTACCACCAAGTGTTTTATATACAACATGCAAAGAATACGTCGGACCTGCTCAGCTGCAAGGTTACAAGCTGTAGTAAAAAGGCCATTTTGCAAAAAACAAACAAGCAAATAGCTCACTTTAGACAACCAGAGGAAAAGGTTTTGTAACCGTGAGTGACAGCCAAATACACACTGCTTCCCAAGCAGGCTCCCAACTACAGACAGGAAAAGAATTTGGAAATCTAATAGCTAGTAACTTGCATCAGAATTCTGTGCAGAATTTCTAACCACTGGAAGAACTTGTATCCAGTGTGACACGTAAAAGTGTGACAAAACACTCAGATTTCTAGTGATGGTTTTGCTCACACAACTTTTCCAGATGAAAGCAATAGACAATTGAGCTACACCAAGGTAATGCCAAGTCTCTCAGTGAAGTTTTAAAGTGTTTGCAGTTTTACACTAAGCCTTTGCTCCTGAAAACAATTACATGAAATCCCCAGGTTTCATCAGGTTTTTGAAGTTTTTCTCTCTGGTTTATTGTCCTAGACAAATCAAAAAGGTTAAGTTGGATGTAATGAGGAGCTTCAAAGTCCAAGAGACACAGAAAGATTCCCTTGAGCTTTAATATTCTTTTAAACATACATACACACACATATAAATAAGAAAACTCCATTACTTCTTGAAAGGCTTGTTCACAGTATTTCACACCCGGCTAGAAACTGATTCTCTCTCCAAGCAATTTATTTCATAGCGATGGGACAAAGTTACCCCACCATTCAAACCTTAACAAAAGAGCAGCAACACAAAAAACCTCCTTTTAACTCTGATCTATTAGCCACAGTCCAGGAAACACAGGACTTCAAGGGCTGACTTTCAAGCTAATACAGATGAACACATTAATCTGGACAGCAGAAACTTCCATGCAAGCAAATATTGCAAAGACCACCTTTTCAAACAGCTCACTGTTTGCCGTTATGCTCCCAGAATATTAAAACTGAAGAACCACAGGGGTATGTGGCAAGGGGAAGCCTGGAACAAGAAAATCTGCAGGAAACTGAACAGATTTGTGCCTTCTAGGATGAAACAGTGGGAATCAAAAGAGTTAAATATCACACAGTGAGAAGTGGAAGAATGCTACAGTCTCATCTAAGTTTTCTCTTACTACTATTTGTCTGTGGCACAACTAACACAAACTGGCTCTTTAAGACGAGCAGAGTTTGAACTTTCCTGTGTTCTGGAGTTCATGGGTCTGATGATGGAAAAAATTATTACTAAAATCGCCTACAGCCACTCTCCATTTACATCCTTGTTGCCATCACTGCCCCTCTGCACTCCTGTCACGGTTTAAGCCACAACACTTCATTAAGTAAGACACTGCAGTGGTTCTGCTGACGCTTTTTGGCAATAAAATGAAGGATTACATGGCAAATTTGTGTTAGAAATTGTCTCAAGATATCAGATTAAGCGTATAGAACTTGAAATAGCTTGCTTTCTGTATGTTTTCCTCATTTTACCTTTCACAACTATCAGGCGCAAGTTATACATGGAGGCACTGGAGCTGGCAAAGCAGGTGTATTTAATCACTCCTTTTAAACAACTATCATCTTTCCTTAGGGAACCTTCTCAGATTTATATCTAATGTAGAACTGTCTCAAAACAAAACCTTAGGGCCAAAAATATTCAACCTTCCAGCCAGGCTAAAGCTTTACAGGGTGGTATGTGGATCAAAGGCAGATTTCTGATTGCCTGGGAGCACCCATGATTTTCTATTAGGTTGCTAAGGTACAATACATGCACAGCTATAGTGAACATACATATACAAGCCATGGTGAAACTATAAAGTACAACAGTTTATCCAATCTCATTTAACAAGGTACCAAAGGGAGCCTGTAATTCAAGTTGCATTTACTAGAAGAGGGGAGGTTCCTCTAGATTGTTACCCTGTAGTAAGGATTTCCAAGTATGTATGGCTTGTTAAATAATAGATAGAAGGGCATGGAGTACCTTTCTTGTTTAACTGCAGCACAGAAGGAGGTGGTGTAGCAACTTTCATTGCTAGTCCATAGGCTCCCCGGAAGGAATGACTGTCTCGAACAATGAATGAGCCAGGTTCTTTGTCCTTGAGAACAGCAATGGCTGCAGGGATTCCAGGAAAGAGAGAGAAAAACAGTTCCAGAACAATGCACATACCCAAGAAGTACAGAAGTCAAAATCTGTAATTAATAGGAGACTAAGGGAAGTAAGATCCTTTTCTCTGCCCCCACTGCTGCAGAAGATAATAGAGTCAAGCATATCTGGGGGATATGAGTGGAAACATCTTGTGCAAATCTCATAGATACTTATTTTGAGATACATCTGAAGTACAGATCCTGACTCATTTTTAAACTGAGGACATGCAGGTCCCACCAGGATTCTTACAACCAGTGCAAGAGCAAGCTGATTCCTGCCTACATTTAGTCAACTTGTTAGAAGCATGGCAGAGAGCACACCTTCATTCCCAGGCTGACTACACAGCACTGTTTTGATTTCCCTATGAAGCTTCACCATACGGAGCAGATCTGTTGTCATCCACCACTGAGCTTCTCTTCCTACTAAGCAGTCTCAGTCCATTACTACTTTTGAAACAAGGGAAATGTGAGAGAGTACTCTTTGAATGTCCAAGCACTGAAATATCTGACATCTGTATTCTGTGAGCTCTGCTGGAAGTGGGAAATGAAGTTATCCCCAAGAGGAACCATCCACAGGGAAAATGCTCCTGCTTTACATGAGTCTGCTGCAGACTTTGAAATCAAGTAGCCCAAAACCTTAAACTCAAAAGGTTCATCCAATGATTTACCTTAATTTGGTCAAAATAAAACATCAGTACTTTGCCTTAGTTTTCTCCCCTTTAAACTTTTTGGAAATACTTGCTTGTTTCCAGAGTTTCTAATGATCAGGAAGGCTTCAGAGAAACCTTGGAAAAAAACCAGATTTGACTACAATACTTTTAATTGTATACAGAGAACATGGAATTCTGCACATGGGGCATGAAGCCATGTTTTGCAAGGCCTGAGCAATGATTACATTATAAACAAACACACTTTGTTTTTTTCCATAAAAAAGAGTAGGAATAGAAAATCAGGAAAATGCAGACGTAACTGTTCTCCTGTTGAAGAGATTTATATTCTCTTCTGTTAGCTGTCAGATGGTGAAGAAAACAACCATTTTCACAATCACAGAATTCCAGACTGGCTTAGGCTGGAAAGGACCTTAAAGCTCATCCAGTTCCAACCCCCTGCCATGGGCAGGGACACCTCACACCAGACCAGGTTGCTCCAAGCCCCGTCCAACCTGCCCTTGAACACTGCCAGGAATGGGGCAGCCACAGCTTCTCTGGGCACCCTGTGCCAGCGCCTCAGCACCCTCACAGGGAAGAACTTCTTCCTTATATCTAACCTGAACTTTCCCTGTTTCAGTTTGAACCCATCACCCCTTGCCCTATTGCTACAGTCCCTCATGAAGAGGCCCTCTCCAGCATCCTTGTAGGATAATAATCTGTCATGTGTTGAGAGGAGGAAGATGATTATGGAAAACCCCACAATTCAGAAGCACTTATGTAACACTTCTAAATCTGCAGGGGACAGTAATCATTTGGCACATGAGCAGTCCATTTAGGATAGAAAAAAGGGACAAGTGCTCCCCCTCCTCACCAACAGGATCTTCAAACACTTTTTAAAAGGATTTTTACTTGATAGGGCAAAAAGATGCATACTGAAAGATTGGGAAGATTCTCTTACCATGTGTTCAAACGGCTAGGTTTAAAATTCCTGTATGATCTACTCCCCTCTCTGGACTCACATCAAGTCAGGACATTTTCTTTGCACATTTAAAGTTGTCATTGTGGGCGGAGGAGCAGACACAGGGAAGGGGACTGGAGTTAAAGGACCAAAACCCACAATCTAATGAGAAAATAATGATCTGTTTTCTATGATCTTTATTACCCTCAACTCAGATTTACCACTATGCTCTAAGAGGCATCCTCGCCATTTGAGAAACTATGAACTAGACAGAGCAATTCATTATTTGGCAGTAGCTGAAGCTCACACTATTTTGCTTTAGCACGGATTCCCTTCCCAATGCAGACCTAATCTGTTATTTTTACTTTCTGACAACCACATTTTAAGAATCCCAGTTGAAATCCTCCTATAACTCATTAAATAGAATTCAGTATAGCTGAGTATTACAATACAGACACAAGGACCATCAGACCAGTTGCATTTGCAAAGCACCCAGCATGATTTACTTACACACTGTTGCATGGACGACGTGTAAGTTTGTATGTATATATTTTCACATATATAGTTACAGCTTTATCTCATTCAGTAATACATCTACATATAGATGTACTGTATCTGTATTGTTGTTGCATGGGGGTGTTATTTTGTGACCTTCAAGAAATAATGTATGTCACTTGCAGCTGGCAGTGAAATTCAGGCTACAGAATGACTGGTAGATGAGGATGCCTTTATGGTGACTTCTGGCTAATTAATTCTTCCCTGATGTTTAGCATCTCTCAACCTATTATCTGTGCAGAGAAACACACATGGCTAAGATCATGCCAGAGCAGCACACATGTATTCAAAACGTTTCTGAGAGCAGTTCCCTCACACATAATCTGCCATTCCAAACCCTGGAGCTTTCCAGTGAAGCACATTTGCAGCAGCAAATTTAAACTGGAGCTCATTCCATTAGCCTAAGAATTTGTCTGGTCAACTGAACGTTGTTTGGAGACTCCTTAACTGCCCTCCGCTCTTAAATTCAGCCTTTGGACAAAAGAAATCAAGTGAGGCTGTCTGTGGCCCTTCTGGGCTTTGTATTTCTTCCCGTATTTTTTTTAGACATCAGGTATGCATCAAATCAACTCAAGGAGAGTTAATTCTCTGACCAGCCTTCCTGTGAATGGATGTGCCAGAATGTGTACAGTTGATATACCTTGTTCTCTTGAAATATCTGGCTTATACCAGAATTTGGATGTGTCCTGGACAAATTTTACAGTCACGTGTTTATCAGTTGTGTTTTCTGTGAAATAGAAGGGAAAAAAATGGTCAAGATATTGCTTAAACACAAAAGCATTTTTTACTGTTCTTACAAATTCCAATCACGTTCATTATTCAAAACACTTGTGATTAGAAGGACAACTTAGAACTCTGAACTGGTTTAGAACCAACAAATATCACAGTGTCACTGTACACTAAGATTCTGACAGCATTCTTGGACTTTCATTTTGTAAACCCCATAAAATATTAAAAACTCTTCCATGTGTAAAGCTGTATTAAATGCAAACTTCTCAATGTGAATACACATCTACATTTTTAACTATTCTGACACAGGTATAGAAGGGTGCAGAGAAGCCAGCCCTTATGGAAAGAAGTTGGACTCCACACTGCTTGCTTGCAGTTCAGCAGTTCAAAAGGCAGGCTGCCCTTGGCTGACATCTAGGGAACTGCAGAAAGAATTCTGCAGCCTTGCTCTTTGAGAAATACATCCAAACCCACCGAGCTGGTGCTGCTTACTGCAAACACTCAAGTGCTCTGTGCCATTTTCATTTCATTGCTCCCCATCCCCACTTCTAAAATCCTCAAAGTGCTTTTTTTAGACTCATATAAAACCTAATGGAATCTGCATTTCTACAATACACAAACCTACCTGGCACTGGGGAAGTGTTTAACATTTTTGAGAAATCTGGGAGGACATTTGGGAAGGGGATGCTGATTGTGCTCCCACTGTGGGGGCTCGAGAAGCCACTTGAAGAAGGGGACACAGAGGCAAAGGAACGGTCTCCTTCGGAGGACCTCTTTTTCTCTGGAAGAGGTGGTTGAGCATGAAGATTCCCTGCATGGTGCTGCTGGACTGCACTGTTCTGGCTATTGAGTCCAGAGGCCACTGTTATATAGTTTTGTGTCAAAACACCATTGTCCTCAGCACTTGCCACTGATGAGCTCACAGTTTTAGGAGACATGCTAGTATTGGCTATGAAAGCAGCTTGTTTCTCCTCTTGTGGAGAGCTACTGCCCCTGCTGCCCCCACTGTAGCTCAGGTAGGCCCGGGCGCTGCTGCTGACTGCAGGTTCTTCCTGTGGCTCTGCTGGTGAATTCTCCAGGCTGCTCAGGGTGACAACTTGCAGTCCTGGACTTTGGAAATGAGACAAGAGGGAGACATCTTGCACGGCGTTGGAAAATTCTGAGGGCACACGGTAACCTCCTGGCGGCCTGCTGTTTCCCATTGACAGCTGGAGTGACGGGGAAGCTTTAGGGCTGCTTTCAAGCCAAGGACGTTCTGTTGCAGAAGAGCTATGGAAAAAAAGCCAGAACTTGAACACAAAAGAAGAAACCAACAGCTAAATCATTCCCTTGAAGTGTCACTGTACAATCCATACTGCAGCAGCGATCACTGAAACAAGGAATCGCCTCACCCAGGGCAATACCTGAGGGTGCTCTTCGACACATGCTGGACCTGGTGATGCAGCTGGATCAAGGGATTCCAGCCCCACCCCAATCACTCATTTCTTCAAGTGTAGGTCTTTACCTTCTGCCTCATGTCACCCTCCACCTAGCTATGCTGATGGGGGGCAGGAGGAATGGGGAGAAGGTGGAGGGAAGAAGAAGGGAAAAGAGGTGACATGAGATATAAAAAAGAAAGGATTTTTCATTAAAAGGGAATTGTGGAAATGGATACCAGTAGATTTGAACAGACCAAAGCAGAAGGAAAACAGAAGAAATCACTGCAAGAAAAAAACCCCAGAGCTGCAGCTATCTGCTAGGTGAAATGAAAAACAGCAGAAAGAAAATGCTTAGAAAGGAACATTTTCTAGATAAAGCTTGAAGTAGGAATGTAAACTTGATAATGACTCCATTGCCCAATAAGCTTTTAATTCATATCTACTTATAATGAATGTTACATTGCCTCCTCTGCCTCCGAAAACACTAACATACTTTGTTCAGTCTTATGATTCAAATTCATAATTACAAAAACATTCTCGCACAGTCCAAGTACTGCCTGAGATGAATTAGATGTGATAAATAAAAGATAAATAGGTATCAGCATACTTGGACTCCTCACTGAGAGTCTGACACACCAACCAACAACATTGCAAATACTTACTGTGAAAAAGGAGCCAATGATCCAAGAACCAGAATAGGATAATTAGCCACAAAGGAATGCTGTTGCAGAGTGATAGAGAAGGAAGGCTAAACAGCTGTAACATAACACCTCATCTAGTAAGTAAATACAGGGTGTAGCTAATGACTGACTATCCATTGTCCTGTTCTTCTGAGCCCTCTAACAGTAACCTGGGACTCGTTTGCTTGCTGTGATTCCTGTTGTTTGTCATCTTATGCTGTAAGCTCCTTGGGACAAGAACTGTGTTCTAAACGTATACTATTCAAGCTCTGGTCCAGAGCCTACATGTTTACCATCATACAAATATGAAATAATAAAACCTCGCAGCCTGCTGGGCAGTTGGGAGGGAGTCAGCTCTTCACTACCAAAACCAAATCCTCTGACATTCACTGACTAGAAACACAGGAACTGCAGTGAGGAGAGTGCTCCCTCTCTCTCATCTGCAACTTATTCCAGTGTCAAATTTCATGAACTGCTTTTCAGTAAAGCATTAGAGGAGCTGGTTAAGCACACAGGAAAGTATGTATGAGCTTGTACTAGCACACAGTGAAGTAAGTGAGCTATAAATTCCTATTTAGTTTTGTATTCCTATTTATCTTCAAAGCTAACTGTATCCCTGCTATACAAATAACGTCTGCGTACGTGGTGAGTTCCTGCTGGTGGACATCATCACTAAACGTAACAACCAAACTCAAAGCCCTTGCACAAATGCTCTGCAAGTACAACATCTTGGCTGGAAAGTAGTTATAAGAATTAAACAGTAAGGTAGGAGAATCTTTCCCTACCTTTCTGCCCCTGTGATAGGACTGTTACTTGAAACAGTACACGAAGATGCAAAACAGTGCTGAAAGGAGGGATCCGGCTGCATGTTGGCCCTCAGCAAGGCCGGGTTAGTGCCCACAGTGCTGTCAGACATCACCACAGAGTGGTTAATGGCTTCTGTGTAACTTCGAGATTCTGCAGCAAAGGAAACAAAGTGCAAGGCAAGTGAAAAAACAAGTCACATTTTGGTGGTTCTTGTACTGACAGAAGTGCTGTTCTTTAATAAAGAAGAGTTATTATTTGTTTGAGCAGTGACATTTTATTTCACAACATGATGCTGATTGCTGAAAGCATCTAGTAAGACAAATAGCAGAGGGAGTAATGATTCCAGAATTGCACCACTCAAACTGTTTGGTCAGTTCTCCAGGGTACATTCTCAAGCCCCGAGTGAAAACAGTCCTCTCTGTTCCAAGCTGGTTTGCATTCCACAAGCCACAGTGTTAATCAGGTATGTCTAGTCAAGTGTCCTATGTAACTACACACACCATCAGGGTGACTTAAACACCAAAGTGACAGAAAACTAGTGTATTAATTCAGCCCACTACTGAATGGGGCAGGGGACCTGAAGAAAAATGACACACTGAGGCACTCAAAACCTTCTTCACCTCAGTCTTTACCAGTAAGACAGGCCTTTGGGAATCCCAAACCCCTGAGCCCACAGGAAAAATGTGGATCAAGGAAGACTTATCCTCAGTGGAGGAGGACCAAGCAAAAGAGCACCTAAACAAACTGGACGTACCTAAGTCATAGAATCACAGAACAGTTTGGGTTGGAAGGGACCAGACCTTCAAAGCTCATCCAGACCAAAACCCTGCAATGAGCAGGGACATCTTCCAACTAGATCAGGTTGCCCAGAACCACATCCAGCCTGGCCTGAATGTCTCCAGGGATGATGCATCCTCTGGGCAACCTGTGCCAGGGTTTTACCACCCTCAGTGTAAAAAATTTCTCCCTCATATCCACCCTGAATATCTCTCTTTTCGTTTAAAACCTCCTCACCCTGTCGCAACAGACCACACTAAAAAGCCTCTCCCCATCTTTCTTATAGGCCCCTTTTAAGAAGTGAAAGGCCTCAATATGTCCTCTGGGGCCTGACAGGCTGCACATGCAGGAGCTGAGGGAGCTGGCTGATACCACTGCAAGGTCTCTCTTGATAACTGGGCTTTATACAGGAACAGTTTAATCCCTTCTTTATGGGTGCATTTTAATAACCAGTCAAGCCCTAGTGAGGGTTGCATTTCGTTACTGCATCTAAAGCAATCCAACACCTGTTCACAGAAGCCCAGCTTCAACAGCACTGTTTTCTACAATTCCAGTCCTACAAAGAGTTAAGATTGTGCTAATGCATCTTTCCCATAAAGAAACCTTTCTAATGTAAAGAGGAGGAAGGTTCTCACTGTTTGTGTGAGCAACACTGAAACAAGTCTAAATAAATCTTCTTTTTCCTTCAATTCATCTTAGAGCCTGGCTCTACTATTATTTGAATGGGGGAGTGCAAGGTACTTAAAAAGAAATGCCTGAGATAAGAAAATCTGCAGATCAGTGTCCTGACTGCAAACCATTCGAATTCCTCACATAGCATACATACTGTACAAAGCAAACATTTAACTGGGTGAAGGAAACAGAAAACTGCAACACTTTTATCTATACCCATTACTTTAACTACAGCCACACCAGCCGTAAAAGTGAACTTTAAGGAAACAGTGCAGAAATGTGTGTGGTGTGGAAGAGCTAGAGAAATCTCTGTCTAATAGATCAGATATATTACAGTCATTCCCATACTGGTGCAAACACAGTCAAAAAAGCTGGCTGCACAAACCCATGATTTAGGCCATATTCCTGCTGAAATCAGCGGTGCTTGCTTTTACAAGTATTACACAGATTGAGTGTTTACCCAAGTATTATAAAGATTGATGTTAAGCCTTGAGCTATGATTTTAATACGTAACAAAGTAATATTACTTTGTCTTAACTACTATCTGAGAAATAAAAAGATTCACTGAAGATGGATTGGTCAAACTGATGTTGTACAGCTGAAGACTACCAGAGCCCCCTCAGACTCTAGGCGAAAAGCAGATGAACTTACTGATAGCAGCATCTGTAAGAGAAACTAATGTAAATGCAGCAGACATCCCACCTCCCCTCTGCACATGAACCTGCAGATGCTTCCCAATCACACTGCAGTTTGAGGTGACTCTGCTGCTGCACGGAAGAGGTTAATGCCTAACCATTCCATGATGCTATGATTCCCAAGAGCCACTGGGAATTATGATCACAGGCTTAACTCCAAACGCTTGCTTGGTTTTGTGCCCCTGATGCTAGGCCATACTGGTGAGTCACTATACTCCAGTAACTAAAAAGCTGGGCAAAGGAAGGGCAGTGACGGTCCTTCTGAAATAGATTCAAATCTCCCAATCTAATGAGATCTCAGCTGTGTGTTTAATAGCTAATCTGAAGCATTCACACAGCAAAATCCACTCCTTCTCCCAGCAATAACAGCACTTGCTTGAAGAAATGGACCAAGACCTGACTACTGTTTCAGGCCTTGGACTGTTGCTGTTATCTTCAGAGCGCCGATTGTTGCGTGCTGCCACACTCAAAGATGCAGCATTTCTTTTCATAACCCCTTTTCACAGGTGTAAAATACTAAACTAAGAGGGAAAAGCTACTGGCAGCCAGGCATGTAATGTGTGGAAAGAATGCAAACTCCATACAGCTCTTCCCAGGCTGTGCAAGTCTATCTGAAAGGCACTTTCCCACGAAAGCAGCTTTGTTTATATTTCATTTGAAAACAAGCTTGCTCAATATTTCAGCTATGTCTCTATTGTCTGATGCAGAGTCCACACTCACCAGTCAGCTCTTAACCCTTTATCTCATTATCGTTAACTCGATGCAATCCCCATAGCTTCAGCAGTGTTTCTGTATGCATGGTACAGACTCCCCTGGCATGTTTGATGCAAAGCATCAGTGCTTCTTGCTGTAGGTCCCTACTAAATCTATGCCATTATCTCTGCAAGAATGCTGACAGTGTAAAAGTGCAGCTCCCTACTTAAAATTAGTGACATAACAAAACCAGGATCATTCATGTTCATGTGTCTTCATGCACTCAGGTCAGACCTATGTATCTACACTGACCATCCATTTTACAGGCAGAACCTAATAGATGAACTGGACTCTTTGCATCACACACTACAGAAAAGTGACTTTCAGGAAGAAGACAAATACTACTGTGCCCACATGCAAGGCAGAAAAATATCCAGCTTGCTCTTCTACTGTTCCACTTGGCAGTAAAGGGCAAATACTTGTGAAGGCTGCAAGCTTCTTTCAGTTGTAAGCACAAACTCCTGGATGCGTCTAGGATACAGCTATATAATGTAGGAAGTTACAGATTAACCTGTACTTTAATCCACTAAACCTGTTAAAACAAAAAATCCACCAACCCCCCCACCCTTTCCCTCCTGAGTGGCTTAACCCATGCCATGGACCAGATAAAAGATGTAAAAACCTTCCTTTTCCTCTCTTGTAGGAGCTGAAGGGCAAAATCACCTCACAGCTTTGGAGACAATGGTCCAACATTGGCAGGGAAAAGAAAGAAGCAGCCATTCCACCTTGTATGCTAAAGCAGCTTCTAACACTCCTATCTTTGTAGCTGTTTTTCTGAGAAGCTGGTACCTAACCTGCACTGGATGAAGTTGGAAACTCCAGTCCTCAGTTTCATTTTTGGGGAAAGAGAACTCTTAAGTCACTGTTCCACTCCCAAACCCCTGAGCTGACCACCCCCGACTTCTCTCAGGCCAGTCTAAAAGCTGAATGGACACAGAAAAGCATACTGCCCTAAAGCAAGCCAAAGTAACCGATCCACTGCCAGCCCTGAAGAACAGCAGAAGGGCAAGATGCTTTGTGCAATTTAAGAGTCTATTTTGTGACCCCTCCTTTGATGGCTAGAGCCTAACAAAAGCCACTTCAGATATGGCTATGAAACATTCCACGTATCAACACTCTGACTCACAGGTCCCTCCACTTCCACAAAGGCACGCAGCACTCCCAGCATTCCCAAAAACTCCATGGCACTTCACGGCTTGGCATTCAGCTGGCTCCAACTACCATTTAGAGTTTACATCACTGCCAGTGTAAACTCCACACAGTGCTGAGCTGTTCATCTCGCTTCCCACAGCCACGGAACTGTAAGAGTTCCTATGACAATAGTCTCTGCTGATACAACTTTACCTTATCCAGGGGATAAAAGATGCCCACTTCCCTTTTCCAATATTAAAATCTTACTGCTCATCAAGCAAGTTACTCTGCCATTCACCTGAACGTTTTGCAGAAGATAAGGCTCAACTCAGCTCTGAGATGTTACGCATGAAAGGAAAGGTAGAGCAAGGACCAGAGACTACCTTAGCCTTTAGTAGTAAGAACAACCTATCTAGAGACACAGTAGATGGCTCCATGGATTGAAGTGTGTAAGTAAGACAAAAAGTACTGGATAAAGATATTTAAGCACATTTTATGAGAGAGGTTTGTTTAGGAATGTTTCTTTCCAAACCTTAAAACTACAAAAGGAGAAAAGTGGAGAAAGCTTCATCAGAGAAACAGTCAATGACAGCAAAAATACCATTGAAGTACAGAGCAGGCACGATTTTAGCTCTTCCAAGTCATTTTGCCAATATTTCAGTAAAGGAAATGTGGATGGAAATATCAACTGGGAAGTCACAGTTTCAAAGGAAACACTGGAGCAAGGAAGAGAGCTTCAGTGGAAGAGAGGTACTGACATGCAACATCCAGTGACAGCTAATTGGACTGGATGAAGTGAAAAGGAGCACACAATTCCAACTGCACAGTGTGAGTATGGAGAAACAGAGGTTTGTACTACTCCAGAGAGCCAAAAACCCTGGAAAAAGTGAATTCATGACAAAAGGATTTGGCTCCCTTGAAAAAGAGTCCCTCCGGCAGCTGACAGAGTGCTAACAACACAATTGGCACCAGTGAAGCTCCTTCACAACCTCTATACAGCTCACAGGAAAGGCCAGAGTTAACAATCCCTGCACAGGGAGAAAGGAGACAGCAAGTCTCCTGAGCAGTTCACAAACTGACACCTTTTCAAGTCCTTGGCACTGCAAGGTTCTTATGGAGCAGCCATCTTCACTTTCTCCTCTCTTTTCCAAATGCTCAGGTGCCAAAATTAGTGAGACTGAGATAATGCTGAAACTCTTTTGCTTTCAACTCTGCAACTGTGACCTTTTATACTTGCTATATCCTGCTTTCAGTTTCACAAAAATGCAGTGATCAGAATTACTCGTTCCATGAAACCCACAAACTTTGGCCCCATTGTTCCTTCCTTCCCATAGAATATGTGGAAATCAACAAACGATCCTCAAGCTCTTGTCTTTTATCATTTCACCTGCCAAGGGAATGACTTTGTTACCTCTTTTTGCACAGTACATGCTACCCTTTCCAACACAAGTTGTTCCATCTCTCATTCAGGGTTAAATCCCTCAAGCTGTTCCTGCTAGCCAGCTTCCACCATTACTTCTTAAGTGTTTCAAAAATAAGAGCTCTGAGAACATGTTATTTACTCTATTAGTGTTTCTTTTGGTGGAGAAGAGTTAAAACACAACCATGCTAACCTAAGCCATTCACACTGAAAGAAAACTCTAAGCTACCCCAAGCAGCAACAAACACCTTCCTGTTCACTGTCCCTGAAAAAGGAGTTCTTCATCAGGAACTGTAGCAATAGGACAAGGGGTGATGGGTTCAAACTGAAACAGGGAAAGTTCAGGTTAGATCTAAGGCAGTTCTTCCCTGTGAGGGTGCTGAGGCGCTGGCACAGGGTGCCCAGAGAAGCTGTGGTTGCCCCATCCCTGGCAGTGTTCAAGGCCAGGTTGGATGGGGCTTGGAGCAACCTGGTCTAGCGTGAGGTGTCCCTGCCCATGGCAGGGGGGCTGGAACCGGATGATCTTAAGGTCCTTTCTAACCTAAACCAGTCTGGGATTCTATGATTCCATGCTCTTCACATTTCTGATAGGACAGATTTGGAGAGTTTATAGTTTAGAAAAGAGGTAATCCGTTGAGAAACTTCCCAAATAACAACTTGTAGCCTGATACAATCACTGTTATTGTTGCCTTATGTTCCAGTAATCGCTCCCCAAAACCTGCAGCAAAAAAAATGCTGAATCAGCACATTTTGCCCACCGTAGTCACCATGCCAAAGTTTCCACTGCCACAGAGGAGCTCTGAGGGCACCTGAAAATCTGCAACATTTTCTACTTCTTATACACAAACTGGATTTTACACTGAAGGTTAGTCAGGTATTTTACTGGCTATAGCCACAGAAATCCTGCTTTCAACAGTATTTCTTCAAAACTCTTATTTTTTTAGAAAAAAAAAAGAATCCTAAAAGACTAACACAGTTTATATCTTCATGTTTTTTGCTTTTTAGTTCACCTACGGATAGCTAAACCAACCACAGAACTAGAGGATGGAGCCCCGTTTTGCTCCAACGAATCCCCTCTCCCACAACTGAATATTACCAAATCACAATAAAATTTGAAATCCACCTTTTTAATTAGCTTTAGAAAAGCTGAGAACTCTCTTCCAGCCCAATACCCAGTGCAGCTCCTGACCCTTTTCAGCAGGGCACACACCCTGCTTTGGGGACCACTGACAGGAAAAAAGAGGGCAGTTTAGGGATAGAAAGAGGAGGGCTTAGTTTTGGCGGAGGTGTTTTTTTCTGTTGTTTCTATTTTTATTTATCTATTTTTAATGGATGGAACAGGAGCAGTTTCTCTGCTGGCCTGGAATCTGCTGGGGTTTATGCACATCCATAACATCTTCACAACTGCCTGTGTTATTCCAGAAGGAGACATGTCATGAGCCAGAATCATGTACTATCGTGGAGGCACCAGCAGTTCCCCTACTTCGCCAAGCCCCACCAACAGCAAACAGATATAACAGGGTCTTTTTCAAACTTGTCAAGGAAAAGACAAAGTTAGTAATGCTTGGAGATTCTGCTAATGCCTGTTTGGATCAACACCCTGTGAGTAACCAGATCAGCCAGGTTGAGTGTGGAGAAGCTATGAAGATGGTGGCTCCATCATCCACATACTAACCTTTCAGCACCTCAAAGGTCAGCTTCAATTGCTTCATTAATCAGCACTGAGAAGGATCTGTGGAATATGTACTATGTGCTTGGCTCTTACAGAAAACACAACAGAGTGGTGCCTGACAACCTGAGAAATAAAACAGCAAATTTGGAGAGGTGGCAAAGTATTTCTCAGTGACATTTATTTGGTGGCAGAAATAACACATTCACCAGAACACAAACTGTCGGTAATTAAAGCCAAGCCACGCTGCAGGACTGAAGGCTTCTAATTTCATGCGATTATTTACTGTGTGTGTTTAGAAAGCATTCACTGTGCGTTGGGAACCTTTCAGATGCATTTATTTAGAATAATAAAAAAGTCCATTCTTGCCTTTTGCCTGAAGAGAGCTGTAAATCAGCCCCACTGCCCCCCAAGGAACTACCCTTGGCACAGCAGCCATCCCCAGCAAGCCCTGGGTGAGCCAGGCTGGAGCTGTGCCACCTCCATGGGAGACTGTGGCCTGCTGGCAAGATGCATGGCAACGGCTGGGTGCACACTGGGGCATTCCTGTGTTCCAGCAACTTCCAGCTCCCATAACAGCCCACAGAGGCTTCTGTCAGTAACAAACAAACGCAGGCTCTGAAGCTATGCCAGGGGTCAGCTTATCTCCAGGCAACCCTAGAATCAGAGAATTAACTGCACTTACCCTCTGCCCCTGTCTGCACAGGGATAAGTATCAAAAGGATGATTTACCAGACCCCACTTTCCCCCACCCATGTCGCTGTCCTCAAAATCTCACTCTCCAGCTTCTTTTCTACTGAGGAGACAGCCCTTCCCTTGACGGACCCTTCCACCAATTTTCAGATGCTTGGTGTCATGCATCCATTCAAAAACACCAAAACACAACTCGTATTTGCCAAATACAAGTTGCAATTCAGCATCTTGAAAGGAGTAAAATTCTTATCACACCTTTCTGAAAGTCCCTTTTTATACTCATTTATTATCTTCCCAAATAGCAGCAGGGGGAAAAAAGAAAAGCAGCTTCCCCAGGGACTAAAGCAATCAGTTGCACATGTCTTCTCATGTATTTTAAAAGGTCTTGCAGATGCTCTGCTATTGACTTTAAGCATAGTTTTGCTGCCTTAGGAATGCAAATCAGCTGCAGAGGCATCTCCTCAAGCCATCCAGGTCATATGCAAACAAAAAATGTGACATTTATCAAACCCCTCTTAAAGAGAACACCACACTCAGTCCGTAACACGGAAACACAAGCACTGCATTCTGCCTTGAAGTATAGCAGATCCTGGTACTTGAACAGATCATGACACAGTGATGAACCAAACCAGATCCAACAAAACCACCAGAATCTAATTATTAACATGCCCGCAACTAAGTTTTCACAGCAAATTAGTTTAGTTCAGTGGCTTCAGACACGGCCAATTCCATTCCTACTGTGGTTTATCTCCTGATGGAATTTCAGACACTCACATTGTGAATATGACAATTTTCATCAAACTGCAAAATTAAATTGCAATAGGTTTAGAAGAGAAAAAAACCACTAGGAATCAGAAGTGTACAAACTGGTACCTTCAGGATACACAGCAATACTTTCTCAGGCAGAATGACCTGAAAGACCTTTCAAGAAAGGAGAGTAAAACATGCGCCCTGTCCTCCCAAGTTCATTACCTACTGAAATTGCTTGAGGCGTGGGAGATGCAGGTCCAGGTTGTCCGTACTGAACTGGAAAACGCAACTCCTGTCTACTGAGAGACCCAGGGCAAAAGGGCCAAGGGGAGAGGTAGAGGGGGCAAACTGGAACAAATACTGAGTGAATGATGAAGGGACTGAGCTTGAGGCTGACTTTCTGGTATTCCTGGAAAGCAAGCACCAAACGACATTTTCAATTGTATGGCATCTAAGGTGAAAAAGAGGGGAAGAGATAGTTTGAACTCCTCTTTTCCTGTCTCAGTCCAGTTCCTTGGTGCCAGCAGGCACCAGAGAGGTCCAGGTATGCAGCTTTTGACATCTGAGGCATACTTACTAGCACAAAGAATGGAAGCAATCAAACTGATGTCTGGACGTTCTACCACAAGTCCCACTTTGGTCCTGCTCTTCTACTGCCTTAATGTGCTCCTCTTTCACCTATTCACTTTTCTGGAGTCACAGATGGCTGAGCTCAGTTCACTGCAGCCTGAATACCAAAAGCCAGGGCCTTCTTTTTAGTTCTGAAATGGCACACCTAAACAAATTTCCATTTTAGAACCAGAAAAGGAACTGATTTTTCAGAAGCCGCTTTTAATCATCTGGAATTAAAACAGGTAAAGCCAAGCTCAGTTCAGTGTATCTCCAGTATCATGTAAAAGGATGAGACGTGAAGCTACCAAATGATTACCTGGTCTGCCTCTTCAGGATTATGATTCAGTAGCTCTTTAGAGTTGCAGTTCACACAAGCATCTGCTGCTACTGACCTGCATTAAGGCCAAAAGAATCAAGCTCTTTAAAGTAATTCTGGGGCACCCTGCCCATGATACAACAGTTGGTTGCTTTAGGACTGTATTATATTTTGATGGGAAATTTAGATCTGGTGTGAGAAAGTGAGAATATTTTACATGTACTGCCTGAATCAGAACAATTAACTCTGCCAGTGCTCATGGCACAATACACTGTTTTTCCCATTAAGCAAGAAAGCAGGAAAACTATGTGATATTCCTCATTAAGGAGAGACTTATGTTTACAAAGTCAGTTCATTTTTCATGCTTTTGAAAGGAAACTTAATGCTGCAGCAACATTACCAGCAATTCCTCAGGGGCGGGAAAAGAATCAGCCTGGACAAACTTATTGCACATAGTCAGTAATTACATATGTTCCGGGCAGGCTCCATTTCTTCTCCTTTGAAAAAGAAACAAAACAAAAAGCCACCACCACACAAAGCAGCGTAAGTCTTCCTCAGCAAAAAATCACTTCCCAAAGCTCATGAACCCTGCCCCATGCCCTCTGTCACTCCATTAGCGACCGCAGGAAAAAACCTCATACTGACAAATCTTGTCTGCAAAGCGTTTCGCTTTCTCTGTGGCCTCCAAACGTTACTACATACCCACACAAGGGTACTTCTTTCCTCCAGCGTTTGCAGATCACATTTCACGGCCGCCGCGCGGTGCTCGGAACGCGGCCAGCGGAACGCAAGACCCACAGAACAAGTTTTCAGGCCGAGGGAAAGGCACGGCAAAGAGGGAGAGAAAGAAATCGAGAACCTACCTATGGAGGCCATCATGACAGAAGGTCTTTCACGGAGCACGGGATGGGCAAGATCTCTGCTCCCTCCCGCCGAGCCGGTCGCGCCGCTCAGGGAGCGGAGCAGCCGGAGGCTTGGGAAAAGCCATTTCCCCCATTTGCCACCTCTGATACCATCCGCTCTCCCCGGCGGGTTCAAACTTCACTGTAAAGAGGATTCAGTGTCTGCGGCGAAAGAAAGCCGGGCTCCTGCTCTCAATGCAGCCACTCAGCTGAAAACAGCCCGAGTTCGTTCCATCCAGGCGGAAAGTAACTCCGCGGTTGTTGCTGGGCCAGCTCCGCCGCTGGGGCTCACACAGACTTCCCATTCAGTGCATCCCGCCCCGCTGGCTCCACCTCGCTTGCTCTGACTTTGTTCTCCCCCAGCTCTCGCAGTGGCTCACGCCGCCTCCCGCACGCCCAGCGCCGCTCCCAGCGCATCCTCCTCAGCCAGTGCCGGGGGAAGGCAGGGGCACGGCGGGGGCACAGAGCTCAGACTCTTGCTGCTGCACACACCCCGCAGCGTTTGGTTCTGTCTGTTTGGTTGTTTTAAGTAGACGCCCAGTTCCCCCAGAACTCCCTTGGACCTCACAGATTTCTTTCTTTCAGAGAGATGCAGGACATGTAACCAATACCAGTCACATCATAGAATCACAGACTGGTTTGTGTTGGAAAAGACCTTAAGCTCATCCAGTTCCAACCCCCTGCCATGGGCAGGGACACCTCACACTAGAGCAGGTTGCTTCCAGCTCCGTCCAACCTGGCCTTGAACACTGCCAGGGATGGGGCAGCCACAGGTTCTCTGGGCACCCTGTGCCAGCGCCTCAGCACCCTCACAGGGAAGAACTCCTGCCTAAGAGCTCACCTTAATCTCCCCTCTGGCAGGTTAAAGCCATTCCCCTTGGCCTGTCCCTACAGGCCTTTCTCCAAAGCCCCTCTCCAGGCTTCCTGTAGCCCCTTTAGGCACTGGAGCTGCTCTAAGGTCTCCCCTTCAGGAGCCTTCTCTTGTCCAGGCTGAACCAGCCCAGCTCTCTCAGCCTGGCTCCAGAGCAGAGCTGCTCCAGCCCTCACAGCATCTCCAGGGCCTCCTCTGGACTCTCTCCAACAGCTCCACATCCCTCTTGTGAGGCTGCCCCAGAGCTGGATCAGGACTGGGGGGGGGGGGGGGGGTCCCCCAGAGTGCAGCAGAGGGGGAGAATCCCCTCCCTTGACCAGTGCTGTTCACACTCTGGGGGTGCAGCCCAGCACACAGGGGGGATTCTCAGCTCAAGCACACACTGCGGCTGGGCCACTGGGAGCCTCTCCTCACCCAACACACCCCAAGTCCTTCTCCTCAGGGCTGCTCCATCCAGTCTCCACCCAGCCCGTGTTTGTGCCTGGGACTGCCTGAAACCAGTGCCCCAACTTGCACTTGGCGCTGTTGAACTTCATGAGGTTCACAGGGTTCCACCTTTCCAGCCTGTCAAGGTCCCTCTGGATGGCATTGCTCCCTCCCTCCAGCGTGTCAACCACCCCACACAGCTTGGTGTCATCAGCAGCTCGCTGAGGGTGCATTCAACTCCACTGTCCCTGACAAAGATGTTCATGTGGATCAAAGCCCAGTTGCTCTATGATGCCAAACTAGCTCAAATACTCTCCAATAAATTTAGGATCTATAACTCTGAATAAAGTTTGACTCACTTCCCAGGATTTCTTTCACAAAACACCACGTGCAACCCTACAGTGTTGCATTCAACACCACCCCATCATTGTTCAGAGCAGGTTTTATTTACGGGTCAGGAAGATGAGTGGAAGCACTGCAGCGCTGCAATGGGCAGCACATTTCCTCCCCAGATTGTTCTTCAGTGGCCCAGGGCACCGGATTTTCTGAAAGGATGACTATAGGAAATTACTTGATATGGACAGCAACAAATATGTCCATTTAAAGCTTTCCTGTACTCAGTTGCTTTCAAGCAGCAACATATTCTGAATGTGTGTACTAAACACTTTTGAGAGCTTTAAAATACACCTATTTGCTTGATTATACAGATGAGTACTGGTAAACTAATTAAAATGTTCTCTTCTTTAACAGACTGAAAGGTAAACTAAATGACCCTATATAGGAATACTCACTCCTGCCACTGATTTTCTTCATAGCAGCTGCTTATATTAAATACTTTCATAACGGTTGCATCCAGGAGATCCAAGCAGCAAGGAAGAGTTGTGATATACACCATATTCCCAGGAAAATCATGAGGAACAATCCTTGCCACAGCAGCAGAACAGGTTATTAATGCAGCAGTCCACAACTGCCATCAGTTACTTTGATTAATTTAATAGACAATTACACTCTTTCTTTGTCTTGGATGCTTCCTGGCAGAAGTAAATGCAGTCAAACAGAGGCTTCAAGCTCTTATGAACAATAATTATTAGACAAAATTGCTCTCCATAGAAAGCATTCCTGGCTCTGCATAAAAAAAGCACTGTAATCACAGGAAACCTTTGGATGTCGCATTTCCTTCCCAGTTTTCAAGTCTTGGAAGCTTTGCTTGCTCAGCTGTTTACACTTGCTGAATTAGAAGAGAACAGAGATAGTAACACTGAACCAAGACGGTAACAGTGGTCCAAGACAGCACTTTGGAAGGCTGGGTGTTCATTTCCAAAGTAAGCTATGAATGTAATCTAAACAGAAACCAGGCAGTTAAAAATCATTCATGTATTTGAGTTTTCTCCACACTGTATTAAATTCACCGTTAAGATTTTTTTTTGCATGGGGCTTTCTAACAGAATCGGACTTGCTTATCCTTAGGGGTCTGTTCATCCCTGACATGAACACTTAACGGTAAACATAAAGTGCTTGACAGGAAAAGCTCACCCTTTGTTTGCCCTTCTGTCACAAGTTCAAAGTTTCAACCAGCTCAGGTGAGTTCCAGGGAAGAAAACAACCAATCTGAAACTCTAAAGCCAGGAAATCTAAAGGGCCGGACTGGAATTTTATTGTCTAGAAAAGCACAGAAATAAGAGTTAGGGAGGAGTTAGGAAGGGGGCTGTTGGATGTCTCTGGTGAGGAACTGGTTAGATTTAGGTGAGTGCAGTTTGTAAAGTAATGCCATCCCAAAAGGAAGACTTACTTGGCAAGGAGAATTGGTTTTCTGACTGCGCCAGACATAGCATAGAGACAAGAACCAGCTCCTCCGTCCTCTGCTGGGTGGTAGTATTTACTCACACAGCAAGGCCTGTGTACTTCTCCTAGGTAAAGTGCACAAGATGCCCAGTTTCATCAGAACCATCACACTGCAAGATCTATATAAAGTGGCTTAAAATGCAGGGTTTGAATTGTAACATACACCTTTCTCAACAGGAAACCCTGCAGGAAGGTGGCTAAGCTGTGGCCCTCAGACACAAACACAGCAAACCCCATGATTTGTGAAGGAATGGCATATGTTTCCCTGCTGCTCCTACAACTGACAGAAATGTGGGAGTCAGCCTCAAGTGACACTGCACTCAGAGTTTGTCTGCTACGTATCTAAATACGAACAGCTTTGTGAATTAACACGCCTATCTCAGGCATAGAAAAACATAGACTGATTTCAGTATCTCCTCTTCTGCGGGAGGGAATGAACACGAAGAGAAGTAGCATAGGAGAGAACAGCATCTTAAAGAACACAGCAGTATGGCCTCTGGACTGCAAACTCTGAAGTGGGACTGAACGTGTATTTCCTCACTCAACACTGGCAGGTCTGTGATTCTGAAATTACAGACCACCTCTGACTTGTGACTGCAGCAAACCAGACCAGACCTTCCCAGGCACCCAAACAAAGCATCCTCTTTAAGACTTGAGTAGTTTTTAAAAGGTGTGCTCACAGCTGCACTTCAGTTCTTAGAGCTTTCTTGTCTTCTGGCCTTCCCTTAAACTACACGGATGACTCCAGCACATCAGTCATCAAATGCCACGTCATATAGTACAAGACCTCACCCTGGAAAATCTGAAAAACCTTGTTCCATGTATGGGCTGGTTTCAGCTGGGATAGAGTTAATTTTCTTCCCAGCAGCTGGTGCAGTGCTGTGTTTCAGCTTGAGTCTGAGAACAGTGCTGGTAACGCGCTCATGGTTTAGTTGTTGCTCAGTAGCACTTACCCTGTTCAAGGACTTTTCAGTCTCATGCTCTGCCAGTGAGGAGGGGTACAAGAAGCGGGGAGGGAGCAGAGACAGGACCCCTGACCCAAACTAGCCAAAGGGGTATTCCATACCATAGCATGTCATGCCCAGGACACAAACTGGGGGGAGTTACCTGTACAGACCTGTCCGGAGCCAAGTGATCACATATTATGTCAAGGCACTGAAGTTGCAATATTTGCTTTGCTTGTTGCAATGCTGATGCCTGCTGAACTCAGTGCCCTCAGCACTGGGCAGTGGGAGGCAGAGGAGGATTCCTCAGACTGTAAAGTGCCAGAGCTGTGACCATCACTGCTAACATGCCCTTGCTTTCGTATTCTCTTCTGATGACCCATGGGCACCTATTTTCTGACCTGCTTTTTCCTCTTAGAGTAACTTGGTCTGAAGTTTCCAAAATGCATCAATTTTCTGGATGCCGTATGAAACCAGTTCTTTGACAGGCAGGTACTTACAAGCCTCTTAGGGCATTTACTTGCTAAACTCACTCTGGTGCTGAGCAATGAGCTAAACAGACTGGTTGTATGTTATGCTCCCTGAAGAGCAAATATAAACTGGAATGAAATTTCTAGAACAAGCATTGCATACAAAGGACATACTATGAAAGTGTTAAATATTCCCTGTTTTCTTTTCTAATGTTTTCTTAAACTTCATCTTCTTTTTCAAACACCCTTTATAATAAATTCATTGCCAAAATGCTTTGGTGATTTAACACAGGTAGGCAGAGGTTTCAAGCTGCTAGGCTGCCACTCAGACACAGAAATAAATGGTAAGGTAAAAGAAAGAAGCTTAAGCACAGCAGAAACCTTTTCATTAACACTGTAGTTCGCATTTTCATACAGTGTTTGAGCTTCATCTTATAATTCCAAGGGAGATGAGCACATCCTGAAGTCCCTTCTAATTGCACAGGTCTCAGCTTTCATTAAAATGCACAGATTATGCCTGCCTTAGCATGAGGCAGTTTTATTAACTCTGCGTCATCTCCCCACTGGGCATCAAATCCCTTTGCAGAGAACTACAACCAACAGACACCCTTCTAAAGCACTGAGAAGTATTAATAACACACTCTTTTGACCAGATATGAAAGCATCAAAACGACATCAATGAAACAAGAAAACCACAACCAATGTGTAATCTCAAGCTGTTTTTAAAACACTCCCACTGTTTTCAAGAACAAAAAATATTTTGCTAATCTTTGGATAACATTTCACTGTGACCAAGTATGGAATGGATTTAGAATCTAACGCAATCCATTTCAGGAAACTAGGAGCTGCATCTATTCTCCACCATCAATACAGAGGGGTTCTTACAGTGAGTTTTCTTACAAAACTTCAGTAACAAGAATGGCATCTTTTGACAACTTTAACATATTGGCCATAGAATAACACGTATATTGCTCCATTGCTTCTTCATCACATACTATCTTCCATGGACTTGGTACTGCCTAGCTTTTTATATTCAGCTATATATATATATAGCTGAATATATATATATTATACGTATATTTGTATCCCTTACTCCTCTGAATCAATGGCATGTCAGAACTTTTGATCAATGGCTAAAATATGTACAGACTTTGTAAAGGTCTATGTGAAAACATGTGACATGGCTATAAACAAAACCAGTCCATATTTAGCTAGCTAAATGGATTAACCTCTAAAACATTTCATTCTTATCTCTAAACCAGAGATTAAAGCTCTCCTAAATTATTCAGTGCACTGGGAGAGTACCTCTCATGGAAATCTTAGCCAAATTAGTGGGGAAAAACCCCTCAATTAAATCTGCTTATCAAACAGTCTAGTTGTAAACACCTAAGCTTTAAATATTTTGGTTAATATAACTCACTAAAAGCAGGCACAGACTACAAATATTTTGAGTTATTTTCAGTTCCAATTTGGTGGTTCTTTTACAACATATTTTCCTCCATTTGGACTGATGTGACTTAAATGAAACCATTAAACTATTCATCATGTGAGATGGAACATTATTACTTGCTGTGAATTTGAACTGAAACCGCTGCTAATAAGCACTGCTTTTTATTCTGCAGGCCAGACAAGATACAGAGTTTCCATGTTTGTATCTGAAGGATATGTTAAGAACTGTATTACAATGAGTAGCGGAAAAGGAAGGAAGCCTGGGACAACAAAGACTTGAAAATATATCAAGTCATCTCTAGACTTTGTGCAATAAAAGGTCTGCATAATGATTACACTTGTTCAGCTGAATATGCCAATGAAACTAATCCACGGAGGAGAAAGTGTGACCCAGATCATAAAGTATTATATTGACTTCAGTGTTTACAATGGCCAAGAAGTGGTCTCTGAACATCTATGACCGCTTTACAGCATTCCACATGCTCCTTCTGAAAGACCTGATTAAGTTCATGCTGGTAGAATCCAAACAGGAGAACTGATTCCTTTCCTACTTGCTTCTGAAGCCTATGGAGGCTTCACATGCACTACTAAATGGTATATACGATCATAACTAAGAAACATCAGCTGTTTCACTATACATATATTGTGGAGGTGGGCACTCTATACTTAGTCACAAGATAAACATGTCAAGGCCAACTGCAAGACAACAAAAAACATCACACAGACCTTGCTACCTGCCTTGTAGTAAAAATTATACATTTCTTGTCTCTCCTTGTACTTCTTATTGCTCCTTGATAGCCTCACTGTTTAAAACCAACCAACAAACAACAGAAAACAGAACCACCCCCAAAACACCCCAACCCCAAAATCACAACAGCAAAACCCAAAATGTACCTTTTGGAGGACAGAGCCTATGATAACCATGCACTGAAGTGGATGCACTGCTGTTCTGAGCAAATAAACGCACATGTCTGGAAATAGTTCCATACCTTTCTCTAGTTTTGGAGGCACATAGCTTATATGAACAGTTAAGGGAGAGAGAGGAAGGGAGGTATAAATAAATATTATAGGTAACATTTATGTATTGTGGAGAAAGTTTTTGCACACCATAAACTGGGATTTTTTTCCCCTCTCACAAATTAGTACCACTCTTCTTCCCTATGCTACTAACCCTCCTAACACATGAAAACATTTTCAGTTCGGAACCTTGGCTTTTTTATCAACCAACCAAGCAGCGTGTTTCATTTCCCTTCCAACTCAGTGACTCAAAGAAATTGCAGTCGTAGGCTAACAGTCCGAAATTCCAACAGTCTAGAATTATAATCAGTAATAGATTTATGCACTAATGAAGGTATCTGCTAGGTTGTGACTTAGTCTTCAGAGAGGTTTAGGAAATACTCATCACTCTACTGGGTGATGGAACAGACTAAGCCTCTTAGTTAGTGGGGGGAATTTAGGATTACAATGTCTGTGTTCAGATAAAAACAGGGTCTGTATGAGAAAAACTGTGGAATTCCACCAGACCTGAGGAGTTCCATGAGAGACTGAGGAAAAAAGATGATTTTTGGACAATTTTTGGAAAAGATGCAGCTCATACGTGTATCAGAAGCTTTGAGTACAGCACCTGGGCTAACTCCATGGTGGGTATGAAAAGGCACATGCTTGAAAGCTCTGAGATTCCTCATACCAGGAGCAGTGTTATCATTCCACCAGATGCACTGCTTGAACTATGCAAGTTTATTTAGGTTGTTCAGAAAAGACGGAAAACAAGACATCACGTCTTTCCGTCAGTACATGGACAAGGATTAGAGACAATCTGTCCTTGTTCCCCAGACCCCTGCCTTCTGCTGCAACACAGAGCCCATTTGTGAGGGCACATTTTCTGCAAAGCTCTATCTATGCTTTGGCCAGGGCTGAGGAAGGGGCAGCTCCTCATGTCCAGCCTAAGGGGTGGAGTGGCAGGGGCGGTGAGCCAGAGTTCAGTCCTCTGGCAAAGAGCTTGTTATGGTTTTGTTACTTCTGCATACAAAGGGACTTCAATTAGCTGCATGCTGTCTAAGATAAGAGAGCCTTTATAAGCTTCCAAATGGCCTACAAATAGTGCTTCTGTTCCTCCACTGATGTGTGGGACTCTCCAGCAGGACATACAATGGCTATTGTGTTACTCAGAAAGTTCTATCTGGAGCCTGCTTTTTCATGGGGTATTTATAAATCTAGCCAATTTACAGACTGCTCAAGTTTGCCTTTAGAAACAAGGTGTCTTTCAAAAGGTAATTCAGAATGAACTGCAAGGGTGCTGCATTACTTGCAAGCTATGTAAAGTGAGGAAAAGGGCAGTGAAACCATGGCAGGAAGCGATCACTAGAGCAGCAGCACTGACACAGAAGGACAGCATGCCTGGACAAAGACTGAAGGAGCTTAAACTTGCTCCCATCTGAGAAAGAACAAGGCTCTGGAAAGGAATCCTGCTCTTTCTAGGGGGCACAGGCAGGATGGCTTAAAGAAACCTATGGGGAGTAAGAAGAGGTAGAGCACAGATAATGAAAGGGAGACAAATCAATCATAGAATGGTTGGGTTGGAAGGGACCTTAAAGGCTAACTGGTTCCAACCCCCTGCCACTAGACCAGGTTCTTCCAAACCCTGTCCAACCTGGCCTTGAAAGGTAACACTGATACATAACAGCACTGGACTGACTTTTCCTAACAAACTGCTTTCCCCTGGAAAGAAAACGAAGATTTCTAGGGCTAACAGAGCACCATTTTATACAGGGTTTTGTCAGGCTTCAGTGAGGATAGTGCCCTTCACTTCAATAAACAGTTTAAGAATTAGATGAATTCAAGATACCAAGTATACAGTTTATAACAAGAATTATTTACAAAAGAACAGATAATTTTATCACTTTTGTATACATAAGAACTGGATGTCACTGTAATTCTTGACTACAGAATACACAAAAGCATGTACTATTCTTTTAAAAAGTATACTCTTACAAAACCACAGTAGTTCTCCCTTGATACTGTATGTGCTAACAACAATGAAATCTATTCTCTCCAAGGAAGTGGGGAGGAAATAAGATAGCAATATATCTAAAAAATTGGTAGCTAGATGTTACAGCTTCCTTGGAACTAACTTGGAATACAGGCAAGCAGCAAAGCTGAGATGCAGAACAAAACAATACTGAATTCAAGGGTGAGCTGAACTGAGACAAAAGAGACAGTATCTTAACAGCAGAAATAAGAGTCCATGACTCCAAAGTCCTCAATCTGTTGAAAATCTCCGGAGAAGTCAGTATGTTTCCCAACTTCTGCCAAAAGAAAACCCATGACAGCATTTAAAAGAAAAGTAAGGCTCAAAAGAAAGTACTGAAAATTGGGGCAGTAAGAATTCTTCCAAAGTCTGTTAAGAGTCACCTTTGTCACATGGCATTGGAGGAGCCTCAACCACAGGAACAGCTGCTTCTGTTCCCTTCAGATTCTTGGCCTTATTCAACACACAAAACACGATGCTCTTGCTCTAGCCACACATTAAGGATTGATAGCACAAGCAATGAGAAGACGTCTTCTTCACTTCTTGCCGAAGTCAGAAGACACAGAAGCAAGTAAATACAGTAAACAGATACTTACTGTAGATGCAGACAATAAATAAAGTAGAATAGTGAAGGGAAAAGAGAAAAAAATATATATATAAAGTAGGATTCTAATAGTGCCTCTGGCCACAGAAGTTTCTGTGCTCCGCTGGGAAAGTCACCCAACTAACATTTCTTAGAGGTGCTTATTGCATGTTTACTACTGACCCACCTCATACCCCTTTAACCTTAGTCTCAAAGTACATTATGTTTGTGCCTAAAAGCAAAGCCATGGACAGCTGAGCACTGAACCTGTAGCATTCAGTACATCTTGAGCATGATTTTTAAAGGGATATTCAAAGGGAGAATAACTTGCTTTGGTCTAAGCTAGAGTAATTATTTTTAGTGTCCCATTAATTTAGTACAACCAGCATTTGAGAGATGACAGCATTTGGAACTAAGCAGGAGAATCACCAACAAAATAGAAAAATACACTCAAAGCCACACAGTTTTGCAGGGCTAATTCTTAGCAACATCAATGGAAACCATTTAACAGCCAAGTGTTCAGTAGATGAACTCAGTGTACGCAACCTGTAATTGATTTGCTGAAGCAGCCTTCAGAAAGAACTCTACTACTAATTATTTAAGAGTTGAGAGAATAAAGGGCAAAGCCACAGCAACTGAGCCATGAAGAATGTCTTGAACTGGGTAGAAGCCTGCTTTATTATTTTATGCTGTGTTGACGTTATTTGCTTTTGACAGCTATTAAATGAGGCAAATTAAACAAGAAGTGCTGAATTCCAAAGTTAAAACCACAACAATCGCTGTTATTGCATCAAAATCCACCACCACATTTATTGGAAACTCTACTATTAAGATCCTGCTTGAAAAGGCTAGAACTATACTATATACAGTACTATAACTATAGAACTGTAACTATAGAACTACATATACATATTAATTGTCATCTTAACATCTTCTAAGGCATACCACTTAACTGAATGCCTGTGATTTGTATTCAGGTTTTAAATAAATCATGTTAGCTTCCTTCAACATCCAGCACTTTCTGATGCAGGCACCTGGAACTATTATTTTAACTTCCTGCTTTAGAATAGTTTTGCACAGAAAAGGTGGTGGCTAACAACAGCTTTGCTGCTGTTTTTAGCAGCAAAGAGTTAAGGCCTGAAAGAAAAATAATAATAAAATGCATAGCTAAATCCTATTAAATCTTGAACCATATAATCATCTATTATCAATTACTTTTCCATGCTGGCTCATTTATAAACTTTATTGTGAAAAAAAAAACCCTTTGGAACATTCATTCTTTTGATTAATGACCTACTTGACTTGAGCATAGCTACTGCCAAGCTCTATTGTCAGCTTTGCTTGCCTGGAAGGACAGCAACATGGGTACCACCCCTCTTCCCTCAGATGGAGACAAAGCCTAGTAACAACCATAAAAAACTCAAGTCTCTTGACAGTACCACTTTGATATATCAAACATCAGCAGACACATCATGGAACAATGACACCATGCAAACAACAAGAGCAGGATAGCATCAAACACTGAGTTGCATTTCCTCTTATCGCCATGACACAACTGCCTGATTGCTCCATGCCAATTTTTGACACTGAACATGGGACTCCCTTGGATAATTCTTCATTGTTTACTTCTTTTTTTTTGATGTGATTAAAATAGCACAGCTGAGTTCTATTTCTCCAACTTGCACATGTCTAAATTCATCAGGCCTATGTCCCACTTATAAAGGAATAACCACAACTGTGTTAGTTGCCTTCATGCTCAGTTCAGTTTCAAATTACTTAAGATGTAGGGGCATCTTACCAGGGTTGGTACCAGTTCTGTACAGCTCAGACGGGCTGCTGACCTTATGGCTGGCGGGAATATGCTGGTGGTACAGTGGAGGTGTTTTTACTAGGAGAGAAGGAAAAGCACAATTCCTCTTCAGTAACAGCTAAAATGTTAATAGTGCTATTAAAATAAATGGAGACAGACATTCCTTACCATACGGTGTCTCTGGTGACAGGGGAAAAGCTGGTGTGGATGGGACAAGCTCATTTCCATTTTTTGTTGGGGAGAAGATTCCCCCATCTATTTCATCTTGGTAACAAGCAACAGCCATCTAGAAAGGGCACAACAAAGGCAAAACTACAGTGTGAAAATTCCCACTGAAGCCTACAACACAGTGAAGCATTTTTCACGAGATGACAGGAGGTTTCCTATAATCTGACCTACTGCTCCAGAAGACAGATCTTGGAAAACTGAAAAACATGCATAAAACCTGAAAACAGAGAGGACAAGAGCCGGACATCCTCAAACACTGCAACTGCATTTCTGAGGTCGCTACTGTCATTTGTTCTTCTTATTGCCACAGTGCAACTGCCAAATAGTTTCACACAGAATCTGGACATTGAGCATGAACATGGGATTCCCCACTGGACATCTGGTTCAATAATAAGTATTCCTTGAGAAATTCTTCATGGTTTACCTCATTAGTCTCCCCTAAAGGAATCGGTGATCCTGGGTTTACAGCCTGGTCTGCAGAAGGAGACTTCATCCATCCACACCTGGTATACGACGGCTGCCCAGGGACATCGTTGTCATACTGCCCAACACTTAACTTTCTCATCCTTCTCCCTGTTGCATTGTCATCTGGTGTCCCTGGTGCTGAAAACAAACAGGTAAACTGATTAATAACCTCTATTTTAATTAGAGCTGTTAAAACAAACTTCACCATTGTACCTTCAGTGGTTCTGTTCAAGGATGCTCATGAAATAACTGGTTTCGTAACTGCTTTACAAAACCACACTGGTGGGGAAACAAAACAATCAGTCGTAGTCAGTCTTGCTGGCACAAGTTAGAACACATTCGCAGTACACCTGGCTCCAGACGAATAAAGCAGCATCCTGCTTCATTTTTGGAAGAGATTAATCTCGGTGCCCCGTTAGGGCCTGCCAGCAGGCGCCGCTATGGGCAGCCAAATGGGAAACCTCATCCCGAATACCCGGCAGCAAAACGATTGCTGTTTCCTAGGACTGCATTTCTCCTGAAAAAAAAAACAGCTTCTTTTTAGCTAACACACACTCCAGCCCTTCCTTATAAACACAGCTCACTGTGTACCTTGTGTGTCACACATGGCAATCACACTTAATCACAAAATTAGGTATCAGACACACACAGGAGCTGTACTGTAACCTGCTGGAGCCTGAGGAATGAGCACAGGAGTAAGCTGAGCCAGCAGAACAGTTGAGGATATTCAGGGGCATAAAGCAGTATTTGTTTCCAAAGTCACTAGATTGCCATTAGATGTAGCTTTATGATTAGCAAGGCTTTATACAGTCATCCAGTCCCACCAACAAACACTTTGAGAATATCCCTGCAGCAACTGCTTTTTCCACCCTTCTCAGTAAGAATAAGCGAACAAGAAGCATCCCATAGTAGTCTTTCCTGCGTACAGGACAGTACAAACACAACTGCATGCCTAGCAACTTCTCAGATACTCATTCCACCTGAAAGGTTCTAGCCAGAGGAAAAGGGGCTAAATAATGTTTAAAATATGGAGGCTTACAAAGTATTTTCACTTTCCAAGTTGTACCATAAAAACCATCTCAGCTGTGTCTTTTACAGGATGTGCTAGGTATATTTATATTGACTCCATAAAAGAAATAACTGGCTACATTTGGACCCTGAAATTTAACCCTATTGGTGGAATTTTCCAGAGTGACTAGTAGGATTTTATTTAGTTCTTGGCTTTAGTAGTGGTTACTGCCATACTGGCTTTAACAGTAGCAGAGATGGATTTCTGAAAGTGTCTAATCCTGTAGTTTTGCAAGAGATTTATTAATATTTTTAGGATAAGCCACTACTTACCATCAAGTTATTCTGCAAACCTTGTCTGTATTTTAATCTCAAATCTGTTTTCCTATATAGAAACCTATTTGAGCATTGATACCTTATAATTGTGCTATATAACCAAGGTGAAATGTCTGTAATACCTGCACTTAACGTTGCATGCCAGGTTTTACACTTTGGCTTCTGTCAGTACTTCAGGATAGGAAATGGGCACGTGTGGAAGATGTCCATATCATCTTTCCCTACCAAAGTGTCTGGTTCAGCCCTCCTGCTGAGTTAGATGAATGGCACACTGGACTCCTGCTGCTCCATGATGGGGATG
The DNA here is from genome assembly GCF_028554395.1 of Pezoporus wallicus. Classification (NCBI taxonomy): domain Eukaryota; kingdom Metazoa; phylum Chordata; class Aves; order Psittaciformes; family Psittacidae; genus Pezoporus; species Pezoporus wallicus. Next base: position 5,853,865 of record NW_026642649.1, on the reverse strand, counting down.
TGTAGGAGATGTGCTTAATCAACACATACTTACAGTTGGAAAGGATTTTAAGAGTTTAAATGACACCAAGCAACAAAAGTAAGCTCTTTCAGAAATCCTCTTTTAAGAGAAATAGCTAATTCTCAAAGATCTTTTTGCATGTATAGACAATAAAAACTCTCAGAGGACTTTTCCTTAGTTTATTAGTTTTGCTAATATACTTCAGAGCTGCCTCACTTAATGTTAACAGATGTTTAGAGTTACTATTTAAAAGGTATTTTTTACAGTGTAAAGCTTCAGGAGCCAAGACTTCCTAGAAGTCACATAATTTGGGTTTGTTCTTGTAGTTTAGCTTTAAGTTTTGGCACAGCTTCATAAATATCCCAGGAGCACATATTTATTTCTCTGAAAGCATTTTGTAAACTCTCATTTCTATCTTCTTCCCTTGTGAACTACAACAATGGATCTGTTTCCCCTGCAGAACAAATAACAACATTCAAACAGATTGGTATTGGAACAGCATCAGGCCTTTATCTTGTCAGATGGTTATCACCATGCCATTGCTACAGCTAACAGAAGCACAGCCAGTGGTTAAAGGTTAATCTTTGTTTGGTTTCTTTAGCTGCTTAGCTTTCCTGGAGTACTACTGAGAAGTATCTGTAACTGTTAGAAAGAAAACACCACTAAGCTCAAAATCTTGTCTGCAGTGGCATGTCAACAGTGCTCCATCTCATGTATTAACTGTTGTCCTGGCTAAACTTCAAAAACTATTCTGTTAAATCCTGATGTATTCTGCATGTTTCTACGTACTGAGTGCATGAGGCACACCATTAAAAGGTCCATGTCTATATGCAGTTACCACAACAACTAGTAAGATGAGGCTTACATGTTCCCACTTGATGCACAGGGCTTGTGGGCTAGCCTCAGACTCAGCTTTATGTGAGAGTGGGGCAAGCATAGTCTATGCGGTAGGGCTCTCTATGGGAAGAACTTCTCTTGTGGAGGTGGAAACCCAGCTGGACTGATATCCCTTCTTCCCATTATTGAAGTCAACTATCAGTTTTTCCCAAACCCGGCAGAGTCCATTAAACACCTTTCCTTGACTTCTACCTAGTTTGTATCGTAGCCAACTGAGCAAATTACAGTCAAACTGGAACCCCCTTACAACAGATAATTATAAACCAAAGTTAGCCAGAAATATGAAAGTTTCAGCATCTTTTTGTTTGCGTATATATAAAGAGGCTCTAAATGAATTTGTGCATTTTTGTGCACGAAGAGGAGCAGTCAACTTTAAAGATCTGGGTATTATTCAGGCCATTCGGCTGCCCTTCTATTCCCCTGCATGGTTTTTCTTGATAGAGCCTTTTTATTTATTTTTTTTTCTAAGCAAAACCAACGTATTAGCTATAAAAAAAGACTTACAGAAATGTGTGGCGCCAGGACCAAAGCTGAACACAGTACTCCAGGTGGCCTGACTAGCACAGAATAGAGTGGGACAATGCATATCTTCATTACATACACTGAAGTGAGTGCAAAGTCATTAAAAATCTTGTCAAAATATGAAATATAAACAAAATAATGGCAGAGTACCACAAGTGATGTGGAGAGTTCTGGCCTTCAGCATCCTGCTTGACTAAAAACCCCTACTAAGCTGCAGCCAGATTTCAGTGTGAACTCTGCCTCTTTTTAGTTACAGTGGCATAAGAATACTATGCTAAAAAAAAAAAAAAACCAAAACAAACCAAAACATCCAAAATATTTAAAAGTCCCATGAAGATGTAAGGTTTGCACATTCTGTTCCATAACCCAGTTGAATCAATCATAACATGTCTCTGTAGAAACTCCATCAACTTGGTCACCGAGTAACATTTATCTGTGGCTACATATATTGATACAGCAAATGTGAAAGTCACAGTTCAGAGTTGTAAAATCAAGATATGGACTAGTTTTCAGATGCTGGCCTCACAATATCTGTACTGGCTACACAGCTACAGTGATCCCACGTTTTTCTAACTGCTGGCTTTGGTTTAAAGGTGTTTACAAAAAATCCATATCACTTACAAATGACTAAACATATCCTTGTACAGCCAAAGAAGCTGTAAGGCCTCCTACAATGCATCAAACCAACTTACCTTGCAGTATGGGTGGAAGAAATTCCTACCTGTAACTACCAAGTGAACTCAGGATTTATAAACCAACTAACATTACTGTACGAATTTGCACAGTGAGGGGGAATGAAAACTGGCTGAACAGCTTGACCCAGAGATGCCAGGTCTAGCGGGAGGCCAGTAACCAGTGTACCCTAGATGTCCATACTGCGGCCAGTCAGCACGAAGTAGAACATGAGCCAGTAACTGCGTGTTTGTGGCAAAGTTTAAAAACTGGAATTTAGTTGAAACTCCAGTTTTGACTTAAAACCTCAGGTTTCAACTGTAGTTTAGCTAAAACCTCTATTTAAACTTCCTGTTAACCACTGTAAAATTAACTCCAAGTCAGGTACCAACATTTTCCTGTGTGGTGGAAACTACAACAGGTTTTGTAGTGTTGTCAGCACATGCAAATAAGGCACATGAGGATGTGGACAAGCTTTGTTCTCCTGTTAGCTTACAGCTTATTTCAGATGGCCTGGGTTTGCTCTCCCACAGAGTATCAGAGAGTGAATGGGAACATCTGTAACAGTTCAATGCTTTTAAAAACTCTTATTTAATAAAGTATGCAAAAAGGGTTACTTCCAATCTCCTTTGTCTGCAGATACAGTGCAGCATGAGTTATGATACCGTAATCTGGACCATCTTCAAAGACTTCTTTTCGACAGAGAAGAGAGCTCTGAAGATGTTCCAGACACTTGCAGTCAGATGTTTAATCACCTCATTTGTATTCATTTTGCATGTTGGGATTTTTTTGAGGGAGGGAAAATGCCTTTGTTTAATGCTCAATTCTTTACTGACCTGATCAACTATATACAAACCCCACGCAAAGTCTAAAGCTGTATGAATTGTGTACCTGCATTGTTCCCACCACATTAGGTGGCCTAAAGATGTTTTAAGATGCTTTTTTCAAACACTCAATGCATGAAGAGGAATTAGAATTAGCTGAGAGCAACAACGTAATTTCAACCTGGAAATTACAGTCCGTCTTTTCCTCGTGCTGCCTGATTCAGACAGACATGCATCGCTGTGACTGCAATGGAGACCAGGCTACCTCCAAGCATTGAATGCAAGTGCCCATGTGCTCTGCCTTAGTTTGATCACATAATCTTTCACCTGCTTCTAATGTTTTTCTTAAGATGAAAGTTGTAACATTTTAAGAGTGAAAAGATGGAGGCAGGGATTAGCCATGGGTAACAGTAATGGTAATTTAGCTTTCTAGGTAGAAGCAAAACGTAGTTTTGGCTTTCCTTCTCTAGCAAGTAAGCATAAGCTTTGTGATACAAGATGGATGGTCCCAGGAAATAAGTTTTACAAAGGATCTTTAACAGTAAACTGAGGTCATATGCTATTAGGTATGAAAGAAGGTATGTAAAGGGGGACCATATGGCTGCAAACAAACCGTTACAAACACATAAACATTTCCTCAGGCTACAAACCTTGGTGTTATTTAAAATTCAGAACTACTGCAGCACTCTCTTACTAGTAAATGGCACCACCATTTACTACCAGAAACTCATCTCCACGTAACTCACCTCACGTAAAAGCAAGAAACTGGAAAATCTTAATATACAGGGCACTGTTTGACCTCTGAATAGCAACACACAAAGCACAGAAGGAGAAAAGAGACACTGTTCTACATGGTGCATAAAGACACATCCTAGCAAAAGAAATTCAAGGATCACTGCTCCTTCCTGTCCTCAGAAACTCTGAGCACTTAACCCAAGATGGCATTTTGACAGAACCCAGAACTTGGCTACATGGGCAGTCCGTAGTTTGTGACACATTAACCTATGTTAAGGGCACATGTACAAAAACCTCCAGGAAGAAGTGTGACAGGAGATGTAGCTGCCTATCTGTCAATCAGTGCAGAAACATGCCAGCAAAGAGAGGTAAGAATGCACCATAATGTACATCCCAGCTGACACGCACATTCCACTCCTAAGCTTGTTCTTCCCGTTTTGCAGAGCACTGGAAACATGCACATACTTTCTTAAGGCATACATTTTCTGCACACTCACGCAGGAAACCAGATAACTTGACCGTCCTCTTGTAATCCAACCCTCCGGTTAGACACACACACAATGCATCATGTCAGTCCCATTCATCTCCAGTTCTGTTTGCTCCCGCTCACTCACAACACCTCATTCACTCATTCAACCTCACTCAGAGCCATTCAGCCCTCATCTGCCAACTCCCTCCAGCACAGGCCAATTCATGCTTTTTATATACTTTATTAGGTCAAGGACTGTTTAAGTCCCAGGGTACAGGGCTCCCCCTAAAACCTGTGTAAGTCCAACTATTACTCACTAGTGAGCAACTGCTGGTTTGGTTATGCTTTACTCATGGCTATCTCCTCGTCCCCATGGCAGCCAGCATTTCCTTCTACTAGTAACTACACCTCCTGTGCTGCAGCAGTTTCAACAGCTAATTAAGTGTCCTGGACAATCTCCTGCTTATCCCGATCCTGTGAGTCTACTCCAAGGTAAGTTAACCATATCCAGCAGGCCCTGTGCTCTGCTACCACCAACTGGCAATGAACAACATATCATTGTTATTTTAAGGGATAATTTAGCTTGTATTATATATATTTCTTTCTAGCATAGCATATTTACAGCCTTTCACTGCAAATACGCTCAGTACTTCAGCTTCACTGCGTATGTGTGAACGTGCAGGAATGGAGCTGGACTTAGCTGATGCTTCAGCTGCACACTGTGGAAGGAAAGCAATGTTAAAGTCTGAACAGGAAGTTTCCACGACATTATTCATTAGTTTGTTCTCATACATGCAGAAATAGACTTTTGACTTTCACCAAGCACAATGACTTAAGTTTTTATCTGTTTGGTTTCTTTGTTGTTTTAAGCTGTGTAGCACACAGGTTGCCCACAGAGGTGGTTGTAGATGGGAAACAATCAAAAGGCATCTGGACATGGTCCTGGGCAGCTGGGTCTAAGTGGCCCTGCCTGGGGAGGGGATCTGATCCACATGACATTCAAAGGTCCTTTCCAAACTCAAACACATCTCAATTCTGTGACTTCAGTATGAATGTGGGTGTTGCTCTGGAGCAGAGATAAAGGGTACGGAGTAAAAATTCAGTGTCAAACAGAGCTGCCCTTGGTAACAAATAGCTCTTACATACCACGTCCAGTGTACAAATCATACAAACCATCTCACTTTCAAAGACATATATCCTGAGTCTAATTAAATCCTTCAAAGAGGTCTTCTATTGACTTGAACTGGAAGTAGCTTAGGAATCAGTATGCTTAAGGTTATATTTGAAGCCCAGTATGATGCAAACATCCTGTAAGGATGTTCAATATTTCTAAGAGACAGGTTTAAAATACAAATGGAAAAACATTAACCCCCCTTTTCCCTTGCTCAGGCTGATGAAGGAGAGAAAAATGCCTTGACCAAAGGCAAGGACATAACAAAAAGTAAAGGAGCTTCCTGACTTCTACACTCTTTCCTCTTTCCCACGGTGCCCTGCTGCCCTACCAAAATCACCCACAATTCTAAACGCTCTCTATATTGTCATATTTAATTCCAGATTTATCACTGTCTTTAAAACAGTCAGTCTTCCACAACATGCCTCAAGGACCTGGATTCTCCTCAGTCTTTATTAGGGCAAGAAGTTCATCTGCTTTACCTGACTTTACAAATGGAAGGTAACTGACAGTGACTCCTGTCTCCTTTGGGAAAGGACCAGAATAAGTGAGAAAAATCAAAACATTTCAGATTCATACCTTTAAACACAGAATGTAAAAGGTGGCTCATTCTAAATGACCCCTTTACCACCTGAACTAGCTTCACTGTGTACCAACGAGAAGAGTTCTCTCCTGAGAAAACTAGAAAAATCTCATTTCCAATTTTTCCATCAGCTGATCATTTGGAAAGATTTAAGAAAATTACAAACTGATGAATTCAATCCTTCAAGAGCTACAAAACTCATACTGTGTATTAAAAACAACCATACACTGAAGCACCTCACATATGTGCATCATGGATTTCTGGGCTTTAGTCCGCAGTTACCCTCCTAAACACAAAATTGGATCCTTCCATCACAAGGAACGATCTATCCTTGGTGATCCACCATATCTGTGATGGTGATCCATCATAATACTGCACATTAATGGAAACCACACACTAGTTAGGCACAGTCACCATCGAATGGTTTGGCATACCCAAGTGGGCTTGAGCTGAAACAGCTCATTTGTTTCCAGTGTGGCCACGGACACATGTTCTGGCATGTTGGCTGATGCTGAATCAAATCCTGGAGACACAAGCAAGTCTTTCATTGCACCAAGACTGAAGGTAGGAAGAGGGAGAAGAGGAAGAGGGAAGGAGAGAAAGGGATGGGATATGTTCTGTCAGAGGCAGTAGACCACAAAGAACTTTCAGACACGACAGTGAGACAAGTAAGAGCTTGTTTGCCACAAATTTTAGCTACAGCATTAAAGAAAGGTTTCAGTGGACTGAAGCAGGGACAGCCTACTCATCCTTCTGCAGAGCCACTAGGTCTAGAAACATTACTTAGGCAACACAGTCAGCAAGTGCTGCGCATTTAATTCCACCAGATGATTTCTGCAGTCATACCAGCTACACTAAATTTGAAGGTAAAACAGTTAGAGCTTTTTCTCCTACTTTAAGTGGAAATCATTAAAAAAGATCATAATAAAAAGCATATAATCACAAACCATTTCAGTACAGATGCCTTCTCAAAATGTCTCAAAATAGGAACTGTAGAAATTCTGCTCCCTTACTAAGGTTACAGTAGAAAAAATTCCCAACTGATGATCTGTAACAGGCAAGAATTTGCTGAACAGTACTTTTTTCAAGCAAAAACTAAGCACCTGCAAAACTCACTTATCTTACACCAGTTTGATTCTTGGATGGTTATGTGAAGAGAGTATCAGGAATCATCCCTTGCTAATCATCCTGAAAGTTGTAAGTCATGACCTGAGGTCCTGCTGTACCACATCAAGAACACCCAAGTGCTAGGAAATGCAGTATATTCAGAAAGCTTACCATGCTGGGAGGGATTCCTGTTTGTGACATCTAATTTGTCATGGAAGCCAGGACTCCTGCCAAGCCCTTCCACGTCTACATCAAGGCTGGTGAAGCCATTTACTTGATTCCTGTCCCTTGTGACAGTGTTAATGCGGGTCGGGATAGGTTCAAACGTAGGGTCTAACTCCAAGATCAGCCTGTTCAGTTGTTCAATGGACTGATCAATATCCAAAGTTGGAGAAGCTGGCAAGTCCCTTGCATTCTGTCCTAGATCCAGGCTATTTGTGTCCCTTTGAGGCACTGGCATTGACTTGAAGCTCTCAGCACTGGCATGTTCTGCAGCTTCAGCAGCCCCTGGCATGCTTCCTAGCCCCCTCTGTACAGCAGCTCTGCTGCTGGAATTACGTGTTGGGGTGTCCGGGGCTCGGGACTGGCTCTGGACACTGCCTGCGTTCTCCACCGTGTTATGAATGCCAACACTGATTTCAGTCTCTGGGGCAAAACCATATTGGTGAGCAGTGACCATCTGCTGCTGGCGCACCCAGGTCTGAGTAGAATAGTTACTTGGGCCATAGGCTTGAGGCTGGGGTGAAACAGAAGGATTCCGTTGTAACTGCTGAGTTGACTTTGGCTCGGTGCTTCCAAATGTCCTCTCATAGAGGGGATCCACACCAATTCCCAGGTCTGGAGCAAAAACATTGTGGTGCTCTTCCCCAGCGTTACTTCCAAAGCCATCTGAAAGAAGTGAGTTCTGACTGCTCTTGTGGCAACTGAAGTTCCCTAAGTGGGTGGAGTGCTGCCCTTCTGAGGAAGACAAAGTCCCAATGCTGTCCACACTGTGAAGGTCATGATTAGGCATTTCATCATCCAGAATATCAGTCTCCCTGTCCTTCAGTTTGGTGTCTCCATTCATATGAACTTGAGCTGGCACTATGTGGTGAGTCCCACTGTACTTGCTTCGAACATCAGTCATATCCTTGGTGGTGTTGACAGAATCCTCCAGACCAAAGCCACTGAGTAGCTGGTCCAGTTCTGCCTTCTCCTGTGGGCTCAGACCCCGTTTGACTCCAGGCACAAGGCGCTCTTCAGTCTTGTCTGTCCTGGTGGAAGCTGTTGAGTGTCCTGAATCACTGCTGACAGACAGCGTATGATCACTGTGATCAGGACTGCCAGTCACGGGAACACCTTGAGCAACACCACGGATGCTGCTGTCAGAAGAGCTCTTCTTTCTCACTTTGGCATACAGACTGCCATCAATGGGACCTTGGGTATGCAGCACTGTGGAGAGAGAAGTAGGAGGCATTATACAAGGGCTTTCACTGGTGTCATACCACAAAACAGAAGTACCAGAACTAATGGCATTGCTTCTGCAAAACTAAATTAGCCTTACAAATACAGTATCAAGCAGTGGCATTATCGTCTTTCATTTTATATTTCAACTTATAACAGTTTTCTTGATAGAAATAAAGCATGCCATTCATAGTTCAAGATCAAGTACAGTTTTCTTTTTATGCTGTTTTGAATGTATGCTTAAAACTCCACAAACTCTTCACACTCATTTGAAGAATTACCCTGTTACAGTGCTAGAATTTGAGAGGCAGCTTACCATACATTCCACTCAAAGCAAGAATGGTTCAATGCTTGCCTTGAATGTATTATGCAATTACCAGTTCATCCATTTCTACCTGATGGTCTAACTACACTACAAAGAATCATTTACTCATTTTCTTGAGTGGTGGCACAAGGAAAAAAACAGGCTTTCAATCAGAGCTTCTGTCCTTGGAATATATGTTAAGGCCCCTTCACAAAGGCATGTATGAGGACATACAATGACATTTCTCTGTGTGTGGAGGATCTGGTGTGCATTTCACAGCTCAACAAGGGCCACAATCCCTTAAAAATCAGAATATACCTCCTTCCTCATCAATGATGGGAAGAACTTAACTTTATTTCTGATCTCTGAGGTACTCCCTCAACTGAAGTTTATGAATAACCATTCATAATAAATATGGGCTAGAACTTTCTTTTCTGTTTAGAACATATTTAGAAAATACCACAACTTTGCAGGAAAATGCATCTAGTTTACTAAAGCTATGTGTTGAGAACAGACAAATTTCAGATGCATGAGCATCACTTAGTACGCTTCACTGGCACCAGCTATGTACAGAACTAGGTAAGCCAAGTTTTACCTTACAGGTAATTCAAGTGGAGAGCTTCACTGAAGTGACTATACTGCTTGTGATCACTGACCTGTTCCTGGCACCCATGAACCTTCCTGCTTCTTTCTATCTTGAGACATACAGCCTGCATGTTTTTAATCTGTTTATTTTCTGTCCTGATGCAGACACCAGCCCATCTTACAGTTATGATTTATGTGGTATTTCAGTACTACCAGCACTGGACACGGTTAAAACCACAGAACACTGAGTACAGCAATTAACCTCTGGAACACTTCAAAAGCTCAAGAGTTTATTTGAACCCAGCTTATTTTAGCTTGCCTCTGCCTATTAGGGCTTTTTAAAGCTCTCCTTGACATGATAGCCCAAGAAGACAACATGAAGACAGCATATAGGAGGCATATTCTTACAATCCTTTACTGAACTTGTTTGTCCAGCTCCTACACACCTCACACAAGTCAGAACAACCTGAGGTAGAGTTTGGCTACTGGGGTCTTACCCAGGGCTGAAAATGAACACAATTCATTCTGGTTCTTATGAAAAGCTTTAGGAGTAAATATTTCTACTGTTTGCCAAGCCAAGAAAGTGAAGTCAGTGCTTCTACTTTCCAAGGATTTAATGTTCATTTACCAAAACATTCCTGTTAAGCAGAAGTTACTCAATAACTTTTTCTACCCATAGTTTGAGAATTGTTTGATGATAAAAAGAAAGTAGACCATTAGAATCGAGGAACAGACAGATTTTTGTCAAAGGTAACCACCAGCTTAGTCTCCATCTGTGCGCTCCACAATCAGAAGAGCCCTGGAGAGCCCAAAGTATTTCAACATCAACTCTACCACATATTTTAGAAATACACTTAAAATGGCATTGTGATCATGAAGCTTCCAAACTAGGAAGCTTTTCCAGGCAATAGCATCTTAGAAAAAGCATTATTCACTTATTCACAAACTGAACCCATGATGGCAATGAATTCATCAGTTTACAATGGCAAGAAAAGTGGTCTGGTTGGAAAAAGCCATCATTATGGGACACACTGCCAAGTTTCCATCAGTTCAAATACCCACATACTGGAAGTTATGCGATAGTTTTAATAGATTTTAGCTAATAATTAAGGGACAACTTCTTACTTTTTAAGGATTATGTCCTGTTACTTGTCTGATGTTGATTTTAAAAACAGCACATGCAGAAGACCAAAATGCTCCTTTTCAGAACAAGCCATCAGGCTAGGCAGAAAAGAAAGCAATTCCTCTTGCAATGGAATTTCTCTGTGGGCAAACTGTTCCAAGTTCACTGAGGTTTATGATGTGTAAATCCCACGGTGAAAAGAGCTGCTGTGCATGAGGCTGAATGTCTCTGCATAGATATTTAAAAGCAGTATTTACGAAAAAATACCATATCTAAGGAAAACACAGCCAGTTGACAGGTTCTCAGCCTCTTTCATGCTGTGATTTCTCATAAGCTCTCGCTACTGCTAGGGCAATGAACCATACTTGGTGTTTTATGTGGAATTACTTCATACAGTTACCATAAGACATTGCAAGAATAAATTAAAAACAAAACAACCAACCAAACCCTCCCCCTAAAACACAGTAACTCTTAAGTGATTTTTTTTTCTTTTCTGTGTGCTTAGCTTTGAGTTTAAAAACTAGAAAACAATACCAAACTGCTTTGTTTTGTATAGTTTAATATCCTGAAACAAAAGAGACTTGAAGTTACAGGTCTGAACTGGAATGCAGTTCAGTAAATATAGGACTAGTATACTTGAACCGTTAAGAAGTCTGACTTTTCTGTTACCCAGAACTAGGCACAGTGCAGTAAATCCTTCAAACCTGCTGGTCTGCTGCAAACACTTCCCACCAGATGAAACATTCCAGCATACAGGTTTGGTTCACCATACAGAAATTTTAAGTACAAGATCTCTTCTCCCAAGGAACAAGGGACAGGACAAGACGAAACGGCCTCAAGCTGTGCCAGGGGAGGTTTAGATGGAGCTGAGGAACAATTCCTTCCCCAGAGGGTGCTCAGGCATTGGAACAGGCTGCCCAGGGCTGGGATGGAGTCAGCGCCCCTGCAAGTGTTCACACACTGCGGAGACGAAGCCCTCAGTGCATAGGTTAGTGGTGGCCTTGGAGTGCTGGGAACGGTTGGACTGGATGAGCTTAACCGTCTTTTCCAGCCCAGCTGATTCTATGACCTGTCAAATTCTCAGATACAGCTATGGAAGCAATGTAAAACACTGGTGCACCTCCCTCTGTCAGCCCTCCCTGTACCATCACACAGTGCCATCTAAGCACAGCAACAGTGGTACAGACTGGATGGACAGTAGATGGGCAACAGAAAACAGAAGTAGATGGACAACAGAAAACAGAAAATGAAACAGAAACAACAAACCTACAGTCACATAAATTATAAACCTCACTAACTGTTCATCTCTTCTATGTTTCTATTTTAAACATCTGTACAGTATCTCTACACACAAATCGGGAAATATGCAAAAAATAATTCCTCAGTGTATTTTAATGCTGTTAGGAACCTTCAGCAGTAGTAACCTTTTTGCTACAGCCTGGTCCCTGTTCAAATTAAAATCTCTGAAATTTGAGATGCTCCTAAGATAACCAGAGGAAGCCATGAGGATCCACAGGAGCTGGAGCACCTCCCATACAAAGACAGGCTGAGAACATTGGGGCTGTTTAGCCTGGAGAAGAGAAGCTGCGTGGAGACCGCAGAGCAGCTTCCAATGTCTGAAGTGGGCTACAAGGATGCTGGAGAGGGACTCTTCATCAGGGACTGTAGTGATAGGACAAGGGGTGATGGGTTCAAACTGAACCAGGGGAAGTTCAGGTTAGATACAAGGAAGAGGTTCTTTACTATGAGGGTGGTGAGGCACTGGCACAGGATGCTGTCCTGGGTTCAGCAGTAGCAGTCATTTTTCTCCTTCTTAGTAGCTGGTGCAGTGCTGTGTTTTTGAAGTGAGAAATGGTAAATGCTTCCAAAGAAGTGTTAAATGCTCCATCCCTGGCAGTGTTCAAGGCCAGCCTGGACAGAGCCTTGGCTGACATGGTCTAGCGTGAGGCATCCCTCCCCATGGCACAGGCTTGGAACTGGATGATCTTAAGGTTTTTTCCAATCCAGACCAGTCTATGATTCTATGACTAGAACCACTTTGTACAGCAGCTACTGACTGTGAGTTGTCTGGGGTTCCCCATTACTACATATGCTAATGAATCACACAGCCCTGTCAGCACTGAACACCACAGCAGAAGGGATGATAACTGCATACTAGCATCCCTGTGAAATATTCTGACACCATAAAACTGGCATCTAGGTTTTGTGACATTCAGTGTCTCACACCATTACCTCAATTGCTACTATCTAGAATGCCAGTAGATTAAAAAGCCTGTACTGTGGACTTGAGTACTATCTTACTCAGCATCAGCCTGTATTCATAATCAAGACAACAAGCCTAGGTAAACCACTTAGTAAGAACTTCACAATGAAAGAAACTAACAGCTTGAAATATTTCATACACCCTGCATTATTACCTGATAAATTCAGATTATCTAAACTGGAAGAAAATGCATATACATGAGAGGACAACCAAGAACTCAACTGGACTAAATAAGCAAACAATTTACCAGGATTCCCAGTACTGCACAACCCATTTAAATGTGAGCTCCCAGCTATATAAATAAGTAATTTTAGATGCATGATCACAGAACCACAGAATGGTTCAGGCTGGAAGGGACCTTAAAGCTCATCCAGTTCCAACCCCCTGCCATGGGCAGGGATACCTTCCACAAGACCAGGTTGCTCAAATGGGAATGTAATCAGTAAAGCATGGGATATAGATGCAGATGTCCTACTCAGGTATCCATATACTGAAAGTCTGGTCCACTTCACAAATCCCTAAGGCAATTTCTCAAAGCAGTGGCTCCCCAGTCAGAGGCTGCACCAGCCACAAGCAGGATGGTGAGCCTAAGACCCTACCTTCTGGTATTTATACTAGAGCTTGAGGAGCTGTACCTGTGTACAAGTGAAGCAAGAAACAGAAATGTCTGTGACCTGATGACTTTTGGTTGTGAATTTAAAGATGGTGACAATATTGTCAGACTTCACAAGGAAACACCTGCAATTGAGGAATAAAACTATTTATTTGCAATTAGACCATTTGGCTGTAGTGGGCAGCTGCATTTTTAGGAACCTCAAGTAGTCACCAAAATGTTAGCAGTTTCCATTATTAGCACATGAGAATGTATGAGACTCACAGCTAAACAAAAACTCAGCTGCTTCCATGGAGTCTGGACAGTTAAACTTGCAGCTCCTGATCATGAAAACACAATGGGTATTGCACACAACAAATAGAAATGATTTTCCAATCTGCAGTGTTGTAAGAACGCATTCTTAGATTCATTTTGCCCTTTTTTAAATGGAATTATGACAAGCACTTACATGTAATTACCCAGTAATGACTACAAAATCTGCTGGGTGATGCTGAACAGCATTAGGAATTTAGTTTTACTAACACAGACTCATGTAAGATTTGTCACTGCAAGTCCAGTGGAAAGAACACATCTTAGTTGAGGTTAAAAATCAACTCTACCTAGATTTTCTTCCCTCCTAACTCAGTTTAAAAAGAATATAAAATATGAACACGAGGCAAAACCAAGATTTTCATATTAAAATATAGCATTTCTGCCGGGGGGGGGGAATTAAATGTACATACTCTGTTGACAGAGTAAGCATTTAGAAAGCACACACAAACACCAGTGGTTTTACCAAATGTTATACTGGGCAGCCCGAGATATGTTTCTAAACCAGAGTAACCCAGAGAATACTTGGATATGACTTACTTTACATTGAAACAACTGTCACAAATGTATCCCCAAAGGTTCAATCTCATAGCAGAGAACATGCAAATAGTCAAAAAAAATACTAGATTTTTGTTTGCATTTTATATAAAATGCATATATATACACACAATTTTTATATAAGTTCTCTCTATAAACTAGATATATATAAATATATAGTTGATAAAATTATGTATGTCGCTTATTTGTTCATAAACCCAGGACAAATGAACTCCTCAAATACTATAAGCCTTTAAATTACACGGGTTTGAAGTTGTTCTCATAACACCTTCATTTCATTTTCTACCTTCTTTCTAAATCATCAGTTTTGAATACCTCTGCACTAAGACTTTTGGACTTCTTTCTACTCTGGTATTAATCCATGTGTTCCCATAAAAAGCGATAATCAACTTAACTGCATAAATGAAGCTATGCATGAAGACAGGGACCATTTTTTACCAAAGAAAATGAGAAAATCCAGCAGCAAAGCAAGATTTCATTCTATCCATCTTGCTAAGCAATGGAACTGCAGAGGCCTCATGCATTCGATACCTCAGCTCAATGCACATCTGTATCCCTGCTCTCAGTTTTTCCGAGGAAGCAACACTCTGTAAAATGTGGGAGTAACACAGCTGTCAAAAACCAAGAGCAGTTCACAACGGAGGAGACCTAAGTACTGCTGGAATTTAGCTAACCAAACCGAAGGGGCCCACTTTCTTTCAGCCTGACCTCTCTTCCAAGTTGCTGCTCCAACTCCCTGAACTGCTCAGGCTGAAGCCTGACAAAATTCCCACACTGACTCTGAATTACACACACCAGTATCAGTGTCTCTCTTATGAATGCAAGCCTCAGAGCAAAGGGTATGTGTGTATTTTCACTCCCATACCTAATTCACAAAGAGCAGCTTATATAAAAATTAGGAGCTGAAATACCAGCACATACCACATTCAGCGCCTTCCTTCCAAGCCTGTGTTTCCTGGCACTTCCCTCCTTGAAATCCAAATATCCAAAGGCAGGCTTGTGAGTTAAAAAGAGGTTTCAGTCTTTCAGCCTTTTGACTTGTCCATTCACCACTTGTGAAAACACATACAAATGCAAGCCAGCTAGGTAAACACATATACCACAAATCCAGCAAGAGCCATTCTGACCCCAACAAAAAGAAGGTTGCAAACACACAAACCTCTGCATACTGTACCCTCATTCATGTTGCAGCAGGAAACATTACCGGAGAGCTGGATTATTTTTTTCAACCTCCGAAATAAATAAATCTACCTTCAGGCAAACCTGGACAAGTCCAGGGCTGCATTCCTTCAAAGTTGAATCTTTTTAAGTGCGCTTGTCTTTTCCTTTCTCCCTCCTTAACAAACACAGGCCCTCATTCCTTGCAAACTCTTCCCATATAACTCCTATAAAATCCATACAGAAATACACGTGGTTTGTATTTCCAGCTCTTGAATCACAACAAAGCTTACCTCTTTACTAGGTACGACCAGGAACTTTCTGCAATAGTCAATCACTGGCTCATTAACATTCTCTAAGCGAAACCCTGCACACAGGAAAGCCAGAGTTAGGGCAAACACCCCAGTTTAAAAAGGCAAGAAGTGTCTCTACTCCTGCTGCTTGAGCTGCAGCTGCTGTTCCTGCTCCTGGAGGTAAATGGTCTTGCTAAAGAAGCATGAGACTTGCAGCAGCCAGAAAAAGCAAGTGAAAATGTAAACAGGAGGGTGGAGCCTGAGGGGACAATCAGGTTCAATGAAATCTGAACTCCTGGAGCCAAGGAGGAATGGAAACGTGTTGGCTGAAAAGGTAATTCAGTCTACAAGTTATTTCCTTACAGTGGTTCTTTTCTCTGGCTGTTTCAATACCCAAATGAAGCTGAGTGAGTTTCATTTAAGCCACAAGCTCATGTTTGCTTGCTTTTGATGTCTTTTTTCCTAAACGAAACAGCAGCTCTGCATAAATTAACTCACCCTGTGGATAGTTTACCAGCAACAGATTCATTGAGACACATCACCGTGCTGCACCACCTTAGTAGTGCTTCACACAATTACTGCAAGAATGCTTTGGGAACTCAAGTGAGCCCTGCATAACTACTGCTTAAACCTAACCATGGATGTGTTTACTAAGATGCTGGTGCTCAAGGTCAGGTTGGACAGAGCCTTGGATGGCATGGTTTAGTGGGAGGTGTCCCTGCCCATGGCAGGCGGGTTGGAAATAGATGATCTTAAGGTCCTTTCCAACCCTAACTATTCTATGATTCTATGATTCTTATGTTCTCAAACTGCATCACTCAACTGTTTTTGTTGGTGCTTCCTCTGTTACCAGTTCCAGGCTTTCTGGTACACATCAGCCTTTGCAGTGCTGGGTACTTCTGGTTGTGTGCATGTTCCCACATCTGAGGATACTGGATTACTGGGTGTGCCAGCCTGGTCCAGTTCACGTATGGAACATTTAAATCCTGAAGGCCAGGCTATACCACTCCAAAGTTTTTATGCTGACTGTTGTGAGTACAGACGATACCTGGTCTTGGCACAAAGTGGCAGAGAAGAGTCATGCACATGAACTGGTCACAATGAACTCATCAGAGCTTTCAGGAAAAAGCTATGATCAGCACTGTGAATATGTATCATCTCAGACCCTTGCATTGCCCAGTTGTGCTTTCTACAGTTTGAAGACCTAAAACTGCATTCAGTGCAACTCTCAAATTGGGATATAAAAAGTAGGTCCTGATTTAGTAAATTGGTGCAAGGTTGCAAGATCAGTTCCTGGTTCATAAACATTCACCTGGCAATCCTATACTACATTTTTGGAGAGTTTTTAGAGAATTATAGTTTGAGGATAATGAAATGGACTGGAAAGGAAGGAAAAAGGTATAATGTCATCTTCTACCACAGTTTTTCCTTCCCCTGACTATCCAAGACACGCAAGCAAATGCTGATGTTCATATGCACAGTCCATTTTAAAGAACTGGTTTTCCAATATGAAATAGCAGTAGCCAAGTAGTGAGGAAGCTGCCTGCTTTGCTGTGCCTCACAAGTGTCTGACTCCAATGGAAAAATAAAGGAGGCTAAAGAAAACAAGGCATATATCACAAAAAAAGTGACCAAACACTCTGAAAGGAAACAAACTGAAGAGGCTGCTGTTAGCAAAAACAAGGAGGATCCTCAGACTCACATGAGGTTGAATCTTTTGAGAAGCAAAGGAGAGGGCATCCAAGACCGCACAGAATCTTTATGCTATGCAAATGCTAATATATATTTCCCAGCCATTCCAAAGCATCACATTTGTATTTTAATGCTTTTACAAGTACTGTGGAGTAAGAAAAAAACGCTTCACAAAGCACAGCTCCTAGAGCAGGGGCTGGCTGCCATCCAGCCAGCGTGGGGCACAGGCAGAGCCAGGCAGTAGAGACTCACCCTTAGAATACTACTGTAAATACACTGTCCCACTTTTGCTCACCTGGGATCAAAAGAAAATAGTACTAGTGCCATGATCCAAAGTACAAAGAATAGACCAATTATTACTGCAATATCGTATACAGAAACTAGTATCTATTGTGTCATCTTGATTCTCCTTCTGCAAACTTTTCCAGTCATCCATGCATAGACTTTAACTTGAAGCAGCTTGTGCTTGGATAACTAGCCAAGGAATAACAAAACATCATGGTACAGTAAGATTGCTACGAGTACAAAACACTAAGTAAGTGAAGTTTAAGAGTATTACAAAGTCACTGAACTATGTGAAACGATTTCCTTGTGTTCATTCCAAAAACAAAGCCCATCTTCAGGAATACTCCATGAATTTACATGTACTCCAAATGTCACGGTTCAGAATTCATAATTATTCTTCCTTACAGCTGGAACAGCACACTCACCTTGAGTCATGCCTTTTTTCTTACTATATGGTTAGGCTTCCAGCAAAAATCAGTTATGGTCATTACAAGTGAAGCAGCGGAAAACCACAGATGACTCTACAGGGTTGCTGAAAGCTGTACAGGACCACAGTAAAAACCAAAAGGCTTAAAAGAGCTGCCTAAAAGGTCAACATAATGAACTTCCTCTTTCTGTTGAGTATGCAACATGTAATTTAACAGTATTATCATTATTAATAAAATTGCTCTACCACTCTATGGTGCTTTCAATAAACTCATCTTTGGGTGTTTCTAAGCAGGTCCACAAATTGTGAAGGAAAGCTAAGGCACAGTTATATTTATCAGAGCTCTTTGATTGCCTAACTTACTAATTAAACTTACAGGGACTCAAGAGACTTCTAGATTATTTTCAGGTATTAGAG
Source organism: Pezoporus wallicus (assembly GCF_028554395.1). NCBI lineage: Eukaryota > Metazoa > Chordata > Aves > Psittaciformes > Psittacidae > Pezoporus > Pezoporus wallicus. The sequence goes on along the minus strand of NW_026642649.1, from coordinate 5,835,415 downwards.
AAACAGTAGAATTAATATATAGTAACCTTATATGATAATAATTAAAGTATCTGCCTTTCTTGAAAAGGGTATTTGAAGATGATCTACATTTGCTCAATATAAGCATATACTAATATAATAAAATACCTAGTTTTGGTGGTAAATTTCTCATGTGTCTCAATGACTTAGAAACAAAAAGTTCTTCCTACAAAGAATACTTCATGCACATTTACCAAAAGGAGCACAAGCAAGAGCTTGACACCAGGAACGTAAAATGAGCTTTGGAAGTTTAGGAAGTCTCTTAAAACGGGTAATAGATTAGGAGATATTCTCCAACATCCAGAATAAGACTGAGAAACAATACAGAACATGAGGAACCTGGAGATACAGTCTAGCCTGTACTACTTGTGAGACAACAGCTCAGTGGGCAGGGCCACCTCAGAAACTACACAGATGAATGCACATGCCACAGTGCTTCCACCTGTGTTTAGTAAGAAAAAACACCTGCCCTTTCAGCAGGCAGCATCTTTATAGGCTTCAGGAACAGAAAGGTCAAGATAAAAGAGCTTGAGTAATGCAACTTCAGCTGTCACAGTTGGAGAGAAGATGTCCACAGTAAGAAGCAGAACTGGGTTCTGACAAAAAAGCTTCCCTCAGCTTACTGGAAGTTGCCTCCTTCTGTTCTGTCTGGAAGGAATTTAACTAGCTGCTATTCCTCAGCATCCAGATACTGTCTGTGCTTGAAAGCAGAATCTAGAGTAGGTATCGATATGCAGGCAGACCTGAAGTTGGCCACATCTCTCAATTTCCCCTTATTCCTTAGCAGTCTGACCCAAAGCTCTCCAATGTTCACAGAAATCCTTACAACAGAAAGGATCAAAGATAAACATTTAACACTCAACAAGTGCAACTGTGGGAGCAGGGGTAAAGATATCCAGGACAGCTTTCTGGGACTGATCCATGAATAACAAGTGTACTATCTTTAGCAAAGCTTTACGTGCAGCTACCAAGAACCACTTAAAGGTGATTGCAGTAAGGGCTGCTACTGTTATTGGCACAGCTAAAATTCTGCTCTCGGTCACTTAAAATTTAGTATCTCATGGTTTGGAGGAACTTATTCAACCACATTGTACTGTCAGAAAAGCCTGTGGTTTATAGTGCTAAAAGGACACTTGCAGAGTGGTATGCTTCATTCTGTACAGGTTATCAAAGGTAACAGCTCTTCAAAATGAGACATTGAAATGCAGAGTTGTGGAACTCAGGAAAGCCAGTCTTTCATTCTGTCTTTTCTGAAGTCAAGAAAAACCCAGCAGCACATATATGAAGTGGTTGTGCAAGCAGTAACAAGACTTTGGAAATGCATACAAGAGGGGAAGAACTTACTATCTTTTGATGGTTCACTAAAGAGAACCACTATGTACTGAAGACTCTTGCTGCAGCAAACATTCCAGACAGAGCCCTCAGTTCTTCAGTACCCACTGTATGTATTCAATGGCAGAAACCAACGTTTCATTAACCAGCGTGCCAGGCTCTCAACTAAATGGACAGTTCCAGGATAATCCCAACAGCAATGTATGCTCAATTTGCTGGAAGAGCCCTCCTTTAAAAACCAGTACACATTACAGAGCCAGTCCTTCCTGACCAAAGCACCTCCACAACCAAAACATTTTGCACCAGCTGTAAGCAGAAACTCACGCTTCTCCTGTGGTATATTTATGTGGAAGGTAACACCGGTTTGGACATTAGTGTTTAAATTAACAGTATTGACAACCATAGTTGACTATAGTTGACGTGACTAAGAAACAGGCACATGCTAAAAGCTAAATGCAAGCCCACTCAGGAATACAAATATGCTGGGCAAATAAAGACTTGCTGGATAAAGCAGTGTTACATGGCCTCAAGATAACAGCCCTTGGGCAATACATAGAGAATTGGGAAGAAGAAGAGTGAATGCTGTTACCTTCCTCCAGGCTTCTACAGTCTGAATCCTCCTGTGCTGGAGAGAGAGGCATTTTACACAGTCTTGTCAAAATATAACTGCGAAAGATATCTGACTGTGTCACAAACTACTGTAAGATGTCTATTAAAACGCTCACAATTTGCTGAGCCTCTTTGGTTCTAAAAGTGTAATAATAGCCTTTGACAAAGAGCTACTGAATAACATGCTTGAGATAACAACACTGCCTATTACTGAGGCAAGACAGGCATTAACAATGATAGGCTCTGCAATAGTTTTGAAAGTAGCTGACATATGCAACCTGTGCTACAAATCAACCTGTGCACTGTTAAAAGACACTGATGCTGGGGAGGTGGGGGGGCAAGTTGCCCAGAAGGGGAAGTACAGGCAGTCAGAGGCAGAAGGCCAATGGAAAAAACCAGGGGCCTAGGGTAAATGCCGAGGAAACCCTGTTTCTAATCTGCTCTTGTTTTCAGACATAAGACTTTAAATATTTATCTTGGGTATTACCATTCCTCTCTGGCACGCAGCATTCTGGACTGGGGGGGACGGACTGTTCTGGTTTTATTTGAGAAAAGTTTAAACCCAGCAGAACTGATAAATGGTGCCTAGCAAAGTCAATGTCCCAGTGCACTACGTGAAACGCATATGATTCCTCACACATCAATATGCTTGTATGGGGGGTAAAAGACTGGTTTGCAATAGAACTTATCAGGCCAAGTTCTGGAGCTCAGCTTAGCACTTAAGTAAACACTCAAGACTTTCAAAAAGGTGTTCAGTCTATCTTAAGAGATACTCTTTAAAAATGAGCCAAAAGAGGTCACTTTAAATTGGAAAGTCCTTTGAAAGTATGGCCCCTGACTGCACTTAACTGTCAGCTCCCCATCCAAAATACTCAAACACTTTTTTGGGGGTTAACAAAAAACCCCCAAAAGACACCAGTGTAAAAAAATAACAACAACCACCCCACCACACAACACACTAAAACCCTCAAAACATGAAAAATAAGAGATTTCAAACCAGAGCAATCTTAGCTAATCAGGCACAATCTTGAAAACACTTCATAAACATGCATTTAGTCTCTAACATATTGAGCTGAATCCCAATATTTAAGACAGAATACTGTTACAATCAATGTTCTATTAAAGGAGGAGAGAATCACTTATTGCTGCACAAGTAGAAATGAAACCTTGTAATCCCATGTTTGCATTCAATATTACTGACATACAAAAGAAACTCTTTAATATTAATTTATCTCCAATTCATTGTGCATGTGAGCCTCATGATTAAGACAACTAAGCGGGTTTAAATTACATGTGTATATATATATAAGAGAACTTACAAAACTTCAAGAAATAGAAGGCACAGATTTCCTCAGAGAAAATCAATTAAAGGCATTTCAGATACTATTTTGAAGGTGGCAGCATTTTATAGGGTGTTCTTTCTCTATTTTCTAGAGATGTTTCTATTTTCACTGTCGAACAGCAAGAAGGGAAATCGCAGGACACCTTTTCATCCCTACCTTCTAACAAATCTCTCTTTGTCTCAAAAGAGAGACATCCAGCTGGTGACTAAAAGCTGGAATTACCATTTACTCACTACCAATTTATCCTTCAGCTCCACTCACCAGAAATGGCATCAAACCTGCTGTTTTCTTTGGTAGGCATCTGCATTCCTGTTAAGGTACCACGGCCAAGCAGTTTTGCCTCAGACCTTGAGTTTTGCAATACTGAAGGGGCCCTCTGGGAAAACAAGTGTTTAACTACATGAGAGGGCACCTCCCTACTGAATAGCTATTTACTTTGGATTGAAGAGGAGAAAAAAATTCAATAAAAGTCAAACATCCCATCTAATCACATGACATGGGTGCATACCAGAATGTTGGTTATTGCCTACCTGGAGACGCTCACATCCTTTTTGTTTGTGAAAAGAAAAAGAGCAGGAGCAAACCAGTTCATAAATATTTGGCAATTTTGGACTGCTTGGTGGTGATTACAGTTACAAAAGGCTAGAAAATCTGTAAAGCAAGACTCTGGCAGATACAGGAATTTGGATTCCCTCAGCCCTACCCTATTTGGCTTGAATGAAAACCATCCTTTTGTTTCCAAAGTGGTTTCTTTTCTAATTATCACTGTTAAGCAAGCAAACCACTTTGCTAGGAAACAAACAGCAAGGTTCTGTGGAGAAAGATACTTAACTTCCTGCCTTGTAAAGACTTGCTGAAAGTCCTTCTCTTGTCATTTTAAACAATTTCTAACACGTGTGCATGTTCTTTTCTTTCCACGTGTTGTAGAGCTGGCAGACAAGAGTGCAGAGGGATTTAGTGGTTGTTAAAGTAAGTGAAATGTCTTTAAATGGAACACAGAACAAGAACCAGGTGCATTTCTGTTGCCAATCCACTGAATTCAGTCAAACTAAAGCAAATATCTTCATGGTAGGTTCATTCTCTCTCTAGAACAATCTTAGCATCCTATCAGGATACGCAGAATAAAACTCAGATAAAGCAGCCATAGACAGTGCAAAAGGAACAGCAGCATTCATCTTTTCTTCCAGTTATTCACCTTTTCTATCAAAACAAGTTTCTGCTCTGCAGCAATACGTTTAATGTTTATTTTAATACCTCTGACTTCATTTGCAGAACACCTCAGAGCTCAGGATTGCACCAGGGATCCCTTGGTGGGTTCCACACAAACTGATGTTTCCTATGCAACAGAAGGCTTGCATTTTCAGTAGGAGGGAAGTGATCAACAACAGTATCTCTCACTCAATATGCCAAGTAATAATCCTGAAAATTACCAAGGATCCACAAAAGACAAGTCAAACCTTTTCCATTTACCTCCTTTTGGGAGGCGGGAAAGCTTTTTTCCCCAAACCTATGTGTCATTTGGTATGAGGTAAAGTATTTGGTAAAGCATTTCAGGGAGTGGGAAGGGATTACTCGTTTCTTTCAGCTTTCTGTTCCCATAGAAAATACTTCATCCTCATTTATCACTACTCCCCCTCTCCTGCCCCAAATGCCAGAATTACAAGCAGTAATTACTTTTACTAGGGTTTGGTCATAATAGCTACTAAGCCAAACATTAGTTTAGTCCACCACTGCACTTCAAACTACTCCTAAAATATGACCGTGAACAGTCCCAATACCCAAATCAGTAGAAATATAAAGGAGATACATATTACCTGAGCAATCAAAAGGGAAAGAGTGCAGTACAGTTGACGACATGTGAGCTCCAATATCAGTTACAAAGCAAAAAACATGATTATTGAGCAGATTTGATAAATTTAAATGTATTGACATAACAGAAGATACTACTTATTTGTGCCCACAGGTGGCGTATCTTTGTGGTCAACTTGCTATTTTGCAGGAAATGAGTAACCTTTTGTAAATCCATACACATCTACTGGCTAGTAATTGATGCCTTGATGACAAAGAGCACTCAGTAAGATCAAAAGTCACTTTTCTTCCCTCTTGCCCACAAAACACACACAACACTTCATGAGTGCTATGACCTTAAAACCACAAGAAAACCAATGACAACTACCTCAGACTTCTACCTGGTAGTAGGAAGCCCTCCTGAGTCTTGTGGTTCCAAATCCTACGTTTAATGCAGACTTTTAAATCAGCGTAACAGAAATCTCTGTGCTTATGTACTGCTTGAGGAGAAGGAAATCTGATACAAACTTAGACACTTAAAATCTTCAGTCTATTATGGAGGACCATTCATGCAATATCCAGGAGATACCTCCTAAGGGATCTGAAGAGAAACCATATTTCTGAGATTTCTTCCAATCATTTATTACTTTCCAATTATCAAGATTCCTATACTGTTAGGAATGAGGTATAAAGCACTAGATCCAGAGAGCAAACTGCCCCAAAACCTGCCTATGTTCAACACAACCTTATTATCATCAAAGGGTTCAAGATCATTTAAAAGGCAATTGCTTCTGTCTGCAATACTGTATCATGCCAACAAACTAAGATAGTTTGGGTACATTTTTCTTTTATCATGTCCTTTCATCTTTTGTTCTTTTGGTAACAAGGCCAAATAGGTGTTGGATTTCAAAAGAGAAATTGCTTTCTTGTTCTCTTCTAATTTTCCATCTGAAATCAGCATCTCCTCTTAGTGGTCTCTCACCTGTGGCAAAAACTAAGGTTCAATACATCTTTTTAATGCAAAAGCACAATATTGAACCACTGTCCAAAGCATGAGAAGTCTGTCCTGATGCTTATAAATCCTACATAAAAGAAGACCTAAGCAAACTATGCTTACCTCAAACAGCAGAATAATCTTATCTTTATGCTGAGTACAGATCTCATCCTTTATATCTAGCTGTCCCCTGGGTATGTTTCTTTTGCCCCTTCTGATATTTAGTGGAGACTATCCAGAGACAAATGCTCTGTCTGCAATTTGGTTTTGAGCATCATATGGTAACACCCTGCTTCCTAAATGTTTGCTTGAGAAAAGAGGATCTGGACACACCTCCTGTTCTTATGGTATATTGTCTAGCTTCAACTAGCTTCAACTCTGCATTCACAATACCTATGCTAACACATCATATTTATATTGTCTCTCAGGTGAATAAAAATATACCATGCACACAAATTCCATATAAAAGCCTGTAAAGTGCCACATATAAAACTTATGAACATCAGAAAAACAATCTAACTGTCTGCAATCAAGTCTTCTACAGGGCCTAAGTAGCATGCAATTCTGTATCTTTCAGCAGCCGCTGCCTATACATTCAGCTCTGCTTTCCATTTCCTGTATTGCAGTGCAATGCACAAGGATGGGAAGGTCAAATATATCTATTCAATCAATCTGAGCCATTAAAAAAAGTCACCGCATCAATGCATTGCTTGCTGAGGGCTAACAAAGGAGGGGAAAAAGGATGGGGGGGGGGAATAATATGGAAACATCCTGGTTAGAAATTAAGACTTCTTCAGCCAAAATTCAGTCTCTCTATGTTAACTCCTTCTAAAAGGCACTTCACAGCCTTTCTTATCCAACTATAAAACCTCTCAGGACACCCTATGGAGTGTTCTACCTGCCTCATGTACGGGTGCCAAATAACTGTTCTCTTGTCACCCCCTATTTTCCCCTAGTATTCTGCAGATATGGAAATACTGCTGTACAAGAGTCATGCAGTGGTAAAAAAAGTCAAGCTCACATTATGTCTCAGCCCCTAAACCCCTCACTGATGTAAGTCATTAGCTGGTCAAATGCTAAACTCAGATTATAAAAATCAATGGAAACTGAGCCTAGAGAGAGCTAATCAAGGATCCTAACTCTGCCTTTCTCTTATTTCATAACAGGAGAGCTGTAAAAACAAGAACTTTGGCATCCATTCAATACCTTCTCTCATGTTTTTACTTGCAAGCATGTCAGGCTTGCTGTGCACTGAGGTGTGCAGCCACAGGTGTGATATTCTGAGTCCTTACAGGAAAACTGTGTCCATTAAAAGCACAACATTCACTCAAGGAAACGTTCGGAAAGCATCCACACTGGAGTCAGAATCTGAAGGCAGCTACTGGAGGCTTCCATCTGCTGCATGTATTAGCAGATTACAGAAGAGAAATCTAGGAATTAGAAGGGCAGTTTGGAAATGGGCACATTTATGAGGGGAAATATGCAAACACTCATGTCCTTTGCTATTTGTTTATCTATAACTTTAGAGCCTAGCTCACCTCCTGCAACACTCTAGATAACATAGTAAGTACTGAAGGCTACAAACTCACCACATCATTTTGTTGTTCTTAAAATTCTCTATAAGGATTCCAATTAGATGCTTTAGAACAACCACAAAATATAATTTAAGCAAACTTACAACTAGTAAAATAACTTGTATCAACTAGCTGTGGCTCAGAGTCCAACTTGGTGCAATAACATGAAACTCGCAACTACTGCAGCTTTCTTTCCATTAAGGCTACTGAAGCTAAATAGGGAAGGGTACACAGTGACTTAACATGTCAGGGAACTGGCACTAGGTACAAGCAAATGAGGTCTCCTTCCTCTGTTTCAAATGCACAGTTGTGAGTGGTTTTGCCTTGGCCTCATATGACTGAAGTACTCACCTTCCCCATCAGGGCTCATATTTTCATAGGAATCCCAGCGTATCAGTGGGTCTGAGGTATTGTAATCAACTATCACTCCATGGTCATTCTGAAGGTGTTTAAATCCTAAAAAAGAAACATCTGTTTGAGACAAAAAATTGTCGTGGCCATATTTGTAGTTACATACATGCATATGGATATGTGGCCTTCCAATTGAAGTTTGATCCCCAGACTGCCGTACTATAGTCTGAAATGTAAGATAAGCAGCAATAGGGGAAGAAAGGTTGTATAAATCACCTAAGAAAGGCTTAATTTATGTTTTATTACAGAAGGTACAAGCAGACAATATTATCTTGAGCTTCTTGATTATGATGTAGCTTATGATAGCTTGAATCAGACCCTAAGACAACACAGATGATCCACCAGACCTATCAGGCAGGCACGACAAAACAAATAGCTTTCCAGAAGGAAACCACAAGTATCCATAAAGAAACGGTACTAAAGGAATGATAAAATAACACTGTTACATACAGATCATCATTCTGATACCAGAGCAACTTATCACTACAGATGGAGAGCTGAAAAACACCATTCTGTCCCTCCCAGTTTCCCCAAGGTGCCAACTATGCTGTTTCACCCATTCTCCAGCCTCTTGGCAGAACCTGAGATCAGGTAGTTTGCTTTCCATGTGTTTGGCTGGCTGAAATAGACTCTGCCAAGCATACCTGGAATCCGCAGCAGTAACCCACATTTTTGTGCCCTTAACAAGGCATAAGATAATATTCAGCTTTTGAAAGGATGCCATGAGGAATTTAGGTGTGGTCCAGTAATTCAAAAGCAAAGCACAGGCATGAAGCACTCATGACTTTGGACTTGGCTTTGACACTGATAGAAATCAAATTGCTTTCTGCCTTTGCTCCTCTATCTAGATTAGAGGACAAAGAAATCCTCAGTTATCAACCTTCAGGCTGTGTCTGGAGAAGCAAGTCCTATTGTAAGTTGTTCTGAAGCAGCAGAGTGTTATGCACATGCTGTGATTTTCAAAACAAGGATAATTAAAATTAGAAGGACAAGAATGCTATGGTTCTATACTTTCATATGCAGGCAGAAAAAAGCCCTCTCTAGAGAGTTTCTCTGATTACATTTGTCACGTATCTACAAGGCAGATTTATGAAGTTTGTTATCTAAATATTTAGGTGTCTTATCTTGTTGGCATATGCATTCTTTCTTAAAAACCGTATCACAGTCATTTTTTTCTAGAACACTGCGTCCAGTTTCAAGTTATGTAATACAAGAAAGACATGACTAAAGGGAAGCAAGCTCAGGGGAGGACAACCAGGATGGCTAGGACTGAAAGACTTGGAAAGGTCAGGACTGAAGAAAGGCTGAGGGACCAGGTTTTCTTCAGTCTGAAGATTAGATGGTCTTTGGGAGGGACCTGACAGCAACCTCACAAAGGCATGGAGGAGACAGAACCAGTTGGGAGCTAGGTAGAAGAACAAGGAACAGGCATAAATTGAATCTACAGAAGCTTAGAGTGAATATAAGGGAAAAATAAATCCACTGTGAGGACAGTCAGACATCAGAACAGTGCCCACTAAGGCTGGGAAGTCCCCATCCTTGAAGGTTTTCAGGATTTGACTGGACAAAGCCCTAGGCAACCTGGTCCAGTCTCACAGATGAGCCTGCTTTCCAGTAACTAGGAGCCTGCTAAAACCCCACACCTCTGACTTGCTATCCAAGGAAGGGAGACCTTTTTCAGACATGTCAGCTGCCCTCTCTTCAAGCATTTACAACCCACACATGTTTACAGCAAGCTGGACAAATTTACTCATAAAACTGTTTTTCTTATGTGGCTTTCTAACAGACTGAGGTCTTCACATTCAGCTGGACAGAATCCAACTTCTTACCGGCTGCTACTACAAGTTTCTAAGTGACCGAACTGGTGGCAGGTGGGGAAGAAGAGGAAAACATGCACTTCACAGGACAGGGGAAAAATGTATGAGACAGACAGTTAAGAATACCTGGTTTTCATTCAGTCTCAGGCAGAATCCATACTTTTCACGACATCATAAAATGAGTAAGAACACATCCATTAACAGAATTAGATTGCAATCTAAAGCATGATCTTAATTCTTATTGCAGATTGTAATTATCTTAGACATACTACAATAGATTTCTGGAGGCATACAGGATACACCCTACATGCCAACTTCAGAGCAGAAGCATTTCCACCAAAACTAGAGCTATATCACTTTATGCTAAACTGAAGACAGCCCAAGTTTCACCACAGCAAACATAATCAGTCATGACAACATCCAAAAAAGGTTACGGGATAGGCCACTGCTGTCACTTTTGCCACTTATGCCAGGCTGAACTACCTATACTGTGCATGTTTTACACAGATCATAGAATGGTTTGGGATGAAAGCACCTAAAGGTCATCCACTTCCAACCCCCTGCCATGGGCAGGGACACCTTCCACTAGACCACATCACCCAAGGCTCTGTTTAACCTGGCTTTGAACACTGCCAGGGATGGCGCATTTACCACTTCTCTGGGCACCCTGTGCCAGTGCCTCAGCACCCTCACAGTAAAGAACTTCTTCCTTACATCTAACTTGAACTTCCCCTGTTTCAGTTTGAACCCATCACCCCTTGTCCTATCACTACAGTCGCTGTTTCTCTTAGTTGTCAGCAACTGTTCTGGTATAGCTTTAAAAGAAAACCTGATCATTCCTATACCAATGTAAATGCAGAGTCTTCATTAAAGTTTTCAAATTTAAACCAGCAATTATCACATATTTTAAGAGTAAAGTGGAATTTCAGATTTTCTGCAAGAGAAGTGGAATAAAAGCATGAAAAAGGATTATTATTTTTTTAATACACATGTCAACATGGTTTATTTTCAAAGTAAATGCATTTTTTCTTCTGTAACCTCACCTTGAAGTTTCTCTGGAGTTCCTGAAAACACTAATTCCACTTTGCCATAATCAGGGAAACGGTCATCTGAAAACAAAGGACAGAATTTCAGCAAGCTATCTCCCAGCAGAGCAGTTCCAAGGCAATCAGAAACCAGGATTCTCTGTAGCTATTTACACACCTACCCTTGTCACCATTCCCTTGTCACTTGAAGTTCAGGGACTTGCTTCCAGAAGAGCCACATTCTTTGCCCCCCACATTCTCCAGAAAACACAACCTGAGCATCAGTTGGAGCTTTATTTGCACCCAAGCGCAGTCAAAAGCGGAAGAGATATTCAGTTCCCAAACCCCTCTCTCGACAGACACGGCTGGCTTTGGTTTTTAAGGAAAACACAGCCAGGAACAAACTAAAATTGTTCTCTATATTGGCTAAACTGCAATAGTTGACCACAAATTTTGTGTAGCCATATGCTGCAGGAAAATATGTTTGATTTTCGTTTACTGGTAATGCAGGGTGAGGGAGTTACAAACCTGCAGATAAACGTAAGAGTAAAGCAATAATTTGGGAAATATAAAGGCTAAACCAAAACATTTTCCAATGCATCTGAAAGCTTTGCCTCCATTTCTGGACAGTCTGAAGCACATGAAAAGATCTCTATACTCAAAGCAAACAAGGTCACAAACACAGTATCAGACTTCGTGATTGTTTTCATCAGCCAAAAAAGGGATTGGCTTAGCTCATCTTATTTCCTGTCGTGACTAACAGAGTCACCACTTCAAACAAGTATCTGTTGTTTTTACAAATGTGAGAGGAGGTGATAAGGACTATGTATGAAGATAGGGTGAGAAAGTTGGGGCTGTTCAACCTGGAGAAGAGAAGGCTGCGTGGAGATTTCACAGCAGCCTTCCAGTATCTGAAGGGGGCCTAGAGGGATGCTGGGGAGGGACTCTTCATTAGGGACTGTAGTGACAGGACAAGGGGTAACGGGTTCAAACTTAAACAGGGGAAGTTTAGATTGGATATAAGGAGGAAATTCTTTCCTGTTAGGGTGGTGAGGCACTGGAATGGGTTGCCCAGGGAGGTTGTGAATGCTCCATCCCTGGCAGTGTTCAAGACCAGGTTGGACGTAGCCTTGTGTGATATGGTTTAGTGTGAGGTGTCCCTACCCATGGCAGGGGGGTTGGAACTTGATGATCTTAAGCTCCTTTCAAACCCTAACTATTCCATGATTCTATGCAGGAGTATCTGAATTATTCTGACAAGTTAACTCACTTGAAGAGCTTTTCTCCTCGTTCGGGGTTTACCTGTGTTACATGCTATGAGTTAACTAACACAAAGCAGTCTCCCTTTCCCTAAAAATAAGGATGAGAAAAAAAAACAAGAATCCTTTTGAAAACAGGTCCTAAAGATGATCATTACATGCACAGGCACACACATGCACCCCCACACACCTATTCATCCAGCCAACCACGGACAGCAAATACCTTTGTTGGCATTGTCCAGATCCTCTTTGCCAAACACCAGCGCATGTCCTTGAATAGCTCCAGTGTGAAACTGAAGGCGAAATACCACATCACGAGTAGCTGACCGGTATTTTTTGTGATAACACTTCAGCTGGAAAGAGAGAGGAACACGTCAGGAAGCAATTTCTTACAAATCTGAACAAATGTGTGTATGCATCAGTTGCTAAGTAAAGCAGCCACAGCGCAATTTACTGCAGACATCTCTGATGTTGTAACAAGCAGGGTGTGTGTTATTCAATCCTTTAAAATTAGACAGGCCCAAGGCAACATAGTTCTGGATGTGTAAAACTAGTAATGACTATTTTCATCACTATCAGTCACCAGTCAGATAATGATTCAGAATCACAATAGTTGTCAGTAGAACCTTGGAATGCTGACTTGTACCCCTGCTTCTTCACAGCACCAAATTAATGTAAAACTGAATGATAGCATACCCATTTAAAATTAACTGAGGAATACGCAGGGTTTAAAATTAAGCCTGATTACATATACTGCAGGACTCTTAAAAACCTACTCTAGTGATGATGGGACCTTGTTTTACATTCCTGTGGGAAGCTGGTAGTAGTTTTGACAGCTTGGCTAGAACACCACAGAACCCTGTACAAATAACATCTAGTATGAATTTCAGCAGCCAAAGGTGAGCACAATACACCTACTTTCTAACATCACCTTCCCTTAGGCTAGACTTATGGATATTTTACCTACTAATTCTCTGAGTCAACTGGAAAACAAAGCCACTCAGATTTAGGGTTTTTTTTAAACCACACACTTCAGGTGGTTAAACCTTTTGGAGCTAGAAGCAGAGCATCCTATAGGTTATTCTTTTTCCCGAAACCACTGATGGTTTCACTTAGACATAGTAAAAACAATATTCAAAATGAAGTCTTTGTTTAGGAAATACCATTATGCTGAATAATGGCTTGCTCAGAATTACCTTCAATAAGAGCATGGGATGAATGAAGCTGACCTCTCTGAAAAGGATGCAAGCAGTACTGAAAAGCTGTGTGCTCAGTTTTCATTTTAAACACACATACATTGGAGACTCAGTGAATTCGTCTCGCACTGATTTCTTTTGTAATCTATTCCATTTCCTTAGGCACTGACAGCCCTCCAATGAATAATAAATATTCTTGTATTTGAAGGTGTCCCACACCTCCAGGTTATGCCACTTTACAAGAGTATGTTTAAAACTTCTTTCTCTACTTTTCAGGGAAAGAAAGGAAGGACAAAGTACTCAACTGAATAGGGAGGTGAAGTAGGAAAGGGAAGAGGAGGAAGGATAATAAAAAATGTTATTTCAAGAGAAAAGAAGAAAAAAAGAAGACTGTTACCAAGAACCCCTTACACTGAGGTCCAACATGTCTCAAAGTAGTATATAAACGTAAAAAATAAGCCTATTAGCTGCAGACCAGGAATCCAGACAATACTTCCCCCCATCGTTCATTACACATACTCTTCTGCCTTCTTAGTTTAACAAACTGAAAGGCACGGCAACTAACCATCTTTACTTCCTCTGTGCGTAACTGTATATGACAAGCAAGAGAAGAAAGCAGAGAGATTTAAAATGATAGTGCTGCCATTCAACCATAGTTATGCTTTGCACACTGGCAATTACACACACTGTATTACAGTGCATACATGTCTTTCTAAATACTGCATGTGCTCACAGAAACAGAAAGCTATTTAGAATTAGGTGTTTTCTTTACAGCATATAGTATTACAATTGTGCATGTTGCCTGCCAAGTTACAGGACAAGGGTGCTTTTAATGCCGAGTTACAAATACTCCCCAAAGCAATTAGGGTTACAGGTTTTACTGTGATGCTGTGAAATGGAAAGGCTGAGAGCAGTTGTTTCGGTTCCTAAAAACCTTCTAGTTTGAGTCTGATAGGAATTTTGACACCTATAAAACTCACGGATGATGACTGAATTAACTTAGTAACCTATATTGTAGTGCATCTGCAACCATTTTCTCTATTTATTTTCTTTTGCAAGAATGCAAAACAGGTCAGAGACTGTAAACTAAATGGCACAGGACAAGATGTTCTTTCCATATAATTAACTTACCATAATATCTCCCTTTAAAAGCTGGGCAGGGTCTACAGCAATGCAGATTCGGCTTTGATTCTCTGGCCCTACACTACTTAACAGGAGAGAAAAGACAAAATATATGATTTAAAAGAAACAAAAAGAAGAGAAAAAGAAGAAAAAAAGACCATGTAATTGTGCAATTTTGAGAATTAAAACTGGATTCAAAGGAAAATGCTTACAACTTACTAGATTCCAGATGTATAAACTGGTTGCATAGCCTGGTATAACTTCAGAAAAGGCCGGCAAGCTGCAAAGAAGTCAACAGAAAAGACTGGTCTGTAACTATTTTCCTTTACCTACTTTTTCTTTTGTTGTAATATTGTTTACCTATTTTTCCTATAGTTGGAATAATATTGTTTTCAGAGTTATAATATTTCCTATATTACAACTAGGAAGCTTTATGTACATCCAGATAGAGCAACGTGGCACAGAAGTGGCACAATTTTGACTGTCAAAATTGGCTTTGACAGATTCATTTTCTTTTTGTCACTTTTTCCTGATCTTCAGTTTAGTTCTGAATTGAGGAGGAGTGGATTTTAAAGGATTTTGGTAAGGAAAGAAAGAGGGAACAATCTGCTCCTTATTAAAGGTCTGTCTGCCTACCTTCCCACTTCTTCTGTAGGAAAACAAAATGAAGGGAAGAAAGAATGGCAAAAACGAAACAAAAACAAACTCCAAAACAAAACAGGAAGCATTTTCAACACTAAAACAAAGTATTTTATCTACAGTTTTGTTTATACTAAGTCCCTTAGATTTGTTACTTCAACAAACAATAACCTGTATTTATTGAAATAGTTACCTGAGAAACAGAAGCAGACTAACAGATTACACAACAGTGACAACAGAGCATTGCAAATTCATGCTGATGATATTTCAAAAGACAGGTACTATTTAAGTCTTGGATGATAAAATACAGTGTTCTACTTGTTTATTATGCTCTAGCACAACGTCTTTGTTTAGGATTTTCATTTTAAAGCCACTTATAGACGGCCATTTTAGAAGCACACCTCTTGTAAGTCTTACTCTTAGGATCTTTCTCTTTTCCTAGTTCTTTTAGTGGGAATATCTGGGCTGGTATCAAGGAGCATTAACTTACCTGGAGATTTATACAGGCTTTCTAGAAAGCTCCAAAATGAAACAAGACTTTTTGCCGACACTTAGTAAAGAAAAGTTAGATAATGTACCTCCCCCAGCATCGAAGCTTGGGATGCCATGAAGGATAACATAGTGCAGGAAAAGAGGAGTTGCATTCATTTTCACAGATCCAGACAGAAGGCCGCTTAAGAATTGCACATATCTAAAAATATAAAATCAATCTGAATTAAATAAAAACAGTAATGCAACCACATAATGCATTCTTTACACATTAATATTTCTGGGCCATGAGTGGTGAGCACCATTATGGCATTACATATAACTTCACGAAATACCATAAAAAGACAGTTTACCGCTTTATTACATCCATGGCTGTTACATTGCTATTCTTGGCATCTTTATTTTAATAAGAAAGGAACCAGCAGAGACAGGAAAATCAATCATTTTAGTATACTGTTCTAGTTGCAAACGAAGGTCTCCGCTGGCTTTCACAGCTGTCACATGAGAGCATCACTCCATTTAACTGTGAATTGCACTTCAGTAAAACAGGAGGAAGAAGTGCCCTGGTCAGAATTCTTAGTATTAAGGCCAAGGTAGGTAAATAACATCTTCATAATGAGAAGCACCAAGCACATGAAAACTACCACAGCAACATGAAAACCATTGTATTTCTGCTATTTAATGCTTGGTTTGGTCATAAGCTCATGACTAAGTAAATGGAAGTGAACATCACTGCAGTGTGTGTGAAACAAATTCCTCCTATCTCCTTAAATAACCAAAAGAAAACAGTCTCCAACAGTCTCTTGCCAAAATGAGGTAAGTTGTGAATGCCAGAACTATTCACTTCCCAATCTGCTCACTTTGAGACCTAATTTAACCTTATTCATGCAGACAGACTGAAAAGGTAAGACATCCAGATAGACAGAATGAATAATACATGCTTTGACAAACATTCACTAGCATGGACATGGGGCAGATGTATAATCTGCAGGTCATCCAAACACATGGTAATAAAATCTTCACTGCACACAAATCAGTACCGAATCCATACACATCATTTGTGCCACAGAAAAATGAGTCCTGGAGCAATCAAGAAATATACTGCGACATCTCTTTTTGTTAGCAGACAATGCAGTAAGAACACATGTAGATAATAGCGTGGTATAAAAAGACATCTATCTTGGGTTAAGTGTGGGAACTGAAGGAGTTATCAATCTAGGAAGAAATATTAATACAAGACAAAGTGATGGGAGTTCAGGAATCACTGGAGGATCTTGTGGAAATAGCCTTCAAACAGAAGGGAAGAGAGTAAGGGAGAGAGGGGCAAAATGTGGGGATTACATTTCTTATTAGTATAAAACAGAAAGCATTTAAATACCTTCTTTGGGATGGCTGCATTAAAGCTGAAACTTTATCATCAAAGAACTTCTTCATAGCAAATCTGTCTAGAGCCTGATCAGCACTGTCAAAACAGAGACACAAATGCCGTGTTATTCCAGTTTGGAGAAATTCAGTAGGTTACAACTTGAAATATGCCAAAATATTTGGGAAGAAAAGTAAGGAAAAAGAAAAGAAAGAAGCACCTAAGTGACCACTCTGGCACAGGTCAGACAAGAATGATTTTTCCACTGACACCTCTTATTCCACACCTTAAGGCAGTTTCCTTCCTGAGACAAAGCACCTACTCCCTTATTCTATTAACTGGATTGCGTATTTACAATGTGAATATGTTAAAGTCATAATGCAATAAACTTCAGCAAAGCCAAGCAGCTCAAGCTGCAAAAGAAGGATACTTGCCTGTGAGTGCACTGGGGAAGTTCTCTCTGTGAAAGAGATCTGTTCTCTTTGTGAAAAAGAAGCAGCAATTTTATAGGGATGGAAACTACTGCCTAGCTCTGACTGTAGTACATGAGGTGCAAAGGATGCCAGGCTAGAGGATCATTTAAGCAGTCAAATAATTCATTCAGTCTTTGTTTTGTGTACCGTAAGCCACGAAGGCAGAGAATATTTAAATCAAAATATCCATCTTTTGCATCAGACACCCACAAACTCTTCAAACGCACAATTAAGGAGCAAGATATTCAGAAAACTACATTTTCTTCCATTCTCTGTTCGGAATGGCTCTCATGAGGGGCTTCTGCATCTGTGTGGAAGGCAGCAAGAGAGTATGGAAAAAGAATCAAAAGTGCCAAAACTCAGAAAGGATGCTCTTAACCACATACGCCAAGAAACATGCTATGCTGATCGTGCTGTATCTACACCAGATAAAAACCAATGTGTTTCCTAACATACGCAGGTGACAGTGTTAATTAATTAACGTGAGGACATTAAAAAGCAGCACAAGTTTCAAAATGATTAGGCTCTGAAATCCGGAATGTTAAATTCCATACCTAATTCAACCTCAATGAGTTCAGAGGAAAAGAACTGCACAAATTGTACATTTGTTTATCAGGCTAAAAATGGAATTGATACCTTTTCCAAAACTTAATCCAAAGTTACAGATTGTCTTGACAGGGTGGTGGATCAGGCTGTAAAGTCACACCTTTTCTTCATGGGTGATAAAGATTACATAGTGCGTGCTTGAGAATATCCTTGACCCAAAAACTCTCTTCTTCACCCAATCCATCATACACCTTCACCTACACCACCACCCAGAATCTTGGCAACCCGCTTGTAACTGATCAAAGACTGCAAGTGATTTACTTGTTAAAGCAGTTTACCAGCTATTACACAAAGAGCTCTCTGCTTGCCCTCCTTAAATTTGACAGCACATTATTCCTTACTAAATGAGAAAATCAGGTATTTATAACATCTAACCAAAAGGGGGTTGCATCATAAGGCTTTTTCCCTAAGCCCAGACTTTTTGGCACAGTCATGCAGATAACTAGGGACTTTATTTGGTGTGAATATTCTCAAAGTCTTCTGAGTACTGTTTCTGACACAGTAGCTGGCACCCTCAAACTGCAGTAATTTCTGCTTCTCTGAGGGTGCTGTGTCCCATTTGGATAATGCTAGGGATACACAAATCCTAGCTGGGAACATTCCCAGCTCCATTCCTACTAGAAAAGTTAGGGTTTGGAAAGGAGTTGACAAATACCCTGAAATTTAAAGGAGGGCTTCCAAACTCCCCTGCAACCTCACTGCAGGAATCCTGCATTTGTTTGGGGTAAAAACCAACATGTTTCAATGCTGGGCTTTACAGTCACATCCAGGTGTTGCTCTATATAAAAAGTATTTATAGCCAGGTATCACTATTAAGGCTCATAAAATATTGCAAAACTGAGATACCAAGAGAGTACTGTATTATCCACACTTGACAGATTTTGTTATTCCCAATACTTCTCAACCTAATATTATAAATGTGTGGCAACCACAGTCCCAACTACTACTTGAAGATGTATGTGTTATTTTTTCAGCACATATTGGTGTGTATAAAACACTGAATTTCTGAGTCTACAATTACCTTTGGATCAGGTTACCAGAGTGAACCCAGGTTATTTCCTGAGATGCTGGTTTTACTAAAATCCAGGAGTAATTTGCCATCAGCCTGCAGTGATTCAGGACTTCACTGACTACAGTATCGGATCAAATATATTACTGACAGGCTGGAGTGTGAACACAGAAGCAAATGTGATTTAACCATGGCCTCTAGAGTGCATTTTTAATATATTTATAGATGGACGTATAAAAGAGTCCAAAGGAAAACAGTTTTATTAAAAACCAAATAAACCCCCCAAACAAAAAACATTTTATCCTTTTAAGACCATTTAACAAATTTAATCTTTGTTGACATAAATTGCCAACTGTCATTTCATAAGTTGAGCACTGTAAAAGAAACAATTAAAACCAAGTAACCAGACACCTATTGTTTAAACTGACTGCAAGATAAAAGCTAGATTACTTCTTAAACTGCATTTTGCACTTTGATAGATGTCTAGGAATTCTCTACTCAAATACTGATTCCATATGCTAGTAACTTCAGTTTTCCTTAAGTACTTTAGGAATAGCTTCTCACTGATTCAAAAGAGGCAACTTCATGGATGTGGCTAATAGGTGGGCTCAATAGAATGACTGCTGAATACCATTTGTCCTGGGTTAAGCAGCAGCAGTCACTTTTCTCCTTCTTAGTAGCTGGTGCAGTGCTGTGGTTTTGACTGTCAGCCTGGGAACAGTGGTGATAACACCAGTGTTTTTAGTTGCTGCTCAGTAATGTTTAGTCTGACCAAGGACTTTCTGAGTCTCATGCTCTGCCAGGGAGTAGGGAAGGCCGGGAGGAAGCAGAGACAGGACACCTGACCCAAACTGACCAAAGGGGTATTCCATACCACAGCACGTCATGCCCAGTATATAAACTGGGGGCAGTTACCTGGAAGGGTTAGATCACTGCTCGGTCGGACTGGGTATCAGTTGGCAGGTGGTGAGCAGTTGTATTCTCTTCCCTTGTTATTTCCCTTATCATTATTATTATTGGTGGTAGCAGCAGTGGTTTGTGTTATACCTTAGTTACTGGACTGTTCTTATCTCAACCCCTGGGAGTTACATTCTTTCAATTCTCCTCCCCATCCCTCTGGGAGTGGGGGGAGGAAGCAGAGCAGGGGGGAGAGCAAACAGCCACGCGGTACTGAATTACCAGCTGGGTAAACCATGACACCATTATATAAAAATGGTTTCTTGCACATTTCTTCATTCATCATTTAGAGAATTTTGCTGCAGAATCACTAAATATCACAGATTAGAAGAGACCTTAGGGTATTACCTAGTCCAATCTGCTGCTGAAAGCAGGACCACAAGAAAGCTCTGTCTTAAAAATGGCCTCTTTTAATACATGCTCCAGGACTCTAAGAAGAAAACCTGACAACCCTCAACTGACAACCGGTAAGCACAAAACCAGCGCTAAAGTTAAGAGCCATCTTTTTCTGGCATTTCCTTAATTGTATAAAATACACAATATGCATTATTCACAACTTACCTTGCAGAAACATTGGTGAAGTGCATATATGACGATATGACTACGCCTATCCTTCCTTTCCCTCCCTGTAGGAAGAAGAAGGGAATGATAGCTTAATTAACTTCTTACATTAACGGGCTTTATTTCATTTAAGACCCATACTAACCAAACTTCAAGAGAGAATATTCAGAGAACCCTTTTGCTCATGCATCTCCTGTGTAATCAGAAAGGTGGCAGTGATGGGCAGCAGCTTGTTTTTCTATGCAAGCTTGCTGCCAAGTGACATAGAAACCACTAAGTAGGATTTCTATGTGTGTACCTGTCAAGTGTTATTGACTGAGAGGAAATCAGTTATACAAGAAAAATAAACTTGACCAGTAGTAGAAACATTAGTTCAACTCTTCTAATTTTATATTACTTTTTTTCCCAGAGATCATTCACAGCAAGTCTAGACAACGTTGCAATTTCTGGCATAAAATGCTGTAAAGTACCTGTTTTGGAAAGCATATGAGTTTCCAACAGGTTTGGGCATTTTTACCTTCCCTGCACCTGAGATTTAACACAACTATTTTTCTATGGATAATTTAAAAAACATTACAAATCTTGTTAAATAAAGTACATGACATAAATTCAGTAGAATTTACCAAGCAGTAATTCCCACAGATTTGAAAACAGTTCCAGTCTCTCAGCCCATATAAGTAGCTGTATCTATCTTCATGGTCAGAAACTTGATAGTCATTACCAAAAAGCATTAATCAACAATATGCACTACCAATCTGTATACAGAATACCCAGGAATACTTTGCCCCCTTTTGCCCCATGTATGGGCCATTCTCCTGGCTGCAGTCCTGCAACTGGAAAGAATTCAACAGTTTAATACAATCATGGCATTCTGTCTGCAATTCAGGACTGGGGACTAAACAACCTGACCTGAAGGGAGGTTTAGACCTCATTATCACCTTCATTCTGTTTAGAGTGACATCTGCCAATCATACAGAGACAGATTTTCGTCACCAGCATATCTACCAACTCAGTTCTGAATTTACTTTTCTGTACTTAATTAAGGCTTTCTTTATTTCTCTTCATTGTGAGCAAGTAAGGAGAAGAAGTAACAGCACACAGTGGCAGCTTTGCTATAAGGCACTGCAATGATGCTGACAGTTAAAACCTGTCAGAAGTATCCAGGAGGTACTTGATGCCCCCACTTCCTATAACCACACAACAGTCTAAAGAGATGATCTGTTGCCTATCCTTATCCCACAGCAAAATCCATGAATGTCACAGAACATGAAGAGCTTCTGAAGAGGTTGCTGCTGAGCTCAAAATAACTTCAAGCTTCTACATACACTCACAGAAGAGGCAGTGCTAGAACCTCAGTTATCATAACATGCAAGGTCAGTGGATTAAAGCCCCTTTGAATCAAATAAAGATTGATTCTGTGTTCCCAACACTGAAAACAGATCAAACTTTTTGTTTGTTTTTTTTTTTTTAATAAGTAAGAATTAAGGACAAGGTTTTTGAAAACGAATCCAAACCGATATGTGATGTGCACACACAAAGCTCACTTACTCTGCAATGGATCACGACCACATGCTGAGGATCATTGTTCAGCCATGACTCCATGGCCTTGCAGATGGTGCACACCTTGTCGAGAGGTGGAGCATGGAGATCAGGCCATCCCACATCCATAATCTGCAATTAAACAAGTAACAGTCACAAGAGACACTTGATCCTAATACTACATATTAAGATCTGGCTTCAAATAATTATGATGGTCAAGAGACTCCACATTTATCTGAACCTCATTCAAATGCCACGATGTAAATGAACATGCTTCCAGGTCTCTTCAGGGGAGGAAGGTGATTTAAGATACCAGTACTTCTGTAAAAATAAACAAGCAACTCCTCCCTAAACCCACCAACCACTCACAAGTGACATTCCTGAAGATCTTGATTTCTTAGATGAATTTTCATTTAGAAATTCAAGTATTTTATAACAGTAGAATACTCAGAAAGTCAAAATTAGAACAAAAGAATGTTAACTGGCCTGGTCCAGTGTTTTGGGATTGTTTTTAATTTGAGATGTATTCCCTTCGAGTGCAATAGATTTGACATCTTAAAGTTCTGTTCATATTTAACATTCAACCTTAGTCACTATATAATACTGTTTACTCAACCTGTTGTTATTATATACATATTTAACCCAAACAAAGGCTGTAACCATGAACAACTTAAATTCTTCATGATCAACAAAGCATTCAAAAGGTCAAAATTGAGAGTTCTTTTAATATTTTCCTCAGGTATTTCATATCCCTGGAAATCTACTGCTATAAACGACATCTGTGCTACTCTGGCCTTATTATAGCTGCTGAAGAGTAACTGCATATCACTTTTTACAACAAATACAGTAATTGATAAGGAAGAACAAAAGGCAGACATAATTCTGACATTCCTTATGTCTCTATGGTGCAGAGAAGCAACTATGAAGTGATGATATAAAAGGGAAGTCTATATTTGAACTGAGCTCACTAGCTTCAGCTATCAGACTGTACATTACAGTATATAAATCCTAGTATCCTGTAACTGCACAAACAGTAAAACTTGGAGTATACAAAAAGTATACTTGGAGTAAAATTTGTATCACTCAATAGAAATTTTTCAGTAGCCATAACAGGCTTCAGGTCCTGTGTGCAAAGCCTAAGGGAACAACAGGAACAGTATTATAACGCACAGGCCTAACAGACACAAAACAAGAACTTGGGAGAAAATAAAAAGAGATGCAAGTGGGTGTGTTTTTATCATCTTCCAAAAGTTGTTCTCTCAATCTGTGTACCAATGCTTGCACAGCTTCAGGGCTTATGAGGCTATTTCAGCTGTATTTAACACTAGAAAGAGACGTCATAGAAGACAAGCAATACCTTTGGGTTAAGCTTGGCAAGGTCATATCTCTTTTCAGAGAGGTTTAACACCTGTTTAGAAAGAAAGAAAAAAAAGCATCAGCCATCAAGACTTCAGAACTACTGTAGTAAACAGCTGTATTTGAAACACATCATGGTTACAAGAAAGTAAGCTCATAAGACTTCAGGTTTGCCACTGTTTTACTAAACTGAATTAACATTTGAAGTCAAGCAGCACTAGAAAATGTATTTTAGGTGTTCAGTTATTACAAGATGAAACTAGATGCACATGTTGAAAAAGGATAATAAGCCTTTTGCTATATTTTATTTATTTCACATGGCTTTAATTGAGTCAGAGCTATGAGAGACCTGGGCACCCTGCGAAATAACTGCATGGCAAAAGAATCAACAAAGAATGGTGGGGGAGGGTGGTACAGTCTTAAATGTCTGAAGTGCCTGGCAAGAAGATATTGGTCTGTCAGAACTTCACAGGGAAGATATGGCATAGCTATTTAACTACAGCTCAGCCTGTGAGATCTTCCAACTCTGCTGTTAAGCCATTAGCCAGGAAGTTAACATACACCTAGTGCTTAATAAGGAACAGTTAAAAAGAGAGACTGCTAAATTAACAAAAAGGAAGAAGTATACAAGTATATTTGACTCGTTAAGAAGAGCTTTAAAACAGCAATCACTAACAAACCATTCTATGATATGATTCTATGAGAGGGAACAGCCTCAAGTGGCACCAAGGGAGGTTTAGACTGGGTATTAGGGTTTCGTTTGGGCTTTTTGCTGTTATACGTGTGCATCTGGAGCAGACTGAAGGCATCTTTGAAACATGAGACTCAAAAGAGTTTAAAATGAGCTCTCTGGATCTACAACGTCGCTGTGGTTTGCAAAGGTTATCTTGCAAAGTTGTAGAAACATACTTGCAGCAGACAGCATCAAACTTCCTTTTGACCAAGCCAGCCAATTTCCGAAGTGCTCATTAGAATACAAGTAAATAAACAGAACTAAACTAAAATAAACCCAAAACCAACACATCCAAACCCTGCAAGAGAATCAGACTGCAATCCTGCTTAGACAGAGGACACCCTAAACAAGACTTACAATAGATCAGATTTTTGTAATACAAACAGCTATTTAGTAAGATTTAACTGAACTGAGACTACAAACTTATTTCACAGATACAAAAACACTGCTGTTGCACAGAGAAGGCCACTTAGTAGAGCTGAGTTTCAACCAGTAAAAGGCTTACATCCAGAAAGTCTTCAAACTTACTATCTTGTACCTTACAAGCTACCAGTGCCTGATGGACAGGAAGGCAATGGCAAGAAGGTGGCATGCTGAGGCCACCAGACCACACTACAAGTGCATCTTCAGGACAAGAGCTGGTTCATAATGCACCTATGACACCTCACTTTGTGAGCAAAAGATAATGTGTTTAAACCATTAGGTGGCATCTCTCCAGAAACTAATTTCCACTGTGAGTCAAGTTTATGCTCCTGAAGCATGGATTTGACTGTAACAGCTTACACATGCTTTATTCTATTTTCACAGTTTAAACATTTCTTAGTTCACTCTAAGCCAGCAGAAGAAAAATATACTGGTCCTGTTTTAAATTCACCTTCATAGCACAAGCTGAGACAATACATGCCATAGGGTTTAGATCCACTAGTGAGAAACAGGACAGAAGATGAACAGTTTGGGTCATTTAAAATCCAAGATACTCTGCATATGGAGCTCATTATAGATTTGCTTACAACTTCCTACAGAAAACCAAGGAGAGGGGAAAAATGCATCTAAATCAAGTTAATGAGAAAGACCTGGACAGAACACGCAAACAGCATCCCTGCTTTTATATGTTGTTTCACTATATATGGTAGAGACAGCCAAGATATGATGGTGAGAGACTGTCAGATACAAAGCTGAGGACCCGTATGTAGCTGGCTGCTCCACGTTTCAGGGTTTGTTCTTTTAAAAGCATGCTTTGAACAATGAAAATGGTCAGTGCAATTATTCTACCGCATTTGACTATGTGCTTCCACAACAGAGACTGCAGTGCCACCAGCAGAAAAGTGCTTTTAATCATAGAATCGAGAACAGTTAAGGTTGGAAAGGACCTTAAGATCATCCAGTTCCAAAACCCTGCCATGGACAGGGATATCTCACACTAGATATGTCACCCAAGGTTCTGTCCAGCCTGGCTTTGAACACTGCCAGGGATGGGGCAGCCACAGCTTCTCTGGGCACTCTGTGCCAGCGCCTCAGCACCCTCACAGGGAAGAACTTCTGCCTCATATCTAACCTGAACTTCCCCTGTTTCAGTTTGAACCCATCACCCTTGTCCTGTCGTTACAGTCCCTAAGGAAGAGTCCCTCTCCAGCATCCTTGTAGCCCCACTCAGACACTGGAAGCTGTTCTGAGGTCTCCACACAGCTTCTCTTCTCCAGGCTGAACAGCCCCAATATTCCCAGCCTGTCTTCATACGGGAGGTGCTCCAGCTCCTGCTCATCCTCGTGGCCTCCTCTGGACTTGCTCCAGCAGCTCCATGTCCTTCTTATGTTGGGGACACCAGAGCTGCACACAGTGCTGCAAGTGGGGTCTCACAAGAGCAGAGCAGAGGGGCAGGATCACCTCCTTCGATCTGTCCTTGCCTAACATCTTAACACCCTACTGAAAATCTTACTCTTGCTTGCACAGCTATAAAAAAAGGTGGACCAAAGAGGTTTTAGATTACTGACTTCTAGTTTATAATGATACACGTGGACCTACAAGTGGTCTTCCTGCAAGACATAAGATGTGTCACAAATGACTGATCCTACACATACCAAGTAATTATCACCATGTTTGGATTTGAGCATCCGGGTTACATCTTGCAGATTGTGGAGGTAAGTTTCCTCAGAACAGCTAGCAGGGAAGGAGACAGAGATGATCCGTTCTGTGATGTAAGTGAGGTCAAGTTCATAGCCCTCCTCCATAATGTGATCAAAGTCTGCACTTCTGTGAAGAAATTGGATGTGTCAGTTTACAGCAAAGCAGCCAAGAACAAACATAGCTTATTAATGGAAGGCACTCCCACTTGGACTCATACAGTCAAGCATCTGATGTGATGTTTCCAACATTTTCATTACAATTGCAACTTACTAAATGCTACAGAGCTCAAATTACTGGGTTCAGTACACAAGAAGAGTTAGCCAAACATCAGAGTTCTTTGCATCAAAACTACAATGAACAAATCTCTGCAATCAATAATGTAAGAAAGGAGTACAATGAATATAAGCAACTTTGACTAACACTAGTGCAACAGATTCAGAAGTTACACAGAAAACATACAGGTACCTAATGTCTGTACAAATGCTTAAAAATAGGTAGTTTCACCAGTGACCTGTAAAACACTGAAGATACCATCTTGAAATCTGCTCTGAGTAACACCAAAGTGAATCCAAAACCAGTCTCCAAAATGCAACAGACACCAGTGTAATGCAGTTATTCTCTACAGGTTAGTCTACAGATACTGCTGAACTTCCTTTACAGGCTGAGGGCATAAGCAGGCACCTTACCTTGTTCTTCTTAATAATCAGAGGATTACAGTCATTAAGTTAAAAGTAAGCTCAGCAAATAGGCCCAGTTGTTTTCTCAGAGAGGGATTGTAAAAATGGCCTGTGCAGAGCAGGACATGTCTTGCAGAAGACTGAACTCGCAGAAATTATAACCACAGGTAACAAAACCTAAACCCACCACAGCACTATGTGACGGTACTACACAAAATAGGAAAGAAATACTTGCCGTGATCCTTTGTCACAACTGAAAGAGGAGCTCTTCGAAGCGCTGCTGGAATTCTGTAACAAAGAAAGCAGAGCAGTCAATCCAGTACCTTCCTTGCCACCACTGATGTCAATCTATGTTCCTACCTTTTTTTCTCATTTGTTATGTCCATACTGTGTAAAACTTTAGGAGCAACAGGATAAGAAAGGATCACTGCCTTATGGTTTGGCTGCAAACACTGCCAGTATGGCCAGGTTAATGTCCAACTCTTCATACAGACTCACTACTACCTTTTCCAACTCAGTACTGCCAGAGAAGGGCTGTTGGTCTTTTATGCTCTTGGTAACTGCCTTAAGGTTAGAGAAAACATTCAATGGACTTCAGAGAAGATGGGGCTTGAATTTCTCTATAAACCTGCAGAATTAAGTTCCTCACAAGTGATACTGTTATTTCAATACTGAAAAATGAACTCAATTTATTCCTGTATCAGAGTTTGAACAGAAGCCTGAGCTGCAATGATTTTGCTTTATGAGAATTTCGTTTGTATCTTTTGTAGCTTCATTTGTTCAGTAACTATGCGTTAAAAAGTGTCAAAATGTGCTCCCCTATGAACCTTAGCAATAGAATTTTTTTCACTTAAATTTAGCTGTCTCAGAATTAAGCTCCAGTGTGACAGTCACCCAAGCTCTATGTAGAGAAAGAGAGACATCTAAAGGGGGCAGTACCCCTTCCTTCCATGAGAGGTTTCTAGAGTAAGACAGCTATTACTATACTAATAGTAAATAAAAATATTTACTTTACATTTAGATACATCTTTCTATACAGAAAGTCAGAAGTTCAATTTATGCATCAATAACTCCAGAAGAGAAGGAGTATTCACTCATCTTCCTACCCTTGAAGTTATACTTACTATACAGAAAAACACACAGAAAAGCTTATCTAGATTCCAGAAATAGGCTGTTCTGGCAAATTTCAAAGCATAAGGTGCACCTCCACGTAGGTGTTGGCCCCAGTTCCGCTAGTTCCTGTCTTTACTTAGATAACAGACAGTGAGGAACCTTCATGGTATTTTCAGCTTCTTTTTACTCAAGCTTTTCTCAGGATTTTAAAGGCTGTAGGTAACACACTGTGGGTGCCTAACCAAGTAAAAAACTCAGAATTGAAATTCAAAACAAAGCTTTTAGCATGTTTTGGTTTGCTTTTATAGCTAGAAAGCAGTTGATGGAACATGCCTCTCCCTTCACTCCCTTGGTCTCTCTTGGGTCACACAGATGTATTCATAACTTAAGGATTCCACCATTTATTAATCACATTCATGACTAAACCTCCATGTAACCTGAATAATCAGGCACTTATTTCCTTATTAGAGGAAGCCACTAAGTGATAAAATCATTCCCTGTTGCACAGTGTTGTAGCACATAAGCTAGCACAACACATAACCTAGTAGCATGCAGTGTGTAAGTATATGAACAATAACATAACACGAACCACTAGCAGCAAAAAGCCCTGCTACTGAGATCTACCATGTTTCACTGCATGGGCTCAACTAGTTGCAATACTCCTCAGTCTGTCGTTATGGGTGTGCTTTTATACAAATTCTAAATAACCCCCAAAATCAACATAAGCCTTCTATCATCTTCAAAAGACACAGATTCAGACTACGAAACTCTCCACTGCCTACCTACGGCACACCAAACAACTCAATTTTATTTAACTCCTCATCAGGTCAAGATGACCTTGTACATCACACATTGCCTACAGTCAGTGACTTGGCAAATGGACAAGCAGTCAAGACACAACTCTGTTTTTCTGCATGTCCTCTGCTTTACAATCACTTCCTCGTCTTTCCATGGCTTAATTATATTGCAGATAGTGATACATTCATTCTGTTAATTAATTATGTTGCAGATAGTGATACATTCTTTTTATTTCAGTGATACATTCTTTTTATTTCTCTTTACTATTTGTTAGCTGTCAGTGGCCACACCACCAACTCTTCCCCTCAGAGCTAAAATACTTAGAAAAATCCAAAAGGATAAATGACTCACTACAGAGGCAGAATGGTTACTGAAATAAGGTTTTTCAAGGTTTGATGAAACACACACCATACATGCACACACGTCTACAATGTGTTGTCAAATACAAGAATAAGCTGTTACAGCATTTCCCACAGCAGGCAATCTGTGAGCCAGATTCTGACTGAATTCAGATTTAATTCTGTACCGTCATACACACCTGCCAGCAGAATATGGGTTTCACCAAGCACAGGATTCAATGGCACAGGGCAAACCACCCATAAAGGCAAACCACCAGCTGGCATCTCCCAGAAAGGACAATTACACTGAAAATCTTGCAAAACTAGATGGGATTTCAATTCCCTGTCAACCAACAGCAGTAGAAAAGATGAAGGGGAATGAAAAATAATGGCTCAAAGTGGGGTGTTCAACTCCACTGGGTTAAAAACCTGAAGTTGTAATTAGGACAGATGTAACTAGTGCTTAACTTGTTGCCATTAGGACAGACTACCCTGAGATAACTCTTCCTTGAGTTTCTTCCCACAGTTCTGTCCCCATACTTCTCTACAGCATAACCAGCCACTTTAGAAGCAGAGTTCTGAAGAAAGAAAACGCCTCCCATTCTCCCATTCGTTCAGTTTTAAGGATTTTTTTATAACCCAAACAGATAAATCTCAAACAATAACACATAAAAGTTATCCCTCTGTAAACAAGGGTAAACAAGAGTCTTTTTGGTCAGACAAATTTAGCTGTAGTTGTGGTATGAAAGCCAGCAGGGGGAAGCAATTGCTTCTCCATAGACATCTGTCTTCCCTCCAGCCACAAAACAGTATTAAGGAGCAAATCCACTGCATCCAACATACTACATCATTGCCCTTTTCCAGGGAATAACCAAGCTGTGCAACTCATTCCTTTGACGTCCTCCTTACTGCTTCTTCTACCATCTTTGGCTTGGGCATCTAGCCCTGGCCACATTCAGAGACTGCTACCCCAGCTTCATCAAAACCCATCCTCAGACGGGACCATCCCAGAGTCCAGGACTTCTTTAATTCACCTACCTCTGACACCAAAGAGAGTGAACTTGTTTATGGATTACCTGGTCTGCCTCAAATAGCAAGTTCATACTGTCCCAGGCTGCGCCGCACACCCTTACAATCTCTCTTCCAGTCCCTCCACAGCTTCAGAGCAAAAACACGACACAGGTATAGTAGAGGCCATCTCACATGCACTGAGATGGCATTAAGGCACCTTCTGCACTAGTCCAGAAACAGAAGGAATAAGAAATAACCTCTGCTAAGTGTGCATCCCCTCATCTATGCTAAAAAGCTGC
This sequence comes from Pezoporus wallicus, assembly GCF_028554395.1. Classification (NCBI taxonomy): domain Eukaryota; kingdom Metazoa; phylum Chordata; class Aves; order Psittaciformes; family Psittacidae; genus Pezoporus; species Pezoporus wallicus. The sequence goes on along the minus strand of NW_026642649.1, from coordinate 5,804,842 downwards.
CTCTCAAGGAAAGAAATGAGGAACAGCAAGTAAAAACATAATGAAAATCTCTCAGCATGACAATTGTCCTCAACCTTTCTGAGAACTGAATAAGGGAAGCTGGGTTACAACTAGTAGGCTTACTCCATAGGCTGAGGTCTTCTGCAGTAGAGCGTCAGAAACCGGAAAGATCATGAAGGGACAAAGGGTGAAGGGAGATGAGTTTTGCACCAGATAAATTCATTCACGTTTTGTCAGTACACTGATTTTCCTACCTTTTATATGACAGCTCTGGGAAACAATCAAAACCTTACTCTGTAAAACTGCTAGTTTCCAAACCCAAAGTAAAACTAGAAATGTAGGCCACACATGTGCTTAGAAATAGCAGGTGGGATAACAAGTCATTTTGAGACTAGAATCAAAGGCAGGCTAAGGAAGCCAAATGCAGAATCATTCACTAGCCTTTCCCAAGGCTATTGAATTATAATATAATCCAATATCTGCTTAAAAGCTATCTCAGCAGAATTTAAGAACTACTGGTTTCAAGGATGAGGGTTTTTTAAACAGCTGAGACAGCTGTACATCAGCTATCTGCTCCTCCAAGGAACAGTACTACTGAAAACTCACCATTCAGGATCTGACATGCATTCATGCAGCTCATCTATATCTTTCCTGGTCTGTTTCTTGAATGGGAAGATTAACAAGTGTAAGTATCAATAAGTAGAACCTACAAATATCTGAAATGTAAATCAGTGAGTAATCTGTGACTTAACGGTTTCAAAATACATTTTGAAAGGATGACATGGATCTGCTTGGGATATAACTATTTTATTTGTGTCTCTTTCTAATGTGGATATAATTATCAGAAAATGCGATTAGAAAACCTGCCATAAAATTACATGCATTTTACACAGCTTTTAATTAGCTTATGAGGTTTTTTCCACACAACTGTTTGCTGTTCAAGGAGTCACAAATAAAACCATGAATAGAAACACTGCTCAGCAGGAGACATGAATGCATTTTAACATTTTTGATGGTTTTTCAGTACCCAAGCCATGGGCAGGAATTATAAGAAATTCTCTAACTTATTCTAAGGCATAGTAGAACAGTTCTATCTGCTCCAGGGCACTACAGAAAAGACAGGACAATGGACTACACTGACCACTGGGCTGCTCCAACATCCTAATTCCTACTGACACAGTAGTGGCTTTTAGAAGCTACAGTGAAACACATGTTTGGATGTCTTGGATGAGAACCAAGATTTGCATAATCTTTTGGCCTCTGGCTTTAGAATGATTCTTAATGTAGAAAAAGATTCATGCCTTGTGAATACAAATGTCTCTATGCTATTCTGTGTCTATTCCTGCAGTAAATATTAAAAGATTAATGAAAATAAAAATATCTTTTCTGGAGTTGATTCTGCAGAAGTGATTTATCAACATTTCTACTGCAAACAGCTGTTTGTTTGGCTAAACATTGTAGTTTTGTTCTGTATACTGTGTTCCATAAAAATAATGAACTGTTCCCCTGTGTAGTGTAAGAGCAACAGTCCAGACAGACATGCCCCTTGCAAGTAGCAAAAGTTACAAATCCCAGCTTGCTCTCCCCCTGCCAAAAACTATCCTGACTCTTAGTTGCTGACAAAGCTGCTCCCAAAGCTCTTCCCTATAATACATAGCCAAGGCAGGCCAGGCTCCCCTAAAAGAGCTGACTGTAGGACATCTTTATCAAGATGGTTGGGCACTTGGTTGTAGAGTTCTATCTACCAATCTGTCAGGGCAACAAGGAACTAAGTGGGGCAGGAAACCAGAATCATCAGGGACTGCAGTGACAGGATAAGGGATGATGGGTTCAAACTGAAACAGAGGAAGCTCAGGTTAGATAGGAGGAAGACGTTCTTTACTGTTCTATCACTACAGTCCGTCTCCAGCAACCCTGTAGCCCCCTTCAGATACTGGAAGCTTCTCTTCTCCAGGCTGAACAGCCCCAATGTTCTCAGTCTGTCTCCATATGGGTGGTGCTCCAGTCCCTGAGCATCCTCATGGCCTCCTCTGGACTTGCTCCAACAGCTCCATGTCCTTATGTTGAGGACACCAGAAATGTGCACAGTGCTGCAAGTGGGGTCTCAGGAGAGCAGAGGAGAAGGGCAGGATCACCTTCCTCAATCTGCTACTCATGCTGCTTTTGATGCAGCCCAGCACATGGCTAGTTTCTGGGCTCAAGCGCACACTCATGTTCAGTTTCTCATCAACCAACACCCCCACAGCCAACCTGTGTTGGGCAACCCCAGCTGTGCCTGGGATTGCCCTGACCCAGATGCAAAGGCTAAGGGCTCTTCAGGAGAGAATACTGAATGCATGTAAAGTCCCTATTCAAGTGAGAATGGGGCACAGTTGATGTTTCACTTCTTATACAATTTTACAGATGCAATGGCTGCATCTAGCCCCATGATTGGAAACAGCACTTTCTTAAGAATCACTCAGCCTTACAACTTTACACCTCTTTTCCAAACAGGAATAGGTGTTCCTACGTCTGGGTTTCAGGTGGGTGCTTTCTTCTCTTTCTAAATGAACTCCTGATGCTCATCCCTGTCACCCTTTGCTACTCCATGGGAAGTAAGCACCAAAACTTTCAGGAAACCTAATACTCAAATAACAACCAGTGAAAAACAGAAGAGGACAAAAGGCACAGCTGAAAAAAAAACTGTTTGTCATTAAGGCTGCCTTCAAAATGGCTCTGCATGAGCTATACATGTACAGAAAAATCGCAGACACGTATGGCTTGGCTTGCATAAAAAGCAACCAGTACAAATAGAAAGCACTCTGAAGTATTCAGATGTAACACAAAGAAGCTATAAACTTCCAACTAACAATAGAAAATGATCTGCAATTATTTTCCTCACAGTGTATCTCATTATTTTGATTCACATTTGTTACTCTAGAAGCAGCTGTCAAAACGAATTATTCACATGCAGATAAATATGAAGTTTGCTCTATTGGGACTCTTTTTTAGTTAATTTGTCTAGTTAAGGAAGAGTGAAGGAAGAAATAATCTTGTCACTAGACATGTTAGCTGGTCTCAATATTAAGCTTTTTGATAGTCTACTTCCTGAAGATAGGCTCTTCATTAAGGACAGGCTGGGGTGTCACCTCTATGTCAGTGACCAGCTGGAGCGTGCAGAGCTCTGCCTGGGGATGGATGAGGAGCTGACTGAGAGCGTATGGGTCAGGATTAAATAGAGAACCTGCTCAAGATTGTCCAGAGGAGGGCACAAAGATGCTCTGAGGGCTGGAGAACCTCTCCTGTGAAGACAGGATGAGAGATCTGGGATTGTTCAGCCTGAAGAAGAAAAGGTTTTAGGGAGACCTTAGAGCAGCTCCCAGTAGCTAAAGGAGAGAAACTTCTTACAAGGGCATGTAGCGACAGGACAAGAGGGAATGGCTTTACATTGACAGAGGGGATACAGAGATGAAGCATTAGAAAAAAATCTTCCCTGTGAGGGTGCTGAGGCACTGGCACAGGTTGCCCAGAGAAGCTGTGGCTGCTTCATCCCTGGAAGTGCTCAAGGCCAGGCTGGGCAGGGCTTGGAGCAACCTGGCCTAGTGGAAGGTGTCCCTGCCCATGGCATGCGGTTGGAACTGGATGAGCTTTAAGGTCCCTTCCTGCCCAAACCAGTCTAGGATTCCATGAATTTAGAAATAATTTTACTGGAACAATGTGAATAAGCGCATGGATCCAACCACAGAGATGACTTCAGTTGCACCCCAGGTAAAGAAACTATGCTGCTAATACAAATGCAATCTCTGTGAAGGTCTCCTGTCTGTGCATGTACTGAAGGATCAGAACTCTTCACACCCTACACTGAATGGCACTAGCAGCACTGAAACACAGATGATACACAAAACAAATGCAACATGCACAAGACTAACACTCTGAAATAGATGCTCATTTACTGCAGTACACAGCACTGTTCTTGAATTGAACAATGAGCTGGTAAAGATCATATACATGCTGCAAGTCTATCCTGCCCCCTTTTCAATGCTAACTTCATCTTTACAGTGGGGAACCAAATACCTGCCTCACAGTTGCCTACTAACAGATAGTTATCTACAGGCATTTCCCATGATTTAGTTAAAAATCAAAGAAACCTGGCAACTCTGATTGTCATGGTTTAACTCCAGCTGGCAAGTAAGTACCAGGCAGCCTCTTGCTCACTCACTCCCCACCACAACTGTGGAAAAAGGAAAAACCCATGGGTTGAGATAAAAACAGTTTATTGCAATAAAGTAAAACATTATATAAAAAATCATAGTAATAATAATTGAAATAATGAAAAGAGAGATAACAAAAAGAGAGGAGTAAGATCCAAGACAGACAAATGATGCACACTACAATTGCTCACCACCCACCAACCGATGCGCAGCCCATCCCAAGCAGCAGTACTGAACATGTGCAAGACTTCCATTTGCGGAAATTTCTACATCACTTGCAAGACTGGGTCCTACTGCACTTCAACAAATGTATTTATTAGTGCTTGTAGCAGCAGTAATACAGGAATAATGACACAGGTTTGGGAAAGGGCATTTAATTTGTTTTGTCAATAACCTAGCACAGTAACTTAAACAAGTAAAGGCTGAAAGACTGACTGTATATTGACCACAATACAAAGACTATTATCTTTCCTGCTGGAAAAAGAGCCCTCGTTTTTTTTTCAACTCCTGTGAATACAATGAGCCTATGAACATTTTAATATTTCACTTCTCCCATGCTTGATTTAGAAATAAAGAACAGAGAGTTCATTTCATTGTTCCTGGATAAACCCAGCAGCAAACCCCCCACTAATCAAAGGCTAACTTCACACAGTACAGAAACCAGAGTGAGTGCTTTGAAACTGCTAGCAATGAATGCTTTGTGAAGATGGACTAAAAATAAGCAGCCACGAACAGGAGAATACATCAGGGCAAGGAAAGGAAAGACAGGGAAAGAAAATGGAATTACTTACCGTTCTGGTTACATGATTTTTAACAGCCTCAGAGTTATTAGTCTGCAAAAGGAGACAAGTTAACAAAAATTACTTTCATTTTCCAGGTAGTTCAAGCATATTCTCTAATAAATCTCCTAAAATACACATACAACAAACAAGCACTTCTGAATGCTTTCTACATTCTACAGTATTAATGACCAAACTACGTTTCAAAGAGACACAGAAAAAATGATTTTATATGATCAGCCTGCGTATTCAGGTATTGTAAGCCGGCATGCAGCCACTAAGGGTGCTTTCTCCCCATTACAGCATACATGGAGATGTGTGTGCTAACCGTGTATTCCCTTTTGTATTTTTGCCCAATCTCTAATTTTATACTTTTACATGTAAAACAGACACTTGTGTAGGTACTGATCAAGTGAACTGCCCAGGATTTTCTTTAAGCAACATGAAAAGTCTCTGTTCAAGGCTTTAAAATATGCTAAATCATATCTAAGGAGGTTTAAAATAAACCTTTTAAAAGAAATAAGCCAACCCATTACTACAAAAATCCAACACACCATCAGGAGTATAACCTGCCATCAGTACATGTTTTTTACTTATAACTACAATCAGTATGAAATCAAGGTAATGTAATGGGGAAGTTGAGTGTTAAAACCAGGTGAAAATACCTGATAAAAATGTTTGCTTAAGACCTCAATGAAGTTAAGATCTGGCATTTCACAAGAGAAAAATATCCTAAATTAAGGATTTTACCATTTGGTATAATAATGGTAATATAATAGAAAACAGAAAATAATTATAAATAAACTAATAAAAAATAATAGAAAATAACAGAAGTATTTAACCTTGAAAAACACTCAAAATGAGAAAACTAAATGACACCAGAACTAAATCAGTGCTGTAGGTCAGGTAAGACTGCACCAAAATTCAGTGTTCCCCACTCCACAAGTCTGCAAAGCCCACTGCGTACAGAGCAATGCCTCATGTTCAGCTGCATAAAAATACTGCTTCAAAAGACAAGTTCAAGTTCTGTGCAAAAATCAAGAAGGTTTTGTTCAGAAAGCATTAAAGCTAAACCGGAGCAAGCTACATTGCAGCTGTAGTAACCAGTGTTATCATTACAGCTAACAAACCATCTGCATCTTTGGCCTGCGGGATGCAAAATCATTTCACAATCTGGAAAAAACCAGGCTGCTCCAAGTCCATCCAACCTGGCTTTGAACACTGGCAGGGATGGGGCAGCCACAGCTTTCCTGGGCACCCTGTGCCGGCACCTCACCACCCTCACAGTAAAGAACTTCTTCCTTATATCTAACCTGAACTTCTTCCTTATATCTAACCTGAACTTCTTCCTTATATCTAACCTGAACTTCTTCCTTATATCTAACCTGAACTTCCCCTGTTTAAATGTGAACCCAGCACCACTTTTCCTATCGCAAATCAAGAAAAGTAGAAGTATTATTGGTTGATGAAGCTGGAAAAAAAAAGGAAAGGAAGGAAAAAAAAAAAAAGGAGGTAGTTTTAAAAAGTTTGAAGGCATTTCTGCTTCCTCGTCAGTTCAGGAAAGCTGTATGAACCAGAATTGGAGAAACATCTCCACAAAGGTTTCTTCAAAGCTTACAGATTTCCTCACAAGGAGACATGGCACTATGGTTCTGCATGGTGACAAAGCAGGAACTGAAGAGGCAAATGTAAGCCTCCACTGGCTATTTCCACCCTTTGCAAACAAACTGGAGAATAGCACAGCCCTGTTGCCTTTCCCTTCCCATGATGTGCAGGCCCGCTCATGACACAGGCAGCTGCAGCCTGCAGCATTCCCTGGCAGAACTGCTCTGGTGAGACTGAAGGAAGGAGGCAGGAAAGATCACACCAATGGGGAGGTCTGGCAGACTTGGTGTGCCCTCTACCTCCACCACGTCATGCTTGCTGTATGTGTGTAACGCTTTGTACGCATCTGGTGTGTCCTGTGAGCTAAAGTCTTCTCTACTTCCTACATCCAAAAAGACCCTGTAAATAACAGAGCCTGGTATTTTCCTAGTTAGCCACAAGATTTCCATTGTACTGCTTGAAAGAAGAAAAAGGAAACAAATTAGTCATTAGTCACAGAAATCCATTTACAAATCAAACCCACTTGGTGCAATTTTCCAGCAAAGCTTTTGCTGATTTAAGCCGGAAACCAAAATCATCCCTGGCAGATGCAAAATTGTTGCATATGTCACTCCCTAATCCAGCCTAGTCACTGTCATCATCCTCCAGGGAATTTGGAGGTCACACCTGATTAACCCAAGTTAACAATCTTCTGTCTTCCAGCACTGAGGTCCCACTTAAAATGAAACTGGAGAATGCAATCCTTCATCTACATGTCCAACAGCACAAACAGTAATTCAGCCTCAGATTCTTCAAGAAGTCTCTGGCAGGCTCACATTAAAACCAGATGGACTGTGCTCCATGGGAACTGACTGCCTCACTTCTTGGGTTTTCTGGGAAGATGTGTTTAAAAAGTAAATGAATGCAGTGAGGATAAAAATACATGTTATCCTATCTACTGATCTTTCTCAGACAAAGCATCCGTGGAGCACTCAACAGGCTCCATGGAAAAAGGAATGTGAGGGGTTTTGATAAAAAGGACTAATTTTCTTTCAAACAATATTACAGTATTAGAGTACTGAGTAGTCTTAAGGTTTTCTGGTTTCTTCCTGTCTTTCCCCATATATAATTGGGGATTTGGGTTTGTATTTCTTTGTATCACAACGCACTGTCACAAAAATTCACTTTTAATTTGAGAAATGCTGGCACTGGGGTGGACACATTAAGGTATGTGTAAACTACCATAGCTTTCATGGAAAAATGGGATCTGCAATTAGAATGAGGCTCAATTCTGAAGCAATTTTTTTGAGGTATTTTCCCACTCTTCTAATAAGTAATTTTTTTTTTTTTTTTTTTTTAAACCCTCAAGAAACCAACCTCACAAAAATCATAGAATCACAGAATGGTTTGGGTTGGAAAGGACCTTAAGATCATTCAGTTCCAACTCCCTGCCATAGGCAGGGACACCTCACACTAAACCAGGCTGCCCCAAGTCCCATTCAACCTGGCTTTGAACACTGCCAGGGATGGGGCAGCCACAGCTTCTCTGGGCACCCTGTGCCAGTGCCTCAGCACCCTCACAGGGAAGAACTTCTTCATATCTAACCTGAACTTCTTGTTTTAGTTTGAACCCATCACCCCTTGTCCTATCGCTACAGTCCCTGATGAAGAGTCCCTCTCCAGCATCCTTGCAGCCCCCTTCAGATGCTGGAAGCTGTTCTGAGGTCTCCACGCAGCTTCTCTTCTCCAGGCTGAACAGCCCCAACTTTTTCAGCCTGTCTTCATATGGGAGAAAAAAAATCCCCCTTTTCTCCCACAATCAAATTCATTCTGTTCCCCTCCTCTTTTGAGATGGGCCAAAGAAGTCTGACTCACTGTTCCAAATCCAGTTTTCGGTTCGTTAGGAGGGGCCTGAATGGGAGTCTGATTTTTCCCTTCACAAGCAGAAAAGCAGCTTGCATACTTCAGGAAAATGGAGTTAAACAAAACAACAAAAGCAGAACCACCTCCCCACCCTTCCCAATTTCTATCAAAATAACTCAACTTCCAGCTCAGAATCAGCAAAATAGCCAAACAAACTTTAGTTTGAAGTGATGGTACAACAAAATGTGAGTAGCTGGGTGTCCACTTAATCTTTCCACATTAGAACAGCTGGTTATGAAATGTGGTGTTTTAATGGCAACATCCCAGGTTTGCAGAATTCCTTGGTAACATGGCCGGGGGGGGGGGGGGGGGGGGGGGGGGAATAGAAGGTCGGGGTGGAAAGAAAAAAGGTTATAAAGGTTAGAGCAGAAAATTCTCTGGTAAAGATCATTACTAAACCAGCCTTAAAACTGACAGACAAGTCATGCAATGATAAAGGCCATTCAACCAAGGGAGTAATCTGAAGATAAGAATCCATCTATGCAAGGAGGTTTGGGCCTTCACACCACATTTCGTTACTGCAAGACGTTTGGCCGGATGTGTGAGGGGGCCTCTGAGGAATCAAGTTTTTATTTCCTTTATTCTTTTCAAAGATACACTATCGTGAAGGAAGGAAAGGAAAAAATAGTAAAGGAGACAAACTTACTGCCCTCTTGAAGCACCTGAAACTGCACTAGAGTAATTCCTGGAATCTAAAGATTACCTCAAAAACAATATCCTTCCGTTGGCCTTTTAGAGGAATACATGAAATGAAAAATATTTGGAGCTTTAAGGTGAGGGCCTTAGCCTTCTCTTCCTTTTCTTTGCAGCGCTAGAAAAAATGACTTAGTTAAGAAAAATGCCCATACTTGTTAGCAATTTTATTGTTACATTAAAAAATGTTGATTTTAAGGAATAAGACCAACTGGGTAATTCACCATCTTTCAAAATAAGACTTAACAATTCCAGAAAAGGCTGTTTAAACACTTGCCATCTTTGACTTTTATCAGTTTGAAGAGAACTGTTACAGAGGCTGTTAGAGAGGAACTATTGTAAGTCAGCTCTTAGATTAAATAAAGTCTCCATGGCACTTTTACATCACCCTTTTTTCCCCCTTTTTAAAATCTTTGGCTCATGCTACGATGCATCAATGTCCACTGTCACAAATAACCCACTGCCTCTTCATGAAATGAAGTACACCACAATAATTCATTTTCGCTAAACATATGACTTGAATTAACAGAGCTGGAATAACATCATCCCCCTTGCTCCGGTCAGCACAGCAGCTGGTTTATATTTTAGCACCTGAAACTCTTAACAGCTGCATTGGGCTGATATATGAGGGTCCTGATGTCATTACAAAGCTTCAAGATACATAGCTCATGAGAAATTGGAAGCAAGGGCCTCTTTGGAAAGAGACATCCAAGCTGAAAATAATCAGTAAACCCTGCATTCTGATGAAAACAAGCATCTGAGTTTCACCAGGCTTCAACAGTCTCCCAACAAAAATGCCAGAGAGTTTAACTACAGTTCCTGCTATAAAACACCTCAACGAGAGCAACAGAGACAACCATTACATTGGCTAAAATATGTAGCACTAACTTAGAGTGCATGTACATGTAGTTTATCCATGTGAGAACTAAGATGTTGAAATTCCTTGGCTGGAATGAATGGGAGTAATTTCACAGTTCAGCAACAAATTGTGATGTGGTTGATTTCAATAGAGTTATCTAAAGATCTCAACTACTTATTCTTCATATTCTCAGTATTTTGTACTCAAAGTAGTTGTGAAACTGCTAACAGCCAATATGGTCACAGATTATCCTCCTTCAGAGCAACAAAAATCTTCACTAAACAATTTACTTGAACACAAGGCAGACTCCTAATCTAAAAATGAAGCCACATTTCACATCAGAAGCAAAACAGATTGCTCCATCTCACTCTCAGTAATAACAACTTATCACACACCATACAGTGAAAATATTTCACCTGCAGCTCTTCCTGCAAGAAATTTAAATAGAATTCCACCCTTTTGCCTAAAACTAGTAAATGTTTTATTCAGGGGCTGAACATACACCTGGCTACATCCCTGCTAGTAAACTAAAACAGGTTAGGCCACTTTTGCCATTCAGACTGTCCAATTGTCAGGAGGTCACAACGTCACTCAGGCCCACATCAGCAGCAATGCCCCATATTCACAACTCATATAAACCAAATTAAGCCAGAATCATTAACAGTGATGACTGGTAACAAATCCCCCAGGTTGCTGGATGTTTAAAATTGTTCCCAAATCACAACAACAAATTTTCTACGTCAGAATCAATATTCAGGTTCTGTGAACAACACAAAGGAAATAGCAACCACAGTTGCTAGTACACATCTAACACTGTGAAGCTACAGACATAAGGAAGGATTTCTTTTCTATTTATACTTTTAGCAGTAATGTCATACAGGATCCTCAGACTCTGACGTGGGTTAATTCATAAAATTACTGGGTCAAAATTAGGAGATACATCCCATGGGTTGATATCCACATTCCTCATAATACCATTAATCACCGATTCAAACAGAAAGGTTTCCAGCCTTTCTTTTAAGTGATAATAATTAAGAAAAGCATGAACCAACACTTTTATAGCACCTTCTTACTTTTGTAGTTCATATTAGGCAATTACCATTACCATTATGTTTTTCTATCAGGGAAATCAAGACACAAAGACTTGCAAAGTGACTTGGCCAATTCACACAGCAAGCCAGAAGCGGGTTGCGGGATTCCTAATTACCAGTGGCTGCATCACATACCTACAATACCCAGAGTTCTTGTCTGATGCTTGGGCATCAGCTGTTGGTTGATGTGTCCTAGTAATGACACTAGCAGGTGGCAACAGTGGTTCAATAAATAACTCTTACACCCCAACCTCCAGGCCTCATTCACACTAGTCTTGGAGCTAAAATAACCAAATTCAGTCACACAAGCCAGAAAAGGCTTACCATTTTCCTATCCTGAGCAAGTGTGGGTTAACTTAGTGACACATAGTGACAGGAAAAGGGGAAATGGCTTTAAACTGACAGAGGGGAGACTGAGATTAGACACTAGGAAAAAAATTCTTCCCTGTGAGGGTGCTGAGGCACTGGCACAGGGTGCCCAGAGAAGCTGTGGCTGCCTCATCCCTGGCAGTGTGAAGGCCAGGTTGGACAGGGCTTAGAGCAACCCGGTCTAGCAGAAGTTGTCCCTGCCCATGGCAGGGGGTTGAACTGGATGAGCTTTAAGGTCCCTTCCAACCCAAACCAGTCTGGGATTCTAGGATTATAACTTGTCTCTTCCACCACGAACAAAGATAATATACCGCAACCAAGCTGTCCACTAGTTGTACTTTCAAATCAACAGGAGACAGCAGCATGTTGAAACAATTAATGTCTTTTTTCATTTAGAATACGCAAACAAGTGCAGATAGTCTAATACAGACAACAGCACGTTTGCTGCATCACAGGCAAGTCACCCAGCTCAGTTTAAGAAGAATCCTAAAGAGCAGAAAACATTTTGCCCAGTTAATCCTTAGCCTTGCAAAACCCTCAATTAAACAACCAGATTTCTGCATGGGCCAGGACACAGTAACAAGCTTCAGGAATAGACCTTTGATTTGCCAAGCCCTCACAGGGAAGGGGGATGGCACAGCACTGAAATAACATGAGATTATATGAGGCTACGGGAATAACCTAACCTATAACCTAATAAAACCTGATGGGTATCAGTAATGTCAAAATACTTACCAGTTCGTAGTTACTTGGAAAAAAGCAGGGTGTCACCACCTGGAATAAAAAATAATAAAATAAGGAAAAAGGGTAATTCCTTTGGAGATGACCCAATCCCATTGACTGAGCTCCCTCAGGCGGAATCAAAGGGGCACTAACCAGACCAGGTGCAGAACGTGAGTGTCCAGAGCTGCTCCCAGCTGTATTACTTTCTATGAGCTCACTGAAAAGTTGCCATCAGCTTAATGTTAACTCAGTGCCCCCCTCTCATGCTGTTGTCAGTGAAACAAGCTGAAGAGTAATGCCTTTCCTCAGGTCACATACTGCAGGGAAACAGGGAGTGCTTTCTCACCCCCTCCATCCTTTGCAGCATACTTCTAATACAAGTTTTATACTAAGTAAGTATCCTGCTTTTCTAGTACTCTGGAACTTCAGCAATTCCCAATACCTTTCCCTTGTTCTGGATTTTTTTATGGGGTGTGGGCTGAGCAGAGTAAGCACAACACATTCAGTGGACTCACAATTTCAGAGGCTTGGCTCCAAGTTACATTATGGAGAACATGTTCTGTGTAAACCACACCAAAGGCAAAAAGAAAACCAAATCAATACAATACAACCAACCTCATTTGAATATTCAGAACTCCAAGAAAGGAAGGAAAATAATTACTGATTTGGATTAAATTATGATCTAGGGAAAAGCTTCTTTCTAGTCTCATATGACAAGTACTCTCAGACCTTGCACATAGAGTCAGGGGACTGTGGTTCATCAACTGACACCACTCAGCTGAGTTTCAGTGACAATCATCGTGCATGTTCACTTTAACAAGCACCTTGAGGTTAACCCAAATGAAAACTGTTGTGGTTGCCCCATCCCTGCCAGTGCTGGATGGAGCTTTGAGCAGAGTTGATTACTGAGCAGAAGGGACCTGATGTGCCGTTTATAACCCTTAGAATAATAAAAAGATGATGTAGTCCATGCAACAGAGCAAGCTGCAAGAGCAAAGAGAAACTTCAGTCCTCTAGGCAGCACAAAGAAAAAGAGATAGACCTGACTATACCAGGACCACTCTGGTCTAAACACTCAGGAACAGCTTTTTTAACCACTAGCATGGAACGGATGGTGTTGGCCTCCATAATTGCTTGTGAAAACAGATATATATCCGATTCTCAACACTTCTTAAATCACGCAGTACTTATAGAAAGAGGAAAAAAATAAAAGAGGAAGCACACTGATTTTCATCTCCCAGCCTCCTCGTGATCTCCATACTATCCCTAAAGAAAACAGGACAGATACGAACCCTTGAGGGTTGTCTGCTGCATCCTCCGATTCCTCAATGGACTTGCAGCTCCTTTCATGACTGCCACTTATGATTCACTAATCTATCCAAGCCAACACCATACCAAACACATGGAAGATGTTAACTAAGCTGCTATGATAGCATTCCCACTGTTGAAAGCAAAGACATCTGCCTCTGTGACCTCCTGCCTGACACAGCATGTAAAACTTCCTATTACAAGCACCAATCCTCTTTTCAAGCCAAAGCGTCAAACCACCAGGCAGAGCAGTCAGTGGCAGGAAGAATCCTGTACCATCACCATGAGCAGCAAATACTGCATCTATGGAGGAAAGACTGTCCCCAGGTGTCCTGACCATGCCATTACCTGGTATTTAACTAAAAATTAGGTTATGCTAGTGCTCTCATTAGCAACACCTAAGGTTAAAACAGATGAAACCTGACATTTCAGTAATTACTTTCCTCTCACTGCCTATAATAAGAGGGAATTCACGGAAACACCAAAAGCAATTTGCAGGCAGAGATGAACTGATATTACATGTTCATATAATTAACGGTAAGAACCACTGGGGAATAAAACTGTCAGCACTGGAGCACATAATGTCATCCCTGCACTCTCCCTTCCCTCCACTGTTAAAACCCTCGAGGAATCAAGCACTTGGACATCCACTGGAAAAGAATTTCAGCAGACAGTTACAGCTCTTTTTTGGCAGATCTGTGGAATCTTTTTTCAGGCAACTCACACTGTCTCGGGGCTGTAAAAAGATAAGAGCTCATGTTAGTGGTAACACTTGATTTTGTCTCCTCTGAGCTTCACAATGCTTAGAACAGTTACACACAGCCACCTGAGTTCACAGACAAGACTCCATCTTCTTCTGGTTGTGTGTCTTTCGTGCTTGCTTTTTACGAAGATCAACACTGATGTTAGATGGTTCTGTTCCAGGGCTACCAAGAAGTCACATAATGCCCATTCTTATGCATACAGCAATCCCTACGCACACTGCCACGTACCACTATGTTCAACTGTCACTCAACTGCAGAGCACTCCAAATGCATTATGCAACCAAAGATTTGGATGCACTGCTACTGTTTTCAAGCTACAAAACTCAATGCAAGACACACTGAACTACCCAATGTGCACTGACATTTTTTTCCTGCTCCATATACACAAATAGCATATTTCTTCCCAGAAGCAGCAAAACAGCCAAGATCTCTATGCATCTCAATTTTAGTTCCATAAGCAGTTGCAGCAAATTCTTCTGCTGTTAATCTCGACACAGGTTAGAAGCAAAATAGTTGACGTGTTCATAGATAACAGAGGCTATCACGAGGTCTAGGTGACCTAAGGCAAGGATATATGAGTGACTCCAGCTCTTTCCTGAGTGGAAAGGGTTTCAGACGTACCCAAACAAGATCAGCATTTCAAGAGTACAGAGCTGGAAAGCAAGATTTCAGGACTTCAATCCAGTATCAATGCAGAGACAGAAAATGGAGTATAAATGTCTCATTCATTGGTTTAAAAAGTCACAGACCCTGTGTATCAACTGCACAAAAATACGACTTCAGAAAGACTTCTGATCCCCCAACTGAAGCTACAGCTAATCTAAAGAAAGGCATTGCAACCAGCTTTCAATACTATCTTTACTCTGAATGAACTAACATTGCTTAGTTCCACACAAAGTACATTTAGCTTCTGCATGTTCACGTATTAAGAAGCAATACCAGAACATGGGAATGCCTTGCCTCATTTTCAGACGGTTACCCAAGCAGTGCCCGGCACATACACACACATGCATATAGACACAGCAGTCTGCCCATAGCCAAGCAAATATTGGAAAGACAAACTACCTGTTCTTGCATACATGGTTAATATGGAAACACTTTCCTGGTGCACCACTTCCTGAACCGAGTCTTAGTTTGGAAGAGTCCCACATTGACAGAAGAAGACTGAAAATAATTACTTTGATGAAGAATTCCAACTCCAGTGAATCTGTGGGTAATTTTCCTTCATACGACTGCAACACCAGTCACATCAGTTAATGAGTAACCAGTCAGCAGCAGATAAATGTTAACTCAAACAAGAAAAAACGTCAACAAATGGCATAATATCTGGCACTAAGGAAATAAGATCTGGCCTCACTTGCTGGAACAGACACTACAGTGCTTCCCCTCTCTCCCCTTCGTTTCACAACAGGTGATTTGTTACCTGGCATTTACATTGCAATCCCTTTTTTTCAATCCCAGATGCACCTTTCCTCTTTATCCTCATTACTTTTTATTTTCTTTTTGCAAGAAGGAGGTGGTTTTTCAGAGGAAGAACCATCTTCAAAGCATGTGCCAGTTGCTACCAAAGGTGCATTCAAAGACTACATCTCAAACACTATCACACTGCTTTTGGAAAAGCATTTGGATATAACTAACCACTTTTTTCCTAATCTACAGTTTCCTCAAGTAAGAAACACTGGCATGCCTGCCACAGGTTGTGTGTAGCATAAAGGATGTGCAGCAGGAGGAACCTTCATCCAATATATACACATGAGCTGCTAAAAAGCCCGTTCATTCTAGTTCACTGATGATCATGTTACAGAATTGATGAGAAGGGGTGAAAAGAGCAGCAAAATGAACCCACTGATATCCTCTAAATAGCATAAAGTTACAGTGATGTTAGGAAACCTTGACTGTTGTATAAATGACTGTCAGGAGCCTAAATGGTAAGCTCATGGAAATAGTTTATATGCATCTTTGTGTATGTGTGTGTATATAAATATACACACACATGCGCACACACAGAGAAATTTCTCTACCTAGTTTTATCCTTTTGACATCTGTCAGTTATCCCACCCCGCAAAACACTCTGATCATAAATCCCCCTCACTAAGGAAACAAACTAAAGGACACTGAGTACACCTTCAAATACCTGTGCTCTCAAGGATACAACTTGTAACATGACAAAATTCAAAATGTAAATCCAAACTGTGGAATAAAAAGGGATGTTATTGGGATCTTAATGTGGGGTTCAGGACCTTCAGTCATATACAACTTCTTTTATTTCTTTTTTAAACAAAGCATCTCCAGTTGTGTGGTTTAAGTATCTAATTCTTTTGTCCTGGAGACATCAAGTATCCTCGACACTTCATGCCAGACAGAACAGCTCCCAAGTGTGCCCAGCATTTTGGGGCAGGCTGAAAACAGCAGCCTTAAAGGAAGGCCTGCCAAACACAACATAAACTGAGTGAGCACTTTGGAATCATCAGAGTATTTTAATAAATAAGATACAATTCTGTTCTCAAAAAGAAAAGAATAGATACAGCAAAATCAGCATTGAGATTCAGTGCATCTATACACTATTTCCACCCTCACTTCAGAGCAACAAATTCTTTGGGCTGGTGGAAACAACCCTCCTCCTGGATTATCCTAAAGCACTTCTGAAGCTAAGTGTGGAAGAAAGAAGAAAAAAAAAGCACTCTAAATTCCAAAGACAGCTACAGACGAGATACTGCTGATGGGCTTGGCTCATGATTATTAATAAAATGCAAAGATTTGATCATATATAGTATGATCATACTGCAAGCATAAGTCAAATCGATCAGAAAAGCTTGCTAACACATTACATTATTTTTCTCACCTATTTCTGTGATAAAGTTGCTACAGGGAAAGATAGCACAAACACAGCCAGGAGCTCTCTGAATCCAAACCCGAATTCCAACAGTGATATTTTAGCACCATTTTATTAATCTCTCAGCTTCAGGATTTGTCATTTGCTGAAATCAAGCTAACACTACATGTACCCACTTCAAGGTGTAAAGATCAGCTGAAGCTTGATTAACTCTCCATGAGTTTCTTGGAACAAACCTGTGACTGAGTACAGTAAGATCTAAGCCATGTTTCTACAGTCCTGACCCATGCACAACTCCTTTCTGTCTTCTTCACATTAATGCCTCATGAAACAAAATCCGAAATTAGCACCTGAAATGTAAAGTCAGATACCTTCAAGAGGTATTTCAGAATTTTGTATATTTATTTATATGCAAATCCCTATTTCCCAAGAAAAAGCAACAGTTGTTTCAAATTAAGTCACTGAAGAAGCCTTTCCCAAGTAGCAAGAAATGCAGTTATCCCGAGATGCAAAACTTTATTGTTCACAGATCTTTGCCACCTCTAAGTCTGGCTTTCTTCCATGCTGTGACATTTGATCTTGCAAAGTCACAGTCCTGAGCTACATCATGAATGTTGTTCTTCCAACTCTCTGAAGAACTCCAATTCCAATGAAACAGAAGAATCCTAGAATCAGAAATGGTGAGGTTTTCCTGATAACTATAAACCAGTAACCAGAGATAAAGTTCTTTCCTTTATCACATCACTGGATTTGCTCCAAGAGAGTTCAAAAGCAAAGGCCAAGAATCTTGGGCAGAACTTGGGTGTAGCTAAAAGGGGTTAAACCAGCCAGCAGGAACCAAGATCCTAAAACTTGATTTTTATTGGAATTTGCACTAGCCCTCTGCACTGTGGTACAGTCTGACAATCTAAACTGCAAATAGAGTGCTAGCTACGGTCCCTCCCGAGTTAATCTGTTTAACCACAGGTTTATGAAGTGGGTTGAAATGATGTCATGCTAAAATGAGTGCAAAACCATAATATCTTTGTTTAAAATGTCTCATTTTGCTACTTCTTTAAACAACAGTTACAAAAAAAAAATCCTAATTTTGTCCATTGCATACATCTTTGAGAGACTTTGACTTCTGCTTTCCCTGTATCAGATATGACCTCTCCAAGACTAATTAGATACACATTCCTCAGGGAACTATGTTATCCTTACAGGGTTCCAGGCCTATTTATATTGGTATAATCCCTATCTGAAAACATGCTTCATTTGCAAAGTCCAACAAATCTTACAACATTACCAGACAGGGAGGGCCCAAGCAAGCAAATGCAATAGAGTCCCACAGATGTTTTCCTCTCCCAAAGGAACAAACTACCAGCATGGATTAGAGGTCTCCTGTACCTGTACAGAAAGGATCAGAGATAAAAGGACCAGAGATAGCCAGAAAATAGATGGGACTGGTAAAGAGGTTCTTCCCCAAATCAGCCAAAACAGGAGAGGGCATGGGAGGAACAAACAAAGAAAAAACCCCAACTCTCCTAACATATTCTAAGATCTTGTAGTGGAAAGTTCCCATCTGTCACGAAAACACAACTTATCCATATTTTGGTGCTGAACAAAGAAAAGCAGAAATCGTTCCATTTCCTTCCTTCTCTCACATCTTAGCCTCTTTCCCCCTTGACAACAGCTAGATTTATTTTCAAAAGAAAATCAGCAAAGAAACAAATAAATTGTATGTGTCCCAGCTGGGTCTTGCACAACACAGCCAGCTCTCTGAAACAGTATGTCTAAATGAGAGTTCTTATCTGAAAACACCAGCATACTTGAAAATACTTTCTCAGTTTTGGAAAGCCCCGAGAAATTAACTGCCAAATGCACAACACTCCAGCAAAGCACTACTGCTACTTAAACAGCGCAAGGTTTATGCCCATAAAAAGCAATTTCAAGTCCTCATGTCCCTCAGTAGCTTACAGTTCTGGTTGAATCTGAAGGTTTTATTCATCACACCGCTGAATACAGTGGTATTGGATCTAACTTAGGGCATTTTACAAACAGGAGGATCTCAAAAATCTCTTTTCCTCAACCTTACACAAAAGAAGGAAGGGTCTTTCTTCTCGCTCCAAAAACACACACAAGAAATTGTTATATGCCAGTGCACCATACGTTTCTCTCATGAGAATCTGTCTCACTGGATACTCATACAGTATCTGCCTTAATGCCCATCCACTGCAAGAGCCAGAGTCCAGCGTTAGAACCTCAAGAAGTCTGCCCCAAGTAAGTGCACGGTTTATTCACAAAACAGTCCAAGAAGTACCCAAGTGACAAAATCAGTAGAGTCTTTCAGAGAGCCAATACAGCCTGTGCTTTAAGTCTCCAAACTGAAAATACCTACCAACATTTGTCTCTCTATATATATATACCTATAACTAGGTAGATCAGAAGTTCATAGAATCACAGAATGGTTTGGGTTGGAAAGGACCTTAAGATCATCCAGTTCCAAAACCCTGCCACGGACAGGGATGCCTCACACTAGATAGGTCGCCCAAGGCTCTGTCCAGCCTGGCTTTGAACACTGCCAGTAATGGAGCATTCACCACTTCTCTGGGCACCCTGTCCCAGCGCCTCAGCACCCTCACAGGGAAGAGCTTCTTCCTCATATCTAACCTGAACTTCCCCTGTTGCAGTTTGAACCCATCACCCTTGTCCTATCGCTACAGTCCCTGATGAAGAGTCCCTCTCCAGCACCCTTGTAGCCCCCTTCAGACACTGGAAGCTGTTCTGAGGTCTCCACGCAGCTTCTCTTCTCCAGGCTGAACAGCCCCAGCCTGTCTTCACAATCCAAGTTGCACACGCAACCCAGGACCAAAAGCAACACTCATTATTATTTTTTACTGCTGTGATTACTGTCAGTCTCCCTTCTATAGTGCTGCTAGTCACGGTTTTTACAGTATTTCATATTTACAGTATTTAGCTTTTTATTTCTATGCATTCTTCTGTAATCATATTTGTATTTCCTAGACTATTAAAGAGACTAAGAAAGAAAAAGATTAGGGTTTCACAAGGGACTATGGATTTTGGGGCAATCGGGAGCCGCCTTCTAATCCTCTTCAACCAGTAACAGCTTAACCTAAAGAAAAAGGAAGAGCAGGGTCAAGAGAAGAACTGCACTTTCTCAGACACAAATGCTTAGAAAGAAAGAAGAGAAAAAATACAGCCTTGAAGAAACGCAGCAGGACAAAGAGTCACAGAAATGTTTGTATCTTCTGTGACTGGAACAATTTTGGTGGTTTATAAATTGTAAAATGCTACACGCATGTTGTAAATCTGTTATTTCTCTATAAATAAATGACCAGAATGTGAAAGTAATAAATTGTTTGATCTAGCTTTACCATCATGCAAGTAGCACACTACAGCTACGTGTGCTGAATAAAATCCATACATAAATTCACCTTACTGAACCTGGGAAAAGGCAGAGCCATCTGCCTAGGACACTGGTTTCTTTGAAGCGTCATTTCAGACTAGCAAAGAATCAAACTGTATTATATAAAGAAAATGTCTTTTTGGCTTAAGGATAGCAGAAATATCTTGCAGGTTGAATTAAGGATACATGGACTATTTGCTAGGCAAAGGCATAAAGCTGGATCACACCTGACTTGGCAGAAGACTTCAGCAAATACTTATGCTGATTGATTATAAGAAAATTTAAGCATCTGCTTACAAACTCCATAAAATCAGTCTGTTCTCAAGAGGGAGAATTAGCACACAAGAAACAGGTCAAGAAAATATGGTCAAGACATATCCTTTCCTATTTCCAGTCTTCCCACAGAACATGAGATAGAGACTGGTTTTCAAATTCCCAGACTTCAAAGAATGAAGTTTCGCTGGAGTCATGAGATGATGCCTTTAAATGTCCCAGCTCTATACCACATCCTAACTTAAGAGGAAGAGTAAAACATGGAAAAAACAGGATTCCAGGACAAGAAGCTAACCGAAAGCCTTGTGGTGGGACAAACAGGTATTCCTCCATCATACGCAGAGACATGCCCTGAGACGAAGCTACAAAACAGGGGACACGAGTTCCCAGAGCAAAATCCAGAACAAAGCCCTGGGGCACTGGATGTGTTTAGCTTCAGAAACCTCAGGGAACACTAAATAGATACGTACATCTGAACAAACAGCCATACAGAAACATTGCCAAGTTAAACACACATGGTCCGAGGCAGTAAAAGACAGCAATTACCTACATCTACTGGGATTTGTACAGCAAAACAGAATTATTTCAGAATTCATTCTTATGGCATTTTTCAGAGTGAAAACAAAAATGTTGACTTTTAGAGAGAGTTTTAAAATACAGTACATACAGGAATAGCAAGCACTTTCCTCTGGAGTGATTTTCTGCCCCCATCACTTCAAAGAAAAAAAGCATAGATGACTAAAGCACAAAAACCCCAAAATATTCAATTGAGATGGTATTACATGCTGGTATAAAACAACTATTTGAAAGGTTTGCCTTAGTTCTAAATAAACTTGCTGCAAAACCAATTATATTACAATAGCTTAATCTATGCAATGTCAATGACAAGTTTGAGGGCCTCCCAAGAAGCATCACTATGGTCCAGCAAGCTAACAACATCCTAGTACCATTCAAGAAGGGCAGCACTTCTACGCTCTCTTTTGTATCAACACGAAGGAAGGTATGGTTCATCAGTCCTCCTTGACAAGTACACGTGTCAGCAGGACAACACCTCACTACGGATGAGTATGTACAGCCAGAGTAGTAGAAAAATCGTATTACAGGTACAACCATGTGTCCTTCTGTTAACATGTAGGAAGTTTCTGAGGCTAGAGCAACAGAGCTGCCCTAGCTCAGCACTGCCAATGAACACCACACTGAGGGGTGCAGAAGCAGCCCACTGAGCAGCGCACAAGTATCCTGTTTTGGGCCAGGACAGAATTTTCTCCCAGGTAGCTGGTGCAGTGCTGTGTTTGGGCTTTAGTCTGAGAACAGTGCTGATAACACACTGATGGTTTAGTTGCTGCTCAGTAGCACTTACCCTGATCAAGGACTTTTCAGTCTCATGCTCTGCCAGTGAGGAAGGACACAGGAAGCTGGGAGGAAGCAGAGACAGGACCCCGACCCAAACTAGCCAAAGGGTTATTCCATACCACAGCATGTCATGCCCAGTGTAGAAACTGGGGGAGTTGGCTGGAAAGGACTGATCACTACTTAGGTCAGGCTGAGCATCGGTCAAGTGGGTGGTGAGCAATTGTATTGTGCATCACTGCGGTTTGTTGGTTGGTTCGGGTTTGTTTGGGGTTTTTTTTGTAGCTTTCTCTCTCTCTCCTTGCTATTTCCCTTTTGATTAATAATAGTAATATACTGTACTTTATTTTAATTATTAAGCTGTTCTTATCTCAGTCCATGGGGTTTACTTTTTCCTCCTCTCCATGCCATTAAAAGGGGCAGGGGGCAAGCAGGCATCTGCACAGTACTTGGTTGCCAGCCAAGGTTACATAAGAACAGGCAAACCAGCTGTCCTGAGAGACTGCACAAGAGCAAATTCTTCTACAGACCCCAATGTACACCAAGACCTCTGACGTTGCACTGGCATGGATGCAGCAGACAGCTTCACAAATAGGGTTATGAGAGTTCACCCAGGCTACAGGAGTTAAGGGACATCTTCAGAGCAGACTGATCAACCAGCCCCTTTGCGGCTCTATCTCCCAGGACCTGATTAGATCACTTTAGCCCTGCGTAATCTCACTTCTTTTCATCTGAAAAAAAAAAAAAAACAACAAAAAACACTTGCCTAGGAGACTTCTTCACACATTCATTGCCTTCTGCCTGAAATACTGCTTCCTGGCATCTGGTCTGAATTTCTGGATCCCTAATTTCCACTGATTCATCCCCATAGGCACACACCCACCTTCCCCTTCAGGACTAAATTGCAAACAGTAACCTGACAGCGGTGGGTATCTCGCTAAAGATTTTATATCCAGATATCCACTACATTCACTTTTTTTGTTTTGCTTTCTTTCCACAGACAATTCCCAGACAGTGAAGTTAGGGCTTTCAGTGCCGTTTTGCTGTTGTTGTTGGGTGTCTGGGTAACTTTCTTTTACAGTTCATCCAGTTTTTCTGCTGATATCCATCCACACCATCTAGTAGATTTACACTACATTATTTAAACTATTATAATCTTCCTGCAACTGATACAATGGCACCAAAAGCAAGTGCCTAAATTGGTGCAAACTAAGCTCTGCTTCTTTTCTGAAGTTACAAAACCAAAATATTTTCTTCCAGTGTTTTGAAATATCATAACACAACACTTGCCTGCATTTGTTATTTTGCATTCATTGTTGTGTCAGGTGCAACTGGAAAACCCTCACAGAACCAATTCAGGGTTCATCCCACAGGGCAGCAGGGCATCCTGAACAGTTCCAAAACGTGATTCTTCCTTCATTTGTCTTGTCTGATTACATTCAGAGTCCACTTCGGTTTTGGGTCTACATAAACTTGGTTTTCACGGATAATTTGTGTACCAATAGCTTTTTGGGTTTCATTTGCAAGCATAACAGTAGTATTGTCTTGACAAACCTCTGACAGCCTGCATTGTAGTGTTGTCAGTGTAAGGCCTGAGCTGATTTTTTAACTTGAACACATTTATGACATCTACTTTGTTATGGGGCTTTATGGCTAGACTTGAACATAATAATGCTTTTATGAACACCCATGACCCCAGTAGTCTTTTGAGTAATGGTTAACCATGCTGATGCATTATTCTTTTCCAAAATAACTACAGGCTCTCAGAAGTACAATGTTCTTCGTCCTCATTCACACCCTCTCCATGTGACTATCAGCTGACTCAGTGCTTACACAGTTTGTCTGTGTTTAACTAATGCAAAAATAGTTACACCCCATAAACTGTGGACAGGGTAGTTCTACAGACAATGCAGGGGGTAATGCTTATCTTGGAGATAAAATGTATTTCAATGAGAAGAGATACTTCCAGATCAGGCGGTGCCCATGAATCTCTTTGCACATACACATGGATCTGAATCAGTGCATACGATTACAGCTACAGGTATTCTCAAGGTTGCCTGCAATACCCTTAGATAGTCTTTAGTACATTCTCAGTCCAGAGAATGAATCACCAGGATCATTCCTGCCTCTAAATAATTACCAAATGAAAATATAGATGCCATTACAGGCAATAAAGGCACATACTCAGATCTGAAATGGGATGAATGACACAAGATTACATACAACTTTGCTGTGAGCCCCATGTAAGTAGTCAGAAAAGACTCATAGAAAAAATGTGAATTTAAGCTACTTGCTGGCTTACGAGTTCTCCAAAAAGAAAACATCTTCTTGTAAGAAATAATTGATTATTACATTTGGTCTTGTTCCCATGCCTTATTTTTCTGTCTTCTGCAATACATGCTAGTAATTCCTTTTCAATTATTCTAAATTCATAAAATATACCAGTATCTTGATGATAGTTACACTACTATATACTTTTGGCACTCCATATATTAGTCTTTTCAACACTCAACACCCGAATGTCTGAGAATATAAATACCAGTTGAAATCCAGTTTCCTGTTTTTTAAATAATTTTATATGTGTGCCATGTGTTGTCTCCAAAACATGTTTCCCGAATTTTTTACCAGTCTCCAGCATCATTTATATATCACCACTTCTGGAAGCCCTAGATATTTGTAGCACCTACTCAAGAAGATCTGCAAGCTACCAACGTTATCAACAAATGAGATACTTTCCTATGGAAGCTGGCAGAATTCTATACTGCAAGTGCTATTTGGAGAACCAAAGCTACTGCGCAAAGATCACTAACATCATCTGGTCTCATAAGTATATCTTTCTGCCAAACTGTTTCCCTTTTACTTCACCTGAAGTGATATAAGTTAGATATAAGGAAGTTCTTCCCTGTGAGCGTGCTGAGGCGCTGGCACAGGGTGTCCAGAGAAGCTGTGGCTGCCCCATCCCTGGCAGTGTCCAAGGGCAGGTTGGACAGGGCTTGGAGCTACCTGGTCTAATAAAAGATGTCCCTGCCCATGGCAAGGAGTTGGAACTGGATGATCTTAAGGTCCTTTCCAACCCAAACCATTCTATGATTCTAGACCACCATTACTATGGTACTATTACTAATCATTACTGAATGTACAGAGTTGATGGAAACCTTCAGAAGGTAATAACTTACTTGCAAGCTTAATTACTACTATATGTACTTTGTACATGTAAAAAATAAAACCTGTATTTATGAAGGATACCACAACACAGGGATTTTCAAAAGCACAAGTACCATTTTCACTCCAAATGGGAGATGCTCAGCCAAATGATACTTGTATTTACTAGAATTTCCCCAAGTAGCCTGACAAATTTCCAAGTCATTTATTAGGTAAAGGTTCTTCTCTTGGATTTAGTTGTATTTTTTGGCAGCAGTGGGACAAACAAATCCTTGCACAAGGCCAAACATTAAGTCAACCACACAGGTAGTAGGACTACATCTGTGGTCTCTAGTTCAGTGCTCTAACAAAAATGCTACCTTCACAGATGGCAAGTACTAATCAAAAGTTTTAGTTAAAAGCAGGGAATGTTGCCATTTAGTTGAAAGCAGGGACTATTATCCTATGAGGGTGGTTCTCGTAAAATAAAGCCTTCTAAGACTGCTAGATTTAGGCTGCAACACTGTAAATGATTTTGATTTACACAAATCTAGGGATGGGGAAATTTTCAGTCATCTGAGACCATGGAAATACTGATCTCACCTTGTGTCAAAGGGACTCAGGTATTCTAAAAACTAACAAAACTTTGGTAACGAAATGGATCTGGATGGAAACTGCCTACAGTAGACACTAAGTTAATCATATGCTTACACTTTTCATAATCCAATAGCCAAAAGTTTGCCTGTAAAAATTTTATATATATATATACACACATATATATACACACTAGGTATATGTATATATGTACACACACACACAGACATAGCTGTACACATACATATATAGGGGTGTGTGTATTCACTCATATGTTTATTTCTTTTCTGGTAGATCTGTGTGGTTTGTATTTCACCCACTTAAGTTGCTGGTTTCAACTTGAAACAGGTCCTCCTGTGGGAGGAACAAGAAACTCAACCACTGGTGCAGATGTTTTGACTAGATAGGGACCTGGGTTTTATTAATGGCAAGAACAATACCCTGACAGCTCAGCATCTGATTTAATAAGCATCATCTTCTTAATTAGTTGATACAGCTTTTGTAGTCTCAACCTCAAATGCATGTGGATCAACAGCAAGAAAGGAAGCAAATAAACATGCTTACCTTTTCTTCACATTTCCTGTGGCAGGCATACTTGCAAACTAAAACAAAAGCAAATAAAATATATGAGTACACAGAGTGGGTGGAATCTCCTCTCCATTTCTTTAGATCAGCTCTCTACTAGGGGGCTGGCTAAACTCAAGTCTGTATATATAAAGTATTTACATACTTCAAAACAAACAATAAAAACCCTAGAAAGAAATTCATTTAGTTTTTACTCATTCCTGAAAGATTCATTAATTACAGCAGTGTTACCAGATTTGTGCATAGCATCAGCTTAGGGTAACATATGTCTAATTAAATGTCATGGACTGATTATTTTCACACCTACCTTTACAGGTTCACATGCACAAGAAGTGTTACCATCTAAATAACATAGATGGTAAGATCAAAATGTTCCAGATGTAACCTGTGAATCTTAGCCCTATCAGCAGTTCCAAAGACCTAAGAAAAGCAGGGTGACTTCAAACTCACAAGTGACCATGACTGTTCATGCTGGAATTTCTGCTTGTGAAACACATTTTACACAGCCTTGCAAACATTACTTCCAAGAGGTAAGCACTTGATTTCTGTTAAATTCCTGCTGACCTAAGGAAAGGATGAACCACAGCAGCAGGTTTACATTCAGAAAACAGCACTTAATTTAAAGAGCAGCCAGATGAGCAGCAATGTAACTATGATGCAACAGTGTAATAGCTAGGATCTGAGACAGGCTGGGCTTAATAGATTTTCCATTTATATATGCTTCCTTTTTACTCTGAAATTTGTTTTCTTTCCATGAAAAGTCTATCCTTTGAGCTAAACTGTGTTATAAATTCAGGAATAATTTACTTATTCAAGCTCCAAGATCAGTAAGCAATAGAGAATATGCTGGGTTTGGCTGGAATAGAGTTAATTTTCTTCATGTTTGCTAGTATGGGGCAATGTTTTATATTTGTGCTGGAGACAGTGTTGATAATACAGGAATGTTTTAGTTACTGCTGAGCAGTGCTTACACAAAGTCAAGGCCTTTTCTGTTTCTCCACCACCCCACCAGTGAGTAGGCTGGGGGTGCACAAAGAGTTGGGAGGGGACACAGCCAGGACCAACTGACCAAAGAGATATTCCATACCATATAGTGTCATGCTCAGCATATAGAGGTGGGGGAAGAAGAAGAAATATAGGGACATTTGAAGTGACGGTGTTTGATCTATCCTTTGCTACTGGCTCATGCAAAACCAAATCACCAATGATACCAACAATACACAAAAATCTTTATTAGAGACATAGATAACACATTAAATGCAGTCATTGAGTATTTTCAGTTTCCATATTCATGAAAAGTCAGTTTGCTGCTCTTGTGTAACACAACAGTGTTGTCTTTACTGGAAAAAAACCACTGATGTGAGACAGAAGTTTAGCCTAGATAGCAACAAGATTGTGTCCTGCAGCAGCATCCCCCTGGAACTCATAAGCCACACAGAAATATGGCTTACAAACTCCATACACACTTGAAGGAAGAAGACCTCACAAACAAAACACTGCTGTATTTATGAGATTCAAAGGGAACAGACTAAAGCCTCCAAAAGTAACTAGCCAAATACACATCAGGCAAAGCTCTCTGACTGAAATAAACCATTAATTTTTTTAGGTATCCGTAACACTATGAATGTATCAGATCTCAATCCTCAGAAAGACAGCTTCACTTATCCTCAGCATCCAGAAATACCCTATTCATATCTAAATCCAGTACTTTCATGGATTAGACTGAGTTAAGGCATTACCTTCTCTCCCCTCCCCTCAGTGTACAATAAAGCTGATTATGATAATAAAACTGGGAAGAAATATGCACTCTGAAATGAGATCACTGACTGTCCAGATGCTGGGAGCAAACAAAGCATTCCTTTGTACTCAGAAGCAGAAAGGAGATTCTCCCCCTTCCCTCTTGGGTGAACATCAAACTGCTCATTGCGTATGTTGCTCCTAGAAGGCACACCAGCTACATCCAACACAGAGTTGGATCCCCATAGTAACAGATCCAAACACCAATTCCCTTTTCTTGACAGGTCTGAATTCTACTAGTAGACCAAAATCTCAATTAAGAACAACTGAACTTAAATGACTGAACCCATTTTGACTGTTCTTGGCATTTACTAGATGCTGAAGTGTTCAAAGCATTTTGTGTAATCTACGTATGTCCCATTGAGGTACAGCAGATGTCACAAGTTCTCCTTTGCTGGCAAGGTCTTTTTACATATATAAACACCTATGCAAATATATGCATATAAACATTTATAAATATATATACACATGGGCCTTTCCAATCCTAACTATTCTATAATTTTACGTGTGAACATATGTACACATAGGCATGCACATGTACACATACATATACACACACTCCAAAACCCACAAAAGTCTTGTTTGTAGTAAACACGTTTGTACTGAGACAAACTAAAAAATAAAAAGGCACAGAGAAAAAGGCTGTTAGCACAGAACATTGCTTAGGAATTAACAACACCTGATTGGAAGAAAGAAAGTACAACTTGGATCACCAACCCATAGCCAGTTATCAATATCTAGATGGTAATTCCTACCAACGATTCTATTGCTAGTGTGGTCAAGTCATGAGAATAAACTTAAACTTCAAGGTTTTTAAAGTACAGATAGAGATAAATCAAGAGTACTTTTCAACTAATTTGCCTCTATTTCCCACACCCATCATCCACTCTCCAGAAGGGAGAGGAAAAAAGTAAAATCTGTATGTATACACCGGGGGGGGGGAATTATCAGCAGCAACTGAAAGAAAGGGAGGCATCCAAAAAATACCATGAATTGAGTATGAGGAAGCATGCAGGCACATAAGAAAGGGTGAACAGAGCAAAGGCCATTCGGCAGCAGCTACAACTCTCCAAGTATCCAAGCACAGAGGAGTTAGAGGAGAGAAGCACCAGTGCCTTTCCAGGCACATCCTTTTCCAATGCAATTCATACGGTTTTCTCCACTAGAGCCACTAACACTATGAACAGTGAGAGATCCCTTCACCCAACACCAACCAGCAAATTAACCACTCACTCACAGAGAAAAATCTATTTATTTCATATTTCATTACTGTGAATTCATCTTACCACAGCTAATGCTACTGCTTCACAGAACTATCCTGCTTGGATGGTCACACCCCCTCAGTCCAAGGCTGGTTTTGCCTGCCTAACCACTCACAGTACTGTGAAGAGATGGATTATCTCGATCATTTGATTGTCAGAAACTGAATCACTTTTCAATATGCCAGCTCTTTGTATGGAAAACTTTGAGTAGTAGAGAGATCATAAAGTTTCTAATGCCAAAAAAAGCAGTATTCTGCCAAAATCATGCAGTCTGTGCCTTTTCAGTACAACAAACATGTAACGAAAAAAACATAGAAACAACATACTGACAGAACATCAATTACAAAGGAAAATACATGCAACTTACAGTTAAAAGATCTCAACAAGCAGCTTCTACCAAATGTTGGCATTCTTCAGGCAAAGCTTACAAGGGAAATAGCACTCAGCTCTTTTCAAGACTACAGCCCAAGTGGATCTGAATTTAAAAATGCGCCTGAAACAGTCCAGAGGACTTAATCAATGTCACACTCAGCAAGGCTACTTCAGTTCTTCAAGTGAACAGCTGAATGTCTGCATCCCACACATCAGCTCTCGTCAAATACCAGACTTTCCAAATTTGTGTTTAAGGATTCTGGCATCACTTCCAAGAACAACTGTCCCAAGCTGGCTGGTAATGAAATGGAGCCCAGGCCATATTTAGTCAATTTGCTACACATCAAAACAGTTCCTAAACAATAGCTCTGAGAATCCAGTTTGTTAAAGTGGGAGAAAGATGGGAGGAGGGAAAATAAAAATAAAAGATTGCTTTGTATAAATAGGCAGGGGTATTAACTCCTTTCAAGTTAACAATACTGATGCCCGTGCACAGGCAGAAGGGTAAGCACAGCAGAACATGTTTCAGGTTTACGCTCCAAAAACTTTTATGAAAGAAAAGTTCTATTTTTTACATTCATGCTCTTTGAAAACCAGAAGCAATGTATTTACAAAGTAAAGAGACTACTTCTGTGAACCAACCACGGAATGATTCCTGGTTTACCAGGACAAAAAGGTTACGCTCTCCTCTGTGTGATAACAGCTACTCACCTTGTCACATTTTAGCATTTAATGGATGTATGGTATAGCAATATAGTGCATATATTCCAGACAAACATCCTGCAGTGCATATTAAAACATGACTAGTTTATAAGGCCAACCTCACACTTAACTATGGCTTTTATCATGTGGTTTTCCACGGTGGGGTGTTATGTGTTTGTTTTAAACAACTCTGTGTAAGGCATGGGTACAAACGACATAATTCAGAAGTCCTCTTGGGGCAGAAACTGCATAAAATACAGACTCTAAAGGATGTACCTCAGTTTAATAGCTCACTAATCCTCAAGAAATGTCACTTGCCCCAAAATCATGTATTAGACGGCTCTTGATGTTAACTTTTAACTTCTTATGATAAATTATGATACCAAATTGTAATTCATACAGTACAGGCCTAACTGCTTGAAAGATCATTTCTTTCCCTCAGCATCTCCAACTCAGGTTCCCCAAAACAGACACATACTATTACAGCTATTTTTTGACAGGAAGGGAAGAGTCCTTGATGATCCACCACAAAAACTAATCTAAACAAAGCATATAAAGATTTGCATAATCAAGATAAGGGCGGTGTGTGTGTAATCATTTGTCTAATCAAACTTCGTTTTTGTGGTTCCCAATTCCAGTCTTTTCTCCGAAGGTGGGTGTCAAGAGTGCCACAGAAGCAGTAAAGCCCAGCCATTTTAGTAGTAAGCCTGGTGATACCACTACTGAGTAACATCTCCTTCCTGCAAGGAATGTTTTGCACAAAACCCCAGCTCCGTCACCGGCTCTGAAGATGTGCTGGCATGTCAAGGCCACCACAACAGGGTCTTCTGCAGACAGAGCTTGGTACAGAAAGACATCCATGACCAAAATGTCCCAAATGGAGAGAACTCTGCAGCTTGCTGGCTGTTTATATTTTGACTAGGGTTTAATAACACTGTGATCAGGCTACTCCAGAAAACTCTCACCAACACACACACACTTCCCAGCTGAGCTGCTCCTACCAGCTCTGCTATAACTCAAGATAAAGTTCCAAAAATAAAAGCAGGATGAAAAATAAGACACAGGGAAATTATTAACTGCAGCATTAAAAATAAGATGGCACGCAGCTCTGTGTAGGGCAGAGATACACAGATACCTTTGGGTGGGGGAAGAGGCCTCCAGATGGAAATATCAGGCTTTAGCTGCAAAAGTAAACACTTCTATTTTTAAGAAGTTTATCAGAGTCACATGCCAAAGATGTTGCAATCGAACAGCCACACTGCAGCCACATCTGCCGCTGCACTTCCTGTGCTCCAACATTTTCCTAGATTTTCCTTTGTTCTTTTTTCCTATTCAGCCAACCATTGTCTCTCCATCTCAATATTGCTCCCAGCACTTCATGACAGAGACTGCAGACATTGTTTTTGAAGATGAAGGCTAAAAGGCAGTTATGGGAAATGTGTGCAGAACTTCAGCATTTTTCACTTGGGGTGGCTGTACAGTAGAGTGCTGTGAATGAGCTTTCCCACAGATGAAATATTCCACTTGCTGCTGCTAACAACAGCAGTGCTAAATCTTTATTAAGAGAAAAATATGTTGGCCCTACTGCAGCAAAAGTATGTCTATTCTTTTCCTTTACTCCCATCTTCTTCCTGTCCTATAGGAAGCATCTTGACCACCAAGGGGGGGGGATTTTTGTAGGGTTTTTTTTTGACTTCTTGGGGTTTGGGTTTGGTTGGTTTGGGGTTTTTTCCCTCCTGTGGGATTCACAGTCTAACTTTACCACTTTAACTGCATCTTGAAAACTCTTGGGTGGGTTTTTTGGTTGGTTGGTTGGTTTGTGTTTAATTTCCCACAGATGTTGTTCCAAAGGCAGAACATTAGCACAGTGAAAACAGTTCTGCAGTTTTAAAAACCAAGTACACACAGAGCAACTTTTTCTTCATCTTTTTAAGCTACACTTGTAAATCAGGTAGGAAATGATTAAACCTTAATCCAGTTTGGAACCAAAGGTTATTTTTAGACCTCCTCCCTCCAGCTAAACAGATAACCCCATGTTGCATCATTTCACCTACAAAACCATTTCAACCAGACTATAGTTTATTATAGCCAGCAACGCACATGGAACCAAAAAAAGGGCTGGACTGTCTCCAGGCTCTTCTCACAGCTGCAGACAGCACAAGAACTGTAAGATCTCCAAAGCCTGCATGCCTGTGATGGATCTTGAAAACATATCCTGCATAAATTAGGCTAAAAGCAAGGATCAGAGAAAAAGAGGAGACTGGCTTAAAATGGGTGATCTTCAAAATAAGGAATCTGATGTTATTTATTATGTGGATAAGACTTAATGGTCCTGGAAGTTTTGATTCACAGCTGTTCTTAATCTCCTACAAAAAACACAAGTGACAGAGACCTTCACCAGAACAGAAAACAACACAGGCTATGCAGAGAAGGTCATCAACATCATCATTCACGTACTTTAACAGTTGTAGGCATGTTTTCCAAGGGTATTTTTAAAATATCTTTAATGACAACAGATGGGGACTCTGCATAAAATCAGCCAACAACTTCTGCTCTTACCTATTTAGAGGGTTCAGTTCCTGAATGTGTCTAATTGGAGTTACGTCTGTAGCCTGGCTTAGTTTCTTGAAGCTTTCTTCGTGTACTAGAACAAACTTTTCAGTATTACTAACCACTGATTTCTTCATCCATCTTGCCTTTATTGAAATTACATCTCCCTATACATTACTTGTGTCTCCCATGCTAGTTTCCCCCCTCAGCCTGGTTTTGAAGCCAATTAGGAGTGTGAGGTTTCAGCCAAATGCATCAAGATTTACTTTGAGGTTCCTTTCCCCACGTGGCATATCAAGTTCATCACACTCCAATTATACACTGGAATGATTCAGATTTTGGGGTTAGAGCAGATAATTCTCACTTCAATTTACCCTTAGGAATTTTGGGTTCTCTTCAAGTGGGCTAAGTTTAGAAAACTGCAGGTACACCAGATCACAGAGCATTCACTGGTTTTCCTGGGGAAAAAAAAAAATGTCAGGGGGAAGGGAGAAGCACAGGATCACACTGATTTCATGCCTTTTTTCTTTTCTTTTTAATTTATTAGCTGTAATGAACAGAAGCTGCAGCTTTTTATAAACCTAGTGGGCTGAACTCACTAATTTTATAACCACAGATCATATTCAGGTGTGATTAAGTTGCTCCTTATGAGGTAAATAAATAGGGAACTCCTGTTTTCCCTACAGCTAACCTTCTAAAACATCCTCTAATACCTGTGATGCAGCTCAGCCATGATGAACATTAAACATTCCACTATAGGATTTTGCCTCATGTATTTTTTAAATTAGGAGGAACATACCCTAGAGATTCCTGCCAGAATTCCTCTCTCCGTCTCCCAGTTCCCACTGGGATAACAACATGTTATCAACAGATGTCAGTTTCACAGCTTCTCTCAGATCCAGAGAGGGCTGTGTTCAGCCAGGATGCTTATGTACCACTTGTGTAATGCCTACTAATTACAGTGGCTTCTTGTTTATCGCTGTGTGCTCCAGTAAGTCTTTTTCACCCTTCCCGTTCATGTCTTTGCTGTTGTTATGCACATAGCTTCTATGTTTCACTATCTGAGCTCTGCACTGAAGTCTGAATGCACAGCTTGTACAGCTGTGTTAATTAGAGTACACTTTACTGATCTGGTGGAAGCTGCTATTTACTGTGTGCACCTTTTGTCTAGAGAAGAGAGACTGACCTTCCCAGGCTTCTGGTGTCACAGATCGGCTGCAGTCCACCTTCCTCTTTCCAGTTGCCTCCTCCTGAGCACAGTACACTCTGTGCCACTTATGTTCAGGTCAACATCCACCCATTTCTAAGGGGTTCCTAAAAAGACTTTTCTGCTGCCACTAGATCAATTCATGCAGCCTTCCTTGGACATCCTCCAGATGCCCTTCACAAACAAGGCTGACAGTCAAATGAGGTTTTATATCAACAGCCTAGGTCCCTACGTAACCCAGCCTTGCTTGGGCATTCCATAATCCCTCCCTCCTTGGGATTCACAGCTGCTTTAAATTATTAATCTGCTCTAAGGACCACCACAGACCACAGTCCTTGGTCCTACAGCCTGCATATCCTGGTTCACATGCAGTTGTCTGTCTATCGATCATCGAATGTTGGTTATAACTGAAAACATACTGTGGTAGCAGAGAGAAATTCCAGGTCTCATTTTCTCTCAAGTTCTGTAACTTGTGTATTTGGAGGTAATTAACAGTTAACTGCTTAAGGAAACAATAAGGTTTTCTGGTTTGTTTTCTGCTGTTTCTTGATCAGTCCTAGCCATACATACTAGAGATCCATCATTACAGATCTTAAATGGATCAACTAAAGCAGTTAATCTTAAAACCATTTTAAAACAGTCCCATGGAAAGCAACACAATTTGCTGGATCACTGCTCAAGAAAACATGTGCATGTGCATACAAAAATCATGAAGAAAGCAAGAGTGATATGATGAAAAACTCTTTTAACCTTTATGATAGTCACAGAATCAGATAATCATAGAATGGTTTGTGTTGGCAAGGACCTTAAGTTCATCTAGTTCCACCTGCCTGCTGTGAGCAGGGACACCTCACATTAGACCATGTCACCCAAGGCTCTGTCCAGCCTGGCTTTGAACACTGTCAGGGATGGGGCATTTACCGCTTCTTTTCATTCTCTCAGAGATCTTCCACATTTATAATACTAACATAATTACATGGGTAAGCCTATTGCCATAATTAACCATCTTGTGGTTAATTAATAACTATTCCAATAATTAACCATAAGATGTCTACATTACACTTATGTTAAAATTAATATATATCTTTATATATAATGCATTATAAGATCAATAGATGGATAGATATCAATATACCCATAGAAGTGCCTAGTAACACTGGACTTCATTTCATCCATGGACCTTGTATCCTTCCATGGATACAAGGGTGACACAAAACACACCTACCCCACAAATACGCACTACATGCTTCAGCATTTAGAGTCAACATAACACCACTGGCTAAAACAGGATACAAATTCCTTTGGCATTTCCAGCTCTCTATATTTTGTCTCCAGAACTGTACCACAGATATGCTCTGCACATTATTAAGATACTAATGTTATTACTGAACTTAGCAGATACTGAAACATAGAGTATATATAAAACCACCTATCATATACGATTAAATATACATATATTTACATACACAGTATGCACAAACAAGCCTTAAGAACAGTTTTCAGATCAAGTAAGTTTTAATATAAAAATGTGTTTTGTCTTGCCAGGAGGAATGAACATCTGATTACAGATTAACCCTTTGTATGTTGGGCAGCACCAACTAGCCCAAAATGAGATTTTAAGTGGATTGCTAGCCATGACTACAGTCACAAACAAGCAGGTGAATTTTAAACCTCTTTAAGAAGAAACACAGTTCCAGTTGTCTGCAAATCCTGATCTATGATCAGTACACAGCTGAACGCTCTTGATTAAACACATACATTTTAATTTGATGAGAAAATATACTTTCTACTATCACTTCATGCTATGCTCAAGCAAATGGTCCAGGCCTTCCTTACTGTTAGCCAATCAAAACTTGTATGAGACCATATGATAACATGACTGACAAGACAGAAGTTATTACAGTAAAGAAGGTGAACTGTACTCTTTAATACACTCAGTTTGCACACAATACCATGGTAAACACTTCTCTGCTCACAATATAGGTCACAGTACATGCCAATGTAATTTAACACTTCTTTGCCTAGCATTTATGCGGTTCCAAATACCAAGAAGAAAGCAAAGCCCTCATCCAGTCAAGCCAGCAAGGAAAAAAAGCTTTCAGGAAAAATAACCAGGCAAGGAACTAAAATTCTAACAGCACTCCTACAGGGATCACTCCAACATATATTCCCCAAACCAGCACATTCATTAGAATGTTCATTCATTCATCAGGTTAGATTAACAAAAAGATACTCAGTTCATTCAAACTACCATTAATTGCTTTGAGTTCAGAATTGAGTTCCAGGAAACCCTTGTGCTGCATGTAAAGCCTCATTAACTGCACCTAAACAGGTCAACTGGGGGTGGGGGGGGGGTAATTTAATCAACAGAAGGATGTAAAGTGTTTCAGTTCTTCATACATACTTCACTCATCAATGCTCTAACAGCTAGGAAATAATACTGCATTATTTTCCAAATCTGGTCTCTGATTTTTAAATTGCCAGAAAAGCACTTTCTAGAGGTTGGGAAGACTCAGTGCATCTAAAAAGTTCTCTGTTCTATGCTACATTAATTCAATCACAGCACCACAAAGACAAATGATAATTTTAAAAAGCAGAGAAAAGTAATGTAAAATAAAAAAGGAAACATACATTTTGCATATATAAAATATAAAGGAAATAAAGTAGAAATTCATAGGGAAATACATGGAAACTACATCATTATGACAGCTTGTTTACAAATAAAGCAAAATACTGAATATTCAATAGGTAGGGTAAGTAGCTTAAAAAAAAAAAAAACAACAAAAAAAACAAAAGGCTTTTGCAACACTGCAGCCCTTTGGCTAACTATGAACATGTGCATGATTAGGATGTGCATCTGCTTAGCCCTAAAGGAAACTGAACTGTACTGCAGAGAAAGTCAAACCAGAGCAAAAAAGCATTCGAGTTAGAGGTAATGCTGGTGAGACCTGGGGAGCCACGTGGCCCTCAGTTTACTGCAGAACATGCAGGTAGTGTAGAGATCAATCAACAGCTGGGTGTCCTTTCTTCACTATGAGAAGCTGCATCAAAGACACAGCCCAGCTACAAATGTGCTTACCAGGCAGGGAGACAGACAGAAGCTTCCCCTTGTTCAAAGCTGCCTTTCCTTTTTGCCGCTGTGTTTTTGTAGAACTTGTTAAAACCAAATTCACTGTAACTCATGCATGCTTCACTGAGGTGGACTGAAGTATACACAGACAAAGAGCTATCCTCATTCCTTTCACCTTTCAGTCAGTCATTGATTTTTCATAGAAAGCTCTTAGGTACCCACATTCAGACCTGGTTACTAGCAAAGACACATTATGCAAGACAGGGCTAAACAACACTCCCAAAATGACTGTCACATACTAATGAAAACTTATCTAACCAACACAACACCCAGTTATGGCTTTTTTTTCTTACAACAAGTAGATGATTCATTGCTAGATAAACAGCAACCACTACATACTGACCAATCTGGAGCCTTTCCCCTCCCCTCATTTCTCTTGACACGTAACTTTCCTTTAACTGATAAGATATTATAGTCTGCAAGGAACCTGCAGTCTGTACAAAGAGCTATTATTTTCTGAGGAGAAACTGTTAAAAAGCAAGATTTTCTCATTATTACACAAAGGAACTTTATTTCTTTAACTAAAGGCTTTTCTTCTCCCTACCCTTCCCCCAATGCCAATTCACTCACTTCCATTCAGCAACATGAGGGAGAATTCACCAGAAGCAGCAGTAGCAGCATGACTTGGCTCTGAAACAGCTAGTTTATTTTGCTTCATATTAATAGAGTTGCACAGTACTAGGGTACATCTCAAGTACTGCAGTGCTGGCAGTGGAACAGACAACTTTCAGTTACAGCTTTTCCAAAACTTTGCTTTATAAAGCCAGTCCTGTACGTTCAAATACAAATGGGTTCTTATTAAATTGAAAATACCTGGAGTCATTCCTTCACCCTCTGCAACTCCTGTTGCTCCCATCCCACAGGTAAGTATAAACCAAAATGTACCAGCAGCAAAGAAGGGTGGTAGGTCTGCCTGGGACTCACATCAACAGAACATGTGATACTACCAAGGGGCTCCTTCTGAAGATTACACTCAAAACCAAAGAGATTATCCCAGACTTAGATGTGGATACAGATGTAGCATAGCCAAGGATTTATTGGTTTGGGGAGTGTATTGGAGGGATCCCAGTAGGATTGCTTGTAGAATTTTATTTCCTCAGGTTTTTTGTTTTACCTGAAAGCTTTTTTTCCTTCATTATTTGAATACATACAATTTTTGCTTTCTTCCTGATATTTGGAATCATGTATAAACACTAGCCAGGGGTATTAAATTTCATTGGCATGTACTGTTAGCTTCTGTATTTGAACCAAACCTATTACACATTGCAGCAAAGGGAAAACTTGCTCAGACTCATCCCAGCCTCTCACCTGTTTACAAGCCATATGGTAAAGCTCTTGGCACCTCTGGCAGGTAAGCACACTGACACAGCTTTTGTGAATCTGAGACTTTCAGCTCCAGGCTGCAAGAGCTCAAATCCACTGCTAATTGACAAGCAGTTTTTTCTACTCCCAACCTCAAGGCCTTTCCCTTCAAAGTACTGATTCTCTCCCAGTACAGCACTTTTTACACTTAACCTGATCAAGAAGGTCTTCAGGCAGTTCCGTCACCAAGCTGGCTTTCTTCCAATAATACTATTTCTGCTAAGTTGAAAACAACTAAAACCAAAGAACTTCAGAACTAACAGCCAGAAGGACAGGCAGAAGTAAGTTAAAGAAATACGTATGTAACTACCACTCTTACAGTGACAACTGTAATGCTGAACAAGTGAGGTATTTTCATTTAGCTGTTCATCTGCAAAGTCTGCAGTTTAGCTCAGGAAACGGCCACATTCCTTCCACATCCAAATCTCTCACCTCCCTCTCAAAGCCTCAGAGGTATCCTAATGTGTCTGGAGATTATAGGAGGGAGGAAGCAGGAGAAAGAGAGCCATCTAGAACTAGGAAGGGGTGCAAAAACCTCTAAGTGAAAACAGTGACTATGCTTCAGATGAAAAAATAATGGCATTCTCTTACTAGCAGGTGAACCATGCATACAGCAAGAAAAGACTGGTTTATTAACATGGAATTACAGGAGTTGAACATTAACCAGCCTAAATCAGTACAAGGGATTAAAACCCCTATCCCAGGACAACCTGCAAAAAGGAAACTATTGAGTTCTCACAAGATTTAATTCCACCATAGGTATCCCATGGAGAAGAGGCAAGTATGCTCAGTTCTACACAGTAAGGGGGAAGAGTGAGGGAAAACAATAGTAGAGGAGCAGGCAGCAATGCCACAGGCAGCTGAGTCTCTGCAGTCTGTGCATCCAGGACAATCTCTCTATTGTTTCTCAAGTGATTAGATGAAGGACTAAGGATTAGACAGAGCATAACGCAACTGGAAAAATTAAAGAAAATAAATAGATGGTTGCTCTTGTGATTTTTTGCAAATTAATGCAGAGAAAACCTTCATGCCTCAGTGAGTGAGGGTCACGCACATTTGGAGGCTGAATGCCAGAGGCATCTGTCACCCACTGTGCACACATCACTCATGCTCCTCAGAGAGCCTCCACAGGCACTGCCTTATTCTGGAACCTGCCTGAATAGCACAGTAATAAAAGCACATCATTAAACAAGCCCAATTACCTACTGCAGCACCCCACTCCCCCACAAAAGCTGGAAACATTATTGTACAAAGGAAGGAAATAAACCAAGGTAAAACTTATACTTAGTCCAGGGGGGATTCCAGAAATATGGATTCCTAGAAACTTTAACATTAACATAAAGTTAATTTCCTTTACACAGCAAGAAAGTAAATAGCACGTCATATGTTACTCACCTCTGCAGGAAATGCCCTGGCTATCAATTACTTGTTTGCAGATTCCACAGATTTTGGATTTCTTAAAAGACTTGGCTTTGAAGGTGTGAGACCTTGAAGCTGTTTCTTGAGGCTGGAAGCAAAGGGAATAACATTAGACCTTCCTTCAGCTTTTGAGTCATACTTTAAAGTGAAATATAGATAATTTAAAATTAAATAGGGTAGTAGTGTGGCAGCAGTATAATAGCAGCATGTCAAAGCACTTTCGCTCCCTCTCTCACCCTCTTACTCAGTAACATGAGCTTTCCACTCTCAAATGGGGGAAGCAATAGTGTGAAGAAACTTGCAAATCGGCACACAAACACTGTAAGGCATTTTTATATGATAATTTCAGAATTCACTCCATGACTTATCTTTTAAGAGGAAATACAGAATACTCTCTATGATATAAGCCAACAACATTCTGACCTCATGTCTTACCTACACAAAAGCTTGCACTTGTTCAGCTTAAACTAGTTAAACAAAACGTAAGTAATGCTCTATCACAGTCACCAATTTAACTCATCTGGTGCAGAAGACAGCTTGGACTTTTCATTCAACAAATGAAAAGCATCAATGCAAGCCGACTCTGGCACAGATTGCTAACTTTAAAATCACTACTCCTTCTTCCCTGTGTAAGAAAAGTATAGTAGGTTTAAAGTAACATTGTTTCAACAGTATGTCACAGTGACATCATGTTAAAATAAGGCAATAATGGCAAACAGGGGAAAGAACTGCAAAAGTCAATACTATATATGCAAAGGGTATTATATGGCTTCTATAACTTAGGAAATATTTAGTTAACAGAGGGGCTACCAAAAGATTATGACAGAGTCAGTAGTTCCTCTGGTAGGATATAACAACCTTTACTTTTACCACCAGGCTTTTTGGAAATACTCAATTACCTATACAAAAACAAAAATATCTTTTGCCAGACCACAAAATCCACAAATGACTCTTCACATTCCTCATATTCATTGCACATTTCCCCCTCACTGTCCTTATACTCAGCCCTGAAAATGGGCTCACCTTCAACACTGTAACACCTGCGCTGAGCTTTGGCAGCACAAGTGCCTAGAAGCAGAAAGCTGTCCCTCTGCATGCAGTCAGGCTACTCCACCACAGCACCAGGCTTCCATCCATCCACTGCATGAGAAACCTTCCCAGTGTGGTGCAACACACACATCTACTGCAATAAAGTAACATGGCACATATTTGTGGCTTTGAGCAATTCAACACATGGCTCAAGGCAAAATGTGACTGTCTCCAAAAGCATCTACAACACAGCTACTCAGCAGGCGCAAGAACAGCCATCAGGCACAAGAACAGACACAAATCAGTGTCTCCGTCAAGTACTGCCTCCACATGGGCCTACCTGAAACCCCAGCCCAAACGAACACAGGGAAGCAACTGACCACGCTGAGCAGGCCCGGGTGCTTGGAGGCCATGTTCACCAGTGGGGATGCAGTCAGGCTGATCTTAAGAACAGCTTCAGGAAATGTTGGTCTCACCCACAGCGTAAAGCCAACATAATTAACATGCTTCCATAAACAGCATGGTAGCAATTACTGATACTGAAGGAGTAACAGCCAGAGTGGACTCTCAAGAAAACCATTCCAGCAGAGAAGTATATTGACTGGCAGAAATTAGTGAGAGAAATAGTAGAATAGCTCATACTGAGATGAGCTCTTAGGCAGAAATTCTTCCCCTGCGAGGGTGCTGAGGTGCTGGCACAGGGTGCCCAGAGAAGCTGTGGCTGCCTCATCCCTGGCAGTGTTCAAGGCCAGCTTAGACAAGGCTTGGAGCAACCTGCTTTAGTGGAAGGTGTGCCTGCCTGTGGCAGGGGTTGGAACTGGATGATCTTAAGTTCCTGTCCAACCCAAACCATTCTGTGATTCTGTATCAGAATTAGGATTCGTATTAAAAGTCAGCCATAAAGGAAAATAACAGCTGAACTGCAGCACTACATAGGAACATACTTGACAGCAAACAGATCAGATCTACTATTATTGAGAAATCTGTTTCATGATTGGGTTTTTTTGTGTTTGAAAATATGGGAGATGTTTTTGAAGAGACAGAGGTCTAGGAGGAAGGAAAAGTGTCACTAACCCAGGAAACATCACTAATCTGACACAAGGAGGTTCTACACCATTATGGGTTCAGCCATTGTGCCCAAAAAAGCTGAGAGTCCCTCATCTCCACAGCCTTTTGCTGCAGTTTCCCTGCTCTGTAGATCATAGACAAAACTAGAATCGTCATTTTAGATTTTTTCCACTCTTCTTTCATGCAGAGTTCTACTTTGGGCTGAAGTTTACAGGACATGCCTGTGACTCTCTTTGAAAAGGGCAGTTTTGAAGAAACTCATGGATAAACTTCACCAAGAGATTAAAGAAGAAAAGGAAAGCAACCACGGCAGGCAGCAAGCAATGCTACTTCCATGAGGATCAAGCCTGCACTCTAAATTTATGCAATTGTTATAAGCAAACGAAACTGGAAAACAGCGCAGAACCACAGGTTACAGACTGAGTTTTTGCCCGGGAAAGAGGCTGTAATTACATCTGGTCTCAATTGCCAGCATTATGAAACTCTTCTTTGTTTACCACACAAGGAAATATTTTTCAACATGTTCTGCTCTTTATGGCACACAGAAATCTAATGAAGCTGAAAGTTTATCCCAGACTTGCACCAATGTAACAGCAGACTGGATGAAGATTCATAGGGGCATCCTCAGCTATGATGAATTTCAAACACTCCTTATCACTGAGCATTTTCACTACGCAGCAGCACGTTGATCATCCTCAGATAAAAAACTCCCAGCAACTCTGTCAAAGACTTTTGAGACACGTAATATTTGGAGAAGGGAAAAGCAGTTTACACAAAAACCACTCTCCAGATTTAAATTCAGCCAATACAGATTAAAGCACTCAGGATACACAACTTGTTTCTTCACAATACTGATACAGCATTTCCTCCTTAGCAGAGACTTACACTGGCTCTTTACACCTATGAAAGCGGCATTCACATTAGTCCCCAAAACCATGCTACATCATAACAGTTAAATATTCAGTGAAGAACAGAACCAAGTAAGTTTTATTTATTGCAACTTCATGTTTCCAATGTCTAAACTTCAATCGTGGCAACAGTTAATTCTTTAAAAGGAAAGTCAAAGGGCTTTGATTTTTTTGTCAAAGAATCAGTTCCCTCCAAAGTCATCCAGAGAGTGTCTAAATTATGAGGAAGTAAGTGTCTCAACAAAAATTTGTCTTTTAAAATGAAATTGTTAAATCAGACATTCTATGCAGAGGGAAAAAAAATGCCAAAAACTGTTTGCACGTTATTTCTCTATCTCCAAAAATTGCAACAATCCATGTAACACATTCCAGCTAAGAGAAAACTATTGAACATACATGCAAAGCCCCATAAACTTTCCCTATATTAGACTCTACTCCTGCTGAATTTTACAGAGCCATAAAACCCCTCTTAGCACAGCAACAGAATCATATAAAGCAAAGATATGCTTTGTTCACTTCCCGTCCCTGGGCATGCAAATACGATCCCTATTCCCTATCCTCTCTCTAAATAACTTACCAAGCAATACTGCAATTTCCCAGGACTCTCTTTGTGCATTCTTCTACTCTCCAAGGTAGCTTTAAATCCACTGGCTGACATAATGCTTACAAGTATTATTTTAAATACTTGGAGGGATGGGGCAGAAGTGCATTAGCAGAATGGGTATTTCACCACCTTTTATGGCTAGGGGAATGACCACAGGGGTTGTCCGAAAGAAAGTTCAAATAAGGGGTGACTGAAAGCAGAATTCATGAAAAGGCTGAGGTCCAGTTAAAAAAAAACACTGCAAAACTAAGGCATGTGTCTACTGCTGTGAGACTGCTCCAAAAACAGATGACATGACTACAGAAAAAACAGTACATCTAGCTGAGGGGAATGCCTCCTTTCAGCCCTTTCTATTAAGGTTACTCATCACTATTTCTAACACCTCTCTACTTCCTCTCCTCCCATCT
The DNA here is from genome assembly GCF_028554395.1 of Pezoporus wallicus. Taxonomy (NCBI): domain Eukaryota; kingdom Metazoa; phylum Chordata; class Aves; order Psittaciformes; family Psittacidae; genus Pezoporus; species Pezoporus wallicus. The sequence goes on along the minus strand of NW_026642649.1, from coordinate 5,760,560 downwards.
CTTACAGAAAGTCTGCCCAGCAAAAGTCCCATGATTTCTGCACAGTTACTTAGAGCTCCTGTAGAGAAATCAAAGAATAAAATCCCACCAGGTAACCTGTATGTCCCTGTAAATAACATTTCTGAAGAGAACACTGATGATACAGGATTGCCCAAAATACAACAGTTGGTATTAATCATAATACAAAATAGTTCACAGCTCTTCCCTTCCCATCCTGCAGTAAACAGCATTTTTAACATTTCTAACCCTGAACCAGCGTCCATGTTTGCTGCAGATTTAATTCCCAGAAAAATATTTAAGCAAGCTTACCATGCATACAGGCCAAGTAACAGCATATTCATTGAATGGTTTGGGTTGGGAAGAACCTTAAAGCTCATCCAGTTTCAGACCCTGCCATAGGCAGGGACACCTTCCACTAGACCAGGTTGCTCCAAGCCCCTGTGTCCAGCCTGGCCTTGAACACTGCCAGGGATGGGGCAGCCATAGCTTCTCTGGGCACCCTGTGCCAGCACCTCAGCACCTTCACAGGGAAGAACTCCTGCCTAAGAGCTCATCTAAATCTTTCCTCTGTCAGGTTAAAGCCATTCTCCCTTGTCCTGTCCCTACAGGCCCTTGTAAAAAGTCAAAGAATCAACTAGGGTGGAAAAGACCTTTAAGATCAAGTCCATCTGTTACCCCAGGGCTGCCAAGTCCACCATTAAACCATGTCACTAAGGGCAAACAGATCTTCCCTCAAGATCTCCCATCCTGATCTCCACTCACAGAGACCCCCTCAATCCCCCCACATAGTTACCCACACTGTATAGCTGCCCCCCCTATCCCTCATGGCCCCCCCTCACCTCCCACTAAGACCTCCCTTCATGGCCACCCCTCAGGCACCATGGCTCCCCCCCTCCCCCCTAAAGATCCCCCCTCATGATCTCCCCTCATGGCTGCCCTTCCTTTCCCCTCATGGCTGCCCCTCTTCTCCCCTCACAATCTCCTCTCACCCTCAAGGCCACCCCTCCTCTCTCTGCATGATATTGCCTCACTCCTCATGGCTGCCCCTCCTCACCCCTCATGGCCGCCCCTCATCTTCCCTTACAATCTCCCCTCACAACTGCTCCTTCTCTCCCACCATGGCCACCCCTCATCTTCCCTCATGGTGTCCCCTCACAACTGCTCCTCTCCCATCATGGCTGTCCCTCATCTTCCCTCATGGTGTCCCCTCACAACTGCTCCTCTCCCATCATGGCTGTCCCTCACCTTCCCTCATGGTGTCCCCTCACGACTGCTCCTTCTCTCCCATCATGGCCGCCCCTCATCTTCCCTCATGATCTCCCCTCACAACTGCTCCTCCCCCATCATGGCTGCCCCCCCATCTTCCCTCTTGATCTCCCCTCATGACTGCTCCTTTCTCTCCCATCATGGCTGCCTCTCATCCTCCCTCACGATCTCCCCTCACAACTGCTCCTCTCCCATCATGGCTGCCCCTCATCTTCCCTCTTGATCTCCCCTCATGACTGCTCCTTCTCTCCCATCATGGCCACCCCTCATCTTCCCTCATGATCTCCCCTCACAACTGCTCCTTCTCTCCCATCATGGCTGCCCCTCGTCTTCCCTCATGGTGTCCCCTCAGGACTGCTCCTTCTCTCCCATCATGGCTGCCCCTCATCTTCCCTCATGATCTCCCCTCATGACCGCTGCTCCCCTCCCCTCCTTATCTCCCCTCACCCCTCATGGCCACCCCTCTCCAGGATTCTTGCAGCCCCTTCAGGCCCTGGGAGCTGCTCTAAGATCTCCCCGGAGCCTTCTCTTCTCCAATAGAAGCCCAGCTCTCTCAGTATTACCCAGGTACTCTCTAAAACACCTTCAGAACACCAGGTCTGACCACAACTCTTTGGACTGTAGTAAGTGATGATGTTAACAGTCTTGCTCACACCAGGACAAGATGAATGCACAGTGAAACAGCAAATGCCGTAACATCCGTTTCCCTGCAGCCCTTCCCTATGAGAATCATGTCTTGGAAAACATACCATTGTCTCTAGTGCAGTATTTTAACCAAGTGGCATTAACTGAATATATCACGCTATTGTAAGTACATACCCAACTACCACCAGTGAATACATACATTTTGCAGAACCCATGGTACATGACAAGAATATGGGATGGTGGCCAAAAACTGTGGAACGCCAGAGCATTTTTTACGCAGACTGAAATAAGGCATTTCTGGCTGTTTCATCCACATTCAGAGATTATTTCTACAGTGATAGCCATAGCACATAGCACACACTCACACTGGAGTGTACACAAATAACCAATTATACTCCTATCACTACTATTTAATATTACCAAGTAAGTTCAGAGGGATTGCAAAGACAAGAAAGCACCTACACCCCCCATTTACTGCCCATTCATTCAAGTCATTTCACAGCAAGACAGTTGAGAACAGACATCTTGACTTAGGATCATGCAGCCTGAGCTGGCGATATCCCTCCCAGGGGAGCCTGCTCCTGACTTGTGACTCAAGTGAAACCACATGGAGATGCTGGTGAGGAAAAAATGTCTCATTGAGCCAGCTGAGTAAAGTTCATGCTGAGAGGAAAAAAATCCTGTGATTTGGTGGTACAAAATGCTTGGATATAAGGGGGCAAAGTGTAATAGAAAATGACAGAAAAAGAGCACTCCCCATCCCCCTTAAAAATATTTGGTGCTGTAATTTTAAGCAGCAAAAGCCTTTGTAGTTTCTCAGACAAAAGAAATAAGGAGCCTCTGTTGTAGTCAAAATAGTTCTGACTACAGAAACTCTGCCCAAGTACCAGGGTTTCCAAAACAAAACTGAAAAAGAAGTTTCCATCCAAATGACCTTATGTAAATTTAAAGAAAGAGGTCAGAGACATGCAGCAACTTCACTGCTCTCTTTAACAAGAGACAAGACCTAGGCTGAATGGATTATTCTTTCATGCCACAAACACATTCTCATTTGTAGACAGTTCACCTTGGAGGAGGTTCTTCATCTAGACCGTCAGCTGCATGTGCTCTTCTCAAAGCTTTAAATGCTTGAGACAAAGCCACAGCACGTAGAGATAAGAGAGTAAAGTGTTTGGAAATGACCAATTATCAGACAAATCTCTCTCCCTACATTAAAGTCTGTTGACCACCTCCAGCTTTAAACAACATACCGTAAGTTCTTCATATTTGCTGCTTCAAATCCTTCCCTTGATGATCTGGCTGAGATTTCAGTTCAGAAAACAGTAGGTCCAGGTCTGCCTAGAGATGGCTGACACTCACTGAAGAACAACAGCACCCAAGAGAGTCTGAACCCCAGCATGTCAGCACACCTGCTGGAGAAAGGCAAGAGGGATGCCTACTAAATCCTCACTGCTCTCATTCATCCAAATATCCCTAGGAACCAGTCTCCTTCAAGCAGGAACAGAGGAGCCTGTGGTCACTCCTTACTTGTAATGTAAAACAGCAGCAGCTCCCAGATTTTTCTATTTCATCAGTTCTTTATGTTTTTATTTCAACACCTTTATCTCTCCACTGCATTAATTCGTAATGGTGGAAAAACCAATTAGCAGACAGATGGAAAATCCATTAAGACAACAGTTACTACAGACACTGGAAAACTTGTCTTTTCCATGCTCATCTCATTGGCAAACAGACACTTTGTTCTGTGTGGGAAAAAAACTGTACAAAGGAAATGCCTGAAAGCAGTCAGAGGACTGTAATCATGAAAGCTCAGTGTTTGTCAGTGGCTTTTTGTTTTCTTTCTTCTTTTGTTACATGAACCTGCCTTGGCATCTCTGAGGCTACAACACTGCTTTTAGTACACAAAGACTGGAACTCCCACATACTCAGAGCTGGACACCTGAAGACTAGAATCCACATATTGAAATAGCAGGGGAAAAAAAGTCTATTTCTGCATATACCTGGTTTGTCTTCGGTTCACAGAAAAGAAAATGTTGAAGGGCATAACAAAAATAATTCGGAGAGATCAGGTGTCTCCCCTTGAAATGCTGACAGGTTTATTGGGTTTTTAATCATCTTCACCAAGATTCTCTAATCAAATCTCTTCCACTGCAGGTGAATTCCTGTAAGTACACAGAAACATTGAGCAGAGTATATGCTTTCATGAATATTACTCTGTCTCAATAGTCCCTAACGAACCTGTCCACAAAAGCAGCAAATACACAAAGAACTGCAGCAATGTACAACCTAACCCTCCTATGACATGCTGTAGTTAGTTACATGGCCAAATACCAAAGAGCTATTTGTAGTAAACAACTTCTGCTCTGATAAGAACCCCAACCATACCACACAACTAGGAAAGTTACCAAGAGTCTACAAAGTGGGCTGAGAAAAGGAGAGCAGAATCATGGAATGGTTTGGGTTGGAAAGGACCTTAAGATCATCCCGTTCCAACCCCTGCCACGGGCAGGCACACCTTCCACTAGAGCAGGTTGCTCCAAGCCCCGTCCAACCTGGCCTTGAACACTGCCAGGGACGGGGCAGCCACAGCTTCTCTGGGCACCCTGTGCCAGCGCCTCAGCACCCTCACAGGGGAAGAACTTCTGCCTAAGAGCTCATCTAAATCTACCCTCTTGTCAACTTAAAGCCATTCCCCTTGTCCTGTCACTATATGCCCTTGTAAAAAGTCCCTCTCTAGATTTCTTGTAGCCCCACTTCAGGTCTTCCTAGAGCCTTCTCTTCTCCAGGCTGAGCAAGCCCAGCTCTACTCAGCCTGTATTCACAGAAGAGGTGCTCCAGCCCTCAGACCATCTTCATGGCCTCCTCTGAAGGAGGGAGAAGAGCCCAGACCCATGCTAGAACCAGGAGAGAAAACTGCCAGCTGAGAAGGCTGAAGATGCATGCCAATAAGCCATTCACTGAGAAATGGAAGACACATTATAAACAGTAATACAGTGAACAAATTTAGCAATTCCATACAGGCTAATTTCTGCCACACAGCTTCAGCATTCCCTCCTACCCTGGCAATCTTGCTTGAGGCAAGTACGCTACATTAACAGATACTCAACTTGGCACTTTAAATTCATTCAAGTACTGTTGTCAGCACTGTCACCTTTCACATGGACATCCTTCCCCTCCCTCATCCTCCACAGAAAGTCAGCATCCTAGCTGGAAGTACCCAGTGGTAAGCAAGGTGATAGTTGCATACTTCATACACATGTGCATTTAGCAGCTGCTGTACTAAGGAAGCATACACACAGAAAGTGTGTCAGAGAAGTACCAGTCATGTGTCAGGATCTGCCTTCTGTAACATCACTACATTAAATCTTCCAAGATGTAGAAAACAACATGCTTTACAAGTCTGCATGAAAATCTCATTAAAGGTGATTCAGCAGGATGGAAAAATGGCAACTTCAGTTCGGTCTCCTCCTCTCCCTACATATATCCTTATTTAATTACCTTATTTTGATCCAGGCTATCCATGGCTCTTGGGACCTACTGACACAGAAAGCCAGAATACTTTGAGAGGCTAGAGTTACACTAAGCAGAGAACAGAGTGGAGACCAGCATGTGTGGCCAGAACATCTTCACTCAACACCTATGCTCCCAATGCAAAGGACATCCTTCCATTTATTCCCCTAGGCCAGAAGTAATGGTATTTCAAACACAGCTGGCTCAGTATGTGAACAGCTCTAGTTAAACATGCTATCCCACACAGGTTACCATCTGCACTACTGATAGTAACTCATACAGGAAACAGTACTCTGCAAGTATTTCCTCATTTTAGAAAGTTATCTTTCATCATATGGTCAAGACTGCTCCAATCAGTAATGTAAAGCAGTATCTTTTATACAACCACTTAAAATAGGCACATTTTCTGCACTTCATTAAACCTGAGGACCCAAAGTTTTGGCTTACAGAATTTTGTACTCAGTAATTTAAGAAGTGAGGCAGAACCCAATCAAGAACATTAAGATCTTCTTTGTGTACTTTTGGGCAGAACTTAATTTCTTTCATAACATCTAGTTTCATTTTTTGTTGCTATTTTAATTAAGCTTTGCTATGTTTTTCATCAAGTTACAATCAACTATTTTTCAGGAAACAGAAACAAAACTAATATTACATAGATTTCTACAATAAATAATGTATAGGATAATGTAAATGCACCTCCAAAACTCAGAAATGTTTACTCAACAGTCCTGCTCCAGGATGTAATTGCATTAATTTCATCGGACAGCAAACAACTTGTGCTTAGACATTTGGTTTATATTCTTCTTCATGTTCCTCTGTGGTCCTGTCGCATGAGTCAATGGGAATACCACCTGATGAAAAAAACTCTACTGGCAACTGTGGATTTTGCATCCCTTCTGTTGATTTTCCTCTGCTATTACAAGATTAGTTGTTTAGACCACTCTGAACACACCTCCTGGAGTGTTTATCATGTGATAACAACATAGTAAATCAGAAAGTCTCAATCATATTCCCTTACTGCAAGTAACCACAAGCAATATTGTAGAGTCTGCGTTCACCTAACAGGCAAGTCAGCAAACTTTGAGAGAGCAAAGGCTAGGACTAGATAGGTTTGTACTGAAGAACGAGACACACACACAAAACCACCACACAAAGAAAACCACACCACACAAGAAACAGTGTCAAAACTTCCTGGTTAAAATTAGCATTCATACTACATCACCACTTTCATGATGCACAACTATTTAAAAGGAGGAACCAAGGTTAGCCTAATGGCAACAGATATATGTCTCACTGGCAAACAGCAAAATAAGGCTCCTATTCTGACCCCCACACTGCTTCCAGCTCCTTCCTTGGTACCTGAGTCAGTACTCTGGAAACCAGGCTGTCCAGCTCTGGCAGACATGCCTAACACAAGATGCAGACTCACTTTGCCATACACAAAGAGAAAGCCCTTGCCATGTTAGATATCAGCATTGCCTTTATTTGAGAAAAGATCTCACAGTAAGTGTGTTGAATTATATAATGTTCAGTTCATATTTTGATGTGAACATTTCTTGCAGCAGTAAGAATAGTCCAACAGCAAAGCATCCCATGCTGTGTTAAAGGAATGCTTCTACAGTAAGCTCAACATTGGAACTACATCCACTTCTACTGAGCCACAGATTTCAAGCCTAAAAAACCCTGAATTCCCCTTACCTCCACCTTATTATTGTAACCATCTTCAAAGTCACTTCAGTTACAACTTAGAGATAGGGTAACACCACTGCCTGCCTATCTGAACAGTCTCCACCTTCCCGATTAGCTATTTCCCTTCTAAAGTTAACCTCTACCAGGAACACAATAAAATATCCACCTTGATAAATGCCATCAATTCTGGTCACTGATTAGTGCAGTCTGCTACTAACTGGGAGCTTTGTGTGCTCCCATGTAGGCAGGAGAAGATCTGTTGCTACTGGACTGCAGATTGGAACTTCAGCTCCTCTCCTCTGCTATGTGAATGAGCCAGGATAACATAAAATAGCTTAAGCACAAGGATCACGTTCAACTACAAGATCCAAAGCTCTTGTGGAAATGGAAATAAAACACAACAGGCATTTATAAAGTTATTATACAGTGTCTGCTCTGTAGCTGATTAACTTGCTCACTCACCCAAAGACAAATAGTTGAACTATTATGTTGAGAAAAACAATAACACGAAACGCAACTGTTACTTAACTGACCTTCCTTGTAGCTCAAAATAACTATTCACTTTAAATTTCTAAATAACTACCCCAGTTTTTCCCCTGGCACTAAAATTGGGATCTCTTATCACAGTGAATAAAGAAAAACTTTGAACTTGACCCTCATGACCCTTTTTCAAGGCCCAGAGAATCCATTCAAAACCCCAAGTTCTTCCTTCTAACAACCAGGAAGCTCTCCAAGCCCTTACTCTTCTTACCAAATACTCTCAGGTCTCATTAGGGTTCTTCAGATCCCATTCCTCTGTTCCACCAAGGGTACATTCATATTAGCAGACTGCAGAAGTACTCTGTTCTCTCCCCTTTCTCTTAAACAACAGTTTCCTTTAAAGCCTTGATAATGTTTATTCTTATGTAGTTTGATCTCTTTTCTTGCACTTTTAGAGGATTTAATTCATTCTTACAACAGTTGCTGCTCCCTCTGCCCCTCAGAATAAAACATTCCTAGAACAGATTATTCAAATAAAATAAATTTCCAGATCACAGCAATTCACAGAACTAACAGTTCCATGATACTCTTGCCAAAAGCTGAAATAATTTCACAAGAATGTACAACAAAATACAAGTGAGACCAGAGAATGCTCATTTCAAAGGCTCATCCTGGTTCTGACATCAAATTGTTCCAGTATGTTCTTCATTATTACAGAGTACATCATGTAGTACAACAATATTGCTACCCAAATCAAATCAAACAGCTGAACTATCTTCACTGCCTGGACATGTTCATTGGCAGACCTGTTGACAAGGCAGGACTGTTGACAAGGCAGATCTGTTGGCTGGTATTTTCATAAATGATGTAAAGAGAAAAGACAAATACCGTTTTTCAAGACTTGAGGTTTATCTCTGAATACCTATTAATGAAGAAGATGTAACCTTTCAAAAGGAAGCTATGAAATCTTAGTGTAGCCAAAAGTATTAGTTGGCAGTTAGTCATCACTCAACAGATTTCACTCTTAATGCCAGGACGGTCAGAGGTTTCACTCTTACAGGATCTTTCATCTGGCAAAGCAGGCTTCTCTACAAGCAGCAAGCCATTTGACAAAACCAAGGAACTAAGAGCAGTCTGTGATATCACGCCATTGGGAAATCCAACCCATTAGCATACAGTAAGCTATTCAAGATTTGTACATTGGCTTTTTAGTATTATGTGAGTTTCTTCATATAATGCTGTTCAGGGCAGGAAAACCTGTAAAATTTTCAGTCTGCTTTTACTGTCCAACCTGACAGTATGTTTCAGTATAGGCCTTTCCCTCTCCTTTATGGCAAATGTACGATTCCCAAACGAGAACCCATTTTTCCACAAACACATAAAACCTTCCTGACCAAACCGCAGTCTGTACATATGCTGTTCTCCCAAGCAGGAGCATACACAGGAGTAAGGGAAAATATAGTTGCCTCTTGCTAACGTTTTTCCAGCAACAATTTATAATCCCTTAATTTTGCTGTTCAAATAACCCTGCTACATCGAGCCATGAAGAGCCCAGTGCCTGTCTGCTTGTTTTATTAGTTAATTTTCATTACACATAAGGCTTTAAGGTAATAAAACTGTTTATAGGATGCAACCCTCAGCAGCAGAGAAACCACAAGGAATTCACAGATGTGATTACCTTCTTCCAAGTTAAAAGCATTACTTAAGAAACATCAGCATATAAAATGGGTTGAATTGCTGAGGAACGAACATACCTCGGTTTGTCCACCAGCCAACTCTCCAGACGAGCTGTTGTCAGCCTGGTTTAAACAAAGGGTTGCTTTAATTAGTGAAATATTACTAACTGACAGGGCAAATTCCAAAAATACTTCACTACAATTAGAAACCTTCTCCCCCCCACCCCCAAAACAATTCTTAAATAGCATTTAACCCCTCCATGGCCACATGGGTGTGCTCTAAGTATATCTTGTTCTCTTCTGTACATCAGTTAAATAAGCAATGAAAATGGTTGCAAAGCATCTGAAAAAGCTTTCCAATGTTATTAGCAGAGGATCAAGGCAAGATTTCATTTCTGTTTCAGATCCCATTGGGACTGAACCTCTTCCAGTCTAGCTCTGCATTGAGTTTAACAGGGGGAGGGGAGGCACAGAACACATAAAGGAGAGCAAAATGCCCAACAACTGTTCAAACCAGTTTTCAGTTCAGGTGAAGTTCAATCCACAGCTTATTACTATGGTGACTGTAGCTGTCACCTTCCCCTAGCTGTGATTCACTTTCCCATCTTTTCACTTTCTAGACACTCAGCTATTCTTTCACCACCTTGAGCGACCCAACAGGCCATGGTTCACCACACACCCATGACACTCCAGCCTGTCCCCAGACGGTCCCCACACAGCCACCAGCATGCTGTGTTTACACACAATAGCAACTTGAACTGTGGAAATCCCAATCAAAATCTACTGCTGACAGAACAGGGAGGAAGACATCAACACCAGTGCAGATCATTTTAAGCAAAGAAATACCATTTGCGAGCAAATAAATGGTGGAGCTTAATATTTTCATTTTCCGTAGAAAAAGTGATGAAATCCTTTCAAGTTAAAGCAAACCAAACCCTGACATTTAGGAACCTGAACCATTGGACTCTATGCACTCAAGCATGACAAATGAATCTTTTCTGTGCAAAACACACACATATACACAAGATATTAACTGTACAATACCTGTACAACAACACACAGATGCCCCTTTCTGTTGCAGCCGCTTGCATGTGCTGCATGTACAGACAGATGCCTCCAGACCAAATGAAACCTTTTGTCATAATAACATTTTGCAGAAAATTTAAGATCTTTCTATTATTCAGCCTCTTTGGAGGAGGGCTGTGTTTAAATGTCTCTCTGTGACTGCATGTGGTCACAGGAGCAGCCTTCACGAAGAGAACTGCTTCTAGACTTCTTGGTTTACATGAGGTATTCCCCAAAATATAAGGCTCCCTCATCTGAGATCAAGATTTCATTTGTGCAACTTGGTGTTCCAGTGACCCTGGTCCCAGACAGGAAGGTGATCCCGAAAAGCCATCTAAATGAACATTTCTAGCAGAACCAGACTACCAGGATTTTAGGCTTACACCTTTAAATTTACACCTTTTCATTTAGTTCACGCCATTATCTATAGCAGCTCTGATTTCCAAGCATTACAGCCAACATGAGCTTGTATAGCTTATAACCTACAGCAGTGCTTGCTTCCATCATGACCTGTGCTATGACTTCCTCTTCACTGTTGCCTGATCTATCTAAATCTAGAAGCAAATATTCCCACATAGACAGCAAAACGCAATCATCCCCTAGAGTTTCTTTTAAGAAGGCCTTTGTGAGGTGGATGAGAAGAGTCCTTGTACACTTTCTTTAGGACCCCAAAGCAGCCAGAGTGAGCCACCGACTACAAAAGCACAAAGATAAGGGAATAACAGAATCACAAAATGGTTTGGGTTGGAAAAGAACTTCAGATCATCTAATTCCAACCCTCTGCCATGTGCAGGGAAAATCATAGAGTCATAGTGAAGTGCTGCATCTAATAAAAACTGAGGACAGGCTGCAATTATTCATCCAGACCCCTCGGTCAATCACATTTATGAACAAAATTCTGTGAAACCTTAAAATAATGACAGAGAACTGCAACACTCCAAGCCAAAGCAAGCCCCTAAAACCCTTAAATGTAGATACACAAGCAACACAGGGAAAAAAATCCACTAAATAAATACAGTAAGCCTATGCCAGGACTCAGGGGCTGTTACATGCTGCTATTTTCTATCTTCAACAAGGAATAAAATCTTCACTTGTGGTCATAGAAATGAAAAAGTTCCAAATGACACATGCACACACACAAACCTTTCCAAACCATCTTCTGGGGTGGGGGAAGAGGCAGGAGATCAAATCTCTCTGCAACCTGGCCAGTGCTATCTTACCTGAAGGACAAGCACCAAGGCAGAATCCTGATAAAATCCAGCATGAAGAAAATCCTGCTGCTTTTGGAAAGCTGACTTAAAATTCAAGAGGAGGCAGGGCAATGCGGTTCAACAGAACACAAGTTTAACAATCCTGAAGAAGTTTGGTTGAGAAACAGAGCGCATTTGATATCACCAAACCCTTGTCTACTTTCAAGTCACTTAAATATATATTAATCATTCCTACTTGTATTTAAGATGCCTGAAGTTGAAATAAAGAAGAAAATCTGATGAGGAGAGTGTTTAATTCTTACAGGTTACCGATGAAGAAAACTTTATTCCTAAACTCACTGAAGTTTCTCCACAGTATCCATGTCCTACAGGCATCCACCCGTTGTATCTTGAGGCACAAGGAGGGTTGAGAGCACTACTGAGCAATTTTACTTCCCCATCCTGAAGAATACATGGTGTTCCGGATGCAAACACAGACCAGTGGGAATTTCTTCAGGAATCACAGCTCAAAGGAGAGATGTGCAGCCCTGCTTCCCATCACTGTTTTTCTTGCATTCCCTCTATCTAGTCTGGAACTCCAGCTCAGCAGACAGAGAAATGTCTTCCTGCAGGCAAGAATGAACAATCTCTCCCCAATTACAGAGCCATGTGTGGGCTATGAGCAATTTTCCAAACATAAAAGGAAGAAGGGAATTTGCTATCCATATATTAACAAGCTAAAACAAGCCAACCTGCAGATGGAAAGGATCAAAGTGTCTGTCTGAGTCACCTCAAAATTAATCCCCTCCAGGAATGCTCACCACCTCCCCCCACCACACACACACTCTGTGTCCCCCCAGTCCCTCCCAGAGCAAAAAGTCAAGCTCAAAGAATGCATCTTGCTCCTTCAGATTAATATGATACTCCTCAGAATACACACACCCTCCTTTTCTCTTTGGAACACTATGTTCTCCTCCCTTCCCCCTCAGACACGCACATTCAGACAGCTGAGAGACGATTTTATCCCCCTTGTCTATCAGACATTACACTATGGTTCATCAAAACCATTTTGCACGCTCAGGAGGGAAACAGCACCTGCATTGCACAGAGATATGAGTGTCCTTTCCAAATGCTAAGCCAGCAAAAGTAATACTTATCATCTGTAACACACGTTCTTTGAAGCAAATTCACTTTACAGAGGAAAAAGTGAATGTGAGAAGCTAAAGTTATTAGGAAAAGCCAATAGATGCATTATGTCAAGTAGTTCTTCAAGTATTTTCAGGATACTATTCACATTTGAGCTGGAACTGCTCAACTGTATTTTACACAATACCTTAGTTAGGTGACAACAGGGCATCTGTGACATCAAGCTCTTCAGAGCTTCTCTTAGGTAGTCTGAAAACTACCACAATTTGGAGAGATTCCTGTTCTGCTAAACTATGGACAGAAAAAAGCTACATTCTTCCCCCAAAAAAGTCTAAAGCAGCTCAATGCTAGCATAAATGTCCCAGCTTCATTCCTGAAAAAGCATCAAAATTCCCATTTTTCACAAGTGTTTGTAGCTGATGGGGTTAGTAAAAGCTGCAGGAGTAACATGAATCCAGCCAGTTCTCACCACATCAGAAGACGGGTCAGATTAAGGAGGCAATGCTACTCGGAGCTTACAAGCAAATCTATCCTGTTATCACCCACATGACATCCATCAGCTCCACTATACTGAAAAGTGTGTAACTTGAGGAACTGCCGCATACAGAATGATGTGGCTGCAACAGCATTTCCTCCAACAACTCGTGAAGCAACACAAGTTGTGCCAGGCAATGTTAACAGTAAGGAAGTGATAGACTGGGAACAGGGGCTTTACTTTCAGATTCCACCTGCTAAATCCATCCATGGGCTTTGAAGTTCTCTCATTTCGTTACCACTCACAAGTTTACCACTGCCTCCTTTGTAGTGAGGATATACACAAAATCAGATAAAAAGGGCACTAAGACACAAACCATTTCAGCTACATTAGGATCTTGGAACTGTCAAAAGCTCCCTGCCTTACCACAGACCTCTGGTGAACATTAGCAAATGGATTAGTTTTTCCATGCAGCTGTGCACCATCTCTAAAATGAAGATACTAGGGGTTTGCAAGATCAGGGTGACACGCAGGTGAGTAGCCATCCAGATACCACAGTAATATATAAGGTAACAGAGGGGAAGGAAGTCTAATATATTTGTGCATAAACATACTCAGTATGTCAGTGGTAATCCAGTTTCATTACAGTTATAAAAGCTAGGAATAAAGGAAAATGTACTTAGAGGACTGGTTTCTAAAGCTTTATCATGTTTTTTAGCAGCACTGCTGTATATACAAACACCAGAATTAACTGAAGTAAAGGTTTTCTTCAGTGAGCCAGTACATTCCTCTTCCCCCTTTAGTAAGTCATTTGGTTAGGAAGTAAATTTGTATACAACTATTAATGATTAATCAATGATCTTGTTGCTACAAATAGGTAGCTAATACAGCACACCCTTAAAACAAACTATTCATTAACAGATATTGAAAAGAAAGACAAAAAGCATCTTCAAGTACTTTACCACCTGGTACAGACCTTGTAGCCAAATAGTGTTGTTATTCTTCAGAGTACCTTGCTGAAGTCTGTATGTGTAAAGTTCATCTGTCATTGCTCCCTCCATCCCGAATTTATTCATTACAAATACCTCACCCTAAAAATTACATCTTAATTCCTAACAAGAGACAAATAACTAAAAGAGCCAAGGCATAATCAAGAAACACTCTTTTTTACTCCTGAAGTACAGAACTGTGTTAAACTACACATAACTCAGGATAACTCCTAATCTCTAACAACACAAAGGCATAACAGCACATGTAGACTCTGTGGCCCCAAAGCCATCTCAACTGTCACATCTCCCAGTAACTCTACATTCAAATACCAATGCAGGTTGAAAATATTACCCCAGAAAAGCTCTTTCTTTTCTTCTCTAGGCCCTTCTGCTTCCAAGGAGGAGTATTTTCATCTTCCCTCTGCTTTCCCACTGACCACCTTTCCCAAATACCTATTCTCTTGCTGAATGCTGCTCAGTCATAATGATGACAGCTAGGAAACCTTCTGTGCCTCTAGGCAACATGCCTAAACCTGTGAAACCCTCAGGATGTGTTCCTGCAACCTGAGTCATGTGAATTCACATTATTCACAATCATTACATTTCTTCATTAATCAATAGGTCCAGCTACACCTGAAATACTTCCATTCTATCACACATATCACACTGAAGTTACACTCAATCTTCATGCGAGCGTAACATCTGCACTTTCTGGAAGAAACAAGAACTTCAGTTATGAATACAGTAAATCAGAGTTATTTGAACAGGAACTCCCAAATCTACTGGCACATACAATAAATTCCACAGCCCTGGTAAAATATCATTGGTGGCAAGAAATAAAGGGAGCAAGCTCAAGCTCACCACTCTTCTGAGAGCTGTCAAAAGATGGTTAGTGATTCATGGGAAAACCTTCATTTGCTCCGCACACATGCTTCATTTCCTTCACCCCTTCAAGTACAACAAAGTGGAAAATTCTGTCTGCTTGAACACTCCTACTCTATTTTGAAATGGTTTTCCCTTCTCTACAGTCTCCAGAGCACTTATTCATTAGGTAACAACTACAAACAGATGTAAGAGCACCTACATGGGTAAGCCAAAGCAAGGAAACTGAACCACGCAAACCCCTTCAGACAGGCAATGCTTCCTCACCAAACAAACACTGAAGGAAGTATCCACTTCCTTAAAAGACTTGAGGAGAAAGAAATTGTTTCAGGATGCTCAGGAAAGAAATGACACTCACCATACTCAGAATGAAAGCAGAGGAACACGACTCAAAGCTCAGAAGTGCCATCAGGAATAAGAAACCATTTTCTCACTGGCAAGGGTCCAGTTCTCAAGGCCGCCCAGTTCTCAGCTCTTCCTAAACTCCAAGCTTGAAAGCAACCACGAGGGTTTCCTGCCCGTTTGGAGCTTGCTCACCCCTTTAGCAGAACGGCCCCTCAGAGGGCAGAGCCCTTCACTTCCCTCTTCTCCCACAGCAGCAACACCAATGCCCTGCTGTATGCATAGGATGCGCAATTCCACCTGGTTAAGCAACAACAGGCGTCATCGTGCACATGATACCGGAGAACCTGAAGCTGCTTTGCAAGAGGGAGGAACAATTATTGCCTCCAAAAGACAGAAAGTGAGGCTAAATGTCAAACTCTCTCCCTGTATGTGCACCGCTTTACGTTTCAAGCTGTATTACTGACGACAACATCAGCATGAGCCAGTGACACAGAGAATGCTGTAACGGTGACATCTGTTTTGCTTGAATTTTAGTCCTTTGCTCCAAGCATTGGTCACCATATTCTTTAAAAACAAAATAAAACCCAATCCAAGAACCTATTAAAAGGAGGAAAAGCCATTACATTTCGTACCCATTCAGCCTATCCATGTTTTCTATTGAGCAGAATAACTGCATTGCCATAAAATCTCACACCTGCAGGGAACACAGTTTCACTTGAAAGCATACAGATAAGGCACTAACCAGCTCAATCAGGAGTTTGTATAAAGTGCTAATGCATTAAACTAGGGCCGACAAAGGTGCTCTCCCCTCTCCACAGGAGCACAAGCCATGAATAAACAATTCTCAAAGATGCTTCTGATTATTTATCAGTTCCTTCTGGCAACACATTTCTTTAACCACAGGATCACTGACTATTTTGATACTGTTATCTTCTACTTGACTGTGAACCTATGTCTCTGGTTTTCCCCAGAAGTGCTGTTCCATACTTGCAGATTCAAGATGTCACAGCTGAATACAGCCACTCTTTCCCAATGAGCTCACACAGTCTTCCTTGGTGAGCAGCACACTCTCTCCTGCAAGCCATAACCAAAGCTGGGGTGCCTGGTGACCTAGTCTCTAGCCTTCAGGAAAGGTCAGCTTGTTAACACACTTTATGCTCCTAAACTACAAAAAGAACAGCTATTACCTTGTCAGGACAGAATAAGCATCTACATTGCAAAATAAAACTGTGAGTAACAGCATGCATGTACACAGGAAACAGCCAAGTGTTTCAGTGATACAGAAAGAAAAAGTCAGAAAACCCCCATGGCAGGGGGTTGGAACTGGATGATCTTAAGGTCCTTTCCAACCCAAACCAGTCTGGGGTTATATCAAAGAATACTCACAGCAAAAGCCAAAACATTTTTGGGCTGCTACTCTTGGGCTTCCTGGGGGATGGAGCTCTAGCTGGCTTCTGGCATAACTCCTCTAGAGATCAGTTTTATTAAAGAGAACTACAAATCCCACGATGCACTTCATCAACATTTATGATAAAACTCTGTACTTCAGGAAATCCACTACCTGGAGAAGTCCAGAACTTATAAAGGGAGGGGAAACAACTACCAAAATAAATCCAAAAGAGACATATCCCCATGAAGCAGCACAGAAGTAAAAGCAAAGAATCAGACTGAAACTGAAACATTCTAAGCCTCAAAACGTATGAGCAATATGGAAGAAAATTAATTTCCAGCCAGAATCTAACCTATTTCTTCTCCTGCCCCATAATCACACATCTTGAAACACATATGTACTTTAATAAGGACAGACAAATCTTAGTTTAAGATTCAAGCCTATACACTTAAGAACGCTTTTGTAAAGCAGACAACAAAAGGAGTGGCAGAATAGCTCCAAAATATTTTCAGTAATCACAGTATATGAAACAGAGAGAAATAAGTAAAGGAATACTGACATCCATAAAAACACTGCAGATCATGAAAAGCTCTCCAGATATTGTAGAACAGCTGGATTTCAGCTGCAGCAAGGCCCCTGCTGAGTATCTGCCAAAAGGGAACACCTGCAAGGTTACAAAAGCACAGAACATGGAACTCTTTCTTTGAAAACAACTAGAGTTATTGTCAGTCACTTCTTTCTGGAGTCTTGACTTACGACAAGCAAATATTGGCAAGTCTCATACAAGTTATTTATATTTTAGTTATGGATGCACTTCTAAAACAGGTGTACTGCTGGTGTTTGAAATACACTACATTGCATCCATACAACCTAGAATAGTTTTGGTTGCAAGGGATCTTAAAAATCACCTAAATCAACTCCCCTAGGGCCTTGAACACTGCCAGGGATAGGGCAGCCACAGGTTCTCTGGGCACCCTGTGCCAGTGCCTCAGCACCCTCACAGGGAAGAACTTCTGCCTAAGAGCTCACCTCAATCTCCCCTCTGGCAGGTTAAAGCCATTCCCTTGTCCTGTCCCTACATCCCTTGTCGAAAACCCCTCTCCAGGTTTCCTGCAGCCCCTTTAGGCACTGGAGCTGCTCTAAGGTCTCCCCTTCAGGAGCCTTCTCTTGTCCAGGCTGAACCAGCCCAGCTCTCTCAGCCTGGCTCCAGAGCAGAGCTGCTCCAGCCCTCGCAGCATCTCCAGGGCCTCCTCTGGACTCTCTCCAACTGTTCCACATCCCTCTTGTGAGGCTGCCCCAGAGCTGGATCAGGGCTGCAGGGGGGGTCTCCCCAGAGAGCAGCAGAGGGGGAGAATCCCCTCCCTTGACCAGTGCTGTTCACGCCCTGGGGGTGCAGCCCAGCACACAGGGAGATTCTGGGCTCAAACACACACTGAAGCCAGGTCATGGGGAGCTTCTCATTGACCAACGCCCCCAAGTCCCCCTTCCTCAGGGCTGCTCCATCCAGTCTCTGCCCTGCCTGTATTTGTGCCTGGGACTGCCCCGACCCAGGGGTAGAACCTTGCACTTGGTACTGTTGAACTCCATGAGTTTGGCACTGTTCCACCTCTCGAGCCTGTTCAAGTCTCTCTGGATACCATCCCTTCCTTCCATTGTGTCAACCACACCATACAGCTTGGTGTCATCCGCAACTGCTGAGGGTGCTCAATCCCACTGTCCATGTCACTGACATTTGCATTAAATAGGGCCAGTCCCAATACCAACCCCTGAGGAACACCACTCACCACTGATCCTCACTTGGACATCACGCTGTTGACCACAACTCTGAGTGCAACCATCCAGCCAATTCCTTATCCACCAAGTGGTCCATCCATCAAATCCATGCCTCTTCAGCTTAGAGACAAGGATGTCATTTGGGAGTGTCAAACACTTTGCACAAGCACAGGTTGATGATGTCAGTTGCTCTTCCCTTATCCACCAATGCTGCAGCCCCATCAAAGAAGGCCACCAGATTTGTCTGGCACGATTTTCCCTTAATGAAACCACACTGGCTGGCACCAATCACCCCCTTATTGTACATGCTCCTTAGCAGAGTTTCCAGGAGGATCTGCTCCATGCTCTTGCTGGGCATTGAGGCGAGACTGACTGGCCTGCTGCTCCCTGGGTCTTCCTCTTTTTCCTTTTTAAAAATGGGAGCTGTATTTCCCTTTTTCCAGTCCCAGAATTCACCCAGAATCCCAGAGGAAATTCACCAGACTGACACTGGTGAAACTTCTCCAATATGATGGATAATGGCTAAGATATGATGGATAATGGATCAGCCATTTCACCTACCAGTTCCTTCAGGACCCACGGATGCATCTCATCAGGTCCCACAGACTTGTGCACCTTCAGGTTCCTTACATGATCTCGAATCTGACCTTCCCCTACAGCAGGTTCCTCATTCTCCCACTTCCAAAGACAGTCCCTACCATTGCCTCCTGTGACTTGGGCAGTGTGGCTGGACCTCTTGCCAGTGAAGACTGCAGCAAAAAAGTCACTGAGTGCCTCGGCTTTCTCCATGTTCCGGGTGACCAGGTCTTATACTTCTTTCTGGATGGGGCCCATATTCTTCCTTGTCTTCCTTTTATTCCCACTGTACCTACAAAAGTTTTCCTTGTTGCCCTTAATGTCCCCAGCCAGAGTGAGTTATGTCAGGGCTTTAGCTTTCCCAACCTGATTTCTGACTGCTCTATATTCCTCCCAGTCTACCTGCCCTTGCTTCTGCCCTCTGTAGGCCTCTTTTTTACACGGGAGTTTGCTCGGGAGCTCCTTGTTCTTCTGTTTCTTGCCTGACTTCCTCTTTGTCAGAATGTATTGCTTCTGAGCCTGGAGAGGTGATCACTGAATATTAACCAGCTTACTCAGTTCCCTCTTCCCTCCATGGCTTTATCCCATGATACTCCACCAAGCAGATCCCTCAAGAGGCCAAAGCCTGCTCTCCTGAAGTCCAGGGCAGCAAGCAAGCTCTCTGCACACCCTCCTTGCCACCCTAAGGATCTCAAACTCCATCATTTTGTGGTCACTGAAACAAAGGCTGCCCTCGAGCTTCACATTCCCTACCAGCCCCTCTCTGTTGGTGAGGACAAGGTCCAGCAGAGCCTGACTCCTTATTGGTTCCTCTATTGCTTGGAGAAGGAAGTTACTGTCAACACACTCCAGGAACCTCCTGGATTGCTTGTGCTCTGCTGTGCTGTCCCTCCAACAGACATCAGGATGGTTGAAGCCCCTCCATAAGGACCAGGGCTTGTGAACACGAGGCTGCACCTATCTGTCTCATGCACTTGGTCATCCAGGTCAGGTGGCCTGTAGCACACCCCCACTGCAATGTCCCCTGTCCCTGACCTCCCTTTAATCTAACCCATAAGTTCTCAGTTAGCTCCTCATCCATCCCCAGGCAGAGTTCTGTGCACTCCAGATGGTCACTGACATAGAGGTGACACTCCCTCCTCTCCTCCTCAGCCTGTCCTTAATGAAGCACTTGTGTCCTTCCATACCAGCACTCCAGTCACAGGAGGAGTCCCACCACATCTCCATGAGGTTACAGCCCTTCAGGCATGCACAGCCTCTTGCTCCCCACGCTAAAGGCATTAGCATAGAGGCATTTCAGTTGGGACCAAGTGATGCCGGCTTATTGGCTGAACTACAACCAAAGAGCAAGAGCAGCTAAGACAGAATAGCTTTAAAGGTCAAAAAAAATCCCAGTATTTGTACTAGAGAGGGAAAGCAGAGAGGAACTTTAAGAAATGGGTAACAACAATCTCTACTGAAATCTACTACTAAAAATTTACTACTTAAAATCCAGGCTACCACTCAACGCATCCTTCTTCTCCCAGACGATCATCTTAAACACCCTATTCACACTGTCACTATGCCAGGTTTCCCAGAAGCTGCAGTGATAGGACATAAATTGCACCTTTCATCTTTCAAATCAAATCCATCTTAACTGAAAACAAAAGTAATTCTGAAGGCTGAGAGCTGCTGATAGCTGCAATAAGTGAATGGCTGAGAAAAAGACAGCACACCTTAGGAAAGGCTTACTTTTTTAATTAGTGAGATACCTTGTGTTCATAAGGAAGTGTTTCCAGAGGTTTCTCAAACACAAATTAAATTGATTACACACTAAATTCAACAGCAATGAGTTTAACCATAGATCTTGCCAGGTTCCAAGCTCTCCCTCCTTGACCACAGCAACAGGCTGTGTGTTTATGAACGGCAACCAGGTAACAACTCGTTCATCAAACGCAAAGGGAAGTCTGGTACTGAAATCCAGGCAGATGAAGTTGCTGCATGTATATATAATTTAAAAAAAAAAAAAAGGCAAGTTTTCCATAACCTGGCAAAAGCACAACGTCAACAATTCATTAAAAATCGCATTTGGATTGCAAACACTACAGAAAGGCTCAGATAGCACAGGTAAACAAACTCTGACACATATGCTCAGGAAATCACATGTTCCCAGACCTACAAGCACACAATACCCACAAAGATATTTTTTGCTCTCATAGTTACTATTTGCAGGACAGTTCCTGCTAGGGAAGGATCCTGTGACAAGCCATTATCACCTAGTAATCATTAAAACCAGACAAAACAAAAGCTTGGATGCACACCAGTTGTGTTTCCCTGACTAATTCCTTTACAATGTGGGGAAAACTCATGTAAAGCTGTGGAATAGAGATAATCACACTTCACTAGGGATACCCACGATGAGTATAACACTGAGCCTAACACTGCTAGAGCTACATGCTACAAACCACCCCACCTCCAGAAGGAACCTCAAATGGAGTAATCCATCAGCTTGCAAACAGCCAGGAATGTTTGAGCTGTGCCTGGCCAGAAGACCTCTCAGTCTCTCCTGGTACAGCAATTCCACTTCATCCTAAGGCACTGAAGCAGGAAGGGAAGAGTCTGCACAGCACACGAAGAGGGAAGACCACAGGACCTCCACTCCAGTACCTTCTCCTGCAATGCAGCCAGCTCAGGATCAAGCTCCTGCTCTCCTTTGGTTCCACACAGCAGATGAGCACCCCAAACACGGTGCTATTGTACCTGCCTCTTCCTGGCTCTGTGAATACTGGATTATTCACTATGATGGTCTAGCCTCAGATCCCAAAGCCAACTTTCTTCCCCTCTCTTCTTCCCAATGGGATGTCCTCAATTTCCCCCACTCTCCCAACTCCCAACTTCCCTGCTCAATAGCAACAAATCATTTCCACTGGCCACGACAAACCCAGCTGCTGCCCTGGAACAGGACAACTAATGCCAGCCAGCACAGAGGACTGAGCTACTGACACTGCAGCACCAGAGGACAGGAGGAAAACCAAGTAGAGGAAGCCACTTCTGCAAGGACAAGCACAGCAGCACCCTGACACTGGCCAGCAGCAGGCTACAAGGAGGTGCAGAACGCAGCACACAGCTTTGGGGCTTTCCTCATCCCCTCTAGAGAAAAGGTGGAAGCGTCCCCTGGGCCATTTCCAACTGCAGCCATCTGCTGAATCACTGAAAAAGAGATACAAAAACCTGAGGGCAGGAGAAAAGAAGCCTCCAAATTTATTATTTGGGATGCATATGGGTGATTAGGACACAGAAATTACTAATTTGGTGATCAAGAAACCCTTTAAAACCCTCAAGTTTGTGTCCGAGATGTTTTTGTGCTGAAAGACAGAAGGTGCAATGTGCTGTTTATTTTTACTGATGCAAAGAAATGCTGCTAGAGAAACATTTCTGCAGAGAGCCTCACATCCAACAAGAGAGTATCTTGCAAATGGAAATAACTCCCCTCCAAGTACACACCAGCGGCTTCTTTTTTCACCCTACCTTCTCAAGTGAATTTTAGTAACACTAGCTGCAGAAAAAGGGCAAGTGTAAAAAGACCAATGCGAGAAGGAACCCATTTTACTTCAACTAAGAACGCAGCTGTAACTATACTTCTTCTATTCATTAGTGGGAACGAGCTTACAAAAGATACAGTCTGAGAAATGGTAGGCAAGGGGCAAGAGGGCAGGATGATACATTAGAAGTCTTATATATGGTTTTTTCAACATAAGGAAGACCTACAAAGTCCCTTACATTGCAGGATTTCACACTTTAGCCATTAAAGTTACCCCCCCTTCCAAAAAAAATACAGCATTTTAATTGAAAGTAAAAACGTATGTCTGCAGGTTAAAGTCGTGGTCACTCACTTTTTACCTCTGTCCACAAGCATACAGCTTTCAGCAAACTGGGAGGAAAAAATATGACACCAACTCTCCATCTTTTGTTCATTTCTGTGGTTAAGGCTTGAAAGATAACCAGCACCTTTGTCTTGCAGTAAACCAATGCAAGATTGAGAGATTAAATAAAAAAGATAAGCTCTAAGTGTCTCCTGAATATGTAAACCTAATGGATTGCTGTCCAAACACCACGTTCTCTTTCTCATTCCCCAAAATCACAAATAAATACATTCCTAAATGGATTAACATCCTCCTTCTGTCATCCCCAAAGCTAAGGGAGTGTCTATATAGCTTAAGGAACTACAAAGGCCTACAAGCATCTTTCCTTCCTCTGTCTCCAAGGCTGCTTCATCTCCTCAGATCTTTCCCAGTGGAGGTGCACTGGAAGCAGGCTGCATCAACACACCTGCCCATTAGATCACTGCAAATCAATCTGTCACCTTATGCCTCAAGCAATTCATTATCTCCATTCTGTTATCACACAGGTCTGTACCCGCAGGGTAATTAGATAGTAGCATGGGCAGGAAAAGAAAAGAAGAAAAAAAAGGAGAGGTGAACACCTTGTCTCTGTGAAGCAAGGCAGTGTTAATTTCCTATCACTGGCAGATCACTACAATTCACCCTGCAGGCTATGGAAATTCTGCCTCAATACATCAAGCACAGAACAGCTCTACCCCCTTCCTGAACTTCAGCTCTGAGTGTGCAATTCCAGTTCTATTCTTGAGCTATTAACTAAAACACAAAAGGCAAGTTTAAAAGCACAGTTACATGGTGAAATAGATCAATACAGGAGACTACAAAATCAAGTGGGGAGAAGGGGAGAAAAGGCACTTAAATGCATGAAATGCATTACCATTATCACTGCAGACTCTCCCATACTGCCACAAAGATAACATAAGAAAACCTCTCTCATTTATCAGTGGTGGCTTATTATGTTTATTCTGCCATCCCAAGCACTGCACTAAAGGATTCACTTGAAAATCCAGAAGGAACACAATGAAGTACACTCCTGCCAGAGTGCCAGGGGTGTTGCAAGGAGCAGGGTAGCAAGACTTCTCTATCCCCAGGAGTGAAATATCACCTTCCAGGCTGTTCCTCTGAAACTCAGGTTTTCATTCATCATCAAATGGCAGGCCTCATCTGAGGACACTGGCCTGCCAAAGCTCTGACATTGCCAGGCTGTTTGCTTCCCCTTATCCTTTGCCCAGCACTAAAATCATGTGCTACTGAACACCTGCAAGTACTTACATGTAAATCCCTGCTACAGGCCTGCTGTGCAAGAAACAATTAAGCAGGGACCAAAGTGACTTTCAGAGAGGCTGCAGAGTCACCTGGCTGGCTTCTCACCTTCCAGCCACAGAGACACAAAAGGTCACATGAAACAAAAAACCGAACTAAAGAAGAATTGGGGAAAGAAGACAAAAAAAGCCTGAAGCACTCTGTCACTCCCTGTCCCCCACTTCTCCTATCATACATCTTCCCTCATGGCTGGAGAGGCTCCATCAAGAAGGATTTTCCAAGAAAAGGTTCTTTAGCAATAGCTCAGGTCTGTAGTTGATCCATAAAGATTTGGTAACTTCTGGTTACTCTCAGGCCTGTATTTGAGCACTCTGTATGAAAGGCACAGGAGCTGAGCTTAACCTGACCTGCAAAGGTGCTTCTCTTTTAGGCTTCACTTCATCATTGCACTGTACTGCTAAAAAGGTCTGAGATTTGTAATGGTAAAGAGGAATTACTCCACAGCACTATTTCACTCAAGCAATACATTTTCATTCTGAAACTGTGGACATGAGCTAAATGAGTACCTTTACATCTGCATAAACACTTCCACTGCAATCTTCCCAACTTTACTCAATGACTTCGTGTCAGAACTAGGAATGAGAATACCCACACAATGTTTAAGGTTGCACTTTGAGGCCAAATGTGTGGCAAAGCTGTTACTTACAGCAGTATACAGTGACAAACAGTAATATGCAAGCTGTTTCAGTACTTCCTTTTCTCTACCCTAAAAAACAAAGCTGTATATTTCTGATAAGCTTTGTGAAGCTGATGGATTAGGCACATTCAGGACTTGTTACAATGGTAGGAACATACTCTCAATAGGTACTCAGCAAGGATGAGATCCTTCCAGTGTGTGAATGAGTTAACAATGTGATTCTCCAACTGGCAGCCAGGAACACACCAGTAGAAAGTCTCACCAGGAATAAAACAGGACTCTAAGCCCTGAAATTAATGCCTAACCAACCATTACACTTCTTGCAGTATGTTTAGTGACTTCCAGGTTCACTTCCTTGTACTGCAAATGTTTGACCACATTTGGTTTTCCTTCATCACACCTGTTCTGCAATTTTAGCACTGCTTGTTATTTTGGTTACTGTCTCTGTTTTTGTTAAAGAGGATGTTTAAGGGACACATACGTAATTATACTCCTCATGTTTTACTCAAATAAGCCTTACCCATCTCTCCAAATACCACCTCACCCTCTGTCATTTTGGTCATTTCCAGAGAAGGGAAGTCCCACACAAAGGGGATGAAGAAACTCTTCATCAGCTTTGTCAGATGCAAAAGAAATTGCTGCATTCTTCCAATCTTTTGCACTATTTTATCACTATCTCAGTGATACCATACCTTCTGCCAGCCAGAGAGATAAGGCTGAGCAATGGACTCACATGCCACTCTGCAAGTAGCACTGCCAGAGAAAAAACCCACAACAGGGATCCTTTCCTATGTTCCATCTATAAACATTTTCTGCCTGACCAGGAAAGAAGAGCAGGTAATGCCAACAGCAACTACAAAGGTACTTTGGATTAAGTCAGAGATTGCAAAGAGCACTTATGAAACCACTTGTGGCCACTGTGTTCTCTAAATAACCATTGCCTGTGGCACATATACACCTATGCTGACATGAAATGGACTGTTTCAGTTTAACTCGGGAAACCCTTGGCAATGAGGCACTGATTTGGGAGCACCTGTGCTTCCAACAAACTAAATGCCTTATTAAGCTTTCTAATAAATATTCGTTTTTAGGAGTAATCAATTTAATGACAACAACCAACCAAACAAGAAAACCCACCTTTTGGCTATATAGGATGAAAACCCCGCTACTTCAGAGCTTCTATCTCACAGCTTCAAAGCCATCAAGAATCTCATTAGGCTCAGCAAAAGCCCCACTTGGCCTTCCATAAAATAAACTTGCCTAAGTAACTGCAGCAGTTCCTTTTAAAAGTTAGCCAGCTTAAGACATCTGTAATCAGTCACGGTGTCGAGCAGTACCCATAAGTTTCCTATCAAATGTCACGTAAAGAAGACCCAAAGTCTCACTGATACAGCTCCAACCCTCGTGGCTCTTGCCACTGTTTCATTTCCTAGCTAGCAAAATGTAAACAGTGCTATTACAAACGGAATGACTACCACCAGGCACTCCTCAACACACACACAACATAAATACACTGTTTAATCTGTAAACAGCAGTCAAAACCAAAATAAAACTAAAGAGCATTTCAAATTGCACAAAATGCTGTAATTATCACCTAGTCCTATGCTTGGAAATGAGACACTTGGTTGAGGCACAACTCTTCACCACTCAAGAGACCATCCTAACCTGGAGGACCCTGGTTCTGGAGCCTAAGTCATAAAATCACGGAATGGTTTGGGCTAGAAAGGACCTTAGCGATCACCCAGTTCAAACCCCAAACCACCCAGCCTGCACTCCTGGAGAGGGCCGATGCCAAGAGCTGTCATGAGGACCATTTATCTGAGAAAGGCACCAGGAAACACCCGGAGATCGCGACCTTTCTGTAAGGCAGCTGGCAGCTTCAGCCGGTGGTGGCAGAACACTGCCAACAGTTGGGCACCGGGGGAAGATCTGGCCGGGTACCCAAGAACACCATTTACCGCAGGCACCGCGCAGCGCTGCGGGGTTCCGCTGCCTGACAACCCCACCGGCTAAACTGAACTTTCCCAGGGAGAAACTAATGTCTTGCCCGGCACGGAGGGACCCAGCCCGGCTACGGGAACGCTTCCCAGCCCCTCAGCCGTGCCTGCGGACGGGGCGGCCTCCGGCCCGCCTCCGCCATCCCTCCACCTTTACCCTCCATGTATCACGAACGCGGTCCCGCTCCCTCCCCGCCCGCCCCGCACCGCCGAGGGCAGGCAGCAGGCCCCGGGGCGGGAGCTGGAACAGGGACAGGGCCCGGGGCAGTGCCGGCTGTCCCCACAGCCGCCTCCTCGCCTCAGCACCCGCCGCGGAGGCAGCACGGCCCGCCGAGGGGCCTCCCCCCCCCCCCCACCTCAGACCTCCTCCGCCCCACCGGGAACAAAGCACCGGGCGCTCTCCCACTCCCGTGCGTCCCTCGGCCGCCCAAGTTTACCTCAGTTCCCCGGCTCCAGACAGAGCTGAGCGGTGCTCGCCCTCACCCAGCGCCCAGCACACTTGTTGATATTTCCTACGGTCCCTCCCGCCGGGGAGAAGCCTCCAGCGCCTCGATCGAGGCTGGCGAGGAGGCGGGGAAGAGGCGCACACACCGCTCCTTCCCGGCGTGGGGCGGGCCGTGCCCCGCTGCCCTCACGGTGCGGCGGCTGCACCAGCCCCCCCTCGGCCCCGGTACCTGGCGCGATCCTCCCGCGGGCCCCGCACAGGCCTGGCCCCTCGATTGGAGTCGAGAGGGGGGTGGGGGGTGTCTCTGTCGCCGCCCCGTAGGGCTCCGCTAGCCTGTGCCTCGGCGGATTGGAGGAAGGGACCTTAAAGCTCATCCAGTTCCAACCCCTGCCATGGGCAGGGACACCTTCCACTAGAGCAGCTTGCTCCAAGCCCCTGTGTCCAACCTGGCCTTGAACACTGCCAGGGATGGGGCAGCCACAGCTTCTCTGGGCGCCCTGTGCCAGCGCCTCAGCACCTTCACAGGGAAGAACTTCTGCCTAAGAGCTCATCTCAGTCTCCCCTCTGGCAGGTTAAAGCCATTCCCCTTGGCCTGTCCCTACAGGCCCTTGTCCAAAGCCCCTCTCCAGGTTTCCTGGAGCCCCTTCAGGCACTGGAGCTGCTCTCAGGTCTCCCATTCAGGAGCCTTCTCTTGTCCAGGCTGACCCAGCCCAGCTCTCTCAGCCTGGCTCCAGAGCAGAGCTGCTCCAGCCCTTGCAGCATCTCTGTGGCCTTCTCTGGACTCGCTCCAATAGTTCCACATCCCTCTTGTGCTGCTGCCCCAGAGCTGGATCAGGACTGCAGGGAGGGTCTCCCCAGATCACAGGAGAGGGGGAGAATCCCCTCCCTTGACCAGTGCTGTTCACGCCCTGGGGGTGCAGCCCAGCACACAGGGAGATTCTGGGCTCAAACACACACTGAAGCCAGGTCATGGGGAGCTTCTCATTGACCAACGCCCCCAAGTCCCCCTTCCTCAGGGCTGCTTCATCCAGTCTCTGCCCTGCCTGTATTTGTGCCTGGGATTGTCCTGACCCAGGGGCAGGACCTTGCACTTGGCACTGTTGAACTTCATGAGTTTGGCACTGTTCCACCTCTCGAGCCTGTCCAAGTCACTCTGGATCCCATCCCTTCCTTCCATTGTGTCAACCACACCACAGAGCTTTGTGATGTACACTTGTCATTACCTCTGTACACACGTTTGTGCAAGTGCTGTTCTTTACTGCACTGACATTTATGCTATTTACACACCGAGAATTACCTTTCCGTTGAGGTAGCTTAAGAAAGAGCAGCTCCACACCTGGAGTTCCTGCAGGGATCCACACACCAGGCACTATCCGTACCTGCTCGATCATAGCAGCTACTGCTTGCAGAATGGGGTAACTTGTGTGACATAAAACACAGCCAAAGAGCACAGCAGGGAGGAAATGGAGGCGCTGCTTGCTGAAAGCAGACGTGTCACCCCAGGTGCAAGAAATCAGAGTTTATGTCCTTCCTATGGTGAAGAGTTTTATCACCAAAGTTGCCCTGAAACAGGCATACCCTGAGGCTTATTCCTTGCATTAAAAAAATAATGAAATCAAATATTCACTGAAGCAAAGTGGAATTTCATTAATAGGATTGAGAAGGCTAACCCAGATCACACTATCAGCTGACAGCTGGGGCCTCACATGAGGCTTATCACTAGAGACAAAGGAAAGGATTTGAACATCCCTCTTGTGACCAGGACCCCATGTAAATGGGTTGTCCATACTGACGTGACCTCTTTGTAGCTTGATCTGGAAACAAGCTCACAAAGGGACTCCTAAGCAGGATAGATACCTTACTCTTGTTACTCTGAGAGGCAAGATTTACAGCCAGCCCTTTCTAGCACTAAGCATTTCCCCCTAGCTGATTTAGACAATACAGTGGCTAATGTTTGCAAATCCTTTGCATTGAGGAGGAAAGATCCCCCAAGAAACAGATCTCCAGAGTTCCCAGAGCTGGAAGTTCAAATCTAAGGCTGTTCTTTGCAATGCTTCATATTATGGTAACAGGTAGACAGGTGACAATGACATTCAAAGATAGATATGGTACTTTCTGATAGCAATATAATGAACACAGAGAACAGGAGACAAACTAGGTCCCAGACATGCCTAGTGTCTCACTTGGACAAGACTATATCGTGTTGCTAGGAAAGCTCCAGCATATTTAGAAGCCAGACATAATCAAAATCCTGTATTCATCATCACATCTTAAATCTCTTCTCTTCCTTTGTGCCAAGCACAGAAGGAGAACACGTGTTACAAACCTTTCAGATATGTGCATCCCTCTGTTCTCTGAGACACAGTTTCACTTAAACTTCCTGCATGACCCCATCTGTATGGCTCATGCTTAAATAATGCTTCATGTGTCCCTAAATCAAGCCAAGCAGCTCTGGGAACAGGATCAAGCTCACAACCAGCACCTTCAAAGTCTCACAATGTTCCATGTTTTTCTTAAAGCCCCATCACATGGTGAAAATTTCACCCACAAAACGAAAAAGAATTCAAATCAGCTTCTAGCTTTCAAGCAAAGGTTTCATAATCTGAACCCCAAGGAAAGAAGGCAGAAATTATTGTGGGGTTTTTAAATTACACTGTTATGTGATTTAGCACTCAGATACATGATTTTGCAATGCTGACACTTTGGCAATACTCCATCTTCATA
Source organism: Pezoporus wallicus (assembly GCF_028554395.1). NCBI lineage: Eukaryota > Metazoa > Chordata > Aves > Psittaciformes > Psittacidae > Pezoporus > Pezoporus wallicus. The sequence continues at coordinate 5,730,459 of NW_026642649.1, read as the reverse complement.
CAGATGCCAGCTCATAGATGCACATATTTTTGCACATAAATGACACTTTAGTGTTTGTATACCACTTGCAGTACAATATGAAGTCTCAGTGTTAGGAAGTTCAGTACTTAGGGTTACTACCACAGTGTAACTGCATGTTCTCTCCATTTTATAATACATAGCTTTGGCAAACAGTATCTTCTTATATGCTTACATCCCTATTTACCACCTCTATATTCTGAATTCCTCCCCTCCTCGCTTTTTCTAGGAATGGGGAAGAACAGGAAGGGAGAGAGAAAAATCTATGTCAGTGTTTTAAAGAGCTTTAAATGTATTTGAACCTGCCTAGAGGTGTCGTCAATGGCCAAGTTAAACATTCATCTCAGATACACACTTGCTGAATCAAGGAATCTGCTGTGTGCAGGGAGTTGCTAAGCTAACCTGCTAATCAAAATAGCTTTTTTTTCTAGTTTAATGACACCACAAACACTGTTAAAAATTCCAAAGAATGGAGTAAGAGGAGTGATGGTCGTGACTCATAGCTCTTACATGCCAGCAGTCACTTGCCCCTGGGTTTGCATGGTGCTTTATTCTTACTGCTTTCTACAGAAGCACCCAAATTTGAGTAATGTATCAAGTAAACAAATAAAGCTTTTAAATCAGAATGAAGGACTGCTTATTCCTAGGTTACTGAGCTGAAACTAACCATCCACACTTGTCAGCAACCAGGAACTTTGAGAGGGAGCTAGGCAGAAATCGGGGCACAGAGAAATAGGTTTCAGTCCTATCTACCTGTTGCTAGTTTGCTTAACCAACACAAATCCAAATCAAAACAGTATTCTTTCATTTATATTTTCATCAAAATATATATAGTGATGACATATGCTATGTTTATAACCACTCATAAAGCATGCAGATACACCTCACATTTGTGTCAAGGGTACTCGACAGATACCAAGATTCCTTCAAACAAGGCTCCTAAAACTCGGTACTCTCTTTCAGAACAGGCTACTTAATGCAATTTGTCATCTGAGTTCAGTGTCAGAGACCACAAAATAATAGTTTCTTTGGAGCTACTTAAAGCCAGGTAACATAAATAGCAGCGTAAGGATTTACAGTGTTTCCTTAACGTCTCCTCAGCAGCTCTGTATTCTGGCATGAACATCCACCACCAAATCCCAGTTTGTACTACAGGCTCACTATTCTTCATGCTACTTACTTGGCTGCAATATGATTTTACCATTCATTGGTAAGGCCCCTTCCCAAGATAACAAAGGCAGGCAGTAAAGTTCTACCTTTCTGCTAGAGTATTTTATAATGGAAGACTTGTAAAATAAGTACTTTATAGAAAGAGCAATATTAAAAAACCTCCAGATGGAAAAGCTCATGTTAAATCTGCTGACTGATCAACCACACCAGTGGTTGTGTTACAGGTGTGGCAATGACACCTCAATCTACATTAACCCTCTGAAACATTCAGTTGGTACAAAACCAAAAGAGAAACACAAAATCTCTCTAAACGATATGAATAACTTCAGTCCGTAGCTACAGTGTGCTGCAGAAAAATGTATCATGAATCTGATTCCCATTTGGTACTCTGATTCTTTAGGAAGAATGGACCAGAAAAATGTATCATGAATCTGATTCCCATTTGTACTCTGATTCTTTAGGAAGAATGGACAAGGACAAGAACCTTGCATAGTGTTTACAACATTCTCTCCTTGCACTAATTTACCACATTTTCCTAAGAAATTATTAGATTCCTGCAGGCTATCAGCTCGCAAGGCAGAAGGAAGGGCCTATCTACATGGCCCACTACAGGGTAGTATAGGCATGCTGAATATAACCATAAAAATTAGAAGTAAGACCATGCAGTTTTAAGGTAGGCTCATTTATATTATGATGCAATGAGCATTTATGTGTAATTATTCATGTCATCCAATATTTAATGCCCTGTAATACAACAAAAAGTGCCTGGTACTTAATGTTATCCAATAAACATTTTGCTCCTCTCCAGTTTCCTAGAACTGTTCCTCCTTTCTGTTTTTCTTGAAAGAACAAAAAAGCTTTAAGAAGAAACTCATGAGAACACTGCAATTGTCAAGTTTAAAAGTGAAATTGTGAAGGCTGCAGAAAAGCCTCTAATGCATTGTGTAACTGATGCTTTATATAGCATTGCTATAGGCCAGAAAACCCTCCCAACTCCAGAAGATGCTTTCAGCACGAGTCTGGTGGTACTGAAGGAGGAAAGTGTTACTTGATACAGAGAAAACTGGTAGGAAAGAGAACTAAATGAAAAGTAAAACAGTTGCAGCTTTCTCCTCTTCTCAGAACTCAATGAGTTCCTGTCACAGGACTTGGACAGAAGTTCCACACACAGGGACCAGTTGCACAATTTGTCAGCTCTTGTGATGGGAGGCAACGATGAATCAAGTTCCCTGTATCATACACTCAGTGCAATGTGACTGGAAATTTAGTGCAGGGCACACAAAAATTGCTGCAACCGGCTACACAAAGTTCAGGAAAACAGAGAACGAAGAGCATGATGTTGTAACACACCTTATCAAACCTCCGTGCGTTGCTCCTGGTGTACTCTAAGCACTGGCAACTGCCTTTTGTTTTGGTGCCATAGAAGCTTCAAAATGATATATTCCTCCTCCTCCCTTCTTTACACAGCGAAACAGGGCCCAACTCAGAACAATGTGGAGAGGACTTTTTGAGATAAGAGCTCTGAGACAGAACCTGCTGTACCCTTGAGTGCCTATGAACAACTTTTCTGTGTATATGCACTAATTGTTAGTACAGATGGGTGGATTTTCCTAAACCCAACAAGCAAGCAAGCTTTTCCCAAGCCTGCGCGTAGCATCCTACCTCCCTGTATGGTCCAGTAGTATCAGTTACCAACTATCATGAAGCCATGAAATATCTTGTAGAAGAGTAGCCACAAGTTTACGTGTCCCGTTAGACCCTTCACAGGCTGCAGGTCAGCCACCACTGTTTTACACAATACAGAGCCAGAGAACTGGGGTTTCAGGCATTAAAATAAGATTCCTTAAGTAAATATAGCTACAGCCACACTCTTTAAATACTATAAAAGGGTAATTCATTTAAACAAGGGTTTCTTTATAAGCATCCCGTCTTAATCATAGTATGTTATGTCTCTGTAACACATTAATACCAATGGCTGTGCCCCAAGGAGCCTAAATCTTTGTCCAGTGACTCCACTATTGCGTGGGCTCTTTTTACAGCCCTACATACCATCTCCAGTTGAAGGAAGTTTCCTCAGCTTTCATTAAAATGTCAGCTGTACAAAAGCATGAGGGATTTGAATGGCTCATCTGTCACTCAGATTATAGGGCTGGTAGTTACTTTCCTCAGGGAGTACGATGTCTTCTTTCTAATTCACAGTGACATGATTCAAAGAAGAGGTCCCAAGGAGTGGAACCTAACCTGTAAATGTACGCTATGAAAGGGAGATGCAACAAGGCCAATCTTTTTATAAAATACTTCCCTGTGAGTTGACAAATGTCTGCCTCTAGGGTCCAGGCACAAAATCCTGTTCCAAACCCCTTTTCCCTCCACATTCTACAGTTTATAAAGCAAAATAGTTCTTTCCTTCTCACTTTGAAACATATGGGGAGAGGGGAAGACACCAATTTCAAGTCTGGTGTGGGCTTACATTGTTCCAATGACTTCAGGAGAGTTGCAGTAACAGAACTGTAGTCACAATTAGGAAAATATCTCAAATTAGCTGTAACAAAACAGAACAGAGGGACAGCATTACTCTGTGGCAACAAGAGACACAAAAAAGCCTGTTGGATCTTCAAGGACTTCCATTGAAAAACAAACCAGAACTACGAGAGTTGAATGAGGAGGATGAAAAGGTTTAGCACAGTAGCAACTACAAAGCACATTAGTTACTTGTGCAATACACAAGTTATGGTTGGACTTGATGATCTTGAAAGTCTTTTCCAACCTCTCTGATGCTATGATTCTAATACCAAATCTCAGCGTAGTACCAGCCAATAAGAAATAAGGATAGAAATCCAACAATTCTCTCATTGAAATCTGTCACAGGGATGGAATATTTTAATGATTTCATGATAACTTTGGTACTCATATTGTCTCACTGTACTCAACAAAGACAAAAAAAAACCCACCTCCTTACAATCCAGCATTTGCAGTAGAAGTTCCTGCAAAGTTGCTTTCTGGTTACCTGTTAGATTATCCCACCCTAACACAGGTAAAGACAAAGATGCTATTTACAGTAAGCGGCAGGAAGCACCAGCATGAGCTGCTTCTAGGGCCATTCAGACACCTGGGAAAGACAGTAACTTCTTGGCCAGAGCTTGGGAACCACTAACTGGTGCTACCCCACACCTTCAGCCCACTTGTGCTGACACAGCTTCCTAGCACAGACTTATTTGTGCTGACCTAAAGGGTCTGTTCTGCCACTGCAGCCACCTTACCTATTCAGACAACCTGAGCCACACACAGAGAATTACCCTTCTGCCAGGTGGCCTCCATCCCCACTGAGGCTTTGCCAGCAGTGCTCCAACAGTTTGGGAAATGGGATTTTCCCTAAAAGGACTCCCAGTTGACATAGCTGTGCCAGCCCAACTTTCCAACATAGAGCATGACTAAGTTCTGAGACTAACTCCCCCTTCATCCACAATAAACTTCATTTTAGTTCCTTTTCTTTGCTATCTGTTTTGTAAACCTGGAGAGTTGACATTTTCAAGCTTTTATCAAGAACCAGAAACTTTCCTGATAATAAAGTCAACAGATGAATGTATTATTTACCTTCAGAACATGCACTTTATAAAAACACTGAACTACTGCAAGACTCCTGATGAAATGAACTGTATGGCTAAGCACAAGCAGAACAAGATGTTGCCTAGAATCACAGAAAGTTGCTATGGGTGAGTCATATCTACTTGCTTGCCTATCTCAGCAAAATTCATATAGAATAGCTGATGGATGTCAAATTTACAGACTGACAGATCCTCCTGATCTCATTATTGCCAAAGCAGCACCACTGAAATGAGAGAGGAAAAGGAGACTTGGTAGGTTTCTAAGGTTGTATTTTAAACAGCCCTCATAAAAAGGTACAAACCTCATCCAACTTGAAACACCAGAGACTGTGTTTTGAGATCACAGAACATCTGAAGCCGAGTTACAGGCCACCATGAGGCATGCTAGGAGTAAGTTACAATATGAACAGCAAACATATCTTAAGATAGGTTAGTGAGCACCTTAGCAAACTTCAAGAGGACTTTGCAGTCACACTGAACCTGGGTGAACATAACTAAGAAAGCATAATTCTTTGGCTCCTCAGAAGAGAGCCTCTTACTACTGGCTCAGCAACAAGGCAACTGTTGGCCTTTAAAGGTGTATTCATATTTCTGCCTGGGGTTAAATCTTGGTATATTTTTATACACACGCACACAGACACACACTTGTAATCCCTGTACCATTTAACCAGATTACGCACAAAAATGTTCCCCAAGGGAGACAAGATAAAAAGACAACATTTATTGTTTGCAAACGTGCCTACAGAAACCTCAAGTGTGCACACCATGCAGCCTTAACTCTGGTGCCCTGAGGAATTATGTTAACTACTGCTCTGTAATTTATAGGTTAACAGAATGGAGGGGAGAGCTCGTGTGCAACATTGGGTAATGATACATCTGAAATTAAATGGAAGTAAAGAAAGGGAATGCCCGTGTCCAAAGGAAGACTACTTTCTTGGTTTAGATCCCAGAGCCAGGTTTAATGAGCAGCAGAAGTACTCTGCTGCTGTTCTGCCCTGGTACTCCCAGCAGCAGAGGTTACTGAATGGAAACTCAGCCTGTTCAACCTTGTTTGACCACTTTGATGAAATTTCAGCATTCTGATGAAATAGCTGAAATGCCAAAAATGCTGAATAAGCACCATTTCCATTTGGGTTTTCAAAAATTACTGAAACCAAATCTCTCTCTGTTAGAGCTCTATTAAGATCATAGCTTATTTTGCATAGATCACAGAACAGTACTGATCAGAGAACAGCATTTTCTTCAAGCTGCATTAGAAGGGTGTCTTAACAGTTTATCACAATACCAATGACTTGAAGCAGAATTAAATCCACGTCTTTATTCTTAAATCCAAAACATGTTGCTATTTTTCAGTGAAGTATCAAGGAAACTAATATACAGTGAAGCAGACTGACTTTAAAATTACAAACAACAATTTTTCCTAGTGTAATATTAACCATGCCCAGGTCTTGTAGACTCCATCCTGTCAGCCACTGCCTTGTCTGTACAAAGGGTAAGAACTTCCCTATATATTCATTTCATATATTCTATATATTCATTTTAGGATTAAAATACTCCCTAAAATTTTGGAGATAGGATTTTTTTTTTTTTTGGTCCCTTTTTCAGAACAGACTTGATATGGATGGAGAAATCAGGGAATCAGACTGGTATGGGTTTTTTTGGTCCCTTTTTCAGAACAGACTTGATATGGATGGAGAAATCAGGGAATCAGACTGGTATGGGTTGGAAGGGACCTTAAACCTCATCCAGTTCCAACCTCCTGTCATGGGCAGGGACACCTTCTACTAGAGCAGGTTGCTCCAAGCCTCTGGCTCATGTTATTTACATGATTTACAAATGCTATGTTACCATGTTATTTACACGATTCTCAAATCATGTAAATAGCTGCTACAGAGTGACTAACTGATTGATTTTGAAGAGTGCTCTGGTTTGAAATAAGGTTTACCCAACAGTAACTTTTTCATTTCTAATGGAATTACACTTTTTGTCTTTTCAACTATGAACACTCTTTGAGATCAATACCAATCCTTATTTCTTCCGTATTTACTATGTTTCTTTTCTTTAAGGCACCTTTTTATTATCTTCAGCTTTCATAACCATGTATGTAGCTGCAGTTAGAGCTGATGCATATGGTGCAAGCTGATGTCCACCTTATTGTCAGTTATGGATGTGCCCATCCTTTATTTGACCAGCAAAGTTCATCCTAACTGGGATCCACTCCTACCTTCCTCCTGCCCTACAAGGCCAGGAGCCCGCAGAACCTTTCTGCCACCATAGTATTTGCACATTAACTCTGGGTAGGACATAAAGCAGAATTACATAAGTTTCTATCCATTTTCTGACCTTTTACTTAGCTCAAGGCTTCATATTTCCATAAATGCCTGTAACGCGCACAGTCATTTTACATCACCCCACTTTCCTAAGTTTGTCATCTTCTTCTTTGTTCTATTTTTAGCATTGTTTTCAGATAATCAGATTTCATATTTAATTCAGATTTATTTAAATTAATATTTAATGCCAATTATTAATTAAATAATACATTACTAAAACTTGTTGGCAGTGTTTAGAAGAAAGAATCTAGCAAAAGCAGCAAAGTCACAGGTTAGAAACTTCCCTGAACACTAACACTTTTCTTCAGTACAAGTCTTTACAATGGTTTAAATAACTTGCACACATTTTGATGATCTTTTGGTCTTGAAGCATTTATGCCAGCTCTCTTCAGACTTCAGCCTCCACCGTCTGCAGGTCTGGGTGTCCCAGGGATAGTTTGTGATACCTTCTGCAGTGCCATAAGCACCTATTAAATGTATGTGATTTGTGTATGTTAAGATACACCTCTGCATAGCTTAAACCACCTATTTCCATTCAGGTCATGCTGTACCCTCACATACACCATACTCCCCTTTAGTCACCAGGGAAAAACATACTCCAGACAAATGTGCCTACTGCTTCCCTGTGCTGTAGGGCAGCAAAATCACTGTGAATAAAGACTGAGAGGAAGGAAAAGAATTTAAAGTTACCCAGAAAGATAAAACATCAATCATTTTCTTATTCAATTCACTCAAATATCTTTCTCACCCAGGAACCCTGGAGATATAAATAACAAAATAAAGAAAGGAGCACCAACTGATAATAAAAAACGAAAGATACTTGCAACGTGGATTTAGCCAGTGACATCTGGAATATACCATGAGCCTGACTAGTTCTGTCTCAGATGTTTACACGGGAAACCATGGACTGTAAGATGAATTACCAGTGGCTGTAACATGAAGGACACAACCAACAGTGTATTGTGTCAGTGTTCACTTTCTTAGTACAGTGGAAAGACACATAATGATGGCTGACACATGAGTAAAGAATCTCCTTGAAAAGATTCATTGCAATGACTCTGGCCCTTCTCTTCCAGTAAGGTCAGTCAGATGTTTAACCCAGTCCCCATTTAACCCAGTGCCCATTTCTGAGGCTGTACTGAACATTCTGATGTGAGGCTTCTCAATTCTTGTCTCAAGCTTGCCAACAGCTTTCTTCTTCCGAAGGTCCAACACTCCCTGCCTCAACAGGAGCCTTTTAGTGTCTCTAGTAATTATTTATGACAATTAAAATCAGAGTAAAATTACTTAAAGTTTTATATGAGATAAAGATTCCTCTAACCCGGATATCCTTTCTAAAAGATGTTTAACAGTAATAAAGGTTTAATTATCATGAAAGAGGTTGTAAATGTGTTGAATTTGTACATACTCCACTTAAGAAGTACCTCTCAGTGGCATCAGAACTGCCTGAGGTTTTTAAACATGCCCATTACAGAGCATCCTCATGCAAGTATGCCAGAATTTTCTGACTCAGTTTGGCTGGAGCTGTTAATTCGTTCCCAGAAGCCTTCCAGCTTCCTATAAAACATGTGCTTGTTTCATGCTTGTGACAAGCTGAAAGTTCACAGCAAGCTGTAGTGTGAGAGGCAGCAGATCCCAAATATCTAACTGGAAGAAAGCATGCTGTGGTGGCCTCGTACAAGACACTGGGTTTGCTTTCCTTTTAGCTTGGTTTCATAACTATTATTCGAGAGTAAAAAAACATGACCTTGTTTTACATCTCTGCCTTTAGTGTCTTCCCTAGCAGTTTTTAAACTTAGCAACTTAAATCCTGTCTAGTTCCTTCAGGTTTCCTGAAAACAGAAGTTAGCTGGAGGATGCAAACTAAATGCCTCCATCGTAAGAATACCATCATGAGAGCACATCCCTGCTCACCAAAGAGCCCACTCAGGAGAATGAATGACCTCAAGACAATAAAGCACAGGAAAACAGAGTTAATTCATTTTGCTGCTTATAGAAATCTTTGGTTTAAATGCACCAAAATCAACCCAAACAGCATTCACTTCATTGCCTCTCCACAACCCAAAGCACAATAAAGAAACACAAGCTTCGGCATCTAGAGCACTAAAGAGAAAAAGCGTTTCCCAGAGCTGGATTCAAACTTAACGTTGTTCTTAAGTGATAAGAGTGACACATGTCAACAGAACAGTTCTGCCTCTCACAAACCTGCCAAAAACAGGGCCTCTGCCTTCCCTCTCCCTCCTGCTGCTTGCCCTGTACCTATTAATTACACCAGGCTCTATTAATCACCCTTGCTCCTTCCCCCTTGCTACCTCTCCCTTCAGAGGCATGAAGGCAAACTGGGTGACAACATGGGACAGTATTTTTAAGACAGCTGAAGTCCTCTGATTAAACTCTGTGCTAGGGAAAATTCTCCCATTCTCATTTTCTTCATGTTCTAAGCATGTTGAACAGAGACCTCTGAAGGGAATCTTCACTGCCTATGTTTATGTGTTGCATTGACCAAGACCCACATCAACTAACAAGCACACCTGAGGGAAGAGAAGCTTTTCTGCCTCTCATTCATTTCCTCTGGATTATGAAAACACAATGACATTTGAGACAGGATTCTCTCTGTCAGTGGTGAATATGCCATCTCTAATGTTCTGCTGCTCCTTTTCTAGTGCCAGGGAATGAAGAACCAGTTAAACTCAGAGTCACAAAATGAACCACAGCAGAGATGTACAGAAACCAGCAGCTGGAGACTAACCTGTTTAGGGTCAAGCAATGGCCATGGTAGCCCAGGGGAGGGGATGCAAGGAGCCCTGAGGTTAATGCAGTGTGCAACAGCTCCTTCAAACTGCAGAACAAAGGCTTGGACAATGCCACACTGACTGTGTAACAGAGTTGACAGCTGACACAGCTTATTTGATGGAGATAGCTTGCCTACAAGTTTAAAACAGCAGGAAAGCAAGCTGGAAGGAGTAATAAAGCAGGCATGTCATGCTGAATACCTCTGTGCTCACAAGGCATTCAGAGTCACTGCCCTGCCTTTCAGCAGTGCTGCAGTACAGCTCGAAATGGCTCCAGCTTTGACACAAATGAAAGCCAGGCTCTTTGGCATGGGGCACCTGACCCAGGGCAGCAGCTTTCAGCACACGTGAAGAACAGAGCACTTGGTATAACAGAAAGCAGGGTATGTTACCAGAGCTAGAATTACCACAAATGTCTCTGTTTCTGGAGACATTTGTGAGGTTTCTCCTCAGGCTGTAATCTCATAGATCCCAGATTTGTCTTTTAAGCACTTCCATTTCCAGCAGAGAAATTACCAGGTTAAACAGGTATATGCTTTTCAGGTTACAAACTTATTTAGGATAGCTACAGGTCTCAGAGAAGCTATTTATAGACCTAAAGCAAATATATCTGCATTTGTTGATGATGAGCTTGGGGGGTTGTTTTGCTTTCTTTTGGGCTCTTTGCACAAGCATCCTTAATAGTGCCATTTTTCTGATTTACATATCTGATTTTACCTATCCTGATTACAAATTTACATATTCTGATTTATACTCTCTTAAATATAGGTGGTTTGTATAGGATGCTGTTATGGTTTTATTCTTTTGGTTACAATAAATACAACCATACACAGTGACCTTGGAAAGGAGTGATAGAAAGGAATGTAAAAGCATACAGAGGGAAGCAAGGGGCAGTGACAGTTAATTAGGGTCAATAATACACGCTTCCTCCTGAAGCTTCAGAACTCTCTCCAGAAGCGAGCCCGTGCTGGGAATTGCCTGTGGAGCGGAGGATCGCAGTGCCCTCCAGCGGCGGCAGGCTGGGGGCTGCTGCCCAGCTGTCAGAGCCTCCCCTCCTGCCACCTCCACACGAGGGGGTTCTGGGCTCAGGCGCACACTGAAGCCGGGTCATGGGGAGCTTCTTCTCACCCAGCACCCCCAAGTCCTTCTCCTTAGGGCTGTTCTCAAACCAGTCTCCCCCAGCCTGTGTTTGTGCCTGGGATGACCCCGAGCTAGGAGCCGAACATTACCTGGTTGATTTTTCCTCCCTCCAGCATCAGGTCAGAGTATTGACACCTCACAGATGCTCGTACAAGAAGATGACACTGTTCTCAGCAAAAAATCCTGCCACAGCTTCGGTCAGCATGAGGTGCTGGCTGTGGAGATGGGACACACAGGGCAAGGGGTATGAGAGCATGCTGCAGGAGTGCCCTGAGAAATGGTTCAGCATGGAGCATCCAGCACACACAAATGCATTTAACTTTTTACAGACTTCCTAACAAAACCAGGCCTGGAATCATACAGGAAACACAGAAAAGGCTTTTGGCTCATCTGTGTCAGGATGTCTGCTAGGCTGTACTGCGCTAATTTCATTTGTGTGGTTCAGTGTTCAGAGATGTAGAGAGGAATATGAAACATTTAATCCTGAGGCTGTATATTCCAGTAAGTAATTTTGCTTTCCTAGGCAAAATTTTGTTTGTCTACTTAATCCTTTCATTTCCTGTGGAAATACTCTAAATCCTTCTACTTTTTTTGTGTCTTAATCTTTCACATACACACAGTAACCACATCGCCTTTTTGTCTTAGCAGAGCCAAGGCAAACATCACCATATACTTCTGGCTTTCCGAGTGAGAAGGTGCATGAACAGAGCCAACTGAACCTAAACCCTGCCTAAGCATTTCAGCAGAATTATTTATGCTCAGACTTTGTCTAGTGGGTCCCTACTCAGAGGCACAAGACTTATTCAGGGAAGCAAAAGTTCCTAATACTTTGCTTTGAAACAATAGGGACAGAGAAACACCTACATAGACACACATTTAAATGTGACAGGAGCTCATGTGTGTGTGAAAAAGTCTTCATTTCTCCCCTCAAAAAGCAATGTTTTTTCCCTAAACATCCCAGATTAACACAACTAAATCCAAAGCAATGCTCACCCCTTCTGAACTGGAGACAAGCCCATAGTTTTCAGTGCTGCCAGGTAAGTAACTAGAAGGCAGATGGCAAAGAAACATACTAAACCCCTTAAATCACATTGAAGAACAGCAACTAAGACTTATATTCTGAGTCATGGGAATTGAAGTTTGGGAGATCATAGTTGCAAGTGTGGAGACTGTGACAGCCTCATAATAAACCTTAATTAATAAGATTTAAGTTTCTTATGTAAATCCCAACTTTTGTTGTTGCAATCTCCATTCTAAGGTGCTGTGCTCAGACACCTTCCCTATACTTATATTTACACCCTCACTCCCTATACTTATATTTACACCCTCACAATTGGGAAAGATCTCTAGAGAGCTATTACAGTTGATTCGTTAGTGATACAAAACACAGAAACCAAACATTCATATTCTTCACATAAAGGTGAAATGCAAGTGTAAGCATCAAGCTAGATTATTTTGATCTAAACAAACTTTCCTTCCCAACAATAAGGGTGCTGACCTACAGTTCCACCCGGGTCCTACAATAATACCAAGACATCTCCAGAAAATCACACCTTTTACAGTTTTTAAACCAGAAATATCTAATAAAGCAAGGAGAAAGCGTTTTACCAATCTTTAGCCAGCCAAAAGCAGTCCTTCAAGTTTGAACTGTCTGAGCTCCCTCTGCATTCAGCAAACAGCAGTAGGCAATGTTAGCATGGGTTGAATAAATCATCCTCTGGGATACTTAATGAGGAAGACTAGATTCTTAGTGGCCTAGATGCATAACATTTAGATAAACATTCCTGTAAGCCAATATATACATATTACAGGAATTCATGCAGCTTGTGGTAAGTTATCTCTCCTTGGATTTTCATCTTTTGCTCCCTCCCTCTTTCTCTTCCCCAGCCCATCTCTGATTTCCTGAGCTATTTTTGTTTCACTTCTTATCCACTTCTCTTTGCAGCTCTTGCTTTTGTAGCCAACGTCTGGTCCTTCCTGCTCACGATCTCCTCTGCTCTCTTGCTTCCTTTTTGAGTCTCCACATGCAAATAATTCACTCCCTGCCTCCTACTTCAGAGTCACCCCTACTTTCCCCTCTCCCTTTATTCCTCTCTCGAAGTCACTGAAGGTTTAAGGTCAAGAGAGTGATCAAGCAGCAGCTTTGTTACACAGATGGGGTAGGAAGAAAGCAGAGGGAACAGAAGGATCTGTGAAAGATCAGTTTCTCCCTCTGCTGAGAGCCAAAAAGAGCTCTGAGGACTGAGCCTGCTTGCAGAGCTACCAATCAGTAATTTAATCAGTAAAACCTCTTGCTCGACAAAATGGAATCCTTCACCAAATCTAATAGAGGTGCAATTAAAGAAGGCATGTGGCATTGGAAGTGTTAAGTTTGTTCTCTAATTCCTGATGCCAAAAGACCCTGAGCAAATAGAAAACATCTGTTCCTCTGGCATCTTTAGATGTATAAACCTTGTTTACTTATGTATGCCTGGGTGGACCAGCAATCCAAACTGTGTGTTTCAGGAGGGCACCAGATATCAGCTTGCAGGCAGATCAGGAAGTCAGGAATAAGATATTCTTCCTGTGGTAAATCACTGAGTACAGTTACAACAACTGAAAAGGAAGGAAATTGTTAAATATTTTTCTTTCGGTAAAAACTCAAGTCTGCTGGAGCGAGATGTAATTTGAAAGAAAAGAAATTCGTAACCATTAGCTCGAAACAGAATAGATTTCAGTTTTCCTCCCTCAATACGAATTAAATTCTTAACACAGGAACGGCCGATCTTTGAGTAAATGGTCACAGTTTCAGTGAAGCTTTTCTCAGCACCTCCAGAATCAGCTTCAGAGAGGTACCTTCTAACTTCCCATAGCAACTCATCTGTGCATCACAACTAGCAATCCCATAGGAAACAGTGTGTGCATTGCAGGGAGGAGGAGAAAGGCTGAACAGGAGGAAGAGGGTGGCAATGAGACTTGTTTTCCTCTGATAAAACTGTCCTGGCCAGGTATTAGACCTAATTAAATCATACAGAAGACTTTTGTATTTCTTTCCTAATACAGTCTTCAGAGGCCCTATACCAGTGTAACCCTGATGTTCCCTTTTCTTGTTTTGGCAATTAGACTTAATGATGGTAGATTAATCCTGAGCTGAAGTGTTGGACAACACATTGTGGAACCCTTCTTAGGATTCATTTGCCTTCACCCATTTGTCCAGAAGCCAGTCCTTCTCAGACTTCATTTACTCTATTTTCACCTGGCTCTTTCTAGTACAACCAAAGAGATGGCCATTGAACAAGCTCTTAACCCACCAACCCCCCATTACATCCACCTGGAAATTGAGGGGATAAGGAGAGCAAACACATAAAACATGATTCCTGTGTCATGTAGTGAGAGGCCATAGCATTATGAGTGTCCTAGGTGCAAGTATGCATGGTAATTCCAGATGGCCCCATGTTTGCTTGTGGGGCTTCCCCCTGTGTCCTAGTGCTGGACCCATGCTGGTCAGAACTGCCAGCTGCTGCCACTACCTCCTGTTTTCATAAGGAAACCCACATCTCCCTCCCAGCACTAGAAAGATTTCACCACCAGCCATGCATGCTGCAAACAGATGCCACAGCTATTCAGGGATACCCAGATCAGCAGCAGTCGTAACAAATCAGAAGGGCAAGGACCAATTATAGAGAGGCCTTTCTTGATGAAAGGTCTGGTAATGATGTTCTGGCTCTGGCAACCCAAGCAGAGATTTGCTGTTCCAGGGGAGTCAGGATTTCCCTCCCTTCATCTTTGTACTTTCTTCTTTTAGACAGAGGATAAAAACCAAAATAATAATCATATCCTTGGAAAGTATTTTTGACCCTTTACAAACACCTGCCCCTTCAGGTGTTTGTAAAAACTGAAGGTGTTTGTAAAACTGAACCTCAGAGCAGCTTTCAGTGTCTGAAGGGGGCTACAAGGATGCTGGAGAGGGACTCTTCATCAGGGACTGTAGCAATAGGACAAGGGGTGATGGGTTCAAACTGAAACAGGGGAAGTTCAGGTTAGATCTAAGGACGAAGTTCCTCCCTGTTGAGGGTGCTGAGGCGCTGGCACAGGGTGGCCAGAGAAGCTGTGACTGCCTCATCCCTGGCAGTGTTCAAGGCCAGGTTGGACGAGACTTGGAGCAACCTGGTCTAGTGTGAAGTGTCCCTGCCCATGTCAGGGGTTTGGAACTGCATGATCTTAAGGTCCTTTCTAACCCAAACCAGTCTGGGATTCTATGATTCTATGTGTGTAACACACTGAGACAGAAAAAGCCAAGGGGCAAAAGCCAGAGCACTTAGTTGCTGACATTGATTATTCAGCTCCCCAGGACGGTGTTTCCAGAACATAGAATAAATGCAGCAAATAACATCAAACTGTTCCATGGATTTCTTTTTCTTAAATGTGACAGAAAGTGAGACATTACGTTGCCTTTTGCACTGTTTTGCAGTGGACAGTACCAGATCATCTCAAAAGTCTGAACTCTTCCTGGTTAACACTGCAGCTAAACCCAGTTAGCCTCATGCTGTCTGTAAGGAATGAAAACACGTCCCTGTGAACTTACTTCTGTGTGCACTCTGCCAGCTATGTTTGGAACCTATGATTTCTGCTATGTCCTGAGAGTTGTATGTATCCAATGCTGTAATTATCAACTCTTTCCTCCTCTTACACTTTAATCTGAGGTCTCAGATGTCATCCTTTTGGCTCAGAAGATGCCTCTCCACAGCAAGGTTCCCATTTTTCCCACACTCTGAATGGTATTCAACTGTGAGAACTGAGCTCATACATATTCCACTGCTCACAATATTATGTCCCAGTTAAATATTTTCATACAAGATTTAAAAGCAAAACAGAACAGGTTATAATCCCTCATGTAGATTTGTACTTTGTCCTACTGTCATTTGCTTCTCTGGCAGAGGTTTTTGCATGACATCTTTCCAGTCAATAAAAAGAGGTCAGTCAATGCAAGTCAGAACATGTGCCTCAAAATTGCCATAGTCCAGCAGCCCATGAGACTGTCTTATAATCAGTACTTTGAGGTGCTCTTCCAGTCACCATAATATCATGGCCAGTACACACAGTTACACTGCATACTGTATTGTACCTCAAACCCCCAACTTCTGTGTTCCTCTGAGATACAGCATGAGTTCAGCCAAAGGAAGGAAGCTCCTTCTTAGGCAAAAGAATGCAAGAACTTCTAACCCATGTAAGCAAAGACCATACCCAGAGACATTCCACTAGTGATTTAGACACTGCCAGATCTATTTGATCTGGCCACTGCTAAAACTGGACATACTGCAAAAACTGAAGGAAGCACTCAGCGAGTCTAGCCCTCTCCAGCAGCAATGAAGCCTTTTAGCAGGGTTTTGGATGCATGGTTGGATGTTGGCATCACAGCTCCTGAAGCTGAATAACTGAAAAATCAGTTCAGAAGTCTCTCCAAAAGAGTAAGCAAGGCAGACAGAGGAAGTATTAACTGATGCTGCAGGTATCATTTTAATCTGCAGGTCACACACATATAAAACCTTTTTCTTACCTGGTGGGTAAAGAAGATGGATGGATGAGTTTCAAAATGATTGTTATTATTATCCACAACAGCAATAATAATAGTAACAAGAACTCACCATGTAAAAGGTACTTGGATTTCTAATCCATTGCATCCCCAATACCAACACGTACACTCTGAGAGAGTCAGAACAGGGTTTCATTTAGGAATAAAACAGAAAATCCAACATTCTGATGCTGGAGGTTGATGCTGAGGTTTCTGATTTGTAAGTCTGATATTCTCTATAGACATCATAAACCATACTACTTAGCATATACTCTAGAAAACAAATAGCTAAGCTAAATCTAGGACACATGTAAAGAAGCATATGAGCTCAATACAAAGACCTTCCTTCACCACTGAGTGATACATCTCTTTTTTGCCACCTCCAAAAATCACAACTGCAATCAACCTCTGCCTTTTCTCATGCAAAAGCACAGAAAAAAGCCACAATATGGGGCTCACCCTGGTCCCTATAAGGATTCTATTATTCTTCAGTTGTTCTTCTCTATACTGACTCTCTGAAAGTGTTTCCATTTATTTAGAGTATCCAGGGGGAAAAAACTCAGGATAAAAGCCAGTAACCCATCTTACTAACAAAGCAGTAACACTTCAGTGGCCCTTCTTTCCTAAGTCATTTGATTTTTATAGCCGTTTTATAGCCATTAAGAACATGTCTTCAGTGGAAGTATAATGAAGTAAATAGTCACTCAGTGTCTTGCTGAACACACTGCAGCTCCTACACTCTGTTAGAACTGTTCTTATTTAGTCTACAAGAAAGAGCATACATGAAAAATAACTTAGAAAGAGCAGGCAAAAAGTCATGTGGAGGGCAAAAATGCACAGCCTTTAAAAAGAATTATTTATATATTAAATAGGGGAGGTTTGTATTTTCTTTTTAAAATGTAGCTTACAGCAAAATTATCTCCCTTAAAATAAGAGAACAGTATTAATGCTTGAATCAAGGGCAGTTCAACCATAAATTGCCCTGCATTCCAGAATCCCATTACCCCCTCAGCTCAAAGGACAGTACAAGGGGTGAAGGGGGGGGAATCACTTGTGTAATAGGATTTCTAAATTCTACCTTATATAGCAAGGGCAGTCAGGTTTCTTACCATCTAGAAGACCATGATCCACAGCTCAGTGCCCAGCCTGCAAGTTTAGGGGGTGGGGTGGGTAGGGTGGGGGGGCGTGGGTGTTAAATCTGCAAGAAGAATGCTTTCAACACATCCTGACCTCCACAGTTTAAGGCCACAGTATAAAAGTAATGAGAAGTGTAAGTGTTCCAGTGACACCAGTAATATTTTTCAGCTTTCTATTTTTAGGATTTCTTGGCAAGGTTTCGTCTCTAACCCTGGCTCCCAGTTTCTGTCTAATAGCCCAAGCTGCCAACAGGGGTTTAGAGGAGGAATGCCTTGTGGCAAGTTTTTCTGACTTATTACAGGAAGGGCAAAATGTGATTCTCCCCCCACCGTTAGCCAAAAATGGAGGTTCAAAGAATCTCCAGGAATCCAGCAGCCACCAGTCCATTCATCTGTGTCAAATCCCTGTGAATTGATGCTTATTCAAGTCAGGATCCCAGCTTCATACCACAAACTCCCTACTCCAATCTTCCTTCTCAGTAAACATAGAGTGAAAATGCACTTTTCATATTCGCCCTCTCGGTGTTTGACAGGTATAAGCCAGCTTTTATTTTGCAGTCACATCCAAGACACAGAAGGGATGAAGGCCATAATTCAGTTAAGATCTTTGGCTGCACAAAATTATGGTGATGACTGATCAAAACACTGCAGATAGCACTGAAATACAACTGGGGGAGTATTCACAAGGATTCTGGCTAGGTATTGATTCCTCGCTTTTATTTGTCTGTGACAAGGTACAATACATACATTTCTTAACGAAAATTTCCACAGTATGTGGAAGCAACAGAGAGAAACTGAATATTTAAAAGGAAATTATTACATCCACACTGAATTTCAGAACAGCTCCCACTTTAAAGTATTCTGTGCGCAATCCTGGAGCAATGTTAATCATTCTCATCCTGTTTTCTCATTCTCAGAGAGTTAAGGTTATATTTTTAAACCCTGTGAGCCAGTCCTTTGCAGCTAAAGTTGTCTGAGTTGGAATGAAAAGGAGTTTAAAATTCTGGTGAGTTCCACCTAATTCATTTTTCCATCTAATGCCCTCCAACATTGCTGAAACCTGTTCAGGTTTGCTGAGTTTTTGAATGACATTCCAATGCTGTTACACTGACAACTTCAATAGAGCTGCAAAGCTCAAGAAGAAGCAAGCATGGCTGGAATCTCAGTCAGAGCTGCCTAAGGCTCAGCTTCCACCCTTCCAGAAGAGCCTCTGCCTCTGAACATGAGGGCCATCCACAATGAAACCAAGCACTTGGTTCTGGTCAATTAGTTCTACATTTTAATGAATATCAATGGCCTTTCAGGAGGGATTGCAAGGGAGAAATAAGATGAATAAGTAAAACAGCCTTTTACTCTCAAAACAGTGTTCATCCATTTCTCCTTTTATGAGTGTTTAGTGCAGTCATTGATCTCAGCTGATACATTAAAAACAGTCTCCTTTTTCTGTGAGGAAAACAGCCAAGTGCCATGGTTTGGTGACACAGAGGCGATCCCATCACTCTTTTGAGAGTTCTGACAGTGTTCCTTTTGTCTAGACCCTCACATCTTAAAGCCTTCATGCTACATGGGTAAATGCATTCCTAAACAGGAATTCTTTCCAAATGAAGGCTAAGGAAAGAAAAGCCATCCCCATGCTGTTTTGACATGGTTCCGCAGTGAAGAACACTATGGCTTTTGCCTTCAGATCACTGGTTTAAAAACACCGGAATCCATGAACCCTAAAATCCTTCAAGTTTTGTTCAGTTTGAGCCAATAGATTCTCTTATTTTCCCAGGTGGGGACACATTTGATGCAACTACAACTACCCAGATCTCAATGGGAAATAAGTCAGGACTTACCCATGGAAAAGTTAGGGGTCAAATGTCTCGTAACAGTTAACAGAAGACACACCTTTGCGTCAGAGTAACTGCAAACCTCAGCATCCTTCTACTTAGGCAAGTGCCAGCCACAGGACAAGAGACTGGCCACCAGACATCCCCCTGATGGTCCACCGTGACCCATCATGACTTCAGCTCTCCTCAAGTTACCACTGCCACTGGTGACCTGGCACTGGGAGAGCTGAGTGAAGAGTGTCCATTTGCATGTGAATATAGTTCTTCTTACAGTGCCCATCAATACCCATACACAAAGTAGCACTTCTCCTGCTCAAGCACAAAGGCAAGAAGGAACTGTTCCAAATACCTTAAAGACAGGCTAAAAATACAACCCTTTGTTTAGCCACCCACCAAAATTACAGCTGTGTGAAATCCAGGTCAGAATCCTCAGGTTGAACTCACTCATCTTCTGTCTGATGGATCTTTCTCTCTCACACATACATGAGTGCACACAAACCCACGTGTAGTCCTGTTGCCACTGTGCACAGGCTTAAATGCATCTACTTGCATTCAAGACCACAACACTATCAGCCTATCACTGAAACCCCATGAGCTGCCACTGCAATAAATCTAGAGAGAGCCTTCGTAAATCCTATGGGGAGCCTTCAAGGACAAAGACCCAAATGGTTTTAATTTCCCTCTAAGTGATAGCCATAGTTAATACCAGATTTGGCAGGAAGCAGGCATTCCATGCCCATTGGGCTTATACGGACATGAAAAAGAGTTTATGTTTGACATTTGCTTTAAAAACATAATGAAAACCTTTTGCTCTTTCAAGTCCCAAACTTGCATTAGTTTCTGAGAGTCTTATTACTTTGAAAAAAAAGCATTTGTTGGCTCTGATTGCTTGGATAGCCAACAAAAAAGCATTAGGAATAGGGTCTTTTTTAGCGCTCTATAGCTGGATGACAGAGATCAAGGAGCAACAGAAACAAGATGCTGAACAGCACATTCCCTCTCTGTCCCCCTTACAACTGCTTTTGATAAATAAGAAGTGGCTTACGACATCAAGCTCTGATTCATCACTGGCAGCTCTCCACCAGTTAACAGAAAGGAAAGGACATGTAGTATTTTCACATACTGTCCCAATTCTCTTCATGTGTTTTGTCCCTTAATATCACACACAGCATTTGCCTGATGCCCTGGTGGCACAGCCAAACCATATGGCAAATATGGATAACAGTGGAGATCCAAAAGCAACTTTCCATCAGCTGTGCTCCGGATTCCTGCCAGACATGGCATGGAGGGCTAATGCTTCCAGTGTTACATGCACTAGGGTAGGACAGGGCTGGGAAGGCTTATCGAATCATGGAATGGTTTGGGTTCAACCCCCCTGCAATGAGCAAGGACATCTTCAACTACATCAGCCTGCCCAGAACCACATCCCAGCCTGGCCTGGGATGTCTCCAGGGATGGGGCATCCACCACCTCTCTGGGCAACCTGTGCCAGGGTTTTACCACCCTCATTGTACAGAATTTCTTCCTCACATCCAGCCTGAATCTCCCTCTTTTAGTTTCAAACCATCACCCTTCATCCTGTTGCAACAGGGCTAAAAAGCCTCCCATCTTTCTTATAGGCCTCTTTTAAGAACTAACAGGCTGAAACAATGTCTCACTGGAATCTTCTCTTCTCCAGGCTGAACAACCCATTTGTGGTTGAGAGTCCTCTCAGGGCAGAAAATAAGAAAGGGGCAAGGCCAAGTAGCTCTGAGAGCTTGAAGCAGCAGTTTATAGAGCTCTTGCACAGTCAAACTATAACCAACCTAGTCCTTCCATCCTGAAATCTACATGGGAACCAAAAAGATCAGTCTTATTCTATATGTCACAGCTCCTGACGTCACACCATGTGTAAGGCAGCAAATATGAAAGCATAATTCAACTATTAAAAATGGTGACTTAAGGAACAGTTCTGTGCTTTGTCCTAGATCCATCATGATCATGACTTACTGCATTATGTTGCATTACTTAAAATTAATACCCCAAAAACTTCACTTTACCCTGTCACCCTAAAGACTTCTCCCTTTAGCTTTATGCATGTTATAAAATGAAACAGGCTAGGAATGAATGAGAGCACCTATTCACTTCAGTCAGCTCTGCCTTCCTTTAGCTTTTTCTCTCCTACTATAGACGAACAGCTCTGATAAACAACAGTGGCAGTTGACTCTCTAAAACATTTCACATCTCTGTTATTTGTGACAGCTGAAACAGGTATTTGTGCACTTAACCCAAAAGGGGAGATCCACAAGGCAGTGGGATTTGGCTTTGACTGCAAAGACCTTATAAGAAGCCATAGCCAGGAACCCATTACTACAGAAAGCAGTATTGACTGATGGCTAATGCACAGATAAACTGAAGTGAAAAGATCTGTTACAGGCTGCCCTACCAAGTTTTATTTTGGGGTAAATGTCTTCATCATTCCATTAATTTCATTAGAGCCAAGATGGGAAAGTGCTGCACTATGAGAGAGACAATGGAGAATCTGCAAAATGATGACTTTAAAATTTCCATACAAGTAACATCCGAGGTTGTCACTTGTTTCACTTGAAAAACAACCTCTAGGACTTCACATACAAGTTTTACCTTGGGTATGCTACTCATTTTGAAGGCAGAGGTATTCTCAATGATCACCTCAACAGATTTCAAGCTGAGCTTTTAATTAAAGTAACTGCTCAGACATAAAGCACCAAGATATACATGTTCATTTCAGGTTATTCTCCTCCCTGCTGCCCTTCTATGGTGATAAAATTCGCCCTTTGCCTTCTAGGTGAAAATTCCTTTCCCATTCAGTCTTCCAACTGGCAGGTCATTGAATGAGAAAACAGAGTTTCATAAACACACCTCACAGTAATTCTCCAAGAAAAAGGAGCTACCAGTTAAGCAGAATAGTGATTTCTGACCCCAAAAGTGGTAAGACAGTAGGGCCAAGACTGCGTAGAATGCTAGACAGCAAATGCAAGAAATCCTGGACTGGTTTAATGCTTTTTCTAAAGACAAAACCATTATACAAGTCCTAAATGGGTGCACTGTCAAACAGCATCTTGTAAATGCCTTCAGCAGTCACAAAGCAGCGTCATACACCTCTCCCCATCTTGCAAGGGACTGGAGAGGGCATAAACTACAACAAGAATAACCTCACCCCTCACACACACTGAGAAGTACCTAGCGCACACTCAGCATCAGGAACATGCTTACTTTTTACATTCCCACTGCGTGCACTTGAGTTGGCATGGAAAAACCATGTCTAGCTGCAAAATCTAGTCCCATTTACTTTGGCTCTTTATGTATTAAAACCAGAGAAGGCTGGAAGGAGGAAAGAAAGAAAACTGCTGTTTTCTCTTCACCTGTATTCAAGAGAATATCTTCACATCTGAGGGGGGATTCACATGTGGAAGGGAAAGGCTTTTCCCAGAAGTGATCAATTCTAGAAAGTGGAAGGTCTCATAAAATGAAGTCACGACATGAACGTAGCTGCAATATCCAGCCACTGGACCCAGTGGTATCATGTACCATGTACCACAGCCTCTTTTCTACTGGCCAAACCTAGATAGCAGGAATTCACCTAACTAAAGCAGGAGTACAGCGTATGAGCCTACAGGGTTTCTTGCAAACTGTTTAGCTTCTATCTTAGATCTCCTTTCCCTCCCTTGGTCCCTCTCGCATATGTCTTCCCAACCCAGCCCATATATAAGGTGGCTAACATGAAGAATATTGTTAACTACCGCCCATGCTAAAGATGAAAAGCCCCCCAAAATCTGAGTTGAATTTCCTACACGGCATTTGTACATGAGCTGCCAGGACCCTAAATACCCTTTATAAATTATTTTCAGGGTAAGAGGTATCTTTACTCACCTGGAGTTTATAAGCAGTCATTATCAGCATTGTATGAGACTTAATCAGGATTCTTAGATGTTACTAATGTGGTTCAGTCACACCAGTAGTCTCTTATAATGCTTTAAGTGATCCATGAAGAGCTGGGAACAGCACTGAAAGTTTTAGGGCTGTAAGAGCCATAGAATCAGACTCCAACTCAGTAATTGCAGCTATGTAAACCAGGGCCTATATTATAACATCACAACTAAGCATGTTAAAGTATAAAATATCAGGGTTAAACAAGTGAAAATCTGTATCAGGATACACCACAGAGTTTCACACCCAAGCATCCCATGATCCACATGAGGGCAAAAAGGAGGGCAATGGGCAAGAAAGCTGTTTTTGTAAGGGTACCTGAAAGGATGCAACAAAGCAAAAGAAAATATCAAGTAGTTACCTCTTCAGAGGAAAACAGAAGAGAGTATAATGCTAAGAGTTGTTATATTTGGGGAGGAGAAGGAAATTCATCATGACCAGCACCATACATGAGTCACTAGGGGATGAAACATTCCTGAACTTTAATTCAGTAAAATATCTTAAGTCACCCTTAAAATTCATTTTCAATTTCTAGAGATGTCAAGACCACATGAACCTTTAAGTACTTTATTGTATAGGAACAGGCTTAAGAAACTGCTTATGTTCAAGTGCTTTGTTGAATAAAGAACCCTGCTGATGGAGCTGAGTACATATTCAACCATGGCATGATTCCTCAACCTCTGAGAGAAGTAAAGCAGAGTGGAGGAGGAAGGGAAATGCTGCTAGCATTTTACTTTCCCATGAGGGCGGCTGGGATTGCTGAGGCACCAGTGCTACTTGAGCATGTGTTACACGAGGAGGAGCTCTCTCTGCTGTTGGGAAGCCATGGGACCTACATCAGGCCCCAGGGTCAGAAGGAAGGACCAGCTAGAATGAAGGAGATGTAGGAAAGGGAGTATGATTCTCATTCCACATATCATAAAAGAACTCACATGTTTTGAATAACAATTTTGACAATTTAATCGTTGGTTTGGATGATTAAACAATGTGTATCAGGGATGGAATTGTGATCTGAACCATCTGTGCAAAGAAATGGCTTTATGGAATGGCAGGGTGACTGAAACTATTCAACCTCCTTGCTTGTAACCAGCTAGATTTGAAGCAGATTGTACCTACTTACAGACAACACATTCATTTCTCCCTCAGTGTTATCCGAGACGTTCATTCTATCAGTTTTCTGGACAACTAAAGACCATCCAAGATCCAAGAAACTTCCCTATTTAGATTAAAAACCAGAACCAACAGTGATTTTTCCTTTATAATGATACAATTTGCCATTCATAGTCAGTAGGAAGAAACAATTCTGAAATTACAAAGCAAAAGCAATGCTCAAAGTAACCCACAAACTATAAAAAAAAAAAAAAAGAAGACGTTTTTCTATTTTAAGTTTCATGGGAAAGTTGTTCATCTTTCCAGACATCACTTGAGGGCTGTAACTGAGCCATTTGGGAACCTTTCACATTCCTCCTATACCCTTAATATTCTTCTGGAAGGCAAAAAAGGGTTCTAAATCCTTCCTTGCTTCTCAGTTCCTCTCAGGAATTATTTTTGTTATAACTTGAGGCTGCCTTTATCTTTCAGAGAAAAAAAGTATCTTTACTTCCAACTTGTTGAAAACCACTTTAATCCAGCCTGTTTTCCACAGGACATGTCACAGCTGTCAGACAGAAGGCAGGATACCAAGGTGAAAATGCAATTCTTTCCAGTAACAGCCATTATGTTCCAGTGTGTTTCACCTGTCTGAGATCCCCTGGAAACCTAACTGACACGGTAGCTACAATTGCTTGACGTTTTTGAAAGGTTTTTTCCTTTCCTTGGTTATTAAAAACATGACAACTTGCAATGAAAGAACCAGACATTGCACTGAAAACCGTAAAAAGAACGCCAGTTGCATAATGTGCAGTCTTTAGTAAGCTGGCTTCCCCAAGATACTCACATACTAAATAACATTAGCAACAGGGCTATCATCACATGAATTAACCTGACTGGTTAAGTAATAGTAATGGAGTGGGAACAAGAATGCATAGTCAAAGGGATTTCCCATCTACATACAATAATAGACATTATGCAGCTTTCACCCAGAATGTATTCATTAGATGAAAGGACACGTGTTAACAAAAGGGTGATTGGCCTACAAGATTCATAGAAACATATAGAATCACAGAATGGTTTGGGTTGGAAAGGACCTTAAGTTCATCCAGTTCCAACCCCCCTGCCATGGGCAGGGACGCCTTACACTAGACCATGTTGCCCAAGGCTCTGTCCATCCTGGCCTTGAACACTGCCAGGGATGGAGCATTCATCAGCTTCTTGAACACAGTTTGACTAACAGTGCCCCAGGCTGGGTCTTCCATGGTTGCCATCACCTTGGCCTGCACTGGCAAAAAGATATATTAAATTATTAAAGATTCTTGTTGTTTTATTCTGACTTCTCTGTTTTATAACACAATACAAGGAAATGATGCTAAAGACTTCTGAACTTGTGGGCATTTTGGGCCAGTGCTGTTATTTGCTTAGTATTCAATCCAAACCCCCTTTAAAATCTTTCTTCCTGGAAGAAATATTTTGCTTCCAATTCTTTCCATCTGTACAAATAAATCATCAGTAGCAGAAGCCAGAATATTCCTGCAGGGAGATTATGGACTGAGTGATACTGGTGATTACCCTCTGATGTAGCGTAGCATCCTCACATTTGCACACTCACCCAGTCAGAGATACCAAGATATAACACAGAAGCCTACTGTATGGAGAAGACAGTACAGAGATCCACTGGACTGTCCCTTTTCCTTGCTTTGCACAAGTGACAACTCATTACTCCAAAAGTAATATGCTTCAGTGGACAAGCATTTCAATGAGGCTCAGACCTGAAGTCTGTTATGTATTCACTGAGCAAGTCTGAAAAAGTTACTTGATTTACTTTACTTTGCGCTTCAGTTTCCACTATTGGTTCTTGCTGATGTAAGACAGCAGGACTGGTACAAACTTTTTTTCTTCTCCCTTACAATATT
Organism: Pezoporus wallicus; assembly: GCF_028554395.1. Classification (NCBI taxonomy): domain Eukaryota; kingdom Metazoa; phylum Chordata; class Aves; order Psittaciformes; family Psittacidae; genus Pezoporus; species Pezoporus wallicus. Next base: position 5,703,929 of record NW_026642649.1, on the reverse strand, counting down.
ATACCCAAAGAAAAACGAAATTTAAAGAAGTGGGTAAAAAGTAAAGATTCAGACAATGAGTTTTCAGGTCATGCTGGGATCTGCTCAGGAAGGTTCACCTACAGCAACTGAGCCAGAGCTGGTGCTTGCATTCAGTCCTGATCCAGTCTATGCTGAACAGCAAATTCAGTAGTCACTACCACAGCAGCCCCTCACAGAAAGCTGATAAACCACCCAAGGATGAGGCCTAACCAAGAAACATAATGTCAACTATGTGCCAATTTTCAGTTAGCCTAATTCCACTGATACCAAGAGAAAAATACTTACTTGTCTAGTGTAACCCTACTAGAAAAATATACCCCTCCCTTGAAAATGCAAAACAAACAAATCCCCTCAGTCTTTAAAACACCTTCCTAGCATCAAATTTATGCTATTTTACCCTCAACTTTATATTAAGACCTTTTGCCATATTCTGAGACAGAATGTCTAATATTACAATCATTTCAACCCCCCAGTGGTAGCAATTCAGATGGTGTATTGTATAATTATGTATCTTCCTGCTGGAGGAGAAAGATCAATAGAAATTCAACAATAGAGAAAGCTCACATTTTAAGCTGTTGCCAATTGACTCCTTTTTCATGTTCCAGATGTAAAATAAAGGCACTGATGTTAATACATCCTGCCCACATGTTTTCTGTTCCCTAATAGCAGCATAAATTGGAGCCTATGCCAGCTTTTGTAGACTACTCCATCATTTGAACTCATTTTATAACCAATATTTTGAGAATTACTGGCCCAGCTTCCCTCATCACTCACACTAATTTAAAACTGATTAAATGCAATTGGTTTCAGAGAAGAAACTCTTGATTTATACTGATATATAATAATAGAAGAATGCAAACCATCCATTTCATGGAACTTGGTATGAGGGTGGTGAAGCTCTGCTTAGCCACAGCAGTCCTTGTTAAATTGACATGGACTGCTGCTAAGGAAACCACCAGATTTCTTTATCTTGTTGCTTGGTATTAGCCTCTCCCAGTTCTTTTAAGTGTCACAGAGAGAGGAGGTTAACATTATTTAGTTTGTTCTCTTGCCCCTGGGTTTAATGCTCAGGTTTTCTTGACCCTTCAGTATATCTTAACAAGGAAAGGAAGACTCATGAAGAAACATGGTTGTAAAATCTAGTTTAAAAGGAGTTACTTCTAAGCAATATTAATAACATCAGTTAGCTGGAGAGCCCTCTGAGAAGCAGACTCTCAATTAGCAGCCCCAAAGAACAACAAGAACCAAAGTGTGGTGGGGCAAAGCTGCCATGGGGAACAGGTAACACAACAGCGGGATGCTGTTTTGGAGCAATAGGGTTACCCATCTTAACTAAGTCCTTGTAATATAACAACTAGCACGAAAAAGAAAACAAGCATGGCTCTTGGAATATGTTCTTAATGTGTTTCAAGAGCATCCAGTAAAATTGGGGTTACCAGGCACCAAGTCGGTGTGCAATAACCAGTTAGTAACCTTCCCTCTAGTAAAACGTGCCCCATTAACAGTCTAAAATTAGACTCCTGGTCCTTGATCTAAGAGTTAGTAGAAAATTCGTCCTTATCAATCTGGGGAGGGCAGGGGGGAAGGAGTTTGCTAAAGTAATTTTTCTTTCCAACGTAACATTATGATTTTCAGGTTTAATACAGTGCATAAGGTCACAGGCTAATGTTTCTTTGGCAAGAGATCACTGGAGATCATTGTATATGCTTTCAAATGGAATAAAGCTCCTTCTTTTAATTCTGAGAGAAGGCAAAATATTTCAGCCCTTTAAATGCGCCACTTGTCTACAACTGAACGCTGGCCATCTTACACCTCAGAAGAGAGCAATTCTGGCACCAACACATACACTCTGCTATTTCCTTGGCAGCTTTGTGGTTTGAAATGTTAGACACAAGAGTGATGGAGATTGTCCCAAAGACAGAGTGCCGATGAGATGCTCAAGGGGAGCTTGAAACCAGTACAGATTATTTAGTGCATGTTTACCACTTGTGTGGTATATTCTGTATGAATTTCTGGGAAACTAATCGTAAAAGGTTTCATCAGAACTGGTATGTTTTCAGAAGGGATTTGAAATGAAAGCGATTGCTCAGTTAAGCATGCAAAAGGAGAGGGAGACTGCTAGAGTGTGCTGAACCCGAGTCAGCAAAAACATTTACACATATGCTTAAAATGAATTTAATCCAGTGTTGAACCAAACTTTCAGAGTTAACGCAGAAGGAAGAGCATGAAACTTCAAAGGTCCAGAGGTTTGCTTAGCAAACCAGAAACAGAGATGCTTGAATGAGCCTCTGGAATGAGTTGCATGGAGCTGAGAGACTCTGACAATGCTCTGGAAAGGTTTCTGGTACCTCCTGTTTGCAGCTCCGCCGAGAGCCTGCTATTTTGGCAGTTCCCCTGGTTTTGGCCACAGCCATAAACTCAAAGACCAAATCACTGAGACCAAATGGGTTTAAAACCATAAGCTGATCAAAACCTTTCATACCCGTCCACAGTCATGAACTCGAAGGGAACCCATCACTGGGACCGGATGGGTTTAAAACCGTAAGTTGATCTAAAACTTTCCTCCCCGTGAAAAGTTAACATGTGTACTTCAGGATTAGCAACCCACCCCTATTTTTGGCAGCTCTATTTCCATAACTACCCCCAAAACAAGCGATTTAGGCGCCTATTCAGAGGTAGCCGACGCCCGCCCCGCCTCCCTCCTCCGCGCCGGGGCCGGGGCAGCGCATCCCGCGTACCTGAATCATGGTCTCGGCTCCTCCTTGCGCCGAGCGGCGGCGGGGCCGGGGCCGGGACCGGGTCTCGGTGCCGCGGCTCGCCAGGCTCGCCCGGCCGCCCATGGGCTCCCCGGGGCTCACCCGCCGCCAGCGCTCATGAGCCCCCCCCGGCTGCCACCCGCGCTCCCGTTCTCCCAGCTCCTTCCCGCTCCGCTTTCGCCTTTTGTTACCGTGCTCCCGAGCTGACCACACCGTGCCCCCTCCGGAGCCCGGACGACAAATCAGAGAGCCGGTGCCGAAAGCTCTGTGCTCCAGCTGGGGAAATACAGCCTTCCCTTATCCTGGTGGGAGGGTTTTTGGATCACTGAGCGGTGCGGATACAGTAACGGCGAAATTAGGAACTCGCAAAACAGTCTTCGCTGCTTTTGTGCAGAAGGAAAGCGAGCTTTCCAGTGATCTGTCACTAAAGTAAGGCGATAGTACCCGAGTAACTTGAGAGAGAAAAACAGGTATTTAAAGTTGACACCAAGAATGACTTTGAAAACAGTTTCAGAACGGGAGAACCTACAAGAATTTCCTGCTTCTTTGTGTAATCTGCCTGCATGTGTCCACGAATTCATTCCCTTGAGTTTGTAACAGAACTTATTTTCCCTGCCTGCAAAAAGGTGCATAGTGCTAAGGGGAGGACGAATAACCATGTAATGAAAGCTGTAACCTTAGAGATGGTCATTTGCTATTCCATGCAATTCAAGTTTGCAGAAATGTGCTGTGATTTTGCCTGGTTTAATTCTTCACTCTCCATCTCTATGGAAAGTACAGCTGCTTTACAAAACAGTGCTGAGAATCTGTAGCTCCCACCACAACCTTTGGGTGTAACACTGGGTAACTCTGGTTGCTATATAATGAAGGGATCATGGGCAAAAAGCTTCAATTCTCTTCTCTTTGGGTTTCCAAGTTTCCTCCTCTGCTAAAATGGACATGGAATAAATCAGTGTTTCCCAGACCCTGACACGTCCCGAGGAATTCAGGACACTTTTACTTGACATGCTGTAAAAGATGTCTGTAACTGAACAGCAGAGAGTTTATTACCCATTTCCAAACATTTGAACTGCAGTGTTCTACCATCTTAAAATAGATTTGGAGGCACTGGGTCAATGGGGTTTGGTTTTCCTCAAGGAGTTATTACCAGATAATTTCTGCACATTATTGTGATAACATCTGGCATGCTATGATTTAGGTCAAAACAATGTCTTTTATACAGCTAAAAAGGAAAAATAATTAAACTGGTTTTAACACTATTCCATTTTTTTTTTTGGTACCATTGTTACTTTGACAGTATAGGAATGGCCACTGACAGGTTTGAAATCCCTCTGCAGAAAGGAATGAAATGGCATAAACATGGAAAAGTCAACCCTTTCTGAAGGCCTTTTCATTGTTCTACCTCACTGGAATGATCACTTACATTGCTTCAGTGGTTTGACCCTGCTTTTAACTACTGTCATCTTCTAAATATGGCTTGGTATGTGTTAAAAAGTTTGCAAAGCTGAACTAATCAAGCCAATGTTTCATACGGCTCTGCTGCTCGTTCTAGTATTAAAACACCCACACCCAAACAACAACAGTATTTGTTTTCTCAACACCAAAGTAGAATCAAGAATTAGAAGGGGTAAAGTCATGCTGCTGGCAGATGACCCAAGTTATAGCTTTCTTGGCTAAAGCTGTCACTTCCCCTTGCATATAGACTCTTCAAGTGCAACTGGACAGCTTTTGAAGTAAACTTGCAAAAGAGATCATGGAACTTCATTACAACTTTCTTTAACAGAGGTAACCAAGAGCATTTTGGGACTCAAATGCTAAGGTCCCCTCTGGATTACTCCTTGACTCTGGCGCCTGTATGCAAAAACACAGGGGTTTTTATCTGTGGGTTCCACAAGGTGGTGACTCTATCCTTGACATGTCAAATGCTCTCAAATTCCATGCATGGGTAATTCAGGAAATTTATTCCCCCAAACCTAATCCAGTGCAATATTTGCAATGCAAAGGGTGTCCTTTAAAAGAAACTAGTAAACGTGTCTGTATTTATAGGAGAGGCTGGCAAGCATTAATGACCCATCATTATTTAAGTAAACAGGAATAGAAGAAAGACTTTCCTTAACTATTGAGCCCTGCTCCTACTTCCTCCGTCATTATCAGCAGCTAGAAAAGGTGGGCTTCAGCCTTGTTGCTACCAAAACCAGACAGAGGTTGGAGAACACCAAGAAGCGTGGAGCAAGAAGTAATAACAAATGCACAGATGTGTAGTAAGTTCAAATTAAGTAACTGTGACTAAGACGTAGATCGCTTCCTAGAGGATAATGACCACAGCCCAAGGCAAAGCTGTCTTAGCATCAAGCCTGCCATTAGCTCTCCAGGAAATGAAGCAGTCTGAAGTCATTAATGAAATTATAGCCAGTTATTTGGTGGGAGAGGGATTAGTCAGGCAAAAGGAACATTTTCCTTGTGGTGCCATTATTTTTACTGAGCAGCACAGAAGTTGTATTCATTTCATGACCCTGCTTCTGTGCTGGAACATCTACAGAGGTAAAAAATGGATTGCACAGAAGTTATTAGAAATTCTTTCAAAAGCTCAGGGAATTTTTAGCATTGTTGCAGTGGGAACAGGAGGAGGTCCTAAATTTTGCACATATTGTCAGGCTTGTGCTATTCTCAGCCTTCTGGTCTTCCAAATACTTTGCTTCCCTCTGTACTGACCGGTTTTGTTATTCCAACCTATGAGCGCCAAAAAGACTCCCATTAGCCTTAGCAGTATGTGTTAACTGGCTGTTTCTTATTATTCAGATTATCTGGACGTAACAAAATGATGTTTTTAGAAGAAAAATGGGCAGCCAGCTCATTCTGCTTGGGCTGCCAAAAATAAGTAAGTATGAAATAGGATAGATCAACCTATGCCAGTTTTGAACAGAGCTCAATCAACAGTGTTTTGGGAGAGCAGTAACACACTGCATTTTATGCAGAGTGCTTTTAAATGGCACAGTCCAAGAGCCAAGGAAAAATGAGAAGGAATGTGCTCTTCTGTATCACCTCACATTTTTCCAAGTCTGCACAAACAGTGCTGCTTTTTGGTAAGGAGGTTAGAGGGAGCATCCAGTTCTAAAGACTGAAGAAAATAAGTACTCTCTTTTGGAGGAGGTGAAATGGTACCTCAGCTACACAGGGCAGTACCTACACCCAGTGACACCAGTGGAATGACAGAGTGATGCATTGGTGTCAGTCACAAGCCCTAAGTCTGGCAACAGGAGCAGCACTGCTGCTAGTAGTTTTTTCAAAATACTGGGGTTTTTCTCCTGAGAAGGAACCTAAGTATGCAGAGTTGGGGGCAGAAATAGGTTTATCAGGTCTAATATTTCCAGAGTGAATTCCAGACTCAGTATAATAATCATTAAATATTAACTTGCCACAGAATCACAGAATGATTGAGATTGGAAAGAACCTCTGGAGGTCATCTGGTCCAACCTCCTTGATCAACCACAGCCACCTAGAACTAGTTTACCAGGACCATGTCCAGACAGCTTTTGAGTATCTCCAAGGATGCAGACTCCACAGCCTGCCCGGGCAACCTGTGCCAGTGCTTAGTCACCCTCACAGTAAAAAAGGGTTTCCTTCTGCTCATAGGGAACCTCCTGTGTTTCAGTTTATGCCCACTGTCTCTGGTCCTGTCACTGGGTACCACTGGAAAGAGCCTGGCTCCCTCTTCTTTGCACCCTCCCTTCAGGTATTTACACATATTAATGAGATCCCCCTGAGCCTTCTCCAGGCTGACCAGTCCCAGCTCTCTCAGCCTTTCCTCACAGTAGACATGCTGCAGTCCCTTCATCATCTTCATGGCCCCTCACTGGACTCTCCCCAGTATGTCCATGTCTCTCTTGTAGTGAAGAGCCCAGAACTGGACCCAGTGCTCCAGGTGCAGACTCACCAGTGCTGGGCAGAGGGGAAGGATCACCTCCCTCAGCCTGCTGGCAATACTTTGCCCAATGCAGACCAGGATACTCATAGCCGCCTTTGGCTCGTGTCCAACTTGGTGTCTAGCAGAACCTCCAGGTCCTTTTCTGCAAAGCTGCTTTCCAGCTGGTGCCCCCAGCATATACTGATCTGTGGGGTTGTTCCTCACCAGCTGCAGGACTTTGCACTTCTCTTTGTTGAACTTCCTGAGGTTTCTATCAGCCCATTTCTCCAGCTGGTCAAGGTGACCTATGAGCCTCTCCTTCTAGCTTTGTGTCATTGGCAAACTTGCTGCCCCATCTTGCAGATCACTAACAAAGATATTAAACAGGACTGGACCAGTGGTGGACTTCTGGGGTCTACCACTACTTACCAGTCTCCAACTAGACTTCGTGCCACCAACTAGACTTTGTGCCACCAATCACCATCCTTGGGGCCCGACTATTCAGGCAGTTTTCAACCCACCTCATGTCTGCTCATCCAGCCCCTACAGCAACAGCTTGAGGGGCTGAGGGTGTTATGGGAGATGGTGTCAGCAGCCTCACTGAAGGCCCAGTAGACACTAACCACTGTTCTCCCTCCCTTACCGGATACATCAGTTCATTGCCAGGTTGGTCAAGCATGACTTCCTCTTGGTGAAGCCATGCTGATTACTCCTGAGGAATTTCTTGTCCTTCATGTGCCTGGAAATGGTTTCCAGGATGAGCTGCTCCATCACCGTCCTAGGGATTCAGATGAGGGTGACAAGCTTCCAGTTCTCTGGCTCCTCCTTCTTGCCTGTCTTGAGGTCAGAAATGACATTTTCTTTCCTCCAGTCTTCAGGTCCTTCTCATAGCCACCATGACTGAACAAAGATTATTGACAGTGGCCTTGCAATGACATCTGACAGCTCCCTCAGCACTTGTGGGTGCTTCCCATCAGGGCCCATGGCTTTATCTCAGCAAAAGTTACTATACATTACACTGGTTGGCTCTGGTACCAGCAGCATTTTATGCCAATAAGCAGTAAGAGCTTTTCCATGGTGAGGCTAATACCCTTATCCTAATCAGGTTCCAGATACTCTAATCAGATACGCTAACTAATATTCTAATCAGATTCCATATCTGACTACAACATGAATATGAGGGAGGTGTAATAAAATAAACCTGAATCTCATTTCAACGCACCTGTGTGAGAACTGGATATTAGAGGCAGAAATGAAAAGTTCCTCAAGACAAGCAGAGCCTCCTTACATTGTCAAAATTCCTCCAATTCCCCTGTTCCTCTAATAAGTAACATTATTATCGAGATATTTCTAAAAGTTGTTCTAAGCTTTGTTTAGAAAAAAAAACCTGTGTGAACGTAATTCCCATCAAGAACTGTGAACTGAACTGCATGACCCACCCCTTACCCAAGACCTGTAACCTCTCTGAGACCAGCATATACACATAAACCTATTCCTGTGGATTGTTTTGGAGAAAGAACTGAACAAACTTCAAAAAGAAACACTCTGCCCGTTCTCTTATCTCTATGCACTACCTTCATTAACCTCTCCTTTTGATACCCCCAAAACAGAACCTAACTAAAAGAATTTTTTCCTCTACAGGGGCCAGTGTTTGAAAGGCTTCAGAAAAGACGTCATTTATCGTGCTCTGCTAACTCAGAGCTGCAGGAACACCCCCTTTCCTGCTCTGCCATCCATTATGGGGGAAACACTGCTCTTTCACCCCAAGCCAAAAATGTGGGAGGTCGAGAAAGGACAGACAGATGTGGCAGACTTAACAACTTCACTATGTCTGGGAAACATAATGGAAAGACATGTGTGTTATAATCCCAGTGTATGTGCCTGGAAAGATTAGAAAGAAAAGGGGGTTATGCTAAACCATTTAAACTGTTCCCTGTATAGTTATGTCCTTAACTCTCCCACCCCAAATAAAGCCTCACCCTGAACGTAAATAAGCTGAAAAGCACCATCTTTTGTCGAAAGCTGCTTTGCAGTGGGACTCACACAGCAGAAAGGCAAACCTCTGCATAAATGCAGATGTGAATGAGAATAGTTCAGGTTTTGTGTTTGTTCTCCAAACAGCTTAGCTATTCATAAGAAGTAAGGACTCAGACTTTAAACTTACTTTATGATAATGATGAAAACATTAGCCAAAAGCTTTGGTGGTACCTTGAAAAGAAAGGAAAGTTTCAAAAGCCCAAACACGTTACATAACTGTGCTGGATTTCCAAGAAAAACACACAGCCAATGTCTGCAGAATTCCAGAGTCTTTTTTTTTTAAATGCCCTCTGGGGCCAATTTAATATTTTCCAGACCCACTAAAAACCAGCAGTGAAATACCAGGAAATGGTCCTCAGCTGCAGTCATGTTTTCATTTGTGCTGTATCCCAGCATTTGAACCGTTCCCCAGCCCCTCTGCCCCAGCCTTCTGGTGCTTTTGGCGTTCCAGGAGCAGGCAGGTGACTTGGGCTTGCTCTCTGCAGCCAAATTTGGCTCTTTAGGCTGCCTTCTGAAGAAAACAAAGTAAAAGAAACCCCCAAAGCCCCCAAAATACCAAACCAACACATTCAAATAGTGGCACTGCAGTACTGGAGACAGTTTATACACGCTGCTCCCTCCAAGTACCCAATAAACTTTCCCCTTTCCAGGCTGTCTCCTCACTCCTAAACAGATCATCAAAGCCACCCTTTCTCCTCAGCATATGATCAAAAACACCCTTTCCAAAGACATTTCCTTGCTTTCACCAAAGGAAAAAAAGCAAAGCTGTGTTTGATATGTTTATGCTGTTATTTTGAAATAAAAAATGAGTCGGTTCTGCACAAAGAACTTTAGCTTTGATGGTGTCCCATGGGTTGTTACAGGTGGTAAGATATGCAGGTCCAGAGCAGCACTGCTAATGAAGTCTTACAAATGTATGAGAATAAATACACAAGAGGAGGAAAGGGAAAAAAGGGAGATTTCAAAGGAAAACAAAAGCAGCTTTTAATGGACCAAGTATAGGCACTACACTGGAGGCCCCAAGCTGCAAGCACGTATACATGTGAGTAATACTACTCTTTACATAGGTTCCAGTGTGAGCAATTTAATTTGTGTGTGTATTTGTGTGTCTCTTTTGCAAAGCAGGCAGGCTCCTCGATGTGGACAGCTGAAAAGCCACAAACAATGGGGTCTGATCAACTGCGAGGGCTGCAGGCTGCACCTCTGAAAGTCACTATTCCTCTGCATTCAGTCACCCTGGAGTACAGCAGCAAGTTTGTGTTACACTTCCTTGACACTAACCCCCTCTCAAGAGTGACAACTGAAGAGGCTACGAGAGCCATTGTGGTCTCTACACTTTGCCATCTTCAACTGAATCCCAGCTTGATGCCAAGTCTTTACCTCTGTCTTTCATTCCCCCAGAAAAACAGATGGAGGAAAGAGAGCCTCATCTATGCCAGGCCAAAGGGTACACACTCATCACCTTCATCAGCTGGTTTTGGGGCCCTGAGCCACACAACACCCTACCTGTGCAAGCTGCCTAGTTTTTATGTGAAGGCACATGTGCTGGCTCAAGGGACAACATTTCTGCCCACTCACAGAAATACAGAATCAACAAGGCTGGAAAAGACATGTAAGATCATGAAGTTCAACCACTCCAATTTTCATAGAATCACAGAATGGTTTGGGTAGGAAAGGACTTTAAAGTCATTCAGTTTCAAACCCTGCCACGGGCAGGACACCTTCCACTAGACCAGGTTGCTCCAAGCCCTGTCCAACCTGGCCTTGAACACTGCCAGGGACAGGGCAACCACAGCTTCCCTGGGCACCCTGTGCCAGAGCCTCAGCACACTCACAGGGAAGAACCTCTTCCTTATATCTAACCTGATAGATATATCTATCTATATATTCCCCTGTTTCAGTTTGAACCCATCACCCCTTGTGCTATTTTACCTTTGTCTTTTCCATCTTTGTAGTTTTGCACCTAAGTCCCTTTGACTCATGCAACCCAATGTGGTTGTACTGTTTGTTCCTATAACCTATATGCGCCCAGCTTCTCCCAGAAATCTTCCCTGCCAAATCCAACGTAAAAAGCTTTCATTGCACAGAAAAAAAACTCAAAGGCAGTTGACTAAGGGTGTCAAGAAAGACTATAGAACACTAGGTTGAGATGGATGTACAAAGACAAAAGCAGTCTTTTAGCTGCTTCAACTTTCTAAATTCCTAGTGCAGCTAATATGCTAGAAAGTTAATGTTAGAAAACATATTTCCTAATATGTTACGAAAACAAATGGGGATGTGCTTCAAAGTCATATAAAGAAGTACCCCCACAATGCCAGGACTGCAAAAATCTCAGAACTGATCTGACTAACTAACTGCAGCCTGAGGCATTTACTCACCACTACTATAACAGCAATGCCAATATTTATTTAGTTACCTTTTTTTCCCAACTATTCCATTGCAACTCATATTCAAATTCATTAATTCACAGTCATTATTTCCTTGACCTGGATACTGTGAAATAGCCAAAAGTTTAGGCTTTTTGTTCACAGTATATGAATAACCAATCAGCCTATGTCAAGAAGGAGTTTTCAATCTCATGCAGAGTATCCTAGCCTATTGCTGAATCTGCCTGAATTCCAAATAAAAACCCCAACCTGCCATGTTCAAAAATCTCCATTAAAAAAGCCCCTATATTTTAATATATACATCTTGGGGATGGGTCTCAGAGTATGGGGGAAGGGGGGGGGGGGGTATAGCAGAAACAAACCCTGTCTATTGGGTTTGATGTTTTTAATACCCAGTGATGAAGTCAATGAAAATGAAAAGTCTCTCCAAAACTACGAAGTTAAAATGCGGAACTAAAAAGAGTCCCAAGTCAGAACTGTAAACATTCCAAAGAAAATTACCTCCTTTTATTAAGCATTTCATCTAAAATGTAACCACGTGTCCTCACACAGCAGGGCTCTGTCAAAGTTTTACCTCCTAACTTTGCCAGTATACGTGAATGTCTTAAAACGTGACGGGTAAAAAGACTGATTAAAAAACATCAATTACAGAGAAACGCAGTATTTGCAGCAAGACTGTGTCTAGCTCTGAAACAAATAATAACGATTTTGAAAGACTGAAAGGGTTTTTTCCCCAGCTGGTCTAAGACACAGAGACTAATTCTATTGAATGCCACTGGGGTCTGAGAAGAAATATAGTTGCAAGTGTCCCTACAAATTCCTTAATGCATCTAATTTTAGCCTGGCAAGCTTCACATTAGGGGGTCACATCCTGCATCCCTGGTGCCCCCCAAAGCTCATTGAAGTTTCCCTGCAATGCTGAATGACCAGATTCTCAGAATGTTTAGTTATCTGCTTGAGTGCAAATAGTGAGCAACATATGGAAGTAAGTTTGTATTTCTTTGTTCAGTTGTCATCAAAGATAGATTGGGGTCAACCACCTAAGACTTATGTTCATTCCGATGGTTAATACAGACTATGTTTTTCCTGCATGCCTGTATTTACACAAAGTAAAAAGACTTCAAGAAGGTAATAAAGCCACTAAGTCTGCAGCAAATAGCCTTGCTGCACCTCTTCTTACAGTATCTTCTGGAAATGTGTTTGGAAAGTATTAAAATAATTCTAGTAACCAAAAAGATTAATTGCAGAAGATGAGAAGAAAGTATTTAAGTAGTTGGTTTCCTTTTCAGCTTTATTAGTGTCCATAAGTAGATACCTGTAAAACGTGTACCACTAAGGAGGGCTGAGACCTTCTGAAAACTGGACCACTTGATAAGATGTCTAGTTTTAATCATCCCCCATTTTGTGTTGAACCCGTCCAGTCTCGTTTCCTGTTTTGTGAAGCTGGCATCTTTCACACAGGAAATACAGTTAAATTGAATTAATCTGAGTTTTTTTACAGCACTTTACAATTCCAAATGAAAAAAATACTTTGTAAAACCAAGACCTAGTTATTCTTGCAAGTTATTAGTTATGCTTAAGATGTATCCCTATGGATCTGAATGTAGTTTTTAGGCCTGTGTGGCCCAAGTGCAGAGAGAAGATGCGGGGAAGTAGGTTCAAAGAGTTTATCTTTCTGCTAGTTTCTGATTCCTTAAGTCCTCAGTCCTCCTACCATTAGTGTGTGTAAGCATCAGTGTACATACTCATGAACTAAAGCTTCTGTGAGCACATCAGAGGAGGATGCTAGCTAGTGTACAGTTCAGCAGTGTAAAGAGCAATCTAGTTCACATGGCTACATGCCTTCGGTGTAGCTTCTGCTGTTTTCCATGACGTGTGCATTTACAGTTTAGGTGAGGGGGCACAAGCGTTTTTAAACACATACACAGCTGATGACAAAGGAGGACATTTTGCATGTCCCTAGTGGGTGACAACAAAGAATAAATGGGATTAAGCACAGGCAATGTAAATTAGTGTCAGTTGTTAGGATATATTATCTACTGATAAAGATACCCTGGACTGGACTAGATTGTCAGGGAACAAGGTAGATACTGGAAGTCTGTAGAAACACATCAGATCAACATCTGCTAGAAGCATGGCCCAGCTATTCCTGCTTGGAGGCAGAAGCTGACCTACAGAGAGGATCTCAGTCTCTGCCACATTATTTCCTACTGCAGGTTGCACTAAATGCTTTCAGGGAGTACTAGAAAAACGGGATACATGAAGCGTTCCCTCCCATCCTTGTTTATGTAAAGGTAACATAATTCAGCTCTCCCACATAAAAGGACAGAGTTTTGTTCTCCATAAAATACAAGCATGAGACATGCAGTTAGACTACAAACATTCATTAGTTCAGTCATCACAGGATAGACTGGGCATCATTCATTATTGTTTATGGGGTAATTTGGCTGAGCATTCCACCTAACCCACACTCCAAACCACTGAACCAAAAAGCAGAGGGTGAATGTCCTGTTACAAAATATACTCCTATTAGAGCATGCCACACTTAGACTTTTCCCCACTGGGTAAGTAATATATTACTGCTGATAATTTCATCTTGGTTTTTGTCCTACAAGCTGTTCTGAATATCCTTTTAACATTCACTGTGCAATTTTCTCTTGGTGGCTTTAGAATCAGAGAAGAGATTTTTGGCACATCAGTACAGAATGTATGTAAATACAGTAGGATATTGAACAATACGTGGGCATTTGGGGGCAACCATGATACAGCACCCCAGGGGAATGGTAAATGCAACCAAAGGGTGCCAAAAGAGAACAACTCAAAGAGAATATAAACCATGTGATTTTCTTTCCTTCCCTTCCTCTTTGTCCTTAGGGACTTGTAGTTAGTGCTGGAGAAGCAAGGGGGGCATCTGGCCAGCACCATATCTGTGCAATAATAAAGGTTATTTTGGAACCTGGATGATAGCAATTCCGGCTGTTGCCTGTACTGTAACACACATCACAATATGCCCTCTCCTGCTGTGTCTTCAGCTGAGGTTAAATCCATTCCAGTGTGAAGGAAATAAAGCAGAGAGCAGAGGCTTGAAGAACCCATCTACCAGCACTCAAGATGCACCCACACAAGATGTGAGACCTTCTGGTTTATAAAAATGACCACGTCATCTGGTCTTCTGCTGGAATGGAGTTCCCAGCAGGTCAAAGGCAGAATCTCATTCAGCAGATGCGTGGCTATACTGGATCTATGTTGCAATACTACCATCAACAAAATCTACTTGCAGACCTTTTATTCTTTCCAAAGAGCTAAAATGCATGGCTCATGCTCTGGACCACACACATGCAGTACCACCAAGGAGATTCCTCTCCTTGCTCCCAGAACCAGAATGAGCAAGAACAAGTTATGAAAGATTCATGTGGTGAAACATGGCAATGATTTCAGAAAGGAAAAAAGACACGAGATTATAACAATTCACAACAGAATGATGCACTTTTGCAAGAATACCTTGGAGCCCAATGAAAGAACCAGTGTTACTATTTTGTTGGGTTCTTCAGGCATAACTAAAGCTGTCACTTTTGCCTTTTTAGTACACAAAAACAAAGGCCTGAATGTTAACCATAGAAAGTTTTAATAATAAATGACATACTCATGTTCATCTGTGTAAATGCTTTGTAAAGTCAAATCTCAAAGGAAGCAAGTAAAGAGTATGTACTATAATAAAAACACAGTGTATAAGAACAATGGTCATCAAACTGTGAAAATACATTATTGGCTTTTAAATAACTTGGGGGGGGGGGGGGGGGGATGGGTAGAAAGTTAAGGCCAGGACAGGCCCTTACACTTTAAAGCATCTGTTCTTAATCTGCAAGAAACTGTAAACAGTTTTCAATGTCCTTAGCAAAACAAGAAGCAGTGAGGGTTTAAGTACTCACATCAGTGTCTGTTCCTGCCTTTCACCTCACATTTAGGTATTATTTTTTCTAAGTGAAACCATCAACCTTTTCTATCCTAAGTGAAAACTCCACAGGATTCTCTAGCAGCAAGAACTAAGCTCTGCCACTGAATGGTAGACCTGAACATCCTTCTGGGCATTCCCTGCAGTCTAAGGTGGGATTAGATCTGGAAGTTAGATAGAAGCAAACAGGGAGCAGGCAAGAGCACATAATTCCCCTACTTTACCATACAGAAGTTAAAGATAGAAAAGTACAGCTTGAATGAAAGTCAAGGGACTGTGGTCATAGGGAATAGCTAAAAGAGGCTTTATTCTTCTATATGGTAAAGAGAAAAGAAACAAAGTCCCCACAGGTCATATATCTTATGAAGGGCAACACCCAGAACTCCTCCCCGAGCATTCATTTAACATACCAACTATGCAGAGCTGCATTCAGCACCAGGCATGGACAGCTTACCTTGACTTTTGTTACACACATTTTTCCCTTGTAGATGAAATTGGAATTCAAACTTTCATAATGTTTCCACAAGCAATACCAGGAGCTGATGGTACCTGCCATGCTTTTGCTAGCACATATGAATGGAAAATTAAGTTGACTACAGCATAGCTGCTTGCTGCAAGAAACTCAGTTTATATGATACTACTGATGCCTGAAAAAGTCATGTTATCAGGTTAACATGAAGAACATGAAGGTGGAATCCATCCTTTTATTAGTGTTAAGCTACAGGTAATGCAAGGCATATATAAGAACCTAAACAGAATGATGACAAATCTAAATATAGTAAAATGTGCTCAAGAGACACTCTCCTCAACCACACATTATTAATCCTGTGCATCAAATTAATGTCCAAGCAACAAGTCAGAGTTAAAGGCTGATAATTCAAGGCACTGGACAAACCCTGCAAAGGAGCTAGCCCTCAAAATCTTACAGTACAAATCAACAAAGATAGGAGGCATAGGGTAAAGGACGCGATGAAAACACGATTATGGCAGCAAAACTTGTGGTTTATTTTAGTGGTTATTTAAGAAGGATTTACTTAGTAGATTAAAGTTCAATCAAAATAACTGCATAAAAGACAGTATGTTTTCCCACTCTCAAACCTAACTTAATTAATCGCTACATTTCTCCATCCACATTTCTTTTTTATACTTGAATAAATACAACCCAAGTTGTTGCAAAACACTATTTCAAGAGCATTTAAAATAAAAGACCGTACCAAAATTTGGCACAGCAAACCCATCCCTGTCACAATGGAAAAACAAACTTTTGTATATCTGGAAGTTTAGTTTGGGTTTTTTTGTTTTTTTTTGGTGGGGGGGGGTAAGACAAGCCTGCATTTAAAATGAGATTCCCTTTGAGTCCTCTGATGAGAAAACTACTAGGCACATAGAATTTGGCTCAGCCCATCCCTCCAGCCTGCCCCTCAAGCAGATCAACACTCCCATCCTACCTGATATCATCTGCAAACCTACTGAGGGTACACATGATCCCCTCATCCAGATCACTGATATTAAACAGAACTGGCCTCAGTACCAAGCCCTGGGGAACTGGATTTAACCCCATGTGCTCTTTGGGCCCAGCCATTCAGCCAGTTTTTACCCAGCTACATCCCATCTCAAAAACAGAGATGTTTTTGTTACCTTATTTACCTTTATGAATCAGCCCGTTTCTTGCTTTCAGTTAAGCACTTTGGTTTTTAAATGTTTATTAATATATCCAGTTTAATGATTTACTACTGGCAGAATCTGCACCTGTGTCTGAGCTTTTAGCCTTCTGAACACTGAGTCTCAGGTTAATGTGTTTGCTTTGCACTTGTCATTGATCAAAAAGCATGCAGAGTCAGTTATCCCAGCTCAGCCAAAAGGCAATGCTTTGGTACAACCAACATGTTGCCATTGTATGTCTCAGTCCTAAGTAAATGTGTAGTTGGCAGTATGGGCTTGACCCGGACAATGAAGGCTGCCAAGCAATGCATCCTAGAGTTTCTTATGTGAAGAACAAACAGATTGGTCCTGAAATCTTCAGAACAAGTTCCAAGCCTGGGAGCCAGCCAAGTAACCAAAGCACTGTGAGATCCAGTTTTCTTTACACCCATGGCTAAAAAAACTGGGCAGGGATTATTAGCAGAGGAACCAGATCAATCAAGATAGGCTTGGAACAGGAAATGCATACAAATAGTTATATAAGAAGGATGTAAATAGGATCTTACATTATGCCTCGGTGCCAGCATTAAGAATTCTGGCAGGCACCTGCAAAGACCACTGGAAAACCAGCACAAAATATATCTATGCTAGAGTCTCCAACGTGATTCTGTGTGTCCTGGAATATGTGTGCCCCACTAAGGGAAATGAAATCCATCTCCATACCATGGAGCTGTGAGCTAGCCCTTCTCTTTTTGCCAGAAGGGAAAGGATAAGGGGCATATCCATCTCTCATTTTCAAATGAAATGTCTGCTTTTGGTTCTGAGGAGGAGAGCATCTTAACTAGATAGGCATATGAACTGCTTCCCTAGAAGTTGTCATGGTTCCTCATCAACCCTTAAGGACCACTGTGGAGCTGGACTGTACTGTTTTCCACGTCATTTCACAAAGAGGGCAGTTCTTGCAGGTTATAATCCACTATTCTGAAACTCTTCACATTCTGATTTACTTAGCAAATGCATCTGCTCAATTTAAGTACCAAACTAAGAACTAGTTTAAAAGGGGTTTACGTATTTCTATGTATATACGTACTTAGAATCTAATGTTTATCAGAAAGACTGTCATTTCCTTATGTATAAATAAATTGCAAAGCACAGTGACCTTTCACTAGAACCTTTAAGTCTTTTTAGGATCTAAGAGTACAAAAGAAGTGAATAGACACTATTACAAATTATTCCAGTTTATGTATTACATGTAGATAAGGCCCTTTGTGACATGGGTTAGTGGTGGACTTGGCAGTCCTGGGATAAAGGTTAGACTTGATGATCTTAAAGGACTTTTCCAATGTAGCTGATTCTGTGATTCTATGATTTGCAATGGGGTCCTTGGGTATAATACTGATTTTGCACGAGTATGAAGTTGAAATATTTCCACTGGTTTTAGTGCACTCTGGATTGCCATTGATGGCAGCAGAATCTCACCCTTACTTTTTCAAAATCAATATTCTGAATAGAAATGTTTCTCTTTATGTTAAATT
Organism: Pezoporus wallicus; assembly: GCF_028554395.1. Classification (NCBI taxonomy): domain Eukaryota; kingdom Metazoa; phylum Chordata; class Aves; order Psittaciformes; family Psittacidae; genus Pezoporus; species Pezoporus wallicus. The sequence continues at coordinate 5,685,696 of NW_026642649.1, read as the reverse complement.
GTTTATTTATTGAATTTATCTCTTCAGTTACTAACTATACCCTTTTGAAACAGAGTATTTCTGCCCTCATAGAAGGCCTATGCAGTGGGCCACGATGTTTTCAGTAATTTGGTTTTGTGCCTGGTATTATTTGGCTTCTTTTACCTACACAAGTGTAAAAATACTGAAAAAATGCCCCCAAAGAACCAACTTAAGGTCTTTTATCCAGTTGTCTACAGAAAGAAATCGTTTCAGGGAAGATAAAGTAAGTCCTATATAATCAGGGTCTACTTTATAACACAAACTGTAGTTTTTTAAGCTATATAGACTGCACTTAAAAGTCAATCTGACATTTAATAAGAAGCCATAAATAGCTAATTAATGTCAGGACTTGATGGTTTTCTTCAACACTTTGGTCTTTTAAGAAGAACAAGACCACCCATCCAGGCAGCACTTAAGCACTTGAAAGAATAGTTGCAGTTTCTTTAGTACAAATAAATAGGAAGAACATGAAAGTTAATTCAGAAAAGGATAGTTTAATGATTAAAAGCAGGTCTAAGCTTCTATACAACAATACTGAAAGGGCTGAGGGCCAGGAAGCTTTTCCAAAGAAGTGGTTGATAAAACTGCACTGAAAACAGAATCTTGATTCAAATCTTGCACAATTTTCCCATTTAATTGCTTCTACTAATGACAGTGATAAAGCAGAAATCTGATCAGAACTCTTAATCTCCTGCTTCCCCTTCCTGCATGTTAATTGGAAACAAAGTCCACTTCCAGTTACATATTTCATGGGATTTACCTGGTTTTTTATTTTTCTTGCACTGCGAACTATGAAGCTTTTCAGAAACTTGTAAAAACATGTCACATAGAGGTTAAGACTCCAACCTGTATGGAGTCAGATGAATCTAAGCTTTCACATCCTGTTTCCTATATTTACTTAATAAACAATGGCCTATGGAAAAATAGGGTAAACTCGGGAGTGGTGCCATCTGTCTCCTACTGGAAGAAAATGTGCTTCAGTACCATGTGCCCTCGCCTGCCTTGAGGATTGTCAGGGTCACCTCACACATGGCTGGGAAACTACAGCTGGGGTGAACTGACTTGCTCTAACCGCTGCTGGACAAGAATTGGGATGTGAACAGGATTTCTTTAACTTCTAAGCACAGGGCTGAGCTTTAAAACATTCCAAAGTCCCCTCCCAAGTGGTTACAAATCTTCCCTGTGAGTTCTCAATATCCTAACACATTAAGAACAGATTTTATACAGGGTAGGAATACTGATATAAGAGAGATGTGAGATCTGAGATTCTCTACCAGATTATTTCCTGATAGAAAAAGTGTATGTAACTTTGCTGATTTTAGGCAGTATTATGTAGCTTGGAATAAAGAATTTTACCTTAAAGTGAAATATTGCTGATTGATAACCGTTTTATTTCACGCTATTTCAGTGTTAAACAGCATTACTTTACAGTAATGCATGGCACACTTCAGCTGCCCACCGCTTCAGTCCTGTCTTGGCATGGGCACTGGTGTCCAGTAGGAATCCCCTACGAGCTGCAAGACTTCAGCTGTAGGTTCACTCCCATCCAGAACATTTTACTGCTTGAGTTTTCTAAGGTCATCTCCAACTTGTCAGTCTTGTCCAGAATTCTGCACTGAGATTTTGTGGTTGGAAATGCATTCTACAAAACCAGCTGAGAAGTCAAGATCACAAATGTGTTCTCTCTTTAAACCAGTGAACTTTTAGGGGGTTTTCCCCTATGTTCTCTAGTTTATGGTTCAGCAAAGCTAATAAACTTCTTGTAAAAAAAAGTGCAATCAAACTTATCAGCTTTCATCTATCTTTCATTAACAATATTTTCAAGACAATTCTTTCCACAAGCATTTAGTACTGCTCTATCTCCGATCCGCATGAAGTCAATAGGAGATTTTACTACTGATTCCACAATAGCAGAGTTATGCCAACAAGGAATACTTTTGACTACTCATCTGTTACAAAAAGAAGCTATTAATTTTTAAGAATCTGTGTTTAAGGATTAGAAAGCTGAACGCATTGCATTTTATAAATGGGCTGGTTTGCCTCAAGCATGGCTATTTCAGGCTATGAAATGCCGTTTCTTATTAGTCATCAGTGATAAATACTCATTTGGGGAGAAGGTTGTATGCCATACAAGGTACCATTGCTAGAGTTCATGTCTATCCACTTAGAAATGATCTGGAAGAATAAATCTTCTGACCAAGCTGTTTATAAATTCCACTGGAGACAGTCAGACTTGTAGACTAAAGAGAGGGCTGAACACTCAGCAGAACAGCCTGAGACGTCAAAGAGCTGGGTTCAGAGTAATCCCTTGGGCTTTTTTGTGTATCTCATGCCTAAGAAGGACAAAAGGAACTCACCATTAAGAACTGTGGCATAAAGCAGAGCAAGACACAATTCTCATCCTGTACTGTATGTGTTTTAAAGCAACAGATGAAATATGGCAGGTCTCTTCTGGACAGCTATTGCCTTCCATATGCGCATTAAAGGATCCTATGTCAGTCTATCACTTGCATATTAAAACAAATCCATATTTTCCCTGGTTTTAAAAGTTGTGAAAATTCCACTCTACCTGAATCTAAATATTACTAACATGTACAGACAGTTACTCTTATTCAGATCTTCTAAAATAGAATATGTAAAAAACTACTTGAAGTTGAACCACAAAAGAAAAATTGAAACAGAAGGCTTTGGAAACCATTGAAAGGCACAACCCTATTTGAATATGGGGTTTTATTCAAGTGAAATGTTACATTTTTATCAGCTTTCCTTTGGGCTTAAGAGACTTTGAAAAGAGGCAGGTATTAGGGTTTTTTCCTTTTGTTTTTAAATACCTCCAATATATCCCCCTACTACTGCCCTCCCAAAAACATCTGCCCCCTTTCTCTCTGTTTTCACAGATATAAGCCACTCTTTTGACAGACTAGACTTGGAATGATCTATCCAAAAGCTGTCTGTAAATACTTCAGAACAGAATAGGAAATGCTGAAGAGCAACATGAAAAGTCAAAACATTGACACCCAAAATGTAATTTTATTTCCCAGTCATCTTACATACAGATGAACTAAAAAGTTGAAGTACATTTTGGCTACAGAGCAAAATCTTACAGCTGTGCATTAAGCAAAGTATGTATGACTGGGGCTGGACTTTTAATGCCAGCTGTAATCAAACATGGTCATTATCTATTTTCAGGAGCTCTGATGACAACTCACACAGTCACACTGCTGCTCCTGCTGCTGTGATCTCCTCCTTGATGGAAGGTCTCAGTTTAGGTAGTCACCATGTGGGTAGTGCAGCCACTCAGCAAAGACTCATTTTATGTGTGGTCGGAGATGCTTGCTTGGAGGGCAGACACACTTGAAGTCCACGCTCTGGCAAGGCCTCTGTTTAAGAGACTCACTTAAAGAGCCTGCCTAGGGCTGTGACTAAATAAGCACTTGAAACAGGTCCACTTGGTGGACCTGCCAGCCCACCAAATACTGCCTTGTTTTAGTGATTTCATTATTTTAATGCCAAGTATAAGAAGGAGATAACGTGGGTAAGAGATAAAAGTTTCCGCTGCTGCAAAGGAAGCTCAGAAAAGGCCCCCTAGTCCTCCCTGGCATAAAGTAGGAATTAGGGCTGTTTCTCTCTAAACCCTCTCAGAAATGCTCTCCAAGAACACAGAAAAGAGCTTTACTGCTGCCCCAACCCCCTGTAAGGCTACCAAGCACAACCTTCCACCCTGGTAAAGTACAGCACTCTCGGATATCATTGTATCATATGAAATAATAATTAAAAGCTCTCATTAAGAGTTTATGACATGTATGCACTAAACCAAAACCAACAGGAGTGAAATATAATGGGATACAACCGTATCTCTTCGTGCAGGTATTATTAAAATGGATTTGTTGAGGAAAGCAAAGTAAGACATGAAATCTTCAGTCATGTCAGTGACTATGACATGAAAGTGTCATAGTTTCTATCCAGACTACTCTTTAAATGAGAGAAAGAGTGAAGCAAGTAGGGTTGTGAATGTGAACTGCAGATGTGAATGTGGGTGCAGATGAAGTAAATTACGTGCATGGATCAAAAAATAATTGAATTCAGTAGAGGAAAGGATGCAAAGGATACTCATTATCCCATTCAACAGAAGATGATCTAAAGCCCAACATGGATGAGCACCTTCTTCAAGAAGACACAGAAAGTCTGTCAAGGAGCCAGAGTACAATCCCACAGTGTGTAATTCCCAGCGCTTGAGCCACAGGCTCATTCTTCATCACCGAGGAATCTTTACTTCCAAGACTTCAGCTGTTCCTATTACACACACCCCAGTTAAGCCATAAACTTGAATACAACAAGGTTTGAATTTCTGTTCCTTTACCATAAATCTGAACAGTTTTATGGCAGACACCAGATTGATATAACTGCCCATGGTCAGGCTTTGCTTCAGGTTCAGGCCTATGGTAGATAAAAGAACTCATTCTTCACCAGAAAAAACACTTCTTTTTTCCTACAGGAAGAGTCTGTATTTAAAACACTTTCACAAGATGGAGAGGGCTTCTCTGTGACAGAATTTGGTCAAATTCAACTAAAATAAAAGTATCAGTTTTGTCAAATATTCAATATTTTTGTGACCAGACTTGTAATTTTTAGTAAAGAAAATACTTTAATGGCATTTTCATTACGTGCTAACACTATGGAAAGAGAGAAATGTGGAAATATTGAGAGGGGGGGAAAAAAGGGTTTTTCTTCCTCTTTAAATGTCTTATAAAATATTTTTGGGGGTTGTGGTTTCGTTTTCTGTTTTTCCACAAATAAAACCCCCTCTATTCATTTACTTGGCTGAGTTGGTTTTAAAAGATTTCTTCATTTCCTCCAGACACTAACATCTTTCTTTTCGGGCATTTTAAGTTAGGAAATAATTTATTTCTTTCAAGGTGTTTAGTGGCATTTCCTCCAGAAAGCTCTGACTGGGTGCCTGATCTGCAAGTGTTTTTCATATACACTATGATGAAAGGCTAGATTATGTAGAAATGTATAGCTCAGCAAGGCCCAGTTGCATACATTAGTTGTACATAAAGGCATCTCTCACATACTCCTGATCCTACACATGCTATCACTGAGTACAGGAAGAAAAGGGAGTTTGTAAGGATAAAAATTCAGTTTTTCATAGGAGCAAATCAAATTTTATTGATTTGTATTAAACTTTCTGAAAGAGAACTGTAAAGATGTTGTTGGGCAGTAAGAAACAAGGAACTCTTCCAAATGCAAGGGCTGAAGCACAACTGGAAATTACAGCCTACAGCAAGCAACAGAAATCAGAATATAGAATAACAGAATAGTTAGGGTTGGAAAGGACCTTAAGATCATCACGCTGTAACCCCCCGCCATGGGCAGGGACACCTCACACTAGACCATGTCATCCAAGACTCCAACCAGCCTGGCCTTGAACACTGCCAGGGATGGAGCATTCACAACTTCCAATATTCAGGGAAGAGCACAGAGAAAAGATTAGGGAACAATATAAAGGCTAAGGGGGGGGGGGGTGGAGAAGTGGGGTTTTTGGATGGAGAATTGTATTTGTGCCATTTTGACAACAACAGTTTATAGAAAGAAAGTGGTATTTAACCAAATCAGAAACAAGAAAGAATTTAATGGTGACATACAGTATCACAGTATCACAGTATCACAGTATGTTAGAGATTGGAAGGGACCTCGAAAGATCATCTAGTCCAATCCCCCTGCTGGAGCAGGAACACCTAGATAATGTTACACAGGAATGCGTCCAGGCGGGTTTTGAATGTCTCCAGGGAAGGAGACCAAATCAGAGAACAAGTTTCTTCTCAAGTTTAAGTGGAACCTCTTGTGTTCCAGTTTGTACCCATTACCCCTTGTCCTATCATTGTTTGCCACTGTTTGCCATACAGTAGACAAAAAGGTCAGCTGTGGACAAGGAACAACTGAGCAGACACCTGGCTCTGGGATACAGAGATGCCATCCCTTGGGTCTTCATGAGCAGTATCACACCATATCCAGTACTGGCAAGAGGCTTTACTGCTCAAACAGAGCTGGGCCCCTCTGCTTGCAAACACAGCTTGGCAGTACTGGTGGCATCGCCATGAACACTGCTGGTGGCCCCCTGCCTGGGAAAGTACCACATGCCCAGCCTCTTGACTATTTTACTTATATAAAAGTATACTCAGTATTTTATAAGCTTGACATTACTGAGCAAAGAGGATCTGGAAAAAAACACCAGAGCAAGTATGTTCAAAAGACTCCTCTCCACATGGAGTCAGGCTCCCAGGAAAAATGCTTCAGGGCCCTATCATGCAGAGCAGAAGATTGCCCTGGCTGGCCTTCTGCTGACAGACTGAGACTCCATGAAGCAGTTTCCTTTTCATCTTAGGAAGATCTAAAGCATTTTGCCAATTAATGATGATAAAACACTGCAGGGGATCATTTAGGGCAAGACACTGGAGCAGCTAATTCTAATGGGGATTATCCTACTCTGTGAGATAAAACGGTAGGATCTAATAAGTGGCAAGATTAATCAAACCTGCTGGACATGGAAAGGGCAAGAATGCACAGTAAAGTACAAGTCCACTAGTAAGAGTATGATTTAGGAGCAGCAAGGAGACTGGGCACTCTCTATTTGTGGTCCCATGTTTCCCAATACTGCTATTTATGTGCAGGAGAGTACTGCCTGGGGAAGCCTTCACTGGCACAGGCAGCGAGAAGTGCAAGTCTGAAGCCAACCTGATGCCTTATTTGTCTTATTGGATTGTGGAAGGCCTGGAAACACTGACTAGCGACACTAAGCAGAATGGTCAAGATTCATTAATCCCTTACTTTCCATTTTTCCTTAACTCCGCAGTGAGCGTTTAAACACAACCTCATTATTTTGTGTTGTAAAATACTTGCTTTTCATTTTAGCTTCCAAACCTTTGACTGCTTTATGAATACTCACTTCTTAGACAATTTTGTATCTATCAAAGTTTATAAAATAGAGATAGGAAAGATCTATTTGCTCATGGCTAGTGAGCTTTGCTAATAGCAGTACACTGACTTTCATTAGCTGTCTTTTAGGGTTATGGTAAGTTCTCTAGTCTTGTTGCTGAAGACTTTATAAGGTCTCACGGTTATAAGGCCTAAAACAACAGATTTTAATAATATTACCCTACATCTATACTACCATTCTAAATGCCAGAGAAATCTGTGCCTTCTTTTAGCCATGTATTCACATAAGGCCCTGTAAGGTATCTGCTTCAGTAGATACTTAAATTATGGGAAGCAAACTGAGAAAGCTGAAACTCCTGCAGCTATAAGCTGTATGTCTTCTTTTTCCTGAGGTCATACACAGTTTTGGACAAGGCAGACCTTCCTTGAAGGGAACTTGTACAGATCTCTAAGACAACTGATTCTGTGTTTGCTCTATAAAGTGTTATTTAAACTGAGATGTCACTGAATTTCATCAAATTGCCTTAACACCATTCTATGCCTGGCTTGCACAACTCCCTAACAGAGGTTACAAACACACTCAAAGAGAGGTCTCTGAAAAAAACCCCAACACACTTGTAGTCCTGATACCTGGAGCTGTGATAAACCTGTTAAGGAAATACAAGCAAGCAGATCTTTCAATTTCCTTAAAAATATGCATACAGAATACCTTATCCTGGCTGGTATGTCAAAGCAGAAGCAGTCTTTGCTTGGAAGGCAGCAGATGTACGTGCATGTGTGGGGAAGGGGTGTCCTGCTTCAAAACAACTGAGAATGATGATTCTACATCAGGTCTTGGCACTCTAAAAGGATGTGTTCAGTCTGATGGAAAGATGCTGCTCACATGTTATGCAATAAAGCAATAATGATATTTAGCTTATTCAGTTTAAAAATCAGATTTGGTAAAATGTGTTATCCTTCCTCTAGTGCATTAGGATTTAATTTTTATTATTCTTTTCATAATTATATTTCCATAAAGTCTTCAACAGAAGCTGGATCATCCCTCTTTCACTGTACTCACAGTATCTGTGGTAAGTGCGTGTATGTGTCCCTCCCTCATATAATTAAATGGTAAAAACATCTCAAGCTCACGGTTATAGGCCTGGAAGGCTTTAAAGAAGATGCCTGATTACTTCAAAGTCAATGATTTATTATAATGCTGCTTCATGCTGCCATATCTCTTCGGCTTGGTTGGGGGGGGGGGGGGGAGCTGGTTTTGGGGTGGTTTGACTTTTGTTGGGGGTTTTTTGTTTTCTTTTTTAACTTCTGCTTGTGCTGACTCATCTCTATAAAAGGAGACCCATGAGAAGTGTTTAAATAGCTCTGCAGTGCCTCGTGGCTTGGTAACACTTCCAGAACTTCCTGAAATGTAATACTTTCCAGATTGCCTGTTTGGTTTGTTTAAGCTCAGCATTCATTAAGCCCTGAAAAGGAAGTCATTGAAAGCAAAGTGTCTCTTCCCTCCTCCCAGGTGCTGTATAGAGGGACCAAGGGACAAGTTTTTAATATATAAGCATGCATTTTAACTTCTATATTTCTTTTATGTGACAACAGCCAGTGAAAGTATCCAATCAACAAATTACAGATATCAGCAATGCCGCATTGCACAGCTTCAGGGTGCAGTAGGGGACAGCTGTATTAGTATATGCAGCCAGAGAGACTTCTATGGCAAGATTTCCATCTACAGAGTAACGTGACTGTACAACAGCAAGGCCTCCTCACTCTTCCTCCAATATTCATGCTCCATGCAATCTTCAGCACTGTTTTCCTGAATTTGATTTCTAAGCAAGGAAAATTAGATCAGAACTCCTTAATCTAATAAAATCTGTATCTTCCTCTTACATTGGCATAAGCAGAGGAAGAGCAACAACTTGTTCTTTTAATCCATTCTCCTATTACACTGTAAACATCTTCTGCCTTGTCCTCCATGTATCTGTATCATTATCCATCATCAACTGCCCTTCCCTGTCCTCTCCAGATTCCTTTCATGCTAAATGAAACCGGAAGCATTTTTCAAGCCTGAAAACTGGACCTCTGCCTTAACCAAACAGTCTCTTTATTAGTTGAGGTTTCTAATTTATGTCTTTGGGCCATTCATTAAATGTGACCTTTGGGGAGCTCCAGTGCATAAACTATACCTCTTTATAATAGCAGCCAGCTGAAAAGCTGACATTCTCCCAGGGTCTCTGCACTGTTTCTTCCACTGCTTCTCCCTTACCTTTGGAAATTTTAACACATAACAAAATCCAGAAGAAAAGAGCCCTTGAGGTAGAGGAAGCACACAAGGAATTGAATTTGAAATGCTCTTTCTAATGATAAAAGGTATTTCTGCTTTACTTTGCTCTTTCCAGTCCTATTTTACTTTAACCATCCTCCCCTGGAATCAAACCCCTGAATTATAATACAGACGTTGTGTTTTAATTCCTGGGCAAAGGGTTCACTAAGGTGACTCAATGACAGTTAAATCTGAGAGAGAAAAAATTAGTCCTTTAGCCTGACTGGATCAAATAGAAGATATAGGTAAACAGTAAGGGAGGAACTATGGCCGAAACTCTAATTGCTATGTTAATTAGGAAAATTAATTAGGAGAATTATAGAATGGCTTCAGTTGGAAAGAACCTTAAGCTCATCCAGTTTCAACCCCCAGCCACTAGACCAGGTTGCTCCAAGCCCCATCCAACCTGGCCTTGAACAGTGCTAGGGATACTCCATCCAGAGATGCTCCAACCCTGGCAGTGTTCAAGGCCAGGTTGGATGGGGCTTGAAGCATCCCTGGATGGAGCATCCCTGGCAGTGTTCAAGGCCTGGCTGGACAGGGCTTGGAGCAACCTGGTCTAGTGGAAGGTGTCCCTGCCCATGGCAGGGGGTTGGAACTGGATGAGCTTAAACCATTCTATGACTCCAAAATTCTATACCAGAGACATCTGTAAGAAGAAAAGAAGTAAAATGATTTAGGAAAAAAATTAACTTCAAAACATTATTACTGTCACTTATTATTAAAATAGCATCTTAAATTTGCTAGGGAACCAATGAGTTACTCACTGTACGTCCACAAATGAAAACCAGGCCTTGCTCTTTGCAACATACAGATTAAGGAGACTCTAAAAAAGCCAACACAGTGAGTGGCACAAACAAGATTACTGGAAGGACAGGTATGGAATAAAATGGATTACAGATGTTGTTTTCTGCTATGTTGCAGGCATTTTCCACCAGTCACATTGAAAAGAAATTGTGTCAGCATTCTGTTTAATCAAGCAGCCACCAAACAATGAATGATTAATGGTGTTTCATTCCATAAGCAAAAAAACCCAGAGGTTACATTGGCATTAACTCAGCATAAAAATACTTTCCTGCCTTCTACAGAAACATTTCTCAAAACTTTAGCTTCATATTTTTTTCACTTTGCTTTTGGTATCAATCTTGTGATAACTGTTCCTCATTTTCCTTTCTCTAAAAACCTCAGAATTTAATAGAAAGTGATAACTTTTTATAGAGTTTTACTCACCATGTGTAGAATTTAATACATAACTTGATCCCTGCTCTCAAATGCAATAGGCTGCTTCAAAAATCCCAGCACAAAACACACAGGCTTTATGCTTATGTTTATAAAACCCTACTGGTTCTATCTATCACTGTTACTTTTTTAAGGCTTTGTTCATATATTCTGGATGAAGGTCTTCCAAGACCTCTCAGAATCCATTTGGAAAAGGCTTAATCTATATTTTGCTTTTGTTGTGCTGGATTCAATAATATCCCAATCACAAAGAGTGAAAAAGAAATAAAATCACAGAAAAATGTACAACTGATGTGACTGAGAACCGAGTTTTTTCACTCTACTCCCATTGTACTATGGTTGGAAAACATTAATCAAGGAATTTATGGAAGTTTTTAATGGACACCAGCCATGTAACCATGATTTGTTAGTGTTACACATATGGGAAAATATTAAAATCAATGATGGCTTAACTGAAGGTTATGAATTGTGCTCTACACAACTGAGATTACAGACTGACAGCAATCCCTCTCCTTTACACACAGAAGCTTATAGTAGTGCATCAAACTTCTGGGAAAGAAAAAAGCAACAAGAAAAAAGGATTATGGAGGTAATTTTGGAAAGAGCCATAGAGAGGAAGCTGTGGATAACATCAGAGGCACAGGGAATAGATCTGGGCTGCCAGGATGGGTGAGGAGGTCAGGAGGTAACTCCTTTTCTTGGTAAAGCCTTGTGCAGTCCAGGAACTTCATTCAGGACCCTCCTTCAAGCCACAATAAACAAACAGGCAGCAGTTCAAAGCCACGCATCAGATAGAGATTTAACAGACATGTGATAAATAAAACGCAAAGCACATTCAAATGAGGTGTACTCAACATCTCCAGTGACATCTTTATGCTGTCCCAATGGAAAGTACCCAAGTGGGATCCACGGCCCAAAATGAAACAACCAAAAAAAGATCTCTATATAAGAACATCATGTGAGTGAGGAAACCCCCATCTATTTATCTAGTTTAGGCATGATGACACAGCAATAAAAAAACCCACAGAAGTTTCAGGGGAATCACAGTGGTAGAAACAAGAAGCTAAACTATAAAACCACCACGAGGAACAGGGTGGAAGGAGAAGCATTTCCAAAGTAAAGCACAAAGATAGAAAGTGAGGCTGTGGGAACAAGGGAACTGAGTGTGGGAAAAAGACACTTTCATGGGTGACCGTAAGTATAACTGAAATGCTGCTCTTGGGCTTGTTAAACAAAGCTAACTTCATTTCTGCAGAAATACTCTAATGACTATGCAACCAGTGCAAGAGCTGATGCTACTGCCTTGTTACTATTAAACCTTGAGAAGTTCTTCAAATCAGTTTAACATCTAAGGCAGTTTCATCCTATCCTTCTGCAGTAGATCTCCAATACACTGGATCCCTGGCAGTCATCATGGGGTAGTGAAGACACTTAGAACATTCACAGGGATGTGTAAATCCCATTTGGAATAGTAATGGGAGATGCACAGACACTATGTCACCTATAGACATACACCAAGCCAGTTGTATGTAACGCTAGCTGCAGTGCCTCTGACAAGAAACAAGGAATTAGAGACACACCTTTATAATGAAAATCAAAGAGCAGTTAGAACTAACAGAATTCCATCGCCTAAGGAAATGTTTACACAAACAGATTTCTGTGTACACTTGTATCTCTTCACATGTGACCCAATGTACTAATACCTACCATACTGCATCTTTGCACACTGTGTATATGAAACCTAGAAAGGATGCTCCTGGCTGAACTCTACAGTGGAGTAGTCTGCTGAAGTCAGTGTGGGTTCCCCTTCATGAAGCAAGAAGGTGAGGCTGTGATTCAGCTGGATGGTGGGATCAAAGGGGGAGAGAGATAGGCTCCCAAGCTGTACGTGAAACCTAGATCATTAATGTCCTGAAAGAAAAAAACACCTGATCCTACACCTGTATTTTTTGAAGCAATGCTTTTTCTAATCCCTTTTAATTAGAATCTCACTGTCCCCCAAAGGGAAGGGGAAAATGTGAACTATGAAAGATAGACAGCATCTATAATCACTAGGGGAAAGCATCACCCTGCAGCTCAACCTGGCTATCTCAACAAAGCGGCGCCAGAATGCAGCACACAAATGCTGTTGTAGAGTGTTTTCTGAAATATAACCCTAATCTTGAGTGCAATACATAGATCAGATGCAGCCACATCATAGAATCATAAAATTGTTTGGGTTAGAAAGGATCTTAAGCTCATCCAGTTCTAACCTCCTGTCACAGGCAGTGACACCTCCCACTAGAGCAGGTTGCTCCAAGCCCCGTCCAGCCTGGCCTTGAACACTGCCAGGCGTGGGGCAACCACAGCTTCACTGGCCACCCTGTGCCAGCGCCTCAGCACCCTCACAGGGAGGAACTTCTTCCTTAGATCTAACCTGAACTTCCCCTGTTTCAGTTCAAACCCATCACCCCTTGTCCTATCACTACAGTCCCTGACGAAGAGTCCCTCTCCAGCACCCTTGCAGCCCCACTCAGATACTGGAAGCTGCTCTGAGGTCTCCCCACAGCTTCTCTTCCCCAGGTTGAACAGCCCCAGCCTTCTCAGCCTGTCTTCATACGGGAGGTGCTTCAGCCCCTGTTCATCCCCGTGGCCTCCTCTGGACTTGCTCCAACAGCTCCATGTCCTTCTTATGTTGAGGACATCAGAGCTGCACACAGTGCTGCAAGTGAGGTCTCACGAGAGCAGAGCAGAGGGGCAGGATCATCTCCCTTGACCTGCTGCTCTCCCTGCTTTTGATGCAGCCCAGCACACAGGGGATTTCTGGGCTCAAGCGCACACTGAAGCCACTCATGTTCAACAATCAACAACCCCAAGTCCTTCTCCTCAGGCTGCTCTGAATCACTTCTCTGCCCAATCTGTAGCTGTGCCTGGGATTGCCTGACCCAAGTGTAGGACCTCACACTTCGCATTGTTGAACATCATGAGGTTGTCATTGGCCACCTCTCGAGCATGTCACAGTTTCTCTGGATGGCATCCCTTCCCTCCAGTGTATCAACCAAACCACACAATATCACCACCAGGCAGGCAGAATCACAGAAGTATGAGCCCTCCTACCTCCCCTGCCAGAGTAAATGTGACCTTTGGTCAAACTCTGAGGTTACCCTTTCAAAAGGAATTGGAAGTTTGCTGTTAATTGCAGGAGCCAGACTTTCACCCTGACCTCAGCCCATGGGATTAAGTGAACATGGGCCTAGAGGCAGCCTCCGCAGCCCAGCAAAGCATGGAATTATTCACATGCAGGCTGATTTCCTTCACTTAACTAGACAACAGGAAAACAAACAGCAACACCTACTCCAGTTCAGAATTTCTTGAGCTAATTTGTAACTCATCATCAGTAGCATTCACCCCACTTCCCCCTAAAACTGGGCTCTATAGCTGCAGTCAAAGCATACTTTTTACTGTAGGAAAGGAAAAAGGGACCAGCTCATTCAGCTTGGGTACCACCCTCTGAACAGTGAATGTTCAACAAACTCCTCACGGCAAATACTGCAGAGAAACCTGCAAACACAACAGTGCTACAGCTGTGGCCAGTGGTAGAGTTTGGTCTGGATCCCTCTGTTATAAACAGAAAGGGTGCTGGCAGCTGCATCTTCTCAGTCAAGACCCCAGAGTCTGGAATGCATTCCTTTCCCTTGGTTCAAAATAGCCTCAATTTGATGTACTTCCAGGCGTGCTGCAAAAGCTATTTGTTTGCTGAAGCGGGGGTCTGGAGGCAAGAAGCTCTTCTGGAATGTTTCTCTTTCTCATGCCAGCTGGCTGTGGGAAGCTCCTATGTCCATGTCCACTGGAGGCTCCTGGCTGGCAAAATAATTCGTCTGTAGCATACTTCAGAACAAATCTCAGGACACACAGAGGTCTGGCATAGATCTCTTTTCAAGGAAAAGATGGAGAAATAAATCCATCCATTTTGCAAAAAAATTAAATATTATAACTAAAATTTTGCCAGCAATTGACTATTTTATTGTGTCAAAAAAAAAAAAAGGTAAAGATAAGAACTGATGCTGTGGTGGTCTGAAAAGAGAACTGAGAAGGGAGAAGGATGACAAGGACCTCCTCCAACCCATTGCAGTGCTTAGCAGGCCCATGGTTTGCTTTCCTGTGCCCTGGAATTTGATCTTTGAGGCCTGAAATCCCACATGTGCTACTGGGCAGGCGGATGTAGACAGAGCTCCACAGTCTTGAGACTGTACAAAGAAAGACCAGGCACTTACGCCAGGGGAAAAGTCAAGGTTTTGGGTAAGGAGAGACAATAACTTGGGCTAAATTGAACTAACTATGCTTCTCTGCTCCATCTCCTAGCATTTCACTAGCAGAGGGTTCTCTGTGTGGAAAAGCAGCTGATCAGTCATTCCATAGTTAGCTGTGCCAGCTAACGCTGTACAGTAAAATACATAAGCAAAAACAGTGAGCACAGTAGCACTTTGATCATTTTTGCTTTCCAGAACCAGAGGGGTGTGACCTTGGTTCTGTTCCTGTTCAGAACATAAACACCCCTGTCATACAGAGAAGATGGCACAGAGACTAGAAGAGAAACTGCTGTTAGTGCATAGAATGTTCGGCACTGGTCCCCAAAAGCTGGGGGTCTGTCCAGTTTCAGAGCACCCATTTTTCTAGTTTTCCTGGGGATTCTCAATTAATCTTGCTGTATCTTCCATGAAGAAGTGTACGCCATCCTGCTACTGTGCTTTAACTGAGCAAAAGGGGACATGAAATCCTCCTTTATTACCAAGACACAATAGAAGAAGGAAACTCTGAAACAGATGTAGCGTTAATCTGGTTTGGAAAATAGGAGTAGTCAATACGGGGAAATGGTATTACCTTAAGTGGTACCATATTAAAGTTAACCAAAAACCAACCAAACAAAAATCCCAAAGGACACCCCCACAAAATATCAAAGCACTGGCTTCCCATCACTTTATACCAAAATAGTTAGATCTTTCTATTTGTTTTTTCCAAGTTCCTCAGGATTTTTCCTACAGCCCTACAGAACACAAACATACTTGTTTTTCAGAGTTAGCAAAAGGTTCACCTAAATCCTACCAAGAGTTTCAAAGAATCACTAGCAATCATGGTATTAACATGATGGGATCAAGCAAAATCACAGTCAAAAGAGCAGGGTCATGAAAAACTGAGTTCTGTGAGTAACTTCAACTCCGTGAATTAATGGAAATAGGAAAGATTTTAGTAACAATGGGTGCAATGATAAGAAAGGATTACTATTTGTATTTACAACAAGATATTAACAGAGAACAGGTTTCTACCTGAAACATTATGTGGATGACAGTATCAGTTGTCTTACTGGTAACAGAATTGTCCTTTTTGAACATCTGGAAGTTCCCAATTATGGTTTTACTGTTCATATTATTTTTATTACAATGCAAGCTGTGGAAGCCATGCAAAGCCAGTTTGGTACTCAAGTTGCATGTAAGGCCTATCATAAAAACACTATTCTGAGGGACTTCTGCAAAGAGGGACCCAGTATTAAAATCTCTTTAGTTGCAGCTGGAAAACCTGCACTTTCAAAGACTTACCAATTTATGGCTTTATAAAATGGCTTGCTTGAAATAAGTCATGCCTCCCGCTGACCTCTTTTCATGGCTTTAATAAGGCATCACAGCAAGGTAAGAATTATCCCTATTAGCTTGCTTCAGAAGAAATTGTTCAATTTCAGATAATACATCAACCTTAGCACAAAACCCAATGGGAAGCAGCCATGTAGGTACCTGCAATCTGAGTGCCACATCCAATATATGTATTTATAATAGTATAGTACATGTAAGTACTTGCAATTATTACATGTAAGCTATGATTTTGTCCCCAAATTAAGTGGAAGCTGAGACAGTGGATGAATAAACCACCCAGGGGATAAGAGCTGCACCAAAGCAAAATGCTAGTTCCTGCAACAGAAGGGCACAAAGGCCTCAGGAGGCTACCTTAGAGCCCTGGTGCCCACTGCAATTTGAGGCTCCTTCTGAAAAGTACAGTTGAACTTCGAAAAGTAACTAAAAAGGCAGTGAGATTTCATGTCTGTGACTGGAATGGTGACTTTATCCTGCATATGCACAGCTTGCAACTGAAGAACTGTTCTTCCCAGTGCCAAGCCTTGTAAATCCAGCCTGAAGTCAAGAGCCAAAGTTGTGTTCATTCATTCTCATGCATCACTAAGTAGAGAGAATTTTCTTTCGCAGACTATGTCCCATGAAAGTAAGACTGCATTTCAGTTGCTCTGGATTTACACATATGTAACTAGCCACAGCAATTGCAGTGAGGAAAACAGTCCAGTGGAGGACAAGAATCATATCATAGACCATAAAAAGCCCCACAGACCATAAGACTGCACCATGAAGTCTACTATAAGCAGCGACACAAATAGCTAGTGTGATCTGCATTTACCACTGCTTGGGGTTTGAACAGATGTCACAACTTCACAGAGGAACTCTTGCCTCAGGCTATTACATAGACGTGGCCACTTTAACGTCCAGTTCAGATTAAGGGGAGATGGAAACCTCATTTGTGAAAAACAAGCAATAGTTTGTGTACTTTTCATAAAGGCACTAGTAAGCTAAACATGTTTCCCCTTTAAATAAAGTGGCACCAGAGGTTTCTAATTCCATAGAGAAGTTTGCAGCTCAGTTACGTACATGCCATAGTATGTGGTGTCTGCCATTTACAAAAGGGCCACAGAGGTATGTAGACATTTACCAAGTTCATCTTAAAATGTACCGGTTACACCACAACACAGGAACTGGCTCCCAAGTATCCTTAATGATTAAACTCAGAGTCCTGTTCTGTGTTCTTGTGGTGCCTGAGCATATATATTTGATTGACTAGTGAAACACTGTGGATACATTCCCTAAATTATGGCCAGGCAGCCTGAAGGTGACATTTGTTGGGCTGACATCAAATGACTCCATTCAGAGCAGTGACAAACAAGGGGGGCAGTCTGAGGCTCCCCATGTAATCAGCATTATTCATGCTCTAGCTGATTACTGATATTAAACAGATTTGCTAACTACAATGTCCACCTAGAGAAAACATTAAGAGCTGAACTGGGAGCTTAGTCCCATGGGCATAGATTGGAGGAATCCTCATGTTTGGGAAGTTAGATACTGCATTTCAGAGCGCCAGCATTTGAACTCAGCATGTCTAAAGCACAACTGATGCCACTGGAGTTAGCTACATCATTTATTTAGTTTAAATCCCAATAGGTACCTAAAAACCTTTATGAATGTGGCCACCTGGTGCAAAGGATCCTTATTTTCCTCTGATGTCTTTGTACTGAACACAGTACAGTCTGTTGCTCACTCAGGAAGTGTGGTAAACCGAATGTGAATACCATAGCATACCATCTAAGAAGGAACAGGCTGCCACAGTGCACACTCTGTCCCTGAAAAGAGCTTGCCTGACATGATTTACAAGGCACAGATACACAGATGAGCAGTTGTATGCAATTGTACTGCTTGCATTTTTTTATTTCAGACTCTAATTTGGATATCTGCTTAAAAATAAAAGTGCCTTCTCTTACAAAGAAGAGACTGGGTAAAATACGTAAAAGCAGTCAGAGAAAACAAAGCTTGCATTTATAATCGGAGAAAAGCATGGCATAGAATTAAAAAGAACTATTCTTTGCAAATTTGATCCTCCTAAATTCAATATAATGTGTATTTTTACGACTGTGCTTATTATTTCAAATTCCTGTTGTAGCAAAATACAAAACAAAGTGCTGAGGATGAGAAACTTGCTCGGCAAAGGAATGTTAAACATACTAGTGCTGCCAGAGGGTTTAGGGCACTCTGAGAGAACTCACACATTCTGGCTTCTTAGAAAAGCAAACAAGGATGTACTAGAGCATGTGAAAAAAATCTAACATCCCTAGAAAGCTACAGAAAACTTTCAGTGGGGTTAAATTTAAGACCTTTTCCTGAAGGTATTCAGTGTGGCAAAGCTGCACTACCCCTAAAACTATGAGTATTGCATAACAGACTATAAATACATGATTTTGACATTCTTTCTTGAGCTACATGAGTGACACTATTAAACTCTAAACACCTATGAAGACTAAAGTGCTGAAGAGGAAATGGGAATCCAGATTTCTCTGTATGAATGGCATTTAAAGAAGAGAGAAAATGCACAAAATAAATTAATACTACTTTCAGGGGTACTTCAGAAAGAAAGTCCACTGCCTTTTCTGTTTTCTGGCAGAGAGTGAAGGATCAAGGTTTTTCTTTATTTCCTACTCTAATTTTAAGTGATTTGGATTTATGCAGGGAGAGAAACTTGGCCTCCCACTCTCTCCAGCAAGTTTTGAGGTAAGAGACCTTCAGTGCCTGAGTGTTCAGAGCCCACACACACAGGCTGCTGTCTCATGAGTCCAGTACTCATCCAGATGGCGGAGGGCTGGATGTGCAGGTCGTGACTGCACGGAGCTAGACTCCAGCAGGCTAGTGGTGGGTGAAAGGCTCATTGGCGCATCCCTCAGCCTCCACCCTTCATGCTTTGATGTCATCAAGTACATGAAACAATTAAGTTCATGGTCAGGCATTCTGAATTCAGATTGCAAAAAACAATCATTCAAGATAAGTAGGCTTCCTGCCTTCTCCAAAGGATGCATTCATTGTAGATTTGGCTTAGATATTAGGAAAAAATACTTCTCTGTGAGGGTGTTGAGGCGCTGGCACAGGGTGCCCAGAGAAGCTGTGGCTGCTCCATCCCTGGCAGTGTTCAAGGCCAGGTTGGACACAGGGGCTTGGAGCAACCTAGTCTAGTGGAAGGTGTCCCTGCCCGTGGCAGGAGGCTGGAACTGGAGGAGCTTTAAGGTCCCTTCCAACACAAACCAGTCTGGGATTCTATGACTCTGCGTATCCATGAACCAGAAAAAGCTGTATCTCGTGGGGTATTTCTGCACAGCAGCTGAAACTCTAGCAGAAAAGACAGCCCAAATAAACTGCACATGAAGAACTGCTCTGTAGAAATACATAACACAACGAGAGGTGGAATGTGGAGACCTCATAGCAGCCTTCCAGTATCTGAATGGGGCCTATAGGGATGCTGGAGAGGGACTCTTCATTAGGGACTGTAGTGACAGGACAAGGGGTAACGGGTTCAAACTTAAACAGGGGAAGTTTAGGTTGGATATAAGAAGGAAATTCTTTACTGTAAGGGTGGTGAGGCACTGCAATGGGTTGCCCAGGAAGGTTGTGAATGCTCCATCTCTGGCAGTGGTCAAGACCAGGTTGGACGAGGCCTTGGGTCATATGATTTAGCGTAAGGTGTCCCTGCCCATGGCAGGGGGGTTGGAACTGGATGATCTTAAGGTCCTTTCCAACCCTAACGATTCTATGAAAGGCCAGCACTGTGCAAAGCCCCACTGAGAACTCACCTGTACCAGTAGGGACGCTTCTCATTACTCAACCTCAAGAAAGGTAAATTTCATCCAGGACAAAGGCAATGACTGAGCAGTAGATTATGGGCATGAAGGGCCTATAGAAGAAGAGAACTAGAAGGAGCAAGACAAAGGTTGAGAGGGCTGCCATCACTTTCAAGAAAGATATCATCGGTAAAGGACAAAGAAAGAAAAGAGCTCCTGAAATACAAGGAAAAATATGGTCAAGAACACACAACAATTCAGTACTTCTTTCCAAGAAGAAGACTTCACTGTAAGCAGTGTAGTAACAAATGTCACCCTATGTCTCTGCAAAGTTCTTGCAGAGGGAATCAAACTCCTTTATTTCACCTTTGGCATCCTCCTAACTAAATGAATGTATATGCTATAAAGGCCCTTATTTACATAGTCTGAATGTATATATGAATTTTAGCATAAACATATAAAAATAACTAGAATAGTATCTTCCTTATTCTTTCGGTATTTAAAATCACAATTCCTAAAGGTAAAAGAGACTTAACCAGTTTTTTCTATAAGATCTAAACATCCTACCACAAAGTGAGCTAGGCAAATAACTCTCAGAAAGGTTCAAGTCCCATGAACTGTAAAAGACTGACCCTAGGGCTGATGTATCCCATATAAACACAGCCAATGGGTGAGTTTAACAGAGAAGTTGTGCAGCTTGGTTTCAGTGGGAAAAGGCAATGTGATGGTGTTGTGGTTTAAACCCAGCCAGCAACTAAGTGAGTGGAGGAGAACCAAAAGGATGTAAAACCTGTGGGTTAAGAACAGTTACCAGTTATTACCCTTGCACAGATACCCAGTCCACCACTAAATCATGTCCCTAAGCACCACATCTACATGTCTTTTAAATACCTCCAGGGATGGTGACTCAATCCCTTCCCTGGCAACCTGTTCCAGTGCTTGACAGCCCTTTCATGAATGCTAAGTTTAGGCTCCACATACAGCTATATGAAAAGTCTGTCCATATAAGTAGTCATTTCCAGCACCAGCAACAACTGTGTACACAGCTAACATGCATAGTTTAGCTCGTGCAAAAATACCCAAACCAGGAAAGATTCTCTGCAACAAACATACACTATCAGTTTTCTAACACCTTCAAGTATTAATTCTGAGGTCTTTTGCTTGTTTATTTATATAAAAGGCATTTTGCATGTACTGTACTCTATTACTTGTAATGCAGTAATTTCAGAGAGTCTTCTTGGGGCCCAGTAGTGAGACAGACATGTTAGAGAGCACTTGACACATCTGGCAGAGCTCAGCAGATGTGGATGTTGCACATGAGTCCAGGACTCCTGGGATTTAAGCTTGCAGTGAGACAGAAAATGTAGGTGCAAGGCACTTTTGAGTTTGAAATGCTGAAAGATGCTAGTCTCAACATCTACTTGGAAATTCCTTCACTGAGGCTATCAAACTGCCTCATTTCCCCATCATCACCAGGGTATACTGCCTGCCTGCTCCCCACAAGGTTGATTCTTTAGGACTAGTGCCCACACAGTTCTCACCTTCTGTTCAATGACTGATCTGCATGGTATTTAAAGTTGTATTTTGCGTATTTATTGAAAGGAGCTAAAGTAAGTATTGAAAAAGAGCTAAAGTAAGGAGAAGGTATTTAATCTGCACTGTCCATCTTTATTGAAGAGATGGAGACAGAGGGATTTCAAGTGACACCTCTGTCATTTTATAAATCAAGATGTATTAACAGATATAAGAAGCCAAACAAATGCAAACCAAGTAATTCCCACAGGTGTATTGGAAAGAACTAAGGAGCGTGGAAGGACATATATACTTTGTATAGTATTATATGATACAACTCCCTATACTTGTCATATCAATAGCACTGATGGTATTTATATTCTTTTCTCATAGAATGGTTTGGGTCAGAAGCAACATTAAACATCATCCAGTTCCTTATATATCAACAACTACTCTTTGGTTCCATTTTTATTCTGCTCCCACTAAGGGAGCTGGAACTCCTGGTTTTCAGCACTGCACCTATCCAAATCTTGTTTCCTTTCTAACAGCTGATTTTCAAAGCTCCTTAGAGGTGAAAACACTGAAATCATTGGCCTTGGTGTGGGATCAGTAGGACTGGCACCCACCTTCCATGGCCCCCTCCAGCTTCATCTTTCCAATAGCATGCTCATGCCAGGTCTCAGCATGCAGAACATGACAGGGAGAGCTGAGGGATATTTAGGAGAGCTGGAGCTTTAGCATATCAGAGGATGTGTCTTTCAAATCCAAACAGGAGGAAGTTTTCAGGCAAAAGTAATTTAGTTAAAGGACTAACATGCCAAAGCCTTAATCTCTCAGTCATCCTATGTTCTAGTTTGCATGGGCCCTGAGTTTATTTTAAGATCATGCCATCATTAGTTAATTGCACAGATTATGTTTGTCCCTTCAGGTGAGTAAAGATGACTCAAAATTTAGAATGCAAAAGGAAATAAAGATTCTATGACTCGCAGTCATATACAACACGTATCATTAACTTCATGCTACACGGCATTTTACTTCGCCTAACTTTCTGACATAGATGACATCACTCAGACTGTCTACACATATTTAGCCACATGCTGTTGAGAGTTTGAAAGTATATATTA
Organism: Pezoporus wallicus; assembly: GCF_028554395.1. Classification (NCBI taxonomy): domain Eukaryota; kingdom Metazoa; phylum Chordata; class Aves; order Psittaciformes; family Psittacidae; genus Pezoporus; species Pezoporus wallicus. The sequence continues at coordinate 5,663,141 of NW_026642649.1, read as the reverse complement.
AGGATCAAATCTGATTTAGCCCTTTAAAGAGACAGGTTACGTAAATGTACACATACTTTGAAGCAGATCTTCCACCATTCCTTAGACAAAGGGGAAACAAGTCGGTGTGATGAAGCTGCATCTTTCTTAGCAGGCAGCTGTGGCTCCAGGGAGTCAGAGCCCCACACTGCCTAAGGGACTTGGCTATTAAACCAGACTGCCACAAAGACTGAGACCTCAGAGTGCCACTGGCTCCACCTTTTGGACAAAATATGAGTGTGTCGTTCTACCTCTAAACGTAGCATCAATTAACATACTTATTAGTATACTAATAATTAGTATACCAATTGATAATATTAAGACAATAATCAGCACACAGTAGTATTTATATAGTATAACTAAATCCAGTGCATAGAAACTAATACAGAAAGAAGTGCTACACTTTTTCTTCCCCTCCTGGAAAGTGGCCAGATTTTGTATTAGATCCTTTCTGTTAAAGTACTGGGATTGGCTACACACAATGGATTGCCATGCTCACTGCATGTAAACACTTCAGAATATGCATAGCTGTACTGCTATGATGTTTGATTTCATGATCCAAATTCTTCCCTGTGGGGGGGCTGAGGGTGCCCAGAGAAGCTGTGGCTGCCCCATCCCTGGCAGTGTTCAAGGCCAGGCTGGACAAGTTTTGGAGCAACCTGCTCTAGTGGAAGGTGTCCCTGCCCATGCCAGGGGTTGGAACTGGATGAGCTTTAAGGTCCCTTCCCACCCAAACCATTCTGTGGTTTCACGATTCTATGATGGTAAAATTAATGCAGGCTTTGTGCACTAAAATATATCAATTGATTTAAAAGTCTTGATATTGCATTGTATATCTCTAACACTACTTTTTCCATTGCCTGCTAAAAGTACTGGGCTAAATTTTAATTAAAAAACAACTGTAAGAGGTTCTCTGGTTCTATAGTTTAACCTTAATTATAGGTGAACAGAACAGCAGGCATTGTTCTTAGCTCTTTCCCATGCCTCCTGTCTCTGAAGGCAAGCCCAACAGCTATTTGTTTAGGATGGCAAGTGCACTGAGGCTTGCCCTCCCTGCTGCAGAGGAGACACAACGTTCTGGGTGCTGTTGATGCTGCCAGGCTGGAGCACAAGCTCAACAAGAGTTCAGCAGTTTTACTGTTCCGAGCTACTGCTTTAGCTGTGGACAGGACACCTCTTTATCCAAATCATCTTTGCTCCTCTGTGCATCATCCATTAAACTGGGCTGTCAATAAGTACAATCCCAGCACACTGCTCTTACCAGTGGAAGAAGCTATATGCTTCTAAGGAGCACACCCCTTGCTAGGGCTCTTCAAAGAAAGGCCCCGCAGGCTCTAGTGTGCAGTGCCATGGACCCCCAACAGGAAAGCACTGTCCCTGGACACTTGAAGGAGCATGATAGCAAATGCTTAAACATCCCAAATTGCCCTAGGTATTTACTGGTGTTAACCACAGCCAGGAGCTGCATGAGGAGCCTGAGAAGGGCACGGGATACAGAAGGAGCCTAACTGCAAGCATAGAAACTCCAGCCCTTCAGTATCAGTGTTGCTTTAATACTGAAAAGGGGGATTTCCAGCCATCTTCTGGAAGCCAGGAGTCCCAGGAACACAAGACATTTACGACTGGGCAAAGTCACAGTAAGGCAATGAGTTCAAGGGTAAGCACAGCCTGTTGAGCAAGACTGCGTCTTGCTGAGCAGTGACCCGGTCAGTGCATTGGAAATGAGAGGGATTTGAACTATCCCATTTCAGACTCCTCTCATACATAAACAAAAAAGATGACTGGTCTGCGCTATGCAGCTGCTGATGGATTGCAGGGAACTTGGGAGACAGGAACACTGGCTGGTTAGAGAAAAACCATCAATCTCTTAAAATGAACCTTAGGTTTCTGGAAAGGCTGCCTGCAGAGGTCCTCACTAGGGGTGAAGGGATGGCCTCAATTATACTAGGGCCCCTGTCCACACATCTCTGCCTGGGCTCACCCATAAATAAATGGATAAATAAATGAGGCAGCTGCTAGAAAACTTACAGCTGCCATTTAAATAGATGGAGGATGCTTCTGACAGGCTGAAAACTTCCACGTAATGCCCCATCATTTAAACAGATTTCTGTAAAGCAAACAGTGGATTATAACCATGATATTTCATCTATAATCATTATGATGAATGATTGTATTTAAACTATCTGCATTCTTGCCAGGAGAGAGTTTGGCAAGTTGAATTTTGCACTAATGTTTTAACTTCCAAAATTATAGAGTTAAAATAAGGAGTTATATGCAACTCTCTCCTGTGGTTCAGTATGAATACTGTAAACATATTTCATCTATGAAAAAGCACGCTGTAAAAATGTTGCTACTGAGCCAGAATTTATTTTGCTTTTAAACACAAAATATCTATCTTAGAACTGTACCAGTACTTGCTGTGATTTAAGAAGATATTTTATTGGTTGCATTCCTGGAGCCAAACACTCAAAGGTTGGTCTGTATCCACATGTGATAAAAGCTTTCCTTGTTTTCACTGGCAAAGACAAATGGGCCCAGGTTGGCTTGGCCCAGATCTAGCACCCCAGCGCTGTCTGAGAGGATTCATTTGTGAATGAGACATGGTCCTTAACACAGTTTTCTCCTTATAAAGCAAAAAAGGAGAGGAAATAAGAGAATCACTGTTACACACAGTTCATCTACCTGCACGAATTATGTTCTTGTAAGAGGCAGAGTGTAGTGGAAAGGTACTTTTCTTGCTCTCTCTTAGCAATGTACCAGCTTTATGGGCCGCTGCTGTTCTGTAGCAGATCCAGTTCTACTACATATAATACAACTTTATTTCATTGCTAGCATCTTTCTGTGAGACAAAATCCCTACTTTAGAATCCCCTACTCTTTTGCTCTGTGACTACATGTAAAGGCAGCACTTTCAAATAAAGGGGGAAGGGTTGGGATACTCAATAATTAAAAATATCTGCGTAAGGAAATGCATGGTTGAAACTAGCTGAGTTCTCCTTCCATTCCCTTCCCTACTTCTCTCATCTTGGTTCCTGTGAACCCTACTTGCTCTATGAAATAATGATTGCATTTCCCTAGCATCATGCTTCACATAGAATACTTAATTGACTGCTCATGAGATATCCATGGAAAAGAGCAAGATAAGCATGCATTTCCCATCATGACTGGAATGCATGTCTGCAGTGCAGTCTGTCATAAGGAGAGTGTCTTGGGAACAGCTTTACATGTCCTGTTTTAGAGACTTGACCCACAGTCAGCCTGCTACAGACTACTTGTTTGGGCTTTTCTAGCCCTTGTTCTCCTTCCCTGTTTCCCTGCTAGCCCCATAACTTGGCTATCAGATCACTGATCTTTCTCACAGCCACCCAAATGTCCAGGAGTTCTCTCTATGGGCAGATCAGACAGGAGCAGAATACGAAGTGACTCCCTCCTTTAATGTGAAGTGAGACCTTTTTTTTCACAAACATAGATTAGAAAGTAAAGAGAGGTTTTTAAGGGGAAGACAGGCATGTTGTCACACAGTACTATTAAGTTTCCAAGCTGTTTCAAGAGCGGTCAGTGTTGTGAAACAGGGCACAGGATTGCTGCAGCAGGCACAAACAACGGGGTATCTATTAGCATTACATGCAGCAGAAAGCACATCTTTGGCAGTAAGGTAGTGTTATTTCAAAGGCAGATTTGGCTAGATACATTGCCATGTACGGATACTCTCCAGCTGCAAATCATGGAATGTAGATCAGGCTTTGGGATGGTGGGAAGAATACACTAACACAGAGAAATACACCAGAAGTCTCATTACCCAATGTCCAGGTTCAAAACCTCCCTTTCCCTTCAGTCCCTGTGATGGAGAAGTAAAGGTCATTTTGACATGTGTCAGGAGGAAGTATTACACAAAATGCGATGCGATGTGCAGAGGGCATAACAGACATTTCTGCATTAAATTACCGTGACAGTGTGACCTGAAAGTAATCAAACAACCTGAGAAGCCAAGGAAAATTGTGGAGAGAAAATAGTAGATGAAAGTAGAAAAATATTCACCTCTAAAAAGAAATGCATGTATGCATATGATTCTTTATCAGTGAGCTATTTAGAACACAGAGTTACACAGACGTGCTTGTGGTACACCAACACCAGCACTGGTTTGTTCCATGCAATGCTCAAAAGCAGTTTGGCTTCGAAACTTGCATTCCCACACCATTTATCTGAATATACTGCTTTCCTACAGTACATCAGCTGTGGGGCAGTGTTCCACCCAGTTAAACCACTTGAAACATTTCTTACCTTTAGAATGGAAAATATCATGGTGTAGTCTAATACCCCACCATGGTAACCTATTATTGGTTGTATTAATGTGGCTGTTTGGGACCTCCGCCAGAAAGCGGAACTCCTTTGTTTGCTTATTCTCAAAGGAGTGCAGTGCAGCTGTGCCCTGCGAGTTCCCTCTTCCCTTTCCCTAGTTCAAGTGCTCTGTCATACTGCAAAATAAAATTGATGCAAAAGACCACTGTGAAACGCACATGTGCTTGATTTTATGCTTGTAAATCTCATTGGTGCGTTACTGCATCTTCCCAGCACACTCTATTAACTGACAGCTATTTATAAATATAGAACAGGGCAACTACAGCACAAAAATAATAAATAATCCTTAAAGAGAACAGGTAAAGGGTTTGCAGGTAGAATCAGTATCATAGAATGGTTTGGGTTGGAAAGGACCTTAAGATCAGTCAGTACCAACCTGCTGCCATGGGCTGGGATGCCTCACACTAGACCATGCTGCCCAAAGCTCTGTCCATCGTGGCCTTGAACATTGCCGGGGACGGGGCATTTACCACTTCACTGGGCACCCTGTGCCAGCGCCTCAGCACCCTCACAGGGAAGAACTTCTTCCTTAGATCAAACCTGAACTTTCTGTTTTAGTTTAAACCCATCACCCCTTGTCCTATCACTACAGTAAAAAAATCGTTACTCCTAGCAGTGCTATAACCCAGACTGGTTTGCAGGAATAGCGCACTCACAGAATGAGATGCAGATTGCTGTGAGCAACTTTTGTTATTTTTTGAACACGTTGATTCAACTAAAGGGAAAAAAAAAAAAAAAACCACAACAACAAATCAAACCTTTTTTTTGTTAGCAGCAAAACAAAGCAGCCTTTGTAGCTGAGTCCAAGACTGGTTTTGCTCCCTTTTTCTTGGGGCAAGCTGCAGTACAGTGTCCTCACCTGGAAGCAAATACTCAGCAGTACATTAAATGTCAGCTTCATTACACCTCAGATACAACCCACAAGGCAGGTCTTTCATAGAACAAAATGTTATTCTCAGATGCACTACTAGCTGGAGGGAAACTGCAGCAGTTCCACATGTATTTCAGGAGGTCCAAGTGAACTGGATTCTTGCATCACTTTGACAATACAAATAAATATGTACATGCTAATATACATTCCCTTTGCATTCATACTAGTTTTATCAGCACGATAATAATAGCTGGTTAAATAACTCTTTTCATGTAGCTCATAAAAAGAGGAAAAGTAAAGTTTCAGAGTTTGGGCTTCAGAATCTCAACTTCTTTCCCTTTGGGTCATCTGCCTTCCACATCCCTTAAAACTTCTGAAAACACTAAACTAAGACCCTGTGTTGAAGCTGATATAACCCTCCAGGCTCCCTGGGCTCCTTCAATCCATCAAATGTGACAAGCTCAGCAAAGCATAGGGACCTTGAGATTAAAAGTGTCCCTCCCTATTTGCTGTGAAACGCAGCAGAAGCTGGGCCAATTCACTATCATTCTGCACTCAGGTAGTCATTTTGTATGCAAGCTTATTGAATTTCACCATACTTCCAGCAGAGACTAACCTACACAGCTTGTGCAAGTGGCTCATGGCAACAGTGAGGGAAGGAGCAGGGCCTGTCAGCAAGCACTTTAGTAATTAACAGACCCCAGGAGAGGAGCTTTTCTTTGCTCCTGCTGCTGATTGCTGTGAGCAGCCCTGACAGCTTCTCCAGTTACGCTGGCTCCAGCCAATTCTCTGCCCTGTGGTCGAGCTGGAGTTGGGGGGAAGACAGATCTTTTCTGCAGTGCCCCCAGTCCATCTCCATGGGAAACAAACATGTCAGGGGGGAAAAAACCCAACATGAAGAAACAAACACCGGTGAAGCCAGCTGAACATTCAGGCACTTTTAAAGGCTCAGAACCTGGAGGGTCTAAGAGGCTAATCACAACCTTTGTTATTTTTTGCAGTGCAAGAAGACACACATTTAAGGGTATCATTACAATCCTCCCCCTCCTTCAGAGAGGGCTGACATTCATATTCTTAAAATTGAGTACTTAGACAATATTCGTATTTCTCAATAGCATAAGCTTTCTGGCATGCCCCATGATACTTCTTAGTTAATGCTGGAGAGGTGACTAATTTTGCTATTCTATAGGAGTCAGCATGTGACCCGGAATTTAAATTTGAGCGGTTTTTGCAGATTTTTGTCTTTAGTCTTCTCTACAGAGAGATAAATGGAAAACAGAAAATAGCTTCTATCTCTTTTCCCCAGAGTGATCTGCCAAATTACAACATGTATCAATATGCATATACTGAGAGCATCCAATCCTAAATTCCACATACTGTAAATTACACGGTTAATTCTAATCCTATGTACTTTAGACAAGGCACCATCTGTTAGTGGAAAGGTTCGAGCAAACTAACAACACCTATTAGCTCAAGGCCCAGCACTTCCAAGTATTATGCCTTACAGGTCCTATGTAATAATCAAAGACATGGAAAGCAAAGGGAGGTGGTTCAATGATTTACCATTTCCAACACTCAGGCATGGATTCCCCTGTCTACTATGGTATGTGTAGAAGATAAATGCACACAGTGACACTGATGAAAAAAAAGAGACTAGTGAATTTACATTCTGAATCTGTCAATAAAAATCAACACTTATGTTACACTTTACGATGCTGTGACATTCCAAAGGAGTAGGTGGAAAAAGCTTCATGTGCACACTTTATTGTTTCAAGGCAGTTTAAGGGACCAGCCTTGCTCCAACAACAGCTTGGCATTCCATACTCTTTTTTCTCATGATTCCTTAGCACACAAACTCAACTCTTAAGAAAAAAAGACCTGTTTTAACCACTGCTCTTGTCTCCCTTTTGACTGAGGCTGTGCAATGTTTTTGGAATTAACGTTCTGCAGGATCAGCATTTCCCTTATTTATACTGGAGTTTCTCAATGGAATTACTTAAATCTAAATGAAGAAAGTCTTTGACCTTGTGAATGAAATGCAAGAGCTGTATCTTGGTGCCACACAAGAAGCTCCAGCAAATTTTGCCACAACTGCTATGGCTCTGAAGGGTAAAAACACACACAACGTTTTTGCGGCTAACTACAAATATGCCATGAGGCTGGCAGTGTAAGAAAACAGGATTACTCTGTAGAGCTGTTTCAAAGCAGAGCCGCCTTCTTTAAACCTGTGGGTCCAGAATCACACCTGGTTTTACTTACTGTCCTGAAGTTAATTCAGCCATGCCAGTAACATTAACTGCAATGAAGCTGCAACGCAGAAAAGCTCAAGATACAATACAAGAAAACAAAGCTACCGTATATTACAAAATATTTGATCCTAAAGAGAGGAAAAGGTTCCAAGTAGGAATTAACTTGTTCTTTGCACTTGCCTTTAGAGCCTCCTCAGAGCTCTGGAGAACCCTGCCATCTCACTGCTGCACCAGTCACCAGGGTGTCTGCCCTGTTCTGTCTGGCTCTTCTGCTGCCACTGCTGAGCCAGGACAGAGGATGATGACAACATGCAGACCTTTCCCTGGCACTCCCCCACCATGTCACCCCTGTTTTGGAAGTTGAATAGTGATGATGGACTGTGTACTCAGGGTACCTTTTCACAAAGAAAACATCCTGCTTTGTCCCTTCCACTCGACTCTGCAATTTGCAGTGGTTTGGGGTTGGGTTTTTAGAACAAACACTCAGTGAAAAGGGAAGGATGTTATTCCAGGGATAATCCACTGACAACCCAGCAGTGCTTGTATTAACCCCTGAAGCTTTTCAGGGAAAACTGTTCTCTTACATACTCTGTATGCCTATTTCATTTTACCTCCATGGGTATTCCCATAAAAACACTTGCTCTGGTTCAGTTTAGCTGCCTCACTCCTTGATGCTGCCCTCCAGGCCTGCCACACCCCACAGCTCTGCCACTGCGCAGTGGTGACGACAGATTATGTCAAACAAGGCTCTGAAGCACAGTAATAGGAATCCTTGTACCTTAGTGAGCATCCCTGAAGACCCCCTGCTTTGGTTTCCTATCCAAACCACTCTGCAGACGTCAGATCTATCTGCTCCTAGGTAGGAAAGGCAACTCCTGGGAAAGCCTCAGTGTGCACTGAACCCAGCGATGAATCCAGCAGAGCAGTTTAAGCTCCATCCACGGTAAGAAAGGAAGCCCAGGATCAAGTGGTTTGGAAGCTGGGGAGAAGTACAGCTTCTCTACTGCTACCTCTGAATAAAGACAAGAATGTAAAATGAAACAGTTTCACTATTTCCTGAGAGCATATGGGTCTTGTGCTAGCTTTTCCTTGCTTTCTCTCTCTGGTATCATTTTCATCATTTCTTGTCCTGAAAAACTATATAATTGCTTCACCCCAGAGTATAAAGAACACTGAAACCAATGCATCCCTAAAACCAATATTATCAAATTTCCTTTCATGGTACTTTACCAGCTTTAGTATCTCCTTTCTGCACTCCAGGGAACTTGAAAATGCTCTTATACACAGCCTTTCACCTTTTGATTGTTCGCTCATGTTCTGCCCAGGATTTAAGTTGCAAAATATGACTAGTTTAGTTGTGTCATTTCAGATAACATCACGTACAAGGCGTAGACAGAAGCTGTTACCAACTAGAATTGATGCTGCCAAACAGAACTGCTGCATTACTGTGTGGTGGGTCTCTCTACCTGCTCCAGCATTAGAGAGATAACAGAGATAGGAGACATTCCACTTGACCTCCCCATCAGCTAGCTGGATCATTGTGTGCAGAAGATACCGGCCCAAACCTTTTCCTGACTAGTCTAGTCTTGGGCTCTGAAGCATGGCTTGCTTTGTGAGTTTTTCTCACCAAGCTCAACTGTTTCTCATCTTTCCCATGCTCATGGAACTGGGAGGGATCAGGTCTCCCAGAGGGGACTCATTCTCTTTGCCAGTTCATCCCATCATTGTTGTCTACACACCAGGCCTGAGGGAAAAACTTGCTTTTAGTTCCCTGACAAGAGCTCCAAGCTCCACACTGCACACTCCACCGTGATCGTGGCTCTGCCATGGTATGTACCATGAGGCACTTCTTCAAGAGTAAGCATGCACAGATGCTATTTAGGATGTTACGATAAAGAACGATAAGGCATATAGTTTGGAAATATTATTCAGGAATCATTATTCCTGCAATAAAGAGCCAGTTTTCACTCGCTCCCTTCAATTCTGCTTTCTTTCCAGCAGGCACTGGGTGAAAAACAATATATGAGCACAAATGAAAAAATAGTCTTATTAAAAAAAAAATTAAAAATCACCCATACTGTTTGCCAAATCTCCCCCCTACCGGTTTAAAGCCATTCCCCCTTGTCCTATCCCTACATGTTCTTGCAAAAACTCCCTTTCTGACTTTCTTGTAGCCCCTTTAGGCACTGGAAGCTGCTCTAAGGTCTCCCTGGAGCCTCCTCCTGGCTGAACAACCCCAACTCACTCAGCCTTCATCGGGGAGTTAAAAAAGAGAGCAAGTAGATGTAAAAGCAAAGAACCATCTCTGACTCCTACTGATTTCTGAACTGTGGCATTTCCCCCCTCCCACCCACCCCACACCCCCCCATCATCAAGTCTACAACTTTGCATTCTTTTGCTGAAGTGAATAGATTTGGGTCAAAGAAGAATACTAGATCCTGCTATTACAATCACTGCCTCAAAGTAACACAGTTCTTCAGACCTTGCTGGTTGAGGTAAGGGACTAAAAGGAGAAGCAAAGAGCCACATCTCAGCCCCTCCAAGGCAGCTCAGCAGCCAGTGGAAAGGTACAGTTTCTCCACCCTAGTGTAGTGGTCAATCAGGACTCAGGATGATCAACTCTCACTCAGGATTCCTGGCTACTTTGCAAAATGGTGTCATGCATGCTCTGCTCTGTCACAAAATCACTTCTCTGTGCACAAAACTGTAATGACCAACACCCGGGCTTCACAAAAAAGGCAGGAACTTTCACAGGCTATATGGAAGCCAGATGCCTGTTTAAACCCTCCTCCCCCAGCCAGAAGCTGCAAAAAGAGCAAGGAAAGTACTTTTTCTCTGTCCTCTATGGATATGGTTACCAAACAAGCCCTGCAGAGAAAGTAATGCTTACTTTTACCACTCTCTTGTAAATATCTCATTGTAAGGCATCATCTCTGGAGAAAATGTAGACCAGCCATGCTTTCAAACTGTACTTGAAGTAGTCAAAGCTGTAAAGTTATTTGATGCTTTCACAGTCAAACACTCCATGAGAAAACTAGGTTTTGGCGCCCTTGCGATTTAACCTCTGTAAATACATATGCTTTGAGACACATGCTCTCCAAGTAAGCCCTTTGGGCATTCCAGGCAGTGCACCAGCACCTCAGAACGTCTGCTATACGTATGCAGACCACTAGAAACGGGTAACAGCCAGTGGGACTTACTAGACTGGGAAGCACCTCAGCAACATGTCGGATCCAAGCTCCTAGCAGGCAGCACGAAGCACACCTCCAGCCAACAGACGGGTTCCTCTGCACCTTTCAAAGCAAAGCTTCCTACTGCTATCACTCGCTACCTCTCCTTGGAAGCACTGATCGCTCTCACTGGTCACCATCTTCTTTACTGGTGGGGCAATTGGCTGTTCTGTTGTGGCGGGTGTTGCCTCGTTAGCCCCCTGCAGAAGCTGTTCTGGGTGGGGTTGTCGGGCTTTGGAGGAAGCCCCTGGCATTTATTTGTTTTCTCCTCCTTTTGCTGTTTTGGGGGTCTTTTTTAGAGTTTTGAGAGGGACAAGCACCCTCTCTCCTTTCCGTGTGTTCCAGGGGCACATTTGTGTCCTCTGCACCGTGGCCTGCAGGTCCCCCACAGCCTCGGCTTGGAGCCAGCAGCCCCGCTCCCTCTCAGCCACCTTGACGTCCCTCAGGCCTTTGCTGGCCTCCCGCACCTCAGCCCTCAGCAGCAGTGGATCCTCCGCCGAGGCTCACCGCCGGTCCTCAGCTCGTCCCTCTCTCCTCAGGGGCGATACGAGGATGTTTTGTACCCGCTGCGGCCGCCCCTCAGCCTGGCCCGCGGCCTCGCTCTGAGGTAAACCCTCCCGTTCCCGCCCGAACCGCTGCGCTCCGCGTTACCCTCCTGGCGCCGCCCACCATGAGGGAGCTGCTGCGGGCTCCGGGGCGAGGCACGGCGGGGGTCTGGGGTCTTTGTGGCTCTTGCCCTCCTGAGCGTGAGGTTAGGGCAGTGCCCAGCTCAGAGCGTCCTTCGGACTTGCCCCGCAGATGTGGTGGTCAGACCGCATGGAGGATTGCTGATGAGAGCTTGAGATCCTGCTGTTAGCCTCAGTGCTGCATGCTGCTGAAGGACCAAGAACAGGGTGCCCAGAGGAGTGGTAAATGCCCCATCCCTGGCAATGTTCAAGGCCAGGTTGGACACAGGGGCTTGGAGCAACCTGCTCTAGTGGAAGGTGTCCCTGCCCATGGCAGGCGGTTGGAACTGCATCATCTTAAGGTCCTTTCCAACCCAAACCATCCTATGGTTCTATAATACAACACAAGAATTAAAGTTGTATCAGGCTTTTTCCCCTTTTCAGAATACTTCAATGCCTCTCTCTATATAATTTATATACATAAGGGGGCCTGTGCTACGTTTTCACACCTTGAGTAGCTGCAAGCGTTCATCTTGTTTTCCTGCAGCACGTGAAGAGTGGTGACAGCAAAACCCAATCTGCCCCCCTTTACTGCCCACTCTTGGACTGGCTTCATCAGGGTGCCAAAGACCAAATGCCACTTGTGACCAAAGCACACGTCGTCTTGCTTAGCTTCATCCAGAAGGAATCCAGTTGATGTGCTCCAAGGGCACTCCACCATGTGAACTGAAGTAGTGTAAAAGCAGCCTACCAGGAGGTTCACATCAAGAGCAGCTTCCTGATCCAAACAAGCTGACTTGGTTTTTCTGTGTAATCAATCACAGATGTTCAGAGCATCGCAGCACTCCCTTGGCGTTTTGTTAGGTCAGGAGCCATAACTGCAGCAGTAACACTTCTGGAAAGGGCTTTGCTTTAAGACAAAAAATTATTTCCCAGCATTAGTAGCAAAAAATGTAATAAGGCTCCTTCCTAAATATCACTGTGGTTTTAGAGGGATTTATTTTATAAACACTATGAGAGTATTTTTCTGTAACACCAAAATACACATGATGCATAGATTTACTTTTTGTTTGTCTGCTTCGTAAAACAAATAACCTATCATCTAATCCCATCTGGTTACGATGGAGCAGCATATTGCTGACTGATGCTCTACAGCACAAACACGGAGTTTTATGACACTGATTTGTGTGCACATGTGCTAAGATTCAAAGCCTGTATTACTGCAGGCTGTAGGTAAAACACCATAGGCTGGGTGCAAAGCCCCTGGTGGAGTGCTGGAAAACACAGAGGCCAAAAAGTCAAGTCTAAACTAGGTAATAGGCTCCCTCATTACCTCTTAAGATCAAAATGAGAGTTTTACTTCAGACTTAGCAGAGGATATCATTACCACCAGACCTGGTTATTGGTACCATTCAAGACTGACCAAAGGTCACATATTGAAAGCATCAGAATCAGCTCCTGCAGCACCTTCAATTTTTATTGGAATTCACCCAACCAGTCCTAGGGAAGGTTTAACATTGTTGGGATATGAGATCATTATAGCCCAAGCTGGTGTGACAAGAGACCATAACAGTGATGTTTCTGAAAAGGTGGATAGGGAAGCGGAGATTTATATTCCAAATAAGACAGTGATAAAGGAGCTTGTTCTTATTCTTCTTAATAAGAAGCACAGAATTTCCTGTACTAAACCAAATTAGTAAAGAGGTTTCCATCTGGGAAACGGTGCTGTGCTTTATCAACATTGTTCTAACAACAGTCAAATCAAGTATTTAAAGTCAGAAACTTGTTTGAAGACTATCCACAAAGCAAATGACACTTTTTATGTGCAACAGGACATAGTGTCCCTCAGGGCACAGTGTGTTGCAATAGTACTTCTGCCTCTTGGAGCAGTTTTGCTACTGTCATGTATAGACAAGTTGCTATTTTTCTTATGAGACAGAATAAAAACAGGTGATGCTGCCAAAAGAAATTTAAGATACTTCTTCTTAATGTGCCTTTGCTGACACTGAGAGCCACAAAAACATTTCTGCATCTCTGGATAGCATTCCTCCTGTGTACCCTCATAGTTTTAGTTCTCAGCTCTTCTTTGCCTGTAAATAGTTTTGAAAGAGGGCTTCTGACATACAGATCTATTACTACTCACTTCAGGAATACAGTGCAGCAAAACTTACCATCCCTGACAGTAGTAAACATCTTGTGGATTGTCCCTGTGGAAAGAGGCATATGCCGTTTACTAGTTAGTCAGTCTGGATGGAGGTTAAGCTATAAGAAAGCTGGGACAGTGTGCCTCTACCATCACTTGTTCTGCAGGAGGAAACAGTGACTGCCTTCTCTCATGATTTCTAGGAAGCAGAATTTCAGCCTCCAAAATGAGCAATGTCAACCTCCTGCCACAAGGACTAAATCAACACCAAGGAGCAGGCTGTATAAAGGAGTTAAGTGTTGCGGTCTTAAGTGATACCACAGCTGTAGATGGGTGCAGATGGGCACTGGCATACACCTTAAAGGAATCTCTCCTAAATAAGCTTTGTCATACAAAGAGCAAAGCTGTTAGCAATTGCAGTGTCTCTCAAAGTGTGGAGGGTATCATATAGCTCATCTCTTGTCCTAATGTTTACTACATCTGTAAAGGGGGATATTATTACACTGTTAAAAAAGAAATTGGGTATTCCTGAAAGACTCCTTAATAAAAGGGGGGGGGGGGAAGCTTTTAAATCAACTGGCAAAAGTAAACCTGGTGCTTACTCCCTTTCAGACCCTGAAAGTTTGCTGAAAGAGGGATGGGATTTCTGTTTCATAAATGTATTAATAGAATACTCCTGTATTCTCGCATGTCCATGGACTGGATGTGGCTTTCTCTGAATTCGGCCCCAAATTTAACAGAATCCATGCATTTGTGGAGTTTATTACCCAGCATGGAGAGTTTGTTCTCTGTCTTCAGGGGTTGTTAGGTTGACAATCCCTTTCGGGAAGAGCCAATAATCTTTTAATCTCTTTGTGTACTTCAGCCCCAAACACCAACTCCAGTGCACACCCAGCTTTGGAAGATGAAGTCACCATTGGCATCTGGAGGTCTCATTCTGCTGGCAAGAGCTGGTGTGCAGCAACAGCTTTGCCCTTTGTGTCAACAAAGTCTTGGGGTACCTTCGTCAACAGCATTTGTACTTCAGACAAAAAGCAGCTGTTCAAGATCATCATGGTGACAAGTAAAATAAGCTGCTCCCCTTATTTCTTTGGTTTTTAAGAGTTCTGTGGCCTTCCTTAACTCAGGGCCCCCATTAATAAAGTAATTTAACACAGTTGGGAAGTTGCAAGTGAAACAACAGACAAATGAGGAATATTTTCACAGAATCTGTGCCTGTGAGCAAATCTCAGCAAGGGCTGAGGAGCTGATACATGCAGTAAAGTCAGGGAGACACACACCGATTACAGCAGGCTTTGTATCAGCCCCTTAATGCTTACCAATATTGAAACAGTTACTCAAGAATGAATTTAAAGTACACAACTAAGTGCTACACAGAACAATTTTAACAACATTCACACACATCTGGAAGGAAGTAACATGTGCTTTGTGTTGCTTCAAGCCTGAGATGCTGCAAGCAAAAGCAGTCTGTCTTAAATACAAAAAAAAAACCAAACCCAAAAACCCACCCCAAGCTTTTTCTCTGCAGACAGTCTGAGCAAATGGTGTCCGTCAGCTTCTCAGTAACAGAAACCAGATGCAGAATGGCCATCCAACCTTCTGAGTTTGCCCCCAATTTAGGCTGCCAAAATTACATTAAAAGAAACGTGTGGAATTGTTCAGAAATGATGTAATAGCCATCCAAACACAGATTGTAACTCTCTGTTACTGTTCTACCTGCTAATGCAATCATTCTTGGGTGGCTGTGGGGATGCATCAGACATAATAAAACACAGTAGAAATAGCTGTTTGCCTGAAATACTTCAGCAGCTGTTACAAACTTAGTGTCTTGAACTAAACAGTTAGATCATGTAAATAACAGAAACTGACTTTCTAGGGCTTTACGTCTTTGAAGAGAACCTGACCCACTCCAGCAACAGCATGTAGCAGATAGAGCATTTGCTTTGGGTAGGAATGGTAACCAAAATTGTTACAAATACTTTAAGCCTAATAGGCAACATTGAGGTTTTCCCTTAAAATATATATAATAAACTTCTATTAAAAACAAGGTTTAAACTTTTAATCTTGATAGACTGGACTTTTGGGGGACCTGCCCTTTGAGCAAATGTCTGACTGCCTCTACCAACTCCATTAGAATGAATGCTGCCTCATGATCAGGAAGCTAGTCAGTTCTCATTAAACATGTGAGATACAACAGCTTAAACATAGCATCAGAAGCCAGTGAGGACAGGAAAACACCACTGTCCCAGTGAAAGGCAGAACAGAGCTCTTTTATTAACAGGTTGTGATTCCCCATGGCCAAGGACATGTGGCCTTTGTCTAAGAGACAAATGAAGACAGAGAGGATGCCAAAATCAGCCCCAAAATGATTTCTTAGTGGTGGGTAGGCAACTGCTGTGTGAAAGACTAAGCAAAAAAGGAAAAAAACATTACTTACTGCAGTTATACAGCTCACAAGCTACTATCATTTGGATACTTTTGAGCCATCCATCCCTTTGTTCTCTTGGAAGTAGAGGACATGCATGGCACAAAGACCTTTGGCTTGTTTTCTGCACAGAGAAGGTGCTGTGATTTTAAGGCACTCACACACTGCTGTCTCTGCCTGGGAAGACCTTCGTGTAACTAAGGACCACTACCTGTTGATTCTGCAACAAAAAAACCCTGAAGCCTGAGATGAAAGAAGCGCACCTATAAAATCTTTTGATCATCCAGTCCCATTTCTTCAGGGATAAGTAATGACCCTAATCTCATCTTTCTTTCATTGAAGAGGATGCATGGGAACAGTGTAGAACGCTTATCACTTCATGCTTCTAATACATTTGTGTGCAATTAGGTTTTATATATAAATTGAATTTTACTACCCTATTCAGTATTAATCATCTTTTTGTTGATGGCATCAGAGTGGGTTTGTTAAAATGTGGAAACAATCAACACATTGAGATAATCATACAGTTTTTGAAGCAGGTGGTCATTCTGCTGCAGAACACAGTGTACATTTTAAGGAGAGGAGAATAAACTTACAGGAACTTGGATTCAGTCTTGGCTCTTTCCATTGGGCTGCACATCACTGCTTCTCTGTGGTAACTGTGTTTATGAAATCCCAGCCAGCTCCCACTAACCTCCCCCCATCCACCTCCACTGCTCATTTAGCATTTATACATATCATGCATTTCTGTAATGAAAATAAATGAATTAAGATAGATTGAATTACCCTCTAGAAACAGGATCTACTTAAAAAGTAAACAAAAGATTATCATCAATTTCATGTTTGTAGTATAAATGCTCCAATGCAGTTAGCCAGACATGAAAAAGACTCAGTCCTACCATCCATTCTAAAGCTCCTTAATCACTATACCATATAAAAACGGTAATTTTCTCAGGTTTGGGATATATCTGGACATTTCCCATAGGCTTTAATAGAACTAGACCTACATGAACATGAACTAAATCCTGTCTCCCTTCTGTGTCTTTAGTGAATCTAGGTACTTTCTGCTTATTGTATGTTATTAGTATTTTATAAACATTGAGGTTTAATGCCTTCTAGCTTTCATTGCTCTAAATGCTTAAGACTGATTCTTTCCAAGAGATCTGCATAGCTTGAACACATAGTGTGGGCTGGCATGAAAAATCACTTGATGAGCCTCTAGAGCCCGCATTTAACTGAAGGTCTGACTGGCCAACTGTTAACAGCCTCACAGAGCCTGGAAAAGCTGCAAATGTGGACAAAGTCTACAAAGGAATCTCACTGATAGCTGTTTTCTGGCTTTTCTGCAGCAAAACTTGAACTCCTTTTATCATTGTAGTTTAACTTCATATTACTCGATTCATGAAGGGTCACAGATGCTGCTCTAAGCAGGTGATTTTATAGTGTGGCAGGGGAAAGGATATAGATCTGACTTAATGGGAGGTGATGAAGATTAAAATGGGCTTCAAAGGGGGAGTAAATGGAACAACCAGTGATCACAACTACTGGGCAAAAATGAAAGGCAGGCAGCAGGAAGTTACAGGGACAGCCTTCACCAGCTGCAGAGGCTCCTGTAATACATGCACATTTGCAGTTTTGATCCCACATTTCCCCACAGTTGTCTGTTCAACCTCTACTAAGGTACTCAAGGCAACAAAGCACCTTGCGATCTTAACTGCTGAAGGCATTTACCTCCCAAAAGCTTCTGCCTGAGAGAAAATACTTAAATGTCAAATTGCCAACAAGCAGCACTAAAGCAAAGCACTGGAGGTAGAAGGAGCCTTTTTTTACTTTTTCAGGAATATTGTTTTTCCAGTTTGAAATTCTGAATTTCTTTTTCAGTTTGGAAAAGAAGTTGCTGTGAATACCTCCCCCCATAATACCCACTAAATAACCTGAGTCTGCTTCTCCCCTAGAATTTCTGAGTGTGCCCTTATTCAGTAATGAGGCTGAGCCTGTTTCCCTGCTTCTCAGAAGTACTGCAGAGCGCAATGTTCATCTGTTCATTACACATCTTGGAGAAGCTTACACTTCTGAACTGCTGGTTGCACGAGTAATAATGCCTTATTGTGGCGAGAGTTCACTGTAAATGTCTATTAAGCGAGACATCTATTTAAGGAGGACCAGAGTGCACGTCTCATGCCAGGGTGGGAGTTAAAATATAAAAGCTATTTGGCTACATTAATCTGGTTACAAGATCTATCAAGTCCTGATTTTGTCTCCATTTTGAAGAACCTTCATGACATGGCAGGCAAACATACCAGGTAAATGTAATGTGGCATCTGGTCTTCTGTCAAGGCAGGCAGGAGTGAGGGTTTTAGGCTTTGACATGTTGACCAGGCATGAAGAAAATGAGAAACTCTCTTGCTGCCCTGACTGAGTAACTTCGCCCATTCCTCATTTCAATTTATCAACACAGAGAGAAGAGAGAAGCAGAGACAGTTCTGCTGCAGCTTTCCTATTCTTCATTCCTCTCAGATGAGATCTTCCATGCTTGGTCCCTCACCTGCAGAAATACAGTAATTGCCATGTACCTCAGAAGACCTCTGCCCTAGTCCTCTAGACTTAAATAAGCTTCTTCCCCAGCAATGTCATTGCCTCCTGACCTACAACCTGGAAACTTACACCCCAATACCATCTGGTTATTGAGAACCCCTTTTGTCAGCACAGTAATGAAGGCCTCAGTACTGCCTGCTCTGCAGACATCCCTGGTTTGCCATATGCCAGGTTCAGGGGCTGCGAGATGAAACAGAGTTCTTCAGCATCTTAAGATAAGCTTGGAAGATCTGGCAAGACAAAGGACCAAACAAAGTCAAGGTCTCATCTCAAGTTGTGTTCTCTCCAAGTAGTTTATCCCAAGGGAAAGATGACTTATAGAGCTGTCCTGGCACCATGTCCTGTGCTTAGTCTTCTAGTTATCAGTAGCTCATTTTCATTATGTTTATTTTTTCCATGAAGTCATTGTCTGTATCTAAATAAAGTGGGTTTAGATTATATAAGGAAATTCCAATGTCTTCACTTCTCTCACACAAAGCTCAACATAACAATCCCATGTCTATTCCTGTAAACCTTAACAGAAGATACTGAAACATAATACCACACAAGATAATTCCTACTAATAAACCATGTCTCTGTCTATGGGATTACCTCTCAAGGCTCCAGTTTCTAAGTGTAACTGACTGTATTTAAGAACTTTCTGCTGAAGCAGCAGATAGTTAAGGAAATTCCTCTGTTTCACTACTTTAAAACTTAAAATATCTGTATTTCAGTTTTACACACACAAGTATTTTTGAACTAATTGTTCAGTACAGAGAAGGCTGAAAATCCAGATTTAGGCAGGACAATACAAAATGTCTGTAATACGAACAAGCACAGGTTCATCATCAACCAAACCAAAACCTGTAAGGTGCAGAGAATTCCACTTTAAGAACACAAACTGAGAAGTGTTCGTTAGCTCTCATTCAGGTCAGTGGACTTCCTAAGGATATGCTTGAAGTGGGATGGAAAAGAGAACACGTTGAAATCCTCAGGAAAAGCAACACCCTACAGACCCAAATGGCCCCCCTATATATTGTACAGATGTTTTGAGTTTGAGTACATAGCAGATCTCTAGGGAGGCAGATCCTCTATTTCAAGCCTACAGTGGTGGTGATCCCATGGAGCACCCTGTCTGCACGTGATGAGATTTTCATGCCACCCATGCAAGCAGGCAAACAGAAGCTCATTTGTCAATTAGTCTAGTTTGTATAAAAGAAAACTCCAGAATCATAAGGTCTCTGCAGCCTCCACTCTGTGAATACATTCACCTCCTGCAACCCACAGGCTAACACAAAATGAAGGAAACAAGGTTTTGTGGTCCTATCATTAAAATATTGGCAACTGTAGCCACAGATACCATACTTGAGGGAATTAATCACTCATTCCCCCCTCCAAGGGGCCTAGTCAAATAGCTACCATCAGTGTCATAGAAGCCAAGCCAAATCAAAACAAACCCCTGTGCCAGTGGCATGTCAGTGTTTGTATCCTCATCAGGAACGCCAGTGCCTTCTGGAAATACAAACGTCATGACTCGAATCTGTGATTTATTTTCAGCTTCCAGAAGAAACGTAACAACTGAGATCTATGCAGAAAGCTCCTGTGCCACCTCCCTGCTCCAAACCACTGAAAGCTTCACAAAGCCGTATCTTTCAGCTGGCATCAACTGGTGTAGCTACCGATTTCAAATGCACTAAGCTGATTTATGCCAGCTGTGAGGTGGCCCCTATAAATTAACAGATACCTATGAGCTGATCAGAAGTCTAATACCTGTGTACAGATTATGCCATACTATTTCACAATATTAGAGGTAATTCCTTGAGTTGCTAGTTTGCTTCTAAGTTCTTTGAGGAGTGATTAATTCACCCAAGTGACCATGGTAAGTAAAGTTTTCTAGCAGATAGCAACACTGACAGTTCCTTTGAGTAAAACAAAGGCTAAAGTTGTTCCCAGTTTTTGCTGCAAATTACACAAGTGCCAGCAAATGAGTGGACATCACTTAAAATGCTTGAAGATCTGAGAGTGATTTACCTTTTGCTTGTATTGCATAACAAATGTCTGTTTTCACTTTTGGAAAAGACTTCTGACATTTGACTGAGTACATTTAGGACCCCATAGTTCCCACTGCTGGAGGTCTCTGATTCTTGAATACCAGAATACATTACTTTGAGCTCCAGCTTGGCATCTTCCATAGGTAGATGACATTACAGTAACCCTGTAAGCTCAGAGAATATGGCCTTTAAATCTGGTAAGTGGAAGAAAAATCAACTAATCTGTCAATGCCTTGGTACAAAGAGTGGGGAAGTCCAGCATTGCTTTACTACAAGAAATTGTGCTTCAGATTGTCACCAACAGTACATCACAAAGTGAGATTAAGTAATTATGAACTGACTAGGACTTGAACACATGCCCTCTCACCTAAGGAAAGGATAACAAAACATCTATAGCACCAGCCCATGCACATGAATAAAGATATCCCTGAGTAAGTACCTATGAAGTGATTTAGCCTCTGTCAGAGAAGCCAAATGCCCAGGAAATCCTTCACGCATTTATTTGCCATATTGCACCCAGCTGTTAGTACAGATTCTTGTATTACAGATGAAGCACAGAGAGGCTTAAGTCCAGATTCTGTAAACTATTTAGTCACCTTATCTCAGTTCAGTTGCATCTCTCAGGGTCTGCCTACATGATTTCACTGGGTTATTCATCATGCTTGCTCTAGAAACAGTATTTCTGTCATAGCTGACAAAATCTAAACAATTCCAGTCTTACATTTAGTCACTGGCCACCTGCCCATCTGAGAAATGGCATTTATAGAAGACTATAACTAAAATCACACCTTCTTACAAATGTTAACTGAGGGCCACTGCTTGCTCCTAACTTCACTTTGCTTTGGAAAGCAGAGGAAAGCATTTTCCTACAGCTCTACAGCACCCTCTATTGTTTTCTTTTTCTAATCAAAATTTGCATTGCTGTGGCATTAACAAAAAAGAATACATGCAGTCTTTTTCTAAAGCAGCATAAAAATAAGGATCAGTAATATAGTACTGTGCAACCAGAAGGCAGGGAAAGCAAAAGGTTATAGGTAAGTTTCTATATCAGTTCACTGATCACACAAAAATGCTTCCTTGAAGGCAGAGATATTTTAGCTACTCACTTCAGCAAAGAGTTGAGCCTAACAATGCAGAAGCTTTGTCTAGTAAGACCTGAGTAGTGGCTACAGAATTTAACCTTATAAACGTAAACTGGAAACCATAATACACAACATTATACTAGGGCAACTATAAACAATGTGAAACAGGTCTGAAGGTTCATTAAGTGTTCTCAGATGATGAATTTGTAAGATGTGGTTTGGGTAGTTACACAAGGTGCCAAATGGATTCAGTCTGTCAGTTATTCAGCCACTACACGGCTACACATTATTATCACTTGTTATAAACTTCAAGTGGTGGTGGTGAACCAAAAAGCCTAACACACAAAACACACACTCAAAGCAAGATCTAACTTTGAGTTGGACAGAGTCCATTTGCATGTGAAGAAATACAATTGATCTGAAGATCTTCTACGAATTCTTTGTTCCCTGAAACTACTTGAGAACAATTTCCATGACTGCCTCTCGAAATGCCTGTTTCAGCTGAACTCACAAACTTGTTCTCTGAATTAACTCTTCTTGCCTCCTAAGTGATGAATATAACCCAGTACTGAAGTGGCATGTGTAAATTTGCACAGGTCAAATGCAGAGCTTCGTAAAGTTTCATAGAAGATACAGAAAGTCAAAAATCAAATCCAAGAGTCATGGAGGGCCTGAACTCTTTAACAACTGCTGTGGCTCAATACAAAGATATAAAAATTGTTCAGAGCCAGGCAGAGTTAAATGTGGCGGTGAATTTAGAAGCGAGTACATCTGAAAAACCAGGAGCAAGTCAAAAGCCATGTAACACATATCTAACTTCCTCCTGGGTTTTCTCAACAGGGCAGAAGACTTGCCAGGGACTTGCTTGTGTAAGGCTTATGCCAGAACAAGACAGACGGGATTGGATGTGAGGGATGGAGAGCATCTTCTGGTCCCTGGGACAGATGGTGGGTCAGGGCCAACATCTTGTCTAAATCCCCTATCTTATAGTTAGAATTCACCCTTCGACATTTCAAGTTTCTTTTCTTGTTATCTAGACCTGACAGAATCTTGGGTGTTCCAAATCAGAGGAAATCTGATTAAATGGAAGTACCGCTAAATGTCAGACCGCAGCAGATACTGCAGCACTGGAACTTAAAAGTCAGTTACACCAGAGTAAGATAACATGTGAAATGTCCAAACAAATAACCTGCTGTGTTAACCCCGTGATGCCAGAATGAAACAACCAGTAAAGAAAGTTATTTTTCATTACTAACTCAGCAGCTGGTGGTTGGTTCAGGGAATTCTATGCTCTCACCCCCTTCCAAGCTCCTCTAAGACATACTTTAAAAACAGGATGAAAGGAATACAAGATAGCAGAGATTGGTAGTATGTAAAAATGGGCAATTAACAATTACATGTAGATTCCTTGAAAACCAAAGCCCTAAGAAGGAAATCAATACGGTGTCTGACACAAAATGGGTAGGGATATCTTAGGCAATATATAATGAGTAGTGAAGGATTTTCACTAGCTTTCAGAAGATCAACAGATCAATATTACAAGCTTCTGTAAAAACCTGGCTTTGTGCTCCATAAGTAACTTTGTTTGCACTGCACCCAGAATAACTATTTCAATGAATGTTTCTGGAAAATACTGTGATTTAAATATACATCAATAGCAATTACACTGCCCTGAAATCAATCCAAAGAATTAAAGTCAACCCAGCAAATCTACTGGAAAAAAAGAAGCAAAACTATCACTTTCAGCAATATAAGCTGAATATAACTTCAGCATTTCTTCTATTTGCCTCCTGTTTGGAATGTTAACTTCCTGTGTGATGCTTTACAGTGTCCAAGTGACTTTTTATTTTACTTACAAGCCAGCACTTCCATGCAAAATTGATGAAGAGGACTGGAGAGCTAGAATGCTATAAAAGAACTGAGTGATCAGAAGGACCAGAATTACATGCATGGATAACATGTGAACAGAACAACAGAAAAATGCAGCACTGTTCCCTTAGGAAGCGGAACCAAAATACACCAGTTCAATATAAGAACTTGTCAGTTTAAAATGACTTACAAAGCAAAAGCTCTCAGCTGCATAGGTATTCATGTAACAGGTGTTGGATTAAAGTTAAGGCACAAACTTCCAGTAAACATATAAAAAGTACACACACAACCTCGTGCGCTACGTACTTATGTTCAGGAGCAACTACTCCAAAAGTACGTATCAGCAAGAGGTCAGAAAAATCACCTTCAGCAACAGAGTAAATAGTCTTGTACTGTATCCTGCTCAGCAAAATTAAGGTAGCACAGGCATACAAGTGGCTTCAATAAATAACAATCCAGGAACAAGGCTGTGCCCTGGCCCACTTACAAAATAGTTTCAAGGAGTACAGGATACCACAACCCAAGCTGAAACAGCATCTGTGCGCCCATGGACGGGGTGGATAGGGGTCCCTGGTGAGGCTGCTTAGGGCCTCCAAGACCCCATACTGCTCTCAGGACTCTTCACAGTTGGATTCACAGATGCCAGCACATTTAGAACTCAGTATTATTTTCCACCTGATCAGCATGTACACATCAACAGGACTGCAGGGCTGAGCTGCATCCTTGTGTGTTAGGTGGGAAGGGTAAGAAAGCCCTGGGGCTGGAGAGATTTCACCTCTGTTGGTGTGTTTAGTGTCCTCCCCTCCAGAACATCAAATGGATCTGTTACTGCATACTCCTGACCTGTACCAGCATTACTGCCCCTTGTGGTGTTTGGGATTCTGGGGGGTTTTGGGTTGTTTTTGTTGGGTTTTTTTTTTGTTTTTTAATAAAAGATAAATGTTCTCACAATTATAACTTTTATATTATAAGGAGATACCAATCTGTCACTGTCCTGCTCCACAGAAATATGACAGTTTAACTTGGAGCTGTATTGCCCAATACTGGATACACTCAGCAGCAGCTCCAGAGGCTAAGTCTACCTTCATGCTTGTGAAAGTATCCCCCTACATCTCAAAGCATCCCAGAAGCACATGCAACTTTCAGCTTTGCTGCCCATAACGCTCAGATATGACAGCTCCCCAACACTGTATCTTTCATAGCAAGTAACTCTTCACAGAAATGGCCTTCTGGATGAGATGTTTTGAATAATTTCATAAATAAGGAAATTATGTCCATCTAATGGCTGTATCTAACAGCATATCACATGAGAGTACTCCAGCAGCTCATGAAAGTTTTCAGACTTGAAGGAAAAGGCCTCAGGTTGGAAAATTACCGAGATTCCAAACTATTCAGGTAAGTGCTGGAATGAAATACTGAAGCGAAACATCCTCATGAAGCAAGATGAAGTGGACAATTCTTTTACTTACAATATCTGTAAAGAGAAAAAGCCACCACAAATCCAGTTTAAAGCAGGAAAAATATGTTATGTCTTCTACACAATGCCATCATCAGAATATAATGCTTTACCACTTCTGATAGCAGGATGACAAGACATATCATCCTGTAATATTTAAGTCCTCAAGGGTCTACAAAGCATTACTAAAGAGTCTATGAAAGTTGATACCAAAAAGGAAATACGTAATGTATAGGCCTATAATGCTACACCCATGACTTACATCTTCCTCAGGAAGTTCTCAGTATCTGCATTAAAGCATAACTCACAGATGTTCTCAGGAAAAGCATGCAAAGTTATCAAAATCAAATGCAAAACCTTGCTAGAAACTGGGGGCTTTAAGAAACATTAGAAGTCCTCAGGTATAGTACAACCAGTCAAGTTTCAAACAGACAAAACAGAAGATCTGCTGTTCTGCTGAGACAAATACAGCAAACACCTGTCCTTTACTGGAGTTACCAAGCAGAGCTGCTGAACTTACTGCACAATGCTTTTGTGGGGTTGACCTGCTGTCCAGCAAGCAGCTGCTGCAGCTTCCTGATGTCTATGCGAGCCTCAGCCATGCTTTCTGGATCTCTGTCTTGAGAACTTTGACATCCATCCTCTAATGCTAAAAGCATAAGAACACAACACTTGGTCATAACATCAGGAGTTGCAAAACATACAGGAACACACCTGATAATAACTGAACAGCTGGTACCCAAAGGGGCTGTTTTCAGAAACAGCAGTACAAGGAAGAGAAAGCCCAGTTTTCCTACAAAGTTGTCAAGGATACCGGAATTCCCTCACTAACATGAACTAGCCATTAGCCACATTTTAAGGTTTCATTTGAAAAAAAGCTCAATGTATTTGATGCTATTTTGTAAGGACTATCAGAAGGTAAGTACCATTATCAGCATCACACTGAAATCAGACAGCCACAAGAGGCAACAAAACTGGAAACTTACCCCAGGAAGGATTTCCCAAGTCTTTAAAATGTGTTGTTACACAAACTAAGTCAGTTTCTACTTTCAAGTTCATTTCTCCACTCAAGTTTGCTTCAATCATCTGCAATACAATCAATCTCAGTTTTAGGCAAGCCTCTTTCACACTGAAGAATTACAGAAGAATAAAGTGCAGCTTTGTTCAAGTACAAGCTGCCAGACACATTTCAGTGCCTTCACAGCTCAACTGTACTTTCTGAAGATGAACATTGGAAAGTTCAGGTACAAAAAGCATTTCTCATCACTCCTGTGAGATGAATCCTAGATCAACCTCCCTGAAATTATGAAAAGAAAGAAATGCCACTGCTCTCCAGTACCTCTAGAACAAGCAGTGGTTTTGGGAAGCTGATGTGTTGATGTGTTTAGAAATAAGAGACAGAAGCTAGAGAAATGCAAGGTTTCCTGCATTTGCACCAGCACTCCATAAAGCCAGGGTGGACTGGAAAGCCACCATATCAGAGTTTGGAGTACAGGCTGACAACCAGGAGCGCTCCATAGCATTTCCTTTAAATCCTACCTCAAGTCTACCTTAATTCCAGCCACAAGACTCACTTAATGGGCATTTCTTTCATGAAATCACTTCAGAAGTCTCTAGGTGGCTTCCTCAACAACCACAATTTCCTACTAGCTATGAAGAGTGGCTTGTAGCAACACAATTCTTTCAAGGATTCAGTTTAAAGAGGGAAAGCTTCCAGGAAGCCCAGGACAAGCTCTTCAGTGCTAATCCTAAAACAAATCCCATGATTCTCTTCAACCCCTACAGAGTCTTCAGATGCCTTTAGTGCAATGTCTTATCCCAAAATAAGATGTAACATGGGGGACCAGTTTGGGCAACAGGGAAACATGCTATGTCCAGGAAAAAATAAGGTCTGTAGGACATACATCTCAACTGCTTTAACTTACAACGTAATTGCTGAGATTCCTCATTCTCTCCACAACACTCTTCATTATTTTCAGCACTGGTAGGTAAATACTGACCTAAAAAGATGTAAGAACTGCATTGGCTCAAGTATTTCATGTGTAACTGGGATGTGATGCATTTATTTCTCCCTTCAATCCTATCTTATTTTGGGATCTGTTGTCTACTGAGTGCGGGAAGCACAATATTTAACTGAAATCAGCAAAGGTCTCAGGAACAGAGGAACTCTTTCCCATTATACCAACAGGCCACTGCTCTGGCAATCGCTTCAGACATACAATCCCATCTGTGTTCAAAATAAATGAGAAATGGGTTTTTGCAGATCAGATTCTCACTTGAACCCACATCTGTGTTACTGAGCAGTGAAATAGTTACTATAGCCAAAAGGGGAAGAACACAATCCCCATGGTACTGTAATCATTTCTGGAACTGCATCAGCGGAAAGCTGAAATAACAGAACAAAACACATCAAGTTTCTACTAAATCTTACGTCTTCAGAATTTAAATACTCTCAACTATAGAAGTAACACATTCATAATCTCAAACAGGAGCACATCTACACAAAGTCCTTTCCTTGAAAGTATGCTAAAAGTCAAAAAGGATATTAAAAGATATGTAAAAATCAGGAGGAAACACATATAGATCTAACTCTGCCAGGTAGGCCATGAATTTCAGAAAGAACAGATTATTTAGGCCACCTGGTACCTAAACAGCCAAAATGGTCAAAACCTGTGTGCTTTGGAAGTGCTCCTACCTAAAGCAATGCAAGTCCTCTGCTCCTCCCTTCCTTCACCCCGAGTATCACAGCAATGACTGGTAATGATCTGCTCTGTTTCTACAGGTTCTGGAGACTCCCTTGTCAAGATGGAACCCATGTCCCATCACTCTCCAAACCTCTAGCTTCCAGCCTTCACTCTTTCCTTTCACCTTCTCTCCAAACCTCACTGGTAGTATAGACCACAGCAAAAGCATTCCACTTGCAACCTCCCCTTTCCATAGGGAATATAAAACAAGATGCTTACATCAAAGTCTGGCACACTGGGCTCTCTGAAGTCATTCCATAATCTTCTGGGAATAACCCCCACAGGAATGTCATGTGTCACAATCCTACTGCTGCTTGATAAGGATGGCTTGAGAGAAGAGAGAGGATGCTCTTGCAGTTAAAAACAAGACTGGAATTCTAAATTCAAACTTTTCAGAGCCACTCTGGGAAATACTATAACTGAGTGCAAAAGACATTCAGTTCCAGTTTTCCATAGGTTCCTATCAGTCTGCTATTAAGGACAATCAAAAGCAAAGCAGAGCCAAAAACTACACCGAAACCTCCTTCACCTAATGGCTTCAGTGAGAAAGCAATAATCCACACATTTAGAGAATGAAGGAATGGGGGAAAGTAGGCATTGGAAAAAGGTGTTTAAAGCACATATCTTTCATTCTTCTACCACCTCTTCCTTGCCTTTTGGACAACACAAACCTGGCTCCGTGTGCTACCACTCATGATGGCAGGAAAGGGTAATGGAAAATGGCGTTTTTCTTCCTTTATTTTTTCTAGAATTACACAAAAGCTTCTATTTGATCTTAGGAAAAGCACTTAATTTCTAAAAGCTTTTTCTTAGTAATGAAGATAAAAGCATGGTTGCACTTACCAGCTCTACAGCGACTCTGAGACAGGGACAGTGTTTGTTAGTCAACTTCATCTTCACTGCCTTAGCATTGTGGGCAGTTTTCAATGCTCTTGACAGGTTCTCAGGCATCAGCTCTAAATAGATCTCATTGTGCTCTGCAGCCACTCCTTCCATCTGAAATTCATCGAAGAAATTCCCCTACAGGTTTTTAAGTTGGGAAATAAAACACAGCAAATGAAAATATGACAGAGGGGTAAGTTTTAGCTATCAGAACTCAAGTTTAGTATGGCGTGTGTACAACAGGAAGCTCTCCTGTGCCTGGCATCACCTGCAAGAGTCAAGACAGGCTGCACAGGCACAAAAGCCCCTTCCTTCAGGCTAAATGTATTAGTTTCAGATCCTCCCTTAACAACTACCAGCCCTCAAAACCAGGGGCATAAGAGGTGAGTTACAGTCTCCTGTTGCCAGCTTTGGCCCTTGTGGGCCAGCCCACACCAAAGCTTTACATGAAGTGACAACCAAAGGGGATGTCCAGCCAGAAACATGAGGTCTGTGTAACCAAAAGGCAGTCCTGCAAGGCAGAATGCCTTCAGTGAACAAGGCCACGCAGGACTGAGGCCTGGCACATCTCAGGTGAGGGCTGCACATACAATAAACCACCGTGTACACCAGACACGACTGCCCGCTCTGGTCTTCAATGCCGTGTGACTGTTGAGCGTCCCGGGCTTACCTGGTTCAGCTCACACCACATACCAACACCTCCATTGGCTACTTTATCAGAGAGGATGAAGTACAGCTTGCTGACAGTCAGGCGCAGGGTGCAGGTCTTGGCTAACTTGGCGATTGTGTTAATTACACCTGGCGGAGGAAGGGGAATGTTACAGCGGGAACCGCTCCCCACTCATCCCAGGGAGAGCTCGGTCTCCACAAACGCAGCTGCGGAAGCTCTTAAAATACTTCAGGGCGAAGAGAACCTGCGGCTGCCTCATGGCAGTGCTCAAGGCCAGGCTGGAACAACCTGCTCTAGTGGAAGGTGTCCCTGCCCACGGCAGGGGGTTGGAACTGGATGAGCTTTAAGGTCCTTTCCAACCCAAACCAGCCTGGGACTCCATGAAAAGCGCCCCACGCTGCCTCCCCCTCACAGCCGGTGAAGGTGTCTGGGCCTCACGGCGCGGGCCGGGGCTACCCCGCGTACCGCCCTTCCCTTTCCTTGGAACAGAAGGGCCCGCCCGCCCGCCCGCCCTGCCGTCCCCCTGCCCGGGCACACTCACGGCTGAAGTGGTTGAGGCAGGCGAGATCCACGATCTTAGCACGGAAGCGCATGGCGGCTCACAGCCCTCCGCGCAGCACCGCCCGCCGCCGGCGCACGGCCGAGGGCGGAGTCTGTCAGGAAAAGGGCGGGCAGGGCCAGGCCCAGCCCCGCAGCCCGGCGGGGTAACGGGTCCAGAAGGGAGCGTTGGGCAGGGGAGAAGCAGCAAACGGGTGAGAAAGGAGGGAGAACAGAGCTCTGGAACACGCGTTTCCTCTTCCCCATCCCCAGCCGAGCCACCCAGAGCAATCAAAACACCTGAAGTGCGTTGAGAAAGGACCTGCCCTGCAGGCAGGCTGCCTTTGCCCTGTGCTGTTTCAGTGCCTGGTGCGCAGGGCTCTATGCGGAGACAGGGATCGCCTACAAAGGAAAACGTTGCTTTACCTGTCCTCTCCATGTGCTGGGTAACTTTCCGACAAGAGACTTGGTCCCTTGCCTCTGTGGTGCTCTTAAGGACTGCAAGGAGCTAAATACTTTTGTCCTTTTGGGTTCCTCAGCGTGCTTTTGTCACACTGCCTTGCCTTTGATGTTTAAACACTCTAGGGATGCTGCTCACAGTCATTACGAAGGAAATTAAAGAACAAAAGAAACAACAGTGTGTCTACATACCACCACACAGAGGGATACGGGCTGGAGAGGTTATTCTCTTGCTGCGCTGCTCCCAGGCCCTAGGCACATCCCAGACATCAGCTGCAGACTGGCATAGAGAAACCACTCCAGTGTCATGGGCAGTTCATTCAGTGAAATGAGCTCACAGGTACCTTCCTCCTGCCCCTAAAACAGTATGTTTATAATCCAGAAACAGGAGTTCGTTCTGGGCAGTTTAAAAAGGCCAACGGGAACACAATGGTGTTTGCTTCTTTTATTACGAAAGGTACAAAACCACAGGGTGTAGTGAAGCGATCGTTAGAAATGTGAACTTTTGTTGAGCCAACTTTCTATTTACATACACAAAATTCCCCAAGTGGAACAATATCAAATGTGAGACACATTATCAGAATACCATATATACAGGTTCAGAGATTTAGTATCTCTGTTACTCTATACATGATTGTTACACAAAAAGTCAATTCCTATCTTTCTTACACAAGTATTTTAAATTAAGCTTATGAGGCTACTCAAGCAAAACAAAGCAGAATCTGGGCAAAGTTCTGCTATCAGTTACTTTATAAATATAATACAAAATGACAGAGCCAGATTTTCAAGCCAGGCTCAATCTTCTGTTGCATCAAACATCCCATGCTCCAAACTGATGGAAGTAAAATAGCAAACTATTAGTAATCGTTATTGATATCAAACCAGATGTATCTCAGGAGCTGGAGACACACTGGTTCTCAGATTACTGATCAGTTATTAGGAAAAGCAAGTGTTTTTACCTATTTTTTGTACACCCCTCAAACAGAAAACCCAAATAAAATACTTGAGTTTGCTTTGTGTGATCAGACATTCTGTTAAAACAATCATAATAAGAAAGAACCACAGCACATACTGTTTTTAACTGGGACCAACTACTTAGTAAAATAAGGCACTTCTTCCTTTAGTTCAGTCCGCTTCCCTAGACTTTAGTTTAGCTCCATTTTACACAGAGAAGTGATTTTAGCTATGCTACTCGTGACAGCAAAAGGGATGTTGTTAAGAACTGTTGCTCTCCAAGCGTGGATGGCCTCAACAATACCTTCTGGGTTGCTTGAAGCCAAGTCACACAGTGAATATATGGCTGCCAGCTGCACACCCCAGGGAACACCTGCAAAAAGTTAACACAAATCAAGTTTATAGAAACTTTGATACGCAATTAATGTTCCTGGGAAACGTGAACCTATAGATGAGTTCAAGAACTGGAATTAAAACACATCAACAATTGGGATGCTTAAATCCAGAAAGCAGTAAGATGACAACCTGCACACAAATACCTTAACACCTCATTTCATACTAGCAATTTCCAGTTTTCTGAATTCAGCAGGTTTTCAGTATTCAAAGGGCATAACAGATGCTCACATCTAGTGATTTTACTCTAGTTAAGGGTGATCAACTTTTCATAAAAGTCAGATTTACACAGTGTGAAACAGACATTTACCACTTGGAAGAACCTGAGACTGCAAGGAAGAAAAGCTATACAAGTGGTTCAAAACAACTCCCTAACATCAACCACTGCTTCACTGCAAAATGTGCTTAACCTCTGGAATAACTCAGCAATATAGATCTCTGCTGCCCTAATTGCCCTGCTTTGTCTCACTCAGGAATTCTGACTCTCTTGTTATCCTTTCTCAACACAACAATCTTGCTAAGAGCAAGCTTCTGCATGAGCTGCTCAGGTAACAAATTTGATAACTCTTTAAAGTTCTCTGAGGCAGTTTATATGCTGTTACATGAAGCAGTGTAATTCCAAGGTGGTTGAAACTATGTCAGATTTGCTCATGGTGTTAAACAAAAGGCAACATGTTTCATTATGAGCATACATGTTTCATTAACTTCAGAAGGGAAAGGGATTCAAACTGAGAGCTGTTTGTCCTGTTATGCACTAACATACAACTGCACAAGCAAGCTGCTTTGGCATTCGTGTCTCAATCTCTGCGTGTCCTTGTTTACACTGGCAAAGCTTCACACTGCAGATGTTACACTGAAGCTCTGCTAAATAAACATTACCTTCCTCTTTTGCCTGCTGTACAAACAGTCCAATTACAGAACTAATATTCTTCACTGCAGCAAGATATCCTTCCTTCAAACCTATCTGGCCCAATCGACCTGAAAGAAAAAAGAAAGGTTACTATGTGCCTGATATTCAGTCAACCTCCTAATTTTTAGATTGATGTATTGTTGAAGTATCAACAGAAAATTCAAATTTCAATGACAAAAATTATTCACTCCTGTTACCATGGTGTCTTGGGAACAACAGCTGTCCTGTTCCTTTTGTGACTAAAGACCCCAAGGCATTTTCCATCAGCTTGAACTCCTACAGGTTTACAATTTGTAAGTGTAAAACTCAAGGAATGCAGTTTCTCTTTGACAAACAATATTATATAGCCTATATACAGCAAACACCTATTGCAGCCCAAAGTTTATCTATTTACCTGAATGCCATCTAGATCCCAAATAAATGAATCTAACTTACAATTGCAAGAAGACATATTATGTTGCAAACAAACCCTTATATTATGCACTCTGCTATAAAGCATATGTAGTTACAATTTCATTTTAAAAACATAGAACATATCGGTATTTGTTATTTTGTAATGAAAGTAACATCAGAGAAACTTAAGTACCTGCTTTGCACAGGCTGACAAACAGAAAATATCTGCATGGGATTGTAAACTGTTTTTAAGGTGAAAATTGTTGAAAAATGTGAAAAAAAAATTAAAATCAAGATAAAAATAAAAAGTCCAAATACTTCAAGTCACTTTTGAGGCAGGCTGACACTTGCAAAAGACATACTTACACAAAGCAGATGCGCAACCAAGAATTTAGATTACTTACCAATTAGCCTGAGGATCAGTGCTGTAACACTGTCAGAAATGGACTGAGTGGTTTCAGGCCCCTTTCTCTTCTTTATCCATTTATCCATAGAAGGCCAAAGCACTTTGCTGTGAAAGGTAAGTGAATCTGGTAATCTGACACTGCATGAAGGGGCAGCACAATATTCATAGAACAGTTTGGGTTGGAAAGGACCTTAAGATCACCTAGTTCCAACCCCCCTGCCATGGGCAGGGACACCTCACGCTAAATCATATCACCCAAGGCCTCATCCAACCTGGCCTTGAACACTGCCAGGGATGGAGCATTCACAACCTCCCTGGGCAACCCATTCCAGTGCCTCACCACCCTAACAGGAAAGAATTTCCTCCTTATATCCAATCTAAACTTCCCCTGTTTAAGTTTGAACCCGTTACCCCTTGTCCTATCACTACAGTCCCTAATGAAGAGTCCCTCCCCAGCATCCCTATATTCATACAATAATGAATGCAAACGGTTCTTCTGTTTACCATCTATTTCCAAAGCTCCAGTTGCATTTTTAATTCATATTCTTGGGGAATTCAAAATATTCCAAGTATCCACAAATATGAGTTATTTAAAGGTTTTAAACCCAAAGAATCAAAGCTAACTTTCTGAGGGAATCATTCCTGTTCTGAATTGCATTCCTGTTCATCTTGTATTCATTTCCCTGCAACACCTGATCACTACCTCAAGTCAAGAACTTACTCTATTGACTTCATATATATATCTGAAGTTGCGTTACTTTCAATCGTTATGCTAAGATGTTATGTGAGCTTTCTGTATGACTGAAAAAATCACAGTTCGCATGTTACAGGTAGGATCTGATGCTTGTTTTTAAACCTGAAAGGACCCGAGAGAAGGCTTTTCTGATCCTCAAAATGATGCTAATAGACCTAGTTACCGATTACCAGCCCAGCTCCACACAATCAACTCTGTATGGCTTTAGTTAAACTGTAATACCTTTCACTGAAGCGAATTTGTATTAATTTTAAAAGTCTCTCAGTAAAAATAACTTCTTTACTACTTGAAAGCATGGAACGTGTATAAAAAACTTGATGATTCTGAGCTATTTACATTTATTTTAAACTCAGTGATTATATTATGCTAGAATTAAACAAATGCCGTATCTCTGGAGATTCTGCTGGGTTGTGGAACCTTTACATGGAAAACAAGGGGCTGTCAGATCAGTGTAGGTATCAAATATCAGTGTTGGTATAAAAATGAAGTGTTTCAAACCAAGTTAAGTATGGTGGCAGTCCATGCACTGCATTACAGGATTCAAAGAATATTTAAGACATTGAATCTAAGCATGACAAGGATTTTAGAATTAAAATGAGACTGAAATCAGGATAGTATGCTAATGGCTATGGTTACATTTCATGTAACACATGCAAAGTTCCACCCTCATTTTCTTGGGGGGGGAGGGGGGGAGGGGGAAGAGAATTCAACCATTAAGTTTAGAGGAAGACAGTCAATCATTTTATTTCGTTGACAAAAAATCCATCTCAGAATCTTTCCCAATTGTCCACTGGTAGCTATTTTAGAAACAATTCTTAATATTCAAATGGTTCAAACAGGGTTAATTTCTTGTACCAATACCATTTCCTCATTGATCACTCGTTCCATCTTAAAACAAGGAACACAAACGAGGAGTCTAGGTTTCATCAGATTAAACCACGCTCATTTTTAAATACCTATGCAATATTATGTGAAAAGCTAAGTCAATGTCTCAAATTTGGGGGGAAAAAAAAGCCCACCACCAAGCCAACCACAAAAATCCTACACAGGAAAACATCCGAAAGAGCTGCTTGCCACAATACCTTATAACATTGTCATGTGTCCAGTCCCACTTCAAGTGAGAGCAAAGTAGATCAACAGCAAATATGTACTGCCAAGCATCTTCACTCAGATCTTCTCCATATTGCTCACTTGGTTGAAATTCTACTTTTGGACATGACTGCATTTCTAAAAGCAGGTTTGAGACCATAATCCCAGCATCTAAAGAGGAACTCTGGAATTTTAGAAGGTGATTATCTTA
Organism: Pezoporus wallicus; assembly: GCF_028554395.1. Taxonomy (NCBI): domain Eukaryota; kingdom Metazoa; phylum Chordata; class Aves; order Psittaciformes; family Psittacidae; genus Pezoporus; species Pezoporus wallicus. The sequence goes on along the minus strand of NW_026642649.1, from coordinate 5,627,748 downwards.
ATGCATGAAAAGTCACCAACCCAGAACCAAACTCTTTACATAGATTTGATTCTAACTGTCCACAGCATCTTTATACCATAAATTCAACTTTGGGTTTGACTTACCACAAACAAAACCAGTGCATAAACCAAAATCAAGTAACTGGTATTTTTCTTGATGCTTTTTCTAAAAGGAGAGTTTAAGGGGAATAAAAACCCAGACAACAAAACCCCAAAACCCTACACACCCACTCTCTTCACTCCTCCTTCAATTTGGGGATGTTTTGGGGTTTTAAAATGATTTGCTGATGCTGGGATTTGTTACTGTTTATTGTTCATTAAGAGCTAATTTCCAAGCACCAATATTCAGTAGTTAAGGTAGTAATAACTACTAAAACGTGCCATGTGAATCAGTTCTAATTCAGTAGATAACACAAGCAAGAAAATTTAAAAACAAGCATCTTCTGAGTATCTGAATTAGTAAGGAAAAAGTCTTACGTTTATCACATAAACATGCTCAGTACAAAAGCTCATAGCATTGGCAAGTTCTGCAGCACTGCAAGTCACTAAAATGGCATACTTAGACCAAGAAATGAATACCCATTCCACATGAGCTTTACTTTCCTAAGTAGAATAACCTTTTCATGAAATTATGTGTATAACAGATCGCCGATCACAATCCACTTGAAATTTGTCCCTTATTTCCACCTAAGTAAAAAAATACTACAGATAGCATGATGTCATCTGAGGAACTTCTCCCCGGATATTGCTGCTTTCATATTTCATAGACATTCATAAAGGCAGGGAGTGCAAATACACCGAATTAGGTTTTTCAGGAACATCTACTGAGAGATACTTGTGTGCATCTTTATTGGCATGAGATCGAAAGCTGCAACCTAATAGAACAGAGAATACACATTCTTTGCTAAACGCGGACTACAGTACAGCATAACTCTGAATAGCAGAGCTTAACGCTACACCGCAGCTGTAATTTAATCAAAAAGGAAACATACACAAATTCATGCCCCACTGTAAACCTGCACCAAGTCAGGAGGTTTACAGGGGCTGTAATTCCAGTGGTACCAGATTAAATCCAGGGCTGGTTTTAGATCTAAAAAAAACCCCAAATCATCATGCTTTTTTCAGTGGGTACACCACCTAAAAGCTGTGCTGACAGCAGTAAGCCTAACTGCCACACCCAGGGCAGTTGTGGAGCAGCATGTTATGATAGGGAATAGATGAGTTATCAGTCAAGATTATTTTGTTCACTTGATACTTACAGAACTACAGCACTTCCACAAAGCAAGCTTGGCATTAATAGGAGGTTTTCAAAACTACTGGGGCCCTGGCCTTCAAGCAAAGAAGCCTGTTACATAAACTCTTCCTCCAGACACAAAGTACCTCTGGCTAGAGCACCTCTGCATGATAGAAATTTGCTTCTACTGATACCAAATGTGTTGCGATTTTTCCTCTTTGCAACACCCCTTCCAGGATGGCAATATGTGCCTGATGAAAACTGACCAATTACATTATTTGGCAACAGGCTCAGAGACTTGAAGCCAAATCTCAGAAGTCCTTTGGTCCTTGACATTACTCATCCTTCTTTCGCCATCACTACAGTTTTGTACTGATCATGCCAACTACTTATAAAATTTGTTGGGTGATTTTGTCTGATGATAAATGGGTATTTAGTCTTTTCTCTACAGAAGGATCATAAGTAAAAAGAGATAGGCTCATTGTGAAATTAGCTGTGATAAATAATTACCTATTACACAGAGAACAAGGAAAGAGAGACAAGCCAGATACATACTAAAAAAACCCTCCAACAAAACAAAGAAAACCACCTCAAGGAATATCAAAGCCACAGTTCAGAGTGACAGAATTCCCTAGACCAAGAACACTCTGGTCAAAGTTTAAAAACAATCTTTACTTTTAATGTTTAATAGAGAAATTAGTATTTAATATGGAAAACGAGAACAAGTATTGTGTTCTAGTAGGGTGTAGACAACCACAGGAAAAGCCCTGAAGCAACATCAGCTGTGCAGTTGTACAGACTCCATGGCAGATTCATAGGGTACCTTCATACCCTTCATCAGAAGTAAGCTGCTTGAGTGGATTAAAGTACAACCAATGCAGACAGATACTGACAGTGAAAGCAGATGTTACCTGTTCCCAGCTGAGATAAGCACTCAAGCAGGTCAGCATCTCCTTGCTTGCCCTCTGCCTGAGAACTAATTGCATAGCTTTGCTAATTGCACTTTGGAAGATGAATATGTCAGACCATACATTTGTGATAAATAAAATCAATTTCTCTGAGTCTGGAAAGTCTAAGGGGAAATAAAAAGAGAGAACAAAGTAAGTTGTTAGCATTTAAAAACAAAACCCTATTATACTCAGGCATTAAAAGCTATTACATCCTTTAGGAAGTTAACCAGGAAAAGAGGCACAGAAGGCATGTAACAACTGCAGCTCAGGGAAGGGGAGTCATACTGGTACATCTCAGTCTGAGATTAAATAAGGAAAGAATACCCAAGAAAAAAAATCCTCCCCTTAAGCCATCCTCCCCTTGTAATTTCACTCTTTTTTAGGGGGAAAAAACCTGAAAGGAGAACAGATCAAAAAAAGGATGGACAAGGAGTCAAGAGAAGAGATGATGCAAGTCTTAATGAGGTAGTACTGGCTGTTTATAGTCAACTTGGCAACTGTGTAGCTGGCACATAGCTCACACTTGTGTTGCTGTAGTTCTGATGGGAATTAATATGTGAAACTACATGAAAGAGAAAACCCCAAAATGAATACATTGTAATCAAATCAAACAAAACAAATCAACCCTTGAGATGTGTTTACAGCTGTTCACACTCAAAAAATACAGATGAAACTGGATGAGCTTTAAGGCTCCTTCCAACCCAACCCATTCTATGGTAGCAACAATAAAACCATAGAACCACCGCTACAGGAATTTATTCAATTCAAAGTATACAACAGAAAATCATTCAACAGAAATCTGCAGGTAGCTACTGAAGTTTGGATGTTACCCAGAAAAAGAGAAGACCATACAAAGACACACAGCATATGGAAGATACAAGAGCACTGTGCCATACTACACCTTCTTTAAGCAGGCTATAGCAGAAAAGGCGAGCTCTTTCCAGGTCTCCCAACTGTCGACAAATTCCTGTATAGACTCGACACAGAGCCTGATTGAAACTGTAATTTGTGGCATTCTTCTGAGCCTTGAGTTTATTGAGAATAGCATGCAGCAAGGACTCTGCTAACTGCTGTAAGGCACAAAAAAGATTGTTTGACTGTTATATACTTGAGAATATTTGATACCATTACAGTGGTATGACAAGTAAAAAGAAGTACTATCTTACTTGCAAGAACACTGTTTGCATACATATAAGAAAGCAGAAAAGTACATCAGATGTGACCAGCAGAAGAAAAAAGAGTGAGGAGCAACTTCCCAGAATAAACATGCCTTAAACAGATGCAGAATGGGACTACTACTGTTTAAATTGTTTAGTTATGTGACTAAAAGCTATCTTCCTTAAACAAAAAGTGAGGAGAGGAATAATGAGAGGTAGAGGAACCCCAACAACCTAATGAAGCACCGTGACTTGGCTACTCCCAGAGAACATTGTCCAGATGTGAGACTTAGTATTTAATCAACAGCAGAGTCTCTCCCCAGATCCCTTACACATCCCTTACACACTGCAGGAGGTGGAGAAGGGGTGTTATTGTTGTGGAACTCAGTGCAAGATGTAAGGAAGGATAACACTGGGATTGTGCAAGACTTACTATAGGACTTTTAGTGGGGCAGCTAGAACTGGGGAGCAGAACGAGAGGCTCAGGGGCCAGGTGCTGGAGAGGCCACAGGTTTGCAGTGGGTAGCTGCAGACACCAGGCAGTCTGAGCGTTGGCTTCCCGAGGAACCAGAAGGTCCAAGCCAGCTACCTGAAAGACCAGGGGTCTGAGGGTCAGATGCAGGCAAGACTGTATGTCTGGACCAGCTACTGAAGGGATGTGTGTGTACTTCTGCGTCTGTAAAGTCTGTCAGATCATGAGATAAGAGGGGAGAACAGAAGTCACCTACCGGGTATACCGAGTGTCTAACTGTTAGCTACTGGAGGGATCCATACTGTCTGTATGTGTGTATGTGTGTACATATATATACATATATATATATATGTGTATATGTATGTATTTTCCACTAACAGGTTTTCAATCCTGATCAACCAGAGAAGGGAACAACATTAGGCACATATAGTGTCCACGTGTGCCTATTAGGAATACGTACTCAGCCTTGCTACAGGCTGGACCTGGAAACATAAAGCTGTTGCAGCCTTGCTTCTATGAAGTTACCAGATTGGGCAACTCCTAACAAAGATGACCTGAGAAGTTGGTAGCAGCTTCTGTGGAGAACTTAATTACATTCAAGAATTGAAACAGGGCAGAACGCTGCCAAGCATCACTTGGTGAATTGCTCTGGTGCAGAGCACAAATTACCTATGAGAAAGATGGCATTTAAAGTGAATTTTTTTAAACACTGATGCTAAGCAAGTTCTGAGACACAAACCAATGAAAGGTTTTTCCACTGAAATTCATTTGAGCAATGTGACGTAGAATAATAAAGATGGAATGAAAGCGTGCCACTATTGTATATATACTGCAGTATATAGGTAATTGAAGCTCACACTTCTAGAGGAACTCCTTTTACAATTGTTAATGCTATCCACTACAAAAAATGCTGCAAAACCAAAGTGGTTCATGCATGCATCAGAAGAGCAAATGCATTTACAAATGCAGTTTTGCACCTTGGACACCTCTGAACGGTAATTTCTTGTGAGGTTGTATGTTTTCTTAAGTTTTACGAGTTTAGATGTCTGGTAACCTTTCAAGACTACACTTTGCCCCTGCAGATTGCCTGAAAATTGAGAATTCAAGTATTACATGCTTATAACCTTTTCATCTGCACAGAAATCATTATTAAAACACAAGAACCATGCTACTTACCTTGTTTTTTACACCAAATTCATAGACGATTTCTTTCTCTTCATCTCTCATTACTGGAATCTTTGAGATATTGCCAACATACACATGACCTTTAATAACTGGTAACAAGTCAAAACAGGACTCGGCAATTCTCTTCAATGCCAAAGAAACTTTCTGACAGTCAGTATCAACAGCTTTCTTTAGTGGTAGTGATGCTTCTGAGCTGGAACCATGCACCGAGTCACTGGTTTCAGAGTTTTTCTCATGGAAAGCCTCCTGCGTTCCAGAGGTTGTATCTTTAGTGTTTCCTATAGCAGCAATATCATCGGGCTCCAGCTTTGGTGGTTCACTGTCCAGCCTCAGTCTCTTCGCGCTTCTTGGCATAGATACTGGCAATAGGGTCCGTTTTCCAAGATGATTTGATGAGCTTGAGAACAGCTGCTGATTTTGCCCATCTTTCTCTTGGTCTTTGCTACTGTTGAACTTCAAATTGCCCCCAGTTTTAACAAAAGCAGTTGATGTAGATGCAATTGCTTTGAACCCACCAATTTGAGCCACAGGTCCCGGCAAACTTTGGCTGTCTGAAAAAGCACATCGGTTAAGGTGTATGTTGCCTTTGAGGATGTTTAGTGTCCTTGCCCTTGCAGACAGCTCTGGGTACATGGTGTCCAGTATTTTCACTGAGTTCTCCTGAGGGGGAGCTGGAGCAGCACTATCAGCTGCCAACAGAGGAAACCTTCCTGGGACTGGAAGCGCATGCTTTGGAATGGAAGTACAGAATTTCAGGGGTGAGGAGCGAATCCTTCTGCCTAATGCCATTTCTGAGGGTGAGGGAGGAGAAAACAAAAGAGCAGATTTTACTGGTGGCGTATCTGTTAACGGAGACATGAGAGGAGGAATGGGAGTTTCACGCAACGGCGATATCAGGTCATCAAGAGGGGAAAGCAAAGAGGATCGACCAGTAGAAGACATTGCTGGGGACACAGTACAAGTGGCTTTTGGAGGAGTATCCATCAAAGGCAGGAGCAAGGGGGGCAGAGGAGGACCTATCTCTTGCCTAATTTTATTTATAGTCTCGGGTGAGCATTTTTTTGGCACAGAAGTATCAGCATTTGCAAGAACTGCCTGAGTGACTTTGAGAGTCTTTGTTTTCCTTTTACCTTGAGACAGCCTCTTTGATACCTTGGCACACATGGCTTGGGTAGCTGCCTTGGTTGAAGCAGTCAAGACTTCAGATGGTTCTTGCTCTTTACACTTCAACCTGTTTCTCTTTTTGAGAGCATCACCCACACAAGATTCTGACTTTAGCATACATGGCTTCTCAAATACCGGGTTTTGTGGCTCAGAAGGCTGCCTAACTTTGTGACAATTGCACTCTACATCACACAGGGCTGGATCTGGAAGAGACTTGACAAATGTATTTCTTCTACTGCTACCATTTAGGATAACATCAGTGTTGTTTTCTCCTGTGCTGCAAGAACTGGAAGTCTGACTACGATTATATTCTTCAGACACTGAGACCCCCATATCAACACTGTGTAGTAGATTTTGCTCTACCTTTGGCTGACATTTTTCAGCATCATTTTCTTCCAAGAAATTGCCAAGTGCTAACATTCTTGTATTTAATCCACTGGTTTTTACCATTTCTGAGAATCTGCTTAACGCCTGGGATACTGGTAATCCATTTTGTGAAGCATTTGGCATCACAGGGCTTTCTTTCAATGTCCCAGTTTTTAACAGGCCTCCCTCACTGTCACTGATGCATTCAGCTCTGTTAGAATCTACCACACATTCACTGGCACCCTCAGCACTGTCAAAGGTTACCAATACAGACTCTTTTGTCCAGAAGGCTAAGTCTTTAGGATTACCCTCCCCAGCCACAATTGACAACTCATTTGAGGTATCTGGAGAGCTGTTTGTTTCACAGTGTGTATCCATATCCACCACAGTGTCTGCTGTTAGCTCTCCAACTGTCACAGGGCTTCCTGGGTGCATTGCTGAATGAAGTTCAGATCCTTGGCAGTCGGTGTCAACAGTCTCATCACTGGTTTCCAGAGCACACTCTGCAAGCCTCCTGGAAGCTCTGGGTTCCTCTCTGACCATGGGAACACATTCAGAACATTTCACATCTCTGTGTTTCTGTACAGAACAGTCTTTCCCTTCAGATTCATTGCTCTGTTCTGGCCCATCAAAATCAGGTTTAGACATTTTTATGGCATTTTCCCCACATGCCTCAAAACTATTCAGTTCTTTGCTTTCCCCTCGCGCTGTTACTGAACCAGCTCTAGAAGGATCTGTTGTAACCTCCAGTGTAGAAGTCCTGCATCCTGATTCTTGACAATCAAACTTCTGAGGAGGAAAAGTAGTCTTATCAGAAGAGTCTGCGCGCAGGAGCTGCGATTTAACAGGGGCAGGAGGTTCTTTATCTACTGTCTGTTCCTTCTCATCTGGTATTTTCATTTCATTTTGGTGTATGTATACCCTCTCAAGGCAGCCCAGTTCTTTGCACATGATGTTTTTTTCAGCAGATAGGATCTCTGCACTCTCTTCCAAGCTCTCTGAAGAACACTTACACGCACTGTCCATAACACGATTTTTCTCTCCTCTGTTTTCCCATGTATGGGAAGAAGCAGCAGCCATTTCTGTCACATTAGTTTCAACAAAACTCTCAACTTGCTGAAGATTGAAACTGAGATCAAGAGGCACTGTGGATCCCAAGCCAGCTCCCACTTGCACAGGAGCATCTGTTTCTTCAGCATTTATACAGCCCATCTCAGCAGACAAAGCCAAGCCACTATTAAAGTCCATTTCTGAAGCAGGCTGGCAGATTATCTCTGAAACATTATTTGTCTTCACAACATTCCCTTCCCAGTTAAATGAACTGGAAGACACCAGCTCCTTGCTTTGTTTGTTTATTTCCCCTTTGATGTCATCACATTTAACATTTTCAGTTCCCAAGAACCGATTCAGAGGTTTTGCAAACTGTGCCTCAGAAGGAAGATTACTTTTTGCTAAAACAGATTCAGTGGTATCCACTCTTTCTAACAGCTCACCGCTTCCCTCTCCAAAATCTTCTGGACTAACTTTGACTTCAGTGTCTTGAGATTCAAACACTCCAGAGTTTTGTGTTTTGGACAACCCGTGTTCTAATGCACTACACAGGTTTTCAGGTTGGTTTATTTCACCTTGTATTTCTGGAAAATCTAACACAGAGGATTCATGCTTGGCTACACTGCTTTCAGCCCCAGTAACACATGCTGTGCTTGACAGTGCAAGTGTACTTCCCAACTCTGACTTCCCTTCTGATAAATTCCTACCATCATCTTCCTGGTGTGGTTTGCCTTTTAAATATCCCCCCTCCTTCATATGCACTGATTTCCCATTTTCTGCTCTGTGGAGTAGCTCTGATGATTCAGCTGTTTCTGGAATGCTTTCTCTGTTAGATTCCATGGCTAGTGCAGTAGTCTCAGGTCTGGTTCTATTCCTGTCTTCAGTTTTGAGCTGCTCATCTTTTGGAAAGGCTGACAAAGCAGTCCCCTCCATACCTACATGTTTGTCCGTGTCATCCATAGACAATACGTTTCCAATTCCTTCAACAGGAGATACAGGTAAGCAACATCCGGAGACTTTAAGAGTCTCTGGATCACATTCTCTGTCTGCTTCATCTTTTACTGCTTGCACACACTGTCTTTCCAGTATCTCTTCACTGTCGTGTTTTATTTCAGAGCACTCAAAGTGTACAGAGATCTCATCAGCTCCAGTATCTGCCTCAGTCTCTATAATTATTCCCTCCCCATCACGCTGTATCATCAGGTCTTTAGGACACTCTGCTGCACAGAAGGATTTTGAACTACTGGAATCAAACACTACATTTTCAGAGAGCTCTGTCTCACTATTTGCCTCTGCACAGGGTCCTTTCATCTGTATTGCAGCTGGTACTTCTGCTCCATTTTTCACTTCTTCTGTATTTTCCCCTACATCACTTGCCATATTAGTTACTTTGATTACATTTTTTGATTCATTTTCCACCACTTCATTCTGTATCAACACATCAGATTTCTCCTCAGAATCTTCTCTTTGAAGCACAATGCACTCCTCAGATGGCACGTGAGGCACATTTTGAGGAACACATACTACCCTGGGAGCTCCTATCTCTCCTGATAATCCATCTCTTTCTCCTTTCATTAATTCACCAGGCTCTTCACATGCACCCTCGTCAACAACAGCTCTGATTAAGGTTACATTCTCCTCTGTTTGCTTTACCTCACTACATTTTTCCATCTTATTCTGAGGCTTGAAACTCTGTAACATAAAACCAGCTGAAGAACCTTGCTCTTCACAGTGCATGTCCTCACTATCTCCTTTCTGTTCTCTGATGGCTTCCAGTTCATGTGCTGTTACTTCAGTTAGTTCTCTCTTTTCAGCTTCCATGTTCTCAGATTTCTCCTCCAAACAATCATCGTTAGTTTTCATGTTTGTAATTAAAGTAGCACCTTCAGCTTGCTTTGTTTCAGCATCCCCCTCCTCTCTGCTTGACATCTTTGGACTGATATGAACATTATTTTCATTCCAACTCAGGTTTTGGGAGACTTCTGCATCAGGACCATGCTCACATGATTTGCTCTGACTGTTACACTCCTCATTGAAGCTCAATGCATTACAACTCTGAGGATGAACTCGATCTTCTTGTAAAATATCCTCAGCTGCAGAAGCACTGCAATCAACTTCGTCATCACTGGAACCTGTGTCTTCTCCAAACAATGCATCCTTTAATAAAAAAAACAAAGTTAATATTCCAAAGCCTGGTACCAGCTTTAAGATCTGCTTTTCTAAACAAATACACTGGTGGCCCTGCCATGCAGTGATTTTGAGAGATTAAAGCTGATCAACAGAACTACATCCTTCTCCATCACCATTCTTCATATCAAATGGGCAGTACCACTCCAAAAAGTCAGAGACATCTTTACCTACCTACTTGCATTCTAAGATTACTGGAAAACAACAGTTGAACAGGTTCCCCTTGACTTTCAAGCTATGGAATTTTGCCATGGAAACCACACTTACACCCAACAGGAGTTGGGACTGTAAGTCTGCAACACTGGAAATGACAGCAGTTGAGACAAGTGTGACTTTGTTTTACATGTACTTCTGAAAAGTATGGTTTATCCCCTTCCACATGCAGTATGCTAGAAGGTAAGAACTATCCATATGGATCTAAACACTCATACAGAGGCTCTTCCAGTGCATGAGTAACTAATACTGATACTCAAAAAATAAAAAAGCCCAGGAATATCAAATCATTTTTGCAGTAATTACACAACCAAGTTAGTTCCAAGTAAGACACATCCTGAAACTCACCTCTGGTGGTGGTGGTGAAAACTGCACTGGAGAAAGCAGAGCAGGGAGAGGCCTGACCCAATCCAATATATCCATCAAATTTCCACCTGGGCCCTTTTGCTCCTGATCAGAGAAGTCTGAACTGCTGTGTGCCCCATCTGTCTGTATCATCACATCTTCAGTTTTACCCTCACCACTGTGCAGACATTCTTCAGTAGTCCTGTTCTCAATGCAGTCACCTCCAAAAGGCTCAGTACTCACTTGAAGGTTCATGGCTGTTACAGGAGTTTGCTTGCCAGGACTTTCCAGTGAAGAACACCAAGACAGCATTTTCCCATCGCATTTCCTGATCTTTTGGTGGATTTGCACAGTTTCTAAGACACAAGAAGATTGTTAAGAATTTTTTCCCCTCCCACTTTTCTCTATAGAGATAATACATGATAGTAATAAGAATGCATTAGCATCTTTTCAAGTGATGTTCCCATAGATCAGTAATAAGAAGCACTTAATGTCACTTTCAGAAATACTTTCCCTACAGAATTCAGATGCTGTTATCCACAACCAGTTCTTTCTTCATGAGAAAGCTGTATGTATGTGCAAAGAGCTCCCTCCTAAACTAACTTCTGACTTGGATCATTAAGATGATTCTTCTCAATTTTTCTTATCAGGAAGAACCATACTGGACAGGACTGAAGGGCCATACTGCTCAATGGTTTATTTCCGTTTTAGCCCAGTAACTGATGTTCAGGAAAAGCAGGACAAGCATTCAGTGACATTCCCTGCTCAGGCTGCAATTCTCAGCTTAAAGTAACCTGCAGCTTCGAGCCAGCTTGCAGGCCAGTTACAATTACACCCTGCCACAAACACAGTTAGGGAATTCTTAGCTATATTCCTAGTTTTATGATGCAACAGGCATAGGCTTTTGAAGTGTTTGTTCTTTAAATTTCAATACTGAGTCTAATCATACAAGATTTTGTCTTTAATGATGTGACTTAAAGCTGTACTCTTACAAACCCCACAACACATCTATGCACAAAGGAGTTTGAACCACTAAGACAAAGCAAGATAATGTCAACTATACCAGTTTTACAGCTATTCTAGAAGAAAGATTCCACTGCAACACAGTCTGAACTAGATTCATCGGGATCTGTACTAGTAGACTTAACAGGGTGGGGAGACAGGATAACAGTTCACCCTCAAAGCTCTTACTAAGGCAGGATACTTATCCCAGACAGTATCTCTACAGCCTGAATTACAGAAAAACAAAGTGGTAGAGAAAATAAAAGAAAAATGAAAGCATCATAACCATATAAGAAGGAAAATGACACCATTATGTGAAGTTAAAGCATTTCACATTTGCTGTGAACATGCATATGGATAACTACTCACATTATTGTTTTATTATTACACTGTTACAAAATGAAAGCTATCACCAAATAATACATTTTATTTCTCTGTATCACAAATATGAAAACTAATGCATTGTCATTTATTACTATTCAGGCAGATTTGAATTAAGAAAATGGCTGTAACAGCTTCTTACATTTTCCAATCCAACTATGTTACCTTGTGTTTCATACTGGAAAGAGTACTTGCAGCCCATAACTCCCATTATATACTGCAGAGTTGATAGTGACATATTAATTAAGGAATAAACATGAGAGGTGAGTTTTGACTGCTTAGAAACAGTCAAAGCAGGTGACAGTAAAAGAATCTGATTTCTCAATTGCAAAAGCAGATCACAACAGAACATTCCACTTTACTTGGCTGTTCAAAGTCATATTTGCAATTACTTCCCAATATTCTAATCACACTTGACCAGGCAAACACCAAGTATTTAAGCCTGTCAAAAAGTGTTACGCAGACACCACCCAGCCTGATGATAACCCAGTAAGACTACATTAAGGCACTTGCGTATTGATAAATTCATTTACTGGAACCCACCTTCTGTACCAGTTAGCCTCCTTTTTTCAGGCCATACCTTATCCTGAATAGAAGCTGAAAGAATGTATCAATTTTTGGTCAGAAAATGAGACAACTTCAAGAAGGTTTCAAGACTTTGCATGCCATCTCACCCAAGACAGGGCCATTTTCCTGCATCCTTCTTTTTCCTGTTGCACTGTCAATGCACCGCCAGAGTTCTTCTAACAAGAGCTTTATTTTTTCTGTTGAAATACATATGTTTATAAATTGAGGACACCGAGCTCAGAATTTGTGCTTATTTTCACACAGACATGCCTACAGCAAAATACCCACAACAAAAATGAAGATAAAGGACATAGGGGCATTTTGGCTTCAGGAAAGAGGAATGCTAGATGCCACTGAGGGAATGGGTCCTGTACTGACCATAGCCATGCAGTGGACTGAAGGAACAGTTGCAGAAGGCTTTAGCTTTTCCTTCCTATAGTAAGGGTGGCAAAAAAGTTGTAGCAGTCCCCAGAGTAAAATGTAAAAGCAGACTTGAATGTAGCATTAGTGAAATTAAACAGCTTTCTAAAACAACCCAGGTGACATGAACATAAATGGGGATGCAGATCTTTCAGGAAGAAAGTATTTATATCACATTCTTTATGCCCACTCAGTAACTCATCTTAATCTTACCATGGAGTAACAACACATTAAATGTAGCTGAATTAATTATTAGGCCACAACGTCATCTGGAGTCCTAACAGAACCATTGCTGGGTGATGCCAAACCACCTTGTTCCAGAACCAGAAGGGCAGGTGAAGAGCGAGAACTGGATCAAAACCTCAACAAAATACTCACGCACCTCACCTACTTATGCCAAAACTATCATCAGATCCAGCAATCAGGAACTGAGACTACCAGGTTTGTGCCAATTCCGTAAGTCAAAAGCCACAGCAAACTGCTACTACTTCATAGAGAGATGTATTAAAATAACCTCAGCACATCAGAGGGAAACTTGCCAAGTTCTGCATGACAGCTATGAACACTAACAAGTCCTCATTACTCATAAAGCCTTGCTGCTATTTCAAGCTCATATTAGAGCTCAGACCTTAATTTTAGCATTTTGTAATCATTAAAAATTAAAGGATGAGATTGGGTACCAGTTCAGTACAATCCAAAAGGCAGGAAGAGTATGCCAAGACACCCAAGAACTGACAAGATGTACCTTTTTCAGAGAAGTCTAATTTTGGCAAGAAATTTTATATGCAAATACTGCAAAGCAAGAAATAGAACAGGGAAGTTCTTCTTTTACCTGAAAATTGTGTTCAGAATCTTTAAACAATTATTTTAAATACTGAAATACTAAAACCAAGTATTTTAGAAGACTGCAAAAAAAATGCAACAAATAAATTTGCTTTAAGTTTGGCCTCTGTACTTTAGAGCGAGTTTAGAAGGAGCTTGCTCCATTACAGTTAGATCCAGATAATCTGTAGCAAATATTTTAGATCACTAGGGGAAAAAGCCAATAGGATAAGAAACAGCTATACATCCTGGATTGCTATTTGATTTACAGAGCCTCACACAGAAATTTTAGTGTCTTTTGCTTTGCATCCTTCCTTTCTGATTTCAATAAGCTCCAAAGACAATGGAATTGCTTGTCTTTTTCTCAGTGTTTGGATTCTGGTTTATAATTACACATCAACTGACTTTACAGATACAAGAAATAGACTAGCCATTTTAGTGAATCAAGTATTTTCCTTACTGCAGAACTGAAAATAGTCACCTATTACATCAATCCTCCATCAGTGTTAAATGCTTGTATCAACCACATCTGCTCTCTACATCTACATTCACTCCCTACAACTGCCTGGCAGGAAGTTGTAGTGAGGTGGGGTCGGTCTCTGCTCCCAAGGAACAAGGGACAGGACAAGAGGAAACGGCCTCAAGCTGCACCAGGGCAGGTTTAGATGGAGCTGAGGAACAATTCCTTCCCCAGAGGGTGCTCAGGCATTGGACCAGGCTGCCCAGGGCAGGGCTGCAGTCACCGTCCCTGCAAGTGTTCACACAGCGTGGAGACAAGGCCTCAGTGCCATGAGTTAGTGGTGGCCTTGGCAGTGCTGGGGAACAGTTGGACTGGATGAGTTTAAAGGGCTTTCCCAACCTGGCTGATTCTATGATTCTACAGCTTTTCTGTCAGTATCCTCTGTTCCCAAAACTGCAACTCCAGAAGAGCTGCGATAAATTCAGAACAGTTGGCTCACAACAGAGAACAGTCTTGCAAAACATCTTACCTTTGTCTATATCTTTTGTAAGACCTTCACTTGAACTCTGGGTCTCCGCATGCTTCACTGTTACAAAGAGGAGAGGGGGAAAAAAGGAAATGTTCAAATGGCACAATACTACACACAGATCTGAAGGCAGTCAAAGGCAAACACTTACCTTTTCTGCACTTCTCTTTAAGTACACCATCAAGTTTTCCCTGTTGAAATTAAAAAAAATGACTTTTCAGGCCACACATGGTTTTTAGAGCATCGACTCTTAATTAGCATGAAAGCTAAATCAACACTTTAAAGCTTCAGTTATCTCTTCAGGTGAATTGCTATGGTGAGTTACTCAATATCCCTAACAAATGTACTATTTCAGTATCTCTGTTACTAGTTGCTTCCTTCTTTCCTTCCAGCAATACTAATAAAAGCAGCTTCATCAAAAAGACCAGCCGAGTCTTACTTGTGCCTTCTTTAGCTCGTTTTCAAGCCTTTTCTTCTCAGTTTTCAGTTGTCTGAAGTCCTGGGTATGCTTTGTTGCAGCCTCTTCAAGAAAGAGGAAGAAAATTTAAGTTAGAAACTACAAGAAAAGAGAGAAAAATTTAAGTAGTATTGGTCACCAGTTTGCAAATCAAATTATCAGGGAAAAAGTGCGAAATACAAACACTGAAGTTATATTTTGGCTCATTAAGACAAGAACCGATGCATACAACTATGTCACCTTCCACTGCACAATTAGTGCTCCAAACTGTTGAAATACATTCATTACTTTTCTCACTGACTTGCAAGCATGAAGAGTGGGTCATACTGTAATGATACTGTACTGTAGAATAATATACACCAAGTGAAAAAAGAGAGTAAAATTAAGAATGAGGCACAATGGGGTTTTCTGCGCATTTTATTCCCTTATTTAAAAGGGGGCTCTGGTTCAAAGATGAAAACATCCAGAGCCAACTGCATAAGAAACATGTAGATAGCACTCAAGATCAATAAACAGAGAGCAGTACCTCATCTCAATGTATAATGACAAGCACCTGGTAAGACTGCAGATGAGTGGGAATAAAGAGGACAAGGGAGGTGAGGATTGAATGTGAGGTTCCTAGGGAAATCCTCAAGTAAGAGAGATACTTGAGAGAGCTCCTGAGAGATCAGAATCACAGAATCAACCAGGTTAGAGAAGACCTTTAAGATCATCAAATCCAATCTTCAACTCAGTCATCAGCTTGGCAATTTATACATGGACAGCAGAGAAAAGAGAGACAGAAGCTGCCTGCTGATCAGATCAGGTCACAGAACAAAGCATATCAAAAGAAAGAGCATTAAAAAGGTATCTCAGGTGGTAGGCTGATGAAAAAACAACCATGGGAAAATTTCAGACTGACTGACAAAAGATCCCAGGTTAAAATACAGGGTCTGGGATATTTAACAAACATGGAAATGAACAAAACAGATAAGCTAGTCACTCAAATTGGACCTAATGCAACCTATCTCACAGTGTTTTGTTCTAGCTCTGCCAAAATTTGAGGTTTTGGAGGCAAGAGAGTATAAAAACCTTGCTGTCACATAATGGATTTCCAAAATGCTTATCAAAACAAACACCCAATGCCTGTACTTTACAGTGGGACCTGGGGGCTTTCTAACACTAAGATACAAGTCACTCAGCTCGTTGTACTTTAAATCGTGGTAAGCACAGCTGTAAATGTGCCATGAATGAATGTATTTGCCTTGCCAGCTAACAGTACAGGAAGTTAAGTAGCAGAATGCTTTATGCATATCTACCCTCTGCTAACAAAACAAGAAAAACCCAGTGCCATGAGGCAAGTGCTTTATCTCTACTTAAAACCAAACCAACCAACCAAGAGCCAATTTCCAGAATATTTAAAAATCAGAAAACACATTAGGATCACCACATGCTTAAATATGATTATAAACATGACTAGAAGAATCCTGCCAAGGTTATTAGAATGCTGGAGCACATGCCCTATGAAAACAGGCTTGTTGAACTCGATTTAGTTAGCTTGAGAGGAAAAAACATCAAACAACTTAGAAGGGATCTCAGAACAGTTTTCCTACACCTACAAGGAGGTACCAAGAAGACAGAATGAGACTGTTCAGTGGTGCATGGCAGGAGAATAAGAGACATCAGTTATAAGTTGAAACAAGAGAGTTTCCAACTGGCTACCAGGAAAAGCTTTTTCACCATGAAGACAGTCATGAAGTGAATCAGGTTGCCTGGACAGGCTGGGGAGACTCCATCCTTTGAGGTTTTCATGATCAGAAGTTTCCTTCCAACTCCATTTACACCATGTGCCCAAGATACTCAACTGAAAACATTTTGCAGGAGGGCTAATATAATTCAGAGACTGAGCACCATCCACAGTACTAAACTGCCTTGCTGCTTGGGGCCTCAGTTAGAAAGTTGCAATTACTTCTTTGGGAAAAAAAGGAATGAAGAAATGGAGTAGGACAACAACACAGTAACAGTGTAGAAAGTTACCTTCAAGTTTCTTCACTTTTGTTTCCAGTTTCTTTCTCCTATAAAAAAGAAAGCATTAATACATTATTTCCACATAGAGTTCCGTTGTATGAAAACCCAGGAAAACAAATAAATCTACCTATTTCAGAGAAAACACGCTTCCTACACCCAGGACCTGTGAGACCAATGTGCCCCTGCAGTTGAAATCTTAAATCAGTGGCATGTTGCTGACCTTCTTACACAGCTGCATCTGTTACAGAGGTAAAGTTTGGTCTTCAGAGTGTCTGTCCACTAATCCAGGTACATAAATACACCTTCAGCTACAACTGGGGGTTACAAACACAACTCAAGAAAACTGGCTTCTATGACATAATGCTTAGTTGTAGAGCTTAGTTTTACTCCTTAAAACAATTAAGCCTGGCTTACAATCAGTAAGACCTAAGCAATGAGGTATCACAGATAACCTGCCTCATCACTCACATCCCACAGCTTTTTGTTCCTAATATCCAGGTGTTTACTAAAGCCAAACCAAAACAATGATGCATCCTGAACAGTTTTGAGCTCAGCATTCCCAACCCTACTTTATATGTAAAACATACACACAACCGGGAAATAACTGAAAGAAAAAGTAAACACTTTATGCTGTCCTTCCGCTAAATCCCAATATCCCAGAAACACAAAGTGCCAGAAACTTTTGTGGTAAATAGAGAACTCTGTCCTGGTAAAGAGACGCTACCAGTGCTCACTGACCACTCATGAAGAACGTTCTCTCTATAAGCATAGAAATTTTAGCAGAATGTGAAGTATTACTAGGTAAGGTACAAGACCAAGCTCTGCAAGAAGTAAGAGGGGGAATGAAAGGTTGTGAAAATAAGCAGCATCACTCACACAGCATCACTGTTCACTATTTCTTCTTTAATTTTAACATATTCCAGTTGACTCTCACGATAAATCTTGAGAGAACTCTATGGAGAAAGAAAGTGCAGTTAAAATATGCCATCAAAAATAGATGGCAGAACTTTACCTATTCTAATGAATATAGTGCATAGCTAAAAAGGTGTATTCAATGAGAAAACAAGTAAGCTGCAAAGTCAGGTTATTCTTCTTTAAAAGCATAAGTTATAACATATAAATCTGTATCTATATTTTAAATACGTACTTGCAAGACCTATCTGGATAAGAGCTCACAGCTGAAGTCAAGAGCACAACTATCATACACAACACACATAACCCTGCTTTTTCGGAAAAAGGGCCATAAGGACATCAGCTACTAATGCTTTTTTAGGGAACAGCATTCAAAAACCAGTTCTAACACTGAAGAAAAATTAGGCACAGTGATAAAACAGAGGTTAATATCCTACCTTGTACCAGCATGAAAGAACAAGGAAGAAGGTGGGGTATTTTTTGCAGAAATAATAGTTTATGTCTAGGAAATACATATTTTGAGGTGATTTGAACAGTCAAAATCTTTTATTATGCAGACTAGGTTTTAGATAAGAGACGGGAAAGAAATTAGGAATACACTCAAGTTACTAATAATGGAAAAATCATGTTCAAAATTGTAACAGAAGCAAAATTCTATTCTGCACAGACTCTTGGCACCTTTTTAGTAGTGCAAGTTATAGAGCTCAGTAATCTAAGATCAGAACAGAACATCAGATGGATATGAATGTATCTCCTTCCTTCCTAAATAAGGAAATAAAATGCAAATCATCTGATGAAAAATCATAGGAACTACAGAGCTTCTTGCCTATCTGAAACCTGATGTCATGTCATTCCTTTCACCTAAAGCCAGAACTGCCTGTCACAATGAGCTGGAAATAACAACTGGGTGCATTAAAGCCTGTTCCATTAAGATAAGCATTAAATATATGCATTTCTTTCAACACAGAAAGTACAAGTCACCTTTTTCTCTTCTAACTCAGCTTTCAAGGAACCCAACTCTTCCTGGCACTTTTCCAGAGGCAGAATTTTCTGTAGCATCTGCTCCACTTGGCAACGAAGAGCAGAGATCTCTCTGAAATGGAAAATGTAATTAGAACTGAAGTTACCAAAACCCATGGGTGCTTTCAAACTCAACGTTCTGACTCTTCAGGCAAGTGTGAGTATTTTGCCTTCCCCTAAAGAAAAATGTTGTGAGACACACCCAAAGGCTTTTAAGAGTCCAAGTGTTTTCATTTTTCCATCCAACGTTTTACATTCAAAGGCAACCCAAGATCCAATTTTAAAACATTAAACTAAGGCTAAATCTTGATGCAAGCAGATGGCATGTGCCACTGGAGTACTGCCCAGCTACCTACACTGAAGGGCCAGAACAAGTGCCCCTGTATAGGTAGCACTGTGAAATAAGAGCAGAGTCCAACTGTTGGATCTGGAGGCAAGACACAGTCCTTAAAGTTTATAGGCTGCATCTTCCTCTATAATCAAGTAAAGAGCATACAGCCACAACTCTAAGACAAAATGCTTCATACAAATACAGCCACCACAAATACACTTACATTTAACCACCACCAAAAGATGAGCTCTGCATCTCCCCTTTGTGACTTTAGACCCTAATGTAACAGGGCCAAGAAAGAATTTCACACAGGTACTGTAGGAGGACAGATTTCTCTCCTCATCAAGAGTATCTTTGCTAACTATGGCCTAAGAACCACGGTAAAAGAAAGAACTGTATTAAAATCTCAGCCTATACCTTGCTGTTACATGATATCAGACTCCTAAAACTGTCCAAGACACAGAGGACATATCATCTTGAGTAAATAGCTTAAATGAAACTTACCGTTCAGCAAACTGGAGCTGTAAGCTCTTGTTAAGGCAGACAATAAAAAACAGTTTATCAAACATCCCTAAATATATTTCAATCCAATCGCTTCTTGCAAGGAAGTATCCAATAAAGACTTCCACCAATAAAACACAGGACTTGCAGAACTCAGCAACACAGATTGACAATAGTTAATATTAAGTCTTATATTAGACAGAGGCAGATCTTAATTGGATAGATATAATCCCAAAGCCCCACTTTATTCACAAAGCCTATTCAGTCTGTTTTCTACTAGAAGCATGATCTCTTAAATTGAACCTTAAATAAAACACCTCAAGCCCTCTTGTAAGAAATGTTGATATACTAATTCTGTAAGAACACAAGAAGTAAAGGATATCAGTGCATTTCTGTTGATACTCTGTCAGCAAATGACTGCAAGGAAAAAGAAGCAGATATTAGTCATTTTCTCACTTGATTTTGACAATCATATTTTACGATACCTTACACCTTCTGTATTTATCTATAAAGCAAAAGGAAAGATTGACTTGCATTTTTGACAGTAGTCAATATAACTTTTCTGTTTCATTAAGCTATTCAAACCTGAAACCAGGCTGCTTTAAAATAGAAAGCAAAACCAGAAACCAACCAACTGCCAATTACATGAATTTGTAGCCATTAACTACCTGCAGCTTTAAAGAAAAACCCCAACAACCAAAAAAGCATTATCTAGGTAAAGAACACAAAATACATACAATCAAAAAATATACATAGACTCACAAAATAATATCCTAGTTCTCAAACTTATAGGATGTTTTCCTAGGAAATAACACATAAATGTAAGAAAATTAGTTTAAAAAACCCTAAAAAGCTTTAGTCTTTACACTACTCTCTTAGCAGCCATAAGAAGGTAGCACTTGCTCTGGTGTACAGTTCAAGGTGTACAGTGGGCCACAGGGCAGCACCAAGGAGAGTTATTCTCTCCTTCCCTCAAATGCTATGGGTTTAGAGAGAAGAAAGAGAAACACTGTGGAAGTTACCCGAGTACAGAGGGGGCTGCATTACTTTCTCTCACAGCAGTTGAGAGTAACCAAGTAAGGCAAGAAAGAAAGGGGCCGAGCTGCAAGTAGTTAAAAGAGAGGTAATTCCCACAGGAAATGTGTATGTACAATGGCAGAGAGAAGAGGGACACGAAGTTTGGAGGCAGCAAAAGGAATCTATGGACAAAGAATGAGGGTGCTTTGAAGAAAAGGGTCCCAGCTACGACAGCAAGGGCTCTCTTAAATACTTTTTGGAAACCAGGATGCAGGACTAGGATTTAGATTCGCTAAAGCCAGACTGACACCTGGGGGAAGGGAACATGAGAAGTAAAATGTTACAATTAGGAGCTGTAACAAGGATATTAGACCATAGTATGGAGGCGTACGTAACAGATCTCAGTGTATTATTCCATACAATCATGGTTATTCGGAAGAAGTGGAAGCAACCACAAGAGAGAGCAAAATATGAGAAGCATTTTGGAACCTTACTGTTCTGACTGATGCTTAGCCTCACTTTTCATAGTCATATTTAATCCCAACAGCATTTCACACTTTAATGCTCAGACTAAATTCTGTTGAAATGTGCTCGACTTTTAGTTCTCATACTATATCCCTCACAACAGATGAAACACATCTCTTGAAAGAGATGCTTCTGCCATTATACATAATCATACATAAGCTATTACAGCTTATAAATAGCCCTGTTTTACCACAATTACTCACATTTTAGGGCACAAATTAAAAAATACTTACAGTCTAGACTTAGGACCTCTTTGCAAAGAGGTTACTTTCATTTTGAGGAGGGCTTAGTTTCGTGCATTAACAAATATCTACATTCCACAAAACATATTTACTGAATTGCTTTAAGAACTTAAGAGCAACAAAAAGAAAACAGACTTGTGCAATTGTACTTACTCTCCATCAATCATTTTTTGCTTCAGTGCAATTAATGCGGATACATATTCGTTTATATTCTGTAAGGAAGAGTTCCAAGTTGGTAAAAAAGTTTCACCTCAAACCCCAGAACTATTTACATTGTAAATAATCTCCAAAGCCATTGCTAACGTCCTACACAACACAGTTATGCGCCTCTTCTTCAGTTCTCTTAGTGAAGAGGTTAACGCACAATAAATACATTCTAATACATACAGAGAACGCAGGCTCTGCAAGAAAACATGCAGACTTAGATGAGGCTTTACTATAAACACTCTTCAGACTTTGTAGTCATTGCATACTAAAGTCCCCATGACTTTTTCTCTCAAAATCAAACTAAGCTTCGCCAGAACATTACCAATAAACAGCACCCAGCTCATCTGAATCTGCCTATGTCCCAGATTCTCAGTCTATATTCATTCTGTCTGAAGACCTCCTTCACCCTCTGAACTCTCAGCAAGGCCTTCCCCTCATTTAAACAGGAAACAAACATTGCCCAAAGAGTTATACTATAAAATTGCATGGTTGCTTGGGAGCACTGAAGAAAGAAAGTGAATGATCATAGATCACACATGGTTTGTGTTGGAAAGGACCTTAAAACTCATCCAGTTCCAACCCCCTGCCACAGGCAGGGACACCTTCCAATAGAGCAGCTTGCTCCAAGCCCCTGTGTCCAACCTGGCCTTGAACACTGCCAGGGATGGGGCAGCCACAGCTTCTCTGGGCACCCTGTGCCAGCACCTCAGCACCCTCACAGGGAAGAGTTTTCACTTAAGAGCTCATCTCAGTCTCCCCTCTGGCAGGTTAAAGCCATTCCCTTGTCCTGTCCCTATAGGCCCTTGTCCAAAGCCCCTCTCCAGGTTTCCTGTAGCCCTTTTAGGCACTGAAGCTGCTCTAAGGTTTCCCCTTAAGGACTTTCTCTTCTTCAGGCTGACCCAGCCCAGCTCTCTCAGCCTGGCTCCAGAGCAGAGCTGCTCCAGCCCTCGCAGCATCTCCGTGGCCTCCCCTGGACTTGCTCCAGCAGCTCCACGTCCCTCTTGTGCTGCTGCCCCAGAGCTGGATCAGGACTGCAGGGGGGGTCTCCCCAGAGAGCAGCAGACGAGGAGAATCCCCTCCCTTGACCAGTGCTGCTCACGCTGCTTTAGACGGTAACACCCTCCCCCAGCACCGAAGCGCACTGAAGAGAATACACCGCGGGACTCACCCGCAGACCCCCTAAGGCACGCCGCAGACACCAGCCCCTTCCCTACATATCGCCCAGCCAAAGTTCGCCCCTGCTGCTCCTCTCCCAGAGCCCAGTCACTGCGGCACTCGGCGCTGCCCACCCGCCCGTGGACACCAGCAGCCCGCCGCCCCCTCAGCGCCCGGGGCCCTCGGCCCGCCGGTACCTGCTGCAGCAGACCGCAGTTGGCGCAGGCCACAGCCGCTGCCGTCCCGCCCGCCGCCGGCGGGGTCTCTCCAGGCATCATCGTGAGCGGCCCCGCCGACAGCGGCACGGGGCGCGGCCCGGAGGCGTCACACGTCGCGCCACCGCCTCAGCAAGGACCCAGCTCCCTTGCGCCTTCCCGGGGGTGCAGACATCGCTGCCTGAGTAGCGGCGTCCGAAGGACAGAAGGAAGTGCCGAGCGCTGGAAGCGCCCCGTCTTGGCTCACTGCAGAGAGACAGGAACAGCTGTTCCCGCATGCACCGCGCCGCTCTACAGGGGCTTTGTTATCGGTTTGTTTGTGTTATGCACAGGCAATTCTGAGGGAGCTCCTGCAGCGGGCAAGGGCAGCCCTGCTCGCTTGCCGGGACAGACTGGGCGGGGCCGCTGCTGGGGCGGGGCGGCTGGGGGCGGGGCCTGCGAGCTCCGCTGCAGCGCCCCTTTCCTTGCGGCACGGTCGCGCCGGAGCTGAGCCGAGGTAACGGAACCGGCTCATAAACTGGGAACGCTGCCGCTCAGATGGGCCAGGCGGCAGCTTGTGGGAGCGTGGTGCTCATAGAGACATAGGGTTTGGTGGGAGGAACCTCAAAGCTCATCCAGCTCCAACCCCTGCCACGGGCAGGGACACCTTCCACTAGAGCAGCTTGCTCCAAGCCCCTGTGTCCCACCTGCCCTTGAACACTGCCAGGGATGGGGCAGCCACAGCTTCTCTGGGCACCCTGTGCCACCGCCTCAGCACCCTCACAGGAAAAAGCTTCTGCCTAAGAGCTCACCTCAATCTCCCCTCTAGCAGGTTAAAGCCATTCCCTTGTTCTGTCCCTACAGGCCCTTGTCCAAAGCCCCTCTCCAGGTTTCCCACAGCCCCTTCAGGCATTGGAGCTGCTCTAAGGTCTCCCATTCAGGAGCCTTCTCTTTTCCAAGCTGAACCAGCCCAGCTCTCTCAGCCTGGCTCCAGAGCAGAGCTGCTCCAGCCCTTGCAGCATTTCCATGGCCTCCTCTGGACTCGCTTCAACAGCTCCATGTCCCTCTTGTGCTGTTGCCCCAGAGCTGGATCAGGGTGCAGGGGGGTCTCCCCAGAGCGAAGCAGAGAGGGAGAATGAATCTCTCTCTCTGGAGTGAGTAAATTTCCCGTGTGAAGTACGCTCCCTAGGGAATGGAGCTCAGTGCAACTCGGTTTTGATTTGAGAGGTTGTGCCGGTGGTTAGGTCAGATAACAAGGCCCTTTATGGTGAGATAGTTAATGACAGGGTTCTGCAGAAAGAAACCATGTTCTATCAGTCATAAATGAGTAGATGTTTTCATAAGAGTTCAGTGTTTCATGTCGCTATTCATGCTTAAGTGAGAATGTTATCCTCAGAATTCTTTTAACATCAAAGGTGCCCAAACTCTCTAGTTGTCCATACTCCCTTGGTATAAAGGCTCACAAGTTTCAATGCTTCAGACTCTGAATACATGCAGAACTTGGCAAGTAAACTTATGAAAGTTCTGTATTGCCATTTTAATATTTTGTGTCAAATTCCCATTCCTTGACAAGAAGAAAATATTTTTGAATTCTCTCAGCACACCGTAAAAAAGTAGATACTAAATGCATTTCCTTTAAAAAAAAAGTGAGATTTTAAAAATTAAGACAGTATGAATTCATAACGTAAAATACATGGGGATTTTTAATTTCACTCAACTCAGGCCAAGAAGAAGAGAGATGGTAGGGCTTAGAGTTCCAAAGTTCTTCTTTGTTATGTCTCAAGTGATCAGAGTTCAGAGAGGATGCATGACAATGGGAGGGCACTGGGATCTAAAAGAGGAAGGTTATAAATCTAGAAGTTCAAAAGCCTTGTGAGTTCAACAGTAGACTTACACAGAGCTAAGAGGTGTGTGCCAGGAGGTCTGACTCACAGAGATTTTGGTCTTTGGCCATTCTTGATAGCTGTGAATGCCCTCTTTGCTGAACGGGGACATTTAACAAGAATTAAATGATGCCTGCAGTGTTATTGTGTTTATTGAGCAGAACCGAAATAACCAGCAGCACATAAACATCATTTCTTTACTGTTGCTCATAGGCAACAGCATAAACTGCCCTTGTGTTTCTCGTGAATGAGGAACAGAAAGAATCAAACACTGATGTTCCCAGAGAAGTTCTGTGCAAACAACACTCAAGTGGTCATTCATAGCACAAAATTGTCACCTTCTCATCACTGGTAACTGAAGGCCATATTAAGGAGAGGTGCAAAAAGGGAGGCTCTGCAGAGGAAATGAAGATGCCAAACCATCTTCACAGCTTGTCAGTGTGGTAACACTGTAGTCTTTGGCAGTCTCTGCTTTATAACAGTGAAGTTTATTAACTATAGCAAGCGTGAAAGAAAATCATATTAATCGAAGACCGCAGTTGGTCTCTTCTAACCCAAACCCTTCTAAAAAAATGCTTAAATGCTGGAAAAAAAAAAAAAAAAGCAGTGGACAAGTACTAACGTTTGCATAATAAAACCGAGATGTGAACTAGCAGAAGGAAGCAGCCAGAAATACCTCCTGCTAGCCAGGAATAGGAGTCAGAGGTTAGAACATCACACTATGAGCAAACACTGCAAACAAAAATGCATGCTGGATTTCAAGCAGCTCTGACTCAAAGGTACTTGACTGATAGGAGGCAGTTAATTGTGGAGGGAGGCACTCCTGAAGGACAAAGGAGTCCAGGAAGGTTGGACATTCTTCAAGAAGGAAATCTTAAAGGCACAGGAGAAAGCCATCTCTATGTGCTGAAAGATGAACTGGGAGGGGGGAAGAGTGGCCTGGCTGAAGAGAGAGCTTTTGCTGGTACTCAGGGAGAAAAAAGGGAGTCTGTGACCTTTGGAAGAAGGGGCAGACAGCTCAAGAGGACTACAAAGATGTCGTGATGCTATGCAGGGAGAAAAGTAGAACGGCCAAAGCCAAATTAGAGCTTAATCTGGCTACTGTGGTAAAAGACAATCAAAAAAGTATAACTACATTAACAACAAAAGGAGGCCTAAGGAGAATCTCCATCCTTTATTGGATGTGGGGCAGGAAACATAGTGACGAAGGATGAGGAAAAGGCTGAGGTACTCAATGCCTTCTTTGCCTCAGTCTTTAGTAGTAAAACCAGTTGTTCTCCAGGTACCCACATCCCTGAGCTAGAAGACAGGGATGGGGAGCAGAATGAAGCCCCCATAATCCAAGGGGAAATGGTCAGCAACCTGCTACACCACAGACACATATGTCTATGGGGCCACGTGGGATCACCCCAAGGATACTGAGGGAGCTGGTGGAAAAGTTCACCAAGCCACTTTCAATCATTTATCAAGTACTGGCTAACCAGGAAAGTCCCAGTTGACCTAAGGTTATCAAATGTGATGCCCATCTACAAGAAGGGCTCAAAGGAGACAATGAAGGGTATGGAACAGATCGTCTTGAATGCCATCACATAGCATATTTAGGGTATCCAAAGAGATCAGGCCCAGTCAGCATGGGTTTATGAAAGGCAGGTCCTGCTTGACTAACCTGATCACCTATGACCAGATGACCTGTTTATTGGATAGGGGAAAGGCTGTGGATGTTGTTTACCTGGACTTTAGCAAAGCCTTTGACACCATTTCCCACAGCATTCTCCTGGAGGAGCTGGCTGCTCACAACCATTTTCCAGGTCATTGGTGAAGATATCGAACAGTGTCAGCCTCAGTGTTGAGCTATTTAATTACACTGCCAGCTAATCATAGTCATAGAAGGAGTCCTTTACCTTTTGGCTATCTAGTATATCCAAATGTCTTCCTATTTTTCCTGTCTTTCTCTCCCTCACTTTCTATCCAGATCCATATGCACACACACGCATTCTGCAGAATTAGGAGTTTCTGTTACAAAAATTGACAGTAAAGGAATTTGAAGCAGAATACGTGATTTTTGGCTCTTCTGAATAACTCCATTTTCACTTACTTTTTCAGTTTTTTCCTCTAGTGTAATACAAATCCAGACGCAGCAGCATTGCAGACTCATCTGCTGGGTTATCACTGCATAGGACTCAGAGGCCTGCGAAGAAATATATAGGAGGTTTTTCAGGTGAGTGTACTACAGGACACAAAAAGCTTCTGTTCCCTATAGTCTCATGGACATTGTGTAGGCGTCTGAGTGAGCCAACTCCAAGTTCAGGGTGAAAATGATGTGCCATATTCTTATCTTCCTCCTCTGGCTTTCTCCTTCTTTACCCTGTTTTCTGAGTGCTCTGTGCATATTTCTTCAGTACTGTAATACTTCTATTTTAGATTTTTTTTTTTGCCTCCCTGATTTGTCAGATGTTGGAAAACAGCTTTGTTGCCATAGGGTGCTCATCAATTCAGAGGTACAGTCTCTTCTGATTATCAAAATAACTCTGAGAGGGGCTCTAGTTCTTTGTTCTGTTACCATGGCATCAAAGATTTTTTCTGTATCATGCCTAAAGTATCATTCTTAGTGCCTCTTCTCAGTATTGGGAGGTGGTTAAACTATTTGGCATGGTCTTCCTGTATACTTTAACTGCATGCACTGAATTCTTTTACTTGTTTGCATCTGATTTTTGAGTGAGAAGTGGTAGAGGAAGGAGAATATTCTGTTTTCAAGGATCTCTTTGAAATGCATCATGTTTAAAGTTTAAGATCTTTCTTAAAAAAAAAGCTTAAACTGATTGTGGTAAACTGGATGACACAACATTGGCAGACTCCTCTTGTATTGTGTTCCTTGAAGTTACATAAAGTAGGAAAGGTTGACTGGAAATCACAGGGATGTGACTACTTGGTGCAGTAGTACTCACATCCCTGTGTGACTATTGCACGTTGCTGCAGATCCACTGCACATCAGCTGTACACATGACAGATGCGCATGGAGCAAGTGCCTTGTGTGCTGGTTGGAAGCATAGTTAATTGAGAAGGATATACATGGTAAGTCCAATATGGTGGATTTTGCATGAATGGCATTGGAGAGGCTTTGTGTT
Organism: Pezoporus wallicus; assembly: GCF_028554395.1. Classification (NCBI taxonomy): domain Eukaryota; kingdom Metazoa; phylum Chordata; class Aves; order Psittaciformes; family Psittacidae; genus Pezoporus; species Pezoporus wallicus. Next base: position 5,599,672 of record NW_026642649.1, on the reverse strand, counting down.
CATACTGGGCATCTCAGTGGCACATAATACTACTTACTCATTGAAGTTTTCCAGCTAGAACTATGGATGCTCAGAAATTTTCCAAGATATAATTCATCAGATTGGATATTAGGAACAATTCCTTCCCCAAAGGGTGAAGTCATGCGGGCATTGGAACAGGCTGACCAGAGCAGTGCTGGAGTCACTGACCCTGCAAGTGTCCACACAGTGTGGAGACGAGGCCTCAGTGCCATGGGTTAGTGGTGGCCTTGGCAGTGCTGGGGAACGGTTGGACTGGATGAGCTTAAAGCTCTCCCAGCCTGGCTGATTCTGTGATTCTATGTTTATACAGCTAATTTCTTCTCCCAAACTAGGGTGTCAGCTGCATGCAAATCAGAAGCTAGTTGCCAGGAGTCCTTCAGCATAAAGGTCTTTGGTCCTAATCAACAGCATGTCCTTCTAGTATGCCACGCACATCTCACTCTTCTTGCGTCTCTATGGATGCCATTCTAAAATGACACTACCTGCAGACTGGTGATCTGTGCTTAGTTCCTGGTGACACAACATGCTGTCTGTGGGTGATTCACAGCACTTTCAGTTCATGCCAGACAGATTTCACCACCTTCTGAGGCCTGTAAGGAAACCTGCCCCTTTCTTCCACCTAGGACAGCAGAGCTGGAGGCTTCAAAGCAAGATGCAAGCGCTGTGGAGCCCTGCGGGGCTCATCCAATATCTTAGCAATGTGTGAAAGGGAGCAGTTGCTGTAGGCCACCTTTTTGTCTGGGTAAAAGGGCTATGTGGGGAGTTCAAAACTTGTCCTCCATAAGCTGTTCATTAGGAAAAGCAGTGTTGGGACCTGCTTCCAAAGGAAAGGTTGGTTCTGGTGTCCCAGGTTTGTGCTGCACGCCTCAGAAATGACAAGTGGGTACAGAAACATAATATATGAAAAGTGATCTCTGAAACTCCCTGCTGGGCCCTGTCTTATGTAAGCACATCCCTCTGGAAAGAAAGGAAGTCACTGGAGCCTTCCTATGGATGACTCTTACGAGTCTATGTGAAGACTATTAGGTGTTGGCTCACAATAGACATGAACTGTGTCTGGTCTTGGTGGCCATGTAGCTAGTGCTGCAAAGGTCTTCTGGCATATTTAGCCAATAAATAAATAAATAAATAGCTCTGATTTCTCTCTTTCCATCTGCGTCCATATGCTGGCAAGTTCTCCAAGTTTCCCCTGGCTCCCTTCCCTAGCTGCATTCTCCACAGACACATTCAGCCTCTTCATTTCTGCCTCTCCAATGCATGTGCAGGCAACCACAGTTTATATCCGCAGCAGCAGTCTCACAGGATGTGTCCACTCACGCTTTCTGCCGAGGCTGCTGATGTCTTTCCTCTGCCAAGTCATGCAGAGCACATCTGGCGCTGGTGCTGAGTGCTTGGCTGCTCCCCAGAGTCGGGCTTTCCCGAGCTGGGGCTGCAGGAGGCAGTGCTGCTCTGCACTGTTTGAATGAGAAGAGGCACAGAGAGCTTCAAAGGGAGCTGTCTGTGTGTGGCTTGAGCTGTTCCATCTGCTGGAAGAGTTGGCTGCTGAGAACTGAGAAATCCTGCTAGTGCAGAGCTGAGAGCTCACAGTGCCACAGCACATCTGCATTATGTCTCAGCTGCTCCTGAGGTAATGCCTGCTCTTCATCTCGCCCCTTCCCTTCTAAAGAGCCTTTCCAGGAAATGGATGAAGAGCCACTCAATATCCCAAGATTCTTCTGCTTGCAGCTGTCAGCTTGACATTGCCTGTATTGCCCTAAATAACACTGTTCCAGAGCAGACTGACACTGCCATTTCCAGATCAGGTTCCAGAACACATCCTTGTGGGACTCTACTGGTGACCTGCTTTTACTGTGAAAATGGACTATTGACTCCTACTTTCATATTTCCTGCCTTTCAGCCAGCTATTTACCTCTCCATTATTTATTTCTTGGCAGTGTGGCTTTTAAGAGCTTTTGATGAGTGACCTCTCTAAATACCTTCCAGAAATCCATGGTCAGGATTCCAGGGTCTATCTCCCTTAGCCACAAGCCTCTTGACCCATAAATGTTTTGATAGAAGTGTGAGGCAGTTCTTCCCTTTACAAAAGCCATTTTGACTCATCTGTATGACAGCACCTTCATGCATATGCTCAGTAATTCTAATCTATCTTCACTTTCCATTGAGTTGCCTGCTATAGACATCAGGTTTATACTATTCTAGGTTTCTTATGGCATCCTTATAAACAAATGACATTACAGCTGGCACATCCCTGTCTCCTGCTGCCATTGCAGTTTTATAACAGAGGATAGTTTGTGGTTCTCCCTTGAAGTCTTTCAGAATTGCTGGTTATACACCATCTGCTCCTTGTGATTTGTTAGTATTAATTCTGCCTGTAAGTTCCATAACCTCTATGTCCCATACCGACTCTTCTAAGACACAATCCCTGCTGAGTCCCCCTATAAAGAAGAGCTGGCTTGGGAATCTCATCCAGCTCTGCTGTAATGAACACAGATATAAAGAATTCATTTAGATTTTCTGTTCTTCTCTCTGTATTTCTTTTAATCTCCCTGGTGCTGCAGACTGTCTGGCAGGCTTCCAGAGCCTGAAGTGTTCAAAAAGGGATTTATTATTAGATTTTATGCCTTATGCAAGTTGTTCTTCAGACCCTTTTGGCCTGTCTCATGGTGTGGTTTACTTTTCATCTGTCACAAGTTTGGATTCTATTTTTGAGTTTAGGACCAAATTTAGGTTTTGGAAGGAGGCTTCTGAAAAGTTGTCCCCAGCAACAGGCTCTTTTGTCCCTCCTGCTAAACCATGACAGATTCCTTTTTCCCTGTATACGCATTTGCCCTGAGCTTCCAACATGGTATCCTTAAAGTCTCCATGTAACCCACAAAGACATAATTATTGTAGCTGCCCCCCCACTTTTAACAAGTTTCTTCATTTTTAGATGGTTTCCTTGGGTTCTTTTCTTTTTTCTTTTTTAAATCAAAGCACAAATTGGTGGATTTTTTTTTTTGTGTTTGTCTATAAGGGCTTTATGTAGGGAAGGAAAGGACAAAAGAGACAGAATGTCACTGTGTGATGCAATGGAAAGTACACACAGCATCTTAGAACTCTGCCTTCTGGAGGGGTAGATGGAACTGTGTTAAACTGCTGCTTCTGGCTGCAGGGATAGTAACCCCAGTGGCATTTGGAAACACCCAGGAGCAGCTTCTTTAAAAATCAGGAACTCCAAGAAATCCTGTGCACTAAAGGGTATTTATTGTGTGAGACTCATGCTGAACATCTGGACTTGCAGTTGATTGTCTGTAGTCCATTTTGTCTTCCTCACCAGAATCTCATTATGGCAGCCTTGCTGTCTTCATGTCAAGGCATCTCCCGAGCAGTCACTGACCTTACTATGACCACTTAAAAATGACTACACTATGATGCCAGCTCAGGACAATATGTTTCTGTTAGCAGATTTATCTCATTTGGCATGCTGGCAATGACAAGTTACAGCTAAGGATTCCCTTCCTTCTGCTTCCCTACCTCATCTCCCATCTCCCTTGAAGGCAAGGCTGTTCACCAGCATCCCTACTGCACATAGGAGAGGTCTGTGACTGTAAGGGCCATGAGTACATCTTCCCCACATCCCTTCCCACCACCATGGGGGGGTTGGATGGTCTCAGTGCCAACTTTTATAAGTAGCTGTCAGGCTTTGAAAGCCTCAGTGGGTGCCTGTCCCTCATTCCTTCCCACACTGCTTTGAAATTCATGCTTTTGTCCTTAGTGTCTGCCTGAACTACACTGCAGGTATGTTTGTGTCTACTTCCCTCTGGTCCTTACCCAGTCTTGACTTCTGGCTTGAGCTGCCCTGTCACTACAGGCCTGTTGCTTGAAGTGTTGGTGAACCTGCTCTGCTCTTCTTGCTCAGGTATTGTGGTATTTGCTGGCTCCCAGCTCTATTTTCCATATGGAGCAGTCAGTCCCTGCTGCTTCCTCATAGTCCTAGTGGTCAGATGGAAAAAAAAAACAGCCACTGAGAAAAGAAATGAGTGATAAATGGCAAAAGTATGTGGAGATAAATATTCTAGCATCATGAAGTACATACAAAACATATAGTTTAATGGAGGGCATAAGATACAGTGGGGATGTCCTTGCCCCTATCCCTGAACTGAAAAGGAAAATTGGCAATGAAAAAAAGACTATTTTGGCCAAACTTAAGTGTAGACACTGAAGTAGTAGTGCTGTGACAAGCATATAAAGCAGTGTTAAAAACCTGTGGCAGTTCTATGTGAATGTTGTGGTCGCATCTCTACAGTCATGACAGAGAATTGTCTGGGAACCTTAACAGTAGCAGGAAAGGCACGCATCACCTCTGAAAGGATGCCACTTTCTTTGCAACCTCAGATGTCCACAATGTTTACATACTGCAAAGCACTTCAAACACACTCAAAATCCGTGGCAAAACATGGATGTTGCCATACAGGTTTGCAAGCTTCCTTTGCGGCAGGGGCAGGAATCTAGCTGCATTTCAAGAGGCAATGTTTCTTCAATAAGCCCACTGGTGCTTTAAGGGCTTTGGAGCCATGAACTTTGCCCACAAGGAGAGGAAGAACTATGCAGCAGGTGGAACTCTGATGCCAGAATTTCACCAGGGGAGTGTGGAGGGCAGAATGCAGACACTGTGCAGCAGTGCCCCTGATGTGTCCTTCTGCAGAGATGTGGAACCCCAGACTGGTTTGGGTTGCAAGGGACCTTAAAGCTCATCCAGTTCCAACCCCCTGCCACAGGCAGGGACACCTTCCACTAGACCAGGTTGCTCCAAGCCCCATCCAACCTGGCCTTGAACACTGCCAGGGATGGAGCATATTGTTACTAATGCCTCAGTTTCCTATTTTTTTCAGCAGACAGTTTCTATGTGACAATCACAATGCATATTGTCTGTATATCTCAATGTTATGGATTACTGGAGGCTTTTTTCGGTGGAAAAGCTGTCCATTTCAATCTTCTGGATACTTCTGTGGATTTCTAGAGCTGTATTTCTAGTCTGTTTTAATAGGTGATAGTACAATCCCTCTATATGTAGATGAAGGCTTTCGTTATCTGAACAGCAACTCTTTTGCCCAGCACTTTCATCTGTCAAATGAGGAGTGATTCCTGAGGTTGATAATGGCGTTAGAACAGATGTTGTTTCACAAATAGCAGGAGACCTTTTTCAATGAAAGCCAGATCTTGGAAGACTGACTTCTGAATGTGAACTTAATTTGCAGCGTCTGGAAAGATAAGCAGCTCTGTGAGGACGGTGGAGCCACGCTGCAGCACAGAACTGCTCTGGTACGGTAACCATGGCACTGCAAACCTCTGCGGGGAGGTGTGATCACACCATGGCTCAGCACCGGGGCTCCAGCCTGCAGCACCACACAGCGTGCGTTCTGTGGATCATGGGAATCCTGGTGTGGGCTTCCCAACTGAGGCTTAAGCTCCAGTACTCATCTGGGATGACAAGAGTGTGGCTCCCTAGAGCACTGCAGGATGCCATATATCCCTGATGACACATCCCTCCTTTCTGCCCTATGCATCTCTCTTACGTAGTGCCCTGAGCCAGGCTCTGGAATGCCGCCAGCGCTCAAAGCCCATGTCAGGGAAAGGCTGCAGCCGTCAAGCTGTGTCAGAGCAGCCCTGCAGAGGACTACTTAGGGGTGTTGTTTGATAAGAAACTGAACATGACCTGGCTTCAGTGAGCTGTTGAGCTCAGAACCCCGCCGTGTGCTGGGCTGCATCAAAAGCAGCATGAGCGGCAGGTCGAGGGAGGTGATCCTGCCCCTCTGCTCTGCTCTCGTGAGACCCCACTTGCAGCACTGTGTGCAGCTCTGGTGTCCTCTACATAAGGACATGGAGCTGTTGGACCAAGTCCAGAGGAGGCCACAAGGATGATCAGGGGCTGGAGTACCTCCTGTATGGAGACAGGCTGAGAACATTTGGGCTGTTCAGCCTGGAGAAGAGAAGCTGCGTGGAGACCTCAGAGCAGCTTCCAGTGTCTGAAGGGGGTACACTACAAGAGAGACATTGAGGTGCTGGAGCGGGGCCAGAGAAGGGCAACGGAACTGGTGCAGGGCCTGGAGCACAAGTGTGATGGGGAAGGGCTGAGGGACCTGGGGGGTTCAGTGTGGAGAAGAGAAGGCTCAGGGGGGACCTGATCACTCCCTACAACTGCTTGACAGGAGGTTGTAGTGAGGTGGGGTCGGTCTCTGCTCCCAAGGAACAAGGGACAGGACAAGAGGAAACGGCCTCAAGCTGCACCAGGGCAGGTTTAGATGGAGCTGAGGAACAATTCCTTCCCCAGAGGGTGCTCAGGCATTGGAACAGGCTGCCCAGGGCAGGGCTGCAGTCACCGTCCCTGCAAGTGTTCACACAGCGTGGAGACGAGGCCTCAGTGCCGTGGGTTAGTGGTGGCCTTGGAGTGCTGGGAACGGTTGGACTGGATGAGTTTAAAGGGCTTTTCCAGCCTGGTTGATTCTGTGATTCTATACAAGGATGCTGGAAAGGGACTCTTCCTCCAGGACTGTAGTGATAAGACAAGGGGTGATGGGTTCAAACTGAAACAGGGGAAGTTTAGATTTAGCTCTTCCCTGTGAGGGTGCTGAGGCGCTGGCACAGGGTGCCCAGAGAAGCTGTGACTGCCCCATCCCTGGCAGTGTTCAAGGCCAGGCTGACCACAGGGGCTTGGCACAACCTGCTCTAGTGGAAGGTGTCCCTGCCCGTGGCAGGAGTTGGAACTGGATGAGCTCTGAGTCCTTTCCAGCACACACCACACCACACCACACCACACCACGTCCCTATGACTGCCAGCACACAGCATCACTCCCGTCCCTCCGCTGCCTTTCCCGCCCTCCGCAGCCCCTCAGCGCACTCCCGCCTTCCCGCCCGCTCAGAGCCCTCCTGCGCCTGCGCGCGCGTAACACCGCTCCCCAAGGGGGGCGGGCAGTGTTGGGGGGGGAGTGAGCTGGCGGCGCGCATGCGCGGCAGGCAGGAAGCCGGCCCTTGGGGAGGGGGTTGCGCTGGCATGGCGGAGGCGCGGCCAGGCGCAGGTAAGTGTGGCCGCTGTGCTCGGAGGAGCGGGCAGGATGGTTGCGGAGGGGAGGAGCGGCTCATCGCCCCGCAGCCTGTCGGGGAGAAGGTCGCGCCGTGCCGGTCGAGCGAGCGCTGCTGTGTCGTGGGGCTGCAGGGCTGCGGCACCGACACCACCACCACCACCTGTTGCCGCCGCCCCCTCCCCTTGGCCCGCCGCAGCCAGAATGTCTGGGCCGGTCTTGGCGGCGAGGGGGAAACTTTGCCTGAGGAGGGACGTGCGAGCTTCGGTGTGTGACGAACGAACCCAGCGAGGCGGTTGGCGTCTGGAAAAGTTCACCGCGCTGTGCCCACCCGCATCCGCGGAGCCCACACGCAGCCTGACGTGTCCCAGCCTGCGGGCTGCAAGGGGATGGCGGCGGGGCCGGGGGTCTGGGCAGGCAGGAGGTGGCTGCTGAGGCAGGTGCCACCTCACCTGGCCGCAGTGGGCAGGTTAAGCTTTAAGCTGATAGAGGGAGATTCAGGTTAGGTGTAAGGAAGGAATTCTTCCCCGAAAGGGTTCTGAGACGCTGGCACAGGGTGCCCAGAGAAGCTGTGGCTGCCCCATCCCTGGCCGTGGGGGCTTGGAGCAACCTGCTCTAGTGGAAGGTGTCCCTGCCTATGGCCAGGGGTTGGAACTGGATGATCTTAAGGTCCTTTCCAACCCAAACTAGTCTGGGATTCTGTGATTGAAGCTTAGATGGTCTTAAAGGTCCCTTCCAACCCAGACCAGTCTGTGATGTAGGCAGGGGCTCGCGGGTAGAGAGCAGTTTAGGAACCCAACCTGGATTGGGGTTGAACATCACAAGTGCAAGAAGGATTTTATTTTTTTCATTTATTCTTTTACCTGCTGGCTTTTATGATGCAGGTCCAGGTTAATTTTTGCTTTACCGTGTGTGGCTGTTGTTGAGGAGGAGAGGGATTAGCTTTTCAAGATCTTTATTCCAGCCTTGCATTTAATGAGTTATCATGTACCATGGGTATTTAATGATAGAAGAACCATTATGTAACTGTGACTTGAGCTTGTAACTAGAAATAACATGGTTGCCCAGAGTCCTTTATAATATTTCATATTTTCAGCACGTCTCTTAATTTTCTTGTAGTCTGGGTAGACCTCTCAGGTAATCAGTGTCACTTTGGGATCACCTGAGGAGCTAACTCATTTCACTGTTTCTAGAGTCATTAGGTTTCTGCCTGGAAGAACCCTTGTCTTTTATGGCTGGGATGAAGAAAATATGAATCTCTACTTTTGCAGCACCCTGATGTTAATTCAGATAATGTTATGATTAGCCTATATCTTAAATAGCATCCTCTGCCTCTTCTCTCTGCTTGACAGCTGCCTTGTGGGAAGTGGAATGGCCTGGGACATGGTTCAGAGAGTAGAGAGTGATAGTTTCCGTTAAGAGAAGCTGCTGCAGGAAGCTGATGCAGGCAAATGTCTGCTTGTCTGTCTGCTGTGCTGTAAGGCTGCAAGTCGACTCTGCTCCTGAAATGTTTTATACAGCGTATATGTATTGGAATAAAGGGTCTTACATAGGTGTACTGAGCTAAAAATAGCTTTGCTGACGATGATCAGCCTGGATGATACACCATTTCTACCATTTGCTTTACAGTACTTAAGCTCACGCAGATATTGTCATATTGTCCTGGAGCTCATTACTTGTTGTTGTAATCCATACTATGTTATGAGGAGCCATCTCATACGTAAGCTTCAAATTTTGCTTGTACAACATTAAGATGGGAACTGACTTTTCCTCTGCAACTCCATGGGCAGACTGAGCATATGACTGTGAGCTTAAATATGAAAGGTATTTCTGTTCTCAGGGTAGATCTGGGGAGCAGTTGGGGTTGAGGAGTGACAGTTTTAGGTCATGGCAGATGCGCAGCCTGTCTGGGATATTTTGCCAGTGGTGACTGATTGTTGAGAATAGAGTAATGAGTATAAGAGACAAAGGGGGAGAATATAAGAAATAGGGCAATGCTAAACTAGTTATTCACATTGCTACACCTTTCTAGTTTCTAGCCCTATGCATCTAGAAGGGACAGGTGGCATTTGTATTTAATCATAGAATCCCAGGCAGGTTTGGGTTGGAAAGGACCTTAAGATCGTCCCCATGGGCAGGGATGTCTCACACTAGACCATGTTGCCCAAGGCTTTGTCCAGCCTGGCCTTGAACGCTGCCCGGGATGGAGCATTCACAACTTCCTTGGGCAACCTGTGCTACCGCCTCACCAACCTCACAGGGAAGAACTTCTTCCTTATATCTAACCTGAACTTTGAACCCATCACCCCTCGTCCTAGTGCTATAGTCCCTGATGAAGAGTCCTTCTCTGGCATCCTTGTAGGCCCCGCCTCAGGTAATAGCCATTAATGAGAACGAGTATTTTCTTTTGTCCCATCAGTTTCTGTAAGTGCTGCTGAATGTAGTTTTGGGGTTTGCCTGCATGATGACAGCTGAGTCATTAGACATGGTATAATGTGCCTAAACTGAAGGTATCAGGGAGTTGCTATGAAGCATTGAGTACCCCACTGTAAAGGTGAACAGGAAAGTGAAAACTTGTAATATGTTTGTTCTCCTTATGCAAAATCCATTCTGTAGTAGATGCTTCTCCTAGGATGATGAAATTACATATAGCAAAGTTGTAGTTTTTTCCTTACTTGTATATTTCTCTTGTATCATCTTGAAATGGGTTAGCTAAAACTTCATGTTCTCTTCAAAATCTGGATGCGCTGAATTTGGACAGTAGCATAAAAACCCCAAAACATAGCACTGTGCACCAGTATACCCAGGGGGTAACTGGCTGGGAAGCAGATCTGCAGATAGAGAATTTAGGGTCCTTGGTGGACTATAATCCAACCTCCCTGTTCATTCTTCCTCATAAGGAAGCTGTAGACAGCAGTCAGGTCACCCCTCAGTCTTCCCCATGCTGAACAAAGCTAGTATTCTTAGCTGTTCCTCTGGAGTCATGTCTTCTAGTCCTTTCACCATCTTTTTAAACCCTTTTGGGACGCATTGTAATATTTTTATATCCTTTTATTGTGGAGCCCAAAACTGCACACAGTACTCAACTATGTTTGTTTGATTTTATGGCTGTCTCACTAAGAAATGGTCAATTAAGAAATAAATGCTTGTCCAATAATCGGTGGTTATTTAGTTCTTCTGTCTAGGAGATAGAGCTGAATTCATTTAAGAATATGGAAGTACTGCCTCTGACACCTAAGGGGCTACCAAGTGGACTGTTGTACCCTTTAGTATAAGTTAGGGTTGGAAGGGACCTTAAGATCATCCAGTTCCAACCCCCTGCCATGGGCAGGGACACCTTCCACTAGACCAGGTTGCCCCAGGCCCTGTTCGGCCTGGCCTTGAACACTGCCGGGGATGGAGCATTTACCACTTTCCTGGGCAGTCTGTGACAGTGCCTCAGCACCCTCACAGTAAAGAACTTCTTCCTTATATCCAACCTGATCTTCCCCTGTTTCAGTTTGAACCCATCACCACTTGTCCTATCATTGCAGTCCCTGATGAAGAGTCCCTCTCCAGCATCCTTGTAGCTCCTTTTAGACACTGGAAGCTGCTCTGAGGTCTCCACACAGCTTCTCTTTTCCAGGCTGAACAGCCCCAGTGTTCTTAGGCTGACTCCATATAGGAGGTACTCCAGCCCTTGAGCATCCTTGTGGCCTCTTCTGGATATGCTTCAACAGCTCCATGTCCTTCTTAAATTGAGGGTACCAACACTACACGCAGTGCTGCAAGTGGGGTCTCATGAGAGCAGAGGGGCAGGATTGCCTCCTTCGGCCTGGCTGGACTTCTTCAATATAATTTCTTTTTGTCTTTCTTAATTACAAACTTTATACAGTCTCGGCCTAATTAAAGTACATTGTTTAAAGGCTTTTCAAAATGTAATTGAATGTAGCTTGCTGAAACTGTGCTAAGAAATGTCACTTAAACATAGTGTCTGTTAGTGGCACCTTCAAATGGCATTATTGATGTGTTCATAAAAAAAGTACCTAAGTTAAGTCTGGCTTTACTAGTCCATAAAATAAGCTGGTTTTGAAGCAGAGCTTGTAGTGATTAAAATGAGATGTGTACTTACTAATTTGCTTTGTATTTTTAAAAGTGGGCTTATCAAATGTTTTTTCTGAAGGACAGTTCACACAGACTACCTAAGCTTGCCAAGGCATTTTGTCTCTCTCCATAGTTAATGCCGAGGGGGTGTAATATGCAATGTTGTGGCAGAACAGACTTGAAACCATGTAAGTTTCATATGTTTGGTTTTAATTCACATTTGAGCTCTTAAGGATATTAAAATCTGCAATGCAGAGGTTGTTTCTAAAGGTACTGAGATTTTCTTTGTTTATTGTATAGACAGGCTGGAATCTTGCTTTGGAGGTTTCCCTTTTTCTTGGGATTTTTGTGTATGTACATGTAAACATGTCAGAGGAAATTTGAGCCAGTGTTAGCTACTGATTATTACACTTGTATGTGTATTTTGCAGTTACTTGTCTTGGCAGACAGAAATTAAGTCTTAGTAGAATTTACCACTTTGGTTTTTTTTTTTTTCATAATGTAAAAGCTGACAGTAAGAACAGGAATCCTATTCATGGGTGATATAAAAAGTCCTAATGAATTATTCATATTTTGGAGGTGCTTTTAAATAGCTGAATCCCGATTTCCCATCTGTTTCTTCAAACTTAAGAGATTACTTGGAAAGGGCTTTCAAAAATATCTCTTCCACGGCTGTATTTCAAGTCCTGATTATGCTTCTTGGAGGCCACGTGCAGAAGTTAATTTGTATTTTAGAAGCCCAGCATTTTAAAGCTATGTCCAGCAAATTTTTATGTCAATATCAGATAGTGTTACTGATCTACAAGACAAACTTCCTCAAACTTATTTCCTGCATTCATTTGAAAGCCCTTTGCAGCAATTTGTTTGTAATTCATGCATACATTTTTACATACCACGTTTCATAACCAAAGAAACCTTGGTCTTTAATAACAGAATGTACTTTTCAGAGGCAAGCTGTGTGATATTTGCAAAACATGTTTTTATGAAACATTAAGAAGCCAGTTGGTTTCCCTTGTATCTATCTTTAAATTTTAAATTAAAAATGAAATTTTAAACTTTAAATTTTAGGGTATCTTAAAGAATTCTTAAACCAGCAAATGAAATGGATTGCTTCTAATTTAGTTGGTATGTAATTACGGGATGGCAACCTGTCTTCAAATCAAAATATGTGAGACTGTGTTAAGTAATCTATACTGAATGACTGTTGCTTACATTATAGTGTTCTTCATTAGTGATAGGAAAGAAACTAGCGAAACATTGGAAAAACTGAAAGTGTAGTTCTGAGAAGTAAAAAGGACAACTTTATATTTTGAGTTCTTTACACAGAATACATGTGCTAACACGAGAAAAATAGATTGCTTCCAGGGAAGCTGCTTGCAGTCCAGGTTTTCAGATGTATAAGCCTAGTATTTTGTACGTACTAGGGTCTACACTCCTTATGATAGAATAGCTGAGCTGGAAAGGACCTGCAGTGATCGAGTCCAACTTCCTGACAAAAAGTTAAAGCATATTATTAAGGGCATTGTCCAGATGCTTCTTAGACACTGACAGGCTTGGGGCATTGACCACCCTCCTGGTAAAGGAATGTTTCCTTCTGTCAAGTCTGAACCTCTCCTGATGGATGCAGCTTTGAGCCATCCCCGTGCACCCTGGCACTGAACACCAGGGAGAAGAGCTCAGCACCTCCCTCTCCATTTCCCTTCTCTTTGAGTTAAGGTTGATTCTTAACTCAATCCCAAGCAGTTCTGAAAGGCCTCTGTCTGATGTTCTCATTCTGCTGTCTCAAAATCAGGTTAGTGTTACAGCTTAAAAAAATGCAAACACACACTTTAGCGTTTGCTCTTTATATCTAGTGTGGTAATATAGAATTGCATATAGCATAAAATGTACTAGTACACTGTCACATTAATAACACATACTATATTATAATACTATTATCTATTAGTATATGAAATAAAAATAGTTATATATATTGTCTTTGCAGAGACCAAACCCCAGAATGATTTCAACTGAGTCTCTCTTTAAAAAGTATGAATTAGGTTATGTGGTTAAGAACATGCTTAAATGTAATTTTAAGTTCCTAACTTTTAGAAAACTTAAAGGCTCACTTCCACAGAGTTGTATGTTATAGTTTTTTCTTTGGCCTCCAAATCCGTCATAGTAGTTGTGACTGTTCCTAGAGGTTTAAAAAAACTTTCATTTGAAAATAAGTGAAATTCACTGAAAAAATATGTTAATGTTTTGGAATGTCCTGGTTTGTTCTTCCCTTCGTTATTGAAAAGGTAAAATAATAGGTAGAGAGTGCCTATTATTTTAATGCTGCTTCAAATGTTTTCCCGTATCGTATGTTTTTATGCTCTTATATTAACTCTGTGTCATTCTGTAAAGACAGCAAGAGAAGAGAAGGTCATGTCCAGAAAGCACTGTACGATTTGACTCTAGTTTCTGTAAACTTGTTTGCAGTTGTTCTTTCAAGTGTGGGATTGATTTCTCTTCTGGGCCTTTGCAGGTATAGTAGTTTTGCTGCAAAGAAATCATAGAATCATAGACTGGTTTGGCTTGGAAGGGGCCTTAAAGCTCCTCCAGTTCCAATCCCCTGCCACGGGCAGGGACACCTCACACTAGACCAGGTTGCTCCAAGCCCGGTCCAACCTGGCCTTGAGCACTTCCAGGGATGGGGCAGCCACAGCTTCTCTGGGCACCCTGTGCCAGCGCCTCAGCACCCTCACAGGGAAGAACTTCCTAATGTCTAATCTCAGTCTCCCCTCTGTCATCTTAAAGCCATTCCCCCTTGTCCTGTCACTATAGGCCCTTGTAGTGTTTCACATGTAATAGTCTTTTACACATCTTTATTTTTTCACTTTTTAGGTGCTTTGAATTTCAATCCTGATGCTGCTAATTCCATTCCAGGAGAAAGGCAACCTACAGATATAAACTGGGCCAACAAAGATAGAAAAGATTCCAGCAGTAATCTGAATAGAAGTAATTTACCATTTCCTAGTCTGTCTTCTGAAAGAGGTACAGAGTATGAAAGCTCTTCTGCAAAGCATCATGGCATTTGTAGTCCAGAAAGTCAGTATGGGAATCCTGAAGACTTTCACCGGTATTTTGGTAATAGTAAAAGTCTGAAGAACCGCAACTTGCAAAGCCAGAGATGGCACAGATCAAGAAATGACAGCGCATGTACTAGAAGTAAGATAAAGCCAAGTACTGCTGATGCTGCTGCAGGTCCGGGAGTTTCAGATGCTGCAGTGGTACCAGGGAGAAGAGCACCTGCTAGAGGATACAATGACTTTGTCTCCTCAGAGAGTGACAGGGAAGTACCGAGTGCTGATAGCAGGGGAGCAAAGCCAAAGAAAACACAGCTGATGCATGTATCTGGAAGAGGTTTCAGGGAGAAGGCAAAGCAAGTACATGACCGGGAAAAGAGAGTGAGCTCTAAACAGAAAGTAGAGCTGTTTGAAAATGTTCCATCCTTGGATTTGACTCAGTCTGACTCTTCAGAATCATCTGTTGGAAAAGCATTCTGTGATGCCCCTGTTGGTGGTGTGGATGAGCAGAAAGGCTACAATTACGCAAACAAAAGATATCCTAGGAAGCCTGTGTGGAATAAACCCCCTGCAGAAAAAGAGTGTCAGAAAAGACATGATTCTCACCGTAGTAAAAATACAAAAGTAAGTAAGAAGTCTTCTCTTGCATATACTCCAAAAGATAAAAATGAAAGGAAGAAAGAACTGTCTGTTCACAGAAATGATGAAACCTTGACGAGTGATATCAGGCATCAGTTGTCTGATTCTGTCAGATGTAATGGAAGAAAGTTCCTTCTAAAGGGGGATCAAGCACCTGCACTTCATTTCAGCTGGACCCAGTACTGGAAAAAGCAAAGTGATGTACCAAAAAACAAAGAAACTCATACAGGTAAGCTTTCTAGACTGTCCTGTACTTCTGTATTAAAGATATGATCATGAATAATTTGAACTGCCTTCACATTTGACCAGCTAAAGAGGCTTATTTCACATTAGGTCAGTATCTGAGGGTAGAATTACATGTAAATGTTTGGTTTCTGAGTGGTGAGATGTTCTGTTATGTTTACTAGGGAGGAACAGATTTTGTTTAAAGGTGGTTTGGTTTGGTTTTTGTTTTGTTTCACTACCAAACTGCAGTTGGTGGAGTGGTCAGGCACCATGTTAAAACATGTATGTTGGGGGAGCCGGGGAGTCAAATTCTGAGCCTACTGAACAAGGGGACTTGAGAGGGACAATCCTAAAACTGATATTTGCAGAACAGTTTTCTCATGTTTTGGGTAAAAGTAGAATGACAGATAGAAGAACTGTGTTCTCCTCCTAACTGGTTTGTTTTTTGTTCTTTTTTTTTTTTGCAACGTATCAAAAGATAGTAAGAGAAAGTGTCTGGAAACTGGTCTGGGTTTTTTTTTTTTTTGTCCTTTTCCAGTTGAACCACCCAGAAATCTCAGCCTTATCTGTACTGCCCAGAATGGTAGAGACAGGTAGACTAGTTCCTGTCTGAACTGTGGTATTGAATCTTCTGAAGATTGTGCTTCTCAGTGTCTCTTCATTTTCAGAGCTGAGAAAGTAGTAGCATAATCAGGAAGTGTAATGTTGCTTCAGGTAGTAACTTTGTTCCTTTAGGAGAAAGAAGCTCAAGGATCAAGGTTCTCCTTGAGCCTTTCTAATGCAAATACAGTAACTTTCGTGCTCCTGGGTTCTACTTGAATCATAAAAATATCTCAGTCTTTCTCCCATCATTATTATTATGACATGGAAAAGGTCAAATGCAGTAAGTGGGAAGAGAAGTAGCAGTCTTTTGCAGGGCACTGAAGGAACTTCCTCTAAAATGGCAGTATGTCTTTGTATGCTTTAGTTGGGAGCTGTTTTGCAAACATATCTGCCACTGTTTTCAGGGGACTGAGTCTGAGTCTTTGTGGGACAGCTGTTCTTTCTGAATACTGACAAGATAGCTTTAGTCTTCTGGAGAAATGGAGTCTGGTTTAGATAGGGGTGCTTTCTTTGTGCTTTGGGCTTGCTTTCAGTCATGTGTGTTATGAACATGTTTTGAATTGATAGTAATTTTTCTTCTGTTATTTCCATATTTTTTTGTCCTTCATTATGAGTTCTAACTTCCTTTGTGTTGGCACTGTGTAAAAATGGTACGTTTTTACACTTCACACTTAAGATCTTTAAAATTCTGCAGGCATAGATCAAATAGTATTTAAAAGGTGTATCTGATTGCCTTACCTTGATTGGAGAGTCAACTTCAGTTCTGCCAGACTGTGTGGTGCCTTTGTTACAGTTGCACATCTAACTCTGTTGTCAGACTCTTTTGTCTTTCATGTGTGGAGTACTTGCTTTGTTTTCAGAGTACTTTTTCGTGTTCTTTCATATGGCTCAAAGGCCCTGTACTTTGACTATTCTTTCCCAGTAATTCCACTTCTAAAGCAGTCAGTTTATGAGGGACTTATTTTTGTAATCCAAGTACTTCACTGTTAATATTTGTTGTGTGATCTCTCAGGAATACTCAAGGATGGGAATTTAATTTTGGCTGAATCTTCCGTAGTTAAGAGCTTTAAGCTTTTGAGTTTAAACTTTAGGCGAAGATAAATTTCCCATAAAAAGTG
This sequence comes from Pezoporus wallicus, assembly GCF_028554395.1. Classification (NCBI taxonomy): domain Eukaryota; kingdom Metazoa; phylum Chordata; class Aves; order Psittaciformes; family Psittacidae; genus Pezoporus; species Pezoporus wallicus. The sequence goes on along the minus strand of NW_026642649.1, from coordinate 5,582,875 downwards.
ATGAGTAAAATCCCAAACTTCTGCCAAGCTTAAAACCATTAACAAATTTGGAAGATTGGAATGATTGTTATTCCTCAACAGGGATTACTCTTGCCACTTTTGTAGGAATCTCGTACTTGCTTTTCCTGTTCTAAAACTAGAAAAATGCTTATCGGGTTTCAGACCGGAATCTTCGAGGAGTAAACTAGTATCTTGCTTATAGCCATACAGGAAAAAGAAATCCTGTTATAGTTTAAATGAAATCTTGAATTTCACTTGTATTTTGTTTCTCAGCTAGCTGATGTTTCATGTATAAGTGTTTTCTTTGCAGGGTCATTGATTGAACAGCTGACCACAGAGAAGTATGAGTGCATGGTATGCTGTGAGGTGGTCCGAATAGTAGCCCCAGTGTGGAGCTGTCAGAATTGCTACCATGTGTTTCACCTGAACTGCATTAAGAAATGGGCACGATCACCAGCTTCACAAGCTGAAGGTTGGTATTCTCTTGCACACACTTCCTCTCTCAAATACATACAATAGCAAAATTTGTGTTTCTTATGTTGGAAAACTACTTGTAAGTACTGTCTGAGGTAACAAGTAAGCTGTAAACAAAGCAAATTTTAATTACTTGGTTCTTCTTCCATGATTCTTTAGGTGCTCTGTATTATCTTCATAACTGTTTTGATTCTTTCTAGTGTTATAGCTAAAACTAATTTTCAGGTTTGGAAGCATAAGTAAAAGATCACTCAATGAAACCAGTGCATCGAGATGCAAAGCTTTGTGGCTGTGTTTTTGCATGCCAAGAAGTGTCTCATCTTTGCTCATCTGTTCTTGGCTGAGCAGTCAAACAGAAGCAGTACTCCAGGCATCAGTTGCCTGCTTTTACTCTTGGTTCTCTTCTCAAATAAAGCACTACTGAAATCTGTCACTGGTGCCATGCAGTGAAATGAAATTCAGAGAAGACAGAAAGCTTCTGCCTTTGTCATTAGCTTAAACTGTTTCAGATTCTTTGTATTAGACCACTTTTTGAATATCTGATACCACTACATTCTGCCCTGTGAATGCTTTGGTGTAAGTTAAAGCTGAATTGCAGCCTTCCCGCTGTGTTCAGTTGTTTTATGTGAACGCACTGAAGATTGTAATGTTCATCTTGAAGTAGAGTTAATTTTTTTTCTGGACCCTGCTTGCTTAGCATTTACCAATCTTCATGTGTCTGTTCAGGCATACTTGGGTGGGAAGAAGCAAAGAATTATCCCATTATAACAAAGACTTCTTGCACCCTGCAGTATCTCTCTTCTCGGGGTATCTTTCAGATGTGTTTTACTGAAGGTATCTTCCCTCAGAGACTTATTTGTCTTCTATTGTCTTGGTCATTTGAAAAACTAGTTTGGCCAAGCCAGGTCAAAGAATCTCTTGATTATCTGTGGGGAGTCATAGGGTATTTCTGTATTCTTGGCTCTTCTTATATTAGACTTGTGATTGACATCCAATGTTTGATATTTCCACAGTGTAGACTATCAGCAGCACTAAGAAGTAGAGAGTGGGTTTTCATTGTGTGTTAAAAGATGTCCAGGTCAGGAGAAGGAAGGGGTCTGCTAGGCATGACCTTGCCATCATGTGGAAAAATCCTTTCCTATAAGGAAGAACATCACTTTCTCCTTAGCAAGCATTTTCTACTAACATTTTGAATTATGTCTTGAAGGAATGTGACCTTTAAATATTGCACAGCTAAGGTCAATCTGACAAAAACACTTGCACTGCACACATCTTTGTTGTGTTTATAAAGGGAAAACTGTTGTCTGTTGCCACCTTTCTTTTAAAATCTGATGCTTCAGTGGTGTTTGAGTTGCGTACTTACATCGATGGGACAATATACCCCTTACAGCCATCTACTTCCTTCTTTGTGGATGGTTTTACTTGTATTTGCATTTTGGCTGGAAGGATTGGAGATATATGAGTTACAACAACTCTTTCTATTCTGCTTCCTCTGCTCCCCTTGCTGTCCACTTCCAGATTAGACAGTGGTCTGTACCAGTATTTGTCTCTAAAATGGATTCTGAGCTTCAGTGGTCAGAATATGAATCTACTTGCCTCTTTTTTTCTTTTTCCCCTTTTTTTCCTTAAGCCATGCTACTTAAGGGCTGAAGCCATTCTGTGTGCCTTGGATTTTACACAAATATCACTTTTCTGTTACTGGGACAAAAGCTTTTGATTGTGTCTAGCTGAGAAGTCAAAGCAGTAATTTATTTTCATGCAGATTATCTCTTTGGAGAACTGCTTAAGACCGTCTTAGAAGTGGTAGGATGAAACTACCAGTGTTGATTCAAGCATAGTCTACACAGTTGAAGTGATTGAAATCTTGTTTGAAGTTCTTCTTATGTACCTAGCATTGTATATATATGGAAAATTCCTGCCATACTGCTGCCTTTGGAAATGCAGCCTTCTAGCATTCACTTTATTCTAGCAGATGTGTCTGGATCCTTTCTTATGTAATTACCTGTGACTCATCTAGGCAAGCATGTAAAGAGGAAGGTTGCTTGTTTGAAACTGCACATAAAGATCTCTAGTCTATATATATAATTCCCAGCTCTTCCTACTCAAGGTTCTTTTGAGCCTTTTAATCCTTTAGGATGCTGGAAACTGAGGAGGTTGTTCACTGTACCTTTATGACAACAGGGATGCAGGAAGGGGCAGGGTTCTGGGCATGGTACCAAAGGTAAATATAACTGTCCTTTCGATGTCTTTGGTTGGAAGTCTGCGTACTTGGATCCTATTAATGAGAAGATTCATGAGAGTGGAATGATCATTCTGTAGGGTCATCCTCATCCCCACTTTCTTCAGTAATCAGGATTTGGGAGGAGTGGTTACAGGACTGTAATGTAGATGTCAGGAGTCACCCCACCGTCATTCTACCCTACTGTGATTGCATCTGAATCCACAAAGAAAACTTATTTCTAGAGGAAAGCAACTGTGCACCCACCTTGTGGGTGGATCCACATGCCCTTCTTAGAGGAACCAAGGATAATCAGTGATTGAGAAGAACAAAATATATCTTGAAAGTCTGTGTTGCTTGGTAAAAGGTTCCTATTTTGCAAGGATCTTCACTAAACTCTAGAGAAACTTTTGTTGGTAAAGGACTCTTGCTCTGGTTATGCTGCTCTGGGAGAGACGTTGATAGAAGAGGCCTTCTTCTGGCCTCCTGAAGCTTTAGGATAGGCTTACATTGAAAAGGGTAACATAGAATAACAGTGAAAGAAATAATGTTGTTAATTCAATAGTGAAGTATATTTTACAAAGTAATCCCATAGGGAATCCATTAGGGTTTACTATGCTAGCTTTGGGAGTGACCATGTAAGATGCTGAAAGCTTTGTCAGCAGATACCCCTTTCAGTTTCCTGCTGCCATTTTTTACCTGTAGCTTTTAACACTTCTCTCTGAGATGCTTTAATCTGTAGCAGTCAAATAAATAAAGACATCTTGGTCAGGAAACATAGATTGGTTTTGATCATAAAGATGGGAGCGTACTCCTTGTGCCACTGTCATACAGCTGTTCAGCCCATAATTGTATAGCTCTCTGCCACTCTTGGTGGCACAGTGATAGAAGCCAGGATGAGGAGGGGTATGAATAGGCACCAACTGAAAAGAGCAGATGTGCTTCAGATTTGCATTTCAAGAGTGGCAGAGCAAATTATCACAAACTGGATCATTTCCAGTTTGTGAAAATCATTACCAGTGTATGTTATGATGGTTAATGCAGGACGCCTCCAGTCCTGGTGATAGCAGGTGTAGGTGTGCCTGTCATTGCAGTGCAGTGGTTGTGTCACATAGGGTTTACTGTTTGGAATTCTTGCTGCGTTCATAATGTGAGAACATCATAAATCTCAATCAAATTTCTTAATAGCAAAGAACAGTTCCAAAATCACAGCTTATTAATTTACCAGCACTGATTGAGAGAGTAAGAGCTAATCAGTTTATTGATATTTTTATATCTATCTGTACAGATACAAAAATCTCTCCCCCTTTGTGTTCAGTAGTGATCTTATACTTGGTATTCTTCATAGCCAGATATGTACTGAATTTAGGAAACATCTTCATGAACATTATATTCCTTACGCTGAAGTTCTTCCTTTACTGCTAACCAACCCCCTCCTGAAATGCAGAAACAAGAAAACTACCATTTAATAAAATACCAACTTGAAGAATAATGTCCTAGTCAATACCTAGGTATTGTCACCTTGAAATTAATTAATTAAAGTAGATCATTCGGATTTATATAGCGCCAGTTTATTCCGGACATGAAGCAATACTGAATTGGTCTTCGACAAGACATGTAAGCTTGTAATATTGGAGGATAATGAAAAGGAATATGCAGGTGGTGCTTAAGACTGTAGGTAATTATATTTTTCTCACCACTTTCCCACACTTCAACATGTTCTCACATCTTTAAATATGGTAAAGGCTTTCTGTATTCTAGTAGAATGTCTTATAACGCGATAATAGAAAAAGTGGAATTGTTATACTGCCTCTATATGAAGTTGGAGCCTGGTCAGATGAAGTAGTGCTATCTCTTAATACAGATAAAATGCATTTTATTAACCTGCTTTCTAACAACTTCTGGTTTGGTTGCAGCTGTGGTAAGAAACAATGTGAGAGCACTTACTCCAAGCTTGCAAATGAGCTCCTTTATTTACTTCAAGTAATATTTATCCTTATTTCTTTTACCTGCAGATGGCAATAGCGGTTGGAGATGTCCAGCTTGTCAGAATGCTTCCATGCAAGTTCCTAAAACTTACACTTGTTTCTGTGGTGAGTTTCTTGCTTTTGCAAAGATAAACAGTTTTGTCATTTTGATTCTTTAGTTGGAATTCTGCTATTGCTGCTTGTTTGCCTACATCCCTGAAATTAACCTTGTTTAAAAGTGTATTGGCATGGAAAGGTGGCTGTGTAGAGAATCATGCGTACGCTGCTTAAAACACTTAAAAATGAAATACTAAATCAGAAGTGATAAACATGTTGATATCACTGTAAAAATAGTTTTTATGGAACAATGATAGAATTGGGCTGCTATCCTATAAGCTTGCCTTCTGTAGAAAGCCTGAAATAACATTCATGTGTTGTCATTCTTCGTGGCAAGATACACCAAAATACTACACAATTCCAGTATGCAACTATCTTAACCTTTAAATTGCTTTAGCGTTTTTATCATTTATGTTGATCAGGGACACATACAAGTTAAATAGGAAATAATATTCACAATTTTCAGATCTTCATGTGAATACATCTTTAATAAAAGAGGTAGATGAGGCAAGTACCACATTCACTAAGCCTTAAGTATATGATGGAGAAATGCATTATGTTACTTGATTGCATATGTGCAAATACCTTTTGTTTGAGATTTACACTTCTGAAACTTGTGGTGATTCTGTGTAGCTTTTCCTTCCTTAAGTGAGAGTCACAGGAAAGTTATATATGACTTTCTACAAAACAATGTTCTGGAATTGAGACAGGATCTGAGAGTCAGTGAACTTGTCCTAAAGAAACAGACTTACGCTGTAATAGGTGACAATTTGTCTAAAGTTCTCTTATCTAAACGTCTGAGTCAGGTAAAATCAGTGCAATGCAGGTAAGACTGGAGATTCTGTATGAAAATGTGTAAAATCTGAGGAATACAGGGATAAAAATTCAGATAGAATGAATGTTTTGATTTGAAATTAAAATTACACTTTTAGGAGAGGTTGTCATTGTGTTAAATAGGAAAGAAATTTTTGCCCAGGGTTAAAGATTATTTCATAGTTTTGGGAAATCTACAGTAGGAAACTCAAATTGTCCATGGAGTTAATATTACCATGTTTGAACATAAAATTTTCATCTTCTGCAGATAATTTTACATTAACAATATGGCACTTGGATATCACCAGTTGCTTATGCAGAGCTATCTTCTATTTGATGGAAAATACTGTGTGTTCAGTGTGGTTAAGTATGGGTTTTTCTTTGTCCCATGGGGAAATTCCGAGCACCTTTTTCTTCTGAATCTTCTAATTTTCAGGATTTTCCCTTGTATTCAACTAGTTTAACTGATAATCAGGTGAATAAATACCATCTGTGGTGTTTATTTGTATTTTCTTAACTTGCAACTTGCAGAATATACGAAGAAGTACTAAAAGAATTAAAATTACATAGCTTATATAATTATGTTTTTCAAAGTTGACTACTGCCGGTATTGAAAACACAGCTTTTTGGTGTGATGTTTTCACCAATTCATTATTGTATTCAAGGCAATAAATATGTCTTTGTTTTTTGACATGGTTTAGGTAAGGTGCACAATCCTGAATGGAATAGAAATGAAATCCCACATAGCTGTGGGGAACTTTGTGGAAAAAAGAGACAGGGTTTGGACTGTCCACATCTTTGTAACATGTAAGTAAATGTTGATCATATGAATATTGAAATGATCTAGAGATTCTTTCTGAAGGCTATAGTTGGATATTTTTTGCCTATTGGATATGCTTAGAGGTCTATTTGGTTTATAGCTCAGATGAAGCCTGGAACAAATGGAGGTTATTTGTGTTTGTATTCCTAAGGTGAGTTCATATGAGAATGAACAGGAGGTCAACAATAGTTGTAGCAACATTTCCATCCTTTTAGGGACTAATCCAGCTGCCTGACTTGGTTTCAAAAACCTTAATTAAAGTAGAGAAGTAATACTGAATAGAGGTAAATTTAAACATGTAGCCGGTGGTCCAGGCTTTTTAGGTGCTGCTTCTCCTGTGTGACTGTTTATCTGTATCTTAATCCAAGACCAGTGGTACTTGGTTAAACTGAAGGACTGCTTACTTCTGTCCTTTGTTTCTTTTTCTTTCCTTTGGCTTGTAAACTGGTGAGGATAAGAAGGTATTTTATGTATTTATGTACTTGTTGAGACCACCAGATGGTTGAACCAGAATCCCTCATGGAGACCTTAATCAGTATATATAACTCAGATCGGTTTTGCTGACATTTATTAGCATAATTCGATGAAGAGAGGCAAGAAAGTGCAAATCCTGTAGATGTTTTTTTTAGTAATGTGGTACTAGTATATTGATAAGGTTAACAGCATTAGTCAGGCTATTTCTGTGTATGAATAGGCTTGCTAGTCAGAAAAATAAATTACATGTTGCTTCTAGTCTATCCAGCTTAATTTTCCATGTATGGAAGCTGGTCCATGATGCCTATTCATAATTCTGTTTTGAGGCTTTTTTAATAGAAGCAGTTATTTCTGCTCTTGGTACACAGTCAAAAACTTCAGTCATTTCAACAAATAACTGTCATCTTAAACTCCTTCCAAGGTTTACTAAAACTCAGAACTTCAGTAGAACTTTACTCCGAACTTTTTACTTAATGCTTTCTGTTTCAAATCTATTTCAACATCTTGTTGAATGAAAGAATGTTTCTGTACTTGTAAAACTTCTTTCCCACACATGAAAATATGTTAGATTCCTCCCCTCTGCTCTACTGAAGTATTGTGTGCCTGGAGTACTCTGTTCAGCTCTGGGGCACCCACGTAAGAGGGACATGGAACTGTTGGAGCGAGTCCAGAGGAGGCTACAGAGATGCTGTGAGGGCTGGAGCAGCTCTGCTCTGGAGCCAGGCTGAGAGAGCTGGGCTGGGTCAGCCTGGAGAAGAGAAGGCTCCTGAAGGGGAGACCTTAGAACAGCTCCAGTGCCTAAAGGGGCTGCAGGAAACCTGGAGAGGGGCTTTTGACTCAATTGTATTGTATATAAGCATAGTAACTAATGAACTAATCAGTACTGGCATAACAGTTGTGCTTGGGTAATTTAGTTTGCCATGTAATTGTGTAGCCTTACGGTGGGGGGTGTTGTGTGTTTTGGGATTTTGTTAATTTTGTTTTTCTTTTGACTAGTACATCTAAGCTGGTCAGTCCTGGCCGGTAATAATTGCTCTACATGAGAGCTGCTGTATTTGCAAAGGAATAGAGCTAGGAGGTGGGTAAGGAAGAGTGCAGACAAGTTCACAAACCTGGGCTTGTCTGTGCCCAGCAGAGGTCTTGTATGCAGATAGGGACCAGTGTTTTTTTGAAGTAGGAGGTAAGATCTAATAATCAAGTAAAGGACTGGCACTGATGACACTCCGATGTGCTTGATGGTGAGAAAGAAAACTGAGGCAGACTTGTTACATGTGTTACCTTACAGGAAGAGGAACAAAAGCTCTTGCTGGTGGTGCTAGAAATGGTGAGTTCAAAGGTAAAACCATTACCTAAAAAGAAGAAATTCACAGAGAAGTTTTTGTTTCTAATCGATTTAAGATCACTGAAGAAAGAAATGTATTAATGGCTTGGACACGTGATGCTTGTTTTGAGTGTTACTGGTGATGAACACAGTTGAGTTGGTGCATTTCTGCTGATGAAATGCAAACTATGAAATGTGTTAGTAGCACTGTTACTGATTGAATTGACAGCAGCAGCAATACTGAAGTTTGCCTTCAACATAAGTGACATGTAAGACTATTGCAACTGTGATAATGTAGTGTTGTTTCTTTTCTTTTGTTGATAATGCTTTCATACCCTGCAGAAGTGTATATTCTGACAGCGCACTGTGTGTTGGGTCATAGTGGGTTGTTTCTCTGGGACTGTAGTCAACCTGACGTTAACTTTACAATTTTATTTTCCCTTTCTTTTTTCTTGACTTATTTTGAAGCCTGTGCCATCCGGGACCTTGCCCTTCGTGCCCAGCCTTTGTGACAAAAACATGTGAATGTGGACAAACAAGGTGAGAATGCTTCTGTTATAAACCCAGTTTATGTAAGAATAGTTTCATAAAAGTTTATGTAGTAAGATTTTTCCTTCTTACAGTTTTTTACAAGTTTACATAACAAAGTTTATTCTGAGCTGTGACTTTTATTTGTGCACTAAAATAATTTGAAGACTTATATATTTAAAAACTGAAACAAATTTTAGTATTTTTAAGAAAAAATAGTTGAAAGTTATCCATGTTAACATCAGTTTATGGTACGTGTAGCTGAATTGCCCAAGCAGTCTCAGGGTTGATTTGGTTTTAAAATCCCATTCTAGTGTTTATTTTATTTTGTAGAAGACACAGAAAGAAATTGGAAAAGGTTCCCATCTTTTCTGTCTGAATGTAATGTAATGTTGAGCTATTCCTTTCCAGAAATAATAATTCCAAAACTAATGTGTACCTTTCTGGGAAGCTGTACCACTGACTTCTGTAGTATATTACAGAACTCGTTGTGTGTCATTGACAAGAGCAAGACTGTGCTGCCCATACTACCTGTGATATCTCGTATTCAGCTCAGAGTCTTCTGAGTCCTTATTCTGGTTACCTAGGACTGATGGTGTGTAATAAAATGCTTGCCTGGCCTCGTTTCCACATCCAGATCTAACCAAACCTGATTTTGGTGTTAGCATTCTTGCTCTATAAAGAAAGGTTTTCAGACTTTTATACTTACTTCTGAAAGCTTGAATGTAATGTTAAGGGACCTTAGTTCTTCAACAGAGGTACAGCTATGTCAGTGGCAGTACATGTACTTAAGAGCACTATGTCTTCAGTAGAAAAATGGTTTGGTTGTAGAGACTAGAGAGTTGGGGTTGTTTGTTCTAGAGAAGACTCCAGGGAGACCTTATTGTGGCCTTTTGGTACTTAAAAAGGGCTTTTAAGAAAGATGGGGAGGACTTGTTAGCAGGTCCTCTTGCGACAAGACAAGGGGTGATGGTTTTAAACTAAAAGAGGGAGATTCAGGCTGGATGTGAAATTCTGTACACTGAGGGTGGTAAAACCCTGGCAAAGGTTGCCCAGAGAGGTGGTTGATGAACCATCCCTGGAGACATTCAGGGCCAGGCTGGATGTGGTTCTGGGCAACCTGATCTGGTTGAAGATGTCCCTGCTCATTGCAGGGGGGTTGGGCTGGATGAGGTTTGAAAGTCCCTTCCAACCCAAACCATTTGATGATTACTTACTTTATGCAATAAGGTCACCATTCTTTTATTCTAACTAATCCTTGGTTTAGAAATTTAATAGATGCAGCCAGCTTTCTGTTGTTTTTTTTTTCCCAGGTGCCAGCTGCTTTCACCAGATTGCTGATTTTTTGTAATACATTTAAACTTGCTTCTAAATAGCATTTTATCTGTGCCTTATTAACATCCAAAATGTATGATACAGCATCTCTGAATTTAAGATGCTTTAAATACATGTTTGAAATAGTGACTTTGACAGCCATTGTATGAGGCCAGCCAGAATGCAAAATCAAAAGGTTATTTTCCTTTTTAATAAATGTTCTCTAGGTGTTAAGGTAGCTGACAGATTATGGTGTCATTTCTCTGCAGTCATTCAGTTCGCTGTGGCCAATCAACAAAAATCCATTGTTCTAATGTATGTGGAAATACTTTAAACTGTGGTAAGCACAGCTGTACTCAAGTGTGCCATGCTGGAAAATGTTCACCTTGCCAATTAACGGTACAACAAGGTAAGTATTGGAATGCCTTGTTTACTTTATATTATGAAAACAAGAGTGTGGAAGAAGAACCCCAAACTAACCAGTACTAAGAAGCAGGTGCTGTATTCTTACCTGACAAACCCCAAATCTACTGCTAGAATATTTAGAAAATGCTTAATGTGTCAGCATCAGTATGTATTTAAAGAAGGGTATAAGCATGACTAGAAAGAATCCACCAAAGATGATGAGGCTGTTGGAGCATGTGCCCTATTGGGACAGGCTGCTGGTACTGGACTTTGTTAGCTTGCAAAGGCTGAATAATGGCTTTTCAGTAGGCGACAGGAGCTAATCAGGAAGACAGAAACAGGCTCTATATGGAGAGAGGGTGAGAGACAAGGAGACTTAAGTTGAAACATTATAATGAGCTATAAGGAAAAACTCTTCTCTTGGAAACTTGGAGATTTTCAAGACCTAGCTGAATAAAACACTGAGTAATATGCTCTGATCTTGCTGCTGACTCTGCTTTCAGCAAGGGCTTGGACTAGCTGGTCCCGAGAGCCCTTCTGACCTGAATTGTCCTATGAGCCTGCTTAATCTTTTACTAAAATTCTGAAGACTTGATTAACCAGTATATGGAAGAAGAATACTGCTTTAATAAGTAAGCTTTTTCATGCAGGTAGTACTTCCCCTTTAGTTTTTAACCTCCTTATCAAAACAAATAAAACATGAATTCCTGCTTCTGTAGGACTGAGAAGCCTCTATTGCTGAGATAAATCTAAAGAATACCAGCTTAATTATCTTTCTAAAAACTGACTAATAATTTTTCACGGTGACCTTTTTATATTCACTGTACTGCTGGAGGTGTTCTGTCACTGATATTCTCTTTTTCACTTTCTGTGAAATAACATCTTTTTTCAGTGTGTTACTGTGGAAACAACTTCAAGGATGTATTGTGTGGGACGAAGGAAGAGTTCTCTGATGGATTTGGGAATTTCTCGTGCCAGAATATATGTGGCAAGTAAGGTCACTATAATTTAGGCTTTTGGAAAGAGAAGGTTATTTTATCACACTGTGTGATCATGATACCCTCAGATAACCTGCCTTTTCTTCTTTCTTTTCCCCAGAAAACTAAATTGTGGGAGGCACAATTGCACACAAGTGTGCCATCCTCAGCCTTGCCAACTCTGTCCGCGGCTTCCACAAGTAGTGTATCGCTGTCCCTGCGGTCAGACTCCTCTCAGCAAGTTACTGGAACTAGGATGCGTTGAACGTAAAATCTGCACGGACCCTATCCCCTCATGTGGAAAAACGTGTGGCAAACCTCTTCCTTGTGGTAGCTATGGTAATGAGAACTTTCTGCTTCCGAATATTCAAATTACCTCATCATTTAAAAAAGAAAGGAAGAAAAAAAAGTGGTCCTTAACTGTTTCATTTGGTACTGGACTTTGATATTTGATCAGTAATTTTGGGTTTTAATCAAACTGAGGGTAAAAGCCACTTCAGAGCCTGCAGTCTGGATGTTCATAATGATCAGGAAATACATTTGTCTGGAAAGCACTAACACTAGCTAGCCTTTTAAATTTTGTACCTTTCCTATATTAGTAGAAGAATAAAGCTGAGCAATATCCAGAGAGTAGTATGTGCTAATGTCTTTTAAAAGCTCACCTAGATCTTTTGACAGACATGTGGAGACTAGTAGAGATAAATGACTTTGTTCAAATGCCTCCAGTAAATACTCATTTCCTGCTCCTGTAGGAGCATTAAGGACTAAAAAGTAGCGTTGGAAAGTTGGAGGTTATGTGTGGAAGCAATGTGACACTTCAGTGGGTGCATTAGGTAACTCAAATGTATTTAACTCTGTGTGAAGCTTCAGTTTCACAGGCTATTTAACGGTGATTTATTAGGCTTCAGAAAGGAGTGAGACCAATGCTATCAAGATGAGAGCTTCTTTTTGAAAGTTTGATCTGTTCTCTCAGTCCAAGGACTTGGCTTTCAGTTGAATTTCAATTAACCTAGTAAGTGAAAGTGTGCATAATAAGTCATTCTTCCAAGCTGAAAAGGAATTAAAAAATGACTTAAAACTCCTGGATTTAATCCTGATTCTGTGGTTTAAAAGGTGACAATAACAACAAAATTTTATGCACATTTAACTCAAAGTAATTAATTGTTTGGAAACGCAGCTGCACAGAAGCTCGGTGTCTTTGACCAGTGATACTTAACGGCAGATGTGAAGTTCCAGGTCATTGATTTTCTTTTGTTATTAATTGTTAATCTTTGTATTTTCATTTTGCTAGAGTTCATTCACACGTGTGAAAGCCTTTGCCATGAAGGAGAGTGTAGACCTTGTTCTCGCACATCAAATATTTATTGTAGGTGTGGCTTCAAAAAGAAGGTGAGTGTATAAAGCCAGACCATGGCAACATGTAATCTTTGTTGGCTTTTAAAGCTGGGGAGAAAAAGGAGATGAAGTTGAAGAGAAGAAAGCTAAGAAGTGCTGTGCTCCTTAGTTACAAGGTCCTCCGTTGTATACTAACTGATAGATGCTAACTAGATCATGCTGTGAAGTGCTAACATAGGTCACGTACTGTGAAGGGAATTTTTTGGAAGCATTTTTGCAGTGTGTAAACAGAATTCTGTTTAGGCTGGCTATAAAATCCTGCATTGCATCCTGTAGTATTTATGTAGCACAAAGAATGGTAGTTTTACCAACGGTGATGTAAACTGAGAGAAGAAAGGGAGCCTAACATAAAAAGCTGACTAAAACTCTATAGTAATAGATTGCAGGTTTGTTGTGGAATTTTTTGGAGGGAGTATGGAGTTTTTACTGGTCCCTATTCTTCATACATTTCTCTAGGGACCCAGCAAATTCTCAGCAATTGTTACATAACATTTAGTATATATTTATAAACTAATTTCTGTAATCACAGCTTTGTAATCTTTGACTGCTATCACAGGAGCCTTGTTGACTTTTCTGACTTGTTACATACCTATAGGTAGAGGTGGCTTCTGAATATAAAAATCTATAAGTACATAGACTGAGACTTTGCTAGGGGTTGGAACAGTTTTCTCCTGCAAGTTTGCTGAAGGTAGTTATGGGATAGAAGGCTTCAGGTTATCTTTCATTTTGAGGCCTGAAACTAGGTAGTGAGGTTTAGGTTTTAATTCATGCAGCTTCTCAGACACCAGGAAGCTGCTTCTTGAAAACGTATGAGTGAACTACAGTGATAACGTAAATTGGTCATGAAAAATGTGATGCCTAGAAAAGACAACTCGGAATGTGAAGTTGTGATGATTGAAGGTTCAAATGTAGTCAATCAACAATGTTCATCTTTCACCTTTTATTTTCATGTTGAAGTCTTTATATAAAATTTTTTGATCATGAGATTTGACTTCACTCTCTTTGGTCTTTAAAACAAGTAAGACTTCCATTTTTGGAACATTTGGTCAAATTGTACACTCACCATTCTCTAGGAGAGCTCCTGTGGTTTCTTAGGGCAAACCTGGTTTTGTGACTTCACAGCTTTATCTGCTGAATTAGCTGGACAGTACAGAACCACATTTTTGTTGTTGTTTTTTTTTTTTAATTTCCATTGAATCTCTAAGGCAAAAGTTTTGTGTTAAAAGATTTGAGGTTTTTTTTTTTCCAGCTTTTATTTCACTTTTGCATACCAAAGTGTTATACACCTGAAAACTGAGAGTGCTGCTTCTTCATGTGACTCTTTTCTATATAAGTTTGTTGTTTCATCTGTTTTAACCTAATGGCTCTCTGTTTATTTCCTAGGAAGTCCCGTGTGCTCTCCTGAGAAATAAAGGTATGGTGTTACATTACATTACATATGCAATGTGAAATTGTTTTTAAAATGATGCACAGCTCATGGTAATTCTGGGTTTGATTGACTTTGGCAAACAGCTGATCAGTACTGCTTCTTTTATCCATACTTCTGTGACAAGTTGGTCATTTCTTGAAATGCTGCTACTTTTGGGGAAGAGGTTTGAACTGAACCTCTTTCATTTCTATCCATCTTTTACACAAGGGAAGACTTATTCAGCATTTGAGCTCAAAAATTCCAGACAAGCTGTTTGTTTTGATTTGAACAGTTTCTTATGCTACCTGCCATGCTCACTAGGTTGCCCTCCCCATCCTGCGTATCTTGTGGCTCATGCAAATGCAATTCATGCAAAGTAATGCTTTTGCTTTGCTCATGTCCAGGTTCCTGGGGAAATACAAGCTTTGCTTCTGCTTCACAGCTGCATGCTGCTGATCTTCGTATCTGGGCTTGGCAGTGAGTTGCCATTTGACACTTCTTGGTATTCTGGGTGTAGCAACTCGGAACTTTTGCCTCAGTGAAATGTTTACTCGATGGACCCCTGTCATACTGAGTTTCATTTACAAGATACATAAGGAGCAATATATGTACTTAATTTGAGCTTTTGTCTGTGAAGCATTTGTTCTTCAGAATCCAGAAATGGTTGCTTTTGTTACCTGTGGATAAGAATGTTCTTTGTTAGCACTAGTTTTGTGAGCATATCAGGAATAATTGTTTACCTGACTCTTAATGCGTTACCAATTTGAGCAGTTTTAAAATGATATTTGTGGTACTCTGATGTATCAGGTTATCCTATTTTGTGTTCTATTTAGCAGAGTTCATGGTGTAAAGTCTAATGTGAAATCAACTAGTTTCATGTGTTCTGCTCTCCAAAATCCTTTTGAACAACTGTTTGTTTAAAGGAAGCCAAGTGTTCACATGGGGAATTAATGTGAGAGAGCAAGTAATTTACAAGTTTGCTTGCTCTGTTAGTCTCCTCTAGATCATGCTCTGCAACAGCCTCAGCATAGAGTGGTTTGAGTTGGAAGGGACCTTAAAATTCATCCAGTTCCAATCCCCTGCCACAAGCAGGGACACCTTCCACTAGAGCAGGTTGCTCCAAGCCCTGTCCAACCTGGCCTTGAACACTGCCAGGGATGGGGCAGCCACAGCTTCTCTGGGCACCCTGTGCCAGTGCCTTAGCACCCTCATAGGGAAGAATTTCTTCTGTATAGCTAATCTAAACTTGCCTTCTTTTTGCTTATTAAATAATCAAACATTCATATTTCTCAATTTATATTGGTTCATATTTTTATTATTTAACGAATATAGTGTAATTATGTAATGTGATTGCAGCTGCTGTTCTCAGCACAATCAGAGATGTAAAAGTTGATTTTCTTTTTAATAGCTGCTATTACCTTCATGTGTGACAAGCGATGCAACAAGAAAAGGTCATGTGGACGACACAAATGTAATGAAGTTTGCTGTGTGGTAAGTTTACATGTGGCTTTATAAAGTTGTTCATTGTGATGTGTGTTTGTTTTTGGTTGTGATGTTAGACTTTTTGCTTTTGTATCTTTCCATTTTTGTCTCTATCTGCAGTATTGGTCATCCTCAAAAAAGCTTGTGTGTGTGTGTTTATTTTGCAGTATTTGTTTTGTGGGCATAGTTATAAATGTAAAACCATATTCCAGCCTAAATGCAAGTAAATCAGCGTAAAGGTGCTTTTTGTCAATGCAGTGATTTCAGGGTATTACTTAATGCAAGAGGTATAAGCTATGATGTAGGTCTGTCTGCAACAGAGGTCTTACCAGAATCCACTTTTTGAATTGTGTATCTTTAGAGTGATGGAAAAACCCTATAGATTAGGCCTAAGCTATTTTTTTGCACTACAGTTTTGCCAATTAGTTGGTTATGACCTTACAGAGAAAAATAAACTAATGGGGTTTATAGTTCAGTTCTGCTTTTTCTTTTTTGCCTTCCCCTAGGACACAGAACATAAGTGTTCTTTGGTTTGTGGTCGTAAACTCAACTGTGGGCTTCATAGATGTGAAGAACCCTGTCATCGGGGCAGTTGTCAAACATGCTGGCAAACGAGTGAGTTACATGCAAGTGTATGGTAGTTCCCATGTATTACAGAAGTCTTTTCACTGAACTGGTCAGAGTGGGACATGAATGTGATCCAAACTGACCACAACATGGAGAATATGCAGCTAACTTTGATTTTATGTTTTTTTTCATGAAAGAGAAAGTTATTTCATTTTGGATGAGTTAACTAAGTGATTTTAATACTTAAAAGTTGAATTACAATGAAATATATTGATATGTATGTTGATCCAGCAATCATTTAAATTTGAGGAATCATGCAAGTTAAAAAAAACAGTTTAGAATTTTAAAGTTAAGGGAACTCTTGTTTAACAATGTGATATCTGTTAAAGGTATTGAAGCATGTAGCAGATTTTATTCAGCTGCTTAGAATTCAGACTTTCCCACTTGGTACACTAGTGATTTTTCTCTGGACAGGACCATCTGAAGAAATAAGAGATGTCAGTCCTGTGTGTCTTAGGCTTTCTGATCACGTTCTGGATGGTAAAAATTAGTACTAAATTGCTAGAAATAGATTGACAGGGAGCAGGTATTAATTTTCCTGCTAATTTATTTAAAGATTTAAGTTGGTGCAATAGCTTTAGACAGGTATGTACCCTATTAAAAACTAGGGGATCATATCTTGATTATTTTGCACCATTATAATAGGTAGATAATAATAGGTTCTCTGATTTGGGCCTGAAGAAGACAGAAGAATGCTTCCTTCTGGTAGCAGAACCTTTAGTTGATTTGGAACATCTTTGTATATGATAGCAGTTAATTCTTTTATTCCTCAGTCTCCTAATATAGATGTAGCTTATCACAGAAATTATAAGCTATTTATTAAATGCAGTCTTTGAAAGTTGGGTAGGACAAGCCGCCCTTAATGTATGTATACTGCCTGAGACAACTTCCAAAGCATACAGAATTGGCCTTAGAAGTATTTGGACAGTCTCGTAAGCTGCTTAGGAGGACCCATGTAATACTCTATGGCCAAGTATACAGAAGAAACTGTAGGAAGAAGTCTGCAAACTACTGTGCCTTCGGTTATTTTCTCTGGAATCTTCCCAGCACCATCTGCAGGGCTTGGCAAAGGATCAGATCGAACCACTGCTCTGAGAAAGTGATGGCAGGGGGAAGTTCAGAGTACAAGGTTTGGATGATGTGCTCATTGGAAGGGAATTCAAGAGATAACATTCCCATTTTTAAGTAAAGCATCGAACAGCAACAGCTTTCCACTTGACATGAGCATTTGTCTTGCTCCAGTTCAAAATGTTGCTGTCAAACTGCTCTCTAAAGGCAAGCATAATTCCTAATGAAGTGATGTTAATGAAGTTGTCCTGAGGAGCCACAAAAGCCAATAAATTCACTAGAGTGGTGCTTAATTTAAAAAACTCTGAAGCTGGAGTAAACATTTGCATGTTATTTAAAGGCTTCTTGTAATGAAGTGCAAATACATGTAGCCACTGGGATATGTTTTACTTGTTTTTTTTCAGGTTTTGATGAGTTAACTTGTTATTGTGGTGAATCTGTGATTTACCCCCCTGTCCCCTGTGGCACTCAGCCACCAGAGTGTAAAAAAACATGCACCAGGCCACATGACTGTGATCACCCAGGTAAGTGAGGCCATCCAGTTTTACTTGGGTTATTTCATTTTGTTGCTGGTTTTTGTTTGTTTTGAGCTTGTTTTGTTTGAAATCCAAATGTACAGAAGTGTGCATAGGTCTATTTAAAAATCTATTTTTTTTTCTTAGATGCTTTTTCTGTAGTTTTGAATGTTTCCAAAAGTCTGTGTTTAAAAGCCAACCACCTAAATACTTGCCATTGAGTGCTAGCAGTGGTACTTATGGCTGGTAAAAACATTGGATTTTTTTCTGATCATTATTAATAGTCATAGCACACTAAATGTTATATTCCAAAGATTAAGTGCTATTGCAACAGTGGGATAATCTAGTGAATGGTTAGTGTCTGTATTCCTTGGAATTAATTACCTTGGCTGATTGCAAATGATACAGCACAGGTCAAACAAATCTGTGTTCTGACAAATTTTGTCTTGATAGTATAACCCTGCTTAGAAGTCACAAAATTCTCTACTATTTAATTTAGAAAATGTGGAATAATATTCACCTAAAAAACCTGCCATCATAGTTTGTAAAGAGTACTTTAAAGACCAGATTACCCTCGCATGAAGCGTCATACTTCCCACAAATTGTGTTGTTCTGAAATGCAAACTCCTGTTTAATAGTCTTTACTGTCTCCTTTAATGCCTTTGACTGAAATATGCTAATAAAACTGTGCTGGCCTTTATATTTCTGTGACTGTAGTGTACCATTCATGTCATAGTGAGGAGAAGTGTCCACCTTGTACCTATCTCACTCAGAAGTGGTGTATGGGCAAGCATGAAGTAAGTCTGGACTCTTAATGTTTTTGAATACTAAGTAATGTTCTGGGACTGTAGGGTTAGATTTTTTTTGTGGCCTCCATGGAATGGGATATGTTACTGGAGCTTGAGTTTAGTGTGATTGAATTAGAAAAGTGTATCTTTTATGTGATATGCATTCAGACCAGCTGCTATATTGGACTGTGATGTAAAGAAAAACTCAGTCTTTGTCCTAAGATATTTTAGTAGCTCTTGCATGGACAGTGTCAAATGAAGGTGTGAACAGGAAAAGTACTTTGAGATCTGCATTTATAGTTTTTCCTTTTTAGTTGTCATCTGTTTCCTCTCCTCTTCCAGCTGCGCAGTAATATTCCGTGTCATCTCACTGACATTTCGTGTGGCCTTCGCTGCAATCAAATGTTAAAATGCGGAATGCACAAATGTAAAAGAATCTGTCATAAAGGAGAATGCCTTATAGATGAAGAGTGTAGACAGCCGTGTATTATTCCAAGGCTATATTGTAATCATCCCTGTATGGCTCCATGTCATCCGTCTTCACCCTGCCCAACAACATCCTGCTCTGCAAAGGTTAGATACCAAAAGAAAATTCAGAGGAAGCAAGCTCACAGGAAAACTATGATTTCATTATCAGCCAGTAACAGTTGTGGCAAGTGTTTGTATATTGGTAGCATGACATTTTTTCTATGAAGTTACTAATTTTTTTTAAAAAAAAACACAAACCTATACATCACTTCAAATTAGTCATTATTCCACTAAAATGGGACTTTTTCAAGGAGTAAACTTGACCTCCCTTACACCCCACCATGGCTGTAAAAAGACCAAAGTTTAGAAAAGCTGCTCTCTTTTGTGTTGCACAGGTTGATCTTCAGTGTGAATGTGGAAGAAGAAAGGAGAGTATGATTTGCTCAGAAGCCTCTAATACATATCAAAGGTTTGTACTGCAGTAATTCTTTTAATTCCTTTCTGGATTTACTTCTTTGCAGTTGATTAAATGTTAGGCTTGACTAAATGTATTTGATTCGCAGGCATTTTCACACTTTTTTGTACTTTGATGTACAGTTTTTCTTTCGTATTCTCCTGAGCTTTCATACCAGCTACGCTGTACTAGGATACATTCCTCATTTCAGTGTTGTTAGTCTAACTGTGCCAGTGTGTCAAAGCTCGAATCTCCCATCTGTGGAACTCTGCTCTACCCACATTGAGCAATTAGGTACAGACTAATTGAGCAGGTCCAGATTCAGGCCTCTGAGTGCAGGACCTATAGCAGTCCATGTGTGAGTTCCCTTAATGTGTGATGGAATCTAGTCAATACAGGTGATGGAAACTAAGAGTGATTTAAAGTCATTCTAAAACAGCTAAACTCAGGCATCAGAACTTTGGTCCTAATATGCAGACTAAGTTCTACCTGATTCCATTCCTGTCTCTAGATTCTATTTCTGAACTTCTTTCTTTGTCTTACAAGAGAGGGCAAGGAAGGGACAAGAAAAAGAAGTAGGGCTTTGGAAATGAAAATAGAAAAACAGTATTCATAATACTTTTTTTAAAAAACAACCTTACTCTGAGGCTGTGGTTGAAAGGGAGTCAAAAAGATAATCTAGAGTTGAAGAAGTTCATCCCTGTGAGGGTGCTGAGGCGCTGGCACAGGTTGGCCAGTGTTCAAGGCCAGGTTGGACAGAGCCTTGGGCAACATGGTCTGGTGTGAGGTGTCCCTGCCCATGGGAGGGGTTTGGAACTGGATGATCTTAAGGTCCTTTCCAACCCAAACCATTTGGTGATTCTATGATACTGTCATGGGTTAACCCCAGCCACCAGCTAAGTACCATGCAGCTGTTCGTTCACTCTGCTCCCCAGCATTCCAGTGGGATGGGGAGAAGAATCAGGAAAAGGTAAAACCTGTGGGTTGAGATAAGAACAGTTTAATTGAAATGAAGTAAAATAATAATTGTAGTGAAAGGGAGACAACAGAAAGAGAGAGAGGAATAAACCCAAAGAAATACAAGTGATGCACAACACAGTTGCTTACCACCCACTTACCAATGCCCAGCCTGACCCTGAGCACCGATCAGCCCCTTCCAGCCAACTCCCCCCACTTTCCATACTGGGCATGACGTGCTGTGGTGTGGAATACCCCTTTGGCTAGTTTGAGTCAGGGGTCCTGTCTTTGCTCCCTCCTGGCTTCTTGTGCCCCTCCTCACTGGCAGAGCATGAGACTGAAAAGTCCTTGATCAGGGTAGCTGATGCTACCGAACAACAGCTAAACCATTGATGTGTTACCAGCATTGTTCTCAGACTAAAGCCCAAGCACACAGCACTGCACCAGGGACTAGGGAGAAAGTTAACTCTATGCCAGCTGAACAAGGACACATGTTCAACCAGAGTTCTGCTCTGCATCCCAGTTGATAGGAGAGCACAGTCACAGATTCTGTCTTTTAAAGAAAGCTTAATATCTGATTCATTTGGAACTGCTGTTTGAGGGCTAGCCCAGCTTAGGATGTGCTGCTTTGTTCCTGCTGAATGCTGCCCAGATTCAAATTCTGTCAGAAGATGGCTTAGCATTGACGTAATAGGTGCTTAATATTAACTAATGAAAACGAGGAGAGAAATGTACTAACCAGAAACAGTTAATAACAATTTTAGTCAAAGTTGAATGCAAGACAGACGTAACGGGAGTGGTGATCAGTGTTTCTTCTTTAGAAGAAAGGGTTCTATTGCACTATGAATACCAATCAGAAGACTGACTCAACTTTGAAATACCCGTTTAAACTGACATTCGCTCGTCATTAATGATAAACTGGGAAGGTAACATAGTTACTTGTCCAGATTCTTGAAGGCTGTTATTTCTCCGCTGCTTGTATAGCTCTACTACAGAAACAGGCACTGCAAAAGTATTCACATAAGGA
The DNA here is from genome assembly GCF_028554395.1 of Pezoporus wallicus. NCBI lineage: Eukaryota > Metazoa > Chordata > Aves > Psittaciformes > Psittacidae > Pezoporus > Pezoporus wallicus. The sequence goes on along the minus strand of NW_026642649.1, from coordinate 5,561,258 downwards.
AAATAGTTTTTTGAAGTCAGTGAGAGACCTTGCATGCATAAGCTGAACACATATGTACGTATCTAATCAGAGCCCAAGTCAAGAGGAAGGGAAAGAAACAATCAGTTTAAAGCAAGTGTTTGCAGGTTCAAATGGGTTCATGCTTGTCTACAAACTACTCTTGGCCCATGTGATAGCAACAAAAGTGGCATTTAATGCCAGCTAAGTTTGTGTGGTAACTGCAACTGTTAATGTGGCTGAAAGAGTAAAATATTCTGGTTTCATGGGGTTAGGTTTGGCTTTTTTCCCCCACCATCTACGCATGTGGGGAGAGAATCTGGTAAATCTGAAGCCGATGTCCCTCTCAGTGTTTTTTGGGTTTATGCAATGTGATAGATGATGAGTTCTCAGTGTGTGAAGGAAAACATAGAGACAAACATATCCTTTAATCTGAATTCAACAGAAAAGATCATTAAAAGGACTGAATGTTCCATTTTCAGGATTTTGCTTGAGAATGGTGTGGGATATTTCACTAAAAACTTAATGTATATTTTAGTTACAGAAAGTTTAGCAAGCAAATCAGACTGGGAAGGCTTGTTACTGAAGGGAATGATGAATCTTTATAAAGAAAATATTAACAGTCTCAGTAGGCATTTTGCTCTTTCCTTATGGCTTGAATAATCCATATTTTCTAAGCAAATTTCAAAGTACTTTATAAATTCACTTTACAGCTTTTAGTTACACACAATTAAGGAAGAATCACATAAAGGTTAAAAAAGCAATTAAAGCTGTACAGTCAGCTGCAGTTTGCATGTTAAGCAGGTGAGAAGAAAAAGTATTCACACTGCCTGGCTTAGACTTGCTTAGAATTGACGCTCTGAAAAAATCCCTGAAGTATGTCTTGCTCCTGGTTGCTTGAGGGAGATTGAGACAAAGTAGCCTCTTAAATTATGCAGCTAAAACTAGGTGATGTGGAACTGGAGTCCCATTCTGTAATGTGATGAGTAAACAGCCTGTCCCTCTCCACCTGGAGGTTTAAATCTGCAGCTTTATAAAGCTTTTGAAAGGTTTATGTGTAGCCTCAAATGAAATCTAATGCTCTTCTTTTTCAGAATAGCTGCTATTTCTATAGCCACTAAGTTAACAGATCTACAGCTTGGAGATTCAGTGGAAATCAGCAGGCTTATTACGAAAAAAGAAATGAAGCAGGCCAGGTAAGGAGAGCAATGTAGAAACATGCTTCATATCCTTGTGTATACCTGAATCACAACCAATGTGGAAAATACATAATATTGTGAGCAAAATCCCAGCTAAAATAGAAAGACTTTAAATAGCCTGGCTCTACTTTGACAATACTGCTAAAAAAGTATTATGCAGTTCCTTAGTGGTTCAGATTTTTGCTTTTATGTAGAATGAGATCTGTGTTATTGGTAGTTTTGTTGCTGTAATTGTATATGGAACAATAGAATTGTGGTTTGAGTTTCTTTCTACCCAGCAAACTGAAGTTCCTCTGGACTTCAGGTTTCTAGACACTAACTTTTTGCTATTATCTTAGATTTTAGGATCCAGCATCCTGGATGATTAATAGCCTAATGTTTTCCTCTGGTCATCATCTTACCATTTGTAATATTTGTCTATTACTCTTTTTACATGTCTTGCATTTGATTCTCAATTTGATTGGCATTTCTGTGTTTTAGTATTAGCTTGCAAGTGCAAATCTGCTTTTAAGTCACAAAAACACCTGTGACTCAAATTTGGTGATTTTTCTGTTCCTCCTGATATTCCTCAGGGTTGGAATCACTTGTCTCTTTACTTCTAGTATCTTTTCTTTAAGGAATTGTCAAGTTTCTCCAACACCCTTCTGTCAGAAACTTGACTTTCTGAAGTCTTCTGCCTCGAAGTCCTTATATTTCTGCGTTTAGTTTATTTCTAGTACCATCTCTCCTTTCTTAATAGTGAATTTGATTATTTCAATGTGTTCAAAATCTCATGTTCCTTTATATTATATAATGCCAAAATAGTGAAATTTTCCTATGTGCTTCATTTCTTCCTGTATCAAAAGCATATTTTGGCTAGTCATTCTGTTCTGTTTATCTGTTTAATGGCTGTGAAATGGGAGCACATTTATTACCAAGTCCTTTTGGGTAATTATCTACACTGAAATAATTTTAACTCTGAATGTAAGGGCAAGGTGAACTAATATCAGAAAGGACGGAAATGTCATAGCAGCTGTATACTTGCCAGGATTGCAAGTAAGACAACAGTGTCTCTATTGGTGTCCCAGCCTTTGCAATATGTAAATGGTGCTGTAGTCACTGCCACTCATGTTTCTGTGTGGGCAGACTTATTGCCCTTTCTTTGAATAGTTGAAATCACCAGAGATTACTTTTCTTGGTGCAAATCTTTACTAGCTTCTTGTCAGACTCCCTTATTTTCAAAGTAACTTACAATTCTGCTTTATTCATTTACAATAGCAGAATATTTTATGCAAGCTGTACAGAGATTTCTGTCTCTCTTGTTCTGGAGGATACCATATTTGTTTAGACCTAGAGTAGCTTCTTGAAGTTGGCTGCATTCCTCTTCTAAAGGAGGAGAATATGATTCTTCAAGCAAATGACTTTAAACAGTGCCAGGTTGATCTTAGAGTGCAAGTATGTTAGCTTTTTTCTGCCTCCACCAGAAGTTGTGGATCCCATAGCTGTAGGTCTCCAAACATAATACATACCACTGAATGAACCAGTTTCCCCTGTAGAAATTAATTGTTTGAAGTTAAGGAACTGTTATCAACAGAATTATTTTAATCTCTATGAAATACTTGACAAAGGTGAAGTTCAGAAAAGTTAAATTTGTAACTGTTGACACTAGAAGTTATGGGCTTCATTGAAATACTGATTTTTATGGTGCATCATAATCCTCCATATGCATAGCTAACTTTCCTGGTTTTCCTGGCTGATGCATAGAACTGACTGTCACAGCTTACTCTGTTGGTATCCCATCCTTCCTAGCATCCCCTTGATGCTGATGCCAACTGCATTTGTTTTCTCAAATGATCTAATTTACCAATATAATCCAATTCAGAAGCTGGTTTTCTCAACTTTGGTATGGAGTTGGTAACTGCTGCTTCTGTTCAAGACCTGGAGAAGGGCTTGTGGGCTCAAAGATCTTTGTGGTTTGTTTGTTTAGCTGTATTATCTGATCTAATACAATAAACTATTCTCACACACTCTTCCTACTTCTTCAGGCTGTCATAACGATATGATACCAACAGAGCTACAGTTTGAAAAGTGTGAGTAGCAGCAGTGATTCTAGTTGTATTTTTCTTTCTTAATTCAGGTTGCAATGTGATGAAGAATGCTTAGCTCTGCAGAGAAACAGGTGGGCAATAAACTTGCTTTTTTTCCTGTTCAGAAGTTCATGTTCAGAAAGTTAATGCTATGGACAAAAACCCCTTTCCTGCATGACCTAGACAGCCAATAAATGTGGAGATGGTCCCTGGTCTATATTGAGTGATCTGAGATCTTACAAGAGTATTCTAGTGAAAAGTACTAAATGTGTAGTTTCAAATGTACAGACTGCATCTTCTGTGAGTTCTTCCATCTGTATTAGTAACCCTTTTCTTTACCCTTCAGTGACAATCTGTTTGGGAGGCTGGGAGGATTTGTGGCTTTATTTTGTTTGCTTGTAGTTTTGTTACATGTTGTTTTTTCCCTCCTGCCCTTAAACATAGGCGTCTTGCTGAGGCTCTTGAAATAGATGATAATTCTGATCCTTTTAATATCCGTTCTCCTGGACCAAAGTACAGTGAACTTCTAAAAGAAGATGCAAGGTATGTGTTCTAATGCTGGCAGGTATCAGTGTTGAGAGCAAGATGGGAAATGCAGAACAGTTCCATTTACTCTTGTAAAAATGCCCATGTTTTACTCTCCAGCCATGGCAGTAGGTGATAATTGAGGCAAAAGAGTTGATGCATACATCTCAAGACCTCCAAAATGAGAACGTGAGAAGTAACAAATGCCTGACAGGTTGCTTTGTTCTGTAATAGGACCAGATTTAGAATGGGAACATCACTTTTCACCATTCTTCTCACTGCAGATCAGGACCTGTATGTCTCATGCCTCTGCTGCTTTCATATGCAACCAGCCCTATATGGGTGCTCCTTGTTATCTTTTCAAGACAAAGACTAAAGTGATAGCTGAGTAATGAAACATGCTCCCATAGCCTGAAATTACTGAAATTATTTCCCTCCATCCATTTCTTTTCTTTTTTTTTTTTCCTTACTGCCTTTATTTTAAAAATAAAGAAATGGAATTAATAAAACCCTTGATTGACACAGAGCTAAGCCTGTGCCAGCGCTGACAGCAAAGAGGGCTGCTAGGCTGAAACACCTGAAAATGAGGCAATAAAAAGTCAAGGTAGTATCAAAAGCATTACACTAATAAATACTCTGCAATTTGGAATGACCATTAATTTGCTGATGTGTTGAGACAAGTGAAAATTCTACATAAGCAGCCGCACAGAATGTAAGAGTAAATCAAGCAACCTAAACCTCCTAGTACAGAACCAGAGACAAGTATAGGTGAGAAATAAGCAGGTCTGACTGTCCCGCATATCTAATCAGGATCATCTGGTGAAGACCAGTGAACTGCAGGATTTCTCTTCTCTTTGGTTTATCTTCTTGTAAAATGATCTACAATGGGATTAATTTTCTTCTGCCACCACCAACACAACTCCCAGCCACATCCCCTGCATACTATGCTTTCTGTTTTGTCTTCCTGTTTGAGTACTTCAGTCTTGACTATCTTGGGATTTCTGGAAGACACATTCTGAGTATTTCTGACAGACATTCTGGTTGATTTCAGTGGTGCCTTTGAACTAATAACTCTGGTTTTATACTTTTGAACACTTCCAGGAAAGTGATGGAATCACCATGCCCTGGAATCACCTTAGTGGTGGCCTTTGCAGAGCTGGAGCGAAGGTTGGACTTGAGGATCTTAAAGGTCTCTTCCAACCTGCTTGATATGATTCTGTAGGTTCCTGAAGGGATGGTTGTTTTTGAACATATCCTCCAGTCTGTGAGCTGGTTCCTCAGTAGGTTTTTAAATATAACACATCAGGTGTTTGTGGACCCTTTGGTTGTTGGTTCCTTTTTTTTTTGTTTGTTTTCTTACCTCCTGTGGTCACTTCACCTTGAAATTTGGATGTTCATGGCTGGCATTCCATGTAACATTTCCTTTCTGAGTCTATGGAGTTAAGCTCATCCTAAAGAGATCAGTGGGTTTGGTGGTTGGTGTGGTTTGGGTTTGGGGTTATTGCTGCAATATTCTTTCCAAAGCCTCATGGGCTGTTTCTGTATTTCACAGCTGAGATGTCCAAAGGCCTCTTTCTTCTTAACTCTACAAGTCCAGGTCTTTTTTGCATTTCTCCCAATGTAGTATTTTTCTCCACTGAAGGTCTAGGAGTTCTGATGATGGATGGACATCTACTATGGTCCATCCTGTAATGGTTCCTCCATTGTTACAATACCTTGAAGGCTTTCCAGTGGTGGGCTGAGTCCCACCAAACCAGTGATCAGATGATGTTGGTAGCCAGACTACTTGATGTTGCCATTTTCCGTGTTTCCTTGAGACCATTTGGTCAGCATCCAGAGCTTTAGTGGGGCACCTACCAAAGATGACGGTGCCTGCTTTAGTAGGCACTTCTTGACTGATGAAATTCTGACATCATTCACAAAGCGGTGTTGTGTTGGTATGGAATGGTGCCTGGTTTTGAAGAAATAAGGTTTACTGATAACCCGCTTTGAGATGTGAAGTATTCAGGTAGCCTTTTTCCACCGTGGGGATGGTGCCCTAACAAATAACAACCTTACTTTTGGAGTTAGCTTACCTGTTTATTTAAGAGCAGAGTGCAAAGATTACCTTTATGTGAAAACTTGACTTGCTGTGATTAAGCAAGATAGAACAAAATCCTTTCTATCTCATATCAAGAACATTTTCTTTGCTTGCAAGTAGCCTTATGCGGCTTCTTCTTACTAATTTGTTATGCTATGTAGGCCGCCAAAGTCAGTGCACTTTTCTTTTGTCTTGGAAAAGATCTCTACTCTGTTTATCCAATCCCCATTTTTGTGTTTAAGCATGTATTCTAGTCAAGTGAATTGCCTGAGTGACAATTAATTTACAAACCGCTGAAATAGCAGCTTTAAAATCTATATTATCCATTTTAAAATGCAGACTTGTGTTGTCAGTAGAATTGTATCCTAGACTTTTATGCTGTGTTCTAAGGGTTGAAGGAAAAAGAATTGTTATTTTTTAATAGCAATGACATACTAACCTTTTTGAAGTGTAAATAGTGTAATAAATCAAAATGCTTCCGCTTCAGTTGAGACCTTAAATGTTGTTCTTGTTGAAAATGATGTTACAAAAGATAAAGATACTGTATCTTTGTACACTCGTACCTCATTTACCTAGAATACTGGTTTTGCAGGAAGGATTTGAAGTTTGTCAGTGACGTTGAGAAGGAAATGAGAATGCTTGTGGAAGCTGTGAATAAGGTCAGTATGCAGATATTCTGTATGACCTATTGTAAGAAACAGGTTTGTTTAATTTGGAGGGGGAGTTTAATGTTACTAAACTTTATTAATACTAATAGTTACGAGTGGACACTGAATCTGCTTAAGCTCCAATAGAGTACACAATTATAAATAGAACAAAATTTTTGGGAAACGTAGTAATTCGGGATAACTTTGGTGACAGCCAAGCTTTGTTTGAAGATTCAATCAGTGCTAGGCTTTAATATATCAATGATTCTTATTAATTTTTGGATCTCTGTTAGTCAAGTGTTAATCATTGAAGATGATGTTTAAAGGGTCAAACTTTGAGGAGGAAAGCCTAGGTGGTTCTGATTCCTGTAATGGAGCTGGCTCACAGATTTATGTATACCTTCCTGCATTTGCCAGTGTGTGAGGGAGTCCCTTCTTTAAGGAGATTCAGATTCAGCCACAGTTGTTTGGCAGACTCCAGTATGCCAAAACAGAATCATTTGTTTTTCTAGTGAAAGCAGAATTCCACCTTCAGGCCTGTCAGGTGAGCATAGTCCTGGCTTGCTGCTGCACTGTGCCTCACCCAGTATATGTGGTTCAAAGGACAGTATAAACCATGCTACTCTCAGTTGCCCTTAGCTCAAGAAAGAGTACACTTCATGTAGAAAGCAATAATTTCCTTCCCTCTACCCCGAGGACAGTTACGTAACTTTATTCCTTCTTTTTTATGTATGATGTTTTCTTAAACAATCTTTGTGCTTGTTCACCTGTTTCATGTTCTTGCCTGTTGTTTTCACATTGGAATTAAAGTCTTAAAGGGGGTCATCTGTGTATAATTATGTTCAGGCTCCTTCAACCTCGGGCATCTAGTAACAGATGCATAGAACATTTGTTATTACCTAAAGATAATTTGCCCAATGTTGTGTTGCCTGTGGTTATCCTATTTTACATATACCTTTATTATACACACATATACACAAGTATGTACATACATAGATATTTCTCTATATATAACTGTGTATACTAATGCATATGCCCATACTAATATCAAACCAATAGATGTACTTACTGTATATTAAAGAAAGGGCAGCCACAGGTCTAGAACTTGCCATATACGGTAAATTAGTGACATCAGATATGACAGAACAAGAGACTAGAAGGCTCAGGAGCATCTTCAATGCTTTGTTTCTCAGCAGTATCCAGCCATTTGTTAAATAATGATCCTATAAAGCAGACAAATGTCTGTTAACAAGCTTGTACATTACAGAAGAGAATGAAAGAATGAAACCAAACCACATGTGACAATCTTCACCCTGTCTGACCTAAAGGGAGAATTACTCAGTGGTAACTTGAGCTTTAATCATGGTCAGGATGAACCAGTTAGGCTCATATGACAATTCAGTATCTCAAAGATCAGTTCTGCCCCTCAGGCTATTTGGATGTTGCTATTATATTGTATAAGGTACAAAAAGTCCTCATAAGTAAAATTATATTTGATACATGTGTGTGTGTACTTTGAGGTGATGGAAATAAGAGAGAATACATAATTTGGGGGAGGGAATAAATTATCATCTTTAGATTATTTTTCTGTCAATACTGAGGTGACCAGCAGGTCGAAGGAGGTGATCTTGCCCTTCTACTCTACTCCTATGAGGCCTCACTTGGAGTATTGTGTACAGTTCTGGTGTCCTCAACATAAGAAGGACATGGAGCTGTTGGAGCAAGTCCAGAGGAGGCCACGAGGATGATCAGGGGCTGGAGCACCTCCTGTATGGAGACAGGCTGAGAACATTGGGGCTGTTCAGCCTGGAGAAGAGAAGCTGCGTGGAGACCTCAGAGCAGCTTCCAGTGTCTGAAGGGGGCTTCAAGGATGCTGGAGAGGGACTCTTCATCAGGGACTGTAGTGATAGGGCAAGGGGTGGTGGGTTCAAACTGAAACAGGGGAAGTTCAGGTTAGATATAAGGAAGTAGTTCTTTACTGTAAGGGTGGTGAGGCACTGGAATGGGTTACCCAAAGGTTGTGAATGCTCCATCCCTGGTGGAGTTAAAGGCCAGGTTGGACAGAGCCTTGGGTGACATGGTTTAGTGGGAGGTGTCCCTGTCCATGGCAGAGGGGTTGGAACTGAATGATCTTAAGGTCCTTTCCAACCCTAACTATTCTATGATTAACACTTTGTTGTAATAATTTTGTTGTAGCAGCAAAATTTTAGAGGTAGAAGCACTGTCTTTTTAATTCTTTTCTTCCCCCTGACCCTGCAAAGGAAAACTTTACCTTTTGTTTTTGTTCTTAACCTTTTCTCTTGAATTCAGGGCAAGCATACAAAGAAGAGCCATTGTTACCCACCAATGAACAGAGATCACCGCAGAATCATCCATGAATTAGCTCAGGTTTATGGCATTGAAAGCGTGAGCTACGACAACGAACCAAAGCGCAATGTTGTTATCACTGCAGTGAAGTACGTAATCCACGGTTGTTTTCAAGCCTGTTAATGATTGTTTAAATAATTGGATATTTTAATCACTTACTTGAGTTTGAGTTCATTTCCAGTGCTATCGTCAATATGTAGTAATTTCCAGTAGATATTTAAGGTAGTTTTAAAGTTAATAGTTTCATAGGCTTTTATTTCCAGTAATCAAGTAAATCTTCGGAGAAGAAAACCCAATTAGCCATTAAAAAGCTGATAGAAGACTGCAAGGCTGTTTTCCATTCATCCTCACAGTAACTGTTTGTCTTTTTGCCATCAGCTAAATTTGATAGAAGTATCAAAAATGTAAAAGTCATCAAATTTTAAGAAAATATAATTGCTGGATAGAGAAGTCATACCTACATTCTCACCTTCTTTGAAAAAATCTGGTATTAGAACTTACTTGTTTTTCATCTGCCTGAACCTGCCACAGAGTATATTACTGGACAAAGGGAGACCTGGAATTACTACAAATTGGGGAGATTTCCAAGCAAAACTGGAAATATTTAGATAATACCCACAGAAGGTAATTCATGTTAGAGAAGGAAATGAAGGGGATATAGCTGGGGAAGTTTGATCTGAATTACAGTTCTGGTGTCACTTAAAGTATAAGACCCTGAGTAAATCCTTACAAATGCCCTACTCCATACTTTCCCCTTGGTCATCTTTGCAGTCACCATCTTCTGAGGAACTGCAATACCAGATTCCTTCTGAACCAGGTTCAAAGGTTACTTTTTGAAAGGACATTACCTGGACCTTTGTCCAGACTGGTATGGTGGAAAGGGGAAGGCTTTCCACTCCAAGTTGACACATGCACTTTACTGTACCTGTCAGTGGTTTCTTAAACTCTTTTACTCGTATGAATTTCCTTCTCCTATGACTAATGCTGGATGCCAGAGCCTGTTAAGGAGCATTGCTTGTTGTTAGTGACCAGTGTTTAAGCTGCCTGTATGGACTTGAACATCCTGGAAGTGTTTTTTAAGAACAGCCATCCCTGTAAGGCCCATCCTTTTCCTCTTCCTTCCAAGAACAATAGGTTCAGTCTCTCCTCACGAACAGGGGGGACTTTTCAGGAAGGTGACAGGGTCCTTGCATATTGTTTTCACTGGGAAAACCACATCCTGCCACAGTCTTGTTGAAGGGTTCTCTATTATTTATTCTTCTTCACCCAGGATTTTGTTTGCTTTCAATGAGGTATGTCTGCAGACAGTTCAGGAGTGGTTACCTAGCTGCAGGCTATGCAAGACCAACAAGAACAAAGACCTAAATTAAATAAACCCCTTGTAACTACATGTAACACCCTTATCAGGTCATGGTAGTTGCATCCCAGAAGGCAAAAACTGTACATCCCAGTTGCAGGGTTGGAAGGAAATCATATGTTTAGAGGAAACAGATTTATTGTTTGGCCTCTTTAAGTTTTTCAGGTACTGAAACATGTCCAGAACATCTCCAGGTACAAGTTCGTTCTACTTAGTAATTTAACTGTCTACGGCCTTTCTGGTATCTGGAATTAGTTTGCATCCAGTTTGACAGATGTTCTCATGGCTTCCTGAAAGTACTCTCACTTTAAGGACTTCTACCCTTCACTCTCTAGGAATTTTCTCCTCTGCCATGAGGAAAAGTCTTTCTCTCTACCCTTTGCAATCACAAAGGTCTTTTCCAATGACTGCATCTCAACACCTGTAGCCTCTTAAGGCTTTCTGAGCAGCGTAAGTAGAAATAGTGCTACAGGTCGCCAGCCAGGGTGGTTTAAACAGCAGTCCTGCTCCAGAAAAGTGCTGCATCTCCTTCTTACTGTTTTTCTTTTAATCTTGACATCGTTTGCCCTGAGAATAGTATGTGTTACCTCTTGACAGCTTATATAGTATATGTTAAGTCTAGGCAGTCTAATCAGGAGATCCTTCATTGTTTCACCCAAACGGTATCAGCTGTGGGAGACACTTCTCACAAAAACCTGCTCTGTCTGAAACAGAATGGATCATTATTGCCAGGCTGTAAGGAGTCAGTTTTGGACAGATGGGTGGGCAAAGAATTTTGTGGTATTTCGTATCAAATAGATCAATCCTGGAGTTATTAAAATTGAACTTCCAGTCTTCAAGGGGAAGATAAGTTTGAGTCCTGGTTTTCACAGTTCAGTTTTGGACCACAGGCCGTCCTGCCAGCACTACCAGTGCCTTGGAGTCAGCAGATAGTTATTTATGTTCTCATTGTTTTTCCTTGGAGTCCTGCTAAAAACCTCTCATCCCATCTTTGTTGCTTGGGGCAGGCAGTTGTCTTTTTTCCTTATTTTGAGAATAAGTTAATAGAACATAGAATAGCAACTTTAATATCAAAATGTCTTGCAGTACTTGCAGAGCCTTTTGGTTCCATCTTCACACTTTTGTTAGAACTGATGATAGAGAGCCATGATTTATGATAGCAGGAAGGGAGGATCTGCTTTGCTTCTCCTTTGTGGCAAATAATTTGTCAAGGGGCTTTTTGTTTTGTGTGTTTTCCTATTTAGTTGAATTCAGTTGTTTGGTTTTCTTCCAGATGAATTGAATATAATGGGCTGTTTAATTTCTTTATTTCCTTTTATTTCTTTGGATTTAAAAAACCCCAACCAAACAAAACAAGCCACAAACCAAAACAAGAGAGGTTCACAGAATTTTGGGAGATTGGAGTCAATCTAGCATTGTCCTGTGTGTCATGAAGGTTTACAAGAAGTGGTGTACCTTTTGCTTGAGTGTGAGTTGATAGGTTTTTGTCTCTAAAACCTCTGTGGTTTCATGACTGGACAGTCTGCTGTATATATCTTCTGCTTTTTTGGTGGGGGGAACACACAATAAATCTTGTCAAAGCTAAAACAGAGCTAGGCTTTGATGTGACCAAAGCTAATTTTGTTCCAGGATCTCCTCAAACAGTACACAGACTGATCTCTCCTCATTTTGAAAGGTTTGATATTAATCTACATCAGCATTTAGCTTCAGTGGAGAGCTGCTGTGTTTACTTTCTTGGGGAGAACATTCTCTTTTTCTAGTAAGTCTAGTAAGACTTTAGCTAATTGCAGAAGTAAGTGCATGTGTCGTCTTCCAAGTGTTCTGTTTTCCTGTGTTCTAGAACTCTCATTTATTTACTTGTTTTACTACAGAAGCAAGATTTAGCCTGACATTTTAAAGACATGACATCTTACTCTACTTAATGAGGTCCTCCTTTCACCTATTTACCTCCAGTCAGTTGGGTTTCCATCTTTTTGCAAAGCACAGGTGATAAAAATGAAAGAAGACAACAAAATATTCTCCTCTTTACTGTAGGCCGCTTTTAATCTTTTCAGGTAGAGCTCTACAATTGAGGTAACTGAAATGATAGTGGGAGCATTTGGCTTTATATGCCAGGCTTGGAGCTAAAGGAGAGGAGGAGTTTTTACCCATTTTATTAAAGAGGGGAAAATCATCTGTTCTCAACTGATACTTGCTGTTAGAATGTGTGTATTAAACATAATCTTGGAAAAATATATGGTCAGTGGCAAGTAACTTTTCCTTTTGAATAAGGAACACTTTCAGTGTTGGGGGAATGAGAAGGCTCTTTGAACTGATGATCTGTGTTTTCAGAACTTTGCAGTTCATTTGAACAGACTGTCATACTTGGTTTAAAACAATACTGAAATGGGGTCAGCGATCACCACTTCATATTTTAGTGGACTTCTGACTTTCCTTGAGGATGTTGTGGAGGTTTTCGTCTGTGTTGCCACAATATCACAGGAATTTGCCCCTTTATTTTCAGAACTGATGGAAACAAGACGTGATGGAAAGAAGATAAAACTTACTATTTTTTAAACTCTGAAATAGAACTGGTGTTCATCTGTGTGCGTACTGATGTGAGATTTAAACTGCTTAGGGCTCTGGCAGAGGCAGGGGAAAACAAGAATTGCCAAGTATGTGACCAAGCATGGAACTCAACACATTTCTGGAATTACAGCAATACACAGTCTATTGTTTTGCAGCATTTTTTGCTATTGGGAATGTAATTTTGAAAAGAACAAGATGAACTTGAAAGTAGGAATTTAACGTGATTAGTCAACACAGGAAATCTCGTGGTCTTGGAGGGTTCTGGGAGGATCTTGTTTAAAAACTCATGAGTAAAGTAAGCAAGGAGGAAACATTATTTAATGATTGACATAGAATCACAGTATCATTTTGGTTGGCAAAAGACCCGTAAGATCATTGAGTCCAACCTTTAACCTGACCCTGTTAAATCCACCATGAAACCATGTCCTTAAGCAGCACATCTACACATCTTTTAAATACCCCTAGGGATGGTGACTCCACCACTTCCCAAGGCAGCCTGTTCCAATGGTTGACAACTCTTCCAATAGAAACTATTCAGATGGAAATAGGAAAGTAATCCAGTTTAGTGTACCAGACTTAGTTTGGTCTTAAAATGTCAGTAGCGTGGGCTTGGTGGAAAGTACCAGAAAGGTAAGAAATTAGTCTTGCCAAGGTTTAAGACTTTTTTGTGGGGACAAATAAGAGGAATAAGAAATTGTGAATGGAAAAGATGGTGATAGTGAAGGTTTTTCAGTCTTGTAGTTAAGTCGTAACAGTGAATGCAAGTTGAAATAAAGCAAGTTCAGTCTTGAAAGTGGCTCATGAATTTATAGGATAATCTGTAGGAAGATGTCTTCACAGCCTGTGTGTCTGGTAATTATTTGGAATTTTTTAATAATTTTTTTGTAATTTGATGCCTTTTGGGACTAATCTAGGGTTGGCTTTTAGTTTGCTTTGTTTTTCTGGGTGTTTTTGGTTTGGGTTTTCTTAATATCCTTCCTCTTTTTCCAGCCCGTTTAGCCTTTGAGCATGGACTGCCCTACTGAAGTTGAGTGTGATTCACAGCCAGTATATGCCTAAAGCATACAAATGTACATGCTGAAGTACACTGGCCTCCTGTACTGGGGAAAATACCTCTTTGCACCACGGCCACAGGGTAGCCCTTGCACTGCGGATGATACAAGCACAAGTAGGGTGATTCGGTGTGTGGTCACAAGCACATAATAGACTGTTACTAGTGTGGAGGGCAGTAATAGCTGATTATTCCTCACCCCAATGCATAATGTAATTTCTGTGATCTTGTTGACCTGGGCTAGCTGAAAAGGAAGAGGCAGTGTTGTTGCATTGTTCCTGTGATAGGGCTGCTTAGCAGGGCTGCTTTGAGTGCAGAGTGATAAACAAGTTTAATGTGACTTCACTGCCAGAGTTTAAAAACATGTTTCCAAAACATCAGCTAACATGTTGTGAAGATGCAGTGAACTGTGTTCACAGGGTACCAAGTTAAGTAAGTTGTTGCTTCTGATCTTTTATCTGTTCTGTGAAAGAAGAGATACATGTTTACCTAGAAAGCAAGTACTGCATTTTTGGTACTTTAATGGTTGATTGTATTGTGCACTTCACATGCAGAAAGGAAGAAGTCTGGGCACCAGCACTCAAATCTAGTAGGCTGCTTCTGCATCTTTTATAGACAGTTATCAAGAGACATTTAGAATACTTGCATATCTTGGCAAGAAAAATGGACTTGGCACACTATTGGTCTCCATCACTGGAAAATTAAGTATTTGAGTAGGTGATTTAAGTATACAAGTATGAGCTCTGACTCCAGAACAGCTACTTACAAATGTAACTCTTTTGCCCTGACTTCTTGATGAATATAATTTCCTATTGAATTAAATAACCTTTCTTTTATTTTCCTAGAGGGAAATCCTTTTGTCCAAGCAATACCTTAACTTCTGTGCTAGATAAAGAAATGCAGAGCAGGCCTCTGGCTCCACCTCCTATTCCTCATTACAAACAAACAGATAAGTAAGGAATTTGTTTTTAAAATGGTGTTCTTCAGTTTTGTGCTGAGTTACTTGGGTGTTTCTGAGCTTCATAAAGATTAGGTAGTTGGGAAGAGAGGGCTGCTTTGTGGATGTTTTTCACCTTTAACTGTTCTGTGTGAAAGAGTAAGGTCTTACTTGCATAAGATGATTTATTTGGACAGGTAGTAAATGTATTTTTTCTTGTGTAGCTATGACTGCACAGTTGGCTAAAGGTGAACTACCATTTTTCTCAGGTAGTGAAAACTACTGAAGATGGGATATACAAGGTTTCTTGGTGAAGAGCCTAATAGAACAGGCTTTACTTTGTATGACCTGCCAGCTTTTCGGGTACCTGTAGTCCTCTCATAGTCATGAATTCTCTTAATGGATGGCTAATTCTTTACCTTTCATATATATTTTTTCCCCTCCAAGTTATTTCAGATTAGCATTTGAAGTCATGTTCTGTGCAGTACTGCTTGCAGAAGGAACAGCTTGATTTTGCAGTAGCTATTGCAATAGCTATTGGGTGTTTAGGGTGCTGCTGGAACACAAAGTAGGCTATTCTAAAGAGAAAATTTACGTTGTTTCAGAAGTAAGCATCTAGAGCAAAACACATGCCTAAAATGACTGCTTACAGTGTAAGTGTGAATGTTGAAAAGGTTGTTACTCCTCATTTCCACTTACTCCTCTGGGATCCCTGTCTTCAGTGACTATAATGGAACAATGGAACAGGCTTATGTGGCCAAATTAATTAAAAAAAGGGATTTAGCCATTCATTTTTAACTACTAGAAGTGAAATTGCTTTAGAAGTAATTCTACAAAATCTTCTGTCTTATGGGGAAAAAGGTCTTTACAGTGTTTGGCTTTGGTATTGCCATGTGTTTTTGTTACTCTTGCTTTTAAAAGCAAGCAGATTTGATCATCAGCTCACTCCAACTGTGTTTCTTTTCTCTTTCTTTTAAAAAGGCCTCTTGAACATTTAGTCTTCAGTACAGTATCATTTTTGTAATAAGTATTACTGGTTTTGGGGGTCTTTTCTGGTAAGTAACACCTAATATTCTTATAATTTCAGGACTACTGGAGACGGTGGTTTATCCAAACCATTAAAAGAAGAGCCGATAATTGACTACTTTGATGTCCAGGACTAAATTGGTTGCTGTAGAATTATGCTGTAGAAGCTTAGAGGTGAAGACACTAAGTTATTGTATGAGGCGCTTTTTGGTTTATCTGTCAAATGATCAGTTGTTCAGAATATTCATGATTATACATCTAAAGTTAGGTTGATTGTGATACTTTACAACGTTCTGCATTTTTACAGTTTATGTAACTGCATAATACCTAACAGTAGTACAGCTTTTTAAACCTGGGTTTGGTGCAATTTTCTATCTAATGTGCTGTCAGAGTGGTGCAGATTTCCATTGATGCCTTTTAAAGTGAGAGAACTGGTAGTCAAATACATTTTGGGAGTGGAAAGAACAAGAGTAAATCTCAAAAAGATTTATTTTGACTTATGTCACACAGCTTAAAATGGACCAGAAATAATCTGTGTTAAAAACACTGATGGGAATACTGCTAACGTGTTTTCTTATTTTATTAATTCACTTTTGTGTTAATGTGGTAAATTTAGGAATTTGGGAATTTGAGTTACTTTCCTGTACGGAAGGAAATACAAAGTTTACTCTAAGTATGAATATATTACACTAAATGCTCATTAAGTGCTCAGACTTCTCTGGTATCTAAAGATCCAGGACTTGGGAAAGGTGAGGAATTAAGTCTTGTTTTGCTTTATCTCAAAAACCTCACAACAAACCAACCCACCATCATTCCCTCTCGACCCCCAAAAAACCCCAACACAAGAAAACTGTTAATATTTTGTTATTCAAGATCTTGAACAAAATCATACTTTATATATTCTTTTGATGTTCTGTCTGGTTTGATTTGTATTTAGATATGTTAGCTTGATGGTCTTTGGGTTTTTTTTGCATGGTTTTACTGGGGGGTTGTATTTTTTTCTGTACTGTGCAAGCTTAAGGTGAATGTGTGAAGTTTGCTTTAAGTATGTTATGAATTTGGAACAGTATTTGTAAAAAATTTACAAGACCATCTGTCTTCAACTGTTTGACAACAGAAGATTTTTGTTTTATGGGAAATGCCATAAACAAAAGTGGATGATGGATTTGAACAGTGAAAGACACCAGAGTGGTCTCCTAGATGGTCAGTTGTTTACAAATGATAAGGTAGCTCTCTGGGAGAGGAGATCGTAGGTCTGGTCAGAAGAGGTGACTCAGCTCTCAATTTGAGAAGTATCTGTTCACTTAAGGGGTTTTGAATTGACACTGATGCAGTCTGTTTCTTGTTCCTTGTGGCTGGCTACAGGTAGCACTGGAGGCAAGTCCCCTGTGCAGCATCAGAGGGTGCTGCTAAAAGGGGCTTATAACGAAGAAACAGATTTAACAGAAGACTTGTCATCTGTTGTTTATTTTTCAGCTAGCTTACTACGGTGTGTGGGATCTGTTGCCAAGAAAATGGGAAGGCAGTTATCCATGCTTAGATTCCTTTATAGTTATCGCACAACCCTGAGCCTTAACTGTGAAGCGTTCTGTGGCTACGTTTCATCTTGAACAGCTTGTGAAACATGAAAGAATGAGCAGCAAACTCACAGACTGTATCTGTCCCCAGAATGTTTTGGAAATTAAAATGCATGCTGTAACTGCCTTTTTTTTGTTGGAGCTTTTTATTTCAGGCACGGAAAACAGGCAGTCGTAAATGTTTCTAAATATTTGAAACGCATATACTTCAGGTGAAGAACTTACCAGAAGGATTCTCAACCCTCAAGAGTTTCATTTACATGTAGTGGTTTAAATTGGTTTGACCTTTGTTTTCTTTTTTTTTTTTGTAAACAGGAATGAAAAATAAACTAGCATAGCTTATATTGCCCTTAAATTCTTGAGCAAGTTAATGTCTGATTCTACAAAGTGCACTGCTTTGCTAAGTTCAGCTGAAGAAATTAAGTTGCTCAGCATCTTCCCAGGAATGTTTCCTCAGTCCCTTCCTTGTGAGGAGTGTTTTTCCAGTGTTTGCAGACAAGAGCCAGCTCAGGGTGGCCAGAAAAAGGCTAATTCTGATTTTGAAACTCAGAGCTATGTTAACATAGCACTGTTTTCAAGCTAGTATGATCTGTTAGGAAAAATGTAGATAGTTACACTGCAAAGGTAGTTCTAGACAGGAGCTGATGCAGTTGGTATACCACAGGTAGGCCTAACATTACAGAAAACCAAAGTGATTTAGTTGGTAGTAAATAGAATAAACCTGAAGCCTATTAACTTTTCACACAGCTTCACATAGCTAAAACTTGACATTTGTACCTGCGATTTGAAATTTAAAATGTTTTAATAGCATTATATTTAGCTCTGCTCCTTGGGATTTTATCATATGATGGCTTTAACATAAATATGTGAACCTTGGTGAGATGCACTTAAGCAGTCACATATTCTGCCACTGCTTTTGATCAGAAAACCCAGGTAATCTTCAGCTTCTCAAGGTGAGACTAACAGTTATTACCAAATCTGTTCATACTGAGAAATCATAATTCTTACCACTAAGCCTCTAAACTACATGAATGTTAAAATATTTTTATAGATCTCTGTTAAACATCTCTGAATCATGTCTGTTAGAGTGTATCTGTAGATATGAAACAAGTCACATGTATAGAAACATTTATTTTGAAGTACATTTTAATAACTTGATTTAAAACATGATACCATCCATTTACCTAGGAAAGTAAAGCCAAAAAGAAAGTATTGACGTCTTTCCTCCCAGTACGCAGTTACATAGCCTTAAGAAGGAACTCAGCGAAGTTTAATGGTGGTGCTGTCCTCTCTGTTCTGGTTTGCTTTTGCTGCGGTGTATCTGTGAGTATAAAGGCTGTAGTTTTGATATCTGTGGTAACTCATCTTCGTATTGCACGTGTGCCTCATGGAAGTATTTTTCAAATAGCTATTTTGTAAATCTGAGCTGGCCTTTACACCTTTTATCTAACAGAAACATGAGTGGATAAAAGATACCTTTGCATCAGTAAAGTCAGTGGCAAAAATCCTGTTGACATCACCAGAAACAAGCCTTCAGCTTCGATATGCGTGTCACTTTTCCACAGCCCTAAGAATAATACTGTTTCTTGTACATTTATCTGAAAGAAACACTCTGCAATAAGCATCTTTGGAAACAAATTACGTGATGTCAGTTGGAATTCATGCAACTTCATGAAGTGCTTTTAAAATGGTGTATAAAATAGGCAGATCCTTTGGCATTTGGGCTGTGCTTTTGCCTATCTATATTGTTTAACATGTTTAAAGTGCTCTGAATATTCAGTGCTTGGGTTTAACCTAACATTGTGTAAGATGCTTAAGTAGTCTTCAATACCACTGTTTCTGTGGCAGTTTTGTACAGTACCTGCCGCATAATGAAATGAGCAAAGTAAAATTGTTCTAAACCACTTATTTGTTGGAAGTTTTATATTTTACTTGATTTTTTTCTTTTTCTTTCAAATGACTGGTATAAAATTTCTTTATAAACGTGAAATAATTCCAGGTTGAAATTGCAGTGCTTTGGGAATTGTTTGGAAGCTTTGTCTTGGCGTTCCAAACTTGGAAGACTGAGGTATGACAGAGAAAGAAGTAAGGATGTAAATGGAAGTCTAGGAAGTCCTTTTCCTCAAATGAAGTACGATTTCCTGGATTTGAAGTGATTTTTAAATGAATGCTGTAAGAAGAATGAAGCATTTCTCCTTGGGAAATGGAGAATAAGGATTATCTGCTACCTTCTTGGAATTCAGAAGTACAGGAGAGGTGATTATCTGAATAGAAGTGTACATTTTGATTATCTGAAAAACCCTTTACTATGTCAGCCTAAATGCTACTTGGCAATAAAATGTATGATTTTAACTCATTGTCCCTTCATTGTTGTTTGCCCACCGTTCAGTTGTAATGGTGACTAAAGAAAAGTGCTATAGTGAGGGTGGTGGTGTAAGGACTGATATCACTTACAGGCCCCTGCGGGCATTAGATTTAGTAGATTAGATGACAAACGTTATGGAGTGGTGATGAAAACTTTGCCAACACAGTTCAGTAGATGTCAGGGAGGCTCAAACACTTAGAAGTTTGAAATTACTTGAACTGCTTCCTCCTGAAACTTTTATAATACCAAGTAATGCATCTCCAACAGCAAAAGCCACAGAGACGAAGAACAGCAGCAAAAATTAGAGTGGTCTGACCTGGTGTGTCAGATGGAGTGCAAGATGGCTCAAAGAAATTCAGGAAATGATGTGAAACTAAAGAGTCTGTGAAAGACAACTGGAAACTCTGTGTCTTACTACCTCACCTGCCAGTAAGTTTGGATTTTCTTTTGGGAATATTTTGCAGGATAAGCACTGCAAACCAGATCTTCATTAGAAATCTGCCTGAAAAAAATACTTGCACTTCAATTCAGGACTGTCATTGACCAAGTGACCAAACATGTCATTGTTCCTGTAAGTGCAAATGGCAGCAGAAGAGACAAATCAGTTTGGCTTTCTGTTCACCTATCTTGTCTGTGTTTGGAAATAGTCATTCAAGTCACAACATAGTCAAAACAGTCCCTTACTAGGTTTTCAGGTATTTTAGACTTTGTCAGTGTTGAATTCCCTGCAGAACCCTTGCTGCATAACAAATGCTGTTCTCAGCCTGTACTAAAATGTTGAGTTCATAAGATGATTGATGCGCAAATTTTTGTCTACACACTTATTACCTAACCATGAACCAGAGTATCGGGGACATTAAATAGGGTATCTTTAGGAGGATTGTATTTTGAATGCTCCTGAGCTCTAGACCAAGTATCTTAGTCTTTGTCATTTCAGGGTATTTGGAGCAAATAGTGCAGCTTCTTGAGCAAAGGCATGTTGTTGCTATCCTGAGAGAAGCCAGGTTCCAGTAGGATCCTGGGAGTCCTTTGGTGTTGACAGGACATTGTTGCAGGTAGCAACGTGGATCCTTTCAGCTTCCAGCCAAAGGGTAGGTGAGTGTGCCTTTATGTTCAGTGGGTAAAATCTGCTATATTTCCTTCTGGGGTAGGGTTATGGTATGGGTGAGGTGCCCTTCTCCAGTTTAGACTTGTTCTACCACCCCACGAGCTGATATTTCCAGCACTGTATTTCTTTTGAAGTCAGGGTGTCCAGGTTTACTCTTCTGTGGAAAAGAGAGGTGTCAGAAAATGGTGTTGCCACTGAAAGAATCTTTTTTTGGAGCACAGACCAAGGCCCAGCACCTTTGTGATGTTTCAGGCAATCCTCTATAAACTGGTTCAGGCTCCATCATTGTCTGACCTGCTGTTGCCTGCTCTGGAGCTCTCTTTTCAGAAATGGAGGGGAGGGCAAAACATTGTGTGTGAAGGGCAGCCAAAGCAGATCTCCACAACTTTACTTTTGGTGAAGTCACGGTCAGAAACTGACACAGAGTAAATGATTTGGGTTTCTACTGGATCTAATGGGTGCTTACTTCAGTGTCCACCCTTCTTGCTACATCCATATTTATTCCCTTAACATGTAGGAAATTAGTCAGAGGATGAGAGGGCTTCATTTGTAAAGAGCTGTAAGAAAGTAAACTAAACATTGCAATCACTGTGAAGAAAAACTCATCCTAATACAACACTTTTTCTATAGTAGGTAGGAACCAAAGATCTGTCTCTTTTAAAAGAGGGGCTAAGCTTACATGTTTTACTAGGGAGCATTCTGTACAAATCTCAGCTCCAGGAAATAAAAGGCTGTGGTGAAAACTGAGTAGTGGGATGTGTTTTATAGTTGCCTGTAAAACAATACAGTTGGAAAAGTACATTCTGCCGATTCAAGGCACCTAGAGAGCTTTTTCATTTTAACAAGCATTCAAGTTAGATACATCTTAACAGCGTTAATAAACACTGTTTCAGGAAGCATTAATTAAAGTCTTCAGTCAGTGCAGTAACTCCTGGGGTAAGTACTCATTTAGATTTCTATTTAAACTCAGTATGTTGGCATCAAATAAATAGGTGCCAAAGTTTCTAATAAAGTATGTGCCTGTGTGAGTGCTTAGGAAGGACAGTTCAGCAGCTTAAATCAACAGGTTATGCAGTTCTAATTAGATGCTATTGAAGTAGGCAGTGATTAAACAGGTATTGGATTGATGCCACCAAAATATCAATGAAATAACTCATTAATGAATTTTTATTTAAGGTGTATTTCTGGCAACTTGTATCACTCCTTAAATGCCTAATTATAATCTTACTTGTTAGCTAACATCTAAGTACCTACTAAGCAATGTATAGAATCACTAAGAAGTAGCTGATAAAACATCTTATGAAATCAGTTTTCAGCCTAAATGCACACAAAGCCGTAGACGTAGAATGGAAGAGATGCAACTGTAGAGGCTGGAGCCTACTGTCTAGACAGCAGCTTCATGTAAAAGGGTGTGGAGGGAAGCAGGTGAAGGGAAGCGATGACTCCCTCTCTATGCAATACTTGTGAATGACTCCTGTAGTCCTGGGACCAGCTGTGGGCTTCCCAGTGCAAGAACGACCTGACTGGACTGAGTCAAACAGGACCACCAAGTTGAGGAGGAGGTAGGAGTTCATGACATACATGGAGGGGTTAGAGGCACTGGATCTGTGCAGCCTCAAGCACTGAGCTCTCCTGACAGATTAGCCCAGGAGATAGTGCACAGTGTGTTTGTTGGGTTAAGTACCAGAAGGCTTTCTGGTTTTAAGGTGGACAGGGTGCCAGGTAATAGAATGGAGTTCCAACCTCTCAAGGGATAGGAAAAAAAACAAAAGCAGTCTGTTCTGTCACAGTTTGCCACTTAGAGGGGAAGTTTTGTTCATTCTTAAGACCAGTAAGTATTAAGGGGACCAGTGAATTCTAGCTGATCATTACTTGTCCTCTCATTGTAGGTAGAGGTTTCATTCTGTTCTTGCAGAGCAGCCAGAAATGGCAGAATATATTCTCTGTTATGCTCTTTAAGATACTGTTTCTTTGGCTCAGCATCACCAGTGATACCTGTAGAACATGGCTTACAAAATATAGGAGTGTTTTGACTACTACTGGTAGGTCTATTAAGATTGAAGTTCTAAGGCCAGGCACAGTGGTTGCTCAACAGCTTATGCAGTCTTCAAAGCAGATGAGCTCAATGCTAGAATGTACAAATTTGAAAGCCTGCTTGTGTCACACATTGTCCCCATGACTTTCTATGTGCTGTTGCAGCATAGTAGGATTGTGGCTTGAGTGGTGACACTTACAGGCAGTCAATCTCTGCTAGCAGAAGAGACAGCTGTATTGTTTGGATAGACAGGGAGCCCCAGGACAAGTTTCTCACTTGTAGGACTGGAATGAGAGATGAGAGACAGTTGCACTCAACTAGCAATCCTGCAAAATGCTTTAGTTTTATGGCCAAGGGTACTAATATGAGGTAAAGTACCTGCTACTACAGTGATGTGGGCCACCTCTGGGCTGAAAAAGCCAGACCATGGCAGAAGGAGAGCTGTATGTTGTACAGAAGTCCTCAGTAGATGGTAGTGGGCAATCTAAACTTGAAGGGTTCTTGTAAGAGACCAAATGAGACAGGACCATGAACTGAATTTCAAGGTAGGTTTTAGTCAGAGAATGTGTGTTGTGGGGAAGCATCCTTCACCCACAGCTGTAGGAGTTTGCAGCCACCCGTAAGACTAGTGATTGTTGGGCTGGAAGCTTATATTCCTGTATCTGGGAACATAACATCTGTAAACAAAAGCAGAAGATTAAGAATGAAATAAAGACTGTACTGGCAGAGGGTGATTACTGTGGAAGCAGCAACACCCAGGCTTTGGATGCAGCCTACAGACTAATGGTTTTGGAGACCACAGCTAAGGATGGAAGACCAAGGGTACCAAATAAACCCAGCTGGGAGGCTTGCGGAGCTGAAGACCATGGTTATTGGGTACGGAGTAGACAAGGTGGAGGGTATAAAAGTGCTGCTGTTGCAGATAATTCTTGGCCCAGCAAACTAGAAAATAGTTACAACAAAGACTGTTCGTTAGTAAAGCTAAATGCAAAAGTGGTTATCATGTACATCGCTAGAAAGTGTTTATGGCATCCACAAGTACAAACTGCTTTTCTGAGTCTGCTGAGCAGTGGACATGAGCAGGACATCTCCTGTCCTGCTAAGGCAGAAGAGGATCCCCTGGAAGGGATGTCCTTGATACTACACTCACCCTATAGAACAAGAGGTTGTGCCCATCGTGAATATGTTTACAGTGAGCATGTCTGCCAGCACACCTGGGTTCTGAAGGGGACATTTGGAAGTGCAGTGTCTACACCCAAATGCAGCAGAGGAGGTGGAGCAGGAGGCACCTGTAGAGGATGTACAGCAATGGTTATAGTGCATCCAGGTGTTTGGAGCTAGGCAGTATGAAAGAGAATAAGATTTGTTAATTTAGGCCAGGTATCACTACAAGAATTAAATGTTTTAACCACTTACGTCAGCTGTTTGAACCTGGTGATTATGTTGAGCTCCATCTTGAAGCTGTTAGTATGCACAACCCTTTACAGTCTCCCACTATTACTTTAAGCAGCATAAAAACAGAGAGAAATTTAGACTGCATCAGTCTAAAATCTGACACTGCAGAGAGCTGAAAAAGTGCCTTGTAGCATTGCAAACATGGTGAAATCTCTGTTTCAGGAATACCATAGGAAAGGCATAGCTATAACACTGCCCTAAACTCCAGATAATCACAGCTGCAACTCTTCTCCCTCTCTTCCCTGCCCTCACTCAGGTCAAGGCTGCACCCATTCCCTAGCTTTTCCAGGTTTCGCATTCTCTGAACTAGGCAGGAAGTTACCCTTTTCTGTCCATTCAAGCCCAAACACATTGTACACAGTTATGGTAATTGGTTTCTCCCACTCTCTTCCTATGTAATCTTTCTTGTGGGCAGTTTATTCCACCTACGTTCCATTTTTCTCTTGTCCAATTGTGAGGACAGGTCTTCACACCGTCTGTGTTTAAAGGAGGATCTCACAGCAGTTTCTGGGCTGATCGAGTTCATTTCTGACTCCTTGCTCTGGTGTCACTTTGACGCCTATTTCCCTGGCTTTGAACAGGATGAACAAGCAACTGTGGCTAAGGAGGTATTTGGTCTCCTTGTTCTAATCCTATAGGAATTATAACTAAGTTCATGTATCAGTGTTCATGCATATACATATGCACACTTTATAGAGCATACACACACTTTATATACATGTATGTATCAAGTAATAAATCCTACAGTAACAGTCCTTTTATATATTAAAAGGAAAAATGTAAATCGCTCGAGTAGGACTGACTTCAGACTTGGTAGCACACTCTTAGGAGCAGTGGAGAAGGTGGAGAGCACTCTAACCCCTGTGTAAGAGGAGATTACCAGGTAGAATAAGAGTGGCTTTCTGCTAGCTGCCAAGCTAGGGAAAGCGATGCCATTCTGTTTATGCTGCAAAGGTTCAAAACTTAAAAAGTGTGAAAAACTTGAAAGTTCAAAGTGAAACATCATTCCTTGGCTGAGGCCATCCTCTCGGTTGCAAACCAGATGGTATTTCATGCAGAGTTACATGGCTTTGCTCAGCCCACAGCTCTTTCATTACAGTTTCCTTAACTTCCATCTAGAAAACATTTCAAGGTGTAATGTCCTAAATGATGGTGCAACTCAAATCCAACTTTGGATTACAGCATGGGCAAAACTGGCTGATGTTGAGATCTTATCTCTAAAGAAAAGCTGTGAGAACAGGTTGTTGTAGTGATGTAGACAGCTTTTCTAAAAACAACTAGCATCTCTTAGTCAGTTAGCTTGCAGCACACAGTCTCTAGATAAGTGTGATCAAAGTCCATATAGCAGGACCTATACAAGCCTGTTTTCCCAGAATCCACCATGGCTGTGTTGGTCACTGAATTATAGTTACATGTCTAAAACCTGTCTCTTGTTTCCATGCTCTTTAGTCACCAAAACATGTCTTTTCAGCAGCAGTTTCCTCCCTGCTTCAAACTCGGGCGAGAAATTCCTCTTGGTTCTTGGTTGGCAAGCTGTTGTTTAATCATGTTTTACTTCCTCGAGTTATTCTGATACCCACTATCCAACTGTACTCCACTGGATGAGAGTATACAACATGGGGGCACTGAGTCATGGTTAAAAACCAGTGATCCACAGAGACTACATACTCACTGTGAAAATCATGGTTTTTAAAAAAGAGTAAATCTAATTAATACAGATAAGAACTTTTACATTTCCTGTGTCACTCCTAACCACACCTGTAAGCTCTATATATAGGTGAAATGTTCTCACTTGATAGTGCTAGACAAGTTACAAGATAATGCTCAGCTAAGAGGGAGAATGCAAATCACCACCACCTAATTCAGTCAAATACTCCAGTCTTTTAAGGAGTCAATTATAAACAATAATGAGCTACATTAAGGTCATGTTCCTTGACATTTAATACAACACTTGGGAGGAATTCAGATGCCTGTGTCCAAGATGGCAATAGAGAAGACATACTTCTCTGCTAACACTGTGCCTTGCTTAATTCAATCAGTATCTGATTTTCAATCTGCAACATGTCCTTAATGCAGGTATTTGAGCACCTTCACATGTGAAGAATCATCTTGTTTGTGTAGATTCACTGCAATTCAGACAAAGCAGAGAAACATCTGGTTTTGCCCATGTCCTCTGAGGGGCCTCATCCAGCAGACGTATTGAAGAGTATGGCGTGTAACAGTCAAAAGTGAGTTAATTTAAAACATAAGTGCCTACTTCTAGCATAATAACCTGTTATTCAGCAATTGACTCCTTCAGGTGGATTCTAAACACTTTTTGCCTGAGGGGATTCAACTGTGCTATTCCCATATCCCAAAATAATATCCTTAATGCAAGAAGTTACTCCCTACCCTTCTTCCTAACACCATAGAACTATACAGCAGACAACCTGCTCTTCCAAGGGAGTGCATATGAGGGAAGCAGACTGCTGCTCAGTGATGAGGGGTTCTCACTGGGTAGAAGGGATTCCCAGCAGTGGGTTGAGCATAGTTTCCCCTCAGGAGAAAAGCAATGCAATTAGATTATGCAGAGGTTTATTCTGCCAAGTACTCTATGTCAGCAGAATAACAAAACACAGTTAAAGCAAAGTAGTATTAAGGCAAAGGTAATGCTAACTTCTGTTGTATTAATGTTTTAAACTGCCCTTCATTTGATATTGCTCTTTAAAGAACTCCTTACGTTTATCTAGTATGCTTCTATGTTCTCCTCACTTCTTGGGCGTTACAAAACTGGTTTCACAATTCTTTTCAGCCCTGGCAATGATTAACCTGCAATGCTCATGTTGCAAGGCAGTATCACTGTGTCTGCTAGCAGATGCCATTGAGGGGGTGGAAAGGCAGAGGATGAGTTCATAAGGTACAATTGCTTTAAATACTTCCATTATGAGTGAAGTTTTCCTCCCCCAGTGCAGTGGTTTAACAGTGACAAAGAGGAGCAGGTCCATGTGATATATGTGCTAAGAAAACATATCTCTGTTCTTACCTCCATCTTTCAGAGAGGTTTGCAGTGCAGTTTTTTATAGTCAGTAACAGTAGTTTATGTTACCACTTCTGTAACTAATGAAACCAGCTCCAGCTGGCACATGTGCAGTCAGGAAAACCTACTATACATATTCTACAGGTCCATCTCTGAAGTTTGGGGATCTTTTCCACACCACAGTCTCTCAGCTGGAGTTATTATGTGAAACACTACATCAGGTTAGAACTAGATGATCATAAGGTCCTTTACAACCGTAACTGTTCTATGATTCTGTAAGTGGACAAGGAACAAAATCACCCTAGTGCTATAATAAGTTGAAATGCTGTCTTTTGAAAGAACAAGCCCCATGTGGATGGATCAATATTTAATGCTGAGGCCAAAGAAAACCAACTTTCTATTATTGTCTCAAAACCACTCTATCTATGGCTGCTTGCAGACATGTTGAATTGACATGCTAAAGAAGCTGAAGGACACCATACCTTTGTGCCTTTCACTTCCCAAATTAAACAAAACCAAACAAACCCAACAAATCATACCCTTGCATATTAATGGTTGCAGGAGCTTAACTGCCCAAGGAGGCACCAATGTCCAACCCACTGAGCCATGCAAGGTGAGCGTGAGTCAACAATTGTTAGCAACTTCACAGAGCTGTAGCAGAGATTAAAGATTTAAAGATGCACTGCAGGCATTAGCTTCCCTTAAGAAGAAAACCTACCTAGAGAATGAATAGAAATACAAACAATAGTATGTAAAGTTCAGTGAGACAGACTGAGGAAACACTGTTTGTTCTGTGATATGCTGTTAGAGAAAGCACAGAAAGGGAAAGGATGGGAAACTTAATTCTGCAAGTGATGCTGAAAAGTGTAACAAGGATGAACAGAGTTAAGAGCTCTACAGACTTCAACAGCAGAGCTGTTATATGCACCATAACACAGGCTTGGCCTTTGTTTATAGAGGGAGATGGCTCTCATTCTATCACCAGAAAAGATGGGACCTGTTTCAATTAATCTTTCTTTAGTGGTTTCTAAATGGCATGGCAAATCACAAGAGCTAGGCCTCATGATGTCCCCACACCACACAATACTGATAAGGAGAGGAAAAAGTAGAAGAGAGGAAGCAGATGTTGAGGCTGAATGCAACAGATAACATACTAAGCTTTCTAGTTCCCTTCTATTCTTCTGTTTTGTTAAAAAGCAAATCCTGTTGTGCCTTGTTAATGTGGGCTAATGGTTGCATGTGTATGGGATCAGAAGAAACAGCTTGCAAAGGATCTCTGGAGGTTATTTAATGCAGCCTTCTACACTAAGGACAAACAGGGTAAACTAAGTTACTCATGATAAACTATCACCATGTAAACTAATGACAAGATAAATTGGCCTAACTGATTCTGAGGATTTCTGCAAAGCTTAGTCATGAAAAGCTTTGTCAAACCAATAACACTTGTGAGTTTTGCTCTTACTACAGAAGCCACAGGAGTTTACTGAAAGATAGAATTCTATCATGCAAAGCCTGCCTATGAACCAACAGCACTGCTCTGCTAACAACTCATGTGAATTTAATGCAAAGAGCTTCAGTAAAGGCTAAGATAATTGGGGTTGCTCAGCCTGGAGAAGAGAAGCTGTGTGGATGCTGGAGAGGGACTCTTCATCAGGGACTGTAGCAATAGGACAAGGGGTGATGGGTTCAAACTGAAACAGGGGAAGCTCAGGTTAGATACAAGGAAGAAGCTCTTCCCTGTGAGGATGCTGAGGTGTTGGCACAGGGTGCCCAGAGAAGCTGTGGCTGCCCCATCCCTGGCAGTGTTCAAGGACAGGTTGGACAGGGCTTGGAGAAACCTGCTCTAGTGGAAGGTGTCCCTGCCTGTGGCAGGGGGTTGGAACTGGATCAGCTTTAACTTCTTTCCAACCCAAAATAGGATGTGATTTCTATAATTATTTTTGGGGATGATATCCTATGATGCTTCATACTAGGATGGATTCAGCTTCCTAAATCACACCAGGAAAGGATTCCTGGAATCCCCAGACCCTCCAGAATGTTCTCTATCAATAATTTTGTTATTTAGAAAGAATGAGGAATCAAATGTGCTGCCATAAGCCATATTTCAGTATCAGTCCACCTTCATACCAGTACATGCTCTTCTGTCAGCATGCTCTGATCCTGGAAGACTCTAGCCAACTTCTTTTATTCCAGGTGAGGTCATACAGGTTTCCTGGAGCTGCTGCTGGACATTGCATATCCACAAAACAGTGATTACACCACTATGGTCTTGTTCAGCATGACTTGCACGGACAACGCAACGTGCAATGACAAATTTCATCAGGTTTTCATAGGCTTCTATTTCCATGTGCTCTGAATGCAAAACAGATACACACTCTGACACTTTGCTTCAGGCATGTCCTAATGATCACAGTAGATATGAAGAGCTACTGCAGCATCTCTGCAGAAATGCCCTAGGCATTTGGGCAACAGAAACTCTCTGGCTCTCAGAGTCGATTGTGATGTGCTCACCTGAGCACTGTGTTCTAGATGACAGTGATAACAGACTGTAAGGAATCAGGTGATGGCAGGTTTGTGATGCCCCTCTCCTCTTGTTGGGGAGAGACGAGTAGTTAACAAACTTAGTTTGTTAGTAGTCACTTAGTATGACTTGGCATGGTGTGTAGGACTCTGGGGAAACTCCTTTGTACCCAGGAAATAAAAAGCACAGTGTAGCTGGCTTGTGTTTTTGTGTCAGTATGAGACAGAACTATTGTAAGAGTCAGGAAGGGATGGCAAAGGTCAGACAAGGAAGGTGTCAAAATCAACTTGGGTTACACTGAACCTTTTGTGGAGTCACTGCTTCCCAAGATCAATGTTCACTTCCTACAGTCCTGATCCTCAGATGTATTTATGGCTGCATGATAATGCCTTTATGTTTGATCCAGTTTACAAACATTTCCTCCCAATACTTATTATCACAATCACTGTCACCCACAGCCTTTGTTAGAAAATCTAAACGGCTAAGGGAAAAAGTGTCAGAGCTAATCCTCATGGTTACAACAGTAGTTACACCATGGTTTGAATGGGGAAGCCCATACCAAGATGCCAAAATGTTACCATACCTCTATCCCTCTCCTTTTCTGGCTGTCCTACCACCTCCACATCTGCCACTTCACTGCCACCTTTGCTGGCCAGAATCACCTTCCCCACCACCTTCTTTGAAAGGACAGACTGTAGTGTTAGGCAGCCATCTTTCATTCCAATGAGATATGGGACACACAAGCCCATCAGAGTCCCCTTCTAAAAGGCATAGGTACAAACTGACATGAATAGAGCCTTTCTGCTCTGCTATCACTTCACTGGGAAGGTAGATTAGCAGGAGACAAGAAAAAGGCCCTTAGCTTCCATGTCTGTTTTCTCTACTTTTGGAATGGAGATGCTATACAACCTCCTGTGGGAAGGAAGGTACCCAAGAGTTACAGCTCATCACTAGTGCTACATCATTCATATTTTATTTGATACACTACCCCTCCATTGATTCACTGAATCTGCTTTACTTCAGTCAGAGCTGATTCCAGCCTCAGTCACAGGGCCTTCAGCTGTCCTCTGTAACTCATAGCTGCCATATAGGAGAGCAGATTTCAGGGAACCATCTTCATCACCTAAACCACTGTGGACTTTCTCCTCCACTTGTGCAAAAGGTGATCCACAAAGCTCCTGTCTGGACCTTCTAAAAAGGCCCTGGGGGTGCTGATTGACAGAGCTGAACATGAGCAGCTTGTGCCCAGGCAGCCAGGAAGCCACCAGCATCCTGGCCTGGATCAGCACCAGTGTGGCTATCAGGGCTAGAGCAGTGATTGTTCCTCTGTGCTGGGCGCTGGTGAGGCTGCACCTCAAATCCTGTGTTCAGCTCTGGGCCCCTCACTACAAGAGAGACATTGAGGTGCTGGAGGGGGGGCAGAGAAGGGCAACAGAGCTGGTGCAGGGCCTGGAGCACAAGTGTGATGGGGAACGGCTGAGGGACCTGGGGGGTTCAGTCTGGAGAAGAGAAGGCTCAGGGGGGACCTGATCGCTCCCTACAACTGCCTGACAGGAGGTTGTAGTGAGGTGGGGTCGGTCTCTGCTCCCAAGGAACAAGGGACAGGACAAGAGGAAACGGCCTCAAGCTGCACCAGGGCAGGTTTAGATGGAGCTGAGGAACAATTCCTTCCCCAGAGGGTGCTCAGGCATTGGACCAGGCTGCCCAGGGCAGGGCTGCAGTCACCGTCCCTGCAAGTGTTCACACAGCGTGGAGACGAGGCCTCAGCGCCATGGGTTACTGGTGGCCTTGGAGTGCTGGGAACGGTTGGACTGGATGAACTTGAAGGTCTTTCCCAACCCGGTTGGTTCCATGACTCTGGACGCTGCCATCCCTCCAGAGAGCCGGCGGATCGGGCCCTAGAGCGCAGCTGCTTTCCTTTGGAAGCGGCGTGCATGTAAATCACAACGAGTCACCGCGCTCCCTCCTTTCCTCCTCCCTCCCTCCTTTCCTCCTCCTGCTCCTCCCGGGGGCGGGGGGCGGTGGCTCCCGCAGCGTGAGGAACTAACCGTGCCTCACGTGAGGGCGGTAGCAGCGCCCGCTCTGCCCGGGGCCGCGCCATGCCGACCAGCTTCACCGTGGTGCCGGTGGAGGCGCAGGGCCCCGCCGAGAACCATGGGCAGCGCCCGCAGGAGGAGGAGGACGAAGACAGGGACCGCGGCTCCGGTGAGGGGGGAGCGGGCGGAGAGGGCAGAGTCCGGCGCCCGCGGTGTGCGGAGCTCGCCGCTCTTTGTTTCGGCCCGCAGGAGGAAGTGCTCCGGGGCGGCTCCGGCCGGGCGAGCGGAGCAGCCCCGCGGCGCCGTGAGGCGGAGCGGAGCGGGGGGAACGGGCGGCTCTGCGGGAGAGCCGTGGAGCCCTTTGGGTTGGGATCCTGGAGGATCACCAAGTTAGGCTCTTGTAAAAGCCGAGTCCTGCTGGGGCTCGCTGGAGAGGGGTTGGGAGCCAAGGTTCTACCCCACGGACTGTGGGTTACCGCACAGTCTTACCTGGCTTGTCCCGGTGTTTGCCCAGCCATGTGCGTTTGTGGCGGGGTCCCGGGCTAAGGAGGTATTCGCTACCTGTTGAGAGCCTCCCCTCCTGCTAGGCCCGTGTCTTGAGGGGGCAGAACCGAGACTGAGGGTACCGCGGGTGAGGGTCTGCCCCGGGCAGCGTGTTCCGCAGCCGGGTGCGTGCTTGTGGACGAGCGCTGTTGGGGAAACGAGGGATTTTTCCCACTGGGATGATAAGGCGCTGCTTTTCCTTTGGCTCAGAAGCTCTTAACGCTTCCCGTTTCTGAAGCGCGTTGCAGCGGCAATACCAAGTATGGTGCTTGAATTACTGCTAGTACTGTGAGTTGGAACTTGCACGTCTTGGACGCTGAGTTACAGTCAGTACTCGTTTTTAATGTTCTGGAGTTTGGTTTATTTTTTTTTTTTTGGTTTTAAGTGATCATATGTCAAATTACGGGCTTTTGGTTAAAGGCTGATAGTTGCTTATAGTGACAGCTTCTCCTTTTTGTGGTATGCGTTACAGATGAATCTAATAGCATGTGATGTAGATGTGAAGAAATCATAGAATCCCAGACTGGTTTGGGTTGGAAAAGATCTTAAAGATCATCCAGTTCCAACCCCCTGCCATGGGCAGGGACACCTTCCACTAGAGCAGGTTGCTCCAAGCCCTGTCCAACCTGGCCTTGAACACTGCCAGGGATGGGGCAGCCACAGCTTCTCTGGGCACCCTGTGCCAGCGCCTCAGCACCCTCACAGGGAAGAACTTCTTCCTTATATCTAACCTGAACTTCCCGTTTCAGTTTGAACCCATCACCCCTTGTCCTATCGCTGCAGCCCTTGATGAGGAGTCCCTCTCCAGCATCCTTGTAGCCCCCTTCAGATACTGTAAGGCTGAAAACAGATCTTTGGCAAACTTAATATGTCTGTGCTATTTTAATTTCTTTTGGGGTACAGATCATTTAGGTGTAAATTACCACGCTGACAAAGTTCAGTGTTTTTCTCCCAGAGCTTTCTCCCCTAACCCCCTAATTACCCATAGAGATATATGCTACATGTAGTTGCATTTCCTCTGATGTATTCAAGCAATGAGCAAGTGGTGTAATAGCTGCCACTTCTTCCCCCCCCCCCCAACTAAATGGAATAGGAAAACCAAAATGGTATAAACTGCAGCAACAGTTTATACTGTTTTGTTTTATGTACTAGATGTTTGACAGCAGTATAGTATTAATCTGTTCGGGCAGTTTTCCTTATGGAGCTAACCAGAAGGTTATGAAGCAGTGTCTGAAAATACTGAATATGCATACAGGCAAGTTGTTAGACCATGTATGCATCCAAAGCATATTGAAGGCTTGGAACATCTGGAAGCTTATGAGGGCAAGGGAAGAGTTGACCTGGCACCCTTGTAATGGCTTATTTCTGACCTTTAGGGTTGTGATGAAAATCAATAGCAATTCTCCATGCAATTAAGTAGAATTGATGTGGACTAGCAGTTATATTTGAAAAATGAGTTTAAATTATTTACTGTTCTGGATCTGTATCCATTGAGCAGATGAATTTATGTATGACTTTTGTTAATGTGCCTGTAAAGTAGGCAGTAGAGAGGAAAACGCTGAAAAGAGAAGGCATTGACTTGTAAACAAGATACAGTCAGACTTCATTAAGAGATTAATTGCTACACTTGGATACAGAGCTTTGGGAAGGGAACAGCATACTTCAGGTTGCCTTGGGTATTATACGAGTGTTTGTGGTATGTAAACCTGTAATGCATAAAATTGTTAGGTTAATGCTGTGTAATCAAATAATGCTCCTGGACTAACTCTTCTGAAAACCTTAAAGAAATCTAAAACACAAGTACAGTTCAAAGTGTTGTAGTTAAGCCCATCTAAAAGCCTGCTGCTTGGAGGAGGCTTCAGCCTTGAGAAAAAGACTAAGGAGTAAAACATCTCCTTCCCTGCCCTCTCCCACATCCCCCGGCTTTCCTTGTTATTTTCCTCCCCTTGACCTTGGTGCTTATCAAGACGCTTCACTGGGCGGGTTCGATGCCCTAAACTGGCAAACTGAACTCCTCTGTTTTGGAATTGACCTGTGAGTTGTGTCAGGGTGGGAGGAGGGTGAAGCTGAGGTGGAAGTAAAAGAAGAGGGAGAATAGGACCTTCTTCTTTGGCTCACCCTTAGCTCAGCATATAAATCTGTTCCAAGTTTTCAGGAATCTAAAATTCTGTTTTTGATTGAATTGTCTGGCTTAAAAAGCAAATATAATTTCCTTGACTGCAGGAGTACCTTGCTTAAAAAGAAAATCAAGCCAACAAACCCCAAAAAACAAAAAGGCCCCACTCAAACCCACAACACTGTTTTTTCTGGAGGAGAGCAGGGTGTATGCTGTTTATATTGCCAGTAGAGTAGCTCTGGTATCTTACTAGCAATGCACTTACTATTCTGTGCATTTACCCCCTTATATTCATTCCTACCTGATACTCATTTATGTGATATTGGAGTAAGCTGGGATGTTCTTGCTCTATACTCTTCACTCCTTCATAATCATCTGAAATTCTACAGCCTTGTGTTTTCTGGTTTGTGACACCCTCGTGTGTGAAGGAAGGAAAGATTTGGGCGAGTGGCTGTTTGACAGTGTTACAGCACTATCCAAAGCAGTTCTTGGAAAAGAGTAGGGAGGCAGAGTGGAAATTAATGCTTGGATTGAACAATACTGTTAAGGGTCAGAGCCGGCTGACTCTGCACATAAGCAGAAAGTGCACAAAGCAGCAGAAAGAATATGTGTCTTGTGGTGTATTAGGAGCACATTAAAAAGGAAGGGTAGTCAGAAAACATAACTAATGGAAGAAGAGAAGGAAACGGAAGTCTCTTGTAGTCATTAAAGGATGAAGTTTTATGAGAAATCCTGGCTTTGATTTGTGCTTGGTTTTATTTTGTTCACGTGTATCAGTAATGACTGTCTGTTAGACCTGTCAAAACTTTGTGGAATTGACTAAATATCTATTTCAGATCCTCAGATACAAAGAATATAATGACAAACCTGGTCATCTTCCAGTAAGTCATTTTATAAGTAATAAAGCATTAATGCCGTGACTTCTTGTACAATGCCAATGCCTGGAAAACCAGAAAGAGTTGATGCAGGTAGATGTAGAGATATAGATATATATAGATATATATATATATATATATACACATATATACACAGTGAAGGGAAGACAGGCTAATCTCACTGAGATGTCTGGTGTATTTTCAGTCTATCTGTGCTCAAACACAGAACCAGTCTGTAGTTCAGATTTTACTGCACAGTAAAAATAGTTTTACATGTTCCCCTTCACCCTATTGCAGTTTGTCCTGTTTCCTGTACCCTGAAATATGAGAACTGATGTTTTCACTGTTTTCACTGTTAATCTCCACAGGTTAATTGTCCCTCTCTGCCCTGTTTGTGTGCATAGCCAGTTGTATGCAAAGCGTTTCTAAAGGCTCAGGTCTAGGGATATGCCCGGAAGCATGGCTTGGGAAATGTGACACCGGCTTCCACATGCTATCCCAGGCTCCAATGAACTGTGGGCTAGAAAAAGATGAGCCTTCTATGAAACCGCATTAGTTTCTCATTCTTTGGTGAATTTAGGTTTTTAGATCTACTTTTGTTTCTGTTCTAAATGCACTCAGTGAATTTTTCTTCCGTTCTCTTAGTCGGGAATCAATGTGTATTTTTGGCAGCTGGGAGACTGTGGCAGGAAGATCTGCTGCTCAAAGGCAAATTACCTCTTGTTTGTTTGTTTTCTGATCCAGTCATCAGATTAAAGGCATCAAATTACACTAATATTGGTCAGGTCTCTCTCCAGATCACTCAAAATTTTTTATAAATTTCATTCCATCTTAATCCTACACCTTTTTTTTCCAAACTGAAGACTCTTATTTAGTCATTCTTTAGATAGAACCACAGAATGGTTTGGATTGGAAGGGACCTTAAAGCTCATCCAGTTCCAACCCCCTGCCATGCGCAGGAACACCTCACACTAGCCCAGATTGCTCCAAGCCCCTGTGCCCAACCTGCCAGGGATGGGGCAGCCACAGCTTCTCTGGGCACCCTGTGCCAGCGCCTCAGCACCCTCACAGGGAAGAGCTTCTGCCTAAGAGCTCATCTCAGTCTCCCCTCTGGCAGGTTAAAGCCATTCCCCTTGTCCTGTCCCTACAGGCCTTTCTCCAAAGCCCCTCTCCAGGTTTCCTGTAGCCTAAAGGGCACTGGAGCTGCTCTAAGGTCTCCCCTTCAGGAGCCTTCTCTTCTCCGGGCTGAACCAGCCCAGCTCTCTCAGCCTGGCTCCAGAGCAGAGCTGCTCCAGCCCTCACAGCATCTCCAGGGCCTCCTCTGGACTCTCTCCAACAGCTCCACATCCCTCTTGTGCTGCTGCCCCAGAGCTGGATCAGGGCTTCAGGGGGAGTCTCCCCAGAGTGCAGCAGAGGGGGGGGAATCCACTCCCTCGACCAGTGCTGCCCATGCCCTGGGGGTGCAGCCCATCACATGGGGGTGGGGAGTTCTGTGTTCATGTGTACCCTGAAGCTGGGTCATGAGGAGCTTCTCATTGACCAACACCCCCAAATCTTTCTCAGGGCTGCACCTTCCAGTCTCCACCCAGCCTGTGTTTGTTCGTCCACGCAAGCCTCATGGCATTTTTGCCTGACTTCCTCTTTGTTGGCTCCTGAGCTTGAAGGAGGTGATCCTTAAATATTAACCACCTTTCTTGGGCCCCTCTTCCTTCCAGGGACTCTACCAAGCAGACCCCTGAAGAGGCTAAAGTCTGTTCTCCTAAGTCCATAGTACATGAAGTACATGGAAGCTATTCCATACTTATTGTTACACTTCCTGTCTTTTTCTGAATTTGTTTCTACTTCTGTTAACATTGAAATGGAGGAAGTTCCAGAACTGTGCATGATGACCCAGTTATGAACAAACAGTGATTTCCCCCACACCCTGATACCTTTGTTGCATTCCCAATGTTCAGGCCGTGGTTTGAAAAGCAATTATTGCACTGGTAGGTTTATGAAGCAGTCATAATTGAAGTGTGTCTTTCATGAGAGGTAACGATCAGTTGGAGCCCAGCTGGTTTAGGATTGTTTTCCTTCATGTATGTACATACCTTAAAACTCTACATCAAATTCTGCATGTCAGTTAAACGTTCATTTAGTCTTGAAGACCTGCAGCTCTCCGCAGTTGGGTTGTGCCTTGACTGTCCTAAATAATTTGAGAAGCAGTTTCCGACTGTCACATCTCTGGTCACCTCATGGTTTTGATCTTTGTTGCTGCTGTTTATTGGTGTGTGGAGCAGCATGTGTCCCAGCAGGACTTCAGTGACCATCACCATCTCTGGGAGTAGACCGTATTTGTCTTCTGTTTTCTTTGTTATTTACCTATGGCTTATCTAATATCTCTTATTCCATGGTTGCTTTATTTCCTTAAGCTTGTTCAGAGGAGGACTTAGTCTATCTTTCGGAGACCTTGGCAAAGTGTATAAATTAGGTTTCCATTATCCATCTGCTTATTGATTCTTTCAAAGAACTTTCTTAGGCATGTGAGATAAAATATCTCACTTTACAGAAGTCGCATTGCTTGTCCTCCCTGGCACCCTGATATCATATTGATTAATACAATCCTGGGATGGAAAATATTATTCCTGTTGCAGATAAATGCATATCTGACATTTGATCACGGGCATGGGAGTTCCACACAGGGATTCTCTTTGCTCTGAGGGTCACTGGCTGTTCTGATGTTTGCCCATCTCTGACAAGGTGCTCTGGTTGATCCTTTCACTGTTTAATACATCTACATGTGTTACTGTGAATGTAAGTGTTGCTGTTAGCTACTGATAGCTCCAAGGGAAATGGGGGCAAATAAGAGGCACAGTTAAGTATAATAAACTAAAGAACTTCACTGCATTTTGTATCTGTTTAAGTAGTTCTTTTAGGCTGTTGGAGTTCTGACTCTTTTGGTGACGTACAGGATCTTAATGCTTGAAATTGACAGTGCATTATTATTTTCACTTCATTGTGTTTCTTTCATGTGAATGAAATGCTAACATTCTCTTGCTGTACTTAAGAGCTAAATACAAATTATTCTACTCATAAAATAATTTTAAAGTAAAATATGCCAGGAGAAAGTAACATCAAATGTAGTGATAACCACTCTCATCATTTTACCTTCCCTGCTCCTGGAATGAAGATCTCATTATTGAGATGGTTTTGTTTTCTTATTGCTGATGTTTCTTTTGGTGATAATACTTTTGCAGCCATGGGAATATGGTGAGTCAAGGTCTTCTGGTGTAATTGTTTTGTAACTGTTCTTCTTAACAGAACTTTCCTTGTAATGTTTCATTATCTTGCAATTATAAGATGACTCTTACTGTTGGAATCTCGCAGGTAAGCCCTGCAAAGGTTGCTTTTGGTAAGGGGTATAGTTTGTTACTGCGTAGCAGACTTCATTAGCTGCTGCTGGGAAAAGAAGTGTATCTATTCTCTCCAGTCCTAACTGCTTGTGAACTGTTTTATGGAGCCAAATGGGCAGGAAACTGGCTATGACATAAAATCTTGGTTTTAAGGTCTCTTAAAACAACTCTTTATTTCATTGGATCAGCTCATTGCCACTCATCAGCCGTGGTGTTCCGCCCTCACCTCAAAGCAAAAAAACACCCCTTAAGGCAGCACTTCCCTGGGTAAATTTTCCTGCATCTTTGAACTATGTTGTTGCTTTACAAAACAGCTACTAAAGCGTGGCCGGTGAAACAATTAGTGCCATTTGTAATTGCTCTCCATTTGAACTGTAGAATGTTGTCACAGGGGGCATATTCTGAATCTGAGTAGAAATCTTGAAGAGTGAGGGTTCCCCCCCTTATGTGTTTTCTCATTTAAATGAGTTAAATGGATTTTTCTACCAATTTCTTTTTTTTCTGCACAATCCTTTTGTAGTTACATTGTGTTTTCCCATGATGGTAACTGCTAAGTGATGTCCCTGTCCTTTTCTCAACCCACAGGCTTTTTGATGTTGTTTTCCCACCCTGTCCTGTTGAGGAGGAGTGATAGAGTGGGCACCTGGTGGCTAGCCAAGGTCAACCCACCCCGTGAAGTCTGTGAACACTGAAGTCTCTCTGATTTCACGTGCAGATTTTAAAGTACTTAAAAAACTGGATGAAGTTTTGACTTAAGTTGTGCAACACTAAATCCTTGCTAGGATGCCCTGACCCTGCTCTACAAGAGGTATAACTGTTTCTTTGGCAGCTTCTTAATCCTCAGAATTGCCACCCTTGAGTTTTAGGGCATCAGTAGTGTTAACTCCTTATTTTTGAAGGTCCTGAAATGGATTCATGAGCAGTTAGCAGTATACAGATTTAAAGAGGGTCCCTAGGTAACTTGCTCTTGAAGCACAGCTCTAGAAAAGAATGGCTTAATAATGTCTGTGTCAGTTGGACAGTGTTTATTATCTGCTTCCTGATTTCAACAGCATGTATTCTTAATTAGGTACCTTAGTTAGCGTGTATCCCTTAGGTAACTCATAGCAACCAAAAATAAGCAGCATTCAACCTGTTGAGGAAATCATTCTGGGAGCCTTTGGGAGATGAGATGTTGAGTGTGAACTGCTTTGCAGAACCTGGGGGGGGGTAAACAGAAAAATATCCTCTGTCTTTCTGGAAGAGGAGATGAAAAGCTTGTTCTGTCTCTTGCCTTCTGACAAGGGGCACACAAGTTGGAAACTTTATAAAATTAAAAGCATCCCACTATAAGCTTACTTTTTTTTTGGGAAGATAATAAAATCTGTTGGCAGATTAATTCCAGTCTTCAAAAGTGGGAGGCTCGTGTGTTTTTCTTTTAGCTTCAGAAAGGGCAGTTTAGAACATCCTTGAAAGTATGTCAGAGCTTTGCTTTGTTACCTGTAGACCTGTCCTGATAGAAGCTTACCAGGACATAATAGCTTGCTGCCACGGATTAGTAACCAGTCATATCTTTGTCCCTCTACTGGCCTTTCTCGCTCTGTGGATCATCGGCTGAGGACTTAAACAAGCTGCTTTATTTTGCTAGCTAGGAACAAGAATCAGTTCCTGGACAGGAGGACGGTGTGGAGTCAAAATGCAGGATCAGCAAGTTAAAGCAGCAGCTTTAGGGGCCTAGTAAGCTACAGCACTGGTTCTAAAAAGCAGCTTTGGGAAATGGGCTTGGAAGGAGCCTTCAACTCTTTCAGCTTTTCTACAGTTGACTGTGCTTGTGACATAGGTGTTAGGATCACAGAGAGGAGTACATCTCAGATGTGATTGGAAAGATTTGACAGCAGGAGCTAGTCTGTTCTAAGCAATAACATCCATTTAATGGAATTGAAGCTGTAGGAAGTTGTTTAAGGCTGGTGAAGTAGATTAATGCATAGACTAGAGAGCAGTGCTATACCTAATTGGAAAGAGAATTAACAAATTATGTAGCCAGCCTTAAAGGGTTCCCCTTTATATTTTAAAAATACTTGTTTTCGAAGAGTGCTTGCAAAGTTACTAGAATTATGTTTTAAAGTGCTTTTTTGTCTGCTAAATGTTAAGTACAATTAATGCAAACTCTTTCTACTTAGGTAAATGTTTAGTAACTTTACTTAAGAGTTAAGATCTGTTAATAGGTACTTAATGCATAATAGTGGCCTTTTAAATAGGAATCTTTGGAATAGGTTAACGCTGCTTGTTGCTAACGCATGCTGGTCTGCTTAGTGGCAGTTTTCTAAAATGAATGTATTTGATGGAAAGAAAACCTTAAATGTATTTATTATTGGGCAAAGACATGGGATGTTTTAGGAACGTGATCCTGTGCCTTTTGCTAAGCGTGGTGTTTATTGCTGACAGAAATCCTCCGGCTTAATTCTCTTTAGGGAGTTCTGTGGCTGTCGTGTAGTTTGGCTGTGTCATGTGCATGCTTCACACTGCATGAAGCCTTAATGACTTGTTTCAGGTTTAATCCAATACTAGTAAGAAACAGGATTTGAGGTCTTACACAAAGCTGGGAGGAAGCAACTGCCAGTTTCCTGTTTCAGTTCTTGATACGTGAAGAATCAGCAGAGGAGAATGATTTGATTTTCCTTAATCATGAGTGACCAAGATTATGAAGAAAGTGGGACAAATCCAAGTGAGTCTTTTTAAAAGCCAATGCCATGGTTCTAATGATTCTTCTATTGAAATAGCAGGTTTTGTACTTCCAGCTATATTATGGAGAATTTATAGAGTTTATGTAGAGTGTTCTCATTAGAAGTAGGCTGTGCTTGATTATAATAGTAGCCTAAGTAAAGAAAAACTAAAATTTAGTGATGCTGATAAGGTGATAGATGTAATATTAGAATCCTCCATTACGTAAAGGGGTTTACAAGGAGCTTAAATACACTTCATTCTGCTTTTCAAAATAACTTGCATAAATTGTGCTAGCTATTGATAAAAATAATGCAAGAAATTGCTGGTGTAGTAAATGTTTAGACATTTCTTTACTAAAAAAACAAAACCACAACTGAAACAAATAACTTGCAACCTTGTAGTAGATTGCGCTGTGTTAAACCCATCTGATGCAAAAACTGGGAGGCAAAATGTGCTAAAACAAGATTATCAAAGCCTTTTCATAATTGAATCAAAGCAGCGTAGTAGCTCTTGAAGACTTGAGTTTGTCAGAGCTCTGAAGAATACTTCTATGGTTTTTGATTACGAATGTTAAGAAATTGAATTTTGAAGGTTGTCTGAGTTGTAGTTGCCTGCCAATGCAAAATCTGGACATCCAGGTAAATATGCATGGTGGAGAAGATAGAATTACGGGTTTCGCCACAGGAGGTGACACTTCTGTTTGTCAGTTCTAGTGACTTCTAAACTTTATGTATTTTTACCTGTGAAAGTTTACTTCCGTTGACGGAAAATGCTTGTCTGCCCTTGTGCAAACAGGATCTTATCTTTCTGTTCTCAGTTTGCAGTGGTTTGTTCTTAATGTGACTGAATACTAACTTAATGAAAATGTTACCATAGTTTTTATTAAAACCCATTATTTTCCACCAGTATCTGGCTAACCAGAACCTATTTCAAGGTATATGGATTGTGATTAAAAGTTGTCCTTTGGAAGCTATGAAAGGTTAGGACTTCTTTAGATGAGACCATAAAGTTAGGCATTTCTAGTGGGAAGCAGAACTCTTTAGTTTTACATGTTTAGAGAACAGCTATGCCTTATAGCCAAGCTGCCTTATTTGAGGCCCTGTGGTGCAAAAGTTTTGGGTCATTCTTACTTCTTTGAAAACAGTGTGTATTGTTTTGCCATATAAAAAGAATCTGCTTTCGTTTTTCAGGTAGGTTTTAAACTCTTACAGCATGACAAGAGACATGGATG
The DNA here is from genome assembly GCF_028554395.1 of Pezoporus wallicus. Taxonomy (NCBI): domain Eukaryota; kingdom Metazoa; phylum Chordata; class Aves; order Psittaciformes; family Psittacidae; genus Pezoporus; species Pezoporus wallicus. The sequence continues at coordinate 5,518,465 of NW_026642649.1, read as the reverse complement.
CTTGCTTTTTTGGACAAAATGTGTTTGAATGCAAAGGCAAATAGGAACTCTTCTTGAATGTGTACAATAATGACAAACATAGCATGGGACAGTGAGGAAGCAGTGAATCTGGAAAGGATTTAGGGGTCAAACTGGAATAGAGTAGCATGATCTTGGTTTAATGCTCTGTAAACAGGGCTAGCTTGATCCTTGGAGTAGAGAGGTGATGATTATACTTCTGTAAATAGCATGACTTGAGACTGGTGTTAGAAGGCTGTATTTGATTTTTAAAGCTTGACGCTTTAACATTTTTATTTTCATCACTTAAAACTGGAGAGAATGTTTTCACAAAAACAAAGGTTAGGAAAATATTTTATGAACCCAACTGGTTTAGTTTCTGAAAAGGAAGCTGGAGATGATTTAGTGAGTATAGTTACCTTCACAGACAGGAAACACAAGGTCTTTAAATCTGGAAGGTGTACTAGGATGTTATAGTTGAAAGTTTGAAAAGAGCCGAATTGAAATAGAAATAAGGAACAATTTGTTTCAGACTTTTCCAGTAATTAAAACCCCCTTAATCTTTATAGAGATAAATTGATCGCATTTTTTCTTATTCCAGTTCTGAAAGCATCAAGAAATACACTGGTCAAATATCACTGTGGTTTTCTTTTTGAAGTAATAGAGCATAATGCAGAAATGAAATTCTGCAACCTGTGGAAATACAGGAAATCAGATTAGGTGGTCTAATATTTTTGTCCTTAATCTCTTGAAAGGGCATCCTAGTGCAAATTTAGGATTACTTAAACGATCATTTCCTCCTTCTACCCTGAGCCTTGCTCTGCCACTTTCCCTAAGGCTAGACACCTATAACACATTTTTGTCATGCTCTGCCTCTTTTGATGGGCAGGGAACAGGAAAGGGGGAAACCCAACCACTATGGTTCTATGATGTAGTAACCCTGGTATCAGTGCTAAAGAAGTGTTTGTAGTAGTCCTGGTATCAATGGTAAGTAAGTGGTTTTGCTTATTTCCTATGCTGATGGTGTCTTTAATGACAGCACAAGCATTTGTGTAGTGAACACAAGCTGGTCTTTGTTAAAAGCAGCAAGAATAAAGACGAAAGCAAAACAGCTCTCTCCCAACTCAGCATTAGGCACACCCCACTGGTGCATTTGTAATAGTTCTGGTTTAGCTCTCTGTGTGAGGAGCAATGTGGTACAGGGATGTAAATGGGTTTGTAATAACTCATGGTGATTACACTGCATTGTCATTTAGGGGCAGGGGTGTATGGCAGTGCATGTTGTGGTCATCGGCATGAACACTGTGAGTATGACTTCCTAAACTTGAGGCAGTGTCTCCTACCTTCTCTGCTTGCAGCTGCGTATCTCAGGTGGAAAAGGAAGTGTAATTTGTTGCAGTTACTTTCTGTGTAAATATAGCTCTACCCATCACAGTGCTGGAGCATCTGTAGAAATCCAGAGTGGGAATCTCTGCATGTCTCATCAGCACAGAAGATACCAGATGAGCTTCTAGGAAGGGTATATTAGTTTGGGCTTCAGTTTGTCACTGGTCCATACGTAAGGACAGAATGGATTTCACAAGATGAAATACTGGCTCAGATGGATTAGTAATTTAGTCCAGATTTAAGATTTTTGCTTGTAAACCTTCATGAGCTGAATTACTTTCAGAAATCAAGCAATACTGAGTATAAATGTTGAGTGCTTTAACTGCAGCAGCTTTAACTGTGTTAAAAGACATATGCAGCTTAGAGGAATGTCTAAAACTGCATTGTGATTGTTTTATTGTATGTTTAACTGACCTCCATAGCTGAGAAGAGTGAGTTGACTCAGTTTTGAAGAAGCCTGAGGGCAAAAGTGATTTGCTTGTCAAGCATTGGAACAAGCCACCCAGGGAAGTGGTTAAATACCTCCAGGGAAGAGTCACCATCCCTGCAGGTATTTAAAAGACCTGTAGATATGGGACTTAGTGACATGGGTTAGTGGTGGACTTGGCAGTGCTGTAGAATGGTTGGACTCCATGATCTTAAAGGTCTTTTCCAACCTAAATGATTATATGAGTTGATTATCTTAAAGCTTCCTCACAGGACTCAAGGGAATAGGGTTAAAACATAAAGCTGTAAATGGCTTGAGACTTACTAGTGGAAAGAAGTACGTGTTTTTATTTTCCATCTTACCTCAGTACAAGCAACTGAAATAGCTTTTCCTGTTTGCTTCATTTCACTTGATGCACTGGAGATTGTATTTACTGCATTTGTGAAAAGTGTAAGTCATGTCTCTTTTTAGTTCTGTTTTTTCTAATGATTCCCTTCCCTTGAAGAAGGGATGAGCTAAAGATTGGGATAGTAGCTTATTTCATTAACCTCACCATGGTGTGTTGAGGTCCTAAAACTAGTTCTTTCTACTGGATGGTGTGATATATCTCAATTTGAGTTATGTGTTTGTAAGGCTTACTGTGTTTCTAAGCATATTAAATGAATTTCCTCCTAAAGGTGTTGGGTTTTGAATTTACAGTCAATATGATTTTGTTGACAGCAATGCTGAAGACTCAGAGGAGCTTGTTCAAAGGTCTTTATAGCTGTAGGATTAGTAAACAGACTGCAGATGAGAGTACTTGTCAGTACAGTTTTGTGGTCACTTTTCCAGCATTGATTCTCTTTCAGAATAGAGCTAAAATAGATAATGCTGATTATGTCAAATACTATAAACATTCACTAGCAAATGCTTACAAAATATGGAGGCAACCGTATTAAAGAAGCAGACTTCTGAGGAGTCTGGTAGTGACAGGCTGTTTTGAAGACTGGCATTAAAAAGCTTCAACATAAGTAAACTATTGGTTGGAAACACTGAAAAAAGATACGAAGAAAGGGAAACCCAAGTTCTGTGTTTATTCCATTTGAAGTCTCTTAGGTGTGTTTGACAAGACTTGTTTGTTAGAGACATTGTGCTCTGAGCTTTTCCTATTGAAGCAAAGCCAGGTAACTGTTTAGAATTACAGAGGAAGACTTCAGTATTCTTGCAACTACAATTTAAAATACTTCATGTACAGTGCTAAGATGCTAATTTTTGCCTCCAGAACTGGTAAGACCAAGCTATATTCCTGAACCTCACAACTGTGGGTACTGATTCACATTATTCCTTTGGTTACCCTTTCAATGTTTTGATTAGTGTACTAATACCCACTGAAGGAGTAACTCCAGTGACGTTAACACTGCAGGAACACGAAACAGTACTTGAAATTCCCCAGCTTGCTTTTTGAAGAGTAATCCTTTCTGAAGAGTGTGGAAGTACCCTGATAGGAGTACTAATGTTTAACTAGTAAGTACAGCTACCAGCTGTCAATAGGTGAGAAAGTCAATAGAAGTGTGGTCTTAGCAAGACAAGTATCAAGCGTCCCTGCTTGTATTTTAACTTAGGAATGTGCCTTTTAATGAATGCTTTGTAAAAACTTTGCAAAAATAACATGGTTGTTTCAAAGAATGGAGCTAAGACGGGATTCCAAAGACCTTGGGAAGAAAGTGCATTGCCTTAACCAGGAGTTCTTGTGCTTGTAAGCCTTAGCAAGATGAGAGGAATCAGCACATATTTGCTTGGGGACAGAGTTGCATTTTGTTATCTATAGAAAAGCTAACTGAACCTTTCTCTAAGTACGATGAAGCTTATTTAAAGGATAAATGCCAATTTCTCAGACAATTCTGTGCCACACCAGTATGTTCCATGCACTGTGAAACATCTGGAGGTGCTGATCAATGAGGGAGATTCTTTTGTATTTACAGTACTCCTGCTGGCCTTGTATTAAGCATTGTTAGAGGAAGGTGACCTAGCCAGGCTATAGGACTTGAAGCAATGGGGACCAATAATAAACTGTAGAGAAAAACAAAATGAAAGCTGGAGGATATGGATAGAAGGAAATATACTGGGTAAGAACAGTATTTGTGGATGAATTCATCAACAGGTCTTCTCAAGACTGTGGAATTGATTCTAGAGCCCTAATGGACGATAGCTATGTTTTGAGTCTCTCATGATAGCATGTGAATTCTATGTCATGATACCAATAAGTATCGTGATACTTTGGAGAGTCTCTTGGACAAAAAACCATAGAGGGTGATAGGAAATCCATCAGGGATGTATTAGCTCATCTGCTTGAGGGACTGTGATAGCTATTTCTATATTAATTGCAGCCAAGATAATACTTTGTGCTGAGGCTGGCGTCTGTGTTTGCAAGAGTTTTGCTCTGGGATTTCATGTGGAGAGAAGTGTCCTGGAGAGGCAGAGTGGAGGACACAGAGAAGAATGCAACTTGTTCTCCAGGTGTCCCCTAATTCTGTAGTGAAGAGACTATCAAAGTGCTATTGCTGTAGCTTGTGAACGTAAGGACAAAAGTGCAGGCAGGCAAAGTGGCATAATCAAGGGCTTGAGACTGGAAATGCCAATGTTGTGACCGTTATTGACAGGTAATAGCTTTTGTATTGCTTAGACTGGAAGGCAATGAAAGTGGTGCTGTGTTTTTTGAGAGCTGGTTCAGAGGTCAGGGGAGCTACAGTTTAATGAGATTGATATTTAGATAAAGAACAGAATAAATACAGCAGATCATGGAAGAGTCCCCACAACCTTTACAGAAGAATTCCTTTTACATTGGTTTTTCATACATTCCTGCCTCAACTACTGCAGTGTTTTTGAGGGAGTCAGTAAAGTAATGAAAAGGTAGGTTGAGGGTTCTTTGTTGTTGTTGCCCTGAAGGTTCGTGTGAAGTTCTATTATCAAATGCTTTGAAGTGAACTAGAGATGTAAACTAAGATGAGACAGGGAGAGATCAGTATGTGTATTAAAGTCCATGTGTTTGGGACACAGTGTTTGGCAGCCACCTTCAGTGTTATCTTGAACCAACATCTTCTGACTATTCCTTCAGTGGTATAGCTTGTCTTACAATTTTTATTTCCTTTTGTTTCAAATTGTTGCACTTTTCCACCAGGGGATGGGATTGCCAAGGAAAATAGTCCATTTATTAACAATGCAGAGGTGGACAGAGGAAACATGTATGAAGGAAAGAATATGGCTCTCTTTGAGGTAAGTTAAATACCCCCAAAATGAATTTCACCTTTGAGGCTCTGGTAGTAAGATGTAAACAAGCAACCCCCCATTTTCTTTCTCCCTTGAAATGTAATAGGGGAAAGATCAACTTTAATAACTCTTCAGTAGTTTGGTACCTGCTCATATTCCATTTCAGTGGAATGGAATGTTGTAATGAAACAAAGTGTGAAGTTTTTTTTTCCTTGCCTATACCTGTGTATTCAAGAACAGTAAATTTTGATGTGTACTGTTGTGAAAATATGCGATCAGCCACCTTGCATTTAAACTTCTTGGGCTAGGGTCTAGAAATTGTTGCTGGAGAAAACTGTTATTGGCTTTAACAAAGCAGTATCCAGTTCTAAAAAGATTATGAAGTATATTGCGTTGAACAGTGGAAATACAGATATCTCTTAGAGTAACAAAACTGTAAGAGAAATTGTGGTAGGCCATGACTTAGTTATGTTGTAGAGTTACATTGTAGAGCATACCATAGCTATTTCTACTTCGTAATGTAAACGTCTGCTTTATAATGTAAGTTTAATACCAGTTTAATTCACTAAATGATTGCAGTATTTTACAGGGGAAAAAAATAAGTATATTGATATGGTACATTTCAGTGCTACTTTTACCATGAAATAGTGCATGTAGTAAAGTTTAACCTAAGCTGTTCTGCTGTAGCAGCATCAGCTGCTCTTGATTTGTGTGTGCTGTTAACAGTAAACAAGGTCCTTCTAACACAGTTCTCATAGCCATGTTGCTGTTGCATTCTACCCACTATTTTTTGTCATCCTTTTATGCTCCTTTCAGATATCTTTGCACAGAGGATATGATCTTTCAGTTCCATCCTGCATCACCCAGATAATGTATTTTTACTATTTTTGCTAAGTTTTAGAGAAGATTGTGCTAAGGATCAAAGTAATATTGGTCATTCATTGTCCCTTTGCTGTGTATGCAATTACATACTAATTCTTTTTGACAGAAACCATGGTAGTGGAGTTTTGTCAGTGAATTTCTCTCCTTCAAGCTCTATTGCATGAATTAACATCCACATCTTGTTGAAATTGGTCATAGCTGCTTTTTGTCCCTAATCTCCTTTGAATATGTGTTTGCATCAGTTATTTGAATAGTGGCTGACATGTAAATTCTCAGCTGATGCTATACCGATGACTGTTCTTTACATATCTGAGATTTTATACCATACTGTCACAGTATTGCCTTGAAAGCCTTCCAGTGAACTCATTTTGGTAGTGTGTAGGTTTCACAGTATGTTTCCTACAATCTTACTCTTATGTTTTCAGCTGACTTGTGTTTGAATTTTTGTTTGAACTGTTGCAAAGAAATTTGGCTGTTATAACCATGACTATCAACACCTCATGCCTCAGGCGGAGATGCTTTAGTTCTTGTCTTTCTGGTTGCAATTCTGAACTCATCTTCCTTCCAATATTTGATTTTGTGTACTTGATTGCAGTCTGTGGTTCTGCCTTTCTTGCAATCCTTTTATTGTAAATGCTTCTTCTGGATTTTAATATTTGTTTTAGCATGTGTGGGGGTTTCTTGTAGCAGATATTTGGCTAAAGAAAGATGGTATGAGTAGTATTTCATATGTGCAGTGACCTGGGCTATGCATCTATGCCTGTATTTTTCAATAGATGAATATTTTGGAAGTAGTATGCATGGTTTAAGATAAAATACAACAAAAGCCTGCAACAGTAGGCTTGAGAATGGTCATTCAGTATCTTGGTGCTTGGGAGAATCATTTGAGGCCACTCTAGATACAAGGAAAATGCTGGAAAAACACCCTTATGACTCTACCCTGTCAGTATAATCCCCTAAAAACTGCACAGTGATAGGAATAGACTTATAATTAACGATGGCCCTTTTGTAGATTTGCCTTTATATTCCAGCTGTGCAAGCTGCATATTACAGAGTAAAAACATGAAGTAAGTATTGTATGATAGCCACATAGTGTTACTCTGGTTGGGAACTGACTGGTATTTTGTCTTGCTAATTTTTGGGTTTGGGTGAATCATGGCTGACCTGTCGAGTGTGTGTTTGATGTAGTATCAAAAATTGTGACTTTTTAATAACTATTTAATACATGCAGTATTCTTAAAATCCCAACAGGAAGAAATGGATAGTAATCCCATGGTGTCATCTCTTCTTAATAAACTAGCAAACTACACTAATTTAACTCAAGGTGTGGTGGAACATGAAGCAGATGAAGACAGCAAGCGAAAGGAAGTCAAGGTATTTAAACTTCTTATATGTCGTGCAGATGAAGCTAGCCACAGAGAGAAGCATTTTTTAACCTAAAAAGCAAATAATGTGGCTGCCTGAAAAAAGGAGCAAGATTTGTAATATTGTATTTAAAAGGGAAGCGTTTGCTTCGATTTAGTTTTTAGGTTTCAGGACTTGGGTTAATTCAGTATTCCTGTTAGCATGGCTTAGCAAGACCTTACTGCAAAAGCTCTAGATAAAATGTGTGCAAAGCTAGGACTTGAAACATGCAATGCACCCAGTTTCCTCTTCCTTTCTTTTCTTCTTCCTTCTGTCCTTGTACGAGCATCAGTACCTTTTGTCTACCTCTAGTATGTTGTGTTTTTTTTTTGAGCTGGTTTATTACTACAATGTAGTTGGCTGGGTTTTTACCTAAAGTTGAAATTTAAGGAAAACTTGAGATGAAACAGGTCACTCTTTTAAATCCATAAGTGTATTTGTTCCCGTTAACATAGTAGCCATTTTTCCAAGTAGCTCTCTTGTTTCTATGTGTTGGTCAGAGTAAGTATTTTTAAAACTTAATGGATATGTTCCAAGAAAACATTTGGTTGTATGATATTTATGATATGATATTTATCATGGGGATGGGGCGGGGGGAGATGAGCACATAGCAGAAGAGACAGATACAAAAAGGTGCTTGAAAGTAAGGTTAGAACTGGAGCTCATTTGACTGGAAGAGAGAGTTATGGTATGGTACCTGAATGTTTGCAGTACAACTGTTTGCATTAGGATTTGACTCATATAGGAATTTGATACGAGGACAATGGGAAAGGGTGCGGAATAAAGTCCAGGTGTTTCAGCTTTTTGCTTCTCCTGTTTGTTTGTGTGTGGAGTTTCTTTTTGTTTGTCTCACTGTGCTTGTCTGTAGTAGTTGTTCTCATCTGAAGATACAAACACTGATCTACTTGCACTTTCCTTAGTGTGATCCCTGTCCTCTGTCCAGCTGTTGTGCAGAGGTTTTTGTTAGCGCAGTAGTGTTAGTTCCTCTGGAACTGCCTGGCCAAATGAACACTCGGTCTCCTTTGAGCCCCACCTGGTGGCCTGAAAACACGGTTTCTATGGATGTATCTCTTTTCTGTTCTAAGAAGAGCTTGTGTGTCTGGAAACCTGCTGTGTGTAACTGTTGCTCCTGAGTTGAGTATTTTAAGACCTGATTTCTGTAGAAGGCTGGAACTTGAATGATGGAGCCTGAATGCTTTTGGATGTGTCTTCGCTCATGGTGACCACCAGCAAATAAAAAGTTGAAATATACTATGTAATGGCAGATCTTCCTTTAAAAATTACAAGCACTGATTGTTGAATTTCATTTTGTGGCCCGGTTGCAGGGCAGTCAGGGCAACTGGTGATTCACTTTTTGCAGACTGTCTTTGGTCTGCAGTAAACTTCTCTTCGATGGTAGTTTATAACTGGTGTTTCAGAAGAAAGTTTATGAAGCTTTGAAATCAACAGATGCAGAAGCATCCTACCCCATCAAGATTTCATCCTAATTCCTGTGGAACAAGAGGGTTTGCTATCACAAGTAGTTTTCTGTCTTTTCTCTGCATAAATAGCCTGTGGATATTTGCAAAGTTGAAGACTCTTGAGGCTACCATTCAATTTCACTTGGCATTTGTTCATGGAGCACATAAGTGTTTGCAGAAGAAAGTGCTTATGGACTTAAATTGTTTAGTGCAGAAGAATTCATGTTCTGACTTCATTTCCAGGTTCCACGTATGGGCACTTTTATTGGTGTGTACCTGCCCTGCTTGCAGAACATCTTGGGAGTCATCCTTTTCCTACGTTTAACCTGGATTGTGGGAACAGCTGGAGTTCTCGAGTCTTTCATCATCGTGTTCATGTGTTGTGCTTGTGTGAGTTAACCTTTTCTTTTACTATTGGCAAAATCATCTGTTACAAATCTTCTGTTACAAGAATCCATCTCTGCTTTCTCATATATATTAGTAGCAGAGAAGGATTTCTTCATAATGAGTAAGTATCAGTGCAATTGAGAGACATGGGAGATACATATATATATGTGTGTATGTATGTATATATACACACACATACATATATTTATGCACTGTCACTTGTCATTCTAGCCTATATGGAGTTTCTTTTGAGTTGGTCGCAGTAATCTTTTATTTGAAGTGTATTGTATGGATTTCATTAAATCAGCTTTAGCAGATATTTCATGATTTACATTGAGATCTGAACTGTTCTGCTTTTCACACCTCCAGAACAGACTTTAATAGAGACTACAAATCAATCCACAGCATTAAGTCCATAAATTAATATTTTAAAGTTAGACCACTGTTAGATGATTTGTCATAACAATGGCACTTGATCAGTTTGGCACTACTGCTTAATTGGAATAATGAACATGTTACTTAAAGTATATTCAGTGGTCTGTATTCTTCCAGTTCTTTGTAAAGATTGTCTCAACCATCCAAATTAACTGCGTTTTCTACTGAAAAATTGAGTTACTTCATTTACAGGGATAACCCTAACCAGAGACATGATACCTTTTGGTTGCTGTAACCTCTCTATATAAAAATCCTAGTTTCATTTGATTGCTTTGTTTTGCTCCATCATTCAAAAAACTCTGTATTTTAAATATTCTCTATTTCATCTTTCTACAGACTATGCTAACTGCAATTTCAATGAGTGCAATAGCAACAAATGGTGTAGTTCCAGGTAATGAAGAATTTTATCTTAAATAGTGAATGATCAAATGATGGAAGTTTTAAAGATGGGATAAGAAATTACTGTAGCCTGAGGTATCAGAAGTAAAGCTTCTTTGTCAAGTGCATGTTTTCTTTTAAGTGATATTTATAAATGCAACCTTCTAGATGTATCTTCTAGGAATTATGAACTGTAGCACTTTTTTGTCATCAAGCATTTGATTCTGTTTGAATGAGAGATGTTGTGCTTGAATTAATGGAGACTCATCTTCATGCAAAGTAGATGTCTTCACAAATTTGGCTGCTTGCTTTGTTTGGAGTTTGTTTTGTTTGATCCCCCCCATATTTCCCTAGACTCCATTTCTAAACATTGAACATGGTTACGTTGTTTTCGGCAAGCATAACAGCCAGTCTGCTGCCAGAAATATTTCCTGTCTAAGCAATAACATGAGGTTATGCTCATCTCTTTACATTTTCAGGATAAATAAACTTCTTGCTCTTCAATTATTAAGCCATATTTTTAGATGCAAAATCAGCCTTTAAAGTTCTTATCCTTTTCAGTTTCTCAACACACTAATTGATAATACTGGGGGTCAGACATTGTTAGGAATTCTGAACAGTTTACCTAATAAAGTAATTCCTTACTTGCAGAGCTTCTCCAGCTTAGTAATGGGTTCCAGAACTGATGCAAATGTTGTTAGGTAAAAGTAAACTCTTACAACTTGTGCAGGGTGTGGAATAATTGCATTTCATGGATATAGTACCATGTATGAAATACAATAGAAAATTTTTTTTCAAATGGTTTATAATGAAATCTAGTTATTTAGTTAGCTGGATACTGATTAGCGTGTTCTGTTCTTCTTCCGCACACAGATCTTTAAAGTTCAATGTAAAGGTTTTGCTTAACACAAAAAAGCCCAGATAGGAACCTAGAATTCAAAGAGACCTTCTGAGCAGCGGCATCTTGCCTTTATATACAACAGCATTATATTTAGTAAAAGGATTGGTGATGCTTCATAAATTTTGATGTTTCTTATATGTTCATATTGAAACGCAGTTTCAGTCTGTGCCCTTTGATTAGAAGAGTATTTCTTATTTGCAGACTGATTTTATGCAAGGTTGGTGTATGCTCATTTAAAATGATGCACATCCTTTCTCTGTCTCCTCTTTCTTCCTCAGTAGTTGTGAGTGAGACAAATACAGTGAATTTAAGAGAAGATGGAGAGGGAACCAGAGAGGAGCATGTCTTGAGGGGGCCTGGGGCAAAGTCTAGGTAAAGAGATAGAGGTGGAAACTTAGAGCCCTATTGAAAGGGAAATGAGGGGATAAGTTTATGATTTTAAAAAAGGTGGTTCTTGTATATTGGAAATAGACTGAGAAGAACTGAAAAATTCAGGGCAAAGTGAATGGTATATAAAGTAGACAAGAAAAAGCCATCCCTACCTAACATGTTTAAATGGTACTGCAGAAATGCATGTAGTGAAAGTGGTACTAGTTTCATATACAGAAAAGAAAAAGAAAGCATATGAGTGAGACAAACTCTGTTTTGTCCCTATCATTAAAAATCATACTTCAAGTTTACTTTTTTTACTGCAAACAGCTTGAGGTTAGAAACTAAAAATGGATTCACATCTATTTATACCTCTATATCCTTTTCTTAAACAATGGTTTAGATTGTTTAGCTTGTGAAGTTTTTTCCTTTTGGTGCTTACTTTCTGTTCCCCAGAAAATGCACATGGAGATGCTCACTTTGAGATGTACATTTTAACTGCTTGGCTGGCATGGGCACCAAGTACAGTTTTAGCATGAACATTTCAGTGGCAATGAATGCAGGAGTTACCTTGATGTAGATTGAATGATTCACAGTTTTTGTTCTCTGCTGTTGCCCTATATCTGAAGGGCTGGAGTCTCTCTTTGATTTTGTTTTTGTTAAATTCACAGCTGGAGGCTCTTACTACATGATTTCAAGATCTTTAGGGCCAGAGTTTGGTGGAGCCGTGGGACTTTGTTTCTACTTGGGTACAACTTTTGCAGGAGCAATGTACATTCTTGGTACTATTGAAATTTTATTGGTAAGTACCAGTTTCTCTTAAGATTAAATGGATTTGTGCTGTTTTGGGAGATTGCTGAGGAATGCAGGTGGCCTAAAATGCATTCTAGTTTGGTGATTTTTACTGTTTTGATACTATATTTCCAGTATGTCTGTTTATTCTTACTCTGTTTTTAGAATACTTGTTTCAGTTGATGGAGTTATTAACTAGCAAATGCTTCAAATGAATCTAAGGATAGACGTGAGTGTTTGAGCTAGTTTATGGTTTTGGTTTTTCTCTTTTAAATTGCCACAAGTCATCTCTTACCCTCTCCCCTTTTACACCTACACTTCCAGAATGCCCCTGTCATCTGGTTGGACTGGTTTGTGAAGGAATAAACCTGGTACCATAACAGAAATTCAGCTTCTGAAGTTCAAGTAAATGAATTCTTAATAAAATGTTTATTACATGTATAATAGTTTGCCCTATCTCTTGCAGACCTACATTTCTCCAAGCGCTGCTATATTTAAAGCAGAAGAGGTCGGTGAAGAAACAGAGGCTATGCTGAACAACATGAGAGTTTATGGAACATGCATTATCATTCTGATGGCCATAGTAGTTTTTGTGGGAGTGAAGTATGTGAACAAACTTGCACTGGTCTTCCTTGCCTGTGTGATTCTTTCCATTATTGCCATATACGCTGGAGTTATTAAGACTGCTTTTGACCCTCCTGACTTCCCGTAAGTTTGCTAGCTTTAAGTAGTGTGGGTTATTTACAACAAAGTAATAAGAAAGAGTGTTGGGAGGACAAAGCTGCTGCAACCATTTAATCTTTTAAGCTAAACTTCAAAGTAAATGTCCACTGGCCTCAGAAGTAAGTTTTATGTGTTTTAGTCAATGATGTGCTCATTTGTCATTACGAGTTACCTATCTGTATCTTTGTCGCATTGATCATAAAACATGATACTCTGGAAAATGTTCCATCCATACCTGAAGAACAAGAAGGTGTTTTTTGCTGACAGTAAATATAGGTGCTTTATCTAAAACATTAATCTAAAACTATTATAGACTAAAGTAAAACCTTCAAGAAAACATTGTAGCTATGAACCATGGTTATGAAAGAAACAGACTTTCAGACTTGTCATGAGGAGATGTTTGAAACTTCAATTTCTCCTTAAAATGGAGACAGTCTGGTGTTCAGTTCACTTGCGTTTGTGAAGGCTTCGTACCCTTTTGTTAACAAAATTGACTTTTTTCATGTGGCATATTGGTTCTCAGCACCTTTAGCTCATGCCATTCTTTGCTTACTAAGAATTCTTTCTTTTGTCCGGTTGTTAGTATGCAAGTTGTATCTTTAGTTCATCTTTGGGTTGCTTGTATTTTCCAGAGAAGTAATCAGGACACAGAATAGCTATTAATACCTTAAAGTAGAAATGTTGGCTCGGGGATTTAAAGATCATAGGATAGTTTTATATGCAAAGACTATTTACTGTTTTAGTAGGTGTAGTATAGGCCATAAAATAGGTACTATAAATAACAGGTTTCTAAAGAAGTCTAATGGACAGAAAGGGGTTCAATGCACAACACTCTACTGAAGGATCACTGGTTTTACCTTTTTGTCTAGTATCTGCCTCCTCGGGAACCGGACCTTGTCAAAACGCAGCTTTGATGTCTGTGCCAAATTTACTGAAAGCAATAATGAAACAAGGACTACAACTTTGTGGCGCCTGTTCTGTGATAGTTCTTCGCTTAATGCTACATGTGATGACTACTTCAGTCTCAATAATGTAACAGAAATTCAAGGGATTCCAGGAATAATGAGTGGAGTTCTCATTGGTAAGTTGGAAAACGCATTTAACGGTTTTAGGGTATTATTCACGTGGCACATAGCTGTCCAGTTATGTGGTGGTCTAGCCTGTCAGTACTAGTTCAGCTCTAATCTGTCTGTGTGAAAGATTTTTACCTGGAGCATGCTTCCTCCTATATGGACTCCATCTGGTTTTAGAAGCTTAGTATCAAGTGCCTTAATTTGGGTGTCAGTGGGGTTTTATAGGCACTCTTCCAAAAGCCCTTGTTCTGTCAAAAAACCAAAACCCCACTTTCATTCTTATTTGTTTTAGAAGTGTTTAGCTTTTTTGTATGCCAAATACAGGTTTTTAAATAAGGTGTTCATTAATACACTGTCAAACTCCTGAGGGAGAACTTGTTCCCATTTTACACATGGAGCATGGAAGAGTGAATTCCTGTGGCTTGTCCCATGTGATATAGCAATTTAGTGATGAGTTTAAAGTCTTTCTAGCTTCCAGTCTAGCATTTGGACAGATGTTCTGCAAAGAAAGGGTATAGGTTTTCTTCTGTTTGCATTCCCGTACAGTTGTGGCATCTTGGGATTCCAATTACACTGTGTCATAAGATTCATTTTGAACATGTAGTGGATTGTATTGTGTACGAACAATGCTTCTGGGAATGAAATAGATGTTCTGATACCTCTTCTCCTTAAAAAAAGTTTGGTTTGTGACCCTTTTTCCTCACCCTAACTTCCAAGTCCTCTTGGATTATCACTTTGGGGAAAATGAGGATAGGAAATTAGCATAACAAAGCTCTGTGTGACATGTCATGAAATGGGAAGCAATTTCTATTTCACAGATCTCTAAGCTGATTTTACCAACCCATGTTGGCATGCACACTCTGCAGCTAAAGTTGTGTGCATTGGAGTGCTCAGGTCATTTCCACTTCTGTGTGGAATAAAGGACACAGACTGTTGAGTCTTCATTGAGTACTTGGTGCTTTAGCGATGACAGACTGGTCTTTCCTTTTATGCTTCATAGGGAGTGGATGCTAATTTGGAGATCTTGTCTTGTTTTATGTCACTCCTCAAATCTCTGCTAAAATTTCTGAAGTTGACGATTGTCTGATTTCCTTAACTTTTTTTGTTATGGCTTCAGTCTTATCTCTAGATCCGTTTGTTATTCCTCTTCATTTAAATGAACTAGTACACTTAGCATGCTGTTCAGTTAATACTGCTTTAGTTTATTGGGGAATTTGGGTGACGTTCTGCTGGGTTTTGCTTGCTTTAGGTTTTTTTTCCTTATCAGTTCTCTTTTGGAGTCTGGTTACTCTGCTATGTGGAATACTTTCACCGTGAACACCTGAGTCCTATACTGTTGTGCAGGGTTGTTCTGTACAGCAGGTCTCAAAAGAGCTCAAGTTACTGCTAAGTAGTATTTCATTTTTGACCTGCACCTCAAAATGTAAGAACAAGAAAGAGAGGTATATGCTAAGATTGGCTGGAGGTAATGGTTTCCTTATTTTTTCACAGTAGATCCTGATAATACGTTCATTGAGCAATCTAAGTGGGCATTCTACAAATACATTAGAATTTACTTCTTTAACTGAATCTTTCTTTAATGGAAGAGAGAATCTTATATGATGCATCCCTTACACTACCGCATTTCTACTGGCATACAGTGGGAGTGTGGACCAGTTACAATTAGCATTGATTATATCGCTGCATTCTTGGCTTTATAAGGAAATGTTGAGAAACATCATGATTTTTGTGTTAAGAAAAACCATCTGGTTCATAAGATTACTACATCCTCACTACTTAATATCCTGAAACAGAGACATGACGCTGGCTTTTGTTTGTTTTCCCCTTGTAGATAATCTGTGGAGTACCTATACAGAAAAAGGATCAATAGTTGAGAAAAAAGATCAGCCATCAGTTGCTGGATCAGAAGATACAAAAATGAGTGGACTCCCTTATGTTTTTACAGACATCATGACCTACTTCACAATGCTTGTAGGGATTTATTTCCCATCTGTGACAGGTAGGTACAACTTTTCTTCTTGAATGAGGATGTGTACTTATAGCTGGAAAAAAAGATTAAATGTGTGTGTGTATGCTTATTGATGACATGTGATATTGCTAGTCTGTGTCCGAGTTTTACGTACCCAGAACTCTCTGGTGCTAGAGAGGAATAGTTGGCAGCCGGTTATTTTAGGCACACATAGGATATAAAGCATCAGTTTTAAGTGCTATTTTCTATTTCTGGAATGAAAACAAAAACTCCATGTGTTACTCGGTGCTTAATTAAAAGGAGATGCATTCCTTTATAATATTTTAAACTTCAAATGGATGACAGAACAGTTGAGTATTAAGGCGATTGTTTCAGGTATCAGGTCATGATCATATCTGATCCTACAGCTAGGATTTCATTGCATGGAGTCTGACAATGCCTTTGCATTGGAATGTCTTGACATTAACTTCCATGTTTTTGCCTCCAACAGTGGTCAGGAAGTACTAGAAAAGATGGCAGAATTAGTCAGTTGTTGTATGATTTTTCCTTCCGGTTCAGTATGTGCTCGGAAACATTTTTTTCTCCTGTTAGATTCAAACAGGGATGTGTACATGTGATGTCCTTAACCATTCTTGTACTTCCTGCCTGCTCCTTTCTTTTTTTCCCCTATACTTTTGTGTATAGCTTATTGATTATGTATGTTCTGTTTAGTAGAAAGAGAATGCATTCAATCACACTGGCTAAAATTGTTAAATCCCTATTGGTTTATAACTTATTTTCTAACTCCTTGGTATTTCCTCATTTAAAAATGATTCTGAAATTATAATTGAAAAATAATTGTTACTTTATCTGTTGCTTTCCTGAGCTTTCTGGAATTCGTTCAGTCAACAATGGATGGTAACACAAATTTCTGATTAAATGAATGTGTAAATGGGGGGTTTGTCCAGGATTATGCATTTCTAAAGCCTGCTTCATTAGTAATGATGTGTTAAATCTGGCTTAAAGTTTAATGTTCCCATTCTGTTACTGACATGGAGTTAGTATTAATTGGTTTTATGACATACAAACTTGGTCTCTTTTTAAGGTATTATGGCAGGTTCAAACAGATCTGGAGATCTTAAGGATGCTCAGAAATCTATTCCTACTGGAACAATTTTGGCTATTTCAACTACGTCTTTTATTTGTATCCTTTATGCTGTGACTTTTTTCTAGCATGCATTCTGTAGGTATAACAGGACTTTTCATTGAAAATTTGTTAGAGTTGCCTGAGTATAAAATGAAGGAAATTTAAACGGAAAAGAAATTGTCTAAAGTACAAATATT
Source organism: Pezoporus wallicus (assembly GCF_028554395.1). Lineage (NCBI taxonomy): Eukaryota > Metazoa > Chordata > Aves > Psittaciformes > Psittacidae > Pezoporus > Pezoporus wallicus. The sequence continues at coordinate 5,501,313 of NW_026642649.1, read as the reverse complement.
AGAAATAAGTATTTTTAAAATAGCTCAGATTTTACATTTATAGACAAATGCTTCTGTATATTTCTGTATTCTAGTAGTGCTTTAAATTTCAAGATGAAGCATACTTTTAGTGAAGTGATACAGAAGGTTTTATCATTGTGTTTCAGCTGGCAGATTGCTTGGTTGTGATACTCTGTATAACCAGTGAAAAATCTTAAAGCAAACTAGCAGCAATAGAAATTTAGTCCTTCAATACCTAGAAGACAAAAATGCCCATTTGCATGAGAAAATGTCTGTTCTGTTACATGATACATGAACTAGTGACTTCCATTACTTCACAATTCAACTGAGTATCAAATGCAGTCGTAGAGAATCTAAACCAAGAGGCTGTAGCAGAGAAGAATTAAAGAACAACCACCACAAAACAACCAGAACAAATAAACCAACAACAAAAAAACCCTCACTTCATTATCATGGACACTTTAATTTCATCCCTAGGTGAAAAATGATGGTGTTTGTTTTTCTGTCTCTTCATTATTCACGGTGATATCTTCCTTCAGTCTCAGTAATAGATCTCTCCTGTATAGTGTTATTTGGTGCCTGTATAGAAGGTGTAATATTAAGAGATAAGTAAGTCGTATTCAACTTCTAATTTTCCAGAGAGTATGTGTGATCACGAGTTATGTTAATAGGACTTATTAATGGTTCTTATGGGAAATATCCTTGTGAAGTATTTTGCTTAAGTCAAAACTGGAGGGAGAGTCTGTCTGTTAAACTGAGATGGCTGCAAGAACTGGTCAGGTTATTGGACTGTAACCCTTCAAGAAGCAGAAAACAGAATCTAAGATAGAATCATAGAACAGTTTGGGTTGGAAAGGACCTTAAGATCATCCAGTCCTAACCCCCTGCCATGGGCAGGGGCACCTCACCCTAGACCAGGTTGCTCCAAGTCCCTTTGTCCAACCTGCCCTTGAACACTGCCAGGGATGGGGCAGCCACAGCTTCTCTGGGTACCCTGTGCCAGCACCTCAGCACCCTCATAGGGAAGAACTTCTGCCTTGTATCTGACCTGAATAAATGTTTGAATTTTGAAGATAAATATTGGAAGTGGAATTGGCCCTAATAAGATGTCCTTGAGAAAGAAAATCGTAGTTAGTATTTTTGGAGCTGATGGGTGGAGGTAGGGGCAGTGGTGTTACTTTGGGAGGACTAATGTGCACCTGAGGGACAAAGGCAGGAAAAGACTTTTTTGAGATGAGAGGGAGAGTTCAAGAGAGAGGCTGCAGAGCACCATCAGGCCTAGGATTTCCTCTGGATGTAAAGATATCTTTTGTTTTGAAATATCAGTTGCAGATCAGGAGTCATCTCAGTTTTCATCCACGTTATTGCCTGAGGTCATTTGAGGCACAATATGAAGCATGAAGGGAATAAATGTAATGGAGATAAGCATGAACAGAATCTCCAGATTTTGATGAATTTCTCCCTTACAAGAAGTTGAGTTGAGTAAGATGAATCTGTTGGCAGGTTTCACATTTCTTTCCTTGCTGGTGTCTGGTTCTCTTTTCTACTAAGGCCCAAGTTTGCACTGAATCCATGATCTTTCACTTACAGTGCTGCCAGTTCTTTTTTGGCTGGAATCCAGTCTGACAGTAGAACATACAGATTTTGGTCTGGTTTAAAGACCAGGAGGTTTTGGTTTTCTTTTCGTTACTGATTGCATATCTGCCTTAGGAAAATGTAGGTCATACATCTTTCACTCTTTGTCTTTCATCCTTTCTGGTGGTTCCTAGCCTGTGTTTAATTAAAAAAACACAGGCAACAGAATGTGAATTCAATAGAATTTGGTTAAGAATGAATGTGCAACTTGCTTTATATACTCATTTAAAAACTGTATCAGGTAGCATGACAGTCAGAAGGCATGTGCATAATTTGAGATGGTGGTATCTCATAGTTTCTCTATGTTCATACATCAGTGTCACGCACCATTAAAAGGAAAGGTTAGTACTTTGTTTTGCTAATCTTCTGCTTATGCCCTAGGGTATATCTGATCTGTAGATCAGACTTCTGCAGTCTAGTTCCTAGCAGTCACAAGGATGTAAAGGATGCATATGTAAATACTTGTGCTGTTGGTGTTAATTCTGTAGTCTGCCAAGATGCCTGATAATTTTGCTGCATGTCTGCCTGGAGGCATTGACTGTTTTCTTTTAACCAGCAGAATAAAGAGAGTTTGCTTGGTTGAGAAAGTTTATAGTGCACAATGTAGCATGGTGTTTATTGATGAAAAGTGCTGTTGTCCAAAAAAAGATTGAAATGTGCATGATGAAGCCATACCAGAAGTTGTTTTAATGCTTACTGATGCTTTTTCTTCTTTCTTCCACCCCTTTCAAGGTTTGGAGAAGCAGTTAATGGAAATCTAGTGGTGGGTACACTGGCCTGGCCTTCTCCATGGGTCATTGTCATTGGTTCATTCTTTTCAACCTGTGGTGCTGGTCTCCAGAGTCTCACCGGTGCGCCCCGGCTGTTACAGGCCATTGCAAGAGATGGCATTGTGCCCTTTATCCAAGTGAGATTTATGTTTTTTTTCTTCAAATACAGCTTATATTATAGCAAATGAGGCATTACTTCTGCTATTCCTGTAGAACTGTGAGGAAAGAGTTTGGAGCTCAGTTGTAATTGTGAACAATAATAGAGCGAGCTGTTGTAGGACAAAGTTTGAATGGGGATATTTCTGTGCAATTACATTTAATGATTTTTGTTCTTATACATAAAATTTAATGGCTGAAAACTGAGAATACAATTTTTCTATAATGATAATATATAATGTAATAAATGAAGTAAAAAGCAACTATCAAACTGAACTTCTTGACTTCAGGCTGTTTACAACTTGTATTTGTGAACAGCATTGATTTAATCTCGTTATGGAACTGCATGATAACTTTGTATCATAGAGATTCAATTTTAGTTTTTATTCATTTTTGTAAGCTGAATGAAGTCAACAACGATGTAACAATAGAAGTGTGTCCCATGGCTCTGAACGTTCAGATTCTTCCAGCGTCGCTGTGAATGTTTTAACAATGAATAAATTGGATTTGTCTCAAAGTTAAGGGAGCTGGCAAACAGAAGAGAACCCTTGCTCAAAGATATTTAACACAATTGCTGGGCAGCATCTGCAAAAACTGCACAACTAGACTTGGGTTAAAATAAATGAAATTCCCAAAGATAATAATGTCCAGAGGGCAAAGCTGTGACTTCTCTTGATGGAGCTTGGAGCTTGAAAGCTTGCCTCAAATTGCCATGAGTAGCCAACAGTTGCACAGCACAATGATAATCTGCCAAGAACAGGTTCAAGTATAAAAAAATGGGATTATATCTGAGTAACTCTGATTTGGTTTTGGTTTTTTTTTAAAACAGAGTTAGTGGACAGTTGTCAAATTTATCAGAGAAAGAAACTGCAGATAGTGCAGAAAGTAGCTAGGGCTGAATTTAGAAGAGAATAGGCTGTTCTGTGTGGAGAGTTCTGAAGATGACTTGAAGCACTTGTTTGGTTTATATCATTATTTTGATACCTATGTTATGTGGCCAAACTTATGTTTGAGGATCGCCTGCTTTACCCACATTTACCCTTGGTGTCTCGATCGGATGTGTGCTTGAGGTCACTGCCTCACATCTGAGGTCAGTGTAGTATCTTAAGTTAGAAATGAGCTCTCATACTTGGTGAATAACTTAAGACTCTATTCAGGGATATCTGTAATCTATCTTCAGTGAGGGCTAGGTTTAGAATAGGAGCAGCTTGATTTGGTCCCTGAGCTTGGGCGAAGGCTACGTCAATTCAACATTAATGTCCTGAAACCAGGACAGTTGGGCTCTATGAGAGACAAACGAAGAATTGCATTATTGTCTGAAGTAATTTGGTACTTGGTGAGAGGGTGACTGTATGATTCCATCTTATCAGAGTCACATTTGAAAGGACTGAAGAATAGGAAGGAAAACCTTAATGTGGTTTGGGAAGCGAAGGAAAGGGAACCCAAGAGAAGCAGGATGTTGCAAGACTTGAAAAGTGCTTGCAGTTTTGGAGTGATACAGCTGCTGTATGAATTAAGGAATGAATGCAACATAGGGGCAAAAAAAATGGCCCTTTTAGTGTAAGGGAAGGAAGACTGGATGATAGGAATCTAAGGAAAGACGACAGTATGCAGGATGAGTGAGGTGAAGAACCTAGACGTTTGGAAAGGAAGCCATTATGGAAAATGGGAGTGAAGAGAGTAAATACAGCTGGAACTCGAGGTGAGGCTGTTTGCCACCTATCACCAGTACAGCTGGATAGAATTCTCCGCAGTGGAAATTACCACAGGCAAAATGATGTTTGGTAGGCTCTGTGCAGGATCATAGGCTTAAATAAATCCTCTTTCAAGATCAGTATTTGTGTTTGTAAGTACCGAGTTGATGCCTATTCTGTATACTACAATAAATACTGCCCTCAACTATATTAGCTTTTTGTAGACTAAGCGTGAGTCTCTGATGCACATTAGTTTTAAGTTATTTAAGTTTATTTCAATAGCAACTGCAGTAGTATTTTAATGTTACAGTCGTTGCTTATTTAAGTTGTAATTTTCATATGAGAAATGTATGGTTTTGCACTTTTGTCTGTGACTTTCTCATAGTACAGATTGCGTCATTTTTAACCAATGACTTTTTTTGGTTGCAGTTAGGGTTAGTTTGCAATCTGCACCATATTTCACAACTGCATAATGAACAGCTTTCCCTAATCTTACTGTTTATTTGACTTGAACTAGGTATTTGGTCATGGAAAAGCAAATGGAGAACCGACTTGGGCTCTGCTCCTCACTGCTGGTATTTGTGAAATAGGAATTTTGATAGCCTCATTGGACAGTGTAGCACCAATTCTTTCAATGTAAGTAATGTGGTGTTTTGTCTTCTTAAGTTGAATAGTACTTTGTCTTTAAATAGGTACCAGTTTTTCTGTTTGAAATAATACATGTTAGACTTTGTTTCCTAACAAGTTATATTCCTGTTTGATCCTTGAGGAAATATGAAACAAGAAAATGGCTGGAACTAATTTCTGAGACACAAAACCCTTGTTCCATGACAGAGTTCTTGGATGCTAGTAAAAATAAATCAACTTTTAAAAAACTGTATTTTAAAATAAAAAGTCCTGTTACTTCACTTCAAGTGCATCTAATAGACACAGACAAAACAGTTCAATGTTTTCGGGTAGGAACTGAATTTTGTTTTACTGCCTTAGCCTTGGAAGTTTATCCCATGTGTCATGGGTTGACCCTTGTGAACTGCTCAGCCGCACACATCTGCTTGCCTGATCCCCCAGTGTGATGGGGGAGAGAATCAGAAGTGTGCAAGTGAGAAAACTCATGGGTTGAGATAAAGACAGCTTAATGGGTAAGGAAGAAGCTCTGGGCACAAGCAAAGCAAAAGAAGGAATTCAGTTCACAGTCAATAGGTGGGTGTGTTGCCATGACAAGGAAGGTGGTCACCATGTGCAACTGTTACTTGGGAAAGCAAACAGCATGAGCTCCAAATGTGTCCCACTTCTTCCTCCTTTCCCTGAGCTCTTACTGCTGAGCACAAGGTCATACAGTATTGAATATCCCTTTGGTTAGTTGTGGCCAGCTGTGTCCCTTCCCCTAGACTGTCTGCTGGCAGGACAGCAAGAAAAACAGAGGCAGCCTTGATGCTGTGTAATCATTGCTCAGCAACAGCTGCAACATCCCTGTGTTATCAGCACTGTTTTGGTTATAAATCCAGAATGTAGCATGATATGAGCTACTGTGAAGAAAATAAACTATCCCAGCCAAAACCTGTACACTGTGATTGTCAGTTGTTTGCTGTGCTTTCTCCCAAGTCTTTGTTTGAGGCTCTCTGTTATGCTAATACCATCTTTTGAGGCCTAGTATTAACTTAATCTACATGTTGTGTTCTATTTGCCACTCAAAACACAGTGTACAAGTTCCTACCCTTTTTTGGATTGTGTTCAGCCACTTAATGCAAATCTGTCTAGTTAATTTCCTATTGGAAAATGCTTTTTGTTCCCTGCTTTTCTATTTTTGTCTTAACAGGTTTTTCCTCATGTGCTATATGTTTGTAAATCTGGCCTGTGCAGTTCAGACGCTTTTACGCACTCCCAACTGGAGACCTCGTTTCAAGTATTACCACTGGTAGGGAATATCCCTTAATTCAGAAGAGTTAAAACTAATTATGCAGCCCCAAATTGTTGATTTTCCTTCAGTAATAAAGCAAAGCCTCCTTTCTAACTTCAATGAGTTATGGTTCATGCACTGAAAACACTCTAACAGCAGCATGGTTTTCATGTGGGTTTTTAGCTTAAATTCAAATTAACAGTAAATAAGCAATAGGAGAAGTGTATTTTGAAACAGGAATAGGGCTAGTAATAGCTGTGATCATGAAAGATGTGGCTAATCGTAGACGTTTTGGGAAGGGGCTGCAGGATGATATTTAATATTGCTTATAAGCCAAGGGGTCTTAGGCGTATGTGAGAATGAAGATGAAAAAGCATATAGTCTGTCTTTAATATTGAGGAAGGTTGATACAATGAAATGTCACGGGTTTGCCCTGAAAAAATCCTTTTGAATATGCTCAGGAGGCACTTAGTAGTTTGGCATCAAAACCTCCAGATATATCACGCCTGTTTCCCAGTCTATCACTGCAAGCACCTAGTAGCAGTGGCAACATCAAGAAGGAAAATGGGGGATTGTTGTCTTTTGGGTTTTGGGGGGGGCTTGAATTTTGTTTGGTTTGGGGGTTTGTTTTGTTTGGCTTTTTTGGCTTTGTTCCACCTCTCCTGAATAATCTGGTTGTGGCAGAAGTACAGTAAGTGGTGCAGAGTAGCTTAAAAGCTAATGCAGGTGGATAAGATGGAGAGTGGCAAGAGGTACAGGGTGGACCATGGTGAGGCAGGAAAAAGAAAAGAGTTGTGAGATGTCAGCAGCAGAGTTTGTAACCTTTTGGCAATAATTCTTTTTTATATTCTTCCCAAAGAAATCAGTGAACCAACTGATTTGCTGGGTGACTGCGGCATCACTTCCAGCCAAAGCTGGTGTTGGGATGCTTGACCAGTACTGGGATGGGGCTTTATTTTTTGGAGTGAGAGTCTTAGGTTGGCTAAGTCAAGCATGAAGGAGCAGCTGTTGTTCTGATGTCTTCAGAACAGGTAGAAAGCATTTCTTAGGTTTAAACCTGGATGCATTTTCCTTTAATACTTGTATGGTATTAAAGAAGCAAACCAAAGGTACTAAACAAAAGGTGGGTCTGTTGACACTCTGTCACGACAGTGAAAGCTAGTGGAGATTGGGTGAAATTAAGTCTGGGGTGTCATATGTGACTAAAAGCATTCACAAAACAATCCATTTCTGAGCTTATTTACATCTATCTTGAATAATAATGTGGGCAAACCAGGCATATAAATTTGAATCTTTCAGTTTACAGTTCCTCTTTGTAGCCTTAGAAAGATTGTTTTCTGTATTGTCATCTACTGTCCCATGTTCTTGCCTAAGAGACTGGCCACAACAGAAATGGAGAATATAATTTAATGTGTCAGATTTAATCAACTATTTTTGCCGGCAGTAACATAATGTTGTTTAGTATTGCTTGAGTACTTCTTAAATTCAAATTAACTTTAAATAAGTAATAGGAGTGTGGTTTGAAACAGACCTTGTTTGGAGGTACCAGTAGAGTTTCAGTGACAAATGTAGTAACGCTATTATTATATCTAGTGCAATTGTATTAATTATGCTACAAAAGGTTAGAATGTTTTGGGGGGGGTTAAATATATATAAACTAAAATGGGGACAATGTATTTGTATTTACACTATAGCTATGAAATGGCCTTTGAAGAAGAAAGGCCATTTAGTTATGGAAGGCCTTTAGTTATAGAAGTTAACTTAAGTAAGGAATTGACTTTGTGGAACATTTGCATGCCTCTTTAAAAAAATGGAAAAAAATGGTTTCTTTTAGGACTCTCTCATTCCTGGGGATGAGTTTATGTCTTGCCTTGATGTTCATTTGCTCTTGGTACTATGCTTTGATTGCCATGCTAATCGCAGGATGTATATACAAATACATAGAATATAGAGGGTAAGACCATATATCTTATTTATTCTATATTTAATATCTTTAACATTTAGCAGAAAGCACTTTTGTATAAAGTAGATACAACTGAAGTAATAGAATTAAGAGTATTCCTTGAAACAAGGTGAGATCCTGTCTCTATGAAGGGCTGTAAGTTTTCAGGTTCTCATTTCTTTGGAAGTTCTGTTCCAAACTTCATGACAGTCAGCAATAATGAAAATAAGAACCAATAAGTCTTGGGGAAATGTCATTTGAGTGGAGATTATGGTGTAATGTTTTAGTGCTGCAGGAACATCACCTTTTAATATCAAACAGCAACATACAGAACTGTTACCTTCTTATTAATTGGTGCTAAAGCCCAGAAATGCTCCTCTTTTGTGGGGTCTTTAGCCCACTTTTTAGGTTGAATCATACCGAACAATCCAGAGCACCCACCAAAAATTATCTATATTCTGAAGCCTTAGATCGTCCATAAATCACAGCATACTTTGCATTCTATGCCTTTGGCAAGGGACACTTACAGAGCTACACCTGTAAGAAACACTGTGTGAATAGGAGACTGAAAGAATGTGCTGAGTTCATAAAGAAAGAAAACCCAACCAAAAAAAAACCCAACCAGCCAACATATCCAAACCCTGGTGGTGATTATGATCAGTAATGTGTGTGCTTTCCCTTTCTAAGGAAAGATACCCAATGCTGAAAGATTCTAGTCAGGAAAACTAGTAAGGGCTTGGAGCAGGAAATTGAAGTGAGGCCAGTTTTGGTGTGCGATTAAGGACAGGTCTTAAGTGGATCAGCGGGTATAAACTGCTCCAGCTTGTGGGTTCTCCATCTTTTAATAGCTCCATTTCCAGATTAGGTGCTTTCCTGGATTGTGACAGCTGCATTTACTGGATCAATCATAAGGAAATTAATTTGCCTATTTTAACCAGGAAGTTGGATCAGAGGGTAGCAGTTCTGCTTGTGTGTGTCTTTATTGGCATGCACATATATCAATGTCATATGTATGTGTATACAAATTTGTATACAGACTCTGTAAGTGTTGTGCACAGGCAGCACATCTACCCTGGAAAAAGAGATTCTTTTTTGCAGAAACTTAACCTTCTTTTCTCCCTGCCTTTACAAATGCAGGGGCTGATTTGACACTGAGGAGAGACTTGCCCTGGTATGTTCTAAGAACTGTGGCCTGGGAAAACCTGGGCTTTGATGTGGATTTTTAGATAACTAAGTAAAAGAAACTCAGGTGACTGTGCCATCTGTCAGGCTACATTTTAATTGCCACATTGTTTTTAATAGCTTTTGAATTCAGTTTGGCTTATTTCACCTGATTTTGAAAGAGGGCTAGAGGTAACAAAGTTCAGGGTGAATTCATGAATGGAAACAAGAGGGAAGGCAAGGCAGATGGACCCCTTGCATAGTAGAATCCCCCGAAAGGAAAACTGTGTTAGCCTAACAGTTCTTTCTTATTTTATCTCTATGTGACATCTAGCATAGCTTTGTATTGGAAGAAAGAGGAGTGGAAAATGTAGGGTGATTGCAAGTAATCAGGAGTGCAGGTGAAGCCTTAGGCTCATCTGGGAGACAACCTGGGAGGGAAAGGATGTGGAAAAAGCTGTATTGCTGGTGTTGGGGAAAGATACAACATGCTAATCCATACAAACCCAAGATTCACATATTCATTCTGCTGCTTTAAAACAGTTCCTTTGAAGTAAGGGACTTGGGGTTGGATTAGATGACCTTTGAAGGTCACTTCCGACCCAGACTATTCTATGATTCTCTGTAGTCCTCACTTATTCATTCTAGTGCACAAAAACAACTTAAGTAACCTCGTGACTACAAAAAATCTTTTGAAATATGAATAGAATAAACCATAATCAATATTAGTAACAACTAATAAGTAGTTCTCTTGAAGGGACCTGAGACTACTTTATCTTGCTTAGTCTTCATTCTTGATTTAAATCTGCAAGATGAGGGGTTTTGTCATGTATTCATGCACAAAAGTATTAATTTTTCATGCCCATTATCCCTAACATGAGAAAATATACTTTATATAAAGAAATGGGACCCTGTTAATTGAATCTCTTTGCACCCCAAAGAGCGGAAAAAGAATGGGGTGATGGAATCCGAGGACTGTCTCTGAATGCAGCTCGCTATGCTTTGCTTCGTGTTGAAGATGGTCCTCCTCACACCAAGAACTGGAGGTAAGCCCTGTGTCTTCCACAGTCACATAAGTGTCAAAATAAGGAAATCTATTGGGAATATTGCTGTTAAAGCTAATGCCAAAGTGAAATTCATCATCAAAGTAATGTTTAAACTTGGGCATGGAAATGATGTCATTGCAATAGTATTACTGTTTATTACAATAGGAATTAACTTTGCTGGGAATATGAGCAAACTAAGGTGGACTTCTATCCATGTGGTGTTAACATAGCTTTTGAAAGTGCAGAAGAACTTTAAGTGTTTGATTATTTATAGCTTTTTCAGATTCAAAGCAACAGTTATCATTGAGTCCCACTGTCTCTGGAGAAGAAACTGCAATTCCATAACTGTTTGGGTAGTTTTATTTCTTTTTTATTCTGTGAATTTTCCCTCTGAAATACATTGTATAAATGTTCAAAGGACCCATTATTTGTTTAAATTATTTTTGTGTGGCAGTCTCTTTCTACACCTCTTCATTTAATAGCAACGCTTTCTTGATTTCTTAGATATCATTTAAACAAAATCTCACATTTGCTCTCCATTTGTGTGTAATGGGGTCAAATGTCCACCACTGTTCTTGCAAGATATTCTTTTGACTTGTTAAACTATCCATTTTCTCAAAGCCAACACAGAAAATTACTTGGCATTTAAGGAACAAAAGTCAGAAGAACCTGATCAATGGAACACATAAAAAAGAAATTGTGCCTGAAAGTGGTGCTTTAGTCATTGACACTGGTCTGTGATAGCATCCCTGGGTGCATACACATGCAATGTTCTATTGCCCTTCAGTGTAACAGCGTTATTTACCATTCGTTGTGGGATTCCTGAGCATAAGGATTTACTGTGGAATACATGAATCACTGCCTTTATCTGGGTCTGAACTGGACCTCCTTGTTACGTCTTAAACTGTGCTGGTTCTGAGGCAGGACAGGAAAATAATAAAATGTTAGTTTGGAAAAAGTAAGCAGATTGGATATTGATTAAAGGAAACAGAATTCATCCTCATCGGGTACACAGTTGGTACTGAACTTGAGGTGCTATCAGTACAGGTATGACTGTTCTTTTGGAACAACCTATGCAGGTTAAAGACTGGATCAACAAGAACATTGTGAATATCCAGGAGGACAAGTGCCAAGTCTAGTATTTGAAACAGGCTTGTCCAATGCAGTGGTACAAGGCTGGGAACTTGCTCTGGTGAAAAGGACCTGTGGTTCCCAGTAGGTAATAAGCCAGCAGTGTGCCTTGGCAGTGATGTGCTGGACTGCATCAACAGGAGCATACCTAGTATATTGGAAAGTAAATATATTGGGAAATAATATTCCTCTTTGCTCAGCACTCATTGGAATGCATCTAGAGTATTCAATGCAGTTCTTGGCACCCTAATATAGGAAGGACATCAATAGGCTGTTGTGGTTCAGCAGAGGACCCCTGAGATGGTGGGTTTGGGGCACAGGGGCATATTCCCTGTGGAGAGAGGCTGAGGGATCTGTGCTTACTCAGCTTGGAGAAGGCTTAAGGAGGGACCTAAAAGCTGATATCACTAACTAGTAAACATCCGTTACCAAGGAGAAGGTACTGAGAAGATGGGTTCAAACTCCTTACAGCCATAAATGGTGGGAGAAGGAGAAAACGTGATAAAATGGAAACAGAAAAAAGACTTAAAATTGAGGTGATGCTAATTAGGCAGTGAAGAGGTTACCCAGTGGTGATAACATCTCTTTCTCTGGAGGCTTTCAAAATGCAGCTGGATGAAGCTGAGAACAGTCTGGTGTGCATTCAGTGTTTAACCATGTTAAAGCAGCAGGTTGCACTAGAGGACCTTGTAAGGGTGATAATTTTGATTCAGTAATGTTCCTGTTTTTTTTAAAGGGAGCTCCTCAGCAGGCTGGTACAGTGGCTTATGCAGGCATTCTGCACCTGAAGAGTTGCCAATATTGCGAGTTATGAATTCTTTGCTCTGTAGTTTAATGTTTTCTATTGAACTAAGCGCTATATCTGCATTTCATTAATTGATAATTTTAATTTTCCAATCCTTTCTTTTCTATATGTATTTGTGTGTGATTAACTTTTATTTTTCTTTTTTTGGCAGACCTCAACTTTTGGTCTTGTTAAACTTGGATAGTGAGCAGTTGGTGAAACATCCTAGATTGCTTTCTTTCACCTCTCAGCTGAAGGCTGGTAAAGGACTGACTATTGTGGGCTCTGTGCTTCAGGGAATCTACTTGGATAAATGTACAGAAACCCAGAAAGCTGAAGAGGTATGTACAAGACAGTTGACAGACACTTGGAACTTCCATTAGCATTTAAATGTTTAATCTGGATAACTTGTATCTTAGAACAGACTTCTAACATAGTTAATAAACCAGCAAGTTTTACCCTCAGTACAATCAATGGTTATATATAAAAAATAGGTTGATGTGTGTAGCAGAAACCAAAGAAGTGGTAGTTTTTTAACAAATTATAAGGAAACTGATTTATTTAATAAAAAAAATTAACATTTATCTGACAGGTGCAGATGTCATAATCTCATCCTTCAGATGCATACATGATATGGTTTTCTACATTGTCCTAGTAATACCTAGCAGAGCTAGGATTAGGAGCAGTCTTTACTGGAATCCTACTCTGTTGCTTAACCATAAACAATATCCTCCTTGAAATTCTTTACTTTTTCTCCTTTTTTTTTTTTTTAATTTCCTATTTATTCCATATCTCCAGAGAAGGTAGGATGAGGTAGGGAAAAATAGTAAGTCGTCATATGATTGAAGGTGCCCTCTAACTGTGCTTAAAGCACACGGAATTTGAATGTTTCTTTCTATTCTTTTCTCCCTGATAACTTCTCTGTATTTGACTGGACTGCCCAATTGGAACTAGAAACCCAGTTTTTATGGGAAATCCCTTAAAAATACCTTTATTTTAAATAGTCCCCTTAAGGAAAAAGGGAAGTTAATAGACTGAACTTCTGAAGACCTGTTGTTCATGCAGCTTGGTCTTTCAATGCAAAGCAAGTTTCCCTTTGTGTTTAGTCGTAAACAACCTGTGTACTACCTTGTTTAATCCAGTATCGGGTGAATTCAGTATGAATAATTGTATTTGCTTACCTGTGCAAACTCTCTTGACTTTATAGAGTGGGGAAACAATTTTAGAAAATACCATGTTTCGTGTATTTTATTGAATACTATTGGAAACTCTGTTGCCTTTAGAGAACTAGGATAAAGCCTTCTCCAGGAGTAGGCTTTGATTGCCCATATATCGTCCAAAAATGGTGAATATCTTCAGTCTTGTTGAAAAGAATATCAGTTGAAATGCCTACTATTTTGATCCAGGTCATCTTCAAAGCTGTGTAAAAATGCCTGTGATTTATTCAAATAGATGAGTATTTGAAATGGACTTAAAGCTAGCTGCCCTCTTTTCTCCCAGCTTTCTGTTGGGTTTTATTTTCTCCCTTTTGGTATTCAGACTAGTCCCAAGTGGCTTTTCAAATGACTTAAGTAGGAAGACATACTACTGTCACATGAGAAGGTTCCAAGAGAGCAATTAGCATGGAAACAGTCTAGCAATGTTACACTGTGAAAGTAATTGTTATTAAGCTGTTGTTATGAACATGCATGAGTAGAAAACAAGACTGAGCATACAGTGAGGCCAGTGAAAATCTTTACATAGAAAATGCTTACCCATGGGGAGGTGAAATGTTAACCTGTAGCTGGCTTAACTTGATGTCAGGTACATGGTTGAGAGAGGGAACAGCAATGAATGTAAGACACACCTAATCCCCAGGTTCGCTAGAGAGTCAGACCTTGGTGTTAAGATCAAGGAAACTATTTCTTTTGAGATAGAAACAAAGATGAATTGTGAAAGTTTGGTTTTGGAAAATTTCACCTAGAAAAGGTTTCTACCAGAGTTGTAGGAAATTGGGATTCTTTTTCATTCACAGCTTTTGGGTTTGTTGTAAAAAGAAAAAAAAAAGCATCTTTTAAATGAACAAAGTGCTCCTATTAAACTGATACGTGCTCACAGGTACTGTTTGCACAGGCTTGTTAGCTTTGCTGCCAAACTCTCTGAGGACTTCTTTTTCCTCTTTTAAAGATGTGCCATGAAAATGTAGTAATTTCCAAAGCTGAGGTTCCCTACTCAACCTTGATACCATTTTGAATGCCACTTCTGAATTACTTCTGTGTCTGTATGTTTGTCTGTGTTTAAATGGAAGAGTCTTATACTGAAATTAAGCCGGTGTGGGAGATTTAATCTGGTCAGTTTATCATGTCGTTATTCAGATAGTGATTCCAAGTGTCTCCTGCACATCTATTTACCATGTTGGGAGCCAATAAGTAAAGAACTGGCCTCTTACAGTCCAAGTGTTTTAATGAGCTTTGACAGCCTCTTATTCTAAAGCCCTTGCCATCACATTTTTCCTAACCCTTCCAATTCCAAAAGGAAGGACTTGCTATTCCATACCTGAGGTCAGTCAGCAGTTTTGACTTTACCTGAAGCAGTGTCATTTATCTTTGTCAATGTGTTTTTATTCATATCTTGTTTGGGAAATAGAAGGCTGAATAATTAAAGTAATGAAAACCCTGTGTGTGGCGTTTTGGGTTTTACTTGTCACAGAATCATGTTCACTCTCTTGGAATTAGCAGTTTCTTGATGTTAGCTGTACATTGCAGCTAATGGTATGTTCTTACTTAGTGCTGTTACTTCTTACAGTGTTTATTACCAGTGTTGCTGACTGTATTTCCCCACATGTAATCTTCCTTTGGCAGAATGTTAAGGCCTTAATGGGAGTAGAAAAGACTAAAGGCTTTTGCCAGATTGTGGTGTCTCCTAATTACAGAGATGGAATATCCTACTTGATTCAGTCGGCTGGGCTTGGAGGGATGAAGCACAACACTGTCCTGATGGCATGGCCACAGTCATGGAAGCAGACAGAAAATCGTTTCTCATGGAAGAATTTTGTTGGTATGTGTTTATTGATTTTTCTCCTATGCGTTTGTACTGCAAGTGTGTAACTAACCTATTTGCTGTGTGAAGATGTGATGCACAATGTCCAGTATTAAATATTTCCCCACATCTGATATCATGTGGTGCTGGTTTTCTCAGCCCTCAGTCTCTTCAACCCTCGCTTCTCTTCTTCTTCTCTGAAGCATATTAGTCACTAAACCCAGGGTGTTCCTGTTCCAGCAAAATCTGGGAGAATTTAAGCTTCTGTATTTAAACTAGAACAAGAGCTGTGCATGAAAACCAGAAGTTCTCAATCAGATGTCTTGTTTTCCCTTGCAGATACTGTCCGTGAAACAACAGCAGCTCAGCAAGCACTGCTGGTGGCAAAAAACATCGACTTGTTCCCAACAAATCAAGAACGTTTTACTGAAGGGAACATAGATGTGTGGTGGATTGTTCATGACGGTGGTATGCTGATGTTACTGCCTTTCCTCCTTCGGCAACACAAGGCAAGGACAACAGAAAATAGCTGTTGTTTCATTTTCTAGCAATGAATGGTGTCACCTTGATAGTTAAGTATGGTGATAGCAATCATAATCTTTTTTTTGATAGGTTTGGAGGAAGTGTAAGATGCGTATCTTCACTGTCGCGCAAATGGATGATAATAGCATTCAAATGAAGAAGGATCTTCAGATGTTCCTGTATCATCTTAGGCTGAATGCTGAAGTGGAAGTTGTTGAAATGGTATGTTACTGTCTGTCTATCTTTAGGTGCAGTGGAGGCTCTGTGATTCGTTGAAAATGGATTTAGCGTTTTTGAAACTAAGAGATGTTAGCCCAGATACGAAAAGGGAAAGATTTCAGTCTCACTAAGAACAATGAGTTTTAAAGCCAAGATTACACAAGTCACAATGCTAGTGTAAGTTTAAATGGTTTTGTCAAGTAGAGCCACTTTGGTGTGTTAATGCCCATTTTATTTATCAGATAGTTCATTCAGTAAGAAAAAAGCTTGTTTTTTTTAGCTTGGAAGGCTGAATGTGCTTAAAGCAATAAGCCATAGCTTCCAGCATGAGAGAGGATGAGCATATCCCTCTTTCCATCTGCTGTATGAATATCTCTCTGGAATAAGGAATCCCAAAGCCCCCATGAGCATATGTCTGTTGTTTTCAGCTTTGGCAGCCTCAGCCCACACCAAACAGCAAGACAATGCAGCTAGAAATCCACAGATCAAATAGTGACAAAATTGATTTTATAACAGTTTTTCCTTTATAAATGCTGGCCATAAACTGCTAAAGAGAAAGGACTAAAGCTGAAGTCTGCCTAGACACACTTTTCTTTCCAACAAAGGAAAAACTTCATTTCCAGCTCTCAAAGGTGATAATGTCCAAAGTAAGACAAAGAAAAAACCAGCCCTTTAAAACTCATTTTGATGTGGGATGGAGATGGGTTGACTGGTTCAAAATTTCTCTTATCACCAATTCCTGAGGAAAACAAAAAAGCCCTATCAAGAAGGTTTATCGTGCTGCTCAGCCATAAAGAAAATTTTAGGAATGGTTAAAATTACTTATAGCAAAAAAGTTACTTGGGAAAGATGTGGATAGGGTTTTGAGCAAGGATGTAAGATAAATGCTTTCTTTATTTTACTTTTTGTTTTGCTTGGAACGCTGACTATAAAAGACTAAAATGCTGTGTCATGTGCAGGTGAAAGATAGTGAACAGAGTGCCCTAAAAAAGGCTCAGCCTTGGCTGGATTTTGAGCAGAAGGACAGTATAGGAAGCACAGTTTATTCTTTTCTTATTAGGCTTGCATTTAACCCTGAGAATCTTCCAAAAAATGAGACATGTCACAAGTCAGCGATAGTTCAGATGACTGCTCTAGATTTTTACACTGTTTTTTAGCTTTGAGCTGATGTGAGAATATATGCTTTTTCTTCATAAAAGCTTCTATTCACACCTTTCTCACTGGGGAAAGGATGATGTGTTACTTTGCCTCTAGACAGTTTGTAAGGAAACGACTGTGCATATGCTAGGGGTGGCAGCCATGCAGACCCAGTGAAATGAAGCACTTTCAACCCTTCCTCATTTCTGCAGCCTAGTTGGAACAGAACAGTGTGAAGTCTGCCCCGAGTACCTCAAATTTAGCTGAAAATCCTACTGATATTGGTATAGTTCACTGTACAAGATTGCTGTTTGAAAAAGAAGTTTGAAGAATGAGGACAGAAATGATTGGTCGACGGCATGCTTGGGATTACTCTGATGCTATAAATACATCCAGGGCTGAACAAATGCAGGACTGAATGTGGTACACTCAGTAAATGTTGTTCTTTCGAAGTAGTACTTTTCTCATGATGTTTCTAATGCCAATCTCTCTTGCAGTTTGAAAATGATATTTCTGCGTTCACGTATGAGAAAACATTGATGATGGAACAGCGATCTCAGATGCTAAAACAGATGCAGCTGTCAAAGAACGAAAGGGAAAGAGAGGTAGGGGCTTGGGCTTGGCAAGATATTCTGTGATAAATCTGAAAGTATTTCTTGGCCATGGCTTCTAATCAGCTGCTTCTGCTGCTCCCCTACCATTACTAGTCACTGGTGGTATTTTGCATGTTGTAGTCACAAGCTTCATGCACCTGTATACTTGTGAATATTTTAATATTAATATATTTAAAGCTTTTTTCTTTCTTTTTTTTTTCTTGTGCTTCTACCTTCTCATTTATCCTGTTAATTATGCCATTATCAACACTTTTTAATGACGTAAAAGGTATTGAATGCTTTGGCTTTCGTATCACTTAGTAACTTCCCTCCCATGCCAAGTAAGACATTTCTCCTGTGTTTAACTGGATTCATAAAATAACTAGAATTTTTTCTTGTGTGTTTTTTTGTCTACTGATAATTGTAATTTATTTTAGGTTTCTTTGGGTTTTGTTTTCTTTAATCTCTCCTTATTCTCTTTTTTCCATTTCACCGTATTTTTTTAAGGTTTGTAAAGATGCCTTGTGTCGCTACAACAATGTGCTGCTGTGAAACCTCTTTCTTCTCTTCTGCATCATGGTAGCTTTCTCTTGATCTCAGCCTGCCTCGCATCTTTTTAGTAAAACACAAGGTCTCCTATACTCCTTACTCGGTGTTCTTAAGGTTTTCCTCATTTCTTTATTGAACACTAGTATTTTACCAGTGGAGTTTGAGTGATTAGTCAATCTCCAGTAGGCTTAAAGGGTTTAACTTCCTCATGAATGCTTTATGAGTAGCCCAAGGACCTAAAAGCTCTGTAGTCTTTAGCATATAAATTATAGTGGAGACGAGAATTTATTCTCAGCTCTCTGAGTTGATTGGGATCTGCACTACTGCAGAGTGCAGTTTGCTTGGAAGTTTTAATTTCTTTCTTTTCCCCTTACCATGTTGGGTTTGGTTGGTTGGTTTTTTTATTAGTCACTTTTATCTGAATGTAGTCATCATCATTATAGCTTCAGCTTGTTCCTTCATATCAGGCAGGGTAAAATACGAATGTACAAAATACCATTGAATTTCTTTCATGTTCTGAAGTAAAATCCTTTATAATTCCAAGAACACCTAGTACTTATGTCCTGCCTTATCCAAGAATAAAAGCTCTATCCACGTGGTGTTTCTGATTGGGTATATTAATCTGCCTCTTTCTTGTGTATGTTCATCAGAAAATGTTTAGTTATACCTTCCCCTCCAGAGCTACAAGTTGAGTGTAGGCACTCAGTGTGCCAGGCCTTTTCTTAATGTGATCATCTTTTACATGAGTCGAGCCATCCCCTCTGGCTTTATGAGAGCCTCAAAAACATTTCTGTCATTAGTATCACTAGTTCAAATCAGCTTTGCTTTTGTTTACATTATCTGTCTCCAGACAAATATAACCCTGATAGTCCAACTGTGAATTGTGCTTGTAGTTTTGTTTCCTGTTAACACCTAGATTAGTATTTTAACATCATTTTTGTGCCTGTACCTCTTCAAACGAGGTTCAAACCTTTGCAAAGAGAAGAATTTGGTTTTATACAGCATTCTTTTGCCGTTTCCCTCATAGTTATGCTCTTATCCCCGAGGAATCACCCTCACTCTCCCCTTTCCCATCAATTTTTAAAATGGAACTTTATTTGATCCTGCCCCTGGGCTTTCCTGTGGAGCTGGGGCATGGGGGCTTGTTGGATTTTTGTTTCCTTTTTTTGAGGAACTTGGTTTAGGTGCTTCTATTCAAGTGTAAATATAACACATGCAAAGTGCAAAACCTGAAGACTTAGGTGCAACTGCCAAACATTTACTGTTTTTTGACTTTGACAATAGCACTACAAAGATGAAAGAAAATGTAGAGCCTCATTCTTCCTTACTGCCCTTCCTGGTCGCTGTTGCTTCCTTCTCTGGCTTGTCCTGATTAATTGGGCCAGGTGGTGATGTTGTTGGAACTGTGAGAAGGTGGCAGTCTTCCTCCCACCACTACTTGGTGTTGGGATGCACAGCGCAATTGCTGTTGTGCATATTGCTGCTGCCAGGTAAGATTGGCAGAAATGCGGGTGCATGTAAGTGAGGAACACAATAATAGTTTGTGAATCACTGTTTGGGAAATAAATCAGTGTTCAGAGTTGGAAAGCAGCTTTCTCACCTGCTTGAATGTTTTTTTCATACTTCCGATTGTAACTGAATAAAATCAGTTCATCTGAATCATCATATACGTGCAGGGATGTGACCCTCACAAACATAGGAACAGTTGAGGTTTCCATATAGGTTTTCCATGTAGGATTTAATTCACTTTCCATTTTTACAAATCTCTGTAAACAGACTTCGTAACTATCTGCTAAACATTCCAGGAAGTGAGCCATAGTATGCATAAACAAATGGTATGTGTGTGAAAACAAACCAAGTTTAGAACAAGCTACAATACCAAATGTCATCTATTTAAATGAAGACAAATTTTATTTTGAATAATAGCATCATTTGCTCTTTTCTGTAGACTGGGGTTTGGGGGGTTTTTTGGTCATTGGTAACCTTTTTTGTCCCAGATTCAGAGCATCACTGATGAGTCTCGAGGCTCAATCAGAAGAAAAAGCTACTCCAGTCCACAGTCCATTGGGCAAGATGCGGAGGCACTGCTGACTAATGATTGTCGAGAGGAGGAGGTAGCTGGGCATGTTACTGGCTAGATAGATTTTCCCATTGCAACACTTGAAGTGTCACTATTGCAAACTGAACTACAAATTAACAACTTGATCATTCATTGTTTTGGAAAAGTTCTTCATAAATTTAAGTTCTATTATTTTTCTAAATTCATTATCTTACCCTATATATTGTTCTCTAGATTATGCTTTTGCAACATGGATTATGTTCTCTTTTTCTCACGCTTGCTTCCCGTACAAGAAACACTTCTGGGAGTGCCTGTTTCTCTTAAGAGCCAGAAGCAAAAATATTTCTCTGCCTTCTATCTCTTAAAAGTTTTAACAGTGGTTGTTTGATTAATAAGTATGTTTCATACTTCTACAAAGCATTGCCTTCCTTTATAGTTCCTGGTTTGAAGTACTTGAGCTTCTCTGAGACCATATATATATGCTAGGGCTTTTCAAGGAGATTTCCATGCTTATGGACAAGCCATTATTAACCCACAAATGTCATTACTGCTTTCTGCATAGTGAGTTGGAAAGGAAATGGACTGATGTGATCAATGGTTTTTAGCGTGCACTTGAAGTGTTGCTCTTATCTAAAGATGTGTTAGCCTAGTCTGTAGAAATGCTGTATGCCTTTCTGTTTCCCTTTCTTTGTGAAGTGTGAGAAGAACGTGCTGTATTCCATGTAATTAATTTGGTATCAAAATAGCACTAACAAAAATGTGCCTTTGTAGTCTTTGCATTTTTATAAGCATGTGCTATAGCTCCAGAATTTCTCTTGGCCTCTCTGTCTTTATAAAAATGGCAAGCTGTCCTTCTTTGAAGCCTAGTTGTACTGAACTCATCTTGCACTTATTAGTTTGACATTTTAGCTCATTGGATGCTGTATGGCACGTCAGATATCTGCATGCGTTTGTTAGCTTTTTCATTCTCATGATAGAACTGTATTTACAGTAATTTCTCATTCATAGTCTTGACTCATGATTTAATCTTCTGGGGAGATATGTAGACGATCAAAAAAAATAAAGATATGTGTAAACCTCAGAATTTAACTTAGGATTTGGAATCCTTAGGGATAGGGAATGGGGACATTATTTAGGAGAAATACAGAAGGTCTTGCGTATTTAAGAAGAACTGCAATTAGAGTTTTTGAGCCAGTCGGGGAAGCACTGTTCAGAGATAGAAGTACTTTTGTCATCTGCTTTGATTTTCGTCATGCTTTTGACTGTGATCTGAATGGAACTGATTCTTCTCAGTCATCACATATGGAGGGACGTGACCATCACTAACATGTGGTTGAGGTTCCCAAATGAAACTGGAGCTTCAACTCAGGATTTAACAAGTCTCTGAAGAGACTTCCTAACTGCTAAAGATCTCAAAAAAAACCAAGCAAACAGAAAAACAACCACCCCCCAAAATAGAACACCCCAAAACACGAAACAGTCCTCCCCTATATCGGTTCACTTATGAAAGAGTCTAAGGTACTGTATTTGTGTTGCTTTTGATGGAAATAAAGAAGCCTATGGACAAAGGTAAGTAAGTAAATAATGTCTTCAAATATTTCTTCCTTCTTTCCTCAAGAGGAGTAAGAGGGATGCAAAACAGGGAACGGAGAAGTTTGCATGCATGCGGGAACAACAGTACTATGTTCTTAAAGCTGTGATTTGAGTTTCTGCTATTGTAAGGGCTATCTCTTCAGAAGGCCCCTTCATGGTTACATTGATTGGCTTTTTTTCTGTAATATGCACTCGCATTCATAAATAATCCAATGGAAGGTAGCTAGCCTGCAATTTGGCTAGTCTAATATTGCCTTACTGGGGTCATGCTGGTAGCTCAGCTCAAGTCGTGTGCAATGGAAAACGTTTAGGACAGTAGCTGAGAAAATAACAGTGTAACTGAGCAAGCTTCCATGGCAAAACCCCCAGTGTTAATAAAGTACTCTTTGGCTGGATTAGCCTCATTTCAGTTCATTACAAAATAACATCCCAGCCCAAACGTAATCTTGCAGTTTCATTTCATAGTGAAGTCAAAGCAGTCTGATAGTTGTTCGCAAGGTGAGGTGCCTTTTTTTCTGTATTGCCTTTTATTCCACTGCTGTGAAATTACATTTCAGCATGTTAATACCGTGTAATCTACAAATGCTCTTTGTGGCTGAATCTTGGGGTGATGGTTTGTTTTGTGGCCAGGCTCAGCTGATCCATGACAGAAACACTGCCTCGCACTCCACTCCAGCAGTCAAAGAAAGCGTGGCTGCTGCTGCGCCAGAAAAAGTGCACATGACCTGGACTAAAGAGAAGTTTGTAGCTGAAAAGCATAAAAACAAAGATTCAAATGCATCTGGCTTTAAAGATATTTTTAACATGAAACCGTAAGTATACACGTGATGGATGTCTGGAGTTTTCTGTTTGACTGAGCGTGGGGGTGGTTCTGGGTTTTGTTTGTTTAAGAGATTCTGATTTATTTAAAGTTGAGTATAAATATGATCTTTCCATGCACTACACTTAAATGCCATCACCATGAAACTAGCATGGAATTGGGTGGAACAGCAATGACTGTAAAGAGCCATTCACCAAAATGTGGTCAATGAAGCTTAAATGACAGGCTTCAAGCTGTAAACTCAGCTTCTAGATTGTTCCAGAAAGCATATATGTTAAAATATTTAATGATAGCTTTTGGTTCTCTCTCTTCCTGTGAGAGATAAATAGTAGATAATGATAATGATAAATTATTATCTACTACTACTAATAAATAGTAATAGTACTAGTAATATAGTAGTAGTAGTAATAATAATAATGATGGTGATAACAATTTTAAACTGTATATCATTTCCCTGTCTCAATTATTGTGTTGTATTGGGGTGGAGGAGGGCATACCAAAGAAGCTGATAGATTCTTTCAAGACATTTAGCTTATGTTTTGGAGTTTGGGTGGAGTTTTGAGGGTTGGTTTTGGTTTTTGTTTAAAAGATGTTCAGTCCTCATCCTGTAAATGAAAGCAAGATAAAACTTGTGCTTATATGTATGTCTGTTTATATTTCCTGTTAAAATATTCCTCAATGTCTTTTCCTTAAAGAGAGGTCACTTAATAGATAACAGCTACTGCCTTTGTCAAGCCTAATGTAGCAGACACAAAACCAGTGACGGAAAGACATCAGCTTGATTGCCGCTTCGTGCTGCGTTCAGGCGCATGCATACACATACGCATTTTCTCTGACTTCTGGAGGAGTGCAGTTATAAGCATGGCCTAGACTAGCAAAACTGTGGATGTCAATGGAAATTTTAATATCTAAAGGAAACAGTTCTTAAATCTAGGATTTGCACACAGAAATTACACTTAGAATCAGCCCCTTAAAACCCTGAGTTGTTCTGTGGGTTTGCTCTGAGCTCTTTACAAACGGTGTACCTTCTGCAAATTCCAAACATCATCCTTCCATCTTCCTTCTGCTCTAAAGCACTGTTTTTGTTCTGGGCTGCATTATACTTGAATCCTTGAGGGAAAAGGAGGGGGGATGTGTGTGTCAAAGTGTTAATATCTTGGAAATACTTACTATTATTTCTTTAGAATTGTGCAAGACACAGACTTCAGATGTTTTAAATTTACTATATGTGGTTGGGGGTGGGAATTAAGTTTCAAACTTGGTGTGCCTGTACAATGTTGTTGAATTAGAAATATACCTGATGCCATAAATATATTCTTTCCTGTTCATTTGCTTCCCTTCCACGTAGAGAATGGGGAAATCTGTAAGTCTAAATTTCATTTCACTTAAGCAACATAGGCTATGTTCCCTGCCCCTTGTGGTCCTGTACATTGTATGTGTGTTTCCTAAACCATAATTTGCAGTATACATATAGTTTTGTACCTTGTTTTATGCACTGTGATTTACAATTTATCACTGAAAGATATTCATCATGACCTGTTAATGTTTACTTCGAAATATTATATCCACTTTTTTGTTCAAGGTGAGTCACAGAACGTGTATTTTACTTTCTGTAAGAATGTAGAACTTGACAGTACTCCTCTGCACCAGTATAATAATTAGCTTTCTAATTAACTACATTAAAAATTATGGTTTTCTTGTTCTGGGAAAATGCTCCCCATTGTGAAATAACTACTGGGACAATAAGGATAAATTTGTTCCCAAAGGGAATTTTCACGTTTCATCACATGCCAGTTCTTTCCTCCCTTCTACTAACCCATCATGTGTAGAAATAACTTGAGTTCAGATGAATACTGGGGATGAAAGCATACAGAAATGGGACACTACAGCTCTCTGTTCTTGGGTGGAACTGACTTGTGGCTGCTCTGCTTTTCAGAGCTGAATGTTATCTTCATTTTGTCTGTTTAGTAAATTGAGCTTCTCATGAAAACTGAGCTTACTTTGTGTCCCATGTGTAATTTCAGTTCTGCCACTACTTGAAGGATAAATTAAGTTAGTCAGCCTTGGTTCATGTTGTACTTTCAGGCTCAGTTTGATCTTTTACTCCAGTGCTGAATCCTTGCCCACTCCATTGCAAATTTACAGCCCTTATACTTCCTCTGCATTTTGTCTTTAACAGTGTTTCTACTTTAATGGTTATACACCTCTTCAGTGATACACTCTTGCCTCACTTCATAGTTGTTCTTTGGTCTTCTCAAGCTGCTGTTCTGCTTCGAAATACTGAGCTTGAAGTACTCTTTTGTTCATAACATAGTTTCGGTACAGTTAGTTTTCAGAACAGATGGCCACTGGGCCAGGATGGACTGATAAACTGAACTCTGTTTTGGAAATGTCATTGTCCTGGGGGAAAATGGGGTGGAGAAAAAAAAACCAATTGAAATAGATGGGGCTGGTCTCCACGGGCCACCAAGCTTCTGGCTGGGTGCCTTTTTTCCCTTCTTCTAGTTGCCCCTGCAAAATCAAGAATGAAGATACAACCTGTTCTAATAGTGTCCTGTTAATGGCTTTTCCCTTCATAGTGAAAAAAAACAACAAACAGGACTTAGGAGAACACAAGTTGCTCCCATCGTTCTCCATCTTTCTCAGCACCCTATGTTTGAATGAACCTGTATCTGGCTGTTCTCAACTCCACACTTACCTATAAAACATGTTGCTAGAAGACTCTAGAACTAAGTGTAGCCCCCTGAAAGGAGCTCTTGTAGTAGTAGAACAAAGTTAGGCCCATTTCCTTTTGGGCCTCCTAAATGTTTTTCTTTTGGGAAGAGAGCTCTCATTAGTTTCTGGTTTTTGCTTGAGCTGATCCAGTGCTGGGGTTTGTGCTGTAATTTTGATTGCTGTTAGTGGGGTTCGAAAGATGCCAGCCTTGAGCATCAGGCGCTTCAGAGGTCTTGTGTCCCTCTGCTATTGCCTGCCTGTTCTGTGCTATAGGACAGCGTGTGAGCCTAGTTGAGCAGGGTACAGTTGCACTTTTAACTGAGAGACTACTAGCTAGTGTGCCAAAAATATTGGATATTATAGAGTGATATTTGTCTTGTATCAATATACCAGTATCTCCATTTATGAGAAGGGCTGCCACCCTGTTTCCAAGGTTCCCTTTAAAGTGACACGTGTGAAAATCTATTTTTGGGCAGTGGATCTTCTGGCTCCACTAAGGTAGAGTCTGGATATTCTTGTACTGTAGCATATGACTTATTTCCAGTCTTAGCTTTGCACAGGTGGCAGTTTCTCAGGAACTCTAAGGAAACTTCTTTTGTTCTGAAGAGTGACGAAATCATCCAAGGTTGATCCTAAAAATATGGAAATCTCTGAAGTCCTAACAGTTTCTTCCTCTTGACTGTAAATCTGTGATTATATTTGTTGAGCACAAGAAACAACATAGTTAATATTGATAGTGTAAGGGGAGAGGCTCGGATTCAGTTCATTCCTTGCTACCTTACTCAAGACATAAGAACTATTAATTTCATAAATTCTTTGCTGTTTCTGAATTGTCTTTACCAGGCTTACTGGAACCTGGTAATGTCTCCAAGAGAGTGTGAGGGAAATCTTGTATCATACAACATACGTACTGTAATCTTTCCACTGCGTTCCTTTAATTCCTTTGCTTGGAATTTCCTGTACAAACCCAGTTACTTTTTATATATAGTTTAATAAACTGCACTAAACTTCATTTTGCTTCATTGTTGCAAAAGATCGCTGACAATGGGGAGAATTGTGCATTTTGGCAATGTGCTCAGAATTGCTTGAATTTCAGAGTTAAATGTTCTTTTCAAATGGAAAAAAACCCAACCCAAAACCCCATCTTTTAAACCTCGGTATTGCGTTTCCTATAATTTAGTTTGAATGTGTACAAATACCGGTGTCCATGAAAGCAGCTTATTCTATGTGCATATAGATGAAACTTATAAATTCAAATACATAACATATAATTCAAATACATATTGTGGCAATACTTAAAAATGTTTGTCTGCACACTAGGAATCAGTCCAATGTGAGAAGAATGCACACCGCTGTGAAGCTCAATGGAGTAGTGCTTAATAAATCGCAGCATGCTCAGCTAGTCCTCCTGAATATGCCTGGACCTCCCAAAAACAGAAAAGGAGATGAAAACTGTATCCTCTGCTTCTCTGCTTCCATATTTCTTGACATTTGGAATTTGATCTTTATGACTGTGCCATTGTCTGTTGGTTAGGATAACCACTGGTAACCGTGGTGAGCATAAGCTTGCCTTTAAGAAGACAACTTCTGATTCCACAGTTTTAAGAAGTGTTGATGATTGGGGAGGGGGGGGATTGAGTCAATGTGAAGCATTCCTAAATATTGAACTGAATTTAAAGTCTCTTTTCATCTTTTGTGTAGGTGAGTAGTTTTCACTCAAATTAAGCCTCATTTCCACTTGAGCGAGCAGGTGGATTATGTTATGGGACAGTATAAAGGGTGACACAAGAAAACTCCTTGAGGAAATTGTTGAACTTGATTTTTGCATTATATATCTGACTTTTAAAGGTATTGGTGGCTTTTTTGTTTCTTTCCTGGATAAATTCCTTGACTTAATGATATTCCAGACATGGAGTTTTTAGAAGTTCTGACAGAAGGTCTGGACAGAGTTCTCCTGGTCCGAGGCAGTGGACGTGAAGTGATCACCATTTATTCTTAACCTGTTTGCTCATTTTGGTCAAATACACCTCCCAAATGAGAAAACAAAGATCTTTGCCACAGTTGGAGCAGCTTCATTAAGAGTTCTAGTGCATTGAAAATTACCTGCAAGCTGAATCTTCTGATGGTGTGTTCTGGTTTATTTTTTTTTTTCTGTTAAAAGGTTGTATTTAAATTATATTTTAAGAAGATAGGCTTATGTAGAAAATATTTGTGTAGTGAATGAGAAACGGTGGCTGGGTTAGAATATTCACATGTAGCATATTCTGACACTTGTTAAACTGTGGTGAAACACAGGAAAAATTAATGCAATGCTGTGTTTAAACATCTAGAAATGCAAGCTGTTTTTGATTGGTTTAATCTTTGTTCTGCATCGAAACAAAAGGGAAAGACTTTAGGAAAAGTTAGCTTCCTCCCTTACCAAAATGCTGCTATGTTGCTTCTGTTGGGACTAGTCCTGGCCCAGGAAACTTCAGGCAGAAATATATACAACCACTCAAACACGTATATTATGTGCATAGAGTGTTTTCCCTGAAGTTCATTATTTGCCACACTTGTTTTAAATAACATTTCCCTTTTTAAAGTACTTTGGTAGCTGAAGCCTCCCAATGGCAGTAATAGTAAATTGGCAAGTTGTGTGGGGTTTCTTCATGAGCTACTAGCGGTTATAGTGTATTGCATAACTATACCAGTGGAGCCGAAAAGCATCCAACTCGTAGGAAGGCTGTGGAACAGTAACTCTGCCTGGCTGCAGTCATGATTGTAACAGTTGATAAGCCACAGCAAGTTGGTTAATGAAGTGCAGTCTCTTGTTTTGAAATATGTATATTTTGAAAATGTTCTATGTATGTGCTGCTGTTGAAAATAAAATCTGCTTTTCTGAACCCATTGAGCCCATAAGCGTGCTTCAGTTGGAGTCGTTGAACAATGCTGTGTTAGTGCTCAACAGAAACTTGATTGCTTCTGTCAGAATTCTGCTTCTTTTTGGACACTGTTAAGTTTTCTAAATGTTGCTTAAAACCTAAAGTGGGGTTTATTTTGAATATTGGAAGATGTTTCTATTCTAAAAAGAGTGGTTTTATTGAAGCATATGTAAACTATTCTTTTATAGTACAGTCGACACCTCTGCTCAGACTGGGATAGCAGGGATGCAGGGCCCAAATACCTGTCTAGGCTCAAGGCCAGTGCTTTTATCCTAGCTCTCCTGGGCAAAGCAAAGTTATAAACAGCAAAAGCTGAAAGCAGCCCATTGCCAGCCCCTGCAGTTTGATGCACATCAACAGAAGGAACACAGAAAGATAATCAGGTGGCCTGTTGAACTTCAGATGGTTCATAAACACTGCTGGGACACGCTACAAGGCAATGCTGAACTCCAGAAGGCACTGGGTGTAGGTTTAATCTTCAGGGTAGGCTTAGGTTTACGTAGAAGCACTCATAGGTACCCTGGGAGCACACCAAAGTCCTCCAAGGCCTTTGGGTACAATGAAAGACACATGTATCAAGTACGTGAAAAGGCATTCTCAGACCACTGGGGAGAAAACTGTAGTTGGATACCTCTGGTGCAATCCAAATGGCTCTTTGTTTTTCTTGTAACACACTAAAAGGCACTTGAGGTCCGTGGTGCAGGGCCATAAGCAGGCATTCATAGATGACTGTGCTTGGCTCTTGGTAAGGATTCAGTTCTGGATTAGGCACTCAGAGGCTGCTACAGGTGGGGTCTTTGGTTTCCTTTGGTGATTTTGGTTTTGGGCTTTTTATTGTTCAGTTTGGAGGTTTTTTAATGGCTTTGGGGTTCAACTATTTCAAACCAGGGTTGGGAAAGTTTGGGGTTTCTTTTACCGACTGTTAAAAATACATCTGTTTAGTAGAGATTCAATAGAGAAATTCTTAGTGCTGACATGCCTTGAAGATGAGAGCCTTTAGGAGATAAGATGGCCTGATTCTATGAGATAAGAGTTGCTTACTCATTGTTCCTTAAAGAACTGATTGACAATGAGATGTCATGGGTTTAGCCCTGACGAATCCTTTTGGATATGCTCAGTAGGCACTTTACTAGTTTGGCACCAAAATCTCTGGATATATTGTGCCTGTCTCCCAGTCTGTCACTGCAAACACCTAGTAGTAGTTGCAACATCAAGAAGGAAAATAGGGGATTGCTGTCTTTGGGGGTTTGCTGGGGCTTTGGGGGGATTAGACTTTACCTATTGCTAACACAGACTTCTCATCCCTAACACATGAGAACGTGTATTCAGCCTCAAATTCCCCTCCCAGCTCACTCACAGCTCCGTTAGCACTCAATGTTCTTTCTCTATATAACCCTCTGCTAGATTAGGTTGGTTAGATTAGGTTTAGGGGTTAGGGTTAATGTTGGGGTAAGGGTTAGGGGTTGGGGGAGGCAGGGTAAAGGTTAGGGTTATGTTGGGTTAAGCCATTAGGGTTACAATTAGGGGTAGGGTTAATGTTAAGGTTAGGTGGGGTTTAGGTTTAGCCAATAGGGCTAGGGTTAATGTTAGGGGGTTATGGTAAAGGTTAGGTTAGGTTTAGGGTGAACGTTTGTGTTTAAGCTGTTAGGGTTATGATTAGGGGTTAGGGTTAATGTAAGGGGTAAGGGTTAAGGGGTTAGGGTTAGTGTTAGGGTGAGGGTTTGGGTTTAAGCCGTTAGGATTCCGGGTTATGGGTTGGCTTATGGGTTAAAGTCAGCTTTATGGCTTGGATTATAGGTTCAGGTCAGTGTGAGGTTATGGGACCGGGCGCAGCGGGAGCCGTCGGGGCGCAACGGCGGTTGCCCTGGTTACCGTCCGCTGAGCTGGAGGGGCGAGTCACGTGAGCGAGCCGCAGCCAATCGGAGCGCAGCTCGGGCGCTCGCGAGCCTTCGTTCTCCATGGCAACCGTCTGCCCGTAGGCCGCGGCCTGGGCGCCGGTGGAGGGGCCGCCATGGTGAGTACCGGAGGGTCTGGGCTCTGTCGGTCGGGGTACCGCAGTGCTGCAGCCGGGGGGAGCTGCTCCGCGTTGCCGTGGGCAGGGAGGCGGCCTGTCGTCGTGCGGGAGCCGATCATAGAGGGCTGCTGCCGCCTCCGCCGTGACCCCTGTTGGGCCCTGCGGAGAGCAGTGGAGCTGGTAGGATGTGGCGCCCCAGCTTGGAGATCACGAGTGCCTCTGGCCTGCGTTTATGTATTTGTTTATGAGCTTAATTTCTTTTTGGGGCTGCTTTCTATATTGTGAGGTTTCAGCACTGGTGCTGGCATGTCTTCCTTTCCATCTGCAACGAGCAGAAACCGTTTATCTGCAGAACACCCAGCAACAGCAAAGGAAACATTAGTTGAGCTTTTCACGTGATTTCACGTTTGCACGATGCAGAACACTGTGGGGAGTCATCAGACTTGAAACCACGTTGTGAGAGCTTGTTTTATCTACTGCCGTTGATGCTTCCTACACTGCCTTTAATTTCCAGGCAGTCGAGATCAGTACTCAGGTTTTCAGCGGTGTCCTTCCAGTATTGCATTTGCACTGGAGCGACCCTGTGCAGTTGTATTAACAAGGACAAGGTGCACAAGTTAACTGCCTGAGTTAATGCATGCAACACCAACAGTACTAACTAATAATACTATAGTCAATACAATGGACTTCACCTTTGGTTGCCTCCAGTCATAAACTCACATTCGTGCCCTGTTGTGCTGCTTGCACGAGTGAGGTTTATTCTAATAGAATTGGCCATGCCGATACTCCCTCTTTTGAACTAAAGTCGTGCATAGAAAGGCCAGTTAGCCACGTGTAAAACCACTTCTGCCTTAATTTGACCTGGGGATGGGTTTTTTCTGGGCAGTAGGCTATTCAGAAACAAATTCAACTTATCACTTAAGGTTGTATGGGAAGCCTCAAACTGACAAGGAAGCATAATATACTTTCCTGCATGTTTTTATTAGTACATCTATAAATGATACATCATTTAGCTACATTATATATTCATACATGTAATACAAAGACAAATTTATCTAAGAGCTTTCCCTCCACTACAGTCCTTCTGGTTATGATCCCCTGATTGTGTCTCTCTCTGATTTTGTATGACTTTCCTGAGGGTACTGGTGCTTTTAAAGGGGGAGCACGTATGTGAGGTATATATAAAGATTACAAGTATGAAAATATGGTTGTTTTTTACCATACTAGTTAATGTGCACAAAGACTAGTCAGAAGGCAAGTCTCCACAATGCTTCTGCTCCTTTTTACTTACTGTATATTCATCTTTGTGCTTATATCCTTGTCCACAGGCAGAGCTAGGCCTTAATGAGCACCACCAGAATGAAGTCATCAACTACATGCGCTTTGCTCGTTTCAAGCGCAGCCTGTGTCTCAAGACAGTGGATTCTTGTTTTCAGAACCTTAAGGACAGCAGGTACCATGGGGGGTTACTTCTGAAGAATAAGGCAAAATGTGCTAGCAGCAGGTGCAGGCTTAAATGCTTAATGGGGTGAATTTTCTCTGCTTACATTTGTATGATGTTCTTAGTGAGGAAGAAAGATCCAATAATATTCCAAATGTTACAAATTAGCTTCAAAAGGACTTGTTCAGAGTCTTAGGAATTAATGTAGATATTGTCAGCATGTCATTGCTTTCCATTTTGCTTCTCATGTCTAAAGTTGATGCAAGCCTGCAGCAGAAGTAATACAGATTTCTATGATTCTGTTCTCTTAATACTTCTGCAGACTTGCATCATCTTTAGACATCAGAAGCAAGATGTAATGTCATATTCATGATTGTAATGTTTCCAAGAGAAAATTTAAGTACAACAGCCAGTCAGTAGTTCCATGGTCATTATATAACTAGTCATAGTGGATATTTTCAGAAGGACATTGCAATAGATAAGGTTGATATCTGTATAGTGAGGTCTCATAACAATGCAAAACTGTTAACCTTTATCATACATGACTGATCTTGACTGCTCTGTTTAGACTGGTTGAGGAGACCTTCACAGTCGATGAGGTGACAGACATGCTGGACGGACTGCAGACTGTTGTACACAGTGAAGTGGAGTCAGAGCTCATAAACACAACTTACACCAATGTGTTAGTTCTGCGGCAGATCTTTTCGCAGGCTGAGAAATGGTACCTGAAGTTACAGACAGACGTCTCTGAACTGGAGAATCGGTAACATACATTAGGCTGTACAGAATGCCTTTCAGTGATAAGAAAACTCCAAAGTGTTGATTATTCACATTCTTTTCCTAACCATAGAAACCTATTCTTTTACATTGTATCGATGATAAGTCTTCCATCTATGTAGTATCAAGATACACAATAATTTCACATTTGTTGGGAAGATGTTTTTACTGGTAATGCTTTTACTTGAATTAATCAGTTAAAGAGCAAGTGATAGGATTTGATTAAAACCCTTTTGTTTTTTGAGTAGATTATATTTTAATCAAGGGTGCTAAATCATATAATTCTAATGCATATACCATGCCATTTCATGACATGATCTATTGCACTTATTGCATGTGCATAGGTCTTCATTCTGTACTTGTAATGAGAATCTTACATGCAATAAAGAGCATAGCATCAGCTTAGTAAAATGTGTTTCATAACATAGTTCTTCTAGTAAATAATTGCCTTCCTTCTTTTTCTTTTCAAGAGAATTGTTGGAGCAGGTTGCTGAGTTTGAAAAGTCAGAATTTATATCTTCGAACAAGAAGGTAGACTTTTATTTTAATTAAATCATAATCATGTCATGTGGAGTCATGGCAGGTGTTGAAAATGCTTAGTACTGGCTCCTTGTGCTTTAGAGAGAAAAAGCTAAACACAAATAAAACCTCCTTTTTCAAAACAATCTTTGAAAGTCTCCAAAAAGTGGCATTTTGCAGTTCGGCACCAATGCTCACACTGAATTGCCTTGGCTGCTTCCAGATTGTGGGTTCTGCACATCCAGGGCATGCCTCATGATCCTCATCCCAAAATCAGCCAGACTAGGGATGTGTTGGAGCATCTCATTCCCTTGGAACTAGGACATTCACTTGTCCCAGCATGGAATCAAGAGCTGAGAAGATTCCTCAGTAGAGCTGTGACTCTAACTTATCTTGCATGATTATGGTTGCACCTTACTTGGTTTGTAGTGTAAAGGTATATTTAGTTAATATATATTATATTTGAACACTTAAAACACTATTTGGAGCTTTTATAATTGCTCAAATATTTTCTCTGTTTTCCTTACTCCTTTTTCTTTTAATTGCTGTAGCATCGGTAGTCTTTTGTAAATTCAAGTTTGCAACCCTTTTATGTCTCTGTGCATTGTTTTCATTTAGCTTTAGCTGCAAGTGCAGAATATAACTTTGGAGCCAAGATACTGGTAAAAAATGAACTAAGAAAAAGTTATTTACAAAAGAAAGCCAAACTGACTGTCAGTAGTTGTTTTACAGGTTACAGACATACCTTTCTTCCTCTTAGAAATCTATATAATTTACATCTTTAACCTTTATTATTTCTTTAGCCCAGCACAGACCTCATTAGACCAAAACTGGCTCCATTAAATGAAGGTGGGACAGAGCTGCTAAACAGGGTAAGAACTTGTCTGTTTGTGCAGTTGTGATCAATGACCATTCTGCTTATTCAGCTGAACTGGGTAGCTGTACAGCAATATCCTTATAACATGCCTGTTGCTGTATAGTTGTCAAGGCAGTATACCCCAGAATATAAATTAAAATCTAATAAATTAATAAATATTATAAAGCATCTTAAATTTATTGTGTGGTTATGGTCTCTAACACGTATTGCAATATTGACCTTCCTTTTGAAAAGACGTTTTGGCCTTTGAAGTTATTTGGATTTCCATTTAATCAGGTAAATTAGTAGAAACCAGTGTTCAGTTTGTTCTGTTCAGCTGGCTGAAGTAAATTAGGATATGTAGCTGGCTGAAATAATCAGGTTATCAAACATTCTGTATCACTGTAAGTCAATCTTATTACATTCAGTCTTTTTCCTTTTGTGAGCTGGTTAAATTCCTCCCAAAGAAACAAGCATTTGAAGAATTTGGAATTGACTAGTTTTGAAAACATCTCATTTCCCACTTGCTAAAGATTTTCATAATTCCAAAGCACATTCTACTATTTAGTGTTATCAATAGTTTTTATTAGGTATTGAACTTGCTTGGTTCAACTGAACTTCCTTCAAATGCCACGCTTCTTCCAATACACTTCTAATTTATGAGCAGACAAGATATCTAGCAAGGAGTTGTGTTTTCTGTCTTCCAGCCTGCATTACCAGAACGATCCCTTAACATAAATAAAGTGGTCAAGAATTCAGATTTGTATTTTAGTTCTAGATCAATGTAGTTCCCTTTCAAAAATAATTTCAAAGTCTGTTTCAGAACAGTTTATGTTGAATTTGTGCATCTGATGGCTTTGTTTTCCCTTAAAAATAATTCAAAGTTATATGGTGACTTCACTCGGACTGATAAAACGTGGTTATTTCCTATGACACAGAACATGTTCAAAAACTACGTAGATGAGGTCCTCAGTGACTGATATGCTTTAGTGGTGGTCTTGGCAGTTCTGGGGTAATGGTTGGACTTGAAGATCTTAAAGGTTTTTTCCAACCTAGTTGATTCTGTGGTTCTGTGAGATGCAGTAACACAGTATTTGCCTCTTTTCAACAGGAACTAAATGAATTTGTACTTGCTTGTTGATTGAAAGCATAAATGATGAGCAGCAATGAGACTTGGCTCTCTGAACATGCAATTTTCTTTATTTAGTCTTGATACTAACAAGATGCTAAACTTCCAAATCTCAGTTCAGTAAAGCATAGGACAAGTTTCAGTAAGCAGCCCTACATATTACAGTGCAATTGGACACTTCCATTTTTGCTGATTGAGGCAAAAAACCTAATAAATAAACAGATTGCTGATTTCTGATGAAGGCTGTTTTGATAAGCATTTTGGAGCTTTCCTAAACTATGAAGTGTGTTTTCTTACCTGCAGTATTTGGAAAATTCAAAATGGCATGAGTATTCACAACCTTCTTTTCATTCATTAACCCAAAGACAGTTGCTTCTCTCCAAGAAGAAAATGAAAAATTGAAGACCAGACTCAAGACCGTAGAAACACAGGTAAGTTGGATACTTACTGCAGTTTCCATACTCAGAATTATCTAAATGAGAATCCCATGATTATTATTCTTATGTTTTCAATTAAAATATGTTTCTGAGGTTTTACATTTTCTATGTATCACAGGCTACAGCTGCACTCGATGAGAAGGCCAAGATAGAGAAGTTACTGAAGGATTTACAGATGATCCAAGGCGATCAAAACGTAAGTATAATTAAGATTTCACCCACTACCACCCCTGTTTAACACAACTGTTGCCTGTACATCTAAGAAGTCGGTCTGTATCATGTGTTTCTTTTCTTGTGTCCCACAGACCATGATAAATTATTATCAGAAAGCATTGTTCCAGTTACTATCAGGAAGTAGCATTGCAGAGCTCATATTCTCAGGGGTGATATTTGTATTACCAGATAAAATGTATTTCTGTTTGTTTCTTCCCATTTTACTAATGAAAGAATCATATCTAACCTGGGTTTTATAGCAATAATAAAACACTAATTCTTTCAAGCACTTGTTACACTTGATATTGACGTGGACAAGACAGACTTGTGGCTCTCACTTCAGACTTTAAAAACCTAAATACTTATATGGAAGTATCCAGTGTCCTGTATTCTTAAGCATCAACTAAAGCTTTGCTGCAAATGAGTCAGATGGCAAATGCTTGATTTTACATAGTTCTGCCCCTATCAGCATACAGTCAAAATGGCTCCACCTTTATTTGTACTACTTGAGGTTATTGTTTCTTGTAAG
Organism: Pezoporus wallicus; assembly: GCF_028554395.1. Lineage (NCBI taxonomy): Eukaryota > Metazoa > Chordata > Aves > Psittaciformes > Psittacidae > Pezoporus > Pezoporus wallicus. Next base: position 5,465,036 of record NW_026642649.1, on the reverse strand, counting down.
TGAGGATTCAAACGTGGTGAATGGGAAAAAGCCCAAAACATAAGCTAGAAGACTGCAGGTTGACACGGATAAATCTGTTCAGGACACACAACACTGGTTTAAGTTTGTACCTTTATTTCGTCAATAATTAGAATTCTCTAATTAGAAGTTTATCCATGTGTGATTTTTTTCCTGAAATTTAAAGCATTTACGTTCAAACTTTTAACAAAATTAGAACATTTTAATCCCATCATTTTGAGAAACTGACTTTTTGGCCTTCCCACAGTATTTCCAGATTTGGAAGTGAAGTTAAAGATCATAGAACATTTCCACTTCAGTTTTCGTATTTTAATCCTGATTTCTTTTCATTTTGCTTTCTAACTGGTTTATGGTATGTACTTGGCTTCCTTAATATGTTGTAATTTTATCTAGTCACTTTCAAAATCTGTAGTCAATAATATTATTTATTGGGAAACTTGATTTAGAAGTCATGGAAAATATTTGTTTTGTTAAGCTGTAAATTATTACAGGTTTAAAATATCAAAGGGGTTTATTAAATCCTGGCCAGTAGTGAGTGTAGTTTTAAAAGAAAAGAATCTCATCCTACTTTGTGGTTAAACAGTAATTGGCCTCAGTGTCAGGGCTGCTGAGTATCATTAGCTTTCATGTCCTAATTTGCTGCTTCTTCAGCTCTTACATTTTCTATTTACAGGCATATGTAAATATATTGTTGAAACTAGCTAGTAAGCAAAGTAAGCTTTTCTTCTGTAGAGGTACTATTATCAACTGGTTTCCTATGCTCAAATCTTATCCTCCACACAGAAGGAGCAGACCTTTCTTCGTTTTAGTTGTTTTGTTCTTTTTAAGGCGCTGCTGGTTCAGCCTCATCCTGAGTCATGACATGCTTGGGAGTTTGAAGCTGAGCTTTTGAACCTGAGAGGGGTTTTGTTCTTTGTTCTTTAATGCAAATCCATAGAACAGTTACATGAATATAATGTTTTATGACCCAGAACTGATGGCCAGAAGAGTGTGGATTGTTTCTTCTCACAAGGAAACGGGAAGGTTGTTTGACAAGCAACAGTGGATGCTCTTTTTATAATGCATGTGAGAACAGTGCAGTATTAGTACCTGGTTGATGATAGTACAAGCCTTAACACTTTCATCCTTTCCTACCTGTACTACACCGATGGCTTTTGAAATGCCTGTGGTACTTTACTAAGTAATTTCTCATTATATGTTTCATCCTGTGGCTTCACCTAATTCCTAAAGAAGTGACGTACAAGAACTTGAAATCTCAGCTTGGCAGAGAAAACATTCCAGCCATCTCTAAAGTGCATTGGTTAACAATTTTTTAAAGTTCTAAATTAGTAAGTGCTTTAACTACTTTTCTGTATTTTAGTTAAAGCACTTTGAATTTAAGCTTTACAGGAGTAACTTGAACATAATTACTAAAAATGAATACATACCCACTTCATGTGGGATTTTGCACTTGACATTTTATTTTGAAATAAAATATTTATGTTTTATGATTTAATTTTTATAAAAACATAACATTTTGACATTTTATTTCTTCTCTGGCATTTGACCCATTTGAAATATTTCTTTTGCTGAAGACTAATGCAAACCAGGATATCGCTGAGCTGGAGAATAAAGTGGCAGCTTTGAAATGCCAGTTTGAGAAGACTTTGAGTGACTCTACTGCAAACCAAAAGTTCTTGGAAGAGGACTTGGTGACAACGAAGCATGACTTGCTGAAGGTTCGGGATCAGCTATCCACAGCTGAAAAGGTTAGCATGTTGTAAAGATGAGATCCTTACTCACATTTTAAGTAATTAGTAGTTTAACAAGCAAAGGCTACAGGATGCAGAGTTCACCGAGTCACACTTGTGCCTGTGTATTTTTGTTATTTCAGTGGAAAACCGCATTATAAAATAACAAAACCACAACTAACTGCGTTATTACAACTAGATGAATCATAGAATGGTTTATTTTGGAAGGGACCTGAAGATCATCTAGTTCTAACCCCCTGCCATGGGCAGGGACACCTTCCACTAGAGCAGGTTGCTCCAAGCCCTGTCCAACCTGGCCTTGAACACTGCCAGGGATGGGGCAGCCACAGCTTCTCTGGGCACCCTGTTCTTAAAGGGGTACCTAAAAATTTCTGCTTTTTTTCAATTTTGGAATGAAAAGTGTAGCCCCAGTCTTCAGAAGACTTTTAGTCTGATTTAATTAGAAAATAAAGTTTCTGTTTCTCTGTCTTTCCTGGCAATCTCATTTGAATCTGCTAGCTGACCTCATCTAAATTTGACTGAATTAGAGAAACCGCTGGCTTGAAACTTGAGGAGGAAAAGGAAGTAATTTTTTAAGAAAGTATGTTAGCCTGGGTTTCAGAAGATGTAAATAATGTGTTGATGTTGTTATGTAGGAACTGGAGAAGAAATTTCAGCAAACAGCTGCCTATCGCAACATGAAAGAGATTCTCACTAAGAAGAATGAACAGATAAAGGATCTACGTAAAAAGCTTTCCAAGTAAGTGGTGCTGTTGTGTCTGTCCCAACAGGATCCTGGTTCTAGATCCATGTTCTGCTCCCATTTGGTTTTTATTAATGTGAAGCTCTCTTTAAAACAGACTATAAATTTTCCCTTAAAAATCACTTCTAGTAGGCTGTTCCCTGATTTTTGGCCCTCCAGTCCTTTTAATGCATGTTAGGACTGCAACAGGACTGATGTGTGCAACAGCAGCTACAGTGTAGCAAAGAATGGGAGAATTTAGTATGGGGAGGATGCAAAATACTCACAGGTGTAGTAAAGCCCCCAGCTGCTACACGCATAGATATAAATGGGAGATGTACCAGATACTTTGGCATTATCTTACTTCTTCCACATTTGTTTATAGGAATGAGAAGTCTGCAGGGGTAAACCTCTGTTGAGTAAGGAAAGATGCAGCCTGGACATTACATCGTGTAGAAGGCTTGCATTCTGCAAATGTCAAGTGAACTTTGGCAGCATGGATACTTAGGCCTATGCTGTAGGAGGACAGAGGTGGAACTTAACTTAAAACTTCTGTTCAAATTTCGCTCTCGAGTTTGGGATTTGTGGGGAGGTTCCTGGTCATTCCCTCATTGTGCTGCTTGGTAAACTGGCCAATTCTAACAGGAGAAAAGAGTCCATACAGTTGTCTGCTCTAAGTCATATGCTTGGCCTTGACAGGAATGTGTCACTAGTGGGAGTAGTTTATTCCTTGGGTTTAACACTTTCTTCAGAGACAAAACGTCGCTTGGGTGTTTTCTGCTGTTTTAATGATTTATTTTGTTTTTCTTTTTAATCTTCAGATACGAGCCAGATGACTGAACCATCTGATCTCTCAGAAGCTGCCATAGAAAGAAAAAGTAGACTGATACTATTTTTCAGTGATTTTGGGGTTGAATAGTATATTTTTTGCTTCTAGTGCTTCAAATAACTTTGTATTAATACTTAATGACACACTCCTACCTTACTTCCTTGTAAATATTTGATTTACAGGTTTCTATAACATGATTAGTTTCTCTAGTCATGTTGTTCACCATTGACATTCCTTGAGAAATAGCAAAGAGGAGCTTACTGAAGAACTGAGATCATTCCCTACAAAGAAAGTTTATTTTTGTTAAGAAAAGGAGAAAAAAGGGGGAGGAAAAAAAAAAAGAGGCATTAGGGTTTCTTGCAGTTACTTGTCTGTAGTTGATGTAGCCATGAAGTGGCATTATCTGTGCAAATTCCAACAGTGGAAGTAAAAAGGAGGAGGCAAAAAGTGGAACGTGCTGATGGTCAGTAACACTTTGCTAGAGCGTGTTCATTAGATAGCGAGACAAATATGCTTTCTAGTGGAAATACTGGGCCCTTTCAAATGGAGACACTAACTGAAGCTAGGCTTTTTCACTTGAATTTATTTGAAACAAATATGAGCATCAGAAGGCAGGTTCTGATTTTGCCAGTATTCTTAACATTAAGATGATAATCTGAAACACATGGGAGCAACTAATGGAGCAACTTTCTTGGGATTCTTGGAGCATTCCTTTCTTAATGTGACCTCACCAGAAAACAGCTTACTTCTCCCAAGTCTTTTACTTGTAATCTTCTGCCTTGCATTTATTTGGCAGCCTCTTAGTAGTGCTTTCAACGTGTTCATCTGTCCCCGTTCATATGTATGTTGTATTCTATTCCAAATAAAAACATTATGTTTTCAGACATTTGATCCTTAAGGAGCTGGTTTCTGTAGGAATGTTTTGTGTAGTTTTCTTTTTAGTATCTGCAGAAGGGAGCAGCAGCTCAGTGAAGAATCTTGCTGGAAACATGAATGTGTAAAATACAGATTCATAGAATCATAGAATAGTTAGGGTTGGAAAGGACCTTTAGATCATCCAGTTCCAACCCCCCTGCCATGGGCAGGGACACCTCACACTAAACCATGTCACCTGAGGCTCTGTCCAACCTGGCCTTGAACACCGCCAGGGATGGAGCATTCACAGCTTCCTTGGGCAACCCATTCCAGTGCCTCACCACCCTCACAGTAAAGAACTTCCTCCTTATATCCAATCTAAACTTCCCGTTTAAGTTTTAACCCGTTACCCCTTGTCCTGTCACTACAGTTCCTAGTGAAGAATCCCTCCCCAGCATCCTTATAAGCCCCCTTCAGATAACAGTTCTCTTTTCATTGAGCTAGGTGCAGTATTTTGCCACAGTCATCTGCCAGGCACTTAGATTTCAGTCCAGCCAGAATGCTCTTAAGATTCCTCAGTTTGATTCCCCTTTCCTGATATTATCAAGGATGGCTCTTGGCTTTTGTGTGATACCAAATGTTGTCAGACCACCGTGAAAGGATTCTTAATGCCTCAGGAAGAAAACATGAATCACCTTGGGGTGTCAGGTGGCTGAATGGATCAAGCTTTAAGAAGCTGAATCTGTGTAGGAGGATGTGCCTTTTAAAATGTATTAAAAGAATAACTGTCATTTGAAGGGAAGTTTGTGTGTGAGCAGGTAAGGATTGTTGTCATCGTTGTTATTGTAAGTATTTCTGAATGGCTTTGAGCAGATAATAGGCCCATTGGGGTTACCCTGTGACTGTTAACTTTGACAGTGTCCTAGTGATTCCTGCCCTGCTCTGTCTGCCCCTACAGCATCCCTCCTTATCCGAGTCTCCTCGCAGAGGTGTCCTGAAGCATCAGGCAGCCCGTTTGGAGCCAGCTCTTCAGCAGATGAAGGTGAGGAGATGCACACCGTTCTGTTTCAGCGGCCTTGGTATCTGGAGGCCTTACTTTTAATTACCGGTTTTAGGAAGCTGGTAATTGACTCTGTCCGTGTTCAGGATTGCTGACACCGGTGCGGGACTGACAGGGCAGCTCACGGCTGACAGCTGCTGGTGAACAGGAGAGCTGCCCGCAGACCTCCCCAAACCGCAGGCAAGCTTTAACGGGGCGCGAAGGGGCAGAAGACAGAGCTGCTTGAAGAGGCCGGGTGTCTCTTTCATTTTAGTGTGGTGCCAGTGTGTGACTCTTCTTTTGCACAGGCTAACCTAACCCTACCCCTGATTCTGTGAATCAGAGCTGTGTTGAGTTCACCTTCATGGAGGGAGTACCCTCAATGACACCATCAGAAAGGGGATACAGGTGTGGTGCTAAAGGAAAGCAAGGGAAATAAGAGGAGCTCTTCTCAGGCATGCCTTTCGTGGGGAGCTGAGGTAGTGCAAATCAGTTTTAAGGTAGATAAGAGGCTGGAAATGACTTCAGGGTACATGCCTTAAGGGCATCATCTGCAGTTTGGAGCTAAGAAGCAAGTAGCAGTGATGAGCTGGAAGGAATAATTGCAATCCTAATAACTGCTTAGAGGAGTAACTGTAATTGCTGATTGCACAGAGCAGTCACCCACAGTTGTCGTGGCCGGTGAGGTGTCAAAGATCTGGAAATTCAGGTGGATTCTTTCTTCCTTCTCAAGTAAGGAAACGTGGAGCTTAGAACAGCAACTGTGAACAGTGAATCCAAACAGCAAAAACATATGTGGGAGCTTCTAATCTGCTTCCCTTGATACCATCACTGAACATTTGCATAGGCTGCAGAGACTCCTTCATCACATCCCTTTGATAATCGTCTAATACGCCAACAGCCAGCATGTTTCCATTTGGAAGCGAGTGCTTCCAGGAATGGCAGATTCTGAACACCAGAGCTGACACCCCATAGCAGTTTGTGATCCCAGCTGCTTATGAGACCAACGTTTGTGAGAGAGGAAGGATTCATTTCATTGCACCTGAACATCCTGATCTGGCCTGACCCGAGCCGAGGCCACCACCCATCTCTGCCTGCACAGCCTCCCCAGTCCATTAGTAACCTAGTTTGAAATGTAATGGGAAGGAGGTACAGAGCCAAGGAAATGTTTAACTTGATTATGCTCATCAGTGGCAGTAATCTATACACACAGAAGCATCCCCAGGGCTAGTGGTGTGCTATTTTTAAGGCTGTCCTGCCTGCGAGTTGCTAAATGCTCGGTTATTTATAAGCATCGTTTGTAATAAATCCCACAAGCAGTGCTGGGCATTTAAGTTCTTAATCATTTGCAGTAGTTTTGTTGGTGTGGGACAGCTGACACGTCTGTAGCTTTTCAGTGGGTGTCTTTCAGTTGTACAGCTCATGGGTCTAAAAATAGCTTGGGTTTTTCCTTCCAGCAGAATTTGGGGTTACCCAAATGAGACATTTCCAGCTAGCCCTTAGCTGGCATGTTGCAGTTCTGCAGGCAAGACAACAACTGTTAGGATGTTGTCATAAGTGCCCTCACAACAGTGATCTGGAAGGGTTTGGCAAACCCTGATGTTTTCATCCATTTCTAGCAGTGTTAAGACACACTGCTCACTTATGGAGAATGGATTCAGTTATGGGAGATGCATGAACCTCTCATAGTCCCTTCTCCTAGCGTGCAGAAAGGTGGCATCCCACGTTGTGACTGTTATTGCAGGTGGTCACCAAGTCCCCCAGCGGGGTTCTGCTGGTCTCAACAACCTGCACGACATCCTCAGCAGCTTGGGCTTGTGTCCAAATGCCCCACAGCAGGGATTTGCACCTGCAGCCGGATGCCTCAGCTCTGCCAGTGTCTGTGGGATACTGGAGCAACACACATGGAGCAAGTTCCTGGCGCTGGAGGAGTGAGGCTGACAGAAGCTGAGTGAGTCTTATTTGGCACCTGAAAGGTGCCCGGTCCTGGCCTGAGACTAAACCAATACGTTTAGACCGAGGAAAGAAGCTGAGTCCTTGGACTTGTTCAGCCCCTTTTTATTCCTACAGGTGCTGCCAGCAGCCTCCTTCACTGGGAGACCTGTGGGAAGTGTCTGAGCTCAAAGTGTACCTTGGCAAGGACCCAAGCACGCAAGGTTCATGTTTAGACCTGGCACCTCAGTGTGCGTTCAGGTGACCCAAAGGCCTCTGAGGTCCTTCCGTCTCCGCAACGGGCCACAGACACCTTTTCCCAGCGGCCTTTGTATGTATTGGGTCCTTCCTGCTTGAAAGTGTTTTAAAAGAGCAACCCCACAGAAAAGTCCATCTGCAGCAGTGGGGTTTGAGCATGAAGGTGAGTGAAAAGAGACGGGGCTGTTTCATGAACTCTCACACACACAGAGCATGTAGAGGGACGGTGATATTCCCAAGGGATCAAACTTGAGTGTTGTTCTCAAGGCTGCAGCAGGCTGGGGACATGCACTGCTGATGATAGGAACTGCCTCATGGCCACTTTTGGAACTGGGGAGTGTGCTGGGCTGGTTGGGGTGAGCATCAGAGCGCAGGCAATGGGATGCCCAAGGACCTGTTCAGGATAAGGGGCACCGGGAATGAAAGGCAGCTCTGACAGCCATGAAGTCCAGTCCTAAAGGTGTGGGAACCCCTTCCCTGTGCTATCAAGACCAGGCTGGTGCCTCACACATGTGAATGCCCCTCTGTGGGGGAGCAATGTCCCATGTCCACAAGCAGGCTGCAGCCCCAGTGTTACTGCTTCCCAGTGTCAAGTCGGTGTGTGAGTTGATCAAAATCCCTGGGCTCACATCCTTCCCGAAACACCAGTCAAAACCCAAGCAGCTATTCACCCAAAGTACCAATTTTATAGCCCTCTGTGTGTCTATAATCTATTTACCAGCATTCCTACTTCAGTATGTGCCTGTTAATAAGATTAGTAATTAAAAAGCTTGATAGGAATTGGCAAGCAGAGCTCCTCCGCCTTTCCCTCCCCTCCAAGCCGGGCTGGCGTGGAGTCTGAGGCAGGGCTGGCAGAGTACCTGGAGGAGTGAAGGCAGGAAGGCTCGGCTGGAACCTCTGCCTGCAAGCAGGCAATGGAGAAATCCCGGCCGCTATGGGACAATCCCCTGCAGTTTGTTTTTGCCTGCATTTCCTACGCTGTGGGGCTGGGAAACGTGTGGAGGTTTCCATACTTATGTCAGATGTACGGAGGAGGTGAGTGTGGTTTATGCTTCTTGCTTCCCTTCAGACAGAGTGTGGCAAGCTTTAAATCCCAATGGATGCTGTCTGTGCTAACATCCTATCCACTTGGCAGAGGAGGAGGTCAGGCTTTTTACTGGTGTGCAATCTCTTCTATTGCTGCTTTGTTTTAGCTATTATCTAGCGTAAGAGATCCAGCCCAACACAGCAACACTCGTTTCCTAGAAGTGCAATGAAGCGGGAAGGCCTGTGTTTTCTAGGTAGAATGAGAGATGTGGGACCACATGGTATTGATTTCATACTTTCTTGCCCCATTGAACCCCCCTGAAGGCATCAGAAACTAGTTCAGTCCCTTGTACTTCACGTGTGGGCACTTGGAACATATTGGGAAGGGGAGATGCTTATAGTGATTTAACTTAAGGAACGGGTTTATCATTTTGATTCTGTCATGACTGTGTTGTCTTATACAAAGCCTTCATTCAGGAGGCGATAACTTGGCTGCAAATCTGCCTTGAACTTGGCTGAAACTCCTTAATCAACAGGAGTTCCACGGCTAATGGCTCCTGGGAAGCATTGAAAACAAAGGATAATTTTGTTGGGGCTCCAAAAGGAAAGCTCTTTGGATGTTTATCTTTCTCCTAGATCCAAATGGAAGAGAGATGATGTCTGTATCATACAGCAGCCAGAGATGTCCTTCCTTAGAAACCAAAAGTCAGTTAATTAGATTAACTAAACACCAACGCTAATAACCTCTTCTAGCACACAGCTACCACTGCTTCATACTCATGTTTTGAAGGAGCCTCATAAAGAGCCTCCCTTTATGAGACAGCCCAGTTATCTACTGCTTCTCACATTGCATCTGTTGCCACAGTGTCGGACCCATCTCAGTCGTGCGTTAAGTGACATGATGAGCATCTGCTCGTTTGCTTTTGGTCCGCTTCTGCCTTTTCTTCCTTCCAGGAGGGAGCACGCTGAGTTGTTTAAGTGCTTTGGGCTTGTTTTGTTGGCTTGTAGCTTCCTTCTGAATGCACATGTGGTAGTAGGGGTTGGGTCATGCTGTGTTTGGAAAAGCCAGCACTGGGACTGCATCAGAGCTGTTCTGTGGGATCTGGTCAGGAAAAGCCAGGTTAACAGTGGGTGAGGTTACAGTAGAAGCTAGATGCTACAGTGGGTGAACCCTTCTTAGATGGTTCAGAGAGCAGAAATGATAGCCATGATGCAATTCCAGGCGTGTTATTCCTCTACATAGAGGCTTTTGAGGGTGAAGACTTCACGTCTCGCAGTGAACCCCACCACAAAGCTTAAAATGCAAGTGTTTCTGTACACAGCCAAACTGCAGGTGACGGGTTCACCAGCAGCATGGGTTCACCATGGCAGACCTGCTGAGGGACAGCAAAACTCAGGCACTGGCAGGCTTTGCATGGTTTAGGCTTAGTGGCCATCAGCAGTGGTGAAAAGTCTGTGATGTAACCAAAACTGGGCCACTTGATTAACCCGGGGAAAGAAAAGGGTAAACTAACCCAAGGGGTTTCTGAACAGCGTCTTTTTATAGGGATAGCTCCTCCTCTATTTTATCCTCCCTGGTTAGATTCCCAGGGGAGAGCAGCTCTCCCTCCCGTGAAGCCGAAGCTCCTGACAGACAGCAGGCTTTGCTTTTCTTGTTTTTCACTGCAAAGGGTTCCAAGCATGAGGACAAAACATCATTTCAGGAGCTCAAAAGCTGGCACTGGGCTTAGCGGGGATGCCAGCAACTGCTTGTTTGGCATCTTCCTTGTGGAAAAGCACAGAGCCAGTCCTTGTCCTGCCCAGCAGAGCAATAAGCCCCTTATGACTGCTGATACCCAAACAGGGTATTTGCAGACCTTACAACCTCCTGCCTTTCTGTTCACTGGCACGTTACCTCTTCCTCACTGCTGCCCTCCAGAGAGCTTGACTTGAGCAGAGCAGGGGGTTCAGACCTCATAGGTGCAGTGAAGTCTGTCCAGGAGCAGGCTGGGCCAGGCTGGAATGGGATAGGTTTGCAGCATGGTGGGTGCTCAGCAGTGCTCAGCGAGGAAGCCCCTGGGCATCAGGCAGGATGCTGAGCAGAGGCAAAGCTACCTCTGGCCAAGCCCAGTGCCTTGACCAGGCCTGGGGCACACTCCACATGTGCCAGCTGCAGGGGGCTGGCCTGGGGGCTGGTTTTTCAGGTGGCTGGTACCATAGGGAGCAACGCTGGGTGTAAGTGAACAGGGAGGTCACAGCAGATAAAGAGCTGGTCCATATGGCTGTCCTGAGGCACTTACATGAGGCATTTGGTTCTACCCTTTAGGAAAAGTAACAGGAAGAAGATGGGGGGCTTGGAACTAGATGAACTGTAAGGTCCCTTCCAACTCTAACCGTTAGAATAGACATCAGGAATGAATTCTTCCCTGTGAGGGTGCTGAGGCGCTGGCACAGGGTGCCCAGAGAAGCTGTGGCTGCCCCATCCCTGGCAGTGTTCAAAGCCAGGTTGGACGGGGCTTGGAGCAACCTGGTCTAGTGGAAGGTGTGCCTGCCCATGGCAGGGGGTTGGAACTGGATGATCTTAAGGTCCCTTCCAACCCAAACCAGTCTGGGATTCCATATCTGCATGCAAAGAGGATGCAGAGCAAAGGGCAGGGGCTTCATCCTGAGCCCTCCTCGATGCAGGGGGATGCTGGGGTGAAGAACAAGCCTGAAGGCACTTCTCCTTGCGAGGTGGCAAAGCCAACTCTGTACATGTGGCAGCACTGCTGGGAGGGCCTAACTCTGACCCCCCCCCATGGTACACGGCAAGACTCCCTTTGGTGGCTGCCAGGGCAGCTCGCTGCCGGCCAGGACAGAGGGGTTGTGCGAGCTCTTAACCCCCCCGAGAGCTCCCTTGCGGCACAGGAAGTTACCTAACCGAGTAACAAAGGGGTTGTTAATAACGGGGAGCCAGGAGGGGGGAAGTTAATTCCCAGAATAAACAGGATTATTGCCCAGTGTTTATTCCCAGTTCCTCGCCCCAGTCACTGCCGGCGCTGCACAGAGCCCGTGGCCAGGAATGTTAATGCCGCAGATTAAACCCTAAATAAGAGATGTTTACGTCAATATCTCTGGCTGGCTGCAAGCAGGGGAACAGGAAAGGCTCCGTGACAATCCCAGGTTCGCCTCAGTCAGCAGCACGTGCTGAAGGGAGCCCCGAGTCCATGACAAGGGTTTCTTTTCTTTGCCAGCTAAAGCGCATCCTGATGGCCACGAGGGAAGGTTCTTCCCGCTCCCTCACCACCAGTCTGCCCGTTCCCGCTGCTTCCCTTCCACAGGAGCATCCCTGTGGCTCTCTGTGCAGGGATGAGCAGGCACAGGGTGAGAGAAGGCTGTGTGCAGGCAGGACCTTTGGGGGAAAGCCTTCACGGGCTCAGTATGGGGAAGGGGTGGGGGTGTTTTGGGTTCGTTTGGGTCGGTTTTGGGGTGTTTTTAAGCCAGGACAGACATCAGTGGTTACTCAAACCTCTCCATTCCACACGTGCCTTGCTCTTACTTTTCCATTGAGTGCTTTGGCCAAGCACAAAGTAAATCTTTCCCTCGGCCTCTTTCTGCCCCTGTCTTTCACAAGGGCCGGCCGCAGTCAGTTACCCTTTAACAGCCCCAGCCCCCAGCATTGCTCAAAGCAAAGCATCGGGGCAGCGCTGCCACGCACACTTTAACAGCAGAAACCCCAGCTCTGCCAAGGGCCGTGGCACATTCCCCATGCCCAGTGCCCACCGGCTGTGGGACCCCACTGGTGAGATGGGGTCGAGCTGGGCTGATCCATTCCCTCCATACACAGGGTGCGCGGCAGGACCCGTTCCCAGCCGGCTCCTACCGATGTGATGTGACCACCAGTGGTGATGGTGTTATTCTGCTGCCCATCTCCTCAGTGCTATCTCTTGGGTTTTCCCTGCAGGAGGTTTCCTGATCCCCTATTTCATCATGCTGATCGCCGAGGGGATGCCGCTGCTCTACTTGGAGCTGGCTGTGGGGCAGCGCATGCGGCAGGGCAGCATCGGTGCCTGGAAAATCATAAGCCCCTACCTCTGCGGTGTCGGTACGTGCTCGGTTTTCATCTTGAGCTGTCAATGCATGGGGCACGCGGGTGGGGTTTGGGTGGAGGAGAGCTTTACCTTGCAGAGAGAAACCAGGCGGGAGCTGGGGTTTCACTGGGTATCCCCAGGCTGAGCAAAGCGTTTCTCCACACACCTCCTGCAACACGTTTCCCCTGTCCCTTGTGGGGCACTGGGGCCAGACCCCAAACCACTGTGCAGGGTCCCTGCACTCGGAGGTGTGACTCCCCCTGCCCTCAGTCACCGTGTGAAGGCCAGCACTGAAACCAGCCCCTGGGGCTGCCTGCACTGGGCTTTGACCCCAGGAGCATCTTCCCAATAAGCTCCACACTGCGTGAACAAACTGTACCTTGATTTCCTGCCTTTGCCTGTCATTTACTGATCGTGGAGTCAACCAGGTTGGAAAAGCCCTTCAAGCTCACCCAGTCCAATCGTTCCCAGCACTGCCCAGGCCACCACTAACCCATGGCACTGAGGCCTCGTCTCCACGCTGTGTGAACACTTGCAGGGACGGTGACTGCAGCCCTGCCCTGGGCAGCCTGTTCCAATGCCTGAGCACCCTCTGGGGAAGGAATTGTTCCTCAGCTCCATCTAAACCTGCCCTGGTGCAGCTTGAGGCCGTTTCCTCTTGTCCTGTCCCTTGTTCCTTGGGAGCAGAGACCGACCCCACCTCACTACAACCTCCTCTCAGGCAGTTGTAAGGAGTGATCAGGTCCCCCCTGAGCCTTCTCTTCTCCACACTGAACCCCCCAGGTCCCTCAGCCATTCCCCATCACACTTGTGCTCCAGGCCCTGCACCAGCTCCGTTGCCCTTCTCTGGCCCCACTCCAGCACCTCAATGTCTCTCCCGTAGCCCACTCTTAGCTACGTTATGATGTTATTAAATTACCCTGATAACCCAAACTATCATTAATTGGCTTCAACGCACATTTTTAAGGCTATATTCAATATTCACCCCAGCGGGGCTGAAGGGTAAAATCCAGGGCAGGTTGGTTCTGAGGGGAGCAGGAGGTAGCTGCAGCAGTGGGGGCCTGCCCCGTACACAGGAAATCCCCCCCATGGCCACTGTTATGGGGCCCTGGCCCCACAACCTGTTTCGGGGTGTTGCCATTGACCAAGCGCCTTCCTCTGTGCCCGCAGGTGTTGCCAGCGTTGTCGTCTCCTTCTTCCTCTCCATGTACTACAATGTGATAAATGCCTGGGCCTTCTGGTACCTCTTCCACTCCTTCCAGGTGAGTGGGCTCCTGGCAGCAGGGCTTGGCCTTGCCATGGCCACAGAGGGTCATGGTGGCTTTGCATTGGTGCTGGCTGTTGCATGGCACCTTTGTCAGCTGGGAATGGGGGGCCTAAAAGCTTCAGAAACCCTCCCAGGGCTTCTCTGGAGGGAAAAGTGAGGCCATGGTGTCCCCTTCCAGGGGCTCCCTGGGGGCATTGGGGTGTCTTCTCCTCACCATGAAACGCAGGTCAGGGGCAGTCCCATAATGGCTTGCTCGCATGTGCCTTGGTGGCCATGGCGTCCAGCACCATGGGATGGGTCTGTCTGAAGGCAGGGAAGACGGTTGGCCCTGGGGGAGAGTCACTCCGGTGTTAGAGCATCAGAAAGGCTCAGTCCTGAGGGAGGAGGCCATCATCACCAGGGAAGAGGGTCATGGCAGGCCTTGGGAGCAGAGGCTGCAGCACCTCAATGTCTCCCTTGTAGAGAGAGGTCCCACCCGCAGCCCCAGGCAGCACAATGTGGACACGAGCAAGCCCTGGGCAGGAAGCCCCCTTCACTTTCACCCCCGTTGGCACCCTGGTTCTCCCTGTGTGCTGACAGCAGGAGCTCTTCCTCCCTGTCCCTCCCTCCCAGGACCCCCTGCCATGGGCTACCTGCCCCCTGAACCGCAACCGCACCGGCTACGAGGAGGAGTGCGAGAAGACGTCGCCCACCCAGTACTTCTGGTACCGGCAGACCCTGAACATCTCCCCATCGCTGGAGGCCAGCGGCAGCGTGCAGTGGGAGCAGGCGCTCTGCCTGACGCTGGCCTGGCTCGTGGTCTACCTCTGCATCCTCCGTGGCACCGCATCCACCGGCAAGGTGAGAGCTGGGCACAGCCCTGCCGAGCCCCACAGGGACTCTGCATCAGGGACTGTAGTGATAGGACAAGAGGTGATGGGTTCAAACTGAAACAGGGGAAGGTCAGGTTAGATCTAAGGCAGAAGTTCTTCCCTGTGAGGGTGCTGAGGCGCTGGCACAGGGTGCCCAGAGAAGCTGTGGCTGCCCCATCCCTGGCAGTGTTCAAGGCCAGGTTGGACACAGGGGCTTGGAGCAACCTGGTCTGGTGTGAGGTGTCCCTGCCCATGGCAGGGGGTTGGAACTGGAGGAGCTTTAAGGTCCCTTCCACCCCAAACCAGCCTGTGATTCTATGACATGGGGAGGATAAATGAGTGGCTGTTACCCAGCGTTATGGCATCTCCCCCAGCCCCACTGCCTCTGCCGCTCTGTTAAGTTGCAACTGAAGAAGGTTCAACCAAAACACTGAGTGATGTTGATAAAAATAACCCAGAAAAGTCCTTTGAATGCAGCCACCCCTGCTCCAAACCCAGCCACCGAGCTGCTGGCCCTGCAGAAAGCCACCCAGCACAGCAGTGCTGCGGCAGTGGCAGGAGACGTCTCCTGCTCAGTCTGCAACAAGAAGAAGACATCTACCATTCACTTTTTATTCACAGCAGAGGTTCTGAGGAAGGGGGGGAGGAAGCAATGTCCTGGCTGAGCCTGCACTAAGCAGCGAGCTGAGGGCTGTAATCCCCAAATCGTCTTAGGCAAGCACAGGAACCAGGAGCCTGTAAACTCGGAGCAACCTCTGAAACCTGCTGCAGCCCTGGGGCAAGAAAGAGAGAAACAGCCAAGGAGCATTGAAACAGCAGCACGAAGGCAGGGGCTACCCCTGCCTCCCTCCTGCAGGAGCAGCAGTGGGTTTGGGCAGTAAGTTTTAATGGGGTTTAGGTAGGTTTTATGTATGGTTTTGGGTGAGCCCTTGGGGCACATCCCAGCAAAGAGAAGGCGATGGGATTCTCCCTTTTTTGTTTTGCAAGTGGCTTTTTCCAACATGGAAATTGAACACTTAAATTCAACTCCAGGGGGTGACCAAAAGCTCATGGAAGTCAACGGAAGGATTTAATTCCACCCCCATCTGGGTTACATGAAGTTAAGAGTTTTTTTCATATCTGAGTTACAAGAGTTTCATTCGAGTTTGATTCTGACCTTCTAGGAGGTCTGAGACTGACCATAGCAGATGAGCTCTGTTTTATGTATTCTTAAGACCAAGGTGTTTCTCCTCCTTCCCCCAGGTTGTCTATGTAACAGCCTCCTTGCCATACTGCGTTCTTATCATATACCTCATCCGAGGATTAACCCTTCATGGAGCTGTGAACGGGCTCGTCTACATGTTCACACCAAAGGTACGCAAAATCTGTACTGAACTGGTCAGGAAATGCTATTTGTTACCAAACTTGTAGGGTTTTTTAAAAGGTGGTGCTGCTGCTTGTGCTTGGATCAAATGTTTGCAGCAGTAGCTTAGGTCAGGCAGCTGGAAACCCCGAATGGGAATGGCTGAAGGCTGTTCTGACACAGTGCCCATAAGCTGCTTGCTTTTTCCTGCCCCAAAAGATCTGCCCATCAACATAAGGCAGAAGTTCTTCCCCGTGAGGGTGCTGAGGCACCTTTCCAAAGAAGTGCGAAATGCCCCATCCCTGGCAGTGTTCAAGGCCACGATGGATAGAGCTTTGGGTGACATGGTCTAGGGTGAGGTTCCAACCCATGGCAGCGGGTTCGAACTGGATGATCTTAAGATCCTTTCCAACCCAAACCACTCTATGATTGTATGATTCTATAATCTGTAGTGGATTACTGTCAGACTGAGCAGTAACCCTCCACCCCAAATCCCACCTCTGAGCTAAAACAGGTACACGAAGGGGCCCATCCCTACCCCTGAAGGCTGGAAGGAGCAGTGCCGGGCATCCATGTGCAGCCCCACACTCCTGCTCCGCACATCTGCCTTTGCAGCTGGAGCAGCTGTCGAACCCCAAGGCATGGATCAGTGCTGCCACGCAGATCTTCTTCTCTCTGGGGCTGGGCTTCGGCAGCCTCATCGCCTTCGCCAGCTACAACGAGCCCAGCAACAACTGCGAGCGGCACGCCATCATCGTCTCGCTCATCAACAGCGCCACCTCCATCTTCGCCAGCATCGTCACCTTCTCCATCTACGGCTTCAAGGCAACCTTCAACTACGAGAGCTGCCTGAACAAGTAAGTCCTGGCACTCCGCTTGTTTTCCACCCCAGCTGGGCAAGCGGAAGGGGAGAGGGGAGGTAAATAAACAACAGCGTGGAGCGCTGCCAGCGCTGCCCCGAGAGCACCCGATACTGCTCTAATAAAGCTAATGGTGCTAGTTAAAGTGATGGAGGCTGAGATGAAAGCTCAGAGGCAGCCTGACTTTTGACACCCGGTTGCACCAGGTCAAGAGGGTGAGTTTGTGTTGTGGAACTGAGTGTGCAGGATGGCTAAAGGAATCACTGTCAGAGACAGCAACAGAGGTGATCTTAATGGAAATTTCTAAGTGTGTGATTCAACAGAACTCAATGGCAAGGTCCACTCCGTTACACACAAGATGAGATCATGTCTGGATTGGTAATGGTTTATACAGGATTAAAGTGATTTACACAGAGTGGAATTGAAGTAATGTGTATAGAAACTGAAGGTACAAAGGAATAAGGGAGACCTTCCTGTTGAGTCACAAGGTTCAGACGAGCCCCCTTGCCTTGGCTGGATTTAGACTTGGTATCAGACTTGGCCAATGGTTTACGTCTAAGGGATGACAAATTCAATTTAATAGAAGTCTGTGTTGTTAAAATGAATCACAAGGTTTCTAAAACACTTGAGTATTGAAGCTAACGTACATGCACTTACGCTTAAGTATCTAAACTAACACAATACAGATGGAGATGTGTGGATATACAGATGTATAGATGTTAAAGAGTGCCCTTGGGTGCAGTGACAAGTAGTATTACTGGTATTACCATAGTATTATATTACTAATAGTATACTCATATCAGCTTTCTCAGCACTCTCAAGGGGCAAAGGTTTGAGGATCAGTGAGCAGCAGTAATGGCCCAGGCAGATAATGCCCCCATGTCATAAACTTTGAGGGTTTAGGGGCTCTAAGAGGTGTCCCACAGTCCAGAAGAGCTCAAAGGGGCTCTCTTGGCACCAGTGTTTATAGAGGGTGAGCTGATTGCCTTTAGTCAGTGTAAATTTTCATCCTGGTATAATGTCTTTGTTGGGAATGATTTACCACCTCCAAAGAGCTGATATGCTAAGGGAGTGTCCAGGCCTTCCTGTTACCTGCATGATCCTTCCTGCCTTTGTTATGTGATTAGAGTTAATGGTCAGGGGGTGCCCAGACATCCAACTCCATGGATTTATGCAAAGGCTAATGGGAATTCTTGGGGAAGCAGAGGGGTCCAGGAGAGAGCGGGGGGATGAAGCACCACGGTTTGCTGGGCACAGTTTACCTGGTCCTGGTATATGCTCTGGTGGGGACTGTGGGCTGATTAATAAAACATGGAGATGCTCAGATCCTTCCCTTAAGGCTAAGCCCTGTGCCAGGAGCCCAGCCTCCTTGGCAGTGACGCTCTGCAGGTGCCCAGGGCCTGCAGGGTCAAGCCCTGAGGCAGCAAGCTCTCACTCACAGCCTAGCACAGCAGCAATTACACTCTTACTCCTATTTTGATGGCTTTCAATCTATCTGCTGATCAGAGAGGAAATGGAGCTGCTGATCCCTGCTTGCTGCCAAAAAGCTCGTGTGAGGTCAAAGGGGAAGAGCTACTGATCAGCACCCAAAATACCTGCCTGGGAGCAGCAGCATGGATGCAGGAGCTGCTCGTTCTGAAGCAGAGATGAACACAAAGTCACTCATGTGCCAACACGATGCTCCCACCCAGGGAGACCGGAGCCCTGGGGCTGGCAGAGCATCCCATAGGGATGGGGCTCATGGAGAAGGGGATGTAAAACCCACCTCAATTTCATCCCTTGGCCCGTAAGCCAGGATTAAATTCCCGTGATCTTTCCCAGGGTGATCCTGCTGCTGATGAACACTTTTGACCTGGAGGAAGGCTCTTTGACAGCAGACAACCTCAGTGAGATGAAAGACTACCTCATGGCCACGTACCCGCGGGAATATGCCCAGTTATCAGCACAGCTTAAGAACTGCAGCCTGGAAGCTGAACTAGATACGGTGAGTCAGGTCACCCGCTCCTGTCCTCACACCCAGCCCAGGCAGCCCCATGTGAGGCTAGGAGCTGCGGAGGGGCTCATTCCCACACCTCAGGATCAGATGGGACAAGGGGGCACTGGCTCAGCCCAGTAAGGGGCTCACTTGGGTCATTAGCCATGGAGCTGGGTGTCAGTGCTGTCCTGCTGGCTCTGGCTGAGGGACAGGGCAGGACACGAAGGTTTGGGGTGGATGCTGAGAGCAACACGACACCATTTCCATGCATCGTGATTAAACCAGCACAGATCTCATCTCCCTCTGCTGTGCAAAAGACCACCATGGGTGGATTTTGCTGTGGCACAGGCTCAGTCTCTTATGTCCCTATTGTTATGTCCTTTATGGAGCTGAGGAGCTGCCCATAACTCACTTCTTGTCCCCTTCTCACCATCAGGCTGTCCAAGGGACGGGGCTGGCGTTTATCGTCTATTCCGAAGCCATCAAGAACATGGAGGTGCCCCAGCTGTACTCTGTGCTCTACTTTATCATGCTGCTGATGCTGGGCATCGGGAGCATGCTGGGAAACACAGCTGCTATCCTCACACCGCTCACCGACAGCAGGGCCATTGCCACCCGCTTCCCCAAGGAGGTCATCTCAGGTGAGCGCCCACCGTGGCACAGTGCAGGCCACCAGCGAGAGCACAGCTTTGCTGTCCCGCTGCTGTTGAGGGCTCCTCTTTGACATCAGGTGGAGCAGGGAACACCAAACATGCTGCCCAGCCTGGACAGCACCGTCCCTTGGGAGCTCTCAAAGAACAGTGCCCAGGGCAATCATGGCTGTGTTTGCACACCCCAGCTCCCTCAGACTGATGTCTACTGACCAGTGGCAGCCAAAGGGGCAGGACACTGCATTGAGTGACTGAGAGTCACATCTCCAGTACCCCAACTGTGAGCCACCTCAGCCTTCAGCCAAAACCGATAAACACTCCCATTCAGGCATGGAAATCAGTTGTCCCACCTGAAAACTTCTCTCAGCTGGATGCCCAGCAGTAACAGCAGATGCTTCATGTACATAGAATCCCAGACTGGTTTGGGTTGGAAATCATAGAATAATCATAGAATAGTTAGGGTTGGAAAGGACCTTTAGATCATCCAGTTCCAACCCCCCTGCCATGGGCAGGGACACCTCACACTAAACCATCTCACCCAAAGCCTCGTCCAACCTGGTCTTGAACACTGCCAGGGATGGAGCATTCACAGCCTCCCTGGACAACCTATTCCAGTGCCTCACCACCCTAACAGGAAAGAATTTCCTCCTTATATCCAGTCTAAACTTCCCCTGTTTAAGTTTTAACCCGTTACCCCTTGTCCTATCACTACAGTCCTAATGAAGAGTCCCTCCCCAGCATCCCTATAGGCCCCCTTCAGATACTGGAAGCTGCTCTGAGGTCTCCACGCAGCTTCTCTTCTCCAGGCTGAACAGCCCCAGTGTTCTCAGGCTGTCTCCATAGGGGAGGTGCTGCAGCCCCTGAGCATCCTCGTGGCCTCCTCTGGACTTACTCTTCATGTGACAAGGCTGTAGCCAAGACTGTTGTCTTGACCCTGTTGTGGTGATGTGCTGTGACTGCAGCTCTGAAGAGCAACAGTTTAAGGACACACCAGCAGAGCCACACACACAGAGATGGGCCTTTCCAAAGGGAAAAATAATCACTTTCTCCTCTGAGAAAGCTCCTTCCCAACAGGAATCACCAGAAATCCCATGAGCTTTGGTTTTCAGGTGTAACAGCAAGGTCCCTGTTTGCCCCACGCAGGTGCTGTGTGTTTCATTAACTGTGTGATTGGCCTCATCTTCACCATGGAGGCTGGGAATTACTGGTTTGACATATTCAATGACTACGCAGCCACCCTCTCACTGCTGCTCATCGTGCTGGTAGAAACCATCGCGGTGTGTTACATCTATGGGATAAGAAGGTAAAGAGCTTGAACTCTCCTTTCCTCACAGTGGGCTAGCTGGGTGAGTGAACACAGAATAAACACCTCCTGGGGTGAGATGTTTCTGCTGCGTGTGGTATCTGCAAGGTGATGGGGTCTCCCCTGTCCTGCAGTCCCCTTCCAGCGCCTTGGGTTCAGGGCTGTGTGGTGTCCAAGCCATACATACGGCTCCCTGCTCTCATCTTTGGTCTCAAGAGCACCTTCTGCCAAAGGTGCTCCTCCTTTCACAGTGATTCAGTGAGAGCACAGTGCTGGCAGGTCTGCTTTCAAAGATCCACACATTTCCCAGGGCAGCCCTTGTGGGTAGAAGCAAGATTCAGCACCAGGAAGGTTTTATGCAGCAGAGGTGTTTGTGCTCAGGGCACCTAAAGGGAAATGCTGTGGCATTTGCATTGTTTGCACACGTACGGTGCTAGCAGACTGGCACCTACATTGGTATTCCAGCCTTGATGAGTTCAACGCCTGTGAGGTGGATCCAGGCTTCCTATGTGGCTTTAGGTACCATCCCCAGCATCTTCCTCAGGGACAGTAGAGGAACAGTGGTGAGAACAACTCAGCTACACCAAGATGAGCGGTGTCTTCTGCACAGCACTGAAGCATCATTGCTTTTCTCCATTTCCTTACATCAGTAATGGCCTGAACTTGGACTCCAGGACTTTTCCTGCTGTACCTGTATCTACTCTTCCTCAGTTCAGGATCCTCTTGGAAGCCTTGCTCTCTTACTTGATTTCATTCTCACTCTATGACCCCACTTGAAGAACAATACCTCTCTGCTCCTTACTTTTAGGGTCAACTGCCCTCCCCTTTCCCATCTTACCCATTTAATTCTGTAGGTGGCTTTGCAGTAACCCAGATCAAGGTATGGACTGAACATGTGCAGCTGTTCTCAACATGTGCTTATTGCTGGTTTCTCCTTATACACAGATTTGAGAAGGATCTTTACACCATGATTGGATGCAAACTCAACTGGTACTGGAAACTTATGTGGGCTTTTGCCAGCCCTTTGCTAATTATAAGCCTATTTATATTCTACCTCACCGACTATATCCTCACAGGAACGCTGCAATACCAAGCATGGGATGCCACACAGGTAAAAGTTTTGGGTTAGGGGTTGTTTTTAAACTTCCCTTAATTCCTGCAGGGAACTGAGCCTTCCTTAATACTACATTGTTCTACAAAACTGCCTCCTGAAGGGGGGAAGCTGGAGCCGGGGCCATGCCTTAATGTTGTGGAAAGGAAAACGTGACCTAGTGCAATGATTGTGTAAAATGCAGTCATTCCCCTCTTGAGTCTTAAGTGTACCTTTGAAACAGCAATGTTTTGTTAACGTTGAAGACCCAAATACCATCTTAAAACTATAAACAGAAAGATTATTTTCAAAGTACAGTATTTTGAACAAAATGAGTGGTGTTTTAACAGACCTGAGCTGCTGCTGGAAGAAATAATAATTATTCATACTAATTATTATTGTTTGCATAATTACCATACACATTTTTCTTCACAAAACGCTTCAGTACAAGTTCTTCCCTGTGAGGGTGCTGAGGTGCTGGCACAGGGTGCCCAGAGAAGCTGTGGCTGCCCCATCCCTGGCAGTGTTCAAGGCCAGGCTGGACACAGGGGCTTGGAGCAACCTGCTCTAGCGGAAGGTGTCCCTGCCCATGGCAGGGGGTTGGAACTGGATGATCCTGAGGTCCTTTCCAACCCAAACCAGTCTGTGATTCTATGAATGCTGAGCTGTGTATTTATCACAGTGAATTACAACTGGGTAAGTAATCACTGCTTTCGTAATCTTTTCTGGTAATGTTCCTAGCACACACAAATTAAGACCCGTCTTCCTGCGACCTGTGGTAGTCCTGGCCTGGTGACTGGGTGTCAGCATGAGCCCCAGGCTCCAGGAGAGGAACACAGAGACCTGACAGAGGTTAGGACCAAGCCACCTCATTAAGAAAAATCAATTAAGCCCAAATCTCCTCTTTCCCACAGCTTGGATAAATTAAGTTTTCCTCAGTATTTCTGTCAGCAGCTCTGGTTTTGTTAATTTTAAGCTTGTAGGGTTGGACAAAGAAAAGTACTGAGGGCAGCGCTGGTCTCTGTGGGTGTCCTGTTTCGATACACACTCACAGCTTTGCTCCAGACCCTGCTCCAGGACACTGACAGAATAACCCCAAATCCAACTCTGCTTCTCTCCCTTGCAGGGGCAGCTGGTGACAAAGGACTACCCAGGCTATGCCCTGGCCATGATCGGGCTGCTGGTGGCATCATCCATCATGTGCATCCCCCTAGGGGCACTAGTAACATTTATAAGGAAGAGACTGAAGAGGGAAAGCGTTTCAACCACTGCCTGAATGCCCACAGCTGGATTTGGGAAGACCTTTACCCCCATCGCCGGCGGATGGGCACTTCTGGAAGACAGCAGCAACCATTATTTGTAGCAGCTATTTCTAGAGTTGAGAACTGTGGGTGCTATATTGACCAAAAAGTGCTCTTAGGAGGTTCCACGGTGGTCTGGAAAAACAAAGAGCTCTTCTGTAACAAGATGAAGCTTTTAAAAAAGGCCTCTGTGAGAGAGGGGAAAACACGAGAGCAGCTCACAAAATGCTAGCCCAAATTAACCAGCACATCAACCCACTATACAAGGTTAGGTAGTTCTTTCCCTCTGTTGTAACACTGCCTATGGGGAAACGTGAGCAACCAACTAAGCATGCTCCTGCACCAGCAAAGACCCTTACTATTCCAGAAAGCCACTCATAAGCATGCATGTCATTTGGAATGACATGTTTTTAATCAACAGATGCAACTGCTGAAGTCTTGCAATGTGAATGTGACAATCCCTCTCCTCCAAGGGAGAAGTCAACAGGACGGTCCTGGAGATAAGTGTGGCTAAAACTGCTTCTTTGTTACTTGTGTCCAGCAAAGCAGTTTCTATGTACATATATACACATAGATATTCATACATATTCATGAGCTGCAGTTCTCTCACCTCCAGAAGTAGTAATCTTCCAATTCCAGTATGCAATTGTGCGCTGTGCTGTACTTTGTATTTTCTAGGGATGCACTTTAAGTACACTGGAAGAAATCTGTGCTAAAGCTGCTTTACGAGCCCCACCAAACAAAAGTAGGATTAGCTTTGCCAATGTTCATGCCCAGATATACTCTAATCGTGAGCTGTAGTGATCCAGCTGTTCCATAGACCTGGTTCATTTCCCTATGTGACCATTTTATAAAGAAAGCAACATGTTTAAATTGTAAGCTTCATGTAATAAAAACCCAGTAAAATTATAGCTGTGAACTTTAAAGAGGTTACTCTGAAGAACAACATCAGAGACACTCATGGGATGTGGGTTCTTAATATAGTGTCTTAATGATGTAACCATCAGAGGATGGCAAATGCCTTACTAAAGAGGGATTAATTTCAAACAATGTTAATGGCAACCAACACAAGTCCCTTGCTCTGGGGCAAAAAGCGAGAGGCAGCTGTATGGCCTTTAGGGGTGGGTGGAACCTTAATGATATCAACCACCACTGACACCACGCAAGGGCTAGCCACAGGCCATGCCTCCCTCCCCAGGCTTTGCTAACAAAGGAAAGACACTTTTTCACATCCCAGTTTATTAAAAATGGATACCATAAACAAGACCTGTACAAAAAAATATCCGAAACTGCCCACGATTTGGTGACAGTTGCCTGATGAGAAGTTACCGTCTTGGGCCTCCTCGGCCTCTTCCACGACCTCGGCCTCTGCCACGACCTCTGCCACGGCCTCTTCCAGCAACTGAGCAGATGAAACAGAAAGGATAAATCATGTGAGACCCACTTTCACCTTGGTTAAAACATTCTCTATCAAGCATAAACAACACACATACTGCTTCCATGTCATGAGGTATTGTTTGTTAATGCTCAGTGGGTTTCAGGCAGCATTTCCATCATCTGTGTTAGCTTTTTCAGTATACCACTGCCACAGACTACTGTCTTCACTGAAGAAAACAAGGGAGTATAACGGTTTGCTGCTCCCAAAGGTAAGGTAAGTCTGACAGAGAACTTATTTCTCTTTTTCTTCATCTTTTTGAGATAATCTAGTTTTTCAGGCATCACAAAAGCATACGCAAGAGTACTTTGTTACTATTCACTACAAAGACATTTTTTCTTGCCGCAGCTTGCACTGTGGTTATCAAGCGTTCTGCTAAACAAAAATGGCGAGTTTTAACATGCTGTGGGATTCCCAAACTCAGCCTTTCTCAGGCACATTTTGAAAGGATCCCACCCCCAAACACCTCCCAGTTTTCAGTGATGCCTCTACCGAGTTCCGATGTGCTTCTTAGGCCATGGGCTCAGCTGTGTGCTCCTGCTTTCAAAAACTGCTATTTTATGGTAAAGGGAAGGCAGAATCACAGAATAATTGAGGCTACAAGCAAGTGCTGTAGGTCTTGCGATCCAAATCGTGATAACGGGATTTCACCCCTTTCTCCTAAAAGGGTTTCTTTCTCCTAAAGAAACAGGACCTGTCCCACCAGGTTGCAAGGCCAAACTTTTGCAATTACTGGTTGATTTCAAAGAAGCCTGCCAGTGCAGAGCTCAAAAAGATACTTAAAAATCCATGGAAGTGGGTGGCTGGGTAAGAGCCACACTCCAGCACTCACATTTAGCCAGGAGATTGCAACAATGACTGTTCCACCTGACCCTACCTAGGTTAGAAATCCCATACAGGCAGAGTAAAAGCACAAATTAGTGAGAAGGCTGGTGGCTTTGCTGGCAACAGCCTGACCCTGTGAAATACACAGAAGCATCAACATCTGACTGAATGATTACAGCACCTACATGCATCAGCAGCAGCCACACTGAGAAAGTGTTGGCATACTCAGACCCCAGGCACACGTTTCATGTACACCTATCAGCCAGCACCCTGCCTTCCACTGACAGCCTGATTTGCCATGGACACACGCCCTGTTACACACTTCTGAAGCCCAAGGGCATTTGCAGATTAAGGCAAAGCACAGCACAACACAGCAGCGGTCTGAGACTGCTTCAGTCCACTGGAGATGCAAGGAGGATGAAACTGAGGTAACCAGCGCTATCACAGCTCCTTTCCTCTCTCCAAGTTAAAAAGAGGTAGTGCTGTTCTTGTTCACATTGTAAGGTTCAGAAAAAAACCAACCCAACCACACTCACTCCTCCATGTGGTCAGGTGGTTTTTAATAGATGTGAGAGGAACAAAACGCTTTGAGGAGCTTTATCCTTGTTCTCTATGAAGGCAGTGGCCATACCCCTTGTACACTGTGATGGACACACCACAGTGTTCCTCACACCACTGCAGTGAGGTAGGCACACCAATTCGTAACATACTCAGGGATCAAAGACCACAGATCCAAATATCTAGTTACAGGAGAAACGGTACCACATTTAGAGCACAATTAGCTTTCACTTGCAACTTACTTACTTTCTATTTTAAAAGTACACAGATTAACAGCTGGGCAAAACACACAGTGCCTGAAGACAGCCTATAGACCTTCTGGGGTTTACTGGATATTAACCTTAAAAAACGGTGTGGATTAAGACTGAATTGCTCTCTACACCATTAGGCTTCTAGAGAGAAGGTTTTTGTTCAACAGACCTGTGATAGATTAAGATTTACTCAAGCTTAAAAACACATTTTTTAAAACAGGTGTATAAAAAGCCATACCTATGATTTCACATGAAAGAAAGCTCTACAGATGCTAAGGTGGGGAAGGCAGACTTAGCCAGTCCAGTGTCAAACCCTCTGAGACGAAAGAACTAGCTGCCAAATGCAGGTATTAAGACATGCAAATCCAATGTCTTCAGATTCAGAGTGCTAAAATGCATACATAGGCAGAGCAAACACAGACCAGGAAAGCACAAACCTGCTTCTCTTTTCTTGGATTTGACTTTTGGTTCAACATCCACTAGCAAAGTATCCAGAGGCAAACTGTCGGGCAGGATGAAGTATCGGATGTTATTCCCTCGAATACTCAGCGTCTCCAGCTGTACAGGTTCTCTGTTCTTCAGCGTCATCTTCACTGCTTTGAGATGTGTGTTCATACTGACATCCACTCCTGAAACAACACAAGTCTGATTTCAGGGATGAAAGGCTTTAAGATGGTCCCTTGTTGGCTGGTTTTATGCTCCCTAATTTAGCAATTGCTGCCTTTAGCATCTCCTTGCTAGAGATCTGGATCTAGACAAGAGCACTTTTGTAAATGGTTAAAACAATTCCTTTGAATAACAAGTAAACTGCTGCTTAATCTTTAAACTCCTTCAAAGAGAAGAAAACCAAACCTTTGAGGAGGAAAAACATCTTCTGTAAGCCTTAGAAAAATCACAGAATGGTTTGGGTTGGAAGGGACCTTAAAGACCATCCTGTTCCAACCAGATGGATACTGCAGCTCACAAACACCTGCTAATTCAGTGACACTCACCCTAGCAGTTCCTACACCTTCCAACTCCTGTACAAACAACCCTTCGTGCTAAAAATCAGGACAGTCTTGTCCCACAAACACACAAAGACAAACTGCAGGCTTACCAAGACAAACAAGTGAGGAGCAGGCCAGAAACAGAACCACCACTGTGCTGTGCTTATTCCATAGATTTTTCTGTCCTCTTCCCTTACTTCCAGGTTTCACACAGCTCTCCGGCACCTGCACTTGGTTTGTGCAAGGTTCACACAACATGAAACCTGCCCTTCACCAAGCTTGCTCTGGCCAACTCACACCCAAAGAGGAAGAAGAGATGGCCCAGCAATGACAGACACAGTTCACGCGCCAGTGTAAAGGGAAGATTCTCATGTTAGAAACACAGACTGCATGAAGTTTTTACAGAAAATGAGAGATTCTGATCAACAATTAAGCCTGCAAGAGCACTGAGGCCAGGAGACAAGCAGTTGGCTTGCTTTCTACCCAGCTGGGTTCAACAGAGCTTGCTGCAATCAGACACCAGAGTGGTGCCTTCACGTCTACTCAAAGCTGATGGATCTGGCAGCAAAATAATGTCTGTTCTGAACTTTGCCAAATCTCAGCAGATTGCTACTGGCCAAAAAAGCACCTCAGCAATCCCCTGGAATACAACTCTGCCAAGTTAGAATTCTGCTTTGTTTTACTAACAGTGCCTGGGCAGAAGCATTCTAAAAGCAGCCTGGGGTGAGCGAAGGAACGGAGACCAAGCATGTTCATCAGCTTAACTGTAAGGGTTTGCTTCATCAAATGCAACATGCCCCATCTACATTCCTGGTCATCTCTACAGCAATGCTAACATGAATGTTCTCAGAACAAGATCACTCACTGATATCATTGAAGGCAAACAGAATAGTCTGCTCATTTTTCATCACATGAGGACAATATAATAAATCATAAAGGCTTTTCCTGCAACAGAAGTTTCTGACAGACAATAACATTCCACAAACTTATGCAAAAGATCTCTGGCATCAGCAGGAGACCAGGTTTGCAGCAACAGGACTCCTTTTTGCTGTGTATCCCTCATCAAGCTCTGTGTTTTCAAACCCGTTCCATGAAATCAATGTAAATATATGCAAAGATGCATTCTCCCCTTCTGCTGCGCTCTGGGGAGATCCCCACCTGCAGTCCTGATTGAGCTCTGGGGGAAAAACACACGAGGGACATGAAGCTATTAGAATGAGTGCAGAGCAGGCCCTGGAGATGCTGTGAGGGCTGGAGCCTCCAGGGTCAGCCTGGAGAAGAGAAGGCTCCTGAAGGGGAGACCTTAAAGCAGCTCCAGTGCCTAAAAGGGCTCCAGGAAACCTGGAGAGGGGCTTTGGACAAGGGCCCCTATAGGCAAGAACAAGGGGGAATGGCTTTAACGTGCCAGAGGGGAGATTGAGACGAGCTCTTAGGCAGAAGTTCTTCCCTGTGAGCGCGCTGAGGCGCTGGCACAGGGTGCCCAGAGAAGCTGTGGCTGCTCCATCCCTGGCAGTGCTCAAGGCCAGGCTGGATGGGGCTTGGAGCAACCTGATCAAGTGGAAGGGGTCCCTGCCCATGGCAGGAGGCGGAACTGGATGATCTTAAGGTCCCTTCCAACCCAAACCAGTCTGGGATTCTGTGATTTAGAAGTTCACCTTAACAAGAGCAAAAATGACCTCAATAGAAATTATCTATTTTTTTTTAGATAAAAAACGCTGAAACCCAAAATTTCACTGATTTAAGACCATATCAGCACTTAACATTTGCCATCAAAAAAGAAATCCCTCTTCTGACATTCTGCTGCAACGTTTCTATTGTTACTGCACCTTCAGAAATGAAAAGTCAGATGTACTGAGACACCTTATCAAAACTCAGATGTACCTCCACCACCAGCTTGATATGGCAGTAAAACTGCCTCACCAGCATCATCATCCTAAGGGAGTATCACACTTCCCACAGCTTTGCCAATGGTCTAGAAATGTCTCCTTCCCTCACTTCCAGGCCTGTTTGGAAGTGAAGCCTGGAGCCTGGCTCCCAGGACTAGAGAGACTGTACTGCCTCCCAGCAGCACCTTATACACAGAAAGCTCTTCACAGAATAGACCAGCAGCTTCAGATCAACCACGGGGGTATCTGGCCATCAGTATGTCAAAGACAATCTGCAACGGACTGAAATTCCAAGTGTTTTCATGGTTGGCTTTTCACTGCTCTGCACTGCAGCTTCTGCCGGTCTGGGCTCTTCGGTAACAAACACCCCCCTGCCTGTACGCAACGATGTCAATTATGAAGAACACCTCCTGCATCTCCCAGAGAAGGTCCCCGCAAGAGGGAGTACAAAACAAAAGAGCTCGGTCCAAGCCCGCCCTCAGCAGATGGGTAAGAGGCACCGCTCTGCTGCAGCCTCCCGCCCGCCGTACCTGTGATAGTGCCATGCACCTGGGTCCCGTTCTTCAGCTCAATGGTCACAGTCTCATGGCTCAGCTTCATTAGAAACCTAGGAATCAAAACCAAGCCACATCGCTCACTCCCATGTAAAGCCGTTTGCGTTTAACGTCCCGTTATGGAAAAACCGATCTGCGCGAAGTATTCCCACATCCCCAGCTCCCAAAGGCAGCGCTCCCGGCCTCTGCGGCACACGGTCGGCGAAGCATTATGCGACAGCAAGGTACACCCCCCGCGGTGTGCGGCACTGACAGGCACCGCGCAACCCAGCACCCCCCGGCGCACCGCCACCGCACACACGGCAGCGTTTACACCCCGCTAACGCCTCAGGAGGGCAATTCTAACCTAACATGGCGGGGTTTCCGCCCCGAGGGTGGTACTGCCCGGCTCCCTCACCGCACGGCCAAGGCAGCGGTACGGGAAAGGAGCTCCCCCCCCCGCCCCCCCACAGCCAAGCTATAACGGGGGCCGGCGGCGGAGCGCCCCATGGGCCGGGAGCGGGGGATGTGGGCCCGCCGGGCGGCGGCTGAACGCGCGGCCCCGCTTCCCGCCGCGGCCTGGCGCCGGCAATCCGCTTCCATCCGCTCACCTGACGAGCTTCATCGCGGCGGGAGGCCGGAGCTCCGGCCGGGCGGCTTCGGGCAGGGGAGCGGCGGAGGCCGCGCCGCGGGGAGAGCAGGGACCCTCGGCGGGCAGGCCCTGAGGCGCGGGCGGGTCACTCGGAGCAGGCCGCGCCGCCGCCGACAAGCGGCCGCTCAAAGCAAGCGATCAATGGGCGGAAGCGCCGCTGCGCGCGCGCCAGGAGGTACAACAGCGCCCTCTAGCGGCGAGGAGGCCCCGCCCGCCGTGGGAAGCAAGCCGAACTGTTTCCTAGGAGCGCACAGCTTTTCCTGCTTTAACATTAAAAAAATACATTTTAGAGAAAAACACTTAATTTTAAAGCCACGGCCCAAGTTTAGAGTCTGTATTTTATACAAATATTTTATACAGTTTTGTACAGATTTATGTATTTCTTAAAAAATAGTAATTTTTTCTGTGTGTGTGAATTTACGCAGATGATGAAAGCTCACTCATCTAAAACATACACACAAAGCTCTGTCAAATGCTATTTTGACACTAATTCAGGAAGACCCAGCTCAGAACCTGAGTTTGAGTCTGTAACAGACCAATGACACAGTGGAGAAAACCCCAAACTTGAGAGAGCTGATGTGCACCTGCAGTAGGGGAGGGAAAGGGAGATGGCAACTTCCCTTTTCACCCCCAGCACCTATTGCTGTGATCAGTGAAAACCCCGAGGTTGTCTTGTGAGGGGAGAAGCAGAGCAGAGGAGACACTTGGGACTAAACATCAGGGAGATCCAGCCATGGTAATGAAGCCTGGAACGTGAGCCCAACACCAACACAAGGGCACAGTCACCAGTACTGAAGCACGGACAAGCAATGTCTGCAGCTGTAGAGCAGAGAAGGCAGCAAAGCGTCCTTCCAGTGAGGAACTGTTCCTAAGGATCAATTTGAGAACGGCCACGCCAAAGCACAACACACACCACGGACCAGCTATCTAGAAAAGTTGAACGTTTTATTGTCATTTATGAGAACACCGTTTGTGATTTTAGAGATACAGACTCTTTGCAAAGTACTGAAACGCAGGTGCTTTCCAACTTCGGAAACCTGCGTTATTCCACATCTGACAAACCTTTTATACTAGAGATGCAAGATCGGTCTTTGCTGCAACAAATTCTTCACCGAAGATGCAAGGATTTAGTTCTACGCTGCAAGACAACCGTGCCGAGCTTCAAATGCCAGAGCGCCATCAAAACCGTGCCTTTCAAATGCAGAGTCTGTGGTGTTCTGGGACTTCCAGCCCATAATGGAGCTCACCTTCAAAAACTTTAAAGTTAGAGGGTTTTCCAGTTAACTGCCAACTGGTATTTCCGTTACAGCATCTAGAAGCAAACAGACACTTTGCAAGTACTAGTGCTTATGAACAGGTTATGTTTACACAGACCCCGGAGAGGCCTCCGGAAACATTCAAGGTTAAAATGAACAGTTAACAGTTGCAAAAATCTGTACATATTTTCAGTTGTAACTCAAGGAAACACCCAGAGTCCAGTGTTTTGTGTTCTAGCCTCAACTGCGCTCGTCCCAGTGTTCTACATGTTCCTCCCTTGCCCCCCAATGGTACACTCGTAATCTGAATATACAGCTGTACTTACAGGAACTATTAAACAAAGCACAGCCCCTTAAGCAAGTTCCATGGCTGGTTTTGAACAAACCATATAAAATAAGTGACAAAATAGATTAAAATTGGTCCTCAATTAGGTTTACTCATGGTTTCTTTTACAGCTTGGAAGCACTAAGACACACATGTATTATTAACCAGCACAAATGATTCTGTAGCTTTTTGTCTTTTGAAGAGTATGTTACAATATCATGCATGAGAAGCAAGCTGCTGCTCCCAAGTGCAAACACAGGGTTTAAACTAAACACGTTCTCCTGCGGTTGTTATTCCTTCTTTCATAGATTTCAACATAACCAAGAATAGAAGCAGCTGACAAGCAAAACAATATGA
The DNA here is from genome assembly GCF_028554395.1 of Pezoporus wallicus. Classification (NCBI taxonomy): domain Eukaryota; kingdom Metazoa; phylum Chordata; class Aves; order Psittaciformes; family Psittacidae; genus Pezoporus; species Pezoporus wallicus. Next base: position 5,432,855 of record NW_026642649.1, on the reverse strand, counting down.
AGTTCACCTTTCACGTTGCGACCCATTCTTAAAGTAATGGAATACTTTGGACCTTTAGCATAAGGAAGGTTCAAGAAACACTGCAAAGGATTTTTACATTCTTTGATTTCATTTACATCTTTAGAAAGAAAAATTCTGTATTTTAACTTGCTAACTAATGTATCATCTGGAGATGGTAATATTGAAACAGTGCAAGACATCTGCAACTTCAGGAACATCCAATTACACTGCCCTTTCACCTTACAATGATGAGTAGAATATTGCATCAGTCCTAGATTAACAAGACAGGACAAAAGCTCATTTTAGAAGAGCATTAGGATTCAAAATATCTTTTCTACTTAGTGAAAAGAATCCACACACAAATATGCACAAAGGACTCCTTAACGTGGACTTTTATCACAACAAATATAATCCAGCTGTAAGTCTTAGAACAAGACATTTTATTGGTGTGAAGCTGTATTTGTTCAGAGACTAGAAGCTCCATTATTAATGCTTCAACATCTGCGTATTCTGATGCACAAACAGCATCAGAGCTCTCACCTGTCAAGCCAGAGACCAAATACTCAGCTGAAACAGCCCAGGCAGACTATGAGCTGAAGCAGCCCACTTATGCCCTAAAACATTCCAGACACCAAGATGCTGATTTGCATCTTTGCACTGCCTCAATAGGAGTGGAGCCCACTCCAGTAATGCAATATTCCAAAGACCATTGCAACTAAAGACTGTTGAGTCAAGTCTCAGTTGAAAGCTGCCACCACCACCATAGGACACTATTTTCTCTCCTCCGCCCCCCAACACAACCAACGCTAATAACGATCACTATTTGGTGTGGAAAGCAGGTCAGTAGAGACTCCAAGTGTGGCTCGAGGAATCCTCACTACCAAGCCGCTTTCCACACACACAAATTCAGTCCATCTTCTCTTTCTGGACCAGCTTGGGTGCATCTACAAAATCCTTGCCGTTGTAAAGGATGATGGCAAAAGTTCCAGAGCTTGCACTTCCCCAGAAAAACACATAGGCCATTGTCTCAGTCCATGTATCACCTGTTAAGAGTCAGATAAACATTTCAGGTTCATTATCTCCAGTTACCAGAGAGGCTTTTTAGTATAAAAGCAAAATATTTCAAGCCCCCCCCCCCTCAGATATCTGCAGTCAGATGAAGTCAGAAGTCCTTCATGGACATCGGGGCCTTTTCTTCCTCTATTTCCTTAACTAGGAAAACTGTGCTTGCCACAAGGTTCTTAGAACACTTTGAACAGACAGCTACAGAAGCTGGAGGCCAAGAACTCTATGAGCACTGATGATAAAAAAATTCAAGGCAAAAGAACACAAATCTTCACAACTCCCAACACAGACTGAGTTTACAGACAACATGCATCAGAATAGGCTTATGCCTGTATCTGACTTTTCTGAACTGTCTTTCTGCCCTACATCAGGTATTATTCTGGGGATTCATCCTGCTATAATAACACTAGATGTCTACTTCGGTGCAGCTAAATCTGGGAGCAACTAACTGCCCCTTAAATGACTTCTAACAAAAGTTTTAACATTGTTTTCTATAGTAGCCCAGGTTTTTCCACATTAATGATACAGTGTTAGCTCTCAATCTTCAGAGCCACACTTAAACACCTTTTAGTATGATGGAGAAGCAATTTTATACTTCATAGCTTCAGGTAACCTTTTACAGGAAGTCTGCATACAAGCAAGCTAATTCTGTGCAATTAAAAAAGAGTGACTTACCAGCCATGAGCAAACAAATAATGCACATGGAGAAAGCAACCACCATAATAATAGGCAACTGGGAAAAGAGAAAAAGAATAATCATTTGATATAGCAGCACATATATGCCTTGATTTCCTTTAAGATGGGCTGTACTACAAAGCTATTTACTTGCTTTGCAATGAAGTTGCTTTAATTCCCGATTCACCTCTTGTCAGGTACAAAAAATTTTGGAGGAGTGTGTTGAATTAACTAGGTTAATTCTTAAAATACACCTTCTGTCTATTAAAAGAGAGACTGAGATTTGTGTTTTTAAGAAAAGAGTACACCAGCCACTAGTTAAACCCAGAATGTCCCAAATCCCATTTCACAAAACAGAAGGGTGAGGAATAATAAAGAAAGTGGGGGTTTTGTGTTACAGTCTGTGCATGAAGAATGAGATCTTCACAAGCTGCTTCTGCAGAAGGAGAGAGTCACTGGTGGTGACAGAGTTTCTCCCTTTCCACTTGATGAAACACATTTTTAAAGAACAGCAAGCAGCAGGTTGTTTTACGATACCTCAACACACTCCTTTTTCTGTCAAGGGAACAGGCTGGGTTTAGTCCTATAAGCAGGTATCATAGAAACATAACCAGATTATAAGGACGCTTCATCACTCAGTAGACAAGTTCTACTTAGTCACATGAAGCAAGTGACTAAAAGGTTATATGTGTTTCTCCAGTCATGAATAGTCTGCATACTCACAGCTAAGAACTTCCAATCTTTCTGGACATGCAGAGGACTAGCAGGTTCTACTTCATCCACAGAATAATTCCCAAGAAAAAGATCAATTGCATCCTGGAAGAGAAAGAGAGAGCAAGAGCTGAAATGCAGAACAATGTTGTTGCACTTCCCCACAGTTAAAAGCCTAACTTACCTGTCTAAATCCATCAGAGAAGTTGTTCTTGTAGTAACGTATTAATGAGTTCCATCCATCCATTATTAAGCCCCACTGAGTTCTCTTCCCAGTTCTACAAAAAGGAGTTTTGAAAAAACATTTCAAATAAGTTTATAAATTCAGGAAGATAATTTCAGATTTGCAGTTCTTTCATGGGTTTATGTTTAATAAGTGTATTTACATGGAGGTATTCATCTAGTGTTGCCTCTGCATTATTACCACACAATACCTGTAACTAGGTTTTAAAGTTACACTTCTCTCCATCCAACAATATAAGTGTGTCTTGAAGAAGCACATTTTCTTGGGTTTATTTCCAGATAGCCTTTTTTCCTTTCATATGAACACAGTGAAAAAAAGTGTTCTGTAGACTTTAGTCTGATATTTTACCAGCTGAGCCATTGTAAAACTTGTTAATAGCCTAAGCTTCTTCTTGGATATGAAGACTTAAAAAATGCCAAAAACATGCGAAAACCAATCCAGAAGGCCTTTACAAGAAAGGCTGACTTGCCTTGTGTAGTCTGTCTTTAAGGCACCAGTTCCAGCATATTGTTTGGCACAAGCATTAGCATTGTCAGCCCATGCTGTGAATAGGAAAACATTAAGAAAGATTAAGGAAGTTACTTACTCTGGTTGGGAAAAAAAAAGCAATTGTTTGAACTCAGCCTACCATTTTTGTAGATTTTCTCAAAGTCTGCCTGCTCTTCAATTCTCTGTCCCACATGCAGAATACCAAGCCTCTAAAACAAAGAGCAGATTGAGGCTTACTAGGAGTTCACCAGAAAAACCAGGATATGCTATCAGAAAAAGCTGGATTTATCAAAGCAGAGTCTGGCTAATGCGTTTCAAGTAGTAGCAGAGTGACTCAAATATGCAAGCTCTTATTGCTGTGTTAAAATTGTATTTCAGTTCCAAACAGAAAGCCTCTCTCCTCTTCCTGCGTGCTAAACAAGAACAAAACATTTACCTGAAGCTGGGCTTGAAGAGACCGGCGTGCCAACAAGCTCTGAATCACATTAGTCCGATCAAGGCAGTCCATGCAGTTACTGCGGAATATTCCTTCCTGCTGAGTCACAATTTTACCATCGGAATCTACTAGAAAATAACTAACACATAAGATCCACTTAAGTATTTATAGATAACAGTCCACATAAACCACACCTTTTCAGAAGTGAATATTCTAGCAGTCAAAACACAGTTGTCTTGACCACACAAAGAGTTAGATGTGGCTTTGAACTTTGAGTTCACCTTGAATGCTTCCCCTCCAGCACTGGAGACTAGCATTAATATATGAACATCTTGTAATCTTGGGCACTCTTGCCCTTCTAATTGCATTCTTCTAATTTAGAAATCCCACCAGCAATATTGAGTTATGTCACTGGGAAGAACAGACTGAGGTACGAAATCAGAGCCTTACATTTTACCTTTTCAGTTATGGCAGGGTCCTAGCTCCATGGATAGCAAGATCATTAACAGAGTGTAACAGCAGAAGTAACCAGATTTGTATATACACGGTCACCTGGTTCAATCCAGTCACCACTGCACAGAAGAGCCATATAAACTCTCAGGCACACTTCTTCCAGGAAGGCATTCAGATCTTTAAGGCTTAAGTTTGAAAACCTGCTACTGCCACTCTTCTCTCCATTATGAGAACATCTGGGGGAACCAGATGTTCTACCCTGCAACAGCATATGCTAATTGCTACCTCAGTCTTTTTAACTAATTAAACTAGGTGCCTTTGAATTGAATACTGAGCTGGTAAAACAAATATGTTGATCAAATTATCATATGTGAATGGAACAGAACTATACCTGCCCTTCTGCCACAGCATGAAACTTCCAGTTGCCTAAAGACTTACAGATCATATTCTCCATTTGTTACTCCATTATGTAGTTATGGACTCTGAATGTGGACTAGCATATGATCCACTGTTACTGTACAGTATTTTAAGATTCTGAAGTCTTAGAGCCATGCAGAAGTAAAAAATCATGAGCCTTAGAAGCCTGTGCGTTTACTTCGATCAACTTTGTGTTAAGAAGACCCATTTTTGTCTTTCCTGAAGAATTAGTTTTGTTAAACCATGTTTTACATTGTTGTATGATTAAAGGAAACCAACAACTGTGAAATCCTCATTTTCCCCTTCTCCCACCAAGCTTTGCCTAGAACTGATATTAGGATAATCAGTATAGTTGAAGAGTAAAACTATTTTATTAACCAGAAGTGTTAAGTGCTGCATCTTCTACAGTTGCTCTAAAAACATTTCACACACCCTCACCACCTCCAACCCAGCAAGCCAGCTCTCTGACAGGTCTTTCCCAACTGGATTTAACCTGTGGAAAAGAGAGCTGTTTACCTCCATTGAACTGTTCACCTCTCTCAGCGTTGCACAACTGTTTCCTAAGAATATCAGAACTCAAGACTTTTCCTATTTAAGCAACCATCACCCTAGATGAAACAGAACAAGGTATGGCAGAGTCAGCCTAATCCTGAGGAAGAACCTTCACTTTTGTATCTTGTTTTAGAGACACATGGCTTTATGGAATTCAGTATTCAGTCTAAGAATAAAGGACCCTTGCTGTATGGGAAACCTACATGCTTATTTCTCCTTATTCAAAGTGCTCAAAGCCAAGTTATTTGTCAGCTCTTCATGTATTTTTCAGGGTGGTGGGCAGAGAATATTCACTACCATCTGATTTATTTATACTATTCCCATAAACTTCATTCCAGGCAAGAGATTTCATTCATGAGATTCTTACTCTAGCCTACAGGTCACTTGGGGTTTTTTGATAGCATAAACCACTGCCAGTTTTACAATGTTTTAGCTGATCTACTTTGTGCTTTAGGCATGATACTTTAGAAACAGGAAGGAAGCAATCAGAAAAGCAGAACAAACGAACCAGTTTCGCTAGCAATCTACATGTCTACAACTAGCAAAGACTAAGAACAGTTCAAAACACACTTGTGGGACTACAAGACTTAAGCTGATTTAGACAATAAGTCTAGTTTTATGACTCAACAAAATGAGAATTTGTTTCCTTGTGGGTTACTTATGTTAGCAAGGGCTAACAGTCAGTACCAGTGTCAGGTTTGGAGCCACAACCACATGTGTTAGAGAAAACACTGTCAAAGAGAGCGCAGGGGCTGGTGGAAGGAGTACTAAGTGTTGGACACTCAGTAGCAGCACAGTTTGCTGTGGACAACACACGGAATTACTATTGGATGAAAAATATATCACTTAAGGAGACTACTTTTGTTTAATAGCTTATTGCATGCATGCTCATTTCTTTGTCTAATCTTTTACCCTAAGGCACAAAGGCAGCCCTTGAGTCACAATGCAGAGCTGCTGCAACTCCCAGAACCATTTTACTGGGACATACAAAGGCCTTTACATTTTATCCACCACCAGGTCTCTAACCTTGCACGATATCAGCAAGTGTTTCCATATGGAAACACTAATGCAGATGAAAGCACCTTCTTTACAGAAGATTACATGTCTGGTTTGTTGTGCTCTGACTCAAGAGCAACTATGAGAAAGTGGTCTCATTTTAACACTACAGATACAAACTGCAGAGCCTTACCTAAACTCATCCTGCTGTTCTGCTAGTTGATCCATCAAAATTTGAAGTCGATCCCATCTCATCCGGCTGCACTCTTTATGGAAGTCAAATGCTACATATCTGTTCAGAGAGAGAAGCATCTTATCAGATTAGGTATGTTCTGCAGTGAAGGTCTCAGACTCCCCCCCACCCCCCCCGAGGAAAAGGCTGATCTATAAAACAGATAGTGACAGAGGATTTGGTTTTCTTTAGAGAAGCTTCCAGCAAGTATCTGTGGATTTTGTCAGCACTCTGTAATCTTCCTGAGGCTACGTCCATAGCTTGCAGTGACAGCATTTACATTTCTTTACAGGACACCACTAGTCTGGGGAAGCACACATTGAGTTCAAAGTTACTCATGTTACCTTCTGGCTAGTATTTTCCCTCCAGTAATTACAGAAAGGATATGAATCTGATTTCATCTCCGATTCTTTTGCCCTACTCTCTTCCAAGCAACGGCATTGAGAACTTCAGCTCACTTCTGAAAGAGACTCAGGTGTTGAAATCCAATGTTCTTTGCTGGCATGCAGCATTAATTCCCTTGACAGCTCTCTAGAAACCTGAGACAGGTTCTGTTTGAACACCTAACCTACTCTGTCATAAGAGAATCAAACAGCTACTGACTTGGAGCAAGATTTTAACAGCCAACTCATTTCTGGTGAGAAGTGATCTAGATGAGTGGTGCTTGATTCAACTTTCACATACAGACACATGCATATATATATATATATATATGCTGTGAATGAAAGGACATTACATTCCTCCCCAAGTCTTTATAATCCAAAAGTTACTATTTACCAAGTTTTCAAGACTAAAGATGGCAGATGTACAACACTGAAGACAAGTGTTAGTCTGGCAGGTAAATGCCATCAAAACTGATTAACAAAGAAAAAGGATTTTGGCAGCATTAAGAAAAATGTGCTGGCAAAACACTACTTTTTAACACATACAGAACATCACTAAAACACACCACGAGAGAATTTTACATCTTGGTTTCCACCAAGTGACTTTACAGCAAAGGTGCACAGAATTCCACAAGCTTTGTACAGCTTGTTGGTATCAATACCAGCCTAGGTGTGAGAGTGAGAAAAGAGCTCACCTTAGAAGTGGTCTTTTTTTAATAAAGCCAGAAGGAAAATCCACACCCACATTCCAATAACACACAAACACACCCCTGAGGGTAGTAAAAGAAGCATACAGAAGTGGGACAGACAACTACCCTGGTGAAGGCAGCAGCAGGGTATCATAGAAGCAGAAGAAAGCTTGGGAAAAATTCCAAGAACGTCAGGATTTATCAGGGCATCTTGATTATGATTCCTTAGTAATGCTTAGACAGAAGTGAAGCATTCTTCAAACAGGACTCCTTTTTGCCCACAAGTAGAGAATTTTGTCCTTTGATTTACATGAGTGACAATAACACTATACAGCCATTTCAAGGAAAAGGAAGAGGTAAGTATTTGTGGGAGCTGGCTACTAGCCCTCCCTCCAGAAGTTAGTGAAAGCAAGCACAGGCAGGTTGTAAAACTGTACTGCACTCAAAATTCCCACAAAGATAAGGAATTTCTCTTATGATTAAAGTGCATTCTCCACTCTCTTGCCCCATTGTCACACTGAGGTTGGTATTTAAATTACATGCTCCCCTTGCTGTTTTCTCTTTTACCTCAATACTGGTTTGTTCACACTCACCACTCCCTTACTAAGTAGCAATGCAAGCCCTTTTGCCAGAAGCTAGTCTGCAGGGCATGATTTTTTTTATCCTAAAATGCAGATCTTCACAGTTCTCATAGCACACTATTACTCCAATACTGGCATTACCATTGCCTCCGAGCTCCCTTCTTTGTTTTGACTCCTTTCTTTGTCCTCTTCACATTCTGCTTAGAATGTGAGCTCTGAGGTAGGGGCACTGCCTATCTGCAAGCTACTTTATGAAAATAAAACTCAAACACATCAGGCAGTTGGTAAAGGCCTCCAAAGAACTGATCACCTCGAGGCAATGATCAGCTTTTAACACAGAATGTGTCCTTTCATTTCACACGTACCTGACCATCCCGTTTGCCATGTTGGCTACCATTTTGGCAAATGTTTGCTCAAGAGGCTTTTCTGAACCTTTTTGGTTAACCTGGGAGGAAGAAAAAAAAAAAAGAAAAGAAAATTAAAAAGAAATATATATAAGAAAGACTACTACTCAAAAGCCTGCTTAGAAGAACATCAGCTTTTTCAGGAAGAACAAGTGAAAGCATACCAAGTTGACAATCATTTGCTTTCCATAGCTAATTATTTGCGAGTCAAAATGTCTTTGGAAGCCATCCATCTAGAAGAGAAAGGAAAAGTAGCACACATCTGTCAACACATTTAAGAGCTGTGATTTACAAGAGATCTCTATTATCATCTTTTTGATGATACCACATACGTAGTAGCTAAGAAGCGTTTGATGTTCTCTATTGTGCTAATACGTTTCTACTTTCATCCCCCCAGTTCATTCAGCTCGCCTGCATGAACATGCCACAGATAACAAGTATTGTGCAGCTGCTAAAACTCCTGCAAACAAGTACCAAAGAGAAACGATCCCCATTGATGTTTGGGCTTTTTTCAGTCTCTGAACTCACCTTGAGTACAAGGATTCTTGCTACTTCTTTTTGAAAGTAAAGCTCAATCCAGGACTGCTGATTTTTATTCCTCTGATCACAGTTTGTTACTTTATCACACAAACACAAGCCCAGAAATATGTTTAAACCCCAAGACACAACAAACACTCACATACATGATTTACTGACTTGCTGATCTGTGGCTTTGGCTTATACTTGAGGTTTGGTCTTTGAGACCAGAAAAAAGGAATTGATCCACGGGTCTGCAAAAGAATGGAAAATAGTTTAAAACAACAAAACACTTACAAACTCACTTGCCATTTCAAGATGAAGCAGACTGGGTTAGGTTGTGTGCACGCACATCTTGTATACAATTTATATTTAGAAACATAGAACCATCTAGGTTATCTTAAGCCAGTGAGCAGTTCCTTACACTGACTTTACCTGAACAAACGATGCCTTGCTGCCCTTGTAATGCACAATTTGTTCTGTTTCAACGAAGTTAGCAGCATGCCCTTCTGAATCAATACCTATGTAGGAAAAATACCTTATTAAGCAAGTCTGGCTGCAGAACAGTGACAGTGTGTCAGCAAAAGGCTTCCTTCCTATTCTTCCTTAAGCACTCACAGAAAGCATGAAAATACCACAGAGCTGCCTGAAGATGGTAAATTAAATACCTCTGGCAAGAATTCATCATCTGTACCCAATTTAACTTGAAGAAGCACAGATGTGCTTAACACATTTTGATATTTCTAGCCATAGAAACTGAGCAGTTTAATACAAAATAAGATGCAAGTGCTTTGACACAGAAATATTGATAATGCAATAGCAAGGGCACTGCAGAAACCAACCAATTTCTTCAAAAGCATGTATGTTGGGGCTAAGAACAGAGAAAGTAATTGAAATCTATTTCCTTGTTCACCTTCTAACTTGAAACAGTTAGAGAACACACCACTATTCAGGGCTCCCCAGTAAAGTGTTAAAAAGCCCTATAAGGCTTCTGCAGTTATCTCTAGAATCAGTTTTAATACGATACCAGAACACGCTTCATATCATACAGGTTCCTAATACTTTCTTTGTCCTGAGACCAACTATTATAAGCATTTTTTGTGCAAGCCTTTACACAACAATTACTCTTAAAAGGCGAGTCACATATAGCTGGAATTTGGATTTCTTTTTAAAATCAAGCATTTGCTATTTTACCTCTCACATAGTAGCGCACACCAGCCCTGAAACAGCTTCTTCTGGAAATCAGCAGCCAGTCAAAACACTTGCCATTAATAGAACAAGAGTGCATAGTGATAACTAGTGAAGAACATTAAGGAAAACCCCAACAGTTCATTAGGGTATTTTTATATATCCACAGGTAGGAAACATCAAGGAACCAAGTGACTACATTTAAAATGACCTCTAAACATTTCCCACACCAATAGGTTCAACACCAGCTGAACATTAAACTTGATAGCACTGGGATCAGTATGCACACCACAAAAAGACAGGCCACAGGTGATGTCACTGATGTACGCATTAAAGCTGCTATAATTGAGAAAATGGGCTTCTAAAGAAGATTAATGTTGTGTTATGTCCTATGTGTATCACTGACTGCTGAAGTTCTGTTCAGTGCTACATCCATCTCATCCACAATTTTATTAAGCTATCTGGACAGTTTCTTGCTCCTATTGCTTTTAACAAAACAATACCACTTCAGAAAGGCTTTTAAAACAGTGAATAGCTTGGGCTATTACACCTTGCACCTGTACCTGCAACAGACAGCCCATTTACAGCTGCCAGAATGAGCAGTAATGTAGACTGGCTTTCAAATCCATGCCAAGGAGAAGAATGAACACATCTGCAGCAGGAGCTTCTGACGCAAGAATGGTTTCCTGCTTAGGCTAGAAATGGCAGATACTCCATAATCTCAGACTAATCAAACAAACAGGGACCACTGACAGGTAGCTTCAGTTTGAGAGCCTTGTTCTGTGCTGCTCACAATTGCCTTTATATGGACTACAGTAAACAATCAAGTCTTAAGAGAGATCACCATTTATCATGAATAATTTCCCACAGGCTTTCATCCTTTGCCCCTAGAAAAATGAAACCCACAACTCTGAAGCAAACACAACCGAAATGACCAATTTTTGCAAGCTGCAGTATTCATAGAATATATAGAAAGGTTTGGGCTGGAAGGGACCTTAAGATCATCCCTCCCCCCTGCCATGGGGAGGGACACATCACACTAGACCACGTACAACCCAACGCCCAGTCCAACCTGGTCTTGAACAGTATTAGCATACTGCAGACTCCTATTATTTGAGGAATTTAGGTACTTTGTACGAGGTTGTTAAATAAAAAGAACATACAACTTGTTTACAAATAGCCCATTTTACCAGGAAATCTAGATTCTATATTTATGATTCAAATGGGACATAAAGCAGCTGTGCCACATATGAGCACCTAACATGTTGAAAAGCACACTGACTGCATACATGCAACATCTTGATTTATGTATGTATTTTTGCTAATACTGTTTGTAAAGAACTCAAAAAACCTATACAAATCGGTCCTACATAATCCAGCATCTTCTCATAAATCATAAATTGGAGTGTGAAAAAGAACTATTTCTCTGCTGTCCTGGAAAATTGCTGCCAGGTCCTACCCCTTTAATTCAACACACGTACAGCCAACAGTCCCCTGCAAGAAAGGTTACCTCTATAAGCAGCCCATTTTCTACCTGCAGTCTCTGTCTCAACTTAAATGGCATCTTGCTGTTGGCTACTTGCACACAGATAAAAGGAAAAGGCATGACTTACTGCTCTTTAGAAGGGTTGGAGGTTTTTTGAGCAGCAAGGGAAATACTAAATGTAGTTTAGGCCTTAGATGATCAAAGTCTTGATTAACCCAAGTCAGTCCATTATTTCTCACCACTGCAAGACCCCAAATGAACAAGATATATTTAAGTTTGGGGATGGTGTGGGGGAAGACTTTTTGATTTTACTGAAGTAACTGGAAATGGCACTGTACCAGTTCTGCTTCGGGCACTCCCCAGCATTTTCATCACTAAAAATTCAGTTTCTCTGAATACATGGGTTCTCTAAAGGTGTTTGGTTAGTATTAGAATTACTGCAATACATACATAACTTATGCTAATTACTTATACAGTGAAAATAGGACAGAGAAAGGTGTTAATTGCAATCCACCCAGACTCTTCCACCCAGGACCTGCAGGATAAGGACTGTGCTGCTTTGACAGTTCCCTTTTGCTATCTTTCCTTGCCATTCCACCTACTCTCATGACATTTTCCATTAAATGAAGTCACAGGAGAGGGGACTGGAGATCTGCCAGCTGCTAACAGTCCTACCAGAACAACTGATCCCATCTGGAAGCTGTTCCCTGCACACACCTGAGGGACCTTTGCAATGGAAGAAGTAAGGAGAATGTGGCATGAGCTGCTCTATCCAGCCTTGCCGGTCCTTTTCATGCTGCAGTGCACAAGCATCTGGGACTTATTGTTGATCACATGCTACACAAGGAACACTGCTTCCAGAAAGCATTAGGCTTACTCACAGCATACACCCCTTCTCAGAAATAGACTCATGACTGCTTTGCTAAAATGGCTGTTACCCTAAGCGTTAGTGCAGGAAAAGCAGCTGGTTAGGAGAAGCATTCAAGGAGCCTTCAGCAGAACTTACCCTTTTATTCATCAACAGGAACATCCATAATCACTCCTTCAAGTCAAAACTGCTCTCCCTTATTTTATATCCAAAGTAATGCTAAATGAATGTATCCTTATAGCAAGATAATAAGTACTAAGGCTGATGCAAGAGCATTTGCCACGTTCATCTTAACTTTCAATCTCATTGAAAGATAGTTATGGAAATCACACCTGTAAAATTAAGTACATAGAGCCTTAAAGGCAGAATATTCAAGCACATTAACATGAGTGGGCTAACAAGCAATATCTAATGCTCACATCTGAACAAACTACAACCTCATTCTGACATTGTGGTCTATGTTACAGTTGCTAACACAGCCAATTGAGCAGCCTCAATAGCAACTACTTTGCTGTTAGATTCCCATAATCACCCTTACAAAAGGATACATCCATGCATCACTGGCGTAGCAAACCTATGGATCTGAAACACACATAATACATGTTAAAAATAGTTCTGTGATAGTTTGATGTAATTTATGGCCTTTAATTTTTGGTTTGGGTGCGGTAATTCTTTCCAAGAAAGACACATTCGAGGAAGACAGCAATATAAGTAATCCTTATTAGCAGCAGGGAAAAAGTGAGAGCCTAATCCTGATTAAGCAACCATGACAAAAAACCTCAAGCTGCTTTTGTCCTCCTCCACGTGGCATACACTGTTCCACAAACATGACAGATATAAAGCAGTACAAACTGAATACCTTATGATATTTGCTGAACCTCCACAGTAGGATGTAAGTAGAGACAGTCAACAACACAGGAATGTATCTATGTGATTCATACTTGAAATGCTTGTTCCAGTGTTTTTCCCATCCTACCGCTCCTGAATAACTTGGTCTTTCAAGAAAATTTAAAATTCAGATTTCCTAATACTGGAAGTCAGAAATGCCACAAGTCATTACCTGAAACTGTTGCTAGAGCAAGCCACCTGTAGTCAGTAGCAGTTCATGCTTCCCCTCAGTTATCAGTTATCTCCCTTCTCTACTTGTGTTTTGCCTTCTGCATCTGTTTTCATAAACCAGCCACACTTAGCTTTCTTTGCTGTTCCTACCAAAGCTTTTCTCTCATTTCCCAAGCTTTGTCTGCATAGCACTATTCAAACAGTATAACCCAGTCACATGCCGCCAAAATATGCACAACAGCCCTTTGGTAATTCCTATCTTCACATTCCAGAAGCACTGCACAATCCAGCTTTTTGGAACAGTGCTGTCTAATGTAAGAGCACGTTTCCACAGGTTACTGAGACAGAAATAGAAGCAGTGCGTCATTCAGTTCGATAAATGTGAAGTACTGATAGAGAGAAAAGGTTGCTGCAGTGCAGACAATTTGAGAAGTTCAGCACACATCTGAAGGATGTGTGTTTTCATAGAATGGTTGGGACTGGAAAAGACCTTATGATCATCCAGTTCCGACCACCTGCCATGCGAATGGACACCTCACACTAGACTATGTCGCCCAAGCCCCGTCCAACCTGGCCTTGAACACTGTCAGGGATGGAGCATTCACAACTTCCTTGGGCACCCTGTGCCAGCACCTCAGCATCCTCACAGGGCAGAGCTTCTGCCTTAGATCTAACCTGAACTTCCCCTGTTACAGTTTGACCTCATCACTCCTTGTCCTATCGCTGCAGTCCCTGATGAAGAGTCCCTCTCCAGCATCCTTGTAGCCCCCTTCCGACACTGGAAGCTGCTCTGAGGTCTCCACGCAGCTTCTCTTCTCCAGGCTGAACAGCCCCAATGTTCTCAGTCTGCCTTTGTATGGGAGGTGCTCCAGCCCTTGATCATCCTTGTGGCCTTAAACTGACAGCCACATGTAGCAGGAAGCAGCTTAAATCAGGCTGGCCATTGAGGCACTATAGTTATGGTTCATGGTCATGCCCTTGTATTTGCTGGACTAAGTGAATTCAAAGGTTACACTACTCTTAGTCTTCACTTAACATAAAATTAAAGATTCTAAACTATCGGTTTTATTTTTAATACCAGCTTTATGACCTATTGACTAAGCAAATGGAATTTAAACTGCACTCAGGGAAAGATGCTAGCCAGTCTTAGGAAAAAAGTTATGAGCTGAACCTTCCCTGTACCTAAAGTATAGATTATTAACAAATAAGTAGTTAAACTTCAAAAAGCTTGAAAAGCATATGCTGTGTAGTGTAACTTCCCCTTTGGTTTAGACAAGTATGGTGTCAGCACAGCATCTTCAACAGCAGACATTTTCAAGAGCCAGCTTTAATACAGGTAGTACTGAGAACATTGACATAAAGTTGGGAGTCTGAAAGCAAAAGACTGTAACTGTGCTGAACTAGAAGATGAACAGCCACGTTATACTAGATTCTGGCTGGCTGAAATAAGAGGCCTAATTACAGGAAGCTATTGCATACTTAGAGCAAAAGTATATATTCATCCTCTATTAATACCATCATTACGAAGTGTTTACCTCTGGTTGAGCAGCAAATTCTCTAAGAAGATGCCCATTCCACACAAACCGTGGATCTGCCTGCAGCAAGAAAAAAAAGCCAACAGGTTTTTAGAGACTGTCAGTTCTGTATAATCCAGCGTAAAGCAATATCATAGTATCCACAAATTGCACAAGTTTAGGGGAACAGATGTACATGGAGATGGAATGTCCTTCTTCCATCAGTATCCTTCCTATCCTCATATACAATATAAATAAAATCAAAACAGTTAAGAGAAGCACAATTCTCTTCAATCTTTCAGGGTGCTGCCTGACACTCGAGGCATTCTTAACTGCTAACAACTGAGCTGCAGCATCAGACCAACATTCTGGTCTGTGCCCTAAGTAAGCAGGCCTTGAAAAGTGCTCTGAAATTGTAACTACAGTAGCAAGGTAATACTCAAAGTGGGCAGAAGGTAAAAATGCATGGAGTTCTGTATGCAATAATCAACAGTTCTGAGAACTGAAATTAAACAATACTTGTAGTTTAAAAGACGTCAGTATTTATATTCTGCAGCATAAATAACCCTCTTCATGTATTTCCTATGTTTAATTCACCTCAAAAGGGTCTTGGGCAGGTTGCTGAGCACATTCCAGAAAGCTACCAGATTAGTCACAAAAGTGACTTTTGCTGCAGAACATAGGGCAGGCTCTGGAATAAATCTCAACTTTAAGATGAGGTAGGCAGACAATAAGTCACTCAGGATAAGGGTTAATTCAAGCTCAGTGTTGCAACATTCCTTTGTCTAATAGAAAACAAGAAATACAGCTATCTGTCAGAAATCGTTCAGATCCTTTTTACAGTATCTTGAACTAGTGAAAGAGCAAGATACAAAGCTTTGGTGCTTCTATACTGGGGCCATTTCCTTCTACCAGTACTCTTTTAAAACACTCAAACACATGCAAGTAAGAAACCAAAAATACCCAGGCCAATCTCCTCTTGTAGAATTGAACTCGAGATGCCCAAAATTGCCATCAGCCACTAAGTTAAGCCATTATACTGCAACGACGAGCATGAAATTACACTAAAATTGGTTTAACCTTCTAACATCTGAATTCACTCAAACCTGATGCTATTTTACTGCGCTCTGCCTTTCAAACAACCTTCTGAAATGCCTCAATTTTAAGTCAAACCAATCGTTTCATGTCAGCAACCGGTCTCCCTGGCAAGATCGCTGACAGAACAGCATTTGACAGAATGTGACAGAACACAAAACAGTCCAAGTATAAACTGATTTCTAAATTGGTTTCTTTAATCTTTGAAAAGCTGCTGCCCCAGCTTAGACAGTTTCAGTATTTAAGAAGCAACTTCTTGTGACTCCATTGCCACCTCTTCGGCAAAGGGAGAAGAGGTGCTATTGATTTCCAAGGTTTCAGTATTCAGTGTCTAGGCAGTTTGGACCTGATTTATGCTGCAATACAGCACACTACCAGAGGAAAGATTCTGGATCTCTGGAAGCACCAGAGAATTTCAAGCTCAAATCTGTTTGGCTGGTATCATTAAGACAAAAGCAGCATATTAAATTCACTTTAAACATAAGGAATAGGCCTGGTTTAGACAGAATACATCCCAAGGCCAACAGGCATAAACCCCACAGTTCAGTTCCATATGATCTTAGAACAGAGTATGAAGTTGAGTGCCATTTAATCCACTTTTGGGCAAAGGGTTAGGGCTCAGCCACAACCCCTAACAGTTCTGATAAAACGCTACAGTGCTGAACAGACTTGTGTACTGAATCGTTATAGACCATCAGTTTCCACCTGTGTCCTAAGCAAGGTACAAAGCAAGCTCAAGTTGTAACTTGACTCACTGCTTATTTTTTGTCTCTCTCTCAGCTTCTTTTTCCCAGAGAACCGGCCCAGCACAACCCAACTGACCAGCTCACAGGGACAGTTTAGTTACAGTTCAGCAACAGTGCTATTTCTTTCTAGTTCAGTTATAAGGATTTGCATCCAAGCAACATGTAAATCTGTTTCACTAGTTTAAATTACTGATTTAAATAGTAAAGCCATTTATAGCATAACAGAAGATCACAAATGCTTTAACAGTATCTGCTACCACTTAGCATACTAATTGATTGTAAAAGATAAAAATGAAGGTTTCAGCTCAAGTGTAACAGGACCATGGATTTCTGCAACATCACCCTAAACTTTACATAAAGTTTCCTTTAGTTTGTGCTAGTTCGTTTTGACATCATTGAAACATCAGCTGCATAAATGAAACTTAAGCCATGCAGAGCTGACTGACAAGGTCCAAGACACAGGCACTAAGCAGAAGTATATCCTTACCCTCTCTAGGAGGCTCATTTCCTGGAACTCTGGGCTCGTGTTGGCTAACCGTTGGAGAGTGTGCGTTAGGTCGTATGTTGTTGAGAAGTAAAATCCATCCACGCTCAAGACATGATTGAGCATTGATAAAAATACTTTATTGTCCTGCAACTGTTGAATGAGGAAAAAAAAAGGACAGAAGAGCTCTCATTTATTACCATTGAAATATCTTATTCTTACAGGCTCCTGCTACTTTCTGAAGTGACGAGATGAACTTTGCTAGTGCGCTAGCACATGACATCCAGATCATTCAGAGATTACCACAGAATAAAACCATGGGATTGCAATTTTGCTAACAGTTCACTGATAATTGACAGCTAGCACACTGCAGCCCAATTCTACAAGAACAGTGGAGAGCAGAGAACAGTCTCCTGTGAGGTAAACAGCTACTGATATTAAACTAATATCAGCAACTTCCAAGCAAAAACGAAGACATTAGTTTGCCTGAAAACCATTCAAAAAGCCAAATGAGATGGCAATGCAAATAAAGGCTACAACTTACTGTCAGGATTACCCCACTAACTAATCTGTGTTTGGTTCAAGTTTTGATTAACCTCATTCCTTTCCTGGAAGAGCATCATATTCTCTTTCAGCTCCACTGGTTAGACACCTTATCTACTCTCTATCAAGCCCAAACACATCTATTTTAAAGAATCTCCATCCTTTCCCTCCCTCTCAAAAAAAGGAAAAAAAAAATCAATTCTTCCCTGCTGGGTAATTATGTAATGGAACAATTCCATAAATTAAGCAAAACAGATAGTTAGATAACAGCAAGGCAGCTTATCATAGGGGCTATCAGAATGGCAAAGCTGTGAGAAAGATTTAACAGGAACAGCACAGACAAGAGTGTACCATCATAGCAGTGTGAAAAAATGCACAATATGCAGAACAAACTCTAGGGATGATATTCAAAACTGCACAATGTGAGCTTGTTATCTTGAATGACACAGCTTTATATTCCCCTATATCCAACTACTGCACCAATTACAGCAGCCCGAATAAAGCAGAAAAAAAAAGTGTAGCTCAAAGAGCATAGTTTCATCAAATTAGGTCCTGTGATAATGGACATTAATATAAGACAATCCCCCCACAATCCCCTCATGAATCCACCTACCTGAATATCAGTTAAGTGCAGCATGGTCTTTTTGTAGGAGAGGATGTCAAAGTCTGTTGCTTTCCAGATTGCATGGCTGAAAATCTCACCTACTTTTTTCTTTTTTGTTATTACAATAAGATATGTGCCTGTAAATCAGAAAGAATAAAGTTAAAAACCCCATAAATAGATGCACATATTAAGAAAAGGAGCCTACAACCATACCGTATAACTATAGAACTATAACCAGAAAACTGAAACCAATAGGAAAGGGTGAGGTTTTTTCAACTTACACCTAGGACTTACACCTAGAAAGCACTGAGCAAGTCTGAAATGCATGAAAAGAAGCATGCTTCAGAACCCAAAACCCCTATTCATCTTATCCTAAAAAAAGTATTTATCCTAACAGGCTCAAAATGGAGTAAAGAGAAGGGGGGCTCCTTTTAATAATTTGACAGGAAGTTCAGTGTTTTCCCGGTTGCATAAGTAACAAAGCAAAAAAACCATAATAAGGACAGGTCACTCAAAGCAATTGATTTACACTTGCTGGTAAACACGACATACTCTTATTTCTACCTATCATATTTCAGTGCCAGCTTGGTTTTGAAGAAAAAGAAAACTTTATCAAATTGGATACTGATGGATAAAAATGTCTCATGATCTACATCTTATAACCATTAAATGCTTACTTACAACTTCCATGGAGCAAAACAGCAAGGGTTTTTTTTCCATGCAGAAGCACAGAACCCCAAATCTAGTACACTTTTGTACTGGTGTTATACCTTTTATTTGGATGATTTAAGCACTTCAGAAATGCTCTAGCATGTCTGCATCCCAAGTTGTAAGTATTGCTTTTGGCTGGTGTGTCAGAAGCATCCAGACACCTTATAAAAGCAGCACATTCCATCCACAGCTATGCCACAAAGAAGCTGCACGAATAGATACATCTGATATAAATTTTCAATGCCTTTTCCTATTTGCGCATGCAACCTTCTGTTTGAGACTTCAGCGCTTCAGATATTAATTCAGCAATTTCCCCCCTCCCCCTTAACACTGTAAATAGGTGAAGAATATTTATGTTTGCCAAAGATGCTGCATTGCTAGATATGGAACCAGTTTTACAGATGATAAACTACCTAACACCACGATATCGTTTACTAACAACACAAAATCATTTACTTTTAACTGCTATTATCTTTAGTTTAACAGCTGTATATAAACAATCACTGCAAAGCTTTGGAGATGGAAAGAAAAAGGCTATTTTAGTAAGTTGCATACTTCTATATTTTATATAATATTCAGTCATTACCAAGCCTGTAATTTGTGAAAATTCCCCTTTGGGGTACTTCAGTTTTAAACCAGTCAGATCTTGCCAAGCACCTAAGACACAGGTGTCCATTATATCGCTCTTACTCTACAAAATCCACAATTCTTTAGAATATGAGCATATAAAATTCAGTAGTTTAAGACCCTGTCAGAAGTTTACTGCATTTAACACAATGATACTTCGCTTTGGTTGAGAATACGGCAATGAGTGAGCTTAAATCCTTTCTATGTTTGGAGACATTATTCAGTATGCATGCTCCTTATTACATCATTTTTCAGACTACTTCAATCTCAAACTCTAATAAAGTCTATACAAAAGATCTTTTGAATAGCAATTCATAAATTGCTACTCAAAAGACTTTTTATATAGATTTTTTTAGAGTTTGAGACTAAAGTAGTCTGAAAAATGATGTAATAAGGAGCATGCATACTGAATAAAACTCTCCAGATGTAAAGTCTGGAAGCTCAGACTTTACACATCAGGTTTATTTGTGGCAGTGACTGTTTAGAGCTGAACACCACTGACATACCTAGAAAAAGCAGACAGCTTATTCTTACCTTATCCAACAACTGTCTAAAATTTAGACTTGTTCCAGTCTGTCCTTTTCCTGTTAATGCTGAGTTTTCTTTATATATGTAGGATAGTTGGAACACAACCATTACTTGAACTGCTGCATCTACTAATCTATCACCCTGTCACTCAGTTTTGTACCAGGATTATTGATTTGAAGTCAAACTTCACAACTCGGTATTTGTCTGTTGCATCAAATCCTGCAACTAAAACAGTTATGAGAAGTAAATTATGTTCTTTGCACACTTTTGAAATCTATGCCTTAAAACTCAACCAGCTTTCAGCTAACCCTTCCTTTAGAGCAGCTGCTGGTTTAAGAGGCACATGAATGTTTGTGATCAACTGTATTTGGATACCTCCATCCGCCACAAGGATAGGCCATCATACTGATGAAAGTGTAACCTTGGGTAAGTATCCAAGATACTATTTTTGCCTTTAAAGCTTCTTCAGCAATATATATTGCTTAAGTATTTTTAAAGAGCAGAGTTCTCTTTTCCTTACCTGCTACCAAACGGATTGTTCCCAAAATACCATATATAGGCCTTGTAACAGCTGAGGGGGGAACATCTTTCTTGACTGAAAAGCAAAAGAAAAAAGCATCAGAATTTCAGACTGCTTCTTTCATGCCTATACTGGAAAAACTATTAAAGTAGTTTGTCAAAGCTTCTTGGTCAAATCTCAAGTTTTGCTAGTCTTAAGTTTAAGCAGCAATACATCAGATTTCCAAAGCCTGATGGGGGGTGGGAGGGAAGGATATGCAACCATTCTAACCCAATTTCTATGTTTAATCAAAATAGTCATTCAATTGAATAAAATCAAGCTTGTTCACATGACAATATAGCAAATAAACTACTCAATAATGTATTGTCCTGCCAGCTTCCAGCAGCTTTTTATTTTGAAGCCATCTAGACATCAAGGACAAACAAACCTCCCTCTTCTGACTGCTTCTTCTGAGCCTCAGTCTATTTCCATCTCAGAGACCCAGTTTACTTTTTGGTCTATCTCTGCAAAACTACCAAGAACAGCATAGATTACAATACTCCAAACAACATACCAAGAGATCCAAAAGGTATCCAAATACCAATTAGAAGTCTTAGCCTGTTAAACTTTCCTCTATTCACATTTCTAGAGTAAGAGAAGGGATATTAGAGGAATTTAAGAAACACAAAACAACCAAATCAGAGTTAGGTATTTTCTCAGAGCTTGGAGAACACAGAAAGACAGCACATGTATTTTCCTTCATTTTAAATACGTTGCAGGCTCATCTGATAAAGCACCGGTCATGAGAAGAGATGTGAACTCACAAAAGTCTAGGGATGACTATATTAAAGAGTTTTGAAGGAGAAACTGAAATACGTTACTACAACAAAAATTACCAGTGGGATGGGCACACTCCTCTTACATGAAGTACACAAGATACATAATAAGAGACTGACTGCTTTTGTATTAGTATTACTGCAGCATTTCTGTTTATGTATTAGTAGTGCTAAGGTACAAACTCCTGAAGCACTGAGGAGGAAGTTACTCATTGCCTTAATTTCATGTTGTCATTTAATTCAAGTTCTTTGACTGAATTTGTGCATTAATTTCACATTCTTAATAAAGTACCATTTTGAAGACCTCAGCATCAGTATGCTCAACACTACTTGCACTGACATTTGAATCCAGATTTCCAGCACAGAACTAAATTTACAGTGAGGGTTTTTTTTTACTGTTGCTGTTTGTAAAGGCTTTATGAGAATTCATGTTTCAGTACTGAAAGACAGCACTGGGAGAATCTAGCAAAAGCTGCAGAAGCCCAGTGTTCAGCACTTCCCATGTTTGGGACTTCCAGCACCAATCCCAACTAGCTTGAATGACTCAGATTTTACTGTCATGATGGGCAGTCTTACAAAAAGAAAGAGGCAAGCACTATCACCCTGGTTACCCACAGCAAAAAGCATTTCAAACAAAGTTATTTACAGGATGGAATGCAAAGTACTACTTTAAAACAGTAACTAAAGATAGATCTCCCAGTATCAATTCAAGGTGCTGAAGATCTTCTGGGAGTGCCTAGAACAAAACAAAAAGGATGAAGAAGCCTGTATTGTGAAATGCTGGTGAGGGGAGTACCTGTAAGAGTGACTTCTGTGGAGACTCTATCGATAGCAAGCACATCATCTGCTCCATCATCGCAGGCTTCCACATAGAACTTCTCTGGTGTTACATGCCTTTAAGAGAATGGATAGGAAAAAGAAATGTGTTTAGTACCACTTATTTTGGCTTTATTTATTCTTCAGCACCTGAAGACAGAGTAAGAAATTTTAAACCTCATTTCAGCTGCAACCCCCCCCAAATTCTCACTGGATTAATTCCCAACATTGACAATGCAAAAAACCAAGTCAAGCTAATGAGGTATTGCAAACCCCACCATCTGTTTAATAATCTTAATTCTTGGTTATTACTATAAGTCAGAGACATGAAAGGGAGTTTATGTACACAGTGGTCCATTTCAACTCATATAACCTTGAACTACCTCACTTGGAAGCCTGATAAGCCAAAAGCAAACTTCAAAATCAGAAGTTTAGCCAAGCACTTTCTAATATATCAGAAACTAATGTACCACATCCCTAATACAAGTCTAACAGACACAAAAATCATTTCCAAAGTGATAAAATCACCTGTTTCACATTAGTGTGTTTGAAGTATTGTAAGAATCCACTGGAAACGACATAGGGAAAATGGAAAAGCTAAAGTGGCAGACTAGTTTATTGAAGCAAGTGTGACAGTGTTAGCAGATCTGTTAGCAGGTCTGTGTAACACTCATGGAGTAACCTGTATCTTCCCTATTGGAGACACACTGACATCCTGTTCAGATTTCATAGCTACCTTTCTCTTCAGGAAAACTCAATGCAGTACAATGCTAGCCATAAAATTAAACACAGTTTTCAACAATATTCCTTAAAAATACACCTGTTGAGATACCTGCAAGCCAGACACGTTACACTGTGCAACAACACAAGAGTTACGCAGGAATTACCTGTAGCTGCACACAGGCAATGCTAAACAAACAATAAACCCACTCTTGAACTAGTGTTCTTAACTTTCATAATGAGTTCTCTTAGTTTAAGGCTTGACAAGACATGAGATCAGAGTTTTAAGCATCTTGTTCTGGAAACTCACTCTACAGGATAGGTATTTTTAGGCTCCTTCTCCCTAAATAGCTCTTGCATTTTTTCACATCTCTTCTTTTTTAATCCATCAGAAAGCTGAATCAGAACCCTAATTTAGATCATAAAACTCCTTTGTAAGAGATCGGGAAGACCTCCTTTAACATGTCTAACACCCTACCTTCCACCCACTAAGAGCTGGGCCAACTTCAAAGTTTATCCAACTTGAAAGTTAAACCCTATTTCTTTGGGAATGTTTTGGCACTTCCTAAGGACAGAGAGCCTACAACCTCTCTGCACAAGTAGAGGACAGACAGAGAAGTCCAAATGCTTAACTGAACTGAAAAAACAACCACCACAACAGGCCATAAAGCAATCCTGTTCATCAGGTCATTTAACTTCTTCAAAGAAAAATCAGTCTGTGTCCTAAAAAGGGAAACACACCATGTATCCTTTCTAAATCAGCTTTCTTAATCTTTCATGAATACTTATAAAATGCATTATCTCAGAATGGCTTGGGCTGGAAAGGACCTTTAAGATCATCTAGTTCCAACCCCCCTGCTATGGGCAGGGATCCTTGAAACTAAAGCCATCAGAGTTCGAAATACAAACATGGAGTTTTTTGTACACTGAAGCCTTAAAGCTCCTACTTTGCTTTGCCTGTTTGTTTTGGATGAAGTGCACATATGCACCCCTGGCTCTCTAAGGGGGTTTCATACCGATAATGGGAACTGATTTTACAGTGAATGGCGAACAAGCTTACAGAGATAGAACAAGCTTAAGGACATTCATAAGCCCCCCGTTTGTTAAAGAATCTAAAATCAGGTTATACTATTTAAGATGCAGTCAGAAGCCTACCGCTTGTTGGCAGGAGACAGTAATAGGCATTTTTTCCACCTAAAGCAAGCTGCAGCTACTTAACTTCCACTGGTTTAGCTGAACAGTCAGCTTTTTCTGGGAGGTCAGTTGATACAGAAAAATCCAGCTGAAAACGGGGAAAAGACACTGCAAAGTTTCATATTAGACCTCTTATGCCTTTAATACAGATGCTTACGCATTCTTCCTCATCTACATTAAGCAAATAAGTTGAAGCGTCCAAAGTAGTAGCTTCAGTTTTTGAATACTCTATCGAGAAGACAACACAGACACCTACACTGGCCATACAGAGCATTCCACGATCAGTAGTTTTAAAAGCTGCTCTTCTTATTAGAAAGTGCAAATGGCCATGACTGTCCTACAGCCTCAGCACTGACTTACTTGCGTATTAGTTAAAGCCCGTTTCAAACAACTGGGAAAAAGCTTACAGGTACAGAATATTTGTCATGTAAACAGACTTTATATTTACTACACTCCAGAGTAATAATTTCTCCCTGATAAGCGTGAAGTCTGTTATCCTCACCATAAGTTAAGAAAAAGGAGAGAATTAAGGCTGCCACTGCAAATTATACCTGGTTTCCCAATGCGCCATATGCCCTGCTTCAGTAGACCAGCCCCCTGCTTTTCTCTCTCTCAAACCCTAGTCCGTATTTTGTTTCTTGCCACTACCATTGACTGCCCTTTTAAAAGCTTATCACCACCTTTATCTCCACTTACACAATGCTTGTATATTTCTAACTTTGCTTAAACTACATTTTACCATCAACAACACATGAAAGAAAGCTTTGCAATCAAAATCCTCCTTTCCACAGTTGGCTCCAAGACCGGATTTGGTGGCAAAAGTGTCAAGTGATTCCTGGTTTCAGTTCAAGGGACCAAACTGGCAGCTCTAACAGCTGTCTGTGAAGTTAAGAGAAATAACTTTATGGTGATTCCAACAGAGGGATCTCTAAGGGGTTTCAGCCCAAATGCAGATATACAAACCTACCTAGTAGTCTCATTCTTGTTCAGATGACCTTTTCAACCATTAAGACTATGGTAACTGAGATGATTGCCTCCCACTTCTCTTTCAGGAAAGAAGCTGAGGAGCACTGCATACAAGAATGGCATTTTCCCACAGACCATCCTCAGTACCAAGTCTGTATGCTGTTCACAAGCTTAGAAAGATAACACAAACGCTTATTTTACTGACCCGAGAAGGAGATATTAAGTGCTGAAAGAAGGATTACTCATAATGACTAGAAAGCACAGACTAAGTCTATTCTTCTAATGAAATAAGGAAAAGATGGAAGTCCAAGTGCTAGTATAATAATAATAATAATAACAATATCAGTGTTTTCCAGAAGCCCATAATGTCTGTAGTTACTTTTGAAACTGCTTTTCATACACCAGGCTATATTCTGCTTTTGTATAACCTTCATATTTGACACTGGAACCCTCCTGCTCCTTGGCTACGTCGTCACTGCTGTCTGTAAGCATCCAAAACACCAAGAACTCTTAACAGCAATATCTTGCTTCCGTTACAGCTTTACAGCATATAAAGTCTTCACCGAGTTTGAGTTCCTCTCATTCACTTTTATTTTAAATACAAAAATTCCCTGACCACCATTACCATGGCCTATTTCTCTGTGTTGCTAAAGAACAAAGAGAGTGATAAATGGAAATATTTGACATTGATAATGTAATTCCTGATACTCTAGAAAAGGGAAGGTATTAAAGAACTGCAATCACCAAATTCATGTTTCAAATATTACTGAAGGTGACTTGAATCTCATTTTGAAATCATCTCTAACTGAATTGTGTGGACTGCTGCCAAGAGGTAAAGCAACTTACTCAATAGATTTAATTCCTACAGTACAAAGGTGAGAAAGAAAAAAAAGCGTGATTCCCAAGACAGAGGCAAAAGAGAAGAAAAGCAACAACCACTGCTTGCTTACACCAAGTGTAAAGTCAGCTTAATTTACAGTTAAGTGAGATAGCGGTACTTTTTATTTGTGTATTTGTTGTGAAGTTTCACTTCGTTAGTTGGATTACAAAGCAGTGTTGTATACCATGAAGGTGATACAGAATTGCATCCCACATTTTAATTGGGTTGATATTACAGACAAGAATACTCCTATGTTCAGGTACTGCATGAAAGAAGACCCACTGTGCTCTAATGGCAACTAAAGATAGCACTTCACTCAATACCACTTAAGCCTTCTAGGCCTCAACAGCCAAACCCTTACTTCAGTAATTGATTATTTCACCATAAGTACTTAACATTGCTTTAATGCAGGAATCTCTTCGATGTCAACCTCTAAATACTA
The DNA here is from genome assembly GCF_028554395.1 of Pezoporus wallicus. Classification (NCBI taxonomy): domain Eukaryota; kingdom Metazoa; phylum Chordata; class Aves; order Psittaciformes; family Psittacidae; genus Pezoporus; species Pezoporus wallicus. The sequence continues at coordinate 5,406,206 of NW_026642649.1, read as the reverse complement.
TAATAAAGCAAGCCAAAAGCACGCCCTGTACTGTGCAGCAATGGCTTTGCTGTACTCAAGATACCAAAGTGGTCTGCAGCAAGGTAACAGGAAAGACATTAGTATAAGCAGAGTCCCAACAGCATGTTAAGTAACAGTGCCAACACACTGATGGTTTCAACACCCCAGAGATTCCAGATTTTCTAGGCGAGCAGGTGTGCTAATTATACATCTACCATAAATATTACTCCTCAAGCAGAAACAGCTCAAGGAACTGGAACATCTCCCATGGAGCAGTAGTTGTTGTAGGGAGAAGAAAGGGATTAATGCCAGTATTAAAGAAAAATAGTAATGGAAATACCAGAAAAAAAGGCATGGATTAAAGGCATAGCTTTATAATGGCTATTCCCAGTTAGGTTTTGCTTAAGATGACAAATAATTTACTGCACAAGTTAATGCCCTCCTCAGACAACATCCCTGAGCTTCACTGTGAAAGCCACTTAGTTCAGCAAGAAAAAAAGGATGCATACTGCTGTTTCTAGAAGTATTATCCAAACTCAGTTTAGAGAACAAGAAACAAAAGAAGACAAAGACAAGTTCTACTTTTGGACCTCTCTCAAAATTACTAGTGAATTGGACTGGTAGCTTTACTACCATCCAGTAGCTTGCTACCTGTAATAGCTGCTTGAATCTACAACTTGTTCCTGAGGCTACAAGAAGCAGCTAAGTAAGAATAGCAGTGACATAGATGAGATCTATGGGCAACAGTTTTTAGGTTAGCAGTTCTCCCCAGTAACTGCTGGTGTAACACAATTAGCGCCAACAGCAGTGCAGACATTAGACATCAGACATCAGTATTTTTACTGGTATCACCTGAACGTCAGTGATGACACTGGTCAAGGCTTGAGTCACTACTTTTGATAACATGGAAAACACAAGGTTTGCATTGAGAGCTAGGATCTGGTACTGAATGTACCGAATGGGACCCTGCGGAGTACTACAAGCAGTGAAGCTCCACACAGGGCCACCAGACCACCCAGAGGAGGTGAGCTGCAGAATCTGACCTTTTCATAGAGAGAAAGAGAAGTCAGTTAAAACCCCAAAACATTGTCACCACTAAACCCCCACACTGGAGTCTAGCCTGGATCTCTCAGAACAACATTCTCCTTTGACCTTGCCAACTGGTAAGGGTGACTCATCACCCAAGTCACGGTCCTGTATCTTAAAACGCTTGGTAGAAAGTCTATAGGCATTATGATGCTCACTGTAATAACAGGAAGAAAAGCCCATTTTGCAGAAAGCAAAACAATTCTGTTTTCAGGTTTATAAAGCAAAAAATCTCACGTTATCTACATCTGAGACAGCCTCGTTCTAAACAGATCAAAGCTTACTTTTAGTGATGATTAAACTTTAAATGAGACAATTCTTTACCAGCCTGTATGCAGAGAAGTGCTTTTACTTAAAGAGACTCTCAGTAGGAATGACTGCATTGCAAGTCACACAACTCATACACCTTGCCTTTTCTTCTCTGCAGGTAAAAAGATCGCAAGTTCAGCTTAAAGAAAGGCAAACACTGTTTAGGTGACAAGAGGAAAAAAAGAGCTTTCTGCCAAATAAGCAAGACTTTCAACCATCCCTGAGGATCTTACTCCTCAAATCGTCTTCAGTGTCTGTATACCCTCACTTAGCTACCTAATCAAAATAAGGAAAGAAGCCCAGTGATTTCTAAACAGATAATGGTGTTATGACAAACTGTTTATACAGATCTCTAAGGAAGACCTACAGATGTTTTCTCTGAATACAAACCATGACTGTCAAATGAAACTTAACAGAGTATTAAGTACAGTTAAATCAGGCTTAAAAATCACTTTCAGATCCTGCTGCCTGAAAATGGCATCAGTAACTCAATTACACACTTTCAAGCTAATATTTAGAGGTCAGAAGCCTGGGAACGCCTTTAGGACACACAAGGACATTTCACTGTTGGCTTCAGACAGTCAGGAAGAGCTACGTAGAATCACAGAATAGTTACAGATGAACCTCTGGATCATCCAGTTCCAACCAGAGTCATCTTTTCACAAGGTTCATCCAGCCAGCATCTTCAGATTTAACTTTGCATTGCTTTGGTTATGCAACTTCTTTCACTTGTGTAAAAGGCAGGAAGCAAATGTACAAGCCCAAAGGGTTACGTTCTCCCCTAAACCCCTTGTTTTAATAGGAAAATAAATTACACCAGAAGCTTACAAGGATTTATTTGGGCAGTCACAGTAGGCACTACACAGGAGAGTCCCACAAGTTCAAAATCATCAACTGGCACCAAAACAAAGCTGTGCTGTAAGAGACTGATGGGTACGCACACCTAAAGAACCTTCTGCGGGCAGGAAACATTGCACACACAAAGCTTTCCATTCGCACCAGCGGTCGGGTGTATACAGCAACCACCTATGAAGGAAGCAGGCGGCAGCCGGGGCTCCCCACCACCTCCTCCGTGAGCCCAGCGGTGCTCAGGGCAGCGCACCGCGCCCAGCACACCGAGCACCCGCACGCATCAGCCTCCCGGAGGGAAGCGAGACCGACACCCGAGCTGCGCTGCTGCCGTGCTATCGGAGCAGGGCCAGTGGCGCAATGGATAACGCGTCTGACTACGGATCAGAAGATTCTAGGTTCGACTCCTGGCTGGCTCGGCTGCTCTTTTTCTTTCACTCCATCCCTGAGGTGCTGCCTGCACCTCCTCCGCTTTTGGGCAGCCTCCCGCCTCCTGCATATACCCAGTCTGGCATTCCCTATGTGCCCAGCACATCTGGGGTGCTCTGGAGACCCCTACAAAGCATCCCGGGGTTGGATGTGCGTTACAGAGGTGTGTGTCCGTGGCAGCCCTTAACACAGGCTGCTGTGGGAGGGGCTGCTGTCCATATGGGCCTACGGAGACACCCCAGATCTGGGGGTCTGCATGGGGCAGGCCTTCTAGACAGTTTCCCACTGGATCCAGCCCTCTGGGTATCATCCCAGGGCATCATTCCCTCTCTGGAGACATTCCAGGCCTGCCTGGACACGTTCCTGTGTAACACACTCTGGATGGCTCTGCCCTGGCAGGTGAAGTAGCACTGGGTGATCTCCAGAGGTCCCTTCAACCCTTAGGATCCCCTTGTTTTGGGAAGTTTGCCTTGAGGAGGGGGAAGCCTGAAGTATACTTCACTCATGTATATTTGCTTCATTTTAGCCGATAGCTCCATGCTCCTTGGTGCTGCTCGACCATCAGCACTCAAGCATCCCATCTTCAGGCATGGGGTTGGAACTGGATGATCTTAAGGTCCTTTCCAGTGCAAACCAGTCTGGGATTCTATGATTCTATAAGGTGTCACAGTCACTGGTAGCAGTGAAGACCATGGGGCACCACGTGGCCACCTACCTCCCAGAGCCACAGGAACTCTCTCCCCAAAATCCCCTATGGAACCATTCCCACCAATGCCACAAAGGAGCCCCCCCATGCTGTGACTGGAGCTTGCTGCCACATCTCTCCCCAGCTCCTCACACCCAGGTCTCCCCATCGGGATCCAGGAGCAGGATGGCCTCCAATGGGGCTGCAGCAAAGACCAGTGGCCTGTGAAGGACTGGAAATGCCCACTGAGGAGGTTTCTCCCACCAGTCCCTGCTCCAGCTACCAATGAGGGGGGGACAGGAGGAAGGCAGAGGCTGAGAAACCATCATTCCACAGCATAACTCCCTCCCTGAGGACTCTGTGCAATGGCAATCATCATTCTAGGTAAGACTTGACGCTGAGCATTGTTTTACCATTGTTTTACCGTATTGCCTTTAATCACCAAAATCACAACAGCTCCCGCTGCCGGCCTTCATTCCTTTATAAATATGTAACAGCAGAGAAGAGGGCTGTGTTCAGAGGTGGCTGAGGGTAGTTACACCACCACAAATCCTCAAACACTCTTTCCTGGAGCTGAGCTTTGAAGGAAACAAATGAAATCATTAGTACCGTTGAGAATCATTAAGCCAGGCTCTGGATTTGCTTCCCGGATACAGAAAGCCACAGCCTGTGAGAGCATACCCAGGTCTGGCTGTGCTCCGCAGACCTGCTGCGTGGAGACAAGGGTTGGTGCCACCAGGGCTGGGAACTGCAGCCTGGCCATCCCTCCACCTGTGGATGCTCCACAGGGCATCCCTGTGGTCAGCCTTCGTGGGGCTCTATGCCGTGTATGTTCACATGGAGCTAGTTTCTTCCCATCTCTCAACTTGCATATGGCTATGTGAGCTTCTGGCTGCCCTGGAAGAAAGCAGGGTGAGGGGTTTTATTGCTCCGCTTCTCCTTAGGAAAAGGGTGGGTGAGCAGGTCCAGGCTCTGTCTGGGCTCACGGCAGGGTGCAGGAATGGAAAAGAAGAATGAACACACAAACATTATGTGATGAGAAACACAAACACCCTCCCAGCTTCTCCCAGTGACACACAGGCCTCAGAGGACGGGGGAAAAGGGATGTGGATCTGGTCATAGGCCTTCCCTGCCCGCAGGTACTGACTCCAGAGATGTTTCCCCAGTGATGCAGGCTGGGTCAACTTGTCCTTATGCTCATACACAGAAAGTTGCTCAAAATGCATCTACAGGCACTTGGCATGAGCACAGAGGTATGAAAGGCAGGGCTCTCACTTCCATGTGCACAGACACAACAGCACACACCACCCCAAAAGTGAACACAGAGCACGCAGCCAAGGCTGGCATGGGAGAAGAATGGTCCAGACCAGTGTATGGAAGTGTGTTTCCCCTTAAAACCCCCTCTAATAAATGTCCAGGAATATGGTAACCAAAAGCAAGTCCTTCACATCCTTTCTCTGTGCACCTCAGAGCTGCAGACCATACTGTTTATCAAACAGAAAAGCTGGCAGTCCATTCCAGTGATCATTTCAAGGCCACTCTTACACTGCCGCAGATTCATCCTCAGATATGCCTCATCTGTAGTAACACCACTCTGCCCCTGATCCAGTACTGATCCATGCACACACATAGATCTTCATGTACATGTGCAGCCTTACTGGTTCCAGTGGGACTGGAAGTTGAATGCAAATGGAGCTCTTCCTGTGATTCTCTTAGCAACAGCAGCAGAGTACAGAGTCCCTGTACGTATGATGATACTCAGGCGATGTGGAGGTCAAAGCGTGTATCAGTTTCCCTTTAAGCAAGGCCCCAGGTTTGCTGTTGCTGAAATAAGAAGGTGGTCAAATTTCCAGGGAAGAGCAAAATAAGGACTGAATTCATCAGGAAGCATGTGCCTGCGATTCCCCTCAGGGCTGTCAACTCACAGGACAGAGGTGGAGGTCCCAGCAGCACTTATGGACAGGCCCAAACATGGAAATTCAGGGATGTCAAATACCTGCTAACATCAGCGCAAGGAGAAAGCACTGGAAGATAATCACTTCTTCCTCTCCGCAGCCAAAGATAACCCTGTCTTTTGAACAGCCAGCCAGACCCATACCCACTCTTTCCAAGTCCATTTTCCCCCTTTCAAGGCCCAATGCCGATTAAATTCCACCATTTCCAGCCCAAGGAGCCATTCACTTTGTAGTCAAAAGATCTACAAATAAAATCATTTAAACCCTGGAAGACTGGGAAAACATTTTAAAAGCCCCCAGGCAAAACTCAGAAGGAGGCACAAACCTCATCAGATGCTCCTCACAGCCTGCCTGACACTGCTGCTCCCTGTGTTTAATACCAGTTTCCTAAATCACTAGAACACGTGTTTCTTACGTTTTAAACCACACACAAATGTCTATAGCTAGGCCTTTTCACCAGCTTTTATGCAAAAAAAAAAAAAACTATTCAAATGAGGTTTTGTGTTAACAGCATGATCTGAATGGGGAAAAAAAAATCTATTAAGCTCTGGTTCCTGAAAGCAAGTTCCAGGGAATTCACTTGAGTAACTATTTGCATGTGAATTGCTCATTACCAGCACAATGGGACTTTCAGGGGTCCCAAGCCGTAAAACCAGCCAGAAAAGCACTCTGGGGGAGGAAACAGGACTAACTTTTCACGGCATGCTTCAGCACCTAAATAAATAGACAGCAGGGTTCATAGGAACCCAATGCATAACCCAATGTGTATGAGCCAGGAGACAGGCAGAACTGAACACCTTTCCTGCAGCTCCTCTGCAGAGGGGACAAAGCCAAGCAGCTCCAGCTTGAGCCACCTGCCTGCCTGAAGACAGGCAGCAAGGGCTTGCAGCTCCACTGATTCCTGGTGGAGGGGTCAGGAGGAGAAGCCTTCCCTGTGCAGGGAACACAGGGAAGTTTACCCCTTCTTTGGGCACTGGAACTGGCAGCCCAGACAAGCTGTGGCTGCCCCATGCCTGGCAGTGTTCTAGGCCAGGTTGGACGGGGCTTGGAGCAACCTGATCTAATGTGTGGTGTCCCTGCCCGTGGCAGGGGGCTGGAACTGGATGATCTTGAGGTCCCTTCCAATACAAACCAGTCTGATTCTATGATTCCCACATCCCAGACCCACTGTCAAGCAGCTGCAGAGCCAGAGACAAGCTGGGGACAATCAACAGGGACTCAAGATACCCACAGCCTTGGAGAAATAATGAGCTTAAATGAATTCTAACTGACAAAGATAAAAGCGGAGCAAGTCAGTACACTCAGGGCAATGCAGTAGATGCTTCAGCTTCAAACCCACAAGCTCACATGCTCCATTTTCAGTAGCTTCACACTGTTGTTTCTAGCTCTGTAAACACAGGAAAAGAGAGCACTGGCACTTAATAATTTACACAGGACCTCAAAACTGAAAGTAGGGCAGCCCTCATTTCCCCAGCGCTGAAGGATACAGGATGGATCAAGGCCAGGTTGGCCAGGGCCTTGATGTCACCCAAGATCTAGTGTGGGGTGTCCTTGCCCATGGCAGGGGGTTGGAACTGGATGATCTTAAGGTCCTTTCCAACCCAAACCAGTCTGTGATTCTATGGCTGGCAGGAGTAAGGAGACACTGTGTGAGTGCAGCTTCCCAGTGATCAAAGGGGGCTCCTCCAGACAGCTCACCACAAACAGGTTGCTTGAGGCTTTCCATGAAGGAAAATGGCTCATCTCCATCCTCCCTTCTTTCCTGCAATTTTGGGGTTGTGCAAGAGCGAGGCCACAGTTTAAACTGCAGCTAAAAAGAAAGCATCAGTCCCATTGGTGTTTTCAGATCTTTCCAAAACAAAGGCAGGAAATGCTCTAAAACCCAAGAGCTATCAAAACCATGAGCCACAGAATAGGTGATCTCTCACAGACAGTAACGGGCGACCAAGGCTGCTGTTTCCACCTCACTTCCAGAAACCACTTTGATACCTTGCTGTCAAAGGAAGCTCAGGGACAGGACCCATGTGCTTGGGAATAAGTTATTTACCAGCTGTTATGTCCCACCTCAGTCCCTTCTGACAGTCCTAAAAGCACAGTCACACCTTGAAACCTGCTCCCATCCCTCACTACGCAGCATTTGGAATCTAAATTTAAGGCCTTATTTGGGGTCAATTTTACCCCCTCTTAAATCACATGTACAACTCTCCAAAGATAAATATGCCCCAGGGCCACATACACTGCACTGGAGAAGTTTCCACTCTTGAGCTCTCGGTCTCTTACTGATGGGCTGCAGAGCCAAGCTACATCAAAGCTGGAGCTCCTGGTAGTTCCCAGCACAGGACTGACCTCGAGATGTGTGCTGCCATCCCCAACAGCAATAACAGCAGGCAGAGGTGCTTACAGCTGGATGGGGCAGAAGGCTGCATAGCCTGTTGGCCTCATCAAACTCCATGCCAAAGCTTCCTGAGGCGTGGGCAGTTTGGGATGTTCACATTTCAGCCAAGGCAAGCCATACAGACGTGTTGGAGGGTGCTAACAGGTCACTGGTCTCCATTTGTTTTACCATTTAATACTTAGCACAGCATTTTGTACCACACACATTGAAGGCCCGTGGTGTGTATTAGCAGAGTCAGGCAGCTTGTGGCTACCCAGCACCTGAGCTGCTCCTGGTGGGCATACGAGGGAGTCAGTCTGACTACATGGTGTGATGTTCAAGCACCTACGTGTATGCTACTGATAAAGAGGTCTGGTTGAACCATGGTGGGTTCTCAGCACAGGCTCATTTTTGTAGTCCCAGTGCCACTGCTCAGCTAATTTATTGTAGTTTCTTCACTAAAAAGATCTTCAAGAATGTCATCTTCTTGCCAGTCAGAACCAAATTTACATCTTTAGCATAGACAGATGACGATTTAACTCAACACAATATGCTAGAAAGGGTAACTAAGAACCCCAAATGAACCTGAGGCTTTAAATTAAGAGCTTTTCCTCAAAGAAAAACTTTGTACCTGTACATGAGGGGCTGCACAGCTTTGGCACCTACAGAGCATGCCCTGCAGGCACATCTATCACCTAGGTAACACAAACTGGGGGAGCACATTCCTTTGAGCAGGGGTCAAAAAGAGAAACGATTTGCCTTTCTGCTTTAGAGAGCAAGGGCCAAACTCTAATCCCTCTCTCATATAAGCTGTTGTTATTCATGGGAGCACATTTGTTTATACCAACATACTCATCTGAGTACAGCTTGTGGAGCTGGGCTCTAAATCCCCGTGAAACAAAGCCTCCATAAGGACCTCGAGCTCTAAATAAGCACCATTATGAAATGGCTTTGTGCTGGGTAAACACCATGGAAATGAGTGACCAGCCCAGGGGCTGAGCTGTGGGGACCAACTGGGAAACTCAGGCAAGTGTCTCTGTAGGGAGAGCATTTGCTCTGCAAATGGGAATGAAGATGGATTTCCCCCATGCCCACACTTTCAGCATCCCGACCTTTCCTTTCCAAACATGATCCACTCTTCACTCAGACACAGTAGGCTGGCCCCTGTGTATCATGCTGACATGCAAGCCCAGAACCCCAAGTCATCGTGGTAGCTCAGCCTAGCTTGCTCCAGTCTTCTGTTCTATTTGAAATGGGATGTTGGCCTCCAGCTGCCAGCCAGCACACCTGATTCGTGCTTGGAGAGTTGGTGTTTTTACAGCCAGGCTCGATACCTGGGAATTAACTGAAAGGTCTGAGTGATCCATTTTGCACAGACCCCTTTCTTGTCTTTTCCTAAAGAATTAATAAAAAGAGAGTGTCTAAAATCTGGTATTAAAAGGTTGATGTCCTTCAGGGAATCTGATGAAATGTGCTTCTCAGGAAATTCTTAATGTAAGACCGATGCGATGTCCCCATCAGGCAGGCAGGCAGACAGACAAGCCAGCCTCCGGCTTTTTAATTGTGCATGGCACCATTTGAGTTCATAGGCACGACAGCAAATTGTGCTTTCACTGAAGAATCTTCCACAAGGAGCTAAGAGGAATCTCCAGACAGCAGAAAAAGGCACGTAGAAGTAAACCAGTTTAGGTAACACACCACATTCTTGGTCAAGTAGACCTGGTTTGATACAGCTGGAACTCACAAGCATAAAACCCCTGGGAATCCAGCTAAAATCTCTCATATCCTTTTACAGGAACATCACTGACTGGTGAAAAACATGCACAGGAAACCAACTGAGGGTGGGGAGAGGGAGATCATGTAACCATCTTCTGTCCTGGCTTTCTGATGTCAGCCGTGCAGGCTAGTAGTGGTGCTGGTATGCAGCTGCTGGCATTGTGCCGTTCTCTATGTGTTTCAGATGACAGGAGTGACAAAGCAAGTGTTCATCTAGTGGGTAACAGCGATGCCCATCCTCGTCGTTCAGTTCCAGTCCACAGTCCTGCAAAGAGAAGCTCAAATTATGAGAGCATGTGTTCATCTCCCAGTGTCAGCTGGGGTCTGGCTTCCAGGAATGTGATTCTGTGACAAGGACAGAAGACACCCACCCAACAGCTCCTTCTTAGTAAGTCCAACATGTGCCATGAGAAGGAAAGCATCTGACACACGCATTTTGAGGGGCAGCCATGTACCCATTTGTATTAAGTAGCCTTATTGAATAAGCTTTATCTTGTGGAGAGGTGCAACCCTATGTATTTTAAACATGCTCGTGTCTCTTTACACTCTGGGGTAGGATTCACCTCTTCACATTACCTTAATTGCAGCAGTAGTGATGTGAAACCAGCCTGCTGAGACACAGCCTCTTTTCACTGCATTATGAGCACAGTGAAAGAAGACATCTCTTTATTTTAATTCACAGCAGAATATGAAGGCTCTCTGACAAGCTCTGCACAAAGACCAAATGGTGTTTAAGAGCTGGCATCTCTTAGGACTTTTTGTGCAGCCATATCCTTTCTCCAGCCCCAATGACACATTCATTTCCCAGGAGACTAAAGGTAACTTATACCACACAGGATCACTCATCACTTTAGCACTTTTGAACAATCTGACTTGGAAATCAGATACACTAATGTGATCTGGAGCTCAAGGCTTCTGAAAGCCAGCAATAAACCTTATTAAGTCACTACATTTCCTTCATTAACAAATAAGCTGCCCATAACTTTATGGATAGCAAATGAAATTGCAAAAACATCTGTACTCAACGGGACATTTCTCAGCCACTGATACGAAGGACACATAATGCAAGGTTTGAATGGCCATTGGAAGGCAGCAGATTTATTTCTATCTTAAAAGTAAAAGTAGTTATCACTATTAAGTGCTCACTTCCTGAAAAGCTGCTGACCTACCTCGCAGTGATAACATTCCACATGGTAATCCTTGTCCATGGACACAACCCGAATGGTCTCATCAGACCCCTGCAAGCATTCAAGCGAAAGAGTAATTACAAAAGATTGCAGCAGGATCTGACACATGCACTCTGTTGACTGCTTCCTGCAACGATGGGAATGTCGAGGAAATGAATGTGGGCTGCTGGTTAGACACCCCAAATAAATCCTGCCACCTGCAGTTAATTTTACAGTAAAGCTTCATCACTGACTGACTGTAGATATCCTCTAAAATGCAACACCAGAAATGTAAAATTCTCTCTGTTTAACAGTCGCATCTATCTCAAATCACACATTATGGATGCCCCATCCCTGGCAGTGTTCAAGGCCAGGTTGGATGGGGATGGAGCAACCTGATCTAGTGGAAGGTGTCCCTGCCTGTGGCAGGGGGTTGGAACGAGATGAGCTATAAGGTCCCTCCTAACCCCAAATTTCCTGTGAATCTATGCATATTGATTTAGTAATTTCAATATATCACATTTCTCAGCATTTTCAATTAGTTTTGCCCAAGATTCATCTCCTCAAAGTATTAAAATGAGTTGGTCCCTGAGGGGTCACACATGTCATTCATGAGTGCCACCAGCATTTATTGACATGAAGGAAGGGTATCCTGGACATAAAACTAGCAGCAGTATAATCCTGCAGGAGATGGAAAAAGCAGCCTGGCCCAGCAAGAGCAAAAGAAAGGTCACATCTCAACAACAGCATAATAGCTCGGGTCAAAAGGTTGCACTTTGGGGGAAGCGATCATCTCTCCCCATCCACAAGTATATTTGCCTTGACACAGGGTCAAGTGTGAAAGAGAACAAGACCTGAGACATGATGCTTCCTCCCTTGAGGGGACATGCATTAAAAGGCTCTCACCTCGGAGGGCAGAATGGGAAGTCCACATGCTGCACATTTTGGGGCTAAAACTCTGGAAAAGCAACGAGAAATTGAAGGCAAGTTATGGATCAACATAAAAAGAGAGGCCTGTGTGTTGTCAGCGATATGATAAAAAGCTGCAGCTGCAACTAACTTATCCACAGGAAAGCTTTGCATCCCAAGATCATAAATTCATGTTAGCATTCATTGTAAGCAATGCTTGGCACATGTTGCTCAATCAGGCAAAAAGAGACCTTATCTTTTACACTCAGTGCCAGAAAAAACAACCACCCCTCTGTAAAATTCTTGGCTGCTACTGCGAGATTTGGAAGAGAAAATGAGGAGAAACCGAGCAGGACCCATCCCCAGAGAAACACATCAGAACACAACATCGTATGATAAATAAATAACATTGCAATGCATATCATTTCAGAACAACAGTGGCACATGGACGCAACTCTCCTCTTGGCCCAACACAGACTAGTTCCAGGAGTTGCCTGGGCAAGACTTAAGAAAACTGAGCAAAGCAAACCAGAAGGACACTCAAAATGTATGCAGCTCTAATATAGTAACTACCAGCAAAGAGCACTGCCTTTTTGTTTTACTGCCTAAATGACAAATGATTTTAAGTGGATTTATCAGCTGTTGAATTTGGAGCTGGATTAAAGTGCTGCTTTGCGGGTTCAGTGGTGATTCTTTACATGCAAACTCAGCCCTTCAGCTACTCAAAAAGTAACTCACGTTGATTTCCACAGGCATTCACAGTCTTACTTTAGAGCAGACTAACTTCTGACATCACTGAACACCTCCTGACCACTGTTCCTCACTGTGTCTGCTTTGCAGAAGGGCAGCTGAAGCCCAGGGGCTAAACAGCTTCCTCAGAGTTACACAGGAGTCAATGGCAGGACAAGAAGAGAAACACCTGGAATTTCTAGGGTCTAACCCTAACTTCAAACTTGCACCTTCTAACCTGGCCCTATTTTACTAATCCACACTTCCTAACTAGCTGAAAAGCTGAATTAGAGGCTTGTTGATAGGAGCATCTCTGCTATTTTGTCCTTACTTGTGGTAATCTCTGACACAGTAGATTTTGTTCTCAGAGTCTACAGTGAATGGCACACCATCCAGACACTCATTACAGACCACGCATCGGAAGCAGCCTGGATGATATGATTTCCCTAGAGCCTGCAGGATCTGCAACAAGAAACAGGAAAAATGCATGTGAACAGCCAGTAAAGGTGAAAATAACAAACACACAGCTTTATACCAGGCTGCATGTTCATCAGCAGGGCTGTGTCTCTTTTCAGGCACCTCATCTGTAACATGAGTTAAGAAGGATGGAAAGGGCAGCTGGAATCAGTATATATCACCTGGTTCCAGTGAAATGAATTTATTAGCATGGGTAAGAAAACAATTTAGAGTCTCAGTCAAGGCATTTAGCATTGCAAAGGATAGAAGTGATAGATTTTAAAGCAAAGAAAATAATTTCCAAAGCCAACAGGTGGAGAGTATGTAGCAGGATCACAAGGCAAGACATACCTGGCCAACAAAAGGAAATACATCTCTATACTCTCCATGGGAGGCTGAAACAAATACTATTGCTAGGTTTTCATGGTTCCTTAGATATCAAAGAGCTTTGCCTGGCTTCCTAATCTACACAGTCTATGGAAACTGTTAAGATCAACAGCTGCAATTCACCTGCTGGCTTTGGGGCAGCAATTACTACTTGGAATACCGTGGCTCATCCGCTGAGTGATGAGCCTTTGGAGTATAAAAGAGCTTTTCCAGTTGTAATGCTTTCCAGGGTAAGCAGGCAAGCAAAGATAATGAAAGATAAGCATTAGACAACCCTGGAGGGCATGCTGTGAGTTGACCACCCAGGAATTCCTCCTTTCTTTGCCTCAGTTGTAGTTTTACACCCCCAGCTACACGATCACAGATTTATCTCCCCCTGAATCACTCAGATCATGGCTGAATGCTGCCCAGTGCTGGCTAAAGAGCAGTGCTGAGCCATGACCCACTCTGTGTACATGTTGAATGGATGGTACCTGTTTTAGGCTAACAAGAACTGCCTGCTGCAGCAGGATGTCCATGCACCCACTGAAGAGTTTGCAAGGACTCATGCAGATCTAAACTGAGGTCTGGATCACATATTCTGGGTCAACCCTGTTTCCCAGAGTATCAGCACCCACAAAAACCAAGACAAGACAGTAGCTTTATCCTGAAGGCACATGGGAAGCCAGGTTGACTACAGGAAAGACAGGCTCAGCAGAGCCACACTGATGCCCCACAGCAAGGGAGCCCTTTGAAGCAGGAAGCATCGACAGGATCATGCAATACACTGCCCAGGGAAGCCCAAAACAGTATGAAAGAGCCAAAGGCTCTGCTTTTAACATGCACTGAAAACAGGCAGAGCAAAGCCTCTGCACCATACACAGGTGGATGACAGCTTCACTTCCTTGCAAAGGTCAGCAAAACAATGAGTGAATTTTCTTTCTGCTACCAGTCGCCCATTGGGCAGACTCCCAGATGATAACAGACACTACTGGCTATGAATATATTTTGGCTTTGGTGCATTCTTCCAAAAAGCTGTTAGATTTTTTTTTGTCTCCTAAAGCAATTATCACTTACCATGTCCATTATCAAATGACCACAAATGAAGCATCTGTCAGCTGACTGCTGGAAACCAGAATACTGCAAGGACAAAAATTAATTTCACAAGGGTAGTTGAGCATAAGCAACAGCACATTGTGGGGTGTTATTTGCATGGCCCTTTCCTGTATTCCATACACAAGCTAAACTTTCCAGTGCTTTTTTCAGTATATGGAAAGCTCTGCATGGGTCCCCAGAAAATAACCTATGGAGACACCAGACTTCCAGTATTCATAAGGAGTATGAATTCCTGCAACTTCCAAGCTCTAAATTTAAGTTTAATTAAGTGTATAAATAAATACCATAAATGCACGTGCAAACAAAGCATTTACTAATAAGACCTACATGCTTATTTGACCATTTGAATCTATAAGCCAGGAGCTTGTGTTTATCACGTATTCACATCACAATATCTATTTTTATAGGCTCATAAGCCAAATTCTTCCTCTTTTTTCACTGTTATAAGTCTACTGAAGCTTCTCCAAGGTCCATGGTATTGTCCCAGCTCCCTGTTAGGGTAACAATCGAATCTGGCTCAGAGCAACATGTTGCTGCTGTTGCCGAGGTATAAATGGTACGGAACTGCCTGTCACGTCCACAACATGCACCTTGAACACAACACAACATCTGTCTGAGGTTTTGGTCCTGTCTGAATAGTAGACATGAAAACTGGAAAAATTAAGTATTTTGGATGCATTTAGCCAATCTTTCAATTTTCAGCCTGTGTAACATAGACTGATGAGAGCAAAGATTAACTCTCTCTCACAGAAATCCCTAGACTTACCCAATAAGTAGGCAAAGATGACTTTTCTAAGTTTCAATGAAGGCTTAATCTATCAGGACTCAGGGCTAGAAGGGCATATGGCTTTTTATCATCAAGTCCAGCCTTTACCCCAGCACTGCCAAGGCCACCACTAAACCATGTCACTGAGGGCCTCATCTAAACAGGTTTTGGACACTTCCAGGGACAGGTGGGCAGTCACCATGGCTGGAGCTGGCCCTGGGCAGGTGGTGGAGCAGAAGGACCAGGCAGGATGCTGGACTAGAGTTGCGTGAAACCCAGGCAAAGCTGAGGCAGAAAGCTGCATGTCTGCTGGGGAGGCTGAGATGTACCAGCACAAGGGTCAGCTGTGTGCTTACCAGGAAATCTTCTTCACAGAACACCTTCCCATTGACAAAATAAAAAGCTTTTCCCCTCAGCTTTCGACCTGAGGAAAAAAAAACACAGAAGAGAAAGGTCAGCAGAAAGCAGGGAGAAAATGTGAGCAAAAACTGACTGCTGAGAAGCAAACAACCATGAAGACATTTGAGCATGGCACAGCTGGAGAAGAGCATCCAACCCTAGCATGCTCTTCCCAGCCTCCTCTTCTGCTGGCTGATGAACATGGATGGCTGGATCCAGGCAGCAGTCCCACCTGTGGGCAGGAGGAGGTTGGTTTGCAAACCTGGAGCACCTCCTGGCAGATCATAACACAAAATAACCTGGCAAAAGCAGATGAGGGTACTCACGCTGGAAAACACACCAGGAGACAAGCAAAGAGGAAAGACAAAGAAGCATGAAGTGTGTGGTCCATATGTGACATTGTCCCTTAGAATGTCACACCTAGCTGTTCCTCTAGAAGGTGCCAGGTAAGACACTGGAATACCCAACCACCCAGTCTACACACATCAGAGTGCAGCACCAGGTACCTCAACATGCTCCTCTGCTCCCCACCAGCACCTTTGTCACTGTAGCTGCTAACAAAAGCTGGAAACCATTTAAATGAGTGGGTTTTTTTCAAACCAGAGTTTTGGTAACAGAGACAGGATGACAAAGCTGTTCCAAAAAAGAATTCTACATATGGGAAGACTTATATTTGCTGTAGCTTTTGTGTTTATGCCTCACATTCACTGTCTGCTTTCAGTTCACTAACTATGGCAAACGTTTGCTCATGATGCCACCACTTCTTCTGAGTGCTTCCTCTTAGAGGAATGGGGTAGGTTTTGTTTGCTCATAAAAAGCTGCTCTTACCTCTTTGCAGCCCAGCCTCCCTATTCAGCCAGGGGTTTGAATGCAGCCTAGCACTGGAGTGGCTCTGCTTGTGCTGCTTGGTCAAGGAGCCCTAAACACACGCCTGGAGGTACTGCCTGGGAACAGCAGGAGCAGGACCTGCTGCAGGCTGGTTTTGGGACCTGCCAGGCATTGCTGGAAGGAAACAGGAACTGAGACATCAAAAGCTTCCTGCTTGATATGCTACACGTGGCATGTATCATAAAGTGATCATTGACTGCTGGGTGTATAAATGCTTATGGCACACCGGATGGGTCTGGAGGGCACATCTTGGTGCCCCATGGCATGTACATACCTGGCAGCCTTCAACAAATAACCACGCTGGTTACAAAGCTTTAAGAAAAGGAGAAAGCCAAGTGAAACCATTTCATAAACTACAATCTTTACTGTCTCCTGTGCACACCAGAGGGCACTCCCAGGCTGTGAAACAGCTCCCGCTGCTCCTCGGGAAATGGAGATGCTCCAGAGGAGCTATAAAGCTTTGTCAGTGAATTCAGCCAGACCAACATTCCAGCAGCAGCTCTCAGTGCCCTGCCCAGGGCTCAGCAGCACGGCAGGTGGAGGACGTGGCAGCGTGTTTGTCAAGGAACCAGCTCCAGTTTGCACATGCAGAATGGTTTGCACATTCTGCTGGAGAAGAGAAGGCTCAGGGGGACCTGATCGCTCCCTACAACTGCCTGACAGGAGGTTGTAGTGAGGTGGGGTCGGTCTCTGCTCCCAAGGAACAAGGGACAGGACAAGAAGAAACGGCCTCAAGCTGCACCAGGGCAGGTTTAGATGGAGCTGAGGAACAATTCCTTCCCCAGAGGGTGCTCAGGCATTGGAACAGGCTGCCCAGGGCAGGGCTGCAGTCACCGTCCCTGCAAGTGTTCACACAGCGTGGAGACGAGGCCTCAGTGCCATGGGTTAGTGGTGGCCTTGGCAGTGCTGGGGAACAGTTGGATTAGATGAGCTTAAAGCTCTTTTCCAACCTCACTTATTCTGACTCTTATGCAGGAGCTTCTTGTCAATTTAAAGCCATTCCCCTTGTCATGTCCCTACATTCCCTTGTATAAAGTCCCCCTCCTGCGTACATGCCCATGCACAGGTTAGCCTGGCACGCTCACCACCAGTTGCAGAGTCTCAGTTTCTGAGAGGGGAAGGAGAGGCGTGGGGATATGTGGGACTTGCAGCACCCTTGTCAATGGTAGTCATAAGTGAGTTAACAACTAGTCTAATGCAGCATGAAGTCCCCCAAAAATCTCCTGCTGATTTAAATTGGGATTTGGCTCCTAAAAATGAAAACCAAAACCCATTTGACTTTGATTTTAAATGACATGGTAGCGTGGGCTCCTTTTTAGTGCAACAGTGACCTTCCACCTGGATGCAATGTCTCTCCTTACAGACAAGCCTCCAGTGGTGATGAAAAACGTACACATGGAGCTACGCAATGAGGAGATGCTTCCCTGGATGAAGGCCCTGGTTGGTGCATGAGCAGAAGGGAAGCCGTTCCAGCAGGAGGGAAGAGGTTTGGATCACTGCCACCACGGTCATTCTTGCGCCGTGACAAAAAAAGCATTTACCAGCCATTCTGCACCCGGTGTATTTTTAACCCCATGACATTAGCAGGTTAAGACTGATGGCAACAGCCCTTCAGAGAAGCTGTGCTCTGTCTGGGCTACTCGTTCAGTCGAGGTATAAACCCCTTTATAAAGGGTTCATAACTTGGCTGTCGGTGTAATATGGGCCCATGAACAAGAGGTGCTGACACCAACAGCACTTTGAGGTAAGGGGGGGATGATTTCATTATTTTTGGGGGGAAGAGGTGGTCATTTTGACTATTTTTTTTGCTCCTCTCCATGAATCCCTCTGAGCCCCTGGCAGAAGTGAAGAGAAAATGTGCCAAAACCACCACGAGTCATGAGCTGCCCTGCAGCCACCATGGGAGTGGTGCATGCAAACAGACTCTGCAGCTCTCAGCCTCTCCCTGCCACATCAGAATGGACTTCTGCAGCATCCCTTTGAGGTGAGGAAGCATCTCCTTATTGCACACGTGGGAAAGCAAGATGCAGGAAAAGCTCACTTTCCGGGCTGCACTGGGGACTGTCCCGGTGGAGATGGGAAATGCACGGTCTGGCTGCAGCCACACGAGTGAAACAAACAGCAGTGGGACTGCCCCACAGTGCAGAGCAGGGGTCAGCAGATCTGTCCCTGTGCTGAGCTTCCTGCTACGGCACAGTGCCTTAAGTTAAACAAGTCCCTCTCAAAGTGGTACTTGTCACTGTGCGCCTGCAGAGGCTGGCACAGGTTTAGCCTCAGTGCATAGATGCTGTTGTAATTACACCAAAAGGAATGTAAACGGCCTAGAAGGAATCACATATTCATCACTGCCTAATTTAAATATGCATTACTTTAATACATGCATCCCACTGACTACAGAGTCAATCTCCTTTGATAAAGCCAGGGACATTCATGCATGGCTTGCTGCTTTCAGGATCGATTGCTCTTAAGCTGCTGGCTCCTGACCATATTTTGCTTTCACTCCATCCTGAATTTAGCTAATGTCTCACCTGGAAAAATTCAAACAATTAAAATTCTTTGGCATTTCAGCCCTACCATCTTTACCTGCTGTGACAATCCCTGGGTCCTCTCCCATAAGCCCCAAGCTTTTATGTACTGCTCATCCCTCACATGTCTGTCTGATCTATTTAGCTGTGGGACATTCTGGATGACCTCAAGGTCCTTTCAGCACCAGTTTCAGAGTATTTTGAGCTTAGTCACTAGCGCCTTCATGCTAGAATAAACACACTTTCCCTAGCAGCTGAAAATAGGCATACCGTCAGGCTGCACTCCCAGGATGCTGGTGCTTTTGTCCATCATTCTCTCAAACGACAGCTCTCTTCTTTTGAAGTTCACAAAGAGAGGGACTTGCAACAGCCCAAGGAAAATGCTGGGAGATGAATCATTTACTTGCTGGGGAGCTGGACCCAACTTTGTCTTTTGAAGTTGCTTTTCCATTATTTATTAAAAGGACAAAGGGGTCACAAACCCATGTTCGAAGACAGGAGACTGCTCTCAATGCATACAATGGTACAGGGTCATGTCTAGATCCCAGTGCTCTATGGGTATGCATGACCAGGGCCCTGCATTGCTGGGCAGGCAGTGTGGACCTCACTTATTACTCCTCTAAGTACTCTGGGGCTTTCTATGTTGTCTGCACAGCAGATGGGCGAGAATCCCTGCAGCCTGGCAGCAGCTCCTGGGTCCCTTCCACGCTGACAGCCCTGTGCCCCTGTCACCACAAAAATCAGGCCCTCCTGGACAGCCATGGCTGTAAGATAAATTCGGGCATGTGGTTACTAATGGCAGGTTAAAAACAAAAGGATTTCAGTTCCAGATTCACTGGATGTAACCTCCTGACACACTAATGGGACAGCAGGCTAGAAACTCCATCTAGCTTTTAAGAATCCCAGACTGGTTTGTGTTAGAAGTGACTTTAAAGCCCATCCAGTTCCAACCCCCTGCCACAGGCAGGAACAGCTTCCACTAGAGCAGGTTGCTCCAAGCCCCATCCAACCTGGCCTTGAACTTTTGGAGTCCCTTGTGGATACTTTGCTGACAGGCTGCATGGTGTCCCACCATGCACGACAGACTAGGTCAAGCATCAAAACCCTGCCATCTGTCCCACTTCTGCTGGCCACCATTCAAACTGGATGCAGCACTAAGACTGGCATGGAAGTGTCAGTGTTTCCCACCTGCCCTGGGGGCTGCATGAAAGGGTCACTCTGGTGCCTGCACATCCTCCAAATAGGCAAATTCAGCCTGTGATCAACTCACAGACACTCCAGGTCAGACTAAATCTTGGTGAAACCATGGGCAGGTGGACAGGATATCTCCTAGAATAAACTGTGCTAGGACACATTAGCTCCATTATCATGGAAGATGTTCAGTCTGTTTTCACATTTACAATACCAGCTGTATTGTACGAGTGAATAAAATGCCCTCTATGCTCTCACCACACATTTGAGGTAGTAAAACCAAAACCCTCTCTGCATCACTCCAGGGACAGCTGCCCTGCTCCCCAAAATGCATCAAACCAAGGCAGCCACTGGAGCTGTCCCCCCACGCCATCATCCACCAACTGGCACTGAAACACACAGAGGCTCATGGGGGAGAAGGAGAGGGAAGCAATCTCTGTCCTCAGTGAATGAAACTGCATCAAAACTATACCAGAGAGCAGTTCTTAAATTTCTCTAGGTGTGGAAGAGGCCTCAGTGCTTACTGAGCTACTAAGAAAAATATCATTAAACATTATAATAAGACCTGATCGCTCCCTACAACTGCCTGACAGGAGGTTGTAGTGAGGTGGAGTCGGTCTCTGCTCCCAAGGAACAAGGGACAGGACAAGAGGAAACGGCCTCAAGCTGCACCAGGGCAGGTTTAGATGGAGCTGAGGAACAATTCCTTCCCCAGAGGGTGCTCAGGCATTGGAACAGGCTGCCCAGGGCAGGGCTGGAGTCACCATCCCTGCAAGTGTTCACACAGCGTGGAGACGAGGCCTCAGTGCCATGGGTTAGTGGTGGCCTTGGAGTGCTGGGAATGGTTGGACTGGGTGAGCTTAAAGGGCTTTTCCAACCTGGTTGATTCTATGATAAGAAATCCCCTAAAATCTTTACAGCACAATTAATCCTATACCTGTTCTTACCAAAATGCAGTACTCTGAAGGGACATTATGAAATAAAAAGACCAGAAAGACTGGAAACTTATTCCATTAAAGGTTTCAACATTTTTCCTCACACTGTCCTAATGATTTCAGACTTTCAGCCAGCAATGGAACACTTGCAATCAACTCAAACCACTAAAATGCTGGTAAAGCCCTGACTGCACCTCCTGTTGGGTGCTCTGAACACTTGCACCCTTTCAGCTGGGATATCTGCTGAGGACAAATGAACCGTGCCAAAACCCCTCCAGCTCAGACCCCAAAGCACTGAAATCTGTCTGGGAGAGGAACAAGTACTGTCATCCTCCTGTGAGAGCTGTCCTGGCATTTCTCATCTATGGCAAGCACTTCTTGTGCCAAACAGTGATTTCTCACCAGCAAGCTGAGAGACTGAAAACAAAAAGTCAGCAAGAACAAAGCAGCAATTTAGACTGGAGCAGAAAAATGCACCGATGCCTTCCCTGCCTCCCAAGCTGTAAAGTCAGACACACCTGAATCCCTTCTGACATTACTTTTGCTAAAAATTATATACATAGTTTACTACACAGACTCTGGTATGATAACTCTATTGAGGGATGCCGAGTGCAGTGCTATGCACTCCCCAGTTTGAAGATGCACATTTCTCATGTGTGTTGATCGGTGTCATGGGTTTATATCCAATTACAAGCAGTAAATGCTGCCTCCACTAGAAGAGTTGGCAGCTTCTTCATCTCAAGATAAACATATGCATACGTGTGCCACAGGGAAATACACATGGCAAGGCTGGCTGTCCTGCAGCCTGGCATTAAGTCACAGAAAAAGGTGACTTTCTACTTGTAGAGTTATGTAGTGGTGCCAATAAAAACCATGTTCCTGGGGTTATATACCAATACAGGACATACTTACTCAACATAATTAGCCCAAAGACACCAAGAGCTGCACTGCTTTAAGTAGTCATGCTTTATAATCACTGCAGCCAGACTACTTAGCTCAAGCAGGGGACTATGCTCCCAGATAATACTGCTTTGATAGTTTAGCTACTTCATTTAGTAAATGACACACAACTATGTTGTGAAATGGTACATAAAATACATATACATACCCAGAGGGTGGCAAGGAACAGCCAACTGCCATGTGATTTCAAGCTCTGCCATTGTCACAGCAGCCTTGTTACCCTTACACAGCCATCAGCATTCAGCTGAGCTTACAAAAACCAGAAAAGAGAAAGTAATGCAGGGATGTTGCCATGTCAAAGGTCAAATTCTGTAGCCTGGCAAGCATGCAAGCTTTCCACCTCTTTGCAAGATGGGTCCAAAATCTGCTCCTCGCTTTGTCTCTTCTGCTGTAGTTCAACATTGAACCTCCTTCAAACTACCTTGGAAACAGTTCTTTCTTTCTGACTTCCTTCCTCGCCTACTGATTTCCTTCACAGTCATCTCGGACACTTCCCTTGCACTTTTTTAGCTTTCAGATTTCCTCTGAGGATCAAGTGGCTCAAATACAAGATCCTTATGCTTTGAATTATGCTGCTAGCAGAGCTGAAAAGGTCTGTTTTCCAGGCAACCTGCAGCTGTTGGATATAAGCCTGGCTGAATACACTAAACCACAACAGGTTAAAGTAATATCATCTAGTTATATCTTTTATAAGACCTCCTTACTCCCCAAGTAACAAACATCAGCATGAGGAAACACCTACATCTTTTGTGTTCTGAGGAGCTATTAATAGAATCACAGCATCATTAGGGTTGGAAGGGACCCCCAACTGCAATGGTTAATGAGTAACAAAACCATTTGACAACTACCACCGTTTGTCCAACAAACTGAAAAGCAAAAGGAAAGAAAGCCAAGACAGAAACAGACACCTTGAGCTTGCAGGAAACAGTTGTATGAGTTTCGAGGAGTTTCTTTTTTAACCTACTTTCACAGCCCTCCTGTAAAGCAAATATAATTTATTACTAATCCTGCAGAAAGAGGTTTTTTCCTCCCTCCCTCTCCAGAAAGCTGCCTTGTTTATGTCTCTGCCCTGTAACAAACAAGAAGATAAATGAGACATTTATGCCAAAGTAATCATTCTAAATCTGTTGTTCTGACCTCTAAGCCAAATTTTCTGCATTACATGCCAGTGGCTCAGATAAAACAGTACATTTTTTCCCCTGACAACAGAACCCTGTAACCTAGCATAGCTCTGCTCAACAAACTGCTCTATCACCGAACATACGTATATCGGTGTAGGAAATCTGGCTCTATGAGGTATCATCCATCACACACACACTCCTTAGACCCTCTCAGTTTGCTGTACCAGGGAAACCAATGCACATTTGGCCACAAATCCAACTATGAGCAACATTAGAAATCCTCACTAAAATGAAACCAGCAGGACAGAGGATATAAATATCTGGAGAACAATATGCTTTACCTTAATAGGTAATTTTGCCTATTTTACTTATTGGGGAATATTTAATGTTCCACCAGAGCAGAAATTTTAGGACTGAAATCATGAGCAACCTTGACTTCTCAAAGACAAGTTTGTACTGGATGGTGTCCAAGCTGAACTCCACTTGACCTTAAAAGCGCTACTTACTTTTCAGCTACAAACCAGTGTTTCCACACAGGCTGCTCAAGACGTGCTCTGCAGCTAGACACACACCACCACCCAGACAAATGTTTGCTTTTCTGTCAGATAAAATGGTCTCATCATATTTACTGCAGCTCCAGGGATGACAGAAAGCCTGCAGAGAGGCATGCTCCCTCTCTGGGAGACAGCAGCATTTTCACTAGCCTTTTGTACTTAGTTTTCTTCTTTCCATTTGAAACCCTTTGCCCCAGGACGTCATCTCAGCACATTTCTCAGTTACAGCCTGGGTACGAGAGAAGATGGGCTTCACTTTGCTAAACTTGGCTTATTTCCATCTTCCTAAGTCTTCAGCTGGCACCCACACCTTTTTGTCTTGCATTGGAAACCTTTGGAAAGGGTTGCTTTTTAGAATAAGCAACAAACAGCTATTCTATCAGCCCTCACCAACCCAACTCATCAGAAATAGGATCAAGCTGTTTTTTAACCAGACCATGAGAAGTAACCACTGATTACCTCTGCAACTGCAGGTATCTCTCTAGTGCTGGTCTCCAAATGAAGATGGTAAAATCCATTCTAAAAGGAGGATCTGAAGTGTTTCCTTCTAAAGCACCAGTTGCACAGTAGTAATTTTAGACATTTAACTCGGCTTGAACCTGCTGCTGGATTATTTTTAACAGGAGCTTTGTGTGCAAGGGCAGTTCAGAGGCTGCCCAGCCATGGAGGGCAAGAGGTCCCCGAAGCAAAGCCCTGGCTGCAGTCAGGAATCCTCTCTGCAGGAGAGGATTTTGAATTCATATATGAGAGGACAAAAGAGTGAGCTGCTGACTTCTGAGCCTTTAGGAAAGTGCTACCACATGCAAATATCACCTTTTCAGTTTTCCCCTCTTTGATCAGATGGCAGTGAAACGCCCTACTGAAAACATAGGTGAGGCAAGGCAGCTGGTGCTGGACAGCTGGGAAATGACCAGAGTTCAAGGTTCAGCTATTATTAAAAAGCATACACATCTTTCTATATTTATTCCCACTTTACAGCTCCAAATAAAACACATGCAGTCCTGATGAGCTTACAACTCTAAATACAACATAGGAGAAAAACCATAAGACTTAGGTGGGAAAACCAAATAGACAAGCACCACAAGGATTGTTATTACCTTTTCTGATGCCATATATACAGCTAAACTTCTAAAAATATCCTACTAGCCCTAGAGTTAAAAAAACGCTCCCCATACCAGAAGGCAGATGGATGGCACAATCCAAAGTACCTTTTCTACATGCCTTGCAGGAATCACAGAATCAACCAGGTTGGAAAAGCCCTTTAAGCTCACCCAGTCCAACTGTTCCCCAGCACTCCAAGGCCACCACTAACCCATGGCACTGAGGCCTCGTCTCCACGCTGTGTGAACACTTGCAGGGACGGTGACTCCAGCCCTGCCCTGGGCAGCCTGTTCCAATGCCTGAGCACCCTCTGGGGAAGGAGTTGTTCCTCAGCTCCATCTAAACCTGCCCTGGTGCAGCTTGAGGCCATTTCTACTTGTCCTGTCCCTTGTTCCTTGGGAGCAGAGACCGACCCCACCTCACTACAACCTCCTGTCAGGCAGTTGTAGGGAGCGATCAGGTCCCCTTCTCTTCTTCAGACTGAACCCCCCAGGTCCCTCAGCCATTCCCCATCACACTTGTGCTCCAGGCCCTGCATCAGCTCCGTTGCCCTTCTCTGGCCCCACTCCAGCACCTCAATGTCCCTCTTTTAGTGAGGGGCAAGAACTGAACACAGGGTTCAAGGTGCAGCCCCACCAGTGCCCAGCACAGGGGGACAATCACTGCCCTGGCCCTGCTGGCTACACTATTTCTGATACAGGCCAGGATGCTGTTGG
Source organism: Pezoporus wallicus (assembly GCF_028554395.1). Classification (NCBI taxonomy): domain Eukaryota; kingdom Metazoa; phylum Chordata; class Aves; order Psittaciformes; family Psittacidae; genus Pezoporus; species Pezoporus wallicus. The sequence continues at coordinate 5,380,845 of NW_026642649.1, read as the reverse complement.
CCTTCAAATCCATTCAAAACCAAACAACATAAATAAACCACCTCCTTTTCTCCCCCCTCCTCTGTACGCCAGAAAAGTGTCAAGCCAAAGCAGCAGTGGCAGTCCAGACAGGGGATACTCACTGCATGCTCCACAGGTGAAGCAGGCATCGTGGTAGAGGTTGCCCATGGCCTGGCAAGCCTGGTTTGCTCCATACACCCCCTTGCTGCACTTCACGCAGGTGCCTGGAACAGAAAGAGGGAGACAGAGGTCAGAAGCAGGACCTTGTGGGGTGGCTGGGTCACTGATGGATGGCCACACCTCTAATTCAGTATGGTGGCTCCGCAGCTTGGGACCAGGGGGCTCATTGAAGCCACAAGATGTAGGTAACATTGGCGTCACCACTTTGAAAGATGCTGTTAAGAGTGGTCATGACAGTCATCAAGAACAGCCCTGACTGGCCACAGTGACATCTCCTTCCTTCTCCCATCCTTCCCTATAACCTTTATACACATTTAAAACCACTTAAGGATCCTCCCAAAAGTCTGGGTGGTAGTAAATGGTGCTCAGGGCTCTTCACAGACCAAGTGTTCCTGCTACTTATTGCATAAAATAAGCTTGTTGGTTGCAATTGGTATGAGGAAAACACACCACCTATTCCCTTTAAATCTTCATGATTTCACACCCTGGTCACATCTGCTGAAGGCCCTAAGGACTTCCCAATGAAACAGAGCTGGGCTACCCAACACTTGCCTCTCTTCCCTCTGTCAAACACATCTGAACAGAGACTGCATGTAGGCGCTACCTACAGACCATGCATCCTGTCCAGATGTCCCTCTTGCAGGACAAGGCAAGCAGGAGACCAGTTTTGAGGAGAGAATAGCTGCTGCTGATGGCAGCTGAGGGGGTGACTCTCAGGCAGCCCATGGGGCAAAGGAGAGACAGGGGAAGAACACAGTCAATTTATGGCTACACACTGTTGAAAGGGCAAGTCCAACCTGCTCCTCACACCCAGGCTTTCCAGCCACCACCATCACCTACAGACCAGGGTCAGCTCTGGAGCTCCAGAGGAGGCAGAAGATGACCACACTCAGCTGTTCAGCTCAGTGTCTTGCCAGCACAACCAAGCACATTTCCACCAGCACCCGCCCTGGTGGGGCTCCGAGTGGCAACAGTGAAGATGCACAGTGGTGGTGGTGGGGAGGATGCGCAGGGAGAAGACTTCAGCACTGCAGGTTCACAAAGGGTGTTGTGTGTTCACCTGGGGCTTCTCAAATCTCACCACATTTCCACATAACACTCTTTTGATAACCGTAACAAGTGACAGCTGAGTTTCATGCCCTTGACAGCATCCACTAGCAGGACCTACTCCCTTCACCTTACAGGGAGAAATGCAGCAAGGCTGCCCAAAACCACTATTAGTATCCAGGGAGGGAAAGTCCTTGTCCGAGGAGAAGGACACATCAAGGCAGTTTACTTACTCCAGGCATTACCCTATGATTGTGACAGACCAGTTTTAAAGCAGCATCACCCTTTAGCTACTTCTAAATGAGCAGCTTCAATCTGTGTTTAAGCAAATAACGCTGGATCTACCCAAACGCGGTAGGACAAATGGAAGATGAGCTTCTGCCTTTGGTCTATGACAACCCTGTGGATGTGACTTCACCTCCTGGTCTCTCCTTCCACTGCTTCTCAGTCCCAATCTCCCCAGATCCCAAAACTCCCTGGGTCAGGGACGGTTGGTGACATCTCGCTTCTACTGGCCCAGGAAGAGGTACAGCATCATCTTGCTGGAGATCCTTAGTCATGCTGTGGTTAACAAAACTTCACTTCTCTCAGGGCACCACAAGCTCTGGAGTAATTGGAAAGGTCTGGTCAAAGTTAGGAAGAAACCCAGCCACCTACTTACGACAGCGCTCAAAAGTAACTCCCAACCCCAGCAGTACCATGCTGGCACTCCCAGGGTGCTTAAAAAACTCTTCCTGCAGCTTATAGCTACAGCCGTCAGTTTTCACATTACAGGGATAAAAACACTTGGGAGCCCTTTGCAATCGCACACACAGAGCTGCTGAAAAGCAGATACTTCATTTTCCCACAGCAGACCTGGCTTTCTGTGCTGCAGCTGCCTGCACGCATTCAACCAGCACGCTGAAAGCTATCCTTGCGCTGCTCCAAGCCCCACTGCACTCAGAGCCAGAGTCCAAACTGACACAGACCTGGAGAGAAGGCTGCAGAGAGTAATGAGTTACTCTGCTTTGTCCAAACCCGACCTGAACTGAAATGCTAGCTTGGCTGTGAGCCCACCCCAGCAGCAGACTGACACCAAGTTAGCAAAACTCGCTGAATCTTTCTGAATCAAGCAGATTTATCTCATTTACTGAAAGAAACACCTTAAGCAGGCAAAAGATAAACCATGCAGGCATTGGAAAAAAAGAAAAACAAACAAAAAAAGACAAAATGTGGCTTTTCAAATGGATGTGTTGTCCCAAGAGTGCATGCATTCAGCAGCAGCCTGAACTGCTGTGCAGTCGTCTTACACAAGAGCTAATGGCTACCCTGCAAAATTCCCTCTTGACTACAGCAATGCCAAGCAGAAAGTTTGGAGAGCAGGAAACCTGCCAGTTTTGCTGCTCAGACCTTCTTTCCACGACATTCACTAAGCTTTCCGCAGAACCAATAGATTTACTGCACTGTAAGCACTGCATTTTCCCCTGCTGTGTGCCAAGGACCGGCTGCTCCAGAAAAAGTTACCAGCATGCTCCGATTCCTCCTTTCCAGAAAGCAGCGGGGTGACTCTCAGTATGGATGAGCGTCACAAAGCAGGAGGTTGAAGGCAGCAGCTGAGGACAGGCTCAGCACATGTTAAAGACGCTGGCAGGTGTATAAAGCCACTATATAAATACCTTAATGCATATCCCATGGAGGGCAGAAATTGCCTCTGCTGTCTCCTGTCCATCCCATTTAAGCTTTAGAGCACAGGCACTACCCCTGTGGTTTTGCCAACAGGACAGATAATATTCTGGCCACATCCCGCAGAGCTGCCTGTGGTCCTCCATCCATACTCAAACCCTCCTCCATCTCCTGTCCCTGGAACATCCCAACCATCCTTCCTCCTTGCTATCACTACATGCCCCATTTCATTCCCCGATGGAACCTTCCATCCACCTATTTAAATATTTATTTCAGCCTTTAAAACACGGAAAATAAAGTCACAGAATGAAAGAGCTTTTAAAATAAAACGACAATGTTGTCTATAAAATCTGTAATGTACTGAATTTCACAACTACGTAAGAACCAGCATTACTATAAATATTTATAGATGTCCTGTGGCAAGGCTGACAACTGAAAAATGGCATTATGGCAAATCTGTGTAGAATTTATCTTTACACTTGTATCTGCTAAATCTGACTTGAAAGCCAATTATATCTCAAGAGCAACTGGAATTATTCTAGAAACAAGCCTTTGCTTCCTCAAAATATAACATTCTGAAGTATTTTAAGTAACACGCTTGAGCCTTCATCTCTGACACTCAGCGCACCTGGCCTGAAAGGGGAAAAAGAGGTGGGTTTTATTGATTTTTCCTTTCCACTTTTTTTGTTTTACTTTATTTCCCATTCACTGCCTGCTGCCATAATGATCCCGTTCTTCCAGCTTAGACTATGAAAGCAAAAAGCAATACCTGCTGCTGACAGTGGACGGTGAACACGTGTGTGAAGCCAGCCTGATGGAAGACAGTGCAGCACAGCGCAGGCCACATCCAGCCCCATTCTGCTGCAAAACGGGCTCTGTGCCCTGCTCCAGTGATTTCCTGACAAGAGTGCTGAGCGTGCTTTTTGCTAGCCAGGGAAGAGAGTTAAAACGCTGGCCAGCACCAGCCGGCCAGCCCCACATGCCGCTGACAACAGTCAGCAGCTCTGGGTGATTTTCTTGGCATAGAGAAGCTTTTAGCAACAACTCCTGTCCTCAGTTGGAAGCAGAGGGATCCCAAGAGCCATGGTTTATGCAAGCAGTGACCTGAGGAGATATCCCCTCTGAAATGACAACTTGGAACCTCAGACAATGCTATTAACATGTTATTAAGGAGAAATAAAAGTTTTAGTCACCAGGATGACAAGCCTGAAACACACGTGTGGCACAGGTAAATTCACGCTTGAGTACCCCGGCAGAATGTGAGCCAGATTTCAAAAGGGAAAGAGATGGGAATTGCTGATTTCGGCTCAATTTCTGCTAGCAGGGCAGCCGGGCCCCGCACAACAAAGGAATCTCTGTTCCCTTCTGCATCATGCGGCAAGTAACCGCCTGCGCTGCAGCTGAGTGCCTCAACAAAGGGACCTTTGGGGCAGAGCTGGGACCGAAAAACATGCCCTGGAAGCCACTTCCCAGTGCCTGCTGTATTCTGTCTCGGCACTGCAAACCAGGAGGAGGGCTGCCACTGGGAACAGCCTCAGCACACAAGATCAAACATGTCCAATGCAGACCTCAAGGGCTGTCAGAAATGAAAGCAAACCCGGTGCTCAGCCTCAGATGTCAGTGCCACCCTCTAAGTTCAACAAGTGCATTTCCAGTTACTGCCCGATTCAAAGCCTTTCCTCTAAGTGTTGTTATTTCATGCTCACCATAGTTAGTTACTATTAACTTTTCAGCAGTATCCCCCTTCTCAGCAACATCCAGGAGAGCCAAGCTTTGCTACACATGCTCCTGGTTGGGTTTGCTACAACTGCTGCTTGATTTTGGAGGGTCACACATGACAGTGTGCTGCTTCAGTGGTGAGATTTCCTTGCAATGTCAGTTGAGCTCTAGATAAGAGGAATGCAGTAGCAGGACCATCCTGGTGGTGTGGGTCTGCATATGTAGCTAATGCAGAAACAGCACTTGGAAGAGCAAGTCTGTTCTACCCTTTCCACTTACTCCATACACGCAGCGCTTCCACAAGTAGCCTGACTCTTCTCCATCAAACATAACTGGTTTTTGTCCCCTCCTTACAGGAGGCTGGATTTATAGCAAAGAATGCACAGCTGTACATGGAAGAAACTCCAGAACCTTTGCACAACCATACCTCTGGTATCATCCTTTCCATCTGCCCAGCCACACACATGGCTAATCCAGAAGCAGACCCTGATGCCTCCTGGTAGTCCTTCATGAGGACCTTTTTGAAGACACAGGCTCTGCATTTTGAATACACAGCTTCAGCAACCCATCTATTTATTCCAGGAGAACCAAGCCCCCCACTTGCACTCACATTTTCCAAAGACTCTGCTGAGAAAAGCCTTCACCCTGTCATACCCAATGTGATGCTCAGTTCTTTAGGTTTTACTTCAGACTGTCTTCAGAACCTGATGCCACCTCCCCATGGCTCACCTTAAGTCAGTCATTTCTACATCCAATTCTAAATCACACACACTGTGTGCTTTACCCACTACTGTGCAATCGCACTTGCTGAAGAGTGGATTTCAAGGAGATCTGGAGGCCCATGTAAGGTTCAGTGACTGAAAAGCCTGGCAGTTTTGTGCCATTCACCACCGGGTGACTGGGTTGTCACTCAGTGATAGCAAAGACATGCAGGTACTTCCTGCCCCCCAAAAAAACAGGGCTGGTAAGTGCAATTTTTCTGTACCATTTTTGCATGCCATGCTCCTGACCCCCTGACTTAGCTGCAGAACAAGTACACACTGCCAGCAAAGTATAAAAATGCCATCAAACTCACGTCAGTGACATATTAAGTACCCTATAGCAATGTCAGAGATAATGTTAACTCCAGTGCCACATGAATGAGGCTCCTATTCCTTTCAGTCCCCGCTGCCACAATATCCTGGCTGAAAGACCTATTGCTCCTCTGCCTCAACTCCTTCTTCTTTCCTTTTGGTAGACTTTTCCTTAGTTTGCAAGCCCAGCTGAGGTCCCCAGAGGAAGGGAGGAGAAGCACACACACTGCTGTAATCGTGAAGAGCAGTATCCCAGGCGAATACATATTTGTTTGGTTCCATGCAGTGAGATAAGCTTTGCAATCTGCACACACCCACCAGCCCACATGCTGTGATCCTTCCAGCTTTCCTCATTCCACCCAGGACCCACCTCATCCTGCCTCCCCCTCCTCTGTGCTGCAGGCAGGCATCATCTTTTTATAAGGGCATGTAGTGACAGGACAAGGGGGAATGGTTTTAACCTGACAGAAGGGTAATTGAGGTTAGATATAAGGAAGAAGTTCTTTCAGTGAGGGTGCTGAGGCGCTGGCACAGGTTGCCCAGAGAAGCTGTGGCTGCCCCATCCCTAGCAGTGTTCAAGGTCAGGAGCAACCTGGTTTAGTGAAAGGTGCTCCTGCCCATGGCAGAGAGTTGGAACTGGATGATCCAATCTAAATCATTCTATGATTCGGTGATTTTATTCTAGCCTAGGAGCAGGCAGTAATGGATACCTCTGTTCATTCCCAAGTGGAAACATCATTATCATCATCCACACACAAAAGAAACCTCAGAAGAACTTTCATTTTTAACCAGAAATTCTCCACTCAGCAGCCCTGAAATTACCCTTGATACTACCAAAGCATCCTGGTGTACCATCAGCAGCACGGTTCAGTAAAGTCCACAGCTGTGTACAGCCTTAAAGTTAAAACATGTTGTGGTTTTGGCAGTGGTAAAACACTAACTTCACTGTAGACAAGACCTCAAAAGAGCACTGTTGGCCTTCAAGCTGATCACACCAATTCAGAGGTGCTGGGGTTCCAGGTCTCCACAGGGTTCAGTCATCCAGCTACTGCTCTACTTCTGCCAAGGGGAAAAGAAAACTGCAGACTTCACTAGCAGATCTTATTCTGCCTGACTGCTGGGAAGCATCCCAATATTTCACTGCAAAACAAGATGCCTGGGGCCCTCCTAAAATACCTGCAACTTACCAGCTCTGCTCCAAATAAAAGAAGCCAGAACTTGATCAACACCTAACAAACATTTATAACAAGAAAACTATTTAAAGAATTATTTTTTAAAAAAGCTCTAGGTAAGGGTGTAGATAGTCCTCATCAGATGGAGATTTCATCTAGCTCTGTGAAATAAGCACACACAAAAACACGATGTTACGCGTTACATCTCTAAAAACACCCACCCATGCCTGCAGACCAAGGAGCTGTGTGGTACCACAGGCTTAGTTAAAACAATGGTAAAACCTCTCTGCAGATCCTGCTGCCTCTCAGCCAGGCCTCTTCCCTATCAAGTCACCTCCAGGCAGCTCCTCAGTTTGGCTGTGCGCCAGCCCAGGTCTTACCTGGAAACTCATCCAGTACCACTCCTCGGTATGGTGTCACCTCACCTAACCCAAAATATGGTGCTAGTAGAGGAGCTGCAACTCCCACAATCCCTCCTAGTTAATTGATCTTTCCATTCACCAAGTTAGATGAAGGCTGGTGTATCCAAAGGAACATCTGTGGGATTCAGGTGCCTCACTGCTGGATGGCCCCTGGAAATGGTACACCAAAAACCTGAACAGAAATTAAGCTGGCTTCCAGCGACACCTCCAAGACACATGAGGCCCCTGCTCTGCTGAAGGAATGAATGAATGAATGAAAGCCTCTCTAAGGAGCAATTTCAGGACTTCTCCCCCCCCCTCCCCAAGTTGAAGTCCTGGGTGATTCCTGGGATTGCCTACGCCCCCCTTGACAGCCCACATAAATCAAGTCAGCACTGCAAAAGCCCTCTTGGAGAATCCAGATAACTTCAGGGACATGTGCAGCCCATGCTGTTCACACAGGCCGCTATTAAATAGGCAGAAAAATTAAAACTCCCTTGGGTTTGTTTGTTTGTTTCCTTGTTATACGTACTTGGAGCACACCAAAGTATTCTGTATAGCAAGCTGGTGCTGACAGATAACCAGACTGTCTGTTACTTCTCAGCAGAACATCCTACCTACATTATGTCTAGTCCCTAGCTTACCCTTTCCTAGGTTTTCCTCTACAAACACTCATTTTCACTCAGTGAAGGAAAACCAAGACAGACTGAAGAACCTATCTTTAAAATATCCCTTTGTTACAAAAGCAGCACCCAAAATTATGAGAGATGTAAGCATTTTAGATAAAACACTTTGGTCATTCACGCTTTAGTCCTGGTTTCATTTCCTGTATTAGTACTGCAAAGTTATTACATTAGACTTCCCTTCACTGGGGGAAAGCCTGAAACAAAACAAACTGTTGATCCTTTTTATCACTGTTGTACAGAAGTATTATTTTCCATCCTAAAGTTTGCTAGCTTGAGGGCACAGCATAGCAAAGAGATTCAGAACACCAGCTGGGTCCTTTATCCCTCCAAAGGAAGTAGGGCGACTATGAATAAATGAAAATAAAAGTGAGAAAGGGGAATGAGGGCCAGCATTAAAGTACCTTGGTACTTGCCCTTTCCTGCTCCTTGGTTCTCTACAGGGCAGATTTGCTGAGCCTTCCCCCACAGAGCTGAGGCTCTGAACAACCTCTTGCATTGCTCTGATTTTCCCTCTCCTCCTTCCCAGATTTCTCAGACACTACACCCTGGTATAAAACCTCCTGCCCCGAGGATGCCAAACGAATTCCGCAGGGATCAGGCAGCCTCCATTCCCCCCCCCCTGCCCGGGGCTCACCTGTAACTCATCTGCCTGCCCAGCAGGACTCTCCATGCTGTGCTGCCAGGATCACTCCTGTTCACTACACATTTCCCGCAGGACAAAAGCCTCCCCCCGCCGCTATATTCCGATTTTTGAGCACTGCCGCCAGCGAGACTGTTGTTCCAACCACATCTTTGTTATCAGCTGCTCGTCACAGCCATCAGCCCCCCCCCCCCAGACGAGGCTCATTCAAACCGAGCAGGACGGAAAGCGCCAAAACACGTTTCCAGCCGCAAACGCTCCGAGTGCAGCAACTCGACACATCACTTTTCTGCGACAGAACGCAGACGTGTCTGCCCTGCCACACGGCTGGATCCAGACTCTGACACCAAGATAACCCCAGAACAGCTCTCTGAGGGCAAGTACCAGTGCCCAGTGGCAAGAAAGACATTTTGTCACACAGTTTGCAACGTGGTCCCTCAAGCTACGTCCCCAAAGCCCAGTGTGAAGCCCATGGCTGCTCCTGTGTGCACAGACCACTGCTGAGCCACCCACAGACCCCACCGGACAGGACGCCGTGCAACCCTCCCTCTGCACCAGGTTGAAGAGTTTAACCCAGCCCTGCCTCTACTTCTCTGACCGCGGGTCTAAAATCACGAGGGAAGTCCGTACACTAAGACCTGCTCCTGTCCTTCCTTAAATTAACCGCGGAGTTCGCAGCCTTCCCAGAAACTTTTCCGTCCTCCCCAAAGCCAAACTATCTCATCTGCTATTAAACTGTGAAGTGGTGAAGCAGGGAGAGGAAACACCTGATTTGCCCCTAACCTTCTGCCATCCTGGGACAGTAAATTGCTTTAATCCAGCAGGACATCTAATATTCCCACTGGGAGATCCTCATATGCAGGCAGTGCCTTTTCACTGCCAAGCACCAGTGATAACCTCTGCGGGAGACATGTACTGCTTGAGATTTAGGGAGGACTGTGTCTGTTCATCTGCAGTCTTCAGGATGCACTGAGCCTTTCACAGCTGTTGGGAACCAGCACCTGGGGCTGGTGGGGAAATCCTGGCACGCTTGGGAAACCACCACCCTTCCCATCTCCAAACTCCTCTTCCACAGATCCTGCAAGCACACCCAGCCATGGCCATCTCCATGGGGAGTACCACCAAGCCTCCCCTGAGCTCTGTGCCCTTCCGCTGCAAAGAGCAAAGGGCTCTTCGAGAGATGCTGCTCCAGCTTCTTCTCAGCTCTGTCCTCCCCATCTCTAACCCCCCTCCTCCTATCTCTTAAAAATGCAAGAGATAGGCTTAAAGAAAAAGGTGTCACCGGAGAAAGAGCCTCCTGTCCCTGTGATAAATAAAGTAAAATAACACCCCACGGCCCCAGGCAACTGAGAAAGCAAAACCACGCAGGCATACAGGCAAACACAACCCTGCAGGTGCAAACCCTGCAGTAACACCTCACAACGAACCCTTTTCACGCCGCCTGGCAGACTGCCTCCTTACCAAAGTAATCAGCCTTCGGCCGAGCATCCATCTCCTGCTCTAGGCGCTGGGTCAGCGCCTCCAGCTTCAGCTCAGCCGCCGACGGCCCTTGCTCCTGCTGCGGAAGGAGGGTCTGGCAGGGCAGCTTCACCTTGGCAGTGCTGGAGCCCTCGGGGTGCCCGGTGTCCGACCGGGGTCCGCTCACACCCTCGGAGAAAAGCGGCTGTGGAGCATCCGAAGCCGTCACCCCACGTGAGGCCAGGCGTGAGGAGCCCGGCTCTGGGCTTGGGCTGCTGCCGTTGGCCCGGTGGTTCTGACCGTGGGCCACCAAGTGTCCGGCTGGGCTGGCATAAGCTGTGGTGTGCGGGTAGTCCACGCTGGGGGTGGCGGGCGCGGAGCTGGTGGGGAAGGACAGTGGGACGCCCTGGTACCACAGGTGGCTGCTGTCCCCTCCGGCCCTGGGGGCTGAGAAGGAGGAGGACCTCTGCTGTGGCAGGGCCCCCGGTACCCCATCCTCTGTCCCTGCCGAGGGTGCCGGGGGGGCCCGGGCATGCGATAAGGAGGATCTCTGCCCGGCTGCCGCCGGCTCATAGCCCTTGCTGCCATTCTCCTGCCCACCACGGTAGGGCTGAGGGTCACTGGGGGTCCCAGCCTGTTGCTCCCTGTGCCCCACAGCGGGTCTGGGGATCCTGTTGGGCTCCGCTTCCCATCCCCAGCGCCCAGCCTGGCTGCCCGGGGCCTCACCTCCATCGTACGGCCTCACGCGCGACCCCTCCGCGGCGGCCGGTGGTGGCTTGGACCCCCGTGCCACAGGCAGGGAGGGCCGGGGGGGGTTGAAAGCAGCCCCTCCGTTCAGTGCTGCCATCAGCATCTCCTCCTGCTGCTGCTGCTGCTGCTGCTGGAGGTGGATCTTGGCCATTTTAGTGGCGAACACCCGCCTGGTCTCCTCAAACTCGGGGTTGTTGCCGGCAGCTTTGTCCACGCGAAAGAGACCATCCTTGGAGGCCTCGTACATGTTGAGGTCCTCGATGAACTTGCTGGCTTCCAGACCTAGATCGTCGTACTTGGCCATGATTTAGACCGGCTTTTAGCGGGCTGACCCCCGCCTTCCTCCTCCTCCTTCTCTTCCTCCTTCCCGACGGGACCAGGGAACTGCTCCCGCCGCGAGCCGCCTCACGCCTGACGCGCCCCGTGCAAGGAGGGGGCGGAGCTGGGGGCGTGGCCAAGGGGGCGGGTGGCGGGGTCCCGCCACCCGCCCCCTTGGCCACGCCCCCAGCCCGCCACAAATCGCTTCCGAGGCGTGAAACGGGGATTAAATCCTTTCATAGTCTTTATATATATATATATGCATACTATATGAATCTACTATATACTATATAGGAAATATACTATATTTCATACTATATTCACAGAAAGGTTTGGGTTGGAAAGCTCCTCCAGCTCCAAGCCCCTGCCATGGGCAGGGACGCCTCACCCTAGACCAGGTTGCCCCAAGCCGGCCTTGAACACTGCGAGGGATGGGGCAGCCACAGCTTCTCTGGGCACCGTGTGCCAGCACCTCAGCACCCTCACAGGGAAGAACTTCTGCCTTAGATCTAACCTGAACTTCCCCTGTTTCAGTTTGAACCCATCACCCCTTGTCCTATCGCTACAGTCCCTGATGAAGAGCCCCTATCAGCTCAGCTGTCTGCAGAACAGTGCGGATGACGTGGAAAAGGATGCTGAAGCCCTTTGGATAGGGACCTGCCGCACTGGGCTTGGCCTCCTCCCAGGCTCCGCACGCCTGAGCAGAGTTTGATGGCAAAGCGCCTCCGAAGGGGGATCACAGCCAAGTGACTCAAAAGCATTTTGGTGTTGAATTCACAATGCTTACAGTCAGCGTTAGGCAGCAAAACACCTTTGAAGTTTCCTGCTTGGATTTATCCTTTCTGTGAGACTCGGGTACTGCCAAGCAAGCAGCCAAACCCTCTACTAGGCAGGAGTTGTAATACTACACGTACTTGTAGGCTGCGATTAGGTATGGTCCCACACTTTTACAGTTTCTGTGGGCTTTATAGACCATGCCTATTAAGAAATGAAGGGTCCACGACTGCTGTTGTAGCCCAGGACCAAAATCTATGTGCCAGTTAATTAGCTGATTCTAAACCCTATCCCTTGAAGCAAAAAAGCACTGCCCACTTCATCTGCTTTCTCCCTGTGGGCAAGGCTTACACGCTGCATTTACTCATACAGAATAATGCTGACAGCCTGTAACCCAGCCCTGCTCCACGTGGCAAGGCAGCAGCTGGGGGAGAAGCAGCCCTGAGGTCCTGCTTTTGGGACGATTGGGCATGTGGCCACAGCCTTGTGCTAGGGTGGCACAGCCCTCCAGGGCTAGAGAAGATGCCATGGCCACCTGGACTGAGATACGTGCTCTGGGGTGTTGCAGCAGGAAAGTGATAAAAGCTTCAGAGCTAGAATATAAACAGTGAACAATGTGTAAGGCAGAAGTATTTCCAGGATGGAGCCTGGCTTGGTCCTTGCAGGAGCAAACACATCTCTCAATAGTGCATTGCATAGGGAAATGATGGACACTTCTTTCTGCTTCCTAACAGGGGTACTGTTTATCTGCGCCAGCTGGGTACTTTATACCAGGAGGATGATGCACAGGGCTGGAGGGTAGATAAGAGGGTGATGGAGGGAGGGATGGAATAAGGTGGCACAGGAGGTGATCCCAGAGGTGCCGCAGGTGGAAAAGCCAGGACCAGGCTGCTGGGTGGGACATTGTGGACATGGAGAAGCCAAACCTCATCCTCTGCCTTCCAAAAAGCTTGCAGGAAGAGAGAGAGCAGGGTTGGGAGATGTTGTTTCTCCCCACCGCTGCCCCAGGGGCCTCTGCATTCCTGCTCTGCATGCACATTTAACCCCCAAGCTGCAGAGGCAGCTTGGGTTGTGCATCTGTTCAGGGCATAAATGGGTCCAGACTTGGATGTTGCAGGGCAACTGCCTGCTACAGAGTATGATCTCTGCAGGGAATTAACGGTAAGAGTCATTTAATTAACACTGATGGCACACAAGGGCCAGGGCAGCACAGGGACAGCTTTCCAAACTGTCTTTGTGGAGCAGTACGGATGCATCACAGAAAGGCTTTCAGGGTTGTGATCCTTAACTAACTGCATCTGCAGTGTCAGTTTGATGGGGATGCTGTGCAGGGTAAACTGAGGCAGGGCAGGGTAACCTGCCAGGGCACACCTTGGGGAACTGAGGGGAGCCATGGGGAATCACACAGATCCCAAACAGGAGCCCAGGAAGCAGCAGAGAGAGAAGAGGCTGCAGATCCCCGAGCTGCAGTGGCTTGCTTTTCTTGAGGAAGGCCAGAGCTGGGGCCAAGTGCTTGGCTGCTGCTCCAAGGAGAACAGCCTCTGCCTTCCTCTCTCCAGGTACCATCAGCCGTGGTGGAGATCCCGGTCCCCCTTCAATGTCCCTCCATGGGGCCAACACCTGGAGAGATGAACCAGAATAGCACAGCTGGCTTTGGTGTTTTTCCTACCCCTGCCCGAAAGAACATGGATTTCTCCATTTTCCACTGAAAAGAGCCTTTTAGCGGGACAAGAGCCTGCCTGGAGAATTTTCCAGCTCTGTTTCCCTGCCTCTTTATCAGCACATTAACACAAACAGCACAGTGACCTGTTTAACCAACATACATGGCCTTTAGTAATCGTGGGCTGGAAGCACCCCACAGGTCAGACGACATCCTGCCATCAATCATTGGCCTCACGTGGCTTGGTGGACCTCAAGTGGACTTGCCAGATGCAGTCAGTGCATCCACCCTGTTCTTCCGTGCGTGTCCTAGGAGAAGCCTCTGACTAACAGATGTTTTTGAATGCTCTTTCACATGGGAAAATTGGGAAGCAGATCCTTTTATTGCACCCTTGGCATTTCATCCAGCCATGTGGATCTCCAGGGATGGAGACGTACTTCAGAGAAATATTCATTCCTAAAAGCTTCCACATTTTCGCTCACAATACTCCCTTGGCTTAGCCAGCCCGGCAACACACACTTACTTGTATGTCTGTTGTGCAGCAATTAGTGAGGTTTGCTAATTACACTGCTGTGTGTTTAGAAACAATTGATTTCCCTTTGTAGCAGAAAACAATTTCCTGTTATGCCAGTTCTCTTAATCTTCATCAGAAACAAACCCAGGCTGCCATTGTCAGTAATGCCTCATGTTCCTTTATTAGATCACTCTCTTCTCTGCCCCAGTTATGTGTCCTGTGTTTATTATTCCTGGGCAGTGCACTGGATCACCTACAGCTGCTATGACTCTATATATTTCGCTTCACATATTGTTGGCACCCAGCACAGTTATTGGAGAGTAACTGCCCTCGCTTGGCAGCTTGTGCATCTCTTCTGGCAGCAGGAGGTGGATGTATTGGGAGAACCTTGGACCTTTTATGCTTGGTTTTGGCAAGGGCAAAAAACTACTGGTAGATAAGGAAGTTCAGAGCCTTAGATGTGACTGCGGGCCTTGCTCTCGCAGCCAACCCAGGGAGCGTGCTTGCATCTAAGACAGCAAGCACAAAGGCACATGTTTCTCTTCATGTAACTGTGTATGTTCTGCTTAGTGTTAAACTGAAGAAGACCAGGCTCTTCAAATACAAGAGCCTCTTATGCCCCAAACGTTCCACGCTGAGCATCACAAGTGCAAGCAGGAAGAATGTGAACATTCAACTTGCTATACTTCAGCTTTACCCACTGACATGTTCCTTTGCTGAACAAGCAACTTGTCAGCCTACAGTGGAGAGCAGACTGGTGTGGCACAGGCAGATGAGCATACATGGAAAAGTCCCGGGTGTCCAGCATTGGGGGGTATTTCTGATGGGATTCCTGTGATCAAAATCTCTCACAGGTTTGGGCCATGTTCACCTGACTGCAAATACAGCATCCACTTGACCTCGACTCAGTTTTCCATCTCTCATGGCCAAGATGAAGACTGGCAGATGGAAAAACACCATCAGGACTTTGGTCTGCAACATCACTACATCCAAGCAAGAATGCTCCCATTCAGAGACACTAACAACTGACAATCCCAGTTGTTCAAACTCTCTGCCTACACATAACACTAGAGGCAGCTTTGGATGGAAGATGATGCCAATTTGCAGCTTTCCAGGGCTGAAACCAGACCCAACAACCCAGGGCTTGCTTGAGTCAGAGAAGTGCCATGAGAGACAACAGTTGTGTGTGACTGGGGCCTCCAGGGACAGATGGAGTTAGTGACTTGCAGAATGCTTTGTGGTACCGGAAAGTCATTTTATCCAGGAAAGGGAAAAAAATCCCACCTTTCCTCTGCATGTCAGGCAAAGATCTCTTTTATCATCTGGGCTGCAGATGAGAGCTCTGATCCTGTCCCCTCCTGCACAGAGACAATGCTCCAGTTCAGTTCTCCTCCTTCCACAGTTGAGACATGCTAAAAACTGCTTCTGATGTACTGTGATCAGCTTTATGCTCCTTCTTTGAGACATAAATCCCATTTCCATAAAGAAATATAACACACTGCTGCAGTTCCAGCAATGTTACCTGGACTGATAGCATATTCACCACGCAGTCTGTCTGGTGATAGACCTGGCTTCAGGTTCAACACCTCTTACAGCACAGACCTGAAATACAAAATCAGCTCTGATCGTAGTAGGATTGAAGAAATGAAGAAGCAGAATAAGCACCCAGCAAAACCAGTTTGTGTACTCTTCCGGTCAGTAAATATACATAAAGACAATCCCCTCTCTGTAAAACTGTAATTTAAGTACAAAACAAGGGAAAAAACCCTCCAAAAACTTAAGTAACTTAAGCACAAAACAAGGAAAAAAAACCCCAAACCCAGTGATTTCTCTCCCTGTCCTCATTTATAGCCAAGCTTTCAGAAAAATCTCATGTATTGCAAACCTCCTGAAGAAGGAACAGGCAGCAAAGTGCGAATTAACATTCCTTCTAGTTCATGTTGCTTATAAAAGGTTTAGAGAAGAGGAACAGCCTTCTAGGAGGATTTACACTTGAAGGAGACAAAGAGGCTGTATGACCTGCATTATCAGTGGAATTCCTCCCTGCAGAAGGAACAAGCAGGCTTTTACAGTGTCAAAGCAGAAAAAGCCATCATTAACCAGATGTCAGTTCTGAGGCATTACTATAACAGGTAGCTCAGTGAGAGAGCACACAGATTTTATGTTACTCTAGATCTCCATGTTTGGATTCTGGGGTCGAGCATGGAAAAATACATGTGTGTAGAGGCCCTTGTGTAGGCTGGATTTTCTCAAAGCATAGGTAGGACAAACGGGCTAGAGCACTGCTTTTGGTAGTGACCTAAGGTGTAACACTGCTTCTTAGCATGATGTTAAAAGCCCTCCTGCCTTCCATGGAATAAGGTGAGTGGCACCACACCTGACGGACACAATGCAATTTGATTGATGGCCTGTCAGCTCCTTTCCTTCTCACTCCTCAAGTATCCCCTCCCAGCTGTAAAACCCCCACACTATTTAGCTCTTCAAGGGCACACAATCTGCGATAACATTTTAGACCACCTTCAGCATAAAGATGCATCTGTACCATGACACAATTAACAACTGTTAAGTAAGAGGCATCTGTGATAATTTAGTTTAAAAAGGCTTGGCAACAGGCTACGTGCAGCCTATGCGTATCAGCATCAGCCCTATTTAGGAACAGACCACAGTTATCTTCAAAGAGAACTGTGCTTCAGAGCAGGTCAACCTTGTAAGAAATGTCAGCAGCTGTCAGGACAACCTCACAGCTCCACATCTGGCACCTCTGCCCTCCTTCAAACATACACTTCCAAGGGGATTAGACTCTGTCAGACTTCCTGCACCATCTCGCTCTCACTTTTCCACCACCTTTTTTCTATCCTGTAGCCAACACATCATTCAACTTACTGTAAACACGCTGGTGTGCCTTCTGACCATCCGCTCTTGGTGGGATTGCTGTTCACCACCTTTCCTTTTATAGCCTGTAGAAGTCCATTCCTTATCTCGATTCTTGCCTGAATCACCAAATGACATCTACAATTCACTTCCTCCTGCAAGAGCAAATACCAGTGGTAACAGCAATAAACACTGCGGCTGCTGCTCAGCCCTGGAGTGACTGCAGCTTTTGGTTAAAGCACTGTAGGGCTGCTGGGCTTACAACATCTCTCTTCATCCTTGTAAATATTAAAACCTGTTATTTACACCAAACCTGTCACCTTTCCCCCAGAGGAAAACTACATTAAAAATGCTCCACAGCCTGTGCTCAACTTTTATACAGGGGGAAAATAAAAGCAGGACTGTGCTGCAGATTTTACTTTAAAGGATCTCTTTCACAGTCCTTTCAGGGGCTTCTGAACAGGAGGTTTGTGAATTAATAACAACATACATGTCAGGCAGACACTGGAATTCGAGTTATTTTAACTCCAACTAAAGGCCTGTGTTTGAATGTCTGAATGCATTCCTTTGTGGCTGAGACTTTTGGAGTCTTAAAACTGCAAAGACCATCTCTTCATTACAAATATTCCATTTCTTAGTCATTCTTGTGTCAAAGGACTGCTGCAGAGAAAATCTGCAGGAGTGTGGTCCAGCAGGAAGCAGAAATCAGGAATGCTTTGTTGCAGAAGTAGGGATGTGTAGAGCCAAATCTGCTCACTGAGGTTGGCATCTCTGTTATGTACCAACATCTTCGGTACCAAAAATGCTTAAAAGCCAAAATGAATACCAGCATTACTTAGCTAGTACTCACACTACAGTGTGATCCATCTTGATCCTAGTTCTTAGGATCTAGTGGACTTATTTACTGTTAAGTGGGAGATTTTTGTGGGTTTCCTTCTAATCTAATACAGAGTCTGGATGACTGCTGGGCTGGAGGGTTAACAGACCTCGGTATTTGCATACCTGGTTGTTACTGCCAACTTCTTAACTGTCAGAATGGCTCAGAAATGGCTGGCTTATTGGACTATATAGTTTAATGGCTATTAAAGACATTCTTGCACAATAAACCCTGTAATTGTTCCTCCGGACACCCTTTTTTCAAGTATTTGCTAAATAGAATAAACATTTCCATGTAGATGTAACAGCAGCACAATGTACAAACGAAATGGGTGAAAGGAGGCATGAGAATGACTTTGTGTTTTATGAAAGTCTGACTGATTTTTAGGAACATGACAGCTATTTCCACCTCATGAACCCCTCAGTAAAAGAATCCTGATTCAAGTTTTATGACCCAGGCACTATCAGGAGTGGAGGCAAAAAGCTGCTGCCTGCCTTGTCTGCTTTCCCCACTGCTGCATTGCTAGCAGCAGACTCATCCCTTTCTTGAATCCCCTGAGAAAGTCTCTGAGATGGCTCATGCGTAGGAAGTAACTTCCATTCTGTTCTGTGCAAAAACAACCGCCAGCACTTTGCTGGAGCTGAACGTCTCATGCACGAGCCAACACAAATATGCCAGTGAGCAAGGAGGATCCTGGCTAGGTTCAGCTAAACAATCTGACCTTTTTCTTGGCTTGGCTCTGAAACCTATGTGAAATGTATCGAACCACTCCATTCTGGCTGTCTGCTGTGCACAAGCGCATTGGGCAGGGCTAAAGAAAACCTTTTATAATCAACACTCTGTAGTAACATTTTCTTACAGCTTAAACTCATAGAATGGTTAGAGTTAGAAGGGACCTTAAAGATCATTTATTTCTAACCCCCCTGCCATGGCTAGGGACACCATGTCCTGTTAAATGTTAGTTAATGATGGCAGGGTACCCAATCATGAGAGGTAGGGAGCAAAAACTGGCTGAAGTATACCCAACATTTGGTGCAGCACATGTTCAGGACAGTTTTTCAGTCCTGGAATCGTACTTATGCCTCTGCATTTAGCCAAGCCAACTTTCCAAGAGGATATATTCCCAAGGCTGAGACTCAAACCTATGCACTTCATATCATTTAGATTCTGTTACGATCATTTAGTTATTTGGTGCTTCCTTCTCATTCTCCCAGAGAATATGGACAAACATCACCTTACCATTACTCCATTAGAAACTTTAATTCTGTGCATTTCTCCACGTTGAAATGAAGATTTAACAGCAAGCTATTGTCACAGCATTTCTTCCCCTCTGTTACGTGACATTTAAATAACCATAACTGGTATTTTTGAGTTGGTTTCACCTCGAAAGATTCCAGTCCCTTTTACAGCCCAGCAGAGGCTTTGCTATTCTTGCACTAAGAAGTTGATAAGGGCAGTTCTGGGAGACAGAAAGGCCTTTTGAATGGTTCGCCCCTGGAGATGCTTGGCTCCAAGTTCACTCTGAAGAACCAGCTCATGGACTTCTTCAAAATTGCGGGCTGCTTGCTGAGGCACAAAAACTTTGCCACAAGCTTTGTTATTGATCTGGAAAAGAGAGACATGAAAATGAGAGAAAAGCACAGAAGTTACTAGAATGGTTTATGCAATTTCATTGCCTGAACCCAATCCATCTCATTACACAGAAAGCGGACCAAACTCTCTTTTCGCCACCATCCAACTTTCCAAGTAGAGGCTAACATTCGCCATACCTCCTCTGTCCAACTGTCATAAGAGAATGAAACTCTGACTCAGGATACTCAAGGAAAACTGAAGAAGTGGCCATAGGAAGCCTTAGTTTTGCAGACAGCAAGGAGCATGTGACTATGCAACACGGCGATCTTTGAGGCTGAAAAACGTGACAGTTATGCAAGCTGAATAATGAGAGTGAACACAGTGGTTTGTCAAGTGGGAATCTTGGTTGGACGTACATCTAGGCTGAAACCTGGATTCCTTCCAGCTGAGCAATGCCTTAAAGAGATCCAAATGCAAGTGTTACTAAAATATTTGGCTGAAAAGGTACCAGCAAGATTCATCATTGCTTGTTTTTAGAAAACCAGGCTTTAACTCGCTGTATGTTGCATTTGTCCTAAATGCATGACTCATTAAGCCAACACTGACCACAAAGATGACAACCACGCATAAAATAATGCTTTCCTCTGTGTGGCTGGTTTTCAGAGCAGCTTCCCTGCTGGTTTTGCATCAGCAGGGCAGAATCACGTAAGTAAAACTGAGTAAGGCTTTCAGCGGGAATCACCTTAATGTATAAAATGGTCTTGTGAATACTTTCTGTCATCCAGTAAGGGCAGACAGTGGACAGAGACTACAGAGCTTTACTGAGTACCTTTCTGGAACTGGCATCAAGTTCATGATTACAAAAGCTTTCAGATCTATATGGAGTACTTGCAGAGGATTAATGAACAGAACAGCCATCCCATGACGTAGCAAACGAAAGAATTTGAACTTTTTAATCCAGCTCTATCAAATTACTTGCATGAAAGTCTGCTGTAGGTACTGCAGATCTTTGATTTCCAGTATCAATGCAATGGCTTTTCAGCCCTCTAAAAGGAACATATGTTGCTTCATACAGCTCGGACATAAAAATACACACAGTTTGGTTTTCACCTAGATTTCAGCCAGGATACACGTATGTAACATACCACGAATGAGAGAGACCTACCTCACTACCTAGTTTGTATTTTACTGAAAAATACAATAATCTGGGCAATCCTCTGGCAGAGGAAGTTGGTACAGATTTTTAAGGAACAAGATGAAGTCTCAGATGCAGCTGGGATGAGTCATTTTTGGTTTCTGACCAGACTCAGCGTTAATTTGCAGTGATAATGTAGGTAGGCTTTTTGCTATTCCTACATGCAGCCGTAACACGGAACCATAGAAGGCTGTCTGTCTTAAACTTCGCCTTTAGCACCTGGTGCAAAGTAAATCCCTTTGAAAAACACAGAAGAGTTCATTTTAAAAGCTTTTGTGAAAAATAAATACAAGTTGTTCTTTTCAACAGGGCACTTCAGGGGAGAAATGCATTCCATAGGAAAAAGAAAACAGTACAATCCAAACAGACAGACGTTTAGTGATAATATAAAGCACACTTGTCAGCTTGCTGCTAGGACACACAGGCTGCAGTTCAAAACTATGCCTGCTGAGTTAAAATGTCATTCACTGTCCGTGATGCAAATTAACAGGTCCCAGTGGGTGGATGGTGGCCAGCAGAAACTTGCCACGCTAGCCTTTTTGGTGCTGTTCCCAACAGAAAAGCCAAGAGGTTCAAATCAACTTAGTAAACAAATGACTGGGCAACCTGACACTGCATACCTTCCCACAGCGTGCTGTGATGCTATCAAATGCTAGGCTAGTGATGATTTCAGCACATGTTTGCAGCACGGATTTCATTATATCATAGGTATCATGATGTAAACATATTAACACCACTCTTAAAATAAGCATCTGCAGATTTAATTCACACTAAGTGTTGCAAGCTTCCTATTTGTGTATTGTTTTAGTTGAGGGGCTAGATTGCCAGCAGGATGAATATCTTATGCTCTGCTTCCATCTCTCTTCTGCATAACCTTCAGCAGCTCCAGGTCAAAGTGCCAGCCCAAGAAACTTGGGTGCTGGCAGCCTTTTCTCTCTGACGTAACATGGTAAACTGCAAGAGGAGAAATAAATGATGCTTGGGTCCTTCCTTCCCCTGAGGAAGGAAATGGATGCTTTTTCTTTTCTTCTTTTTTTAAGTTATTATTTAACTATTTGACATTTTAGACTATTTTGGATCTAGAGGGAACTCAAGGGGTTATCAAGGATGAAATGAAATCACAAAAGACTGAAAAATAAGCACCTGGAGGCTGCAGAGGAAAAAAAAAAGGTTTAGTTCAACTCTGGTATTTTTTTACCACTGATGCATTAATCCATCCAAGAAGTGCAAAGGAAAATAACTATCTGTGCACTTTGAGGCCTTCTTCATATGCCAAAGCAAGAAAAGTGACACCAACTATTTTTTACTTTAGAAAAACATCAGTTCTGAGACCACAGTTGTAAGACAGACGCTGCTAATGGTCCTGTGCCACCTAGAAAATGTGAGGAATGCTCATCATTTCACCCCAGTGCTCGTTCATAGGCTGAAATGCACACTGCATCCAGGTCAGGTTTTTCACAGCATTAACAACATACAGTACAATTCAAAATCTTCAACTTTGCAATAACATTTAGAGTAACAGATATCAGGCATATGCAGTGAATTGAAAAGTCTGTCTTCTCAGCAATCTGTATTCTATCGGCTGAGGATGCAGAAACTTGGTTGCTTTTGCTGCTTTGGGTTAAATATGGAAAGACATAACTCCAGCACAGACAGGAAATAATGAAGTATTTTGTGTCAAGAGAAATAAAACCAGAATGTCTCAGCAGGCAAATCCCTGGCAGCCTGAGGCTGTTAGATGTCTCGAGAAGAATAGGGTTGCGGCCCAAAGACTCAGTTTGACTGTGCAGCCTTGTGAAGAGACACTGCCTCTTTGCAACTGAGCAATTCCTCCATTTGTCAAGTGTTTCTTGGTTTAATGAGGTCAATTTATTTTTGCAGTCATACAAAAACCTACAGTGGCAACAAATATTCACATTTATGATTTCCCCCTGCTCCTCCATATTTCCCTTTTGCCCTCCTCTTACAGTAGGAAGCCAGGGATACTCCCTAGCCACTGTTCTAAAGAATTATTGCCAGTTTGAAAAAAGGAACTTGTCTCTTTGGTCTCCCAGTCCCTGGCTTTCTCAGAGCTAAGGAAGATGTTTATCTACATCATGTATGACTTAGAACACAGGGACTGCTTTTTCCCTTATTACAAGACTTCTCCACAAGGCTATGGCTTTGACACAGTCAACCAGGAAACGAAACAAAACATAATTTTCATAATGGTTGTTTAAAGCAAAATTCATTTTTACTTTTCTGGTTCCTATTTGTGAGAAGGAAGTTTCAATGTCAGCATAAAACCAGCAGTGAAATGTTCAGACATTTTCATGTTTGGCTCTATAGTCTTAAAACCACTGGAGTTTATCATTTTCCCTGTATTGCTGAAGCTTTTATTTTAAAGATATATTTAATACCAGATTTGCTTTACCCACAATTGCAAACAAGTTTCTATAATTACACAATTTCTCATTCATCACTTCCTTATAAACTGGACACTGGAATTTAAGATGTTTGCTAGCTGTGCTTGAAGGCAAAGGTTTCTTTGAAGCTTGAGGAAATTATATACCTCAGTGAAGATTTCTACTGGTATAAATGAATGGAAGGAGGGACAAAGAAGGAAGGAAGGAAGGAGAGACGAAGAAGGAAGGAAGGAGAAACGAAGAAGGAAGGAAGGAAGGAAGGAGAGACGAAGAAGGAAGGAAGGAAGGAGAGACGAAGAAGGAAGGAAGGAAGGAAGGAAGGAGAGACGAAGAAGGAAAGAAGGAGAGAAGGAAAGCAACAAACCCACAGTGAATATTAGGCTAAATCTGCTTTTAATCCCAGCTGATACTTGAGTCCATCTCCTTGGTTTGGGAAAAGATGTCAGTGAAAAATTTCCTCCAAAAATACATTTTCTGTGGCCTTTGCTAAGGACATATGTTGAATGTTGGACAAAAATCAGTGTTTTAGCAGCATTTCTCATTCTGATCAAGTGGACTGACAGAGATGTGGCAAGACATGAAATTATCTGCAAAGATACTTTGATTAAGGAAATCTACAGCAACATGACTTCCCCTAAATCCAACCAGCCTCTTTCCTCCTCAAAAAAAACCCAAGCTGAAGAGCAATAACTTAACGGCCTTACTCCTACTCGAGGGAGCTAACAGAATAAATGCATTATTTCTGTTCCTCTTACACACACAGCACATGCAGTTTTACAGGACCAAATTACATTTCTTGTAAAGGCTCCATTTCATTCAATGTCTGCACGCTGTATTAAAGGTTATTCTTTGGTGAACAGTGAAAAAGGCAGGAGTCCTGCAGATCTAATAGCATGTAACTACGTATTTACAGACTTCCATAACATGCCTGAGCATGAAGAATTTACAGAACAGAATTAGAGAATTAACTATGTTGGAAAAGACCTTTAAGATCTTCAAGTCCAACCTTTACCTCAGGACTGCCAAGGCCACCATTAAACCATATCACTAAACCTGAAGGCAAGTTGACCAGGAGTCAGTTGATGGAGGGGCTGAGACACTACACATGGATCCCCACGTGTTTAGCTGGAGGTAGCCTCTCTTACAGTTGCAGTGGCACTTGCTGCTACTGTGTACAATCTAATGCTAAAGCTTTATGATGCTTGGGAGCTTGCTGAATACAGACTAGTTAACCAAAGACATAGGGAAATGACAGTAAACTACACTGTGCATGTACACATACGTTGGAAAATTACAGGTTAACTAAAGGTCGTTACATGTCTACTCTTCTACTGAACTGCTGGCTTTTTCCCTAGACCACAACAGTCTTAGAGCTTGAAGAGAAACTGGAATGCAGTTATAATGTTACCAAAGATACAGGGTTTTCCTCAACCTCATTCCTGCAACGTGCCAGAAATTCATCCCAAGGCAGACAGGAAGCATCTTTTGGCAAAAATGACAGCAACTTAACCCAGCTTGTGAGGGGTTGTATTAGGCAACCATAGCACTACAGGTACCACAAGAAATGTCACCTAAGTATACATTTTTGTACAGGGCCATTTTTTCTCTGTCAGGCAAAAAATCTGGAGGGACTTGTATTTTGAGCATACTTTTGACTGTACCGCCCTTGCACACAGTTGTTCATTAGTCAGATCTCCACATGTACCAATATGCATTCACTCAAAAAGATTTAGATTTAGATCATCTCCCTTCCAGATTTACTACATTCATTTCATTTAGGAAACCATTTTAATTACTCAGCATAATGGTAATTGCAGCTTCTAGTCCCTCTGGAGCCACCTAAGAAGGGAAGTGACTTCCACAAGAGCTTGTAAAGCATTAGTTGGCCACGACTTAAGCAGATGAAAATGCTCTTACCAGAACAGACATCTCCACAACATCTGATGGCTGAAGGTACTCTGGGTCTACTTTGGGCCAAGACTGATGCAGCACATCAGCATCCCAGCGGTGATGAGTACAAAGTTTATTCTGCAGGTGTGCCAAACCTGGAGAATGAAACCAGCCAAATATTCAGCTGTACTGTAATCAGAACATTCAATCTGTTTAACAAATAACATCAGAATAAAGTTGACTTTAAAAGCAAGTCCCCAAGGAAGAAATAACACTGTTTAGATCGGCATACAGCACGCTGTAAACAGAGAGATAGCTACTTTGGAAGTGCTTGTTTCATACCATGCATAGGGATGCTAACATTGAACGCTGTGGGCACATTTTAGGTGTGGACTAGCGCTCCATAACTTTGCCAAAAGCTCAGAAGACCACTGTTGGTGATTTGAAGTTGTAACACTGCAACAGAGCTGACCTCTCCTTCCAGAAGTCAATCATAATACTGAGGGTTTTTTCCCCAATAACACCACCAGTTTAGAATTTTACTAACAGCTCAATCAAAATGCTAAACCATAATGGCTTATTATTTCCCCATCTGTAATATGCTGCGTAGCTTCTAAATTTGTATGTCAAGTGAAGTATCTTTTCTCATAAACTGAACGTGCCACATAACAATACCTTGCACAGCTTGCTTTCCTTTCTTATATGTGCATTCTGAAACACTTCATCCTTTGATTTTATATAAAGCTGCTCATTAGCTGTAAGTGATCTTGTATTAAAGAGGTTTTGCTCTCCCCAATTCACTGCTGATTTGTCTAAGTAATAGAATAGGATACAATTAATTCTGAAGCTGCATTCTTTGACTGAATAAAAGCTTCTAAGTGGGGTTTATGTTGCTGTTTACTCCATCTGTAGGACAAAAGATTCCACTTGACAACAGGCTATCAAATATGATCAATACTGATGAAGATTGCCCTTGTGAATCTCACAGAGGCAGAGGATTTTAAAATGAAAGCCATTCCCTGTGTATAAATAAGAACACAACTAAAACTTCCATAAGCACATGCTTCACTCAGAACTGCAAAATGCATGTGAAGTCTCATCTGGTTTAGGGAAACTCCAGCAAGAGTGTAAAGAAAACCCATCAAGAGAAGATTCACTGTTGAGACCAAGGCACCTGAAACTGTTGAAAACACAGTACAACAGCAGACAGAGGAGCAAAACCAACCCGTGCACAATGCACACGCAAATGCAGCTGGATTGTTTAGACTCATACATTGAGTAACAGCAATCAGGGACATAAGGAGACAAGCCATTTTCTCCAGAAAAACCTGCCAGAGCTTTGTCAGCACTCTTTCAGACAAAGCACTTTGTTGAGATGACGCACAACCTTGCTATTTGCTGACTGATTCAGAAAGGGGCAGTGGGATGCACCGATGGGACCTGCTTCCAATGGCAAGCAAGAACGTGCACATTTCATGAGAATAACAGCTAAGCCACAATCTTATTAGGTAAATAACTGAGTGGAACACTTCAATGGATCTGGTTTTGTGTATTTTGTTTTCCTCCTGCAGCAGTAGCTCAGGAACTCAAAGAGCAAAAAGATAGGAACCCAAGCATGAGTGATTCATTATCACATTGACTTTAAAGACAACAGCTGCTAGCTTCTTCCCTTTTTGGCTTTGAACAACCAGATGAGCTCATTTCTTTCCAACTGATCACATGCCTTGTGGCAGAAGTATACATACTGGCCACTCCTTACTTTCCTGTTGAAGTGGATTCTTCTAACTCTTCAAACCCCACGTTCTGATATAAGTCAAGAGCTTCGAGCCGCGAAAGCAAAACCAAGGTCACTTTAATCTTTGTGAAGGCCATTAGTCCTAATAAACCTACTACTAGAAAAAATTCCAGTGTATTCTGTAGAAGATAAAGTGTGACTAAGCACAGTGTTGATCTTTTGGTTCATTTTCTTGCTACAAAGTGAGCTCATCCATGTTAAAAAAGAAAGTGCAAAAGTCAACAGAATTAGTTTCAGAAAACAGAGTTTGACAGGAAACCAAAATGAAGGTGTTGGTTATGCTGCCTCCTTGGCTTCCTGCCTTAATTCACATTTTGTGAGCTGTAAACCACAGAAAATGTAACAATTTGGGTTGTATTTTCAAAACGAACACACACACAAAACTTCACTGCCATGATTCAGAATGGTGATGGTCCACTTGTTAGGATCCAGGCAGAACCCTCCTCCAGCCTTCCCACTTGATTCTGAGACACTACACCAAAGCACTGTTCGAGAAGTTAAAAACTGACCATTTCACAGACTTTTATTGTGAAAACATTAAAACCTTAGTTTACTGTCTCATTGTACTGGAAAAGTGCCTAGTGAACTGCACATTATGAAGCAGTGTGCAACTTGCTTTGTCTGTTTTTGATGTGTTTTGCTTTTATGGCTATAAATTCTCTTGCAGATACAGGACAGAAAGCCAACTGAGTACATTTTTACTTACTGTAACCCATTTACTTACATATACATATCTGTACAGCCACACAGGACAGATCAAAGGCAACAGTTGTGCTCAATCTGAAGCCCTGATCCTGCTATTGGATCTGCTTCAATGCACTTTTACTGACTAGCAAGCTCTGATGTGATTATGGAGTAAGCGCCAGCACAGAGATGTTAACACAGCAGAAGAGGCAAGGAAGTTAATGAAGGCATCTGAATCAATGCAGTGTCAAGAGTTTAGGACCAGGGATTTTCTAACAGATCAGAGGGAGCAGCATAAAATGAGTATGAGGGTGCATTATCCAAATGCTGATGGTAACTTTCGGATTTAGCTAAAGTAAAAATCCACCATGCCAGCAGACAAGCAGTAAAGTCTTTATAAAGCACAGAGCAGGAGAATGTAAGGGTAAGTGCAGATGCATCTGGGTCAGTATCTTACTTGCCTTTGCAGTCTCTGTTACTGTGTTATTTGTTCTTGATATTCTTTCTTACTATTTAATGTATCTTCCTATTTGACAGTAGCATATCCAAAACGCCTTTTTGCAGCCCAGGAGGAATAAGTCTGTCAGTCATATGTGAAATGGTCTGCAGGCTTAAAGAACAGTAACAACTGTTTCCAGACAGCTCTGAGAAAAACTCTTATTATACTACTAGTACAGTACTGCAGAACCGGGTTGAGAAAAGCCTAACCATTCTAACTCTAAAATGTGTTTCCAATTCAGCAAACTTCATGCGAATTCTTTTAACCTTTGGAAGATGATCTGTCTTCCTCTATTTGCACAAACTTACTGTCCTCCATTGTGGGTTATTACTCTTGGAGGAAATAAAGCATTTTTCATTAGTTCCAAATTGTGTTTTTTCTTGGGTTTGTGAAAGGGGATTTCTGCATTCAGCTTTTCAATTAAAACCTTCAAAATTAATTAGCTCCTACACTTAGCTCTGCTCTTTACAGATGCCTTCTTAAGCAAGGACTGAATTCAGACAAAGACATCCTTGCAAAAGAGCTGTTGTAGTGCGAGTTAAAATGTTGCTAAGAGAACTATACCATTACAAATTCCAATAATTATGTTTCATTTCAACATATCTTAAGCTGTGCTTATCATCAGGGTGTATCTTTCATGTGCTATCTCTAATAAAAATTTAACAACTCACAATAAGCAGTTTCATATCCTTGTCTGGACAGCAAAATCCTGTACTAGTACAACCTAAAAACAAAAAAACCTCTCAAATGGTGTCTGTATATTCCTCAGATACAAGGTTTCAGGAAGGAAACAGATTTCCTCATCCTGTTAGTGTTCATAAACTGCCAAGATATCAGCCGGATGAACTCTTCCCACACTGAGGGGCTACAGTCGCTTTGTATGTTATTAAGCGATAAACCAGTGTATTCACTGCACAGTTAAAGACCATTAGGTTGAATCACCAAAACACTGTTCCTCCTCTAATCAGGAAAAGAGCTCCTTCACACACAAAATATGAAAGCATTGGGTTACGATTATTCAGCTGCTGAAAGGTGAAGCACTTCTCAAACAGCACTCAAGCAGCTTGTCCTTCACTCAAACTAGAAGTATTCACTGCCAATACTGAAGTATGCTCTTTAACCCGCTCACAAAGAGACCAAACTCTTCGTTTCTACCTGATGCATGAAAACAGGATGGTCATATATAAACTAAACCCCATGGGAGAGTAATTCTTTAGCTGCAGAAGAACAACAATTGCTGTCCCTTGACTCTATCTAATTTTACCTCAATTATACTTAAAAGTTGCATGCTACATCAGAAGCATCCTTGGCATGTCAAACGGTAGTTCTGACTTTGCAGTTTATTGACATACTAACAAAGAAAACACAGTGGACTGGAAAGCTACGATTTCAAATGAACCCTGATGCAACTCTTACAAAGCAGAATAGCGGTATTACTATCAAAATTACTTATAGCGCTGATGCTAGTCATTACTTTAAATGTCAAGCAAAGCATCTTTAACACTCCAACATATCCTTTGTAATCTGCCCAATACTTTCGTTAGCTGGTTATCATTCAGACTGATTTGCAGTTAAACCCAGCTTTAAGGAACTTTTTTTGCTAACCAAGATGATACCTACATACACATTTATACACTTGGACAGGTTTTAATTCGTACAAGCTACTATATTAGAAAACACAGATTTGCTTCTTTTCTTTTTACATTTTGTTGTGATCTGTGTCAAATAACTTTAAGGTTGAAACGGAAATCATGTAAATACAATATATTTAAATATAAATGCATTCAGAATGCAAATACTTAAGAAAATCTGTTAGATACTTAAAATTTATCATATCCCATTTGCAGCAAAATGTTATTTTTTTTGAGCAAAGGAAAATATTTTATGTAAGTACCAAATAAAACCATCAGTATCAGATATTTTTGGACATGAGAGTCTTCGAGTTTTTAATATTTATAGATGCTAATCTCTTTGCCCAGCTTTTTATTCCAATGCTAGAAAAGAAAGGAAGGTTGGTTGATCTTTTTTTTTTCCCCCAATTTCCATAAGAACTGTCATTTAAACTACAAAAAAATACTACTTACACTAGCAGAAGAACTTCCACTTATCAAAAGTTAATGTTATTACCACTACAAAGCCTCATTCCAGGTGCTCAGCCAGAAAATTCTATAGTTCCGTCTTTTCAAATCTTTGGCTGAATTAAGTAATCCAATACATGAAGTGAGGGTCTTATTGTAGGTTGTCATTATTTCACATTGATTTTAAATTCTATTGTACTTTCTACTTCAGTGTTTCTTGACCATAACCAGTGATCAGAAAAGCATAAAAGGAGAGGTTACAGCATAACAGTATTACTCATTCTGTGAACAATGCAAACAGTCAAAATTAGTAAGAATGCTCTTTTTCTTCAAAAATGCTTAAATACAGAAGGAAGTGTAACGTGGTTCAGAGTTAACACAAGTCACTGCTCCTACCGCTATTCCTACTCAAATGCAAAACTATGTTTGATATGTTAACTACGTTAACTGCAGGGCTTCCAAATTTCCCTGTTTCATTTATCCCTGTAGAAGGAAAAATGCTCCTTATTTTAATCACTAAACCAAGCAACATGTAAATGCTGCGCACAAGTTACTTTAGAATGAAATACCAGTATTTAATTAGAAATGCACTGCTTATGTGTTGCTTATTACCGGTGTTACAATAGCAGCAGAGGCTTCCACCAAGTGTGGGGGTCCACTGCTATATGTGCTATTTATAGAGCTAATTACTTAGTCAGCTTTTCCGGACTACTTTACGAGAGAGGAAGCAGCACTATCCCTACTTTTAGATGCAAAGTCAAGGTACAAAAAGAGAGACTTACTCTGAGTGTGTATGGAGAACTAAAGCACAAAGAAAACCAAAGAGAGTATTTAGAAAGCTTACTTTTTATATTGAAGGTATTTAAAATAAGAAAGCATCATTACCTATACATAATAAAGTTTAAGAAATTGGTTCCATCACAAGAGAAACAAGACTTGGTGGAACCAGAGTGCAATTTGGAATATGAATGTGGAAAATCTTTCTTTAGACTACAGGTGAGTGTTTTTCACCAGAAATCTGAATCCCAGGACAGAATTGTTGGCTATTTCAAAGCAACATAGTCTCCTTACCATAGCAGTTAAACGTACATATGTTCTCCTGATAACATTGCTTAATAACTTTGACTGCGTTCAAAGAGATTGTGATTTTCTTGTTCAGTCCTAAAATTCTTCAGACAATAATCACCACACAGTCGAGTTTTTTATGCTAGTTGCACTGAATTATAATGCTTAGTCTCTGGACCACACAAGCAAACTGTTATCTTTAAATGCAGACAGAAGCCGAGGACAATGCACTCCCAGTTCTTATATGCTTCCTTTTCAGTCTTGCATCAGGGAGAGATCCACCAAATGTTTATCATTCTCATTCTCCAGTGATTTTAGTACTTAGAAAAGACTTGCTCCTCTACTGTTAAAACGTTACAGGGTTAAGCTTTACATTTGACAAGTTACATTAAGACATCCTTGTCTTCTTTGTCATTGTATCAGATGTATTTGATAATTCTGTATTCCCTAACATATATTTGAATTCCAATTTCACAAGGCACTTTATGTTTAAGTAATTACCTAGAACCTCTTCTGCCTCCATTCCAAGCAGTGTGGAAAATAAAGTCATGGCAATCACTTCCATTCAAGTATAATTCTAATTGTAGTAGGCAGTACTTCATAACTTAAGAGAATATCAACCAGAAATAGCTTTTTTCCAGGTAGATCAAGTCTGATGCCACTCTTTATTCTAAACACTTAAGCTTGCATTAAGACACCTTAAGAACACTGGAAATAAAAACACAGAAAAAAACCCCACTCTTCCTAACACATCTTGCTATTCCCTGAGCTCTGCCCCATGTTACTGCTGCGAACAAGAACAGCCTTTCTTTGGCAGTGAACATTGTTCCAGGGCCATGCACAACTCTCAAACAGAAGCAATTTACTAGCTCTGCTCTGTAAACACTTGAATACACAACGTCTTAGGATGACAGTTGAAAATAAAACTGTTAAAACTCCATCCAAGAGCTAACATTAGGTCCAAAACCACATAGCAATTTGTGGCTAGTCTTAATGTAGAATATATTCCTACCTTCCCCCATACATCTTGGGACTTCTCCCAGCAAACCTGAAAAGCAATTGCTGAACTCTAGCATGCAAGTATCTTATTTCACTTGCTTTAACTGCACCGAGCAACTCGGCCCACTTGGGCTTCAGACCTCAAGGTTTACTACTGTGACAGACCTTAAAAAAGATTCCCTGCCTGCCATTCCCACTCTCCACAAAACTGATGTGCAGCATGACATCCCTCAGCCTCCAGAGAACCCTACAAGAGTTGGATATTGATTGGACTTCTTAGTTTACAGCCCTCTGCCATGGTTCTCTTTACCTGAATTCCTAAAAGAAATACTTGTAGTCCAAAGACTCTGAAACAATTGTTTGGAAAAGTGCTGTTTCTATCCTCACGTTTAGCTCTTCACACTGCCATCCACACTCAGGAGCAGCTGGCAGCTGACACAGGAATTCCTTATGTAAGCCCTGTCTTGAAATTTTCTTCCTTCTCCCTTTCTCTGCCTAGCCTGAAGAAATCCACCTTTGTATGCAACAAAAAAGAAACTAAAAGCAGAAAGAGAGATCTGAACACCACAAGCTTCAAGTTTGTTTAGGAATTATGAGAGCAGGTGACAAGACAGATGCAGAATTCAGGGATAAGTTGACACATGTACTATGTTACAGGCATTTTTTTGCAAACCTTTTGCCTGGAACACCAATATAAAGTTTATTTTTATAACTACCTTTCCACATCTCTGATGCAATGTGTGGAGCCATAGGTGCAACCATAATACAGAGTGAAGCCAAAGCATCTTCAAATTCTGTGCTGTGGAGAAGAAGAGGCCGGGAAGCTTGCTAAGCAAAAGATAAGGAAAAGAAAATGAACAGTTAATATTCTGAGGTGGGGGTAATATAATTTAACTAAGAAGAAAATACAGTAGTAAAACCTAAAATCAGTATCTATGCTTAGGACAATGTAATTTCACAATAAATTGGAAACTTAGGAAAAGTTCTGGAGCACTAAAGTCACAATTCTTGGTCACTGAGTGTTCTCTAACACTCGGAAGCTAATCCTGAAGAGGCCGATGCAGTTCCTTAGGGATCTGCTCTAGTACTGGAATCTGAACACAGACCCATGTGGCACTGAAAAACATCCTGAGTGCTGCCACTTCTAGAAGTGCAATCTTAGATAAAACCAGAGCTATCTGAGAAGAGGTGAAGTACTTGTATAAGAGAGTCAAAATGTGCAGAATGCAGCATGGGGTTTGTTGGGATAAGGTTCAGTTGTACAGGGTCCTTGAGTAGCTTAGGTAAGGCTGAATTTAGTGACAAACTGAGGTTTTAGAGCTGAAGGAAGCTTTGGGAATGAAAAGTGCAGCACAGCCTTTTACAATTTGATGTTCAGATTGCTTTGGTAAAGTGTTCACCTTCTTTAGTATAGAACATTTTCAATTTCTTACAAATGGTTCTATATAGGCAAAATCTGAACTTTCATTTTCCTATGAAGCCAGATAAGCTTCTTTTTTCTTTGCCTGTTTCATAGAATCATAGAATAGTTAGGGTTGGAAAAGACCTTAAGATCATCCCGTTCCAACCCCCTGCCATGGGCAGGGATACACACACTAAACCATGGCACCCAAGACACGGTCCAACCTGGCCTTGAACACTGCCAGGGACGGAGGTCACATTTCATGGTAAATTCAGATTCTGCATTTATTTTGTAATTTGCCCCTCTAATGACACAGCAAACCATGTCAACTCATGAGAATTATTTTGGGGGTGTGATGATCACCCATTGTCATCTACTATAAAACTGTCCAAACCCAGTCATTTGTTTGATGCAAACCACAAACATTATTAGATGGCATCTTCTTATCACTGCGACTAGTTTTAGTAACTATATTTAATCCTCACCCACCTCCTCACTTCCTCCTTACAAATGGGAGTAGAAGAGGAAGTGTCCGCGTGCTATAGGGAAACTTGTTCTTGAAAGATACTGCACTGACTTCTTCGGTTAAGAACTATGTCAGTGTTCAAACACCTGGCTGTCTGCAGGACGCTGTTAGTGTCTGCCAGCCACAATGCATTTGAATCTCTGAGCTGGGAGATAAAGAAACGTGTGTCATCTTCCCAGCACTATGCAGTATCTCAGAGTTAAGTTAGTCAGTACAGCCCTTGTGCACACCCTCAAATTCTTTGACTTTGCTAATAATTGCCTTGGAACCCATAAAGTATAAAAAGGTATTTCAATAAAGAAGGTGAAAACATCCTGATTTTTATTTGATTTCTGGTTACTGTTATATACCTGAAGGATTGCCCAACCAGATTTAACAGTAACAAAAAAATCACAGTTGTAGTTTATACCAAGCCTAGCCATTCTATGAGTCTATGATTATATTTGATCTGTTGCCAATGGCTGATAAACAACATAATCTAAACAAAAAAATGCTGAAGACTTAAGTTATTTTGACATTTGTTTTAAAAAAGGGGACTCTGCAAACTCTATTACTAGCAGGAAGTTCTAGTGGTGAAGGCTGGCTCTGAAGAAGGCAAGATTATGTGGGATCTTCCTTGCAAAGAATAACCCTTTTCCTTAAATCAGAAAGTCTGGTAGTTCTATAATGCACTACTATATGTAGCTACATATGCAACAAAACCCAGAGAGAACAAAGAACAGAGCTAAAAAAAAAGTATCCTTTTGAAATTACAGGATGCATATGTGAACATCAGAACCTAGAGGCTCTAATACCATCAAGCTCTTCCTGCAAACCTGTGTATTTCAGAGTTACATGGACACCAGAACATGCTGCTTTTGAACTCAAAGAGGCCCTTGACTTAGTAGCAATGTTTATGACAGTAAATGGTTTACAGAAAGCTGGACTACTAGTTCAGGCAGCTCCTGCTTTGTATTAAGACTTAAAGGAACAGGGTTTGAGAGAAAAATACTTTCATTAATGTCATGTACTTACCTGGAGTACGTTGGTGAGGCTCATCAATCGGGAAATAGCTGCATTGAACAAATGATCCTTTGTGAAGTATTCTGTCACCTTGTATTAGAAGAAAAGGTCTATCACTAATTACATGAAATTCTCAAACACGGCATATTGGGGTTTTAAATGAAAAAGAATCATTGATAATCAATTTGTGAAATATGCCCATCTTACCTCTTACATGAGAATCATATGAGATGCAAACATATCACTTATGCAGTCATATGTGTGTATGGGAAAATAATCATCATCATCCAAGAATTCCACTAGACCAGGTTGCTCCAAGCCCCATCCAACCTGGCCTTGAACACTGCCAGGGATGGGGCAGCCACAGCTTCTCTGGGCAACCTGTGCCAGCACCTCAGCACTCTCACAGGGAAGAATTTGTTCCTAATACCTAGCCTAAATCTCCCCTGTTTCTGCTTGAACTCATCACCCCTTGTCCTACCACTACAGTTCCTGATGAAGGGTCCCTCTCCAGCATCCTTGTAGCCCCCTTCAGACACTGGAAGCTGCTCTGAGGTCTCCACGAGCTTCTCTTCTCCAGGCTGAACAGCCCCAATGTTCTCAGCCTGTCTGCATACAGGAGGTGCTCCAGCCCCTGATCATCCTCATGGCCTCCTCTGGACTTGCTCCAACAGTTCCATGTCCTTCTCATGTTGAGGACATAATGTTATAATCCCTGAGGAACATTATGTTACCTTCCCTTTGCTTCGACAAGAGGCCTTCATACTTGTAAGTCCAGTTATCCTTGTAAAAGCTTGTCCATAGATTGCAAGATCATAATTATAAAGTCTGTTAAAGAACCTGGAAGTTCTCTCACCACAGGGTTTAAAATATTTTTCTATGGATAAAAGCTTTAAGTTAATTTTGCATAGATTTATGGTTCCTTTTGAGTCTCGGATAATGGAACTGACACTAATCACAGCATGAGCCAACACATAAGAGATGAACACACATTTCAGTAATTTTTTGTTTAGGTAAATAGAATTAATTGTACAGAGAATAATTCACTTAATAATTATTAGTTACTTATGTGGGGGCAAAACTTTTGGCTCTGTAAGTCAAGCATGAGGTTTTAGCATAAGCAGCAACATATTCAGTCATTTACAAACTATGTCAGTGTTTCTTCTAACCTCAGAAATCACCAGGTTCTTCAGCTCCCAGATCTTTCTGGCTTCAGCCTTCTCTTTCTTTTTCAGAAGCTCAGGATTTGGCATGGCTCCTGATGTCCTTGCTTCAATAAGTTTGGTTACAAGTGTCCAGAGGCGCGTTTGCCATCTCTGAACGCCTGGCATAGCATCAGCTGAGATTAATGAAAGATGGCAGAAACGAATTTCAGTCACAATGAATGAACACAGAACTATACAGAAAAGTGGAAAGGGAACAGAATGCTAGAATTAAACTTCATTTATTCAATTTTAAAGAACCTACGCTGGAGCAGCTCATATAGAGCTGCTCTATATAGCAAATGGAATGGACCTATGCTGAACAAGTTCACAGAGAACCTCACACTGGAGCAAGGAAAGAGTGTAAGGAGTCCTCCCTGGGGAGGAAGAAGCAGAAGAGACAATGTGTGATGAACCAACCACAACCTCCATTCTCTGTCTCCCCGCACTGCTCAGGGAGAGGAGGCAGAGAAAATCAGGAGTGAAGTTGAGCCCAGGAAGAACAGAGGGGTACGGGGAAGGTGTTGTTAAGATTTGGTTTTATTTCTCATTATCCTATTCTGATTTTCAGTAGTAACAAACTGAACTAATATCCCAAAGCGGAGTTTGCTTTGCCCATGATGGTAATTGGTGAATGTCCTCTCCCCGTCCTCATCTCAACCCATGAGCTTTTCATCGCATTTTAGTCCCCCTGCTCAGTTCAAGACAGGGAGTGATAGAGCAGCTCTGGGTGGACATCCAGCCAAGGTCAAACCCATCACCAACAAATCAAGCTTGCTGGATTTCTTCAATTTAAACATTCACTATTCTGTCATCATTAAGAAATTCAAACCCAAGTTTGAAGATTTAAGAGATCCTTTTTACCTACTTACCATTTCCCCTCCCCCCCCCCAAAGTAACTTAAGGCTGCTAACATCTTTTGCTCACATTTTCCAACACTCTTTTAACAGAACATGACTCCAAAATCTTTCTTTGTAATTCTCAAGTGGAAACAGGTTGGTTTGAATGACTAAATGCATTTTTGCTAGCATTATACCTGCGCTTAGCTTTCTTTAATAAAGTCTAATCACCAAGCTCTAGTACACTTTACAGCTAAGATTTTGTACCCACGATTCTCACATTTAACTATTCCAGTTTCAAGGTGGAAAAATACAGCAAAGAGACCGTGCATCACTGAATATACTGCTTCAGAGTGAATTATGTACCCGTGTACTGTTAGGGATGCATGAGTTAAAGCCTGATTGCAAGCAAGTGGTATTTTTAAGAGACCTTTTCACATACCTAGCTTTGTACTGTTGTGATTAGACTGTGATAGCAAGCCAAATGAGAAAGCTCACAAAGCTTCCAGTACATACAGTAGTGCAGTAGCATATAAATGAACACATACGAATGTAAAAGGTGACAGACACCAACTGAAATAACACTTACTGCAGACTGAACTAACTAGCAAGAAACTAACACAAGCAGCAGCACACCTCTTTAAATGAGGCATGGAGCATTTGATTAAATGCCTTATGCAACAACAGGGCTAGATTTAAAGGTATGCATAAGACTACACTAAAATGTATGAACCACAATAGTAAAAGAAATTAAGATTTGTCTGTGTGACAACTTGCATGATGGCAGTAAATAAATGTGTAGGAGGGTAAATCCTAACTTCCTCAAGAAATAAGCTCATAAAAACTGTCATGTGTGTGCAAATATTAGTCACTAGCAACCCTGATTACCTTCTAATGAGATTCAAGAAGTATTTCATAGTCCAGGTTACAAAAATCACAGCATAGGTAAATAAATAGAAATAATAAAATATTGCAAAGTGTTACCTGCGATCTGATATGATTAAAAAAGCAGCTTATAATGAAGAAAATATTAAAATAATAATTTTCAGTCAATCAATCAGAACTAATAAAAAGATAAGAGAATGAAATCCAAGTTTGCAGAAGAAAATACCACTTTTCATACATGCTTTTAGCTCCTAAAAGGTAAGTTGCTTGCATTAACCTTTGAAGCCTGCCTCTCAGTATCAGCTTTATGACTCCTTCTCTTTTGAAAGAAACAAACAATAAATCCTGCTCATTATACTTTTTTGGATTCAATTGTTCCAAAACTTGGGCATCAAGAACCACATTAATTTTGTGCTTAAAATATAACACACTAGGAAAAAACCAACCAACTAAAACCCCCCCAAGAAACCAAACACAAACCAACAAAGCAACAGAAACAATCCAACTTACTTTTAGCATCCCACAAAATATCTTGCTCTGGAGGAGCAGCAAACAGGATGTACAGACGCAGGGTGTCAATGCCATACTCTTTCACTAACTCTTCAGGGTCTATTCCATTATGCTTAGATTTGCTCATTTTTTCCCAAGCAACTTGAAGCTTCTCACCAGTTTTTAGGTGAACTGGTTCAGTTCCTAAATATTAATTCATATGCAAAATATTAGAACAAATTTGGCTCACTTGTAACAGCAATAAGTTTTGTTCCCTAACCATAAGAAGAAACAACTATTTCTAGTGGGGTTTATTCATTTCCAACCAGCTTAAAGAGGAAAACCACCCACTGTAAACACCCTCTTCCCTCGTAAGGTTTCCCCCTTTAATGTTTTAACACCACTAACATGCCAATTCTTCCATTACATCATGACAGAAAGCATCCTTCTACCATTTGGAAGCTGTATCTGGCACTCATGTGCTACCATGACAGCCCCTGAGATTTAAGCATTGTTAAAACCCTGCCATTTAAAACCTCCTAGATAGGTGTACTGATCTGGTACAATTCTGAGCTGCACTTAGCTTTTACAAACACCAGATTTATAGGTGCTTGTTTTCAATTGCAGTAAGTTATCCTGGCAAAAACATGCCTTCTGTCATTAATTTAGACACGGAAAAGGGCATTTACACTAATAAAGGTGCAACCATCAAAACCATCTGCTCCAGAAAAGCCTTAGCTTTTCTAGATGAAAACAGGATAGCAAACAGTGACAAGCATAAGGGGGGTTGTACGCAGGAGAACAGCAAAAATGTGGCTGCACAGAGGAGTGCTTAAGGGAGGCAAATACGACCAAACCACTCCTGTTGCTACAGGTCCCCAAGCCAGGACTTGCTGCTCCAGTTTACACAGTGAAAGCACTGGAAAGAACATGAGAAACAGCACTCTTTCCTATACGTACTTCACATTCCTAATAGCTACTGAATACACAAACGTGTGCTAGCTTTGCCATGATGCTTTTATAGGTAGTCTGTTTGCTAGGACTACCAGCTCCATTCAGCAAGTAGCTGATCACTGTCTTAACAAAACTGCCTTCTGTTTTTTTTGGAGTCTACTGGAGCTAAAATAATACCATAGCAGTGTTTCTGTGTGGCTGCAATTCAAAGCTGCTGGATTAGTAGGGTCTGTGTGCACTCAGCAGTGCATCTGCATCCAAAACTCATAGATATCACTCTCCAGTTTAAATATTACAAGGATTAATTTTCTCTTCCAGATTTTCCCAGCGCTGACAATTACACACTGAAGGAGTCCCAGACTTTCTGGATGTACCTATGCTGATTTTCCCATGCAGTCTCTCTTACCAGTGAGATCAACCTCTTCTCTCTTCAGACACTGGCCTGTTGTTGTTAGTCTGAATGTCTGATTCTTGATAAGACCTTGAACCAAGAGCTTATGGAAAGGCTCCCTAAGGATGGAAGGAAAAGAAACTTGTCTGTTGAAAAGAGCTGTCAAAAGCATACTTTCTGTTAAGCCTCAGGTGTTGAGCCAATCAGGCACCATTACTTAATGAAACAAGAATTTCAAGTTGACTGTACATAAATGCTTGCCACCTTAGAAGGGACTTTGTGCATTTACTCATGGTGGCTGGCTGGCAACTGTTAAGTATTGATTTCTATTCTGCACACATTCTCGCATCCTGATTTAGTACTGAGTTAATCTAACGTCACCTTTCAAATTAGCATATGCATAATACACAAACATCTCTTGGCCAACAGTGCAATTTCACTAGCTTCAAGCTAAATCTCCCTGTCTAAAAGCACTGAAGCACCTGGCCTCACTGCCTTACAAATATTTAGCTCTATCTCACTGCACATTTCCTTCTATAAACAGAAAAGATAGTTTCTCTAACACAAGCACTTGCATGCCTTGTCCCTTTGCAGGACTAGCCATGAAGACTTAGCTGTAAGAAAAATGTACACTAGAAAAATGGCAATGTTGGAAGGTTCATACGTCAGTGGATCAACTTTTTTTAGCATCTTTAACATTAAAGCTTTCCTTTTCTAGCAAAATTTACATCTGAAGAGTAAACTCTTCTGCAGTGTGTGTATCATAGAGCTACAAAGAGCCTTAAAAGCACCAAAGCTAAGGGCAGCAGTGCACTACACACTAAACACTGCTCCATCTGACTGCTGTGGCCACCTCCTTTAATGATCTTGCATTTCTAATTCATTGAGTCAGATGTCTGCTGCTGTTTTCACTGAAAAGGGCAACAAAATTCATCTGTAGAGGTTTTGCTCCCCACCCAACAGGTCAGGAAAGCAAGGCAGTCCCAACAGCAATCGCAAGAAGAGCAGGGGCCAGGGAAGAGGTGTGGAGCCAGACCCAGAAGGCATACAGAGTCTGGGAGTCTTCTCATGGGATCCTCCAGCACAACTGTACTGCTGACCATCATTTTGGAGGCCACACTAATCAGCACTGGTTACTCCTGATTACGCCTTCTAATGCTCATGTTTGTGGCTCAACATTAAGCAAGCTGAATTCTCCACACCTCCCCTAACCAGGCCCCACCTATCTCCCAAAACAACTCATGTAAAGAGGATGCATGACTCCTATTTACTTCTTAAAAAGCAGAAATAAATCCATCTGAAGAACAGAGAGTAAAATCAGACTTCTACATTTTACTTCACACGCACAAAAAGCCATAATCCAAAATACTACTCACCTCTAAGGTGTTAATTTAGTATTTTACATTATTAAGAAACAGAAATTATATGAAAATTTATCTTGTGATTTAAACCACAGTAATTTATTTAACAACATATTCTTTAATAATATACCAATTATGAATGTTTTAACTGTACTGAAGCTGATACCTTCCAAGTACTAGCCTTCAAGCTCTTTTGATGACTCTAAAGTAAGGACATATTTGAAAAGCCTTCAACTAGGAGGAAAACGTGACAGGCTTCATACTTTATCTCCAACATATACATGTTTGAACATGAGTTTCCTTCCTTGCATATTTTCTATACTTAGAAGTATACTGTGCAAGTACTGGCACATAGTGGTGCATCATTCAGTCATGAAGCTGTACAAGTCTCTGCTGTGCCACCTAGTTTCATCAACAATGTTAAGAGCAGCAATTCAGGCACCTCTAGAAATATTTCCTAGACAATATTCGAAAGGTTGCCTGCAAATCCTCCTTAGAAATAAATTAAAGGAACTGCAGGAGAAGTCAAATTCAGACAGCACAAACAAGAAAAAGTATTTTAAAATAGGAGGCAGTAATTACCTAAAATCTCAAAGAATTATCACAGATTACCCAAGTGAATTAGAAGATGAAAATCAGGAACAACACCCTTGAAATCCTATCAGCAAATGGTGGGAAAGGTGCTTCAGGAGATAACTGTTCAGGAGAGTTCCTTCTACAAACTAAAGACATTACACCAAGGAAAAATAAAACCAGTTTCTCCCCTCTCATTCAGTACTTTGGTCTGCTTGAGATCTCAAGCAGTTATTGAAATAGCTACACTTCCTGCTATCTAAAATAAAGCTAATGGGGTATCCAGAACTTTCACATCAAATAGGGCTCTCCCCTGGAAGTGATTTTTCAAAGAACACTTCTTTTTAATGACAAACAGCTAGTTCAGATCCTACGCCAAGTTATTAAAAGCTGAAGGCAGGAATGAGCATTTCCTATTTCTGTTTACGCTGACAGAGGCTCCAAAAATGCAATATAAAATACATTACCAAGTATGGGGAAAAAACACCCCACGTGTTCCTAGCGGGAGACCGCAGGAGAATGGAGATGTGCCCAAAATGAGAAAGGCAGAGCACATCTAATAAACACAGGGCTCAGAAACAAACAAGAGTACTGCATTTCTCCTGAAGCGCACAGTGATTTTGCCAGTGTTGTGGTGGCTCCATCTCATGGTCACATGCAGATGTTACACTTTAATTTAGATTAATAAAAGACACCTAAAACTTTTCCCTTTGAAGACTGATGTGTTTCTTGGCTGCAGAATGGAGTTGCCAAAACACTGAAGCACAGAAGGTTGGATGCAATTCTGATCTAAATACTGCAGCATCCAGTCATAGCCTGGTGTTACAGAATCACAGTACGGTTTGGGTTGGAAAAGACCTTAAGATCATCCTGTTCCAACTTCCTGTCACAGGCAGGGACACCCCACACTAGAGCAGGTTGCTCCAAGCCCTGTCCAACCTGGCCTTGAACACTGCCAGGGATGGGGCAGCCACAGCTTCTCTGGGCACCCTGTGCCAGCGCCTCAGCACCCTCACAGGGAAGAACTTCTGCCTTATATCTAACCTGAACTTCTCCTGTCATGAACCCCTCTGAAGCTGTATCTCTGCCAACAACTGAAATTAAGCCATGTCCACACAGACAGACATTTTGGCACAGTAAATGAAAGAGATGGCTTGAGCTTCTTTGAATGCTCCATCACATTTCAGATTGTAAGGATGCTGGAATGGGATACACCTTTACCTGCCTGTGAAGTTTGCCTCTGCCCATGCTGGAGTATGGGCACTGAGGCCTTAGGTTTGTGTGCAGCTTTTGCTCATGTTGTACCTCAGCTGGGACCCCACCTGCCTGACACCTCCGGGCAGGATCAGATGTGCTAGCTATGAAATGTGTAATCCATCCTTCCACATTTCAGTAATGTTCATATCTAGGTTCACCTCTATGGCAGACCAAGCTCTCTATATAGGAGCACGCAGTGGATGGATCTGCTCAGTGCCACATCCTCAAGCTCCTTGCTGTGCTCTGTAAGGGGAGTGGCAGGAGTTTCAATTGAATTACAACTGACCTGGATGGAAGGACTCTGGAGCTTGCAACAGTGATAAAAAGACTCAGAAGAAGGGATATCCCTAGCAATGGCACTCACTGCATGTATTTGCATCCTGCACCTTTAGAAAGGTTGAAAGATGCTGATGCTGTGCCCTAGAGCAAAGGCAAGCTGAGTCACTGCCAGCTGAGTTCAGGGGTTGTGAAACCTTATGTCAGATCAAGCTATAACAACCTGGCAACCCTGTGGAAGGCCAGAATAGAATCCCAGACTGGTTTGGGTTGGAAGGGTCCTTAAAGCTCATCCAGTTCCAACCCCGGGCCACAGGCAGGGACACCTTCCACTAAAGCGGGTTGCTCCAAGCCCCTGTGTCCAACCTGGCCTTGAACAGGGACAGAGCAATAGAAGCAGCTGGAGGATGTGGAAACTGATCATTTTAGGCAGAAAGATTAAACAATATTGAACATTCAAGATTTTACAGAGTCAGCAGCTGAGTGCTTTTGCTCAAAATCAACACTAGGGATAAAGTCTTTAATGACCAAAGAGAAGCTCTAGCACCTTTCCCTTACAAAAGAAGCTATTTCTGTCACGCACATCTTCTATTCTGTAATGCAGCTCTGTGAAGATAGTGCCTTCTTACTCAAGAGACCTGCCCTCTATCAGAGTCAAATCTGCTGACTTAATGTCAACAATAGGCTTTGGTTTTGCTTTATAACCTGTCAGGCAAATGTGGTAGATCCCATTTCCAATTCTTCATCAGACAAAACCAATTACTAAAGTCTAGGGAAG
Source organism: Pezoporus wallicus (assembly GCF_028554395.1). Taxonomy (NCBI): domain Eukaryota; kingdom Metazoa; phylum Chordata; class Aves; order Psittaciformes; family Psittacidae; genus Pezoporus; species Pezoporus wallicus. The sequence continues at coordinate 5,336,926 of NW_026642649.1, read as the reverse complement.
AGTCAAATTCTGTGAAACCTGTACTTGCAATAATACAGTTGAGCAGGTGTAACAGTGTCAGCACACACCGGCCATGGTGGATTAAGCTGGAACAGACAGACTGGTTAGGGTTGGAAGGGGTTAGATCATCTGGTCCCAGCTGCTTACCTGGCTTCTGTGCCTGTGGTGGTCACAGCTGGAAAGGCTGACTGGCTTGTGAATTAATTCTAGATGCACTTACAGACCAGACTGCTAAGCCACAATGACATCAATTTGCACATAAGCTGTTATCACATGTACCGATACCCAGAGGGTGCTGTTTATTCTTAAGGTCCTTTCCAACCCTAACTATTCTATGATTCTACAATAATGAACATCAGATTTGAAGAGTTTGCTTTAAAAATATAAACTATGGAATTTTTAACTTTTGTTTTCAATCTCATTATTTTATTAATAGTCATCAATACAGAATTAAGGACTATCATAAACATTTCAATGGATTCAAAAGTCAGAGGATAGGAGTCAATGAAAATTTCCATGAATAAAACCTACCAAAAATGAAAAATTACTAAAGATTAACAGGGGTATTCATAAAGAATTTGTCAGGATACCAGATAACACTTTAAATGGTGGCAGTTCTCCTGAGGTATAGCAGAATTTTATGAATTTAAGTCAGTGAACAAGACCTGAGCTACTACAGGAAGGCTGAAAAAGCACAAGGGGGCAGTGCTTTTTAACATCCGTGTGTTTTCCCTCAGAGCTGTAGGCTTCAACACCATCACTTTAAGCTTCCTAACAGTAAGCCTGTTGTTTCTCATCACCCTTTTCAGATGTTAGACCAGCCTTTGAGCAGTCCTGACAGAAGACTGCGCAAAAGCAACTTCTGACCAATACTAAACCATTTAAAATACATGGTACTATTTCCAAATCAAAACAAAATCTTCATTTGAATTCCTGTCTTTAAAGCACCTAATGCTTTAACTTGCATTGAGCTAAAGCAAGTAAACAGTTTTGTACAAGATAATGAATTTGTTATAATCACCTCGCAATCTCAGCACGTGTAGTAGCACAAACAACGGATCCTAAAGGCAAAGCTGTAACTTATCTTCGTATGTGCAACAGCTCCTGAGATTGTACATTGTGTCAAAGGAAGTCTCTAACTTCTACAAAAGCAATTTTGATTTCCTCTGCTATTGTCACCATACACAGTCAGTACTTCTTAAGCCTTTTCTTTTCATTGAAGTTAAGAGTTTTCTTCTGCAATTCACCATATTTATACCAGTCTACACTACGCAACTTTGGTGCTACTGCTCTGTCACAGTGGAGTGTGAACAAAACACATCCAAAATTACTATAGCCACAGAATCACAAAGACTTAAAAATAACAGGTTGGAAGGGACCTTTGGAAGTCAGTTGGTGCAAGTCCTTTCTCACAGCAGCCCTAACTTCAGGTTGCTCAGGGCCCCATCCAGCTGAGTTTTGACAATATCCAGTGCTGGAGATCCCACAGCCTCTCTGGTCAAACTGTTCCAGTCTGATAAATAACAAATAAATTGACAGCAGATACATGTACTGCTTTTACTTATCGTGAAGTGTTTTGCACTGCTTAGCTCCAATACTGCAGTGAACTGTAGGAGTGCTTTCCTACATATGCATAGTTTCACTGACATTAACAGTATTACTGGCAGGGAGTTACCCAATTTGAAATAATAGCACGACACAGAATGTCTGAAGTTAGCGGTTTATGCAAGCCTTTGCAGGCTGAAAATCCACAGCAACATTTTATCACTTGCTCTGAGCCTGTTAATACTCACGTAATAAAAATGTTATGGATCTATGCATGCATACAGAAATGCAACTAAGTGTGAGAAACCAAGTAGTTAGCCAAGACTGACAAGCAGGAATATTCAGGCTCATTCACTGTGATGTTCTACCGTTGTAACAGTCCACTAACACTCCTGCTAGTCAAATGAAATAGAAAAGGTTTTTATAGAAATATATTAAGGCTTACTTGTGTTTTGTCATCTTTAGATCATGGCAAAAATGGCTTAAAAACCTTGCATAGAATAAGTGCATAACTGCATGCTCCTTTCCTCCGACGTACAAATCCACAGGCATCCAGTAGTCTGCTAAGTCACTATTGAAGGGCCTAAAAAAAACCCCACCACAGGTATAGTAAAAATATAGCATGGAAAAGAAAGATCAGCTGTACCAAAGTAGCTCATCATACTTGACTACACACTACTGAGAGCAATACATGTGCAATAAAACTTTCATTTTGCTTTCAGATCTTTCACATTTTTAAGTGGTATGCTTATGAAATGATAGGCAAAACTTTAATTCCCACTGAGATGCAGAGCCACACAAATACTATGTTCCTGTATTTTAGACAAGCAACTAAGATCTCACATACATTACCTGAGAAAGTGATGAAAATATTTGCTTTTCTCTTTAATAAATACCCTGTGGCAAGCCTTTGAATTTCTTAGTATTTATCAAGTGCTACATACAAACATATTAGAGGGAAAGACAAAACATACGCACATTCAAAACTAGGGTTTTTTCTGTAGATTTTGGGAGGTTTTGGTTTGGGTTTTTTCAATCATAGGTTTGCACTGTTGCCATTAGGGGGTAATGAAGCAGTTTAAGACTACAAAAAACTCCAGAGTCAGATGGGCCACGTTGCACTCCAACTGAAGGATGCCCAATGAACGTACAGTGAATCTGTCATTTACAGTGTATTTACTACGTCATCTGGGGTCACCTGTATGGTTTTCTAGCATTGCTTACTGCTTCATTAAATATTGTTATGGGTTCTGTAATGGACTTCTGCCTGCAAAATACCATATGTATGTGTTTTTAATGTATACTTTGTGGACCCGTTCCAGCAAATGTATGTGTTTTGGTCTATTTGATTATTTCACCTGTAACTTTTGTAAGAGCAACACTTTTTTACCTCACAGGTGAGCCCAGAAGAAAACTCTGCATCTGCAATTCATGTCTTTAATGGAGCAAATCAAAACCAACCTGTTCACAGGGTTCCAAAATCAACAGAGTAATTATCCCAAATTCTAGACCTGTGAAATACAGCTTATGGAAATAAAAGGCTTACATCTAAGCAGCTTAGCTAAAAAGTCCAAATAAATAAATCAAGTTGAGGTAGTGATCTAATGCAGAAGTTCATACAAGTGTTCTTATTTCAATATAAACCAGCTTTAGCTACACTAAGCTGTTACTTTGACAGGTGAGTGTTACATCCAACTACTTCTTCACCTTTGGGAAAAGTCCCTCTTGTCCATGTATAAGAGAGTATTTTAAACTATCACTGAAGGGGAAGCAATGCTCCTGACTTAATAACATTAGTAATAAATCCACACTACTGCTAGAAAATAATTAACATTAACATGAAATAAAAGTGCTCACAGAAGATTTTTCTTCAGTTTAACTGAACTAGTGCTGCAAAAATAACTGGCCCAGGTATACTACATCTCTCAGTATGTGGTTTGTACCCAGAGACTGCTCTGGACAATAAAAAAACCACATTCTCATACAGTCCTAGCTGATACATCAGCATCTCAAAAAATATCTTTTTCTCTTCCTGAGACTACGAAGTAGAGCTGGTCCACTAATTCTTCTCTGGAGAAAACAGCGCTATCAGCACCGCTACTACAGGCACACTATGAAGCAGAAAACCAACTAAAATGACTACATTTACCTTACACACTTTCTATGCTGCAGCTACTAATACCCAGCATATGAAAAACATCCTTTTATTATTTATGCATTCAGTAGAAGTGCCGACACAGGAGGAGCCTGCTGCGATGCCACTTTGCTTTAGGCCTGTGTATGAGGAAGTAGCAAGTTCCTAGAGTTCAGGAGGAGAGAAATGAAGGTGCTGTTCTTGGCAGCTGGGTGTTACAGTGGACTATTCCTCTTCTAACTGGTGGAAAAGCACTGTCTGTCCACATATTGAACCACTCAGTGCATTGCTAGGGAGGGCACAGTCCACACAACTAACTACATTCTCTGAGAGTCGTGGGAGGCTATCATTCTTCATGGAACCCTCCACTAAGGACAATCTTTAGCTCTTCAGCTGAACATTTCCTCTGTGCTCTCTCATGCAAACTTCTGCCCCTTGCCCTGTAGCTCCTGTGCTTACACAGTTGCACCTATACATCCTGATCTTGTAGATCTCCTGGCATGGAAGCAACCAAAGGCCACTTTTGTAGAGCAGCTCCTAGTCTCCCCTGTGCTGTGCTTAGGCCGGAGGGCACGCACAAAACTGGGGTAGCACAGGGGTTTATGCAGTCTCCTACCAAAGGCAGTTAGAAGCCAGAAGCATCAGAGTGCCTGGCCTCTTCCTTCCCTTATACTCTGTGAAGTGACTTTCCCCCAACCAGCCCTGTGCCTGTGGCCCTCACCTCTCTGTGTTGTGAGGGTCTGTGTA